>NC_083417.1:15250205-20250205 GCF_020745735.1 Hemiscyllium ocellatum | reverse complement strand
AAATATATAACAGACTATAAAAAATCTGTTCAGAATGTTGACTATTATTGACTATAGCATGTCAGTTTTGAAAGATCCTAATTCTTTTCATTGTCTCACAACATTTTCCTTTCTCTTTTCAGTTGTCTATCACCATGGAAACAGTGCAACTGGTGGACATTACACTACAGATGTCTTCCATATTGGTCTTAATGGCTGGCTGCGCATTGATGACCAGATAGTGAAAGTGATAAATCAATACCATGTTGTGAAGCCCTCTGCTGAACGTACAGCATACCTCCTGTACTATCGCCGAGTTGATCTGCTGTGAACTGTCACTGTACTGTTGCTCTAGCATCTCACCCTTCAGAGCACCAACTGTCAGATAAATCCTTCCCTCCCTCATTACAATTTTTCAAATCCACTCTCAGTAACTTCAGATTAAAGTTTAAATGGGGAAAAACCTGGGGACGTGCACCAGCAGCAAATCTTGTAGATTTACGTCTATGTGACATCTTTCATAACATTTTAACTTCATACAAATCAGTTGCTAATATTTTTGCTTTTGATAATAGGTAACACTTGAGCCCATGGTTTTGGGGGAGGGATAAGTGTTCCATTGTACTGAATGCTTTGGTGTTTTAATGAGAAAAACTTGCGTGTGTGATTACTGGGTGTTGAGCAGCAGTAGAATGCTGACAGTTTTTAAAAAAAAAGCTTAATGAAAATGCTTAAAACTGCACGTTACAAAATAACATGCAAATCCACATTTGAGGTTGAAATATTGAGACTGTGTAGATGGGTGATTGTAACCTTAATGCAGCTACTAAGACTTCTGATTGCAATTATGCTTCTGTGTACACAATTGAAACTTGATATAAAAAGAAAAGATGATTGATCTAATTCCATTAATGGTTCAGTCTGGCTTTGTTTACTTTGTGGTTTTGCTCTTCTCTCATTGTTGAAATGGAGCTGTAAACAATTTAGTGATATTTAGAGAAAATTGAGTTTATCACTCATCAGTTAATAAATTCATTTCAAGCTCTTTGAATAACTGTTTGGGCGTGAATTGGATGCAAGATCACAATGGTGCAAAGAAAGTTGACTTGAACAGTCTGTTTCAGCTTTCCCAGTATTGGTACCAGAAAATGGTTAAAAAAAATTTAAAACCCTCTGCAGTTCTAGAATTTCAAGATAGTTACCCATTCAAAACATTTAGACAAATCACCTTTTGATATTGTTTACGCAACCTTAATCGGACTGTAACTAAAACTTCCCTGTGAAATTTCACTGTAATTAAATGCTTTTTTGCTAATTATAACATTCTTACAAACTTGCAGTTAACTGACAACTCATTCCACTATTGATTGCCACACAGCCATTTTCGAGATCTTGCCAACTTATTCCCATACCAGTGGAATTGGTTGCTTGTTTGGGTCAATTAAATGTTACCACCTGTCCAATAAGCTAGTAGTAATCTCATCAAAAGTCCTCATCATTGCCATACTTTTGTCAGCTAACAGTTTGAATTAAAGTGCACCTGAATTTTAATGAACTGAGTTCTCACTACTGCCGTAAGAAATGTGTCTCAACTCATTAGGCTGTGGCAAATGTTTTTAGTTATTGGTTTGAGGATACCGGTTTCTGTTGGGATGGAGGGTAGCTGGTGCTGGGGACTTAGTCTCTGTTTTTTAAAAACTTCTTTCCATGTTTGGTTGCCAGGGATTGATAGACAGCTATCTGCAATTTTTGCTTGATGATCTGTTTAGTTCATGCATTCAAAGACTTATTTTCCCAATCTTTTTAATCCTTAACTTGTGCATTCCCTAATTAAAGACTTTCCCCAGTACCTTTTTAAGTTCTTTCTTAAATGACCAAACATGGCTGACATTTTAATGTGAGATATTTTCAGAGCTTTTTAAGAACTATACATACGTGGTAACCAAATGATTTGCTTTTAGATTCTGTGAACTTGATCTTGAGTTAATTTGTTGTCTTGCAGATGAAACTACCTTGAATAAAAGTCTATTACTATGAAATATTGCAACGTGTAATCTGTTTAACCAAGAAGTTTGCCCCATATTCTATTTGAATATTCATTTATGTAATATGCTTTATTTATCAAAATGATGGCAAAAATGGTTCCATATTTGCACAGTATCTGTTGCTTGCTATTTGAAGTTTTAATCCTGCATATGTTACAATAAATTCAGTTATAACGTTTTTTAACCATTTCTTGGTTAAAGTGTGTGGTTCATATCAAATTGAATAATATTAGAAGTTGTACCTAAGATAAGTTTAAAGTATGATTTTTTTTCCCCCATTAACTTGATACCATTCCCATTTTCTGATTTTTGACCTGAGCAAAATGCCTAAAAATAGCAGATTAGTACCGTTATTAGTTAGAACTGGTTTTATCAAGTTGCTCAAAGTAATGCATTATATTACCAGATGGACTCCATCTATTGACAAGGAATTTACAAAACTTTCCCATTTGGGGAGACGGCTGATAAAGCTTCACATCTCAGTTAGCACCAGTTCAGTACCACAAAACCAATTGCACCTCAGCAATGATTTACTTAAGTAATTTTAGCAGCCCAATGGCATGCAACAGATGGGTCACTTGGGGGAAAAATTGTTTGTTTTTATGCTTTTGTTTGCTTTAGTTTGACAGATTGAGGTGAAGTTAAACACACAGTCTGAGGAGCAGCTGCCAGTTTGTACATGATGCATAATTATTTAGTGGCACTATATGAACTTCATTCATAAAACTGACAGAATTGCACTTCAGTTCTTGGGACAATGTTTGATTTGGCTGTATAGCCCTGGAAACCAAGCAAGCAACAAATTTGAACTGAATTAAATAAGGTGAATGTGTTTTTCCAGAAGTCTTAATTTTATTATTATGTCTAGTTCCTTCATCTGTTTTTATTTAGACGAGTATACTAATATGCCAAGAGATGAAGTAGAATATGAATTCTCATTTTTGGGTCTTTCTTGTACAGCCAGATGAATCTTTGTGACTAAGCTGAAATACAATAACTGTCCATTGGCATTCAGTTGGGGTTGCAATGTGATTCACTTGCTAGGAACTCCCTGTATTCACCCAGAGGACCCTGTCTTTGTGAACAAGGAACACGTGCCTTTTCAACTTAAACGCAAGCCGATCATCCACCCTAGTGTATTCCTCATGGCAATGTTGTTGAGTCAGTCAAGTTGTGTGGTTTGTATTTAAACAAACACTTGGCAATTAACTGTTCCCTGGTGCATCCCTGTGGAAAAGCCTCTACCAATCAGAGTCTACTTGCCTTCCAATCAGCACCCTCTTCTCATGCAGTATAAATTGTTATTCCCATTAGAATCTTGCGTTTTTGCAATCCTGTCCTGATGTGCAAGATGGAAAGTTTCAGCAAAATGTTTATATTTTCAGCAGTACCTGAAACTGCAACGGTTAATTTCAATGATGCAAGTAAGATTCACCAGAAATGCACTGACTAACTTGTGTCATGCAATTGAGTTTAGAATAATGGTGACGTCATCATTGTTTACCATAAAGGTGTAAATCTCTCAGTAGCTTCTGGTCTCTAAATATACACAGTGAACCATGTAAATCTGTTAATTGTCTTGTTTCCTGCTCCTCCGGAAGTTTTGCTGCATTTGTTTCCCACTGAGGGACAGCATTCATCACGTGAAGTTTAAGTACTTGCCCCTCAGGTAGACAGATGAAATGGAGGCTGATCTATTCAAAATTAAAGTTTTAATGTGCAATGAATCTTAATTGCATTATCTCAATTCTTAAAAGTTTTTAGTTGCTTACATTTCACAGATTACCTCCTTGTCTCTTTCTTCAAGTTCTTCCTCAATAGGTTTCAATCTTCCTGTTGTCACAACTCCCGATGGTTTTGCTGGAACAATTTGTTTCCGCCACAGTGAAGCACCTTTGGGCATTTTTCTCATTTTCCTGCTTATACATAAATGTTGAAAGATTCACGGTGACAAACTTCCTATCTTCAGTAGGAACTTTTCATTTTGTCACTCATCAATCAAACCAACCAAACAAACCTTTATTTTTTACATTTCTGGGTGTTGCAGACTACTCTGCATCACTTGTCCATTTATGTTTCTGTGCAGAATCAAGGTAAAGGATTGCACTCTGATCTAACTTCAGAGAACCAAGGCAGTGTATATTTACAACAGGATCACGACTCACTGACATATAATAGCTGGCATAGATTCAAAGCCCAGCCGGTTTAATTTACTTCCAAGTTTTGTGATTTGTTTTCATGAATTTTTCGTTATGATGCTTTTTAACAGTTTCTTTTGTGGATTGCTTGATGCAGTTCTCTTTCATCCTAAGGTAATTTATACCACTGTTAGAACTTTGATCATTGCAGTGGGAGTTTTGGATACCTCATGTTTTCTGTTATAACTAAAACCTCATAATTCTCCCTGTGCGCTATCTTTATGCAAGCTTGTGTCATCTTGATTGCATTCATTTTACTGATCAGTGTAGCATTTTATCAGCCCTGTATGAAGTGACTTAAAATCTGTTCAAATAGCTTTCCCATTTCTCAAGATCAAGTGAGAAGCTTAACTTTTAATTAGGAAAATCTATATTAGGCAAATCCTGCCCATCTAATCTTCATATCGGCATCTATGTTGTTGGTGGTTTATTACATGGACTGCAAAGTTGAACTTTGTTCGTAGGATTAAATCAACAAGCAAAGAATTGAATTAAATCAAGTCAATGCCAGTTTTTGGGTAGTTTGCTTATTAAGAAATATCAATATATTTAGTAAGCCATGTCTGGAGTCTTTTTGGGTAGATCATCCCTGTATCAAGTATCCTTTGGCTTTAGTTTGTTGTTGAAATGTAAAGAGTTGCATTGTTGATCTTTGCATTTTTACACCTTAAAAGGAAGCCCATGGGATTAGAAAGGCAGTGGCTGTAGGGATATGGAATTGGCTGAGAGGCAGGAAGCAAAATAGTGAACAGTCCTGAACAGCGGGGCACTGTACAGTAATGTAATTTTTCTTGTTTTCCCCCTGGGTAGAGTAACCTTTAGGCATGTTGCTTGCTTCAATATGTATTAATTGCCTGGATTCTAAGAGGCAGAAGGAGGTCACAATGCTTAGAATTATATTTATTGTAATATATCCAACTCAAATTTAAACTGGAGTTAAAATAGCATCAAACTCTATTTGTGGAGGAGAATTTTAAACTAACTTTTTGTTTTACATAGAAAATAGAACAATACAGCGTAGAACAGGCCTTTCGTTTTGTCTTTCAATCTTTAAGACCTGGCTCCAGTTTTTCACCTATGCCCAAGTTTGACTGCTAAACAGCAGACATAGATTCTCTTTACTTTGTGTTACTTTTTAATATTTGGAAAACTGAAGTCACATTCTTATACATTCCATGGAATATAACTTTAGCTGTGTAATGTTTCCTCTAAAGGTATTCCTTAAAGTGATTGTAGGGTTTTTTTGGTTAATAAAATGATACAATGCTGGAAATACTTAACAGGTCAGTAAATACAAAGTCCTAGAGACGTACAGCATGGAAACAGACCCTTCGGTTCAACCTGTCCATGCCGACCAGGTATCCCAACCCAATCTAATCCCACCTGCCAGCACCCGGCCCATAACCCTCCAAACCCTTCCTATTCATATACCCATCCAAATGCCTCTTAAATGTTGCAATTGTACCAGCGTCCACCACATCCTCTAGCAGCTCATTCCATATATGTACCACCCTCCGTGTGAAAAAGTTGCCCCTTAGGTCTCTTTTATATCTTTCCCCTCTCACCCTAAACCTGTGCCCTCTAGTTCTGGACTCCCCGACCCCAGGGAGAAGTCTTTGCCTATTTACCCTATCCATGCCCCTCATAATTTTGTAAACCTCTATAAGGTCACCCCTCAGCTTCCGACACTCCAGGGAAAACTGCCCCAGCCTGTTCAGCCTCTCCCTGTAGCTCAGATCCTCCAACCCTTGCAACATCCTTGTAAATATTTTCTGAACCCTTTCAAGTTTCACAACATCCCTCCGATAGGAAGGAGACCAGAATTGCATGCAATATTCCAACAGTGGCCTAACCAATGTCCTGTACAGCCGAAACATAGCCTCCCAACTCCTGTACAGCTGCAACATGACCTCCCAACTCCTGTACTCAATACTCTGACCAATAAAGGAAAGCATACCAAACGCCACCTTCACTATCCTATCTACCTGCGACTCCAATTTCAGGGAGCTATGAATCTGCACTCCAAGGTCTTTGTTCAGCAACACTCCCTAGGACCTTACCATTAAGTGTATAAGTCCTGCTAAGATTTGCTTTCCTAAAATGCAGCATCTCACCTCGCATTTATCAGAATTAAACTCCACCTGCCACTTCTCAGCCGATTGGTCCATCTGGTCCAGATCCTGTTGTAATCTGAGGTAACCCTCTTCGCTGTCCACTACACCTCCAACTTTGGTGTCATCTGCAAACTTACTAACTGTACCTCATATGTTCACATCCAAATCATTTATGTAAATGACAAAAAGTAGAGGGCCCAGCACCGATCCTTGTGCCACTCCACTGGTCACAGGCCTCCAGTCTGAAAAACAACCCTCCATGACCACCCTCTGTCTTCTACCTTTGAGCCAGTTCTGTATTCAAATGGCTAGTTCTCCCTGTATTCCATGAGATCTAACCTTGCTAATCAGTGTCCCATGGGGAACCTTGTCGAATGCCTTACCGAAGTCCATGTAGGTCACATCTACTGCTCTGCCCTCATCAATCTCCTTTGTTACTTCTTCAAAACAACTCAATCAAGTTTGTGAGACATGGTTCACCATGCACAAAGCCATGTTGACTATCCTTAATCAGTCCTTGCCTTTCCAAATACATGTACATCCTGTCCCTCAGAATTTCCCCCCAACAACTTGCCCACCACCGATGTCAGGCTCACTGGTCTCTCGTTCCCTGGCTTGTCCTTACCAGCAATATTACAAATATCCCTCTAAGCCGCTATTTATCTAGGCTTGGAAGTATAACACCTCTCCTTCAGTGTCACTGTGTCAAATTCTTGGAACTTCCTCCCTCAAAGCAGTGTGGACCCACCTACAGCAACTGGACTACAGTGGTTCAAGAAAGCAGCTCACTGCCACTGTCGCTGGGGTAAGTAGGGATGGGTAATAAATGCTAACTCTGCCAGCAAGGCCCATGTTCTGTGAATAAATAAAAAGAGACAGGTAACAGTTTTGAATTTCATGTTGTGAATTGGTGCCAGATGGGCTACACCTCAGGGTTCTGAAGGAGATAGTGGAGGAGATTAGAGGTATTGGAGATGATTGTTTAGGAACCACTGGAGTCAAAGAGGGTCCCAGAGGACTGGAAAATAACTTATAAAACTCTGTTTAAGAAGGGAGGGAGGGAGAAGACAGGAAACAATAGGCTGGTTAGCTTGACCTTAATCTTTGGTAAGATTTTGGAGTCCATAATTAAAGATAAGATTGCTTATAATGATAAGAGTACTTGGAAGTGCATGATAAAATAGGGCTGAGTCAATATGACATTGTCAAATGGAGGAGAAAGTGAGGACTGCAGATGCTGGAGAGTCTGAGTCTAAAAGCGTAATGCTAGATAAAGCACAGGCAGCATCTGAGGAGCAGGAGGTCATGCCTGACAAATCTATTAGAATTCTTTAAGGAGGTAACAAATAACTTAGGTGAAGGAGAGCCAGTAGACAAGATCTATTTTCATAAGGCCTTTGGCAATGTGCTGCACAGGAGGCTGCTAAGTAAGATAAAATCTCAAGGTGTAGGGGGAAAAGGTACTGGCATGGATCGAGGATTGGCTGACTGAAGGCAGAGAGAAGGGATAAAGGGGTCTTTTACAGGATGGCAGCTAGTGACCAGTGGAGTTCTGCAGGTGTCAGTGTTCCCCTAGTGATGTTTTCTCACTTGATTTCTTATCATCACATACATACATGTAGATACAGTGAAACATTTTTTAAAATTTAAAATTTGAGAGAACCATTCAGAATTCTAATAACAACGGGAAAGGCATTGTGCTTGAATCTTTTGATACGAGTGTTCAGCTTTTGCCTGTCCGAAGAGGTTGTACAATGATGATCTGGAAGAAGGAACTAAGGGCATTCTTGATGTGTTTGCAGATGATGCAAAGTTAGGTGAAGGGATTGGTAGATTTGAAGAAATGGGGAGGCTGCAGATGGACTTTTACAGGCTAGGAGAACGGGCAAAGAAGTGGCAGATGAAATACAATGTGGGAAAGCATGAGGTTATGCATTTTGGTAGGAAGAATAGAAGCAAAGACTATTTTCTAAACAGGGAAAAAATTGGAAATCTGAAGCACAAAGCACTTGGGAGTCCTTGTTCAGAAATCTCCCAAAGTTAACATGGAGTTTCAGTTAGTAATTAGAAAAGCAAAGACAATGTTAGCATTGATTTCAAGAGGTCTAACACACAAGAGCAGAAATGTACTGCTGAGGAGTATAAGGCTCTGGTCAGACTGTATTTGGAATATTGTGAACAGATCTTTGGGCCCATATCTAAGGAAAAACTGTTGGCATTGGAGGGGGTCCAGAGGAGCTTTACGAGAATGATCGCAGGGATGAAGGGCTTGTCATGTGAGGAGCAGTAGAGGACCCTGGGTCCATATTCAATGGACTTTAGAAGGATGAAGAGGGATCAGAATACTGACTGTCAGAGTGGACATGGAGAAGATGTCCCGAGGCAGAGCATCAGAATGAAGGGACAAGTCTTTACAACTGAGATGAGGAGGAATGTCTGCAGCCAGACAGTGATGAATCTGTGTAACTCATTGCTGCAGAGGACTGTGGAGACCAAGTCATTGAGTGAATGTAAGACAGAGATAGCTAGCTTCTTAATGAGTAAGATGATCAAGGGTTACACAGAGAAGGCAGGGGAATGGGGTTGAGAAATGCATCAACCATGATCGAATGGTGGAGAGCAGACTTGATGGGTCAAATGGCCTAAATCTGCTCCTATACCTTCCAGTCTAACCAGTGCTTTGTATTGCTGCTACATGATTATTAACCCCTTGTATTCTAGCCCTCTAGATATTGAGACTAATGTCCCATTTGTTTTTTTGATTTTTCCTTCATACTTTGATATTTTAACCCACTTACTTATGAGTCTTTGAATCTTCATGTCTTCTAGAATTTTGCCACCTTAAATGCAGTCTGATCTATAATTTTAACCTTCTGCTGACACTGTTTACCATATTGCCTTTATTAAGAATTAGAGTAAAAATAAGAGTAAGACATCAACTATTGTATTGTGTCCAGTTTTTAGTGCTACACTTTAGAAACAAAATGTCATTTACCACATGGTGGCCAGAATGAGGGAATTTTGGGGCAAATGACTGCAGATGCTGGAACCTGTACTGAAAACAACAAATGTTGGAGATCACAGCAGGTCTAGCATTTTGCCACCTTAACTGCAGTCTGATCTATAATTTTAACCTTCTGCTGACACTGTTTACCATATTGCCTATCTTTCTGGGTTGTCATCAGTAAACTTGAACACATAACTCTCTATTCTGTCATCTAAGACAAGGCAGTGCAGTGACTCAGTGGATGCTCAGACAGCATCCATGGAGTGACAGCAAGCTAACGTTGCGTCTCTTCGGCTCTGATGAAGAGTCATCTAGACTTAAAATGTTAGCTTGCTCTTTCACCATAGATGCTGTCTGACTCGCTGTGACCTCCAAAATTTATTGTTTTCATGAGGGAATTTTAGTTGTTTTAGTTGGGGTGGCATGATGAATCAGTGGTTAGCATGCTGCCTCATAGCACCAGGGATCCAAGTTTGATTCCACCCTTGGGTAACAATGTGGAATTTGCACATTCTCCCTGTGTCTGCATGGGTTTCTTCTGGTGTTCCAGTTTCCTCCCACAGTCCAAAGATGTGCAGACCAGGTGAATTTGCCATGGGGAATGCAAGGTTATAGAGGAAGGGTTGGGAGGGGTGCAGTGTTGGTGGGGAGTTGAATCTGGATGGTATGCTCTTCATAGGATTGGTGTGGACTCAATGGGCTGAATAGCCAGCTTCCACACTGTAGGGATTCTATGATTTTATGGAGAGATTAAAGAAGCTCCTTAGAGCAAAAATAGAAGTGAAGATTCAACATTGTATGGTTTAAATAGATTAGATTGAGAGGAGCATGAGTCCATGCAGGCAGAGAACACAAAATTGAAGTAATTGGTAAATGATGCCAAGGGGAAGTACCTATTTCTTATTAAGTTATGATCCAGACTTCATTGTTTGAAAGGGTGATGATAAAATAATCAGTTGTCCCTTCAGAAAGGAGTTGTACATGAACGTTTTGCTGGACTATGAAGAAAGAACCTCAGAGTGGGCCTGATTGGTATCTCCTTCAGATGGTAGGGACAGTCATTAGGTTAGCTCAGTAGGCTGGTCAGCTGATTTCTCAATGGACGGTGACATCATCAGTGTGGGCTCAAATCCTACATCAGATGAGGTTACCATGAAGAACATCCCTTCTCAACTTCTCCCCTCACCTGAGGTCTGGTATCCTTCAGATCAAACCACCATCAGTCATCTATCTCTAATAAGAGATTGGCCCTAGGGTCTGGTTGGAATATAGTGACTATTTACAAGTAAGATAGACTAAATGGCTTCTTGTGCTGTGTGAAGAATAACCAGCAGAAATTCCACACTTCTGCAGAATTGTTCTTCCCTTGTTGACAGAGGCATCCTATACATTCTCTCAGACTTTGAGTCTCACAGGAAGTAACCCTGAAGATACTTTGCATCATGTTGATGGAATACACTGCAACTATTATGCATCCGTTAGCCTCCTTAATTCCGGGAAATGCAATCAAACCTTGTGTATTCTTCCCATTTAATTTGACACTTGGAATCCTGCTATCATCCTGGTAAATTTGCATTCCCTCCAAGGCCAATATATCCTTTCTAAGGTAGAGTGTCCAGAACTACTCTCAAGTGTGCTGTCATCAGGGCTTTGTATAGCTGAAGCATGACCTTGAACTTATAAAGTCATAGAGTCATAGAGATGTACAGCATGTAAACAGACCCTTCGGTCCAACCCGTCTATACCGACCAGAAACCCAACCCAATCTAGTCCCACCTGCCAGCACCTGGCCAATATCCCTCCAAAGCTTCCAATTCGTATATCCATCCAAATGCCTCTTAAATGTTGCAATTGTACCAGCCTCCACCACTTCCTCTGGCAGCTCATTCCATACCCATACCACTCACTGGATTCTAGGCCTCTAGACATAAAAATAACAATAATCCATTAGCCTTTCTGGGTTTTGTACTTGATGACAGCATTATACTCTACATAGGAGGACCCCCAAACCTTTGTGAACTTACACTGCTTTAGATTTTCATCATTTAGAAGGTGATCTGCTTTTCATTCAATGGGAATGAGATCATATCTGCACACATTCAAAGTCATTTGACACGTTTTCTGAATTTTTTAATGGTGTCGTAATTTTACCTTTGTGTATATTTATAAATTTGAATTAGTGACATTTGGCAAATTGTTGAGATTCAACTTAGATCCTTTCAGAACATCATTAAGTCACACGCCATCAGTGAGAATATCAATTTTACTGCGATCTATACTCTTGCCTCCTACTGCTCAGCTAATTTGTGAACCAAGCCAATAATTTGCCTTCAATTTGATGGGCTTCAACTTTACCTAACAGTTTCTTCTGAGGGACTTTTACCAAGTGGCTTCTAGATGTCTGTATAAATCACATCCACATACGTTCCTCTTCCCGTTCCCTTGGCTAACTCTTCAAAAATTTCTGTCAGTTTAGAGAGACCTGATTTACCCTTTAGCAACCTAGTCAATTATGTATTGCATGTAAAAAATCAAAATGTGCTCCACAACAGGAGTATGAAGTACAAGTTATAGAGTCATAGAGTCATAGAGATGTACAGCATGGAAACAGACCCTTCGATCCAACCCGTCCATGCCGACCAGATATCCCAACCCTAGTCTCACCTGCCAGCACCCGGCCCATATCCCTCCAAACCCTTCCTATTCATGCTCAGCAAATCTGGCAGCATCTGTGGAGAAAGATCAGAGTTAACATTTCGGGTCCAGTGACTCTTCCTCAGATCCCAGGATTTATAACTTTTAATTTAGAATTTTATAACTTAGCAGGCAGGGGCAACACTAAACTGAGAACTTGAACTGAGTAAAATACAAAATAATCTGGTTTATAACTTCTCCTGGTTTGGTAATTCATACCAATACTTTGCTGCCAAGTCAGAAATCACATAACACTGGCTTATGGTTCAAAATGTTTATTTAAAATCACAAGCATTCAGAGCATTACTCCTTTGTCCCTTCACTTGACGAACAGCAGTGCTCTGAAAGCTTGTGATTTTAAATAAACCTGTTGGACATTTGTCGAGCAACATTTGTCCACCCCTGAGATCTCCACATTTTTTTAGATTAGATTCCCTACAGTATGGAAACAGACCCTTCGGCCCAACAAGTCCACACCGACCCTCTAAAGAATAACCCATCCAAACCCATTCCCCTATCCTATATTTACCCCTGACTAATGCACCTATGGGCAATTTGACATCGTCAATTTACCTGACCTGCATTTCTTTGGATTGTGGGAGGAAACTGGAGCACCCGGAGGAAACCATGCAGACACAAGGACAATGTGTAAAGTCCACACAGTCAGTCGCCCGAGGCAGGGATTGAACCCAGGTCCCTGGCACTGGCAGGCAGCAGTGCGAACTACTGAGCTACTGTACCACCATCATGGCTACCATCTTCATTACCAAAGTGCACCTTTACTAAAATAGAACATGCAAAAGCACTTTACAAAGAGGGAGCTGGATATGAATGTATAGGAACAGGATATGGAAAATGTTACTGAAGACATAGGTTATCAGCTATTTGAAGGTTGAACTAAAGATTTTGATGAAACCTGATTTATTTCTGCATTATCTAAAATTGCTACATGTTGCAAGTCATTATAATAATTATAGGCGTCCATGCACTATGAATTCTGTGGAAGTTGTCCATAGGTCAACAGTTTGAATCTTAATTTTGATCTGGTCCCTGTGGGGCCAGTAGGATCTTCCAGTCATAATCTTGAAAGGTTAGGTCTGTAGCTGAAATATGTCACCTTTGATGCCCCTGTGTAGGACACTAGTTGCATAGTAAGTAGTTTGAATTGATCACTGGCATGTATCTGGGCTTTGCAATAAGTCCATGAATCACCATTCGAAATGAGGCCTGTCAGAGATATTTATACATATGAAAGGATGAGACACAGTAGACAAAAGAAGTGTTTTCTAATCTTGAAATGTCTAATAGAAGACAGGCAGGAACTTAATGCAAGAAATTTAGGACAGGGAATTGGACAATGTTTATGCAGAGCATTGTGACAATGCTGAATTACTAAAGTTAGAGAATGTCACAATGACCATGTTAATTTTGAGAAAAGTCTACATAGATGATTAGGAAAAGGAAAAAAAGAGGAGAATGGTAATGTGCAATTGGGGTACTGCTAAAGTTGGGGATAGCCATATTTTCCCAATGAATCGCAATATAAGTATAATTTATACATAAAAAAACAGTCCTAGTCTAAAAAGTCAAATATTTTGAGTCTTATAAGAAGTTTCAAGATTTTAAAGATCCACATATTGAGACTTCCTGCCTAATTATTCACTTTTAGTACTTACATAAATAGTTCTATAAATAGTGGATTTCTTTATTCTTTCAACTGTCACAAAGATATGTTTTGTGGAGAATTAAAGATGATCTTGCTGGCATTGGTAAGATCCTGTGAGAACTTGATAGGGTGACTGCTGAGAAAGTGCTGACCCTTATAGGAAAGGCTAGAACGAAAGAACACAATTTTAACATACCGGTCTTCCACTGAAGATAGTGTCAAAGAGAATTCTTTTCTCTCAGCAGGTTGAGAATCTGTGGAATTCTTCATGCCAGAGAACGGTGGAGGTAGGAGCACTGAATATTTTCAGAGGTAGACCAAGTTTTTGGAAGGGTATCTTTAGAAGGATGTTCCTGATGATCGTTGAGTCCAGAACCAAGGGTCATGGTCTAAGTATGTGAGGTAGGCCATTTAGGAATGAACTGTGGAGAACTTTCTTCACCAAGAGAGTAGTGTTCTCTGCCATAGAAAGCAGTTGAGGTAAAAACATTGAATATTCTCCAGAAGGAGTTTGACATAATTCTTAGGGCTAAAGAGATCAAAAGGTAGGGGAATAAAGCAGGAACAGGGCACTGAATTAGATAGTTAGCGATGATCATATTGGACGGTGGAGCAGACTTGAAGGGCCAACTCCTACCCCTGGTTTCTGTGTATCGGGGGTAGAAAAGTGGATTTAAGGCGACAGTCAGATCAACCATAATGGTATAGAATGGTCATACAAGTTTGAAGGGCTGAAAGGCCTCCACCTGCTTCTAATTCATGTGTTATATTAGCTTGATTTTGTCAATTTAAGTCTGTAATAATCAGAGATAAATAGTGGGCAAAATCTTGTTAAAGTACAAAACAAATAACTCCATTTAGGGCAGCGGATTGAGATAATAAGTACAACAGACTAACTATTCAGAGATTCCCAGAGCCTTGTAACACACAAGTACACCTTCAATATAAACACAGAAAGTGTTGCAGAAACTCAGCAGGTTTGGCAATATCTGTGGGGCGAGAAACAGAGTTAATGTTTCAAGTCTGATATGGTTCTTCTTTGGACCTGTCATAGCTGTGTTATCTTTAAAATAACTACACAATTCACTAGACTTACCTACTTGCTGCCCAGAGCTCGACATGATAATGTTAAATAGTACTTCTGATTTGTGTGTGTGTCCTTTGGCATTACAATACCCAGTATAGTTAAAACCGATGTGAACCCAATTTAACAATCTGTGTTCTCCTGTCTCAGAACCTCAGCTTAGTGTCATAGAATCTCTATACTATGGAAGCAGGCCATTCGGCCCATCGAGTTCACACTGACTCTCTGAAGAGTATCCAAACCTCTATATTTCTTGTGGCTAATCCATCTAGCCTGCAAGTTATGCTCAATTTAGTATGGCCAATCCACCTAGCTCACACATTTTTGGACTGTGGGAAGAAACTAGAGCACCCAGAGGAAACCCACACAGGCACAGAGAGAATGTGCAAACTGCACACGATCACCTGAAGGTGGAATCGAACTGGTGCTGTGAGAGATTTAAAAACCTACAGATGCTGAAATCCAAAGTAGACAGGCAGGAGGTTGGAAGAACCCAGCAAACCAGGCAGCATTCGGACTGAAGAAGGGTTATACCCGAAACGGCGACTCATCCACCGTCTGATCTGCCTGGCTTCCAGCCTCCTGCTTTTCCCTGGTGATTGTGAGGCAACCAACCTAGACAATGTGCCACCCCTTCATGGAAGTTTCTCTGTAATTGGGAAAGCAGAGCTGAAAATGTGTTGCTGGAAAAGCGCAGCAGGTCAGGCAGCATCCAAGGAGCAGGAGATTCGACGTTTCGGGCGAAGGGCTTATGCCCGGAACGTCGATTCTCCTGCTCCTTGGATGCTGCCTGACCTGCTGCGCTTTTCCAGCAACACATTTTCAGTTCTGATCTGCAGACCTCACTTTCTCCTCCAATTGGGAAAGCAGATCAACTATTCCACATGAACCATTTTCCTGGCGTCTGTGTGTTTGCAATAACAATGTCAGCCAATCAGAAAAACCTTTGACTTATTTTCAAGGTTCCAGTTTAAAGCGTGAATTTATCGCTAGAGGGCACCCCAACAGAAACTTGCAGAGTTACTTCAACAAAACTATTGACGGATTCCAAGTACCTCATCCACCGAAATGGCTTGTCCGACTGTACATTTTCGATCCAAATGTAACCTTACCCACGCATAATTATTTCAGGCAACATATCACGAAACAGATGATTATTTCAGTTTTAACTTGCTTCTATAAGACATCAATACTTTACGCTTTATGCGTCGCAGTAGTGTACCTCTGAATAAATGGAGGAAGACCGAAAGATTTGTGAAGTCGTTCTTTTAATGATAGATGCAGAGACATGACGTTATAAATGTAAATGTGGAAGTTTGAAAAAGAAACAACTTCGCATTTTAATCATAATTATAACTTAAATCTAACAGTAAAACTTCAAGTTGACCATCCGTTTGCTGTTGTAAAACATAATATTAAATTTCCAAATATCACCTTGGGATAAGAGATGCTGTGAATTAGCCGTAAGATCATTTAAGTCGATCCCTGTGCAAAACGTTTTCCCTCCTCGTCCCTCCATGCCGACTGATGTAGGTATTGTTAACCCCTGCATCTGGGGGTACTAAGCATTCTTGAGCATTTGAAATTGTCACTGCCAAAATGTGAAAACCACCTCATTACTGAAACTGGACCACAAATTCCAGTGCACTAAATCTGAAAATACTAATAAATTATATTTACAATACAGTGCGATTCAAAGGAATTCCCTGCTCCCAGTTGCATTATTGGATGAAAATCATGTGAGTAAAAATACAAAAATAGCAATTGCTAGAAAAGCTCAGCAGGTCTGCCAGCACGTGTGCAGAGAAATCAAGAGTTACGTTCAGTGTCGACCCTTCCTGGGAACAACTTAGAAAAAAATACCTATTCTTCATTTCAAGCCATTTATTGTGAAAGTGCACGGCTGCTTTTTTTCTCTCTCTGTTGAATTGATTTAGCTGCAGTGTTCAATGCCTCCTTTCTCCCCAAGCTCAGACTAATAGGGTTGAAAGTGTTTGCATGTGCAGTGAGTTCGCCCCTGGGCAGGGAGGACAGACAGACCAGCGGGTAAAAAGACAGGCAGTACAGTTCCCCAATGTTTCTGGTTTACAGCATCCGCAGTTCTTCAGGTTTTTATTTTAGTTCTGCTTACCAATTCCCTGTCTACTTCAGGAACTGAATGCAATATCTGCTGAGGAAATCCTGCGACTGCCCACATTGAAGCGAAAAGGCGCGATTTTGTGTGTTTTTGTTTTGCAACAGAAACAACTTCGCATTTTAAGGAAATTATAACTTAAATTTAACAGTAAAACTTCAAGTTGACCATCCGTTTGCTGTTGTAAAACATGTATTAAATTTCCAAATATCACCTTGGGATGCTGTGAATTAGCCGTAAGATCATTTAAGTCGATCCCTGTGCAAAACGTCAGAGGGACCATCAGTGAAACATGTGAATGGATGCAATGAAGCACACAGAGAGAAAGAGAAAAAGTCTGAACTTAAGACAACAGATGTTTGCAAACTCGATCTGCATCAGAGTCGGCTTGTCACTTCAAGCAGCGTCAGAGGCAGGTCTGGAGCCAACATCATTTTACAGGATGTGACCAGCCTGGCTTTTACCCCCACCCCGTCCTGCCCCCAGTAGAAATATATAAATTCAGCGACCGGTTTCTGGAGAGACGGAGAGAGGCGCTGTCGACCTGAGCTTCAGTGTCCGGCTGGGAGACAGGCATCCACAGTAAGGAGCAGACCCCTGCAAACTGACCCAGAACAGCCCAGCTCCGCTTCAAAGGAACACACAGCAGCGAATTTGAGGCGGCGCAAGAAAGTAAAGGGTTTTTTTTTACCCCTCTTCTTCCTTTCCCCCTGCCTCTGGTCCTCACTTGGACTTGTTGCAAGGTGAGTAATTGTGTGTGTGTGGTTTGTGGAAGGGGGTGTGCTGTGAGTTTACAATCCGAAAATGTTCTTGTTTTAGCCAGAACGTAAACAGAAGACATCTGCTGAATTGTTTGGCATTATTGACAGAAACATTCCCGGACGCGAAAGGTTTCCGCGCTCCTTCAGGGTTAAGTCCTGGGTTCAGAGTTTAAAGTGGCTCTGACCTCCCCAGGCGTCGCACCCCCGGTCGTTCTCTGGATGTCCAGGCGGTTCACTCCGGGAGACACCTTTCCCACACTGGGCATCTGTCAGGAACCGTTCTCTGGATTACAGGGAGGCTGGAGGGTCAGACCGATTCCGGCTGAGAGACGAGGTCTGAGACGCGTTCATCAAAGATGAACAAAAATAATCTTTAATCGAGTCGCTGGTATTGACTGTTTCATTGACATGATCGCGTGGCACTCTCGTTTCTGATCCAGCCATGTCCAAACAGCTGAAGTAGCAAAGACTTCAGTTTACCCTGTGTCTGCTGCGTTTGAATTTGCACTGTGAAGCATTCAGCTCTTAGAGCCAAGATAATTATATATTTATATTCAGTATTTTAGTCATTTATCTTTCAGCATCAATACTTACTCACGAATAATTTTAGAGCCGTAGACTAATTCTTCAAAGAATTAACACAGCGGCCAAGTATTCCCTGAAATGTATGCCCAATTATTTTAACAGCCAATGAGTCTGACATTTTTTATTACTATTCCAGACCGAGCCCATTAGGTGTTTGGCTTTAGTCCGTTGTTTGAGACCGATCATTCCTCAAGACATGAGTCCTTGCCACTCCTGGATCCTAGTTGCTACATTAATAGCCTTGGTGCAAGACTCGAGCTGCCGGAGTGTGCTCAATGCCACGCATTTCGCACATTTGCTCAAACGTTTCCACTCCAGGGCCAAGAGATCCATCTCCCAAATTGACAAAGATGAGATTTTGCAACTTCACAACCACCTGAGGGGAGAGGTCTATCCATCATCCTCCAACATGGAATACATGGTGAGTAGGTGCCAGAGATCAGTGCTTCCCAACATGTTTAAATCTGGGATATGGGATAGGGGATGGGTGGGTTGCGCTTCGGCGGGTCGGTGTGGATTTGTTGGGCCGAAGGGCCTGTTTCCACACTGTAAGTAATCTAATCTTATTTGGAGGCATGGGAATTGTTGTAATCCCAAAGGGAGAACTGTGTGGAGGGACAGCAGGGGATCCTGTGTAAGGAATGGGGCTATTTGTTTGCACCAAACACAGGTGCTATAACTCAGTCAGAGCTCCATTGGCAGCTACTCCTGTCCTGAAACTAACAGCCCTGAAAATGTTACGCTATTTGGGTTTCCATCCCCACTTTAGGAAGTCCTGCCAGAACTTTCACCATCATGGGATACTCAACTGGGGGAAGGAAGTTTTCAAATTGAAACTTTAAACAGAAAGCACCTTGGACAGATGTCACAGGAAAACACTGCATTGCTACTGTCATTTCTGGCTTTTACCAATCATTCCAGAAAAATGACATGGGCTGCTCCAAGTATTTCTGCTTGGTCTTCGGATGCTCCATGCACTCAAGTTTTTGGGGATGTTCCATGCAAAGTTGAACCAAGCCTCCACAGGACTTGGCTTTGCCCTGTACCTTACAGGAGACTGACTCCATTCTCACCATAAATATGGATGTGAGCATCACATTGATATGTTTGATTTGTCCAGCCTGAGTATGATGTAAAAGTAGCAGACTACATGTTGAAGAAAATGTGAAGGAATGTTTTTATTTATTGGCTTCTAGAAGAAACAGCCACTAAATCACATTTTTACAACATTGTTTCAATGTTTGTGATTTCCATCTTCCGGAACATATATTTTCCTGTTGTGACTATTTCAAGTTAACTGTGGGCAAGACTTTAAATAATGTGAAGAAATTAGGAGTAGGTAAAACATTTTTAAAAAACCAGAAAATTAATAAGTACTTGTCTAAGTAATGCAGTTATTTTCAGAACTGTTAATTGAGAAAACTAGTCATTTTGATTCTAAATATTCAAACGAGCCTGCAAACTCCTCTTATTCCTGCTTTCCCTTACCAACAACATGTAATCTTAAAATTCTTAAAACTGGAGTTATAGGTAAATGAGACACAAAATGAATGCAACAGAAAAAGGGATCTTTAATCTGGTAGTAGGAACCTAAATTTGTAACATCATCACTCTGGGAGTTATAACATTCTCAACTTTTAATTCAGATGGCTGTCAATCATTATTACTGCACTGAAGTGGGAATGATTGAACAGTCCATGTAGAAGTCTGGAGTAAAACTTAAAGATGGGCTGTTATATGGAATGTTTTAACTCAAGGTGGTATTCCTGACACAGAATAAATTGTTATTTGTCTGATATTAGTTAATGCTATGTGTGTTGCTTTTTAGGAATGGGATTATGAATTGGAACGGTCTGCTGAGAGCTGGGCTCAGCAATGCGTTTGGGACCATGGTCCTTCCCATCTGATCAAGTCAATAGGTCAGAACCTCGCAGTACACTGGGGAAGGTAAGCTCTTACACAGGTTCATTGTACTGTACTTATTTCTGAATACAGATACCATATTTTAAAGTTTGGATCAATCCAAAAACAGTACAGGATGTTTGTTAGGATAGTGGATCTGATCTTATGGTCAGGAGAAAGTGACGACTGCAGATGTTGGAGATCAAAGTCAAAGACTTGGCACCACCCTCTTGGAATGGTCCTACCTGTCCATCTTCCTTCCCATCTATCCCCTCCATCCTCCTCTCCAACTTATCACCTTCTTCCTTACCTTCATCTACCTATTGATATCTCAGCTACCTTCACCCCAGTCTCACCCCTCCCATTTTTCTCTCAGCTTCCTCCCCCCCCCCCCCCCGACCCACAAGCCTCATTCCTGATGAAGGGCTCACGCCTGAAATGTCGATTCTCCAGCTCCTTGGATGCTGTCTGATCTTACGGTCAACGCATCCAAATTGTCTAACACTATTTGCATCACACCTGGAATATTGTGTGCAGATTTTGTTATAAAGAGAGTGCAGCAAAGGTTTACCAGACTGATTCCTGGGATGACAGGATGGACATATGTGGAGAGATTGAATAGCTTACGATTATATTCACTGGATTTCAGAAGAAGTTTATGGAAACCTCTAAAATTCTAACAGGAATAAACAAGGTAAACATGGGAAGGATGTTCTTAATGATGGGGGAGTCTACAACCAGGGGTCACAGTGTAAGGATACAGGGCAGACTATTTAAGACTGAGATGAAGAGAAATTTCTTCACCCAGTGAGTAGTGAGTATGTGGAATTCACTGGCACAAAAAGCAGTCAAGGTCAAAACCTTGTATGATTTCAAGAAGGAGTTAGCTATCACACTTGGGGCTAAAGGGATCAAAGGATAATGGAGAAAAGTGGGAACAGGCTGTTGAGTTGGGTGATCATCCTCAATCATATTGAATGGCAGAACAGGCTCAAAGGGCTGAATATACGACTCCTGTTTCCATTTTCTATGTTGTTATGTTTACACTCGCCCAGCAAAATTATGAGAACGCCTGGGTCAAACAAAAAAAAACAGACAAAAACCCCATGTTAATTTGGGAGAGTTAATATGAGAGAAATTTCTCTCTGCAGTTTCCTATTGATGATTTTTGGACTGAAAAATGTTGGGATCAGTTGTTGCTCTGCATTATTTTAAGAAAACTCATGTCCATGTACACTTCCTGCCATCGAAACTGTACATGTTTTGTCAGCTGTTTCTGTAACACTGCATATTTTTGTGTCTGCATTCATAATGAAAACTACAAACATGAGATTGTAATTCTGTAATGAAATCTCTCATCCAGTGGTGGCAGAGTAACACCTTAGTTTTACATTTCCCACAGCTCCTCAACCTGCACTGCTTCTGCTTCACCCAACTTCACCACACGGCATCCCAAATTGCCATAAACATTTGCGATTTAAGTAGAAATCGTTTTAGATCAGTTACATAATGCCCATAATTTCTACCAAGTTATACACATCGTTACACTTTTGCTTTTATATTTAACCATAATGGATAGCTTTCTATATCCACATTTGTAATAGGTTTCTCCAACATAAGTTCATATTCCTGTACCTGCACCATCTGACCAGCTGGTGGCTTTGCCTCACAAATTAAACAAAATGGTTTCTGAATAATTTTCAATTGAAATGTCTTTTACAGTCATTGAAAATATTAATCCCTAAAATAAAGATCTTAATAAATAATAAAAACAATTAATTTCCCAATGTGTCATCATTCAAGATTTTATTGAAAACCTCAATTTCTCCTAAAAGCTTTGCATTGTATTTGATATTTTTGACCAGAGATTTGATGCTGCTATTTGAATCATTGCAACTTAATTTACAATGTACCCAAATTCCTACAATACGTTGCCAGATGCATTGTTGGATCATTTCCCCTCAGTTTCCAGCATTTTTTGGCCTCTTGCTTTTTTGAAAAACCAAGGACAGTCTTGCAATACAGCTGGAGTATCTCTACCTCTGGCCCAGAAGCTCCCAGTTCAAGTCCCACAAGAATTGTTGATGGCCTTGGAAGGTGCTGTCATAACATGACCAAATAGGTCCATTATCGTCCTGTAAGTCCTGCTGATGTGCCAAGTGCTGGCAGTAAGAGGAGACGTAATTCTTGGTTAGCCGTATTTGGTGTGGAGTGATGCCTCTGGTGACAGACGAGTGATTAGTTTCTGGAAAAGCGAGCTATGGAAGTAAAAACAAGCTTTGTTTGCCTTATATGCCACCAGCCTTGACAAAAGAAGAAATCTTATATTGGATGTTTCTTTTTAAAACAAGGATTGTGAGTGAGACAAACAGAATAATGACTGCATTCCAGCTGTAGCTTTTGTTTTGGGTTCAGTGTCTTTTAAACTGAGGAATGGAGATTGTTGTTATAAAATAAGTGAGAAAAAATTAGCAATATTGCATACCAAGTCATATCTCGTTATGCTAATCTTTGCAAAAAGAAACAATTATTGTGAAGTGTCAGTGAAGACAGTTTTAATCTGGAAAGACAAAATGGGTCGGTGGGCTGAAGGCCCTGTTACTGTGCTGTATTGTTTTTTGTTCTTTGTTGAAGCCAACATCTATATTTTCTGACAATAGAAAAGATGCTGTAAATCATTTTCACTTGTTGTGCAACTGTTAATGTGTCACCATGTTTGAAACTATTAATGTTAGTCAGAGAGGGAAGTCACTAAGTAAGTTGATTTGTGAGATCAAATACAGTTATAGTGTTTCTGGCTTGTTTCTGGCTATTTCTGTCAGGATTGGAGTGGGTAAGGTCTAAATGGAGGGTTCCTTATAAGAGCATTCATAGTGGGCACCAAAAAGGGAAGTTACATGAGGCAGATTGTGTCGATCAAAGGCAAAGAGATGAGAGAGTGACAGGAAGGAAAGCTAAGGTGATCAAGTGATGGTGGGTGAGACACAATGGAAACACAAACGCGAATGGTTGGTGAAGGGAAGGGGAAGGGAGTTGCTGAGGAGCATAGCGTCTCTCAAATCCCAGTCCACGAGTAGCTTGCACCTACGGTTACTCATTTCCTTGACAAACCCCAAGGCCCCACCATCCATCACCATTGATCATAAAAGAAAGAAGGAAATCAAGAACAGAAAGTGAAGTAGAGATGTAGAGTGAAAGAAACAGGAGACGAAGAGAGAAAGAAGCAGAAGATTGGGCTGTGAATGGATTATGTTGCTGGACTAGTAATTGAGATAATATAATTTCAATTAAATATTATTATATACAGATAGTAATTTGAATGCTAGAAGAATTATTAAAATGCTGGAATTGCTATAAGATCCATCATCCTTAACTGGCTCAGATTAGATATAACTACAATCCCAGCATGGTTCCCTCTTTACTGCCTTTTGTATCTACTATAAATAATTCGAGGCAAGGAGGAATGGCCAATACATTCTCAAACCCTAAGATTAAAACAAAATAAGATACAGGTAAGCAAGGGCCTGTATTTTCTGACTTCCTATCTGTTTCACAACATATGATCAACAATTGTCATATTAAAAATCTTGCATGAACTTATAAATTCTCCTTTTACAATGGATATGCTTTGCGTAAATATGTCATTCTGTAATCATCAGTATGAAATTGTAGACGCTTAATTTTGCTTTTCAGTTCTTCAGGTCTTATTTCCTATATTCTCGTAACTTGAAGATGTTTGTGTGGTATTAAATAGGTATTTGTGAATTATTGACCAGCAATATGACTTGCAAGTGATAGGTGTGACAGATTTGTGCTTTTGTTGTTTCAGATATCGGTCTCCAGCTTCCCATGTGCAGGCATGGTATGACGAAGCCAAAGATTACACATACCCATATGCACATGAATGCAATCCTTGGTGCCCTGACAGATGTTCTGGTTCAATGTGCACCCACTACACACAAGTAAGTGAAATGCCCAAGTTTGAGAATACATTCAAAACAAATACACAAAACAAAACACATGTTTTACAGAATTACTATTGAGAAAAGGAAAATGTTTGTCTCTTCTGATTGGGATCATTTATGGATTACATTACATTAGAGTCTCAAAAATATTATTTTTTTAACAACATTAATGTTTATGAACAGTTGACTAAGAAGCTTTCTGTTAATGTGCAAGTTTGACTAGCTTACAGAAGTTGGTGAATGTGAGTGCTATAAATACTGCGTAATGTTGTTCTAATATTTTTGTGCATATATATGTATAACACATTTGTTAATTATAATATTGTCAGTTACTGATTTGAAGTAGTTGGGGCAAAGAAAGTGATATGCAAGCACTGGTAGCACTATGTGGAATAGCTATTATCAGCACAAAATAAGATTCAGACCATCAGAAAGTGAAAAGGAAATACTGAAATTCAGGTGATCTGATAGAAGCTGTCTGGGTCAGGTTGTAAAAGAAAGCAAGTAGAATCCTTTACTTGGTGCTGTGTCCAGACAGCATTCTGGTTTGCAAAGTTACTTTTAAGCTGTTAATTTAGTGCCAGGTTTTTGAGTAGCTAAATAACCTTTATTAGAGTGTGAATGATACATTAATCGCCACAATATCCCACTCTAAGGTGAAACCTACCACAAACTTTTAGACACGTGCACTGTTCCAAAGATCATGGACTTGACATTTACTG
This sequence comes from Hemiscyllium ocellatum, assembly GCF_020745735.1. Lineage (NCBI taxonomy): Eukaryota > Metazoa > Chordata > Chondrichthyes > Orectolobiformes > Hemiscylliidae > Hemiscyllium > Hemiscyllium ocellatum. Next base: position 20,225,349 of record NC_083417.1, on the reverse strand, counting down.
TCACTTAAAGTAAATTTCACAAAGCAGTTTCCTCCAGAACTGGATATTAAATTTTAAAATGACACTTTTTCTGAATGTCCCTCGAGGCAGTGATGAAAGCATGTTTTGCGGTTGTCAAGTTTTTTAAACTAAATTTGCCACGGGAACTTTCTTCTTTAATTTTAAATAAAGGAGGTTTGGGCAGTTGTAATGTGATGTTCCAAGTCTACGAACATTGATATATAAGTCAGTCTTCTATAACACAACAGTGTGTTCCTTTGAAACCTTGCACTATAAAACATCGCACTATGGAAAGTCTCTATAGAAAATCTCACTGTAGGATATCACTGTAGAAAATTGCCACACCTGTTCAGTATACAGTTTGTGTTATCCAAACAATGTCCACAATTCGTCAATTGTGTTATAGCCAATTCATGTTGACGAAAAATGCTTTGAAGCAGAATGACCTATATATTATTCATATGCATCGTCTAAAAGTCATTGTTCCTTACCACCAGCTATATCTTTGCTCATTTCATAACTAAGATTTCACCAGATAATCTGCCTTTGTATTTCACCTATTCATTATCTGGACCAGCTGCAGACAACAGCTGCAGACCATACATTCTCAGATCTGACCACTAACCGTTCAGTTATCTTCCAAGTTGGCCCTCTATCAAAGGATAATTCAGTGTTTTGTCTTTCTTAAACCCGTGTGTGTACTTTGTACTCTTACTGACCCTCAACTCCATTTCCTCCTATGGTCATTCCTTAGTAGAGATTGTACATTGTTGATTACTTTGCAAGCTTCTAAATCAAACTCACGTCTTAAATGAGTGAAGCTAGTCAACCAAGTTGCGTTTCCTTTTTCAAATCAAAACAATAAAGTTACCAGTGTTTATTTTCACTTGGTTAGCAGTCAGCCGTATTCTGTGCACAAGATGTGCTTAAAGCTTGGTGCTTTGTTTAACACTCATTTTGTATTTATTTTTAGTTGGTGTGGGCAACAACGAATAGAGTTGGCTGTGCCGTCAATGTCTGTGGCAGAATGAACGTATGGGGAGAAATTTGGGAGAATGCTGTCTACTTAGTCTGCAATTATTCACCAAAGTAAGCTGTTGAACATCATTTCATTTACTTTGGTTTATTGCTATTTAGTTGATAACTGGAATTGTAATATGGAATTCTAGGAATTTTTCTAACATTTGCGTTACTTGTAAAATGAAATTGGCAAATACATTTTTATTTAAGTAAGTAATTAAAATTTATTTATTCTTAATGAATTATGCATGTGCTTTACAGTGCTTTACCTACCTGGTCAAAGAAACATGCGAGGGGAAAAACCCTTATCACAATCCTTGTGATGACATACATTTTTTTAACCATTCCTGGGATGTGAGCATTGGTGGCAAGGCAGGAACTTGCAATGAAAACAAAGCTGTCATGGGGATTTGTCAAGTGAATGTCATGTTTGACAAATTTGATTGAAGCTTTTAAGGATGCAACAAGGCATATAGGAGAGGATAATGCATTTGATGTGGTTTACATGGCCCTACCTAAAGCTTTTGAGGATGTCCCTCATGCAGACTGATTAAGAAAATGGTAACCCATGGGATTCAAGGCAAAATATAATTTGGTTTCAAAATTGGCTGATGGGCAGGAAGTGGACTGTGATGGTACAGGGATGTTCATGTGACTGGAAGTCTGTTTCCAGTGCAGTTCAGCAGGATTCAGTGCTGAAGCCCTTGATGTTTGTCATATGCATTAATGTGCTTAATGCAGAGAGTTTAATCAAGAAGTTTGAAGATGACACAACAACTTGTAGGATAGTAAATAGCAAGTGGGACAACCATAAACTGCATAACAATATCAATGGTCCAGTCAGATGGTGTAAAATAAGTTCCAATCTGGAAAAGTGTGAGGTAGTACACTTGGTAAGGGCTAACAAGGCAAGGGATTACACTATGAAGGTAAGAAAGTCGGAAAAATCAGAGGGACCTTGGTGTTCATATCCACAGATCTCTGAAAGTAGCACGGTAGTTCGATAAGGTTGTTAAGGCAGATAGGATACTTGCCTTTATTAGATAAGACATTGAATGCAAGAGGTTACGGGGAACTTTATAAAATGCTGATTCGGCCACAACTGACGTATTGAGTGCAGTTCTGATCACTGCATTATAAGTAAGATGTGATTACATTAGACAGGGTGCAGAGGAGATTTACCAGGATGTTGCCTGGGCTGGAGGATCTGACTGTGAGAATAGATTGGATAGGCTATGTTTGCTTTCCTTAGAGCAGCAAAGGTTGAGAAGGGACACCTGATAGAAATGTATAAGATGATGAGGAGCACAGATAGGGTGGATAGAAAGGCAATAAGAAGTAGGCATTAAGAGGAGAGTTGAGGAGAAGCCTTTTCACCCAGTTGGGAGTCTAGAACTCATTGCCGAAGTCAGAAGTTAAGTCAGAAACTCTTGTAACATCTAAGGACTATTTAGAAATTTACTTGTGTTGCCATAACCTCCAGAGTTATGAGCCAAGCACTGGAAAATGGGATTAGTGTAGTCAGATATTTATTGGCTGGCAATGTCATGATGGACTGAATGACCTCCTTCTGTTCTGTAAACGTCTATGAGGTTATGAGAATTTTTATGCATCCCCAATTTCTCTTGAGACAATGGTGCTAAGTCACTTCCTTGAATTGCTGGAGTGCATGGTTTACTCACACTGATGGAGGGAATGCACACATTAGCTTCAGCACGTTAGGGAGCTGGAAATCAGTCAGGGATCCATTAACATTTCAGCCACATTGTTTGAAAATTTGCATATGTTTAGATTGGCAAACAGCCAGATGGGTTTTTAAAGGTGGAATGGCAGAACCAATAGCCATTTGGGTAAGGTATCAGAGTGCTGCTGATCTGGACTTAGAACTCAGCATGAGTCATTGCAGGGGAAGGAAGAGAACCCTTGGGAGCAGCTGCCCTCACTTTACATTCTGACATAGACTTATTTCTTCACTTGGACAAGTGCAGCAATTAGGAGATAGTCAGTAAGATCCTCGTCCTCCTGTCACCTTGAACCACGTCTTAAAGCAACAAGAAATAAGAGGTCTCTCTTCTGTCCCATTCCCATCTATCACTTTGATGGTTAGAGCACTGCCTCATATTGCATGACATGACTATTCTTGCTCAGGATTGTGCACAGGTTTGGACCCTGTATTTGGTTATTAACTCTTTCATTTAAGAATCAAGGAAACACACGTGCATCAACTAGTTTTATTTTCATCTGAACTGGTAATGGATTAAACTGAATTTTTCTCTGTTTTTAACTCACCAGGGGAAATTGGATTGGAGAAGCTCCCTATAGACATGGTCGGCCATGCTCAGAGTGTCCACCCAGCTATGGCGGCGGCTGTAAAAACAATCTCTGCTACAAAGGTATATAAGTCTGTTGCACTGCTCCCAATAACGTGGATCAGCTAAAGGAATTTGCTCCTGATTATCCCAAAAATAATCTTTGTTTTCTTTCATAAGGGGTGTTTGAGTGGAGATGAGTGTCCACTTACGTTTTGCAAAGCTGTATATTCTGTTCCATTAAAACAGCAGGGGACCCTGAGTTAGTGCGGTTGAGCCATCAGTGTGGCTGCAAACATTACCAAAAGGATTGAATGCACTCAGCTTGTGTGTTTGAAGCTGGGATGGGGGCGGCTTGCAAAATGCAACCTGCAGCCTGCTTGCAAACCTTCCAGTGCCCTGAAACTGTGTCCCATTATTGGACTGGGTGTGTTGGCGGTGGTGTTGGAGGTATGAGGTGGCCCACTCACCCTTGGGCTCATTGAACCCCTTAAGTATCCAATTAATGGTCACTTAAGTGCCTCATTGCCCTGCCACTATTACATTGGGTCAGGATCTAGCAGTTTTACTCAGTGAGCTGGTTCTGACATTCGGGTCCATTGTCCACCAAAGATATTCTCCCAACCCTGACCTCTCATTGAATAGACTGTGGTTACTTTCCTTGAGCAGAGGAGACTGAGGTGGGCAGACATGATTGCAATGTTCAAAATATGAGGAGCATAGACAGGGTAGAAAGGAATGAACTTCTCCCCTTGGTGGAGTGTTCAATGTTCATGAGGTATAGATTTAAAGTAATGGACAGATATTTAGAGGGGTTAAGAGGAAATCGTCTTTTCCACCCAAATGGTGCTGGGAATCTGCAACTCACTGCCTGTGGAGGGTGGTAAAGACTGAAGCCCTCATATAATTTAAGAGGTATTTAGATGGGCACTTGCAATGCCTAGGCATAGAGGGCAATGGTCAAGAGTGTGGTGCTGGGAAAGCACAGCAGGTCAGGCAGCATCTGAGGAGCTGGAGAATCGACGTTTTGGGCATAGGCTGTTCATCAGGAATTGGCTAAGTGCTGGAAAGCGGAATTAAAATAGTTAGGTGATTGGTGCAGTCTCAGTCAGCCGAAGGGCCTTTTTCTGAGCTGTAATCCTCTATGACTCCATGACTCTCAAACTGAGCCTCCCACAAACCCTTTCACTGTCACCTCACTGATGGCCTGAACCACCCTTCAGTCTGGCCTTTTTAAGTTTGGTTCTGCCTGAAGTCCCAGCAGTGGCCACTGTTTGAACTTGGCGCTGCAGCAACTACCAAGCTGCCAGCCAATCAAATGGCCAATAGGACCCTTAAACTAGGAATTCACACCCAGGCAAAAGGCTCACCCAAAGCCATTTAACGCCACAACGACTTTTTTTGTGAAAAGGGTTCCTAACCAACTCTGTCCTTGGGAACATGGAATGGTGGGGAATTAAGACATCCCATAGAATTCAGTTAAAGTCCTAGTTAAAGTATGTCTTTGGGTGATTAGAATGAGGGGAAATGTGAAACAGAAGCACCTAAGAGAAGGTGGATGTGGAAAGATTCAGGTTCAAAGACGTTACTCTATGACTCTAAGTTTGAACCTGAAACAACATGGTAATGAAAACAAGTGAAATGGAAGAACTTAAAGCTTCTAGCGAGGATATGAAAATAAACATTTAATGTTTAAAATGAGAAATGGCCATCTATCTTGTTGGGGACAAAAATCCCAACTCTTTTGTACCAGTGTGGGGATATCCTAAAATGAGAGAACAGAACAGAGAAAAGGAAGTTTAATTGAAGGAGGATAGGGAAGGTGGTGGCATAGTGGTAATTTTGCTGAGCCAGTATTTCAGAACCCAGGCCAATGTAGGGTACCTGGGTTTGAAGCCCACAATGGAAAATGATGAAACTTTAATGCAATCAAAATCTGGAATAAAAAGTTAAATGGTTGCCATTAGGCTAGCTGCTGTCGATTATTGTAAAAACCCACCTGGTTCACTAATACCCTTGGAAAGAAATCTGCCATTCTCACCTAGTGTCCAGATTGGCAACAAAGTGATTGACTTTTAACTGCTCATTGGGCAACAAATGCTGGTCTAGCCAAGAACACCCACATCCCATGAATGAATGAGAAAAAAAAAGGATACCATTTTATACCAATGAATGTAGTCAAATGGAATTTTCTATTCAAAAATTCTATATAGCATTTGTGCAAAGATGCCAAAGATGGAAATTTTAAAAATGCATTAACCAAAATCATTACTAGCTGTAATCAATAATAGTTATTTCTTTTTTGCTCTCAGTATAAATTTACTCGAGTTGAACATTCTAACAATTTATTAGGGTACTACATTTCTTAGAAAGGGTTCACTTTTTCAAACATTGGAATAAGCAGCACTGCAGTTTTATATTGGCTACACAATGTCTAGTTTACTAAAGGAGTTTACAATTTACCTTGGTTCATACATAAATATGGCCGCGAGAAAATAGAACTGACACAGTTAAAATCACGTTATGTGGTTTCCAATTTATTTTTGTATTTGCTCTGAGTAAAAGATTTCAATGTCGCCCTACTCAGCTTAAATTAATATAATTTTTGGTCTACTAATTTTAATCCAGTTGATTTTGGCTTGAGTAATCCACTTCTGCAATGAATAGATGCTTGTTTCTAAACAGAACCTTTCATTTTAAGCTGCCAGGTACTTTTCAACAGTTGTTTTGGCATTGAATGAACTGTAAAAGCAGAATTGAGAGGCTATGGGGCTCTCAGTTTATTTTTGCTGAGGACAGATGAGGTGACATCAAAATTGAAGGAAACATAATCAAATCAACTAATGAGGTAAAGGATTCCTGCATTCTCTCAGTGGATCAGACCTGATAGAACTACATAACCAGCAAGGTCTGACATGCAGCCCTTAGGAGAAAGTGAGGATCAGAGTTGAGAGTGTGGTGCTGGAAAAGCACAGCATGTCAGGTAGCATCCGAGGAGCAGGTGAATTGACGTTTCGGGCATAAGGCCTTCATCAGGAATTATTGATGAAGGGCTTATACCTGAAACATCGATTCTCCTGCTCCTCAGATGCTGCCTGACCTGCTGTGCTTTTCCAGCACCACACTCTCGACACTGACACCCAGTCCCCATTTTATATTGTGTTGTTGGTTGTGCTCTGACTTATCAGATGAGGCACTTCAATTGTCTTTGATAAAAGTGAAAAGATTTCGGCCTCATACTGGTGTGCAAAGATCATTGCTGAAAGTGGATGTGGTCAAGATTAAAGTTACCTCTTGTGGTTGGAATAGCCCCTTGCCCCTCCACTGAGGCCAGGATTGTACACTTTACTCCTGACCAAAGGTGGATAGAATTATGACTGAGAACAAGAAAAACCTTGATGACATCTACTGCCACATCACACCCTAACTGGAGGTACGCTCTCCCCCTCAAGCTTCCCATGGCCACCTCTCAGGAGAGGCCTCTTCTGGTTTTTGTTTGTTCTCCAAAGCTGCATCCACAAGGCAGACTTCAGTGTCTCAGCTATACAATAGACTGAGGGAAGGTGGGTGCTGGAGAGAAACCAGTATTCATCAGACTCTGGCCCAGGAACAAATTAATGCTTTCAGGAGAAGTGGGAGAAACTTGGCGAGAGAAAATAAAGAGAAGCTTTTTTTTATTGTTAGTGGGGACAGAAGGAGGGACCTAATTTTTAGGAACTGGCCAACCATTATTTTCATAATAAATGCAAACTTTCTGAAGCGTTTCTGTTTACTGGTACATTATTGCATAGCTTTAACACTGACAAACTTGTCTAATTCCTGCTGGTATCATGTACTTGCTACTGTATTAACAGTTAATAACCAATATTTCAAAATTATTCAGACAAAAAACTTTGCTGGTATATTTCCATTCAGATTTTGGCTGTTAAATTAGACAGTTAATGTTGTATTTCTATATACAGAATCTCTCTTTTTTGATGTGTAAAAATAGGAGAGATTCAGCCAGGACTTGTAACTTTATAACTAGTTACCATGGTGTGCACAAGTCACAGGTATTATATCAGAAAGTACCCATTTAGCCAGTGGAACAAAAAGAGTCTGATGTCCAAATCTAATTACTAACACTTGTGTATATTTTGCAAGTAGTGTTTGGTGTGAGTAGTTAGACATCCTAATCTTTCAGGGAAAAATGAGCAATTCTTTTGCTTTTCAAAAACATAGACCTCTATTTTCTGAGGTGAAGTGTATTCTCAGTGTGTAAACTGAATGAGACCAAATGCTGAATATTCTATCTACTGCCAAGAGGAGCTTGGAAATGAAAGGGTAGAAACCAGGGAGGTTGCAAAGAAACAAACAAAAACAAACAGTGGAAAAATATCTTAATTCATTGCATCTGAATTGGAATTCTGCTGCAATGCGTGCAAAATGTTATTTAACATTATTTCAACATGTATTCTTAGACAATGCAGTGAGAAGACCGCAGCACGAACAAACCAATGAAGTGGAACCTCCCCAGATCAATACAGATGCATTAAACCCATGGACAGTGCCATATTCCCAACCACAACCACAGCCAAAGGAGGAACCCAACAACATGGAGTACATGAGTAAGGATGCATTTGAGTTTTATGACTACTCCACTTGAATGCTACAGAAAGCATCAGGAGTTTAATGTGCTGCTTTGTAAACAAAATCCCTCCAGCTCTTTACCTCAGGAGCGCAAGTGAAAATTGGTATTTGCTGGAATGCATAATTGGAAATAAGATTCAGAAGCTGAAAGGGCCTCATAGTAATGTGGCAATACATGTTTGTATGGCTGATTCATTTAAGTACAAAAGGAATTCTCATCAGGGTGGTGAGAGATGACTGTAGCTGCTTGTGTAGGAACAGTGGTCTGTTAGGAACCTCTATGGAGATGGCTTCAAGGACCCTTAGGATAGGGACCTTGTAGTTGCTTGTCAGCGTCTTATATTTATAAATAGTAAAGAAACACAAACATTGTTATTATTTATTAGTACTCAGAAATGTCAGCTTTCCTCCTTTGACTATGCTGATCTTTATTTAGTTTTGGTTTCATACTCCTGCCTTCATTTGCTGGTCACTGTTTTTTTCACATGTTCTTTATTGCATCCTCTTTCCTCTCATGTCAACCTTTCAGCACTTCCATAATATTCAGTAATTTTTTTCTCATTCTCATTGCAGTAAGCACAAGTTATTGCTTTCTAGTCATTATTATGTAACAGTTCCCAGTGTTTTTCAATCATGTGTTCATCTTGAAATGTTTAAACTGTGAAGTTGTCTGACCGCTTTGAAAAGAATGCGTAATCCTTGGAGTTTAGAAACAGAAACAGGAGATACAAGGGCAAAGCGATTGCTCTAAAGCTTCATAAATCATTGTGAGGCCTTATGGGAATATTGTGTTTAATTCTGGGCACCACACTATTTCAGAAGGATGTCAAATTCTTGGACATATTGTAGAAAAAAGTTATCCAAATGGAAATAGATGAGGGAATGTAATTGCAGATGCTGGAATCTGTTCTGAGAACAAAAAAAATGCTAGAAATCACAGTGAGTCAGGCAGCATCCCTGGAGAGAGAGCAAGCTCATGTTTCGAGTTTAGATGACTCTTCATCAGAGCTCTTCTTTGTTTTCATATGGATAATGGACTTCAGCCAAGTGGAGATCCTGGAGAAGCTAGGATTGTTCTCCTTGCAGCAGAAATGGTTAAGAGGATATTTAATAGAGGTGCTCAAATTTATCACTGGTTGTGATCGAGTAAATAGGGAGGATATTTAATGTTCTAGCACAGACAGCTTGCTTCCTTCTATCCTGTAACTTTCTGCAATTCCATATTTTTCAGAGCAGATCATTTAAAATATTTGCTGCCTTTTTTCCCCAGCTTGGAATTGTGGGATCTTCCCTAAAGGTTCGACCAGCTTTATTTCACCTCTCAGCCCCTGAGTACCTGTATACCTCACAGTTGTATTCCTTAGCCCCCCTGTTCCTTATTAAACCAGTAGTTCCCATGGTGTTCTTCCCTCATTGTATCCACCTTATTAACTATTTAACCAGACAAATCAAGATGATTAAAATTACTTCATTGTGTTGAATACTCTCTCCTAACATCTACTTTAAACATTTATTGTTCTCTGTCAGCACTGGAATAGCTACCATTGTTGAACTCCAATGACATCAGTAATCTGCCTACAAGCATTTCAGGAAAAGTAAGGAGCTCTGTACCACCTTCTTTTAGATTGATTTTGATCTGATTATGTTTATTTGTTATAAAAGAGATCCAATTGTCCTCTGTGTTAATTAGACCTCATTTTAGACTGGTTTTGGAGCAACCTTCCATTGATACATTACTTTCTGGCTTTTGATATTTACCACTTATTAAAAAGGAGTCCCACACTGTGGCTTGTGACCCTCTTTCGTGCCTTGGGATGAGAAGTTGGAGTAGGCTGCAGTAGGTTGGGAGTGGATACTGATTTGACAGCCCATGATTGATTATGAGGCCCCTTTAAACAAGCACTTTATTTTTGCCTTTGGCCATTAAATCAATGAGCTGTGAGGCCCTATCACTGACACCAATAGAGCCTGCAAATGGTGTGTGTCTTAGAAGTTTCTTTGGACCTTTAATGCTGCTCTTTGAATCCCCACCCTGCTTAGCAACTTACCTTGTGGCACCCTCCTAACAATTTTCCATCGGGGGTTATGTCAAGTGCAACTCATTAAAACAGAGTGAAAACGGAAGGAACTTTGGGAAGCACTGCTTTATACTGAATAGTAATGAATCTAATCAGCTAATTACTGTTATCCTGAATGTTGTCCATCTTCTGCTACCCCCTTCAATGTTATTAATGCATTTCTGTTGTTCCTGGACTGCCTTTTCTTTATTCTGCTTTAGTTACTCCCTTTATTTATTTTCACATTGCCATGTTATGCTCTCACAGTGATTCAGTACTTGTCTTGTTTCAAGCTGCGTTATCTGTTGTTGTTCTTATTTCTGTTCATTCTCCTAAATCCCTCCTTATTTTCCTTTTTTGACCACAATCCAGGTTACGCTAATTAGAGAGATGCTTTGTAAGTTTAATATCTTGCAGATAAAATTGCTTACACTTTTCAGAACACAGGACCTTTTGCACAGTAGGAGCAGTGAAACTGAAAAAAAAAACTGGAACAAGATTGAAGCTTCATTTAATAACTTCACATCCACTCTTTGGTCCACTTTCAATATCGTCAAGATATTCCACTTGAACCTCTGCCATGTCCACTACTTATGCTAACTAGTCAGGCATTTTCTAAACTTAATGTTTCAATCCTTCCTTTTTGATCATTCTTCAAAGTGTTGTTTGATGCTTTTCTGATTTATCTGTTCTTTGGTTACCAATCATTTGTGTTAATACTATTGGATCTGCTGCATAAATCGATACCTTTTCTGGCAAAGTCTGTTCTGTGACTCAATCGAGTTGCCATCGTGTGCAAGAAATGCTTTCAGCGGTGCCCTGTCACTGTCAATGTTGAAAATCACAATCACTCATAATAAAGTCTGAAAAATCAATTGCACCTCTTCTGGACAAACTTTAAATGGTTTACTTTGCATGCTACACAATGCCGTTGTTCACTTTCTGATATTCTTCTGTCACTTGCAGAATGCAGTTGCTAAATATTGATTTGAATCAATAAATTACAATACCTTTATGCACAGCATGACAACTTAGTGAAAGTGGTTGTTTAGTGATAAAGGAGGCTTTTTAAAAAATCACACTGTTCATGGACGTACAGAAGCTAAGCCCTCTACAACAAAAACAATGCAGAAAAGGATGTGCTCAGTTTCGTACCAGCTCCAGACCTGGGTAGATAGCAAGTAAATTTAAAGAATCATGACCAAATTGGAAAGGAAACAATTTCTCAATCTGGTCACCATAAAAGGACATAGCCCTGTAACTGTGTGATTCTCCAAACTCCCTTTATTAATTAATTTCTTGCTTATTAACAGTGGAAAATGTTTCCTGTGGAGTTAATTAAATTTGCAGCAATTTAGGTCCAAGTAAGTCTGCACAGTGATCTTTAAAGCAAAATATGACTTATTTAATGACATGCGTATGAATTCTGCCAAACAAATTTCAACTTAAGTTAATCTGGGCTACTCATCTTTAGTTTAAAATATACATTTGATTTTCAAACAAAAGATTTCCTGTATTTCTAACATTTAAACATAAGCAAAAACACCTACAGGCTTTATATTTAAACTAATAGAAATATGACAAAATTAAAGAACTTGCATCCTTAATAAATTCAGAACTGTTAAAACAATAGAAACCATTAGATGGTAAAACACTTTGTCAACTGTTGTTAACCTACTCTGTATAACACAATACTGTTGCAATGAGCGAAATATAATTTGGTCATTTTTTAAAAATAGAAAAACACTGTTTTATTCACATTTTCTGACACTCAACTTAGAAATTTAAATTATTATAATCACATGACATTCACTTCTTATTTGTTCTTATCTACCCTGTAGAGTATTGATTCCCTCTTATGGTTATGAAGTTAAAAGTGCCAATTACCAAGTGACAATCTCAGATTATGAACCAGAGGATATTCAAATAATTTACTTGACCAGTTTTCACAATTGTCAGCAGAGAAAAGCAGTATTCATAATTTAATAACTTGAAAAGACGCCTGTTTGTAAAATTGGTTAAATTAATCTCAGTTTCTGCAATACAGCCCTGATTTAAAAAACAAGAAGTCAGTAGTTCAAAATCACATGTGTTTGTAGACACATAAATAGTTCGGGAAGACAAAGATTAAAATTAGAAATATTTGTCTTGTGGGAAAACGAAACATTGACATATTTGCTGAAAATTTTCAAGTAAACTAAATTGAAGCTTAATAAAGGGATAATGCTGTAGCTTGGAAAACAGCTGAGCTAGATACCATTACATGCAAAGAAAATGGAGTTTCACACACATTTTCAAATAGACAACTGTGAATCAAATAAATATTATAACTTACTAATTTATCCTTTTTTCCAATTTCTTTGTTATTTTTAAATATCTGAAATTAGCTGCACTCAGTAAAATCAACTTAGAGTTCTTTGCATTACTTAAGACAATCTTTGCCATCTGTGAAAGTACTGCAGTAACTCTTCCAAAAACATTTCTCTTTCTTCTTTATTAGTTGAAGGAAGTGACATAAGAGAATAAGAGGGAAGGGGTGCCAGGGAACCGCCTGCAGCATTGTGTCCAATGCTGGGCACTGTATCTCATGCTTGCAGAGTGGCTACTTTCAAACTATACAGAATCAATTGTCTCTCTCTAATGGAAAGAGATGTCTGTGATTCTTTGTCGACTTTCTAGGCTCTTTACCTTTCTTCAGGAAAGCTTGAAGGGTTTACAGAGGAAGGTGAAAAGATTTATGTCCAAGGATGAGGGAGTTCAGACACAAGGATAGATTGGAGAAGCTAGAATTGTTCCCCTCAGAGAATCTCTTCTCAATTATGAGGGAAAGCTGAGAAAGAGATGTTTATTCTTAGTGTTGGAGGGCTGTGGACCAGAGGACACAGATTTGAGACGCTTGACAAAATAAAAAGTGGTGATATGAGGATAAACCTGTTGGTCTAGTGAATGTTTAGGATCCAGTATGAACTGGCTGAGAGTGTCTTGGAGGCAGATTCAATCCTGAATTTCAAGAGGGAACTCAATTAGCATCTGAAGACAAAAACTGTGGGCAAAAGGTGAGGGGTTATAGTTGAGTTGCCCTTGCAGACAGTAGGGTCAGACCCAAAGGGCTTTGTTGTAATCATTCAAGGATTTCGTTATCAGTCAAGAATGACAGACTCTCACCCTCCGAACTACTTCTACTGTCTATTCCCTGCCGTCTCCATTTCCTTTTCTCCTAACCCAGGCTTCAGCTCTTTAAAGCCTGTCATCACCCCATTTGCAATTCGAGTTTATAATTCCTCCTATTCTCACATTTTTTTCATAAGCTCACATCACAAAACAGAACACTGAGCTCATAGCTCAGCCTTTCCTTCTGTTTGCCACCATGCTCTCTGGTTGCTGTGTCGGGCTAACTGATTCTAATCTCTTACATTTCAGCATTTTTTGCTGATTTGGTTTGGAAGGCCTTTGACCAGGCCATCACAACGTAATACATCGAAGCAGAAGAAGGCCATTCGACTCACCAAGTCTGCTCCAGCATTCAGTGACATCATGGCTGATCTGATAATCCTCAATTCCACTTTCCTGCTTTTTCCCCATTTGACCTTTAACTCCCTTACTGATTAAAAATCCGTCTATCTCAGTCTGGAATATGCTAATGTCCCAGCGTTACTAGTCCTCTGCAGTAAAGAATTTCACAGGTGTACTGGAAGAAGAAATTTCTCCTCACCCCTATCCTAACTGGGCAATCCCTTGCTATGAGATTATGCCCTCTGGTCCTGGACATTTCCAAACAATCTCACAGTTTTTACCCTGTCGCGACACCAACGAATCATGCATGTTTCAATAATTCACACCACACCCAGAGTAATCAGCCCATCTTTCACCTGCCACCAGCCCTCAGACTGTAACCCATTTCCCCATCCCCAGTTTCCCTTTGCTTTTTCCTTATGAAACCGAGTCGCCAACCAACTTCTCTGCACAGCCTCCTGTTTAAAACCCCATACAGTCATCAACAGGTACCTGAGTTACGCTTTACTACCAGAACTTAGTTGATGGTGCATACTGACCCTGGTCTGCACAACACTCAGTACTACAATTATTTCATGGGTGTTTATGGATCAACATTATCCCACCCTATTTAGTTTGAAGCTGCCAGTGAGTCCATTACTGCCCTGCTAGGATCTCATTTCCACTGTCTCCTTGGGGGGCGGGGGAGGGGGTGTGTGGAATACCTGTGATCACAGAAACTGCCTTTGACCTATGGGAGGTCTCAAGCCATTGTCTGGGAACCCCTGTTCTAGGGCCAAGTCAGTTTGGGTTCAGTTTGTTATACAATGCCATTAATGGACTATTTTCAAGAAGATCCAAGACGTTCTGCAGAGAGTTTCAGATTGGCTGGGAACCATTGGCATTTCTGAGTCAAATAGATTAACTTAGAGTGAAAATAAGGTTGAAAATAAGGCATTTGACTTTGAATGTGATTATTTGTTGAATCCCCAGTTTGCTGAGAGTAATAAGTCTGCCTGGTCTGCACTTGACAACCCAATATTTATCCCCTTGCCCTATTAACAGCTACACAATGTGTCGTAGAGACAGTGATTCAAGTTTAAAAGACTACAAGAAACCCCGGAGCAAAATCATCAAAAACTCCTTATACAAAACAGAGAAATCTTATGACAAATGGTGGAGGCATGTGGCTAAGCTTTTCCTGATATTAAAATAAATATAGCCTTTTGGAAGGTACTTTTTACATAATGGGTTAGTGTTCTGATCCTAACTATTGTTTATGTAAATTCATTTATATTTTCTGGTCTGTTTTGTCATTAGCCATCATTTGTTCTTACAAAATGTTGTGGCTCTAAATATATTTTATTTCCTATACACACTTCCATAGAGTGTGTGATAATGTGGAATTTTTTTGCGTGACTTATTGTATTACAGCATACAGTTAAGAGACACATTAGAATTTGCACCGTGGAATTATTTGCAGATCAAAGAAGCTTTGTACAAATGAAGGCTATGTTATGAATGGCTTAATTTGGTCAAATATTATCAATTATGTAAGGCTCAATTAGGTGCACAAACCTAAACTTGTAATTTGGTGAATGTAATGAGAGGCAGTGATCTCTTCACACTCCTACTGCCTGCAGCCAGAACAGATGGAATATCTTGAGAATGACTGTTTGTTCACAAATTGCCTAGTCATCTGATGGTACCCAAAATACACCAAAATTATGCCCTGCAGTCTTTCCTACAAGGTCAACAGCTTAAAAACATTGTAAAAGTGGTGTGGTTCAGCACTCGGAAACATGACGATGTGGCTGACTTTTGTGTCTCCATTGCTTCAGGTGACATGCAAACGAAGCAAGGGTGATTTGAGGAAAAAAGACTTTTCTCACACAACGAGTCGTTAGGGTATAGAATGCACTGCCTAAATACATAGTGGAGGCAAGTTGAATTCAGGCACTTAAGAGGGCATTGGATGATTATTTGGTCAGAACTTAATTTGGCACGGTGGCTCATTGATTACAGGTGCTGCTTCACAGCGCCAGGGACCGGGTTTGATTCCAGCCTTGGGCGACTGTCTGTGTGGAGTTTGCACATTCTCCCTGTGTCTGTGTGGGTTTCTCTGGGTCCTTTGTTTCCTCCCATAATCCAAAGATGTGCAGGCCAGATGAATTGGCCATGCTAAATTGCCCATAGTGTAGTTTATCAGTTAGGAGAATGGCCTGGGTGGGTTAGTCTTCGGAGGATCGGTGTGCACTTGTTGGGACAAAGGGCCTGTTTCCACACTGTAGGGATTCTAATTCTAAAAAAATCTGTTGTTCAGGGATTAGGGAAAAGGCAGGCGTTTGACATTGGGTAACAGAATGCGCAGGCATGTTGGGCCGAATGGTCTCTTTCTATGCTGTAACAATTCTGTGATTCATCAACATGAACAGGGCAGTAACAAGGTAAAATAAACTAATTGCTTTTTTCAAAAATCTAATCTATCTGCCCATTCATAGAAACTGCCCAGTTTTTGTTCTGTTGAATTTTTGACACTGGATTCTGCAATGGGGTAGGCAGTTCGTTCCAACTGATTATTCATCAGGTAGTGCAATGTAAAACTGTTCAAGTTGTCGCTGTAAAGTATGTTTTTTCATTTTTGCAGAATCAATTAGACAGCCCTCACCAAAAGACAGGGCAAATCTAGAATAGCGACAAAGTACAATACATGAACTGATTGGCATGATAGATCTTGGCATGTTCTGTTGCTTATATTTCCAAATGCCATCCATTCATCATGTTCGCGTGTCTCAATCATTTACTTTATTAATTCTGACATGTTGGCAAAATCTCTGCTTCAGTTACTGTCTCTGGTGGTTATTTCCACAGCCGCGCTTTGATTTGTGGACAAAGTTTCGCTTGCTGTGTACCCTCAATCTCTAGTGTTTCAGTTCAGTTCAGTTCTGTCAGTAGATTGGAGAAGTTGGGTCTGTTTTCTTTGGAGAAGGGAAGGTTGAGAGGAGACTGTATGGAGAGGTATAGACAAAGTAGGTGGTGAAGAAATGATTTTCAGTATTGAAAGGATTGAGAAGAGGACGCAGTATTTAAGTAATTAGCAAAAGAAGCAATGGTGCCGTAAGGAAAAACATTATCACGCAACAGGTGGGTCAGGATCCGAAATGTAATGCGAGTGTGGTGTCGAGGCTTTCAAGAGGGAATTGGATTATTATCCGAAAAGGAAGAATGTACAAGGCTATAAGAGAAGGCAGGACAGTGAAACTAAGTAAAGTGCTCCTTTGGGAAGGCTAGTACAGACATGACTGTGCTGTAATCATTCTGTAATTTCATATCGTATCTATGTCTCTTGTATCTTGGAATTAAAATAATGGTCAATTTCTAAGTACCCTGTCTCATTGTTTCATAATTTTATGCACCCTTTTCTAGTTACCTAGAATCTCTTTTAATGAAACCTGCCATAACATTTTAAACTCATCTTTCTCTTTGGATTTTCTCACAGTCAGGCAGCAACATAATGACTGTAGTGCTTAATCAATTGACACAGCATCTTTCCTAAAATGTTCAATTCAAAGCACCTTGTAGCAAGAATGATTTTACTAAGATTTGACGTAGATTCACCAGCACAACCCAATGTTAAATGTGCCAGCTTTCAGTTCCTGTTTGACTTACATTACGTTGCTTTCAGAGCATCATATAAAATTTGACTGCCTTTCTACTTTTCAGCTCAAGTCATCGAGTGCGAAACTAAAATGAGAGATAGATGCAAAGGAACAACATGTAACAGGTAGTGTTGTTGATTCCTACTTCTGCATTATTTCTGTCTGTTATTATTGTATTTCCAATGAATGAATTCCCAGGGTACAAAATAGACAAGTATACCAAGCATGAGATTCCTGAACTAGATTCCAAATACGTACATTAGTAAGGTGTTAGAAATTCATTTCAGTAGTTCAAGAGGATTAGAGCAGACCTTACCACATCAACAACTGCAATCCCGGAAAAACTAAACACTAAATATTTGAAGTTAAGCAATCTCAATGGGTAGGTGATGGAATAGTGATATTACCGCTAGGATATTAATCCAGAATCCCAGGCTGATGTTCTGGGGACCCAGATTTGAATTCTGCCATGGCAAATGATGGAGTTTGAATTTAAGGAAAAACCTGGAATTAAGAGTCTAATGATGACCATGAAGCCATTGTTGATTATCAGAAAAAACCATCTGGTTCACTAATGTCCTTTAGGAAAGGAAACTGATGCTGTTACCTGGATGGCCTACATGTGACTCCAAATCCACAGCAATGTGGTTGACTCTTAACTGCCCTCTTGGTAATTAGGGATAGGCAATAAATGTTGTCCTAGTCAGGGAATGAATAAAAAAAACTCTTAACTCCATTATCTTTGGCTGTTGGTTTTTCCAATATGTTGCATACCTTTGGCAAGAACTTGGCCTGACCATTAAAATAACTTGATTTAGCCATCTATGTCTAATCATTACCCAGTCATAACTGGATCACTTTGTCAAAGGGTTGAGCAGCAAGTTAAGGGATTTAAGTGGCGATCCTGATGCAAAGAGGATATCTCTCCAATGGACCATTATGTCGTGTAATTACAAGACACAACTAGATAATTAGTAATGTCATGAAACATTACTTTGTCATCATAACAAAATCATAAATCATTAAAAAATTCTCCTTTTCAAGAGAAAGCTGACTTGTAGTATTTAGAGAATGAGATTCTTTTAGTAGGAGTTGCAAAACTCAGAAAGATACCTCACAAATGGATGGACTACATTCGAATCATTTGAGTGTTTTGTAGATTTGTAACATAAATATATCTGTCATTTTTCACATACTTGTGCCAGTTCTACTTTTGTACTTGGATAATAAAACATTTAAAAGAAGGTTAGCTATAGACTAGTTGGTGTTGTCATTAACAATTGCGCTGTGCTAAATGCCAAAACATTTATTTGCCAATTTAGAAGTTTTTTACATCAGCAAAGGTTAGACATTATGAATTTTTAAATAGGCAGCGAGGACATTTATTGTAATTAATTGTGTTTAAAGTTCCTGTTGATCAATTCATTTGTTTAATTTCAAAATGCTCCATGTTGTATCTAAGTGTAGAAATATTGATTAAGGCAGTTCTTGTTGTTTAGGTATATGTGCCCAAGATATTGTGAATCATCAAAGGCGAAAGTGATTGGAACCCTCTATTATGAAACGGTAAGGGATCGTCTCTTAGTTTATTTTGATATGTTAAACAACATCACTTTACAAATCCATAGAGAATCCTTTCCTGGGATGTGCCTACTCCTCCCGCTGACCCCGCCAAGGATTATGGGTAGGGCAAGGAGAAGTAGGTGTCTGATTATGTGGAACTCTATTTTCGCCCACTCCACTTCAAATGGAAGTGGTCTATGCAGCCAAGTTGGTAGCAAAGTGAGCCTGCCACTCTCCATGCTCTAGAAGTCCTATGGAATGTCTTGGTTGCTTCTCTCCTTCTCCCCCTCACTCCTACCCATCTCCTTTGTAAGGAGGGTACTTATAAATGTAGTTTTCAACAATTAATTTCATCTTCCCAGTGGAACTCCAGGTGGGCTATTCCAGTAGGAGCAATGCCGGATCCCATGGGAAGGCTATGGTGCGGGGACATCTGATGTTTGGTGTTTCCATTTTCTCTGGTGTCCTTTTTGGGCACAGTCGATGGTTGCATCCTAACTGGACCATTTTGGAATCTCTGACTTAAGGCAGTGAGTCCCAGCCAAGTTTGTGTCATTCCCGCAGCCTCCTGATGGAGTTTATTGGAACTGGATGGTTCCTTTTATAGGCCTGTCACTTTCCTGTGCTTAGTCTAGTCACGCAGCAGATGGAAAATACATTTCTTTTGCCTGTTCACAGCAATCCAGTATTTGTCGGGCTGCAATTCACCAAGGGATTATCAGTAATGAAGCAGGCGGGCTTGTGGATATCACCCGAAGAGGAAAAATCCCATTTTTTGTCAAATCTTCTCGAAATGGTATTCAGTCTCTAAGGTGAGAGTTTCCAAAGTATTCAACACAAAGGAGATATTTACTGACTCAACAGTTTTGTATAAATCAACCAGGGTTGACCAGATATTTTAATTTTCTCAAGACCTGTAGAAGTAAAGACAAAAATTAAAATTATAAAATGAAGTGGCTTGGAATTACTGCTTATTTGGAGGACAGACACTAAAAAAGGAGTGGTTAGACAACCAGCTATTTTCATATTTTAAGTTCTGTATAATGCTATGTAATTGGTGTTTGCAGTGTATTCATTTATTGGACATCAAAGTAAGCAGACTAGATAAGGATTGATTTTAAAAAATCACAGTGCACCTTGATCTATCTGACATGAGTACACATTTAGTGTATTATGGCATTAAATGGAAAAAAAAATCACATTGATAGGTCAGAAGATAAGATGAAAGAAATTAACTTTTTAATCTATTGCCATGGAAACATGTTAAAGTACAAAAAAATTGTTTTTATTTAATTGGTACATCATTAACAAACAAAAGATTTTGGACACAATATTGTGCAGTTCTTCCAATTGCTTGCCTTTTCATTGTCAAAATCTCTGGAAACGCTGGATAAATGGTTACTTAACACTTTTTTTGGCATTTCGTTTTGGTTGTATTCCAATATGCTGCATGAAATTGGATTAATTGAGGTAGAAAGTATGATATTAATGTTGATTATTGATTTTCAAGATCCATCACTAATCTCCACATGGTATTATTTACAGCAAATTCAAGTCAGCAAATGGATTTAGTGTATCCAAAGTGACTAGTAAGTTCAGTTTTTCAACTTTTCATATGATTCAAGATGTTTTATTTTATTGGGTAAAACCATCACTTTAAGTGGTGACAATAACAACTGATTTAAGATAATTTGTTGGTCTCACAATGTCGCACATCCATGCTTGTTAGAACCTGCATATATACGAATGCAGGGACAATCCTCTGCAGACAAAAGGTATTTAGAATTATTGAATCCTTACAGTATGGAAGCAGGCCATTTGGCCCATTGAGTCCACATTTCCCTCCAAACAGCTTCCCACCCAGACCTACCCTATCCCTGTAACTCTGTATTTCCACGGCTAATCCGTCTAGCCTGCATATCCCTGGACATTATGGGCAATTTAACACGGCCAATCAACCTAACTTGCACATCCTTGGACTGTGGGAGGAAACTGGAGCACCCAGAGGAAACCCACACAGACATGGGGAGAATGTGCAAACTCTACACAGATAGTTGCCTGATGGTGGAAACAAACTGGGGTCCATGGCGCTGTGAGGCACTGTGCCACCCCAGTGTCTTTGTCCAGGAATTGAACCATTTCAATTAAGCAGAAGCTTGGGCGGATACTGTTCTCTTGGTGCATTCTGCACAGCATGTTCTTGACCAAAGTTCACTTGTCTTTTATGAATTTAAATAAAATATTTGTGGCAGTTGTTCCTTGATGCATTTTTAAGGACAATGACTTGATCAGAGTCCATTTGCAAACCAAGCTTCCTATTTCGCATGTAACATAAATTGTTGTTCCCATTGAATGTTGGGATCCTTGCATTTGTCCTGATGACTGCAGGATGACAATCTTTAAAAGCATGCACTGAATATAAAATAATTATTTTGTTTTGCTAGCTCAGACAGTTGACTGTTACACTACAGTGGCTGAACTGTGTCCATTCAGAAAACCAGCTACACATTGTCCCAGGTAAGACAGTTCAGCTTCAGCAGATTCTTTTTCCCATAAACTCATAAATATCACTTAAACTAATAGATTATACAATGATGCTTTGTTGAAACATACCTGAGATTTCTTAACTGAGAATTACATTTATTTCTAAGTCACGAGTGTCTCCCTCAGCGACTGGGCTTTGTAATGTGTTTGGGAGAACAATCAAAGTATCCAGTGATTGTAATTCTACAGGCTCAGTCCCATTCCCCTGAACTCCTGCCCTGCATCTTTTCTCACTCCAGTTCTAGCTCCATAACTTCCCAAAATCAATCTGTTTTATCAAATTTTGCTGACTTTGGCTAAGATTTTCCTGAAAAGCTGGACATTCACTTTTCTTATGTATACCCATTTATCCTTTTAAGGTTGCCAGATCAGTACACAATGGTGTGGAAGTCATACCACTCACTGTAATACACAGAGGAACCTCGATTTTCTAGCATTCTATTATTCAAGTATCGAATTACCTGGCAAGATTGTAAGGTCCCGATGCTAGGCTAAACAATGTTATCTGAAATTCAGTTATCTGGCATTTGATTAACCAAACAAAATACTCCCTGCGTGAGTCCTTCGGATAATTGAGGTTCCTCAGGATTTGGTTTTACTATTTAACATGAAGACTGCAATCCTATGAGCTCAGGCACCAGTAGAATGCTGCAGCTTGACTGTAATGCATAGTCAAACAGACACAGAGCTGAAAATGTGTTGCTGGAAAAGCGCAGCAGGTCAGGCAGCATCCAAGGAACTGGAGATTCGACAAAAGCCCTTCTTCAGGAATTATGCCCGAAACGTCGAATATCCTATTCCTTGGATGCTGCCTGACCTGCTGCACTTTTCCAGCAACACATTTTCAGCTCTGATCTCCAGCATCTGCAGACCTCACTTTCTCCTCAAACAGACACAACCCATTTACAGATCCTAAGTGGAATAGAACAGCCTTTGTCCTTGTTTCTACTTGTCACTTTCTATTGTTCCTTTTACATCATCCTTCCATTCCAGATAAACTCTTCATAGAAACTAGATTCAGTATTGAGCATATTTATTTAATTTGAGTATTTTTTACATCACTATTATACTTGCGGTTACAAGCTTGTATTGATAAATTGATAATTAATTTCTATGGTAACTGTTTTATTGTGAACTTCTGAAGTGTAGACTAATTTGTTTGATTCTCAGGATTAACTGCCCACCAAACTGTCTGGAGGAGTTTCCCTTCTGGGCACGTGTCATCGGTAACAAGATTTATTCTGACGTAAGTGTTTATTGCTTCCTGCATGCTGTGCGTTGCCGAGATTCGGCTCGAAAAAAGATGCGTTTGGATCAAGCAGTAGCATAGAGACTGGAAGCCAAGGTGCCACCTTTGTGTTTGCAATGCCTGACACTAATCCAATGTGCCATCCATTGAGAAAAGAAAATTTGTTCATCCAAATGAAAACTTTGTTGATTATTCTGTTGTTCATTAAGTACAATACTTCCATTGATGTCATAACAGTGTTTCTAAAAGCTGGATAATAACAATAAGAAAAAGAAAACTCAGTGCAGGAAATTTCTATTGTGGTTGTTTCATTCACCACAGAAAGCTCACGATCTCCTGGGGTTTAACCTCTTTCTCAGTTTAGTTTTCTGTTTGATGACAAGTTGCGGTTTTGGTGCTCATTCATTCCATGGTGTTCTGTTTTCTAGATCCTTTTGTTCTTATTTTGCTCCTAGGAACCACTTTTCAATGTAAAGGAACATTTGGAATTAGACTCAACAATCACATTACTGGATCATAGTTAGAACAAAGCCACAAAAAACTCATTAAAGAATAGGAAATGAAGCCTATCAGTGTAGAAATAGACAAGCCAAACTTCGAATTTAATAAATAATTTTATGGGCAATAATACTAATGAGCTTTGATATAATAACCAACTCTAATGAACTTCTGACTAAAAACTTCCATAATCTCTCTGATATTTTTTAACAATTCCTTTTTGCAACTTAATGGTAAAAGTTGATTCATTTGATTACGTTAGATTTATTAATTTATCGAAGTAGCTTTTGTGGTTTCTTTAATTCCTTTAGATATCAAGTCAATCATGTAAAAACTCAGAATTCGAGGCTTAGTATAAGTCTATTTTAGGTTCATAGGGAAGGGAGGTCAGTTTGCTCAATTGGCTACCTTCCGAGCATAGAGTTCAGCATAAAACCAACACAGAGTGGGTTGAGTCCACTTCCTGGCTGTGGTAATTCATGGAGACCTCATTCCTCACTTTCACTTATGCTCGCAGACTGGTTGCCCTCAGGACTGTGCATGATTAATTAGCCCTCCCTTTCATTAGAGGTGCCTAGGTTCCTTTATGGAATATGTCTTCATACTATTTTATTATTAATTCTGTTCCACTTGTATAACTTTACTATGAAACAACCAGAACTGTAACCAAAATAATTGCTTGAATGTGGAGACCACATGAATGATCACACATTCTGATAATGCCAACAGGGTCAATTTTACTTTGAGAGGGACGACTAGAGTGGCATTGGTCTCAGTTATAGACACATAACCATCAAAGTTCTCTGAGTTAATTTCTGTGTTCCACTTAATGAGCAGCTTTAACAGGACTTGCTTAATTATGTGTCAAAATACATGCATTTCAGAGCAGATGAAAGGAAAGGTTTACCATATCTCAGACATAATTCAAAAAGTGGTGATTTGCCAAAGAAAATCACAAGCACAGCTGTGAACTCAAAGAAAGATGAAGGGCAAATCACTTGACCATCAGGTTGGAAGCAAGCTAATGTGACTGGAAGGGTAAAGAAGGAACAAGGAAAGCAGTAAAAGTTTCACATGGACAGATTACACCAAATAAGCATTGCTATAAAGAAGCATTAAATGATGAGGCAAGAATTAGAGCTACGGTGTATAAGTGGGGGCCGGAAGTGGGTGGAATATGTGTTTTGCCATTCACTGAATTCACCCTGTGACAATTAAAGCTGCATGAGACAGACATTTTAAACATGGGTTTACCTGTAAGTACTATGTGAACATTTTATCCATGCACTACATTAGAAATGAATCCCAGTAAGTCTTATTGTGCCGTGATTTGAGAAAAACAAAGTACTTGTTCTTAGCATGGGGTATGCATAAATAAATGTTCATGTCAGCTATCCAGCTTTTTCCTGGAAATACTGGCACAAAGATCAACTGGATAAATTAAATTATCATTCAGTGCAGCTTTGTGCTGACTGTTCCCTCACAGTGCACACTTGGATGGTCATTCATCCCAGGAAAATTCATCCTTCTGCACAGATCTGAAAATTCTCCCCTTGTAATAGCCACATACAGTATTCCCAGGGATTTCTGCTGGCAAATCTGGAAAACTCTTCCGTATGTTCACCACCATCTGTGCGTAGAAAATGTTCCTAATTGATGTTTTATTAGTTTGGACCTAGCTGTGAATTCTTGTCGTCATTTAAATTCCAGATTTATTTTCATCATTCGTACAATTACATAGAGGTGATAGCAGAGGGAAAAAGGCTGGCTGGCCCAGCTGGTCCAAGCTTTCACATGAATCTGCTATTTCCCTGCTTCAGAATTATCAGAAGAATTGCCAATTCCTTTCTCCCTCATACTACTTCCCTTAATGCATTTGCATTGTTTGCCTTAACTATTCCATTTAATTGAACATTCCACATTCTAACTGCTGTACCAACACCACCACCACCACCACCTCCCCCTCCCCCCCCCCCCCCACACTATCTTTAGTGTTTCTTGTGTCACAGTGACCAGAACTGGACGCAGTGCTCAAACTGTGATCTGACAAAGGCACTGGAGGTTTGATCATAGATTTCTTTGACTTATATTCCACTGCTGTGACCGAGTAGCCCCATTGACTAGACATGTGTAGCAGGCTTGGAACTTTGAGATTGCCAGCTGGTATGTTCAGCTACAGTCTGGATGAACTACAGGTGAATCCAGAAAATGCCAAACACAGAGTTTCTTAAAAAAAGTATTATTTCTTTCCCTGAGCTGATGTTCCCCTGTTTGTCTTTAGCATTGAGTGTAATTATGACAATTAACATGCCACCCCTACTGATGAGAAAATGTGCCCAGTCGCCCAGAAAAAAGCTCATGAAGTGTCCATTTGAGGCTATTCCTGAGGAAATCTAATGATACTCTTTACATGGGGTGGTGAGGAGGCAGATCACAGGCAGAGATGAAAATGTATTGCTGGAAAAGCACAGCAGGTCAGGCAGCATCCAAAGAGCAGGAGAATCGACGTTTCGGGCATGAGCCCTTCTTCAGAATCACAGGCAGAGGCTTGTTCAAAGGGATCGGAGGCAGGGATTTTGCCCCCTCTCTGTGCCTCCAGAATAAGACAGCTGGAGGCCCCAAGCCCCATCAAACATAGCAGGCAGGACTTGTATGTTTTCTCAGCCAGAAGAGTAGCCACTTATACCACCTCCTAAGGAGGCAGGTAATTTGCAAGGTGAAGGGTTGAGGCCCTTAAATGGCCACTAGTTGACTACCTAAGGACCCAAATTGGTGGCCATTCAAGAAGCCCATGGTCTTTCTTGCCCAGAATTTCAGTAGTGAGACAGTGAAATGCATGTGAGTTTCTCTCCAGGGCCAACTCAACCCATTATTTAAAAACTGAAAGAACTGCTGGAAATCAGAAATGAAAACAGAAATTGCTGGAAAAGCTCAGCAGATCTGGAGAGAAATCAGACTTCATGTTTCGAGTGAATTGATGGTAGCTAGGAAAATGTTTTTTATGCAGAAGAAAGGGTGGGAGAGAGATAAGAAGTAAACAATCTTTCCTCTTCTTAACACCTCCAGGGAAGGGAAAATCACAGCCTATGCATTAACGTTTTGTAACTATAACAGTAAATGTGTTATAACTGAGTAATACTTGCATGAATGTAATTCTTTTATGTACTCTGATGCTTAAAAAGCATTTGTTGTGACATTTTAAATAGATCATTTTAATGATCCCAACAATATGGCAGAAGACAGGGATGTCACTGTAAAACCAAGTGTTTGAGTTAAGATGCTATCCAGTTTATCATACAAACTTTATGAGGCTTTCAGGGAAAGGGCCTGGATGTGATAAATCCTTCTGATTCTTCAACAAACCAGGTCACATTAATCTATGGAGACATTATGTGACTACGGCTAAAGTAAACGCATTCCTGCACATCTCCAGAGAGCTCTGCCATATACAGTGGCAGTAAATCAAGACTGACAGATGGAACATTGCCAGCTTTGGAGTACAGCATCTTCACCAGTGCTCAAGATAGAAAAATAACAATGAGACACTGATGTTGTCTAGCCTGAGTGTAGTAACATTTTTAAGGATACGCCTAGTACTTTTATTGCAGTACATACAGGCTGGTGGCCTACTGACTGAAGGCTATGGTTGTTTTGTCATTGTACAGTTAGGAACCTTAGCTACCCTATAGTTTTTACTGGTTAGGTAAATCTGTGATTGAAGAAAACAATTATTTTGGATGGTTATGATCTGGGAGGACAGAAGTGCTACAAAATGCTTACTACTAATAATGATGAAAGTGGTGTGACTTTACATTTAAGGTGGAATTTAATGGATTCACTTGTGAAGACTGGTATTTGGATCTGGTGTTGGAAGGCAGAGGCAAGGTGTCTTATCCTCCTTCAATGCTGATAAAATCTCAGTAGGTGTGAGTAGGAAACAGGCATGAATGCCCCTTCACCATTGCACCTTAATGTAAACCTCCCCCATCTGCTGCACCTCTCATCCCAACAAGATCCAAAGCTGTTTAATTCCTCAGATGCAGCATTGTCAACTGCAACCCTTTGCACAGTCTCATGGCTGCAGATACACTGATGTAAGTCTTCAACACTCCCCAACTTGACTGCATTAGTTCTGTGCTTGTTAGTCAGCATTTTCATGTAAATGATGACTCATCTGAAATTTTGCTGTTCACATCTTACCTCATGTTAGGCCTGAGTCCCATATCTGTCCTGTCATTTCCATTCGCTCTCTTTTTCCCAACTTGCTAAATGCAGAGTCTTTATTGTCCTGTAAAAAAATTCATATTCAGAACCATTTTCTATCTCTGCAGCAATACTGAACAGCCTTTTATATTGATGTATTTCCTTTAATGTAGTAAAGTATAACCAAGTGTAAGAAAAAATACATTCAAATTAGAAATAAAGGCCCTGTTCTGAGCTGGAGTTCCATGTTAGAATTAGCCTTCCATTTCTGACTTTGCAGAGAATTAGGTTTTATGAGTTCTAATTTCCAAGCTTAAAGCTTTGCTCAACTAAAGTAGCTACACAGATATTTTGTCTTCTTCTAGCCTTTTGTGATCAATGAACTGTTCTGCGCGCTGGGAGTAACTTCTAACAAATTAATTGCAAACGTGCTTCCTTTTTGGTCAGAGTTATAAGGAAGGCATAACATAGGTGGATTAGAGTGCACATTAAGAGAAACTTTAGTCTGCTCCATCTAGATTCATACTGCTCCCTGTAGGCAGCAGAAGGACTCCAGATGTCCAGAAATTACATTAATACACACAAGTAGAAGCTTAGACAAATGGATTGATCTGGTAGCGCAGCAGTTTAAATAGCTACATGCTGTGGGTCTTAGCCTTGCAAAGTTGACTCGCCTGTTAGCTTCTGTGATTCTTGACACTACATGGCTCACAGATGGTGCCATGAATCAGCTGGAGTTTAACACTGATTCAGGGGATGGAGTAATGGTTTTTGTACTTGCTGTAAGAAAGTGTTTGCAAAGGATTGAGTAGCAAGTGGTACACAGTCTAAGACTGGCTTTGGTTGATATGAAGCATAAAATCTATCAGTGCGCAGTAACAATATTATTCATTCGCTTCAACTCAATGGCAGTGGTAAGCTCCTTGTCATTGTCAAATGACCAGCATCTTTTCCATCTGGAATGAGGACACCTCAGTTCTCATTCACCCTCCCCCATTCTATCAGCCAATTTGAAGAAAACCAACTGTATTTCCTACTATCTTTCTGTTTCCAACACAGCTACAACCATCTCAGCTATTAACTGAACTGAGAGGATAAAGTGATTCAATAGTACTGCTGCAAAAGAAAACTGGAAATGGAATTTATAAGAACCACCACCATTTTTGTGCTAAAACTGATAAATGTTTTCCTGTCGCAGTTAGTCATGAAATAGATAGTTAGAGATAAATGACATTAACAAAGTTTTATTTCTGAGAGTGCATTCTAATGTGAAGGCTTGTTTTATCTTTGTCATATATAGATGCGGTCAAGATTTGAGCTGCACTGAAGGATTCATGTCATTTTTCTGCTAATTTTCTAGAGATCCAGTATCTGTCGAACAGCGGTACATGCTGGTGTGATTAAGAACCACATTGGGGGACTTGTGGACGTGAAACCAGTGGAAAAGAAGAACCGATACACAGCAGCTTCCAAAAATGGAATTCAGTCGGAGAGGTAGGCTTCGGATAAAGAGAAGACACATTATAACTAATTGTCCATTGCAGCTTGTTAAAGGTTTGGCTGTTTTGTAGGAAAAAATTAGAGTTAGGTTTATTGTCACATGTACTCACATAAATGCAGTGAAAATGTTGCAAAGTCACCACTTCACACAATCCTAGATACAAGATACCAAGCTACAAAATCTTAGGAATAAATTAGACAAATAAAGAAAGAAGAAATTCAGCATTACAGTCCTTTCAGCAGCCTGCCCCACACCTCGCCACCAGTCTGAGCTGGATAAATGAGTGGCTGTTTGAGGAGAAGTTTTTTTTTAAAATAAAGTCATAGAAGGATCACATCATGGAAAGATTGTGCAATTTTTTTTATTCTCTCAAGAGAATTATCCAATTCCCATTTGAAAGCCATAGTCGAATTTACTTTCATCCAATTCTCAGGCAGTGCATTCCAGATCTGAACCACTTGCTGGTTAAAAAGGCTTTTATTCATGTCAACTCTAGCTGTTTTGCGACTCACCTTAAGTCAGTGCCCTCTGGTTCTTGATCCATCTACCAACATGCATAATTGTTTCCAATCTGCTCTGTCCAGAGGCTCCCAATTTAGAAAACCTTGATCAAAAGTCCCACCTCCTTGACCTCCTCTAAGGAGAACAGCCCCACCTTTACCAATCTATCCACGTAGCTGAAATCTCTCATCCTCAGAATCATTTATGCAAATCTTTAATGTAGCCAGACCAATGCAATCACATCCTTCCTATGCTGAACCCTGGAATTAAACATAGTCTTCCAGTTGAAGCTGAAGTAGCATTTTTAGAAGGTTTACAATAATTTATTTGCATATATACCCGTGTCCTTATTTGTAATGCTCAGATTACTTGTTAACCACTTTCTCAACTGATCTAGATATCTCTAACAAATGTGCACATGCACCCCCTCTCTGCCTTTGCACTCCCTTTAGATTACCTTTTGGATTACCTTTCCTATTAAAATGTTCCACTTATGCTTCTTTGCATTACATTTCATCTTTCATGTGCCCACTCAGTCTGTCAACCTTTGTGTCAGTCCCTAGTTTGAATCCATCACTACCTTCCACGTGGTTCACAATCCATCTGAGTTTTCTGCCAGCTGCAATTCCATCTCAGAATCATTCCATATCATTAACATGAATAAAACACAAATAAAAACAGAAATTACTGGAAAAGCTGAGGAGATCTGGCGGCATGTGTGGAGACAAATCAGAGTTAATGTTTCGAGTCTAGTGACCCTTCCTCAAACAGTTCTGAAGGCAACAAGGGCTAAATGATGGTCAGCCAGTGATGCCCACCTCCCACAAATGAATAAATTTTAAAAATGTATAGATGTCCAAATAATGGCCTGGGAAGGCAGAAGGGAAGCTGATTCTTTACCAACCAATCAAAACAACTGTTCCTGTCTGTTTGCTGTTTATTATCACTAGGCTAACTTTGTATTCATGCTGCACTCCCAATTTCTCCATGGCTTTGATTTTGCTCTTTTGTGGCACTTTATCAAATGTCTTTTGGAAGTCTGCATATACCAAAACAATCACATGACTGTCATCAATTCTCAGGAGTACAGTGACATGATGGTATGTTATTGGGGTCGAAATTCAGAAAGACCAGCATTGACCAGGGATGAATTCCAATCCAGGCAGGGTAGCTCCAGGAGTTTCAATTCAGTTCATTAAGTAAAGCCAGGATAAAAAGCTAGTCTCAACACCTGGAGTATTGTATGCAGTTTTGATCTCCTTACCTAAGAAATTCGGCATTGAGAGAGTGCAGTGAAGTTTTACCAGACTGCTTTCTGAGAGGACAGATGTGTCATCAGAGAAGAGATTGAACTGACATGGTCTGTATTCTGTGGAGTTTAGAAGAACAAGAGCAACTCGGCGAAAGTGAGGCCTGCAGATGCTGGAGAGTCAGAGTCGAAAAGTATGGTGCTGGAAAAGCACAGCAGGTCAGGCAGCATCCAAGGAGCAGGAGAATCGATGTTTCGGGCATAAGCTCTTCATCAGGAATGTCAGGAACAAGAAGGAGTCCCATTGAGACTCACAAGGTTCTGACAGGGGTGGACTGATTGGATGCAGGCCTTTTTGTGTGCTGTAGAACTCTGTGACTGTTGCCTATGGCATTTCTCCTGGGCAGGGGATTCCAAGAAAATGGTCCCGGTCTCGGGATATGCGGTAAACCATTTCGGACTCAGATGAGGTGATTTTCTTCACTCAGTGGTTAGAGGATTGTGTCGAATTCTCTACCACAGAAGGCTATGGAGGCAGAGTCCATGGATATATTTAAGAAAGAAACAAACTTTTAGAAGCTTAAAGGTATCAAGGATTATGAAAACAGCATAGGAAGAGATAGAAGATCAGCCAAAATCATGTTGAATGGTGGAGCCGGTTCAGTGGTACAAATAGCATACTCCTGCTCCTATTTTCTATGTTTCTATGGTGACAGCAAAACTATTTGATTGCCACAAAATCAATCTGGTTCACTAAAGTAACAAGAAGGAAGCTTGCTATGTCTGGCCTACTTGTGACTCCAAACCCACAGCAATGTGGTCAACTCTTAACTACTGTATGAAATGTCCTAGAAAGCAACTCAGTTGTATTGAAAAAGGAAGTTTATCACCATCACCTCAGGGGGAAACTGAGGATGGATAATAAGTGTTGTCCTTGCCAGCAATAGCTGCATCTCATGAATGTATCTTAAAGAAAAATCCTGTTACCTGACTGAGAAAACCAAAGAAATCAGTTAACATGCAATCTATAATAGTTTTGTTAAAGAAACAGAACTAAATAGGCTTTCAAATAATGTGAAGTTAGTGAGAAGAAATAAATCTGTTTTTGTAAAAATCAACATTGGCCTTGAATTATTTTGGATTCTTGTCACCGCACTTTTCAGGAATTATGCTGGAAACTCTGGAAGTGCGTAAATGGGGACTTCACCTTCATTGTGAAAATAGTGTGGCGCCATGTCATACCCTTAGTGACATTACTCAAAATGCTCCTTTGACATTAATGCTGACGATCCTGTTATTTGTTTCCTTCCAGTATAAAAAATCCTCCTGATGGGAAAGCTTTCAGAATATTCGCTGTGGCATGAGTTAAAAATCAACTGTGAGAGAACTCTTCTGAGTTTGCTTAACTGATTTCCAAGGACAGAAAGCATGAGCAAAAGGAACATGAACAAACTTTGTGCACACTTGACAATAATCATCATCTTCATCATATGAAGAAGTAAACAACATTCTCAGATTACATATGTTGCATCTCATCTGCTGCAAAAAATGGACTCTGGTTTGAACATTCCTATCATTTTTTTTGTACATAATAAATTTAATATTTTGTTTAAAGGCAGAAATATAGTTATTTACAGCAGTGCTGGTAAGTCTATAACTTAAGTTGCTCATTATTAATAGAGTTAGTATTTACTCTTAGTTTGATATATATTTCGGTGCAATCTATTGGAATTAGGATTTTGTGTGTCTCTTTTATATTTGTTTGCTTCACTGCGATTGGCTATGTACCATGTGTGTTCATTTTGTGAAACAAATTCCAGAGAACAGTTAAAGGGAAGGCCTTCAGGACTTCAAAAACGTTTGAAACCATGATAGCTTTTCCTTTAGTTGCAAATACACAGGGTATGAAGCCTGGTAAATATTGGTGCACATTCAGGCTAATGTACCAACATGTTAATAATGCTAATTCCACTTGCACACCTCGTCAATGGTGACTTTTCTTTAAAGATATTTGGAGATTGAGTTACACCTCCAAAGTTATTAGCATGACATTTGCCTTGAACAATCTTAGTGACAAATAACCAGTTGTGCTAAAGGTTATTGTAACATGTAACTGTAAGATTCTAATGTATGTAAACTCTATTCTCAGTCTATCAACTCAGAGAAATTGTATCTTTGCAATCTTACTGACATCGGAATGTGCCCCGAACTATCAGATATCTACAGGCTCATTTTTGAACTTGCCGACTATTATTAATAGCAAGGCCATGGCACATGATTTAAGATAAAGGAAGAAATTTGTAAATTATACAAATTACAGTGAACAAGGAATGAGTTATACAGATATATGAATGGTGCCTCATAACACTGGAGCTTGTGAGTGTCCTGTGGCTGTGCCACTTATGTAGATACTGGCTCAGGCTAAATGAGGACCACACACAGATCTGAACTTCAACCTTGTTCATCTAATTTGCCACATGTAAACTTGATTCAAAGGTAAACTAAATCTATGCAAAGTCTTACAAAAGCAAAATACTGCGGATGCTGGAAATCTGAAATAGAATCAGAAAATGCCAGGAATACTCAGTAGACCTGGCTGGATCTGTGAAGAGAACAAAGGGTTAATAGTTTAGGCCTGTGCTCTTTCGTCAGAACTATTTGTGCAAAAATATTCTTTTCACAACTTTAATTCCTATTCTATTTAATTACTTGGTGCTTGTCAAAACATTTTTACATATACTTAAAGCACGATTTGCTCAGTCATAGAGACCCTGCCAGACCATTTTCCATTAAAGAATTATGTATAATTGATGCCATTATGGACTTAACAGTTCATCTATTTAACTGAAGCTGTTGTTATGGTTGGAAGGCTGAGAGTGAGGGGGAGATAGCAGGGATGTTATTTCAAAACCAAGTTCTCAGTAACGAGTAATTTTTAAGAAAATAAACAATGACAATGCGATGACAAACAGATGCAATATTAAATGAATATTGGATTAATGTATTGGATTCACCACTGTAGCTTTATTTTCTTTTATTTCTTCAGTATAAAAATGTAATTTTTTTTCTCTCTGTTGCAAACCATCTGTAAGATGTTTCTGGAATTAATTTGTGCATGTGCAAGTTCTGATGCTACTATTAAATATAATTTATTGTGCTGTGTTCTGACAACAGGGATCAGGATAGCTGCTCAACCACTTGATTTTTGTTATGGCATTACATTGTATATTTTTAATAAATACATATAAAACTATATAGACTTACGACCTGCAACAGCTATTTTTAATACATTATAAAATAGAGTGCATTATTTCACAATAAAATGTCATTTTTCTGTAAACCGACCCCTTTGTATCTTGGTTCAAAATTTTTTACACCTGTACCAGTTTTATGAGCTGGAATTAAACAGAAAGATTTGCTGGCTGTAATGTTTCAAATTGAAAGGAAAGCGTAAAGGATTAGCAGATAGCAAGTTTGTATATTAAGAAACTAAACTTTGTTTGGAAGGGAGCTCAAGTCATATGGTGACATAAAGTACTTTGCCATGCTTATGTCATCAAATCTTTCCAATTGTGCAGAGTTTGTAACAGACTCCCTGGAGGTGTTATTTTCTATTTTGTAGCTGAAAATGTGTTGCTGGTTAAAGCACAGCAGGTTAGGCAGCATCCAAGGAATAGGAAATTCGACGTTTCGGGCATAAGCCCTTCATCAGGAATGCTGATGAAGGGCTTATGCCCGAAACGTCGAATTTCCTATTCCTTGGATGCTGCCTAACCTGCTGTGCTTTAACCAGCAACACATTTTCAGCTGTGATCTCCAGCATCTGCAGACCTCATTTTTTACCCGAAGACTTTTCTATTTTGTACTCTGTCCATTAACACCTGAGAGAGGCTACAATTTTTTTTATATGGGGAATGCACTATTTCCAAGCAAGGGAACCAGGTGGTTAGTCATTCTGAGTTGCACAGGAGTGCATGGGGTATTTTTCTCATTTTCCATCCACCTGTAGGAAATTTGCACACAGCTACAATTGTTGCAACAGTGATCAAGCTTGTGCTTGTTAACTGTGCACAATAGTTGTCAACTGAGTTGTACTGCTGTAGCTACAGTGCCTCTGCAAACATTCAGTGTTACTGTTAGGAGGTAGTGGCATTTTGGTAAGGTCACTGGTCTCATGCTTTGGGGATCCAGGTTTATACTCTGCCATTCAATTTTTAATCTCACCACAGCCGATGTTGAAATTTGAATTCAACCTTAAAAGAAAGTCTACTCTTAAAAGTTAACATAATGTTGACCACTGTGATTTGACAGAAGTCCTTTAGGGAAGATATTCTACTGTCCTTACCTCATCTGGTCAAGTGTGACTCCAGACCAATTGCAACCGTTAACTGTCTTCTGAAATGATTCTAACAAGCCATTCAGTTCAAGGGGAGATTAATGACTGACGGTAAATGCTGGGCCAGCCAATGATGCTAATGTTCCATGAACAAACAAAAACAAGCAGTGCATTATTTTCAAATATTCAGTGTAACAAATAGGTTTATCGTGACCAAAAGGGTGTTATGCTAAAATAGCACATTTATTTATTTTGTAACTTATTTTATTAAGAAGGGCATATTAAATTAATTTGAAATCACTTTTCCTATCTTAGTTTATGTAATACTCTGCACAATTTGAAAAATAAATCTGGGAAATAAAGAAAATTTGACACTTCTGTTCAACATTTCCCATGTTTTCCCCAGTTAATGTAAATACATTTTGACAGACACTTGGTGATTTACCTCCAAAAATTAATGGTGATTGTATGAATGGTATTCACTGTTTAATAATAATTCCTTTATTTTTAATCTCCAATGATTTTTGAAACGTTCACACAAATAAAATCTAGCTATGGTTTGAAT
The DNA here is from genome assembly GCF_020745735.1 of Hemiscyllium ocellatum. Taxonomy (NCBI): domain Eukaryota; kingdom Metazoa; phylum Chordata; class Chondrichthyes; order Orectolobiformes; family Hemiscylliidae; genus Hemiscyllium; species Hemiscyllium ocellatum. Next base: position 20,189,974 of record NC_083417.1, on the reverse strand, counting down.
GGGTGCACTTCAAACTATTTTTAATGACATAAACATGAACTAAAGTGGAATATATTGAAAATCCACCCATTTAGTTGCTCGTAAATGCTGAATGGAAGACTCAAGTTGAACTTGCCCAGAAAATACTGCTGGAAATATAGTTTAAAATTACTTAATGTCTTGAACAGTTCATTTTTAAATTTACAAGCAGCTCATCATTAAAGCTGTTTTAGGAGAGAGAGTCCAATTTTGTTTAATAAAAGGTACCAAATTATCTTTCTGGTATTGAAAATAAATTGAACAATGCTCAAAGTTCATGATGCACTTAAAATATAACGTGTACATGGTAGAATCTTGTTGAGGTAATCAAGATCTCAACTATGGGCTAGCGAGCAGGTGAGGACCCGATATTACCTCTTTTCCTGAAGGCCCACTACATGTAGTTCAACTCAGCCAACTAAAGCTAGGCCTTTCACATGATCAAGGACCAGAGACAAAATCCAAATCAACAGGAACTACTGACCAAACAGAGGGAGGCAATAGGGTCATGGTAATGTCACTGGATTAAGTAATCCAAAACCTCAGGCTAATTTTCTGGGGCACATAAGTTCAAATTTGAATTTAATAAAATTAAAAGCTAGCCTAACTGTCCATATAGCCATTGTTACAAAAACCCATCCAGATCATCATGTCCTTTAAAGGAGGAAATCTGCTGTGCTTACTTGTTCTGGCCTACATTTCACTCCAGACCCACGGCAATGTGGTTGACAGTTAACTACCCTTTGGGCAATTAGAGATGGGCAATAAATGCTCACCTTGCCACATTAGATTGTTTAGACTTAGATTTAGCATTCCGTGAAATAATTTAAATATAGGCCAGTGGCATTAGTGAAACTGGGAAGGCATTGACTGCTGTTGAAATGACACCCATCCCTGGCCAGAGGTGAGTAATATCCAGAGAGGGGTCAGAGAATGGGGGTTCAAAAGGAAGGGGAGGGTAAGGTTTCAGCTGCAAGGCCCGGGAGTGGGTGTCAGCAGACCAGGCAACACATCTCACCCAATGTTGGGTCCCTCAAACAAGCCTGAGTACCTATGGAGGAGGTACTATCATGGCATCCCCCTGCCCTGTGGGAGCCCGCAAGCAACACTGGCATGTTTCTTCCTGTTTGCTGACCAAGTAGTGAATCAGTTGTCACTGATGTGAGTCATTGGTGAGTTAGGAAACTCATCTACTGCCCTTTTGTCTCAGATTTAATCGGGGTGGAGTTGGGAAGGTGGTGGGATTACCACCCACCCAACATCCTTCCACCTGCCTCAATGCTCTCCCCCACCTCCAGAACCCCACCAACACCAACCATCGCATCACCCCAACCCCCTCAGCATCCTGACACCAAATGTACTGCACTAGGGGAAGGAGCTAGATTCTACCCAATCACACTCTAAAATTGTATTGACAAAAGTGTCCAGGTTGAGGGAAGACCCATTGAAACTCTTCCTTCCTCATATAAATCAACTAACTAAATGAGAACATGAGCAAAGTATCAATCTGAATTGATGGAGAATGCTGGAAAATACCCTTGAGTTCTGGCAGCACTGTGGAGAGAAAACATAAGTTAACATTTCAGATTGATGACCTTTCATACAAACTGGATGATAAATAGAACCTATCTTCCCAGTGGAAGTGTAAATGGCTAAAGCAGACTGACAGTGGGGAGCAAAGCATGAAAACGTCTCACGCAAATTTGAGGGCCCCTGTGATCTGGAATGTGGATGCAAGGTATAATCTATTCCCAAGGTTGTGAAACACTCTCCTGGCTGCATAATTGTAGGAATTCCCTATTCCCAACCACTGGCCAACACTTCCTCCTCTCCCTGTGGTTCCAGTACAGCCATCCTCCATTGCCAGCACACAGCCAGAGGCAAAACAACAGTTAAAAATGAAGCAATACTTGGAAATGAATGAACTGGTTGTACTAAAGCAGTACTCTGAAGTATAGAGAAAAAACAAATCAGATCCATTCGCAAGTTTTACTAGTTTTCCCTCACAGTCTGAGAAAATGGGATCCTAGAACTTATGAGCAGCCCAAAATTCAGGATAGTGCACACTTCCACGGGAAAATGTAGATTCAGATTATTCGTTCCCAACAGTATTTAAATTTTTTCACTTCAGAATAATTCTACCTACTGTTGGCTACAGTGCAATAGTCAATTGTACTCCTATTTGTTTTAAGAATCACCATCTTAATCATTAGACATGAGTTTAACTACCTATAAGTTCATCATTCCCATAACTACATTTGACGGCTTCCAACAGGTTTGCTTGTAATGCGTCCTCTGCTAAGTGTTTGGATACTTTTAACATTTCTGCTGGATCTGTCCCAAGTAATTATATGTTAAAAGTGACAGGACCCTTTAGCTATGTCAAGGTTTAATGCAATGTCACAGATTCATTCCACTAAAAATAATCAGTTTAATTAGATATCTCCAGCCTTCAAGCAGTGGACAGTTTAGAAATGCCAGGCTACTGCAAGTTTTACAATAAATGTATCTTCCAACACTTTAAAAAGGCTGTAATTTAATTGACAGACCTTAATGTTATTCATTACAAATATTAATTGTGCTTGAGCATGTTTGAAGATGTAAACTATACTATCATTTAAAATTCAGATTGAAAATAAAAGCCTTTTCATGATAAAAGTAGGATTTATATAAACTGATGAGAAAACACAAAAATTGTAAGAAATGCTCTCCCATAATGTTTCTGTCTGAAGCATTTCCAGGGTATTGGTTAGTGTTGGGCTCTTTGCTACCTCAGCCTGGTGTTCTGTTGTTACTTGTACTTGATTATTTTCTATATTAAAGTTTAATTACTTTATTATTATCTTGGTACAACAAATGGATAAACAGTCTGCATTTTCTGCATGTCTCTTACTTAACAAGTATATTTGTGATAAGTGTTGTCAAACAGAGAAATTTTAAATAAATTATCATTTTCGTTATTAATGATCGTAGTGAATGTTTATTTGTTTTAAATTGTAAGAAAAGTTTATGATTTACTTGTGAAGCTGTTGGCTAATGTAAAACTGTGTTGTCCTTCAGGGATGGAAACCTACTGCCCATTTGTGGCTGATCTCAATGTGAAGCATCTCCCAAGTTAATGTGGTTAAGTCTTAACTGTTCTCCTAAGCTCTTTGACCAGTCATTCATAAGTGTCAAATTTCAAGAAGACTATCTTTTACAGGTCATAATTTGGAGATGCTGGTGTTGGACAGGGGTGTATTAGATTAGATTAGACTTAGATTAGATTAGATTAGATTTACAGTGTGGAAACAGGCCCTTCGGCCCAACAAGTCCACACCGACCCGCCGAAGTGCAACCCACCCATACCCCTACATTTACCCCTTACCTAACACTACGGGCAATTTAGCATGGCCAATTCACCTGACACGCACATCTTTGGACTGTGGGAGGAAACCGGAGCACCCGGAGGAAACCCACGCAGACACGGGGAGAACGTGCAAACTCCACACGGTCAGTCACCTGAGTCGGGAATTGAACCCAGGTCTCAGGTGCTGTGAGGCAGCAGTGCTAACCACTGTGCCACCATGCCGCCCACGGCAAATCACACAACACCAGGTTATAGACCAACAGGTTTAATTGGAAGCACTAGCTTTCGGAGCGCTGCTCTTCATCAGGTGGTTGTGGAGGACACAATTGTCAGACCCAGAATTTATAGCAAAATTTACAGTATGACGTAACTGAAATTATACTTTGAAAAATACCTTGATTGTTTGTTAAGTCACTCATCTGTCAGAATGACCATATTAGTTTCACTTCTTTCATATGTAAATCACAAAACCTTTTTGAAAAGTTTCATTCTCAGGTTAACTTTAACCACTGGTGTCAGCCCAGATAATGTGTTTAAGGTGTTAGCCCCCTGTGTGCTGTTGTCTGTGCCATAATGTTTAGACTGATTCTAGTCTAAAAAATGAGTTAGCAGAGTCTTACATGAATTCATGCAATTTTTGAACAAAGTATAATATAACTCTGCAAGTACAAATTCACCCCACAAATGTATATGCGTACGTGTGCATGTGAGTTTGTGTGTGTGTGTCTGTGGTGGGGGGTCCTGAGTGTCTGTGAGAGAGACTGTATATGTGTGTGTGTGAGTGTAAAGGGGTCTAAGTCTGTGAAAGGGTGCATGTGTGAGTGTGGGAGTGCGTGTGTGTAAAGGAGTGTGTGTGAGTGTCTGTGTGTGTGGTCTCTGGGGTGGGGGGTTGTGAGTGTGAGAGAATGTATATGTGTGTGTATGTGAGTGTAGAGTGTCTAAGTCTGAGAGGGGGTGGATGTGGGAGTGTGTGTGTCTGTAGGAATGTGTGTGTGTGTGTGTGTATGTGTGTGTGAGAGAGGTGTATATGTGTGTAAAGGGGTCTAAGTCTGTGAGAGGGTGCATGTGTGAGTGTGGGAGTGTGTGTGTCTGTAGGAGTGTGTGTGCGTGCCTCTGTGTGTGTGTATAGGAGTGTCTGTGTGTGTGTGTGTGTGTGTGTGTGTGTGTGTGTGTGTGTGTGTGTGTGTGTGTGTGTGTGTGTGTGTGTGTGTGTGTGTGTTTATAGTGCAATGGTGGGCACCTGTAGTGTGACATGAACCCAAGGTCCCGGTTGAGGCCCTTCCTATGGGTACCGAACTTAGCTCTCAGCCTCTGCTCGGCCACTTTTCACTGCTGCCTGCCCCGAAGTCCGCCTTGGAGGATGATCACCCAAAGGTCCGAGGTCGAATGTCCTCTCCAACTGGGAGGGAACACTCCTGTCTGCTGATGTTGTGCGGTGCCCATTCATCCGTTGTCGTAGCCTCTGCTCAGTTTCACCAATATACCATGCCTCAGGGCATCCTTGCCCGCAGCATATAAGATAGGCAACGCTGGCTGAGTCGCATGAGTGCCTGCCATGTACATGGTGGGATGTGTCCCCACGCGTAATGGTGGTATCCATGTCCACACTCTGACACATCTTGCAGCGCCTGCCGTGATAGGGTTGTATGGAGTTGTCCTGAAAGCCGGGCAGTTTGCTACAAACAATGATCTGTTTGAGGTTTGGTGGTTGTTTAAAGGTGAGCAGTGGAGGTGTGAGGAAGGTCTTGGTGATGTGCTCATTCTCATTGATAATATTTTGCAGGCTGCGAAGAACATGGTGCAGTTTTTCAGCTCCTGGAAAGTACTGGACAACGAAAGGTACCCTGTCCGTTGCAGCATGTGTCTGTCTCCTGAGGAAGTCATTACGGTTCCTTGCTGTAGCATGTCGGAACTGGGGGTCAATGGGTTGAGCATTGTACTCCATTCTTGTGAGGGCATCCTTGAGTACTTCCAGGTGCCCATCACAATCCTCCTCATCTGAACAGATCCGGTGTATGCGTAGGGCTTGTCCATAGGGGATGGCTGTTTTAATATGTTTTGGGTGGAAGCTAGAAAAGTGTAGCATTGTGAGGTTGTCTGTGAGTTTGTGGTACTGAGGTGTCCATCCTTGATGGAGATGCACGTGTCCAAGAATGAGACAGATAGTCGAGAGTAATCCATGGTGAGTTTGATGGTGGGATGAAACTTATTGATATCACTGTGTAGTTTTATCAGTGACTCCTCGCCATGGGTCCAGAGGAAGAAAATGTTGTCAATGTACCTGGTGTATAATGTTGGTTGGAGGTCCTGTGGAGAGAAGAAGTCTTGTTTGAACCTGTGCGTGAAGATGTTGACATATTGGGGTGCACATTTGGTCCCCATGGCTGTTCCATGTGTCTGGATGAAGAACTGATTGTCAAAGGTGAAGACCTTCTGATCGAGGATAAAGTGGCTGTTTGGTGTTTGGAGATTGGCAGTTGTTGGTGTTGAGTACTGAGGATGTTGCCGCGATGCTGTCATTGTGGAGGATGCTGGTGTAGAGTGCTGAAACATCCATTGTGACGAGGAATGTTCCCGATTTGATTGGTCAGTGGGTGCTGAGTTTCTGTGAGAAATCCGTAGTGTCGCAACAGAAGTTGGGGGTCCCCTGTAGAATGAGTTTCAAGATGTTTTCGACCAACCCGGAGAGGTTCTCACATAGGGTCCCATTGCCTGATACGATGGGACGTCCTGGTGTATTGGCTTTGCGTATCTTTGGAAGGCAGTAGACCGATGCAAGAAGTATGTGGGATGAGTGTGTGTAGGGAACTCTGAAGGACTGGATCCAAAATCCTGATCAATGTGTTTAGTTCACAGATGTGCTCTTTGGTCAGATCAGCTGATAGTTGCCTGTAGTGTTCCTGGTTGTTCAGTTGTCGGTACACTTCCTTGCAGCAGTTTGTTCTATTCTGAATGACAATGGCTCCTCCTTTATCTGCTGGTTTGATGACAATGTTGTGATTGGTTTTGAGAGCCTGGATGGCATTATGTTGTGAACAGGTGACATTTTGCTCTACCTTGTGGGTACGGTTAATGAACCTGCCATTTATATATTTCCTGACGGTTTGAGCATACATGTCAAGCCCAGGGCAGTGGCCCTCTGGTGGGGTCCAAGTTGACTCCTTCTTTGGTCGCTCCTCTACAGATCCCTGTGGTGACTGTTCCAGTTCATCAGTGGGCTCAGTGGAATCACTGCCAGCACCTTGAAAGAATTCCCGGAGTCTCATTCATCTGATGAATTCCTCTGTGTCTGCTGCCAGAACCAATGGGTCCATTTTGGTGGTGGGGCAGAAATTGAGATCCTTGCTCAGGACTTCAATCTCTTCCAGTCGAAGGGTGTGGTCCTATAAGTTGACAATCGACTTCCCCGTGGTGATAATGTTATCCACGGTGGTGACCAGGTGGGCTTCACTACTACTGGTGAGAGTGCCAAGTTTCTCCAGTTTTTTGCTCTTGGTGTGCATGTACGTGGTGTAGTTTTGTCGCCTTGTCTGTTTGGCAATGTCACGTAATTGTACTGATGTATCCTGGGTGCAGGCTGTGAGTGTGGACTCAATCTGAATTTCAAGGTTGTGGCATCTGCTGTAGAGTTGGTGCATGAGATGATTGAGGAGTTTGCAAGAGGTGCGGTGACAAAGTTTCTCTGCATAGTTTGTGTTGTAGGGTGACTTGAGTGGGTTCGTGATCCGTAATCCTTTTGGGATTTTTCCTGCTTGCCTGCATTCCTGTAGAAACTTGATGTCTGTGTCTCTATGTGCGACCTTCTTGGAGATCCTCTCCACTTTAAGCCGGCGTTTAGTGGTGTCAATGGTAGTCATGATTTGGAGATGCCGGTGTTGGACTGGGGTACACAAAGTTAAAAATCACACAACACCAGGTTATAGTCCAACAGGTTTAATTGGAAGCACTAGCTTTCGGAGCGCTGCTCCTTCATCAGGGGGTTTGAATCAGGTGGGCTGAATTTGTACTTGCAGAGTTATATTGTACTTTGCTCAAAAACTGCATGGATTCATGTAAGACTCTGTTAACTCATTTTTTAGATTAGAATCAGTCTAAACATTATGGCACAGACAACAGCACACAGGGGGTGAACACCTCCAACACATTATCTGGGCTGACACGAATTGTTAAAGGTAACCTGAGAATGTAAGTTCTAAAAAAAGTTTTGTGATTTACATATGTAAGAAGTGAAACTAACATGGTCATTCTAACAGATGACAGACTTAACAAACAATCAAGTTATTTTTCAATGTATAATTTCAGTAACATCATACTGTAAACTTTTGCTATAAATTCTGTACCTTACAATTGTGTACTCCACAACCACCTGATGAAGGAGCGGCGCTCCGAAAGCTAGTGCTTCCAATTAAACCTGTTGGACTATAACCTGGTGTTGTGTGATTTTTAACTTTTTACAGGTCAGTCAGGGTGACCTGGCCTAGCTACATACATTTAGATAAAGAGAATGTTTTTAAACAGAAAAAGTAGCAATTATTCACTCATCCGAATATTCTTCATTGGATTCAAAAAATTCTTATATCACAAGGGACTAGTGCTGAGTACAGCTGATTATGAAATAAAATCTGCTTAAAATCAACTCGTTCTATAAAAGTGAGTCTCAAGGCAATCTTTGTCAGGTTAAGCCAGTTTTTCTGTTTTGCAATTGAATGGTTGAACTGAAGCAAAGAACAGTTTTCTAAATTAGATTAGATTCTCTACAGTGTGGAAACAGGCCCTCTGGCCCAACAAGTCCACACAGACCCTCTGAAGAGCAACCCACCCCCTGTGACTGATGCATCTAACACTATGGGAATTTAACATGGCTAATTCACCTGACCTGCACATCTTTGGATTGTGGGAGGAAACCGGAGCACCCGGAGGAAACCCACGCGGATGCTGGGAAAATGTGCAAACTCCACACATGTGAAAGATTCAAATAAATGTGCTTCGATATGAAGTAAAGAGAATGATTCAAGATAGTACCGATATCGGGTGACTTTTTGTGAGCTCCTTACAGCCTATCCAAATCTAACATTTCTTATCACTGTTGTACACTTTCAAACCTAAATTCTAAGTCTTGAAAGATCACGCCCTGTACGGTGTAAACTGTATGCCTTACTCTGTCTAAGTCTTTTTTCACTCAATCATCTGTATGTCCTTGCTCACTATCTGCCTGTACTGCTCGCAAAGCTTTTCACTGTACTTTTGTACATGTGACAATAAATCAAATCAATCAGACCAATCTACTGGTCTTGGGTCCCATTCAAGAGTTTCAAAATCATTGTAACCACATAATGACGAGTGGCGTCTTCAATGATATTTTAGAATGCTGATTGTTTTTTCTGCAGTAGTTCTATATTCTCAATATTTTAATATAGTATGAAAACAACTAACAATGGTGGAAGGGGGTTCATACAGGACAGAAGGCAGTTCATGAGGTAAAAACAATGACTGCAGATGCTGGAAACCAGATTCTGGATTAGTGGTGCTGGAAGAGCACAGCAGTTCAGGCAGCATCCGAAGTGCAGCGAAATCGACGTTTCGGGCAAAAGCCCTTCATCAGGAATATGAAGGGCTTTTGCCCGAAACGTCGATTTTGCTGCACTTTGGATGCTGCCTGAACTGCTGTGCTCGTCCAGCACCACTAATCCAGAAAGAAGGTAGCTCATGTCAAACATAAATGCTAGCATACAACCATTAGTCTGAATGTAGCTTCTGCACTGTAGCCTCAAGATAATATAATGTAACTTGTTGTATTTTAACTCTGGGACTTGAGTTGTGAAAGTGCTGATTTTTAAAAATAATTTTTTTATTTGATAAAGCTTATAGCGACTAATGGCAGATCAACTAATGGTGTGGCTGACACTTGTAGTATTGTGTTCCGTTTTGCTCATCTTGCTATAGGAAGGATGTTATTAAACTGGAAGGAGTGTGAATGAAATTTACGAGGCTGTTGCCAGGACTGAACAGTCTGAGTTATAGGGAGAGGTTGGACAAGCTCGGAGACTTTTTTCTTTAGCATGTAGGAGACTGAGGAGGGATCTTATAGAAGTATACAAGATTATGAGAGGCATAGATAGGGTGAATGTACTCAGTCTTTTTCCCAAGGTTGGGGAATCAAGGTCTACAGGACATCAGTTTAAGGTGAGAAGGGAAAGAATAAAAGGGAACCTGAGGACAACATTTTTACACAGAGGGTGGTACGCATATGGAATGAGCTGCCAGCAGAGGTGGTTGAGGCGGGACCATTAACAACACTTAAAAGGCCTATGGATATATACCTGGATAGGAAAGGTTTAGAAGGATATGGGTCCAGTGCAGGGAAATGGTGTTAGCATGAATGGACATTTTGGTCAGCATGGATTAGTTTGAGTAGATTAGGTTTATTTTCATGAGAAAAAAGGAGATTGAGGGGGAACCTGATTGAGGTTTATAAAATCATGAAGGGTATAGACAGGGTGGATAGAGGCAAGATTTTTCCCAGGGTGAAAGATTCAATAACGAGAGGTCATGCTTTCAAGGTGAGAGGTGGAAAGTTTAAGGGGAATACATGCGGCAAGTATTTCACACAGAGGGTGGTGGGCGTTTGGAATGCGTTGCCAGCAGAGGTGGTAGAGGCAGGCACGGTAGATTCATTTAAGATGTGTTTGGATAAATGCATGAGTAGGTGGGGAGTAGAGGGATACTGATGCTTAGGAATTGACCGATAGGTTTAGACAGTGGATTTGGATCGTCTCAGGCTTGGAGGCCCGAAGAGCCTGTTGCTGGGCTGTAAATTTTCTTTGTCCTTTGTTCAAAGGACATGTCTCTGTGCTGTAGGACTCTGACTCTGCGACTCTGTGAACTGTCTGGCAGCTGACTCTCAATTTCAATCCATTTAGCCTGAACTTGTGTTGACCTCTTTTGCCAACTTTAGTTGATTCAGACGTGTTTCAGAGGGATCAGGAAATGGTTGTCATTCAATACGCATGATGTCTGGTGGGGCTGGTAGCATGGAACATTGGTGTACCAATGTGGTGTGGCTCAAATTGGTCAAACATAGACTCAGAGCCGCAACGGTCTATTTGCCGATTGTCCGAGTTCTGCTCTGGAATTAAGGTTAGGTGCCAACAATAGGCAAAGTATTTCCTCTGAGGAAGGGAGAGACAGGAAAGAAAAAATTCTAAGTGAGTCAAACCTTACTGGATCACTGAGCCTTCTTATAGCTGATTTGAGCCTTGGTTTATCAGTTCCTTGGGAGCTGGAAGCAGAAAACCTACTCACCTTTTTGTCTGGGTGTATTAAACAGGCCAAGTCAATCATTCTAATTCATTGCTTTTGTCAGCAACTTCACCTTTAAAAGCTAAACTCCATTCTCATAAAATGGATAACATCCATTGTGCACGTAAAGTCCTGCAATTATACCGTGAATGCCGTTGCCTGAAATGTTTTCTCCCCAAAATTTGTGCACAAGTCAAACTCACTTGTTTTGAAAAAGGAACAGGAAAACTACACATTTTAAATGTTTTTGCATGACAATCCAGTATGTAACCTCAAGATCTAGCAGGCAGGTAAGTGGCTCGCACTGCTGCCTCACAGCGCCAGGGACCTGGGTTTGATTCCATCACTAGGCAACTGTCTGTGTGGAGTTTACACATTCTTTTTGTGTCTGCGTGAGTTTCCTCCAGGTGCTCTGGATTCGTCCCACAGTCCAAAGATGTGCAGATTAGATGGATCGGCCATGCTAACTTGACCATAAAGTGTCCTGGGATGTGCCAGCTGTGTAGATTAGCCATGGGAAATGTGGGGCTTCAGAGATGGGGTGTAGTCTGGGTGGGATGCTCTTCAGAGAGTCATAGAGTTGTGCAGCATGGAAACAGATCCTTCAGTCCAACTCGTCCATGCTGACCAGATATCCTAAACTGATCTATTCCTATTTGCCAGCTTTTGGCTCAGATCCCTCTAAAACCTTCCTAAGCATGGACCCATCCGAGTGCCTTTTAAATGTTGTAATTGTACCAGGCTCCACCACTTCCTCTGCCAGCTCATTCCACACATACACCACTCTCTGTGTGAAAACGTTGTCCCTTAGGTTCCTTTTAAATCTTTCCCCTCATCCTAAACCTATGCCCTCTAGTTCTAGATTTCCTCACTCTGGGGAACTGACCTTGTCTAATTACCCTATCCACGACCCTCATGATTTTATAATCCTCCATAAGGTTAACTCTCAGTCTCTGATGCTCCAGGGAAAACAGTTCCAGCCTATTCAGCCTCTGCCTATAGCTCAAACCCTCCAACCCTGGCAACATCCTTGTAAATCCTTTCTGAACCCTTTAAAATTTCACAACATCCTTCCGAGAACAGGGAGACACAGTATTCCAAATGTGGCCTAATCAATATCCTGAACAGCGGCACTATGACCTCTCGATTCCTACACTCAATGTTCTGACTAAAACATGTTGTACTAGATAAGCACAGCAGGCCAGGCAGTGTCTGAGGAGCAGGGAAGTTGATGTTTCGAACATGAGCTCTTCATCAGGACTCCGATTCCTGATGAAGAGCTTATGCTCAAAATGTCAACTCTCCTGCTCCTCGGATGTTTCCTGACTGTGCTTTTCTAGCACCACACTTTTTGACTTTTACCTGCAGTATCTGCAGTCCTCACTGTTCTCAATATTCTGACCAATAAAACAAAGCATATTGAATGTGTCTTCACTATCACATCTACTTGGGACTCTACTTTGAAGGAGCTATGAACCTGCACTCCCCAGGATCTTAGCATTAAGTGTATAAATTCTGCTCTTATTTGGTTTTCCAAAATGCAGCACCTCCAAATTAAACTCCATCTGCCACTCCTCGACCCATTAGCCCACCCGATCAAGATCCCGTTTTGCAATGGGGCAACTTTCTTCGCTGTCCACTACATTTCCAATTTTGATGTAATTTGCAAATTTACAAACCATACCTCCTATGTTCACATTCAAATCATTTATGTAAATGATGAAAAGCAGTGGTCACAGTACTGATTTGTGGAACATCATTGGTCACAGGCCTCCAGTCTGGAAAGCAACCTTCCACCACTACCCTCTGTTTTCTATCCTCGAGCCAGTTTTATATCCTAATGGATAGTTCTCCCTGTATTCCATGTGAGCTAACCTTAATTCAGTCTACCATTAGCAACCTTGTTGAACGCCTTACTGAAGTCTATGTAGATCATGTCCACCATTCTGCCCTCATCAATCCTCTTAGTTACTTCTTCAAAAACTACAATAAAGTTAGTGAGACATGATTTCCCAATGCACGAAGCCAAGTTGACTATCCTTAATCGTTCCAAAGACATTTAAATCCTGTCCGTCAGGACTCCCTCCAACAACTTGCCCAACACTGACATCAGGCTCACCAGTCTATAGTTTTTTGGCTTTTCCTTACCACCTTTCCTAAGCAGTGGCACCATGTCAGCCATCCTCCAGTCTTTCAGCACCTCACCTGTGACTATTGATGAAATGAATACCTCAGCAAAGGGCCCAGCAATCACTTCCTGAGCTTCACACAGAGCTCTAGGGTACACCTGATCAGGTCCCATGGATTTATCCACCTTGATGCATTTTAAGATGTCCAGCACCTACTCCACAGTAATATCGACATTTTTCAAGACATAGGAAAAAGTGAGGACTGCAGATGTTGAGATCAGAGTTGAAGAGTGTGGTGCTGGAAAAGCACAGCCGGTCAGGCAGCATCTGAGGAGCAGGAGAATCAATGTTTCGGGCATGGAATAAAGCTTGTGAGAGGTAGGCATTCTTGGAAAAGGCTGCATCAGGCTTGTGGGAGGTAGGTAATTTATTGTCCCATGTTCCCTATCTTCCAAACTTTTCTCCGCAGTAAACATTAATGCAAAATACTTGTTTAGTATCTCCAGGTTGTGTGGACTTGATGGGCAAAGTGGCCTACTTCCACACTGTAGGGATTCTATGTTCCCTGGCACAACTCTAATACACTAACTTTCTCTTTCTCTCGATGAGGATCCACTGTGAATTTTAGAGTAAACTCTAAATTTTTTTTGACCTCTTCTGACAACCTTACAGTGCAGTCACAAAGTTTGATCAGATCACTGTCAAAAAATTCAACATCTTTTAACATTCAGATAAGAAAAGAGAAAGTTATAACAAAAGGCTTGGATTGATACAAACTGTCTTCACAGCTTTGAGTTCTTCATATATAGTTTTTAGATTAGATTACTTACAGTGTGGAAGCAGGCCCTTTGGCCCAACAAGTCCACACCGACCCGCCGAAGTGCAACCCACCCATACCCCTACATTTGCCCCTTACCTAACACTACGGGCAATTTAGCATGGCCAATTCACCTGGCCCGCACATCTTTGGACTGTGGGAGGAAACCGGAGCACCCGGAGGAAACCCACGCAGACATGGGGAGAACGTGCAAACTCCACAGAGCCTGAGGCGGAAAATGAACCCGGGTCTCTAGCGCTGTGAGGCAGCAGTGCTAGCTACTGTGCCACCGTGCCACCCACTAAACAGAATACCTGTTACAAAGGCCACTACACAGAAACTTTGCACACAGACATAGATGAAGATGCTTTGGTGGTGTTAACTGAAGGAGAAAGGTTTGCCCAATATTTCAGGGGGATCTATGTGATTTATCCATGCAATTCTTAACACTTAATTAAGCCATCAGAATAGGCATTTGTGGTCTCACTTTAATGTTGTATATGGGTTACAGTGTATCTTATAACTTGGTACTCCATTTATACTGCATTGAAATGTCTGTGGTATTAGCCTGTGGACCAGGCATCAAACCCTTGACCTGATGAGGTTATGAGCTGAAAACTAGAACATCTGAAAAATAAGAGTGAATTAAGAACAAAATACTATGGATGCTAGAAATCTGAAACAAAGTTAGACTATGTTGTAGAACCTCAACAGCATTTGTGAAGACAGCAACAGAGTTTGTGAGCTGAACTTTCCCAAAATTTGGCCAAGTGTCACTTTTGGAGAGTTTCTTGGATGGCTTCTCTCTGTGAGCCTTAATGGATTTTCACAAGCAACTATCTGCTGCCCATCTGATTAGGTACACAACCACAATGACACTCCTGAGTGCTGGCCAGTGATGGAAATATTCACTGCTGCTGGAACCTTCTAGATTCGTGCCCTTAAGGCTTAGGTATGCACCCCACTCTCATCTATTGTTAGCAGATGTCAATTAAGCCCTTGGATAAAGGGAAAATACTGAGGATGCTGGAGAAACTCGCCAGGTCTGTCTGTATAGTTAATGTGTTGAGTCATACTTCAGAACTGAAAGGAGGCGCTGAAGAAGGGTCATATCAGATGCAAAAAGCTAATTCTATTTCTCACTCTGCAGATGTTGCCAAGCCTGTTGGGTCTCTCAGCATTTCCTGTGTTTAAGTAAGTTCTTTCTGGCTAGTTATGCCTGATGCAGCAGCACTCTATCATGCTGAAGGTCATGAACTCCTTCACAATGTCTTCTTCTTTCACCTTGGAAGAATGTTGCTGCTCTCCTAGATCTTCAGTGTCCTTGGCATGCTCTCGTTGCCTGCTGCAGTTGTGCAGAACACAGTGTACAAGAATTATGTGGCACATTTTGTCTGGAGTGTACTGCATGGCCTACCCAGAACAGTCTAAGAATCTAAACCTCATCTTGAGTAGAGCTTTTGTCTGCTCCATGATGGGCATGGTGGAAGAACGGGTTAGATTGTATCTATGAATGTGGTGCTGGAAAAGCACAGCAGGTCAGATAGTATCCAAGATGCAGGAAAATCAGCTTTTCGGGCAAAACCCTTCATCAGGAAGCAAAAGCCATTCCTGATGAAGGATATTTGCCTGAAACGCCAATTTTCCTGCTCCTCAGATGCTGCTTGACCTGCTGTGCGTTTCTAGCACCACACTCTTGACTCTAATCTCTATCATCTGCAGTCCTCACTTTCACCTATATTGTGTCTATGCTCGTCCTCACTTGGGGATTGTATAATGAAGTCATCAACCCAGCTACAGAAGGCAGTTTTTGTCTCTGAGCAACCATTCTTGTAAGACATCCATGAAACAGTACCTATCTCAGAATGCCTGGCCCACATTTCTAACAGGTGATACTATTAATTACATTAACCAAATTGAAGCCTTTTCTCTTGATGAAGTCAGCCATGTTATGAAATGTGCCCTTCAGAGAGATCCATGCACAGTCCGTAAGCACTCTGCACTGAGGGGAAGCCAGCTATTTTGGAAAAGCCCAGGTTGCAGCACTATCCTCATCATGGGGAAAGGAGATGAAGTAGTGTAATGTGGCACAAATTGCATCATTAACTGCCTTGAAACATTTGAGGATTGAGAGATCCCACATAGGCATCCATTGGATTTTTGGAAGCAGAGAGTTGGATAAAAATTTACTTCCGCTTTCACCTTGCCAGCCAACAGAGTAGGTTACTCCCTCACCCCTACATATTGTAAATCCTGCTCCAGCAGACAACACCAATTCTATGATGGTGTCTCAGCCTGTGGTGCCTTTCTCATCTGGAGGAAATGACTTGGAGGACAATAGACCATGGGCTTTTTACAGCTCCTCTGATTTTCTGAGGGGATTTTCAGCTGCAAATTCACCAAGCGGAGGTTCTTCAGCATCTGCTGGAGGTTACTGTTGGTCCTTGACTTACTATCCCTCCTCAATATCTTTGCGTCTTCATTGCATCACAACAAAGGCAATGATGGCATCTACTATAACCAGATCCATTGGTCACAGTTCTCAGGAACCTGGGTGGGAATATCAGAAAAAAAAGGCTGTTTACTAATATGAAAATCAGCAGTCACATTAGACACAAAATCACAGTTTACCATAGCCCCCACTACATTGAGCTATGGAGGACTCTAACAACGAGGTGTCCTGGAATGCCACAACATGGACCTTTGACATTAGAACCTTATTCTGAACTGTGTAGCATAAGTCATATTCCATAAAGGCAGAAGCAGACTGTTAATGCGCCAGAATGACTAATACCTTGTTTCCCCCATCAACCCAAGAATGCCAATGTTGCATATAATGTTCAAAGTGAGAGGAAGTCAGCTTTGTATCCTTCTACTGAGATTTGGATTGTTTTGTTAAAATGTAGCCTGTAAGTGAGACCTTAAAGGTCACCTGTGATTCCTAATGTTTCATTGAAATGCCTGTGATCGATTTCTAATGACCAATGTCATAGTAAATAATATAATGACCAATGTTTGTGACCAGGATTTACAGATGGCATAGTTGGTGATTGCTTGAATTTTATATGTTTGAGCTCTATCATTACAGATATCAGAAGATGTCCTTTGTAAGTGCATTATGAATGTAATTGCCCTTTCAAGAGTCTCACAATACTCACAGATTGAGCCTTCTTCCTTAAGTTGAGCTGTCATCCTTCACAATTATTATCCTCTCTGCATCCTAACATATTCCCTCCCATCCTACAATTGACTTCCCCAAATGGCCCAACACATCAGTGGATCCTGATAACACCTTCAGCGGACAGACCATCAGGACTAACCATGGCTCCATTCCCAGACTGATTAACAATGACAGCCCCAACTAATGAGTGCACTGACTCATTGGGTAGATCTCTGAGCAGCTCCCTGGTGGCACTGGACTGTGGTTTAATCCAAGGATTATAATGATATGGAACTCCTGACCCTGCCCACTCAAAACGACCAACTGACCATGCCCAAACTCCTTCTGAAATTGACGATGCCCTTGACTTATGTAATGGGTACCCCTTGAGCTTTGTCAGTCCCCCTTAACTGAGGACCAGTCCCTTTAGACTTTGAGACAGGGTGATTTGATTCAGTATATTTAATGTGCAAGTGGTTGAAATTGAGGTTGGCATGTAAGTTTGACATTGGTATACCATGGCGCACCCCCTTGATTAAGCACTGCTGACAACGAGGAAATGCTGTCTGACTTTGTCTGTGTAAAAAAGACAAGTTAAAAACAGAGATATTGGGAGCCTTTAAGTTCTGAATGAAACTGCAATATGATAAAAAGGCAAGTCAAGGTGGGGATACTGAGAGCATCTAAGTGCAAAGTGAGTGCATGCCAAGGGAGCAAGTTAAGTGCCCTGAGATGCATTCTATTGTGGTGCATTAGATGGGTACTTGCTTCTATGTACAATAGGGCCTGGCAGCAGCATTGCAATGAAAAAGCATCGGTGAGTTCCCAAGTGCAGAAATGAAGTGGTGAACTGCATTATAACTGACTCAGTGACATGCCATGATGATGCGGTGAGGCAGGTGTGGCTCTGATGCCAACCTTCATGGATGAAAGGTGCAGGTACCGAGTGTGCCCTGAGATGTTGGGGAGGAGCATGTGGCGAGCTGGAGACACCAAGCACTCGCTTAACCATTCATGTTGGGAATTGTTTTCACTCGTTTCTCTCCATTGCCTGGTAAATTAGTAATCTGCATGTATATGAGGTGAAACTGGGTCGTAATGAGATATTAATGTAAGCAATTAGGTTGCTCCCTAGTGAGATTCCCATCTTGATGGCAAAACCTTGTGTGGAAAATCAGCCTTTTCTCTCTGATGTCGGGAAACTAATTTTTCCAACCTCAACACATTTTCCCTGCTGACTCGCCTTTGCTCATGTTGTACAGGGGCTGGGAAGATTCAGCCCGATGATTCAGATTGAACCTGACTCCCGTGGAGAGTTATTTGAAGAAGAAGTCTTGTCGGGGCATAATACAGTTTTGCAGGTGAAATGGTGATAAGCACAGAAATGTTGGCTTAAATCAAAGTGACCTCCTGGCTGAACAAGGGAAGGCACTGTGTCAGCAATCACTGGTGGTGGGTGACGTTTGTTTACTAACCTTCCTGGCTGGAGAAGGCATATGAAGGCCTGGGTTGTAATGGCAAAAAAGTAAAAAGTCCAAATTGTTGGGGCTAAAAAAATAAACTAGCATGGCACTAGACGATACTGGGCGCTGCGTGATACTGCAGCCTAGAGGGACTGTGGGCAACATTTAAACATACATTCTGTGTGCTCAGGTTCTGTCTGTGTGCTTGCTCGTTACTCACTGAACAGTGACTCATGTTTTCAAAGTTAAACATAAACACAGATTTGCACCAAATGAGTGGGCTGCTGTCTAATAGCAAATAAATGCTCCGACAATTCTATTAAGTTTCACCCACAGAAATGAGATACTATAATATTCTCGATTGCTGATCTGATAGGCAACACTAAGCATATAGTGCAATCAAATATTCTGCCTGGGTTTTTCAGGTATCCCCAGTCGAGACATTGGCCTCTGCCATCAACTTTAAGATCGAGTTAGACATGACTACAGTGCATCTGTGTGGTCTGTGGCTTCTTTGGTGTAAATACAAAGCAACCATCCATATTTACCATTCCAAGCAACAATACTTCACAGAGGGCAATTAATTTTGCAGATATGGTTACCATTAAATATCGATAACGTATAGATATGTACCGATCTAAGCACAATTTTTGCAAAGATTTCTGAGCCACTTTGAAAAAAAAATTGCAATCCTGATCATTTTGTATGCTCTTTAGTGCACCCCAGAATCTGTCTAATGCTAATTAACTTCTAATCAGTAACTGCATTTTGTGAAGAGTCAAGTTAGATTTCACATGGTTACACTTTGGCGCTAGAAAAATACGTTTTGTGCTGTCGTTCCCATGAAATAGTGAATTTGTGAGAATTCTGCTTGTTAAATAAAATAAAACAAAAGCTAAATAGCTCAAAAATGTTCCAGATGCATTATCCTAAAATACAGTGTTAGCTTTTGCCTGCATGCAGATAACAACTCTATACTCTCCTCACTGTGACCGACTCCTCCGCTGTTACTGAATGAACATTTATCCAATATCCCGTATTGATGAGCAGAAATTTCCTTTGGTAGTGTAATGGGATGATCAAAACAATTGTCTTCTGGCCCACACTCCCCAAGAACCATTCCCTAACAGCCAACCCCTTTCCACTCTTGGGTTGAAGCTGGATCAGACTGTTTTCAACTCTGGTGTTGTATTTGACCCAATGCTGGGTGCAGGGTTGAAAGTCTGTGCTTCATAACTAGCTGTGCCCTTTACCAATCTGCTATGATATTCCATCTGTCTGACAAAGTGGAAAATTGCCCTGGTACCACCTTCCCGAGGTGTGCAGGATGAGTGTCAGAGGTGATCTCTTCTGCAGAAGTCAGCCAAATTCTATTTCCTAGCTAAATGGATAACCACACTTGATCATTTACACTCATCCAGCTGTCATCTATGGCTCCAAGTAACTGGTGGAACACAGCAGTTGGCATAACTTGGCATGTGCATCTGCTCACAGGCTTAACCATGTGAGAGCAGCAACCAAGCTGGTATCTACATGTGAGAGAGAACCCAATATTCAACCCTCTTTACAAGCATACAGAAAGGCTGCCTTCGTAGATGTAGCAGAAGAAATGGTATCCTCTCCATACTGTTGAAAACATCACAAGCGCAGCAGTGTGTGCGCAGAATGTGGGTGCTGGTTAATCACTGCAGTTGACCTTATCTCCCGTTATCTTGACTTGACAAACAATTGGGAGCAAGTGGGTGAGACTGAAAAGGTCACTGAGACTAGTTTGATGGAAACAGTGGTCAAATGAAGGAACTCTGATGGGACAGAAATATAGCACCTGACTGGAAAACAATGATAATGCCAAGAAATCACTCCAGGAGATCAAAAGCGACCTGCGACAGAAGCTGGGTAGGATGCAATGTGCTTGGTGGGTCAAAGATGCCAGAAAGGTTCAAGTCCATTCTGATAAACATGACATGAAGAACTTCTATAAAGTCCTGAAGACTTTCAGTAGAGCTCCTTTGCAGAGTTGTTCTCAGTGTTGATGGAAAATCTTTCCCAACAGATAGCCTGATCTCTTTTAGTTGTGCTTAACCATTCATTCATTGTAAATGAGGTAGCTGTTGACAAGCTTTCTGATGAGCCAAAATGTGAAAACCTGGTCAGCAAAACTTCGTTTGTGGAAGTGGATAAAGAATCAGATCTCAGGTCACAGAGAAAGCTCTAGGCTCAGATAGAATCCCAGAAGAAGTTTCCAAATCTGGGTGATCCCAGGTATCCATCAAAATCACACATTTCACCAAAGAAATTGTGAATCAGCAAACCATTTCCCTGGAATTGAAGGGTGCCAAGAGAAGTGAATGGTTTAGTTACCAAAGATTAAAAGTTCAAGCCTGGTAGGGTGGAATTGTTTCAGAAAGATTCACTAGATTGTCTTCACATTATTTGATTAGAAAATCACTGTCTGAGTGAAGTCCTAGTTAAACACTCAGAAGGTTTTCAGGAAGTTCTGCTCTGCTCAGGACCATAAGAAACTACAGAAGGTTGTGTGCACAGCCCACGCCATCATGGAAGCCAACCTTCCACCAACATTCCTGACGAAAGGCTTATGCCCGAAATGTCGACTCTCCTGCTCCTCGGATGAAGCCTGACCTGCTGTGCTTTTCCAGTGCCATGTCTTGACTCTGATCTCCAGCATCTGCAGCCCTCACTTTCTCCTTCCATCCATGGACTCCATTTACATGGCTCACTGCCACGGAAAGGCTGCCAACATCGTCAAAGACCCATCGCACCTCAGTAACGATCTCCTATGACCTCTTCCATCAGGCAGAAGATACAGAAGCCTGAATACGTGCACCAGCAGGTTCAGGACCAACTTCTTCCTGGCTGTTAGCAGACTGATGAATGGACTCTCTAACCTCATATAATGCTGATGTTGTTAATATTGATCTTGGCTAGTGCACGCCCTGTGCAGTGTAATCTATATGCCTCTTTCTAAGTCTTTTTGATTGCTATGTCCTTGCTTACTGTGATCTGCTTGTACTGCTCGTAAACAAAGCTTTTCACTGTACTTCAGTGCACGTGACAATCAATCAAATTCTAGGGACTATGCAAGGCTGCCTTGCATGTTGACCAGGAAGGAATTCCACAATTCTTCAAGGCCTGCCCGGTGCCATTTGCCTTAAGGGCAAAGTATAGGCAGAAATCAGAATGCTGGAAAGCAAAGGTGTCATCAAACCAGTCCAATTTGCATATGGGTAGCACTAGTCATACTAGTTGTGAAGCCTGATGGGTTGGTTTGACTTTATGGGGATTTTAAACAAATGGTAAACTGCTTTTCACAGCTGGATAAATACCCAAACCCTCACATCGAGGACTTATAAGCAAACCTGGCAGTGGGGAAGCTGTCCTTCTAAGCCAAGTCTACTTGCAATAGCAATTAGTTGAAGATTCCCAGAAGTATGCAAATCCCATAAGGGTTTGGATTGAAAAACGAGACTGCCATTTAGGTTATTGTCAGCCTGAGCAATTTTTCAGTGGATGATGGAGAATGTTTTGTAAGGTTTATTCCAGGTTGCCATTTATCTAGATAAAATGCTTAAAACATGGAACACAAATAAGGAGGAAGGTAGTAATTGTAATGAGTTGAGCCAGGTGGACCTCATAGAATATGAGTTGCTTTACTGAGGTTGTGAATCTGGTCCAATCAGGGCACCCTGGCTGACAGCTAAGAAGAGGAGTGTCCCTTACTCCCTTGTGTCTACAGCTGGTTCTGAGGCAGCTGGATCAGTGTCAAGGACTTTCCACATGTAAGTTAAGGGTGACTTGATGTTGGGATACCGGCCTGTGTTAGTTCACCCTGTGTTCTTCAAAATAATCTTTGTTGCCTTTGGTGGAGGTGCTAGTGGAATTTGCATTTGCATCCAATTCAGAACAGAGAAGGCAATCTCTTCAACATGACATGACCGAAACCCTCAACTTAGGCTTCAGAGACGTTGATGCTATTTATCTTGGTGTTGCACTGTAAGTTTGGCTTTCACAGGGACTTGGATTGTTTCAAAAGTGGCTCGTAACATTTAAAAAGTTTAATTTATAGGAAATGGGAGTTGCTGGCTGGGCATGTATCTACTGTCCATCGCTAGGTGTTTTTGTGAAGGTGATAGTGAGCTGTCTCTCGAACTACTGTAGTCAATAGGTGTTGGTAGACCCACAATGCTGTTACAAAGTCACTGTAATATATTTCCATATCAGGATTGTGAATGATGTAAAAGGGAACTTGGAGGTGATGATGTTTCCTGTATCTTACTCCATTGTGTTTCGAGGTAGAAATGGTCATAGGTTTGGAAGGTACTGTCCAAGGTGAATTTCTGCAGCGTATCTTGTAGTTGGTATACAATACTACTAGTGACCGTTGGTGATGGAGGGAATGGAGAGTGTGGTGCTGGAAAAGCACAGCAGATCAAGCAGCATACGAGGAGCAGGAGAATTGACTTTTCGGACATAAGCCCTCAAATCCTGTGCAGGAAGTAGTTACTGTTGGATATGCTTCCAACGAAGTGGCTGCTTTGCTCAGGATGGTATGGAGCTTCTTGAGTATTGTTAGAATTGCACTCATCCAGGCAAGTGGCGAGCATCCCATCACACTCCTGAATCATATCTTACAGATGTTGGACAGGTTTGGGTCAGGAGGTGAGTTACTTGCTGTCAGATTCTTAGCCTGTGACCTGCTTCTGTAGGCTCAGAATTTATATAGCTTCTCGTCAATGTTAGTAGCCAGGATATTGGGAGATTCAGCAATGGTAATGCTTTTGCCTGTCAAGGGGCAATAGTTAGATATTTTCTATTAGAGGTGGTAATTGCCTGGCACTTGTGTGACATGAATGTTACTTGCCATTTCAAAGCCTAAACCTGGATTTGGACATGGACAGCTTCAGTATCTGTGGAGTCACAAACAGTTCTGAACCTTGCGCAACCATTGGTAACTATGGTTTCATCTTCAGTTTACAGACGGTTACACCAACGACGATATTATTCTAACTATATCCAACTGACTACAGCTATCAATAACAAAATCCTTAAGGTTGTGGATAGAATCTCAGAAGTACAAGCTCTCAAAATCTCTTCATTGAATTGGCAAATCAAGTCCAGCATTTGCTTATTTATGCAAGAGATTGTGGATGAAATCAGCTATCAATCATACAATAAAATATGCTAAATACAAAGCTGAGGTAATATCTCCCTACTATATGCCCATGAACTTAGACTACTGATTTGGGATATTCAACTGTTGGATAGTTTTCATGAGTTGCATTTGGAACACCATGAGCATCAAATGCAAGGACGCACTACCCAACATTGAGATACTTCAAGGAGCAGAAATGCCTGGAATTGAAGTACCTCATGATCAGAGCTCAGCTCAGATGGCAAAGGCATGTCGTGCATACCATTGATGATGATAACCTCTAGGAGAGTTATGCATTAAATACCTCAAGGTAAACCAAGATTAAGCTTCAAGGAAAGCCTAAAAGTGAACTTCAGGAAATGTGACTTCTCGACCACAGGCTGGGAGAAAAATGCTCAAGAAGAATGACTGGGAAGTATTCTCAACTATTGATATAATTTCCTTCAAATAGCAAAGAATATGGACAGCTAGGAACTAAAACAAAACTAGAGAGACCAGACAATTCCAACAAAGCCAGATAATTTATCCTTGCCCACACTGTGCACAGCTGTGTAAGTCTGCAGTCAGGCTCCACAGTCACAGTAAAATGCAGGACAGATGCCTTGATGCTTGCAAGAAATGGCCATCTTCAATATTGAAGGGAAACTGATGATGACAATGTCCTGCCCATAGGAACCAAGATAAACCTACTCTGGCCAACTACTGTCCCAATGATCTATTCTAAATCATCAGAACGCATTAAAAAAAATATAAAACCATACTTAATTACAAATAAATTGTTCAGTGATATTCAGTTTGGTTCAACCAGGATCTCATTCATTTGCAGATCTCATTATATCCTTGGTCCAAAATTGAACACAGAAGCTAAATTCCAGGGGTGAAATCAGAGTGACTACCATTACCATCAAGACACAATTAGACCTGAGATTGAAATCCATGTAAATCAGTTTACAATTCTTCACTGGTTGAAGTCACATGTAGAACATCGGAAAATGGTTGTAATTGTGGAAGACAATTGTTTCAACTCCAGGACAATGTCGTAGGAACTTTAGAGCAGTGTCCGAGGTCCAACTATCTTCAACTAGTTTATCAAAGACCCTCTATGTACAAGTGCGTCAATAAGATTCCCTTGACAATGCCAACCAAACTGGTGATCTCTTCTATCTAGAAGGATAATGGCATATGATACATGAAAACTACTTGTACATTCCCTTTTAAGTCATGCACCTTCATGACTTGCTACTTTCTTACAATTCGTTCACTACATCCAAATCCTGGAACTCCCTCTCACATGGCATTATCGACACCACACATTCTACAATGGCTCAAACCCTCACACCATCACCTTTCTAAGTGCCTGTGGAGATGGGCAATACATGCTGACCATAGAGTGTCACAGCAGTTGCATATGTTTTGCAGGCAGACTTCAAAGCAGGGCTGGAACAATGTTGCAGTGGCTGTGAAACTGACAAAGATCATGAATTTCTTCATGTTGGAACATTTCCAGAGTGCAACACATAACACTTGTACTATCACCAAGTTCACAATCTGCTGCTACATAAGGGAGATGACTGAGACTCTTCATGATTGCATACAGGAACTCACTATGTTCTCTCTGACCATGCAAAAGGTAGAACATGCATGCAACTTTACTAAGATATAAACCATGAAATACTGTGTGGGGTGAGTCGAGCTTTTTGAGATGAGGGGAGTGGTGTAGAGATGGTGATGTAGTCATAATTTCCCTGGACTAATAAACCAGACACCCACATTCTAGGGGTTTGGGTTCAAATCCCACCATGGTATCCTGTGAAACTTAATTTCAATTAAAGAGTCTCATAGCCTTAAAAGTCTTGAAACCATTATTGGAAAAGTTCATCTAGTTCCCTCAGCCCTTTTGGTGAATGGAATCTACAGCTCTTAAGTGCTAAGACATATGTGTAACTCTAGAAAACAGCAAAGTGTTTGACTGTTAACTGTCCTCTAAATATAGTCACAAATTTTAATGAATGAAATGGAAATGGATGGACCATGTAGCATCAACCTTGGCATCAGAAACAACAATGATAATTAGAGGCTGTGATTCTGCAATGTTTTCCTTGTTGACATCTGTGCCAAAATGGGGAGACACTTATAGAGTCATAGAGTCATAGAGATGTACATCATCAAAACAGACCCTTCGGTCCAACCAATCCATGCTGACCAGATATCCCAACCCAATCTAATCTCACCTGCCAGCACCTGGCCCATATCCTTCCAAACCTTTCCTATTCATATACCTATCCAAATGTCTCTTAAATGTTGCAATTGTACCAGCCTCCACCATTTCCTCTGGCAGCTCATTTCACTCTCTGTGTGAAAAAGTTGCCCCTTAGGTCTCTCTTATGGCTTTCCCCTTTCACCCTAAACCTATGCCCTCTCTAGTTCTGGACTCCCCAACCCCAGGGAAAAGACTTTGCCTATTTACCCTATCCATGCCCCTCATGATTTTATAAACCTCTATAAGGTCACCCCTCAGCCTCCAACGCTCCATGGAAAACAGCCCCAGCCTGTTCGGCCTATCCCTATAACTCAAATATTCCAACCCTGGCAACATCCTTGTAAATCTTTTCTGAACCCTTTCAAGTTTCACGACATCTTTCCGATAGGAAGGAGACCAGAATTGCATGCAATCTTCCAACAGTGATCTAACCAATGCCCTGTACAGCTGCAACATGACCTCCCAACTCCTGCACTCAATACGCTGATCAATAAAGGAAAGCATACCAAACGCCTTCTTCACTATCCTATCTACCTGCGACTCCACTTTCAAGGAGCTATGAGCCTGCACTCCAAGGTCTCTTTTGTTCAGCAACACTCCTTCGGATCTTACCATTAAGTGCATTAGTCCTGCTAAGATTTGCTTTCCCAAAATGCAATAACTCATATTTATCTGAATTAAACTCCATCTGTCACTTCTCAGCCCAATTGCCCATCTGGTCAAGATCCTGTTGTCATCTGAGGTAACCCTCTTCGCTGTCCACTACACCTCCAATTTTGGTGTCATCTGCAAACTTAATAACTGTACCGCTTATGCTCACATCCACATCATTTATGTAAATGACAAAAAGTAGAGGGCCCAGCACTGATCCTTGTGGCACTCCACTGGTCACAGGCCTCCAGTCTGAAAAACAATCCTCCACCACCACCCTCTGTCTTCCACCTCTGAGCCAGTTCTGTATCCAAATGGCTAGTTCTCCCTGTATTCCATGAGATCTAACCTTGCTAATCAGTGTCCCATGAGGAATTTTGTCGAACGCCTTACTGAAGTCCATATAGATCACATCTACTGCTCTGCCCTCATCAATCCTCTTTGTTATTTCTTCAAAAAACTCAATCAAGTTTGTGAGACATGATTTACCACGCACAAAGCCATGTTGATTATCCCAAATCAGTCCTTGCCTTTCCAAATACATGTACATCCTGTCCCTCAGGATTCTCTCCAACAACTAGCTCACCACCGACATCAGGCTCACTCTTCTATAGTTCCCTGGCTTGTCCTTACCACCCTTCTTTAACAGCAGCATCACATTTGCCAACCTCCAGTCTTCCGGCACCCCCCCATGAGTATCGATGATACAAATATCTCAGCAAGACGCGCAGCAATCACTTCTCTAGCTTCCAAGTTCTAGAGTTCTTGGGTACACCTGCTGACATTTATTCACACAGTCATTCTTACAGACAGTGTCCAAGACACAACCTCTAGCTGTATCCTGTGTCACTGGTAGCCAATACTATCAGAGACGGTGGGACAAAGGTAGATAGCTAGAAGCCTGATGGTCCTCAAAAATGAGAACTTATCCTTTTGACTGTTCATAACAAACAAGGTACTGATCGTATCTAGCCAGTCTGAGACTGTATACCCCACAAGATAGTCTCTAACATTAGATTTGATCCCACAATTAGACAGCATTTGCTGGATAATCCTGAGTGTGTGAAGATTTATACTGACAACAATTTAAAAGTGTGAGAGAGGCTCATTCATTTGTGTGCACCTGGAGCTAGATATACTAAAGCACATGGCTTTGGCTTTGTAGACATAGAACATAGAACATAGAACATAGAAAAATACAGTGCAGTACAGGCCCTTCGGCCCTCAATGTTGCGCCGATC
Source organism: Hemiscyllium ocellatum (assembly GCF_020745735.1). Taxonomy (NCBI): domain Eukaryota; kingdom Metazoa; phylum Chordata; class Chondrichthyes; order Orectolobiformes; family Hemiscylliidae; genus Hemiscyllium; species Hemiscyllium ocellatum. The sequence continues at coordinate 20,162,417 of NC_083417.1, read as the reverse complement.
CAAGCCCACCTAACCTACACAAGCCCACTTTCCTCCATATGCCTAACCAATGCCCGTTTAAATGCCCATAAAGAGGGAGAGTCCACCACTATTACTGGCAGGGCATTCCATGAACTCATGACTCGCTGAGTAAAGAATCTACCCCTAACATCAGTCCTATACCTACCACCCCTTAATTTAAAGCTATGCCCCCTCGTAATAGCTGACTCCGTACGTGGAAAAAGGTTCTCATGGTCAACCCTATCTAAACCCCTAATCATCTTGTACACCTCTATCAAGTCACCCCTAAACCTTCTTTTCTCCAATGAAAACAGCAAATGTACATGCATTGCATCTTTTCAACTCAACAAAATAAGTGACAGTCATTCGTTGGTTACTCTGTCAGCACAATGCCTTGATCATTCAGAATCAACATACCTGGTTGAAAATTTGAACAAAGCCTGGCAGTTCATTGTCTCTCATAGTTAACTTGCATACTCTCCTTGGCAACACCTCTTCTAATCAGAGACTTCTTGCCAACCAATCAGCATTGTCCTCTTGTAAAATATAAATGTTGGTTTTCCCCTCATGACTACAAAATAAAAAGCTTCAACAAGTAAGATTGGAAAATCTATAAATCTATACTTGCTTATAAATGCACCTGGCAATTATTAAATGGAGAACCATAATTCTCAATAAACTCATCTCTAACCTCTGAGACCTAGGCCTCAGCTCCACTTCTATAAGTGGATCCTCGACTTCCTGACCCATAGACCGCAGTCAGTAAGAGGAGGGGACAACACCACCTCCACCATAATCCTGAACATCGGTGACCAGCAAGGCTGTGTACTCAGCCCCCTATTATACTCCTTACACATCTGTGATGGTGTGGCCAAATTCTGTCCCAACTCCATTTACACGTTTGCTGATGACACTACTGTTTTAAGTTGGTTCTGAAACAACAATGAGACAGAGTACAGGAAAGAGATTGAATATTTAGTGGGATGGTGTAAAGACAACAATTTCTCATCAGCATCAGCAAAACAAAGGAGCTGGTCATTGATTTCAGGAAGCAGAATGGAGGGCATGCCCCTATCTGCATTGATGGTGCTGAGGTAGAGATGGTTGAGAGTGACACGTTCCTGGGAGTGATGATCACCAACAAACTATCCTAGTCCAACTATGTCAAAGTGATGCTCATGAAAGCACAACAACATCTCTACTACCTCATAAAATTAAGAAATTTGCCAAGTCAACAAGAACCATAGGTGTACCATAGAAAACATCCCATCACTCCATGGTATGGTAACCTCAAAAAAACTACAGAGAGTTGTGAACACAGCTCAGCCCATCACACAAACCAGTCTTCTATCTATTGACTCCAACTGTACTTCCCCTGCCTCGGGAAAGTGACCAACATAATCAAAGACTCCTCCCAGGCCATTTATACTTTCTTCCATTGGGTAGAGGATATATAAGTTTGAATACATGTGCAAATAGATTCGAGAACAGCTTCTTCCCTGTTTTTAGACTTTTGAATAGACTACGCAAATGTCAATTCTGTTATCTCTCTCTCTATTGTTCTGGTACTCTGATGCACTTTGTATAGTACGAGCTGCCTGTAGAACTCTTTGACAGGCAGCTCACTGCAGTGTTGCTGGTAGTGATATCACAGGCACTGCATGGACAGTGGGTGCACTTCCTTCAGTGCCAGTGAACCCAGACTTTCTACAGATTGAGAGGAATGTGCTCAAAATATATGTTGGGTTAAGTTAGTTAGATATTGATCTTAATGATTGATTTATTTGGGGGATTTATTACCTATCATTAATGTGTACTATTGCTGCAAAATGAGCATTGCAGTGATTATTCCAGTGAAAGCCAGACTGATGCTAACATCAGGCATAAGTGTTAAACAAATGTTCATATTAACTCAGACGTGCTAATTTCATCTAAGGTTGTTTAATGCAACATTTTATCCAATAAGTAGCAATCTATGCAGATTAAAATGTGCTATGACAGAGCCAGTTACTTTTATTTGACTTGCCCTTGTATTAACCTTCTGGAAAGAAGATCAAAATCTGTACAAATGACTTGTAAAAACAGCGCTGCAAGCATTTGAAAGCATAATGGGAAAGGCATCAAAGGACTATGACAACGGAATCCTTAAAAGAGACAATTCAGATTTGAGGAGCTCCACCTTTATTTATATGAATTTTTAGACATCCTTGTCTGTACAGATCCGAGTGCACTCAGTCCTTCTTCCCAGAATATAGTTTGACTTTCACCTTAACAGATGTGTTCTGTTTTCAGGTTGGCTGTTCTCCAGAACAGAGAGAAGAGGCACATTGTAAGCTCTTGTGTAAACTTACTGTCCTGACCCAGTTGTGAGGACTATTGGCATCGTGATATTACCATTGCACAGAAACAGCTGGCCTGCACTTAGCTCATGTATTTTTTTTTCTATTTGACGAAACACTTGACTAAAAAACTTCAGAAATTGTGATAGCACTCTTGAGCAACTGTGCAGCCTTGAAAAGAGGCAAATGTTTAAGACCACTGCAGCACAACTTGATTCTTGTCAGCCAACGGCAGTGCTGATGTCTTCTGCACTCTTATTACTGCATGCTTCTGCCCTTGAGCTGAAATGTGTCAAATACTTCTTTTCCCCAGAGCATCGGTTGAGTTTTCTGTGCTGTTATACTGAAAGGCTGAAAACACAGTACAATTTATTTGGAGACTTCAGGAATAGGTTGGTTTGGGTGGGGTGCGTGGTTAAAGTATTGATTTTTGGATCATACCCACAACCATGCCCATTTCCTGATATAACGAGGACACATTTCAATGCCTGTGAATAACTTCCTTGCTGAAGTCAGGGCTTTGCTTCAGTGGTTTTCAAGGCTTTTTGTCTACAGAGCACTTAAGTAATTTAATAGGCAACAGACCAACACAGACCACCTACCCTGAGATAAGGCAAAGGACTGCAGACACTGAAGATCTGAAATGAAAACAGAAGTTGCTGGAGAAACTCAGCAGATCTGGAGAGGCATCTGTGAAGAGAATGCAGAATTAATGTTTCTGGTTCAGTGACTCTTCTTCCATCCTAGACTCAAAACGTTAACTCTGTTTTCTCCCCACAGATACTGCCAGACTGGCTGAATTTCTCCAGCAATTTCTGTTTTTCTTTCAAATTCATCCGACCTGCTTTTGCCTGTTTTCACACAACAAAACTGATTAGAAATAATGGAAGTGTAATAAACCTGTGTTTCGTAAACATTAAATTTAAATAAATTATTAATTACGGCCAACATCAAAAATATAAACATGTTCTATCATAAAGCTGATCTGACTGGTGAATACATTCACTTGAAACATTCTTTTTGTGCTATAAAATCATCACAGTGATAATCTTGAGTTGGGAGGTCATGTTGCAGCTGTACAGGACATTGATTAGGCCACTGTTGGAATATTGCGTGCAATTCTGGTCCCCTTCCTATCAGAAAGATGTCGTGAAACTTGAAAGGGTTCAGAAAAGAATTACAAGGATGTTGCCAGGGTTGGTGGATTTGAGCAATAGGGAGAGGCTGAACAGGCCGGGGCTGTTTTCCCTGGAGCATTGGAGGCTGAGGGGTGACCTTACAGAGGTTTACAAAATTATGAGGGGCATGGATAGGATAAATAGGCAAAGTCTTCTCCCTGAGGTTGGGGAGTCCAGAATTAGAGGGCATAGGTTTAGGGTGAAAGGGGAAAGATATAAAAGAGACCAAGGGGCAACTTTTTCATGCAGAGGGTGGTACGTGTATGGAATGAGCTGCCAGAGAAAGTGGTGGAGGCTGGTACAATTGCAGCATTTAAGAGGCATTTGGATGGGTATATGAATAGGAAGGGTTTGGAGGGATATGGGCCAGGTGCTGGCAGGTGGGACTAGATTGGGTTGGGATATCTGGTCAGAATGGATGAATTGGACAGAAGGGTCTGTTTCCATGCTGCACATCTCTATGACTCTAATTGATACTTGTCTTACATTAATATTAATAAACAAAATCAGCAATTCCATGAACCAATCTAGAATACTACATTGTAGTTGTTTGCACTGATGATGATTCATGCCTCACAAATGCAAGTGGTAAGGTTGAGGGTTATAGTCTGTTCTCTGTCATGGCCTTGGCAATGGTGTGACAGATCATAGACCTGCATTTTGGCAGCTCTGAAATGCCTGAAAGAAACTCACAGATTACCCACTAAGCACCAGTTCTTAAATTAGTGCAGGCGGATGGGATCTGGTGCTGCATTTAGGAGACACTAATGAGGTTTGTTTTACCCTGTGATGGGATAAGGGCATGATTGTATAATGTTCAGCACCATTTCCAATACCCCAGGGTACGGAAGGAGTCAATTTTCACATACAGCAATACCTGGATAATATCCTGGCTTGGACTGATAAGTGGTAAGTGACATTCATGCCACAGAAACGCCAGCAATGAAACTCTCAAACAGGAGAATATCTAATCATTTCCCCTTTATATTCAATGGCAATACAATCACTGAATACAGAGGAACCTCAATTATCCAGCATTCAATTATCTGAAAATCAGATTATCAGGCAAGATCGCAAGGTCCCAATGCTTGACTAAACTATGTTATCCAGCATTGAATTATCAGGAATTCGATTAAGCGAATGAAATATTTCCTGTTCATGTCCTTCGGGTAATTGAGGTTCTTCTGTACACCACTATCAACATCCTAAGAGGTACAATTGATTAGAAATTGAACATGAGTAGCTATCTAAGTACTGTAGTTAAAAACACGTCAAAGCTAGGAATTCTGTGGCAAGTAGCCCACTTCCAAGGCCTGCCACCACCTAGAAGGCACAAGTCAGGAATGTGATGGAATATTCTCCATTTGTCTGAATCACTGCAACTCCAATCAAACTCCAAAAACCATCCAGGTCAGTCTCCTTCATTACCTTGAACATTATTTCGATTCATTACTTTTAATATTCACTGCCTTCACCACCAGCTACAGCGGCAGCTGTGTATACCTTACACATACCACATACATATACAAAATATCACCAAGGCTCCTTTGACAGCACTTTCCAACCCTGCCTCCTGGAATGACAGGTACTGAAAGGGTTATCACTGCGAACAAAAATGGTAGACATGCATCTGGAAATTAGCCTGATTGCCTACAGTACTGACAATGAGGAGGACAAGGGCAACAAGAAAGTATCTTATTATCACTGTCTCAAGGATAGTTGGGCTTGGGCAATGCCTTCATTCAATAAATTAGTAGAAAAGACATGCAGAAAAACCTGGAAATTAAGCAAGAGTTCAGGTGAGTGTTTAAAGTTGGGCTTGTTCCATGTGAATTAAGCTGACCTGATACAGCTTCTGTCTCAGTGCCCCTCGGGAAACATTTGTCAGAGAATGATTGTGTGGTTATACCTTTTTCTAACTTTCAAATTGGCAAGCTCAGAATGACTGTCATTATTGTTTGTGTTTGACAGCATATAAAAGAGGCCAACAATCATCATCCATGGCACTGATGCAGTTCTGAGATGTAATCAACACATACAAAAAGGGAGGTGTGCAATTATGAATTGTATGGGGCAAGGTTAAAGGCAGGAAATGCATAGGAAGGCAGTGCATAGGTGGCAGTATGCAGGAAGGGAGCTGAAGTTAGAATAGATCTGACAATGTTGTGGTGTTTAGAGATAGATGCTTGGCTTCTTTGACCTTTTGGAAGAATATATACTTCCACAGGCTCAAGCTGTCATATTAGATGGATGAGATTGAGCAGTTGATTAGAAGACCTGCTGTCTGCTGGATCAGTGAATGTCAACGCCATCCTCAATTATTTTAGCTATGGCGTCTTCCAGGGTGCTAGCAAAGACATCTTTAAGTGTTTTCTGCTTAGCTGTTAGCGGATGTCATAAGCCGGGGATGGACTGTATTGGTTTTGCTCGGGCTAGGAGTCATGTAAATTTCACTTGTAGCAACAATAGCCAGAATGATTAGGCACTCACATTGACCTCTCCAATTGGATTCCCACAAATATCAAATGCCTTTCAAGTCAACCTCTGCAATCACCCTGCTTCTGGGCCAGCCTTCATCATACCTGCTACTCCGCTGCGGACTAGTGTAGTGTTGCTCAGTGGCATGATGAATAAATTACTTGTCATCTTTGTGAAGTCAGTGGGAATGTCATGCACAGCCATGATCATGGCTTGATTGGACTCATTTGAGAGCCAGACTTGTAGATTCATTGTGGTAGACATGTTTTCTCCAAGACTGACATTCCCACTAACTGCAACACCAATCCAATAGCACTTGTGTTAGGCTCCTCTATTATATGCTGTAGTGGAGAGAGTACGTGCCATATCAGTTTATACCTTGTTTAAATCCTGATGCACTTCTGCTATTCTTGTCCTCAATGATAGCCCTTTTCTATATTCAGCTGAGCAGAGTTCAGAAAGGATTATTCTCCTCAGTACAGAGTTTCCAGTGTTGTCCCCGCCACTAGCGTCTGCCTGAGCTCAGTGTAAGATGTGAACCATAAGGTAGAAACTCACTATTTAATCTATCAAAGTTTAGTGAATTTCTGTAGTGCCTTCTGACACATCTGGTGACATTGTACTTAGGGAAAGAAATGACACTCTTTGAGGGAAGGCCATCAAGTATATTCTATGACACTTGCTGAATCGTGCTCCAGAATTACTGAAAAAGGCAAGAAACTTAGATTGACTCTCATCATACTCTTTATTCTCATTGCTCTGTCATTGATAACACAAGGCCAGCTATAGGTACCAGATATGTTTATAATTCTACTTGCCCCTGTCTCTTCAACTCCCATTTAACTCCAGGTCAGTCTAGCTGGACTAATTGCAGAGCCCACTAACAACTCTGTCTCTCTTTCTCTTCCTTGCATTGGTGCATTCTCTTCTCTCATGAGGAATGAAGAAAGAGAAAAATCTGTGAGTGAGTGAAGGCTCAGTTTTACTTGTTAGATGCAATGTATTGGGTGAGGTTTCATGTTGCATTGCATTAGGATTAGGCTGTATTAGGTAACAGTCAGTTAGAGTAGTGGGGAGTTAATAAAGTGCATGGAAAGAGAAGGCTGAGTGCTGCTGAAAGTTGTGTGGGTGTGAGGAGTGATGAGATGGAGCATGGCAGAATGAAAATTGTTGGGGGTGTAAACCACAGGATGTAACTGCACTTACAGATGTTCTTACTGTTCCTGGTCAGGCCATTCAACCACTTCCTACATTACATCCAATATTCCAGCTGGTCATCTCCTCAACTGCCTCTTTGGTGAAAGCATCAGATTTCTTCTTCCTATAGCTGGGAATAACTATGTGTTTACTCCTCCTGACTGCATTCTGCACTGCATCTCGGAGTCTAGTTGCTGTCCTTGCTAGAGGTACATCATTCATCATGAACACTTCCAATTTCCATCTGCGTATTGTCCCATTAAATTGAGATCATATCATGTTAGAATGTATCACAAGTGGGTTGGAGGCATGAAGCCCAGAGATGAAGAATAATTACTTCAATCACAGATTTTGATATTTGGATTGTCTCCACTCATTTTCACTAGGAAGGGGTCTTCAGATTATTATCAGGACCCTGGATTCTTAACCTAAAGAGAATTGGACAAACTATTCTCGCCAATATCTCCCTGCCAAAACTTCTGTCCTGCATCTGTTGGGTACAAAGTAAATTTAATAAATGTGGTAAACAGCATCATCATAGAATTTTATAATTAGTGATTCATGATTTAATAGATGTGAAAACTGGACTAGTACTGGAATGATTATCCTTCCCCTGACACTTGCAAAAAGAACAGATTGTCTTGTGCATGACGTCTTTTGCATGATCCAGTGTTTCTGAAACAATTTCTACCCATCCAAGCAGTTGGAATGAAGAATCCACAATGCCCCTGGATATGGAAGGTTTGCGGGGCTGTGATTTTCCATTAGTTGCTCCCCCTCCCTAGTCTATAGCAGGTAGATAACTTTCTTTGAGCCTCCATGGATTCTGTTCTATGACCAGATATTAAGAACTGCACCAATGTTCACTCTTTCCTTTGGAAAAGACTGAATGGAGTTCAGGTGCCATTGAGATCAGGAACTCGGAGTGTGATGATGGAAATTAACAAAATGATCAGAAACTCAATCCTTAGGTACACGTGAAGCAAAAAATAGAACAAACAAAAAAAAACCCTCAGTCTAAAAGGCCAATAAAAGTACGATATACAATCCTTTATACTTTGCTGTGAATTTTAATAAAATATTACAATGGAAGCATACATTATTTCACTCTCAAGAAAAATCCAGAAAGAGAAGCAGTAACAAGATCAGCTTGAAAATGTGCTCTGGCAGCTTCATTTAATTTTTTTTTGTTATAAATATCTTTCCGAGTCATCTTCCTCAGCGAGGCAGGATTCCAGGAAAGTAAAATAGCAGCAAATGAGGATGGCAGGTGAATGTTTGAATGTTTCCACTTACAGTTCATTGCAGTTTCATTTTATTTCTCTTGGTACTCTCATATCTTAAATATTCACAGATCCTTACCACCCTCAGCAGGAAACAGCTGGAGCTGAGACCTGTCTTCCTTTGAAAGATGCTATTACCTTATATCCACTATCCAGACACTGTAATGACCCCATGAAATCTACATTGATGCACAATGTTAAAAATCACACAACACCAGGTTATAGTCCAACAGGTTTAATTGGAAGCACTAGCTTTCGGAGCGCTGCTCCTTCATCAGGTGGTTGTGGAGACTATAATCTGGTGTTATGTGATTTTTAACTTTGTACAACACTAGCATCTCCAAATCTTGATGCACAATGGCCAAATCTAATGTCGAAATGTTGAATGTCTTTGAAAGCGATCCTTTATACATGACAGAATAAAGTAAGCTAGTCTACTGTGTGAATTCCTTCCCAATTCCTTTACTTGAATCTCCTTCTGTACTGCCTGATTCTACGATTTGCCTATACACGTTCAGGCAGAAGGAAAGTCCCATTTGTGAGGGGGAAACTTGAGGAGTAAAAATATAACAAAATAGGCAGAGTTCAATCTTCATGAAATAGGTCAAGAACTGGAAGCGGAGGCTGGAGAAGTGAACAAACAGTTGTATGAGTTCCCTGAGGGCACTAGACATAAATATAAACAGATGTCTTATAAGGCATATCTCAAATATGGCAAGTAAGAAGAGGCAGCGTTTGCTGACAAAAGAACAGCAGGCGTGTTTCTTCACCATACTTAACTCCTTCCAAATTTCTTGTTTGCAAGCAATGTACCTTTTATTGGCAGAATCCTTTAGTATGGTTATGCAATGGGGTTTTCTGGGGACAAAGTAAAGCAGCCATAAGTACAACTTATTTCTTTATCTAAACATTAACCCTGACACTACCATTGTTAAAATAATATTCATTATAAATAGTTTAACAGAATTATTGAAGTAATAAGCAAATACAAAATTACAAGAATACATTAATATGATTGTTACATAATATTGTGCACGATAATTGGAACCCCATAAAGCTGTATTTTTAATGTTATCAATCATGATGGAAGTTTAATGAATCAACTGCAGCCTTAGAGTATACTTCATTCAGAAGCATTTTTAAAATACTTCTCTTTTGTGTATGCTTAACCTTTTTAAGTTTTCATCCTTCGTTTATACCGATCCTTATTCTTCGTCCATTAGGTGCAATGTGTCTAAAACCAAAAAGAAAATTATACTGCTTGCTCCCATTCTGTTGCCAGAAATCACAGAAGACAGCCTCAAACAGTAAGCGCTACAATTGGTTGCTTTTTGGTATAAATGATTTGGATGAGAATTTAAGAGGTATGGTTAGGAAGTTTGTAGGAGACACCAAAATTGGTGGTCTTGTCGACAGTGAAGAACATTATCTAAGATTACAAAGGAATCGTGATCAACTGGGACAATGGGCTGAGGAGTGGCAGATGGAGTTTAATTTGGATGAGTGAGAAGTATTGCATTTTGGTAAAATGAACAAGGGCATGACTTATACAGTTAATGGTAAGACCCTGGACCCCAGATTTAGAAATTAAGGTACAGAGTTCTTTGAAAGTTGTGTCACATGGTGATAGGGTGGTTAAGAAGGCACTTAGCATGCTTGCCTTCATCGTTCAGATCATTTCGTATAGGAATTAGGAAGTCATGTTGATTTTGTACAAGCCATTGGTGAGGCCACTTTTGGAGTAGTGTGTACAGTTCTGGATGTGCTGCTATAGGAAGGATATTATTAAATTGTAGAGGGTTCATAAAAGATTTACCAGGATGTTGCTGCGACTGGAGTGATTGAGTTATAAGGCGAGGCTTGGACTTTTTCTTGGGAGCATAGGAGGTTGAGGGTTGACCTTATAGAGGTTTTTAAATTATGAGAGTCGTAGACAAGATAAATAGCAAAGCTCTTTTCCCTAGGGTGGGAGAGTTTAAATCTAGGGAGTATATTTTTAAGGTGAGAGGAGAAAGATTTAAAAGGGATCTGAAGGGTAACTGTTGCACACAGAGGGTGGTTTGTATGTAGAATGAATTGTCAGAGGAAGTGGTAGATGCAAGTACAGTTACAGTGTTTAAAAGAGATTTGGATAGGTACATGAATGGGAAAGGTTTAGAGGGATATAGGCCAAATGCAGGCAAGTGGGACTAGCTCACTTTGGGAATCTTGGTCAGCATGGACGAGTTGGACCATAAGGTTGGCATCTGTGCTGAATGACTCAATAACACCATAAACGGAGCAAACGCCATAAAGAAAGAAAAAAATACAGCATGTGAGAAAGCATGCTAGCAATTTAAAACAAATAGTAAAAGTTTCTTCAGCTAGTTAAAAAACAGAGTTAATAAAGTGGTTGTTGGTTCTATAGAAAATGAGTCTTGGGAAAATATTGATGCAAAAAAGGAGATGGCAGATGAATTGACCCTGTATATTGCATCGGACTACACTGTAGAAAACACAAGTAACATCCCAGGAGCAGAAATAAATCAGGAAATGAGAGGAATAGAGAAATTTACAATCATCAGAAAAGTGGTAGTGAGTTAATTGTGGGAACCACTTGCTCAATCCTGATTGGTCTTGAAAGAAGTAGTTCATAAAATCATTATTGTATCAATTTTAATTCTCCAAAAATCCCTTGATTCAGGGAAAGATCCATTTGATTAAAAATAGCAAATGTAACTCATCCAAAGAGGGAGGGAGACAGAAAGCAGGAAACTACATGCCAATGGCTCCATATTTGTATTTGGGAAGATGTTAGAAGTTATTAATAAAGAAATTTTTAAATGCAATTTGTTTGATTCATTAAAGGGATGTTGACATTGCTGGCTACTTATTGCCCATCTCTAATTGCCCCTTGATCCGAGTGGCTTCCAAGGCTTGTCATTTCAGAAGGGAATTAAACATAAACAACATTGCTGAGGGTTTAAGAGTTACGTGCAGACCAGACCAAGTGAGGACAACAGGTTTCATTCTCTAAGGGACATTAATGAACCAGATGGATTTCCAAATCAAGCAATGCTTGGTTGCCACTTACCAGCTTTTAATTCCAGTGCTGCACTCATCTGCCATGGTGCTATTCAAACATGTCATCATACCATTTGCCTGTGGCTGTGGGTTACTAACCCAGTGACATTACCACTCTACCACTACCTCCTATGACAGAATTTCAAAGTAATGAGGGAGAATCAATGTGGTTTTCTAAAAGGAAATTCATGGTTAAACAACTTTTTAGAGTTCTTTGAAGAAGTGACATGTGCTGTGGATAAATTGGTATGGTGCCACATCACATTGAGGATAATCTGTATCATGTTGTGTAGTACTAAATGTAGTACTCGAGTCATAGAGATGTACAGCACGGAAACAGACTTTTTGGCCCTGCTCATCCATGCTGACTAGATATCTTAAATAAATCTAATCACATTTGTTGGGAATTGGGAATATGGGATGGCATTTTTACAGGGGGCAGGGTGGGAGGTGGTGTAATCTAGGTAGCTATGGGAGTCGGATCACACCTCCTCCCCACATTTACTATAAACCGACTGACTTTCACAGCTACCCAGATTACACCTCCTCCCACCCTGCCCCCTGTAAAAACGCCATCCCATATTCCCAATTCCTTCGCCTCTGCCACATCTGCTCCCAGGAGGACCAATTCCAATACCGAACAACACAGGTGGCCTCCTTCTTCAAAGACCGCAATTTTCCCTCAGATGTGGTTGATGATGCTCTCCACCGCATCTCCTCCACTTCCCACTCCTCCACCCTTGAATCCCGCCCTCCAATCGCCACCAGGACAGAACCCCACTGGTCCTCACCTACCACCCCACCAACCTCCATATACATCGTATCATCCGTTGTCATTTCCGCCACCTCCAAACAGACCCCACCGCCAAGGATATATTTCCCTCCCCTCCCCTATAAGCATCCCAGAAAGACCACTCCCTCCACGACTCCCTCATCAGGTCCACACCCCCCACCAACCCAACCTCCACTCCCGTCACCTTCCTCTGCAACCGCAAGAAATGCAAAACTTGTGCCCACACCTCCCCCCTCACTTCCCTCCAAGGCCCCAAGGGATCCTTTCATATCCATCACAAATTCAACTGCATCTCCACACACATCATTAACTGCATCCGCTGCACCCGATGTGGCCTTCTCTACATTGGGGAGACAGGCTGCCTACTTGTGCAACGTTTCAGAGAACACCTCTGGGACACCTGCACCAACCAACCCAACTGCCCCGTGGCTAAACACTTTAACTACCCCCCCCACTCCACCAAGGACATGCAGGTCCTTGGCCTCCTCCATTGCCAGACCATGGCAACATGGCGCCTGGAGGAAGAGCGCCTCATCTTCCGCCTAGGAACCCTCCAACCACAAGGGATGAATGCAGATTTCTTCAGCTTCCTCATTTCCCCTCCCCCCACCTTATCTCAGTCCCAACCCTCAGACTCAGCACCGCCTTCTTGACCTGCAATCTTCTTCCTGATCTCTCCGGCCTATCACGCTCACCTTAACCTCCTTCCACCTATCACATTCCCAGCGCCCCTCCCCCAAGTCCGTCCTCCCTACCTTTTATCTTAGCCTGCTTGGCACACCCTCCTCATTCCTGAAGAAGGGCTTATGCCCGAAACGTCGATTCTCCTGCTCCTTGGATGCTGCCTGACCTGCTGCGCTTTTCCAGCAACACATTTTTCAGCTCTGATCTCCAGCATCTGCAGTCCTCACTTTAACCCTGGCAACATCCTTGTAAATCTTTTCTGAACCCTTTCAAGTTTCACAGCCATCCTTCCTATTGCAGGGAGACCAGAAATGCGTGCAGTATTCCAATAGTGGTCTAACCAATGTCCTGTACAGTCGCAACATGATCTTCCAACTGCTAGACTCGATGCATTGACCAACAAGTGAAAGTATACCAAATGCCTTCCTCGTTATTCTCTCCATTTGCAACTCAACTTTCAAGGAACTATGAACCTCCACTCCAAGGTCTCTTTGTTCAGTAACACCCCCAGGATCTTACCATTAAGTGTACAAGTCCTGCCAGGATTTGCCTTACCAAGTGCAACACCTCACATTTATTGAAATTGAACTCCATGTGCCACTCCTCGGCCCATGGCTCATCTGATCAAGTTGCATTGCCCTCTGAGGTAACCATCTTCGCTGCGCACTACATCTCCAATTTTGGTGTCATCTGCAAACTTACTAACCATACCTCCTATGTTCACATCCAAATCATCTATATAAATGATGAAAGTAGATATGGAACAAATCTATCAACTCAAATCTGGGCATCCATGAGGACCCCTGGGCTATCAGCTGCAGCATTGTACTCAAACACAATCTATCACCTCATGGCCCAGCATATCCCGTAATCCACCATTACCATCAAACCAGGGATTAACCTGGCTCAATGAAGAGTGCAGGAGGGCATGTCAGGAGCAGTACTAAGTATACATGAAAATGAGGTGACAACCTGGAGAAACTATGATACAGGAATATTTATGTGTAAAACATCATAAGCAACAAAGATAAACAAGGCTAAGTGACTCCACAGCTAATTGATCTGATGTAAGATCTGAAGGCCTGCACGGCCATTCACAAATACTAATGGATAATTAAACAACTCATTGGAGGACGTGGCTTCACAAACATCCTTATTCTTAATGATGGGGAGCCCAGAACATCAAGGCAATCGGTGAGGTTAAAGCACTTGAAACTATCTTCAGGCACAAGTGTTGGGTAGATGATCCATCTTGGCGTCCTCTGGAGGTCCCTACCATCACTAGCTTTCAGTCAGTTTGACTCACTTCAAGTGATGCTATGAAACGACTAACGGCACAAGGTTCTACAAAGGCCATACACTCAGCCGACATTCTAGCAATAATTTAGAAGACTTGCAGTTACGAACTTTAACACCCTGAGCCAAACTGCTCCAATACATCTCTAACACTAGCATTTACACGACAATATGGAAAATTGCCCAGATGTCTCTTATTCAGCATGTTGCGGCTGGATCGGGTATTGGTTAGGCCCTATTGGAATAATTGAATTCAGCATGCAGTGGTGGTCTCCCTGCTATAGGAAGGATGGTTGTGAAACTTGAAAGGGTTCAGAAAAGAGCAGGACAAATCCAACCGTACCAATTACTGTTCCATCAGTTACTCTCCATCATCAGTAAAGTGATGAAAGGGGTCATCATCAAAATATAGCAATAGTTGCTTAGCAATAACCTGCTCACTGACACTCAGTTTGAGTTGAGTCAGAGTACCTGCCCAGCATAACAAAGAAGTGGGGATGCTCATTGATGATTCCACAATGTTCAGCATCTTTCATAAATCCTCAGTTGCTAAAGGAGTCCATGTCCAAATGCAACAAGAACTGGTAATATCCAGATTTGCTATGACAAGCGACAAGTTCTATCCATGCTACCCAAGTGGTGAGGAATGACCATCTCCACAGAGAGAGAATCTAACCATTGCCCCATGGCATGCAATAGCTTTAATATTGCCAGACCTCCTACCATCAACATTCTGGGGTTACCATTGACCAGAACCTGAACAGTGTTGAAGAATGTGGGGCTTGAAAAGCACAGCCGGTCAGACAGCACATGAGGAGCAGGAGAGTAGATGTTTCGAGCATAAGCTCTTCATCAGGAATGAGGCTTATGGCCCAAGGGGATGGGGCTGGGAGCAAGTAACTGAGAATGTGAGAGGTAGATGAAGTTGGGGGTGAAGGTGAGAGATCAGAGAGGAGTGTGGAGCGGATGGTTAGGATGGAAGGTGGACAGGTATGACAGGTCGAGAGGGCAGTGCCGTGTTGGAAGGCTGGATCTAGGATAAGATGGGGGAGGGGAAATAAGGAAACAGGTGAAATCCACATTGATCCCATGTGGCTGAAGGGTCCCAAGGCAGAAGACGAGGCGTTCTCCCTCCAGGTGTCGGGTGGTAAGAGTTTGATGATGGAGGAGGCCCAGGACTTGCATGACCTCGTTGGAGTGGAAGGGATAGTTAAAGTGTTCAGCCACCTTATTGCAGATCCAACCTTCCAATTCAGCATCGTCCTCTTGATCTGTCCTACCTGCCCATCTTCCTTCCCATCCATCCGCTCCATCCTCATCTTCAACCTATCACCTTCACCCTCAACTTCATCTACCTATCACATTCTCAGCTACTTGCCTCTCAGCCTCCCCTCATTTATCTCTCAGCCCCCTTGGGGCACAAGCCTCATTCCTGAAGATGAGCTTATGCTTGAAACGTCGATTCTCCTGCTCCTCGGCTGCTGCCTGATTGGCTGTGCTTTTCCAGCACCACGCTCTTCGACTCTGATCTCCAGCATCTGCAGTCCTCACTTTCTCCCAGAAACTGAACAGAACAAATCATTTAAGTACAGTGCATATAAGAGTAGGTCAGAGGCTATGAGTAGTGAATAACTCACTCTGGACTCCCCAGAGCCTGTCAACCATCTACAAGACATAAGTCAAGAGTGAGATGGAATACTCCCCATGTTCAAAGATGTACAGGTCAGGTGAATTGGCTATGCTAAATTGCCCATAGTGTTAGGTGCATTAATCAGAGGGGAAATGGATCTGGGTGGGTTACATTTCAAAGGGTTGGTGTGGACTTGTTGGGCTGAAGGGTCTGTTTCCACACTGCAGGGAATCTAATCTTGTCTGAATGAGTGCAGCTCCAACAACTCACAAAAAGCTTGACATCGTCTGGGACAAAGCAGCCCACATAATTGGCACCACATCCAGTAACATTAACTCTCTTTTCAACACTGACAAACTGTAGCAGCACTGTGAATTGTCTATAAGATATGCAATAAAACTTTACTGATGTTCCTTCAACAGCACCTTTCAAACCCAATGCCTGTATCATTTGGAAAGGTAAAGGCAGTAGATACATAGGAACCCCACCATCTTCAAGTCACCCTCCTCACAACATGCCAGCGTAACTTGGAAATAAGTGCTGTTCCTTCAGTGTCACTGGAAAAACATTCTGCGTCTTTTTCCCAACAGCATTGAAAGACAAAGGATAGTAAGTATAAATGGGTCATTTTCTGGTTGGCAAAATGTAACGAGTGGTGTGCCACAGGGATCTAAGGCCTCCACCGTTTATATGTTCTATTAATTACTTGGTTGAAGAAGCCAAACGTGTAGTTGCTAAATTACTGTTAATACAAAGGTAACAGGAAAGTAAATTGTGAAGATGACATAAGGAGTTTACAAAACGATACAGATAGTTTAATTGATTGGTGGAAAAGCGCAGCAGGTCAGGCAGCATCCAAGGAACAGCCTTCTTCAGGCTTATGCCCGAAACGTCAAATCTCCTGTTCCTTGGATGCTGCCTGACCTGCTGCGCTTTTCCAGCAACACATTTTCAGCTCTGATCTCCAGCATCTGCAGACCTCACTTTCTCCTCCAGGTTAATTGATGGGCCAAGGTCTGGCAAATGGAGTATAATGTGAGAAATTGTGAACTTGTTCACTTTGGCAGGAAGGTTAAAAAAGATATAGAATCCCAAGTGGTTTTAATGGAGTAGACTGGAGGAGTTGTTTGCTCTTGTGAGAGAATCTAGAACTAAGGGAGACTTTAAAAATCAGGGATTGTCCATTTAAAACGGGGATGAGGAAAATGTCTTACTCCCAAAGAGTGAATCTTTGAAACGCTTTTCATCAAAAAAGTGTGGAAACAGAGTCCTTGAATATGGTTAAGGTAGAAGTGGACAGATTATTATGAAGTAAGTGGGTGAAAGGAGATCAAGGGTAACAGAAATGTGCATTTGAGGATAAAATTAGATCGGCCATAATCTTATTAAATGGCAGAGCAGGCTCGAGGGACTGAATGGCCTACTTTGCTCCATGTTTGTATGTTTATTTGAAGCATCTAAAGGGCAGAGATTGCAGATCTCTGAGGTGCACAAAGATCTGGGTGCACATGAGTCGTAAAAGGTTAGCCGACAGGTACAGTAAGCAATTAGGAAAATAATCATCACTGTAAAGAGAAGTGAATACAAAAGTTAGTGGGTGGCACCGTGGCACAGTGGTTAGTACTGCTGCCTCACAGCGCCAGAGACCCTGGTTCAATTCCCGCCTCAGGCGACTGACTGTGTGGAGTTTGCACGTTCTCCCCGTGTCTGCGTGGGTTTCCTCCCACAGTACAAAGAAGTGCAGGTCAGGTGAATTGGCCATGCTAAATTGCCCGTAGTGTTAGTAAGGGGTAAATGTAGGGGTATGGGTGGGTTGCGCTTCGGCGGGTCGGTGTGGACTTGTTGGGCCGAAGGGCCTGTTTTCACACTGTAAGTAATCTATGCTTCAGTTACACAGTGGACTGTTGTGACAAGATCTGGAGTACTGTGTACAGTAAAGGTCTCCTTATTTAACAAGAATGTAAATGTATTGGAAGCCATTCAGAGGTTTACTGGACTAATACCTGGAACGAATTGGTTGCATTATCAGAATAGATTTGATGGGCTAGATTTGTATCCCCTAGAGTTTAGAAGAATGAAAGACAACCTTATTGATGACTATAAAATCGTGAGGAGTCATGAAAGGTTGCATATGGAAACAATGTCTCCTCCTGTAGGAGATTCTAAAACAGGAGTCTGAAATTAGGGGTCTAAAAATAAGGGATCACTCATTTAAGATAGAAATGCAGTGAATTGTTTTCCTCAGAGTGGCTCGTAAATTTTTGGAAATCTCTTACAAGGCAATGGAAGTAGCCTTTAAATTTCTTTAGGGCAAAGGTATATATGTTCATGACAGGTAAAATGGTAAAAGCTTGTTGCGGATAGGTGAGATAGTGGATTATTAAGGTCACCCATAATCTTATTAAATTGCATAGCAGGCTTGAGGGGCTGAATGACTTACACATGCTCCTAATTTGTATGTTTGTATGGCTCCAGCTTAGATTGTGAATGACTTTCCTTTCCAATTGTCTCACCTGATCAATGACTCTCTATTTGACAGACTCATGCCAGAAACAGCTCAACAGAACTGAAAACTGCATCTATCCATATCCTGTTTCATTGACCACTAATGCTCCAAAATCCTATCTCATTTTTTGGAATATTGAAAATGTGATATTAATAAACATACCTGTGATGTGCCTTAGGACAATTCATTACTTTAAAATTGTGATATAAGTGAAAGTTGTTCGTTTGTATAGATTTTTATGCGAAGATTCAAACAACAGTAAGAATGAAGTCCCAGATGACTTGACCCATCTGAACTCAATCAAAACCAATGAAATTCAGCACCTAATGTTGTAATCACTTGAATAACTTTGTTTTTGAACTTTCTAAAGAAGTGTTATCATAAAAATACAAGAAATTGGAAATACTTTCTTGCATTTGAATTTCAGTTGCTGGATTTCTTGAACTCCTCTTCATTTTGCGACATTTTGGCAAGAAAACTCCAGAGATATGACAATTTGAAGTTCAATGTCTGAACTTCAGGAACATAGTTGAAGCTGTGAAAACTTACATTAGGCTGTGAATCTTAAGAACGTTATTCTTACTGGAAATTGGTTGTGTCATCTTTGGCAAGTTTCATGGAGAGTTTCTCTCTATGACCCCTAATAACTTTTCTTGTGTTATTTTCCCAAACTCACCTAATTATCTATATACTAAGCCTCTGTGTCATTCCATTCCGCATATTTTTTCCAAAAGAACTGCAGATACTGGAAATCTGAAACAAAAAACAGAAGTTGCTGGAAAATTTCAGCCGGTCTGGCAGCAGCTGTGGAGAGAAATCAGAGTTAATGTTTGAGTTTCAGTGACCCTGTGGGATTGCCAGGTCACCACTCTGACTTTCACGTTGGGAATTGTCGCTGTCTAATTTCCATCCAGGGGGTGGGAAAATGGGAAACTGTGTTTCAATGAAGCGACACAACTGCATAGAATAGAATCACAGAATCCCTACAGTGTGGAAACAGGCCATTCAGCCCATTGAGTCCACACCACCTCTCCAAAGAGCATCCCACCCATACCCACAGCTCCAGCCTCTCCCTGTAACCCTTCATTCCCCATGGCTAACCCACGTAGCTTGCAATCCTTGTACACTATGAGCAATCTAACATGGCCAATTTACCAAACCTACACCTCTATGGACTGTGGGAGGAAACTGGAGCACATGGAGGAACCCATACAGACATGGAGAGAATGTACAAACTCCACACAGTCAGTTGTCTGAGGGTGAAACTAAACCCAGGTTCCTGGCAGCAGTGCTGAGCACTGAACCACCATGCCAACTTAACACTGAGAATGTGAATGCGTGATTATACATAGATAGGCCTCTTGCTGCTCACTAGAAAGAATCTGATCTCATCCCATTAACCAGAAAATGTAGGAGCAGAAATAGACCATTTGGCCCATCAAATCTGCCCCACCTTTCATTGAGATCATGGCTGGTCTGTTGATCCTCAACTCCACTTGCTTGTCTTTTTCCCATAACCTTTGATTCCGTTACAGACTAAACATCTATTGATCTTAGTCTGGAAGATACCTAAAGATCCAACCTTGACAGTCGTCTGTGGTAAACAATACTACAGATTGACTATCTCCTGTTCCAACTGGGTGACCTTATGCTGGGTTTCTACACTAGATTCTAGACTCTCCCGCAAGGGGAGATAACCTCTCCGATTCTATCGTCAAATTCTTTTAGAATCATACAAAGATGGTGCAGGGGATACCAGTCTTTCAGTGGATATTCCTTAAGTGACAAGTTGTTCCAGAAACGCATGTGGTAAGATGGAGTGAGAATCAAACACATGAGATCTCTTTAATGAGGTCACCTTCCATTCTCCTAAACATAGTACTTGTTGCTCCTCACTACCAATTCCACATAATTCCCCCAATTTTCTGTCCAATGCTCGTATAAATCAGGGACTAGAGTAAGCAGTAACCCTTAGTAGCTGTTCAAATAGTTGAACACTAGAAAATGGGAATTGTTAGATGGAGGAAGATCAAGATCCATGAACTTGATTTTATGGCCTCTTATCAGTCATACTATTACATCATAAGGGAGTGGGTGACTAAATATAACATTTACTCTTTATCAATTAGTCAGCAACAGACTCAGACATAAGTTGAGGAAAACCTCAGTTGTGGATACCTTTAGGAAGTAAAGGTCTAAAGTCACTTACTTCCTCCAGACATACTGCATTCACCATTCATCCTGTCCTGAATTATGAGAGCTGAGATGGAAAACCCCTCCACTAATTGAAAAACCAGTCATGTGTAACTTCATACTCTTTCTGAAAGCATGCAATGGCAATAGTTTTTCCAAAAGACATGGCTTTGAGTCACCTCAGGAAGTTATTTTTAATTACTTGAAGAATTTCCAGTTTGTCTGCAAATTAAGCCAATATAATTTATTTGAAAAACCAAGAGAAAACAGAAGAAACTGTGGATTTAACCATTTACCTTAAGGAGACCCTATGTTTGCATTTGTCTGATTTGATGAATTTATTCATGAGCTAATTGCTTGTTAAACTGTTACAAGCTACTTCTGAATGGAGGAATTTTGCAGTAATTTGATAGATTCCTTCCATTTTCTGTTACACCTGTCTTCTTGGGCTGAACTTACACTTTATTGGCTAAAATGCAAGTTGCACAAAGTCTTTTGGATGATTTCCTGGCATAAGGCCCAGCAAGATTTCTCACTGTATCTTACTTCTCACAGCTCATTAAATACCTGCCCTGTTCCTGTGGCATCTCACGTGTCTGATTCTAACTCCATCTTACCATGTGTGTTTCTAGAACAACTTGTCACTCAAAGAATATCTGTCGAAAGACTAGTATCCCTTGCACTGTCTTTAGTGGGCAGCACGATGGCACAGTGGGTGGGTGGCACGGTGGCACAGTGGTTAGCACTGCTGCCTCACAGCGCCTGAGACCCGGGTTCAATTCCCGACTCAGGCGACTGACTGTGTGGAGTTTGCACGTTCTTCCCGTGTCTGCGTGGGTTTCCTCCGGGTGCTCCGGTTTCCTCCCACAGTCCAAAGATGTGTGGGTCAGGTGAATTGGCCATGCTAAATTGCCCGTAGTGTTAGGTAAGTGGTAAATGTAGGGGTATGGGTGGGTTGCACTTCGGCGGGTCGGTGTGGACTTGTTGGGCCAAAGGGCCTGTTTCCACACTGTAAGTAATCTAATCTAATCTAATCTAAAAAAAGAGAACTGTGCACAGACAGCATGGTGTTCCCCCTCACCGGCAACATTAGTGTACAGCAATCATGAAGCCATGCTGCCCATGGCACATAGCACACTCCCTCATACATAAAACTCTGTTCTCTCACCCTAACCACCTTTTAACCATCAGGCCACACAGCTTAGCAACAATGCATCCAAGCCTGACACTCCATAGGTCTCTGTTATTCTACTCCCAATGCCCACTGGTCACCTATGTATTGTCATTGTCCAGTAGGGACAAGCAATCAGACAATTCCAACTATGAGTTTTTATTGACAGCAACAGAAATTGAACACAAATGAAACCATTAGTGGTTGAATTTTGGTCCAACAATACCAACCGAATGCCAGATGATGGCCAATGATTATTTGACATTCCATGATTGTCTGATGAACCTACCTGCCAGCTTGTTCAGATTCTCCTCCTTGGAATGATCGATCCATTCCCCTGACTCCTCAGCATCTATCACAGCGCATGCTCCTAGTGTATGAAGCACAGCAAACCCAGGTAATGTGGCACACCCTGTCCGGGCCATACATGAGATACCTTCCAAACCACTCTAAGCTTCAGAGCTGCGTCTTCAGTAGCCCCAGAACATGCTCCACCATGGACCTTGTGGCAGCATGTGTACCAAGCTGGTAAAGGTGCCAAGCTGACTGAGTGACCAGCTCATAAGGGGAGTGTCTGCTGCATCCACCCCTCTCCCTAGTCCCAGACCCAAATCAATCATGAAACTTGCTATTGAATTCAGGACAACCTAGAGTATTATTTGTATAGCATATGATGCAGTAATATTCCTCTCTTCCCACAGTGTCCTTGGATGCTTCACAAGCAATGGGCACTTTTGGAGAATTTCAGGAATAGCCTCATAGAATCGTAAAGATGCACAGACCCTTTGGTCCAACTCATCCTTGCCTACTTTGACAATTCAGCAATTCTCGACATGGTTGTTAAGATAGGAAGCTGAACGTTATGAGTTGCACCATTAATAAAATGTTTAACAAATAATAATCTCCCATACCTAGCAACTTGCCACTGTCTAGCAAGAACTTGGCAAATACATAAAAGATGCAATGAGTTTCTCCTGATGTTGATGGAAACCTTGCTTGACTTCTCATCTGATTCGGTCACAAATGTTGCCATAGCCCATGTCATTCAGGCCCCAATAAGACTGTGCCCAATGTTTCATTTGTTCCACATCCACATTTTTCTTTCGCAACCTAATTTATCAGTGAGGCTTATGTCATCCTTGGTGTCAATCATTCTGATGGTGATCAGTCGTGGGTATCTACGATAATTAATAGTCAAACAATAATGTTCGTTGTAGCTGTCTTTACCTTTCATACCATTATATTATTATTTCCACGAGGTTGGAATCATATTCAAATACTTCTTCGAAGAAAGGCAGTCTTCTCTTTCTTTGGTAGGACATGAAGCATCTGGCACAAACAAATGCGAGTTTTATTCAAATTTTAACTTTGTGGCGTGTTGGAAAGATTGTAAATTTCAGGCCTCTGACCAAGTTGGAATAGCAGCGGGGTGTACTGAGATTTGAACATGATAGACGGGACCCAATTCTGGGATTTCTGCCGTCATTCCTAGCATCTCTAATCTTTGCTGCCATTGGTAACCCTGCAATCTGCACTCCTGAACAGGATCGCTCCATTGAAAAGCAGGCATTTCCTTGTCCCATGTAATTTTTATGGTGTCATGCAACTTCTCGTGACTCATGAATCTCAGAGCCATTATGAATCATAGCCTGGATTCAGGAAGCTTGTAAAAACCTTGGCTGTCTACTAAAGTTAGGAGGAGGTGGAAGGAGAGGATGGGCTGTTGAAAACTACTGCCCTGTCCTTTCCACAGCTTCTCCTGGACCTTCCCCACCATATCCTTCCTGCAACCACCATCACACACATCTAAGTTCTGGAATCACAAAATGATTCCTTGTGAAATCTTGGAACCCGAAAGGCCTCATTCCCAGTAGGTGGATGATAAGAGTGAGCAGATCCCTCCAAAGCACAAGCCTGCCTGACAATCACTGTCCTTTCCCTGCCTCTGGGTCGAATCCCAGAACGATATTCCGAACAACACTGTGAGCATACCCACATCATACAGGCTGCAACAATTCAATTGTCAATTGTCGGAAAAACCCATCTGGTTCACTAATGTTCTTAAGGGAAGGAAACTGCTATTCTTACCTGATCTAGCCTACCTCTGACTCCAGACCCACAGCAATGTGGTTAACTCTTAGCTGTGGGATGAGCAATAATTGCTGGCCTAGGCTGCAATGCCCTCATCCTGTGAATGAATTAAGAGAAAGAAAATATTTTAAATATTTCAAGCAGGCATCTCGGCATCAAATTTCCAAGGGCAACTGGGAAGGGCACAAACACTGGCCTTTCCACTGACACCAACAACCTAGCAACAAAAATAATAAAAGCCCCCCTATGTTTCTCTTTGCTTATGTGAACATTATTTTTCTAGATGATCATTCTAGAAAGCTTTTCTTGGATGTCCTGAAACCTCTTGGAATTAAAATAGAAGCTCCCCCACTGCGTTGAATTCTATTTTGCAGATTTGCTAATGTAAATATTCTCACAACCCTCTTCTTCCCATCTTGGGTAGAATTAACTAATTAACTCCATTAATGAGAGGTAGTGACTTGGACTGCACTTAAGGAAAAGGAGACCTTGGTTATTTCTTAACTCAACTGAAGCTTGATGTATCAAAATTATCATTCAGAAATCTTTTGCTATTCATTCAGCAACTTTAGCTTCTACGTACAGTTCAATTATTGAGTTTCTATTGTTCAAGCAACACCTCCCTATGCAAGGTATACAATTCCCAGAGGAGGGAAAAAATGTAGAATGAAATAATTTCAAAGATGCTTGTATGTCGTACATTTTACCATTTAACAATTTATACCAAATTCTCATTTTGATCATATGGCTGCTACTAGCACCAAATCAATTGCTAAAGCCATTTGTACAAACTGACTGAAGAAGCTGGGTGCAGAGCTGTCCGTCATTGGGATTCAATTACACAAAAGCCATCTGTTATGAATTCATCAAAATCCAGCATAAACTGTGTGGTTCAACAAGATAGTCTCAAATTCAATTGGTTGTGAGCTAAGACAAACAGAATTGGGGGGTGGGGGGGGGGGGGGGGGGGGAGGTGGTCTGATTCTGGAGTACAGTAACCAACGGTCCTTTTTTTCTGCTTTGTTTGGATCCTTCGACATTGGGCAATTATAACTGGCTAAGTTTTCAGACATGAGGAAGATTACTGGTCATCAAAGGAATGTCTGTGGGGGCACAATGTGGTGTCACACACCACAGGATGAAACAACACATAAATAGACATAACACCAGTCCTTATTCAATATGGGCTCTTCATTTCTCAGTTTGTTTTCAGGCCCTTTATGTGCTGCAGTCCTACAGTAAGCATACACTCCAAATTTTAAAAAAATTCAAGCAGTACTTTGTCATTGTTACTAATGGAAAACTGCTCCATAGTTTATAAGTTCACAGAGAGCCATGTTTAACTTTTTTATTCCATTTGATCTCCATTCTGACAGTGAAAACCTCTTGATGGGAACACCCATAGAAAGCACAAAGTTCCTTCTATCCAGCTGTTGCAGGATAAACACTGTAGATGTACAGTGAATGAATTACTGCCTAAGAAAATGTTTCCTTCAAATAAATACCTTCATTGAGATGGTGCCTGCTCACTGGCATGTACTGTATAACCATGTTTTCTTTGTATCTGACTCATAATCAGTGCCATACTCAAAGTGGAAACGTGCAATCAAAAATGGAATAATACTAACTAGAGAGCAACTGATTAATTTGGGCCATACCTTAGTAACTTTCATCACAGTTCCTTCCCTTTTTCATATTCCTCCTTAAGTACATTTTTATTAGAGATAGTAGGTGAAGAGATGCAGAATTTATGAATAATATATCTTCTCTATGATACATTATTCTTTCTGTGGTTACACATAAATCAGAAAAGTCTGTTTCAAATCAGAGAATCATTTCAGTTTAATTACATAATCTCCCTTTCACATTCTGCTTGTCCAGATCTCTATGCTCCCTCCCACTTTTTCATATATTTTTTCCCCGCATTTCTTAGACCGCCTCTTCCCATTTATGGGCAGCTGTCCATTCCTTCTCTTTCTCTACAATCCCCCTGGCATTAGCTTTGCAGCCTTTTGCTCTCCAGAGAAACAGAAATCCTACAGGAGATGAGCTTTCTACAAAATTTCCCAGGAAAAGTAGAACATATTAGCTATTTTGGTGCAGTGAGTGCACTGGTCACTGAAATTAAATCCGTTGGATAAAATAATAGGTCTTACCTAACAGTCCTTGTTTTTTGTCTTTGTTCAATGTTGCGAGGAGCATGCTACAATCATCAACAGGCAGGATCTTTGCAGAGAGAATCAGTCTTTGATAGAATCATTGCTTTTCATACATTCAAATTTCCTGCTTTTTCCCCTTAGTTCTGCAATTATTTTCTGTACATATTTCTTGATCTTCTGATGTGCAATCCTCAACCTTCTCAACCACTTCAAGATTCATCCTATGGTTGACGAGTTCTTAAAATGCTCAATTAATCAGTTGTTAAAGTGACATGGACATTATGTCTTCTACTAATCTAATCACATTCTAATGTATTTTCTGCTTATCTTCAATTTGTCTCAATAGGTGTCATTACAGAATTTGAATATAAGCTCACTGAACCACAGAAACATTTTACAAAAAAAGATGCAGTGGAGAAAACAATGTTTAAAACTGTAGACTAACACTAACTTTGAAGACTATTTACTGGAGCGAATGTGATGAATGCTATTCAAAAAGAATTAACAGATCACGTCAACTTTGCGAATTCTCTGTTTTATGTTGAAACATGCCCCTGCAAGAATATTTATTATTATTTAAGCTTTATTTAATAATCGATCAGCAGTTTAATGTACAACATTGTGCTTGAAATGAATACATCTGTATCTGGAAATAACTTCATAACAGGAAGCCTGGTGCATTTTCAAAAAGATTTATTAACCTGACTCCTTATTAAGAGTCAAAATTCCAGAATTACATGCTTCAATTTTTTTCAAATTCTGTACATCCTGAGATTGTTATACAGGGAGAACTAGCCATTTGGATACAGAACTGGCTCAAAGGTAGAAGACAGAGGGTGTGGTGGAGGGTTGTTTTTCAGACTGGAGGCCTGTGACCAGTGGAGTCCCACAAGGATCGGTGCTGGGTCCTCTACTTTTTGTCATTTACATAAATGATGTGGATGCGAGCATAAGAGGTACAGTTAGTAAGTTTGCAGATGACACCAAAATTGGAGGTGTAGTGGACAGTGAAGAGGGTTAACTCAGATTACAACAGGATCTTGGCCAGATGGGCTAATGGACTGAGAAGTGACAGATGGAGTTTAATTCAGTTAAGTGCAAGGTGCTGCATTTTGGGAAAGCATATCTTAGCAGGACTTAATGGTAAGGTCCTAGGGAGTGTTGCTGAACAAAGAGATTTTGGAATGCAGGTTCATAGCTCCTTGAAAGTGGAGTCGCAGGTAGATAGGATAGTGAAGATGACATTTGGTATGCTTTCTTTTATTGGTCAGAGTATTGAGTACAGGAGTCAGGAGGTCATGTTGCAGCTGTACAGGACACTGGTTAGACCACTGTTGAAATATTGCGTGCAATTCTGGTCTCCTTCCTATCGGAAAGATGTTGTGAAACTTGAAAGGGTTCAGAAAAGATTTACAAGGATGTTGCCAGGGTTGGAGGATCTGAGCTACAGAGAGAAGCTGAACATGCTGGGGCTGTTTTCCATGGAGCTTCGGAGGCTGAGGGGTGACCTTATAGAGGTTTACAACATTATGAGGGGCATGGATAGGGTAAATAGGCAAAGTCTTTTCCCTGGGGTCGTGGAGTCCAGAACTAGAGGGCATAGGTTTAGGGTGAGAGGAGAAAGATATAAAAGAGACCTAAGGGGCAACTTTTTCACACAGAGGGTGGTATGGGTATGGAATGAGCTGCCACAGCAAGTGTGGAGGCTGGTACAATTGCAATATTTAAGAGGCATTTGGATAGGTATATGAATAGGAAGGGTTTGGAGGGATATGGGCCAGGTACGGCAGGTGGGATTAGATTGGGTTGGGATATCTGGTCGGGTTGGACCGAAGGGTCTGTTTCCATGCTGTACGTCACTGTGACTCTCTGACTATGATTGCCAAAAGAGTGGACTGTTAAGGTGAAAACATGATAAAAACATCAGGAAGAGAGAAAGCAAAGAAAAATAACAAGAATAATCCAGAAAAAGAAACATCTACTACATTTTTGAGTGCAGATAATTATCCCTGGTTCAACATTTTGGGCCTTTGATATACTATGAGTAGTTTTAAGCCCTCTATTTAATGAAGGATGTGCAGGTCTTGGAGGGGATCCAGAAGAGGTTTGCAAGAATTATCTTGGGATGAGGCCTTGTCATATAATGTTTGTGGACTTTAAGTATGTACTTGATGGAATGTAGAAAGATGTGGGGTGATTTGATGGGTGCTTAGAGAATACTGAGAGACCTCAATTGAGTGGTTGTGGAGAAGATGTTTCCACTGGTAGGGGAGACTGAGACTTGCACGCACAACCTCAGAGTGAAGGGATAACCCTTTAGAACTGAGATGAGGAGAAATTTCTTCAGCCAGGGAGTGGTAAATCTGTGGAACTCATTGCCACAGAGGGCTGTGGAGGCCAAGTCATTGAGTGTACTTAAGACAGATAAATAGGTTCTTGATTGGGAATGGGATCAACAGTTACGGAGAAAGGCAGGGGAATGGGGCTAAGAAACATATCTGCCATGATTAAATGATGGGGCAGACTCAATGGATAGCATCTTAATGGCCTAATTCAGCTTCTATATGCTATGGTCTTACTGAATAACCATTGATGAATCTGTACTCTTTATTGTGCCATAATTGAACTGAGTGGCTTGCTGGACCATTTTAGAAGACAATTAAAAGTCAACTATATTGCTGTAGGTCTGGAGTCGCATTCAGTTACAGAATTATTAACTGAATACATTCAGTTCCACCAGCTGTCATAGTGGGATTTGACCCATGCCCTTAGAATAATAACCAGGAGCTCTGCCTTATAAATGAGCAATATCCCTGCCATGCCAGCAAAAATGCTAAGGATGAAAAAGTTAAAAAAAATCACACATCAGCTTATAGTCCAACAGGTTTATTTGGAAGCACTAGCTTTCGAGATGCTGTCACTTCATCAGCAGGGCCACCCTGAAGACATAAATCTCCTTTCCGGCCGGACTTTTATATTTGCATCTCAGGCTTGCTATCATCTCACGCGTGCATGAAATCAGACAGATGGCAGATCTGGAGGGTGGGTCTTCCTCCCACTGAGGGGCAGAAATCCCACTTAGTTTGCTTAGTTTGCCTGCCTGCAGCTTGATAGCACTGTGGGGCCTTCTTTTTAAAGTTAGTCAGCTCACAACCAACATTGGTACCATGGGTGGTGAGCAACATACTCTCCAGTGATAGCCACCTCTTTATCTTTCAGCAGCTGATTGACCTCTTGCCTGAATCCTATTTTCTTTACACATTTCCAATATTAATATTTTCTCTTGATGTGCATACGCACAGAGTTTCATTGTTTGCAGATGTCTGTGTGGTGCACTTGCACTCATGCAGATACAAGACAAACTAATAAACATCTGAGAAATGTGCAAGAGAAAATATGTGGTTTGCTGTAAAAAAACTGCTGAGAGGAAACGTTAGTTAAATAAGAGAATGTAAATTGGCAGGGATACTGCACAGAAAAAACATCTTTTAAAAACCAAGTTATTTTTGCATAAAGGAATATCTGACTAAAACGAGAATAGTTGTATGCAGGATCCCTGAGAGGACAGGAAAGTAGGTTACTGGTGTAACATATTTCACTCAGAGAGATAAGTCTCTTTGGCAATATGACTGCCATTGTCTGGAGCTATTGCGAGTAGCGCTACATGTTCCAATGTTCTTTCCATCACACGGCAAGCCAGGAATCTCACTTACACCTGCCATTGGTGTTGAAAAGATTTGCTGGTTGATAGTCATCTTACTTGGTTACATTCTGAGCAGAATTTTCCTGGCCATCAATCCCTGAGACTCAAACTTGGAGCTTCTGACTCAGAAACAGGGACACTACCCAATATGTCCAAGGACCTTCTGGCAAAGCTAGTTAATCATGGATAAATGATCATTGAAAGGGAGATTTGACAAGTGCCAGTGCTTGCAAACAGGAAAGACACCCGAAAGGATATAAATTCCTCTTATTTAAATTTGAAATAAGATATATCCCTGAAGATTTGGGGAAGACTGAGAAATGATGAGATGAAATCTTATAAGAGCCTGAATGACATGGGCTATGGTGACAAATGCAGTGGAATTATGCAAGAATTTCAGAGTGGTCAATCTCAATATTAGAACAATTTTAAATAAGCTTTTAACTGAATTTTGAGTGTTGAGAAGAGATTCCCACTAGGCAGTATTGAGTTGTCTATTAACAAGCATTCATGCAGGTGAGAGATCTCTCTTTAGAGAGATATGGGCCGGGTGCTGGCAGGTGGGACTAGATTGGGTTGGGATATCTGGTCGGCAAGGATGGGTTAGACCAAAGAGTCTGTTTCAGTGCTGTACATCTCTATGACTCTATCTCACCTTACTGAATGCAGCTTTCTACTCTATCCATTGCAAACAAACAAGCTGCTGAAACTTCTGGAACAGAACTCAGAGAGGGTACCTGGTGACTTCAGCTCACTGCTGGCTGTGAAGAAACTCCATGTCCTCACCAGGCAACACCATTCCAGGGCATGATACACGGGCACTAGCTGCAAGCCAACCCTTCTCCAAGGACATTGGCATCCTATCACTGCCAACCTCTTAGATTCCTCATCGCATCTCCCTGATCCATTTGCAGAACACTCAGGAAATATAAACTGGCATTTCAGGGCACACTGGCAACTAGTATCAAAAGGCTGCTGGGAGGAAATTTTGTGCACAGGATTGGATCAGGCTGCATCTCTGGGCTGCCGATTTGCTGTCTTAGGGCTCACTCATTTAGTGTCTATCAGCACAGCCACATGACAAGACAGCTTGTTTTGCTGCTTAGTAGTCATAGAGTCATAGAGATGTACAGCATGGAAATAGACCCTTCGGTCCAACCCGTCCATGCCGACCAAATATCCCAACCCAATCTAGTCCCACCGGCCCTAATCCCTCCAAACCCTTCCTATTCATATACCCATCCAAATGCCTCTTAAATGTTGCAATTGTACCAGCCTCCACCACTTCCTCTGGCAGCTCATTCCATACACATACCACCCTCTGTGTGAATAAGTTGCCCCGTAAGTCTCTTTTATATACTTTCCCTCTCACCCTAAACCTGTGCCCTCTAGTTCTTAACTCCCCGACCCCAGGGAGAAGACTTTGCCTAAAAGGGCAGGCATCTTGCAGCTTGGCACCATGTTATGTCAGTCTCACACCTTGTGCTGGCAACGTACATGACAAACACATACTGCATGTGCAGCAGGCAGATAGCTATATCTTGGTGGGGTGATCCTCACTGAAATCCATGGAGGCACTTGTCATTCAGAGGATTCCAGCACTATAAGTCAAGGACAGTCTCTGATATCAGTCCAAGGGATTGCCACAGGTAGGCATCAGGTCGAGGTGTTATTGGTCAGAGAATACATGCCTCTGCAGTCCAGGGAGTGGGTCATGATCAGTCTTGTGGCTCCAGATGGCAAGTTTAGGAGGAAGGGCTAATGTGGTCAGAGATACGTACAGCCACAAGTCAGGAGTCTGGGCACTTTTCATCTCAGGCTTTCTGGTTAGGTCACTCAAAGGGGTGAGCCACAGTTAATCTGTCAAGTCCATCCACGGAAACTCAGGGGAAAGGGGTTGGGAGGGTCAAGAAGGGCTTCTTCTGTTGGAACCTGTTCAACAGGCTGGGGGGGGGGGGGGGTGATGGAGATGACGATTGCAAAGTGGGGTAACTGTATATTTAGGTGGTGTGGGTAAAAATGCTAGAGCATGAATGGGAATGGGATAATATGGGAGAGGCCTTTTCTATGGTCTGGAGTAGAGCATGGATGGGAATGGGAATATATGGGAGGTGCTTTTTCCATGGTTTGGGGCACCCTAACATCAAGCATGGCACAGTGCAGGACCACACCTGAGATGGTCATCTCAGAAGATGGAGAGAAAGTGAGGACTGCAGGTGCTGGGGAGTTAGAGTCAAAAAGTGTGGTGCTGGAAAAGCACAGCAGTTCAGGCACCATCTGAGGAGCAGGCGAGTGAACGTTTTGGGCATAAGCTCTTCATCATGAATGTGGGGTTGGGGGAAGGACCTAAGAGAATAAATAGGAGGTTGGGATGGGATTGGAGGAGATGTATTTGAGAAGGCGATAGGTGGATACAGGTTGGGAGTGATTGTGATATGTCAGTGGGGATGGTGGAGCGGATAGATGGGAAGGAAGACAAACAGATCAAGAAGGCAGTGCTAAGTTGGAGGATTGGATCTGGGATGGAATGGGTGGAGGTGAAATTCCAAGTTGACATTGATGCCATGAGATTGAAACGTCCTGAGGCAGTAGCTGAAGCGTTCACCTTCCAGGCATCAGGTGGCTTGGATTTGGTGGTGGCGGAGATCCAGGAGTTGCATGCCGTTGGGGGAGTGGGAGGGGGAGTTGAAGTGGTTCGCCACAGGGCAGTGGGGTTGTTGGGTGCGTGTGTCTCAGAGATGTTCCCTGAAACATTCCACAAGTTGATGTTCTATGTGCAGGAAAATCTCTGCCGTATGTGGAAGGGTCCTTTGGGGCCTTAAATGGAGGTGAGGGGGGAGGTGTGAGTGCAGGTTTTACGCCTTTTGTGGTGGCAGGGGCAGGTGATGGTAGTGGAGGGTGGGTTGGTGTGGCCATGGACCTACCAAGGGAGTCACAGAGGGAGTGGTCTCTGCAGAATGCAGATGGGGTGGAAGGGAAATATATTTCTGGTGGTGGGTCTGATTGTAGGTGCTGGATGTTGTGAAGGATAATGCAATGTATCCAGAGGTTGGTGCAGTGGAAGGTGAGGGCCAGAGGCGTTCTACCCTTGTTGCGGTTGGAGGTATGGGGTTCAAAGGTAGAGGTGTGGGAAATGGAGGAGATGTGCTGGAGGACATTACTGACCACTTGGGAGGGGAAGTTGCGGTCCTGGATATTGGGAGGCCATCAGGGATGTCCGGGAGTGGAATTGCTCCACCTGGGAGCTGATAAAGGGGAAGTGGAGGAATTAGGAGTAAGGGATGGGGAAATGGGAGGAGGTTTAGTCCAGGTATCTGTGGGAGTCAGTGGGTTTGAAATAGATGTCTGTGTTGAGTCGGTCACCGGAAATGGAGATGGAGAGGACCAGGAAGGAGAGGAAGATGTCTGAGATGGCCCAGGTGAACTTAAGGTGAGGCTGGAAGGTGTTCGTGAAGTTGATGAGTTGTTCCACCTTCTCATGGGAGCACGAGGTGGCATTGATACAGTCATCGATGTAGTGGAGGAAAAGGTGGGGGTCGGTGCCAATGTAACTGCAGAAAATGGGCTTTTCCTTGTATCCTACAAAGAGGCAGGCATAGCTGGGGCCCATGTGGGTGACCATGGCTACCCTTCTGGTCTAAGTGTAGTGGGAGGATTCAAAGGAGAATTTGTTGAGAGTGAGGACCAATCGAATGAGTATGTTAGTGGAGGAGTACTAGTTGGGTCGGTGGGACAGAAAGAAACGGAGGGCTTGCAGGCTTTTGCCATGGAAGATGGATGTGTAAAGGACTGGATGTCTATGGTGAAGATGAGGTATTGAGGGTCGGGGAAACAAAAGTCATGGAGGAAGTGAAGGTGTGGGTGGTGTCCTGAATGTATGTGGGAAGTTCCTGGACCAAGGGACAGGACAGTGGTGAGGTATGAGGAGATCAGTTTGGTGGGACAGGAGCAGATGGAGACAATAAGTCGACTGGGGCTGTCAGGTTTGTGGATTTGGGGTAAGAGATGGAATCTGGCAGTGCGGAGTTCCCAGACTATGAAGTTGGAGGCTGTGGATGGGAGATCCGCTGAGATAATGAGGTTGTGAATGGTCTGGGAGATGATGATTTGGTGATGGCATGTAAAGTCTTGGTTGAGGATGTGGTAGTAGATAGGGCTAGGGAGGAAGATGGGAAGGTGCGAGCTCATGTAGACAGGTTGGAGAGTAACCTTGAAAAGCGCAAAGCCTATGGGATTCATGGGAAATACTACCAGGAATGGAATCAGTATGGTCGGGGCCTCACTGCATGGAAAAGTGTAAGATAGAAACTACCGTCTGAAGAAAAAGAGATAGTATCCAAGCCAATAGTTACAATGGGGGACATGGGGGACGTGAATGCCTTGGCATGTTTACAATAGAAATCCTGATGTTGTCCTGTAAGGGATAGGATCCTATCATCACTATGGAAGAGGAGACTAAAGTCGGGCACTTTCTTGGCTCTTTCTGCCATGTTATGGGCAGTTTTCTGCTGTAATATGAGAAAGGGAGCACATGAGTGAGGTGAAAGTGGATGTTAGCACAGTGACAGTGAAGTATTCTGAGCTAGTGAGAACGCAGTGCAGAGGCCACAGAACATTAGTGTCTTGGGGAGTTCAGGGAGGAATGAGAGCGAGTGAGATAAAAAGTTGCAAGTGGTAGAGAAAATGGCAGAACATGAACCTCAGTGGGAGGTGCATAGTGATAGATTGAGTGTGAGATAGCAGGGAGAAGAGTGGGGTGCTTACTCTGGTGAAGTGGAGACAGTCATTAATCTTCTTGTAGCGCTGTTGGCTGTTCCTCTGGACCATGGAGCAGTATCCACCTGGGTTGCAACCTCAGGTTGAGCTGCTAGGTTCTGGCAGTGAGGTCTCATCTTTCAATATTCCATGAATAAGATGGTCCTTTTTTGGACCATTCTGCTCACCAGGATCTCCAGTCCCTGTCTGCACCATCTTCACCTTCTCCAGCAACTTTGGAGTGACAGTTGGCACTGAGCAGTACAGCTTCAGAATGCCAATGTCTTTTAAAGATGACACGGATCCTGGTCTCTCTGTGGTGGTATGTCATTCCAGGAATGATGGGTGGCAGAATACTTCAAGAATTGGGTGGGAGGTTAGCCATGGGATGGAGTAGGTAGTTAATGAGGAGGTTTTGATCAGATGTAACCAGAGATCTTGCTTGATCTTGCAAAGAGAAACCCTTGTAAAACTCAACAAGACTGACACTTAAAAACTTAAATACGAGGAGGAGCAGAAGACAACTTAATCCCTTGAGATTGATCCACCATTTAATACAATCATGACCGATCAAATCTCAGCCTCAGCTTCACTTTATTGCCCAATCTCTGTTCATAAGATGAACCCCTCATCACTGGAATCAATCTTGTGAACCTCCTCTGAACTGCTTCCAATGCATATTGTAAACTGTCCTTTCATAGACAAGGAACTAGTCTCTGTGCCACTTAAAGTTGCACTTGTTAGAAAATCCCAGGAAAGTGTCTCCTGTCTTGAAGGATGGATTTTAGGAGGCAAGTACAAGTAGACCATTCAGCCTCATGACCCTACTGACCTGTCAACTAGATTATGGTTAATCAGAGGACCAGGTTATGATCAGAATATGATAAATCATCAGTTTCCTCATCTGCCCAGCTGGTTGCAGTTGGGTGGTTAGGGTTAGAATCAGGCCACAAGCCTGAGTCCATGCTGAGCCTGGGAGTCCAAGTCCTTGGAGGCCAAGAGTTTGAATCCACGCTGAGGCCAAGAGTCCGTGCTGACTTTCTGTCCAGACATCGCCAATGCCACCCAAGGATGGGAAGTTTAGAATATCTTAGAATGTCATTGAAAGATGATTCATGCCAGAGAACTGAAGAATGGTTAATGCCACACCTATTCTCAAAAAAAGGCCCTGGGGAGTATTTACATTTGTGACTGGGCCAGAAAGTTCAATTATAAATGAAGGATAGAATTTCTAAATATCTAGATGAGAGTTAACAATTAGAAGCAGGGAAATCTTGAGAAAGTATGGAAAAGAATAAGGGTAAAGATCCTGGAATGAGAAAACGTCAGATTATTGTGGGTAAAGTGTAGAATCAATTGTTGAGTGTGGAGAATGGCATGGAGAATAAAAGAACATCAGAGTAAAACACAAAACATAATGGAGGGAGTACATATACTTTGGGGCCTAAATAGAAAAGATAAAGGTAAAATCAACAATCCTGATTCTGATTATTGTTAAGACCAAGTCTGGAAGGCTGAGTATGCTCCTGTCTTCAATCCTGGGATTGACAAAAACAAAGTTCCATTGTTTAAAAATATCTGCTGTATTCAATTCAATTTGATCCTGAACATTTGTAAAGCTTTGAAGAAGGAAGCCAGCCAGAACTTCTGAGTTAGCCAGTTAATTAACTGCTTTGTTATTATTAAAACTTCATTCAGTTAAAAAATATCAAAAGGTAAAACCTTTCTCATAACAAAGATACACACACAGTCAAGAGTGGGAAGAATGTGTGAACGTTCCTGATCTTGGTGGTGATGTTCCAGTGAGGTTGCAGCCAACATGAACTGATTGTTTTGCTGGTGCTAGTCTCTTTTGAACTGCCCTTCCCAAGATGAATGTTAT
The DNA here is from genome assembly GCF_020745735.1 of Hemiscyllium ocellatum. Classification (NCBI taxonomy): domain Eukaryota; kingdom Metazoa; phylum Chordata; class Chondrichthyes; order Orectolobiformes; family Hemiscylliidae; genus Hemiscyllium; species Hemiscyllium ocellatum. The sequence continues at coordinate 20,126,016 of NC_083417.1, read as the reverse complement.
GGTACTTGAAGTTCCTTTTATATACCTTCTATACCTCTGTAATTTATTCCAAAATGTTAATTCTTCCTAGATTATGTTTTGGTCAGCTATTGGCACACAATGCAAATAATCCATATTAATGAAGGAGTTACAAAATCCCCTTGTCAAGGCTATCAAGATGCCATCGAAACTGAAGGGTTCAGCAGCTTTTTTTGCAGAATGTGTTTTGATGGATTTTCTTTGGTAGGTTCTATAGATAAGGTGACAGTTCTTATTACGTTAAAAATCACACAACACCAGATTATAGTCCAATAGGTTTATTTGGAAGGACTAGCTTTCAGAGGGCTGCTCCTTCATTAGGTGGTTGTGGAGTATAAGATCTTAAGACACAAAATTTATAGCAAAAGTTTACAGTGTGATGTAACTGAAATGATATATTAAACAAAAACCTGGATTGTTTGTTAAGTCTCTCATCTTTTAGAAGGACCATGTTGGTTTCAGTTCTTTCATATGTACTATAAGCACAGAACTTTATTTAAAGTTACATTTTCAAGTGGACTTTAACAACAGGTGCCATGTTGACCCAGATAATGCATTGAAGGTGTAAGGTTAAAGTCTGTCTGCGTCCCAGTGTTGACTGACTCTATTTCTAAAAAAGGGACTTACAGAATCTTAAATGGATTCAGGTCTTTTTCAATGTATCATTTCAGTCACATCACATTGTAAACTATTGCTATAAATTCTGTGTCTTATGAACGTATACTTCACAAACACCTGATGAAGGAGCAGTGCTCTGAAAGCTCGTCCTTCCAAATGGATTTCTTTCCCCAGATAGTCTGATCAATGGCAAGTGTGAAATTCTGCTCAGAGATGTCTACTGCTGATCCATGGCAGAGCCTATTTAGAAACTTGGTCCTTCTAGTAGGTCTGGTAACCTGTGTGGCTATTTTAAGACAATGTCCTGCCTGATTTTAAAAAATAACAAAAATTAAAGGCCCTGAGCATTAAATCAATGAATGAAATTAAAGATTAATAGTTCATATGTTATAAATTCATGATAGCATATGCAGCTGGAGGCAAAGGTAACATGAGTTAGATGTAAGAGCTAGATAAGAACATAAGAACAAGAAGCAGGAGGTGACAATTGAGCCTGTTCTGCTATCCAATAGGATCATGCTTGACTTTTTATCTCAAATCCAGTTTCATACTCTATTGCCATATCCTTGATTCCCGAGTGTCTTAAAAGCTATGAAGATGAAAGGTTACTGCTGACCTGTAGGAATGATTTGTAACAATTGTTGTTTTCAGGGATGTATCGAGGTATATAGTAATAGAATCCATAACAAGTGGCCTGATCTCATTGAAAACATTTTCACAAGAAGAATGAGAACGTGGAGCACACAATGCCACAAATAAAAAGTTAATTGAGATGCTACAAAAAGGAGATAGTGACTTGCTTGAGAAGTCAGAATATGTAGTGGGGGGTACGTGGGTTGTGTTTGGATAAAACAAACATAAGGATAGTCAAGGTACTGAATAATTAATTTGTGTTCTTATTAAAGCATGGACGGTCAAGGGTTAAACATTTTCCATGAATTTGCACTTCAAAGCCTGAGTTGAACCAATTGAGAAAATCCAAATATTTGGATCACTGTTCAGATTTTGATTATCTGTTTAAACCTGATACCGACCTTCAGGAACAATTCATTACCTTACAGGAAACAACAATGGCTTTAATTGACGGATACTCATGGGAACATCTGCCAAGGGCATTGGCTTGTGTTACTGCCTCTCTTTCATTTAGGTGTCTAGTTGATTTAGAATAATTACAAGGAAGAAAGTTCAAAGCATGCAATCCTTCTAAGAAATCTTCATAAGTTTGACATGATTTCCAGACCATGTACAGTTACCTAATTTTGTCTTAAAGTGACATACATGCCCACTCTTGGTTGAAATTGGCTGCAAAGTTCAAATATTTCATCTGTGTCAGTGGGAGAAGCTTATCTATATCCAAGATACCAAGGAATATGCAGGGAGCTAGATTGAGTCCATCAATGACGGAACATTGGACAAATGTTGAAGAATGGTCTTAAAAAAAGTCTGCTCCAATTTACAATTCTACATGGTTAAATATTCCATAAATGAATGGAGGGGGTACCAAGAGGTTGGAGTGAGGAGGTGAACTAAGATATGGCAGAGGAGGGTTTTGAAAGTCCAAGGAAGATAATGTGTGTAAAGCTTTAGAGAGAATTCCCGATGACAAGACCATAATGGCTGAAGCCGACATCTTAACAATTTAACCTAGCAACAGGGTCAGTTCCTCTGGAGTTCCATTACAATCTCTTGCCATTTGAAATCTTGCTGATTAGTTAGAGTTCGGGCAGGAAGCTAACAGGGTTTATGCACCTGAAGAATGGGAGCTGCTATGAATCAATGGCCACATGATTCCCAAAAGTTGGGTATATGAATAGGAAGGGTTTGGAGGGATATGGGCCGGGTGCTGGCAGGTGGGCCTAGATTGGGTTGGGATATCTGGTCGGCATGGACGGGTTGGACCGAAGGATCTGTTTCCATGCTGTAAATTTCTATGACTCTATGACTCTAAGTGAGTTAAACTTAGTAATTTAAAAATCTGTATCCAAGCTCCTCTTACTGTCCTCAATCCTACATTGAATTATGGGTGTCATATTGGGATGTGATAGTTTGGTCAGGGATTTTGTCACAGGGAAAGAAAGAAAACTAGACAGGGAGTCAATCCAATCCACTGCACGCAAGCTAGAGGCTTCTTATAGACTCTTCTTTGTAAAGATGGTATGTGGATTGGGGCAACAAACGGGGGAATTGATGGGAAGCCACATAAATAAATAAAGTAAGTGTGAGCTTCAGTCCTTTAGGAAAAGAAATACTGCCCTTCAGGTCTTGCATAAAACAGTGTTCTCTTTTTATGGAGGCCGGGAAAGTGCTCTTATTTTAATATGTTTTCATGGGTAGTGGAATGTTTGATTGGGATGAGTGTAGAGCCCACACTGTATACCTAGCAGGTGGAATGAAGGGTAGAGCAACATCTTGCACTAAGGAGGCATGTTTGAGGTATTTGGCAGCAGAGACTGAAATGTCGGGTTATGCGTGATGAGACAGTGAAATTAATCATACATTTAGTGAAGTTGTTAAGAACTGACCAGAAATGCCTGCAATCTCAAGTCACTCAGTGACTGTGACAATACTGACTGTACTTACAGGGACTGTAGTTTGAAGTAAAGGTCTATCAAAAAAAAAGATTATTTAGACTGTGACTCAATGCCTTGACAAAACTCAAGGCTCATGAACCCTAATTGAATGACTGGAGGATTTCTAGCAACTGCGCTGTGTATTATCACCTCAGCTATAAACTCTTTTAAGATGTAACATTTTTTGAAAAGGCAATTTTAAACAGGTTGTATATCAATCATGAGATTTCTAAAATGGTGCTATTTGTGTACTCAAATGTATTTAGGAATAAGATCAGTGTTTAACCTAAACACTAACCATTCACTTTTGCATGTGATGACAAATACTAACCAATTTCAGAAACATTTCAAAATACACTTTGTTCTAAAGTGTACAGGTCTCTGTCTAGAAGAATTTCTGGTTCAATACCATCATCAAATATTTTAAAACCTCATTTTGATTTTTGTGTCATAAGCAGATGGGAACAAGCATAATCATGAAGTGCTTTCCAAATGTTTGCTGTTAATTTCTAAAAATACTCAAGTGTCCCAACACTAAAAGGACTGCTACAGTTTAAGAGGTCAGCTCACTAGCACTTGGTCCAGGGCTGTTAGGAATGGGAAATAAATGGTGGCCCAGTCAGCACTGACTTCCTCCCATGAACAAATAAAAATAGATTTTTACAAGTACCAAAATTAGTGTTGCAATCTTACATATAAAAGTCATCCACCACTGAACCACAAATGTTTTCTGTCATCATGAAAACCTCTCATTGATACAGTTACTTCTATCAATTTTTCTGTCCAATTCAGTTTAGAAGGGTATTCATCCAACTTGCAGGGTGCTACTGAGAATGAAAAGTGCAAAGGGAGATAGGAAAGTAAACTGGAGAGTATTGTGATTGTTACGTGATCCAACATTGAATTTAGGAGACTTTTTCTACCTCAACATGCATATTGGGAAATTGTACTCCCCTAGACTAAGTCTCAGAAACTCTGAATTCCTTTATCTTTGATCCTGAACAGTAAAGACTACCCAATTACTTTTAAATAACCTTTGCTCTGGAGATTCCTGGGCAGAAATGTCCTGTTATGAACCTGTCTAAGAATTTCACAGGGAAGAAGATCATTACAGAACTACACCACCATTTGCAGCACTGAGTGCCATATTGTGTCGTTTAGATGTCCAGCTGATGCCTTGATAGCTCGTGCGAAAAAGTAATTTGTAAAGCAAGTGAAAAGGTCAGGGTAACAGGGGTATCAGGTGGGTGATGGTGTGGGGTGTCAGGTGGGTAGGTTGCCAAGTAAGTGGATAAGATCTTAGGGTATGCTGGGTTGGGTTAGTGTTGGCCTGGTGGGACAGGGCGTGGTGCTAAATCATTTCAGGGGTGGTGTTTTTTTCTGGCGGGATCACATGAAGTGGATGGGGTATTGGTTGGTAAGGAAGGGATTAGATCCAGGAGGGTTAGGTATGATCTTGGTGTCTACTGGGTGAGGTGGATGGGGTTTCTCTAGTCTGGAGGTGTGGGGATCAGGTTTTAAAGAAGGGGTGTTAGGAACTGAAGGTGTTAGTTTGTAGGGGGTAGAGCATAGAAGTATGACTAAGGATCATGATATAATGTTATTATTATTCTTTGGAAACTTTGTTCTAAAATGTACAGGACCATACATAGTTTGATTTGTATTTTTACATTATGAGTGTTAAGAAGGGAAGGGCATAGTTTGAGCTCCATTTTAGATTGATTCTGTGAATGGTACCCACGTGTCTAAAGTTTGAGGATACATGCATTTTTAATAAGGATTTACAGCATTGGAGTAGAGCTTTCGATGTGTACAGTTGAAACAAGAATAGAAGAAAAATGAATTTGCTGTTGCTTAGCAACAAGGTGCTGCATGACATAGGGAGATGGAAAGACCAAATCATCCAGATTGTGAGGCAGAGTGTCTGAGTTTCTTTTAGGGAAAAGCAAATCACTTAGAAAGAGAAAGACTATAATAGCAGCAGTGGATTTTAACAGCCCACAAAACAGTCAGGACTGAAGGAAAAAAATGTCTTGTGTATCTTAATGTCAGGACGAGAAAAGTTCCAGAAAACTTCCAAGTGGAAGGGGGTTATTGAGAGGAGTCGCAGGGAGGTAGTCACACCTCAGGTATAGGAAGAAGGTAGATGGGTTCACAACAGGGGACAGAAAGGGAATCAACAGGCAGTGCAGGGATTCCCTGTGGCCATTCTCCTCAACAACAAGTATACCATTTTGGATACTGTTGTGGGGGTTGACTTACCAGGGGAAAGCAATGGGGCACAGGTCTCTGGCACAGAGTCTATCCCTGTTGCTCAGAAGAGAAGGGGAGGAGGAGCAGAGCATTAGTCATTGGGGACTCCATAGTTAGGGGGATAGACAGGAGATTCTGTGGGAATGAGAGATACTCATGGTTGGTGTGTTGTCTTCCAGGTGCCAGGGTTCATGATGTCTTTGATCATGTTTTTGGGATACTTGAGGGGGAGAGGGAGCAGCCCCAAGCTGTGATCCACCTAGGCACCAATGATATAGGTAGGAAGGGAGTTGTGGATTTAAGGCAGAAATTCAGGGAGCTAGGGTGGAAGCTTGGAGCTAGAACAAACAGAGTTGTTATCTCTGGTTTGTTGTCGTGCCACATGCTAGTGAGGCGAGGAATAGGGAGAGAGAGGAGTTGAACACGTGGCTACAGCGATGGTGCAGGAGGGAGGGTTTTGGATTCGTGGCTCTTTCTGGGGTGGGTTGGATCTCTACAAACAGGATGGTCTTCACCTGAACCAGAGGCGTACCAATATCCTGGGGGGGCTGGGGGGGTGAATTTGCTAATGCTCTTCAGGTGTGTTTAAACAAATTCAGCAGGGGGATGGGAACCTAAATTGTAGTTCAAGTATAGTGGAGGTTGAAAGTAGGGATGTTCGAAATAAGATTTCAGGGTCACAAGAGGGCACCGGCAAGCAAAACGTGGTTTGAAGTGTGTCTTTTTCAACATCAAGCGCATTTGGAATAAGGTGGATGTAACTTGCAGCATTGGTCGGTACCTGGGATTTTGATGTTGTGGTCATTTTAGTGACATGGGTAGTGCTGTGACAAGAATGGTTGTTGTATGTTCCGGGATTTAGATGTTTCAGTAAGAACAGAGAAGATATTAAAAGAGGTGGGGGTGTGGCAATGTTAGTCAAGAACAACATTACGATGGCAGAAAGGATGTTTGAAGACTGATCAACTGAGGTAGTATGGGCTGAGATTAGAAATAGGAAAGGAGAGGTCACCCTGTTGGGAGTTTTCTATAGGCCTCCAAATAATTCCACAGATTTAGAAGAAAGAATAGCAAAGATGATTCTCGATAGGAGTGAGAGTGACAGGGTGGTTGTTGTGGGGGACTTCAACTTCCCAAATATTAACTGGGAATACTATAGTTCAAGTACTATAGATGAGTCAGTTTTTGTCCTTTGTGTGTAGGTGGGTTTTTTGACACAGTAGGTAGACAGACCAACAAGAGGTGAGGCCACATTAAATTTGGTACTGGGTAATGAACACGGCTAGGTGTTAGATTTGGAGGTAGGTCAACACTTTGGTGATAGTGACAACAATTCAGTTATGTTTACTTTAGCTATGGAAAGGGATAGGTATACATCGGAGGACAACAGCTACAGATAGGGAAAGGCAATTATGATGCGATTAGACAAGATTTAGGATGCATAGGATGGGGAAGGAAACTGCGTGGGATGGACACAAAAGAAATGTGGAGCTTCTTCAAGGAACAACTACTGTGTGTCCTTGATAAGTATGTACCTGTCAGACAGGGAGGAACTTGTCAAGTGCAGGACCTGTGGGGTTTACTCAGGAAGGTGAATCTCTTGTTAAGAGGAGGAAAAAGGCTTATGTTAGGATGAAATGTAAAGACTCAGTTAGGGCGATTGAGAGTTACAAGTCAACTAGGAAAGCCCTAAAGACAGAGCTAAGACGAGCAAGAAGGAGACTTGAGAAGTTGTTGGCAGATTGGCTCAGGGAAAACCCTAAACCTTTCTATAGGTATATAAGAGATAAAAGGATGACCAGAGTAAGATTAGGGCCAATCAAGGACAATAGTGTAAAGTTTTGCGTGGAGTCAGAGGAGATGGGGAAGTACCAAATAAATATTTTTTGTCAGAATTCATACTGGTAGAAGACAATGTTGTTAAGGAGAGTACTGAGAATCAGATTACGAGACAAGACAGGATTGAGGTTCACAAGGAGGAGATGTTAAAAATTCTGGCAAATGTGAAAATAAATAAATCTCCTGGGCTGGATGAGATTTATCCTTGGATTCTCTGGCAAGCCAGGGAGGAGATTGCCGAGCCTTTGGCTTTGATCTTTATGTTGTCATAGTCTACAGGAATAGTGCCAGAAGACTGGTGGATAGCAAATATTGTCCCCTTGTTCAAGGAGGGGAGTAGAGATAACCCTGATAATTATAGACCAGTGAGCCTTACTTCAGTTGTGGGTAAAATGTTGGAAAAGGTTATAAGAAATAGGATTTATAATAATCTGAAAAGAAAAAAGTTGATTAGGGATAGTCAGCACGGTTTTGTGAAGGGTAGCTCGTGCCTCACAAACCTTATTAAGTTCTTTGAGAAGATGACTAAACAAGTGGATGAGGTAAAGTGGTTGCTGTGGTGTATATGGATTTCAGTAAAGTGTTTGATAAGGTAGGCTACTGCAAAAAATACGAAGGCATTGGATAGCGGTTTGGATTGGAAATTGGCTTGCTGAAAGAGACAGAGGGTGGTGGTTGATGGGAAGTGTTCATCCTGGAATTCAGTTACTAATGGTGTACCACAGGATCTGTTTTGGGTCCACTGCTGTTTGTCATTTTTATAAACAATCTGGATGACAGCATAGAAGGATCGGTTCATAAATTTGCAGATGACATTAAGGTTGGTACAGTTGTGGATAGTGCCAAAGGTTGTAGGTTACAGAGGGACAAAGATAAGCTGCAGAGCTGGGCTGAGAGGTGGCAAATGGAATTTAATGCAGAAAAGTGTGAGTTGTTTCACTTTGGAAAGAGGAACAGGAATGCAGAGTACTGGGTGAATGGTAAGATTCTTGGTTGTGTAGATGAGCAGAGATCTCAGTGTCCATGTACATAGATCCCTCAAAGTTGCCACCCAGGTTGATAGGGCTGTTAAGAAGACATATGGTGTGTTAGCTTTTACGAGTAGAGAGATGAAGTTTTGGAACCATGAAGTAATTTTGCAGCTGTACAAAACTCTGGTGCGGCTGCACTTGGAGTATTACGTGCAGTTCTGGTCACCTCATTATAGAAAGTACAAGGAAGGTTTGGAAAGGGTTCAGAGGAGATTTACTAGGATGTTGCCTGGTATGGAGGGAAAGTCTTAGAAGGAAAGCTTGAGGGATTTGAAGCTATTTTCATGAGAGAGAACAAGGTTGTGAGGTGACTTAATTGAGACATACAAGATAATCAGAAGGTTAGATAGGGTGGACAATGGCAGTCTGTTACCTACGATGATGATGGCAAGCACAAGGGAGCATAGCTTCAAATTGAGGGATGATAGATTTAGGACAGATGTCAGAGGTAGTTTCTTTACTCAAAGAGTAATAAGGGTGTAGAACGCACTGCCTGCAACAGTTGTACACTTGTCAAATTTGCGGGCATTTAAGTGGTCATTGGATAAACATATGGATGAGAATGGAATAGTATAGGTTAGGATTGGTTTCACAGGGTGGCGCAACATCGAGGGCCAAAGGGTCTCTACTGCATTGTAATGTTCTATGCTCTAGAAACAGAAGGATCCCATGTTCTGGAATAATTGAACCATGTTAGCAGTTTGCTTAGGATCTCAGATCTTAATCAAGAAATAGTATTGAGAGATTATAGACATTTTCCAAAAAGTAAACTCTTACAGCTGTACCAACTGAACAAGGAATTTTAAAGTTGAGCCAGCTTGACCATTTATTTTCATGTGAAGATATGTAATATTGTTGCTGAGGGTAAAGGTTGAATCATTATTTATGATATTTGCAATAAGACCATTTCTTATATAGTGTAAAATTTTTTTTCTTCTTTTTATATGTAATAAATTTTAACTATTTCTTGCAGAAGCACACTAGGCAGCCTCTTGTGAATAGGTTCAGTGAACCCCATGGCAAACAAAAGAACAAAAATTAAAACTTAACGTCTTCTTTTCGGGATCTGGTTCATCCAATATTACCATCAGCATGGATATTATAGTGGCTGTAATTAATTGTGGTGCTCCATCTCCTGTGCTGGGGGACAAGCACATTATTTGTCTTCCCTTGGGGAGCTGCTGAGTACACGAACTGTTGATTGACCTGTAGATCTCAGTAAGTGAGACTTCCACTCCCAGGGGAATGTCCAGTGGTGACTGACATTCTGTCTGTCTGAGTGGGCGTATGCTTCAGCAGCCCATTCTGAAAAGGGACAGTAAGGTTTCTCTCTGGCTCTCCTCCCTGCAGGTGACCTCCACACCCATCCCCTCCAAAATGGTGCAAAACGTCACATTCATAATGAAGAGCTTATGCTCGAAACGTCAACTCTCCTGCTCCATGGAGGCTGTCTGACTGGTTGTGCTTTTCCGGCCCAACGTTTGTGACAAACTTCCACCCAACAATTGCCTGTGTCCATTTGATTCTTCTTTGGAACTCAAGTTCCAGTTTTGAAGAAATGTCATATTGGACTCAAATATGAACTGCATTTCCCCCTTCTCAGAGGCTGTAAGACCTGATGAACTTATTTTTTCAAGCACTTTCTGCTCTTATTTCTGATTTCTAGCATTTGCTTTACTTTGTTTTTATGTATAAATACAACTCTGACAAGATCTAATAGTTCCTGTTGCTGCATTACTTCTTGGTCAGATTTTGTTACCATTGGCTTTATTTGACACATTAAGTAAAGGAGTCATCTGCCATGGCAAGGCAATCATTAGTAATAAAGAAATGTCAGGCAAGATCCACTTTATCAGAGGTGTAGGGTTACAGGACATTAACCTGCTCTTGTGTGAATTTTGTCCCCTGAAAAATGCCATTTTTCGAAACTGTAGCGCTGACTAAAGGTGAACTATGTCAAAGCTGGGAAGGGAAAATTTCCAACTTTTGAGAAAGAGGCGATAACAGTTAAATGTGCACTAACTGTGTGGGATCTCTCCAGCTGCCAATGCACATCAGAGAATTATGGCCAGCTATCTTTGTTGATACCGGCTAAGATAAACTTCTGCCCTCACATATTTATAGAAGTACAAACTGCATGTAATCTTCAATTGCTCGCAAATCAAGTCAGCGTGTGAGTAGCTGCAAAGCAAAACTTATATTACTTGGCTTTTTTGTTAGTTTTAATAATATAAAGTAATATACAGTTGGTTCTGCTGTAATGCGTGTTTCTTCAATGCAAATTGGCTAGAGTCCGATTCAAGAATTTAGACCATTATTGGTAAAAATGCGAACTTTCCTTACCTGTATTGGCTATAACATGATTCCAGTACTATTGCTTTAATTGGTGCTGCAATTACACAATTTATTTATAATGCTGGAATTGCATGGACCGGAACTATCCTGTTATATCAGAACAGACTCTATGCAGTAACTTGTTTGGTCCAAGCACAGGCAAGTGATTCTATCATATTATCACATCCTATAAAATACATTGTAAGTCCTTTACTGTGTCGGTGCTTTGCAAAACCTCATTTGCTCCCTGAACTTCAAGATATACTATAATGCATGATTAAGAACATATGATGGCTTGCTCAGGTAAAAAGGCCAAAAATCTGTATGCCTTTTGATTACTCTTTTTCTCTCTGGATCAAGCAGATCAGATATGGTTATTGTTAATGCATTTTGATTGTGGTTGTCTTATATTTTTTGACTGGCAATGGATTGTGCTAAGACTTTTAGAGTGTTGTTTTATTTTTATATGACACATAGAGATTGGAGAGTGAAGTTAGGTACAGTGCCCGTAAAATTTAGTTACTTGTGTTGCCAAATTTTATCCGAATTGCTAACAGATGCGTAAAGCAGACCATAAGGAAACACAAATGGATCAGACTGACAGGGAATGAATTGCGATGTCGCAAGGAATGGGATGCAAACTCCTGTAAAAATGTAAATATTACAGTGTGACATTGCAAAGGACATGGAGATCTAAAGTGGTACTATCACAAAGAAACAAAAGGCAGATAGAGACCCATTAGAAAGGCACTAGGTGACTAGATAGTACCAGTTCTAAAGTTACAAAATTGGACCCATTCACATGCCACCTGTTGTAATGATTGTCTGTTAAAATGGTTGCTTGATATTCATGTTAAAATGAAAGTAATCGATTGTGTTTTGATTGAGCTGCAGTAAGTTTTTTTCAAAATAAATTCACCAAAAATAACTGAGTCTTGTTTTTCTGACTCATGGCTATTCTGTATTTAGCTGTAATGTAACTTCTGTTCTTCATTTCTCTATTCTGTGACTAAGGATTATATCTAGCAGTCTGTATCTAATGTTAGTGACATTGCTACACTATAACTAATTGTTTTATTGGCAAAAATACATTTTTTTTCACAGAAAGAAATCTTTGGAACCTTTACAGTTAATGGAGCCATTCATGTCTATACTATCTTAACTTACAGAGAACAAATTAAGCCTTTGATATTCACCATTCTCTATATTTGCAGTCAACCTCTTGGCATTTAGTTGGGGCATCAACAGAGCCCAATTACTGAATGGACCCCCGTTAATCTTTGGCAGAAGAACTCGATACAGTGGTCTTTCCCCACCATGCCTTGGTAGCAGCTGCCCCAAGTTGTGCATCCCTCAGCATGTAGTCCTGGATATTGGAATGTGCCAGACTGTTGGGGTCAAGTCCTTCAACTGGAAGACCAACACGTTTTGGGCAGACCAAAGAATGTCTTCTCTTGAAACCGAAGAAGCTGTACCCAATTACCTTTTCATTTAAGACAGCATTGTAAGTGATGACTTATAAACTTTTCACTGTGCTCATTTGAGTACATGTGATGATAAAATCTTGGCTTTTTTTTTCAATTTGCTCACAAAATCAGCATTTTTTTCCTACTGTAGGAGGATCAATTTATGTTCCTTGAAGCCCAACAGTCTTATGTAGATATAATCATGATATAATATACAACATCGAGAGGTAATTGATATGCTTTCTATTTTGGTTACCACAGCCCTAGAGTGCCCAGTTGCACAAAGGGCCAGAAGAGAGTGTTTGCTTGATGGAAGATTTGGGGCTGGCAGTTCCCACCTCAACTTCTTCCATTTTTAACCTTTAAGTAAAGGGCTGTCCCAGAGTCATTTCTTTAATGAAAGCAATCTGTTCCTTCAGGATTCCAGATGGGAAGGGCATTCCAAGACAACCACAGAAACTTAAGCCATTTTGGAAATGTGTCCCTTGAAATATTAGACAGTCCTCTCAGTGGAAGATTTGATGTGAATACTGGTAGGTAACCATTCCCAAGTTTTCCGATCAGTTCTCTCTGACAGACCAACATAACCCGGCCAAAAAAATCCACCACCTCATGATATTTTCCAGTGGCATTTCTTTCATTCAGATGTCAGTTCGACAGTTTCAATATATAAATGACCTCAAATGATACATATGGAGTCTAAAGGTAATTATTTTTTGTGTATGAGGGTTATCACTGTTCGTCTACTTGTCACCTCAGGTTGTGCATGATTGCTAAAGCTTGGTTTGTTTTAGAGACGCTGCCTGAAAATCTATACCGCATTTGTTTGTGTACTTGTCTTACTTTCCGTCTCTGCTTTGCAGCAATGTGTCACAAGGTGTTATTTTTGCCTCAGGATAGGCCTTTTTATAGCAACCTACCCATATTTGTATTGTTTAAAGGAAGAAGAGAAAGCCAAATTATACAATAAAAAATACAATGTATTTCTACCATACTAAAATCAGTCAGCATCACAGCCCTACATCAATGCTTTTGGAGGAAAGTTTCTTCTTTGTTGTTCAAATGAATGGCCATCACTTTGAATCCTTCACTGTGTTTCCTGCTTTCCATAGATCATAGAATCTATCATTCAGCCCATCAGATCCATACTGACCCTCTAAAGGGTATCCCACCCAGACCCACCCCATCCCTGTAACCTGCATTTCCCATGGCTAATTCATTTTGCCTGCACACTATGGGCAATTTGGCATGGCCAATCCTTGTAACCTGTTCATTGTTCGACTGTACGAGGAAACTGGAGCAACTGGAGGAAACCCACACAGACACAGGGAGAATGTGAGTGGAATTGCACCTGGGTCCCTGGTGTTGTAAGGCATCAGTGCGAACTGTTGAGCCACTGTGCTACCTACCACAGGATGCTGCCTGACCTGTTACATTTCCAACATTTTCTGTCTGTGTTTTTAAGTGGCTGACTGCTGTAGTTTGTTGCCATTCTTCCTTGTTCTAGCTTGAAAATTCAATCCATTTCTATTTCAAAAACATATCAATGGCCCTCTCCAACATTAGTTTTTTTAATGAACTATAAGCTGTGAGCATGCCACCGATTTGGTATTGTGAAAGGTGATGGACATGGAAAGGTTAACGTATGAACTCAGCTGAAGGTCTGCCTTTTCTGACATACAACAGAGCTATAGGGTGGAGTACTGGGGACTTTTGGCAGTTACAGTTGCACAGCTATTTTGGTGAGAAGTAGCTTTGACATTGTCTCCTATTGGAGACTCAAGTGTCCTACTTACCTCGTGTTAATAATGCAGCAAACATATAATTAACCAACCCTTATGGGACCATAAGTGTGCTGGTTGATCAAATATTCTGCATCATCAAGAGGTCCTTATAATCAATGCAAAAACACACACTAAGTAATAGAAACGTAATTCAGTGGGCATATACATCACTGTCATAGTTGATTTACAGCATTAATCACTTACATAATAATACAATTTTACCTTAAATTAAACTTACTGGCAGAGAATCTTCACACTTACCCTGAATTGTCTACGTGGACGTCACGGTATTTGCAGAGAGATTGACTCGAAATTGAATCACCGTTGATATTTCCTGTGGCCATTTGATTGACCAACAAGTATATGTACATTGAGGGAAATAAATTTAAAAACTAGAATAATAATTGGATAGAATAATGCAATGAACATCAGTGAAATACAATAAACTAAGGTTATACAATGTAGATATTAAAGTTTATGATTTTAAATGTTTTTCGATGAAATCCAATAAAATTTTAAAACTATGTTTATACTTTTAGTTGTACACTATATATTTTTGCCAGTTTATTGAGAGTGCCAGTTAAAACAAAGTTTGCTGAACTTAATATGCCTATAAGTTAATGTAACCTGTATATCATTACAGAGATATAATAATTTACATTTTGCTTTGTAAGACAAGACCTCTTCTGCTAAGATTCATTCATGGCCCATCCTCCACTACAAACTACAGGACAGCTTCTGAGGCTGGATTGGTGTCAGTGCTCTACCCCAATCATAAGCCCCCAGTTGTTGATACCGAAGTTTTACATCAAATGTTAACAATTGGAAGTATAAATGTCTTATATAAACTTCTCCAATCAAGCCCTGGCAAGAAACCTTTGTTTTCTGGCACCTGGCAGGTAGGCTGGTCTTGGAACGGCCAAGCTTCCAGTCGTGGCATGGGACTGGGAAGACTGGCCCCTCCATGGAATGTGGCAAGGAAGACCCCACTCTGTCCATGGGTTTGGTGGTCTCCTGATGCAGTTGTGGGATGGGGTGGAGGTTGCATTCTGACACTGGTAAAATAAGCCAATTAATTGGCCCCAACTTGATGTAACACCCTACTGCTCATTTCCTGATTTTTATTATATCCCATTGTGGCGGGAGCACTTTGGTATTCTCACCCAATGGCTTCCTGCTGCCATTTGTCATTGCTCCCACATCCTCACCGTTCCCAGAAGGACTGCCAAGATTTCATCCTGTGTCTAATTGTACTTTTGTCAGCAATAGTCAGCCTCATCGTAATGACAAACCCTGACTGCAGTTGTTAGCTTTATAGCCAAAAATGGAGGAGCTTTATTTTCCTTCAGTGGCTAGAAATCTTGAGGCTGTCAGTTTTCTGTTTCAAATTTAAGTCACAAATCTTGTTCCAAATGCAGCATTTCAGTGTACACATTGTGGTTGAATTCATGTCTTACAAATGCAGCCAGGTCTCCAATAGTCATGTCTGGTCTTGAGGATCTGCCGACAGATTCCAAGAATAACTAAGTTCATACCCTAGTATTATGGTTCAGCTTTAATTTTATTATAGAAACCTTTACATTAGTTACATTTTTTGCTTTGATCCCATTATGCAACCATTCATTTTTTTTAGAGGATTTATGTTATAGTTTCTGTTTGAAGTACTCTGCACGCTTCTTCTCTTCACCCATTTTTACCCTATTTACTTCCTATTGCCTCATGAAAGTATTTATTTTTAGAAGACCATCCATTAAACAACAAAAGAACAAGCGTATGTAGATTCACTCAGATGTTTTCAGAAATAGGAAGCTACAGAATAATGAAGAAATGTTGATGAAGCTAAAACCTTTTCATTGCATCTGTAAAGATTGAAGGGTGATGTGCCTTCAAGATAGGAGAACTTTTGATTACTGATTGATAAGGGACATAGTGATAAAAGGATAAATATTCAGCATAATCACAGTAGTTCCAAAAGGGAAAGTTAGAGGAAAGTTTTCTTGAAAGTGTGCATGGAGTACAACATTCTCTTTTGCAAGCTTTTGTTGAAGTGGACTCATAGCAATATTAAAGTGCTTTAGTAGCAAGTAGGAAAATGAATGAGTTCAAACAGCTCACGTGTCTGCGTGGGTTTCCTCCGGGTGCTCCGGTTTCCTCCCACAGTCCAAAGATGTGCGGGTCAGGTGAATTGGCCATGCTAAATTGCCCATAGTGTTAGGTAAGGGGTATATGTAGGGGTAGGGGTATGGGTGGGTTGCGCTTCGGCGGGTCGGTGTGGACTTGTTGGGCTGAAGGGCCTGTTTCCACACTGTAAGTAATCTAATCTAAATGATGTTGAGGTGCGGGTGTTGGGCTGGAGTGAACAAAGTTAAAAATCACACCGTAACAGGTTATAGTCCAACAGGTTTATTTGGAAGCACCCTGAAAGTTAGTGCTTCCAAATAAACCTGTTGGATTATAACCTGGTGTTGTGTGATTTTTAACTCATGGAGAGAAAGGTTGTGGTGCAGGTTTGATGTGCTAATATCATTAGTATGTTCTGTAGAATTGAATTGTTCTGTGGAACAGTTCCAAATGGGTTTGTAGCTCCTTTGATTCACCAGCCATCATTTTTATAAACATGCTGCTCACTTGAGGAAAGATCAAATGAGACATGAATAGTCTGGCAGCCATTCTGCAGAGTAAGTTCTTCTGCATGAGCTCATAACCAATATCGCATTGAGGTACTGAATGTATTTGACACAGAGATAGATAGGTTCTTAGCTAGTAAAGGGATTAAAGGTTGTGCAGAGAAGGCAGGAGAATGGGATTGGGAAACATATCAGCCAAAATCAACTGACGGAGTAGACCCAATGGCACGAATAGCCTAATTCTGCTCCTATATCTGGTCTTATTTTCGCATGGCGAAATTTAATCTCAGATCAGGCCCACTGTCACTGATTATCATACATGCTTGAGCAATTGTCAATATTATATACAAGTTGATACTTGAGCTTTGGCCAAGACCATGCATTTCTCTTATACTTGTATATAAGTCAACACCTGAACTTTAGACAAAAATATTCAAAGTCTTTGCACTTACCACCTGCTTGCTGCTGATGTTGAACTTGCCCTGGTACAAATGTACTCATTGATAGTATCATAGAATAACCTTCCATTGATCATGACTGTTCAGTTCAATAATAAAAATATCTCTTGGCTCCTTTATATTATTTTCTTGGGGGGTGGGGTTGAGAGGAACAGACTCAATCTTAGTGACTCTGTGATAACAAGAGAGGGAGGATAGATTACAAGCCCTCCAAAACATTATTTGTATAAATGTCAGCCCTTAAACATTCTGAATAAAAAGGTAGCCTTAGAAATTTGACTTTAGCACAAATATATGTGCTATTTCTTTCTAATTTATATGAGAAAAATAGCAAGCCAAGTAAAATTGAGTTCCCAAAGGCTGAGAGATGTTACTATCGTTCACCTCTCCTATTGTGTACAGGAAGCAAAATGCAGCCTCTGAATTATTGAACTGTTTCTATAACCTTGTGACACTTGCTGTGTGTAAATCAACATCTTGTTCATTAAGACTGATTTTGAGAAACCACATTCACTTTTAGCAGACGTCAATGTTTACTTTGGCAATAAGTGTTCAGATTTTATTGAGAACTGTAGTAAAACGCAATTGAAATGGGACATTAAAATAAACACCCGAAAACACTGATTTGACAAAATGACTAAGACTAATATTATTCATCAGTAATATAAACTAAAGTCATGGCTTTTATACAACTCCGCTATTTAGTGTTATAAACTCAGTAAACAAATCACATTTCTTATTTGGTAAATATATACAGCAAAAGATTTTAATATGAATGTACTATAAAATGGCCATTCGAATTGACACATTACCTTTGGAGGCTTTATGTTTATGTATAAAGTTCCTAAAGCTAGCATTTCATAGGGGCCAGATATCGTATCCCCAGATTAAAATTGTAAATTGGATTGCTGCACTTTTGTTTTGAAACTTTGAGTGTTCTAAAGGATGTTGTTATTGGGCAGAATTGTATGGCCTCTGCTGGCATATCTGAAGGCAATGGATTGTGGGGGGTGGGGTGTGTGCTGAGGTTTTGCTCATGAAATAAAATAGGTGGCCTGCCCATCGCCTGCCTTTCTGTCCATCCCTGAACTCTCACTCATGTTACAGAAAATGGGCAAAGTACCAGGCAACTGGTGTCCTTGGGCCTGCTTAAGCCTTTCAGTGGATAATTAATGACTCCTTAAATTCCTTATTCTGCTGTGCCACTCTTCCACCTGAAGCTGGTGTAAGGTGGAGGGAAGGTAATGCTATGGACTTTTCAGTGGATGGAAGTGGGAAGTTAAGTAATTCCCTTAAAAACCATACCTGGTGAATGGTAGGGCCTTAGTAAGTGTAGTGGAACAGTGGGACCTTGGAGTTCAGGTGCACGGTTCTCTGAAGGTGGAGTCACAGATAGACAGGGCAGTGAAGAAGGCTTTTGGCAGACTGGCCTTCAGTCAGGTCATTGAGTATAGAAGTTGGGAAGTTATGTTGCAGTTGTTTAAGACGTTGGTGAGGCTGTATTTGCAGTATTCTGTGCAGTTTTGGTCACCTCGCTATCGGAAGGATGTTATTAAACTGAAAAGAGTGCAGAAGAATTTTACAAAGATGTTGCCTGGATTCAATGGTCTGAGTTATAGGGAGTGGTTGGGCAAGCTAGGACTTTTTCTGAGAGGGATCTTAGAGAAATGTATAAGATCATGAGAGGCATGGATAAGGTGAATGCATTTAGTCTTTTTCCCAGTGTTGGGGAATTGAGGACTAAAGAGCATCAGTTTAAGATTCTATGGAAAAGGATAAAAGGAAATGAGGGACAACCTTTTTTACAAAGTGGGTAGTATGCATATGGAATGAGTTGCCAGCTGAAGTGGTTGAGGTGAATATATTCACAACATTTAAAAGGCGTTTGGACAAATACCTGCTTGGAAAGGTTTAGAAGGATATGGGACAAGGAAATTGGGTTAGCATGGATGGACATTTTGGTCAGCACGGACCAATTTGGGCTGAAGGGCCTGTCTCTGTGTTGTAGGACTCTATGACTCTATGACCTTGGATTTTTGCAGGGATTGATAGAAAGAAACTTTTCTGCTTTTGGGAGTCATGGGTAAAGGGCTGTAGCCTTAAGATTGATCAGGAATTCAGCAGAGTGGAGCACATCTTCACACAAAGGGTAAGAGTGTAGACTGTGGAGTATTTAAAGCTTTATCTTCACACAATAAAACAGCAGCAAATATTTGATTGATTAATGAGGTAAAATTGGTGAGCTGTAGAATTTTCTCGGACAACATTACAAAAGACAGTTGGATAGAGTTCTGCTCTGTCCAGTCATTATATAAAGATGCTGCAGTATCGTCAAAACGTGTGGTGCTGGAAAAGCTTAGCAGGTCAGGCAGCATCTGAGGAGCAGGAGAGTTGATGTTTCAGGCATAAGCTCTTCACATTGCTGATGAAAGGCTTCTGCCTGAAACATCAATTCTCCTGTTCCTCGGATTCTACCTGATTTGTGCTTTTCCAGCACTATACTTTTCGACTCTGATCTCCAGCATCTGCAGTCCTCACCTTCTTCTGCTGCAGTATTGTGTCTAGTGCTGGGGGTCACGCAATAGGAAAGTACTGAAAGAGTGTGGGAGAGGTTTCTGAGAATAGTTCCATGGGTGAAAAATTTCAGTTATAAGGATAGATTAGAGAATCTGGGACTGCTTTCCTTAGAGGGGAGACGGCTAAGAGGAGGTTGGGTTGAGGTTTTTGCAATTATGATCGGTCTAGATAGAGTAGATAATGAAAAGCTGTTCCTGCTCACAAAAGGACTAAGAACCAGAGGATAATGTTTTAAAGTATCTGCGTGGGTTTCCTCTGGGTGCTCCAGTTTCCTTCCATAGTCCAAGGATGTGCAGGTTAGGTGAATTGACCATGTTAAATTCCCCATCGTGTAAGGTGCATTAGTTGGAGAGGGTGTGGGTTGCTCTTCAGACATGTCGGTGTGGACTTGTTGGGCCGAAGGGCCTGTTTCCACAACATAGAGAATTTAATCACATCTTCCTCTCCTCTCCCCCTCTTTGTCCACATTTCATATTCTCTTACAAACATCCTGGTTCTCTCCTCCATCACTCCCAACAACTCTTCAACCCTCATGGTATCAATCCATGCCATCATAAGTGTAACTGTTGGCCTTTTATCTCTTCTTTCCTCACTGTCCAAGGTCTCAAATGCAACCTTCAGGCAAAGCAGCATTTTATTTGTACTTATTTCAATCTTGTCTGCAATATTGTCTCCTCTACATTAGTGAAACCGAATGCAGACTGGGTGACCACCTTGTAGAACAACTTTGCACCGTCTATAAGAATGACCATGACTTTCCAGTCGCTTGCCATTCTAATTCCCCAACTTGCTCTCATGCTCACATTTCTATAGTAGGCCTGTTACAGGATATTCCAGCAAAGTGTAATGCAAGCTGGATGAACAACATCTCATTTTCCTCATAGGCACTTCAAATGTTTCAGAACTAACGATTGAATTCAACAACGTAGACTATGAACACAGTGAAAATTTTTCTTATACTCCTGTCTCCTAACACTTGTATGGATTTATTCTCGGCAGAGCTGACCTATTTTCCGCTATTAACACTGACCACTAACACCTATTCATTAACTATATCTTTCCTCTATTGGCACTTCGCACTTTGTTTTTTGCTCAGGAAACCCTCACCATCTGATCACTTGCTCCTCCTCTCCCTTTGTCAATAGCATAAAACCTATGAATTTCTAACCCCTTCAGTTTCAAAGAGCACTCATACTGGACTCAAAATGTGAACACTGTTTTTCTCTGCTGCAAATGTGTTGCTGGTCAAAGCACAGCAGGCCAGGCAGCATCTCAGGAATAGAGAATTCGACGTTTCGAGCATAAGCCCTTCATCAGGAATCACTGTTTTTCTCTCTTTACAGATACTGCTGGACATGCAGAGTTTCTCCTGGACCTTCTATTTGTAATTCAGCCAGGGTGAATCAGGCTGTGTGTAGAAAAACCAAGATGACATTTGGTGTGAAAATTGGTTCTTAAAGGGGCTTCTGCCAACAGTAAGTCAAGTTTAAATACAAAACAAATCTGAATGAGCAAATCCTATGCTCCAAATTCGAAGGCTGTGTGGGTTCCATGAATCACTGTATCTCCTTCCCTCCTATTAGAGTCTGATCCCTGCTTCTTCCCATATTCAAAACTGCCATTGCCTGAAATTTAAATGATCTTCACCAGCCGATGGACACTCCCAACTACAACTTGCTGTTCTGATGTTAATAATACCTAAGACTCAATATCAGAAGGGCTTTAAAGCTGCCTGTTGTGATGCAAGCATTCAATCCACATCCAGTTTCTGAACAGGTCCCTGGACAAATGAGCCTTTTGTTTGTCCATACCAGAGATCTCATCATCTTGTGAAAGTCATCCTGTGTCATCACATGATCATGCTTAGAGTATAGGCTCATAGTCATACAGCACTGAAACAGACTCTTCGGTCCAACCAGTCCATGCCAACATGTTCCCAAACTAAACTAGTCCCACCTGCCTGCGCTTGGCCCGTGGCCCTCAAATCTTTCGTATTCATGAACTTATCCAAATGCCTTAATAAGTGTTGTAACTGTACCTGTAGCATCCATTTTCTTTCTGGCAGTTCATCCCACACACGAACCACTTTCTATGTAAAATGTTGGCCCTTGTGTCCTTCTTAAAACTTTCTCCCCTCACCTTAAAAATAGGCCTCCTAACGAGTTTTGAGAAGATTTGTAGCTCAGGTTGAAGTTTTGGATGTAGGTTTGCTCACTGAGCTGGAAGGTTCATTTCCAGACGTTTCGTCACCCTACTAGAATATACGGGAAATAACATCACCAGAGGAAATGGCATCACCAACCCAAAGAAACCCAAACTTATAAAGAGAAAGCAGGAATTTTCAGCAGTGCTTTGCCTGAGGCCCACTGAAGATGTTACCTAGTAAGGTAACGAAATGTCTGGAAATGAACCTTCCAGCTCAGAGAGCAAATCTACATCCAAAATATGTCTCCTAGTTTTGAACTCCCCCACCTGAGGGAAAAAAATTCTTGTCATTCACCTTATCTGTATCCCTCCTGATTTTATAAACCTCAATAAGGTCACCCCTCAACCTCCCAAGCTTCAGTGAAAGAAGACCCAGTCTATTCTTATACCTCAATCCATGCATTCCTAGTAACATCCTGGTAAATTACTTCTGAATCCTCTCCAGTTTAATGATATTCTTCCTATGGCAGGACAAACATAACTGTACACAGAAGAGGCCTCACCAATCTTCTGTGCAGCCTCAATATGACATTTCAACTCTTATGCCCAAAGGTCTGAGCAATGAAGCTTTATTTGAAAGGATTGAATACACACTAACAAAAATCCAAAGCTCAGGTTCCAAACTAAAAAAATGATTCTAATTTCTGTGGACAAGGCAACCTCGATGATTCGAATGACACGGGTGGGAAGTATTTTGTTCGGGTAATCGAACTTTCGGATAATCGAGTGATGTGATAATACAGTTTACCCAAGCATTGGTACTTTGAAATCTTGTTCAGATAATCCAAAATTCAGATAACTGATGTTCAGATAACTCAGATTGCACTGTAAATGGTATAAACCAGTGAGTGTCCATGGGTTTGCACTTAAAAACTCAGAAGTCTTAATTTCTGATGACATTACTGAGCACAAAGCACAAAATGGCCAATTTCAACTTTCCTAAGGTAATGGGCATCTGTGGACAATTATACCTGGCAGCCAAGTTCCCACCATTTACACTATCATAATTGATAAAATTGCATAATGAGGTGAACCCTGGGAAGCAAGTTAAAAATCTACCCCTTAAATTCACACTATCTCTCTGCGAGACACATAGAACGAAGCACCTCAAATCATCTTTTGCTTGATTTTTGTTGTGTTTCAATGAATGAAAAGCATGGCACCTGACAACTGGGATGGAGTGATTGAATTATATTCTTCCTTGTTCACAGACCATACCAACAGCTTACATTCTGGGCAGCCTGTGGGGATGTAGTCAGACAATAAATTCTCACCACACCAAAGCCATTAGTACAAGCGACCAGCTTGAGGAATGTTTTAATCATTGTCTTGAGAGAGAGAGACAAAGACAGAGAGACAGAGGACTTTCAGAACTTGAGGGCTTTGGCAATTGAAAATACAGCTAGTCAGATGCACTGAAGGCACGAGACGGAAAAACGTTGAGTTCTTGGAGAGTTTTTTTCAATCTTTCACAGGATGTGGACATCGTTGGCTAGGCCAACATTTAGTGCCCATCCATAATTGCCAGAGCACAGTTAATAGTTAACATTGTTGTGAGTCTGAAGTCACATGTAGTCCAGACCAGGTAAAAATGGTAGTCTCCTTTCTTAAACGGCATTCGTGAACCAGCTGGGTTTTTCCAAAAATCAGCAATGGGTTCATTATCATCATTAGACTTTTAATTCCAGAGTTTTATTGACTTCAGATTCCACCATCTGCCATGCTAGGATTCAAACCCAGGTCTCCAGAACATTATCTGGGTCTCTGAATTAACAGCCAAGCAATAATACCACTCGATCATTGTCACAGAGAACACTGAAGCCCAGAAAAGATTTAAATAAGAATGGATAACCATGAAAGAAAAACGAATTTGGCCATGAATTCTGGACCACACAAAAGTGGCTACTTGAATTCAGACGGGAAAATACATTTGCCAAAGCATGTCTCTCAGTTACGTCAGTGTTAAACCGAGGCTTTATCTGAATGTGTTATTAAGTCTGCAGCTGTGGAATTTACCACAGAAACAAATGCTGCTCTCCTTTGCACCTCAGCAAAAGAAAAACTAAAAAAAAACAATGGAAAATTTCTTTATGGCAGTGCTGCTGTTTTTCACAACTGCCTGAGGTGATTTCCAGTGGAATTTGTATGTAATTAAACATGAGGTATGTAGCTAATACGATGGGGTAGTACGATCCTAACTCAATCTTGAAATGTTTTTGTCAAGTGTACAATATTAACGTTTTTTCTTCCAAATCCATTTAACATAAGCATGGTCCTTTCATTAATAGGCTGACTTTTAACACTTTATAATACAATGTGTAGATGAAGGAGTATGCCTATTATCTATGTAAATGTCTACTCATTTCTAAACAATAGCATGTTTCAACAGAATAGACAAGGGTTTGATAAAGACAGAATGACAAGAAATATAACTGTTCAGATTTGTAGTAGTGATATGGTTGGTAGAAATGTTGAGATATAATATGAAATAAAATGTTAACATATACAAAAAAAATGCAAAGGAACAAGTCTAGCAACCTGAAACAAAAACATCTGGAAACACACAGCTGGACTCTCACCATCTGCAGAGGAAACAGCACACATTTTAAACTCGTACTTTTCATTAGAATTGGGAAATAAATAATTGAGCAAGTACATTAATAAATGATACAGAATTGGAAAATGCTACAGTGCAAAAAGAGGCCATTCTAACCATTGTAACGGTGCTAATTAAGTGAGAAAGAGCAACGGGGAGAGAGAAATGACAAGGAAACCACTTCCTCAATTTCCTCCCTTTGCTTGATCATGTTTTATTCTTGAAAACATCTTTCCAATGAAATTATTGAATTATCCAGTAATTGCCCCTCTCTTGTGTTTCTCTACTCATAGAGTCATAGAGATGTACAGCATGGAAACAGACCCTTTGGTCCAACCTGTCCATGCCGACCAGATATCCCAACCCAATCTAATCCCACCTGTCAGAACCTGGCCCATATCTCTCCAAACCCTTCCTCTTCATATACCCATCCAAATGCCTCTTAAATGTTGCAATTGTAATAGACTCCACCACTTCCTCTGGCAGCTCATTCCATACACGTGACCACCCTCTGCGTGAAAATGTTGCCCTTTAGGTCTCTTTTATATCTTTCCCCTCTCACCCTAAACCTATGCCCTCTAGTTCTGGACTCCCTGACCCCAGGGAAGACTTTGTCTATTTATCCTATCCATGACCCTCATAATTTTGTAAACCTCTATAAGGTCACCCCTCAGCCTCTGACGTTCCAGGGAAAACAGCCCCAGCCTGTTCAGCGTCTCCCTGTAGCTCAGATCCTCTAACCCTGGCAACATCCTTGTAAATCTTTTCTGAATCCTTTCAAGTTTCACAACACCTTTCTGATAGGAAGGAGACCAGAATTGCATGCAATATTCTAACAGTGGCCTAACCAATGTCCTGTACAGCCGCAACATGACCTCCCAACTCCTAGGAGAAAGTGAGGACTGCAGATGCTGGAGATCAGAGCTGAAAAATGTCGATTCTTCTGCTCCTTGGATGCTGCCTGACCTGCTGCGCTTTTCCAGCAACACATTTTTCAGCTCTGATCTCCAGCATCTGCAGTCCTCACTTTCTCCTAGTTGATTTTAAACTACTGCGAATCCTTTTGCAAGGATGCCTTTCTTGAAGAAGCTCTCTTCCTCCCTCTAGATTCCTGAAGAAGGGCTTATGCCAGAAAGGCCGATTCCCCTGCTCCTTGAATGCTGCCTGACCTGCTACGCTTTTTCAGCAACACATTTTTCAGCTCCCAACTTCTGTACTCAATACTCTGACTAATAAAAGAAAGCATACCAAGCACCTTCTTCACTATCCTGTCTACCTGCGACTCCACTTTCAAGGAGCTATGAACCTGTACTCCAAGGTCTCTTTGTTCAGCAACACTCCCTAGGACCTTACCATTAAGTTTGTAAGTCCTGCTAAGATTTGCTTTCCCAAAATGCAGCATCTCGCATTTATCTGAATTAAACTCCATCTGTCACTTCTCAGCCCATTGGCCCATCTGGTCCAGATCCTGTTGTAATCTGAGGTAACCCTCTAACCTAGAGAGCTGTTGTCAGTCTTATGTATATTTTAGAATGTAAATAGCATATAGGACCCTGAGTGTTAGGCAACAAGTAACTTTTAAATAAGGTGTTACACTTGGAGTAGGGATAATGGAGCAGCCTTAAAGGTCCAGTACAGGCGCCCAGTGAGTTTAACAGGCAGAATTCATGAGGATAGAATAAAGCAGACTTGAGGCCGTGGGAGTAACATGGTCCCTAGAGATCAGAGCCTTGGTACAAATCATTCTCATCCTGCTTTTGATTATGTTAAAGTATTTGCTGGTCATCCTTATTCTTGTTATTATATTTTGTTACTCATTCCCAAAGAGAGGATGCAAGCATGTAATGTTAGCTTCCTGACCTCTGCCTTGGCCGGTCTGCTGTGTTTTTCCAGCTTCAAGATGTCCAACAATTGCTCATTGTCTTTCTGAGCCTTTGGTGATGGTGATCCCCGGGCAGGCTGAACCACAGTTCACAGGTTTTACTTTGTCAACAGCTTTTCTCACATCCTTCTCTAAATGTTCTGATTACAGTTGGGGTGCATATCCATGCACTCCACCATATGTGATCATTTTGTATTTGTGATTTTAAATAGTAGCATTGGCAGGTGAGGAGTATTGTATGAGGTAATATTTCTCAATGAATTAACACTGAAGCTGTAATAAGCTCCATCCAATCTGATGACATCACATATTCTTTGAATGGAGAGAAGCAGCCTAGCATGAGGTCCTGATGGAGAGAAATGTATCACCTCTAGCTCCTGTTGGTCTCAGTTATTAAGACAAACTGGTCAATGTAATTTGTATCTATGCTATCATGTAATTAACTCCATCTTGTGTAAGACAAATGCCTCTTTTCATTAAGGCTCAGTAGTGGTTTACTCTTTACCACCACTAATTAGTTAGGCTTTTCAATTCAGTAAAGAAAGGAGAAATAAGGGTCTTTTGGTGCAAGGGTAGTGTCTATACCTTTGGGTCAGAAGGCCTGTGCTAAAGACCCATCTGCCCCAGAGGTGTGTCATAACACACCCACTCAGATTAGAGCATAGAACACACAACAGTACATCATAGGAATGGGCCCCTCAGCCCAAATTAAACTAATCCTTTCTGCCTGCCCTTGGTCCATATCCCTCCATTCCTTGCATATTCATGTGCTTATTTCAAAGCCCTTAAAGTGCGTTTATCATAGCTGCCTCCACCATCACCCATGGCAGCATCTTCCAGACAACTCTGTGTAAAAACTTGCCCCTCACATCTCCTTTGAACATTACCCCTCTCACTTTAAATGCATGCCCCGTAATTTTAGACATTTAAACTCTGGGAAAACGATTCTGACCGTCAACTCTATTTGTGCATCTCATAATTTTATAGACTTCTAACAAGTCTCCCCTCAGCTTCTGTCACTGAAAACAAGAGAAAACAACCCTAGTGTTTCTAGCCTCTCCTTATAGCTCATAGCCTCTACTCCAGGCAGCATCCTGGTAAATCTCTTCTGTGCCCTCTGTAAAGCCTCCACACCCTTCCTGTAATGTGGTGACCAGAATTGAATGTAATACTCTAAGTGAAGTTAATCAAACTCTTGTAAAGCTGCATTATGATATCCTGACGATTTAACTAGAAAGGAGGATTGGTGAGAGTAGTCTATCATAATTACAAGCCACCAGAGGTTGGTATCGTAATATGGTGATCAATATTGGTGATCGTTGCTTTAATACCTTAAACAATAAGGGTGAAAAGAATATCCATTTAACCCAGGAGAAGAAAGTTTGAGACATGAGCTTACCACTTTAGAAATCTTACCCCTGTAAAAATACTTTGGTAATAAATCAGCAACTGAAAGCTGCAAAGTTAACCCAAGCAGCAGCCCGCAGCAAACTGTGGAATCAGCAGCAGAGCAAAAGTAGCACTCAGTAGAAAACCTTCAGCTCAGAGCTGGTCAGAGGTGCAGGGGTGCAACATGGCTGGCAGGTCAGTAATAATGAGCCATGCTGGGAATTTACAGAATCTTCACAAAGGAAAGATCTATGGGAGCAGTGCAGGGCTCCCTTCAGGGTATAGCTAGAAATCCCCATTGGCAAACGTTAAAACTTAAAAACATTGGTCCAAGAGACATGGCTGGGAAGGATAAAGTTAAAGGAATACACACCCTTCAAAACAAGGGTTGCCATCATCATGGGGCCAGAAGTACCTGAACATTATTTTATACCGTGGCGACAATCTCAGTTAAATTGAAAGGTTAAGTACATTTAAGACTACAAGGAAAAGGGTTTAGAAGAGGTTTACCAGGATGTTGCCAGGTATGGAAGGTTTGAGATATAAAGAAAGGCTGGATAGGCTGCACCTTTTTTTAACTGGAGCATAGGATTTGAGCTATAGGGAGAGGTTGAATAGGCTCAGGTTGTTTTCCCTGGAATGTTGGAGGCTGAGGGGTGACCTTATAGAGGTTTATAAAATCATGCAGGGCATGGATAGGATAAATGGACAAAGCCTTTTCCCTGCGATGGGGGAGTCCAGAACTAGAGGGCATAGATTTAGGTTGAGAGGGAAAGATATAGAGACCTAAAGGGTAACTTTTGCACACAGAGGGTGGTACACGTATGGGATTGAGTTGCCAGAGAAAATGGTGGAGGCTAGTACAATTGCAACTTTTAAAAGGATGGCTATATGAGTAAAAAGGGTTTGGAGGGATATTGGTTGGGTGCTGGCAGGTGAGACTAGATTACATTGGGATATCTGGTTGGCATGGACAAGTTGGACCGAAGGGTCTGTTTCCATGCAGTACATCTCTCTGACTCTACAGGAAGTTGAGAGGCAACCTTCTAGACGTTTATAAAACAATGAGGGGTATAGGTACAGTTAATGGAGTTAATAGAGTTAACTGTTTTTTTCCCTAGGATGGGGAGTTTCAGCAGTAGGGGGCACATTTTTGAGAGGAGAGAGATTAAAAAAAAGACAGGGGTGGCAATTCTTTTACACAGAGGGTAGTTCAAATGTGGAATGAAATTCCTGAGGAAGTGGTGGATGCAGGTACGACGTTTAAAAGACATTTGATTAAGCACATGAATACGAAAGGTTTGGAAGGATATGGCCTAGGAGCAGGCAGGTTGGAATAGTTTAGTTTGAGATTGTGGTTGGCATGGATTAGTTGAACCGAAGAGTCTGTTTATGTACCGTATAACTTCATGACTCTGTGACTCCATAAAAAGGTAATCAAAAGATATTGATGACTGATTCTCAAGGATGAAGATAGCTAGAAGAATTTGAAAACTTTGATATGATCAGATCATTTTAAAGCATTATGTAACAGGTCTTATATTTCAAATGAGACCATTGTCATTATCATGACTCATAACACTGGATTACTTAAGGACTTATTGCATTTAATTACAAAGTGATGTTTTTCAAAGGGCATAGAGCCAAAAGATGACTGTGGATGGAAATTCAGAGGCCATCTGGAGGGACAGCCACTGGAATGTGATAACTAATGAAATGTCAAGAAAACTTCAAAAGGATGGACTTAAAAAGGAGTGCATGACAAACTAAATTCTCATTTCATGGGAATTATCTATTGATGGGAGAATGATGGAAGAAAACAGGCTGGATAGGAGACGTATTTTGAGTCTCCCCTTTCAAGAATACACAAGAATGGGGATTAAAAGCTTGTTCAAACCTGGTCTGTGAGCACTAGTGGAAAAGGTAGAGGTAGAGGTGCTCATGTAATTTGTGGAACTCATTCTGCAGAATGCTGTGGAGGTTAAGTCATTGAATATACTTAAGACTGTAATAAATATGGTCTTGATTAATAAATGGGTCAAGGCAGGAGAATAGGGTTGAGAAACATATCAGCCATGATTGAATAGCAGAGAAGATTTGTGGAGCTGAATAGCCTAATTCTGTTCCTATATCTTAAGGTCTTAAGGGCTTATGTATACCAACCTGGGGTTCAAGCACTAGAATACTGTGCATATCCACAGTGGAAGAACCATCTACTAGTCACTCCTGCATTGCAGGTAAATGAAGCTTTCTCTGTGTGCTAGAAGTTAGCCAGTCAAATGTAGATAGCACGAAAGAAAGATTCTCATACTTTGAGTGCTGTCAACCAGTTGCCACCAAAAGGAAACAGGAGAAAAAAATTTCAACTAATCCGCCAACACAAGAAATCAAAAATCAACTACTGAGTTATCAATGTTTCATAACCTACTTTATACAAATAATGCATAAATTGACTGGCGTATATTTTAACTTCTAACTTAATTGGACTAACTTTAAAGTTTTAGTTAGTGTGCATGTGAATTGTGTGACTATGTCTTCTCATGTTTAGCAACTAATAAACTCACTCTCATTAACTCAAGAAATCCTGGTTAAATTGCTGCTTTTAAAATTAAAATTCATTTGGTCTGGGAGCAAGATATCTACAAGGGAAGGACCAATGAACTTTATTGTGATGTACCAAGGGAATGGGTGCATAAAGAAGGGGAAACTGCTTATCCCTCTCACCTGGTGCATGACAATTTAGGCCATCCTGTTTGGGGCCTGAAAAATATAGGAGAACCCTCATGCAAGGTCTGGCCGTAACTAACTGGGGGCTTGTCTGGGACATAAACCCAAAGACAAACAAAAGAATTAACATGGATTAAGCATCAAATTGAATCCAATTTAGAAAAATGCAAAAGTGTTTCTTGAATTTACATTGTTACAGTAAAGATATGTCCTCATTTGTTGTTGTGATGTTGCAAGGCAAATTTGTGGAAGTTACTTTGCAAGATTTAAAAGTCCTGTCTTTCAAATATTTAACAAGTCACTAAGGGTGAGAAATTCATATAAAAGCCAGAAAACCAAATTTTAGAAGTGGTTTAAAGTTGAAAATGAGAATAATGACACAGATAGATTGAAGGTAAAAATTGAAACAGTGAAACTTAGAATTTCAATAAAAAGGGAAAGAATGATAAATAGAGAGAGGGAACAAAGGGTACCTTTTCTTGTTAAGACAATATTGGTTTATCCTTTAACATTGCGAGTTAGATAGATCCTTAAGATGCAGTATGGTGGTTGGGCGGGGTGGAGGGAGGGGTGGGGGGACTATGCAAAGGGATCTGGGGTGGGGAGTGCTGAACCCGGCAACCCCATGTAACAGTAGCTTAAGTAAGTTCATTGCATCCTGGGCCACACATAATTTTTGAGGCCTGGGGGAAATGACATTACACATTTATGTTGAATGTTTCCACTTCCAGCACCTTTTTATGTTTTCAAGAGGGCTGCCCTGAGATTTTTGTTTGCAGTTCAGCTCCACGCTCCTTATCTATGGCCACCCCATGTGGGGAGGGGCAGGCAGGTTGGGCCTGGTCTTGGGGTTGGTCAATATGGCCTTTAATTGGTCCAGGCAGCGGGCTGTGGAGGGTATCATTTTGCTTGACTATCAGCCCTCTTTAGTGGTTACTTCCATGCTTGATTGTCCATTAACAGGGAATATGCAGTGTCCACTGGCATCATTGAGCCCTATAGAGACTGGTGGGCACTGCAGGGTTGGGTAATTCATCAGTCTAGAAAATGTTATTTTGATTCAGTACTTTTCCGTTCACTTTTTATAAATTTCTATTAACAGTTTGGTTGTGTTTTTGCTCCAGTGCTTTACCAGAGGCAGTCTAGCTATTTGAGATTTGTTGTCTTAGCAAGCAGGAAGAAGGATTGGAGCAGCACTCTATCGAATCATAAGCCATCATTGGTTGGCACCACAACAGAAGAGAAGGACTTCAAAACCAAACGTGATTCTGTTTAACCTGAAACAAAAAAATGCATATTCATCTAACTTCCATAGGACCATGATATAGGAGCAGAATTAGGCCATTCAGCTCAAGTCTGTTTCACCATTCAATCATGGCTGGTATGTTTCTCAACCCTATTTACCTGCCTTCTCCCTGTAACCTTTGATCTCATGGTGACTCAGTGATTAGCGCTGTTGCCTCACAGTGCCAGGGACCTGGGTTTGATTCCTGCATCAGGTGACAGTGCGGAGTTTGCACATTTTCCCTGTATCTACGTGAGTTTGCTCCGGTTTCCTCTCACAGTCCACAGATGTGCAGGTCAGGTGAATTTGCAATGCTAAATTGCCCATTGTTTTCAGGGCTGTGTAGGTTAGGTGCATAAGTCTGCAGTAATTGTACAATAGTTGGGGAATGGGTCTGGGTGAGTTACTTTCTGGAGGATTGTTGGGCCAAAAGGCCTGTTTCCACACTGTATGATTCCTCACCAACTGAGAGCCAACTTATCTTGCACTCGGTGACTTGGGCTCCACAGTCTTCTGCGAATAATGAGTGCCACAGATTAACCACACTCTGGCTGAATAAATTCCTTCATGCCTTATTTCATAAGGATCGTCCCTTCAGTCTGAGGCTATGTCCTCGGGTCCTAGTCCCTCCTACATCTTCTCCCTGTCACACTATCCAGGTCTCTCAGTATCTGTAAGTTTCAATCAAATTCCCCCACAAACTTCTAAAATGCCATTGAGTACAGACACAGAGTCTTCAAGCACTCTTCACATGAGAAGGTCTTCATCCCTGGGATCATTCTTGTAAATCTCCTCTGGATCTCCTTTACATGAACATATCCTTCCAAAATTGCTCACCGTGTTCCAAATGCGATCTGATCAGGTCCTTACACAGCCTCAGCAGGAAATCACTCTCTTGTATTCTAACCCTGTCTGCACACAAATATAATTTTCAGCTGAGATTACCCTCTTTGCTCCAAATCTGTTAAAATGTTTGGTTGACAAAAATCCTCCAGTATCACTTTTAGAATTAATAATGGATATAGAGTTCATTTTTGAAAAGAATTCCATAATTCAGCCAGCCTTTTCCTGAAGATGTGTTTCCTAATTTAATTCTTGAAAGTTCTGGCTGCAATTTTTGTTTCTAGACTTCCAACTTGTGGAAATTGTTCCTTTCAAAGTCCTCAATTTTGCTATCCTGCACACTTTGATGAAATCTACCCCTCAGCCTTCCTAATGCCAGGGAATATGTTTTGAGAATTCTTTAATTTCCTTGTAACTTGTCTTGGACTGAGGTAAATTGACAATGCATCCCTTCAAGATTTCTGAAGTGTAATTCCTGGAACTGCTAGCCATACTCGCGGTACAGTTTGACTAGGGTTTGACACCATCTCAAGTTAAACTTGTACCCTCTGCTATTCTACTCCATGCTAAAAAAAAATTTAAAAAGTTTTAGGTTAGATTATATTGTCACGTGTATCAGAATATAGGAATACAGGAGACAGTGAAAAATGTACAGAGTTGCCCCTCTGCGGTGTCATCTTAGAAAACAATAGCTAGAATTAGAAACAAGAGCCACAATTAAAGAAACAGAAACAAAGGAAAAAAAAATGTCCAGATCACACACACTGCCATGCACAATGTCAACGCTGACAATTCAGTTAGAGAGAGGGAGTTGGGCACTTGTCATGTTCTGTATTGTAATTTTAGTTACCCAATTTTAATTAAATTCAACATTTCAGAACACTCTGGTCACATTTGGTACTATGTTACCCTTGCAAGAAATGTAGTTTTTGATGAATTTTAAAACTCTCTCTTACAATATCTATTTTCTGTATAGCTATACAGTAGACTAAGGGTTGTAATTCTGAATTGCTCAGTCCATTGTTTCTATATTCTGATTTTCCTATTTTGGCTTCTTCCTAACACATAGCTAGAAGCAGCTAAAAGATACTGATCACTGGCTTTCATTTTGAATCCTGGCAATGCTTTTAAAAATCTGTTGACTTCAATGTAGGATTTCTAGGAAGGCCTGTGCACTTTAATTCTCTTAAAAAAATTCACTGGGTCAGCTTTGACCTGATAGTTGGACTCTCACCTGAATCAGAAGATTGTAGATTCAAGACCGACTTCACAGAATTGAGCACAAAGTCTTGGCTGACAGTTCGAGGGAGAGAGTGTCATACTTTTCATATTCTATAAATTTCTGTTGGTCTTTCAGATTACACAACTCTCATCATCCCTTTCTTATATGTAAAAAAGTTTCATGGTATCATTTGAAGACATACTTGAGAATTACCCCAATGTCTCAGAAAATATCTATCCCTCAAATAATTCCATCAAAATATGTATGGGCAATATCATGTTTACAAGTACTTGTTGATTTGCTCTTGTGGTTCCAACATTCCATCAGAGACTACATTTTAAAATGTACTTTTCTTCATTGAGTTATGGGACATGGATGTCACTGGCTGGGCAGTATTTATTCTCTATCCATAGTTGCCTTTGAGAAGGTGGTGGTGAGCTGCATTCTTGAAATGCTGTAGTCCATGTGCTGTAGTCAGATCCACAATGCCGTTAGTAAGGAAATTCCAGAATTTTGATCCAGTCACACTATAGGAATGGTGATATATTTGCAAGTCAGAATGGTGAGTGGCCTATGTTCCAATTAATCTGCTGCCATTGTCCTTCTGGATGTAAGTGGTAGTAAGGTTTGGAAGGTGCTGTCTGAGGACTTTTGGTGAAATTCATCGTCTATAAAGCCCTTTGAAAGGTCCCTTACAAATGCAATCTTCTTTCTTTATTGAATTGCCAAATTTGGGGTGTGTATAGTCTGTTCATTTCCATCCAGCGCCATTCTCCCCCAGGAACCAGGCACCAGACAGATGAAGAATGGCAGTAGGCCAGAGCTTGTAAGGTCCAAAAAGAAATGAAGCTTCGCTCCAGCTAGAACAACTTAAATCAGGCATTTATATTTCCAGTTTCAGCCAGCGGTGAAGGCACTGTGTGCTTTCTGTTGGCTTCTGCTGTGTGCGTGAAAATGTTGTCGAAATGTTCGTTGATACATAGTTAGAGAAAGCATTTTTTTTAGAACAGCTGGGAACAGCCTGCACATTATTCACAGCAGAGTGTCTGCACTACAATTAACTCATGAGCTGGATTCCTTTTCTTTGGAGCAGAGGTCTGATAGGATTTGACCTCCATCCTCCTCTTTGAGTCTTACCAACCTGACCTCCTTTTCAACAGTAGGATGAACTGAGGCAGGCTGTGCCACCATGAGAGGTAAAGGGAACACTTTTGGTGCTGTCACAGTAATATCTTTAATTAACTAGCTAAGAAGGATAGAGGAATCCTGAAGATCATAGCAGCCATAGCAATGGAAGTCACAGCCAAGGTCAGGGCCTTTAGTTTTTTGTTGCAATTGTATTGCCTATTAATAATTGCCCTTGTAAACTTGATTATAAGTCACTTTCTTGAAAGTTGCAGTCATTGTTTTGTTAGTACATTCAAACTGCTGGTTGGGATCAAGTTCCAATATTTTGACCCAGCAGCATTGAAAGGCTGGTGGTATTTTTCAAAGTCAGGATGGTGAATAGTTTGGAAGGGAACTTGCAGATGGAGGTCTTCCCATCCATCTGCTGTCCTTGTCCTTTTAGATAGCAGATGCCGTGGTTTTGGAAAGTGCTGCTTGAGGAGCGTTGGTGAGTTGCTGCAGTACGCAGATGGTCTCCTGTTTTGCCGCTGTACAGTGAAGATGGAGAGAGAGAATGGTAAAGACCGTGAATGGAGCGTTAATCAGTTAAACAGCTTTGTTATGAGGCCTCTTGAAATTTGCTCATGTTGAAATCATCCAAGAAAGAGGAAAATATTTGATCACACTTCTTGTAGATGGTGGATAGGCTTCAGATAGTCAAGAGGTGAGTAAGTCTGCACAGAACTCTCACCTGCTGAGCTGCTCTTGTAGCCACAGTAATTGTATTCAGTATTCTCATATTCAGTGGGAAATATTTGAACCAAAATCAGAGGGAGAGCTGACCACTGTAAGGACCCCTCCCCTCAAATGGGTGTTGGTAGAACTGAGACTGGTGTAAAAAAACTGTTGCCTTCCAAATCCTTACTATTATCTTCTCCACAGCAGCCTGAACAACCAGCAAGGAATAGCAAAAATATGACACCCAAGTCCATTCTCAGCAACATTGGCAAGCAATTGGCACTATTCTGAGGGGGCAGTGGCAGGGTTGGGGAGAGAACAATTCTGTTCAAGGTGAGGGGCACATGGTGAGGACAGTGCAGGAGAGAGAGAGAGAGAGAGAGAGAAAACCTGCACAGTTACCACCTTTGCTGTTTGTATTCGTGTATCGCTGGACACAGGAGTGCATCTGGGAAAATCAAACAGTGAAATTCACAACTAATCTTGGAGGAACTGTTGGGCGAAGTTCACAGCACAGAATCAGATAAGTTAATTGTTGTTTTAAGTCTGTCCAATTGAAAGGCTGCAGTAGTGAGTACAGTGGATTCTTTCTTGATTATATGTTTTTGGAGATAAGTCTCTTGATTAAAGTTAAAATATAAGCCATAGCTATTAATTTAACCTGGGGCAGTGTTTGTAGAGGAATAAGATGGTGTTATTTTCTGGGTCTGTAGATTATGAAGGAGTAAAAATGGCCTTTGCAGTGATATTTACTTCTTGTCAGATGTGGGAGTTTAAAGAGAGTTTAAGGGTTACTGAGGATTATATCTGCCATAAATGCTGTTGGATGCAAATCTTACCAGATCGAGTGGATCGGTTGGAGAGACAAATAGAAGTGATGAGGAATTTGCAACAGCTACAGTATGAGATGGATGGCAGGTATAGAAAGGGGGGAAGTCTCAGATACAGTCACATAGATGGTTTAACTCCAGGAAGGGTAGGAGCGGTAGGCAGCTAGAGCAGGATTCTTTCGTGGATATACCCATTTCAAACAGGTATGCTGTTTTGGAAAATGTAGGGGGGTGATGGATTCTTAGGGGAACATAGCACGAACAGCCAAGTTTCTGGTATTGAGACTGGCTCTAAATCAATGAGGGGTATGTCGGCTTCCAAGAGATCAATTGTATTAGGAGATTCTGTAGTCAGAGGTACAGATAGACGTTTCTGTGGCCAGCAGAGGAAAAGCAGAATGGTGTGTTGTTTTCCTGGTGCCAGGATCAAGGATGTCTCAGACAGGGTGCAGAATGTTCTCACGGGGGAGAGGGGCCAGCAGGAGGTCATTGTCCACAATGGAACCAATGACCTTGGAAGGGAAAAGGATGAGACTCTGAAGGAGATTACAGGGAGTTAGGTAGAATTTTAAAAAGGAGGTCCTCAAGGGTAGTAATATCTGGAATACTCCCAGTGCTACAAGCTAGTGAGGGCAGGAATAGAAGTATAGAGCAGATGAATGCATGGCTGAGGAGCTGGTGTATGGGAGAAGGATTCACATTTTTGGATCATTGGAATCTCTTTTGGGGTAGAAGTGACCTGCACAAGAAGGACGGTTTGCACCTAAATTGGAAGGGGACTAATATACTGGCAGGGTAATTTGCTAGAATTGCTTGGGAGGATTTAAACTAGTAAGGTGGTGGTTTGGGGTGGGGGTGGGGGGGGGTAGGACCCAGGGAGATAGTGAGGAAAGAGATCGATCTGAGACAGGTACAGCTGAGAACAGAAGTGAGTCAAACAGTCAAGGCAGGCAGGGACAAGATAGGACTAATAAATTAAACTGCATTTATTTCAATGCAAGGGGCCTAACAGGGAAAGGAATATGGACTCAGGGCATGGTTAAGAACATGGGACTGGGATATCATAGCAATTACAGAAACATGGCTCAGGGATGGGCAGGACTGGCAGCTGAATGTTCCAGGTTACAAATGCTACAGCAAGGATATGCTGAGAGGCAAAAGAGGAAGGGATAGCATTACAGCTGTGCTAAGAGAGGATATTCCCGGAAATACATCGAGGGAAGTTATTTGGGTGGAACTGAGAGATAAGAAAGGGATGATCACCTTATTGGGATTGTATTATAGACCCCCCCAATAGTCAGAGGGAAATTGAGAAATAAACTTGTAAGGAGATCTCATCTATCGTAAGAATAATAGGGTGGTTGTAGTAGGGGATTTTAACTTTCCAAACATCAACTGGGACTGCCATAATGTTAAAGGTTTAGGTGGAGAGGAATTTCTTAAGTGTGTACAAGACAATTTTCTGATTCAGTTTGTGGATATACCTACTAGAGAAGGTGCAAAACTTGACCTACTCTTGGGAAATAGGGCAGGGCAGGTAACTGAGGTGTCAGTGGGGAGCACTTTGGGGCCAGTGACCACAATTCTATTCATTTTAAAATAGTGATGGAAAAGGATAGACCAGATCTAAAAGTTGAAGTTCTAGACTGGAGAAAGGCCAATTTTGATGGTATTAGGTAAGAACTTTCAAAAGCTGATTGGAGGCAGATGTTCGCAGGTAAAGAGATGGCTGGAAAATGGGAAGCCTTCAGAAATGAGATAACAAGAATTCAGAGAAAGTATATACCTGTCAGGGTGAAAGGGAAGACTGGTAACTATAGGGAATGCTGGATGACTAAAGAAATTGAGGGTTTGGTTAAGAAAAAGAAGGAAGCATATGTCAGGTATAGACAGGATAGATCGAGTGAATCCTTAGAAGAGTATAAAGAAAGTAAGAGTATACTTAAGAGGGAAATCAGGAGGGCAAAACGGGGACATGAGATAGCTTTGGCAAATAGAATTAAGGAGAATCCAAAGGGCTTTTGCAAATATATTAAGGACAAAAGGGTAACTAGGGAGAGAATAGGGCCCCTCAAAGATCAGCAAGGCAGCCTTTGTGTGGAGCCACAGAAAATGGGGGAGATACTAAATGAATATTTTGCATCAGTATTTACTGTGGAAAAGGATATAGAAGATATAGACTGTAGGAAAATAGATGGTGACATCTTGCAAAATATCCAGATTACGGAGGAGGAAGTGCTGGATGTCTTGAAATGGTTAAAGGTGGATAAATCCCCAGGACCTGATCAGGTGTACCCGAGAAGAGAACTCTGTGGGAAGCTAGCGAAGTGATTGCTGGGCCTCTTGCTGAGATATTTGTATCATCGATAGTCACAGGTGAGGTGCCAGAAGACTGGAGGTTAGCAAACGTGGTGCCACTGTTTAAGAAGGGTGGTAAGGACAGGCCAGGAAACTATAGATCAGTGAGCCTGACCTTGGTGGTGGGCAAATTGTTGGAGGGAATCTTGAGGGACAGGATGTACATGTATTTGGAAAGGCAAGGACTGATTTGGGATAGTCAACATGGCTTTGTGCATGGGAAATCATGTCTCACAAACTTGATTGAGTTTTTTGAAGAAGTAACAAAGAATATTGATGAGGGCAGAGCAGTAGATGTGATCTATTTGGACTTCAGTAAGGTGTTCGACAAGGTTCCTCATGGGACACTGATTAGCAAGGTTAGATCTCATGGCATACAGTGAGAACTAGCCATTTGAATCCAGAACTGGCTCAAAGGTAGAAGACAGAGGGTGGTCATGGAGGGTTGTTTATCAAACTGGAGGCCTGTGACCAGTGGAGTGCCACAAGGATCGGTGCTGGGCCCTCTACTTTTTGTCATTTACATAAATGATTTGGATGTGAGCATGAGAGGTACAGTTAGTAAGTTTGCAGATGACACCAAAATTGGAGGTGTAGTGGACAGCGAAGAGGGTTACCTCAGATTACAACAGGATCTAGACCAGATGGGCCAATGGGCTGAGAAGTGGCAGATGGAGTTTAATTCAGATAAATGCAAGGTGCTGCATTTTTGGAAAGGAAATCTTAGCAGGACTTATACACTTAATGGTAAGGTCCTAGGGAGTGTTGCTGAAAAAAGAGACCTTGGAGTGCAGGTTCATAGCTCCTTGAAAGTGGAGTCGCAGGTAGATAGGATAGTGAAGAAGGCATTTGGTATGCTTTCCTTTATTGGTCAGAGTATTGAGTACAGGAGTTGGAAGGTCAGGTTGCGGCTGTACAGGACATTGGTTAGGCTACTGTTGGAATACTGCGTGCAATTCTGGTCTCCTTCCTATCAGAAAGATGTTGTGAAACTTGAAAGGGTTCAGAAAAGATTTGTAAAGATGTTGCCAGGGTTGGAGGGTCTGAGCTACAGGGAGAGGCTGAACAGGCTGGGGCTGTTTTCCTTGGAGCGTCGGATGCTGAGGGGTGACCTTATAGGAGTTTACAAAATTATGAGGGGCATGGATAGGATAAATAGGCAAAGTCTTTTCCCTGGGGTTGGGGAGTCCAGAACTAGAGAGCATAGGTTCAGGTTGAGAGGGGAAAGATATAAAAGAGACCTAAGGGGCAACATTTTCACGCAGAGGGTGGTACGTGTATGGAATGAGCTGCCAGAGGAAGTGGTGGAGTCTATTACAATTGCAACATTTAAAAGACATTTGGGTGGGTATACGATAGGAAGAGTTTGGAGGGATATGGGCCGAGTGCTGGCAGGTGGGACTAGATTGTGTTGGGATATCTGGTCGGCATGGGTCTGTTTCTATGCTGTACGTCTCTATCTATGACTCTAGCTGACACTAGGTCTTCTCACGTGATGTTTTATTTGTTCTCTGCCATGATTGCACACTCCACTCTGACACCAAACATTAAATCATTCATTTATTTTTACAGTTGTAGTCCCCACGTGCTTTGCTTGTTACTGACTATATGACTAAAGCTTTAATTCTTGACTAACTTAACCCCTTCAGAGCAATATGTGCTACAAACTGGCTTTGTGTCATGTAATTTTCAACAACTATTCAGAATAATTACTTGACATATTGATAAAAGGACCCCATGAAAATTACCTACTAAACTGAATCTTTCCAAAACCATTTCTTTATAATTTTCAGCTCATCTATGTTAAATTTCAGTAATTGTAGTCCAGATGTGAATTATTTGCACATGTCTCTGCTTATGGAGCCCAGTAATACATTTTACAATAAAAATACAGCGTTGGAGAAACTCAATGGCTCTGGCAGTACCTGTGGAGAGAGAAACAAAGTTCAAGTTCAGGTGAAATTCATCTTTTTCATGGAATCAACATTTTCTACTTTAATACCTAATCTCCAACATCTGCATTTTTTTTTGCTTTTATTAAAATACTTATCAAGACATCATTATGGCAGAACCTATATTTTGCCTGAGACATCTTAGAGAATAATTACAACTTTTAACCTCAGATATTTAATGTGATTTTAAAAGAAGGTATCAGTAACAATTAGAAAAAAAGGAAATAAAACATGTTGAGAACTTTGGGCAAACATTTTATAAATCAAAGTAAAGTGGAATATTTGCTATTTCTCTTTCCTTTATTGAGACAAATCGACATAGCCTTTTACCTCATTGCTGTCTGAAAGAGCAAAAATTATGAAATGCCTCGTCATATCGAGGGAATTGATACCCATTTGCCTTGGGGAAAGGTGATTTATTAGAGTGCAGTTTGTGAATCACTGTAATAACAGGTTGTCCTATTTGGTTGTGAGAACACCTATGTATTTGCATTGAAAAAAAAACACATTCTGGTACAAGATTGCACATCTGGAAGATGTCATTGAAGAGTATCATTAGTAAGTAATTTCTCAGGGCTTTTCTGACAGTGCATTGGCTAATCTTTAATCATGGAAAAAAGAGGAAAATTATCATTCCTGATGATTCATAGCCAATATTCTGTTTACCAGTAAAAATGTTTGGGTAACTTGCTGTTCATTGATGTGTCATTTTTCTTATGATCACTACAATGTCACAACAAATATAATTTGCCAAATGTAAAGGGCTAAACACAGTCGCAGATGTCCAATCCACAACTTGGTGGTATGAGTTTGAGTCCAAGAAGCTGGACTCGTTTTCAAAAAACAATCTGGATTCATGTTGTGTTCTGAATTTGAGTCAATTAGGATGATGAATTTTCCCATCTTGATGGTTGGAGCATGCTGTGAGAGTCAACTTGACAAATTGATAAAAGGGCTTCAGGAAACCAGGACAACATTCGTTTATTTCATGCACACATATGGAGAGGAAGCGTTAACACAGTGAATTTTGAAGCTCATTCTGGTGGGTTACAGAAAACTTTCAAGCTTTGTACAGATTACAGGATGCAGTTTACAATCCCCACACTTCAATATCCCTGTGTCCCATTTTATGTTTGCTTTCCCATATTCTTGCCTAGGCATTGCCTGTTCTTCTTCCCAAGACCTCTGACAGTATGGCTACTAGCCATACTAGCCTTGATCGTCTGAATGTCTCATTTTTCATTCATTTCTCTGTCCATATCCATTTCTCTGTAGTATCCATATGCTTAGCTCTTTACAGACTACTGACTAAAGCTTTAATCCTGAACTAACTTATCTCCTTCAGTGCATTATTTGTCACAAACGTGTTTTATGTCATGTAGTTTTCAATAATTATTCAGAATAAGTGCATCCAACTTGGACAAAAGAAGCCCTTTTGATATAAATATATTGAGGATAGTAAGATCAATTTGTTATTGGAGATGGCAGGTGACTGAATTTGGTCTATTAGAACGCAACACAATTCAATGTTAAAATGTGACTGAATGATATTAACCTTTAAACGATAAACGTTTTTCAATTGAGACATATGTGATGAAATTCTAGCATTCTGTGATAATTTAATTTTTAGTGTAGACTTATTTCCAAGGATGTTAGATTTAACTGTTTCAATATGATAAGAACATTTAATTCTGTCCAGCAAGGGGAGGCAAATGAAGAAAATATTGTGCTAATCTAAAATGCCCAACAGATTCAGTGTCACTTGCTTTGTTTCACTGCCAAAGTTTCACCCACCACATCAAACATTGTAAACTGTGTTAATCATGTTCATGCTGCTCCCATATGATTCAGTGAGTCTATCCAGCGAGTAGGTGACAGTAATTTAAGCAGAGTAAGTTTGGGATGTGCAATGATCAAGACGCAAATAGTGGAATGTCTTTCTCTAACCCCACTATTTTACAAGTCATTTCATATTAAGTATATGAATATTTCAAAAGTATATTAAGCAGGCTTATTTAAAAGACATAAAATTATTGATTTATTATGAAACAAAAAATATTCAATGAAAATGTGAAACCAGTTGTCATACTTAGTTTATAATATAATTGTGTATCTAAATAATCTAAAACACATTCCAATAAACAAATATCCACCTGCACTAGGTAAAGGGAGCAAAATAAGTATCTCTCTGTGGAGATTCACTTTGGGAAGAAAATATTCTTAGTGATTAAGTCTTTGTCCTGGAGGCAAAAGGTTTGAAATTTTCAGATGGCAGTCAGATATCCCTCACATGTGCAGGTAACGTTTATCTGACAGGTGTCTCTGGGGTCTTGGCAGACACAGATTGCTCTGAAGGAATGGCATCGAGAAAATTTCCAGTCACCCTTCAAGAGGTCAATCAGGTTTCATAAGAAGACCCTATTTTTTAGAAGTGTAAGAACTGAGCTGGGAGCTCCTTCCCCTCAGCAGGCTGGTCAAACAAATTTCCATGATGTAAGCTGTCATAAGACAGTCTTTAGCATGTGACGATAAAGCAATGTCTTGTTAAAATAAATATTTCACTATCCTCTTTAAAAATAATCCAAACCAGGCATCCACTGTAATGATATTTGTTTAGAAATATAGGCCTGACTGGTAAGTAAATATAATTAATTTGGTAAAGCACACAGATGTTAAACAAAAACATTTAAAGCCAAAGAATTATGTAGGAATTAACTATGAAATACTTCATCACTGCTAGTTGGGAAGCGAGATACTGTAAATCCGACATAGAGACAATACACATGCCAGTAATTAAATTAGTGCTCAGCACAGACAACAAT
This sequence comes from Hemiscyllium ocellatum, assembly GCF_020745735.1. NCBI lineage: Eukaryota > Metazoa > Chordata > Chondrichthyes > Orectolobiformes > Hemiscylliidae > Hemiscyllium > Hemiscyllium ocellatum. The sequence continues at coordinate 20,082,485 of NC_083417.1, read as the reverse complement.
AAAATATAAACAATAATTTAATTTAACCACTACTGAGGAGCACTAGAAAGCCACATAACAACATTATACCTGGGCAGGAAAGGAATATGTTAATTACAGAAGAAATGGTCAAACATTCAACTGATAAGAATCACAGAAATTCTTATTACATAACAGCAGTAGAAACTTGGATAAGACAGGAAATGAAACATCATGACTAATAAACCTTTAATTAAGGATTCTGGTTAGGTTGAAAGAATAAGGGATAAATCAAGAGTATAAATATTGACTAGATGAAAGCTCACAACTTCATAAAGGAAAATTTACTGGATTATTAAAAAAAATAACATTAAATTATAGAGTCATATGAAACTGGATGGACCTACATAGAAGGTTGACATCCACATTTGCAAGGTAGGAGGAGTCAAAGTCATATAAAAATAAGAAAATTACAGAAGTGTTAGAAACTCTTACTTCTCAAAAGTATATTTGTTAATCAGAGAAGATGCCTTAATCACTCAGAGCATCAAGGTAAAATTCTCCTTTAAGTATTGATGGAAATTGTATTCATAGCTAATCTTAAGTATTCTTAGATATTGTTGGATATTTATACATTAAATTGGATTCTATTAAATTTGGTGTTAAATCTTATTTTTGCTTTCAGCATAATCACGTACTATTCACTTAAAATATGTTGCTTGTTAGTTTCTGTTAATAAAATGGTAAAATTAGTAAATTGTCTCATTTATGTGCTTCTGTTGCAACTGAAATGAATCTTAATATTTTATACACTTCCTTATATGAGAAGGTATATTTTCTGAAGAGAAAAGTCCCAGATCTTTAAAGTATCTGGGACAGTTATAGCATTGATGAGCTCAATTAAAATAAAGCAGGGCATTTTGAGGGTAGTAACATTCTCAGACAGCTTCATCTCTTCTGAGATGGCTGTATAAATCTTATACATCCAAAACTTTTAAGCCTTTGTGAAATTGGCTTATTTGAATTCAGTAGCCTGAAGTAATCTGGGAAAAATGCCTGAACTAAGTTAGCTATAAAAAAAAGTTAAAAAGCCACAAACCACTCCCTCCACAATCCTTCAAATTAAAGACCATGAAAGTTTTAAGTAGGCAGTTATCATAATAGAGATTACAACTGATCCCAGCATTTCTGAAATAGCATCGGAAAATCAACCAGGGTTGCCAAGCCTATTCACCATGTTGAAATTACAGATGAGAGACTTGACAAACAATCTAGGTCTTTTTCAATATATAATTTCAGCTGCAAGATACTGTAAACTTTTGCTATAAATTCTGTGTCTTACAATCTTATACTCCACAACCACCTGATGAAGGAGCAGCGCTCCAAAAACTAGTGCTTCCAAATAAACCTGTTGGACTATAACATGGTGTTGTGTGATTTTTAACTTTATCAGTCTAATGTTCTACTAACTATCACTGAGATGTTGCATATGATTCACTTGGGTAAAGTACCAGAGGATGTGCTTTAAAACAGACCCAACAATACTTTGAGAGATGGTAGGGATGAGTGACACATTGTAAAGCGAAAACAATTGCTGAAAGTAGCTTTACTGCGTAATCTTCAGCGAAGTAATCCCATTTAAAAATTAATGGCAGCCTAAATGTGTGAAATCTGTTGGTATGGACATAGATTCATACATCATGGAAATAAACTCTTTGCTCCTACTTGTCCATACCAACGATGTTCCAAAACTAAACTAGTTCTACCTGCCTGTGTTTGGCCCACATCCATCCAAACCTTTCCTATTCATGTATTCATCCAAATGTCTTTTAAGCGTTGCAAATGTGCCTGCATCCACCAATTCCTCTGGCAGTTTACACATGAACTACTCGCTGTGTAAAGAAATTGCCCTTCGTATTCATTTTAAAGGTTCTCCTCTGACCTTTGAGGTATGCCTGCTAGTTTTAAACTCCCCTAGCCTAGGGAAAAAGACCTTTGCTATTCACCTTATCTATGCCCCTCATGATTTTATAAATCTCTATAAAGTCATCCTTCAACCTCCTATGCTCTACTGAAAAAAGTCTCCGTCTAAGCAAGGCTGAGAAAGACAGATTTTATATTAGTAAGGGATTCAAGGGTTATTGGAAACGGCATGAAAATGGGGTTGAGGATTTTCAGATCAGCTATGAACCTCTTGAATGGAAGGACAGACTTGATGGGCTGATTGGACTACTTTTGCTCCTACATCTTCTGTGTTAAGGATTTAAGTGAGGAGGAACAGAAAGGTTTTCCTGTTTTATTTCCCTCCTCGTTTGTTTAAAATTTGGAAGATTCACTTGCCATTCCAGTATGTATTTCACTGCTGATCGTAAAGTGTTAACTTGAGTTTTTAACAAAGTATGAGGTCAATTTTATTGTTCTGAAACCAACCTGATTAAATTATTAATAGTAAATATCAAAACAAAACCCACTCATACTCAAAATCCATGCACACAATTATAGATTTGAAGTTGAGGCTGATTTCATCAAACATTGCCCAGCTATAACTCACTGAATGTTAGGTCTCAACTAGGATGATGTTTAAAAATGAAGCATACTCCATCTGGAAATGTTGCTAAAGAAATTCAGAGACTTTTCCAGTCTGCTGGCTGGGATGTAACTACAGGTCACCACTCACCAAACTCAAAGCTTAGCTCTTGGATTGGAGGAGGTAGGGGAGGTTAGAGAGGGAGCAAGCTGCTGTTGCTCACTGCTGCTGCTTATATTCTGGCCCCGAATTCCAAGTACACACACAAAGTCACATGACTTTTCTTCATCTGCTATTGTATGTTCCAAAAGGTGATTTTATGTTTAGTCAGTTTTTTTAGCCATGGTTGCATGGGCCATGACAAACTGTTGTATATTTTGAATCTCCATTTTTGAGGAGTGGAGTGCTTTTGCTTGCAGACGCTTAGTTTTTTGAAGAGGCTTCTCCTCAACTTTTGGTTACACTTTAGCCTCACGTTCCTGATCTGCGATCACCTGGTGCGAGGAGGAGCAGACAGGTCAGAGGTCTGTCATGTGGATCTGCTCCTGGGTCTGGTCAAAAGGGTCATTAACAGGTCTGGGTAGTGGGCTGTGGAGGTGCTGTCTGTTTTTGACTTTTGGCCCCTTTCTCACTGTTACCTCCCAGCTTGTGTACTCCTAGAGAGGGAGCATGCAGTGCTCACCAGCACAGTAGAGGCCTTTAGAGATTGATTGCAGGAATTGTGTGCATCATCAGCCCTGCCAATGTTGTTTTAATTTCACAAGTTTCTATTTTCTTGCATAAAGTCTGTGAGCCGTTCATTTGTACTTTACTTTACTTCCCTATCTGCGGCTGATTAACTCCAATTTTGTTACCTTTAATTTTGAAAGAGTAGAAGGAAACAGTTTATATCTCCACATGGGCTTATTACTTCTGGTGGCATTCATGAACCCTGCGCTGCAATGGAATGGGAACGTGGCTTACATAGTGATGTAAATTAGCGGTCATTTTAATGTCGGTTTGTGTCCCTTTGTTTCAGTGAAAGTTCCTTTTCCAGATCCTAAACTACCTTTTTTAAAAAGTCTGAGAAATGGGTGCATCCTGAATTTTAAATTTAATGCTTGTTATAGCACGTCTTCATGACTATGTGAACAGCAATTCTCATATGAAAATTAATTACTATCTTAGCCTTTCCCAATTGATTATTTTAAATAACAGTCATCTTTGATTTGTGGTAGCTGTCTGTATACAGTGCTCCCAACTTTCAACAAAAGTCGTCACTCACTGCTCTATTACATAAGAACTGCTCCTTCACTCTGATTCAATTATTCACATGGTTTACGAGGAATGCTTCATTGACAGACAGTTTGAGAATTCTGTTTATATGCTTGGATAAGCATCACTTCAACAACACTCAAGAAGCTTGACACAATCCAGGACAAAACAATCCATTTGGTTATCAGCAACAACATCCATGACGTTCGACATTTGTGTCCTCCACCACTGATACACAGCGGCAGCAGCGGGCATCATATACCAGCTGCACTGTAGTGACTCACTGAAGCTCAGTCAACAACACTTTCAAAACCATGACCTCTACCATCTGGAAAGGCAAGGACAGCAGCAAGCTCTATTGTGTTGGATTGTGTTGCGATTGAAGATTCTTAAATGTTGTTAGGACAGCATTCATCAGGCAAACAGAAAATACCCCACCACACTCTTACCTTCTGCCTTATAAATGTATGGATTAGTGGTGCTGGAAAAGCACAACAGTTCAGACAGCATCCGAGGAGCAGTAAAATCTACGTTTCGGGCAAAAGCCCTTCATCAGGAAGGGCTGATGAAGGGCTTTTGCCTGAAACATCGATTTTACTGCTTCTCGGATGCTGTCTGAACTGCTGTGCTTTTCCAGCACCACTAATCCAGAATTTGGTTTCCAGCATCTGTAGTCATTGTTTTTACCTTATAAATGTATGGGAACACCATCACTTACAAGTTCCCTTTCTGGCACTCATCATGAATTGGAATTACATCACTATCTCTTCACTGTCATTAGGTCAAAATCCTGGAATTCCCTTTCCAACAGTCATGTGGGTAAACATACACTGTATGAACTGCAGGGGTTACAGAAAGTGGCTCACTGTCACCATATCAAGATCAATTACGAGGGGTTAAGAAATGCTCATCGAACTAACAACCACATACCATAAATTAGCACAGCAAAAGAGTTGGAAATAAACTTTAAACATAAAACTTAGGTTCTTTGAGGGCATATGTCAAATTATGAATTTAAATTACCATGTAAATTACCTTAAGCTAAATTGTGTTTCTTCTGTTTATGGAGTAATGGGTAAAAAAGAATGAGTGCATTTGAAATGATAAGAAAGAAGATTACAATTATGCTAAAATGAATGGACTTTAGTAAAGGGGTAGATAATTCATATTAAAAGGATATCTTGTAAAATAATTCAGTTTTACTAAATTAAATTAATTACTTGTTACACCTAGCTGTTGGGGCCATGGCTACCCTCTCTTAATTTACTCCCACTTGTTTGATTGGGAGCCTTCATCAGGACTGAGGAGGGGGAAGGGGGCTGAGAAATAAATGGAGCGAGGGGGTGGGGCTGGGGAAATGTAGATGGGACAGTGATAAGTGGATGCAGATATGAGGTGATTTGTGATTGGTCAGTGGAAAGGGCAGAGTGGATAGGTGGGAAGGAAGATGGACAGGTTGGGTAAGGTCAAAGGGGTGGAGAGGGATGATTGGTTCTGGGTTGAGGTGAGGGGTGAAGAGATTTGGAAGCTGGTGAAGTCTATGTTAAGCTGTTAATCTGGTCCAATCAGGGAGCCCTGGCTGATAAATATAAAGAAGAGTGTTCGAGATTCTCTTCACTCTGAGTGCTGGCTCTGAGGAAGCCAAACCAATGTCAAATACTATGCACATGTAAATAAAGGGTGACTTGGTGATGGGATACTGGCCTGTATGGAGTTATTTCGGTTTATTTATACTGTCATTAAAGATTTTAGACAAGAAAATTACTGTGTTTGAATACAGAATGAAGCTTAGCATCTACACCAACAACATTATTTCACTGTGCAGAACTTTTTTGGCTACTAATCTGCAGTCTCTAATTTATGATACAAATATTTATAAAGAATCATGGCCCTATTCCTGCATAAGAATTTCAAAAATACTGCCTTGTGGACAAAAATTTCAGGAATGTTACAAACAGCTTTCAAAAGGATCTTCATATTGTAGCTTAAACAAATCTTACTACACTGAGCAAAGACGAGATATGGAAAGGTACAGCAAGGAGTGTAAACTGCTTTTGCCAACTTAGAAACATATCATCATGTCTTTGTTGTTGCAGAGTTAAAATCCTGGACCTCTTTATCTACTAGCACATCAAACACAGCAGGCACAAGTGGGTACAGCAGATGTTGGAGATTAGAATAGTGCTGGAAAAGCACAGCAGGTCAGGCAGCATCCAAGGAGCAGGAAAGTCGACGTTTTGGGCAAAAGCACTTCATCAGGTTTTTGTCCAAAATGTTGATTTTCCTGCTCCTTGGATGCTGCCTGACCTGCTGTGCTTTTCTAGCACTACTCTAATCTTGACATCAAACACAGCGGTTCAGTTTGTTCACCTCCATCTTCTTCAAACATGGGATGTATGCATTGCTGGCTGGGCAAGCATTTAATGCCCATCTCTAATTGCCCAGTAAAAGGTCATGGTCAGCTATCTTCTTGAACTAGGTAAAAACAATGACAGCAGATGCTGGAAACCAGATTCTGCATTAGTGGTGCTGGAAGAGCACAGCAGTTCAGGCAGCATCCAAAGTGCAGCGAAATCGACGTTTCAGGCAAAAGCCATTTATCAGGAAGCTTTTGCCCGAAACGTCGATTTTGCTGCACTTTTGGATGCTGCCTAAACTGCTGTGCTCTTCCAGCACCACTAATCCAGTAACTACTTGAACTGCTACAGTTCATTTGGTGTAGGTAGACCCACACTCAAGAGCAATTAGTGATGGGCAATAAATGCTGGTCTGGTTGGCAGTATATGAACAGATAAAACAAAATTCTGAGTCCTTTATCCATTTCTATTTTGGCCCCAAACACTGTGGACAATGCACTCTGCTTTATGTCATGTGCATTTGCTGCTAACAAGGTCTCAGAAAATGTCTAGATCTGGAGAATCTGGGAGGGTCTGTGTGAATGGTAACAGATTGAAGACATAAAAAAAATGGCCTAGGTTTCAGGTTGTGAGTGTGTATTAGCCATGGATCATCGACAAATACTCTAATTGCTGAGTCACAAGGCAATGGGCTTCAGTCCCATTCCATAGGTTTGACTAAAGTCTCAGCCGACTCTTCACTAGTATTGGGGAAACCTTGCAATGTTGGGTGAGATTTTAAACTGAAATCCTGCAGAGACTGGAGTTTTCATCTTCTCACAATATTGCAAATTGGCTCATGAGCTCAAAAACTGAGGATTAGATTTTCATAAAGTTATCGAGGCTTTGGGGACCTTTAAGCATGACTGCTAAGCTCTGTCAGTGGGAAGAGAATTAAACAAGAGGGAATCTGAATTCATCAAGACTATTTGTACTTCGTGCTGAATTCAAATAGACTGCGTTTTTGCGACAGTAAGGATCTTTAGAATTTTTGGAATATATTGGCCTTTTGTCTTTTTAAGTATGCTTTTCCATTTAATGGGAAGATAGCTGTTTTCCGACTTCAACATTCTCACCTTATCCCCAGCACTTAAAAGTCTAACCATTTCTATTTTGTCACTTGGCCATTAACAAGTTTCTATACACCTATAATACATCATAGTATTTTTGCTGTTCATCCAGAGACCCAGGTAATATTCAGGTGACCCAGGTTCAAATCTCAGGGCAGATGGTAGAATTTGAATTCAGTAAATCTCTGGAATTAAGAATCTAAGATGACCATCATGAAACCATTGTCGATTGTCAGGAAAACCCACATGGTTCACTAATATCCTTAACAGAAGGAAACTGCCATCTTACCTGGTCTGGCCTACACGTGACTCCAGACGCACAACAATGTAGTTGACTTTTAACTGCCGGATGGGCAATAAATGCTGGCCCAGGCCACAATGCCCTCATTCTGGGAATGAATTAAAAATATACCTATATGTTAGCTCACCTCGAGCTACCTAAGTAGAATCATGTTTACTCATAACCATAGAGGAGGTGGTGGATGCTTTGGGGTGAAGCATTACATTTTCCTTAAATTTAAAACATGCAAAGGTTCTTGGTGGCGGATAGTATCCACATATAAAAATTAGCAATAATAAGCAGCCAAAATCATACCATATAGATTGACGTAGTAGCTCTCCCTATGGCAGATAAATCACATCCTACATAATGTGTAGCTAAGTGTTAACATCATTAAACTTCCTAGAAGCAAAATGAACTTAATCACCAAGTCTCTGCTGGTAATTGACAAGTCTCCTCATGTTCCTTCAGACTGTTTAAAAACACGTTCGGTACAAACGTCAAATTTGTACAAGAGCTACCTGACTTCCCCAGGGACTGGATGCATTGCTGGCAGCTATCTGAGCAGACCAAATGCTGTTGTCTATAGAAATGGCTCACACAGCTGTGTGTGCACAAGAATGTTGAATTGGCACTATCATAACATTACACAGCCAAACTGGCTGAGATGACACCACAATTCCAAATTTAGACAATGTGGGTCTCAGATTTCAGCATTATTCAAATTCAAGAAGCACAAAGCAGCACAATGGGCTCTGAAGTTATGTTATTTAAATGTCAGGAATCCTGATCACAGTTCTTTGAACTTCTCCTATCGCAAAATGTCTGAAGGAACTGAGGAGTGTTTCGGAGGTATTCATGCATTTACCAAAGTATGCTGCCAAGGATGGCAGTAGAAGCAGGTGACTGATCCATATCAAGGATGCACTAGAACAGGGACAATAGAGTCAGCATTATGAGGGCCTCTGGCTCCGCAACACAGCAGGGAGGTAGAGCAGAGGCTGCAAAGGGAAAGATTGGAGTCACACAAGCCCATGCTCCCTGTCTGACAGCACACTGTATGGCAGGCCAGCTAATAGACCACTGTTCAGTTTGCATGTTTAGTCATGCTTCCTGTGTGCCACCCCAACAGGATTCTTTTCCAAGCCCTTTGCAGCCAGACTAGTCTATTGATTTGGCATGTGATGAGCAGACAAATGTTTTTAATTCCTGGCTTGGTTGCATCCTAACCCTATTGCACTCATTCATGGTCAGTAATCTTGTGCTGATCCTGACTCTGTCCTATTCTACTGTCTGAGTTGGTACCTGTGAGTGACAGCTCTGGTGTTCTACCCAGGGCTCCCATAGTGCAGTTCCTGGGTCTCTCTAAGTTTGGGGGAGTGAGACTTGCAATCAGGGAAAGGGGACGACAATGGTTGTACCATTTGTAGTTACTGTGCAGCTCAGACAAAAAGATGAGGTCATGTTGAAGTTATGAAGTGGTATGAGGCAGAAAGATGAAACCTCCTTCACATCGTTATTGTACTGGAAGGCCATACTGCAGAGAACCATTCCGTGTAATGGGCTTAGGTAGTACAGGCAGCATTAACCATTGCCAGCTCAGTTCTGCTCCCTTCTGTGTGCCTGCTTATCTTAAAAGAGAGAGAAAGAATACCAGTCTTTGCTTAACACCGCCACAGCTAAATAGCTGGAGGTGAAAACACTGACTGTGGGTACAAAACTGGGCAACACTGGAAGCTGTATGAGGAGGATATGGTGGTTTTTAATGTTGGCATGAGTGTTGCTGGATCCGAATGTTGGAAGGTTAGAACTTTGAGCAGCATGAGGGGTTAGTGGAGAGTGTAGAAGGTATTGTGTGACAAAGCATTCTTTGACGTTTCGTACCTGAATGAAGTCATTAGATCTGGACTCCAGAAACTGACCTTACCGTATATCTACTGGGGATCCTTGAATGTGTCCTAACACATTCCTTGCTCCCGTGGGATCTCTCCTCCTGCTGATCTGCACCACTTTTGCTTGCCACAATGGATCCTCTACGCGTCCCAATATTCACTTCCTAGGAAGTTGCATTGTATCAATCTTTCTGTGAAGCTTCCTTTCCTGCTGTTAAGAAAAAGCTGGTAATCAGAACCACAAAAATTGTGAACAAGATTGATTAGATTAGCTACCCTTCGGTATGGAAACAGGCCCTTCGGCCCAACAAATCCACACTGACCCTTCAAAAAGCAACCCACTTAGACCCGTTCCCCTACCCTATATTTACCCATGACGAATGCACCTAACACTATGGGCAATTTAGGATGGCCAATGCACATCTTTGGATTGTGAGAGGAAACCAGAGCACCCAGATAAAACCCATGCAGACATGGGGAGAATATGCAAACTCCACATGGAGAGTCGCCCAAGGCAGGGACCGAACCCAGGTGCCTGGTGCTGTGAGGCAGCAGCGCTAACCACTGAGCCAACGTGCCACCCATTGCTGTGCGTGCAGCCCACTGGCAGAGGTCAGTGTCAGAGTGACACCTATCAACGCTCCAATCATTCAGATAAGATGGATACACAGAATGTGTGCTTCATTCACTTTGATCTAAAGAGGTACAGGCAGACCAAGAATATACCCTCACACTGAGAAATTGAAGCAGATGAATTTATCAACATTATAAGCTTGCATTAAAGTCAAAATGACATTCCTTATTTTTAATTCATTGTCTCTTAAATAATAACCTTAACGTAAGCAATTTAAATACCTGGGCAGTATATGCATATTCAAATCAATAGTTAAATTAAGTTATAAGTCATCTGAGTTATATTCATCTACTTTGAATTTGAACACAGTGGTGTCCTCTCTTGCTGCAGCAGCTCTAAGTTGTTCGACTGAGATGCTATAATACCTTCTCCTTCTATTACATGATTTGTCAATTTCAGTTTTCCTCCAATATTTGAAAATTATGTTAGTAGCCCTGTTTTAGCCCTTTTCGATTCCACCTCATGCCCTAAGCTTCAATTCATTAGAAATCTTTACAGGGAGGATTAGTATACAGGAATAAAATCACACACCTCCATACAGTACCACGTAACAAGAAGGAAAGTTCCAAAAGATAGGAATCAATCAAAAATGCATCCAATAATGTGAAGGGTTTTCCAGGAAATAGAATGAATGTTAATTTAACATTAATTTTAAGAAAAATAAGCTGTTCCATCTAGTAATGAAGAAGTGAAAATCTGAAGACAATTTAATTTATCCAATGTTGTCGATGGACAAATGTTCTGCATCTGTTCCTCATGGTGTACAACCCATTGGAGGTCTCTTGCAGGTCAGTGGTAGTGTCCTTACCTCTGTACCAGGATACCCAGGTTCAAGTCCCATCTGATCTAAAGGTGTGTAATGACATCTCTGAATAGAACAATTAGAAAATATCTATACCAAATTGCAAAGGGCCTTGTGGATGGTGGTAGTGTCCTTACTACTGAGCCAGGAGGCCAATGTTCAAATCCTACCTACTCCAGAGATGTTTAAGCACATTTCTGAAAGGTCGTTATGAAAATACCTGTATAGGTCAATGGTAGGATGCAAAGGGATCTTGTGGATAGTGGTAGTGTCCCTACCCCTGAGCCAGGATGCCCTGGTTGAAGTCCTACCTGCTCCAGAGGTGTGTAATAACATATCCAAATGGGTTGATTAGAAAATATCTGTACAAGTCAATACTTGATATTGATTCATCATCAATGGTGATGCACCAGTTGGAAAGTAGTTACATCTTTATGCTATTCAGAGACAGGAAGTTTTATAGCACAGTAGGATCAAGTCCATGAATTAATGACCAAGGAAAGTGTGTTCACAATAGAGCCAACCAAGTTGAGTAGCAACCTGTATGAGTCAATGCGCCAAGAGGACTGGGTTCAAGTCCCACTTGCTCCAGAAATGTGTTGTAACATCTCTGAACAGATTGATTGGAAAATACCTGGGAGAAAGTGAGGACTGCAGATGCTGGAGATCAGAGTCGAGAGTGTGGTGCTGGAAAAGCGTAGCAGGTCAGGCAGCATCCAAGGAGCAGGAGAGTCAATGTTTCGGGCATAAACCCTTCATCAGGAATAAGGCTTATGGCCCGTGGAGGTGTAAGTGGGGAGGGATGGTGAGAGATAAATGGGAGGGGTGTGTGGGGGAAGGTAGCTGAGAGTGCAATAGGAGGATGAAGTTGGGGGAGACAGTAATAGGTAGAAGAGGAGGGTGGAGTGGATAAATGTGAAAGATGATGGACAGGTCAAGAGGGCAGAGCCGAGTTGGAAGGTTGAGACTGGGATAAGGTGGGGGAAGGGAAAATGGGGAAACTGGTGAAATCTACATTAATTCCGTGTAATTGCAGTTTCCCAAAGCGGAAGATGAGGCGTTGGGTGGTTAGAGTTTGACAATGGACAAATCCCAGGATCTGCATGTTTTTGGTGGGGTGGAAGGGGGAGTTGAAGTGTCCAGCCAAGGGACAGTGGGGTTGGTTGGTGCTGGTGTCCCAGAGATGTTCTCTGAAATGATCTACAAGTTGGCGTCTACAAGGGGACCACATCGGGTGCAACGGATACAGTAGATGACATTAGTGGAAGTACAGGTAAATTTCTGTAAGATGTGGAAAGATCCTTTGGGGCCTTGAATGGAGGTGAGGGGAGAGGTGAGGGGAGAGGTGTGGGGATGGGGTGCAGTTTTGCACTTCATGTGGTGGCAGGTGAAAGTGCTGGGAGTGGGGTGTGGGCTGGTAGGGGGCATGGATCTGACAAGCGAGTCACAGAGAGAATGGTCTCTCCAAAATATTGATAGGGATGGGGAGGGAAATATATCCCTAGTGGTGGGGTTTGTTTGTAGGTGGTGGAAGTGGCAGAAGATGATGTGATGTATCTGGAGGTTGGTGGTGTGGAAAGTGAGGACCAGGGGGGTTTTGTCCTTGTTCCAGTTGGACTGTTGAGTTTCAAGGGTGGAGGTACAGAAAGTGGAGGAGATGCAGTGGAGGGTATTGTCAACCACGTGGGAGGAGAAATTTCCCATCGAAATTCGGATGTTCTATGGTGGAATTGGTCATCCTGGAAACAGATGCAGCGGAGGTGGAGTAATTGGGAATAAGGGATGATGTTTTTACAGGAGGAGGGTTAGAGGAGGAGTAGTCCAGGTAGGTGTGGGAGTCGGTGGGTTTGTAGTAGATGTCTGTGGTTAGTCAGTCACTGGAGATAAGATGGAGAGGTCCAGGAAGGGGAGGGAGGTGTCCCAGATGGTCCAGGTGAATTTGTGGTCGAGGTGAAAGGTGTTAGTGAAGCTGATGCACTGTTCAAGGAAGAGCATTGGTACAGTCATCAATGAAGCGGAGGAACAGGTGGAGAATGGTGTCAGAAAATACCTGTACAAATCAATGATTTGGTGTTGTTTTCATGATGCAATGGTACTGCCCTATCTCTATACTAGGAGGCCCAGGTTCAAGTCCCACCTGCCCTACAGATGTGTAATAACATTTCTGAACAGATTGATCAGATAATATCTGTACAAGTCAAAAGTGTGGGTCTTGTGGTGCAGTGGTACTGCCCCACAGAGAAGTAAAGCATTTGTTCAGAGTCGGTGTTAATAGCTGAAATGAGGTCAGCTTTACAAACAAAGATGTGAAGACAAGATACTTGGAGGGAAAATAAGATTCAAAATAGAGGGTAGAATTCATCATCTGGGGTTGTTGAGCTCAATGTTGAGCTGTGAAATGCCTAATCAGAAGATAAAGTACTTGTTCTCCAGCACCTTGAAGCCTGGAGCACTTCCCTCCCTAAACATTCTACTGATGCCCTGTACTCCACTTCCTCCACATACTTGTAGTCATCTGGAAACCTCCATTCTGCCTCTTTAAATTAGTTATCTACATTGTCAGCCATAAGTCTGTATTCATTTGCCCCTGTGCCTGCCATATCAAGAACTAAAAAAAAGTCTCTACCTTCTAACAACTCATTGGATTTGCTTCAGTAAAGCTTTTCATTTGTTTATAGAAAAATCGACAATTACATTTCTGACCTTGTAAAAAAAATCCCTTCTTCATTATTATGAGTAGTGGCATGGCAGATTTGCAAGTATTTATAGCAAACAAATTTATCGTTTTGAAGTATGTGGGGAATTAGTGCCAAATATCTTTCTGTATTCAATTGCATTGGAACGGTAGCAACATTGCATTGAACTGGGATGCAGAAAACACAATAAAAAAAGCTGACGTTAAAGAGCATATGAGCCCAAAGTTATTGAGATCAACATCCCAATTACTATTAACAGAAATTTAAGATATGCAATCAATTTCCAATTCATATGGGCTGGAATCTAAATTATGTTCTTCCTGCTGTGAAAAATAGCCAAGAGGTGTAATATGGATCCAGTATCATTTCTCCCTTCATATTTATTGGGCACGGGTCTAGCTGAGATGTATTCCCTTTGTCCAAGCTACTTGATCATAAACATGAACTGACAGCACCTTGTGCCAGGAAAGAAAGTTGGAACAAATTGTGTAGCTGAAGGCTTTGAGAGATTGTGGAACTGGCAGTCAGTCTCTGCATCAACTGGCGATTGATGGAGGAACATAGAGAAAGTTACCAGACTTGAAATTCTGTTAGAAGGCTAACTGGAAGAGAACAGTTACTGTCGCAGTCTTCTTTCTTTCAATGTCACATCTTTTAGTTGGGGGAGTCCAGATAGAAAGTCTACTTGTCTACAAATGTCTACTTCATCAGATGAAAATTAACGCCTAGCTTAGAGGCAGGAGTGAAGAAGCAAAACATTTAGAAAACACACGATCACCAAAATAGCACGTCAGTCCGAGTCCCATGCCTGGTGTTGAAATTATCTAGAGGCAGATACATTTTCCAAAGAAATTTGAATTCCTAGTGGTTAAACTAAAGGAATTATGCAGCAAAATTTCAAGTTTTAAGATTTTTACTGTAATGTACAAACTAAAAGCAGCATTGATTAAACACAATTTCAATAAACAATTTATACTCTGAATATTTAAAACCCCTATTTAAGTTTAAAATAGCCACAGATCTTCTTCCATGGTTGTACTTTACTCTGATCCTTCAATTTCATTCTCCAGGATCCTTTCCAAAGTGATGTTTAGTTCCTTTGCCATTATAAGTAAATAATTTCTACACCTTGAAATGACTATTAAGGTGTGGTTACTCTGGAAATTTTTCTTTCTGGCCAAAGCTACATGAGTTTACCAGCATCATTTGACTCTTTTGACCCTGGTCTCTTCAATTTATCTACCACCTGCCACTAGCATTCTTGCACATTGAAGGATAGAGACTTGCTGCTTCTATCTCTCAGCTCTATCCACTTGGATTCTTATACACAAAACCATTCAGTGAACTTCAGTGAGACTTTTAGGACAACCTGTAAACCAAATCTACCAGGGCTTCCTGTGGACTGTCCTCTCAAATCCCATCTCCTTAGCAATGTGATTCCAGGTGGAGTTTCCAATTAGTTATCCGTAGATGTTCCGATGATGCCACCAACAACAGGGAGCCTCAGGAACCATAGAAACCCTCCAGTGTGGAAGGAGGCCTTTCAGTCCATCGAATCCACACCGATACTCTGAAGAGCATCCAGATGCAACCCCCTCAATACCCCCCACTCAATCCCTTTAACCCTGCATTTCCCATAGGTAATCCACCTAACAAACACATCGCTGGATACTATGGGGGAATTTCCCATAGCCAATCCACCTGACCTGCACATCTTTGGACTTTGGGAGGAAACCGGAGTGCCCAGAGAAAACCCATGCAGACACAGGGAGAATGTGCGAACTTCGCACAGACAAGTGTCCCAAGGTAGAATCGAACCCAAGTCTCTGGCACTGTTAGGCAGCAGTGCTAACCACTGAGCCACCGTGCCACCCCTTTTCCTTGTTTCTTCTTCACCCCTTTCCTCAACTGAGATTCTCCACCATCATGGTTGAAAGGGTCCTCAGTTATGTCTGACGTATTACCTGTACTCCTGCCCTCAACCCTTTCCTCGCTCCCACAACAACAATAAGGTCCCACAGTCCTCACTTTCTATTCCAACAAATATCATAAGCTGCAATATCCATCACTTCCTGTGTGATGTCATCACCAGATACATATTTCGCTTCCATTCCTTGTCATCATTTTGCAGGGACCTCAGTCCATTCATCCTCCACTCCCAAAGCCTCCCCACACTCCCACAGCAGCTTTCACTACAACCAACGAAGGTGCAACAGTTGTCACTTTACCCCCTCCTTCCTTTCTATCTAAGGCCCCAGATTCACCTTTCAGATAAAGCAATGATTTACCTGCACTTTGTTGAATCTAGTTTACTGTATTCTCTGCTCACAATAAGGGCACCTGTACATTACCCAAAACTTACACTGGGGTAATCATTTTGCTGAACGCCAATGCTCTGGACATAAAAATAACTCTGCGCTTCCAATTGCCTGCCACTGCAACACCTCACCATGCCAACATTTCTGTGTCAGGCCTTCTGCAGTGTTCCAGCAGGGGCCAATGCGAGCTGGAGGACCTCATCTTCCACCTCAGTACCTTATATCCTTCAGGACTCAACATTAAGTTGGACAATTTCAGACATGAACATTCTCCTCCATGTTTGTTACCCTTCCATTTAACCCTGCGTCCTGTGTTGTATGGATTGCTCCCAGAACAACCAATCTACTTTCAACCATTTGCATTTCTCGTTAGCCCTCTAACCAGCATTTATTTCTCTCAGCTTATCATCAGCAATCTCTGTGTTTGTCTATCCCATTTTTCTCTCTCTGTCTGTTTCTAGGCACCACCTTGACATCCTCTATTCACTCCCTCACCCCACCTCTTTATCAGCATAAATGCACCAACAGCCAGCTCTTTTCAATTCTGATAAAGGCTCGCTGGTCTCAAAATGATAATTCTGTTTTTCTCCCGATGGATGCTGCCAGACCTGAGTTTCTCTGGCACTTCCTGTTTTTGTTACAGATTTCCGGCGTCTGTAGTTCTTTGTTTTTATTCTCGAACCTTGCATTTGTAACACTAGTCCAGTCATCTGTTGAAATTCCTGGGGAAGTGCCAATTAGGTGAAGGCTGTTAGAACAAGTCACTGCTATAACAAGTTCATTTTTTTCTCTGTAACATTTGAGAAATGTTTCCCTTAGATTAATTTGATTGATTAAACTCTTTTGAAGTTACTAAGATGTTTTGTTTTACTATTGGCATTTATTTTGAAGCATATTGCATTTGTTTTCCGTTCCTCCCTCAAGACAAATTTAACAGTAATCAATATAGATCATCAGAATCCAGAAATGCACCACATTCATTGGGCTCACAGGTGACACTCATAGTGTGCAGCCAAATCTGTGAAAGAAGCAAAGCTGTACGAACAAATTATCAGGCAAATTTCAATATAGAGAACTGAGACGTATTACACAGTGGAAGAAAGAATCGAGAGATATATGTTCCAGTAATCCCATGGGCGTAATCCCCAATTTGAGCGGATGTTTCATGGAAACACTGTTAACTTATCATTGGTTCTAAGTTATGGTGATGAATGATTGTGAGATGCCTTTAGGAAATTTCCAGTGTTTTACTCAGGTGAGTGATAGTTTGTGAGAGGAGAGGGAAGTGAAGTGAGGACTGCAGATGCTGGAGATCAGAATTGAAAAGTGTGGTGCTGGATAAGCACATCAGGTCAGGCAGCATCCGAAGAGCAGGAGAGTTGACGTTTCAAACATGAGCTCTTCATCAGGTTTGAAGAGCTCATGCTCGAAACATCAATTTTCCTGCTCCTCAGGTGCTGCCTGACTGGCTGTGCTTTTCCAGCCCCACACTTTTCGAGTTTGTGAGAGGGATCTTGACAGATGTTTGGAATAGAAGGTTTAATCACCAGGATGTCAGTTTACTTTGCAGCAATAAACAATATACAGTGCTGCATTTTACATGCAGCTTTGAAAAGGATAAGTCTGAGACAGTCTTGGTAAATGGCATAATTTTATGGTTAGGCCATACCATTAATAACCCTCGTTGGGTGTAGAGGCACGAAAGAGACATTCAGGCCTTAGATGCAATGCAGAGAACAGGTGGTTGTGCCTGCGGATTTGAAGAGGAATGGTTATAAAATTAAAGAGAAAGAAAATACTGCCGTATCTTACATGTTTCATATCTTCAAAACATATTTGTGCACTTCATATCCAATAAATTATTTAGGACATGTATTCACTGTTATAATTTAGGAAAACATGAGACCCATTTCATTTACAACAAGTTTCCAGAAACAGCAATAAAATAAATGACCAGTTAATTTCATATCAGCTTATTTTATAGCAGCTCGTATCCTGCAGCCTTCATTGAAGACAAATGGGACTTTGTAGAGGTTTAAGTGGAGCACAACATTAAATATATGGTGTCTATTTCATACTAAATCTCAACGTGGAGAATAAGGACACATAAATATTGACAGCGTGTTGGAAAAAGGGAGTTGATAGCCAAAAACAACTCTTCACATTGGGGATTAGCATCTGAAAATAAATTCTTAAGTAGGCACTGGAGGTAAAAATTGTAAAAGAAGTCTTTGGATGCTTCTATGGAAATATAGGTAGCTGGATAGGTTAGCTTTCCTTCTTTCTTTTTCATGAGATAAAATTGATGAAAGGTTTTGAGTATTTCAGATACCTTTATGCTACATATGTCCTTATTATGATTTCAGGTGTAATTGTAGCAGAAATATGCTTAACTTGTGGTATATATCTAATATTCTGATCATGGTGCTCACAGAGATATTCTTGGCTATGAGTTCAAACATGCTGCAGTTGGTTTTAAGCAGCTGTGTTGTGTTTTGGGGTTTTTCTTCGAATGTTGACAGCAGTGAACATGAACACTGTGCACATTCTTCTTATAATAATCATTATTGTGTGGCAGGTGTAGTAACTGGAAGAGACCAGTGTGGAATGTGCTGCCTCAGAGGGCTGATCGGGAACTCGATTAAATGCACCACCAAAGCACGAGCCCAAAGCTAATAACACAACAACCTCAGGCATGGTTAGCCACATGGAAATGTATAGAAACCTTGCTCAACTCTTTCTTTGCCAGATCAGTGAAACCTTTTTCTCTTGTTTACTGCATATCTTGGCTTGACTTGGGCCATTAACTTGCAATGTATTTAATTCAGTTCTTAGTTATTAAAAATCATTTTGGCACAGTCTATAAATTCACCTGTTCATTCAACTGAATATACAGAGAATTAATTGCCTCATTGAAGACTTAAGAAAGTCAAATTGACCATTCTCTTGGAATTTGATTTGTCAATGTATGAGCACAGTGACACCAGCACATGGGAAAGACTTTTAAATGAATAAAACATAGCCCATCAGAGAGACTGACAAATTGTGAATGCACAATAGCGAGAATGTACTTCTTCCAATGAGTGTGGACAAGTGATCACTTAAAACTTAGAAGCACAGCACCTCAAATCTCAGCGTTCTGATCTTAAAAGAGCTCTGGTGTGGGGAGCTTGGATAGGGACTGTCCATACTGCCACCTCACTGGAGGTACAGAAGACAGATTTTGTGCATATGATTGAAATGATGAGGCAGCGTTAGGAGTCCAACGCCACATTTATAACACCCTGTCGGAAGTTTCCCAGAATGTATAGAATACTCTGGAGAACATGATCTTCTGGAATATTTCTGCAACAATGCAGCACCAACAGGTGGCACAAATACTCACTGATGTTTCTGGTTCTGGCAACTGTTGAATAAGTTCATGGTTCTGAAAGGCTGAAATCCATTCTGTTGGTTTCACACACAGTCTATGGGTGGAGAATTGCTTTCAAGTATATTCCTAGAACTTAGAACATAGAGAAGTACAGCACAGACCAGGCCCTTTGACCCATGATCTTGTGCTGAGGTTTATCTTAATGTAAAATATAATAACAACCTATGCACCTCTCAACTCACTGATATCCATGTGCATGTCCAGCAGTCGCTTAAATGTCCCTAATAACTCTGCTTCCACCACCACAGCTGGCAACACATTCCATGTATTCACAACTCTTTGCTTAATGACCCTACCTCTGATGTCTCCTCTATATCTTTCTCCGAATATCTTGAAACTATGAACCCTCGTACCAGTCAATCCTGCCCTGGGGAAACGTCTCTGGCTATTGACCCTATTCCTCTCATTATTTGGGAAACAGTTCTCTCCCCCCGAGCCAACTGACACACTGACACACACATTTGTTTGGTTGAACTAGTCCTCACCCTCAACAATTTCTTCTTCGAATCCTCCCACTTCCTCCAAACCAAAGGGGTAGCCATGGGCACCTGCATGGACCCCAGCTATGCCCGTCTCTTTGTTGGGTATGTGGAACAGTCTATCTTCTGCAGCTACACCGGCACCATTCCCCACCTTTTCCTCTGCTACATCGATGAACTGTATCGGTGCCACCTCATGCTCCCACGAGGAGCTTAAACAGTTCATCAACTTCACAACACCCTCCACCCCAACCTCAAGTTCAACTGGACAATATTGGACACCTCCGTCCCCTTCCTGGACCTCTCTATTTCCATTTCTAGCGATCGACTTAACACAGACATCTACTCCAAACACACCAACTCTCGCAGCTACCTGGACTACACCTCCTCCCATCCTGGCTCCTGTAAAAATACTATCTCGTATTCCCAGTTACTCCACCTCTGCCGCATTTGCTCCCACGAGGACCAATTCCATCATAGAATGTCCCAGATGGCCTCCTTCTTCAAAGACCACAATTTGTCCTCCCACGTGGTCGACAATACCTTCCAGCACATCTCCTCCACTTCCCGCACCTCTGCCCTTGATCCCTACCCTTCAATTGCAATGACAGAACCCCCCCCCCCCCCCCCCCATGGTCCTCACCTTCCACCCCACCAACCTCTGGATACATTGCATCATCCTATACCATTTTCACTATCTACAAACAGATCTCACCACTAGGGATAACCCTTGCATTCTGGAAAGACCAATCCCTCCATGACTCCCTTGTTAGGTCCACCACCCCCCACCATCCCTGCCGCCAACGCACCCTCTGTTCCTGACACCTTCCCTTGTCACCGCAAGAACTGAAAAACCTACTCCCACACCTGCCCTCACCTCTGTTCAAGTTCCCAAAGGATCCTTCCACATTCGACAGAGATTTACCTGTACTTCCACACACGCCACCTACTGTGTCTGTTGCCTTTGATGTGGTTTCTTCTATATTGGGGAGACAGGGTGCCAACTTGCAAAACGTTTCATAGAACATCTCCAGGACTCATGCACTAAACAACCCCACCGCTCAGTGGTCGAACACTCTGAGCCTTCCTCCCACTCCATCATGGACATGCAAGTCCTGGGCCTCCTCCACCAAACTCTAGCCACCCGACTCCTGGAGGAAGAACGCCTCATCTTCTGCCTTGAGACCTTCCAACCACACATGATCAATGTCGATTTCACCAATTTCCCCATTTTCCCTCCCCCACCTTATCCCAGGTTCAACCTTCCAACTTGGCACCGTCCTCATGACCTGTCCTACCTATTCATCTTCCTTCCCACCTATCTGCTTCACCCTCCTTTCTGACCTCTCACTTTCACCTCCACCTCCATCTACCTATCACATTCCCAGCTACTTCCCCCCCCCCCCATTTATCTCTCAGCCCCCTTGGGCCACTCACTCCTTGTAATTAGGTCTGATCAAATCAAGCTGTACTCATGTCTATTGGAACGACTACTGGTGTGACTTCGTTAAAGTGAATAAATTAGCTCTCAAGTCAGAGAACTCAGCATTGAGCACTTCTCTCATAACTTGACATTTTCAACTGCTATTATTGTTACATAAGGTAATGGTTCTGTAAGATTAATGTTGGAGACTGTTTAAACGCCACCCAATCTGATAATATCATACAGACTTGAGTGGGATAAGGCAGGACATCTGAGGATTTCATCAGATACAGATCTATATGTACAGGTCTCCTCACGTTTGAGTAACAACGTCCAACAAGCTAATGCAACTGATGACTCATTGCTATCATGCAATAAGCTATGTCTGGTTAAAACAAGAGCCTCTTCGTATTTAGACTCAATAGTGGTTGATCCTCCACCACTGTAAACCAATCAAGCCTTTGGGCCCACTTACAAGAATGAAGGTTAATAGCAGCATTTTTCTGCCTACAAATATTAGAGTATTGCTGAGGGATTCATGACTTGATTTATATAAATAATCCAGTACATGAAACAACCACTGATGTGCGGAATATTTAAACCTGCTATGTTCAACATAATGAAGTGGTGGTTTGAACCTGAGGTGACAAATGAGTTGAGTAAGCCTTCTCTGGACAGAAGTCACTGAAGGCCTAAATCCACTATAACAGAAACATAATTACAGGACAATAATGCAACTGTGATAAATAAGGTTTAATTGAGATGTAAACATCCTACATGATTTTATTGACTTATTAGACACATTCACAGTTGGAGCATGAAACTCACTTGCCACATAACCTGTAGGAACATTATTAAAAACTAATATATTAAAAATTGTGTAGTTATGATGAGCCGAATAGCTGATTTGGCAATGGTTGACATAGCTTAGCTAGGTACAGAATGCTCAGCTCAAATCTGAACTTGTCTGAAAATACATGTAAGATGTCAATGGTCTTTTTTACAGTCATGAAGCTTACTTTTCTGCTGATGTGACGTGATATAATTGGTTATGCAATCTGAGACAGGAAAACTTGCAGTAATACAATGTTTAGCATTCTCTAACATCACGATGTAATTGATCTCGGTTGTAACTTGTGGTTTGATTGCTTAACGACAGACCTTATTTATGTGCTTTTCACAACTGTTAGTCTGCTCTTAAACATGGTAACGCCTCATTTCCTTCAACTAGCTCAATGCCATTGATAATACCTGACATTATTCACCTAAACAAGCCATCCCATGTGGCCATCTACTTACCACTCAAGCCACAATTTCTGAATTTCAAATTAAAGCTCATCCACTGTGCTGTTTCATTTAAAGCATCACATCCCCAGGATTCAGGATGTTCTCCCATTCATTTCCTGTGAGGTTTCCTGTTTATCATCTTAATGATGACTCTACTTTGTCGGCATCAATTTCATCAAACAGCATGTCCTTTTGCTCAGGTCTCCATGAACTCTTGAGATGATACCGGCAGAATTACTGCAAATGACGCTGTGCCCTTCAGTTTGGCAATGAGAATTTTGTTTCTTTCAGTTCCTCAAATGCACAATCTCCTTATATTTTCGATAAATTTAACTGAAAGATCTTTTTTTCTGAACTTTGATGTCAACAGTCCTAATTCTCCTGGCCTATTTAGCATTATCGCTTCAGAGAAATGCAACTTTCACAACTTCTCCATTGCTGGAACTGTTTTTGAGAAACTACCTTCTTGTTATAATGCCAGACACTTCTCTTTTGTTAGAGATAAGCCTTCCAAACCTTGAAGGTAACTCTTTTACCCAATTACAGATGTTCCCTAGTAATTCCTCAACTTCTGTTTCTGATGGACTATCAATGGAACTTCAGGAGGAAACAAATTGTTTATGTTTGTTAAAATTTAAATTTTGAGAACCAGTCTTTAGTTAAAATGTCATGAGGTAAAGTTTCACATGGATCATGGTTTTAATGAGTTGACCTGCAAGCTTGATTTGGGCCCAAGAGCAATTTGAAACAATATCATAATGATCTGTCATTAAAATAATCCATAATGATTACGTAAAAGTAATTAATAAACGTAAGACCGTTTATCATTCATTACTTGATCACTAATACTTTGAATAAATAAGGACAAAACTTAACTGTACAAATATTTCAAGCATTTAATCCTGGTATTCATTTCAGTAGTGTTTAAACTGTCTGAATGAAGTGAAATCATTAACATCTCCAGGATTATGCTTTGGTTCCAAAACGTTTAGATTTGATCTCTGGTAAAGCAGAGTCAATATTTACATGAGATATATGAAGAATGATAGCATTTTAGACCAAACTCATGGGAAAATCCTTTACCTGAAATTGACTTTTACAAGAGAATATATGCACAGAATGTTTTTCTGGCATTTACACCTGTCACTTGCGGAAATTACAGCAGAAGAGCGGAGAATCCTTGCAGACATGACTGGCAAATGCTTATGGCCAAGGACCATATGAAACAGTATCAATTTGGTTTGCTAACTGGCAAGGTATCAAATACTATCACAATATTGTCCTTTTTTTTTCAAGAAAATAAAAATTATGTTGGAATTATCAAGTTACATGTTCACAATTTTGCAAAAGTCATTGTGAGGTTTTGCCTAATGGAAAAACCTGAAACATTGTTATGCGTTCATCTGGCGAATGAATCATAACCATTCATTTGTGGCCTTTCCAAAAGACGTTGGGTTATGGAGTTCATTGCTGAAGGAGAGTAGAAGCATAAATCATAGAATTGTACAATTCCTGGTCAAGTGCAGCTGATGTTGATTATAACGCAAGACTGTAATCTCATATTTGAAGTATGGAGTCTTAAAACTTTATTACCCATCCAGCATTGTAACTGTTGTTTTCTGGTCTAAAAGGATTAATACTTTATTGTGATGATGTCAGGAGCACTTGGTGGGAGAGTAATGTTGGCTCTTGTGAGAGACAACCCTAATACTGTCCTCCAACAATTTTTGTAGTAAGGTAGAACTTATCTTTACAACTTGCAAATAATCGCAGAAATGCAATAAACTTGATCTTCTTTACTCTATATGATTATTTTGGTTAGACTGGAGGGTAGCTACCCTAATAAAGAGTAGACTGCGTAGACGCAGTTAGCCCCTGACGAATCCACACAATTAGAACATCTGAATGGCAGATTATGCAATATGGTGATCAGTGTGGAATCAGAACATTTAATCCAGCAGCACCAATCCCAATGAGGCAAACATGCTGTTAACATCTATAAGGCCTCAAAGAAAACAAATGCAATTTCTTATGATAGCAAAGCCCAAACACCCTCATGGCCACACCCAATACTGAAGAATACTTCAGAGAATGGTAGGAGATTTTCAGCCCTGACAAAGAGACCCAGTGGAACAGAAGAAATCTATCACTCCAGGGAAATGTAGAAAAAGTGGTGAGTAGGAGCTAATCAAATCCCAAGTTCAGTTGATGAGTTCGTGAATGAATTTAAGTCAGAGATTGGTGAGTTGAGTGTGTGGTACAAAAGGAAAACTTTAAACTGTGCTGTGGCTCTGCATGAAAAGCCAAAATGCTTGAAAATAAGTCACAGCTCAGATCAAATATTTCTGCTATAGGGCCTGGGGACATCAATACATCAGGGCCAAGAAAGAAATCTTCATAACCATGGTGCAAATAGCACAAGAAATGACAAACCCAGTCATTTAAAACTGATTGGACAACATAAAGAAATGAATGACTCTGGCCCCACAACAAAATCTTTTCAAGAATCTTTCATACTTCCAAAAAAGGTGGGAATTCATCTTTAACAAAGCAAAGAGTGGGAAAACCCGCCAGTAAAATGTGGGAGAACTGCTACTTGAGTGAAATAAAAATCTTTAAAGAAGATAAACGAATCACATTAAAGAGCCATGACATGAGAAATAATACTGCCAGTAAGATTTAATTTTTTGAGGTGGGTCAATAGAACATAAAATTAGATATCTTGGAGAAAACAATTCTTGAAGTATAGAAGTAGAATATCTGACCTCCTTGCCTTCCAAAGAAGAATAATGGTGAAGGGTCCTTCTGTTCAGATGAGAACTTCAGTTCTCAGACCATCAGGAAGACAGTCCAAGACAATTTCTTGTATCCAATAAACTATCACTCTTCCATGCCAGAAGGGAACATTATGGGGGAGAATAGTGAAACCTCTAAATTATCTGAA
This sequence comes from Hemiscyllium ocellatum, assembly GCF_020745735.1. Lineage (NCBI taxonomy): Eukaryota > Metazoa > Chordata > Chondrichthyes > Orectolobiformes > Hemiscylliidae > Hemiscyllium > Hemiscyllium ocellatum. Next base: position 20,057,092 of record NC_083417.1, on the reverse strand, counting down.
TTTGTATGAAGACCTGGAGAGGTGGGTCAGTGGGATATTGGTAAATGTATTATATAAGTGAATGTATAACATTAATGGTTATCAGAAAAAAAAATGGAGGGAGATGTATATAGATCTGCAAGGGTTAAGACTTAATCAAGTTCAGGGTGAATTTGCCAATGGGATACACCATTGTTTTAACAACAGAAGTCAGAAAGTAATGGTGGAAAGTTGTTTATTGGACTGGAGACCTGACACCAGCAGTGTTCCACAGGGCTAGGTGTTAGGTCCACATTTGTTTTTCATTTATATCAATGACTTAGATGAGACTATAAAAAGCATGGTTAGTAAGTTTGCAGATGCCACCAATATTGGTGGCATAGTGGACAGTGGAGAAGGTTATCTAAGATTACAAAGACATTTTGATCAATTGGGTCAATTAGCTGAAGAATGGCTGATGAAGTTTAATTTGGATAAATATAAGGTATTGCATTTGGGTAAAACATACAAGGACAAGACTGACACAATTAAAAGTAGGGCCTTGGCAGTGTTGTAGAGCAGAGAGACCTAGTGGTTCAGGTACATAATTCTTTGAAGTTTGCATCACATATAGATAGGAGAAAGGGAGAACTGCAGAAGTTGGAGACGAGAGTCAAAAAGTGTGGCACTGGAAAAACACAGCTGACCAGGCAGTTTCCGAGGAGCAGGAGAGTTGACATTTCAGGCATTAGGCCTTCATGAGCAATATAGATAGGGCGGCAAAGAAGATGTTTACATGCTTGCTTTCATTGCTCAGACTTTTGTGTATAGAAATTGGTACATCATGTTGAGGTTATATATAACATTTGTGAGGCCGCTTCTGGAGTACTATGCCCAGTTTTGGTTTCCCTCTCACAGGAAAGATATCATTAAGCTGGAGAGGGTTCAAAAGAGATTTACTAGGATGTTGCCAGGAATGGAGTGTTTGAGTTAAAAAGAGAGGCTGGACAGGCTGGGACCTCTTTCACTGGAGCATTAGAGGTTGAGAAGTGACCTTATAGAGGTTTATAAAATAATGAGGGGTATAGAAAATGTGAATAGCAGGTGTCTTTTCCCTAGGAGAATATCAGGTAGAGAGGGGATATTTTTAAACTGAGAGAAGAAAGATTTTAAAAAGACATGGGGGCAATTTTTTTTACACAGAGAGTGGTTTGAATGTGGAATAAACTTCTACATGAAGTGATAGACGCGGGTACAGTTACAAAATTTAAAAGACATTTAAATAAGTACATGAATAAAAAATGTTTGGAGGGATATGGCCAAGTGCAGATAGTTTAGTTTGGCAGTATTTTCAGCATGGATTCTTTGGATTGAAGGGTCTGTTTCTGTGTTTTGTGACTCTATGAATCTATGGCTATGATTCTAAGATGTCAAGATGTCTTGATGGAGAGTAAAGTAGGAACTCATGGAAGATAGACCTAAGGTAAAGTTCTCTCAACAGGCTTTGTATTAATATAGCACCTTTTCTTACAACTTGTACATAGTTGCAGAGAATCAATAAGCTACATCTTGCTTTCTATACACAGTCCTTCTGCTTTGATCAGAAGATGACTACACTCACACACACTAGACCACATAAAACCCTAAAGAACCCATTTCATTCAAAGATATGATGGCAGCACATTCAACAATAACTAAATATTGAAGTAAATATGCAAGTTTTATTAAAGTTGAGTAATGGCAGTGTCAACATACAGTCAAAATTCACTGTTTGAGATGAAATCACAAATTACTTAGTGAATTTTTTGTATGAAGAAAATACTAAAATTTGATAAAATAATTTATTTTGCTCATATGGGCTTGACTCTATTTAAAGAAGCTCTGCAGATGAGCACTTTTAAACACTGAGAACCAAATGACACAAAGCCATGACTGACCTCTTCTTTTAGGATTTAAATCATCAATAAACAACATTCGGAATGAAATAATTAACTATCCCACTTCTACTTTCAAGAGGAAGGGGATCAGACTTTAGTGTTTGCAGAAAATGAACATAAAAGATAATGATTTATATAGTCGTACAGTCATACAGCATGGAAAGAGACCCTTCAGTCCAACTTGTCCATGTTGACTATGTTCCCAAACTAAACTAGCCCCACTCGCCTGTGTTTGCCCATATTCCTCCAAACCTCTGTATTCATATACTTATCCCTGTTGTGTATTTGCCATTCTGCATCTTTGTATGAGTGACTTTGTTTCTTTAATCTCACTGAGGGTCTATTCACAGGGACAGACCTTTAGCTCCAAACAGTAACAGGAAAACTGCATTACAGTTTGTAAATAAATGGGTTTTAATTCATCGCTAAACTTTTGGGTGATTGAAAATGAAGTGAATATCTCTTACCAGGGTAGACTGTTGCCAGCACTATTTGTAACTGTTAGAATCACCTGCAAGTGCTGTTACTTGGGAGAATAAACAATTGACTCATTCGCCAGTTTGTCCAATTATTTGTTCAATCACAGTCTTTTCACTGTTAAGAGTCCACTATTGGTCTATTGTAAGTTTGTTGGAAAGTTGGGATTTCCTGATGACCAACTAAGAAGCCTCCTCTTGTGGTTTTTTTATTCATTCACAGGATGAGGGCATCACGAAACAGGCAGCATTTATTACACATCCCAAATTGCCCAGACGGCAGTTAAGGGTCATCCACATTGCTGTGGGTCTGGAGTCACATGTCGGCCTGACCTGCTAAGGATGGCATTTTCTTTCCCAAAAGGACATTAGTGAACCAGATGATTTTTACAACAATCGACCCATGGTCAACGTTTGACTCTTAATCCCAGATTTTATTTTTTGAGTTCAAGTTTCACTATCTGCCATAGTAGGATTTGAATCCTGGGTCTCTGGGTTGACATCCTGCAATAATACCACTAGGCCATCACCTCCCCTATCCTGTATTTGCCCATCACATTATTCATTTGTCTGAAACTCACATTAAAAATACAGCATGCTTTCTGTTGTGTAGGTTTTATGAGTACTTTTAACTGTGCTCAGAGATTTTCTGAAGTGCAATGCGTTTCATATTTATGAATGAGTTCTGCCTGATAGTACAGTTTGAAAAGATCTAGGTCAGTACAGTGCAAAGGATAGATGCTATGATGCTAGCACGAATCTCCCACAGAGTTGGAACCCTGTTTCCAATATAGATCAGACAGAAAACTATCCACTTACTCCTCTCCCAACTCTGCGTCGAAACGTCTGATTGACGATCCAGAGAACATCCTCAGTGTGGGAGTCTATGGAAGAGCAGCAATGAAAGTACATATCTGATACAGTAGAAATTGCATTGAGAAAGAGAATAAATGTATAATGGTGAGTGGCTTTATGAATGGTGAGTGTTGACATCCAAAATCAGGTGGCAAACATTACTATCCGGCTATTTCAAGAATGAAATCCACCTTGTGTACAAAGCTGATCTTTAGGAATTGACAGTGAAGGGCTTCTCTGCACCATTGTCCTAGACAAACTCCTTCTATGCCTTTTAAGGAAAATCCTGCATTTAAGGCAAGCTGTGCAATAAACTTATGCAACTGCTGAGAACAGCAAAAATGCACATGTCCTGGTATGACTCCAGGCTAGTGACAGGCGTAGAGCAGTGTTAAAGAAGACCATATTCCAGTTACCCTCCGGTGTTGTCTAATCTCTGTCTTTCACTCTCCTCCCCAGCAGAGTTAGAGCTTAGTAGAAAAAGATAAATGTCATTGTGTTGATTTTCCCACACTCTTTCTCTTTTGTGTTTACTTTGGTGTCTCAGTACTACAGTGACTCACTAGGTTATATTTGTGCCAATTTTCTTTTGTTTCGTTTAGAAAAGAAACCAATTAAAAAGCAACAAATTGTGGCTTTGAAAAGCATTTCTGCCCGTTCTTATAGGAAAGGATTAACTCACTTGTACTGATAACTCCCCAAAAGATAGATTAAATAATGATTTGAATTATAGTGATTCCCAGCAATTTTGAATAATTTTAAGATTGCTGGCGATCACCCATTTCTTGAAAACAGTAGAATAAAAAGATCAGACCAAACACATTTTGATTACTAGCCAAATGATATTTCTCCTATGACTATTACAGAATAAAGAAAGCATCAATAAAAGTATGATTATTCGGGCAGTTATGGCTTATAATTGCAACACAAGCATTGTATATACGGGAAATCAAAATGGGGTTGACCAATGTTTTTAATTAAGAACAAAGTCATAGTGAATTCTACAAAACTCATTTCCTTTCTGCTCTCACTGAGAATTCTTGTGCTTGAGAAAGTCAGCCACCAAATGTTCCAAAAATCAGGTGTCTCATTGTTTTTTATGTGCTCCTAATGATGTCAAGCTCCTTACCAAGTTGGAAAAATTGTACCTTTCATAAAACATAATGATTAGGGTAAACAATATATTTATTGTAAAATTAAATTTGGTTCAATCTATTTTCCCATTTTTTTTGTCAGAGACATACATTATTTTGTAAGCAGAAAGCAGTGTTCAATAGTGATAGCAGAAGACGTTTACAAACAATTGCCATTTGAAAGCTTTATTTCCATATTTCTGAAATAACTACTGGCTGGCCAACTGTTGATCTGAAGCTAATTTTCAGAGTTCATAGATAATAATTTCTTTCTGGTCCTGGACATCTACTTACAAAAAGTCTAAAAAAATCTATTTAAACCATTCACTCTCATGTGATCATGAATTCTGTTGGTTTTTCAACTCACAGAAAGAATCTAGTGAATAATTGTGAATAATCAGAGCCCATATACATTTTTCAAATTTACTTGCTGGTATCAGATAGAACCACAGAACCATAGACTTGACAGGATGAAAACAGGCCCTTTGGTCCAACTCATCCATGCCAACCAAGTTTCCCAAACTAAACTAATTCTGTTTGCCTGCATTTGGCTCATATCTCTGTAAACCTTTCCTTTTTATGTACCTGTCCAAATGTTTAAATGTTGTAACTGTACGTGCATCTACCACTTTCTCTGGCAGTTTATTCTGCATACAAACTACCCTCTGTGTGAAAAAGTTGCCCCTCAGGTCCCTTTTAAGTCTCTCTCCTCACACCTTAAGAAATATGCCCCAAGTTTTGAACCACCCCACTCGAGAGAAAAAGACCTTTGCTATTCACCTTTTCTATGCCTCTCATGATTTTTATAAACCCCTATATGCTCACCCCTCAATCTCCTTTGCTCCAGTTAAAAATTCCCAGCCTATCCAGCCTTTCCTTATAACTGAAACACTCCAGTCCTTGCAAACATCCTGAAACCTTTTCTGAACCCTTTCCAATTTAATAACATCCTTTTGATAGCAGGCAACCTGAACTGTATACAGTACTCCAGAAGTGGACTCACCAACGTCCTGCATAATCTCAACATGACATCCCAATTCCTATACTCAGTGGTCTGAGCAATGAAAACATGCGCTAAAAAAAACTTTCTTTCATTTAAAATTAAGTCAGTAGAAGGTAATGTATAGAAATTGGAGAGATTCTTTTCTAATATATATTATATTTAGCTTATTAGTTTTTCCAGCTCAGTTTGCTAAGGCCATTATAAAATAGAATTGTCAAAAATTATGACTTTATCATAATATTCGAAGTATTATTATGGCAATTTCTGTAAACTATATTTTGGAAAAGCTAAAAGAGGAAATAAATAAGAATAAATAATTCATAAAAATGATTTTGGGTGATGGCAGGTGTGAGCACTTATATATTCATATTTAATTCTCTCTTTAATTAAATATTTTGCTTTAAGGACATTATTTGCTTTTATTTAGAGAGGAATGCTGATAATAACTACATTAAGGGTTCAATCAGTAGTGTTGCTACATTAATTTGCAAATTTATGCATCTCATTTATTTAACTGAATACATGCAGATTGTTCACATTGGGAACCAAGAATAAATTCTATAATTCTTGATGAAGGGCTTTTGCCTGAAAAGTTGATTTTCCTACTCCTTGGATGCTGCCTGACCTGCTGTGCTTTTCCAGCACCATTCTATTCTTGACAATAAATTCTATTTCACTTGCCTTTAGCATTCTATGTGTTATCACAAGTCCACTAGCAAAAGTTGGAGGAGATTGACTCTTGATCATTTATGAATGGTTCACTTCAGGTATAAACCATTGCATTATCCAATGAACCTATCTTCAATTTTGAATTCATACAAATTATTGCTTAGACTGCTAAGTAGTAACTATTCAGTTATGGGTGCCCTATTATGGAAAGAATGAAACAAACCAGTAGAGCATGGTGGCTCAGTGGTGGGGCTGCTCGGTTGCTCAGTGGTTAGCACAGCACCAGGGTCCCAGGTTTGATTCCCGCCTCAGGCAACTGTCTGTGTGGAGTTTGCACATTCTCCCCGTGTCTGCGTAGGTTTCCTCTGGGTGCTCTGATTTCCTCCCATAGTCCAAAGGTGTCCAGGTTAGGTGAATTGGCCATGCTAAATTGTCCATTGTGAGTCTGGGTGGGATGCTCTTCAGAGGGTCGGTGTGGACTTGTTGGGCCGAAGGGCCTGTTTCCACACTGTAGGGAATCTAATCTAATTCATCGAGATGATGCTTAGAACAGAATATATGGTTAGGAGGATATTCAGCATATTTTCACTGTAGCAGAGAAAGCTGAGAAGAATTTAATCGAGGGTGTTAAATGACTGAATAGAAGGAAAGAAATTCTTGTTTTGGGAAGTCAGTGAGGAGACAAGAGTCATCAATTTAAAATGCATCACCAAGGTGGTAACAAGTGACAAGAATTTATTTTATTCAGAGAATTGATGGCGAATGAAGTATTTAAGACAGAAACTGCCAGATACTTTAAAGGAACATTTGATAACTACTTGAAACAGAGCAAAAATAGAAAGCTACAAGAGAGAATGAGTCTGTGAATTTCATTTTTAATTGATCTGGTAAGTGCTATCTTGACACAACAGGCAAAATGGTCTCCTTCTAGCTATCCAACCACCCATGTGAGAAAAAAACAAAGTAACTATGAATACAGGAAATCAGAAACAAAAACAGAAAAGGTTGGAAAAGGTTTGCCAACATCTGTGCAGAAAATCGGAATTAATGTTTCGGGTTCGGTGGCCTGTCAGACCTTTCCCGAGGCTTGTTAGAACTTATCAGCAGGTCTGAGGAAGGGTCACTGAACTCAAAATATTAATTTTGATTCTCTCTTCAGATGCTAGAAACCCTGCTGAGCCTTTCCAGCAATTTCTGTTTTTGCGACCCATGTGAAACATCCCTGCACCAACCTGACTATTTAGAGGCAATTGTTCAGTTCTGACAAGCCTTAGAAAATAGTTTGACTTGATTCATTGTTTTTGAACACCATTCAAGGAAACCCACAAATTGAAGGGAGATGCAGCAAACTGTAAAGAGTAAGCCAGATTTCCCAATGTTGGTAAGCCTTGGAATACCTATCATTCACACGAGGCAACCATTCTGTGGTTCTAAAAGTAGAGGGGTATGCAGCCTTGGGTTGAGTCTACAAGACAGTTTTTTTGCCTGGTTCTTGAAATTTATCACCCCAGGAAAGTGACAATATTTTACGATCAGGGCAGTAAGTATTTTACAAATTGTTGGATGAATATAGATGGCAGGGTGGAAATAACCAGCCTCTGCTGCTGCAGTTGGCATTGCATTTATAAACAGACCAAACCAGAGGAACAGAAAGGGATGGCCACTCATAATCAATTGTAGCATCATTCTAACAGTACACCACTCTCAGCAATCTGAATCCCACAGCAGAAAATCTATTTCGACATACTTAGTATGACAGATTATAAATAGTACAGTCTCAAGTCACTAAGTAAGCAAAGAAGGAGCTAGCACACAAGTGTTGGACTTTATAAAACACAGTGAATTCATTATGGAACTGACAGTTCAGGTTCCCAGTGATTTGAATCTCACATCTTTCAGCTGCTACTTTTGCAATCTATATTTCTCCTAATCTCACCAGAGAAGGCTTTACACAGTTCAGGATAAAGCTTTCTGAGTCATAATCTCAGCCATATCCCATAAATAATTCATGTTTGCTTGGAATAATGTAAAGATTATCACATCAATTATAGCTGTGGATTAATCATATTCATGATGCATGCAGGGAAAATGCTCAATCCACAAGTTCTGATGTGGCCTTAATTATTTGCAAATGGGGAAGGAAGTAAACTAGCCAGTCATTGTATCTTAGCTGTTAAAATGTGTTTGCTTAAAGCAGAATCCAGCAGCACACAGCTCATAAAGGCACAACATTCAACAAGCCTACTTTTTTTAGTGCTTTACCTGCTGTGAGAGAAGTACTTAATCTTTCGTTCTTACATTCAATCTTTATGACTGTCCTAAAATAAATAAGTCACTTCAACTAAATACCATTGTAATATTTCTACAGAATGCTCAAGTGATATGTTCACAATGGTTGTGATTTGCCATGATGTATAGGAACGTTTTTTTGATGGTGCTGTCGGGTTATACATGTGTGTACCTGGTGCTGGAGGAAAAGAGTAAGGTAATCCTATGGAAAAGTCTGTACCTACTGTGCAAAACCTGTTATTACTTTTAACAGCTAGGTAGAGGTTGTTTCACAGGAGACCCAAGCAAGCCTCATTATTGTTTTAAAAATAACATTAATGAGCTTTCCTTACCCTCCAGTATTTTCTTTTGACACAGAAATCAGCATTACTCCTCACTAAAGGACTAAATTAACAGCACATTTTCAAACTCAGTTATGTTGCCTGCAGGATATGTTTGTGACTGACTGTGCACTGGTACTATTTCTGTTTTTTGGCTGCCTTTGTTATCATTTATTTCCCTCATTACAACAGTGACTACATTCCTAAAGTATTTCATTTGTTATAAAGTGTTGTAAGATATCCTGAGGCCATGCAAATCACTGAACATAAATACAATTCTTTCTTTAACCTATTTGCTGCACTGGGTTGTTTCTCCATGTTTTACTTCATTTTTTTGTTACCTTGTCTTTTTTCAACTTCCTACCCTCTCCTGCAGAAAGTAGAGGAAAGAGAAACATTTCACAAGGAATGTACAGAGAGGCAGGTTCAGCTACTTCTGAAGTGATTTGGGAGTGAAAGATGTGATTTTACATTTTAACTTAAGAAACTCACATTTCACCTCCACACATTCATGATTAAATAACTATAGGTGGGCTTCTGGGATGAATGGGTGAGTATGTACTCTTCTTTATTTAAACTCATGAGAGCTTGATGTGTAAGATTGAAGCTCTGGAGAAATTGAGTATTAATGGGATTAATGGATTTCTGTTTAAAAGGCCCTGACTTGGCCTCCCATGCATTATTTTTTTCTCTCTATGATAATAAACTAATGGATCCAGATATTCAAATTGATCTTCAGCTGACCAACGTTAGTCCTTGTTGCTACAGTGATTGATCCACCACTTGAACCCATTTCCTTTCAACATGTTGTGCTAATTTATAATTAGGCTTTCCTTTATCAGATGAATTCTCATTAATGATGTCTGCTCTGATCTGTTCTTATCTATGAACAAACATCCATACATAAGATCTGAATTAGTGAGGATGCCTGAGGAAATCTGTTTTCATCTAAATTTCAGTAGGGAGGCCATCCCAGAATATTCCCATTAGCTGCAGCCTGACCTGCAAACTCCATCGAGGATTGAAACACATCAGCCCATTGTAATTCAAATCTCATACATCTTCCTGCACAAATAGATTTTCAGCTGCCTCAGGCTATGTCTATGCCTGAAGTAACCTCACTGCATGTATGAGCTCATTGATATTATGATTGTGAGATAATAACTCTAATCATTCACAGAAAGTTGCCTACAAGGGAGAGCACTGCACATGTTGTCAGGGAAGGCGAGTTTTCCAAGAGTATAGGTCTTTCTCAACCAAACTGTCACTGTCACATGAGTTGCTTTCATTGCTATTGTCGCTTCAAATACAACAAGTATAGGATAATGGGGATATGTAGCTTGTAGGATACCATGTGTATTGAAAGCTGTCATGCCGAATTTATCTTGAGCCAGTTCCTAACATAACTATACTAGATTGATGAACTTAGGGAAGAATATACACTTGAACTCTGGCACCAGTACAAAACCTGCAAACTGCAGCTGAAAGTAAATGCAATGAGGCACATGACTTCATAAAGAATCAGACAAAGCATAGCATTGGTAACACAGAGACAAGATGTATCAAAAACAATGATGGGGGTCTGCACACTGCACAATTATGCTTTTGGAAATAGGATTTTCTAAAGAGAATACAGGAAGTGAGTTACAACCTGAGGACTTATCAGTTGAAATATAAATCCATTACATCTAAAAGATAACAAGTTTAATTAAAAGTGTGTTATCTCAGCAAAATCATTGCTGATATTTCCGATGAACTGTATGTTCCCACTGTGCTCTGCTTGAACACAGCTGCCATTGACACCACAGTATCCATCGCCTGATTCCTAAATCTGCCCCAGCACCTGCAACCACAAAACTACAGAGAACTGATAGGGATAAGCAAAAGCTCTCTGTTTCCCGTTGTGCTAAAATGGATTTAAACATCCATGTACGCTGTAATAACTCAATACCTTTTCCAAATAGAGCATTCTGAACAGTATTACCTAAACATAATATTTTGCAGCTTAATAATCTTCTTCTACAATTTTTGGATCAATTTTACACCCTTATAAAACAGGGCACAACAAAATTATTTCATGTTAGTGGTTCATCGAGTAAGCGATTTAACTCAGTGAAGATGTGGCATTATAACAGTTAAGTGTTTAGTTAAATTTGGACAGAAATATAACTCAACCTTTTTTGGTATTGTTCATGAGAGCACAGAGCTGGGCAATTCTATTTACATTTCAAAATTTTGAACCATCTTTATGTTTACAATTTTGCAGCCTTATATCATGTCTCAAGAATTTCTGTGATAATATTTCCAACTTATTATAGATTACAAAACACTTCGATAAGACTAAAGATTTCAGACAACTTCTTGGAAAGAAACATGTCAATCATGAGATACCAATCTGCAGCATAATGGTTTCATTGCAGCATTGGAATAGATCTACCGAATGCCATTATTCTATCATGCATTAATATACATTTGAATAGCTATATCATTTAGGATTTTACGACACAGGCCATTTGGCCCAACACATTATGTCTATGTCTAAGATCCAACTTTACTTGATATCGTCCTGTCAGCATATTCTTCCTGGCTTCCCCATTCCCCATATACCTCAATGATTCCATGTAATAGTGAGTTACACCTTCCAAACACACACTGTGAGCTGTGATAGTATAGAGGTTAGTGCACAAGGCTAGTGAACAGGAGGCTGTAAATTCATAATGCAACCAATGATAGCCTGAATTCAATCAATGCATAATTTGAAGGAGTGTGAAACACAAGTAGCTGATGAGCAATTAAACTAATTTACTAATGTCCCTCTGGAACATAACCTTCATAGCTTCTGTAAACTTAACACTTGCTCTATTAAATGCAACACTAATTGATCCATTGTCACAGACTCAGAAAAATGTGAAGTTGTCTTCCTCAATTAACTATATCAAAATCCCTCTTTTTTTTAAACAAAAAATACTTATTTCCTTTCCACAAAACAAGAGAAAAAAACAAACCATGCTTTTATCTATCATTGAACAACATTTCTTAAAGACTTCTTAAAATTATCCTCCTGTTTAATATGTGCACTTGTCCCATCATGACTAACCATCAGGAGATTGCCTTTGTGGCTATTCTTCATATGTGAACCTAGTGTTGTATGCTATTCAACTATGGGAGCATCACTATTGAGTACCGTTCTGTCCTTCTGCAATGTCCTAACATTACCAGGAAGAACTGGATGGCTATTCAGTGTGGAAAGCCTAGCTTTAAATTGTCCTTTCTTGTAGCCCTGGGATGCTGGCACTAATTATGGTGTCCCTGCCTGTTATTCTATTAACTCAGCACAGGCTGAGGATTGATCCTTAAAGTTTTTGTATATGATGGGTATGGAAAATTCCAAAAGGGTTAATATTTGATTGGGTGCAGCAAAATGCAGCCACTTTGATAATGGCACGAGGACTTGTCTAGGCAGTAAACAAGGAGGAGACATACTTAGGGCGAGTGTACTCTGTGCATAGTCTCTGCGATTGTGTGGTTAATACTCATATAATCTTAAATAGTTACTATCTTGCAATAAGTTCAAACTGTTTTCTCAACAAGAGTCATTGATTTGGGCCAGAAAGGTGGATATTCTGATCCACAATATTGCATTTCAGATTCGAAGGAACCCATACACATTCTGGTAATAAAGTGAGAAAGTGAGGACTGCAGATGCTGGAGATCAGAGTCGAGAGTGTGGTGCTGGAAAAGTACAGTCAGTCAGGTAACATCCAAGGAGCAGGAGAATTGACATTTCGGGCATATGCTCTTCATCAGGAAAACAACAATTGTAAGCCTTGCCACAATATGGTAAGCAATGGCAAGCAGCACTATTTCTAAATGGTGCCAACTGAGAGAAATTAGAACTTACGACTTCAAGAAAAACTAGGATAAGAAAGAACAGCTGGTGACCACTTAACTTGAAAAAGACTATTTCTTCTGGCTGTACTCCACATACTTTGCAGCAACACTCAACATAGAAGAATATTTCAGAGAATGATGCTGAAAGCATTTTAGACCTGACAGGAGATGTGTAGGGAAAGAAGAAATCTGTAGCTCCAAGGTATAGGCCACATTGCAGTGTGGCCTGTGGAGGTGGTCATGTTTCTGACTTATTTCATGTTGGAATGAACTTTACAATGTAGGTACAGTTAGCAGGTACAGTTACAAAGCTTAAAAGATATTTGGGTAAGTACATGGATAAGAAAGGTTTGGAGGGATATGGGACAACCGCAGGCAGGTGGGACTAGTTTATTTTGGGATTATGGTTGGCATGGACTGGTTGGACCAAAGGTTCTGTTTCTGTGCTGTATGACGTTATGACTCTATGATTCTAAGTACATGATTCTGATCTAACACAGAATTAATTTAGGGATTCCAGGAGAATGAATCAGGAAGTGTAGTGAGACTCCAAAGCATGGGAAGACATCCTTTACAGCTATAAAGGATTGGAAAACTTCCATTATAACTGTAAAGTATGGAAATCCCTCAGGTACAGCAGTGAAGTTGATGATAATATAAATTATCTAATCACAGGCAGGAACTCCAGCATCAGAAATAGTGTGGCCAGGAAGACTTAGTTTCAGAGGTCGGTTAAACAAGGCACAAAATTGGACATCTTGGAGAAAGCAATTATTGAGCCATACAATATCTTTAAAACTGAATAGTAAACCAGAAGCTGAACAAATAAATACACCTCTGTGCCTGGCTGGGAGTACAGCAGATGATGTTACTGCTTGCTGAGGTATAAATTAAATATCAGAAAGATTCAAAGATGTTTTGGAAGTCTTTTATAATTATTTCAATCTTGAAATGAATAAAATTCCTGAATGGGGTAGACTTAACAAAAGTGTACAACATCTAACTGAATCTGTAAGGGATTTATTAATGATCTCACAAGGTTCATGGAGATATTCAATGTTGATTACTGAAAATCAGAACTCAGAAGAGACCAGATTACTGGAGGCACTACTGATGGATTTTTGTCAGATTTATTACTGTCCAAAGAAGACATAACTCAAAGAGAAAGTAAAGATGAAGCAGAAATCCATAAGCTACCAATTAAAGCTAAGAAAAAAGATAAATTTCCCACAGAAGATGAATAGAATGTATTCATTTCTTTAGGTTAAAATAGCCACAAAAGGCACAGCAGATAAGCCAATGCAATGGTTAAGACAGTCATTAGACAGTAAAGGTTCTTTCTAACACTGGAGCAAATAAAATTCACAAGCCTTACTTTTAAAATTTTAGAGTCATAAAGGCATACATCATGGGAAAAGGGCCTTCAGTCACCCACTAATTAATGCCAACCATATTTCCTAAATTGAACAAGTCCCATTTTCCTATCCACGTACCTGTTCAAATTTCTTTTATTTGTACACACCTCTACCACTTCCTTTGGCAGCTTGCTCCATACACGCACCAACCTCTGTGTGAAAAAGCTACCCCTCGAGTCCCTTTTAAACCTTTCCCCTTTTTCCTTAGATCTCTGCCCTCTAGTTTGGACTCCCCAACCCTGGGCAAAAAATCTTGGCTATTCACATTATCTCTGCCCTTACATAAACCTCCATACAGTAACCTCTCAGCCTCCTACTCTCTGGGGGAAAAAAAGGGTCTCAGCCTATCTGGCCTTTCCTTATACTTCAAACCTTCCAGTCTTGGTAACATCCATTGTAAATCTTTTTTGCATCCTTTTCAGTTTATACCTTCCTTCCTTTGGCAGGGCGATCAACATTGTACTTCAAATGTTGCCTTACCGATGTCTTTTATAGCTGTAACATAATTCCCCAACCTCTGTACTCAATGCTTTGAGCGATGAAGGCAAGGGTACAAATGTCTTCTTCACCACCTTGTCTACTTGTGATGACACTTTCAAAAAACTATGTTCCTGCATCTTGAGGTCTCTCTGTTTCCCCAGCCCCCTACCACTAACTGTGTAAGTCCTGTTCTGGTTTGTGTTACCAAAATTCAACACCTCATATTTATGTAAATTAAAATCCATCTGCCATTCTTCAGCTCACTGGCCCAGTTGATCAATATCCTATTGTACTCTTAGACAATCTTCTTCGCTGTTCATTATACCATCAATTTTGGTGTTACCGTAAACTTAATAACCATGCCTTTACTAACTGAACCATTTTTTAGTCCAAATTGTTCACATAAGTGACAAAGAACAGTGGACCCAACACCAATCCTTGTGGCACACTGCTGGTCACAGACTTTCAGTCTGAACAATAACCCTTTACCACCACTTCTGTCTCGTACTCTCAAGCCAATTTTGCATCCAATTGGCTAGTTCTCCCTGAATCCCATGTGATCAAAACTTACTAACAAGTCTACCAAGCGGGATCTTGTCGAAATCCCTACAAAAGTCCATGTTGACAATTTCCACTGCTCTGCCTTCACCTAACCTCCTGGTCATCTCTTCAAAAAGATCCAATCAAATTTGTGAAACACGATTTCCCAGGTACAAAGCCAGGCTGACTGTCCCTATCAGTCATTGCCTTTCTAAATACATGTTAATCCTGTCTTAGAATTCTCTCCGACAATGTACCCACCACTGATGTTCAGCTCATCGGTCTATACTTCCCTGGCTTTTCCTTGCAACCTTTCTTAAATAATGGCGCAACATTAGCCACCTTTCAGTCTTCCAGCACCTCACTGTTTCAGTGATATAAATATCTCTTCTAGGGACCATAGATTCCTACAACGTCCTGAGATACACTTGATCAGGTCTCAGGGATTTATCTACTTTTATGCATTTTAAGATCTTGTATACCTCATCTTCTGTGACATGGACTCTTTTTAAGACAACGCTATCTATTTCCTTGACTTCACTGGCTTCCATGTCTTTCTCCAAGGTAAATGCTGATGAGAAATATTTGTTCCATTGCATGTTTTCCCTGCAGGAAAGTAGGTCACTTGCAGTAAGTATGCTGAAGTAGGACACAGCCAAAGAAAAATAAAGGAACAAAGAACTACCCACACAAAGGGCTAAATTAGGCCTAAAAGTCTCCAGTAAAAGATGAATTCAAAGCTTTCTTGATGAAATTGGTATCCCAGACTGAACATATTCATGTAATCTGTAAATAGTTGTAGTGATGCAATAAAATTCATATCATTCACTTAAAAATACTTCTCTAGTTAGACCAGAAAGGTGAGTATCTTAATCCATGTTATGGTACTTTGGGCTTGAAGGAACTCAAGCATTCTCTTTTGGCTTCACACAATACACATTAATTGAGAACCAGTAGTGTCCAGAATTGTTTCTCACCTGAGCATTGGAGTGAGAACGGCGATCACAAAATTTTACAGGGCTCACTATTAAACCAAACCAAGTTTTGCTAATCTGTTTTGCTTTCCAAACAGCACACGGGTTTTATCAGTTTGATTTTATTTTTCTCCTGTGCCTGATAAATATATCTGTACACTGCAAAAAATTTGTCCAAAAGCTATTTTGAAACTGTGCCATGCCTGCTTGCTATTTTCTGCAAATACATTTTAAATTTGTTCATGGGATGCGGGCGTCATCAGCAAGGCCAGTAAATTTATTGCACTTTCATAATAGGTCCTGAGAAAAAAGTAAGGTAGCTCTTCTATAATGCGATAGTTGCGTTCTTATGCAACCCTGTGTTATTGAAAGATCGTGCTTTAGAAACCGCGCTTAAAGTAATCATGTTACAGCCAACACACATTTTAAAAGTTCACACTTTGGAAACAGTGTTCCCAATTTGTGAATCATGTTATAGTGAAATTGTGTTAACAAAACGTGCATTATAGCAGAAGCCTTCATGCACTGCTGCAGTCCATGTTGTGTAACTACCCCCACATTGCTATTAGGGAGGGAGTTCCATACTCTTGTCCCAGTCAGAATGAAGAAACAATGATATAATTCCAAGACAAGACAGTGTACAACTATAAGGAGAACTTGTAGAGTTGGTATTCCCATTTGTCTGCTGCCCTTGATCTTCTAGGTAGCATTTGGAGTTAAAATTTCTGCAGTCACCAGTCAATAAAGATTTAGAATGCTCATAATGGAATTTTAGAATTCCATGAAGACAATTGGAATACAGGTTCTGAAAACAAATAAAATGTGAAATTTATTATAGCAGTGGGTTTAAACCAGCCATATTCAATGATAACGGCCAGTTATGACCATTCTGACTTTAAAATGCCACATGTACAGTGTTAAACCTGTTAACACTGAGAAGAGAGATAACCATTGTGCAAAAATCAATCTTCATGTTCCATTGAAATGCTCAAAATATTCTGCTATATAGCTTCTGGCCACGAGTTCAGAGGATAGTGCCATCATCCTTGTTTATTAGCAAGATGGTGGAATTTGGCAAATGCTGTGTTCTTTCTACCATCTGATTGCCAATGTAAACAAAGAATTATTTCAGTTCAAAATCTAGAACAAAACATATTTTATCTTGGTCATGTTCATGTTTTAGTTTACATTGCCTCTTTTATCCATGTGAGAACACACAGTCTGTGAATGTAGTAAGTGACAGTGAGCTCCTAATAACTGCATGTTTTGTTCTCACACTTTAATTTAAGAAAATAATGAAGATTGCAGTGGAATTACATTCATCTATGTCAACTCCTTCACTTAATGCTGTGTAAAGAAATTCGAACAGAGATTATAGCATCCCATTGCTTCTTAAAGAAATACAGGGTATTTCTAGTCAAGGTGGGTGGCAAAGAAAGATGCTCCAATGAAGAATTTCCTTCTTTTGTTTTCCTCCCTTCGGTCTCTCAGGGTGTCTCAGCCTGATCTCTCGGTGGCTCATGGTAGGCCCTGGCCTGTTCTCTCACAGCTCATGGTGGGTCCCAGACTGTTCTCGCATGGCTCATGGTAGGCCCTGGCCTATTTTCTCATGGCTCATGGTGGGTCCCAGCCTGTTCTCTCACAGCTCGTGGTGAGTCCTGGCCTGTTCTCTCACAGCTCATGGTAGGTCCCGGCCTGTTCTTCCACGGCTTGTGGTGAGTCCTGGCCTGTTATCTCACAGCTCATGGTAGGTCCCGGCCTGTTCTCCTAAAGCTCATGGTGAGTCCTGATTTGTTTTCCCACAGCTCATGGTGGGACCTGGCCTGTTCTCCCACGGCTTGTGGTGAGTCCTGGCCTGGTCTCTCAGTGGCTCCCAGCTGGCCTCCACCTGTTCTCTTGGCAGCTGTCAGCCTGGTCTCTGGGGTGTAGTTCAGCTGGTCTTGGTGGCTTATGGTTGTGTATTGGCTAGGTGTGCGAGACACTGGGGGGAGGTCAGAGAGGCAGCAGTTTCACCAGCAGCAACGGTATTTGCAACGGCGGCATTGAAAACAGACAGCTGAGTGAGATAAGCGGAGGACTGATCAAAGACTATTGAACTTTTAACTTATTCCTTTATTTTCCAGTTTAAACTACAAAAGACTTTAATGCAAATTATTACCTATTTCTTTATTTTTCTGATATTCCATGAAGTAATGTTTAACTTTTTAACCCTCATTTCTCTTACTACTTTGTACCTAAGCTTTTTTTGTACCTGGGTACATTGGTATCTTAGATGGCACAATGTGTGGTAACATAATACACTTTTCACTGTACTCCTGTACTTCTGTACTTGAGTACACATGACAACAAAATCTAAAATGGAAAGATGTGAAATGAGTGCAGTATGCAAATCCTCCTGCAATGAATGCCACGATTCTATTTGCCTTCCTAATTGCTTCCTGCTTTTCCCTGTCTACCAGGATATTCAAATCAGTTTGTATATCCATATTTCCAACATATCACTATTTAAATAACACTCTTCCAAATCTTGCAGAAAAATGGGCATTTTGATAGGAAAAACACAAATTCAAAGTGTTTCTTAAATGGTTTGATATCATGAAATGTTGAGGTCTGAAGATAACTAGATGCCTTTTATCATAAGCCTCAGAATGCTGTCATGCAAATGCAGCAAGTGATTAGACAGGGCAAAGGTTTGTTGGCTTTTGTCATAGATCAGAGATTCCCTACAGTGTGGAAACAGGCCCTCGGACCAACAAGTTCACACTGACCCCCGAAGGGTAACCCACCCAGACCCATTCCCTACCCTATTACTTTATATTTACCCATGACCAATGCACCTAACCTACACATCCCTGAACACTATGGGCAATTTAGCATGGCTAATCCAGCTAACCTGCACATCTTTGGACTATGGGAGGAAACCAGAGCACCCAGGGGAAACCCACGCAGAAATGGGAAGAATGTGCAAACTCCACACAGTCACCCGAGACTGGAGTTGAACCTGTGTCCCTGGCGCTGTGAGGCAGCAGTGTTAACCACTGAGTCACCGTGTCAATCACTGTGCCACAGTGTTCCCCAAGAAGATTTTGAGCACATGAGTAAAGAGTCCTGCTGTAATTTTAGAGGGTTTTGGTGAGATGGTACCTGGGGTATTGTCCACATGGTTGATCTCCTGAATGAAGGAAGGATATACTTGCCAATTGGGAGTGCAGTGAAGGTTAACCAGACTCCGTCCTGAGATGGTGTGATTGTCGTATCAGGAGAGATGGAGGAAACATGCTCCCCAGAATTTAGAAGAATGAAAAGTAATCTTATTGAAGTCAATTAATTCTTTTAGGGTTTGAATATTTTGATGCAGAAAGGATATTTCCCCTGGCTAGGTATCTACAACCAGGCAGCACAAGTCTCAGGATAAGATATAGTCATTTAGAACTAAGATAAATCAGAATTTCTTCAAGTGAAAGATGGCAAACATTTGGAATTCTTTATCCTAGAAATCAATGAATGGCCAGTCATTGAGTAGAGTTAAGACAGAGATGGATTGATTTTCTAATAGTAAAGGTTAAGAGAATAATATGGGAAAATGGTGCTGATGTAGCTAAATCAAAAAAATTAAGAAAAAAACAACAACAATCTGGAATTAAGAATTTACTGACGACCACAAAACCATTGCCAATTATCAGAAAAACTGCAACTGTCTCACTAATGTCATTTAGGGAAGGAAATGTGCCATCCTCACCTGGTCTGATCTACATATGACTCCAGACATATAGCAATATGGTTGTCTGTCAGCTGCCCTCTGAAATGGCCTAGCAAGCCACTCAGTTCAAGGCCAGCTGGGGATGGGCAATAAATGGTGGTCAACCAGAGACGCTTACTTTCCATGAGTGAATAAAAAGGCAATGGTCAGCCAGATGACGAGTGGAACAGTTTTGAGGGTCTGTATAGCTTCTTCATGTTTCTACATTTTATATTTCTGTGTGATTCCATTTAATTTTGGCATTTTAAAAAATTTTTTGATTTCAATTTCTCAGTAAGGCCTGAGATAATTTCACCCTGAAAGATAACTACATGTAACTCTCAGTCAGTTTCAGCTTCACATAACACTTAACTGCTATTTTAAACAGTGTAATAAGAGCAAAATGTTGCGGATGCTGCAGGTATAAAGAAGGGTCATGTTTGATATGAGGTACCAACTCTGTTTCTCTCTCCATAGATGCTCCCAGACCTGCTGAGCTTCTCCACTTTTGGTTTCCATTCAAAGAGTGTCATTGATTCTTCATATCTGTGGGATTTTTAAACAGTTTTCCTGGTAACTTGCAGCATTTTGAATCTATTCTCTCCATTGTTTAATTAAATTTTGCAGGAAATATAGTTGCAATTTCAGACTTCTTTAATTCATTGAGGATAAGTTATTTTCAACACTCTATCTGGCACTATTGTTCAGAGATTATTCAGCTTCAGATACTGGTACTCATATTTTTTATTCACTTGTGAGATGTGACCATGGCAGACTGCCCAGCATTTATTGCCTGTTCTTAGTTGCCCTTGAGAAGGTGGTGGTGAGCTTCCTTCTCGAACTGCTTTGGTTCATTTGCTGTTGGTATGACCACAATGCCTTAAGGGAGGAAATTCTAGGACTTTAACCTAGCAACAGTGAAGGAATGATATATATCTTTCCAAGTTAGGATGGTGGGAGGCTTGGAGGGTACTTGCAGACGGTGTTCTCAAGGATCTGCTGCCTTTGTCCTTGGAGATGGAAGTGGTCTTGCGTTCGGACGGTGCTGTCTAGGGATCTTTGGGGAATTTCTGAAGTGCACCTTTTGGTAGTACACACTGCGGCTACTGAGCATCGATGGTGGAGAAAGTTGATGCTTGTGAATGTACTGCCAATCAAGCCATTCAGCTACACAGTGATTCTTTGTTCCTGACTGCAGGAAATAGGATCAAAAAGTGGATTCAGGGAGTGTTGTGTATATGTTGAACATTTGTGGAGAAGGCATGTTCAACAGATGTTGGATTATTCTGAGACCAAATCAAGGGACATTGCTTTGACCCCAATGGTGTCAAGTTTCTTGACTGTTGTTGGAGTTTCACCCTTCTATACAAGTGGGAAGTATTCCATCACACTCTTAACTTGTGCCTTATAGATGGTGGCTGCTGAAAATGTGTTGCTGGTCAAAGCACAGCAGGCCAGGCAGCATCTCAGGAATAGAGAATTCGACATTTCGAGCATAAGCCCTTCATGGCATTCCTGATGAAGGGCTTATGCTCGAAACGTCGAATTCTCTATTCCTGAGATGCTGCCTGGCCTGCTGTGCTTTGACCAGCAACACATTTTCAGCTGTGATCTCCAGCATCTGCAGACCTCATTTTTTTACCCTTATAGATGGTGAGTAGGCTTTGGGGAGTCAGGAGGTGACTTACTCATTGCAGTATTCCTAGCCTCTGTTCTGCTCTTGTAGGCACTATTTTTGTATGGTGAGGCCAGTTGACTTTCTGGTCAATGGTAACTCCTAGGATGTTGATAGTGGGAGATTCAGTGATGGCAACACCAGTGAATTTCAAGGGGCAGTGGATGGACTCTCTCTTATTGGAGATGGTCATTGTCTAGCATTTGTATGGTGTGAATATTACTTGCAATTGTCAGTCCAAGCCAAGGTATTGTCCAAATCTTACTGTATTTGAACCTGGACTGCTTCAGTATTTGAGGAGTCATGAATGGTGCTGAATATTGTGCAACCATCAGCAAGCATCCCACTTCTGACCTTACAATTGAGGGAAAGTCATTGATAGAGCAGCCAGGCCTAGAACACAACTCTGAGGACCTCCTGCAGAGATGTCCTGGAGCTGAGATAACTGATCTCCAATAACCACAACCATTTTCCAATGTGCCAGATGTTCCCAAAACCTGTTCACCACCCACAAGGTTAACATCAGGAATGCGATGGAATACTTTCCATTTGGCTGAATGGGTGTGGTTCCAATATAACTTGAGAAGATTGATGACATCCAGGACAAAGCAGCCCACCTGACTAGTACCCTATCAAAATGCACTAAGGATACACAATGCAGCTTTGTACATCATCTGCAAGACACATTGCAACAATGCTTCAAAACTACTTCAGCAACACCCTCCCACCACCTCAGCACCACCCTCCCACCTAGGGAAGCTCACATGGGAGAATACTAAATCAACAAGATCTCCTTCATGCAACGCAGGATCTTGACTTGGAACTAAGTCACCATTCCTTTGCTATCACTGGGTCCAATCCCTCTGAAACAGCACTGACAGTCTAACCTCTACCAAATGAAACCCAAAAAGGCAGCTCACTGTCACCTCCTGAAGGGCAACTAAAAGTGAGCAATGAATACAGGCCTAGCTTACAACACCCAAACCCTGCGACCAAATGCAAAATATTCAGTGAAAGGGAAGGATGTTTATCCAGCAGTGTTTATTCATGTCCTTTGACTTGTCTCGGAATAATCCAATATCTGTTGAACATGCCTTCTCCACAAAAGTTTAACGTATACAGAACACCCTCTGAATCCATGTTTTGATCCTATTTCCTGCAGTCAGGAAAAAGTAATCAGCGTGTAGCTGAATATTTTTACACCTCCTAATGGGTATAGAATTTTTTGTTCGCAGAGTTGAGTATATAGACATCTCATTCTGCTCTCCTTAGGTAATGGCATGTGATACTTTTCAATATGCAAGCAAAATTGATACCAATCTGTGATTATAGATACTACAGGAGAGAAATTCCACTACTTTTGGCATCAAATTAGCACACAATCAAATAACTTTATCTGATCAAATAAAAATGAGGCAAAAAACTGTTTATTGAATTCTCAGCTTCAAAACTGTCTTACAGAAAAGTCCCTTCCATTCTTTTTAGCTCTTCCTGCAATCCGCAAGTCAAGTGAATTCATTTGAATAAATTATTGTGATTACTACAGACTTGGTAGTTTCAAATTTTCTGCTTTTGTATGTGCAAAGCACCTATGCTCTACTTATCACATTTTACCCACTTACTTAATCTATCCCTATCTTTTCATAGTGCAAAAGCAATGGTGGAAGGAGAGTAATATTGGTTTTGCAGCTGCTTCTGAGTTTTGGAGGTTTTTCTTGTGATTTTACGCTGTTTTTTATCTTGAGCAGAATTTTTTCCATTTCAAATTGCTTTTGGAAATTTTATGGTCCAAAAAAAAGTGAGAAAGAAAAAAAATGGGAGGAAGGAGTATTTGGATCACATGGAATTTGTGGGTGTCCAGAGAGAGATTGTTTTTGCTATCCATATGCTACTTACGGAACACAGAAGATTTACCTTTTCAATTTGTGTGTCGAGGTTTTGAGCAGTTGAAATAACTGCCCCCTTAAGATCAATGATGTTGATGTGGAACCACAGGAGATGGGAGAGATACTAATAGAACATTTTGCTTCAGTTTTTACTGTGGAGGAAGAAACAGAGGCTAAGGAACTCAAGGAAATAAATATTGATGCCTTGAAAACAGTCCACATGATAGAAGACGAGGTGGTGGAGGTCTTAATCAAACACGAAGGTATATAAATTTCTGGGACCTGATCATATGTATCCCAGAACCTTATAGGAAGTTTGGGAAGAATTTGCAGGGCCCTTACCAGAGGTATTTGCATCATCTACAGCCACAGGTGAGGTGCCGGACAACTGGAGGGTGGCTAATGCTGTGCCTTTATCGAAGAAAGGCTGCAAGCAGAAGTCTGGGAATGTAGGCCTATGAATTTGATATCAGTGGTGGGTAGGTTATTGGAGGTAATTCTGAGAGGTAGGATTTACATACATTTAGACAGACAAGGAGCGATTAGGGATAGTCATCACGGCTTTATGTGTAGGAAATCGTGGCTCACAAACTTGATTGAGTTTTTTGAGGATGTAACCAAAAAGAATGACGAGGGAAGAGTGGTAGCTTTTGTCTAGAAGGACTTCAGTAAAGCCAATGACAAAGTTAACATGGTAGACTAATTGGTAAAATTAGATCACATGGGATTCAGGGGGAGCTTGCCCACTGGTAGTTGACAGAGGTTGATGGTGGAGGGTTGTTTCTCGGACTGGAGATCTGTCACCAGTAATGTTCTACAGAGATTGTGACTGAGTCCACTTTGGTTTGTCATTTATATAAATGATTTCGATGAGAATTTAGGAGGCATAGAAAGTTTACAGATGACATTAAAATTGGTGGTATAGTTGACAGTGAAGAAGGTTATCTAAGATTACAAAGGGATTTTGATCAGTTGGACTAATTGGCTGAGGATTTAGAGGAGTGTAGCTTTTATTTGTCATTTCTACCATATATGACTAATATCGTAAAAATGAGACAGCATTCCTCCAGTACTGAGGGTGCTACATCACAGCACAAACTATACGATTGTACACGGCATAAAGTGTATAAGAAGTGCAAAACACACAAGTTACAGTGTTATAGAAAAATGATGAATAATAGACATTTTCCTTGAAGCAAGACAAAAGAATTTCAGATGGGAAAGAGTCTGATTATGCTGTGTTCAAGAGCCTGATGGCTTGCAAGAATAAATTGTTGCACAGTCTGGCTGTGAGAGACCATATGACCATTGCAGATGGAGCTTAATTTGGATAAATACAAGGTATTTCATTTTGATTAAACAAACAAGTGCAGGATTTATACAGTTACTGGTAGGGCCCAGTATAACATTGTCGAACAGAGAGACCCAGGGGTTCAGGTACATAGTTCTTTGAAAATTACGTCACAGGTAGGAAGGGCAGTTAAGAAGGTGTTTAGCACGCTTGCCTTCATTGCTCAGATAATTGAGTATAGAAATTGGGAATGTCATGTTGAGATTGTACAGGGTGTTGGTCAGGCTACTTTTGGACTACTGTGAGCTGTTCTGGTCACCCTTCTATAGGAAGGATATTATTAAATTGGAGAGAGTTCTGAAAAGATTTACCAGGATGTTGCCAGGATTAGAGGGCTTCAGTTGTAAGGATAAGATGGGTAGGCTGGGGCTTTTTTCACTGGAGCATAGGAGGTTGAGAGGTGATTTTATACAAGTTTATAAAACCATGAGCGGCAAAGATAAGGTGAACAGCAAAGGGTTTTTCCCTGATGGGTGAGTTCAAAACTAAGGGGCATGTTTTTAAGGTGAGAGGAGAAAGATTTAAAGGGGACCCGAAGGGTAACTTTTTCACACAGAGGATGGTTTATGTGTGGACTGAACTGCCAGAAGAAGTGATAGACACTGATACAGTTACAACATTTAGAAAATATTTGGACAGGTGCATGGATAGGAAATATTTAGAGGGATATGGACCAAACACAGGCAACTAGTTTGGAAAACTTGATCAGCATGGACAAATTGGACTGAAAGGTGTGCATTCGTGCTGTGTGACTCTATGACTCTTTTTATCTTCTTTACAATTGCTTTTCTACTCATTGTTATGGCATTCACAAATTTGGCAACCATACATTCCATAAGAACATAAGAAATAGGAGCAGGTGTAAACCATCTGGCCCCTTGAGCCTACTCCGTCCATCAATAGTATCATGCCTGATTTTTATTTGTTCCATCCCTTCGTATTGCAGGAGGTAAAGTTTCACTGTAAATTCTTAGCATTAGTTTTGCAATCCTAGAGTCAGTTAACAGGTAACATCATGTTCACTTGCTCAGAAATCAGGAACAAGTCAGAGGACAGGTCAGCTGATATCATTTCTGGAGCTGACATGACATTAGACAATTTGATTTAAGAGCTGCCAAAGGGCAATATTTTGGCAGTAGCAGTAAGAAGTCTTCATAATATGGGGTTTAACAACTAAAAGTCCAAATATTGGTCATCACCCCTTGATATCAGGCAAATATGCTCAAACTGAACAAACTACCCAGGGTCAGTTTCAAGTGTATTTCTAAAGCTTTCAACGCTCTTCAATTTTGAGGGATTTTGGAATTCAATCTTCACAAAATGCATTTGCGTGCTCAGAACACCAAGGGACCTCGCTACATTTTATTGCCTTCACTCAACATACAAATGGCATTCAT
The DNA here is from genome assembly GCF_020745735.1 of Hemiscyllium ocellatum. NCBI lineage: Eukaryota > Metazoa > Chordata > Chondrichthyes > Orectolobiformes > Hemiscylliidae > Hemiscyllium > Hemiscyllium ocellatum. The sequence goes on along the minus strand of NC_083417.1, from coordinate 20,031,104 downwards.
TGCTACATCTTATATTATTTAGCATTGTCTGTCGGCAGTCAGTTTAAGAAACATATGGGAATCAATCCAGTGACTGCAAAAATCAAATTTCAGAAAGGAGTTTTCTTACAGCTCATTTATTCACTACACAATCTCAATTCAGGAAAAAACATTCTCTGATACGGCATTAAGATGAGACATTGACATTGTTTAATGCCTAGAATACAAAACGCACAGTTTGAGTTGGATTATTTCACTAACAAAGAAATGTTTATTCTCATACTTTCATATGGAAGGAAAGAAATTGTGACAAACGTCTGATAGTTTGGGAGTAGAGTTATTTTGTTACTTTGGTGTTGCCTCTCTGTGAAAATAATTGGATAATTGTTTAGTAATTGCACTCTAAGGCAGTGCAGTGGGACATATTTTACTTTGTTGTAAATTCTTAAATAATAATTTTCAATCTGATCAGGCCAGTATTTATTACCAACAAGTAGTTGTCCTTAAGAAGCTGATGATGGGCTTTTTTGTAATACTATCTTCATGTGGCTAGTGTGCTGTGAGCGAGACTAAAAGAATTTTGACTTAGCAATGTCGAAAGCAATGATGATTTATTAATGGAAATGAAAACAAAAAGTTATTTAAAGAGCAACGGTTGTCCATCAGATGCCATTTAACAACATCAAAATTCATCCTTATTTGTCTATGTCAGGAAGGTGTCTGACTTTGAGTCTGCTCTGCCATTTAATACAATCATGGCTGGTCAAAGACTTCAATGCATTTTACCCACACCACCTCCATAACCCTTTTCACTTTCAGTAATCAGGATCTCTACTTTAAGTATACTCAGAGACTAAGTGTTCACAATACTCTGAGATAGGGAATTCTAAAGATTCTCAACTCTCTTGTAAAATAAAATCTTCCTCACCTAAATCCTAACTGGCTTCTCTTTTATTTAAAAATTGTGCCCTCTGGTTCCAGACTCGGCAGGGGAAACTTCTTACCTGTATTTATCCTTTAAGTACTTTGTAGGCTTTATTGAAATCTCCTTGCATTCTTTGAAACTCTGGAGAAAACAGACCCAGTTTACTTAATTTCTCGTTATAGGACGCTGTATAGAATTATCACAGGAACTCTAGTGAATCTTCGTTGCTCTCTATGGCAGTAATGTCCTTCCTAAGGTAAGGAGACCAAAATTGCACACGTTACATCAGGTACTGTGTAACTCAGATTCTCTACAATTGAAACAAGACTTCAGATCCTTTGCAATAAAAGCTAACATTCAATTAGCCTTCCCATTATGTTATTGCACCTGCATGTTAGTCTTCTGTGGTTTATTGACAGGACATCGAAGTCCTTTTGTAAAGCTATGTTTTCCACTCTACCATTTAAGAAAAAGTCTGCACAACTGTTCCTTCTTCTGAAGTGGATAACCCCACAGTTTTTCACATTATATTCCATCTGCCTGCCATGTTCTTACCTAGTCAGGAAGCCTGTCCAAATCCTTCCAAAGCCACTTTACATCTTCCTCACGAAATGCATTTCTACCCAACTCTAAATCTTCTGCAAATTTGGGAAAATTGATATATATTGTGAACAGCTGGGGCCCAAGTACCCCACTGATACCCATCTGTCGTAGCTTGCCAACGTGAAAATGCTTTTTCCAATGTGAAAATGGCCTGTTTATTCAATTTCTGTCTGTTGACCAGTCTTTAATCCGTGCCAGTACATTGCCTCATATCCATGTGCTTTCATTTTGCTGACTAAACCTCTGGATGATTTTATCAAAAGCATTCTGGAAATCCAAGTTTACTACATCTATCAACTCCTCTTTATCAAATTTGTTAGTATCACAGTCATAAAAATTCAACAGGTCCATCAAACAGATTTTCTATATGCAAATCCAAGGTGACTATGACCAAACACATCAGTATTATTCAAGTGACATTTCTCTCACCTTTTGTAACAAATTTTAGCATTGATATGAGGCTAATGAGGATTGTAGTACTCTGTTTTCTCTCTCACCCCCTTCTTAAATAATTAGGTGACATTTGCTAACTGACTGCTACAGTTGCAGTAATCATTCAAGAATATAGAGCTTTTGGAAGATGATCACTACTACATTGATATCTCTACAACCACCTCCTTCAAAACACTGCGATGTAGAATATACCATCCCTGAGACTTTTCAATTTCAGTCCCGTTAATTTTCTTGTACAAACTTCTTATTAATACTGAGTTCTGTCATCCCCTCATTCACCAGTCACTTGGGTCTCTAATTCTGGGAGATTTATTGCATCTTCCTCAGCAAAAACTGGCACAAAGTAAAGATAAAGCTTATGTGCTTTCTCTCTATCTCTCATTGCAAATTCTCCTGAGTCTGCTCTTAATGGACCTACAATATCTTTAACAAACATTTGCTTTTCACGCATGGATAGAAGCTATTACAGTATTTTTTTGCTAGTTTGCAGTATTGCTTTGCATCTTTTCTTATCAGTTTATTTGTCGTGCTTTTCTGTATTCTAAAGTGTTCAATTTATGAGATTTACTGCTATCTCTGGCAATTATGGAAGCCTTTTCTTTTAATCTTCCACAATCGTTAACTGCCCTTCTTAGCCATGGTTGACTGAGCTTTTTCACCTTGAGGCTATTGATAGTTGCCGTCAATATTCCCTGTAAGCTGCAGGGTTATACACACACACACACACACACACACACACACACACACACACACACACACACACACACACACACACACACACACGTCAACATACCATTTAGAGCATTTATTTCCACTTCCAGAAGTCACTGCCACTCATGGACTTCAGAGATCCACATAACCGGAAAGAAAATTTGAGGGAACACTGATTGCTGTAAGGCTAATAGCCTTGTAAAACACTAGCTAGTGCCCATGAACATTTAAGCCTTTTAATGTATTTTCTCAATCCATTTTAGCTAACATGTGCATCTTCATAATTTCCCTTATTCAAATTTAACTTGCTTCAGATTGAATTCCCTCATTTTCAAACATTAAGTAAAATTATATTATATTGTGGTCATTCATGTTTAAAGTTATTTTACAATGGGATTACTAGTCAGCCCTTTTTCAATACACAACACTGGATCTAAATTAGCATGTCGCTCATCAGCTCTTCAACATACTGTTGTAGAAAACCATCTGTATGACACACCAGAAACCTAGTTCTTAAGTGCTCACTTTGTTTTCGCAGCCTATTTTCTGACTGAAGTAGCCAATATTACTGTGTTGCCCAGACCTCTCTCATCTCCTAAAGAAAATCATATTCTACATTACCACTACTATTTACCACTATTAACTCCAAGCAATATTTCTCAGTTCCATCCAAACAAATTTCACATATCATTCTTTCAATCTCAGATACTCCCCTGTTAATGTACTGATCCCATATACCGCTCATTATCAGTACAAATCCATCTCCTTTTCATCCTTGTTTGTGCTTCCTCAACACCAAACATCCTTGAATATCCAGTTCCCAGTAGTGGAAAACATGCAGCCATGTTTCTGTTATGGCAATTATATTGTAAACATTTACCTTTATTTCTATCTTGTTGTGAATGCTGCATGTATTCAGGCAGAGCACCCTGAACCTTTTCAGTAGAAGTCTGCATTCAAAGCAACTCAATATTTGGCTTTCTTTCTTCTGTCTACTAGACTTCTCAGCAGTTTTCCCACTTCCTGTTACTGATTTTTCTTCCTTCCAATTTGGGTTACTTCTTAGGTTCCCATTCTCCTGACAAGCCAGTTAGAGCTACTTGGAAGAAAGCTTGCAGGTCATGGTATACCTAAGAACCTATTTTTATTGTCCTTCACAGGATTTTGGGATTTCTGAAATGCTAACAAAGAAGCCTTGACACGTTGCTGCAGTCCACCCTATAGATAGTAATGTCATCAGTGGAAGGGCTGGGATTTTTAGCTTAGTAGATGAGGTGTCATTGAGTAGACTGTTTCTTTCCTGGATAGTGTTGGACATTTTAAATGTTGTTGCAGCTGCACACATACAGGGAAGTGGAAAGTGTTCCTCACACTCCTCTCTACAAAGATTTTGGGGGTCACAGCAAGTTACCACAAACAGCTTTGTAATGATGACTAGATAATCTTTTGAGTGATGTTGATTGAGTCATAAACATGGTCATAATATCAGAGGCAATACCTCCACCGTTTTTTAGAAATAAAGTCAGATAGTTTTCTGTGTCCACCTGAGACAGCAGATGGATCAATGGTTTAACATCTAAGCCAAAAAAACAGCAGCTCTTCATGCAGCACTCTCTCGGTATGCCACGGCTAAAGTCTCCAGTCTGATTGAACCCAGTCTGATTAACAACTGACCCTGAACTTATGGCTTTTACTGTTCATAATGTTTGTGTTCTTGAATATATACAAAATAGACATTTCTAAAATGAAATGTCACGTCAGTTGCAGGTTTTCAGAAGGAATCTGTTAAGAAGCATAACTGAATTCTCTGAGAAAATCACAATTTATTCCAGCTGAGCAAAAGAAAATTGAAGGAATGTTGTTTAGTTAAATCAGTCCTATAACCAAACAATTAACCATATAAGTACATCAATTATAACATAAAATATGCACTTCACCTTATGGCAAAATATGCAAGTATTCACAAATTAATTGAATATTTTTGTATTATTCCCTAAGAGCACTGAAAATACATTTAAAACTTATGCTGCTTTGAATTTCCTATTTATTTCAAATTTCAAAAAATAAGCTTGTCATTTGGCTTCAGTAGTTACAAATTTGTGAAAAAACAATCTCTCAAGCAGTAAAAGTTAAGTGATGTACATGCATTCACTGATTTATTCCAGATACCCATTAAATGTGGAGTGCATATTTTTCCAAAATTACAACCATATATGTACATGCAGAGATGGTTAATAGTTTCTACTCAAAAGGCTATTTTTATGTCCCAATAAAAGCTTGAGAATTTACAATATTGCTTGAACCAACCAAGCACAGCAAGTTAACTTTTGTTTCCAGTGGATTTTCCTCAGAAATTTCAAAGCCATTCACCTTTTCTGCACTTTTGTTTCATATTAAATGCCCAAACTAGGAATAAATAAATATGCATAGATGCATTAGGGTCTTGTGCTTGTTTACAGATTTACAATGAAAACATTAAGGTAGATTTTGAAAATGAAGAAAAGTTACATTCCTTAGAGCAAGAACTGGCAAACCATTTTCACCTGTAGAACATGTAATAAAAAAATTACCAATGTTTGAATGCTTAAATATATAATCAATAAAATCAAAATAATAATTATTAACACAAGTAATGAATTAATTTACAGGCTGCATTTAATTCCATTCTTCAAGTTGGTTTTCATCAATCATAGTATCCTGGAAGTACAGATAGATGCCATTTGGCCCATTGAGTCCACATTGACCCTCCAAAGAGTATCATGTCCATATTCATTCCCCCACTCTATTCCTGTAACCTTGCATTTCCCATGGCCAATCCACTTAGCCCTGTGCCCTCCTGGACACTATGGAAAATTTCCTGTGGCAAATCCACCCAACTTGCAAATCTTTGTACTGTGGGAGGAAACCACAGCACCCAGAGGAGACCACAGTCACGGGGTGAATGTGCAAACTCCACACAGCCAGTCACCTGAGGGTGGAATCTAACCCAGGATCCTGGCACAGTGAGGCAGCAGTGCTAACCACAGAACCACCGAGTTGCCCTTTGAAGATGGGGATGTCTTTATTTCTGCTATAGAATGAGGGGTGTGGACCTTAGCCCCTTTCCCATCTCTGCCCCTTGTGAACAGCCTTCTGACTCCAATGCCAATTGAGGGCATTACATCAACATTAAAGTGGGAAATAAGGATCTTAACCTGTTGCCATTGGTATTCAAATAGCAGCAGGCAGGGGGAGTCACCAAGCATGGACCATGAAATGACTACCCATGTAGAGTTTGCTGGTGGGCTTCTGGGAACATATTTCATTCAAAGTTCCTTATTAAGGGACCCAGCGCAGTAGGAAGGGGACAGGAGTCTCACTAAATGGTTCATCCACTCCCCTTTCTCCTGACCTACCTGCATTCTCTTGCTAACAATCCCCTTCACGTGACCCCATATTCTGGCCTCACTCAAGAATAGCCTGCATCGCTCATTGCACCTGGGCCTCAATTGGATTCTTTCACTGTTGCCATTGTCCCTCCAACCCTTTCCTATCCACCTACCTATCCAAATGTCTGTTAAATGTTGTTATTGTACTGCCTATCATTTCCTCTGGCAGCTCATTATGTATACACCCTTGCTGCTGTGCAATAAAGTTGCCCTTCAGGTCCCTTGTAAATTTTTCCCCTCTCACCTTAACTCTATAGCCTCTAGTTTTAGACTCCCTAATCCGAGGGGAAAAGACCTTTGCTATTCACCTTATCTATGCCCATAATGGTTTTATAAACCTCTACAAGGTCATCCCTCAGTCTCCAACAATCCCAGCCTCTCCAACTTCTCTTTATAACTCAAACCCTCCAGTCTCGGATCCTTTCCAATTTAATAACATCCTTCCTATAGCAGGGCAACCAGAATTTTATGCAGTACTCCAAAAGAGGCCTTACCAATGTCCTGTACAGCTACAACATGGGTCCCAACTTCAGTACTCAATACTCTGATCAATGAAGAGAAGCATGTTAAATATCTGTCTAAGTTTGATGCCACTTTCAAGGAACTATATATCTGAACCCCTCAGACTCTTTGTTTAACAACACTCTTGAGGGCCGGACCATTAAATGTGTAAATCCAGCCTGGGTTTGTCTTACCAAAATGTAACTCCCCTCATATTTATTTTTATCCCCACAATAAATATATGCCCTTATGTTTCTCAATATAACATTGGAAGCTTTTTCATGAAAATGCAATGCAGAAAAGTTTGGGAGTTGGAACTATGACATTGAAGAACAATGTATATGCTGACCACTGCCTCAGAGTATGGACGAATGAATCATTGGTGACAAAGATGCAAGTATAATTTTATCATTTAGCTTTGCAGGCAAGCATTATGCACAACTTAGATTGTTTGGCATGAACATTGACATATGAAGAGGAATGTTCTACAGTTTGGAAACTTAATTCACTCAACTCAAAATAACAAATTTAGAAAGTGCGTATTTCAATGTTGCATGGGGTGTCCTCCATGTAGAGTAGACAGCTGTTCAGGATCACAAATAAAGAAATAATGCTTTACATGGGATAGCTTAGGCTGCCAATGCCAAAGTAAATCCAGCTCAGCATCACTGGAGAGAAAGTTCAACTAAGTCTATATTTTAGTGGCCGTACTATCAATGAGACCTGTTTTATTTCTTACGGGTCAAAGACAGGGTACATAATAGTTTGCACCAACCTGAATATAAACTTTGGCACAGTTCACTTGACAAGTGGCCTTCACTATACAAACTTTACTCCTGTTAATATTGAAACTGTATTTTGTACCAACACTGTTTAAAGTTTCCAGTTTCAATTGTAACATGCCATGTAGAATATTAGGGTTAATAAATGGGAGCAATCAGGTAATGTGATTTAATTTGTTGACCTCTCCAGAAATCCCGCCTAGCAATTTGCCTATGAAACAAGACAGGAATTAGGCAACTCACCCGCCTTAAGCTAGCTTCACTGTTCAGAAGGAGAGTGGTTGATCTTGTATTTGTCTTGACTGGTGCCTGATTTCTTCGACTGTCATGATTTGGAGGTGCCGGTGTTGGACTGGGGTGTACAAAGTTAAAAATCACACAACACCAGGTTATAATCCAACAGGTTTAATTGGAAGCACTAGCTTTCGGAGCGACACTCCTTCATTAGGTGATTGTGGCGGGCTCGATTGTAACACAGAATTTATAGCAAAAATTTACAGTGTGATGTAACTGAAATTATACATTGAAAAATTGATTGTCTGTTAAGCCTTTGTTCTGTTAGAATACCGTGATAGTTTCACTCCTTTCATGTGTAAATCACAAAACCTTTTGTTTAAAGTTGCATTCTCGGGTTAGCTGTTAACAATGGTGATAGTTAGACAATATGTTGTCTGTTGGCCCCCTGTGTTCTCTGTCTATGCCATGATGTTTAGATTGATTCTAATCTAAAAAGTGAGATAACAGAGTTTGACATAAATTCATGCAGTTTTTGAGCTCAGAGTTCTACATGAATGCATGCAGTTTTTGAGCAAAGTACAATGTAAATCTGCAAGTACAAATTCAGCCCACAAAATATATGTGTGCATGTGGGTCTTTGTCTGTGTATGTCTGTCTGGGGTGGGGGTTGTGAGTGTGAGAAAGTGTGTGTGTGTGTGTGTAGTGCAATAGTGATCACCTGTAATGTGACATGAACCCAAGGTCCCAGTTGAGGCCCTCCCTATGAGTACCGAACTTGGCTATCACCCTCTGCTCGGCCACTTTCCTCTGCTGCCTGTCCCGAAGTCCACCTTGGAGGATGGTCACCGAAGGCCCGAGGCTGAATGTCCTGGACCACTGAAGTGTTCCCCAACTGGGAGGTAACCCTCCTGTCTGTTGATTGTTGTGCAGTGCCCATTCATCCGTTGTCTAAGCCTTTGCTCGGTTTCCCCAGTGTACCATGCCTCCGGGCATCCTTGCCTGCAATGTGTAAGATAGACAACGTTGGCTGAGTCACATGAGTACCTGCCATGTACAAGGTGGGAGGTGTTCCCACGCATAATAGTGGTATCTATGTCTACAATCTGACACGTCTTGCAGCGTCCACTGTGACAGGGTTGTATGGAGTTGTCCTGAGAGCCGGGCAGTTTGCTACGAACTGTTTGAGGTTTGCTGGTTGTTTAAAGGCGAGCAGTGGAGGTGTGGGGAAGGTCTTGGTGAGGTGCTCATCCTCATTGATAATGTGTTGCAGGTCACGAAGAACATGGCGTAATTTTTCAGCTCCTGGGAAGTACTGAACAACGAAGGATACCCTGTCAGTTGCAGCACCTGTCTGCCTCCTGAGGAGGTCATTACGGTTCATTGCCATGGTATGTCGGAACTGACAGTCGATGAGTTGAGCATCATACCCCGTTCTTGTGGGGGCAACTTTGAGTACTTCCAGGTGTCCGTCACGTTCCTCCTCATCTGAGCAGATCTGGTGTATGTATAGGGCTTGTCCATAGGGAATAGCTGTTTTAATATGTTTTGGGAGGAAGCTGGAGAAGTGTAGCATTGTGAGGTTGTCTGTGGGCTTGCGGTAGAGTGTGATGCTGAGGTGTCCACCCTTGATGGAGATGCATGTGTCCAAGAATGAGACAGATAGTCAAGAGTAGTCCATGGTGAGTTTGATGGTGGGATGACGGTCTTGGCACAGTGTGGTGGTCTCCCGATATGATGGTCTTGTTCTGGCCTGGTGGATTTGTTCTGATGTGGAAGTCTCTTCTTCATGTGGAGGTGATCTTCCTCTTTGCCTTCCAGGTATTCCAGCGGCCCAGCTCACAGCCTTGTCCAGGAGGGGTGGTCTTGGCCCAGCACGGCAGTTATCTTTGGCGGAGGCTTCTGGCCCGGCCTTCCAGCGGCCTGGCATGGCAGTCTCATTCCCGGACTGGCGGTCTTGTCCTGGCTGCGTCTTCAGGGTATTCCATTGTTCCTTAATTGGCTGACCCCAAACCCATTAGCCATTAACTGAACTGTGATGAACTTTGTCATAATTTTATTTGTTTAAATTATTATGTATGGTTTTTGTCAATGGTGTAGGTGCTGGGGTGTGGCAACTTATAAAACTATTCACTCTTTTTCATGTAAAAGTACACGTGACAATAAATTTCCGTTATATAAATATTATGAGGTTTCTGACTCTGCCGCCCTTACAACCAGTGAGTTCCCTATTCTTACCATCCATTGAGGGAAAACATTTTTCCTCACACACCCTCTAAACCAACTTGCCAACTACCTTAAATCTATGCCCTTCATCGTTGTTCCCTACACCAAAGGGAAAAGTTTCTTTCTGTCCTTTACATTTCAACCCCTTATAATCTTGTACATCTCTATCATGTCAACCCTCAATTTTCCCTGCTCCAATGAAAGGAGCCCCAGACTGTCCAATCTCTCTTTTTAACTGTAATTCTCAAGCCTGGGCAACATCCTGGTAAATCTCCTCTGCACTCTCTCCAGTGGAATCAAATACCTCCTATCACATGGATTCCAAAACTTTACACATACACTATTTGTAGGCTAACCAACATTTTAGAGAATTCCAGCATGACCTCACTGGTCTTAAATTCTATGCCTCAACGAATAAAGGCAAGCATCCCATATGCCTTCCTAGCCACTTTATCTACCCATCTTGCCACCTTAAGTGACTGGTGGACATGCATACCAGAGTCCTTCTGATCCTCGATCCTTCCCAGGTTTCTCTTGTTCATCATGTATTCCCTTGCCTTGTTCATCCTGCCCAAATGCATCACCTCACACTTACTGGATATAAATCACATGCCACTCCTCAGCCTACGTGACCAGCTCATCTGTATCCTCTTGTAGCCCAAGGCTATTTGCCATCCTCTGCAAATTTACTGATCAACCCTCCTTATTTTGTGTATACCAAAAACTGCAGGGACCCCAACACTGAGCCCTGTGAGACCCCACTGGATATAGACTCCACTCGTCACAAAAAACATCCCTCAACCATCACCCTCTACTTCTTGCGTGTCAGCAAATTCTGCATCCAATTAGCCAAATTTCCATGGATCCCATGGCATTTTATCTTCACTGTTAGTCTCCCAGGTGGGGCCTTATCAAAAGCCTTACTGAAGTCCTAGTAGACTATGTTGAATGCAGAGCCTTCATCTACACACCTAGTTACCTTTTCAGAAAATTCAATCAAATTGGTCAGACGTGACTTTGCCTTAATATGTTGACTGTTGTTGTGGTTCTGCTCGCCGAGCTGGAAGTTTTTGCTGCAAACGTTTCGTTCCCTGGCTAGGGAACATCATCAGTGCTGTTGGAGCCTCGTGTGAAGCGCTGCTTTGATGTTTCTTCCGGTATTTATATTGGTTTGTTCTTGCCGCTTCCGGGTGTCAGTTTCAGCTGCAGTGATTTGTATGTGGGGTCCAGGTCGATGTGTCTGTTGATGGATGTTCTTGCCGTTTCCGGGTGTCAGTTTCAGCTGTAGTGGTTTGTATATGGTGTCCAGGTCAATGTGTCTGTTGATGGAGTTTGGGGATGAATGCCATGCTTCTAGGAATTCTCTGGCTGTTCTCTGTCTGGCTTGTCTTATGATAGTGGTGTTTTCCCAGTCAAATCACTGCAGCTGAAACTGACACCCGGAAGCGGCAAGAACAAACCAATATAAATACCGGAAGAAACATCAAAGCAGCGCTTCACACGAGGCTCCAATAGCACTGATGATGTTCCCTAGCCAGGGAACGAAACGTTTGCAGCAAAAACTTCCAGCTCGGCGAGCAGAACCACAACAACGGATACCCGAGCTACAAATCTTCAATCAGATTTTAAATGTTGACTGTTCTTAATTAATCCCAGCTTCTCTAAGTGTGGATTAATTCTATCCCTTAAAATTGCTTCTAATACTTTCACCACCTCTGAGGTTAGACTAACTGGCCTGTATTTTTCTGGTTTACTCCTTCCTCACTTTTGAATAATGGCACCACATTGACTGTACTTTGATCCTCTGGCACTTCTGCTGTGACCAGAGATGAATTGAAAATTATTGTCAGTGATCCTATTATTTCTTCCCTTGGCCCACTTAACAGCTTTGGATAGATTTCAATCACCCTGGAGGTTGTCTACTTTAAGCCTGCCCAATCACTCAGAACCTCCTCTCTGTCGATGCTAACTACTTAAGTATGTCACAGTCCTTCTCCCGGATTTCTATACCCACATCATCCGTCTCACTGGTGAACAGTGACATAAAATATTCATTTAGAACCCTATGGATGCCCTCTGGCTCCATGCACAAATTACTACTATAGCCCTCAACAGGCCATATTTTTTTCATTAATGTACTTGAAAAATAATGTAGAATTTCCTTTACTTTACCTGCCATTATTCCTTCGTACCCTCTTTTTGCTCTCCTTTTAATTGAATCCCCTATCACTAAATCCCTGCCATTCTTCTTCCTTCCCTTAAAATAGCAGACCCATCCATGGTGCCATGCACTGCTTTTGTGCACACAGTCACCTTCCACTACAGTATGCAGTATGGAGGCAGCAGGAGTAATGCAATGCCATCTCCCACTCCCAAATCAATGTTGACCTATTTTGAAACCTTATCTGATGTGACAATATGATATAGGCTGTGATTTTCCCACTTTTAAGCCTGTAAGTGGGAGAGTTTCCAAGTGGGAGTTCTTTGGCCTGCTGAGGTAAGAAAGCCCATTGGTCTTTACAGCAATCAGACGGCCATACGCAACCAGGATACCACCTCCCAGATGTACAGGATGGGCGATCATTGCCAAGAGAGCCAGGTGTGGTTCAAGGAGCAAGGTTTTCTTTTTGCTGTGGGGTTTGGTTTTGTGAGGCAAGAGTCAGTGCATTTGGAGATGAGGGTGGAGTGTGCCTGACAAAGACCACTCCCTTCCATTGGGCCCAGTCCTTTGGTTTTACAGAAATTGGTGCAGATTGAGACTCCTCTCTACCAGACCCACCAATCCTGAAAGCCCACCCATGCTGGTTTAATAGTCAATTAGTTGGGTGAGCACTGTTATGCCCAGCCCGGAGCTGAAGTAATTGCATCAAAGGGAGATGAGACGCTTATGTGTTTGTTAATTGACCATTCAAGGGTCTCAGGTGATGGCAGGTTGAGAAGTTCAATCTTTTGCCTTCTTGCCCAGAACATAGTTCCTGTGTGAGTGCAAGTTGGCAAATATCTTCCTGATGCCACCCTGTCTGATTTTGTGTCCCTCCTGCCAACTTCCCTGCTGCTTTGCGGGGGAGAAGCTTCTACCAATAATCTTACTTCAATTACAGAATTAAACCTGAAGGTTGTGAAGATATAGATATAAAGCTAAGGTAGGGAAACTGGGGGTAGGTGATGTCAGGGAGGACATTGGAGCATCATGGTGGCTCAATGATTAGCACTGCTTCCCAGCACCAGGGACCCAGGGTTGATTCCATCCTCGGGTGATGACTGTGTGGAGTTTGCACATTCTCCCCATGTCTGCGTGCATTTCCTTTGGCTTTGCTTTTCTCCAACAGTCCAAAAATGTGCAGGTTAGGTGGATTGGTCATTGGGTTATAGGAATAGGGCAGGGGGTGGGTCTGGGTGGAATCCTCTTTAGAGGATTGATGTGATCTCAGTGGGTTGAATGACCTGCTTCCACACTGTAGAAACTCGATGACAAAACAATGGGAAAAGTCATTGAAACAATATATTCCCCTCTTTAATTATGATCATACCTATAGAAAGAAAGAGAGGATTAATCAAGAGGGATTTGGTTTATTACTTGAAAAGGAAAACTATGTAACATTAGAAGATTGGAGTTTGGCTCTATGTGTTTTGCTCATTCAGAGAGTGAACAAAGACATAACAGACTGAATGGCATCTTGTGGTGTTGTAATAATACTGTGATTCTGGAAAAAACTTGTTTTGTATCATGCCTTTATTGAAGTCAGAACATCCCAAAGTGCTTTATAGCCAACTTTTGAATTGTAGATGCTGTTATAATGTGGGGAGCCATGGAATACATAAGAACATAATGTTGTGGACCGTGAAATGTTTTTTTTCTCTGTTATTGTTTCTGCAGATCATGGACAATCTACCCAGCCAGTTAATTTCCTGAGGAAACATCCTGCACTATTTCTTCCTGCCTCCCCACTAGCTAAGTAGAAATCCTGAATATTTAACAGTTTATTCAACCTTGTCCAGCTGTTTTCCTACATATGACAGTTCAGTGACCTTAAAAATTAAAGGACCAATAGATCACAAACCAGTGTGTGGTCTGTGCTTTGGACACTTTGACCAGTTTATTTAATAAAATCACTTTATGCAAGTTGTCTTGTCAGTGAGGTGGACAAAGAGAAAAAGAATTTGGTTTGTGGTTCAACTTGATTTACTAACAAAATATTCATTATTAAAAACACAATGTAAGCATTTCCAAATTCCCACATTACTTACTCTTTATCTAGTCAGTGCATTGCATTTAAGAGTTGGAAGGTCATGTTGTGGCTGTACTGGACATTGGTTAGGCAACGTTTGGAACACTGCATTCAATTCTGGTCTCCTTGCCATTGGAAGGATGTTGTAAAACTTGAAAGGGTTCAGAAAATATTTACAAATAGGGTTGGAGGGTTTGAGCAATAGGGAGAGGCCGAATAGCTTGGGGCTATTTTCCCTGTAGTGTCAGAGGCTACAAGGTGACTTTATAGAGGTTTGTAAAATCATGAGGGGGATGGATAGGATGAATAGACGCCACGGTCTTTTCCTCAGGCTTGGGGATTCCAAAAACTAGAGGGCATGGGTTTAATGTGGGAGGGCAAAGATTTAAATGGGACCTAAAGGGCAACATTTTCATGCAGGGGGTGGTATGTGTATAGAATGAGTTGCCAGAGGAGATGGCAGAGGCTGGTACAATTACGGCATTTAAAGGGCATCTGGATGGGTATGGGCCAAACGCTGGAAAACAGGATTGGATTAATTTAAGATATCTGGTTGGCATGAATGACCTGGACCAAAGAGTCTGTTTCCACGCTATACGTCTATATGACTCTATAATCTGTCTGAGAAAGGAGATTATCTGCAACGATCCATGGGTTTAAGTTGGAATCATCTTCCTCTCCAATGTAGGGCTGGCTCTCTTCCACAAAGATGGGTCTCACAGGTCATAGTGGATCTTCTCCAGAAATTTCTTGGGTTGTCACTTGGTCTTCTGTCATGAATCTTCACTGAGAGGTTGGCTTTTGGATGTGTGTTTTTATTGCCCTCGCCATCACCTTAATCGGGACCTTGCTGAATGTTCTGTAGCCTTTAGCTAATGGGTTCGCGATTAGGGATTAAAAGTACCCAATGGGATTACATCAAAACCCTGCACTATTGACATGCCAGGTATGGAGTGCATGGCCTCAGGCAGTGGCTGAGAGTCAGGTGCCTTGGGTTGGATGTAACTGATTCCCCTTGAACTTCTGTAACCACTTTGACCTTGGTTTCCATGGTTCTCTGCAGCTGATTAGCTGCTACAGGTATATGCCTTTTAATTTAGCTTGACCAATTTTCTGTCAGGCCCAATTTCTCCAGCTGCTGGTCAATTTGGAATGTCCAATTTTGAGCGCATGACCACATGACTGCAGATGTTTATGGTTGTATTATTTATGGTTCTACTTAACCCTCTGAACAATGAAAATTAAGTGGAAAATTGGTGAAGGAGACCAAACACTGTGCAAGCTTACAATGCAACTAGCTAGTCTTCGCTGTGTTTATTAAAGCGCTGTGTTCATCCAACACTGTGGTACATGTAGTACTAGCAGCAGCGTGTAATGACATTTTTAAATTCAGTGATCAAACTGTCCTTTGCATGGCTCAATACCATTAAATATCAAAACTGATGCTGTGGAGACAGAATGTTCTCTTAACACCTATTAGTCAGTAACTATGACCACAGAAGCTTGTTGCATGTTGCAATGCATTTTGTGTGTGCTACCTCATAAGAACACAGAGGAATTGAGACAAATCAGTCATTTTTTTTGTGGTTAGAAGTGTTTCTTGAAGATGCAGGAAATCTACTCATCTATCCAAAAGAACTACAATTAATGTATGGTTCTCACTTTTGTAGCTAGTTTAACCCTTTCTCAGAATTGCATAATGTCAGCTAATTCTGCTAGTGCATTGTATTTACCATCATTTTCTACTTTAATTATTTCCAGTTGCTTTGGCCAGGTCCTATTCTGTGGCATACCTCATATATCTTGACTGAAATTAAATTGCAATACAGCCTTAATGAAGCATCAAAGTTTAGTCATTAAATCTCCTTTCAATACCCATTTCACATTCATATTATTGTCATTGTTTTCTTTTCCAAACTGAGTAATCTATATTGGAATATTTTGTGAATTTTCACAATGAACATTATTATGTAAATTATATGAATTCTTTAATATTCAATTTTGTTTGATGGCTCTGGCATGCTGAAGCCATTTTATGACAATTTTTAATTTTTCAGCTATAAATCATAGTTTGTTCTCCCGAGTGAAAGATTGTCTTATGCTGTTAAAGAGTCAAAGCAAATTAAACAGGAAAGTTGAAATTTTGGGTCTGAAAATAATTGAAACGTTAGATAATTTGAATTAAATAATTCTGAATGAAAAGCAGTCTGCAATGTAGCTAAATGCCTGAATGGACAATAGATTATACATTGACTGAAGAAATGGATTTAATGTAGATAAGTGCACAAGGGTGTCTGTCATTTTGCTTCAGTCAGCTCATAGTAGTCATATTACGTGTTGACTATAACCAGAAAGCTTGCAGCCAGTATTACCTGTGCTAGTCATTGGTAGAATACATATAGGAGATGCGGAGGAGGGGTCCCAAGGGGACTTGGATTTTCCTGAGCCCCATTTACCTCCAATCGTCAATCGTCTTCCCTTGCTCCTGCCTAATTTACTCATTAAAACTGATTGACCTTTGGAACTGCTGATTTGCGCGATATATTAAAAGTTCAGATATCAAATTCTACCCTATCCTAGGCAGGATGATATATAATCAGAGTTTAGATCAGAGTGGTGCTGGAAAAGCACAGCAAGTTAGGCAGCATCCGAGAAGCAGGAACATTGATGTTTCGGGCAAAAGGCCTTCATCTCAGCACAACATCTTGTGCTTCAATGTTATAATTTTCAGCCATTAGCTTCTACAGCAGTAATAGGCATCGAAAAAATGAATTTCACCTCAGGCAAAAATACACACTCCCTCTAGAAAATAATGTGAATAAATTAGTTGAGTGGTAGAACAGTGAGAATTCAATAGAATGTAAGATTGATATTATGGAGCTGAATAACCTATTCCTTTTCCTAGGTTTCTAGAAATAAAAATTCAGTTTGCTACTGATGCATTTTGCTTTACCATGGCAAATATGCTTGGCATTTTAATGTAATGTCTCGGCCATTCATACAGTCATGAGGAAATGGGAGAGGTGTCATTAGTCCGCCAAGACAATATTAAGAGGCATAAGTTATGGCAACTGTTATCTCAGATTGGACTTTCATACAATTCTGAGAAAAATTCCATGCAAAATTTTTTAAGATCAGTAGATAATTGATTCAGTTAAATGCTATTTATTAAGAAAAGGTGACACACATTTTTATGAACATACAGTGTATATCAAAGTTTTATTGGAATCTGAATGTAACATGCATCTTTTATCTAGTGATCAGCTGTTTAGTGTTGTTGATCAGATGAACAAATGTAGTAAATTTGGAAATAGCTTAGTTATACCAACGAGTGGTGAGAATGTGGATTTTCCTACTACAGCCAGAGTTTGAAACAAATAATAAAGGTGCATTTAAGATGAAGCTAGACAACCATACATGTGAAAAGGGAATTGAAGATTACTGTGATAAATAGAGATGAGGGAAAAAAGGGTGGAATGAAGCATAAATATTGGATTGTTTGGTCCAATGGTCTGTTTCTGTGCTTTATTTAATTGTACCTAAATGCAACGTAGTTATATTTTTCATCTTAGAAATGACCAATAAAGTAGTCCTAACTCTGATTTAATGAAAAGTGAATCAAGCAATCACTTCCACATAGCTCATTCGGCTATTAGACAGAAGGTGACCAGGTGCTTCTGTTCATTGTATTGCTAATCAGATAATTTGCAGTAAAAGTTTTGTCAAAGTATCTAACAATCTTAATCTGCTAATCAATTCCATATGCCCTTAATGTCCTTGCAACCAGTTTCAATTTGGCAGTCACAGATTGATAAATGCAACTTTTCTATCCATGAACATTAGCGTGCTCTCTCTCTCTCTCTATGGATGCTGTCTGACCTGCTGTGATCTCCAGCATTTGTTGTTTTCAGTACAGATTGCATTATCTGCAGTAATTTGCTCCTACCTTCAGGAGGTTGTTGAGCAGCACGTCCAAAGCAGCAGCATAAGCAATCTGCCAGGGCCTCACGGTGTAACTTTTGATCAACAAATGTAACAATTACGATGAATTATATCGAATTGATACAAAGTAAGCATAATTAAAAGGGTCATTTACTTAGTGAACATTAAAAGTGAGGATCCTCACCCATTGCCTGTGTTTACAGAGGAAATGCCGGCACATGTTGAAAGTTGTTGGCTGCTGTAGTTGGGCTCTAACTCCTGACCTAAATTCCACTGCTATGTATCGGTGGCAATGGCTTTGTGAGTTGTAAAATACAAGGCTTTGTCTGCAGATTAATTCACTTGCCTTCAATGAACATAAAAATCCTGGGAGAGATCCAAAATAAGTCACAGATTTGCTATCATCCATTTTTCACTACCACGCTAAGTTTAATAAAGCCCTTTGATTCTCAAGTGTTATTCTGTCCAAATAAATTTCTCCTGCCATCACATCATTGTGTACATTAGCTATTTGGAAGTGGCTACCTTCCTTGGTACAATGAATGTATTCCATGAGAATCATACAGACTATTAATCTCCCCCAGTTTTTTGGCTTCATCTGTTAGCTGACGTGAATAACTACAGCAATGACCAGGGTGATACAAGTAATCTGAACATCTGCTGAAAACTCAGCGCAGCTTGCCATGGCCTGTGATTTTGATTAAATTCCCCCTAGTGATTGTACAGGGAAAGGCAAATAAAATAATGACTAAACAATTCAGATTGACTAATATATTGCACACATTTTTATTGGAATTGTGAACAATGAGTGTTTCGCAGTGAGAAAGAAAACGGATTTCTTACAAAGTAGACTGAAAAATGAATTGTTCTTAACGTTTGCTTTGTACGTAAATTTACTAACAAAGTAATTGCCTCACTTCTGTATTACAACCACGCTATTAACTATAACACACTCCACAAAGTGTAACTCAATATCAGGAAGTATTACTACACCTCTTCCCCAGTTTACAGCTTGATGATAAAGAGATGATTTTTTCAAAAGATCTGCTGACATAAAAAAGGAAGTAGGCCATTCATCCCTTGACTCTATTCTGCCCTTTAATTATGGTTGATATGAACCATATTTATTTACCTGCCACTGCAACATATCCCTTTGTTTCCTTTTGTATCTATTTCAGTTTTGAGTTCATCAATTCAGCCAGTCACAACAATTTTTGAGGGAATGAATTTCAGATTCTGACAATCATATTAAATAAATAGTAGAAAAATCAAATACTTCAGCAATTATTCTTTAGAGAAATATTGCTATTGCTTTTAAGGAAGGGAAACTGGGAGCAACAATGAAGTGTCTGTCTCAGTATACAAAGTTAAAAGTCACAAAACACCAGGCTATAGTCCAACAGGTTTAATTGGAAGCACTAGCTTTTGGGGTACCACTCCTTCATCAGGTAGTTGTGGAGTGCACTAGTGCTTCCAATTAAACCTGTTGGACTATAACCTGGTGTTGTGTGCTTTTTAACTTTGTACACCCCAGTCCAACACCGGTAACTCTAAACCATGTCACAGTATACAGTTTACAAGAAAGCTTATCACTGTCTGAGCTTTACAAAATGGTCAAGCATTGTTGTCACTGCCCCTGGTGAGCTGTGTTTGTTAATTGGATGACTAGTTAAATTGATGGTGGGTTTATTTACAAATCAAAGAGCTGGGTTCTTCCCCAGTCAAGGGAGTTGGTTTCTCGACAGGGAATGGATCCAGAAGGGAAAGGCGGCAGCTGATGTTTATGCTAAGCTGTAGTTTTATAATAACAGACTTGTAAATTACCGAAAAACACTTGCTGCCTAATTTAGTATATGGATGTTGAACTGTTAAGCAGAAGAAAGATATCCGGTGAAGAAAGATTACTCTAAAAGCTAGGATACTGAAAGAGAAAGCATCTGTTATGTTAGAAGTTGCATGAAGCTATGTGACTGGTAAATGATTTATATTGTTAACCTGCATTATGTAGCAGTTGTTCAGATGGTGGAGATTCCATTGACTAGACTGTTACCTTCCTCCTAGCAAATGCACTGTAAGCATTAAGACAAAAAAATTCAACTCAATATATACAAGTAGAAGTTCGAAAACCCAAGTCAGGCACTGACATTTTATGGAGAAAGTGAGATCTGCAGATGCTGGAGATCAGAGCTGAAAATGTGTTGCTGGAAAAGCGCAGCAGGTCAGGCAGCATCAGGCAGGAGATTCGACGTTTCGGGCATAAGCCCTTCTTCATTCTTGAAGAAGAGCTTATGCCGAAACATCGAATCTCCTGTTCCTTGGATACTGACATTTTATGGACAGATTCTGTACAAAGCAGCCTGTGACAGAGAAATGCTGTTGTGGGGTGATTAACAGCATTGAGATTTTTACCTGCAGGTGTTGATTTTTGACAACAACCACATTTCAGACAGAGAAAGGAGATTTTTGAGATTTTGAGATTTCTGCAGAATACATATCAGTAGTTAAAAGAAATTCTGAAATATATAAATGCTACTTCATATCACCTTTCGTAGAAAACAATTGATTTATCCTATTTATCTATATACTATTTTGGAAGTTTTTCTCAATTTATGATTTCATAGTTTGCAAGTCTAATTCCAATTGCGCAGTGAGGTTTAGGTGGATCCACAATGTCGACTCCTTTTGGGAACATAGAAATGCAAGTAGGCCATTCAGCCCTTGACCCTCTTCTGCCATTTAATTGGATTATGATTGATACAAATCTGAATTCCATTTATCTTCTACTGCTGTGTATCCCTTCATACCCATCTCTATCTACTTCAGTTTTAAATTCTTCAAATTCCATTTTAACTTTATTTATAGGATAGTTAAACATCATTGAACCTGAGAATACTACTGGTCTAATCACCAAAGGCAAACAGCTCAACTTCAATGCAGAATATTACATTCCAACCTTAGGACCTTGGACAAGATTCTGGTTCACTGCTGCCATAACTAATATCCAGACATTCCTTTTAGGGTAGTAGAGATCATACTTTAATTCCAAAATTCCCAATCTGACACAATGTTCATTTGGCACTACAGAGAAACCACAAAGATATCAACTGAGAAAGCACTGTGAGTATCATTTCAACTTGGAATAAAAACTAAGCTACACAGAATTAAAAAAATTGCATTTATATAGTGCTATTCACAATCTCACTATGTCCAAAGGTGTTTTCCTTTTAAAGGTTGTAATTGTACCAGCCTCCACACCACCACTTCCTCTGGTAGCTCATTCCACACACACACACTACATTCTGCGTGGAAAAATTGCCCCTTAGGTTCCTTTAAAATCCTGCCCTTCTCACCTTAAACCTAAGTCCTCTAGTTTCGGACTCCCCTACTCTGGTAAAAAAGACCTTGATATCTCACCCTATCCATGCCCCGCATTATGTTGTAAACCTCTGTAAGGTCACCCCTCAGCCTCTGATACTCCAGAGGAAATATCCCCAGTCGATTCAACCTCTGCCACCAATCGCTACAAAATCCTTGTCATTCTTTTCTGCACTCTTTCAAGTTCAACAATATCTTCCCATTAAGCGTGGAGACCAGAATTGAACACAGTATTCCAAAAACGGCCTAAACAATGTCCTGTACAGCTGCAATGTGACCTTCCAATCCCATACTCAATGCACTGACTGGTTAAGGCAAGCATACAAAACACCTTCTTCACCACCCTGTCTTCCTACGACTCCACCTTTAAGGAACTATGAACCTGCACTCCTTGATCTTTTTGTTCACTTTCACTCCCCATAACCTTACCATTAAGTGTATAAGTCTGGCCTGATTTGCCTTACCAAAATAGAACACCTCACAATTATCTAAATTAAACTTAATTGGTCACCCCTCAGGCTATTGGCCCATCTCATCAAGGTCCCATTATACTCTGAGATAACCTTCTACACCACTAATTTTGGTATCATCTGTAAACTAATGATTCCTCCTATAGTTGCATCCAAATCATTTATATAAATGGCAAAAAGCAGTGGATCCAGCACCGATCCTTGTGGTACACCGCTGGCCTCCAGTCCATAAAATTTTTAAATTTCAGTGTCACCATGAATTCTTCAAATCTCTAGGAAACACAGATCCAATCTCTCCTCATAAAACAATCCCACCTTCCCAAGGATTAATGGGCAAACCTCTGTTGCACTGTCTCAATGGTTGGTATAGCCCTCATTAGATAAAGGATCCAAATCAAAACACACCATTCCAAGCATGGCCTGTCCAAGGCTCTACTCAGCAGCAGCAAGACGTCTCTACTCCATGTGTATAACTGAAGTTTTTCTACTTACCATAGATCCCAATCTTTACCTTGTTAGTTCTACATCTCCTTTTTGTTGGTGCATGTGGACTAATCTGTGCATTGGAATGTTTAACTTGAGTGATTGAAGACAGTGATGGCCAATGGCACCTTTATTTTACCTATCATCTAACAACAATCAGCTGTGATTTGTAAGATTCTCACTATAACCTATTTTCATAAAGAATATTCCATTGGATCAGGACATACTTCCAATTCTCATGTTGGCTTTATGCTTTTTCTAAGAAAGTTGTCAGTTTTAAATTAGAAGTTGGATTGAGACTGTTTCAAATAAATTTCCCATAGCAGTCATAGAGATGCAATGAGACTTGTTGTTTTTAGTTTTGTTTCAAGGTCTTGTAATTAAAATGACAATGTACTGAGGTGATGGCTGTCAGAAATACGTCTGCCTATGTATTATTGAATTTAACTCCCTTATCTGCCAACAGAACAGTGTGTTCTAGGCCACTAGGTTCTCTGTATTAATACTGTCCACCTTATGTAACATAAAGAAGTGTATATGCTGTGAAATTTGACTGTAACATTATTAGTGCCAAGTGAATCACAATATTAAACTTGGTTGGACAGCTAGTTTGTGTTGCAGAGTGATGCCAACAGCATGGGTTCAATTCTCACATTGGCTGAGGTTACCTTGAAGGTCCTGGCTTCTCAACTTCACCTCTCATCTGAGGGATAGTGACCTTCACATTAAACTCGCCACCAGCTGTCTCTCTGTAGTGCGAGAGCAGCCCAGTGGTCTTCTGGGACCACAATGACGTCAAATATACTGCATATCAAACAATATCTAAAGCTTATTTTGCATACAATCCACATGCAGGACCTCTCTAATACAATTAATATTCTCTCTTAAGAAGCCCAGCTAAATATCTGTTCAACTGCACTTGGCGTCTCCATGAACTTTATTTAAAGGGTTAACCATCCAACTTCCAAGATGAGGCACTTTTGACTTTCCTTTGCTCAGGCACGTTGAGTGGAGGTGCTGTATCGATGCCACTGACAGACGTTTTAGGATTCACAAGACAGAATGTTGGACTCTGTCAGGGAAATCAGAGGAGTTGGAAAATCTGTAGTCAACAGGAAGTCTGGTCTCTGAGAGCTGTAGTTATCAATCTTTCTGGACTTCAGTGTGATTCAGAGATGGAACACAAACAGTGGAGAGGAGAAGCTGTGCACAGAGGGAGGAAGGAGAAGGCTATCAATAGAAGACTCTTCATGCACTGTGAATCTTTTGGGGGAACATATCCAACCTCAGCCAGAAGCAGTTTCTGAGGCACCAAGGAGATGGTCATTTCATCAAGGAGATAGTCCTTGAACTGCACACCTCCCACAGCAGGTTGTGGATAGCTCTGCTGGTAGACTTGACAAGAATCATGGGCTACATTCTGCACCAATGGGTCATTTAAATCAGAAACGTGCTATATTCAACACTTGTACATAGTGCATCAATACATTAGGGATGTGATAGAGGCTGTGTACAGAAGAGAGGGTACTTCATCGTTTTCAATCTGATTGAGGACAAGCAGAATGAAAGACTAACAAACAAACCAGAAATTACTGAGGAATCTCAGCAGATCTGGCAGCATCTGTGGAGAGAAAACAGAGTTAATGTTCTGAGTCCAGTGACCCTCCTTCAGAACTGATAGTGGCTAGGAAAAGATGGTACTTAT
Organism: Hemiscyllium ocellatum; assembly: GCF_020745735.1. Classification (NCBI taxonomy): domain Eukaryota; kingdom Metazoa; phylum Chordata; class Chondrichthyes; order Orectolobiformes; family Hemiscylliidae; genus Hemiscyllium; species Hemiscyllium ocellatum. The sequence continues at coordinate 20,007,058 of NC_083417.1, read as the reverse complement.
GCTGGTGACAGGGGAGTGGGAGAGAAAGGAGTAAGCAGATAGGTGGAGCGAGAAAGGCAACTAGGCAGACAAACGGGTGGTTGATCGTAATCACAATAATGGGGCAATAGGTGTGTGAAAGGTCATGGCTGTGCTGAAAGCAGCCTATGTCTGAAGAAATTCACTGGACTCAAAATGTTAACTCTACTTTCTCTCCACACATGCTTCCAGACCTGATGAGTTTTGCAAACAATATATTTTTGTTTCTTTTAGATCTTGAGTTCTTTGCTTTATATTAGCATGAGGTGGTATGAGGATTTACCAGAACATAGAATCCCTACAGTGCAGAAGGAGGCTGTTTGGCCCATTGAATCAGCACTGACCCTCTGAAGAGCAACCCATCTGGACTCAGTTTCCTGTAACCCTACATTCACAAAGACTAACCCACCTAACTTGCATATCCCTAAACATTGCCAGATAATTTTAGCATAGCCAATCCACCCAACCTGTGGGAAGAAGCTGAAGCACCCAAAGGATAGCCTTGCAGACAGAGGGAGAACATGCAAACTCCACACAGTCATACCCAAGGCTGGAATTAAACCAGTGTCCTTGGTGGTGTGAGGCAGCAGTGCTAATCACTGTGCCACTGTCACACCAAATCAGCAGGATTTCCAATGATGCCAGGTATAAATGACAACACACATGCCACTACAGGAACGATAATGTAAACAGAGAGACAAGACAAACCTGCTGTATATTGGACTCATGGTTCTGCCCACCATCTGACCACATGTAGACAATGTGCTTACAATGAAGCCACTTTGTGTGACTTTCTCCAGTAAACACTGGAGTATGCCTCCAAGCCTAAGATGAGTATGAGGGTTTAGAGGTAAATGGGCCAAGTGCTGGCAAATGATATTAGGTTACTTTTGGATATCTGGTTGACATGGAAGAGATGGATGGAAGAGTCTGTTTCAGTGCTGTACATCGCCTTGACTGTATGAGTCTATGTACTGCATCCTTCATACCCCGTCCCATTAGGCAGGAACAACTGTCATCATGAATTTTCTTGGCCATACTGCATGTAACTGCCTGAGATAAGATGTGGAGCATCCCTATGTCCAAAAGGCTTACAGAATGCAGATGTGTCTGTACACAGCTTGTTCTCTGCTGCTCCCCATGCAAACGTGTGACTTTTGTCCTGCAAGAGAGCATAAAAATGCCAGTGATTCTGTTACACTGAGTTTGGATGACATATGTTCTATAGCATATTGCAAGAGGTGGTTGTGTAATTGGCTGCATTAGTCAGTACTAAGGATGTGATAGGGCATCTGACAGAACTCCTGATTATGGTGGGTGATTTGTAGGGGTGTGATGCAATGAGCAGTGTAAGAAGTTAACGTGTGTTTGGTGCAAGATTTGACATAAAGATGCATTCATTAACTTGCCCATCTGAGTAAAGTTGTTGAAATGTTTCCAGCACATCAACCAGATCCTCAGGAACACAACTGGGAATCGATGTCTCTGCCCACCTGCTCCCATTCCGTTTTCAGAGTGTGCCTCGAGAAAGATTGACGTCCAATACCTGCTGCTCTCCTACTCCCCATGGAGGCATTGCCTCTCTGCTCCTTTGCATGTCCCCATCTAAAGTTGTTTTAGAAATTTACATGTGGGACCTGGGTCTCGCTGGCTGGCCAGCATTTACTGTCCATTCCTATTGACCTTGAGAAAGTGTGGTGAGCTGCATTATGAACTGTTGTCGACAAGGCCCTGTAGGTAGACCAACAATGCCCTAAAGGAGATTAATCCAGAATTTTGAACCAGCAACAGTGAAGGAATGGTGATATATTTCCATGTCAGGATGTTGCATGGCTTGGAGGGGAACTTGCAGGTAACGGTGTTCCCAAGTATCTGTTGCCCTTGTCCTTCTAGATGGAAATGATCATGGGTTTGGAAGGTGCTGTCTGAGGATCTTTGGTGAATTTCTGCAATGCATCTTGTAGATAGTACTCTCTGATGCTACTAAGCATCAATAGTGGAGGCAGTGGATGCTTGAAGATGTGATGCCAATCAAATGGGCTGCTTTGTCCTGGATGATTTCGAACTTCACCAGTGTTGTTGGAACGGCACCCATCCAAGCAAGTGGGGAATATTCATACTCCTTACTTGTGCCTAGTAGATAGTGGACAGGCTTTGATGAGTCAGAGGGTGAGCTATTAGCTGCAGTTGTCCTAGCCTCTGACCTTCCCTTGTACCCATAGCGTTTATGTGGCAAGTCCAGTTGAGTTTCTGGCAATGATAACCACCAGGATATTGATATTGGGAAATTGATAATGTGAAAACCATTGAATCTAGGGTTGGAGATTAGATTCTCTCTTACTGGAAATGGTCATTGCCTGGCATTTGTGTGGTGTGACTCTTATTTGCAAGTCAGCCCAGTAGATACCAGTGTTGTAACTGTAGTGGAAGAGCTTGGCTCAGGAGCACAATTTCTGGAGCACAAGTCTTCAGTATAATTTCTGGAATATTATCAGGGCCCATAGCCTTTCCAATATCCAGTGCCTCCAACTTTTTCTTGACATCACATGGAGTCAATCAAATTGTCTGAAGACTAGTATCTGTAATACTGGGGCCCACTGGAGGAGGCTGAGATTAATCACCCACTGGGCACATCTGGCTGAAGATTGCTCAAATGTCTCAGTTTTGTCTTTTGCACTGACATACTGGGCTCTTCATCATTGAGGATGGGAATATTTGTGAAGCCTTCTCCTTCAGTGAATTGTTTAATTATTCACCACTATTCACAACTGCATACGGAGTACTGCAAAGCTTAGATCTGATCCATTGGTTCAAGGCTCACACAGCTCTATCTATCACTTACTGCTTATGCTATTTGGCATGCAAGTAGTCCTGTCTGATGGCTTCGCCAGATTGACACCTCATCTTCACGTATGTCTAGTGCTGCTCCTGGCATGCCCTCCTGCACTCGCCATTGAACCAGGGTTGATCTCCTGTCTTGATGGTCATGGTTGAGTTGGGGATATGCTAGGCCATGAGGTTACAGATTGTGCTGGAGCACAATTCTGCTGCTGTTGATGGCTCACAGTGCCTCATGGATGTCCAGTTTTGAGCTGGTAGATTTGTTTGAAAACTGTCCCATTTAGTTGATAGTGCCACATAACATGATGGAAGTTATTCTCAATGTGAAGGTGGGTCTTCATTTCCATAAGGATGGTGTGGTGGTCTGTCCTCTTCCTCCTCCATCTACTGGATCTTGTATCTGCCATTATTCTGAATGCACCCTTCCTGTAAGGAAAACTGACTGCCTAAGGGAGAGGGCAGGCTATCTGAACTTTGTGCTACATGCTGATGTTGCTGGACCCCATGTTGAACTGGTAACAGTCTGTACACTGGGCTCTGTGCTATGATCATGTGGATGTGAAGGCAACACATAAGTTCTACGCTGCCTGCACAAATGGGGCTGGAGATCAAAGGTGCGTGGTATTGGGTCTAAGCAGATTTCCCCAAAGTGTGTTTAACTTTACTGAAGCAAAGAGTACTGAACATTACAATTTCAGCAATAATAAAATGGTCATTGAAAATTCATGGTTATGCAACCATTTTCCACGTTGCAACTTTGCTTTCTGTTCAATGGAAGCGTTATGGATTAAGTCTGTGGTTTAAATACTGGATTCTAGCGAGTTTATGTCTGGTGGAATTAGGGATATTATGCCAACAGGGATAAACTTGTCATTCTAGCTGAGTCAGATGACTACAGCAAATCAAATATTGATATGTAATATAAAACGGGAAGTAGCAGAAGAAATATTATACAAATATGACAAATGTGTACTGAATCTAGACTGCTCCTTCATTTCTGTGCAGAGAGTTGGCAACTGGACAGCATTAACTTGAAGAACTGGGATCAAAACTCATTACATTAATGTACCAGTAAAATTGGAAAATATCATAGGTCAATTTCAAAACAGAGTTGACTTACAATGTACTGGAAGCACAATCTCATACTGACTTGTACTGTTTCACAGCCTCCACTTTCTTAAAGGAAGGTTAAATATGACTTAACTAAACCAATAAAATAAAAATAAGTTTACACAGTTGAATCATGGATCCTGGAGTCAAACATTCGATAAGAGATTTTTTTTGAACAAATCAAAATACAAGATTTTGCCAATATGCAGTTCCTGAATGGTAAACTTGGTGCTACAACCAAATGTTTTCTCAACCTTTTTTACATGGTCAGTGCAAGGTGATGGTTTCCATGAAACACTAAATCTCCAGAAATCTGTGACTTGTTGGATATTGGGAAATATACTGCATCCTGCAAGACTAACAATTACTCTTTAATGCCATGATTTATATAACATATGTTTACATACATGTAGATTTTATCTTGTTTATAGGGGGCAGAACATTTGGAGAAAACAGTTCCATATTGTCTTTCACATTTGCTGCTTACACACAACAAAGTGATTCTCCTGGCCAGCACACAGAATCCAGAATCTACTGATCTAACGGAAACCTGCATGTTATATCCTAGTCCAAAATATCTAATTTACATTACAAGACAAAACTGCATCTGCAGAGGATGTAGGAAACAATTCCCACCTGAGTGGGTCATCCAGAGAAGTACATAATTTCCAGTCTCTTTATCATCAAACAGTTGAGCTGTGGCTGCCTATGAGATGTGTCAGGCAGCTCACTGCCAAAGAGAAATGGAAGTCTCAAGTCACCAAAAGGGAGTTGGAAGTGAAGGGGAGAATGGGATACTCAGGAAGAAGGGCAAATAGGAAACAGGCAACAACTTTGGGTGAACAGGTTAGGAGGTAGGGCAGCCATGTTGGAAGGATAATGATATCTGGAGGAGGTGGATAGATCTAGTTTGGAAAGATGCTTCGAGATCTGTGATGTTTGAAGAAAGCAGATGTTTGAGTGATGACTGGGGAGGGTTGAGATTGCAATGGATGGGAGGGGTGGATACTCCAGGATTGGTTTTATGCCTTCATTCAAATGAATGTATTTTAAACATATTTTTGTTGTTGCTTGTATAGCCTGCAGTGAAACACCTGTTAGATCAAATGTAGCTAACCTAACATTGTGGAAAAGCATCTTCACACAGGTTTTACGCCTCGAATTTCAAAGGATCTGAAGTCTGCCTCAGCTCACTGCTTTTCACATTAACATGGCAAAACTACATTCCCCATTCACAACGGGTGCACACTTCCTGCCAGCCACATTGGAGGCTTCACAAGCCACTTAATGCTTGGGAAATGGGGCATGGTCATTGAATTTCTGAATGTTCTTGAGATGCATATCAAACCTTGACTAAGTTTTGCATTTGTACTAATGCTTTGGCTAAATACAATTAAATTAGTAACTGCAAAAATGTTCAGACATCAAGATACAATTATCCTTTTGGTCATGACCACGCTGTGATTTCAACTGAGTTAAAAATAGATCCAGGGTTCTGTTTATAGAATGAAGATTGGGAACAAAATCTCTCTCGATATTGACATGCACACTTGTTGGTCACTCTGGCCTCTTGTATGAAATAGAACAGCAACATGATTCTTTTGGCAGTACACCCAAATATTATGTAAATAGAGCTGTGATGAATGTAGCATCAACAAAGCAGGGAAAAGTCATGTAAATTTAGATAACTCACAATTGATGAGAGAAAATGCAGAAGTACTGATTAGTTATTATGCCGTGCAATTTATTAGGCTGACCAACACAAAGGACCTTCGAAAAATGGTTGTTAGAAGAAAAGATTAAGAAAGACATTAAGGGAGACGTTTGATTAAGTTATCAGACAGCAAGAAAATAATTTCCCTGGTCAAAATGAATTCCACCTAAATTAGGAAAAGGAATAGTGTCTGAGGAACAGGTGATATTTCTCATAGGAGCGCAGAACTGTTACAGGGCAGAAGGAGGCCATTGTATTGCACTAGTTCAATAGCCAAGTGCCATTCTCCTGTCTTTACCCTAATGTCTCTGCATACCATTTTTTATCAAGATAATCATCCAATGCCCTTGTGAATGCCTCAATCGAACCTGTCTCCATCACATTTCCAGGCAATGCATTCCATACTCTCACCACTCGTTGTGTAAAAAAGATTTTTGTCATCAGCCTTGCTTCATTTGAATTACACTTTAAACCTACCTCGGTAACGCTCTCTTGACCTGTCCATGACCTTTCCCATCTCTCCGCTCCACCCTCCTTTCTGACCTATCACCTTCTCCCTCACCTTCATCTACCTATTGCATTCCCAGCTACCTTCCCTGCAATCCCACTTTCCTCCCATTTATCTCTCAGCCCCCGGCTCACAAGCCTCATTTGTGATGAAGGGCTTATGTCCGAAATGTTGATTCTCCTGCTCCTCGTATGCTGCCTGACCTGCTGTGCTTTCCTAGCACCACACTCTCAACTTTAAATCTATGTCCTCTAATTTGTCCTTTTATGAGTGGGAACACCTTTGCCCTAACTAGTCAATCTAGCCTGCTAGAAAACCTCTATCAAATAACCTCTCACCCTTCTCTTCTCCAGCAAAAATATTCCCACCTCCTTCAATCTATCCTTATAGCTGAAGTTTCGTATTTCTGGAACTGATCTTGTGAGTTACTGTTACACACTGTCCAATGCATTCACAACTTTCCTGTAGGGTGGCACTTATAGCTGTACACAAAATGTCAGCTGAGGCCGAGCAAGTGTTTCACATATTTATACAAATCATATTACTGTATATAATTCAAATTATCAAAAGAGAAGGCAGAAGAAGTCTAAGAAGAGAGAAATTTAAACCACTTAGCTTTAATGTTGGGAAGACTTTGCTTAAAAATGTAACCAAAAACATCTGGAAACCAAAAATATAATGAAGAATAGTCCTCATAGCCTTCAAAAGAGAAGTTCAAACTTAACAAACCTCTTAAGACATATTAGAAAGAGTGAACAGAGTAGCATAGTAGTTGTAACAATTTTTTTTATAAAAACATCTGCTAGGTTGATAATAGACTCTTGACTATAGGAGCATGGGATTAGGTTACACATATCAAAATATGCTGGATGGAAAACAACAAGCAGAGAGTAGGGATTAGCAGTAGTTACTGAGACTGGCAGAAGGAAGGAGATGGATGTCGAAAGAACTGGAGATGGTTTATGACTTACATACATCTCTCCTAGCTTGCTTCAATTTCCAATCATTTCATTTTTTTTTTAAAGTCTGTACTGCTAATATTCAAATCCGACCCTCTCCATGCTCCCAAATTACGTGCGATTTGTGCCAATGTACAAGACACTTAAATGAGCTCATTTTACAAACTACACTGTTGACTTGACTGGATTTTGGCAGACATAGGTCGCAGTTGTGGAACACAATGAGAAATTTAGTTGCATGGAATATCTCGGTCAAATTTGTCACTGTCGTTTAAAATAAATTGAACAAAAAAGAATCAATCTAAATTGAATGTTTACTTGTTTTAAACAAATCTTTAGATTCAAGAACTTGTTTATGTGGGAAACCCAAGTGCGCAATAAATCAGTAGCGTATTTTGAATAGACGATGATTGACTTGATTTGATTTATTATGTCACATGTACTTAGGAACAGTGAAAAGTTTTGTTTTGCATGTAGTACAGGCAGATCATGCCATACAAAGTGCGTAAGGATAGTAGAACAGAGTGAGAAATACAATGTTATCACTGCAAAGAGGGTGCATAAAGAGCAAGATCAACATTAAATTAAAAATTTGACAGGTCCATTCAAACGTCTATTAACAGTGGGGAAGGTTTGTTCAACACTTTGTACAAGTAGCTACCTTTAACTTCACTCTCAAAAAGAAGCAAGTGGCTTATGCTTTACGTTGGCTGAACCAGAGACGAAGTGCAGTGCTGAAGGATTATGGTGCCAGGAAGTAAATCTAGGTGCAATTTTTCAACCATACTTATTCAATCTTCAGAGCAAAACTTTGCCTTGAAAGGTCTAATAACATTTCATGAAGGCAGACCCACTTGGCAAGGGTCTGTGATGTACACATGAAAATGTTTAATGGATATTGCAACCCTGAAAAACAAACCATGCAATATGCAAACATTATTCCACATGATATCCTCTACCAGAGAAAAAACTCTGAATGCATCAGAGATCTTGGAAACACCAACAAAGTTGCAAAAACCAAATCTTATGCATTTAGCATGTGTTTAAGTTTACAAACTATCAGGAAAGGTATTTTACAAATATTCTAGAACATGTGCATTTCAGATCTGAATTTTCGCTCTATGAAAATGTTTTTTATCGTAACCCATTTGTGCCCTCTAGTTTGCTATCACTGTATGAGTATGACTTTATAAATAGCTAATAACATATACTTCAAACTGAGAAGTAATAGGTATATTTTAAGAATGATACATTTCCAAAATTAAAAGTAGAAAAATCTTGCATAAGCATAGCATCTTTCATACCTTCAGGACATCCCAATTTGTAAGGTAATGATTTGCTTACGGATTGTAGTCGCAGTCATAAAATAAGGTAACATGGCAATCAAGTGATGCACAGCACGATCTCAAAATCAGCAGTAAGGTCACTGGTCAGATAATTTATTTTAATTGTGTTGATTAAGGGTTAAATAACAGCTCAGATATCCGAGAGAACTGAAATAATGCCACTGCATTTTTAATGTCTATTTGAGAGAACAGCAGGGCTGATGAAACACAGCAAAAAGTATTGTCCTAACAGAGTTCATTGCCATGTTGAGATGTGGACTGCAGAGCATATTCCAGAAGACTGGAGACCATGACTAATCACCATGCTAACAATTAAAGGGAATCAAAAATCTGGAGTTTTGCCACAATCAAATCTATCATGAATAGTGGAACAGGCGAGGGATCAAATAGTCTTTCCTTGCCCATAAAACATATGTTTCTCTGTACTTTTATGGCTGCAATGACTGGAGGGCCATAACATTGATGACTTCAGCATACTATTCCTCAACATTCTGAGAGCAGAAGCAGACTGCACTTTTCATGAAATGCAGATAGATTTCCAGGGTCGATCATGCTATTATTATTTTTTTACATTCAGGAGCATCAGAGAACAGAGCCTGGAGTATCAGAAGCCACTAGTTATCAGATTCAGTGATTTCAAGAAGGTTTTAATTGCATCCATTGGCAGTCACTCCTGGAGATGACAAGATAGTGCAGCATTCTGGATTGGGACATATCCATCTTCAATACCAAACACGCCGACCCTAACTGCTGCACCTGCATCAGGGACACCACAGCCACATCATGTTAATTTTAATCCTATTGATATCATGACAGGAATATGGCATGACAGCATATGCTCCCTTTCCTTTTCCTATGATGTATTGTGAGGAAAGTGATGGTGGTGCAGAGTTTAGCAGCCCATACCTGATGGATCAGGATTTTCTGGACAACATCACTTTGCTGGAGAGTAGTGGATTCAAGGCTGGTGAAGTCATCACCAGCTGGTGAAAAGACCAGGACAATGATGACTTAGTGACAACAAGCCTCAAACTGCCACCCCCGCCCCCTCCCCCCCATCATTATTGGACAACAATAACATTGAAAAAATGTAGAAAGTAGAAGTTGGAGTAGGCCATTCGGCCCTTTGAGCCTGTCCACCATTCAAAGTATTCATGGTTGAATGGCTCACTCAGTGCAGTGTTCCCACTTTCACCCCACATCCTTTGATCTCTCCAGCCTGAGGAACTATATTTTCTTGAAACTACAATATTGTGGCCTCAACCACTTTCTCTGGCAGAGATTTCCACACACTCACCACTCTCTGGATGAAAACATTTCTCCTCATCTCAGTCCTAAATGGCATATCCTGTGTCCTTAGCAATCTGAGGACTTCAATCATTTCCCTTTCTTCAGAAGCAACGTCTCCAGGGAAGGTGATGTAGTGAATGCTACCCTCACAACAATTGACAAAGCATCTTTGTTTATCCAGCAACTTCACACGGTTTGGCCAAGCAACACCACCAACAAGGCCATGAAGCTGTGACTGTACATGTCTGGGGTAGAACCAGCTGTAGTCTATGTAAGGGAAATGTGGAAAATAACAGCAAAGGTGTCGCATAAGTTCTTCTACTTGGAGACAAAACATCAGCATTGAAGACATGCCATACAGGACAGACCAGAAGGGGTTACAGAACATCATGATATAGTGATTACTAAGATAGGAAGGACACTACACCTCCCGGATATGTTCCCTGCAAGAGGGGCAGTAGATTGGACACCAACATATGGATAATGAAGATGGTGCCAGCCAAAGAAAACCTGCAAAAGTACATTTGAGGAGAATCTTCAGGAATAGGACACTTTCTAAAACAAAAACAGAGATTGCTGAATAAAACTCAGCAGGTCTGGCAGCATGTGTGGAAAGAAAACAGAGTTAATGTTTCAGTCCAGTGACCCTTCATCAGTTTTGAAGAAGGGTCATTGGACCTGAAACATCAGCTCTGTTTCTCTCAACAGCTGCTGCATACCTGCTAAATTTCTCCAGCAACTTCTGTTTTTGTTTCAGATCTCCAGCATCCAAAGTTCTCTGGATTTCTTTTTACATTAAGGCTGGAATGATTGGTGAAAGTAGTTTTGATGGACTGGGAATGGTGGAAAGGTCTTGTTGCTCATTGTTTTGCACAGGCAACCAGAAAACTACGCATCTGTCTAAGTAGAAAGGAATAGTTAGGGCTTCAGCTTCACATCTCATCTGAAGCATGCTGCCTCAGACAGTGCTGCACTGCCCCACTAATGCATTGAAGTCAGACTTATATACTTGTGTTCCTGTTTTCTCTTCCTTTGGGAGTTCGACTGACCCAAGGTAGCATTGGATTCCATTTGGCACCTAATGATTCCTCATGTGTATGTCCAAGGTGAGAGAGACAGCTGGCTAGTTAACTATTCCAGGAGCACAGCTGAGGTTGAGATTTTTTTTCACCACTGGCTGTAATATTTCCTTCAATCCCCACCAAAATGGAACATTGAAGAAGGAGGCAAAAGCTATCCATTTAGAATATTGTCACTTCTGAAATCTGACCTCAACTTCTCTGGCATTACTTTGCTGATTTTCGCTTCTTTACCTGTTTTATTTTACTTTGGTAACCCAGCAGATTAAGGGCTTGTCTGCCTCATGCAGACAAAAAAAGAATTAGGTGTGCTCTGGGCCACTTTCCAACAAAAACAGCACAACCCATGCCTCACTTGACTTATGGGATCTCACTTTGCACTTGGATGTTAAATTTTTCAACATAACCATGACTGCATTTCTAAAGTATTCATTGGTTATTAAGGGCTATGTGAGGAACCAAGACCCTGGAAGGTACTATTTAATGACAGTTCTTCCTGGATTCCATAGGCGTTACACACCAAAGAATCAAGCAAGCTAAGCCCTGAATGTGTTGTTCATAATGTCGTTGTAATTTTTAAGATTAGAAGCTGAATCTTTGCCCAGCTTTACTGCCACAATGTATTGCACTCAAACATGTTGCAGAGAAAGCAGAGAATCACTGTTCAATCTGAAAGTTGAAATGCATTATGATTTTAATGGTTCTAGGTAAAGATGCCAAATTCTGCTAATGCCAGTCTTCTGTGCAAGTCAATGATTGAATGCTAATGATATTACATTCTGACAAAATCCAACAGTCTGTCTCCTAAACAATCACTGTTGATAATCTCACACTAGGTTGGCGAGTGGTCTCCAACTTGACATGGGAAAGAAAGGGCCTGTATTATCGCTGACCTAATAACTCAGAGACCCAGACAAAGTTCAAGGGACCTGGGTTCGAATCCTGTCCTGGCAGATGGTGGAAAGGTAATTCAATAATAACCTGGAATTAAGAGTCTAACGATGACTATGAGTCTGTTGTTGAGTGTTGGAAAATTCCTGAAGAAGGGCTTATGCCCGAAACGTCGAATCTCCTGCTCCTTGGATGCTAATTGACCTGCTGCGCTTTTCCAGCAACACATTTTCAGCTCTGTTGGAAAATTCCATCTGGTTCACTAATATCCTTTAAGGGAGGAAATTGTCATCCTGACCCAGTCTGGCCGACATGTGACTCCAGACCTGCAACAACGCGATTGATTCCTAAATGCTCTCAATTCAGGATAGCCAGTGATGCCCTTATCCTGTAAGTGAATTTAAAAAATCCAAAGCCCCCCAGGCTCATTCTCTGGGACTTTGGTTCTATTCCTGCTAGGGCAAATGGTGAAATTTAAATTCAGTTCATAAATCTTGAATGAAAACAAACCTGATGGTAACCAGACAACAGTTGATTCAGAAAGTAATCTAATTCACTAATGTACCTTAGGGAAGGAAAATATGCCATCCTCATCCAGTCTGGCAACATCTGACTCCAGACTTACAGTAATGGGGTTCGCTCTGAAAAGGCCTGGCAAAGTACCCCATTCAGGTGCACGGAGGAGGTGATGTTCACATCCCATGAATGAATTTAAAAAGATATACCATTCATCAGGGGATTCAACTGTTCTCTCAATTATCTCAATTGTGAGAAAATTCCTTGATAAAGTCTCAATACTCCATTTAGGTAGACGATATGATCCTGAAATCTCAATGTGTTTTAGGGGATAACTGTGGGAAAGTTGATCTAGTCCTGGAGAGAACTTGAACTTGGAATTGTGTGATTTTGAGGAAAGAAGTCAACAGCGAATTCAATGCGAATGCCTCTTAACAATCAATGACAGAAAGCAACAGAAACAGGTGATAACTCTGTTCACAAATGTATCATGTTCACACTGTATAAGACCATAAGACCATACGACATAGGAGTGGAAGTAAGGCCATTCGGCCCATCGAGTCCACTCCGCCATTCAATCATGGCTGATAGGCATTTCAACTCCACTTACCAGCATTCTCCCCGTAGCCCTTAGTTCCTCGAGACAACAAGAATCTATCAATCTCTGCCTTGAAGACATTTAGCATCCCGGCCTCCACTGCACCCTGTGGCAATGAATTCCACAGGCCTACCACTCTCTGGCTGAAGAAATGTCTCCGCATTTCTGTTCTGAATTGATCCCCTCTAATTTTAAGGCTGTGTCCATGGGTCCTAGTCTCCTCGCCTAATGGAAACAATTTCCTAGCGTCCACCCTTTCCAAGCCATGTATTATCTTGTATGTCTCTATTAACTCTCCCCTTAATCTTTTAAACTCCAATGAATACAATCCTAGGATCCTCAGCCGTTCCTGATATGTTAGACCTACCATTCCAGGGATCATCCGTGTGAATCTCTGCTGGACACGTTCCAGTGCCAGCATGTCCTTCCTGAGGTGTGGGGACCAAAACTGGACACAGTACTCCAAATGGGGCCTAACCAGAGCTTTATAAAGTCTCAGTAGCACAACGGTGCTTTCATATTCCAACCCTCTTGAGATAAGTGACAATGTTAAACTTATACAAGTAGATATATATATCAAAGTTGGATTACACAATTTGAATTGACTTTTTGTTTTAAGTATTATAATGAACAAGTTAACATCCTTTAGGCCCTTTCAATGCAGCTACAAAACTCAAATCAGCAACATCTTGGTGTCATGACAACTGATTAGAACCCCAAAGTACTTATGGACATATCCAACTTAAGTTCCAATACGTCTTAGTTTTAAAAGAGAACTGCTACAGTCAAATGACAACTGCAGATATAAATTCAGTAACTGGCAGGATTTTTAAAAAATTCACTCTGAGACATGGGTGTCATTGGCTGGCCAGCACTTATTTCCACTCTCTAGTTGCCCTTGAGTAGGTGGTAGTGAGCTGCCTTCTTGAACAGCGACAGTCAGTGTCATAGAGTGACAGAGTCACAGAGAGGAGCAGCATGGAAACAGACCCTTCGGTTCAACTCGTCCATGCCGACTATATATCCTAACCTGATCTAGTTCCATTTGCCAGCACCCGGCCTAAATCCCTCCAAACTCTTCTTATTCATATACCCATCCAGATGCCTTTTAAATGTTGCAATTGTACTAGTCTCCACCACTTCTTCTGGCAGTTCATTCCATACATGCACCACCCTCTGCGTGAAAAAGTTGCCCCTTTGGTCCTTTTTATATCTTTCCCCTCTCATCCTAAACCTATGCCCTCTAGTTCTGGACTCCCCCATCCCAGGGAAAAGTCATTGTCTCTTTATCCTATCCATGCCCTTCATGATTTTTATAAACCTCGATAAGATCACCACGCAGCCTTCGATGCTCCAGGGAAAACTGCCCCAGCCTATATAGCCTCTCCCTATAGCTGAAATCCTCCCTGGCAACATGCTTGTAAATCTTTTCTGACCCTTTCAAGTTTCACAACATCCTTCTGATAGGAAAGAGACCAGAATTGCACGCAATATTCCAACAGTGGCCTAACCAATGTCCTGTACTGCCGCAACAAGACTTCCCACCTTCTATATTCAATGCTGTGACCATTAAAGGAAAGCATACAAACACCTTCTTCACTATCCTATTTAACTACGACTCCAAGCTATGAACCTACACTCCAAGTTTTCTTTGTTCAGCAATACTCCATAAGACCTTGCCATTAAGTATATAAGTCCCTCTAATGTTCGCTTTCCCAAAATGCAACACCTCACATTTATCTAAATTAAACTCCATCTGCCACTTCTCAGCCCATTGGCCCAATTGCTCTGCTTTTCCAACACCACTAATCTACCATCTGATCAAGATCCCCTTGTAATCTGAGAAAAACTTCTTCGCTGTCCATTACACCTCCAATTTTGGTGTCATCTGCAAACTTACGAACTATACCTCCTATGTTCACATTCAAATAATTTAGATAAATGATGAAAAGTAGTGGATCCAGCACCGATCCTTGTGGCACTCCATCGGTCACAGGCCTCCAGTCTGAAAAACAACCCTCCACCACCACCCTCTGTCTTTTATCTTTGAGACAGTTCTGTATCCAAATAGCTAGTTCTCCCTGTATTCCATGAGATCTAACCTTGCTAACCCATGGGGAACCTCGTCGAACGCCTTACTGAAGTCCATGTAGATCACATCTACTGCTCTGCCCTCATCAATCCTCTTTGTTACATGTGCTTTAGAGAGACCCACAATGCCCTTAGGAAGGAAATGGTTTGCAGATGGTACTGTTCCCATATATCTGCTGCCCTTGTCCTTCTACATGATTATTGACATGGAACGTGCTGATTAAGGATCTTTGGTGAATTTCTATAGCGTATCTCGTAGGTAGAACACACCACTGCTACTGAGCATCAGTAATGGGGAGATTAGATGCTTGTGGATGTGATGTCAATCAAGCAGGCTGCTTTATCCAGTATAAGTGTTGTTGAAGTTGCCTCCATCCAGGCAAGTGAGGAGTATTCCATCACATCTTGACTTGTGCTTTTTAGGTCATAGACAAGCTTTGGGGAGCCAGGAGGTGAGTTACTTAATGCACTTTTCCTAGCCTCTGACCTGGTTTCATAGCCCACTTGTAGATCTGGTGGGTCCAGTTGGATTTCTGGTCAATGGTTGCCATCAAGATATTAAAAATGGGTGATTCAGTGATGGTGACACCATTGAATGTCAAGGGCTGGTTAGATTGTCTTTTATTGGTATATGAGTCAAAAATGTGGCACTGGAAAAGCCCAGCAGGTCAGGCAACATCTGAGGAGCAGGAAAATTGATGTTTCGGGCCTAAGCCCTTCATCAGGAATATGGGGAAGGTGGGGCGAGGCACTGGGGGCTGAGAGATAAATGGGAGGAGGTGGGGCTGGGAGAAGATACCTGGGAAGGTGATAGGTAGATCGAGATGGGGGAGGTGATTGTGATAGGTCAGAGGAGAGGGTTGAGCAGATAGATGGAAAGGTAGATGAACAGATAGGACAGTTCACGAGGGTAGAGCTGAGTTGGAGGGTTGGATCTGGGGTAAGGTGGGGGGAGGTGAAATGAGAAAACTGATGAAATCGACATTGATGCTGTGTGGTTGGAGGGTGCCAAGGTAGAAGATGAGGTGTTCCTCCTCCAGGTGTCGGGTGGCTTGGATTTGGCAGTGGAGGAAGCCAGGACATGCATGTCCTTGGCAGAGTTGGAGGGGGAGTTGGAATGGTGATGGGGTTGCTGGGTGCGAGTGTCCAGCATCTGCAGTCCTCATTTTCCCCTTTTATTGGTATATGCATATTCCTTTCTACTGGGTGCATCTGGAACGTTACCTTAAGTCAGGCCCAGTACCTGTGGGAGTTGTCTGCACTTTGCCTGTGAATGGGGTTGACATGCTCATTGGCAATGGTCTGGCAGAATGAAAGGTAATAGCACCCAAGCGGTCAAAACGAAACAGGGCAGAAGAAAGTCTCTATCATTGTGAGTGTTGATAGCCAGCAACTATCCAAAAGAAACATGACAAAAGAATTGCAATTGAATTACCAAGCCAAAGATCCCAAAATTGGCAGCTTGGCTCTATACTCTTCATGAATGAGTCAGAGACTGAACCGTATATAATTTCAACCTTTTCCTTTGTTTAGACTAACTTCTAATTTCTAAAGTGTGTGTGTGCGTGTGTTATATTATTATTGCTTCTTGTGCTTAGTAACTAATAAACTCACTCTTATCTTAACTCAATAAAGTTTTGTTCAATCTGCATCTTTTAAAACACAACTTCAATGGGCCTGTGGGGAAAGTATCTACATGGTAAGGGATCCTTTTAAAATTAATCTTGTGACCCACTGAGTGGATCACTGAGTAAAGAAGGTTTTCTGGGAAAGCAACAGTTTTGGGGCATCCTGAGTGGGAAGTGCAGAGGAGCTTATTCCATCTCTGATTGGGTGGTTCCTGGCACTGCCCTGTCTCCTTATGGAAAGGGAACATCTGGACTGTGGCCAACATTCCCTATCCCGCTGTCCTAAGGACCAATGGCTGGGTGATGCTGATATCCATAACCAGCTGCCCCTGAGGATACTGTATGCGTCTCTCTGGGACAGCTGCTAGCCTGTCCAGGGAAGCAGGCAGATGGTCACATATATGGTCACAGCTTCTGGCCATTGAGAGCTCCAGATGCCTGTCTGCCACTGCTATTCCTCCCTGTGCCTGTGGAGGGAGTCCCTGATGGCCAACATCATAGAATCCTCTCCTGGCTGAGGCTAAACAGATGCTTGGTCTTTAACTATCCTCCGAGTGCCAGTGGCCTGGGGCATTTCTTCCTGAGCCAGCTACAGAGCTGTCGCTATGTGGTGCTGCCCAGATTGTGCATCCTCACTCTCCATTCCTACAGTTCCCTCTGAGAGAGATCAGTATCTGAGGTGATGGGAGGTGCAGGAGACAGTCTTGCTGACACCTCCTCCAAGGCTTCAACACTTTCACTCTCAGAGGTACAGGATAGAGCTTCTGGGGGAGCCTGGTGTTTCTGTGCTGACATTGTGGGTTGGTTGGTGTTATCTGCAAGATGTTTTGCCCAATGATGGAGACTGACAGTGCTGTTCTTGGGAGAGTAGCAATGGAATGAAGCTTGACGGGACATGGATATTGATGCATCCCTGTAAAAGCATTCCTGTGCTTCTCCTGTGAGGGCAAGGAGTTTTGTTCATAGGTGTTGAGGAGCTGGATGTTGGGCACCATGTTCATCTCATTCTTCCTTATTACGGGGCTTTTGTCTCCTGCTATGACTGTAAGTGGAGGAATGAGAAAGATGGCATTAACAATGGTTGTTGTGGCATGTGGAGTAGAGATGATGAGGAATACTGGGACTGAGCAGGACATGTAGTGGTATGGGAGATTAAGATGGTTAAGAAGGTGAATAATATACTTTCCTTAATTATTAGAGGTGTAGACAATAAGGATAAGGAAAATATGCTGGAACTGCATATAAGTAATTGGGGAGAATGATGAGAGAGGAAATGAGAGAAACTGCTTTAATCCACGGTGTGACAGGTCTGAACCACAGTACCTGAAGAGGTAGTAGAGGCAAATCCAATCATTGATTTTTTTAAAAAGTACTTGAATATGTACATAATGTCTATAACCTATAGGGTTATCAACAAAGAGCTGGAAGTAAACAAACTACTTTCTAATCAATTTGTTCAGAGATTTTATTACCACATCTCTGGAATAAGTAAGACTTGACCCTGGACCTCATGGCTCTGATGTGGGGCTGCTATCACTGTACCACAACAGCCCACATGAGCATTAGGGTTAGAGGGCTGTTTTCCAGCTGGTACAAATTTTACTGAGCCGAATTGCATTCTGTGTACTCTGAATGTTCTTTGTTTTTATGTAAATGGATGCATAAAGAACGAATGATATAAACATTTTGTGTTTTGCCCATATGTTCTTCGGTGTTATTTTATGGACACCTTGACTCCTCCTGTGACTCCTTGAATAGAATTTTAATGGATTGAATTCTGTATTTAGGAGGGTGTATGTGCTAAACAGGTTTTGCTGCATGTGGTTCCAAAATAATATCAATCAATCTTACCCAACTGCTTAGAAGTTGATTGCATCTAGCTTTTGTCTAGAAAACAGCTGTCTTCACCTTTATAATGATAGACCAGGCAGCCCTACAATTATTGCACAAAAGTACATGCAAAATTCCAGATATGGATCTGTCACTTGAATCAATTTAAGTTGAAGCCATTATTGTGGTGAACAGTGCCAGTGGCTGTATTCCACATGGACATGTCACACGCATCATTGAAAGAAATGATTTAGCAACACATTGAGCAATTGCAACATAAGTTGCACAAGCAGCACAGTATTTGGCAAAGACAGACGTTAGCTCAGGAATTTTTACACGGTATCCATAAAACTGAAGAATTGACCTCTGGCTTTCTGTTGCGACAGATCTCTCAATGCATTCGTTTTTGAAAGTCAATGGGGCTAATCTCTAATGGTATAAATTGGCCAGTATTCTTAGTAATACATTGATCAATTAAAATCAATTGTATATAATGTAAAAAAGAATCAAAATTAACCTCATTAAGAATCGAAAATAGAACGATGAATTTAGTTAAGACTGGCATCAAGCTTTTATTTTCTACTTTACTTTTTTCTGTCTATTTAGATAGAAATTATATGGCCCGAAGACAATTTAACAGCAGCGGAAAGGTCACTGCAGATCAAATATATTACTAACACTACAGCAATCCATGGGATGTGGTCATGCTCATACCCTTTTGGTGGAAGGGAGCAGAAATGAAACTTGCAGATTAAGGACTTAAATCCTATCCTATTGGATCTTTATGCCAGTGAAAAAGTGATGCCTTTTAAATGTTGTAATTGTACCAGTCTCCACCATTTCTTCTGGCAGTTCATTCCATACACACAAAGCACTCTGCATGAAAAAGTTGCCCTTAGGTCCTTTTTAAATCTTTCCCCCTCACCTTAAACCTATGCCCTCTAATTTTGATCTCCCCGACACTAGGGAGATGTCTTTGGCTATTCATGCTATCATTGCCCCTCATGATTTTATAAACCTCTATTAGGTCATCCCTCAGCCTCCAACACTCCAGGGAAAATAGCCCCAGTCTATTCAGCTTCTCCCTATAGCTCAAACCCTCCGACCCTGGCAACATCCTTGTCAATCTTTTCTGAACCCTTTCAAATTTCACAACATCCTTCTTATAGGAGGGAGACCAGAATTGTATGCAATACTCCAAAAGTGGCCTAACCAATGTCCTGTACAGCAACAACATGACCTTGCAAATCCAATACTCAATGCACTGACCAATAAAGGAAAGCAGACCGAATACCTTCTTCACTATCCTTTCTACCTGCAACTCCACTTTCAAGGAACAATGACCCTACATTCCAAGGCCTCTTTGTCCAGCAACATTCCCCAGGACCTTCCCATTAAGTGTGTACGTCCTGCCCTGGTTTGCCTTTCCAATTTTCTTCTACATGGTAATAATTCTGTGATTCCTCCTCAGCTGTGAGTGGAAGGCCACTATGCAGGGAATTAATGCACCTCAGAGCATCAAATGGCTGCAGTTGCCAGTGAAGGGATTGAGTTTCCCATTGGCCTGTTGGTGGTGAGAGCAGACCATCCCTCCAGCACTGAGCTCTACTTTGGGTGTGCAAGTCCTGATGCTTATGCTCATCATCAAGTCTGATACCTCGTTACATCACTGAGGAGTACATGAAATTTTGCACCAAAACCCTGTCTATACTTTTGGCTGGCTGCAAAAAAGTCCCATTACATCATTTTGAGAAAAGAGCATAGGAATTCTCCTAACGTTTAAGCCAATATTTCTCATAAAACTGACAACCTGGTTATTCTTACATCAGTATTTGTGGGAGCTTGCTGGGCCAAAATTAACTGCTGCATTTACTATGTCACAAAAGTAATGTTCAGAAATGCTTAAATACCTTGTAAAGCATTTTGGGACATCTTCAGGTTGTGAAAGGTGCAATATGAATGCAAGTCCTTTTGTTTTTGTAGAGTGAGGCTTACAGGAACACCAACAAGAATCAGCTGAAAGTATGCGAAAATGGGCAATGTGTGCACAAAGTGATCAAAATCAATCTTGAGGTATCTTCCATAGCTTTGTGAACAGAAGACAGAGATTTACAGGCCCAGGAACTCCACAGAGCCATTAGCACCAATTTTCTTCCCATGAGCTGAGAGTTTTGTTTGCTGTTCTTTTGCAAGACCAGCCCATTGAATTGTCTAATGGCAGGTCAGTAGTGCTGGTCATGTGATAAAATGGCGAAGAGCTGAATTGGGAATTAGAGTTTAGAATAAGGCAACAGACTGGGAGAGCAGTAGGTAAGTAGGAAAATTCCACTCATTCTTCACTACACTGACCTTTTTTGAATATCCATCACAGTAAAGGAGAAGATCAAAAGATGTTGAAGAAGATGCAATTGATAATAATGATGAGAAGAAGTGATTAGATTACTTACAGTGTGGAAACAGGCCCTTCGGCCCAACAAGTCCACACCGATCCGCAACCCACCCATACCTCCTACCTAACACTACAGGCAATTCACCTGACCCGCACATCTTTGGACTGTGGGAGGAAACCAGAGGAAACACACACAGACACGGGGAGAAAGTTGCCTGAGTCGGGAATTGAACCCTGGTCTCAGGCGCTGTGAAACAGCAGTGCTAACCACTGTGCCACCGTGCTGCCCAGTGAGAACTGAAAGAAATTACTCATTGTGAAATTGAATAAAGTTGTTGGGAGAGATCCCATATTATAAATCCTCAAGCAAGGGCAAGTAGGACATTTGAAACATTGACTCCATAAATTAAACAGAGCTGATTACTTGATTGGATGTAGTCCTTGCATAGATGTGATGTTTGCTTTCAATTGTCTCCCATTAAATTTCACCTTCAGTATCTGTCATTGATAATCCGTTGAAACAAATAAATCGAAAAGTTTATATGAGACAATCACTGCACCCTATGAGGACCTGACCTGACATATTTAAAAACAAGAATTATACACAATGTACAGAGTACAACTTTACAGCAGCACAAGATTCAGTGAGGCATATGAATCCTAGATTTCTTTCATTGTTTTGAAAAATATCTAAATGATTGTAAATGATTGCAAATATCCAGGATGCACATTCAGATTTCTGAACAGATGAAGAAAAATCGAGGAAATACAGTAAACGTTTTCAAATAGCTTTGAATATAACTTCCAATTATGATCTTGGAAATGAGCACTGATGATTAAAAATAATCATTTTTGTGGAACCAAAATATATGTAGTTTCCAACATGATAGAAAGTTATGCTCAGAATCAGGTTGGATGAGGATACTTTAATCAGTCAAAGGAATGTTCTTGGACGTAACTGAAAGATTAAAACAAACACATGGAAAATTGGATTGTCTTTAGCCATAAATGGGGATGCACTTTCAACAGCTGTTTAACAGGAAAAAAATAAGTATTGAATATTTGTACACATAAATAATTCACATTGGCAACACTTCCACTATTCCTAAAGTCTTTCAGTATTGATGATCGAGAGCAGGATCTGAGGCATAAGTCCCAGGGGACAAGTTTCTCATACCTCTTGGCTTCTTAATAATAAACTTAAATTCAAGTTAATTCTTGATGGATTATCAGGAGTTCACTGTTGAGCTCTTCAGAGGAAAATTTTAGTCAAAATGAAAAGATAGCCACATTAGCTTGGCCCAATTCCTGAATCACTACTGTGGGGATTTGGTCGACATTCAGACCAAACAGTGTTAAATGATAAGTCAACTAAACTCACCTAGTCCATTTTCTAATTGGCACAGGGGGTCTGGCAACATCTGCAGAGGAAGGGTCTGGCAGCATCTGAGGAAGGGTGACTTGACCCGAAACATTAACTATGATTTCTCTCCACAGATGCTACCAGACCTGCTGAGCTTTTCCAGCAATTTCTATTTTTGTCACTGATATACAACATTCGGTTCTCTAATTGGCACATCATGTCAAAAGCTTCATGTGTCAACTTATGGGCGTAATTTTCTATATTATGAGAGCTGACCCCAGGGACATCACAATGTTTATTGAAGTGTGTCTATGTCCTTGCAGGAAAGCAGACAGGATGAGAATATACAGCAGCATTTCCCATAGGAATGGAAAAGAAAATGGGAGGGTGAGTCTTTCAAACTAATACTCTGTCCTCCATATATCATTGTAATGGTTACATTCCATTCCATTCACATATATTCTAAAAAAAGGTTATTTAGTTGATACTTACTATTGTAGACAATTTTCCACAACAGATGCAATTGATTCTGTTTTGTCCTGGAGCTTTTTTTTCGAACAGTAGTTCCTAAACAAGCACACATTATAGTGATTCACAGGAGTTAAAAGGCCAGAGCACAAGAGCTGCTAGTGCGTTTTGAGTCCCGGTCCATGTACATTGTGTGCTTGGCTCTTTCTTAGGTTTTCTCTACCCCCTCCCATGTGCAATCCATTCATCATATTCACTCTTTTCATCTTGCAGCCAGTTAGATCAGGCTATGGCCAGTTCCTCATGCTTCGGCAGACAACACGTTGACTCCTGAAGAAAAATGCCATTGGAAAAATCCAACATCGTTTTCATACCCGTGACAATTTTGTGATTTCGTGACAGGTTTCAGTAGGAAGTCTGGCAAACAGAAGGGGAAAGGAATTGCCTCATTTGCTAGGCAGGGAGAACAGACTGTATAGTATCTCATTAAATTTCTTGCACAAATAAATCATCATATAAGTCAAAGCTCTGTGCTTCAGGCGGAGTGACTTTCAGTATCAGATTCACCGAGTTGTGTGGTCTCTACAGTTTTATTTATATTTGACATTTTGTCTCCAAATCACAATCTCAGACCTTGCATTTTGTACTCAGTTGTTTTTTTTTTGGAGATAATTCATTTCCTTTCCTACAGGTTATGTGAATTTTGAAATGACCATTCTTGAACGAGGAAAGAGAAAGAATTTCTGAATCGTTAATTGTTGAATTTAAAAAGGATTTGCATTAATAAAGTATTTTTTGTGACCACTGGACATTTACAGGCAACAAATACTTTTGCAGTGTGGCCATGGTTCTCTGTAGGAGATGCAGGAGCCAATTTATCCATGGCAGTTTCATAACAGTAAAGTCATAATGACAGCTAATCTGTCTTGGTGATATTAAGGTATAAATATTAGCAAGGACAGCAGAATCAACTCTTTATTAATGACAGGGCCGTCATGATCTGCCTTAATACTTACTGCTGGAAGATTAAACAACCTGACTGAAATTATTGATGTGTTCTAAAGTAAATATATGATGAAAATAGGAGTTTGGTTCATTATAGATCTATACCAATCCAGATGAAGAAGATCCCAGAAGGTAACTGTCAGGCAGGTTGCCCAGAAATCACTCTGTAATCAAACAGGGAGGAAAGCTTAATGCTATCTGTTCAGTAGAAAGTGACCAAGTGTATGCTGAAAATACCTTGAACTGCTCACAACCATATAACCAAGAAGCAAGAGTAGCCCACCCAGCTCTTTGAACCTGCCCCAGCATAAAATCATGACTGATCTAACCTCGATGACTTGTCATCCCCATGGTAATCAATATTCAAAGGTCCTGTCTCCATTGCCTTTTGTTTTCTGTTTTCATTTTAAATGGCAAGCTCCTATTTTTAGACAATGACCTTTCATTTTAGAGCCCATGGTGCTGGTGGTGGTATATTGACATGAATGGAGAATTGGTAGGATATGTCTGAGTGGGGATAAAAGTTTATTTTTCAGGTTGGTGACCCATAACCAGTGAGGTTCCACAGAAATCAGCAATGGGATTGATAAACAGTCTACATTAATGACTTGAAGGAAGGAAGAGGGCAGAGCGGTAGACATGATCTGTATGGTAATCAAGTAAGGCATTCAACAAAGTTTCCCATGGGAGACTGATTAGCAAGGCTAGATCTCATGGAATAAAGGGAGAACTAGCCATTTGGATACGGAACTGGTTCAAAGGTAGAAGACAGAAGGTGGTGGTGGAGGGTTGTTTTTCAGACTGGAGACCTCTGACCAGTGGAGTGCCATAAGGATTGGTGCTAGCTCCACTACATTTTGTCATTTATATAAATGATTTGGGTGTGAACATAGGAGGTATAGATGGTAAATTTACACCAAAATTGGAGGTGCCGTGGACAGTGAAGAAGGTTACCTCAGATTACAATGGGATCTTGATCAGATGGGCCAATGGGCTTAAGAGTGGCAGATGGAATTTAATTTAGATAAATGCGTGGTGTTGCATTTTGGGAGATCAAATCTTAGCAGGACTTATATACTTAATGGTAATGTATTGGAGTGTTGCTAAACAAAGAGACCTTGGAGTGCAGGTTCATAGCTCTTTGAAAGTAGAGTTGCAGGTAGTTAGGATAGTGAAAACAACATTTAGTATGCTTTCCTTTATTGGTTAGATTATTGAGTACAGGAATTGGGAGATCACGTTGTGGTTGTACAGGATGTTGGTTCGGCCACTTTTGGAATACTGCATGCAATCGGAAAGATGTTGTGAAACTGAAAGGGTTCAGTAAAGATTTACAAAGATGTTGCCAGGGTTGGAGGATTTGAGCTATAGGGATTGGCTGAATAGACTGGGGCTGTTTTCTTTAGAGCATCAGATGCTGAGGGGTGACCTTATAGGGGTTTATTAAATCATGAAGGGCATGGATTGGATAAATAGACAAAGTCTTTTCTCTGGGGTGGGGGAGCCCAGACTAGAGGGCATAGGTTTAGGGTGAGAGGGGAAAGATATAAAAGAGACCTAAGGGGCAACGTTTTCATGCAGAGGGTGGTACATGTACGGAATGAGCTGCCAGAGGAAGTGGTGGAAGCTGATACAATTGCAATATTTAAGAAGCATCTGGATGGGTATATGAATAGGAAGGGTTAGGAGGGATATGTGCCAAGTGCTGGCAGGTGGGACTAGATTGGGTTGGGATATCTGGTCAGCATGGACCAGTTGGACCGAAGGGTCTGTTTCCATGCTGTACATCTCTATGACTCTAAGTATTTGCAGATGACACAAAATAGGTGGAAAGATTGGTTGTGAGAGGGTTACAAACAGATTACAGAGAGATATTAATAGTTAAGCAATTGGGCAAAATGTTGACAGATGGATGATAGTGTGGGAAAATGCAAAGTTGTGTATTTTAGGGAGGGAGAACAAAAGAACAAAATATTACTTTAATGAAGAAAAACTGCAGAAAGCTGCCACATACATGAGCTTGGGGTACCTGCTTGAAACACGGAAAGCTAATATACCAGTACAGGAAGTGATCAGAAAGGCTAACGGAATGTTGGCCCTTAATTCAAAAGGGTTGGAGTTTAAGATTAGTGAAATCTTACGGCAATTGTGCACGGAGTTGGTGAGACTACATCTGAAATACTGTGAGCAGTTCTGATGCTCTTATTTAAGGAAAGTTATCATTTCAATGGAGGTAGTTCAGAAAAGGCTGACCAGGATGATTCCCAGTATGGAGGGACTGTCTTATGAGCAAAGGCTAAAACAGGTTGGGACTGACTCAGTTCAGAAGAGTGAAAAATTATCTCATCGAAACATATCGGATTCTTAAGGGGCTTGACAGGGTAAATGCTGAGAGGATATGCCCCCTCATGTGAGAGTCTAGGACCAGAGGGCATAGTCTTAGAATAAAAGGGCACAAATTTAAGATTGGGATGAGGAGGAATTTCTTATCCCAGAGCGTTGTGAGTCTTTGCAACTCCTTGGAGAAAGTGAGGACTGCAGATGCGGGAGTTCAGGGCCAAGAGTGTGGTGTTGGAAAAGCATAGCAGGTCAGACAACATCTGAGGAGCAAGAGAATCAACATTTCAGGAAGAAGCCCTTCATGAAGGGCTTATGTCCAAAACGTTGATTCTCCTGCTCCTCAGTCGCTGCCTGATCTGCTATGGTTTTCCAGCACCAAACTCTCAACTTTGTAACCTCTTGTGACAGAGAGCTGTGGGGAGAGCCTTACGTATATTTAAGGCTGAGATAGATAGGTTGCTCAGTCAGGGAATCAAGGGTGTTCGGGAAATGGCATGAAATGGACTTGAGGATTGTAGGATCAGCCATGATCCTATTCAATGTCACAGCAGTCTCAAGGGGCTGAATGGTCTACTCCTTTTCCTCTTTCCTATGGCCTTATGGTCTTTTTTAAATTCACCCCTGGGATGTAGGCATCTCACCAAAACTCTATATACCGAAGTATATCCTTCCTACTCTTGCATTCAATTCCTTTTGCAAATTCTATCATTTCTGATTATAACAGTCTCTGAGGTAGGTGGATAAGTGCTACCCAAAAGGCCATTAACTCAGAAACAGAAACATAAATTGCTAGAAATTTGAGCAGGTCTTGCAGCATCTGTGGGGAGAAATCAGAGTTAACGTTTCGAGTCCAGTGACTCTTCCTCAGGACCTTGAGGAACTTCTGAGTAAGGGTTACCTCAGCCTGAAACGTTAACTCTGATTTCTCTTCACAGATGGTGCAAGTGGTAAAAATTCTGATTGTGTAATACATTCTACACATATAAATGGGTTTATATGAATACTGCTGAGCATTTCCAACAATTTCTGTTTCTGTTTCTGACTTACAGCATCTGTAGTTTTTCAGCCATTAACAATGTATGTTACTCAGAACCTCATGACATCTCTGCACCCGATAATAATTGTTGACATTGGCTTTGGTGGAGAAGATAGACACAGCTTCCCATCAGCTTCCTGAAGAAGGGCTTATGCCCGAAACGTCGATTCTCCTGCTCCTTGGATGCTGCCTGACCTGCTGTGCTTTTCCAGCAACACATTTTTCAGCTCTGATCTCCAGCATCTGCAGTCCTCACTTTCTCCACAGCTTCTCATCAGGTGAGGCTGAAAAAGCCAATCATTAAAATGTTTTATCTTTATTTGTGGGACCAGGAGGAGTGAGGTCACCATGAGGATTGTTTTGGTTCTGCTGTAGTTGGCTATCTTTAACCACTGCAAGGCCTCACTTGGATCTCATACCTTGAGTTCACTTAGTCGACTTAGTTGAACCACTTGAAGTTCCAGTGTTCAATATTTGCTTCTTGGAATAGACCGAGAGTGGACCAGGAGCATGTTAATGTGGTCCAACAGTTAAAACTTGTTGATGTCTTCATGCTATGGGTGACCAGATAAGTACTTTCCCAATCAAAACTGCACTGCAACAGTAAATTTACTGCATGATGAATTTGTTGGACACTTATAGCCCAAAAAAGGTATTACTTTTCGGCCACTTTCAAAGACAGGAAAGGAAGCATGGAATAGTTTCTGCAGTTGAAGTCATTTAAAACATTAACAATGGTGCTCTCAATTATTTTTTTCCTGGGTGATGGGGAACACTTTCAAAGTTGTCAGGAGTTAGAGGTCATCCAAGGAAGGAGAAAGTGAGGACTGCAGATTCTGGAGATCAGAGTCAAAACAGTATGGTCCTGGAAAAGCGCAGCCGATCAGGCAGCATCTGAGGAGCAGAAAATCCGACATTTTGAGCATAAGCTCACATTCCTGATGACCATACTTTTTGACATCCAACAAAGACAATACAAAACATAGAAAATAACAAACTTTGTTGTAAGTTGATTAAATGAGCCAAACAGCACTATTCTGGATCCTTTCCTGATTGTTGGGTGTAGGTTAGATGGGTTTCAGATTGGTTTTACAGGGTAGCGTAACATCAAGGGCTGAAGGGCCTGTACTGTGCTTTGTTTTTTTGTACCTTTCAATAAATGGATTTACATGTGGAATGTATTATATACAATCAGAATTTTTAGTGCTATTATTATAAAAATACAAGAGAACAAGCACAGGCAGGTCAACATTTATCTATGGACTTTATTTACTGGTGATGTAGCTATGGAGGTGGTATGGCCCACTGCAATTTGATAGTTTGCTTTATTCTCACTGGTGTTCCATGATATAGTGTACATCAAGTACACGTAGAACAAACACAACTTTAACTATTGCCAGCATAGAGATTGTAGCAACACAATTTAAAATATCAATGATGTGAACACTTATTGGAACACAAAGTTTGCATTATCAGCACGGTAGAGAATGCCATATCAAGTCAACTGCTTCTGTGGATGCGCATACTTCTTGCATCATTGCAGCATGATATTGAATTATTTTGTTAGAGTACAATATGACTTATGATGATGTAAGTATTTCTTGCTATAGACAGATTATCTGGGAAACATACATTAAAACACGTCATTTTATTTTGAAGTTAAGACCTGACTGGTTTAAGGTAGAGGGTTTTTTCCTGACTGGAGGCCTGTGGCCAGTGGTGATTCACAAGGATTGGTGCCAAGTCCACTGTTGTTTGTTATTTATATATCAACTTGGATGAGAATATATAAAGCATGTCTGGCAAGTTTGTGGGTGATACCAAAATTTGTGGTATATTGGACGATAAAGAAGGTGTATGTATGAGTACAACATGATCTTGATCAGCTGGGCCAAGGAGTGGCGAAGGAGTTTATTTTAGATAAATGTGAGGTGTTGCATTTTGGTAGGACTTACACATTTAATGGTAGGGCTCTGGGGAGTGTTGTAGAACAGAGAGACCTATAGGTTCAGGTGCATAATTCTTTGAAAGTGACGTTACAGGTTGACAGGATGGTAAAGTAGGTGTTTGGCACGCTTCCCTTCATTGGTCGGTATGTGGGTATAGGACTCGATGCATCATGTTCTTGCATGTACACGACATTGGTGAGACCATTTTTGGAGTACTGCATACAGTTCTGGCCACTCTACTACAGGAAGGATGTTATTAATTGTAAAGGGTGCAGCAATGATTTACAAGGATGTTATTGGAACTGGAGGGTTTGAGTAATAAGGAGGGGCTAGATAGGCTGGGACTTTTTTTCTGGAGTGTAGGAGATTAAGGAGTAATGTTATGGAGGTTTATGAAAGGCATAGACAAGGTGAATAGTAAAGACTTGGAAGTGCCGGCGTTGGACTGGGATAGACAAAGTTAAAAATCACAAAACACTATGTTATAGTCCAACAGGTTTATTTGGAAGCACTAGCTTTCAGAGCTGCTCCTTTATCAGGTGTTTTGTTATTTATATAAACAATTTGGATGAGAAAGATAGTTGGTAAGTTTGTGGGGGGATACAAAAATTTGGGGGGTATAGCAGACGATAAAGAAGATAAATATATGAGTACAACAGGATCATGATCAGCCTCCTGATCACAACCATCTGATGAAGGACTGGTGCTCTGAAAGCTAGTGCTTTCAAATAAACCTGTTGGACTATAACCTGGTGTTGTGTGATTTTTAACTTTGTGAATAGCAAAGGTATTATCCTGAGGGTAGAAGACTGCAAATCAAAAGGGTATACATTTAGGTGAGAGGGGAATTATATAAAAGGGACCTGGGGAGGGACAATATTTTTCAAATAGGATTTTGCATATATAGAATGAACTGCCAGAGGAAGTGCTCGAGGCAGATACAGTTACAACATTTAAGACTTGGATAAGTACATGTATATAGGCCAAACGCAGACAAATGGGACTACTTTAGTTTGGAAATCCAGTCGGCATAGACAAGTTGGACTGAAGGATCTGATTCTGTGCTGTATGACTCTATGACTCTGATTCTGGACTGAGACACATGTGCTAAAGCATTATACATTGGATTTACTTGAGTATACGGGAGAGGGAATGCTGAGCAATATTGTGTCTTGATTAAATCCTCAGTGATTCTGATTTGCACTTGAAAAGTGTGGGCATTTGTAACAATGTTGAAATAGGATTAAATTACAAGACCATGGACACAGATTATTAACATCAGTGAAGGAAATTAGTTATGCATTTCTTCTGACTTTATCATCATAGATTTTCTGATTACGCCTTGCACAAAATTGCAATTGCACATTTGCTAAAGTACATTGGCAGTTTTATTCCTGGCGAGACTTTGATAATCAACCCACTATATCCAGTGTAGAATCTGAAAAACCCATTCTCATTCATAACAGCATGAATATCAATGGACTTAATTTTACCAATTCATTTATTAATCCTTAAGGGAGCAAAAATGTTTACTCTATGATAGATTGCTTTTTTGTCTGTGATTTCTAGTTTTTGCTCACTGGCATTTAGAATCTGATAATAGGGTAATCAATCATACCTTTTAACACTTCATAATCTTCCCAAATCCAACCTTGCCACCCATTAATCATTTCCAATACAGCAAGTGCATTTGTTGACTGAATTTGTTTGACACCGTAAGTATACATTATGTTGAGAAACTAAGAATGGGTAATAACTAAGTGACCTTGCCAGCATAGCTCAAATTCACCTAAAAAACTAAAGAAATACTTTCCTTGGAATTGGTGTTTATCATTGTGACATAAAAGCTGCCATTTACAGCATCCTGGAACAATCAACAGTATTACAATATATCAGTGATGTTTTTCCACCTCTTTTGAAGAGATAAAAGTGCAATTAAATTGCCTTCCCAGAGCATTCATCAGTCACTTTCTTGATAAGCATGAACATGGAGAGCTGACTAACACCATTGTAATCTCCATCTGGTGTCTGCAAATAGCCAAGAGCCAAGCATTAATTACTTGAGTGGTTTGTGCCACCAAAGGCAAATGCGTTGGTGTTACCAGTCAAAGTATTTTATATAACTCAGTCATCACTTACTTCCCCTTATGAACCAAAATCTCCGAGTGTTCTCCTCCACAATATTTCCTTGAAATGTCCAATCAATTTACCCATTAAGTACAACCTACATGACAAGTATAGCTTTAAAATCTCTGTTCCACAATGTTTATTGAAGTGATATCCTTGGTCTTCCTCTTATAGTGGAATAATTGCTCTTAGAACTGATCTAAAAGATGTGGCAAGTGCTATCGAAGTTCTGTGGACTGATGTCCCATCAACATGCTCACATGATGAGAGACCTTTCAGGTGCTTTCATTGTGGGACTGGGTTCAGGCGATCATCTCAATTCTCGATATACCAGCGAGTTCACAATGGGGAGAAAAATTTACTTGCTGCACGTGAGAAGAAGAGTTATCTCATTTATCAACCCTGCTGAGACAGCAGAGAGATCACACTAGGGGGCGCACCGTTCACCTGCTCCATGTAGGGGAATGAATTCATTTGCTCATCCACCCGACTGAGACAGTACAGAGTTCACACATCTCAACTGCGATTGGACTTTGCTTTCAATCCTGAATATGATGAACAGCAAAATTTTAATATTCTTGATAAAAGTCAAATAAATCAGCTTTGTAGTAAATCAGTGTGATCACGGTGTAATTGGAAGACTCAACATGGCTTCGTCGAGGGGTAATCATACCTGGCAAATCTATTAGAATTCTTTGAGAGGATAATGAGGAAGTCAGATAAAGGAGAGACAGTGAGTGAATTCTGTTGTGATTTCCAGAAGGCATTTGACAAGGTGCCGTATGGGAGGCTTTTAAATAAGATTCCATGGTGTTAGGGGCAAGATATTGGTATGGATTGAGGATTGTCTGACTGTCAGAACACAGAGAGTTGGGATAAGGCATCTTTTTCAGGATGGCAGCCAGATGATTAGTGGAGTTCAACAGGGGTCAGTGTTGGTACCACAACTATTCACATTATGCCTTAATGATCTGGACAAAGAATGTTTACAGATGACACAAAGGCAAGTGGAGGGACAGGTCAGTAGGAGGAAATAGGAAGACTTCAGAATGACTTGGCCAGTCTAGGACAGTAGTTAAAGAATTGCCAAGTGGAATACAGTGTGGGAAAGTGTGAAGTTATACATTTTGGTCAGAAGAGTAGAGACAGAAGCTATTTTCTGATTGGAAAACCCTTCAGAAATCTGAAACGCAAAGGGTCTTGGGAGTTCTAGTTCAGGATTCTCTTAAGGTTTTCATGCAGGTTCACTTCATGGTTCAGAAGGCAAATGCAATGTGCGCATTCATTTCAAGACAGCTAGTAAACAAGGTGGAGATATACTGCTGAGGCTATGAAAGGCGCTGGTCAGACCACATTTGGAATATTGTGAGTAGTTTCGGGTCCAGTATCTTAAGGAAAACCTGAGGGGAATGGATAGGATAAATAGACATGGTCTTTAATCTGGTGTGGGGGAGGTCAGAACAAGAGGGCATAGGTTTAGGGTGAGAGAGGAAAGATTTAAAAGGGACATAAGGGCAGAGAGTGGTACATGTATGGAATGAACTGCCAGAGGAAGTGGTGGAGACTGGTACAATTACAACAATTAAAAGGCTTCTGGATAGGTATATGAATATAAAGGGTTTAGAGGGATATGGGCCAAGTTCTAAAAAATGGGACTAAATTAAGTTAGGATATCTGTTTAGCATTGGACGAGTTGGACCAAAGGGTCTGTTTCTGTGTTGTACATCTCTATGACTCTATGTCAGAATGTAGTTCCTTTGAAGAATTGAATCATTTCTTGTGCAATGTGGAATTTTAGCTCAATGGTAATCATGAATGTTCTGAGGTATTCTCATACTGGAATATGATGTATGGTAGAAACAATGACTGCAGATGCTGGAAACCAGATTCTGGATTAGTGGTGCTGGAAGAGCACAGCAGTTCAAGCAGCATCCGAGGAGCAGTAAAATCGACATTTCGGGCAAAAGCCCTTCATCAGGAATAAAGGCAGTGAGCCTGAAGCGTGGAGAGATAAGCTAGAGGAGGATGGGGGTGGGGAGAAAGTAGCGTAGAGTACAATAGGTGAGTGGGAGAGGGGATGAAGATGATAGGTCAGGGAGGAGGGTGGAGTGGATAGGTGGAAAAGAAGATAGGCAGGTAGGACAAGTCATGGGGACAGTGCTGAGTTGGACGTTTGGAATGAGGGTGAGGTGGAGGAAGGGGAAATGAGGAAACTGTTGAAGTCCACATTGATGCCCTGGGGTTGAAGTGTTCCAAGGCGAAAGATGAGGCATTCTTCCTCCAGGTGTCTGGTTGTGAGGGAGTGGAGATGAAGGAGGCCCAGGACCTCCATGTCCTCAGCAGAGTAGGAGGGGGAGTTGAAATGTTGGGCCACAGGGCGGTGTGGTTGATTGGTGCGGGTGTCCCGGAGATGTTCCCTAAAGCGCTCTGCTAGGAGGTCTCCAGTCTCTCCGATGTAGAGGAGACCGCATCAGGAGCAACGGATACAATGAATGATATTGGTGGATGTGCAGGTGTAACTTTGATGGATGTGGAAGGCTCCTTTAGGGCCTTGGATGGAGGTGAGGGAGAGGTGTGGGCTCAGGTTTTACAGTTCCTGCAGTGGCAGGGGAAGGTGCCAGGATGGGAGGGTGAGTTGTAGGGGGTCGTGGACCTGACCAGGTAGTCATGGAGGGAACGGTCTTTGCGGAAGGCGGAAAGGGGTGGGGAGGGAAATATATCCCTGGTGGTGGGGTCTTTTTGGAGGTGGCGGAAATGACGGCGGATGATTTAGTTTATGCGAAGGTTGGTAGGGTGGAAGGTGAGCACCAGGGGTGTTCTGTCCTTGTTATGGTTGGAGGGGTGGGATCTGAGGGCGGAGGTGCGGGATGTGGACGAGATGTGTTGGAGGGCATCTTTAACCACGTGGGAAGGGAAATTGCGATCTCTAAAAAAGGAGGCCATCTGGTGTGTTCTGTGGTGGAACTGGTCCTCCTGGGAGCAGATACGGTGGAGGCGGAGGAATTGGGAATATGAGATGGCATTTTTGCAAGAGGTAGGGTGATGTATGGTGTCAATATCACAAATAAATAATCCCTGACACTTAAGTGTGATTTAAGGCTAGTTAATTAAGAAGCAGGAACTTTGTCTGCCACCCAAACTGGTGTTGTTAAAATTGTAGATGGAAACAAATGAGGAAGAAAAGAGAACACTCCATCTTCACTGTTTGATTAGAGAGAAGTGAGGGCAGAACGGTGGCTCAGTTGTTAGCACTGCTGCCTTACAGCACAGGTTTGATTCCAGCCTTGGGTGACTCTCTGTGGAGTTTGGACATCCTTCCCATGTCTGCGTGGGTTTTCTCTGGGTGCTCTGGTTTTCTCCCAGTCTAACGATGTGCAGGTTACGTGAATTGGCCATGCTAAATTGCCCACAGTGTTCAGGGGTGTGTAGGCTAGGTGCATTAGTCAAGGCAAAAATACAGGATAATAGGGTAGGGGAATGTGTCTGCGTGGGCTACTCTTCGGAGGGTCAATGCGGAATGGTTGGCCCAAAGGACCTGTTTCCACACTGTAAATATTCTATAAGTACAAATGGCTCCATGATGTATAGGTGTTCATAACTGAAGAATGGTTGTCTCTTTTGCTTAGGTTCTCAGCCATCTTTGTAAGCACACAACAGTTGGTGATGTACAAAATGTTAAATTGCAAAGTTCACATTGCAATGCCTTTACTGTATAACATAGGAGTTCAAAAACATCTTACACATATCATATGAACTGTTGCTAATAACTATTGTGAAATTTAAATATCAGTTTGAAAAACTAACATAACACAACCATTGATACCTGTCTGGAGTTACTTGCATAATTTGAATAACCAGAGCACTGAAGTAGCAAAGTTATGGTATCCAGATATGGACTGTTGTAAACAGCTTCAATCATCTAAACACAACTTTAACTACATGACGATAGCAAACACAAAACTGTAAACACTTGATATCTACCCCTTTCAAAATATTTTCTTGGCACATTTATGGTTCTTTTCATGTTCAAGTTACTTCATTGAAGCAATTCAATGGAATTATCACTAATTGTTATGAAGAGCGACATTTAGTTTAGAATTAGAACCCCTGCAATGTGGAAACAGGCCCTTCGGCCCAACAAGTCCACACCGACCCTTCGAAGAGAATCCACCTAGACCTATTCCCCAACCATATATTTTACCCCTGACTATTGCACCTGACCTACACATCCCTGACCAATGTGGGAAAATTAGCATGGCCAATTCACCAAACCTGCACATCTTTGGATTGTGGGAGGAAACTGGAGCTCCCAGAGAAAACCCATGCAGACATGGGAAGAATGTGCAAACTCCACACAGATAGTCACCTGAGGTTGGAATTGAACCCAGGTCCCTGGCGCTGTGAGGCAGCAGTGACAATCACTGAGTCACTGTGCCGCTCATAATGTATTTTACAGTAATGTATTTTCAATAAATATAGGATTGTTGTCAATAAATCCAACAAAATTTAGAAGTTTTTTTTTAATTGAAGAGAGGCTGAAATGTGGAAATTGGTAATAAACACCACAAATACATTTAAGGTGAGATGGACAGAGAAAGGCTTAGAAGCATATATTGTTAGATTTGAATGCAGTGAAATAGGAGGAGAATTGTTTGGAACATACATAATTGTTTAATCCAGATTGGTTGATTGGCTTCTATCTTTGCATGATATTCTGTACAGTCTATGGTTGGATGTTACATTCCCATGATCATGAGTGTGTGTTCTGTGGAGGTTACAGAAAATACATTGGGAGACCATCCACATCCACTGAAACCCATTGTACAGGAGCTGATAAGGCATAGAATAGGCCAGCCACCCTTGGAACCTATTGAGCACCTACAGTGACCAATTAATGCCTGGGTCACATTGCACTTTTATTTGCTTTTGATGATCTTATCTTTATGGCAGCTTTTCAGCTAATAGGATTTCCATTCTGGGAGGTGAACAGGATTTCTGTTTCTTGCCCAAATCCTCTGCTTTAATATAACAGTTGATTACGTCCATGAGTTAGCGATGTACCAATCGATATTTTTTTCATTAGGAAACACTGTACTGCTTTATTTTTATTAATTTATGAGATGTGGGCATCACTGGCTGGGCAAGCATTTACTATGCGAAAGTGCGGACTGCAGATGCTGGAGATCAGAGTCGAGAGTGTGGTGCTGGAAAAGCACAGAAGGTCAGGCAGCATCTGAGGAGCAGGAAAATCGACATTTTGGGCAAAAACTCTTTATGGATTATCTAGAGTACAGTTAAAAGCCAATCATAGTACAGTGGTTCGGGAGTCACAACGTAGATCTGACCAGGTAGGATGGCAGATTTCCTTCCCTAATGCATCTTAATACAAGAAACAATATTAGAAAGAAAAGTGAATAAATAGAAATCTTGAATTTTTTTCTTTTCAATTGTTTTGCTTTTAATGTCATTTCCAGGTAGAGACCATTTGCAACTAAAGTGAACTTGAACTTTTTTTTACATTTGTGAGTTAAAATCTGAATTCCATTTTTTTGTTTCTAACTTTGGTCTCTCTGTGAGTTTTCACATCCTCATGCAGAAATGGCTAAAGACTCCTCTCTGCCCGGTGATGGATTTGTAATAACAGTGCCATTTAGCTAAACTCTACTGAGCCATTCGTCATGAAACTGTTTTTGGCAATAATTTCGATAACTAGACATTCATCATCATCAATTAGATGGGGTTACACAAACATAGATGGGGTTACACAAACATAGATGGGGTTACACAAGCGTAGCAGATGAACAGGCAGAATTCAGTTACACAGCTCACAGAACCCAGTATTCAGTATCCTCATTATATTTGTATTGGATTAGAAATGACTCAATTGTTCCAAAGGAATAACTTCTCCATGAAGTGGTTTAGTTAATATTCAGGCAGATGAGTTCTCCTGGAGAGCAAGGTAAGTGAAGGACTAATTGAAGACTGTTGAACTTTTAACCTATTCCTTTATTCTCCTAGTTTAAAGTACAAAATACTATAATATTAGCTATTACCTTTTTTTTAAATTTTTACTATTTTATGAAGTAATGCCTAACTTTTTAACTCTTGTTTCTTTTAGTAATTTGCCCCTAAAGTTTTTGTGCTGAAAAATGTGTTGCTGGAAAAGCGCAGCAGGTCAGGCAGCATCCAAGGAGCAGGAGAATCGATGTTTCAGGCATAAACCCTTCTTCAGGAATGAGGAAGGTGTGCCAAGCAAGCTTAAATAAAAGGTAGGGAGGAGGGACTTGGGGGAGGGGTGTTGGGAATGCGATTGGTGAAAGGTGGTTAAGGTGAGGGTGATAGGCTGGAGAGGAGGTGGGGGTGGAGAGGTCAGGAAGAAGATTGCAGATCAAGAAGGCGGTGCTGAGTCCGAGGGTTGGGACTGAGATAAGGTTGGGGAGGGGAAATGAGGAAGCTGGAGAGATCTGCATTCATCCCTTGTGGTTGGAGGGTTCCGAGGCGGAAGATGAGGCGCTCTTCCTCCAGGCATCATGTTGCCATGGTCTGGCGATGGAGGAGGCCAAAGACCTGCATGTCCTTGGTGGAGTGGGAGGGGGAGTTAAAGTGTTCAGCCATGGGGCAATTGGGTTGGTTGGTGCGGGTGTCCCAGAGGTGGTCTCTGAAACGTTTTGCAAGTAGGCGGCCTGTCTCCCCAATGTAGAGGAGGCCACATCGGGTGCAGCGGATGCAGTAAATGATGTGTGGGGAGGTGCAGGTGAATTTGTGACAGATATGGAAGGAACCCTTGGGGCCTTGGAGGGAAGTGAGGGGGGAGGTATGTGTGCAAGTTTTGCATTTCTTGCGGTTGCAGGGTGCATTTTAAATCTATGTCCTCTCATTCTTGTTCATTTTATGATTGGGAACAGCTTCTCCCTATCCAGCCTGTTCATGATTTTGGAAACCTCTATCAAATATCCTCTCAACTTCCTACTTCTAAAAAGAGCAGCCTTAATTTCTTCAATCAATCCTCATGATGGAAGTTTCCTCAGACCATTCTTTTAAAAACCACTTCTGCACTCTCTCCAATGGATTCACATCTTTCACCCACAATGCTACACAATGCTCCAGCCAAGGTCCACTGAGTATTTTATACAAGTTCAACATCACCTCCTTGCTCTTGTACTCTCTGCTCCTGTTGAAGCTGAGGACATGGTATGCTTTATTAATTGCTCTCTCTATCTGTCTCGCCACCTTCAATAATATGTTATATATACACCCAGGTCTCTTTTCTTCCGTACCTCATTTTAGAGTTGTACGTCTATTTTATTTGTTTTTCAATGTTCTTCCTACCAAAGTACATCAGATCACATCAAACTGTTTTGTTGTAAGAGTAATCCCAGAGCTTTTAAGCTTTTGATTAATGAAATGGAAATTGAAATGAATCCATGTGCTGTCTCATATTGTGTTGCCTCTTTCCCTTCACTAGAATCACTGTCAGTTCCATGCTTCTAGATCCCAGAATATCTTGGTTCTATCTTTGCTACACATGCAGTAACAATGTTACTAGACATTCCTTTGTGCACACTTATGTGAAGTACATGAAACTGATGGACAGATGATGAATTTGAGAACAATTGTATGATCTGCATAGACCCATGTGCAAAGTAATGTAGTCAAAATAAGATTCCCATAAGTCATCTTAGACATCGAGCTCTGCTGATTTTTATCAACAGTTCAAATGCCCTGAACGTCTCATTTTGGTTATTCTTATACAAGAACATCTGGAGCTCATTATGTGGCATAAGAAACATCTTCGTATATTAAATGTTCAAACTTTAACTATTGTTGAAAGATAATTGAATATTCCTGAGTTGGTGATACAAGGATTAAACTAAGCTTTGGAGAAAACAAAACAAGTCTCAAGCATGCTCCTGTGCACCCCCCCTCCTGTACCCCTGCCTTAAGCAAAGCATTAACTACTCATCATATTAGGAATGCAATTCTAATAAGGAGCATGTCAACGTTCCTCTCCACTGCTGGCATCTGGTTACATCGAACAAATGCAGAGGTAGTGCTTCAGTGCTAAAGAAAAGCTAATATTTCAAGTTGTATATAACAAGCCTTTGGAGCTGAAAGGCCTTTTCTCTGGGTGGATAGTCTAGAACTACCAGAGATAATATGAGGATAAGGGGTGAACATTTAGGCCGAAGAAGAGGGGAACCTTTCTCACTCTGAGGATTGTAAATTTTGAGAAGCCTACATCCCAGAGGGCTATAAATATATAATTACAGAGTATATGCAATGGCAAGATCAATAGAGAAGATGACCAGAGGTTGTAAATGATCTACTTCTGTTCTTATTTCCCATATTGACACCCACTAAATAAAATAGTTTTCTCTCGTGAATAAGGAGATAGTGAGGACTGCAGATACTGAAAAGTCGGAGTAGAGAGACGGTTACACTGGAGAAAGCACAGCAGGTCAAGCAGCCCATCACTCCGGCCCATCACTCTCACCTTGACCTCCTTCCACCTATCGCATTTCCAACGCCCCTCCCCCATGTCCCTCCTCCATACCTTTTATCTTAATCTGCTGGACACGTTTTCCTCATTCCTGAAGAAACGTCGACTCTCCTGCTCCTTGGATGCTGCCTGACCTGCTGCACTTTTCCAGCAACACATTTTCAGCTCTGATCTCCAGCATCTGCAGTCCTCACGTTCTCCTCATAATTACAGGATGGCATGGATTGGAATCTCGAATGGATACAAGACATTGAGGAATGACATGTAGTGATTGTAACAAAGGTCAGCCAACTGGGCCTCATTGAATATGAGGTCCTGGATTGGGGCTGTTAAGCTGGTCCAGTCAAGGAGCCCTCATTGATAGACATAAATAGGAGTGTCAGAGATACCGCCACTGTGAGAGTTAACTCTGAAGAGTCAGTTCTAGAGTCAATAACGGTTCATGTGTAAATAAAGGATGACTTGATGATGGGATATCAGCCTCTATGGAGTTATTTTAGACAGGAAACTAAGAAAAGCTGTAAGAGTGTTTTATTGATGGCATTAGCATAATGGGGGGGCTGACCTAAGTTCAGATAACAAAATGAGGAGGGAGAAGCTACTATTGGAATTGTATTCCTATAGTGAAAAGAAGCTGAGACTTGGCTTAAAGATTGGGTTAGGAATGAGAATAGGATAGGCATTTCAGTAAGGATGAGAAATGAAAATAGCAAGATGTTACTTTTGGTGAGGTACAAGTTCTCAAACAATAGCTGTGTTGTGGGGTGGAGTATAAAGGAAGAAATAACATAAGATTGTCAGAAAGTCATACTGAGAATTACAAGAGATTTTAACCTACATATTGAGTGAAAATGTCAGACGAACAAAGGTAACTTCGATGAAGAGTTCATAGAATATTTTTGAGTAATTTCTTAGAAACATGTTTTGGAACTGACCAGAGATATGGCATTGTGCAATCAGGTGGGATTAATTAGTGAGCTCAAAGTGAAAGCTCCCCAAAGTAGCTGTGAACACAATATAACTGAAATTTATATTTAGTTTGAGATAGAGAGATGTGGGTCCAAGACTAATTATAAAAATGTAATTAAGGGCAACTGGAAGGATATGACAACAGAGCTGGCCAAACTGGATTGGCAAATTAGGTTAGAGGATAGGTCAAAAGAAGTGCAGTAGCAGATGTATAATGGGATATTTCAGAATACATGGAATAGTTACATTCCAAATAGTAAGGAAAATATTCCAAAGAACGGACCCACCATTTGTAGTTAACTAGAAATGTTGACGATTGTAACTAATTTAAAGAAAAAGCATGTAATTTTGCAAAGACAGGTGACAAATTAGTATACTGGACAGAAAATGAACAACACTAAAGAACCACCAAAATACTGACAAGGAGGACAAAGAAATAGCTTACAAGAGAAAGCCGATCAGAAATAAAGAAAGAGTTTCTATAAATATTTTTAAAGAAATGAATTTCCAAATTGAACACAATGCAGTACAATCTAAAATGCAAGCAGACATTTGCATGTCAGATTCTTAAAATTTATATTAATATGCTATCTTATTCCTAAGTACAAGCAATCATAAGTTGAATGTTTATAAATCAGAGACTAGGTGAAAGTGAGGACTGCAGATGCTAGAGATTAGAGTCGAGATGTGATGCTGGAAAAGCACAGCAGGTCACACAGCACCCAGCAGCAGGAAATTCGACATTTTGGGCAAAAGCCCTTCATCAGGAATGTTCATCTTAACAGAAACAAAATGATCACACTTTGACTAATAAACACTCAGCAGAGATTAGGAAGCTTTAAAGGAGTCAAATCTTCCAGGTGACATCATAAATTGCAAATCTGTAACTGGAACAGTTTATAATCATTATTTGAATTTGAGTTTGTGTGTGTGCCTTGAAAACGTTCCAAGATATATGCTACATTTTCCAAGGAATATTATTCCTTTCATAGAAAATGTTGTTCAGAGTTGGCTGTGTTTTTATCATGACAGCAGTTAGATTTTATTGATGCTAGATTGCATTCACATTGAAAAATGAATTATTATTACTACAAATCCAAATGGAAACAGGTTTTTGCTGACAATCAAGAGATTACTATATATTCATATTAACCATATTCAGTGAGAAGAAAAACAAGCTGACAAAGTCAGGCAGAGTGAAACAAATAGTTCTGGTTCTGAAATTGATGAGCAACAAAGATGATGAAGGAACAGAGCTCCGAAAGCTTGGTGTCATGTGACTTCTGACTTTGACATCTTTATGACAGAGCTCCCAACATATTTGCTCAGTTGGTTTTGCTAGAGTATTTACAGAGGTAACCCCTAACAGAGGTAACCAGTGAATCTTCTTTCTTTCTGAGCTGTCACAATCCCTTGATTCAACTACTGTCCCACTGACCACAACCCTAAATCTCCATTTGACAACAATCTTGCTGTCACTTTGCATTGATGATGACAGTGTCATCATGCCCACAATGCTGAGTAAAAACCACCACACCTGGGGAAAAAAAAACTGATTTGATCGAACAAATCATCCAATAGTCCACACACAAGTCAACAAGTCACTCTTTGCCGTTGTCTTGCTGCTGCATTTGCCTGTCCTGGCCTGATGATCCTATATAGTGCCATCACGTTGGCTGAAGAACGACTGGTCAAAGGTTGCTAACTTGTTGTGAGCAAGTTACCAATGATCTTGCAGGACACCTTGATTCTATAAATCCTCACGTTTTATTCGTAGAATGACAGAATTCTGACAGTGTAGAAGCAGGCTGTTCGAGCCCCCAGCAATGCTCTGAAGAACGTCCCCTACTCTATCCCAGTAACCCTTTACTTCCCATGGTTAATCCACCAAGCCTACACACCCCTGGACACTATGGGCAATTTCACATTGTCAATTCACCTGAACTACACATCTTTTGACTGTGGGAGGAAACCAGAGCATCCAGAGGATACCCATGCAGACATGGGGAGGATATGCAAAATCCACATAAATAGTCGTCCAAGGGTGTAATCAAACCCGAGTCTCTGGCGTTGTGAGACATCAGTGCTAACCACTGTGCCACCCATGGTGCTGCACCATCTCAGGACAGACGGCAGTTGTCTGGATTGGCTGGCTGGCACAACAACAACACTTGTGAAGTGGTGGAAACACAACTGCTGTCAACCTGGCAGAGGACTTCAGATTTGTGTTTACCTGGGTCATTGCTACTCTCTGGAACAGTGCCTGAGCACTCCAGGTAATCTGGGATGTTGGTCTGTAGCCCGCTTGACTAAGGTGGGCAAAATCAAGATGGCAGCAGAATCAACTTGTATGGAGCCAAGCTGACTTTGGTTACTATCGAGGTTGGATGAGTTCAGTCTGAGCTTCCACAGCAGCACTGAAGAATTAGCTGTCTACTGCTTGTACTTCATTAGAAATTGAGAGTTTGATCACCAAACCCTTTCTCAAGATAACCAGGAGGGAAGTCTTGTGGATCTGAAACAAACAGAGTGCAGAAGTGGGGAGTGGGGGTGGGGAGTCAAGGTTAGGCTGAGGAAGGTGGGAGTGAGGTGTTCGATGGTCACACCATCTGCAGCTTCTATTTAATGCCAGATATCATGATGAGGGTCAAGTGGCATTTAAAAAGACAGTCAGGCAGGAACATGCCAAAATCCTGCATGTTCTTTGCAACAGTGGAGGCAAAAGTCTAAATCGCAGCT
Source organism: Hemiscyllium ocellatum (assembly GCF_020745735.1). NCBI lineage: Eukaryota > Metazoa > Chordata > Chondrichthyes > Orectolobiformes > Hemiscylliidae > Hemiscyllium > Hemiscyllium ocellatum. Next base: position 19,963,754 of record NC_083417.1, on the reverse strand, counting down.
AATGAAGAGAACCAGCTACTCCAATGGGCTCAGGGGGTGCAAGAATGTTTGTGCCCTGTTGGTTCTCTGTTGCTCCCTGTGATTATATGCCAAAGAGAGGGAGTCAGTGTGGTGCCATGTTTTTAGATGCTGTGCTTGTTGTGGTTGACCAGCTGGGGGCGTGTGCAAGCTGTGAAGCTGACAGCAGTGCTAAGTGTGTGTGATGGTGAGCTGAGGCTGTAAATGTGAGGCCTGCGTGTTTTCGATACAAGGAGGTGCAGGTTAAAGATACCTGTGCCTGTTTGAACTCAATGTTTCCTCAATACACGTGCTGCAGTTTGTAAGGGGAAAATAATATTTGGTCTGTGCCACACAGAAAATTGTCGCAGAAATTAATCAAAGAAAAGAAGGTTTGCATTCATATAGTGTATTTTGTGGCCTTAGGATTTCCCAAAGCACTTTATAGCCAATGAAGCACTTTTGAAATTGTGTCAATTTTGTAACGCAAGAAACGTGGTAGGTACGTTGCTCACAGTAAGTTCGCCCAAAAAGCAATGTGCTGATGGTCAGTCAGTTATTCTTTAAATATTGATGGATCAATACTGACCAGCTCACCGGTGACAGTACTATTTTCTTCAAAAGGGTGCCATCAGATATGTTATGGGCCCACATATCGGCTTCGGCTTAACGTCTCGTCTGAAATATGGCATTCCTGTCATTGTGGCATTCCCTCTGTGCCTCAGTCAAATGTTTGCTCAGATTTGATACTGTTTGGCAGATCAGACCAGCTATTCCACACATTCTTGCCAGCTCCTGTCTGCTAATACATACTGGAAAGAAAAACATGGTATGACAATTAATTGCACTTGACTATTGCAAATAATTTCCACAAATGATTAAATATGAGATAGGCATTTATAAGATGTTAGAAAAAATCTTACCTTAATAATTATTTCTTAAACTTCAGAATTTCATTTTTGACTTCAAAGTGTTTTATTATTGCTGGCTATCAAAGTGAACCACAGATAGTGACTCTTCCACATAGATCACCTAAGGTTACAGAATTCTGGTCTTCCTCCTTTCGGAAGAATGTTGTGAAACTTGAAAGGATTCAGAAAAGATTTACAAGGATGTTGCCAGGTTGGAGGGTTTGAGCTATAGTGACTAGCAGAATAGGCTTGGGCTATTTTCCCTGGAACATCAGAGGCTGAGAGGTCACCATGAGGGGCATGGATAGAGTATGTTGACAAGGTGGAGACAGTGAGGTCTGCAGATGCTGGAGATCAGAGTTGAGAGTGTGTTGCTGGAAAAGCACAACAGCTCAGGCAGCATCCGAGGAGCAGGAGAATCGACGTTTTGGGCTGGAGCCCTTGATCAGGAAGTTTCCTGCTCCTCAGATGCTGTCTGACTTGCTGTGTTTTTCCAGCAACACACTTTCTATACTGACAAGGTCTTTTCCCTGGGGTGAGGGAGTCCAATCCTGGAGGCCATAGGTTTAGAGTGAGATGGAAAGATTTAAAAGGGACCTAAGGGGCAACTTTTTCACATAGAGGGTGGTACGTGTATGGAATGAGCTGCCAGAGGAAGTGGTGGAGGCTGGTACAATTACACCATTTAAAAGGCAACTGGATGAGTATATGAATAAGAAAGGTTTGGAGGGACATGGGCCAAGATTAAGTTATGAAATCTGGTCAACACAGAAGAATTGGACCAAAGGGTCTGTTTCCATGCTGTACATGCCTATGACTATGATTTGATTAGATTACTTACAATGTGGAAACAGGCCCTTCGGCCCAACAAGCCCACACTGACCCTGCGAAAAGCAACCCACCCAGACCCATTCCCCTACATTTACCCCTTCACTTAACATTACAGACAATTTAGCATGGCCAATTCAACTGATCTGCACATCTTTGGACTGTGGGAGGAAACCGGAGCACCCAGAAGAAACCCACGCAGGTACAGGGAGAATGTGAAAACTCCACACAGACAGTTGCCCGAGGCAGGAATTGAACCCAGGTCTCTAGCGCTGTGAGGCAGCAGTGCTAACCACATGCTGGCCCTATGATAACTCGATTTAAGAACAAAACACAGGCTGAAAAAAAGTTTGACATTTCTGGTAATAAAATGCAGATATGTGATTTTACAATTTCCATTGTTTAAAAAGAGTTTAATCACACATTTTGGCAGTTATAGACTAGGTTTCAGCTTATGTATATTTCAAAACAAAAGCCCTATGCGTGATTGAGCCAAATTTATTTGCAATTAAAGGCAAAGAGCATGCCATTCGCTGTTCTACGTGTCCAAATAATACAGCAACATCTGGTGAGGGCGGACAAATAATCAAGAGATATGGTGTGAGGCTTTTACACAAGTCTTCAGGTGGCTTCCATTTTGGTGGGAAGTAAGAGGTCATGCCAATATTGCCATAAGAATGGGGGGGAGGGGGGAACCAGTTAAACATTGAACATGGAGCATGCCACTTTCTGAATCAGGGGACCAGCATTTCGCGAACCTTGCCACTGAGAAAGGTGGTTGCGGCTGAGACTGCAAGGTGAATATGACAGCATCGCAAAATGAGGGACACTCAGCGGCATAATTTTATTTTCAGAGAGGCCAAGTAGTAGGATCTAACATTATGGCAGCAAGGCTTATCTTTGTTTCTGGTTGACCACCCTTCCTCTCTATGCTGTGGAGCCATGGTCAACAGCTTTGATGGCTTTCGGCCTCTTTGTCGCTGTTCAAATATCGAGGGGAAAAGTTCTGCCCATGATTTCAAATCCCAACTGTGGCTGGGAATTAATGAAATTAAAATTAATTAAATTAAAACATTAAAACTTAAATTTAAAACTGCAATAAATAATTGTCATTCGTAATGATGACTGTGAGTCACTGGATTGTCCTAATAGTCCATCTGGCTTCATTAGTGGTGAAGGAAATCTAATGTCCTTACCTAGTCTGCCCTATTCGTGAGTTCAGATCCTCAGAAATAAAATTCAATTGTTTCTTAAGTGCTCCCTGAAGTTTCTTTACAACCCAATCAGTTGTCCCAGGCTGCTATGAAAATGTTACCCTTGGAATATCTTCACCATAAAGATTTCAGCAGTTCAAGAATATGAAATCCCACCACCTTGTCAAGAGCAATTAGGCATGGGCAATAAATATTGGCATTGCCAGCAATGACAACATTCTTGGAATGTGTTTTTTAAAAAAAGTACGTTGAAATACAATAATCCAAATTTTGCAACACACTGTCCTGCCATTAACTTTGTGGGAAATTGCGTCTCACCATCTGCTTGACTTTTGTAATAAATTTGACAGCATCAAGTTACTCTAGTTGCAACAGAGAAGTGACCCTAAACTCCCCACGGAAAGTCAGCTCTTTTTATCTTAATTCCAGGTACCATTTTAAGAATTGATTATTGCAAATTAATTCCTCTCACTCTGCAGATTAACAATTACTAACGTAGAGTCGCATGCCTTCAGTCATTAATTGTCAGAGATTTAAAAGTTTTATATTTAAGATTTTTGTTTCCTTGTCTATCAATTTTTCTCTCATTCATCATTCAATTTTTCTCCCCTTTATTTATTTCTCCTTCTGTACATTATTTGACATTAAATTCACCTGCAATACTTGGAATACTGTGTATAGTTTTGAACATTGAATTCAAATAGGAAAGGATATCCTGGGATTGGAGACAGTTCAAAAGAGATTGACTAGGCTGGATCCTGGGATGAACAGTTAAGTACAGTTGAACAAGTTAAGAATGAGAGGTGATCTCATTGAAATATATAAGATTCTGGAGGGGCTTCACAGGGTAGGTATTGAGAAAATGACTCCCCATTTGAGGAATCTCAAACTTGGGGACTCAGTTACAGAATAAGGGGGCACTTAATTCAGATGAAAAAAAAATTTCTCCCAGAGGGCGGTGATTGATAGAAAGTCCCTATCCTATAGAGTTAAAGATCTTGATCATTGAAAGTATTTATAGAGGAGATAGATATATTTTCAAATTAATAGGCAGTTGAAGACTGTGATGTACTGCATGAAAGAACAGTTGAGGCCTAGGGCAGATCAGTGATAATCTTGTGAAGAGCAGGTCAGGTGTGAGGGGCCAAATGGCCTTCTCTTGCTCCTATTTCTTCTGATTTTCTGTAGGTAATGAAGTTACTAAAATACTATCCATGTAATAACCTACACAGAACAATATTTTTAAAGCCCATACATTAAAAAAAAAGATAATTTGTAACAGGAATTGGTCGTCTGCCACTGTACTTCCAAGAACCAAAGTATGCATTTCATTCTTGGGCAACTGCTGGTTGTGGGATGGAGTCTCAGATTCCGGGCAGTCTGCTGGTGGGATCTGTGGCTGATCCCTGATGGTCTATGATAGACAGCGTGTCTGCATTCTTCACAGTCCAGTGGTGGGGGACATGTCTGATTCTCAGTGACCCCTTCCACATTCGGTCTCAGGTGTAACTGTGGTGAATTGTGTGGGCTGGCTGTGGTGATCTAGTTACAAACTGATCTTTGGTATCTTACCACTAGTGTGATATTGGCACTGGCCTCATAAAGACTCAAATACTGAGCCATTCATCATTGTTCACAAAGTGAGAGAAAACTAAACCACCAAATTTGACTGAAATGTAAATACTTTAAATTATTAATGTTGTCTGCAAGATGCTTTCTAGTTTCTTTCTATCACATTTGTTGATTCATAAGGAATCAAATCATAGGATAGTTTGTGAATATGATTCAATTTGATTCTGCTCATCTCCCTCTTCAACAATGACTTGAAAAAAACAGAATACTCTTTGGTTTGAATCATAGTATGTACTTTTGCTGCTTATCCTGTTTTTTTTAATGGTATTCATTTTTGAGAGTGGAATAAGTTCATGATAAATGCATATTAGACAAATATCATTTGACACGAGTTTAATATTGCTACCAAAAACAAAAGATGGTAGTGGGTTACTGGGATAGTTGAGAGTCAGAGCGCCATTCTTGTACTCCAGTGTTTAGTGATATCAACAGACACCACAAAGCTGGGCAGCTGGGTTGATTGATGGAGAGAAATTTGCTTGACTACCGACCTGACCCACATGGACTGACCTAGATTGAAAGTGGACGTGTGTCAACATTAGTTGAGGAGAAAATGGCTTGACTGTGATGTTTCTTTTTATTTTCTCCAATGTTTCGATAAGATCCATGTCATGTAAGTTCATTGAGTGACAGAACAGTAACAGACCCTTTGGTGCAACTAGTTCATGCCAAACATAATCCCAAATTAAACTAGTCCTACTTGCTTTCTCCTGGCTCATATCCTGCCAAACCTTTCCTATTATGTCGTTATCCAAATGTCTTTTAAACGTTGTAATCATGCCCACATCCATATAAAGAAAAAACTTTCTAAAGAAGATTCACACCTGACTCAAAATGTGATCTCTGTTTCTCTCTCCACAGATGCTGCCAGACCTACTGAATTTCTCCAGCATTCTCTGTGTTTGTTTCAGATTCCCAGTATCTGCAGTATTTTGCTTTTACATAAAGGAAGCTCGCTTGGGCGAGTTACTGGAGGACAGCTTGCACCCTTGGAAATTGGAACTCTAGTGTCTGGAGAGAACTGTTTATGGAAATTGTTTATGGAAACTCCAGCTTTCTAAGCACCAGAAAAATAAAATACAGACAATGTCTAACTTTGTTTTGAACTAAGAAGTTAGGAGTTACTTTAATAGAGAAGTTTCTGTCCAGCTTCTGATGGCAACCAGCAGTCTCTGTCTCCCTGCAGGATACCATTGGCCAAAGCCAGGTTTGGTCTACCTATAAACTACTGGAATATAAAAGCTTCCCTGTTGCTACAAATAAAACACACTCAGCACCTCACCAACCTGCTGTAACTTGTCCAAATTCTGAAGCCCACAAAACCATTCGCTCTAAGTACTGGCAGATATTGCAGTCTGAAAAGAAAGCACAAAGAATATCAAAACCCAGATGTATTTTTGTAGGAGATTCAGATGTAAGAGTTGTTTTTCAATTTGCTTCTGGCACCTAACTAGAACCAAGAATCAGCTGCCTATTAACTGATTTTATTTTGTCGCTTCAAACAGAAATGAAAATAAAACGATCCCTGTGATGAACAGCTAATTAACAATGGCAGTCAGTTAAACAGCTATCCTATTGTTAGTTACCTCCTGCTAATTGTTCCTATCTGCTGGTACAATTGCAACATTTAAAAGGCATCTGGATGGGTATATGAATAGGAAGGGTTTAGAGGGATATGGGCAGGGTGCTGGCAAATGGGACTAGATTAGATTGGGATATCTAGTAGGCATGGACGAGTTGGACATAAGAGTCTGTTTCCGAGCTGTACATCTCTATGACTGTCTGACTCTATATCATTTTCAGTGAGATCATGATATGGACACTGCAATTCAGAATCCACAATATAGTTAATTGTAAAATAAGACTTAGACAAGTACAATGAGTTTGGCCCCATTTTACTTTTTATGAAGACAACTGATTTATTAATTCATGGTGAAATATTCCACATTTTCATTTCTTGTTTATCCCATTATTCACCTGTGAACTTACAAATGATTAAGCTGCTTTTCATTAGATGTGTTAGTAATTCACCATTAAAGGGCAAATTTCAGATTTTGAAAGTATAATTCAATGTTTACTTATGTGTTTATCATGCAAGACTTCACCAATCCATGGAATTAACTGTAGTATTCAGGGGTTAAAAAGATAAAGTTACATGAGTCTTCAAACTTTAATGACAGACCAAACGTATGAGAGAATGGAAAATGATTTATGGACACATTATTATCTCAGTATCTTGACTATGGCAAGACAAATTTTCTTTAGCAATGCTAATGAAAATGAAGAAGTTGTTTTCCTCTGTCTCTCTCTCTCTCTCTTATCTATTTTTGCTTCAGCTATGTTCTGGAGCTATTTGATTCCGGGTCAATTTCTAAAGATGGACTAAGCCAGATATTGAATCATAGAAAATAGGAGCACAAGTATGCCATTCAGCCCTTTGAGCCTGCTCCACCATTCAATATGGGGTGGCACAGTGGCTCATGGTTAGGACTGTTGCTTCACAGTACCAAGGGACCCATGTTCAATTCCAGCCTTGGGCGACTGCCTGTGTGAATTTGTACATTCTTCTCCCTGTGTCTGCCCAGGTTTCCTCCCAAGGTCCAGAGATGTACAAGTTAGGTGGATTGGCAATGGTAAACTACCCATAGTGCTCAGGGATGTGTAAGTTAGGTGCATTAGCTGTGGGAAATGCAGGGTTACAGGGATAGAGCAAGGGGATGGTCTCAATGGGATGATCTCTGGAGGGTTGGTGTGGACTTGTTGGGCTAAATGGCCTGTTTCCACACTGTGGGGAGTTTATTTTAAAAAAAGTTAGGGTTGATCATCCAGTTCAGGACTCTGTTCCCATTTGTCTCCATAGTTTTGCTTACTTTAGCCTGAAGAACTATATTTAAGCTGGAAACAAAAAAATGCTGGAAATCACAGCAAGTTGGGCAGCATCCATGCAGAGAGAGCAAGCTAATATTTTGAGTATGGATGGCTCTTCATCGTTAGCTCTGATAATGAAGAGTCATCTCGACTTGAAACATTAGCTTGCTCTATCTCCATGGATGTTGCCTTGACTGGTTGTGATCTGCAGCATTTTTTGTTTTCTATACAGATTCTGTATCTGCAGTAATTTGCTCCCATTCCTGAACTATATCTAAGTCCTTCTTCAAAACAATCAATGTTTTAGCCTCAATTGCTTTCTGTAGCAGATAATTCCATAGGCTCACCACTCTCGGGGTGAAGTAATTTCTCTTCTTCCCTTCGTAAATGGCCAACCTTCGATGACATCTGTTGAGTGACAGAAATGATATATTGCTAGGGGGCAAGTAGCCTTTGTTCCATGAAAATGAAGGTTGAATAGGAATATGTGTTGAACTTCTTTACCCTAAAAGTGGTGAGCAGGTGGAACTTGTTGCTATGGGGTGTTTTTGAGGTTTTGGGGGGATTTACAAGAATGAAGTGAAGAGGGCGCAGAGGAGATCTGATTGAAGTTTTCGAAATGGTACATGGGCTTGGTAGAATAGTTAGGAAGAAACGTTTCCATCTTGTTAAAGGAACAAGAATAAAAGGGCCCAGATTTAAAAAAGATTCGCAAAAGAAGCAAGAAAGATATAAGAAAGAATTTTTTTGCTTGGTGAGCAGTTAGGGTATGGAAATATGATGCCTGGAAGTGGGATGGAGGCAGTTAATTTGAGGGATTCAAGAGAGCATTAGATGGTTGCTCAGATAAACTAATGTGCCATGCAATGGTTTGGGGAAAAACAGAAGATTGGCAAGAGGTATTGATGCTCATTTGAAGAGGTTCAGGCATGGCGGGACTGAATGGCCTCCTTCAGGCTTCTGTGGTTCTGTGGGTGGCAGTGTTTGTGTGATGTGGGGTGGGGTTTGGGAGGTTTGTGGAGGTGGAGCAGCTTACATCCCAGTTGGTGCCAATTTGCCTCCTCTCTCAGTTAAACCTTATGTTTTAGCTTGCGGCAAGCCACTAATAGTCAATCATAGCTGACAGTGACCATATAAACCCTCTTGTGTACCCTCCTTACCAGACTCCAGTCAGTTCTTTGACAGTGTTTGTGTATGCTTGTGTAGGACTAGTTGTGTCTGTTTTTTAGCTGATTCAAATCTAGCCACTTACTATTCCTGTAATGGATTAGTTCCCACATGAATAAACCTTCTCTTGCTTACACACACAGCTGACTAAGTACTTTCACCATAACATGCATTTAACATTTTGACTGGGATTGTATGCTCGTGCCTCCCAGCACAGAGCACAATGCTAAATATATAACACAACAATTGATGGTTAGTTTTTGGCTTTTTCGGCATAATGTGGGGATAGTGGAAGTTATTACAGACTGCGAACATGTGAAATGAAACAACCAAATGTTTCCTTTCTGCCCGTTTGATAACTTTATTTGGTCGCAATGTGGTTCTCATGAGAAAAAGGAATTAAAGGGGTGAAGATTCATTTAAAAGGCACACAGCTAAACACAAGAGGGAGAAAGAAACAGAAGATATGTTGATAGGCTTAGATGAAACTGGGTTGGGGGAGTTTGGTCAAGTTCTAATCATCATCATAAATCTGTTTGGCTAAATAGCCTGCCTTTGGGTTGTTAACTGAGCTTTCTGGATGTCCTTCCCACACAGGCCATGTTGCCACTTGGCTATGTTTCTGACTGGGAGGTAACATAACCCATCGCCAGTCTGTTCAGATGGGCATTACTTCACAAGTAGTGTCTCCTGATCAACATTTATTTCCTTAAGTAGCACTATGAGAATGGTTCCACGGTTGAGGCATTTCAGTTACATGGATGGATTGAAAAATCTGGAATTAGCAGTTTGGAAAAGAGCAGTTTGGGAGGGGAATTACTCGAGGTGTTGTCATGACTCACAGGAATAGAGCACCGGAAATCAAACTCCACTATTTCCACAGTTGTGGTAAATGTGAACGTGTGGTGTAGCTATCATGAATTCCAATTTGCCTTCGAATCCTAGCTACCCAGTATTAAGGCAAATCAGAGTAGAATTTGCCAGGATAAAAACAAAAATTAATGATTATTGTAACATCTTAACTTTAACAAGAACAGTAAAAAAGCAAAGTTAAAAATCACACAACACCAGGTTATAGTCTAACAGCTTTAATTGGAAGCACACTAGCTTTCGGAGTGACACTCCTTCATCAGGTGATCACCTGATGAAGGAGGGTCGCTGTGAAAGCTAGTGTGCTTCCAATTAAACCTGTTAGTCTATAACCTGGTGTTGTGTGATTTTTAACTTCATACACCCCAGTCCAACACAGGCATCTCCAAATCATGAGTAAAAGAGTAAGATTTCCAAATCATGTTCATAAGCTTTACCATTTTAAAGTTCTCACACATATATGCCCAGGAACACAAAGGAATACAGACAAAAATAAGTATTATGAGTGGAAGGGAAAGAATATTGGAGGAACACAGTTCAGTATCAACAGTGCAATATCACAAACTAGATGGGTTGGGTTCCACAACCCTCAATGATTCCACAATGTTATCTCCGCAGTGGTGATCAGCCTGTAGATCACTGATTGCTTAGTTGGACCAGTTCTCTTTGCACTTTAGAGTTTCTTTTAGCATCTCTGAATGTATATTTACTGTATGCTCTGCAGGAAATTGGAGAAAGCAACTTGACAGAGAAAGCTGAGATGGAAAAGACTGAAGTAGCTAATTTCAGGAAATCTCCTATTTCTGTCTGATGCACTTCCCTCATAGAATCTGTGTTAAATTGCAATCGGATCAATCAGAGACGTGATGATATGCTACACTTTTCTGAACCCATAATAAATGGTGTCACTTGGCCTGGACTCCATATCTCCAGAATTAATGTTTCAATAGCATCTGTTAGGCTCAAATGTTCTCCCAAAATTATAAGTGACTGGTACTCTCTCTCCCCTTATTAGAGAAGTGCAATTATTCTCATTTTTAATCCACAGTCCAAAAAATAAGGTTGGTATCTTACAATGTTCAAAATCTATATTCTAGACAATGTAGATAGAGAGAAACATTTGATTGGCGGAATTGTTGAAAATAAAAGGCTATCAACCCAAAGTGAATAGAAAAAGAACAAAAAGCGTCATGAGGTAAAAAATGTTTTTACACTTGAGGGGTTAGAAAGTGGAATGCTTGGTCTGAGAGGCAGATTGAATCAAAGCTTTCGAATAGAAGGAATAACTTACAGGGAAATTGCAACAGGGCAGGGATGTAGGCCCAACTGAATTGTTTAGGGAGTCAGCATGGAATCAACTGGTGAATGAACTCCTTCTATTCTGTAACTATTCTTTGAAGTTATGATTCAATTGTGTGGAAATTGGCTGCGGTAAATGGTTACATAGCAAACACTGTACTTCAAAAGTAATTAATGCTTTGGCATATCCTTAAACATGAAAGGCTCTGTGTAAATGCAAATTCTTTTTTTGTACATTCAAGTTCCAAATCTTCAACTTAACTGCCTTACTCTTGGATAAAAATTTTCATCAGTTGGTTTGAGACTTGACCTTTCAATTACAGATTGGAATGTGAATACTCCATGACTTTTTCATGCTTAGGAATCAAATTTTTTCCAACCCCAGAGAGAAGAGAAACAAACAGAATCAACCATCTAAATTGTACAAATGAGTGCCAGTGCCTTGAGTATGTGATGCATTGTGCAATAGAGTCTGTGTTTCATTTACTGTAACTGCACATTATAGTGATTGCTATCAGGGAAGGTTTTCCTCTTACATCACTTGGCCACAAAGAATCCACCCCAGTGAAGTGCAACACTTGCATAACTGAAAACCTTTGGAGCTAGGCTTTAAAGATGGTATCGGCAATGTGAACATTACAAAGACCCATTAGCAACAAACACTTCAGCCACTCCCACTACACAATTTGAATGAGCCAATGCCAAAGAAATCAGTTGTATAATGAGCGAACCGAAGGGTGAATGAGGGCATGAGAAAAGTCGACATGAGCTTGGTGCACCAGCCAGCCTGAATCTCCCTGAAACTGCACTTTGCCAAAAAATGGAAAACTTCAGCCCAAAGTCTCCCTGGATGAACTCACTGAGAAATTACTGGAATAATCAGATCTAACGTTAACAAGAGCTCCAGTTTGTCATTATTTTCCTTTCCACTCCCACCAATTCTCTCTTTCCTTGAAGGTGCTGACATGTGCAATGGTGCAGTTCCATGATACTAACCATTCCCTGTAAACTCCTGTGATGACCATCATTCACCCAGGGGGTCCACAATTAAATCAGATCCTTTCCTTGTCTTATGCCCATGCAACACATTTTCCAATAGAAGTTAGTCTACAAATATTTCACATCCACTCTATAGCTTTAGTCAACTGTGCTTATTTTTTAACCACTGCCTTAATTAGCTGACTAAGCACAGAATATGGATTATATGTGGGAAAATCCTAGTCAACCTGATATATTGGTTTTCCAACCAGTGCCATTGACAATAGTTTATGTTTTTAAGACAAAACTGAAGCAGTCTTTGTTCACATATGTATGTAAGGTGTCTGAATTATCTGTAATTTAATATCATTTATTTTAGAGCTTGAAGCTAGTGGCATGTGGGTTTTAGTCTGTGTGTCTTAGTGATTAACTTGGAACTAGTTCTGGAGCCATGATGATTTCTTTTCAAAACTGGTATAAGACAGAGAGTGTGCAATGGGTTTTTGTGTTCTTTGTAAATGAACAAAATAAACAATTGTATATTAGGCTTTCAGTTCAGAAAGTCACAGATTAATTGATTTTCCTTTGCTTAGGGGAAAAACCTGTAGCTTGAAGAAATATTTTGGCTTAATTATGTTAAATTAAATTAAATTAAAATGCAAGGGATTTGTGGATGTGTACTGACATGGATAGAGAACAGGTTAACAGAGACAGCAGACAGGAGACAGAGTTGGAATAAATGGGTAATTTTCAAAGTGGCAGGCAGTAACATTGTGGGGTACCTGGACTTGGACTCAATACTTGGATCCCAGCTATTCACAATATATGTTAATGATTTAGTTGAGGGAATGAAATGTAATATCTCCAAGTTGTAGATGATACAAAGTTGGAAGGGGGGATACTTTGGCATGACTTAGACAAATTGAGTGAGTGGGCAAATGCATGGCATGAAGTATAGTGTGGATAAATGTGAGATTATCCACTTTGGTAGCAAAAGTAAGAGGGAAGATTATTATTTGTAACATTTACAAATGCTGAAACATAACATTTCGTTCTGTCATTGATATATATTGTGAATATGTAGGCTGGAGTCCTAGTACAAATCTGACTAGACACTTTGTGCCATTTCAAAAATGACCCATTAATTCTTATTCTTTTTTCCAGTCGGCTGACCAATTTTCCATCTATCTCACAACACTAACCACAATCCCGTTAGCTTTAATTTTACACATTAATATCTTATGCAGGACTAGTTGAAAATATTCTGAAAGTCCAAATTAACCACATTCACTGGCTTCCCCACGCAATTCTACTCATTATATCCTCAAAGAATTCCAGTAGATTTGTCAAGCATAATTTCCCTCTTGTCAGTCCATATTGATTCTTTCTGATTCTACCACTGTCTGCTATAAAATCCTTGATAATGGATTCTAGCATCTTCCCCTATAACAACGTCAGACTCACTGATGTGGAATTCCTTGTTTTCTTTCTACCTCCTTTTTTACATTGTGGGGTTACATTTGCCATCCACTAATCTAAATGAATTGTTACAGAATCTTAACAATCTTTGAAGAGGAAGTGAGGACTGCAGATGCTGGAGATCAGAGCTGAAAATGTGTTGCTGGAAAAGCGCAGCAGGTCAGGCAGCATCCAAGGAGCAGGAGAGTCGACGTTTCGGGCATGTGCCCTTCTTCAGGAATCTTTGAAGAGGACAACCAATGCAACTTTGTGGGATCTTTCTGGTCATCTTCATATAAGACTGAAAGTTTGGCACCATACAACACCTCATTGCCAACTGTTATCAGTAACTTCACAGCACAATCAAATCTGCAACTGCTTGATCTAAAATGCAATGCTGCATTCTTAATTTCAAAAGTTTGAATTTAGATACAGTTGATCCTTAGTTTTCCAATTTATGGAGTTTTTTTTAACCTTCATTCTACTGTTCTTTAACCTTTTCATTTTATGTTTATGTTTGCACACCCATTCTGTGCTTTCAGTATTGTACTTTTCTTTAAACTGCCCTAGGTTTTGTTTTAGAATTGCTTTTCATTTCTCCCATGCAATTCTTGAATACAATTTTGTTTTTGTTTCATGAATTTAGGTGTTTCCTGAGGTCAGCATGACTCCTGAGGGCCATTCAAACAGTGCAATAGCTTTTAGGGAAGGCAGGTTGGGTTTACCTGACTGCATGAACAAACCTGTGCAACTCAGTGATATTCAGTTTGCAAAGAACCTTTTTTTCTGTGTTGTCTATTTTGGGATCTTGTTATATTTTGTTTGCTGCTGGCTCCCAGCAGCCTTCAAGCTTGTAAGACTGATATCATTTTTGATTTATTAAAAATCAAAGCTGTACACCATGCCGTACTATTCTTGTGTTGTCCATATGTGACACAAATGAGATGCATGGATTTTGTTTACTTGGAAATGTCTCTTAAGTTTATTTACAGCTAATTCATATGCTACAGAGTAATACCCAGAAATAGCCAGTGTTTTAAGTGCTATAAAGCAGCCAGCCTAGGGACATGAGACAACATCCCAGCTCCTTGGTTAATTTGTATGATGGTCTCTTAAAGGGATATCCCTCCCTTAATTTTAATGAAAATATAAATGTCTGACCCTGTGTAATTAAATGGTAAATTTAAAGATTAGGAATCTTATCCCAAACAATTATGTGAGGAAGAGGAGTTTCAAATCATAGAGTACTGGCATCAGTCGTCAATAAAGATAGAACTAATCTATTGCAATAGACCCCACTTTAACCTGGTTGGGACCAATATCTTGGTTAATTGCTGAACAAGGGCAATGGAAAGGGTTTTAAGCTAAAGGTTCAGTTGGGAGATGGGTGAGTGCTTGAGTGAAGGGAAATTCAGCAACCAAACGTCAAAACTCAAAAATAGGTTTCTTAAAACCTCCCCCTGAAGCTTTTGATCTATTCTGATCCATTATGTCCTTTCATAGCCTGGTCTCATAATTCATTTTGCAGTGCTATATGAAGCTCCTTGGCATGTGTCATTAATTTATAGGCATGATGTAAATGGAAGTTGTCATCGTTGGTTCTAAGGAATTTGGCCAATATTTTTTATCCAAGATATTCAGATCCAAGATATTAAATAGAGTCAAGATCTAGCCCAAGGTTTCATTTCAGGGATATAAACCCTCATGGTTTGTTCTATAGACTTATGGAAAAAGTGAGGACTGCAGGTGCTGGAGATCAGAGCTGAAGAAGGGCTTATGCCCAAAACGTCGATTCTCTTGCTCCTTGGATGCTGCCTGACGTGTTGCGCTTTTCCAGCAACACATTTTTCAACTATAGACTTATGCTACATCAAAGCTATGAAGCCATGATGTTTTAATTCAAAGTTTGATACATGCTTTCCATAGGCTTCAGCGTTCTTCTTCCTTCTTCTTTTTGCACACTGTCTCAGCCATTTGCTCTTATAATTTACTCCTCTGCCTTTGTGCATCTCACTCTTCTGCCTGCCTTCTTTGGTGTTTTGCCAAGTCATGTGATCCCTGAACAGCTCTCTTTGGCTCTCTGCTGGATTGTCATTGCCCCTGGTTAATTGCAAAACTGTCTGCTCCTTCTATTATCTCCAATCAAAGGGTTTGCTCTAGATTGATATTTAATATGTTTGAAAGTCCATCCATGCTCATTAGCAATAACAGGACTGGTAATTTAAATAAGTTACCAAGTTTGCTCCTAGAAATTATCTTAGATTTGATCAGTTTTGTTCTTAAACCTTGTCAACTAGAAGAAAGGTTTCGTCAAAAGAAATTACTTCACTGGTGCTGGTGGAGTTCAAGAGGAGAAATGGATTTAGGTAAAGCTGTATTGGTTAAAGCCTGCATTTCCCTAATATCCATCTTTATTTCATTGAAGCTTGCAATACGTGCAACACATACAGAAGAAGCAGCTGAAAATACCAGCACTCAAAACATTAAAATTAACCTTGTCTGTGAATTCAAACATGTTTATACTCACACAAAATCAGGTTATAGTCCAACAAGTTTATTTAGAAGCACTAGCTTTCGGTGTGCTGCACCTTCATCAGTTGGAGGAGTGGTGTCCTGAAAGCTAGTGCATCCGAATAAACCTGTTGGACTATAACCTGGTGTTGTGTGAGTTTTAACTTTGTCCACCCCAAGTCATGTTTATACTCAAGCTCAACAAATGTTGGATAAGTTTATTTGGCTCCACCTAGTGGGAAAATTACTGCAAAAAAACCTAAGATATTTTAAAACACTGCTATAGTTTGCACCATTATTAAGCACTGGGGTCAGGATGTGGAGTTTTGGATTGGTTAGCTCAGTTGACTGGATGGCTGGCTCATGATACCAACAGCATGGGTTTGATTCCCCACCACCTGAGGTTACCACAAAGGGCTTTCTCTTTACCTGAGACATGGTGATGTTCAGGTTGTCTCTCTCTAATGAGAGAGCAGCCCTATGGTCTGGTAATATTCTGAGAGCTTTATCTTTATCATGATTTGAGACCGATTGAGGCAACAGCTACAAACATTGTCCTGCCTCCTCACTCAACTGATTATATCACTGGTCCAAGTGGGGCCAGCCCTGCCTATTGCCTGAGTACTGAACGAGGGACTGAGCAAGGTGTGCTGGTAATGCATGCCACAGCTAGGTGGCTCCTCTTCAAGACAATCTGCCCTCACCTATGGAATACGTTTGGTGTATTGGCATGTGTCCGGGGTTGGTGGGAGAGGTTGGGGAATATGCAAAAATGGAGCATTAACAAAAATACAAGAAAGGTGGCCCCTAAGTTCAAAGGTATTTGTTGATAGTCTTAATGGTGGAGACTGACAAGTGTAGAGAGAAAATTAAAACAAAGTATTGCTTGCTACTTTTGTCTTGCAATCCTTACATTATACTGGAGATAAGGTGAGAGACAGAGAGAAAGTAAAAGATTGGCAGTTAAGAGCATCAGTGTAAGTTTTCCCCATTTCTTTAACAATTTACAGTATTGCCTGCAATCAGGAAGTGTAAAACAGTGAGCTTTCAAAGTGGTTCCTCAGGGTAGAATGGTGAGGGATGGGCAGCCAAGCAGATAACACCCCCACCCCCCACTCCAAAGATCTGGTCCCAAGCACGGGGCAGCAGCAGAACTTGTGGATGTGGGAGGTTAATGAATGCACCATCCAAGGAGCTTATGTCCAATACTCTATCAGCTTCTTGTGCTACTCAAAGTACCACACCTCTATCACTTCCACAATCGAGGTCTCTGCCACAGACAATTCATATCTAACTTCCAGAGACACCATTTCACCTCCACACACATTTCTTGGTCAAACTCAAACGTACCTCCTACCATTTCCATCTCCCTCTACGTAGCTATTCAGCTATGGTCGGCAGATCATTGGAGGATAATCACACTCTCACAGGCCATTGTCTCACAGAAACAAGGGGCAGTGCGTCTACTGTGCATGAAGCTGTTGTTTTCTCTTGGGATGACATCACTCATACTTCACTACTGCCACTCCACCCAATACCGATACTATTACCCATCAAACAGCCAGCTCAGAATTCTGCCACTCATGTTGAGATGGTATATGCGAAGAAGGTTCCTCAAGACCCAGAGCTACTCGAGGGAACCTTACATGTTCACCTTTAATTCTCCCCACTGAAAGTCAGGAGCCTTCCATCAGGTATCTGCAGCAAATAGGATCGGATTGCACTGCACAACAAGGGCAGGCAAAGAAACCTGCAAAACATGTGGTAAGAGAGTGCACACGGGGAAAGTAGCTCAGTTTGCCCAGTATAATTGCATGTGCTGTTCGATAAAGATGTAATGGCAACATTTTTGTTGACTGCTTTCATTGCAAGATTCTGGTAAAGAAGGTGCCTTCTTTTGACATTGTGGATGGAATTTATTGCAAAGTAATGTTGATGAGAATAGACACACAAGATAACTAATCAGGAGTGATGATATATTCTCCTATATTCCTTCCTGGTCCTCATCCTCGCCAGAGATTCTCCTTGCTGCATTCTTGACGTGATCACTCTACTGGGTTGCATACCTAGAAGCAGTACAACAGCCCTCTGTCATTACCCTTATAATCAACTGCCTCTCTGTGTTGGTGCAGTAACACCTCCTATTAAGTTTATATCATGTTGTAGTGTCGTGTTTAATTGTATTAGGGAGTATGAGTTCGGGAGTGTACTTTGTGTTGTTTTTACAAATGAAAGAGTGAGAAAATCAAAATCTCCATCGTATTTCAACAAATTACAAAGTTAGATGGACAAATAAGCTGTGAGGAGGATACAAAGAGATGGAAAAGAGATCTGGACAAGATAAGTGAATGGGCAATAGGTGGAAGACTGAATCTAATGTAGAAATGCCCAAGTTTGATCACTTTTATATAAAGAATAGAAAAGCAGAAATGAAAAGAATGAAACTTTTAAATGTTTTGTGCAGATGGCTTTGATACACTGTCTAAGAATTGCAAAAGTTTAGTGTTCAGGTACTAAAACAATTAGGGGGATTGGTGCAAAGGACTAAGGAAATCACATTACAATTTAAAAGGCTTTTGTGAACACAATGTGGACACTGTGAGTACATTGTCTTCTTATGCAGTCCCTTGAGATTGAGGATGCCTGGCTTCCACTAATAGTGAGGCCCCAAATGACTGAAGAATATATTACATGATCGATAGTCTCTTATCAAGGAGGGGCAGAGAGCAGTTAGGAGACTGGAAGGAAGGATTACTGTGTGCCAAGCACTCCTTCCTCTATCAATGCTTGTCTTGAGTTTGCCATCAGCAGTAAACATTCAGGAGTTACAGATCCTTCACAGATGTTTTCCCACCCCTTTGGGTGGGGTTGAGTCAGGGCTTTCCAGATTTCGATAGGGATGTTGAACTTTTTCAAGGAGGTGTCGAGGTTATCCTTGAAACATTTCCTTTGTCTTCTTGGGGCTCATTTGTGTCGAATCTCTGAGTGGAGCATTGTTTAGGGAGTCTCATGTCAGGCAGATGGATGATGCGGTCAATCCGCAGGGCCAATGCTACAGTGCTGGGAATGTTAGCCTGAGTGAGAAAAGTGACATTGGTGCATCCGTCCTGACGGATTTGCATCATCTTGCAAGGGCAAGGGCTGGTGGCACCTCTCCAAGGTTTTGAAGAGACTGCTCTGCAGAATCCACATCTCTGAGCCAGATTGAGAGTCTGTATCACAACTGCCTTGTGGCTTGGTGCCAGGTTTGAAGCCCTGGTCTTCAAGCACACTCTTCCTCATTCTGGATTAGTGGTGCTGGAAGAGCACAGCAGTTCAGGCAGCATCCAAAGTACAGTGAAATTGACGTTTCGGGCAAAAGCCCTTCATCAGCAATAAAGGCAGTGAGCCTGAAGCATGGAGGGTGGGGATGGGGAGAAAGTAGTATAGAGTACAATGGGTGAGTGGGGGAGGGGACGAAGGTGATAGGTCAGGGAGGAGAGGGTGGAGTGGATAGGTGGAAAAGGAGCTAGGCAGGTCGGACCAGTCCGGACAGTCATGGGGACAGTGCTGAGCTGGAAGTTTGGAACTAGGGTGAGGTGGGGGAAGGGGAAATGAGGAAACTGTTGAAGTCCACATTGATGCCCTGGGGTTGAAGTGTTCCGAGGCGGAAGATGAGGCGTTCTTCCTCCAGGCGTCTGGTGGTGAGGGAGTGGCGGTGAAGGAGGCCCAGGACGTCCATGTCCTCGGCAGAGTGGGGGGGGGAGTTGAAATGTTGGGCCATGGGGCGGTGTGGTTGATTGGTGCGGGTGTCCCTGGAGATGTTCCCTAAAGCGCTCTGCTAGGAGGTGCCCAATCTCCCCATTGTAGAGGAGACCGCATCGGGAGCAACAGATACAATAAATGATATTAGTGGATGTGCAGGTAAAACTTTGATGGATGTGGAACTCTTCCTCAGGTGAGTGAGGGCTACATTGGAGAGCTGAAAGCACTGCTGAACCTCATAGTCAATGTCTGCCCTTGTTGACAGCAGTCTGCAAAAGGAAAGAAAATAGTCCAAAGCACCATCATGGGTTTTGGTAATTGGGATAATTAGTTGCTGCCTTGTGCTTTAATAATAATAAAAAAAATCATGTTTTTTGTGCCCCTTAGTGGTCAGAATCCACATTGCGACTGTGGAAAAATTGCATCAACTGGAGGAAAGGTGATTGAAGTTGATTTTTGTGATAACTTTTCCTGTGGCTGACAGCAGGGGAATTGCTTTATACTTATCACAATTGGACCTGTAAACTTTCTCAAAGATGGTCACAATTATGGCATCCCTGAGATCTTTGAGCATGGTCTGCTTCTTTAAAAAGGGGAAATGAGGCTGTGTATTAATGCTAATAGCATTCCTATGCCATACTTTAGTGTGTTGAGGGATTCCACTTGCTCCTGATACCTTGCTGTTGTTTAAAGATTGGATGACCTTTCGTACCCTCAGCTGATTGAGGATGGTCTGAACTGCTGGGGGGTAGCAAGATGGAGTTGAGGGCTCACACCTTGAAGACAGAGATTTGAGGGGATTTTGGAGGTTTCCTTCCAGCAGGTGTCAACTGCCCTTAGGAACATCTCTCCATTCTTTAGTCTCCATGTGTAAGGAAGAACATACTTTCCTCAGATACAGGACAAGAAACATTGACTCCTGGACTGAAAGTTGACCTATGGTGAGATGCTGAGTTTTTAAAAAATATTTCATGGAATAGTTGCCTGCCTTTAATTATCCTTCAGTTGAGTGGCTTGCTTGGCTATTTCAGAGGGCATTTAAGAGCCACATTGCCATTGGTCTGGAGTCACATGTAGGGCAGATAAAGTAAAGATGGCCAATTTTTCTCTTCCAAAGGACAGGAGTGAACCAGATGGATTTCTCCCACAATCAATTAAATTTAATTGCAGTTTTTTTTAAAATTGAGCAATTGAATTCAAATTCTGCCAGTTACTGTGATGGAATTCCATGTCCCCAGGATAGCAGCCTCAGTCTCTGGATGACTAATCCAGTGACATTATCATTATATTATGTCATGGCCATTCATGTCAAACCTGAGTCACATATGGACATAATGAGCTTTTAATTGCAATATTAATAATTGCTAGAAATGCTTGGCAGGTCTGGCAGCAGCTATAGAGATTCATCAAAGTTAGTGTTTTTAGTCCAGTGAGCCTTTCTCAGAGCTCAATTCTGAGGAAGGATTTCTGGACCCACAATGTTCACTCTGATTTCTTTCCACAGATGCTGCTAGACCTGCTGAGCTTGTCCAACAATCTCTGCCTTTGTTTCTGATTTCCAGCATCTGCAGTTCTTTTGTTTTTTATTTAATGGAAATTCAGCAGCTGTCTGGAGAGAAACCCTGGAATGTCACACATGAACATCGTGAGGAAACTTAAAAGAGAGAAATGCACTACAAATTAAACTGTCATTTCCTGTGTCCTGAACAAAGAACAAAGGACAAAGGACAAAGAAGAAAGAAAATTACAGCATAGGAACAGGCCCTTCGGCCCTCCAAGCCTGTGCAAATCCAGATACTCTATCTAAAACTGTCACCTATTTTCTAAGGATCTATATCCCTCCGCTCCCTGTCCATTCATGTATCTGTCTAGATATATCTTAAATGATGCCATAATGCCCACATCTCCCACCTCCACTGGCAACGTGTTCCAGGCACCCACCATCCTCTGTGTAAAGAACTTACAATGCATATCTCCTTAAACCTTTCCCCTCTCACCTTGCACTCATGACCTCTCGTAATTGAATCTCCCACTCTGGGAAAAAACTTCTTACTATCCACTCTGTTTATACCTCTTATGACTTTGTATACCTCAATCAGGTCCCACCTCAACCTCTGCCTTTCTAATGGAAATTATCCTCGTCTGCTCAACAGCTCCTCATAGCTGACACTCACCAAACTAGGCAACATCCTAGTGAACCTCCTCTGCACCCTCTCCAAATCATCCACATCCTTTTGGTAATGTGGCGACCAGAACTGTACGCAGTATTCCAAATGTACCAAACCAAAGTCCTATACAACTGTAACATGACCTGCCAACTCTTGTACTCAATACTCCATCTGATGAAGGAAAGCATGCCATATGCCTACTCGACCACTCTCTTGATCTGTGTTGCCACCTTCAGGGAACAATGGACCTGAATACCCAGATCCCACAGTGCATCAATTTTCCCAAGGACTTTTCCATTTACTGCATAGTTCACTCTTAAATTGAATCTTCCAAATTGCAACACCTTGCATTTGCCTGGATTGAACTTCATCTGCCATTTCCCCACCCAACTCTCCCATCTATCTGTATTCTGTTGCATTCTCTGATAGTTCCCTTCACTATTTGCTACTCCACCAATCTTTGTGTCATTTGCAAACTTGCTAATCAGACCACTTATACTTTCCTCTAGATCATTTATGTATATTACAAACAACAGTTATCCCAACACAGATCCCTGTGGAACACCACTGGTCACAGGTCTCCACTTTGAGAAATTCCCTTTCATTACTACTCTCTGTCTCCTGCTGCCCATCCAGTTCTCTATCCATCTAGCTCAAACATCCTGGATCCCACACAACTTCACTTTCTCCATCCGCCTACCAATGGGGAACCTTATCAAACACCTTACTGAAGTCCATGTATATGACATCCACAGCCCTTCCCTCATGAATCAACTTTGTCACTAAGACGTGACTATCCCTGTACAAAACCATGTTGCCTATCACTGATAAGCCTATTTTCTTCCAAATGTAAATAGATCCTATCCCCTTAGTATCTTCTCCAGCAGCTTCCCTACCAATGATGTCAGGCTCATGGTTCTATAATTACCTGGATTATATCTGCTACCCTTCTTAAACAAGGGGACAATATTAGCAATTCTCCAGTCCTCTGGGACCTCCCCACTGTTCAAGGATGCTGCAAAGCTATCTGTTAAGGCCCCAGCTATTCCCTGTCTTGCTTCCCTCAGTAACCTGAGAAAGCTCTCTCTGGACCTGAGGACCTGTCTACCTTAATGCCTTTTAGAATACCCTTCACTTCCTTATGCTGACTTGACCTGAAGTAACCTAACATCTATCCTTAATCGCAACATCCGTCATGTCCCTCTCCTTGGTGAATGCCAACGCAAAGTACTCATTAAGAATCTCACCCATTTTCTCTGAGATCTCAGTACCTCAGAATGATCTTCACGGGAGAAAAGGCAGCAAGCAGTCAGGGCAACAGATGAAATTGCAGCCTTCCTTTCAAGAATCTATTGGGACAGATGTTCAAAGTGAGTTTCAGCCCAAGTCAGTGCGTGCTAATGAGCTGGGACACTTGTAGGTACTAGCAAGAGTTTGAGTGCTAATGTGCTGTGAAAGATATGGTGGAAGAACCTGTGCATTGCAGGTAAGGTAGTCTCTTACTCTGAGTGTTAGACATCAGTCAGAAAGCTAATTCAAAGTGAGCAGGGCAAGAAAATTTCAGCTAACCTACAAAATCAAGAACCTTGAAATCATCTGCTCAATTATTATCGAATCACTACCTATGCTTCATGAACAACCTAGCGATCAATCCATATATCTTCTAATGTCTATTCTTTTGTGGACTCACATTACACTTCTTGTCTGAGTGATTGTGTTGCATTATTATTTCATAAAACAAGAAGAACTAGCAACAGGCACAGGCAATTCCGTCCCTCGAGTGTTTTCATGTTTAGTAACTGAAAACGCATGTTTGTTAATTCAAGAAAGTCTGGTTAAATTGTTTTTTATTAAAACATCAATACATTTGGTGTGGGAAAACAATATTCACAAGGGAGGGGATCCTTGCTGTGACCAACCAAGGGAGTCAGGGAATGAAGAAATGGGAGCCAGTTCATACACTAGAATTTAAATGTTTGTGGCAATCCATCTGGAATTGTCAAAACACGAGGAAATTCATCTGGAAATTGATCATAACCAAATACATGAGTGGGCTGGATACTGTAGATAGTAGGAAACCATTCCCACTCAAAGAAGGAATAAGAACGAGTGAACATAGTTATAAAGTGATGTGCAAAAGAGGAAAGGGCAAAATGAGGAAAGACTTTCTCACTCAATGAGTAGTTGGAGTCTGGAATGCATTGGAATGCAATGGAAACATGGTGGAAGCAAGTTCAACTGAGGCATTAAAGAGGGCAATGGATCATTATTTGGATAAAAGCAGTGAGCAAGTGTATAAGGGATGAGCAAGGGATTGGAACTTGGTAATGGTGTCCATTTGAGGACCTGGTGCTGTCATGTAGGGCTGAATGGCCTCCTTCAATGTTGTAACAATTCTGTTATTCTGCCATCCCTAGTCTATAAATTAGGCTTCAAGTCTCTGAAGTTTAGAAGAAAATAAATGATCTCATTGAAACAAGCTTGTTGGGAGATTTGACAGAGTTAATGGAGAGGGTATGGAATATAGAACATGGGGGCACAGTGCCAAGTTAAGGGGTTTGGCCATTTAGGACTGAAATGATAAGAAATTTCTTCACCTCATGCTGTGTACTTTTGAAGTTGTCTACCAGAAAGCATTGGGGATGATTCATCCTTGGATACACTTAAGGCTGAGAATTTAGTCTAAATTATCTTGCTTGCAAGTTGGATGCCTGGACCTTTGAATGACACCAGTGAGGTGTCAATTTTTCAGCTGAACACATTGTTCTTCAGTAAGTGATAAACAAATGGATTAATGGATATCTGCCGTCCAAGTTGGGAATATGTGCATTGAATCTTCCAGAATGACTGTCTGATACCGTAGCCTGCCAACTGGGAAACCTTCAGTACAGCATGAGGGTGTGGGCACCCTTTCTGGTGTGAGACACAGCAGGATTGTGACAGAAGAGGTTGAAAATCCTGTGGGTCTTATTTTGAGGAACTTTGACTTTTGCAATGCCAACAGCAGTGACACTACAAATCTTAATTTCTAGTTGTTATAATTAAATTTGAAACTGAGCTCACAGACAATGTTATAGCCGATGTATGACCTTGATTGTTAATAAAATACACATGATTGAATCTAGCTGTAACATTGCTTATGTTTCTAACCAATTTGCTCTAAGCTGCCTTCTGGCAATTGAAGTATTATGTTGCATGTTGTCTATTGGTCATCAAAATCCTTTTCTTTATTATGACTGGAACAGTCATATGATGTGTCATTATATAGAAGAGACATGATCCATTTGCTGTGCACTTTGGATTTGTTCTGCACAGTTACCAGAAGGCAATAAATATAATGAGCACCTATAAAATTACAGGGATACTAAAGAGGAGAGATGATCTACATTTACATTGCAACATTATAAGAAATGTTTTCCTTATCTGAAAGAATGTTTGTTACTACTTTAAAATGATAGTAAATCATTGCTTGTAAAAGTAAACAACATGAAAGTTGAGTACACTATATGGAGAAAAACTCTATCATTGTTAAGAATTTCCATGTGAGTCTGATTTTAAATCCAGATGGAAGTTAATGGGAAGATAGCATTACTTTATAATTAATAGAGGGTTTGGTAAAAGTGATAATCTGATTCTTGAAATTTTGCTCTTCAAAATTAAACTGACTTGTTTTTATTGTCTTTTAAACAAATACAATATCAAAGTGTTTAAATCACAATGTGAGAAATGTTATCCACAGCAAACTGAACCACCTTCATTTCGGGCACATATCCCTAGAGCAAGCATTCCTCAAGCATACAGAAAGTATTGCTACCTCACGGGTTGGAATGTTGCTTTTAAAGCTGCTTTCTAACTCAGCCTGTTCAAAGGAACCCAAACGGTTTGACTCTACAATTACTACCTGAGATCTTGGCTGCTCAAACTCTGATCGTCTTCGCACGCTGAGGCTGCCCTCTTCTGCATCGCTGGGATATATCAGCCTGGGGCTGCAATATCTATGGATTGAAAGCTCCTATGTATTATTCTGAGGGAAGTCACTGCCTTTGCTAACTTTTTAAATCTGATGTGAAGTTTAACAGTCACTGTTCTGTTTGACTTTGATTTGGAATTCCACAGCATATCATCATGACTGACATCCAGACAAGCTGTAAGACAAATTCAGAGTTTTTGTTCAATTCTCATAGGTGTTATGTTTTCTTTTGTAAAGATTTAGATTTAGATTTATTGTCACATATATTTCAAAAATGCAGTCTGAAGTGTTTTCTCACATGTTATACACGAAGTGTCACCATATTCCAACGCCATCTTAAAACATTGAATATAATGCAAGATTTTACTGCAATAGAGTTCAGCTTCCTCTCTTCTTCTTGTTCCTCCTCCACTGTTCCTCCAGTCATTGCTTGACAGAAATCTCTGAACAGGCTCGCGGGTCTATGTAATGGGCTCTGGGGTCTTGGTTATAGGCCTCCACAGCCACCACAATTGTGACTGCTGTGTTTAAACTAGAGCTGTGAGCCTGGGGGTGTACAGGTTCGCTTCCTCCTGTTCCCCTCCGATGCTCCTCCACTTGCTGCTGGTGGTCATTGGTCGTTGGGGTCCTTTGCCATCCCATTTGGCAACGCTACTGCTCCTTCAGATGCCTGGGCCGAGCTATGGCCCTGGAGCTTTGGCTCAGTCTGTGAGTCCAGGCCAAGGGAGTTTGCCCAGGACCTGCTCCTCGCTCACTGGGCTGGGCTGGGGTGGAGCCGTTTCTGGCTCACCCTGGCATTGCTGTCACTATCTCTAACCACTAGAGGCCTCCTCCTCTACCCACCACTCTCCAGGGTTTAAGGAAAGAAAAGAAAAACAGCAAAAGCCAAAAAGAAGAAACGAACAGCAAAGGGAAAGAAAGCAGATGGGAGCAGGCGAGCCTTGAGTTCAGTGCTGCCACTCCTCCGGGATCTTGAACATTTACAATATAGTACAGTCGCACATTACAGTAAATAACACCCAGCACTCAGAGGAACCAAGCAGTGAAACAATTAAAATGAAGAGAACTTACCTGATGTTTTCTTGCCTGGGTTTGGTTGACTGCAATTTTAAATCCTAAGCCATCTCCTCCCCAGACCAGCAGGGTTCTCCTTCAATGTGTAGCTCAGGTTTCAATCAGGTCTTTTAGCCAATTGCGCTATTTTAACCAAAGTTAATCAGATACACCCAACCTTCCAGGAACAACAACCAGGGTCAAAAGACAAGTTTGGAAGCACAGTGCTTTCTACTCACCCTGTCCACGCCCGTCATGATCTTATTCCTCTCTATTGGGTCCACCCTCAACCTTCCCTGATCCAAGGAAAGAAACCTGAGCCTATCCAGCCTCTTTTCATAGCTATAACCTTCCATCCCAGGCAACATCCTGGTGAATCTCCTTTGCACCTCCTCCAGTGCAATTATATCCTTCCCATAGTGTGGTGACTGGATCTGCACACAGTACTCCAGCTGTGGCCTAAGCAACATTCTGTAATTTCCACATGACCTCCCTGATCTTATAATTAATGCCACAACTAATAAAGGCAAACATCCCATACACCTTCTTAATGACCCAATTAATCTGTCCTGCTACCGTCAGGGATCTGTGGAAAAGCACCCCTAAAATCCCTCTGTTCCTCTGAGCTTCCTAATGTCCTGTCATTGGTTGAAAACTCCCGTGTCTTGTTCCTCCTTCCACAGTGCATCACCTCACTGTCAACCACCTGGCTATTTTTTGTGTCATCAGCAAACTTACATCCTATTCCCTCACATTCTCATCTACATCAATTAGTTATCACAAACAATAAAGGACCCAACACTGATCCTTGTGGTAAGCCATTGCACATTGGGCAAACAATCTTCTACCACCACCCTTTGCCTCCTTTTACTAAGAAAATTTTGGATTCAATTTGCCAAGTTAAACTAGGCCTTGTCAGCTTTTCCCGTCTTTGTCAATTTCCCCACTGAAGGAACTTGTCAGAGGCTTTGCTATAATTCACATAAACTATATCAACTGTCCTACTTTCATCCAAACACTTGAGTGACAAGTAACATTCACAACTTGCAAGTTTCAAGTGATGACCATTTCCAAAAAGGGAGAATCCAGTCATCACCCTTTGACGTTCAATAACATTACCATTGCTGGGTCCACCACTGTCAGCATTCTGCCAGAATCTGAACTGGACTAACCAGGTAAATACAATGGCTACATTGGTCAAAGACTAGGGGCCCTGCAGCGAGAAACTCATCGTCTAGTTCTCCAAAGCCTGTCCACCATCTACAAGGCAGAATCCAGGAGTGTGACGGAATTATCCTCACTTGCCTGGATGACTGCAGCTCCAGCAACATTCAAGAAGCTTGACACCATCTAAGACAAAGCCATATATTGTTGATGACCAGATTGCTTTTCAGGTTCATTATTTCATCTTAATAACCCCCAAGTGTCTTTCAAGATACAATACATGGTGCAGCAATTTTGGACTAAATATTTGTGCTTGTACACAATATCAGCTCATGGTGCACTCTACTATTTGATCAGTTCTTTGTGTATTTCATGAGCTTCTTATTATTCTCAGCTTGCTTCATGCAGTACATTGTACATTGCCAACTATTGTCAACTTCTCATGTATAAAAAGATTTGCAGTTTCATGCAAAATCAGTGATTGTGTGCTCTTTGATGTTAAAAGTCACTTTACTTTTGCTAATACTGTCTGAAACGTTTATACATTTTAGCACATTAACTTGTGTGAATCTTTAAAGTTCCTGTCCTTTTTAGCTTCTTGTGGGTGTTTGGTATCTATGGACTATGCAATAAGCTTCAAGAGTGCCTAAGTCTTGAATCCTGATAAATACTGACTGCATGGCATAAATAGATATTGCATCCAAGAAATAAAAGATACTGGAATCAATAAATTTAGTCTATTTTGGATCTTCAATGTTAAATGTTGCCTTTTATGTCATGGAGATGATTCGCAATGGGTTCTTTGAGTGAACAGGAGCTAATTACAAATGTTTTTAACATAGAAAATAGAGTATAGGAGGAGGAGTAGGTCATTTGGCCCTTTGAGCCTCCTCCATCCATCAATATGATCATGGCTAATCATCCAATGCAGTACCGTGATCCTGCTTTCTTCCCACAACCTTTGATCACTTTCATCCTAAGAATTATATCTGCATCTTTCTTGCAAGTTTTAAGATCATTTTGACTGCTTGTTTTCAGTTTTTCTGCAACCACACTCACAGCCCACTCAACTGATACACACAATCAAAGACTAAATTGTTGAACACAAAATTGGCAGCATGATGGCACAGTGGTTAGCATTGCTGCCTCACAGCGCCAGAGACCCAGGTTCAATTCCCACCTCAGGCAACTGTCTGTGTGGAGTTTGCACATTCTCCCTGTGTCTGCGAGGGTTTCCTCTGGGTGGTCTGGTTTCCTCCCACAGTCCAAAGATGTGCAGGTTAGGTGAATTAGATGTAGGGGAATGGGTCTGGGTGGGTTGCTCTTCAGAGGGTCGGTACGGATTGGTTGGGCTGAAGGGCCTGTTTCCACACTGTAAGTAATCTAATCTAAAAAAAAATTCCAAGGTTCAGAATGATGGATCGGAGTCAGGGATTGTGGGGTATTCTCCTGCTTCTAGTCCTTATCTTTGTATTGCAGGAGATTGCAGGTTAATGTTATGTGTGACTGTTGATTGTCACAGCATAGAGACATAGAGTCATAGAGATGTACAGCATGGAAACAGACCCTTTGGCCCAAACCATTCATGCCGACCAGATATCCTAACCCAATCTAGTCCCACCTGTCAGCACCCGGTCCACATCCCTCCAAACCCTTCCTATTCATGTACCTATCCAAATGCTTCTTAAATGTTGCAATTGTACCAGCCTCCACCACTTCCTCTGGCAGCTCATTCCATACACGTACCACCCTCTGTGTGAAAAAATTACCCCGTAGGTCTCTTTTATATATTTCCCCTCTCACCTCAAACCTATTCCATTTAGTTCTGGACTCCTCCACCCCAGGAAAAAGACATTCTCTATTTATCCTATCCATGCCCCTCATGATTTTATAAACCTCTGTAAGGTCACCCCTCAGCTTCTAACGCTACATGGAAAACAGCCCAGCCTATTCAGCCTCTCCCTATAGCTCAAAATCTGAGTGTTAAACTATTAACTGGACATTTAACACACCCCCACACAGTGTTTTCAATGGGTGCAGTGAGTTTTAACAGCTGCCCTTAAATCTTGGGAGCAATCGTTGCCAAAGTCATGGGCACTTGCAGAAAATGCTGAAAATCATGAGGATTGTCAAATGCGGCAAAGACATTTTTCTTTTAAAACATGCTGTTTTGTTGATGCATAAATGAAATTTGCTGTTGCACTAGTAACTTCACATTTTTATTGGCTGACTCACCGCGATGGAGAAATACGCCACATTCAAGCTCATAATCAGATGTAAACCAACATGCAAAATCTCTCAACAAACTAGTAACTCATTCATAGCGAGTTCCAATTTACAATCCAAATTGCTGCCAAAAGCAGTAAGCTGTTAACTTTTGAATTGTTAACAAAGAAAGATTTAAAATTCTGGAAATAGTTGTCCAAAACATGCCCCTTTATCAATAATGTAGCATCAGGTTTGTTTTAATACGTTCCGTTGTTTTGTCCCAAATGATACACAGCTTATTAGAATTCACACTAAACATGTTACCAAAATATTCCAATGTGTGATGGGTGTTTCTGAACACATTATCAATGGAAGCAATCATTAGATTTTTCCACTCATCGTGTAGTTAATTGTGCTTAATGGGTTGATAATTGGATTCACAATTTCTTCCACAGTTCATTCCAACACCTGGATTTTCTACTGGAAATAATTTTAATCACTATTGTTCATAAGTTTAATGAATGTATCCCAAGTGTTTCATTAGCTTGCAACAATAGTTATCATGTTTAATTATCAGCCTTTGGCTCACTAACTCCATTATAAAGAAAATGGTCTTAACTATTGCTCTGAACCTGATTGATGGCAGTTCCAAAATACAGAGTACCCTGGCAACAACAGCTTGACTTGGTGTCAAATTTATCTTGGAAAGATGCATTGGTTTTGGCAATAGAAACCAAAATCAAGGGCCTGCATATGCTTTTAATAAATTGAATATATCTTTAATTATGGGAGGTTTTCTGGAAAATTACTTATCAAACTTTGCCCAAAACTTGCTCGTGGATTGACATTGAGAGCAGATTTATGTGGTCTTCTATAAATACCTGGATTTGGTTTTCTAGGAACTGATAACAGAAGCCAGCTATGGAATCGTAAATCGATAGCAACACACATAAAAAGGGATTTATTTTAAAACAAATGTTCAGAAAATAGTAGCCATGAGATTATATTTAACACAAAACAATACATTGTGGATTCTGGAAATCTGAAACAAAAACAGAAGTGTTGGAAAAACTCAACTGGTCTAGCAGGATATGTAATTTGATTTGAAGATGTTTACTTGGTTTCCCTTTGCAAAGGGATTGTCAGATTAGCATTATCTGTTGTAGTGCAATCCTCATCTTAACGATTAAGAAGATTTTAAGAAATTTGTCAAAGCATTGAATTACCACTTATGGTTTTACTGTGATACTAGGCTTTAGTGAGATATTAATTTAGTTTGAAACCAAAACTAGACTGAAAACGTGGAATAAGGAACTGATTGAGACTTCTGATATGAACTTCAATCTAATCCGATAACAAACAGGAATGTCAACCTGCTAGTATAATTGCAGTGTTTAAAAGGTATATGGATGGGTATATGAATAGGAAGGCTTATGGGTCCCAAGTGCTGGCAAATAGCTCCCTACAGCTCAAAATCTGAGTATTAACCTATTAATTGGACATTCAACCCACCCTCACACACTGTGTTTTCAATGGGTGTCATGAGTTTTAACAGTTGCCCTTAAATTTTGTGAGCAACAGCAAAGAGGGTTACCTCAGATTACAACAGGGTCTGAGAAGTGGCAGATGGAGTTTAATTCAGATAAATGTGAGGTGCTGCACTTTGGGAAAGCAAATCTTAGCAGGACTTATACACTTATTGGTAAGGTCCTAGGGAGTGTTATTGAACAAAGAGACTTTGGAGTGCAGGTTCATAGCTCCTTGAAAGTGGTGTCGCAGGTAGATAGGATAATGAAGAAGGTGTTTGGTATGCTTTCTTTTATTGGTATTGAGTACAGGAGTTGGGAGTCATGTTGTGGCTGGATTGGACATTGGTTAGGCCACTGTTGGAATATTGCGTGCAATTCTGGTCTCCTTCCTATCAGAAAGATGTTGTGAAACTTGAAAGGGTTCAGAAACAATTTGTAAAGATGTTGCCAGGATTGGAGGATTTGAGCTGTAGGGAGAGGCTGAACAGGCTGGGGCTGTTTTCCCTAGAATGTCAAAGGCTGACGGATGACTTTATAGAGGTTTACAAAATTATGAGGGGCATGGATAGGGTAAATAGGCAAATTATTTTCCTTAGGGTGGGGGAGTCCAGAACTAGAGGGCATAGGTTTGGGGTGAGAGGGGAAAGATATAAAAGAGACCTAAGGGGCAATTTTTTTCACACAGAGGGTGGTATGAGTATGGAATGAGCTGCCAGAGGATGTGGTGGAGGCTGGTACAATTGCAACATTTAAGAGGCATTTGGATGGGTATATGAATAGGAAGGGTTTGGAGGAATTAGGGCCGGTGGAACTAGATTGGGTTGGGATATCTGGTCGGTATGGATGGGTTGGGCCGAAGGGTCTGTTTCCTTGTTGTACATCTCGATAACTCTATGATTCTAATTGTTGCCAAAGTCATGGACAGTTGCAGAAAATGCTGAGAATCCTGAGGATTGTCAAACGTGGCAGACACTTTTCATTTAAAACATGCTGTTTTGTTGATGCATAAATGAAATTTGCTGTTGCACTAGTAACTTCACAAAGTAACATTTTTATTGGTTGAGACTAGATTAGGTTAGCATATCTGGTCGGTATGGATGAGTTGGACTGAAAGATCTATTTCTATGCTGTACATCTCTATGACTGTATTACTCCAGGTTTATGATGCTGTCATGACAAGTAGTTAAAGGCCTCATGAAGTTGTAAAAATCAAGGTCGAATGATATTAATCAAAATACAACACTATTGTCGCTTTGTCACAAACTTAATTCTGGCCTCACTCAGGAAACCCAAATAGAAAAGCACAGATCAAGAAACTTAAAATTCAGTTTTGAGTCAGGAAAAGCAGAACTGATCCTGTGAGCCCAAAAGACACATTATAACCCAAGGCTTCTCTTCCATGACAACAAATACCCGCCACTCCACTCACTGAATTGACTGCTGGGGACTGGCCAATGGCCTTAGACATCTTGTCCACGAGCCTGGCATCATCTTAGAATTATTACAATGCAGAAGGAGGCCATTCAGCCCAAGGTACCTGCATCAGCTCTACAAACAAGCATCGATATTTAGTAGGAGAAAGTGAGGGTTGCAGATGCTGGAGATCAGAGTCAAAAAGTGTGGTGCTGGAAAAGCACAGCAGGTCAGGCAGCATCTGAGGAGCAGGAGAATCGATATTTGGGCAAAAGCCCTTCATCAGGAATTCCTGATGTTGAGCTTATGCCCAAAGCATTGACTCTCCTGCTCCTCAGATGCTGCTTGACTGGCTGTGCTTTTCCAGCACCACACTTTTTGACTCATCATTATTTTGTGCTAATCTATTGATTTTCTCCCCAAACCCTTGCTTACTATTCCTACCCAAATAACCTCTGTAATGGTTCAGTTGAACCTGCCTCCACTACACTTGCTGATGGCACCTTCTAGACCCCATCTACTTAATGTGTGAGAAAGGTTTTTCTTATGTTACTGTTGCTTCTTTTGCACATCAATTTAAATTTATGTCCTCTTATTTGGTTCCCTGCTTCAACAAGAGAGAATATCTTCTACCTAGTTATCCTAAGTAGCCGCTCTCCCTCAGCCTTCTTCACTCCAAGGACAATCCCAAAGGCTCAATCTGTCCCCACAACTGAAGTATCTCAATGTCTCATTCCTCAGTTGAACCTGCCTCCACCACATTTCCAAATATCATATTGGTGTATTGAAAACTAACAGGGACCTCTTTGAATGAGATTGTCAGAGATGTTTTTTGTTATTTTAACCCAATGCTGGGCTGGTGATGGCTTGTGAAACGTGCCATATTTCCTATGTACAGCAGCCAGGACTAAAAGGCAAGCTGTATAACCTTTGTTTTAGTAGTTTCTTGCTGACCATTAAGAAAACAAGTGGTTGATTGGGTCCCACAGAGTGATGTTGGGTTTCCTTTAGCCTTCAGATTCCCCCATCATAAACCCCATTGCACAAACCAAGCTTCCACACCCACCACCTTGTGCCAAGAACCATCTACTGTGGTCATGTCAGAGGTTTTTGCATCCTAATTTTGAAAGCTGGGGAATTGTTTCCCAATGAATCCTCAAAGAAATCATTCTGATGGTAAAAGAGGGGGAGGTGTGGCATTGTTGGTCAAGGACAGTATTACAGTTGCAGAAAGGATGTTTGGGGACTCATCAACTGAAATAGTTGGGCTGAGGTTAGAAACAGGAAAGGAGAGGTCACCCTGTTGGGAGTTTTCTATAGGCCTCCGAATAGTTCCAGAGATGTAGTGGAAATGATAGCAATGATGATTCTCGATAGGAGTGAGAGAGACAGGGTAGTTGTCATGGGGGGGACTTCAACTTTCCAAATATTGACTGGGAACACAAAAGTACGAGTACTATAGATGAGTCAGTTTTTGTCCAGTGTGTGCAGGAGGGCTTCTTGGCACAATATGTAAACAGGCCGACGAGGGGCGAAGCCACATTAGATTTGGTACTGGGTAATGAGTCCAGCCAGGTGTTAGACTTGAAAGTAGGTGAGCACTTAGGTGATAGCGATCACAATTCTGTTATGTTTACTTTAGTGATAGAAAGGGATATGTGTATACCACTGGGCAAGAGTTACAGCTGGGGGAAAGGCAATTACGATGCGATTAGGCAAGATTTAGGAAGCATAGGATGTGGAAGGAAACTGCAGGGGATAGGCACCTTAGAAATGTGGAGTTTATTCAAGGAAAAGCTCCTGTGTGTCCAGATAAGTATGTATCTGTCAGGCAGGGAGGAAGCTGTAGAACGTGGGAGCCGTGGTTTACAAAGGAAGTGGAATCTCTGGTCAAGAGGAAGAAGAAGGCTTATGTTAGGATGAGATGTGAAAGCTCAGTTGGGTGCTTGAGGGTTACAAGGTAGCCAGGAAAGACCTAAAGAGAGAGCTCAGAAGAGCCAGGAGGAGACATGAGAAGTTGTTGGCGGATAGGATCAGGGTAAACCCTAAGGCTTTATGTGGGTATTTAACGAATAAAAGAGTGACAAGAGAAAGATTAGGGCCAATCAAGGAGTGTAGTGGGAAGTTGTGTGCGGAGTCAGAGGAGATAGGGGATGCACTAAATGAATATTTTTCAACAGTATTCACTCTAGAAAATGATAATGTTGTCGAGGAGAATATTGAGATACGGGCTACTGGACTAGGTGGGATTGAGGTTCACAAGGAAGAGATATTAGAAATCCTGCAGAGTTTGAAAATAGATAAGTCCCCTGGGCCAGATGGGATTTACCCTAGGATCCTCTGGGAAGCCAGGGAGGAGATTGCCGAGCCTTTGGCATTGTCTACAGGAATAGTGCCAGAAGACTGGAGGATAACAAATGTGGTTCCTCTGTTCAAGAAGGGGAGTAGAGACAACCCTGGTAATTATAGACCAGTGAGTCTTACTTTAGTTGTTAGGATTTATAATCATCTAGAAAAGAATAATTTGATTACGGATAGTCAGCACAAATCTTATTGAGTTCTTTGAGAAGGTGACCAAACAGGTAGATGAGAGTAAACCGGTTGATGTGGTGTATATGGATTTCAGCAAAGAGTTCGATAAGGTTCCCCACAGTAGACTATTGTACAAAGTGCAGAGGAATTGGATTGTGGGGTATATAGCAGTTCGGATCAGTAATTGGCTTGCTGAAAGAAGACAGAGGGTGGTGGTTGATGGGAAATGTTTATCCTGGAGTCCAGTTACTAGTGGTGTACTGCAAGGGTCAGTGTTGGGTCCACTGCTGTTCGTCATTTTTATAAACGACCTGGATGAGGGTGTAGAAGGGTGGGTTAGTAAATTTACGACAACACTAAGGTGGAGTTGTGGATAGTGATGAAGGATGTTGTAGGTTGCAGAGAGACATAGATAAGCTGCAGAGCTGGGCTGAGAGGTGGCAAATGTAGTTTAATGCGGACAAGTGTGAGACGATTCACTTTGGTCGGAGTAACCAATGCAAAGTATTGGGCTAATGGTAAGATTGTTGGTAGTGTAGATGAGCAGAGAGATCTCGGTGTCCAGGTACACAGATCCTTGAAAGTTGTCACCCAGGTTGACAGGGTTGTTAAGAAGGCATACAGTGTTTTAGCTTTTATTAATAGAGGGATTGAGTTCCGGAACCAAGAGGTTATGCTGCAGATGTACAAAACTCTGGTACGGCCGCACTTGGAGGATTGTGTACAGTTCTGGTCACCGCATTATAAGAAGGATGTAGAAGCTTTGGAAAGGGTGCAGAGGAGATTTACTAGGATGTTGCCTGGTATGGAAGGAATGACTTACAAGGAAAGGCTGAGAGACTTGAGGCTGTTTTCGTTACAAAGAAGAAGGTTGAGAGGTGTCTTAATATAGACATACAAAATAATCAGAAGGTTAGATAGGGTGGACAGGGAGAGCCTTTTTTCCAAGTATAGTGACGGCGAGCTCGAGGGGGCATAGCTCTAAATTGGGGGGTGATAGATATAGGAGAGATGTCAGAGGTAGTTTTTTTACTCAGAGAGTAGTAAGGGTATGGAATGCTTTGCCTGCAATGGTAGTAGATTCACCAACTCTAATTACATTTAAGTCACCATTGGACAAGCATATGGAATAGTGTAGGTTAGATGGGCTTCAGATTGGTATGACAGGTTGGTGCAACACCGAGGGCCAAAGGGCCTGTTCTGCACTGTAATGTTCTATGTGCTATGTTCTATGAAAGTTGGCTACCACCACATTAATGAGAGCTAACCATCAAAATGGAAGAAGTCAGTTTACTTCTTCTGTTGCTGGATGTCTCTCTTGCTGGTCTCCCAGAGTTAAAATGGAACTGCTCATCAAATCCTTGTGAAGAACAGTGAATCAAAGAATGCCTGCCCCATCAGATCCATATGTAATTAAATACAACTCAGGAGGCAATAACTGGACATTTTTAGACAACAAATCCTGCATTTATTACAATATCCTTAACATAGGAAATTATCTCATGGTGCTTCACAGCAACACTAGTGTACATTGAGCCACATAAAGTTGATATGAGTGTACACAACCTAAAGCTTGCTCAAGAAAGTAGAAAGGTAAAGATGTAGAGACAGACTTCCAGAGTGTAGAACCTAGAGAGCTAAAGGCACAGCCAGCCCAATGGGAAGCAATTAAAATGAGAAATTCTAGACAGCAGAATTAGATCAAGGCTATTATCTTGGAGGGTTGTGTGGCTGATATAGGGCAGAGACCAGGAAAGGATTTGAAAGAATGGTGAGAATTTAAAATCAAGGCATTGTTCAAAGTTAAAAATCACACAACACCAGGTTACAGTCCAACAGGTTTAATTGGAAGCACTAGCTTTCGGAGCGACGCTCCTTGTATGATTTTTAACTTTGTACACCCCAGTCCAACACCGGCTTCTCCAAATCAAGGCATTGTTTAACATCGAGCCAATGGAGGTCAGCAAGAACAAGAATGATAACTGGCTTTTTTCTGAACAAGGCAAAAACACCAAAAAGGCATGCACGAAGGGAATGAAAAGTTTTATTTTTAAAAAGTATCATTGGAAATATTTTTGGATAAAGTAGTTAGGGATTATTTTTGGGTGAGTATTGAGTACAAGAGTTGGGAGGTCATGTTGCGGCTGTACAGGACATTGGTTAGGCCACTGTTGGAATATTATATGCAGTTCTGGTCTCCTTCCTATCAGAAAGGTGTTGTGAAACTTGAAAGGGTTCACAAAAGATTTACAAGGATGTTGCCAGGGTTGGAGGATTTGAGCTATAGGGAGAGGTTGAATAGGCTAGGACTGTTTTCCCTGGAGCATCGGAGGCTGAGGGGTGACTTTATAGAGATTCATAGAATCATGAGGGGCGTGGATAGGGTAAATACACAAAGTCTTTTCTCTGGGGTGGGGGAGTCCAGATCTAGAGGTCATAGGTTTAGGGTGAGAGGGGAAAGATATAAAAGAGACCTAAGGAGCAACTCTTTCATGCAGAGGGTGGTACATGTATGGAATGAGCTGCCAAAGTACTGGAGGCTGGTACAATTGCAACATTTAAAAGATATTTGGAGGGGTATGTGAATAGGAAAGGTTTGGAGGGATATGTACCGGGTGCTGGCAGGTCGGACTAGATTGGGATATCTGGTCGTCATAGAGAAGTTGGACCGAAGGCTCTGTTTCCGTGCAGTGCATCTCTATGTCTCTGTGTCTATGAATGAAGTGCTTTTTTTCTTTAAAGATTGTTGCCAATTGGAAGGTATTGCAATCTGTAACAGAAGGATAGAAAGACAAGAGATTGCAAAGAAATGATAATGCGTGGATGCTTTTTGAGGATATTAAGGCTGATGACAGGCATAGTGCAGTACTTCTTCCCCACTTCTTTTCTATCTCTCTTCCTCCTCTCAATATTCTGGACAAAAGCTTTTTACTTTGAATATTTTGCTCCAGTACTGCAGGTCTCCCTGCTGATTGGTCCAGACAAGGCAACTGTGTTTTATGAAGCCAATGGTTTGCTCTATGGTATTCTTGGTGGCAACATGATTCTCCTATTGTGTCCTATCCACATTTGGTCAGAATGAAGATGGTAGCCCTTGCCTGTGAGCAGCCAACCTCTGGTTTATGTTGACAGTCCAAAGGTGACCAGAACAGCTAACCGGTAGGCTATCCACCACTTCCTGTCTACCCGTCTCTGCATGACTGCACAGCAACTGCATGTTAAGTGAGTGCTATGTCTTGCAGTTCTGGTACAGCTTCCCACTGAAGTGTGGCTTCTGTAGAGGCATATGTGTAACCTCGTTACATCTCTGCATGTTTTGGAATTCCACCACCCTGGTAAAACCAAAACCCATTCCTCTTGTCCAATGAATGTCCAGCGGAGATCCACGCGGATGATCCCTGCAATGGCAGGTCTAACATATGAGGAACGGCTGAGGATACTGGGATTGTATTCGTTGGATTTAGAAGATTGAGGGGAGACTTAATAGAGACGTACAAGATAATACATGGCTTGGAAAGGGTGGACGCTAGGAAATTGTTTCCATTAGGTGAGGAGATAGGACCCGTGGACACAGCCTTAGAATTAGAGGGGGTCAATTCAGAACAGAAATGCGGAGACATTTCTTCAGCCAGAGGGTGGTGGGCCTGTGGAATTCATTGCCACGGAGTGCAGTGGAGGCCGGGACGCTAAATGTCTTCAAGGCCGAGATTGATAGATTCTTGTTGTCTCGAGGAATTAAGGGCTACGGGGAGAATGCTGGTAAGTGGAGTTGAAATGCCAATCAGCCATGATTGAATGGTGGAGTGGACTCGATGGGCCGAATGGCCTTACTTCCACTCCTATGTCTTATGGTCTTATGGTCTTAACATCCTGTAGTTAGATAGACGAACATTGATTCCCTCCTCCTTTTATACAGGGTTTCCATTTATCCTGGATACAATGCAAAATGACAATCATTGGGATTTTGGCAATGTCATTGGTCCCCAGCCCGAGAATTCCTGAGGTGTAGAAGTTGAGAATCAGAATGATTTTGAGGCAGTGTCATTCTGTTCCTCTTGCTGCAAGTTCAGCTGCAGGAAATGTACTCGTCATTTCAGGCACAGCTCCAGGATGACACAGAGATAGAAGGAGTCTGTCTTTTGTGAGTATTGTCTAGCTTTGAAAGTCTTCCTTTGGCATTCTCTTCAAACATCTTTCTCTCTCTGGTGTCTATGTTCCATCTCCCTGCCATGTGCAATCCAAGAGGGACTGCAACTACAGTTCTCCTGAGGTGTAGTAGGTTCTGTCAGAGATCTTTAAGCTCCACTAAATTCCTTGGAAAATGTAGCTTTCTAACACCAATAGACTTGAGGAGCTCTTCCAGCAACTTCAAAAGTTTCCCACTAAATCTGCAGTGGTAAAACAAAGTCAAAAACACTTCATTTGATAAACCAGGCAGATATTGCAAAAGGCATAAGTTGGGAGGAGGGTGAGTTGCTAAGTGATGAATCTGCCTTTAACCATATTCTTCTGGCGTACACATGTTACATCCATGTTGAAAGCTTTCCAAGCAGCAGAAGTTTGCCAGCTGGAAATTGGCAATTTTTGAAATTGCAGTTTCTGAGAATGCAAATGAGCACATGCTGCAGAGCCAAATTTTATAGTCAATGTCTTCCTAATTTTGTTATTTTCATTTGTGTTTTTGCTAGTGCAGCATTAAACATTAACCCTCTGTCCCCTTATGTTTTCTGAATTGCTTGCTGTAAAGAAGATTAGGTTATGAATATTGTTTTATTGGTTTCGTTCTGACTTGGAGGTGTCGATGTTGGACTGGGGTGGACAAAATTAAAAATCACACAACACCACTCTATAGTCCAGCAAGTTGATTTGGAAGCATTAGCTTTCAGAGCACTGCTCCTTCATCAGGTGGTTGTGGAGGTTAAGAGCATGCTCACAGAATTTATAGCCAAAGGAGTCCAGTGTCAAGGACTATTAGATGAAAACTTTCATCTTTTATAATGGGATATGATGGTTTCTGCTCTCTGTTATGTAAATCCCTGAACTTCTTTTAAATTACGTTTTCAAATTAGTCCAGCTTTTTAAACAACAGGTGTGAAGTCTGTGTGTATTCCAATGCTATGTCAGACTGACAAACCGTCTGTATAGTTTTACTTGAATTCATGCAGTTTTTGAACAAAATAAAATGTAATTCTGCAAAAACATTCACTCGATAATCCACCTGAAACATATTAAAACAGCCATCCCCTAAGGACAAGTCCTCTGCATACACAGGTTCTGTTCGGCTAAGGAGGAACATGATGGACACTTGAAAATGCTCAAGGTTGCCCTCATAAGAACAGGGTATGATGCTCAACTCATTGTCTGACAGTTCCTGTGTGCCATAGCGAGAAATCATATTGACCTTCTCAGGAGACAGATGCAGGCTGCAACAGACAGGGCACCCTTCATTGTCCAGTACTTCCTGGGAGCTGAACGACGATGCCATGTTCTTAGCAGCCTGCACCACACTATCGATGAAGTTCAGCACCTTGCCAAGACCTTCCCCGTGCCTTCACTTCTAGCCTTTAAACAATCATCAAACCTTAAACAGATCATGATTCATAGCAAACTGCCTAGCCTTCAGAACAACAACACCATACAACCTTGTCATAGCAGCCACTGCAAGACATGTCAGAGTATCGACATGATAACACCATTACATGTGGAGACACCTCCCACCATGTATGCGGTAAGTACTCGTGATTTGGCCAACGTGGTCCTTCTTATACGATGCAGGCAAGGATGCCCTGAGGCATGGTACATTGGTGAGATAGAGCAGACACTACGACAACGGATGAATGGACACCACTCAACAATCACCAGGCAAGAGTGTTCCCTCTCAATAAGTGGTCTGGGACATTAGGCCTCCGACCTTCGGGTAACCATCCTCCAAGGCAGACTTCGGGACAGGCAACAATGCAAAATGGCTGAGCAGCGGCTGATAGTCAAGTTCAGTAACCATGGGAATGGCCTTAATCAGGACCTTGGGTTCATGTCAGACTCAGGTGACCCCACCACACTACACACACACACAAAGGCACTCCTACATATACAGACACTCCTACACACACACACACATACACACACACACACACCCACACCCACACCCACAAGCTCACACACACACTTCTACATACTCACACAGCCATGCGAACCCTTGCTCACACATAAGCTCTCAAATGCACACACATACACCCCTCACACACACAAACCAGCACACACACTCTTTTACACATACCCATCGCACTCACACATATGCTTAACCAAGCTTACACACACACACATATGTACTCACACTTTATCATGTGCACTCAAACCCACATGCATACTTAATCTGTCATTCCAACATACACACACATACGAGTTTATGGGGTGAAATAGTTTTTGAAGAATTTCATTTTAATTTGCTCAAAAACTACATGAATCCATGTAAAATTCTAT
The DNA here is from genome assembly GCF_020745735.1 of Hemiscyllium ocellatum. Taxonomy (NCBI): domain Eukaryota; kingdom Metazoa; phylum Chordata; class Chondrichthyes; order Orectolobiformes; family Hemiscylliidae; genus Hemiscyllium; species Hemiscyllium ocellatum. Next base: position 19,921,760 of record NC_083417.1, on the reverse strand, counting down.
AAGACTATACAGAGATTTGTCAGTCTGATACAGCATTGGGACACAGACAGACTATACACCTAATATTTAAAAAGCTGAGTTAACTTAAGAATGTAATTTAAAAGAAGTTAAAAATCACACAATACCAGGTTATAGTCCAACAGGTTTAATTGGAAGCAGTAGCTTTCAGAGCACTGCTCCTTCATCAGGTGGTTATGGAGAAGAAGATCGTAAGACACATAATTTATAGCAGATAGTGTGTTGAATAGTGTGTATCCGGACAAACGCCAATTGTAAAAATTAACCTGAGAATGTAACTTTTAAAAAAAGTCTTGCGATTTACATATGAAAGAAGTGAAACTAACATGATCATTCTAACAGATGACAGACTTAACAAACAAACAACAAACTTAGCACATCAGAAAACTAGGCACAGCAATTTGGAGTGTTATAGACAATAGACAATAGGTGCAGGAGTAGGCCATTCTGCCCTTCGAGCCTGCACCATCATTCATTATGATCATGGCTGGTCATCCTTAATCAGTGTCCTGTTCCTGCCTTATCTCCATAACCCTTGATTCCACTATCCTTGAGAACTCTATCCAACTCTTTCTTAAACGAATCCAGAGACTGGGCCTCCACTGCCCTCTGGGGCAGAGCATTCCACACAGCCACCACTCTCTGGGTGAAGAAGTTTCTCCTCATCTCTGTCGAAAATGGCCTACCCCTTATTTTTAAGCTGTGTCCTCTGGTTCAGGACTCACCCAGCAGCAGAAACATGTTTTCTGCCTCCAGAGAGTCCAATCCTTTAATAATCTTATACGTCTCAATCAGATCCCCTCTCAGTCTTCTAAACTCGAGGGTATACAAGCCCAGTCGCTCCAATCTTTCAACATAAGATAGTCCCGCCATTCCAGGAATTGATCTCATGTACCTATGCTGCACTCCCTCAATAGCCAGGATGTCTTTCTTCAAATTTGGAGACCAGAACTGCACACAATATTCCAGGTGTGTTCTCACCAGGGCCCAGTACAGCTGCAGAAGAACCTCTTTGCTTCTATACTCAATCCCTCTTGTTATGAAGGCCAGCATGCTATTAGCTTTCTTCGCTACCTGCTGTACCTGCATGCTTGCCTTCATTGACTGGTGTACAAGAAAACCCAGATCTCTTTGTACTGCCCCTTTACTAACTTGACTCCATTTAGGTAGTAATCTGCCTTCCTGTTCTTGCCACCAAAGTGGATAACCATACATTTATCCACATTAAACTGCATCTGCCATGCATCTGTCAACTCACCTAACCTGTCCAGGTCACCCTGTAATCTCTTAACATCCTCCTCACATTTCATCCTGCCACCCAGCTTTGATTCATCAACAAATTTGCTAATGTTACTATTAATACCATCTTCTATATCATTAACATATATTGTAAAAAGCTGCGGTCCCAGTACTGATCCCTGCGGTACCCCACTGGTCACCACCTGCCATTCCGAAATGGAGCCGTTTATCTTTGTTTCCTGTCAGCCAACCAATTTTTAATCCAAGTCAGTACTTTGCCCCCAATACCATGCACCCTAATTTTGCTCACTAATGTAATGCTTACCACAAATGTAATGCTTCTAAAAGAAATATGCGAAATCCCCTAACTACCTGATTTTGCATATTTTCAAGTCACATACATACTTTAACAACACACTGTCAACAGGGTTACAATTTCAACAAGCTCAACCAATCTAAGCTATCCCCACCTTCCAAACAGGTTGCAGCTCTCCCATTTTGCTGACTAATAACATGCAGCTGAAAGCAGTGTTCAACTGCATGTGGAGAGTTTTGCAACCAACCACAAAAAAAGATTCAAATCTAACCAAGCCTAGTTTTTTGCATGAGTTTTGAGTAAACACAACCCGAGTGTTTAAGAGAAACCCAAAAAAGTCTGGTTTTTATCTTAACCAACCAGCTAGTTTTGTAAAAAAAAATGACAAATCATTTCATCTTGGTTAATAAATTTCATGATTGAAAGCATATGTAGATACTACTTTCTGAATTCAAAGCTAAATTATCACTCCAACATTTGATGTCTTTGATGAATATGCAAGGGCTGAGTAATTGGACTTCATGAAACATCCATGGACAGAAAAGCATGCAAACACAGACACATGGAACAAAAATCGTGGTTGGTCATACTTTTCACATTATTTGTTGACAGCACACTTGTTTTTGTTTTGGAAATTATTCATTGGAGAAAGAAAGTTGGTAAATGAGTCAGTTATAGGATTGGTTCCTATTGGATGGTTTGCAGTTGATCACTGAACAGGGCAGTGTTTGGTAACATAATGCCAAGTCCTAGTTTGAATATCTAGCTGCAGAGAATAATGTTCCTCTTGCAATGAGTCCACCCAAATAAGTGGAGAGCGAATTTGTGCAGCATGGACTTTGTCAGCTTCAGGCAGAATTTCTGCAGAATCCTCTGGATCTTAGTGAAGGATCAGTAAATACCCTGAAGAGACAGCATAGATAGACTGTATAGTAGGAAATCTAAACCACCTTTTCAGAGGTTCTTGGGACATAGATTTGTTGGGGAAAACTTGGTGGTTGTCCCAATCAAAATGTATGCCTCATTGCATTACATTGACTGAATATCTGATTGTTACCATTTAGCCATGGATGCAAAAGGCATTCTTACCTTCTATTAGTAAATTGTGCAATGTTCTTTGTGACTTGAATAAAGCATGTACTGTAGTTGTCTGTAGATGAAAGCATCGCAATGGGCATTTATTTGTATGTTTCTGTGCCTATGGTCACACTGCTGCATCCTGAAGGAATTGTAGCTCCCACAGTTCATATTATCACAAGCTTTGACGGCAGATATCTATTAAGTTGCATCTATGACACTCTGGGCCGAAGAAAATCCTACAAAGAAATATAAACTATTGTGAACATGCTGCTGGCTGTCCTTAAGATCTGAGATCTCATAGTAGCTCACTGTATTGTATAAAGACCATATCTTTTAATTGTGCTTTTTTGTAAAAATATGAACTAAACTCAGAGAATTTGAAGGATGGCTGTATGTTTTCAAAGGAAAGAATTTGATATCTGTTGTGAACTCTGTTTGTGTAGTTGTGGGTTTAGATTAGATTACTTACAGTGTGGAAACAGGCCCTTCGGCCCAACAAGTCCACACCAACCCGCTGAAGCGCAACCCACCCATACCCCTACATTTACCCCTTACCTAACAGAAGGGTAATTTAGCATGGCCAATTCACCTGGCCCGCACATCTTTGGACTGTGGGAGGAAACCGGAGCACCCGGAGGAAACCCACGCAGATACGGGTAGAACGTGCAAACTCCACACAGTCAGTCACCTGAAGGGGGAATTGAACCCAGGTCTCTGGCGCTGTGAAGCAGCAGTACTGACCACTGTGCCACTGTGCCGCCCTGTGGGTTGTGGCAATGTGCAAATTAACTGGAGTTGAGGGGCTGTTTAACAGAACATAGAACATAGAACATTACAGTGCGATACAGGCCCTTCGGCCCTCAAGGCCCTCAGCCTTTCTTGCAAGACATCCCTTCCATACCTGGCAACATCCTCGTAAATCTCCTCTGCACCCTTTCCAAAGCTTCCACATCCTTCTTATAATGCGGTGACCAGAACTGTACATAATACTCCAAGTGTGGCTGTACCAGAGCGTTGTACAGCTGCAGCATAACCTCTTGGTTCCGGAACTCAATCCCTCTATTAATAAAGGTCAAACACTGTATGCCTTCTTAACAACCCTTACAAGAGAAGCTGACTAGTTTGTGGACTAGGGACCATGCAAAAAAATCAGCTTATCTTTCTTTCAGCAAATACTGCAAATTGTGATTTTAAATTGGATAATCAGAGACCTTTCATAATTGGAACAGCCACCCTGTGCTGCTTATCAACCAGTGGAAGCATTTTGAAAAATGGATGTCAAGGAGAAATCTTCAGATCAGCAAGAACCAACCCACATTTTATGAACAAAGAATTTTTTTCCTAGTCTACCCTCTATCCATGTGTTTATTTTTTTCCTCTTGTTTATGTTTATCTGTCTTCTGTGTAAAGATGAGTTTGTAAGACACTTAGAGCTGTAATTGTTAGAATTTGCTTAATTCATTATACTAAGTTGCCTGTCGCTGGAATTTAATGACCTGGAATAAATAATGACTTCTTGTCAAGTACAGAAATCTGGTCCATGTTTTTGTTTGAAAACTCGGTAGTTTGGGTATTTTGCATATTTCTTTTGAAAACTTTAACTTCTGTGGTGATTTTAAGGCAGTGGGGATTGAATTTCATTGCACTTTGCCAATGAGTCTAGATGGATGTTAGGATATTGTAAAGTGTGGCCTATCAATTTTCTGACTTCCATCATGAGATTTTAATATCCAGCACTTCCACAAAATAAAATAGTTTCAAAGAGGAATAAACACTGACTTAAAAATGGCTGCAGTGATCACCTGACCACAGGTTAAGCCAAGCTTCAAGAAACTAGTAATAAACAAGAACCAGTGTGAACTGAAATTTGCATGTTATCAAAGAGACAGAAACAAATCAATTGGCTCTGTATTTCCTATTTTTAATTTACACGTATATGATACGTTGGATTTTATGAGATGCTGCCTAACCTGCTGTGCTTTAACCAGCAACACATTTTCAGCTGTGATCTCCAGCATCTGCAGACCTCATTTTTTACTACTATATGATACGTTTCACATGTTGGAGTTGGAAGACTCACCTGCAATTATTTAGCCTGGAAATAATTATCTTAGACACAAAAATCCTTCAAGCAACTGCTTTCACAGAGCAAAAGAGATGGATTTGAAACAGGACTGGAGACAGCTCTCTCCTTCTTCCTGGGTTTTCCCAAGAGCAGCACCAGGTATACCTAAAATAAGGTGTCAACCTGGCTACCAAACAAAACTACTTGCATTGGGGAAAATGAGGACTGTAGATGCTGCAGATCAGATTCGAGAGTGTGGTTCTGGAAAAGCACGGCAGGTCAAGCAGTATCCGAGGAGCAGGAGAATCGATGTTTCGGGCATACTCCCTTCATCAGGAATGGTTCAAGAAGGCAGCTCACCACAACCACTTCCTTAAGGGCAATTAGGGATGGGCAATAAATGCTGCCCCAGCCAGTGATTCACACAAACCATAAACAAAGTTTTTTTAAAAGAAAATCAACTACTCTTCATTACACAGAGTTTAGCTCCTTCAAAGTTTTCACAGCACAAGCAATAGCAATAAAAGGGCAAGTTCTTATCAGGGCAATGATTTTACATGATGTCCATCTGGGTAAACTACAACATCGTATCCCGCGCAAAAGTCTTAAATGACTGATGGCACCATTGGCATTTCTGTTTTTAACTGTCCTGCTGCAGGCTCCAGAAGTTGCTGACAGTAATTGAAGAGCAATAAAAATGGATGTTGACAATTCCACTGTTGCTACGATTGCAAAATCGGGCCATCGTCTTTTAGAGGTTATAATCAACATGGCGCCATCTATTGACATATGCCATGGCTAATGTTCTTCCCTGAAGAGCACTTTATTTTCAGGGAATAAATTTATATCTTGCTTCTTATTTATAAGTTACATATGAATACATTTTCCATAGATTTGATTCTGACACATTAATGCTTTATTATTTTATTATTAGAATTACTAAACTTTTATGATGCTAAGTTATTTATAATACAGTACATAAGTCAATTATCTCATTTGTAGAGACTTTTTTTTGCAGAATTGTTCTGTTTATTATCTTAAGGTGTGGCACTTTCCCAACAAAGGCACTTATTTTACATGGGAATTACTAAATAGATTGGTGGATAATGGTGAAAACTGTGAGCAGTCTTATTGATAGAACCTACTGCCTGCTTCAACACTACTAAGAATTTTTTACCCTCTGCAATAAGAACTATTCTTTTGATTAAGATCTTTTTTATCAATGTCAGTTAATGTTGTTTGCCACAGGGTGAAAAAGCCTTCCATTTCAAAGGCAGAAAATATATTCTTTTTTGTGGCATATTGTCACCCTTTCCTTCAGTGCTGTCTCCCTTTCTAATTGTATCAGTGTTTTTGCTACAAATGACAGGCCAGCTAGTTTTGCCAATAAGGCAGAGAGCTGCATTATTTGTAGTCCATTTCTGAATTGATTTAAACTGTCACATTACAAAGCTTATGTTATTATAAAACAATATGCTTACATTATTAGCAATTTGCTATGAATTGCCATGCAATCTTATACATAATTCAGCTCGACTCATAGAGATGTATTACATTGAAACAGACCCTTCAGTCCAACTCGTCCATGCTGACCAGATATCCTAAATTAATCTAGTCCCATTCATCAGCATTTGCCCATATCCCGCTAAACCCTTCCTATTTATATAGCCATCCAGATGTTTTTTAAATGTTGTAATTCTACCAGCCTCTACCACTTCCTCCAGCAGCTCATTCCATACACACACCATCCAAACTGTGAAAGCTTTGCTCCTTAGGTCCATTTTATATCTTAGCTCTCTTACATTAAACCTATGCCCTGTAGTTCTGGACTACTCCACCCCAGGGAAAAGACCTTGTCCATTTTCCTTTTCCATGCCCCTCATGATTTTATAAACCTCGATAAGGTCACCCCTTAGCCTCGGATGTTCGAGGGAAAATAGCCAGCCTATTCCGCCATTCCATATAGCTCAACCCTGACAACATCTTTGTAAATCTTTTCTGTCAAGTTTCACAACATGCTTTCTATAAGAGGGAGACCAGAATCACACAAAATACTCCAAAAATGGCCTAATTGATGTCCTGTACAGCCACGACATGACTTTCCAACTGCTACCTCTAATGATAAAAGCAAATTACTGTGGATGCTGGAATCTGAAACCAAAAAAAGAGAAAATGCTGGAAAATCTCAGCAAGTCTGGCAGCATCTGTGAAGAGAGAAAAGAGCGGACGTTTCGAGTCTAACTGACCCTTGTCACAGCTTTGACAAAAGGTCAGTTAGACTCAAAACATCAGCACTTTTCTCTCTTTACAGATGCTGCCAGACTTGCTGAGATTTTCCAGCATTTTCTCTCTTTTTTGTTACCTTTAATGCACTGACCAAGAAAGGTAAGCATACCAAATGTCTTCTTCACTACCTTGTGTGCCTGCAATTCCATTTTTTACATTTATATATTAACATTAGATTCTGCCTAAGACTATGATCCTTTCCACTAAACAGGAGCATGAAGCCCTCAGCAGTAACTTGCTCCCACCCCTATCTCCTACCACCAACACAGCAAATCTTTCCTGACCTATATTGTATTCATTCCCGTGAATTTATATTTGGTTGAACACTCCATCTGCAAGTAGACTGATCATGTTTTATGAAATATGGAATGGACTGGTGGGAATTGCTGGAAACAAACACTCAGTGATCTCCAGCAATATCCAAACATGAAATAGCCATCCACACAAACTAAAATTTGTCTCCAAGCTGTTGTGTTAATAATCTTTCCATCCAAGGACAATCCAACAATGCAAAAAGCTACCAGAGGAAATAATCATATCTCCATCATTTGAAGATTTCAAGATACATTTTTAGATTATTTCCATTTATAAGTTTTCATCATCAGTACTAACATTTTAACATGTCATGTATGGTTTAGCATCATGTGGATGTTAATCTGTGACCACGACACAAGTAAAGCCAAAATTTGGACAGAGCTATATACATGCAACAAAGTTGCTCCAGAGATTGCTCCTACATCTTGCTTAATATTGGTAGGTCACACAGCTACTTCAGAAATATAAAACACTATTGTGGGAGAAATCAGGAATTTTGTGTTGTGATAAAATACGGTTTTGAAAGAAAACAGGAAGGCTTTCACAAGGAATAATAGATGGGTGCATAAAACAAAAAATAAACTGGAGTATGAACTTTACGAGAACTGTAAGTGGAAAGGCACCATAAAATATTTGCACAGTTTGCAACAGCAATTCATTCAGCAAAGATCAATTTAAAATCAGTTTCTTGGGCAGTGCTCGTGGAACCGTGGTACAATCAGATAAAACCACCCAGGAAAAGATGAATCATTGCATGGTGAGTGTAAAGGGTAAAAAATGAGGTCTGCAGATGCTGGAGATCACAGCTGAAAATGTGTTGCTGGTTAAAGCACAGCAGGTCAGGCAGCATCCAAGGAATAGGAAATTCGACGTTTCGGGCATAAGCCCTTCAGCATTCCTGATGAAGGGCTTATGCCCGAAACGTCGAATTTCCTATTCCTTGGATGCTGCCTGACCTGCTGTGCTTTAACCAGCAACACATTTTCAGCAGTTCATGGTGAGTGTAAAGACAACTTGTGCAGAGTGAAGTCTATCATTTACTTAGACACAATCGAATGTAATTGCCATGATAATAACACATGATATAAGGAGTGAGAAACTTCAGTCACATGGATAAATTGGAGAAACATGTGGTTGTACTCACAGAAAAGACATTTGGGAGCTGAATGGATAGTGGTGTTCAAAATTGTAAGAGATCTTGATACAGTACTAAGGGAGAAACTGTATTCAATGACAGCCAATTCAATAACCCAGAGGGCACTAATTATAAGATTATTCACGAAAGAAACGTGGGCGGCACGGTGGCACAGTGGTTAGCATTGCTGCCTCACAGCACCTGAGACCCGGGTTCAATTCCCGACTCAGGTGACTGACTGTGTGGAGTTTGCACATTCTCCCCGTGTCTGCGTGGGTTTCCTCCGGGTGCTCCGGTTTCCTCCCACAGTCCAAAGATGTGCGGGTCAGGTGAATTGGCCATGCTAAATTGCCCGTAGTGTTAGGTAAGGGGTAAATGTAGGGGTATGGGTGGGTTTCGCTTCGGCGGGTCGGTGTGGACTTGTTGGGCCGAAGGGCCTGTTTCCACACTGTAAGTCTAATCTAAAAAAAAAACAATAACAGCATGACAAAGTCCTTTATAAAGCAGAGAATGGTCATAAAATGCAATGCACGAAATGTGATACAGTCAGTTACAGCTTTCACGGAGAATTTAATAAGCACTTGAAGAGTAAACATTTGCAGTTTCATGGGGAAACACTGCGGAAATGGTACAAGCTACGTTGCTACAGCACAGACTCAAGTGGGGCTAGCAGTACAGACTCAAGTAAGGCCCAGCATCACAGACTCAAATGGGGCCAGCATCACAGACTCGAATGGGGCCCGGCAGCACAGACTTGAGTGAGGCCCAGCAATACAGACTCAAATGGAGCCCGGCAGCACAGACTTGAGTGAGGCCCAGCAATACAGACTCAAATGGGGCCCGGCAGCATAGATTCAAGTAAGGCCCAGCAGCACAGACTCTAGTAAGGCCCAGCAGTACAGACTTGAGTGAGGGCCAGCAGCACGGACTCAAGTACAGCCCAGCAGTACAGACTTGAGTGGGGCCCAGCAGCACAGACTTAAGTAAGGCCCAGCTGTACAGACTCAAGTGGGGCCCAGCAGCACAGACTCAAGTAAGGCCTAGGAGCACAGACTCGGTTGGGGTCCAGCAGCACAGACTCGAGTAAGGCCCAGCAGTACAGCATAAGTGGGGCCCAGCAGCACAGATTCAAGTAAGGCCCAGCAGCACAGACTCAGGTAAGGCCCAGCAGTACAGACTCAAGTAAGGCCCAGCAGTACAGACTCGAGTGAGGCCCAGCAGCATGGAAAAAAGTAAGGCCCAGCAGAACAGACTTGAGTGGGGCCCAGCAGCACAGACTTAAGTAAGGCACAGCAGCACAGACTCAAGTAAGGCCCAGCAGTACAGACTCGAGTGAGGCCCAGCAGCATGGAAAAAAGTAAGGCCCAGCAGAACAGACTTGAGTGGGGCCCAGCACTACCAACTAAAGTAAGGCCCAGCAGCATGGACTCAAGTACGGCCCAGCAATACAGACTCAAGTGGGGCACAGCAGCACAAACTCAAGTAAGGCCCAGCAGTGCAGCACGAATGGGGCCCAGCAGCACAGACTCATGTGGGGCCCAGCAGTACAGACTTGAGTAAGGCCCAGCAGTACAGACTCGAGTGGGGTCCAGCAGCACAGACAAAATTAAGACCCAGCAGGACAGCACGAGTGATGCCCAGCAGCACGGACTCAAGTACAGCCCAGCTGTACAGACTCGAGTGGGGCCCAGCAGCACAGACTTAAGTAAGGCCCAGCTGTACAGACTCAAGTAAGGCACAGCAGCACAGACTCAAGTAAGGCCCAACAGCACAGACTCGAGTAAGGCCCAGCAGTACAGACTCGAGTGAGGCCCAGCTGCACAGACTCAAGTGAGGCCCAGCAGTACAGACTCGAGTGAGGCCCAGCAGCATGGACTAAAGTAAGGCCCAGCAGGACAGACTTGAGTGGGGCCCAGCAGCACACACAATTAAGACCCAGCAGTACAGCGCGAGTGGGGTCCAGCAGCACAGACTCAAGTAAGGCCCAGCAGTACAGACTCGAGTGGGAGCCAGCAGCACAAACTCGAGTGGGCCCAGTAGTACAGACTGGAGTGGACCCAGCAGCACAAACTCAAATAAGGCCCAGCAGTACAGACTCAAATGGGACCCAGCAGCACGGACTCAAGTAAGGCCCAGCAATACAGAATCAAGTAAGGCCCAGCAGAACAGGCTTGAGTAAGGCCTAGCAGTGCAGACTCAAGTAAGGCCCAGCAGAACAGGCTCGAGTGAGCTGCAGCAGCAGAGACCCGAGTGGGGCCCAGCAGCACAGACTCGAGTGGGGCCCAGCAGCACAGACTCGAGTGGGGCCCCGCAGCACAGACTCGAGTGGGGCCCCGCAGCACAGACTCGAGTGGGGCCCCGCAGCACAGACTCGATTGGGCCCAGTAGTAGAGACTCGAGTGGGCCCAGCAACACAGACTCAAGTAAGGCCCAACAGTACAGACTCGAGTGGGGCCCAGCAGCACAGACTCAAGTAAGGACCAGCAGCACAGACTCAAGTAAGGCCCAGCAAAACAGGCTCGAGTGGGGCACAGCAGCACAGACTCAAGTGGGCAGAGCAGCACACACCCAAGTAAGGCCCAGCAATACAGACTTGAGTGTGTCCAGCAGCACGGACTCAAGTAAGGCCCAACTGTACAGACTCAAGTAAGGCCCACCTGTACAGACTCGAGTGAGGCCTAGCAGTACAGACTCAAGTATGGCCCAGCAGAACAGGCTCGAGTGAGCCACAGCAGCAGAGACCCGAGTGGGACCCAGCAGCACAAACCCAAGTACGGCCCAGCAGCACAGACACGAGTGGTGCCCAGCATTACACACTCCAGTAAGGCCCAGAAGTACAGACTCAAGTAAGGCCCAGCAGTACAGGCTCGAGTGAGACCGAGCAGCACAGACTCGAGTGAGTCCCAACTGCACAGACTCAAGTCAGGCCCAGCAGTACGGCACGAGTGGGGCACAGCAGCACAGACTCAAGCAAAGCCCTGCAATACAGACTTGACTGGGGCCCAGCAGTACAATCTCAAGTAAGGCCCAGCTGTACAGACTCAAGTAAGTCCTAGCAGTACTGACTCGAGTGGGCCCAGCAGTAGAGACTCAAATAAGGCCCAGCTGTACAGACTCCAGTACGGCCCAGCAGTACAGACTCAAGTAAGGCCCTGCAATACAGACTTGAGTGGGGCCAGGCAGCACAGACTCAAGTAAGGCCCTGCAATACAGACTCAAGTAAGGCCCAACGCTACAGACTTGAGTGGGGCCAGGCAGCACAGACTCAAGTAAGGCCCAGCTGTACAGACTCAAGTAAGGCCCAGCAATACAGACTCGAGTGAGGCCCAGCAGCACATACTCAAGTAAGGCCCAGCTGTACAGACTCGAATGGGACCCAGCAATACAGATCAAGTGAGGCCCTGCAGCACGGACTCAAGTACGGTCCAGCAGTACAGGCTTGAGTGAGCCCGCGTAGCACAGACTCGAGTGAGTCCCAGCAGCACAGACTCGAGTGGGGCCCAGCAGTACAGTCTCGAGTAAGGCCCAGCAGCACAAACTCAAGTAAGGACCATCAGTACAAACTCACGTACGGCCCAGCAGCACAGACTCAAGCAAGGCCCTGCAGCACTGACTCCAGTAAGGCCCAGCGGTAGAGACTCGAGTGAGGCCTAGCAGCACAAACTCAAGTAAGGTCCTGCAGTACAGACTCGAGTGGGACCCAGCAGTACAGACCCGTTTGTGGCCCAGCAGCACAGACGTGAGTGGGCTCAGCATTACAGACTCAAGTGGGTTCAGCAGCACAGACTCAAGTATGGCCCAGCAGTACAGACTCGAGTGGTGCCCAGGAGTATAGACTCAAGTAAGGCCCAGCAGTACAGGCTCGAGTGAGCCTGAGCAGCACAAACTCGAGTGGGCCCATAGTACAGACTCAAGTGGGCCCAGCAGCACAGTCTCGAGTGGGGCCCAGCGGTACAGACTCAAGTAAGGCCCAGCTGTACAGACTCGAATGGGACCCAGCAGCACAGACTCTAGTAAGGCCCAGCAGTACAGGCTCGAGTGGGGCCCAGCAGTACACACTCGAGTGAGCCCCAGCAGCACAGACTCGAGTGGGGCCCAGCAGCACAGATTTGAGTGGGACCCAGCAGCACCGACTCGAGGAGGGCCCAGCAGCATGGACTCAAATGTGGCTCAGCAACACAGACTCGATTGAGGCCCAGCAGCACAGAATCAAGTGGGACCCAGCATCGTGGACTCGAGTAGGCCCAGCAGCAAAGACACGAGTAGGGCCCAGCAGCACGGACTCAAAATGGGCCCAGCAGCATGTCAGAGTGTGGACATGGATACCACCATTACGCATGGGGACACCTGCCACCTTGTACGTGGCAGGTTCTCATGTGGCTCAGCCAACATTGTCTATCTCATACGTTGCAGGCAAGGATGCCCTGAGGCATGGTACATTAGTGAGACCGAGCAGAGGCTACAGCAACAGATGAATGGGCACCGCACAACAATCAACAGACAGGAGTGTTTCCTCTCGGTTGGAGAACAATTCAGCGGTCCAGGATATATCCGCCTCGGACCTTCGGGTGACCATCCTCCAAGGCGGACTTTGGGACAGGCAGCAGTGAGAAGTGGCTGAGCAGAGGCTGATAGCTAAGTTCGGTACCCATAGGAATGGCCTCAACCGTGACCTTGGGTTCATGTCACACTTGACCACCATTGCACAATAAACACACACACAAACACAGACAGTCAGACGCACACACATCCACACACGCACACAGTCACACGTGCATACATACACACACACACACACACACACACACTCACTCGTGCACACATACACACATGCAGACAGACAGACAGACACACACACACACACATACTCACATGCACACAGACACTCCCACACACCCAGACTCTCCCACACACACAGACACTCCCACACACTCACACACGTACACAGACACTCCCATCCACACACACACGCGCGCGCACTCCTATACACAGACATACGCAGACACTCCTATACACAGACACGCACACGACACTCACACACATTCCTACAGACACACACACTCCCACACTCACACATGCACTCTCTCACAAACTTAGATCCCTTTACACACACACACACATATATATACTCTCTCTCACAGACACTCACACCCCCCCACCACAGACACACACACACTCCTACAGACACACATACTCCCACACTCACACATCCATCCCCTCACAGACTTAGACACTCTACACTCACATACACACACATATACACTCTCTCGCACTCACAATCCCCCACCACAGAGAGACACACACAATCACATGCACACAGTTACACACACGCACACAGACACTCCCCCCACACACACAGACACATGCACACATACACACACTCACATGCGCATACATAGACACATGCACACAGACACTCCCACACACACACACACACACACAAATACACACATACACACAGACACTCCCACACATACACACTCACACACACACATCCACACATGCATACAGACACTCCCACACACAAAGACACTCCCACACACACACTCACACATGCACACATACACACAAACGTGTGCACTCCTATACACAGACATATGCAGACATACGCAGACACTCCTATACACAGACATGCACAAAGACACTCCTACATGCACACACACTCCCACACTCACACATGCACCCTCTCACAAACGTAGAACCCTTTAAACTCACACACACATATACACTCTCTCACAGACACTCACACCCCTCACCCCTGACACACACACACACACACACTCCTACAGACACACACATTCCCACACTCACACATCCACCCCCTCACAGACTTAGACACTCTACACTCACATGCACACACATATACACTCTATCTCACACTCACAACCCCCCACCCCAGAGACACACACACAGTCACATACACAGACACATGCACACATACACACACTCACACATACACACACTCACACATACACACACGCACACATACACTCCCACACACTCTCTCACACACACCCACATGCATGCATGCATATACATATACTTTGTGGGGTGAATTTATACTTGCAGAGTTACATTTTACATTGCTCAAAAACTGCATGAATCCATGTAAGACTCTGTTAAGTCATTTTTTAGAATCAGTCTAAACATTATGGCACAGACAACAGCACACAGGGGGTCAACACGTCCAACACATTATCTGGGCTGACACCAGTTGTTAAAGTTAACCTGAGAATGTAACTTTGAAAAAAGCGGTTTTATGAGTTACATATGAAAGAAGTGAAACTAACATGGTCATTCTAACAGATGAGAGACTTAACAAACAATCAAGGTATTTTTAAATGTGTAATTTCAGGTATGTCACACTGTAAACCTTTGCTATAAATTCTGTGTCTTATAATTGTGTACTCCACAACCACCTGATGAAAGAGCAGTGCTCCGAAAGCTAGTGCTTCCAATTAAGCCTGTTGGACCTTTACCTGGTGTTGAGTGATTTTTAATTTTGTCAAAGACAAGTTTGGGTTCCCTAGCTCTGACTCATGGCTACTGCGGCAGAGGCAAGTTTGGGTTCCTGGTGCCATCTATATCTAGTGCAAAGTCATGAAGGCAGTGGTGTAGGCGAGTTTGTGCCCAGTATGAGACCCAGCAACATCAACAGTGTCTGCATCAGTGTCTGCAAAGTGGACTCATGGCCCCAGCAGGGTTTAGTTTGGGCCAGTGCAGTACCTGATGGCATAGGTGGTGTTTACATTGGTGACATCCATCGAGGAATCATTGTGGTGAGGGTGCCAATGGAGGCAAGATGGTGGTGAAGAGTGGGCGACTTCTGTTCCAGTGGTAACAGCACAGCAAAGGGGACTCCTGCCTGGGCACCGGGCCCCTGGCCTGTGATGGAGCACTTAAAAAGGACTGGAAAGGTGAATACTTTTTTTCCCATTTTTCTGCCTTTATATCCTATGTTTTAGTTTATTATTATGGCGACACCATGCAACACCTTTCACTGTATTTTGTACAAGAGTATACTCCTACTTAAGAGAAAAGTCAGGAGGGCAAAAAGGGGACATGAGATAGCTATGGCAAATAGAATTAAGGAGAATCCAAAGGGTTTTTACAAATACATTAAGGACAAAAGGGTAACCAGGGAGAGAATAGGGCCCCTTAAAGTTCAGCAAGGTGGCCTTTGTGTGGAGCCACAGGAGATGGGAGAGATATTAAACCAGTATTTTGCATCAGTATTTACGGTGGAAAAGGACATGGAAGATATAGGATGTAGGGAAATAGATGGAGACATCTTGAAAAATGTCCATATTACCGAGGTGAAAGTGCTGGATGTCTTGAAACGCATAAAAGTGGATGAATCCCCAGGACCTGATTGGATGTACCCTGGAACTCTGTGGGAAGCTAGGGAAATGATTGCTGCGCCTCTTACTGAGATATTTGTATCATCGATAGACACAGGTAAGGTGCCGGAAGACTGGAAGTTGGCTAACGTAGTGCTCCTATTTAAAAAAGGTGGTAAGGACAAGCCAGGGATCTATAGACCAGTGAGCCTGACGTCGGTGGTAGGCAAGTTGTTGGAGGGAATCCTGAGAGTCAGGATTTACATGTATTTGGAAAGGCAAGGACTGATTAGGGATAGTCAACATGGTTTTGTGCATGGGAAACTCTGTCTCACAAACTTGATTGAGTTTCTTGAAGAAGTAACAAAGAGGATTGATAAGGGCAGAGCAGTAGCCCTGATCTATATGGACTTTAGTAATGCGTTCGACAAGGTTCTCCATGGAAAACTGGTTAGCAAGGTTAGATCTCATGGAATACAGGGAAAACTAGCCATTTGGATACAGAACTGGCTCAAAGGTAGAAGACAGAGGGTGGCAGTGGAGGGTTGTTTTTCAGCCCGGATTCCTGTGACCAGTGGAGTGCCACAAGGATCGGTGCTGGGTCCACTTCTTTTCATCATTTATGTCAATGATTTGGATGTGAGCATAAGAGGTATTGTTAGTAAGTTTGCAGATGACACCAAAATTGGAGGTGTAGTGGACAGTGAAGAAGGTTACCTCAGATTACAACAGGATCTTGATCAGATGGGCCAATGGGCTGAGAAGTGGCAGATGGAGTTTAATTCAGATAAATGTGAGGTGCTGCATTTTGGGAAAGCAAATCTTAGCAGGACTTATACACTTTGTGTTAAGATCCTAGGGAGTGTTGCTGAACAAAGAGAACTTAGAGTGCAGGTTCATATCTCATTGAAAGTGGAGTTGCAGGTAGATAGGATAGTGAAGAAGGCATTTGGTGTTCTTTCTTTTATTGGTCAGAGTATTACGTACAGAAGTTGGGAGGTCATGTTATGGCTGTACAGGACATTGGTTAGGCCTCTGTTGGACTACTACCTACAATTCTGGTCTCCTTCCTATCGGAAAGATGTTGTGAAACTGGAAAGGGTTCAGAAAAAATTAACAAGAATGTTGCCAGGGTTGGAGGATTTGAGCTACAGGGAGAGGCTGAACAGGTTGGGGCTGTTTTCCCTGGATCGTCGGAGGCTGAGAGGTGACAATATAGAGGTTTATAAAATCATGAGGGACTTGGATAGGATAAATAGACAAAGTCTTTTCCCTGGGGTTGGGGAGTCCAGAACTAGAGGGTTTAGGTTTATGGTGAGAGGGGAAAGATTTAAAAGAGACCTAAGGGGCAACATTTGCACACAGAGGGTGGTACATGTATGGAATGAGCTGCCAGAGGAAGTGGTGGAGGCTATTACAATTGCAACATTTAAAAGACATTTGGGTGGGTATATGATAGGAAGGGTTTGGAGGGATATGGGCCAGGTGCTGGCAGGTGGGACTAGATTGGGTTGGGATATCTGGTTGGCATGGACGGGTTGGACCAAAGGGCCTGTTTCCATTCTGTACATCTCTCTGATTCTATGTCTCTGAGATACACGCAACAATAAATAAATCAAATCATTCAAACTGAAGTAGAAAAAGGACTTGGAAAGATTAGCAAGGAATGAAAGCTAATTTCAACTTGGAGATTGATTGGGGTAAAACTTCATCAACCCTTTGCTGGGATGAGGAAAGCATTGTTTGCTAATGAAACCAAGTACAGCAACTTAATTTGACACTGCCAATTTAAGACAAACATTATACATTTATACATTTCACATCAATGCAATGGGTGTTGATCACATTTTCATCGAAATTGGTGTTTTGTTGAATCTCTTAGGAATAAAATAATTACTGTTACAAGATGATTGAAAAGCAGTGTTCACAACCCCTGACATCCTAAGCACTTTATAACCGATGAGGTACTGTTGAAGTGTCATCACCATTGTAACATAGAAAACCTTTGGATTCCCAAGCTTCCCAATGCTGACCTGGACTATTTGTCAATCAACAGTTAATGTTATGAACCCTCATGCAGTCAACACAATAACAAAATTAAACAGCAATAAAATGAATCCCACTTTGAATTATACTGAATACTCTTACTTATTTTGTGTAAAGTAATTGGTGATAGCAAAGAGAATACTGCTTGGAGGCAGGGGGTCAAGTGATAAAGCATCCCAGAATAGAAACAACAAAAATCACAAACCCCTTGCTCATTGTTTCATCAGCTGATCATCTTCTAATTTGAAGAAGGAACGACCATCCATTAAGAGATTAGCCAAATAAGAAAGCATGTTACTTCTAAGACTAGAATATATGTGGAACTTTACAAGGGAAAAAATAACTTTGGAGAGATGAGACAGAGAAGTCTCTATCATTAAGTAATTTTGACATTTGAGGAGAATAGAGTCAATTGCCTTCAGGTCAAGCAATGAGGGACTTCTATCCATCCCTCCAACAGTAGCTTTCCCAGTATTTATGATCTGCTACGTAAATTGAGTGATGGTAAAATATTACAGATAAGATTACATCAACCTAGACTGTGCTCTGCCCATTTAATTTTACTGAATATTCACCCATCGAAATTAAAAACATACCTACCATGAAATATTACTTTGAGCACTTCTATCCATTAAATGCTGTATTAGATTGGATTGTGTTGTATCTGCAAATGGATTTCTCTAAGACAAGGGTCTTGTGAGAAAGAGTTCAGACTTACAGTAATTGAAGTTCAATACTGATTTCATTCCAATAAGGGTGGAGACACTCTCTAGTTCCTGGATGGATCTACAGAGAAGGTGTTTGAAGCTAAGAATGGGTGGTCATTTGAACAGAAAACTGTTCAAATATTGTGTAATTCTGACAGAGGAGGCTTAAGTCTTCATGCTATATTCAGCTAAGAAACTGAATAGCTTTACTATCCATTTTGTAACTCAGTAATTGATGGTGACATTTCACTGTTCAGTGCAGAGTGGTTATTATGGACTCACACTGTTGTTAGTATCATCGAATCTTTAGAGTGAAAACAAGCCATTCAGCGCATCAAATCCACACCAACCTTCTGAAGAGCATCCCACCCAGACCCACACCCCCTACCCTATCCCTGTAACATTGCATATCCATGGCTAATCCTACACATCCCCTGGACAATATGGGTAATTTATCATGGCCAATCCCCCTAACCTGCACATCTTTGGACTGTGGGATGAAACTGAAGGACTGGAAGGAAACCCATGCAGACATGCGGAGCACATGCAAACTCCACACATACAGTCGCCCAAGGGTGGAATCAAACCCGAGCCCCTAGCGCTAGGAGGCAGAAGTGCTAATCATTGCGCCATTATTCCACCCCTCCCCACTCCCCACCCCCCATTAGGGATGTTATAAGGGTAGTTCTGTTTTTCCATTTGGATAGCATAATTCTTTAGGCTGTTCACAAAAGAAAGATTGCATGTGCTATGCCAGACATAAGGCTTTCTGAAGACCCCTGCTGCAGAAACAGCGGTGTATTATAAATGTCTCCCACTGCATGCATTGCAGTGTTGACCTTCAAAGACCTGTCATTCTCCTGCACATACCTTGGATTGAGATTCACCATGAGATACTGTGCAGATCCACTGAGATTATTCACTTGCATTAGCTGTCAGTTGACAATGGGGGGAATTGATGGTCCACCATCACATTCCACTGTGTTTGGGATTTCTGGTAGTTTCCTTGCTAACTTCATGTTTTCCACTTCATTGTTTGATTTCTCCCATGGTTTAGTTCTCAGGATAGGGGAGCAGTTTGTCATTTACACAGTTACATTTCAAGGAGCCCCTCTCAATGTGAGATAAAGTACTGAAGTGGGACCAGCAACAGGTAAGTAACACCAGAACGAAATTGAGCTCAACGGAATGTTGCACAAGATTTCATCGGATCAGTACAATTGAATTGCTGCATATGGTTATGTTTCTTTCTTTGGGGTACTGAAATAACTGCACAGCTGCCAGTATCTCATCACCATGCCACCCTTTCTTTAGTAATGCTCAGTACACAGGCTGTGGCTAGCCAGTTTGGAGTCAGTCCTCAACTGAGGTGATTCTAATCACTAGTGTTTAAATAAAAACCCTCACACTACCACTAAACAGAGGTAGTGCTTATTTTCCCTCAGCACCCATGTCGTGTGCATACAGAACAACAAGTGCATAAATCTATATTTATATTCCATCACCAAAAGAAAGGAAAAACACCCCGAGTGTCCAGTGACAAGGCAATGCTGAGGTTCAAAAAAATGAAAGGGGGGGAAGGGATTAAACCAAAATAGAGTCAGAGGGGGAAATAAAATGCTTCACACCCTGCGGTGCCCACCTCTCCCTGAAAACCTCGAGGGTGTTGCTGGACACCGCATGCTCCTTCTCCAGGGACACCCAGTCTCGAACGTAACCATGAAAGAGGAACAGGCAATCGGCCCTAACGACCCCACCCACAACCTGCTGCCCGGACCTGAGCCTGGCCCAGGTGCATACCCACGAGGAGGTTCTCTGACCTGCCCTCCGCACTCGGTGCCCAACGATTAGGAGTGTAGGGCTACATTGCAATGAAAAACATCAAAGAAGGTCTTTAAGAAAACTAAAATGAGAATGCAGTCGTCCACACCCCATACATGGTCCGCAGACTGCACAGTACCGCAGAGCAAGCGGTTTGGTGGGAGTCCATAAACCACTGCAATCTGCGGTTGCAGGGGACTGCTGCAAGCAACACCCTCCACCCCAGATCCGCGAGAAGAGGGGGAGGACTCCCAAGCAGAGAGCCCTCCAGTGGGGATCCCGACTGCCCGGTGGTATACATACGGTTATATAAACGCACTATGTTTAATGAGTCAGATAACATTACATTTCCAGCACCACATACAATCACACTACCACAGGACTGCTGTAACAAATCACTGTTTTTGATGGCATATAAGAAAATGGGATCATAAGAAATTAGAGCAAATTTAGATGGTTTGACCCCTCGGGTCTGTTCGGACATTCAATATGCTCATCATTTCTGTCCTTCCAGTTTAACTTCACTTTCCCACTCTTACTGTAATGCCTGATTCCATGAGACCACAATCTGTCTATCTCAGCCTTAAGTACAATTGGCAGCGGAGTATCCACAACTTTCTAGAACACAGAATTCCAAAGATTCATGTAAAAAAAAATCCATTCATCTCCGTCAAAATAGTTGCTAATGCTGTGGCTGTGCCCCATGTCCTAGATTCTCCAGCTTTTTTTTTGGGGGGTAGGTTGGTGGTGGGGGAAAGTGTAGGGGAAGGGGAATACAACCTCTCCGTATCCTCTCAAGTCCCTTCAGCCTCATTGGACAACCCTTTCATCCCAGGAATTTATTTTGTAAACTATCACTGTGTTAATTCGCAAGCCAAGGAAATCCAATCAGATTGAGTATTCACTGATAATGCTGGACTAGCCATTTATTTGAGTAAACATATTCATTTACATTAAAAAAAAACACAGGTAAAAGTAATTAACTATGCAGATAGTTGACTTGTGCCTTCCACCTATGCACAGTTTGGATTCCTACATTAATATCTGTCACAGTGCTTTCAAATACTCATTGTTTTTCTCCATTTAATGTAGTGCAGCATTATACTTAATGAGTAACTGATTTTATTGCTCGTGAAATTACAGTGTAAGCAAAACTGAATGTTTCAATCGTCTCTTATCTGTGTGGGTGGCTCACCATTATCTGAGGCTGAAAATCAATATCGGTAACACTTTTTTTGTTCAACTTTTCTCTATGATACTATGTACTGTTTTCCTGTGATTTTTCACAAGGTTACAATGGTATTTTAACACCAATTGCACCTTCTCAAAAGCTGTGGGATAAGTCTTATTGATGTTATGTCTGGGTAAGTTTGGATAACTGGGTTGTAGTGATCCTGTGTTGACAACTCAGGTGGTACTGAGGGTGTGTTGTATTGCCAGACGTGAATATCAAGGTTCAAGTGGATTCTGGATATTAAAGATCCAGTGACACTATTCCAAGGCTAGAGAAGCTGTACTGGCATTTTGGTAAATGTCCTCCATAAACCAAAATCAATTACTCATTCATTTCATTGCCAATGCAAAACCTCCCTGTATGAAAAATGGTGGGTTTACTTCCCAAGAAAACAACAGTTGATAACTCCATAGTAATTACTTTTATGAAGTGCAGTGTAGATTTTCTCAGAGCTGTTTAAGACATTATAAAATTGCAAGTTAATCTTTCGCTGTGGTTAAAAACAACAGTCAAACTGCATGTACATATTCTGAAGACATATCTCTTAACTGATCTGGATAGGCAGTGATTCAGAAATTGTTGAAATTTTCTTTATTCTTGAAAAACCATTGAATTGCATGAAACCGCATGACCTCCTCTTCTACACCTTCAGGAATATCACACTTGGTTCTTCACCTCTCTTTGGAGTTAAGTGTTAATTCAGGTGGTTGTGGACATAAGAAATGAAATGTTTTGAGAGGGTGACTGTGAGCATGAGTGTGTGATGCAATAAGATATTAATGGTGGCTGTTCAGATTGGGATATAAGACTGTGCCTTGAGAGGCAGAATGAGTGGAACTGTGAGTTCTGTTGATCTAAGAAATAATGTGGAGGTGCTGGTATTTGACTGGGGTGGACAAAGTTGAAAATCCCACAACACCAGGTTATGGTCCAACAGGTTTATTTGGAAGTAGAAGTATCTACCTGATGAAGGAGCAGTGCTCTGAAAGCTTGCACTTCCAAATAAACCTGTTGGACTATAACCTATTGTTGTGGGATTTTTATCATTGTGGGGTAAGTCAGAGTATAGGTGTTATTTTAATAGAGGATGCCACTCAATTTTTCTGCCCTGAATCTCTTTCAGTGCCATGTGTGAAGTATCACAATCCTGCTGCATGATCTCCTGCGCCATTTTGTGCCACACCTGCTTAGCGTACAGAAATTAGCTTCTTCTACCCATTGGGAGGACTGTGGTCTCCCTCAGGAATCAGCCCCAGGGACATCTCAGAGAACTGAGGATCAGGCTTCCCATGGTGCCCCTCCATCATTGTACTCTATTTCCCCTATCATGGCAGTTGTGTAATGGAAAGATTCTCTCCCCTATTGGGAAGTCAACATAGAGAACCTTTAACTGTCATAAGCAAGTTGCATTGATGCTCCCCCACTCAAATCATTTGGGAAACCTGGAAACACGATGCTGATACCATGCCTGAGTTAAAAAAAGTCACTGTAAAGCTCCTCCAGCAATGGTCTGCTCCCTGACCTGGTGTTTAGCTCACCTGCTGTGATAAGGTTGTAAGTATTAAAATTCTGCCCATTTGTTCCATTTCTCTCTCCAAAGGTGCTGCCTGACTTGCTGTATACTTTAATCATTTACTGTTTGCATTAAGTACACTGTTTGTATTTCTTTCATCAAAATATAAACACAGGAATATGTCATTCAGCCTTTCCAGCCTATTCCACCCTTCAGTTAGACCATGGCTGATTTGTATCTTACCTCCCTCCACTGCCTTGTCTCCATAACCCTGGATATCTTAGCTTAAAGTGAAATCTATCAACTTCACTTTTGAAATTTTCCATTGGCCCCTAGCCTCAACAATTATTGAGGGCAGAGTTGTAGATTACTCCTGCTGCCTCACAGTACAAGCGACCCAGGTTCAATTCCACCCTCGGGTGACTGTGTGAAGTTTGCATATTGTCCCCATGTCTGTGTGAGTTTCCTTTGGGTGCTCTGGTTTCCTTCCATAGTCCAAAGATATGCAAGTTGAGTGGATTGGCCATGAGAAATTGCCCACAGTGCCTAGGAATGTGGAGGCTAGGTGGATTAGCCATGGGTAATGTGGGGGGTTATAAAAATAGGGAAGGGCGGTGGTGTGGGTGGGATGCTCGTTGGTGGCTTAAAGTGAACTAGTTGGGCTAAATAATCTGCTTCCACACTGTAGGGCTTCTATGATTGTATGAAGAAGTACTTCCTGACATCACCCCGAAAATCTGATATTAAGGTTACTCACCTTTGACCTGGACTCCCCCACTCGAAGGAATTCTTTTCTCTGCCTGACCAGTTCCTCCATTTATGTAAAATAATTCGGTTAGATCAGCCCTCTATACCCAAGGGAATACAAGTCTAGTTTATACAACCAGTCCTTTCAATTGGCTCCGATAACATCGTGGTGAATCTGTGAGCCACCCTTTCTGAAATGTGCTGTCCAAATTGAATGCAGTGTCTAAATAGGATCTAACCAGAGGGTTGTAGCACTCTAATTTTCACTCTTTTGTGTTCTAAATTCTTTCCATTAATGCAGTGATATTGTTGAAAAACTGTGTGATGAATTATAATGTGACTGGATAACAAAATTCACTCAACGCTGTTTCCATACAACCTGCTTCATATAATGCGCTCTGATCATTGACCTACCAATACTGAGGTGTTGAAGATTCTATGTAAGATAAGTTGTTCTGACAGATTCCATATATGGCCCTACCCCACCTCCACAATTGATGAGGAGCAGTTACCATTACAAAACTATCGCCTAACAACCTTGTTGTGTTAGAAAGTATGACTTCTAATCAGACAGTGATCACGCTGAGATTGACATTGCAGTCAAAAACATAGCAAAGTCCAAGGTTAAGATTTACTTTGGTTTTCAGTACCAGTCATATACTTATATTTTAGTAAAGAGCCCAATATCTAGCTGCTTTTAGGCAAAGCTATAAAACATTTTAATTGTTCTCCAATGATCCTGTAGAGACATTAGTTCAAAGCATTCAATTCCCTAACTCATTTGAGTGGATGGATGGGTTTGTGATGCTGAGTAATGTTGACTATGTGGGTTAAGTCTCATACCAGCTGAGGGCACAATGAAGGTCCCCTTCTTGACCCCACACTGTGCTTGAGACAATAGTATCATACAGGTTCAACCACCACCAATTGCCTCCTCCTAATAAGATAATGGGACTATAGTGCCTTTTCCTTTTACCTATTCAAAATAAAAGGTAAAGTCGCCATTCTAACCAGACCATAGGGCTGCTTTCTCATTTGACTGCGATGACTGTTGGTGGGTTAGCCTCAGGGTCACTACTCCTCAAGCAAGGGAGAGGTTGAGAAATTAAATCCTTCGTGCTAACCTCAGCTGATGCAGGAACTGAATGCATGCTGTTGGCATCACTCTGCTTGGCAAATCAGCTATCCAGCTAACTGACCCCTGTAAAACTAACACTCTGCATTGGTTTGGGTTGTGCTATTCTATATATAGGGGGTACTGTTGGCTCAGTTGGCTAGATGGTGACAACGTGCGTCAGAGTCATTCCAACACGTTGGGATTTGAAACCCTTTCTGGCTGATGTAGACTGCTCTTCACCTGCCCCAGGTATAAAAATCATGGCATTCTACTGGACCTGGAAGAATAATCACCAGAGATTTGACAGACATCTGAAAAAGAATATGTCAAAAGAATATCTCAAAAACCGTGTCAGTTTTCCTACAGTTTTTAAGTACATTTGTATGGATGGAATACTGAAGACAGATGAATACAAACAAAAGCAGATGATTATTTAGTGTATTAGACCACGTGCCAGTCAAATAGAGTGACCAGGAGCCTATCAAAGAGCAGTGAAGTAGGCCTAATGCACAACAGACTTCAATTTGAAGGACCATGGTGATTTGAATCAAATATATCTCAATTGTTGGAATGCTGTAACAGAAAAGAAATATCAATTTATTCATCACCATGGACCAAATTCAAGTACTCAGTGCCAAAGTTTGGAAAATCAATCACTGTGCCTGATGGCTAATGCACAAATGATAAAAAAGATGTTTTGGAATTTTTCTCCTCAGATTATTTCACGTGGCAGCATTAGGAATACAGTTTGTCCCTGTCCACATAGTCAATATATCTTTTTTAATGAGCAACCATGAATAGCTTATTATTTCAGCACAGCCAAACTGCACTGTCTTGTTTCAATGTTCATTCTTCACTCACCCGTATGGTTCTTATCATAAGTAACATCATGAATTAATGTCAATTTTATTTTTCTTATGATTGAGTTCACTGGGGCTCACTCATGAGACAGAGATCTGACAGACTTAATAGCAGGCATAGAATCTTCTGGAACAAACACACCAGAATGCTGGAGAAACTTAAAAGGTCTGGCAGCATCTGTGGAGAGAGAAACAGATTTAATATTTTGTGTCTGGTATGGCTCTTCTTCAAAACTGAAAGGTGTTAGAAAATGGTATTTTGTGCATTTGACAGAGGCAGGGTTCAGTGCAAAAGACAAAGGGGTTTTCAAACAGCACTGTGAGATAAAAAGAAATGTAAAATGGGTGTAAATTAAATTGTGAAACTAAGGGAATGTGTCCTCTCTACTAAGAGCAAAACAAACAAGAGCAAATGTACAAGGAAGCAGGTGTGTGTGAAAACCCTTCCAAGGCCCATGGGGAATCACTAATTAACTCCTCTGTGGGCCAAAACTTGGTCATCAAATGTGAGGCACTCTCTCTGTTTTTGTACGTCGTGCAGTCTGGCCCATTCCCCGAAAATGTGTTGTTTCAGTCACCCGAGCCATCTTCCCTTTCATTTGGATGTCTAGAATGGACTGTGTCTGTAGGGACTCCATGTACAAAACTCTAGATAATGGGGGAGGGGAGGTTGAACATACCTATTGTTGCCTCATCCTGATGGCCACCTTTGTGTGTGCCTGCATCAAGCTGTGCGTAGTCCCTCGGTATGCAAACACCAAGTGTCACTACATACTGAGGTTCTACCTGTCCCTGGTGTTGCAAAAGATGGGACTGGCCTTTTTGCCATGGAATGTTCTGTATCACCTGCCCTTCATACAGACATTTGCAAAGAAAGTGACCTTTGACCACAAATCTATCAAGCATATATCATCAGCATATATCATCCTTGAGACCCTGCGTTAAAAGGAGAGGGTGGATCTTGTTGTGTTGATCCCAGGGCAGACTGTCAAAGTAACTTGGCAGAATGTCTCATCACCAGAGCTTTCCAAACAGCAACAAGACAATCATAAGTTTGGCTGGTGAGATCCTGTGAGATCATTCATGTACACTTGGTCAGTCTACGCCACCACATGCTGCCCTTGAAGTGGCTGCAAAGGAGTTGCTACTGTCACGCATCTCCTTCTGGAATGTGCCTTTACAAAGGAGGTCTGGAGGAAGATGCAATGGTTTTTGTCAAGGTTCATCTCCAGCAGGTCTGTGATGTGGGACTCAGTGCTCTCCGGCCTGTTCTCCAGGACGCACACTGAGACAAACATTGACTGTGCCTGGAGGACCATCAACTTAGTGAAAGTTGATTTTTGGTCTCCCTTCGACACACTAAAATTTGGAGCAGCTGCTGCTAAGGCACAGTGGGGAAAAATCATTGAGGTCTTCCTGCTGAAGGTAAATGGAAGTCTGTTCAGTTATTGGATGCTCCCATTGTCTCAAATAATGTAACTAATGTTTAAGAGTATTACATGTATAAGAGAGGTCTTTGATTTTTTTGGATAGAGTCAAAGCCCAATGTTTTGTTTGTTTACTTGACATGCAACCCTACAGAACCAAACTGTTTTTGTAACAATGTATACACACAGAGACTTTATATGAATATAGTTTTGAAATAAAAACAAAGGTGATCCATAACTGAATCTTAGGCTTATTGTTTAGTGATATTAGGAGTGCTTTGTGGTAAGAATATAATTGTCCAAAGGACAATGAACAAGTTAAAATACTAAGCAGAAATTTCTTCAGGCTTATTTCCCCATTCTTTGATGTAACTTCAGTGAAAATCCATTCACTTGCTGAAGTCATGGCAGCTGAGGGAATGTCTGCCAATTGTCAATTTTTAATTATGCTTATAATAGAGATTACATTATTTTCAAATTTTGATGTGGTTCCGGAGGTAAATAATTGCTTCCGTTCTTTTTTTACAAACTGAAACAATCAAAGTGACGGTTTGGATTTGAGGAGCTGAATCTTGCTTGGAATAGTCAGGAAAAGATTTGAACAGATCTTTTAACAAACTGAGGACCATGCATAGGATTCAACTTGCACTTTAAATGAATATCAACATTAAATTTGCCTTTTCCAACAGTCAACTGAACCTGCATGTAAGCATGAGAGAATCCTGAACTGAGTCCAAATTCTATTTGTGATTCAGATTCCAAAAATAATCTACGCCTCTATTCTGTTTACCAAAACCTCTTACACTTTCCCATATTGTATTCCATCTGTCACTTCTTTGCCCAGTTGCTGAGATTGTCCAAGTCATTCTGCAGCCTCCTGCATCCTCAACACTAGTTATCCCTCCACCTATCTTTGTGTCATCTGCAAACTTCACAACAATGCTCAGTTCCCTCATCCAGATCGTACTCGTATAATGTGAATAGTCGCCTTCCCGACACTGATCCCTGCAGAACCCCACTAGTTGCTGGCTGCCATTCTGAAAAATACCTTTTTATCACCCGTCTCAGCTCTCTGCCAGACAGCCAGTCCTTTAGTCATGCCAGTACCTTCCCCCTCACACCACGTGCTCTTATTTAGCAGCTCTCTGTGCAGCACCATGTTAAAGGCCTTCTGGGAATAACTTTGTATTCTTCATCAAGCTCTCAAGGTAACATTGTCAATTAATCTTTATCTTCAAGTTGGCATGCATCATATCATCACTGTAAAACTTCTACTAAGTTCTTGAGTAAAGGCAATAGTATGCATTCAAATTGAGCTTGAGATAAGATAATTGGAACTTCAGTAGAGTTTGCTTCTGCCTCTGATACACCTTGAACTGATATCAATTGGTGAGGTCATGCTCAGGGAAAAAAAATTCTAAATGTATTGCGCAAATATTAATACTGAGCACATACAGTTCAATGGTGAACATCATGCTGTATTTTCAACTCATTGGTTCATGTGCACAATTTGCGGTTACAGGTTGGGAGTTTGAGAAGAGGATTTCATAAATCTATTTGAGTTCAATGGCAAAGCTTTAATCAAACATAAGACTTTTAATTGAATTACTGTTCTTCTCAGTCATGTAAATCAATTGATCTAACTGACAAATAGAAAGTTATTAAACTCTGACTTTGGTGCAATGTTGACTATGATCTTTGTGTTAGAAAACAGGTATTTGCTGTAAGTACAGAGAAGACCCAAAGGCTGAGAAATTTGTTGAATCACTACCTATTTCTCACATACTCTTTGCTTAGACTCATTGAGTTATGGAGTCATACAGCATGGAAGTAGACCCTTTGATCCAACCAGTCCGTGCTGACCATAATCTCAAATGAAGCTAGCCCCACCTGCCTGCTCTTGCCCATATCCCCCCAAGCATTTCATATTCATGAATTTATCTCAATGTCTTTTAAACATCGTAACTGTACCTGCATCCATCGCTTCCTCTGAAGGTTCATTCCACACACAAACCACTCTGTGTAAAAACATTACCCGTCATGTCTTTTAAAAATCTTTCTCCTTTCACCTTTAAAGTATGCCCACTAGTCTTGAACTCTCCCACCCCAGGGAAAAGACACCTTCCAATCACCTTATCTATACCCGTCATGATTTCACTTTATATCTATGCCCTTCAGTTCTTCCTTTTCCAAGTGGGAACAACATTTCCCTATCTACTCTGTTCAGCCCACGCATGATTTTGAAAACCTCTAGTGCACTGATTCTCAAGCTCCATGAACACCCACTTCCACTGCAAAAGTTAATGATTTAATCAAAGTTCACAAGTCCCCAAATTGCCTGTCTAATGGAATCAGGTTATTGGAAAACATGGACCAGATTCCCATATGCAACATGAGTGATTTTAGCACTAATAATTAAGTTCTAGCCACAAGCAAATAAAACTATGAAATAACCGCATACAATTCTACTAGTCATAGAGTCATAGAGTCATACAGCATGGAAATAGAACCTTTGGTCCAATGTATCTGTGCTGAACATAATCCCAATCTGACCTAGTCCTATTTTCCAGCATTTGGCCCATATTCCTCCAAATCCTTCCTATTCATGGACCCATCCAGACAGCTTTTAAATGTTGGAATTGTATCCATCTCCACTACCTCCTTTAGCAGCTCAATCTGTACATACACCCCATTCTGAATGAACAAAACGTTACACCTTTTAACAATTTTTTAAAAAGGTGAAATTTTATAAACCTCTATAAAATCATCCCTCACCTCTGACACTCGAGGGAAAAAGCCCCAGCCTATTCAGCCTACTCAAACCTTTCAAACCTGACAACATCCTTGTAAGTCTTTCCTGTGTGCTTTAAAGTTGAACAGCATCTTTCCTATAGAAGGGCAACCAGAATTGTACACAGCTTTCTAAAAGTGGCCTCCCAGCTCCTGTACTCAATGTTCGGACCAATGAAAGCAAACATGCTAAAGGCCTCCTTCACCAACCTTTCCATCTGCAACTCCACTTTCAAGGAACTAAGCACCTGTCCGCCTAACTTTCTTGGTTTGGCAACACACCCAGGGCCTGACTATTAACTATATAAATCCTACCCTAGTTTGCCTTACCAAAATGCCACACCCCATATTTATCAAAATTAAACTCATTTAACACTCCTTGGCCCATTGGCCCATCTAATCAAAGTCCCATTGGACTCTGAGATAATTTTCTTCATTGTCCACAACACCAACTACTTTGAGTTCATACAGTCATAGAACACAGAAACTGACACTTATGTCCAAACAGTCCATATCAATCCAAATTGTTTTCACGAATGTTGAAAAGCAGTGGACCCAGCATTGATCCTTGTAGTACACCACTGTGCCAGACCTCTAGTTGCAAAGCAACCTTCTACCACCACCCTCTGTCTCCTACTTCGCAGCCAATTTTGTATCCAATTGGCTAGCTCCCCTGATCCCATGTGATCTACCCTTATTAACCAGTCTATGATGTGGAATCTTGTTGACTACTTTGCTGAAATCCATTCAATGTCTACTATTCTGCCTTGATTAATCTTCTTTGTCACCTCTTCAAACAACTTAATCAAGTTAGTGAGATGCGAGTTCCCACACATAATGCCATGTTGACTATCATGCCTTTCCAAATGCATGTAAATCCTATCCCTCAGAGTTCCCACTACTGATATAAGTCTCACTGGACTATAGTTCCTTGGCTTTAACTTGCTGCCCTTCTTAAATAATGGCACCACATTAGCCAACCACCAGTCTTCCAGCACCTCATCCGTGGCTGTAGATGATTCAAATATCTCAGGAAGGGCCCAGAGTTCTCTTCCCTAGCTTCCCACAAAGTTCTGGGAAACACCTGATCAGTCCCAGGGATTTATCTACTTTTATATGTATTAAGACTTGCAGCACCTCCTCATCTTTTATATGAACTCCTTTCAAGTCATCACTAATATTTCCTCTATTTCCCTAGCTTCCATGTCCTTCTCCACAGTAAATACTGACCCAACCTTTTTTTGTATCTTACCCATTCCCTGTGGTTCTGCACATAGATGGCCACGTTGATCTTTAAGGGGCCCTATTCTCTCCTTAGTTACCCTTTTGCCCTTAATATACTTACAAAATCTTTTCTGATTCTGCTCAATTTCAATCATGTTGAAGCCTTAAACCCCTTTTAAATCCACTCTCTCCATAGGCAGTTGAGGAGTCAAAGCTCTAGAAACCCCATGCCAAAGCTTTCTAGCCTTTCTTTGCTGTTCAAAGTACTGCTTAACATCTCCCTTTCTGACCAAATATTTGTCCTGTGTCATTACATTATGCGGTTGGGTGTCAAATTTTATTTGGTAATGCTCCTGTGAAGTGTCAAAGGTCATTTTACTACATGTAAGGTGTGATTTAAATTGTGCAAGTTTTTGCTGCTGAGGATCAGATTGGACTCAGTCTTGATGCCCCAAAGCGATGAATAATCTGCCTGTAAACACTGTCCAGAATTATGCAAGAATGTCACTTATGACAACAGAAACCTTCCATGAAACTATATTCCTCCAGAACCCAATGTCAGGGGACAAAGGGTGTAAACAATAATCCACTGAACAATAAGTCAGGTTTTTAATCCATCTAAAATCAGAATTACCTGATATCTGATATTAGGATCAGATTTTACACAATGTGTATTTATCTACCTCACTTAATATAGCACACCAAGATGAAGAGAGTCAGCAGGCATATGACCAAAGTCTAATTTTAGTGCAGCAGACACACACCAGACTCAATTGAGGAATAAATGTAAGTTCACTATTAGATTGGAAAATGGATAAAGTAGTTGTTCTTTGGTCCCTTTTCTCCATGTTCTTTCAGTTCTTCATAGAGGCACTGAGCAATTTGTACACTAATTGCAAAGTCTCTGCATTACTGGTTAAAGGCCCAGCTTACAGCAATTGATGGGAGAAAATATCTAGCTTCAGGCATCAACTACTTTTCTTCCAGAGAAATTGAGACACATAACCTGATCTTCTAGCAATCTAGAAGGTTCTTCCCTTCTATTGCGAACCCTCAAGCTGTTCACTTGTCAACGAGCCAGTCAGAGAACTATAGTCATGCTGATGACTTCTGGCATTCACAATTAGTCATAATTACATAAACCAATCAGTAATCGGTTACTGGTCAGACCTCAGTCTGCACACACACACACCCAGGTGCTGTGCTGCCTAATCTGATTTTCTCCTAATGATGGAAAAACAATTGTGTAAACACAATGACGACGAGTACCAGTAACTTGTTCTCAAAAGTGTGGCATTTCCTCTGCAGTCCTTGGTTTTAAAACATTTTCTTTCCCCACTTCAGTCCACAACCAAAAAAAAGAAAAGCAAAAATGCTGCCTTTGCAATTGTAAGAGGTTGCTGGCAGCAAATATACCACAGGATAAGGTGCAGACTTGGTTTGATTGCATGCAAGATTTTTGGGCTGGAATCACTCGCTTTAATGTATCATCTTCCTTTGGTTATAGTAAAGCAAATAATTAGTTCCATTAATGAACTGCCTATGTATTTTATAAAGGAAATATAGCTTTACCTATAAATAACACTTCAAGTACTAGTTATAAAACAAAAAGCTTTTGTTTGCTAGAAACGGACTATTTAATTTTATAATGTTCATCAGAAAATGCAAAGCAGAATAAGAATACAATGCTGACTATGCAAATAAGGCACAGATAAGGAATACTTTATATAAACATTATCAATCTGATAAATATTACAGACTGAATCTCTGTGAAGCTTCCACTCGTTTCCTGTTCTAACTCGGGAGCAAAGTGATGAGGTAGCTAGAAAAACCAGGAAAACCCAACTTTCAAGGGCTACCTCAATGCTTTGTGAAGGGCAAACTCTCTAGTCACCCATTACAACCCAGTTAGAATCAAAACAGATGTCCGAGTGGGGACAGTGGATTGTGTCAACCGTGAAATCCCTCTCCTGAGCTTATTTTCAATTCAAACATCATTGTGGTGATTGGTACCTCACATGCAGCCAGCACAAAATGTGCAATTCATTCTGAAAGAAATGAGAAGATCCATCATCTTTTTTTCTGGCATTTGAAGGAGGCATTTGAAAGGTTGAAGTGGAAAATTCAATTTCCATCCAAATAGTGAAGTAGTAAAACTAGTTTCCGTGGGGTTTGGCCAGGGATATGGTCATAACAACACTGGGCCTTCCTATCACACGTGAATTAAGTTGAATCACATCCAAGCTGTAATGGAAGGCATCACCAAACATTGTCCCTTTATGTTGGGATTGCAAACCAAGACATTTTGAGGCATCTTGGCTTATATCTTCAGGTTGCACAAAGAAACTCAGCATCCTTTTCGCTGATTCATCTTTCATCATACACATTCAGTAATTTCTCAAACTCAATCTAATCTTTTGTGTCTTTATTTTATCAATAACCTTCTCTGAATTTTCTCATTTTGCTTCTCCTGAACTCACAGTCGACCATCCTACCAGCTATACCTCTCACTTACATCATTCCCACCAAAATCACAATTCATTACAGCCTTTCTTTCTTTGGCACGTTGTAGGTGAAAGTTAACACTGTTTCACCAAGGGTCTAAATTAGTGTGGTACTGGGAAAGCACAGCAGGTCAGGCAGCATCTGAGGAGCAGGGAAATCGAGGTTTCGGGCAAAAGCTCTTCAACAGGAATGAAGGCAGGGAACCTCCAGGATGGAGAGATAAATGGGAGGGAGTGGGGCTGAAGAGAAGGTAGCCAAGAGTACAATAGATGGATAGAGGTGGGGATGAAGGTGATAGGTCAGAGAGGAGGGTGGAGTAGGTAGGTGGGATGGAAGATTGGCAGGTCTTGGGCCTCCTCCACCAGCAATTCTTCACCACCTGACGCATGGAGGAAGAACGCCTCATTTTCTGCCTCAGAACACTTCAACCCCTGGGCATCAATGTGGACTTCACCAGTTTCCTCATCTCCCCTTCCCCCACCTTACCCTAGTTCCAACCTTCCAGCTCAGCACCATCCTCATGACCTATTCTACCTGCCAATTTTCCTTCCCACCTATCTTCTCCATCTCCTCTCTGACCTATCACCTTCATCCCCACCTCCATCCACCTATTCTACTCTTGGCTACCTTCTCCCCAGCCCCACCCCCCCCTCCCATTTACCTCTCCACCCCAGCGGCTCCCTGCCTTCATTCCTGATGAA
This sequence comes from Hemiscyllium ocellatum, assembly GCF_020745735.1. Lineage (NCBI taxonomy): Eukaryota > Metazoa > Chordata > Chondrichthyes > Orectolobiformes > Hemiscylliidae > Hemiscyllium > Hemiscyllium ocellatum. Next base: position 19,887,274 of record NC_083417.1, on the reverse strand, counting down.
AGGTCTTTGCCTGAAATGTTGATTTTTCTGCTCCTCGGATGCTGCCTGACCTGCTGTGCTTTTCCAGCACCTCTCTAATCTAGACCCTGATCTCCAGCATCTGCAGTCCTCACTTTTGCCACTGTTTCACCAGTATGCTCAGTTTGATTTCTGTCAGGACTGCTTAGCACCATTCATTATTACAAACTTGCGCAAACATGGATAAAAGAGCTGAGTTCCAGAACCATAGAATAACTACAGTGTGGAAGCAGGCCATCCTATTCAAACTGACCCTCCGAAGAGCATCCCACACAGACCCACCCCTTCTATCTTTGTAACACTTCATTTCTATAGCTAATTCTCATAGCCTGCACATCCCTGGACACTATGGGCAAATGAGTATGGCCAGACCACCTAACCTGCACATCTTTGGACTGTGGGAGGAAACCAGAGCACCCAGAGGAATCCCATGCAGACACAGGAGAATGTGCACACTGCACACAGTCACCTGAGGGCAGACTTGAACCAGAGTCCCTGACACTGTGGGACAGCAGTACTAACCACCATGCTGCCCCAAAGATACCAGAGGTGAAGTGAGAGTAAAAGCCGTTATCATCAAGGAGCATCAGACGAATTGGACGTGGTAAAATTGGGAATTAAAGGAAAAACTCTTCACTGGTTGGAGTCAGACCTGAGACAAAGCAAGATGGCTGAGTTCCAGCAGATTGCTGCAGGAGTTTTGTAGGGTCATGTCTGAGGCACAACCACCTTCAGCTTCTTCATCCATAACCTTCCTTTCATCATAAGGTCAGAAGTGGGGATGGTCACTATGCTTCTAGTTATTGCCCTTTCTGCTAAGGGAAATGGATCCCTTCTATTTGTTGTATCTTGGCCTCTCATAATTTTCTACTCATCTATTTAAATTGCTTGCTACATCTGTTACTCCAAACAAAACAGTCCTGGTCTGCATTCATAGCTAAAATCTCAATTCCTGGCTACTTCCTTGGGAAACTTATAAACATTTCCTTGGTGTAATCACATTCTTCCTGTAAGTGGCAACCGAAATTTGAAGCAATACATTAACTGCAACCGTACTAGCATGTTGCATATTCCCTGATAGTCTGGCAACTTTGGCTTTTACCCTTTTATATAGTTTTAACAAAACCTCCCTGCTCCTATATTCTATGGCACAACTGATTAACCACCTTAGCTGCCTGCTTTATCATTTTCAGAGATGTGTGAACTGTAAAGATCCCTCTGTTGCTCTATACACCACAGAAATGCCACTATTTGTTCGGCTGTTTGCTCTCCCCACCTACATTACTTCACACTTCTCATCTGCATTCTATTTGCTACTTTTCTACCTATTTGATCATTCCTTTGATAGCTTCCTGCGAATCTAAAGCTTTCTCCATCACTGTGAACCATATCATCTCTAAATTTCTTAATTCTGCACCCGACCTTTAAGTCGACATTATTCATATGTATGGCAAAATGTAGGGGACTCTGCTGAACCCTGTAGAAGGTCATTGGAATAAGTTGTTCGGTAAGAAAAACACTGGTTGATTTGGGACTCATTGTCAGCCAGTCCAGTAGCTATCTCTGATCCCCTGACAGATATCATGAGTCATGGCCAAAGAGAGTAATCTTTGATGCCCTGCAGTCAGCCTGTGACCTGAGGCTTAACTCAAACCAAGGGCGGAACAGAAACCCAACACAATATGAATCAATGGTGACTGCTGCCAGGATATTATGTACAAAGCTGCAGGATGTGTGGCCTGTGATGATTGATGGAATAGTGTCATCTTGAATAGTCAGGGTTTTCTGACAGAAAGGACCAACAGTTTTCCGTATGGCTGGACAACAACTAGACAGAACACCACACCCAATTGTCTGATTTGCTCTACACTCAGATCACTCAAATGGCTTCTTTAAAACTTAACAGTAACAATGCAGAAAATGCTGCTTCTTTACTATTTTAATGTATCAAGAGATTAAGCAGTCTTGGCAGATAACATTTGAAATCATGGTCTGCACTTAAAAAAGAATATATTGTTCTGTTCAACAGCATTGTGCCATAATGTTATTGGTTGTTCAGGAATAAATTGCATGGGTGGCTCCACAAAAACCAATAAGGTATTACACTTTTTATGTTGTGTACACAGTAACACAGATAAGCAGATTGCATGAAAACAGGGATGTTGGGTATCTAGATAGATTCAAGCCTTATCAGTGTCATATGCTCATACTACGAGAAAGACGGTATTGGGAGTGCCAGTGGGTTAGTCTTCCAGAACCTCAATGAACATGTAGGGAAGTTTCGGCAGTCCTCCGCAGTTGGTGAAGAGTTGACAGGCACACTGCCTGTCATATTCCTTCCCTAATTATTTGAAGCTGCGACCGCTGACTTATGACTTCGTTGTCAGATCATAATAATGAAGCTTTGTGAACCCATGATGGATATGAGTAGGCCTGATTACACCGAAACGCTGGATTCATCTTATACCATGCTTGAGTTTGATAGCCTGAAGGTACTGCCACCAAATAACGGTGAGTTTTGATGGCTAGGTGAACTTGTTTGTTTAGTGGAGGAGTTTGATGTATTTGTGTGGGCTGTGCTTTAACTAGAATAATAACTTGACTAATTCTAATAATTCTTCTGCTTTAAAATGAACCACAAAAAAAATTTTAAAAATTACTAAATGTTTGTCACAAATCCAAATTCCAATTGGAAAGACAGCAACAAAATGAAAACTGAATTACAAAACTCAGAGGATTTTAATTGTGTCACACAATAAGTAAGTTTAATATTTATAACTTCATCAATTTACAGGGTGAATATGAACAAACTATCATTGCATTAAAAACAACTAAAATAGATTGCTGAATCTTTAGCTGTCATTGAATTGTCATGAGGTTTGCACTTATGTCAGTCTATTGATTTAGTGATAGCAGAAAAAAGGCATGGTTAAAAAAAACAGCAAAAAACATATTTGTCGTTCTTCGTTTCCTTTTCATGTAAAGCAAGGAATACATAAAAATATTAAAGCATTTTGAAAAATTTATAGGAATTCGCAGCCCAACTTTAAAGGCTAATGGTATCTGGGTCACTAGAGGTTTATTTAATTTGTAGTTAAACTTTAACCAAATTTCAGCAGTACTTGTGTTGAAATCAGATTGTTAAATGTATCATTTCATAATTCAACATCATACAATAAGGACAATTGGAAGCCTGTCAAAATGTTAATTAACATTAATAACAACTACTCAACTGTTTTTCCTTTATAATCTGAAAATGACACCGCAATAAAAAGTCCCTTGACCCTGCCCACTGTTTCCTCTCCAAAGTCCATGAATCTATTATCACCTCCCAAATCCTTGCTGACCTTTCCCAGAAATCCCCAGTTCCAATCCCTCCAATCAGGTTTCTGCCCCAACCATCGTATACAAACGGCTCTTATCAAAGTCAATGACATCCTGTATGACTGTGTCAAATGTAAACTATTCTTTCTCGTTCTTCTCTATGTTTTTAGCTATTTACACACCATCCTTCTCCAACTCCTCTCCTTTGTTATCGAGCTCGATGAGACTACATTCAGCTGCTTACCAATTTTACCAGATAGTCATTTGTAAAGCTTCTCTCTTCATTACCTAACTGCTGACTGGGATGTCCCTCAAAAAAAAATTATCTTTGCTCCCCTCCAGTTTTCTTTCTGCATGCTAGTAGTGTCTGGCAACTTCATCCAAACACATAATTTTACATTTTCACAGTTTCACAAGGTGATGCCCAGTTCAATCTCATCACTACCTCTTACATCCCTTTCTTCCACCCTTCCATTTTTGGCAAATTACCAGAATCCAACATCCAGTAGAACAGAAATTTTGTCCAACTAAATATTGGGCAAGTCAAGTTACCTTTGGTCCCTGTGACAAACTCAATTCTCAAGCCACCATTTGTCCCCCTGATACAGAGGGTGTGGCAGCCTGTTTGCGACTTCAGTATTATCTTTGAGCTCAGGATTAGCTTCTGACTACAGATTCATGTTACCATCAAAGCTGCCAGCTTCCAGTGCCATTACATTGCCCAACACTGATCCAATCTCCACCCTTTCACTGAAATCCACTTTCTCGGATGCTACTAACTTAAAACTTGACTATTCAGCACACATTTTATTTCTGAAGTCTCTACCAGTTACACAGCCCTCCAAGACACTGGCACTCATCTAATTCAGGGCGTAAGTTGTTATCACATGGAGGATAGGAGCTGTGAGGTTATGTTATAGCTGTACAGTACATTGATTCGGCCACTTTTGGAATATTGTGCTCAACTCTGGTTTCCCTGCTATGGGAAGGATGTTGTGCAACTTGAGAGGGTTCAGAAAAGATTTACAAGGATGTTGTGAGGGTTGGCGGGTTTGAGCTATAGGAAGAGGCTGAATAGGCTGCAGCTATTTTCCCTGAGGCTTATAGAAGTTTATAAAATCATGAGGAGCATGTATATGTTGAGTAGTCAAGATGGTTTCCCTAGCATGGGAGAGTTCAAAACCAGAGGGCATAGATTTAGGGTGAGAGGGGAAAGATTTAAAAGGGACCTAATGCAGTGTGTGGTGTGTGTATGGAATGAGCTGCCACAGCAAGTGGTGGAGACGGGTGCAATAATAACATTCAAAAGGCATCTGGATGGGTATATGAATCGGAAAGATTTGGAGGAATGTGGGCCAAATGCTGATAAATGGGACTAGGTTTATTTAGGAAATTGGATCAGCATGGAAGAGTTGGACAAAAAGGTCTGTTCCCGTGCTGTACACCTCTATGATTCTGTGACAATGGGCTAAATGACCTTCTAAGCCCTAAGAATTCTGTAATTTTTGTGAGGTGGCTAGGAATCATACTTTACACCATGATGCAGTGGATGATCTTTGGAAGTTCTACCACAATATAAATTATAATTGCTATTGAGCAAACAAGGCTTATTCCATTTTGAATGAGATTGCCAAATTACAGGATGCTGATTTATAGAATCATAGAGTCATAGAAATGTACAGCATGGAAACAGACCCTTCAGTCCAACTCGTCCACGCCGACCAGATATCCTAATCTAGTACCATATGCCAACATTTGGTCTATATCCCTCCAAACCCTCCAATTCATACACCTATCCGGATGCCTTTTAAATGTTGTAATTGTACCAGCCTCCACAACTTCCTCTGGCAACTCATTCCATACACGCACCACCCTCTGTTTAAAAAAGCTGCCCCTTAGGTCTCTTTTATGTCTTCCCCTCTCATCCTAAACCTATGCCCTCTAGATCTGGACTACCCCACCCCAAGGAAAAGACCTTGTCTATTTACCCTATCCATGCCCCTCATGATTTTATAAACCTCTATAAGGTCACTCCTCAGCTCCTGACGCTGTCGGGAAAACAGCCCAGCCTACTCAGCCTTTCCCTGTAGCTCAAATCCTCCAACTGTGGCAACATCCTTGTAAATCCTTTCTGAACCCTTTCAAGCTTCATATTTTGTGTCACTTGGTGCTAAATGTTGTACTAAACTACACTTTAATATTACGTATGTTTTACCTGCAACAAGTAAATCTGGTCAGATCTTTGAATTCGTTCTCTTTACTTTGTATGAGTAATATAGGCATCAAATCTGCATATAACTATGGCTTCAATCATTTCCATTATTGTAAAGGAATATACATAGAGCACTATAAAATCTCTGCAGTCAATTTTTAAAAAATTCTTTCTACTCCAGTCCGGTTTGATTCATTGACTATTTATGGAAAATATACGGACTTGAAAATAAAACCTGCTTCTGTACAAACAAAATAAATTACCTAGTATAAATTATAAATACAGAGATATATAATAAAATTAGCATGCCGCAATCATCAAAGGGGCATATTTGATTTTTGTGAATGACCTGGTCACAAATATGAAGCAAATCACACAGCCAGGCACCCCACTTTGACCTATGTTGGTGTGAGATCAATGTTCCCTCCTAGCTACACACGTGTGGCCACAGATCTGGAATTCATTGCACGTTGCAATAAACAACCTATGCACATCAAAGGAAAATCAAAGACTGTCTGAGGCTTGAGTGAAATTTGGCTTCTGGTCTTGTTTACATTTATCCAGTGGGATGCAGGTACAGTCAGATACTGCAGTGTAGATCACTGGATGGACAGAACAGGAACTTGCTACATTGAGCGAGTCAGGACAGTGAGTCTGGGAGGAGGAAAGGTAATCCCAGCTGGAATATTCTTTGAGTAGTCTGCCTCAGTTCCTTTATGGATTTTTGTAGGCCACTTAACCAGATAAAGCATTTTGTTCCCAAGTATATACGTTATGCAGAAAAAAAAATCAACCAATATTTTATAACCGCTCGGATTGGATATTATCAAAAGTGAAATACAGTTTAAGCTCTTGTAATATCAGCATGTCATATTCTGAGATGCCTACATACAATTGCAATTACCCATAGTATTTGCAAAGTACTTTCCATAATAGAGATGCCTCATGAGAGGTTTTGCATGGTTTTCTATTCTTTGCTACACTATGGCAGATGAACATAGACTGGACAAAATCCTTTTATTGACTGCTCCTCTGTTGAAGCTTCCCCAAGCTTTAGAGCACCACTTTACATGTAGTCCTGAGCATGGGAATGTGCCAGGCTGCAACATTCAGTCATGGAAAATTCACATTCTTTATTTTTATAAACTGTACTTAATTCACAATATAACTGAAAGAGCATTCCAAGTCATTTCAAATTATAGAAAATTCAATAAATTGCAACTCTTCTCTCTTGTGCATTTTGTATGCTTAGATGGCCTCAAATTAATTGTAGTTTATATTTTGGACATGTATTACATACAGTCACTGACAAAACTGACAGCCCAAGGAGTTCGAGAAGTCATCAGCACCTTGATAAATGAAGATGAAAAGGCCTTAGCCCATGTCTTTCCCTGTGCCATATTTTGGGTGGCTACCCCAAGCTTTAGACTGTCCTTTCATACATAGTCCATGAACTTGAAAATCTATAAGACTCAGTTGATGACAACTGTTTGCACTGGAAGTGCAGCAAGATTCAGGGAGATACAGAGAGCTTTTCATTGAGTTGTGGTCCTCTGGGTTCAGTTGATATTTTTCAGTGTCTATCCCTGGGAGCAGCATTCTGTATCGTAGAACTGCTCAGGATGAACCTTGTGCAAACCACAGTATTCCTCTCCAGATGTCCTGTGCAAAGTCATATTTCAGAAGATGATATGCAATGGAATGGTATCTTCACCACAGGCTATCTCAAGGTTGGATTCGATGAGACAAAAGATTTGGGTGTGCATCAAGAAACTGATGGGGAGTGTTCTCTCCCCATTAGCCAAGTTTTAGATTAAAGCAAAATTATGCAGATGCAGAAAATCTGATACAAATTGCTGGAGAAACTCTAACAGGCCTGGCAGCACCAGTGAAGGCAAAACCAGAGATAACATTTCTAATCTGTTACGAATCTTTAGAACAATATCTGAAGTTATGTCCTGATGCTTGTTTGAAACTTTCATCAATGAGGCATCCTGCTAAATGACTTTGACAGTCTGCGGATCAATCATTCCTTTATTCATGTCGGATCTTGAGAATGTTATGTGTTGACTGCTATCTGATGGACTTGAGGTTAAAGGTATTTTCTGTACAAACCGTTCCATGGAGAACAAATAATACAGTAGCAACCAACTACTTAGAGCATTCTTCAGTATTGTGGGCAGCAATAAGCACAAATAAAACCTCAGCATAAAATGACATTTGCTGCTTTAATATCAATGGTCAGACACTTTAATACAGCTGACAGCACAATCCAGCTTTGACTTTTAGATAAGTAAATGGTGGCTTGGGTCACTCCTGCACACAGTCTTGGAATGGGCCTGACCTGCATTACATTCAATAACACCGAGAGCACCTCTGTCCTGGTGACCAGGTTCTTAGCTGCAAATGAGAGAAGAGAGAGGCTCCCACATGTCCAAGATCTGCCTGAACTTGGTGATACACTCCTTCCAGTTTACAAGCTGGTCACAGGTGCTTATGGGTCTGTGCAATAAACAGCATCATAATCTGTGCAGAGGGAGGCTTAGATTTTCAGGCCTTTACTGCCTGGGATATCTTAAGCCAGATGTCTTATGATGAACTCAGCAAATGGTTCTATTCAACATACAAGTGGCACAGAGTGGAGAGGGTAGTTCTGTCTGACTCCAGATTTGATTGACAAACTTTCTGATTCCCTTTCATTCATTGAAACTGCATGCCTAATGTTTAGATTACTTAGATTAAATTACTTACAGTGTGGAAACAGGCCCTTCAGCCCAACAAGTCCACACTGACCCTCCGAAGAGCAATCCACCCAGACCCATTCCCCTATGTTTACCCCTTCACCTAACACTATGGGCAATTTAGCACAGCCAATTCACTTAACCTGCACATTTTTGGAAACTGGAGCACCCGGAGAAAACCCGGAGACACAGGGAGAATGTGCAAACTCCACACAGATAGTTAGTTGCCTGAGGCGGGAATTGAACCTGGGTCTCTGGTCCTGTGAGGCAGCAGTGCTAACCGTTGTGTCACCATGCTGCCCATTTGTGTAGACAGGTTGGATTCAATTACTGATTTCATTCCTAGGTCCCATTTTGGAATGCCCCTCCATCACATAGATTTGTGATATTCTGTCAAAGACCTTTTCCTGGCACAGTGTTAGGAAGCAGGTTTTACACTGAAGTTTTGAAAATAATACATCAGCATGGATAGAGGACTTGTGAACTAATAGAAGACAGAGATTTGGGAACAATGTGACATTTTCAGGATACAGTGCCACAAGGATCTGTGCTGGGGCCATAATTATTGACAAGATATAAATGAATTGAATGAGCAAAGTGAATGTACTATATTTAGGTTTGCAGATGATACAAAAGTAGATGGGAAGGAAAGAGCTGAGAATAACACAAAGAATCTGCAGAAGACTACGGTAGGTCACGTCATTGGGCACAAACCTGGCAGACATAGTATATTGCAGAAAAATGTGAGATTTTACACTTTGGCACCAAGAATACAGAATCTGAATATACTTTAAATGGAAAAAGACCCGAGAAAGCACATAGGGCTTTTGGAGTCTTTGTGCATGAATCACAAATACCTAGTGCACATGTTCTGCAGGTAGTAATGAAAACAAATTGAATTTTGACCTTTACTTCAAAGGCAAGGGTGTGTTGCTGAAAAAGCACAGCAGGTTAGGCAGCATCTGAGGAGCAGAAGAATCAGCGTTTCAGGCATAAACCCTTCTGCCTGAAACGTCGACTCTCCTGCTCCTCGGATGCTGCCTGACCTGCTGTGCTTTTCCAGCAACACACTCTTAACTCTGATCTCCAGCATGTGCCATGCTAACTTTCTCCTCCTTTATTTCAAAGGGAATAGAAATAAAAGTAGGAAAATATTGCAAAAAAAACTATACAAATCACGGGTCAACTACACTTAGAATACAGTGAACAGGTCTGGTCCATTTATTTAAGGAAAGATATCATGTCATTGAAAGCAGTCCAGACAGGTTCATTTGGTTGATTGAGGTATGGAGGGACTTGTTAAAAGATGAGATTGAGTACAATTGAGTTTAAAAGAATGAGAGGCCGCCTTGTTGAAATATATAATATTCTTAGATGCTTGACAGAGTAGATACTGAGTGTCTGATCCACTCATTGGAGACTCCGGGACTAGAGGTCATAATCTCAGAGTTAGGGGGTCATCCGTTAAAGAAAGAGAAGAGGAATTTCTTCTCTTAAAGGTAGTGAATCTGTGGAATCTTGCTTTGCAGATGGCTATCGAGGCTGGGTTGTTGAGTATATCCAAAGCTGAGAGAGGCAAATCAGTAAGGGGATCGAGGGTTATGGGGAAAAGGCAAGAAGGGGGAGTTGAGAATTTCTTATACATTGCTGTCAGGGCGTGCCCAATCAAATTTAATAGGGGAAATTACAACTCAGCTGTTAAATCTTCACTCCTGGTAGTTTTATTCTCCTGTAAAGAATGGCTGACTTCACTCAGCTTGTTCAGAGTTAGCAGTTATCAACTTTCCCTGTAAAATGCAAGCTAAGACCTCTGTGATAGGGAATATGAATGAAAGGAAGGCCATGCTGTCTATGAACTTCACGTCATACAGTCTGCTATGAAAAGATTTGCTGATATCAAAATGTCAGACCTCAATGACATTAGCAAATAAATAAGCGAAAGAACTCAGATGCTGGAAATCAGAAACAAAAACAGAAATTGCTAGAAGAAGTCAGCAGGACTGGCAGCATCTGTGGAGAGAAATCAGTTAACGTTTCAGGTCCAGTGACCCTTCTTCAGAACTCATTGGAGCTAGGAACGACAGGATGGGGAGTGGGGCTAAAGAGTAAATGATAGGTGTACATGGATCCCAAGAAAGAGTAAATCAAAACAATTGGAAAGACAAAGGGGTGGATAACAATCAGTTTAGGAGAATGAATAGCTACTAATGAAGCGTATTAGAGGCTAACGATGGGTTCTGTATAATAGCAGATGATGTGAAAACAAAACCTGCTTAATGGGGATGGGGGAAAGCAGTGGGGAGCTGTTTAAGCTTCAATTTTTGAACTCGATATTGAATCCAAAAGGCTGTAGAGTACCCAAATGGAAAATGAGGTACTGTTCTTCCAGTTCGCGCTGAGCTTCACTAGAGCACTGCAAGTCTGAGACAGAGATTTGGCCAGGGAACAGTGGTGTGTTGAGGTGGCAAGCAACTGGAAGTTCAGGATCTTTTTTACGGACAGGATGTTGATGTTCTGTGAAGCAGTCATGCAGTCTATGCTTCGTTTCCCCAATGTAGAGGGGACTATATCGTGAGCAGTGAATGCAGTAGACTAGATTGTGGTAAGTGCAGGTAATTGGCTGCTTCACCTGGAAGGTGTGCTTGGGCCCTTGGATACTGAGGAGGGAGAAAGTATTCAGGCAGGTATTACACCTTCTGTGGTTGCAGGGGAAGGTGCCATAGGGCTGTGGGCATGTGTTAGGAATGAAGGAGGGCTGGACCAAGGTGTCCCGAGGGAACGGTCCTTGTGGAAGGCTGAAACGGGAGGGGAATATGTGTTTGGTGGTGGCATCCCACTAGAGGTGTGTGGAAATGGCAGCTAGTGATCCTCTGGATATGGATGCTAGTGGGATGTTAGTGGACAAGGGTCACCTTATCGCTGTTGTGGGACGGAAGAGAGGGGATGAGGGCTGAAGTGCGGAAGATGAGTCAAACCCGCGTGAGTACCCTGTCAACGACAGTGCTGAGAATCCTCATTTGAGGAAGAAAGTGGATATTTTGGAAGCCCCCAAGTCAAAGTTGGCATCGTCTGAACAGGTGCCATAGAGATAGAGGAACTGGCAGAATGGAATAGAGTCTTTACAGGAAGCAGGGTGCGAGGATGTATAGTCCAGGTAACTGTGGGAGTCGGTGGGTTTATAGTGAATATTGGTGTCCGGTCTATCCCCAAAATGGATGTTGAGGAAGGGAAGGAAGGAGTCAGGGATGGACCAGGTGAAGGTGAGAGTGAAACTGAAAGCGAAATTGATAAAGTTTTCCATTTCTGAACAAAAGAGGGAAGTAGCACCAATGATATCATCAATACATTGGAGAAAGAGTTATGGGTGGGGGCCAGAATAGGACTAGACAAGGAATTTTCCACATACCCCACAAAGAGGTAGTCATAACTGGGGCCCATGTGCGTACCCAGAGAGAAATTGTTCAGCATGAAGAGGAGCATGGCAGGTGGAGGAGGGTGATGGTGGAGACTGGTCAGGCCTTTTTTTTCGGATGAAGAGGACAGTCCTGAAACCATCCTGGCGAGGGATGGATGTGTAATGGGATTGCATGACCATGGTAAAGAGGAGGTGGTTGGAACCTGCAAACAGGAAATTCTGAAACTGATGTAACTGACGACATTATTAAACTGTGTTCTTCATTCTGGCTGCTGGTCTCAGAATTCCCTCTGGAGACTTCCTGGAAAAAGAAACACAAGCACATTTCATCCTGCTCCAGGGAGTGAGTTCTAGCCAGGGAGGTTACTGTGGACACCGCTGAGATAAAAAATAAGTATTGCTATTTCCTCACCTCTTAGTAGTCCTTGACATTTAATGGTATTTCCACAAAGAATCCCTCACTAATAAAATCCTGTAGGCTACTAAAGATCACAAAGTGAATTGGACCTTTAATATTAATTCTTTGTCTACAACAGCAAGACGGAGGGTAGGAATTCTGCAGTGAGTAAATATCCGCTTGACTGCCTAAAGCCTGTCCACAAGACATAAGTCAGCTGTGTAATGGAACACTTGCCGCCTGCCATATGGGTTCAACTCCAACAATACTCAAAACACTTGACATCGTCCAGGAGAAATCCCATCTATCTCTTTCACCATTCACTTCCTTCACCACTGATACAGAATAGTAGCATATCACCCATTTACAGGATACATTCATAGAATCTCTCCACTGTTGAAGCAGACTATTCGGCCCATTGGGTCAACCACACCAACACATCGACGAACGTCCCACCCAGACCCACTCCCCTACCCTATCCATGTAACCTTGCATTTCCCATGGTTAACCTACTTAGCCTACACATCCCTGGATACTGCAGAACAATTTAGTATGGTTAATCCACCTAACCTGCACATCTTTAGACTCTGAGAGGAAACAGGAGCGCTGGGATGAGACCCACGCAGACACGGGGAGAATATGCAAATGCCACACAGACAGTTACCCAGGTTGAACCCGGGTCCATGATGCTGTGAGGCAACAGTGTCAACCTCTGAGCCACTGTGCATCGTAGCAACCTCCCATAGCTCCTTCGACAGCAATTTGCAAATCTGCAACCTTGTCAGAAAGATGCTGCCAAACTCGAGAGGTTGCAGAAGAGATTGATGAGGATGTTGTTGAATAGGCTGTTTTTTCCCCTGGAGCATCAGAGGCTGAGGTTTATAAAATCATGGGAGGAATGGATAGGATGAATAGCCATGGCCTTTTTTCCGGGTTCAAGGAGTCCAAAACTAGAAAGACGAGGTTTAAGGTGAGAGGGGAATTATATGACAGGGACCTAAGAGGCAGCTTTTTCATGCAGAGGGCAATGTGTGTCTGGAATGAGCTGCCAGAAGAAGTACAATTACAACAATTAGAAGACATCTGAATGGGTAAATGAATAGGAAGGGTTCAGAGGGATAGAAGCCAAATTTTGGCAAATGTGGCTCAATTAATTTAGGATATCTGGATGAGTTGGATTGAAGGTCTACTTCCATGCTGTACATCTCTATGACTCTTTGACACTATGATTCTGCTGCCATGAAAGATAAGAGCAGCAAATACACAAGAACACCACCATGACAACTTCCTGACTAGGAACTGTATCACCATTCCTCACTGGTGCTCAATCAAAATCCTGAAAGTCTGTTCCTGAGAGCACTGCGGGTGTCCCTATACATCAAGGATAGCAATGGTTTGAAAAAAAAGCATGTGTCACCATCTTCTCCAGGTCAAAATAAATGTTGACTTTTTTTTTGAAACATCCCTTTCCTGTAGATGAGTCAAAATTATGAAGATAATCAAAAATATGCAAAAGCAAAATACTGTGTGTCAAAATTCCGAAATAAAGACAGAGAGGGCAGGAAATACTCATCAGGTCTATCTGCTACCATGGAACATGAAATAGAGTTGGATTTCAGGTCTGTGACCTTTCATCAGAACACAAATACGTGGCAGTTTGATCAACAAAATACTTTCAGATACAATCACGTGCTGCTCTGCAAGCATTTCATTTGTTGCACCAGTCATGTATTGCTTAATAGTGTATCTAACAAACAAACTCAGGCCTTAAACTTAAGGCCTGCTGTAATTACTTAATGTCTCATTGCAGCTAGGATGGAGTAAGACAGCTTGGAGATATGAAGAGGTATGAATGGTGAACAGGAGAGCAGAAAGTGGATGTTCAAAAGGCTCATTAATTGACTGGCCTTCTTAAGAGGGACAATACCTTCTTTGTACAGCCCACACAGTGGAAGCTTCCTATAACCAGTTTTGAGCTTGTTACCTATAAGAGAATTTAAAAGTTATTGATCCAGTAGCTGTTGTCAAGGTGGAAGCTCACTAAGCTTGGAATTATCTGTAACACTTGATTTTCTCTGTCTAAGTCCAAATCATTCAAAATAATTCAATACATAACAATAACTTTGACATCAACTCTTCTGGTACCCAATAATGATGCTGACAATTAGCATTTATATTTCAGCAAGACCCTCCCAAATACCAATGACTGGACACAATGCAAATTAATCTTGTACCGAATTGCATCACACTTTCTTGTGACCATCAAACTTATCCTGGAATGTTGGGTTTTTGCTTATAAATTGTACCAAAGCTCCACTGGGACTAGAAAGAAGGGTTAAATGGGGAAGGGGAGGTTGAGAGTGGGGTTAAAACATTCTTTCACCAGTAGACATTTTTTAAAAATGAAAAAGCCACAAGAAATCACCTCTTGATCTATTGTGCAGATTAGGGAAACTGGCAAAATAATGGAGGAATTTCAGTGCGTGGAATGGAAGAAAGGTTTTAAAATCAGCACTAAGATTGTTTGAGATCTCCATTCATTAACAAAAAAACATTTATACAGAATTAACGTTCATTTGTAACATGACTTTTCCAGACTTAAACATTAAGAAAAGAATAATGTAATAAATAGGAGCAAGGTTACCTTATATAAGTTAGTACCTGAAAAAAAATGATATCACAAGATGTCCATTAGGATATTAAAGACTGTTCTTGGGAAGAGCAAATTGTTCTGTACTGTCTGAAGGTGAAGTTGTGTGAGAAGGTTTCAGTCATAGTAATGTGAATCCACTCTTACATTGAACCTGCATAAGAATATATCAAGTGCTTAAATAAAACGTAGCCAGCTATTAAGTAGTTTACTGATCATCAAAACTGAACCTGTCTTCTGCCAATGACTTTGTGTGGGCATCCTTCCCAGATGGTATTAGTACTTGAAACTAATCCTAGCTCGAAGAATTGGTGGCACTGACACTCCCCAAAGTATTTCAGTCCCATTATGAAAATAGAGGCCACTCGATCATGGTTCATTTTCTGCTTCAACATCATGTGCCTGTCCCTTTCCCATGTATCTTGAGTCCTGAGAAATCAAAAATTGATCTATCTCAACTTTAAATGCATTCAACAATGAAACACTCACATTTCTATAGCTACAGAACACCAAATATTTATAACTCCTGAGAAGAAAATCTTAATCTCAGTTATATATAATTGCCTCCTAATTTTGAGGCTATACCCTTGTGCTCTATTTTCCTTAGTCAAGGGAAACAACTCTTCAGTTCTATCCTGTTAAGCCCTTCAGAATCATATATATTGTAATGAAACTGCAACTCATTTTTGTAAACTTCAGAGAGTGTAGGTCCGATTCACTCACCTCTCATCGCAAGCCAAATTTAGATCCGATCTAATGAACCTCCACTGCACCACATGCAGTACCAGGTGTAATGTCACCAAACCCGTGTTCAATTTCAACAAAACATCCTTATTCCTGTACACTAGTCTCCTTGCAGTTGTGGCCAATCTGCCATTTGCTTCCCTAATGGCCTGTGTACTTCTATTCAAACTTTCTGTGTTCCTCAAGTCCCTTTGAATTTCAAAGTAGAGGAAGTTCACACAAGTACGTCAGTTAGCTCACTGACCTTGAAGGTTTATTTTCAGATGTTATGTAACATTATCAGTGAGAATCTCTGGTGAAGCATTGGTGGTCTGTCCTGCCACTCTATTTATAGGTCTTGGTTTCTTAAGGTAGGTGATGTCATTTCCAGGTTTTTTTTCAAGGGAAGGTAGATAAGGTCTAAATCAATGTGTTTATTAATGGAGTTCTGGTTGGAATGTCATACTTCTATGAATTCTCATGCATGTCTTTGTTTCGCCTGTCCTAGGATGTGTGTGTAGTCCCAGTCAAAGTGGTGTCCTTCTTTGTCTGTATGCATGGAAACTAGTGATAGTGTCTTTTAGTGGCCAGTTGGTGTTCATTTATCCTGGTGGCACGTTTCCTGCTAGTTTGTCCGATGTAGTGTTTTTTTTACAGTTTTTGCATATTATCTTGTAAATGACGTTAGTTTTGCTGGTGGTATCTACTGGATCCGTTCGGTTCATCAGTTACAGTTTTACTGTGTTGATAGGTTTGTGGGCTACCATGATGCCAAGGGGTCTGAGCTGTCTTTGATGTAAGGTAATGTGGCTATAGTTTTTGGTTGCATTGTGTCTGCTTGTTTGGGTTTGTTTCTGAGGAATCGGCAGATTGTGTTTACTGGGTCCTCATTTTTCTTGAAAACATTGTACACATATTTTTCTTCTGCTTTTTGTAATTCTTGGGTGCTGCACTGTGATGTAGCTCATTGAAAAAGTTCACACATTTCACGGAATATTCTACATTTTTATTCTTGTTATCAAAGTGAATAATCTCACATTTCCCCACTCAACTGGTATCATTAGCAAACTTGATATATTCACCTTGGTATCTATGTGTAAGGCATTAATATAGAGGTCAAACAGCAGTAGCTCCAACATCGATGCTCATAACACAACATTAGTGAGAACAATCCCATTCAAAAATATCGCATTTATCCCTATTCTACTTCCTATCTAATGAAACATCCATTATCCATGCTCACATATTACCACACCTTTATGAAAACACCCTAACCCCCACCATAATTTTGTGTGTCAACCTTTTGTGTGGCACCTTATTAAAAATCTTTTGGAACTCCAAGTTTAATCCATCTCCTAGCTCCGATTTATTGACCTTAATAGTTACAGTTTCAAAATATTCAAATAAATTTCCCTTTCAAAAGACTAAGTTGACTAGGTCAGATTATACAATGATTTTTCCAATTTCATTGTTAAGGCCTACTTAATAATGAACTCTCATATTTTCCTGTTGACTGATGTCAGTCGAACAGGCCTATAGTTCATTTTTTTTCTCTCTCTCGCCTTTCTTGAATTGCACTATACATTTTTAACAATTGGCAAAGCTGTTCATATGTATGGAAGATGTATTGAAAAATCATTAACAGTGCATCCACAATCCATGAGAATGCTGCCTCATGTAGACTCTTAAAATGTCATCATGCCCTTAAGCTTTGTCAGCTTTTAGTCCTTTAAGTTTGTCCAATAATTTTTCTCTGCTGTTATTAAATACTTTAAATTCCTCATTTTTTATTAGTAATTTGACCATCCTCAATCTCTGGAATATAATTTATATTCGCTACTCCAAAGGCTGACATGGCATTCACGACATAGTCCAACTGAAAGAAAATACAACAGATGGCAATTCAGTGACAAGTCAAAAGCATATTTTCATGTTTTCTCTGCTGCAAGTTTGCAATAACAGTTCTGAAACATTGGTTCCAAATACCTCATAGAATAATAATGCACCAAATCGCTTCCTGTTCACTCAAATTATCTGGAACTATTCATCTACCCAAACAATTAATGACAAAGTTCCAATCCAAAAGTAACTGATTAGTTTTCAGGGTCCAATTTTCTAAATTGAAGTTTACAACCAACCTATACTGCAGGAGACAATGCATTTTGATAACTTCATCGTGATGGGAATGTTTCGTGACATTGTTTTCCTGTTTAAGCCCTGAGTTGACGATGGAATGAGTATGTGAGCTATGAAAGAAAACCTCTTGATTTCATGGCCAATGTGCAGAATAGCAAATCCACATATGTCTTTTGTTAGCAGAATACTTGAATATTTATGAGAATTAAACTGGACCAACCGTACTGATGTTTGTGTGTCTGTGTTCATTATCCTCAAATGTCCGAGGGATCCAAATTACAGTCATTTCACCTATAACGTAATGGTTGCATTCTTGTGTGACCCTGCACTAGATAAAAATTACACAATAAAAATAGCACATAAAGTGTTGCTGATGTAATCACATTATAGCCAACACACATTTTAAACGTTTGTGTTATAGAAATATTGTCTATTTGTCAATCGTATTACAGCCAATTCGCTTTGATGAAACGCACATTATAGCAGAATGATCTGTAAAGAATATATGCGCCATTGGGGGATCTTAAGAATACAGAATTTAAACAAAGCTTTGATAATGAGCTGAAATGAAAGCAGAAAATTTGCTCCAATTCCTTTGGAATTAACAAAAACAAAGAGCAGTCAGCTTAGTTCATGTAGAAATAAACAACAGATTCATATCCAAAAGTATTGATCTAGAGAAAAGGCTGTGATAACAGCTTTTAAATTAGAGCTCACACTCATGGCTCAGACTTATGATTTAGTTTGATACTTAATAAAGTCATAAAGAAATGTTGCATTGTCAGAGATCCTGGGCTGCATTTTTATCTTCAAGCTTGCTCAGATTTAACTGGCTTGGGAAATTTTCCCGAATCAGCTATGGTAAAAGGTGCCCCATCAAACCCAATTTCGGCTTAAGGGTATAAAGGTGAATGGGAAGGAAAGATGGAATAAGCACGCTGTCATATAAGGAAAGATTGCACCACCTGGGCTTGTACTTGCTGGAATTTAGGAGAGTAAAAAGTGATTTGAATTCAACATTCAAGGCCCTGAGGAGACTGGACAGGATGGATGTGGAAAGGATGGGTGGATTTTCCAAGGATTGGCAATCACATGTAGATTGTCTCCCCCCCCCCAACCCACTTTCTGACGAAATGAAAGAGTTCCACATTTCTGAGGAGAGTATGATCAGGGCTTCTTCAGAAATTCTGATGGGTCCCTCGTCATACAGAACTGCTGTGGAAAGACAAACCATGACCCCTATTGACAGCAGTCAGCTGCTTGATTCCCTGGTAGGAAAGTCAACCATTGTAGACAGGCACTTTGCCAGCTCCTGTGAAAGGGAAAGTACATAAGGTAATTGTGAGGTGATTGTACCAGTTGGGTAGGAGTGTCGGGCACCAGGTAGGTAAAGTGCCAGGTGAATATGGGAAAGATGCCAGGTAAGTAAGGCACTAGTTGTGTTGGGTACCAGGTGAGTATAGGTAATATGTCAGGGGGTAGGAAGATAGGTGAGTAGATTCCAGGTGTGGGCAATTATGTCAGGGGCAAACATATCAGCGGAATCTTCAATTTTCCATGAAAGTTCAGGCATCAGTTAAGATGGGCGTTCCATTGGCTCCCAAGATGCTACTTCCATCTTCACTTCAGAAATGATTATCTGATTGTCAGGAAATCCAGGCTGATGCTACCTCTGGTGGGAGAATGAGACCTCGTACACACCTTTCATCCTGCACTTGCTGAGGTTACCATGAAGGTCCTGCCTTCTCGACATCACCCTTGTTCGAGGGGTGGTGACCCTGAGGTTAAACTCATACCTCTAAAACTATTCGCCTCATATGATGATAAGATATAGGAGCAAATTAGGCCATTCGGCCCATCAAGGCTTCTCTGCTATTTAATTATGGCTGATATCTTTTCCAAATGCATTCTCTTGCCTTCTTCCCGCAAACTTGGACCCCTTACTAATTGTGAGAGTGAGGAAGGCTGAGTGGGGTGACCTGATAGGGATATAAAATTATAAGAGGCATGGATAGGGTGGATAGTCAGAGTCTGTTTCCCAGGTGGAAGTGCCAAATGCAACAGGGTATAGGTTCAAACTGAGAGAGGGAAAGTTTAAAGGTGATGTGTGCCACAGTTTTTCCCACAGAGGGTGGTAAGTGCCTTGAGCATGTTGCCAGGGAAGGTGGCAGAAGCAGATCCAACATTTAAGAGGCATTTAGAGTGACACATGAACAGACAGGGAATAAAGGGGAGTGAACCATATGCAAATGGCAGATGGGATTAGTTCAACGGCATCATGGTCAGCATTAACATGGTGGGCTGTTG
Source organism: Hemiscyllium ocellatum (assembly GCF_020745735.1). NCBI lineage: Eukaryota > Metazoa > Chordata > Chondrichthyes > Orectolobiformes > Hemiscylliidae > Hemiscyllium > Hemiscyllium ocellatum. The sequence goes on along the minus strand of NC_083417.1, from coordinate 19,867,351 downwards.
GGCCTGTTCTTGTGCTGTATTTTTCTGTGCTTTATATGTTCTATAAAGACCCTATCTATTTCTATCTTAAATATGCCCAATATCAAGGCCTCCACAGACCTCTGTGGCAAACAATTGCACAAATTCCCCACCCACTGGCCGAAGAAATTACTTCTCATCTCAGTTTTAAAGGGTCATTCCTTCACTCTGAAGTTGTCTTCTTGGGTTCCAGTTTCTCCTTCTCGTGGAAACATCTTTTCCACATCAACTCTATCTAGACTTCTCAGTATTCTGTAAGTTTCAATGAGATTCCCCACCATCCTCCATTGAGTACAGACCAAGCGTCCTCAATTGCTTCTCATATGACAAGCCCATCATCCCCAGAATCATTCTTGTAAACCTCCTCTGGACCCTTTCCAGGGCTAACATATCCTACGTTGTACGTGGGGCCTAGAATTTGCTCACAACATTTCAAACGTAGCCTGACTAGAGACTTATTACACCTGCAGCAGTATATCTCTGCCCTTGTCATAGAATCCTTACAGCATGGAAACAGGTCATTTGTCCCAAGTCCACACTGACCCTCCAAAGAATAGCCCACCCAGATCCATTCCCCTACCCCATTGTTCTACATTTCCCTTGACTAATGTATGTAAACCTACACATCCCTGAACACAATGGGCAATTTAGCATGGCCAATTCACCTAACCTGCACACCTTTGGACTGTGGGAGGAAATTGCAGCACCCAGAGAAAACCCACACAGTCACCCAAGGCTGAAATCAAACCCAAGTCCCTGGCGCTGTGAGGCAGCAGTCCTAACCACAGAGCCTGCATGTTAACCTTAAAAGAATCCTGAATCAGGACTGTCAAGTCCCTTTGTGCTTCAAATTTCAAAACTTTCTGCCATTTGGTAAATTGTATAACCTCTATTCTTCCTGTTAAAGTGCAAAGCCTCACACTTTCCCACATTGTATTCCATCTGCCAATTCTTTACCCACTCTCCTAGACTGTCCGGTTCCTCCTGTAGCCTCTCCACTTCACTACCTGTCCCTTCATCTATCTTCGTGTCATCTGCAAACCTAGCAAAATTCCCACAGTTCCTTTGTCCAGATTGTTAATGTATAATGTGAACAGTTGTGGGCCCAACACTGACTCCTGCAGAACTGCTATCCTGAAAAATAACCCTTTATCTGTACTATCTGCCTTCTGCCAATCAGTCAATCCTCTAACCATTCCAGCACCTTGCCTCGAATACCATGGGCTCTTATTGAGCTGTTTTATGTGCAGCAATGCGTCAAAGGCCTTCTAGAAATCCAAATAAATCATGTCCACTGGCTCTCTTTTGAGTAACTTGCTCGTTACCTCCTTAAAAAGTTCTAACAGGTTTGACAGGTGTGATCTCCCCTTTGCAAAACCCAGCCCTATTTTACCAGTCACTTCCAAGTCCTCTGCAATCTCATTCTGAATAATGGATTCTAAAACCTTAACAACTGAGATCAGGCTAACTGGTTTATGGTTTCCTGTTTTCTGTTTCCCTCCTTTTTTTAACAGGTTTGTGACATTACAATTTTCCAATCCTCCAGGATTCTGTCTGACTCCATTGATTCCTGAAAGATTACTGCCAGTGCCTTCACAATCTCCTCAGCCATCTCCTTCAGAAACCTGGGGTGTAATCTACCTGATCTGGGTGATTTATCCACCTCAAAACCTTTTAGCATCTCCAGCACCTTCTCTTTCGTGTTAGCCATTACATTCACCTCTGCCCCCGGACTCTCTCGAAGTTCTGGTATGCTGCTGGTGTCTTCCACCATGAAACCTGATGCAAAGTACCTATTCAATTCCTCTACCATTTCTTTATTCCCCAGTACTCCTTCTGCAGCCTCATTTTCCAGTGGTCCAATACCTTTTTTGCCTCTCTACCTTTTAAATATCTAAAACACTCTTGCAATCTTCTTTCATATTACCAACTAGCTTCCTCTCGTATTTTATCCTCTTCCTCCTTATTGCTTTTTTAAAATTATCCTCTGCTAGTATTTGAAGGCTTCCCAGTCCTCTGGCTTTTCACTGATCTCCACCATATTGTATGCTTTTTCTTTTGCTTCTGTGCTATGGCTGACTTCCCTTGTCAGCTATTGTTGCCTTATCCTCTCCTCAGTATGTTTCTTCATCATTGGGATGAATTTCTCATGCACCTTCCTGAATTACCCCCAGAGACCCCTGCCATTGCTGCTCCACCATCTTCCCCATTTCCTGATGAAGGGCTTATGCTCGAAACGTCGAATTCTCTATTCCTGAGATGCTGCCTGGCCTGCTGTGCTTTGACCAGCAACACATTTGCAGCTGTGATCTCCAGCATCTGCAGACCTCATTTTTTACCCCACCATCTTCCCTGTTGGCTTCCCTTCGACTCAACTCTGGCCAGCTATTCCCTCATATCTTTGTACTTACCTTCACTCAACTGAAATATTGTTATATGATTCCAGCTTCTCCCTCTGAATCTGCAGGATGAATTCTGTTATGTTATGGTCACTGCTCCCTAAGGGATCCTTCACATTAAGTCCCCTCATCAGGCCTGCCTCTTACACATCACCAAATCCCTATGGGTTCTACTACAAACTGCTCCAAATATTCCACGGAATCCATTTCATGGGACACGGAAAAAACTAATTTTTCCAGCCCATCTGCAAATTGAAGTCACCCATGATTACTGTAAGGATGTGGTGGAGCCGATGTTGGACTGGGATGGACAAAGTTAAAAATCAACAACACCACGCAACAATCACCAGACAGGAGTGTTCCCTCTCAGTGGGGGAAACGCACTTCAGCGGTCAGGGACTTCGGGCCTTGGATCTTCAGGTGACTGGAGGAGAAAGTGAGGTCTGCAGATGCTGGAGATCAGAGCTGAAAATGTGTTGCTGGAAAAGTGCAGCAGGTCAGGCAGCATCCAAGGAATAGGAGATTCGACGTTTTGGGCATAAGCCCTTCTTCAGCATCTTCAGGTGACTATCTTTCAAGGGGGACTTCAGGATAGGCAACAACACAAAGTGCCCGAGCAGAGTCTGATAGCCAACTTCGGTACCCGTGGAAATGGCCTCAACCGGGACCTTGGGTTCGTGTCACACTTCAGGTAACCCCACTACACTATACACTCTCACATGCACGCACATACACAGGCACTTAGGAGGCCTGCACATAACTTCTATCAAGGTATTTTCTCCTTGGCGGTTCCGCAACTCCAGCCACACAGATTCTACGCCTTCCATCCTATATAACCTCTCATTATCAATTTCATTTCATTTCTTACTAAGAAGGCAATCCTGTCCCATCTGTCCACCTGCCTGTTCTTCTGATTGGATGGGTATCCTTACTTATTTAGTTCCCCTTACAGCCACATCTCTGTGATAACCACAACATCCCATCCATTTCACTCTGCACCACAAGCTCATTTACCCTTGTATCATATATGTGAACATTTAAGCATAACACCCTCATTCCTACGTTGACTGCCCCTTTTCTCATAGTTGGCTCCTTATTTGCTGTGTCTGAAATTAGATTCCTGACCTTTCCGTACACCATTACTTTTTTTGGAAACTTTAATAACCTTTGCTGGCCCCTCTCCCCCCGTTAACTATTTTAAAGGCTTTATAACCTCGATTTGCCAAGATTTGTACCATCAATTCATCTATCTTGTTTGGAATGCTTCATGCATTAAGATACAAAATCTTTATCTATTATCAGGTTTCTCTACACCCTTATGGTTCCCTGATACAGTATGGCATTCACAAATTCTGTCTATTCCTTTAATGTTCTAGTAACAATCAATCCCATCACTAACCAGCAGGCCTACCTTCTCCTTTACCTTTGATTTTATAATTTATGGTGATGTTACCTTTACTTTTCCATGGAGTAATCTAGGCTTAAGGTCACTGTTTACAAATAATGGTTCACCCATTTCAGACAGAGATAAGGAGAAATGCTTTTCTCTCACAGGGTTGAGTGCTTTTAGAGCTGTTTCCCTCAAAAGGCAATGGAGACAGAATCTTTGCTTACTTTTAAAGCAGAAATTGGTAAGCAAAGTCGTGAACATTTATCGGGAGTAGGCAAGAATGAAAAATTGAGGTTAAAATCAGTTCAGCCGTGAGTACTGCTCAATAGACTGCATGCAGCCATATGTTTGGCTTAGTGTCAACGCGGGCAGTTTAACTGGCCAGACTTGGCTCTCCGGACTTTGTCCCAGTTATTTGCTAATACTTTAGACACTCTAGCTCTCACACTGCCTCTCACCCCTAGCCATTCTACATGCTGCCTCCATGCCAACACATGTCCCTGCCCCACCCAGTCCAAATCACCCATCACACTCTCTATGCCAACTCATGACACTTCTATGATTATTGATCCAGTACACACTTTACACAGAAGTTGTAAGTTAAAGTTTTCACTTCTCCCTTGCTGTGTGAACATTGACTCAATGGTTAGCACTGCTGCCTCACAATGCCCGGAACTCAGGTTTGCTTCCAGCCTCAGGAGTTTGCATGTTCTTTCCCATGTCTGTGTAGGTTTCCTCCCACAGTCCAAAGATGTGCAGGTTAGGTGAACTGGCCATACCAAATTGCTCATAGTGTTCAGGTGTGTGTATGTTAGGGGTAAACATAGAAAAGTAGGGGAATGGGTCGGTGTGGGCTTGTTGGACCAAATGGCCTATTTCCACACTGTAGGAATTCTATGACAAAATAAAACCATTTATGGGATTCTGGGCTCTCCGCCAAGCCTATTACATTCCAAGCTTAACCTATGAGCACAGCCCCAAATATTTGACCAAAATTAGAATTTGTTTAAAGAATATGTACATAATATGTATCAAAAAACAATCCAATCTGATGAAGCTGCTATCATATTAGACTCCCCATAGAAAAATGATACTCTTTAACAGCATTCAAGGGAATATAATTTTATATCACAACATATTTAAGCACATTGAACTATAATGGTTCATTGCTCCATCGCATTAATACATGATGTTAGGTTTGTCAGTTTTAATTATATCATGATTTGGAGATGCCGGTGTTGGACTGGGGTGTACAAAGTTAAAAACCACACAATATCAGGTTATAGTCCAACAGGTTTAATTGAAAGCACTAGCTTTTGGAGCACTGCTCTTTCATCAGGTGGTTGTGGAGGCTTCACAACAACTTAGTGAAGGAGCAGCACTCTGAAAGTTAGTGCTTTCAAATCAACCTGTTGGACTATAACCTGGTGTTGTGTGATTTTTAACTCAATTATATCACTACGTGATTTTATTTTTGATGAGGTAAGGAATTGTTTGAAATTGAGAAGGAAGACTAGGTAAGACTTATGTCACCCTGCGGCATCCTTGCAAATGTATTTTCAAATGCCTCAAGAATAACAATAAATTTTAAATTTAAAAAAACTTATTCAAATGAATGGTTACTGATCCTCACCCATTATGCATTTTCCCATCCTAGAACACAGTCAAAATCTAGTGTTACAAACAATGATAAGTAATCTCTAATGGTTCATAATCATTATTATTGGAATTAGTGAATGCAATTTAATGTTTGTGGAACATTCCTCTTTTAACCGGCTTCCCAATTTTATTGCTAAGTTTCCGAACGTAGAAAAATGATTGAAACTAATGAAGGAAATTGAAATATACTGTGAGAAATGAGAGATATATTATTGTATGGAAATAAATGTGAGGATGGAGCTGCATAAATGTAACACAAAATGTTTTAAATGATGAAGTGCTTAAGTGAATTGTTAAGACTATTTCCTACAATGCATTAGCAAGGCTAACAGTGCAGCTGGTGCTATGTTACTCGCAGTTTTGTACATATGCAACATGTTGAATATGTTACATTCTGGAGGTACTATTCAAATATGATAGTGGATCTGCACTGTCTGTCCTTTCAAATGTGTCTGTCTGTAAAAAAATCCCCTTGAACTTATTTTTCAGAAGAGTTAGGGAGCATTCCCCATAGCCTGCTCAATATGCATTTCAGATAAACAAACTGATCATTTGGTAGTTGCATCTGTGATCTGTGTGTAAATTGGCTGCCAAGATTCTAACATTCCAACAATGACTATACTTCAAATGATCGTTATGACTGTATAATGTTTGTGATTGTGAACATTGCCGTTTAACCCAAATCCTCTCAACTTTACCCTCAAATAGAAACAGTAATTTACAATGGGCAAAGTTTTTTTGTCAGTGGGACTTTATTGAAAGTCATGAAATTGAGTATGAGACCTTCTTCTCATGAATAGTATATGGGCTGACAGTGGGTGAGGTTCCTTGTCCTGGGAGACACTTGGAAAATGCAGTTTCCATGCCAATTGTTCTGCATTAGTGTAGAGTTTTAAGATACAGCTGTATTAGGGCTTGTTTTCGTGTGTTAATCACAGAGATTAGTATCTTCCTGTCACTAAACAATGTAAGCATTGGCGAGAAAACTGAGTGCAATGACCTGTCAGGAATCTCCCAAATGTGTGAGGAAAGAGATCCATTTTCTAACCACGTGTCGAATGGCACAATGGAATTTTCACTTGTGAGAGGCAAGGGGACTATTTGCACATATTACCCTCTCATTATTCACCAAAATGCCTTATTAATGTACAGCATTCCATTCTCCCAACACCCCCCCCCCCAGATAGAAACAAAATGGCCAATTTCCAACGTGACAGTCAGAGCGGTTTCTTGGTGACACCAGCTCGTTGCTTGATCATCTGTACCCCTATATGAGACAGCAGTCACCAACTACTCACCCACTGTCAGCACATATTCTATTCATGTCACCAACATACCCAGCATGCAATCCCATCCATAGACATTGGCATCTGACATCTACCATCATCATGACAACTTCATGGCACATCGCTGATCTACTTGCAACATGGTGCTGCACTTCAATGTTCCATTTTGGAGTGTGCCAGCATGTTTCATTGGAATACTGCCTCCAGAACACACAGGCACAGGCACTGAGTTCATTAATATGGCCAGGCTGCATCTCAAGACTGGTCCTTCGCTCTCTGAGCACTCACTCACTTTGTGTTCACAGCTTGTATGCTCACAGCTCCCCTGCTTTGCCTTGCCTTTTGCTCTTTGATCCATGAGCCAGATATTAGTGACTGAATCGTGTCATTCTGTTTTGCATAGACACAAAGCCAGGCAGGCTGTCATGGTTATCTGCAGTCACCAGTCAATGGGTGAACACACTGTTGTATTACAAGGTGATATGTCAATCGCACCACTCCACCATGGTCTAGCAGCATATAAGGCAAACACACTACATGTGCATCGACCCACTGATGCCAGTCTCAAAGTCTATGGCGAGTAGACTTCTGTCAAGTCAAAGAAAACAGGCTTTGGTTAGGGGCTCCGGGCACAGTAAGTAAAGGGCAGCCTCTGCTATCAGTCCAGAGGCTTGGACACTGTCAGTTGGACACTTGGAATAGTTGTGATCAGGGGTCCTTATCACCACAGACCACACAGTCCGTCTTGCAGGTTGAATGCAAACAAACTGGGACGCCACGGTCAGTCAATCAAAGAGCTGCATGCGAGCAGCCAGGGGTCTGGTCAGTCATCAGTCCAGGTTGTCTGTCAAAAACAGTTAGGGGTGTGGGTGGAACATGGCCACTCCTGGTGAAGAGCTCAATGAATGTCATCAGGGACCATCGGTGTGATGGGGAAGTTGGGACAGTCAGCTGTGAGGATAAAAGGCAGCATGCTGGAATGCAGCGGTTACAATAATTGTGAAGGGACATCTCAATAAATAAGATGGGTGATGTTAGCACATCGGAGGAGATGGGACACAGTAGATAAGGTGTGTGATTGACAATCAGAAATGGGAAATGATTGGTTGGCTCAATGAAGAGTGCAAGAAAGCATGCCAAGAGCAGTGTCTAAAAATAAGGTGTTATTCTGGTGAAGCAACCATACAGGACTAGGCATGTGCCAAAAGCAGAAGCAGAAAGACAGAGTTAATTAATTAATAATGGATAATAGAGTCATAGAGATGTACAGCACGGAAACAGACTCTTTGGTCCAACTCATAAAGGGATCATGCTGTAAGGATGAGTGAAATAGGAGTTGATGGGAAGGGTGAGGGCAGTAACAAATTAAAAATACTATATATGAATGCACAAAGCATTAGAAATAAGATGGTTGAGCTTGAGGCTCTTTTGGAAATTGGCAGATACGATATTGTGGGGATAACTGAGACGTGGCTTCAAGTGGACAGGGCCTGGGAAATGAATATTCAAGGTTACACGTGCTATCGTAAGGACAGACTGATGGGCAGAGGGGTTGGGGTGGCCATGTTGGTAAGGGATGATATTGAGTCCCTTGCGCGGGGGGACCTAGAATCAGGGGATGTAGAGTCAGTGTGGATAGAGCTGAGAAATTCTAAGGGTAAAAAGACCCTCTTGGGAGTTACCTACAGGCCCCCAAACAGTAGCCAGGATGCCGGATGTAAGTTGAATCAGGAACTGAAATTGGCCTGTCGCAAAGATATTACTACATTTGTTATGGGGGATTTCAACATGCAGGTAGACTGGGAGAATCAGGATGGTAATGGACCTCAAGAAAGAGACTTTATGGAGTGCCTCCGAGATGGATTCTTAGAACAGCTGGTGCGGGAGCCTATCAGGGAGAAGACAATTCTGGATCTGGTATTGTGCAACGAACCAGAATTGATCAGGGAACTCGAAGTGAAGGAGCCATTGGGAATTAGTGACCATAATACAATAAGCTTCAATCTCCAATTTGAGAGGGAGAGGGTACAATCGGAACTGACAATATTTCTGTTGAATACAGGGAACTGTGGAGCTATGAGGGAGGAGCTGGCCAAAGTTCAATGGTGCAATACCTTAGCAAGGATGACAGTGGAGGAACAATGGCAGATATTTCTGTGTATAATGCAGAAGATGCAGGATCAGTTCATTCCAAAAAGGAAGAAAGATCCTAGGAGGAAGCATGGGCGGCCGTGGCTGACAAGGGAAGTTAAGAAACATATAAAGTTAAAAGAGAAAAAGTATTACATAGCAAAGATAAGTGGGAAAACGGAGGACTGGGAAGCTTTTAAAGAACAACAGTGGATTACTATGAAGGAAATACGCAGAGAAAAAATGAGATATGAAGGTAAACTGGCCAAAAATATTAAAGAGGGTAGTAAAAGTCTTTTTAGGTATGTGAAAGGCAAAAAAATGGTTAAGTCTAAAATTGAGCCCTTGAAGACAGAAACAGGGAACTATATTACAGGGAACAAAGAAATGGCAGAAGAGTTGAATTGTCCTTCAGACCTGTGTTCACTGGGGAAGACACAAGCAATCTCCCTGAGGTAACAGTGGCTGAAGGACCTGAACTTAAGGGAATTTGTATTTACCAGGAATTGGTGTTGGAGAGACTGTTCGGTCTGAAGGTTGATGAGTCCCCGGGGCCTGATGGTCTACATCCCATGGGATTGAAGGAGGTGGCTCGAGAAATCGTGGATGCATTGGTGATTATTTTCCAGAGTTCGATAGATTCGGGATCAGTTCCAGCGGTTTAGAGGGTGGCTAATGTTGTACCACTTTTTAAGAAAGGTGGGAGAGAGAAAGCAGGAAATTATAGACCAGTTAGTCTGATTTCAGTGGTGGGAAAGATGCTGGAGTCTATTATAAAGGATGAAATTATGACACATCTTGATAGTAGTAACAAGATAGGTCAGAGTAAGCATGGCTTTATGAAGGGGAACTCATGCTTGACTAATTTTCTGGAATTTTTTGAGGATGTAACTCTGAAGATGGACAAGGGAGATCCAGTAGACGTAGTGTACCTGGACTTTCAGAAAGCTTTTGATGAAGTCCCACATAGGAGGTTAGTGAGCAAACTTAGGAAGCATGGTATTGGGGGCAAAGTAGTGACTTGGATTGAAAATTGGTTGGCTGACAGGAAACAAAGACTAGTGATAAACGGCTCCAATTCGGAATGGCAGGCAGTGACCATGGGGTACCGCAGGTACCGTAGACCAGTGCTGGGACCGTAGCTTTCTACAATATATATTAATGATCTAGAAGATAGTATTAATAGTAACATTAGCAAATTTGCTGATGATACTAAGCTGGATGGCAGGGTGAAACGTGAGGAGGATGTTAGGAGATTACAGGGTGACCTGGACAGGTTAGCTGAGTGGTCAGGTGCATGGCAGATGCAGTTTAATGTGAATAAATGCATGGTTATCCACTTTGGTGGCAAGAACAGGAAGGCAGATTACTACCTAAATGGAATCCATTTAGGTAAAGGGGCAGTACAAAGAGATCTGGGTGTTCTTGTACACCAGTCAATGAAGGTAAGCATGCAGGTACAGCAGGTAGTGAAGAAGGCTAATAGCATGCTGGCCTTCGTAACAAGAGGAATTGAGTATAGAAGCAAAGAGGCACTTCTGCAGCTGTACAGGGCCCTGGTGAGACCACACATGGAGTATTGTGTGCAGTTCTGGTCTTCAAATTTGAGGAAAGACATTCTGGCTATTGAGGGAGTGCAACATAGGTTCACAAGGTCAATTCCTGGACTGGCGGGACTACCTTGCGCTGAAAGACTGGAGCGACTGGGCTTGTATACCCTTGAGTTTAGAAGACTGAGAGTGGATCTGATTGAGACATATAAGATTATTAAAGGATTGGACACTCTGGAGGTAGGAAACATGTTTCCGCTGATGGGTGAGTGTCGAACCAGAGGACACAGCTTAAAAATACGGGGTAGACCATTTAGGCCAGAGATGAAGAGAAACTTCTTCACCCAGAGAGTGGTGGCTGTGTGGAATGCTCTGCCCCAGAGGGCAGTGGAGGCCCAGTCTCTGGATTCATTTAAGAAAGAGTTGGATAGAACTCTCAAGGACAGTGGAATCAAGGGTTATGGAGATAAGGCAGGAACAGGATACTGATTAAGGATGATCAGCCATGATCATATTGAATGGTGGTGCAGGCTTGATGGACAGAATGGCCTACTCCTGCACCTATTGTCTATTGTCTATTAACTCAGACGTGCTGACCAAATATCCTAAACTAATCAAGTCCCATTTGCCAGCACTTGGCCCATATCTCTCTAAATCCTTCCTATTCATATTCATCCAGATGCCTTTTAAATGTTGTAATTGTAACAACCTTTGTGGACCAGCCACATCTGGTTGTGATTGGTAGTGGGCAACTTAACAATTCACTGGAGAAGCAGGCTCCAGAATTATCCCACACGTATTATGGGGAAGGCCAACACATCAGTGTAAAAGGTAAGGCTGAAGTATTCACAGCAATCATCACGCAGAAGTGCCGCGTGAATAATCCATTTCAGCCTCTCCCAGAGGATCCCAAGATCACAGATGTCTGTCTTCTGTCAATATGATTCTCTCCACATTATATGAAAACTTGGCTGGAGCCACTGGATACTGCAAAGGCTGACAGCCATGACAATATTCCAGCAACAGTACTGAAGATGTATGTTCCATACTCACCATGCCCCCATGTTCCAGAATAGCTATAACACTCAAAACTGCTTGACAATACGAAAAATTGCTAAACGTTGAGGGTTACTGATATGACCAGAAAAAGCAGGGCAAATCCAACATGGCTGATTATCACCCCATCAGTCTCCTCTCACTCATAAGTAAGGTGATAGGAGGTGCCATCAACAGTGTTATCAAACAGCACCTGCTTAGCAATAACGTGCTTAGTGATACCCAGTTTGGGTTCCACCAGGGCCACTCAGCTCCTGACCTCATTCCAGCCTTGGTTCAAACATGGACAAAAGAACTGAATTCTAGAAGGGAGGTTAGAATGACAAATCTTCACATTAAGGCCAAATTTCACTGAGTGTGGTACCAAGTAACCCTGGCAAAACTGGAATCAATGGGTATCAGGAGGAAATCTTTGCTTGTTGGAGTTGTTATATATACTCAAGTAATAGCGCAGCAGGTCAGGCAGCATCCAAGGAGCAGGAGAAGCATTCTCCTTCTTCAGGAAGGGCTCGTGCCCGAAACGTCGATTCTCCTGCTCCTTGGATGCTGCCTGACCTGCTGCGCTTTTCCAGCAACACATTTTCAGCTCTGATCTCTAGCATTTGCAATCCTCACTTTCTCCTATACTCAAGTAATAGTCAAATTATTTTGACTACTTTTTAAGGTGAAATTTATGGGGTCGACTATCATATGGATACTACCTTTGAGGGGCTGAAGTTCATGCCCGTCAAAATTCATACCGTATCATTACTAGAAGCCCAAATGATCTGTAAACAAAGAAAAAAAAAACAAATTACGGCCATTCTGAAAACCCAGAGTGGATTTAACAGTCAGTGGACTGGAAGACCGGGAGCAGAGTGGAACAACTGACAGACTGGATAAAATCAAATTACTGCGGATGCTGAAAATCTGAAACAAAAAGAGAAAATACTGGAAAATTTCAGCAGGTCTGGCAGCATCTGTAAAGAGAGAAAAGAGCTGATGTTTGATGTTTGACAAAGGGTCAGTTAGACTCAAAACGTCAGCTCTTTTCTCTCCTTAGAGATGCTGCCAGACCTGCTGAGATTTTCCAGCATTTTCTCTTTTGGTAACTGACAGACTGGAAAGCTGGAGCGGGATGTGATGGTCGGCACACTGATTCATAAACGTTGATCTGTTACCTGTGAAGGAACAGGGTCAACTCTTACATGAAATATATGGAAAATTCCAGATTATTTGGACACAAATAGGGAGTCGACTTTTACATGAGATCGACTATTACTCGAGTATATACAGTACAGGTATATACTGGCTGGACGTCAGTTACCTCATTTATGTTGTATATTCATTCATGGAATGTAGGTGACCCTGGCTAGGTCAGCATTTATTGTTTGTCCCTAAATACTCTTGAGAAGGTGGTGGGGAGCTGCCTTCTTGAACCACTGCAGTCCATGTCCTGTGGGTTAATCCACAGTGCCCTTAGGGAAGAAATTCCAGGATTTTGAACAAATGATAGTGGAGGAAGTTGATTTTTTTCCAAGTCAGGATGGTTTTGAGTGGAATTTGAAAGTGGCTATGTTCTCATGTATCTGCTTCCCTTGTCCTTCTAGATGGAAATATTCTTGGGTTTGGAAGGTGTATCTGAGGATCTGTGGTGTATTTCTGCAGTGCATCTTGTAGATAGTACACACTGCTGCTACTGAGTGTCAGTGGGGGATGGATTGCATGCTAGTGGATGTGGTGCCAAACAAGTAGATTGCTTTGTCCTGGATGATATCAAGCTATTTCAGTGTTGTTGGCGCTGCACTCTTTCAAGAAAATGGGGAGTATTGCATCAGCTCCTAATTTGTTCCCTGCAGATGGTGGACCGGCTTTGGGGAGTCAGGAGGTGAGTTACTCAAAGCAGTGACCCCTAGCCTCTGAACTACTTTTATAGCCATTGTGTTTATGTGGCTGGTCCAGTTGAGTTTCTGGTCAATAATGACCCCCAGGATGATGAAGTGGATGATTCAGTGATGGTAACACCATTGAATGTCAAGGGGTGGTGGTTAGGTTGTCTCTTATTGGAGATGGTCATTCCCTGTCATTTATGTGGCACATATGTTACTTGCCACATGTTACACTGCAGAAATTCAGCAAAGATCCTTGGGCAGTACCATCTAAACCAATGACCACAATTATCTAGCAGTTCAAAGGAAGCAGATACATGGGAATGTCTGCCAGTTCCCCTCCCAGTCACTCACCATCCAGACTTGGAAGTATATTGCCATTCCTCCAGTATTTAAAAATGTGAAGCGCAGCAGGTTAGGCAGCATCAAAGGAGCAGGATAATCGATGTTTCGGGTATAAGCCCTTCTTCAGGAATTCTCCTGCTCCCTGACCTGCTGCACTTTTCAAGCAACACATTTTTAAGCTCTGATTTCCAGCATCTGCAGTCCTCACTTTCTCCTAGTTTCATTCCTCCAGTATTGCTGGGTCAAAATCCTGGAATTCCCTTTCTAAGGACATTGTGGACTACCCATGGTGCATGAACTTCAGTGATTTAAGAAAACTTTCGCAAGGGCAACTAGCAATGGGAAATAAATGGTGGCATAGTGACATGCACATCCCCTAAATAAAAATACAGATCTGTTAGGAGCAGCAGTGGCATCCTGCAGATTCTGAACAGCCATGACATGAAGAGATAAGGGATGTCCTGTGAGAGTGTCACAGTTTCTGGAATGGGACACTGTGGGGGTTGGTGGCCACCCTATCCCAGTGACCACTAAGGTAACAGTTCCACGCAACCTTTATGTAACTGGTTGCTTTGACTTGATACCTAGTTTGACCAGATGTGAGTTGTGATCTCTCCTTGACTGTAATTGTGGGTCCTCAAAAGACAATATCCATATCTCTGCTAGTGACAACTTGTAGGCTGTGTCTTTTTTTTTTGCTTTCTTTTGTGTTGCTGAATAAAAATGAATGTCTTGAACAATTTGAATCATTTCCAGTGTATGAAGTCCCTACATTTTAACCCTGTCTAAGCCAAGACTACATTTTTCCCAATGCTCAGTGTTGTCCAAACTTTTCTCAAGATTTTCTCAAGATATTAGACCACACTGAGCACTGGGAAAAGTGTAGTCTTGTCTCAGACAGGATTATAAATGGGATGGGACTAAGAACAGGGAAGCTGTGTGGCTTTGTATTTAAACAACAATAGATGTTAGAATCTGCACTTGTAAGTTCAATAAATTATCAGCTGTGTCATCTATGTTCCTTGAGAAGTGTTGGTTTGTAGTTTCTTTTCCACTATATGCCCAATGAAAGGATTTGCAGATTGTCAATGCTGGATAGGGTACACAGCTGGGTTTTAAACGTGGTGTCAGTGCCAAGGATCCCAGTCTATCCCAGCAATGCCAAGTGCTTTTGCCTTTAGTTAGTGAGACACTGCGATGACCAAGGTGCCATTGGGTGTTGAAGCAAGTTTGGGAAGGTTGCACAAGGAACCTTGACAGGCCTTACGAACAGAAACCTAACATGTAAGTCATCAAAATTTGCTGATTTGGCCATGCTAAATTGCTCATAGTATTCAGGGATGTGGAGTTTAGGTGCATTAGTCGGGGTAAATGTAGGGGTCTGGGTGGGATACTCTTCAGAGGGTCAGTGTGGACTTGTTGGGCTGAAAGACCTGTTTCCGCACTGTTTGGAGTCTAAGTCTGTTGGGTGCTCCCTTTTCATTGGCAAAGGATAAGTATTTGAGCAGGTAATGAGTATTGAAATTCTAATGCCTGTACTGCATTTTCTTTTTTGCTACACAGAGACTATTCCATCAGAAGTGAGTAATATTACTGTGTTGATGAACAATGGTATCAATGCCATGTGCTCAATCTGTGGTGACCGTGCAACAGGGAAACACTACGGTGCATCTAGCTGTGATGGATGCAAAGGCTTCTTCAGGAGAAGTGTCCGAAAAAATCATGTCTACACATGCAGGTAGGCTTCATGTTAGACTTTGAGAGATCTGAGACATGATTAAGATAGAATGTAGAACATAGAACAGCTGAACTTTTATCCTACCCTAAGATCAGGCTAACCTACATATTCTTCATTGTATTATCTTCCATGTGCGTATCTACAAGTTGCTTAAATGTGTCTAATGTATCTACTTTATGATCACTGCTAACAGTATATTCCATGCACCCACCACTCTCTGTGTGAAGAACCCACCTCTGACATCTCCCCTAAACCTTCCTCCAATCACCTTAAAATTATACCCCCTCGTAATATCCATTTCTGCCCTGGGAAAAAATCTCTCGCTATCGACTCTATCTATTCCTCTCTTCATCTTGTACACCTCTATCAAGTCACCTCTCATCCTGCTTACTCAAATGAGAAAAGCCCTAACTCCTTAACCTTTCTTCTTCCAGTCCAGGCAGCATCCTGGTAAATCTCCTCTGCACCCCTCTAAAACTTCCACATCCTTCCTATAATGAGGCAACCAGAACTGAATGCAATATTCCAAGTGTGGTCTAACCATGGCTCTATAAAGCTGTAGCATAACCTCACAGCTCCTAAACTCAATCCCCCTGCTAATGAAAACCAACACATCACACACCTTTTTGACAACCCTATCAAGTTCGGTGGCAACTTTGAGAGATCTATGGACACGCATCCCAAGGTCACTCTGTTCCCCCATTTTGCCAAAAAGGAACAGAAGGATCTTGGGGTCCATGACCATGATAGACCAATGCTTAAGCTTGACAGTTCAGTGAAGGAGTTGAGCATGTGTTTACTTGGTATAAAGGAATACATTGCATGAATAAGATAAATTCAGAACAATATTGCAACATAAGTGCATTCAGATTACTATCTTAAAATCAATAAGGCTAGAGAATATAAATTTAAATTAAAAAAACCCTTACTCAAAGGGGTCCTAAATAGTTGAAGGAGCTTATCCACCAGGGTCCCAGGTTCGATTCCAGCCTTGGGTGACTGTTTGCGTGGAGTTTGCACATTCTCCCTGTGTCTGCGTGGGTTTCCTTCAGGTGTTCCAGTTTCCTGCCACAGTCCAACGATGTGCAGGCCAGGTGAATTGGCAATGCTAAATTGTCCATAGTGTTAGGTGTATTAGAGGAAATAGGTTACTCTTCAGAAGGTCAGTTAGGCCGAAGGGCCTGTTCCCATACTATAGGAAATCTAATCTAATTAATCATAAAGTAGGGCAGGGAATGATAAAGTAGCAATTAGATGCGAGATTGGGTGATGTTTGAATGGAAGGTTCCGAGATTGCGGATAGATGCTAAACTGAATGATGCAGTACTGGAGGAACACCAGTCTTCAACACTAGTGTGGAGGCATCAACTTAGTCAGCTGAAGCACCATTTCATTTCTGCCTGAAAGAGATAATCTACGCAAATGGTTGTTCCTGAAATGTCTTTTGCACTATTTTCATAACAGATCACATCATGCTTATGCAAAATTTCCCAGAAAATACAATGTTTTCCATACCTTCCCTTTTCATTGAAATAAATAATAAAAAATAATACTTCAAATGAAAGTCACACATGCACAAAAGAGACCTTAGTTGAGTCACATTGCAATCCTGTGGTACGCTGATCTGGAAAAATGCCATTCTAAATTAATATGAATGGAATATATGAAAAGCAGTAAAGAATGTCTTTCACTGAGTTGATGGTGCTTCAGGCATACTTATCTTGGTGTGCATCCTGGTGAACAGACTACAGAGCACACAAACCATTGCATATCTCTCCAAATTTCCTTTGTAAAGGCACATTCCAGAAGGAGATGTTACATAACAAATAATGTAACCCGTCTATGATTTCTACATTTTAAGCCAACTTCTGTTGGGAGCCTAGTCCAGAGGTCACTGAATCACCAGCATTATTGTTATGGTGGCTGGGTATTAGTTGTTTGGAGGTAGAATTTTGAATATCAAATCAAGCCCCTTGCCTGGCCCTCACAAGTTAAATCTGTAATCACACTCTTGGAGGAGAGGACTACAACATTAACACATTTCAACAAAAACACGTTTTTTTTTGCATAAATGCTACAAGCACAAGAAATGTATTTGGCAGTAAAACTAGTGAGCTTTTCACAACTCAAAACACACAACGCCCCACTCTGCCTGTAGAGTTCCTACATACTTTTTAAATATTCAACAACAACTTGTCTTTATGCAGCATTTTAAACATTATCAAATATTGCAAATTGCTTCACAGAATTGGTACAAAGAAGAATTTAACACTGATACGTGTAATGAAATGTTAGGCCGTGTGGTCAAAAGTGTTTTCAGAGAGATAGGTTTTAAGGAGGGTCTTAAAGGAGGGAAAAGGAGAAAAGGGAGAGTTTAGGGATGGGATTCTAGAACTAGTTTATCAACAACTGAATTCGTAGCCATTAATGGGGCAGAGATTAAAATCAGCATTGCTCAAGGAGGTAGAATTGGAGGAGCATTGATATCTGAGAGTTGTGGGGCTGCAAGAGTTGACACAGAGAATCATGCATTGGGAGTTCCCCTGTAACACAGCCCTGCTGACCTCCTTTGGAATGTCTGAGTAGAGCCGCAGATGTAAGCTTCCTGGCCTTGCATTGCTAGTGCAATCTGTTAGAACAGATAGAGCACATACAACCATACAGACTAGGATCAGCAGTAGCCCATTCAGCCCCTCTAGCCTGCCCTTCCTTTCAATAAAATCATGGCTGTTCCGTTGGTGATCTCAACTTCACATTCCTGCCTATCCCTGAACTATACCACTTCAGCTAAACTAATCTGTTCAAAGTGGAAGTGAGGAGTTTGTGAGCCTAAGGTTTTCTGGAGAGTTTTAATACCGCTGGGAGGTAGTGTCATGTTGGAAATGTCACTAGACTAGTAATCCAGAATCCAAAGCTAAGGTTCTGATCCCTCTATGGCAGAGATTCGAAGTGAGTAAAAATCTGGACTTAATACTGGTCAAATGTCAAGAGTCAATTTTTGTTTAAAACCCACCTGGATTTATGAAAGGAAATCTGCCATCTTTACCTGCCTGGCCTACATGCAACTCCAGACACACAGTAATTTGGTTCATACTTAGTTGCCCTCTCGGCAATTAGGGATGGATATTATATGTTGGCTTGGCCAGCAACATCCGCATTCTGGAAATGAATAAAACTAAACTTTCTATAGCCATAAATTATAAATTAAATCATATCAACACCTGGGCTCTGATATTGCCACAGCTAGCTGGATGTGTGAAATGGAAAATCTGGCATTGCTTACGAAATCTGGCAGCAGGCTCAGGATGTGGATATAGTGCCAGATTTAATACCAGATCCATGTTCATGTTTTCTTCCCAGCTGGGTGTGGGATTTTGCAACCTTGAAAGCAGGGGACAGACCCGGGGAATAGACAGGAATTAGCAAGCGGTAGACTGGGACTTGCACCAATCTCAGGGGTGAGGGGTCTGAATGAAAGTCAAGATTGGGTGTGTGGAGGCCAAGATTCTCACTGAGGTGCAAGGGAAACACACTTTTAAAAAGCACGTTACCTTTCGGAGGCATTAACCCCTTTTTATTCCCAGCTAGATTTCCCAAACCTTGAAAACCTGTTCAGCCAGCAATTAAATTTAAATTAGGCTTCAAGATACAATGTAACCAAACAGGAGGCTGGAAAAACTCAGCAAGCCAGGCAACTTCAGGAGGTGGAGAAGTCAATGTTTCAAGAGTCAACTTGGATTCCAGCATCTGCAGCTTTATGTCTCAAGATACAATGTGGCAGAGGGATCAATGTGTCCTTTCTTTCTAATGTGGAGCATTCATGAGGCAGGGTACTCATTGCATTGAAACTGACTTCAGGCATTGGCTTAGGGATTAAGTTTCTTGCATTTAAACACTGAACTACACAACTTGACTTTCTGCTGCCCATTGAAGGCAGGATAATATTGAGGTACTGGGTACTGAGGAAGAAAGCCTAACTCAATCTCCCATGGATACTGAAAGCTCAAAAAAGTGGTCCGCACACCTTATGAAGCTGTGCAGCTCCATTGAACTGTTTTTTTTCCTGTTTATTGAGGGAACCATCAAGGTGTTGAGCATACAGACATTTTTCCCAGTCAAGGTTGCATTGCAGCAGGCTCAAGATTGGGAATCAAGACAAATTATCCCAGTCTGTTCTCTTCAAAACTTATACTTCAGGGAAATTTGGATTTAGCAAGATTTACAAAAGGACATTTGCTCAACTGGAACCAACCATCCACGAATCTGACCAAGATAATCAATGCTCACATACAAAGAGGCGTCAGAACTCAAATCATTGCTCCTACATAGTATTCAAAGGTGCTGTTTTCTCCCATTTACAAATCAAGGATATTCTCTCAAACCACAACCCATCTTAGAACATAGAACAATACAGTGCAGAACAGACCCTTGGGCCTTCGATGTTGCGCCAACCTGTGAACTACTCTCAGCTTGTCCCTCTACACTATCCCATTATCATCCATGTGTTTATCCAAGGATTGTTTAAATCTCTCTAATGCGACTGGGTCTTATTCCATGACAACACATCAGCTCCCTTCACACCTTCATAACTGAATCTTTTTAAATAATTTGCTCTCTGGGCCTGAACGTTGCTGCAGTGTTGGCATTTATTGTCCACTCCTTGTTGCCCTGAATACTTTGTAGTTGCAGCTTGATATAACTCAGAGGCTTGTTAGGCCATTTCAGAGGATAGCTTAGAATCAATGACATTGTTGAGTGACTGGAGTCACACATAGGTCAGATGAAACAAAGATAGTGGATTACCTTCTCTAACAGACCAATGGAATTATAATAACAATTGACAACTTCATAGTCATTTTACAGGTACCATTTTTCATTTTTCACATTTCTTTGAAATGGAATTCAAATTCAGAAACTGCCATGATGAGATTTGAATTCCTGTTTCATGGGTTACTCCTGCAGGCAGCAAGAACAATACAGCAGGATCATCAAGACCAGATCTTTAGTTAAATCTTTACCAGGCAGTGTTCTCTATAAAAGCACAATGCATTGGCTCTATGTAACTTCAACATCCACATCCATTGCATTAACAATAGAAATCAAATTATTTCTTCACTGGTACATTATTGTAGAACATAGAATATAGAATGTTACAGCCTAGTACAAACCCTGTGACCCTCGATGTTGCACTGACTGTGAAACCAATCTAAAGCTCATCTAACCTACACTATTCCATTATCATCCATATGCCTAACCAATGACCATTTAAATGCCCTTAATGTTGGCAAGTCCACTACTGTTGCAGGCAGAGCATTGCACGCCCTTACTACTCTGAGTAAAGAACATTCCCCTGATATCTGTCTTATATCTATCTCCCCTCAATTTAAAGCTATCTCCCCTCATGCTAGCCATCACCATCTGAGGAAAAAGGTTCTCATTGTCCACCCTATCTAATCCTCCAATCACCATGCATATTGCTATTATATCACTTTTTAATCTTCTTCTCTGGAATGAAAACAGCCTCAAATCCCTTAGTCTTTCCTCATAAGACCTTCCCTCCATACCAGGCAATATCCTGGTAAATCTCCTCTGTACCCTTTCCAAAGCTTCCACATCCTTCCTATAATGCGGTGACCAGAACTGTATGCAATACTCCAAATGTGGCCTCACTAGAAATTAGTACAGCTACATCAGGACCTCATGGCTCCAAAACTCAATCCCTCTACCAATAAAAGCTAACATACCATATGCCTTCTTAACAATCTTATCAAACTGCGTGGCAACTTTCAGGGATCATAGACACCGAGATCTCTCTGCTCATTAGGGTGGCATGTTGGCTCAGTGGTTAGCACTGCTGCTTCACAGCATCAGGGGTCTGGGTTCAATTCCTTGGGTGATTGTCAGTGTGGAGCTTGCACATTCGCTGCGTGGGTTTCATTTGGATGCTTTAGTTTCCTCCCACAATCCAAAGATGTGCAGGCCAGGTTAATTGGCCACGCTAAATTGCTCATAGTGTTAGGTGCATTAAGCAGGGGTAAAATGTAGGGGAATGGGTCAGTGTGGACTTGTTGGGTTAAAGGGCCTGTTTCCATATAGTAGGGAATCTAACCTAAAAACAATCCACACTGCCAGTACTCTGTATTCCTGTTACTCCTTCCAAAGTGAATCACCTCACACTTTCCTGCATTATACTCCATTTGCCACCTCTCAGTCCAAATCTGCAGCTGATCTATGTCCCTCTGCCCACCAGTCCAGCGACTTCAGTGCCATCCATAAATTTACTCACCCATCCTTCTACACCCTCATCCAGGGCATTTGTAAAAATGATAAACAGCAGTGGCCCAAAACAAATCCTTGTGGTACACCACTAGTAACTGAACTCCAGGATGAACATTTCCCATCAACTACCACCCTCTGTCTTCTTTCAGCTAGCCAATTTCTGATCCAAACCATGAAATCACCCTCAATCCCATCCCTCTGTATTTTCAGCAATAGCCTACCATGGGGAACCTTATCAAATGGTTTACTGAAAATAGTGGCTATATTATTGAACTAATAATTGAGAAGCCAAAGTTTGAATCCCATAACATAAAACAAATGATAATTGTGCTGGATAAGAACACAAGAGGTAGAAGAGTATACCATTTCACCACATACATGTCCTTCTTCATTCAATATGATAATGACTGATATTGGGTTGCAACTCCATTTTCCTGCCTGCTCCCCATATAGCTTGATTCCTCCAGAGACCAGCAGTCTGTCTTTCCCAGCCCTAAACATATTCAAAAATGGTGTATCCACAGCCCTCTGTGGCATTCCAAAGGTTCCCAATTCTCCAGGTGAATCAATGGTCTCCTCATCTCATTTCTAAATGATTGGCCCCTTATCCTAAAACTACATCCTCTTGGTCTAGGTATCCCAAAATAGACTCTCAGCCTTCTTAGCATCAAGTCCCTTCTCACTCTTTTATGTCTCAATTAAAACACCTCATTTTTTAAATCCCAGGAAATATAGGGTGTGTTTACCCATCCTCGCACTATCTGATAATCTTCTCACCCCAGGAACCAATATAGTCTACCTTCGCTATACCTCCAAGAAACATCACACAGTATTCCAGATTTAATCTCATTGAAACCTTACACAAATGTAGAAAGACTTCTTTATTCCTTATTCCCCTCATAATAAAGGCCAACATGTTACTTGTCTTCCTGATTGCTTACCTGTGTGCAAACTTTTAGATTCCTTGTACAAAAACACCCAATACTCTGAACACTTAGAGTTATAAAATTCTTAACTCTGAAAATTTCAACTTTTAAAAATATTCTACTAATCTATTCTTATGAACAAAGTGAATAACATCATATTCCCCTGTATTATACATTTACCCACTTACTTTGCTGTAATTGGGTAATGGCCAGAGTCAGGATTCTGGGCTTTCCCTGTGGTGTTGTGACCAATTCTCCCATCCTTGTGTAACATGAGATTTGAACACAGGGATAGCCCAAAGATCATGAAGCAAGGAGGGGTTTTTTTTCCACTTGCATGATGATGTTATAAAAATGAAAACTAAACAAGCAACTGTTTACATGAATGAAGCATGGGGTTAATATTTATCAATGAACCCTTTGTCCTCCTGCTTCTTCCTCCTATGGGGCCTCCTTCCAAAGAAGACACCCTTTCCTTCCAGACTGGATCCATTCAACTGCTCCCATGGCCGTTCCTCACCATCACAACCAGTTGCTGGAGATTCCATTACATATTTTCCTAATTGAAGTTTACGATTCTGTCAACTACAAGTAGCACACTGTGACTGTTTGCCCAGCTGATGTGTGATTAGTAGATTGGAGATAGTGAGAACTGCACATGCTGGAGAGTCAGATAAAGAGTGATGCTGGAAAAGCACAGCAGGTCAAGTAGCATCAGAGCAGAATGGAAGTCCACACTTCAGGTCAGAACATTTCATTGGATTAGTAGATTCAATTGTGCTGTGATGGCTTGCATGTTCAGTAGTGGCTGTTTTCTTTTCTTGTATCACTAGTCTGGAAAAATGGTATGGGTTGGGGTGATATCTAGTATTTGCTTGAGAAGATCTCCTCAGCCTCTTACCTGTATTGGTGACTTCCAATAGATCCAGACATACGGTGTATCATCCACTTTGAAGTCTAAGTTGGTCAGGTCTCCAGGAGTCATATTATCAATAGCACGTGTTGCTTCAATTGTTGCCTCCCAGCAGGTCTCCCTAGAACCGTTTTGCAGGGCCTCCCACTAGATGCGCTCTCTACAATCACAATACACGTCACCTCTAGATTCTGCATTGCTACCTGACTCTATTTCCATCAAGCTCTCACACATTGGCATTTCAGGGCCTCAAGCAATTCGCCTTCCTCAGTGTACTGCTGTCTGAGACTGACTCCCAGCTATTGTTATATCATTGGATGTAGGTTTGCTCGCTGAGCTGCAAAGTTCATTTCCAGACATTTCGTTACCCTACTAGGTAACATCTTCAGTGGGCCTCAGGCGAAGGAATGCTGACCCCATCTACCACCCCCTGAGAAAAGGAACCGGAAGTGACTTCACCACAGGAAATAATATTACCACAGGAAATTATATCACCAACCCAAAGAAACCCAAAGATATGAATAGAAAGTAGGAATTTTCAGCATTGCTTCACCTGAGGCCCACTGAAGATGTTACCTAGTAAGGTAACGAAACATCTGGAAATGAGCCTTGCAGCTTAGTGAGCAAACTACATCTAAAACTTCAATCTGAGCTACAAATCTTCTCAAAATTTGCTATTGTTATATCATTTAGGTGTGGCTACCTGTGTCCAGCCAATGGAGGACTCTATGG
Organism: Hemiscyllium ocellatum; assembly: GCF_020745735.1. NCBI lineage: Eukaryota > Metazoa > Chordata > Chondrichthyes > Orectolobiformes > Hemiscylliidae > Hemiscyllium > Hemiscyllium ocellatum. Next base: position 19,843,062 of record NC_083417.1, on the reverse strand, counting down.
GTTTCAGGGTCCCACATATCCTATATTTTATTCTGATTTCAGAGTAATACTTGGCACTGATTGGAAGGTCAATCCTGTGAGCCTCAGCAATATGCAATATTTTTCTTCTCATTGCTTCTTCTTTCTCGATGACATTCGAAACTTTATTTCTGACATTGTGCACAGCACACTGGGCATTCTGAGGGGTAGGTGAAAGTGAGGCCTGCAGATGCTGGAGATCAGAGTCGAGATTGTGATGCTGGAAAAGCACAGCAGGTCAGATAGCATCCAAGGAGCAGGAAAAACGGAGTATGAAGGGCTTTTGCCTGAAAAGTCGATATTCCTGCTCCTTGGATGCTGCCTGACCTGCTGTGCTTTTCCAGCACCACACTCTTGATTCTGAGATGTATTTTGAACCTTCTGCTACATTTTGGTGAGAGTATAATTAATAGGCCATATCAACAAGTGGAATAATCAATTTATCTCTCCTCACCAAAGGTTTAGCAGGCAGTGTGTGGTTGACAAGGACAAGAGGAACCAATGCAGATACTGCAGGCTCAAGAAGTGCTTCAGAGCTGGAATGAGAAAGGAAGGTAATAGCATTTGTCTGTTCAATTGCATTCTCTAGACAGATCTATGCAAACTTCATACTCCAGTATGTACGGTCAGGTGTTATAAAGATAGTTCATATTTCTGACTGCTGTTCAAAAAAGATTAATGGCATGATAATTTCATATTTCTTAAGTTTTTTTTGAAAGATAAGATTTTGATAATCCTAAGCACTGCTATTTAAATTTCACATCTGGTTAATTTATGTATTACAAATGCTATCTTTAATCTTCCTTCTATATTCAGCCTGCATTCAAATGTGCCTACAATGATTTGTAATGGTTTCAATTGTGAAGTGCATTACTTTGCAGTATTATGAGGAAAAGTTTGACAGATTTATTGTAAAATTGCAGGCACAATGGGCCTGAACGGTTCTCTTCTACGCCCTGAAATTCTGTGATTCTGCAATCTTTTGCTACCTAACCTTATCATGACTGGGCACTATACAAATAAGGAAAGGGGATGGCCCAGTGGTATCATTGCTGGATTTGTTAATGCAGAGACTCAGCTACTGTTCTGAGGACCCAGGTTCAAATTCTACCATGGCAGATGGTGGAATTTGAATTCAATAAAAATCTGAAATTTACATTCCAAAGATGGCCATTGCTAATTGTCAGGAAGAACCCATCGGGTTCATGAATGAGTTTTAAGGAAGGAACCTGCCATCTTTACCTGGCATGGACTACATGTGACTCCAGACCCACAGTAATGTAGCTGACTCTTAACTGCCATCTAGGCAATTAGGGATGGGCAGTAAATGTTGGACTGGCCAGTGATGCTCACATCCTGTGAATGTATAAAAGAAAACATCTGAGTGCATTTGATTTTATACAATAATATTCACAACCTAATGGAGTTTCCACAATTAATTATTTAATTAGCTGTCTTGTTTGTTTTCAGAATATTGTAGTCACACTGATGCCTTATAGCTCTCACTTCAAACATCTGGATGAGAATATAAGATGATGTCAAATAGTAGTTTAGGGTCTTTGGACAGAGGAATGACAGTGATGGCAAAAAGAGGGAATCGTATTTTACACAGCGAGTGGTTGGGACCTGTAATGTGCTGAAAAAAGGAAGCACATTCAATCAAAGCTTTCAAAAGAGATTTGAATAATTATCTGAGGAGAGAACACAAAGTGCAGGACTATGGGGAGGAAATGGAAGAATGGAATTAGCTGGGTTGTTCTTGCAGAAAGTTCACTTGGGCATAATAGGCTGAATAACCTCCTTTTGTCTGGTAACCATTCTTTAATTATATGATTCCATAAACTGTAACAAAAACACAGAGCACAGGAAAAGCATAGAACATAGAACACAGAACATGACAGCGCAGTACAGACCCTTCGGCTCTCAATGTTGTGCCAATATGTGAAACCAATCAGAAGAGCATCTAGTCTGCACTATTCCATTATCATCCATATGCCTATCCAAAGACAATTTAAATGCCCTTAAAATTGGCGTGTCTACTACTGTTGCAGGCAGTTATAGAGATTAACAAAATATATATTCATCAAATGCAGTTTTGTCTAATAATCTCAGCAAAATCTATTTAATAGATTTTCAGTACCTTTTGGTATTGTTGGATTGCTTATTGTGGCATTGAATCGATGTATTGCAGTTACCAAACTGTTCATATGTTGGCCTAAGTTTCACATATATTGGAAATTGTGGGGAAACCTCAGCTCTCCAGAAACGCTGCTTTGTGCATTGAAGATTGTGCAGAATGCATTCAAATTACTGGTATGACAAGTTGAAAATTCAGTGCTTTGTGTCATCTTGCTTCCTCACTGCAGCAACCAGATGAATTAAACAAAGCGCTGTGGTGAAATCCCTTGCAGTTAGGCACCAAGGAGAAAGAAAAATAAATGTAATGAAAATACAAATGCCAAGCTTGTCAATATATACTATAATAATTTTGGAATGTCCCACAGCTCTTTTTCTATCATGTGCTTGAGTGCTGGGATAATGTTTCAGTGACATAGTGGCTCTCTGCTTTGTTACACAAGTCTTCGTGCAGGCTTGAACAAGAGCCTTTGGCAGATTATACATGGAGAGCATTTGGCCAACCACATAAACCTTTATTCTGACTTATCCATGCTGGATGTGATTGCCCAACACAAACCACTGGATAACAATCAGGAGCGGGGAACTTGTGGTTTTATGGTCACATCCATGCACTATTGTTCAAGACGGATTGGTTAAGGAGAAGGTATGGTCAAGAACTGTCTTAATGCTTGGACTTCTTTATAGCACTGTTTATTGCTTATAAAGACTAAGTACTGCAATACATGACATTCAAAGATATGCCAGGGTCTAAACTTACAATATTCAAACACTATTCCATAAACTGTACCACCAAATGCTAGCTAGTCTGCTCCATGTGCTTTTCTACACATGTTTCTAATATTCATGTGGCTGATCTGCATACTTATGCATAGTCTCCATGTGTTTCTCTTGTCAATCTGCCCATACTCTGCAATTTGGACCTAGTGAGGAGTAGGTCTGTGATGTCATTGATCCAAGATCTTAAAACTCTTACACAACAGAACTCAGGTCTATTTTTTCTTCCCTGCTCCAAATGCTGAGGCCAATCTATTTGAAGGGTTGGGATCCAATCCGCACAAACTGAACATTGTGTATAAAAACAGAGATCTGTGGATGCTGATGATCTGAAACAAAAATGGAAATTGCTGGAGAAACTCAGTAGGTCTGAGGAGAGAAAGCAGAGTTATGATTCTGGTACAATGACCCTTCTTCAGGACTCTGCTTTCTCTCCACAAACGCTGCCAGACCTGGTGAGCTTCTTCAGCAATTTCTGCTTTTATTTTTAATCTGCGTAGCTTGCTGCTACATTGAGATGTTCATTTTGCCACAAAGCCATCAGCTGGTTTGCATCCCTTCACTACCTTACTCACCATTTGGGCAGATCTTGATTTTGTATAATTGTGTCAAGTGAGTGACAATGAATTAACAGGCTGTTTTACATTCCTCTCAATCTTTATTTCCATTGATGTCATCCCCTTTCTGCTTGAAAACAATTTGAAATGTTAAAGTCCTTTCTATAGATAGATACAAGTATGGAGATTAAATTTTAAAACCATGAACATTAAACATTTGCCAAATATCTTTCATGTACTTCGTAAACTCTTGTTAATAAGGTTTAAGGATTCAATATCCTTTTACTGCTGCTCTTAATAGATCTGGCTGTCTTGAGAGTGAGATACAGTGGAATCTACAAAACTTGCTTCTTCAGAGATTGTGTATGTACTAATTGCTCTATCCATTGGTTCAGGCCAGCTACACTTGCCAGTGATACACTTTTTTAAAAAGTCAGCAATCAGAAATAAAAGATGGAAATACAGCTTTCAAAAAAGTTTTGATTTAGCCCGTGTTGTAGAATCTAACCACAGTAAATGGATGTTTTTCATAGGACCAGATTCAACACACCTTATTCTTAATCTACCACATGCAACAGAGTTTCGCCACAAGCTCCAAAGGAGATCATATCAGACTCAAAAAGTTAACTCTGCTTTCTCTCCGCAGATGCTGCCAGACTTGCTGAGCTTCTCCAGCAACTTGTGGTTTTACTACCACCAGATTTTTTTTTTAGCTTTTTGTCACTTGATATCTTCTAATGTTTGTCTTCAGTCTTTGAGAACTTAGTGTTACCATCATTAGTCCCTGCAAGGGGCCTAGCATCTGTCATATACAGCTGTCCCACGTGCCCGAAAAACATTGCACCAAGTTTCAGTTTGCAACTATCCTCAAAGGGAGGTCATGATATTTTTATAGAGATTGGATTTCATTGAACCTATTTTGCACAGTCACAGAGTCATAGAGATTGGAAAGCACAGAAACAGTCGGTCCAATTGGTCCATACAAACCAGATATCTTAAATTAATCTAGCCCCATTTGCCAGCAGTTGATTCATAGCACTCTAATCCCCTCCTATTCATATTATCATTCAGATGCCTCTTTAATGTTCTAATTGTACCAGCATCCATCGCCTCCTCTGGCAATCATTCCAAATACACACCACCCTCTGCGCGAAAAGTTTGCCCCTTAAGTCCTTTTAAATCTTTCCCCTTTTATCTTAAACTGATGCTGTCAAGTTTTGGGCTCCTTTACAGTGGGGAGAAAACCTTTACTATTCACCCTATCCATGAAAATCTTGGCAAAACAAATCCAACATCCACCCCAAGCTGTTTTGCACATCTTTTTTCTATTTACCTATCATAAAGTAAATAAAGTGGACCTCATCATTTTTATAGAATGTGAAATCTGATGCATTCAGAGGAGTTACAGAGGAAATAATCTTTATTAACACCTGGTCTTATAAGAAAAACCCATAGCAGATTATAAGTTGATAGTGTGCTCAGTGTGACCAACTTTTAGGAAATAAAACAAGGTCATTTCTGTGGAAGTAAAGAAGAGCTAGTAAAACATGCGTAGGACACATACTACTCAAAATTGTCTTTGTTCTTTAAGATGGAGGTAAAATATGGTCATTTTGAAGTATTACAGCTTTTTGAAATTTTTTTTCTATTAGATAGGGATCTAGGTGGGGGGAGGTGAGGGAAGATGTAGGGGTGAATATGATAGTGAGCATAAACACATGCAGTAGGGAAGAAATGACCCTAAGTGTGCAAAGGCTATCAGTGGTCAGGAGGTTTCTAGTGACCATTACTCCCCCTAGTGGCGCAAGTTCATTGTACAAATATACACGCACAAAATAAAGAGGCAAAATAAAGGCTACTAGTAGAGACTCCCAGGCTCAGAACCCCACAGGCTGACTTAGAAATGAGGGACGTATGGGATTTGTAAATGGCACACAGGTCAAACACTCAAAAATATGTCACAATCCCTAAAAAACCAGGAAAGTTTGGTCACCTTGAATGTCTTGATACAGATTCTGCAAAACTGCAGTTTTGAAATTTACCAATTCATTAGTAATTTGAAAACCATTTGTTATATGCCTCCATCACGATATACCAAAAAGGGAGGAAAGTTTCCTGTGTTTGTTAGATGCTTTTAAAGTATAATTTTGATATTAGAAGAGCTAGTACAGACAGAAACTCTTTACCTATTAAAGGTACATGACTGATATTGATTTGTATTTGATACATGAGTACTAACATTGGAATTATTTTCATATAAACCATTAAAAAGAAGATACAATGAATAACTCAAATATACAATGTGTTTAACATGACTTGCATCTTTGTTTGAAAGACAAACCCAATTCTTTCTATAGCAATTGGAGATTTTAAGAAATATAGTAATTAAGATGTTTCAGTTGGTTTCCATCTACTGGTAAATGTATGTAATGCAGGACTGCCCAACAAACAAAAGAGCCAAAATTGGAAATTGCCTGCTCATTAGAAATTTACACTCCCCAACTGTGTTGTGTGAAAGTATGTTGTCCATGATTTTTGATTCATTACCTTAGTAAAAATAGTGTTGGCATACGGGTTACTAGAAAAGAGGATTGATGTTGGTGATTGGGTTTTGTCAGCTCATGGAGAACCAACCACAACCCAAGTCACCTTCTTTGGAGAAAGCCCCTTGAATGAAGAGTTCAACAGACTCTTAATTCACAATCTGCCAGGATTTTGTAACCTGGGTTTAAAATCCTCCTGCCAAATGCATTTGGCCAATGAGAAGCAAGCATCATTCCATTGCCGGTTGGTGTTACCACAAAGTGGTGACTACTGTTGGTAATGTGCCAATAGGGAAAGCGGTCCAATGAGGGAATCAGGCTGCAGGTGAGTAAGGTTAGGACAGGATTTGTAGGGAGGGGGTCCCTTGTCCCCTTACTGGGCACTGAATGCCTTAGAATGAAGGACCACCACAGCCATACACACCCCACACCCTCCGCAACTCCCAAAGTCTAAACTGAATACCAGCAGTTGAGGCTTTGAAGTGGGTACTAACTATTGCCTACCTCAGGACTTCAATGAATATCAGTCTTGATTGGATAGAAATGGGAAGATTTAAGGTGAAACACCACCCTCGTGTCCCATTAAATGCCCAGAGCCTCCAGACCATGGCTAGAAGAACATTAAGTTCCATGCTAGGTGGAGCCTTGATTTAGGGATAAGTGTGAAATAAATGTTTTTGTTTCCATCTTGTTTCTTTCTAACTCAGAGGCAGTTCTACTTGTAATTATATAGCATCTTATATAAACCAAAAACATCTCAAAGAGCTCTACAGCAAAGATAATAGTTTTGAAATGTCCCAATATAGGAAATGGAGCAACATAACAACAAGATCTCACAATTATGATTAGATAATCTATTCCTGTGGTATGGATAGTGGGATTAAATATTGGCTAGAACACTAGGGAAAACTTCCCCGTTCTTCTTTAAAGTATCTTTAAAGTAATGCTGTGGAATCTCTGCATACAATTATGACAGCATCCTATAAAAGTGAGTCCCTTCGACAGTGCTGCATTCCTTCAGCAACAACAATAGGAGTATTGGCCTGGTTTACATGTTAAATGTTTTTGAGTGGGCTTGAACTCACAAATTTCTGACTCAGAAAACAGGATGCTACCCAATGAAGCACTGGTGATGTTCTTAAAATTTATGACTTCAAGGTCCAATTCCAAATATTTAAGTGCTCAAAGGGTGGCACAGTGGCTCAGTGGTTAACGCTGCCGTCTCACAGTGCCAGGGACTTGGATTTGAATCCACCCTCAGCATCCTTCACCCTCTGTGTGGAATTTGCACATTCTCCCCGTGTCTGAGAGGATTTCCTCTGGATGCTCCGGTTTTATCCCACCGTCCAAAGAAATGCAGATTAGGTGGATTGACTATGGTAAATGTCCAGGGATGTGCAGGCTAAGTGGATTTACCATGGGAAATGCAGGGTTACAGGGGTTGCGGGGAGGTGGTCTGGGTGGGATGCTTTTTTGGAGGGTCGATGTAGAATTGGTGGGTGTAATGGTCTGCTTCCACACTGTAGGGAATCAATGATTCTATCCAGGCTAACACTTCAGTGTGGTTTGGGGAAGTGGAAGCTTTGTGGTAATGTCACCACGCGAATAATCCAGAGCCCAGAGTGAATACTCTACGAACATGATTTGTGGTTGGTAGAAATTAATTTATAAATTTGAAATTAAATGCCAGTCTAATGGTGAACATGAAACCACTATCTGAAAACTCATCTGCTTTACAAATGTATTTTAGGGAAAGAAATCTGCCACCCTTGATTGGCATATATTTAACAATGTGGTTGACTCTGAAATGCTCTGGCAAGGCATTCCAGTTGTATCAAGCTGCTGCAAACTCTCTCCCATGTACGGCAGTGGTTCAGGAAGGCTGACCACCATTTTGCCAAGAGCAATTAGGGATAAGGTCACAGAGTTGTACAGCACGGAAACAGATCCTCAATCCAATTCATCCATGCCGACCAAATATCTTAAATTAATCCAGTCCCATTTGCCAGCATTTGGCCCATATCCCTCTAAACACTTCTTATTCACATACCCATCCAATTTTAAATGCTGTAATTGTACCAGCCTCCATTATTTCCCCTGGCAGCTCATTTCATATAGACATTTCCCTCTGCATGAAAAGGTTGCCCCTTAGATCCCTTATAAATCTTTCCCCTCTCATCTTAAATCTATGCCCTCAAGTTGTGGAGGAGAAAGTGAGGACTGCAGATGCTGGAGGTCAGAGCTGAAAATGTGTTGTTGGAAAAGCGCAGCAGGTCAGGCAGTAGCCAAGGAACAGGAGATTCGACGTTTCGGGCATAAGCCCTTCTTCAGGAATGAGGCAAGTGTGTCCAGCAGGCTAAGATAAAAGGTAGGGAGGAGGGACACCCGGACAGAGAACACCTCTGGAATACCTGGACCAACCAACCCAACCACCCCGTGGCTCAACACTTCAACTCCCCCTCCTACTCCACCAAGGACATGCAGGTCCTTGGACTTCTCCATCGCCAGACCATAACAACACGACGGTTGGAGGAAGAGCGCCTCATCTTCCACCTAGGAACCCTCCAACCACCAGGGATGAACTCAGATTTCTCCAGTTTCCTCATTTCGCCTCCCCCCACCTTGTCTCAGTCAAATCCCACGAACTCAGCACCACCTTCCTTACCTGCAATCTTCTTCCTGACCTCTCCGCCCCCACCTCACTCCGGCCTATCACCCTCACCTTGACCTCCTTCCACCTATCACATCTCCAACACCCCTCCCCCAAGTCCCTCCTCCATACCTTTTATCTTAGCCTGCTGGACACACTTTCCTCATTCCTGAAGAAGGGCTTATGCCCGAAATGTCGAATCTCCTGTTCCTTGGATGCTGCCTGACCTGCTGCGCTTTTCCAGCAACACATTTTCACCTCTAGTTGTGGACTCACCTACCTTTGGAAAAAGATCTTGGCTATTCACCTTATTCAAGACCCCCATGATTTTAGAAACCTTTGTAAAGTCACCCCTCAGCCTCTAATGGATGGCTAATACATTTTTGCCCTGCCAGTGACACCCTCATCCTAATTTTTCTTTAATGTATGGCTGCAATAATTCAGCCAAAGCATTGGATAAGATATTGAACTGAGGTGCTGGCTCTTTTTGAGGATGAGCAAGAGAATTCTCCTATTGTCATCTAATGCTACTAAAAATATATCACCCCGTCTTCTATTCCATTAGGATTTGTGGGGCTGTATGTGAAAATTGATTGCTACACTTTATACAACAGTGACAAAACTTCAAAAACTTCCATGGGTGTAAAGTAATTTGGGATTTCTGCGATCCTAAAAGGTGCTATGGAAATGAAAGTTGATTCTTGCTACTAAATTACTGGAAACAAAAGGTTTCAGGGAGAGATGTATAAGTTAAATTTAGAGCATTGGATACAGGTGATTTAACATGTGATTTTATATTTTGCAAAGCTGTGCAGAATGAAAGGGACAGAATCAGCATTCGCAGAACCAGCTATGAAGATATTGGCTCTCTTTCCATTGCTACACTGATCCAAGCAGAAGCAATGGCTAGGCAGGTAACTTCACCAAAACAAGTTAACATACTGGTAGTCAAAGCTGTTTAATGATATCATGCACATTTTTAATCAATAAAAAATGTAAGTGAACAATTATTTTCAATACTGTTATGTCCAGAAAAATAGTTCACTTAGCGCATTTGACAAAATTAATTAGGTCATATGTTTTCATCAGGTATGTCAATGGAAGCCACCCAGTTTGTCATCTTACCTCAGAACCAGAAAATGTGGGTTCAAATCTACTCTAGGGACCTGAGAATAAATATCAAAGATGGTAATCCTTTAGTCCTAGTTTGGAGTGGTGCACTTTCAGAGGTGCTGCCATTTGGATACCATGTTAAACAAAGGCCCTTCCCATGACATGATCTTCAAGAAGAGCAGGGAATTTATCTCTGCCTCCAGGTTAATTCTTATCCCTCAATCAACATCTCTAGGAACTCTTATTGAGTTAGTAGTGCATTGCAGCTCTGGAAGTGGAGACAGGAGTAAGGCTTGCTGTGTACAAATTGAATACTGTGACTCCGATTTTGGTTACTGCAGTGGCAGCTAGAGTTGGCAAATATCTCGACTTGCAGGACCCATTCAGTAAAAGGTGCCCATTGACACCAGAACTAACTGCCAGGAGAGAATGGGCCAGTGCCAAGGAAGATTGGGTCATGACAATTCTCTGACTTTCCAGAGTGTTTCCATTTACTCCCTATGTTTTGAGTTAAGGCCCTTGAACAGCCAAAATGGGACATCTGTAGAATCCCTACTGTGTGGAAACAGCCCATTCAGCCCAACAACTCCCTACCAACTCTTCAAAGAGTATCCCACCCAGAAACCAGCTCCCCCGCCCCCACCCCCCCCCCACCCCCACCCCCACCACCACCACCTCACCCCTGCAACACTCCATTTCCCATGGCTAATCCTCTGAGCCTCTCTGAACTCAGCACTAAATGAAAGTGGGTCAGCTGAGTTTGCATATACACTCTTGTCTTCCATACAAAATGAAACCCACTCTTTCCTACCATAAAACAGTGACTACAAAAGTACACTCCTTGAATAGAATCCTTACAGTGTAGAAGCAGGCCATTCAGCCCACACCAATCTTCCAAATAACATCCCACCGAGACCCAACCCCATCCCTTTAACCCTGCATTTCCCACAGCCAGTTGACCTAACCTGCACATCCCTCTACAATATGGGCAATTTAGCATCACTAACACATCTTTGGACTGGAGAATGTGCAAACTCCACATAGACAGTCACTCAGGGCTAGTATCAAATCCAGGTTTCTGGTGTTATGAGGCAACAGTACTAACCACAGAACCACTTTGCTACTCAAGCAAGAGGAAGGGAATTCTTCTATTGTCACCTAACTAAAAATATATCAACTTCAATGTCTTTTGCTTACTGTCAAATTACACCATCCAGCTAATTTTGGGACAGTTTCTAATTATATTTTATCAGTCGTTTCCCTTACAGAGGGAATCTGTTGTGGTTTCAATGACTCCCCTTCCAATATTTAAAAACAAATGTGAAACACATCAGGGCATCTAGATACCATATCTTTTTTTTTGTCAGACACTTAAAATGGTGATATATCTAGCTCTTGTGCTGTATTTGTCTTTATAAGCAGTTAGAGTGCTCTAAAGGTTATGACAGCCATTGAGTTACTTAGTCACCAGTAACCTGTCAGAGTGGATTGCTGAAGTAGCAATATTTTTAAAAGAATGAGAGGTTGATAGGAAATATAGTAGTCATAAAGGTGAAAGGGCTAGAGTAAACCGTGTGATGAGAGAAGAGGTTCTACTGATGCAGAAATATATGTAACTGCACGATACTGAAGGATAATACAATGGTTCTGTATTGTCTTGTGATCATTGCCAAATGACAGCTAATTTTGGGCAGTTTCTTATTTGCACTTTATCAGCCATTTCCATTACAGAAGGAATCTGCTGTGGTTTTCAGTCACTATCCTTCCAGTAATAAGCCCATGCTGAGTTTCATGGCATCTAGCATTAACTACGCTTCTATTTTCAGTTATCCTTTCATCCCTGTTTTGTGTCATCTAATGCTCTCTTATATGGCTTATAGGAAAAATTTAAATATGAACTTGTTATGAGAGAGGGTAAAATATTTATTTAGGATTTAATGAAAATGTGAAGAGAAAAGGTCATTTAGAAAAATAATATTAAATACAATAATTAACTGTCAAAATAACTAAGATACTACAGGTAGTCCTAGAGAGGCAAACTCTGTCCAAAGCTGGCTCTTTCATCCATGCTGTCAGCGGGGATTTAATTATGATGGACATAGCACATGTCTTGTGTTGCTGCTCACCAACAATAAGAGTGAAATGTTGAACTGAGATAGTCGCTGGTGGTTCAGCGCTATCATTCTCAGATACCTTCATCATTTCTTTTGTTGAAAAGAGCAAACAATGTCCATCATTAGCAGCTGAGATTGCTTTTGGATGTTTGCGCTTAGGTTCATGCAAAATTAAACATTGCTTAACATCTTAGAATAATAAATTACCTCTCATTTATTAAATACAATGTTGTATTAAAGGTATATACAAAGTATTTATATGTAGGAATCATACCAAATATTGCAGCTTAAAGTGTTTTCATTCCCCTAGCTCTGTTCAATTAATGTTAGTGTATCAATCCCACAGTGGGTAAGCAATGGCATTGTGCTAATATCACTAGGGAAATTATCCAGAGACCCCATACTAATGCTCTGGGTATACAGTTTCAAACTCTACCATAGCAGATAGTGAAATTTGAGTTCAACTTTTAAAACAAAGGACTAGTCTAATGGTGACCATGTGAACATTGTCAATTGTCATTTATTTTTTTAAAAGTCTTATTTAGTAGTGCACTTTAGGGAAGGAAATCTACTCTGTTTACCTGTCGTGGCTCCAGTTCCACAGTAATATAGTTAACACTAACTGCCCTCTGGACAATTGATGCTGGGTTAGCCAGCTGAGGCCCACATTAACAATTTTTGAAACAGCGATTAGATGCATAGTAGTCTGGGTTCAAGTCCTACTTTCTTCAGAAGTGTGTGAAAATATGTCTGAATGGGTTGACTCACAGTATCTATAAATACAACTGACTACACATGATAGCACCTCATTTAGACAGTATGACCTCTGTTACTTCTGCATCGGATATATCATTTGTTATACAGTAGACACAAGAAACCTGAGCATACTTTGGAAATGTCACATTGATATTCTGCCTTAGTATCTGTGATTATTTCTCTGTGCTTGTTTTAATTAGGTACAAGACAAAAACTGATTATAATTGCTTCATAGCATAATGTTACCTAGCTATCTCCTCAGTTCCTTCCTAGCAAACCTCGTTCGCAGTTCCTCTGAATCACTCAGTATTTCTCCAAACTCTCTTAACCGCTCCACACACACATCCTCTCACATCGCACAGGACAGCCGTAAAGAAATTATTTACATGGTTTTGGTTTTCTTCATTTATGGGATGCACATCACTGGCTGGGCCCACATTGATTACCTATCCCTAGATGCCTTTCAAAAAGTGGGAATAAATTGCTTTCTCAAACCGAAGATTGCAGCTATTAAAGACTCCTTACTATGTTGCACTTCTGTTCATTACATACCTAGCTGACCATTAAACTGGTTACAGATTTTCCACTTCTCCTTGTCTGATTTAATCGTCTAAATGTATCTCGAGAAGATTACTGGCTTAACAATAGTCAAAAAGCCTTTTTGTTAAAAAACAGCCTAATCAACAGTAATAGGACAGTAGTAGGGCTCCTGAACTTAATTCCATGTGGTCAATTTCATTTGACTGCCTGCATTATTTAGCTTAAAATTCAGCTCTACTTTGGTCTGTAAATGAAGAAAGGTTCCTTGACAATTAGAACTCATCAGTGACCTGATCTATTTAACTCTTTCTGATATCATAGAAATGCCCTTTTTATTCTTGACACCTCACTTCAATAGTTTGGCTAAAATTATGAACTCACTAAGATTAGTGCAGGCACAAAACTATGGATGCGCCAAATTCATATATGATGAATAAAAACCAATTACCTACTTACATTTCTCTTCAAATTCAAATAACTGAATGACTTTGTTTCTCCAATGGTAGATGTCTGGTTTCAGTCCTGTCCATCATGCTGATATTGCAATGAAGAAGATTGCAACGATCAACGATGTCAGTGAATCCATGAAACAGCAGCTGCTTGTTTTAGTCGAATGGGCAAAATCTATCCCAGCATTCTGCGAATTGCTATTGGATGATCAGGTCAGTGAAAGGCATGGCAAATAGAAAACACATTATTCTTGTTAAAAAAATTCCTAAATATATTTTTTTTTGTGCTACCCAGCTGAGTTGACAGTTAATGCACTATACATCTTTCACATTGAACAAGCATAGTCATTAAACTAAGTGTGATTCATGTGAGAGATAATGCAAGATATTTTGTATACGTGTTTGAGTGGTACCTTGAAAATGTTTGGCTATGTATCTAATGACTCCCTACATGATAAGTAATAATTTTGATTAAAATGATTGCTGTTAAACGTTTTGATGATAAAATGTGTAATTGCAATAAATACCCCATCAGCTGACTTGAAGTTGAAAATATTTAGTAAGTTGTGAAGATGGGAACAGGATGGAACAAAGAGACAGAAATAAATTATGCGAGTAGGCAATACTGACAGCTGGAGTTCATGTGGGATCATCCACTTGGGATCTTGGGAAAACAAATGAAAATCTGTTCTTAATGAAACATGGGGGGTCAAGAATGATATTGTAGTGAATGAGGCTGTGTATCCTGGTGAAGAAATCAATAAAACTACAAGCACCAAGTATTATCAAACAAGCCAATGGACTGCTAGCATTCACCTCAACGGACTGTAATACAAACTGAAGGAACTGATGTTTCAGTTGTTTAAAGCCTTAGTCAGACACCTTTCAGTTTTGGGTACTGTACATCTGTGGGTACTATTGATCATGGCGGAGATACAATGTAGATTCACAAAACTGCAACTGGAATTCAAAGGATTACATTATGAAGAGAGGTTGCATGGAGTTGCATGAAGCATCACTGGGAAGACAACAGTATCTAAAGATTTGGAACAATGGGAAATAAATTAGGTTGAGATACAAATTCGTTACCATGTTAGAATTGGTTGCTGAATGGAACACTTATATTCCTATGATCTTATCACTGTCTGTTTATTTCTATAGGTTGCATTACTTAGAGCCCATGCAGGGGAACATTTGCTGCTGGGTCTGGCCAAACGTTCAATACCTTACAAGGACATCCTCTTGTTAGGTAATGATTGTTGTATCTAATATTGCAAGAGGATTAACAATTTTCAAACTATTTTGGCTTACTGTTTGATAACATTTAAGACCACCCAAGTGCATTGTCAAGATGTCTTCTTTTCTCTACAGCATGAAAACTAAAGAAAACATTTGAAAGGAACATTTAATGAACTGTAGCTTCTAGCTGCAGTTCCATATGTACCTCCAATGGTTTATCTATGCTCTGACTAGACCATACTGTACCACTCAAAAACTGAAGTTTTCTCCATGACAGTGTGTATGCCATTGCATTTGTAATATTTTGAAAATATTAGGTTGTAATTTATTTTCAGTGCTCCAGTGTTGTAATTTAAGGATAGATAATTAGGGTTATCCCTTTGACGTAAATCTCACATCAATATCCGGAATATTACAGTTTCTCTATGTTTTTTAATCCATTACTTCATTCCACCAGTAATTACAGTGACGTTTTCAGGCATTGTAAAGAGACACTTAATTATCTATCAAATATTCATGAAGGAGTTAAAAAACAATTATGCCATTTGACCATTTGTAAAGTATCAATGTTGTTTACTGAATGGTGTATTGGGTATTTTTAAGTGAGAATCTAACTCTAAGGGCCATCTATTTAGCTGTAAATTAATTTAATAGAAATTTATTTTTAATTAAATAATAGCTAGAGGGTAAAAATGGCAGTCAGCAGGGTAATATGCTTCTCCTGAGGAATGTGGGAAATCAGAGACAGTTTGAACGTTCCTAACAACTACAACTGCAGGAAGTGTGTCCAATTAGAGCGGCACGGCGGCCCAGTGGTTAGTACTGTTGCCTCACAGCACCAGGGAGCTGGGTTCAATTCCTGCCTCAGGCGACTGTCTGTATGGAGTTTGCAAATTCTCCCTGTGTCTGCATGGGTTTGCTCTGGTTTCCTCCCACAGCTCAAAGATGTGCAAGTTATTTGAATTGGCCATGCTAAATTGCCCATAGTGTAAGGTGCATTAGTCAGAGGGAAGTGGGACTGGGTGTGTTACTCTTCGGAGGGTCAGTGTGGACTGGTTGGGCTGAAGGGCCTGCTTCCACACTGTAGGGAATCTAATCTAATCAATTGCTGCTCCTGACAGATTGTATGAATGTATTAGAGCAGCACACATAGGAACATGCAGGAGGCATAAAGAGTCATAGACAGGAGTTTTACAGACGTGGTCACACTCAAGGTTCAGGTAAAAAAGATGGGTAACCATAGAAGGGACAGGCAGGCAGTGCAAGAGAACCTGTGGCTATTGCCCTCCCAATAAATATACTGTTTTAGATACTGTATGGAGGGCATTGTCTACCAGGCAATGTGAAAATGAAAATCCAAGATTCGTAAACCTTGGATGACAAGCGAAACTGAGAGCTTAGTCAAAATGAAAAATAAGGCAGCAGTAAGGTTAGAGAACTGAAGACAGACAAAGCACTTGAAGAATAGAAAGAAAGCAGGGAAGAACTTAAACAAGGAGTTGGCAGCCATGAAATATCCTTAGCAAACAGGATTAAGGAAAATCCCAAAACACTTAAGGATTTTTAAGTAGCAAGAAGGTAGCTGGGCAAAAGTAAGTCCCCTCAAGGATAAAGGAATTTATGCAAGGAACCAGAGGAGGTGGGTAAGGTGCTTAATGAATACTTTACATTGGAATTCACAAAGGAGGAGGACTTGGTAGGTGTTAAATTTAGAAAGGGATATGTTGATATTCCAGGGTTCGACAATATAAAAAAGGAGGGGGAGATTTTATCTTACAAACATGACTGAGTTTTTTGAGGGAATGACAAAGTACATTGATGTGAACAGAGCAGTGGATGTTGTCTATGTGGACTTTAGTAAGGCCTCTGACAATGTCTCTCATGATACCAAAGGTGAAGTCACATAGGATCTGTGATGAGCTGGTAAGATGGACATAGAACTGGTTTACCATAGAAAACAGAGAGTAGTGGTGGAAAGGTGTTTCTGACCAGTGGTGTTCCTCAGGTATTGGTGCTGGGACCCCGGTTATTTGTATATATAAATGATTTGGAGGAGAATGTATGTGGCCTGATTAGTAAGTCTGCAGAGGACATGAAGATTGGGAGAGTTGCAAAAGGTAAGGAGGATTGCCAAAGGATACGGCAGAACATAGATAGACTGGAGACTTAGGCAGAGAAAAGGCAGATGGAATTTAATCTGGACGACTGTGAGGTATTGCAGGAAGGAAGTAAACAGTAAATAGCAGAACCCTTAGTAGCATCAACAGAGGAATCTAGGCTTACAGATCTATAATTGCCTGAAAGTGGCAACAAAAGTGGATAAGATGGTCTTGAAGTCATATGGCATGCTTGCCTTCACTGGTTGAGGCATACAGTATAAAAATTGGTAAGTCATGTTGCAGTTTCTCGAACTTTAGTTAGGCCACATTTTGAATATTGTGTATAACTCTGGCCACCACACTACTGGAAAGATGTGGAAGCTTTCGAGAGGTACAGGAAAAGTTTACCAGATGTTGCCCAGTTTGGAGGGTGTTGTGGGCAAATCAGCACACGTTACCTTTAATTCAGCCACTGAATAAGAAATGTTACAGCCAACCAAGTACTGAAACAATGATTTATATTTTATTGCATGTAGCAACCAAAATGAGAGTCCCCAAATAAACAAGTTAAACCTCACAACTCAATTTGGCTATTATATGATTAATGGTGGAATTTAACTAAGATTCCACCTAACAGTGTCAGTCTCAGGATGTCCAGAGCATGATCTTTGTGCTGTGTTGATCTTTGAAGTTCAGCTGAAGGAGAGTTCTGGTGTTGGATTCTTATATCGTACAGTTGTCCTTCAGGTCTATGTTGTGATATTATTAAGGATTCTTCAGATTGTTTCATACAAATTATTGACTCCTCCTGTGAAACCATCAAGTCTGCAGCTTGCCTTCTTATCAAGAAATGTTTCTTGTTACATTTGGCCTTAACTCTCTGAAATCACAGCTCTCCTGTGATTAACTCCTTAAAGTTATTCTGCAGATCAATTAGTTGTCCTTGTGGCATGAGGCAGCCATTCATAAAGCAATTGATAGAACTGTTTCGTTGCTGTAGCTTTGACTCCCTCTTCTCCCAGACATGGCTAATTACTTTCAATCCCCTGTATAAGTCTGTCCTTGTCCCCTAATACAGCAAACTGTATTTCAACTGACACCTTATAGAACATAGAACATAGAAGGATACAGCGCAGTACAGGCCCTTCGGCCCTCGATGTTGCGCCGACCGAATCCTACCTAACCTATACTAGCCCAATAACTTCCAAATGCCTATCCAATGCCCGCTTAAATGACCATAAAGAAGGAGAGTTCACCACTGATACGGGCAGGGCATTCCATGAACTCACAACCCGCTGTGTGAAGAATCTACCCCTAACATCTGTCCTATACCTACCACCCCTTAATTTAAAGCTATGTCCCCTAGTAACACCTGACTCCATTAGCGGTAAAAGGATCTTAGTATCTACCCTATCTAAACCCCTAATCATCTTATACACTTCTATCAGATCTCCCCTAAACCTTCTCTTCTCCAATGAGAACAGCCCCAAGTGCCTCAGCCTTTCCTCATAAGATTTTCCTACCATTCCAGGCAACATCCTGGTAAACCTCCTCTGCACTCGTTCTAAAGCTTCCACATCCTTCCTATAGTATGGCGACCAAAACTGCACACAATACTCCAGATGAGGCCTCACCAGAGTCTTATACAACTGCAACATGACCTCAGGACTCCGGAACTCAATTCCTCTGCCAATAAAGCCCAGTACACCATATGCCTTCCTCACAGCACTATTTACCTGGGTGGCAACTTTCAGAGATCTGTGTACATGGACACCAAGATCCCTCTGCTCATCCACACTACCAAGTAGCCTACCATTAGCCCAGTAATCCATCATCTTGTTATTCCTACCAAAGTGAACGGCTTCGCACTTAGCTACATTGAATTCCATTTGCCACATTTCCGCCCAGCTCTGCAACTTATCTATATCCCACTGTAACCTACCACTTCCTTCCTCACTATCCACAACTCCACCGACTTTTGTGTCATCCGCAAACTTGCTTACCCAGCTTTCAAGTCCTTCCTCTAGATCATTTATAAAGATAACAAAAAGCAATGGTCCCAAAACAGATCCTTGTGGTACACCGCTAGTAACTGCGCTCCAAGATGAACATAATCCATCAACTACTACCCTCTGTCTCCTTCCAGCCAGCCAATTCCTAATCCAAACCTCTAATGTATCCTCAATGCCATACCTCCGAAGTTTTAGCATTAGCCTACCATGGGGAACCTTATCAAACGCCTTACTAAAATCCATATACACAACATCTACTGCTTTACCCTCATCCACTTCCTTAGTCACCTTCTCAAAGAACTCAATAAGGTTTGTGAGGCACGACCTGCCCTTCACAAAACCATGCTGGCTATCCCTGATCACGTTATTCCTACCCAGATGTTCATAAATCTTATCCCTTACCATTCTCTCTAAGACTTTGCCCACCACTGAAGTCAGACTCACTGGCCTATAGTTACTAGGGCTATCCCTACTCCCTTTCTTGAACAATGGGACCACATTCGCTATCCTCCAGTCCTCTGGTACTATTCCCGTTGACAACGACGACATAAAAATCCAGGCCAATGGCTCTGCTATCTCCTCCCTAGCTTCCCATAGGATCCTGGGGTAAATGCCATCAGGCCCAGGAGACTTATCTATATTCATCCTTTCCAATATTCCCAAAACCTCTTCCCTGCATATTTCCAGGGCATCCATTCTAATTATTTGTGATTCCATATTCACATCAGCAACAGTGTCCTGTTCCTGAGTGAATACTGATGAAAAGTACTGATTTAATGTCTCTCCAATCTCCTCCACCTCCACACACAACTTCCCACTACTATCCTTGACTGGACCGATACCTACCCTAGTCATCCTTTTATTCTTGACATACCTATAGAAAGCCTTTGGGTTTTCCCTAATCCTACCAGCTAAAGACTTTTCATGTCCCCTTCTCGCTCCTCTTAGCTCCCTCTTTAGCTCCTTCCTGGCTACCTTATAACTCTCAATCGCCCCTACTGAACCTTCACGCCTCATCTTTACATATGCCGCCTTCTTCCCTTTCACAAGGGACTCCAATTCCTTACTAATCCACGGCTGCCTCACAAGGCCCTTTACACCATGCCTGACTGGTACATACCTATCGAGGACACGCAGTAGCTGCTCCTTGAACAATCCCCACATCTCATTAGTGTTCTTCTCTTGAAGCCTGTTTTTCCAATCCACACATCCTAAGTCATGCCTCACAGCATCATAATTGCCCTGCCCCCAGCTATAGCTCTTGCCCTGCGGCGCACGATTATCCCTCTCCATCACTAAAGTAAAAGTCACCGAGTTGTGGTCACTGTCCCCGAAGTGCTCACCTACCTCCAAGTCTAACACCTGGCCTGGTTCAATACCTAGAACCAAATCCAATATAGCCTCCCCTCTTGTTGGCCTGTCGACATATTGTGTCAGGAAACCATCCTGCACACATTGTACAAACACCGACCCATCTAATGAACTCGAGCTATAGCTCTCCCAGTCAATATCTGGGAAGTTAAAGTCCCCCATAACAACCACCCTGCTATAAATTGGCATTCTCAATAAGCAGGTATTAAATACCACAGGTTTACTGTAGTATTGTGACCTCCTTACTATCCAAGTAGTCAGTTCAGGATGCAAGCGAGAAAGCTGTCTGTCAGTAAGTTTATTTAAGGCAAAGTTGCATTATTATTTGTGATAATGCTGTAAATAAAGTATAACAGTGAGGTATATAGACCATGCATTACTTTTCTGTGCCTTATGGTTGTCTTACATTGAATATATGGACATCTGATTCAACCAGAATATTTGATCAATAGGCACAATCCTGTCCAATAGGTATCAGTTAATGAAAAGTTTGGTTTATTCCAGCTAAAATTATTGCTGATCCTTTTGTTTACCTCACAGTCATCCAGATTAAATTCCATCTGCCTTTTCTCTGCCCAAGTCTCCAGTCTATCTATGTTCTGCTATATCCTTTGGCAATTCTCCTTACTTTTTGCAACTCTCCCAATCTTCCTGTCCTCTGCAGACTTACTAATCAGCTTATCTTTATTCATTCTTTCAATCTGTGAAAAATTATTAAAGTTCTGAAGTTTACACTATCACAAGTGTATTAACTTTGAGGATACATTGGACAAACTTGGTTTGTTTCATTGAAACATCAGAAGCTGAGGAACAATCTGACAGAAGTTTACATAATTATGGAATGGATAGAATGGACAGTCAAGAGTATTTTTTAATTACGGGGGGCATAGGTTTCAGGTAAAAGGGGGAAATTTTAAATGAGATGTTAGAGGCAGGTTTTTTTACACAGTACGAGGTAAATCCCTGAAATGCACTGCCAGAAGAGGTTGTGAAGGTAGATACATTATCAACAGTTTAAGAGGAGTCTTGACAGATATATGAATAGGCAGGGAATAGAGGGATACAGACCACATGGAGGCAATAGGTTTTTCATTTAGAAAGGCATCATGTGTTGGTACAAGCTTAATTCTTAATTCTTTATTTTTTTAGAGAGTTTGAGAGGACAAAGTTTTGTTAGAACACAAATTTACACCACATCCTATTCAGAGAAAGCACAACTCCTTCTTAGAAGTATAAGCATCGTTCCATTCTCCGAGTAGCTTGTGAAATTTTTCCACAGTCCTTTTCTAACACTCTAATTTGAAAGTCCACTTTGAGGAAGGCTCAGCTGGCCATGAACCTTTGTAAACTTTAACGGTTTGTTCATTGTAATAAGCTATGGTTTGCTTCTGCTGCTTGGCACACAAATAGTCCTGTCAATAGTGATGCATATGACCACTCCTGGTGATGGATGTTGAAATCCTTCAGCCAGAATTATTCTGTGCCCTTACCATTCTCAGTGTTACTTTCAAGTGTTTTTCAGCATGGAGGAGCACTGAGGAGATGTGGTAGGTGATAATCAACAGGGAGGTTTCCTTCCCATGTTTGACTGGATGCCATGACACCTCATGGGATCTGGCGTGAATGTCGAGGCTGCCTGGGGAAACTTTCTGCTGATGTATGTTACTGTGCTGCTATCTCTGCTGGGTCAGATATGCCAATTGATCAGGATATTCCAAAGCTCGGTGATGGTGGTATCTGGGACATTGTAAGTTATGATTCCCTGACCATGACTGCGTTGGGCTGTTTCTTGATCAGTCTGTAGAAAGGTTTTGATCCAAGCCCAAGTTGTTGGTAAGGAAGACAATGCAATATCATTGGGTCTGGGTTTGTTGTTCTCATTTCTGGTGCCTCAATCACTGCCAGGTGATTCATCTGGTTTCATTACTTTCTTTAGACGTCTGGCATTTTGTTAAAACTCCACCATTTCAGAGAGCATTTAAGAGTCAATTATATTGTAGTGAGTCTGGAGTCACATGTAGGCCGGGCACGATAAGGAGGGCAGATCTCCTTCCCTAAATTACATTATTGAAACCCATGGGATTTTCTGGCAGTTGATAAAGGTCACAAGATCACCATTAGGTGAGATTTTAATTCCAAATTTCAATGACTTCAAAGTTCACCATTTGCCATGATGGGATTTAACCTACTCGTTAGGTTGAGCTCTTGATTATTACTCTCGTGACATTACCACGGTCCCACCAAATAGAGAACATTTTAAAAATATCTGCAATATGTATATTTTATGAACAGTATTGTAGTTTATATTGCACCATGCAGAAGATTATAAACTTCAAGAGCAACTGTAACACAGTCACTATTAGTACACATCATTGTTAAAAAACAATGGTTTGTCAATGCTGCTCTTGGCCCTTCCTGCATGCTCCTCTTACATTCTCATTCATGATTAACAATACTTCTTAACATTTTCCAAACATTGGATAGATTGTTAAGTTTGATGCAAACTAGACTATTTGCATTTATAAATATAATCTATGTGTTGACTGTTTTTAAATGATTTTCAGATATGTTTAAAGATGTTCAATTATATTAGTTTTGAGAATTGAAGGTACATTGCTAATAAAATCCACCCTTTTCTACAGGAAATGATTACATCATTCCCAGGCACTGCCCAGAGTTAGAGATTATGCGTGTTGCAAACAGGATTCTGGATGAACTGGTGAAACCATTACATGACCTCCAGATAGATGAGAATGAATTTGCTTGCCTCAAAGCTGTGGTATTTTTTGATCCAGGTAAGTGTCTTTGTTGATTAAACATAGTTTAGGTACCAACATAGCTCATTACTTATTATGATCCCAGACTCCTGGACAAAATCAAACCTTAGAACATGCTGGAAAACATATTAGGTCTGGCAGCATTTGTAGAGAGAGAACGAGAGTTAACCTTTCAATTCTGGCATGACTCTTCTCACAATGCAGAATAAAATCTGATTTCTCAGATCAGTTTTTATATGAAGAAAATTTAACATGGTGGTCATGTACTGAAATATAAGACCATACAATATAGGGGTTGAATTAGGCTATGCAGCCGATTGAGTCTGCTCTGTCATTCAAGTGTGGCTGATATGTTTCTCAAACCCATTTGCCTGCCTTCACCCTGTAATCCTTGATCCTCTTACCAATCAAGAACAGTCTATCTCTGTCTTAAATACATTCAATGACTTTGTTTCCACAGCTCTTTGCAGCAATGATTTCTACAGATTAACCACTTTCCAGCTGAAGAAGTTCCTCCTCATCTCAGTTCTAAAGGATCATCCCTTAACTTTGAGACTATATCCATGGGTTCTAATCTCTCCTTCTAATGGAAGTATCTTGTCTACATCCAGGCCTCTCAGTATTCTGTAAGTTTCCCCCTCATCCTTCTAAATTCTATTGAGTACAGACCCAGAGACCTCAAACGCTCGTCATATGACAAGTCCTTCATTCCAGGATCACTTTTGTGAACTTCCTCTGGACCCCATCCAAGGCCAGCACATCCTTCCCTTGATACAGGACCGAAGACTTCTCACAATACTCTAAATGAATATTTTCCATCCCAAATTACCCAGAGGGCAGTTAACAGTCACCCACATTGCTGCAGGTCTGGAGTCATGTATAGGTTAGACCAGGTAAGGAAGGAAGATTTCCTTCACTAAAAGACATTAGTGAACGAGATGGGTTTTTACAACAATCAACGGTGCTTATGTGATTGCCTGGATGTTAAGGTAGGAGTAACAGTCTACTAGAGAGAAGAACTTAGTGAGACAATTGTTTGTTTTCTCATCTTTAATTATCACCGTTATTTAACTTTAAATTGCTTGTATTTATCCATTTTTCATCAAAAAGTACAAATGCCTGTAAAATGTAGTGTTTTATACCGAAGTGTTAATTTCCTGTGACCTTTGTATCACAGATTGCAGGGGTGTTAGTGATTCAGCAAAAATCAAAAACATGCGATTCCAAGTGCAGGTCAACCTGGAGGATTATATCAATGATCGTCAGTATGATTCCCGTGGACGATTCGGTGATATTCTCCTACTTCTTCCATCACTGCAGAGCATCACATGGCAGATGATTGAACAAATTCAGTTTGCCAGACTCTTCGGAGTGGCAAGAATTGATAATCTTTTGCAGGAAATGCTGCTGGGAGGTGAGAAGCTGGTTTTATTTTTAGTTATAGACTGTTAATAAGACTAAGCTAATTTGTGTAACTCATGGTGAAACAATCTGTTTATACAGTATAAGGAATTTCCATTACCGTACAATTAATTATAAGCTGTTCCTATGTTAAGTGTTGATGAAAAGAAATTCAAAAACAATTTGTGAAAATAGAAAGTTGGGCCCATGAATAAAAACTTTAACATAATAGGTAGATTGTGATATGTGGATGCCTTGAGACGTTAAACTGTTCACTTCTGAGACTTAGATATAAATCTTGTCTCAACTGATAAAATTAAAGCCTTTTCTCATTTCAAACCAGGCCGATCAAACCCTACCTTGGATTTTAGTTTCAGCTTCTAGACCCTCAATCCCTGATCTCAGCCACCAGTGCCCAACTCTTGTACAGGCATGCCCCAGCAACTCCCTCAATGATATGATTCTGAACCTAACTGCTCTTTACTCCTCCAGTTACAGGTTGCTTTGCTCCTGCCTTTGTTGCTAATAGGCTTACATGATGAGCTCATTGGGCCAGTGAGTGAAATGGCTTCCTTCTGGACTGTAAATTTCTACGTCTATTATGTTTAGCAAGCCAATCAGCAACAAGTGCAGGAGAGAAGGAACATGTGATTGGTGAAGCAGCTCCACATTTCCTTCCATTTTGCTTCTGGGGTAACATTTCTCCAAATATTCACTCCAGCGAGTGAACTTTCTCAGCCATTTAAGGGTTTTTGATTCTGATTCATCTGCTGCCCCATGTTATTTTGAGTAATAGACTCCAATGTGATATGGTTTTTCAAAGGTAAAGGCATTTTAACTGCTTGAAAGCTGGATTAGGAAAGAGATTCTGCTGATGGACTGTGAGAAATTAGGCACTAAGTTAAAAAGCAGAATCTTAAAGGTAACCTCTGGATCACTAACTATGCCAATGTGCAAATTAATATCAGGTAAGTAAGATTAAAGACATTTATGCCTGGCTCAAAGACTGCCGTGGGAATTGTGGATTCCAGTTCTCAGGTCACTGGCATCTACACCTGAATTGTGCTAGGGCTATTGTTCTATTGAGAAAGATTACTAGGAACAGAGGGAAAGCTTTAAACTTAAATGAGGAAAGTCAGGGGTCAAGCGTCAGCACATTTAACAAATTGATGGGTAGGATTGAAGCAGGAGAATAAATAGCAGCATGAGAAATGGATGTAACAGTCTTGCAGGAAGGGACAGAGATAAAAGAAATACTAGAATATACTAACAGTAAAGAATAAATATTACAAAGTTAACAAAAAAACTAAAGACTCTACCTGAGTGTGCATAGAATGCATGACAAAATAAACAAATTGATAGTGCACATTGATGTAAATAATTATGATCTGACAGCCATTACAGAGGTGGATCTGCAAAATGATAAGGATTGGGCCCTGAATATTAAGGGTTAGAGAACATTCAAGAGGGATAGCAAGCTGGGAAAAAGTGGAGGTGTAGAACCCTTAATGAAAGATGGCATTGGCACAATAATTTGAGATGAGCTTCCTTCAGGAGTCAGGTTGTCAAAATGGTTTGGGTAAAGTTATAGAATAGTTGGAAGAAGAAGTCACTTGTGGAAGTGATCTACAGTCCCTCTAACATTAACTACAATGTAGGACAAAGTACACAAGAAAAGATATTGGGTGCTTATGATAAAGAAATGGCAATAATTGTAGATCATTTTAATATATATGTACCTGGAAAAATCAAATTGCCTATGGTAGTTTTGGTGAAGAGTTCACAGAATGCTTTCCAAGATCATTTCTTTGAGTAGTACGGGTTAGAACCAACCAGGGAGCAGGTTACAAAAACAGAAAATGTTGGAAACTTTCAGAAGTTTTGAAGAAGGGTCAAATTTCCCCATCCTACTATTTTGTTATCATCTCCACAGATCCTGCCAACCCTGCTGAGTGTCAGCAGCATTTTCAGTTTTTACTTCAGATTTCCAGCTTCTGCAGTATTATATTTTTATTAAGAGAGCAGACTATATTAGTTTCAATATTGTTTAATGAGAGGGGGTTAAAATTACCTCAGCGCATGGGCACATCTAGGCAGCTGGCACCACAACATGACTGAAATTTACACACAGGAAATGGAGAAGCCTGAGTCTAAGACTAATGTTTTAAACTTAAATAAGGGTAACTGTGTCATGTTGAAAGCTGAACAAGCTAAACTGAACTGGGATACTGGCTAAGCAACAGATATGTGGAGAAGCAGTGGCTGACTGTTAAAGGGATACTTTAGAATACTCTGAATAAATAAATTCCTAATATGAAGCAAAATTCCAAAGGGATATCTCATCATCTATGTTTAACTAAAGAAGCTAAGCGAAGTGTAAAATTTAAGGAAAAGTGAATAAATGCATCAAAGACGAGAGGCAGGTCAGATGATTGGTCAGAAAATAAAGAATGGAAGAGAATAACCAAAAGGTTAATTGGGAGAAAGAAATGAGTGTATAAGAAGCTAGCTATGAATGTGAAAACAGATAGTTGGAGTTTACACAGATATCTAAAAGGGAAACAAATCAATTAAATAAGTTCTGAAAAAGAGGCATACTGGACTCAAAGCATTAACTCCATCTCTCCCTCCACAGATGCTGCCAGACCTGTTGAATTAGTCCTGCATTTGCTGCTTGTTTCAGATTTCTAGCATCTGCAGTATTTTGCTTTTAATTGAATAAATTGAATGTTGGTCTTCCAGAGAGTGAGATTATGGAGTTAGTAGTAAACTATAAGGAAATGGCAAATGAAATGAAGAAGGGTTTTCACCATAGAGGTTACAAAAAAAAATCAAAGTAAAACCTGCATATCAGGTGGGAGAAGGAAGAAAGGAACTGGATGAAATTGCGATCAATAAGGAAGTGGTACTGAGAGAACAGATTCCTGATCACATTCATCCTAAGGTCTTAAAATAAGTGACTAACGAGGAGTAGATGCATTAATTTTCCAGAACTTAGAGCTTCAGAATGGAAAGTAGAAATGTAACTCTGCTATTCAAGAAGGGAGCAAGGTAGGAAACAGCCTCATAGTGCCAGGGACCCAGGTTCGATTCCAGCCTTGGGTGACTGTGTGGACTTTGCACATTCTCCCTGTGTTTGCGTGGGTTTCCTCTGGGTGCTCCGGTTTCCTACCACAGTCCAAAGATGTGCAGGTCAGGTGGATTGACCATTCTAAATTGCCAATAGTGTTAGCTGCTTTAGACAAAGGGAAATGGGTCTGGATGGGTTACTTTCAGAGGGTCAGTGTGGACTTGTTGGGCCGAAGGGCCTGTTCCACACTGTAGGGATGCTAATCTAATCTAAAAATAAGCTTAACGTCTGTAATAGTTAGAGTCAAAAAAAACCTGCAGACGCTGGAGTCCAAAGTAGAGAAGCAGAAAGCTAGCAGAACACAACAAGCCAGGCAGCATCAGAAGGTGGAGAAGTCAACATTTCAGGTATTATATCTGTAACATTGACTTCTCCACCTCCTGATGCTGCCTGGCTTGCTGTATTCTTCCCACCTCCTGTTTGTCTACCCTGATGTCTGTCATAGGCAAATCAATCATTCAGGAGGCTATAGTTGGGTACTTAGAAAAAGTTAATCAGAAAGAGTCCAAGTGATTTTTGTGAAAAGGAGCCTATGTTAATCAATTTATTGGAGTTCTTTGAAGGAGAAATGTGCACTATTAAAAAGGGGAGCCTATTGATATACTGTACTTGGATTTGCAGAAGAAAATTTATAAAGCACCACATGGAGGTTATTCTGCAAAGCAGCGCATGTTATAGGGAATAACGTACTGGCATGGATAAAAGATTGGCTGGCTGGCTGGCTAAAAACAGAGTCTGCGTGAATGGGTGCGTTGTCTAATTGACAGGATATGTGAGTTGGCTATGCTCTGGTCTCAAATTGTTTTTCTCTAACAACAGGATGGTTCCCAAATGTTCACAAGATAGCAGGAACAGGGTACTGGATTAGCCATGATCATATTGAATGGAGGAACAGACTTGAAGGGCCAAATGGGATTCTGGAGTAGATTGGTGCTGGAAAAGCACAGCAGTTCAGGCAGCATCCGAGGAGCAGGAAAATCAATGTTTCAGGCAAAAGCCCTTCATCAGGAATACAGGCAGAGTACCTGAAGGATGGAGAGATAATTGAGAGGAGGGTGGGGGTGGGGAGAAAGTAGCATAGAGTACAATAGGTGAGTCGGTGGGGAAGGAAGGTGATAGGTCAGGGAGGAGGGTGGGGGAAGGTAGCAACGAGTACAATGGGTGGGATGAAGGTGATAGGTCAGAGAGGAGGGTGGAGTGGAGAGGTGGAAAAGAAGATAGGCTGGTAGGACAGGTCATGGGGACAGTGCTGAGCTGGAAGTTTGGAACTGGGGTGAGGTGGGGGAAGGAGAAATGGGGAAACTGGTGAAGTCCACATTGATGCCCTGGGGTTGAAGTGTTCCTAGCCGGAAGATGAGGCGTTCTTCCTCCAGGCATCAGGTGGTGAGGGAGCGGCGGTGAAGGAGGCCCAGGACCTCCATGTCCTCAGCTGAGTCGGAGGGGGAGTTGAAATGTTGGACCACAGGGCAGTGTGGTTGATTGGTGCGGGTGTCCTAGAGATGTTCCCTAAAACGCTCTGCTAGGAGGCGTCCAGTCTTCCCAGTGTAGAGGAGACCGCATCGTGAGCAACGGACACCCACACCAATCTGCTGTATGGTTTCACTTGTCAGCCTTTTTGGTCACTGCTGAGGCATTCTGCGTGTTTCTGGTATAGTTTGATCAAGTTTACTTTCCTATGTTCTGTGTGGGCCTATTATGTGTAGGCAGGATGGCAGATCTTTTCCCACACCTCTTAAGATTGGGATGAGGAGAATTTATTTTCCTGAGATGGTCAATGGAATGTTTTTCCCTAAAAAAAGTGGGGCACAGTCATTGAATTTATTTATGACTGAGCTGAACTTTCGACAGACGATGGAACCAGGAGTTTGAGGAGCAGACGGTCAAGTGGAGTTGTGATCACAATCTATTGAATATGATCTTACTGAATGTTGGAATAGGCTCAAAGGACTAAATGGACAACTCCTTCTACAATATCCTTTTCCTATCCTACACGAATAGTTCACATACTATGTCTAAGTTCAGGGCTATAAGCATCATTTGTTTTTCTTTAACTCATCATGGGTGAATACTTTAAAATAATGTAAATCAAGTGGGGTCATCTGACTGATGAATTATGAAAAAACAACCACACAGGACTGGTATTCTGTCACATTATTTTACCTAAGCCTACTTTATAGCTTCTTTCTTTTTGAAAATGTTCACTTTATAATCTTTATTTGTCACAGGATCCACAACTGAAGTAACTCAGTATCCACACTCTGGACATTCTGGTCTACTTCACAATCCTCTAAGTGGCCATGCAGTGATTACAACGGGTGTGCCTTCAGCAATCCATCATGTTCAGATCTGTAAGTTTCCTCACTGGAGTTTGACAGAAACTAGTCTTTGTAAAATGTCCGAATTTGAAGAGTACCTAATGCTCCTTTAATATTGCACTAACACTTATTTTGAATTCTGCAGTCCACTTTTATTGAAAATTAAGGGAAGGTATTGTTAATAATCTTGATGGCATTCACCCTTCCAGATAGGATGACCATGGTTATTACCGAGAAGCGATTGCAAATCTTTTTAAATGAATTGCAAGTGATACAATCAGAAGGAATTGAAGATTTTCAATACTTGAACCTTTTTTTTGGAATATGCAGGAAGTTTTCTTGCGCAAGAAGTTTACTAGTTTGGATGTTTCCAGATTGACAATGGCATTTAATCTGAATTACTTTTTCTTCCTTGCAGCATCACCAGAGACACCACTTCCATCACCATCTTCTGGCTCAGGAAATGAAGAATATAAACTGCACCCTGTTGCTCAGATTCAGACACCATCTGCACGCATGCTGCCTCAAACCATCACTCCCAAGCGGGAAATATTGTAAAATAACAAAATTAATGTAATCCCACACTGATCCTGTGCAAAAACATATACCAAATTATATCAGGACTTCTCCAAACCACAAATGTCAGTTAATATGGAAGTGAAACAACAATGTGTGTTGTGAGCTGTTATATACTGTGGTTACAAAGAGAATGATCAATAGTTTTCATACCATCTCATATCATTAATACGCACCGAAGTCAAAAGTGTGGAAAAATATTAAATATGTTTATATACCATTTACCTTGAATTTCCTCTGTATTAAAATCGAGACACACATAATCGAGCACGATCATAGAATTTTGGGTGTAAGATAGTTATACTCAGAAGTCCAATGCATTCAAATTGTTAAAACTGTCTTTCAAACTCTCCATCTGAACCATAAGTCTATCCATAAAACTGGCTCTGCCCATAAATTAAGGGAAGATGAGAGTAACTGCCATTGACATCAAGGCAATATTCAACCAAGCATGGAATCTAGAAGCTCCAGCACAACTGGAGTCAATGGGAATCATGGGGAAATCTCAAGGCTGGCTGGAGTCACAAAGAACCATGGCTGAGATTGTTGGAAGTCAATCACTCCAGTCTAAGACATCTCTGCACGAATTCCTCAAGTTAGTTTCCTAGGCTTAGCCAACTTTTGCAGCTTCATCCATGACCTTCCCAATGTCAAAGAAGTGAGGATGTTATGCTTCAGGGCATTGGGGAAAAAAAAACACCTTGAATGCTGTGTGCAGTTTTGGTCTGCCTTCTTATTTAAGGAAAGATGCAAATGTTAGGAGGTAATTCAGAAGAGGTTTACGATATTGACTCCTGGAACGAGTTAATTATCCTATGAAGAAAGGTTAAACGATTTGGAATTGTTTCCTGGAGTTTAGAAGTGAGGAGCAACTTGATTGAGGTGTACAAGACCCTGAGCTGTCTTGACAAGGTGGAGGTAGATAGAACGTTTCCTCTTGTGAGTGTGTTTCCAAGACTGAGACACTGTTTTCAAGTTAGGGATCGTCCTTTCAGGAGAGATGAGGAGGAAGGTTGAGCAACTTTGGAACACATTGCCTCAGATGATGTTGGAGGTAAGGAATATTTTTAGTGGAGAGGTGCGAGTTAGGAAAGGAAATGGTTATCAGTACTAGGCGGGAATGCGAAATCTGAAACACAAACAGAAGAGCCATGATCCTTTTGAAATATAGAATAATCTTGAGGGGATGAATAATCTACATTGGTTCCTATTTCATATATTCATAGGAACTACATTACTGTGTTTTTAATGTTGCTGGGTCAATATCCCAGAACGGCATGGTGGCACAGTGGTTAGTACTGCTGCCTCACAGCACCAGAGACCTGGGTTCAATTCCCGCCTCAGGCGACTGACTGTGTGGAGTTTGCACGTTCTCTCTGTGTCTGCGTGGGTTCCCTCCGGGTGCTCCGGTTTCCTCCCACGGTCCAAAGGTGTGCGGGTCAGGTGAATTGACCATGCTAAATTGCCCGTAGTGTTAGGTAAGGGGTATATATAGGGGTATGGGTGGGTTGCGCGTCGGTGTGGACTTGTTGGGCTGAAGGGCCTGCTTCCACACTGTAAGTAATCTAATCTAATCTAAACTCTCCAACAATAACAGAAATTGCTGGAACAGCTCAGTAGGTCTGGCAGCATTCATCAGAACCAGTCCCAAAATGGTCACTC
Source organism: Hemiscyllium ocellatum (assembly GCF_020745735.1). Taxonomy (NCBI): domain Eukaryota; kingdom Metazoa; phylum Chordata; class Chondrichthyes; order Orectolobiformes; family Hemiscylliidae; genus Hemiscyllium; species Hemiscyllium ocellatum. The sequence goes on along the minus strand of NC_083417.1, from coordinate 19,810,827 downwards.
TGCTTTTTCTCCACAGGTGCTTCCAAACCTGCTGAGCTTTACCAGCAACTTCTGTTTTTGTTTCTGATTTACAGCATCCACAGTTATTTTGATTTTTACCTTAGAATTCCCTCCCTAACAGCATTATACCTCAACTCCATGATCTGCAGCTGTTCTAGAACGTAGCTCACCACCACCTTTTATAGGCCAATTAGGGTAGCCCTGGCCAGTGAAGCTCATATCCCACAAGTGAATCCCACATTAGTTTCCCATATTTGCACTCGCTCTGAAGCTCTTTCAAAATTTTGACTGGATTTTCTGAGTTGCAGCAGAAAAGTGCAATGCTTCTAAAGTTTAATCAGATTTGTTTGAGCACCTAAAAGAAAAGAGTCAGAGACTGAATCATGTTTTGCCTTTTTGTTTGCATACATTTTTAATGGTATTTCACACAATGAAATGGAAAAACTTCCCTGATTGCAAGTTGCTAAGCATGCATGTCTAATGTGCATGCATGATGTTTAAGTGAGTTGAAACTTTAAGTTTCACACATGGCAAGAATTTAAGAACATAGGAACAGAAGTAGGTCATTCAGTCCCTTGAGCCTGTTCCAACCTATAAGGTGCAATCAACATTTTTCTTTCAACCATTTTCATATTCCAACAGGATTGACAGGAAATCTGAGTGTAACTAAACATGACACAATGGATACGTTTTTGAGTCGAACTTCATGATTGTGCTCATGGAGTAAGTTCAAGCCCATTATATTGTACTGTTTAAGAAAAGTAAAATTGAGAGCCTCTGTAAAGTATTTGGAGAGAACTTTGTGCATCATGCCACTGACTTTGTTCAGTGATCAAAGACCTGCAGCATTTTAAACAATTTCAAATATTTCACTGATTTATTAAATAAAATTAAAATTAAAAAAATTTTGTATGTAAATCATGTGGCATTATAGCACTGTATTACTGACACACTGCATGGAGTTAATAATTTCATTAAGGCTTTCCTTGAGCTTTCTGGATAGCTCATCTGCTTAAGGATGCAACAATCACAATCCCATACACCAGGAACGCCTTAAAATCAAATGGCTTTGCTTTGCTGACTTGTTAGGCTCACAGATTGGCAGTCATGCAAACTCTTGGATAGAGAAGAGCATCTTTGTACCTTTAACCCAGCAACAAGTCAGAATGTACAGGAAATGAACAGAGCAGTTCAGGTAACATCCGAGGAGATGCTGCCTGAACTGCTGTGCTTTTCCAGCACCTCTCTAATCTAGACTCCGGTTTCCAGTATCTGCAGTCATTGTTTTTACCTAGGAAATGAACAGAGAAAAGAGGACAGCGAAGGGAGAATTAAGAGAGGACAACATGCCCCACGGACTCGTAAATTGAATTGCTTCGTTCACATCAGGGTTTCTTTCGCACAGTGCTTGAAAAGAGGGAATATCAGGATGATGCTGTTTTTCAAGGAGCAACTGTAATTTATTTTTCAATAAACTTAGAGAGAATTTATCACAATTTTCTAATGTAGATATTAATAGCAGCAAAAAAATACATCATGTCAGCAAATTAATGTCTGTAATCAAACAAAATAAAGGCCCAGATCATTTTTGAAACTGTAATCTTCTGCAATCTCAATAGGTCTCCAGTGATGGCGTACACGGCAGCCTCCGTAATTTATATCATCTGATATATCATCTGAAATCTCAGTGAGATTCATGCCTTCAATACAACTATTCTCTTCGTCAGTTTTGGCTTTTTTTCCCCACAGATATTATTATGAAAAACAAAATCGTGAAATATTGCATGAATTACAATGGAATTTTTTTTCTCATAAACATATTTATTTGCAAATTTTTTAAACTTTAGAAACATATAAAATTATTGAAAAATACAATCAATAACAAACATCAGTAGAATAAAAACAAAAAACCCCACAAATTACAAGACAACTACTGTCTACTAACTACTAACTTATCCTATAATACAAAACAAACCCTAACACTGTACAAAGCAACACCAAAAAAAAGAAAAGCAAAAAAAAACAAAAACCACAAAATACAGAATAGCTATGCTCGGCACAAAGCTCCTAAACAAAGGAATGGGAGTACTGTATATATACCTGTATTAGCTCAGGAGACCCCCACCACTTCCCCTCCCTCCTCCAGGGCCCAGGGCTTGACAAATCTAACAACCTGATTAGACAAATGCCCTAGTTAACTGACAAATCTATATCCAAATAACTCAAGTAGGGCTGCCATGTCTTGTAAAAATGGTCTGTTGTGTGGTGCACCATGTTTGAAAAAAGGTCCAAGAGAATGTGCTCCATAATTAACTTCCGTCATCCCAGCCAAGCTCAGCGGGTTCTAAGACACCCAATTAATCAGAATATTCTTCCGTGCATAATATGCAAGAATATTAAATAGTTTCTTCCCATGCCCGTCTAAAGATGGCAAATTCGGTAGACCTAAGAGGAGAGATATTGGGTCTCCTTTGACTTCAGTCCTCAATACCCTCGCTATCTCTCCCGCCACAGCATTCCAATAAACACAGAGCCTGTGGCATGTCCAGAAGCAATGGGTAAGAGTACCTACACTTATTTTACATTTGGAGCACACTGAAGATGCCCCTTTTTTAAACTTCGACAGACGGTCTGATACCAGATGAACCCTGTGCAGAACTTTTAACTGCCTAGCGCACGTCCTATTACACATTGAGATCTTTCGAGTATTCTCCCATATGTTTTCCCATGTTTCAGAAGAGATCTCCACTCCTAGCTCTTGCTCCCAGACCTCACATAACCGGTTAATATCCTGCCAGGCCCTGTTACCCAGCAGGCGATAGAGGACACTAACCGAAAGGGTGCTTGTTTCTGTATCGGGCTTATAGGGCTTAGTGGGAAGTGTAGTCTTCTTCTGCATGAAATCCCTAACCTGAAAAAAATGGAAAAGATCTCTGCTGGGTAACCCGTATATGCGGCTCAGTTGCTCAAAAGACATCATAACCTCCCCCTCAAACAAGTCTCTCAAACTAGAAACTCCTCTCGCTGCTCATAGTTTGAACCCTGAGTCCATCATCCCTGGTCGGAACACTGGCATGCCAACTATGGGACTGAGTGGCAACGTCTTGGATAAACAACCCTCACTCTGACGCATCGCCCTCCATGTACTAATGACAATGGGGTTCCGGCAGTGGTCCATAACTGTCCTCATCTTATCCATGAACTACAGGTTAATAAGAGGGCACTTTGCTTGGGAGGCCTCAATATCCAGCCATATTGAGTTTGGATCATTACCTACCCAATCGCAGACCATGGACAGCAGAGAACTCAATTAATACCTTCTGATGTCTGGGAATGAGGAAGAACATTCATCTTAATGAGAGATATTCAGCCCAGCCATGAAATTGGAAGAGCCTCCCACCTCTGGAGATCTTGCCTAAGAACTTCTGGCACATCCTTAAGGTTCCCCAAAGGCATAACCTCCGATTTTGCAAAGTTAATTTTATATCCTGAAATAGCCCCAAATGAATTGATACATTGTATCAATTGGGGTACGGAGGTCATCGGGTTTGATAAAACAGATGGACACCATCCGCATACAGTGTAATCTTGTGTGCCCTCGATCCCACTTCTGGAGCAGTTATGTGGACATTCTGACGAATGGCCTCTGCCAGCAGCTCTATCAGCAACGTAAACAACAATGGTGAGAGGGGGCAGCCTTGCTGACTACCCCGACCAATTCTAAAATTCCCAGACTTCATCCTGTTGGTGATGACTGTGGCTAGAGGGTGGTGATATAAAACCTCCACCCACCTACCAAAGACTCCACCCAACCCCAAAAATGGCCATTCCATCTGGTCAAATGCTTTCTCTGCACTTAAGGAAATCAACAACCCCTGAATCGATCATTGCTGACAAACTTGCACCATATTCAGCAACCTTCTAATATTATTTGAGAATCTACAGCCCCTTATAAAGCCTGTCTGGTTCTCTTTAATAATATGGGGCAACACCTTTTCCGATCTCAGTGCCAGGATCTTAGAATCTTGAAATCTGAATTTAATAGAGAAATGGGCCTGTATGAGGCACAATCCTCAGGAACCTTCCCCTTCTTAAGAATTAAGGAAATATTAGCTTCTCTTAAAGATGGTGGTGGGCATTCATGTATACAGGAGTGATTGTACATCTCCAACATTGGCCCTGATAGAATCCCTTATAAAACTCACCCGGGAGACCATCAGGGCCAGGCGCTTTCCCACTCTGAAGTTGCCTAGCTGTCTCCTGTATTTCCTGAACTGTCAAGGAGCATTAAGGAGAAAAGCCTGTTCCAAGGTTACCCCTGGGAGGTCCAGGTTCTTAAAAAAGGTCTCCATTTTAGCCCTCCTATCTTCGCAACCTTCATACCAATACAATTCAGAGTAAAAGCTCTGAAAAGCCTCATTAATCTTTAGCATCATACGTAATGGATTGGGGAGCATGCTTTTTCTTAGTCAGGTATGCTAAATACTTCCCTGGCCTGTCCCCATATTCGAACAGCCTTTGTCCTTCAAAAACAAGTTCTTTCTTTGCGTTTTGTGTCAGTATTGAATTCAAAGCAGCCCGGATGCTGTGATCTGCTATAGCTTAATCACCGAAGGCCGCGCAAAATGTGCCACTTCGGCGGCTTTCAACCACATTTCAAGTAGACTTTGCTGTTCCTCCTTCTGTTCTTTTTGGCTAGCCGAATAGGAAATAGGTAATCCCTAGCCAAGGCCTTAGCAGTCTCCCATAGCATGGATGGACTACTAGCCGTGCCCGAGTTGATAGTCAAGAATTCCTGAAACTCCTTCAAAAAGTGTTCCACAAATTTGGAATCCTTAAGGAGAAAAGGGTCCAAATACCAGTGTCGCAAACCCAGCCCTTCGCTCTTGGCCTGAGCCTCCAAATATACTGCCGTGTGATCAGAGATAGCTATATTCTCAAATTTACAACCCATAATCAAATCCAGAAGTGGATTTGAAAAAAAGGTAAAGTCCCTGCAGGTAGGGTGAAGACATCTCCAAATATCCATCAGCCCCAACTCCTTGCATAAGTCAACCATCTGCTTGGTCTGTGAAAAAATATTTGTGGGCCCACAAGGCATCCTGTCCACTCTTGTATCAAAAAATTAAAACTCCCCCCTATAATAATGTGCCATGTTCCAAAAGCACTCAACTTAGAGAAAGCATTAATCAAAAATTTGAGGGGATGCGCCGGAGGGTAGTAGACATTTAAAATGCCATATTCCTCCCATGTATTAGGACTTTAAGTATCACAAGCCATCCTGCTCATCTTTCACCTGCTCTAATAATGTGAATGGCAGAATTTTCTGGATAAGTACAGCCACTCCCCTACTTTTAGTAGTAAAGGATGAAAATAATACCTGGTCATAACCCCCCTGTTGTAATTTCAGGTGTTCCCCATCATCAAGATGGGTTTCCTGCAACAAAGCGATATCAACCCTTTCCCTCTTAAGGCTAGAAAACACTTTTTTCCTTTAACAGGTGAATGACTCACCTTAATGTTCCAGGTGCACCATTTAATAAGACACTTAGCCATATCCCCTTTCAGAGATCATTGAACCCCTCAGAGGGAGAATCCTGCTAACAAAGCGCCAAGCATAAGTAAATAAAGATTCATAGAATCGAAAAACTATTTGCACAAAAATTACTCTATCATAACTATAAACAACTATTACTACCAAAAAACTATAAAGAAAACTAACTATAAAACCTTGAATGGAAGACTCTTCCCCCTGCCACTTAGGGGGCAATCACCCCATCCATCCCCTCCTTCACAGCTCCTTTAAACCTGGACTGTGCCCCAGCCTTAGGCCAGAAAAAAAAACAAGGAGATGATCCTTAAATCAACAGAAAAAAGACAAAGTTATGATGAGCACTGCACCCACCCCTGGCTTCATGTCACCCCTACTTGTGACTAAAAGAGAAGCAGAACAAACAAAAGGGGGAGAGAAAACAAAGAACATTCACAAAATTGCCCATCAGAAAATCCAGTTATTAAAAAAAAGGAACAACTTATTCCAAGGTCTTTTCCCCCTTTACAAAAGCAAAATTATTAGAGCGAAAGAAAGGAATTTAAAAAAGGAAAAGAAAATATGGGGAAAGATAGAAAAGAGAACAAACATTAACAGTATTCTTTAGGCCAATCTGTCTATTTTAAAGTGTCCACAAAATTTTTGGCTTTATCCGCTGAGTCAAACGTATAAATTGTGTCCTCGTGGCTGAAACGAAGTACTGTGTGTTATCTCATGGAGTACTGGATGTCCAGGTTCCTCAGTCTCTTTTTAACTTCATAGAAGGATTTCCTCTTTCGAATTACAGCTGCAGAGAAATCCTGGAGAAACATGATTTTTTTACCCCTTGTACAGCAGTGTCTGCGGATCTTTTCACAGGGATCTGGAAGCTTCTATGACTTTTTGTTTGTCCTTATACGAGTAGAAGTGCACTAGGACCGGGCCAGGGCGCTGCACTGGGCCTAACCTGTGCACTGTAACCCAATAAACCCTTTCAATCTATGGCCTGCTGGACTCAATGTGAAGTCCCAAAAACTTTGGCAGCCAGTTTTCAAAGAAGCTGACTGCTCACCTTCCTCATCTTCAGGGAGCCTGACAATTCGGAAATTTATCCTCCAACCTTGATTCTCAAGGTCATCGATATGGTTTCGCAAGGTCCATACCTCTCGCTCCAGCACCTGGATCCTACAGGATGAGGACTCCATTGCAGCTTCCAAGGCCTTAGTTCAACCCTCCATCTCCAGTCACTCCTCAAAACCCTGGATCTCCTGCTCATGCTTCTGCAGCATGGATGCAATAGGTTGGACCTGGGCACGAATCTCCCCACGGATCTCCTCAATCGCAGCCCCAACTTTCAAGATAAGTCTCTCCATCGTTGCAGCCAATTCCTGAGAGTCTGTCAGGTCACCGGGAGGGGGGTTCAGGAGAGGCTGCTGTTGCTGCAGTCTCTGGTGTGGTAGGTACTGCAGGGGAGTGTCCTCCCTGCTGCTGTTTGCTCACTCCTTTTCCCTTTGGCATCTTTCCCACTCCCAAATATTAACAAATATGTGATCTGTAATGTTTTAAACAAATAATTCCACCACATAAGTTGGCCAGGGATGGCCAAAAAAAACCCAGTATGGCTTGATTGTTAGGCAGAGCTGTCAAGAGCAGTTCTACAGAATCACTGCCATCTTGCCGAGTTGGAAAATATTTTTAATGAAAACTGTGTACTTAGATTTTTACCTAAACCTTGGAACGCCTGTCAACCAATTCTAAATTAAAACATTCACAACATGGCCTTATTCAGTACAGGGACTTTTGAGTTGCTTCTACAACAATTGAACATCCTTAGTACCAGCTGAAAACTTCAGATGAAATTGCTTATTTTGAATTTCTTTTCTTTTGAAACCAATTTGATTTTTATGAAAACATTCTATGAATGTCACCACTCACACTGAAAAGCTTAATCGTTTCTACATAAATCCAAATATCTCAAGTGTTTTACCCAATGCGAGCTTCATCCTTCAATTTAATCAGACCACACAGAATCACAGTGAAATCAATGTGCACTTATATCTGTGATGTAAGTAAAGACAACTAATGGACAAACAATTCAAATGTAAATTCCTGAAATAATTTTCATGATTGAAAGGAAAAATAAGTCTCATGCTGACACTGTACTGAGAACAGCTGCTTCACCATCATAGGTTAAAAACAAATGGGGAGGCAACTGTGTGACAGCAAACAATGAGAATCACTAAGCTTTGGGCAATGTTTGTTGCATATCTGCTCCAAACTTGAATATTTGCTGCTTAACATTGAAAAAATAGGCAAGTTGTGAGCTCCTTAGTTTTCACAATATCTGAAATATTGCACCCATACCATAAAGAACATTTACAATCAACTCAAACTAAATCACGGAAAAACAATATTGTAATAGGTTTGACAGCAGCAGTTTAATTCTAGTGCAGTATGGATTCTGACAACAGCACAGATTTTGTAAAGGTAATAAGAGCATAAAAGACATCGCTTATTGATGTTACTCCTGTGAAACAGATTGAATTGGAATTGCCTGATTGAGGTATATGACAGTGAGAAAAGTGAGGTCCATTTCCTGCCTTTGATTCTGACCATTGCACCCTCCGGGTGGAAATCCCACTCAAATGTTGCTCCAGTGATCCACAGCCCCGCCTTGGGTACTTTACCGAAACAGCCACCAATCCTGGCACTGAGGCGAGTAGAGTTGCTGTTCTCCAACTTCTGGTTGTCCTCAGCGAGTGGGATTTCCAACCCTTAATGTTACAACGAATTCAACCCACGAGCCAACAGGTGGAATCTTATAAGACCTTGGGGGGGGTCTCAGCTGCTGGCTGAGAGCTCTTCTGTATTCAACAGATGACTAGGAACTCGGAGGCTGCTACTGCTGCAGCTGGTATACCACCCAGCCCAAGCTGAGCATTGACTCTGGATCGGAGACACAGGTTGTGATGGCAGGTGGAGTCACAGGGAAATAGAAGAGGGAGGTTGACAGCAAGATCAGGGGCTTGATCTCAGTGGTCCCCTCACCTTTGCTCCCTCAATCAGAAACTCTCAAACAAATAAACCAGGATGCTCCCGCATTAGAAATCCTTTCCTGCTGTGTGGTGGGAAGAGCCAACAAATCAGGCATTCTTTGCTCACAGGGCAGCAGGGCAGCATGATCATCCACTGACCTTCCCATCCCAGATTTAATTAGGTGGAGGTCTGAACTCTCCAGCCATATTAGATGCTGCCCACCACCAAACATAAGGAATAAGATTTCACACAAAATGACAGGTGCAAATGTTCAGTGAAAAGTTTCACACTAGAGCAGCAGAGGGCAGTCTTAGTTGGATTAAGTTAAATATCACACAACACCAGGTTATAGTCCAACAGGTTTAATTGGAAGCACACTAGCTTTCAGAGCTAGTGTGTTTCCAATTAAACCTGTTGGACTATAACCTGGTGTTGTGTGATTTTTAACTTTGTACACCCTTGTCCAACACCGTCATCTCCAAATCATTAGTTGGACTAAGTTGCTTTGTTGAAGGGAGCTTTAGTTTGCACCAGAATGAGCTTGATGCTAATAAGAATACTGTGATGTTAGATAGCAGAGGGGAAAAAAGACATTACGTTTCTCCACATATGCTGCATATTACAGGATACAAATTTCAAATAAAAGAAAAACAACTTAATGAAGGGGAATTAGCACTAACTGCTTTAACTTCATCAAATATAATTGCTCTCAATGTAGCAGCTTTGCAAAAATATCATCACACTGTGATAAAATGCTGCATAAACAGCTTCTTTAATCATAGTATACCAGTTACTGCAAGCAACATCATCAAAAAGATAATAATTAAAATTGCCCCTAATATTTCAAGTATGCAATTTTGATATTAATCAAACCTGCATTTGCATCCCTTGTAACTGATATAACATTACTATTAGAGAAGTTGTTTTTATATTTAAAACTGCCATACCTAGAATTTAAAGCTTATTCCAATGTTAGCAAACTCAATCAGTTCTGTTTTAACTGTAAAAATAAATGTGAATAAAATAAATTGCAAGTAATTTTAAGGTGCTTACTGATACTTAAGAGCAATGTATTATTTGTTACTCTGATGTACAGTAAAGAAATTAAAGGACAGAATTTCAAAATAAATCTTCTCAATAAAGTTTTCTCTTCCAGCCAAGAACACTGTAGGTATGGAGGTATTAAACTTAAATCTGTCATGTGGTTTAAAGACTAGCTGTTGAAAATAAAAACGTTCTTCAAGGAATTATATCTTTGAGAGAACAACATATATCTTCTGATTCCCACTATGTGCCAACCTACCATACTTATGCAACACAATGTTTCCTGAGATTTGTACATTTATTCCAATTTGTGGGCATCTTGTGTTGTTTACTGCATCAACATTTCATTTGCATCATGATACAGGCTTGACGTAGAACTGAACAAGACAAAAAATAATTAAGTTGGATAAAGGGTACATGATTTATTCATGTGCAATTTATTTTGAGTTTGGAATTTTGAATTTTAAAACAATAACTTTGCTGAGTCTGAAAGGTTTAATATTTAACTTGTAAGTATTTCAGTAATCATAGTGATTCCTTTTAAAATATTTTGTGAGAGCTATCCTTCCAAACTAATGAGATTTTTTAATACTTTACACCAAACAAGGTAGACAATTATGCATCAAGAACCTTCTTTTTTAAAAGATTGGGCAAACAGTCATTACTTAAAGACAGAGACCGTTCCATTTTTATTCCAGTTTTTGATAGTTCTGAAGAAGTCCTTCAATGACGATGAATGTGTGAAGCTATGCTCCTGAGAAAGGGAGATTTGTTAACATAAGATTACCTTGGAATAAGGAATCAGTACTATATCCAGACCAGAAGTGTTTGGACAAAACTCTGAAGAGGATTTTTAAAGCTGAGTATTTTTCAGTTCAGGTGTTTGATAACAGCAATCTTGTCTGCACCAAAATTTTCTTCACATTACCAAGAATAGCTTGATGCTGAATCTGACTGATTTCATTTCCCCGCATGTTCTGTATGAGAATGAATCCTGACTTCAAATCAGGAAGAAAATTAATAAAGGAGAATGATGCTCCCAATTAATTCACCTTGGAAAGGTTTTTTCCTGGAAGGGGAGGGAGGGCATGTGTCAGGAAGGAGCATAGTATGTGATGGTTGAATTGTGCATGAGACCCAGGGGATCGTGTGGGTGCATGAAATGTGTCTGAAAACTAAGATGTTAAATTGATTATAGCAACATAGCCTCATTTAAGTAAAATTTATCAGATTTTGCTCGGCACCAAGCCTGATTTACTTATTGGCCAGCATGCTGGATCTGGACATTTTAAGAGGTGTCAGATACAGGAAAGTCCAAGGATCTTTGAGAGCATTCTTGCTTCTCCTAAACAGGAAAGGGTTTCAAAGAACGGACATTTCTTTAATGTTCCATGGCACCTGCTGGCATGCCAGCACCTTATACCATAAATCCACTCTAAAGTTCACAAAAGAGTGGATTCCCTGATGTGATGTTAATCTTCCTAAATGTCTAACGTTAAATATGATACTGACCTGCCCAAAGTAGGAGTCTTATTGATTTCATGATGAGCCGCACTAGAAAATACCAGAGTATGAGATAGAATTTTCCATTTTTAAGCCCTCCTATGCATTGCTAAAATAGAAGGTTTGAAGAGGCACATTGAGAAAAATGATTTTTACTTGTCACAGTGGTAACTGGATTGTCAAAAAAAAGTTAAAGGCAGGATTAAAAAATAGAAAAGCTTAATATTAATTAACATTTAATTTAAAGGTTGCAGGATCTTTCAAAAAAAGAGGCTGAAGCAGATTTCATAAATGGGAAGCAAATAGATATTTGAAAAAGGAAATTTTTCAAAGGAATAAAAAAGGTTCTCAGGGAAATAGTTAAAGAGTCATGATAAAGAGTCATGATACCAAATGGCCATCTCTGTGCCACAAGATTCTGATTTACAAGATTTGTGTATTTTGAAAATGAATTGATTAAACCATTTTCATCTTCCTGTGCATTCTTGGAAAATCATTAGATCTGCAGAACTGACATAGTGGTCATCTTCTGAATAACAGATATCATTCTGCCATGATAAGTATCAGAGAACTATCCCTTTTGCTCCAGTTCAGTCCTCACTGCAATATTAAAAAAAAATCAACACTGGATAAAAAAAACAAGTCATGCTAATCCAGTGAAAGCATTACTGGGGAGTGGGGTTGCAAGAACAATACTAAACTTGCATGTGTTATGAAGATGCAAATGTACTGTCCCTTTAAGAAAGTTAAAAGTGAGTAGAACTACCTGACAGCACCAAGTGTGTTCTCAACAAGCTATAATGTAGCATGTGGTCCAGCAGTGAGGATAGCTGGTTGCCTAGAGACAAAAACAAATTTGAATTAGACCAGTTTAAATTCTCCCAAAAGAAATACCAAACTCCAATCCAGCTTGAATTGAGTATATTGACAATCTTAAAAACCAATGACACAATCCGATGCTTTGGGTGAATAAGACAGGGGAGAATTGAACAGTTGAGAGAAGAACTGCCAAGGCAACAGCATGTAAAGACTGCCCAAAAAATAGCTCTCTTAAAGGTACTTTATAGAGGCACGCATGAGAATTTCTAGAAGCATGGCATTCCAACTGGAACTCTATCAACAAACGCTTCGAGTTAGACCACATCGACCACCCCCTCAGAAAAAGAACCAGAATGACATCACCACAGGAAATGATACCACCAACCCAAAGAAACCCAAACATATAACTAGAAAGCAGGAATTATCAGCAGTGCTTCGCCCGGAGACATACTGAAGATGTTACCTAGTGTGGTGACGAAACATCTGGAAATGAACCTTCCAGCTCAGTGAGCAAAACCTACATCCAAAGTTATTAATTTTTATTTTAAATAATTCTTGGCCTCTCGAATTTTCAGATTACTGCACAGAATAAATTTTTTTCTGTATCGCTGATTTACATTAAGCGGGGAGGGGATTTACCCCATGTCATAACAGTTTGGGGGCTTGTCATCGGGATTTGAACTGGTTTAGATATATTGAAATTGATTTGGGGTATGAAAATTCCCAGCAGATTTAAACATTTGCAGGTTAGTGTCCCAGATCTTTAAATAAAATGTAAGTGAGGCAATTAGTTTACTTTTGTTGACTTGTGACTGATTAAATTAAAAGTGAGAGAATTGGCTCTTAAAATTGCGAAACAGGTTCTGGGATTTGAAGATGACTCTCAAACTTGGAAATAAAAAGGCCACACTTTTCGAATGAACAAATAAGTTAGATTTGTGTTTAACCAAGGATAAAAGTAAAACTGAATTGTAAGGGAGGTACTCAAACACATAGGTGTGTCAGAGAAATTAACAAATGCAGTAGAGGTAGAAAAAAAATTGAGGAAAATGGAGTTAGAACATAAACAAAGAGAGAGAGAGGAAAGAGAGAGAGGAGAAAGGAAAATGAAAGAGAGAGAGGAAAAAGAGAGAAAAGGTTCTTGGCTGAGCAAAAAGAGTCAAGAAAGGAAGAGAGAGAGAGAGAATTTGAGTTTTGAGAATTGTAGCTCAGGTTGAGGTTCTGGGTGTAGGTTTGCTCATTGAGCTGGAAGGTTCATTTTCAGATGTTTCATCCCCATTCTAGCTAACATCTTTAGTGAGCCTCTGGATGAAGCACTGCTCATGTTTCCTGATTTCTATTCATACGTTTGGGTTTCCTTGGGTTAATGATGTCATTTCCTGTTCTTTTTCTTAGGACGTGGTAAATTGGGTCCAAATCGATGTGTTTGTTTATAGAGTTCTGGTTGGACTGCCATGCTTCTAGGAATTCTCATGCGTGTCTCTGTTTCACTTGTCCTAGGATGGTTCATTGAAATAATAGGAGAAAGTGAGGACTGCAGATGCTGGAGATCAGAGCTGAAAAATGTGTTGCTGGAAACGTGCAGCAGGTCAGGCAGCATCCAAGGAGGAGAATCGACGTTTCGGGCATAAGCCCTTCTTCCTGAAACGTCGATTCTCCTGCTACTTGGATGCTGCCTGACCTGCTGCGCTTTTCCAGCAACACATTTTTTAAGCTCGCTGAAATAATGTCCTGACGCAGCTTTGTTTATGGATGTTGGGATGATTGCTTCTGTAGTTCAATATCTGGCCCAAATGTGTTGGTTTCCTGCAGACGCTGGTTTGAAGTTCCCCAGTGCCTGTTCGCTCTACTGTGACATCTGGGAATGGCAGCTGGTTGTTGTTTTCCTCATCTTTAGTGAATTTTATGCCAGTAAGGGTAATGCAGAGACTTGAACAAGTTCTGCCAACCATCCAACCCAAACTTCGGGCCTGCTACGTGGATGACACCTTTGTCATCACTAAATGAAATAAATTAGAAGAAACCTTGAAGACCATCAATAATACCCTTACTAGCATTAAAAGAAAAATCATTAAAGAGGAGGAAAACAACAACAAATCTACACCCAGAGAGTATTTGAACCGGAGAATTGTGACTTAGTCAGTAAAGCCAAGTTAGCAGGGTGGAGATTAAAAGAGAAGGTAATAATATAAAAATATAACATACATATAAAATATTACACAAGTATGTCAAACCTCTGCCACATTTTGATGAGAAAGATGTTGAAGCCTTCTTTATTTCATTTGAAAAATTGGCTAGGATTGATGGGTAGTGCTAGTTCAAACTAAACTGATAGGCAGTGCTAATGATGGATTTACTGTGCTGTCAGATGAGGGGTTAAGAGATTATGAAGAGGTTAAACAGGCTAAATTGGTACCAGAAGCATACAGACAGCATTTCAGAAACACAAAGAAGGAACAAGGTCACACTCATGTTGAGTTTGAACGAATTAAACATAGTCATTTTGATCGACGGTTGCGTGCTTTGAAAATAGATAGGACCGTTGAGGCTCGCAGAAAGATTGTTCTGCTGGCAGAATTTAAAAACTCACTCTAGTAATGGGAAGAATTCACGTGGAGGAACAGAAAGTTCAGGAAGTGAGAAGGGCAGCAGAATTAGCAGATTAGTACATATTAGTGCATAAGACAAGCTTCTGACCAGAATTTCGTCCTGTGAGGATAGACATTGGGAAATGGGAAGCATCCTACACTTCGAAACCAAGAGATCACTGGTATGAATTTACCACAGGATATAAAAGAAGCCCAAGAGGTTGGACAGAAGGTGAAAGGCCTCAGGTGTTTTCGCTGTAGTGGAGTGGGACATAGAAAATTACAGTGCCAGTGGTTTCAGAAGGGCACTGGGAAAAGGTGTTTTCACTGCCAGAAGGTGGGACACAAAGACATACTGCTGGTGGTTAAAGAAAGGTGCTGTGGGAAAAGATATGGTAAAAGAAGCTAAGCCAGTGGCATTTGTGAAGGTAGTAAAGGAGACCCCAAGGAGAGCTGAGGAACAGCAGCAGAGTGCACAGCCTAGGCAGGGACTGGGTATGGAGTTAGTACCTGATCTCTACAAAGAATTCGCCTCTGTGGGTAAAGTTTACTCAGAAATAACAAGGGGAAAAAGGACACAAAGTCATAATTTTGAGAGATACAGGATCTAAGCAGTCACCGATAGTAAGGGATGAGCAAATGTGCACGGTTTCTGATCTGTACCCAAGAATGTGGTAATTTGTGGGATAGATGGATAGAAATTTAGCATTCTGCTATGTAAGATCAAGTTGGAGTGCCAATTTAAAACTGGGGAAGTTACAGTGGGAATGATTGGCATAGTGTCAGTTCCAGGAATTCAGTTTGTTCTTTGGAATTACTTGGTAAGATTCAAGTCTAATCTAATCTAATCTAAAAAAAAGGTGGGAGTGACACCCCTTGTTGCGGAAAAGCCGAGGGAAAACCAAAGACTGAGGAGTTAAAACAGAAATATCCTGGTATTTTCCAAGACTATGCGGTAACCAGATTCAACTACCATAAGTGACTGCACAAAGCGAAAAGTAAAAAGAAAGATGAAGGTGTTGAGGTTCAGTTAGCAGATAACCTGTTTGACGTAATGGTGCAGGAAAAACCTGAACAGGCAGAGGGTCAGACAGAAGTGTTCAGTCCTGAAAGGCTAAGAGACTTGCAACAGCAAGACTAGATGATAAAAGACATATATGTGGATGGGTACTCTGAAAAGAAGGCAGAGAATATTCCAAAGGGTTATTGTCTGAAAAGTAGAATCCTAAGATGGAAATGGACACCATGGCAAGTTAGTGCAGAGGAGAAATGGGCAGAAGTGCACCAGATTACATTGTCGGTTGCATACAGACAGGTGTTATGACATGAACTACCTGTCGGAGGTCACCTACGGGTATGAAAGACTCAAGCTAAGGTGCAAAACGTTTTTTTGTTGGCTGGAATGCACAAGGATGTGGTTAACTTTTGCCATACATGTCATATATGCCATATGGTACGAAAGCCACAGATGGTAATTAAACCAGCACCTTTGTTGCCAATTCCCGCATTTGAAGGTTATATTTGATTGCGAATGTCTCCCCCGGAGAACTAAAACTGGGAACCAATACTTGTTAATCATAACAGAGGTGTCTACCAGATTTCCGGGGGCAATTTCATTACAGAGTATCAAGGCAAAAAATGTGGTAGAAGAGTTAGTAGCTTTCTTCACATGGTATGGGTTACTCATAGAGATTCAGTCAGACCAAGGGTCAAATTTACAGCGAGGCTGTTTAAAGCGGTTATGAATAGCTCAGGTAGACAACACTATAAATGCAGTGCATATCATCCTGAATCCCAGGGAGCTTCAGAAAGGTTGTATCAGAACTTGAAGACCATGTTGAGAGCATACTGTCAGGACTACCTGAATGATTGGGATAAAGTTATCACATTTGTACTGTTTGTGATTAGAGATCCCCCAAACTAGTCTACTCAGTTCGCTTCCTTTGAGTTAATATTCATTCATAAAGTGAGAGGCCCTTTGAAACTAATAAAAAAAATTGAGAGAGAGAGATGAAATAGAGTAGGTGAGTTAGCAAAACAGCTCCTAAAGAGGGCACAGTGTAGAATGAAGCAGGTGGCAGATAAAAGAGACACAGACATTTTCCCAAGGGGATGACATGTTAGTACTGTTACCAGTGACAGGAAATCCCTTCAAAGCCAGGTTTAGTGGTCCCTATCAAAGGGAGAAAAAGTTTAGTCAGGTTAACTATCTTGTAAAAACGCCAGATAGGAGAGAAAAAAGATATCAGATATGTCATATGAACATGTTGAAACTGTATTATATAAGAGAGAGAACTGGAGAAACAGGTGTTAGTTATTGCCCTGAAGAGTGAGGAATCAAATCCAGATGATGTGGATTTGGATGTGCCTCAAAATAGATTAAGAAATGAAGAAGTCCTTGTGGAATGGGATAGGTTAGTAAGCTATCTGTCTCAGGAGCATAGATAACAGTTGTAAGATTAGTTACTGCAGTTTGAGGACATGTGTAAGAATCAGATGGGGAGCACTAATGCTATCGTACATGAAGTAGACAGAGGGAATACTGCTGCAATTAAATAACATCCCTATCGGCTTAATCTTTTCAAAACCAGACAGATCCAGGTGGAGGTGGGGAACATGCTCAACAAGGACATTATTGAATCAAGCCAGAGAGTGGAGTTAGCTGATCGTCTTAGTTCCCAAATTCTGCATGGATTATCTGAAGGTCAACGCTGTTACAAAATTGGACTCATATCCAATTCCTAAGTTGGAGGACTGTATTGAGAAAGTCAGACCAAGCCAGTTACATCACCAAGTTGGACTTAAAGTTACCTGCCAGTAACCACGCATTTAGAAGAGGTGGTAAAAGAAATTTGTGTTTGTTACAGCAAATGGGCTATATTGTTTAAAGTTTTGCCCTCTGGAATGAAGAACAGACCCGCTACATTCCAAAGACTCATAAACAGAGTTGTGGCTGGATTAACAAACTGTGCAGTCAATTTGGACGATGTTGTGATCTATTGTAAGTCCTGGAGAGATCACATGGTAAGTGGCAGAGCTCTTTGAAAGATGAGAAGCAAATTAACTAAAACTGAATTTACAAAAGCAGAGGTGATGTTCTTGGGACATAACGTTGGTCATGGAAGGTTGACCCCAGGGAAAGCAAAGACAAAGGCCATTGAGGAATTTTCATGACCAACCTCGAAGAAAGAGGTGCTTCGATTCTTAGGACTCAGCAGATTCTTTCGGAGGTTTGTCCCAAACTTCAGCAATGTCGTGGCATCGACAACCGATTTGCTGAAGAGGAACACAAAGTTTCAATAGACAGAACCATGCCAGGAGGCTTTGGACTATTTGAACTCAATATTAACTACCAAATCAGTTTTAGCTACACCAAACTTTTCAAAACTTTTTGAAGTTGCCATCGATGCCAGTAACATTGGAGTTGGAGCTGTAATCCTACAGGGAAGTATGGATGCGATTGAACTGCCAGTTGGTTACTTCTTGAAGATCACCATCCAGCAAACAAAATATACCACAATCGAAGAACTACTACCGAGTTTGGTACTGGCCTTACATTATAATGTGTATGTCACAATGTGTCGGAGATAGTTGTGTATACGGATCACAATCCTTTTACATTCTTAGAACGCTTTAAAGTAAGGAATATGAGACTATTTCATCAGAGTCTTTTGTTACAGACTTTTAATATAAAAATCAGACATGTTGCGGGTCATAAGAATGTAACAGCAGATGCATTATCGTGGATTTAACTGAAAGTTTATTTGAGATTTGTATTTATTTCATGTTGGGAAGAAATGAAGGTGAACTTATATTGAAGTTATCTGCACGTTAGGTAATGTGTTTATAAAATAGAAAAAAAAAACAAAGCCACCTTTTCATCATGATGGTTAATTTTGTCTTAAAGGGGGAGGTGTTATGAAGATGTAGGTGTGCTGTACTTCTAAGAAAGTTAAAAAGTGAGTAGAAGTACCTGACAGCACTAAGTGTTCTCAACAAGATGTAATGTAGCATGTAGTCTAACAGTGAGGGTAGCTGGTTGCCTGGAGACAAAAATAAATTTGAATTAAGCCAATCAGTTTAATTTTTCCGCAAACGAATGACCAAAATCTAATCCAATTTGAATTTAGTATAATGACAATCTTAAAAACCAATGACACAATCCAATGCTTTGGGGGTATAAGATCAGGGAAAATTGTACAGTTGGGAGGAGAACTGCCAAGGCACTAACTCATAAAGACTGCCCAAAAATAGCTCACTTAAAGGTACCTTTATCAATCAGTAACCTGTGAAGCTGAATCCCCAAGAAGAAGAAGAAGACGACAGGAATACAGAGAAGAACCAAAAGAGATAACAAGTTTTGTTTTGTAAGTCTTAATTGGGATTTGTATTGGACCAGTACTGTGGGGCAGGTGGGGGTACAAGATAGGTTAGAGGAAGGAGTTGTAAGTCATTGTTAGTTAATTATTCTCTGTTATACTTTAAGAAATAAAATTGTTAATTTTTATTTTAAATTGTTCTTGGCCTCTTGCATTTTTACAGATTACTGCATTGGATAAATCTTTTGTGTTTCTGGTTTACATGAAGCAGGAGGGTTTACCCCATGTCATAACACATGGTATTAAAGACTTCACCTGACAGAGGAGCAGCGCACAGAAAGCTTGTGATTTCAAACAAACCTGTTCTGACCATAACCTGGTGTCATGTGACTTCTGACTTTTTCCACCGGTCCAATACCAGCACGACCACGTCATGATATTAAATGGCATTTTAAAAAAATTCAAACTGTGTTGGCATGATTAAAACAATAATACTTTGACAAGCTCGAACTTGCTGATGTAGATTTTTGTTCTCGGTCCAGACCCTGCCATTGCGTGAATTTCCAAATCCCGACTCCATCATATCTGATGCACAATGTGATTTTTGATGATTCGGCCGTTTAGTAAACAGGGTATGCATGAGATGTCAGCTAAACTCTGGGGGTGAAGGGCAATCTAGAGACCTTCCAGTAGTAATACATTGGCAGCTGCACCAAGGACAAACTTTCAGGTCATCATCGCTGAGAAAGAACCTTCTGTCACCGGCCAAGTGTAACAGTGGATGCCAAGAGTGTTCCCCAGTTTACCGTCATAAAGGTTACTTTCAATTCTTAGCTTTTGCAGCCTCAGAAGTAAATCTGTAGGCATTAATGGGAGGCCAGTATACTATGCATGTCCTCACCTGCATCATTTGCTTTTTCAAAATTCTACCATTATTTTAGAATGATTTATTATTAATTTAGAAACAATTAAATGCCACAATTAAGCCACAAAGTTTGCTTACCTTCATTTTTAATGGTTTCCCATTAATCCTACTGAAGTGCTGTATTAAGTCAAGAGTAAAGTTATTAATTAAGTCAAATTGTTGATAGATTGTGGTCACTAGATTCATCTGAGTAATTGGTGAACTTGGAAATCCTGATGCTGAAATAGAAAACACATTTTTTCGAAGCATTGTCTTGAATTCACCATGATATTTAGTAAGAATATTCATGTAAAGAGATTTTTTTTATATACTGCATGCCAAGAGCATGTTGATGGGCTGGCAACCATCAAAACGTTATGGCACAGAAAAATGACACTGTTAGAGGTCAGTCACTTCAGCTTTAGGACATCTCTCCAGGAGGTTCTCAGGAAAGTCTCTTAGGCCCAATCATCTTCAGCTTCAATGACCTTCCCTCCATCATAAGGTCAGAAGTGGGAAAGTTCGCCAACGTTTGAACACTGTTCAACACCATTCCTGGTATCTCAGATACTGAAGCAGTCCATGTCCAAATGCAGCAAAATCTGGAATATATCCAGGCTTGGGCTGGTAAGTGGTAAGTAACATTTACACCACATTAATGCCAGGCAATGACCATCTCCACTCTAATCACTGTCCATTGACATTCAATTGTGGTACTATCATATACTCCACTATAAAAATCTTGGGGGTTAGCATTGACCAGCAATTCAATTGGTCTTGCCACATAAATACAATGGCTACAAGAGTAGGTTAGCGGTCAGGAATACTGCAGCGAGTAACTCATCTTTTGACTCCCCAAAACCTGCCCACATCTTCAAGGCATAAATTGGGAGTGTGATGGCATACTCCCCACTTGCCTAGATGGATGCAGGTGCAACAAAACGGAAGAAGCTTGGCACCATCCAGGACAAAGCAGCCCATTTGATTGACATCAGATCCAAAAACATCCACCCCCTCCATCATCAATGCTCAGTAACAACAGTGTGTACTATCTACAAAATACATTGCAGAAATTCACCAAAGATCCTCAGACAGCACTTTCCAAACCAAGAACCACTTTCATCTTGGACAAAGGCAGCAGATACATGGAAATACCATCACTTGCAGGTTCCTTACAAGCCATTCACCATTCTGATTTGGAAATATATCACCTTTCCTTCACTGTCACTGGATCAAAGTCCCTAAGGGCATTGAGAGTCACCCTCCAGTCCAAGAATTTTGGATTAGTGGTGCTGGAAGAGCACAGTAGTTCAGGCAGCATCCGAGGAGCTGTAAAATCGACGTTTCGGGCAAAAGCCCTTCATTATTCCTGATGAAGGGCTTCTGCTCCTCGGATGCTGCCTGAACTGCTGTGCTCTTCCAGCACCACTAACCCAAAATCTGGTTTCCAGCATCTGCAGTCATTGTTTTTTCCTCCAGTCCAAGAAGGCAGCTCACTACCATCTTCACAACTAGGGACAGGCAATAAATGCTGGCTAGCCAGTGATGCCCACATCCCTGAGTAAATAAAAAAAGCCTTTCATGTATGCCCCTGATGAAAAAAAAATCAGCCATTGGAAAGACTAAAGCATCAATTTATATTTTTTAAAGATTATATTTCATTTGAAATACAACTGGAAAATTGAAGTATTCCTGCTTTGTTGCAGAAGATGAACCACTTGTGTGTTTTATTAGAACTCAAAATTAAGTGGAATTGTACAATATTCTTTTGCAGAACCTGAGTTTGATACCTCAGAGACATACTGGCATCAGGTGTCTTTGGAATAAAAACTGTTCAGCCACAGTTGTGGATTGGCTTGTGTACTGTTTTTCACAGCCCCGAGGAACCACCAGAACTCAGAATGTCAAAAAAAAGACTAAATACATAATATTGTACTATCTTCTTCAGTGATGTTTCTTTTCCACTAACAAAGGCTTTGCAAATAAACAGGTGTTAATCTCAGCTAAGACCTTTATCCAACTGATCAGCCAATAAAAATGCCTACAGATGGTCCACAATACTCCAGCTAAGATCTAACGTTGGTCTGAAGGTCTTGTACAAATTCTACAGCATGCTATTGTTTTTGTACTTGATGCCTCTATCAATAAAGGAGTGAACGCTGTAAGCTTTATGGACTGCACTCTCCAGCTGCCGTGCCACCTTCAATGAGTTGTGCACGTATAAAAGTCCCTCTTCCTATATACCCTTTAGAATTATACATCCATTTTATATTGCCTTGCAATGTTCTTTTCAACAAAGTGCACCACTTCACATTTCTCTGCATTGAATCTCATTTGCCATCTATCTGTTTACTCCACCAACTTGTCAACATCCTTTTGGAGGTCCACATTGTTGTGGAGGGACCAGCCATCTCTGGAATGACCTAAGAAGTTGTTTCTAGAGTCCTACGAGTACCTCCTCTTCTCTATAGGTATCTGCTGGCATCACTTGGTTTCCTCAAGAGGATAGAGTACCTGGAGTGAGACTGAGCTCCCTCATTTCCCCCTTGCAACTTGCCATTGATGTAGAGCAGCTGTGACTACAGCAATGGAGTATAGTTCTGTGCACATAAATGAGCAGACACCGAGTATGCTGGACTTTGCTTTCCATGGAAATTGCCAATCTGTCCTTGGAGGTCGCCACACACATGTATGGTGGAGCCAGCACAATACTGATAAGGTCAGTGAACTTGCCCATGCATTGATTCAGCTGAGTACCTCCCACAAATCTGCTGAGTATTCCTGTGAATACTTGTGTATTTCATTAAAATCTTTAAGGACCTAGACCGGGGGTTCATCCTCTGCCTAGACCTCATCAGGTGCCTGGTCTCTGGCACTTATCAGAGTTGGAGACCTAAGGTATTATCGACCAGCTGTGGAGACATGTTAGTGATGCGCTTACCAAATTATACTCAAATCTAATCTAGAAAGAAAATCACTGAAATGAAAGTCTCTGAGCTGGTGGCATTTGCCAATGCATCCTCTGACAATGTAATATTATAGAACTTTAATAACTGCTCATGGACTGAATGAATCAACAAAAGATAAACAATTACATACAGAAAGAAGCAGTAATAATTCTGTCTGGAATAAGCTGTTATGGGACAAGTTGTTATACAGGGACCGAAAGCAATTAGCCATGTTTTGGAAAGGAGCGAGTTTAAATTACAATGGTCAGTACATTAAGTAATGGAGTTTGGAGATTAAGTTATGCTTGTACAGGACATTTGGAGGTCACTTCTGGAATACTACGTCCAATTCTGGTCTCCCTGCTATAGGAAAGATGTTGTTCAACTTCTTATGGTTCAGAAGAGATTTACAAGAATGTTGCTGGGGTTGGAATGTTTGAGCTTTAGCTGAACATACTGGGGCTATTTTTCCTGGAGCACTGGAGGCTGACTGTTGACCTTACAGAGAGATATAAGATCATGAGGGGCATAGATAGGGTGAATAGGCAAAGTCATTTTCCCCAAGGTCAGGAAGTCCAAAACTGGAGGCAGAGGTTTAAGGTGTTTGGGGAGGGGGGGGGGAGGAGATTGAAAAGGGACATAGGAGACACCTTTTTCATGCAAAGGGTGGTGCATGTATGGAAAGTATCTGAATAGGTACATGTATATGAAGAGTTGAGAGGGATCTGGGCCAAATGTTGGCAAATGGGACTAGATTTATTCAGATTTTTTGATTGGCATGGATGAGTTGTACCAAAGAGTCTGTTTCCATTCTGTACATCTCTGACTCTACATTTGAAAGAAAAACTGCTTTGATGCTTGATAAACTGAATGCTTTACTGCCACAAAGGACAAGAATTGCCTTGCAGAAGAATTTAAGGAGTTAATCACAGAAAGCTGTGTCTTCAAACAGACAGTTAAAGCTAAATGTAACAAGGAACAACAAAGTTGCTTTTGTAAAGCTGTAGTCTCAAGGACTCCAAGAGAATAATCACTATTTTGGACAGAAGAACTTTAAGATATCATCAATGTATACCTCATAATCCTGAAGGATGAAAATTTGTGGAAGCATCAAAATCAGAACTCCTATTTTACAGAACTCCAGAGAATAACTTTGCTTAAGGATTGAACTCTGGATATTTCCAGACAAACCCCTGTTGATAGAATCGTGGCCAAGTTCCACCATTAATTGGGTAATAGCCAAGTTGGGTTGGGAGGCTTAACTTGCTTCATTGAGGCGCCTTATATTTGTTGCTATGTGCAATAAAGTTTAAGTAATTGTTTCAGTACTTAATTGTGAGATTTCTTAATAAGTAGCCAAAGTAAATGTAACTTGTGATTTAATCACAACAGTGGCTTCCTCGTCAAAGTAGAGGTGGAGTGGAAGGTCATCTGTGTTGACATGTCTGCAGTGATCTGCTACTCTCTGTCCGAGAAGAGAGAGAATTAGTTCTCTAAAGTAAATAAAAAGCAGTTTAACACTGATGTTAATAGGAGAGCAATGAAGCACAACACAATGAAGCTTAATGGGTTAGTTTGCCATTGAGGTATCCTGTCTCTACATAGAATCCCTACACAGTGTGAAAAGAGGCCATTTGGCCCAAGTCTGCACCAACCCTCCAAACAGCATTGCGTCCAGTCCCAGTCTTCCCTATTCTATCTCCGTATCTCTGCATAGGCAGTCATAATCATCTTTGGCTAATTCAAGAATCTTTTCCTTATATGGAGTGAAAGCCCTGAATTTTCCCTGCAACGAGACAAAGAGAGAGTTTCAGAATGCTTGAGATGGACAAAAGAAATTATTGGTGATGTAGGAGCAGGAGAGGTTAGGATTGCCCTCGGGAGTCAGGAGGAAATACCGAGGGCAGGAATGGTCATTAGGAGGTTCAGTTGGCCAAGAGACATTGACTGGACATGGTGCATGCAATTCTAAAAGTTGCAGTCTATGAGCTTTGGTGCAGTGGCTGGGCTGGAGGGAGTACTGACCCTGTGAGTGCGAAGAGGTGATGGCAGTTACCCTGGCAGGAACAGATGATCATTAACCTTCTTCCTGTATTGATGCAAATCACGTTTCACTTGGGTTACAGCTTTGAACTGGGCTATTATTTGGTAACTCGGTCTGGTGGCATGGTCTCTTGCAGTAATCCACTCCACTAACCTTTTCATAAATTCCTCGAGGTCCCTATCTTTGAAGTATGATGCAAAGTCTCCTTTCCTCTGGGTTGAGTACCATAATGTGAGGGCAAGTTCCTGATTTGTAGTGTCTGAAGTGGTGTGTAGCTGGTGCCAGTAATATATAGGAAGGTTCTGGCAGTAGTGGAGCACTTGCACTTCTCTTGCCACGTGATTGCCCTAGAACAACATCAGAGATCCTGGCTGCATAATTAATAAGGCAAAGAACAGAAGAATCAGACAAGTCACTCCAAGCCTGGGATGCCAAGAGACATGAATCTCTCTCAATACAACTTTAACTACAAATGGGAAAATTATAGTCTTTTTTCCTAACGCCTCACCCTTCATTACTCTTACTTCTTCATTCTTCCAGCTTTCAAGCCCTAGCTTGATATCACTTATATATCACTTAGATATCAATATATCTTTTACCCAAGATTTTAACATTTTGGACCTTCATATTTGTTTCTCAAAAGTGTTATAGAAGCTTATTGGTAAAACAATGAAAAATCTTACTATGATATACAAGCTCTTTTCAATCATACAGTCTGCAAATGTTGACAAAGGTTATAATTAAGGATATTTGTCTGTCAAAATAACAATGTAATGAAAGAAAGTCTATGGACCAGAAATCATTTTAAAAAGTCTTTCCAGTTTTATACATTTTAATAAATTCGAAAACAGTATGAGCTTTCTCCTGATCTTTATGTTGTAATGAAATTGAAATTCACAATCTGGAGGCAGCTCACCAAATGTAGCTCACACTATGATTTGCATATGTGAGGGTTTATCACTGAAACACAAGTCTGTGTTGTTTTTGGCTGTGAAGTAAAGCAGAGCATGCAAGCCTACAGTGACAGTGTTCATGTTCAGGAAGACACTGTGACCTGGCAGAGTAGCAAATATGTAAACATTTTGACAGACAATTCTCATTAACTCGCTGGCAATAAACATGGGAAGAATATTTAAACATAAACATCTTTCTTTTTGGTGTTTCAGAAGAATAATATTACAGTATCCATCCTGTGTGCTTGCATTATAGGGAAATTTTGCAAGCGTAAACACACCTCATGTAATTTGAACACTGTGATAACATTAGAACAGATTTTTCAATATTCATTGTTTTTTACTTGCACATTGCTGGAGAGAATCTTTTCGCATTTTAAACACTGACTCTCTCAATAAACAAAAATACTAATCAATATAAATTTATAATGAGCATTTTTTGTAAATTAAATATCTATATTTCTGTTTAGGTATTCAGATGAAAAGTTTATGACTTGGAATTACACCACCTTGTATGATATTGCACTGAATGTAGAAGAGAAAAAATGCATCACAATTCAATCCGAAAACACCAGAATGCACCAATAAATAATGTGAATAAATTAATCAGGCTCACTGATTATGTCACCTAGTATGATGTCAAAACATCTGAAAATGAACCTTCCAGCTCAGTGAGCAAACCTACATCCAGAATAGAGTGTGGCTGGTCTTGTTGACTCTTGTGCATGAATAGTAGTCATTTGGCTGAAACTGGAGGATGACTCACTCCTGTGAATCAAACTCAGCAAGTAGTTTGAGGGAGGTTTGAGGGATGTGCGAAGTATAATTGGGTTCAGCAATGTTTTGACTATTGGATAACTGTTTTAATTTTGATTCCCATTATTTATTCAAATTATTTATTGGTGCATTCTGGTGTTTTCAGACTGAATTGTGATACATGTTTTCTCTTCTACATTCAATACAAGGTGGTGTATTGCATGTTATAACTTGTCATCTGAATACCTAACCAGAAATATAGTTATTTAATTTACAGAAATGCTCATTATAAATTTATATTAATTAGTTTTTTTTGGTTCATTTAGAGAATCAGTGTTTAAAATGCTAAAAGATTCTCTCCAGCAACGTGCAAGGAAAAAACCTTAAATATTGAAAAATCTGTTTTAATGTTATCACAGTGTCCAAATTACACGAGTTGCGTTTACACTTCCAAAATGTCCCTATAATGCAAGCAAACACGACTGAATACTGTAATATTATTTTTCTGAACCACCAAAAAGAGCGATGCTTACGCTTAAATATTCTTCCCATGCTTATTGTCAGAGAGTTAATGAGAACTCTCCGTTA
Source organism: Hemiscyllium ocellatum (assembly GCF_020745735.1). Lineage (NCBI taxonomy): Eukaryota > Metazoa > Chordata > Chondrichthyes > Orectolobiformes > Hemiscylliidae > Hemiscyllium > Hemiscyllium ocellatum. The sequence goes on along the minus strand of NC_083417.1, from coordinate 19,783,795 downwards.
AAATGCTTACATGTTTGCTACTCTGCTAGGTCATAGTGTTTTTCTGAACATGAACACTTTGTAGGCTTGCATGCTCTGCATTACTTCACAGCCAGAAACAAAACAGACTTGTGTTTCAGTGATAAACCCTTATAAATGCAAATCACAGTGTAAGCTGGTGAGCTGTCTCCAGATTGTGAATTTCAATTTCATTACAACATAAAGGTCAGGGGAAAGCTAATACTGCTTTCAAATTTGTTAAAATGTATAAAATTGGAAATCATTTTAAAAAAATGATTTCTGGTCCACAGACTTTCTTTCGTTACATTGTTATTTTGACAGACAAATATCCTTAATTATAACCTTGGTCAACATTTGTGGACTGTATGATTTAAACGAGCTTGTATATCAAAGTAAGATTTTTCACTGTTTTACCATTAAGCTTCTATAACGCCGTTGAGAAATAAATATGAAGGTCCAAAATATTAAAACCTTAGGTAAAAGATATATTGATTAAGTGATATCAAGCTTGGGCTTGAAAGCTGGAAGAATGAAAAAGTAAGAGTAATGAAGGTAAGGAATTAGAAATAAAGGCTATAATTTTCTCATTTGCAGTTAGAGTTGTATTGAGAGAGATTCATGTCTCTTGGCATCCCAGGCTTGGAGTGACTTGTCTGATTCTTCTGTTCTTTGCCTTATTAATTATGCAGCCAGGATCTCTGATGTTGTTCTAGGGCAATCACGTGGCAAGAGAAGTGCAAGTGCTCCACTACTGCCAGAACCTTCCTATATATTACTGGCACCAGCTACACACCACTTCAGACACTACAAATCAGGAACTTACCTTCACATTATGGTACTCAACCCAGAGGAAGACACTCAACTGAAAGCAACGCAGCAAAGACTGAAGAAGGTGTCTACCAGGTTCCTAAGGCTTGAATAATCATTAAAGCCCAGTCATGTTTAAATCATTCAGCAGAAAAACAAAAGCGTCCAAATAATATTCAGTACTTTTATTCCTTCTGAAGAGCATCCCACCCAGACCCACTCCCCACCCTATCCCTGAATTTCCTATGGTTAGTCCACCAAACTTACACATCCCTGTATACTATGAGAAATTTCACATGGCCAGTCCACCTCACCTGCACTTCCTTGGGCTATGAGAGTGCTCCACAGCACTTGGGGAAACCTACACAGACACAAGGAAAATGTCGCCCAAAGGTAGAATCGAATGCAAGTCCCTGGTGCTGTGAGGCAGCAGTGCTAACCACTGAGGCACCATGTAGCCCAAGAAAACTGTTAAGAACGCCAACTCAGACTGCTGAAAACTGAGAAAATATTAGACAAGCTTATAATAGGGTGAGAAAATTGAAGAAAAGCCATCAGGCAGCTCAAAGACTTTGAGCAGGTCTGACCCATAGCCATAATTCACTGCGGGTGGGGTAAATTAGTGGGTAATGAGACTTCTGGAGTCACGCCTTCTGGAGCCGCTGGCCATATTCAACCATTGTACACCTGGATGCTGTAGCACAGTTCTATTGTGGGTGCTGTCAGAACTACAAATAGACCCAGCAAGAATATCCAGTGGAATCCAGGACCCAGGCAAGTAAGGAGTATAGAATGGGGACGGTTTGATGACGTTAGGGAGCAGTTACTGGGAAGAAGAACAGTGTGCTTTGAAGTCCACATGAAGAGGAAGAGGGCAGTACTATCTTCTAGGAGAGAGTGCTGCCAGGGTGTAAAGGAAGGTCTTCAAATTCAGTACTCATCTGCCTATACCAAATGTATTAGGGTGTGGGCAGACTAACATTAGGGAAGCGGAGCTTAAGAGGTTCAATGGATACCTTCAATATTTATTTGCCTCTGGTGGGTGTGCTGCCAATTTTGACATCTCCATTTTATGGGGGCGAGCTAATGAGTGTGTGGGAAGGTGCTAGCACCTATCTATCCATCACGCCCAAATATAATCCAAATACCATGAAGTCTCACATCCCTTTGTCAAAAATACCTTGAAATTTTTCACAATTAAATCATAACTCTTAAACTATCAAATTTCAATTAAAGACGTTGTGAAAGTGTAACAGACGTCACATCATCCAAAAGTGCTCACAGTATGCAAAATAAAGTTAGTATAAAGCTGCTTTGCACATTCATAACATAGTTGTTGCCTAAATCTAATGACAATGGCTAACTTCCAAAGGAAGTGGAGTGAACCTCTGTGGAAGTAGACTTACCTTGCTTCACCTCAGAATTAGATGGGTCATAATCCTAGACCTAGATTTCACAAGATTAGATTTGGCACAAACTGAAAGGGCATAATCTGTTTTGTAAATGCACTCACACAGCATTAAATAAGCAATGCCTGTTGACTGGTACAGTAAAGTGACCAAAGTAATTATTGTACCTAAAAGCAGGATCTCAAACTTTTTCCAAAGCTCCAAATAAATATATACTTAATTTTAAAGAAATTGCAACAGTACTTATCTCTCTTTCTCCTGAAATCTTTTTTACCAACTACTTCTGCTTCACCTTCACCAGTGCTGCTATCAGTCAGCATACAGTTCAGATATTCAGGTTGTTATATAGACATCCCAGTGGAAGCATAGTGGAAATGGAATAACTATCAATAAACATATCATGACATTTAAAATATCATGTTAGTTGCATTACTCTGCTAAATATACAGGAAAATAAAATCATTGCTCATAAAAGGATCACTCAGCTTTCTAGAGTCATTAAAGACATTTAATGCTCAATTTGGCCAGTTTCTGCCAGTGTACTACTTCCATCTTCCTTTATGCTTTAGTATTATATGGGGAGCATCGTGCACACTGGATTTTCCACTTTAGTAGCAGAAATCAAGCATTAATAATTTTCTTCCTCCAGCTAATTAGGAGTCGAACAATAGACTAACATTAAGGCTTCATAAACAATGAAAAATGAATTAATTACATCATTGTTGGTTTTCAACTCTTTATGTTTCAGAGGATATGAAGCAAGGAGAAAAAATTGTTCTCTCTATATATTAAACAATCATTTTATATTAAATTGAACTAGAGGTTTGTTGTGAAGATATTTTATATCAATTTTAGAAACAGCCATCAACAATAATATACTTACAATTCATCTGTGCATTTCAACAAAACAATAAATAAAATTAAAAAATGTGATTATGCTCGGGTAAACTTTGGATTATTGAAAAAACAGTGCACACCCACCCATACCACAGATAGAGGGAAAGAAACTGTCCTGAAATTAAAAAAAATATACATTAACTGAAAAAATAAAGTTTCCCCTTCTTTAGAGTTCCCTTTTTATATATATAAAAATATAAAAACAGATTAAAGAAATTATTCAATTCTAACTTATACAGTTCGTAGGTAATAGTTCGCAAATTTAATGCCTGAAAATTATTATTCAAACGAGATGAAAGGGTTGGATGGAATGGACTACAAACTTGATGCTAAAAAAAAAATTTCAACCAATGTCACTAAAGTATCAATCACATTGTAGTTTACATCCAAGTATTTGGGATTATGTCACAAATAGTACGTTATGCAAAACTGCAAGATGAGCAACTATGCAGAGGTTTATACAGTAGGGCAACAGGACACAACTGCCCTTTCAAAGCTATGGTTTGATTTTTGCAATCCATTCTTATGAGGCTGATGGAGATTTCTGTCAGTTCACTAGTTCCAGACTTCAGGCATTTGTTCATAATTAGGTTACTATGTTCAATTTTAACAGGCAGCATTTATTTAATCCATAGTACCTTAGTAGGCAGTACGTAGAAAAGAAATAAGTCTTGTGCTAATTTTATTTTAATATTAGAAAGATTACTTTTTCAAAAATGTTCTTCTTCAGGATCAAACAGCGAATTCTGCTCCTCCCTTCAGAGTCCTGGGAATGAGTCGTCTAATTCTAATGCCTGAGAAAGGATTAATCCACAGAAATGAGGGTTGCCCTCCAAACACAGTTTTCATTCCCTCCCATCGTAACTTCCTTTCCCATGTCGGTTTTTCATTTTTTAGCCGTTCAATTTCCTGCATGATAAACATAAAAATACACTAATGAATAAGTGTGACCATTCAATAGATAAACACTTGAATTTAGAAAGCAGGGGTGGCACAGTGGCTCCAGTGGTTAGCACTGCTGCTTCACAGCACCAGGGTCCCAGGTTCGATTCCAGCCTCAGCTGACTGTTCTCCCAGTGTCTACGTGGGTTTCCTCCCACAGTCTAAAGATGCGAGGGTCAGGTGGATTCACTATGCTAAATTGCCCATAATATTAGGTCCGTTATTCAGAGGGAAATAGGTCTGGGTGGGTTACTCTTTGGAGGATCAGTGTGGACTGGTTGGGCCGAAGGGCCGGTTTCCACATTGTAGGAAATCTAATCTAGCTATACATTTTGCTTCTTCACCACACACCCAGCCTATAATCAACAGGAGTTTCAACCTATTTGTTTACAATTAAGATGGAATATTTGAGTATTATTGTTATTTTCTAAACTATCTTTGCTCCCATTGAAATAATGGACCCCAATGAAAATTGGGCTTGAGAAAGATTCATAATCGAACTGGATTTATTTGTCTTCTGCAATTTTTAATGATACATATCATTGGATCAGTTTGCATTCTTCAGGAAGTACATTGACATTCTAGATTTACTTATAACTAACATTTGAAAAATAAATCGCCTTCAAAACCTGTTTATTATGTTGTACAATTCATCTTCTCCATTCTGTACAACAGAAGTGTACTTGAGATCCATATTACACCCTGTAGTCAACATTAAACTTTAAAGTACGGAACATTTGAGGATTATACTATGACACAGCTCATTTATAATGTTAATTGGAATGTGATCTACTAGAAGTAGCCATGGAATGGATAGGTTCACTTTTATTTGTCCTAAGACTCTTTCTTATGAGGACAGCAGGGTGGGGGAGGAGACTAAAAAAATCTGGATTCTAACATGGCACATTTACATTGCAACTAACCATTTTTATATTCAGAAATAATTTTCCTTTGTGAGCTATTCTTATAGGAAACCAATGCTGGTAAGACTGTTTTACTTGCTTAGGGCAAATCATAATCGCTCAAAACACTGTGCATATCTGCCCAGTGGAATAATGTTTCCATCCTGACTTATGCAGTGGTAGAAGAAATTATGGCACAGCAATTTTTCTACCTGAATGAAACTGGAAAATGCTGATTAGGACATGAAATTCTGCGTGTTTTGTTGCTCATAAGATCAGCAATGCTAAAGCTAATTGTGCTACCACTTGGTTAAGATCAGCTGCCTCAGCACAAATCGTGGATTACATCTAAGATCCTCTTATACTGTCTAGCTCAGTACTCACCATCTTTGCTGACTGCGGCTTCCTAAACAAGAATGTTTGGCTGACAATTACAAGATTCCTAATGACAGTCCTTTATGATATTTGTTTAAGTCCAGTGACTAGTGAAGTTGGTCACTCTCAATAAATACTGTTAAAAAATCAAAATGATAATAACCTGACAGTTTATTGAGATTCTGATTCTAATGGATGTAATACACGATTAGCATTAAAAGCAAATCAGCTCATATTATCTTTTTGGGGAAGGTGGACAAATTTGTAAGGATTTTGATTTATAAAAATAGTTATAATTAACAATGTTTTTGTTTGCCACTATGCTTTGCAAAATTCAAAGGTTGTATTTGTTCTTTTCATTAATTTTAAAAATAAGCTTTGACATTTCAATTACATAATGCTATGTTTTTGAGTGTTTTTATTCATTACAGAGCTTTTGAGCTTAAAACATGTCAGCACATCATATTGTGGTGCAGCACAATAGTGAAACACATCTCTTTTCTCACAAAGGCACTTCAGTTAGATATTGAATTGTGTTTAATAAATTGTTTTCCTCTCAACTAAATATGGCCTCTAATGCTAATCATCCCTATTGTACTGACATAGGAGTTGCCTGCTGACAAAAAGACTGAGATTATAATTTCCTGGGCCAGTATTACAACAAATGTTGATGAATGCACAATGCCAGCACAATTTGCAAGCTCTCAGACACTGAAGCAGTCACTGGTCCAATGTAGCAAGACCTGGACAAGTGATAAGTAGTATTTGGACGACACAAGAAACAGGCAATGACCATCAGCGAATCCCCCATTATTAACAACCTGAGGTTACTATTGACCAGAAACGGAACTAGACTAGCAATATGAAGACCATTGCTACAACAGCAAGAAAGAGACTAGGAATTCTGTGAAAAGTAACTCATGTCTCCCCAATGCCTGAGCACCATTTACTAGGCAAACATCAGGTATATGATGTAATACTTTCCAATGTAATACTTCACTATCACTGGGTCAAAATCCTGGAACCAATTCTGAATAGCACTCTGGGACTGCAGTGGTTCAAGAAGGCAACTCACCATCACTTTTTCCAATGTAATTTGGAAAGTTAAAAATCACATAACACCAGTCAGGATATAGATTAGATTAGATTAGATTACTTACAGTGTGGAAACAGGCCCTTTGGCCCAACAAGTCCACACCGACCCGCCAAAGCGCAACCCACCCATACCTCTACATTTACCCCTTATCTAACGCTACGGACAATTTAGCATGGCCAATTCACCTGACCCGCACATCTTTGGACTGTGGGAGGAAACCGGTACTATAACCTGGCGTTGCGTGATTTTTTAACTTTGTGCACCCCAATCCAACATCGACATCTCCAAATCATGAAGTAATTTGGGAAGACAATAAACTGTGGCTCAGCCAGTAACGTCTACACCCCATGATCAAGTTTTAAACATTACACATCAGAAAAGTATCAAATTATACTTGAACTGAAATTGAAATAGCAATGCTAAGGGTAAAACATATTGTGCATAAATATTATATGGTTAAAAATTAGTTTAGAAAGTACCACAAATTCTCTCTCTTTTGATGCTTTAACTTGGATTTATTTATCTAACATATTTGCTAATACAAAAAAACAATGTATGTCAAAACTTCTAAAACTATGAGAAAACATACCGTCTCATCATTGCATATTGAGTGAAGCTGAGTGCCAAACATTACTGAGGTGAATGTAAGAAACAGGAGTCCCTCAAGGCACAAGAAAATGATTAGGATTACAGTTACAGGAGGTGAGAAGCCACTGCATTCTGTGGAAGAAAACACTTCATCATTAAATCAGCCTACAAATGATGCAATAATAATGCAATTCAGTGTTATCACTTTGCTTTCACACATTTAAATCAGCAGTAATTCACAAAAGCTTTAATAAGGATATAAAATCTAAGCGATTCTCAGCTGAGAATTTTGGATTCACAGCAGACGATTCTTCTTGTTCAATGTACTTTTATTCCTAAACTATCAACCATAAAGTCAGATTAGAAGATTCTTTTTATGTATTGAGTACGTATACCAATTTCTATACTTTTATTTTCTTAGACATTCTGAAATATCAGGTGGCCTTTGTAGTTAATACTTTAATATTCTTTTGTATTTAACAGCTAATGAAATATATCTCAAGATAAATGCATATTTGGTACATTTAAGAGAACATACAAGGCCTCTTTTTTTTCCTGAAGTTCTGCCAAGATTGGTTCTCAACTGATACTGGTACTAAAGATATATACAGAACTTTAAAGTTCTTCAAGATATTACAAAGTGGACACTTCTACCAACATCATAGAAGTCATGATTTGGAGATGCTGGTGTTGGACTAATAAAGACTAATAAACCTGTTGGATTATAACCTGGTGTTTTATGATTTTTAACTTTATAATAGAAGTGTTCACTTTGTAATAGCTTGAATAACTTTCAAGTTTTGTATATATCTTCAATCCCAGTATCAGTTGAGAACTAATCATGGTAAAACTTCAAGACAAAAAGGGATTTTGTATGAACTCTTAAATATCCCAAATATAAATTTATCTTGAGATATATTTAATTAGCTATGAAATACAAAAGAATATTGATTGAGTTTCAGGCTGATAATGGTTAAAAGAAAACCATTATCCCTGGTTACCAAAAACAAATGTTTTGTTTTGTTCATTACTGCGTACTGAAGGGGACTTAGTGTGTCTGAATGACAGTTTATCAACTAGCTAACATTTGCTCCATTATATCCTGTTAATACTCCTTCTTTAAAGCTATAGTAGTCAGCATTTTAATATACATGCTGAACTGATACTTCGATCGAGTTGGAGCATTTCTAAACTTGGTCTCCATGTTTCAATTTTAAACCATGGCCAGAAATCAACATTATTTCATATAATGTGCTATAAAAGACAAATATTTCTTTACAGAAAATGATTCATCAATTGATGATTTCCTCTAATGATGTAACTTTATTCTGAAAATAGTTGTGACATTGTTAAACATATTTCTAAAAACAAAACACTGAAGAAAACCACCTAGAAAAGAGAAAGAAAGTCAAAGCTTTTTTTCAAATAGTCTAAATATTTCAATTTAAAGGAGTATCTAAATAGGTTCATTTAATTAAAGTATCAGTCTGCATATCAACTGAAGAACACTCAAATTTATTATACAGGAGTCAAGAAAAAGAAAGCAACATTTATGGTTATTTGCCTTGAGAAAACCTGTTATTTTGCTGTTCCTAAAAATTTTTGGCCTCCAAGACTAATCCTCTGTTTTAACTTAAATGAAGAAACTGCAAATTAACAATGTCACAAAGTATTTTAAGTGTATCATACAACTACAAAATATGGAATACGGGAATGAAATTGGTTGAAGCCAGAAGTGCAAATGGGCTGATAGTGAAACTTTTCTTTCCATTTACATCTCAAAGCAAACAAAAATTGCTTCTCAGAGGGAATTATTCGTCTGGATTAACAAGGTACAAAAAAACTGAATGCATGGGCTAGAACTTGAACCACGGGCATTTCTGTATCTTTCCCTTTTGTCTATTCCATCAAAGGTGACATCTAATCTTTGAGCTGCTTGAGTATCAATTTGCTAAATAATCAGAATCTCCTCAAAGTTAACAGCATAAACTCAGGCAGATATTCAAAATTGGCTACAAGAATACAATGGAAGAAGGCGAAGTACAAACAAGAAACAAAGTTAAGAATTTGACAAGAAGTCAGAAGTAAACACAGCCATTTGTAAAGCAAAAGTATTAAACTATTTGTTTATTATCCTTTAATTTTCTGTTATATCATATCAGTTTTCCTAGTCACGAACAAGTTGGTTACTTACCACTCCACTGCTCTCTGATACAGAAGAAAAATTGGAAGCCACACAGTATCAGTGCATGGACTGAAATCAGTGCTATGTACATCTGCAAATGGATGGAGAAACATACCGCTATGTCATAATCAATTTCATTCTCAAGCATAATATGCCAGCAAAAGGTCAGATTGATTTATTTCACTCCAAGATCAAACTGAATTCACATCGCCAAAGCCCTTATTTCATTCCCTAGCTGGTTTAGCAGGAACATACATATGGATTCATAAAAATTAACACACTGTAATTCATCAACAGGTTAGCCAACTCTATTACAGTAAAAAAGTTTACTTACAATAATTGTTAAAATTGTTAGAAAATGGTAAAAATGTTTCAAATGTGATACATATTCTGCTTGGTAATCATTTCTCAGAACCTAAACTGGTCAACATCTGATTCTGGCATTACTGCTGTACTTTAAAGCAAAAATAACCACTGTTCAATTTGTAGGGATCAAATGGTATTAAGATAGAAAGGTTGATAAATACTGAAGAATGCAACTTTTGTTGGACACAGTAACAACAATAAGAATTCAAGTTTAACTTTAAGATGCGATTTTGCATGAGTGGAAATTGGAGTTGGGCCACAATGTCTTTTCTCTTCAAGCCTGTCTCCCGAACGTCACGTGACACTGTGAATTACCCCTAAGGTATCAGCAGATCTTTTACACTGCCGTAAGCATGGGAGAATTATTTAACCAATGGCTTTCAAATAACACTTCTAAATGAGACTGTCCAATTGATAATTGACAAATTACTTTTCAAATGAAATAAACAAAACCACCTGTATTTTTGGATATGCAACTTTATTATTCTGAAGTGACAGAGATATATACTCTTAGTGTCATCAGTTCAAAGAATATGATAAGATCCTTAAGCACATTTTGCTTAGGAGGCATTTTAACCCCTGTTATACATCCAACTGACACAATTTGAGAGAAAGAAAAACTGTTACATGGATTATTCAATCATGCTCACTGGAATGAACAAAAAACTGTAATCACACTATGATTTCAATAAAACATTCCAAGTGCTTCACAGGAGCATTATAACATAAAAATCTATTATTAGAGTATTAGAGATGTACAGCATAGAAGTAGACCCTTCGATCCAACTCATCCATGCTGACCAGAATATCCTAACATAATTTAGTCCTTTTTGCCAGCACTTGGCCCATATCCCTCTAAACCCTTCCTATTCATACTCATTTAGATGCCTTTCAAATGTTGAAATTTTACCACGTTCCACACTATCTCTGGCAGCTCATTCCATACACACATCCTCTGTATGAAAAGGTTGCCCCTTACATACCTTTTAAACTTTTCCCCTTTCACCCTAAAGATATGCCCCATAGTTCTTGACTTCCCCATTCCAGGGAAAAGACCTTGTCTATTTACCCTTTCCATGCCCCTCATGATTTTATAAACCTCTATAAGGTAACTCCTCAGCTTCCAACACTCTATGGAAAACAGCCCCCGCCTATTCAGCCTCTTCCTATAGCTCAAATCCTCCAATTGTGACAACAGCCTTGTAAATTTTTTCTGAACCCTTTCAGTTTCACAACATCCTTCCAATAGGAAGGAGATCAGAACTCAAACAATATTTAAAGAGGACATTAAAGGTTGGTCAAGAAACTAGGCTTTGAGGAGAATGTTCAGAGGAGGAAAGTGAAATTAAGAGGAGAAAAAGGTTTTAAAAAGAAGTTCCAAATGTTAAGGTCCTGGTAATGATTTGTCAGAGAGATCTTGGACTGAAAGACATTAGAGACAGAGTAGGAGAGAGAGCATCGTGGCATTTGGAGACAGGGTGAGAATTTTAAAATCGAGCCAATGCTTAACCAGAAGCTAAGGCAGGGAAGTGTGACATATGAACAGGACTTGGTAAGAGTTAGGGCAAGGATAATGGAAGCTGGATGATGTCAAGTTATGAAGGGCAAAATGTGGAAGGCTGGGCAAGACTGTGTTGAAGTAATTTAAAGTAAAGACACAAAGCTTGTTTTCTTGAAAGGCTCAGGAGGAACTTACACTTTTGAAGAAACAAGAGTGATTGATAGTTACCTCACAACCACTTTCGAAAACAAGAATCAAAGCATTTACAAAAGTAAATTGAGAACATATATAAACCTCCCATTACATTCAAGTTGTAAGAATACTCAGCATTTGATAACAAGATGTTGCCCTGAAACTACCAATTAAAGGTTTTTGAATTTAAAGTTAAGATTCACACCTGGATGGATTTTCTTGGATTAAATGATTAAACTTCAAATAATCGATGTAAATCTTTAAAGACTATGCAATTTACCCTATAAAAAAAGGTTAATTTAATGGTTTCTTGTTTGTAATGACATTTCCAAAGGACAAATATAGATTTATTCAAACTTTTGTTTTATTTTAAAACCATGTGCATTACCCTATACTAACATTCTTACAACTATAACTGAGAAGCAATCATGGGGGGGGATTTATAGAAATATGTGAAATCTGGTCAAGCGAGCATAATTATTATTATATCCCAAATCTCACAGGTTACAATGTAAATATTCACAGGAAGGAAACGTTCTGATCACTTTTTTTTCTTAAAAAGTATTACTGTTGATTTATTCAAAGCCTGTTCTTTAGAGAACAGAAAAATAAAGTATTCTTAGGAGATGCAATTCTAAAGTGGTGGGGAACAGAGACACAATGCAAAACCTAGGCAGTCTTAGACCACTACTTTAACTTAAACTGCAATGGCTTTTAAATTATGGTGTTCCTTCTCAATCATCCTAAGTAGTAATGAATTAAGTTTCTAACTGGTTATTTTAGCAGTTGCTCTTACTATAAACAAGCATTTATCTTGGCTGTCTTTGCCAGGATTGTTTATACCTGAGGTGCTGGATAAGTCAGTATCATAAGATAGTCTCCAGCAACTCCATCTCTTAGTAATAATACAACAAAAAGTAAATCCTGCACTATTCATGAACAGGATATATTAGAATAAAACACAATGTCATACATTGCAGAAGTAATGCTATTTACTAGAAACAAAATCTTAGTTACTTAGTTTGAAACAAGGAAGTATCAATAATAACATGGCCTGACTTCAAAAAATTAATATGGTGGAATTGTAAATTGTTACGGTCTGATGTTAAATGCCCAAAGTCTGCAGGAAAACATATTTAAACTTACAGTAAAAAGTACAAAGAATTTTTGATTGTTCTCTCCAACACAATTGTTCACCCAAGGACAATGGTGGTCCATCTTCCGGATGCACCTTTTACAAATACTGATTTTTGGGAAGAAAGAAAAAAAATTACATAATTTGCCAAGAAATGTTACATGAATTTTCAAGCAAGCATTCGTTTTCAGGGGTAATCGTTCAGCTTAGTTATTTTTGAAACAGCAATCTTATATTCAGAAAAGTCTGTTACATTATCTGCATCCAGAGTCAATTTTGTAAACAAAAACTTTTCCCCACTTTGATGTTTAATGACCTTTGTAATTGATTTTCTACATGTTATGGATGTCATCCATAAATGGCAAGGGTTTTATGTAATGATTAAGGTGCTACAAAACACAATTTTGATTACATTTGTAGATGACATCAGTCCCAATTCTTTTATATTTCGGAGGTCAGAAATTATCAAAACAAATCTAAATGAGGAAAAGGATCGTTGGATCGTCAAATCAACTCAATGAATTAATTAAAACATAGGACTGCATGAGTTTGCAACAGAGCTTTATGTAATTCAATATTAATTTATTGCTCACATGTAAGCTTTCAGGTTTTACTTCTAAATTTGCAGCTAAGTTGCTATCCTCACTAACCACAGACCTCACACAGACATTTCTTGAGATTTCTTTGAATAACATTTTGAGTTTCAGGGGCTTCCTTTCCATGCCCACTAACTCTTTTATAAGGTGATGCAGTCATGTAGTAATACTGCCTTTTCTATTTGCATAGATGTATGGGTTATTTGAACTCACACAGAAGCAGACTTAGAAGAAATCATCAATATCCTCCAAAACTACCAACTTTTCATTAAAGATAAAGCTGCAACATTTAGAAGGTGGATCCATTTCTGAGACACCACTGTATTTACGTTGGCAAGAACAATGGCTGTAATAGCAAGGATTTTTTTCACCAAAACAACAGGAACACCCCTCCACACACACAAAACATCTCCCATAACACACATCCTGCAGACTGATGAGATCACAAACTGACTTCCCATCACATATATACAAAAACTTGTAATATTTTACTTTTTATTGCATTGCACAGCTTTATCTCAGACTTAAATTTAAAAATTAATTCAGAGGATAGAATTTTCACAGGTCCTGAGTGATGTGGACAATGGTGAATCAATTGAGAAAATATCATGAGAATGGATAGAGGTTTGGACACAGTCAGTTGGCTGATTGCAGCATTCATGGTCAGGAGCTCCAGGAAGTGGGCTATAGCCAATCCTGTAGGTCTGGCGTAGCCCATCTGAGGGTTACTGGTAAGTCCATTGGGAGCTGTACTCAGTAGGAGAGGGAGGTGGACCATGGTAAGCCCCAGGCATGTTATTGCTGAAAGCAAAGTTGATTTATCAGGCCCGATATTATGATGGGCAAGTTGGGGAGATCAATTGTGTGAACTGGAGGCAGCATGCCAGGATCAGAGAGGATTACAATTATGAAGACGACCAAAGCAATATGTAAGAATAGGTGATGACACAGCATGGATACTGTGGAAGAGGGGAGTCACAAACGGGCACCAAATATGACAGTGAGATATTGAGAATAATGCCTGGTATAAGGAAATTTTAGGCCTGGGGCTCACAGGAGTACATTGGATGTTGGAGAGTTAAAAAGACTTGGGTTGGAACAGGGGCAAAATAAAAGCCAATGGAGTGGAGAGAGATGACAAAGCAGAATGGACCAAGCATAACATTAATTAGATACAAACAGTACAGCTTCAGGACATCTACTCTGCACCAACTTTCCATGCTGACTAAAGATCCTGGCCAAAAGTAATGTCATTAAGTATTACAAATTAATCCTGATTAAGGCTGTGAAGCAGAAGTAATATCAAGTCAGCTGTGAAGTTTTAGCAAAGTTCCACATTTTAAAAGCATTATAGTTTGCTCAAAGTTCAGGAGCTACCCACCTCTCACCTTGGAGTACAAAGTGTATACACAATTATTTTATATGTCATGCTATCTTTTCTGAGTAATACTTGAGGTAGGGGAGGGTGCTGGATTGAGGAATTTCCCTTGTTTTGTACAATGCTCTCAATCTCTTACTGTACATGTGCCCAATGATTTGTGAAGTGTACTTCTGAATCAGGTCTGTGATTTAAAAGGTCCATGTAGTAGGATCTCATTGCTCTCCTTGCTGTAGGCCTCTATGTTGCAACGTTTGGAGGATGATTATTTAAATGTCACTTGTGTATGCGGTGACGGCTGAATGATCACACTAATGAGGAGCTGCTTCATTTCTAATCTTGTCTACATAGGCTATTGGAACCATCCTCAGAAGTTATAATTGTCTATGCTCGCTGCACTACAAGCATCCACAGAAACCGAGGAACACACATGCACTGAAGCTCGATACCAAGAGTAACCAACAGTGGACATGGACCATCCTCCTTATATAGAGGTTCCAGGCAATGGTGCCCTCATGATGAGATAAAAGTGCTAGAGACCCATTATCACACAATTTTCCATGGAATGCCAGGCACATAAGGGATGGGGTGCTTTGCTTTACTCTGCAGAGAGCTGGCAGTTAGAACATCATATCATTTTGTCCAGAGTATATGCAATGCAATACCTTCGTCTACTGGGGCTAACAACGGTCACAAGATGTCTCTTCAACACGAAGCTCCGATTCTCACTCAGGAATGGTGGTTTGTGGCAGTTTAGTTCAGAGGGTGGTGCCTGATTGTTGGATGCTTTCTCAAGACAAGTGGACAATGTTAACCAAAAAGGAACAGCATCTTCAACATCCCGCAGTGCAGTAGCCTTGGCTGCCGAGTCATTTATCACTGACTGTAAATGTTTTGATGCTGTAAAGGACAGCATCCCCTGTTTAGTCTCAACTGTGAATGCAGTTCAGCGGATTTTTATTTTACAAGAAAAGCAAAAGTATATTACTATTACAATGTTACAAACAAATAGGAACTTTCACAACATCTGATACTCCCTTGTTTAATAACGACAAAGTTTCATGCTAGCGTGGGTATTCCTTTACCAACAGATTCCACCACCAGAGCTTCCCCAGCACTTTTTGTGCTTGTTTCAGATATTCATGAGTGGCTCTGGCTCTCCCATCAATCCTCCCACTGCCACAGCTTCCTTTTTAAAATGCTCACAGCTTCTTCAAACCAAGGCTGTTCCCTTTCTGCATTTAGCAATCGTAGGCTCAAGATATGAACATGAATATTTATAATCCTCATTAGAGTGAATAATTAAATAATTAACTGAAGGGGAAAGTTTCCAAAGAACCTCATCCAAGGTCTCCAGCAGATCAGTGTACAAAGACAAGGTTGAAGCATCTACATCCACTTTCAGCTCTAAGTGCAAAGTTGACAATTCATTCTGGCCACATTATGAGGTTTTAGCATCACTGAAGTCAGACTTCAGTTATTTGCGTTCACTCCACAAAAGAAAACGCTGCACTCATTGGATACAGTAAAGGTTGCATGCCCTACTAACAACCTTGACTTATTGACTATAAGTCAGTATCATCCACACTAAACATTTAGACAACAGCAGCAGTCTGTACCATGTACAACATACGCTGCAGCAATTCACCAATGATCTTTTGGTAGCAGCTTCTAAATGTGCGACCTTCCAGAGCCTGAACAATTGAAACAGTTGTAAAGAAACTCCGCAAGCTCTAAGTTCCTCTCCAAGTTGCACAGCATCCTGACTTGGAATTACATCACCATTCCTTCATTGTCACGAGGTCAAAACTTTCAAGTTTCCTCCCTCACCGCACAATGGGTGCACCTACATCATGTGGACTCCAGCGATTCCAGAAGCCACTTTTTCACCATTTTCCCATGGCCAATTCAGATGGATAATAAATGTAGGTCTTTGCAGTGACTCTCACAACCTACAAACAAGTATACAGATATTATACTGCAAATCTGGTGAGAGCATCTAATTAACAGGGTTAGGTGCAGCAACACTTAAAATTGAATAGAATAGCAGAGGCCAGTGGTCAGACTCCATATGAAGCACCAGTCAGCAGCTCCTCTGACCATTTGCTCAGCTTTGCCACAAATGCTACCTATGGTTGAGGTCAGCATTCAAAACAGCTGTCTGAGAAAACAACTGATTTTCTTCTGATGAAAAATGCATTTTAACATTCATAAATAAAGCCTGGTCTAAGGTTCAGGGAGGCCAGCGACTTTGCACAGTTCAGCAGATTTTACATTGAAGGACTGATATTTGCTAATTAAATTTTTATGAGCATGTTCAAAATTGACACGGTTGAGCACATTATGATTTTAACTGGAGTGAAATAAAACCTGCTGAAATCAGTTTAACTATTTTTTTGTGAGTGGCTGTACTTCCTATAGACTAATGTCATTTACAAGTTTGCTGGCGACACCATCATAGTCGGTCGCGTCTCAGATGGCGACGAGACAAATTACAGACGAGAGATGGAAGACCTGGAAAAATGGTGTACTGAGAACAACCTAGCTCTTAATGCCGGCAAAACCAAGGAACTCATTACTGACTTTCGATGGGATGTTACTCATGCTCCCCTTCACATTATCAGCACAGAGGTGGAACAAGTGGACAGTGTCAAACTCCTGGGAGTGGTCATCAACAACAAGTTTTCTTGGATTCTTCATGTGGACGCACTGGTTACTAAAGCCCAACAATGTCTCTTCTTCCTCAGGCAGTTGAGGAAATTTGGCATGATGACGAATACCATTGTCAACATTTTTAGGTTTGCCTTTGAGAGCATTCTGTCTGGATGTATCACTACCTAGTATGGTAATTGCACCATTTAAGATTGGAGACAGTTACAGAGCGTGGTGAACTCGGCCCGGACCATCATAAAGGCCAAACTTCCATCTACAGAATCAATCTATCAGGCCTACTATCAAGGAAAGGCCGCCAGCATTCTCAAAGATCCATCCCATCCTGGCAATGTTTTTCTACAACCCGTATCATCAGGGAGAAGGTATAGGAGTCTGAACACACGCACCAGCCAGTTTTGAAACAGTTTCTACTCTCCTGTTGTTAGAATGGACTCTCAAATTCTTAGCATTCGCCTGTATCTGTGTTTTTGCTTTTGCTGCTTTTACCTACTATTTGCTTATCTACACGACTTAACTATGTGAGCTGCCTGTATTGTTCGCGGGACAAAGTTTTTCATTATGCCTCGGTACACATGACAATAAATTAAATTCAAATTCAAAAACATGAATGTCACAGGAAACAGGTATTGTCAGTTTAACTATCTGCTGAAATATTGGAAAATCTACACAATCACAGGTATTAAATTGATTCAAACAGCAGGAGGCACAAATTAATCACAGAATCAACAGGGCACAATGGCTCAGTGGTTAGCACTGCTGCCTCACAGCACTAGGGTCCCAGGTTCGATTCCAGCCTCAGGTGACTATCTGTGTGGAGTTTGCACATTCTCTGTGTTTGTGTGGGTTTCCTCCAGGTGCTCCGGTTTCCTCCCACAATCCAACGTCAGGCTAAATTGCCCATAGTGTTAGGTGCATCATTCAGAGGGAAATGGGTCTGGGTGGATTACTCTTCGGAGGGTTGGTGTGGACTGGTTGGCCGAAGGGCCTGTTTCCACACTGTAAAGAATCTAAAAAAATCTATTCTAACTTGCTAAACGTCAAAAATCCTCAGACAACTACAAATGCACTTTCTTGTCTGTTCAAAGGATTGCCTGTTTCATTTAGAATACAATTACATAGCAAACAAAAAAAGATTTGAAACAAACATAGAAAGCAACAATGATTGAAAATTCCGAGACTGATTCAATGATTCTAACTCAACATACTTCTGATTTACGAAATGGTTTTCCACAAACTTCCCAGTGCAATATTTGTAACGTGTGAGAAAACAGTCTTAGCCACTATATTAACAGTCACTAGTAACATCACTAGAGCTAAAGCTTGCAGTTCAATGCTAAACTCAATAATAGCAGCTATAGTGAGATATAAATCTTTCATTACATTGGTGCTATTCTTAAAACAGTAATCATTCTCCTTTCATGAAATCCCCTGATGTGTTGGCATTGTAGATTATGAATATGTCTAGTTCTCAAATGCAAACCTATGCATATTAACATTTCAAAGAAATAGCAGCCAGCCATTAAATTGACTTAATTAGTTTACAATAGCTGGTGCCAGTTACAAGGCAATGATCTTTACCCAAATTATAGACATCAAGACTACTTCACATATTGATAAAATACTTTTTTAAAGCAAGGAATGATGGTGTCACTAAACATGGCTTGCCAAAATCCACATTGATTTTTTCGTTAACTATTTGAAAACATGCCAATCAACTGCATTTTTTTCATAAGATTAACTACTGTACAAAACAGTTTGATTAATGGAGAAAAACAACAAGCAAATGCATGTTTCTTCTCCTCTACATCGTGATCTTTGTATTCTTGGAAGTACCAATTCTCCCAAAAATACATTTTAAAAACGTTCTCTACATTCTGCTTCCCACTAAGTATGCCGTCCATTTTCTGTTTGCAGTATAGTAAAAGCAAGAATATAAGACCATAAGATATAGGAGCAGAATTAAGCCATTTGATCATGGCTGATATACTGTGTAATCCCATTCTCCTGACATCCCCCTGTAACCCTCGATCCCCTTACCAAATAAGAATCTATCTACACAATAAGAACCTATCCTCTGCACAGAAACTCTTCAGCCACGTTCTCAAACAGACCCGCTACCACAGCCACATCTCCTTCCTCAGCAGCTGCCTAAGGAACCGACTGATCCCACACGGACTCCGAACTACATTCCAACCAACAAAATTTGGACCCAACCAGGACAACCTGTACCTACAACAAATCCTCATTTCCCCTCCCCCCACCTTGTCTCAGTCGGTTCCCTCAACTCAGCACCGCCCTCCTAACCTGCAATCCTCTTCCTGACCTCTCCGCCCCCACCCCACTCCGGCCTATCACCCTCACCTTGACCTCCTTCCACCTATCCCACCTCCATCGCCCCTCCCCCTAGTCCCTCCTCCCTACCCTTTATCTTAGCCTGCTTGGCTCTCTCTCTCTCTTATTCCTGATGAAGGGCTTATGCTCGAAACGTCGAATTCTCTATTCCTGAGATGCTGCCTGGCCTGCTGTGCTTTGACCAGCAACACATTTGCAACAAGAACCTATCTACGTCCATTTTAAATGCACTCAATGACACGCCATGCACAGACCTCTGCACCAATGAGTTCCACAGATTAACCACCTTCTGGCTGAAGAAATTTCTTCTCATCTCAGTTCTAAAGGGTCCCTCTACTCTCAGCCTGTCTCCTGGCTCCTCATCTCTCCTGACAGTGTAAAAATCTTTTCCACGTCCACTCTATCCAAGCCTCACATTATTCTATATGTTTCAATCAGATCTCCCCATATCTATTTAAACTCCACAGACCCAGAGTCCTCAACTGCTCATATGTCAAGTCCTTCATCCACAGGATCATTAGAATCATAGAATCCCTACGGTGTGGAAACAGGCCCTTCAGCCCAACGAATCTACACTGACCCTCCAAAGAATAACCTACCCAGACCCATTCCCCTACCCTACTACTCAACATTTACTCCTGACTAATGCACCTAACTTACACATTCCTGAACACTACAGACAATTTTAACATGGCCAATTCGCCTAACTTGTACATCTTTGGATTGTAGGAGGAAACCGGAGCACCCGAAGAAACCCACACAGATACAAGGAGAATGTGCAAACTCCACACAGTCACCCGAGGCTGGAATCGAACCAGATCCCTGGCACTGTGAGCTACCATGCCAAACTCCTCTGAACTCCCTCCAACAGCAGCACGTCCTTCCTTAGATATGGTGACCAAAACTGCTCACATTTTCCAAATGCCATCTGACCAGAGCCTTATACAGTCTCATCAGCACATCCCCGCTCTTGTATTCTAGCCCTCTAGCCGCTGCTGCAGCTCTGGCTAGGTTAGGGATAGGTTGAATACACTTGGCTCTTTTCCACTTGAAGATGACTTGATTAAAGTGTACAAGATCTTGAAAGACCTTGACAAGATGCATGTGAAAAAGATGCTTCCTCACGCAGATGAATCCAGAACTAAAGGGCAATATTTTAAAATTAGAGTTTGCCCATTTACGACTGAATTGAGGAAAAATATTTTCTCTGTACAGAAGGTAGTGCAACTCTGGAACTGAATGCCTCACAATACTTAGTTTAAAGTGGGGTCATTGAATACTTTAGTGCAAAAGTAGATAGTTTTGTTAGGCAGGGGAATCAAAGATTATCAAAGGCAGATGAAAATGTGGAATTCAAAATGTACACAGGTTAGCCATGATCTTATCGAATGGTAGAACAAGCTCGAGGGTCAGAAAGCCGACATCTGCTTGGATTTTGCACGTTCTCCTTGAAAGATGTGGCAGATAGTGTTTCAAATGACATTATATATTAAATAAATAAAAATCCTTGCTTTCCATTATTTGGCTCCTTTGAGGTCTTTTCGTCTAATTTGCTATCATTTACACAAGCAACAATAAATCTGAATTTCCCTTTAAGTTCACTTCTACAGCATGAATGCTAAAGTCACTGTGGATAATCAACAGTAATATCAAATAAATAGATATAATGGAATTGTTACATTATAATAATACTTGGGCTACCTCATTTACAGTAATAATTTGACTTCAAATTTGATTGAAATAATTAAACAGGAAAAATGGTTAGTTTCTGAAATCAGCTGATAGATTATTAAATGTAAAATAAAATTTGTAAAGATTCAACAATTACTGGACTTTCTGTCAATAACACTACAGTTCTACAAGGAGATGCATGCTCTAGGTCAAGAGTGCATTTTCAATGGAATGACTAACACATTAGTTGCAAGTAAATTGAAAGCTATTTTAAATAAAAATCTATGCATTGCACAATACCTGCAATGATGAGCTCGCTCTGGCTTAATACTGCAACATTTTGGGCACTTATAAATCACCTCCCCTGGTTTCAGCTGTAGACTCTCCATATACTCTTTTGTGGCATTGCCTTTCGGCACTGCGCCCTGTGCAAAGAAACCATTAAAACTAAGTTAACACCACAGAACTGTAACTCAAAATCAGTAGTTCATTACCAACCTTCATTTGAAGTAGTTTATAGAATTCTACATTTTCATACTCTGTTGGTTCTTTGTTTTTAAACTAGATCTTAAATCACAAGGACAGAAATTGCTGGAAAAGCCCAGCAGGTCTGGCAGCATTGGTGAAGAAAAATCAGAGCATTAATGTTTCAAATCCTCAGAACTGATCTGCTCTGAAACGTTAACTCTGATTTCTCATCACAGATGCCACCAGACTTTTTCCATAAATTTCTGTTTTTGTTTCTGATTTCTAGCATTTGCATTTTTTTTCAGTTTTTAAAATCATAAGGAGTTCAGTTTGGGTAGATGAAGAAAAACCGTCGCCAATGGCTGAAGGGGCAACAATAGGTGGGGCAAGTTTTTTATGATTAGCAAAAGAACTACAGACAATTTGGGAAGAAAATGATGCAATATGTTTAGGATTTAGATATTTTGTTTGATGGGTGAAAAATACAGGTTCATCAAGAACATTCAAAAGGTTACTTGAATAAGTACTCGAAGGAGAAAACATTGCACAGATAAAGGGAAATTCTGGGGAGTGGGACTAACTGATTTATCTTTGAAAACTGTCACAGACTCAATGGAGAAACGTCTTGTTTTGTGAAAGAGGACTTTATGATCCTAACACACATCGCGTGTGCTGATAAACAGTTCTGAGATTTACTCCATAATTCTAGCATTCAACAATTTAACCATAACTCTGCATTTTTAACACGATCTATCAATAGACATTACTATAATTACAGGAAACAAAGTAGGTTTTACAACTTCTAAAATCTATAAGAAATAGATATAGTGATATACATAGACATAGATATAGAACTAGTGATACATATAAATCATATAAACAGCCAATATTTAGTTCACTGTACCTGCATCATTTCAATGCTACAGTATTCTAAAATTAATCTCGAACTCTACTCGTAATTAGTTTTGCCCTCTGTTTCATGTAAAGAAGTTTTCCCTCAAAACATTCCAATAGTCTCAGTTTCAACCAATGTTTATGTTACAGGTTCCAAGTTGCTTATCGCTCCCTGTGAAAAAAAAAGTTCTCCTAACATCTTTCCTCACTCTCTAACATTCTTTTTGGCTTTAATGTATTTTCTCTAATGGGGAGCTTAAAGCTGAACACACATTTTAACTGTGGCCAAAAGATATTTTGTACAATTACACTAATACATCTTCAATCTTGACTTTTGTACACACTGTCCCAACATATTAATTCCCAAAATCTGTACGAAATTGTTTTTACACCTTTAAAGGCAGGAAATTACAATGACTTTCCATTATGGATATCCTCCCATTGGGATGGTCTTCTATCTTAATTACCTTGTATAAATACAAGTTGCTCATGTTTCTTTTAAAAGAATATTGTTTCACACCTACGAGCATCATCAATTTATCTCAACTATAATCAGTCACACAAATTCCTATTTACATTACAATACTTGTCCAATATTATTCAATTTTTCTAACATGTCTCTTGTCAGAGAGCTTATGAATAACTATCGCATGATTGTAAATTTCTTACATAATTGCTATGGTTGAAATTAAGCAAAGTATTGATTTCTTCAAGTATTTCCCAGCCATCAATGTCTTTTAACTGATTTTTGGCTTTCATCTTTCACTACAGGTATTCAGGTTGGTTATCAAAATTGTTCATACTTATTTGTTATCACATCCATGATAGATATTCTGTGCTGTTGAAATTTTCAGACTCCATAAATTAGGTAAACTGTCCCATTTTAATACAGAGGAAATTTTGACGTATTAGTCTCAAACTCCTGACAAGTGTCAATTGAGGAAGAATTTAAAGCTTTTCTGTGCATATAAAACTATTCAATGATTGTTACTGAAATCGCATTCTGTAATAACATTGTACTGATACTATATATAACATAGACTCAAAAATGGTAGCTACTTCTAAAACTTTATCTTCCTTCAGTCAAAATAATTATTCAAACAAAAAGGCAATGACTTGTCTCTCAAAATACAGTTCAAAGATATTTTTAGTCCAATGTGTTAATAACACATCTCTGGAGTCAGTGGGACCTGAAACAAGGCCTCCTGGCTCAGCGATAGGGACACCACCACTGCACCACCAGACCCTTTTTAAAATGCTTGCTATTCATTTCACTTATGGTACATTCAGATGTTAATTTATATTTCATATTCTTTCAAATAAATAACTAATACTGCCAGATACTTTGTGTAGCAATCGGCTGCAACTACTTAAATACAGGGTTGAACTTTCCCAGCATCTGAACAACATGAGCAATGGCAAGCCAGTCGATGAAAATGGAAAAATAATATTCTTGATCAGATTAAAAAAATATTTTTTACCATAGGTTTCAAAGGCAGGACATTAATCTCGTGATAAACCGTCAGAACCAATTTGCATGAAGTAACATCTAATTATTACCTAATCTCAACTCATTTATATGCTGTTTGCTATTTGTCAGGTAGTGGACGGTAACGAGGTAGTGACAATTTCAGACACCAACTCAAGTTTGTTGCTTGCTCCTCCAGGCCTCTATCTTAGCCAGCAACCCTCAACATTTCAGCGCATTCCTGGGCAGTGACTATCTGACATTCTTTGTTCAAGGAGATTGGTATTGGACAGCCTCATAACAACATCACAGCACATCTTTAACTCATGTAGAATGCAGGTCACCATTTCAATACTACACTTTAAAGTGCTCCAACACCATATGTTGTAATACTGCTACCAAAACTCTTTGCGAACAGAATCGGATGTCCATCTCATGCATTGGAAGAGAGCCCAGCTTGGGTTCTTAGCTTTATTTCTTAGCTCTCACTCACTTGCATCTTGGATGCTCACAGCATCTCTGTCTTGCCTTTTTAGCTCTTGCTGTCTTGCTGTCTCATTGAGAACTTGCAGCCTCATACAAATGTGAGGTGATGCATTTAGGCAAGGCTAATTCTAGAGCAAATTATACAATGAATGGAAGACCCTTGGGAAAAATTGATGGGCAGAGATCTGGGAGTGCAGGTCCATTGTACCTGAAGGTTGATGCACAGTTGGATACAGTGGTCAAGAAGGCATATAGTATGCTTGCATTCATTGGACGGGGTATTGAGTATAAGAGCTGGCAAGTCATGATAAAATTGCACAAGACATTGGTTTGGCCACATTTAGAATACTGTGTACAGTTCTGGGCACCACATTACCAAAAGGATGTGGATACTTTGGAGAGGGTCCAGAGAAGGTTTATGAGGATGTTGCTTGGCATGGAAGGTGCCAGCTATGAAGAGAGGTTGAGTAGATTAGGTTTATTTTCACTAGAAAAAAAGATTGAGGGGGGCCTTGTTTGAGGTTTACAAAATCATGAAGATATAGACAGGGTGGATAGAGACAAGCTTTTTCCCAGGGTGAAGGATTCAATAATGAGTGGTCATGCTTTCAAAGTGAGAGGTGGAAAGTTTAAGGGGGATACATGTGGCAAGTACTTCACACAGAGGATGGTGGGCGTTTAGAACACGTTGCCAGCAGAGGTGGTAGAGGCTGGCAGAGTAGATTCATTTAAGATGTGTCTGGACAGCTGCATGAATAGATGGGGAGCAGAGGGATACACAGATGCTTAGGAATTGACCGACAGGTTTAGACAGTACATTTGGATTGGCTCAGGCTTGGAGGGCCAAAAGGCCTGTTCCTGGGCTGTAAATTTTCTTTGTTCTTTGACTGCTGTCTTGCTTTGCCTTCTAGTACAGACATGAAGCCTGTCTTGGTTGCTAACCATGGCTAGTCAAAAGGATGAGTTCTTGCTGTACAGAACCGTACTACAAAAATGTCACACCTATAGCAACTTACGTGGCAAACACACTGCTGCCGTACAACTTCAACCAATTGGCTATTTTGCAGTCTGAGGGAGTAGTGCTCAGTGAAAATCAGGGGGACCTGTTGTCAATCAGTGGGTACCAGCACAGAAGTTCTGATCTCAGTCCAGGAGCCTAGATTTGGTCAGTTGGGTGCTTAGACTATGGTGTAGGGGTCAATATCATTAGAATTTGGGGAGTTGGCTAGTCAGTTCTACAGATCCAGTGTAACGAATAGGTCAACTGGGAGCTGCACTGGTCTGATTCCCATCATTGGGTGCGGACTTTCTAAGTCAGTTTGGGAACGTCAATCTGGAGATCTGTTCAACGTAAGTCAAGAGGAGCTTTCAGGGGTTATTGTTGTGGTGGGTAAGTTTGGAAATTAATTATGTGGATTGAAGGCAGCTGAACATATAAAAAGGAACAGAATACGACAGAGCAAGTAGTAACTGTGGAAGGTGGTCATTGATGGTCACAACTGTCCTGGCTTTCATGAGGGGTCACTGCATAACAACATTTAGAACACAGAAAAATACAGCGCAGTACAGGCCCTTTGGCCCTCGATGTTGCGCCGATCCAAGCCCACCTAACCTACCCTAGCCCACTATCCTCCATATGCCTATCCAATGCCCGTTTAAATGCCCATAAAGAGGGAGAGTCCACCACTGCTACTGGCAGGGCATTCCATGAACTCACGACTCGCTGAGTAAAGAATCTACCCCTAAAATCTGTCCTATACCTACCACCCCTTAATTTAAAGCTATGCCCCCTCGAAATAGCTGACTCCATACGTGGAAAAAGATTCTCATGGTCAACCCTATCTAAACCCCTAATCATCTTGTACACCTCTATCAAGTCACCCCTAAACCTTCTTTTCTCCAATGGAAACAGCCCCAAGTGCCTCAGCCTTTCCTCATACGATCTACCTACCATACCAGGCAACATCCTGGTAAACCTCCTCTGCACCCGTTCAAGTGCTCCACATCCTTCCTATAGTATGGCGACCAAAACTGCACACAATACTCCAGATGCGCCACACCAGAGTCTTATACAACTGCAACATGACCTCAGGACTCCGGAACTCAATTCCTCTACCAATAAAAGCTAGTACGCCATATGCCTTCTTCACAGCACTATTTACCTGGGTGGCAACTTTCAGAGATCCATGTACATGGACACCAAGATCCCTCTGCTCATCCACACTACCAAGTATCCGACCATTAGCCCAGTACTCCATCTTCTTGTTACTCTTACTAAAGTGAATCACGTCACACTTACCTACATTGAACTCCATTTGCCACCTTTCTGCCCAGCTCTGCAGCTTATCTATATCCCGTTGTAACCTGCCACATCCTTCCTCACTGACAACAACTCCACTGACTTTCGTATCATCCGCAAACTTGCTCACCCAATCTTCCAGCTCCTCCTCCAGGTCATTTATAAAAATGACAAACAGCAATGGTCCCAAAACAGATCCTTGCGGAACACTGCTAGTAACTGCACTCCAAGATGAACCTTTATCATCAACTACTACCCTCTGTCTTCTTCCAGCCAGCCAATTCCTAATCCAAAACTCCAACGCACCCTCAATGCCAAACCTCCATATTTTTCGCAGCATCCTACCATGGGGAACCTTGTCAAACGCCTTACTAAAATCCATATACACATCTACTGCTTTACCCTCGTCCACCTCCTTAGTCGCCTTCTCAAAGAATTCAATAAGGTTTGTGAGGCACGACCTGCCCTTCACAAAACCATGCTGACTATCCTTGATCACATTATTCCTATCCAGATGTTCATAAATCCTATCCCTTACAATTCCCTCCAAGACTTTGCCCACAACAGAAGTGAGACTCACCGGCCCATAGTTTCCATGGTTATCCCTACACTCCTTCTTGAACAAGGGAATCACATTTGCTATCCTCCAGTCTTCTGGCACTATTCCTGTAGACAACGAGGACATAAAAATCAAGGCCAATGGCTCTGCAATCTCCTCCCTTGCTTCCCAGAGAATCCTAGGATAAATGCCATCAGGCCCAGGGGACTTATCTATTTTTACCCTTTCCAGAATTTTCAACACCTCTTCCCTACATACCTCAAAGCCATCCATTCTAACTAATTGTGACTCAATATTCACATCGGCAACAATGTCCTGTTCCTGAGTGAATACTGACGAAAAGTATTCATTCAGTGTCTCCCCAATCTCTTCAGCCTCCACACGCAACTTCCCACTACTATCCTTGACTGGACTTATTCCTACCCTGGTCATTCTATTATTCCTGACATACCTATAGAAAGCCTTTGGGTTTTCCCCAATCCTATCAACTAAGGACTTTTCATGTCCCCTCCTTGCTGCTCTCAGCTCTCTCTTCAGATCCTTCCTGGCTACCTTATAACTCTCAATCGCCCCAATTGAACCTTCACGCCTCATCTTTACATAGGCCGCCCTCTTCTCTTTAACAAGGGATTCCAATTCCTTATTAAACCACGGCTCCCTCACACGACCCTTTCCTCCCTGCCTGACAGGTACATACTTATCAAGGACACTCAATAGTTGCTCCTTGAACAAGCTCCACATATCGAATGCGCCCTTCCCTCAAAGCCTACTATTCCAAGCCACGCATTCTAAGTCATGCCTCACCGCATCATAATTTCCCTGCCCCCAGCTATAACTCTTGCCCTGCAGTGCACACTTATCCCTCTCCATCACTCGAGTAAAAGTCACCGAATTGTGGTCATTGTCCCCAAAGTGCCCAACTACCTCCAATTCTAACACCTGGCCTGGTTTGTTACCCAGAACCAAATCCAGTATGGCCTCACCTCTTGTTGGCCTGTCTACATATTGTGTTAGGAAACCCTCCTGCACACATTGGACAAACACTGACCCCATCTAACATACTCGAGCTATAGCTTTCCCAGTCAATATCTGGAAAGGTAAAGTCCCCCATAACAACCACCCTATTACTTTGACTCTTCTCCGGAATCATCCTCGCAATCCTTTCTTCTACATCTCTAGGACTATTAGGAGGCCTGTAGAAAACTCCTAACAGGGTGACCTCACCTTTCCTGTTTCTAACCTCAGCCCAAACTACCTCAGATGGCGAGTCTTCATCGATCGTCCTTTCCACTGCTGTAATACTATCTTTGACAAGCAATACCACACCTCCCCCTCTTTTACCCCACCTCTGACCCTACTAAAACATTTAAACCCTGGAACCTGCAACAGCCAATCCTGTCCCTGTTCTACCCATGTCTCCGTAATAGCCGCAACATCGAAATCCCAGGTACCAACCCACGCTGCAAGTTCACCTACCTTATTTTGTATACTTCTCACATTGAAGTATACACACTTCAAGCCACTTTCCTGTTTACAGGCACCTTCCTTCGAGATTGATGCCTGGTTCCTAACCTCCCTACACTCCAGGTCCTGCACCCTAAAGCTACAGTCTAGGTTCCCATGCCCCTGCAGAGTTAGTTTAAACCCCTCCCAAAGAGCACGAGCAAACCTCCCCCCAAGGATACTGGTGCCCCGCAGGTTCAGGTGTAGACCATCCTGTTTATAGAGGTCCCACCTTCCCCAGAAAGAACCCCAGTTATCCTGATACCGGAATCCCTCCCTCCTGCACCATCCCTGTAGCCACGCATTTAACTGGTCTCTCTCCCTATTCCTCAACTCTCTATCACGTGGCACGGGTAACAAACCGGAGACAACAACTCTAACTCTGTTCTAACTCTGAGCTTCCAACCTAGCTCCCTGAAAGCCTGCCTAACATCCTCAGCCCTCTTCCTACCTATGTCAGTGGTGCCAATGTGGACCACGACTTCGGGCTGCCCCCCCTCCCCCTTAAGGACCCAAAAAACATGATCAGAGACGTCACGTACCCTTGCACCTGGGAGGCAACATACCAAATATGAGTCTCTCTTGCCTCCACAAAACTGCCTGTGCCCCGAACAATCGAGTCCCAATAACTATTGCTCTGCTCTTCTCCACCCTTCCCTTCTGAGCAACGGGGACAGGCTCCATGCCAGAGGCCTGAACCCCATTGCTTACCCCTGGTAAATCGTCCCCCCCCCCCCCCCCCCCACAAGTATCCAAAACGGTATACTTGTTCTTGAGGGGAACGGCCGCAGGGGGTCCCTGCACTGGCTGCTTCCTCCAGTCCCTCTCACTGTCACCCATCTGTCTGCAATCTTTGGAGTTACTACTTCCCTAAAGCTCCGATCTATGACCCCCTCTGCCTCCCGAATGATCCTAAGTTCATCCAACTCCAGCTCCAGTTCCCTAACAATATTTGCCACAGCTAACATTTGCCATAGCTAACCTTTATGCATGGAGTTAAATGAGTAAAGTGAGGAAATGAACAGCTAAATAAGACAGTTGGGTGGAAATGTGGAGAAAATCAAGCTGATGAAGTTGACAGTGAGGGTAAGGCAGAAGGAAACATTAGGGGATGGGGGTAGAAGAGGAGGGAGAGCATGATCTAGACTGAGCCTGCAACTTACTCTGTGAAGCATTACCTGAGTTGTCTTCCATCCTAATGCAAATCATAAGATAAAAGATGGCTTTTACCACACTGAGGAAGGAAGTGGGCACGAGGTGCGAGCAATACGAGACCTGACAAGGAGCAATACATTAAACAGAAACTGTCTTAGTCTAAACTACAGACATTTGTTATCGTGTAGTTCTGCATGTCAACCTCAGCACTGAACAGTGATCTCGACTAAATGTCCTGACTTTATCATTCAACATTACAAATTAATCCGGACTGTGAAATGTAAGTAATGCCAGGCAAGCTTGAAAGGTTCACCATAGTTCCACAGTTCACACTCACCTTCCAAAGTTTCATAGTCTGCACAAGGTGCAGTAGCAACTCACTTCACTCACCATGGATTCTAAAATATCCATACCGCAATCCTACATGCAAAACTGCCTTTCTTAGTTAATGTGGAGAATAGAGTAAAAGGAGAAGTTCTCATTCCTCTACCACACATACAATCACCTACTGAATGAGCATTAATTTGCTTGAGCAGTATTCATGTGAATCATGTCAACGATGTAAAAGTTTAGGCCATCCATCTCTCTCCTTGGTGCAAGTGTCCATTTCCCAAACTTTTACTGAATTTAAATGTCATTTGTGTGTGCTGCAACCTCTGAATGATCCACATTACTGAGGAGTTGCTTTGTTTCTGACAGAGCCCATTTGGATTATTTAGAATGTCCCCAGTGGATTTAGGAACGGAAGCAGCTGTCAGCCCTTGGATCATTACAACAAGAGGGTCCACATGAACAGATGAGGAACGCATGGATTTGGATGTCTAGGACCAACAACAACCTTGAAGAGATGTTCTGAGGAAGGGTCACTGGACCTGAAACACTAACTCTGATTTCTCTGCACAGGTGCTGCCAGACCTGCTGAGTTTTTCCAGCAATTTCTGGAAACAGCTTTTGTTTCAGCAGATGTGAAACAGTCTCCCAATGCAGAGTTTCAAGCCATAGGTACTCTCATGCTGTGACAAAATGCATGAGATCCACAGTCACCTATCTTCAATGGGGAAGGACTATGACATTCTGTTCACAGGTGGTAGTCAGAATGTTGTGTTAAGATGTCCAGCTTATCAGCAATACAATATCTTCTACTACTGGACCATCAAGAGTCATAAGATGTCTCCTCAGTTGTAAGTTACAGCGAGGTTGAAGGTAGGGCGGCCATGTGCCTCTGGAGTGTCCAGATAGGAGTCTGCTGGAGACTCTGTACATGATTCCTCTTCCAGCTTGCTGCCTGCAGGCACTGCACTGCCTTGAGAAAAAGGGTTACCTACAAGTGAAGTCAAGATCCCTAAAACCCCTATTACCTTGCTGTTAGCAGTCAGCAGCAAGACTACAGTGATGGAGAAAGTGAGGACTGCAGATGCTGGAGTTCAGAGCTGAAAATGTGTTGCTGGAAAAGCGTAGCAGGTCAGACAGCATCCAAGGAGCAGGAGAGTCGACGTTTTGGGCATGAGCCTGCACCTTTCTGCAGTCTGCAGTCCTCACTTTCTCCTAGAAGATTTTAACCTACTGCGAATCCTCTTGCAAGGATGCCTTCCTTGAAGAAGCTCTCTTCCTCCCTCTACAAGGATGTCAGTGAGTCCCTCTCTCACTGCACACCCCAGGTCATTTCCTTATTCCTGAAGAAGGGCTCATGCCAGAAACGTCGACTCTCCGGCTCCTTGGATGCTGCCTGACCTGCTGCGCTTTTCCTGCAACACATTTTCAGCTACAGTGATGGAGTGCAAGCCAGCTTTTTTCCAGCAGGCACTGAGTGTTCTGGACCTGTGTCTCTATGGCAATTTTGAATGTATTTGTAGAGATAGCCAGACACATAGTGGAGGCAGTACAGTACTGACAGATTTGGAGGACTCCTCTAATCTTCGATCTGCATTCCCTGTGTGTCTCTGACACAGCTTTTGTATCGGTTGTGCATCTGAATTAAGTTATTAATATCCAACACCATGAGGTACTCTCTCTGCTTCGGAGCCGAACAGGTGCCTGTTTTCTGACAGTGCGGAGTACCAGTGACCTGGGACGTTTCTTCCTCGGTATGACTGTGATGTGCTCACCAGAATGTACTCCCAAGCCTAATCTAGCTACAGTAGCGAACAAGGTGGCATTACTTGAGCTGTTGGAAGTTGTAGAAATAGCCAACGTGTCCTCGCAGGATTTGTGTCTTCTTCCTCAGGTATGGAGTGGCTTCTCTTTGAAGGTGCATACTGTGCGGATATTGCTGCTGGCTGAAAGAAACAAAAGACGTAACGGACTGCAAAGTAAGTTTAGAAGCCTAGGCATGTTAAGAATATGTTCAAACTACTGGTGATGGGAGAACAGTGTAGCACTTGACAATGAATCTTACTTAGTTGCCAGCACATGGAGGTTTTAGGATTACCATATGAGCAGGCATTGTCCTCTCCTGGCAAGGCATGGGAGTCTGTCCTTGCAGAGGGTGAGGAGGTGGATGTTGGACATCACCTGTCTTGGCTTTCTCTTCATTATTGTTGGCTGATTTCTCCTGGAATAATAAAAATGGAAGGCTCAAAGTGAGATGAAAGTAGGTGCACAGTTGTTAGTGCTTGTGCAGGCAGGGGAAAGATGGTGAGGTATCATGAGTGAGCGTGTAGGAATAGTTAGGATTCCAGTGAGAGTCTGGGGTGGGTAGGTGAGTGAGGGATAATGCTGCAGGCAGTAGTGAGAGTGATAGAGCATGAATCAATAGTCAGAGACGGGTGCAGGAATAGAGTCAGACTAAGTGAGAGATAGCAGAGAGAAGATGGTGTTGCTTATCCTTGTAGAGCACAGAAGATCATGAACCTTCTTCCCACAGCATCGGGTATTCCCCTGTTCCACTGACAGACCTGACTGGCAACCGCAGAGAAAATTGGCATTGTTTGGTGCCATGTCTCCTCTGGTAGCCCTGAGAATACTTATCCACATGGACCTTTAAAGATGATGCTGGCAAAACAGGATACCAACCTCCCTTTCTCAGCTATGTCCTTGAGATCTGTGCAGCAACAAAGTGCAAATTTCAGTGTCTGGTTTGCAGCTTTTGTCCTGGTGCACAGCTGGGATTTCAATATTGCACAAATGGCACAGAAAGTCCTGGCAGCAGAGAGCATTTAGACCATAAGTAAGTGCAAGGTAGCATGAGAGTGGCATCATAGAGATGTTGTGCATACATGATGAGGTGAACAGTGGAGAATTGCAAGGCATCCCTCTCGAGTTCATGGAGAAAAAAGACTTCCCTGAAACTCCTTGAAATCAAAACTTGCTGATTTTTGATAATATTTCAGTCCATGGTGTTTAACTAGTGTCATGCATTATATTAACAACACTTCAAGCTTCAGTTCAATGTGAAATATTCTAAAGCACTGATCTTAAATTTGTGCAACATGACTCAATCCAAAGTTATCTAGGCAATAAGCAAATAGAAGATGCCTACAGACAGCAAAACTAAAATTTCAGTCTTTTTTGAAAGTGCTGCACAATCTTCTGAGAATGTAGTATGGGTGGCAGCAAAGTGGGAAATGTACTCCCATGTTCAGCATGCCTTTGTTCTCCCCCTCCCCAAAAACCGTTTCCTATCTCTTCACTTTGAGCACTTAACACTTGTTTTGCAGTGCTCTTCACAGATTTACAATTGCTCCTTCAATTTTATACACAATATTATATTGAAGATTCAAAAGAAATATACTGGTCAAATGGTCTGGGACATCAAAGCGTAATGATACAATTCCTAAACTTTCTAGTCTGAACTTAATTCAGTTCTTTTCCAATACTTAAGACTTGGCATCAAGATATTCTTTGACTCAGTAAAATACATGTTTGTGCACGACTATTACTCAGGTTACATCTTTAAAGTTAATTTGTTGGAATCACAAAAAATATTCTTCAGTGACAGACACTTTGATAGATTCAAATTATCAAAATATGAATAAAGATACTGTTAAATTTATCACTGGAAAACCATACTGTTTAGTCTCTGCACCCAATCAAAATCTGAATAAAGCTTCAAATTTTTGGGCTGGAATTAATCAATTGTTCAGTTGAAAAATGATTTCTTATGTCCACTAACAGTTGGAAACAGAAGACAGCGCAAACTGAAAAAAGGAGTAATTTTAGTTATGCTAAAACATGAGTCATGTCAGTTCACAGTAACTGCCAACATAGCAAAATGTTCAGTCACCATAGCAAGTTATCACAATGATTTTCAGGCAGAGGGGAAACTTCTAGATTAAGCAGAAAAATCATACAGTACAGTATTTTCAATGGTATGAGGAGGCTTCACATTGAGAGCACTGACTGTGGTATAATCCATTTTGTATCTAACAGATAGAATCAAGTCAAAGTTATCTGGAATCCTACCAAAATTATTTACACATGTGCAGTTCATGGAGGCAGCTGGCCATTTAAGTGATTAGCTGCCTCGACCCATCTGATTCTGATGTCTCCATCTTGGAGTATGGACAGTAGACCAGCTCAGGGCAGGCCTGTTCTCAAAACAATTCTTGCAGATAGGTACCTCAGCACTGTCATGTGGCTATGTGGATATGGTTTCAAGGGAACTTACGGATGGGGCTTAGATATCATTGGGTGTAAAGGACAGTATCCCTGACGGAAAGGGGTCAGATAACCTTTGGTCTTATTAACAGAGATGAAGATTATATGTAAAAAGTATGCATAAACTGATTGGAACAGTCCAACTTTTCAAAAGTATCATGAAATGTCAATCTGTAGAGAAATGTCGACCTGTCAACGCTGTGTTTTTATGAATGAGAGTACAACATCAAACTTCAATTATCTCAAGTCTGCACAGTACTTGTGGATGCTAGGTGAGTTGGCCTGGTAGGAGAAGAAAGGGTAGTGGGTGGAAGTAGGCACCATTTGCAAAGGGATCTTGGGAGATCATGGCGGTATAGAGGACATTAAACAGAGATGGATGATTCATGAGGATTATATGTGGATTTGGTTGGGTGTGATGAATGAGAGTTGGAGGAATGTTTCATGTTGTATTCTTTTATTTTAACTTTGAGCAGTGCCAGAGATCCAGAGGTAGGCTTTTTGCCTAACTTGCCTCGACAACTAGTAGCATTTTCATCTCCTCTTGGGTTGCCCGGGCTGTTGCCCAATGAAGATGGAACACACCATTTCCCCCAACCAAATACAGGAAGCATTAAAGATCTGTAAATGTCTGTGGGGACATGAACAAAGGTTTTGAGTTCAATTTGTCTGCACACCTAATCCTTTGATGAAAATCAAGGCCAATGTTTGTCAGATTTTTAAGCTTTGAGGATGGTGATTCAATATAAGGTAAAATGGAGTCTGAATTCTGCTGAACAACTTTGGATGGTTTATTTGTTTGAAGTTAAGGGAAGCACAGATTGATTTGCTGAGATGATGATGCACGATGTGTCATTGCCACAAGAATGAACAAGTGTCTGTTCAGACTTTGGACAGATATTAGTCTCTGAAAAACTGAAGGAAATTTTAGGAATGTTAGGCTTTGGGAAAAGTAATATATTAAACTGTTGATTTCACTCAAAGCAGAGTGGAGTTGAGAATGTAGATGAGAACTAATTAGCATTTCTAGATTAGATTAGATTTCTACAGTGTGGACCCAACAGGTCCACACCGACCCTCCGAACAGTAACCCACCAAAACCCCTTTTCCCCTTGGATATAAAACATGTGTGATTTACATTGCAATGGAGATTGGCTTTGAGAAGGAAAGAATTCATAACAAGGACAGACCCCTGAAAACACGGGTAATGAGGCCGGCTCTCCCAATGTTTAACCCACAGAATGCAGGTGAGATGTTATACACAGATTCAAGAAATTAAGTTTTAGAGATATTGAAGGAGGTTTGAACATTTGCCCAGCTTAGGATAGAGAAATGGAATCTTTAGTGTGGACAATACCGCAAAAGGTATTTCTGGAGTTAGAAGATACCAGCTGCTAAAGGAAAAAGCGGGCCACAGGTGGTGGGATTAGCTTTGAACAGGTTCTGAAAGAATTAAGTGTTAAATTCATGGATGAGAAAAATATAACTGCGGCACGAGATTCACAGTTTTTTTTCACAAGCTAGTAGTTTAGAACATAGGTAACCTTAATTTGTCAGTCAATACTACTTTTGCTTTGTTTTGCTTATTATTTTATTTGCTGCCATAAAAGTCTTAAGACTTGAAATCTTATTGTGTGATCCTTTTCAGTCAGCCACTGAAAATTCAAATATCATTTAAAAGTTCTTAGTGACTCTGGGGATTGTAATAGAAGTATATACTGTTTACATCAAATAAAAAGTTGAGAAAATTTAAATCCGTATCAGAACAATAGCAGTCTGATTATTCTTGATAATCAACAAAGCAAGCAAACAAATCTTTATTGATTCACTGAAATTATTAACCCGAATACTGTGAATAAATATTGAATTATGAACAAGGACAAGTCAGGATCTTGCGAGGCGGTACTAAATGAGGGCAAAGGAAATTACGACAGGATAAAGCAGGAGCTAGAGAGCATTAATTGGAAGCAGACGCTATCAGGCAAGCCAATATTTGACACATGTGAATTGCTTAAAGACCTGCTGATAAGAGTTCAAGACCAGCATGTTCCAATAAGGAGGAAGGCTAAGGAGGGCAAGGTAAGGGACACTTGGATGACGAGGGAGGTTGTGAATTTAGTCAAAAGGAAGAAGGAAGAACATGTAATGTTTGGGAGGCTAAAATCAGACTCGGCCTTTGAGGATTATAAGGAATGTATTCAAGAAGGGAATTAGGAGAGCAAGAAGGCGCCATGAAATAATGTTGGCAAGTAGGGTTAAACAGAATCCCAAGGCATTCTATAGATACATTAAAAACAAGAGGATAACTAGGGAGAAGGCAGGACGACTCAAGGATAAAGGAAGGAATCCGTGCTTGGAAGCTGAGAATGTAGGTGAGATTTGTTTGGGGCATGCAAATATGCTAGGCCATTTTGAGATCAAGAAAGAAGTGGCATTGGATCTCTTGAAGAGCATTAAAGTGAATTAGTCCCCAGGTCTCAATGGTATCTAGCCCAGGATACTAAGAGAAGCAAGAGAGGAGATTTCTGGGGCCATGACAAAGATCTTTGTTTCCTTGTTAGCCACTGAAGAGGTCCCAGAGGACTGGCGATTAGCAAATATTGTTCCTCTGTTCAAGGGATAATCCAAGAAACTATAGACCGGTGAATTTCATATCGATGGTTGGGAAACTTTTGGAGAGACTTCTTAGGGATAGGATTTACGCACATTTGGCAAAGCAAGACCTAATTAGAGAGAGTCAGCATGGCTTTGTGCAGGGCAGGCCATTTCTTACTAACTTGATTGAATTTTTCGAGGGCTGAAAAATGTGTTGCTGGAAAAGTGCAGCAGGTCAGGCAGCATCCAAGGAGCAGGAGAATCAACGTTTTGGGCATAAGCCCTTCTTCAGGAATTATGCCCAAAATGTCAATTCTCCTGCTCCTTGGATGCTGCCTGACCTGCTGCGCTTTTCCAGCAACACATTTTTCAGCTCTGATCTCCAGCATCTGCAGTCCTCACTTTCTCCTAGTGAATTTTTCGAGGGTTCAAGACGATCAATGAGGGTAGAGCAGTGGATGTTGTTTACATTAATTTTAGTATGACTTTTGACAAGGTCCCTCATGACAGGCTCATCTAGAAGATTAAGATGTATGGAATCCATGGAGACTGGATGGCCGCATGGATTCAGAATTGGCTTGTCCATAGGAGACAGACGGTAGTGGGGGAAGGGTGTTTATCAGGCTAGAGGCCCACGACTAGCGGTGTTCCACACGGATCCGTACCAGGACCTCTGCTGTTTATGATATATATATATATATATATAAATGACTTATATGAAAACATAGATGAGTGGATTAGTAAGTTTGCAGATGATACAAAGACTGGTGGAGTTGTGGATAGTGTAGAAGGTTGTCAAAGGAAACAGCAGGATATAGATCAGTTGCAGATATGGGCAGAGAAATGGCAGATAGAGTTTAATGAGGACAAGTGTGAGAAGCTGCACTTTGGGAGATCAAATGTTAAGGAAAAGTATACAGCTAATGGCAGGATTCCGAATAGTATTGGTGTACAGAACGATCCTGGGGTTCAAGGCCATAGCTCCCTGAAAATGACCACGCAAGCAGAGAATGGTAATAAAAACCAGCAAAATCATCTCCTTTTTAACCGGTCCTTTTCCCCAATAACTTACGAAATCACCAAAATCACTGATTTATTCTCAAGTTATGGCTCCATTATTGGTTACTTGCCAAGGGCATCATTCTTTATATGTGAAAGCAGATGGAAAGGCCAACTGCCTTAATGTTATTCTGGATTAGTGATGCTGGAAGAGCACAACAGTTCAGACAGCATCCAAAGTACAGCGAAATCGACGTTTCGGGCAAAAGCCCTTCAGCAGGAATAAAAGCTTTTATTTCTGATGAAGGGCTTTTGCTCGAAACGGCGATTTCGCTGCACTTTGGATGCTGCCTGAACTGCTGTGCTCTTCCAGCACCACTGATCCAGAATTTGGTTTCCAGCATCTGCAGTCATTGTTTTTGCCTTAATGTTAGTAAATTTATGTACACAAACACAAGTGGCTAGCTGTCAATATGAAAGAGAAACCTTGGCTGATACTTGTAGCCATACAGATGTTGATTTTAGTCTCCCCAATACTTCTGAAGCTGAAATCAATAAACCTGACATACATCTAGATTGTAATCCCTCAATATGTACAACTGAACACCATTTTATCTGAAGGCATCTGCAACAACGTTTGAATATAGCAGTAACTGTTGATATTTCATTTGAGTTTATTTGATACAATATAATCTATTTTCATTCCGTATGTACTTACTGGGTCTGTCAACATTGTTCTCAGATGGGATGAAAGAGCCAGCACTGCCAGACTATTAAATACAATGCCATTTATCAGTGAGTACCAGTAGTCTTTGGAAGGCAACAGCATTACAAAAGTCACAACAAAGTCTGCGTATAAAACCAGTAGCCAGGTTATGACAGCGCAGACCATTCCACATCCATCACGAATAAACCAGATCCGATCCACGACTTCCACATTTCCAGACGAGCACTCAAAGTCATCTTCGGAGCTCAGCAGAGGATGATGGTCAACATCCCGAAACCGGTGCCCTGACGACTGCATGATCTGTCAGTCTCACCTATTATGAAAAAGCCAATTATGCACAAAGGCAAGAATAGAGTAAATATCAACATTCCTGCTTATCTCTCCTGTCTTGAAAACATTATCTGGCATTTAAGCTATGAACAGATTTTATTTTAGGCTTTTTTAAAGATGATCTCCAATTTAATATTCTAAGAAAGTAGTCTCGTGGGATATACTTCAAATGAAATCGCAATATTTGTTTTAAAATTTAACATATACAATTTCTCTATCTTATAGTGACATTTTAAATAATGAACCACTTTGTGAACACTTGAAATTAAATCTCCAAATATGTGTAACAAATAACTAAAAATATTGCTGCTTCACATTTATGGAAAATAAATGTAACTGTAGATCAATAAAGCATCAGTGTACCTTCAGCACATTATTCCAAAAAAAGTATAAACATATTTACTTCAATGGAGTAATTATTAAAAACTCGCTGGATTCAAACTTTTCTAATTAAACATTCCTTACTGTGGCAGAACACAAAATTATCTTTGTGTTTTTGTGATCATGCACAATGAGTCTTCAATTTTTGACATTAAGATTTGGGAAGAGAGAAAGAAAAGTGAACATTTGAAACAATACTGGGGTCCATACAGCAACTCTATTCTTTCAGTAAAAGGAAAGATTGACATATACATTTATCCCTCTTCATTAGGATGAGATTTATACTCTAGCTGACAGAATTTGGAAACTCAATCCTTCAAAAATATCTCCCATCCAAGGTCAGTAAATTGGAAAATTTATGCAAGTCAAATATGCTCTGGCGTTTGAAGGTCATTTGTAGATATATCTAGCAAGAGGAATATTCTGTTTAACATATACTTAGTGCCCACTCACGAAAAAAAGTCCTACTGATATCTTGTAACCTATTCATGTCAGAAATGTTTAGAAAAACAAATTAAAATTCCAATTCTTCTTAGATTATAAATCAAATGAATAATTGACTTATATGATTTCACCTCTGCAAACCAATCTGATATCTAATTTTTTTTTAAATCAATGTTTTACTTGAAATCTTTGCTCTCATTATAGCCACTAATTACGAACTCTATAACAAGTGCAAGTGGACTTAAATTTACTCAGCAGCTTTAGTTACTAAAAATAGATTTTAAAAAAAAATTACATGATATGTGGAGCTGTTTCACAAGTCAACACATTAAGAACAATGCTTACCTAAATTCTTCAGGTTTTTCCATTAAGTTTTTCTGCATCAAAACTGCTTTTCTGAATTATTTTGAAAGACCTGCGAGAATATAAATGATAACTCTTATTCACTGTCAATTATTAAACATTTATTCCTCACAGCTGACTAAAATATATCTGATCTTTTATGAAATCCTGTATCCCATTGAAAAGCATGAACATCTCCTTCACTTATAATCTGTATTCAGCTCATGTAGCTTACTCTTCTTAATGCTTAGGGTCTTAGGTCAATAGTTAAGGACTTCTAATTTCTGTCGACATGATCTTTGCACATGTTCAGACAGATATTTGAAAATTTGCCCTTCATAGACAAATAATGTTGTGCTGAAGTAAAATAAGAAAAGCATGTTAAATTGTTAAAAATCTCACAGCACCAGGTTATAGTCCAACAGGTTAGCTGCTTTACTGAAAAGTGTTGTGCAATTTTTAACTTTGTCCACCCCAGTCCAACACCGGCTCCTCTAAAAGATGTTAAATTGTGTTTTACCTAATTAGATTTCTGTGTAAACAAGCTGTGGTCTTCATTAAGGGACTTACTTTAAGCAAAGATGGGAACACCGATGAGAGAAACTGAGAAGCACATGGCATTGTGTAGCAATTGGTTAATTGGGGAGTAGTAATAAAATTGACAAGATGAGTAGTTATTAGGAGGATTCTATTATTAGGAAACACAGCTGAAAAATCCACAGTCCTAAATGGAATTTCACATTTCAGCTTGAAAAGGTTATAGTAATAATGTAAGATGGAAAAGATAAATCATTATCCCTGACGCACCCTTCAAAGAGGTTGGCTAACCTGTTGAGGTGGAATGTTTTAACCTTCAGATGTTTGATGCCCAAAGCTGAACACAATATTGCTGCTAGAGTCTGATCAAGCATCAGTAGAACTTGACAACAGATTTTCAGTAAAGCAGTTCTATCTGCTTCTTCTTGTTACATTCAGCACAGCTTAACCTTAAAATTTTAGTGCCTACACCCAAAGAGATTTCAAAAATACTTTTAAATCTCACTACCTTTCAGGTGGTAGGGATTTGCTGTCACTGGGCACAGTTCACATTCCAACAGATAAAACAAGTGTTTCAAGGGCCGCCAACAGCAATATAAGCTTCTGCACATTGGATTTCTAGCTTTTTACAGAAATCCAAACAAGAAAACTGGAAATCTATCCTGAGACAAGACAGAGGAAGAGACAGGCATTATTGTCATCTGATTGAATCTATTGGATTATATGGAGTATAGTTATATTGGAACCAATAATTATACAGTAATGAAGATGCCACTTCAACTGAAATATTAAGGGAGAGAATGGTTTTGTTAGCACTTATTTTTTGGGTAACATTAATTGTGCTTTGGAGTTTCAATACATCTTCCATGATGTATCCATCCCTGTGGAACTAATTGTAAAGGATGCCACACTGGTGGAGGTCCAGACGTTCGTTCACTGCATGTTCAATGTATCCTTGCTGAGCAGGCAGAATGCGATGTCAATCTGCACATAACACAAATTTGAAACCAGCAGGGCCAATTTGGAGGTGACTGCCAACTAATAACCACTATTTATCTTGCACTGACTATCACCTATTGGTTCCCAGTGCCGCACCACACACACACACACTGTGTCTCTACGTTACTGAGAAGGCAGAATTTAAGGATCCTGATAGGGGCACATCCACTTACCCAAATCATTGCAGGCTTTCTGGGTTTTCAAACCAAGTACCTAGTGAGGATCTCTGTGCTTCTAGCCAATCATAGGCTGGAAACTCTTAACCACTAGGATCAATAATCCACTACCATTTTTGTGCTCAGTCTTCCATCAGGGTCAATATTGTAGCCATGGAAGTGACACAAGTGGAGTCTGACAGGAGGGCCCAAGGAAAGGAGAGTCAGTAAGGAGGATTGACTGCAAGGGCCGGGTAGGTGC
The DNA here is from genome assembly GCF_020745735.1 of Hemiscyllium ocellatum. Lineage (NCBI taxonomy): Eukaryota > Metazoa > Chordata > Chondrichthyes > Orectolobiformes > Hemiscylliidae > Hemiscyllium > Hemiscyllium ocellatum. Next base: position 19,741,531 of record NC_083417.1, on the reverse strand, counting down.
AGGGAGGTAAATTACCTGCCTCCCTCCTGATTTTAGTCCTTTGATCAGGATTTGTTGTGTCATTGCCCTATATGGTGAGTTTCCGGCTCCCTACTGAGAGAATTCCAGAGGCTGTGGGAAGAGGCCCTTTCTCCTTCCTTCCCATCTGGAATTTGATTGGGTGGGAGGGGCGTAGCAGTCACCTCTGAGAGACAATTTATTACAACCATATACTGTTGGTATTTGATCTGATGGCCACAAGTGTGAAATAAACTGACAGTGCTGTGTCTTTATCATCACTGCCAACTTGGTGTTGCATCTTTGCCTGTCCAGGCTGTACCTTTGGTGTAACCAAAAAGTCAAAAATACAAAGTAAAGCTGAAATATAGGGAGTAGGGAAGCTAGAGGTGCTACTTATACCATTTAAAACCAGAAGATCACTAATGATAAAGGGTAAGTGGAATATGAAGAGGATTAGGTGCAAGAATACAGTCATCTTAAATGGTTTGAGATCGGTCACTGGCCATGCATTCGGTAGCGGGTGCTGCAAACACCACCTCCTCCATAGGGTTCAGAACATGCAAACCACAATATCCCTCCTAGACAGAACTTAGGGCGCTTCCAGTTACATGCCACCTTGCCCTGCAAAAGAGCAGCAAGTGCGTCAGTGTACATTAGGCAATCTGGTTGATCTGGCTCTTGTGGTTGAATAGCTGTCAGTAAGTGTACTTGTGTGTTGTGGACATGAGTAGTGCAGCACTGCTAAGTGTGTGAGAATGAGGTGAAGCATAGAAATATTAGGTATGAAGTCCAACTGATAAAATTTACAGTAGGCCAGTGATGAGACTGTGATAAATTAAGGAGTGACCAATGGCTACAATTGGAAATGCTGCAATAAAGCAATTGAAGATATGTTTATTGATCCTGACCATTTTATCCATATCTTTGTGCTTAACTCCTCATATTGTTCTCCAATATTCCTATTTCTCAATATATCCTCTTACAGCAAGAATATATCTTTCCTCCCCGTTTCCACCAAAATCTCAAATATTGCATGTAAAAAAAACCTTGCAGCCTGCTTTCTTTCCCCTGTTGCAATACTTACTCTATTCCATGTCAGATCCTCTTTCACAATGATAAGCACCAACTCCAGCTACAATGCACCTCCTCTTTACAATGTGCAGGCTAGCTTTTAAGTGCTGCTGCTAATAACTCAATATTGGCCTCATGCTGATGCATCCACTCAAGGTACAGTTTGGTTAGCAGTGGCTACAGGCTGATATTTTTCAATCGAGCCAGCAGCACAAACTTCATGCTGCTTTAAAGGTCATGTCTATCATGATTTCATTTTTTTTTTCCCCAAGGGCTATTCAATTTAGCTCCTATAATATTATTTCACAATCATTTTCATTGTAGTTATTTGTTAATAATAACCTGCTAAAAATTGGGTATCAACTTCCAAATGAAACATTGTGGGCTTCATTGGCTTGGACATTGCCCAACCCTAAATGCCCTTGAGAAGGTAATGATGAGCTGCCTTCTTGAACCACTGCATTTGATACTGGTGTGCCCAGAATGCTGTTAGGGAGGGAGCTCCAGGACTATGACCAGCAACAGTGCAGGAAAAGTGATGCATTTCCAAGTAAGGATGCTATACGACTTGGCGGGGAACTTGCAAGCATTGGTGCTCGCATGCATCTGCTGCCCTTGTCGTTCTAGATGGCAATGGTGGTCAGTTTAGAAGGTGCTGTTTAAGGAGCCTTTCTGCAGTGCACCTTGCAGAGCGTACATTCTGCTGCTAATGTGAGCTAACTGTGGAGAACGTCATTGTTTAATGGTGTGGTGCCAATTAAGAGGACCACTTTTTCCTGGGTGATGTCATGTTTCTTGATCCCCAAAAGACTAAAACATTTAGTAGAAGACTCATGCCACTCCACCCAAGAATTCCTGAAGACCAAAGACACCAAGATAGAAGAGAATGAAATAATGGTTTCCTTTGACATAACAGCTGCAAATGTGTTGCTGGTCAAAGCACAGCAGGCCAGGCAGCATCTCAGGAATAGAGAATTCGACGTTTCGAGCATAAGCCCTTCATCAGGAATAAGAGAGAGAGAGCCAAGCAGGCTAAGATAAAAGGTAGGGAGGAGGGACTAGGGGGAGGGGCGATGGAGGTGGGATAGGTGGAAGGAGGTCAAGGTGAGGGTGATAGGCCGGAGTGGGGTGGGGGCGGAGAGGTCAGGAAGAGGATTGCAGGTTAGGAGGGCGGTGCTGAGTTGTGGGAACCGACTGAGACAAGGTGGGGGGAGGGGAAATTATCTTAGCCTGCTTGGCTCCCTCTCTCTTATTCCTGATGAAGGGCTTATGCTCGAAACGTCGAATTCTCTATTCCTGAGATGCTGCCTGGCCTGCTGTGCTTTGACCAGCAACACATTTGCAGCTGTGATCTCCAGCATCTGCAGACCTCATTTTTTACTCCTTTGACATAACAGCCCTGTTCACATCCATCAACATCAACCTGGCCAAGGAAACAACTGACTACATTATTAGAAGAACCAAAGACACATACACCAAATACCACCAACTTCATCAGCAAAGACAGTATCGTCAAGCTAGTGGAACCTTTGCGTTACCACCCACTTCACCTTCAACAACAAAATCTACAGACAAACCAACGGAACACCCATGGGATCTCCGATATCAGGTTTCTTAGCAGAGGCACTAATGCAGAGACTCGAACAAACAACTCTGTCATCATCCAACCCAAATTTTGGGTCCGCCACATGGATGACACCTTTGTCATCACTAAACGAAACAAATTAGAGGAAATCTTCAAGACCACTAATATTATCCTTACTGGCATAAAATTCACTAAACAGCAGGAAAACAACAACAAATGCCATTCCTAGACGTTGCAGTAGGGCGAACAGCCAATGGGGAGCTTCAAACCAGAATTGACGGAAAACACCACATACAGACCAGATATTGAACAGCAGAAGCAATCATCCCAACATCCACAAACGAAGCTGCATCAGAACATTATTTCAATGAGACACCACACACTGCAGCACAGAGAAACTACAAAGAACAGAGGAAAATCACTTATACAGTGTATTCAAAAAGAACAGGTACCCAATGAACACAGTCCGACAATTTCTGAGCAACAAATCAAACAAGCAGACAAAACATATCCAAAAACCCTATCCACTCTCCCCTACATCAAAGACATCTCTGAAATGACTTCCAGGCTTCTCAGACCCTTTGGTATCATGGTAGCCCACAAACCCACCAACACACTAAAACAGCAGCTAATTAGCTTGAAAGACCCTATACAGACAACAAGCAAAACTAATGCCATTTACAAGAGTCTGTTCGAGTCTCTGCATTAGTGCCTCTGCTAAGAAACCTGATATCAGAGATCCCATGGGTGTTCCGTTGGTTTGTCTGTAGATTTTGTTGTTGAAGGTGAAGTGGGTGATAACGCAAAGGTCCACGAGCTTGACAATACTTGCAAGAACTGTAACAAACACTACATTGGACAAATAGACAGAAAACTAGCCACCAGGATACATTATCAACTAGCCACAAAACGACTTGACCCACTCGCACCAGTATCCTTACATATGGATGAGGAAGGACACCACTTCGACTGGGACAACACATCCATCCTAGGACAAGTCAAACAGAGACACACACGAGAATTCCTAGAAGCATGGCATTCCAACTGGAACTCTATCTACAAATACAGTTACTTGGATCCCATTTACCACTCCTGAGAAAAAGAACAGGAAATGACATCACCATAGGAAATGATGTCACCACAGGAAATGACATCGCCGATCCTAGGAAACTCAAACATATAAATAGAAAGCAGGCTGCACCACCAGAACTTCATTCAGAGACTCACTGAAGATGTTACCTAGTATGGTGACGTAATGTCTGAAAACGAACCTTCCAGCTCAGCGAGCAAACCTACATCCAATTTCTTGAGTTCTGTTGGAGCTGCACTCATCCACTCATACCTCAACCTGTCTCTTTTAAATCATGGACAGGTTTTTGGGAGTCAGTGATGTGTTACTCCCTGCAAGAATCCTAACCTCTGATCTGGTCTTGTAGCCACAGTATTTATGTGGCAAGTGTAGTTCACTTTCTAGACTATAATAACCCAAGGATGTTAATAGTGGGGATTGGGCGATGGTAATGTCATGAGGCGATGATTAGATTCTTTCTTGCTAGAATACTGTTAAGGAATGTTCTCGCAGTGAAGAACGAAACAAATACGATTCATCGTTTATATAAAGTGGAAAGAAATATTGATTTTTTTTCTCTCTCTGTGCTTGAAGAGTAGATGTAATTTTGCATTCAAACCACTGGCCATTTTCAAGCAACCCTTTAAAGTCGTCAGATTGAGACTACAACAAGGCAAGGATGAAAGCTTGCAATCCTTATGGTTTTCTTAATTATACTGTATATGATCTATAATCTTAAGTTTGTATTAAGTCTGAAAAACTGGAGAGAGGAAAATAGCTTTGATCCAAACAATATTAGATTTATGACAACTACATTGATGAATCTAATCATGTTTCATACAGATAGAATTAGGTTCCATTCTAAAACTTTCAACATTATAAAACATTGTGGTTCCCTGGCCAGCAATGTAGAGATTGCAGCTGTGTACACAGACTTGGTTGCAGTGCTCCATTTGCTGTTCAAATACTTGTTAAATATTTAACGTTAGCAAATAGCTGATGGAACAGTTGGCCCTTTGCCAATTGTCAAGGTTAAAAAAAAGTTTAAATTTTGGCTGCCTGTATTGTTTTTAAATTTTCCTGTTATAGTGAAACTTTTGCAAATTTGAGAGGTAAAGGTTTTCCACACAGTATGTAATAAGGCTGCATTGGTTACTCAGACTTATTGCCCTTAAAAGTTTTAGATTTGATAATTAATTGCTTTGCTTCTGTGGGGCTTCAAAAGTCAAGCAGATGGCACAGATAAGAGCCATACACAAAGAAAATTAGGTTCTTGTTCGAGAAGCACCACTGATGAGTAAACTAGGTTCCAGCAGATTTTATGGCTACATTCTTTGGTGACTGCCAACAAGCCACCAGTTCAATATGATTTCCTGTACCACAGTGGTATTTTAACTCATGGTTGCTAGTCCAATACTATAGCTGCAAATGTGTTGCACAGCAGGCCAGGCAGCATCTCAGGAATAGAGAATTCGACGTTTCGAGCATAAGCCCTTCATCAGGAATCCAATACTATAATCAATCACTTGCAAAACTCTTTTACTAGAAAGTCTATGAATACAGATCAAAAACACTTCAGACTGCCATTGTGTGTGAAGCATAAAACCAAAAGACCTGTGGATACTGTAAATCAGAAACAAAAACAGAAATTGCTGGAAAGGCTCAGCAGGTCTGGCAGCACCTGTAGAGAGAAATTGTTTGGGCTCAGTAATGTTTCCTCAGAAATGTGTGCGCAGCTATTTGTTGATCATAACTCAGCATGTCGGGTTCCATTTTTGGCACTGCAGCCTAAATAATGGTACGAATTTACTTTAAATACAAGCTCTACAAGTAATCTGTTGTTAATTTCCTTTTGCTAGACACATTTACAGTCAAAACAAGTGAAAAAAGTGAAAATTATTACATACAACCTTTTTTAACTGACAATATTATTTCTCAGTTCTCAGGCAAAATTCAGAAATGTGAAATAAAATATGTAATTATCACACAAGTAAATTACGAAGCATAAATTCCACATTCAGGATCACACAGTCACTTTTAGACAGCAATAGATAATATAATCATTAACATGATGAGCAATCACACTGAAATTCTATGGGTTTGTTTAAAGTTTATACTATTTATATTTCCAAATTAAAATTCTTCTCAAAATTATGCAAATCCTATATTTTCTCAATTATATTCCAATAAACGACTCACTTTTAAATCATTTTGCACTGTAGACACCTAATGTTCATGTTCACTTCAGCTTCCAGCATTTAAACTGCTCTTCACTGCCGATAGTTTTACCCAATCAAATTTGCCCTCAGCCACTGGAGATTAGTGGGAGAGAAAAGAAAATTAAAGCCATGAACTGATCAATTTTTCTGTGAAACATAGGGAGCTGAAATTAGATTGAAGACCAAAATAAGATGGCAGTCTGCATCTTAATTTGGACTGCCATGGATCAATGCATTCGATTTAAGATAATTTAGAATTTCAAACATTTTCAGTTTACCTGAGGCACCCACTTTTCTCTCCACCAAATTAACTAGTGTCTAGAACTGAGGGCATAAGGAACTGTGTTTGGAACAATTTTAGTTCATGACACCCACGAATAACATAACACATTTTCTTTTTTTCTAGCTGTATGCTTATGTGTTCTACAGTACATTTCATTTTTGATCACAAGTGAATAATCCACAAGTTCATTTACATTATAACAATGCACCCTATTTCTAATCTCCCTATTGCAATATATTATGGCAATATGAACTTTTTTCTACATTCTCAACATGTGTGGCATTGGTAAGATCAGCATTTGTTGCAAATTTCTGGATGAATTGACAACTTACTTCTGTTACAACCAGGTGAGGCGGATGAATCACCTTCCCTCTTTAAAACCCCTCAGTTGGTGACAACCAATAATATTTTTAAGCACGCAGTTATCATACATCAAACATAGCTCACTCGAAAATGAAGAAAACAATTGCTAATGTTTCACCAAATGAAATAAGAATTATAAAATTATAAACGACTGACAGCACGAAAAAAGTGTGGCATCAAACCCACACAAACACGAGTGTTAAGTTTAAAAGGAAGTATGTCTGGTCTGGACAGTGATAATTGAGGCCATGTTATTTCAAAGCCCACAGCATCTTTGAGATGTTAAAGGTTACACTTGGTCAACTATTGATGTATACCCACAGATGTAGCTGCATTTGTTGATATCTTGATGAATGGTTGCACTCCTGAGTTTTTTTTGTCACCAGGTACTATTTTTCCACAATGCTGAGAGATCAAGCAGGGAGAGAGAGAAGAAACAAGCCTTACAGACTTTGTTGTTATGGATCCATGTGCTTCTGTCTGCTTCTGGAATCTAGCTTCACTTTCAAAACGGCTGTCAGACAAGATTTTGATCTCTCGATATGTACAATCTTCATGCATGTGGAAATTAAACAGGAGATGCAAAATTCATGATGCCAACTTAGTTGGCGGGTTTCAATATCTTTATATAAATATTATAATTTCAGTGCAGATGTCTTTGTTTATTCCACATAGGCGTCTCAAAGATTACCACTATTTGTAGTCAAATGAATACTGTAGCCATTTTCGGTCTACGCTTCTGACTCTAAAACATTCCAATCCATGAAAGGAATCAGTTACAACAATTAGTTGGCGCGTAATACAAGAATCTATATTTACTATTTGTTAACCCCATTTAACACATGTTAAAAGGACTGGAATCTAGAGCAGCCATATTAGCTAAGGACAGTGGGTTGCATTGCCTAAAAGATATTCGTGAACCATCTAGATTTTGACCATTCAACACCTTACTGGTGATTGTAAGCATTTCTAACTCTTATCTACAAATTTCATATAAACTAAAAGCCTTATAAGTTACATTGAGGGATTTCAACTAATATTCTTCAGGTCATTAATCTAGCTCGCTGGAACACGTGTTCAGTGACATAAGCAGAATTTCCACAGGACATTGGGTGGACGGGTGCACAACTTTAGACGAGTCACCATTTCTCATTCAACTATTCTGGAAATGTTGAAATGTCATTTCAAGTATGAGGCATTCCATACAGTTCAAAGCAAATGTGTTCTCCAGAGAAAAGACAAGGGGCTCATATCTCAAGACATTCTTTGGATATCAAACATATGGAATACAATAAGGTAAAAAGTAATTGTCATGTCAGGTACCAAGAGTTCAACAGAGAGCACCGAACACTATTGAAAGTTTGAGGGCGAAATAAAAAAGGAAATTAGAAAAGCAAATGAAGGATGTAAAAATGAATTGTGAGGAAGGAAACCCAATGATGTTTTATTAATATCTAATGATCACCAGAAAATTGAGAGAAAGAGTAAAGCCATTGAAAACCAAAAAAGGTTCACTTGCACATGGAGGCAGAAGGCATGGCTCTGAATAAACAATTCACAATTATCTTCAGTGACTGGGGAAACAATGCAGATAATACAGTTGAGAAGAATTGAGAAACTTTGAATGGTATAAATACACTAAGACAGCAAGGGGTTTAATAATTTTGAAACTGTCATGACACCAGGCTCAGATTAAATGTTTCCCAAGCTAGGAGAAGAAATAAGGACAGAGCAAAGGCGCTATCCCCTTTTCCAGTTATCTCTTGGTCCAGGCATGGTGTTGTATGAGTAGAAAATTTCCAATGTTCCATGATATAAAAAAGGAGGAAGGTACAGAACAAGTAATTACAGCCTAGTCAGCCTAATCTGAGTAATGGTCAAATTATTGAAAAAAGTTCAAAGGAACAGTATAAATGCTTCAGAAATGGTCAATTGATCAAGGATTGTCCACATGGAATTGCTGCAGTAAGGCTTATCGGAATACAAATTTTTTGAGGGAGTAACAAGTGAGGTCAATGAGGATGAGATGTTTAAACTATTCAATGTATATTTTAACAAGGATTTATTTTAAACAATGTTCCCCATTACAGATTTAATACAGGTATGGCTGATCCTCTGCTTTAACTCTACTTTCCCTCCTACTGCCTCAACTTTTGATAGCAAGACATCAAACCATCTATGCCAGCCCTGGATATACTTAATGACAGGGCATCCACAATGTCTGGGATAGAGAATTCCAAAGATTCACAACACACAGTAATTACATTTCTGCTCATTCATGTCCTAAATGGTCAACATTTAATCTTAGGGCTGGGACACCATTTTTAAGACTGTCCAGCCAGAGGAGACAGCCCCTATACCACACTCATTCAGAATCATGCACATTTCAATGCAATCACTTCAAAACTTCACAGTATAGGCCAAATTTAATTAGTGGGTCATCATTGGCCAACTCACTCATCCCAGAAACCAATAGAATGACCATTCATTGATCCACTTCCAAGGTAAATATTTTATTCCTAAGATATTGAGACTAAAAATGTGTAGTGTTTCAGGTGTGATCTCAGCAAGCCCTGTACAAGTGTAGCAAGACTTCCTTATTCTAGCACTGTAACTCCTTTGCCTTCCTTACTGTTGGATGTACCTACATAGTGTCTTTTCATATACCCTGTGTGAATACACTTGAGTCTCTTTGAAAATGAATATTAGAAGTTTGACAAAAACAAAAATGCTTTTTCTATTCTTACTATCAAAGTGATTAACCCTACACTTCCCAAGAAGTGAGGCTTTTGAAATGAACAGCAATTATGAGGCTAAAATGATTTTTGGACATTAAGCATTCAAAGAGCCTAAAGCAAAAAAACTTTACTGGAGATGTGTTGTCGTTCCAGTAAACAACACCATAAACACATTTCTGAAAGATATCCTGCTGGATGGTTAGTGCTCAGCACCTACTTTGATCCTGCATGTCTGTTCTGCACACTCAGTGATGATATTTCTAAAACTGAAATCCAACACATTCTATCAAGTCGAGATATCCCTAGTTCCCAACCTGACAGCTCTGTAAAAGAGTGCAGCTCCTTCTGGGACAGAATGAATGAATGTTGGCTGGGCTTATATCTTGTGACAATGATCTCCAATTCTTAATTAGATTTCAAGATGTGTCATTGTTGGGATGTCCAAAATTGCAGTTCTTTTTAATATGTATGAGTGTCACTGTTATTGTAGACTAATATTTCAACTGAATAAATCTCTATTGTTGGAGAAGTCTTCTGATTTACTAGGAGAAATTATCTTCCCCCATCAGTGTAAAATAAAAGACTGTTTGCCATTTGCTAAAGGCTGTGCTAAGTGATGGTTTCATATCATACACGACACCTTGTAATAAGTAAAAGCCTGTGAAAGAAAACTCAAGTTTTTGAAACATGAATGCTAAAACATCTCATGAAAAGCTCACACTTCCTGGGATTCCCAAAATGGCAAACCAAAACAGCGATGGCTGCTACAGAGCTCAGCCTATTTTCCCTAGCCCCTGCCCGCTTTCTGACAGTCATGGCAATTTTTGAACCTTGAAATGGGATTACAGTGGGACAAAGTTCACAAAACACTATCAAATGACAAATTAAGTGGTACTTGAAATTGCAGGTGCAAAAACAACTCTAAAATATGATATCCAGAAATTTCCTTTCACAACTTACAGTCCCATTTTGCTTCTTTGAAAAATCACAAGCAAACTTGGACAGATTACTCTCATTCTCTTCATCTATCATCTACACCCAATATACTGCAAATAGCTGAGATTCCAATGCTGATTCTTACAGCACTCCGCTAATTACAGCTTGACAACTTGCAAATGTCGCTTTATCGCAAAACCCTGATTTGCATCCAGCCATGCTGTTATTTATTACCCCAATCTCTAAGTCTTACCTTATGCATTAACTTTTTACCCAGCACCATTTCTAACTGGTAAGATTGGCAGATGAGTAATAAATAACATTTAACAAGAAGTTGGACGCAACGCAAACAAAGCAAATGAATATATCCAAAATAGTAGGATACAGAGATATGTGGTGGAATAGATATATTTGGGGTGCCTATCCAAACCCCACGAAGGACAGTTAAGGTTGTTAAGTCATACAGGATATTTGTCTTTATTAACGAAAGAACAGGAACACTGTTAGAACTGTAAAAAACAGATTGAGCAAAAGCTAAGGAACTGTTACAGCTAGCAAACAGTTACAAGATAGTTAAAGTCACTACATTATAAAAATAATTTGACTGCAATATATTGGGTACAGAGGAGTTTACAAGAATGTTACCAAGAATACAAATTTTTATCTATAGAAGATTAGGTAGGTTGAGGCTATTGTCTTTTGGAACAGAGTAGAGATTTAATTGAAGTGTACAGAATTATATAGAGTCTTGATGGATTGGACATCAGCACACCAGTTCCTTTAGCAGGAAAGTAAACCACTAAGATTATAGTGGGAGCTGAAAGAATTTGTAAAAAGATTAAAAAGGAATTGAAAAGAATTGCTTTCAGTCACTTAGAGGATGGTGAGGAACTGGAACTCACTTCCTGAAAGGGTAGTAAAGACAGACAATGTTGTTGGTTTGAAAAAAAACTCACTGCTTTGCAAAAGAAACTTGGAAACACTCAAAATGCCATTTTCTAACTTGTTTTGTTCTAACTGGCAGCGACACAATGGGCTAAAAGGATGTCCTTGTGTTGCATATTCATCACGTTTCCACATTTTTAACCTTCGGAATATGTGCATTCCTCAGACCTCTTGTGCATCCCTGATTTTAATTACTGCACCGTTGATAGCCATTCTTCCAGCTGCTATGATCTTAAAACACTGGATTCTCTTCTTAGATTGCTCTTTCTTCCTTGAAAATGTTCTTGAAGACCGACCTCCTTGATCAAGTTTTGAATTGTAAGCCCTAATATCTCCCAAGTGGTTCGTTGTCAAATTTTGATTATGTACATGTGATTTGCTGTGGCATGTTTTTCGATGTTAAAAGAGCTACACAAACGCAAGGTGTTGTTGGTTTTAAATGATGTCATGAATTGAGTGTTGCTCACGGCTGTTCCCATTCATGATGTCACTAAAAGGCCACAGATTTCCTATCCAAGTTACTGTCAGGCTATCTTTAGGTTTAAAGCAGAGGCAAAATAACAGGTTTATGGCATACTAGTAAGTGCACAAATGTGACCTTTTCAATAATATCTTGCATTCTTCAGACCCCAAACTACTGGTGATCAAGTAAATGACATCCTAGTTGCTCAAAATTTAACAATTTATCTTTTGCTACAGAATATTTTACAGTAAGTAGGTACTCTCCCAGGAAACATACTTAAATCAGTGGACAGGTTTCACATGAAGTACTGCTTTCAGCTTTGAGCACAGAATCTCAGGAATTAAGTACTTTGTAAGAAGCATATCAGCATTCAAAGGGTTACAGAGGTTCAACTTGACTTGTATTCCCTCAAGTTTAGAATGTTAAGAAGTGATTTAGTGAAGTATTTTAAATGACAGAGTGACTTCACATAATAGATACAGAGAAACAATTTTCTCGAGTAGAGAAATGCTGAACTGAAGGGTATACTCTCAAAATTAGAACTAGACCATTTAGAAATGAAATCAGGATGCATCTTTCGTAGAAATGGTATTATAATCTGGAACTCACTTTTCAACAAAGCTGTGGGATACAAAGTCAAATTAAATTTTAAATAAAGAGACTAATAGATTTTTGTTTGCTAAGGGTATCAAAGCCTCTGAAGCAACAATAAAAAATGAATGAAGTACAGATCAGCCAAATTCTAATTGAATTAAAGAAACACTCAAAGATTGAATGGTTTATTCCTGTTCCTACATGACCAATAAATAATCGACTTAAATTAAATTCAACAGGACCTGCAGTCTTATTTTGTCATTTTCATATCTTATGTTGTTCCAGGCATTATGTCCCTCTTTAACTTGTAGCAACTACAGTCATGTTTTTCAAGTTAGAATAGTTTAAGAACCAGAATACAAAGGAAATGAATTCAAAATTGAGATCACATTATTATGGTCAAAAGGCTCAATATAAGAAAGAACTCACAACACTGTCACTTGTCATTATACAATCCAATGTGCCTGTGGTTAAATGTTTTTCCCAACAAGGATATGGGAGAGACCAGCTACAAGACAATCAGAATTCAGCTGCGCCTTTGTCAATGGAGGGCTGTCAAAACTCACTACTTTGAAACAAAGTTAGAAGATAGTCAGATCAATGATGAGTCACTCATGTGTTTTTCCATTAGCCCCTAAAGACTGCTAAGTCTCTTACTTAAATCAGATTAACTACCTTCCAAGTTTATTCAAAAATGCTCTTTTAAAAATGTTCACAGACAGTATTTTTGTTTGGTGGGCATTTAACATCCTATAGAGCTACAAACAAAATATAGCACTGCATTGCAATGTAATTACTTAACAATTAACCTGATCAATTACATATTTTGATTACTAGAACAACATCTTCAGAGACAGTTATTCAAAAATCACAAACATTGACATGAGTTCTAAAGCCCTGCTAATATTGCACACCCATATGCATATCTTGGTAACCGTGAGAAACACCTCAATAGTTAATGCTCGGAGTAACATGTAAATTTTGGAGGTCAAGAGAAAAGAAATGGCAAATCAAGCTGTAAGAGAAAAGAAAGACTGTTGTGTAGAGATATGTATAGTAGAAACTTATTGGCTCAAAAGCTGTACAATTTGATAACCAATGCGATAACTTTCAAGGTTTCAACATTTAAATTCTGGTCTTCTTGATCAAATTAACATACGGAAACAATGTACAATGAAGTTTAATTTTGCATTATCAAACAGTCACTTGAAAGAATCAATGTGGAAATGACAGTAATAGAACACTCACCTTTAGATATTCTGGGCAGTTTTGTTTCCCAAGTTGTCTGAACAATTTTCATTATAATAGTACACTCCAGATTTCTGTTAATCAGTCACAGATGAATGTTTCATATAAATATCCACACGAGGAGGCAGTAACCCTTCATGATAAAACTCTAATGGTACCTACATAATATCAGTGTGGTACACAAAGAATGAACAATTTGTATTCTTATCCAATGGGAGGATAGCACACAAGTCCTTATTATACAAAAACTTTGTGACATCAGGTCCACTCACTGGTATAGTATTGTGATTTAATTATTATTTGTATCAGTCACTGTATTATAAGTAATTAAATATAGTCTACAAAGGAACTTAGACATCTCTCTCATTGACAGAACCATAAGGACTGCAGGCAGTGGAGATCAGAGTTGAAGTGTATGGCAACACCACATCTCTCTCATTGAGCCAACCAGCACGGAAACAGACCCTTCAGCCCAAGTTGTCCATGCCCCCTAAATTAAACTTCTCCCATTTGCCTGCATTTGACCTGCATCCCTTTAAACCTTTTCTATCCGTGTGTCTGTGCAAATGTCTTTTAAATGCTGTAATTGTAATCACCTCCATCACTTGCTCCAGCAGCTTGTTCCATAAATGCATCACTCTGTGTGTGAAAAAGTTGCCCCTCAGATCCCTTTTAAATCTTTCCTCTCTCACCTTAAACCTATGCCACCTAGTTTAGGACACCCTACCTTGGGGAAAAGAACTTGGCTATTCAGTTTATCTATGACCCTGATGATTTCATAAACTTCTAAGGGCACCCCTCAGCCCTTTATGCTCCGGGGAAAAATGTCCCAGCCTCTCCTTATAGCTCAAAGCCTTCAGAGTTGGTAACATCCTTGTAAAACATTTTTGTATCCTTTCCAGTTTAATACCAGCCTTCCTACACCTGGGTGATCAGAATTGTATGCAGTATTCGAAATGTGGCCTTACCAATAAACTGTACAGTCTTAACATGACATCCCTACCCTTGCACTCAACGGTCTGACCAATGAAGCAGAGTGCCAAACTTCTTCACCACCCAATCCACCTATGATGCCACTTTCTTGGAGCTATGTACCTGCATCCTCAGATCACTTTTTGACAACACTTCCCAGGGCCCTACCATTAAATGGTTTGTCTTATCAATACGCCATACCTAATATTTATCTAATCCATCTGCCATTCCTTAGCCAACTAGCCCAGTTGATCAAGATCCTGTTGTACTCTTGGATAACTTTCACCATCTATTAGACTGACTTAGCTTTAGTGGCACACTTTGTATGAGATAAGGCAAGGAGCTGCTACTGTGTGTACACACCAATACTGATTGCTTTGCAAAATAAAAACTGAAAGAACTGCAGATGCTGGAAATCAGAAACAAAAACTGAAATTGCAGGAAAGGCTCAGCAGGTTGGGCAGCATCTGTGGACTGAAATCAGAGTTAGCGTTTCGGGTTCAGTGACTCTTCCTCCAAAAGGATTGCTTTGCCCTTGTGTCCCAGGGAACTTACCATAAAGTTTTTTTTCTCCTTTCTGGTGACACTGGAGCAGTATTGATGATGTTTTGCTTTGTTTTGTTTGATTGAAAGGTATGTTTCCTCCCTACAACAGTAGTCCCAAATAGAGTTAATTGTGTTGATGCTGGTCTGATGATCTGGACTAACTCTGTGTCGCTATTTTTTGGTCTATTAAATTATAAATGCACTTAGTGTGAATGGGCTAATGCAGTTGCAACTCCTAGGTGTAGTCTCACACATGACTAAGAATGCTTAATTGTTTGAGGGAACAGAATCCAAAGTCTTCAACCAGTAATGTGTAAAAGAAAAATCTTAGTGAATTATTGTAATTATTATCACAAGTGAGGCTGGCGAGAAAGTGACTGTGAAAAAGCTGATAGCCATTGCTGCAAGTTACTCATGGAACATAGTGCAAGTGGGGAAATTATGCCAAACTAATTACATGACAAGTATTTTATAATAATTCATTCATGGGATGTGGGTGTTGTTGGCTGGGCCAACATTTATTACTCAGTCATAAATGGCTTTTGATCTGAGTGGTTTCCTGGGGCCATTTGATTTTGATTTTATTGTCACGTGTATTTTACAGCAAGAATTCAATAAAATAGTGAAAAGCTTTCATTTGTCGCCATGAAATGGTGCCATTTTGAATCATTTAAAAATAAGGAAAAAAGAAGCTATAGCTTGAAGAGAGTCCACCAATCCTGAGCCAGCTCATCACCATCACCGACACCTGCGCTACCATCCCACTGCAACCACTTTGCTGCTGTCTACACTGGACGCAACAAACTCTGAAGTCACTGATCCACAGGCGTCATCTTTGCTGCTGAGCTGATACTCCACCGCTGCCTCCTGCGCCAAACCAATCAGTGTCAGAGTCGCGGCTCTCACTGCTGAGCCTCCTCATCGATGTTGCCATGATGCTCTTCTGCTACTGCTTCACCGCCGCCAGCACCAGACCCCATCAGCAATGAAGTCTCTGATCCTCAGGCCCTATCTGCTGCTGGGCCTACTTCACTGATGTCACCTCTGTCAATGCGGCAGCCACCAGTTCCAGGTCCTGTGTTTGCTCTAGAAAGGGACTCTCTCTCCTCCACACTGGGTCCAGCTCAAGGTCCATATGCTGGGTCTCATTGCTGCCAATACAGTCCAAGCTCAGGACAAGGTAGGAAAATAAAAAAAAGTGGGTAAAAAAAGAAAAAGAAAAGTGTTTGGAGCACACGAGTTCTGGCACAGGAGGCCTATTCCACTGCTATCTTGGACTGGAAGGTAGTTTCAGAGGGTAGTAGAGAATCAACAACACTGCTGTGAGTCTGACCAGGTAAAAATGGCAAATTTCCTTTCCTAAAGGACATGAGTGAATCAGAAGGGTATTTATGAGAATTCTGGATTAGTGGTGCTGGAAAAGCACAGCAGTTCAGGCAGCATCCGATGAGCAGTAAAATTGATGTTTCAAGCAAAAGCCCTTCATCAGGAATACAGGGAGAGAGCCTGAAGGGTGGAGAGATAAATGAGAGGAGGATGGGGATGGGGAGAAAGTAGCATAGAATACAATAGGTGAGTGGGGGAGGGGATGAAGGTGATAGGTCAGGGGGAAGGGTGGAGTGGATAGGTGGAAAAGGTAGGCAGGTAGGACAAGTCATGGAGACAGTGCTGAGCTGGAAGTTTGGAACTAGGGTGAGGTGGGGAATGGGAAATAAGGAAACTGTTGAAGTCCACATTGATGCCCTGGGG
Organism: Hemiscyllium ocellatum; assembly: GCF_020745735.1. NCBI lineage: Eukaryota > Metazoa > Chordata > Chondrichthyes > Orectolobiformes > Hemiscylliidae > Hemiscyllium > Hemiscyllium ocellatum. Next base: position 19,724,750 of record NC_083417.1, on the reverse strand, counting down.
TTGAAGTGTTCCGAGGCGGAAGATGAGGCGTTCTTCCTCCAGGCGTCTGGTGGTGAGGGAGCGGCGGTGAAGGAGACCCAGGACCTCCATGTCCTTGGCAGAGTGGGAGGGGGAGTTGAAATCATCTGGACCACAGAGCGGTGTGGTTGATTAGTGCGGATGTCCCAGAAATGTTCCCTAAAGCACTCTGCTAGGAGGCGTCCAGTCTCCCCAATGTAGAGGAGACTGCATCGGGAGCAACGGATACAATAAATGATATTGGTGGATGTGCAGGTAAAACTTTGATGGATGTGGAAGGCTCCTTTAGGGCCTTGGATGGAGGTGAGGGAGGAGGAATGGGCGCAGGTTTTGCAATTCCTGCGTGGCAGGGGAAGATGCCAGGATGGGAGGGTGGGTTGTAGGGAGGGGGCGTGAACCTGACTAGGTTGTCATGGAGGGAACGGTCTTTGTGGAAGGCGGAAAGGAGTGCGGAGGGAAATATATCCATGGTGGTGGGGTTTGTTTGGAGGTGGCACAACTGTCGGCGGATGATTTGGTTTATGCGAAGGTTGGTAGGGTAGAAGGTGAGCACCAGGGGCATTCTGTCCTTGTTACGGTTGGAGGGATGGGGTCTGAGGGCGGGGGTGTGGGATGTGGATGAGATGCGTTGGAGGTAATCTTTAACCATGTGGGAAGGGAAATTGCGGTCTCTAAAGAAGGAGGCCATCTGGTGTGTTCTGTGGTGGAACTGGTCCTCCTCGGGAGTAGATATGGCGGAGGTGGAGGAATTGGGAATACGGGATGGCATTTTTGCAGGATGGAGGGTGGGAAGAGGTGTAATCCAGGTCGCTGTGGGAGTCAGTGGGTTTGTAAAAAATGTCGGTGTCAAGCCGGTCATCATTAATGGAGACGAAGAGGTCCAGGAAGAGGAGGGAGGTGTCAGGCCCCACCCCCACCCTCTTCTCACTTATCTCTCCACCCTTCAGGTCCTGATGAAGGGTGTTTTGCCCGAAACGTCAATTTTACTGCTCCTCGGATGCTGCCTGAACTGCTGTGCTCTTCCAGCACCATTAATCCAGAATCTGGTTTCCAGCATCTGCAGTCATTGTTTTTACCTATTTATGAAAATTGACTGTGGTTGCTACTTGGCTATCTTTTATTTCTTGATTTTATTTTAATTGAATTAAATTTCACTATGCGCCATGGAAGAAGATGGAAAAATTACCTCCAGCTTTGAGCACACACACCAAATGCAATCATTATGATTACTAGCCGGAATTCAGTTTACTGTGAAAATAGACACTTGTGCTTTTTTGATGTGCTTTTAACATTGTGTAGTGTACTTGTGTGATACTCAATTCATTTGTTCAAATTGTTCCCACTACTGCTGCCATCAGTGGCTCCTGCGTTTAGTTTCTTCCAGCATTATGTACATTTTTAAATAATCCCTCCAGATACAACTGAAATCTAAAAGGCCAAAATTTGTAATTGTCATGTTGAGTGTTATCACTGTTCAAGTATTCAAAATTATGCAGTAATAGAAGAGTATTTTAATAGAGCAATTCAATATCAAGTCATGAATAGTTCATAAACACCACTTACATGGAATTACGTAGAAAATAGAGAAATAAACATTCAATCTAACCACTATATTTGTGTTTACGTCCCACACCACCAATTATCCTAATTCCATTGATGTTCATTCCATAATGTCTCTTCATTTCTTGTCTTCTACTATCTATCTAAACAAGTCTTCAATGCTGGTATGGTCCCTATACTACTTCAAACAGTAATTTCAGTAATACACCTCTCACAAGCATGTATACCATACCTTACTCTGCTCACTATAATAACTCACTTACATGGAATGTTATAATAATATCCCTTTATGCTAAATTTCTCAATTGTTGAACACAGTCTATTTACTATATTCCATCCCATTACTTTAAACGTTTTGATCAAATCATCTCATTTGTTTCAAAACAAACAGTCCCATTTTTCCTCAAACCGGGCTGCATCTTCATGAAAACAAATGCAATGTATTTTAAATTCTAGAAATCTTAAATAACAACAAACACTGGAAATATCAGCAGGTCTAGCAGCACTTAAGGATGGAGAAATACAGCTAATGTTTCAGGTCAAAGATTTGCAGTGAACAACATCTTACTGCCTTTGCATAGTATGGAGGCCAACTTTTCACAAAGTCCATCAACCACAATCTTGCTAAAGTTTCCTCTCAACTATTATATTTTATACCTCTGGATCTTTGTAATGGCCACAGTCACTTGAGGTTCTGCTTTTAATGTCCTCCTAACCAGAACCTCAATTCCTCTGTTCTATGACCCTCATCAATAATGTAATAATTACTATTCAAAGCATTATCTGTCATTCCTCATTTACAGACGTCAATTCCAATTGTCTCTTTTCCATCCTTTCCCATCTCATCAATATTCTCTTACAGCCACCTTTCCTTCCCAAAATAACATAGTGCCACAAAGTTGAGCTATACTTACTACAAACCTGTTCAAGTTTGCTGTCATTAGTGTGTAAAACGGACAGGAGCCTCTGCAGTCCACACACATTTGTGGTGAAATGAAGAAATTCAGTCAGCAGCAAGCACTGTCCTTTTCTACTAACTGGTTTAGACCATTACACTTCTTATTGTCTGCAAAGTACAGCACCACCCCCTCTCACCCCATGTAAAAATCACTATGTGGAACAGAAACAGTTGATGAATCAACCTGTGCAGAAAACAATAATCCACTTTCTGCCACATCAAAAATCTGCCTTTAATACCCATTCCACCTTATCTGCACTCTCTCTCTTTATCAAACGCTTTCTGAAAACCCATGTACAGTATACCCTCTGCACTTTCCCAGTTGCCCAGTCTGTCATCTCCTCAAAGAAAAGTAAGTGCAATCTTCCTCTGAAAGTCATGCTTGCTGCTGCCATTTTTTTCTTAAATGCACCTAGCTATTTCAGAGTTTCATGTTCTATATGTTTAAGATCATACATCAATAGAACAAAACTATACAACTGCAGGCATTTGTTCTAGAAAGAATACAAAACTTCACATGAACTCCATCATGCTGATTTGTTTAAACAAAGCAATGGATATCCAGCAATGATTTCACAGCTCAAATGTAGTCACAATGTGCAGATAGTAGCTATTAACTGCAGCTGCAATTGATGATATTTGATGTCAGTGGGACTCAAATAACATTACTCTCTTGTATTCACTCCCACGTACCAACTAACCACCTTGTTGACTTACAGCTTGATCTTATTTCCTAGGCAGTGTGTGATAGATATAATTGGCATTTTTCTCATTTTTATAACTGATATAAATGCTGTGTAGGTAGTCTAAATTAAATAATGATTTTCCAATTGACAACCAACTTAAAAGTAAAACTTTTTTTTAAACAAGGTTTCTATCATACCAGAACATGTCCTGAAAAGCATGTTGCAGAGTTTCATTTTTGCTTTTTCAAGGATTTCAGTGCTAAAAGAACAGAAACAAGTAGGTTCACAGTAGCATTCTTGTCTCGGAGTCAGAAGGTCATGGGTTAACCACATCATCTCTGGTGACAGTACAGGAAGAGCACGAAGAAAAATACCTGGCTAGGTTTGTTGCTTGTGGATCTTAGTGTGCACAGATTATGAACAGTATTTACAATTAAAAAGTACTCATCTGACTGCAGGCAAATTGGCTCATTCTGTGGCAAAAACTCAAGTGCCAGCCTCCAACTTGGATCCAAAGGCTGCTGACTGCTGTGGTTTTTCTCTATTTGGAAAATTATTGGACACACCATGGGCTTGAATTTAATTAAGCTGGTCAAGTAGGCACCTGATGACAGAGGGCTGATAAAAAGCTCTCAGTGTTGAAGGAACAAGATGTCTTTGCAACTAGGTGAGGAGTAGGTGCCCCAAGATAGAGATGCCCTCTTTCCAATTTTATTTTCAAACTTAAAAGATCTGTCCATAGCAACTGAGCTAGGAACTAATCCTTAGATGGCCTGCGGCTGCAGAAGATAAGGAATGTCTCTAAACAAACATGGAACACTGGACATGTAGTCTGCAGCTGCAGCACTGCCATGATGTGTAGGAGGCAGTGTTAGACAAAGTTAAAAATCCCACCAGGTTATAGTCCAATAGGTTTATTGTAAGCATTGGCTTTCAGAGCTCCAGACAGGTTCACTGAGCTCCCAAGCATCTGGGCACATGGAGTCCTACAGGAAATTTTCTAACAAGGCCCAACAAAAGGCATATTAAACCATTAATTAGGCAAATTAAAGCAGATAGTCTTGGCCCCAGCCTCCTCCCTCCTCAGGAAATACGGCCCAAAGTGGTTTAGAACCTGATGGCTGGTAAGTCAATTAGCAGCACAAAATTCCATTCCTGTCCATTTCTGTATCTGTTCTAATCAAGGCCTTAAAAAAAAACATCAATTCTATTTCATTTTCGAACTAGCATCCAATTTTAGCAGCCAATGTACAAAAGCTAACACACTGTCATCAAGTCATGGATAGTCTCCCGAAAACTAAGCATTAACAGTTGAAAATGTTTTATCCTATTCAATCCAGGTTCAGTGGCCTTAATCGGTTCTCAGGACAAGCAGAAATTACAGTGCAATTTATTTTTCAAAGAATATTCAAAATACTTGATCTGTCAAACTGTAGAGAATCCTGGAGATAGCGTGGTCTTACTTTTGGATTTCTGTGCAGTTCTAGAAATTAATATTTCATTTGTTCTCTAGCTTGAAAGCCAGCTACAACTATATTCTCTGTAACATAGAACTTTATAATAAAATAATGTACTAATTTTTTCCTGTCATTTAACAATAAAACACAGACAAAACGAAATGGGTTTCAGACAAAATTATAAAGTTTCTGTTTTACAGCAAAAGCCAATTAGAAACTGCAGTTGAAGTTGAGAAGTGATTTGTCCTCAAGTTTCCACTTAAACTCCTATCCCAGTCTTCATACATGTAACCCACTATGAACCAGCACTTTCACACCATATTTTCAAGAAAATTATTGATATATTTGTGAGTGGTAACTTTACAGTAAAGTTTGCGTAATATGGTTGGAAATGCATTTACAAGAGAGAGACAAGTATTTTTTACAATAATACCACTTTAAAATGACTGAAAATGATTTTTAAAAATTTATAAAACTCTTTGGGTTGACTTCTATCAGCGATTTTTAAACTAATGTGATATGCACTTCAAATATCTTAATTTCTGTATGATTGGTGGTAATGTCCTTATGTCTCAACCAGAAGGTCCAATTTAATCCCCACCTGCTTGAGAGGTGTGTCATTACAGGTTTGAGCAGGTTGATTAAGATAATTTTTACAAAGGAATCGTGTAGCTGAAACTCTAACCCAAATTACAAACCATCAACAGAACCCAAAGCTACGTCAATGTCCAATATACAATCCTACCTGTTCTTTGACATTTGGTGATGCCAGGACAATTTGTTTAAAACACATTTAAAGTTCCATTAAGTGAAGAATACATTTAACGTATCAGCTATTATAGACAGGTAACTCTTGAGATCATCAACACACTGGCAGATGAAGCAGCAGCAACAACTGATTAGTTAACTGTAAAATATTATCAATGAAAATCAACATAAACATTTTGAAAGAAAAGTTGGAAAGCAATGTGTCAAAAGAACTCTGTTCTGAACGCTGTAAATGTAACAGCGAAAGTTTTAATTAGTCATAGTCAGGTGAATAGGGGTGGATAAAAAGTGCAGTATTTGATTTCCCCTCCCATTGCTGATTCCAAATATTTTCCTTGATTTTATTGTACTATCAGATTTCAAAATCAGTGAAATAATATTTGTGATTTAGTTTCTTAAATCTACAAAGCAGCGAGCACAGCCGAATAGTTAGCATATTAAAGAAACCAAGAAAGAAAGGGAAAGCATCTGCATTTAAGTCAATAAGTTTACGAATAATACAAAGATTGGTGGAGTTGCAGATAGTGAGGAAGATTGTCAGAGGGTACAGCAAGATATAGATCAATTGGATGTATGGGCAGAAAAAACTGGCAGATGGAGTTAATTTGGACAAATGTGAGGTAATGCATTTTGTAAGGTCAAGTACAAGTGGAAATTATACAATGAATAGCAGGACTTTGAGGAGTGTTGATATGGCTCAGAGGGAAGAATACTATCACTGAGCTAATATTGACACCGAGCCATTACAGGCTAAAGACGTTATGTCACCCTATATTCACATCAGTCTTCACAGAAAGAAGTTCACATGGGACCATAAGAAACCTTGGAAATCTTCATAACTGCATTTTTAGTCGCCAAAAGCTACAAAATTCTGAAGGTACAAAGGTCCTTTAGTTTTAGACTCATCATGCTTTTAAGGCAACTGCAAATCATGACTGAAACAACACTATAGATTCACATTACAGTAGATCATGATCCCCCTTGAGAATGTCAATCAAAAAGTATGATTTAGAGATGCCAGTGTTGGACTGGGGTGTATGAAGTTTAAAATCACACAACACCAGGTTATAGTCCAACAGGTTTAATTGGAAGCACACTAGCTTTCAGAGTGACGCTCCTTCATCAGGTGAAAATTGGTAAGACATTCTCAAGGGCTATCATGATCGACTGTAATGTGAAACTATAGTGTTGTTTCAATCATGATTTGCAGTTGCCTTAAAAGCACATATTCCACGAAATAAATGTCAGTTTCGCATTTCCATGTCTGTAGCTAGTCACTTGACTTGGAATGCATCACAAGTTACTTTCATATGATTCAGTCAGTTTTTACTGTCACAACTGAATAGAAACAGATTTGCAAAATTCTGGTTGGCCAGTAGCAATTCCGCAATGAGTAACAAAAACAATTCACAAAGTATATGCTTTAAAAACAGGATCTAGTATTTATAATTTCAGTTTCTTGTTAAACTAAAGAATCCAGTTCACAACAATAAAGAAAACTAATCTCTTCTTGAAGTGCAGAAAACCAGCTGGTCATTACATTAAATATATACCACAAGAATGATCAAATCCATTCATTCTTATTTCCCATATCCTTTCATCTTCAACTACCACCAATCCTTAGCTGCAAAGTTCTAAAGCAACTTAACTATCCCTCTCAGGGCCACATCAAAGTTACAACAGGAACAGGATTTTAAAACTGTCTGTTACTGATGGGTACAGCAAAATGAAGAAACATTCAAAATATTATACCATCAATTTAATTTTAAGAAAACATGGCTCTCAATTTTCATTGCTTTCAGAGTATTATTGGGTCGCACCCATTCATGCTGGGTATCCACCCTGTTATTCAAAAAGATTTGCTGGGTCTGGGGTTAGTTGGTAAAACAGGACATGGGAGTAGGGTAGTGGAAATTGGGCAAAGGGAGGCAGACAAGGAAGAAAATAGAATGGGAAGAGAGAAGCAGAGAAGGAAATAGAGTAAGAATAGAGTAAGGAATAGAACAACTCTGGCCAGTTGCTCTTTTGCAAACAATACAAGACAAGGGGACCAGTTAGTAACAGCTTATGAAATCCAGCAGAAGCACAATCAATGGCTCTAGAAATGTACTGTGTACCTTGTATTGAAAGCAGGCATTTGAGGCAGGATTTTCCATTTCAGACAAGGGGAGTGGAATCATGAAATTTTCTAATTTGGTAGATCCATTTCAGAAGGAAAAAAACACGCATTCAAATTCAATTTTCACTCAGGGATAAGGAGGGCAATGGGAACAAGCATGGGATGCAATTACATCCATTAAACCTTAAAGCAATTTAAAGACAGTCACAAAAATTGCACTCACTCCTCACACCACAATGTATGACCCCCACCCAAACTCAAATACATACTAGGTTGAGAGTCAAGACTCCCATAAAAGGTTTCATTTATTGATATAGCAGGAATAATGATAAGTGTTGGCTGATTAACAGTTTATGATTATTTGACAAGCTATTTACTCTGATGTTTTGTCAATGATTCAATGCATGTTTGCACAAAGTAATTAAATGTTAAGTGCTTAAAGCTGCTGATATTGAAACTTTTACAGTCTGGTTGATTGATACTTGTTGTAATATGAGTGGCCTGCAATGAAGCCAGGTCAGAAGAGCAGTCTTGCTAAAAGCATCCTTAAATTGTGGGGACTGGGTGAAAATGCTGGAATCCAGTCTTGTCTGCCATTTTTAAAATCCACCTTTGGCTTTCATTCTGACCTGAGTCAAAGAGCGTGGTCTCAGCCAGTCAGGCAGCATCCGAGGAGGAGAGTCGACGTTTTGAGCATAAAGGTCTCTAACCTCGGTTCTACTACTCCTTGGATTCTGCCTGATCGGCTGTGCTTTTCCAGCACCACACTCTTCAACCCTGATCTCCAGCATTTGCAGTCCTCACTTTCTTCTTCTTTTCATTCTGACATGGTCAAAGATATGAAAATCTGGATCTTGGTATTTGAGGTGGATGGAAGCAGGTTCCTAAGTGGGAAAAGCCAGTTTCAATACAGCAATCTGATGTTGTAATGTTTTGTAGTGATCAGCTACTGAGAGTCTTGCTAGAAGCAAGCATTCTTTTCCAGATACACTCCTCTTAAGCGGGTTTTGAGAAGATTTGCAGCGCAGATTGAGGTTCTGGCTGTAGGTTTGCTCGCTGAGCTTGAAGGTTCATTTTCAGACATTTCGTCACCACACTAGGTAACATCTTCAGTGAGCTTCTGGATGAAACACTGGTGGTGTAGCCCGCTTTCTATTTGTACGTTTGGGTTTCCTTGGGTTGGTAATGTCATTTAGAGTCATAGAGATGTACAGCATGGAAACAGACCCTTCGGTCCAACCCGTCCATGCCGACTAGATATCCCAACTCAATCTAGTCCCACCTGTCAGCACCTGGCCCATATCCTTCCAAACCCTTCCTATTCATATACATCTAAATGCCTCTTAAATGTTGCAATTGTACCAGCCTCCACCACATCCTCTGGCAGCTCATTCCATACACGTACCACCCTTTGCGTGAAAAAGTTGCCCTTAGGTCTCTTTTATATCTTTCCTCTCACCCTAAACCTATGCCCTCTAGTTCTGGACTCCCCGACCCCTGGGAAAGGACTTTGCCTATGTATCCTATCCATTCCCCTCGTAATTTTGTAAACCTCTATAAAGTTACTGCTCAGCCTCCGACACTCCAGGGAAAACAGCTCTAGCCTGTTCAGCCTCTCCCTGTAGTTCAGATTCTCCAACCTTGGCAACAGCCTTGTAAATCGTTTCTGAACCCTTTCAAGTTTCACAACATCTTTCTGATAGGAAGGATACCAGAATTGCACCGATGGTGTCGTCATTTCCTATGGGGACATAATTTCCTGTTCTTTTTCTCAGGGATGGTAAGTGGAATCCAAGCCGATGTGTTTGTTGATTGAGTTCCGGTTGGAATGCTATGCTTCTAGGAATTCTCATGCATGTCTCTGTTTGGCTTGTCCTAGATTCCCTAGGCATTCCAATCGGAACAGGAAATGACATCATAGGAAATGGCACTACAGGAAATGACATCACCAACCCAAGGAAATCCAAACATATAAATAGAAAACGGGCTACACCACCAGTACTTCATCCAGAGGATCACTGAAGATGTTACCTAGTATGGTGATGAAACATCTGAAAATGAACATTTGAGCTCAGCGAGCAAACCTACATCCACATTCCTCTTTATCAAATATTTACTCTATTGCTTCAATTTTGTGTTCATTCTCCAATGCTGGAAATATGAAATGGAGTCAGGTGCATAAGAGAATTTCCACTTCAATTTATGTTTACTGAGGATATGCAGTACTCCTATTTGGAAGATGGCTGGTGAAAGTGTTAAAAATCCATACAGTTATTTGCTTTCTTGTTATTGTAAGCCGTTCATCCATCTCCTTTGGGAAGCATGTATCCTATGCTCTCATTCTTATTAATATTTCAATTAACATAATGACATATTGCACAATTTGTTTGAAAAGGAAAAATAATGACTGATTTTTGATCACTTGCACAAATCTGTTACATTTATTGTCTTTACTTTTAATCCAATCTACAATATTCAAAGATCAAAGCATAACGCAGTCACTATTTCCAGTTATGAAAATGATGCACACTATACACTATATTCATAGCATCAAAATGAACTTAGAATAGACTTAATCACAATATGATAAATAGCCCATATGGATCACATTGACAGAACTACTTCATATCTTACCAAATATTAAATGCACATGTTACTTTTTTTTTAAGACTTACACATACATTTTATAGCAAATTAATCTTTCATTTCAATCATATTCAGCTACCCCTAGTAAGTAACTATGGTACAATCATTAGCTTTCTTGTACAAATGTCATCACATCTCAAGGCGAAGGATCCTACTGACAGGTGAAATTCACAGAGGTTGACTGAACACAAAATAAAAACGCTGCCTGCAGCTGAAACTGTAAATTCTATCATAACAGATCAGCAAATGTGATTCCTTAATAGATTTTCTTTTAGGCAGCAGCATATACAGAATATAAAAGAATGAGTTGAACCAAGTGAATAATTCAAGGGTGGGCATACGTATCACAACTAAAAATTATTCTGTGCAGAGTAATAATCCTTCAAATGACTTGTGCTTGTACATTAGGAATGATTACATTTACTACAATTTATTGCTATTGTGCTAACTCCTAACTCCAATTGCTCTCAGTGTGGATTCACTGAGAGACTGGAGAGAGAGAGAGAGAGAGAGAAAGAGAAAGAGATAAGAGTGACACTGTGCACAGGACAAGTCGGTAGTATTGAGTGTACAAAAATAAGAAAACTTTGTTAACTCTTGAGGCAATGTTCTTTAAGGGCATGCTTGAAAAATGCAATCTCCAAAAATAAATACTTAACTCATTCTTATTCAAGGCCGTTAAAGTAACCTTGTCTGAAGCAAACAATTGTAATCTTAGTTTGAGATTGACAATAAGTCATAAATCTTAGTTTCTCTAATGTTGTTTGAAAAAAAAATCCATAACCTTAGGTCGACCAGTGCCATGACCAAAGACTCAACAGTGACTTTTCTTTTAGCACATGTATTCTTTTGGCAAGTGTCTTCATCAGATCAACTGCTTCAACATACCACCAAAAGGAAAACAAATAAAAATGGGCAGCATAAATAGAATTCAGTAACTCAGGCTCTCTGGATCTGCTTTATTGCATTTAACACAGCCAGAACCCAGCAGGAACATGTTAAACTCTACTGACAGCCACCCTTCCCAACCATTTTTGCTGCAGGCAAGGCGATGTTCTTGCACAAATGTGGAAAAGAAAGCTGCAATATATCCATCTTTTTCACTCCAGATACACAAGGCAAATATTATCAAGCAATTAGAAAGAATTTCAAGAAAAATCTTAGATTTTCAAATGAGACAACATCTGTAAAACTATAATTCCGAACATTGCAATTCTATCCAACATCAGCACATTCTTTTCAATACCACACATTGTATAACATTCACACTGGAATATATATATATATATATATATATATATATGTAACTTGTGATTCAATATTCACTGAATACCGACATTTTGCCCATTATGTACAATACAAAAAAAATTGCAATGGTGTATCGTTACACAGACTTTTATATTTATTTTTGAACCAGCGCTTTCTGCTTCTTCTAAACATTAGAAATAAAGCCCCAAATTGTACCTGCGTACAAGTGAACACAACCCATAAATAAGGAAGACATGATTGCCTTGACATTTCGTGTCAAATTTGGTAAACCTTCATCCATGTCTTTGTTGATCTGACTAGATTATTCCAAAGCACTACTGGTTGATCTCCCATATTCTTCTCCACATAGATGCATGACATCCACTGCCAATGTCTTAAGTTAAAGCAAGTCCCATTCATCTTTGCATTCACTAACCTAAGTTGGTACTCATTCAAACTGACTTTGATTTGTAAAAGTTTCATTCTGATGTTATTTTTAAATCTTCTCTGGCCTTGTGCCTTCCCTATCTCGCAATATATCCTCTAGCCCCACATTCCTGAAAGATGTCTGTGCTCTTCAAATTCTGGGATCCTGTTATAAGCACACCATCATTTGGAGCGGTGCTCTCAATTGCTGAGACAGCAAATTCTGGAATTCTCTCCCCACACCTCTCCACCTCCTTAATCTGTTTTTTTTCAATTAAGACTTTAATTCCTACATTTTTGACCATGTTTTTGGTTACCTTTCGTTTGATATATGGCTTAATGTCATGTTTTGTTTATTTCCTTAGTCTAAACAACAACTTGAATTAAAATAACGAATATAGTGCTTCACAGCATTATAAAACAATCACCAAATGATGAGAGTGAGCTGGTAGCATTTTCTTATTTCTATGGTGTTTCCAAATAACCAGGATAAAGCCAGTAAAGTTTATCAAATGTTATTTTGTTTCAGTAAACATAAAAATGAGCTATATTAAAAGACTTAGCTATAGCGCACACTCATTGCAAAATTCCTATTGACATCCTGTCACATTTCAACGACCCACTTCACAGTATCTCCCAATTTGCCACAAGTAACAGAGCATAGATCTGTGTAGCAAGTCTCCATCACATTGCTTTGTGACAATGCAAGTTAATAAAGGATGAAGAAATTAATTTACCATGAAAAATATTTCATCGAACCATCTATACTATGCTTTAAATTTTGCACTGATCATATATAATCAAAAGAGTATTTATAAACAGAAATTTTATTTCTACTACAGTCAAGGTTTAGTGGACAGCAAAGAAGGTTACCTCAAAGTACAATGAGATCTTGATCAGATGGGCCAATGGGCCAAGGAGTGGCGATGAAGTTTAATTTAGATAAATGGGAGGTGCTGCATTTTGGCATGACAAAACAGGGCAGGAAATATATACATAATGGGAAGGCCCTGCTGAACAAAAAAAGACCTTGCAGTGCAGGCTCATAGTTCCTTGAAAGTGGAATAGGATAGTGAAGACGACATTTGGGTATGCATGCCCTTACTGCTCAGAGCATTGAATAAAGGAGTTGGGAAGTCATGTTGCGGTTGTACAGGACATTGGTTAGGCCACCTTTGGAATGCTACATTCAATTCTGGTCTCCCTGCTTTAGGAAGGGTGTTGTGAAATTTTAAGGAGTTAAGAAAAGATTTACAAGGATGTTGCCAGGAGTGGAGGGGTTAAGCTGTAGGGAGAGGTTTTATAGGTTGGGGCCATTTTCCCTGGAATGTCAGAGGTTGAGGGGTGACCTTATAGAGGTGTATAAAATCATGAGAGACATGGACAGGTTGAACAGACAAGGTCTTTTCCTTGGGGTGGGGGAATCCAAAACTGGAGAGCACACATTTAAGGTGAGAGGGGAAAGATTTAAAAGCAACCTAAGAGGCAACTTTTTTCACACAGAGGTGGTGCATGTATGGAATGAGCTGCCAGAGGAAGTAGAGGAGGCTGGCACAATTGCAACATTTAAAAGGCATCTTGATGGGTATACGAATAGGAAGGGTTAGGAGGAACATGGGCTAAGTGTTGGCAAATGGGACTAGATAGATTTAGGATATTTTGTCTGCATGGACAAGTTAGACCAAAGGGTCTGTTTCCATTCTGTACAGCTCTATGACTCTTAGCTGCAGCAAACCCAGATTTCTCAGAGGAAGACTTCATTTTGTTTTCATCAATAAAATCATGTAAATCTCTTCATATTAATTTAATTTTACAATCTATTGCGCACTCTGTTTCAAGATAGAATTACAGATGGTTAGAGAAATGGGTAATATTTTCCAACAATGCTATATTGTATTTTCCGAATCTCATGCTCTTGCTTGTTCCTCATTCCCATTAATATGAACCTGTCATACAATTATTCAATAGTTATCCACTTAAAGGATTTCATCAATGCTCTATTACACAAAATTCCACATTTCAACTGATCCTCATGCACAGCTATTCACCTGCATTGTTCTTTCGACTGCAGTGTTTTCAGCAATAGCAATACTGGCATAAGTGGTGCAAAAGATCCCAAAGAATGTTAAGTGCAAATTTGTGCTCAATGCCTTTCAGGTTTGCACTAGTTTTAAAAACATTGCCCTGGAAACACGCACTGCTCACAAAATTGCCAACAGGCTCTATGTGAATTAATCATTATCGAACATTTCACGAATTGCACTCATTTGCAGGTCTTGGAGAAAGCACCCAAAATTAAATTGGAGCTTTTGCATGCAAGAACAGTCTAGGTACAACTTGGAAGATTTTGAGTGTTTTTCTTCAATTTACAAAGGAATTTATTATTTTGCCTTAATCTGACTAGGAAATAATTTTTGGATAAATTTTAAAAGACATTCTAATTTAAAATTAGGTTACTCATAGATGGGTTTTCGCTTACTAATAAAAAAAAGGACTTAAAATCAAACCATTATGTGTTAATCAAAATCATTCTTAAATATATCAGGGAATATATTTTCATACTTTTTTTAAAAATCTGACATTTCAAAATACTTCTCAATTGCACTGGTTCATAGCAGATTACACATTAGACAAATTGCAAAGGAGTGAAAAGGAACCATCTGGGCAGAGACTTGATGATCAAAATTGATTAAGACCAACTGCAAGATCCTGGAAATTATGGAAAAAGATTTACCAAATCTTGGGAATCTCCATTCGATGAAATTCACCATTGCCTTCAACCTACCAGCTCCGAATATGAGAACCAAGATCATAGAGATCCCCACATTCTTAACTTTCCCAGAGATTTGGACACATATACCAAGCATCTCAGAAGGACTAGACAAATACCACCAGCGGTGTCCTAACAAGATCCTCCAAATCTGGTAGAATGAAAAGCGACACAATAACATGGTCCTATTCCATGCTAATCTGCTCAGCATTCAGGTGCTGGAGAAGTTTGCAACCCCCCCCCACCCCCGAGGACAGAATAATGCTTTCAGGATGTCCTTAAAGCACCCCTGAAGATGTCAAACATCCCCAGTGACTCATGGAAAGTCTGAGCTTGTATCAGAAGGCATATTCAGGAAAGCACCAGCACAGAGAGACTTTGCTAAGAATGTGCAGAAGCAAAATCAATGCAGATTCTGAGGGAGCACACAAACCTTCAAACAGCCCACTTACTCAAACTTTTCAAAGACCATCTCCCTGCATGCAGCAAGAACACAGCCTGCACATTATGCACTGGATTTATTAGCCATCTTTGAACTTATCAAACCAGTGTAGAAATGGAGAAAGTGAGGACTGTAGGTGCTGGAGATCAGAGTCAAAGAGTGTGGTGCTGGAAAGCACAGCTAGTCAGGTAGCATTGGAGGAGCAGAAGAGTCAATATTTCAGGCAGAAGCCCTTCAATCAGGAATCCTTTCCAGCACCACACTCTTCGACAGTGTAGAAATAGATCACTCTCAATCCCAAAGGACAATATATGACAAAACTGGTTCAGTGAGACAGGTGAAATATTGGACACAATCAAAACCAAAAAAGTCTATAGCATTTCATGCATTGGTTCTTTGAAAGATCCATCCAGTTATTCACACTGACCTAAGCCCTTCCCATAAGTCTGCAGATGGTTCCTGAAAAGGACTTCAAACCACTCTGTTTGCAAATGATCAAACAAGATGAATGACCAGGCTCCATAATGCTTGTAGGATATTTTTAAGTCCAAAAATAGTACTAACCGGGCAAATTCAATAAAAATACTGTCAAGTTATATCAGGATAGAAATTAGATGTTCAATAACCTGAAGGTCTTGGTTAAGTGCGGCACGAAGATGATATGAAATTAATTTATTGCACAATATAGTGAGGTTACAGAAATTTGAATAATGTTGTCTTTAAATGTTGAAAGACAAACATCCAGTGCATCACTGCAGAAAACAGGATTCAAAGACAACAAGCCAATAGGATTGGAAACTGTCAGAAGTTATTTTTTGTGTGTAGGAGCAATGTATAGCAAATGTCATGGTTCAGTCACCTTTAGGTTATTTGCTTGTGTTAATTTTTAAGCCAATGCATTTAGTCTTCATGCTCTTCTACCATATTCATGACATACAACATTCTTCTAAAATGTCATCCATGATGTGCAGAGTGCTGGCCAATAAGGTACATCGATCATTGTTAAATGCTCACTGCTAAATTACTCTCTTTTTGCCAGATAAAGGTTGGCATGGCCCACAACTGATAGTTCAATAATACTGATTCTTAGTATAAATCATGAAGTTACAGCACTGTCCATTGTTATTGCATACTGTTGGTTTACAAGAGCAAATTACAACGATTTATGCAAGAATATAATTAGGCAGATGATATTAAATTTAGATTCACTTGAATAATGCTGTGGTAAAATCTGTTTGCTTCCCTTCATAAAATTTATACAGCTTGTGAAAAGTGATAAACAATGGAATTATACACTTGCGTGCACACTGAGCACATTATAACCTCAATTGTTTGCCAAGGATTCGTTTCAAAATGACGATTTCCCCCTGACCCAGCTGCTCTCTCCTCACTGTAGACACCTGAAAATATTGCAATGTGCTGCTGAATTTCAAGATGCAGTGAGCTCCCCTCACTGAGACGTTTACATTTTTGGCTTCACATCGGATCCAGTGTTTAACACGAAGCAGCCCAAGCGGTTTATAAAAGGGGGATATGCCAGTAAAGTGGATTACTCCAGGATCAGGAATATAACCTTGGGAAGCTTCTTTTAAGAGAAGAACCATATCATTATAAGAAAGATCGACATAGAAAAGACCTAATTCAGCACCACTGCAGGTTTGAAGGTTATCAGTGAGGGTTTAAAGAATGGGGAATGATTTAAGTTTAATTTTTATTTGACAGGATAGTGGCCTATGCCCGACTCAAGTCAGGCCGGACAGGGGCAGATGCAGAGAACGACAATTAAAAACATGCTTTATAAGCACCACAAGATCTTCTTACCTGTCTCTAAGATTAGGAATAGAGAGGAAGGGATCAGGAGAGGAGACGACAAGGAAATTAAGTTAAAAGAAATGCAGCGCCCTTCGGCGAGAGTTTCCCATTTTCCGAGCGAGCAAACTCCGGCTCTTGCTCCTGCTCCTTGGCACCGCGACCGAGCTCGAGCCTGAACCCGAGCACGAGCCGCACTTCCGCGAGCGCTTCGGGAACCTTCGGAGACACTCGGGGGCGACGGGCGGGCGGGGGATCGGAGGGATTCGGGGAAAGACTCGGGCGGGCGGGGATCGGAGAGATTCGGGGAAAGACTCGGGCGGGCGGGGATCGGAGAGACTCGGAAAGACTCGGGCGGGCGGGGATCGGAGAGACTCGGAAAGACTCGGGCGGGCGGAGATCGGAGTGATTCGGGGAAAGACTCGGGCGGGCGGGGATCGGAGGGATTCGGGGAAAGACTCGGGCGGGCGGGGATCGGAGAGACTCGGAAAGACTCGGGCGGGCGGAGATCGGAGTGATTCGGGCTGTAGGGCAGAACGGGGAGCTGGGTGTACGCAGTGGGCACGTTTGGTTGTGACAGTTCGGGGAGTGGGAGGAAATTTTGCAACAAGCGTGATTTGCTGGGGTTCAGAAAGTGTGAAGGTGTAAGTTAAAGAAAAGTGCAGAAAATCTAAAAATTCCAGCATCAACAATGTTTTGCTTTAATAAGAACTCGGCTGTTGTGGAGAGAGAGAATGAAATCATTGGATTGGAGGTAAGGGAGGTGACACTGAAATTGCACACACTGATACTAGGCTGTGCCTTGAGTTCATTAAAGCAACAGGAAACAAAGATCATGCAAGGAATTATACATCAGGTTGAATTGCAAGAAATGTTTGCTGCTGCTAAAAAAAGGATGAGATTGTAAAGCCCACTGCTGGTGCATGTAACAATACTATGATTTTAAGAGGTGTATTTTGTCTTGGATTTTTTTTATGAAGAATGAGATAGAGGTGCCCATCCATTTGGTCCAAGCCAATAAAGTAAACAGCTTTTGAGGCCTTGATTTGGTTTTTAATGTTGGAGCAATAGGAGCAGGATGAAGGAGTGAGGTCAAGTTCCCACAGAACCAGAAATTTTTGTTTAACTTTCAGCAGTTGTTGGGGTCTTGAAGCTGGGATGTGGAAGCTGTTATTTCTCTCTGTGTTCCAGCTAAAGAGCTTGGGTTCTTTTCCTGCTGCTATAATTATATGGAGACAATCTATTTTACTGAATTTGCCTTTGCCAAGGTTGTATTTATGAGATGTTGCAACTACGCAGAGTAGAGGAAAATCACCTATACAATGCACTCAAAACGAACGGATACCCAATGAACACAGTCTGCCCATTTCTTGGCAACAAACCAAAGCAAGCAGACAAAACACGCCCAGAAATCCTAGCCACTCTTCCCTATTTCAAAGACATCTCAGAAATGACTGCCAGACTGTTGGCATCAGGGTAGCCCACCAACACACAAAAACAGCAGCAAATGAACCTATGATTTGGAGACACAGGTGTTGAACTGGAATGTACAAAGTTAAAAATCACACAACACCAGGTTATAGTCCAACAGGTTTATTTGGAAGCACTAGCTTTTCAAGCGCTGCTCCTTCATGATGAATCAGCTGATGAAGGCGCAGCGGTCTGAAAGCTAGTGCTTCCAAATAAACCTGTTGGTCTATAACCTGGTGCTGTGTGATTTTTAAGCAAAGGAACTTGAAAGACTCTATCCAGACACAAGCAAAACTAATGTCATTTACAAAATACCTTGCAAGAACTGTAACAAACAATATATTGGGCAAACTAGCCACCAGGATATATTACAACTAGAACTCTATCAACAAACACATTGACTTGGATCCCACCCCTGAGAAAAATAACAGGAAATGACATCACCATAGAGAATGATGTCACCACAGAAAATGGCATCATCAACCCAAGGAAACCCAAACATATAAATAGAAAGTGGGCTACACCACCAGTGCTTCATCTGGAGGCTCACTGAAGATGTTACCCAGTATGATGGTGAAATGTCTGAAAACGAACCTTTCAGCTCAGCAAGAAAACCTACATCCATTGGTCTCAAAAATTACTCTTCCATCTTCACAGAAATTTGATTTAATGTGCAGAGAATCCATGAAAAGTGAAATGGGAAAAGAAAGAGTGGGGAGTGTTTTGTACCAACATTGCTTCTCAAGCTAACCTTTATAAATTAATTATTAAAAGAAACTGAAATAAACCTAGCCAGATTCTTGGATGCTTAAGAAGTCAATTTGGACATTATTTTTTGAGATTGTTGGTTTGCTCACTGAGCTGGTGGGTTTGGTCTCAGACTTTTCATCACCAAGCTATGTAACATCATCAGCAGGCCTCCGGTGAAGTGTTGATGTCTTGTCCCACTTGCTGTTTAGGTGTCTTGGTTTGTTGTGGTGGGTGATATCCTTGCCAGCTGTTTTTTTGAGAGGTTGGTAAATGGGGTCCAAACCTATACATTTGTTAATGGATTTCTGGTTTGAATGCCAGGCCTCTAGGAATTCCCGCACATGTTTCTGTTTGGCTTGTCCCAGGATGGATTTGTTGCTCCAGTCAAACTGGTGTCCCTCTTCATCTGTGTGTATGGATACTAGTGATTGTTGGTCATGTATTTTGGTGGCTAGTTAATGTTCATGTATCGGGTGGCTAGTTGTGTGCTGGTTTGTCCAATGTAATGTTTGGTGCAATCCTTGCAGGGTATTTTGCGTATCACTTTGGTTCTACTGATTGTGGGTATCGGTAACATATAGATTTGGACCTCATTTACCAACATCTCAGAAACAGAACCGGAAATGGCATCACGCACCACAACAAACCAAGACCTATAAATAGCAAGCGAGGCAAGACACAAATGTTTCACTGGAGTGTCTCTGATTATGTTACCTAGAGTGGTGATGAAATGTCTGAGAACAAAGCTACCAGCTCAGCGAGCAAACTGATAGCCTGATCCACAACCTGAGCTACAAATCTTCTCTAAAATCTCAATTATCTTTTGAGCATGGCACTAGCCAAAAGTACACGTGCAGTTGGTGATCAACTCAGTCCATGTCAGCTCCTGCTCATTGTACTCCGAATGCAATTTGATTCCAATATTCACTAACTGAATTTGTGATGAGCTGGTTGGATTCTATGCTTGGTCCTGATATTGCAAATACAGTTGTCAAGTCAATATTTGGCTTGCTCCTGCAATAAGTGTGAATAGAATGCAACTAAAGCCATAGTGTAGAGTGCTGTTTCCCAGAAAAAGAAATTCAATTCTTATCTATTTTAATATCCACTTCATGTTTAAAAACAAGTGGATCTGATGACAATGCAAGGCTTACTGTACTTGTGATTTACTTACTGTACAAAATTCATCCCATCTAGAATTTTTATGTTTTATATTTGAATATAAGGCAATATCTAAGGCTACATGTAAGGTTTATCCCACTTCATACTGTGTAATTGATTGAAAATGCTACAAGTTTTAAACTAGTTATATGTTAGAGCTGTCAGTGATATCACATTTACAACATAGATTGGTTCTACCACACTGCTTACAATAATTGGTACTTATATTGATGCAGTAGAACATTTCAAAGTATCTTAGGAGTGTTACTAAACAATATTTGATACTAAGCCACATGACATACTAAAGAAGAAAACCAAAAGCTTGGTCAAAGATGAAGGTTTTAAGGAGTACAGGCAGCATCTCAGGAATAGAGAATTCGACGTTTCGAGCATAAGCCCTTCATCAGGAATAATTCTTCCTCTTATTCCTGATGAAGGGCTTATGCTCGAAACGTCGAATTCTCTATTCCTGAGATGCTGCCTGGCCTGCTGTGCTTTGACCAGCAACACATTTGCAGCTGTGATCTCCAGCATCTGCAGACCTCATTTTTTACTCGAAGGTTTTAAGGAGTAGCCTTGTAAATGGAATAGGGGGTAAGAGAGAAACAAAGAAGGAGGGAGCAAATTTCACATCATATGGCCTAGACTTCTTAGAAATGCATATATAAAAATTAGATTGTTTGAGTGAGTTTAGCACACAGCTATGGATGGATACTACCCAATTCATTGTCAGCACACCCAGCATTACTTGCTTCAGACAGGAAGTCCACGATTTGGCAATGAAACATGTAGAAACAGAAAAGCTCCTTTCCTCTTGAACGAGCCAGCAATTTCAGGCATCTTCCAGCGATGTGAGTTTCTGTCCAGATAGATTTTTAAAAATATTCTAGAAAGTGGTCTAATTCGTGGGTTTTGAGCCTGTTATGACCCTATATGTGGAGCTTTAGCTCTACCCACCTCCAAAGCCCCTCAGAAGAACTTTCACATTATTTTGTCATGAAGCAAAAGCTTGACTGGCCTTTTTTCCCGCACATTTAATCTTAGAGGATTATAGCAATGCAGTTTGTATCTGTGCAGCACCTTTAACATAATAATATTTCAATGTGCTTCATTTCAACTTTATCAAAGGAAATTTGACCCAATGCCGTATAAACTGACGAAGAGAGAGCAAGAAATGCAAAGAGATTTAAGAAACAAATTGCAGAATTTAGGGCCAAGACAACTGAACTCACAACCATTAGTGGTGGAGTTATGAAAATTAGGAATGTATTAGAATTGGAGGAATGTAGAGGGTTGTAGGGTTGGAGCAGACTTTAGAGATAGGGAAGGATGAGACTGTGGAGGGTTACGAAAATAACTATTGCCATTTTCACACCCAGTCGTACCGGTCAAGGGGTTGTTTTCAATCATCCTTTACTCTGCAAAGCATAGAAGGGAAACAATGATAGACAGGGAAAGACAGATGGTGTGGTTCATAGGCTTCATCTTCTAAGTACATTCAGTGCTCTGAATGACTCCATATGCACCCCATTAGGAATGGTCCTCATTTGTGTCTGCAGGAAGTTACACAGTAGGGTTCCGAGGGGGTCAGTATTATTTTTTCTGATAAATATTAATGAACTTCACTCGAGTGTAGAGGGCATAGTTTTGCCCCTGAAGGATGGATTTTACAGTGTACCGTAGTACTCCCGAGTGCTGCACTTCATTGTCAACCTAGATATGTGCCCATGTTTCTTGAGTGGTACATGCACAAACAAATGTAAAACAGATAGAAAAGGATCCCACCTCCATCCACCTGTTTCACTGTCAGCTACCTTCACATCAGCTCCACTCTCCTCCCATTTATCTCTCCAACCAACCCCCACCCCCCACCCCCCCACTCCCCACCCAGCTCCGAGCCTCATTCCTGACGAAGGGCTTTTGCCCAAAACGTCGATTTTCCTGCTCCTCAGATGCTGTCTGACCTGCTGTGCTTTTCCAGCACCACTCTAATCTTGACTCTAATCTCTAGCATCTGCAGTACCCATTTCCACTTAGAAAAGAATCTATTGTTGACCTCACTCCCCATCCTATTTTTCTTTTGATAATACTGAACATTTTGAACCCCTAAGTACAATTTGTGACAACTGGCAACAAAATTTCAGGAGGAATTAATTGCACAGCTGAAGAGACTACAAGAAAATATTTCCTTTGACCAAATTTTCTCGGAAGTTCTTTAATTTGACCTACAGCAGCTTTATTTAATTACAGACTAATTGTGCAGGCATTGGTTGAACCCTCTGTGATGCTTTCAACTGACATCATTTTATAGCAAAACATAGAATTATAACTTTACAGTTCCTTTTATTCATGAACAGCAATAGCTGGATGTAGGAAGTATCTTTATAGAAGTCTAAAGTGAAATTAGTGCAGGCAAATTAGGCAGTCTGAAAGCTGTCTCTGTTCTTTGAATCTTAAATTGACAGCTATGCTAATTCAGGCTCACTCACAGAGGTCCTTAAGATATCATATTTCAGCACTAACAGCACTATCGACAAAACTTGCATTTAAACTTTTATAACAGAAACATGATGACATTGAAATGTTTCAATGAACTTTTTTCATGAAATTAACTAGTTTTTTTTGTATGACATTCATTGCAAGACTGGAAGATACTGCTAAGATTGGAACTAAGTTAAAGTATGACTCAAACAGTGAAGAAAAAGATCTGACTTGTTCACGTTTAAGTTCAAATATTCATCCAGACACACAGAACAACCATGGGGAACAAATATGCACCTCAATATGCTAACATTTTCATGCATAAGCTCAAATAAGACTTCTTTTCTGTACAGGACCTCCAACCAACACTATACACATATGACATATTCTTCTTCTGACCCATGATGAGGAGTCACTGAAACAACTACAGGGTATATAGTGATATCAACAAGTTTCATCCCACCGTCAGACTTACCATGGGTTACTCTTTAGTATCTGTCTCATCCTTGCACACATGCATCTCCATCAAGGATGGGCACCTCAGCACCTCACTCTATAGCAAACGCACAGATAACCTCATGATGCTACATTTCCCTATCTTCCACCCAAAACATATTAAAACAGCCATCCACTACGGACAAACCCTCCTCATACACAGGATCTATTCGGATGAGCAGGCGTGTGACGGACACTTGAAAGTGCTCAAGGATACCCTCATAAGAACAGGGTATGATGTTCAACTCATTGACTGCCAGTTCTGACGTGCCACAGTGAGAAACCGTAATGACCTCCTCAAGAGACAGACACCGGCTGCAATAGACAGGGTAGCCTTCATTGTCTCGTATTTCCTAGGAGCTGAACGACTACGCCATGTTCTTCGCAGCCTGCAACACATTATTGATGAGGATCAGCACCTCACCATGACCTTCCCATGCCTCCACTGCTTGCCTTTAAACAACCACCAAACCTTAAACAGATCATGATTCGCAGCAAACTGCCTAGCCTTCAAGACAACAACACCGTACAACCCTGCCACAGCAGCCGCTGCAAGATGTGTCAGCATATCAACATTGGTAACGCCATTATATGTTGAGACAGCTCCCACCATGCATGCGGCAAGTACTCATGTGACTCGGCCAACATGGTCTATCTTATACGCTGCAGGGAAGGATGCCCTGAGGCATGGTACACTGACAAGGCCGAGCAGATGCTACGACAATAGATGAATGGACACTGCACAATAATCACCAGGCAGGGGTGTTCCCTCCCAGTCGGGGAAAACGTCAGTGGTCCGGGACATTCGGTCTCAGACCTTCGAGTGACTACCCTCCAAGGTTGACTTCAGGACAAGCAACAATGCAGAGTGGCTGAGCAGAAGCTGATAGTAAAGTTTGGTAGCCATGTCCTCAACTGGGATATTGGGTTCATGTCACACTTCAGGTGACCCCACTGCAAGATACACACACACACACACACACACACACACACACACACACACACACACTCCGACATACTCACACCCACGCAAAGCCTCCCTTACACATAAGCTCTCTCTCATATGTGCGCACACACACCCTCTCACACAAACCCCATCACACACACACACACACACACACACACACACACTTAGCGAAGCTTGCACACACACATACGTACACACACACTCTATCATGTGCACTCACATGCACACTCAATCTGTTGCTCACACATGCGCACACATTTTTTTTGCAGAATTACATGAATTCATGTAAAAGTATACAGAGGTTTGTCAGTCTGACATAGCATTGGAACACAGACATGCTTCACACCTATTGTTTAAAAAGCTGAGCTATCTTGAGCATATAATTTAAAAGAAGTTCTGGGATTTACATATCAAAGGACAGAAACCAGCATATCCCATTATAAAAGATGCAAGTTTTAATTTCAGATTACTTACAGTGTGGAAACAGGCCCTTCGGCCCAACAAGTCCACACCGACCCCCCGAAGCGCAACCTACCCATACCCCTAACCTAACACTACGGGCAATTTAGCACGGCCAATTCACCTGACCTGCACATCTTTGGATTGTGGGAGGAAACCGGAGCACCCGGAGGAAACCCACGCAGACACGGGGAGAATGTGCAAACTCCACACAGTCAGTCGCCTGAGTCAGGAATTGAACCTGGGTCTCAGGCGCTGTGAGGTAGCAGTGCTAACCACTGTGCCACCGTGCCACCCACATCTATATCACATCTGCGTGATACTAGACTCCTTTGGCTATAAATTCTGTGAACATGAACTTAATTTCCGCAACCACCTGATGAAGGAGCGACGTGCCGAAAGCGAGTGCTTCCAAATAAACTGTTGGACAATGACCTGGTGTTATGTAATTTTTAACTATTCAAGAGAAAAGCACAGGCTGACAATATGGTTTCTCACTGAGGATGTTTTGACTTGAGGGTCTGTGAAGATCAAAGTTTGTCTGGTGTTGACCAGCCATAACGTGGCATTAAAGGAGCAGAAATATTAGGCCCAGTGGTACAGTGCTGACAGGATGGAGAAGACATTTAATGGATCTAGAAACTGAGATTAGACAAGTATACAACTGATTTGTTGATTGAAGATAATATTGGTGCATTCACACCATGCAGACCATCAGAAGCAGATTTAAGATTCCATTTATAGACAATAGACAATAGGTGCAGGAGTAGGCCATTCGGCCCTTCGAGCCAGCATCACCATTCATTATAATCATGGCTAATTATCTTTGCAGTTCTTCATTTTTAGAGTCATAGAGAATGTACAGCATGGAAATAGACCCTTCAGTCCAACCCATCCATGCCGACCAGATATCCCAACCCAATCTAGTCCCACCTGCCAGCACCCAGCCCATATCCCTCCAAACCCATCCAAATGCCTCTTAAATGTTGCAATTGTACCAGCCTCCACCACATCCTCTGGCAGCTCATTCCATACATGTACCACCCTCTGCGTGAAAAAGTTGCCCCTTAGGTCTATTTTATATCTTTCCCATCTCACCCTAAACCTATGCCCTCTAGTTCTGGACTCCCTGACTCCAGGAAAAAGACTTTGTCTATTTATCCTATCCATGCCCCTTATAATTTTGTAAACCTCTATAAGGTCACCCCTCAGCCTCCGATGCTCCAGGGAAAACAGCCCCAGCCTGTTCAGCCTCTCCCTGTAGTTCAAATCCTCCAACCCTGGCAACATCCTTGTAAATCTTTTCTGAACCCTTTCAAATTTCACAACATCTTTCCGATAGGAAGGACACCAAAATTGCATGCAATATTCCAACTGTGGCCTATTCAATGTCCAGTACAGCTGCAACATACCTGCCAATTTCTGTACTCAGTACTCTGACCAATAAAGGAAAGCATACCAAACGCCTTCTTCACTATCCTATCTATTTGTGATTCCACTTTCAAGGAGCTATGAACCTGTACTCCAAGGTCTCTTTGTTCAGCAACACTCCCTTTGACCTTACCATTCAGTGTATAAGACCTGCTAAGATTTGCTTTCCCAAAATGCAGCACCTCGTATTTATCTGAATTAAACTGTATCTGCCACTTCTCAGCCCACTGGACCATCTGGTCCAGATCCTGTTGTAATCTGAGGTTGTCCATTACACCTCCAATTTTGGTGTCATCTGCAAACTTACTAACTGTACCTCTTATGCTCGCATCCAAATCAATTACGTAAATGACAAAAAGCAGAGGGCCCAGCACCAATCCTTGTGGCACTCCACTGGTCACAGACCATAACTCGGATTGGTGGTGCTTTCCTGTTGACTAGGAATCTGGCTAAACCCTGGAAAAGTAACTGAAATTCTCTATGATGATAATAGATTTAGAACTTCTTGACTAAGATTGATGAGATATGTGCTGGATTGACTGTGGAATTAATTTAAAAGATCTGTTTGCGTTTCATCTATCATTTAATGTGCAATTTATAGTTTGTAATTTACTACACTTTGCTTGATCATTCATGTTTTACTTATGTTCATTTTGGGTTTTAGAGCATTGATGGTTGCCCAGGATGGTATTTAGTATTTGCTTTGTTTGACTCTTGAAAATGATTCTATTTTTAAAAGGCTTTTGATTAAACTTAAAATGTTATGGTTTTATTCAGTAAATAATTAGGATTTTTGTTCCTTTCTTTCATAGAAAAGCAACTACTAGTCTTGACAAAGATTATTCTGAGACAATAAATGCTCAGATCTCCAAAACATAATCAGAAGACAGAAGATTGAACTGTTAGCACGATTAGTGAAGCTTAAAACTTTTTCTTACAATTTGTCCACAGGCTGAGATGATGTTAATGACAGAATTACAAGTTGAAATTCTTGTTGAATATGCATTTTACCGATACACCTTTATCATTTAAGATTGGAATCAGGAAACACTTTACCACACAGAAGATGCTGAATGCACAGAATTCAGCCCAAAAGATTTGGATGTGGATGAATTGAAATTTTCAATTCAGTGATCATTCGATTTTTATTTGAGAAGGCCATTCCTGAAGAAGGGCTCATGCCCGAAATGTCGATTCTCCTGCTCCTTGGATGCTGCCTGACCTGCTGCGCTTTTCAGCAATACATTTTCAGCTCTGATCTCCAGCATCTGCAGTCCTCACTTTCTCCAATGGTATCAAGGGTCAAGGAACAAAGGCTGGTAAATGTAGTGATGTACAGCTTAACTTTGATCTGATTGAACGTCAGAAAAGACTTAAAGGACTAAATAGAATACATAGACAACGTAAACCTGTTCCTAGCTTTCTACAACTAAAGTAAAAATAGTCGGGCACATCACCAAATTTTTCTGTTACTATTTCTGAATATCTGGATTGGATTTTATGGGGGTGTACTGGCTGATTGTTCACCACCCCAAGTCATTCAGAAAACAAATGACAAAAAAAATCCTATGTTAGCAATGGCAGTGCGGGACTTCTGCCCCTATTTGAATCAGCAGCAGCTCCTACAGTCCTGGCACTGATAAGACCTTGGTTGTAGGCATTGCCAGTATTACAGGAAGACAGGAAGGGCAGCCAATGATCCTGGACCCAAGGTAAGTCAGGCAAACTGAGCAGGGAGGATTATTTATGTATGGTCATGGGCTGCTGATTTTGGAGCCAGCCCATTCTCTGAATTATGGGAAAATGGTGGTCTGAACACCTGACTCATTTCACTTGCCCACCTCCATTGAAAACACAGTGAGTGGGGACAGGTAAAATTCAGCCTGTTTTTCTCTTTCTCATGTACACAATAGGTTTTACACCTAAACATACTGGTGATTAAACACAAATTAACATGCTAATGTATATGTATCTATATAGACACAGAAATTCACATAATGCAATCTTTACCAATACTTTATATATTTACTTGTTAAACATGATTCATCAAAAGAAAGCAATGGTAAACATAGAAGTCATAGAGTCATAGAGATGTACAGCATGGAAACAGACCCTTCAGTCCAAACCGTCCATGCCGACCAGATATCCCAACCCAATCTAGTCCCACCTGCCAGCACCCAGCCCATACCCCTCCAAACCCTTCCCATTCACATACCCATCCAAATGTACTTTAAATGTTGCAAGTGTACCAGCCTCCACCAGTTCCTCTGGCAGCTCATTCCATACACATACCATCCTCTGTGTGAAAAAGTTGCCCCTTAGGTCTCTTTTATATCTTTCCCCTCTCACCCTAAACCTATGCCCTCTACTTCTGGACTCCCCGACCCCTGAGAAAAAGCTTTGTCTATTTATCCTATCCATACCCCTCATAATTTTGAAAACCTTTATAAGGTCACTCCGCAGCCTCCGATGCTCCAGGGAAAACTGCCCCAGCCTGTTCAGCCTTTTCCGATAGCTCAAATCGTCCAACCCTGGCAACATCCTTGTAAATTGTTTACTGAACCCTTTCGAGTTTCTCAGGTAAACTTTTCTAGCAATTGTTAAGTTTAGAATTTAAACAATATCTGTTAAAAGAAACTTGGCAACTGTGTAACCTCACATTTACATTGTGGGAGATTCTGCTTTTGTTGAACTCCAATAAACTAAAACATTAATCCATCTTTCCCACTCAGATATTAATTGCCTTGTTGTGAGTTTTCAACAATTTCTATTTCATGCAAATTTGATTGCTATATTCAAATTATTTTGGTACTTTTGTTTTATTCATCGATGACACTTTAAAGAGATCTGCAATCTGATTCCTTGGTCAATTCACCAACAATAATATAGGGAGGGATTATTTCAGTAATCCAATTTTAATACTGATTAGCTTTAGCATTTATCTCTGTTTGTCCTTGACAAAGTACAGGTGAACCATCTTCTGGAGCAGCTGGAGTTTTGTGGTTAGTCTGCTATTATTTAAGGAGTCCAGAATTTTAACTTGAGTAATGGTGGAATATAAGGTGATGGTTGGTGTGCTGATCAAGCGGTCTGCTTTTCCCTAGGTACTTTTATAACCTTTCTACATGTAAGTACAGACTGCATCATTATTTGAGAAATTGAAAAGGAAACTGAACACTGTGCAATCATCAATAATGCAAGTCAGACATTTCCTGGGTCTGAAAATTTTGTCCCTATATCAAAGGCACACAACAACTCGGAAACAGTTCCATTTAAAGTGGTACAACTTTATTGCATTACAAAGCAATAATTACATACTCCCAATGCCACTGGTTGCTGAGAAATCCTGCAAAGCAAGATCTGTCTCAGGTGGTCAGTCTATCAACAGGTCTCTTGCACAACTTTGGAGCCTGTGACCAAATGTTCGACCCAACTGCAGGAACTGTCAAGCGTTTTTATACTCTTTTTCTTATTATGACTGTACTATAATAGGTAATACCTACTTTGGGTTCATTTGCTCAGTTTTCAATTACATCACTGATTCAAAGCTATCCCAGATGTACTTTCCAGCACTCCTTCTTCAAGGCCGTGCTTGAGAACACATGAGGTGGCCATCTGGAATGTCACTTCCAACTCCCTCATCTTTATGGCCATAGAAAAAGTAGGGTACAGTTCTTTAGCACAACCCGAACAGAGGTTTTTAAAACTACTTTGCAAACTTGGGCAAAAGTTGTAAACCTGCCCAATACGTTCTCATCCTGTCTTCCTGCTCTTGTACCCATGATGCAGTTCTTCTATCAGGATATCAGTTTCTTCACAGCCCAGCCATGAGACAATGTCCCATCTCGTGAAACTTTAAGACATTCAGTTACACTCAATCATAGAAAAGAAATAAAAGCACTGTTACATAATTGAAAGTGATTAGTACAATGCAAGAGTAAATAATAAGTTAGCTTGCAGAGCTTGTGCATGTGCATGTGTGTCTGTCTGTGTGTGTGTTTGTCAACGTGTGCACATGTGGTTGTGTGCGGATGTGTGTTATGTGTACGTGTGTATCTTGTGTGCATGTGTGTCTGTATGTGTATGCCCTTGCCTGTATTTGAATGTCTAAGTGAGTGTGTGTGTGTCAAGAGTGTGATGCTGAAAAAGCACAGCAGGTCAGGCAGCATCTGAGGAGCAGGAGAATTGACGTTTCAGGCAAAAGCCCTTCATCAAGAATGAGGCTTTCAGCCAAGAGGATGGTGAGATAAATGGGGGGTGGGGTGGAGGGTGTGTCTGGGGGAAAGGTAGCTGAGAGTGCAATAGGTTGATGGAGATGGGTGTAATTGTCGTAGGTCAGAGAGGAGGGTGCAGCGGATAGGTGGGAAGGAATATGGACAGGTAGGACAGGTCATGAGGGCAGTGCTGATTTTGAATGGTAGAGCTGGGATAAGGTGGGGGGAGATGAAATGAGGAAACTGGTGATGCCTTGGGGTTGGAGGGTCCTGAGGTGGAAAATGAGACATACTTCCTCCAAGCGTTGGTGGCTGGGGAGTGGCAATGGAGGATGCCCAGGACCTGCATGTCCTTGGCAGAGTAGGAGGGGGAGTTGAAGTATTTGGCCACTGGGCGGTGGGATTGAATGGTGCGGATGTCCCAGAAATGTTCTCTGAAGTGCTCTGCAAGAAGGTTTCCTTTCCCCAGTGTAGAGGAGGCCACATTGGGAGCAACAGATACAGTAAATGACATGTGTGGAAATGTGTGAAAAATTTGTTGGATGTGGAAGGCTCCTTTGGGACCCTGGATGGAGGTGAGGGGGGAGGTGTGGGTGCAGGATTTGCAACTCCTGCGGTGGCAAAGGAGGGTGCTGGGAAGGGAGGGTCAGCTGGTGGGGGGCATGGACCTGACAAGGGAATCGCGGAGGGTATGGTCTTTATGAATGTGGATAGGGATCGGGAGGTAAATTTATCTCTGATGGTGGAGTCTGTTTGTAGATGGTGGAAATGGTGGAGGATGAGCTAATGTGTATGGAGGTTAGTGGAATGGAAGGTGAGGACAAGGGGGTTCTGTCCTTGTTTCAGTTGGAGGGCTGGGGTTCGAGGACGGAGGTGAGGGAAGTGGATAAGATGGGCTGGACGGCATCATCAACCATGTGGGAGGGAAATTGTGGTCTTTAAAGAAGGAGGCCATCTGGTGTGTTCTGTGGTGGAATTGGTCCTCCTGGGAGCAGATGTGGCAGAGATGGAGGAATTGGGAATAAGGAATAGCATTTATACAAGAGGCAGGGTGGGAGGAGGTGTAGTCCAGGTAACTGTGGGAGTTGGTGGGTTTGTAAAAGATGTCAGTGTTGAATTGGTCACCGTTGATGGAGATGAAGAGGTTCAGGAAGGGGAGAGAGGTGTCCGAGATGGTCCAGGTGAACTTAAGGTTGGGGTGGAATATGTTGGTGAAGGTGATGAACTGCTCAACCTCTTTGTGGGAGCACAAGGTGGTGCTGATACAGTCATCGGTTTAGTAGAGGAAAAGGTAGGGAATGGTGCCAGTGTAACTGTGGAAGATGGACTGTTCCATGTAACCAATAAAGAGTGCATGCATGTGTGTCTGTGTGCGTCTATGTTTGTGTGTGCATTTGTGGGTTAGCTTAAAACCAGCCCAATTTTGACTTTTTCTTGGTGGCTGTGCCATTGCTAAGTGGGATCTGTTCATTGTTCGAGGATGCTAGCCTAAGGAATTCCTGCAGTGCTGTCCTAGCGCTGTGTTGATTAGCTCCTAACAACCAGAGCCATCCTTCTTTGTGATATATTTACTCAACCCATGGGAAAAGGTTTTCTCCGAACCTCACTGCCTAAGGTCATTAATATTGAATTGCTTCAACCATTAATTTCAGCCACCCACTCATAGATATTAGAGTGGCCAAGTACATATTAATCCATCTACCCAATCACTGACAAGAAACATAAAAGCAATGCAAGCCTTAAGATGCCAACTGAAGGACTAAATTAAATACAGCAAAAGCTGCTAGAAATTACATAAAATGAATGTTGATTCATATTTCTTTTCCAGATCCAAAGATTACAAAACATAAGAACAGATGAAACTGGAATCATAAGTGGATTTATTTTAATAACTATTTTGACATGGTTGTTAATGATATTTTGTAAAGAGTAAGAGAAGTTTGAAAACTCTTTATGAAGTAAAAGAGTATTCTCATTCATTTCTTTCATCTAAATTGAAGAACGATGAAACAATTAAATTGGTGGGAGAGTGAGCTTTATTAATTAATGTAATGTATTGAGTCAAATATGTTATACCTTTACACAGTATGCATCCCCTTGCATATTCATTCAGGTGGTATATCCAACTTACACAACAGAGATGTCTGTTCATTTGTAAGGCATTTCTAGCTGGGTCTGTTACAGCAAAAAAGGAAGCCATTTAGCGTAATTAGTCCTACTTCCCTGTTCTTTCTCAACAAACCTTCAATTCTTTATTTTTCAAGCATGAACCCAATTGTCTTCAGAAAGCTCTAATTGAATCTACTTCCACCAGCCTTTTGGACAGTCATTACAGAATTTAACAACACAAACGTCCAATCCCTTAGCCATTATTTCTTTTGCCAAATTACTGATTTAATGGGAAATTGACTACACCCTCTGGAAACTGATGCAAGTGAGGTCGCAGATAATCAGTTCAATCAGTAATTGCAGACTCTTTAACTTTATGGACAAATCCTTTCTCAGCACTAAGAATCACAATGTACCATAATAAAAGGCAAAACAAGAATTTAAAGCCATGCTGAAAAAGGCAATTTTATACACATGAATTAAACCTTTCATTTTTCAAAAGTTTGACTCTAATTGGAATTAGGAAGTGACGTCTTGGTTTCTATTTTATAATTTGAAACAAAACACCTTAACAGCGCAAATGTAACGTATTGATTGTTAATACAAATGGATCCACCTTTGTACCTATCATTTCAATTTGTCCACAAATGTATAAACCATCCCTAGGCACAAAGAACATTTTTGTATCTGAATACAGAGAAAAGGATACATTCTTAAATCCCTTCAAATATGTAATTGTTCATACATGGCTTATTATAAATATATATAAATCGCTGGTAACATACGATGTCTGTCCTGTGAAGCTAATATTGTGTGTACCTTTGTGAACCACATGTTATGAGAGGGAGATGGAAAACGCGGAGAGAGAGAGAGGGAGAGGGAAAACGGCGATAGAGAGAGAGAAAAAGAGAGGGTAAATGGGAAGTTAAAGAAGGAGAGGGAGAGGGAAAAGATGTGGCAATAGAGAGAGGGAAATGCTGTGAGAAATTGGAGGGAGCAAGGGCACCTCAGCAGACGCTACCTGTAACAGATTTTTCGACATCCAAACCTGTTTCTACTATATATATCTATTATTACACTTATTTTCCATCCAGATGCCTTTTCTATTATTGTTAGGTCTCCCTTTGTCGTTTATTCTGGAGCCCTCACCATCTGTTTCACTTCATTTTTGTCAACAGCACAAAAAAAAGCAGCCTGTACTCAGTTCTCATTAATCTTGAAATGTTAACTGTTTAGTTTTCACTTAGAAATATCACACTTAGAATTTTTAGTTCATGTCTCCAGCAGCCGTATTATTTTTATGATACTCTGGGACAACAGTGTAACAGTAAGTGAACAGAAAGATAGGACCTTGAAAGTGAATCTAGCAACAAGTAGATAGATAAGAATGGAATCAGGCAAATACAGTCCCACTCAGATGCGTGGCATTGGAGGAGGAAATTACAGGTAATAGTTCTCAAGGACGGTGGATATGTAGGATAGTAGCACAAATGAAATCACTACCTCAAACATGCTGATTAAACTTTAGAGACCACTGTTAACAGCATTGCTCCATAACTCACTGCTGCATTGAGCATCTGCAGACATACAATCACTGTGCTCAATATGTGGATTTTGGTTTAATCACATGCATTCACAGTACCAACAGTAGGTTATGAATTCAAGGTCACGCCAGTAAGTAAATAGACCCTTTAAGTGTGATAAAGTATGTACTAGACCTGAGCAGATTTGTTTCATGCAAACAGCTCATGATGTGTGGTAATCCATATTCTCCTGCAACTACAGCATCTATGAAGAATGGATCAAATTGACTGGTGGAAGCTTGTAATTGTCCGCAACAGCATTTAAAAATTAAACAACAGTATGGTTAGGAAAGATTATAGAGTGTACATTATGATGGCTGATTTTGCTTTTGACAAATGTATTTGGTACAGGTTGGCACCTGTACTTTTTGGACATCGTCTCTGACTAAACAATGACCATTCAACTTTTTGCATTATTCATTTATTTATTTTCATTTATTTATTTATATATAATAAATTAATATAGTTACATGCTGCTTCTTGGAGACATCATCTAAAAACAGGAGATCAAGCTCATTCGTATGCTAGTGACTCCTGAATTTTTCTGCTTCATCTTCCGTATTAACTCTTAGTCTAAGGACTGAGTTTTCCTCAGCAGCGGTTTTGACACTCAAGGTGGAGCTGTGCATTTTCACTGCCTATTAGTTTGATATCTGGTTTTGGGACAGGGTCATTACATATGAAGGTGAGCTCCAAGATAATGACTCTATTCTACAGGTGGAATTCATACATTCACTGTTCTGTTTCAGAAATTACTACTGATTCCTCACAACTCTCAGCCTCATAAAGTAGCTAATATTAATAAAAACAAATTACTGCGGATGCTGGAATCTGAAACCAAAAGAGAAAATGCTGGAAAATCTCAGCAGGTCTGGCAGCATCTGTAAGGAGAGAAAAGAGCTGACGTTTCAAGTCTAACTGACCCTTTGTCAAAGCTTTGAAAACGGGTCAGTTAGACTCGAAACATCAGCTCTTTTCTCTCCTTCCAGATGCTGCCAGACCTGCTGAGATTTTCCAGCATTTTCTCTTTTAGCTAATGTTAACTTCAAACTAATATTGATACAGTTGAAACTATGTTTCATGAATCTCACAACTCTTTTGCCCCTCTGCGTCAAATGTTAACAACCTCTTCATTATCTCAGCTGTTCATTTCACCACCATCTTCATAAGAATGCATATTTTCCCCTTCACAGTATTCTTCAGTTTTGCTACTGTTCTGCCTTATTGTCACCAAGATTATATTCTGTTACTTCAAGAAGTCACTTCAAATGTTCTGCCTACTTCCATTGAAGCTACAACTCATTCAGACTGTTTTTCTTTTGTTATGTTAGAAGCCATTGAAAACCTTTTACGGCAAAATATTGGGTCTGGCTCGGAGTCTTGAGCTCCCTGTTTCTTTGAATCAACTCACAACCTTTACCTTTACATTTAAATGGATCCAAATCCTTACTCCACTTTCAGTGATCCCCGAGCACCACGTCTCATCTAATACTAGTCTACTCCTTGTTCCTGGTCTTCATGGTATGTCTGTCTTGTTATTTGATTCCAATCTTCCAGGATTCCCTTTATTTTTACAAAAAAATGTCTTTTATTCGTTAAGTTTGTGGAAGTTCATAGCAAAATATGTTTTCTTGAAAAGTTACTGGAGTTCAACAAAATTCATCTCATCTCAGCCTGTTTTACACTTGAGTGTCTTGATGCAATTGTAATATTTACAATGTATATTTCAAGTCATGGATCCATAAAAAACATTTCAATTTGCAACTGTCAGAATCAATCAAAATAAACTTTTCTCCTTGCATCATGGTGCACTCTGAGGCGCCTCAATACAATTTCAATACTTTCAGTGCTCACAATGTTTCTTTCTTGTCAGGCACACAGCCCAAAAGTGTTTTACAATTTATTGCCTCTCTGTATACTATGGCAGAAAGGCCTCAGACAGGGAGTGTTCTTCATTGTGTTTCAGTGTCAGCTGCTCCAAATGTGCATAATTTTCACAGTAATCCTAGATTTTGGAATATGCCTCTTTGCAAAACCCATCTTGAATTCGCTCCAAATATCCTCCAATTGGTTTCCTCCCTTTCCACATTTAGGTACCTACTTGTATTTGTTCCTTTTTAGCTTTGCTCTTTAAAACCATTCTCCCTGCCACTTAGAGTTAATTGTCAGATTTTCAATCTGTAAAGTGCAGTTTTTAAAAATTTATTGTCTATGCTTCCACCATGTGGTTTTAATCTTCCAAACTCAGTGACCAGTCCTCCTAGCAGAGGCAAGTATGGCCTCCGGCCAACGTCTGTATATAACGATCAAAACAACCCCTGCTGGATGCAGTCAATCTCCACAATTGCTATCACAGCATGTGCTGTTCTTTCACAATCCCTTGGCTCACTGTCATACCTGCAATAAAAATAATTTTAGACTTTTCTTTCTGCAGATCTTCTATCCTAGATGGGAGGCTTCTCAGCTTGCAGAGATGTGAGCATTTGGTGCTGCTCATTCTGTTTCTTTTTAAAGACATGAACAAAAAGTTTAAAATCTAAACGGTAAAGGGAAAATGGGGATTTGGTTTAGCTTGGTTGGCTGGATTGTCGGTTTACAGAGCAATACGATGCTAACAGTGGGGGTTCAATTCCCATCACCGGTTTAAGGTTAACTTGAAGGACTCTCCTTCCCAACCTCTTCCCTCACCTGAGGTCTGGTGGCCCTCAGGTTAAATCATCGCCAATCACTTCTCTCTAAAGAGAGAGAGAGAGAGAGCAGTCCCTATAATCTGGGAAGGCAACAATAACAAAAGGGAAACCCATGCACCCTCTGGCTACTCCAGCATTTGTAAGGAGGCAGCTTGATTCCCTTGACATTGATTTCATCGAATCCCTACAGTGTGGAAGCAGTCCATTCAGCTCATCAAGTTCACACCATCCGTCTGAAGAGCATCCCACCAAGACACATGCCCCATAACCTCTACCGGTAATACTGAATTTCCCATGGCTTATTCACCCTGGCCTCCACATCCCTGGACACTATGGGCAATTTATCATGGCCAAACCACCTGACCTGCACATCTTTGGATTGTGAGAAGAAACTGGAATACCAGGAGGAAACTCACGCAGACACGGGGAGAATGTGCAAATTCCACAAAGACAGTTACCTGATGTCGGAATTGAATAAAGAACCCATACGGAACTCTGGACGTCTCCTAGCAGACCACTTCAGGGAACATCTCCGGGACACCCGCAACAATCAACTCCACCGCCCTGTGGCCCAACATTTCAACTCCCCCTCCCACTTTGCCGAGGATATGCAGGTCCTGGGCCTCCTCCACCGCCGCTCCCTCACCACTTGATGCCTGGAGGAAGAACACCTCATCTTCCGCCTCGGAACACTTCAACCCCAGGGCATCATTGTGGACTTCACCAGTTTCCTCATTTCCCCTCTCCCCAACTCACTCCAGTTCCAACCTTCCAGCTCAGCACCATCCTCAGGACTGGTCCTACCTGTCAATCTCGCTTCCCACCTATCCGCTCCATCCTCCTCTCTGACCTATCACCTCCATCCCCACCCCATTCACCTATTGAACTCGTTGCTACCTTCCACCCAGGACCCCCCACCACCACCACATTTATCTCTCTACTCTGGAGGCTTCCTGCCTCTATTCCTGATGAAGGGCGTTTGCCCAAAATGTCGATTTTCCTGCTCCTGAGATGCTGCCTGATCTGCTGTGCTTTTCCAGCACTACTCTGATCTAAACTCTGGTTTCCAGAATCTGCAGTCCTCACTTTTCCCTACAGAACTCAGCCTATCCAACTAGACTTAATTAAGCTTTCCAAATATATATAACAGTCCCAATAAGCAACCTCCCTTTAAAACACAGTATAAACGGAACACGTGCTTACAGGTTGATATTGAAGGGCAGAAAAGAGAGAGAGTTTCACACATCTCCCTGTTGAACTTCCCAGTTCAAGACTGAACTAAAACCAGCTCAGATCAGCTCAGCTAAAGAGCTGACCATTTCCTTTTCTTTATACAGCTCACTTCTAAAACATGACCACTTTGGCCTGAAGTCTCACCTGCTTGCATATAAACAAAAGGCCTCTCAGAATCCTTTTCATCTCTGTACCAAACCAGACTGATCAGAGTCTGGCCCAGAAAAAAAATCAAGGATGGAGTCTCCTTGAGCCAAGGAACAGCTTTTAGAATTAAAAAAGGGATTGACGGTGTGACAACAAGTGAAATTCTCATTCCTCAAAAGAATCTCTCCATTGTTTTTCTCATTACGTTACCCATACCTACATTACATTCAACCACTTACCTGATTACAAGTTGTCTGTACCATCTTCCTGGGATCTTTCGTCCTTAACTTTAACAAGTTTTCCCAGCCTTCTATTTTGTGCAGTCTGCAAATTTTGAGATTATGCCAAGAACATTGATGGATATAGCATGGATTCTTTGGAATTTTCTACTGCCTCGAAGGGGGTTTCCAGAACTGTCGATGTAAACATTGTTTCATGTCTGTCAGTCAAGTTTTCATCCATGCTTCAACATTTATAGCTTTCTAATTTAAGTCTTATAAGATTAACTGCATTCTTGATGGATTGCCAGTGTAGACTTCAGGTGCTAAATGGCTTCCATCCTTCACGCTCCCCCCCCCCCCCCCCCCCATCCCCAACCCCATCCTGTAACTTAGACCTTAAGAACCTTATTTACTTGCTTCTGAAATCTCATGGGTGCTTCATTTATTACATCCCTTTATCTGTCAATCACAACTTTCCATTAACAAATCCATGATGACTCTCCTTAATTAACCTCATCAGTGTTTACTGATTTCAACTTTTCCCTCCAATGTCTTCCTTTTCTAATGGATAGCTTCTTTCATCTTTACACTTCTACCATAATGAATGGTTTTGCTTATGTGGCAGTATGAGACTGATGAAGGGCTTATGCTCGAAACGTCGAATTCCCTATTCTGAGATGCTGCCTGGCCTGCTGTGCTTTGACCAGCAACACATTTTCAGCTGTGATCTCCAGCATCTGCAGACCTCATTTTTTACTAGTATGAGACTTCTAGTTGTGTCCTCCATGGTTCCATTCTGATTATGATTAATTGGAACAGGTTTGCTATTATTCATCTCTATAAATTTTAAAAGCAGTTGCTTTCCCACTAGTCTTCTCTGACGCCGAGGTCTGTCTCAAGTATTGAGATGTGAAAAGGTAACAGCTGCATTATTATGGAATCCAATTCACTTTCCCAGAAAATTGACACTGTGTACAAAGCTAAAATTTATGTGATATGTGGTCAAAATGCATTTGAAATTGCACTCTCTCGGTTACAGTTTGATTTCTGCTATAGTTCATTTACATGATTACAAACATGATATTGTCCATTAACCAGCATAATTGTCAGCATAATAGAACATAATTGTTTTATTGTTTCCATTGAAAGGTATTCCTTGATACATTAAACAGCGGTAACCTGGTGTAATTTTATGAAGACAACTGAATCTGAGTAAATCAGCAATATAAGCATTTTAAAATCAAGCATCTTTCCTCTATTCTAGAATAACCTGATTTAAAAGCACTGAAAATAACTTTAAAAGTTCGTGCTGATCAATTTAATCTTTTCTTTGTTGTCCATAATATCTTGATTTTTTTAAAACAAGTTTGTTTCTTTTTAGGGCTGAAAATGTGTTGCTGCAAAAGCGCAGCAGGTCAGGCAGCATCCAAGGAACAGGAAATTCGATGTTTCGGGCACAAGCCCTTCATCAGGATTCAGGCTTGTGCCTGAAACGTCAAATTTCCTGTTCCTTGGATGCTGTCTGACCTGCTGCGCTTTTCCAGCAACGCATTTTCAGCCCTGATACTCCAGCATCTGCAGACCTCACTTTCTCCTCTTTGTTTCGTTTTAGTGGAGACAAATCTATAACATAGAAAAGAAACAGCCATCACTGAAAAAGCTCAGTAGGTCTGGCAGCATCTGTGGAGAGAAATTAGAGTTAATGTTTCAAGTCCAATGACCCTTCCTCAGAGCTATAATACCGAGTTTAAATCATGCTGCCAAAGGCCTCTTATCAAAAATGCCATGAGGAGCTGGTTTTAAAGTGAAAATCTTGGGATTTACAGTGGAACAAATCCAGAGGCTGCAAGTCTGAAATAAAGAGATAAAACACTGGAAAAGTTTAACAGATTAGGCGGCATTTGTGGAGGGAGTCAACTTAATGGGGCCTTGGTCAATGGCTACAGGTCTGGCAGGAGCCCCATCACATGATGGTGTTTCAAACATTCTTTCACTGTTTAGTTTGATGCCACACTATGACAAATGCCAGAGTCAGTTCCAAACATTAAATGGCCTATTCCTGTTCCTATATCTTATGTTATTTTGAACATTATTTAGCTTTTTCTGAAGATTCACCAATACTGCATCTATTGCCTCGTTTTGTCATTACAGCTCCATGACACTGCAATCCTTTTGCTATGAAGTCTGTGTCTTATGGTCCTGTTCCACAACCATCTGATGAAGAGACAGCACCACGAAAGCTAGTGTTTCCAAATAAACCTGTTGGATTTTAGCCTAGTGTTGTGTGATTTTTAACTTGCAACACTTTCACCTCCAAATCATCCTTTTATCTGTCAATCAAACTTTTCCTTTGCCAGAGTTCAAGTTCTTTACAGACCACTTAAGAATAAAGAAAAGTTAAGGACTGTCTTCAACCTTAGACTTCAAAGCAAAACTATTTATTGTTCATTAATATTATATATTGCTGCACTTGTAACCTAAGATATACCAGACTCTAATCTTCCAGGTCCAATCTATCTTCTTCATTTGTTCATCCCATACTGTTGTCTGGTTCTGACCCTGCCTAATCTGTCCATTTATATTCAGTGATGTGTAGCTCAATGACATCATTGCAAGATTACTCCAGGGTCCTAATATAACATTCCGCTCCAAACCCTTTACCCCTCTACATAAACTGTTGATGAACAGTTATATCAATTTATAAATGAGTTATCAAGATCACTTCATTTTACAATACTGTAATACACGTTCAGTTTATCTCATCTATGCCATCCCTTCAAGTCTTTGACTTGATTCATCTGTGTTAATAAATGGGTAAGAAAAGTGTATAACAAGGTATGGAAACACTTGAGATAAAGCAGGTGATTTTGGCTTAGAGTCATAGAGTCATAGAGATGTACAGCACGGAAACAGATCCTTCGGTCCAACCCGTCCATGCCTACCAGATATCCCAACCCAATCTAGTCCCATCTGCCAGCACCTGGCCCCTTTCCCTCCAAACCCTTCCTATTCATATACCCATCCAAATGCCTCTTAAATGTTGCAATTGTACCAGCCTCCACCACTTTCTCTGGCATCTCATTCCATACACGTACCACCCTCTGCGTGAAAAAGTTGCCCCTTAGGTCCCTTTTATTTCTTTCCCCTCTCATCCTAAACCTATGGTCTCTAGTTCTGGACTCCCCGACCCCAGGGAAAAGACTTTGTTATTTATCCTATCCATGCCCCTTATAATTTTGTTAACCTCTATAAGGTCACCTCTCAGCCTTCGCGCTACAGGGAAAACTGCCCCAGCCTGTTCTGCCTCTCCCTGTAGCTCAGATCCTCCAACCCTGGCAACATCCTTGTAAATCTTTTCTGAACCCTTTCAAGTTTCACAACATCTTTCCGATAGGAAGGGGACCATAATTGCACGCAATATTCCAACAGTGGCCTAACCAATGTCCTGTACAGCCGCAACATGACCTCCCAACTCCTGTACTCAATACTCTGACTAATAAAGGAAAGCATACCAAACACCTTCTCCACTATCCTATCTACCTGCGACTCCACTTTCAAGGAGCTATGAACCTGTACTCCAAGGTCTCTTTGTTCAGCAACATTCCCTAGGACCTTACCATAAAGTGTATAAGTCCTGCTAAGATTTGCTTTCCCAAAATGCAGCACCTCGCATTTATCTGAATTACACTTCATCTGACACTTCTCAACCCATTAGCCCAACTGGTCCAGATCCTGTTGTAATCTGAGGTAACCCTCTTCGTTGTCCACTATACCTCCAATTTTGGTGTCATCTGCAAACTTACTAACTGTACCTCTTCTGCTTGCATCCAAATCATTTATGTAAATGACAAAATGTGGAGGACCTAGCACCGATCCTTATGGCACTCCACTGGTCACAGGCTTCCAGTCTGAAAAGCAACCCTCCACCATCACCTCCTGTCTTCTACCTTTGAGCCAGTTCTGTATCCAAATGGCTAGTTCTCCCTGTATTCCATGAGATCTAACCTTGCTAATCAGTCTCCCAAGGGAAACCTTGTAGAACACCTTACTGAAGTCCAAATAGATCACATCTACTGCTCTGCCTTTATCAATCTTCTTTGTTACTTCATCAAAAAACTCAATCAAGTTTGTGAGACATGATTTCCCACGCACAAAGCCATATTGACTATCCCGAATTAGTCCTTGCCTTTCCAAATATATGTACATCCTGTCCCTCAAGATTCCTTCCAACAACTTGCCCACCACCAAGGTCAGGCTCACTGGTCTATAGTTCCCTGGCTTGTCCTTACCACCCTTCTTAAACAGTGGCACCACGTTTGCCAACCACCAGTCTTCCGGCACCTCACCTCTGACTATTGATGATACAAATATCTCAGCAAACGGCCCAGCAATCACTTCGCTAGCTTCCCACAGAATTCTCGGGTACACCTGATCAGGTCCTGGGGATTTATCCTTTAACCGTTTCAAGACATCCAGCACTTCCTCCTCTGTAATCTGGACATTTTTCAAGATGTCCCCATCTATTTCTCTACAGTTTTATCTTCCATATCCTATTCCACAGTAAATATTGATGCAAAATATTCATTTAGTATCTCCTCCATTTTCTGAGGCTCCATACAAAGGCTGCCTTGCTGATCTTTGAGGGACCCTATTCTCTTCCTAGTTATCATTTTGTCCTTAATATATTTGTAAAGCCCCTCTGGATTCTCCCTAATTCTATTTGCCAAAGCTATCTCATGTCCCCGTTTTGCCCTCCTGATTTCCCTCTTAAGTATACTCCTACTTTCTTTATACTCTTCTAAGGATTCACTCGATCTATCCTGTCTGTACCTGACATATGCTTCCTTCTTTTTCTTAACCAAACCCTCAATTTCTTTAGTCATCCAGCATTCCCTGTACCTACCAGCCTTCCCTTTCACCCTGACAGGAATATACTTTCTCTGGATTCTTGTTCTCTTATTTCTGAGGGCTTCCCATTTTCCAGCCGTCCCTTTACCTGTGAACATCTGCCTCCAATCAGCTTTTGAAAGTTCTTGTCTAATACTGTCAAAATTGGCCTTTCTCCAATTTAGAACTTCAACGTTTAGATCTGGTCTATCCTTTTCCATCACTAGTTTAAAGCAAATAGAATTATGGTCACTGGCCCCAAAGTGCCCCCCCACTGACACCTCAGTCACCTGCCCTGCCTTATTTCCCAAGAGTAGGTCAAGTTTTGCACCTTCTCTAGTAGGTATATCCAC
The DNA here is from genome assembly GCF_020745735.1 of Hemiscyllium ocellatum. Lineage (NCBI taxonomy): Eukaryota > Metazoa > Chordata > Chondrichthyes > Orectolobiformes > Hemiscylliidae > Hemiscyllium > Hemiscyllium ocellatum. Next base: position 19,681,192 of record NC_083417.1, on the reverse strand, counting down.
AAACTGAATCAGCAGATTATCTTGTACACACTTAAGAAATTCCTCTCCATCTAAACCCTTAACACTATGGCAGTACCAGTTGATGTTTAGAAAGTTAAAATCCCCTACCATAACCACCCTATTATTCATACAGATAGCTGAGATCTCCTTACAACTTTGTTTCTCAATTTCCCACTGACTATTGGGGGGGGGGGGGGGGGGGGGTCTATAGTACAATCCCAATAAGGTGATCATCCCTTTCTTATTTCTGAGTTCCACCCAAATAACTTCCCTGGATGTGTTTCCGGGAATATCCTCCCTTAGTACAGCTGTAATGCTATCCCTTATCAAAAATGCCACTCCCCCTCCTCTTGCCTCCCTATCTATCCTTCCTATAGCATTTGTATCCTGGAACATTCAGCTGCCAGTCCTGCCCATCCCCAAGCCATGTTTCCGTAATTGCTATGATATCCCAGTCCCATGTTCCTAACCATGCCCTGAGTTCATCTGCCTTCCTGGCTTCTGTTAGATCAACGAATCAATCGATCTGGCTGAGGAAATTTGCAGCAATGGAACTGCAAGAGTGTATAAATAATCCATGAGAATTATACATCATTTACTTCATTAACAACTTCGGATACCATTGTTTATTCCCCTTGAAAGAATTGAACTTCAATCTATGTGTTGCTTTTCACGTCCAACTTGTTCTCTTGCATGCATTCCTCAAGGTTCTGTTTCAAGGCATGAATCTATACCTTGGGTTGGGAACAGTTTGATTTAGAATCCAAACAGAAATTGTTTGAAATATTTGGATTTCAAGCTCCATGTTTTTGAACTTGCTGTTCTATCACATAGAGGTGAAAGCTTAAACTTTTCTCATGTCAGCAAATTTTGTTGCATTGTTTGATTGTTGATAGACACTAAGTTGCTGATTGCCTTCTGGCTTTGCATGATGATGTTTAGAATTTTGTTATCCCTCTGTACTACACATTTTGTTGTTTTGTTGTTTTTGTGGTTGATCAAAGATATTTGTGAATCCTAGTTGATATAAAGATTGTTGTTGTAGTATTACAACAAAAGCTGTTGAGGTTTATGCAGTTTTAAGCGCTGCTTTAGTTATAGAAGTTGGTTTTCCTTTACAAATATGGCATCTGCACAGGAGATGAATTGAAGACATTCCTTTTCCAAGATAGTTGAAGGATTTCTTAAAGACCTGTCAGTAGAACTTTTCCAATGTGGTTTTGCTCAAGAGGATTCAATGGTTTTTTGACTTAAAAATGTCTGCCTTGACAGAATTGATAACAACCTTTGTTTGTGTCTGGGGTATTTTCAGGCCAAATTAGGGACCATGTTATTAGATTCACAGTCTTTTTATTTATCCAATATTTGGTATTTTAATGAGTGAAATCAAGAAAACAGCTTATTTGCTGCAAGGCAACTTATTTGTTATTCAAATCATTTAAATCAACAGATTTTCTTTAAACAATGTACTTGAATAATTTACATGCTCTGATTAAATGTATTGCCAAATAACTAATGCAGAACTGGATGGACTCACTATTTTAAGTCTTAACATTGCTCCTCAGCCTGGCTTTTCAGAATAAAACAAAACTTTTATGTTCTTCCCCTCATGAGCTCAATTCTGCTTAAGATGTCTGATAATTTTCCTCTTTTCTCAAGCATATTCTGATTTATTATCTTAGCTTCTAATGGACACTTACTGCTCTCACTCTTTTTAAAAGGCTCATTTCCCCTTATTGCTGGTGTAAAAGACTTTTTATTTGAGAGTTAGTGATCTAGTGGTTTCTCATTAGAAGTTTCTGTTCCAGTGTATGCTTATTTCACAGCTGGTTGCTTAGCTTTGTGGCTTTTCTGGCTCCTATCTGGTGTGAAAGCCATACCAATGCTTTTATTGAGAAAAAAAAACATTTCTTGAATTCTTCACTTCTCCAAATGATCCCACATCTTTCTTGATCTTCATTGTTACCACAATTTTTCAGGCAGTGAATCCCATAGCTGCCATCATCTTTACACTGTGCTTTGATGCTTCTTATTGGTTTTTTACAGAACCAATGTTTCACTCTATCTCATGGGCTCACTGTATGGTGGGTTAGATTAAAATTACCACCAAAGGTGTGTACTGTGTTTAGACAAGTCCAGATAAATCAATCACTATCTGGATATATATTTGGACAGGTAGCACAAAACCCCTCCTGAAACTCCAAATACTGGAGACCCACTGGAATTAAACAGTGCCTCATCTGTCACAGGCTGACAGTGGTCCTTTGCTGTCAGCACTATTCCACCCTACTTGAAAGCTATGCAATATCTACCGAGAAACAAAATAAAGATATGCCTTGTCTTTCTTTCAGATTAGTTAGCAGATGTTAGCGACCAATCACAAGAAAGATTTAAATACTGTGGTTTTCTAAAATTTTGATTCTCCTATATTTGTCATCAGATAGCGGCATGTCCCATACTTAGAGATTAAGGAAGGAGGCTTGAGTTGATGCAATTTCCAATTTCTGAACGGGTCATGGAAAAAAAGCAAGTGTTCAGTCAGGCAGTGGTTTTTGAAATGTTAACAGTTGGTGAGTGCACTCTTTGTAAAGTAACCAACTGCTTGCTAAAAAGTTTGCAAATACGTACCATGTAAAGTGATAGCAGATTAAGTGAATTGGCCATGCTAAATTGCCCATAGTGTTTAGTGATGTGTAGGGACATTAGTCAGGGGGAATGTAGAGTAATAGGGTCGGGGAATGGGTCTGCGTGAGATACTCTTTGGAACGTCAATGTGGGTGTGTTGGGCCAAATGGCCTGTTTCCACACTGTAGGGATTCTACGATTGTATGATTAACCCTTTATATATATAGACTTTGATAATTGCACACAAAGTAAGTTGCCACAAACAGTGATGCCCAATCTAGATAGGGCAGTAGGTGAGATTGCAGATTTACCTGGACTTCATTCTAACATTAAAAACCATTCCAAAAAGACGCAACAAAATCATCAGCCCCAGAATACACTCCACCTGAGCAGGACCTAGTTTTACACCACATCCGATTTTTACTCCTCATTGAACTCAAAGGCAAACGAAATTGGATGATGTGTAAACTGCCTATACCATAGGCTTCTTGCCTGGTGAGTTAGATTAAAGTCACCTTCAAGCACCTGTACACATTGTTTTCTAGAGGCATCCAGGCAAACCCATCAATTATCTGAAGGTATGTTTGAAACAGATACTCAAACATTCACTGAACTTCAATTCTTCCTCTTCCTTGTCTTAATTGTATTTTGATATCCAATATCTTAAGGAGCAAATTACTCGGAAATGTGTGCACAGTGGAAATTCTCCAACATGTCATTCATCCATTGAGGTGGCCAGCAATTTAAAATCCATAAGATCTGAAACAACACATTTTAAATTGTACATGAAGGTTGCTGTTATCCCATTTATCCCTCAAAGCTCAAGTTGTCACAGTTATGTGGTTAAAATTACAAAATTGTGTACTTCTGCCATTAAAGTTGAAAAATGAAGTCCACAATGAAATAACGTTGCTTCACCCAATTAAAATAATATAATGGAGCTTCCATTTACTTCAAGAGAGGCTTTCAGTATATAATGGGATTGCAAATGGAAATATGAATCATGTTGAAATGACAGCACATTTAGAAATAAATGAGAATGATATGATCATCTTTAAAAAGATATGGTTGTAATGTAACCATGGTTAGGACTAGGATATTCAGTGTAATTGACATTTCACCAGGTCAGGAAGAGTGGGAAAGGAGGTGGAATAGCTCTATTAATAAAAGATGAGATCAGTACAGTCGTGAGTGAAGATGAAGATTTAAAATCGGTTTGAGTGAAAGGAAGAAAAATCAAAAGAAAGAAGCCACTGATATGAGGTCGGAGAGGACATGTTGAAAAATCACAATGTCATCAGGCAGAGTCAACAAGATTTTGGGAGAAGGAAATCATATGTGGCAATTATAGCAGGTTATTTAGATGTGATTCCCTACAGTGTAGAAACACGGCCTTTGGCCCAACCAGTCCACATCAACCCTCCGAAGAGCAACCCACCCAGACCCATTTCCCTCTAATTGACCTAACACAATTCACCTGACCTGCACATCTTTGGACTGTGGGAGGAAACCAGAGCACCAGGAGGAAATCTGTGCAGACACAGAGAGAATGTGCAAACTCCACACAGACAGTCACCCGAGGCAGGAATCAAACCTGGGACCCTGGTGCCATGAGATAGCAGTGCTAACCACTGAGCCACTGTGCTGCCTCAAGTTATTTGAAAATGCAACAAGAAAAGAGTATGGTTAAAGGGGAGTATGGTTAAAAGGCATTCAATAATATGTCACATAAAAAGATTATTGTGCAACATCACATCGTGTTTGAGGTGATAAGTTATACTTTGTTGACTGTAGTGATCATATTGGGTGTGCCTAAAATGCAATTCTTGTTAGCCTGCCACAATGGCTTCATACTTGCATCCATCCTCTAGTAATGCGTCAATGGTATGACCCTTTTTGTTTTTAAAAATATTCTTCCAAAAGGATTTAATTAGTGCAGAGGAAATGACTAACTCAATGAATGTCGCTGGCAGTTCTTCATTGGGAAAGTCACATTCATGTCCTTTGCTGTAGCATCATCTGACAAACTAGAGGTATCGGAATATAGAATCCCTACAATGTGGAAACAGGCCCTTCAGTGCAACACGTCCACACCAAGCTGCTGAAGAGTAACCCTCCCAGACCCATTACCCATTTTGCAAAGCCTATCCTTATCAATGGCAGGTAAGATAACTAAAGGTTTATTTATAGGATCATCTATTATTTGACTGTAAAACAGAACTGCATACATTGTTTACACAGTTCTAGTTCAGTAAGGGTGTCACTGGATGTCCCATCCATAATGAGGTTTCTACTCTGATAGATTTGTCATGAGAAGCTTACACTGAACCACCTTAGACTGTGTGTCCCCGATTTTGTGTCAGTGTAAATTAAACCTCCTCTGATCTTAATAAAAAATGCATTGCAGCAGTTGTTGACAAACTATGACTTATATATTAATTGATAAGATCAGAGCATTCTAGCCTTCCAACTTTCTGTTATATACTGCAGTCACCTTGAGTGCCAGCTCAAGTCTGCTCTTCAGTGTTTTCTTTAAATTAATGCAATCCAAGAAATTCCTTTTGTCTTGAAAAACTTACTTTCTAATCAATACCAAACTAACTCATTTTCTTGCTGGTCAATGTCAACACAGATTTATGTAGCGGTCTGTACTTACAGATGTTGCTTAAGAGTGAGAACCTCCCTCTTTGTCCAAATTTTCTGTTGATTGATTGGTCTTCAATTAATTTTCCAAATGTCTACTACCAAGATATTGGACACCTTTCCAGGTGCCCACTGCTTTGACCATGGTGTGAGTTTCTCTTCAACAGGGTGTTTTAGCTTTCTTCAGCAATGCTTACGTCATCTCCCATAATATTAAAAAAAAACTTGGTATGGGATAGCAAGGTAATATCGACAATTGTTGCAGCTAACTATTATGTCAAACATTACATTTTGGGGCACTCTTCCAGTGGAGCATCATAATTCAAGTGATCCGAGATTAAGATAGAATATGAGAATTATGTGCCCTCAAGTCACATGTGACATTATCATGAGTATGCCTCTTAAAGACATACTGACTGTGAGGCATATTGCAAGAAGAATAAGATTTAAAATCATGTAATGCACCGTATATTCACTGACTGGTGGGGCTAACATGTCTGATTAACCTGGATATAGCAGCCACTAAAGTCCTGCCAGATATAATGAGGGTATGAACTTGAATTGAGCAGATGGCAGCTCCACCATATCAAGGCCAATGAAACCAAGGCATATAGGAGCTTCAGCCTAACTTGATACCTTCAATTGCTCTCCCTCCATGGGGTACGCCGTGAATGGAGTGGGAAAGAAGGAGATTTTAGACTCCCATAATAATCTTAATGACATCGGAGTATCAGAACAGAATGAGGACTAGGGTCAGTCCTGATTCACCAATTAACTAGATCATATCGAAATATGCAACACAAGTTTTAACTATCTATTTTGATTCCATATGCCTTGACATATCTTCCTAACAAAAGTAGCATGAAAAAAATTCTATAATTGTACATTGCCATTGCAGGGAACAAAAAAATCACAGACAGATTTGTTTTGACTTTCTTGCTCATATGTTCTTCAAATTAATATATAGAATTTAGCTGAAAACCAATCCTTTACCTTGTAAAACTTTGAGAGCTCCTGATTTATAAAGTTAGCTGAGTTTGCACGTGGAAACTGGTATGTCTTCAGTTCCTCCTCGACATTGCTGGCATTTCTTTCATCACTCATCAAAAACTAGAAGTTAGTTGCTGTGACATTTACAACTGCTGTAACAACTGATCAAAATAACAGGTATGATTTATTGTTTTAGTAAAATAACTGACTGTATTTAACTTGAAACCATTGACTTTGTGGCTTATGAAATCCCAGATCAAATTTACAGGTCAATGGAATATCATAATTTACTTGTACTTTAGAAAATAGTACAACATATTACTACAATTTGTGCAATACAACCTTCCTGACCTTAATTCTTTGCTGTATACCATCTTATTCCTATGATATTGTATGGAGGCTATGAATGAAATCACTGGTTATCAAGATTCTTTTAGCTGGCTAAAATTGCATTATAAACTCTCTCTTTAAGTTTTTGTGGAAAGCTATAAAAGCTGTCTCTGACCTGAGGGATGTTGGTGTAAAATTTAGTTTAACCTGTGCCTCTTCTGCACACATACATTGTGTGCAAAGCATATCAATTTACTTCTGACAGTGTTCTATTAGATTCCCTACAGTGCAGAAACAGGCCCTTCAGCCCACACTGACCCTCCAAAGAGTAACCTACCCAGACCCATTTCCCTCTGACTAATGCACCTCACACTATGGGCAATTTAGCATGACCAATTCACCTGACCTGCACATCTTTGGATTGTGAGAGGAAATCCATACAGACACAGGGAGAATGTGCAAACTCCACACAGACAGTTGCCTGAGGCTGGAATCGAACCTGGGACCGTGGTGCTGTGAAGCAGCAGTGCTAGCCACTGACCCACTGTGTCACCCCTTGTAACCTGTTGTTTTGGTTCTATTGCTAAATTCATGGGATCCGATTACGATTTCACAGATCCACTGTGAATGTTAAAGAGCTTGGTTTAGAATCACTTCCTGAAATCAGGCTACCTTGATAGCAGGAAGTTCGAAGCCTAATGAATTCCAGGTCTTCATGTGGCCCAATCAGCAAAGAACAATTAGAAAGGAAGTGTTTATTTTTTAAAATTTGACTTAAATGTCAGTAATTCCAAAATCGCTTCAGAGCAAATGAAGTCATTTTGGATAGTCACCATTAAAGGCAGCAGCCAATTTTACAAGTGAAGGATCCACACATAACCATAATGACCAGACAATCTGTTTTTAGTTTTTGTTTCAGGGATAAACATTGCTCAGACCCCCGGGAATAATAACTTTTCTAAATATGGAGTATTTTACAACACTGGGGATATCTGACAGAACATCACATACCGAAAGAAATCCTGTCTCTCAAACTACTACGCCCCCTTATTATTGCTCCAACATGGAATAAATAATTAAGGAATTCATAATAGCAAGGCAAATGACTTTTCTAGAAGCCATGAGATATTGCACTCATTATGAAAATTATCTTATAGAATCTACTCTATAAAATATTCAATGCAATAGATAATAGTACCTCATATAAGATTACCTAGAAATTTGCCTCAGGTTGAGTCAGGTCAGTGAGACCAATGGACATAAAATAAAACTAATAAAAATAGATCATTAAGAATAATAAGAAGAACTTTCACATTAGCAGCTAGGTATAAGAGTTTGGTGGAAAGAAATCTCACAGCAAATTCAGCCAGAAGTTTTTGGAGTAATTTTCAATCCATCAATATTAAAGAAGGACAGCAATGGATAGTTTCTGCTGAAACTTTCAAGAAACACATGCGCTCTGGGAATCTATTGCTTTTAAAGCTGAAGGAGGCATCAAATCATTCATAAGTAATTAGTAATCTTTTAATTCATTCAAGGGTATCATTCGTTAGACTAGTATTTGTTGCCCATCCTGAATTGCCCTTGGGAAGGTGGTGGTGCAGTTCATGTGCTATAAGTACATCCACAAGGCCATTAAGGAAGGAATTCCAGGATTATGATCCAGTGATCATGAAGGAATGATGATATGTTTCCAAATCAGGATGGTGAGTGGCTTCGAGGGGAACTTGGAGGTGGCAATGTTTCCATATATCTGCTGCCCTGGAGGTCCTTGATAGAAGTGGTCATGGGTTTAGAAGGTGGTGTCTGAGGACGTTGGTGAATTTCTGCAGTGCATCATGTAGACAGTACATGCAGCTGCTACTGAGCGATGGAGAGAGTGGATGTGTGTGGATGTGGTGCCAATCAAACAGCTGCTTTGCTCTGATGATGTTGAGCTTCTTGAGTGCTATTGAAGCTGCACTGATCCAGGCAAGTGGGAAGTATTCCTTCCCAACTTCTGCCTTGTAGATGGTGGGCAGGCTTTGGGGGGTCAGGAGGTGAGTTACTTACTGCAGTAATCAAGAACAATTCACATATGCTTCAGTATCTAGAATAATTGTGTTCGCTTATGTTTATCACCAAACATTAACAGATATAATGTTGGAATGCGGAGTGTGGGAAAAATGTTGAATTCATGCTAAAACTTGCTATTGCTGGCCACTTGCAAACCCCAGCCTAGAAAAGGGACAATCAAAACATCTCAAATGAAGAGAGATTATGACAAAGCTATGTGCTGTCACTGGAATTATTCCATCTGTACACCAAACAAATATTCAGAAAATTCAAAATACTTCCAGTGACAAAAATTGGAGACCAAGAACATAACAAACATATGGTGTGCAGACAACATAGCACGACTTGCAGAAACAGAACAGACCCAACATAATATCACAGATCAAAAACAAACCGTACATTTTGAATATAGATGGAGTATGAGCACAAAAAGAAAACCAAAATGCAATGGTGGTTATGAGGGATATAATAGGAGATTGAAGGGGATGGTGTTATATCTGAACAAGATATGTTTGTGTATTTAGGACAAATGGTCATGTGACATAGAAGAAGGCTAGAGATAGCCAAAAGTAACTTGTGGAGATGAAAGGTGAGTCACCAACAGAAAGATTCAAACTCATAACAAAAAGAACTCCATAAAATGCAATATTCAACCAATTTCCTGTACAGCTCAGAAATCTGGACATGTAATGAAGACATATGGAAGAAATTACAAGCCTTTGAACTGTTGCTGCAAAGACATGTGCTAGAAATTCCATCCAGCCCATAAGACCACTGCAGTGGTAATTGAAATTACAAGAGAGAAATATTGCTAAAACATAATGACCATTGCAAAAAGGCAATATTTGGGCGATTTGATCAGAGCTGAATAGAGACATTTACAGATCAATCTGAAGACAACAAAGAAGGAGATTGATGTATGTATGCTTCACATGGTCAGGAAGGAGAGATCACAGTCTGAGTGAGTATAGTGTTCAGGTATTTTGGAAGCAGCTTGCGAATTTGGTGCAGAATTTTGCTTGCTTTCTTGGCTCATAGTTCTTAGTGGGTAGTTCAAGCCAGGGTCAGGGACCTGCTGCAAAATAAAGTGACGTAACAGAGAACTGTAAATTCAGTGGTTGGTAATAACAGCTAATTTAATTATCTGTTATGGGTTTCTTTCAGATTGAAGGTAAATAGGAGAAATATTTACAAATTACAAATGAAAAGAAAAGCACTATTTTTTAAAGAAAGTAAATTAAGAACTAAGCAAGTAAAATAGAGATGCAGGGCCAGGCGAAGTGTTGTAACTGCATATTGTGGTTCGTGGTGATCACATCTGTAGCAAGTGTTGGTTGCTGGACGAACTCCAGCTGAGAGTCAATAAGCAGGAGGCTGAGCTTCAAACACTATGACACATCAGGGAGGGGGAGAGTTACTGGGATATTTATTTCAGGAGGCAGTCACACCTCTTAGATTAACTATCTTGAATGCAGTCAGTGGTCAGGGACAGGAGAGTGTGACTATGAGCGAGGCAGGTAGAGGGATCCTAGAGGTAATGATGAAGCAGTTTCAGCCCTTGAGCTTGTCTAACAGGTTTGAAAATTTGCTGCCTGTGTGGATGAGAGCGGGGGCTATATGGAAAATGAGCAAACTGACCATTTTACTGTGCTACAGGGAGCCATTCAAGAAGAGAGAGTAAAGAGAGGTGTAGTTATAATTGAGAATAGTATAGTCAGGGGAATAGATACTGTTCTCTGTGGCCAGAACCGAGAATCCCAAAGGCCATGCTGCTTGTTTGGTGCCCAGGTTCAGGATATCTCATTCTGGCTGCAGAGGAACTTGGAGTAGGAGGGAAAAGTCTCAGTTGTTGTGTTCCACGTAGGTACCAATGATACAGGTAGAAAGAAGTTCTGCTGAGGAAATATGAGCAGCTAAGGGCTAAATGAAAAAGCAGAATGAAAAAAGTAATGATCTCTGAATTACTACTGGATCTGCGAGCAAATTGGCAATTGGTCAGCAAGATTGAAGAGGTAAACGTGTGGCTCAAAGATTTGTGTGGGAGAAACAGGTGCAAGTCCATGGTACATTGGCACCAGTACTGGGGAAGGAGGGAACTGTTCCAATGGGATAGTCTCTACCTGAATCATGCTGTGAATAGAGTCCTGGTGAATCACATCCACCTGATGAAGGAGCAAAGCTCCAAAAGCTAATGCTCCCAAATAAACCTTTTGGATTATAATCAGTGTTGGGTAATTTTTAAGTTAACACAGACTAGGGCTATGGAAAGGCTTTAATCTAAGTAGTGCAGTGTGGATTAGGATGCATGAAAATTTGTGAAAAGTGTTAAAATCGGGGAGGGTTCAACAGCGGTTATTAAAGTTTCCAGAACAAGTAACGGGACAGAGAGTATGGAAAGGGTCAAGTATCTAACTTCAGGCATAGCAGATAAGGGGACAACAAAGAAAAGGGGGACAGTTAATGCAGGACTGAGGGTGTTGTACTTAAATACAAAGCAAGGAAGATGTGCTTGAAACTTGGATTGAAATTGGCATATATGAAGTCTTGGGCATCGCAGAAATGCGGTGGCAAGGGGATTGGGGTGGGAACGAGATCGCCAAGAAAATGTAAGCTATTAAAAGAACAGGCAGGGGAGCAAGGATGCCTTGTTAATAAAAAATGACATTAAATTGATACCAAGAAGTGATGTAGGGTCGGAAGGTGGAGAATCTGTGTGAGTAGAGATGAGGAAGTTGCAAAGGTGAAAAAACTCTGATGGGAATCATGTACAGACCCTTGACAGTGTGAGACAGAAAGTAAATCAGGAGACAGAAAAGGTATGTCACAAAGACACTGTTACAATAATCATGGAGGATTTCAATCTGTAGGTGGACTGGGAAAATCAGGTTTGTAGCAGATCCCAACTAAAGGAATTTGTGGAATGTCTACAAGATGCAATTTGGAGCAGCTTGTCTTTGAGCCGACTAGGGAAAGGCAATTCTGGGTTTGGTGATATGTGATGAGGCAGTAATTTAGGGAGTTTAACGTGAAGTGACCACTAGGGGGCGGTGACCATAATATGATTGAATTTACCCTGCAGTTTGAGGTAGAAGCTGAAATCAAATGTAACAACATTACACTTGACTGAAGATAACTACAAAGACATGAAGAAGGAGCTGACCTGAATTGATTGAATGAGGAGCCAAGCAGGGAAGATGATGAAGCAGCCACGACATGCATCTTTGGGCGTAATTCGAGAAGCACGACAGAAATTTATCCCAAGGCATACTGAGGCGGGGGGGGGGGGGGGGGGGGAAACCATAGTTGATCAGAGGTGTCAGGGGCAGCAGAACAGCAAAAGAGAACATATACAAAGTGGTTAAGATCAGTGGGATTAGGAAACCTTTTAAAACCAGCAGTGGGGGAAAAGATCAAATCTGAGGGTAAGCTAGCTTGTAATTTGAAAGAAGATTGCAAGAACACTTTTTAAATATGGAAAAGGTAAGAGAGAGCCTGGAGTGGGGGTTGGACCATTTCAAAATGAAGCTGGGGAAGTACTAATGGGGAGTAAAGAAATGGTTGAGGAACTGAATAGGTACTTTGCAGCAGTCTTTGAGGTGGATGACACCAACAACATACCAGAATTTCAAGGGAGTTGAGGGTAGAGGTGGGTGCAAAGGTCATCACTAAGGAGAAGATGCTGGGGAAGCTGAAAAGTCTGAAGGCAAATAAATCGCCCAGACCGTATGAACCCGAGAGTTCTAAAGGAGATGGTTGATGAGACTGTAGAGGCATTGGTGGTGATCTTTCAAGAATCACTGGAGTCCAGGAGGGATCTAGAGGACTGGAAAATGGTTAACATAACACCTCTATTTAAAAGGAGAAAGAGGCAGAAGAAGCGAAATTATAGGAAAGTTAGTCTGACATCAGTCATTAGTAAAATTTTAGAGTCCATTATTAAAAATAAGATTGCAGAGCAATCTTGGAAATGTATGGTAATATAGAGTTGTGTCAGCATGACTTTGTCAAAGAGAGGTTATGCCTGACAAATCTGTTAGAATTCTTTGAGGTGTTAATAAGCAAGTTAGTCAAAGGAGAGCCAGTGGATGTGATCTATTTGAATTTCCACAAGGCCTTTGGCAAGTTACTGCACAGAATACTGCTAAATACAATAAGAGTCCACTGTGTTAGGGCAAGATACATGCATGGATAGAGAATTGGCTGACTGGCTAAAGGCAGAGAGTAGGGAAATAGGGGTCTTTTTCAGGATGGTAGCCAACAGCTGGGCAGCACAGTGCCTCAGTGTTTAGCACTGCTGCCACACAATGCAAGGGACCCATTTTCAATTCCATCCTCACGTGACTGTCTGTGTGGAGTTTGCACATTCTCCTGTATCAGTGTGGGTTTCCTCCAGATGTTCCTGTTTCCTCCCACTGTCCAAAGTTGTGCAGGTTAAGTGGCTTGACCGTGGGAATGCATGGTTACAAGGATGGAGTAGGGGGCTGGGTATGGGTGGGATGGTCTTCAGAGCATCAGCGTGGACTTGATGAGCTGAATGGCCTGCTTACATACCACTGCTATATCTTATGGTGTTGTGCAGACAGGCTACAGTGGAATGACAGCAAATCTCCTGACAGGAGTATCTATCAGGAGGGACAGCAGTAGGGAAAAAAATTACTGTAAATTATAATTTAGATTTTACTGCATATGAATGTTGCTTGTTATTTTTTGTAATATTGTAAGTCTAAATTTAATATTTATGTGATTGCTTAACTACTGTTCTTGTACTGAAATGAAGCATTACAAATACAAATCACGACAAAAACAGTGGAGTAATTAATTTATTTGATCAAATTGTGATCAACAAACCATTAACTTGAATGCACCAGAAGTGTGAGAGTGCTTATTGCATCAGAGTTATGGCAGGGTCTGCTCATTTTCTTTGGACGAGAACTAGAAATCATATTGTCGTAAACTAGTAAACATTTATTGACTACAGTCAGTTCTGCAATAAAGCATTAGTTCCGTTCTCTTGCAATTCTGTGTTATGAAAAAAAATCGCATAACAGCTGCATCATTTAAACTAATGGGGCCAGAATCACATTATAACCAATGCGCATTTTAAAAGTTTGTGCTTTAGAAACAGTGTTCCCACTTTGTCTATCACATTATGGCGAATTTGCATTAATGAAACTCACCAGAACAACCTGGATTTACCAAGTACAGGCTTTGACTCTCTAAAAATCACAACTTTAACTGAAAAGGCTTGAAATGATAACTTGACAACCCAGTTTATTATTTAATGTTTGCGAAGTGACTGTCTATCCATGTTGTATCTCTTTTGTGCCCAAATGTTCAAAGTTGTTCAATAAACCTCCTGTGAGAAAACTTTAATAAGCAGCAAACACTTTGATTCAAATAATTTTGAAGATGTGAAATGACAAATGCTTCTAACTAGAGGTAAAATGCAGTTGAAGAATTCTGGCCAGTTGATTTTACTTTTGAACAATGAACATCAAAAGGAAACTCCTGAATGAGGGTCCAACCACAATTCATCGTTCGTTCAAAATGCATTCTTTCATGGATTGTGGGTCTTACTGACAAGGTCAGCAATTGTTGTCTTTCCGTAACTGCCCTTGAACTAAATGGCACAATGAAGGACCCTCCTTTTCAATGCCTCCAGTTGCCTGAGGCATGGTGATCCTTAGCTGAAACCATCTCCCGAATGGGAGAGCAACCCTATGGTCGAGTAGGACGACGGCAACTTTATATTTAGTATATTGATTCCTGAAGAAGGGTTTATGCCCAAAACATCGAATCTCCTGTTCCTTGGATGCTGCCTGACCTGCTGCGCTTTTCCAGCAACACATTTTCAGCTCTGATCTCCAGCATCTGCAGACCTCACTTTCTCCTCCTATATTTAGACAATGTAAATAATTAGGTTTTCAAACATATACATTGAAACTGCTTTTTTTCCATATGAGACTCAGCTGTTGGGTAGAAGTTAAAACCTTAAGAATCCACAGACACAGATGTCTTATCAGCAGATATTGTGGAGGTTTCCTGAGTTATTATCTTCCATTTCCATGAAAGCAGCATGTTATTTTTTTCAAGCATTTCTCAGTTAATATTTAACTACACCAGGTGATGCTGGCTCCTTCATATTTCATCAGATCTTCTAATACATTCCATTGATCATATATCCTTCACACGTTAGAGAAAGTGACTATGTATGCATCTTCAGCAGCACAAACTAATGTGCTCATACTTAGAGGAATAACAGTTCCTGGCAACATCTCACTGCAACATTGAAACTGTTTATACATCTCTGAAAGGCTTTTGTTCTGCTACACATCAGAACAGTATTTTAAACTTTTAATATTGCCTTTGTAGGCACATTTCCCGACATTTCCACACCTGAGTGGTAATGTTTAGAGATAGTTGATCTTTTGTTTCGTTGCTAACAGCAAAGTCTCTGGATGTATATATACAGACCTTCAAAATCTACAGGTCTGCATTTTGTTCCAGTAAACCAACTGCTGCGCATCGGATTAGAGGAGAAATGTGAGAAACAGATGTTTTGTAATTACATACACGCAAATACCTGAAAAAGCCAGAAGCACTGGCTCATGCATAACAGACCATTTTCTCAAATTCACATCCCTCCATGGTCTTTCACCTCCACACCACAATTTAAGCCCTACAACTAACAGAACAGTCCTGAAGAGGAGTTATATAATATTCAAAGCATGATCTCTGTTTCTCTTTCCACGGATGCAGCCTGACCTGTTGAGGTTCTCCTGTGTATTCTCTTTACCTTTCAGATTTCTGCATCTGCAGTATATTGATTTTTTTAAAAAGTACCGAATTTGTCAGTCATCGCCAGCTGGTACATTGGCCTTGGAAATGCATCTATAAATTTGTCATTGTATACTGGCATTCTTGTGAATTGTCTTGATGTCTGCAAGATATAAAATTTCAAAAACAGAGTACATTTTTTCAGCAACACTTGAATAAGAGGTGAAGCATTTGATCCAGCTAGTTGGAAACGTTGGAGCTGGGCCTAATTAATCATGTTAGGCACCTTGTATCAATCTTAATGCTCTAGTGGCACTGTGGTAGTTTCCCTATCTCTGAACCAACAGACCTGGGTTCAAGTCACAGGTGAGGTGCCGGAAGACTGGAGGTTGGCAAATGTGGTGCCACTGTTTAAGAAGAGCGGTAAAGACAAGCCAGGGAACTATAGACCGGTGAGCCTGACCTCGGTGGTGGGCAAGTTGTTGGAGGGAATCCTGAGGGACAGGATGTACATGTATTTGGAAAGGCAAGGACTAATTCGGGATAGTCAATATGGTTTTGTGTGTGGGAAATCATGTCTCACAAACTTGATTGAGTTTTTTGATGAAGTAACAAAGGAGATTGATAAAGGCAGAGCAGTAAATGTGATCTATTTGGATTTCAGTAAGGTGTTCGACAAGGTTCCCCATGGGACACTGATTAGCAAGGTTAGATCTCATGGAATACAGGGAGAACTAGCCATTTGGATACATAACTGGCTCAAAGGTAGAAGACAGAGGGTGGTGGTGGAGGGTTGTTTTTCAGACTGGAGGCCTGTGACCAGTGGAGTGCCACAAGGATTGGTGCTGGGCCCTCTACGTTTTGTCTTTTACATAAATGATTTGGATGCGAGCATAAGAGGTACAGTTAGTAAGTTTGCAGATGACACCAAAATTGGAGGTGTAGTGGACAGCAAAGAGGGTTACCTCAGATTACAACAGGATCTGGACCAGATGGGCCAATGGGCTGAGAAGTAGCAGATAGAGTTTAATTCAGATAAATGCGAGGTGCTGCATTTTGGGAAAGCAAATCTTAGCAGGACTTATACACTTAATGGTAAGGTCCTGGGGAGTGTTGCTGAACAAAGAGACCTTGGAGTACAGGTTCATAGCTTCTTGAAAGTTGAGTCGCAGGTACATAGGATAGTGAAGAAGGCATTTGGTATGCTTTCCTTTATTGGTCAGTGTATTGAGTACAGGAATTGTGAGGTCATGTTGCAGCTGTACAGGACATTGGTTAGGCCACTGTTGGAATATTGCATGCAATTGTGGTCTCCTTCCTATCGGAAAGATGTTGTGAAACTAGAAAGGTTTCAGAAAAGATTTACAAGGATGTTGCCAGGGTTGGAGGATCTGAGCTACAGGGAGAGGCTGAATAGGCTGGGACTGTTTTCCCTGGAGCTTTGGAGGCTGAGGGGTGACCTTATCGAGGTTTACAAAATTATGAGGGGCATGGATAGGATAAATAGACAAAGTGTTTTCCCTGGGGTCAGGGATTCCAGAACTAGAGGGCATAGGTTTAGGGTGAGAAAGGGAAATGTACAAAAGAGACCTAAGGGGCATCATTTTCATGCAGAGGGTGGTACACGTATGGAATGAGCTGCCGGAAGAAGTGGTGGAGGCTGGTACAATTGCAACATTTAAGAGGCATTTGGGTGGATATATGAATAGGAAGGGTTTGGAGGGATATGGGCCAGGTGCTGGCAGGTGGGATTAGATTGGGTTGGGATATTTGGTCAGCATGGACGAGTTGGACCAAAGGGTCTATTTCCGTGCTGTACCTGCTCCAGAGGTGTGTAATAACACATGTCTAAATAGCTGATTATGAAATGTATATCCTGTGTCAATTAGCCAGCAGCAGTTAAACCTTACCACCAGACCCCACTGCAATCAGAGGATCAATGCGGTTGATGTGAGATTCTTGATCATTATACCGAAATATCAATGAGACGCATTAATGAGCCAATTGACACACACTATTCCTAAAGAAATCAAATTTACTCAGGAGTTTAAATACAACGGCATAGGAAATGCTTTGCTTTCCTAAGCCTCCTGAAGGCCACCCAATGAATCCTGTTGGAATTTGGCCTGCCAGTAAAGATCACTCATTATCAGGGCTCTCTACACCCAATTGAGGGGCCTTGCATAAGTGGGGGTGCTGAAAGCTCACTCTCTACCCAAGTCTCCAGCTTTTCACCCCCACCACTTTGCCTATGAGCTCCAACTTTTGATTCCCACTTTTGACTCAAGATCCTTCTACAATCCTGGACTTCTGATAAAGTCACAGATTCATACAGCATGGAAACAGATCCCTCGGTCCAAACAGTCCATGCCGAACATAATCCTAAACTAAACTAGTCCCACCTGCCTGCTCCTGGCCCATATTCCTCCATATCCCTCCTATCCATGCACTTATCCAAATAACTTTCAAATGTTGCATTTGTACCCACATCCACCACTTTCTCACAAGATTTATTCCACACGTGAGCCACCCTCTACGTAAATAAAATTGCCTCTCATTTCCTTTTTAAATCTCTCTTGTCTCACTTAAAAATCTGCCCCATAATCTTGAAATCTCCCATCCAAGGGAAAAGACAATTACTGTTTCTATCTCTACCTCTTATTATTTTTGTTGACCTCTGATTGCCAGGAAACTGTTGGTGAGTGATACATCTGCTACAGGAGCCCTGACTCCTGGGACAGCCCACCTAATTGCTCAATGGGCACTTATTCCACTTGGGCACCCCCATGGAACTCACAGGGCCCCCCTCCATCAATCTGTGGGCAAGCCCCCTCCGTCAGGCAGATTACATCCCATCCAAGTTTTACAGGAGGCATAATGTTAATGATGATAGTTTTGTATCATTAATTGTTCACCATAGTTTGCTATTCAAGCTTAACTTTAATGAATTGCTGCTTCCCTGGCTCATTCTTCAACCAAGATCTCGATGTTGGGATATTGAAAAATGCTCATCTTCATGTTCATCACTTAACTTGACATTGTATTTAAATACAAATATGTAAGGAAATATTTGCAGATGCAGGAAATCACATTTGGTATGAAGTAAAATGCAAAGGAATTTCAAAAACGAAATTCTCTGTTCAGCAGTTAGCAGCGTATTATAAAATTGTACTGCTGAGGTAAAACTTTCCTGCAAACTTTCTGAAATTCCCTTTCCTTCTTTTGTTGTCAAAACACAAAATGCAGAAAATGTAATAAACGTTAAATCACTTAATGAGTTAATTATTTGTTAATCAACAATTAGTTAGTTGAGAGACCAAGTTATCCTGACTAATGCTGCTTTGCATTTCCTTCTCATCTGAAATTTTACTTTTCGGGGTGTAGGTTTGCTTGCTGAGCTGTAGGTTTGATATCATTACCTGGCTAGGTAACATCATCAGTGGTGACCTCCAAGTGAAGCGAAGCTGTTGTCTCCTGCTTTCTATTTATATCTTTCTCCTGGATGGGGTTCCTGGGGTTTGTGGTGATGTCATTTCCTGTTTGTTTTCTGAGGGGTTGATAGATGGTATCTAGATCTATGCGTTTGTTTATGGTGTTGTGGTTGGAGTGCCAGGCCTCTAGGAATTCTCTGGCATGTCTTTGCTTAGCCTATCCCAGGATAGATGTGTTATCCCAGTCAAAATGGTGTTTTTTTTCATCCGTGTGTAGGACTAAGAGGGAGAGAGGGTCGTGTCTTTTTGTGGCTCGCTGGTGTTCGCATATCTTGGTGGGTAACTTTCTTCCTGTTTGTCCTATGTAGTGTTTGTGGCAGTCCTTGCATGGAATTTTGTAGATGACGTTGGTTTTGTCCATGGGTTGTTGTAACACTGATGATGTTACCTAGCCAGGTAATGAAACGTCTGGATATTAAACCTACAGCTCAGCGAGCAAACCTACACCCTAAACCTCAACCTGAGCTACAAACCTTCACAAACGTTGCAAAAGTCTTACTTTACCATATCTTTCCCTTTTATCTCAACTGTTGTGCCTGGCAATAGTCATCAATCAATACAATGAGATTAAACTGCCATCTAAAGCATATAGGTCCAGCTCGGTGTAGTTTAGCTGTTGTCTCGCAACAATTATGGATGCTGTAGATTTTCATAAG
Organism: Hemiscyllium ocellatum; assembly: GCF_020745735.1. Taxonomy (NCBI): domain Eukaryota; kingdom Metazoa; phylum Chordata; class Chondrichthyes; order Orectolobiformes; family Hemiscylliidae; genus Hemiscyllium; species Hemiscyllium ocellatum. Next base: position 19,661,625 of record NC_083417.1, on the reverse strand, counting down.
TAATATCAATTATAAATGTTTTGAGTTACAGGGAATTTGGAGCATAAGAAACGCCTCAGGAGCCACCGTTATGCAGCTCGAATCTGCTTCAACATTCAATAAGACCATGGCTGAACCTCAATCTCAGGTCTTTCTTTTGCCCAATCCCTACATCCTTCAATTCCCTTAGATGCCAAAAATCAATTGGTTTCATTTTGAGTGTACTCTGTGACTAAGTATCCACATTCTTTCATGTAGAGAATACCAGATTTCTAAATCTTTGACCGAAGCGATTTTTCCCCCTCTCTATTTTAAACAGCCAACTCCCAATCCTAAAGTTTCTTATTCTCAACTTTCCATTTCAGAGATACAACCCATCAGCATCTATCTTGTTGCCCCCCCCTCAGAATCATATATGTTTTAATGATATTACCTCCAATTTCTCTAAATTCTACGGTATAGTACCATTCTACTCAATCTCCCCTTAATCCCAGAAGGCAATCCAGCAAAACTTCAACAAAACCCCTTTAAAGAGTGTGCATTTTCTGTAAACAAGGCGTGGCAGTAATTTTTCAGTGTAATGAAGCCATTTTTAGCGTAATTTTATTTATATTCACTGTAGTAATCTAGCAAGATAAAGACTTTATTTTGTACTGACATTGAACCAATTTGAAGCTGTTTTCTACTCTGCAGTAACAAAAATATATTTCACAAGCAGCAACCAGGAAGAAATATACGAATTGCTAAGTAAAATAACTGAATTAAGTTTTAGTTCAAGAAAATTAAAAATAGGATCAAACAATTATTTCGAGGCTGGGTGACATGGTGGCTCAGTGATTAGCTCTGCTGCCTCACAGCACCAAGGACCTGTGTTCAAAAGCACCTTGGGTGACTGTCTATGTGGAGTTTGCATGGGTTTCTCTGGGTGCTCTGATTTCCTCCCACAGTTCAAAGATCTGTAGGTTAGGTGGATTGGGCATGCTAAATTGCCCATAATGCCCAGAGATGTGCAGGCTAAGTGGATTAGCCATGAGAAATGCAGGGTTACAGGGACAGTGTAGTGGGCTAGGTTGGGGGAGGGGGTGGCAGGATGCTCTTTGCTATGGACTCAATGGCTGAATGGTCTACTTCCACTCTGTAGGAATTCTATGAATACTTTAAAAGCTTGCAGTTCAAAAGTACTAACCTGTTGATGTAAGTCATTTTGGGACAAGCAGTAGGTCAGGTAAAGTGTGCAAAGCCCAGCTTTATTCTAGCCTTCACCATTTTAACAATGAAACCAAATACTGGACATTATAGAAAATAAAATAGCAAGGGACACAATGAAAGCTTCAACGTTCCTTCGAATAGAAAATATACGTAAGCAGTTAAACTTCAATTTAAAAAAAAACTACTTTCACAGATAAGCTCTGAGATAAGGTCTTGCAAACTTAACTAATAAAAGTTCCTTTGCTCCAGTTGATAACATTGCTAGCTAGTCACATATGTGTCAATAAAATGTGGAGCTGGAAAAGCACAGCAGGTCATGCAGCATCAGGGGAGCAGGGGAGTTGACGTATTGGGCAGAACCCTTCATTAGGATGGATGAGGGAGAAGGGGCTGAGAAATAAAATGGGTGGGTGGAGCTGGGGAAAGGTAGGTGGGATGGTACTCGGTGAATGCAGGTAAGAAATGATTGAGATTGGTCAGTGGGAAGGGTGGAGCAGGTAGCTAGGAAGGAAGATGGACAAGTTCAGTCACATTAAGGGGGCAGGACTGAGAGAGAGGCTGGACCTGGGATGAGGTGGAGGGTGGGGAGATTTGGAAGTTGGTGAATTGTATATTGAGGCCATAAGGTTGTAGGCTCCTGAGGTGGAAGATGAGGTGTATTTCTTCCAGTTTACATGTGGCTTTATTTTGATGGTGGGGAATGCCCGGGATGGACATGTTGTCGGGGGTGTGGGAGGGGGTGTTGAAATGGCTGGCAAAGGGAAGGTGGGGTTGATTGGAGCATGCAGACCATAGGTGTTCCCTGAACTGGTCCCCAAATTTGTGCTTGTTCTGTCCGATGTAGAGAAGGCTACATTGGGAGCAAAGGATGCAGTAAACCAGGTTAGAGGGAATGCAGGTGAAGCTCTGCCTGACATGGAAAGATTTTTTTGGGCCCGTGGGCAGAGGTAAAAGGGGGTGTGTTTGGGCAGGTATTGCACCTCCTTCGGCTGTAGGGAAAGGTACTAGATGTGGAGGAGAGATTGGTGGGGAGTGTGGACCTAACAAGGGAGTGGCGGAAGGAACGGTTCCTAGAAAAGCAGATAGGAGTGAGTAAGGTCCGTATATTCCCTTTTACCTCTGCCCAAGGGCCCAAAGAATCTTTCCAAGTCCGGCAGAGATTCACCTGTATTCCCTCTAACCTGATTTATTGTATCCATTGCTCCTGATGTGGACTCTTCTACATTGGAGAGACTGAATGCAATCTCGGGGACTGGTACAGGGAACATCTGTAATCCACATGCTCCAACCAACCCCAACTTCTGGTTGCTAGCCACTTCAACTCCCCCCGCCCCCACACTCTGACATTGCCATCCTGGGCCTCCTCCACCATCAAAATAAGGCCACATGCAAATTGGAGAAAAAAATATCTCATCCTCCCCTTGAGAGCCTACAACCTTAATGAGTTCAACATACAATTCTAAAAATCACACAACACCAGATTGTGACAATCACCTGATGAAGGAGCGTCACTCCGAAAGCTAGTGTGCTTCCAATTAAACCTGTTGGACTATAACCTGGTGTTCTGTGATTTTTAACTTTGTACACCCCAGTCCAAAACCGGCATCTCCAAATCACAACATATAATTCAGTAGCTTCCAAATCTCCCCATCCCTTACATCATCTCAGGTCCAGCCCTCCCTCTGCGTTCCATCCCCTTGACCTCATCTTGTCCATCTTCCTTCTCAACTATCCACTTCACTCTTCCCAATAACGAATCTCAATCACCTCCTACCCACATCCCACCTGCCTTTCCCCTAACTTGAATCCCCCCCATTTATTTCTCAACTCCATTGTCCTCCCCCATCCTAATGAAGGGTCCTGCCTGAAACATCGACTCTGCTGCTCCACTGATGCTGCTTGACCTCCTGTGCTTTGCTCAGCTCCACATTTTGTCGACTCCGACTTTTCAGCATCTGCTTTCCTCACTATCTCCAACTAGCTAGTCACGTAATGCAGACTTTCAAAGAATATGAAAGAATTGGCATCAATGAAGAAATCTGAGGGACGTGCGTTATGGACCATGCCTGATCCCTCAGAACTTTTTTAAGCAAACAGCACAACTTTGATATTTGTTTGAAGTAAGTGAATAGTGGATATTCCTGGAGTGAATTAACTGGTCTGACTGCCAAGTCTGAAACAAACAGAATTTATTTACAAAATTACAGAATGAAACAGAAGGAACAGCAAATAGAATACTGGATAACTATCCTACCTAAAAAAAAACCTGACAGACTGTCCCGACTTAATGATGCTGTTCTGGAAATACTTGCAATAATCCCCATAAACAAACCCCTTAAGCACAAAGAGTAAAAATGACGCAAAAAGCTTACAGGTCATGAAGTCAGAAGGGCAAGTGGAGGTGGAGAGCTTTCAGTTTCAACTGTGAATCGAACTCAATTAACCCCTGAACTGACCTGACCTGCACAGCTAGAGAGCTGGGCACACCTTCTTGATTATACAAGGTATATTTTTAAAGACTTGAAAGCTTTCTGCCTGAAGCATTATCTGGTAGATATAAACAAAAAAAAGGCTTCAATAAATCTTTCAGACCCAGCCTAGTTGGAGCCTGGCCAATTACCCCCCTCTCTGGAAAAAATACTCAAGGACATAGTAACCTTGTAAAAAGTCCGGCATTGTGACACTGAAAGCATTGTATCAGCTTAATCATTTGCCTGCAGCAGTAAAATATTGTCTTGTATTGATATGTATGTTCCTTTCCTTTTAACATCACTTTTAAATTAATCTTCAGGAATCCATCTTTTGATTAGGTTAATTCATGTAATAATCGTCACCATAATTATTTGATTTAATGACAGAAAATGCTGAAAAATCTCAACAGTTCTCTGAAAACAAAAGCAGTGTTAATGTTTTGAATCTAAAGTCTCTCTTCATTGGATTGGAAAGGGAATGGAAAATAATGGCTGTTTTTTTACATTTTATGTTGCTGACAAAGACAGAGGTGGAGGAAGCGTAATCGATAGTGAGGGTTCTCAGAGCAAGAGAGTACAAATAATGGTAAGGGGGAGAGAGAGAGATAGAGAGAGAGAGAGTCAATCCAGTTGCTTGCTGTTTCAATAAACCATCTTGCTCTCATGCTAACATTTCTATTCTCATCCTGATCAGTGTCTCAATTTAATGCAAACTAGAGGAATAGCAACATAAACTGCAATTGCTTGAAAAACCCAGCAGGTCTGGCAGCACCTGTGGAGAGAAAACAGAGTTAACATTTCAAGTCCAGTGACCCTACTTCAGAAATTGAACCTCAAATCCGCTCTGGCATTTTACAGACTTCAGGACTCAGCATTGAGGTTAACAACTTCAGAGCATGAACACTGTTCTAAATTTTGATCACACCACCCCCATTTCACTCCTGCATCTTGTTTGTGTTGTGTGGCTTTTCTCACAGCAGAGCTGACCCACTCTTTCCTATTCAAACCTATCATTAACATCTATTTTACAACTTAGTCTCTCCTTTTGACTTTTGCTCTGAGCATCCTCAAGACGGCATGCCATGAGCAGCACCAGGGATACCTGAAGATGAGATGTCAACCTGGTGAAGCCAACAAACAGGATTATTTGCATGCCAAACAGCATAAGCAGGAAGTGATCAACAGATCTAAATTATCCCACAACCAATGGATCTGATCTAAGCTCTGCTGTCCTGCCACATTCAGTCATGAATGGTGGTGGACAATTAAACAATTCACTGGAAGAGGAGACTCCATAAACATTTCCATTGTCACTGATGGAAGAGCCAAGCACATCAGCGCAAACGATAACTTTTGTAGCAAGCTTCAACCAGAAGTGCCAAGTGGATGATTCATCTTTGCCTCCTCCAGTAGTCTCCAGTATTACAGATGCCAGTCTTCAGCCAAAGTGAGGTTAAGAAGCAGCTAGAGACATTGGATATCGCAAAGACTATGTGGCACAGTGGCTCAATGGTTAGTGCTGCCACCTCACAGGACTAGGGACCTGGGCTCAATTTCACCCTCGAGACTATCTGTGTGGAGTTTGCACGTTCTCCCCCTGTCTACTTTAGGTGCATTAGCCATGGGAAATGTAGAGTTTTAGGGATAGGGTAGGGAGCTGGGTCTGGTTGGGATGCTCTTTGAATGGTCAGTGTAGACTTCCACACTGAAGGCTTCTATAAACTAAAAATAGCAGTAGAGGCTGGGAATACTGTAGGAGTTACTGCAGTAACCAACTGTATTTCCAAAGCCTGTCCACCGTCTACAAAGCACAAATCAGAATCAGGAGTATGATCGAATACTCCTCGCTTGCCTGGATGAGGGCAACTCCAACAATGCTTAAGAAGTTTAAAACCATCCAGGACAAAGCAGCCTGCTTGATTGGCACAACATCCGCAAACATCCATCATTAATGCTCAGTAGCAACAAGATGGACTGCAGAAATTCACTGAAGATCCTCAAACAGCACCTTCCAAAAACACAAACACTTCCCATCTAGAAGGACAAGGGCAGCAGATTTATGGGAACACCACCCCCTACAGGTTCTCCTTCAAGCCACTCACCATCCAGACTTATATCACTGTTCCTTCGCTGTCACTGGGTAAAAATGTGGAGCAAGCCATCCAGTCAAGGACAGTCAGAGATGGGCATTAAATACTTGTTTGCTGGTGATGCCTACGTCTTATGTAGCTTAATGGAAAGAAAAACTCAGATGGTTTTAACTGACAAAATTTTTAGGAGTAATTTAAAAGAAAAATCTGATTCGATGATGCATTGCAGTATATGTCTGCTTTATTCAAAGTATCATAAAGGAAAATATCATGTTACATTCCCGTGAATATCACGGTCCTTTTTTAGCTATTTCATCACCTCATTGTTGTGGGTGACCCTTGATTTAAGCAAACAATGAATTGGGCAGAATTGTGTGGAGGTTAATTGCTCAGTTAATTAACTCAGTGGCTCATTATTGAATGACTAACCATTCTGCCTATTGGACAGACCTTGATTTAAGTGGTGAGCCTATATTTTGAAAATAGTTATTTAATCCTTGCCAATTCGAGGCTAGTTACACTACAAAGGTTACAGCGTGACCTTTTCCTTGACCCAGGTTGATTCACCAGTTACTTAAGCCTCAGTCTGGGTGGTACATGTCAGAAGCTCATTTCCACTGAGGTTTAAACAATTCAAGATGCTTCTAGGGAGGTCAGCAGTTCCAGAGGGATGTCTATTTACTTGTAACCACTGCCATATTGCTCACCGGTCTCCTCTCTCTCAACCTTTAACTTCCACAAGTTTTAACAATACAGTCAGTTTTGCTACAATACGTATTTCTTCAACATGAATTGGCTTTAACGCGATTGACGAATTTAGACCATTGCTGTTGAATGCAAAGTTTCCTTTCCTGTATTGGCCATAACCCAATTCTGGTCCCTTCAGTTTAAATGGCACGACTATTGCATGATTGCCTTATAACACGAGATTGCATGAGAACCAAACTACCATGTTCTATCAGAACTGACTGTACCTGCATTTTAACCTTACTTGCAAGTTAACTGCTAGCAAAGTTTAAACCATTGATACCCACTTTCAAGCCCTCTGCTGCTCTATGCCATCCTCGTGGTCACTGTTTTTTTTTCCAAATATGTCCTCCAAATTGCTAAGCTTCTTTGGACATCAGGATTATGTTCCTAAACTGGAACACATCACAAGCTACTCAATGACACTAGCTCCTATGTCTTTGATCTACTGCTCTATTGTTTAAAGTTTAAATTAAGTTCAATTTATCGTTTCCCTTGCTGCTGCTGTTCCTTTAGGAGAAAGTGAGGACTGCAGATGCTGGAGTACCAGAGTTGAAAAATGTGGTGCTGGAAAAACACAGCAGGCCAGGCAGTATCCAAGGAACAGGCGAATTGACGTTTCGGGCGTCATCCCTGAAGAAGGGCTTATGCCCGAAAAGTCAATTCTCCTGCTCCTCGGATGCTGCCTGGCCTGCTGTGTTTTTCCAGCACCACATTTTTCAACTCTGCTGCTGTTCCTTATTGAACCCCTGGCCCTGCTGTTTTTTCAGCTTCAGCTACAGTCTGATTCACGGCCAAAGATTCACTGCACTCGTTGATGATTGTATCAACTTGACAAAACTAAGCCTAAAGTTGCCAATTTCTGCCTCCAAAAGAAAGCAATGTCCTTGTTAAGCTATAGCCAAAGCTGCGCTTTTCCAGCAACACATTTTCAGCTCTGATCTCCAGCATCTGCAGACCTCACTTTCTCCTCGAAGCTATATCCAAAAGTGAGGACTGCAGATGCTGGAGATTAGAGTCACCAGTGTGGTGCTGAAAAAGCACAGGAGGTCAGGCAGCATCTGAGGAGCAGGCAAATCGACGTTTCAGGCAAAAGCCATTCATCAGGAAGGGATTTTGCCTGAAACATCGATTTTCCTGCTCGGACACTGCCTGACCTGTTGTGTTTTTTCAACACCACACTCTTGTTAAGCCATAGTCTATTTTAGGGTAACAAGATAGGAATATGTTAATTATGATGTTTCTGATGATGTTATCCTAATGTTGAACCAACCAGAGAGGAGATCATAGAGAGCTCCAGAGAGTAATGCACATGTACACAACTATTTGTGTGTCTCAAAAGGGTTTACAACACGACAAAGAGCTTGGGATAAGGATGATTTAGAGATTCTAAAGGCAAAGAATAGCAGCAGCCAAAAGAATAGTGAGCATGTTGGCACCCATTGCCCAGAGAAAGAGGAGATGGTACAATAAGCTCACAAACTATACTGAAACCATAACCATCTTCAAACAGCTTTGCCTAAATTCAGGGTCTCATTAACAGCGCCCACCATCAGTTGAGTTGACTATCTTGTTGGAATAGTGCATGTGTAGTGTCCCTACCTCTGAACCACATGCTTCAGGTTTGAGTCCCATTCAAGGGTTTGTTGGCCACAGAAGGTTCCATCATGACCTGCCCAAACAATTAGATTCTCTCATGGGAATCCTCTCATGAGATGCCCTCAGCAGGCGATATGAGCCAGAGAGTCTGCTGGTCAGCCATGTTTGCTGTGCAGTGGTGTCCCTCTGCCTTCAGGCTGTTCCAGGAACAACCACAAGCACATGCTCCACCTGCCACATGCATCTGTCAGTGTGGGAATCTTCCAAGTATAGACTTCCAAGTCTAAGTAATCTATTATGTGCTCACCAAAATGGTGACCAGGTTGGTACCCACAATCCCAGCAGCAATGATAATGCCTTACATTGTACCAGCTCTCCATCTTCCTCTCTCTTTGCTCCTACACAGCAAGTAGTTAGTGACTACAGACCTATCTTCTGCATATTTGATTATGATTCCTCTTGGAAACCCATACTCAGTGACCAGACTGCACTCTGAGAACAACTCAAATAGTGCCCACATACAGAGCAGACATCAAAGCCAATATCCATCTGGCTTCTTTGCATTCAAATTGAGAGCTGCAGTACTCGGGAATCAATTATCAAAAGAAAAGTTTCCTGTGCACATTTATTGCTGAGAATTTGTCAATAAAGATGGAAATTTGTCTTGAAAAAGTCCCATGAAGACCTGGCTTCAAGCTCCAGGTTTCCTCCCACAATCCAAAGATGTGCAGATTAGGTAAATTGGCCATGCTAAATTGCCCATAGTGTTCAGGAATGTATGAGTTAGGTGCATTAGTCCGGGGTAGGTATAGTATTGTTGAGGAATGGGTCTGCAATACTCTTCGGAGGATCAGTGTGGATTTGTTGGACCAAATGGCCTGTTTCCACACTGTAGAGATTCTATGAAATAAAGAATGTTAATTATAATGATACTTTTCATGATTTTCTTAATATACATGCATCCAAACTTAACATGGGGAAATTCTCCATCCTCTTCACTCCATTCATATCTGCATGGTCCCAACGATAATATAAAATTGCATGAGGAACAAATGCAGATGAACACAACCCCTAACATTACTAGTATTAGTATTATATTCCAACCAATTGAAGTAAATTACTGCCAATCATGTCAAAACCATATTGATGTTTCTAAAGTTGTTTTGACTCAATGAAAAAAATTCTGCCTGCCTTTTCAATTGGATGTAAAAGATTCAACTCAAAGAAAAGCAGGGGAGTTTTTCCAATGTCTCAGCCAATATTTTCCTCTCAATCGTCAAAACAGATTAACTGATCATAAAGAATGTCTTCTCTATTTGTAGACACAATAAAGAAGACTACATTTCTACATTTCAAACGAAATATGTTTCATTTTCTATGTTCTAGAGATCTGAAAAGCACCATACATGTTTTCTTTTTTTTAAATTCCATATTGGTATTTACTGTTTAAAGAAGATAGTTACCACTCTTCAAAAAGGTGCTGAAGTGAACTACATAATAATCTACTGAACAAAAGCCAAATACTGTGGGTGCTGGAAATCTGAAACAAACACAAGAATTCTGGTGAAACGCAACAGTTCTGGCAGTATCTGTGGAGAGATGTAGAATTGACATTTCAAGACTGATATGACTCTTCATCATTTTTCAGGTCTGAACTAGTCATACAAACTCAAAGTGTTAACTCGATTTCTCTCCACAGCTGCTGCCAGAACTGCTTGATTTTCCAGCATTCTCTGTGTTTATACCATAATGTTTATTGGCACATGTGGGAAATGCATTTAAAGATGATTGATAATGGTCTCATTTCAATTACGGTAGTTAAATGAATCTCACCAATAACTGTGACAAAAATATCTCACTGAAATTTGCTGCAGTTTTAACCAGTTCTGCCTGGTTCAGCCCAATAAAGGAAATTCGCCATCATCAATGTGGTTCAAGACATGCCAGTTTTAGAACACCCCCAGTCCAATATTTCTCATGGATGAGTGCATCAGGATGGACAAGATGCTTAAAGATTGAGAACTGTACTATTATCATAGTCTTCACTGTGACATTGTGTCAGTATAAAACTTCATTAGTAATATTACAGCATCTCCCCTGTTGAGGATAGGGTAACTTTGGAACAGTCACAAAATGTATCCCATAAGACCACAAGAAATCGGAGTAGGAGTAGACCATTCGGCCCTTCAAACCAGCTCTGTCACTCAATAAGATCATGGTTGATTTGACATTCCTCACATCCAAATTCCTGTCCTTTCCCAATTACCCTTGGTTCCTAACCGATCAAGTATTTATCTGTCTCATCTTTAAATATGTGCAAGGACTGTTCTCCGATGTCTCTGTGGCAAAGGATTCCTAAGATTCACACACTTTGAGTTATGAAATTCCTCTTCATCAATGTTAAATCAGTGCTCCTTTATTCTGAGACGATACCCTCTGCTACCAGACTCTCCCATTAGGGGAAGCATCCTTTCAGCATTTACTCTGTCAAGTCCCTTAAGAATCCTTTATGTTTCAGTGCGATCACCTCTCATTCTTCTAAACTCCAATGAGTAGAATCCAAACCTTTTAGCCTTTGCTTATAAGACAATGTCTCTATACCAGGGATCATCCTCATGAACCTTCTCTGAACTACCTTCAATGAAATGATGTAAAAACAATGACAGCAGATGCTGGAAACCAGATTCTGGATTAGTGGTGCTGGAAGAGCACAGCAGTTCAGGCAGCATCCAAGGAGCAGTGAAATTGACGTTTCAGGCAAACGTGAGGCAGGGATGACTGATGACTGTAGCTGATCTCTCCACGCTTCAGGCTCTCTGCCTTTATTCCTGATGAAGGGCTTTTGCCCGAAACATCGATATTCAATGAAATGGTACCTTTCCTAAATACGTGGACCAAGACCACTCACCTTACTTCAGATGTGGTCTCACCAGCATCTTGCACACTTGCAGTAAGACTTCCCTACTCTTATTCTGCAACCCCTTGAAATAATGGCCAGCATTCCATTAATTTTCCTTATTACCTGCTGTACCTTCCAAAATGAGCAACTTCACATCGCCCACGTTATATTCCATATGCCAATTTTTTGCTAACTTATTTAACGTATCAATGTCTCTCTGTAAATTGTTTGCATCCCTCTCACAACCTGCCTTTCCATCTTTTCTTTTTTGTGTTATCTGCAAATGTGGCTAAAGTACATTCATTTCCTTCCTCCATGTCATTAATATATAATGTAAACAGTCCCAGCACTGATCCCTATGAAATTCCATAGGGATTTCTCCTGCAATTGTGATCCTTACCAACTGCAAGCATCAAACTATATAACAAATTATTCGACCCTACCGACAACTCACCAAATCAGATCTTTCACTCTATTCTTAACAGATCATGGGGAACAAGGAAATGGCAAAGGAGTTAAACAGATATTTTGCATTGATTTTTGTGGTGGAAGATGCTTCAAACTTCCCATTAAATATTATTGGGAAGACTGAAACCATTGCTTGAAGTCTTTGTCACAAATCAGAATCCCTCACCACCAGGTCCATTCCAAACATCAGAGATCAAACTGGACAATTCACCACCTCAGTATCACAACTGATCTTGAGATCAGCTTTGGAATCACATTAGAACTGCTACTAAACAACCCCTTTTCTTCTGCCTAGCATCACCTATCACCTGCCCTGCCTGACGACCTCTGAAAGCTGCAACCCTCGTCCATGCCTTTGTGATCTCAACGTCTGAATATTCCAATACAATTAGACGAAAGTGAGGACTGCAGATGCTGGAGATGAGAATTGAGGTTGTTGTGCTGGAAAAGCACAGCAGCTCAGGCAGCATCTGAGGAGCAGGAGATTCGATGTTTTGGGCAAGAGCCCTTCATCAGGAATGAATCTTGATGAAGGGCTCTGGCCCGAAATGTTAATTCTCCTGCTCCTCGGATGCTGCCTGACCTGCTGTGCTTTTCCAGTACCACACTCCCGACTATTCCAATACAATGCTTACTGTCTGTTCACATTGTGATCTCTGAAAATTTGAGGTCATCCAAAACTCAGCTGCATTGCTACCAAGAATCCTTCAACACTGCCTTCCAAATAAGCAAATTCTACCATCTGGGAGGACACTATTTACATGGGAAACAGCAAGTTTCTCTCTAAGCCCCACATTTACTCTGACTGGTTACTCGATTGCCAATCTTCACTGGTCACTGCGACAAATTCCTGGAACTTCTCCCTAACATTGTGGATGCACCAACCCCACACGGACTGTTGCAACTCAAGTAGATAGCTCAGCAACACCTTCTCAAGGTCAATTAGGGATGGGTAATAAATGCTGAGATTATCGGCACTGCCTAAACTCCAGGAATAAATACATTTTAAAGGTAATTTTAGTGAATGTACAATTGGTCATTGAAGACTCCAGGAGGGAATTCCATGAGAAGCTCCAGGCATATCCAAAAATTATTGGTCAACTTGGTGGCTTTACAGCACAGGATGATTTGCATGGCAAACAGCATAAACTGCAAGTCACAGACGAGCTAAGTGAATTCACAATCAACAGATCCAAGCTCTGCAGTCCCGTCACATCCAGCTATGAATGGTGGTGGACAATTAAACAAGGCACAAGAAGAGGCTCCACAAATATTCCTACTGCTAATGATGAGGAACCCAGTACAAAAATACAAGGCTGAGGTATTTGTGACAATGTTCAGCATGAAGTTCTAATTCTGGAGGTGCTTAAAATCCTGATACCAGCTATCAGCCAATTTATTTCACTCCACGTGATATCAAGAAATAACTGAAAGCACTGAACAGCAAAAGCTATATATCCTTACAATATTTTTTCCAATAGGGCTGAAGACTCAAGTTCCTAGACAAGTTGTTCTAGTACAGCAAAACCACCAGCAGCTATCAGACCATGTGGATAATTACCCAGGTATTTCACATGGGCTAAAGTGCAGAACAAATCCGACCTAGCCAATTACCACCCCCTCAGATGACTCTCGATCATCAGGAAAGTGCTGTCCGGTTCCGGTTGCACTTGTTTAGCAATAACCTGCTCAGCTTGGGTCTGCCAGCCATTCAGCTACTGACCTTATCACAGGCTTGGTTCAAGCATGAGCAGAAGAGCTGAATCCTAGAGGTGATGTCAGAGTGACGACCCTTGAAGTCAAATTTGCATGTGACCAAATGTGGCATCAGGGAGCCCTAGCCCTAGCAAAACCACAATCAATGGAAACAGAGGTTGGGGGGGGGGGGGGGGCGGGGAGGAGCGGTGTGGAGGGAGGGAGGGGGTGGATATGCTCTACTATTTGGAATCAACCCTGGCACATAGAAGGTTGGTTGTGATTGTTGAAGGTCCACCATCACAGCTTGTGGACATAGCTTGAGGAGTTTCGCAGGATGGTGTCCCAGGCATTGCAAATTCCCCTTCCAAGCCACTCACCTTTCAGACCTGGGCAGATGCTCCTTTTTCCTTCACTGTTGCTGAGTCAAAATCCTAGAATTCCCTCCCTAATGGCATTGTGAGTGTGCCTTCACCAAATGGACTGCAGCAGTTCAGGGAGGCAGTATGTTATCACTTTCATAACGGTACATTCCCTGAATGAATAATCGAAAGAAAAATATTTCCAGTGTAAACAACATCTCACCTTCAAAATTCTTGTTCTCGATTTAAAATTCCTCACTCCATCTCTGTGTTTCACTACATTACTACAGTAATCTGTGATGTTTGCACATTTCTGTTTCATCTTGAGCGGGTCTATTTCCTGAAGATTCCTAATTTCCTAACCCTAACTCTATCCAAAATTTTAATTGATTCACCATCGATAGTTGTACGTTCAATTGTCTGAGCCTCAGGCTCTGGAATCCACTCTTCAAAATCTCCTGATCTCACTTTCCTCCTTTAAAATTTCTCTTGATTCATACCCCTTTGATAAAACCATTGCCTCATTTTGTGGCTTGCTGACACATTTCCTTATTATGCGAACAGCACAGATAAGTACAATCTGTTGCTGACATTCATGAGAAGTGAATTATGAAGAAAGCTTTGATGATATGGTTATTCAATCTACCAAATCCACCCCTGCCATTGTAAAGATTTGTAAGCTCACTGGGTTGCTTTTGTTCGATGTGATGTAAAAACCTTTATAACGGTAGTGACTGGTCCCAACAGTACCAACAGATGGCACTGTGAACTCAATAGGAGGGAAAAAGTTCAGTCAGATTAGATTCCCTACAGTGTGGAAACAGGCCTTTCGGCCAACTAGTCACTCCGAAGAGTAACCCACCCAGACCCATTCCCCCTATTTACCCCGGACTTATGCACCTAACTCTATGGGCAATTTAGCATGACAATCCAGCTAAGGGAAGAACTGTATTTGACTTGAAAAGTTAATTCTGTTTCTCTCTCCATAAATGCTGCAAGGTCTGCTGTGTATTTCAAGTACTCCCTTTTTTATATTTAAAAGAAAACGTTAACAATTGATGGGTTCCAATCAACTTCTAAATGTCCTTATCTTTACTTAGTTAACTTGCTCCAATAAGATGCAAGTTTTCTATTTAAGTATCATTGTTGACATAAAGCCTCCTATTTAGTTAGCCATATCAATTTTGTCCCCACTATATTCAACTAATTTATTCTACCATTGCCAGTGCTCTTTATTTATTTGGTGTGAGGTTTCCAGCTGTAATTGAATCTATTCCTGGAGGTTACATTAAACTACCATCAGCTAACATACCCTCCTTGAGATACACTGTCTTCCTACGCCACTGGAAAACAAAATGACGCACTATCTGATTGGACAATGCTTGACTTTCAACCAAATTTTCTTCCTCCCATTTTCAACATGTTCATATTTTGCAAAGCCAGTGACAATGAAAATCAATTTTTTCCAGGATTGCATGAGCAATGTTCCAGGGAATGAGTTTCAATTTGTGGTGACTCCAGACCAATCCTAGAGTGTTGCCAATCCTTTTTTTTCAATGTAAGGTTTGTTTAATTTAATGAATCGGGACCCATTTTCACTGAGCTTATTCTCCTCAGTTTCATTTCTGTTTTCGATTAGCCTCTCCATCCCCTTCCCTGATTCTCTTTCACCCCCACATTCTTCCTGTGTCTGTGTGGGGTTTCCTCCAGGTGGTCCGGTTTCCTCCTACAGTCCAAACATGTGCAGGTCAGGTGAATTGGGCATGTTACATTGCCCATAGTGTTAGGTACATTAGTCCGAGGGAAATGGGTCTGGGTGGGTTAATCTTCGGAGGGTCGGTGTGGACTGGTTGGACTGAAGAACCTGTTTCCACACTGTAGGGAATCTAATCACCCCAAATCACAAGCTATCTTCCTTGTGCTCTCATTAAGCTCTTAACTTTCTTCTGCCTTTCCTGACCAAGATGCCTGTCCCACTCCTCCATTCCCTATTTCCTGTCTTCCTTGTGTTCCTGGCATTTCTAATTGTTTCCTCCCTCTTTCCATTATTCTTATCCTCTTCTTCCTCTCTGCCTGACCCCTCTCTAATCCCCAATCTGCCTCCCTCCATTGATATTCCACCTTCATACCAATCTCATGATTAGCCAAATCCCCTTATCCTTTCCCAAGGATCCATCATTGACTCTATCCTATTTTTTGTCTATACACTCACCAATATCTAAAAATGGAACATCAGTTTCCACCTATCTGGTACAACATTGCTCAACTTTAGTGTCAAATTTGGGGATGCTGGAAAAGCACAGCCAGTCAGGCAGTATCCGAGGAGCAGGAGAGTTGATGTTTCAAACATAAGTTCTTCATCAGGAATGTGGGGAGTGTTGGGTCAAAGGGGCTGAGAGATAAATTGTCGGGGGAGGGGTGGGGCTGGGAGGTGATAGGTAGATGAAGGTGGGGGGGTGATGATGATAGGTTGGAGTGGAGGATAGAGTAGATGGATGGGAAAGAAGGTGGACAGATAGGACAGTTCAAGAGGGCAGTGCTGAGTTGGAGGGTTGGATCTGGAATAAGTTTGGGGGAAGGGATATCAGGAAACTGGTGAAATTGACATTGATCCCATGTGTTGGAGGGTCCCAAGGCTGGAAATTGAGGTGTTCTTCCTCCAGGCGTTGGTTGGCTAGAATTTGGCAGTGGATGAGGCCCAGGACTTGCAATTCCTTGGTGGAGTTGGAGCAGAAGTTGAAGTGTTCGGCCCACAGGGTGGTATGGTTGATTGGTGCAGAGCAGAGGTGTGGGAAGTGGAGGAGATACGCTAGAGGGCATTATTGATCACATGGGAAGGGAAATTGCAGTCCCACTTTACTATTTTCAGCATTCCATATAAACTATTCCCTCAGTGACTTCCTTGTTAGGTCCACACCTTCCACCAATCCACCCTCCACTCCCACAACCTTCCCTTGCTACTGTAAGAAGTGTAAAATCTGTGCCTACACCTCCCCCTTCACCTCTATCCAAGGCCCCAAGGGATCCTTCTGCATCCGATAGAGATTTTCCTGAATCTCCAACATCTCATCTACTGTGTCCGTTGCTCTCGATGTAGTCTCCTCTACATTGGGTTAATTGCATTCCTGATGAAGGGCTTATGCCCGAAACGTTGACTTTCCTGCTCCCTAGATGCTGCCTGACAGGCTGTGCTTTTCCTACACCACATTTTTTGACTCTAATCTCCAGCATCTGCAGTCCTCACTTTATTTGATTATTACATTACTCAACTTTACCTTTTTACCTCTCTTGACTCTTCCATCCATCGCTATAGCAATACACAGTCATCTCATCTCTCGCACTCTCTGTAAATCCAAGGTCCTCCAAAGTTCTGTATTCTCACAGGAAACATATGTCAAGGTCTAAGAATCAATTTCACTTCAGGGATTTATTATCTCTGAAAGACGTCACAAATTATAAAATATTACAACAAACTGAATCTTATGTTTTTTGACTAAGTCTGAGTTGCACCAAATGTTTTGGAAGGTTTGATGCTGCAACATCCAATGATGTTTCTCCCCATATCTAATCAAACTCACCTCATTAATTGCTAATTCAGCTAATGTTTCTCAAGTTCAGTTTCCTGTCTTAAAAATATTTTTCATTTCTGAAATAACTTGACTCTCAGTGAATATGCTGGAATTCACCGCCACCTCTTGGACCTCTGACATCTTTAAAAGCCAATTGTGCACCTGGATAAGCGCTGCCAGTCCAACAGTTATCCTGCACATTTGCTGACATTGGCCTCTGACATGGCAGATAGGGGAATTCGGAGCCCAACATTGTGGGTAGAATTCTGGAAGTTCTGCTGGAAGGAGCAGTAATGACCTGGGACTTTCTCCTTATCCAAGGACCAACAGTGCAAACCACGCTACCTGACCATGCCAAATAGGTCCAAGGTTGCCATCCAGATTAAAGCACTCTCAGCCAATTGGAGGAAAGCTCTGCACTATAGAAAGATGGCCTCATTCCTGATGAAGGGCTTTTTCTCAATTTTCCTGCTCCTCGGATGCTGCCTGACCTGCTGTGCATTTCCAGACCCACTCTAATCTAGACTCGGATCTCCAGCATCTGTAGTCCTCACTTCCACTGAGTTGATTTTAACCTTACTGCAAATCCTCTTGCAAGAGTGCCTACCTTGAAGAAGTTCTCCTCCTCTCTCTACAAAGATCTCAGTGAGTCTCTCTCTCTCTCTCTCTCTCACTGCAACCCCAGGTCATCTTCTCTGCCCTGAAGCTCTTCAACCATGTCCTGAATCAGACTTGCTACCACAGCCACATTTGCTTCCTCAGTGCCTGCCTCCGCAACCAACTGTTCCCACATGGATTCCAGACTACATTCAAAGCAGCACAGCCTGGATCAGAACAGGAGCCTCACTCCTGATGAAGGGCTTTTGCCTGAAATGTAGATTTTCCTGCTCCTCAGATGCTGCCTGATCTGCTATGCTTTTCCAGCACCACTCTAATCTAGACTATAGAAAGATGGTCAATGTCTTTCTCCACTCCACCAGGGTATGTTCCACCACCTTCTCTGTTATGCCTCATATTATCTCTGCATCTGTACCCACCTCCCATCCAGGGTCATGTTCTGCCAGTCTCTTTATTGTCTGCAATACCCTCCCAACTCACTCTCTCTCACCCACTCCTACCATGGACAGTACTAAGTCTGCATTGCCTCTGCACTGCCTCCTCACTAACTCAGGACACCTACCCACTTGCACCTCCAGCAATAATTGCGCTTGCTCACTTCTATCTCCTTTAATGCCTGACTCTCTGTCATTATAGAGAGGAAAACAGCCCAGAATAAGGCAGGAGGATTCAGGACAGGTGGCATGTTGCCCATCAATTGGCACCACACGCCTTATGAAGAGAACATCCTAATTCTGACCAACCGTGAGTAGAGCAAGGACTGGTAGCAGACACCTTGACTGACTATACCTGAGCGAAGGCTAGTTGCCTTGACTTGAATGCAGACAGCTATGACAAGCTTCCTGGCTTTGTTCTGCACTAGACAGCATGGTAAGACATGATGATATGAACCTGGTATCTCTGGGTGAGGAGGCAAAGCTCAAAATGGCAAGGCAAGGCCGGGATGCTCTGAACATCCAGGTAGGTTCAGAGTAAGCGAGCAAGATGCAAGCAATTCCAGTTTATGAGCTGGGTGTGTGTGACTCTGAGTGCACACTGCTCTTGCTGCAGCGTTACATTATATAGTTGCCAACTGAGCCCAAGGTGCAGTATTGAAATGCAGAAGCATCCTCTATAAGGACTGGGGATATGCCATGAGACATGTTCCCATGTCAAATGCGAGTCTCTGGGTGCATGGGCTGCATGTGGCTGGTACCCATGGAGTCTGCCCTGACGTTTTGCTGCGCGGTGTCTAATTTGGTGCAACCAGTGAGCTGAAGGCACCAGCGACCTGCTCTGGTTTTCATGTTGAACTTCCCTGATGGTTGGCGAATGTGGTAAGATGGGAGGCTGAATATTAACAAGGCAAGCTGTGACATTAACAAGGTGGTTATCAAATGATAATCCCAGTCAATTGGCATCTCACTGCTGCCTTGTTGAGATCGTTGCCTGATTCTGACTCACATCTTGTCATTGCCCACATCACTCAGTCCCATTCATAATTCTGCCCAAGGAGCCTATCCTTATAACACGTAAATACTTACAGTGATACAATAAACTGGACAAGGCTTCACACTAGAGCAGCTGATGGCTACCCTCACAGATACTCGCCTATGTAAGCCCATAAAGAACCTATACACATAGAAGGTACAAAGGACAGCACACACAGCACTGGCATTCAATCCGTTCAATGATATGAGTCTGGAAAACTGTGCCTAATCCTATTCATTTTGTTTCAGCTGCTGAAAGTACAGATCCAGACCAGTCTCCAGGTCATGACCCTAATATGTGATAGTTGAGGAAGAATTGAAAAATCTCCAGACGGCTTGCATTTGTGAACAACAGACATTTGGGAGAGATGCTGGTGTTGGAAATACTTACAGACTGAAGGGAAATACCTTTAGTTAAATGTTTCCGTTAATAATGTTAAGGAAGTGGTTTTAGTTAATAATCTGAGAACATTCTTGGGTGTGGGGCCAAATGTAGAGATATGGTTTAATAAGTATGCAGATAAATCTTTGAGGAAATCGGTGATATAGCTGTGGCATTGCTGTTCTGGTAATAAGCTGGATTCCAGCCAGCACACTGCATGCTGCTGTGTAGCCTTACTATTATGTGGAGTGCATTATGTGGGCGGCACAGTGGCTCAGTGGTTAGCAGTGCTGCTTCACAGTGCCAGGGACTGGGGTTTGATTCCAGCCTCGGGCGAATGTCTGTGTGGCGTTTGCACATTCTCCCTGTGTCTGTGGGGATTTCCTCCACAATCCAAAGGTGTGCATGTTAGGTAAATTGGCCATGCTGAATTGCCCATAGTGTTCAGGGATGTGTCGGTAAGGTGTATTAGCCAGGGGTAAATGAAGGGGAATGCGTCTGGGTGGATGACTCTTCGAAGGGTCAGTGTGGACTTGTTGGGCTGAAGTGCCTGTTTCCATACTGTATGGATTCAAGCAATAAACATGTTTAACAATAACCTGGAATTCAGATCTAATGTTATACAAAGGCCTGCAGAAATTATAGGTAGGGCATGTTGCAACAATTCTCTCCTCGACAAGCTGGATCCAGCTTTGAGTTTTGCAATGTACAGTGACACCCCTCAGACAAAGCTGTTTGAAGTCATTGCAATATTGTTTCCAGAGTCTATTAAAGTCTCAATAACTTTCAGCTCATCAATAAATAATGCCAGTTTTGAAATGAAGCATACCTTTTTAATACCAAGTTCAAAGTCACATAAATTAAATCATTGTGCTGCAAGTTTTGAACGACAATACACAATTGTTATGGACTTTGTTATTGATGCATCAACTGAATCACTTCTATTATATCTTCAGTGCTGAGTGAAAGGGGAGAACAGTAATCCTGAAACTGAAAATGTACCAGTCTCCAATAGCAAACAATGCTAAACAATATGTAACTTAAATGAGGGATAGCGAAACTGGTTAGCTACATAGCTGTCAGAAAACAAAACACTTATGGGAAATTTACTGAGATGTGTCAGCAAGGATAAAGTTAATGGGTACTTGGATGATTATAAGCTGATCAATGGAAATCAGCATAGATTTGAAAAGAATACATTTCATCTGTGTAATCAAGTTGAACTTTTTCAAGAATCGTCACTATGTTTTCAAGAAGGCATCTGATAAAAGTTCCACAGAAATATTTATAGCAAAGCTGAAGTAGAATTGGATGAACTATTGTGATATAAGTTTGGAATCTGTTTAGGAGACAGAAGCTACATGGCATCACCATCGCCTTCAAGGTCCCCTCCAAACCACTCACCATCCTGACTTGGAAATATATCCCTCACTGTCACTGGGTCAAAATCCAGGAATTCCCTCCCTAATGGCATTTTGGGTCAACCCACAGCAGGCAGGCTACAGCAGTTCAAGAAGACAGCTTACCAATTCTCAAGAACAACTGGGGATGGGCAATAAATGCTGGTCAGCCAGCGACGCATACATCCCACTAATGAATAAAAAAAAAAGGTTGAGGGTTACAAAAAGGCAATATTCTCTGGCATATGCAGCATATGGTATGGTCCAATGATCAATATTGGCATCAATCTTTTCACCATTTGGATAACTTGACGAAGGGATAGAGAAATGCATAACCAAGTTTGCAGATGACATTTTTTGGGAGGGACAGTAAATTTCACCGATGTGACTGGGAAATGACAAAGATGGATTTGATAAATTAGCAAATTAAGTTTGCTGGAGTTAAATGTAAAGCTATCAACTTTGGATCAAAGCAGGACAAACTAGATTATTTTCATGTTAGTGAAGAACTAGCAATTATGACAGACAAGACTTTTTTCACTGAAGCATAGGAGGTTGACGGGTGAGGTTTATGAAATCATGAGGGACATGTGACATGGAAGTGCCAGTGTTGGACTGTGGTGGACCAAGTTAAAAGTCACACAACACTAGGTTATAAGCCAACAGGTTTATTTGGAAGCACTAGCTTTCGGAGCGCTGCTGCTTCATCAGGTGGTTGTGGAGAATCAGATCATGATCACAGAATTTATAGCCAAAGGAGTTCAGTGTCATGGAGATGTGATACATTAAACAATTTTAGACCAAATCTCTCATTTTTTTTAGAATGGCTGTGCTGGTTTCTGTTCTCGGATATGTAAATCCCAAAACTGCTTTTAAATTACAAGACTTGTAGCTTGTAAGCTACAGATAGCTTACCTTTTCTAACAAGAGCTGCGAAGTTTGTCTGTGTCCCAATGCTATATCAGACTGACAAACTCTCTGTATAGTTTTACAGAGTTTTACATGGAACAATGCAGTTTTCAACCAAATAAAATGTAATTCTGCTCAAACAAATTCACCCCATAAACATATACGTGTGCGTGTATAGGAGCGACAGAGTGAGTGCGCATGCCAGTATGTGCATGTGGTTGTGAGTGCACATGATAGAGTGTCTGTGTATATGTGTGTCTGAAAGCCTGGTTAAGTGTGTATATGAGTGAGATGGGGTATGTGTCTGTGAGCAGGTGCTTGTGCGGGCGTGAGTTCATGAGGTATATGTGTGTGCACGTGAGAAAGAACTTGTGTTTGAGAGAGGGTCCTCGTAGGCATGTGAGTATGTAGGAATGTGTGTTTGTGAGAGAGAGAGAGTGAATTATGCAGTGGGGTCACCTGTAGTGTGACATAAACCCAAGGTCCCGGTTGAAGCCATTTTCATGGATATCGAACTTTACTATCAGCTTCCGCTCAGCCACATTGCGTTGTTGCCTGTCCCAAAGTCCGCCTTGGAGGATGGTCACTCAAAGGTCCGAAGCCCAATGTCCCGGACTGCTGAAGTGTTCCCCGACTGGGAGGGAACAGTCCTGTCTGGTGATTGTTATGCGGTGTCCGTTCATCCATTATCATAACGCCTGCTCGCCTTGCCAATGTACCATGCCTCAGGGCATCCTTGCCTGCAGTATATGAGATAGACCACGTTGGCCGAGTCACATGCTCACTGTGCCCATGGTGGGAGGTCTTTCCACGTGTAATGGTGTTATCTGTGTCGATACTCTGACAGGTCTTGCAGCGGCTGCCGTGACAGGGTTGTATGGTGTTGTTGTCCTGAAGGCCAAGCAGTTTGCATTGAATCATGATCTGTTTAAGGTTTGATGATTGTTTAAAGGTGAGAAGTGGAGGCGTGGGGAAGGTCTTAGCGAGGTGCTCATCCTCATCGATACTGTGTCGAAAGTTGTTAAAAACATGGCATAGTCGCTTGGCTCCCGGGAAGTACTGGACAATGAAAGGTACCATAGATAAGATGAATAGCAAAGGTCTTTTCTCTAGGGTGGGGAAACAAACCTAGGGGCCATATTTTTAAGGTCAGAGGAGAAAGATTTTAAAAGGACCTGAGGGGTAACTTTTTCACACAGAGGGTGGTTCATATATGGAATGAACTGCCAGTGGAAGTCATTGATACAGGTACAGTTAGGACATTTAAAGGACATTTGGAGAAGTACATAAATAGCAAAGGTTCAGAGGGATAAGGATCAATGCAGGCAAGTAGGACTAGTTTAGTTTGGGAAATTTAGTTGGCATGGATGTGTTAGATCAAAGGGTCTGTTTCTGTGCTGTATAATCTATGACTCAAAGAGAGTTATGAATATGCATACACATTAATCACTAATGGCAATTGGATATGTAGATTAAGTAATCAAAAGGTGATCAAATGATAACTTTTACTTCAAGGAGGTTGAAAACAAAGGACAAAAATGGTTCCATGGTATAAATTTATCAGTTCCTATCTAGGCTGCTGTACTCCTGTCAAACCTCATGAAGAATATAGTGTACAATACAGACATTCCAGAATTAGGTTGGGATTTAAGAAGTTATTTCATACTCTGAGCATTGTGTAGGTGAATGAGTTGAGATACAGCTGGAATCCCAATGAGCACAAGTTAAAGCAAGCGGTTTGTATTTTACAGTACACAGACAAGAGGCTGGAAGAACACAGCAAGTCAGGCAGCATCAAGAGGAGGAGAAGTTGCCGTTCTGGTTATAACCCTTCTTCAGAAGGGTTCTTCTCCACCTCCTGATGTTGCCTGGCTTGCTGTGTTCTTCCAGCCTCCTGCCTGTCTACTTTGGATTCCAGCATCTGCAGTTTTTCTGTTTCTAACTGTATTTTACAGTGAGTAAAGCAGAACAATAGTCTACTTCAACATTGTCTCTGCAAACTGCAAAAGCAGAATCCCTGCATTAAGTTCATCCCTGTCATTTACAAGGGAATTACTGAAGAGTTTCATGAATATAGGTTGCATTTCCTTGAGAATCATTTGAGCTATGATCTGATAAGAGACATTTAGGATAGCAAAAAGATTTGATAACATAGAGAGGAAGAAAATATTTCTTCAGGTAGAAATCCAGACAAAAAAAGAAATACTTGAGTTTATTTAGCACCTTTTTTCAACCTCAGATTATCCCGAAGTTCGTGGCACCCTGGGAAATATGACTGAAGTACACACCCTGTTGTAGTGAATGAAATGCAACACCTTTTTTTAACACAAGTAGCAATGCAATAAATGGTGTGATAATCTGTTTCATATGTTGATCGAGGGTTAAATTTTAGTCAGGACACCAGGGCCTAATAATATTTTCTCCTAATAATATTACCATGGAATCTTCATTATCCACTTCCAAGGACAGACCGGTTTTACATCTCATCTAAAAGATGTCTCAAACAATGCAGCGCTCCCTCACTACCATGTTGGAGCATCAGCCTTGATTCCGTGTGATCAAACCTCAGGCATGCATTCATATGCTGCTCTCTAGTCAATCCCTACAATGCTGATACTTGACATCAACCAAGGGTCAGTTTGTAACAGAAGATTATTCAAAACATGGATGACATTTTTCCATCATCCAGTTTTTCCAAATGTTTACTTCAATTAATTGTCAGCATTGTGGGCAGCACGGTGGCACAGTGGCACAGTGGTTAGCACTGCTGCCTCACAGCGCCTGAGACCCGGGTTCAATTCCCGACTCAGGCGACTGACTGTGTGGAGTTTGCACGTTCTCCCCGTGTCTGCGTGGGTTTCCTCCGGGTTCTCCGGTTTCCTCCCAAAGTCCAAAGATGTGTGGGTCAGGTGAATTGGCCATGCTAAATTGCCCGTAGTGTTCAGTAAGGGGTAAATGTAGGGGTATGGGTGGGTTGTGCTTCGGCGGGTCGGTGTGGACTTGTTGGGCCGAAGGGCCTGTTTCCACACTGTAAGTCTAATCATTGTCTATTGCTCAACGTTCTGAAATCTTTCTTCAAATTATGTGATAATTCAAACATGCAAGCAGTAAATTCCTAATTAGCTGGATTTTATGTTGCTTCCTTCAAAATATGGATAATTTTAAAAAAAGCCAAGTGAAGTCTGTATCAGCAGTATATATCAGAAGCAGAGAGAAAGTGATGACTGCAGATCCGAGTTAAAAAATGTGATGCTGGAAAAGTACAGCTGGTCAGGCAGCATCCAAAAAACAGGAGAGTCGACATGCCAAGCATAAGTTCCTCATTAGGAATTTTGGGGGTGGGTGTTTGTGTGTGTGTGTGTGGGGGGGGGGGTGGGGGGGGGGGTGGGAGGAGGTTGTGGAGGGGGCAGCAAGGGGAATCTCTCAGGCCCCTTGGCCACCCTCACATTCCTGCTGAAGAGCTTTTGCTCGAGACGTCCACTCTCCTGCTCCTCAGATGCTGCCAAACCAGCTGTGCTTTTCCAGCACCACACTTTTTGACATATATCAGAAATATTTTCATTAAAATAACTATGAATTGCCTAATTCTGTCAATAAATTTAACTTACAGTTTATTCCATAGTTCAATTCAAAAATAGTCATGACCAAAGTAGCATAACAAGAATTGATGATGACATCACTGTTTCTAAATATTTATAAAATTTGGACAGCAAAGCTCAACATTCAGTCAATTTGCAAAAGTAAACAATGTACATTTTTACAGCTTGACAGTTGGAATAAAAGTTCTGGAGTATTACTCTTGATTAAAGATGGTGTTAACATAGTGGCGTCATGTCCTTAGCTCAAAAGAGCAAGACGTTAACTCAGTTTAGACAGAGAAAACAAGTTAATAGGTTTGTGGAACATTTATAAATCACCCAATTGTAATTACACCATACGACAACATATACATGAAGAAATAAATGGAGGATGTAAGAAAAAAAACCCGCAATAATCAGAGGTGACTACAATCTACATGTAGATTGGGAGGGTCACATCGGCAAAGGCATTCTGGAAAATGAATTCATAGAGGCCATTTCAGAATATCCTTTGTGTGCAATATTCTAACAGCGACCAGGGAGCAGGTTATCCTGAGTCTGGTAATGTGCAATGAGGACTAACTTCATTAGAAACTTACTAGAATCTATTGTTGAAGAATTTATGAGAGAATATTTAGAAACTCATAATGGGAACAGACAGGATCAATATGGTTTCACAAAAGAGAAAGTTGTCTAACTAAGTTATTACATTTTTCAGGAAGTAACAAGCAAGATGGATTAAAAAAAATCTACAGGTGGTTGGTACTTGGATTCCCTCAAGGTGAACAATAAGGTGCCACAACACAGGATACTACATAAAATAAGAACACATATTAACATAGATGAAGGATCAGTTAAGTAACAGGAAGTAGAGAGTAGGGATTTTTTTTCTTCTCACATTGGCAAGCTGCAGTGATTGGCATGGTGCAGGGATCAGTCTTGTCACCTCAATGATTTACAACCAATGACATTGAGGGACTGAAGGTACAACAATCATACCAGGACAGTTGAGCAAGTACGTTGGAAAAAGGAGGTAAACAAAAAAGGGATATGGGTAAGTCAAACAATTGGGCAAAATTTAACAGTTGGAATTTAATTTGGAAAATGTGAACCTGTCCATTTTGGCAGGAAGAGTAGAAAAGTAATGTACTGTTTAAATGTGATGATTGCATAACTTGGTGGTATCAAGGGATGTAAATATTCTGACAAATGTTAGTGTGCAAGCACAGCTACAGAGTAGGAAAACAAATGGAATGTTGTTTACTTTCTTGCAAGAGGGAATGGAACATAAAAGTAGAGAAAATTTATTAAGGCTGGACACAGCTTTGGCGAGGCCAAATTTGGCCAGCTTTAGTCTCCTTATTTTTAAAAAAGATTTAATTGTATAATAGACAGTTTAGAGAAGATAGACTTGATTGATTCCTGTGTTGATGGTCACATGAAGCAAACTTGAACACAATGGACTGTTATGTACTACTTTTAGAAGAATGAGAGGTCTAAATTTCACTGATCTTAGTGACGATGTTGATTACACTTGATAGAATCAATACCAGGAAATTGTTTTCTCTTGTGGTAGAGACTAAAACTTGGGAATACAGTTTACAAATAAAATCATATAATCACAGAATTATTGCTGGACAGAAGGCTGTTCAGTCAATTGTGCATGTAGGACAGTTTTATTTTGTTGCAGAGGAGAATTAGCCTGAGGAATTCTCTTCCTCAGAACACAGTGATTGCTGGATCATTGAAAGTATTCAAGGCTAAATTTGAGTCCCGTGGCTCAACACTTCAACTCCCCCTCCCACTCCACCAAGGACATGCAGGTCCTTGGACTCCTCCATCGCCAGACCATAGCAACACGATGGCTGGAGAAAGAGCGCCTCATCTTCCGCCTACGAACCCTCCAACCACAAGGGATAAACTCAAATTTCTCCAGTTTCTTCATTTCCCCTTCCCCCACCTTGTCTCAGTCCCAACTCTTGAACTCAGCACCACCTTCCTAACCTGCAATATTCTTCCTGATCTCTCCGCCCCACCCCCACTCCGGCCTATCACCCTCACCTTAACCTCCTACCACTTATCGCATTTCCAACGCCCCTCCCCCAAGTCCCTCCTCCCTACCTTTTATTTTAGCCTGCTTGGCACACCTCCCTCATTCCTGAAGAAGGGCTCATGCCCGAAACGTCGATTCTCCTGTTCCTTGGATGCTGCCTGACCTGTTGCGCTTTTCCAGCAATATATTTTCAGCAGCGATAAAGTTATTTCCAACAATATTCTTACAAACCTCCTCTGTGCTTTCTCCAAGTTCATCTCTTTTCTGGAGTGATAGGGTCTGATAATACGTAAATTAACCTCTGACATGAGATGTAATGTTGCTGTGACTTCAGAGTCCTGTGTTAGTGTTCTGCTAAAATGGTTGATCAACTTACCACAGAATATGCAATTCTGTAGAGTTACCATTTCATACAGAGGAAGTGCACTATTGTTAAACTGTCATTTAGAAGCCAGGCTTCTGTTTCTGTTCATATCTGTTACGATATGGGGAAAACCCAGCCGCCACCCCCCCAGCCCGCTAATTTAACCCTGTAACATGGAAAAGATTAACCCCGTACAATGATCTGTGAAAATTTGAGAAACAAAGAACTATCCCAAAAGTCACTACTTAAAATAAAAATTAACACCTTTGGTTTTTAAAGTCTAACAGAGAATAATTAACTAACAACTATTTACAACTCCTTTCTCTAACCTATCTTTTACTTTCCTCTTCTGAAATACTGGTCTGATAAAACCTCCAAGTAAGATTTACCAAAAAATTCAAGTTTCAAAACTAGCCAGCTGTCAAATCTTCTCTTTATATTTTCCTCTGTAGATTTATTCGCCAGGTCAGTGTCAATAGTTTTTTTCTCTCTGTGCAAACTCCTTCTCTAGATAGGTATCTCTCAGAGAGTTCTTACTAGCAGCCTACCTCTGTTAATCTTTTGGATCTGGATCAGAGGTGCTGGAAGAGCACAGCAGTTCAGGCAGCATCCAACGAGCAGTGAAATCGATGTTTCGGGCAAAAGCCCTTCATCAGGAATAAAGGCAGTGAGCCAGAAGCATGGAGAGATAAGCTAGGGGAGGGTGGGGTGGGGAGAGAGTAGCATAGAGTACAATGGGTGAGTGGGGGAGGAGATGAAGGTGATAGGTCAGGGAGGAGAGGGTGGAGTGGATAGGTGGAAAAGGAGCTAGGCAGGTCGGACAAGTCATGGTGACAGTGCTGAACTGGAAGTTTGAAACTATGATGAGGTGGGGGAAGGGGAACTGAGGAAGCTGTTGAAGTTCACATTGATGCCCTGGGGTTGAAGTGTTCCGAGGCAGAAGATGAGGCGTTCTTCCTCCAGGCGTCTGGTGGTGAGAGAGCGGTGGTGAAGGAGGCCCAGGACCTCCATGTCCTTGGCAGAGTGGGAGGGGGAGTTGAAATGTTGGGTCACAGGGCGGTGTGATTGGTGCGGGTGTCTCGGAGATATATATATCCCTGGTGGTGGGGTCTTTTTGGAAGTGGCGGAAGATCCACAAGCCTGACCACCCTGGCCGACCCATTGTCTCAGCATGCTCCTGCCCCACTGAACTCATCTCTACCTACCTCGACATTGTCCTATCCCCCCTAGTCCAGGAACTCCCCACATATGTTCGAGACACCACCCACGCCCTCCACCTCCTTCAAGACTTCCGTTTCCCTGGCCCCCAACACCTCATCTTCACCATGGATATCCAATCCCTCTGCACCTCCATCCGCCATGACCAGGGCCTCCAAGCCCTCCGTTTGTTCCTCTCCCGACGTCCCCAACAGTACCCTTCCACCGACACTCTCATTCGTTTGGCCGAACTGGTCCTCACCCTTAATAATTTCTCCTTTGAATCCTCCCACTTCCTCCAGACCAAAGGGGTAGCCATGGGCACACGTTATGCCTGTCTCTTTGTTGGCTACGTAGAACAGTTGATCTTCTGTAATTACACCAGCACCACTCTCCACCTCTTCCTCCGTTACATTGATGACTGCATTGGCGCCACCTCGTGCTCCTGCAAAGAGGTTGAGCAATTCATCAATTTCACCAATACATTCCACCTTGACCTTAAATTTACCTGGACCATCTCTGACACCTCCCTCCCCTTCCTGGACCTCTCCATCTCCATTAATGACGACCGACTTGACACTGACATTTTTTACAAACCCACCGACTCCCACAGCTACCTGGATTACATCTCTTCCCACCCTATCTCTTGCAAAAATGCCATCCCGTATTCCCAATTCCTCCGCCTCCGCTGTATCTGCTCCCAGGAGGACCAGTTCCACCACAGAACACACCAGATGGCCTCCTTCTTTAGAGACTGCAATTTCCCTTCCCACGTGGTGAAAGATGCCCTCCAACACATCTCGTCCACATCCCTCACCTCCACCCTCAGACCACACCCCTCCAACCTTAACAAGGACAGAATGCCCCTAGTGCTCACCTTCCACCCTACAAATCTTCGCATAAACCAAATCATCCGCCGACATTTGCGCCACCTCCAAAATTACCCCACCACCAGGGATATATTTCCCCCCCCACTCCTTTCCACCTTCCGCAAAGACCATTCCCTCCGTGACTACCTGGTCAGGTCCACGCCCCCCTACGACCCACCCTCCCATCCTGGCACTTTCTCCTGCCAACGCAGGAACTGTAAAACCTGTGCCCACACCTCCTCCCTCACCTCTATCCAAGGCCCTAAAGGAGCCTTCCACATCCATCAAAGTTTTACCTGCACATCCACTAATATCATTTATTGTATCCGTTGCTCCCAATGCGGTCTCCTCTACATTGGGGAGACTGGGCGCCTCCTAGCAGAGTGCTTTAGGGAACATCTCCGAGACACCTGCACCAATCAACCACACTGCCCAGTGGCCCAACATTTCAGCTCCCCCTCCCACTCTGCCGAGGACATGGAGGTCCTGGGCTTCCTTCATTGTCGCTCCATCACCACCAGATGCCTAGAGGAAGAACGCTTCATCTTCCGCCTCGGAACACTTCAACCCCAGGGCATCAATGTGGACTTCAACAGCTTCCTCATTGCCCCTTCCCCCACCTCATTGTAGTTTCAAACTTCCAGCTCAGCACTGTCACCATGATTTGTCCGGACTTGTCCGACCTGCCTAGCTCCTTTTCCACCTATCCACTCCACCCTCTCCTCCCTGACCTATCACCTTCATCTCCTCCCCCACTCACCCATTGTACTCTATGCTACTCTCTCCCCACCCCCATCCTCCCCTAGCTTATCTCTCCATGCTGCCGGCTCACTGCCTTTATCCCTGATGAAGGGCTTTTGCCCGAAACGTTGATTTCGCTGCTTGTTGGTTGCTGCCTGAACTACTGTGCTCTTCCAGCACCACTAATCCAGAATCTGGTTTCCAGCATCTGCAGTCATTGTTTTTATTCCATTAATCTTTTGGCAGTTCTCCCCCAGCTGTTCACATTTTCCTGGTCTTTTACCCCAAAACATCGGATTGTGTCTTTGGTTTTTAATATTGTTAATATACTCAATTCACACTTGATTGGAGTTTGATACTTTTTGGGGGTATAATTTAAACTGATTGGCCTAATTAAAATTTGTTTTTGTCACCAAGCAACCAGCTACACTAGCCGCTGGACCAC
The DNA here is from genome assembly GCF_020745735.1 of Hemiscyllium ocellatum. Classification (NCBI taxonomy): domain Eukaryota; kingdom Metazoa; phylum Chordata; class Chondrichthyes; order Orectolobiformes; family Hemiscylliidae; genus Hemiscyllium; species Hemiscyllium ocellatum. Next base: position 19,630,512 of record NC_083417.1, on the reverse strand, counting down.
ATGTTACATTTTTGGTAAAAACAATGACTGCAGATGCTGGAAACCAGATTCTGGATTAGTGGTGCTGGAAGAGCACAGCAGTTCAGGCAGCTCTTCCAGCACCACTAATCCACATGTTACATTATATCTTGTCCAAGCCACTTGGTGGATGTTCTGCTAGCTTTTAACTTTCTTAAAGGTACAATACACTTCTACACCTTCATAACATACCCAAGGAGCCATATGCCAACACCCCTGTATTAGATAGCCAGAACGATACACAGTACGCTAGCTGTGTCCTAATTAGTGTTTTTTACAGTTCCAAAACAGCCCTTCCTAATCTCACATTCCAAATCTTGGCTAATAAAGGAAAATCAGTATGCTTTCTTGATCACATTATCTATTTTTGGGAACTATAATTACCATTCTGTTCCTCTAACTTTTTTTAAAGAATTCTCCTACTTATTGTATATTTCTCTGTCTTGGATGCCTTCCCCAGATACAATACTTTACATTTATCCAGTCTGATTGACTTTCATTCATTACTTATCTGGGCACACGAGCAGTTTCTACACCAGAACCATTGAGCTATACCATGAACAGGAACGGGTACAGCACTGAGCAGTGTGAAATTCCTCTGGAAACAGCCTTTTAAACTCAAGACTCACAACTATAATCTTTTTCCTCCTGATACTGACCTTGGCTTCATTTTACCACTTTCTACAGGTTCCCATGAGCTTTAGATTTTCTAACTTTTCTGCTATAGAAGCACAGAGTATAGGAGAAGGAATAGTCCATTCAGCCCTCTGAGCCTACTTTACCATTCAATACAATCGTGGCTGATCATCCATTCTTGCTTTCTCCCCATATCCTTCCATTTCCTTCATCCCAAGAACAATATCTAATTCCTTCATAAAACATTCAATGTTTTGGCCTCAACAGTTTGCAGTGGCAGAGAATTCCACAGGCTCACTATTCTTTAGGTGAAGAAACTCCACCTCATCTCTGTCCTAAAATGCTTTATCGCTAGGTGTAACCTCTGGTTCTGAATGGCCTAGTCATCGAGAACATTCTATAATAATCTAATTAAGATTTTATAGGTTGTTTTGAGACTAGCATTCATTTTTCTAAGCTCTAATGAATAAAGTCCTAACTGATTCAGTCTCTCCCATACATTAGTGTCACCATCTCAGGAATCAGACTGGTAAAGCTTCTTTGCAATCCATCAATAGTCAAAACATCCTTCCTCAGATAAGGAGATCAAAGCTGCGATATCTGATGAAGGGCTTATGCCTGAAACGTCGATTCTCTTGCTCCTCAGAATTCCTGATGAAGGGCTTATGCCCGAAACGTCGATTCTCCTGTTCTTTGGATGCTGCCTGACCTGGTGTGCTTTTCCAGCACCACACCCCTTGTGCTCTTATCAATGCCCTTCACAACCATAACAAGCATCCCTGCTCCTGTACTTGAACATTTTTCATGTGAACACCAGTGTACAACTTGCCTTCTTTGCTGACTGTTGCACCTGCACACCTTTGGTATACAAGAAGATTCGGGTATTGTTGAACCTCTCCATTTCCCAATTTATCGCTTCAGAAAATAACCCGCCAGCTTGCTTTTGTAAACTTCACATTTATCCACATTATTCTGCATCTGCTATGTAGAATCTTGTCAAAGGTTTTGCTGAAATCTACAAAAACTGTATAAAATGTGCTACCTGTATTGGTTGTTCTAGTTAACTGTTGAAAAACATTCAATCTAATCACTCAGACATGAGAAAAAAAGACCAGAAACCTGCAGATGCTGAAAATCAGAAAAACAAGTTGCTGGAAAAAACTCAGCAAGTCTGGCAGCATCTGCAGATAGAAAGCAGAGTTAATGTTTCAGGTTGAGTGATCCTTCTTCAGAATGGTTATCGTCAGTCATGATCTTTGCTTTATGAAGCAATTCTTTCTGTCATGAATCTGTGCCTCACTCAAGAACTATTGCTACGGTCTCAATTTTTCTCTTTTACTTTCCCATCACTGAGGTGAGGTTATCCAGTCTATAATTCCTTAAACTGTCCTCTCTCCCCTTTTTAAAACAAATGATACAATGAACCAAATACTGAACTACAGAAGCAATCATCCTAACACCCACAAATGAAGTTGTATTAGAACATTACTTCAATGAGCCACCACACACTGCAGCGCAGAGGAACTACGCAGAGCAGAGAAAAATCACCTATACAGCATATTCAGAAAGAACCGGTACCCAATGAACACAGTCTGCAGATTTCTCAGCAACAAACCCAAACAAGCAGACAAAACACATCCAGAAATCCTAACCACTCTCCCTTATATCAAAGACATCTCAGAAATGACTGTCAGACTACTCAGACCCCTTGGCATCATGATGGCCCACAAACCCACCAACACACCAAAACAGCAGCTAATGAACTTGGAAAAACCCTATACAGACAACATGCAAAACTAATGTCATTTACAAAATACGTTGCAAGAACTGTAACAAACACTACATTGGACAAACAGGCAGAAAATTAGCCAGCAGGATACATGAACATTAACTAGCCACAAAAAGACATGGCCTACTCTCACTAGTATCCCTACATGTAAATGAGGAAGGACACCACTTCAACACAGACATCCTAGGACAAGCCAAACTGTGACGCACACAAGAATTCCAAGCAGCATGACATTCCAACCGGAACTCTATTAACAAACATATTGACTTGGACCCCATTTACCAACCTCCAAGAAAAAGAACAGGAATTGACATCACCACAACAAATAACATCACCAACCCAAGGAAACCTAAACACATTAATAGAAAGCGGGTCACTAATATCGAAGGCTCACTGAAGATGTTACCTAAATGGTGATTAAACATCTGAAAATGAACCTTCCAGCTCAGCGAGCAAACTTACTTCCAGATGATACAATGTTACCAATACTCCACTCCACTGGCATCATGCCTGCAACCAGAGAGGATTGGAAAATTATGGTTTCTACCTCTAGTATTTCTTAGAGAAAGTGAGGACTGCAGATGCTGGAGATCAGAGTCGAGAGTGTGGTGCTGGATAAGTACAGCAAGTCAGGCAGCATCCAAGGAGCAGGAGAACTTGACTCTGATCTCTAGTATCTGCAGTCCTCACTTTCTCCTGGATGGTTACCTTTGATTACAACGGGATCTTGATTAGATGGGCCAATAGGCTGAGAAGTGGCAGATAGAGTTTAATTTAGACAAATATGAGGTGTTGCATTTTGGGAAAGCAAAAGTTACCAGGACTTATGCACTTAATGGTAAGGTCCTTGGAAGTGTTGTTGAACAAAGAGACCTTGGAGTGCAGGTTCATAGCCCCATGAAAGTGGAGTCACAGGTGACAGGATAGTGAAGAAGGCGTTTGGTATGCTTTCCTTTATTGGCCAGAGTATTGAGTACAGGATTGGGAGATCATGTTGTGACTGTACAGGATTTTGTTAGGCCACTTTTGGAATATTGCATGCAATTCTGGTCTCCTTCCTATCGGAAAGATGTTATGAGACTTGAAAGGGTTCAAAAAAGATTGACAAGGATGTTGCCAGGGTTGGAGGATTTGAGATTTAGGGAGAGGTTGAATTGGCTGAGCTTGTTTTCCCTGGACTGTCAGAGGTTCAGGGATGACCTTACAGGGGTTTATAAAATCATGAGGGGCATAGGATAAAAAGACGAAGACTTTTCCGTGGGGTGGGGATGTCCAGAACTAGAGGGCATACGTTTATGGTGAGAGGGGAAAAATATAAAAGAGACCTAAGGGCATCATTTTCACTCAGAGAGTGGCTCGTGTATGGAATGAGCTGCCAGTGAAAGTGGTGGAGGCTAGTACAATTGCAACTTTTAAGAGATGGGTATATGAATAGGAAGGGTTTGAAGGGATATGGCTGGCTGTTGGCAAGTGGGATTAGATTAGGTTGGGATATCTAGTCGGCATGGACGAGTTGGACTGAAGGGTCTGTTTCCATGCTGTACGTATCTATGACTCTGTGAGTCTATTTTAACCTTAACTGAGAAGCCTCTTCCAAGGCTACCTCGAAGATGTTCTCCTCCTCTTTCTACAATTCCTGATGAAGGGCTGATGTCTGAAATGTTGATTAATCTGCTCCTCAGATGCTGCCTGACCGGCTGTGCTTTCCAGCAACATAGTCTCAACTCCAGTATTTCTTTCCTTGCTTCTTTTAACAGCCTGGGCTACATATCACTTAAACCTGAATATTTATGCTTTGAATTGCCTGGAATTCCTGGTGAGATGCCATTTTTAAAATGCCTTTTTGTACTTGGATAGCCACTGTCAATCCAAAACTGCCAAACATGGCTTCTGTCACCTGCCTTAGCCATGAGACAGACAAGGAAAGTTTGGTGCCCCACTTTGCAGGCATCGAAAACTGTTGACTGGTACCATTTAACTGGGTTTCCTCAGTAATTTTTCCCTCCACTCAGAACACGTGTGTGCGTGTGTGTGTGTTTGTGTCAGGGCATTAGATTTTTCAGCTGGTAGAGGTGTATGTTGATAATGCATAATTTTGTGGTCAGAATTAATTTATTCGTAATAAACAGCAGTCGTTCTGTGATGTACAGAGACCTGGTCAATGTTTTCCGTTAACCTGACTCTGTCAGACAAGTAATTGAGGAACCTTAAACTCTTTGAATTAAGATTTAACCCCTGTGAAAAACCAATGAATAGATGGACTCAAGTATTTTCCCAAGTAGGTCGTGACAGAGTCATCCCCTTTGGACCAGATTTTCCTGGAGGAGGTAGGAAGATCAACCTAAGAAATTTCCTGGGTGAAAGCCCATGTCTTTTTAAATGGGATCCCCACCACCATAATTTCATGTTGGGTTGGTGGGAATAGAATGAGGTCAGGCCTGCACCTCTGAGGGGAGAATTCCAGTGACAACAGAGGTGGGTAGATGACCAGTGTCTTCATTTACAGGTCAGCATCTTTATGATGAATGTCAGACATTCAAACCCCTTACCCCCCACCCTCCCATGTCCACTTTGATCCATATCCTCTTCAATCCCTGGAAACTTTTAAAATTTACAAAACAAACCAAAAGAACTGCGGAAGCTGCATAAATCAGAAATAAAAACATACAGAAATTTCTGGAACAGCTCTGCAGTTCTGGCACCATCTGTGAAGAGAAGTCAGAGTTAAAGTTTCGGGTCCTAAGGTCTCTGGAAGTGAAATTTTAACTCTGATTTTCCTTCACAGAGCTGTTCCAGCAATTTCTGTTTTTGTTTCTAATAAACTAAATTTATGCTTAGACAGCATTGCGTAGGAAAAAAAATCTCTCATTCAAACAGGTTATTCAAAAACAAATTAGACCCTCTCAAGTGGTCAATCTATTGTAAAAATAAGTAATTTTTTTTATTAAGCACCAACAAACTCTACTAACCCTTTTAAAACTGTCAATCAATGTATCCAAGTAGCTTCAACACAGAAAAGGTCTTTTGAAACTCTAACAGCCAAAGCAGTTATATAAATCACTGCAGCTACTGTAATTTCAAAATACAGATTTGGTTTATTAAACAGAGATAGATCTTTATTTTTATAACACTAGATGGCCTGTCAATCAAAGTAGTCCAGGAATATATGAGTAGCTTTCTTTGCTTTAACTAACTACTGGTGAATCCTTTTTTCTCATTTTAAATTACTGTGGACATCTAAATCTTCCCGCCTTAGGCGACTGACTGTGTGGAGTTTGCACGTTCTCCCCGTGTCTGCATGGGTTTCCTTCGGGTGCTCCGGTTTCCTCCCACAGTCACAACGCTGTGCGGGTCAGGTGAATTGGTCATGCTAAATTGCCCGTAGTGTTAGGTAAGGGGTAAATGTAGGGGTATGGGTGGGTTGCGCTTCGGCGGGTCGGTGTGGACTTGTTGGGCCGAAGGGCCTGTTTCCACACTGTAATTAATCTAATCTAATCCCCTTATAATATTACATAAGATATTCAAGTCACTGCTGTAAAACATATGAAACTTACAAAATAGCATCACATTACCAGAACTGAAAGCAATTTTTTTATGTATTTCAAAATATGAAACAATGTCAGGAACTGATGACATGTGTTGTAGTGCCTCAATTAGAACTATGGCTCATGGTTTATCCTCTGAGGGACTGTGAATCAGGTTTACTTACTGAGGGAACCTGACCATATAACAATTGTGGGGATGTGAATGATTTTGAAATACCTCCCCACCACCCCCCAGTAGAACAAATCTTGTTGAGAACTAATTGCCCACAATTAGTGATATCTATTGGAAACAGATATAGGGATATGAGTCATTGGGATCCAGCCAAAACTATCATTTTTAAAGTCTTCCCATGTAGCCCAAACTTAGGTGAAAATCCAGCCCTTTTTCTATGTTGTTCTTTAGTTTTTCTTTGAACATCTCCCACTAGCCTTCAAAGTTAAAAGTCCCATAACACCAGGTTATAGTCCAACAGGTTTATTGGAAGCACACTAGCTTTCGGAGCGACACTCCTTCATCAGGAATCACCTGTTGAAGGAGCGTCGCTCCGAAAGTTAGTGTGCTTCCAATTAAACCTGTTGGACTATAACCTGGTGTTGTGGGACTTTTAACTTTGTACACCCCAGTCCAACACCGGCATCTCCAAATCATAGCCTTCAAATGGCTGTTTCCAATAATTTTTAACCTTATACATCACATTGTACTAAAATTGACCTTTCTCCAAGAATAGAAATCTCATTCTCTTGAGCTGTCTTTATCCATTTCCAAAAAATGAATTAAATCTAATGGAATTACATTCAACACAACTAGAATGCTCTTGAATTAAAATGCTCACCTGCCTGAATCACAAATCTGGAAAGACTCCTTCTCCTTTTGGACTTGCTATTTGCCAGCGAAAAACATTATCCTCAACATTGTTGAAGAACTTTGCAAACTTTATATCTTTAGAGTGAATTTATCCTACTTAATGGCAGGAAATCTCCTATTCTTCATGATATATTGTTTCTGCATTTCTAAAAGGTGTATGATGGTATATTGTCCACTCCCAACACTAGTAATGTAGCAACTCCAGTTAACCAACAATCTATCGTCTCTAATTTCACTCCATTGTCACCGAGTCACATTCCTGTGATTGAATATTCAAGTCCTCATAATAAATGACTCATGGTGAAACACAAGTTTAATTACTAAGTCAACAAGAATTTAACATGAATGTGAAATAGGGCCTTTATTGCACCCAGCACTTGATCTGGGAATCCAGCCATTTTGAAATACAATGACTTAGAAGTGGACAAAGTTTAAAATCACATAACAGGTTCTAGTCCAACAGGTCTATTATAGACAGGTATCTGCAGAATTATATTTTGCTCAAAAAATGCATAACCTACAATCAATCCAGTAATATTCAATAAACCTCATTTTAGAAATAGAAGCAATCTGACTCATGATTGGGTCAGAGACAGACTTTAACCTCACATCTTTAATGCACTGTCTGAGCTGAGGTGGCACTTTTTGTTAGAAAACCTGAAGTTAACTTGAGAATGTGACTTAAAAGGAGTTCTGGGATTTACATATTAAAGAACAAAAATGAACAAACCCATTGTAAAAGATGAAAGACTTAATCTAGGTTTATCACTTCAGCTAATAACTCCCCACCTACGTTCGGGACACCACCCACGCCCTCCACCTCCTCCAGGATTTTCGCTTCCCCGGTCCCCAACGCCTTATTTTCACTATGGACATCCAGTCCCTGTACACGTCCATCCCTCATCACGAAGGACTCAAAGCCCTCCGCTTCTTCCTTTCCCGCCGCACCAACCAGTACCCTTCCACTGACACCCTCCTTCGACTGACTGAACTGGTCCACCCTGAATAACTTCTCTTTTCAATCCTCCCACTTCCTCCAAACTAAAGGAGTTGCCATGGGCACCCGCATGGGCCCCAGCTATGCCTGCCTCTTCGTAGGATATGTGGAACAGTCCATCTTCCGCAACTACACTGGCACCACCCCCCACCTTTTCCTCCGCTACATCGATGACTGTATCGGCGCTGCCTCGTGCTCCCACGAGGAGGTTGAACAGTTCATCAACTTTACTAACACCTTCCATCCTGACCTGAAATTCACCTGGACTGTCTCAGACTCCTCCCTCCCCTTCCTAGACCTTTCCATTTCTATCTCGGGCGACCGACTCAACACAGACATCTATTATAAACCGACTGACTCCCACAGCTACCTGGACTACACCTCCTCCCACCCTGCCCCCTGTAAAAACTCCATCCCATATTCCCAATTCCTTCGTCTCCGCCGCATCTGCTCCCAGGAGGACCAATTCCAACACCGCACAGCCCAGATGGCCTCCTTCTTCAAGGACCGCAGATTCCCCCCAGACGTGATCGACGATGCCCTCCACCGCATCTCCTCCACTTCCCGCTCCTCCGCCCTTGAGCCCCGCTCCTCCAACCGCCACCAAGACAGAACCCCACTGGTTCTCACCTACCACCCCACCAACCTCCGCATACAACGTATCATCCGCCGCCATTTCCGCCACCTCCAAACGGACCCCACCACCAAGGATATATTTCCCTCCCCTCCCCTATCAGTGTTCCGCAAGGACCACTCCCTTCGTGACTCCCTTGTCAGATCCACACCCCCCACCAACCCAACCTCCACCCCCGGCACCTTCCCCTGCAACCGCAGGAAATGTAAAACTTGCGCCCACACCTCCACACTCACTTCCCTCCAAGGCCCCAAGGGATCCTTCCATATCCGCCACAAGTTCACCTGTACCTCCACACACATCATTTATTGCATCCGCTGCACCCGATGTGGCCTCCTCTATGTTGGTGAGACAGGTCGCTTACTTGCGGAACGCTTCAGAGAACACCTCCGGGCCACCCGAACCAACCAACCCAATCACCCCGTGGCTCAACACTTTAACTCTCCCTCCCACTCCACCGAGGACATGCAGGTCCTTGGACTCCTCCACCGGCAGAACATAACAACACGACGGCTGGAGGAGGAGCGCCTCATCTTCCGCCTGGGAACCCTCCAACCACAAGGTATGAATTCAGATTTCTCCAGTTTCCTCATTTCCCCTCCCCCCACCTTGTCTCAGTCGGTTCCCTCAACTCAGCACCGCCCTCCTAACCTGCAATCCTCTTCCTGACCTCTCCGTCCCCACCCCACTCCGGCCTATCACCCTCACCTTGACCTCCTTCCACCTATCCCACCTCCATCGCCCCTCCCCCTAGTCCCTCCTCCCTACCTTTTATCTTAGCCTGCTTGGCTCTCTCTCTCTTATTCCTGATGAAGGGCTTATGCTCGAAACGTCGAATTCTCTATTCCTGAGATGCTGCCTGGCCTGCTGTGCTTTGACCAGCAACACATTTGCAGCAGTTATCACTTCAGCTGCATGACACTGTAATCTTTTGCTATAAATTCCGTGTCTTACGGTCCTGCTTCACAACTATCTGATGAAGAAGTTGTGCTCTGAAAGCTAGTGTCTCCAAATAGACCTGTTGGACTACAACCTGGTGTTGTGGGATTTTTAACTTTGAAAAACAGTGGCTCTCTCACCTTAGCTTTATGAGCGCTAAGTGGGATTTTCCTGAAGAAGGCAGCAAAGAGCTGAGAACTCATATTGCCATCCAAGGTCATCTGTAGGCCACAATTTTGCAGCAGAGAGCAGTGGGAGCTAGGCTGAAGTGACTTTGGAGCGCAGAGCTAGTTGGGAAGGTAAGTGATTGTTATTTAAGAACTTACCTCAACGCCAACGGTCGTTTTGCAGCAGAGAGCGGCGGGAGCTGGGCAGAAGTGAAGTCGGAGTGCAAAGCTGGTTGGGAAGGTAAGTGATAGTTATTTGAGTGGGTGTGTTCTAGACCCCAGGTCCTACAAAGTAGGGCCTCCTCTAACCTAACTTTAAAGTCCACAGACTTGCCCCAAAAAGAGAGTCCAGGGAAGTTCCTGTTGAGAGAAGAGAGAGTCTTTAGCTCAGGAGTCTTCGACAAGGAGTTGAGTGAAGTGATTACGCCACAGTTGAAGACATGACTGCCAAGCTGGTTCAGCGTGCTACATGCATGATGTGAGAGGTCAACGACTCTAGTGTATTTGACTCATATATCTGTGGAAAGTGTGTGCACGTTCAGCTACTGACAAACTATATCGCAGCACTGATAAAAGAACTCGAGGACCTTAGGCTCATCCGAGAGAACGAGATCTTTCTGGACAGGACTTTCAGCGATGTTATTACACTGACCATACCAGAAGAGAGCAGAAGAGAGAAGACGATGAGGAAGGCAGAGAGGAGCCAGGTGTAAGAGACCACGGGGGAAGTACCTGTCAGGAAAAGTTGAACTTTTTGGAAACAGTAGAGACAGATGACACTGCCAATCCATGAGGCGGTCAGGTCTGTCAATCAAAAGTTGGCGTGGAGGCAGAGTCGAGGAGTCAGACATTGCACAGAGCCGTGGTGATAGGGGACTCCATCGTGAGAGGAAGTGACCGGGGTTTCTGTGGCAACAGGCGGGATTTGAGGATGGTGTGTTGCCTTCCTGGTGCCAGGATTAAGGACATCGCAGACAGAGTGCAGGAAATCCTCAAGGGCGAAGGTGAAGAGCCAGAGGTGGTGGTACATGTCGGCACAAATGATGTCGGGAAGAAGAGGAGAAACATACTACAGTGGGATGTCGGAGAACTAGGAAGAAGGCTGAAAAGCAGGACGTCCAGGGTGGTTATCTCCGGTTTGCTTCCAGTTCTTCAGGCTGGAGAGGCCAGAAACAGGGAGATAATCGACTTGAATGTGTGACTGGGGAACTGGTGCAGGAAGCAAGGATTTAAATTCTTGGATCACTGGGGTATGTTTTGTGGTAAGCATAAATTATACAAGAGAGACGGTTTGCACCTTAATAGGTTAGGGACCAGCATTCTGGCAAGCAGGTTTGCTACTGCAACACAGCTACGTTTAAACTAAATAGCGGGGGCGGGGACAAACTGGAAGTTTAAGAAGGAAATTGAAGGGAAAGTTAGAACAAGGGAAGTCAAGAAAGACAACTAGATTAGATTTAGATTAGATTCACAGTGTGGAAACAGGCCCTTCGGCCCAACAAGTCCACACCGACCCGCCGAAGCGCAACCCACCCATACCCCTACATTTACCCCTTACCTAACACTACAGGCAATTTAGCTTGGCCAATTCACCTGACCCGCACATCTTTGTGACTGTGGGAGGAAACCAGAGCACCCGGAGGAAACCCACGCAGACACGGGGAGAACGTGCAAACTCCACACAGTCAGTCGCCTGAGTCGGGAATTGAACCCGGATCTACAGGCGCTGTGAGGCAGCAGTGCTAACCACTGTGCCACCATGCCGCCCACTAATCAATGAAGCAGAAAACTCAAAAAGGGATTGTGCTGTAAGGTTGAGTGAAATAGGAGTTGATAGGAAGGATGAGGGCAGTAACAAATTAAAAATACTATATATGAATGCACGAAGTATTAGAAATAAGATGGATGAGCTTGAGGCTCTTTTGGAAATTGGCAGATACGATATTATGGGGTTAACTGAGACGTGGCTTCAAGTGGATTTGGCCTGGGAAATGAATATTCAAGGCTATATGTGCTATTGTAAGGACAGACTGATGGGCAGAGTGGGTGGGGTGGCCCTGTTGGTAAGGGATGATATTTAGTCCCTTGCGCGGGGGGACCTAGAATCAGATGATGTAGAGTCAGTATGGATAGAGCTAAGAAATTCTAAGGGTAGAAAGACCCTCTTGGAAGTAATCATACAGGCCCCCAAGCAGTAGTATGGATGTAGGGTGTAAGTTGAATAAGGAGCTGAAATTGGCCTGTCGCAAAGTTGTTACTATAGTTGTTATGGGGGATTTCAACAGACTGGGAGAATCAGGATGGTATTGGACCTCAAGAAAGAGACTTTGTGGAGTGCCTCCAAGATGGATTCTTAGAACAGCTGGTGCTGGAGCCTACCAGGGAGAAGGCAATTCTGGATCTGGTATTGTACAATGATCCAGAATTGATCAGGGACCTCGAAATGAAGGAGCCATTAGGAGGTAGTGACCATAATACAATAAGCTTCAATCATCAATTTGAGGGGGAGAGGGTACAATTGGAAGTGACAACATTTCAGTTGAATACAGGGAACTATGGAGCTATGAGGGAGGAGCTGGCCAAAGTTCAATGGTGCAATACCTTAGCAGGGATGACAGTGGAGGAACAATGGCAGATATTTCTGTGCATAATGCAGAAGATACAGGATCAGTTCATTCCAAAAAGGAAGAAAGATCCTAGGAGGAGGCATAGGTGGCCATGGCTGATGAGGGAAGTTAAGAAACATATAAAATCAAAAGAGAAAAAGTATAACATAGCAAAGATAAGTGGGAAAACAGAGGACTGGGAAGCTTTTAAAGAACAACAAAGGATTACTAAGAAGGAAATACGCAGAGAAAAAACGAGGTACGAAGGTAAACTGGCCAAAAATATAAAGGAGGATAGTAAAAAGCTTTTTTAGGTATGTGAAAGGCAAAAAAATGGCTAAGCCTAAAATTGGGCCCTTGAAGACAGAAACAGGGGAATATATTACGGGGAACAAAGAAATGGCAGAAGAATTGAATTGGTACTTCAGATCTTTGTTCACTGGGGAAGACACAAGCAATCTCCCTGAGGTAACAGTGGCTGAAGGACCTGAACTTAAGGGAATTTATATTTGCCAGGAATTGGTGTTGGAGAGACTGTTAGCTCTGAAGGCTGATAAATCCCCGGGGCCTGATGGTCTACATCCCAGGGTACTGAAGGAGGTGACTCTAGAAATCATGGATGCGAAGGTGATTATTTTCCAGAGTTTGATAGATTCAGGACCAGTTCCTGCGGATTGGAGGGTGGCTAATGTTGTACCACTTTTTAAGAAAGGAGCGAGAGAGAAAGCAGGAAATTATAGACCAGTTAGTCAGACCTCAGTGATGGGAAAGATGCTGGAGTCAATTATAAAGGATGAAATTACAACACATCTGGATAGTAGTAACAGGATAGGTCAGAGTCAGCATGGATTTACGAAGGGAAAATCATGCTTGACTAATCTTCTGGAAATTTTGAGGATGTAGCTCTGAAGATGGACAAGGAAGATCCAGTGGATGTAGTGTACCTGGACTTTCAGAAAGTCCCACATAGAAGGTTAGTGAGCAAAATTAGGGCGCATGGTATTGGGGGCAAAGTACTAACTTGGATTGAAAATTGGTTAGCTGACATGAAACAAAGATAAGTGATAAACGGCTCCTTTTCAGAATGGCAGGTGGTGACCAGTGGGGTACCGCAGGGATCAGTGCTGGGACTGCAGCTTTTATAATATATATTAATGATATAGAAGATGGTATTAATAGTAACATTAGCAAATTTGCTGATGATACAAAGCTGGGTGGCAGGGTGAAATGTGAGGAGGATGTTAGGAGATTACAGGGTGACCTGGACAGGTTAGGTGAGTGGACAGATGCATGGCAGATACAATTTAATGTGGATAAACGTATAGTTATCCACTTTGGTGGCAAGAACGGGAAGGCAGATTACTACCTAAATGGAGTCAAGTTAGGTAAAGGGGCAGTACAAAGAGATCTGGGTGTTCTTGTACACCAGTCAATGAAGGCAAGCATGCAGGTACAGCAGGTAGTGAAGAAAGCTAATAGCATGCTGGCCTTCATAACAAGAGGGATTGAATATAGAAGCAAAAGGGTTCTTCTACAGCTGCACAGCGCCCTGGTGAGAACACACCTGGAATATTGTGTGCAGTTCTGGTCTCCAAGTTTGAGGAAAGACATTCTGGCTATTGAGGGAGTGCAACGTAGGTTCACAAGGTCGATTCCCAGAATGGCGGGACTATCTTATGTTGAAAGATTGGAGCAACTGATCTTGTATATCCTTGAGTTTAGAAGACTGAGAGGGGATCTGATTGAGACATATAAGATTATTAAAGGATTTGACACTCTGGAGGCAGGAAACATGTTTCCGCTGATGGGTGAGTTCCGAACCAGAGGACACAGCTTAAAATAAGGGGTAGGCTATTTAGGACAGAGATGAAGAGAAACTTCTTCACCCAGAGAGTGGTGGCTGTGTGGAATGCTCTGTCCCAGAGGGCAGTGGAGGCCCAGTTTCTGGATTCGTTTAAGAAGGGATTGGATAGAGCTCTCAAGGATTGTGGAATTAAGGGTTATGGAGATAAGGCAGGAACAGGACACTGATTGAAGATGATCAGCCATGATCATAATGAATGGTGGTGCAGGCTTGAAGGGCAGAATGGCCTACTCCTGCACCTATTGTCTATTATCAATTTAATACATAGAATACACATATTGAAGTTTCACAGGGTTAGGAAGAAGAGATCACACCCAGAGTGAGACACAGCCCCAGTGAATGGATAGTTTAGGGACTTTGAAGGCAGCATGAGAATTTGGTACAGAGAAGAAGAGAAGCATTTTGCCAGTTTTTTTGGCTCAGAGTTTGTAAGTTATTTTTAACAGAAACCATTGACGCTCAGAATCAGGGCCCAGAGCAAAAGAGTGACATCACAAGTCAGTTTATTGGGTGGTGATGGCTCCTATTTTGATGATCAATTATAGGTTACTTTCTCATTGAAGGTAAATAGAGGAAATATTTACCAGCTGCAAACTAAATGACCAGTAAAAAACTTCTAAAAATCCAAATGAAGAACAAAAATTAGAGATGGCTGGTCAAGGGATATGTTACAGCTACATGATGTGGACTTTGGTAGACTCCACTGTGGTTTATAGTGTCCACATCTGTAGCAAGAGTTGGTTGCTTGAGGAACCCGGCTCAGAATTAATGACCTGGAGTCTGAGCTTCAGACTCAACATGGAGAGGGAGAGTTACCCGGACGCTGTGTTTCAGGAGGCACTCACACCCCTCAGATGAACTACCTTGATTTCAGTCAGTGGTCAGGATGGGGGGATGTGACTTCAAATGAGGCAGCTAGAGAGATCCAGAAGATACTGTGAAGGAGCCTCAGCCCTTGGCTAACAGGCTTGAGATTCTTCCTTCTTGTGTAGATGAGAGTGGGGACTGTAGGGAGAATGAGCTAACTGACCATAGCACTGTGGAACAGGGAGCCATTGAAGAGGGGAGAGAAAAGAGAGAGACATAGTTTAATTGGGATCAGTATAGTCAGGGAACAAACAGTGTTCTCTGTGGCCAGAATTTAAAATCCTAAAGGCTGTATTGCTGACCTGGTGTCTAGTTTGAGGATATCTCATTTAAGAGGAATTTAGAGTAGGAGGGGAAAGTCTTGGCTGTTGTGATCTATGTAGGCACAAATGATACAGGTAGAATGAGGAACAAGGTTCTTCTGAAGGAATTTCAGCAGTTAAGGGCTAAATGAAAAAGCAAAACCAAAAAGGTAATGGTCTCCGAATTACTACCTGCACCGTGAGCAAATTTGCACTGAGTCAGCAATGTTAAAGAGGTAAAGGCATGGCTCAAAGATTGATGTGGGAGAAACAGATGTGAATTCATGGGACATTGGCACCTGTACTGGGGAAGGAACCAACAATTCTGAAGAGATGGGTACACCTGAATTAGTCTGGAACGTGTGTGTGTGTGTGTGTGTGTGTGTGTTGCTGAGATAAGTTACATGAAAAATGTTGGAAAAACTTAAAGGGGTGGAGGGCTCAGCAGGAACAACTATGAAATGGTGGTGGGTGTGCAGACAACACAGGACTCAGGGTGTTGGAGTTAAATGCAGACAACATGCAAAACAATGAGCTGATACCAGAGACTGAAACTGGCAGGTACGGGATCAGAAATGTGGGAATCACAGAGGTGTGGCTGCAAGGGATCAGCCATTGATACTATAAAGTTCCTATTTCACATTCATGTGTAATTCTTTTTGATTTAAACTGGTGTTTCACCGTGAGTCATTTACTATTGGGACATGCGGGATATTCAGACACAGGTATGTGACAGTGGGGTGAAATTAGAGAGGGTAGATTGTTGGTGAACTGGAGGTACTACATTATTTGTGTTAGAAGTGGACAATATAACATCATACAGTCAAAGTAATTTTTTTTAGAAGTTCACAAATAATAGGCCATGAAGAGTAGGAGATTTCCTACTATTAAGTAGGATGAATTCACTCTAAAGATACAAAGTTTGCAAAATGCCAAGGATGTACATTCTATTGAAATGACAGGCAGAAGGGTTGCCTTGTCAGTAAGAAATGAAATTAAATCAACAGCAAGAACTGATATGGAGTCAGAAGATGGAGAATTTGTGTGGGTAGAGTTGAGGAATTATAAAGAAATAACGACCCTGATGGGAGTAGTGTACAGGCCTCCTAGCAGTAAACAGGATGGGGATATAAAATGAATCAGGAGATTGAAAAAAGCATACAAATAAAGCACTATTACAATAAGCATGAGGGTCTTCAATCTGCAGGTGGACTGGGAACATCAAGTGGCAGTAGATCTCAAGAAAAGGAATTCATCAAATATCTATGAGATGGGTTTTATGGAGCAACTTGAGGTCGAGCCCACTAGGGATCAGGCAATTCTGAATTAGGTGATGTGGCATGAGGCAGACTTGATTCGGGAGCTTAATGTGAAGGAACCTCCATGTGAGCAGTGACCATAACATAAGAGAATTCACCCTGAGTTTGAGATGGAGAAGCTGGAATCAGATGTAACAGTATTACAGTTGAGTAAAAATAAATACAAATACATGAGAGGAAAGCTGGCCAGAGTTGATTGGAAGGGGAGCCTGATAGGGAAGATGGTGGAGCAGCAATGGCAGGAGTTTCGGGGGGTAATTTGAAAGACACAGCAGGGAGGATGAAGCAATCATGGCTGACAAGGAAAGTCAGGGACAGTGTAAAATCAAAAGAAAAAGCATACAATATGGTGAAGACTAATGGGAAGCCAGAGAATTGATAAGCCTTTAAAAAGTAGCTGAGGATAACTAAATATACAATAAAGAGGGAGAAGATGGAATATGAGAGTGATATAAAAGATGGTTGCAGGAGTTTGTTTCAGAGATTTAAAATGTACAAGAGAGACAAGATTTGACATTGGACCATTAGAAAATGAGGTTGGAGAAGTAGTAATGGGAACATAGAAATGGCAGAGGAACTGAACAGGTACTATGCATCAGTTTTTGCCGTGGAATACAATAGCAGCATACTAGAACTTCAAGAGCATCAGGGGCAGAGGTATGTGTAATGGCTATCACTAAGGGGAAACTGAAAGTCCTGAAGGTGGATAAGTCACCCAGATCAGATGAACTGCATACTACAGCTCTGAAGGAGATAGTTATGGAGGTTGTAGAGGCATTGGTGGTGATCTTTCAGGAAGCATTGGAGTCAGTGAGGATCCCAGGTACTGGCATGGATAGAGGATAGGCTGACTAGCAGAAGGCAGAGAGTCGAGATCATAGAAGCCCTACAGTGTGGAAACTGGCCATTTAGCCCAACAGGTCCACACTGATCCTCAGAAGAGGAACCCACCCAGACCCATTCCCCTACCCAAATTACTCTACATTTACCCCTGACTAATGCACCTAACCTACATGTTTATGGGCAATTTAGCATAGCCAATTCACCTAACCTGCACATCTTTTGCATTGTGGGATGAAACAGGAGTACCTGGAAGAAACACACGCAGACACGGGGAGAACGTGCAAACTCCATACAGACAGTCGCCGGGGGCTGGAATTGAACCCAGGTCCCTGGCGCTGTGAGGGAGCAGTGCTAACCACTGAGCCACCGTGGCAGCCACTGACTAGTGGAATTCCACTGGGGTCAGTCGGGGCAACAATTATTCACCTTATATGTTACCAATCTGGGTAAAGGAACTGAGGGCCTTATTGTGTAATTTTGAAAAATGACACCAAAAAGGGGGAGGGGTAATATGTGTTGAGAAAGCAGGGACATTGCAGAAGGTCTTAGTCAGGCCAGGGGTGTGGGCAAAACAGTGTCAAATAAAATGTAATGAGTGAACATGTAAGTTTAAGCACTTTGGTTGGAAGAATAGAAGCTTTGACTACATTCTAAGTGGGGAAAGGCTTTGGAAATCTGAAGCAGAAAGGGATCTGGAACTCCTAGTTCAGGATCTCTTAAGGTTAATATGTGGGTTCAGTTAGCAGTTAAAAAGGCACATGCAATGTTAGCTTTCCTTTCAAGTGGGTTACAAGAGCAGAGACATACTGTTGATGCTGTATAAGTCTGTATCAGACTGCATTTGGAATATTGTGGGCAGTTGTGGTCCCTGGATCTAAGGAAGGATGTGCTGGCATTGGAGATGGTCCATAGGAGGTTTTCAAGAATGATGAAGGATTTGTCATATGAGGTCTCTGATCTGTACACGGTAGAATTTGGAAAAATGAAGGGGGTTTGGAGGGGCGATCTAATCGGAACTTACAGAATTCTGATAGGGTTGGATAGAATGAAATTGGAGAAGATGCTTCCACCAATAGGACAGACAAAGATTTGAAGGCACAGACTTGGTTGAAGGGCCAACACTTCAGAGCTGAGCGGTGGAGGAATTTCTTCAGCCAGAGGATGGTGAACATGTGGAACTTATTGCTGCAGAGGGCTATGGAGGCCAGGTCACTGAGCATGTTTAAGACAGAGATAAATAGATTCCTGATTAGTGAGAAAGTCAAGGGTAAGGGGGAGAAGGCAGAAGAATAGAGTTGGGAAATATATCAGACATGATTGAATGGCGGAGAAAACTTGATGGGCCAAATGACCTAGTTTTGCTCTCATGTCTTAAGGACAAATGGTCATATATTTCATGTATAGAGACATCGAGAAGACCTACGAACTTAGTTATCTCCCTTATCTATTGTAAAAGCTAAGTATTTCATCATGCTCATTTAGTTCTAAGATGTTCTTGATTAGATTTATCAAGCAGAGGGAGGTGATGGCCTAATGGTATTATCACTGGACTATTAATCCAGAGGCCCAGATAAATTGATGGGGACCCAGGTTCAGATGGTGGAATTTGAATTCAACAAAAATTTGGGATTAAGAATCTAACAATGAACATGAACCCATTGGTGATTGTCAGAAAAATCTGTCTGGTTTACTAAGGTCCTTTAAGAAAGAAAACTGCCATCCTTACCTGATCTGGCCTACACGTGACTCCAGACCCAAGCAATGTAGCTGATTCTTCCCTGCCCTCTGGGCAGTTAGAGATGGGCAATAAATACTGGTTTAGTTGGCCACACCCTCATCCTGTGAATGAATATAAAAACTCCCTTAATAAATTGAAATAAGTTGATTCACACGAGGAAACAAAGAAAGCAAAATGTCTCAAAGTCAGGGCTCTTCCCAGCTAAATGGATGATGGTATATATATTTTCTCACCAATTATCATGGGAGTAACAACTGTTCTTGAACATGACAATTGTACTTTGCTCTTGAACTGGCTTATTGTCTCTTTGTTTCTCATGTGGTATTTCAATGATACGCTTTGCTGTCATTTTATTTGCCACAGTCTCCTTCATCACCTAAAATGTATGTGTTTTTTGAGGGCTATGGTAGTGGTAATATCATTGGGCTAGTTCTCTAAATGATCAGGATCCAAATCCCACCACTGCATCTGGTGTAATTCAGAAATCCATTAGCACAATCTGAAGTTGATAGCTAATCTCAGTAATAGTGACCATGAAACTATCTATTCTCATAAAATGTCACCTGGTGTGCAAATATACTTTTAGGGAAGGTAATCTATTCTTACTTGGCCTGACCTACATGCAACTTTGGAGTCACAGCAATGGGTTTAGTTTAGATTAGATTCCCTACAGTGTGGAAACAGGCCTTATGGCCCAACCAGTCCACACCGACCCTCTGAAGAGTCACCCACCCAGACCCATTTCCCTGTGACTAATTCACGTAACACTATGGGCAATATAACATGGCCAATTCACCTGACCTGCACATCTTTGGATTGACTGTTAACTGCCGTCAAGGGCAATTAGGAATTGGCAACAATGAGTAATGCCTATATTTTGTGAAATTTAAACTAAATTTAAGACAAAGTGAAAATCCAGAATGGCCTCTTTCTGTCTCTTATTTATGTTAATACCTTCACAGTAAGTGGAACCGATTACCTCCATAGTTATCAATTGGGAGGCTTTCTAGACATGTCTAGAAGGTGGTCTTGAAAATGTAGTCTATTTTTCTTCAACAATCAAAAAAATACCCGAAAGTGAAGGTTGATTATTTGCAATGGAAGCAGGTCACAGGAGCTGGGTTTGTTTTCTTGACCATTCAATTAAAGGCAACAGTTGAGCTCTTAATGCCAGAGGTCCAATCTGAGACCTTCCAGCTTTTATGGTGCTCCCAATTGCAAAGCCAGGTATGTTACTGAAAGGAAGGTTGCATCAGTCATGTTAGTTCAGAATGTCAACAATGTTAGAAGGAGGTCATGGAAATGTTCTTTCTTATACTGTTTGTAAACTTGACATGAAAAGACTTATCTGGTAAAGGAACATAAATTAATATAACACGAGAAGAGGATGCTGAATGGTTGGAACAGCAAGAACTTTGAACTATTATCCTTCAATAGCTAATTAAATTCAGGCCTGGAACATCTACTCTGCTTGGTCAGAGCAATGGCACAGAGAATGCAGCAGTCTGCAGCTATGTCCAACTCTCACTGCTGACTCCAAGAACACACCATCAAAGCTGATTGGCAAAATGTAGCAAGGGGAAGAATGATGGACAGGACACCACCTGGTCAGTTGGCTTTCTTGTTAAAGTTAATGACTGGAGTGGAAGGATTCCAAATGGGCTAAATGTCTAAAGTGATTAAGATCTGGACAAAAGGTGGGCACACGGTATTACATAGATATGAACAGACAAGCTAGGAACAAAGCCACAAAACGCATTCCATCGAGCCTGCTCCACCATTCCATAAGACCATGGCTGTTCTGATTTTAACCTCAACTCTACATTCATGCATATTTCAGATAATATTTCATTCCCCATGGTTTTCAAGAATCAGTAATCTGCCTTAAAAATATTTAAAGCTGCTGCACTCACTTCTTTTTGAGAAAGGAAATTCCAATCACTCATAATCCTTAGAGAAAAAATGTTTCTGATCTTTGTTCTAAATGAGTGCCCCCTTATACTTAAACTATGACTCCTAGTTCTAGATTCTCTCACAAGAGGAACATTCTTTTCACACCCACCCATTCAAGTACCCTCAGGATGTTTATGTTTCAGTTAAGTCACCTTTAACTCTTCTAATCTCCAGAGGATACCCACCTCTGCTATCTAGCCTTTCCTCATCAGACAATCCATCCATTCTGGGGATTAGCGTAGTAAACCTTCTCTGAACTGCTTTCACCTCATTAATATCTTTTTGTAAGTATGGTGACAGATATTGTTCACATATTCCAGACGCACTCTCACCAATGCCCTATATAACTGAAGCACAACCTCCCTACTCTTGTATACAATTCCCCTTGTAATAAGCCATAACATTCAATTACCTTTCTTAATTAAATGCTGTACTTGCATCTGAACCTTTTGTGATTCATAGACCATAATTTACCAGCTATGAATAAAATAGTAAGGTAAGGGAATCCAAGATGGCGGTGATCTGAGTAGATCTGCTTTGCTGAGCGCTGCATCCCAGCCCAGCAGTAGTGATATTTTTACATCCCCCCCCCACCACCACCACCAAACTTACCTTCTTTTCTGGAGAAAATTAATGTTAAATAGTTGTGAAACCATTTAAATCCATTTACAGTGGAGCCTCGATTGTCTGAACGAGATGGGTGGGGAGTATTCTGTTTGGATGATTGATCGTTCCGGTGGCCTGAAACATACGGTAATCTTTGAGTGCTGGTTGTTTGAGCATCTCTTGATTATCCGGCAATGCACGCCATAATGCCGTTTAGCCAATAGCTGATCTGATATAGTGGTAGTGGTAGTTTGAGTGCCGGTTATCGAACATCTCTCAGTTATCTGGCAATGCATGCCATAATGCCGCTTAATTGATAACTGAATGCTGGTTGCTTGGTGCCATTTTTGCAGGGCCTTATGATCTTTTTTGGATGGTCTGGGATTCGGATGGTTGATATTTGGATAGTTGAGGTTCTACTGTAAATCCTTTTTTGAGCGAACGAAGATGACAAAAGGAAAATACAGCTAAGTCCCAGCACACGGGACACTCGCCAAAAGCATTGTGCAGGCCCACGACTGTGACAGTGGATGCAGCTGCAGCTCCCTCTGCAACCGAGAAAGAGATACCTGAACAGCAGAACGTCACTGAAGAACCCGTGGTGATCCGAGGGATGACCAAATAGTCGATGGAAGGCAATCGTACTCAGCTGGAGCTATGAAAACATGAAAAGGAGTTGGAAGGGCTTGGGAAGTGAGTTGAAGAGTTTGAGTGGTGGACTGTGGCGTAGGAGACCAAGGTTGAGTCCTCAGTGGGGCAGATCTAGGCCCACGAAAAACACATCTGGGCCTCGACTGAACAGGTCAATGACCTGGAAAATCGAGGTAGGAGGAAAACTTTACGGTTGTTGGGCTGCTGGAGGGAGTGGAAGGTGGGCAGCTTGCAAGCTTTTTTGAAGACTGGCTATCACAGTTTCTTGTCAGGAATGCCAAAGCAGACTGAGTGAAGGTTGACAGAGCTCACCGGGTTGTGGTGTGCCCCTGTCTGGTCCTGGCACAATTTCAAAGCTACAGGGACAAGCAGGAAGTCCTGGAATCTTCTAGAAGGATGGGGAAAGATCCACAGGCCTTACCAGGGAACTAAGATAATGTTTTTCCAGGACTTTTCTGCAGCAGTGATCCATAAAAGGAAATTGTTTGATGATGTCAAGAGAAAATTAAGGGACCTTGATATTCAATATTTGATGAAATACCCAGCAGTGCTTCATATTACTCACAAGGAGATAGCACGGTCATTTGACTCCTCGGAACAAGTGAGATATTTCTTGGACACTTTAAAATAATTCAGATGGATTTATATACATTGACAATAATACTTGGTTTTCTTTTCTCTTGCTATGTTTCTTGTAAAGTTACTCTTTTCTTAAAGAAGCTTCAGTTGGTGTGTTTTTTTTCCTCTCTGATTAGGATTGATGTTGATATATAGTTGGGGGTTTGCAGAGTCCTCACTATTTTGTCTGTTTCATTCAATTGCTTGAGTCTGGGGTGTGGCTCGAGCTGAATGGGGGAACGGAGATGTGTGTGGGAAGTGTAAATGCCCTCTATGGGCAGAGGGTAGATTTCCCCATTAAATGCCTTTTGTGTTTTGTATTTAGTTTAGTTTTTTTGGTTTCTCATAAATGGGGCTACTTTTGTATATGCTCAGCGTGCTATAAGTTGAATTCTTCCTCTCGGCAGATCAATGGTGATTGTAAAGCATCATGGCTAGCAGTGTTCTTCACTGGTGCATCTGGAATATGAGAGGGATTCATTTGGTAGTTAAAAGGAAAAAGATGTTGTCTAACCTTAAAAAGGAGAGTGTGCATGTTGCCCTGTTGCAGGAGACTCACCTTAATGACAAGGAACACTTGAAGTTACAGCAGGGCAGGTTTGATTGGGTGTTTTTCTTATTCTTTAACACTAAGGGTGGGGAGGGTGGCCATATTCGTCCGGAAGAAACTTTCATTTAATTTAATAGATTGCGTTTAAGATGAATACGGTCAGTGTTGTTATCTTTAAGGTCCTAACGCATGGCAAGAAATACGGTATTGTTTTCCAACCTAATCCCCTAAATTTCTGGCGGCTGCTGCACTATGTAAGCTGATGGCCTTTGTGCCACAGCATATTATTATGGGGGGGGACTTTAGTTGCCTTATGGATCCTGTGCTGGATAGAATCCCCTGCTGGATTGAATCTCCAAGGCCCCCGCAAAGCTTTCTCCACAATCTAAACAGATCTATGAGTTGAACTAGGATTGGTAGACATTTGGAGACATCTACCCTATAGGCAGGGACTTTATGTTCTTTTTCAATGTGGTTTTTTGTGGCTAGCTGATGTTCATGGGGGAAAAAAAAGACATGAATCACTCTCACTAATATCCTTACATATGGATGAGAAAGGACACCAATTCGAGTGGGACAACACATCCATCCTTGGGCAAGCCAAACAGAGACACACATGAGAATTCCTAGGAGCATGGCATTCCAACTTGAACTCTATCAACAAGCACATTGACTTGGATCCATTTACCATCCATTGAGAAAAATAACAGGAATTGACATCACCATAGGAAATGATGTCACCACAGGAAATAACATCACATAAATAGAAAGCGGGCTATACCACTAGTGCATCATCTGAAGACTCATTGAAGATGTTACCTAGTATGATGAAGAAACATCTGAAAATGAGCCTTCCAGCTCAGCGAGCAACCTACATTTTCTCTGAATTCCGGTCTTCTTTTCTTCTTAGGAATCTCTGCTTCACAGGTTACTTATCAATTAAGGTACCTTTTAAGAGATCTATTTTTCTGGGCAGTGTGCAGTTGTCGTGCGCAGTGTGCAGTCGTCGTTGGCTTGGCAGTAGTCCTCTCAACTGTTCAATCTTCCCTGGTCTTATACCCTCATAGTGTCATCGGCTTTTAAGATTGTCAATATACTCAATTCAAATTGAATTGGAGTTTGGTATTATTTGGTGTATAATTTAAACTGATTGGCCTAATTTGAATCTGTTTTGTTGTTTCCAGGCAACCAGCTAATGTGGCTTTTGACCAAGTGTTACATTATTACCTTATTGAGAACACTTGTGTTGTCAGGGAGCTCTACCAGCTTTTAACTCTCTTAAAGGTACAGTACACCCACATCTTCATAACACCTCCCCCTTTAAGAAAAAAATCAATCATTGTCATGAAAAGATTTTCTTCTTTACTTTTTAGACACATGACCCAATTATACCAATAATTTTAATATAAGTTCACTTTAACTTCCCTCCATACACCTGTATCAATATAATATTAAATAAAGACAAATAAAACACTATCAATTAAATCCATGATAACACATCTGCAATCACATTCTTCCAACCTGCAACATGATTTTAAAATTAAAAGTCTGTAACCTAAGACTCCAATGAAATAGTCTCATATTCTTGTCTGAAAGCATTCTAAGAATGTAAGCAGATTGTGATCTGTGTACACAACCATTTCCAACACATTGTTCATGATGTCCACATGAAAATGTTGTAAAGCCAGTATCAAACTCAATATTTCTTTTTTGGTCATGGAGTATATTCTCTGGTGGATGTTGACTTTCTTCAAAAAGTAACTACCTGGCAGTTCCATCCCATCGTTATCTTCCTGTCGGAGTACAGCTCCAACTCCAATGTCACTAGCATTAATGGCAACTTTAAAACGTTTTGAAAAGTTTGGTGTAGCTAAAACTGGTTTAGTGGTTACTATCGCTTTCAAATGGTTGAATGCCACCTGGAATTGTTCTGTCCACCGAAACTTTGTGTTCTTCAGCAAATCGGTTAACAGTGTCACTATTTCCGATAGAATCCGCAGAGTCCTAAGAATTGAAACACCTCTTTCTTCAAAATTGGTCATGGAAATTCCTCAATGGCCTTTATCTTTGAGTTCCTTGAGGTCAACCTTCCATGACCTATGTTATGTCCCAAGAACGTCAAATCTGCTTTCACGAATTCCATTTTATTTAGGTTTATCACCAGTTTTGCTTCTCGTAGTCATTCAAACAGCTCTGCCAACTATACCATGTGATCTTTCCAGGATTTACTAAAGATCACTACATCATCCAAATAGACTGCACAGTTTATTTACCCAGCCACAACTCTGTTCCTGAGTCTCTGGAATGTGGCGGGGATGTTCTTCATTCCAAAGGGTATCACTTTAAACTGATTTGGCCAATTGGGGTTACAAACACAGAATTTTCTTCCGCTGTCTTTGATAAATGTACCTTCCAGTAACCACGCATTAAATCCAACTTGGTGATGTAACTGGCTTATCCGACTTTCTCGATACAAACCTCCAATCTAGGAATTGGATATGAGTCTAATTTTGTAATGGCGTTGACCTTCCAATAACACACACAGAATCGTTGAGTCCTGTCCAGTTTGGGAACTAAGATAATCGGCGAACTCCACTCGCTCTGGCTTGATATCCTTTTCAAGCATGTCCTCACCTCCACCTGGACCAGTCTGGCTTTGAAAGGATTAAGCCGATAGGAATGTTGTTTTATCAGCACAGTATTCCCTATGAATACTTCATGTATAGTAGCATTAGTCCTCCCCATCTGATTCTTACATATATCCTTATACTGCTATAACAAATCTTTCAACTGTGTCTATGTTCCTGAGACAGATAGCTTACTAACCTATCCCACTCCACTTCATTTCTTAATCAATTTGATGCACATCAAAATCCACATCATCTGGATTTAATTCCTCACTCTGTGGGGCAGTAACACACACCTGTTTCTCCAGTTCATTCTCTCTAGTATAATATGGTTTCAACATGTTCACATGACATACTCGATACCTTTTTTTTCCTAACTGGCATCTTTACTAGATAGTTCACCTGACTCAACTTTTTCTCAATTTGATAGAGACCACTAAACCTGGCTTTGAAGGTATCTTCTACCATCAGTAACAGTACTAACACATCATCCCCACGGGAAAACGTCCAAGTCTCAGAGCTTTTATCTGCCACCTACTTCATTCTATATTGTGGCCTCTTTAGATGTTGTTTAGCTCAGTCACCTACTCGATTTAATCTCTCCCTCACCTCCAATACATAATCTGGGTGTGAGATCTTCAACTTTTGTCTTGACAATTTTTCTTTAATTAATTCCAAAGGGCTTCTCACTTCATGAAATATTAACTCAAAGGGAGTGAATTGAATAGATTCATTTGGGTCATCTCTCATGGCAAACAATATGAATGGGACACCTTTATACCAATCAATCAGGTAGTTCTGAGAGTATGCTCTCGATGGGATTCAGGTATGCACTGGGTTAAAGTGCTGTATACCTAAGCTATCCATAACCTCCTCAATAGCCTAGCAGTAAAATTTGACCCTTGGTCCAAGTGAATTTCTCTGGGTAGACCATACCATAAGCAGAAAGCTACTAACTCCTCTGCTCTTCTTTTTTGCCTTGATATTCCGCAATGGAATCATCTCCGGAAATCTGGGAGACACATCCATTATGGTTAACAAGTACTGATTCCCAGTTTTAGTTCTCCGGAGAGGACCTACACAATCAATTATAACCCACGTGAAAGGTTCTTCAAATGTGGGAATTGGCAATATAGGCGCTGGTTTAATTACCGTCTGTGACTTACCATTCGGCAAAAGTTAACCAGATCCTTGTGCATTCCAGGCCAATAAAAATGTTTTTGTACCTTAGCCTCTGTCTTTCGTACCCATTGGTGACTTCCTACAGGTAGTTAATGCGCTACCTGTAAAACCTCCTGTCTGTATGCTACCAGCAACACAATCTAATGGACTTTGACCCACTTCTCCTCTGCACTAATCTGCCCTGGTCTCCATTTCCACCCTAGGATTCTATCTTTCAGATAATAACCCTCTGGAATATTCTCTGCCTCCTTTTCACAGTACGCATCCACATATATATCTTTCATCATTTTGTATTGCTGTTGCAGGTCTCTTAGTCTTTCAGGAGTAAGCACTTCTGTCTGACCCTCTGCCTGATCAGGTTTTTCCTGCACCATTACATCAGACAGAGTATCATCTACCTGAAACTCAACACCTTCATTTTTCTCTTTACTTTGCACTTTATGTTGTGACTTATGATGGTGGGATCTGGTTACCACACAGTCCAGGAAAATACCAGAATATTTCTGTTTTAACTCCTCAGTTTCTTGTTCTTCCTTGGACTTCTCCACAATGTGGGGTGTCACTCCCACCTTGGATCCTGCCAAATCATTCCCAAAAACAAACTGAATTCCTGGAATTGACTATCTGTCAATCACTCCCATTGTAACTTTCCCAGTCTTGAGTTGGCACTCCAACCTGATCTTACATTGGGGAATGCTAAATTTCTGTCCATTTATCCCACAAATTAACACACTCTCGGGTAACAGATCAGAAAGAGTGCATTTTCGTTCATCCTTTACTGTCAGTGACTGTTTAGATCCTATATCTCTCAAAATTATAATTTCTTGTTCTTGTTCTTTCTGAGTAAACTTTACCCACAGAGGCAGATTCTTTGTAGAGATCAGGTACGAACTCCCTACCCAGCCCCTGCCTAGGCTGTGCACTCTCCTGCAGCTCCTCAGCTCTTCTTGGGGTCTCCTTTACTACCTTCACTAATGCCACTGGCTTAGCTTCTTTTACCACATCTTTTCCCACAGTGCCTTTCTTTAATGACCTGCATTGTGACTTTACATGTCCCATCTCCTAGCAGTGAAAACACCTTTTCCCAATGCCCTTCTGAAACCACTGGCACTGTAATTTTCTGTGTACCCCACCATTACAGTGGAAACACCCGAGGCCTTTCACCTCCTGTCCACCCTCTTGGGCTTCTTTTTCATCCTGTGGTAAATTCATACCAGTGCTTTCTACTCTTGGTTTTGTAGTGTAGGATCTCCACATCTCCCAACGTCTATCCCTCACAGGATGAAATTCTGGCCAGAAGCTTGTCTTATGCACCAGCATGTATTCATCTGCTAATTCTGCTGCCCTTCTCACTGCCTGGACTTCCTGTTCCTCCATGTGAATCCTTCCCATCTCTGGAAGTGAGTTTTTAAACTCCTCCAGCAGAACAATCTCTCTTAGAGCCTTAAAATTCTTATCTATTTTCAAAGCACGTACCCATCAATCAAAATGACTATGTTTAATTCTTTCGAACTCAACATGAGTGTGACCTTGTTCCTTCTTTGTGTTTCTGAACCGTTGTCTATATGCTTCTGGTACCAATTCACAAGCACTTAAACTAACCTGTTTCCCCTCTTCATAATCTCTTCACCCCTCAACTGACAGTGCAGCAAATACCTCATTAGCTCTGCTACCAGTTTAGTCTGAACTAGCATTAACCATAAATCCTCAGACACTCCATCTGCCTAGCCAATTTTTGAAATGAAATAAAGAAGGCTTCAACATCTTTCTCATCAAAATGTGGCAGAGTTTTGATGTATTTGTATATATCACTACCTTCTCTTTTAATTTCTATCCTGTTAACTTGACATTGCTGACTAATTCACAACTTCTCAAGTTCAAATTCTCTCTTTTTGTCTCTCCCTTTCTTCTCTCTCTCTCTTTGCTCAGCTAAGAACCCTCTTTTTCCCTCTCTTTTTCCTCCCTCTTTTTCCTCTCTCTCTTTCACCTTCTCTTTGTTTATCTTCTAACTGCATTTTCCTTGATTGAAATTTAAGTGTTTTACCTCTACCTCACTTACAATTTCAGCTTCACTTTTGTCCTTAGTTAAACCCAAATCTAACTTATTTGCTAGTTCTAAAATAGTCTTTTTTTTTCCCTTCGAAACTTTCTTGGTAAATTTGAGAATCATCTTCAAATCCCAGAACCTTTTTAGCAATTTTAAGAGGCATTTCTCTCACTTTTAATTTAATCAACCACAAGTTACCGAACTTAAACAAATTGTATCACCTACATTTTATTTAAAGATCTAGGACACTAACCTGCAAGCGTTTAAAATCTGCTGGGATTTTTCGTACCCCCAAATCTATTCCAATATGTCTAAACCAATTCAAATCCTGATGATGAGCCCCCAAACTGTTATGACACAGGGTAAGCCCTCCTGCTTAAGTTAAAACCAGCAACACAGAAAAGATTTATCCCGTGCAGTAATCTGTAAAAATTCAAGTGGCCAAGAACTATTTAAGGTAAAAATTAACAATTCCGGGCGGCACGGTGGCACAGTGGTTAGCACTGCTGCCTCACAGCGCCAGGAACCTGGGTTCAATTCCCACCTCAGGCGACTGACTGTGTGGAGTTTGCACGTTCTCCCCGTGTCTGCGTGGGTTTCCTCCGGGTGCTCCGGTTTCCTCCCACAGTCCAAAGATGTGCGGGTCAGGTGAATTGGCCATGCTAAATGCCCGTAGTGTTAGGTAAGGGGTATATGTAGGGGGATGGGTGGGTTGCGCTTCGGCGGGTCGGTGTGGACTTGTTGGGCCGAAGGGCCTGTTTCCACGCTGTATGTAATCTAATCTAATATTATGTAATCTAATCTAATCTAATCTAACAACTTTATTTCTTAAAGTATAACTGAGAATAATATAACTGACAACTATTTTTAATTTCATACTCTAATCTGTTACCTTCCCTTCCTTAATACTAGTCCAATAAAACTCCTGATTACGATTTACAAAACAAAACTTCTTAACTCAAAACCAGGCAGCTATCGTTTTCTCTGTATTCCTGTCTTCTTTCCTTCTTCTTAGGGATTTCTGCTTCACAGGTTACTGATCGATAAAGGTACCTTTTAAAAGAGCTATTTTTCTGGACAGTGTGCAGCTATCATTGGCTTGGCAGTTCTCCTCTCAACTGTTCAGTATTCCCCAGTCAAGATACTTAAGTCAAACTGGATTGGAGTTTGGTATTTTTGGGGGTATAATTTAAACTGATTGGCCTAATTTGAATCTGTTTTGTCATTTCCAGGCAACCAGCTAATTTAGGTTTTGACCAAGTGTTACGTTGTTACCTTATTGAGAACACTTGGTACTGTCAGGTATCTCTACCAGCTTTCAACTCTCTTAAAGGTACATTACACTCACATCTTCACAACACTTGTAAGCCTAAAAAGATCAATGCAGCATTCCAGAGGTTCTATTCTGAACATTTTCAGTCTGAATATTGTGAGGATAGATGGGATAAAATGGAATTTTTTTTAGGAACCTGGATCTTCCTGGGGTATCTGCTGAGCAGGCATCTCTCGTTAGTGCTCCATTAACAGCACAAGAAATACAGGAGGCAGTGAGAGAACCTCAAAGTGAAAGACACCCGGCGTGATGGCCCTGAGGTTTGTAAAGAATTTGTAAACATACTGTCAGGGCCGATGCTAGACATGGATCATATAGTTGGGATTGCCTCCCACCATCCTTGAAAGAGGCTAATATCTCTCTTACCCTCAAGAAAGGGAAGGCCGTGGAGCACTGTCCTTCTTATAGACCTACCTCACTCTTAAACTCTGATTTTAAAATTTTGTCTAAAACTTTAGTATTGAGGTTGGAAAGGGCGTTAGTTTCTATTGTTAAAGAAGATCAGATGGGCTTTGTAAAGGGTCGCAGATCCTCTAATAATGTTAAGAGGTTGCTTAACATGATTCAAGTGTGCTGGCAGCCATTGCTTCCAAGATTGGCGGTCTCTTTGGATGTGGAGAAAGCATTTGATCGGGTGGAGTTGCTGCATCTCAGGTATTCTCTGGAGTGGTTTGGCCTAGGTGGAATGTTTACTCTATGGGTAAAGGTACTTTACAGTGGTTCTCTGGTGGCGGTTCTCACCAATGATATAAGGTCTGACAATTTTAATGTTAGCAGGAGCAGTCGGCACAGCTGCCCCCTTTCACCTTTGCTTTTCACATTGGCCATTGAGCCATTGGTGGAGGACGCTAATGTGGCTGCCCTAAAGGTAGGGTCGAATGTGCATAAGATTACACTATATGCGGATGATGCTCTTACTTTTCTCTCGAACCCGGCAGTCTCTGTGCCCTATTTGATCCATTGTATTAATTCATTTGGTTCTTTCTCAGGTTGAACGATCATTTTTTCCAAAGTTGGAAGCTCTGCCAATGGGGTCTAAAGGGACCACCTGATGTGGAAGGTGGGTTTCTCTTTAAGTGGGCACAGATAGGTTTTCTTTACTTGGGCCTTCCTGTTACCCCTAGCTTTGATGAGTTATTCAAGGCTAATTTTGTTCATTCATTTGATAAGATTAAACAAGACTTTCAAAGATGGGGGGGCCCTTCCAATATCATGGTTGGGTCGAGTCGCTCTTATCAAAATGAATGGTCTTCTTCGCTTATTGTACTCTTTGCGAATGCTCCCTTTGCACTTTCCTCGGCAAATATTTCAGAAATTGAATGGCTAGTTTAATTCTTTCATTTGGTGCTATTAAGCTTGAGAAACTGCAATCATCCCAGAGATTGGTTGGAGTGGATTTCCTGGACATTAGAAGATATGAACTAAGCTCCCTCCTATTTTTTGTGGCTGGGCCTGTGGGGCTGCGGTGTTGACATGGTTGGATCACTTCGGAAATGTAGGAGGATGTTTATGAGAATGTGAAGAGGATTTCGATACATAATTGGACCCATGCCATGTAGTTAAAGATTCTTCATTGGGCTCATCGGGCCCCAGATGGTCTTGTGAAATTTGAGCATGGAGCATCTTCAATGTGCCCCAAATGTAAAATAAAAATGGGTACCCTCACTCATTGTCTGTTGTCCTGCCACAGGCTCCGCGCATATTGGAGCGCTGTGGCAGGAGTATTAGAGAGGGTTTTGGGACCGAAGTCGAGGTGGACCCAGTCTGTCGGCTTCTGGGTCTGCTGATTTACCTCCCTTAGATATACATTGGGAAAAACTTTTCAACATCCTCACTTTTTGTGCTCAGGATTGTGCTTGAAGGAGCAGCGCTTCGAAAGCTTGTGATTTCAAATAAACCTGTTAGATTATAACCTGGTGTCATGTGACTTCTGACCTTGTACGCCCCAGTTCAACAGTAGCACCTCCACACTATCCTACAAGGAGCATTGCTCAGGATTTTGGTTAATTTTGAAAATAGCACAAAGCGGTCTTTATGAATGATAGCAATGATTGGTAGGGGGACCAAGAAGAGATGGTCTAAACAAATGGTCATCTCTTGAGCATCCAGCTGGCTCTCTAGGGTCAGTGGGTATCAACTAACACAGCCAAACTCCAGCAGGGAAAAAAATGCCAGCAAATTCTTAATGTCACTTCAAAATCTGGAAAAGGGAGAAAAATTCTGAAACTTTCCTGCTGTAACATAACGACCATGCTCAGCTTTGGTGATATTAGTTGCCCTGGTCACCCATGATTTAGTCAGACCACAAATCGAACTAGCGGCTCTGTATGAGCTCTTAGAGTGGGGCATCCTTTTCAAACACAATGCTGGTTATATGCACTATAGGTCAGCTAGAGGTGAATATAACTGTTTCAGTGTCAGGTTTATGCTGAAGAAAACTCACCATTAAACCTCAAGTCCACTAATTGAGCATTTTGAATGTATTATGTCCCTGCTTCCTGTAAGGAATTCATTCCATTCTCCCATTTTTGCTGTCAACATTGTAGCTGTTCTGACAATACTACCCTCCTCAGAAATGTCTCCTTTTTTCCTCACTTGAGGATTCTCCACCACTTAGCTATATCTAATCCATCTCCCACAGTTTGCCCTCACTCCTTCTCTTCACTCCCACAACACTGATTGTATCCCCCAGTCTTCACTTTCCACCCCACCAAACTCTACATCCAAAGAATCATAAGCTCCTGATGCTACCTGGTTTGCTGTGTTCTTCCAGCCTCCTGCCTGCCTATTTTTGCTACCTTCAACAGGACACCACGACCATTCAGATATTCTCCTTCCTTGTCAGCATTTTGCAGGGACACATTGGTCGTCTCTTCTTCTTCTTCCAACAGCTCCCCACACTCCCACACCAGCTTCCCATGCATTTGCAGAAGGTATAGAACCTACCCAGATACTTCCTTTCTCCTCACCACCTAATAATCTAGACACACCTTCTGGGTGAAACTGTAATTTATCTGCATTTCACTCAATCTAGTCCACTGCACTCACTACTCACAAATGTGGTCTCCTCTCCATGATGAAGTGCAGACTGGGTGACCACTTTGCAGAACACCTGCATTCCGCCTGCAAAAATTACCCTGCGTTTCCTGTTGCCTGCCACTTCATCACATCACTGTGTTCCCTGCATAAGCTGGAAGAACAACATCTCATTTTCCACTTGGGGACCCTCTAACCTTCAGGATTGAATATTGAGTTCAATTATTTTAGGGCCTAAGCACCTTCTTCTGTGTCCTTACCCCAATCCCCACACATCAGACCTTGTTATCACATGGGCTGCTATGACAACCAGCCCATTGTCAGCTCCTCATGGTTCCCATTAGCAGCAATTGGTTCTCCTTTGCTGACCTTTACCCATTCCTTTGCCTAATCACTGTTTTCTCTCTCTGGGCTCCATCTCCATGTATATTTATTCCTACCCTCTCCCCCCATCCCGCCTTCAGCTTTCCTAGTTACAATCAATTCCCAAAATATTAACTTTGCTTTCTCTCCACAGATACTGCCAGACATGCTGAGTTTCTCTGGCAATTTCCAATTTGTTTCAGATTTCCCCCCCCGTCATAGTTCTTTGATTTGTTTTTGTTGCTAAGGATATGTTTTACACAGATTTAGATTCATTCATTCAGAAAGTTCCTTCCTAGCACATAATTGTCATCTTCAGCGATTTCAGTGTCAGAGTTGGCCATGACGGCCAGGTATGGAAGGGAGCATTCACAAACCATAGCATTGGAAACTGCAATGATTACAAGCATTTGCTCTTGGAACTCTGTGCAGAAAAGTGACTCTCCACAACCAGTACTGTCTTCCAACAAAAAAGATTGCTTCAAGGATTCACGCATGCATTCAGGTCATAAATACTGGAAGTAGATAGATTATGTCTTTGTGTGTTAGTATGACTTAAAGGACATACTACCTGCTACAGCGATGCCCAGTGCTGACTGTCATACAAATCAGTACCTTGTTTGCTCAAAGTTACATTTTCAGGCTAAATCCAAGATCAGAGCTGTTGGCAAGTACTGGGAATTTTGAGTCAGCAGTTTGCAAATCTGACCTTGCAGATATAGACATCAAGCAATGTGACAGACCGGAGGGTAAGATCCTGATCCCACAGCTGAGTCCACTGTCAACACGTCAATGCTGCAACATCAGATACTGGTTGTATGGAAATAACAAGAAAATCAACATCTGCTCAGAATAAAAAAGGCTAGCGCCTCAGGTTCACTTTGCTCAGCCAGCCAAGAGATAAAGATACCATACTTTCAGGCAGACAGCAACCCTCAGCATAAACTGAGAAACATCCAAAATGACTGGTGGTTAGCAGTTGCTGAAAAAGCTCAGCTACTTTGATACTGGCAAGACAAGAGGCATGAAGCATTAAATTCTGCTTGTGGACCAGCATATCAAACAAAAAAAATCTATGAGGAGCGCTGATGGTAAGGTATAACACACTGAGAAGGAGTCGCCCTGGACAGTGGTGACAGATTGGTCCTAGTCAGTATGGATTCATTCAAGGGAAATCATAGAACATAGAACAATACTGTGCAGAACAGGCCCTTTGGCCCTTGATGTTGTGCTGACCTGTGAACTTTTCTCAGCTCCCCTTACACTATCCCAAAATCATCCATGAGCTTATGTAAGGATTGTTTAAATCTCCCTAATGTGGCTGAGTTGACTACATTAGCAGGTAGGTAATTCCATGCCCTTACCACTCTCTGTAAAGAACTTGCCTCTGACATCTGTCTTAAATCTATCACCCCTCAATTTGTAGTTATGCAAGCTGACATCATCATCCTAGGAAAAGGTCTTTCTCTTTCTATCCTAATCAGGCTTGACAAATCTTCTGGAAGTTTTTGAGGATGTAACCAGTAGAGTGGACAAAGGTGAATCAATAGATGATGTGTGTCTGGACTTGCAAAAGGCTTTTGACAAGATCCACACAAGAGATTAGTCAGGAAAATTAAAGCTTATGGTATTGGAGGTAATATACTGACTTGGATAGAGAGCTGGATGGCAGATAGGAAACAGAAAGTTCGAGTGGCAGGCTGTGATGAGTGAGGTGCTGCAGGGTTCAGTGCTGGACCCCAGCTGTTCACAATATAGATTAACAATTTGGACGAAGGAATTGAATGCCAAATCTCCAAATTTGCAGCTGACACTAAGCTGGGTGGCAGTGTGTGCTCTGAGGAGGATTGTAAGAGGCTTCAGGATGACTTGGACAGACCAGCTGAGTGGGCAAATACATGGCAAATAAATATAGTGTGGGCAAATGTGAGGTTATCCAATTTGGTCACAAAAACAGGAAGGCAGATTATGATCTGAATGGCAACATCTTAGGAAAAGGTGAGGTGCAATGAGTGTCATGATCAAACAGTCGTTGAATATTGGGTAATCCACTCAGGAGTGAGATGAGGAAGATTTCTTCATTCAGAGAGTTGCGAACTTGTGAAATTCTTTACCAAAGAAGGCTATGAAGGCCAGTTCATTAGATATTTTTAAGGGGGAGCTGGGCGTGGCCCTTGTGGCTAAAGGGATCAAAAGGTTTGGGATTGCATGATCTGCTATGATCGTATGGAATGGTGTTGTCATCTTGAAGGGCTGAATGGTCTATGCCTGATCCTTTTTTTCATGTTTCTATGATTGTTGGTCAGCGCACTTGAAAAGCAAGTACAACAATGACCTTGCAAATCGCTTCTGAATGTACGGTGGGATGAAGCAAGGGTGTGTGCTGTCCTTGAACTTATTCATATCTGCTTCAGTATGCTTCCGTGAGTTCTGAAGTGGAATCAGTTGTGGGATCAGGGTGTTTCCTTCAGGTCTATCATGTGGTTTGATCTCTATCTCTGCAAGATCAGATTTGCAAGTTGTTGACTTGAAATTTTGTCTGTTTCCCGTCAGCTCTGATTGTCGGTTTGGTCTGCTGCAGGTAGCAGAAAACCCAAGGAGGAAGCTTACAGCATTTTCAGTCTGATGGCGAGTTTTATTTTTGTCAGTCTCTAGAATCTTTAAGCTCACACAGACATCGAGAAAACTGATCTATGAACTTTTTTCAATGATGACTGTGCTAATGTGTTGCTGGAAAAACACAGCAGGTCTGGCAGATCCGAAGAACAGGAGAGTCAACATTTCGGGCAAAAGCCCTTCATCAGGAATGGACCACAGTCAGATCTACAATGTGCAATGATTTTTTCTTTTCTGAGGTAGCATAATTCTTTGGACTAAACATGAATGAGGTCTGCCTGCACTTCAAGAAGGATATAGACCACTGAGCATTGGCATCAAGGGAACCAAACAGAATGTTTTCAAGCAATTTCTTGTTATGGGTTACATCATATTGTGGATGCCATTACACAGAAGGACATGGCGAATGGGCTTTCTAAACTAAACAGCTTATTCAGCAGACCACAAATGAGTCCAGGGCAACCACAGCCTTTGAGCTCAGACCAAACTCAAAGTGTACAAAGCTGTGGTCTCTACCAACCTTCTGTATCATGGGTCCTTTGCTGTGGACATGTTATGCCTTCTGGAGCACTTTTATCAGATCTCCTTCTGCAGCATCATCAAGATCTGCTGGTAAGATCACATCTCAGATCTTAAAGTCCTGGAAACAGCCAACACAGAACATAGAACAATACAGCGCAGAACCGGCCCTTCATCTCTCGATGTTGCACCAACCTGAGAACTATTCTAAGCCTATCACCCTATACTGTCCCATCATCATCCATATGCTTATCCAAGGACTGTTTAGATGCCCCTAATGTGGCTGAGTTCTCTACATTAGCAGACAGGGCATTCCACGCCCGTACCACTTTCTGAGTAAAGAACTTGCCTCTGACATCTGTCTTAAATCTATCACCCCTCAGTTTGTAGCTACACACCCTCATACAAGCTGGCATCATCATCCTAGGTAAAAGGCTCTCACTGTCCACCCTATCTAATCCTCTGATCATCTTGCATGTCTCTATTAAATTCCGTCTGAGCCTTCTTCATTCCAAGGAGAACAGACCCAGATCTCTCAGCCTTTCCTCAATAAGACCTTCCCTCCAGACCAGACAACATCCTGGTAAATCTCCTCTGCACCTTTTCCAATGCTTCCACATCCTTCCTGTAATGGGGCGACCAGAACTGTACACAATACTCCAAGTGAGGCTGCACCAGTGTTTTGTAAGGTTGCAGCATGACATCACTGCTCCAGAACTCAATCCCTCTACGAGTAAAATCTAACACACCTCTTAACAGCACTATCAACCTGGGTGGAAACTCCAAGATTCCTCTGCACATCCACACTACCAAGAATCTTTCCATTGACCCAGTATTCTGCGTTCCTGTTATTCTTCCCAAAGTGAATCACCTCACATTTATCTGCATTGAACTCCATTTACTACCTCTCAGCCCAATTCTGCAGTTTATCCAAATTCCCCTGCAACCTGCAACATTCTTCCCCATTCTTCACCACTCCACCAACTTTAATGTAATCTGCAAACTTACTGAGCCCTCCACCTATGCCTGTGTCTAAGTCATTTATAAAAATGACTAACAGCAGTGCTCCCAAAACAGATCCTTGTGGCACACCACTAGTAAATGGACTCCAAGCTGAATATTTTCTATCAACTACCACTCGTTGCCTTCTTATAGAAAGCTAGTTTCTAATACAAACTGCTCAATCACCCTCAATCCCATGCTTCCACATTTTCTCCAGCAGCCTACCATGTGGAACCTTATCAAAGGCTTTACTAAAATCCATGTACACCACATCAACTGCCCTACACTCATCCGCATGCTTGGTCACCTTCTCAAAAAACTCAATGAGGTTTGTGAGACACGGCCTGCCCTTCATGAATCCATGTTCACTATCTGCAATTGAATTGTTGCTTGCCAGATGATTATAAATCCTATCTCTTATAATCCTTTCCAAAACTTTTCCTACAAAAGACGTAAGGCTCACTGGTCTATAATTACCTGGATCATCTCTCCTGCCTTTCTTGAACAAGGGCACAACATTTGTAATCCTCCAGTCCTCTGGGACTAAACCTGTAGACAATGACGAATCAAAGATCAAGGCTAAAGTTTCTGCCATCTCCTCCCTAGCTTCCCAGAGAATCCTCAGATAAATCCCATCTGGCCCAGAGGACTTGTCTACTTTGAGAATTGATAACACCTCCTCCATACTAACCTCAATCCTTTCAAGTCTAATAGCCCGTATCTCAGTCTTCTCTTCTACAATTTTCCTGAGTGAAAACAGATGAAAAATATTCGTTTAGCACCTCTCTGATCTCCACAGGGTCCACACACAACTTCCCACTTCTGTCTTTGACAGGCCGTTTTCCTACTCTCGTCATCCTTTTATTCACCACATACCAATAGAAAGCTTTAGGGTTCTCCTTTATTCTGCCGGCTAAAGACTGCTCATGTCCCCTCCTTGCACTTCTTAACTCTCTCTTTAAATCTTTCCTAGCTACTCTGTAAGTCTCCATTGCCTTACCCGAACCATCTTGCCTCAATGTCACATAAATCTCCCTCTTCTGCTTAACAAGACATTCAATTTCTTTAGTAAACCACAGTTCTCTTGCCTTATCACTTCCTCCTTGCCTTTCAGGGACATACTTATCAAAGACACGCAATATCTATTCCATACACCAGCTCCACATTTTGATTGTTCCCATCCCCTGCATTTTGCTGCCCCATTCTATGCCTCCTAAGTCTTGCCTAATATTATAATTGCCTTTCCCACATCAATATAATTCTTGCCCTATCGCATGTACCTATCCCTTTCCATCGCAAAACTAAACAGAACCAAATTATGGTCACTCTCTCCAAAGTGCTCACCTATCACTAAATCAAACCTAACCTGGTTCATTTCCAAGCACCAGATCCAGTGTGGCCTCCCCTCTTGTCAGCCCTTCGTCATACTGCACAACTGGACAAAAACTGATTCATCCAACATACTAGAGTTATAGTATTTCCAGTCAATGTTGGGGAAGTTAAAGTCTCCCATAATGACCACCTTGTTCCTCTCACTCCTAGCCAGAATCAATTTGTCGATCCTCTCCTCCACATCCCTGGAACTCTGCAGAGGCCTATTAAAAAACTCCCAGTAGTATGGCCTCTCCTCTCCTGTTTCTAACCTCAGCCCATACTACCTCAACAGATGAGTCCTCATCAAAAGTTCTTTCAGCCACTGTTACACCGTTCTTGACTAACAAACCTCCCCTTCTTTTATCACCTTCCCTGATCTTAGTGAAATATCTAAACCCTGGAGCCTGCAACATCCATTCCTGACCTTGCTCTATGCATGTCTCAGAAATTGCCACAACATCAAAGTCCCAGGAACCTATCCATGCTGCAAACTCACCTATCTTATTCCAGATAGTCCTGGCATTGAAGTTGATACATTTCAAACCAGCTTGCTGTCTGCCAGCACACTCCTGTGACTATGAAATCCTGCCCAAGTTCTCCCTACTCTCATCCTCCTGTGTACTGGAACTACAACACAGGTTCCCATCCCCCTGCTGAGCTCACCAACATCACCAACATGAATGCCAGCCTCCTGCAAAGCCAACTGTGTTGGGTGGGACTTGTTGCCTGGTTGGATGAAAGTTGCTGGACAAAGATTTGTTGTATAAGGAACTGAACACTGGTAAACAGAACTGAAGGACTCCATGTAAACATTTCAAGAGCTCCCCGTAGAAACCCATCTCTGTCTGACACTTTGAATATCTCAAGTGTAGAAAA
Organism: Hemiscyllium ocellatum; assembly: GCF_020745735.1. Taxonomy (NCBI): domain Eukaryota; kingdom Metazoa; phylum Chordata; class Chondrichthyes; order Orectolobiformes; family Hemiscylliidae; genus Hemiscyllium; species Hemiscyllium ocellatum. Next base: position 19,590,030 of record NC_083417.1, on the reverse strand, counting down.
TATATCATTGACCATGACGCCTGGAGATTCTCCATCAGGAGAGCCACAGATAACTTTGAGACTGACCAACCGAAGGAAGAGATGAGGATGATAGACCCACTTGTTCCCAACTGTGACCATGCCTTCAGCTACGGGAGAACCTACTGGTCATATATTGGCCTCATTAACCACCAAAGACCCTGATATCAAATAATCCAACCTCTCCAAAATCTTTATCTGTGAAAATATTCTGAGATAGAAACAAAGGATCTTGTTTGTGAATGTGTGTAACTTCTAGCACACCAAAATGAATTATTCTGTGAACTCAAAAGATAATCTTATATTGGTTGCCAATGTAATACTTCACGCACTTGTGATTATTTTGTAAATGTTGCCCAATTGAAGAATCACATCTCATGTTGAAATGAGGTTTGCAAGTGCTGGCTGTTTGAACCTGATCATTATGCTGCCAACTGTGGTCAATCAAAGCGATGTCTTGTTTACTGTTTACACAACACCAGGTTATAGTCCAACAGGTTTAATTGGAAGCACTAGCTTTCGGAGTGCTGCTCCTTCATCAGGTGGTGGTGAAGGAGTGGTGCTCAGAAAGCTAGTGCTTCCAATCTGTTGGACTCTAACCTGGTGTTGTGTGATTTTTAACTTTGTACAACCCCAGTCCAACACCGGCATATCCAAATCATGTTTACTGCTGCCAACCACTGACAGTTTAAAAACACCCAGGCCACCACTATCAGGAAGGGGGGAATCGTTAACATTTCTGCAGAGTAGTCCTTGGTTGTTTCTCCAGCAGGCTACTAGGAGTGGCCTTACCCCCATTGTCTTTACCTCCATTCTTAACATTAGAGAGTACTGAAAATTCAGTCCAGAGTATGTTTTGAACTTTTGGGTCTCATAATTGGACCATAGAAAAATCTTGTCAGGCATCTTAACATGATCAAAATGAGGGAGTAAAACATATACAGACAAACCTCAGGAGCTCTCACAATGCTTTGCTGTCATTTCTTGAAAGTGCAGCTGAAACCCCCCCTTACATTGATATTGTGGTGGCAGAGTCAAGCGTCCGCAAGAAAACCTCGTGCAGTTGTTTGTTTCATCTCATCTATATCTGGCAGATGTATAAATAAACAAAGGACAGTCACTAAAGGAAGAGCTCTCTTCAGGATTAATAAACATATGTTTCTGAGAGTTTAAAAAAAATGAAACTTCACATGAAACCAATCAGTTTCACCTCCAAGCCACACACTCCCCTTCATTGATGCTGGGTCTCAAAACCCTGCAACTCCTTTATTAACATCAGTGTTAGTGTATCTAATCTCCATCCCAACTCTTTCCTCACCCACAATCACAGTGGTTTAAGGAAACAGTCACTATCACCTTCTCAAGGGCAGTTGGAGGTGGGCAATAAATATTGGCCTTACCAGTGGATAGTAAAAAGTGAGGTCTGCAGATGCTGGAGATCAGAGCTGAAAATGTGCTGCTGGTTAAAGCACAGCAGGTTAGGCAGCATCCAAGGAACAGGAAATTTGACGTTTCGGGCCAGAGCCCTTCATCAGGAATTGATGACCTGGGGGGTGCAGTGAGAGAGAGACTCACTGAAATCCTTGTAGAGGGAGAAAGAGAGCTTCTTCAAGGAAGGCATCCTTGCAAGAGGATTCGCAGTAGGTTAAAATCTTCGAGTAAAAAGTGAGGTCTGCAGATGCTGGCGATCAGAGCTGAAAATGTGTTGCTGGTTAAAGCACAGCAGGTTAGGCAGCATCCAAGGAACAGGAAATTCGATGTTTCGGGCCAGAGCCCTTCATCACATGCCATGAGGAAATGCAAAAAAAAAACTAACAGTTACAATGCTGACTGGAGAGATTTGGTTTTGAGATCAGCTGGATCAAACACGTTTAAAATACTTCTGGAATGAGGTGCCCAATTTTGCTTTCGATAATTAGCAACATTTACTAATTACTAAATGCATACAGTTTCCCTTCAACAAACTTATTTACAAAGAAGAACACAGACAAAAACAGGTAATTTTTATCTTGAAATTGCTTTCTGACTCGAGGCAGTTGCTATAGAGTCAAAGGCATCTAAAATATAGAGAAAGTCCCTTTTCCAAGTCTGCACTGGTAAAAAGCAACCATCTAACTATTCTAATCCCATTTTCTAGCAATCTGCTTTTGTGTATCTTACACATGCATGTCTAAATTCTTCTTGAACATTATGAAGCTTTCTTCCTTTACCACCGTTACAGCCAATGAGTTCCAGATTCCTATCACCCTCTGCGTGAAACAAGTCTCTGCTCATCCCATTGAAACCTCCTTTCCCTTATCTTAAACCTGTGCATCCTGATTATTGCTTCCTCCACCGAGGGGTAATGTTCCTTCCTGTCTGTCCTGTCTATGTCCCTCATTACTTTATTCATTGCTGTATCTCAATTTTGCAGCAAAAGACAGTCCTTTTTAAATTTGCCTGGTTAAAAAAGGAAGCATCACATATTTCTAACCTCAGCCCAAACTACCTCACATGGCAAGTCTTCCTCCATCGTCCTTTCCACCACTGTAATACTATCCTTAACAAGCAATGCCACACCACCCCCTCTTTTACCCCCATCTCTGACCCTGCTAAAACATTTAAACCCTGGAACCTGCAACAGCCATTCCTGCCCCTGTTCTACCCACGTCTCTGTAATGGCTACAACATCGAAGTCCCAGGTACCAACCCACGCTGCAAGTTCACCTACCTTATTTCTTATACTTCTGGCATTGAAGTATACACACTTCAAGCCACCTTTCTGTTTACAGGCACCCTCCTTCGAGATCGATGCCTTGTTCCTAACCTCCCTACACTCAAGGTCCTGTACCATAAAGCTACAGTCCAGGTTCCCATGCCCCTGCAGAGTTAGTCCACATTGGCACCAACGACATAGGTAGGAAGAGGGGTGAGGATGTCAGGCAGGCTTTCAGGGAGCTAGGTTGGAAGCTCAGAGCTAGAACGAACAGAGTTGTTGTCTCTGGTTTGTTACCCGTGCCACGTGATAGAGTCGAGGAATAGGGAGAGAGAACAGTTAAATGCGTGGCTACAGGGATGGTGCAGGAGGGAGGGATTCCGGTTTCTGGACAACTGGGGTTCTTTCTGGGGAAGGTGTGACCTCTATAAACAGGATGGTCTACACCTGAACCTGAGGGGCACCAGTATCCTTGGGGGGAGGTTTGCTAGTGCTCCCTCACCTGCACGCTTATATAAGAAAAAAACCCTTCCCAGGTAACCTAGCGCGACACCAGCTTCCGGGTCTGCTAGGCGCTTAAAAAAACTTTAAATTTTAACTGTTAAAAAACACTAACTGGACTATACCCACGACTTCAAAAAACACCACCAGACAGCCGTTACCTGCTCCGCCGAGAGAGTGAGGCCGAAGGCTTGGAGCTGCGCGCTTATATAAGAAAAAAAAACCCTTCCCAGGTAACCTAGCGCGACACCAGCTTCCGGGTCTGCTAGGCGCTTAAAAAAACTTTAAATTTTAACTGTTAAAAAACACTAACTGGACTATACCCGCGACTTCAAAAAACACCACCAGACAGCCATTACCTGCTCCGCTGAGAGAGTGAGGCCCTTTTTCTTTGGCAAAATGTTATTTGGTGACTTTCACAAGCATTCAGGCAAGGTTTAATCTCCTCTACTTCTGCCACAGGTCTAGAAGCTGAGAATCATCAGTTCATCACATAGAATTTTACAGTTTGTAACTTACCCAACATAATGTCACACACTGGTCTCAGCAAGGCCATTATTGGTCTGGCATTTACTTGGGTAAACAGTCAAAAACAAAGTGTTTGCAAAGTGTTTGCAAAATTAATAAGCACGTAGAGACTTCTAGCAGTAGAGTTGCTTCCTTTGACTCATGCCTTCAGTGTTTTGAGATTTTCCTCATTCTGAAAATTATGTGGCAAGACCATGCTTACAGTCACATTTTGGGATTTACATTTACTTTGCCAAAAAATGACCTTGGGTATGAATAATTCCAACCTTTTCTTCTTTATTTGCATGGAAAGCCATTGGCAAATAATTGGACCATCTCAGGTCGCATTCTGGAATTTCCATATCCCAAGTTCTTGGTACAATATTATTAAGACATTTAAAATATTTGCTGTAATTTATGCTCATTGGTAAATGCTGTATATGAAGAGGGTCAGAAGAGATGAATCAAAGTGAAACAATCTGCTTTCAAAACATGGTTACTTGTAAAACCAATCGAACCCGTGGCAATGACATGATTGACTCATACCAAATATGCACTTGAGTAATCATGTGAACATTCTTTTCTCTCCCTTTGAATTGTCCCAGTTCATTGCATGCCATGATTTATTTTCTAAACAGTAGAAAATGGTTAACTAGAGGGTTTCTGTTCAGCATTTATGAAGTTTATTAAACAACCTGCAGGCTAACTCCTTGAATAGCAAATTTATCAAAGCAACTAGTTCTCAGCCCAGCTACAGAGAAACACGTGCTGGTATCTTACTCATTGTTCCAAGTGGACAGATCAATCACCCAACTGCACTTCTCCCCCACTTCCTCTGCTGCATAAACATGCTTATCAAGTTTAATCCAACTCAACTTATTTCTCTGGATCAGGGATTATTTGAAATGAAAGTTGGACTCCTGCCAATGAAGAAACCATCTTCCCACAGTTGTAAAAGCAAAGATCAGCAAATTTCATGAGACAGAAGCACTCTGAAGACTGCATTATGGTACTCAGTGAAAGCATTGCCTGAATCTAAAGCCTTCTGATTTGTGTACACATTGTATGGAGAGGAGGTCAGTAGGAGGCCTTTTTTTTATATAACCTGAAACCTTTAAATCAATATCTAACTTTCCAGATAAGCAATGTTTTGAATTTGCAGCATTATTGCATTCAAATGTGGAACATGATGGGGATACTCCATGGTTAAAATGTGAGAAGGCGATGGCCTAGTCGTTCTACCTCTGGACTGTTAATCCAGAGACCAAAGAAATGCTCTGGGTATTCAAGTTTGAATTCTGCCATGGCAGATGCTGGAATTTAAATATGACAAAAATGTTGAATTAAGAGTCTAATGATGACCATGAATCCATTGTCAATTGTTTAAATAACTCATCTGGTTCACTAATATCCCTTGGGAAGGAAATCTGCCATCCCTTACCTGGTCTGGCCTACATGTGATTCCAGATCCAGAGCAATGTGGTTGACTCTTAACTGATCTCTGGGCAATTAGAGATGGGTACTAAATGCTGGCCTAGCCATTAACACACTCATTCCACGAATGAATAAAAGCAGTCAGGTAGTTCATATATGAAAAAGGGATGAGAAAAAGAAGCATTAGGGTCAATTTTTTTTGTGGTGGTTTCAGAATGAGCTTTCAGTCAGTTGTCACCCCGTGGCCTCTTCTAGAATGGATTGTTTAGATTAGATTACTTCCAGTGTGGAAACAGGCCCTTCGGCCCAACAAGTCCACACCGACCTGCCGAAGCGCAACCCACCCATACCCCTACATTTTACCCCTTACCTAACACTACGGGCAATTTAGCATGGCCAATTCACCTATCCTGCACATCTTTGGACTGTGGGAGGAAACCGGAGCACCCAGAGGAAACCCACGCAGACACGGGGAGAACGTGCAAACTCCACACAGTCAGTTGCCTGAGTCGGGAATTGAACCCGGGTCTCAGGCGCTGTGAGGCAGCAGTGCTAACCACTGTGCCACCGTGCCGCCCACAAAGTCAACTTCACAAGTCAACTTCAATTCAGCTACATATTAAAAAATCTTGCAGTTAATCAAATACTGAAACAATTATTAACTTCATTTTATGCAGCAACCAAAATAATACCCCTCAAGTAAGCAAATTAAGCTTCAGAACTTAGATATTCCCTGATTAATGGTGGAATTTAGCAACAAAGCCAACAAACAATGTCTGTCTCTGGATGTCCAGGGTTTGATCCTTGTGCAGTGTGGAGTTAGAGTCATAGAATAATAGAGATGTACAGCATGGAAACAGACCCGTCGGTCCAACTTGTCCATGCTGACCAGATAGTACAAAGTGAGGTCTGCAGATGCTGGAGATCAGAGCTGAAAATGTGTTGCTGGTTAAAGCGCAGCAGGTCAGGCAGCATCCAAGAAACAGGAAATTCGACGTTTCGTGCCAGAGCCCTTCATCAGCCCTTCCTGATGAAGGGCTCTGGCCTGAAACGTCGAATTTCCTGTTCCTTGGATGCTGCCTGACCTGCTGCGCTTTAACCAGCAACACATTTTCATGCTGACCAGATATCCAACCTAATCTACTCCCATTTGCCAGCACTTGGCTCATATCCCTCTAAACCCTTCCTATTCATGTACACATCCAAATGTCTTTTAAATATTGAAATTGTACTAGCTTCCACCACTTCCTCTGGCAGCTCATTCCATATTCATACCACCCTCTGCGTGAAAACGTTGCCCTTTAGATCCCTTTTATACCTTTCCTCTCTCAATCTAAACCTATGCCCTCTAGTTCTGGACTCCCTCACCCCAGGGAAAAGATTTTGTCTATTTATACTATCCATGTCCCTCATGATTTTATAAACCACTATGATGTCACCCCTCAGCTTCTGACGCTCCAGGGAAAACATTCCCAGCTTATTCAATCTCTCCCTACAGCTCAACTCCTCCAATCCTGGCAATATCCTTGTCAATCCTTTCTGAACCCTTTCAAGTTTCACAATATTCTTCCGATAGGAAGGAGTCCAGAATTGCTTGTAATATTCCAAAAGTGGCTGAACCAACATTCTGTATAGCTGCAACACGACCTCACAATTTCCATACTCAATGCTCTGACTAATAAAGGAAAACATACTAAATGACTTCTTCACTATCCTATCTCCCTGTGACTCAACTTTCAAGAAGCTATGACCCTGCACTCTAAGGTCTCTTTGTTGAGTAATACTCCCAGGACCTTACCATTAAGTGTATAAGTCCTGCTAAGATTTGCTTTCCCAAAATGCATCACATAGCATTTATCTAAATTAAACTCCATCTGCCACTTCTCAGCCCATTGGCCCATCTGATCAAGATCCTGTTGTAATCTGAAGTAACTTTCATCACTGTCTACTAACCTCCAATTTTGGTGTCATCTGCAAACTTACTAACTATACCTCTTATGTTCCTATCCAAATCATTTATGTAAATGATGAAAAGTAGTGGACCCAGCACCAATCCTTGTGGGACTCTACTGGTTACAGGCCTCCAGTCTGAAAAACAACCCCCCCCCCCACCACCACCCTCTGCTTTCTACCTTTGAGCCAGTTCTGTATCGAAATGGTGAGTGCTCCCTGTATTCCATGAGATCTAACCTTGCTAACCACTCTCCCACGGGGAACCCTGTCGAACACCTTACTGAGGTTCATATAGATCATATTAACCGCTTTGCCCTTATCAATTCTCTTTGTTACTTTTTCAAAAAAAGTCAGTCAAAATTGTGAGACATGATTTCCCATGCACAAAGCCATGTTGACTATCCCTAATCAGTCCTTGCCTTTCCAAATACATGTAAGTCCTGTACCTCAGGATTCTCTCCAACAACCTATCCACCACTGACGTCAGGCTCACTGGTTGAAAGTTCCCTGGCTTGTCCTTAACACCTTTCTTAAATAATGGTACCACATTAGCCAACCTCCGGTCTTCTGGCACCTCATATGTGACTATCAATAATACAAATATCCTAGCAAGGAGCCCAGCAACTACTTCTCTTGCTTCCCACAGAGCTCTATGTTACACCTGATCATGTCCTGGGGATTTATCCACCTTCATGTGTTTCAAGATATCTAGCACTTTCTCCTCTCTAATATGGACATTTTTCAAGATGTCACTGTCTATTTCTCTACATTCTATTTCTTCCATGTCCTTCTCCACAGTAAACACTGATGCAAGATACTCGATTGGTATCTGCCTCATCTCCTACTTCTCCACACAAAGGCTGCCTTGCTGATTTTTGAGGGGCCCTATTCACTCCCTAGTTACCCTTTTCTCCTTAATGTATTTGTAAAAACCCTTTGGATTCTCCTTAACCCTATTTGCCAAAGCTATCTCATGTCCCCTTTTTTTGCCCTTCCAATTTCCCTCTTAAGTATACTCCTACTGCCCTTATACACTTCTCAGGATTCACTCAATCTATCCTGTCTATACCTGACACTTGTTTCCTTCTTTTTCTTAACCAAACTCTCAATTTCTCCAGTCATCCAGCATTCCCTACCAGCCTGTCCTTTCACGCTACCAGGAATATACTCTCTCTGAACTCTCGTTAACTCATTTCTGAAGGCTTCCCATTTTGCAGTCATTCCCTTTACCTGCAAACATCTGCCCCCAATCAGCTTTTGAAAGTTCTTGCCAAATACCATCAAAATTAGCCTTCCTCCAATTTAGAACTTCAACTGTTAGATCTAGTCTATCCTTTTCCATCACTATTTTAAGACTAATAGAATTATGGTCGCTGTGCTCCCAAAGTGCTCCCCCACTGACACCTCTGTCATCTGCCCTGCCATGTGTCCCAAGAGTAGGTCAGGTTTTGCATCTTCTCAAGTCGGCATATCCACATACTGACTCAGAAAAGTTTCTTGTACACTTTTAATAAATTCTTCTCCATCTAAACCCTTAACACTATGGCAGTCCCAGTCTATGTTTGGAAAGTTAAAATCCCCTACCATAACCATCCTATTATTCTTACAGATAACTGAGATCTCCTTACAAATTTGTTTCTCAATTTCCTGCTGGCTCTTGTGTGATCTATAATACATCCCAATAAGGTGATCATCCCTTTCTGATTTCTCAACTCCATCCAAATAATTTCCCTGGATGTATTTCCGGGAATATCCTCCCTAATTACAGCTATAATGCTACCCCTTATCAAAAATGCCACTCCCCCTCCTCTCTTGCCTCCCTTTCTATCTTTCTAATAGCATTTGTATCCTGGAACATTAAGCTGGCATTCCTGTCCATTCCTGAGCCATGTTTCTATAACTGCTATGATATCCTAGTCCCATGTTCTGAACCACACCCTGAATTCATCTGCCTTCCCCAGAAGGCCGCTTGCATTGAAGTAAATGCAGTTTAATTTATCAGTTCTGCCTTGTTCTCCTCTTTGCCCTTGCATGCCCTGACTGTTTGACTCACTTCTTTTCTCAATTGTATCAGTCTCAGATTGATCTCTTTCCTCGCTATCTCCCTGGGTCCCACCCCTGATATTAATGGTTTAAATCTTCCTAAGCAGTTCTAGCATATCTCCCTGCCAGTATATTTGCCCCCTTACAATTCAGCCGCAATCCATCCTTCTTGCACGGATCACTTCTACCACAAAAGGCCTTCCAATGATCCAAAAACGTGTATCCTTCTCCTATTCACCAGCTTCTCAGCCATGCATTCATCTGCCCTACCCTCCTATTCCTCCCCTCACTAGCTCTTAGCACCGGGAGTAATCCAGATATTACCACTCTTGAGGACCTCTTTTTTAAAAATTCCTGCCTAACTTTCTATGTTCTCCCTTCAGAATCTTATTCTTTTCCTTTCCTGTGTCATTGGTACCAATGTGTACAATGACCTCCTGCTGGTACCTCTCCCCTTTGAGAACATTCTGCACCCTCTCTGAGATATCCTTGATTCTGGCACCAGGGAGGCAACACACCATTCTGATTTTCCGCTGCTGCTATAGAAGTGTCTAACTGTGCCCCTGACTACAGAGTCCCCTAAAACAACTGGTTGCTTGGAACCTGATATACTCATCTTTACATTAGAGCCAGTCTTGATACCAGAAACTTGGCTGTTTGTGCTACATTCCCCTGAATGTTCATCATCCCTGACATTTTCCAAATAGGGTGCTTGTTTGAAAAGGGGATAGCCACAGAAGACTCCTGTACTACCTGCCTACCTCTTCTATCTTTCTCGGAGTTACCCCATCTACTTGAGCGTATCTGCAGCTTCTTTCCCTTCCTATAACAGCCATCACACCCCCTACCTCTTGTAAATTCCTCTTTGTCTCTGATTGTCACACCAACCAATCCAATTGATCAGACAGGATTCACAATCAACAACATTTATTGCAGATATAATCCTCAATAACCCTTAAACTCTCTCAAAACTCTCACATCTGACAAGAAGAACATGTCACTCTACTAAAGGCCATTTTCCTCCTTCCAATCTACAGATCCAGAAAATAACACTGTCTTATTGCTCTACAAAATGCTGCTCCAGGCTATCTTAATACTTATAGCTTATATTTTTAAAAATTTATTCAAGAGACAGATCCCAATAAAAACATATAATCAAGAAAGGACCCACTCTACTCACTAATGTAGATTTACAGCAAGGCTTACTTAAAACTGTTCACTTATCTGTTTCTGTGCTGTGACCTCTCCCAGACAGGTTCCTCCAAGATTAGTTGTGCATTTTGCTGTTTGTTAAGTTTTCCTAGACACACTCCCATGTCTAGCAGCACATGAATTCAAACAGCAAAGGCAGTATTCTTTGAAGTTCTACTGCTGAAGATTCCTGGAATTGAACACTTATCGGATTTTTTGTGCTAGGAAGTTTCTGATGTGACATTATTGAGGATCTTTTAGATATGTTCATCCACAATGTTGATTACACTTCTGGAGTCATCAAGTCTGTCGCTTGCCTCCTTAGTAGGAGTAGCTGCTCCGTTTCTTATTACATTCTGTGTTCACAGTCTGATCAAAACACAGACTGTCCTGTCATTAATCCCTTCACCTCAGGACATTCCTTGTGCAGATGACCTTAATTTGTCTCAAGGTGGCAAATTATCAAAGAGCTGTTACTTCCTCTCTCCTAGGAAACAGGTGTTTTTCCGTTGCTTTGACTTTTCCTTCCTCGGAATGGTTAATTGGCATATTGTTTTTCATTCCTTTTCAACAGTTTCTCCTTGTCCCTTTCATCACAGGAAACAATTTGGTCCAGAAAGAGTTATTACTGATTCTTTCAATCCCTGTACAGTCCTGAACTTGACAGGATAGTGGAAAAGTGATGCATTCTGGGAAAGTCCCAGGCCAATGAATCGTGAGTCTCCTATCAGTCCAAGCTTTTGACCACATTTTACTATCTATATTCGAGGAGGGAAATACAGAGCTGCCTTGTACAAGTGCCATCACCTCAACTGCTAGAAGGCAGACGGCTGCTTGCTCCTGTCCAGAGAGGTGGCCGTAGCAACCACTTGGATTCCATCATCAGCCTTTCCATGTGGTGCTGGTTTGAAACCCCATCAGCAGACTGACAGCTGATGTAAATACTACCCACACCCTCATCGGATTCATCGTGGTCTCATTAGTCAGTTGAAGTCTTAAGAGCAGACATCTGAGCCTCTCAAAAGAGAGCTTGACTACTGCTACCCTGTTGCATGCTAACAGATCTGATACATTGGTTCTCCAGTCCCATCTGTACAATGTTTCCATGACGCATTACAGCAAACTCATAACGCACATCAATATAATGACTTGGATCAGATCAGCAGTATACCTCTGCACCTGAACCACAACCAAGCACACTAGCATGATAACTCTTTACACAGAGACCAAGGTGGGGAGATGGGGGGGGGGGGAAGGGGAGGTGTGGGGGCTGGTGGTTATGTATACCTACTTTCATATATTGTGAGGGATAGCATAAACTTTGCCACATGAGGCATCTCACCTTGTAATGGAGAGTGTATGTGTTAATGTCTCTCCATCTCACTTTAGGCCTGTCTCTTCTCTCACTTTGAATAATTGTGAGTAAATTTGAGACCACTGCTGTGGGTTTCCTAAAGGAAAAGCATCTTTAAATATCTTACTGGAGTTCTTTGAAGAGGTAACAGAAATGTAAATGAGGACAATGCAGTTGGTGTGTTTCGAAAAAGCATTCAATGTAATGCCACACAACAGAATTGTGAGGTACATTATAGTTCATGGAACAACAGCGACAGTATTAATGCCGGTAACAAATTAGCTGAGCAATTGAAACTGAAAATAATGGTTAATGAATAATTTGCAGGCTGAAGGAAGGTTTCCCCAGGGTCAATATTAAAACCTTTGTCTTTGTTGATTTATATCCATGATCTAGATTTTGGAGTGCGGAGATAATTTTAGAGTTTGTGAATGATACCAAACTTGGAAGCATTGTAAACTGTGATGAAGACAGTGTAAAACTTCAAGTAGGAATTGGTGGAATGGCTTACACAGATGGCAGATGAAATTCAATGCAAAGAAGCATAAAGTGGAAGGCGCATGGAGAAATAGTATAAAATAATGCATACTAATCTAAAGGGTGAGCAGGAAACCTGAATGTAAATGTGCATAAATCATTAAAGGTGACTGGCACTTAACCAAACAGAGCATCCAAGGCTTCATTAAAAGTGGCATTGTATAAAACAGCAGGAAAGCCGTTACTCTGAACACATGTAAAATACTTCATAGATCTCAGCTGGAGTATTATGGACAGTCCTGAGCATCACACTTCAGGAAGGATGGGAATGCATTGGACAGAGTGCAGAAGAGGCTTATGAGAATACTTCCAAAAATGCAAATATTCATGAATGAAGACAGGTTTGACTTATTGAGACATATTTGGATTGTTTTTCTCTTGGCAAAGTAAAAGATAAAAGAAAATTTATAGAAGTTTCCAAAACGATGAGGGAGTCCAATCGGAGAGGACAGGGAGAAACTGCTCCTGTTTGGTAAAGGATTATAAATGGGAGTTAAAGTGATTCGCAAAAAAATTATATGTGATGTGAGAAACACAAACTTTTTCCCACAGTGAGAAACACAAACTTTTCCCACAGTGATTGGATTTGTTCTGAAATACATGGCCTGAGAGAGTGGTAGGGGCAGGTTCAATTGAGGCATTCAAGAGGACATTAGTTGATTGCTTAAATATAAATAATATCCAGGATCAGGTGGAAAGAGTATGGGAATGTCCCCATATCAAAATGTTCATTTGAAGAATTGACGCATATATGATGAAACAAATGGTCTCTTTCTTCACTATAGTAGTTCAGTGACTCTCAATTGTTTAGGTTTGGCAAAGTGATGTCTTTTGTCTGGCCCCACTTTGAGTTTTCTCTCCAACTGCACTCTGGAATTTAGATGCATACATTCATATGACTGATTTTATTCTGATGTGCTGTCTTGTACATCGTGCAAGTGGAGATGAACAATTTAAAACTATCTTGAAAGCCCTCTTCACAACTGAATTTGACTGAGTAATTATATTTCTCACAGTCAATTTGCAAGAGTGTGCTTGCTTTTCAGCATCCTGACTTTAGGTCAATTGAGTGAGAAGAGAGATTGTTGAGCGCTGAGGTCACAGGCACCAGTGGAGTTAATGGAACCCTGAATGGGTTGGATGGAATAAGAGATGAATTTGACATGGACTAAATAGAATTTGGCTCACTTCCAAAGTCTAACATTTGGGATGTATGTAAATTAAACTCCAGGACTTTTTATAACCAGTCCATCACCAAAACTCTACAGCCTTGCATCTACAACAATCAACAGCCAGGCTACTTGTTATTTGCATTCTTTTTTAGAGAATTGATACTCCCTGGTTTTCACACAGGGCTAAACTTTAGCTTATTTATTATTGTTACATAAATCTCACCATAGGCTGAAGCATTTTGGATTGATTGATTAATTAATTAATTAATTAATATTAATTAATTTATTGTGGAATGTTTTACTTTTTTGCACACAGCACAAAATTATTGGCAGAAAATGTAGGATTCAGATTACTAAAATGTATGAGTGAAATTTCAATGATTTTTCTCTTACACAAAATCATTTCTGCAGTCCAATTGACATATTGCCTGACAAAACTCTTGTGCTCTGTTGGAAGCTCAAAGTTGCAAATTGGAACTCAGTTGGAAAGGTTTCCTGACCTGACTATCAGAGCACTAATATGATGTGTCATGCAAAGGTCAGAAGCATTTTCATCTGTTCAGGTTGAGCATTCATTGAAGGGCACATCATTCCCCCCTGCCCCCCTGCTGAGGTGTTTTTGACTTCCTGTGGTTTGATATTGTTAGGTACATTTTGCAAACCATTTGCAATTACAAGTGAGTGGTGGCTCTGGATCTCATCAAGAGGGTCACATTTAATACAAAACAAAATACTGCAAATGCTGGAGGTCTAAAATGAATAAAAACTAGAAAGTGTTGGCGAAATTCGGCAGGTCTGACCACACCAATGGTGAGAGAAACACTGCTAATGTTTCAAGTTCAATCACTCTGAAGAAGAGAATTTGAAGAAGCATCATGAGACTCAAAACCTTAACTTGGTTTCTCCCAACACAGTTGCTCCCAGACCTGCTGGGTTTTGTAAGCACTTTGCTTTCCTTTTTACTTAGTCATTTTTTGACTTTCTATGAAAAAAATGTCTACCTCAGTCATGAGGACTGTCGTTTCAGTTCCTGTTGGACTGCCCCATGACTTGCTGTTGGAGAACTGACAGCAGAGAGGGGAAGCTATGCATTCAGAAGGGAGGAGCTAGGCTCTGTATACATATTCATATTCATGAGGGAATCCATATCTTACCTCCATCAGCAGTGTCTGCGCTTATGATTCACAATGGAAACGATGAGTGAACTGAATCATCTCCGACTTGCAACAATACACATTGCTCCTAAATTTCTCCATTGGTAGATCCTTCTAGGTGTGAGTCCACAATATTAACAAGTTTGATATCCATCACTATATCAGTGCCACAGGAGGGTGCGGAATTAATCACTTTCCAACTCACCACACAAAGCATGAGCAATGGGTAACCCTAACCTCAACCCTAATTTTGTCGCTTTGCCACACTAGCAAGACCCTTAATGATGTAGAGTGCTATTGACTGCATGCATGTAGTGTTATAAAACCTACATATTAATGGGAAACTCCACTAGTACAAAATAGGCTATGGAACATAGAACATTACAGCACAGTACAGGCCCTTCGGCCCTCGATATTCGCCAACCTGTCATCCCAATCTGAAGCCCATCTAACCTACACTATTCCATGTACGTCCATATGCTTGTCCAATGACGACTTAAATGCACTTAAACTTGGCGAATCTACTACCATTGCATGCAAAGCATTCCATACCCTTACTGCTCTCTGAGTAAAGAAACTACCTCTGACATCTGTCCTATATCTATCACCCCTCAAAATAAAGCTATGCCCCCTCGTGCTCACCATCACCATTCTTGGAAAAAGGTTCTCCCTGGCCACCCTATCTAACCCTCTGATTATCTTATATATCTCTATTAAGTCACCTCTCAACTTTCTTCTCTCTAATGAAAACAGCCTCAAGTCCCTCAGCCTTTCCTCGTAAGACCTTCCCTCCATATCAGGCAACATCCTAGTAAATCTCCTCTGCACCCTTTCCAAAGCTTCCACATCCTTCTTATAATGCAGTGACCAGAATTCTACACAATACTCCAAGTGCGGCCGCACCTAAAGTTTGTACAGCTGTAGTATAACCTCATAGTTCCGGAACTCGATCCCTCTATTAATAAATGCTAAAACACTGTATGCCCTCTTAATAACCCTGTCAACCTGGGTGGCAACTTTCAAGGATCTGTGTACCTGGACACCGAGATCTCTATGCTCATCTACACTACCAAGAATCTTACCATTAGCCCAGTACTTTGCATTCCGGTCACTCCGATCAAAGTGAATCACCTCACACTTGTCTGCATTAAACTCCATTTGCCACCTCTCAGCCCAGCTCTGCAGCTTACCTATGTCTCTCTGTAACCTACAGCATCCTTCGTCACTATCCACAACTCCACCGACCTTGGTGTTGTCTGCAAATTTACTAACCCACCCTTCTACGCCCTCATCCAGGTTTGTTTATAAAAATGACGAACAGCAGTGGACCCAACACTGACCCTTGTGGTACACCACTGGTAACTGGACTCCAGGATGAACATTTCCCATCAACTACCACCCTCTGTCTTCTTTCAGCAAGCCAATTACTAATCCAAACTGCTATATCTCCCACAATCCCATTCCTATGCTATCACTCCAGATGTGTGCTGAATGATTATCAGAGAATGTTTGCAATCCTGGCAGGTGCCATTCCACAATCAATCTGCACCAGTCAGCTATATCCAACATGTTTGGTATACTGTAAAGAACCGGATTATAAAATAAATCAATTTATACATAGCTCATGATTCCTCTCCACCATTCAATCATGCCTACATTGAGAGCCACACTGTAATCTCAGTGCATTGCAACAAACAGTTAGTATGCTGAAATAATCATTCAGCTGCATAAACCACCAAGAGAGTGGAACCCTCCATTACCCACCACAGAGTGTCTCCAAGTTTGCCGTCCTCTGTTACATTCTCCTTTTTTAGATGAAAATGTACCAATCACATAGAAAGATTGGTGAAACAATAATGTAGGTTCTTTATTTGAAAATAAGACCATGCACAGATTATGTTAACCTAGAGGCTGAATATAATACATCTTACCCTTGTCACTGCTGCTTCAGATCACCCATAAAGTCATGTCCTTTTGAGATAGCTTGTGATTGACAGCGGTTTAAGATGTACCTTCTTAAATACGTATGCTGATCATATCACAAAATCCTCCACACGGTTGATAATATGAAAGTTTAACCCGTGTAATCAGAACCTCAGTAGCAATCGTCAGAAAAAGAACAGAAGGACGAAGGGTTATCTGTGATTTTGGCTGTAAATAAGATATGTGAGAGAATACCCAAACTGAGAAGTCATTCAGTTTCTCCATATTCGTCATCTTTCTATTTTCACAAGTCTGATCATAGTGTTCTCCACTAACATCCTGAAAGAAAATACATCAAGAAAAGATCCAATAATGTATTGAACTATACTTGGAGTACATTCCTTTAATGTCTTTGCCTGTCCTAGAGCTCCGACACAGTGCTATACCATTTGCTCTAGTGTGGCCTGTAGAAGATTGTTGAGTTGTACTGGTGGTTTTGTAGCGTATGCTTGAGCAGCTGTGAACCTTGAGAGACTGGTTTTTGACTATTGCACCTTTGCAGGGTGGCAGCAGTTCGATTTGCTGGCTGAAAGGGAACAGTGGGCAGCACGATGGCACAGTGGTTAGCACTGCTGCCTCACAGCACCAGAGACTGTGTGGAGTTTGCAAGTTCTCCCCGTGTCTGCGTGGGTTTCCTCCGGGTGCTCCGGTTTCTTCCCACAGTCCAAAGATGTGCAGGTCAGGTTAATTGGCCATGCCAAATTGCCCGTAGTGTGAGGTGAAGGGGGTAAATGTAGGGGCATGGGTGGGTTTTGCTTCGGTGGATCGGTGTGGACTTGTTGAGCTGAAGGGCCTGTTTCCTCACTGTAAGCAATCTAATCTAATCTAGTCAGACCAATGGGAGCATGTAAGAAATTACAGCCTTGTCTCACGCATGCACGCACACGCACACACACACACAAACATACAGTCATGATCTCTATTTGAGCTTTACTGCTGTTTTAAAATGTCAGGTGGCTCAGTGGTTAGCACAGCTGCCTCACAGTACCAGGGACCCGTGTTCAATTCCTTCTTTGGGTGACTTGTCTTTGTAGAGTTTGCATTCTCCCTGTGCCTGTGTGTGTTTCCACTGGGTGCTCCTGTTTCCTCTCAGTCCAAAGATGTACAGGTTAGGTGGATTGGCCACGGTAAAATTGCTTGTATGGCCAGGGATGTGCAAGCTAGATTGGTTAGAATTGTAAGTGTGGGTTTTAGGGATAGGGTCGGGGGCTAGGATTGGGTGGTCAGTGCGGACTCAATGGGCTGAATAGTTTCTTTTCACACTGTAGGGATTCTATGATTCCATTTGTGCTGTACTGGAAACTAAATGCTGCATCATGGTTAGGCCCAACAGTGCTCTCTTGGAATCGGCCACCATTTCCATACTGAAAGGATGGGCTCTATGCCCTGTATGAAGTCTCAGGCCCAACTGAAGCCAGACTCCTTTAAACCCCTTGAATAGACAAGAGGTTTTGCAGCAGGCCCGAAGCTGCAACTAATATCTGTCTGCATTGCCATCAATGTTCTCCTGTACTTTGTCCTGAAGTGAGTTTAGTGCAGCAGAACCTGCTGGTTGTTGAGCTGTCACATGTACTAACTTTACTCTTTGTCCTGGCTGCAACCTACTCACATGTAATGACACATCCCATGCTGATTACATCTCTGTACTACATTGTAATGCTTGCACAGTGCCAGTATCTGAGTGTTGGTTGTAATTGTCAGATCAAGTGATGGTGTTCCTTCAAAGTGGGGTGCAGATCTCACCTTTAATGATGAGTTTGTACTAGCTGGCAAGATAACAGTTCTTGGGTGTCTGAAAGCACCAAAATGGAAGAGAAAATTTCACATGAAGGAAAGCTTTGGGGTCAAAAGCCAGATTCACGTTTATACCATTTGCAGCTTTCACTGAGGTATTGAGAAGGAGCTTAAGGTGAAAACTCACTCTTATCTAAAATCTTTGGATGTCATGACTTGAGTCATGTAAAAACATAAAAATAGGAACAGGGTTGGATCACACAGCTCTTCAAGTCTGATCCACCATTCAATATGATCAGGACTGATCATCTAACTCAATATCCTGTTCCTGCCTTATCCCCTTGGATCGCTTTATTGCTAAGAACAATACGCAACTCCTTAAAACATTCAATGTTTTGCCTCAACTGCTGCCTGTGGCAGAGAATTTCACTGGCTCACCGCTTCTAACTGTTGATGGGTGAAGCAACGATGGCATTGCATTTAGCATCGTGAGAGATTGTTTGTCTAGTAGGTAGAATATGACATTCGAAGGTGCATTCACCGACCTTGACTGACCATGTCAGGTATTGAACGTTTTACTTGCCATGTTCTTGAGGTCCGAGTCCTGTGGGTGACCTCTCTGGCCACTTGATCCCTCTTCTTTCTCAGTTTGTGCTTTAAGAGCCTCCTTCCCTGGGATGGAGTTGTCCCATGCAAGGAGTAGTAGACTTGGGTGCATACTGAAAATTAAATCCCTTATCAGTGCCCATGGAATGGAATCCCGTCTTCATCTGGGGGGATTGATGCCAAGTGGGAAACCCCAGGGAGATGTTGGTTCAATAATGAAAATAATCACAGCTCATTCTGCATGCAATATTCAGGGCACCTTTTGGTTGCCCTGCCAGCATCTCACTACTGAAAGCTTGTGTGGAGATAAGAGCTGGACATGATCTTGGGAGGTTGAATGTGAGGCCTGAATGTGAGAGGACAATAGGTTGAGGGCAAATGAGTTTTAGCAGCACAAATGTCAATGCGACTTGCCTGAACGTAGAGGAATGAATGGAACTGTGAGGGAGCATGCTTCCTAAGTATTGAAGCCATGGATGCCTCCAACAAAACCTCTCAAGATGGATACCATATTTCTGTTTCTGTCTGCTTGGTTGGTAAGGCTGTCCTCTTCCTTATGTCATTGGGAGAGGTTACTGCACTGCAAGCCCTTAGATTCTAGTGCAAGCTCTCCATCTATGAGTGAGTGAGCCAGGAAGCAATCTCCTGAGGTTGTTTTTCCATTCCTGTGGTTGCTGTAGCATCAGTAATCTGAATGTTCCTGAGCCCAATGTAACCCATACTGTGGTCCCCTTTAATTGAAATGCTTCTGGAAACCTAGAAGTAGGATTTCAGATTAGATTACTTACAGTGTGGAAACAGGCCCTTCGGCCCAACAAGTCCACACCGACCCGCCAAAGCGCAACCCACCCATACACCTACATTTACCCCTTACCTAACACTACAGGCAATTTAGCATGGCCAATTTACCTGACCTGCACATCTTTGGACTGTGGGAAGAAACCCACGCAGACACGGGGAGAACGTGCAAACTCCACACAGTCGCCTGAGGCGGGAATTGAACGCGGGTCTCTGGCACTGTGAGGCAGCTGTGCTAACCACTGTGCCACCGTGCCACCCACGGAGTCCATACTGACTAGCCAACCGATTACTGACACAGTTGCCTCTGGTTTTCTGGCTAATCTTCTGATACGGGATCCTTACCAGTTCCACAATCCTTTGATAGAATCTGCACAGCAAGCACATTCTTTTGCACTGGTTACCATATTTTGATGAGTTGCAATTTAAATATCTCAGAATCTGTCAGTGTGTTAAGTGTGTGTGTGGGTGAATATGAAGGTGTGTCTGGGTAGAACGTGGGTGGAGTAAGTACATAGGGAGGCAACTGGGCAAACTGGCAGGGTGAAGGGTGGAGAGTGGCAGGGTGACAGGGAATAGGGTGGCAGATGATAGTGTGGCAGGGTGATGGGGATAAGGTGGCAGGGAATTGGGCAATAAGGTAGCAGGATGATGAGTGGAGAATGGTAGTTGTAGAAGGTACAAGGCAGTAGTTGGTGACCTGGCAAGATTTGATTTGGTTGGACAAAAAGGTGCATTCCCTGGAAACCCGAAATAAAACCAGAGATTGTGGGAGAAATTCAGCAGGTCTGGCAGCATAAGTGTCTCCAGCAATTTTTCTTTTTGTTTGATCCGTTTGGGTCCTGTGATTGGAGTGTTTGGGGCAAGTTGTGTTTTGTGGACAGTGGTGTTGGAGGGTCAGGGAAGAAGCCAGACGGCAGGGGCTTTGGGGATGTTGGAGAGTCAGGGAAGGAAGGGGAGGATTGGGTTGGAGGGAATGTTGGACTATCGGGGAAGGAGGGGGAGGACTGGGATGTTGGGGGATCAGGGAACGAAGGGAAGGACTAGGATGTTGGGAATGTTGGAGCGTCAGGGAAGGAGGGGCAAAACTGGGATGTAGGAGGGTCAGGGAATGAGGGGGAGGATTAGGGTGTCGGGGGTGTTAGAGAGTCAGGGAAGGAGGGGGAGGATTGGAGTGTCCGAGGTGTCGGACGGTCAGAGAAGGAAATAGAGGAATGAGTTGTATTGAATGTTGAAGGGACGAGAGGGGACTTGCTAATCCGTCTATCAGCTCCTGAGAACTCGCCAGTTGTGTTAACGCCTCTCTCCGATGGGAGCTGACAGACATTATAGTGCAATGCACGGAAAGTGTGTCGAAAGGGAACTCCCTTCCGCTTCCCACCTGCTGGTTGGTCGCTGGCTCAGTCTTTGGGAGCTGTGCAACAAATGTGACAGTGCATTTGGGGCGTGCGGTCTCCCGGAGTAACAGCGAGCAGAGAAGCCCTGCAGAATGCTGGGTCTCGCCTCGATCCTTGTGGCTTTACTGTGCATCTACATCGTGAGCAACCTGCTGCAGGCGCAGCCCGAGCCCGTCAACGGCAGGTACTCGGTACCAGGGCGCTTTTACACTCTGAAAAAGTTGCTGGTCATCTGTTTTTACCGTTACCGCCTGTTCAGGCAGCGGAAGGGCGCAGGCACCGAGAATGATGCGGACAGGCTGAAGATGGGACTGGGGCGCAGGAAAGAGGAGCTTCAGTCCCAACCCAGTGAACGGAAAGGTGGAGGGGGTCTGGGGATAAGCTACAGATCTTCTGTGGAAGAAATGGAATGCGTGCAGGAGTTAGTGGACGACTGTCATGTAAGTTACCGATGTTCACTCTGCAATATGTTCGTAGCAAAGTACATATTTTTCCAGCCATTGACGCAATTCTCTGATTCTGCTCCTGTGTCTGTAAGATACTGTTCTGTCCCACAAATTCTCGTTTGTGTTTCACTATCTTTTTGATATGCTTTGGTATGTTTACATCTCTCTCTCTCTATTTCTTGTGTCCATGTGATTTTTCTTGGCTGTCATTAGTTTTTGTTTCAAGGGCTTTGGATTTTTTTTTTCTGTGTCTAGCGTGTACAGTTATGAGTTCTTCAACTGTTTGCAAATGCAGATGCGATTTTTTTTTAGGGGTAGCCGCAATCTTAAATTAGCAAATCAAAGCATGATGTGAAAGATTATGGGTTCAAGAATCATTGAAGAGTAACACTTATCACCCACAGTGAGGAAATGCACACATCCCGGCTAGAAAATGAAACGAGCGTTCAACTCCAGTCTGGTCTGAAGCTGAATTTATCCCTGTCGCAAGAGTGAAGAATGGTGTACACGGTGTGACATGAGCGGCTCGGGGAACAATGCCAAAGCGTTAACTTTGTGCGAGGGAGAGCTGGGGAAATGATGCCTCCGTGCGTATTTGGACGGCTCATTGCACCCCAGTAATCTGGGGGTTCGTGGGCAGGCTATAGAACCAGTAACCACGAGGAGGCACTGCACTCCAAACTTTAACTCTGCTTTCCCCACACAGATGCTGCCAGACCTGCTAAGTTTTGCCAACAATTTCTGGTATTTTTGTTTTATCGTAGAACCAGTTCTCCAGATTTGTTCCTGGTTGTAATTACAGTTGTGAGGTTTATTATGCTTTAAGACATCTTTTGGTTTTCTAAGAATATTACATTTTAAAACTATAACATTAAATTTAGGGGACATTTGACCTGATATTTGAGTTGTGCTGAAGCTTGCTTGACAGTAAAGCTGGCAGGTTTAGTAGTTGGACCAGAAGGGACAGAAGTAGGCCACTCAGCCCAATGAGTCTACTCTGCCATTCACAGAGATCTTGGCTGTTCTGATAAACTTCAACTCCACTTTACCCCATAACCCTGGAGTCCCTTACTGATTAAAAATCCATCTATATCAACCTTGAAAACACTAAATGATCCAGCCTCAACAACCCTCTGGTAAAAGGATTTTTGTGATCTGGAAATCATACATTCATTATCCACTGAGAGGACAAAAGAAGTCTTCTTCGTTTCTCCTGTAACTGGACGATCTCTTACTTCAAGATTTGTGTCTTCTAGTCCTAGATTCTCCCACAAGGGGAAACAGCCTCTCCACTGCTACTCCATCTACACTGCACCCTCCACCCACCAAAAATCTCCCATTTGTTGATAAGGTCTCCACTCATTCTTCTAAACTCCAGTGAATACAGACCAAACCAGCTCAACCTCTCCATATCTGGAATTTACCTCGAGAACCTTCTGTGAACTACCTTATTGAATGCCATTTCCTTAGATAAGAAGAGCAAAACTATTCTCAGTGTTCTAGTTGTGGTCCAGCTGGTATCTTGTGTAGTTTTAGCAAGACATTGAACATAGAACATAACAGCACAGTTTGGCCCTTGATGTTGCACCAATTTGAAGCCCATCTAACCTATTTTTCCATTTGCATCCATATGTTTATCCAACAACCATTTAAATGCCCTTAAGGTTGGTGAGTCTACAAGTGTTGCAGGCAATGTGTTCCATACCCCTACTATTCTCTGAGTAAAGAAACTACATCTGACATCTGTCCTATAGCTATCACCCTCAATTTAAATTCATGCCCCCTTGTGCCAGCCATCACCATCCGAGGAAAAATGCTCTCGCTGTATCCCCAATCTAACCCTCTGATTATCTTATATGTCTCAATTAAGTCACCGGTCAACCTTCTCTCTAATGAAAACAGCCTCAAGTCCCTCAGCCTTTCCTCGTAAGACCTTCCCTCCATACCAGGCAACATCCTAGTGAATCTCCTTTGAACCCCTACCAAGCTTCCACATCCTTTCTGTAATGTCATGACCAGAACTGCATGCAATACTCCAAGTGTGGCGCACCAGAGATTTGGACAGCGACTGCATGCTCTCTTGGTTCTGAAATTCAATATCTGTACTAATAGAAGCTAATACACTGTATGCCTTCTTAACAATCCTATCAAACAGGGTGACAACTTTCAGGGATTTATGTACAGGGTAACCTCGATTATCCGAATGGGATGGGAGGGCACTAATTTGTTTGGATAATCAATTATTCGGTTCATTGATTCAATGCCTTTCCTCTGGATCTCAGAGTTTTTAAAGTCTGCTTCCCGTTCAGGAGACCTAGCTGCAGCACTCAGCGCATGAGCCCCCAGCACCGCCCGCCCCACCATCCACACCCCCAACCCTGTCCAACACCGTCCGCCCCACCCCTGCATCCCATCCAACACTGCCCGCCACAGCCCCCAAACCCATCCAACACTGCCTGTCCCACCCCAATCGCAACCAACACTACTCGCCCCGCCTCCCAAAACCATCCAACACTGCCCGCCACACCCTCCAAACCCATCCAACACCGCCCGCCCCACCACCCACACCCCCAACCCGGTCCAACACAGTCCGACCCACTCCCGCATCCCTTCCCACACTGCCCACTACAGCCCCCAAACCCATCCAACACTGTCTGCCCCACCCCCAATCGCATCCAACACTGCCTGCCCCGTCCCCCAAACCCATCCACAACTGCCCGCCCCACTCCCCAATCCCATCCGACTGCCCGCCCCACCCTCGAAACCCATCCAACATTGCCTGCCCCGCCTCCAATCCCATCCAACACTGCCCGTCACAGCCCACAAACCCATCCAACACTGCCTGCCCCACCCCCCAAACCCATCCAAAACTGCCCGCCCCACCCCCCAAACCCATCCATCATTGCCCGCTCTGCCCCCAATCCCATCCAACACTGCCCGCCCCACCCCCAATCCCATCCAGCACTGCCTGCCCCGGCCTGAATCCCATCCAACACTGCCCGCCCCACACCCAATCCCGGTCCAACACTGCCTACCCCGCACCCCAATCCCATCCAATACTGCCCGCCCCACCCCCAATCCCATCCAACACTGCCCGCCCCACCCCCAATCCCATCCAACACTGCCCGCCCCACCCCCAATCCCATCCAACACTGCCCGCCCCAACCCCCAATCCCATCCAACACTGCCCGTCCCAACCCCCAATCCAATACTGCCTGCCCCACCCCCAATCCCATCCAACACTGCCCACCCCATCCCCAATCCCATCCGACACTGTCTGCCCCACCTCCAATCCCATCCGACACTGCCCGTCCCACCCCCCAAACCCATCTATCACTGCCCGCCCAACCCCCACAACCCATCCAATACTGCCCGCCCCAGCCTCCAAACCCACCCAACATTGCCTGCCTCGCCCCCAATCCCATCCAACACTGCCCGCCCAACCGCCAATCCCATCCAACACTGCCTGCCCCGCCCCCAATCCCATCCAACACTGCCCGCCCCACACCCAATCCCGGTCCAACACTGCCTACCCCGCACCTCAATCCCATCCAACACTGCCCGCCCCAACCCCCAATCCCATCCAACACTGCCCGCCCCAACACCCAATCCCATCCAACACTGCCCACCCCAACCCCAATCCCATCCAACACTGCCCGCCCCAACCCCCAATCCCATCCAACACTGCCCACCCCAACCCCAATCCCATCCAACACTGCCCGCCCCCACCCCCAATCCCATCCAACACTGCCCGCCCCAACCCCCAATCCCATCCAACACTGCCCGCCCCAACCCCCAATCCCATCCAACACTGCCCACCCCACCCCCAATCCCATCCAACACTGCCCGCCCCAACACCCAATCCCATCCAACACTGCCCACCCCAACCCCCAATCCCATCCAACACTGCCCACCCCACCCCCAATCCCATCCAACACTGCCCGCCCCAACACCCAATCCCATCCAACATGGCCCGCCCGACCGCCCAAAACCATCCAACACTGTCCGCATCACCCCCCCCAATCACATCCAACACTGCCCGCCCCATCCCCAATCACATCCAACACTGCCCGCCCCATCCCCAATCCCATCCAACACTGTCCTCCCCGCCACCCAATCCCTTCCAACAATGCCCGCCCCACTCCCAAATTCCAGCCAACACTCTCTGCCCTGCCCCCCAATCCCATCCACCACTGCCCGCCCCACCACCAATCCCATCCGACACTGCCCGCCCCACCCCCCAAACCCATCCAACACTGCCCGCCCCACCCCCCAAACCCATCTAACACTGCCCGCCCAACCCCCACAACCCATCCAACACTGCCCGCCCCACCCTCCAAACCCATCCAATATTGCCTGCCCCACCCCCAATCCCATCCAACGCTGACGCCACAGCCCCCAAACCCATCCACAACTGCCCACCCCACCCCCAAACCCATCCACAACTGCCCACCCCACCCCCAATCCCATTCAACACTGCCCGCCCCACCCCCAATCCCATCCAACACTGCCTGCCCAGCCCCCAATCCCACCCAATACTGCCCGCCCCACACCCCAATCCCATCCAACACTGCCTGCCCAGCCCCCAATCCCACCCAATACTGCCCGCCCCGCACCCCAATCCCATCCAACACTGCCTGCCCAGCCCCCAATCCCATCCAACACGGCCCGCCCGACTGCCCAAAACCATCCAACACTGTCCGCATCGCCCCCCCCATCACATGCAACACTGCCCGTCCCACCTCCCAATCCCATCCAACAATGCCCGCCCCACCCCCAAATCCCATCCAACATTGCCCGACCCATCCCCCAATCCCACCCAACACTGTCCGCTCCACCCCCCCAATCCCATCCAACACTGCCCACCACGCCCTCCAATCTCATCCGACACTGCCCGCCCCAACCCCAATCCCATTCAACACTTCTTGCCCCAACCCCCAATCCCATTCAACCTTGCCCGCCCCAACCCCTCAATCCCATCCAACACTGCCCACCCCACCCCTGAAACCCATCCAACACTGCCCACCCCGCCCCCCCAAAGTGATTGATGTGGTATAAATGGATCTCAATAAGGTGTTTGATAAGGCTCTCCACACCGCCCCCCCTCCAACCCCGTTCAATACCGCCCCCGCCCCAACCTCATCCAACACTGCCCCCCCCACAACCCCATCCAACACTGGCCCTGCCTGCCCCACCCCCAACCTCATTCAAGACCGCCCCCGTGACCCTAACCTAATCCAACACCGCCCCCGGCACAATACCGCATCCCCCGCACCACCAACCTCATCCAATGCCACCCCCTGCCCAACATCACCCCCCAAACCCATCCAACACCGCCCCCACCTACCCGCATCCACCATCCCATCCAACACTGCCCCTCACCCCCAACCCTGTCCAACATTGCCCCCACTACCAACCACATCAAACACCGCCCCCGCCTGCCTCCGTCCCCCAACCTCATCCAACCCCGCCCCCAACCCCTGTCTAACACCCTGCCCCCGCCAATATTGTCCGTTCCCACCCCCTCTCCGGGTCAGCCGGACTGTACACCAACAATAAGATTGCTGCTGTTGCCTTTTGGGGGAGTTTCCAAATAGTGCACACACACAGCCACACACACGACATTTTGACAGGTTCCACGTTTGCCCTGTACAGGACAACGTTGGAGAGATTATCTGGGGAAAGGGGTGTTTAGGATACACCCCTCTGTAGAACTCCAGGGAAAGTGTGAGGAGAGAGAGAGGGCGGGAGGTCAGTCATTTGGAGACGGTGTCTGTTTACTCACTGTAAACAAAAGGCACGATGACTGTTGATGTAATGTTTCTATCGGGACCTCGAGATCTCCTTCGGATAATCCGATTTTCGGATAATTGGTATTCGGATAATCGAAGTTCCTCTGTACATTAACACCAAGATCCCTCTGCTCATCTACACTACCAAGAACCTTACCATTAGCCCAGTACTCTGCATTCCTGTTGCTCCTTCCAAAGTGAATCACCCCATACTTTTCCGTATTAAACTCCATTTTCCACCTCTTAGCCTAGCTCTGCAGCTTATCTCTGTCCCTCTGCAACATCCTTCTGCACTATTCACAACTCTGCTGACCTTAGTGTCATCTGCAGATTACTCACCTATCCTTCTACACCCTCATCCAGGTAATTTATAAAAATGACAAACAGCAGCGAACCCAAAACAGATCCTTGCGGTACAACACTAGTAACTGAACATCAGGATGAACATTTCCCATCAACCACCACCGTCTGTCTTCTTTCAGCTAACCAATTTCTGAGTCAAACCACTAAATCAACCTCAATCCCTAGCCTATCGTGGAGAACCTTATCAAACACCTTATTGAAATCCATATACACCACATCAATCACTTTACCCTCATCCACTTGTTTGGTCACCTTCTCAAAGAACTCAATAAGATTTGTGAGGCACGACCTACCCTTCACAAAATCATGTTGACTAGCTCTAATGAGCTTATTCCTTTCTAGATGATTATAACTTTTGCCAACACTTTATCCACAACTGAAGTAATGTTCACTGGTCTATAATTACCAGGGTTGTCTCTACTCCCTTTCTTGAACAAGACCTCTTTGTTTTCATATTAGATACCCTTTCCCTTTCCTCTTAGTCACTGAATTTGTATACTAGTTTTTTGCATGACTTGTAAAACTAAAGGTACTACAGCTTTCTGAGGTCTCTCTCCATTTATATAATATTCTGATTTTCCGTTATTCCTATCAGACTGCATAAACTCAAAATGTTCCACATTACATTCCATCTGCCAGGTTTTTATCCTCTCACTCAACCCTTGATAGACTTTTTGTGTCATCTTCACCACTTGCTTTTTGTGTCATCTACATCCTGGTGATCGTACATTCACTTCCCTCATCCAAGTCATCAATAAGTATTAGAAATAATTCTGGCCTCAACACTGATCTCTGTAGCACTGTACTAGTTCCAAGATATCATCTTGAAAATAAGTCCTTTACCTCAACTGTCTGTTTGCTGTTAGTTTCCTAATCTTCTACCTATGTTAGTATACAACCGCCAACACCATGGGCTCTTTTCTCATTAAGTAGCCTAGTGTTTGGCACCTTTTCAAAATGCCTTTTGAAAATTCAAATATGTTACATCTGTTGGTTCCCCTTTATTTAACCTGCTTGTTTTCTCAAAGAATTCTAACAAATTTATCAGGCATGGTATCCCCTTCATGAATCGATGCTGACGCTGCTTATGAGTTGTTAAAAAGAGATCAGAGGAAGACTAAGGTTGTTTTCTTGTCAGAGTTGTTCAGGTTAGTCAGCAATGCCTAGATTTTAAGTCTGTCGTGACTCAACATTGAGTCTCCCAACATTTCAGAGAAGTGCCAGAGGTATTTAATAATAAACAAAATAAGAACCAAAGTATTGGACTCTCAACAGATAAAGTTGCACTTTGGAAGAGAAAAGTAACTCGTACTTCAGGTCAAGGTGACCTTTCATCCAAAGTGTTTCCAAAAGATACTTGATACATCATAATAAGAAGAAAAGAGCCCATTGCAGAAGCTCTGATTAAAAGTAATCAACCTGAAATGTTTGACCCATTGAATCCATAACAGAGGATCAGGGTAGCAGTACCTTGACAGACTTGTGTGTATAAACATCAATTGGAGGTAGATGGAGTTTGCACACGGGTGAGGGAGCATTGCAGTAATAAACAGAAATCATTTACTTTATTGGTGGACTTATTGGATTACAAGTGCCAGGTGGAATTATATCTCATTAAGATCTTAGTTTAATAAATACAGAATGAGTAAATTCCTACCATATCCAAATGCCACTATGTGGTCACAAACTGTAATAAGGGCCATTCTTTTCTCAAAATCCAAATAGTTCATGTTGATTTTTATCCAACAAATAAGCATTCATCGTAATACTATATTTCTGATCTGCTACTGTGTATTTTCTTTCTGAAACTTCCAATGTCTAATCTGGTGGTATGGTCTTACTTTTAACAATGAGCTCTCTACATACATTCCATAATCCTATGCCTCAGGAAGAATATCTTCAGCTCTCTGTCCTAAATCTTGTATGATGTGGACAAAGTTAAAAGTTAAACGACACCAAACACTAGCTTTCAAAGCGCTGCTCCTTCATCAGGTAAATGTGGGGCAAGATCATAAAACACAGAATTTATAGCAAAAGATCACCGTGTCATGCAATTAAAATGATATATTGAACAAACTTAGACTGCTGACCTGCAACTCATTCAAAAAGATGAAAGACTTAGCATGAATGACTGAATTCGACTCCACATTAGCTCTTACTATGATTTGAGGTTGGTTCAAATCAACTTGATCTTAATTTTTATATGATCATTGTCTAAAAAGCTAATATCCAAATAAGCCATTTCTTGGGCAACAATTGGAGGCTTGGGTCTTTTCATTTTTAATGCTATATCTTTAGACCATAGCACTACAAAGTCCAGAAGCAAAATAGGCCATCGAGTCTGCTCTGCCATTTGATCATGGCTGATATGTTTCCCATCATATTCCCCAACCTTCTCCCCATAACGATTGATCCTCTTACTAATCCCGAATCCTTTCACTAACCACTGTATTCAAGCCTCTCATTATTGATAGAATCCCTATAGTGTGGAAACAGGCCATTTTGCCCCAACAAATCCACACCGCTCCTCTGAAGAGTAACCCACCCAGACCCATTCCCCAACCCTATTACTCCAGATCTCCCCTGACTAATGCAACTAACCTATACACCCCTGAACACACTGGGCAATTTAATGTGGCCAATCCACCTAACTTACACATCTTGGGACAATGGGAGGAAACTGGAGCACCTGGAGGAAGCTCACGCAGACACGGGGAGAATGTGCAAACTCCACACATTCTGTAAGTTTTAATCAGACTCCCAACCCCACTCCCAACCTTCTGAATTTCATGGATGGTCCAAGAGTCCTCAGCCATTGCTGATATGACAAGCCTTTCATTCCTGGGGTCTTTCCTTTCAACCTTGTCTAGATCTGTACATCTTTTTTGGGTATAGGGCCCAACTTGCTCACAATATTCAATATGTGGTCTGACCAGATCCTTATACAGCCTCAGCAGTACATCCTGCACTTGTATTCTAGATATCAGTGTTGAATTGTTTATAATCTCTGAAACAAAAACAGAAATTGCTGGAGAAACACAGCAGGTCTGGCAGTATCTGTGGGGAGAAAGCAGAGTTAACATTTTGAGTTTAGTGACTCTCTATCAGAACTCAGATTCTTCCGATGAAGAGACTGGGAATGCTAACTTTGTTTATCCCCCACAGATACTGTCAGACCTGATGAGTTTCTCCAGTTCCTGATCACTGGATTCTGGAGTTCTTTGTTTTGCCTATGTTTTATGTCGTTTTGTTTGTAAGCTCAATAGGTGGGTTTGAGTGTGGATTTCACTCATCAGACTATTTGTCAGCTATCCTGAATTAAACAAGGGAGAATTAACTACATTGCTTTTCAACAGCAATCACATATTGTGACACCTTGACTATCTTATTCAGCGTGTAGAACTGTTGATCTGAGTTCCTAATGATTTACAAGCTGAAGAGCCACTGACTCAGTGAAAGAAAAGAAATGCAGTCCACCATTTATTACTTTCTCTGCTTTTATCTATCTTTGTGTCCCTTAAACGTTTGATATATTTAGATCTGTGGGATGACATGATGAAGGGCTGTGAGGCAAGAACATCCCTCAGTCGGACAACAGTCTGATTGCTTCTGAAATTTTCATGGGAAATCTGGTGATACAGGGATATGAATTAGCTTGTTTAACTGGTAGTTATCACCACAGAGTGAGGTGACAGTACTGCATGGCTGACATTAGGGGTTGAAACATGAAATTGTAGCAAGCTGGCATTCCTCAACAACATTCCAAATGTGTTCAACCTTCAGCCTCATTGTTCTGCTGAAGTGAGTAAAAATGATAGGCAACTGTTAGCATGGGGGCAGACACTGTAAGGTGTTTGGATAACGTGTTTGGAAATGACAGAACATAAGCAAGCCAAGAATCAGAGCACAGAAGTCAGTATTACGATATTTAGATTAGATTAGATTACTTACAGTGTGGAAACAGGCCCTTCGGCCCAACAAGTCCACACCGACCCGCCGAAGCGCAACCCACCCATACCCCTACATTTACCCCTTACCTAGCACTATGGACAATTTAGCATGGCCAATTCACCTTACCCACACATCTTTGGACTGTGGGAGGAAACCGGAGCACCCGGAGGAAACCCACGCAGACACGGGGAGAACGTGCAAACTCCACCCAGTCAGTGGCCTGAGTCGGGAATTGATCCCGGGTGTCAGGCACTGTGAGGCAGCAGTGCTAACCACTGTGCCACCGTGCCGCCCAAAAAATTCTTTTTGCTCGGTAAGTTTTCTAATAGGCCAATTCTGATAAAATAGTGACAGTTTGCTATTGAAGAATTAAAGAAAAGCTGTAGCACTCTATCAGAAACAGGTTGTTGTCTTCTTTTGAGGAGATACAGAATTAAAGGTCCTTTTGAGTTGCTCGCCTCACTCTGATGGTGACTATATCAGCGTTAATTGCTGAGTATTTAAAACCTCAAAGCTCCATTCATAAAATTTTGCATTTGTTTCTTTAACATGGCAAACATTTCATAACACATAGAAAATACTATGAGCTCATTGCCACAAACTTGGAAATCCTCGAGAAGTCTACTTTAGGGCCTTATCCATTGTTAATATATTTTGACCTTCAACCTCCAAATCCCTCTGTCCTTCCACATTATCCAACCTCTCCTAAAGTGTAATTAGTTTAAATAAGATATAACACATTCACAGACATTTACTACTCCCTGCCATCATCTTATTAAAGTGTCTTTGCAGCTTCCTTTGGTCATCATTTTTGGCTATGTCTTCTTTCATTTATGCTTTCAACTTTGAACAGCATCACTTCTCCACCTATCTACAAGTCATGATTTGGAGATGCTGGTATTGGACTGGGGTGTACAAAGTTAAAAATCACTCAACACCAGGTTATAATCCAACTGGAATTGGAAGCACACCAGCTTTCGGAGCGATGCTCCTTCATCAGGTGATATTGGAGGGCTCAATCCTAACACATAGAATTTATAGCAAACATTTACAGTGTGAAATTATACATTGAAAAATTGATTGTCTGTTAAGCCTTTCAACTGTTAGAATACCATGATAGTTTCACTTCTTTCATGTGTAAATCACAAAACCTTTTTTTAAAAAGTTGCATTCTCAGGTTAGCTGTTAACAATGGTGATAGCTAGACAATATGTTGGAGGTGTTGGCCCGCTGTGTTCTCTGTCTATGCCATGATGTGTTTAGATTGATTTAGAGTTTTACATAAATTCATGCAGTTTTTGAGCTCAGAGTTCTACATGAATGCATGCAATTTTTGAGCAAAGCACAATGTAACTCTGCAAGTACAAATTCACCCAACAAAATATATGTGTGCATGTGGGTCTTTGTTGTCTCTGTGTGTCTGTCTAGGTTGGGGGTTATGAGTGTGAGAAAGTGTGTGTGTGTGTAGTGAGTGCAGAGTGTCTTGAGTCTGAGGGGGTGCATGTGTGAATGTGGGAGTGTATGTGTCTGTAAGGGTGTGTGTGGGTGTCTGTGTGTACATCTGTGTATATGTGTGTCCGTGTGTATGTGTGTATAGGAGTGCCTGTGTGTATGTGAGAGTGTGTGTGTGTGTGTGTGTGTGTGTGTGTGTGTGTGTGTGTGTGTGTGTGTGTGTGTGTGTGTGTGTGTGTGTGTAGGAATATCTGTGTGTGTGTAGTGCGATGGTGGTCACCTGTAATTTGACATTAACCCAAGGTCCCGGTTGAAGCCCTTGCTATGGGTACTGAACTTAGCTATCAGCCTCTGCTCGGCCACTTTTCTCTGCTGCCTGTCCCGAAGTCATTCGAAGGTCCAAGGTTGAATGTCCTGGACCACTGAAGTGTTCGCCAACTGGGAGGCAACAGTCATCATGGCATAGACAGAGAACACAAGGGGGCCAACACCTTCAACATATTGTCTAGCTATCACCATTGTTAACAGCTAACCCGAGAATGCAACTTTCTAAAAAAAGGTTTTGTGATTTACACATGAAAGAAGTGAAACTATCACTGTATTCTAACAGATGAAAGGCTTAACAAACAATCAGTTTTTCAATGTATAATTTCAGTTACATCACACTAAATTTTTGCTATAAATTCTGCATGTTAGGATTGAGCCCTCCAATACCACCTGATGAAGGAGCGATGCTCCGAAAGCTAGTATGCTTCCAATTAAACCTGTTGGGCTATAACCTGGTGTTGTGTGATTTTTAACTTATCTGCAAATCATTAGTGTACACTGTGAACAAAGCACCATTCTGACAACTGCTGTTTTGCTTCAAACCATTTAATTTGTTCTTAATCCAAACTTCCCTTTTTCCTCAGAGTTCTCTCACACTTAGTCATGAAATACTTTGTCAATGGCTTTATGAACATTCTCATAAAACTTGCAGCAAAGTTATTGAGTGCGATCTTCCATTCTGAAATTTTAGATTAGCTACAGAATGGAAACAGACCCTTCGACCCTTCAAAGAGAAACCCACCCACACCCATTCCCCTACCCTATATTTACCCCTGGCTAATGCACCTAACACTATGGGACAATTTAGCATGGCCAGTTCACCTGACCTGCACATCTTTGGATTGTGGGAGGAAATCAGAGCACCTAGAAGAAACCCACACAGACATGGGTCGAGCGTGCAAACTCCACGCAGACAGTCACCCGAGGCTGGAATCGAAGCAGGGTCCCTGGCGCTGTGAGGTAGCGGTGCTACCCACTGAGCCACCATGCCACTCTGTTGATTGTTTCCGGTTCAATTTGTTTCATCTCAATATTCAGCTATTCACTTTTAACAATTCCACAATGTTACTGACAGAAGATGTTAAACTTATTGATCTGCACCAACCAAAGTTGGTTTTCTCCTTGATCATCACAATGGCCATTGTCTAGTCCTCCCTTTCAATAAAATTTCAAATATAGGAGCTTTATGTCAGTGGGATTCTCCTCATGTCCTTCCATCACTTTGTCAGGAGCTTCGAAAGAAAAAGCATGAGTTACGGTTTGTGCTATTTCTCAGTGTTGTTGCTAATCCATTGTTGGAAAAACTAGAAACTACTGCTGGAACAGGTCTGGCAGCATCTGTGGAGAGAAATCAGTATTAATGCTTTGAGTCCGGTGACCCCACTTCAGAACAATTACTGATGATTCTTTCTGAATCTTCTTGTATTCTCTCAATATTTTATTGTAATTAGTGACTTCATGTCACCTCTTCAAATTACATTTGTTTCCAGTTTCTATATTCGTAGAAGGAATTCCAGAACTTGACATTTTTAACTTGGCGATTTTTATTGTACATGGCATAAGTCCTCTGCGATTTAAAAAATTCTGTCCCTTCTTTGCTGTTTCTGATTTTGTTGAAATTAATGAATTAATAAGTTAAAATCCCTGTTAACTATTTATTTAGATTAGATGAAGTTTACAATCAATATTTCTCAAGATCAAATAAACTATTGTGGGTACTAAAAACCTGAAACAAATACAGAGAATGATGGTGAAACGCAGCAGGTCTGGCAGCATCTGTGGAAGGGAAACAGATGTTTTATTTAAAGTCAAATGACTCATCTTCAGAACACCGGTTCT
Organism: Hemiscyllium ocellatum; assembly: GCF_020745735.1. Lineage (NCBI taxonomy): Eukaryota > Metazoa > Chordata > Chondrichthyes > Orectolobiformes > Hemiscylliidae > Hemiscyllium > Hemiscyllium ocellatum. The sequence goes on along the minus strand of NC_083417.1, from coordinate 19,554,783 downwards.
GGAACTCTCCAGTTCTGAAGAAGAGCCGTTAGATTTGAAGTATTGACTTTGTTTTTCTCTCTCTCTGCTGATGCTGCTCAGCCTGCTGAGTTTCTCCAGCAGTTTCTGATTATATCCCATGGGGACACTGGGAAACTCAAGAATTTGCTGTCACAGTTTGGAACTCAGCAACAAGTGGCTCAATATCAAAACTTGAAGACAGCATGCAGGCATCTTTGAGCTAGAATGATACGTTATATCGGACGACATTTGAAACTTGCAGACCGTTCACTTAAGTAGGAAGTGCATTTTAACTAGACAAATGTGAGGGACGTGAGTTAGCAAAAATAGGCACATCATCTCCGCTTGCAGAAAAATAAGCTGAATGGTGATGTGGGGCAAGGGGTTCTGAGGGCTGAAATGAAATTATTAAAGGGAGCATGATAGGTGAGCAATGTAATAAAAAAAATGCTAGCAGTGCACTTGGATTTTTTTTTCTGGAGACGAGGAATTTCAACTCGTGAAGTTAAGTTAAATTTGTGTAAGACCTGGTCAGGCTGCATTTCAAGTGCTAATGGATCTGATTTCTATACCATGAAAGTAAGCAGAAACACACTGGAGGAAGCACAAAAGTTATAACAAGTATGTGACCAGAATTAAGAGATTAAAGTTTTTGGAAAAAAAATGCTTGAATGGATTATAACTTTCTTTTAATAAGATGAGAGGATCAAAGGATACAGGTTTTTAAAATCCTGAAAGGATGGGACAGGGTGGGGGTGGAGGGAATGATTTCATTCTTGAAGAATCCAAATCAAGGAGCATCCAAATCAAGATAGTAATTACTCAATCCAATATGAAAGTGAGGGCAAAATACGTTTATTCAGGAAATGTGAGTATGATTAGAATATAAGATTACAAACCACACGACATGCTTGAGGTAAATAGCTTAAATGCTGAAATAACTTCACAGAGGCTGGTATCCTGTCACCAAGATACGCTTTTGACACATACACTGTACATGGACTCTGTGCAGCCAGCTCAGAGCTTGAGCATGGAGTGTGTGGAATCTCCAAGATTCCTGCTTATAACTGTTAGCCAGGACTCCTTGATTGACGCAGGTAACAACCCCAATCAGGGAGCTCATATTCAATTAGATCATCTGATTCTTGTTACAATCACTACTGATGCATTCAAAATAAAGCCAGACGGTGCAGATCAAATGAGAGGAGACTCCTATGGAGAATAAGCAAGTTGCGGCTAATAGCTTGATTCTACGCTGTATATTCTATGAAATTTGTTGCTTCGGTACATCTTCCTGATCTATTGATATATTTAATCTCAGACTGTTCTCTCACTAAAATTCCACTTTACGGTAATCACGTTGCCTTTGATTAAGGGAAGTTCAGCCATGATCTCATTGAACAGCAAAGTAAGCTTGAAGGTTCACACAAAATAATGGTTCCAATTTTCTTTGTTCTAACTAACAAACTACTATTGCTTGAAAAAGATTCATGTCTACAATTGGCGTTGTTTCCATTCTTAGCCCTTTTGGCCTTTGTCAAGGCACAGGAACAATAGAATGTGAGCAAACCATTTAGCCCCTGTAGACTACTCTGCCATTCTGTAACATTATGGCTGAGCTTATGTTGGCCTCACCATCCATTCCCTTTCTGCCCCTATAACTCTAAACTCCATTTTCTATTAAAAACCTGTCTAACTCAACCTTGAATATATTTAATAAACTAGCCTTCAATGTCCAGTGATTAAGAGTTCTTCAAATAGTAACAACCTTCTGAGGCATAACATTTCTGCTCATATCCATCTTAAATAAAAGGTCTTTTTTATTTTAATTTTCTGCCACTTAATTGTAGACTTCACCATGAAAGGAAACATTCTCTCATTTATCTAGCCTGTGAAGTCTTTTATTTCAGTATGTTATTTGTTTCAATATGATCATCTCTCATTCTTTGAAACCGTACTGAGTTTAGCATAACCTATTCAAGCTTTCCTTATAGGGAAATTTTTTTGTCATAGGGAAAAAGTGTAGTGAACCTTCTCTCAATTATGTCCAGTGCAAGGTAGTTCCTCTTTAAGTAACAAGACCAAAACTGTACATCATACTGTAGGTGTGACTCCACCTATTTTGTTTGCTTTCCTAATTGGTGAGGTACCTGCACCATGATATTTTGTGATTCATGTACAACATCCTGATCCCCTATACTTCAGCATTCTATAGTTTGTCTCCATTTGAGTAATATTGTACCTTCCAATCTTCCTACCAAAATAGACAACCTCACTTCTTCCCTACTTTACATTCCACCTGCCAATGTTTTACCACTCATTTAATCTATTGATATCTTTGCAAACTCTTTGTATCCTCCTCACAGCTTACTTTCTCATATCTCTTTTGTATCAACACAAAGTTTGCCTCCAGTATAGTTGGTTCATTCTACTAAGTCAGTAATATAGATTGTCCATAGTTGAGACCCAGTACAGAACTCTTTGGCATTCCAGTTTGCCATCCTGAAGTTGAGCCATTTATCTGAAATTGCTCTTTGTTTTTGTTAGTTAGGTAGTGTTCTTCCAAGGTAATATATTACACATCACCCTCCGCCCCCACCATTCAGAAGCTCCTATCTTGTAAGTAACCGTTTATGAGCATGTTATGAAATTCCTTTGATCTAATACATTTTACTTTCCATTTCTGTTGGCAACCGAGTTTCTTTTGCTGTTAAAACAATACCTCGCTGTTACATAATTGCAAACACTAGCTTTTCAATAAATGCACTTGACTATTTTTTATTTGCATTTCAATATGGCACCTTTTAACCTTCTGTCTAAGTAACACCTCATGTGGACAAAAGAATAAAAGAAAGTTTAGTAATGAAATGCAAATGAAGAAAACATTTGTGAGTTTATTTATCTTTGTCTTTGAGCATAGCTGATAGATTCCATTTTTTGTCTTCTAAGAAGAAAAAAACACATCGTGTTCACTTTGTCTCATTTAATTACTCCACTACTTTCTATTGACGATTTTGATTTTGCTCCTTTCGCTTCCTTTCTCATTTAAACAACTTTCCTGTTTGTCAGTGTTGGCAATTTAGTAGCTTTCTTCCTGTTCAGCTGCACCCAGGCGTTGGAGGGCAGCTGCCACTTTAATTCTTTGTTGAATCCTCTTTCAGACGCTGTCCCTGTCATTTATTCATCTCTCTTACTTTTGTACTCTTCCTATTCCAGCACTCAGTTGTGGGTGAAAGGGTGTGGGGTACAATCCGCCAACAGTTAACCTTGAAGACACTTCTATGTTGGCTTATTTTCAAAATTTTCAGGTTTTTTTTAGCTCCCTCAATTGAAATGAAGATTTTCATAATTTCCACTTGGCAGTTATCAAAACATCTGTGAATTTCAGTCTGAGCTGCAAAATGTAGTGTAAATTTAACTTACTTTAATTATCGTTACTCGATAAGAACTTATATTTATGTAGCAGTTTTAAAGTAATAAAATACGTTATGGTGTCTTGCATGAGGCAAAATTAGGCATTGAGTGATATAAGATGAATTTGGAAGGATCCCAGGTTTATGGACAATAGAAGATTGGAGCAAGGCAAGGAGCACATTGGAACAGTTCTTTTTACAGGAGGTAACAGAGACATGAGTGAGGTTTTCAATACCACATATTCTGAGGCGGGGAGAGGTTTGGCAATATTGCACTGATGGGTGTAGGCAGTTACTGTCAATTACAATAATCTGTTGAGAAGCACTTCAAGGTTTTTGGGTCTACTCTAGTCATTTAACGATAATTTATATTCTCCTCACTGGAAGCCAGCACACAAACTGGAAAAGGTAAATTACTTCGGGCTTGTCTTTCCTTCCTATTCCGGATGGTCAGATCCCCTTGCTCTATTACTATTAGAATCTGATCTCTCAACAGGAGATCCACCCTTTACAGCTGTTGCTCCCGGAACCTAGCTTCCTCCCAGACATGTTGGTTTCCTCGGAATCCCAGTTCAGGTCTTGTCCTTTTCGCAAACAATTTCCTGCAGGTCTTTGCCCATGTGAACATCTGCTGTTGAAAACCCATTGATGCTATAGGAACCAGGCATTACTGATCTTTCCTGTTTTGACATTGTAGCTGTAACTTAGAACTTTATTGTTACATTCATATTCTTTATCCACTTCAATCTCAATTGCACTCCTCTGCTCTGCATTTGCTTCTTCTTTCTATAATAATTGAACTTCTGTTCCAATCGTGCTGCTACTACCATCTTCCTACCTCACGTCTTTGCCAGTCATTTGCTGTCTTTTCAAACTGGTTTGATTTTTACACCTACTTCACTCCAGCCTCGTCAGTTGTCCTATTAACACAGTCACACAATTGACTAATTAACTTCTAAAACAAGACTTACATTTGCACAGCACCGTTCACAACCATAGGATGTCCCAAAGTGTTTTCCAGCCAGCGAAGTTACCGTTGCAATGTAGGAAATGTGGCAACAAATATTTGCATGGTAAGTTCTCACAAACTGTAATGTGGATGCGACCAGTCTGTGTTTGTGCTGTTAATTAAGGGATAAATATTTACCCGCATATCAATAAATACTCACCTCTTTATCAAGGTAGTGCCACAGGAGTTTTTAGGCCCACCTGTGAGAGCAGAAAGGGCCCCAGGAACTAAGTACATATCCAAAGTAAATTATAAATGTTAATCTTACTACCCTTGTCAGTGTTGATATGGTACTCTGTTGGATGTCATGTCCACCAGTTCTGGAAAGCACTGCTGTCTTTCCAAAGGGGTGATGCATAACCTGCTGAGTGTTTCCAACAGTTCCTTCTTTTCATTTTCTCAGTAGTTTGCTTCTTATTTAGATATTCTATTTTTACTCTGTTAAGGTCACTTTGTTGCCACTTCATTTCTGCAATGCTCTCAGCTGAAATATTTGATGCTGAAAATAATGGGACTTTTGCACAATTCAAAAGAAGAGTCGATTTGTTTTTGTCTAGAAGTCTTTCTCGTAGGATACGGTAGAACTGATCCACCCCAGCACCTTCAAGGGCAAAGGCAGCAGATGCCTGGGGATACAAGTATCTCCAAGTCCCCCTCCCAGCCACAAACTGGCCTGACTTGGAATTACTATACTTTGCTATTCCTTCAATGTTGTTGGGTCAAAATGCTGGGACTCCCTCAATAACAGCGCTGGGTGTTATCTACACCACTGAGTTTCAAGAAGGCAGCTCATTAACACCTTCTCAAGAAATGGTTAATAAATGCTGGCCTTGTCATTGTTGACTATGCTCTCGACCTTTGTCCCAACCATCAGCTAAACACTGTCACAAGCTGTGTGTTCATACAGCCCTTATTTAGCAATGACTTGCTCACTCATGCTTAGTTTGGTGCTAATCTTCGAGTAAAAAATGAGGTCTGCAGATGCTGGAGATCACAGCTGCAAATGTGTTGCTGGTCAAAGCACAGCAGGCCAGGCAGCATCTCAGGAACAGAGAATTCGACGTTTCGAGCATGAGCCCTTCATCAGGAATAAGGTTTATTCCTGATGAAGGGCTCATGCTCGAAACGTCGAATTCTCTGTTCCTGAGATGCTGCCTGGCCTGCTGTGCTTTGACCAGCAACACATTTGCAGCTTAGTTTGGTGCTGTCAGGACTGATGGATTTCAGGACCCCTGACAGCTTTGGCCTGAATGTATAGATACATGTAGGCAGCCATTCTCATGCACTGTGGCTGGTACAGCTGTGTTAAGTGTTGCCTGGTGCGTCACCTCAGGAACCCCTGCTGTCTCAGCCACCTCTGCTTCTGTAGAAGACAGCAGATTCCAATATGCATGGATGGATGAGCCCTTATCTCTGCCAGCTGAAGGTTTCATTTCTGCTCACCTCCTCCAATGCCCTTACAAACTGACCTAATGTCCTTCTAGAGGTTACATTAAGTCTGTTGTTTCCAGTTAACTGCATGGCTGAAAGACAGCAAGGCAAGTTGCTAAGTTTACTAAAATAACACATCTGGTTAATTGGATTTATAAATAGAGGGACTAAGCATGGCTGCTGTTTCAAGGAACCAACCCAGGCATGTTGCTCCAAATGGTCTTTATTGACCTTTAGTCTGACCTCTACACGGCTGAAGCCAAACGCCAACTTGAGGCCACCTCTTCCTACCGCCCCCTCGACCATGACCCCACCTCCAATCACCAAACCCATCATCTCCCAGACCATGCAGAACCTCATCACCTAAAGAGATCTCCCACCAACACCTTCCAATCTCATAGTCCGGGAACCCTACACTGCCCAGTTCTACCTCCTTCCCAAGATCCACAAGCCTGACCACCCTGGCCGACCCATTGTCTCAGCATGCTCCTGCCCCACTGAACTCATTTCTACCTACCTCGACACTGTCCTATCCCCCCTAGTCCAGGAACTCCCCACATATGTTCGAGACACCACCCAAGCCATCCACCTCCTTCAAGACTTTCGTTTGCCCGGCCCCCAACGCCTCATCTTCACCATGGATATCCAATCCCTCTGCACCTCCATCCGCCATGACCAGGGCCTCCAAGCCCTCCGTATTTTCCTCTCCCGACGTCCCCAACAGTACCCTTCCACTGACACTCTCATTCGTTTGGTCGAACTGGTCCACACCCATAACAATTTCTCCTTCAAATCCTCCCACTTCCTTCAGACCAAAGGGATAGCCATGGGCACATGTATGGGCCCTAGCTATGCCTGTCTCTTTGTTGGCTATGTAGAACAGTCAATCTTCCGCAATTACACCGGCACCACTCCCCACCTCTTCCTCTTCTACATTGATGACTGCATTGGCGCTACCTTGTGCTCCCGCGAGGAGGTTGAGCAATTCATCAACTTCACCAACATATTCCACCCTGACCTTAAATTTACTGGGACCATCTGTAACACCTCCCTCCCCTTCCTGGACCTCTCCATCTCCATTAATGATGACTGACTTGACACTGACATTTTTTACAAACTCACTGACTCCCACAGCTACCCGGATTACACCTCTTCCCACCCTACCTCTTGCAAAAATGCCAGTCCATATTCCCAATTCCTCCACCTCCGCCGTGTCTGCTTCCAGGAGAACCAGTTCCACCATAGAACACACTAGATGGCAGCCTTCTTTAGAGACCGCAATTTCCCTTCCCACGTGGTTAAAGATGCCCTCCAATTCATCTCGTCCACATCCCACACCTCCGCCCTCGGACCCCACCCCTCCAACCGTAACAAGGACAGAACGCCCCTGGTGCTCAACCTTCCACCCTACCAACCTTCGCATAAACCAAATCATCCGCCGACATTTCCGCCACCTCCAAAAAGTCCACACCACCAGGGATATATTTCCCTGCCCACCCCTTTCCACCTTCTGCAAAAACTGTTCCCTCCGTGACTACCTGGTCAGGTCCACACCCTCCCTACAACCCACCCCCCCATCCTGGCACTTTCCCCTGCCACCGCAGGAACTGTAAAACCTGTGCCCACACCTCCTCCCTCACCTCCATCCAAGGCCTTAAAGGAGCCTTCCACATCCATCAGAGTTTTACCTGCACATCCACCAATATCATTTATTGTATTCGTTGCTCCCGATGCGGTCTCCTCTACATTGAGGAGACTGGACGCCTCCTAGCAGAGCGCTTTAGGGAACATCTCTGGGACACCTGCACCAATCAACCACACCACCCTGTGGCCCAACATTTCAACTCCCCCTCCCACTCTGCCGAGGACATGGAGGTCCTGGACCTCCTTCACCGCCGCTCCCTCACCATCCGACGCCTGGAGGAAGAACGCTTCATCTTCCACCTCGGAACACTTCAACCCCAGGGCATCAATGTGGACTTCAACAAGTTTCTTAATTTCCCCTTCCCCCACCTCACCCAAGTTCCAAACTTCCAGATCAGCACTGTCCCCATGACTTGTCCTACCTGCCTATCTTTTCCACCTATCCACTCCACCCTCCTCCCTGACCTATCAGATTCATCCCCTTCCCCACTCACCTATTGTACTCTTTGCTACTTTCTCCCCACCCCACCCTCCTCTAGCTTATCTCGCCACGCTTCAGGCTCACTGCCTTTATTCCTGATGAAGGGCTTTTTGCCCTAAACGTCGATTTCGCTACATTTTGGATGCTGCCTGAACTGCTGTGCTCTTCCAGCACCACTAATCCGGAATCTGGTTTCCAGCATCTGCAGTCATTGTTTTAACTTTTAGTCTTCCATACCATTTGGTGATTCATTTTGTTGTAATTATTGTGAAAAAAGAGCAGCAGAAATCAGGTAAAAATAATAAAACATTCAGATATTGACTTGTTTATCATCCAGATACATAAATAATCATCTTGGTCCTGTTGTCTGATTTCCTGTTGCTATCTTGGGGTCCATTAGATTAGACTGCCTACAGTGTGGAAACAGGCCTTTCTGCCCAACCAGTCCACACTGACCCTCTGAAGAGCAACCCACCCAGACCCATTTCCCTCTGACTAATGGGCAATACTATAGGCAATTTAGTATGACCAATTCACTTAACCTGCACATTTTTTTCGATTGTGGGAGGAAACTGGAGCACCTGGAGGAAACACGCACAGACATAGGGAGACTGTGCAAACTCCACACAAACAGTCACTTGAGGCTGGAATCAAACCTGGGGCCCTGGTACTGTGAGGCAGCAGTGCTAACCACTGAGCCACCGTGCCGCCCCATTATGATGACATAAAGAAGCCACCAGGTAACAATCACACATCCTACTCTTTCAGCTGTAGCTAAACAACTGTCAGCTAACTTGTACTCTGACATGCAACTGGTTCAACAATTCCAGGATGCTATGACTGTGTGTGTGTGTGTGTGTGTGTGTGTGTGTTCAAGATGGGTGAACGTTTGAATACTTTCCCAGCTACTAATGGAGTTTGGTGCATGCTAGCACCAAACCTCTTTGGTGTGTGTTTTTTTTCCTCTATCATAGGCTGTGATGCCTTCCATGATGGTGGCTGTGTCAGCAAAATCAAATATCACATTGGTTGAGAAGTTGCTCAATCTGAGTTGACTCCGGCCAAAGGATATACTTTGCCATTTCCTGTTTGCTGATGACTATGCACTAGCTTTTATTTCAAAGCAATGCATCACAGACTCCTTCTCCAATGCAAGCAACAGTGTCAACCTATAATCAATTCAAGGAAAACTGATGTCATGTATCAGTCTTTTCCACGAAAGCCCTATTTTTAGCCCAAGGTTTATTCCATGGCCAGAACCTGTCAACTATAGTAAATTCACTTATTTCAGCACACTTTGTCTATGTTGACAACTGGACACATGAAAGAATTAGGAGAAAGTGAGGACTGCAGATGCTGGAGATCAGAGCTGAAAATGTGTTGCTGGAAAAGCGCAGCAGGTCAGGCAGCATCCAAGGAACAGGAGAATCGACGTTTTGGGCATGAGCCCTTCTTCAGGAATGAGAAAAGTGTGCCAAGCAGGCTAAGATAAACCTGCTTGGTACACTTTCCTCATTCCTGAAGAAGGACTCATGCCCAAAACATGAAAGAATGACTAAAGTAAGCATAGCCTTGGGGAGACTTGGAACCTCAGTCTGGCAAGTCTACCTACCAAACCGAAATCCAAGACCGATGGACCCACCCACTCTGCTTTATGTATTTAAGATCTGGGCTCTGTACCAGTGTCAAGCCAAGATATTTAACCTCTTTCACTTTAGCTGCCTTTGGGAGCTTCTGATAATCAGTTAGCAGGATGAATTAATACACACGGAGATGCTCACTCTTGCTAATATACCAAGCAATGATATCATATTGAGAGAATCACAACCGAGTTGGACTGATTAGGTGGCCAGAATGACACTCATACAAAGCTCAGGTCATGTGTGGTGTCATGTTTTAGTTGCTGCAGAACCCCTGGGTTTGGATCAGCCAGAGCAGTCACTTAGACATCCACTGGAACCTCAGTGAACACCGTAGACAATGAATATGGTCATGATATTTTAACTCATTCAGATACTTTGAAATAATTTTGTTTTCTTTTCATATGCATGTAATTGTTTTACAGTCTATCTGTAATATATAATGCTTCTGTGGCAAAGGTAATCTTTCCTATTGAGCCTGAAAGACACCAATATCTTCCCCAAATTTTGTCATTCCTGTTTTTGTTATTGTAAAGTGAAGAACATCACCATGGAATCTTCCACTAGTTTGCAACATAATCACTGGCTTATGTACTGATAATCAGCTAAGATTGCACCATGTCTCACTTACTCTTGTTGGAAATGACAGACATTCACAAGGAGGCATTCTGTGCAAATGAAGGAATATGATGAAGGTTTGCACCTTTTATGAATTACTCAGAGCTTGGGGAGCTTTAAGTTCTCTCATGTAGCATGAATTGTTGTGATTGTTTGAAATGTGGCATTCTTGCAGTTGTCCTGATATGTGCATGAGGAAAGGTTTGAACTGTCAGTTGTCTTTTATCAGAGAAGCATTTGGGTTCTTTAGTTCCTCCTTTCCAGAGCAACAAGCAACATGAATGACACCCTATCAGTTTAAAACCAAATAACGTGCTAAACAGGTTAGAATTCCACTGAAAGTGACTTATTGAACTGAAATCAGATGGCCTTTTAATGGTTACTGCTCTTGAATGATTTAGCAGCAAAGGATTGTTTTTAGCATTAAATAAAACAAAGCTCTGAATATTGAACTTAGTGATCTCGGACTAAGCCCCACTCTCTGCAACTGGATTCTCAGTTTCCTGACCCACAGGCCACAATCAGTGAAGCTTGGGGATAATATTTCATCCTGACTAACACTCAACACTGGACACCCCCAGTGTGCCTATTCAGCCCCCTACTGTACTCATGTATACTCATGACTGCATCACCAAATACCAGACCAATGCCACTTACAAGTTCATTGATGATGTCACCACAGGGGGTCGAATCTCAGATGGTGACGAAACAGACTACAGCCAGGGGATGGAAGACCTCATTATTGACTTTTGGTAGGATGTTACTCATGCCCCCCACAAACAAACACACATTAACAGCACAGAGGTGGAATGAATGGAGAATGTCAAGCTCCTGGAAGTGGTCATCCACAACAAGCTTTCTTAGACTCTTCATTTGGACGCACTGGTTACAAAGGCCCAACAATGTCTCTTCAAGCTCAGGCAGCTGAGGAAATTTGGCATGATGGCAAATACCCTTGCCAACTTCTATAGGTGCGCCATTGACAGCATTCTGTCTGGATGTATCACTACCTGGTATGGCAACATTCAAAATCAGAGACGGTTATAGAGAGTGATGAACTCAGCCCAGACAATCACAAAGGCCAACCTCCCATCTATAGAATCCATCTACCAGGCCCACTGTCAAGGAAAAGCCTCCAGCATTCTCAAAACTCCATCCCACCCTGGCAATGTTTTTCTACAACCTCAACCATCAGGGAGAAGGTACAGAAGCTGAACACATGCGCCAGCCAGTTGCGAAACAGTTTATACTGTTAGAATACTGAATGGACTCACAGACACTTAGCATTCACCTGTAGCTGTATTTTTGCTGCTGTTTACCTATTATTTACTATCTATCCTACTTAACTCTGTGGTCTGCCTGTATTGCTCGCAATGCAAAGCTTTTCACTGTGCCTGGGTACACGTGACAATAAATTCAAGTCAATTCAATTCAGTACAATGATGCTAGAGATCTAAAACAAAAACAGAAATTGCTCGTGAAATTCCAGAAATCTGGCTACAAAGGGTGGGGAGAAAATGGAGTTAATCTTGCATGTTTGATGACTTTTCACTGGAGACAAAACATTGAATCTGCTTTCTCAGCTCGAATGCTGCCATATCTGCTGAGTTTATCGAGCAATTTCTGCTTTTTTTTAACATATCAGCCATTGAGGTGATATAAAGGTTTTCTGCAATCTTGAGTCCTTTTAATACAGATTTTCTAATTTCCATCAAGATTTAAAGTAATTAAAGACACTTCAGTCCTACATTAAATTTCCAAAACATTAAAAACACTAAAAACACAAACACTGTTCCACTCTAATTATCATCCTTCATTTCATTCTGGAAATGTTGTCATGAATTTTGCTTGCAGAACAGGCATGTCTGCCAGTGTTCTGCTAAGCAATCTTAAAAGGTGAAGTCCCTTTCTGGTTGCCTGCACTTGGAATGTGAAACTTCTTAGTAGCTTTGTCACACTGTACAAGTGTTAATTACTTTCATTAAAACATGTAATTCTACCAGATACACTTCCCTTCCACAATCTCCAAAAAAAAATCCAATTATGAAACACAAACTTGTGCAGTTAAGATTATTGAGAGCAATTAAAATCTATTTTGGAAATATGAATTATTAAAAAGTCTCCAGAGTTCAGTTTTTGTTTCATTAGTTCCCTCTCACCTTGTGAGCGTTTATTATAGGATAGCTATTTTCAAAGTGCCTGACATCTCTCATGTACTTATCTTGCCCTGATCCCTCTCCCGTTTGTTACATTGATTTAGAGAACATAAAACATAGAACATTACAGAACAGTACAGGCCCTTCGGCCCTCGATGTTGCGCCGCCCTGTCATACTAATCTGAAGCCCATCCCACCTACACTACTCCATATATGTCCATATGCCTGTCCAATGACGACTCAAAAGCACTTAAACGTGGTGAATCTACTACCGTTGTAGGCAAAGCATTCCACACCCTTACTACTCTCTGAGTAAAGAAACTACCTTTGACATCTGTCTTATACCTATCTCCCCTCACTTTAAAGTTGTGTCCCCTCGTGTTTGCAGTCCCCATACTTAGAAAAAGGCTCTCCCTGTCCACCCTATCTAACCCTCTGATTATCTTGTATGTCTCTATTAAGTCACCTGTCAATCTTCTTCTCCCTAACACGAACAGCCTCAAGTCCCTCAGCCTTTCCTCGTAAGACATTCCTTCCTGATCAGGCAACATCCCAGTACATCTCCTCTGCACCCTTTCCAAAACTTCCACATCCTTCTTATAATGCAGTGGCCAGAACTGTACACAATACTCCAAGTGTGGCCGTACCAGAGCTTTGTACAGCTGTAGCATAACCTCCTGGTTCTGGAACTCAATCCCTCTATTAATAAAGGCCAAAACACTGTATGCCTTCTTAACAACCCTGTCAATCTGGTGGCAACTTTCAGGGATCTGTGCACGTGGACACCACGATCTCTCTGCTCATCTGCACTCCCAAGAGTCCTACCATTAGCCCAGTACTTTGCATTCCGATTACTCCGTCCAAAGTGTATCACCTCACACTTGTCCAGATTAAACTCTATTTGCCACCTCTCAGCCCAGCTCTGCATCCGATTTATGTCTCTCTGCAACCTACTACATCCTTCGTCACTATCCACAACTCCACCGACCTTAGTGTCATCCGCAAATTTACTAACCCAACCTTCTAAGCCCTCATCCAGGTCATTTATAAATATGATGAACAGCAGTGGACCCAACACCGGCCCTTGCGGTACGCTGCTAGTAACTGGACACCAAGATGAACATGTTCCATCAACTACAACCCTCTGTTTTCTTTCAGCAAGCCAATTACTGATCCAAACTGCTGTGTCTCCCACAATTCCATTCCTCCGCATTTTGTATAATAGCCTACTGTGGGGAACCTTATCGAACGCCTTGCTGAAATCCGTATACACCACATCAACTGGTTTACTCTCATCTACCTGTTTGGTCACTTTGTCAAAAAACTCAATAAGATTCGTTAGGCATGACCTACCCTTTACAAAACCGTGCTGACTGTCCCTGATCAGATTATTCTTTTCTAGATGGTAATAAATCCTATCTCTTATAACCTTTTCCACACTTTACCAACAACTGAAGTGAGACTCTCTGGTCTGTAATTACCAGGGTTGTCTTTACGATCCTTTTTGAACAAGGGAACCACATTTGCTATCCTCCAGTCCTCAGGCACTATTCCTGTAGACAATGATGGTTTGAAGATCAATGCCAAAGGCTCGGCAATCTCTTTCCTTGCTTCCCAGAGGATCCTAGGATAGATCCTATCTGGTTGAAAATGTGTTGCTGGTTAAAGCACAGCAGGTCAGGCAGCATCCAAGGAATAGGAAATTCGACGTTTTGGGCATAAGCCCTTCATCAGGAATGAGGAGAGGGTGCCAGGCAGGTAAAGATAAAAGGTAGGGCTCTACCTTTTATCTTTATCTGCCTGGCACCCTCTCCTCATTCCTGATGAAGGGCTTATGCCCGAAACGTCGAATTTCCTATTCCTTGGATGCTGCCTGACCTGCTGTGCTTTAACCAGCAACACATTTTCAACTGTGATCTCCAGCATCTGCCGACCTCTTTTTTACCCGTAGATCCTATCCGGCCCAGGAGACTTGTCTATTTTCACACTCTGCAGTATTTCTAATACCTCTTCCTTGTGAACCTCAATCTCTTCTAGTCTAGATGCAAGTATCTTTGTGTCTTCCTCACCAACATTTTCATTTTCTATAGTGAACAATGCCAAAAAATATTTATTTAGTGCTTCCCATATCTTCTCTAACTCCACACACAACTTCCCACTATTATCTTTGGCCCTAATTTAACTCTCGTCATTCTTTTATTCCTGACATGCTATTCCTGATATATCAGGGTTAACCCTGATCCTATCCGCCAACAACTTCTCATGTCCCCTCCTGGCTCTTCTGAGCTCTCTTTTTAGGTCTATCCTGACTTCCTTGTAACCTTCAAGCGCCCTGAGTTTTCACATTTTGCAGGAGAATGTGAGCACTGCAGATGCTGGAGTACCAGAATTGAAAAATGTGGCGCTGGAAAAACACAGCAGGCCAGGGCAGCATCCGAGGAGCAGGAGAATCGACATTTTGGGCATGAGCCCTTCTTCAGGAATGAGGTGGCAGAAATGACAGAGGATGAAATGATTTATCCGGAGGTTGGTGGGGTGGAAGATGAGGACCAGTGAGGTTCTGTCCTGGTGGCGATTGGAGGGGTGGAGTTCAAGGGCAGAGGTGCGGGAAGTGGAGGAGATGCGGTGGAGAGCGTCGTCGACCACGTCGGAGGGGAAATTGCGGCCTTTGAAGAAGGAGGCCATTTGAGTTGTTTGGTAGTGGAATTGGTCCTCCGGGAGCAGATGCGGCGGAGGCAGAGGAATTGGGAATATGGGATGGCATTTTTACAGGGGGCAGGGTGGCGGAGGTGTAATCTAGGTAGCTGTGGGAGTCGGTCGGTTTGTAGTAAAACTACAAACATTACCGAACAATTCAAATGGCTTCCTTCTTCAAAGACCGCGATTTCCCTTCCGACGTGATCGACAACGCTCTCCACTGCATCTCCTCCACTTCCTGCACCTCTACCCTTGAACCTCGTCCCTCCAATCGTCACCAGGACAGAACCCCACTGGTCCTCACCTTACACTCAACCATCCTCCGGCTACAGCGTACCATCCTCCGTCATTTCCGCCACCTCATTCCTGAAGAAGGGCTTATGTCCGAAACATCGATTCTCCTGCTCCTCGGATGCTGCCTGGCCGGCTGTGCTTTTCCAGCGCCACATTTTTCACATTTTGTCCTAACATCAGCCTTCTTCTTCTTCTTGACCAGGGATTCCATTTCCTTAGTAAACCACAGCTCACGTGTTCTATATCTTCCACCCTGCCTGACAGGTACATACTTATCCAGGACACACAGGAGTTTTTCCTTGAATAAGCTCCACATTTTTAATGTGCTCAACCCCTGCAGTTTCATTCCCCATTGTACGCTTCCTAAATCTTTCCTAATCGCATTGTAATGTCCCTTCCCCCAGCTGTAACTCTTGCTCGGTGGAGTACACTTATCCCTTTCCATCACTAAAGTAAACCTGACAGAATTGTGATCGCTGTCTCCAAAGTGCTCACCTACTTCCAAATCCAACACCTGGCCAAGCTCGTTATCCAGTACTAAATATAAAGTGGCTTCGCCCCTTGTAGGCCTATCTACATACTGTGTCAGGAAGCCCTCCTGCACACACTGGACAAAAACTGACCCATCTATAGTACTCGTACTGTAGTGATCCCAGTCAATATTTGGATAGTTGAAGTCCCCCATGACAACTACTCTGCCTCTCTCACTCCTATCGAGAATCATCTTTGCTATCCTTTCCTCAACATCTCTGGGACTATTTGGAGGCCTGTAGAAAACTCCCAGCATGGTGACTTCTTCTTTCCTGTTTCTAACCTCAGTCCATCCTACCTCAGTTAACGAGTCCCCAAACATCCTTTCTACAACTGTAATATTGTCCCTGATCAATAATGATGCACCTCCCCCTCTTTTACCATCTCCTCTGTTCTTACTGAAACATCTGAATCCCGGAACCTGCAACAGCCATTCCTGTCCCTGCTCTAGCCATGTCTCTGTAATGGCCACAACCTCGAAGTCCCAGGTACCAACCCACGCTGCCAGTTCACCCACTTTATTTAGGATGCTCCTCGCGTTGAAGTACACACACTTCAATCCAGGTTCTTGCTTGCCAGTATCAGATACTTGATTTTGGAACTCCCTACTCTTCTGTACCTGTCCTACAATTTTGGTTCCCATCCCCCTGCTGTATTAGTTTAAATCCACATTAATAGCTTTAGCGAATTTCCCACCCAGGATATTGGTACCCCTCTGGTTTAGATGAAGACCATCCTGCTTGTAGAGGTCCCACCTACCCCGGAAAGAGCTCCAGTTATCCAAAAACCCGAAACCCTCCCTCCTGCACCATCCCTGTAGCCACGAGTTCAACTCCTTTCTCTCCCTATTCCTCACCTCACTAGCACGTGGGCAGCAAACTAGAGAAAACAACTCTTTGTTTGTCCTAGCTCTAAGCTTCCATCCTAGCTCCCTGAATTTCTGCCTCAAGTCCCAATCTCTGTTCCGATCTATGTCGTTGGTGCCAATGTGGTCCAGGACTTGGGGCTGCTCTCCCTCCCCTCGAAGGATCCCAAAAACGCGATCGGAGACATCACCGACCCTGGCACCTGGGAGGCAACACACCAACCGTGAGTCTCTCTCATCCCCACAGAACCTCCTATCTGTCCCCCTAACTATCGAGTCCCCAATGACTACTGCTCTGTTGCTCTTTCCCCTTCCCTTCTGAGCTGCAGGTACCCCACTGCTTTCCCCTGGTAAATCATCCCCCCCATAACGCACCCACGCAAATATAACCTGTTCTACTTACCCTTCCCAGAAGTCCTTTGCTCGCTCCTCCCCCGCTACCCTGAAGGTAAGAAGTCTAAATATATTTACCGGCCTTCCCGACAATCACCTCGCACCAACGTCACCTCCTCCCAGCTCTCGCTGCTCCGATTTGTTGCCTCATGCCTCATAACTTGGATATAAAATGCAGTTGGTAAGTGGTGGGCCTACTTACCCTTGGCCTTGGGGAGTGCCTGTTGTCTGACCAATGGTCACTGATATAGCTGATAGCATTGCTCTGCTGCCCATTTGATTGCCTCAGTGAGCTGTTGGACAGAGCCTGCTGACCCGAGCATATGTGGGGTTGGGCGGTGAGGGGGGACTCTGTGAGCCGTATGGTCAATTGGCCATTCTTCCTCTGAGTGGGCTCCCTCTGACCTTTTAGCTGAGTAAGGAAGAGGAGGTGAGCAAATCCAGACGGTGCTGACAGTGAGTTTATACTAAACCAAAGGCTACTGTTAAAGTTCTGCATCAGTGAAATGAAACAGATGTTCACTTTTACCCTGATAGAATAGAATTGTAATTCATAGTCACTTGCATTTATGAAAACATAGTGAAAAGTGTATAAGTGGCCATAATCCAGCACCATTTTAGTTGCAGAAATTATAAAAAGAAATAATTGAGCCCAAGTGAAGACAAAGTTCATCTCTTGGTCTCTCCATGGTTCCTGGGTTTAGCGAGCGGCTATGAGACGCTGCTACTGAAGGTGATCCAACACGCTGCCACAGCTGGCCATTGCAACTGCCTTGCTCTATTGTAGCCGCAAAAAATAAGAACAGGTGAACTTTGATGAAAAGATAAACAAAGAAACCAAAAAGGATTAAAAAAAAGATGAATGAAGCTGGCCAGGAGCACATGAGGATAGGAGCCTGAATACTACTTACCCTGCCGCCACCATTATCGCCTCACAGTGAAGGTATTGGAAATATTTACACCGTGGGAAATGAGGTGCCATTTTGTTATACTGACATGCTAACATTTTAATTAGAAGCAAACATCTTTGCTTGCCCTAGAAACTAAATTTGCATTTCTGAAATGCCGATTTTATTTTTCATTATGGTTAATAAACATTATTTTAGATATTAAACTAGAAATGAAGGAAAATATTTATTTTGATATGACACGGAAAGGCATATCAAAAGCAGTCCCTAAAGAGAATGTGCAAACTCCACACAGACAGTTGTCTGAGTGGAGTTTGCACGTTCTCCCCATGTCTGTGTGGGTTTCCTCCGGGTGCTCCGGTTTCCTCCCACAGTCCAAAGATGTGCAGGTCAGGTGAATTGGCCATGCTAAATTGTCCATAGTGTTAGGTGTCGGGGAATGGGTCTGGGTGGGTTGCTCTTCGGAGGGTTAGTGTCGACTTGTTGGGCCGAAGGGCCTGTTTCCACACTATAGGGAATCTAATCTCATCTAACCTAATTTAGTTGCATCTCTTCTTATTCTTATCTGAATCAACTATTATAAACATCCATCTCTATCATATGTTTGACCAATTCCCTGCTAAGTTTATCTATATTATTCGCTTCAAACAAGCTGTGTGTTATCTTGTTCCACTGTCTCATTTTTCTTTGAATCAATGTGTCTCTTCTGAATTCTTTGATGGATTTCTTGGTCTATGTTTTAAATTAATGTTCTGGTGTCATACTTTTGACTTGAAGAAAACCAAAGGTTTGTACTTCCTGGTTTCTTGTTTATGTCACTGGCTGCTTACTGTGCTGTCTGTTATCACCGATGCTGCATGCCTGAGATTCCATTTATCTCATGCTCGATTTAAAATAGCTTTCTGAATGAGAAAGCTGTCACTGAAGATATCAAAATAATCTTTTGGGCAGCTTTCTACACACACAATTATTAAGGGCATAGTTTTGCTGTGACCACAAAATCCAGTTCAATGTTTTTAAAAAAGCAGGTACTTCCTTAGTGATATCAAATATGAAAGTTGTATCTGCTGCTCATTGAAGAACCTGCCTATTCTTCTCGTCTGTTACCTCAGGTAAAACATCCAGCCCAGCCCAGTCCAGCGTACAACTCACAGTATCCTCTGCCTCCATCCTCCCATTTCATATTATTTGTATTATTGTGTGGATCCACTGAAAAAAAATCAAAGGAAAAACATTTTTGAACCAAGCACTTGGCCTGCAAATTAAAACTTGCTTTAAAGAGCAAATCTAAAAATGGTTTAGAAAATATGCTATGTCCCACATAACATTTTTAATGATTTAGACTTAGTTGTACCTAGTTGATATTATTTCAGAAACTGATAAACTTCTTATTTGTACATGCACAATCTAATATAGAATCACAATCTAGTATTGAAACCCCAGATCATGTTAATGGCTTTGAATAACAATAGCAATTGTGAGCTGCTAATGTTCTCTTAGCAAATGTTGGCTGAGGAGCCCTGTCCTTTATCCTTCCTTTTAATCTTCCAAACATAATATTGAGAGTTTGTGAGAAGATTTGTAGCTCGGGTGCTCGTTGTTGTGGTTCTGTTCACCGAGCTGGGAATTGGTGTTGCAGACGTTTCATCCCCTGTCTAGGTGACATCCTCAGTGCTTGGGAGCCTCCTGTGAAGCGCTTCTGTGTTGAGTTTCAACCCCAAAAAATTCAACCCAAACTCTGGGTCAGATATGCGGATGACACCTTTGTAATCATTAAAAACACAGAAATAGAAAACACACACCGAGTCATCAACGCCACACTCATAGGAATCAGATTCACTAGAGAGGAAGAAAAGGGCAACCACCTCCCATTCCTAGACGTGATAGTACAGAGGACACCGAACGGAGAATTCACCACAAAGGTATACAGGCCAAGTTCTGAACTACGAAAGCAACCACCCCAACACACACAAAAGAAGTTGCATCAAGACACTGTTCAAAAGAGCCACAACACACTGCAGCACACCAGAACTGCAAAAAGAGGAAGAAGAATATCTCCACAATGTATTCGCCAAAAACGGATACCCCCACAATTTCATTAGCAGATGCCTAAGGGGAAGACAACGGAATGAGGACATGCCACAACCCAAAGGACTAGCCACGTTACCATACATCAAGAACATTTCTGAACTGACAGCCAGACTACTACGACCAATAGGACTCATAACAGCACACAAACCAACAGCCACTTTCAGACAACAACTCACCAGGACAAAGGACCCGATACCCACCATGACCAAAACCAACGTACTGTGCAAAATCCCATGCAAGGACTGCACAAAACACTACATAGGACAAACAGGAAGACAGCTAATGATCCGTATCCATGAACACCAACTAGCCATGAAACGACACGACCAGCTATCCTCAGTAGCCACACACGCAGACGACAAGCAACATGAGTTTGACTGGGACAACACTACTATTATAGGACAAGCCAAACAGAGAACAGCCAGGGAATTCCTAGAGGCATGGCACTCATCCACAGATTCTATGAACAAACACATCGACCTGAACCCAATATACCGGCCACTGCAGCGGACAGCTGGAACTGACAACCCGAAGCAGCAGAGACAAATCACTATAAATGCCAGAGGAAACAACACAGAAATGCTTCATAGGAGGCTCCCAAGCACTGAGGATGTCACCTAGACAGGGGACGAAACGTCTGCAACTCCAATTCCCAGCTCGGTGAACAGAACCACAATAATATTGAGACTTGCCTTTATAAATATATGTACAGTGTTGTTACATCAGACTGGCTGAAAAATGTGTTGCTGGAAATGCGCAGCAAGTCAGACAGCATTCAAGGAGCAGGAGAATCGTCGTTTCCGGCATAAGCCCTTCCTCATGTTGCTCAAACTGATGTTGCTTGTCGGCTGCGTGTGTGGCTAATAAGGATAGCTGGTCATGTCGTTTCATGGCTAGTTGGTGTTCGTGGATACGGATCATTAGTTGTCTTCCTGTGTGTCCTATGTAGTGATTTGTGCAGTCCTTGTGTGGGATTTTGTACACTACATTGGTTTTGCACATGCTGGGTATCAGGTCCTTTATCCTGGTGAAGAACCCGAAACGTCGATTCTCCTGCTCCTTGGATGCTGCCTGACCTGTTGCACTTTTCCAGCAGCACATTTTTCAGCTTTGATCTCCAGCATCTGCA
Organism: Hemiscyllium ocellatum; assembly: GCF_020745735.1. Taxonomy (NCBI): domain Eukaryota; kingdom Metazoa; phylum Chordata; class Chondrichthyes; order Orectolobiformes; family Hemiscylliidae; genus Hemiscyllium; species Hemiscyllium ocellatum. Next base: position 19,533,483 of record NC_083417.1, on the reverse strand, counting down.
GTCCTCACTTTCTCCACATCAGACTGGCTACATAGCTCACCCTGGAGATACAGAATATCACCACACAACATGTTGTTTCTTATTGTCTTTGTGTGTGTGTGTGTGTGTGTGTGTTTGTATAACTTCAAACTGTCTGCAGTTTAAAACATAAAATTCCAAACATGGATCGCCACATGGTTTCACAGAACCATTTCGCTAAGAACAAGTCAGTCTATGTAAAGCATATTACGGATGTTACTTTATAAGCTGTTCTGTGGCAAGACTGGCTTTTGGAATATTGCATATCTGAAAATATTAAAATTGTCAACATTATTTCAACTTGCACACATTACACAATACATGGGACAACTTCATTGTACATGTCTTGCACTGCATTTTGAAGCAGCGCTTATTTTACTGTATCAACAATCATTGATTAGACCTGATTACTTTCTGCACTTTTTACAGGCTATCGACTCAGTTTACTTTATGGGATTCACAGAAGTGGATAAAACCTATTTTATTGTTCGTATTTGCCGGAAACCCAATGACTTATGTGAAATATGGGTGTTGCTTCGAGTCGATGGAATTGGATATTTTGAGGTAAGCCCCATTTGCAGCTTTTTCCATAATAACAATTATTTTTCTAGAACGTTGTTTTCTCCACAAGAACAGTTAAAACTGTGCTTATTTTTTCCTTTATTTAGGGAGATAAATACATACCTCAAGCAGTTAAGGATTAAAGAATATATCCAATGGGTGCACTTGCTAAAGTTACCATGTTGTGAAGTTACATACTAGAGAGCTCTACAGTCTGGTTCAATTTGTATTCAGTTAGCTGATTTCTGCCAGAGAAGGCGTTGTAAAATTTCCTATACTTTTGAGTTATCGGGGAGGAGAATGTCAGCCTAAGCTTGCGTTATAATTTGTTAGAACATGGAACATAGAAGAGTACAGCATAGAACAGGCCCTTTGTCCCACGATGTTGTGCTGAGGTTTAATCCTAATGTAAAATATAATAATTTAACCTACGCACCTCTCAACTCACTGCTATCCATGTGCATGTCTAGCAGTCGCTTAAATGTCCCCAATGACTCTGCTTCCAACACCACCGCTAGCAATGCATTCTACGCATTCACAACTCTTTGCGTAAAGAACCTTCCTCTGACGTCTCCTTTATAGCTTCCTCCTAAAATCTTGAAACTATGACTCCTCGTACTAGTCAATCCTGCCCTGGGGAAAAGTCTCTGACTTTGACTCTATCTGTTCCTCTCATTATCTTGTATATCTTGATCAGGTCTCCTCTCTTCCTTCTTCTCTCCAGAGAGAAAGGTCTGAGCTTATTCAACCTCTCTTCATAAGGCAAGCCCTCCAGGCCAGGCAGCATCCTGGTAAACCTTCTTTGCACCCTCTCCAAAGCCTCTATATCTTTCCTATAGTACGGCGACCAGAACTGAACACAATATTCCAAGTGTGGCCTCACCAGGGACTTGTAGAGCTGCAGCAAAACCTCACGGCTCTTAAACTCGATCCCCCTGTTAATGAAAGCCAAAACACCATATGCTTTCTTAACAACCCTATCCACTTGGGTGGCAACTCTGAGGGATCAATGTATTTGCACACCCAGATTCCTCTGTTCCTCCACGCTGTCAAGAATCCTGTCTTTAATTCTACATTCAGCATTCGAGTTCAACCTTCCAAAATGCATCACTTCACATTTATCCAGATTGAACTCCATCTGCCATTTCTCAGCCTAGCTCTGCCTCATGTCTATGTCGCGCATGACACCTCCAACCTTTGTGTCATCTGCAAATTTACTAACCCACCCCTCAACCTCTTCCACCAAGTCATTTATAAAAACTACAAAGAGCAGAGGCCCAAGAACAGAGCCCTGTGGGACCCCACTTAACACTGACCTCCAGGCAGAATACTTTTCATCTCCAACCACTCTCTGCCTTCTGTCAGCCAGATTATTCTGAATCCAGATAGCCAAATCCCCCTGTATCCCATACTTCCTGACTTTATGAATGAGCCTACCATGGGGAACCCTATCAAATGCCTTGCTGAAGTCATTATACACCACATCCACTGCTCGACCTTCATCGACCTGTCTTGACATCTGCTCAAAGAACTCAATAAGATTGGTGAGGCATGACCTGCCCCTCACAAAGTCATGGTGGCTGCCTTTAATCATACTATGCTTTGCCCAGTAGTCATAAATCCTATCCCTCAGAATTCTTTCCAAAACTTTGCTGACCACAGACGTGAGACTGACTGATTTGTAATTGCCAGGGATTTCCCTATTACCCTTCTTGAAAAGCGGAACAACATTCACCTCCTTCCAATCCTCCGGTACGGCTCCTGTGGAGACTGAGGAGGCCAATATCCTCGCCAGCGGCTTAGCAACCTCCTTTCTCACTTCTCGGAACAGCCTAGGATAAATCTGGTTGGGCCCTGGGGACTTATCAATCTTACTGTTTTCCAAAATTTCTAGCACATTAACTTCATCAATCTTGATCTGGTCAAGACTGTATCCCAGCTCCTATAAGATTTCAATTACAAGTTCCCTTTCCTTGGTGAAAACCGAAGCAAAAAACTAATTTAGGGCTTCCCGTATCTGCTCAGACTCCACACACAAGTTCCCTACGCTATCCCTGATCAGCCCTACCTACTCTCTGATCATTCTCTTATTCCTCACGTATGAGTCAAATGCCTTTGGGTTCTCCCTGATCCTTCTTGCCAAGCCTTTCTCGTGTCCCCTCATGGCTCTTCTCAGTGCATTTCTGAGCTCCTTTCCAGCAAGCCTGTAATCCTCTTAAGCTGTGCTAGATCCTTGCTTCCTCCACCTTACGTAAGCTGCCTTCTTCCTTTTGATGATGTTCCTTTGTTCTCGTCATCCAAGGTTACTTAACCTTACCCCTTCTTACCTGCCTCAGAGGAACAAATTCGTGCATCACTCGCAACAACTGCTCCTTAAATAATCTCCATATGTCTGCTGTGCCATTTCTGTGGAACAATTGCTCCCAGTCTGTACTTCCCAACCCCTGTCTGATAGCTTCATAATTTCCTTTTCCCCAATTAAATATCTTCCCTCAGTAATTGGTCCTTTCCCACTCCAAGGCTTTGTGAGGCAGTGAGATTTGACACCTGTCCTGGCTCGTTGCCAAGCACCAAATCCAAAATGCCCTCTCCTCTTGTCGGTCTGTCTACATACTGAGTGAGGAAACCTTCCTGAACATACCTGACAAAAACGGCTCCATCCAAACTATCTGCACTTAGGAGGTTCCAGTCGATATTGAGAAAGTTGAATTCACCCATAACAACAACCCTGCTACTTCTGCATTTTTTCAGAATCTGCCTGCCGATGAGATCTTCAATCTCTCTACTGCTATTAGGTGGTCTGTAGAAAATCCCCAATGCTGTTCCTAACTTCCACCTATTCTGACTCAGTAGACAAACCTTCCTCAACAACCTTCATTTCTGTAGCTGTGATGCACTGATTAGCAATGCTACACACCCTCCTCTTTTTCCACCCTCCCTGTTCTTTTTAAACATTCTAAACCCTGGAACATCAAGCAACCGTTCCTACCCCTCTGGAACCCATGTCTCCGTTATGGCCACAACATTGTAGCCCCAAGTACTGATCCCTGTTCTAAGTTCATCGCTCTTAGTTCAGACACTCCTTGTTTTAAAACAGACACGCTTTAACCGATCCCTTTGTTTCATCCCATGAGAAACCTTCCTGATAGATTCAGTACATCCTGTCACTGCCCTGCCTGCAACTGACCCCCTCTCAGACATGTGGCTCTGATTCCCCCCCGCCAAACTAGTTTAAGCGCTCCCGAATCACATGAGCAAATCTCCCACCAGGACTTTTGTGCCCCTCCAGTTCAGGTACAACCAGTCCTTCATGTACAGGTCCCACTTTCCCCAGAAGGTATCCCAATGGCCTAGGTATCTGAAGCCCTCCCTCCTGCACCAGCCTCGCAGCCATGTGTTAAGCTGCATTCGCTGACTGTTCCTCATCTCACTACCTTGTGGCACCGGTAGCAAACCTGAGAACATTTCTCTACTCGTCCTTTTCTTCAGCTTCCAACCTAACCCTCTGTCGTCATTTTTCATATCCTCACTCCCTTTCTTGGCTATATCATTGGTGCCAATATGTACCACGATTTCTGGCAGCTCACCCTCCCCTTCAGAATCCTGTAAACCCGATCGGCGACATCCCGGACCCTGGCACCGGGGAGGCAACATGCCTTCCAGGAGTCCTGTTCCTGAGCACAAAATCTCCTGTTGTGTGAGAACATTTAGTTGGGGTCAAATTCAGGATCAAACTGTTCCTTTATCTTTCAGAAAAAAAACCACCTCACTATCTAATAAACACACTGAAACGTTTGCAATATACATGTTTCGTCATTACTAAAAATGATATGGCAGTCAACTAAAGATAACGAAAGGGGATAAACAGAGCAGCTTTACTAAACTAACCTTGTTCTATTTTATACTGAACTCTAATTCTGGATTAAATTTTCTTCGAAAGATTGAAAAGAAATGTTATTTGTCATGGTGGTCTTTTCAGTTTGCGATAACATGAGAATTGGAACTTAATCTATTGTTTTGGCTGGATTTACATTTAAATTTATTATTACATGTATATAAAAAATACAGGTTAGTGTTTTATTGCGTATTATGTGCAAAGTGTTGCAATGCTCTGGTACCATCTGAATATAATGCACAATTTCACTGCAAAAGTGTTGATGTTTTTATTCCTCCTCCTCTTCCATTCCCTGATTGACATTGTCCTGGTTCTCAGTAACGGGTTCGTGGTTCTCAATAACAGGCTCCTGGTTCTCAGTAACAGGTTCCTGGTTATCAGTAACAGGCTGCGGACCTCCACTGCTGCCACAATCACAACTGTCACTTTGAGCTCTCTTTGGTTCCTCCATTGCATCCTTGGTCAGTGAAGTTGGCTTCTCAGGAGTTGAAAAATGTGATGCTGGAAAAACACAGCAGGCCAGGCAGCATCTGAGGAGCAGGAGAATTGATGTTTCAGGCATAACCCTTCTTCAGGAATGAGGCTGGTGTGCCAGGCAGGCTGAGATAAAAGGTAGGGGAGAGAGAATTTGGGGGAGGGGCGCTGGGAATACGATAGGTGGAAAGACGTGAGGGTGGGGGTGATAGGCCGGAGAGGGGGTGGGGACGGAGAGGTCGTGAAGAAGACTGCAGGTCAAGAGGGCGGTGCTGAATCCGAGGGTTGGGACTGAGATAAGGTGGGGGGAGGGGAAATGAGGAAGCTGGAGAAATCTACATTCATCCTGTGTGGTTGGAGGGTTCCTAGGCGGAAGATGAGGCACTCTTCCTCCAGGCGTCGTGTGGTCAGGGTTTGGTGATGGAGGAGGCCATGAACCTGCATGACCTTGGTGGAGTGGGAGTGGGAGGGGGAGTTAAAGTGTTCAGCCACGGGATTGTTGGGTTGGTTGTTGCGGGTGTCCCAGAGGTGTTCCCTGAAACATTCCGCAAGTAGGCGGCCTGTCTCCCCAATGTAGAGGAGACCACATCGGGTGCAGCGGATACAGTGAATAATGTGTGTATTCAGGTGAATTTGCGACGGATATGGAAGGATCCATTGGGGCCTTGGAGGGAGGTGAGGGGGGAGGTGTGGACGCAAGTTTTGCATTTCTTGCGGTTGCAAGGAAAGGTGCCGGGAGTGGAGGTTGGGTTGGTGGGGGGTGTGGACCTGATTCGGGAGTCGCGGAGGGAGTGGTCTCTCTTGAATGCTGATAGGGGTAGGGAGGGAAATATATCCCTGGTGGTAGAGTCTGTTTGGAGGTGGCGGAAATGACGGAGGACGATACGATGATTTCCGTCATTTCCGTCATTTCTGCCACCTCCAAACAGACCCTACCACCATGGATATATTTCCCTCCCCACCCCTATCAGCGTTCCGGAGAGACCACTCCCTCCGCGACTCCCTCGTCAGGTCTACATCTCCCCACCCAACTCAACCTCCACTCCCGGCACCTTTCCTTGCAACCGCAAGAAATGCAAAATTTGCGCCCACACCTCCCCCCTTACTTCCCTCCAAGGTCCCAATGGATCCTTCCTTATCTGTCGCAAATTCACTTGCACCTCCACACACACCATTTACTGCATCCGCTGCACCCGATGTGGCCTCCTCTACATTGGGGAGACAGACTGCCTACTTGCGGAATGTTTCAGAGAACACCTTTGGCACACCCGCACTAACCAACCCAACCGTTTCCTGGATGAACACTTTAACTCCCCCTCCCACTCCACCAAGGACATGCAGGTCCTTGGCCTCCTCCATCGCCAAACCCTGACCACACGACGCCTGGAGGAAGAGCGCTTCATCTTCTGCCTAGGAACCCTCCAACCACACGGGATGAATGTAGATTTCTCCAGCTTCCTCATTTCCCCTCTCCCCACCTTATCTCAGTCCCAACCCCCGGATTCAGCACCGCTCTCTTGACCTGCAATCTTCTTCCCGACCTCTCCGCCCCCACCCCCTCTCTGGCCTGTCACACTCACCCTCACCTCCTTCCACCTATCGTATTCCTAGCGCCCGTCCCCCAAATTCCCTCCTCCCTACCTTTTATCTTAGCCTGCATGGCACACCAGCCTCATTCCTGAAGAAGGGCTTATGCCGGAAATGTCAATTCTCCTGATCCTCGGATGTTGTCTGGTCTGCTGTTTTTCCAGCACTGCATTTTTCAACTCTGGTCTCCAGCATCTGAGTCCTCACTTTCTCAGGAGTTGTGCCATGCCATAGTTTTTGTAATCCTAGTGCCAAAAGTCTGAGTGATTGAGGTTTCCACCTTAAGTCTGTTATGTTGCTGCATAGACTTATGACTGCTGGTCATGTGATGTCACCCCGGCCACCCTAAGTACATCCCAATAGTAGTTTTCAGCTCTGTCATTAATTCTACGGCAGCTGAAAGCGAGAAGTGAGAGGAAGATCATTCAAACTTTCAACTGGTTATAATCTTAGAAAAATTATTAAGCAATGAATTTTCCCATTGGATAGGAGTTGTGCCAAAGCTTTCATTGAGCTATGATTTATTTGCATTTTGTTTAGAAATTTGGTAAGTTTAGAACTTCCACAATGTTGATGCATTCATTAATTCCAGATCAAACCCCCTCCAAAAAACGGTGTACATGATTGAGAAACATTGCGTTAGAGGTTGTAGAACTCACAAGAGCATTGAGTATTGTCCAGACTTGCTCTCCTTTGCATCTACCACATGAAACCATGGTCTTACCATTCATAATTTGAAAGAAATGCAATGTCCACAACGGATATTTGATATGGGGCGTTTGCAATCTTAAAGCTGTGCAATTTGATTTTGTTACGTTTAACATAAAGTGATGGGAAAGGAGAAGTAAGTAAAAGGTTGGTTGAAGTCTGAATAATAAGTCCCATCATGGGAACATCAATTAGGATCATTTATGGGTGGTTGAGAATTCTCAGGCTTGTGTACTAATTTTATGTTTCTGCCCTTTTCTCACTGTCCCTTCCACACATGGTCCTTTCCTAGAGTGTCTTGCTTCAAAGCTCAGCTCTAGAATATTTTGACATGCTTGATCACTGAACATGAGGAGATGCAAAATGCAACTTTTTAAGGATAGTCTCCCGAAATGTGAACAGTGGGTGGGAGTGGTGCAGGGAGCACACTTTCTGTTCATGTGCAGATTCTGTGAAATGAACAGTCAACAGAGAGAAAAAGCCAGAATCCTACAACATCTTCAGAAAGAAGTCAGGCTAACTTTGACTGGAAATATATAATCAAGATCACTGAAATGCATTAAAATATATTTCATTCACATCTTTACCAAGCGAGAAATTAGCATGTGTTGAGTCAAATAGCATTGATGCATTTAAGGGCAAGACAGTCAGCTTAAGTGTTCTTTTCAATGTTTTGGCAAAACTGCTCCTTTCAGCATCCAATCCATCCTGATACCATCAGTTCTGTGGACAGTAAGAACTCATGGAGTGGAGGTGGTCTGAAGATGGAGTGTCTTGAGCCACATCGGCGATGGCGAATCACCTTTAGCGGACTTCTCAGGTCAGTAATAAAGAATTAAATGGTGAATCTGTGTTCAACGTGGTAAGTTTTCACTCGTTTTGGAGGTGAGGCAGCCAATCCCCTCACAGGAAGTCAGCTGGAATTTTAACTGAGGTATAAATATAGTTGTTTTTCTGGCTTATAATCAATAAGACCCAGATATTCTTGGAGACAAAGCCAGTGCCAACACTGCACCTGCGGACCAGTAAGGAACAGGAATTTTCCACATCACTCAACCCCACAGCCTCAGAATTGGGGATTGGGGATTAACCCATTCTTTGTCCAGGGTTGGGGTTTGGATGTTTTTGATCGTTCAGCCTCTTCTAACCTTCAGCCTGCCTAACAGGAAACGAAACTGGCTAAACAGAGTCCGACAGGCTGCCTTCTGGGTGGAGAATCTGTCCCACCCAAAGATATAAAAGCTAAAATTCTCGAGCATGCAGACAAACTGGAGTGTCAGCTTCTAGACTGTCTAGTCAGTAAATATTCCACTTATGGCCATCATATCTGAGAAAGATGCTTATCTCTTGGATTCCACTGAATATATTTTTATAAAATAATCCTCTGGTTAATTTGCATTACTCATCTTGAATTTAGACATAGGTAATTACACCCCCATGTATTTTTGTAATCGATTAAAATTCTTTTAATCGATAACCTGATTTGTAAGACTTTTTCATTAGACATTATTGAAAATAGAAATTGTTACACCAAATGTATTTAAAGTAAGGTGCAAGGGTGGTATGAGAAAATATTTTTTAACACAGTGTTAGGTTATGGAGGGCACTGCCTGGAAATGTGATATGGACGGGTTCAATAAGCTAGTGAAGAAGGCATTGGATTTTTGTTTAGATGGTAGTGGTGGACAGGCGTATGAGGAAAGGGCAAGCAGTTGACACCTGATAGTAGAGTTGGTGCAGGCGTGATGAGCTATAGTTATTCTGTGAAAAAATCTTTCAGTTTGAGTTCCGTGCCAGAAACAATTTAATTGCCTCTTGAATTTCATCACTGGCTCACAAGTTGATCTTTACCTGTGTAAAATATTTTGCCTGATTTTCTGTCTGACTCTTAATTCCCTTGTCTTTCCTCTGTGCTTTGATATTTAAATGACTTGATTCAGTTTTATGTTCTATAAGTCAGCATAATATCTCCTCCAGTTCCTCTCAAAGTAAATAACCTCAACTTCTTTAGTATTTCCATTGTGTCAAGACATCTGATAGATGGAATCATCTGGGTTACATGGCATGTTTGTCCTTCTTAGTGGGGTGCCACGGATTAGCATGTGATTATACAATGTGTTCAGTTATTATGGTATCGCACTAATAAGGATAATTAAATATATTCAAATAAATTAAAGAACTACAGATGCTGGAAATCAGGAACAAAAGCAGAAATTGCTGGAAAAGCTCAGGAGGTCTGGCAGCATCTGTGGAGAGAACGAAAAGTTAACATTCTGAGTCCAATAATCCTTCCTCAGAATCTCAAAGATATATAAAGAAGGGTCATTGGATGTGAAACGTTAATTCTGCTTTGTCTCCACGGATGCTGCCAGACCTCATGAGCTTTTCCAGCAATTTCTGTTTTTGTTTCAAATGAACTAATATGTTTCTAACATATGCTGTTATTTTCGTTTGGACATAACATTGTCCAAATGACATCACATTGTCATTCCTTTTGGATTTAAAAGACTTTCAAATCTCGAAGTGCCTCTAAGACCAATAGGGAGTTAAATTGGTCAACTATTGAGAAAAGATGTGTGGGTTATGGTATGTTGCTATCTCATGGCCATTCATTGAATTGGTAATGCCCATTATTTTACAAGATTACCATATAGAGAATTTGTTACCCATGCTTTGTTTTGCTGCAGGAGAATTGGCATTGTGATGTTTACTTAAATGCAGCCTTAATTCAGCCAATTGCGGATGCGCACTAGTTGAAGTCCCCACTGTGATTGGGATCTATACTGCAATAGACTAAAGAACATTTGAACAGGCAAAAGAATCAAGTATGGGAAACCTGCAAAAAAAAACTCCAAACATTTGTCCAATTGCAGAGAGAACCTGGAGAAATAATCCACCAATGAATCTAACTTGAAATAATATGCGACAGGTAACAAACATGCAAAGTCTAAAAGACACCGATGACCACAAAGGATTCATTTGAATGCTTCATGATACCTTTTGAAAAAGTGCTTGCAGGGAGTTCTATATTGTCTTAAACAATCAGCCTTTTCAGAGATGTTATTACACATGTTTGTTGCAGATGCGACTTGACCTCAGACATCCTGGTCGAGAGATACAGACACTGTCATTGCAACAGGAAAGCTCTTCCTTTCATTTGTATTTATTTTTAATCTACACGTGTTATCACAAGTAACTCAACAGCTGTTTTTGTTTTTCCCACCACCAAACTGCCTGTGGTAATTTTTAACCTATTATCTACTACCATTAAATCACATGTGTTTTCCAATGAATCATATCACGTGCAATGGCTGACAAGGTCAATGCAGAGCAGTAAAGATGAGGGAGAGGAGAAGGGTCCCAATCAAAATGGAGGTAGGAGACAGTGCATCCTGCCCCCACTGTGGTGCTCAATCTTTTTCAAAAACATGGAGAGTATTGAAGGACACTACTTGCTCCTTCTCAAAGGACACCCAGACACAAACATAGCTGTGGACAAACAGTTGGTAACTCCGACACCCTCCACTGCCTGGATCTATTAATGGCCAGAGTCCAAAAGTGTGGTGCTGGCAAAGCAGATGGTCAGGCAGCATCCGAGAAGCAGGAGAGTCGATATTTTGAGCAAAAGCTTTTCATCAGGAATGACATTATGCCTGAAACATCGACTCTGCTGCTCATCAGATGCTGTCTGACCAACTGTGCTTTTCCAGCAACAATCTTTTTGACTCTAATCTCCAGCATTTGCAGTGCTCACTTTCTCCTCTTCTAATGAACATCTTGGCCTGGCCCATGAGCATTCCTGATGAAGTGCTTATGCCTGAAACTTCGATTCTTCTGCTCCTCAGACCCTACCTGACCTGCTGTGCTTTTCCAGCACCACACTTTTCGAACCAGGAACAGACCCACGGGGAAGTCCTCTGATTTGACCACACTACTCCACAGCAGATGTCCAAAGATCAGGGCTGAAGTGCAACCAGAAGCATAAAAGATTTTTCAATAATTAAAATGGTGTGCAACCGCAAAAACTATGTACATGATTCATGGAATAAACAGCAAGGCTGTGAACCTGAAAACTGCCCCATCCTATAGTTACATCCACTGCTGCAGATATGAATACATAATTCCTGAGGAACAGTGACCCAACTTTCAGTTAAAGTCCATCTAAGGTTTTGAAATACTGGAGAATACGTTCCTACACTTTGCATATATATTGTCTCCAATCACCTGCTGTAAGATGTTATTACGCACTCTGGAGCAGGAGGGACTTGAACCCAGGCCTTTTATCTCAGAGACAGGCATTATTGCTGCACCAAAGAGGCCTTTCAGAGAGTCCTTCATTTCATTTAATGTTGCGTTTAGATGTGCAGGGCTAAGAAAGGCATGTAACTAGAAAGTGGATTTGGGTGTTGACATACGATCCATTGGAAATATCTGCCTGCATGTCAGAAACTAATTCATGCCTTAGTTGGCTGAATGGGCCTGATACAGTCTAACTCCTGTAATCGGGAATGAAAGGATTACTTTCTTCAGAATTCTCATTGAAGTGCTTTAAGGTTATTTTTAAAAAAATTATTCTGTTAGATTGAGAAACAAAGTTCTTTTTAAATTCGATGAAGAGTTCATCATAAGTCACGCCGACAAATGTTTGCATTGCTAACATACATGACACTCTCTGAATGTGATCGTCAGTACAGTGCCCTTCCTATTTCTGTATTCTCGACAAGATATGTAACCCTCTGCAATTGCTGAACTCCTTCAGTTCTAGTGTCTTATACATCTCAGTGCTAATCATATGAGCACTGACTAAAGGTCTATAAGCTGCATGAGTCATGGATGTTTCATTGGAACCTCTCTACCTAACAATTCTTTTCAGCAACTATTTCCTTTGATCACCTGCAATTATGATGTTTGATTAATGTTCTTGAGTTACAACGTGGGAAGTTTTGTAATTTTAAGCACATTATGCAAATGTTTTACAAGCAACAAGACAAAGTATTTTGACTTGGGGCATTAGTGTAATGCTAATTTGGATTTGAAAACAATTTTTTTTCCTGAAATTGAAATCATTGTGTTCCCAGCATTGAATGAGTAAGATGTAAAATATAATATCTGCTTGTTTGATTATTGCTTCTGCATTAGTATGAGAGCACAGACTTGAATTGTTTGCAAATCATCTTGCTATTGGTGAGACTGATCTTGATTAATCCTTACTGAAGGTTCACCTTGTTGCAGTCTTTCTATTAGAGATACTTGTGAAACAATTATCAGTTGAAAATGTGTTGCTGGTTAAAGCACAGCAGGTCAGGCAGCATCCAAGGAATAGGAAATTCAACGTTTCGGGCATAAGCCCTTCATCAGGAATGCCTGATGAAGGGCTTATGCCCGAAACGTCGAATTTCCTATTCCTTGGACGCTGCCTGACCTGCTGTGCTTTAACCAGCAACACATTTTCAACTGTGATCTCCAGCATCTGCAGACCTCATTTTTTACCCAAACAATTATCAGTAACAAGTTCTGAAAAAGGGTTACTGGATTTGGAAAAATAACTCTGTTTCCTCTCCACAGATGTTAGCAGACCTGCTGAGTTTCTCCAACTATTTCGGTTTTTCTATGTGATAAATCACAAGCACTGTCTTGAATTTACTTATCTCATTTTATATTTCCATTCTTTAGAAGGGGTCCATACAAAGATAAGTGGACTGATGAGGAAGAGGAGCTTCTGCACGTCAAGTTTACTTTTATGTAAGTTGTGGAAATTAACAGACAGGTTGGTTTGAAAGACATTTGACATTCCTGAAATGACTTTGACATGTGCAGTTCAGGGCTTAAGATCAATGATATGTTTGCAGTGCCTTCTCTAATCTCTTGGAATTTATGCAGCAGGTAGTTGAAAAATCCTTGCTCCGAAGTTTTCAGATTTGACTCTTGGTGTGAATTGAGTTTCTAGTCCAGTGCTGTTTTTACTGTAGTTCTGGTGGGTGAGAGAGGGAACAGCAGGCAACTTGTTCCTAATGACTAACAAATGATTCTAAGTGGAAATATTTGCATGAAGTAAGTGCAGCAATTGCATGCCACAACCCTGCACAAGAACAGCCAACATTAATTAATAACAAAGGGAGTTCCACATTTGGAATCAGATTAATGGTCTTTGAACCAACCCACATAAATAAACTAATGCATTTTCATGGAATCTTAAAATAAAATCATCAAATAATTACATTCAGAATTATTTTGATTTATCTTATCTGTACTTGCTCTCTGCAAGAGAAGCTCCTCCTGACCCTCCCTTTCTGTTGCCCCATTGACCTGTAAAATTCTTCTCTTCAGGTAATTATCACATGCATTTTAAAGCCACAAATAAATTTGCCTGCAGCACACGCTCAGGCAGTGTACTTCAGATTTTAATGATATATCAAAAAAGTTTTTCCTCTTGTAACATTTAGCTGCTTTGTCATTCACTGTAAATCAGTGTGTCAGTTTTCCAGCTTTATACTGTGGGAACAGTTTCTCCCACTTCAGTCTGTCCAGAACTCCCATGATTTTGAACATTTGCAAATCTCTTCTCTGCTTTCTTTCGAAGAAAAGCAATCTTTGTTTCTTCAAATCATCCATTGAACTGAAGTTCCTCATTCCTGACAACATACCCATAAATGGTTGCTGTATCCTCATTGTCATGCCCAAAATTAGACAAGGGTGTGCCAGTTGAGGTTGAACCATCAAAGTCAAGAATTTTGAAGAAGAGCCATATTGGACTCAAAACATTAATTCTGGTTCTCTCTCTACCAATGCTGCAAGACTTGCTGAGTTTTTCCAGCACTTTGCTTTTATTTCCTATCTCTGGCATACACAATATTTTATCTTTATCACCATAAACTGCTTGCTTTTGTACTCTTTGCTTCTATTTATAAATGCAGAATCCTGAGAAAAGTGGGTCCACGGCCAACTTTGCAAGTGAGTAGATCCATGGCAGGTAGTGAATCAATGGATAATGAGGAGTGAGCATAACCAATTTCTCAACCTTCATCATTACCGTTATTGGTTGTGCACATTGACCCACTGGTTCCATTGCTCCTGCACCCACTTAGCATTGTATTACATCTTATAGTGTCTTTACTTGTTCTTCCAACCACATATGAGATCTTTTCATATTTTGCTGCATTAAAGTTCATCTGCCCCATATCTCTCCATTCTATCAGCCTGTCCGTGCCACCTTGATGTCTATCACCATCCTTCTTTCTGATAACAGTACTTCCCAAGTTCTCTGCCATCTCCAAATTTCGCAATTGAGCCCTGTACACCCACATCTAGGTCATTGATATATATCAAGAAAAGAAATGCAAAACCGTGAGGAACCCGGCCTATACTGTTATCCATTCATCTCTACTCTGTTTCCTGTCAATCAGCCAATTTTATATCCTATTGCTGTTCTCCCTTTTATTGCATGGACTTTAATTTTGCAAGTGGCACTTTGCAAAACATATTTTGGAAATCCATCTACATTACAACCACCATGTAATCATCATCAGCTCTCTCAGCCACCTTAAAAAAAAAACTCAATCAGGTTAGTGAAACATAACCATAACCAATCCACACTGGCTTTCCTTAATTATTTACTGGGCTGTTAATCTAGTCCCAGAGAAGCCATTCCTGAAAACTTCCCCACCACTGAGGCTAAAATGACTAGTTTATAGTTGCTGGCCTTCTCAAAGAATCACAGAATTTTTATTGTGTTGAAAGAGGCTATTTAGCCCATCATGCCCCTTAGTATCCAGGGATGTGCAGGCTGGGTGGGTTAGCCATGGAAAATGCAAAGTTACAGGATTAGGGTGGAGGGTGGGTCTGGATGGGATGATTTTTAGAGGGTCGGTGTGGACTTGATGGATAAAATGGCTTGCGTCCATACTATAAGTATTCTATGATTCTATGTTTGCACTGTCTCTCTGATGCAAATTAGGAATTAGTGCCATTCTCCTACATTTTCCTGGTAACTCTGTATATTGTTTTTGTTCAAATCATTAACGAATGACCTCTTGAATGCTGTGATTGAACCTCTCTCCAACACACTTCTAGGCAGTGCATTCAAGCTTCGCAGAGTGAAATATTAATTTTCTCACATTGTATCTGATTCTTTTGCAAATTACTTCAAATCTGCGCCTTCTTATTCTTGGTCCTTTTACAAGTGTGAACAGCTTCACTCATGGTTCTGTAAACTTTATCACATTTCGTTTCAGTTGTCTCCTGTTCATGGAAAGCAGTTCCAACTTTGCCAGTCAGTCTTCCTAACTGCAGTTACTCATTCCTGAAACCATTTTGGTAAAACTCCAGTGTATTTGCATCCTTCCCACAGGGCGGCACCCAGAATTCTACACAAGACTCTAGATGAGGTCTGACTAGTTTCTTATACAAGTTCCACATAACCTCCTTCCTCTTGTACTCTATGCTCCTACTAATAAAGCCTAGGATACTGCTTCTTTATGAACTGCTCTCGGTACCTGTCCTGGCACTTCCAGTGATCCTGTTGCACATACATACTTATCTTTCTGTTTCTGCATACACTTTACTGTTTATTTAATTCTGTCACTGCATGCTTTTCCTGCCAAAATATATCACCCCACGTTTTCCACATTGAATTTCATCTGTCACTGATTGTCCATTCCACCAACTTGTCAATGGCTTTTTGAAATTCTACACTGTCCTCCTCTCAAATATCCAAATTTTGATTCATCTACTACCTTTGAAATTGTCCCCTGTATATCAGGAAAAGCAAGACTCCCAACTCTACTCGTCCAGACCAAAAAATATCCATTAACCATTACTGCCTGTTTCCCTGTCTCTCAGCCATTATTGCATGCACGTTGTTGTCTCTTTTACATGCTGTCTTTTTCATTCCAAGAGCGTGAAGTTTACTTTCAAGTTGTGTGGCCCTGTGTAAAATGCCTTTTGGAAGTCCAAGTGCAACATGACCCTCTGTGTTACCTTTTTCAGCAAAACTCCGATAATTTAGTTCAAGACAATCTTTCCTCAATAAACCCATGTTGGCTGCAACATGTGACTGTGAATTCTATCCTTGATCCTTCTGATGCACTTTTTTTGAATGAGAGGAGGGACAGAATCTGGCAGAAAATAAATAGCAAGAGAATAAGAAAGCTACACTGGCATTGGAGATTTCTGAGAAATAAGCTTGCAGAGAAAATAAACAGTGATGCATAACCATGGAAAATTGTGCTTTGTATTACTTTATGTCATAATATCAAATAATTAAAAACAGTTGTCAAATCAAAAACAGCTAGTGTTTACACACCCAAACCACTCAGTGGTAAATCTGGAATAATAGAACGTCCTTGGAACTCAAGATGTTTATTCCTTTCTAAAGATACCGAAAATTAAAACTCATTCAACTGGCCAAGGAAAAGGATACCACAGGTTGAGTTTCTCCCTTTCAGAACAGGGAATTGATTGCATATGACAAAACAAATAACAAAAGAGGCTAAATTGTTTTGCTTCCATAAACAAGGTTTGTGCTGGATAAAGAACGTAATGCAATGTGATTCAAGACTTGCCCACCTTTATGCAGCTTGCCCATTGGAATGATACAGCAGGTACTTGGGAACACCATCTGCAAGTGGCTCTCCAAACCACTCACTACCCTGACTTGGAAATATACTGCCATTTTCTCACAGTCATTGGGTCAAAATCTGGAATTCCCTCCCTACCAACATAGTGGGTCAACCCACAGCAAGTGCAGCGATTCAAGAAGGCAGCTCACCACCACCCTCTTAAGGGCAAATAGGGAAGGGCTAGCAATACTGGACAGCCAGCAACACCCAAGTCCCATAAATGAATAAAAATAAAAAAAATATGCAGCCAGCACTGGCTAAGCTATTGAGAGTTAAATGTTCAGAAGGAGTGACAAAAGTTGAGAGGCTAACACAAGCGAACGATAGAATTGCTAATGCTCTGTGCAAAAGGAAATCTGCCACATTAACTGGCCTGTGTGACTACATGTGACTCAAAACCCAAGCAATGTGTTTGACTCTTAGTTCCTCTCTAAAATAGCCAAGCAAATCTTTCAGCCAAAGAACAGTTAGGTTTGGGCAGCGAATGCTGGCTTTGCAATGAAGAAATGAACACAGTTTAAATCCAGCCTGCACCTTTTAAAGTGGAGATGCATATTGGCTGGAGCAGTTGTGGAGATCCTTGTATAACTCACTCCAATGTAGAAAAATACTGAATAAGTGGTACAACTCAGTCAGGGTGGGGGTCATTGGGCAAAAGCGTGCAACAGTATTTAGGTTATAATGATGGGAGCTCATGAGGTCATGGTTGAGGAGGTGGAAGGGAGTAAGTAAAACCTCGATACCCATGAGACATGTACACAGAAGGTCCAGAAGATATGCAGTTAATACTCAGAGTAAGATTTTACTATACTCCGAGTGGTGGGCTAGGATGTAGAGTGGGGACGTAGATAAGTTGCTGGGAGCACCAGTGTTAGGATAGTAGCTCAGCCATATCGTGACTTGAAACTGAGGCCAATTAGGCCAATTAAGTGCCCTGTTTAGGGCCACTTTCTTGAACCATCAGCATTTGGTCAATGGCAGAGTGGCCTCTCACCAGATTGGCAGTCTTTCAGAATGGACATGACGTTAACCTCTACACAGCACATTGAATTGAGAGGCTCCAAAATGGAAGCTGCAAATGGAAATGGCCAGCCTCTGTCATTTGCTGTTACTGCTGAAGGGCATCACTGTCAAAACAAAAAAATGGGGATTGCTTGGTTGGCCTGTCAGAAAAAAGAATGGCGTTCCTTCACTGTGAGGGTAAGTGAACACAGAAAGCTCCTTTTGATGATCTGCAGCCTGAGCAATGACCAGCTCCAGCTCACATTGGAGAGGTAGCCCACTATGACTTTTTGGGAACATATAGTCCTTACACAGGGTTTGCCCCCATTGAGCACATTCTGGCCAGGAGCCTAGCTCTTCAGATGCAGATGTGGTGTCACAAATTGTGTTTAGTATCTTCCCCATTTCCTGTGGTTCCTCACATAGATGGGGCCTTCTTGATCTTTCGGGGGTCCTACTCTCTCCCTATTTACACTTTTGCCCTTAATGTGTTTCTAGAATCTTTATTTAGATTCCTTTTAACATATTTGCCAAATCTATTTCATGTCTCCTTTTCCCTATCCTGATGTCCCTTTTGAAGATACTCCTATTATCCTTATACTCCTCGAAGGATTCACTCAATCCTTGTAGTCTATACCTGCTATATGCCTCCTTTGTTTTCTTAATGAGAGTCTCAATTACACTAGTCATCCAGCATTCCCTATATTTACCAGCCTTGCCCTTCACACTAGTAGGAACATGCTGTCTCTGGACTCTCGCTATCTCATTTTTGAAGGCCTCCCGTTTTCAAACTGTCCCTTTATCTGTAAATAGCCTCTCCCAATCAACGTTTTCAAGTTCTTGCCTAATACCATCAAAGTTGGCCTTACTCCAATTTAGTACTTTAACTTTCAGACCATATTCTGAATTAGAAAATTTTCTCGTATACCCTTAACAAATTTCTCTTTATCTAAGCCCATGCTACTATGGCAGTCTCAGACTATGTTTGGAAAGTTGAAATCCCCTACCATTTCATTAAACATAGAACATAGAACAGAGCACATTACAGCGCATATGGGCCCTTTGGCCCGCAATGTTGCACTGACCTGTGAAACCAATCTGAAGCCCATCTAACCTACACTTTTCCACTCCCGTCCATATGCCTTTCCAATGACCATTTAAACACCCATAAAGTTGGCGAGTCTACTATTGTTGCAGACAGTACTATATCTATCACTCTCAATTTAAAGTTATGTCCCCTCATGCTTGCCATCGTCATCTGAGGAAAAAGGCTCTCCCTGACCACCCTATCTAACCCTCTGGATTATCGTATATGTCTCAATTAAGTCACCTCTCAACCTCCTTCTTGCTAATGAAAATAGCCTCAAATCCCTCAGCCTTTCCTCGTAAGACCTTCCCTCCATACCAGGCAACATCCTAGTGAATCTCCTCTGAACCCTCTTTCAAGCTTCCCACATCCTTCCCATAATGCGGTGACCAGAACTGTACATAGTACATCCAAGTGTGGCTGCACCAGAGTTTTGTACAACTGCAGTATGACCTCATGGTTCCAAAACTCAATCCCTCTACCAATAAAAGCTAACGTACATTAGGCTTTCTGAACCCTATCAATCTGGGTGGTAACTTTCAGGATACTTATGTACCTGGACACCAAGATCCCTCTGCTCTTCTACACTACCAAGAATTTTAACAGTAGCCCAGTACTCAGCATTCCTGTTACACCTTCCAAAGTGAATCATCTCACATTTGTCCGCATTAAACTCCATTTGCCACCTCTCAGCCCAGCTCTGCAGCCTTTCTCTGTCCCTCTGTAACCTACAATTTGGTTCGTCACTATCCACAACACTAGATCTTAGTGTCATCTGCAAACAACTCTACCGACCTTAGTGTCATCCGCAATGCTATCATTCGTACAGGCATCCGAGATCGCCTTACACGTTTGCTTCTTAAATTCTCACTATTTGGTGGGGTTCTATAGTACAAGCCTAATAAGGTGATCATCCCTTTATTATTTCTCATTTCTACCCAAATAACGTCATTGGACTTATCCCCAGGAATATCCTTGCTAGGTTCGGCTGTAATGTTTTCCCTAAGCAAAAGCGTCATTTCCCCTTCTCTCTTGCCCCCCACCTCCTTTCTATCCTTCCTACCCTGGAATATTAAGTTGGCAATCCTGCCCTTCCCTAAGCCACATTTCTGTAATTGCTTTGATATTTGAGTTCCATATTCCCAACCATACCCTGATTTCACCATACTTTACCTGTTAGGCCTCTTGCATTGGAATAAATGCAGTTTAATTTATCAGTCTTGCCTTGTTCTCTGCAATGTTCTTGCTTGCCTTGACTATTTGACTTATTCCTCTTCTCAACCGTTCCACCCTCAGACATATCTATTTTCTCAATATCTCTTTGGTCCTGCTCCACCTTACAACGGAATGAGGACATGCCACAATCCAAAGGACTAGCCACGTTACCATACATCAAGAACATTTCTGAACTGACAGCCAGACTACTACGACCAATAGGACTCATAACAGCACAAAAACCAACAGCCACTCTCAAACAACAACTCACCAGAACAAAGGAACCGATACCCAGCATGAGCAAAACCAACGTACTGTAAAAAATCCCATGCAAGGACTGCACAAAACACTACATAGGACAAACAGGAAGATAGCTAACGATCCACATCCATGAACACCAACTAGCCACAAAACGACATGACCAGCTATCCTTAGTAGCCACACATACAGATGACAAGCAACATGAGTTCGACTGGGACAACACTACTATTATAGGACTAGCCAAACAGAGAACAGCCAAGGAATTCCTAGAGGTATAGTACTAATCCACAGATTCTATCAACAAACACATCGACCTAGACCCAATATACCGGCCACTGCAGCGGACAGCTGGAACTGATAACCGGAAGCAGCAGAGACAAACCACTATAAATGCTGGAGGAAACAACACAGAAGTGCTTCATAGGAGGCTCCCAAGCACTGAGGATGTCACCTAGACAGGGGACGAAACATCTGCAATACAAATTCCCAGCTTGGCGAACAGAACCACAACAACGAGCACCCGAGCGACAAATCTTCTCACAAACTTTGATCATGGCATGTTCCTGTGTCTTGTAAAATCCTCAGAATTAAGCCAACTTAACCTGAAAGATGTTATGTCTAATTTCCTCTCTAAATTCGAATGAAACATTTGCACTTGCAGCATCTTTTAGAAATAACAGTCATTTTGCACATAGATCCTGTGAGACCCAGGAGAGGATTTTCCTATTGGCTGTTATCTGAGGGTGGTATATCACTCAGAACCAAGAGAACCTTCTGCTTTTTAGTGTCCACAACCCTCTGGAACTGTCAAATGAAATTGTGCTTAAATCATCATCAAGGTGGCTGATCCTCCAAAAGCATACCTGTCACTCAGCACCGGTCTGTAGTATTAGTTTTGACTGTGTCCTCAAGTCCTGGAATGTGGTTTGAACCCATTACTTCTCGTTTACCAGTAAGCTTGCTAGAAGTGAGCTAAACGTTCTAGTTATTTGTTTCGTTATTCATAGAGGTCCGTGAATCTGTGAAAGCAAACATTTCTATCAACTCAGCAAACGTGACCAAATTGTTCCTTCTTTGTTTCTTTCTCCTCAGCTGGACAGCCTTTTCCACAGTGTTTGACTTTGACACAGATCTTCATGCCAGTGCAATTGCACAAGGTATTGCTCAAGAGAAATGGAGTAAAGCTTTCTTTGATAAGCTGACAAAGTAAGTAGAACTGGTTTCTCATTGGGGGAATATTCTTACATATGTAAACAGTCCAGTTCCTGGAAGCTTGTCTTTGCAGCAGGTGTGCTTGGGAAAAACAAATGAGTGAAGTAACCAATGTGCCTGAATTTTAATCATTTGCACACTTGATTCTCATTAATTGAACTCAATCCTATCATAGTATAGTTTCAGTAATTTAATTGAGGAGCATTTTATCCCTGTTTATACTTCTTTCAAACTTCACTGTTGAGCAGTTTTTAGATCCTGGGTGGGTCTCGCTTGTTTACCTAAGGTACGTTCTGCTGCTGATGATTCTTGAATATTGTCTGGTCTAATACATTTTCCTTTGTAAATATCACTGTCATGAGTAACAAAATTTGTTTTACCTTTTGGAACAGAATCAGGCATGATGCCAAAATGCAATAGTTGTTTCTGTGCCTTTTGAGATTGCTGTTGGTGACAGTTCTGATATGTTGGTTTCACATTTATCTGTAAGATTAACAATCATTAATACCGCATCTGATGTTTCTTGAACATTTTTAGGACTGTTTGTACTTTTTTCCCAAACAGATAATGGACAATACAATTGCAGAATTGAAAGAGCGGGGGGA
This sequence comes from Hemiscyllium ocellatum, assembly GCF_020745735.1. Lineage (NCBI taxonomy): Eukaryota > Metazoa > Chordata > Chondrichthyes > Orectolobiformes > Hemiscylliidae > Hemiscyllium > Hemiscyllium ocellatum. Next base: position 19,511,241 of record NC_083417.1, on the reverse strand, counting down.
GAACAAGCTCTTAAGTTTTCTGTTTAACTGCCATCCTAAATTTTTAATGGTGAGCTGGAGCTGGGGAATCTGCTGGTAAGGAAACAAGGATTGCTGGAGTTCCTGTTTAAGTCAGTCTGCCAACATTGCATGATGCCACCATCTCCACAATTTTGCAGAACCGAAGCCTTGGCAATTTCAGAGTCATTTATTTTAAATAAAACAGAATGGCATAAATTTTAATGCCATTAATTTTAGTGGGTGGCACGGTGGTTAGCACTGCTGCCTCACAGCGCCAGAGACCCGGGTTCCATTGCCGCCTCAGGCGACTGACTGTGTGTGGAGTTTGCACGTTCTCCCCGTGTCTGCGTGGGTTTCCTCCGGGTGCTCTGGTTTCCTCCCACAGTCCAAAGATGTGCGCGTCAGGGTAATTGGCTTTGCTAAATTGCCCGTAGTGTTAGGCAAGGGGTAAATGTAGGGGTATGGGTGGGTTGCGCTTCAGCAGGTCGGTGTGGACTTGTTGGGCCGAAGGGCCTGTTTCCACACAGTATCTAGTCTAATAAATTTTTATGGTTAATTCACAATTACATTGGTAATTTGGAAGGATGTTACTGTACTTTGTATCACTCCCTGCTTAATTGAGATGGGATCTGTACTTCTTTGGAAACTATGCATGATGTTCAATTCCCATGTCATTTTAACAGACTTGAAAAAAATTATAAGTTTGCATGCTGTTAGAAAAGATGCTTGAAGTATCATAAATATCAGAATAAAACACCTATAGACATTTGAATAAAGAAAATATAGCTTCAACAGAGCTCAGATTAGGACTGGGAATTTACTTTTTTAATTAGCCATTGGGTCACTTTGTTCAGCTTAGTTGGTTCCATGTGTGCCACTCTGTAAGAAAGAGTAATCACAATTGTTTGAAGCTGAAATCGCCAGCCAACTTTCTTACAGATTATCTAACCTGAAGTTGATAGGTCCGAGGGACAGTGTGGTGTAGAATAATGCTGACAAGGCAGATTTAATCTCTGTCCCAGTTCATGGAGGATGTTCTTTCAATCCCTGTCCCACACTTGATTTGGAACAATGTCCATTAAGCTACATAAATGTACGTCTGTCTCTACTCAGGATAGATGCCAATGGTTCTTCGGCTATGACCTACTGCTTGCCTGAATCATCTATCATTTCTTGTATACATTCAAGGACAGCATCAAGATGTCACAGAGATGAACCCTATCTCTGTTGGCCTGTCCATTGTCACATTACCTGTTCAATATTCAGTCCTAGATGACCTTAAATTTTGTTCAGTTAAATGTTAGACTACAGCTATTGTTTTGGTACCTATCAAGTCTCTCTTGTTGAATAGAAAAGATCTTTTCTCTAGGAGAGGGGAGTTCAGAACTAGAGGGCATATTTTTAAGGTGAGAGGAGAAAAATTTCAAAGGGATCTGAGGGGCAATGTTTTCACGCAGAGGGTGGTTTGTATGTGGCATGAACTGTCAGAGGAAGTGATAGATGCAGGTACAGTTTCAACATTTAAAAGACATTTGAACAGGTACATGAATAGAAAAGATTAAAAGAGATATGGCTCAAATGCAGGCAAATTGACCGAGTTTGGTTGGCATGCCATAAGTTGGACTGAGGGGTCTGTTTCTATGCTGTATGACTGTATTATTCTAAGCTATAGCATACTTTCTAATAGCCAAATTAAACATAACAAAGAATAGAAGAAAATTGAATAGAAGGAAACCCCACGGCCAATGTTAGAGATTAAAACAACATCTCCTTGTCTGAACTCTGGGTAGTAGTCAGACTTTAAAGTAGCTGTAGAACCATTTCCAAGGGCTAATATTTCACATGTTGCCAGAGTTGGTCCACACGGCTGAATGCTTGGAAGTGGCACAATCATGCCAGATCCAAGGTCAACCTGCAGAGGTATTTTGCCAACAGTGTACACTGATTGGACATTTGGGGAAAGTTGATGGCAGTGCCGCATCTTGCCAATTTCAGATGTCCCTCCCCAGTCCCTCCACCCACTAAAGTTAGAGCCATTCAAATAATTGGAAAACTGGAGGTGAACTCCTCACAGTAGGCCAGGAGGGTGTGTAAAACCCTCCAACACCACTTGTCAAGCACCTCACCAGCCACACTCTGAAGAGTTTCCCTCTCCCCAGTGATGACCTGACACCTGTGGTCATACATGACATACGTTCACTGCAGAGTAGTTTTAGTTTGTCACTCTCTCGCAATCTCCTGCCTAACTCAACAATACCAAAGTCTCCAACTGGGATTGTTGGCCCAACATTTCTCTCCCATTGGACCTCCCACTTCCAATGTCCTTAGTCCCAGAGACAACTTCTTAATTAACCACCTTCAGGAAGAATGTGACCGCAGTTTTTCAGGGCTACTTCCAGGTCCAAATTTGAGATTGTGACTTAGATTCAAACTGGAATTCTGATTGCTAGGGTATCCTTTTTTCATGGACTATGAGAGTTTCACTTCATAAGATCACAGTATATAGGAACAAGACCAGAACCAGGAGTCATCAATATGAGACAATTATTAATTGATCCATTCAAAAATTCAGAAGAAGCTTCTTGACCTAAAAGGTGGTTAGAGTGTGTAACTCATGAGTGGAGGTACATGAAGGGATATGCTTCAGTGGAAGCAGGATAAACACAGAACAGTACAAAAGACTTGTATTTATGTCACATTATTTACAGCCAACTATTTTCCTCTCCTATTTGTTCATAAGATGAGGGTAGTATTTATTGTCAAGGGTCAGCTGCATTATTGTGGGTCCGGAATTATATATAGACCCGACTGGGTAAGGATGACAAGTTTTCTTCCCTAGAGAACATTAGTGAACCTGGTGGACTTTTATGGCCATCAGTAGCGTTACAAGGTCGCCGTTAATCCTCATGTATATTGGCAAAATCAGTCTGATGGAGAAAGTCACGAGGAACAATTCATAGAATATATTCAGAATGGTTTCCTAGAATAATATGTCATGTATTCAAGCAGAGATTCAGTCATTTTAGATCTGGTAAGGTGTAATGAGGCAGATTAATAAATGATGTCAAGAAAAGATTTATATGGATGTTATCAAGGTTGGAGAATTTGAGCTGTAGGGAGAGGTTGAATAGGCTGGGGCTGTTTTCCCTGGAGCGTCAGAGGCTGAGGGGTGACCTTACAGAGGTTTGTAAAATTATGAGGGGCATGGATAGGATAAATAGACAAAGTATTTTCCCTGGGGTGGGGAGTCCAGAACTAGAGGGCATAGGTTTAGGGTGAGAGGGGAAAGATTTAAAAGGGACCTAACGGGCAACTTTTTCACACAGGGTGGTGTATGTATGGAATGAGCTGCCAGAGGAAGTGACAGAGGCTGGTACAATCACAGCATTTAAATGGTATCTAGATGGGTATATAAATAGGTAAGGTTTGGAGGGATATGGGCCGGGTGCTGGCAAGTGGGACTAGATTAGGTTGGGATATCTGGCCGGCATGCACAAGTTGAACCGAAGGGTCTGTTTCCATGCTGTACATCTCTATGACTCTGTCTCAGAGTAAATGATCCTTTAGGGAACAGTGACAGCAATATGGTAGCAGTTAGCATTTACGGGTGAGAACCTGGGTTGGAAATAACTGTGCTAAATTTAAATAAGGATAATTACATACGGATGTGAGCAGGGTTGGCTGAGAAAGGAATATATTAGAAAAATGGTTGAGAAACAATGGAAGACCTTTCAGCGAATAGATCATGGCTTACATCAATGATTTATCCCAATGAGGAAGAAATATTCAAGGAAGGGGATAAGCCAACCATGGTTAACCAGGGACGTTAAGGATATTATCTAACTAAAAATAATGCACATAATCTGGCAAAGATTCAAGATAAACCAGAGAATTAGGAAAGTTTTAAAAGCCAGCAAAAGATGGCCAAAACATTAAACAAAGATGGAGAAAATAACCAACAAGGGCAAAGCAACAGGCAACTTAAAATGAGTAGTAAGAGCTTCTTTAAATAAATAAACAGGATGAGAGAGACCAAAGTGAATATATGGCTACTACAGAATTAGTTTGGGATAACCAAGAAATGACAAAAGTTGAATAAATTACTTTGATCAGTTTTCCCAGTAAGACACTTTTAGCATTTGTAAAATATTAAAAAAATGAAGGTGGAGGAGGAAATAAATAACTGTCACTTGAGAGGAAGTATGAAGGCAACTACTCTGACTAAAGTCCAATAGGTTCCTTGGACCTGATAGGTTGCTTGCTAGGATTTTAGAGGAAGTAGAATTACTAGAATTAGCCATTATTGCCACATACACTCAATGAATACAGTGAAAACTTTGTATGTCGCTACTTGCAGCTAGTAGCTAGAGAGATAGATGCACTGCTAGTAATCTTCAAAGAATCTTTAGATTCTGGAATAGTCTCAGATGTTTGGAAAATTATTAATGTAATTCCCTCATTCAAAAAGGCAGAGAAACACAAAATGGGTAACGATAGGCCAGTTAACTGTCATTGAGAAATGCTGGAGTCTGATATAAAAGACCCACGCACACATACAAGTTTGTGGGGTGCATTTGTACTTGCAGAATTATATTTTATTTCGCTCAAAAACTGCATGAATCCATGTAAGATTTTGTAAATCCTTTGTTTAGATTAGAATCAGTCTGACCATTGTGGGTCCTCAGTTATTTTTGATGCTCATTAATGACTTGGATATTGACATGAAAAGTCAAATTTCCAAATGGCACAAAATTGGGTAGCATTATAGACAGTGTTGAGGACAGCATAAAATTACAATGGGATATTGATCGATTAAGTGAATGGGCAAAGCTGTGAGCAAGTTTATTCATATGAAACTAAGAAAGGATAGATCAGGATTTTTTTTCAGAATGTACACAGTTAAATATATTGGCTGTCTAGTGCGATTCGGGGTTTAGATGCATAACTCTTTAAAATGCCATGGAATAGTCAGGAAGGCTAATGGACTGTTGGCCGTCGTAACTAAAGGGCTGCAATGTAAGGATGCAGGCATTTTGGTGCAGTTCTACAAAACCTGAGATACACTGCACTGAAAGTATTGTGAACAAATCTGGACATCACACCTGAGGAAGGATGCTTTACCCTGAAGGGAGGTCAGTGCACATTTACAACCTGGATGTCAGGGGTTGTTATAAGGAGAGATTAAAAAATGAGGTCTGCAGATGCTGGAGATCACAGCTGCAAATGTGTTGCTGGTCAAAGCACAGCAGGTTAGGCAGCATCTCAGGAATAGAGAATTCGACGTTTCGAGCATAAGCCCTTCATCAGGAATAAGAGAGAGAGAGCCTAGTCCCTCCTCCCTACCTTTTATCTTAGCCGGCTTGGCTCTCTCTCTCTTATTCCTGATGAAGGGCTTATGCTCGAAACGTCGAATTCTCTATTCCTGAGATGCTGCCTAACCTGCTGTGCTTTGACCAGCAACACATTTGCAGCGATAAGGAGAGATTAGACAAATTAGGCCTTTATTCTCCAGAATTTGGAAGGTTAAGCAGCTATATGATTGAGATCTTCAGGATATTAATAGGGAATCACAGGCTTAAAAAGATAACCTATTTCAACTGGTTGAAAATGCTTTAAACAGTGCAGAGTCTAAGATTTTGGGCCGGGCCATTCAGCAGAGATGTTAGAAAGTACTTCAACACGCAAAGAGTAGAGGAGGTTTGGAACTCTGTTCATGAAATGGTTATGTTTAAATCTGAGCTAGACAAGTTTTTACGAAGCAAGGGAAATGGGCCTGAAGGAGACATATAGAATTAGGCCACGGATTGCCTTGGTCTTATTGAATGGTAGAGCAGACTTGAGGGCTGAATGGCCTGTTCCTGTATTCCAATATGTTCCTATGATGCAAGGAGTTTACAGAGATATGTTGACAAGTTGTTATTGATCTAAAACTTGGCAGGTGGAATCTAATGTGGAAAATATGTGCTCTTGTACTTTGGCAAGGAAAACACAAGAGCTGAAAATTATTTAAACAGAGTAGGATTGCAGAAAGATGCAGCACAGAAGGATTTGAGGGTTCTTGTGCATGGGTCACAAGGGTCATGAGGATAAGGGAGGAAGGTCGAGCTGAAGATTACTAAATCAGTCAGGATCTCTTCGGGAATAACAATGCTGGAAGAGGACCTTTGGCTCATCAAGTCCATGCTAGTTATCAATTACAGATTTGCTGTAATTCTATTTCTTAGCACTTGGACCATGCCACTTAAAGGTTGTAACAGTTTCTGCCTCTACCACCTTTTCAGGCATTCAGTTCCAGATATTCACCTCCCTCTGAATGAAAACAAAATCTCCTTTGATACCATCTAAACTTCGTGCCTCTTATCTTCCCAGGTATTGATGCCCAGGTATGCCCATTGAATGACAGAGAAGACTCAATTGACCAACTTATGCTAATACTTGTGATGGCTTTATTCAGCTCGATTTCTCATGAATTTCAAATTTCACCATCTGCCATGTTGGGATCCAAACCCATATTCCCAGAATATTACCCTGAGATTCTGCATTACTAGTCCAGTAACATTACCACCAATACCTTCCCTGATCTTTAAGTCAATGAAGTACTTTTTGAATTGTATTCAGTCTTTAGTATAAGAAATGTGGCAGTCAATTTATCCTCAGCAGGGCTTCCTCAGTACTGCACTGCAGGGTCACTCTTAATTTTTGTCCTCACCTCCATCCAAAGCCCCAAAGGAGCCTTCCACATCCATCAGAGTTTTACTTGCACTTCCACACATTTCATTTACTATATCCGTTGCTCCCGGTGTGGTCTCCTTTAATTGGGGAGACAGGATGCCTATTTGCAGAGCACTTCAGAGAAAATCTCCAGGGCACCCGCATCAACCTACCCCACCGCCCCGTGGCCAAACACTTCAACTCCACCTCCCACTCCACCAAGGACATGCAGTTCCTGGGCATCATCCATTGCTACTTCCTAACCAACCGACGCCTGGAGAAAGAATACCTCATCTGCCTCGGGACTATCCAACCATGCGGCATCAATGTGGACTTCACCAGTTTCCTTATTTCCCCTCCCCCGACATTTTCCCAGGTCCAACCTTCCAACTTGGCACCACCCTCACGACCTGTCCTATCTGACTAACCTCCTTCCTAAGTATCCACCCCACCCTCCTCTCCCATCTATTACCATTACCTCCCACTCCATCAATCTATCACACTTGGAGGAAACCCACTCAGACTCCAAGAGAATGTGCAAACTCCAAAAAGACAGTCGCCCGAGGCTGAAATCAAACCTGGGTCCCTGGTGCTGTGAGGTAACAGTGCTAACCACTTAGCCACTGTGCTTCCCTATTATACTGCACTGTGGTTTAATTTCTGTTGAGGAAAAGCACTTCTTTTTGTGCTATGAATGCCTCTGATGGTAAAAGTGCAGGAACAGGCAGAATGACTGCTTTAGTGTGAGGCAGATTGAATCCATTATCTACTATAAATTTGCTTTTGAATTTCAGCACTGCTACAATTTGAGTACTGCTGAAAATGACCCACTTTGTCAAAGCTTTTTGTCTTGCACTCATCAGGGCAATGAGCAAGAAATATCAAAGGGAAACAACATTTTCTGTGATATTAGAGGAACGTGCTGTCTTGTTGGCAACTGGATGCTGAATGATAGTGGAGTTGCCATGAAGAATGCCCAAAATAGATGATAATTAGCTCCAGGCTTTGTGTAAATCATGTAGGCTTACTCCATTTAACCAAAGGGTTCATCCCGAGATGTCTAGTTGAGGTATAAAAGCACAATATGTGTGTGTGTGTGTGCTTTCTGTCTGCAGTGAGATTGCAGTGAAACTTGGCATAATGACCATATATTCCAAAAAAGTGGGGGTCGATCATAACAACCAAGTATTACTTCGTCTGTTTGCAATATTCAGCCAGGGGTTATTGGCTCAGTTGGTTAGACAGCTGGTTTGTGTGATGCAGAGTAACACCAACAGCATGGGCTTTATTTCTGCTATGCCTGAGGTTACCATAAAGGACTCTCCTTGTCAATCTCTCCCCTCACCTGAGGCATAATGACCCAGTCATGTCTCTGTAATCAGAGAGCAGCCATATTATCCATTAGAACAATAGCTACTTTACCATATCCATCAGCCCATGCTCACAACATTCAAAACACAATAATTTCATGGAGAGTAATATTTACTGATAAATTTGAATATTTTGGCAACTTATTTACAATTTTCAGTCAGATTCACTATGTGGCCCATGTATAGTAACATTTGTTAAAGATTACTTAGTCCAGTTGTAGCATGAAACTAAAGATTGTAGACATAAATCAAATGAAGCAATTATGCACAGTATTCTCTTTTAATTGGAATTGCAATGATTATAATTAGAAGAATCTTTTAAAGGGAGAGGAACAGATAAAGGCAGCACATGGTGAGGTCAGGGCAGGAGTGAGAGAGAAAAAGAAACCCACTCTGCTAACTGATAGAGCAATGAACCTGCGCAGTTACTGCCTTTGCTGTTTGAAGTCATGTATCACTGGACATTGGAGTACTTCTGGAAAAATTAACAAACTGTGAAATTCACAACTGATGTTGCAGTAACCTGTTTTGGAAAGGTCACAGCACAGAGACAGTTAAATTATTAGTTTTAAATGTGGCCTTGGGGCCTAGCCGTAAGTCTGCAGTAGTGAATAGAATGGATTCTTCCTTATTATGTGTTTTATTGAGATACATCTCTTGATTCAACTTAAAAATATAAGCCATCAGTATTAAGTTAGCCTAAAGCAGTGTTTTGTAGAGGAATAAGACGATGCTATTTTCTGGGTCTGCAGATGGGAAAAAGCAAAAATGGCCCTTAGTAGAGTGATATGCTCTTGTTGGATGTAGGAGTTTAGGGAGAGTTTACATGTTATTGAGGATTATTTCTGCAATAAATGCCATTGATTGCGAATTCTATCTGATCGAACGGTTGGAGCGACAGGCAATGAGGAATTTACAAGAGCAAAGGGCTGTGATGGATGGCAGTTATAGGAAAGGAGAAAGTCACAAATACAGTCACATAGATGGGTTAACTTGAGGCAAAGTAAGAGAGATAGTCAAGGTAGTGAAAGAGTCTTCTGCGGCTATCCCCATTTCAAACAAGTATGCTGTTTTGGAAAATGTAAGAGGTGATGGATTCTCAGAGGAATGTAGCATGAACAGTCAGCTTTCTGGGATTGAGACTGGCTTTAATGCAATGAGGGGTACTTCAGGTTCTAAGGGATCGATTGTGTTAGGGGATTCTCTAGTCCGAAGTACAGACTGTGGACAGCAGTGAAAAATCAGAATGGTGTGTTGCTTCCCTCATGCCAGGATCAAGGATGTCTCAAAGAGGGTGCAAAATGTTCTCAAGGGGGAGAGGGCCCAGCAGGAGGTCACTGGATACATTGGAACCAACAACGTAGGAAGGGAAAAGGTTGAGATTCTGAAGGGAGATTACAGAGAGTTAGGCAAGAATTTAAAAAGGAGGTCCTCAAGAGTACTAATATCTGGATTACTGCTGATGCTACGAGCTAATGAGGGCAGGATTAGGAGGATAGAGCAGATGAATGGATGGCTGATGAGCTGGTGAATGGGAGAGGGATTCACATTTTTGGATCATTGGGACCTCTTTTGGGGTGGAAGTAACCTGTACAAGAAAGACAGATTGCACCGAAATTGGAAGAGGACTAATATACTGATAGGGCGACTTGCTAGGGCCGCGCAGGAGAATTTAAACTAGTAAGTTGGCGGCGAGGGGGGGGGGAGTGTTGGGGGGGGGGAGTGTTTGGGGGGGGGAGTGTTTGGGGGGGGGTGGGGGGGGGTGGGGGAAGGGGGTGGTGGGGGAAGCCCAGAGAGATCAATCTGATACTGGTACCATTGAGAAAAGAAGCAAGTCACACAGCCAATGCGGGCAGGGACAAAGCAGAGAAGAAGGTAGAACTGATAAATTAAACTGCATTTATTTCAATGCAAGGGGCCTAACAGGGAAGGCAGATGAACTTAGGGCATAGTTAGGAACATGAGACTGGGATATCATAGCAATTACAGAAACATAGCTCAGGGATGGACAGGACTGTTCTTTGCATCAGAAAGAACATGTACACACACTGCGCCTGTTTCAGTTTAACAAAACAAATTTCTCTGGTTGATTGCTCTGAGCAAATCAGAGTCAATATAGCATATTTAAAATTTAACGAAGGTCATTACCACCAATACCCCCCCCCGTTCTTTACAGTCAATGAAATACTTTTTGAATTGTATTCAGTCTTTAGTGTAAGAAATGTGGCAGCCAATTTATCCTCAGCAGGGCTTCCTCAGTACTGCACTGTAGGGTCAGTCTTAATTTTTGCCCTCATCTCTGTCCAAAAGCCCAAAGGAGCCTTCCACATCCATCAGAGTTTTACTTGCACTTCCACACATTTCATTTACTGCATCCGTTGCTCCTGGTGCTCTTTTACGCTGGGGAGACAGGACACTTACTTGCAGACCACTTCAGAGAACATCTCCAGGCCACCCGCTCCAAGCTTCCCCACCGTCCTGTGACCAAACATTTCATCTCCCCCTCCCACTCCGCCAAGGACATGCAAGTCCTGGGCCTCCTTCATTGCCCCTCCCTAACCACCTGAGTGATGCCTGGAGGAAGAATGCCTCATCTTCTGCCTCAGGACCCTCCAACCACACAGCATCAATGTGGGCTTCACCAGTTTTTTTCATTTCTCCTCCCCCCCACCTTATGCCAGTTCCAATCTTCCAACTTGGCACAACCCTCATGACCTGTCCTACCTGTCCAACTTCCTTCCCACCTATCCACTCCACCCTCCTCTCCAACTTATCACCATTGCTTCTACCTCTGTCAATCTATCGCACTCTCAGCTATCTCTCCCCCCCCCAGCCCCACTCCTGATGAAGGGCTTATGCCCAAAGCATCAATTTTCCTGCTCCTCGGCTACTGCCTGATCTGCTGTGCTTTTCCAGCACCACACTCTGAACTCTGATCTCCAGTGTCTACAATTCTCAGTTTCTCTTAGTTTTTGGAGTGAGACTTGAACCTGTCAATACAATTTAGAAGGAAAAGTGTTAACAACTTCATCCTATTCCTTTCTCTCTCATCTCAGCTCTGGCTTATTTATGATGCGGTCAGATGAAGAACTTTGGAGTCTAGCTTCGGAATGCTTGAAGAAATATGCGAGTTCCAAATAAGTTGTTGGACTCAACACATTAGCTCTGTTTCTCTCTCTACAGATACTGCCAGCAATTCTTCAGGTTCTTCTATGTGTACATGATAGATTGATAACTTGTTTTTGGGCAAAATGAGCAGCCGGTTTTAACATTACACATACTAACACATACTGCTCACTGGTTGAAGTTTAGGAGTTTGAAATTTAGCAAAGGATGTCACACACTCAACAAAATGAGCAGCATAGCAGTGGACTGAGATGGTTGGCAATATCAAGGAACTCTGTTAATTTATCTGTGTTTCCAATATTCTTACACTTGCTGTTGTTTTTCTCTTCATGATCCTAAATCTGTCACTAAAATAGCCTTGATATGTTTGCCATGCCAAAATCCTTACTTTTTTAAAAAAAATCCACTTCCCTGTAACTTTCTCTAGTCCAGACAAAGAGAATTCTTTTTACAGTATTTATTAACTACAATCTTTCACTAGTTCACTGTTGGCATACTTTCACACTAATTTTCTCACATCTGTGTTTTAATTGGCTGGATGCAAATCTGATTCCTAGATACATTTAGTATGATTTCATTGTTGTTTCTAAGGTATTTTTGTTTGCTTTTAAAGCTCTTTAATAGCTCCATCTTTAAATCCAAACAGCAGTTAGCTCTGAGGATGTAATTGGAGCACACGTTATACATTTAAAGAGGGACTTGGTCAATTTCAGTCACGTCTCCTTTTTGCCTGCTTAGGTTAGGTGGATTGGATATGTTAAATTGCCTGTAGTGTCCTGGAATGTGTAGGCTAGATGGATTAGCCATGATCAAATGTAGCGTTACAAAGATAGGGGTGTGTCTGGATAGGATGCTCTTCGGCAGGTCAGTGTGGACTTGATGGGCTGAATAGCCTGTTTCCGCACTGTAGGGTTCTATGATTCTATGTATTAAAAGTAATGCCTGATCCAGCAGCGTGGTTCCTGTTTTTTTATATAGATATTTTTATTGGGAATTTAACATTTTGACAAATTTACAAAAATAAGCAGAATTTTCAAGCACAAACATTAATATAAAAATAGATCTTAAATATATAATCATCAAAATTCAACTAATCCACAATCATCCAGAGTGTATAGTTGAGTCACTTACATCCTTCAAATAAGAGAAAATGTTCTCTAATACACTCATAACAGTATGATAAAAAGGAAGTTATTTCCAAACAATAAGAACAAAAAAAATTAAACATGTTTGAATGGAGATCTTCCCCCTTGTTCTCAGGGGGCCTTACTACCTTTCCAACGTTCCACCATATCCTCTCCCAAACAGTGTCCCACCCTCAACCCGGGCGCTCCTTAATAGGATTTAGATATAATACCGAGCTAGAGTTAACAGTGAGCGCCGCACCCCCACCCCTCCCCACCCATACCTGAGTATATCTGCTAGCATCAATGCCACGTACAAACACACATAACTATAAAATTACAACTCCAACAGATTACAGTTAAGTATAATAACATAGCAAGGAAGACAACCCCGCTCCCAGAGGCAAAAGTAAAGTAGAATAAAGTATCCATTTCTCCCCACGGAGTGTGGGGGAGGCAAGCCAACATAAATTGTCTCTTACGATTTATTTAACCGAGTCTAAAAGTTTCTTGGCCTCTTCCGATGATCTAAAATTATACTCGGATCCTTCGTGGGTAAAGCATAACGTCGCTGGGTAGCGTAAGGTGTATTGAATATCTAAGTCCCTTAAACATTTCTTCACCTCATCAAATGCCTTCCTTCTTCGTGCCAAAGCCGGGGAGAAGTCCTGAAATAACATAATCTTGGATCCTTCATGAATCATAGCTTTAGGATCCTTTCCAAGCTTTCTGGAGGCATCCAGGAGTATCTGCCTCTCCCTATAACTCTGCAGCTGGAACAGGACCGGGCGTGGGCGCTGGTTTGGGCCAGATCCGCGTACTGCGACCCGGTAGGCCCACTCCACCCTTACCCGGTCAGTTTCAGCCCCCAGGTTTAAAAGCTGGGGCAGCCATCGCTCCAGAAATACTGCTAACTGTCCTTTCCCTTCTTGTTCTTGAAGGCCCAGCAACCGAATATTCTTTCTCCGATTTCTGTTGTCAATATCATCCATGTAGATTTCAAAGGCCCTGATTCTCTGCTCCAGAGCTCGCACCTGTTCTGCAGCTGTTTGAGCTGCAGCCTCGGAGGTCGTGGCCTTTAGTTCCGCCCCCTCCACTCGGCCCTGCAATTCTCCGATAGAGTGATTCTGTTTCTGCAGCTTTTCTTCGAATGCATTCCATCTCTGTCGGGATTCTGCGATGAAATTGACGAGTGTCGATTCCAATCTAGCAATCATCTCTATAAGGCTCGTTTTTACATCAGCTGCAGCCGGAGGAGAGGAGGGTGGGGGAGGGGTCTTTGTTTTCTGAGAGCTGCAGGGTCCCTTTGATTTACTCATTATCCACTCAGTATTAGACTGTTTAAATATAATATTCAGCAGCTAATTAAGATTAAAGAAATTTTTTGGGTGGTTTGGCAAGTGTGGTGGGGGCAGGAAACCCACTTTTCCCAGGTTTTGGGAAGGGCTCTGTAGACTCAGACTTGCTGAGTCGCCGCCATCTTGGATCTCGCGTGGTTCCTGTTGAATAAGTAGGGTCAAGCTGTTCCTGCTATCATTGGTGTGAGATATTAAGCTGTGACCTTACACACATTATCTAATTCTGCGCTGTAATTAAACACTGCACCGAAAGAAGAACCTGTACTTCAATAGCTTGTGTGATTTCAAATAAACCTGTTGGACTATAACCTGGTGTCATGTGACTCCTGACTATGCAATAATTGAAGGAAGTGAGGGATCTGGACCAAGCAATCTCTCAAGCAAGACCAATAACAAATACTGCCTCTGAAATATTGTGAGGTTGCCACAGGTCACCGGTTTCTGAACTGTACTGCCAACGTGCACTGTGATTGCATCCGATCATAATGAAACAATTAGTTCTTTATTCCAATGTGGAGGAATGCATTTTTTCAGTTTTTTTAATGGAAACACATCAACAGTAAAATTGGCTGAGACTTGACATTTTTTTTCCTTTTCCGGTTTGATCATTTCAAGCTGCCGAGTCCTTTGGGTGGAATTCTTTGAGGCCTGAATTTGGGAAGGAAACATCATTAGGCAAGATGGTGGTGTGTCAGAACCCTGAAATCTTTTCACCTCCACCCAATGTAATTTCTGGGTGGGCAGGACCTTCCTGTCTCACCACCAATTGATCCCCTTAATTGAGAACCAGTTAACATACAACATACATGCACCTATATGTTCTTATTTCTCAACCAACTGAACATGCAGATATGTATTATCTCTTCCAGAATGGTTTGTTCATGCATGCATCCACACACATAGTAGATTTGCAATACTTTGAGTCCTTAGTTTAATGTTAGACAGAGGAGGGAAGATAAACTGAAATCCTCAATTCCTTCCTGTTTGATCTGTAATCAGTGTGGTATACTTTTTAAAAGACAGATGTGTGTGTTTCTAAATCCCAGTTGGAGTGTGGTTAGTGTAAAGCAAAAAAGCAGTGGATTTTTATGTGTTTAATCAAAGACAATAATGTAATCCCTCATTCATGCCAAAAAACATCTGTGCACTGGTTTCGCCATCTAACAAACACTCAGGAAAGATGCAGCCAAAAAGAGTAGTACACGTTGTAAATGTTAAAAAATGTAGTAAACAGTTCAAGTATTTTTGCAGATCCAGTAAAAAGCAAGGAAATATTTTTCCACACTTGCCCTTTCCAGTAAGTTGAGATAGTTAAATTTGGATTTCCACATAAACTGCAGGGTTCCTTCCAAAAGAAGACTGTTCAGCAGGTCACATCGATAGGCAGTCATGGATGTGATATAAGGAAGTTGAATCTCTTTACAGATGAGCTCAGAGCTTTGGAATCAGGAAGGGAGGCTTTTAAAAAGACATTGAAGCGTTTCATTTCTTGGAAGAAGTAAGTAGCACAGCTATTCTCTGCAACGATTTGGAGATGTCGGTGTTGGACTGGATTGTACAAAGTTAAAAATCGCACAACACCAGGTTATAGTCCAACAGGCAACAGATTTAATTGGAAGCACACTAGCTTTCAGAGCGCCGCTCTTTCACAACCACCTGATGAAGGAGCGTCGCTCCGAAAGCTAGTGTGCTTCCAATTAAACTTGTTAGACTATAACCTGGTGTTGTGTGATTTTTAACTTTCTCAGCAACAGTTGGTATTATTCTGGAAATGGGGGGCAGTTAGCTCAGTTGGCTGGATGGAGAGTGACTCCGACAGCATGGGCTTATTTCCAACACTAACTGAAATGACTGTGAAGCACTCAATTTCTCAACCTCTTCCATTGCCTGAGGCTTTGTGGCCCTCAGGTTAAACTACCACCAATTCTCTCTCTGTAATGAGGCAACAGCGTACTGTCTGGTGACTTGACCTGTAGACTGTTCCAGATCTTTTCCGACTTTTAGAAAGATAGGATTTCCGAACCAGTAGATCAGTTTCAATCAAATGGTCAATGATCCATGATTATTCAATAGGAGGTAAATGTCTTTCACACTTATGGTCTCATCAGCTTTCTTTAGTTACAATGAAAATCTGGAGATACTGTGTAGGAGTCCATTGATTCTGGTATTTGAAATGACAGTAGTAAATTCCACAAATGGACTACTATTTAGGCATGTTCGTTCAAAGAGGAGAGCTCTGTCCATTGTGATTCAATTCAGAACTCACCAGAAGTTTGATAGCTTTTGTAGAAGTTGCACAAGTCCTTTTAGCAGCCGTCATATAACAGTTCATCAGCATCCATTTTGAAAACAAGGCAGTTGTATCTTCATGCCCTCTAGGGCATGACATTAGATTTCCAATATCAATTGTTTACATTTTTACTTCTGTTAATTAACATATTGCCTTCAGAAGCAACAAAGCAGAAAGATTTATGGAATTGACAGAGGAAAATAGGACTTTGGAGCAGGAAGGAACATTCAGTCCTTTGCAGCTGCTCCACAGTTCATGAGATCATGGCTGGTCTGATTGTCGTCTCAGTTCCACTTGGCTATTTGGCTTCGATAACTATTTACTTCCCTTGTCTGTCAAAAAGCACTCACTGAGCATAATTCTGTCTAGAATAAATTCAGCGATGATTATCATCATGTTTGCCTACATATAAAATTTTGGGTGCACCTCTGCAATTGAAAACCTGGTCCCTCAAAACACTGAGATTAATTGTGTCACTTTTATTGGTGTATGTTTTACAATGCCCATTGATGTTGTGTTTTTCAGGTACAATCAACAGCAGACACATTATGAGCAGTGGGGTCAATATGTTGGAGAAATTGAGATTGAGGGACATGAGAGAAATGAGCTGCTTCTTCGTGGATTAAGAGATCATTCTTATGGTAATAAAATTGTTTTTTCTTTAGTATATGCATTTTGGACATTGTTGTGGAGTTTATGTGATAAACTCAATGTAAATCTTACTCAGACGACGTCTAAAGCAGTTTTGTTTCCACGAAGCCCATAATGACATCTTCAGAGTGGAGGGTCCTCAAGGCATTCCTTAGCATTAACCTTTTCAGAACCCCTACACAACATCACATACCATGGGTCTATCACTGCCCTGCTTACTTCTCCTGGAGTTTGCAGACTGTTGCCAGGAAGTGGATTGATGGTGAGTGTGGATAGATGACCTGACGAGAACACTTTTTGTGTTGTCTCCAAATGTTCAATTTTGTTAACATCTGTAGACGTGGCTTTGCGGATTGGCACTTTGTCTTTTGGCGGAACAGGAGTATTGTTCATTTGTAAGGACTACCGTTTTTCTGGAGGTAGTGCCTCACAGTGATGGTACTTGTAATAGACCATCATACTTGCCAGATTAAAAAAGCTTACAACTTCATTGTTTGCCATGTCTCTTTAACGATGCGCACAGTTTACAGCAATGAGTGATGTTAGGGAGACGGGTTACAGGAAAAGTTTCTTAAAGAAAATGTATATAGCTATTTATCACCTAAAATTCATTTGTAAAATTACAGTAGATGAGTATGAAATGTCATAGCAATATCATGCATGTTCATGTTTTGCTGTGTCTGATGGGAGTGTCATTCATTTTCCAACATTAAGATCGAACGAGCAATTGTACTGCACATCTTGTCATTGTCAAGTGGTCCCAGCTTCAGAGATTCAAAACATACAGAGTAACTGCAGTCATCTGATGTACTTTTTCTGTTCTTTTTCATTTGAAAGCATCTAGAGATGACAAAAGCTACAAACTTATATTGCCTTGTAGACATGTAAAAGATAAAGTTAACACAGTATGAGTTTTGCAATTTTAATGGGAGAGGATGCTTTTAATTATAATTATTGTAATTCCAATTGAAAGGTAATAATGCATATAATTGCTAAATTTAGGACTGCAACCATTGGTTTCATGCTGCAACTGGAGCCAGACAACAGTAATCTTTAACAAATGTTGCAATGTAAAGTTGTGCAAGTTCCTCAAGGCTACATTCTGGGTTTAATGCTATTCAGGAACCAACAGGATAATTGCTTGCATCCAATATTCAAATCAAAAGGATGTGCACTTAGAACTCCCAGGAGAGAACAGTTGGTGCAAAGGGTCTTTATAATCTGATGCTGTCTGTTAACTCACACTATTCCTCAAATGTTAGATGAGTTTAAGGGCAGCATAGATAGTAGAGCAATATTCGCTCTTGCAATTACTTCGTCCTTGTGATCTGGTTAATAGATATCTGATCTATTTTGCTTCAGTAATCAACTGGTTAGTAACTGTACATAATTATTTTCAGAGAGAATCATGGATCCCTACAGTGTGGAAACAGGCCATTTTGGCCCAACAAGTCCACACTGATCCTCCAAAGATTATCCCACCCAAATCCGTTCCCCTGCCCTATTAATCTACAGTTCCCTTGACGAATGCACGTAACCTACACATCCCTGTATGCTGTGGGCAATTTAGCATGGCCAATTTACCTAACCTGCATGACTTTGGACTGTGGAAGGAAACTGGAGTACCTGGAGGAATCCCACTCAGACATGCAGAGAATGTGCAAACCCGAGGCTGGAATCAAACTTGGGTCCTGGGTGCTGCAAGGCAACAGTGCTAACCACTGAGCAGCTGTGCTATCTTACTATACTGCACTGTGGTTTAATTTCTGTTGAGGAAAAGCACTTCTTTTTGTGCTATGAACACCTTTGATGGTAAAAGTGCAGGAACAGGCAGAATGACTGCTTTAGTGTGAGACGGATTGAATCCATTATCTACCATAAATTTGCTTTTGAATTTCAGCACTGCTACAATTTGAGTACTGCTGAAAATGATCCACTTTGTCAAAGCTTTTTGTCTTGCACTCATCAGGGCAATGAGCAAGAAATATCAAAGGGAAACAACATTTTCTGTGATATTAGAGGAACGTGCTGTCTTGTTGGCAACTGGATGCTGAATGATAGTGGAGTTGCCATGAAGAATGCCCAAAATAGATGATAATTAGCTCCAGGCTTTGTGTAAATCATGTAGGCTTACTCCATTTAACCAAAGGGTTAATCCCGAGATGTCTAGTTGAGGTATAAAAGCACAATATGTGTGTGTGTGTGTTCTTTCTGTCTGCAGTGAGATTGCGGTGAAACTTGGCATCATGACCATATATTCCAAAAAAATGGGGGTCGATCATAACAAACACGTATAACTTTGTCTGTTTGCAATATTCAGCCAGGGGTTATTGGCTCAGTTGGTTAGACAGCTGGTTTGTGTGATGCAGAGTAACACCAACAGCATGGGCTTTATTTCTGCTATGCCTGAGGTTACCATGAAGGACTCTCCTTCTCAATCTCTCCCCTCACCTGAGGCATAATGACCCAGTCATGTCTCTATAATCAGAGAGCAGCCATATTATCCATTAGAACAATAGCTACTTTACTATATCCATCAGCCCATGCTCACAACATTCGAAACACAGTAATTTCATGGATAGTAACATTTACTGATAATTTTGAATGTTGCATGCACACACTTTCCACATTTATACGAGCCAGATACACCAGAGTCGTTGACCTCCCACATCAAGCACGTAGCACAATGAACCAGCTGGGCAGTCATGTCTTCACCCTCTTCAACTTTGGCGTAATCACTTCACTCAACCTGCTTGTCAAAGACTCCTGAGCTAAAGCCTCACACTTCAAACCACAGGAACTTCCTTGGACCCTCTTTTTGGGGCACGTCCGTGGACTTTTAATTTAGGTTAGAGGAGGCCCTACTTTGTAGGACCTGGGGTCTAGAACACACCCACTCAAATAACAATCACTTACCTTCCCGACCGGCTTTGCACTCTGGCTTCACTTCTGCCCAGCTCCCGCCGTTCTCTGCTGCAAAAATCCTCTTCTATTATTAATATTGCATAACCTATACCATGTTTATGTTTTCTTTTGCAATATCACAAGTTGTTCTTTGCAGACAGAAGGAACATGTACACACATTGAGCCTGTTTCAGTTGAATAAAACAAAATTCTCTGGTTCATTGCTCTGAGCCAAACAGAGTCAATATGCCATATTTAACTTGGCAGTTAACTATCAAT
Organism: Hemiscyllium ocellatum; assembly: GCF_020745735.1. NCBI lineage: Eukaryota > Metazoa > Chordata > Chondrichthyes > Orectolobiformes > Hemiscylliidae > Hemiscyllium > Hemiscyllium ocellatum. The sequence goes on along the minus strand of NC_083417.1, from coordinate 19,491,428 downwards.
CATCACTATATTACACCTCACTGATGTAGCCATTGGAAATCAAATTCTGAAGTACCTAGAAGCATCACAAAAGTTAAAAGTCCCCAATTCACCTGTCAGATAGACCCAGTTTAATAGAAAACATGATCCAGACATCTGTACCTCATAACACCTACGTTTTACAAATAGATTCTAACCACAGTTAAATAACTGTTTGGGGCAGCATGGCGGCTCAGTGGTGAGCACTGCTGCCTCACAGTGCCAGGAACCTGGGTTTGATTCCAGCCTTGGGCAACTGTCTGTGTGGAGTTTGCACATTCTCCCCGTCTCTGCGTGGGTTTCCTCTTGGTTCACCAGTTTCCTTCCACAATCCAAAGATGTCCAGGTTAGGTGAATTAGCCATGCTAAGTTGCCCATAATGTTAGGTGCATTAGTCAGAGTTGGTGAATGCGTCTGGGTAGGTTACTCTTTGGAGGGTCTGTGTGGACTTGTTGGGCCGAAGGGCCTGTTTTCATACAATAGGGAATCTAATCTAACTATGTACTACAAACAGGAGCTCTACTTGTTAAAACTATAGGCCCTTCTAAAACCGGTTTACACAAACATACAGGCAGCCACAGATGGACAAAGGAATTGGTGTTAAGGTGGAGAGGGAAAATTGGAATTTCAGTTCAATTATCCCAGTCCTTAGGATTTGCTGCAATGATCATTTTGCTTGCTATGATTTTCTGTTCTTGTCTTTCTTTCCAGAGGTCTTGCATGAGGCACAGACAATTGATCAATAACTGAAAAGTCTCATAGTTACTCATTAAAGCCCACCCTGTGCAGCATTTAGATGGAGAAAATAATTGGCTTTCTTCACATGTCAGATATTTTTACTGTCCCTGCATTGTTCACACCCACAAGGTAGGAATCAGTCAGTGAGATGTTGTCCGGCTAATGACCGTTGATATCCACAACCTAGTCACAGTTCCACAGACCAATTGGCAACCTGTACACAGTCACTAGTGCCAACCAATCTCCAAACAAGTTGAATAAAACATCAGTATAAACACAACCTGCAATGAGTTTCTGTGACATGTTTTTGAAAAATGTAGAAATTTGGTATCAGTCATGGGTTGTAGAACAGTTATTTTCCTAATTCAATGCAAACTCAGAAATAAAGAAAATTTCCAAAAAAGATACGTTGTTCACAATTAACAGGTACATTCTCCATGGCAATGCCTCTACCAAGCATAGTCCATTTGTCTATGAACTCCCCTCTCCTGCAGTATAAATGGTGTTTTCCTTTTACATTAGTATTTCTTGTAAATTATCCTGAAGAGTACAAGATGAAAAGCTCCAACAAAACGCATATTTTTTCAACAATACTCAAGGTGTATGCTGCCATATGACTGCAGGAAATGTTCTTTCTAACATAATTAAGTGAAGAAAAAAGTTTTACTTGAGCAATTATAAATGTTTATAACCTTAGAATTATTTGACTTTTTGTCATTGCACTCCAATGCACAAAAGTTGTGGACAGTAAAAAACACACTGGTCTTTTTATCTGTTTGATTGTGGTGTTGTACATTATACAGATATCCCCCACCTCACCATGTAACTTCCTAGAGAAGCAAAACCCCAGATTTTTTAAGAAAGGGCAATGATGCCCTAAGAAGAGGTTCATGGAATGTTTAGGGTGGTAGTTAATTAACATAATGTCACACAAATTACAGGATTACAGAATGAATGATGATCCTGATAATGTTAACCTTTTATCCATAGGTATCAGAAATTGGGCTCATATGCATCGCTATGTTTTGCTCTTGGCACACTTTGAGGTAATTATGTTAACTTTCCAACGGATCACAATGCAACCAGTCCATACTTGTATTCCAAATAACTATTCAGGTGTATTTAGAGTTTTATAATTTATTTCAATAGCATATTTTTGTAAGTCCTCAAGCTTCTATAATGCTGTAGGTACTGTAGATAATTAATTGTAGCATAAAGGTGTGTTCCATATGCATGATCAGTGTGATAGGAATGTTTAAGTGAGTCCAAATGCTATCTCAAATTTCTTTACAATTAATTTATATGTAATACTCTCAGCTAATATTAAATATATGCAATTCTTTACTAAAGATCGCAAGATTGTTGTTACCTTTAATGCTTGTAGTTACTGTATTAAGATTAGATCAGAAGGAAGAAATGAAATTCTCTATGTGAAAGACCTAGTATGAAAACATTAAGTGGGAAAGTTTATAACTGTACTTTCAAAATGAAGAGATACAGAAGCAGTGTCTTAGTTTTATATTCTGTACAATTTATTATTTACAGTTTGCTTAGCTTGATTTGATATTTCTAAGTATGCAAGAGTTGGTCAGAGGCTGGAAATGCTGCAGCAAGTAACTTTCCTCCTAACTCTCCAGACCTTCACCACCATTCTATAATGTACAAGCCAGGAATGTAATGAAATAATCTCCACTTGCCCGGATGGCTGCAGCTCCAACACTCAAGAAGCTCAACACCACCCAGGCCACAACAGTCCACTTCGTTGGAATCCCATTTATCAGATTCACTCTGCATTCCCTGCATTGTGGCACTGTGTCAACAATTGCGTATCATCTATAAGATGCACTGTCACAACTCATCATGGATCTTTTGCCAGCACCTTCCAAACCTATGATCCGCCCCTCCTCTAGAGCAGCAGCTACATGAAAACTCAAGCTATTGATATGCGCTCACTGTTGCTCAGTCAAAAATCTGGAGCTCCCTCCCGAACAGCACTGTGGTTGACTCTACATACCATGGATGTCAGTAGATCAGGAAGGCAGCCCATCATGAGCTTTTCAAGGGCCTATGGGGATGGGCAATAAATGCTGGCTTAGCCAACCACACCTATATCCAGTGAAATAATAGAATCATAGAATCTCTACAGTGCATATGGAGGCAATTTGGCCTAATCGAGTCTGACCAATGTTCCAAAGAGCATTGCATCCAAATCCCACCACCTCATCCCTGCATTTACCATGATCTCACCTAGTCTGCATGTCTCTGGACACTACAGGGCAATTTAACATGTCCAATCCACCTAGCCTGCAATTTTTGGACTATGGGAGGAAACCAGAGCACCTGGACGTAGCCAACGCAATCACGGAGAATGTGCAGACTCCACACAGACAGTCATGGGTCCCTGGTGCTATGAGGCAGTAGTGCCACCAAATAAAAAGTTTTTTATTCCATTTTTCTGATTAGGGCCATAGTTCCATCTGTGCCTTGCTGAGTGAAATAGATCAGTAATGGTATTAACTGTGCAGCTCCAAAGCTTCAGTTGGAAAATTTACCACATGGTCCAAAGAATAAAGTACCCTACTTTTAAGTCTTGGTTGGAGTCTTGTTAATTTTCAGCTTGTGGCCAAGCGAACAATTAGATAAAGCAAAACAAAGAACTACGGATGTTCGAAACATGAAATAAAAACAGACTTGCTGGAGAAACTCAGCAGGTCTGGCTGCATCTGTGGAGAGAAGATAGAGTTTATGTTTCAGGTCGAGTGACCCTTCTTCAGACAGGGTTGAAGTTTTTCAGCAATTTCTCGTTTTTTCCTAGATAAACAATCTGTTTGCATTTACAACAAATGTTTCTCTCACTTGGTTTTATTTTAGCCAAAGCAAATGATTTAATCTATGCAAATTACACCCTACAATATATTTCTTGGAAGCATTTTGCAATGCACAGATTGTTCCTTAGTGTAATTTGATTGGAAGAGTAATCAGAGAGCCAAGTCAATTCTCCAGGATGTGAGTTGACTTCACACATTGGTACTTTGTGGGATTTAAATCTGATTAATAAAACAAATGTGGAGTGAAAGCTAGACTCGATAATGGTGACCACAAAACTAATTGTAAGAACACAAGGGCAGAAGAAATAGGAGCAGAAGTAGGCCATCTGGCCCATCCAGCCTGCTCCACCATTCAATAAGATCATAGCTGATTTTCTCATGGAATCAGCTCCACTCATCTGCCCACTTGCCATGACACCCAATTCCTTTACTATTCTATCTATCTATCTATCTATCCTTGCCTTAAAAACCCATCTGGTCACCTTTACAGAAATACCTGGTCTGGCCTAGATGTGACTCCACACCCACAGTAATGTGATTGAATGTCCCTGCCCTTTGACATAATCTTGTAAACCTGTAATTGAAAGGCAGGCAACAGTGTTCTGCACTTGTTCTGCCCACACTCCCTTCCTGTGAAAAATGAAAACAATTGCCTACACATTCATTGGAGTGAGTTGAATCCAGCCGAAACTGTTTATATAATTGGGATTGTTTAATGCTGCTTGGAAAATAGGCTTATAGATACTTTCTCTTATTTCTTTTAGAATGGATTATCGGTAAATTTAATAATTCTCTCCATTTCTGCAACCACCACAAAGTAAGTAATGTGTGTTGGTATGTTCTGATAAGGTTTGTGATTAATTCAAACTTTTATCTGAAGGTGAGAGAATTTATGCATTTGATCCAATTCTGATTGCTAATATAGTTAATCCACCTATTCACATAGTGGGCCAAGTTGTCTGTTCCTGTGAGGACTGCCTTTGCATTTTTGGCATTAAATGGGGAGGTCAAGGAGTACCTCTGACATTTTGCCTAGTCTTGCGCCTTGGAGAGGACACTCCAGTCTTTCTGGAGAGTGTTAATATAGCACAGAGAACAGAGTGGCAGACAGTGGACTTTCACAATACATCATTCCATAAATTTGAAGGCTGGAGCTATCTTTAGTATGTGTAATTTCAGATCCTTCATGTCTTTCAATGCCACATCAATTGGCAACCTGCATTTGATAACAGTAGTAATTAAGATTTGTAGGTGCAGATGTTGGACTGAGGTGTAAAGTTAAAAATCACAACAACAGGTTATAGTCCAACAAATTTATTTGGAAGTACTAGCTTTTGGAGCGCTGCTCCTTTATCAGGGGGTTGTGGATTATAAGATAGTAGGATACAGAATTTCTAGCAAAAGTTTACAGTGTGATGTAATTGAAATTACATATAGAAAAAGAACCTGGATTGTTTGTTAAGTCTCTCATCTTTTAGAATGGGCGTGTTGGTTTCAGTTCTTTCATATGTAAATTCCAGAACTTTCTTAAAATTACATTCTCAAGAGAACTTTAACAATAGTTGCTTTGTTGGCCCAGATAATGCATTGAAGGTGTGACGTGCTCTGTGTGAGGTTGTCTTTGCCCCAATGTTCAGACTGATTCAAATCTTTAAAAGGGATTTACAGAATCTTACATGGATTCATGCAGTTTTTGAGCAAAATAAAATGTAATTCTGCAAGTACAATTCACCCCACAAACTTATATATATATATATATATATATATGTGTATGTGTGCATGTGGGGGTGTGTGCATGTGGGTTATGATTGCCTGTGAGAGAGTGTTTGTATGTGTATGTATGTGAATGTGAGTGTAAAGGGATAGAAGTCTGTGAGAGGGTGTATGTGTGAGTGTGGAAATGTATATCTGGTCATATGAGAGAGAGCTTGTGTATGCAAAAATGTCTGCATGAGTGTAAGGGTCTTTAGGAGTTTATATATGTGTGTATGTGCATGTGTGTGTAGTGTAGTGGGGTCACTTGTAGTGTGACATGAATCCAAGGTCACGGTTTAGGGCATCCTCGATGGATACCGAACTTAGCTATCAGCCTCTGTTCAGCCACTTTGCATTGTTGCCTGTCCCAAAGTACTCCTTGGAGGATGGCCACCTGAAGGTCCGAGATCGAATGTCCCAGACTGCTGAAGTGTTCTCCAACTGGGAGGGAACACTCCTGTCTGTTGATTGTTGATTGTTGTGCTGTGTCCATTCATCCATTGCCATAACCTCTGCTCGGTCTCACCAATGTACCATGCCTCAGGGCCTCCTTGCCTGCAGCATATGAGATAGATAACATTGGCCGAGTCACAAGAGTACCTGCCACGTACATGATGGGAGGTGTTCCCACGTGTAATGGAGTTTAATGTGGACAAGTGTGCGGTGATGCATTTAGATGGAGTAATCGGAATGCAAAGTACTGGGCTAATGGTAAGATTCTTTGGAGTGCAGATGAGCAGAGAGATCTCGGTGTCCATGTACACAGATCCCTGGAAGTTGCCACCCAGGTTGACAGGGTTGAGTTCTGGAATCAGGAGGTTATGCTGCAGCTGTACAAAGCTCTGGTACGGCCACACTTGGAGTATTGTGTACAGTTCTGGTCACCGCATTATAAGAAGGATGTGGAAGCTTTGGAAAGGGTGCAGAGGAGATTTACTAGGATGTTGCCTGGTATGGTAGGAATGTCTTACAAGAAAAGCCTGAGGGCCTTGAGGTTGTTCTCGTTAGAGAGAAGAAAATTGAGAGGTGACTTCATAGAGACATACAAGATAATCAGAGAGTTAGATAGGGTGGACAGAGAGAGCCTTTTTCCAAATAAGGGGATGGCACACACGAAGGGACACAACTTTACTGTGAGGGGAAATAGGTTTAAGACAGAGGTAGTTTCTTTACTCAGAGAATAGTAAGAGTATGGAATGTTTTGCCTGCAACGGTAGTAGAATGCAAGTTTAAGTGCATTTAAGTTGTCATTGGACAGGCATATGGAAGTGCATGGAATAGTGTAGGTGGGATGGGCTTCGGATTAGTATGACAGGGCGGCGTAACATCGAGGGCATACACTTTCCTACAGACCCATACTCTCAAGCAGACCCTCTCTCATACGCTCACACATATCCTTCTACATTCACACACACACGCACCCTCTCACAGACTTATTCCCCTTTACACTCACACTCACATGCATGCACACACTCACCGGCACTCAAACCCCCCGCGTACGCGCGCGCACACACACACACACACACACACACACACACACGTTTGTGGGGTGAATTTGAACTTACAGAATTACAATTTATTTTGCTCAAAAACTGCATGAATCCATGTAAGATTCTCTAAATCCCTTTTTTAGATTAGAATCAATCTAAACATTGGGGCACAGACAGCCTCACACAAGGCACCTCACTTCTTCAATGCATTATCTGGGTCAACATGGCACCTATTGTTAAAGTTCACTTGAGAATGTAACTTTATGAAAATTCTGGAATTTACATATCAAAGAACTGAAATCAACCTAAAAGATGAGAGACTTAACAAACAATCCAGATATCTTTTCAATATATAATTTCAATTACATTACACTGTAAACTTTTGCTATAAGTTCTTTGTCCTACTATCTTATACACCACAACCACCTGATGAAGGAGCAATGCTCCGAAAGCTAGTGCTTCCAAATAGGCCTGTTGGCCTATAACCTGGTGTTGTGAGATTTTTAACTGAAGTAGTAATCAACATTTAAATCCCAGCTGAACCCTGCTTCATCTGGAGCAGCACAGTGGCTCGGTGGTTAGCATTGCTGCCTCACAGTGCCAGGGACCCAAATTCGATTCCAGCCTCTTGGGACTTTGTGGAGTTTGTACATTCTTCCTGTGTTTGTGTGGGTTTCCTCCCACAATCCACAGATGTTCAGGATTGGTGGATTGGCCATGCTAAATTGCCCTGTGTTATGCAGGCTAACTGGGTAAATGTGGGGTTTGGGTGGGATGCACACTTGATGCACTCAACAGCCTGTATTTGCATTATAGGGATTATATGGTTCCAGTTATGAAATTCCTTTGTCTGTTCCTTCAACAACATAAAGATCAGTATAATAAAAATACTTCAATTTGTATAGTTCCTTTAATATCAAAAACATTAGTAGGATCTAAAAAATGTTCAATTTTCTAACTATTTCATTGTGTTCTTTCAGTATGAATATAGGTTATGTGATGTTTCCAAATGGGAAGAAGGCAGGGATTGACTGGTCAGATGCCTCTTTAGCTGAGATTGCTGATGATGGGATCATTGCTGACCTGTACAGAGTCAGCTTTACAGCAGGTGAGTTAATGGAACATATCAACTAGTAAATCAATTGGGCTTTGTATCTAACAATAGTCAGATCATCATCAACCACTTGCAAACCCAAAGCACAGTGTCTCTTGCTTGATTGGGAAAGATTTATAGATTAGTCCCAGATGTGCTAATAACTGTGCTCACAATCAATTTAAAATAATCATTCATGTTAATCATCTGGTTCTTTTTATAATTTCTGCAAGTGACATAATTCATGTGCAAGAACGTATTCTCGGTAAATGAATATGTTCAAGTCGTCCATATTTTTTAATTTCCCAGGAGTGTATGGAACCCAAGGTTCCCCAATAGTCTCTCCTTTGCACTGCCTTGGTCAATCAGAGTTGACTTGCCCAACAACCAATGTCTTATTCTTTTGTCAGAATACTGTATTCAATTCTGGTCTCCCTGCTATAGGAAGGCTATTGTGAAACTTGCAAGAATTCAAAAAAAAATTTACAAGGATGTTGCCAGGGTTGAAGGGTTTGAGTTATTGGGAGAGGTTAAACAGGCTGGGGATATTTTCCCGAGAGTGTCAGAGGTTGAGGGTGACCTTATAGAGATTTTAAAAATTTTAAATGGCATAAAAAGGGTGAATAGCTAAGGTCTTTTTTTTGTGGGTTGGGCGAGTCCAAAACTAGAGGGCATTAGTTTAGGGTGAGAGGGGAAAGATTTAAAAGGGACCTAAGGGGCAACATTTGCACACAGAAGGTGGTGCATGTATGGAATGAGCTGCCAGAGGAAGTGACAGAGGCAAGTACAATTACAACATTTAAAAGGCATCTGGATGGGTATATGAATAGGAAGGATTTAGAGGGATATGGGCCAAATGTTGGCAAATGATTAGATTAATTTAGGATATCTGGTTAGCCTGGATAAGTTGAATTGAAGGGTCTGTTTCCATGCTGTACGTCACTGACTCTATAAGTTGTTATTGATTTGACGTTTATCGTTCTTGAGTTTGTTCTGATGAAAGATAAAGATGAGAAGCTGTTGCAACCTGTCTCCCTCTTCAACGGTTACAAATTTTGATTGATGCTTTTTATTAGAATGTATATAAGTGTGTTTCGGGTATCATCAGATTTATAATGTTTGCAATTATTCCCACTATAGAAGGCCAGTTATTTCACCTGCAAATATCAATTGATAAGGATGCCTCCCCTGTGATGTATGGGGGACTAACTTGGGAAAGTAGAATCCATGAGTGCATAACATATTACCGTCTGAATTTAACTGTTCGTGGCTGGGGCATAATGGAATTTCATTACAGGTAGATATTTTTTGCTAATCAATATAGTTACCAAAATATTTTAATTTAATGTTAAGAAAATAATGGATTTCCTTTCCCTTTGTTTAGAAACGAGAGTGGTCGGCAGGCTCCAGACTTTATACCATTTGGAAAATTACAGGAACCTGTGGTACCAGCATGCTCCAAGCTGGTGTTGGCACTCTCTGATAAGACATGCCAATGTGCTGCAGTGGTGGGCAGTAAAGGAGCTCAGTTGGCACAGCTAATGGAAATGCAGAACTGCTATAGGAACCAGGTGGGTTGAAAGAAAGCAAACATGCCGTGTCCCAGTTATTGTCTGTACTTTTTGTCAGTGTGTGTAAATACAATAGCTGTTTGACCCAAGTTAAAATGTTAGGAGCTGTGTTTTGCAATGCTGTCTAGCAGAGATTGTCAGGAATGATACGCCTTTTAAATAGTTATAATAATTGGAAGTTTTGCAGAACAGGAGTCTACATATGTTAATTAGTCAGTGAGCACTTATGGAGATTCTGTCAGAATAACTTACTTGGCTAATTTTCTAGGTCTGAATGTGCAAATCAGAAACTCATGGACAAACTGACTATGTTTTTCTATTTATTACTTTGAGCATACGGAAATTCCTGGGAATGATACTTTTGTTTGCTCAATAATGCTGGGTTACCACAAAAGCCTCATTGTTAATATTACAAAATCCGTTCTCAAATGCTTTGTTGAAAAGGTAGGAGGCTACTCATGATGAGAATTCATCAGAAGTAGTTTTCTTGATGTCATTCCCATTTGTGCCGTGCACTCCGTACATCTGGAAAATGAATAGAAGTTGGTGCAGTTCATGTTATTTACTGACCTTCATCAGCTACAAGAACTTAACCAGATCTGCCCATTTTTAATTAAGCTAGCATTCAGAAATGAAATTATAGTGTTCACATACGTAGCCAATATTTCTATTAATTTACTATTAACCTCCTGCACATGGTTCTTTACATCTTTAATGTTAACACTACATGGCTGCCACATTATTTTTCTATCTTGTGAATTTGACCGTGAAAGGCCAGTTGTGGATTATAAAGGATTTTCAAATATTTGAAAAGGATACTTTGAATATGCTTCAGAATGGAGGGACTTAACTTGGTGTAAAATAAAGCTGGTGAATTCCTGAGGTACTTTAACAGGTGCTGGCTATTTGAATTTTGAATGAGCTACCCTTCCACACATGCCTGCCGCTTTCCTCCCTTTTGGCAGCATTTGCTGGTCTTCTAGATCAATTTTTAACAAATGTTCATGAGGTCACTAGAAAGACCAATATTTGTGTCCATCCATTATTGCCCTTGAGAAGTCGATGGTGGGTTGCCATCCTGAAATGCTTTAGTCCTGGTGGTGTAGGTACACCTTCAATCCTGTTAGTTGTGACATTCTAATACTTTGACTCAGCAACACTTGGTGACATGTTTTCAAGGTTGCAAGATGTGTGATTTGCAGAGATGGTGTTCAGTGCTTTGCTATTCACATATCTTGAGACTCTAAATGCCAGATGGACTGCTTATCCAAAGGATGCCCACACAAAACTATGCTTGTTACCAATTATGGTCCTCTCTCAGTTGTAGTGGGTCCTGAATTTGGCTTGCATTTCTTTGACAATCTTCAATGAGTAGATTTCACTGTAGAAAGTGTTTCCCAATCTTAATTCTTGCTGCAATGTGAGAGCGAGATAAGAGGATATGTCATTGTGTTCATCTTCACCTGTCTCTCCACCTTCAGTGTTTCAGGAGATAGGTAGATCTGCTAACTAATCTGAAATAGTTGATTCCTTTGTATACTTCTCAGTTTTTTTGATTTTCTATGCAATTTTAAAAAAAATCAAGTGAATATCTGCTGCACAGCAATACTAAAGTTCTTTAGAAAGCAAAAGCTTTCATGGGGATACCCTGTTGCAATGGCACTTGACATATAAACTCAGCAGCATAGTATGTAATATGTAACTTATCATGTTAACCTATAGTCAGTATATTTATAGACACTATAGAGCACATGTCTATTTTGTGCATGCAACTAGTATATGTGAGTACAATTTTTGCCATATTGTCTCAAAGCAGTGAAGAAAAATTAGTTCCCTGACTTTAAAAAAATGTTTAGGTATAATTGTCTCTATACTGTATAGTGAATCTGTATGCTTTTGACCATGTACTGTATTGTGCCTTCATGATTTTTCTGCTTGAAGCATTTTTGTCACCATTAGGTGTTAAGTTGGCTCATAAAAATTTAATGCTTTGATATTGAATCAATCATTCTTTGCCTTATTGTAAGAAAGACTTAAATATCATTGCATCTCCTGTTAACTTGTATCTCCTGTTACGTAAAAAAATTCCCATCATAGGCACTTTAGTGTCTGTGCTTATGTTAACCTATTTGGTCACAGTGGAGCATACTTACACTAACATTACCAAATTAAGGTGGAAGTTAAGGGGTGTATACTCACATGACACGTATTATGATGCAGTGATAATATCATGAGCATGTCCATTAATGGAGTACTAACTTTAAAACATAACACAACACAAACATAATGTGTTACTGATGAGATAATCCATTCTTATGCTATGAATTGAGGAGAGACATTGATCAAGACATCTTGGTTAACTCATACCTTCCTTCAAATAAGACTATGAGATGTTTTACCTGAGAGAGCAGACTGTGCCTTTTTAATAATTCCTGCACAAAAGATAAAAATCACACAACACCAGGTTATAGTCCAACAGGTTCATTTGGAAGCACTAGCTTTCTGAGCGCTGCTCTTTCAAAGGGTGGTTGTGGAGTATAAGATTGTAAGACACAGGATTTATAGCAAAAGCTCTACTATAAGTTTGATATCTTACTATCTTATACTCCACAATGACCTGATGAAGGAGCAGTGCTCCAAAAGCTAGTGCTTCCAAATAAACCTGTTGGACTATAACCTGGTGTTGTGTGAATTTTAACTTTGTACACCCCAGTCCAACACTGGCACCTCCAAATCATGCACAAAAGATGGTAACTCTGACACTGTACCTCCCTTAGCTCTGCACTGCACTGTAGAATCAGCTTAGAATTTAGTACTCAAGTTTCTGGAATAGGGTTTGAAATTTCAACTTTATGACCTTCAACTTATGTTGGCAGATTCCACCCACTGGGGTAATTAACTCTAGTAGATTAACAAACTTACTATAAATGGCAACATTTCAGAGAAATAAGTTGGAAGAACACGACTTAGTTGTAACACTAGTTCATCAATCCTGAACAATCCATGAAGATGTCAAAATAATAATGCATGTATGCAAAGCTAAAAACTTATACTAGTGGTAATCCTGTGTTCTCAGTGCTGACTCTGAAAAAGCCAAGTAATCTTGAACTTGTCAGTAGAATTTCTCTGGGATATAAATGAATAAACAGTGTGCGTTGAGCCATTTTATCAGACTAATTAGTGCAAATCCGCTGGTGAACTTTGGAACACAACATACAATCTCCAGACACCTTGTGATACTGGAGACCCTGTCGACAGGGCACTTTGTATTGCAACTCATATTCCAGGAAGTTAAAATCCTTATCCCAAATTGGTGAGAGAACTTCCTGGATCCATTCCAAGTATAATTGCTATTTAGCCTTTGTCCTTTTGTCTATTTGGCATAGGTAGATATAACTAAAGGACCGAATTGCACAGCTTGAACGCATTTGTGCTGTTTCGTAGTGCTTGGAGTGCAATCAAGGTCAACAAGAACAGCTATATCTTTATGTTGTACAAATAGCTGCATTAGAAATGATAATGTAATTGAATTAAAGTGATAAATGATATTATTTCATTCCCAATAAGTTAATATCCTGCTTTTTATTTGTCTGTCAGTTTTTTGTGCCTATAGGACTTTGTGTCACAATTGCAGCCCTGGAATATCACATGAAAAAGAACAACTGCCTTCAGCAAGCAGTAGCAGAGCTGAACTACGTGATCTGGTATTGTCAATCTGTTATTTGAAGCAATATAATCTGATTGGAAAAATCCAACTTCAGTTTCAGCATTAAGTTGATGCAATTCTAATTGCACTTTAGAATCAACCACACATTGATTTGCAACATGTTAGAATTCTGTAGCTGTAATCACTTCCTCATTTTTAATGATGCTCTTTCTGAATTTTAGCAATGGAAATAAGAATGGAAACCTTCATGAACTGTGTGGAAGGTAATCTCAATTAAAAATACTTTCCTCTGACAGAATTTATCATATAACAACTCATTTACTATGATATTGTATTTGTAATTTGCAGATTTTATAAGAACAGAGCCATTATGAATAAAGTGAGTCTGATTTATCAGGATTGGGAAAAGTACAGAGATGTGTCAGCATTGTGAAGAAGACCAGTGTTGTCTTAGCGTTGTGAGGGTCTCCAGATCAAATGCTTGTAGGTTATAAAGATTAGAAGAAGCCATGAAAATGTAATGATTAATGTTTCAAATGTAAGGAGCTGTTCAGATGGGAACTAATGTAGGTGACTGAATACATACATATGGGTCAGTTGGACTTTGTGAGGGTAAGGAGGCAGGGAGTACTGCTTTGGATGAGCTGTATTTTAATGAGGGTGAAGGATGCAGTGCCAATTTAAAATGCATGAGAATAATTAAGTTTAAGTCAACAAAGAGACAGATGTGACGGTTCAAGCAGATCTTGGGCTGACATTTAAGTTTTGTAATGGAGATGGAAAATTTGCTCAGGATCAAACCGAATTGGTTGTCCACAATCCTATACAACCAACAGCTGATAAGGTAGACGCAGTTTCACAATTCCACGTAAATTCCTAAGTCCACAGTTATGGAGCGATGACTAGTATAAACTTTTCGGGCTGCATCTTTAGCAAACCTAAAACAATCTGTCTTTATCAGTGATGTCTGTGTTACGTAGGCAGTTCCCATTAGAGTTAAATACAATAAAAAACATTGATAGAAAATACCCACGCATGCAAGATTTTTAATATAGTGCCGGCTGACCACCTGTGCTGTCACCCAAAGACCAAGTCTACTTTTAAGGTGGACTCAGGGTAAATGTTGGGAAATATTTGAATCTACTCACATTTAAAGCTGTGCACTCAGCTCTTGTTTCTTCAAGAGACTGCCTGGTGACTCGCTGAAAACACTAGCAGTGCACATGTACAAAATGTGCACACGGGTAAGAAACAAGAGTAGGCCACTCAGTCCTTCGAGGAGAAAGTGACAACTGCAGATGCTGGACATCAGAGGCGAGAGTGTGATGCTGGAAAAGCACAGCAACTCAGGCAGCATCCGAGGAGCAGGAGAATCAACGTTTCCTGATGCAGGACTTTTGCCTAAAATGTCGATTTTCCTGCTCCTTGGATGCTGCCTGACCGGTTGTGCACTGTGTTCTTCGAGTCTCTTGGCCAATAAGCTCATCACAGATCTGATTTTAACTTCAACTCTACATTTCTGCACATTTCCGTTAATCATCATCCCCTTGATAATCGAAATCCTGGCCAGTGATGTCATTCCGTCCCTTTAGCTTATTCCTGATGAAGGGCCTATACTTACTCTCTTGCATCCTTGGATGCTGCCTGACCTGCTGTGCTTTTCCAGCACCACACTGTTTGTCTCATATTTATTGTGCTTGCTTTGGCTCTGCCATATTTTTGACTGGCAGGGTGTTTCACAAAGTGTGCATGCGCAGAACTTTCTGCATGCGTAATGCAAATTTTTTGGGGTGTCAGGAGACACAGCCCTTTAATCAATTTCCATCAGAAATTCCTGTAGAAGCTAATATCTCTTCAATGACATTCATCAGTCTTGATCGTTCTGAAATCCCAATGCAGTGGTCAAATTATGGTAACCCTCTTACAAGTAACCTACACAACGATTAAGGTAAGTAATTTTATTTATCATTCAACAGGATGTGGGTGTCAGTGAAAAGGCAAGAATTTATTGGCTTTGACACAGCAGTGATGAGCCAAACCTTGATCTGCCTCAAAATTTGTGGGAAGGTGCTACCAGCAGTAGAGTGTAGAGTGATACCAACAAGTTCAATTCCTGCTACTGGCTGACATCACCATGAAAGTCTTACCTTCTCAATTTTACCTACTGTGAGGTGGCCCTCAGGTTACACACATTGTTAGTTGTCTCTCACTGGTGAGAGAACAATTCTCTGGGATTGTGGTGACTTTGCATACTACTTATTGCAACTTCACCAGATTGGCACCTCACATTTAGGTATACCTGGTGCATGTTGTCCTGTACTTCCATTGACCCAGGGTTGACTACCTGGTTTGTTGTAAAAATAAAGTGTCAGTATGTCAGGTCATGAGGTTACAGATTGTATAGAATACAATTCTGTCCCAATTAACAGCCCGTAGTACCTCATGGATGCTTCATTTTGAGCTGCTAGATTTATTTGTACTTTGTCCCATTTAGAATGGTGATATTGTCACACAACATGATGGATGGTATCCTCAGAATAAAGTCAGGACTTAGTTCCCCTAAAGATTAGCAATCACTTTTCCCAATGTTGTTGAGGAATGTTGCAGCATGGCAAGTCAATTAATGAGGATAAGCAGCCAGAATCCAATACAAAGTGGAAAACAAATCTCCAAGTTCTACAAGGGAAATTGATTAACGTGGAGGCTTTTTTTTAAAAAAGAAAATCTCACACCTTTTCTTTTGTCAACTGAACAAAACACTGTAAGTTGAGTTTAGCTTTCGGCATATGAACCTGCCTTTTAATTTTTACTCAGATGTGTTGAATTGTTCAAGAGAACTGCACTGTCTCCAGAGATAGAATGTGCCATTCGTGAACAGCTGACGGAGCTGAGGTTGCTGGGAGCAGAGGAGCGGTTGGCCACCAGGTCCAGTGCAATTGGGGAGGACACAGAGGGCACATCTGCTGCTGGGCAACTCAGCACTGAACTGGGAGTTAAAGGCTTTGAAGAGGTACAAAGAATGAGAAAATGGCTGGCAAATACCTAACGGAGTAACAATAAATGTGAAAAAGAATTACATTTTGCAGTTAACTTATGATTCCGACTTGCCTCAATCATTTGAATTGATGAGAAATAACATTGCAACGGTGTTAATTTGGCAGTTAATCTGGCGGTGAAGTCACAACACAGGACTATTTGCAAGCCAACCAGTAGAAGCAGCGTATGATGGGACAAAGTGATCTACTAATAATGAATCAGATCTAAACTCTGCAGTCCTATCGCAGCCAGTCATGAATGGTAGTGGACAGATAAACAACTCACTGGAGGAGGAGGCTGCAGTAATGTCACCGTATCCAAAGATGGGTTGGTCCTGTACATCAGAACAATAGACAAGGCTAAAGCTTTCACAACCATTTTTAATCAAAAATGCCAAATGGATGAACCATCTTTGCTTCCTCCCGAACACCCAAGCATCACAGATATCAGTCTTCAACCAATTCTGTTCCCTCCGTGTGGTATGAGAAACAGCTGAAAACATGACATACAGCAAAGGCTAGAAGTCCTGACAACAGCCATTTTCTCATTAATCGTGAAGGCATGTGCTCCAGAGCTAAATGTCCCTGTAGGCAAACCTTTCCAGAATGGTTACGACAGTGGTACCTCCCCATCAATGTGATAAAATACCTCAATATGTTCTGCCCACAAAAAGCAATACAAGTCAAATCAATCCATTGATTGCTTAGAGATGCTGGAAGCCATCTATTGACTCAATCCAGTGATTGCCGTATTCTGATCATCAGCTGTGGGATAGAAGATGTTGCCAGCAGTACTAGCAAGTGTCACTTAGCCAACAATAAGCTACTCACTGATGCTTAGTATGGGTTCTACCAGGCTACATAGCATGTGATTTCATTATAACTTCTGTCCAAACATTGTCAAAAGGTCTGAACCCCAGGGTTGAGGTGACAGTAAGCCCTAGACATCAACACAGCTTTATGTTGAGAATGCCATCAAGGAGCATTAGAATAACTGGAGTTAATAGAAATCAGGGAATACCTTCCATTGGTTGGAGTCATACTTAACACAAAGTATGGTAGCTGTGGTTGGTGAAGATCAGTCACCTCAGTTCTAGCACATCAGTGCATGTTTTCCTTAAGCTAGTATCCCAGGCCCAACCATCTTCAGCTGCTTCATCAATGGCTTTGTATCTCTCTCACATTCAGAAGTGAGGATTTCCACTCCCTGGTGATTGCAGAATGCTCAGCATCATTTGTGATTCCTGAATGCTGAAGCATGTCTGTGTGCAACAAGGTGATGCTCGGGCTTGGCCTGAGAAGTCACAAGCAATACTTGTGCCACAGAGTGCCAGGCAATGGCCATCTTCATCAAGAGAGAATTTTAATCACTTCCCCATGGCATTCAATGGCAATAGCATCCCAGAATCCCACCAGCATTTCTTAAAATTACTATTCACCAGAACTCAGCAAACCTTTTAAATGCTTCTTCACCAACTCTGAAGACAGCTTGATACCATCCAGGACAAAGCAACTCGCTTACTTTTCACTCTGTCTGTCATGTTAAACATTCACTCCCTCCATCACCGGTGCACCATAGCAGCCGTGTGTTTCATCTACAAGATGCTCTGCAGTAACTCATCAAGGCTCCTTTAATAGCACCTTCCAAATCAGTGACCACCTCCATTGGAAAGATAGCATCAGAAGATGGCTGGGAATAGCATCAGCGACAAATTCTCATCCAAGCCACACACCATCCTGACTTGGAAGTGTTATCACTATTCCTTTAACGTTGCTGGGTTAAAATCTTAGAACTCGGTAAAAACAATGACTGCAGATGCTGGAAACCAAATGTTGGATTAGTGGTGCTGGAAAAGCACAGCAGTTCAGGCAGCATCCGAGGAGCAGTAAAATCGACATTGCGAGCAAAAACCCTTCATCAGGAATACAGGCAGAGGGGCCTGAAGGGTGGAGAGATAAATAAGAGGAGGGTGGGGGTGGGGAGAAAGTAGCATAGAGTACAATAGGTGAGTGGGGGAGGGAATGAAGGTGATAGGTTAGGGAGGAGGGTGGAGTGGATAGGTGGAAAAGAAGATAGGCAGGTAGGACAAGTCATGGGGACAGTGCTGAGCTGGAAGTTTGGAACTAGGGTGAGGTGGGGGAAGGGGAAATGAGGAAACTGTTGAAGTCCACATTGATGCCCTGGGGTTGAAGTGTTCTGAGGCGGAAGATGAGGCGTGCTTCCTCCAGGCGTCGGGTGGTGAGGGAGCGGCGGTGAAGGAGGCCCAGGACCTCTATGTCTTTGGCAGAGTGGGAAGGGAGTTGAAATGTTTGGCCACAGGGCGGTGTGGTTGATTGGTGAGTGTCCCAAAGGTGTTCCCTAAAGTGCTCTGCTAGGAGGCGTCCAGTCTCCCCAATGTAGAGGAGACTGCATCTGGAGCAACGGACACAATAAATGATATTGGTGGATGTGCAGGTAAAACTCTGATGGGCCTCCTTCACCACCGCTCCCTCACCACCCGATGCCTGGAGGAAGAATGCCTCATCTTCCGCCTCGGAACACTTCAACCACAGGACATCAGTGTAGGCTAAAATCTTAGAACTCTCTTCCCAGCAGCACCATGGATATAGCTACTGAAATAACTCCGTAGAGGCTAGTATCCCATCGCGAATTTACATGTTCATGGTACTTGACACTGGCCTGGCTTCCTCAGAGCCAGCTCTCAGAGTGAACAGGATGTCTGACACTCCTGTTTAACCTTTTTTTTCTTTTTTTGTTCTTAAACACCCAAGTGGTCCAGTGACAAGCAGTGCCCTTCACATCAAAGGGCAATGCTGTGTGTCACTTCTGTTCATCTTTTCTCTTTTTCCTTACCCCCGCACTACCGCCTAACTGCAGTAGTGCTTATTTTTTCCCCAGCACCCATGGAGTGTGTGCAAGTGCGAGACGCAGTGAGAGACACAAAGTGCACTAATCTTTATTTAATTTCCACCACCAGGAAGAAAGGAAACACCCGAGTGGCCTGTGACAAGCAGAGCCCTTCACATCAAAGGGCAATGCTGTGTGATCAAACAGTGAAGAGGAGGGCAGGGACTAAATCAAAATAGAGTTGGAGGGGGAAATGATGCGCTCCACTCCCTGCGGCGCCCACCTCTCCCTGAACAACTCCAGTGTGTTGGTGGACACCGCGTGCTCCTTCTCCAAGGACACCCGGGCTCTAACGTAACAGTGGAAGAGGGGCAGGCAGTCAGCCCAAACGACCCCCTCCACAGCCCGCTGCCCGGACCTGTTTATGGCCAGTTTGGCCAGGCCCAGGAGCAGACCCACAAGGAGGTCTTCAGACCTGCCCTCCCTCCTCCGCACCGGGTGCCTGCAGATCAGGAGCATGGGACACTCCTCTTTAAATCTGTCAGCCAGGGTTCCCTGATTGGATCAGGTTAACAATCACAATCAGGGAACTCCTATTCTCTGAGCTCTACCAGCCCTACCTCGCTACAATCACTACAGCTATGCTCTTGTAACTTGTCTTTCCACCAACCTTTATGCCATCTGCATATTTAGCCTCAGTGCATTCACTTCCTTCCTCCAAGCCATTAATGCATTTTGTGAACTGCTGTGGTCCCTGCACTGATCCCTGTAGAACTTTGCTGGTCTCAGGTCAACCTGATTAACAAAAACTTTTATCCCTCTTGACTGTTGCTGATACAGGATTGCACAGCAGGAATGACTCAGGCTGTCTCACTCCAGATATGACCTCCCGTTTCTGGTTGTGTGAAGTACACTTCTTGTTATTCCAGTATAACAGTAATTGTACTTCATAATAACCTATTGGGTTTTATGAAGTAATCTTTTGCAAGTGTAAAATACTTTTAAAGGATTTTAGCACAGTTTCCACCATCTCTTTCATTCCTTAATTATGGTCTACCACATGAGACCTTGACTTAGACCTTTCACTTTTAAACTATGTAAAATATGGTCTAGCTTTGCACATTGCATTCCTAAACAATTATTACATCACCAATATATTTGTGCCATTTGTTAAATGATTTATGTGATTTCTTTTCATTTCCCCAGGTTTGTGAAGCTGTTCAGAAATGCTGGGCCTCCCTCTATTCCTTCCAAGCTGTTCAGTATCGCCATCAAAGGGGGCAACCAGTAGCATCGGGCATGGGGGTGGTGATCCAACAGATGGTACCAGCCCAGGCAGCAGGTGAGGTTTCCCCTTTCTATCCCATGGAAAGAAAATGTGCTTCATTTACACGAGGTCTTCATCTGTCTAAGTGCACTTTATTGCATCAAATGCTAGCCAGCAAGCTATTCAGCCTGAACACCATAAGATAACAAGATGAATTTAGCCTGACCCTCTTTCTGCAAAGTAGTGACATCTCACTGCAAGTATATGTCCGACACTTCCAAATGAACTTAAACACTTACTTTTTTTTAGAATACAGTAACACAGTGCTCAATATTTTCACATTCACTTCTATATTTGACCATGTAAACTTAGGATCCTTCCCTGGGTACTGCTTCTGCTGTTTGAACAATGATTCTCAGCTTAATACAGATCATTTGTTTATAAGCTGGAAATGATTTTGTGTCTTGCATGTGTGCAATAATTGCTCACCAGTAATTGGTTTGTTGCCACTCAGTTCGCTGCACTTTGGATGCTGCCTGAACTGCTGTGCTCTTCCTGCACCACTGATCCAGAATCCCCTTCTGTCAAGGCCAGTCAGCTCCTGACCTCATTACAGCCGTGGATCAAACAAGGACAAAACAGCTGAGGGGGGCTGAGAGTGACTGTATTTGACATCAGAGCAGCATTCAACCGAGTGTGGCATTAAGGAGCCTGAGCAAAATTAGAATCAATGGGAATGGAGGGAGGGAGGGAGGTGGAATTTCCACTGTTTGGAGTAATACATGACACAAAAGAAAATGGTTATGGTTGTTGGAAATCAGTCATCTCAGATGCATAATATTTTTACAGAAGTTCCTGGGGATGGTGCCCAACCATTTTTAGCTGCTTTATCAATGAGCTTCCCTTCACCATAAGATCATAAGTGGGATTGTGCAATCATCAGTGAACAATGTTCAGCACCATTCACAACTCCTCAGATATTGAAGCACTCCATGTCTAAATGCAGTGATCACAGGATCAGCTGATCGATAGCGAGTTACATTCATGCCAAAGCTGAAAAAGTGTTGCTGGAAAGGCGCAGCAGGTCAGGCAGCATCCAAGGAGCAGGAGAATCGACGTTTCGGGCATGAGCCCTTCTTCAGGAATGAGGAGACTGTGCCAAGCAGAATAAGATAAAAGGTAGGGAGGAGGAACTTGGGGGAGGGGCATTGGAAATGTGATAGGTGGAAGAAGGTTAAGGTGAGGGTGCTAGGCCAGAATGGGGGTGAGGGCAGAGAGGTCAGGAAGAAGATTGCAAGTTAGGAAGGTAGTGCTGAGTTCGAGGGATGGGACTGAGACAAGGTGGGGGAGGGGAAATGAGGAAGTGGAGAAATCTGAGTTCATCCCTTGTGGTTGGAGGATTCCTAGGCAGAAGATGAGGTGCTCTTCCTCCAGCCATCGTGTTGCTATGGTCTGGCGATGGAGGAGTCCAAGGACCTGCATGTCCTTGGTGGCTTGGGAGGGGGAGTTGAAGTGTTGAGCCACGGGGTGGTTGGGTTGGTTAGTCTGGGTGTCCCAGAGGTGTTCTCTGAAACGTTCTGCAAGTAGGCGGCCTGTCTCCCCAATATAGAGGAGGCCACATTGGGTGCAGCGGATGCAGTAAATGATGTGTGTGGAGGTGCAGGTGAAGTTGTGGCGGATATGGAAGGATCCCTTGGGGCCTTGGAGGGAAGTAAGGGGGGGAGGTGTGGGCGCAAGTTTTACATTTCTTGCAGTTGCAGGGGAAGGTGCCGGGAGTGGAGGTTGGGTTGGTGGGGGGTGTGGACCTGACAAGGGAGTCATGGAGGGACTCCTCTCCCGGCAAGTCCACATCCCTCACCAACCAAAACTCCACTCCCAGCAAGTCCACACCCTCCATTAACCCAACCTCCACTCCCGGCACCTTCCCCTGCAACCGCAAGAAATGCAAAACTTGGGCCCACACCTCCCCCCTTACTTCCCTCCAAGGCCCCAAGGGATCCTTCCATATCCGCCACAACTTCACCTGCACCTCCACACACATCATTTACTGCATCTGCTGCACCCGATGTGGCCTCCTCTATATTGGGGAGACAGGCCGCCTACTTGTGGAACGTTTCAGAGAACACCTCTGGGACACCCGGACCAACCAACCCAACCACCCCCATGGCTCAACACTTCAACTCCCCCTCCCACTTCACCAAGGACATGCAGGTCCTTGGACTCCTCCATCGCCAGATCATAGCAACACGATGGCTGGAGGAAGAGTGCCTCATCTTCCGCATAGGAACCCTCCAATCACAAGGGATGAACTCAGATTTCTCCAGTTTCATCATTTCCTCTCCCCCCACCTTGTTTCAGTCGAATCCCTCGAACTCAGCACCACCTTCCTAACCTGCAATCTGCTTCCTGACCTCTCCGCCCCCACCCCGACCCCAGCCTATCACCCTCACCTTAACCTCTTTCCATCTATCACATTTCCAATGCCCCTCCCCCAAGTCCCTCCTCCCTACCTTTTATCTTAGCTTGCTTGGCACACTCTCCTCATTCCTGAAGAAGGGCTCATGCCCGAAACGTCGATTCTCCTGCTCCTTGGATGCTGCCTGACCTGCTGCGCCTTTCCAGCAACACATTTTCAGCTCTGGTCTCCAGCATCTGCAGTCCTCACTTTCTCCTACATTCATGCCACACAAGTACCAGGAAATGATCATCTCCAACAAGAGAGAGAATCGTCTCTCCTTGATCGTCAATGGTATTATCATTGTTGAATCCCTGAAGACCACCATTCTTGGACTTATCATTGTCCAGAGACTCAACTGAACCAGCCCTATAAATGCTTTGGCTACATGAGCAGGTCAGATGCTAAGAATTCTGAGATGTGTAACACACTTCCTAACTGTCCAAAGTAATCCACCATTCAGTTTCAATGATGGGAATGAATATTAAGATATGGAAGGAGAGAGATTCTCAGGTCTCTCTGCATTAGCACTACCATTCATTAATCATGAAGCTTTTATCTCCTCACCCTTAATAGCAATACATTTTTTGCTACTTCTCTGGGAAAAGTAAAGGAGAAACTCTCACTATTTTCAATGACACAAGCAAAGCAACTGGTGACAATCATTACCCATTGATAATATATGCATTCAATTTAGACATGAGCAAATGTTGTTTTATTTAGAGGATTTACACTTATGTGCTTTTTTCTTCACTGAATGCAGAGGTGTAAAACTTTAAAACAAGAGACAGAGAAGAATGTAACAACAAGATTAAAGTTTAACATGCACTGTGTTTATTTCTAATATTATTTCCATTAATGACATTGCAGGTGTGTTGTTTACCTGCAATCCTGTCACAGGGCACTCGGGCAGGATGGTTATCAATGCAAATTATGGACTCGGAGAGGTGAGTTTGGAAAGTTTTGCTCCTGAAATGTGAACATATTAATTGCCCTATCTGGATTTTGCAAAGAAGTACTTAGGCATAACTATAAAGAAGCATACACTTGTACATTTATTTCCAGGCAGATTTACACTAACATACATGTACACATCATATATAATCTTACTTTTGCACAGATGAAAAAAAAATTTTTCCTGCTTACAAATTGTGCAGAAAGGAAATATAGTAGAAAAGTAATACTTGGAAATGGACATACTGCTCATACTAGTCTCCATTTTTAAGTATGCATGATAACTGGGACTAAAATGTTTCATTTCACCAGTTTTACTGCTTCTTCCTTCTTAAACCAATATTTTTTTAAAAAAGTCATTTTGTATGGTATCATTTTTAAATTAATAATTTGTACACTTTCTCATTTTAACTGATCTTATTTGCTTCAATTCTTTGTAACTAATCCTTTTCCTACATTATTTCCTTCATCATCCTTTTCCAAGAATCCAGTTTGTTAATTTTGTTCTGTTCAGGTATCACCTGAAAGAGCTTCCATTCTTCCCAAATGATGCACAGTTTTCGACAATGCATAGATCATCTTCCTGATGTCTGCCCTTTGGTCTCTTCCTGGGCTTTAAAATCCTTTCTGATTCACTCCTATGGTTGGGTACACAATCTGGATTTAACCAGCATTTAAATCTGTGAAAACCACTTCACAATCATGGAAACTCCTCTTGCTGAAGTTTTGCTTTTGAACATCTGGCCACCTGGTTGTTTCTGCCTTTTTGTCATGATTTCATTTTGTGGTCTTGTGTACTCAAGTAAAAAAGTCCAGGAGTACAGTGAAATGTGTATAATGCCACTGCACAAAGTGCCATCATTGGCACAAGTTCCTAGGTACAGAATCTTAAGAACAAGGTGGAAAGATAGAACAGAATTGAAAGTTTAACAATGCAGTTATTATAGTATAGCATGAAACATACAAAAAAGGGTTAAAAGTTACACATTGCAGACTCTCTTCATTCTAAGTAGAAAATAAAGAAGTAAAGCTGAAAGTTCAGATATGACAGTCTTTCTTAAGTGCTCAGCCCACAGTGGGACCATGCTTTGATGAATCATCTAGAGACCGGAAGTCTACTCCTAGGCCATACCAAGCCGCGAGATTGCCACATACCACAGAAAGACCCTTAACTTACTTTCCTGTCTTGCACCTGCGAACAAACAAATCATATCTGACCTTTAATCAGAACAGGAAAGGATGTGAGCAATCCTTTATCAATTTGCGTGTTATTGCTGCATTGATCTGAATTGGTAATTCATCAGCCAATTCACATTTTTAATATTCGCAGAAAGTAGTATAACAGTAGTATTACTGGAGCAATAATCCAAGGGCTCAGATTAATGTTCTGGTTGACATGAATTCATATGCTACCATGCCATTATTTGGTCTGGAATACAGTAGACTCTTTATAATGTTCCACAAAACCACTTTTTTTTTGTAAGAGCCCATCTAGTTTGCAAATACCCTTCTCAGTGGAAATCTGCTACCTTTATCTGGTCTGACCTATATGTGTTTCCAGATAAACAGCGACTCAGGCATTTGGCATAGACAGCTCACCATTGCCATCACATCCTCAAGGACAATTAGGATTTGGTATGAATGCTGGTTTTTCCAGCAATACTCGCTTAGAGGACAAATAAAATAAATACAAATGTGAACGATTCAGTGATCCAGCCAAGAATCCTAGGATTCGAAGTTCATGTTGGGCAATGGCGTAAAATCTCCAGTATATCTGTCATCTGTTATACAGCCACCTGAGGTTCAGTTTTGTTGCAGTGAAGCAAGTTAAATATCATGCTTTCTTTCCTTAAAAGCAATACTTCTGCCTTGAAGAGGATAATTTGCTTCAAACATTTTTTATTTTAGATTACTTACAGTGTGGAAACAGGCGCTTCGGCCCAACAAGTCCACACCGACCCGCCGAAGTGCAACCCACCCATTCCCTTACATTTCACCCCTTTTACCTTACACTATAGGCAATTTAGCATGGCCAATTCACCTGACCTGCACATCTTTGGACTGTGGGAGGAAACCGGAGCACCCGGAGGAAACCCACGCAGACACAGGGAGAATGTGTAAACTCCACACAGTCAGTCGCCTGAGTCGGGAATTGAACCCAGGTCTCTGGTGCTGTGAGGCAGCAGTGCTAACCACTGTGCCACCGTGCCGCCCATTTCTTTGATAGTATGTCCTTTCATGTTGTTCTGAATTCTTGAACAGTTAGCATCTCTGTTTTTAGCAATGTCTGATTCACGTGAAACAATACAACAATTACTCTTCAAATTCTAATTCCAGAAAATTTATGCACTCTCTGATAAATCAAAGTCCAGTTCCCAGGCCTTGAATTTAAGTGATCACAGTTGGTGGCACTTCTACAGATATCTTGGTCCAAGTCAATTCAGACTGAAGGAAGCATCTTTCAATGTCACCTGCTCATATGTTCCTGTTATTATTTGTTTAATATAAATACAAACTAAACTTCTATTCTTATCTAGTTCATTTTAAATTGAATGACTCAAGTTGTCCCTTCCCTTTCCACTCTAGATTGGTTGCTGTAGGCAAATTCTCATCTTGGAAGTTTGTCTCACTCTGCTCCCACTTCAGTTCACCAATCATGTTGAAATGATTTGAGGTTGTTTGGATTTAAAGATTAATCACTTAGTAACTGCTGCTTGCAATTCAAGTGTAATATCTTGAGAGTTTTTTTAGGGAATTAAACGCTTCTATTTATTGATTCTTAATGTTTACATAGGATAGTGAAGTATAAACAGAAACTTGACACTGACAGCTCTTGCTCCACTTGAGTTTTTTCCTGTCTTTGCTCATCCACATCAGCATCATAACCATTTACTCCCATCTCCTTCAAATGCTTGTTTTATTTCTCCTTTATCCACTCATTAGGTCAAGTTGTTTTCTCTCTGAATTTCCTGTGGAATTTCTTAGTAGCTATCCCATTTTGGTGACATCTAATGGCACTCTTCCAGCTAGGAAACCTCTTTGTATCCACTCTGTTGGAAGCTTTCATAGCTTTCATGACCTTAATTAGGTCACCCTGAACATTCTTTTCTCTCAGAAGGAAAGAGATCTACCAAGTCAATTCTTTCATGATATGCATTGCTGGTATTATACTTGGAAATATTCTCTGCACCATCTTCAATACCCGTGCTTACTATAATAAAACAAGCAGAACTGCTTGCAGGATTCTTAACAGTGTAGTTGTGACAGATTGTTGAATCAGATGTAGAAGCTTATGAAGGATGGATAAGATCTGCTCAATGCCATCATCTCAAGATGTTTAAGTGCTGTAGTGTTTAAGCATTAATCTCTTTCCTGAAGTTATGAGTCAGTTTCTGGACATCTGTTTTTCTAGTTCCAAACTCTAAAGTGCCATCTGCAATTTTTCTTTAACTTTAGAGATGCTTGATTAATAGAATAAAATTAAAATGCTGGAGAGCTGAGATAAAAAGAGAACGTGTTGGAGAAGCTCTGCAGGTCGGGCAGAATCCGTAGAGAGAAAAACAGATTAATGTTTCGAGTCTAGTATCACTCTTTTTCTCCCTCACACTGCTATTTAAATCAGAAGTCACACAACACCAGGTAATAGTCTGGCAGGTTTATTTGAAATCACATGCTTTCAGATCATAGCCCCTTCATCAGGTGAAGTGAGAGAGAAGCACACAGACCCAGAATCTACAAGGCAGAGAGATCAAAGGCAGAGAGAACAAAGGATCATACAAATGGTGTGAGTGGCAGGTCTGAAAATAAGTATCTGCAGGTGATTGACGAGACAAAGCAGACGCTATAGTAACGGATGAATGGACACCGCACAACAATTGCCAGACAAGAATGTTCACTCCCAGTCAGGTAACACTTCAGAGGTCAAGGAGTTTCAGTTTCTGATCTTTGGGTAAGCATCAGAGGTCAAGGACATTTGGATGGAGTGAGTGTCGGATGGGGCGAATAAAGTGTCGACAGCTGAATAACAAGTGAAGGGATGACCTATAATCTGCTTAAATGAGGCAGAGCGATAATTACAAAAAATTAAAAATAAGGTGGTGCCGGAAACAAACCAAATGACTGGAATAACATGTTAGGTATAAGAGTTGCCTGCCGAGGGTCTAACCAAAGTAATCAGTAATCCAAAACTGGAAAAACTAATTAAGGTTGAGAGATCATAACAATTTATTGAGGTGATGATGTGAAAGCCATAAGGAAGATTTTACAGATACAGAACGGTGTGGTGAATTCATGTGTAACATGATATGAACCCAAGATCATGGTTGAGGCCATCTTAATGGGTACCATACTTGGCGATTGGTTTTTGCTCGGCGTTTCTTCATTGTTGTGTATCTCAAAGGCCGTCTTGGAGGCTGCTTACCAAAGATCAGAAGCTGAATGTCCTTAACCTCTGAAGTGTTACCCGACTGGGAGTGAACATTCCTGTCTGGCAATTGTTGTGTGGTGTTGTGGTCAATGTTGGAGTAAAAAGTGAGGTCTGCAGATGCTGGAGATCAGAGCTGAAAATGTGTTGCTGGTTAAAGCACAGCAGGTTAGGCAGCATCCAAGGAACAGGAAATTCGACGTTTCGGGCCAGAGCCCTTCATCAGGAATGAGCTCATTCCTGATGAAGGGCTTTGGCCCGAAACGTCGAAGTTCCTGTTCCTTGGATGCCGCCTAACCTGCTGTGCTTTAACCAGCAACACATTTTCAGCTCAGTTGTGGTCAATGTTGCCCTGAAGGCTGGGTAGTTTGCTGCGAGAGATGGTGTGTTTAAGGTAAGAAGTGGAACCCTAGGGAAGATCTTAGTGAGATGGTCGATGACATGTTGAAGGCTGTGAAGAACATGGCGTAGTCTTGCCTCTCCAGGGAAGGAAGCTGGGCTGATGGTGAGGAATCACTGAAACGACTACAAACTGATCCCAACAAGTTTCGTCTCACATTCAGACTTACCATAGACTCCTCTTCAGAACCAGTCTCATTCTTGGAAACCACCAAGAGAAGACACCTCAGTATCTCATTCTGCTGTCAGCCCACAGATAACCTCATGATGCTGCGCTTCTCTAGCTTCCACCCTAAACATATTAAACAAGCCATCCCCTAAAGACAAAACCTATATATACGCTGAATCTGTTCAGTTGAGGAGGAACGTGACAGACACCTGAAAACTTTGAAGGATGCCTTCATGAAAATGGGATATGATGCTCAACTCATCAATTGCCAGTTCCAATGTGCCACAGTGAAAAACCGCAATGACCTCCTCAGAAGACATGCACAGGATATGACCAATAGAGTACCCTTTGTCACCCAGTACTTACATTGTGACTCTTATACCTATCATGGTATTCTCATCATTTGATTTGTCCCCAGCACTACCCTATATATTTTATTATAATTATCTCTCTGCCTCATTTAATCGAATTATAAGTCATCCCTTCGCTTGTTATTCAATTGTTTACACTTTTGATCACCTGAAGAACCTTAATATTTGACATTCCACTCATACCATTTCTATGATCTTTGAGATCTCTGCCTATAAATTATATGTCTACATGGTTCTCTCTCACCTCATGTGATGAAGGGGCTATGCCCTGAAAGCTTGTGATTTCAAATAAACCTGTTGGACTATAACCTGGAGTTGTATGATTTCTGACTTCATTTACCCTAGTCCAAGACTGATGCCTCCATATCATTGCTAATTAAGATCTTAACAGCAGCCAACATGGTATGTGCACCGTGGGATTCATTTTCCCTCCTGTGTGGATACTGACCCCCTGCTCCCTTTCCCCTACCAAATAGAATTGAATCTGTTGGCAGAGGGTATGTGAGTGGGGACTTGTCTTCTGGTGTGTGGCTACGTGTAGATAATTGCTAGGATTTGTTCCTCACGGCACACAAGAGACAATGATGTGAGGCATTCCATGGCACATAAATCTCTGACTGTGATTAGGTAGAGAAAAATGAAACTGGAGAGTGCAATCCCAGCCAATAGGACAAAGTAGAATGGCATTAGAGGAGGAAGATGTGGTTGGTCTCTCTGTCAAATACAGACACATATTGAAAGATGGTGTCAATGGGATAGCAGCATTTGACTCCTGCTTGTCTGCTACTTTCTTCCACACAATTGTCAATTCCTTTCTTTTCTTCTTTTTCTTTCTGCTTTTCTTTGCAGTTCTCCCTTGCTTTTTGCCCTGTGGGAGCTCAGCTGCAGTGGAACTGATGGCATTGGCAACAGTAGCAAATGCAGGCCTAGCAGGAAGAGGTGGCGCCGGACCATGTTGGTGGACTCAAGGTGATGGTAGCAGCTCTGATGTCACTGCTGGTTCAAAGGGTTTCACTCTCACATTTGTGCAGGAGGGTTGTGGACTCTGATACTTAGTTGATTCCAAGATGGCGGTGGCATCAGTGAAGTGGATGCAATGGCAAGTGATAGTGTTGCAGCGTGGCAACTTCGATGGTGGGTCTGGTGTGGATGGCAGGACTTGAGGCAGTGGCATTGACGATGGAGGTTGCAGCATTGGTGTGTTCAATACAAGGTGGCATTGGTGTGCCCAGCTCAAGACTCACAGAGGCATCGTGGATGATCTGGACATTTTCTTTTCCTTAATTTCTGCTCCTTGTTTTCAATTCTAACTAAGGGGTTCTAAGACAGTGACTCTACACTTTCCACTGTACCTTTACACGTGACAATAAAATCTAATCTAATCTAATGTAAGTGCTCCCTCAATGGCACTCAGATCCTTTTTCAAGCATAAACTCCCAAATACAAAATCCAACTAATTATTTGCTGGAAATCTGAGATAAAAGCAAAAAGGAAAGCCAATATTTGCAGGTCAGGTAGCGTCCATGGAGGGTGAATCCCTAAATAATGGCATAACAGTGGAGTTGCCACTTGTCTGAATTCAATATCCTCCAACAACAGGTACCAATTGATTTGTAACTTCTTAATGCTGCTTGATTCTGATTCATGACCTCAAAGACATGTGAGATTTTTTCATGTGTGTTCTTAAATATTTTAGGGTGAAACTCACTGCCCTTAAGGCCATCTCATGGTTTACAACTGTGGAAATTGTAAGACTTATGAAAGTACTCTATAATAAAGAAGGGGTTGTTCAAACCTTACACTAGTATCATTCGGCATCCTGATAGTTATACTGGACAGGAACAATTGGGAAGGAGTTACTATCGAGTGGAGTCAGACCTGAAGGGCAAAGGCAATAAAACACAACTTGTACACATTAGGAGGGTACAGCTGAAACACGTAGTCAGGAGAGAACTACTAACTCAGAAGTCGAACCATGAAAATAAAAGCAAGATGGAATAAATTTATGACCATCTGACAAGAAGCAAATTTGAACTAGTTTTCTGAGGTTGGGAGCACAGTTGACCAATGATTGATAGGACAACATAAAAATGTTTTGTCAAATGTTGATGAATCCATGTCAAGGTGAAATGAACCAGTAAATAACTCAAAGTCACTTGGAGCAGAGGAGGAAATCATTTCATCAAAATAAAGTAAAACAATGAGACTAACAAACAACACTGGAGCTTTGCTAAGGAACACAATGAGATAGATTATTGTTAAAAAGAGGAGAACAAAGTAAAGAACGCACATTTCTTGGAAGTGGGTAACAGTCATTTGGAGTCAATTATTAAAGTAAACCAGAACACAGAAAGAAGACAGAATAAGAAGCATTTATCCCGATAAAGAGCAACAGAAATCGCAAACTCAAAAACAAAAACATTCCTTTGTCTGTCCAATTGTTTCTCTCTCTCTCTCTCTCTCTCTCTCTCTTTGGGCTCCATCTCCATCTTTCATTTACCCCTTAACCCCTCCCCTGATCCTATCTTTATGAAAAAAATATTTTTCCTAGTTGCTATTACTTCTGAAGAAGGGTCACTGGGCCTGAAACGTTAACTTTGATTTCTTTCCACAACTGATGCCAGACCAGTTGAATTTTCCAGCATTTCTGTTTTTTGTTTTTGGTTTCCACCACCCACTGTTCTTTTGGAAATCTCAAACTGATGGGTGGAAATTTTCAAGACTGATTTTCTTTAGTCAAGGCTATTACAATAGATAACAAGAGCAAATGGTGTAATTGAATGAAGAAATAATTTATAGGGGGTGAATCACCTGTTGTATATGAGATGGGCAAAAAGGGAAAGAGGTTATATGTTGGGAAACAACTGTTTTGGTAAAGTGACTAGAAAGTACAGTTAAGAAACAAAATTACTCATGCATTAATATAATAGTTTGCTCTCTGCTTGTTTGTGGAATTTTAGATGCTGCCTTTACAAGGGGTTGGTGACGATTCTCCATGGCAGATTCGCTGCCGATGATTAGCCACCAGCGTTTCTTCACTGGGGTCATTTGACCTCTGAAGACTATTTGCCACCAAAAATATATATATGTAGTGATTGTTTTCCCTCCCACCTGTTCTTTCATACTTCTCAGTCCTCTTTATTTATACAACTACATACTACATATTGATTAAAAAAAAAGAGGTAAAATAAATATCATTTTATTGGTTTATATATAAAAATGACTTACAAACTTTAACTAGAAAAAGGAAATATATTTTAAAAATCTTTATAATGGCAGTAAAATCTCACATTAATATTAAACAATGAAATTTCAGTTCATTTGATAGTTATGTGCTATTCCTCTAAGATATTCGTAACAATCTCTTTTGCCATATTCAAGGACAATTTTATTTATTCTATCACCTGTGCTAGAATACTTTTTTAGCTTTATTTGTGGTGGCCTCTTTGTCCACATCACCTAAACCTAATACTTGAATCACTCTTGGAGAGTTTATCAAAAACATATATAAAACCATTGTGGTAAAACTTCTTATTTCCACATCTACTAATAATTTCTGTTTCCATACTAAAAATTCTCGTTCCAAAAACACAAGCTTAAAAAAAACTCTCCTGTAACGAAAATAGGTTGTTACTGAAACAATACAAATACTACCTTAACCAAAATCATAACAATTTTTTTATACCACCAATATTCAAAATATACGACGTACTTGCTGTGGCGAATCATCTTCAGTGGCCAATGAGCAGTGGCTAAGCATCCTCGGTGGTCAAAGAGCAGTGGCTAATCATTGGCAGCGAATCTACTGTGGCGAATGGTCCCATTCCGCTTTACAAGAACCTATGACAGGAATTACAATTCTTTATTGAATCTCCATTTGAGATAAGAGCAGAAATTCGTACGGTTTTTTTTAAAAGCATTGTTGATTTATTGACTATTAATTCAGTTCAATGGTTAAACTAAATTGATGACATTTATTTAATGGAAAATAACTAACTGAGGCAACTGATTCCAATAGAGACCCAGTTATCTGAGAATTTTGAAGCTGGAATCCGAGAAACAACATTGTGGAGGCCAAGATTATGAATACTTACTAGTTAAAGCAGTTGCTTCTGCTAAATATCCAGACTTTGTCACATCTATTCATCTACAGCTGAAGTAGTTTGCTGAAGAAACATTGACAGACATTTTCCATAATTTATGTATTTTTCATATTTTATTTCAGTCTGTGGTGAGTGGTCATTCGGAGCCCGACACCATCACCCTCTCGCACAATCTGAAAGGCAAATGTCAGATTATTAAGAAGGAAATTGGAGTAAAGAAGCGATGGTGCCTCGAAAATGGTAAGTGGTAAGGAGAAGTTAGAGTATATTGAAACTCACAAATTGGGATGGTAATATCAGCCTTCTAAAATAGTGTCTGGTGAAATATTACGATATTAATGTTTCAAACCTGAACTCAATGGACCTCAAAACTGGCCATTTCTGTCTTAATGGAGACAAGGTGGGAACTGTGTGACCAATCTGCTTCCTTGGAGTGGTAGGAGGTGGTCCGTCATTCCATCTAGTGGGGCTATGTAACTTTCCTTTTATCAAGGTTTCTTTCATTATCCTGTTGACCTCTTAGGTTTTCCAGATCTTTGGAAATTCGACAGGTAGAAGCAAGTGAGAAAGATTTGATCCATAAAGTAAGTGTATTTACGATCCTACTTATGGGTCCAGGAAGTGCAGCAATATTTCTTCCAGGCCCAACAAAGTTACTTTGTAAATGTACCCCTCTTCACTTTCACTTTCGCCAAGGGCTATACTTCCACACTAATCCTGACACTGCTCCTGCCACAATTACCGTATCTTTGCCCCAATATCATGCGTGGCAAATGGCCCCAGGCTGCCATACTATCTTTCACTTAGGTAGTCACTGCCACATAAAATGTGGGGTCATGAGTCTGAACTGAGTTTGAAGAGAGAGGTCTGTCATGACAGATGCTCCATTTCACTTTATCTGTTGATTCTAAAGTTAGCAGCAATTTCATTTTGTTTAGAAAAGTTAATAGAATTTTACTTTTTTAAATTGCAGATGACGGTGGAATTAAATATGAAGATACTTTAATTTCTGACGCTGCAAAGTGCTGTATCTCGGACGATGTCATTCTGAGATTAGGACAAGTTGCTTTTCAGGTCTCGATTATCTTATTCAGCATATTTAAAACTGTAGATTTGAATCTGATTTATCCATAAAAAGTAACAGTGAAAAGAACTCTCAGAATATTTTAAAATTATTTGTGTTTGGGAAGGGTTTTAGCAATAATGGACATGAGAGTCAGCAGATGTCGAGATTTCAGGTCTTGGGCTTAATTTTGCCCCAAGGCTTTTCATAGGAATCGAGAAATATTTTCCACTGCGCGAAAAGTTTTGTAAATGAAATAGGTTTAAAGTACCTCTTCTGAAAGAGAAAACAAAAAGAAAAAAGATGAGGAGGCAGATTGAGGGAAGAACTTTCTGGGGCTTACAATCTAGCAGCTGAAGGTTTCATGGTGGGGGGTGTAGTGAAATGTGATTGGCTAGCCACATATGTGTTGTAATAGTCATGTCAGTCATTTGGAGAGACAGCAAAGTTCTTGTTGTCGGGGGTATCATAAATTTATTAATTTTTTAAATGTGTTTGTCCACTAGGTCAGAAAAACTTATGGAGATCCAAGAGATATTGAGTGGGCAGTCAAAGGAACAAAGATTTATTTGCTGCAGGTGAGGTCATTTATTGTAAAATAAACCAACTGAAGGAAATACTCCATTTCTTATTTAGTAAGACAAGGTTCAATCTTTAGTGCTGTCTATGCAGAGCCTCATACATCACATGTACAGAGCTAAAATCTAGCTGTAACCTAATGTATTGGCCCATGATTACCCATCAATCCTCACCACCCTGACACTGAGCAATTTATTTTTCTGTTACCCCAAAGTTGATTATTCAGAAATTTCACCACTCCCAATTGTCTCCATTTATAATTTATTTCCACAGCGTGTGGCATGCATACGGAAATGATCCAGCGGTTTCATTCCTGGTCGAGACTAATACAATAGATCATGGCTACAAACTCGGGAATTGTAGTTCAGTTTGCTGTAGTGCCAATGGGTTACAGGATATATGATCAGCCTGGCCACTATTTGGTGACTTTCTCTACAAGTGCTAACGTGTGGATGTCACAAAACAAATGGGCTTAATTCTCATGAACAAGACAAGCGGATTTAAGTCTTGGTTTGGCCGAGGATGTGAGGAAGTTCTACGTGTTAGAAATTTGTTGCATGACTCCATACCATTAGCTGACTAGCCGCTTACACTGCTTTTCCTTGCAAGAAGATTGCTCATTGACATGCCTGTTTACAGCTGGATTATTCACAGCAGTGGTAGGCTGAAGTCGTTGAGTGGTCAATAATTGGTTACTTTAAAGTCCCAATTAGCATTAGGGCCCTGGACCTTGCTGCACAGAATTTAATCTTGGTAGCAGCGAGAAAGCATCAGGAGTCAGGTATTCCTTCTGCACCCCCCCAACCCCCCAACCCCCCACCTAATGAACTGTCCTTCTTGCTTTTTTACCACAACTCTCTTAGGACTTGAAGGTACCACCTGGATCTCTATTATCTCTTTCAATCACACAATCTGAGATTTCTGTGCTCATTTGATATTGACCCTGTTGCACACCCTGATTTTAACTATTCCACTGTAGTTAGCTGTGTCTTCAGTTACCTCAGCCCTTCTCTCTTGCAACTTGCATTGTTGTACTACTCCACAGGATTTGGGGGAAAGCAAAGTTATTTTTGACATGGCCACAGCAGCTTATTCAGAAAATGGTGCATGCTAGCAAGGTGTAATTGCACAGCAATCTGGGACATGTTCCTTTCCACTACTTTGCTAGCTGAGATGCTATTTTCTAATTTACATACTGATCAAACCCGACAGCTTTACAGATTAGATTACCAGAATACCGATGATAAGAAAACATCTGTGTTTTAAAGCAACTGATTTAGCAAAGTGCAAGGCAGAATAGCTGCTGTGGATTGTAATTTATTTCGAATTCCTGACTCCATATTGCCTGCAAACAATTGTCACAATGTGGTTCTGACATATCCTGTGTTATTTGCTTAAGAAATTTTGCTATATCATTCAGCATGCACCATTGATATGCACTTTGGGATACCTTGTGTTAAAAATTCCAGTTGTGTTGTAACAAATGGGCAAGTATTAAGAAATAGGAAAATGGAAAAGTTAGTCATTAAGATTGAATGGAAACTTATCCTTTTAAGAACAGCAACAGATAATTTTAAAAACAAAGTCTTTCTGTGGGGAGCCTCAGAATGAGGTTTCCATTCTGATTTCCAAATATTAGTTCTGTGGGATTCAGACTGATTTTGCAACCATTCTGTGTTTACTTGTTGGACTAAACAGAGACATGATGATGGAAAGATTGCAACATCTTGATGAATGGTATTACATTCGAGGATAAGAGAGCTCACATTACTGTTCATGCATTTTTGAAATCTGGATGTTGTGAATATGATCCCAGTGGACTAAAAGTAATCCTGATGATGTATCCTGATCTGAAATGTCGACTTTTCTGCTTCTCTGACCTGCTATGCTTTTCCAGCTCCACATTTTATTGACTAACACCAGCAACCTGCTTGATGGAGAAGGGCAGCCAATCAAAGTAGTTCTGGCCTTAGTAAAGCTCTATTTTCTGAACGATGTGACTTTTCTGGGATTGCATCCACCAATTCACCCTCCCCTCACCCTGATCTCATGCTTCACCCTGACAGACCACAGATATCCAGGATCTTGTATTTTTTAAAAAATATTACTCCCTCTGGTTCATTCTTTGAGTACCTCCATGTTGAGCCACCACCGTGGGGTCTTCCTCTGCCTAAGCAGCATTCACCTTTCTCAATGAGGTTGCCTGGAAGTAATTTCTTCAGGCCCTCTCATTGACTACCTGTTCTGCCTGTCGACTTGAAATGGGTAGGAAACAAGAAGGTGTTAAATAAGTAACTGAATTCCCTTAAACTTGCGCATAACCAAGAAACAAAGACTCAGAATTTGCAAATGGTCCTGAAGTTAGCTTCCTAATCGATGTGAAAATTTTCAGTTCATATTCTTTGAGTAACTAACCTATTATCAGAATTGCTGTAATATTGTACTGCACATACTGCAAAAGTGAGTCTTGAGGAATTTATTAACATCTCTGATGTACAAGATAATGCACCCAAAGAAAAAGTGCAGTTTTTGTGGCAGCATGGTGCCTCACAGTGCCAGGGACCTGGCAACTGTTTGTGTTGAGTTTGCACATTCTGCCCATGTCTGTGTGGGTTCCTCTGAGTGCTCCAATTTCCTCCCACAGTCCAAGGATGTGCAGATTAGGTGAATTGGCCGTGCTAAATTGCCCATAGTGTTCAGGAATCTGTAGGCTAGGTGCATCAGTCAGGGGAAATGTAAAGTAATACAGTAGGGGAATGAATCTGGTAGGATACTCTTCGGAGGGTCGGTGTGGACTTGTTGGGCCAGATGGCCTGTTTCCACACTGTAGGGATTCTATGATTCAGTTTATCCTTTATTATTTATCCATTAAATTGAAATGCATTTGTAACTGTACAATGAAAACCTTGCCAAAACAACAAGTTGAACTGCAAGGATATTGGGTTTTGAAACACAATGTAGTCTAAAATGTCTGGTGCTATCATGCATTAAAGTTTCAGAGGAGATTTATGTTCAATACTGGCTGTTGTAACAAGGAAATAAAAACACCAGGACAATTCAAATAACCAATTCCTTTAAGCAGTGCATTTGCAGTTATCATCTTTCATCTTTCAGGCCAGACCAATAACTACATTCAACACTGAATCTGAGTTTGAGCTAATGCATGAGTTTGATTCTGCCTTGTCCACAGACTACGAATGGATGACAACCTCAAACGTTGGGTATGCACACTTTTTTCCTGTTCTCTTTCTCATAAAGCTGTCAATATGTTCACATAAATCCAGCTGTGAATGACGTAACAAGTTTGTGCAGAAAGATATTCATTCCTGCAGTTGCAGAAGTATCTTCCTCTGTTTCAGGAGGGAGTGCCCTCAGTAACAATGTACTGCCTCATGACAAGTCCAAAGATGACAAGAAGCTTGAAAAAAATGCAGAAGTGACTTAACATCGTCAGCATAAAAAGTTAACACTGTCTTGCTCACTACTGACACAGCTTTGACGTGCTGAGAATTTCCAGCCTTTGGTGTTCTGTATTTGCTACCTCATACACAGCTGTAAGTCACTGTGCTCATACCTTTGAGCTCTTTTCTCTTTGTTTTTGCTGTCTCCAGTTGTTTCCTGTTATTATGCTGTCTTACACAGGAAAACATTTCCTCCATTGTCAAACTCAATAACTCTAGAGAAACCATTATAGGCTGTTGCTTTCAAAGCAACGTATAAAGTTCTATATTGGATGTTGCAGTGAAATGATGCCTGGAGCTGTGACACCTCTAACATCAAGCATCTTTGTGAGAGCCATTGAATATGCTTTACAGGTGAGTTACAGTAAGATAAATACATTCGGTGAAGACTTTAATTGCATTGCTATAATATTACACTCTCTATTCCCTGTGTTCTGGAAGATATTTGTACTGACTCTGGAACCATGTCCACCACCTTCATAAGCAGAGCAACAGCGTGAGTGTGGGCAGGCTACAAATAATATGCAGCAAGCATTGTCCTGAAATCAGCCCTGAAATATAGCAAATTAAGTATCCCTGCCAGAATTTTCTGAAATCACAAAGCTTGTGGTTCATTTTGACTGTATCCCAAATTAGAATTTTTGAATTTCTTGGATATAGGCAGGAATATTTTTCTGGAAGACCTTCTGTCTGAGAGTAGTCTGCAGGTCAGAACTGTCAATTTATATTTCCCTATACTTCATCTTGCATCAAATGCTGCTGATGCCCTAGCCCAGGGTATCCTCCTTCATCTCCCTCATGGCTCCTGTCCGAAAAGATTAACTATGTTATCTTCTCTTGTGTCTAGCACCATGAGTGATGATATTGCACAGCTGTTCAAGCACAGCTAGCCAAATAAAACTCCCAATAAAGTGCAGATTCAAACCCGTGAGGCTTCTAATGGGTTCTTACTTCTGCATTCTTCTTTCAAAATAATAGTGAATGAGTGGCTTGAAGGAGAATGTTGCTGCATGTATTCACAGCAAATCCTGAAGGTATTGGCAACTGATGGGGTTGGTCATTCTGCAAATGGATAACCAGGGTTTCCAAAAGGAACTTGAGCTTTTTGGGCACACTTGCAATTTAATTTTACTGAAATTGACTGGATTCATTATTGGCCACTGTTGCATCGTAGAATCACGTAGTACACAAGAGGCCCATCTGCCCATCATCTCAGCACTGAATAAAAAAATGACCTAAGTCTACACTAGCCCCAATTTCTAGTGCTTTGCCCAGAGCCTCAAATTATGACATTTCAAAAGTGCTCATCCAAGTACCTTTTAAAAGTTGTGATGTTTCCTGTCTCAATGAGGGTTGCACGGTGACTAAATGGTTAGCCCTACTGCCTCAGTGCCAGGGACCCAGGTTTGACTCCAGTCTCGGTCCAGTGTCACTGTGGAGTTTGCACATTCTCCCAATGTCCGTGTGGGCTTCCTCCAGGTGCTCCAGTTTCCTCTCTCAGTCCAGAGCTGTGCAAGTTAGGTGGATTGGCCGTGCTAAATTGTCTGTGCCCAGCGATGTGCAAGCTAGGTTGGGCAGCTATGGTAAATGCAGTGTGATGGGGTAGCGAGCTGGGTCTGGGTGAGATGCTCTTCAGAGAGTCTGTGTGGACACGATGGGCTGAATGGACTCTTCCCTGTAGGGATTCTATGATTAACCAGGCTGTGCATTCTAGAATGGGCTAGAAAGTGATGAGGGTGTATAAGGTTTTGGAATAACTATGTTACATTAAAAAATGTTCTTGTGGCAATATCTTTGATTCAAGACTGCAGTGTGGAATTTATTCAACTACTTGGGCTAAAGATTCATTATAACCCAGCTCTGTGGTTCAGAACCTGCCCACAGCAATTGTTATTGAGACAGAAAGCACAGAAGATAATCTGACTATTGGCTTGGTCCAAGCCAAGTCAGGAGAACTAGCTGTTGGAGAGGTCAGCAGAGGGTTATAGAGTGTTTGCTGATAGCACATGTGGATATAGCCTTGTCAATGTAAAGGCAGTCTGCTCCTCTGAAAGGAGAGTTGCCTTCAGCTATTACTGGCCCCTTTTACTGGCACAGGCTTTAGGAAGGAGCACCTAGAAAAAGAGAGTGCGCCTACACGCATAGATGGAGAATGGTCCTGTTTCCACGATGAGAGTGGACTCTCAAAGACCATCTTTTGAAGGGAGTTTGAGCAGATATCCAGAGCAGCCGATGTGACGAGTCTGTCCCAAAAGCATATGGTAACCATGAGAGAGTAGCCATGAGAGAGATTCATACGAGTATTTGGAGGCAGTTCTTTTGTTTGTTCTTGAATAATGTTACATATTTCATCAATGTCATTTCATTAGGAATTGTCAATGAAAGCTGGAGGAAACCCTTGCTTTTCACCCTATACCCACAAATACTTAGGCATCTGCTGTTCGCATTTGTTTCTGAATCTGATGGTGAGTTATTTTTAAAAAACTAT
This sequence comes from Hemiscyllium ocellatum, assembly GCF_020745735.1. NCBI lineage: Eukaryota > Metazoa > Chordata > Chondrichthyes > Orectolobiformes > Hemiscylliidae > Hemiscyllium > Hemiscyllium ocellatum. The sequence goes on along the minus strand of NC_083417.1, from coordinate 19,450,653 downwards.
CTTGAAGGTACAAGCAGTTGTTGCATATCTTTATTGCAATTAAATTTACTGTGACTGAAATTAAATCTAATGGAGCATTGATGCATATGTTTTAAACTTGAATGCCCTGAAATTGCTTGATATAGATTTGCCATGCGCTGACAGTGAACAATCTGTACTAATATGTATTAATATAATATGACAACTTATGGTAATAGGGGACGGGATACGGGAAAGGAAAAGTTCTGTTCCAAGTCAGATCCACTCCCTTGTCTGCCTGATTCCCTTTGAGAATTCCAAGCCCAAATGATTAACATTTTTAAAAAATCATTTACAACAATTCTATCACACTGAATGAGTATGAATTATGATTTCTGCTTATCTTACCTGATAATGTGCATTATTATTATTAATTATTATTATTCAGACTGAAACAGAGTATTAGCTAGATACCATAGGTCTGATGAGAGGGATTCTTTCTTAAATTAGTGGATTGTGGAAACACAGTTGTAAATAAAACCTGGAATCAGTTGTCCTAAACTTCATGGAATGCATAAAAGTGATTCAGATCATGTGACATGATATGACTGTTCAATCTGCAGTCCAAGTTCTTTTACTGCAGAAAGATGAATGAAGGACAATCACCATAAAACTAGAAAAGTCAGAGAAGAGTATTCAAAGTAACAATTTTTGTCAAGGCACTTAGGAAAATCCCAAATGCTACACAGTAGAGTTTCTTGTAATTATTTCTTTTATCTGTGAAGTGTACAAAGTCCATTTATCTGTGAAGTGTACAACATTGATGCAGTAATAAAACAATAAGACATACCATTCCATTAATTGATATCAAAGTTTTCTTTGCTCAAGTTTCCATATGACCTTAAAAGTTTTGAATGGGATGACCATTTATTAATTTTTTTTGTGATCATGTCAAGATTTTCAGGGGTACATTTTCAAATTACCCCTTCGGCAATTACCTGGCATTCCTGATTTGGTAATCCATTATAGAAACCACATTGTTTTCATATTAATTGATATTTATGGCAATGAAAAGCTGGCAGTTACTATAGTGAGGACCCGATCTGCTGGCAAAGCTCAGGAGGTCTGCTAGCATCTGTGGAGAGAAAACAGATCTGAAGACATATCACAGAACTCAAAATGTTAATTTTGCTTTCTCCCCACAGATGCTGCCAGATCTGCTGAGTTTCATCAGCAATTTCGCTTTTTATTTTACATCTCCAGCATCTGCAATTCTTTGTTTTATTACAGGTCTGCAATGTCAGTCTTATATTTGAGAAGAAAGATGAAGATCAATTCCATGATCTCTTCCCTTAATTTGAAAGCCACATCTCCATATATCAGACTCATGCCAGACAATCATTGCTACCTGTGTACTGTAGGTCCACCAATAATGGTATTGGGTGGTGGGGGTGTTCCAGGATTTGACCCTGAAACGGTGAAGGAACTTTCATGTCATAATGATGAGGCTAACAGTTTCCTCGTGTATCTGCTGTCCTTGTCATTTCAGCTGTGTGTTTGGGGAGTGTTACCTGAAAGCGTTAGTGCATTTCTGTAGTACAATCTTGAAGATGGTACATACTGCTGCTGTTATGAGCCAGTGATAGAGCAAATGAATGTGTGTGATGTGGTACCAATCAAACGGGCTGCTTTTTCCTGATGGGTGCATCCGAATATTCGTACATACGAACGAGGAGCAAGAATAGCCATTTACTCTGAAATTCAATAAGATCACAGTTGATCTGATTTTAACCTTAACTTTATCTTTCCATACCCCCAAGAATCTTTCATCCTCTTGGTAATCAAGAATCCATATGCTTCTGCATTAAAAATATGTAATGATTTTACAGGATAACTGGTGCAGCAAAAATACCAGCAACTGTAAGCCCACCCTTCCCCCCCTCCGCAATCCACTGAACATCCTAACTTGGAATAAATGGTCATGAAATTGATCTTCAAATACAAGACTGACATGCAGGTCTGTCTCCCACTGCCTTTTGAGGAAAGAAATTCTGAAACTTTCTGCAAAAAATTACTTTCCTCATCTCTCTCCTAAATGAGTGACTCCTTATTTTTAAATTGTGAGTCAAAAGTGTAGTGCTGGAAACAAATCGATGTTTCGGGTAAAAGCCCTTCATCAAGAATGAGGCTGGGAGCCTCTGGGCTGGAGAGATAAATGGGAGGGGGGGGGGTGGTGAGGCTGGGGAGAAGGTAGCTCAGAGTGCAATAGAGGTGGGGTAAAGGTGAGAGGTCTAAAGGGAGGGTGGAGCAGATAGGTGGGAAAGAAGATGGACAGGTCATGAGGGCGGTGCTGAGCTGGAAGGTTGCAGCTGTGGTAAGGATGGGGGAAGGGAAGTGATGAAACTGGTGAAGTCCACATTGATGCACTGGTTTTGGAGGATCCCGAGGCAGAAGGAGGTGTTCTTCCTCCAGGTGGCGGGTAGTGAGGGAGTGGCAATGGAGGAGGCCCAGGACCTGCATGTCCTCAGCAGAATGGGAGAGGGAGTTGAAGTGTTCAGCCATGGGGCGGTGGGGCTGGTTGGTGCGAATGCCCCAATGATGTTCTCTGAAGCACTCAGCAAATAGGTGTCCTGTCTCCCCAGTGTAGAGGAGACCACATCGGGAGCAACAGATACTATAAATGATATGTGTGGAAGTGCAGGTGAAATTTTGCAGGTGAAAGTGGATGTGGACGGCTTCTTTGGGACGAAGGTGAGAGGGAAGGTGTGGGCGCAAGTTTTGCAACTCCTGCGATGACCGGGAGGGGAGGGTGGGCTGGTGGGGGCATGGACCTGATGAAGTAGTCGCGGAGGGAATGGTCTTTATGGAAATCGGATGGGGTGGGGGGTAAATATAACTCTGGGTGTGGGGTCCATTTTTAGTTGACAGAAATGGCGGAGGATGACGCAATGTATATGGAGGTTGGTGGGGTGGAAGGTAAGGACCGGGGTGAGGGGGTTTCTTGTTGCGGTTGAAAGGGTGAGGTTCAAGAGTAAAGATGCGGAAAATGGATGAGATGCGCTGGAGGGCATCATCAACCACGTGGTCTTTAAAGAAGGAGGCCATCTCGTGTGTTCTATGGTGGAACTATCCTCCTGGGAGCAGATGCAGTGGAGGCGGAGGAATTGGGACTAAGGGATAGCATTTTTGCAGGAAGCAGGGTGGGAGGAGGTGTAATCCAGGTAGCTGTGGGAGTTGGTGGGTTTGTAGAAAATGTCAGTGTTGAGTCAGTCACCGTTGATGGAGATGGAGAGGTCCAGGAAGGGGAGAGAGGTGTCAGAAATGGTCCAGGTGAATTTAGGGTCAGGGTGGTATGTATTGGTGATGTTGATGAACTGTTCAACCTCCCTGTGGGAGCATGAGGTGGTTCTGATGTAGTCATCAATGTAACGGAGGAAAAGGTGGGGAGTGATGCCAGTGTAGCTGCGGATGATGGACTGTCCCACATAGCCGACAAACAGACAGGCATAGCTGGGCCCCATGTGGGTGCCCATGGCTACCCTTTTCGTCTGGAGGAAGTGGGAGGATTCGGAGGAGAAATTGTTGAGGGTGAGGACCAGTTCAGTGAAATGAATAAGAGTGTCAGTGGAAGGGTACTGGTGGAGACATCGGGAGAGGAAGAAATGGAGGGCTTGGAGGCCCGAGTGATGGTGGATGGAGGTGTAGAGGGCCTGGATATCCATGGTGAAGATGAGGTGTTTGGGGCCAGGGAAACGAAAGTCTCTGAGAAGGTGGAGAGCTGGGTGTGTCCCAAATGCATATAAGGAATTCCTGGACAGGGTGGAGAAATAAGACAGTACCGAAGGATGTGGAGATGAATTCAATGAGGCAGCAGCAGGCTGAGATGATTGGTCGGTTGGCAGTCAGGCTTGTAGATGTTGGAGTTAGAACCGGGTGGTGCAGGGTTTGAAACTGTGACCCTAGTTCTAGAATCTCCTACAAAAGGAAGCATCCTTTCAATATCCACCTGGTTAAGTCCCCTCAGGATCTTATACATTTCTATTAAGTCATCTCTGCCTTTTCTAAACTCCAAAGGACACAGACCTAGCCCTTCTTCTTGCGTTTCCTGTTTACTAGCTGTACCTGTATGCACTCGGACACCCAGATCTCTCTGCATCTCAGAGCTCTGCAACCTCTCCCCATTTCCCTAACTTTCTTTATATTTTATGTCAAACAGATAATTTTATACATTACACTTTACTTATCAGATCTTTGCTCACTCACTTAACCTATCCAAATCCCTTTGTAGGCTTCCTATGTCACTTTCCTACCTGTCTTTGTGTCATCAGCAAATCTACCTACATACCTTCAGTGCCTTCATCCAAATGACATATGTAAGTTGTCAAGGGTTGAGGTCACAAAATGAGATATTGTTAGAGTTGCACTTGTCCAGGCAAGTGAGGAGTATTCTTGTAGATGGTCGACAATCTTTGGAGAGTCAGGAGGTGAGTTACTTCCTGTAGGATTCTGAGCCTCTGACCGACTCTTGTAGCCACAGTATTTATATCTGGTGTACCAACAAACAGTTTTTCTGTTTCATATCTGATATAAAATATCAGAAGTCTGCAAAATTCTGCTCCACTTCTTAACAAGCAGCATTTATATGGCTAATTCAGTTCAGTTTCAGGCCAATAGTAACCCCCAGCATGGTGATAATGTGGGATTCTATGATGGTAATGCCATTGAATTTCAAGCAGTGATGGTTAAATTCTTCCTGATTGGAGATGGTCTTTTCTTGGCACTTGTGTGACGTGGATGTTATTTTCCACTTGCCAGCACAAACTTGCTGCATTTGGGCATGGACTATTTCAATGTGTAAGGAGTCACAAATGGTGCTGAACATTGTGCAATCATCAGCAAACATCCCTAATTCTGACCCTTTGACAGAGGGAGATCCTTGATGAAGCAGCTGAAGATGGTTAGACCAAGGTTGCTATTATGTTATATTAAATCTGGTAAAGTTCTGACCATGTCTTAGAGATATCATTTATTTCAAAGAGTGTTAATATCTGTATCGTTTAAGGCTGTAAGAAATAGGAACAGGGGTAGGTCATTTGGCCCCTCAAGCATGGTCCACCATTCAATAGGATCATGACTGATCTGATATTCCTCATGTCAACTTTCCTGCCCTTTCTCCTACTGATAAAGAATCTATCTATCTCAGCTTTTCATATACAGAAGGGACAGAATTCCTGTGGCAAGGAATTCCAAAGAAAAGAAATTCCTCCTCACTCAAGTCTTAAATTGGTACCCCTTTATTCTGAGACAATACCCTCCACTCTCCCATTCTCTGAGCATTTACCCTGTCAAGAATCCTATTTGTTTCAATGAGATCACCTCTCATTCTTCTGAACTCCAATGAGTAGTGTCCCAACCTGTTTAGCCTTTGCTTATTACACAATCCATCTGTATCAGGGCTAAGTTTACAGAACCTAAAAAGGTATTTATCTTGTTAGTTGACAATTGAAATAATTTAGTGGTGCTTATCTTGCCAGGAGTTAATAATGACTGAAACATTTGTTTGCAGGATGAGGTTATTTCAAACATTCTCATCTGATGTGGTAGTTTTAGTATTATGGATTCTGAAGTTTTCACTTGAAAAGAGCGTGGACATAATTTGTTTTTCAAAATCAAATGTTTAATCAGTTTAATTTGTTTTCCAGAGCTTGAATGCCAACATGGAACAGAATAACATCATTACCCAGAAGAAAATGAATGACTTTGAACTGCTTGGACGGGTACTTTTTAACAATACCTTGTACATCGCAAAAAGCATACTCAATGAATTATGTTATTTCCCATGATTGTGATGAGCTTGGATTCAGGTTTCTTTGCAGAACTCATGTACAAATGTACTTCAGTGGATGATTGAGGGAGTGTTACATTGTCAGATTAGTTCCTTTCTGATGCTATGTTAAAGAAACACGATACTGGCCTGTTTAAATAAACTCAGAGCCATGTCACTATTTGAAGAACTGATTTCAACTCTCTTCATACAACAATCATAACAGAATCAATTGAATAGTCAATAAATACTTTATGGGACAATGCTTTGTTAATTTTGCACACAACATTGACCTTGACAGATTGAAAAAAAACAGAGTGTCAGATTTGTAAAGATACACCAAAATTGGTGGTATAGTGGTCAGTGAAGAAGGCTATCTAAGAATGTAAAGAGGTCTTGATCAATAGGGTCAATGGGCTGAGGAGTGGCAGATGGAGTTAATTTGGATAATTGTGAGGTGCTACTCTTTGGTAATGCAAATAATGTACAATTAATGGTAGGGCCCTGGATAGTTTTATAGAACAGAGAGACCTAAGGGTTCAGGCACATAATTATTTGAAATTTGCAACATAGGTGGATAGGGTCGTTAAGAAGGCATTTAGTATATTTGCCTTCAGTGTTCAGATCTTTGCATATAGGAGTTGGGATGTCATGTTGAGGTTGTAAAGGACATTAGTGAGGCCTTTTCTGGAGTACTGTCTGCAGTTCTAGTTGCCCTCTTATACGACCGATATTGTTAAGCTGGAGAAGGTTCAGAACAGATTTACCAGGATGTTGCTGGGATTGGAGGGTTTGGGATATAAAAATATACTGGAAAGGCTGGGACTTTTTTCCCAGTGTAAGAGGTTTTGGGGAAATCTTACAGATGTTTATAAAATCATGATGTTTGTAGATAAGATGAATAGCAAAGGTCTTTTTCCTCGGGTGGGTGAGTTCAAAACTAGGGGGCATGTTTTTAAAGTGAGGGGAGAAAGATTTACAAAGGACATGTGGGGTGACTTGTTTTACACAGAGAGTGGTTAGCATGTTAAATGAACTGCCGAAGAAAGCGGCGGGTGTAGCATTTAAAAGACATTTGGATAAATTAATGTAAAAGAAATGTTTGGAGGGATATTGGTTAAGGACAGGCAGTGGGAGTAGTTTAGTTTTGGAATATTTTTGGGTTAGACTAGTTGGACTGAAGGGTCTGTTTCCATACTGTATGAATCTATATGAGATCATCTTTGTGGTGTGGCTTTAGAATGTCTCTAGAGCTTAACTATTTTGTTTGAGTCTTGTCACATGGAATTTGTAATGTTCGATACATGCCCGATCTGATTAGATTAGATTCCCTACAGTGTGGAACAGGCCCTTCAGCCCAACAAGTCCATGCTGACCCTCTGAAAAGTAACCGACCAGACTCATTTCCTTACATTTACCCCTGACTAATGCACCTAACACTATGGGAAAATTAGCATGGCCAATTCACTTGGCCTGCACATCTTTTGGAATGTGGGAGGAAACCTGAGCACCGGAGGAAACCCCTGCAGACACTGTGAGAATGTTCAAACACCACATAAACAGTTGCCCAAGGCTGGAATCAAACCCAGCTGTGAGGCAGCAGTGCTAACCACTGAGCCACTGTGCTGCCCTAAACTAGCATTGACTTACTTTGTTTTTACCTCAGCTTGTCTGCAGTCAAAACCGTCATTCATGTCTTTGGTACCTTTCGACATGGCTGTGCCTTTGCATGTCTGACTGGCTTCCTAAATTCTGAACTGCAGTAAACTTGAAGTCATTCCAGAATCTCTGGTGCCCATTTCTTAGTCACACAAAGCCATCCCCCATCACCCCAATTCTTACTGATCCTCATTAACTTTGAGTTAAACAATGGCTCAGTTTTAAAAGTCTTCCATGGTGTTGTCCCTCTGTAATTTTGCAATCTCCTTCCATTGAGGAAATCTGCCCTCCTCTGATTTTGCCCCTTTGATTATCCCTAATTTTAATTGCTGCCACCATTGTGAAAGGACCTTCAGCTACCAAGGCCCTAAGTTCCGGAGTTCCTATCGAACTTTTGCCTTCCTTTAAGCCACTCCTTAAAACCTACTTACTTGAGTAATGTTTGTCTGTAAATATTAGTGAAGGTAATATTAGTAAATATTAGTAAAAGCTTGGTCATGTAAAGCATTGATTGCTTATGTTACTGCAAAATATTTTGGGAAGGCTTTACTTGTAAAATTAGGTGTTATTGTTGGTGCACTTTACCATAGTATCATACAATTTGTCTATAACTTTGTCTGACTCATACTCTCCTAATTTAGCTGTAACTTAAACAGTGCTGGTCCCAACATTAATACTTGAGAAACCCCATGAATTATGCATTTCCTTCTACCTCATTCCAGAGAGGATTTCTGTCACTGATAGCCCTTTCATGCTAACCGCCAGATAGTTCCTTACTCATACTGAAAGTTTACCAAACATGCCGACAGCTTTCCACTGAACTGAGGATGCACATGTGGACCTTTGTGCACTGTAATCACCTCTGAACAAGGCAGTGACTCACTAATGTGATTCTAATCTGAAGCAGCGCACTCCAGTTTTTGGAACAAATGCCCGAGAGAACATTAGAACTCTTTAGGTTTTTCTTAGAGGACCTTGCACTGCTGGCTGAACATAGAGTCATAGAGATGTACAGCATGGAAACAGACCCTTCGGTCCAACCTGTCCATGCCGACCAGATATCCCAAACCAATCTAGTCCCACCAGCCAGCACCCGGCCCATATCCCTCCAAATCCTTCCTATTCATATTCCCATCCAAATGCCTCTTAAATGTTGCAATTGTACCAGCCTCCACCACATCCTCTGGCAGCTCATTCCATAAACGTACCACCCTCTGCGTGAAAAAGTTGCCCCTTAGGTCTCTTTGATGTCTTTCCCCTCTCACCCTAAACCATGCAGCTTTGGATTGCAGCATATTGATACAAATACATTGAATGCACTGGCAAATGTAAAATCAGCAAACCTCAGCTGCAGTCTCTGCATGTCATTTGTATTTGCCTTGTTTAAAAAAAAACACTTCAACAAAGAAAACTTCTGAAATAGTTTATGCATACAATAATGAATTGATGTTGAATGTAATGAATTCTTTTATTGCCCAGGTATTGAATGAACTATCATTACATGATGTTATTTTGATTCATGGCCAATCACCTTTGTGGAAGCGAATTTTCAATATGTTTCGATATCTACAGGTAGAGTTTTTTGAATGTTATTCTATTGACTGTTTTTTTATGCCATGACCAGTAATTTTTAATTACTGGTATTTGAATTTTCAGATTACTGCTGCTCCTATTTTGCAATTGAACTCAGTAACATGTCTTCTAAGTTATGCTGTTCCTGTCAAAAACATTACGTGCTTTGAGTAGAATCTAGTAACTCAAGACGTAAACTGATTTATTTTAGTTTCATTGGATTAATGGCCTTTATTTAAGCAAAGTACATGTTCAGTGTTTGTGTAGCATCAATGCTGGTTGAAAAATAATTCATGGGCAGATAGGCAGAGGGAAAGTCTTTTGTTGATTCATATGTTCAACCTTCTTCAAGCTCACCAGCTGGTGGGTGTAAAGTCTGGCTCCTTTTCTCCACTCTGCAATCCTTAGATAGTAGGTTAAATTCTTGCAACGCATTATTTCATTTTTTTTATGATCAAGAATATCTGGAAAGATTCATGCCTGAATGGTACAAAGTTTCTCAGCTATGCCACATAATCTTATCAACACCAAAGCTCAAACTTTCAATCATGGCACATGCTGATGTTATGTTACGTCCCTCAGTGCTGCCCCTTGGTTTATTACTTTCCACTCTGCTCAATGATGCAACTGCTCTCTTATCTTTGACAGAGAAAAGATGTGCCCTTCCTTGCTTCTATCTGAAAGAAGAAACGAGAGGGTGGTGCTGGAAAAGCACAGCAGGTCAGGCAGCATCCTAGGAGCAAGAGAATCGATGTTTACAGCATAAGCCTTCATCAGGAATGGTGTCTTGATGTCTTGAGGCCACTCAATCCATGTTTAAGCCAATTTATACAGATGGTTGGCTGTCATTCCTCCGTCATAAGGCAGGAACAGGATACTGATTGAGGATGATCAGCCATGATCATAATGAATGGTGGTGCAGGCTCGAAGGGCAGAATGGCGTACTCCTGCACCTATTGTCTATTGTCTAAAGCTGATTGTCCAACTCAATAGCCTAATCCTGCTTTCACCCCTTTATCTTGGATCCCATTCATATCTAGCTGCCTCTTGAATACAGGCTTGATTCATTCAGTACTGATGATCAAACAATTCAATGATTTGTGTATTTCATGATCCTGGTTCCTGAATTAGCCCTGCAATGTCTTAAGTCATTCTATAACGTTTTCTTTCTGACAAATTACTGTTTCAAGTACAGACAGACCTTTGGATTGCCAAATCCTTCTGTGATATGAGATAATTGCAGATTATGATATCACTCATTGATCATTTCCAAGCTTCTATAGAATGGACTATAGTCACTCATTAATCACCCGAGGTCTAGCCAACATTCCTTAGGTTCACTCATTAACCACATATGTAGAGATAGAGAGAGAGAAGGAGATAACTCATTTGTTTATATTCCATGTTTTACCTTTCATTATCTTTCCCAGGTGGCTCTTTGACTCAACAGCTATCTCATTTACTGCAGTTCATTATGCATGTTATGATGAGATTAGATTATTTACTTAGTGTGGAAACAGGCCCTTCGGCCCAACAAGTCCACACCGACCCTCCGAAGAGAAACCCACCCAGACCCATTCCTCTACATTTACCCCTTCACCTAACACTATGGGCAATTTCTGACTTTTATTGGGAAAGGAATTGAGTTCCGGAATCCTGACGTCATGTTGCAGTTGTGTAAGACTCTAGTGCGGCCGCATCTGGAGTATTGTGTGCAGTTTTGGTCGCCATACTATCGGAAGGATGTGGAGGCACTGGAACGGGTGCAGAGGAGGTTTACCAGGATGTTGCCTGGTATGGTAGGAAGATCGTATGAGAAAAGGCTGAGGCACTTGGGGCTGTTTTCATTGGAGAAAAGAAGGTTTAGGGGTGACTTGATAGAGGTGTACAAGATAATTAGGGGTTTAGATAGGGTTGACCATGAGAACCTTTTTCCACGTATGGAGTCAGATATTACGAGGGGGCATAGCTTTAAATTAAAGGGTGGTAGGTATAGGACAGATGTTAAGGGTAGATTCTTTACTCATCGAGTCGTGAGTTCATAGAATGCCCTGCCAGTAGCAGTGGTGGACTCTCCCTCTTTATGGGCATTTAAACAGGCATTGGATAGGCATATGGAGGATAGTGGGCTAGTGTAGGTTAGGTGGGCTTGTATCGGTGCAACATCGAGGGCCAAAGGGTCTGAACTGCGCTGTATTTTTCTATGTTCTATGTTCTAATTTAGCATGACCAGTTCACCTAACCTGCACATTTTTGGACTGTGGGAGGAAACCCACACAGACACAGGGAGAATGTGCAAACTCCACACAGACAGTCGCCCAAGGCGGGAATTGAACCCGGGTCTCTGGCGCTGTGAGGCAGCAGTGCTAACCACTGTGCCACTAATGGTTAACCATTAACTCTTTAACATGTCCAACATTATGATTAGTTGTATGCCATTATATCATGAGATGGAGCAAAGCAATTCAATCAATTCATCAAGCAATTCCAATATCCCTGCACTGAATCTCTTGCACCTTGGTTTATGATAGTTCTGAGGGAATACCTCCTTGTCTCTGTATTGTAGATTTTCTCATTAACCACTCTTCATCGGGTTTTTTTTCAGTTTGCTGTCCCTTTCTTTCCCACTTTTCATTTTCTCTTTTGGACTTATTTTCCTTAGTTTGTCCTGTTCCTTCTTTTGCCTTCAACTTCATTGTGCTCTCATCATCTTCCAAGTGATATCTGGTGAATGGGACATCAGGCAGGGGAGTATTTTTGAAGGTTGTTGCTTGGTATTGGTTGGGGAAATGTCCAGCCAAAGGTGGGGGGATTTAGGTGAAAACAGAGAAGGACGGTTGGTGCTAGAGGTAACTAATGCTCAAGAATATTAAGTGGCAGAATGGAAACATTGTGATGTGCAATTCAGCATATTTTTGACCAGAAGGTATGGATCACCTTTAGATTTATGGTGTGAGCTATCAGTTTGGGGTGGGGATAGAGTGATATGGGCCACAATCATAATTACTGGAAGTGAATGCAAGATTTACGCAACTAGCAGCATGTATCATTGCAGGATAAAGAAGGAAAAGTTGCTCAGATCACAGGAGATGAAAGATAGTTGGAGAGACTGGAGGAAAGATGAGGTTTCAGCAGGAAGGTGAAAGGGAAAGGATTTAAGTCTTTAAAGGGTGGAGTGGATATGTGAGAAGGAAGATGGACAGGTGGGACAGGTCATGAGGGTGGTGCTGAACTCAGTGAGTCTGTCTCACACTGCCCTCTCATTTTTCCCTCCCCCGTCCTTATCCTAGTTTCAACCTCAAGCAAAGCACCACCCTCGTGACCTGTCCCATCTGTCTATCTTCCTTCCCACCTATCCGCTCCACCCTCTCCTCTGACCTATCACCTTTACCCCCACCTCCATCTACCTACTGCGCTCTCAGCTACCTTCCCCCCCCCAGCCCCAGCCCCCTCCCATTCATCTCTCCATCCCCGAGGCTCCCAGCCTCATTCCTGATGAAGGGCTTTTGACCGAAACTTCGATTTCCCTGCTCCTCAGATGCTGCCTGGCCTAATGTGCTTTTCCAGCACCACACTCTCGATTCTAATCTCCAGCTTCTGCAGTCCTCACTTTGGTCGATATATGATCTTTAATTAGGGCACCTCAGCAATGTAATCCTTACCCATCCATGAGGAGAAGTGAAAGACCTTGATACAGACTTGTCACCATGGCTACACCTGAGATGGAAGTCTGCACAATGTTCTTGAGATTGATCCAACACCTCAAAATACAGAGGTAGCAGTCTGCAAGGCAACACCTATTAGGTAATCTTAGAAACCATAACTGTATGCACACAAAGTTTCTTGACATCTTCATGTTGAGAGTTTCAAGTTATTGCTTCTTACTGCAGATCCCACATGTCCCCGGAGGCACAGGAAGAATGGGAGGAGGCCATCCTGGGTGCATCTGTTGACGACAATTCATACGACAATGGATATAGTTTCATAGAAACCTGAGAGAGCCATTCAATCCTGGCTCACCACACTCTAACCCATAGCTCTCCCCCAGGTTATTTCATCAGCATCACTGGCTTGTTCTTTCTCAAGTGATGAGATACTTTCACCCAGAGGGAGTTTAGATGGTGATTTTGAAGATTTATTATTGGCTGCAGCACTGACCCTACGAGTTGGGAGGGAGAGGTGGATGCAATTATGCCATCTTTCCTGAAGATTGCCCACTGAATATGTACCTGGCAGCTCCGTGGTTAATGTTGCACTAAAAGAAAGAACTAATTCCATTTGTATAGCACTCTTCACAATCTCAGCATGTCCTAAAGCACTTTACAACCATTGAAGTACAGTTGAAGTTTCATCACTATTGCATTGTTGGAAGTGTAGTGGCTAGTTTGTGCACACCAACCTCCCTTAAACAGCAACATTATAATGAGATAATTTGTCTTTGAGTGATAACTATTAACAAAATAATGTACCTTCTGGTAGACAGGAATGTGTGGAGTTGTAACAGTCATGGTGTGCAATCACTTTGGTTGCCACTAATAAAGCAGTTGCAAACAGTAGGAGCTGTTGGCAGAGATCTCCTCAAAGAAATATTAAGTGGAAAGACCCTTGTAAGGCAAATATGCCCCATATATTGATGAGACATTAAGGTGAATGGTATCATTCTTTCATAATGTCAAATTCTCCTGTTGTGGAGACATTGAACGTAGGAGGTATAGTTAGTAAGTTTGCAGATGACACCAAAATTGGAGGCATGGTGGACAGTAAAGAAGGTTACTCCAGATTACAATGGGATCTTGATCAAATGGGCCAATGGGCTGAGGAGTGACAGATGGAGTTTAATTCAGATAAATGGGAGGTGCTGCATTTTGGAAAAACAAATCAGAGCAGGACTTATGCACTTAATGGTAAGGTCCTGGGGAGTGTTACTGAACAAAGAGACTTTGGAGTGCAAGTTCATAGTTCCTTGAAAGTGGAGTCGCAGGTAGATAGGATAGTGAAGAAGGCGTTTGATATGCTTTCCTTTATTAGTCAGAGTATTGAGTAGAGGAGTTGTGAGGTCCTGTTGCGGCTGTACAGGACGTTGGTTAGACCACTGTTGGAATATTGCGTGCAATTCTGGTCTCCTTCCCTTTGAAAAGATCTTGTAAAACTTGAAAGGGTTCAGAAACGATTGACAAGGATGTTGCCAGGGTTGGAGGATTTGAGCTAGAGGGAGAGGCTGGAGTATTGGAGGCTGAGGGGTGACCTCACAGAGGTTTGTAAAATCATGAGGGGCATGGATAAGATAAATAAACAAAGTCTTTCCCTGAGATGAGGGAGTTTAGAACTTGAGGGCATCGGTTTAGGGTGAGAGGCGAAAGATATGAGGGACCTAAGGGGGAACTTCTTCACACAAAGAATGGTACCTGTATGCAATGAGCTGCCAAGGGAAGTGGTGGAGGCTGGTACAATTACAGCATTTAAAAGGTGTCTGGATGGGTATATGAAAAGGAAGGGTTTTGAGGGATATGGGCCAAGTGCTGTAAATTAGATTAGTTAGGATATCTGGTCAGCATGGACGAGTTGGATCGAAGGCTCTGTTTCTTTGCTGTACACCTCTATGACTCTGTAACTTGCTATTAAGATTCTTCCATTGTGATTGCATGGATTGGTATGTTTATAGACAAAATTACCCTCTTGGCAGAATTCTGCATCTGGATTGGGAGGTGAGTACAGAGGTTTGTTCATTGTCCCAGATTATGGATTAGCATGAATTAAGGATAAAGAACAAGGCAGTTTGGTGTGAGTGTGTTATGAGTTACTATCAAACAGCATCATTTTTAAGCTTACTGGAACTAAAAGTGACTTTTTGCAATATTCTGCCAACCTTTGTTCAGGCATTTGAAGAGCATAGGCACACTGGAATTGCTTGATGACAAAGAACAAGGTCCATTTCGTTAACCATTTCTCCTCTTTGTCCAGTATAGCACAATGACAATGGAGTGACCGTAATACATCTTTGTTAATTAGTGTATAAAGGATTTTATTTGTTTGACCTATCTTTACAGAGTGTTCGTCTATAACAGGATGGTTGTTTTCTTGTGCAACTCCACATTATAGAAAAATCACGCTTTAGAAACAGTGCTTATAGTGCTGGCGATGGAATTGTATTTCAGCTATGTTTTGATAGTGTGAGCTCTTGTAATAGTGTGGTGTCCCAACCTCTGGTCCAGAAGGTCTGGGTTCTGTGCATGTTGTTTCTCAAGTGATTGTTGTCATCCTCTTACATAAACTAGCTCTTGTTGTTCTTGATATCACTTATTACCACATATTTAACTGTATTTGAATCATTTCCAGTATATGCTCACTGCGGACTCGAGGATAAAAAGATTAATGGAGAAAATGAAGACTTATCAGATTCAACCTGCAAACCAAGCACTGGAATTTTACTTCAATATAGATCGGCAATTGCCAGAGTATTTTGAGGTGGGTGACCCATTTTCATTACGGCTGCTTGACATAGAAGCCAGTGATGTAGAAATATTGTGAGCTTTCTGGTACCTTGGATCACAGAGTACCTTTTTTGTAACTATGCTGGTAATCTACAACCCCAGGCAAACATTCTGGGGACAGACATTCCAGTTCCACCATGGCTGATGTTAAAATTTCGATTCAATAACAATTCAAAAATGGCAACCATATCACTATTGTCAATTGCCTTAAAACTCATCTAGTTCTCTAACAACCTTTTGGGAAGCAAATCTACTGTTCCTATCTCGTCTAATTTGCAATTGACTCCAAACACACAATAATGTAGTCTCTGGGCAGTGATGGGCAATAAATGCCAGCCTGCCCAGCAACCTCTGCATCCCATTAGCATATAAAAATCAAACTACTCGTACATATCCTTTTCACTAGTTATCTTTTTTAGTTATTATGAAACATCTTGGGTTTTCCTTGATTTTATTTGATAATATTTTCTCATGCCCTCCCTTTGTTTTCTTAATTTCCTTTATAATTTCCTCTGCGCATTTCATACTTGTCTAGGATTTCCACTTAACTGTGCTACTTCTGTACCTTAATTGACCTTCCATTTGTCTTGTTTTTCTCAGTATGCTCTTTCAAGAGGGTTTCAAATGAGGCACACCCAATTTTTCCAATATTTGTTCTGAAATATCTTTAGCTTTTTCTTGAATGCCTTCCAACCCACTGACATTGACTTATCATCAACAGCTGTTTCTTGTCCATAAGTGTCATGTCATATTTCAGTGGCTTTTCTCCAGTTTAAAATTTGCTCTTGGATTACTCTGATCCTTTTTCATAACCGCATTAAATCTAACAGAATTATGACCACTTCCTCTCATAGACATTTCATCGACTGAGTGCCATTCCCAAAAGCCAAACCAAAACCGCTTTTGCTGGACTCAAAGCTTTCCTGAATGTATTTGAAGAAATCCATGCCCTCCAGCCTTCTGCACTGAACTTAACCCAGTTTTGAAGAAGGGTCACCGGACTCGAAATGTTAACTCTGTTTGCTGTCCCCCAATGCTGCCAGACCTGCTGAGTTTCTCCAGCAGTTTCAGATTTCCAACATCCGCTGCTCTTTGCTTTCTATCAGTTGCACTTAGTTGAAATTCCTAGCTATATTGTTTCTGCATTTCTCAGAAATTTGAAAATATCTTTGCTGTTCTTTCTTCTGACACTTTGAGGAGAAATGTATTACTCACTCAGCAATCTGATTGCTTTTTCTTTGTTCCTCAGCAGAACCCATATGGCTTAATTCAATGGCACTTCTGGAATACACTCTCTCCTCATGCTGTGATTGTTTCTTTAACCTATAATGCAGCACCAACCCCTCCTATTTTTAACAAGATACGATATTTTGAAAGTGCACCTTGTCTGATGCTGAACTATGTGCAATTAAGAAAGAAAATGACTACATAATTAAGAATGGTTGAAATATAGTTTTATTTCTGTGCTGTCATCCTTCCTAAATGCATACAGTGCATCTAGCTGTGGTATCAACTCTTTGTTTTATTTTATTTATTTCTTTTAGGCATGGTGCATATCACTGTCAAAATCTTGTAGCTCTGGAATGTGGAATGCAGTTTTGATATCAATTTTGTCGAAAGGAAAAGCAAGTATGTCTGAAGTGTTTGAAAATATCACTTTTGCATTTAATTGAGTCGAGGTCACAAAACGTTCTTCTAAATCTGATGTGCAATCTCATGGTTCTGTAATTGTTAGGTGTTGTTTAAATATGTTATTAAGTGTATAAAATAATTTTATGTGCAATTTAGATAGTAATTAGCCTGGAGTTACAAGATGATGTATTACCCAATGCTGTCTGGAGTCTTGAAGAGGAACTTAGTTGTCAGTTTTGAGATCAGGGGCATAAATAGCTACGCGATGTAATCCTTACATGTTCTTGGGGACACATATTGAGCTAGCAGGCTGCACGGCCTTATAAAGGCCTCTCAGACAAACACCTGTGCGTGTGTAGGAAGCAATTAATCCTTGTGCTTGAATTGCTACTGGACATTTTGGTTTGGAATGTGCAGTGAATGTAGCATTGGACTGCGTCATCACTGCTTAAAGGGCCATGCATTTAACTGGCAGGCAATATGATTTTGCACAGCTTCCATCATGGGAGAGTCTCTGAAAGTACCCTGGATTGATATTGAAGGTGTTGTGATGAGTTCCTGCATTTGCTGCAGTGTGTTGCCCCATCCTTTCAGGGCAGGCAGGGGAGCAGGTGACTTATCCACACTGAGGCTGCAACAGATATGGGGCTGCAGTCGCTGTGACTCTGGATTTGATTATGGGCAGAGGCTGTGGAGAGAGAAAGCTCTGCATCATGCCTTATGTCACATTGGAACTGTTGTGTCTCATACTGCTGGACAGTGTCAGGAGGTTGTTTGGCAAGCTTTGCACAAGGCATTGCCACTCCTCATCCAATTTCTCCATGGCAAACTGGTCTGCAACCTCACTTTCTGATGAACTGCACATGAATGAATCTTTCCCCCTCAGTTGGCTGCTGTCTCCTCATCCCAATGATACACCATGTATTGATCCCATCTCTATTGATCCTGCTCAGCATAGAATGAGCCCAGTGTCACTACCTCTGGGCCAGAAAGTCTGGGTTCAAATCCCACCTCCCCCGGAGGTGTGTCATATGATCTCCAAAAAGGTTAATTAAAATAACTACACCGGAACTTGGTAGGCAGACATATTCCAAATTGTGACCACTGTGCCCAATTAGTAACACAGATTTTTATTTGTTAGCCATACCTGTTATGATGTGGCTGTTAAAGTGGCTGTTTCACTTTAGATTTGGAAAAGGGGATTTGTACTGGACCTAATATTTCCCCTCATGGTCTCTGGCTTAGATTATAGGTGTGTAGCAGTGTATTAAGCTGTGTAAAAATAAAGTGATATGGTGATAATGATGATAAAACATCGGTGTACCTTTTCTTAAATAACTTAGAAATCACCTAAATCATTCATAAAATTAATTTTCCAGAATGGACCCCTGAACTAATGGCAGATGTTGCAGCATTGTATAGCACATGTACAGATGTTTTACCTGCTGATATTCCAGCATCTATAGAGGTGAGCAAAATTTCTATTAATTTCTTCCTACTGAAAAAAACGAGACAAAATAAATTAAAAGATGGAAGTGTATGATAGGACACTGGGGCAAGAGCAGGACCTGATCAGGTGTACCCTAGAACTCTGTGGGAAGCTAGAGAAGTGACTGCTGGGCCTCTAGCTGAGATATTTGCATCATCGATAGTCACAACTGAGGTGCCGGAAGACTGGAGATTGGCTAACGTGATACCACTGTTTAAGAAAGGTGGTAAGGACAAGCCAGGAAACTATATACCAGTGAGCCTGATGTCGGTGCTGGACAAGTTGTTGGAGGGAATCCTGAAGGACAGGATGTGCATGTATTTGGAAAGGCAAGGACTCATTAGGGACTCATTCCTGATGAAGGGCTCTGGCCCGAAACATCGAATTTCCTGTTCCTTGGATGCTGCCTGACCTGCTGTGCTTTAACCAGCAACACATTTTCAGCTCTGATCTCCAGCATCTGCAGACCTCACTTTTTACTCATTAGGGATAGTCAACATGGCTTTGTGCGTGGGAAATCATGTCTCACAAACCTGATTTGAGTTTTTTGAAGAACTAACAAAGAGGATTGATGAGAGCAGAGCGGTATATGTGATCTATATGGACTTCAGTAAAGCGTTCAACAAGGTTCCCCATGGGAGACTGGTTAGCAAGGTTAGATCTCACGGAATACAGGAAGAACTAGCCATTTGGATACAGAACTGGCTCAAAGGTAGAAATCAGAGGGACGTGGTGGATGGTTGTTTTTCAGACTGGAGGCCTGTGACCAGTGGAGTGCCACAAGGATCGGTGCTGGGCCCTCTACGTTTTGTCATTTACATAAATGATTTGGATGCGAGCATAAGAGGTACAGTTAATAAGTTTGCAGATGACACCAAAATTGGAGTTGTAGTGGACAGCGAAGAAGGATGCCTCAGATTACAACAAGATCTTGATCAGATGGGCCAATGGGCTGAGAAGTGGCAGATAGAGTTTAATTCAGATAAATGCGAGGTGCTGCATTTTGGGAAAACCAATCTTAGCAGGACTTATACACTTAATGGTAAGGTCCTAGGGAGTGTTGCTGAACAAAGAGACTTCGAAGTGCAGGTTCATAGCTCCTTGAAAGTTGAGTCACAGGTAGATAGGATAGTGGAGAAGGCATTTGGTATGCTTTCTTTTATTGGTCAGGGTATTGAGTACAGGAGTTGGGAGGTCATGTTGTGGCTGTACAGGACATTGGTTAGGCCACTGTTAGAATATTGTCTCCTTCCTATCAGAGAGATGTTGTGAAACTAGAAAGGGTTCAGAAAAGATTCACAAGGATGTTGCCAGGGTTGGAGGATTTGAGCTATGTTGAGGCTGAATAGGCTGGGGCTGTTTTCCCCGGGTTGTCAGAGGCTGAGGGGTGACTTTACAGAGGTTTACAAAATTATGAGGGGCATGGATAGGGTAAATAAACAAAGTCTTTTCCCTGGGGTTGGGGAGTCCAGAACTAGACAGGGTATAGGTTTAGGGTAAGAGGGGAAAGATATAAGAGACGTAAGGGGCAACTTTTTCATGCAGAGGGTGGTACGTGTGTGGAATGAGCTGCCAGAGGAAGTGGTGGAGGCTGTTACAATTGCAACATTTAAGAGGCATTTGGATGGGTATATGAATAGGAAGGGTTTGGAGGGATATTGGCCGGCTGCTAGCAGGTGGGACTAGATTGGGTTGGGATATCTGGTCGGCATGGACGGGTTGGACCGAAGGGTCTGTTTCTATGCTGTACATCTCTAAGACTCTATGACTCTAAGTGGAAGGTTTCGTTTGTGACAAATTGAAATAGAAACCATTGAAAAGTGGCAAATTGCTGTAGTTTCCAAAGGGAGGATGTGGTGGAGGGAATAGGAGTTAAAACTATTCTCAGAAGAAATCCCAAAGCCTCCTGTAAAGTTGTCAATTCATACGGATTTAGCAAAACCTATATCACGTGGTTCACTGTTTTGTGGAAGAATAGACAGTGTCCCTGCCTCCAAGCCAGAAGCTACAGCTTTAATTCCAATTCAGGGACAAGGAGAATGCATCATAATATCAGCAAATAGGTTGTGTAGTGAATTATTCTTACCCACACTGATGCAGCCAATAAGGGCAGAGTGATTCCTGGTCAACCATGTGATGGAAAGAAAGAATAGCCTCTCACATCACTATCCATTACTCCAGACTACAGCATACATATTTTCACAACCAATCAACTCCCTGAGTGAACTGTAATACGCCAACACAATATCTTCACAAGGAGCAGATCATAGCTCACAAATTTATTGGAACTCTTTGAGAATGTAATGAATTTGATGAATGTCCAATGGAAGCTCCAGGACAGAATAATATTGTGCTACTGTTTGGGAACAAAATTAAGGATGAGAAGACCAGTTTCAGGAAGTGCCCTAAAAACAGGAGATTCCACATGGAAGAGACATGGTGTCTTTAACAGGTAACTTAAACTCAATTTGTTGATTGGGCAAAAATATTAGGAAGGTATATGCTTCACCTAGGTGCTGAGCATCCCTAACCTGGTGCCCTTAAAGGGACAATTGAAGATTACTGACAAATGAAATCAAAGATATTTTATTTCCAGTTTCCTATAGATCAAAGGAGACACCTACTGCTCTTGCCCCTTCTCGATCTATGAAGTATTATGGACAGCTGCCTGTCAAGGTTTGCTCTCCTTTTGGTCACCACCCTGTACACTCCCAAGTCTAGGAACTTGTCTTGGCCAATTGACTTTGCTGTAGAAACAGCAGATGAAGGAGTGTTTTACTGTGAGCAGCTCTAACTATATATTCTGGGCTCTAAACCATGGTGATTTGATAGATGAATCATATGTCAAATTTATACTGAGAAATTTAATTAAAAAACTGCATCAAATATTGTAAAATTAAGCTATATCATTAAATTGTATGAGTGTGAGTAGGTCATTAAGCCCCTTGAGAAAATACTGCCTTTTAGTTAGATGAGGCTGACTCATATTATTTACCCTATCTTTGTTCCATTTCCTTAGACCCTCTTCCCAAACAAAAATCTATCAATTCAGAGTATTGTAAATACTCTTCCTCAGAATTGAATGGGCTGGATAATGATGGTCTTTTTATTATTTACAAAGATGGAGAGGGTGCAAGTGGAACTGTTGGTGAGTGTGCCAACAGCAACAGGCAAAGGGAATGCTAATGGTAATAGGGGAATGATATGGCTGAAGAATAGGTGTTAATGGTAGGTATCAACAGCAGAAAATAAATTAGCTCGGCTTAGAGTAAAAGATGGTAGCAGGAAGGGGTGTAATCAAAATGGAGGACTTATTAAAATACATGTTTAAGTAAATATCTGTTTCACTTGTTCCCCTATTTCTGCAACTGTCCATAACACTTCAAGTAGATGTGCACCTGAACTCTCATTCTCTTTGGCATCAACTGTATTTAATTTCTTGCCATCTAAAAAGTGACGTGCCTTTTTTGGGTCCAATATGGCTTACTTCCTCGTTGCTTATGTTGAACCTCATCTGTCACAGTTTTGTCCATTCACTTAGTTTAGCAATATCCCTTTGTAATTTTATGATATCGTCTACACTGACTACAATCTCGTCCAACTTTGTGTCATCTGCAAAGTTGGGTAAATCACTTACTTGCTATTACCCAAGTCATTAATAAATCATGCGAATGACTGAAGCCCTCACCCAGGTTCTGGTGGGATGCCTCTGGACACATCCTACCAATTTAAGTAATTGTCCATTATCATTACTTTCTGTCACCTGCCATTTCCTAGCCATGCCAGTAACGTGACCTTGATTCCATGGGCTTCTGCCTTAGTTAACAGTTTTTTATGTGTGACTTCATAAAATTCCTTTTGGGAAATCCATATCAACCACATTTCCCTATCCACTACCTTAGTCACCTCTTCAAAATATTCAGTGAGGTTTGTCAGGCCTGTCATGAATCCATGCTGTATCTCCCTGATTAACTGAAAAACTTTCAAGGTGTTCAGTTACGCTACCTTTGACAATAGATTCCAACACATATGTTAGGTTAACTGGTTTGTAATTCCTTGGTTTTTCTCGTTCGCCCTTCTTAAAAAGCGACTGACACGTGCAATTTTTCTAATCCAAAGGCATGACTCCTGTATCTAAGGAATTCTGAAAGTTTATACTTCATGCATGTATGATGTGCTCCCCTACTTTTATTAGCAACTTCAGATGGAAACAATCAGGTCCTGGAAATTTGTTACTCTTTAATTCCATTAGTTTCTCTCGACCGACATTTTACTTAGTTAATTTTATTCAGTTCCCATTCCCAATCCATTATTAATTTCCTGAGGAATTTGCAAGATATCCTACTTTTTTACTGTAAATATTGAGGCAAAGAAATGATTCAACATGTCTGCTACTTCTCCATAGTTACTGACAATATCCTGACTTTCAGTCTTTAGTGGGTCAACGTTGCTCCTGACCACTCTTTCCCTTTATGTAATTATAAGATTACTTCTTCTTGATTTTGACATTCCTGGCATGTTTGCCTTTATCATCTCTTTTAATAGCTCTGCTTTGTGACCTTTTGTTAGTCTTTGTACCTTTCTTATACAGCAGGATCTGTACAGTTTTTATGCATTTTTGTAAACCATTCTAGTTTTACGCTGCCCCTTATCTCTCTAGTTGTTCATGGCTGTTTTAATTTCTGTGAAGTGGAGCTTTTTTCCTCTCAGAATATAGTTTTAAATGTGAACTAAGTCTGAGCCAACTCAAAAAAGGGACACATCTTCTCTGTATTCTTCAGCTGCACAATGTTGTACCTTACAATGTTGTTTCCATGACAATACAATAACATAAAGACTGTAGGGAACTTGACATGTAATTTCCGCTCTGATTTTTTTTGAAGGTGTAATTATTACTGACCTCCTCAAGATCACAGGAAAGAAAGAGGTCCACTTTTTTAAAGCTTAATTTCCTTTCATCTGGTCCCCCCTGGTAGTACTGACAATGTTGTCATTTGAAACTATTCATTTTTTAAATTAAGGTATTAATATCAAAACATTAAAGGTTCAGGATTACACTGAATGTACTAAATGCAATATCCTGCTTTCCCTTTCAAGTTTTAAAAATTATTTGCTCAGCTTCAAACACTGAACATGAAGCCAGAATGAGGTAACTTTCCCATTCACTGGTAACGGGTAAGCTGGCAATATGGATTGCCTTGACAATATAAAATCAACATGATCTTCGTTTTCACTGCACAGGCAATGCTCTGTCAGTTAGCAGCAGAATGGAAAAGGGTAAAAATAACTCCCAGATTGTTTGTTTTTTGATAGATTCAGTTTTATTTATTTTCTTGTGTTTTGTTATAATACTCACTTTTAACTTTTACTTTAGGCGATCGCTGAGGCAATCCAAACTCAGGGCAAGCGTTCTGAATTTCTAAAACTGGATGCAGAGGTAAAGAACAGTGTGCAATACCAGATAACATGGGAATGTGATCATTAGTAAAGTGGGGCCATTAACAGTGTTATTAAGTCACACTTGCTTTGCAATACCTTCTCACTGACACTCAGTTTGGGTTCTGTCAATGTCACTTATTATAGCCATGGTTCCAACATGGACAAAAGAGCTAACTTCAAGTGATAATATGAAAGTAACATCAAGGCCAAATGTGGCATCAAGAAGCCTGAACAAAACTAGAGTCAATACAAAACAGAAGGAAGACTCTCTACTGGCTGGAATCACAAAGGAAGATGATTGTGGTTGTTAGCAGTCAATCATCTCTACAGGCATTCTACAAGGTTGTCATAGGTGAAACCATCCTCAGTTGTGTTGTCAATTACTTTGTCTCCATCCTCGGGTGGAAATGTTTGCTGATGATTGAACATTATTCACAACTCCCCAAATACTGAAGCAGTCTATAGCCAAATATAGCAACACCTGAACAATATTCAGCTTTAGGTTGACAAACAGCAATTGACCTTTGTGCTACAAAAGTGCCAGGCAGCAACCATACCCACCAGGAAGAATTTAAATATCACCCCTTGACATTCAATGGTATTAACATCACTGCATTCCACATGGTCAACACTTCACCTGACAAAGGAGATGTGCTCTGAGAGCCTGTGATTTCAAATAAACTTGTTGGACTATAAATTGGTGTCACGTGACTTCTGATCTTGTCCACCCCAGTCCAACACCGGCACCTCCACATAATCCTGACGGTTATCACTGATAAGTAACCGAACTATATCAGCCACATAAACACAGTGGCTCCAAGAGCAGGTCAGAGGCAAGGTATGCCACAGCGAATAACTTACTTCCTGATTCTCCAAAGCCTGTCCACCATCTACAAGGCAGAAGTCATGAGTGTGATGGAACGGTGCCCACTTGTCGGGATAAGGGCAGCTTCAACACTCAAGAAGCTTGACATCATTCAGGACAAAGCAACCTGATTGTTGGCATCAAATCCACAAACATTCTCTCCCTTTACCACTGATGCTCAGCATCAGCAGTGTATACCATCTACAAGACACACTGCAGAAAATCTCCAAGGCTCTTTAGGCAGGAGTTCCTGAGACAGAAGAACAAAAGCAGCAGATACATGGAACACCTACAAGATCCCCACCGAGCCACTCACCATCCTGACTTGGAATTGTATCATTGTTCCATCAGTATCATTGGGTCAAAATCCTACAGTTCCTTCCCTAACAGCATTGTGGGTCTACCTACAGCACAGAGACTGCAGCAGTTCAAGAAGGCAGCTCACCACCACCTTTTCAAGGACAACACAGGATACGCAGTAAATGCTGGCCTAGCCAGTGAGGCCACATCCCAAGAAAGAATAAACAAAAGTAATAACAGTAAGAATTGAATTTTAGATACTTCAATTTAGAGCCATAAAGGCTGCTTGAAAAAATTAAATTGATTGTAGAATGGGCAGATGTGTAATATATAACATTGAGAATATGTGATGGGCGAAGTATATAAAAAGATGATGTATATGACAGGTGGGGTACAGAACAAATACATAATGAGGTTTAGAACAGATGCAGAATAACAGTTAGGATGCATAACAGGCAACATGGAAATCACAGGCTGTGTTGATAACAGGAGGGATATAGAGCTTGAGCCTGAACTTTAGTCCTGGAAAAGTGGAAAAAGTGCAAAGGACCCCTTTTGCTTTTCCTGGTGCAGTCACATACCATATCTGATATGAAAAAATACCCTCCACAAAAGGAGATGAGTGCCATTCCCAAGGATAATCATAAAAGGCTTTTTAATGCAATTCGGACATTCTCAAGATTATTGCCAAGGATATAGCAGCTGAAGTAACAGCTCTTAAAGGGACCATTGTAAATGACTGAGATATTAGATAACTGTATTTTTCCAATTTCACTTTTGGATCAGGAAGACCACAAATGCTGTCTGCAGCCCCTCAAAAGATTCTGCTACAAGGCAATCTGTTTCCATACTTCCCCAGGCTCTGTCAGTCCTTATCTTCCCAAAATAACTGCAGAGAGGCTGGCATCCTGTCACTAACTTACTGTTTGTTTACATGTGAACAGG
This sequence comes from Hemiscyllium ocellatum, assembly GCF_020745735.1. Classification (NCBI taxonomy): domain Eukaryota; kingdom Metazoa; phylum Chordata; class Chondrichthyes; order Orectolobiformes; family Hemiscylliidae; genus Hemiscyllium; species Hemiscyllium ocellatum. Next base: position 19,424,479 of record NC_083417.1, on the reverse strand, counting down.
ACATAGGCTCTGACCATCCAGCTCAGAGTCAGTCCCTCGAATGAGGAGACTCTCTGAGTCTCCTGTTTATATCTGTCAGCCAGGGCTCAGTGATTGGCCCAGGCTAACAACCCCAATCAGGGATCTCATATCCAATGAGCTCCTTCTGGCCCTCATTCCAGACACTTTCTGAACCTATTGCTTCTGTATTGCCTTCACAGAGGAGCCAGTAGATCCAACCTTACTCCCCATTTGTGAATATACTGAGCCTGCCACTAAAAATTGCATTGTCCTTGTACCCTTGATCACATTAAAGGGCATACAGGCTCTTTTTACAGCCCAGGAATCTGTCATAGAGTCATAGAGATATACAGCACACAAACAGAACCTTCGGTCCAACTCATCCATGCCGAACAGATTTCCCAAACTAATCTAGTCCCCCCAGCCAGCATCCAGCCCATATCCCTCCAAACCCTTCCTATTCATATACCAATCCAGATGCCTTTTAAATGCTGCAATTGTACCAGCCTCCACCACTTCCTCTCACAGCTCATTCATACATATACCAGCTTTGGTGTGAAAAGGTTGCCCCTTAGGCTTCTTCTATATCTTTTCCTTCTCACCCTAAACCTATGCCCTCTGGTTCTGGACTCCCCAACCCTAGGTAAAAGACTTTGTCTATTTATCCTATTCATGCCCCTCATGATTTTATAAACCTCTATAAGGTCACCCCTCAGCCTCCAACACTTCAGGGAAAACAGCCCCAGCCTATTCAGCCTCTCCCTATAGCTCAATTCCTCCAACCCTGGCAACATCCTTGTAAATCTTTTCTGAATGCTTTTAAGTTTCACAACATCCTTCTGATAAGAAGGAGACCAGAATTGCGTGCAATATTCCAACAGTGGCCTAACCAACATCCTGCACGGCCACAACATGATCTCCCATCTGGCCAATAAATGAAAGCATACTAACTGCCTTCTTCACTATCCTATCTACCTGTGACTCTACTTTCAAGGAGCTATGAACCTGTAGCTTGTTCAGCAACACTCCCTAGGACCTTACCATTAAGTGTATAAGTCCTGCTAAGATTTCCTTTCCCAAAATGCATCACTTCGCATTTATCTAAATTAAACTCCATCTTACACATCTCAACCCATTGGCCCATCTGATCAAGATCTTGCTGTAATCTGAGGTGACCTTGTTCACTGTCCTGTACACCTCCAAGTAGCAAGTCAGGAGAGGAGGGAAAAGCACGAATTCACTCAAGCGTATGTCCTGTCAAATCATGATGTTAAATATTGATAGGCGTCTAGATAAACAAAGGAGACCCTAGCCACTATGTCGATACCACACATTTCCTTTAAGTGGCAATGAAAAACTCTTGGATTAAACATGGAGAACAAAATAAAACTTACATTGAGCTGGAATGGCGTAAAACTTCATTTCTAAGATTGTAATAGTTGCGTACAGTCAGTCAATAATATCTTCAATAAATTTGTCAGGTTTTAAGGGCAATAAACCTATCTGCTCATGTTGTCCATCAAAGTAGATCTCCAAAGATGTATTCTTTTCTCATTCATGATATCATAAATTAGGAATTCAACATGCAGGGCATCCTACATTATACTTTAAATGATTATTTAGTGAGACTGGAAGGTGTTAAGTTGTGCTGCAGTTTTGAGAATTCTGTTTGTTTTTTCTAAAAAGCAACTTTAGCCAAAATGTAATTCTGTCCTTTCACCCCAGCTCCATGTGACTGCATTTGGAGACGATTAATAGAATGCTTGCCAGAAATGCAACTAATCATTTAAAACATTAACTACTTTGAAAGAATGTGGGTCAAATTGTTTTAACTTCTCTCTAACTAGACTGCAGTATCTTGGCTGCTGTCTCAGGAAAGTGGAGATGCTGGTTGGAAATTCCAAAACTTCCTAAAGAAACATGGCTTTCGCTGCCTCAGGGAGGTAAGCCCGTAGTACTGACCAGATGGTGTAAATGTCTTGATGTAAGTACTGGACATAAGATTGTTCACAAAAATAGTATGTTAACAAAAATAACCAAAAAGTTAACAAATAGCTTTCAGAAAATGTTGAAAGTATTCTGCAGGTCTGTCGTAATCTGTAGAGAGAGAAACAGAGTTAACATTTCGAGTCAGTGACCTTTCATCTGAACCAGATTCAGATGTTCTAATGAAAGGACACAGACCGAAATACTGGGCTGGATTTGACGTACTCCCACTGGTTGTGTTCTTGATGGGGAGATACGTATTAAAAGGTGGGTGTCTGTCCCACCACCTTCACATCCACCCCTGATCTCACCCCCATAATCTGGAGCATTGGTGGTGCACTAAATGGAAACTTGTTAAGAACTCGAGAAGACCCCAATATTATTCTGCCCATGCCATTATAAAGTTGGATGGGCAGGAGCTCTTTTTTTAAACAAGCTTTTAAAAAACAGGAAGGGAGGGAAGGATATTATTGTCAGAATGTTCCTTCTGTGTGTTGGAGGCATTTGCTCAGGAATAGTACCTTACTACTTTTCCATGCATACGTTAATATCCACCCCCATTCCCAGCAGTTCCTCCACCAGGGGGACAATACCTCACAGCTCCCAACTTGCCTGGAACCTGGGCTCCACTCGGTCATGTTTTCTCAGACTCATTGCAGTTCCAAGTGCTTACTATGAAAGTCTGGTGCTGGTGGGCTGCTGAAGATACTGTCAGTTCCAAAGATGGAGCCTCTCCACTGAGGGGGCAAAGATGTCCTTTTTACACCAAATTTAGGCCAGCCACAGTGCATTATAGCTGAAGGATAAGCTCCTTCCACACCTATCAATCGACTGTTGACTTTCTTCCTGACCCCCACTTCCCACTCCAACCTTTTTCGCTAGTACCAGCTCTGTCTTTGACTTTATCTTCTTTTAAAAATGGTGCCAGACCTGCTGCTGATTATTTCCAGCATTTGATGTTTTTATCTCACACATTGTGCAACACTTTGATTTTGTAGAATTCTGTCTTGTGTCCAATTTGTATCATTTTTGTTTTTAAAAACTGCATGATTTCCACACCACAAACTTTAGACTGCCACAAATGTAAATTTTACTGGCTGTGAGGAAGCTTGTGGAGAGCATTAACATCGGCATTGACTCATTGGAATGTAAGATCCCGTTCTGTCCTGTAAATTCAGTATAATTCTGTATTAAATGACTCAGTGGGTTACTTGCTGGATGAAAGTTTGCAGATCACACAGACAGCAACAGTGAAGGTGAGGCTGCTAACCTTCATTTGTCAAGATTGGAACTTGGCAAAGTCCGATTCTACAGTTTCTCGTATGTGTTATGAACATTATTTGTTCTTGCTGTCTTGTGCTTCTTGTACTGTAATACAGTGCTACACATTTTGGTTGCTTCACAAGGGATAGGTGAACTGCCAGAGTTATTCATAATGCCATTGTCAGCTCACCCAGCAGAGAGGAATACTGGATGTTACATGGCATCGACTGCAAATGCCATCTACAATAGTTAAAACCCACCAAAGGTGAATCATAGAATCCCTACAGTATGGCAGTGTGCCATTCTGCCCACACTAACCCTTTGGGGAGCATTCTACACAAACCCACCTCTGTAACCCTGCATTTCCCATGGCTAATCCACCTAATCTGCACATATTTGCACTGTGGGAGGAAACCAACACAGACACAGGCAGAATGTGCAAACTCCATGCAGAGAGTCACTCAAGGCTGGAATCCAACCCAGGTCCCTGGTACTGAGAATCTGCAATGCTAACCACTGAGCCACCCTTCGATGAAATGAATGCAATGGGTAAAATGAAATGGGTTAAAAAAAAACCCTCTACAAGTTAGATAAAGAACAAATTATACAAATTATGTCATTGCATTTTGAAAATGTCGTCAGAATCATTTAATGACGTGGCAATCTATGCTGTCTTAATTGAGTTACAGCTGATATTGAACTAATCAAATGTAAGTGGGAATTTCAGATCCCAGATTTGATTAAATATTTTTTTAAAAACTCATTCAAGTTATGAATTGTAATAGTTGCATCTAAACCATTATCTCATCTGGCATCCGTGATTCAGATATGGATTTCCATTGGCAAAATAATGACACAGAAAATTACAGTGCAGAAATAGGCTGGTCAACTGGACAGAGCAATGCCAGTCTGCAGCCCCTACAGGGCTTCCCCCTGTCTTTATAAAATCTTACCTTCTCTCAATATCCTTTCCTACTTATGGATTTATCTAATGTCTTCTCATAAGTGCATCTGCATGGATGATCTCAGTCACTCCTTGTGGCGGCAGATTCCACATGGTAATCGCTCTCAGTTCATTATCTTTCAAAAGGTCATGATGATAAGCCTGAAATATGTTCATTGATGATTATAGTCTGCCTTTCTTTGACAGGCTGAATTCCATGAAAAATCATGGATGAGTCATCCAGTAAAGCTACTGCCAGCAATCCAGAGAGCTTTGCAGAGCGGAAAAGTGGTTGTTGATAAAGTTGTACTGTCTTCGGAGGAAGCTATTGCTTCCATAAATTCATCAGTCTCATGGATTAGAAAGTACGTGCAATTGGTATATGATTGGAACATGATAGCTTTTGATGGTAGACCTTAATGATTAACTTTTGTGGTGTGGTACACCATAAAACCAAGCTTTTGGTCAGTAGCCCTGTTATTTCTTCTGTGAATCAGATTTTGGCTTTTATGTTAATGATCTAATCATCAATTTCTCAACAGTAATTGATTAACACTGTGGGGTTAGTATATTTAAAGTAGTAAAGCAAGTCATAAGTTATGAAGCAGATGTTCCAACAAACTGCCTGATTTCAATGTGTGTAGTTTTCAAACTCACAGCAGAATAGCCTGCAGGCTGAGTTGCAATATTGTATACAACCAGCGCATAGACAGTTTATAAGTGAATTCTGTTAAAGGCAGGTTTTACACACAACTTTTCTACCACCACAGAAATTTATAGCACAGAAGGAGTCCACAGTCAGTTCATCATGTCTGTGCTGACTGAGAAAAGCATGATTCAGTCTAAACCACAGCCCAGCTTTTGCTTCTAGTGGATATCCAATCATTTTTTTTCAAATATATTGAGGTCTGTAGCATCATTTGAAGTAGTGAAGTCTAGATCCCACGACCCCTTCAGTGAAAACATTTTCCCACAACTTCTCCCCACTCCATTGACTAGTTACTTGAAATCTATGCGTCTGCTTACTGAGCTTTTCATCTAAGGGAAACAAATCTTTCCTATCCTCTGCATTTAGGCTCCTCATAACGTTATTGTGCAATGACATTTCCCCTCAGCTTGCTGTGTGTTGTGGAAATTAAATTGATTTCAGTTATTAGCAAGAACAATCAAAAAGAGCTTTATTCATTTTTTTAACCTCCTGTATTGCAGAGGGGCAACCTGCATTTGAAAAACAATGCCTTGTGCAAGGGCCCTGAGCATAAATCATATACTTGTTTTATACTGTTTCTTATCACGCTCTGAAGAACAAAGGCTGTGAAGATTTGAGTTGTTATTCGTTTCATTGCCTTGTTGTGGACGTACTGTTCGTATATTTTTCTCTTGTTGAATGTTTGCAAAGTTCCGCAGAGACCAGCTGTCCCTCCACTTCAGACTTCAGCTAAGTGTCAGAAAGTTTAGTAAAGCATTGTCTTTCAGATTTCAGAGTAAATGTTAATTTTGCTAATTTTCCATTACACTGTGTTACAAAGAAAACAAATCCTCTTACCTATCCAATCTTACCTCATAACAAAAACCTTCCAGTCCAGACAAATTCCGTTGTACGCTTTGTGTGTGATGATTCTGAACAGTAAATGTAATGAAATTGTTCAAAATTGGGGGGGTAATTGTACAGAATAATCATTATTTTACTATTCTGATGTTGTATGAAAATCACGATATAAATACAAATCTTTGTTGTAGGTATGTTGTGCGCTTGATCCTACCTGAGGCAAGAAAAGCTATTTCTGACAGAGAATTGTTTAAAGCAGAGGCAATAAGAATGAATGATGTTTTTAAGGCTGCTTATTGGAAACTAGCTAAACTGATGGTTCTGGAGGTGAGTATCCATTGTCATTTATTCATTGACACTACAGAACTGTGCACTCAGTTAAATTAGAATGATTTCCATATCATATTCATGTTGATTGTGAGCTTTGGATAAGAAGACATTGTCACACTTGGATCCATTAAATCCTGGTCAGATCAATACATAGCAATTGAATCACTGAATCTCATGCCAAATATATTAATTGAAGTATGAAATTGCATCCTGATTTGTACTGTAGCACAGCCAATTAGTGATACAAAATATTCTCTCACTGTTTGAAACCAATAATTTCTATCTCAGCTATAGCACAGGGTGGGTACAGGTGAAAGTCAGACCACTGAACACAGGAACAGAAATCCGAGAATGAATTCATCTTCTTGCTTATCCTGTCACTGATTTGAAGAGTGCAATTTGGCCATCACTGGACACAAGCCCATATATGGAAAGGGCCAACAAAGGGAATAAAATAAAACCTGGCAAAACAACAGAAAATGTGATGGATTGAGAATTTCATGTCAATTGAAATTACAGTGAAAATGCATCAGGTAGATTTTGATTTTGGGAGTGAGCTAAAGAAACGGGCTGATCTGTTTGTCACAAACACTTGCTGTGAGGGTTGAACATTTTTCATCTAAGGACCTCAGTTGGGCTTTACTATAGTGTTAATTCTTGTAATATGAACACTGAGACTGGCCTCTTATTGAGAACAAGTATCAGAAGATTTATTTAGACAGTAAATAAATACATTACAGCTTTATCGCAGACATTGCTACAGCCTAGGCTGTATCATTTAATAGTGTGTTTGATTGACTGGCTGTCTTGATAGATGAGGTACGGCAGTAGCTATTCCAGGTGGAGTTGATACCTTTATACAGGAATATCACATAGCATGACATCACACTATTTACATCACTTTCCTCCCTTAAAGATATATTCTTGCATGGTCAAATACACATGAAATATATAAACAGTAGCTATGTACTGTTGGGAATTCTTGTAGCTCCCTAAACTGCAAGTTATGCCTTAAATGGGGGAGGGTGGAGTTAGTGAGGAGTATGTCATTTGGCCAGTGACAGAGTAGAAGCTGTTTGATGAACTAGAAGACATACTCATGCTGCTGTTGGGCTCCATAGAAATTCTTGAACAAACTGACCTGTGTTTTTTCTGGACAAGTTCCTTTAAATCATATTGGTGAGGCTACTGCAATGTGCAGAGCATGTGCAACAGATAATCTGCCTGTTTGGAGCTCCAAGATTACATTTAGGTCCTCTGTACATGGTAGGGCCTTGATTAATATGTAACTGAAACAGGCAAGTGCACTGTTGTGATGCCAGGGAAAATGGTGAGTGGTGTACCAGGAAGGGCCATTACGTACCACACCATCACTGTTGTACTGTTAATCCTCTATGACTGCCAGTTAAACACCTGGTAAGCCAGTCCTATTTGACCAGTTGAATACAATAGAAATATAAGTGAAAATTTGAATAACATAAGCAGGAGGTAAAGCATACCATCGGTGATCGTGTAGGGAGGTCTGTGGTGCACTAAGTAGTATGTCCCTACCTCTGAGTCAAACGTTCAGAGTGCTCAGTTTTGTGTCCCACCCCAGACTTGATGGCTATGGAAGGTGCCTGTGATAACATGGCCAACAGGTTGGTTATCACCTTCTGGTAGGCCTATGGTAGGCAGGAAAAGTGAGAGAATTTCCTGGTCAAGTCACAATCATGGAGTAACTGCAGCGTAACAGCTTCCCACCGTTCATAGACTTCAGATGTAGGTTCCTAGACTCCATGCCTGCCCTATCATTGAGGGACAACTAAACAGAAAGTGATTCCTACTCATTAGTGATTCTTGTTGGCACTTCAAAAACAATTAATTAGTTGTGAAATCCTATGTGTCATCTTTGATGTGCTCAGAATCCTGATATAATTTTTAACATACCAGTGGCAGATGTGTGTTGCCATATGCACTCTGCCTATTCATTCCAGGCATGGAGTATCAGACTCTTTTAAAGGGACACTTCATACGGCTCAGGAGACAACCAAGGAAATTATTTGTCTGATATTGCAGTCTAGCATCTGTCCCTAAATAGATGCAGTGTCTCATGTTTTTCTAACAGAAGTTCTTTTTAATTTTTTTAACAACATCGGTGCAGAGATTGAAAAATGATCTTGCTGAGAGAGCAACAAACTGTGTTGGTTAGATGGGGTAAAAATCATGTGCTTTAACAAGTAGAAGAATCAAGCCCCTGATCAGCACCACTTCCAGCATCAATAACATACAACTCAATGGAGAATGCACAATGTGACTGGTGAGCCAGTGTATGACTGAAGGAACAAGTATTTTTAACTGTGAAAAGATTGGTCAACAGCATCGACCAATTTGTACTCATGAAAAATGTTACTTCATTTGCCCATGTAAGGCAAGAAACTTGTGAAAGAAAACAGACCAGTGACCAACAATGTATTAGTGAAGAGTTTTATTATTTACTGGAAAGATAAACTTCAAACAAAAGTTTTAAAAAACAAAAAAAAATGCGAGAAAACATCAGCAGTACCTAAAGAGCGATGAGACTAAACAGGTGGAACTTCATGCTTTCTTTTGAGGCCAGTTAGGAGACTAAGGGTTGGGATTTATTTAATCAAAGAAAGCTTCATTTGCCCCAGTGTACACAGGAATATGGAGGATTTAACCATTTTTTATTATTTCAGGGTTACTTACCAGATGAGGACTTGCTGTTCTTCCTAACTCATTCAGAAATTGGACAAGTTCTTCAGCTGAAATCAACAAACATCATCTCAAAGTATGTAGCTGCCTTATTTCGGAAGTTAGTTAAAATGTTGTGGCATAAATTTAGCTGGATTTGTTACTTGTTCTGATGTTCATCTTTAAACATAGTTCTAGTTCTGAAAAAGAAAGCCAGTCAGTGCTCTATTTATAGTGAACTGATACAGACATTATCACCTCGATGCAGAGCCCAGCGACGGAGAAGGTTACTGGAAAGGCAAATGGGTCTGCAATTTAAAGAAATGAACATTGGTAAACCTGTGCCAATTGACCAATATCAGGGTGAGGAAACTGGAAGAAAAATAACTCTGAGAGGTACATATTTTAATATTGATGTGAATAAAATATTATTAAGGTCTGAAACTGAATGTCTTACTTATCAGTTTTGGTGCAATGTTTGTTGCTAAATATTAATATTTAACACTTTGGTCACATAGCTTATTTCTTTAGTCATTTGTTTAAGCATTGGGTAGAAGGTGAAGGGGCCACTAACTGGATGTGGTGATTTTGGTCTCTAATGTGCATTCCTGTTGTGTGTATCTGTCATAGAGTTACAACACAGAAAAAGGCCCTTCAACCCATTGACTCTGTGCCAGTCAAAAACAACCACCTAACCATTGTAAATTCATTTTCCAGCACTTCATCTATAGTCTTGTTTGCTTTGGTATTACAAGTATACTTCCAAATATTTAAATGTTATGAAGGTCTCTGCATCTACCACAATTACAGACAGTGAATTCCAGATTCCTGCCATTCTCTGGGTGTAAATATCTTTCCTCACATCCCCTTAAGCCTCATGCCCCTTAAATTAAATCTAAGACCCCTGGTCATTAATCCCTCCATCAAGGGAAAAGATTATTTGTGTCTACCCTATTTATGTCCCTCATAATTTTATATGTTTCTGGAATAGCAATGCATAAATATTGCACCGTGATCTATTTGTTTGTTACTTTCTGAAACAAAAGCAGCATTTTTTTCAATAATCAGGCAGTCTCTTTTATTTTAACTTGAGTTTTCACTATATTCTTAAGCCCACAGACTTCACTGCAAATACTATCAGTGTTATCAATACACGCACATGGCTATACAGAGGAACCTTGATTATTCTGCATTCGATTATCCGATTTATTAGATGATCCGGCAAGATCACAAAGTTCCAATACTTGGCTAAACAATGTTATCTGGCATTCAATTATCCAGAATTAGATGAACCGAGTGAAATACTCCCCACTCAGGTCCTTCGGATAATTGAGATTCCTCTGTATACGGAAACTAATTATCTGTAGTGAGCAGTGTCGAATTTCTACAATCATATTAAACATAAGATTTGGTAACCCAGTCAGAAAATGGAACTCAACCAATCTTTCATTATTTTAATCTATAGCCAGTTGGTTGCACAGCCTTTAAGGGCATCCTTAACTGCCATAATACTTACATGCTTAAATCCTCCTCTGAATTACCACATATTTTGATAAAAATCACACAACACCAGCTTATAGTCCAACAGGTTTAATTGTAAGCACACTAGCTTTCGGAGCGACACTCCTTCATCGGGTGATAATCCTAACACAGAATTTATAGCAAAAATTTACAGTGATATAACTGAAATTATACATTGAAAAATTGATTGTCTGTTAAGCCTTTCATCTGTTAGAATACATTGATAGTTTCACTCCTTTCATGTGTAAATCACAAAACCTTTATTTAAAAAGTTGCATTCTCGGGTTAGCTGTTAACAATGGTGATAGCTAGACAATATGTTCAACAATTAAACCTGTTGGACTATAACCTGGTGTTGTGTGATTTTTAACTTTGTACACCCCAGTCCAACACTGGCATCTCCAAATCATCACATATTTTGAGGCTGACTTAGTACATAAGATGTGAGTTCATAAACTACAACACTAAACCACTGCCAAAAGACTGCACCACAATGAACTAACCTTTCTGGCGCCTGTGGGGAAAACAACATTAATAATTTTCAGACCTATAAGAAGTGTAATGTTAATAATTGGTATCAAGGGGTAAAACTAACCCCCCCCTTTCTCATTTTCTTCTACTTGTATCCCATGTCATTAAAGCCACTGTTCAAATGCCGATATAAGCTGCAGAAATCTCAAACCTGAAAAGGCCGTTCTTTGACCGGCTACAAAAAATGTAGTGTTACTTTCCTTTGACACTTTAAAGGTTTGTTCAGATGTTTTGTTGTTACTCTTACTCAGCTTTATTGTGCTGCTTTGCATTGAGGTCCTTGATTATACATTAGGGATCACTCATCTTATGCAATATGCTGGATTGGTGGCTCTTGAAGGAAGGGTCTTTGAAGGCATCTCTCCCTGACATACACATAAGCCACTTACTAGGATCTCCAGCCTAGATCTTTCTTTAACTTTGAGGCTGAACTTCTCCCCTTCCCTCAATGGCATTGGAGAAATGTTGATTGTTGACTGAAGGTCTGAAGCTCATTTCTCCTGAGTGAACCTGTTTGTGTGCTCCAGCTTAGATTGCCACTTGTCATTGTCACATCAGGTTTGCACATTACTCAGATAGCTGCTCAATACTGCACCATTTATACCCTTCTTAATACAACTAAAGTCAAAAATCACATGACACTATATAACACGGTGTTAAGTGATTTTTGACTTTGTCCACCCCAGTCCAACTCCGGCACCTCAACATCAATTCAACATAGAGAGAGAGAGACAGAGCTACCCAATTATCAAACTTTCAAAGTTAAATAGTACAGGCAAGCACCTCCCTTATGTAAATGACAGAGATCTTTGAGATGGGATCTGGCTACACTAATGAGCAGAAGTCCCACTCTGCCACACTTCCATTGATCAGGGGAATCTCTCTCCAGGTCTTTTCTAATCCAAGGAATTAATTTTGGTGAAGTATCTTGTAGCTGTTTCTGTCTAAGTAGGAAAATCAAAGGATATAAAAGACAGATGTGTCCTTTGTTACAGGTATGACAGTAAGCCAGGGGACTGTGAAGGGAACAGCACGTGTTGTGAAAGCCATTCTGGATGCTGAGTGCATCCAACAGGGGGATATTTTAATTGTGGCAAGTACAGACATTGGATGGAGCCCATACTTCCCTCTACTCAGGGGACTGGTCACTGAGATCGGAGGATTGCTTTCACATGGTGAGCAGTATTAAGAAATTTTGTTTTCACAGTGACAGGCCCAAAAACCATCGATTTATGAAGAACATTTGCTAAATTAATGAAACAAAGTGAAAAAGAAAAAGAGTTTAAGAAACTTCTGATTTGCACTTGTAATATGATCATAATTAAACTTTATCCTTCTTATAATATCGCATTCATTACTTTCCTGTTAGCAGCTGAATTGTTTTGTTGTAACTACACAGTTGTTACATATTATTAATCTGATCACTTAACCCTTATATGATTTTTGTGGTGTATGTTACACTGCACTTGATGTTTTATGGCACAGTTGGTAAGGTCCCTACCTCAGAGCCAGAAGCTCTGGGTTTGAGCCCTTTTTACTGACTTGATGATGATGCAAAGTATATTCACAATACAACAAAACAAATTGATTATTATCTTGTAATTCCTTCCAAAATGCCTGTGACAGCGTTACTAGCACCTATGGATCTGCTTTTATGGGGTTTGGCATCTTTCAAATTATTTCTAACCTCTAGCTTGAAGTTGCTAACCTGTTCCAGAAAATACAATCTGTGGAAGCAGACATAAATGTGTGTTTTGGTTAGCTCATGCACCTTTTAAGTACTTGAAACCTTCTAAAACTATGTTATGTTGTAATTAAGCCCTTGGGTTCAATCATATTTCTTGAATAAAATATCATTATTGGTGATGTAAGCTATAATTTATTCTCAGAGGTAGGCGTCAGTGGAAGTAAGAGAAACTGAGAACTGCAGATGCTGGAGATCAGGGGCGAGAGCATGGTGCTGGAAAAGCACAGCCGATCAGACAGCATCCGAGGAGCAGGAATGAGCCCTGAGCCCTGATAAGCCCTTCATCATTCCTGATGAAGAGCTTATGCCCAAAATGTTGATTCTCCTGATCAACGGAAATAAGTCTATCCAAAGATAAATAGGAACCTTTCAGTCAATTTTAATAGGTTCTATCAGTTGTAACAGTAAAAACTAATATTTTGTAGTGAATCCATTCAAAATAAATTTAAACTTTATTCTCCTGATCCAACAGAAAAAAAGAAATATGCTGAATTAAATAAATCAAATTTGGAGATTACAAATAGGAACATTTCTTTTGAATAATGATATTGCTTCCAGGGCAGCACATGTCTTAAGACTTTCAGAAATTCATGAATGCACAATATTAGTGGCAAATGTGCTGAAATCACAAATTGAAGCACATTAGACTAGCATTCTCGCTCTAAGTGCTTCATGACAACTACCGTCGCATGCAAGCTGCCCATTAAAGAGCAGGTGCTGCTCCCTCAATGGGCAAGAGGAGAAGAAAGAAACTTTGAGAATTAATCACTTTATCCTTCCTCATCTTCCCCAGTAGCTAGGCAGTTGATGTAGAAATAATATTTTGACTTTAGACTTCATTATAGCTTGCTGCACTTGCTACAATGGCTTTCAGTGACTCATGACAGGAACACCCATTATCACATCTATACTTGCAACCTCTCACCATTTAAGAAATACTCTGAACATCTATTCCTCCTACTGAAATGGATAAGCTAGTAACAGCTTGCTAATGCGTGAATGACCAATTCATTCCCACGTTTGTTTTCTGCTTGTAAGTCATGGACAAGCCCTCATTTCTGGCCGTGGGCTTGTGGTGCAATGGAAGCCTGTCTGACTCCAGATCAAAAGATGGTGCGTTCAAACCACGTCAGGCTCACAACAGCTCAATTTCTACCTGATTCTGTGGCGTAATTGGTCAGTGCATTTGGCTGGCTGTTAACCAAAAGGTTGGTGGTTTGAAACCACCCAGGGCCAGAGTTCTCACTGTTCTCACTCCAGCCATTTTCTTTAGGATGGCACGGTGACTCAGTAGTTAGCACTGCTGCCTCACAGCACCAGGGACCCAGGTTCGATTCCATCCTTGGGCGACGGTCTGTGTGGAGTTTGCATATTCTCCCTGTGTCTGCGTGGGTTTCCTCCCACCATCCAAAGATGTGCAGATCAGGTGAATTGGCCATGCTAAATTGCCCATAGTGTTAGTCAGAGGGAAACAGGTTGGTGTGGACTTGTTGGGCCAAAGGGCCTGTTTCCTCATTGTAGGGAATCTAATTTAAGTCAATCTTTAATCCATGTCGGTACATTACAATGTGATTTCATTTTGCTAACCAATCTTTTGTGGGGGACCTTATCAAAAGTCTTCTGAAATTCCAAATATATCCATCCATTGACTCCCCTTTATCAATTTTGTTAGTAACTTCCTTAGTAAACTTAAACATATTTTTCCACCCACAAATCCATGCTGAATATGCCTGTTGAAATTGTTTTTCTCTGTGGCTATTCACATGTGAAAGAACTGAAACTAACATGTTCATTCTAAATGATGTGAGACTTAACAGACAATCCAGGTCTTTTTCAATATATAATTTCAGTTACATCATACTGTAAATGTTCACTATATATTCTATGTCTTCTGCTGAAGGAGCAGCACTCCAAAAGCTAGTGCTTCCAATTAAACCTGTTAGACTATAACCTGGTGTTGTGTGATTTTTAACTTTGTACACCCCGGTCCAGCATTTCCAAATCACAAATACCATCAGCTTTTAAAGAACACATTTAATGATCTGACGTATTATCTCTAGTTTCAAATGTAAGCATTGGCCATTGGTCATCTGTAATTGAAATCTTGAGAGACAAATGAACTCATCGTTTCAAAGGCAATCGTTGCTCACTCATATGTGGCGATAAAGTTTGTTGCTTTAAGTACTGGATTGGGTGTTTACTACTTTTGATCAGTGAGTTTATACATTTTTACTCTGCCCTTCTAACTGCTGAGAATACAAAGAACATGAATGCTCAATGCATTAGTTTATAATGATAAAAAGGAGCTAAAGCATTTGTAAGATCATTTCCACCTCTAACTATTTATATGCTCTCTGTTCTCAATAGGTGCCGTAGTTGCACGTGAACATGGGTTACCTTGTATTGTGAGTTGCAAAAATGCGACAAACTTATTGAAATCAGGTATGCACAGTAAGAGACCATTTCAAAGTCTGTTCTTCTCACTTCAGTTCCAAGCCACTGTCTTCGAGGACCTTACCAATCCTAGCGTAGTGCTAAAAGGCTATAAGATTATCAATCTTTGTCACCATTCCTTTTCACTACCCTAGTGCTCAGGAAATTTCCCAAGCCCAAGGCAAAGGAAGGTTGGCTTAAGGGAAAAAAAAGATCAACTTTTGTAAAATCCTCACAGCGTGAAATATTCATTGAAGGATTGGGGCAACATATCGGCTGAGTGGTACTTCACAGCACCAGGGACCTGGGTTTGATTGCACCTTTGGGTGACTGTGTGGAGTTGGCAAGTGCTCCCAGTGTCTGCAGTGCTTCCCTCCCACAGACCAAAGATGTGCAGGTTAGGTGGATTGTCCATGGGAAATGTGCAGGTTAGGTGGATTGGCCATAGAAAATGCGGGGTTACAAGGATATGGTGGATCTGGGTGGTATGTGGGCTTGATGGGTAGAATGGCCTGTTTCCACACCGTAGGGAGTCTTTGATTTGTGCACTTGAACTGATCAACCCGCCTTATGTTCCCATGTTCTGTAAATTAATGTTATTATGCTTGACTTCATAGATCACTGGTTAGTGACTTGCACCACTTCTGTCTTGCTATAACCTGTTTAACTTACTTGAGAAAGTATAAATGCACAGATGTGCAACACCAACCATGGTCCTTCTAACTGTACAATTCCCAGTACCATGCTTCATGTCAAATTAGACCAGTATGTTGTAGAATTGAAGCAAAAGAGTTCCCTCTGTACTCTTTTACCAGACATTAAGAGTACTCACTAATATTACACAGGGAAACACAGCCATCCCATTCCATGCAGCAGATAATGACCAGCCATCTGTTTTAGTGAGATCAGCATTGGGCTAAGTAATGAAAAAAGCACTAGAATAATTTTTCAGCTCTTCTTCAAATAGAGCCATTGGATCTTATGGGCCCACCTGAGAAACTAGATTTTAAGATGTCATCTAAAAGATGAAACTTCCAATAGCACTGCAGTTTTTGCAGGATAATATTGCAATGTCAGTCTGGATGTTACAATCAAATGTCTGGAATCGGCCTTGAATCCACAACTTTCTGACTCAGAGGCAGGAATGCTGAGCTAAGGATAAAATTATACCTAATGTTAGTTTTATGAAAGCTGGTCCCTTTAAGAGCTGGGTTCTCCCATCAGTACCCTTGAATCCTTGTGGTGCCTAAGTTGCATAACTTCTGTTCAAACAACATTTTGATTTAGACTCTGTTTATTTTTCTTTCTTTGGTTTTCGCTTTTTAGTTATTGTCACACTTTCCCTCAAGAGCAATGTTTGTTATTTAATATAATTGAACAAAAGAGCATTGTTTTACCCAGTGGGAGAGCTGGCTTGTGGGCAGGCATGTATTTAGAAGGGAAAGGAGGAAATTGGTGTTTGTGTTAAACTGTGGATTTACCACAAAACTTTGTAAATCTCTGTAGGTATTTTGCTAACACATGTGATTGTCAATATGTAAATGGTCCAATGGTCAAACTCACCATGTGGATTATTTTGAAGTGTGTTGGTGAGATGGTGCCATACAGAGCCATAGAGTCATAGAGATACACAGGATGGAAACTGACCATTTGGTCTAAGTCAGCCATGAAGACCAGATATTTTAATTTAATCTAGTCCCATTTGCCAGCACTTGGTCCATATCCCTCTAAACCCTTCAGATTTATATACCCATCCAGGTGCCTTTTAAATGTTGTAATTGTACCAGTCTCCACCACTTCCTTTGGCAGCTCATTCCATACATGTACCATCCTCTGCATGAAAAAGTTGCCCCTTAGGTCCCTTTTAAATCTTTCCCCTCTCACTTTAAGCCTATGCCCTTTAGTTCTGGACTCCTCCACCTCAGGGGAAAACACCTTGTCTATTTATCCTATCCATGCCCCTCATGATTTTATAATCCTCTATAAGGTCACCTCTCAGCCTCCGACACTCCAGGTAAAACAGCCCAGTCTATTCAGCTTCTCCTGATAGCTCAAACATTCCAACCCTGGCAACATCCTTGTAAATCATTTCTGAACCCTTTCAAATTTCACAACATCCTTCCTATAGCAGGGAGACCAGAATTGTATTCAGTATTCCAAAAGTGGCCTAACCAACGTCATGTACAGCTGCAACATGACCACCCAACCCCCAAACTCAATGCTCTGACTAATATAGGCAAGCTTTCTTCATGATCCTATCTATTTGTGACTCCACTTTCAAGGAACTTGTACTATGAATCCAAGTATTTCACTGGCAGTTTAGACCCATCAGGAATTTTAGCATCTATAAAAAATTTCATGTAACATTGAGACATAAAGTCATTTTCAAAATGTATGTAGTTCAAATGCAGTACTGTGTGTTGCAGGTCAACGTTTATCTCTTCCTTTAGGGATATGCTTTGCAGGAAGCAATCTACTATTTACACCTAACCTGGAAAACTCATATCAATGTAATTAGCTCTGTACCGTCTTCTGAAATAGACTAGCAACTCCCTCACTTATATTGGGAGCCACACAAACACTGGCTTTGCCTGTGAAAATGGCAATATGTAAACAAATGAAGACTATGTATCGTTTGAATAAACATATATTTGTTTTTCCCCTTCACAGGTGATACAGTGATTCTCAATGGGAGACAAGGATTTGTGCAAAAAGTTGAAGCAAACTGAAAATTTGAATGTATTGATAAGACAACATCACCTTTGTTTTCATGTTTCTAAGACTGCAGTTTTAAGTTAAATATAAATATTCACACAGTGAAGTATTTTTATACATAAATATAGAACAAACAGGAAGAAAGTTAGCCACCAGGATACATGAACACCAGCTAGCCACAAAAAGACACGGCCCTCTCTCTCTCATAGCCCTACACACGGATGAAAAAAACCCACTATTTCAACTGGGATAAAACATCTATCCTGGGACAGGCTAAGCAAAGACATGCCAGAGAATTCCTAGAGGCCTGGCACTCCAACCCAAGGCATCTAGATCTATATTTTTGTTTATGGCGATCTATCAACCCTTCAAAAAACGAACAGGAAATGACATCACCACAAACCCCAGGAACCCCATCCAGGAGAAAGATATAAATGGAAAGCAGGAGACAACAGCTTCGCTTCACTTGGAGGTCGCCACTGATGATGTTACCTAGCCAGGTAATGAAACGTCTAGATATCAAACCTTCAGCTCAGTGAGCAAACCTACACCCTAAACAGATTGAATGTGCAAAATCCTCACAGATAGTCACCTGAGAGTAGAATTGAACCAGGTTCCATGGTGCTGTGAGGCAGCTGTGCTAACCACTGAGCCACCATGTAACCCCAGTCATTTGCATTCTTCTGAATTCTACTTCCATCTGTACCCGACTGTATTGTTAGGGTTTTTAAAGGTTTGATTAAAATGAATTCAAAAAGACACATGCTCTTTGTAATAAAGTAAATCTGTTAGCTTAAACTACTTTGGATATATTCAACAAGCAAGTCTCACTGGCTTCTGCCATCAGGGACTTAGGTGACACTGTCTCTTGGAGATCTATCTCAATTTTCATGGGACTAGTCTGTGAACCCCAGTCCAATGGAGAAAGGTCCTCAAGCCCTGGGGAAATGTCCCCAATATCAATACTGTTCTAAAAATGATATTATGCTGTATTGCCATCTCTGAGTACTTTTCCCAGGCATTCCTCTGCTTGAAGGCCACAAACAAATCCAGGTGTTGCTGCAAAACAGACTGCTCCCAATTGCAGGGGAAGGTTATTGTTGTCACCTTCCAGCCAAAACAGACTACTTTTACATTAAGCCTGTTTTTCATGTATTTTCCTTCGATTTGTTATTGCCATGTCCAATTAATCCTTAACAGCTAACCTTTACTGAACTGCCTTGGTAATTATCAGTTTTGAACCTAACTCTACAACCGCACTCTAGCTTCTCACCCTCGCTTGGTCTTGATACTAAGACCTATTTATTTGACATTGGCTGTCTCAACCTTTCCCCTACTGACTGGAAACTTCTCCCTCTGAATGTACAGCCCTGTGTTTCCTAATGAGAGCAGAAAGTGCCAAAGAAACGGACGTGTGGAAAGAGAAGTGGAGTTAACCTTTCGTGTCCAATATGGCACTTCTTCCCTACTTGAAACATTACCTGTTTCTCAGTGTATCAATGATAGCAGGCCTACAGAATTTCTCCAGCAGGTTTTTTTTTCAAAACTTCGACATCCACAGTACTTTGCTTTTATTTCTATGTTACTGAATGCTGCTATCAAACCCTGCTGACAAGGGCAGCACAACTAGCTGGCATTTGGATCTTGCCCCAGCACATTCTCTGGACCATGATCTCTAACATCCAAGTTGTCACAACCCTCATCTCACAGAGTCATAGAGATGTACAGCATGGAAACAGACCCTTCGGTCCCACCCGTCCATACTGACTAGATATCCCAACCCTGTCTAGTCCCACCTGCCAGCACCCGGCCCATATCCCTCAAAACCCTTCCTATTCATATACCCATCCAAATGCCTCTTAAATGTTGCAATTGTACCAGCTTCCACCACTTCCTCTGCCAGCTCATTCAATACACGTATCATCCTCTGTGTGAAAAAGTTGCCCCTTAGGTCTCTTTTATATCTTTCCCCTCTCACTCTAAACCTATACCCTGTCTAGTTCTGCACTCCCCGACCTCAGGGAAAAGACTTTGTCTATTTATCCTATCCATGCCCCTCATAATTTTGTAAACCTCTGTAAGGTCACCCCTCAGCCTCCGGCGCTCCAGGAAAAACAGCCCCAGTCTGTTCAGTCTCTCCCTATAGCTCAAATCCTCCAACCCTGGCAACATCCTTGTGAATCTTTTCTGAACCCTCTCAAGTTTCACAGCATCCTTCCTTTAGGAAGGAGACCGGAATTACACACAATATTCCAACAGTGGCCTAACCAATGTCCTGTACAGCTGCAACATACTTCCTAATTCCTGTACTCAATACTCTGACCAATAAAGGAAAGCATACCAAATGCCTTCTTCACTATCCTATCTACCTGCGACTCCACTTCAAGGAGCTATGAACCTGCACTCCAAGGTCTCTTTGTTCAGCAACACTACCTAGGACCTTACCATTAAGTATATACATCCTGCTAAGATTTGCTTTCCCAAAGTGCAGCATCTCGCATTTATCTGAATTAAACTCCATCTGCTACTTCTCAGCCCATTGTCCGATCTGGTCAAGATCCTGTTGTAATCTGAGGTAAACTTCTTCGCTGTCCACTACACCTCCAATTTTGGTGTCATCTGCAAACTTACTAACTGTACCTCTTATGCTGCCCTGACTGGCCTCCAATCCTGTTGCAAATCACAGAATCACATGATTGTTACAGCCCACAAGGAGGCCATTCAGCCAGCCATATCTATGCTCGCTGTCCCAATGAGTGCACCTCATCCCTTTCTCCCAAACTCTGGCATAACCTTTCTTTTTCGATAATAGTTCAATTCATTCATAAGTGACTCAATTGAGCCTGCCCTTTCCATACTCAGAGGCAGCACATTCTAGATCCCACTCACTGCACCAAAACATTTCTCTTGATGTTTCCAATGCTTCTTTTACAAACATCTTAAATCCATGATCTCTAATGTCCAATGCCTGATCCATACCCTATCTTTCCGTGGATGGGAATAGTTCTTCCCCATTTCTCTAGACCCCTTCATCATATCTTCTCTCAACTTCCATTTCTCCAAGGAAGACAGTCCCAACTTTTCCAATCTACATAACCTTGCAAACAGTCTCATGAATTCCCTTTGCCTTTCCTTCACTCATTCATGGCACATAAGCACCATCTGAAAAAAGCTAACATTTATTGCCCATGCCAAATTGTCCTTGAGCCATTTTTTTTTAAACTCTGCTGTCCATGTGGTGTCAGTATACCCACATTGCTGTGGTAGAGAAGGCAGTGGGTGGAGTTGGGGAGGGCAATGGGAGATGAGGGGTCTTTCCAGGATTTTGAGTCGGTGAGAGTGACAGAATGGCAGTTCCGTTCAGGGCAATGTGTGACTTGGAGCAGAATCTGCAGTTGTTGTGTAGGTTTCGAAAGAGCAGAGCGGGTTATAAAAATGAATAACTGACAATCTATGAAGAAAAGGTGAATATGTATTGATAAAAAGTTCGGTCTCAGAGCCGTGTGATATTTTATGTAAAGTCAATAGGTATAAACATTCAGAATGTCTAACATATGAGTTTAATTTAAAGTTTCATTCTTAAAAACCAAACAATGTTTTTTGTGTCTGTATATGTAACTGTAACAGATTATTCTATAATTTTCATTGAGTCAATAAAGTTATACAACATGAAATTAGCCATCAACAGTTCAATGAATTATGCTTTATGTATCCCAGCTCTGCCAAGAGAATTATGTTGATAAACAATGACTGATGAACCGTGATAAGGTGTTGATGTTACTTACAAAATGCATCAGTGATCAAGGTATTGATGAGCAAGTGCTGCTTGAGAGCACTGTCAACAACACCTTCCATCATTTCATCAGTGATCAAGTGAGACAGTGATTAGCTCAATTGGAATTTTGTCTTAATTCCAACAGGAATTATCAGGAAATACCTCCACGTTATCGGATAGATACCAATTTTGTAACTCAGAACAGCTTGGCTAAGGGCATAGCTACCTTTGTAGTACAAGTCTTTAGCACTATAATGAGGGGGATGACTGGACCAGTTCTTAATGACATGTGGAATGAACTGGAAGGGCCAATAAACAAAATCTGTGATGATGAGGAACTGAAGTGGAGGTCGCGATGAAAAATCTACTTGGCATGTCTGGCTGAAAATGATTGAAAAGGTATCGCTCTTATCTTTTACACTGGCGTTTGATTGCTGTAATCAAATTCTTCACCAAATTAAATATTTTCAAATGAGGGGTGTTAGTGCCCTTCTGTATAACAAGAAAGCTTAATTTTTAAAATCCTCAACAATGTGTAAATGCAATTAGCGAAAACAATAGTGATTAATTTGATCTGGTGGTAGAGTGAGTTTTGTGGATGAGGCAAGCATGTAGTATAATGCTTTTTAATGCTGGGCAGCATGGTGGCACAGTGGTTAGCACTGCTGCCTCACAGTGCCAGAGACCCAGGTTCAATTCCTGCCTCAGGCGACTGTGTGGAATTTGCACATTCTCCCGGTGTCTGCGTGGGTTTCCTCTGGCGTCTCTGGTTTCCTCTCACAACGCAAAAATGTGCAGGTTAGGTGAATTAGCCATGATAAATTACCCGTAGTGTTAGATGAAGAGGTAAATGTAGGGGAATGGGTCGGTGTGGACTTGTTGGGCTAAAGGGCCTGTTTCCACACCGTAAGTAATCTAATCTATCTAAACGAGTGCAAATAAAGATTACAGAAACTCAATCTGCATTGGATGGAATTTATGCTTAAAACTCTTGCATCTTTTGCACTGGTCTGGCCAATTTCAGGCAAACAATGCTGAAGGTACAAATGCAAGATTGCAAAACATCCAGACCTTTAACTGGCTGCCCAAGTGTATGCAAATATTCATCTGGACACGGGTTTACTGAGTACAGACAGTGCCGTGATCTCTGGGCCTCTGCAGTATTTCAGACAATGGTGTTCATTTGGGGGAATCATTCCTTCATTCTTCCCTAAGCCGAAGGAGTGCAGCATGTTGCAGAAGTGAGGCTCACTTACAGCATTATCTGACCATTTCCACAAGTGTAAATGTCTTAACTTACTATTGTCAATCTTCAGAGAACATTATATTATGTCTCACGCTGAACAGTCATTCATTGGACAGCAGAATTAGCACAGATTTCAGTGCCACCTTTTCTCCAGACTGTCTACACATCCTTTTCCTGGGGCATGACAACTGAGGCAGGTTACTTGTGGTAGAGCTTTGTTCCTTGTCTTAGTACATTGAGTTGGGTAAAGGTTTGTAGCCGGTTGCCATTGTTGTGGCTATGTTCACTGAGCTGGGAAGTTGATTTGCAGACATTTCATCCCTGTCTCGGTGACAATTCCAGTGCATTGGAGCCTCCTGTGAACCGCTGTTTTGAACAAACTGTGTCTTTGTTTGGTTCCGTTCCTGCTGGTTCCGGTTGCTGGATCCGGTTGTTTGTTGTAGTGGCCGGTATATTGGGGTAATGTGTTTGTTGATGGAGTCTGTGGATGAGTGCCATGCGTGTAGAAATTCTCTGGCTGTCCTCTGCTTAGCTTGTCCTATGTAGCTTGTCCTGTGATTGTAATGTTGTCCCAGTCAAATTTGTGGTCTTTATCATCTGTATGTGTGGCTACTAGGGACGGACAGTCATGGCGTTTAGTGGCTAGTTGGTGTTCGTGGATGTGGATTACTAGTTGTCTGCCTCATTGTTCTATATAAAGTTTTGTGCAGCCTTTGCATGGAATCTTGTATGTCTCGGAACTGACAGCCAGACTTCTCTGACCACTCGGATTCATGACAGCCCATAAACAGACAGCCACGTTCAGACAACAACTCACCAAGACAACAGACCCTACACCCATCGTGTGCGAGGCACAATGCAGCAGCGCTTCACAGGAGGTTCCAAAGCACTGAAGATTTCACCTCGACAGGGAACGAGACAACCGTAAATCAACTTCCCAGCTCAGTGAACACACCCACAACTACGACAACTGGCACCAAACTACAAATCTTTATGCAAATCAATGTGCTAAGACAAGGGAACCAAAACTCTACCATAAGCAACCAGCCACAGTTGTGCAAGACAAATGTATTTTACAAGATTTTATGCAAAGACTGTACTATATAGGACAAACAGGCAGACAACTAGCAATCCGAATCCACGAACACCAACTCAAACACCATTAAACACCATGACCAAATGTCCGTAGTAGCCACACACATACATGACGAGGACCACAAATTCTACTTGGACACATAACATAGGACAAGCTAAACAGAGGACAGCCAGAGAATTTCTAGAAGCATGGCACTCAAACATGGACTCCATCAACAAACACATTATACCGGCCACTACAATGAACACAGGAGCTGGCAACTAGAAGCAGCAGAAACAGAACGAAATAAATTCAAGAAGACTCCATAGAGCAGTGCTTCAAGGAGACTCAATAGGAGGCTGCGATGCACTGAAGATGCCACCTGGACAGGCGACAAAACATTTGCAAGTCAACTTCCCAGCTCAGTGAACATACCCACAACTACATTAGCACAATGGATATTGGGGTTGTGGATATTGCTGACCCTTAAGTTGATTCCTCCTCTGAAGCTCCTTCCCAAATTTAAAATGAGGCACCATTTCCCCCTTTCCCCCTTGATTTCCTTTGCTATGTTTCATTCTTTTAACAGACACCCAGACACACTGGGGTTTTTCACTGATATCTTATCCTATGTTTTGGATTCATTTTCTTTACATCCCATCTCGAAGTAAAATGCAAGATTGTGAACATAGTCAGTTGAACGATGATGGGCCTGGAAACATTCGGACCTTAAAACTACCTGGAAAGGCAGGATATGAATGTGAATTATAAAAAGGGAACAATTTTGTTTTGCAATTGGGTGAACCTGCCAGCAGTGAATGACAGACAGCAAGACAACCAAGATTTACTGTTGAAAATGAAGAGACTGTCACAAATATGACAAAGATATCCTCATGTGGTGTTGTTTAATTTAGTACTGAATCTCTTGGTTGTGTACTTTTCCAATTGGAGATCTGCCAACTGGGAACTACCCTTATTTTTACAAAGTACTGGGTGTTTCCAAAACTTGTCCCAGATGATAATCATTTCTCTCTTGCAGAGCTTGCAAATGATTACAACACTAAGTTAGTATGAAACAAGTATGTCTGTTTACAGTATATTTGTAAGTATGAAATATCTGTAAGAAAAAACTTAGTATGTTTGTTTCACAAAGAGCCTGCATCTGTGTCAAAACAATCAAGTTAAAATGTGATCACTAAAATGTAGAAGGGCTTTACTGACTTGCTTCACAGCAACTGACTACAGAACCTCAGCTATTTCACGGTACATCATTCTGATTTAGTAGGTAATGGTTGTACAAGAAGCACCCTAATCGTGGGATCCAATTACATTGACAGCAACAATTAATATGCTTAATACTCAAAATATGACATAAATGTGCTAAGAATATAGGAACATGGAAACCTTGGAATATAAGAAAATCATTTAACTCAGTGAATTCTGGGTAATCCAAGATGGAGGACGGGCCAAAAAAGCAGAATGGTGTGTTGTTTCCCTGGTGCCGTGATCAAGGATGTCTCAAAGAGGGTGCAGAATGTTCTCACAGGGGAGAGGGGCCAACCAGAGGTCATTATCCACATTGGAACCAACGACATAGGAAGGGAAAAGATTGAGATTCTGAAGGGAGGTTACAGAGAGTCAGGCAGTGATTTAAAAAGGAGGTCCTCGAGTGTAGTACTACCTGGATTACTCCCGGTGCTACAAGCTAATGAGGGCAGGATTAGGAGGATAGAGCAGATGAATGCATGGCTGAGGAGCTGGTGTATGGGCGAAGGATTCACATTTTTGGATCAGTGGAATCTCTTCTGGGTAGAAGTGACTTGTACAAGAAGGACGGATTGCACCTAAATTGGAAGGGGACTAACGTACTGGCAGGGAAATTTGCTGGAGCTGCTCGGGAGGATTTAAACTAGTGGAGGGGGGGGGGGGGGGGGGGGGACCCAGGGAGACAGTGAGTAAAGAGATCAATCTGAGAGGGGTAAAGCTGAGAACAGAAGCGGGTCAAACAGTCAGGGCAGGCAGGGACAAGGTAGGACTAATAAATGCATTTATTTCAGTGCAAGGGGCCTGACAGGGAAGGCAGATGAACTCAGGGCACGGTTAGGAACATGGGACTGGGATATTATAGCAATTACGGAAACACAGCTCAGGGATGGGCAGGACTGGCAGCTTAATGTTCCAGGATACAAAAGCTATAGGAAGGATAGGCAAGAGAGGAGGGGGAATGGCATTTTTGACAAGGGATAGCAGAACAGCTGTGCTGAGGGAGGATATTCCCGGAAATACATCCAGGGAAGTTATTTGGGTGGAACTGAGAAATAAGAAAGGGATGATCACCTTATTGGGATTGTATTATAGACTCCCTAACAGAGGGAAATTGAGAAACAAATTTGTAAGGAGATCTCAGCTATCTGTAAGATTAATAGGGTGGTAATGGTAAGGGATTTTAACTTTCCAAACATAGACTGGGATTGCCATAGTGTTAAGGGTTTAGGTGGAGGGGAATTTGTTAAGTGTATACAAGACAATTTTCTGATTCAGTATGTGGATGTACCTACTGGAGAAGGTGCAAAGTTTGACCTACTCTTGGGAAATAAGGCAGGGCAGGTAACTGAGGTGTCAGTGGGGGAGCACTTTGGGGCCAGCGACCATAATTCTATTAGATTTAAAATAATGATGGAAAAGGATAGACAAGATCTAAAAGTTGAAGTTCTAAATTGGAGAAAGGCCAATTTTGACAGTATTGGGGAATATCTTTCGAAAGCTGATTGGGGACAGGTATTCGCAGGTAAAGGGACAGCTGGAAAATGGGAAGCCTTCAGAAATGAGATAACGAGAATCCAGAAAAAATATACTTCTGTCAGGGTGAAAGGGAAGACTGGTAGGTATAGGGAATGCTGGATGACTAAAGAAATTGAGGGTTTGGTAAAGAAAAAGTAGGAAGCATATGTCAGGTACAGACAGGATAGATCGAGTGATCCTTAGAAGAGTATAAAGAGAGTAGGAGTATACTTAAGAGGGAAATCAGGAGGGCAAAACGGGGACATGAGATATCTTTGGCAAATACGGTTAAGGAGAATCCAAAGAGTTTTTTCAAATACATTAAGGACAAAAGGAGAACTCAGGAGAGAATTGGGCCCCTCAAACATCAGCAAGGCAGCCTTTGTGTGGAGCTGCAGAAAATGCGGGAGATACGAAATGAGTACTTTGCATCAGTATTTACTGTGGAAACGGATATGGAAGATATAAATGGTAGGAAATAGATGGTGACATCTTGCAAAATGTCCATATTACAGAGGAGGAAGTGCTGGATGTCTTGAAATGCATAAAGGTGGATAAATCCCAGGACCTGTTCAGGTATACCCTAGAGTTCTGTGGGAAGCTAGAGAAGTGATTGCTGGGCCTCTTGCTGAGACATTTGTATCATCGATAGTCACAGGTGAGGTGCCAGAAGACTGAAGGTTGGCAAATGTGGTGCCACTTTTTAAGAAGGGCAGTAAAGACAAGCCAGGGAACTATAGATCAGTGTCCCTGATATCAATGGTGGGCAGATTGTTGTAGTGAATCCTGAGGGACAGGATGTACATGTATTTAGAAAGGCAAGGACTGATTAGGGATAGTCAACATGGCTTTGTGCATGGGAAATCATGTCTCACAAACTTGATTGAGTTTTTTGAAGAAGTAACAAAGAGGATTGATAAGGGCAGAGCGGTAGATGTGATCTATGTGGATTTCAGTAAGGCGTTCAACAAGATTCTCCATGGGAGACTGGTTAGTAAGGTTAGATCTCATGGAATACGGGGAGAACACACTGCTGTTCCTGAGTGTTGGTGGTGGAAGGAGTGGATGTTTGTGAATGTGGTGTCATTCAGTAAGTGGGGAATATTCCATCACACTCCTGACTTGTACCTTGTAGATAGTGGATAGGTTTTGGGGAGTCAGGAGGTTAGTTACTCACTGCTGGATTCCTAGTGTCTGACCTGCTCTTCCCATTAGATTGCAAACGGATGGATCTGTGACAGACAGTTCTTTATTCCTGAGGTTAATTTGATTCTGATGGAGTGAACTCAAGAGGATCGCCAGGCACCCAGCACCAACAATGATTTAGGAGCCAAACCCGTTGCCATACTATTACAAATAGAAAGCCAGGAAGTAAAAACCACTGAAGTTCTCAACTTTCATTTTTACATTTTACACAAGATGAAGTAGATGGTTGAGCAATGTACATGGGATTAAAATAGAGGCTAAAATACCATTTCTACAAACAAAAAACATTACTGTTTTAAAGAAATGTAGAATTTCTTATCATCGTGGAAGCATTTGGCTTTCAAAAAAATATAACATTGCACTTCCAGGGCCAGTTAGACTAACCAGCAGTATTGTGAACTCAGTGTACTCTTAAAAACGCAGCTACATGTTATTCAACAAGGAATAACTTTTTCAATGCTTTTGCAGCACAGCTAACGGCATGACTAAAGCTAACACCCGTTCAATGATTTGCAATTGACTACAGTCTGGAGGGAGTGAACATTCACTGTGGAGGAGCTGGTACTGACAGTGACCTTTGGATTTCGTCATGTAATGTACAAGTCCCGACTTCAGAAGCAGCTGTCAGTTTTAGATGAGAAGCGGTGATGAATGCTAACAGATCGTAGTACTGCAAAACTTAAACAACTGCTTCATGGGTGAAAGATAATATTTCCTTTGACTGCAGCCAACCATGCTGGAAGATAGAGCTAATGATTCCCTCCAAGCTACCACTTGGAAGGAGTTTTTGCTAAACTTAAACAGATTTACAGTGATAACAGACCAGCACAACCTGAAAGGAAGTTGTCAGGTCTGGCAGCTCCAGCACTGTTTTTGGAAGTGATTAGAATGTGTAGGGGATCCTAGAAACTCATCTTAAATATGGAGGAAGAGCTGGAACAGAATAAAGATGAAGGCTTGTATCGGGATTGGTTTTCCAGCAGCAGAATTATTTTCACAGGGTATCAGAAGAGAAGGTTTTTTTACAACAAGAAACTACAATGGGGCAACAAAAACAGAAATTGCAGTGAACACTCAGCAGGTCTGGCGGAATCTGTGGAGAAAAATCCTAGAGTTAACGTTTTGGATCCAGTGATCCTTCCTCAGAACTACACTGGACTTGCCCAGATGGACAATAAAATCTGAAAATATTACGTGACAATGTTGCAGAAATAAAATTATTGCTTTCAACACAAGAAAAGTGAAATAAGAGTGGCAGAAAATAGCATAAAAAATGGACTCCTGAACATTTACTAGGGAGAGAGAAATGAAGAATTTTGGGTGAAGCCTTCAAATTGTGGAGACAGTGAACCTAAGAGTTGTGCTAGAGCTCCATCTAATGGTAGACGTTTGTAGGTACCGCTCAGAGGCCTGACAGAATTGGTGACCCCAAAATGAGTAGCAAAGTTAATACATTGCTGTATTGTTGATGAATCCATCTCAGCTGTGGCACAGTGCCATAGAGGAGTTTCTCCAGGGAGAGTCCTTGGCCCAAGCTGCTTCATTAATGACTTGTGAGTATTCACGGAGGGCTGCACAATCTTTAAAAATATCCTTGAGACATTAAATTTTGCAGCAGTCTGTATTCTAAATGCAGAAAGCCTTAGGCTGTAAAACGGCAAAAAAAATTCAGGCCGCAGAAGTGATGACCTTCTCCAAAAAGAGAGAATCGAACTATCTGCCCTTGACACCAATGGCACAGCTACTGCTGAATCCTCCCCACTCAGCACCCTGGGTATTACCATTTGCTAGAATCTGGACAGGACCAGCTATATAAATACTGTGGCTACAAAAGCAGGTCAGAGGATGAGAACTGTGAGCTAAGTAACTCAGCTCCTGTCTTCCCCAAGCATGTCAACCATCTGCAGGACACAAGTTTGGAGTGTGCTGGGATACAGCGTGTGTGAGTGAAGAGTACTTGACACTCAAGAAGTTTGACATCATCCAGCATTCCTGATGAGGAGCTCCTGCCTGAAGCATCGATTTTCCTGCTCCTCGGATGCTGCCTGACCTGCTGTGCTTTTCCAGCACCACTCTTAATCTTGACGCTGATCTCCAGCATCTGCACTTCCCACTTTCGCCTAGTCATCCGGCAAAAGGCAACCAATAGAGTCATAGCATTACATAGCATGGAAACAGACCCTTCAGCCCAACTTGTCCATGCTGACCATGTTTTTCAAACTAAACTAGTCCCATTTGCCTCTATTTGGCCCATATCCCTTTAAACCTTTCCTACTCATGTACCCATCTAAATGGCTTTTAAGTGTTGTAATTATACCTGCGTCAGTCACTTCCTCAGGCAATACATTTCATATACACACCATCCCCTGTGTGAAAACTTTGCCGCTCAGGTCCCTGTTAAATCTTTCCCCTCTCACCTGAAACCTATGCCCTCTAGTTTTGAATTCCCCTATCCTAGGGAAAAAAAACTTTGCTGTTCACCTTATCTATGCCCCTCATAATTTTATAGACCTCTATAAGGTCATCCTTCAACCTCCTCTGCTGCATGAAGAAAAGAAATCCCAGCCTATCCAGCCTCTCCTTACAACTCAAACCCTCCAGTCCCAGTAACATCTTTGTAATGTTTCTCTGAACCTTTTCCAATTACCCAATTCATTTGCACCTCATCTACCACCTCATTCACCTCTTCCACAGTTTCAGCAGTGTGCATCATCAAACAAGCTGCATCACAGAAAATCACCAAGTCTCCTTCAACAATACCTTCCAAATATCTTCTTTGCCACAGAAAAGGACTAAGATAGCAGATAGATGGGAACATCTATCTACCTGTAAGCTCCCCTCCAAGACACACACAATCCTGATTTGGACCAATATCACCATTCCTGCATGGCCAGTGACTCAAAATCTTATGGACAGCACATCAATGTCCCTACATCAGAATTATTGCAGAGGTTCAAATTATGATAGCATTGAATGGCGGAGCAGGCTCGAGGGACTGAATGGTCTACTCCTATTCCTATTTCTTACGGTCTTATAGTTCAAGAAGGCAGCTCATCATCATCTTCTCAAGGGCAACTAAAGATAGGAAACAAATACTTGTTAATCAAGTGATGGCCCAAAAACTCTTGTAAGGATAAATGGACCTAAAGTATTACATTTGTTTCCCTCTGCATAGATTCTGCCTGACTGTTGTGTGTTTTCCAAATTTTCTGTTTATATATTAGATTTCCAGCATCCACAATGTTTTGTTTAGTACCAACATATTATAAATCAATCTTCATGAATATTGTACATGGGCGAATGATGATCCAATTTATTCTGTTTCATCTTCATTTCTTGTGCGTAATAAAATCCTGTATTATTATCAAACCTGAATTTGTATTTGTTTACATTTCAGTGAAAGGCCACCTTGTTAAAAGCAAGAAAAAAACCCAAAATAAAATATGATCTATCAAGCAGCATTTCCATCTGGGATCTGAATTGAGCGGTAATAACATCAGCTTGGATCTTAACACCATTTAGATGTTACCTGTTTCTCTGTATTGTGGTGAATTGACACTACTTCCATTTTATCTCTTGTGATTTTATATGTAAGGTGTGGAATGTTCCTGACTTCATGGTGGTAAATTTGAAGAAGTGGGTCAGGAAATTAAGGGGGAGTCAATTTGAGATGGCTCACCAGTGCGAATCTGCCATTTGAGCTACACCTGGACAAGAGGATCGGTTAATCCTTTCCACAGAGACAAGCCATCAATGATGACAATTAAGGCTGCCCCTACTTCCGTGTGGGCAGCACTCCAGCTCCTTGAAGGTGGGTTCTTCGTGGCCAGCTGGGGTGCCACAGGAAGGGAGAACAAAGGACCTACAATCACAGCAAAGTTCAATGGAGGGATTTTGGTTTCATCCTGAAGTACTTACCTGCCATAGATTCTGGTCATTTGTTCACTACAGTGCAAGCCAGATAAGGGCATCTCAAGTTGAGGTACCACAGCAGGACTGAACTTTCCCTGGCTGCACCCACTTCTCAAGCGCAGTTGACAAGACTCAAGAGCAATGGGCCAGCTGATTGGAGCAGCAGCATCGAGACCTCTCTTTCATTGATTGGACAAGGGCTTGGAAGTTGCCTCCCACAGGACTGATGACCCCACCTTGCTGGCAACAGATTTGAAATGGCCATTTGTTCCCAACCTTAGCATCTCACAAACCAGAGGAAAATGCTGCCAACGAGTCAAAGTCAGGCATCGTCATGTGAAATCATAATGCAGGTAGCAAACGAATTTAACTGGATGATTCCAGTGCTTTATTTTTATTCTTTTTGTAGGATGCAAGCTGGCTATCCTGAATTGCCCTTGACAAAGCTGTCCCTGCACCCTAGGCACATGCACAGCACTGAGGGAGTCCAGGATTTTGAACCAGCAACAGTGATGTAGCCCCAAGTCAGGATGTGGCACCAAGGAGAACCTTTGACATATGATGTTCCACCTTCTACCTTGTCCTTCCAGGAGATAATGGTTGTGAGTTTAGAAGGTGTTATTGAAGGAAGTTTGGTAAGTTACTGCATGGCATCTTGCAGATGGTATACACTGTGCGTCAGGTATTGAATATTAAACAGAGGTGGATGGAATGCCAGCCACATGGGCTACTTTGTCTTGGATAAATTTGAGCTCTTTGAATGTTATTGGAGCTGCACCCATCTAAAAAAGTGGAGAATATTCCATCACACTCCTAACTTCTGCCTTATAGATAGTGGACAGGTTGTGGGTGTCAGGAGGTGAGCAATTCACTGCAGGGTTCCAAGTCC
This sequence comes from Hemiscyllium ocellatum, assembly GCF_020745735.1. NCBI lineage: Eukaryota > Metazoa > Chordata > Chondrichthyes > Orectolobiformes > Hemiscylliidae > Hemiscyllium > Hemiscyllium ocellatum. Next base: position 19,391,883 of record NC_083417.1, on the reverse strand, counting down.
CTTGGGTGCTCTTGTAGTCACTGTATTTATACAGCTGGTCGAGGATCACCCAGTTGGTCCTTTTGCTAAAGGGGGTTAACATATTTCTGCCTCAATTTTGATGACACCAAAGTTGGATACTTTTATACTTTTCAGACCACAGAAACAGTTTCCAAGTTACAATTTCTTCATTGATGACTTTGGTTAACAATGAGTAAATACTTAAAGGGAGGCCACACCGTCAATCCTCATCACTTCCCGATGAGTTGACAGTGAGAAACAGCCTAAAATGCGAACATGGCTGTCAATCTCAGTCCAGGAGAAACAATATACGACCCTGACCTCTAAGGTCTGTTTTGGGAGGCACTTCATTCTTCTCTTGGCATCTCATAAATAGATACCAAAAGTAAACACCTCACTACAACTTGTTCATTTTATGAAAGGAGTAAGTACCGATGACACATGTTCTGTGTCTCTATTAATTTCTACTCCAGGCTAAAGGTCCATTTACAGTAACAGACATAATAGTTTGATAGACTAACATTTTATATGATGGGATGTTGATTCAATCACAGAATAGTGATAGCATACAAAGAGGCCATTTCTACACACCATTGCTGCTGTGCCATTTCTCTGCACAAGCAATTCAACCAGTGCCATTCTCCTGTATTTTCCCTGAAGCCATGCAATTGTTTACTCCTCAGATAATGATCCACATCTCTGTGGAAAGCCTCGATTGAATCTGCTCCCACTATCTCAGGCAGTGCATCCCAGATCCCAACCAATCACCACATGAAGCAGTGTTACTCATGTCAATGATATTTCTTTTGCCAGTCAGATCAATTTTTCTCAAAATAAGCATCTCAGCTCAGGCAGGCAATCAAAACAAAAAGAGGTAAAATCATGAAGAGCTAATTTGGGCCAAGCCCTGGAGTGACATGTGTAAACTGATTGTCTTGGTTGTGCATGTGTTATGAAGCTGCGAGTGTGCTGAACCTTTAAGAGAGTTAAAAGCAAGCAGAACTACATGACAGCACCAAGTGTTCTGAATAAGATGCAACGTAACAAGTGGTCCAGAAGCTGGGGTAGCTAGGGTAGCTGGTTTCCTGGGGACAGAAACAGATTCAAATTAGGCCAATCAGTTTAAATTATACCCACAAAAAAACTTCAATCAAGTTTGAATTTAGTGTATTGAAAATCTTAAAAGCCAATGACACAATCAGATGCTTTGGGGGTATAAGACCGAGGAAAATTGAACAGTTGGGAGGAGAGCTGCCACGCCACCAGCATGTAGAGACTGCCCCAAAAATAGCTCTCCTAAAGGTACCTTTATGAATCAGTGACCTATGAAACAGAAATCCACAAGAAGATGAAAAGAAGACACAGGAAGATCCACATAGAAGATTCGACAGCTGGCTCGTTTCCAAAGCATGAACTTTTGGGAAATCTTAATCGGGGGCTTTTATCAGACTCGTATTGCAGAAGGGGAAAGTAACAGATAGGTTAAAGGAAGGAGTTGTAAATAGTTGTTCGTTAATTATTCTCTGTTATACTTTAAGAAATAAAGTTGTTAATTTTCACCTTAAATAGTTCTTGGCCTCTTGAATTTTCACAGATTACTGTTCAGGATAAATCTTTTCTGAGTTGCTGGTTTAACTTAATCAGGAGGGTTTACCCCGTGTCATAACACCTGGTACAAAAGGAATTACAAGCATCCAAATACTACCCATAAATGTGAGGAAAGAAAAGAAAAGTAAGCTGAACTAGAAAGAAAGAGTTTGATGAACATTGAGAGAGACAAAGCATGGTGTGTATAAGTGCAAACTTTCTCATCAATAAGTCTATCTCCACTTTGCATGTTCAATTGCGATGTTCTATTCCTGTTCACTCAGCTCTGTCTGTACTCTTGTCTCTTATCTTATGAAGTTACCTTCTGCTCATCAGATTTTTGGACCAACATTTTCAGAAAATTTCCCCTTTGCATCCTTGCAAATCTCCATTACCAATCTGGTCATAGTGAGGACTGCAAATGCTGTAAAGTCAGAATCGATAAATCTAAATCTCTAAACCACTTGCTCCTCACCTCAAAATTAAGCCCTCTGATTGTGGACACATATTCCATGAGAAAGAGTTTCTCACAATCTACCCTGTCTGTGCCTCTCATAATTTTGGATACCTCAATCAGCTCCCCCTCAGCCTCCTCTGCTCCAAGGAAAACAAATCCAGCACAGCCAGTATTTGTCTCACTTGAATTTTCCCAAAAATCAGCAATATGTCTGTTTCATGAAGAGTTTCTCACTATAAGAAATCTGCGAGTTAACTCATAAAATTCTCCATTGCGTATCTCATGACAAGTGTACCTTGATGATGCTGGTCTCATGTGGTCTTGTGCCTAATGAGCGATGTAAGTATTCATTCTTTTTGGGTTTCTGCTGCTATTTAAATGTTTAAAGCCCAGCTGTACACCAGTTCAATTGCTACATGCCAGGAACTGGCTTTTACAGTTGCATTGTGGGAGGAATTGCTCCAGGTTGGTACACCAATTTGCTGAGAGGGACCTAGAGCCCTCCATAGATGGAGAGGAGGGCCATTAGCTTTCCTCATAACCACCGGTTGAAGCTATATCCCCAGACTCTGCAAGCCAATCTGTGGCAAGACATGTCAGTGTAATGATGAAAAGGGCGGTGCTGAAAAAGCACAGTATCTGAGTAGCAGGAGAGTCGATGTTTCAGGTTTATGCCAAATTAAACGTTAGTGTGTTAAAAGGTGTTAATTTTTATTTTAACTAGTTCTTGGCCTCTCAAATTTTCACAGATTAATTCATGCGATAAATCTTTTCTGTGTTGCTGGTTTAAATTAAGCAGCAGGGTTTACCCGTGTCATAACAGTCTGGGGGCTCATTGCTGGGATTTGAACTGTTTAGGGGGCTTTCATCTGTGATTTGAACTGTTTGGGCTTTTGGATTAGTTTAGACAGATTTGAGTAGATTTAGGGGTACAAAACATCCCAGCAGATATAAACACTTCCAGGTTAGTGTCCAAGATCTTTAAATAAAACGTAGGTGAGGTAATTTATTGATTTTTGGTCACTTGTGTTTGTTTAAACTAAAAGTGAGAGAAATGGATCTTAAAATTGCTAAAGAGGTTCTGGAATTTGAAGATGATTCTCAGATTTGTTAAGAACGTTTAGAAGGAAAGAAAAAGGCCATACTTTTAGAATTAGCAAATGAGTTGGATTTGGGTTTAACCAAGGTCAAAAGTGAAGCTGAAATTTTAAGGGAGTTACTCAAACACTCAGGTGTGTCAGTGAAACAGACAAGTGCAACAGAGGTAGAAATACTTCAGTTACAATTGAGGAAAATGGAGTTAGAAGATAAATAAAGAGAGAGAGGAGGTTCTTGGTTGAGCAAAGAGAGAGAGAAGAAAAGGAAAGGGAAATGAAGAGACAAGAGAGAGAAAGAGAGAGGAAAAAGGAAGAGAGAGAAGGTTCTTAACTAAGCAAAAAGAGAGAGAATTTGAACTTCAGAAGTTACGACTTAGTCAGCAATTCAAGTTAACAGGATGTTAACATATACAAATATGTCAAAATTCTGTCATACTTTGATGAGAAAGATGTTGAGGCCTTCTTCATTTCATTCAAAAAATTGGCTAGGCAGATTGAGTGGTCTGAGGATTTATGGTTAATGCTCGTTCAGACTACACTGGTAGGCAAAATAAATGAGGTATTTGCTGCACTGTCAGATGAAGGGTCAAGAGATTATGACGAGGTTAAACAAGCTATTTTAAGTGCTTATGAATTGGTACCAGAAGCATATAGACAGTCGTTCAGAAACACAAAGAAGGAATCAGGTTAGACTTATGTTGAGCTTGAAATAATTAAACATAGTCATTTTTATCAATGGGCACATGCTTTAAAAATAGTTAGGAACTTTGAGGCTTTAAAGAGAGATTATTCTGCTGGAGGAGGTTAAAAAAAATCTTCCAGAGATGGTAGTGTTATGGACTAGGCCAGACCACTCAAAACATTCTTAAGCAGGTAGCCCTAGACCTAACTTTGCAATTTGTTTGGCCAGTGTACAATGCAAATTACCCAGAATAAGTTAGCTCAGTTGATTACCAGGTTTTAAAATAGACAAAACATTATTCACAAAATTACACAATGAAACACAAAGAATAGAATAAAGAACCCCGACAGAACTCAGTTTATCCACACTAGACGTAATGATGTTGTTCTAGAATGTACACAACAGTCCCAATAAACAAACCTCCTTAAAAATATAAAAAATGAAACAAATGCTTATAGGTTGAAGTTAGAAGTGCAGAAAGAAAGACAGCGAGAGAGAGAGAGAGAGGTTGCTTCCACAGAACTGAAGTCCTCACTAGTTCTGGACTGAATTGCTCAGCTAGAGAGCTGACCTCTTCCCTTTCATTATACAGGTCACTTCTAAATCTTGACCACTTTGGCCTGAAGTCTCATTTGTTTATATATAAACAAGAGGCCTCTCAAAATCCTTTTCATCTCTGTACCAAACTGGTCACTTCAGAGCCAGGAAGGATTTATGACCCCTCTGAAAAACACCAAGGATACAGTATCCTTTAGATAAGGAAAAGATCTTAGAAAACAGGGACCAGCTTTGCGACACCTCCCCCTTAAAAAAAAACCATCAAGATCAAAAGATGGCTTCATTTTTAAAACCCTTCAAAAACAAACTGCTTAATAGGCTAAAATACACTATACCAACTATACACATACAGACATGTACAACCCCGCGCGAATTCAGGCCATGGTACACCCGCCACTGAACACCCATCACTGAACACTCGACATCTCAGTCGAGTTTCAATAATGCATCGGCAATTGCATTTTCATGACCTGTCCCATGCACATTTGTCAAATTGGATGGCTGCAACAACAAGCTCCATTTAAACAGTCTGGCATTTTTGCCCTTAAATTTTTCCAAAATGTTAATGGGTTTTGATTGGTGTATACCATTGTCTCAGATGCATTGCTGGTAATATAAACACTAAAATGTTGTAATGCCAACACCAAGCTTAAAGTCTCTTTCTCCATCGTTGAATATTTCTGTAGATGAATGTTCAACTTCCAGGAAAAATACTCGATGGGTCTTCCTATCCCATCATCATCCACGTGCAGGAGCACCGCACCAAATCAACACCCACATCACTGGCATCAATAGCCACCTTGAAAGGCTTTGTGTAATATGATCTGGTTAATACTGGTTAACACAGTTTTTAGGCTGTCAAATGTCTTTTGACAGTCTACTATCCACTGAAACCTCTTGCTTTTTTTAACAATTCAGTGAGTGGAGCAGCCACACTGCTAAAGTTTGGCACAAACCTTTGGTATAATCCATTCAATCCCACTGCTCTTTTCATCGATGGTGTAGGAAATTCCCCAATTACTTTTGTTTTTGCATCCTTTGATGCCATTTGTCCATGGCCCAGGAAGGTGACCTGGGCTTTGGCAACTTCACTTTTAGCCCAGTTTACCACCAAGCCTGCCTTCTGAAGTCAATCAAACAAGTATGATAAATGCTGTAAATGTTTCTTTCATGAGTGAATAAAAATCACCAAGTCATCAATATACATTATACAGTTGGGTAATCCGGCAATAACCTTATTAGTCAGTCTCTGAAATGTGGCTGGAGCATTTTTCATACCAAATGGAAAGACTTTGAACTGATATAGTCCATTTGGCATTACGAAAGCTGAAATTGCCTTTGCTCTCTCTGACAGGGGTACTTGCCAGTAGCTTCTGAGCAATTCAACTTAGAAATGTAAGTTGCTTGTCCTCCAACCGTGGAATTGGATTTGCATCAGTCTTTGTAACGGCATTGACTTTGCAATAGCCCATACATAACTATGAGTGAGCTCCAGTCATTGTAACTCACTTCGATAACGCCATCTTGGAGCATGCGCTCTATCTCCTTATGAACCTATACAAACCTTAGAGAGTTATGCCTATAAGGATATTGCTTAATCAGAACAATGTCTCCTATATTTACATCATGCACAATTAGGCTAGTACTTCCCAGTTTATTTCTTCATATCTCCCCATGTGATAGTAATAACTCTTTCAGGTCATTTCAATTTTCTTGGGGAAGATAAGTCAATAATTTACCCCAATTTTTGACAACTCCCTCATTGTCCAAATTGATTTGAGGAATGTCCAATTCAGAATCCTCTGAACTTGGTTCTTCCTTCCGTGCTGTAATCATTAACACCTTCTCCTTTGCTTTCCTTCCCTATCAAAATATCTTTTGAGCAAATTCATGTAACACACACTATGAGATTTCTTCCTGTCTGGAGTCCTTATCAAGTAGTTCACCTCACTCAATTTCCTCTCAACTTGATAAGGTCCACCAAACCTGGCTTTAAAAGGTTCACTTGTCACTGAAAGTAACACCAATATCTTATCCCCAAATGCAAAATTGCGAATTTGTGATTTCTTATTCATTGTTTCATTGTATGCTGTGATACTTTTAAATGCTGTCCAGCCAACTCTCCAGTTCTAGTTAATCATTCTTAAAAATTTGACACATAGTCTAAATGGGATTCCTGAAGAAGGGCTTATGCCCGAAACGTCAAATTTCCTGTTCCTTGGATGCTGCCTGACCTGCTGCGCTTTTCCAGCAACACATTTTCAGCATATAGTCTAAATGGGTGGTCTCTGAATTCTGACTTATTAATTTCTCCTTAATCAATTTTAATGGTCCTATTACTTCATGCCCAAAAATTAACTCAAGTGGACTGAATTTGGTCAATTCATTTGGTGCATCTCTGGTCACAAAAAAGTACAAACAGAACTTCCTTATCCCAAACATCTGGATAATCCTGACCATATGCCCTCAACATGGTCTTTAATGCTTGATTCCATCTCTAGCGATTCCGTCTGGTACACATTAGATTTGAATTGCTTTATTCCCAAGTTATCCATAACCTCCTTGAATAGTTTGGATGTGAAGTTTGGTCCTTGATCTGACTGGATCTCTATTCGTAGTCCATATCTAGTGAAAAATTTAAGTAACTCTTCTACAACCCTTTCAGCTGTATTGCTGGAAATCTGGTCGATATATCCATTATTGTTAATGAAAACGTATTCCCACTTTTGTTTGAGATAAGGGACCTACACAATCAGTCAAGACTCTTGTGAAAGGTTCCTCAAATGCTGGAAAAGGTATTAATTTGCAGGTTTTATTACTGTCTGTGGTTTTCCAATTAGCTGACACATATGACACATCTGGCAAAATTCAACTATATCCTTGTGTAGTCTAGGCCAGTAAAAATGTCTTTGTATTTTAGCCTGTGTTTTCCTCACCCCTAAATAACCTCCAGGTGGTAGCTTATGCTCCAACTGCAGCACCTCCCTTCTATACCCTATTGGCGAAACAAGTTGATGAAACTCTGTCCATTTCTCATCTGCTTGAATGTACGATGGTCTCCATTTCCTCATTAAGACATCATTTGTTAAGTAATAACACATAGAGATGCATTCACTCTCCTTCTCTGTATGTGCCTTTTGATACAACTGTTTTAAAATCTCATCTTTCTGCTGTAATTCAATAAGCATAGCAGAGCTAAAGATACTTGTATGTTCACCTACAAGTGAACCTACAAGGCTCTTCATCCTTAATCAACTTTTGATTATCTTGTACAGTCTGAGGCAGTTGTCTAACTTCCCTTGTGCTTTTTGTTACTACTCCAGCAAAACTCCCAGGCTTGTCCAGTTTTCCTACATCTGGCTTTGTGCCAGCCCACCAACACTATGATTCTGTGTGGCCCACTTTATTACAATGAAAACACCAGAGCTTTTTAACTTCTTTGTCCCCCTCAAAGGTTTCTTTTTTACCCTGTGGTAAGTTATCCTTATAATCTTCACTGAGATCTACTTTTCCACGTGAGGATTTGTCTTTGCCCCAATTTCTAACACTCATGGACTGAAATTGATTCTGGAATCCAAACTGAGTTTTATGGACCAGCTCATAACCATCAGCCACTTCAACTGTTAACCTTGCCATTTTTACTCTCTGCTCTTCCATATGGGTTCGCATCACTTCCTCACTAAGGTAACCTGTAGCCTTTATCTCCAACTTTTTAAGATGACTTTCCTTTTTAAGTCAAGATTAGAGTGGCGCTGGAAAAGCATAGCAGGTCAGGCAGCATCGAGGAGCAGGAAAATTGACATTTCGGGCAAAAGCCCTTCATTTCCTGCTCCTCAGATGCTGCCTGACCTGCTGTGCTTTTCCAGCACTGTTTTAATCTTGACTCTAATCTCCAGCATCTGCAGCACTCACTTTTGCCTAGTTGATTTTTCCTTTTCAAGTGTCAGTTTTTGAAGTTCAAAATCTCTCTCTTTTTCTTTCTCTTCTGCTTTTAATCATAACTCAAACAGTTTCATTTCTGCTGCCCCTTTCTTATCTCCTGCCTCTAATTCAAGCTGTTTCATTTATAATTGAATTCTTGTCATCTCTATAGATTCTGATGGTTTCTTCGGCAAGTTTAAATGCTGAGCTACTGCTATAATTATCTCTCCTTTCCTCACAGAAGCAGGCAGGTCCAATCCCAGCTTGTCTGCTAACTCTTGCAGCTTGGTCTTATTCACCTTTTGAAAATATTCCCAAGTCACCATATCCATATCCAGAAAACGTTTGGCATCTGAAAGAGCCTTTACTATCCCAAGCTTTGTCTACCCAACCAAACCTACACCCAAAATAAAGAAACTAGCACCTACCACTCGCGATTTAAAGTCCCATATAGATCCCTCAGTATGTTATGGACTCAGCCAGACCACTCAAAACATTCTTAAGCGGGCAACTCAGATCATAACTTTGCAATTTGTTTCGTTAAGTGTACAGTGCAAATTACCCAGATTAAGTAAGCAAGGTTGACTATCAGGTTTAAAACAGACAAAAAATTTATTCACAAAATTACACAATGAAACACAAAGAATTAGAAAAAAGAACCCCTACAGAGCTCAGTCTATCCAAACTAGAATTAATTATGCTGTTCCGAATGTACACAACATCTCAATAAGCAAACACCCTTAAAAAAACAGTAACAATGGAACAAATGCTTCCAGGTTGAGGTTAGAAGGGCAGAAGGAGCTGAACTCCTCACTAGTTCTAACAAGTTCTGGACTGAACTGCTCAGTTAGAGAGCTGACCACTCCCCTTTCATTACACAGATCACTTCTAAAACATGATCCCCTGAAAAAACCAAGGACACAGTATCCTTGAGAAAAGGAACAGCTTTTAGATGAAAAGGACCAGTTTTGTGACATAAGACTTCACGTGGAGGGACAGAAAGCTTAGGAAGTGAGAACAGCAGCAGAATTAGCAGAAGAATACATGTTGGTGCATAAGACAAGCTTCCGTCCAGAATTTCGTCCGGTGAGGGATAGAAGTTGGGAGAAGGGGAGATCCTACACTACCAATCCAAGAGTAGAGAGCACTGTATAGAATTTACCACAGGTAAAAGAAGCCCAAGTGGGTGGACACAAGGTGATAGGCCTCAGGTTTTCTCACTGTAATGGAAAAATACAGTGTTTTCGGAAGAGCACTGGGAAAAGGTGTTTTCACTGCCAGAAGGTGGGACACGTAAAGTCACAGTGCTGGTCGTTAAAGAAAGGCATTGTGGGAAAAGAAGCTAAGCCGGTGGCATTAGTGAAGGTAGTAAAGGAGACCCCAAGCAGAGCTAAGGAGATGCAGGAGAGTACATATCCTAGGCAGGGGCTGGGTGTGGAGTTAATACCTAATGTCTACAAAGAATTTGCCTCTGTGGGTAAAGTTTACTCAGAAAGAATGGGGGAGAAGGACACAAAGTTATCATTTTGAGAGATACAGGATCTAACTAATTGCTGATCGTAAAGAATGAGCAACTATGCACTCTTACTGATTTGTTACCCGCGAGTATGGCAATTTGGGATAAATGGATAGAAATTTAATGTTCTCCTATGTAAGATCAGGTTAGAGTGCCAACTCAAGACTGGGGAAGTTACAGTGGGATTGATTGACAGATTGTCAGTTTCAGGAATTCAGTTTGTTCTTGGGAATGATTTGGCAGGATTTAAGGTGGAAGTGACAGCCCTTGCGGTGGAGGAGCCCATGGAAGACTAAGAAACTGAGGAGTTAAAATAGAAATATCCTGGTTTCTCTCAGACAGTGTAGTAACCAGATCCCACCATCATAAGTCTCAGCACAAAGCAACAAGTAAAGAGAATGATGAAGGAGTTGAGGTTCAGTTAGCGAATACCCTGTTTGAAGTACTGCTGTAGGAAAAACCTGAACAAGCAGAGGGTCAGACAGAAGTGTTTACCCCTGAAAGACTAAGAGACTTGCAACATCAAGACAAGATGGTAAAAGATATATATGTGGATGTGTACTCTGAAAAGGAGGCAGAGGGTTATTATCTGAAAGATAGAATCCTAAGACGGAAATGGGGACCAGGGCAGGTTAGTGCAGAGGAGAAATGGGCCAAAGTGCACCAGATTGTGTTGCTGGTAAAATTCAGACAGGCGGCGTTACGAGTAGCTCATAAACTAACTGTAGGAGGTCACTGACGAGTATGAAAGACTCAGGTTAAGGTACAAAAATATTTTTATTTGCCTGGAATGCATAAGGATGTGGTTAACTTTTTTGCCATATGTGTCATACATGCCAAATGGTAGGTAAGCCACAGGCAGTAATAAAACCAACATCTTTGTTGCCAATTCCCTCATTTGAAGATCCTTTCATGTGGGTAATAATTGATTGCGTATGTCCCCTCCGGAGAACTAAAACTGGGAACCAGTACTTGTTAACCATAACGGATGTGTCTCCCAGATTTCCGGAGGCAATTCCATTATGGCGTATCAAGGCAAAAAGAGTAGCAGAGGAGTTAGTGGCTTTCTTCACATGATGAGGGTTACCCAGAGAGATTCAGTCAGACTAAGGGTCAAATTTTACTGATTGGCTGTTTAAGGGGGTAATGGATAGCTTAGGTATACAGCACTTTATATCCAGTGCATATCATTCTGAATCCCATCGAGACTATACTCTTAGGACTACCCAAATGATTGGGATAAAGGTATCCCATTGTATTGGTTGGCATTAGAGATGCCCCAAATGAATCTACTCAGTTCACTCCCTTCAAGTTAATATTTGGGCATGAAATGAGAGGTCCTTTGCAATTAACTAAAGAAACATTGACAGGAGTAAAGTCTGAGATCTTACACTTCAATCATCTATCAGAGTTAAGGGAGAGACTAAATCAAGTAGGTGATTTAGCTAAACAGCACCTAAAGCGGGCACAGAATTGGATGAAGCAGGTGGGTGATAAAAGCTCTAAGACTTGGACATTTTCCCACGGGATGGTGTGTGAGTACTGTTACCAGTGATAGGAGATCCCTTCAAAACCAGGCTTAGTGGTCCCCATCAAATAGAGATACAGTTGAGTCAGGTAAACTATCTAGTAAAGGTTCCAGATCGAAAAGAAAGGTGTAGGGCATGTCATGTAAACAGGTTAAAACCATATTATACTGGAGGGAAAGAACTGGAGAAACAGGTGTTAGTTACTTCCCCACAGAGTGAGGAATAAAATCCAGATGATGTGGATGTTGATGTGCCCCAAAATAGATTTTAAAATGAAGATGTCATTGAGAAGTGGGATAGATTGGTAAGCTATCTGTCCCAGGAGCACAGAATGCAGTTGAAAGATTTGTTACAGCAGTATTAGGACATTTGTAAGAATCAGATAGGGAGGACTAATGCTATTGTACATGAAGCAGACATAGGGAATACTGCTCTGATAAAACAACTCCCCTATTGGCTTAATCCTTTCAAAGCCAGACAGATCCAGAAGGAGGTGGAGGCCCTGATCAATAAGGACATCGTTGAACCAAGCCAGTGTGAGTGGAGTTCACTGATTGCCTCAGTTCCCAAACTGGATGGGACTCAATGATTCTGCGTGGATTTTCTGAAGGTCAACACCATGACAAAATTGGACTCATATTCAATTCTTAGATTGGTGGACTGCATTGAGCAAGTCGGTCCAACCAGTTACATCACCAACTTGGACTTAATGCATGGTTACTGGCAGGTACCTTTACCAGAGACAGTGAAAGAAATTCCCGTGTCTGTAATCGCAAATGGACTATATCAATTTAAAGTGATGGTCTTTGGAATGAAAAACGCACCTGCCACAATCCAAAGACTCATGAACAGTGTTGTGGCTGGGTTAATAAACTGTGCAGTCTATTTGGACAATGTAATGATCTTTAGTAAGCTCTGGAAATATCACATGGTGCAGTTGGCAGAGCTCTTTGAATGACTATGAGAAAAAAAACTGGTAATAAAGTTAAATAAAACTGCATTCATGAAAGCAGAGGTGACATTCTGGTCATGGAGGGTTGATCCCATGGAAAGCAAAGACAAAGACCATTGAGGAATTTCCATGGCCAACCTCAAAGAAAGAGGTGCATTGATTCTGAGGACTCAGTAGATTCTATTGGAAGTTTAGATCAGAGTGGTGCTAGAAAAGCACAGCAGGTCAGGCAGCTCCTTGGATGCTGCCTGACCTGCTGTGCCTTTCCAGCACCACTCTGGTCTAACTCTGGTTTCCAGCATCTGCAGTCCTCACTTTTCCCTAGATTCTATTGGAAGTTTGTTCTAAACTTCAGCAGTGTAGTGACACTGTTAACCAATTTGCTGAAGAAGAACACAAAGTTTCGGTGGACAAAACAATGCCTGGAGGCATTCAACCATTTGAAATCAATATTAACCACTAAGCTAGTTTTAATTACACCAAACTTTTCAAAACCTTTTAAAGTCACCATTGATGCTAGTGACATAAAAGTTGGAGCTGTATTCCTACAGGAAGTTGAGAATGGGATTGAACTGCCAGTTGGTTACTTTTCGAAGAAGCTCAACATCCACCAGAAGAAATACTCCACAATCGAAAAAGAACTATTGAGTTTGGTACAAACCTTACAGTATTTTAATGTTTCTGTCATAAAGAATGTGTTGGAGACAGTTGTGTACATGGATCACAATCCTCTTACATTCTTAGAATGCTTTAAAGACAATAATATGAGACTCTCTTGGTTGGAGTCTAATGTTACAAACTTATAATTTAAAAATCACACATGTTGCAGGCCATAAGAATGCAATCACAGATGCATTATCATGGATTTAACTGATAAAGTTTGGATGAGATTTTATATATACACGGTTATATGGGAAGAAGTTAAGGTGAACTTAGATTAAAGTTATAAGTATGTTAGGGTAATGTGTGTAAAGAATAGAAAAAAAAGAAGATATCTTTTCATTATGATAGTTCATTTTTCTTCAGGGAGGTGGTGTTATGAAGATGTGGGTGTACTGTAACTTTAAGAGAGTTATAAGCTAGCAGAAGTACCTGATAGAACAAAGTGCTCTGAAGAAAATACAATGTAACAGGTGGTCCTGCAGCTAGGGTAGCTGGTTGCCTGGAAACAAAAACAGATATGAATTAGGCCAATCAGTTTAAATTATATACCCCCAAAAATTCCAAACTCCATTCTAGTTTGAATTTATTGTATTGACATATTAAAAGCCACAATCCGATGCTGTGAGGGTATAAGACCGGGGAAAATTGAACCACTGGGGGAGAACTGCCGAAAGACCAACAGATGTAGACTGCTAGTCAGAACTCGCTGTCTAGAGAAGGAGTTGCACAGAGAAAAACATCGACACCGACCTGGAGAGCAACTCTTCAGAGGAAGATAACGAGAAGATTCGACCGTTGGCTGGTTTTGAAATTTGATTTTTTTTCAGTAAACCTTAATCGGGGATATTATCAGACTAGTATTGTTGAAGGGAAAGTAAAATATAGGTTAGAGGAAGGAGTTGTAAATAATTGTTCATTAATTATTCTCTGTTATACTTTAAGAAATAAAGTTCTTAATTTTTATTTCAAATAATTCTTGGCCTCTCAAATTTTCACAGATTACTGCAAGGGATAAATCTTTTCTGTGTTACAGGTTTAAATTAAGCAGGAGGGTTTACCCGGTGTCATAACAATAACTTTGTCAAAATGCACAAACAGATGCAGGAACAACAGGCAGGCTTGATGGGAGATTGGACAAGTCTACCAATGTCACGTGTGCTGTGTTATCTTTTGTGCATGCATCTGGCTGTCTCTATGGACAGTTCAACATGTGCCGTTGATAGCCAGGTCCAGCACATTCAGTGTGTGATAAATATGCAGACAAACCAGTACTGTGTCATCGTATCCATTGGTGCTCAGAATCAACATTGAGGTGACAGTGAGATGAGGGACATTGACCTAACTCCAGGTGCCCCTTCCTCACAAGAAGACAGGGATGGAACCAGTAAGATTCCAACTGGGGAAGAATCACATCCAGGCCCACTAGAAGATTTATCTTAGGACACTTCAGAAGGGCATGGCTTCTCCACCTTCTCCCTGCCTGCCACCCTCCACATTGTGAAACTTGAAGCCACGCAGCGTGAGCCAACATCTGACCAGGACCTGACCAATGAAAGTTGAGAAACTAGTCATTCTTCAAGCAGAATGATGCTCTAACCATGCCCGAAAAATAAATCTTTCTGTAGCGGCATGAATCTTTAACATTATTGAATGAAGAAGCATCAGCGATTGTCAAAGTTTCCATCAGTTTGCAACCTTTTTTTTTTAAACAACAGGGAAAGTGGAGAAAGAACAAACTAGTAAGCTCCATTTGCAGTTGGGATTAAACAGGGAAACTGGGCACTGCCATATCAAAGTATTTACAGTCAGTGGAAGATGATTTCACACAACTCAGTTCCAGTGATGTTGGTTATCGAACAAATTGCGCCTGGGTTACTGTGACCAATTATACTGTGCTGTAGGATGGAGAAAGTGGTGTTACTTCTATTGAACATTCTCATTTGCTTGTGCCCATGTGCCAAACATGCTGGCATCAGCACTGCAATGAAAGGTAACAATCGGTTCCAAAGTGTAGTCTTGAAGGGGGAGAAATATATTACAAGTGAAGTAGAGATGTGCCATGTGATGTGTTGAAGCTGGTGCATGTCTGAACCAATCTTCATGAATCAATCAAAAGTCACTGCATTTGACTCACGAATCGGCGTAAGGTGCATCCCAAAGCTCTTAGAATGCTTTCTTAGTGCACAGTCTCCTACCTGGATGCTCACAGTATCTCTGCCTCATCTTTTCTTGTCTTTCTGTACGTTGGCATCTCACTCACAGCTAAATATCTCATAGTAGTTATCACAGTGAAGGCCTGAAGAAGATGTTAGCAAACTGAAGACACCCATTACCTACTCAGATGTTTGTGTCATGAATTGTTGCTGTCTGCTTTCTCTCCACTGCCTGGCTAAATAACAACAGTAACCAAATGGATGAGATTGAGTAATACCATTATGTTATAGCAAGAAAATAGGCCTATAACTGACGAGCAAGTTGTCATTCTGGATGCTAAAACATTATGCACAAAATTTGACACTTTTCTTAATGTCTCATCTTTCCTAGTTCATTTTTCTATGCTTGCCATTTTTGTAACCCAACTGAGTTGCAACTGTCTATGTTGCTTAAGGACTGGGAAAAGTCTGTCCATAGCCAACCCACTATGATAACCTCTTCTGAAGTCCATAATAAATTATAGCATTGTCATCTTCAATATTGTTTCATGGAAATATTATCACCATGAAGCACATGCAAGTCTAAGCGTTCTTTGGTTTCTAAGTCTTTACCTTTTACTTACTCACATTGCATTGAGATAGTGAGAAAAGTATAATTGAATACATTTTCACAGTTCCCAGTGAGCTGGAACTGGGCAATAGAGGGTTTGTGGTTCAACCAATAGATGCTGAATAAAAAGAAAAGCCTCAAAAGATTTGGAAATGTGGTCTGAACGACAGCCTCTCGCTTCTCTACTGGAGAGAACATTGATTATCCAGTATTCTAGTGTATTCAAATACTCCCCCCCCATTGCTGACTCCAATGTCAGGGTTTATTATATCAGCCATTGCAGATAAAATAAATTTTTCAGAACAAAAAACAGAAGTTTTTGAATAAAAGCCCTCAAATATCTCTCCATTTATGGAGTGAGCCTGCTTACTCTGTGCAAGTAGAAGTGACTCTTGATTCGGAGCCCAGTTACAAATTTCCACCTCCTACAATATTGAAATATTGGGCTAGTAAATAGTGAAAGGTTAGGCAACATCCGAAGAGCAGGAGAATTGGTGTTTCGGGCATGAGCCCTTCAGGAATGCTGCCTGACCTGCTGTGCTTTTCCAGCACATCACTCTCAACTCTACCTCCAGTATCTGCAGTCCTCACTTTCTCTGAGTAAACAGTGAATATTGTTTAACAGCACCCTGGCTATACCTACACCACAAGGGCTGCAGAGGTGCAGGAAGGCAGCTCGTTTAGTATCTTCTCTAAGGTAATTAGGCATGGGCAATAAAGTCTGGCTTAGACGGTGATATTGTGACTGAATAAATAATAAAATAAACAAACCCGTTTTCTTTACTTTTTGCTCTATTTGAGTTTATACATTAAAAAAATGGAATTGAACATCAGTGGGCATCTGAAGTGGACAGCTGCATTGTCCAATAAAAAGTCCTTTGGTTGAAAACAATTTCCAAAGCTTGCATTTCTTTAGACAAAGGTGGTGTATGTTTCTGATGTTTCATTCAGGCACATTGAAGACCCAGACTGGTCAACATCTGACAAGTGTTTGAAGGGCTGATGTGAAAGTGCCGCTGTTCAATGAGTTGCCCATCAGCAGGTCCAAAAGCGTGAGTGCACCTTGACAACATAATTTGTGGGTGGTCTTTTATGGGTTAGTCTCCCATAACTACCAAGCAGCTTCATTTTTAAATTTGTTGAACTATTCAAACATACCGATTTAAACCATTAATTCACCAAATATAACACAATATCAATCAACACGGCTTTGACTCTGGGAATTAACCAGAATGACATTGATTTATTGGCTTGCATGTTCACAAAAAAAAAGAGAGAGAATATTACCTGAATAACTGAAGTGTTAACTCTTTAAATATTGACTTGGACTAAATGCCTCAACAGTTCCACAAGCTTCAAATTTAGGTCACAAATTAACTCATTACTCTACGGTCGAAACTAACTTTTCATGTGATTAGTTGTAAGTAAAATGTTAATATGGCTCTAAGGCAGAGGGAATGCCTCTCCAGATTTTAAATATTGATTCTGTTTTGCCCAATATATTAATTCAAGTCTAGCATGCTGGAGGCAGAATTCAATGGCCCACAGGAGTTGCTGAGTGTCGGGGATGGGGATTTCATCAAGTGTAATTCCCCCTTAATTAGGTTCAGGGCTATGAGATTCACATCAGTACTTTTTTTAAAATTGCTCCTGAGATGTGAGTATTGCTGGCTAGTCCAGCATTTCTCGGCTACCTCTAACTATACAGAGAACAATTAAGAGTCAACCACATTGCTGCAGGTCTGGAGTCATATGTAGGGCCAGACCAGGTAGGAATGGCCGATTTCCCTTCCTAAAGGGCATTAGTGAATCAGATGGGCATTTTTATTACAGTGGTCACACGGTCGCCATTAGGCCAGCTAACTTTTTTAAAATTTCCAATTCTTATTTAATACAAACTTCATTCTCTGTCATGGTGGAATTCGACCTCTTGTTCCCAGAGCATTAGCCTGGGTCTTTCGGATTATAGGTCAGTGACATTACTACTGTCACAAAGCAGTTTATTTTGCATTGGCACATTACCTGATGCAGAAACATGCTTTGCTGTAATGAAGAAGGAAACTCTTTCTGTTATATGGGCTTACAAGATGTTTTTAGATTACATCAAGTCATCAAAACATGTCGCAAACCATTAATATATCAATGGGATGAGACAAAACGTGCCTCAAAGAATACAAATATTTAAATTTTTTGGGGTTCATTTGTAATTCTGTCTATGTGCAGAGTAAAGTGCAGACAACAGCAGATGCTCTCTCCAGGGCAACAGTTGACAACATTACTGTCACAATGTCAATTTCATCGAAGAAATCGAATCATACACTTTGTCCATCATGTCACAATGGCCAGCAATTTATAATGGGTTTGGCTAGTTCTGAGTAGAGCACATTAAGAGATCTAAACATCTGCTAATGTTACACTGAGGGTTGGCTGCATCACAGGTTCAATGACATGACCGTGAAAGTGTATTTCAAACACAGGAATCATTCAACCATTGTTTCTGACAGACAAATGTGTGATCAATGACTTAACATCCTAGCTTCACTTCAAGGGACCACTTGTAGATCCTGCACCGAGAATACTTAGGAATGACCAAGTACAGGGCACGTGTGGTGGTGGAAGTGTTGTGGTCTGAGATCTCTAGGGATGTTGAGGGATTCATTGCCAATTGTCAAACACAAGACATCCACAGAGCAGCATGAATTGTACCATTACTATTCAACAAATTCCTAACCATAACTTGGGAATGTGTGGAGATGAACTTCATTGCATTCAACTGATTATTTCTCTCAATGGATTGAGGTAAAGAAATGATTAGATTACTTAGATTAGATTAGATTACTTACAGTGTGGAAACGGGCCCTTCGGCCCAACAGGTCCACACTGACCCTCCAAAGAGCAACACACCCAGACCCATTCCCCAACACCTAACACTATGGGCAATTTAGCATGGCCAATTCACCTAACCTGCATATCTTTGGATGTGGATATGTGGCAACAACAGAAATATTTATCTGAATTTTATATGAAATGCTTACAACACACAGAATTTCTGATGTGGTAGTTTAGGAAACACGACAATTTGAGAACAAGTATTTGCAGCCAATTCCGGACTTCAGTATCAAAAACAGAAATGGATGGAGAAACTCAGCAAATATGGAAGCATCTGTGGAGAGAGCAGGGTCAATGTTTCGGGTCCAGTGACTCTTCCTCAGAGCAAATGGTTTAGTTACATTTGAAGGAAATTCTACTTTATACGCAGCACTATCAAATTAGTGGTCCATCCTACCCTAGTGTCATTTAGCACCATCAGAGCTACTGATGGGCAAAAGGCTGGAGATTCAGTTCTCTATCCTTCCTAAGAAATTTACTCTGTGATTGTGCCTTCATAATTTGCAAGGATTACTCAATAGATCACACATCACAATAAATGTGATCGAGCGAGGAGTTGGCAAGAGCCAGGAATGAGTCAACAAGTGTGGATATGGGATTTAAACAAAGAAGGTCATGATTGTTCATGAGGTGGAATCCAACTGAGATCATGTATCATTTGTATAATCGACGGGACTGTACAAAGGAACTGGAGCATCTTAATCCTGATATCCTCAGATTATTATTTGGAATGAATTGAAAGGCAACCCTGTAACTAAGTCCTAACATCAACATCTTGATGTCAGTGTTAACCACAACACATGTTGCAAGCCATTCTATAGGACCGAATGCAAGGAAAGCTTTAATTTGTAAAAATTGCTACTGCTTTATGTTGATGACCAACTTCACAATATACCTTTATGTTAGTTATGCTCCTTCATCTTTAATGCAGTTGGCGTTTCCACATACCTCAGGGGAACAAGAAGCATTTTGAAATTTAAAAGATGCACTTTACTAAAAATATGTACTAATTCGAGTCATATTCATTAATCTTAAAGTCATTATAAGTGCATTTAATGGAATTTTAAGGGACAGTATTGATTTGTGCTGATGGTGCTTTCCCATGATAATGCTTTACTGAAAAAAAATGCCATTAATCTTTTACAGCAGTTTTGTTGATAGACGTCTCATTATTTCTCTCTCAGTGCATTACAATTGTCTTATTAATTCTTTTTGGCGTCTAGGTTTTGATTTATTTGACATTATATGGAATTACTGCCAACCATAATTTGGCCATAACTCAAATCACTCCGGGTAATCTAATTGGTCATTTAAAAAAAAATATTTCTGATTTTATGGGACAGAAAACCATAGTCTGAGCAGCAGGACACCTTCCTGTTGTGGATGACAATAACAGAATAACAGGCTCCCATGTATCATTTAAGGTTTGTTGTGCTAACTAATCCAGACTCAGCCTTTTAGAATGATTATTATCAAATACCTGCAGGATCCAGTTCAATTCTATATTGTAACGCTGTAGTTAACAGCTTATTTTTGAGGTAAACAACAGGTAACAGTCCCCAGCTGCAATGAAATTATGCATTTTTATACATTCATTACAATTTTCCATTTTATTGATGCAAAGTGGTTTATACTTCCGATAACTCTCGGCAGTTGCTGCCAGTAATGGTCTCATAAAAACAGGATTGGTAGTCTATGAAGTAGAAAATACTGTTTTCTACTCATCAAGAACTGAATAAGACCAAAAGAAAGAGGAAGAGAAGTAGGCCACTGAGCCTGCTCCACCATTCAGTGAGATCATGGTTGATCTGATAATGCTCAAATCTACTTGCCTGACTTTCCCCCATAATCCTCAATTCCCTTAATGATTAAAAATCTGTCTATCTCAGCCTTGAATATACTTAATGACCCAGCCTTGACAGTATTTTTTAATAAAGAATTCCACACATCATTAGCCTCTGAGAGAAACAGTATCTCTTCATTTCTGTCATATACGTGTGACCCTCTATACTGAGCTAATGCCCTCTGGTACTAGACTCTCCCACAAGATGAAACAACTTTTCCTCAGCTGTTCTGTCAAGCCTCCTAAGGAACTCATAAGTTTCAATAAGGTCATGCCTTACTCTTCTATATTCCAATGAGCACAGGTCCCAATCAATCAACCTCTCCTCATAAACCAGTCCGTCTATACTTGGATTCAGTCCAGTGAATCGTCTCTGGGCTGCCTCCAATGCCAACACATTCCTTCGTAGATAAGGGACCCAAAACCCTTCCCAGTAATTGCAGCAATGGTCTGATTAGTGCCTTGTCTACTTTCAGCATACCTTCTTTATTTTTATATTCAATTCCCTTTGAAATAAAGGTCAACATTCCATTTGTTTTCCTGATTACTCACTGAACTTAAGTGTTAGCTCTTTGTGATTCATGGATGAGTACTCTTAAATCCCTCTTTGTAGCCTTCTACAGTCTTTCTCTATTTCAATCATTTTCAGCTCCTCTATTCTTCCTGCCAAAATGCACAACCTCACTTTTTTTCCCACATTATATTTCATCTACCATGCTTTTGCTCACTTGCTTCACATCTCTATAGCCCTGGAGATTCTGTGTCATTTCCCCATTTGCCTTCTCATCTACCTTGGTGTCATCTGCAAACTTGGCGAGAGAACATTCACCTTCTTCACTTATGTAATTAATTTATATTGTAAATAATTATGGCCCCATCACTGATCTCTATGACACTCCATTAGTTACCAATGCCCTGTCCTTTCATGTACTAATCTCGATCAGACAGCATTCTGCTCATTGTGCATCTTAATTATAGCTCACTGAGTAACCATTGTCCTGAAAGTGCCAGCTTATCCTAACTCTCTGATTTCTATTAATTAGCCAATCTAATGCTATCCATACTAATATGCTATCTCCAACACCATGGGCTCTTATCGTAATCAGTGGCTGAATGTGTGGTACCTTATCAAATGTCATCTTAAAATCCAAATACATTATATCCACTGCCCTCCCTTTATCTATCCTGCTTGTTACTTCCTCAAAGAATTTGAGTAAATTTGGCAGACATGATTTCCCTTTCATGAAATCATGTTTGAATACATTATGTATTTTCAATGCTTTGCTATTACAGCCTTTATAATAGACTCTAACATGTTGCCAGCAATTGAAAAATATCCTTTTTATTCAATAGATACTCTCACACCTCCCACCAGTAACTTATTTCATTGCCATAGCAACCATGTTGCAGTTAATTGCAGAAAATTGTTCGAATTGACAATGATATCTGTAGGCAGCCAATAATAATGGTTGTGAACTAAGGACAATGGCCAGGCAGCAAACTATAAGTAAAATGCACAATAAGCAGAATGCTGACTGATTGGGAATAGCACACAATAGACAGGACTATGGAATCAACATGCTTGAAATAACTCCACAGAGGCTGGTGTCCTGTCACGAAATGACCCTTGGTTTACACGTGCACAGTACTTGACACTGGTCCAGTATCCTCAGAGCCAGTTCTCAGAGTGACCAGAACCCCTAACACTCCAGTTTATATCCGTCAGCCAAGGCTCCCTGATTGGACCAGATTAACAGCCTCAATCAGGGAACTCATATTCTATGAGGTCCACCTAGCCAACCTCATTATCCCTCCTCTTCTAAGTCTGGGAACATAGGATTGTTTTCTTTCTTGCAATCTCTCCTGGGGCATTTTTGCACCAGGTCTGTTTCCACAAACTCAGCCTCAGATACAGGAGATGTGTACTCAACCTTAGCCCTCCTCCTACACCCATAACATCTCAGAAGAAATTCATCCTCTTCTTCAGGCAGCAAAAGGTGTGGAGGCTGCAACATCTGCCATGCCCATCTCAGACTCCAAGGTTTCTTTGACAGTAAACGGAGGGGGAGAACCCACAGATTCCAACAGCCTATCCAGCTCTTCTGAGGAACTAGGGATGTGTTTTGCTCCTGCCCTGTTTGCAAGTTTGCAACTTTCATGGGAGCTGCATGCTTGTTCAGGACCACCTCACCTACCCAAAATTTGGCCATCATGGGACTGACCTCATGTCAATCCTGCCTCTTACCCATGTCAGGCCATTTCTGTAGTTTTGACACCAAACTTTGTCCATTGAAATAAACTGTCTCTCTCACTTAGAGCAGTCTTGTGTCTGGCATTGGTGTTCCTGCTGTTATTTCACCCTCCTCCTCTGGTCTGGCAATATCAGATTTAACCTGGTGCAGAGTCTTCTCCCCATTAATACCTCTACTGTAGCTGTCCCTGTAGTTTCATGAGGGGTGGCCCGATAATCAAACAGGAACCGGAACAGATGGATGTCAAGTGAAGGTGGAGGCTATTTCTTTTAGCCTGCCTTCAAAGTGGACTACTCTCTCTGCAAGATCATGAATGGTTTGGAACTGTCCTTATATGCCAAATGCCATTCAACCTTAGGAAATATTTGAACTTCCTGCTGGTAAATGATGGCTTGTTGTCTATGATGCACACTTGAAGAAGCATGTGTCTTGCAAAACATGGTCTGATCTTTTCTACTGCAATCCTCATGTTTGACGAATTAACTCTATGCATATCCAACCACAATGACTAAGAACATAGAGACCATGAATGGGCTAGCATAGCCAATGTGTAACTAAGTCCAGGCCATCCCCATGAATGTGGGTATCTGCTGGTGGAAATTTTTATTGTTCATCCTGGACTTCAGTTATCAGTGGTGTGCAGCAAGGCTCTGTTTTGGACCACTGCTGTTTGTCATTTTTATAAATGATCTGAATGTAGGCATAGATGGATGGGTTAGTAAATTTGTGGAAGAAATAACAGGAATGCAGAGTACTGGGCTAATGGTAAAATTCTTGGTAGTATCGATGAACAGAGAGATCTTGGTGAGCAGGTGCATAAATCCCTGAAAGCTATCACCCACGTTGATAGGGTTGTTAAGAAGGTACACGATGCATAGGTATTTATTGGTATGGGGATTGAGTTTCAGAGCCACAAGGTCATGCTTCAGCTGTACAAGACACTGGTAAGGCCACATTTGGAATATTATATGCAGTTCTGGTCACCGCATTATAGGAAGGATGTGGTATCTTTGGAAAAAGTCAGAAGAGATTTACTAGGATGTTTCCTGGTATGGAAGGGAGATATTATGAAGAAAGACTGAGGGAACTAAGACTGCTTTCGTTGGAGAGAAGAAGGTTGAAAGATGACTTAATCGAGACATTTAAGATAATCAGAGGGTTAGATAGGGTGGACTGTGAGAGCTTTTTTCCTTGGATGATAAAGGCTAACAGAAGGGCTAATAGCTTTAAACTGAGGGGTGATAGATTTAGAACAGGCGTTAGGAGTAGTTTCTTCACTCAGAGAGTAATAGGGGCATGGAACAGCCTGCCTACAACAGTAATAGACTCGCTGACATTAAGGGCATTGGACATACATATGGATAATAATGGAACAGTGTAGGTGAGATGAGCATTAGAATATTTTCTCAGGTCAGTGCAACATCAGGGCCTGTATTGCGAAGTAACATTCTATGTCCACATTGTAACGGCCCTTTGGTTTCCCCCATCAGTGCCAGCTGTTTTAGTTTTTCCAGGATTGGATCTTTTTTTGCGGCCACAGTCTGTTATTGTCAGCAGTGACCAGAAGAGTCTCCAAAAGTTTAAAACTAGAACAGAGTCTTCCAGTAGTGTATCTGCCAGGGGGAGGCAGCTCAAGGTAACCACATTTGCTACTTGGCCTCCTGGTTGGTGGTATAACTTGTAATTATACACAGTTAGAATGAGAATGCATCACTGAATTCAACCAGTGGCACGGCTTTGTCCTCTTTGAGTTTTTTTATATAATGGATGTAAGAATGGCAGGATGAAGGCCAGGATACATATGAGCTTTCCGTAATAATTCACCAATCCAAGGATAGACCTAAGCTCAAATACTTTACCCTTACTTTATCTTTCAACAGGTGTAACCCTGTCTTGTTGACTCCGTTGTCTAAGTACATCTTCTCTGTTATTAGCATGTCATCAAAATAAATAGTGACCTGGGGTAGACTTTGTAAAACGTTCTCCATTGTCCACTGAAAAATGGCACTGGCTAATGATATTTCAAACAGCAGTCTTGTGTATTGGTACAAACCTTTATGGGTATTAATTGCAGCATATCTTTGGGAATCTCATCTAACTGCAATGGCAGATATGACACTCTGACACTCCTGTTTGTATCTGTCAGCCAGGGCTCCCTGATTAGAACAGGTTGACAGCCCCTACCAGTGAACTTATATTCTATAAGGTCTACCTAGTTAACCCTGTTACAATCACTAAAATGTTGGTGCTGTTTTTCCTTTTATAATTCTCCTCCATCTACATATGATTCCTCGTGTGATTTGGACAAACATATCATTAGCAGCATACAAATGCCCAGCATCAATGCTCCCACCTTGAACGATACATGGTTACAAATACAAAATCTTTAAGAGTATAGCTGGGGAACAATTCTCAGGAGGGTCAATTTGAAGATAAATATGAAGGGTCAGTGTTGAAATCCTAAACAGATTTGTGTATTTATTTTTTCCCATAGTCTTCTTTTTTCGCATTATACTGACCACTCAGACTAGTGACTGAATGTCTTCATACCAATATCACATTCTTTAGCAACCTGGTTGAAGAGAATGCATTTCATCCACTTTACAGACCATGGGGTTTGAATGTACAGCAAGCTGTTAACTGCATAGAGCTTCTGAACTGATTGGAAAGGGGATGCTCTGTTACCTAAACTGCACTCTTTACTAACATTATAATACAAGCCTTCGGGTTACAATATCACTAATACTGTTAGAAACAACCACCAGATCACATAGCAATGAGAAATTATAATAATTAGTTTAATGTCTTGTTATTGTAAAGACTTTATCAACGTAAGTGCAGGGAGAGAAACTATTTTGTGATCAGTTATCTGGAAAGCCTTCAACCTCAACACACAAAGGTGTGACACAGCGTTATTTCCTGTTCTTTTGTTTTGCTCAAGAGGAGGATTCCTTTCTCCAATAGACAAAAATAATAAAATTCATGCACAACAATTTTATATTGTTGATTGAAGGGACTTCAAAGCCGGTAGACACCAGACGAGTTTGCGGCAAATGTTATTTTTCAAAATATATTCGAATAATCCACCTTGCTGATATTTTGCAGCTCTAAAAATATTGATGCTGGAACACCCACCACCTGAATGTTTGATTCCCCCCCCAAATGCCTCTTTCTCCCCCCCCCCCTCTCGATCGTCATGCCAATTGTAATGTGGAATGGAAGAAAATATATCACACGGGCTAAGTGTTTTTGAAATAAAAACAGAAAATGCTGGAGAATCTCAGCAGGTTTGAAAGCATTTCTGGTGAGAGAAACAGTGTTAACGTTTAAGGTCCAATGTGACATTTCACTTTGTTAGAGTCAAACTAGGCTCAAATCTGAACCACAATGTTAACCACAATGTCTATCCTTCTATAAATACTGCTAGACCTGTTGAGTTTCTCCAGCATTCTCTATTTGTATTTCTGATTTCCAGCATCTGCAGTATTTTGCCTTTACTTAGATTTTACTGAGTTATGTTTGCCTGGGAACATGCATTGGAATTTTGGGAGAGGTTGGCAGGGACCATTCATTTCATGTAGAAAAATCTGTAGCTTACACACTGGCCTCCAAATTCCAAATTGCACTCACCACAAAATTTAAAAGGGTTGGGAATGATTGTGTTTTGCACATTTCTTATTTGTTACCTTGAAGATCATGATTTGGAGATTCGAGTTGATTGTGTGTTTGGTGCAATTCATCTGAAATTGGCAAAACTGTTGCAAGAGATTGTGGAATTTTAATGGAAAGTACCATCCAGAGCAAATGGAGTTATCATCATTCATTGTGCTGGTTTGAAAACAGTTGCATTAGAAACAATGCCCACAATACTGTTCACACCCCCAGAATGAATTAACCACCATTGAGGGTTCCTGTAATTGTGCTTTCAAGATTTCAAGAAGCCCAAAAGTTAACTTCTTTCGGGAGATTTTAGAAGTGGTTGACTCTATTTTTGAAACAAAAACTGTACCTCAACATGATTAACAAATATTTCTGTATATTTGATTAACACGTCTATCATTTTCAGTACGTCACTCCAGGGACTGCGCAATCTATTTAAAATGATTTATTTGAAGGAACTGACATCATTTTGAGCTGCATTAGTCAAGTTGCATCAAGTTATTACTTTCAAATTTATCAGAGATGTTCTATGAGGGATTTTTAAAGAAAGTGAATTACATTTAAAATCCTGCCGAAGTACATGGCAGAATTTGAATTGGCAAAGTGAGAATGAATCTGTGTCTAAACGAAAGCAAATCAAGCTTCTCAAACTAGTTTATTTTTGGAATATTACTCACATTTGGATCACTCGTTAAGCCCAAAGCAGAAACTCTGTTCTTTTTTTTAAATTCAATTTTTTTGCTAATTAATTTCAGGCATAGCAAATAATAATGTGTGCATATTTATCTGAATTGGCAGATGAAGCAGTAGATGGAATATGTGATACCATTTTCAGCTAGATCCCAATTTTAATATTACTTTATTTAAGCCTGAGTGGGGAATCGGCTTAGGTTACTTCTCTCATAATGAGGCCTACCAGTGCAACCATCTGGGAGACACACTCTTCTAGGTAGTTGGATATTTGACCACCCCATTCCCTCTTCACATATTCCCCTGATAGCAATGCCAAGTGTATTTCTCTGTACTCACGTCTTATTAAAGGTAGCAGCAGACTCCTGTGGCAGCCACCATAATCAAAAAGACAACAGCTCCATGTGGGGTTCTGCTGATGTAGACAAGGGAATGCAAGCACACTCCAACAAAGAGAATGCATGAAATAAAGAAGTGTGTATAGCTGTCAGGGACTTTGGGGTGGAGTGCTGATGGGTACAAATCCGGGTATTCACCCTCCTACCCCCATCCCAGAGTGCCAATTAATCAAACCAGTGGTGTGTGCAACACGATCAGCAGCTACTCCAATGTCATTAAAATGCCAGCACTGGAGAAAAATTAATCCTAATTAGCATCTTATTTCTGCTGATTTTCTGTCTGCCTTCATGAAGTGAGTAGCCTTGAAGGTTGGAATGTGTCTTGGAAACTTCCACAGAGTTCCCAATCAACTCCCATCCCGCATTCCCGAATCTGCCCAGCCGCCAAACACAACTTTGAAGGGTCAGGCAAATCCTGCCACAAATCTCAGTATTGAAGTTTGAACGTCTTAAAGTATTGGGTGCATTTTTGTTGGAATCAGCTTGAGATTTAAAAATCCACATGAACAGAAAATAACTCGACTGATGACATTGAAACGGGTTTTATGAACGATCATCTTCTTTAATCTCGAACTGAAAAGGACCTATAAAAGAAAAATGATGTTAGAATGTTCGCAGTAAAATAGAGCAATTAGATTAACAGGGATTCAACAATTCCACTTCAACAGCAGAATAATATTTTGCTTATTTTATGGTTTACAGACCTTGTCCTTGAAAAACAGAATAACCTTCATGAATAAAGGCACAGGATAGAAATCAGCATACAACAAATAAGATATAAATTATTACACTGTTGGCAGTGATCTACTGAGGGTGAAATGGGTGAAAGTACTGCTTGTCTGTCCTTTGGAGTACAAAATAGCAATACTTGTGTGAGCACACAATTCTTCTATTGAATGTCATATTAGTGAAGGCAGTAGCTTGTTCAGTTAATGTCCACTGGAAGTAAACAGAGCAGGTAGCTCATGGCGTTGGTCAGTGTGCCGCCATTTAGCAAATTTACATCTCACCTAAGATCAAACCTTAACTTTGCAGAGCTGAACATTCACTAAGCAACATGAGAAACCAACAACTGCTGTCATAATAGGATTTAAAATATGGACTATCAATTTTTGGCATCCAACAATTTATTTCAATGCCTGGGATTTTCATGGCCTAAAATTGTTTGGAAACTACTGATGCAAAATGGCCACATTAATTCATTTAGAACACACAACATGGAACAGAGAATATTACAGCACAGTACAGGCCCTTCGGCCTGCAATGTTGCACTGACCTATGGAACCTATCTGAAGCCCATCTAACCTACACTGTTCCATTTTCATCCATATGTTTATTGAATGACGATTTAAATGCCCTTAAAGTTGGCTAGTCGACTACTGTTGCTAGCAGTGCGTTCCACGCCTCTACTACTGCCTGAGTAAAGGAACTACCTCTGACATCTGATCTGTATCTATCACCCCTCAATTTAAAGTTATACCTCCTCATGCTAGCCACCACCATCTGAGGATACAGGTTTTCACTGTCTGCTCTATCTAATCCTCTAATTATCTTATATGCGGCATTTAAGTCCCCTCTCAACCATCTTCTCTCTAATGAAAACAGCCTCAAGTCCCTCAGCCTTTCCTCGGAAGACCTTCCCTCCATACCAGGCAACATCCTAGTAAATCTCCTCTAAACCCTTTCCAAAGCTTCCACATCTTTCCGATAATGCTGTGAGCAGAATTGTACACAATACTCCAAGTTTGGCTGCACCAGAGTTTTGTACAGCTGTAGCATTACCTCGTGGCTCAGGAACTTAATCCCTCTACCAATAAAGGCTAACACACCGTATGACTTCTTAACAACCCTATCAATCTGCGTGGCAATTTTCAGGAATCTATGTACCTGGACACTGAGATCTCTCTGCTCATCTAGCCTACCAAGAATCTTACCATTAGCCTAGTACTCTTTATTTCTGTTGCTCCTTCCAAAGCGAATCACCTCAAACCTTTCCGCATTAAACTCATTTGTCACCTCTCAGCCCAGCTCCACAACTTGCGTATGTTCCTCTGTAACCTGCAACATCCTTCCACACTACCCACAACGCTACCAACCTCAATATCATCCGCAAATTTATTAACCCATCTCTCTACGCCCTCATCCAGGTCATTTCTCAAAATAACAAACAGTGGTGACCCCAAAACAGATCACTGTGGTACATCACTAGTAACTGAACTCCAGGGTGAACATTTCCCATCAACCATCACCCTCTGCTTTCTTTCAGCTAGCCAATTTTTGATCCAAACTACCAAATCACCCTCAATCCCATGCCTCCATATTTTGTAGAATAGCTTACTATGGGGAACCTTATCAAATGCTTTACTGGAATCCATATACATCACATCAACTGCTTTACCCTTATCCACGCGTTTGGTCACCATTTCAAAGCACTCAATAAGGTTTGTGAGGCACGACCTAGCCTTCACAAAACCAGGTTGACTATCCCTAATCAACTTATTCCTCTCTAGATGATTATAATTTATAATAACGTCTATTATAACCTTTTCCAATACTTTACCCACAAACGAAGTAAGGCTCACTGGTCTATAATTACCAGGGTTGTCTCGATTCCCCTACTTGACCAGGGGACAACATTTGCAACCCTCCAGTCTTCCAGCACTATTCCTGTAGACAATGATGACATAAAGATCAAAGCCAAAGTCTCTGCAATCTCCTCACTAGCTTCCTAGAGAATCCTAGGTTAAATCCCATCCAGCCAGGGGACATCTATTTTCACACTTTCCAGAATTGCTAACATCTCCTCCTTGTGAACCTTAATCCTGTCTAGTCTAGTATCATAGTATCTTAGTATTCTCCTAGACAACATTGTATTTTTCCACTGTAAATACTGACAAAATATAATCATTTAGCGCTTCCCCTATCTTCTCAGACTCCCCGCACAACTTCCCACTACTGTACTTAATTGGCTCTAATCTTTCTCTCATCATTCTTTTATTCGTGATATCCCTATAGAAATCATTAGGGTTTTCCATGATCCTATCTGCCAATGACTTCTCATGTCCTCTCCTGGTTCTTCTTAGCTCTCTCTTTAGGTCTTTCTGGCTAACTTGTATCTCCAGTGCCCTAATTGAGCCATTACATCTCATCCTAACATAAGCCTTCTTCTTCCTTTTGAAAAGAGATCCAACTTCTTCAGTCAATCACGGCTCCTTCACTTGACCACTTCCTCCCTGCCTGACTGGTACATACTTATCAAGGACACACAGTAGCTGTTCCTTGAATAAGCTCCACATTTCAAATGTGCCCATTCCTTGCAGTTTCCTTCCCCATCTTGTCTAATTGCATCATAATTCCCTTTCCCCTAGCAATAACTCTTGCCCTGTGGTACATACCTATCCCTTTCTATTGCTAAAGTAAACATAACCAAATCGTGGTCACTATTACCATAGTGCTCACCTACCTCCAAATCTAACACCTGGCCAGATTCATTATCTAGCATCAAATCCAATGTGGCCTCACCCCTTGTTGGCCCATCTCCATACTATGTCAGGAAACCATCTTGTACACATTGATCAAAAACTGACCCATCTAAATTACTTGAACTATAATATTTCCAGTCAATATTTGGAAAGTTCAAGGCCTGCATAACAACTACCTTGTTGCTCTAGCTCCTAACCAGAATTATCTTTGCTATCCTTTCCTCTACATTTCGGGAACCTTTCAGAGACCTATGGAAAAAGCCCATATTACCTCAGTAGATGAGTCCTCAAATGTCCTTTCTGCCACCATAATACTGTCCTTGACTAACAATGCCACATCTCCTCCTCTTTTACCATCTTCTCTGCTTTTACCGGTGCATCAAAATCCCAGAACTGATAATATCCATTCCTGTCTATGCTCTATCCATGTCTCAGAAATGGTCACAACATCGAAGTGTCAGGTACCAATCCATGCTGCAAGTGCACTGACCTTATTGTGGATGCCACTGGTATTGAAGTAGACGCAGTTCAAACCACCTTGATGATAGGTCGAGCCAAGCTACCTGAAACCATCGGTAAATAAGAAAACAACTAAACTGAAATCAACATTTCTATAAAAGAATCCAAAGGCCATCAGGTGTGAAGAAATGTGTCACTTCAAATTTGACTTACACCTGCATGATACATTTCACATATTGGAGATGAAAGGCATTGCCTGCAATTATCTCGTTTAAAAACAAGATGCTCAGACTTTGGAATGTACAAACCAGGACTAGCAAAGGCACTCTCTCTATCTTTCTACTTTACAACTCCTTCAGGAAGGACTCAAAGATATCTGCAACATTCACAGCTGACATTGACCCAGAACATTGCTAGGAGAAAGTGAGGACTGCAGATGCTCGAGGTCAGAGCTGAAAATGTGTTGCTGGAAAAGCTCAGCAGGTCAGGCAGCATCCAAGGAGCAGGAGAGTCGACGTTTTGGGCATGAGCCCTTCTTCAGGAATGAGGAAAGTGTGTCAGGAATGAGGACACACTTTCCTCATTCCTGAAGAAGGGCTCATGCCCGAAACGTCGACTCTCCTTGGATGCTGCCTGACCTGCTGTGCTTTTCCAGAACATTCCTAACCAACTGTGGTCCCAGGTTAAAATATAATACTACAAGAGCATGCTAACAACTTTAAACTGCATATTGTTTATCTTACCTTTTATACCGGACACAATCCCCTTTTAAACTTCATACTTGTGTTTGCGTGCATATTTTTGATGTTTCGTCATTTCAAAGTTTGTTGAGGTTAACAAATAATAAAATTGCTCTTCCTTTCATTCTAGAAAATATTGTAATTGTCTCCTTGGTTGTTTCCAGTGAACTACTTATCTGCATTTGATTAGACTGAGGTGTAGCTGTGTGTTAAAAAAGAAAATAAATTATTTGTTGGGGCTGACTAATGAGGTTGAGGAAAGTGGAAACATTTCAATTCTTTTTATCTACTCATAACACCCATCCCTCCTCCAACTCATCAAGTTTATTAAAAGCGTTGATGAACCATTGGTTAGTTGCTGGTTCATTTTATTTGGCTGTTATAATTCCAAAACTGTCTGTTGGTTTCTACAGTTTTTGCAAGTCACAGAAGTCTACCAGGAGTAGAAGGCAGCCGCTGAAAGACTTCTTGCTGACTTCAAAGCTTCTACATAAAATAGATGCTCCGAAACACGGGTATCCTGTAGTCAGAGGGCATTCAACTTAGAGTCCACAGAGTTTATTTCACATACCAACGTGTCTTCATAGCCACCCACCAGTAACAATGATGAATTAAATTCAGGAATACACCGATTCTAGTGCAATGTATATCATAATATGAAAACCAAAAATGTTTTATGTTGACCACGAGCAGAAATAGTTTACACATTTGCACAAACATCAAAAATATATCCAAACAATTAGTTAAAATTATTGGTAAAAGGAATCTCAAACGTGGGAATTGGACAGAATGCCTGTACACGTTGCAAACACAGCAATGGATCAAAGTGACTATTTGTCAGCTCCATCCTATAATATTGACCTATGTTTCGTCTTCTCCTTCTGACTGGTTGTTCTCTGGTTTCTGTGTGTTGGTGATAATTAAAGGTGGCTAAGCTTGCTGAATTGAGCTGTCTAATTAGTTGATGATGGCAGCACTGACATGGAGTGAAAGACTGCACTTGTGAATCATCTGCCCTTTCCTACATATTCTAAAATATTCTGCTGCAGGAGCTTTGTGACATCTGCCTGTCTATCCTATCTCAAGGGCAGTGCTCATTGTAACAGTTGCTCAAATTGTATCATATTGGCCAATGGACTGTTAATTTACTGAAGGGAGTTGGTTAGTTCACTTGGCTGGTCAGCTGGGTTGTGATGCCAAAAGCATGGGTCCACTTCCTACATCAGAAAAGGTTACCATGAAAGACTCTCCTTCTCAAATTTTCCTCTTGCCCAAGATGTGGTGACCCTCAGGTTAAACTATCACCAGTTGTCTCTCTCAAATGAGAGAGCAGCCCTGTGGTCCTCTGGG
The DNA here is from genome assembly GCF_020745735.1 of Hemiscyllium ocellatum. Lineage (NCBI taxonomy): Eukaryota > Metazoa > Chordata > Chondrichthyes > Orectolobiformes > Hemiscylliidae > Hemiscyllium > Hemiscyllium ocellatum. The sequence continues at coordinate 19,358,395 of NC_083417.1, read as the reverse complement.
ATCATTGTAACTTTGCCTTTTTAATTTAATGTAATTCCTTGGTTAATTGAATGAAAGTGGATGAGAAGCCGCAGTGATCTCCAGAGTCTACACACTAATGGTGATTCAAAATATTCAGCGTGTTTTCATCAGGGATGGGCAGGACTTGAATTGATTGTCAAACATGTCGAGTGCTATTATCATCTTTCAATTCCCTTTTCCAACCTAAAACATTCTGCAATGGGTATTATTACCATATTAGTACATGGTTGTGTAAAACATAAGGTTCTAGGTGACTGGTCAGCAACTTTGTGGGCGGCACGGTGGCACAGTGGTTAGCACTGCTGCCTCACAGCGCCTGTAGACCCGGGTTCAATTCCCGACTCAGGCGACTGACTGTGTGGAGTTTGCACGTTCTCCCCGTGTCTGCGTGGGTTTCCTCCGGGTGCTCCGGTTTCCTCCCACAGTCACAAAGATGTGCGGGTCAGGTGAATTGGCCATGCTAAATTGCCCGTAGTGTTAGGTAAGGGGTAAATGTAGGGGTATGGGTGGGTTGCGCTTCGGCGGGTCGGTGTGGACTTGTTGGGCCGAAGGGCCTGTTTCCACACTGTAAGTCTAATCTAATCTAAACTATTAATTCCTGATCAAAGTATTTGAATTAAAGAATACATTCCAAATTCTGAAGGAGCAGAAATTGTTGTATATTAAAATCAAAAGATTGATGCTCTTAAAGTCTGTATTGAGGAAGAAAAAGAACCAGGCAACATATTAAAATGAAGCAAATAATAGAATATGGGACAAGAAGCTAAGAAAAACACTTCTCTTCTTCACCTTTCTATTCCCTTATGAGCATGAAACTTACCAGATCATTGACTGCATTTTTATCACTGTCATAACAAACATCTTTAGTAATGCATTTATTTATTTATATCACATATTGTATTTTCATTTCAGTCTATGAATTAATTCCTTAAATTATATAAGAGCAAATCATTTCCATATTGAACACATTGCTTATGGAAGCAATATACCATGGGCTAATTTACTGTAATGACATTTTGCTAAAATAAATATACAAGCTTTTTTTTGTTGCAAGCTTTTGTAGCATTTTGGACTGGCAACACCCCACCTTTGATGGGCTGTGCTGTCAGCCACAGTGAGGCTTTGACAAGAAAACAAAAAGATTGAAACTTGTTTTTAGCTTAGCATCTATCAACACCCACCATTCTGTATTATTTCCATTCAGTTTAGTGAAATTGTACAGAAGAAGGCATCGAGGTAACAGCAACAGCAACAAATTGTTTTTATATAGTGCATTCAAGATGATAAAATGGCCAGATCCATTTTACAGGTGCATTTTGATGTAACATTTGACACTGAACAATGTGAGATAATATTTGGACAGATGATCAAAAACATGGTTCAATTTGGTTTCAAGATATACCTTAATGGAGGAAATAGAGCAAAGAACTGCAGAGGTTTGGGGAGGGAATTCCATAGCTTCAGTGGAGGAGATTTGATATCTTAGAGGCTTAGAGGGATAGAAATAACTGCAGAATTAGAAGAGCTCTGAGGCCATAAAGGGGAATGTGAAAACAAGGATGGGATTTTTAAAATCAAAGCTTTGTTGCCTGAAGCTAGATTAGGTCATTGGGTATGGTTGATGGGTATCCTGGACCTGGTGTGAGAAAGAACATGACCACAGATTTTCTTTTTGATTGGCTTTACAAAGTTAGCAAATGAATCACCTTCCCAATATTTAGTTAGAAAAGTTTTCTACTAAGCACCTTCAAAAATAATGATAGAATCTTTCAGCCAACTTAAAATGCTGACCACTGCAGACAATAATTGCTGCAAAATAGCCAAACTCTTATTTATTCTTATTTCACAAATCTACTGTTGCAGATTTTCTCATGAAACTGGTTACTTGTGCTTTCTGGGAAAAAAAAATTCTCTGCAGATTTAAACAGGGAGTGTTTAAAGTTATTATTCAAAATGTTTGAGCCAAGTGCATTTTATTAATTCACTGACAAGTAGTGATTTTATTCTTCTTGTTGGTCTTAGAAAAAAAATAGATTTTCAATAAAAAGTTTTTAACATGACATATTAAATCTGCTTCTCTATCCACAGACGCTGCCACACATTTCCTATATGTTATATATTTTTCAATGCATAGTGTTTTCTCAAAATCTAACTGCATGTAAGAACAATTTAAAATCTGATTTAATGTAATGCAGGAAAATAGAACATAGAACATAGAATAGTACTGCACAGGAACAGCTTCTTTAGCTCATGATGTTGTGCTGAATATGATGCCAAATTAAACTAATCCCTTCTGCCTTGGTCCATATCCCTCCATTCCTTGCTTATTCATGTGCTTATTTAAAAGTCCCTTAAATGCCCTTATTTTATCTGCCTCTGCCACCACCCCAGCAGGGTATTCCAGACTCCTACCACTCTCTGTGTAAAAGATTTGTCCCTCACATCTCCTTTGAACTTTGCCCCTTTCACCTTAAACACACGCCCTCTAGTACTAGACATTTCAACTCTGGGATAAAGAATCTGACCATTAACTCTATCTATGCGTTTCATAACGTTATAGGCTTCTATCAAGTCTCCCCTCAGCCTCTAACAATCCAGAGAAAATAACCCAAGTTTTTCTAGCTTTTCCATATAGCTTTAATCCAGACAACAGACTTTTAAACCTCTTCTGCACTCTCTTCAAAGACTGCATATCCTTCCTGCAATGTTCCGACCAGAATTGAATACAATACTCTTAAGTGTGGTTTAACCAAACTCTTGTAAAGCTGCAATATGAAACTCTGACTTTTGCACTCAGTCCCCAGATCAATAAAGGCAAGCATACCTTCTTTATGACTCTATCTACTTGAATGTCCACTTTCAGAGACCTATGGACTTGAGGGATATGGACTTGAGGAATGGAGGGATATGGACCAATGCTGTTCAGGGTCCTGCCATCAACTGTATACTTTTCCTTAACATCTTATCTCCCAAAGTGCAGCACCTCAGACTTACCCAGATAAACTCTATCTTGAAGAAAGTTCTGTAAGTAGATTATCAGTACATTAGAAGAACAAAGTTACAATACAAATATTGCTGAACACAGAGCCCACAGTAAATCAACCTAAACACATTGATCAGAACACAGAGATGTTATATATTGAATAACCACTGGATGGCAGCATTCAATGGCATTTTCGCAAACCTTCATTGATCTGCCCTGCCTCTATAATACTCTTAGAGAGACGCAAAGCTAACAACTTTTAATGCCTCCTATCCACATACTGCATGAAATTATTTGTGAGGAAACACAGAGATAGATTTTACTCAGAAGCTGTAATATACTGCCAGAAGTGACCAGGACAAATGGAAAAAGGATTTTTGTGGTTTTTTTTACATTGGTGTATCATTTGGGAGAGGTACTTGCTTTCAGAATGGATCATGCTTAACATTTGTGCAGAGCACTTCTAACAGGCATTCAAATGAAGGCAAATGATTGCCATGATCAGCTCAAAGTTTCAATACCTTGTGTTTGTTGCACCAATATTTTTGCAGCTGATGTGAAACTGCCGTGGGAGAGACAGGGAAACATGGAACTTACAACATGGAAACTAACCATATGGTGTGACAATCCTGGCTGACACTTACTCGGGCCCAGGATCAAATCACATTTCCCTATTCTGTTCCCTGATCTCTTTGGTCTCTTTTCCTTCACACTAACATCTAATCCTAAAAATTAACCATGATGTGGAGGTGCCGGTGTTGGACTGTGGAGGACAAGTTAAGAATCTCACAACACCAGGTTACAGTCCAACAGGTTGATTCGGAAGTGCTTTTAACTAAATATTGATGACACATTGGAAATGAATTCAACTGCCTCACCACTCTTGAAATACGTTCCTCTTGGCCACTATTCTAAAACTTTTACGGCTAACCTTGGTTAAGATAGCCCTGAGCTCCAAACCCCTCAATAAGATCTTAAGAAATAGTAGCAGGAATAGACCCATCAAGCCTGTTCTGCTATTCAATAAGATCACAATCATGGGAAGGTGATGACTCAATGGCATTAGCGGCAGAGTATTAATCCAGAGAGCCAGTGAATGTTCTTGGGACTGAGATTTGAATCCCATAATAGCACTATGATGGAACTTGAACTCATAAAAAATATGGGATTGGATGTCGAATAATAATTAGAGAGGCACAGAATGATTAGGGATAGTCAGCATGGTTTTGCGTGAGGGAAATCGAGTCTCACAAACTTGATTGAGTTTTTTGAGAAAGTAACCAGAAAGATTGATGAGGGCTGAGTCGTAGATATTGCTTATGTGGACTTTCATGACCTTTTCAACAAGGTTCCACATGGTAGACCAAATAGTAAAGTCAGATCACATGGGATTCAGGGTGAGTTTGATAATTGGATACAAAGTCGGCTTAATGACAGGAGATGGAGAGCGATAGTGGAAGATTGTTTTTGAACTAGAGACCTGTGACTGGCGATGTTCTACAGCGATCAGTGCTGGGTCCACTTTGGCTTGTCATTTATATAAATGATTTTGATGAAACACAGTTAGTAAGTTTGTGGATGACACCAAGGTTGGTGGTACAGTGGACATTGAAGAATGTTGTCTAAGACTACAAAGAGACCTTAATCAATTTTGTTGAAGAGAGGCAAATGGAATTTAATTTGGATAAATACGATGTATTACATTTTGGTAAAAGAAACAAGACCGACTTATACAATTATAAAGGTAGGGCCTTGTGCTTTGTTATAGAACAGAGAGACCCAGGGGCTCAGGTATATAAATCTTTGAAGTTTTGCATCACATATAGGTTATGATGCTGGAAAAGCACAGCGGGTTAGGCAGCACCCAAGGAGGCAGGAGAATCGACGTTTCGGGCATACACCCGTCATCAGGAATGAGGAAGGATTTATGCCCAAAATGTTGGTTCTCCTGCTCCATGGCTGCTGCCTGACCTGCTATGGTTTTCCAGCACCCCACTCTCAACTCTGACACCCAGCATCTGCAGGCCTCACTTTTCCCTTCACATATAAATAAGATGGTAAAGAAGGATGTTGATAATCCAGATTAAGTGCATGCCACAATGCTGCAGTGAAACACTGTGCAAACTGGAGGAACAATATCTCACTTTCAGACTAGGCACTTTACAACCTTCTGGACTTAATATTGAATTTAACACCTGCAGATTGTGAACCCCCCACTCCCGTTCATTCCCTTTCTTTTCACTTTACTTATTGCATTCTCTGTCACCACGTCCTCTGTCCCCTCCCTCTACTCCAGTGGGGCTGTCTGTTCATTCCAGTGTATTAGGTAGGCACACTATTGTTCTGCCTATGTTTTATGTGTAGGAGCAAGGGAATTTATCTTTTTTTTTCTACAGTGGATGTTTCACATTCTGATCATTTAATCAGCACTAACAGCACCCTTTTTCCCCCAGCACTCCACATCCCCCACACCATATTGCATAAATGTTGCCCCCTCCACACTTCATGTCAGTTCTGATGAAGAGTCATCTAGACTTGAACCATTAGCTTGCTCTCTCTCTCTCTCTCTCTCTCTCTCCATAGATGTTGCCTGACCTGTTGTGATTCCAGCATTTTTTGTTTTCAGTACAGGTTGCACCAACTGCAGTAATTTGCTCCTCAACCCTTGACTCACCTGTCAATCAAACATCTGTCAAGCCTAAACTTGAATAAATCTAATGATTCAGACACGACTGCCTGCTGGGAAAGAGAATTCCATATACTAACAAACATCTGACAGAAGAAATTCTTCCTCATCTCTCTCTTAGATCCCTATTTTGAAACTATGTTCCCTAGTTCATTCTCCCATGAGAGGAAACAATCTTGTCAAGTGTTTGAAGAATGTTATATGTTTCAATTAGATCAACTTTCATTTTCCCAAACTCCAGTACAGGTAGACCCAATCTGCATTGATTTTCCTCATAAGGCAAACACGTGATCCCAGAAAACAGCTGAGGGAACCTTTACTGAGCTCCAAATTATCAAAATCAAGGAGCTTCTATCCATCTGAGAGAAGGGTCATAATGTTTTGGTAACTCTGTTTCTTTCTATAGATGCTGCCAGATCTTCTGAGGTTCTCTAGCACTTTGTTTTTATTTCAGAAGTGCAGAATTTGCCATATTTTGCTTTTATTTGCATCTATCTATCCTTTCATAATCTTAAACAGTCCATTAATTATTTCCCCTCTGCTTTGTTTGAATGAAAGAATATCCCATTCTCCTCTTTGCATTTGCAATCGTTTCATTGGATGCAAGATGACACTTCCTTGAGCAGTATTGTACACAAATCTGAATCCTGAACTGAAGACTATTTGTTTACCAACCCACAGTATCATTGTGAAGCAGAAAATACTTTGCTGTTACACAAGATGAATAGTCTTTGACAAATTAATCTGTTGGAACATATCTGGATAAAATCATGGCAAGAAATAAGATTTATCAAATGTACACTATATGAAATCATTAAAATTTGAAGTTAAGGAAGACAGAGAGGCACATGTTGGAAATGCAAGATGATTGACAAGGACTCTGAATGAAGCACTAAGTAAATTGATAATTAAAAGACCATTCCTATTTCACATATCCTTAAGTTATTGTGCAATCGAAACATTGACCATGTTCATTGCCAGCATGGTGGCTCCGTGGTTAGCACTACTGCCTCACAGCACCAAGGACCCGGGTTTGATTCCAGCCTTGGGCAACTCTCTGTGTGGAGTTTGCATATTCTCCCTCTGTCTGCATGGGTTTGCTCCCACAGGCCAATTGAATTGGCCATGCTAAATTGCCCATAGTGTTAGGTGCATTAGTCAGAAGAAAATGGGTCTGGGTGGGTTATTCTTTGGAGAGTCATTGTGGACTTGATGCGCTGAAGGATCTGTTTCCATGCTGTAGAGAATCTAATCTAACCTTCACTTTCTTTCTGATCGTTATATTGGGAATGGGGTCATCCACTGTAGAAAAAATAAGATAAATTCCCTTGCTCCTACACATAAAACATAAATGGACAACTTGAAGGTTAGACTATGCTGAAATCATTTTTGCTATAAAATGTAAGTTCCGTGAACATAAAAAAACTTCCAATTTTTTTCTCAATGTTGAAGAAATTCCCTCAAATTGTCATAGTAATGGTCACTACAAAATAATAGCGGTTACAAAATAGTCTGTTTAATGCACTGACTACTGCTGAGGCACAGAATGTCATCATCTGCTCCATTGGGAGTGAGCTGTAAAGTATTCATTTATATGGGTTTGACTTTGTTTCATTTTCCATTCGTGGCTTGTTATGTCAAAAGGTTTGATATCAAACAGCTAAAAATCCAGTGTGATAGAGACAAAGGGAGAAAGAAGGAGTGTGCCTATGTGGTCATTTTACACCCTCAGGACATCCCAAAGCCAATTACATATTATTGAAATGAAGTCACAGTTATAATTACAGACAATTACATAGAATATATGATGCAGAATCAGGTTTTCAACCCCATTAGTCTGTACTGCTGCTTAAACTCCACATGACTGCCTTTCAATTCCATCTGCCTCATCTCAGCCTTTCGGTCTACACTTCTATTTCCTTCATGTTTCATTTTATTTTTAGAGCTCTAGTTTTTTTTAAAAAAGTGCTAGTCTGATGGTAACCAGGAATCCATTGTCAATTGTCATATAAACCAATCTGGTTCATTCATGTCGGTTAGGCAAGGAAATCTGGTACCTTCACTGATCTGGCCTACATGAGGGTGGTTAACTCTTAATTGGCCACACGACTAGTCTGAGCAAGTCACTCAATTAAAGGGCAATTAAGAATAGGCGACAAATGTGCCTACCACCCACATCCCATGAAAGAATGGAGAAAAATGCATCCAAGTTGATTGCCTCAAATCAATGGCATACACATTTCTCTCTGCTACATACCAGGCTTGATGTTCATGGTTCATGATCTGTTCAAGCATTAATTCTTTTCTGTTTTCTAATGGAATTATAGAGATGTACAGCATGGAAACAGTCCCTTCAATCCAACTCGCCCATACCAACCAAGTATCCCAACCTAATCCAGTCCCATTTGCCAGCAATTGGCCCATATCCCTCTAAGCCTTTCCTATACAAGTACCCATCCAGATGCCTTTTAAATGTTGCAATTGTACCAGCCTCTATCACTTCCTCTGGCATCTCAATCCATATATGCACCGCCCTCTGGGTGAAAAAGGTTAGGTCCCTTTTTGTCTTCCCCCTCACCCTAAAATGATTGTGGAATGCAGCCCAGACTGACCCACGCTAGCTGTACACACACTAATGGTCCAAAGCCATCCAGAGGTTAACATGTATCCTAGCGAGCCTTCTGCTCTTGAAGGCAGTCTGTCTCTCTCAAAGACAACACGGAAACAATCGAGGATGAAGATAGTTGAAGCAGGCAGTTTCAAGGCAAATAAAAATACAACATGTGTTCAATGGGGAGGCTCCAAAAATATAACAGTATCAACATAGTGGTTAGAGGGAAAGAGGCTATTTTCCCTCATGATATCCTCAAGTCAGTTCTGCAAAGTGAGTGAGACTGTTGTTTAAGGACACTCATTGCCTGCTCAACAAAACTCCAAGAGGCCCTATGGCTCTTACTGAAGGCTGGTAGAAGACGACCATCAGGCTCTTGTTGAAGAGGGTAATGCTTGTCCTCAAAAACCCAGCTGCTGGCTCTTTCAGGGATTTGAAGACAGTAAGTAGAGGTAACTGGCACAGGATGAATGTACTAGATTGCTGCCAAAACAGTGGGAATACTGTAAAATTAAGATTTTGATGTAGTCGCATACCAACCATTTATCAAATTTGCAATGACCATAACACATTCTGTTGACACTAGGGGGACCCAAAGAGCCATGTCATTGCAGGTATGCTATCTAGTGTCAATTGGAATGCCATTCTCCAGGTGAAGGGGCACAACTTTTCATCCTGCTTGCTCTTCCTGAGTGAGATGGTGATGAAATGTCTTCATCAGGTGTGTAAAACCACATCATCTCCCAGATACTGTGATGGTTGGTTTGTTGGGAAATGTCAGCAATGTCTTCTGATCTCACCTGGAAGGACATGGACCCAATATACGTAAGGGTAATGGTGATCTTCTGCCTCTAGCAGCCTTGTGCTCACCCTGGCGTGAAGCTCCAGGTCTGGTGGGGGTAGTGTCACTCAGTGACCATCCACCTGTTGAATCTAATTTGCCTCAGGCATTGTTCCTTAGCCAGGTGAGGGCAGGAGAAGTGATCTCTGAAAACCCTTGATGGTGTTGCCTTTTCTGGAGACCCTTCCTCCTCCTCCTTCCCTTCTCTGCAGGATCTCCTCTATGTACTATCAGGTTATAGAACAAGAGACATTGTAATCATAGATCAGCTGTCCTTTGCCCTTACTGAGTGTAAGCATTAACTGGTCAGAAAAAGGCAATAATGTCCACAAACTCAACTTAAGCAAAATCTTAAAATCATAAATACAAAGAGCAGGATTAAATCATTAGCCCATTGGATCTGCTCTGCAAACCATAAGACCATGGCTAATCTGATTGTGGTCTTAGCTCCACTTCCTAGCCACTCTCCCACAACTCTTGACCCCTTTGTCAAGTCATAAATCTCACTCAACTTTCATTCTGTTTAGTGACCCAGCCTCCAGTGCTCTCTAAGGAGAATTTGAAAAACTAACAACATTTTGAGAGAAGGAATTAATCCTCATCTCTGTTTCAAATGGAAGAATCCTACTTTTAAAATGTCCATAAAATTCTAGATTCTTGGAGGCTAGTAGGATTTTTCTTTTTATATATTGGGAGAGATTTCATGAATGAACAAATTAAATAATGTAGCATATCAGATTTCAGTTAGAAGGGTCCTTAATTGTGTTCCTTTCTTGTCTTAAGGGAAGTACCTCTAACTTGAAATGCCTTTTTAGTTTCAGTTTGTAAAAGGCCTGGTTGGAAGTATAAAAGTTTTTTTGAAAAAATTGAATAATTTACAACTACTAAAAAATAAGCTAACTCAGTGCAAGGAATTTTGTTTTAAAGTTTCATACCACAAGTGTTCACCTAACACCATGAAGTGGTTATTTGAAGCTAAGCAAATCTAAGCTCAACAGAATGAAGGCTCAGGGAAATGGCAATCAAACTGAAGCATTAGTTCAAAGCCAAAGAAGACATAGAAGAAAATTCTCTATGATGTGAGAACTATAAAGGAGTGCTGTTGGGATTGATGGGATTGTAGTTTACTGTGTGTTTTGAAATCATTAAACTTGCATTGTATATATAAATAGCTTGGTTTATTCTATTTTATTGCATAATAGTTTCTATTGCATAATAATTTCCATTTTATTGCTAAAGTAAATCGGCAGCGTTTTTGCTTGTGTTTCAGTGAAAGACCGCCTTGCTAAAAAAAAAGTTCCATCAAGCCAGGTTACGGTCTGGGATTTGATCTGTCCAGTAATAATGTCAGCTGGGATCAATGACAGAAATAGGTTGTATGTTTGACATTATGAAGAGTGCACTTGTAATGGGTCAGTTAGCTCAGTTAGTTGGATGGCTAATTTGCAAGGCAGAGTGATGTCAACAGCGTAGGATTAGTGGCTGCCAGCAAGGACTTTCCTTCTCAATCTCGCCTGAGGTCTGGTGAGAGACCAGGTCTATGGCAATATTATTTTTGATCGTACCCACAGATAGCGATAGACCTTTAATGGAATCCAGTTTTGCAGATTAAGTTCAAATATTCTTAGGACCAATATTCAGTTCTTTAGAATAACATTATGCTTGATTTTATTTTGAAAATGCTATCTTATTAAGTGAAAATGCTGTACCTTATATGAGGAGTGATTAATATTTTGCATAACGAACAAAAAAAAACTGCAGATGCTGGAAATCAGAAACAAAAACAGAAATTGCTGGAAAAACATAACAGGTCTGGCAGCAACTGTAGAGAGAAATGAGAGGACGGTCACTGGACCAAAAATGCTTTCTGTCCAAAAGATGCTGAAGACCAGCTGAGATTGTACGTCAATTTCCGTTTTCATTTAATATTTGACATAGTTCAGTTTGAAAGTAACATATAAGTATTTACGATAGTAACATAGAAGTATATGCTTGAAATTATATTCGCCCCTATTTTACTGCAATAACCAACTTAAATCCAATTGTTGTCTTTATTAAAATGGAGGTTAAATGATATATTTAAAAACATTAAAATCATTCACGAACACCACATGGTATAATTTCAAGGTCTTTGCATTTCATTGAGAAGTTATAGTCTAATCCCTAAAGGCCAATGTGAACGAGGCTTCTGGTAAGGTACACAAGAGATTCCAACTTTAGTTTACTAAGTGAGCACTTTTGTAATTTGAGGACCAGCAGTGCAATTTATTTTGCTTGCGTTAGGTCCAGTTAGTGGGGAAATCAATCATGTAAAAAGCCTGTATTTTACTTTCAAACAATTGGCTTAGAGGATCTGCTGGTTGTGTTGCACAATATGAAATGAGTTCCAGCAGTCGCAGTTCCATTCCCAAAGGGCATGAGTGCACAGCACTAAACTGCTCATAAATTTGACACTAATTGGTGCAAATTCAACAATTTCACTCAATGAGGCCACCAGGATTGAAATTGTAGGATAAGCAAATGTCTCAGAGTCCAATGGGATGGGTGGTGATTTCTGAACCTCGAGGCTAAGTCACATTGTTAGGGCAATGTGAAGGAATCTTTGGCTCGTCTGTCACTCCTGACCTCGCTTTGGTCAATTTTGTAAGTGGAGATAAATTGAAAGCATTTTCAACCTCTCAGCTTTCACAATGATGAACGTACTAAATATTGCTGTCAGCTACCCCACTGAGTCATTCTTTACTGGCAGCAGCATTTTGATGAGCAATTTGTAGTTACTAACGTGTACCAACAATTAGCTCCTCAATCAGCTTTAGCTGAAAAGCTGGAATCAGAAGGGTCAGTTCAACAACATGAGCTTCATTTTCTGACCTACTTGCTGACTAACCCGTTTCAAACTGAAGCATTTTCTTATTTTGCTGACAGGCATGTGCGATGGATCGAAAGGAGATTTTAAAAAAGAATTGCTAAGAAGAAACATAAAATTTTGATTTGGTATAGCTTTTGGTTTCTTTTTCTATATTGTGTGCCAGAAAATGATAGAAGTTTAAACAAGAAGTTTGCAAGGTTACAAAGTAAGTCTTGTACTTTTGGGGGTGTGCGTTAAGTATTATCCTGTGTGAGCACTGAAGTCATTGCAGTGCACACAGTAATGTATTGTTGCTTTAATTTAGTGCAAGGCACTTTTCCTGTTTAGTCTGGCATTACTTTGCAATTAATTTACCATCGAGGTGAAATGTACTTTGGGAATTGTAGTTTTGTTCCACCCAGGCCATATGGATTTTGTAGTTTAGTAGTACAGTGGTTAGCAACTTCCAGCTGTTAAAATGTTCAGTTACAGTGTTCGGATCATGTCAGACCATATACATAGCCTGGTATATTCCTGGGACTTGATGAAAAGTGTAGCTTCACTTCATCACCCCTTCCTGCTCCCCCTAGTGGCAGGTGCAGAAGATATAAACTTGGCAGAAAAAAGATGGCATCCACACTAAAAGAAATAGACCACTACAGTGAAAAATAGGTCACAAATTTTACAAATAAGGTCGGCACAACACCATGCATAAACGTCTTTCAGAGATGTGCTTCAGTGAGTACTTCATGCAATTGCATGACATACATCCAGGGTTCGATATTACATTGAAATATAATGCTCAGATTCACGACTGTCCATTCTGACAAGGTACCAGAGAGAGAAGGGCTGAAGGGTGTCCAGGGAAATCTACCACAAAAATAAATCAAAGCCTTCAGTATGTAAAGAGAGCAAATAGCCAGAACTTTAAGTTTTAATAACTTGCACAAATAATCCGATGAAAATATAAATCAGCCCCAAATGGGCAGCAGGAAATGCACACTGTGCATTTGATGAACGTGAATGTAATCCATTGACTTTCCATTGCACTATGGTGGCTGACTTTTACAGTGCCAATAACATAACAGAATGATCAGAACAGAAATACACATTGTTCTTTATTTAAAAGAAAGAATTTGAACATATGGAAGTCACATGCTGATCAAATCATTTTGTTGTGTGCTTTTGAATTCACCAGAAGCTGCTCACAGACAAAGGAGGGTTCCACTGAATGCATCAACCTAACTATAAGTCATTCAAGCAGCCAAGGTAATAATTAGTAATATCTTGAAAGTGACATACCCAAGCAGAGAGATGGACTGGCCCCACCCTGTTCTAAAATGTATTTTACCTGGGAACCAACCTCTTGGAAATTTAGCCAAACAAACCCTCACCGTTTACTAAAAATCCTTTGTTTCATAAGACTTTCACTTTAAAGAACTACCTCATCTGAGAAACTCCAAGTCTGTCAGGAATTACACAAAGACTTATAAGCTGTAACTAGCTTTTTAAAAATCCTCACCTTTATCTAATCTTTGTGTGTATGTGAGACGACTGAGTGAGAAATTACATTTTGAAAATCTGGGGCGAGCATGTGATAATAAATAATCCTATTTATTTTAAAACTCACAAAAAGCTTGTGGCTGGATTAATTTAATTGGGCAGGGCACTTACTTGTCTTTCTGGGCAATCAGTCAGGGCATATACTTGTCTTATATATAAGTATACTAAACATGGACATTAATAAGAAATGCATTCATTCTGTCTGTTACAATATCTATACATAATATAGCATGGATATTCCACTGATAGTACTGGTGAGACTAAACATATCATTCTCATAGAATAAATCAAACAGCAATTTCTGGGGTTTATTTATATGGAGTTAAAAATATGACGGCTGTAATCAGGTATATGAGAATTTTTAGCCCTATAATAAGCTTTAATAATTATCAAATATTCTGGAATCAAAGCAATTTTCAATAGTTTATGTTGTAAATGGGGAAAGGCTTCAGAAATCTAAAGCTCAAAAGGACTTGGTAGTCCTAATTCAGGATTTTTTAAAAAAGGTTAGCATATAGGTTTAGTTGGTAGTCAGGAAGGCGAATGCAAGCAAGCATTCATTGAAAGCGGGCTAGAATACAAAACCAGGGCTGATCTGCTGAGGCTGTATCATGCTCTGGTCAGACCATGTGAACAGTTTTGGGCCCACAACTAAGGAAGGATGTGCTGAGTTTGAACAGGCTCCATAGGAGGTTGACAGGATGATCCCTTGGATGAATGGCTAGTCACATGATGAGTGGTTAAGGACTCTGGGTCTGTACTTGATGCAGTTTAGAAGGATGAGGGAGGGAATCTGATTGAATACTGAGATGCCAGGATACAGTGGATGTGGAGAAGATGTTTCCATTAGTAGGTAGACAAGACCCAAAGGCACAGCCTCAGAGTGAAGGGACAACCCTTTAGAACTGAGTTGAGGAGGAATTTCTTCAGCCAGAGGGTGGTGAACCTGTAGGCCATTGCCACAGAAGGCTGTGGAGGCCAAGTCATTGTCTGCATTTAAGATAGAGGTAGTTAGTTTTTGATTAGTAAGAGGATCAAAGGTACGGGGAGAAGACAGGAGAATGGGGTTGAGAAACGTGTCAGCCAGAATCGAATGGCAGAGCAGAGTCAATGGGCCAGATGTCTTAATTCTGCTCCTGTATCTTATGGTCTTATACTGTCAAACACAAGTTCCTCTATTGGCCTTATTCCATGTCTATTGAGAGAAGAATGCAATGGAATCAATCTCCTTTACAAATTGAAAATGTGCCAACCAAATTTATACAAAATCATTTTCAAATAACAATGTAATAAAATAGAACATCTACCAAAATTCAATGCACATGAAGTCAGAGAAATGTGCAATTATTGTATCTACTTTTCCATTAGTAATTCTCTTCTGTCGATGCACCACTATACACTTCCTACGTAATGTTCAATGTAATTTTACCTTCTAACTCACCACAACAGCTGCTGTTAATTGGATTTCCTGTTCTGCCAGCCACAACGCCTGAAAACAATTAGCTTTTCAAAAAAGCATGTTTTTTTATATATCCCTTAACAACCCCAGGTTTCATTCTGTTGGTGTGTGAAGTTGAACATGAATGGCAAGAGAAATTCAGCCAAACAAACCCGATTTGAATTCCTTGTGACACCTTCATGTGACTGTTATTCTTTTTTTTCCCTCTCCCATTTCCCGCTTTGCAGTTCTTCCATTTACCCCCAACATTCTCAGGTGTCCACTTACTATTGCGGAGCTTCTTCTTCAGATCCTCTTGGATCTATTTGTCATCCATCTATTTGTCTTCTTCCATTCTTCTTTCCTGCGATGACCCACTTCAATCTCCTTTCTGTAACATGGTTTTTATGGCCTTTCTTGGATGTGCCAATACCCTCCCAGCCTCCTCTCCTGAGCATCTTGGGCACTTCAATGCTTCTCATGGATTTCCTTCAAGATATTGACATTCCAGGCCCATCACTTCCTGTGAATCTGTAAATCAAACACAATTCAAATGTAATTCTGCCTCGTCATCTTTTCTTCAAGAGCCTGGTCTTGAATCTGTACAACATTGATGAGTGCACACAGGTATTCAAAATCTGACCCTGTAGACAGTTAAGCAATTTTTGAGCTCAGAGGGCATGCAACTTCAGTCTCTACTTATCCCACTCCATGGCTCTCTGGTGGGTTAACTCTACCTCCAGTTCACTGTCTTGCAGGGGAATTGAGCCCCGGTAAACTGAGTCACGTGCTCACATTACTGTTCCAATAATAGTGTTGCTGTGCCCCAGTTGTTCAACAGAGGGACAGTGCACATGTACTTGACTGATATTATATGGTATTGATATATCCTTCAATCCCAGGCCTTTACACAGTTATATAGACGTATTAATGATTGCACTATAGTAAATTGCACAGGGCAAATATAAATATGACTGGAAGAAAAATTGTCCATGTGTAAGATAACTTACAGTGAAAGATCATTAGTGCAGAGAAAAAAACCAATATAGTTTGGTATTATAGCCATGTAAGTTACCAATCGATAGTCAACTGGTCATGTGTATTTCAGTGTCCCATAAATAATTGAGTGTCAGTACCTGGCTTTCTGAGATCAACTAGCTGCCTTTCCAAAGGGCAAAGTTTAAGACAACATCTGTTATGGATAATAAATAATAAATTCCACCTGGGTCTTCCACAATCCTTGGACCCTTCTGGAAGCAGCAAAGGCTTCTTCGATGGCATTAATGAGTGCACGAGCTGCCAAATTCTGATTGGTCAGTGGCAAGTCTTTGACCACTGGGGTCTTGACTCCTTGAGAAGGCTTGATGGTGGCCTGACCCCTGCCTCTTTGAATCATGGGTTTAGTGGGCCTGCCCTGGAGAAGTATCTCCAGCCAGGAAGACACCGCAAGTAAAACAAACCATCCAAAAGTAGGTTATTGGACCCATGACCAATCCAGTAAAAGACAAATTAGCAATGATGCCAGAAATTCATTACACAGACATCGATCATCATATGATGGGCAAGCTCTGAGTAGGTTATAGAAACTTTGAGGTATGATGTTTCATTACTTTTTCTGGATAGCTGAACTGGAGAGGTGCCTGAAGATTGATAATGTATTGTAGGGCTGAGAAAAGCTATCAATCACACTGATTATGATAAATGCCATCTCCTGCCTGTTTCTGACAATGCCCTGCGTGGAATTGATTGAGAACAGTGCTTCAAGCTCCATTGGGGAAGTTTTGACTGTCATTCTTTTAATTCTTGAGGATGCCAAACCACTCCTGTCTATTACCATCTCTGTCACTGTTGGGAGTATGCATGGAAGAACCTTGCAAAGTTGCAATTCTGCCTCTATCAGTCTCAGTGATCCACCCTAGATTCAGCATCTGTGTCCAGCTGAGTAGACCCTGGAAAGGTTGCTCCATTTACCACTTTCTGATCGCGCTTGCTTACAAATCATAGAACCACAGGTGAAAACCCAACCAGCTCTCTAAGTGGCTCCATCAAATGGTTCATTTTTAAACTATTGCAAGCCAGCCATGTGTGCCCTGAATCTACATTGACTTAGTGTCTCCTTCAGATTCCTCCTAGCACCTCCCAAATCCATTTTGGCATTTTAGAGTCATAGAGATGTGCAGCACAGAAACAGACCCTTTAGTCCAACTCGTCCATGCTGACCAGCTATTCTAACCTAATCTAGTCCCATTTTCCAGCAGTTGGCCCATATCTCTCTGAACCTTGCTATTCATATACTTATCAAGGTGCCTTTTAAATGCTGTATTTGTACCAGCCTCCACCACTTCCTCTGGCAGCTCATTCCATACACACACCACCCTCTGCATGAAAACATTACCCCTTAGGTCTCTCTTTAATATCTTTCTCCTCTCACCTTAAACTTATGCCCTCTAGGTCTGGATTCCCCCAAGCCAGGGAAAAGACCTTGTCTATTTATCCTATCCAGGACGCTCATGATTTTATAAATCTCTATGAAGTCATCCCTCAGCCTCCGATGCTCCAAGGAAACCAGCACTACCCTATTCAACCTCTCCCTGTAACTCAAACCCTTCTTGTAAGTAACAGATTAGAGGAAGTGCCATGTTGATGTATTTCATGTCTACTGTTGCTGCTGGAAAGAGGAAATTGCAATGGAAAAAAAAAATTGATAACTGAGTTGAAATCACCTGATGAAGAAGCAGCACTCCGAAAGCTAGTGTTTCCAATCTGTTGGACTATAACCTGGTGTTGTGTGATTTTAAACTTTGTACACCCCAGTCCAATACCGGCACTTCCAAATCATGAGTTGAAATGGATTTTTCAGCTCACTGAATTTTCTTTTGGATTAATTCTTATGCTAACATTCACAGTCACACTATCCCAATCACAGCCCAATTTCCATTATTAATTGGGTTCTACATTATCCTTGTGGCATTTAAACGAGAATTCCTGTTCTGTCTGGCTTCTGCCTTCACCTGATAAAGGCCGTAAAGATTATTCCATTCAGATTGCAGTTAGAGTCACAAAACAGGTTACTAATGAGGTAGTAGACATGTTGATATTAATTTTCCAAGTTTCAGGAAAGGTTCAATTGGACTGGACAGCAGAAAAGTAAGGAGAAAGTGAGGACTGCAGATTCTGGAGATTAGAGTCATGAGTATGGTGCTGGAAAAGCACAACAGGTCAGGCAGCATCCGAAGAGCAGGAGAATTGGTGTTTCAGGCATAGGACCTTCAAGAGGAAGTCAGGAAAAAATAATCCTTCTATTCAAGAAAGGAGGGAGGCAGAAACTAGAAATTATAGGTCAGTCAGCTTAATGTAGGTCATGGAGAACATTTTATACAGGACATTGAGGAGGCCACCTTTGGAGTCCAGTGTACAGTTCAGGTTGCTTCATTATAGGAAGGATATTATTAAATTGGAGAAGGTTCAGAAAAGACCTACAATAATGTTGCTGGGACTGAAGGGCTTGAGTTATAAGGGGAGGCTGGATGGGCTGGGTCTTTTTTCACTGGAGTGTAGGAGGTTGACAGGTGACACTAAAGAGGTTAGAAAATCATGAGGGGCACAAATAAGCTAAACAGCAAAGATATTTTTCCTTGTGTGAGGTGTTTTCAAAACTAGACAGCATATTTTTAAAGTGAAAGGAGAAAGATTTAAAATGGTCCTGAGGGACACTTTCTTCTCACCGGAAGTGGTTTATATGTGAAATAAACTGTCAGAAGAAGTGGTAGGTGCAGGTGCAGTCACAACATTTTGGCAGATAAATAAACAGGAAAGATTTAGAGGGATATGGGCTAAATGCAGGCAAGTGGGACTAGTTTAGCTTGGGAAATTTGGTCAGCATGGACAAGTTGGACTGAAGACTCTGTTTCTGTGCTGCATGACTCTATGACTATATAATGTTAATCAATTTATAAAGATACTACAATTGCACACTTAGAAAAGCACAAGGTAATTGGAAGAAGGGCTCATGCCCGAAACATCGATTCTCCTGCTCCTTGGATGCTGCCTGACCTGCTGCGTTTTTCCAGCAACACATTTTCAGCAATTGGAAGAATCAGCATGGTTCTGCCAAAGTGAAGTCACCTTCTAAGAATGCTTTGCAGCAGTAACAAAGGAGGCTATGGATAAACCATAGCATGTAAATTGAATTTCTAAAAATAATTTAATAAAGTTGCCATATCAAAGGTGTACAGGGTAATATATTAGCATGGATTGAAGATTGGTTGGCTGGCAGAAAATAAAGAGTATTCATAAATGAAACAAATATAGAGAATGGTGCAGAAACCCAGGAGGTCACAGGACAGCTATAGAGAGAGAAATGGAATTAACATTTCATGTGTGGCATACTCTTCTTCACCAAGTTGTCATAAAAGTTAAAGATTCTATAAAAGTATACACAACGCTACAATTTACCTGTCTTATAGTCTCAGACTGACAGAAAGTATGGAACAGATTTCTGTGCAAAAACAAGAATTATAATTCATTACAAATTAATTGATTCTAGATACAGATAAACAATTATGAACCAATGACATATAAATTTATTAGTTAAAACATGAGTCCCTTATATATGTCCCCCACAAGCTTACACAGACAGATCGAAAACAACACATGAGTATCATGGGCAGAAGGAAACATTGGGAATGTTTCTGTCCATTGGAATCACCAGAAATATCCTTTTGGTTGCTGAAGGCACAGGGTGACTGTCCACACTTAAAATGTCTCTGACATGTTTGTTAAAAAACACAGTTTACAGTAACTAATGAGGGAAAGTAAACATGCTTTCTTCAGGCTTGCAACATACTTACTTCAGGGAAAAAGACAGTACCTTCCTTTCCTGAAGTCCGAAAGCACTTACAATGAATGTTGGTAACTGGCTTTTAAAAAAATGTAGCAATCCTTTCCACTACCCTTGGTTTTTAAAATTGTCCGTTTCCCAGTTCAGTTCACAATCAAAAATACAGAAAAATAAGAAGATATAGTTTTACAACGGTTAAACTTCTGGAAGAATTACTACATATGCAACCACTTTGCCTTGAACCTTCTTCATGGCCACACCTTCAAGGACAGCCTCAATAATGCAGGTTTTGGTGGCTCACCTTCCTCTCCTGGGACGATGCTCTGCTGGATTCCCAGAAACTGCAATTTAGCACTTACTGACTCCTGCATTTACTGACAGGCATAACTCCTGCTTTTCAAAAACAGTAAACTTCACCACAAATTAATGCTGCCACTGGATATATTTCCTGCACTCTAATATTGCACCATTTGGGTTTTAAGGCCCCACTCTCTGGAGCATTGAAATTTTAGTGACACACAGCATATTTTGCACCTTTCATTACTCCTGGGACTTCCCTGGGCCCTCACTTCACAGAGCTACTCAATTCACTAGGACATACATTTAGATTAGATTCGTTTACTCACAGTGTGGAAACAGGCCCTTCGGCCCAACAAGTCTACACCGACCCGCCAAAGCACAACCCACACATACCCCTACATTTACCTCTTACCTAACACTACGTGCAATTTAGCATGGCCAATTCACCTGACCCGCACATCTTTGGACTGTGAGAGGAAACCGGAGCACCCGGAGGAAACCCACGCAGACACGGGGAGAATATACAAACTCCACACAGTCAGTCACTTGAGGCGAGAATTGAACCCCGGTCTCTGGCGCTGTGAGGCAGCAGTGCTAACCACTGTACCACCGTGCCACTCATCCACTGCGCTGCCCATACATGAGCACCAGCTTCATAGAACCAACTGCCTTTAGCAGAACAATTAACAGTAGACCAGCCTAACTCTCTCTCTCACACACAGACAGATACATACACACACACTCACTGAATACTTTCTTCTTTTATGACCAATGCACTGTCCTGATTAATAGAAACACTTGCAACAGGCTCCGTCTCTTCACCGTGGGTAATAAGGAATATAATGAATATTTTAGAACAGGGAAATATAGCAGCATGGCCTGTGCTCCTGATTTTGTGATATTCGCAATGTACTGATTCTTGAAGCATAAATTAAACACCAGTGAAGAAATTCATAACAATATAAAAAAATAAAAGGACTGTAGTTAATTCAGAATCAAAGAAGAGATAATTTTGTTAAGGCAGACTTTATCATTGAGTTTCTAAATGAATGTTCTATATCTGCATTCAATAGAGAGAAGAATGCTGCCACAATCATAGAATTCCTTCAGCGTGGAAACAGGCAGTTTAAGTTCACACTAATACTCCGAAAAGCATCCCATCCAGACCCGCCCCTGTAACCCTGCCTTTCCCATGGCCAAATCAACTAGCCTACACATTCCTAGATACTGTGAGCAATTTAGCACAGCCAATCCACCTAATTGCACAACTTTGGACTGTAGGAGGAAACCAGAGCACCCAAAGGAAACCAACTCAGACATGGGGAGAATGTGCAAGCTCCACACAGACTGTTGCCTGAGGGTGGAAACAAACCCAGGACTCTGGTGCTACAAAGCAGCAGTGCTAACCGCTGAGCCATTGTGCATCCCTCACTGCAATGCAAAGAAAGTTAAAGAATAATGTTGGAGTGTTATTGGATAGATCGAAAATAGATTAAACCTTAACAGGTCGGTTGTACTCGAAATAATTTGTTCGTAGATGACACCAAAATTGGAGGTGTAGTGGACAGCTAAGAAAGTTACCTCAGATTACAACAGGATCTGGACCAGATGGACCAATAGGCTGAGGAGTGGCAGATGGAGTTTAATTTAGATAAATGTGAGGTGCTGCATTTTGGGAAAGCAAATCTTAGCAGGACTTATACACTTAATGGCAAGGTCCTAGGGAGTGTTGCTGAACAAAGAGACCTTGGAGTGCAGGTTCATAGCTCCTTGAAAGTGGAGTCACAGGTAGCTAGGATAGTGAAGAAGGTGTTTGGTATGCTTTCCTTTATTGTTCAGAGTATTGAGTGCAGGAGTTGGGAGGTTATGTTGCGGCTGTACAGGACATTGGTTAGGCCACTGTTGGAATATTGTGTACAATTCTGGTATCCTTCCTATTAGAAGGATGTTGTGAAACTTGAAAGGGTTCAGAAAAGATTTACAAGGATGTTGTCAGTGTTGAAGGATTTGAGTTATAGGGAGAAGCTGAACAGGCTGGGGCTATTTTCCCTGGAGCGTCAGAGGCTGAGAGGTGACCTTATAGAGATCTATAAAATCATGAGGGACATGAATAGGATAAATAGACAAAGTATTTTCCCTGGGGTGGGGAAGTTCAGAACAGGGCAGAGGTATTGAGTGAGAGGGGAAAGATATGAAAGAGACCTAAGGGGCAACTTTTTCACGCAGGGAGTGGTACGTGTATGGAATGATCTCCCAGAGGAAGTAGTGGAGGCTGGTATAGTTACAAGATTTAAAAGATATCTGGATGGGCATATAAATAGGAAGGGTTTGAAGGAACATGGGCCAGGTGCTGGCAGGTTCGACTAGATTGGGTTGAGATATCGGGTCAGCATGGACAAATTGGACTGTAGGGTTTGTTTCTGTGTTGTACATCTTTATGACTCTGTGACTGTATGACGAGGTCTGGATGAAATATATTTGTAACTGCAAGAAGTAAAGCTTGAGATCATGGAGGTTTTTTCAAAAATTGAAAATTTTCCTTATATATGGGAAGTGCGAGACAGCTGGAGAGTTTCAATTCAGTCTGCTTGCTTTAAAATATAACAATGCCTGGCTATTAGCTGTCAACTACCATCAATACATCCATTCTTCAAGGCAAAACATCAACCAATCACAGTCTGCTTGCCAATCAATAAGCAATTGTCCCTCATGCAGTTAGTTTTCCTTTTTAATTTGTATTCTTGTGAATGGTCCTGATGAATGCAAGTATGAATATCTCATCAAAATGTGGCTTTTGCTCAATATTCAAGAGCTGTACAACTGTCTGTGTGGAGTTTACACATTCTTCCCGTGTCTGCATGGGTTTCTTCCGGGTGTTCCGATTTCATCCAACAATCCAAAGATATGCAGTTTAGGTGAATTGGCCATACTAAATTGCCCATAGTGTTTAAAGACATTTAGGTTATGTGCATTCATTAGGTGTAGATGTGGAGTAATAGGATAGGGGAATGGGTCTGGATGCGTTACTCTTCGAAGGGTCGGTGTGGACTTATTGGGCCGAATGGCGTGTTTCCACACTGTAGGGATTCTAACTGGTGATGGTCTACTGGTATCTATTAATCCACAAGACTTTAATCCAGAATCTCAGCTAATGTTCTCAGGACTCAGGTTCAAATCCCACAATGGCAGATAGTGGAATTGGCATTCAAAAGAAAACATCCGGAATTAACAATCAATTAATAACCATGAACCCATTGCCAATTATTGAAAAAGCCCACCTGGTTTGCTCTGTCCTTCAGAAATGGAAATCTGCCAATCTCACCTGGTCTGGCCAACACACAGCAATGTGGTTGACTTCCAACTATCCTCTGAAATGGCCTAGCAAGCTAGTCAGTTGTATCAATTGTGACAAAGTCACCTGGCATCGACCTAGGCATGGGAAAAGACAATGGCAGAAACATTCCTGATGATAGTGCAAAGTCCTCCATACTAACATCTGGAAACGAATGCCAAAATTGGAAGAGGTGTTTGGCAAACTAGTCAAGTAACAATCTGACGCATACCCTGTCCCACCAGCAGGACAGACCAAGAAGAGGTGGTAGCACAGTGGTGCACAGATGGGAGAGAGTTGCCCTGGGAGTCCTCAACTATGACTCTAAACACCATGACATCTCACAGCTTCAGGTTGAAAATAGTTAAGGAAACCTCCTACTGATTACTATGTACCATCCTCCCTCAGCTGATGAATAGATACTCCTCCATGTTGAACAACACTTGGATGAAGAATTGAGGATGACGTGTGCACAAAATGTACACTGGGTTTTAATGTCTAACAGTGGCATGCAGCAGCACTACTGCTCATAGTAGTTGGGTGCTAATGGACATAGCTGCTCGATTGCATCTGCAGCAGATTGTGTGGGAACCGACAAGAGGGAAAAACATTCTTGACCTTATCCTTGCAAGTCTGCTGGCTGCAGGTGTATCTGTCTATGACAGTATCAGTAAGACTGACCACTGCACACTCCTTGTGGAGACAAAATCCTGCCTTCACATTGAGAATAAGCTCCATCGTGTTCTGTGGCACTATCACCATGCTAAATGAGACAGACTTCAAACAGATTCAGCAGCTTAAAACGGGACATCCATGAAGTGCTGTTGGGCCATCAACAGCAGCAGAATTGTTCTCTGGCACAACCTGAAACCTCATTGCCTAGCATACCCCCATTACCATTCAACCATTACCATCAAGCCAGGGGATCAACCCTGATTCAAAGGAGAGTGTGGGAGGGCATGACAGGAACAGCACCAGGCATAACTAAAAATAAGATGGCAACCTGGTGAAGCTAACAAACAGGATAAGCTGCAAGTGATAGACAGAGCGAAGTGACCCCACAACCAAGGGTACAATGTAAACTCTGCAATCCTGTTATATATGGTTGTGAATGGTGGTGGACAATTAAACAACTCATTGCAAGAAGAGGCTCCACAAATATCCCCATCCTCAATGATTGAACAGCCCAACACATTGGTGCCGTAGATAAGGCCGAAGTATTCTCAGCATTCTTCGGCCAGGGGTGCTGAGTGGATGATCCATCTCAGCCTCCTCCAGAGGTCCTCAGCATCACAGTTACCAGTCTTCACCCAATTGTATTCATATGGTAGCATGGAACGGTTGGAGAAACTGAATACTGGAAAAGTTGCGGGCACTGACAAAATTCTGGTAATGGTACTGAACTTTTGTGCTCCAGAACTTGCCATTTTCCCCCTAGCCAAACTCTTCCAGTACTGTTACAACACTGGCATCTACCTGACAATGTGGAAAATTCCCAGGTATGTCCTGTAATACAGGTCAAATCCAACCCAGTCAATGATCGCCTCATCAGTCTACTCTCGACCATCAGTAAAGTAATGTAAAAAGGCCTTAAAAATGAAAACAAAAAGCAACTGCTCAGCAATAACCTGCTCTGTGACAGGGCCACTCAGCTCCTGACCCCATTGCTGTCTCGGTTCAAACATGGACAAAAGAGTTGAATTCCAGAGGTGAAGTGAGAGCCACAGCCCTTGACATCAAACACGCATTTGACTGAGTGTATTTTCACAGAGGCCTAGCAAAACTGGAATCAATGGGTATCGGGCCAAACTCTCCATACCTTGCACATAGGAAGGTGGTTGTGGTTGGGGGAGGGTCAGTCATCTCAGCTCCAGGTCATCTGCAGGAGTTCCTCATGGTACAGACCTAGGTCTGATTGTCTTCTGCTGCTTCATTAATGACCATTCCTCCATCATAACGTCACCGGAACATCGGAATGTTCACCGATGATTGCGCAATGTTCAACACCATTCATTACTCCTCAGATACCGAAACAGTTCATGTTCAAATGCAACAGGTTCTGAACAAGTAACATTCCAGCCACACAAATGCCAGGCAATGACCATCTCCAATTAGAGACAATCTAACCACCGAGCCTTGACTTTCAATGGTGTTACCATCGCTGAATCTCCCACTATCAACATCCTGGGGGTTACCATTGACCAGAAACTCACCAGTTTTGCCACATAAATACAGTGGCTGCAAAAACAGGTTAGAGGCTAGGAATACTATGACAAGTAATTCACCATCTGACTCTCCAGAGCCCGTCCACTCCCTACGAGTCACAAATCGGGAATCTGATGGAATACTCCCCACCTGCCTGGAGGGGTGCAACTCCAACAAAACTCAAGAAGCCTGACACTATCCAAGACAAAACAACCCATATGATTGGCACCACATCCACAAACATTCAGTTACTCTACCTCTGATGCTCAGTAGCAGCATTGTGTAGTACTTACAAGTCGCACTGCTGAACTTCACCAAAGATCATTTGTCAACACATTCCAAACCCATGACCACATCCGTCCAGAAGGACAGGGGCAGCAGATACATGGGAAGACCCCATTTGCTAGTTCTCTAAGTCACTCACTGTCCTGGCTTGGAAATCTATTGATGTTCCTTCAATGGTCACTGAGTCAAAATCCTGGAATTCTGTCCCTCAGGGCATTGTGGGTCAACCTACAGCACATGGACTGCAACAGTTCAAGAAGCTCATCATCACCTTCTCAAGGGCAACTTGGGATGAGCAATAAATACTGGTCAGACATCGATGCCCACTTTCCACAAGTGAGTGTAAGAAAAATGATTACCTGGAGACTCACTGAAGATGTTACTTAGTAGGGTGATGAAACATCTGGAAATGTACCTTCCAGCTCAGTGCGCAAACGTACATCTAAAAATGATTACAGTTTGATAGAAATACTGACTTCTAAAAACCGTAGGATAAAACTACAAAATAAATCTTTTATGAAAACTAGAGCCTATGGGATTAAAGGATCAGTGGTTGTGTGAGCATGAAATTGACTAAGTGGCACAAAGCAGGGAATATTGGAGAATCTTTGCTTTTCAAAGAGGAAGCTATACAAGGGTGAGCTCGAGGTACTGGCATGAGGACACTATTCTCTTTGATGTATGATTATTGGTCTGCAAACAACACATAACTTGAAAGTATCTGAATGGCATAGGATTCAGGAATGGGCTGAGCAATGAGAAGAATGGTGAGGAGTCAGGAGGACTAATGTAGGTTGATTATGGAGCAGGCACATCATGGAAGAAATTTAGTTCAGAGGAGTGTGAAGTCAGCCGTTTTGATGGGAAGAATGAGGAGCAGAATTAAAAACCAAATTGTTGAATTTTAAAAGGGTTACGGGAACAGGAGTATCTGACGATGAAAATGCTGTTTGAAAAAAGCATTACAGTCTTTGGTTTGATGAGCAGAGGCACAGGCTATAGGAACAAAGGAGTTGTACTAAACTGTTATAAAGCACAGCTTAGACCACAGCTGCAGTCTTGTCATTAATTGTGGACATACACTTTAAAAAGAATGTCAGATCTCAGAGAGGGTGTCGAAGGAGTACACTGGAATGTGTCAGGGATTATGAGGGACTAAAGCTGTTTGGAGATACTGGATATGTGGGTTGTTCTTCTGAGAGAAGAGTGGCTTAAGAGGAGAGCTGGCAGTGGTATTTAAAATCATAACCAGTTTTTGATTGAGTAAGCAAGACTCATTAGCTGTCACCAATAATACAAAGGCACTGCTGTGACCTGAAATGCACTTCTTGAAAGGATAGCGGAAGCAGCTTTAAAAATAACGCTGAAAGGGAATTAAACAACTCTTGGAAGAAAGAAAAATAAGCCTCTGGGAAGAGAGGGATGGAAGAGGGGGAAAAAGGAAGGGAGTGGGATTAATTCTAAAGGCTGAACCTTCACCAGCAAACAGCTGAGTGTCATTTTTGGTGAGTTCCATAGAGGTTAGCTCTCTGCCAGGCCTAATAAATTTTCTCACTGTCTTCCAAAACTCATTAGCTTTGCACCTTGCCCCTGTATCACTGCCCTCATCATGCATTCCTATTCAGTGTCGGCAGAAGTATTTGCCATTGCTCGGTCATTTGCCTGGTCAAATATTGGGAGCCTGGAGTTACTCCTCACTGGGTGCATTGTGGGAGAGTTATCACTAACCAACCATGCATCTCAAGGCCGACACTTCATTGTGTAGACCAGTGCACAATCATCATGCTCTGTTTATTAACAAAGCCACACAGCTTTGTCAGTGCAACTTCTTCCCCAGTGTCCATCAGCTCAAACAGAAACAGAATTAAAACTCTGCCCACTCTACTTGTGGTTGTAACCATTTTCCACTTGCAATGTTCATTATTGCCCATTTAGGAGGCATGTCATTATGGATGGCATTGCAGATTGCACTTGGGACAGTGAGTTTCATGTTCAGTCTGGTAATGAAGGTAGTACCTTTGTGCCCTTTTAATCCTGATATCCCTGGCCAGCCCACCAATACTGATCCTCCATATGTTTTCACATACCAATTGGAATGATCTCCTCAGTTTTCAAAGTTATTTTCTGAGTTTTGGCCCTGCAGTTTTGTCATAGCCACTGTTGTGCTGCACAGTCCCCACATAGAATCCATGGGGTAGGTATCTGTCAATAATCCCATCCTGCAATATCCCATGTCTTTCAATTATCATCCAGTGTTGTCTCCCCTCCCTTACACGTTGCATTTTTCCCCTTCACAAGTTTTCTGCCCTCTGCCTCCCAACTTGTTGCCTCCAATCTCCTGATGTGAATTCCTCAACTTCTCAGTGTCCTCTGATAACTTCCTGGACTGACCGTGGTCCAATCTCCTGACTGACTTCAATGGACAGCCCTAACTGATCGGTGACCAAGCCCCTGACTGATACCCGTGCAACTCCCTAGCTGATGTAGTGCCAATCCCTGATTGAATCCATTGGATCTGCAGGACTAACTAAGGCCCACTGCCCAACCTGTAGTGCTGCTGACTCCCAGAGCCTGACTGCCACGAGTGGTCAACCAAGGACTGAAATCAGCTGATGTGTTTGACTGATTTTACTGGAACACACTGACCAATAGCAACCCCACATTGTCTTAACTGAGGACCACTCCCCTTAAACTTTGAGATATGGTCATTGGGTTGATGCACAAGCAGTGTGTTTGCCATATGCACTGCTGGGACATGGAGCGGTTGTGAGATTGAAGTAGCAACGTGAAAGGCATATAGCAACCCTCTGAACTCATGAGTGCCAATATTCATGACAGACTGCCTGACTATATGTCTGCATTACACAACAAGGCAACTGAGAAGTACTGTGGAGTTTTAAGATCTGGCTGAATGTGTAATGTTCAAAAAGGCAAGGCAAAGCAAGGCACAAATACTGTGAGCATCAAATTTGACACAAAATGAATGGGCACTAAGAGAGCGAGTGAGTTGTTCTTCAATGCAGCCTGGTTGAATTGATGAGCTGGGTGCCTATCTCTGTGTGTTAAGTGCCCTAGCAGCAGCAATCCAATGGAAGAGGCCATTACACTCCTAAGTGCAACATTGAAATGGGGGATCATCTTACCAGTGGATTAGAGACTTGACATGAGGTTGTGGTGATGTGGGTCATGTCAAATGCTAAAGTCCGGTGATGGTGGATGGGTGTGTGGTCACTGCCTATGGAACATGCCCTTAGATGTTGGTGTCTAGTGTCCATGATAGATATCCAGAGCAGCTTGCAGCAAGCTGGATTCAGCAGGTATCTACTCTGACTTCACCTCAGGAATTGTCACCGTCTGGTTTCTATCCTCTGAGTGGGAAAATCGGAGACTGCTTATTAATAAGGTGTGATTAGATAATAATAACGTGATAATGTATTAAAACCTACCTAAAAGACCTTTCACCATTCACTGGTGAGAAATCCATCTCACCATTCAGCACTTTGTTGGAAAATGGGACATTTTTCCTCTTTACCTCAAGAAGTTCCCCTTGGGTCATCTCAACGATTTTCCCAACTTTCCAGCGCTGCCCATATCATTCACAGCCTCAGAAGATTCTGCCCTGTATTTCGACTGATGAGCCAGCAAGGGTGAAGTGGGCTGAATTTATGGCAACATTCCAATTCAAAATAAAAATTGGAACTGAGCCAAAAAAGGACCTATGAATAAAATAATGAATAGTTTAATTAACAAATACATTTTAAGAAAGGTCTTAAGGGAGGACAGAGAGGGAATAACTGGGGGATTTGGGTAGTGAACTCCAGAGCTTTGTACCTCTAGTACTTGACTGATGACATGGCTATAAGGTGACAAAGGGAAAGATGGAAGCAGAAGAAATAGCCTGAAAGCTATTTCCCCAGAAGGTGTTTGTATTGGTTTGTTTTAAAGATTGAAGAGTATTACGTTCCACCTCTTTATATTTCAACAGTTGTATTGATACCCACCCAGTTAAACAATGTTTCCATACAAGAAGCACACAATGACTCAGCTTCATTCTGACACTAACATCAGTAATCAATGGTGAAAGATTTTCTGTTCACACCAGGTTGACAGGTACTTGCCTCATGTTTTGCTTGGCTG
Source organism: Hemiscyllium ocellatum (assembly GCF_020745735.1). NCBI lineage: Eukaryota > Metazoa > Chordata > Chondrichthyes > Orectolobiformes > Hemiscylliidae > Hemiscyllium > Hemiscyllium ocellatum. Next base: position 19,328,306 of record NC_083417.1, on the reverse strand, counting down.
TTACTCAATCTCAGACAATACCATAAAAAAAATGCTGTCACAAACATTATGGTCTCCTGAAAGAATCAACTTTGCCACACGAGCTGTCAGTTCTTCTTTACAAAGTAACCACAGCTTCGCTACATAACTGATCAAATTAGTACTGCCTGGTTCATCTTCCTCACTGCAGCACACTCCAATTTGATTGGATTTAAATCAACATTTTCTTGGTTAAGACGTTAAATCCCAACCATTTCTGGAGATCTGAGCAATCAAACAGTTAAGGTTTTGCCTCCCAGCTGTAACGTGAGTTCTGGGTTTGTGTTTTATTTAAATGTAAGCTTGCTTTGGTGTTGCTACTCATCCGATCTCCTTTTGATGATGGTCCACACAGAAACAAATTCATCATCAACCAGGAGAACTAAACAAATACTGCAAGGTTTCAGATCAATCAGGAACATGGCAAAATTATAATGTTCAATGAAATCCAAGAATGCTCTGAATTGTGTCAGTAATCTATTTATTCCTTCTAATTCTGCTTTACAATCAGATTTGACTTTTCTTCTTCTGAAAAATAATAGAGATCAGAAGAGGCTCACGTTACTTGATAAACTGAAAGAAACCATAAACTTAATGTAGCCCTGCGTGAAATGAGAAGGTTTATTGGTTACAGGTACCATCTCATTCAACAGTTCAATCCAAGAGAAGACCTGTGGGTGCAGCTGATGAAAACTACTCTCTTGGTGCAACATTTCTGCCAAACTGACAAAGATTTGTCAGTTATTCTACCTTATTCATGAGAAGGTGGTCACATAATGATAATGTCACTGGACGAGAATAATACTCTGGGAACATGCCCACCATAACAGTTAGTAAAGTTTCAAATAAGTTAATAAACTCTGAAATATAAAGCTGGCTTTAGTAATTGTAACCATGACAACTATCATTGGGTGTCATTAAAATGCAGCTGGTGCACTAATATCCTTTAGGGAAGGAAATCTGCCATTTTCAATTAGTTGGGCCCACAAGGGACTTGAGCTCCATAGCAATGTGCTTTACTCTTAACTGCTCTCTGAGACAACTTAATAAGTAACTCAGTTCAAGAGCATTAGGATGGCCTTGCCAATGAGACTCAAATCCCAAAAGAATTGAGAAGAATGTTCTGTCCTTTGTATGAATGTTCATACTTAGCTGTACACTGGCAATTGTTATGTGCTCTGTTTTATTGCACACGAAGCAAGCACATGGCCTAACCACTCTATTTTCTTTTGAAGGACACCAAACACATCATAGCAGTATGTGAAATAGATTTAATGCAATGAACAACACTTAATTGCAGCGATTAATTATATTTCATCGCAGAAGCTGACTGAAGTTAGTTTTAAATTTGAGATTGATCATTCTTTGTCAAGCAGAGGTTTTAAGGGATATGAGCCAAAAGCAGTTTCATGGAGTTAGGTCACAGAGCAGCCATTTCTCATTGACTGGCGGAACAGATTCGAGGGGTTGAATGGCCCCATGTTCCTGACCTTTCATTTCAAATAAGAGCTCTTTTTCTTCATTCATGGCATATTCTCAGTCCCACTTCGACATGGCTGAGTGTGGGAAAGCCTGAAAAAGAAACTGTAATCTGTGATAACCAACTCTGCATGCATATAGATAGACTGGTTAGCGCCTATAAAATCTTAAACGGACCACATCGTTTTCTAACATTCACTGATTATTGTTAACAAATCACACAATGGCTACAACATTGTAACTTCTAATTCTATAACAATAGCTACAATTCAAAGGCACTTTATTAGCTTGTTTTGGACCAGGCCAGACACCCTCAACACATTTCAAGAAAGTAGCCCGGACCTTAACTTTGCAAATTGTTTTAAGCAGATGAATAGTGGATATCCCAGGAGTGATGCAACTGGCCCATCCACTTAGTTTTAAACAAAACAGAATTTATTTGCAAGATTACCGAATGAAACGCAAACAAAAGAAAACAGAATATAGAATAACTTAACCTATTCAAAAACCCAACAGACTCTTCAACTTAATGATGCTGTTCCAAATTCCTGCAACAATCCCCATAAACACTCCTTGGCAAAAAAGGTAAAATCAAACACACGGTCTTATAGGAGAGATGGCAGAGAGATTCAGCACGGAACACTTTCTTCCATGGGGCTGTTTCTTTGATCAGCAGCATCAAATTGACTGACTAGCAGCTCTGAACCCAAACCAAACTACAGGCAAGCAGAGCAGGGAGAACTGGCCACTCCCCTTTCATTGTACAAGTGTTCTTTTTAAAACTTAGAAGCTTCCTCAAGTTGATCAACCCCAGGCATTTTGTAGCCTGTCTCTTTATGGTGTCCTGTAAAAAAATTCAAGGACAACTTAACCTTGTTAAAGGAGTAACATCGTCACAAGCTGTTTTGAACATCCCGAGTACATAAAATGTCCTATATAAATGCAAATCATTTTAATAACACCTTAAAACAAAAACAAGCCAAACACAGAAATTCATTTCTGAAGGATTTGGATGTGGAACTGAAACATGGGCCTTGAGAAAAGTGAGGATCTACTGATTTGAAAAGTGTGAAATGTGATTCTGGCGATCGATGGAGTGGATCACTTGGACTGAAAGCAAGAGGAATGAATATGACCTCAGGAAGTGAAAGAAGAAAGATCACTCAAACCTGGTTTTAAGAAAAGGCAACAAGTTTGGATTCGGAATATTTGAAGGCATGAGAGCGTGTTGAAGGAAGACTAGAAGGATAGAGACCAAGGGGAGAAAGAGAATGATATTGTTAGACAACTTGAAATTGAAAATGGAAGACTTCCACCATCAAGTGAAGTTAAAAGTGCAAGACCACAAAGCTTGGAGAAATAAGCAGGAGACCTGCCCTTAGGCAGATCAACACTGCCACAGAATTGGAAAACAAAGGAGGTCTGTAGAATCTTGGCTGGACCGCACTTGGATATTGTACTTAGTTTTGGCCCACACATAAATAATGTGGAAGCACGAAAGAAGATGGAAGAATTACAAATATCAGAAAAAAGGCCCAATCTTGAGAAAAAAAAAAGCTTAAGGGTGATCTTCAATAGTTCTTTTAGATTACAAAAGTATTTGATGGAATAGATATGGAAAAAATGTTTCCAGTTATGAGAAGTTCGAGATGGGGGAAATCAATGTAAGATTTTTACTAATAAAGACATAGAGAATTCAGGAAATGCCTGCTTCACCAAAGAATGGCAATAATGTGGAAATTGCTACCAAAGGTAGTAATTGAGGTAAGTGGCATAGATACTTTGAAGGGAAAGTCAGGTAAGCACATGAGGAAGAAATGAATACACAGGTATGTTGACAGATTTTAATGAAGACAATTAAAAACAGACACAAGAGAAGCATAAATGCCAGTACTCCATGGAGTATTTGTGCTCAAGACTCAATGCAACTAATTGCATGTTAGTCCATTCTTCTGCCCATCTTTCTGAACATTGTTTGAGCTACACTTTCCATTTTGTTGAGATACATGCACAAGAAAATATTACAGGCTTGCATTTAATCAGAAGTTTGCCAAAAAGTCATAGAGTCATAGAGATGTACAGCACAGAAACAGACCCTTCAGTTCAACCCATCCATACCGACCAGATATCCCAACCCAATCTAGTCCCACCTGCAAGCACCCGCCCCATATCCCTCCAAACCCTTCCTATTCATATACCCATCCAAATGTATTTTAAGTGTTGCAATTGTACTAGCCTCCACCACTTCCTCTGGCAGCTCATTCCATACACATACCACCCTCTGAGTGAAAAAGTTGCCCCTTAGGTCTCTTTTATATCTTTCCCCTCTCACCCTAAAACTAAGCCTTCTAGTTTTGGACGTCCCCACCCCAGGGAAAAGACTTTGTCTGTTTATCCTATCCATGCCCCTCATGATTTTATGAACCTCTATAAGGTCACCCCTCAGCTACCAATGCTCCAGGGAAAACAGACCTAGCCTATCCAACCTCTTCTTATAGCTCAAATCCTCTAACCCTGGCAACATCCTTGTAAATCCTTTCTGAACCGTTTCAGGAATCACAACATCTTTCCAATAGGAGGGAGACCAGATTTGCACGCAACATTCCAGCAATGGCCTAACCAATGTTCTGTACAGCCACAACATGACCTCCCAACTCCTGTACTCAATACTCTGACCAATAAAGGAAAGCATACCAAACGCTTTCTTCATTATCCTATCTACCTGCGACTCCACTTTCAAGGAGCTATGAACCTGGGTAATCCAGGATGGAGGATGGGAAAATTTCTGGCTGTAACAGCTGGTATTTTGACTTAATTTAGGTGTTGGAAGTGATTTCCTCGAATTCCAGGAGCAGCAATTACTGTTTTATGTGCTGTTGCATTGGTTTAGAACTTTTTTTTTAAGTCCACTTACTAAAGGCAAGGATTTGTTCACTTGCACTGAATTATTACAAACTATAGCTTGACACAACATATGTTAAGTTTGACTGGAGGTCAGTTGACAGGAATCCAGCAACCTGCTAGTCATTGTCCAACAGTCTTAATCTAGATGAGGGTTCCTCAAATAGGAGGCCATCAGAGGGGGGATCCAGCAGAGAGGGACCTAATAGAGAGTACACTGGGAACAATGCCACATGTTATATAAAAGCAAAAAACCTGCAGTTGCTGGAACTCTAAAATAAAAATAGCAAGTGTTGGAGGAACTCAACAGATTTGGCAGGATTTGCAGAGGGAGAAAAACAATGTTAATGTTTTGAGTCTGATATGAATCCTTCAGAACTTCACTTCACATTGAGTGTTAAACATTAACAGTTCTTCTGTCTCCATGGACACTGTTAGATTGCTGAGTTCTCCATTATCAGCAGACGTGTATTTGAATAGATCATCAGCATGCTGCAGGTGTGCTTCAATGGGCTGGATAGATTGGGAAATACTCTTCAATACATATCAGACAGGGTGATCAGAATGATCATGGTTTATATAATGGTAAGATTTACTCCTGCAATGGGAGCAATCCATTCCTGGATTACTCAGAGGGTGAAGAGGAAGAAGAAGGGAAGATCGGTAACTGGCTCTTATTAAAGCAGGTTTCCCTTCAATTTCAGCAGTGAAGCCATAGCACATAAAATGTAATAACCACTCTTATCTGTTCCATCCACCCTCTAACACACTGCAAATGATCCAGTACTTGAAAATTCATCTTTAGCCCCTATCAAATCATGCTGGAAAAGCACAGCAGGCCAGGCAGCATCCAAGGACCAGAAGAATCGACGTTTCGGGCATAAGCCCTTCATCAGGAATGAGGCCTGATTTCCAATATCTACAGTCTTCACTTTCTCCAACTTGTGAACAAATGCTTATCAAAAGAACATTTTGTCAGGCACCCATGTGCACGCTTATGTTACATCCATGCACCAAACTCTGACTGCTGAGTTGCCCATTAATGATATCCTCTGGGTTTTGGAACCCATGAGAACACTGTCAAAGACAGTGTCTGAGCTTTGCTGGACTGGACCTGACCATTTGAAGATGAGGTAACTTGATAGATCATGACTGAGAGGTGAGCAGTGGTTGAAACACTGAAGCCTTTGAGCGGAGTCTCCATTTGCACACAAAATTTCCATTTGCAATTATTCTTCTCACAGTTCAGCTGAATTCAATGTTATTAATGTGTTGGAGAAGACTTTAGTGCAGATCATTGGGCAGCTGCAGGGATGAGCTTAGGAATCTGTCACAGAAAATAAAAAGTGCTGGAGATCACAACAAGTCAGGCAGCTTCCATGGAGAGAGAGAATAAGCTAATGTTTCTAGTCTAGATAACTCAATCTATCACCCTTGCTATGATGAACATGTTACCATCTAGGCTCTGCAAATATTTGGAGATAATGGTGATCCATTGTGGTGCCACACAGTGAATCCTTCCAGTCTCTATGTTTGTGGTGATAGCATTTTGAAAGCCTATCAGTTCCTCTGAAGCTTCATTGTTAGTGATTTTCACTAACTTCTGCTTTTTCTGTAAAGTATGTCTGTGAGATAAAGGCATGAATCCAAGGTCCCAGGCTAAAGCACTTGGGACATGAATTCAAATCCCTTCAGTCAATTAATAACTCAAGATTATTAAGCTGGTTTTGGTCATGCTGACTAATGAGACTATCATTAATTGTTGCAAAATGCTATCTGATCACTAATGACCTTTTGGGAAGTAAATCTGCCATTGTCCTTGGTCTAACTTAAATGCAACTGCAGATCCACAGCAAAGGAATTGACTCTACCAGTTCAGGGTGGCAGGTTTGTATGAGGAGAGACTAGATCAGTTTTGCCTGGAGTTTAGAAGATTGAAAAAGGATTGCATTGAAATGTATAAAATTCTGACTGATTGGATGTAGACTGAGTGTTTCCTGTGGTTGAGATCCAGAACACAGGGGCCATAGTTTCAAGATGGTTGGTAGACGTTCAGATGGAGATGAGGAGGAGATAGAAGATCAGCATGATCTCAGTGAATGGAGAAGGGTCTCAATGGGCTAAACAACCCACTCCTTCTCCTTTCTTTATGTTTTTATATTTCTTAATATTTCTGAAGTGAATAAGCAATTCAAGGGCAATTAGTGATGGATAATGTCTGCTGGCCTTCCCAAGCAATGTCTACTTCCCATGAAAGATTAAAAGTGAAGTCCTGGCAAGGTAAAAATATTGCAAGCAATCATTCCAATTATGAATAAATTTCAATTTTTGTTCAAACAAGTTCACTATATGATACGTGGGTAGATTTTATTCAAAATGCCAAGTCACTGGAAAGTCCCTGTTAACCCATCTCTGATCAGGTTAAGAACACTACTTCCTTTTCAACACGTCCTCCTCTACAAATGTGCACTGTGTGATTTGCAGATGGTCTGCTCCAGTTCAATCCATTTTCTTGGATAATCCATGCTTCCTTCTTCTACAAGGTGGGAAAGAGTCACATATGAGTGAATGTCCTATGTGTATCTGATGGATGGAGTCTGTTTAGTGAGGGAGTTATGAGGGGGAGTGACCAGCTCCAACAAGATAGAATCTAACTATTGCTCTTTGGCATTCATTGGCAAAGCCATTATGAAGGGCTTTTGCCCAAAGCATCGATTTTCCTGGTCCTCGGATGCTGCCTGACCTGCTGTGCTTTTCCAGCACCACTCTAATCTAGACTCTGATCTCTAGCATCTGCAGTCCTCACTTTTGCCTATTATCCTGAAATAGAGTTGAAAAATGTGGTCCTGGATGCCCAAAACATTGATTCTCCTGCTCCTCGGATGCTGCCTGGCCTGCTGTGGTTTTCCAGCACCACGTTTTTCAACTCTGGTCTCCAGCATCTGCAGTCCTCACTTTCTCCTATTATCCTGAAACACCCCACTACCAACATTGTGAGGGTTACCACTGACCAGAAACTGAACTGGAAGAGCAATATACTATGACTACAATAGCAAGTCAGAGGCGAGGAATACTGCAGCTAGAAACTTGCTTTCTGACTCCCAAATCTTGTCAATCATCTACAAATCACACTCAAGACTGGGAATGAATACTCCCCAGTTACTTAGAAGGGTATAACTCCAACAGCAGTTCAGGAGCTTGACACCATCCATGATGAAGCAGCCTGTTTGACAATACATCTACTCCCTCCACAGCACAATAACAACAACAGCAGTGTGTAGCATTTACAAGAATCTCTGCAAAAATTCACCAAAGTTCCTTAAACAGAGCCTTCCAAACCCAATACCACTAACACCTAGAAGGACAAGGACAGTCAATTAACAGCACCAAGAACATGGGCTTTACATATTGGCTCTCAAATAGCTCACAGGAATATAATTTGACACTGAACAAGACAGAGCAATGTTAAAGCAGATGCTTCATTGAATACATAACTTTTAAGGAGCATGATAAATGAGTAAATCGAGGTAGAGAGGTGAAGATGTTTAGGGAGGAAATTCCAGAGTTTAAAACCTTTGCATGTGAAGGCACAGTCACCACTAGTGGATGAATTATAAGTGGGGATGTGCAAGTGGTACAAACATGTTAGTAGGTAGTCAGACTGGAGGAGATTCCAGAGATCAGGTGGGGAGTGACCCTGGAAGAATTGGAAAGCAAGGATAAGAATTTTAAAATGAAAAAAGGTTGCTTCACTGGATACCAGAGATGAGGATGTGCCCACATCATGCCCACTGTTAGTGGTCGGAAGTAAACCTTGAAGTAAGATAAAATCAAGGTAGCTGTGTTAAAAAAAAGCCACTGTCAAATGTCAAATAATTACTTTGGGGATTCAAACTCTCCACATTCTAATTCAAAAATGTTGTGGAATTAAATTCAGGCCACAAATTCTTTTATCCAAAGACTGCAGAGTAGAGCTTACAATCAGGACTGTTTTCATACATATGATGTCTTAAGGCATGTACTAACCTGTTCAGTAGCATAACAACCTGTGTTAAAGTATTGCAGAGAGGAATTTAGAACAAATATGTTTAACTACTTCAACTAAACATCATAATGTTTGACATTTTTTCTCATTTGTACAGCTGTAATGTCAGATAAGTTTGTTTTGTACCCTTGAAATTTTAGCTGACCATATTACAACTTCCTTCTCATCCAATTCATCTACTAGCTCATTTCAGCCTCACCACTCTTGGTTCAGAAACTCAATTTTAAAATTCTGATACTTCTATTTAAATTTTTCCATGGCCTTGCCCCTCTCTATCTCAGTAACATTTCTCAGTCCTACAACTCTCCAAGTTATCTACCCTCCTCTAGTTCTAGCCTCTGATGCAAACAAGACTTTTGTTTTCCCCCCATTATTAGTGTCTTCAGTTGCTAAGCCCATTCTCTCTTTAACTCACTCTCCATCTCTTCTTCCTCCTTAACATGTGTGTTAACCTATTTCTTTGGTTAATAATTTGGTCATCTTTCATAATGTTTCCCTCTATAGTTCTGCAAAGCCACTTGTGACACTTTTCCACATAAAACTGCTATATAGATGCTACTTGCTTTATTATATTAGGAATGAAAAATTAGTTAGCCACATCCAATTGTTTCTCTTTCACTCTGGAATTATTTCAAAGATCTCTTTCACTCTTGTCATTCACATTCAGAGTCAATGGAAATGTTACAGCACAGAATGAGGCCATCCGGCCCATTGTGTTTGCACCAGCTGGTTAAGTGAGCATCATTACTGAATGCCATTTTTTGCTTTCTCCCCATACCTTGCATGTTATTTTTACCAATAAACATCCAATTTCAACCTGCGTCCACTATACACTTCCAAGCAGTGCATTCCGTACCCTAACTACTCATAGAGTTATAGAATTGCACAACATGGAATCAGACCCTTTTGTCCAATACGTGCATACTGACCAGACATCCTAAATAAATCTAGTCCCATTTGCCAGCATTTGGCCCATATCCCTCTAAACCTTTCCTATTCATATACCCATCCAAAAGTCTTTTAAATGTAATAATTGTACTCAACTCTACCACTTGCTCTGGCAGCTCATTCCAACACGTTTCACCCTCTGCATGAAAACATTGACCCTTAGGATCCCTTTTAAATCTTTCCTATTTCACCTTAAACCTATGCCCTCTAGTTTTGGAATCCCATATGATGGGAGCAAGACCTTGGCTAGTCATTCTATTCATACTCCTCTATGAGGTTACCCTTCAGCATTCGAAGCTCCAAGGAAAATAGCCCCAGTCTATTCAACCTCTCCCTATAGCTCAAACCTGCAAATGTGTTGCTGGTCAAAGCACAGCAGGTTAGGCAGCATCTCAGGAATACTTCCTGAGATGCTGCCTAACCTGCTGTGCTTTGACCAGCAACACATTTGCAGCTGTGATCTCCAGCATCTGCAGACCTCATTTTTTACTATAGCTCAAACCTTCCAACCTTGGTGACATCCTTCTAAACCTTTTTTGCACCCTTTCAAACTTAACAACATCTTTCCTACTTCATTGCTCTCACCTCTCTTTCCTCCTTAACATGGGTGTTAACCTATTTCTTTGGTTAATAATTTGGTCATCTTTCATAATGTTCCCCTCTATAGTTCCGTGAAGCCACTTATGACATTTTTCTATATAAAACTGCTGTATAAATGCAACCTGCTTTATAATATTAGGAATTAAATATTGGGTAGCCATATCCAATTGCCTCACTTTCATTCTAGAATTATTTTAAAGATCAGAATTGAACAGGGAGACTGGGGGAAGGGAGATCAGAATTGAACACAGTCTTCCAAAAGTGGTCTGAGTTTTTCTCACTTCAGGCTTGCTTAAAAAATTAGTATTTTGGACATATTATTACACATCTCCATGGTAGGTGAGCCTTGAACCTGGATCAGAATTAGGGATACTTATAAGTGTCCCTTGCTTGTAAGGACTCCTCTCTCAGACTGCAGTTAATGTGACCTCACTGTATCACTAATTTTAGATTTGGTCATCTTTTCTGATTTTCCCAAATTCGTATCCTGTCAAATCCTCTTGTTTTGACAATAGGACATGTATATTTATGTCCAATGACTTTGATCAAAATAAAATGTCTCAGCCAGTTTAGCAGGAAACCAATGAGGTATTCTACTGAGGAATATGGCTGTCAACTGTCAGGGTAACATATCCATTAGAGTCTTTAATGACTGAATATTACTTTCTACCTCCATCTGAAGAAATAACACACATAACGCTTCTGCATGTACACTCAGCTGTTCAGACACTGTTCACAAGTCATTATTTTGTTTTGCTGCCCATTCACGTTAGCTCAATTGTCTTTAAAAGTGCTGTAGAAATGCAGAAAGAATCTATCATCACCCCTTAAGTAACTTTCCTTTTGGAAAATTCTGCTGCAGGCTGGATTCTTGTGTAAGCCGAATAGGGGAATCTGTTTTCACTTAAATATTTTTACCAAGTGATAACCACAGGAATTAGAATCAGATTGTGCTTACATTTCAAAGATTGGCTTCTATATGCACAGCTATTTAGCAGAATTTGCTGCTGTAATTTTGATCCAGTAAAGAAAGCTGATAATCCCCCAATTGTAGAAAGTCAAGGAAACTGAGAAAAGTGGCTCACTTCAAACCAAGAAAGAGAAAGTTTGTCAAGAAGTTTGATTTGGCTTGGAAAATCCATTTAAAATCGTGACAACTTCTTGATGATGTTGTTATTCCCTTTCAAATATCAATGTGTTTTCGATTTCAAGTGTGTTACCTTGAAACCTCATTTGGTATCCTTTATTTCTCATCTTCCATAGCTGGCTGCACTTGCTGCAAAAACATCTAGCTGACTTTTCTACTAAAAGTAGAAAGAATTTCAGCAAATTAATTTCATGGGGAAAACTTCATTTAAGCCATAGTCTCAGCATTAGATTTTCATCATTCCAGGCAATCTTAAATGAGCTCCAATAGAGTCACCCCAATAGAATCTGTGATGTTCTTGTCCACCATTCATAGATGCTTCAGGGTGGTCAAAGAGCCTTTGTGCTTTAGGAGAAGGGACTTCACCCTCTTCTCCCTGAGGACAGAACAGTAGGTTTATAAAACAAAATAAAACAATGAACTGTAGATGCTGAAGATCTGAAACAAAAACAGAAATTGCTGGAGAAACCCAACAGTTTTGGAAGTGTCTGTCAAGAGAAAGCAGAGTTAATATTTTCAGTTTAGTGACGCTCTTCTTCAGAGCCGGTTTGTCAAACACATGGATTAGCTAGGATGCTGAGCTTTTTGGGTGCTGCAGGACGCTGTTGCATTCTTCTGCTTAGTGTGAATGTATCAATCATACAAAAAGCATTGCTAGAGCAATAGTGTGCATTGTTTTTTTGAAGTAAAGACTATAAATGTACAATGGGAGCTGTTGTATTGTGTAGAACATAATTGGTCTGCAGGACTGTTGTTCTGCTCAGTCTGCAGAGTACATAGAGATATATGTGACAGCTTATCTTACAGTGAACAGTGAGGTAGAGTATCATTGGATGTGCCACATGAAGGTGCATCACAACAGATGCAATCAACTGGACATATGTAGCTCTCCAGGGCTCCCATTATAATAGGGATCAGTACAGGAACTGGAAGTAAATGCATGGGTATTTGGTTTGTGAGCACACCAAGAGATAAATACTAATGAGCCAGCAGCTTCCATGATGTTTTTTTTCCATGATAGTTCACAGAGGCAGACATCTACTGGCCTATAAGGTATGCCAGGGGTTGGCTGCTCAGTCATAAAGAATGCCACTCTCGATATATGGTTCATGACTCTCTTCTACCATCCTACTGTATGAGGTCAGAGGGGTTGTCGTGAACACTGTGGAGCTGCAGGGAACATAATGGATCAATTAACTACTCAAACTTGGTTTGACTGCTTCAATTGCTCAAGGAGATCTCTGCAATAGTGACGTGGGAGAGTGTCCATTTTAAGGTATTGTGCTAGATCTTCCAATAACCTCGTGATACTGAGGGCAATGGGATCTAAAGGTCACCTTGGGAATAGGAGAGTAAAAAGAACAAGTGAAGGAAAAACAGGAGGAGGAAGAAGAGAAAAAGGAGATATTACATTCACCTCTTAAAACTCAATCGAAAGAGAAAGACTGCCTGTGTGTCTTCATTATCAATTAAAAGGACCTTCCCAACATTTCCCAAGCAGGAGATCCAATTAAAAACTCCCTTTAACCAGCATTGCTCAATAAAGGCCAACAGAAGATACTTGCATTCAATAACATCCAGCAATGTGATAATGCAAAGAAATAAACTGTTCACCTATATGTATCACTTCAGTTCCTGTCTTTATTAATGTCCTGACCTGGTAGTGTTCTTATGCAATGACAACAGCATTACTGGTGGAAGGCTGTTGTCTGTGACTGGTGGAGACTGCAATTGGTCCTGTAGGATGCTCATGAGCAACTCTTCCCACCCATCCCCTGACTTCCTTTCCAGCCCCGCCTCCTCCCTTCCATTCCACTTATCGACCCTTCCTTCTAGCTACCAGCCGGATTCATCCCTCCTATTGACCAAACAGGTTGCACCCACCACCAATGTTCACCTATCACTACCTCACCACTAACCCCCTCTTTTTATCTGCAGCTCCCCCTACCCCTACCCACAGTCTTGAAGAAGGGCTATACCCGAAATGTTGACTTCTCCACCTCCTGAAGCTGTCTGGCTTACTATGTACTTCCAGCCTCCTGCTTGTCTACCACGAGCAACTCTAGGCCAAGAAGATCCAGTATCACATTGAACTAATTCACTGTCGCTAGCAGCTGTCTGAGCTGGCTGGCTGACAAGCAACAGTCAGGGCTCCAGATGGCATGAATCTTGTTATTGCAAGACAGGATTACAAGTTCATGCTCCCTGGTACAGTAGTACCACCCACAGAGTGACAGTGATCATTTTAATTTGCTGGAGTGTAGATGTTTGGACTGGGTAGCTAATTGAACATTGGTACAATTACAATGTTTAAAAGGCATCTGGATGGGTAAATGAATAGCAAGGGTTTAGCGGGACACAGGCCAAGTGCTGGTAAATGGGACTAGATTAGATTAGTATATCTTGTCAGCATTGACAAGTTGGATAGTAATGTCTGTTTCCATGCTGTTCATCTCTATGACTCTATGTGCACACATGATGGCAGTATATCAGCCTGAGGGATCTCATGATCACTGTCTATGCATCAATGAAATACTAAGACATTAGAAAGCTTCATCTAGTCTGAGGTGCAACCTGAAACTGCAGACAGTATATGCTCCCTCAGGTGTTGGTCTGGCAGTGCTACCGTACAGGTGCCCACAACTTCCAAAGTAGAAATAATGGACTTTGAGCAATGCACAATGCTCTCTGCCATATTGGAGCATGAACCATTGACTGGAACCTGCTGAGCATTAAGCATTTTGGTGCTTGTGCCCATATAATACGTGGATGGTTCAGTGATAATGGATACATTCAATTTGCATACAGACTGGCTAAATCTAATCAGCATTAATCTGTGGAGCATAGGTTCCTGGAGTGCATTTGAAATGCATTTCTGGAGCAGAATATTGGAAAACATCGGAGAACCAGCCAGGAATTAGCCCATTATAAATTGACTGTTTTGTAATGAGAAAGGGCCACTTGATAACCTTGCTTAAAAAAAAAGGAATATTTGGAGAACAGTGACCATAGTTTATGATAACAAAAAAAAGGTGGGAATATTAATTGTGAGGAGAATACATGGAGGTTTCAAGTGTATTTGAACATTTAGGACTGAGTTGATTAGGAATTTCAGAAGATATAGCTCATTCTGAAATGAAATATGACCAAAGGAAACTATGAGGATGTGAGGGTCAAGTTAGCTATAGTGGACAGGGAAATTACAGAAAAAGATTTGATGTTGCACAGGCAATGCCTAATATTTAAAAAGTCTTATGTAGTCGACAATAAATGTATATTCCTCAAAGATACAAAAACTCAACAAAAAAACTGAATCACCTGTGGTTAACAAAAGAAGTGAAAGATTGCGTTAGATCAAAAGAAGTGGCTTCTAAAATGCCAGAAAAAGTAGCTCGACTAAGGATGAGAAGCAGTTTACAAACTAGTTCATGGGTAAAGTATGGACAAAGACAATATGAACACAAGTTCACAAAAAGCTGTGAACTATTCCTTAGAGATATGGAAAGGCAAAAAGAAAGCTAAGACAAATTTAGATCCTTGAGTAGTGTTGATGGAAGAATTTACAATGGAAATGGCAGTTACCTTCTGTCTGTCTTCAGGAGGAAGGTATAGAAATCTCCCAAAAATATTAGGGAACCAAGGGATTTGCAAAAATGGGGAATGGAAAGAAATTGGTAATACCAAAGACAGAACTTTAAAAATTAATGAAGTTAAATATTGATAAATCCCTTGGACTAGATGAGCTACATTCCAGAATGATGAAATAATGATCATTGAGATAATGGGCACATTGGTCCTTATCGTTCAAAATTCTATAAATTCTAGAAATGTTGCTACAGACTGGAAAATAGAAAACATAATCCTACTACTTATGAAGCGAGGGAAAGAGAAAATGGAGACACACAGACTTGTTCATTAGACATAATTCACAGAGGGAAAATGTTATAAGTAATAAGTGAACACTTAAGAAACAATGGTTAAATTGGCCAGAGTCAGTACGGATTTATGAAAGCGAAATCATGTTTGTCGTACCTATTGGAGTTTTTTGAAGATGATATTAAAGGAGAGATAGCAGATGTGGTGTATTTGGATTTTCAAAAGACTTTACATAATGCTCAATGCAGAGTTTTAGTAAACAACATGGGATTAGGGATAATATACTGGAATGGATTGAGAAATGATTAACACATGGAAAACAGAAAGTAGGAGTAAACTGGTCATCCATTGATACTGCAATGTAATTGCCATGGCTGTTCATTATCTTATATAAATGATTTGGATGAGTGGACCGAATGTAATGTTTCTCAATTTGCTGATGACAAAAAAAAAGGTGGGAATATTAATTGTGAGGAGAATACATGGAGGTTTCAAGTGTATTTCAACATTTAGGACTGAGTTGATTAGGAATTTCAGTATGATGAACCTTTGTAATTTTCAATCCCAGCAGTCTATGAAACCTCAATCACTGAACATTTGCAAAATAGAAATCAATAAATTTCTGATAACTAGTAACATCAAGGAATATGGTGATAATAAAGTGATACTGAGGTCAATAATCAGCCATAAATCTAACTGAAGAGCATATTAGGCTTAACAAGCCAAACAGTTTTCTCCTGGTCCTATGTTCCTATTACTTTTCTATAGTCCTTCCCAAAAAGGTTTCCATCTGAATTCAAAATTAATTTGAAACTTGGCTCTGTGGTGAGGTCTCTGGCTGGCTTTCCTTCTGCACTGGCTGCAACATACTTGTGCCCAGCATCTCACCATGTGAAGATCCTGACTATATTACCCTCAAAGGTATGGGTAGTGCCAGTATCCAAACTGGTTGCTCTAAATGTTGAATCAAGTGAAGGTGCTTCTTTTGCAAAGGTCTGATGTTGCTCTCACCCTTCCCCTGAGGCAACAGTGGTTTTCTAGAGGGGAGTTTTTGATGACCTGAAAGCACATTTACATCACAAATGAAGACATGTGAGGAACGATAAATTGAGAGGAAAGCAGGAATTCCACCTGCAATGTGCAAGCACCTTTCAGGTTGAGGGTGGATACTGATAGAGAATTTAAATAAAGCAACAATATACCATCAGTGGTATCACTGTCACTGACTCTATAGGCCCTTTACCCATCCTTTGGCTTTCTGCCTGTTACGTGACACTTTATAGACTGATAGAACATTGCTGCGACTGAAGAGGTTCTTCAACCTATTGTGTCTATACTGGTCATCAAACATCTGTCTACTCTAATCCCATTTCGCAATACTCAGCCTTTGTACAGGAAAGTGCTTAAAGTGCTCATCTAAAGACCTCTTAAATGTTGTGATGTTTCGCACTTCTATCACCCCATCAGGCAATTATTTTCAGATACTGGCTCAGTGGTTAGCACTACTGCCTCACAGCACCAGGGTCCCAGGTTCAATTCCAGCCTCTGGCGACTATCTGTGTATGTGTGCGTGGGTTTCCTCCGGGTGCTCTTGGTTTCCTCCCACAGTCCAAAGATGTGCAGGTTGGGTCAATGGGCCATGCTAAATTTCCCATAATGGTAGGTGCATTAGTCAAGGGGAATGGGTCTGGGTGGGTTACTCTTCGGAGGGTCGGTGTGAACTTGTTGGGCCGATGGGCCTGTTTCCACTCTGTAGGAAATCTAATCTAATCTAATCTTCTGGGGTAATAAAAAATTCTCCTTAAATTCGCTATGAATCTCCTATCCCTTAAATTAAATCTAAGCCTCCTGGTAACTGAGAGGAAGTAAAAGTAAAAGCTTTTTTTAATCGACCCTAACCCTCATGATCTTGTAGATCTCAATCAGGTCGCTCCTCAGCCTTCTGTGCAATCTAACTTCAGAGCTTAAACAAAAGAGATAGACTGTCAGTGTGCTTATAGACATGTCTCTTGTAGTGAAAAGAAGCTTTGAAGGCGAGCCTTCTACATACTGAGCGTCACATGATTTTAGGTCACTTCCTGTGACATTATAAGCTATCCTATTGATAGCTGCTGCCTTATACTGCATCTTATCATAGGTATGCATCCTGATCCCTCATCATCTATTCACTATTCATTTGTAATAAGGGATTTTTTAACAAGGCTTCAACATTGACTATGTTCTCAATCCCCCTGGAGATTAGCAGGTTTGATATTGACTGTGTATTTCTTTCTTAGGAGCAAAACTGAACACTTTAAGATATCAATGTTAATTCACTTTTATTCCAATGTTAATTCACTCCTGAAATTAATGGCAATTTCTGATATAGATGGGAACTATATGTGCGGTAATCACAAGGCAAAAGTGATGGTAGGCATTTCCTGCTCTTCGGATGCTGCCTGACCGGCTGTGCTTTTCCAGCATCACACTCTTTGCTGTAATCACAAGGCTATTATCAATAGCCTCAATGACTTTGATTTTCTCTGCCACTGCATTGTTTAACACATTTATATATAAGTCTTCTGTGCATTGTAGAATGCAGTCATTCCTTTGGTGAAATGAACCACACTGGAACATTATGGGCTACTTTGGGGGTCTAGTGTAATGTACTGCACTAGTTGTCCATGTTTCACTTGTCTTTCAGCTAGTTCTCGCTGGGCTTTTTCTAGTCTGGGTTACATACGGATTGGCCATATTGTCAGTTGTCTGGTAAGAATTTGTTGGGGATCATCTTCCAGTCTGCCTACTGATTTGGCATTCACGTTTTCTTGGACAAAATTGAATTATGGAATACCTCCTGTTGTGGGATCCTTCAGTGCCATTTGGAATGCTCTGCCACAAAATCCAATGTGACTGGGATGTACTGGTGGGTTCTTCTGCTCAGTGCGTGATATGATAGGTCAGGGCTTGATTAAACAATGAAAACAATTATTATTTAGTAGCTAGTTACATTGCATTAAATTTACATGGTTGTCTATTACATAGAACATAAAACATAGAAAAGTACAGCACAGAACAGGCCCTTTGGCCCATGATGTTGTGCCGAGATTTAATTGTAATGTAAAATATAGTAACTTAACCTATGCACCCTCAACTCACTGCTATCCATGTGCATGTCCAGCAGTCGCTTAAATGTCCCCAAAGACTCTGCTTCCACCACCATAGCTGGCAATGCATTCCATGCATTCACAGCTCATTTGGCACTATCTAACAGTAAATACACATCTTTCCTTTAACTACAGGCTGCTTACATTATGAACAATCACTGAAACTCATGGAGAACTGGCACAGTGTTGGTAAGCTCTTCCCAGGATCAGTCTTTCATATTCTGATGGGTGGAGGCTTTCTTGTGATGTTGGTTAACCCTTTCAGACAGTAATTAACTTACACAATGCTTTTCTGATGGAGACTAGCAGCTAGAAAATAATCTCTCATAAACATTCTGGGTAAGTTTAAAAATTAAAGAAGCATCAAGAAGCGTAATTCAAGTTCATCTTTGAATTACCTTAAGATTGGTACCAACCATCTGGCTGGTAAGGTCTAGCAACAATGGCTACCACTGAAGAAGGGCATCTCTGAGCTCTCCTCTTTTCTTTATTCATTCATGGGATGTGGGTATTGCTGGATAGATCAGCATTTATTTCTGATGAAGGGCTTTTCTCAATTCTCCTGCTTGAATTCTGTCTGAGCTGCTGTGCTTTTCCAGCACCACACTTTTGACTCTAATCTCTAGCATCTGCAGTCCTCACTTTTGCCTAGATCAGCATTTATTGCCCAAAGGGCAGTTTAGAGTCAACTTCATTGCTGTAGGTCTGGAGTCACATGTAGGACAAACCATGTTACGATGGAAAATTTCCTTCCCTAAAAGTCATTAGTGAATCAGATGGGTTTTTCCTGACAATCAACAATGCACTTGTGGTTGTCTTTAGACTCTTAATTCCAGATATTTATTGAATTCAAATTTCACCATCTGCCATGGTGGGATTCAAACTCCCAGAACATTATCTGGATTAGCAGTCCATAAATAATATTGGTAGGTCATCACCTCCCTTGTAACATTAAGTGGGACATTTGGATGCCCTTCAGCATGGCTAGGCCAGCTCTACAGCTACTGACAATAAAGACCCAACTCTGATTGTTGTAGTGTAAGGGGTTAAATATACCTTCACTTGAAGAATAGCTACAGAGCACATGCATGTGGATCAATATTCTGGTTATTTCAGATCTCATGGAATTGTTCCAGAGTCATCTTGTCTTATTATCTCATGTACATACTTAAAGTTAATAACAGTTTTCGATGTTCTCTGACACAACTCAGACATATCTTGCTACAAGTGTAAATTCCCTCACACCCAAATCTACTCCTAGGAAAACCTGGACTAATGTTAAAATGGTGGGCAATCAGCACCAGCACACTGTCTGACCTTTGCCCCCTGGAATATAGGCATTGCCAAAATGAATGGAACATTAAAAACATCATAAGATTGAATAATCACCCTTCCTCCCCCAACAAACCTCAAAGAAACCCAAAAGATGGAGCAAGGAAAAACTACAAAAATTAGTTTTGCAATAATAATTTAAAACACATAATTTGCTTTTCAATTAGAATTAAAGTTCATGTGAGATGTCAACTTTAATTTGATTCATTCCAACATTAATTTACTCCTGAAATGAATGATAATTTCCAATATAGACAGTAACTATATATGCTGTAACCACGAGGCTATTATCTATAGCCTCTAGGACTTTGATTTTCTCTGCCAGTGCATTGTTTAACACATTTATATATAACTCTTCTGTGCATTGTTAGAATGCAGTCATTAACCCACTTCAAGTTAATATGACTTTGTTCAATGAAGTACTGTCAGTGAAAAAGGATACACTTAATTCTAAAAATAATTCTCAAAGCTTTCCCAGGTTGAATCAAATTAATTCTACTCTGTTAAGATTGAAATCAATGAAATCAATATGCTTATGTTAATTGTCATTCAGATGTACGCTCATGTACTCCTGGGACATAGAAAAAGCATATGAAGAATCATATTTCCTGTAAGTTATTTGAAAAGTAAGCAACAAAGAAGAAACAAAACTTGCTTCAGAATATATGGAGATGCAATATTTTGGATGAACAACTAAACTGAAACCCTATTATTGATTAGCTGGATAAAAAGCCTAACGCATTATTCCAAGAGCCAAGAGTTTTGATACCTTGATTCATCCTTCAAGCACCAATAAAATAGATTCACTGGTCAATCATTTCATTTTCTGTTTGTGTAATCTTGCTGTACTCAAGTTGTAATGGCCTCCTTTATAACAGTAGTGGTTACCCTTCAAAATTCAGGGCATCTGATTGATGTGCTGTGAATTTTGCTACAAAGGCAAAAAACATTAAATACAGTGAATGAAAGTTCTTTTAATATTCATATTTAGGTTATACAAATATTCTTTCATAATATTTGAAAGATGTAAAGGAATGATTTCCCAACATCCTGACCAATACGTATCCCTCAACCAACATCATCAAAAAGATAAATTAGCTGGTTAATATCAATCGTGTTTGTTTCTTGAAGCTGTTATCTACAATTTGATGCTGTGTTTCTTAGATTACAACTGTAATGGGAATCAGTTTGGCTCAGTTGACTAGATTGTTGACTTACAGAGCAGTGTGATACCAACAGTATGGGTTCAATTCCTATCACTGGTTTGAGGTTACCATGAAGGACTCTCCTTCCCAACATCTTCCCTCACCTGAGGTCTGGTGGCCCTCAGGTTAAATCATCACTGGTCACTTCTCTCTAATGAGAGAGCAGCTCCTATGGTCTGGAAGACTGTGGCGACAAAACAACAGTAATAACGACGCAAACTTGTTGATCTTCCAGAACACGGAGTTAACCTCAACCAACTGTTGCAGACCTGCACACCCCAAGGTCCAGGACTATGTGCTGAGGGTCACCCGAAAGCTTGGGGCAGCTGCCACCAAGACACAGTGGGGAAAGACCACTGTCTGAAGGCTTTCTGCTAAAGTTAGTTGGGAGTCCAGTTACTGGACCCTCCTGATGCCTCAATGCATGTAAATGTAGACTTGTATGTGTAGGAAATTTCTTTGCTTTGTTGGGATAGAGTCAAACACAAATTTTTGCTCGTTTACTTGATATGCTACTGAACAGAACTAAACTGCATTTGTGACAATGAGTATATGCAAAGAAATTGCTTTTTTTATGAATAAGATATTGTTTTGAAATAAAAATGTACTTTAAATAATTGTAACCTTCTTTAGAATAACTTGTTCCCATGACAATGGTCATCTTTTATGACATACAATCTTTCTAACTTAGTAAACTGTAGACAATAAAACAAAACATCCAAGTTTAAAATTAAAATGGCATCCTATTGCTTGGTAAGGCATACAGTGAACTGTCAAAGTAACAGTGTTGGTGGGTTGGGCAATTTTCCTAACCATACACAAGGATAATGCTCAACTTATGTTTTGTGCAGGTTTTGGATATTAAATTGAATCTCACCAGTACTCATAAACCTCATAAGTAGTTGATGACTAAGATATACCCAGAGTACAAATATCTTTCTTAATAACATTTTATGGTACAGTGAGAAGTTGACT
Source organism: Hemiscyllium ocellatum (assembly GCF_020745735.1). NCBI lineage: Eukaryota > Metazoa > Chordata > Chondrichthyes > Orectolobiformes > Hemiscylliidae > Hemiscyllium > Hemiscyllium ocellatum. Next base: position 19,306,634 of record NC_083417.1, on the reverse strand, counting down.
CCTGTCAAACTTTCCTGATAATTTTCACAATGCTCTTGGTTTAGTTTTCCAAAATAATAACAACTAAAGTTTAGCTCTTCATATGCTTGCTAGAACGTTTCCACTGCAGTGCAAGAATTTGTTTTCTCATGATTTTCATAAAAGAAACACCAATATTTATACAGTGTATTTCGTTACTTCAAACTCTCAAAATGCTTCATAGCAAACTAAATACTTTTGAAGCTGGCTGTGTTGTAACGTGACAGCTGCAGTAGCCAGTTTGTGCACAGCAAGATCCCACAGAGAGGGCTGTGATGACCAGATAATCTGATTTTGTATTGTTATAAGATTGAAAAATGCCAGTAGCATGAGAAGACTTTCATTGATGTTGATACTGCACAAGAATAGAGGCGACCACAGCGATTAGAACTAACATCAAAACATTTCCTTTGTCAAACTGAACATCCTGGCTGAGAATCCCAGTGTGACTTGAAAGTTTGCAGATGACACCAAAACTGGAGGTGTAGTGAACAGTGAAGAGGGTTACCTCAGATTACAACAGGATCTGGACCAGATGGGCCAATGGGCTGAGAAGTAGCAGATGGAGTTTAATTCAGATAAATGCGAGGTGCTGCATTTTGGGAAAGCAAATCTTAGCAGGACTTATGCACTTAATGGTAAGTCCTAGTGAGTGTTCCTGAACATAGAGACCTTGGAGTGCAGGTTCATAGCTCCTTGAAAGTGAAGTCACAGGTAGATAGGATAGTGAAGAAGGCATTTGGTATGCTTTCCTTTATTGGTCAGGAGTTGGAAGGTCATGTTGCAGCTGTACAGGACATTGGTTAGGCCACTGTTGGAATATTGTGTGCAATCCTGGTCTCCTTCCAATTGGAAAGATGTTGTGAAACTTGAAAAGGTTCAGAAAAGATTGACAAGGATGTTGCCAGAGTTAGAGGATCTGAGCTACAGGGAGAGGCCAAACAGGCAGGGGCTGTTTTCCCTGGAGCGTTGGAGGCTGAGGGGTGACCTTTTAGAGGTTTACAAAATGATGAGAGGCATGGATAGGATAAATAGACAAAGTCTTTTCACTGGGGTTGGGGAATCCAGAAGTAGAGAGCATAGGTTTAGTGTGAGAGGGGAAAGATATAAAAGAGACGCAGAGGGTGGTATATGTATGGAATGAGCTGCCAGAGGAAGTGGTGGAGGTTGGTACAATTGCAACATTTAAGAGGCACTTGGATGGGTATATGAATAGGAAGAGTTTGGAGGGATATGGGCTGGGTGCTGGCAGGTGGGACTAGATTGGATTGGGACATCTGGTCGGCATGGACAGGTTGGACCGAAGGGTCTGTTTCCATGCTGCACATCTCTATGACTCTCTGACTCTATAAGTAGAAGATCTCCAACATGTATGATCTCTTCAGCCTGACAGCTGCACTGAAAATGCCATGAACAAAGGAAACAGTTATTTATTGCAATTATCAATCTCACCAAGGCATTTGACCATGAATGCAGTGGCTATAATGAATGGGGTAAAAAGCTATCTGCTAATAGGTGGATTGCAATATCGAAGAATCATAGAATTGTTACAATGCAGAAGGAGAAAGTAAGGACTTTCTCTGGAGATCAGAGCTGAAAATATGTTGCTGGAAAAGCGCAGCAGGTCAGGCAGCATCCAAAGAGCAGGAGAATCGACAAATCATTCCTGAAGAAGGGCTCATGCCCGAAACATCGATTCTCCTGCTCTTTGGATGCTGCATGACCTGCTGCGCTTTTCCAACAATGCAGAAGGAGGCCATTTATCCCATTGTGCCTGCACCGGCTCTATTACCTGGTGTCAATGCTCAGATATTCCTGAAGAAGGGCTTATGCCAAAACCGTCGATTTTCCTGTTCCTTGGATGCTGCCTGACATTTTTCAGCTCTGATCTCCACCATCTGCATTCCTCACTTTCTTCTACCTGGTGTCAATCCCTTGCTTATACCTTGTATTGCTGAACATCATTTCTATCCAAATAATCGTCCAATGATCTTTTGAATGCCTCATTTGAACCTGCCTCCACCACATTCCCAGGTAGTTCAATCCACATCTTAACTACTTGTTATATGAAAAACCTAACTACTCGTTGTGTGAAAAAAAATATGTCTCACATCACTTTAAATCTATGCCCTATGATTCCATTCTTTTTCCGAGCAGGAACAGCTTCTCTCTATCCAATCTATCAAGCCTGTTCATGACTTTGAAGGCTTTTAATAGATCTCAAGCGGCCCTCATCTCTCCAAGGAGAATGGAGCCAAAACTTCTTCAGTCTATCCTCAACCGAAGTTTCTCATTTCTGGAACTATTCTTGTAAATTGCTTCCACACTGTCTACAATGCATTCATATCTTTCCTATGCTGTATGGCCCACAACTGTGCACAATACTCCAGCTGAACCCTAACAGGTGTCAGTTCATATGGAACTAGAACCTGAATGAAGAAGGTTCCAGTGATCTTATGGTCTTACTTCTGAACTAAAGAAATAGTAAGTGTTCATCAGTTTGCACAAATATGATATCCAGCCTCTTTTGTCTAAAGCATCTAGAATTCACATGTGGTATTTACACAGAGACAGGCCATTTACGCTACTGGAGAATACTGTATTATCACCAATGCTTCTTTGTTAGGAATGGTGGACACATTAAAACTGACCTTTTTTTCTAGCATTTGTGTATTTTGTATAAGATCTAAATTAACTTCTGTTGCAGCTATAACGAGCACTCCAAATTTCTGGTAAATAAAAATGGATAGGGAGGCACAGGAAAGGTTACAAAAATCATGGAGATCATAGTGTCCATTGAGTTGACATCTAAAAATCATATGGCTCGATTAGTGCCCCAGGAGAGGCGATGGCTTTGTGGTATTACCTCTGAGACCCAGGGAACGTTCTGGGAACCTGGGTTTGAATCCTACCATGGAAAATTATGTTGTTTGAGTTTGGAATTTGGAATTAAGAGTCTAATGATGATCATGAATCCATTGTTGATTGTTTGGAAAACCCATCTGGTTCACTAATGTCACATAGGGAGAGAAACCTTGTTTGAATCACAGCCATATATTCAAAGATCTTCCATCTGGTGAACTGGCAGCCTGTCAGTACTTGTTGAATATTTACGGATCCCCTGCAAAGACATTGTCAAATAAGGCTTGAAGAAGGTAGACAATGGTATGTAAACTAGGAGACAATTATCAATAGCTGTTATCCTGGAGAGCTGATTGATTTGAGAGGCATTGGAAGAGGTAAGAAAAATAGAAAGCCTATTTGGCTGAGATGAGAGCCTAAAGAAATTATCTACTCACCCCACTGTCTTTCTTGCAAATGTAGCAGTGACTTCAAGCGAGACTGGTGTTCCAGACTCACCCTAGTTGATGGTTAACACCAAGATGCAAGCCATCATCACATGAGATGAAAGCTTGCTAAAGAGTTTGATGATTTGCTCTATCTTAATTTTTTATTATACACTTGTAAGAGGAGCAGAAAGTCTTCCAATTTTTCTAGTCTGTACCCTTTCCTCACTCTCCAGTACAAACCAGAGACATTGTCCATTCCTCTATTTCATGGATGGTTGCAAATAGCTGTCCTGTTTAGTTACATAATAGCAGTGACTGTGCTTCAAATTGTTTTACAAAATGCCTTAGGATGTTAATTAAGCTATGGGAAATGGCTACACTAATACAAGTTCTTTATTAAACAGAAAATTTGTAGATTTTGAGTCAGGTTCATAGCTGAATTTCTGAAATGCGTTCTTCACAGTCTGGAGCAATCAAGATGAAGATTTACCTATCTTCCATCTTGATTGGTAACTATTGGTGACTTGATGGGCAACACGGTGGCACAGTGGTTAGCACTGCTGCCTCACAGTACCAGAGACCCAGGTTCAATTCCTGCCTCAGGTGACTGACTGTGTGGAGTTTGCACATTCTCCCCGTTTCTGTGTGGGTTTCCACCGGGTGCTCTGGTTTCCTCCCACAGGAATTAGGTTGAATTGGCCATGTTAATTGCCTGTAGTGTTAGGTGAAGGGATAAATGTAGGGGAATGGGTCTGGGTGGGTTGCGCTTCGGTGGGTCGGTGTGGACTTGTTGGGCCGAAGGGCCTGTTTCCACACTGTAAGTAATCTATTAATGACATTCACAGCTAATAGTCTCAATAGCTCAAAAACTATCACAGCTGGAGTTTGCACTTGCTGCTGACTGTAAGCCTGTTTGCAGACCATTCACCGTTCTTAACAAGCACCTAACGTTCAGATCCAATTATATTGACTGAAGTGAAAATCAAATAGTTTCTCTTGTGGACAAGCAAGTCACAATGTCAATTTTGTACTCGAATGGCAAGTTGAATATTTACCCCATGAAATTAAAGTGACTGTGCACAAGATATTCACAGAACATGTTGTGCATGGCATTTTTTTTGGAATAAGCAAGAATAGTTTTGGTAATTCCATTATTTTTCTCTTAGATTACTCTTGCAATCTTAAACCCTAACCTTGTTATGACTTGCCTGCCAGGTTTCATTCAGTAGACAGGAAGCAGGCTTAAACATGAATACTCTTTCCCCAGTGACTCAGTTGGTAAATGTCCCACCTGAAGAGAAATTGAGTTTTGTAGAAGGTTCCAAGTTCAATTCTTTGACACATGATTTGTTCAACAGTGTAATTCAGCCAACGTAGCAGTGGAGGTGTTGCAACTGGTCCAGCACATTTGGGATAGTGAGTGGAAAACATTTGTCTCGATTCCTACTTTTAATAGCTATCTAACGCCTGTACTGGAAATTGTCTGTGTGTGGTCTTCATGTGAGTTCTACATTTATGGATTACTTTAGCGCAGAAACATGCCATTTGGCCGAACAAGCTCATACTGGTGTTTATGATCCATATGGACCTCTGCCCACACCTCCTTATTTCACTTCATCAACATATCATTTTTCTTTCTACCCCTGTGCTTACTTAGATTTCCCTTGCATTTGTGCCATTCAATTCAATTATTCCTTTGGTAGTGAGGTCTGTATTATAATTAGTGGTGTTTAAACAGTACCTTTACTGTCATAAAGCATGCCAAGGCTCTTCTCCGGAACACCATCATTCTAAATTTGACACGGAAACACACAAGGTAATATGGCAGATGATCAAATGTTTGGTTCAAAAAGCAGTCTTAAAAGAAGGAAGAGGGAGAACGAATTATGTTGGGGTTTATGGAGGTTTATGGAGCTGGAGGTGATTACAGTTATAGGGTGGGGGTAAGAGGACGCATTGATGGTTGGGGCTGGGGCATGCATGGGACGGATTTGAAATGAAGATGTTTTTTAAATAGCAAACAACACAAGCCAGACAATACAGGGATCATAATTGACTGGGATTTATGTTTGAAATATAGGCAGCAGTGTCTTGGATGGTTTTAAGTTTGTGAAAAGTAGAACATGTACATGGGGGGGCCAGCTTGGAATGTATTGAAATAATGATGTCTCGAGGTACCAAAGGATGACAGCACTTTTTTTTTTCTTGACTCCTTATTGGTTTTATTAATAACTATTTTATATTTATCACCCCTTATTCTGCTCCCGCATGCAAATGGAAATATTTTCTTCTCTGTGTTTTCCTGAACAAACTTTCCATAAACTTGGGGATGTCAACTGGGCCATCCCTCATCTTCCCTTTTCAAGACAAAAAGAGCTTATTGAATATTTCCTTATGGGTATAATATGTGGAAGAACAGATGTGTTCAGCTCGATCACTTCACCGTCAATTAACCTACCATCATCACATCTTTGAAGAAGTTTTTTCTTACTCATTCACTGGATGCAGACAGTGCTGGTTAGGTTGACGTTTATCGCCTGAACCTATATGGTCAGAGGGCAGGTAAGAGTCAAATACATTTCAGTGAGTCTGGAGAGACGCACTGTAGGGCAAGCTAGTTAAGAACAACAGATTTCCTTCCCTCAAAAGCATTAGAGAACCAGATTTCTTTTTTACAACAATTGGTGGCTTCAGTCTCAGGCTGAATCCTTCCCAAGTACACCCCAGCCCCAACCATCAATACCTCCCTATAACTGTAACCACCTTTAGCTCTACAAACTCCACAAATCCCACCATATCTCATTCCCTCTTTCTTCTTTTAAGGCTGCTTTTTGAACCAAACTTTTGATCATCTGCATATTACCTTATGTGGTTCAGTATCAAATTTAGTGATGGTGTTCCTCAGAAGAGCTTTGGCATGCTTTATGACATGCTTTGTTTAATTCCAGACTTTTCTATTTAATTCAGATTTCACAATCTGCCCTGGTGGGTCTCAAATTAGTGTCCCAGAGCATTAGCCTGGGGTTCTGGATTACAAATGCAGTAATGTTTTTACTGCCACCCAATGTCTGTCTTGGGGAAGACAGCAAATACTGTCCAATGACTGTAGAATTCTACTCTGTTGTCGTTCAATATCTTCAAGAAAATTCTATTAGACACTCACAACCTCCAGCCTGCACATATGGGGATATGTTGTGAACTATGAATGTCTACATCATCTCTACTCAATGAAAAATATAGAGGGACATGCCAAGAGCAGCACCAGGCAAACATTTGGCCCTTGAAGACAGAAACAGGGGAATATATTACGGGGAACAAAGTAATGGCAGAAGAGTTGAATTGGTACTTCAGATCTGTATTCACTGGGGAAGACACAAACAATCTCCCAGAGGTAACAGTGGCTGAAGGACCTGAACTGAAGGGAATTTATATTTGCCAGGAATTGGTGTTGGAGAGACTGTTAGATCTGAAGGCTGATAAGTCCCCCGGGGCTGATGGTCTACATCCCAGGGGACTGAAGGAGGTGGCTCGAGAAATCATGGATGCGTTGATGATTATTTTCAAGAGTTCGATAGATTCAGGATCAGTTCCTGCGGATTGGAGGGTGGCTAATGTTGTACCACTTTTTAAGAAAGGAGCGAGAGAGAAAGCAGGAAATTATAGACAAGTTAGTCAGAGCTCAGTGATGGGAAAGATGCTGGAGTCAATTATAAAGGATGAAATTACGACACATCTGGATAGCAGTAACAGGATAGGTCAGAGTCAGCATGGATTTACGAAGAGAAAATCATGCTTGACTAATCTTCTGGAATTTTTGAGGACGCAACTCTAAAAATGGACAAGGGAGATCCAGTGGATGTAGTGTACCTGGACTTTCAGAAAGTCCCACATAGGAGGTTAGTGAGCAAAATTAGGGCGCATGGTATTGGGGGCAAAGTAGTGACTTGGATTGAAAATTGGTTGGCTGACAGGAAACAAAGAGTAGTGATAAACGGTTCCCTTTCGGAATGGCAGGCAGTGACCAGTGGGGTACCGCAGGGATCAGTGCTGGGACTGCAGCTTTTTACAATATATATTAATGATATAGAAGGTGGTATTAATAGTAACTTTAGCAAATTTGCTGATAATACAAAGCTGGGTGTCAGGGTGAAATGTGAGGAGGATGTTAGGAGACTACAGGGTGACCTGGACAGGTTAGGTGAGTGGACAAATGCATGGCAGATGCAGTTTAATGTGGATAAATGTATGGTTATCCACTTTGGTGGCAAGAACAGGAAAGCAGATTACTACCTAAATGGAGTTAAGTTAGGTAAAGGGGCAGTACAAAGAGCACTGGGTGTTCTTGTACACCAGTCAATGAAGGCAAGCATGCAGTTACAGCAGGTAGTGAAGAAAGCTAATAGCATGCTGGCCTTCATAACAAGAGGGATTGAGTATAGAAGCAAATAGGTTCTTCTGCAGCTGTACAGGGCCCTGGTGAGATCGCACCTGGAATATTGTGTTCTGGTCTCCAAATTTGAGGAAAGACATTCTGGCTATTGAGGGAGTGCAGCGTAGATTCACGAGGTCAATTCCTGGAATGGCGGGAGTATCTTATTTTGAAAGATTGGAGTGACTGGGCTTGTATACCCTTGAGTTTAGAAGACTGAGAGGGGATCTGATTGAGATGTATAAGATTATTAAAGGATTGGACACGCTGGAGGCAGGAAACATGTTTCCGCTGATGGGTGAGTCCCGAACCAGAGGACACAGGTTAAAAATAAGGGGTAAGCCACTTAGGACAGAGATGAGGAGAAACGTCTTCACCCAGAGAGTGGTGGCTGTGTGGAATGCTCTGCCCCAGAAGGCAATGAAGGCCCAGTCTCTGGATTCGTTTAAGGAAGAGTTGGATAGAGCTCTCAAGGATAGTGGAATCAAGGGTTATGGAGATAAGGCAAGAACAGGATACTGATTGAGGATGATCAGCCATGATCATAATGAATGGTGGTGCAGACTCAAAGGGCAGTATGGCCTACTCCTGCACCTATTGTCTATTGTCTATTGTCTATAAAAATGAAGTGTTAACCTGGTGAAGCTACCAAACTGGACTACTTGCATGCCATACAGCATAAATAGCAAGTAATGGAAAGATCTTAGTGATGCAAAAGCAACCAGATCAAGTCTAAGTTCTGCGGTTCTGCCACATCCAGTCATGAATGTTAGTGATAACTAAACAACTCACTAGAGGAGGAGGCTCCACAAACATCCCCATCCTCAATGATGGGAGGGCCCAGCATGTCAGTGCAAAAGATAAGGCTGAAGCATTCATAACAATTTTCAGCCAGTAGTGCAGAGTGAATGATCCATCTCAGCATCTTCCAGAAGTCCCCAGCATCATAGATACCAGTCTTCAGCCAATGCAATTCACTCCAGGTGATATCACGAAACAGTTGGAGGCATTGGATGAAAGGTTATGGGCCCTAGCAATACATAGACAATAGTGCTGAAGACTTGTGCTCCACAATGTCCTGAATTCCTAGCCAAGCTATTCTGATACAACTACAGCTCTGACATCTACTCAACAATATAGAAAGTTGCTCAGATATGTCCTGTGCACAAAAAGCAGGACAAATCCAACCGAGTCAATTACTGCCCCACCAGTCTACTCTTGATCATCAGTAAAGTGATGGAAGGTATCATCAACAGTGCTATTGAGCAGAACCTGCTCAGCAATAACCTGCTCAGTGACACCCAGTTTGGGTTCCACCAGAACAACGCAGCTCCTGATCTCATTACAGCTTTGGTTCAAGCATGGTTCAGACAAAACAGCTGAATTCCAGAGGTGAGATGACCGTAAATACGCTTGATGTCAAGGCTGTATTTGACCAAGTGTGGACTCAAGGAGCCTGAGCAAAACTGAAGTCAATGGGAATCAGGGGAAAACTCTCTGCTGGTTGGAGTTATAGCTGGCACATAGGAAGATGGTTGTGGTTATTAGAAGTCAGTCATCTTATCTCCAGGATATCTCTGCAGGAGTTCCTCAGGATTGTGTCCCAACCATCTTCAGCTACTTCATTAATGACTTCCTTCTCCTCCATAAGATGAGAAGTGAAGATGTTCACCAATGATTGCACAATGTTCATGACTATTCATGACTCCTCAGTTACTGAAGAGATCATTGATAAATGCAGCAAGATCTGAACCATACCCAAGCTTCGCTGATACGTGGAAAATAACATTTGCACCATGCAAATCCAAACAATGACCATCTCCAATCAGAGAAAATCTAATCACCACATCTTGACATACAATGGTGTTACCATTATTGAATTCTCCACTCCCATCATTATGGGAATTACCATGACCAGAACTCAACTGGACATGACATTAAACATGTTGACTACAAGAGCAAATCAAAAGCTAGGAATTCTGCAGAGAGTGACACACCTCCTGACTTCCCAAATCCTGTCCACTATCTACAAAGCACATCAAGAATGGATGGAATACTCCCCTCTTGTCTGGATGAGTGCAGTTCTCACGACACTCAAGAAGCTTGACACCATCCAGGGCAACGTTGCCTGCCTGATTGGCATTGCGTTCATAAACATTCAATCACTCCACCACAGATACTCAGTCGCACCCTAAGTGTTATCTGTGAGAAAACACTGAAAAATTCACCCAAGGTTCGTCAAACAGCACCTTCCAAATCTATGACCACTTCCATCCAGATGGGCAAGGGCAGGAGATATATGGGCACACCACTACTTGCAGGTTCCCCTCCAAACTACTTCCCATGTCCATGTAAAGTTGAATGAACTTTATGTAATGTGTTCCTCACAGGATTACATTGCGATGGAAATGAAAAGCAACAATGCCTTTTCAGATAATCAAAGCCTTGAATCAGAAAAATTGAGATCTGATGAGAATCATTGAACTTTTGGACAGATTCAGAATTTGTTTTTTTCTAAATGTCCATGTGTGGCACTGGGCATCTCCTCTTAGTGCCTATCACTTTAGACTGGAAATAATATATGATATAGTGTATGTAGGCAACCATCAGGGTGAGAATTCCCAACTAAAGTATCAATTTTTAGTTTCTAATTAGAGTGCTCACTAAACTATAAATGTGCTTATGTTTTGGTAAGGACTAAGTGCTTATAATCAATGAACTGTTTCATTTAGTTTTACCACTAGATGGTGTCCTTGCACAAAGTCGCTTTAGTCCACCATATAAATGTCTGTTTAACAAGGCTATTCCTAAATGGGTTCAAATTAATCTAATATTCTGAACTGATACAATAACGTGTCTATTGCTACATGTTTTGAATCTGGACATTGATGACTAACTCTGGTAAGATGTGTGTCCCTCACAGGTGGCCGTCAAATTCATTGTGGTTGCTCTTTCTTCAAGCACATTTTTTTCCCCTTTTCAGATTCCTTGGCATTTCCTGAGCATTCTTTCCAAGGTAGGTGAAGTAAAACTTTTCCTGTTAAATTGATGGCTGCATCTTTCTTTTGTAGCACACACCAGTGCATGTCAATGAACTGTTTGTAAGGAGTAATCAGGACCAGTCCTCTCATTGTTCAGCACACACAGATCGTTGAAAAGGTTGCATGGCAATCAGTGTTGTTATTGGGTTTTGCAGAAAATGATGGTGATGGCTTGAGGAGGGTTTGAGGCAGCACGTAATGAGGTTGTTGACTGTTGATTAGATTTCTGTCTTTCTTCCCTGTCAGAATCTCTGATGGATTTCAATCCAAAGGAATGCGGCAAGATCACAAAAATAAAGATGTGAAAAGAGTATTTTTGTATCAGTACCCCTTTTATCTTGAGAAAATTGATTTGAATGCATTGGAAAGAGGGAAGACATGGGTAGGTATTTAGCCAGTCACAGCATTTTTGGATGCCCTTTTACTCTGTGCAGTTTGTGTTCAGAAAGTCGAGGTGACTTTGTTATTCAGACTATTATTTCAATCCAAATTCACTTTGCATTAGCATCTTGTTTTATTTGGCTGATTGGATTAATTGGTTGAAGTAAATTTGCTTATTTTTGGAATGTTAAAAAATAATAAAATATAATCGCTTCTCATTAGTTCAAACAACCATGTCTTTAAGTTGCAGTATATTTTTCTTTTGCAGGTCAACGTCAGATTTTTCAAGTTTAACTATCAGTGATCTCTGTACACTTGGCTAAATTTGAAAGTAGGATCTCCAGTTAATAAACTGCAGGTCTACAATAAACAGTGTAAAAGCTTTTCAAAGAGAATGAAAATCTAAAATTAAGCAGTAATTTCAAAATGAAATGAGATAATTGGAAATATATGAAAAAAGGTTGTAGTGAACTACAGAGTGTAAAGTGTCTGAAAATTGAAGTCCCACCCATATGTTGAAACATATTTTATATCATGCACATAATATTTTACAGAGCTTTTTATCATGTGTGCAGTTTTCAGGCACTCAAAAGCCATCCATGTGCACAGAGTTAAAATTAGGCTCATATTTTGGACATATTTCTGGCAATTTAATTTACTTTTAGCATATCCAATTAACATATTAGGAGACGGTCAGAAATATAATGAAAAATTTTCATTGACTTTATTGAAAAGATAGATTTGTAACAGTTCACTGCCTGAAAGTTGAGTAAAATCTAAAGCAGATAACTGATTTGATATTGCTCACTTTACACATTTAACCAAACGTTTGTGTTTGTATTGTGCTCTACCATATTCTCTAGAAATATGTTTTAAAAATCACAGAACGAAAGATGGATACTCAGCCTGTGTTGTTCGTGCCAGTCCCTGAAGTTTTACTCTTCAGCCCAGCCATTTCTCTACCCTTTCCAAATATGAATTGATCTCAATATTTTTCAAATGCTTAAGCAATTGTACTTTCTATTATTTCATGGGACATGGGGATCACTGGTAAGGGCAGCATTTATTACCCAGCCCCAATTGCTCTTGAATTGATAACCATTTCAGAGGGCAGACTTTACATTGCCAAAGATCTGGACAGCAGATTTCCTTCCTTAAATCACATCAGTGAACGAAATGGATTTGTACGATGAGTTTCACAGTCACCGTTATTAGCCTAGCCTAGCTGCCAATTCTAGATTTAATGGTTACACTTAAATTCCAGCAGCTGCTGTGGCAGGATTTAAAACCATTTTTGAACATTGCTGGTGAACATTGACCTGGGATTATGAATAGCAATAGTCTAGCAATATTACCGCTGTGCCTCCTCACCTCACTTCCATGGAGTTGAATTATCTGCCATAATAACCAAATAAGATCTTCTGTTTTTAAGAACAAGGAGTGCAAATATCTCATTCATAAACAATAAATTGGTTTCAACTCCCATGACGTTTTAGATTGTCAAATGTGACAATCATTTTGACCATTGAAATGAGCTCAGTGCAATGAGCTCAGTGACCCATTAACCTAGTCTTCAGTAGGGTTTGATGAGTGAAGAATGTTGAGCAAGATTCTGGAACACTTTGCCTTGTCATGAAAGTGTAGTTATAGTATTATATTGCTTCCACAGGCAGCTAATCTGTCTTTTAAGTAGACACAATGAACTTTACAAAATGGCTCCCAGAGACGACATGATGATCCTGAAGGCTTCATTTGCCATTGGGACTAGAAATGTACTTGTTACATGAAGAATTGTGAAGAGAACTTTAGCAAGGGTCTAACTCAGCTAACTCAGTACCCATTACGGAAGACAGACCCCGTAGTATTGTCAATATTGTAGCGAAACAGCTATTTTATGTTTTGAACTGTATACAACCTCTAGCTGTGAGCAACCATTTTTGTGCCGAGATCAGAAGAGAAACATCTTGAAGCCATCAATAGGCTGACAGAGGAGGGTATCCGGGACTGAACCAAGTTACCAAGAGCTACAACCTGCTGTGCCACAGAAGTAAAACAAAGAAGCTTTCACTCACTGCCAGGAGCTGTTCTGCTCAGTCCACCTGAGGGACTCTAACCATTTGACCAGAGAAGCCATTGCAGCTGTTGAATCTGACTTCACATTTTCTACCCTTGACTTTGAAAGGAGAATTTCCAAAGCAAGTGAGGCATGCGCTGATAGCACAGGATGATCAAATTCTCTTTTCATATTAAATCTTTTTTATGTAATTTAAATTTTTACATCTGTATGTTAGCCATAGCCCTATCACTTTTTATTTTAACAAGTTTTATCAATAATTGTATTCATCTTGATTAAAGCATAAAGCTGAGGTGCTGTTTACTTCTAAATTGAAACACTCAAATTAAAATGGCAACCACAAATGAACATGTGGAAATTTTTAAGTTCATTCTGTAAACATGCCAAGTGTGATCATAACATTTGTTGTCTTCACATAGCATCAGGGATCTTTTAATTCTTCTTTAAATTCAAAATTGTCAATACACAATACACTTTGTCAATTACACTGTAATCGATGAACTGGTGGAGGACCACTGCCAGTTCTGTGACCTGAAATGATCAAGTGCCTTTCAGTCACTTAACTGCCTGCCATTAGAGCTTCCCTGTGATTGACTTCCCTGGTAGCAGAAATCCTACCTCCCCAGAGATGCCAGCCAATAAGCTTCTATTCATTGTCACCAACTGGCATGATGGCTTATGGCATCAATGCATCTAGCCAAGGTCTAGGATTACAGCAAGACCTCAGGCCACAGGATGGGAACCATGGTGTGGGGATTTGTGGGAGAGGCAAGGGAGGTGGATCGGGGAAACGGCAATGAGGTGGTTGTTGTCGGCCACTACATCCCTTCCCAGCTGCTGCCTGATGTCATTGATTGGGAACTGAGTGTCTGCTAACAACCTTTGGAGGAGTCTGCTGGCAAACCTGTCACAGTTTGCCCTGCCTACCTTCTGATGCCATGGGATTACCACTACGTTCTGGTGAGCTTGGGATAATGAGTGTCAATAGGCTTAGTATTGAAACTAATTGACACCTTATGGCTGGGAATCCGGCCTAAGTCAATTCCACTGACTGAGCCAGTCAGGAGTAGGCTTACCTACTGCGGGAGACAACTGCAAGCCTCCTCCAACGATGAAGTCGGCCCAGTCACCAAGGTTCCCACTGAGGCAGGCTGCTTTAAATCTAACCCAAAAGTATGTTTGAGGTAGGAAACCTCCAAAAATGCTCAGTATTGTACTGAAGTGCACACCATGATTATGCATTAAGGTTCTGAATCTTGAAAGACTATCATCTAAGGTCTTTCTGTTGAAGTATAATGAGGGTCTGTTCAGTTATCAGACCTTCTCATTGCCTCAATGTACGTAAATAGTGTCCTCCAAGAATAAGAAATTCATTGATTTTGCAACTAAAGAGAATGTCAAATTCTATTGTTTTGTTATCTTGATATGCAAACCCTGTTCAGAACTGCTTTAGTATCTGTGAATGTAGATAAAGATATTTTTTATGAATAAAGGATATTTTTGGAATACAAAATCTTACCAATTATCATGAGTAGGAATGGTAATTTTTATATCAATCCAAACCAAGCACTCTTACTAACAAAACTTAGTGATTTCTGTTTCTGATCTTACAATTTTGTAAAAACTAAATTAACGTATTTGTATACAGTCTGTCAAGCTGTAACAAAAAGATTACAACCAGATTAAAAATGCTCTTTGTAAGAACACAAAAATCTAATGATAGCCATATCTACAACTAGACTTTTAAAATAAATTTCACATGCATTTATCTTGTTTAATCCATAATATTCATAATATGTTTGTATTGCAAGAAAGCAAAGCCTGAGCAAAACATCATTGACACACATAAGGATATACTTTAGGGAACAGAGAAATAAACGTATAAAATCTGCAAGATAACCTTGTGCAGGATGTATCTGTCAACTATTCTCAAAGTTAAAGCAATGGGAGAGATGGTTCAAACACTGATGGTATTGAAATAGGATACAGACTTTGCAAAAAAAAAATCACATTGACTTTTGAATACTGTTCTTTATATTTGCTGGAGTGAATTCTAATGAGTAAAATGGTCCGATTTAGTTACACGCGTGACACGTTTCTGCATTACTTAATTACTAAATCACATTTTTTTAAAAAGAATATTTTTATCCAGAATGGCAACTACCCATTTCTGAATAAATCAACATGTACAATTATAGTTGGCTAAAGTGTATATTACATTTGCAGTATATATACATATGAATGACCACATTAGCAAAAATGGGGCTGGCCTTCTGACACCCACGTGGCCTGTTTAAAGACTGAAAAAATATCTTGCACAGGGTGAGCAGAGAAATCAGTAAAGCATAGAAAGGAAGGCAGTGAAGAAATCCTTTCAAATTAGAAAAGAATTTCTAATATTTTGTTGACAACTTGCCACGGCTTTGGCTTTTTCATCCCAAACATTATTCCAGACTAGAGACACTTTCTTTACATTTCACATCAAATGTAATTATGAATTAATATCAGAAAAGAAGTAGTAGACATGACAAGCATTATTAAAAGTCAACAACTTACCCTGGCTGAGAAAATCTGTTTGGTGATGCAAAATCAATGCATTTAGTAAACCATGATAAATTTTCAGCACCACTTCTACAATGTCAACTTTCAGGGCATGCTGTTTCACAATGCACATTGAACTTTATTTCTAGTAAATCAGCACATGAGTTTGAACTGGTGCACTTGTTGCTTTTACGAAACACCAAAAGAATTATAACAGCTGTAACATTCTGAGATGGAAGAACAAGTATACACCATTCCCATCCAAAAATATTTCAACTCAAATTATTTGAAATAGTCAGTCAGTACAATAAACAACTGACAACTTCAAAGGTAGCTTCATATCAGTCAAATGCCACATTGTCTGTTTTCCAGGAAATGTAGTAAGAGCTGGCAGAGTGAGGGCTGTTAGCAAGACTGGCAATGCAAAGTGGGGAAAGCCAATACAAAAATCAGATGATGCAGATACACTTTATTTCAGTTTATCAGAAAGTTCCCAACAGTCCTGCATAAAGCAGTAACAATTAAAAAGGTGATTGAGGGCATAATGGAGTTAAGGGATTCAGGTGATTAAACTGTACCACTAAGTTTCAATTAGGCTGCATAGACTGCCTGTCAGTTAAGTGCACTCTGAACACTGTATTAAACATAGCAAAAAATTAGTTGTTCACAGAAAGGTGTCCATAATGCTGTTCATGCATTTCTCCTGATGTCTTAGGAGACAGAATTTGTTTCTTAAATCTGCCATAGTCCATTGGTCCTGTGCTGATGCCAGAGAAAGTCTTTTGGATTTATTTGAAGATTCCATCATCCCAGAGGAGGTGATATTTTCTCCAGCTGCACAATTATAATTTTTTTTTCACTCCACGTTTCTCCTGTGATTTTTGGAACTCATTGAAGTAGACTTCTTTCATTGATTAGTTTACTTAGTGGATCTGCTGAAAGATTGTCAGAAGATGGTGAAAGAAATAATTAATATGCAGATTTTTAATTTTCTTTTTACAAGTTATTGATACTTTTTGGAAGAACAGAAGAAGAAAGTAATGTGAAAGGTAGTATATAATGAGCATAATGTATCAATGTATCATAGTTACTGCCTCTGTCTGATGTCAATCTAAATATTAGGTTGAGAACTAGGGAAGGAAATAAAAACATGTTCGCAGGCTGAGCTATAATAATAATTTCTTTGGAATTTGGGTTAAGAGCAATCTGTCATTACTGCAAAGCCATTTGTATGAAGATTGTATCTGAGTACATTTGAAATGAGCATTAAACAAAATTGTTAAGCAGATATTACTGAGCTTGTATACACATGACATCTGTAAGTCAGGGTCAGTTTTGAAGACATCGGCTTGCAAGACATCAATTTATGTCCACGTACCATCTTGAACAATTCTTTTCATGTTCTTCAACAGGATTTTCTATTCTTTTTGAAATAACGCAGGAATGTTTAAGGTAAATTTTCTGAATTGAAGTCAGTGGTATAATAATTACACGGAGTGGGTTAATAAGAGTTTTGAGTGAAATTATAAATGTTCTCAAAATGTATACTTATACCCTTTTGTAACCGTGACTAACACAAATGCATTAATGATATCACTACATGTAGTGGCTGGAGCTATTCTTTCCCCATTGTGTCTATGAAGGGTGAATTGGGGGTGGAAAGATTTATTGCTGTTATGTCACTGATAAACAAAGTAAAGTCAGGCCATATGGTCTACATGTAAGGGTAGGGCTTTGATGTAATGAGGAGTCAGTTGTTGGTTAGAAGTAGGAATTGTTTTCTTTTCTCAAACTAATTGCTGCTGCATGCTTTTGCTGAATTCTCCCATGAAGTTATATGATTTCATGGTGCATGGTTGGTCGTTGTTGCTTGCTAACACCTCAATGGTCAGCATTTGGTTTGACTGGCCCATATTAATGAATCCCAGGAGCATCGTTGATTTATGCTAAAGCCATGCTTGTCTTAATTCATGCAACATAATACCTGAGGTAACATAGAATACATTAACAAAAGATATCTTTGATCTAGGATATATAACTAATATCTCATTTTTGTCACAATTTGAATTGCCCATCATCAAACCACTGTAAAATTGATGAACATATTACTTTGGCAAGTGGTAAGAATAATTATAACAATACTACTATAATTAATAAACTTGCTTTTATGTAGCACTATTGAAAACTGAAAAATGTACTTACAGTACAGTACAGTGCACAAGCCAGTGACAGTTTAGCCAACTCTGAGCAAATGAATCGTTTCTTCTTCTCCTTGTTTTTGGAGTTAATATCCTCGTTGAGATACTTTAAGAACAATCTGATTACAAATGTGCGCCAGTAATGTATTTTTGTGAAACCTCACTGCACACTTAGTGATTGCACTGTTTTATTTATGAAATGGTTATGTTTGCTTGTGACTGAAGGAAGTTTAATGTGACAGTGCAAAAGGTGAATGCCGGAAACATATGGGTCGATTGGGAGTCCATTGTATAATTGAAAGCACGTGGTCTTGCAAAATTACCTTCTCCACCATTGGGGGTGGTCCCATCTCTGAATATTGGTTATTATTTTGGATGATCAATGCTCAATAACATGTTCAATAATATAGTCACCTCTTTCTTAAATCAGAGTATTTCAGTACTCTGCTAATTTTAAGCATGGTAAAATCCAACGGCATTCAGTAGCCTCAAATTGAGTACAGCTTCCTTCTTTTAAAATATAATTTAGAGGGTTGGTTCTCTCAACAAAGCAAAAATCACTCATTTGCCTGACACTTTTATTTACTTACCAGCAAAAAACATGGGATAAATTCTCAGACTGAACTTACATTTTCAGTTAATAAGTCCAGGCAAGTGACTGAAAACATTAGAGAACTTTAAGTTGCTGGCTTTTTGTGCATTTGTTTGGCTTTGTATATAAAGCAGTTATGATGGAGGAGGAGCAGGGAGGGGAAGGAAAGTGCCCTAGTGAGTCGTTATGTGAAACAAGGTAGACAATGTTTGTTTTGGTTTTTTGACATGGGGTCACTGAGGTCATGAATTTATAAAATTGATGCTCTCTGTGAATATTTCTCTTGCTCTCCACAAAGAAAAACACATATGCAGCGAAAGTGTGCGTCACCGCTGATCTAATTAGAGGATCAGCCCAATAAGTTGCTTTATTTTACATTTCACTTCATTTTGAGCTTAGTACAGTTCAGTAGAAACCACAAACACTTTGATTATCTTAAAGGGCACGATGGAGAACATGATTCCCTTTATTGTAGGTCTGAAATGATAATCCTAATTGGAAAAGGGGGAAGGGTACATAAGACTACATGTGTGGTCTGAGAACTGTGGAAATATTTTTTTTCATATCACAATGCTTGTGGGGTCATAAAAACAAAAAAGAAATTCCAAAAATACAGTTTAACATGTGTTATAAATAGAATTTATCCCAGTCAGCAAAGAGATGATGGATTTCTGCACTCACAGTGCTGACCATAACTCCCCCTTCTTTGCCTGCTTGTCTTCAACATTGAGATACTTATCACATCCTCTGTTCAATTTTCAGCAAAAATATTCAGATTGCACAAATGAGTATTATGGTAATTGTTATAGATTTATTGTACTCAATTCTCCTGCACTTTATTCAAAGAATGCTATTTAATATGAACATAATTCTATCATGGATGGAGGGTTACAGTCCCAACATGATAACTTTTTAAATTCTTTCATGGGATGTGGGTGGTGCTGACAAGAATTTATTGCCTATGCCTGCCCTTGAGAAGTAGTCCATCTGGAGTAGATATATACAGAGTGTTGTGAAGAAGGGAGTTCCGTGAGTTTGATCCAAAGGAATGGATGTATGTTTCAAGACAGGATGGGGTGTGACTGGAGAAAAACTTGAGGGTGCTACATGCCTGCTGACCCTATTCTTGTGGATGTTGGAGGGGTCTCGTTCATTGCCAACAAATTGAGTTATTGTAGCTTTCTAATGATTTACAACAGTTTTCATTTAGATGGGGTCTCCAATTTTAAAGAATGTTTCAAGACAGTTCATGGAAGCACGTGGAAAAGGAAATACTGAGTTAAAACAGAAGATATTAACACGGGTTATTATAAGGATGCAATGACATTGTTTGAATGTTAAACATCCAGATGCCTATATTAATGCTGTGAGACATGGGCTTAAATCCGACCACAGCTTTTTGTGAAAATTAAATGCTATTAAATTGCATTATTAATATCCTGAGGGTATGGGAAAGAATGGTCACTATTGACCAGAACAGAACAGCTGTCGAAATATTGTGGTGAAAGTAGCTGGGAATTCTGCATAGGTTTTGCACCTTCTGACGCTCAAAGCCTGTCCACCATCCACAAGGCACATTGCAGGAATGTAATGGAATACTCTCCACTTGGCTGCATTAGTGCGGCTCCAACATTCCTTGAGGATCGTAACATCATCCAGGACAAAAAAGCCCACTTGATATTAATCCCATCAATACGCAGTGTCAGCAATATATTCCATTACAAGATGAACTGCAGCAATTCACCAAGGTTCCTTCAGCAGCACCTTCCAAATCTATGGCTTCCACCAAAAAGAACCACTGAAGGTGCACTTTTACCGGATGGCACTCCATCACCTTTTCAATGCCAATTAAGAATGGGCAATAAATGCTGGTCCAGTCAGTAACATTCACATTTTATTGCAAGAATGAAAACAAAGGCATGGCTAAAGGGATGCTTTTGAACAGGATTTAAAAGGAATAGTAAAAGGTGGAACAATGTGGTTAAGCAATTCCAGAAGATAAAGTGTAAGTAGTGAAGACATATCTATTCATGTTGATTGAAGAAAGGAAGGGGTACAGAAGAAGCCAAAGTTAAGAATGGAAGTGTAGGGTGGACCCAAGGGATGGTGCTAGGGCAAGCTAGGATATTGGTTGCAGAGCAGATATGCTGTTTTATAGCTAGAAAATAATTATTCAAGGCAGTCTCCCTCATTAAACATTCCGTCAAACTATTTTTATTTTGAAGAAGACCTGGCTTTTCGGTCTTTGTTTGCTGTGATGGGACTTACAAAGCTAATTATCTTAAGTATCAGTTGGTTCCATAGTTGTGAATGTTCTCTGTTTCTCAATTAGAAGTTCAGGGACCTTTGAGGCTTGAATCCACTGGCATTTAGAAAAAAAATGAAGAGTGATTTGATTGAAGTTTGAAGGAAGAATGTTATTAGATATGAGAGGGTTCAGAAAAAAAGTGTGGGTAGAGTCATAGAGTTATATAGCTCGGAAACATAGCCTTCGGTCCAACTCATCCATGCTGACCATCTTTCCCAAATTTAACTAGTCATTTTTGGCTGCGTTTAGTCCAAATCCCTTGAAATCTTTCTTATTCATACACCTGTACAAATGTCTTTTAAATGTTGTAAATGTAGTTAGATCGACCACTTCCTCTCGCAATTCATTCCATATACGAACCATCCTTTGTATAAGAAAGCTGCCCCTCAGGTCCCTTTTAAATTCTTTCCCTCTCACCTTAAAAATATGCCCTCTAGTTTTGAACTCCCCTATGTTGCCAGGAATGGAGGGTTTGAGTTATCAGGAGAGGGTGAATTAGCTGGGACTTTTTGGAGTGTAAAAGGTTGATGGGTGTCCTCATAGAGGTCCTTATAGAGGTTTATAAAATCATGAGGGGCATAGATAAGGTGAATAGTGAAGATCAGGGAGTTCAAAACTAGAGGGCATATTTTTCAGGTGAGAGGGGAAAGATTTAAAAGGGACCTGTTCGTAAATGGCTCATAAATGGAATGAACTGCTAGAGGAAGTGTTAGACGCAGTTACAGTTACAACAATTAAAAGACATTTGTACAGGTGTATGAATAGGAAAACTTTTTAGGGATATGGGCTAAACACAGCCATAAAGGATTAGTTTAATTTGGGAAACCTGGTCAGCATGGATGAGTTGAACCGAAGGTAACGTTTCTGTGCTGTATAACTCTATGCTTCTACCCTGAATGGCCTTGACACTGTGGGTGTGAAAAGTATGTTTCATCTTTTAGTATATCTTGAATTAAGGGCACTGTTTTAAAATTGGGTTGAATCATGGGTTATGGGGCAGTGGGTAGGAAAGAGAGTTTGATGGGCGGTACGGTGGCACAGTGGTTAGCACTGCTGCCTCACTTCGCCTGAGACCCGGGTTCAATTCCCGACTCAGGCGACTGTGTGGAGTTTGCATGTTCTCCCCGTGTCTGCGTGGGTTTCGTCCAGGTACTCCGGTTTCCTCCCACAGTCCAAAGATGTGCGGGTCAGGTGAATTGGCCATGCTAAATTGCCCGTAGTGTTAGGTAAGGGGTAAATGTAGGGGTATGGGTGGGTGTGGACTTGTTGGGCCGAAGGGCCTGTTTCCACACTGTAAGTAATCTAATCTAATCTAATCAGATCAGCCTTGGTCTTATTGAATAGCAGAGTAGGCTTGAGAGACAAAGTGGTCTACTTCTGCACCTCTTTCTAATGTTCATATGTTTTTATTATGGGCAAAATTTTCCATGGTCTTGAACAACATAGAACAGGGGAAATGGCAAGATAAGTTGGGAAAATGTGCTGAAAATGAAAAAAAACAATTCCTGATATTGAATTATTTTTAAACTCCTCAACCCCCATAAGCTTTAAGCAGTGATAGTAAGTTTTGAACACCGAACACTGAATCTCGCCTCACTAATATGCAGGTCAGTATTATACCACCTGACGATAGAAAGTACAGAATTTCTGACGTAGAAGTCAATGTGAGTATCTGGCAACTCCAACTTGCCACTCGCTCATCTGGACTGCCATCAATGTCCAGATGGTGTTGATGGCATCAATGTTGTAAGAGGGCTCTGCTGGAGTGATTACTCATGCAGCACGTGTCCACAGACGTTGGACTGACATAAGCTAGCCTCTCAGCTGTGTCAGTGCATTTACTGTACGTTTCTGCATTGTCATGCAGCACCGGTGACTACTATTACAATTTTGCTGCAAGAACACTACATGGAACAATGGATATCCAGCTCACAGATCGGATCAGCTTGGGGTCTGCTCGCTTACTCTCTTCACACTCATTTGCATTTGCTGAGCTGAAAACTCACAATATCCCGCTCTTGCTTTGCCTTTCTGTACTTTGCCTGCTCATCCACACCCTAATGGCATGTAGTAAAGGCAGTATTGCTATGCTGCTTCATGCAGACCCAAAGGTAGGCAGCTTCTCATCCCAGTGACCAAGGCAAGGCAATACTGCCTTTACTATGTGTCATTATGGTGTGGCTGAGCAGACAAAGTACAGAAAGGCAAAGCAGTCATTAGTCAACTGGTGGTCATGTTGGTGAAGATTGATGTTGGGACATGAATCTTACACTGCACTGTGTGCCAGCCGCTTATTCAGCAATCATCCTGTGTGTACTGCAAGACAACAGGCATGTCTCAAAGTCTAAGGAGAGGAGTCCTCACTAAGGTACCAGTCAGCCATGGAGTCACAGAAGCTTGCAGCATGGAAACAGGCCCTTCAGCCCAACTTGCTTGTGCCACCCAGTTTTCATAATTTAATTGAGTCCCATTTGCCTATGTTTAATCCACATCCCTCCATACCTGTACCATCCACATACTTGTCCAAATGTTTCTTAAATGACAAAATTGTATTCACTTCCACCATTGCCTCTGGTAGCCCATTCCAGACACTCACCACTCTCTGTGTGAAAAACTTTGCCCCTCCTGACCCTTTTGTGTCTCTGCCTTTTCACCTTAAACCTATGCCTTCTAGTTTTAGACTCCTCTACCATGGGGAAAAGTTGTCAACCATCTACCTTATCTGTGCCTCTTCTGATTTTAGTGATTTCCATAAGGTCACCCTTCAGTCTGCTATGCTCCATTGAAAAAATGTCCCAGTCTATCCAACGTCTCATCATAACTCAATCGGGGGTCCTGGCACACTATGTGAAGGTCAGGC
The DNA here is from genome assembly GCF_020745735.1 of Hemiscyllium ocellatum. NCBI lineage: Eukaryota > Metazoa > Chordata > Chondrichthyes > Orectolobiformes > Hemiscylliidae > Hemiscyllium > Hemiscyllium ocellatum. Next base: position 19,282,902 of record NC_083417.1, on the reverse strand, counting down.
TTCACTATTAGTCTAGGAGCTTGGGCACAGTCATTTGAGTGATTTGGATGGTTACAGTCAGGACGTTGATCTTCTGGACCAATGATCAGCCCCCTGGGTCCAGAGTGCAATCAGACTGGGGTGTCACAGGAAAGCAATCAGGGAACTGTGCAAATAAAATATCAGAGCTGGGGCAGCCCATGGTCACTCTGGAGGTGACTGTCCACTAATATTGTGATGGGTTATCATGGGGCCAGTGCCATGGGCAGGAGATTGGGGAATGTAATAGTGGAGATTGGAGTCAAATAGGTCATGACAATACTAAAGGGGACAACTCAGTTTTAAGGAGCGGAAGAATATGGTCCAGAATGGGATGGAAAGGGGTGATCAATGATAAGCAGCACCCTGGCTTCCAGTAAGGCACATTATACTACACTACCTGGCATGTGGACAACTTGCCATGCCTGAGGTTCAGGTGCATGATGGTGTGAGAGGAGTGGATAAATACAGACTCAGATACATGCTTCAGTGGGGACTTGGGGAGATGGGAAGGTCTGCCTGGAAGGAGGTGTTTGCATATGAAGGATTACCTGCACAGAGAGCTGGAATCCGGAACTTCCAGTCTGAGGATCGGCTGCTATTAATGTCCATCATCCAGAAAGTGACAGAAGTACAATGGAAAGGAACTATGGCTGTGACCACACCTGGAGTTGGGTTGGGTAAGTGTTGCCATCTGAGAGGGAGGGGCCTGCATGTTCAACTGATGTGAGGTCCTTCAAAGGATGGCATGGTGGCTCAGTGGTTAGCACTGTTGTCTCACAACACCAGGGACATGGATTCGATTCTAGCCTCGGGCAACTATCTGTGTTGAGTTTGCATATTCTCCCCGTGTCTGCGTGGGTATCCTCCAGGTGCTCCAGTTTCTTTCCACAGACCAAAGATGTGCAGGTTAAGTGAATTGGCCATGCTAAATTGCCCACAGTGTTCTGTGATGTGTAGGTTAGGTGCATTGATTGGGGATACTATGGAGTAATAGGGTGGGGGAATGGGTCTAGGTGGGTTACTCTTCAGATGGTCGGGGAGGACCTGTTGGGCTGAAGGGCCTGTTTCCACACTGTAGGGATTCTATAAAAAAAGGGCAACACCATTACACAATCACCCACATTCCAATGGTGTAACACATTCATGAGATCCACGTTTCTTGTGACCCATAGGCAGTAGCCTACTGTGTGCAGTCCAATTCCTTGGTGCAATCATATCACCCTATTTAATGTAGTAGCCTAATGGCTGAACCCCTCCAACATCTGTGATGCAGTAGTAATGTCAGTGTACCTGGAGTGATGGTGCAATGTTTCCAGATTCACTTACCCCTGTGACTCACGTGTTGTCCGCTCACCATGCAGCAGCTGCTCACTTCACACCGTGGTCCAGGGAACATGGTGTGTATGTGTGTGCGTGTTTGTGTGTGTGTGTGCGTGTGTGTGTGTGTGTTGGGGGGTGCAGAGTGGGGCAAGGTGGGGAAGAATGTGTGGGCTTAGTACCTGAAATGTCGCATTTGTAGCTAGACAGAAGCTTTCACACACTCGCATGTTGGAGGGAATGGAACATTTAATTACACATGTGTGAACTTATTGACAACAAAGTATCACCAGCTCCACAAATATGTCCAAGAAGATATTATTTTCTTTTTTCCCTAATCTCTATGTCACGTTGCAGGCCTGGATTCTGTAGCTGGGCTGGAGGGAGCCTGCCCTGCAGTGGAGCTTGTTGGACTGGAGGTCTGGTCAAGAGGGCTGCATATGAGGGATTACCTGCACAGGGAGGTCTAACCTGGAACTCCCAGTCTGAGGATCGGCTGCTGTTGATGTCCATCAACAGAAAGTAGCAAAAGTACGATGAAAAGGAAATATGGCTGTGATCACACCTGGAGTTAGGTCGGGTAAGTGTTGCTGTCTGGTTGAATGAGGTCTGGAAGGCCCAGGAATGTCCTTTTGAGAGGCAGGTTACATAGCTTGGACTTCCACCAATGTCATCTCCCACATTTCTTGTGCCTGGGAGCTGATGCGGCTAGCTTGTCATTCCAAGAGTGATGTTGATGCATCTGGTTAGGTCCTGGAGACTAGTCACGCCGTTAAGTGCTTTGCAGGGTCTTGTTCTCAGCCTGGTAGGGTCTCGATGTTGGGTCGAGTCATAGAGTCACGTTGCTAATGGTTATTTGGGTCGTGCCTTTGAGAAGGTGGTACATGTCTAGTCTCTCTGTTATCGTGCTCATAGTTCCAGCATTGGCAGTCAGGTCCCAATATTTGACACAGTCAGGCACTCCAGGAAGCCTTTCTTCAGGGTCAGCACGGGGGTTAGGGGCTTAGCTGTTCCCGAAAGTTAAAAGATCGCCAAATCTGTAAGCAGGTTTAAGAGAACATTGTTAATAAATCTGACAGATTTAAAATTGAGTTTTAAAAGAATAGAATAATTGTAATAAATGTAAGGATCTGCTGGGGACGATGCACAAAGAGTCACCACATCCTGATACTATTTTGGCAAAGCAAGGTTTTATTTTTTTTTATTTTTTTTCTTTTGCGGTAGTGCTTATTTTTTTCCCCAGCACCCAAGGTGTGTGTGTGTGCAGGTGTGAGACACAGTGAGAGACACAAAGCGCACAAATCTTTATTCAATTTCCACCACCAGGAAGATAGGAAAGCACCCGAAGGTTTTATTTTATTTGTCAATGGAATGTGTGTATTGTTGGCCGGATAGCAATTATCATCCATCCGTAATGATCCAGAAGATAATTAAGAGTGAATCACACTTGTCATGACTCTGGAATCACACATAGGCCAGACCAGGTAAGGATGAGAGATTCCTTCCATAAAGGACATTTGTGAACCAGATGGGTACTTACAACAATTGATGGAGTTTAATTTAAATAAATGTGAGGTGCTGCATTTTGGATAGGCAAATCAGAGCAGAACCTGTACACTTAATAGTAACGTTCTGGGGAGTGTTGCTGAACAAAGAGACCTTGGAGTGCAGGTTCATAGCTCCTTGAAAGTGGAGTCGCAGGTAGATAGGATGGTGAAGAAAGTGTTTGGTATGCTTTCCTTGATTGTTCAGAGCATTGAGTATAGGAGTTGGTGGTCATGTTGCAGCTGTACAGGACATTGTTTAAGCCACTTTTGGAATATTGCGTGCAATTCTGGTCTCGCTCCTATCAGAAGGCTGTTGTGAAACTTGAAAGGATTCAGAAAACATCTACAAGGATGTTGCCAGTTGGAGTATTAGAGCTATAGGGAGAGGCTAAATAGGCTGGGGCTGTTTTCTCTGGAATGTCAGAGGCTGAGGGGTGACCTTATAGAGGTTTATAAAATCATGAAGGGTATGGATAGGATAAATAGACAAGGTATTTTCCCTGGGATGGGGGAGTCCAGAACTAGAGGGCATACGTTCAGGGTAAGAGGAGAAAAAATTTAATAGGGACTTAAGGGACAACCTTTGCATGCAGAGGGTGGTGTGTGTATGGAATGAGCTGCCAGTGGAAGTGTTGGAAGCTTGTACAATTACAACATTTAAAAGACATCTGGATGGGTATATGAGCAGAAAAGGTTTAAGAGATATGGGCCAAATGCTGGCAAATGGGACTAGATTAGGTTAGGCTATCTGGTCGGCATGGACGAGTTGAACTGAAGGATCTGATTCTGTGCTGCACATCTCTATGACTCTTTGACATTGATTACACAGACCATTAGGATTACTTTTTATTCTAGATTTTAACTGAATACAAATTGCACCAACTGCCAAGGTGGAATTCAAAGCCATATCTCTAGATCATTTGTCTAAGGTCTGAATTACTAGCTCAGTGAAATTATTACTATGTCACCACCTCCCATTAGTTTCAATAAAAAGATGTCAGGCAACATTGTGTTGCATGCTTGCAGAGACCAGACTACTTACCTGCCACCAGAATCCCCAAATTGCAAAGCAATTTTCATTCTAATTATAATTAAGGTTATGTTTCCCCAAAAAATATGGGTATTTGTGCCACATTCAGTCAAGTATAACTCTCACACCTTTCCCACCTATGGACCGCATCATTTCACCCAGCAGTGATGTTGCCCATCACTGCCTTTTCAGAAAATAAAAGTGCTCACATTGTTCGCACCCTTCACAATGTCATGACATCCCAATTCACTCTGCAGCCAATGAATACTTTAGAATAATAGTTGCTGTTGGTAGTGTAGGAAATTCAGAAGCCTGCTCATGGACAGATCCAGCAAATGGCAATTTGATAATTACCAGATCATTGATGGTTTTGTGGGAGGGTGAGGTTGTTAAATGTAACTGAGACATTGGGAGAACTCCTTTGCTCCTCCTCAGAGTAGTTGTCAAGGTAGCTTTGTCATTCAGCTGGGACATTGGTTTCAGATTTCATTTGAAAGGCATGTGTTGTATCATAAGATTTTTTTTAAAGATGTGCCCCAATGGAAAGAAATTTCTGACCTGAGAAGTGGAACATTTTCTAGTTTTATTTTCGATGAGTTACAAATTACTATGCATTGCACCTATTTATTTTGGGGAATTAGGTCTTTGAAAATGTAACTTAGGGCCCAACATCTACAAAAGACTTCAGTCGTGATGAATGGGGCAAGGGAGTGGTCTGGGGGATAGTAAGGATCACAGATGCTGGAAGTCAGAGTTGATAAAAAGTGGAGCTAGAAAGGGACAGAAGGTCAGGCAGCATCAGAGAGGCAGGAAAGTCAACGTTTCGGGTCGGGATCTTTGATCAGGACTGGTACTAGGGTCTTCTCTGGTGAGGATTCTTCAACAGCCTGAATGACTATCAACTCCATTTATGTCATTTTTTTCCTTTCGTTATGGAGGAAAGATTTTATGGATCCAAACAGTAGGAATGTTGATCCTCCTGCTGAGAAGTGACAGAGGACAATCAATGAGTAAAGCAGGAAAGCTGAGTTGAGGTCTTCACTTCGTTGAGCTGCCTGGGACAGAGCAACTGTTCTGAGGGCGTATGTTGTTAAAAAAGGAACAAGGTCAAAATCTCCGTCAATAGGGTTGGAGGGAAATTTTCCCATAGTAGATGTGTCTGCCTTGGCTTTTGCACTTTTGCCTATTCCTTCTCCCAGGGCATTATATTAGCAGAGTGTGTGTGGTTAGGTGTGATGATGGAATAGTAACAGTAGTAAGAGGTGTCTGGTCATGTTACTCTGTCCATCATTAGTTTAGAGCAGGCTTGATGTTTTGCTTGCCATATTTTTCATGTGTTCATATGTCATCAGGTATCACCCTTTGATTTTGTTGAGCAAGTATCAAAATGCAAATTAAATAACTCTGCATTGCCTCTGCGTTCTTGTCTCCAGTCTACTGTGCAATTTAACATTTTCATTTTCCGCATCTAATATCCTGATGACCTCTCAGTGAAGTTTTCTAATTACAGCAAATTAGTTTCGAATTATGCCCGGGTTCACACTGATTTCACATCCGCTGAGAGCTGATTGAAAATGTCCAGCTTAATTTCACTGAAGAAAATAGCAAACTCAAAGTTCCAAATGACTTAAATGCAATGAGCTCCAATGTCCATTTCACCACAGTAATTTAATATTATTTCAAGAACTCAGAAAACAAAGCCCTTTGCTCAATGAGAGATGGCTGTTAACTGATCCAGAGAATTTTGTAGCCCTTATTTTTACACATCACATGACTTAGGAAATTAGATGTGCCAATATTTAAGGCTCCTGTCACAACAAAATATTTTGCTTTAAATATATATTTCCAGTTTTAATGCAATAGAATTGCTATAACTGTTAAATCTCATGCCAAAATCACACTAACAGAACTTCTTACAGCTAAAGATATTTATGGCTTTCAAGAGAATTTGTATGGAGCGTAGTGAAGATACTCAGGAGTAAAGAAAGAATTTGCAATTACTTAGTCATTTTCACAACCTCAAGACCCAGCCAATGAAGTACTTTTTCATATGTATTCATTGTTGTAATGCAGTTCCCAATTTTCACACAGTGAGCTCCCACATACAGCATTGTGATAATAAGTAGATTCTTTTGGAAGTTGTTGTAATTTAAAGAATCAATATTGAAGGGGCACCTCAGACAATGTCTCTCCTCTTCTTTGTGATAGTGGCATAAGAATTTTTATCTCCACCTGAAAGGGTATATATGACATTGGTATAATGTTTCATTTGGAAGACAGCATCATCAACAAGACAGAGTGTTACTGTAATGATGTTAGCATAGGTTTTTGAACTCAAGCTTCATCAACATATTTTTATGGTGCAGAAAGATCAAGAGACATTAGGGTTCAACTTTCAAAATGTGGAAAAACAAAAGCTTAATGTCAGGATGGTTTCTTAATGAAATCCTTTTGGCATTACCTATGAAGTGAAATCCCACACTAAAAACAAGCACAGTCATGTTTCTCAATTTGCACCAAAGAAGTCTTGGTTCTGCTGAAATTCCCAACTTTTGAAAACAGAAGGAATATATTGTTTGTGTACTGAAAGATCTAAAGTATGTGGCTCAGATTTTCCGATGGCTAGGTAATTGTTTCTGAGGAGTAGAAGGGAATTACATGTGGGGGCCCTGAAGAATTCATATCATAGCAGTCTCTGAAAGAGTTAGCCATGAAGCAGAAAATTCCTCTACTCTTGGAACCCTAGCAAAATGTAAATTGTTGAATTACTTACAAGGATGTTGCCAGCGTTGGAGGATTTGAGCTATAGGAAAAGGTTGAACAAGCTATGGCTGTTTTCCATGGAGCATCGGAGGCTGAGGGGTGGCCTTATAGAGTTTTATAAAATCATGAGGCGCACGGATAGGGTTAACAGACAATGTCTTTTTCCTGAGATGGGGGAGTCCAGAGCTAGAGGGCATAGGTTTAGAGTGAGAGGGGAAAGATATAAAAGAGACCTAAGGGCCAACCTTTTCACACAGAGGGTGGTACGGGTATGGAATGAGCTGCCAGAGGATGTGGTGGAGGCTGGTACAATTGCAACATTTAAAAGGCATCTGGATGGGTATATGAATAGGAAGGGTTTGGGGGGATATGGGCGGTGTGTTGGCAGTTGGCATTAGTTGGGTTGGGGTATCTGGTTGGCATGGACAAGTTGGACCGAAGGGTCTGTTTCTGTGCTGCACATCTCTTTGACTCTACCACTATGGTGGGTTCCACTGCAGTTAGGTATTTCATTACTGAGGAAAGGTTAGACTATTAAAGGTCAAGTCTAATACCTGAGTAACTATTCAACTGATTCCCTAATGTACTTCCCACATCCCCAACTTATATTTTCCCAGACTCGTCACAGCCCCAGATACTGAGCCAGCAACTAATGTCTACATCTGGGACCCAATTCTCTCCAAAGGCCTGACACTCAATCTTTACCCCCAGGATCGAAACCCCCTTCATTGCCAGCGGATCAGGCATTCTCCAACTCTAACCCCTGTGGATCCCACAATTTCCTTCCCCTGCCATCAGACCCGAACCCCTCTGTTCCACCACCAGGGGATACATTCTACCTCCTGCGCTCTAGGACCCAATCTTATTGCTCTGCTCCATTGCCAGACTGATAGGCTCACAGAGAAAAATACACAAGATTCTAAATACTGTAAGCTATAGTGAGAGTTGTGGCAGAAATGCAAGAGATGTCCAGGAAGGTCTATCTCGATCTTGGTAACAAATTGCTGCATCTTTCAAAGAAGTTGCAGGAATTGAGGCAAGATTTAGCTTGCAAATTCTCTTGTACTAGAATTGTATTGTGAGTAGAACTACGTACAGAGTACTCCAGTAGTGGTCTAATTGGTTTTTTAATACAATTCCTGCATAACCTTCTTGCTCTTATGTTCAATACCTCTGCTAATAAAAGTAAGTACCCCATATGCTTCTGAGCCATGTTATTTACCTGCCCTGCTACATTCTGTGATATACGGATATGTGCACCAAAATGCCTCTATCTTCAGTACTTTCCAGTGCCCTACCATTCATAGTGTAATCCTTTGCCTTGTCAGCCCTCCCCAAGTGCATAATCTCACAGTTTTCTGGGTTGACATCCATTTGCACTTCCACTGCACTCCCACTTGACCAATCTATTGATATTCTCTTGTGTTTTACAACTATTCTCCTCGCTATTAACTACCCGATCAACACTGATGTCATCCATGAGCTTCTTGATCATGCTCTTGATGTTTAAGGTCAAATCATTAATGTCAATCACAAACAGCAAGGACCCCAGTGCTGAGCCCGATGGAACATTTATTCTACTTGCTGGTACATTCTCATACACTCATTTAGCTTTTCTAATTTCTTTTCTAAGATCCCACCTGCATTTTATACACTCGTCTAGAGACTCTGCTATAGTGAGCTGTCTGCAAGTGCCATAAGTTTATCTTTTCTTCTTAACCCTAACCTTATGTCCCCTGACATCCAGCATTCTCCAGACTTGTTCTCACTCTTCGTCTTTACAGGAAACATATTTGTCTTGTACTTTTGCTATTTCCTTCTTGAATTCCTTCCGCTGTTCCGACACTGTTATCGTAGCAGATGTAAGAGCAGAGGTATTCCATTTAGCCCTCCTAATCTGCAAATCATTGCTTCTGGTCCACTTGGGCAAAATTGTAAGTTATCTTAGTAAAATTAGATTTTCCAAAGTTTAGAACTTTAATTCCCAGCCCATCCTTACTCTTTTCAGTAACTGTCCTAAATTGAATTGAGGTATGGTCAATATCTCCATAATGTTCCCTTACTGATAAGTCTTCCACCTCCCCCAAACCATTTCCAAATATTTGGTTAAAATCTGCACTTTCCCTTGTTTAGCTTTCTAAATACTGGTTTAAAAAAGTTCTGGATGTAATTCAAGAAACTTTTCCCCTCATTTCCTTGCACACTAAAACTACTCCAGTTAGTACTGAGTTGTTGAAATCCCTTATTATTACTGCTTTGCTATTTGTACACTTTCCTGAAATGAGATGGCACATTTGATCATTATCTCTTCTTCATGTCTCGGTCCAATTGTAGACACCCAAAAGTATGCTTACCTGTTTTACTTCTCTGGCCTTCATTCCGGATGAAGGGCTTTTGCCTGAAAGTCGATTTTCCTGCTCCTCGGATGCTGCCTGACCTGCTGTGCTTTCCCAGCACCACTCTAACCTAGACTCTGATCTCCAGCATCTGCAGTCCTCACTTATACCTTACTTATCTGGCACCTGACCCCTACTAACCTTCCCATCTACTGCACCACCCAATACTATTCCCTGCAGCTGGCACCATTCCATGATTCCCATGGACCCAACACCATCTGTTCCTATAACATCACACTTACCCCCACCCCACCCCCCCAACTCAATGGACCTGATAACTCCCATTCAAGCCAACCTACCTGGAACATTTCATCACTTATCCTATGCCCTCTTACTACTTTGTGTCCTGGTATTCTACCCCACAGCACCCTAATTCTTGATACCCTAACTCACTGACATCCAGTTCCCTACCCACTTGGCACCCCATTTTCTTCTCATTCTCCCCTCTACTCTCTATCTACCTGATAGCCTTACTTATTAACTATTTGGCATCCCACCCTCCTATCACCCAAGCCTCAGATCTACATTACATGCTGATTCTTTCACAGGAAATATCAAAGTGACTGTCTGAGATGCTGGACCTTTAAATTACAGAACATGACAACTAACTTGTGAAAAAGTGATAATATTTTTTCTTCTCCTATCCTCTCTTCTGATGGACCTGTCAGAATGGAAATATACCCCCACCTTTCTGAAAGATTCTGACCAGCAGTTCCAACATGTTGAGATTGAATAACATGAATTACCCACAACATCAGCAGCATGAAATGATCATCATCAGACACAATTTTATTTTCCTGGATTATTGCAAGTTAAACATTCTTGTAGAATGCCAGTAATCTTGATATGAACATGTTGATTTGCCTTGGAGCAGTACTGATACAGCAAGTGGGTCAAAGCAACTTATCTAATGCAAGCCCAATCCAGTGTGCTTCTGGCCCATTTTCAACTATGCGGAGCGATATCAAAATACGCCCCGACAGGCGTAGCCCAGTACTATCAGCTAACTAGAAAATTAAGAAGAAAAGTGGCTGCAGAACTGCTTTCAATTCTGGTCGCTCTGCTTTAGGAAAGATGTTGTGAAACTTGAAACTTTTCAGAAAGGGTTTACAAGGATGTTGCCAGGGTTAGAGTATTAAAGTTATAGAGAGAGACTGAATAGGCTGGGGCTATTATCCCTGGAGTGTCAGAGGCTGAGGGATTATCTTACAGAGGTTTTGTAAAATCATGAGGGGCAGAGTTAGGGTGAATAGCCAAGGTCTTTTCCCCAGGATAGCAGAGTCCAAGACTAGAAGGCATAGGTGTAAGGTGAAAGGGGAAAAATTTAGAAGGGACTTAAGGGCCAACCTTTTCACACAGAGGGTGGTACGGGTATGGAATGAGCTGCCAGAGATTGTGGTGGAGGCTGGTACAATTACAACATTTAAAAGGCATCTGGATGGGTATGTGAATAGGAAGGGTTTAGAGGGATATGGGCCAAATATTGGCAAATGGGACTAGATTAATTTAGGGTATCTGGTTGGCAAGGATGAGTTGGATCTGGTTTCGTGCTGTACATATCTAAGACTCTATGACTGCAAATACTTCTGTTTATATGTAGCAGAAGAACTATCATAGTGAAATGTTTCAGGAGATATCAACATTTATTTGGCATCCCACCCTCCCAGCACCTAAGCCTCAGACCTACCTTACATGCTTACCCTTTCACAGGAGCTGTAGTCAGCCTTTTGGAAATATAGGAAAGAGATAGGTGAGCAGGTCAGTCCATATTCTCCTTCTTTGTCTTCAGCAATCCTCACACTTCTGCATGCCACCACTAATCTCCACTTCCTATGCATTAGCAGTAATGTGACAGGATAACACAGAGCACAGTTTTTTGGGCCCTTTCACTGATGTCATTGGGTCTAGCTTCAGACGACTAAGATGCTGTCAAGGGAAAGAGTATCAGGCATTGAATTGTCTAACATAGTGGCAGCAATTGGGACAGGAGACAGTCTCACCATCTTCTCTCAGCCCACTCACTTTATCACTCAGTTTTACAGTGGAATAAATTCTTGCCATCAAAGAGAAAACTTACATACATGAGGACAGTAGCAGAGTGATAATGTCATCAGACTGGAGTGGTGCTCCAGATTAATGAGATCAAATCTGGGGAGTTGAAATCAAATTAGTTAATGTACCTGAAAAAAAATGATAGTTTCATTAGAAACCCTCAGAGCACCCAACAACATCATATTGTTTGTGACTATCTCACCACAAAATATAAGACATCCCAAACAAATTCAGGAACTTGAAATAGGGTAGTGGATCTGTGGGACATCGTCAGCAGAGGAATTGTATTCAGTTCAACCCCAATCTGTAATCCCATGGCCCAGGTGTGTCACAGTGGCTCAGTGGCTAGCACTGCTGCCTCGCAGCACTGGGGTCCCAGGTTCAATTCCAGCCTCGAGTGACTGTGTGAAGTTCGCACATTCTCCCCGTGTCTGCGTGGCCTTCCTCCGGGTGCTCCGGTTTCCTCCCACAGTCCAAAGGTGAATTGGCCATGCTAAATTGCTCCTAGTGTTAGGTGCATTAGTGAGAGGGAAATGGGACTGGGTGGTTTACTCTTCGGAGGGTCGGTGAGGACTTGTTGGGCCGAAGGGCCTGATTCCACACTGTAGGGAATCTAATCTAAAATATTGAGTCCTGGAGACTGTAAAATGCCTCAAGGTAAAATGAAGTCTTGATCCTTGAGCTTGTCACAGGATAGTATATCTCTCAGTCCACAATTACCATCAATCAAATGGATCAACTCTGGTTCAATGGAGGGTGTAGATCAGCATATCAGTAGCAGCACGAGGTACATGTTTAAAATGTGATGCCAGTCTGGTAAAGGTATATCGCAGGACCACATGTCTACTAAACAACAAGACAGTTATTATTGAGAAGATGAAGCCATTCCATAATTGAAGCAATGCCACATCCAAATTTAACAACCTGTAGAACATAGAACAAAACAGCACAGTACAGGCCCTTTGACCTTCAATGTTGTGCCAGCCTTTTATCCTGCTCTAAGATTAGACTAACCTACACACCCTTCATTGTACTATCTTCCATGCGCAGGTCCAAGAGTCACTTAAATGTCCCAAATCATTTGACTCTACTACCACTGCTGACACCCACCATTTTCTGAGTAAAGAACCTCCCTCTGACACCTCCCCTAAATCTTCCTCCAATTACCTTAAAATTATGCCCCCTTGTGATAGACATTTCCACCATGGCAGGAAAAAGTCTCAGGCTATCCACTCTATTTATGCCTCTCAACATCTTGTACACCTTTATGAAGTCACCTCTCATCCTTCTTCGCTCCAGTGAGAAAAGCCCTAAGTCCTTCATAAGACATGAGTTGGTACCACATACCACCCATTGTCAGGTACTAATAGTCCCCATTAGCTGCATTCATTTCCCTTGGCTGTTCAACTGTGTTTCTCTCTCTTTGAGCTCTATCTCCACCTATTGTTGACACCTCCCCTTTTGCCATCTCTATCTTCTTTTCCAAGGTTTCATCATTTACTGGAACCAAAATGTTAACTCTGGTTTCTCTCCACTGATGACAGATCAGTTGAGTTTTTTCCAGGAATTTCTGCTTTTATGCAGTTAATAATGCATATTGCATCCTGGACTTTATCAATGATGGCGAAGAGAAGAAAGACAAGGAAGTTCATAGAATCAAACAATCATACAACACAGAAGAGGCCCTTTGGCCCCTTGAGTCTGTAGAACCTGCACTAAATCTGCACTTGTCTGACTTTCCAACATTAGACCCACAGCCTTGAATATTATGACATTTTGAATGCTCATCCAAGTACTTTTTAAAAGGTTGTAAGTTTATCCACTTCAACTACATTCCCAGCTAGTGCATACCAGACCCCCACCACTTTCTGGGTGAAAAATGTTTTCTCAATCCCTTCTAAAACTGTCCCCCTTTTATTGATCCTTCAACTAATGTAAACAGCTGCTTTCTATGCACCTTGACCATGCCCCTTATATGCACCTCTATCAGGTCCTCCTTCAACATTCTGTACTTCAAAGTAAACAACGCAAATCTCCAGGGTTCTTTCCAGCTGAAATGCTCTATCCCAGACAACAGCCGAATGAATCTCCCCTGCATCCCTTCAGTGCAATCACATCATTCCCATAGTGTGGTCTATGAGAACTGCACATAGTACTCCAACTGTGGACTAAACAAGGTTCTATACAGCTCCAGCATCACTTCCTTGTTCTTCCAGTCTATGTTTTTTTTTAATAAAGGCAAGTGTCCTATATTCGTTCTCAATGACCTGAAAAGTTTGCCTGGCCATCTTCAAATGTTTATGGACAAGCACCCCAAGAACCTTCTGTTCCTCTTAACTTCCTGATATCCTGCCATGCATTGAGTACTCCCTTGTCTTCTCCCAAACTGCATCACCTCACACTTATCATGGTTAAATTCCATCTGCCACTGATCTGCCCATCTGACCCATCTCTTCATATCCTCCTGAAACCAAAAATCTTCTTCCTCACAATTAACCACCTAGCCAATCTTCACGTCATCTGCAAACTTACTTATCATCTCCTACAATATTCTCATCCAAATCATTTATATATATATATATATATATCACGAACAATAAGGGACCAAGCTGTGATCCCTGTGACACACCTCTGGCCTCCAGTCACAGGAACAGCCTTCTACCAACACCCTCTGTCTCCTGCCATTAAATCAATTTTGGATTCAACTTGTCAAGCTACCCATAATCCCATGTGTTTTTACCTTTTTTTATCAGTTTGTGGATTTGGGTACAGTTACAATGTTTAAAAGATATTTAGGTAAGTACATGAATAAGAAATGTTTGGAGGGATAAGGGGCCAAGTACAGGCAAGTGGGATTAGTTTGGTTTGAGATTTGGTCATCATGGACTAGTTGGACCAGAGGGTCTGTTTCAATACTGTATGACCCTCTGATTCTATAACTGCCTGATGGACAAAGCTCCACAAGTATCCCCATATTCAAAGAAGGGCGAGCACAGAACATCAGTGCAGAAAACAAGATTGAAGGATTTGTAAGCATCTTCAGTTATACGTGAGGGGTCTATTGCAATCTCACTCTGTAGTTTATAGCATCATAGATGCCAACCTTTCTCTTCAATGGCAGGAATTCCTTCCAGTGTAAAACCGAATGGGAAAGTGAGTGTGCAGAGGGAACTTGGTGAGAATATCTCTTGCTGCCCTTTTATTAGACAAAGAAAAACTGCAGCCTTGATAGGGTCGAAGCCACCTGAAGGTGGACTCCATCACAGCTGGGTGTCAAGAAAAAGCTGAAGATACTGGACGTTGCAACGGGTTTGGGTTCTGACAACATTCCTGTAATAATATTGACAACCTGTGCTCCAAAACCTGCTGCAACTCCTAGCCAAACTGTACCATTACAGCTCTAACACAGGCATCTATCTGCCAATTTGAAAAATATGTCTTGTTCACATTATACCTGACCACCTTATAGATTGTTGCTTCCCAACCCCATCACTTAGAAGTAGCTTGATGCACTGGTGGATCTTCTAGTGGATGTCCAGATGGAAAGATTGTGAATTCAAAACTTGGGCTAGTTGGGGGTAAGAATTTTTCCACCAATTTCTCATAAACCTTTGGATTAATATTCCTGAGAGGCGGAAATGTCTTTTGACTTCTGTCTTCTCCAGGTTTACCACACCACTTATTTCATTGATGCTGAGAATGTACATTTGTCAGTGAGTTTTAACTGGCATCCTGTAACTTTCTCAAGGATTCATTTACCTTGACATCATGTTGTGTTTCAGTGGACCCATGGATGAGAATGTCATCCATGTGGCTGTGATGCCTTCCCTATCTTCCAGTATCTTGGACATTGTCCACTGGAATATCTCAGGTTCAAAATTCCATCTTGTGAGATGTCACAGAGCTGGAGATTAAAGCAATAATATTCATATGGTGTTGAGATTGTGATTAACTGTTTGGACTTCTTGGCTAGTGGATGGTGTCAGAAGTCACTGTTCACATTCAACTTAACAAAGAGTGTGCTGTTTGCAAATGTAGTTAGGTTTTCATCTACAGATACCATTGGATGTTACTGTCAGCCTAATATGTTGTTAAAATGTGTATAGTTGAAACAAAATTTAATGTATCCATCTGGTTTGAGAACTAGTATATACAGTGTTGTTCTGTGACTTTCAGAACAACATGTTTTTGAGCATGACATTAATTGCTGTGTGTATCTTGTCTTTAATGGGTGTGGGAGTTCCCTGAATGTGACCAAGCAGATGGAAATAGTGTTTGTCTTCAGTGTAATGTGATATGCAGAATTCAGAATCTCTAGGTATTTGAAGGGCTTTGGAAATTGTTACTTAAACTAATTTACTGTTTCCTGTCTTAGTCGAAAAGTGTGGTGCTGGAAAAAGCACAACAGGCCAGGCAGCATCAGGAAAGTAGGAGAATCGACATTTCAGGGATAAGCCCTTGCTCTTGCCTTGTAACTGTGTCCACTTTGAGGATGAATTTGAGGCCAGCCTTACCGGTGAACATGGCTAAGTTTGGACAAAGTTCAGTGTTTCACCGATTTATTTGTCTTTGTGTTTCGGATTGCCTGAGGTGGACCTTTTGCCTTGAGCTATTCAGCTTGGTGGTTGATAGAGGTTGAAGAGTAAGCTTTTCAGTCATTTACAACTGTCTGACAGAACAGTGACTTTGCCCTTGCATCTAGCTTAACGTGCTTGTGTTGGTCATTGACAGTAATGGTAATATTCTGAATAATGTCACCATTATGGTCAATGACTCCCTCAAGAGGAATCATTTGCTGTGTGGTTTGCCTTAAAAGGAGTGACTTTGTATTTTTGAATAAAAGAAGTGTTGTGACTGCAGCTATAGTTTCAGTAGTGCGTGTGGGGCATTCTTTCCCTCTTTGGATCTCATTCATGCCAGTACAAGAAGCTTTCAAATGAAAGATGACCCATTTTCTGTAAGTTTTTTTTTGTTGCTGCAGTTCTGCATCCGCAGTGGCAATGTTATTTGCGCTCAGCCTATCTGGGGCCTTGTGTTGTCTGAAAAGTTCTTGGGTAAGTTAGAGCAGAATGCTGTTCCAAGTCAAAGTCCATGTTTTACAGGGCCATCTGCTCTGTTGACTGGGTTTGCCTTGAAGTCATTTGCTCGCTGCACTGTTTTGCCAATGGGATCCTCTCCAGGCTGTTGCCACTCTCCTGCAGTCAATTTGTCAGCCTGGTCTCATTCCTCAGCCACTGCATTGTACTGCTCCTAAGCTTCATTTTGGGCACTGATTTTCCACTTGCCTCCAGTGATATGGGTCTTGTCATTACTTGCCATCACATTGTAAAATCAAATCCATGCTCAGTTGTGTGACTATTAATATGTTTTATTTAATGTTGTGTTTACAAGGGGTGGTAAGAGAGGAAATGTCTGGATGCCTGTTGACCCAGGTCACAGTTCCATGTGATTTGACATCACTATGATATATGTGCTTGGATGCATATGCTCAGAAGCTATTCTTAGATTAAGAGTATAATTAATCCTTTACTCCACTCCTTCCAAACCACACAACATTCTGATTTTGAACTATACTGCTGTTAACCTCCTGTTTCAGATAAAAGTATTTTCCCAATCACACTGTGGGTGCACCTACTGAACATGGGCTGCAAACAGTGAGCTTATCGTGATCTCCATAAAAGCCTTCATGGATGGACAAATAAATTCTAGCCTAGCAAGTGAAAGTTTACATCCCAAAGAAAGAGTATTGCTAAAATGAAATAGCAACTTAGGACTTACTAGAGTGTTCTACCAGTTAAATGAAGCACTTTTAAGTATTGACCATTTGAATGCAACCCTCAAAAATAGTTTACATGCAACTTGTTCCCACCGACAACAACAAGACGAGTGGGCAGAACACCTGTTTTTTGCTTGTGTTTCTTGAAATATTACTGTTGGGTACGACAGTATTTTGTTTGAATGAAATGTTTGAATCTTCCAAATCCCACCTGAAATGAATTAGCTCTATTGTCACATGTACTCCATGTGAGTTTACAACAGAAGGACCTGACAGTACTCCTGGTTTAAAATCCCATTCAAAAGAGCTTCTACGATACAATGCTCCAGCGAGGTGTCAGCACCTCAGGCAGTGGGACTGCTGAATTAAAAGCAACCATGTTACCACTGAGCCAAGGCCAACACCTATACCCAGTTCCCTGGAAAGGACTGTCAATTTATGTTATTCAATTCTCACCATGAAATGTGTGGTTTAGTGAGAACTAAAAAATCCATTGCATGTGACTTCAGTTTGAACTTGGCCTGCATTGATTCTCTATAATGGCGTTTTGCTATCATATGTCTTCACTATTTTTTTCACCTAACATCCCAAAGAATTACGGTTGATCACAAGTAAGAGCTGAGGATTGTCAGTCAGATTGTGGATCAGCAGCAGTATTGTTGCATTCAAGTGATTTCGAGTGCAGGCACACCAGTTTTGGTTTATTGTGTAATTAGAGTGTTTTGCTATGTTGTCAAAGGCTGGATGGAAAAAGAATGAGTGCCTCTGACATTGCTGATACCACTCCTACACATTTTACCACAACCCAGTAAACGTGAGCGCAGAGCTCAACAAGAATTTAGGTTTCGGAAAAACAAATCACATCATGCTGTTCATTCTATACTTATCTACAACAAATGTCCATTGTGTTGAAGACAACAGGGTCATTAAAATGTGCATGAGCATTCATTTTCAATCTGTTAAAAAAACCAGGAACACTTTGTTCTTATTAGCTCCCTGCAGGTTGTTTTACAGCTGGGCCCCTACCCAATATTTTTCAGCCAGCTTCCTGAACTCGCTGACAGAACTGTCTGGACACCATTGGCTTACATTCCAGGGAATCTTTATTCTTATTTGAGTTATTGAGCTGAATTTCAAACAAACACAGACGGACCACCAGAATTCTGAACTCAACATGGGACTGGCTCCACACACCTTGGAGATATTCCCACAATTCTGTTTTGGGTATTACAGCAGATGTAGCACTAGGAGATTTGTCAATCATGTTTTCATCCACATCCCCAGTGACATTCTAGGTCATACCCACTGGTACAGCCACATTTCGAAATCTTTGGTGAATCAGTAATAAATTCCTTATTGTGAACTAGCCCTTGAAGAATCAGACACATAGAATTTAAGTCAGATAATAATAGCAGTACATGCTAATTTACACAGTGTCCATATGGCGCTGATGCCTTTGCTTATACTCCTCAAGTCTTGAAACTGTGCACTGAGCCTCAAAATATATTTGATATGATCCCACTCAACAACCAGTTTCTACACACTCCTCCAGGGCTATCATTTTCCTTCTTATGAAATTAAAAGTGAAAGAAACCTACTTATTTTAACTTGCTTAAGAAAATGCAGCTCTTGTAAGGGATTGGGAGTATAATGGTAATGATACTAAACCAGTAATCCAGGGGCTGTAGACAGCACAGCAATTTATATTAATTCATTAACTAATCTGGCATAAAATGCTTGATCTCATTAGTAGCGATGGTAGAGAAACCATGAATTATTGTCAAAACCTGACTAGGAAACTAATGCTGTTCAGTAGGAGAATTCTTTCACAATCTAGCAGCATATGACTCCAATTCTATAGCACAGTGTTAACCCTTCATTGTCTTCTGAAATGGCCTAGGAAAACAATAAGTGGTACCAAATCAGTATGGAAAATAATGTGAGTGGAGAACGCCACATGATCTTTGGGTGCTTGAGAATGTTACTCAAATACCAAGAGGAAATATTAAAAATAAACACCAAATCAGTCACTGATATCTCAGAGCATATCATTGAATGAATTGCTCTAGGATTGTTGTAATTTTGATATATGTGACATAGCAAGAATTGATGCTATTAATATTCCACAAACAGAAATACAAAAAATGACCAATTTATTTGTTGAGCCGGAACAATGTTGATGAGGGCACCTACTGAGCTATTTCAGTAAATTATGATAAATTTATAGGCCTAGAGTTTTTCAGAATGACTCAAGAGTTATTTAAAGTTGATGAGCAGAACTCAATTTCAGGATGCCCTCCACAATTCCACTGACTCCGTTGCAGTGGTGGACACCTCCAAGCCCTCTGCAATTTTTATGAATTTGGAAGAACTTCTACATGATATGTAACCATGACTCATCAGAGAAATCATGAATCAGAGTCTGAATTTGGAAATATGTTGAAAGGTGTCACTTTCAAAAGGTCTTACCCATGATCACACCCTTCCCAGGTATATTCTATGTCCTGGTGCCACCTTCCATATGAACTCATGCCACTAACCTCACTTCCACACCATCTCTGATAACTCTTATATACCCATCCATAAAGTATATACTAAATGTAGAACTAAAACCCTTTTGGAACAATGACATGTATAAAACCATTCAGAGAAAAAAACTTTTTTTTTAAAAAATAGCTTTTGCTCCTAAAACCCTATAAAATGTTAGACAGACCATTAGCAGTATCAATGATAGTGCTTCAATCACTTTATTACTCAGTCTTGTGCAAAAAGCATGATATTAATGAAATGTAGCACAGAAAGGAAAATATAGCACAGCCAATTAAAAATGTCAATAACACAAAGTCAATAGTTCTCTCCATCTGTCCAAATAGGGCTCCTTTTTGAGGGAACACTCCTTAAAGTTTGGCTCTCAGCATGCATGGTGAGGACATTTACTAGAGGGAAGGACATCTCTTTCAGGAGGATTGGATATCCTCACACGTGTAAGAGTCAGATCTTTTAACTAATCCACCTCAGCACTCAACTGCCCCATGTTTTGCAAACTGCCAATTTACTTCTGGAGGCTGTGGGTCTGAATCTCACCTGCCTACCCACGTGGAGCAACCAATTGTCTGCTTTTCCATGACAAGGTTGTTCTGATTGATTTGAACTACCTGCTTCAACAGTGAAATTTGGACTGTAATTTCAGTGGATTGTGGAGAACCACAGCTTAAGACCTCATGTAATGATGCAGTGCTCTCTCATCATGAGTGTATCAATCCCTGAATTTAGAAAACAGTGTGTTTCTATTTGCACTGTAAGCTTTAATAGTGGCTTCACTGACTTGAATCTCGCTTTACATTCAATGACCATGGATTAGTTTAGGCCAAATCAAATCGTACATTGTGTCTAAATTCAACATAGTTGTGTGCATTGTACATGAATAGCACAAATGCTCAATGATAAAGTTAACTATGAGAAGGGCCACAACTCAGTTGCATGTATGCCTTCGTGGATGAAGCCAGCAAGTAAGACTTTTCTTATTGTACTATGAGATGGAATCAAGGCAAGCAGGTATCTTTGCTTATTATGGCTGAGACACTGACAACTGTCTGGAAAGTCAGCTGGAGATTTATAATATCAGGGAGCATGATATTACAATGAAGCGACATCTATTTCTGTGTATGAACAAGGGCAGTGTTTATTGACACTCTTTCAAGGATCACTTGGAACAGTTCAGGGGTTATTGAATAATCAGATTTAGTCATCAGGTGCAGTTTCCCATTGTTAGCTTGCATGAAAATTATGTGTAAGTTGTTCATAAACCCTTTGGAACTTTCAGAGCAATAAAATAAAGGTCAAATCTATTAGGATCTGTAAAGCAATGTCAAATCTGTCAAGACCTGTCATGAAATGTCAAGATCTCAAGAAGGATCAAGACTGTTAAGAATGATCAAACTTGTCAAGAAATGTCACCTGTCAAGAAGTATCAAGTTCTGCTGAGACATTTTGGTGCAGTCAAGAACTTTCGTGACCTATTAAGAAGTGTCAAAACTATATAGATCTGTCAAGAACTATCAAGATATGTTAAGAAGTATTAGGAATTGTCAACTCCGGTCCAAATCTATAGAGTAAATGCCTGTTAAAGTGTGATTTATAATTGAGAATGCTCTTTTCAATGTAACGTAATATGAAATACAGGCACTTTATTAAAACAACTTCATTTTTCTCCTGTCTGCATGTTAAATTTCAAATATTTATGATTATTTGACATGGCAAGTGAAGAGGGAAAGCATGGTAAATAGAAATAGGTACTAAGTTGTCAATGACATATGATTAGCCATGCTGTACTAGTAGAGGAGAATAGGATGGTGCAGTGCTCTGAGGGATGCTGCTGGATGGACAGAGAGGCTCAGCTGACATTTGTTGGGGCATACAGAGGAAGGGAAATGAGAGATGAATGTGACGTTTTCTTCTTTGATTTTAGCTTTTAGATACAGTTCTGGGTTTTTAAAATATTCATTCACGAGATGTTGATGTTGCTGTTGCTGGATAGGCAGTATTTATTGCCCATCCCTAATTGCCCACGGGGCAGTTGAGAATCAACCACATTGTTATGAGTCTGGAATTATATGTAGATCAGACCAGGTATGGATGGCAGATTTCCTTTCCTAAAAGACATTACTGAACCAGACCAGTTTGACCTTGACAATTGACAATGGTTTCATGGCTCTTAATGTCAGATTTTTATTGAATTCAAATTCCAATATCTGCCATTTAAACCTGGGTCCTCAGACATTACCTGGATTAATAGTCTCATGAAAATACCGCTAAACCATTGCCTTCCCTGTAATCTCTGAGGCAGGCCTCCTGCCCAGCCTGCATTCAGAACTGGAAGCTTCTTCATTTCTTCCTGTGTCAGCTGATCCAGCTTTCAATCCAGCCATACCCCTGAAAATGAGGAATGCAGATGACCATACTTGAAGTTTGACTTCATGAAATCAAGAATATTTATGTCTCTGTGCACCCAATCCAGGGATGAAAATCAGGGCACATATCATTATTTATGAACGTGTCCTGCTCACTTTATAATTCCATGTGCAAACTGTAGCTACATATGCATCAGTGCCAGAATAGCCATCTTGAGAATTTCGGGCTCTATTTGATCAACTTCTCTCATTATGTTTGGGACAAATGCAGGTATGTCCTTATTTATGTTGTTTGGCAAATATACCTGTATCTTGATTGTACTTTGCATACTTTCCTACATGTAGTTGTAATGAATGGCTTTAACCAGAGTAGAATTTATAAATGCAAAGAAATACAATAATCTTTGGATGATGATATATCTGACCCAATCAGCCATCTTGGATTGGTGCTGGCTTTGGGTTTTGGGGCGTTTGGTAGAGAGAACATTTAAAATCACATTTTATGGGGAGAACATGGAGAGTTATGTTTCCTTTATAAAGGCTCAAAAATTGAAAACCAAAGCATACAGCTCAATCTCAAGAAAATGAAAGTAAAAAGTAGCCTATGGGTTAATGAAAATGGGCAAGGACTATTGAGTAGAGAGTTTCCACAAGAATCACAACTGTCTTGTTGAAATGATATTTTGGCTGAATTGTTCTGCTCTGACCTCGATCTTCTAAACAGATAAAAATTGGATCTGTCAAGACTAAGAATTCTGTATTGATTTGATTTCTGAAGGTTACTATGTTATCAATGCTACTAAATTGTTTTGCCTGGCGCTGTAGCAGATGCACATTCCACACTGGGACACTGTCCTTTGCCCTGTTGCTAATGCACTTTCTTTCACTTCACCGCTGGCCTGCATTGACAGCAATCATGGACTGATGCACGATAAACAAGAAAAAACCTGCTCACTCCCTTCCAGTATTTCAAAGTCTCGCCTAATCTAAAGGAACAAGTAGGATTAACAGTTCAGTCCTTTGTGGAGTTCAGTGTGAATGTTTGTGTAAAAACACAGCAGCATTAAGCATGTGCCTTTGTGAGGTTTTTATGATATAGCTGTAAAGCTGCTCCATCACATAATCTATGTGTGTTTTGTCACATTACATTAATTTGTTTTCCAGTCTTTCTGCTTTCTGAACTAAGACATCTCTAAATAATGTAGCTGTGGGAGAAATATGGTTGTTATACCTACCCTTGGGATGAATGGATAATTTTCTGTTTCATCTTACTCAGGTACCTCCTAGACCTCTTTGTCCAGTACATTGATAACTCCGTTGGTATTATTTCTGCATTTGTCCTGACTGGCAAATGTCATTCACTTTATTTCAAATTTCCCACTCTTCCCTCACATTCACATGATACTGTATTACATAAATAGTCCCTTAACAATGTTCGCCAATTTGTTATAGTTCCAGGCAGGGTACTCTACATTGTAAAACTCCTGGGTGAGCTGCATCCCTTTATTTATTCACCCGCTCCTCGATTAGCTGCAACAAGGTTAATTTAAAAAGGATCCCTTCCCTTGTGGATACCTTTCTCTCAAATCAATAAGGTCTGAGGAGCCAGGCTTTTTTTAAGTTAACAAAGGAACGTGTTTATTTACTAAATGCAAGAGGAAAGAACAATTCAACATGCATGCTTTCAGATTAGAAATGATTTTGAATCCAAAAAAAGATAAAAGTTAGAAAAAAATATACAGATCAGTCTCTGAGTTTCATGAAGAGTAAACAGTGGAATGTTACAGCTGGTGTGTTGGGTGATACTGGTGATTTTTAGATGTTTGGCTTTGCATGTCAACTGATAAGCCTTTGTCCAATTTTTTTTGACGGCAGTTTCACTTATTTTCTGGATTCCATCAAAGAAGGAGAAAGAATTCCCTTTTTTTTTCAACCTGCAACACAGGGATGATGGGGAGAATTTCTGAGCTGTGACCATCATAGAACAAACCTTCATAGCACGCACGGACCAGGGTTTCAATTGGCTTTTAACCCCATTTCCACCTGTGTGTCCTTGAAGTGCAAAATCTCAAATATGTTTATTGCTCACACTGTTCACTTTTCTCCTGTCATGTTCCCAGTCTGAGATTACTCACACAACAGCATAGATCAGTTTCCAGTACTGTTTTCCCTTTGAAATTAATCTCTCAGAAGCTTCCTTGACACCCATCAAGTGTGACATTTCTTGTACTTCTGCTCATATATTTACTCTTGTCATCACCTTCCAACCCTCCACTCTCTGCATTCACTGAACCATCTGCTGAATGTCTCTGCCCTCCACTGAGGAGTTTTTAAATCCATCTTCCCCATTATTTCCCAATTCTGGTTTCTGAGAGGACCATTCCTTTCTTAAGCCCTTCTGTTCCTTAATAGCTGTCAATAACTCCTCCCCTTTCCAGGGCACTTTCCCAGCAAGCACAGGGGATGCAATACGTATCATTTTACCTCCACCTTTCTCATCATCCAAGGCCTCAAATATTCCCTGTTATTAAGCAATGATCTACATGACAGCCTTTCAGTTGAATATAATGTAGTCGCTGCTTAAAATAAGGAGATGTTTGGGTGATTGCTTTAAAGAAACACTTCCAATAATCATGTAACCATGAGTTCAAGCTTCTGGTTATGTTTCACTTTAACACTCTGCTCCATTACCATCTAACTCCTCTGTCCTCTAGTGCTCACATTGTTCCAATGGATCTTAAAATTGGGTACTTTTCAGCCTTCAGGACTCCATATTGAGTCCAGCAATTTTGGCTAAAAACCCTTGCCTTCATTTTCTGGAAGGCATCTTTTGGTAATGACTTTAGCATTCTCATATCCTCCAGGCTGAATAATATTTCTTTATTTACCATTCCCACTTCCTCTTGCCTTGCATTGTCATGGCTTTTATCAATTAATCTATTCTACCTTTCACCCCGATCATCGATCTTTCCTTTTCTTTCCTTCACACTTTTTTTACTTCTCTACCTTCCACTTCAAGGAAACGTTGTTGATCAGAAATATTGGACAAAAATTCCTGAGCCCATGTGGTGTTGGAAGCGGAAAGGTGGGGAAAGGCTGGCAAAATAGTGGGGATCCATGTCAGAATGCTAACTTTGCCAGTGATGGATTGCAAAGGAGACCAGTAACAAGTAACTGATTCATATACTTCAGGGCTCCCAATACAGGACAATACTGTGGCACCACTAACCACAATGAACTGACTTCCAGTCTTTAAGGTTGCCAGTTCAATGCTGTCAGTCTCCCAGTCACAGGATGGAGGCTATGAAAGTTAGAACTCTACTTGATTAAGAGGAGTTTATGGCTTTGTAAGAAAGCACCTATTGCTGTTGTTGTGGTTCTGTTCGCCAAGCTGGGAGTTTTTGTTGCAAACGTTTCGTCCCCTTTCTAGGTGCCATCCTCAGTGCTTGGGAGCCTCCTGTGAAGCGCTTCTGTGCTGATTCCTCCGGCATTTATAGTGGTTTGAATCTGCTGCTTCCGGTTGTCAGTTGCTGTCCGCTGCAGTGGCTGGTATATAGGGTCTAGGTCGATGTGTCTGTTGATAGAATTTGTGGATGAGTGCCATGCCTCTAGGAATTCCCTGGCTGTTCTCTGTTTGGCTTGCCCTATAATAGTGGTGTTGTCCCAATCGAATTCATGTTGTTTGTCATCTGAGTGTATGGCTACTAAGGATAGCTGGTCATGTCGTTTCATGGCTAGTTGGTGTTCGTGGATGCGGGTTGTTAGTTGTCTTCCTGTTTGTCCTATGTAGTGTTTTGTGCTGTCCTTGCATGGGATTTTGTACACTACGTTGGTTTTGCTCATGCTAGGTATCGGGTCCTTTGTCCTGGTGAGTTGTTGTCTGAGAGTGGCTGTTGGTTTGTGTGTGGACACAAACCAAAAGCCACTCTCAGACAACAACTCACCAGAACAAAGGACCCGATACCTAGCATGAGCAAAACCAACATAGTGTACAAAATCCCATGCAAGGATGCACAAAACACTACATAAGACAAACAGGAAGACAGCTAACAACCCGCATCCACGAACACCAACTAGCCACAAAACGACACGACCAGCTATCCTTAGTAGCCATACACTCAGATGACAAACAACATGAATTCAATTGGGACAACGCTACTATTATAGGGCAAGCCAAACAGAGAACAGCCAGGGAATTCCTAGAGGCATGGCACTCATCCACAAATTCTATCAACAGACACATCAACCTGGACCCAATATACCGGCCACTGCAGCGGACAGCAACTGACAACTGGAAGCGGCAGATTCAAACCACTATAAATGCCAGAGGAATCAGCACAGAAGCTCTTCACAGGAGGCTCCCAACCACTGAGGATGTCACCTAGAAAGGGGACGAAACATTTGCAACAAAAACTCCCAGCTCGGCGAACAGAACCACAACAACGAGCACCCGAGCTACAAATCTTCTCACAAACTTTGAACACCTATTGCTGTGTTATGGCTCATGGTCAGTATATCAGTATAACTTTAAGAGACACTGTGTTTAGTTAACAGAGGCATTCTCATGACATTATCATTGTACAGTAGCCTGTGGCTTAGGGTTTGAGTGATTGCATCCTCCAGCTTAAATCAAAATGCATAAAGCATGGTTTGCTAATAGAAGTACACTGTTCTTTATATTCTAATACTTTAGTATGAACCCAGACACTGATACGTCCATGATTGTAATATTTATATATATTAATGAACTGTACTAAATATCAATTAGCTTCTTCAATACTCCATTATCCATGCCTAGTTTTTTGTTTTACATGGGGAAAGGGAAACATTGCCACATTAGATAAATTACCTTCTTGGATGCAAAAGCTGCATCATGGTTAGCAACAGTGGCCATCTATAATGAAGATTTCAAGAGCTCTATGCCAGATGTTTAGAGAATGAATTAGGGTCATAGAGCCATAGAGATGTACAGCATGGAAACAAACCCTTTGGTCCAACTTGTCCATGCCGACCAGATAGCCCAACCCAATCTACTCCCATCTGCCAGCACCCAGTCCATATCCTTCTAAACCCTACCTATTCATATACCCTCCAGATGCCTTTTAAATGGTGCAATTGTACCAGCCTCCACCACTTCCACTGGCAGCTCATTCCATACATGTACCACCCTCTGCGTGAAAACGTTGCCCCTTAGGTCTCTTTTATATCTTTCCCCTTTCACCCTAAACCTATGCCCTCTAGTTTTGGACTCCCCCACCCCAGGAAAGAGACTTTGTCTATTTATCCTATCCATACTCTCATGATTTTATAAACCTCTATAAGGTCACCCCTCAGCATCTGACATTCCAGGGAATACAGGCCTAGCCTATTCAACCTCTCCTCATTGCTCAAATACCCAACCTTGGCAACATTCTTGTAAAGCTTTTCTGACCCCTTTCAAGTTTCACAACATCCTTCCGATAGGAAGGAGACCAGAATTGTATGCAATATTCCAAAAGTGGCTGAATCAATGCCTGCGTAGCCCCAACATGACCTCCCAACTCCTGTACTCAATATTCTAACCAATAATGGAACTCATACCAAAGGCCTTCTTCACTATCCTATCTACCTGCAACTCCACTTTCAAGGAGCTATGAACCTACACTCCAAGATCTCTTTGTTCATCAACACTTCTTAGGACCTTACCATTAAGTGTATAAGTCCTGCTAAGATTTGCTTTCTCAAAATACAGCACCTCGCATTTATCTAAATTAAATTCCATCTGTCACTTCTCAGCTCATTGGCCAATCTGATCAAGATCACGTTGTAATCTGAGGTAACCTTTTTTGCTGTTCACTACGCCTCCAATTTTGGTGTCATCTGCAAACATACTAACTATACCTCTATGCTCACATCCAAATCATTTATATAAATAAAGAAAAGTACTGGACCCAGCACCAATCCTTGTGGCACTCTACTGGTTTTTCAGAATGGCATCCATTCTAAAAAACAACCCTCCACCACCACCCTCTGTCTTCTACTTTTGAGCCAGTTCTGTATCCAAATGGCCACTTCTCCCTGTATTTCGTGAGGTCTAACCTTGCTAACCAGACTCCCATGGGGAACCTTGTTGAATTGAAGTTGAAATGGACTACAGGTCTGGAAATCAGAAAATTTGGACAACCAGCAGCATCCATGTAAATGAGTACATACATCTGCACAGATCTATGGATAAGGCATTGACCAAAAAGAAGTCACAACTAAAATCTTGTTGATTCTTATTGTCTTAATTAATAATAAGGTTCAAATTACAAATAAAATCAAAACCAAAAGCTACAAATCCATCGCAGTGAATTCTCTTAATTGTTCTCTTTCTCTTTAACAAAATAAATAAGACAATGTTGTCCTGATGGTTTAAAAAAATTAAATGGTCTTATTAACACAGCTACAAAGTATTCCTCGAAGAAAACACAGCTTTAAAACATAAACAGCATTTTTCTACACACAAAGAAAGAGTTAACTGTGTGTAAGTGTCAGTTGGTTTTTCCATTTTCTTTCTCCAAATCAATACAATTACAGATGGGAGCCTGCATGAAGTCATCACATCTTTTTGGTATGAATGCCACTGACTGACTAAAACCGACAACTGTGGGCCTGTGATTCTTGAATTCCAAGCCTGTAGTTCTTAAAGCAACAGTTTTTAAGAACAAAAAGACAAATAAAGAAGCCACAACTCAGAAAAATAAAGGGAACCAGAAGTAAATAAAGGAAGACTCAAAATAGAAGAAAAGCCAGCAAAAGAAATAAACAAAGCCTCCATTGCACTCGACTTCTCAAACACTGCCAAGAACTGCACAAAAAAAGGAAGGAAAATGCTTAATTATGGACTGAACAGTATCCAGTGAAACCACTTCCAGAACAACTACTCTGGAAAGAATGTATTCAGTTTTGTTTTACTGATGCAGGGACAGATAGTACTGAGACAATATTACTTAGGAAGTTCTTCTCAGGATCATCGTAACTGGTCTTCCTGCAAACAATTAGAAAGAACTAGAACACATCTGGAAAGTTCTTCGAGATAAGAATTAATTCCAGGACTAGCAGACTCCAATTATATCATTTAGTCCAATGGTCTATTAACTATCAATAGACATATCAATTTAGACACTATCTACCTTCCCTTGAAGAAAAGAACTGGAAATGACATCACCCACCTTAAGAAACCAAGGCCTATAAATAGAGAGGAGGGACATACCACCAGCGCTTCGCCAGAGACTTTCACTGATACTGTTAGCCAGTATGGTGACTAAACATCTGAAACCAAACCTTCATGCTCAGTGAGCTAACTTATATACTAGTCTATTGACCAATTTGTCAGAAGATGCAGCACCAAAGGTCATGAGTGGAATTTTTTCAAAGAGGAACTTTCACAGAGGCTCATTAAGTTAGTAATCACCTCCACTCCTATTAAAGTTGTAACTATTGGTTAAGAAAAGGGGCCACACCAATGATAAATTTCTTGAAGATTAATGCAAATGTAAAGCCATTGTAGCAGGCCAAAACAATCATTTTTTTTGGATGGAGCCAGCATGATTGCTATGGTCAACAAAACACATCAAGCTACCAAAATCTGTGACAGATTTAGTTTGCTACACTAGCTAAAATCTGTCCAGCTTTTCCACATGTAAATCATGTGGCAGAAAGGGATATTGGGCACATACTTGCAGGAAATCTGTTTCCAAAAGCTAAGACAAATCCCAGAAGAAACACAGATGACCAATAAGATGATACAACACCACAACACTGGTAGCATTAGGAGAGTAAACACATGCAAATACATCAATGAGGGTCAGAATTAATCAAGCGAAAGGAAAATTTCAGAATACGACTCAGTTCTCCATATTATTGTTAACATCACATACCATGTCAACAGTATATGTCAATTAGAAACTTCTACAACCATTAATATCAGAACTTTTGAACAGGCAGACCAAAGCTAAACTCAACCCAGGAGCTACAGGTAATGTACGACCACTATGCATCCTGAAAGACAAATACCTCAGCAAATGCCTCCAAGAAACCATCTCGCAGAGGGTAATGAACCACAATTCCAGAATAATACTGTGAAACCCATATCAGTTGTTGTCCCAACAATCCAGTTGGATGCATTTCTTATCCAATTCCCAACAATTTCTCCAATCTGATTTACTTGTTTAATTTTCAGCCTCTGGAATCCCTTTAATTGAATGAGACTCTAGTGGTTTTCCACCTGCCTCAGCAACACCTACCTCACTCTCTCTCTTTCTCTTTCTCTGATTGGGCTAGCAACATCAAAAGCCCTTCATAACTGAACAGTGGGAACAGAGGCAAATTCAAAAATGGTATCTGGGAAAATTGCTTGGTCATTCTTCGTTCCCACAGAAGTACAGTTTCTTGAACCTTATCTTGTCTCAATCTTGGGGTTCCATAGCCCTCAAGAAAACTTTGTCTAACATTTACACTTCCGTCTCCTTCTACAGCTGACATCTGACCTGCTGAGCATTTCCAGAATTTTCCATTTTTGTGTTTGAATTCAACCATTTGTAGAGATTCACTCTGTAGAATCAACGATGCAATGTTCCCAGATCCTACGATTATTATTTTGTCTGTTACTGCGCTGTACACGTTTCACAAACGTGTGTGCCCAAACCAAATTTTTTGTTATATAAATATATGGTTTTATTTCACCACAACACCTAATTGCCAAGACAATGAATCCCTTAATTTGCAGGATAAATTGAGTCCATTTGGATAACACTGATAGTTTTAAGCAAACTTTTATAGAAGTTTTATAAAAATAAAAACCACAAAATATGGAAGTAATTCTTGCATAGGAGGGGTACCAATGTATAAATTACTTCTTTATAGTTAATAAAAATAAACATGTGTGTGAAGGTGCAGCCTTTTTTTTATTATGCCTTAGGCATGCTGTGAACTTTTGAAGTCCAGAAGCAGGCAAGTGCTCTCTAAGGCCAATTTCATTGCACATTTTATTCAACATATTTACATTCAGTGTAAATGTATTCGACCTGTTATCAAATTTAGCTCTAAAGAGGACCAAAGGCATTCTAAGAACTGCTAAAATCTCCTAACCCATGGGAATAACATGGACAATTATAAGTAAAAGGATAATTTTTTATGGTCTCTCTAGGTACAAGTGGTGAATTTTAATTATTAAGTTCAAATGTTAACTTCGCTATTAATTTTTTTTCCTTCGTCTTTTTCCAGCTGCTCAATGAGTAGACCTCAGGGAGATTTTGGCCAGGTTTAACTTTTGAAAGGAACCCTCTCCCCAGTATGATTAAAAGCAGATGATTCACATTCGAGAAATATGATTGTTTTATTAATCCACAGGGCTCCTAATGCTGTTTTCTTTGTCAGCTTGGTTTTCTTAATGGGTTTTTGCTTTGGGTATCTGGGGAAAAAAGATGCATCCGGGTTTCACACTAATTATTTGAGGCATCCTCCTCCCAAACAGGCAGAATTGTAAGATCCTTGTGATTCACATTCTTTTCAGAGATTTTAAAACAGTGAAGTGTGCTGGGGCTAAAAATTGGCAATAGTCAAGACACGCATGAAACTCTGTAAGGGCACTGATTGCTCCAGTCTGTAGAAGTGTCTGTTGTTGATTAATGTTTTGAAGTTTGAAAGTGCAGCGGATGCTGAACCTCTTTATTGTGGCCATTGGATGGAGTTCAACCATCCTTCCATGGTCATTGCTCCTTTAAGCATGAAGCCATCTGTGACTGTGACCCACAAAGCACGAAGGGAGCTCGTGCTGTCAGTCAGCGGTGCACGGTTCATTGCCACAAGTGGTATCTGGTGATCAGCATCCTGCCCTCCACCCACTATTGTCATTGTGAAGCCAACCTGAAGACAATAGGAGCTCAGCAACAAAAACTGCCACTCAAAACCTTTGGAGATCATTGGAAATAAAAGGTGTTTAGTCATTAAGGAGGCATTGATCATTGAATAAATAAGCTTGGCAGGTATTGAATGCCTGTTTGCTCTCTACAAAAATCAGCAGTTTTACAACTTAAAATGCAGCCAAATAGAACAAGCTCCTTTGGATCCCAGTTTTAACATGGTAATTACAGCTGAATTAATTTTTGATGTGTTTAACATTTTTATAAAATAGAGCAAATTAAATGCATGAAGCTTCTAAATTCCTTTTGCATTTTTTTCTGTACAACTGTATATGGTGTATAAAATAACTTGAAACACATTCTATAGTCATCTGCAAAACTACAAATAATTTATTTGATAGAAATTGGACTTTCCCAGAGGTAATAAAGTAAATTCTTTCAATAATTTAGAATGTCTGGTTGGAAATTATTCTGAGTAAAAGAGCAATTTAGGTATCACCACAGAGTTAAATGTGTCCCATATCAAAGCAGCAAAACATTGGGTGCTAACTTGGTCTCACAGAAAGGGAGTGCAGAAAATGCAATGTACAATCAACCAGTGCCTGTTGATTGCAATGCTGGCATTGCAACAATATCATGTTGTTTGAACATTTCACTGATTTTACCATCCAGGCTTTACCAAATCCATTGCTTGTTGTTTGGAGGTATCGGTAAAGGGCCAATACTGTGATGGATTAGATTAGACTTACAGTGTGGAAACAGGCCCTTCGGCCCAACAAGTCCACACCGACCTGCCGAAGCGAAACCCACCCATACCTCTACATTTACCCCTTACCTAACACTACGGGCAATTTAGCATGGCCAATTCACCTGACCCGCACATCTTTGGACTGTGGGAGGAAACCGGAGCACCCGGAGGAAACCCACGCTGACACGGGGAGAACGTGCAAACTCCACACAGTCAGTCGCCTGAGTCGGGAACTGAACCCGGGTCTCAGGCGCTGTGAGGCAGCAGTGCTAACCACTGTGCCACCGTGCCACCCACTTCTGAAATCTAAAGAGGAATCCTGTGGAGGTGTCTCTAGGCTGGATGCAGTGAGGAGAAAGTGATGAAGGCCCACCACTATTTGATTTCTCACACATTAACACGGCCACCAGCTCAGAACTTAACATTGTGTATCATTTAGGGGATAACATAACATAACGTGACATTCATGGTGAGACAGCAAACACAAGTATGCTGCAGCCAAAGAAGGATGTAAGACTTGAATTGGTCCCAGTCAATTAGATGGTGAGTCTGCACATGCAGAGGACTCAAGTGAGAATGTCACTAGGACACTGCTAGGTATACCCAATAAGATGCTCATTGCATTGGGTACCCTACCCACAAGCCTGCCATGAATGTTAAAGAGTTCAGTCGAGCCCAGCACAAATTTAGCACAGCATTTTGTGCTGAGTTTGGAGTCATTTTTTTCCATAATGCAAGTGTGATCAATTCCCTTGACACACTTGTGGATCAATCCACGATGTAATGTTTGATGGCCCAAGTTGCAGCTTCCAATGCAGCCCAAGGAGCAGTTATCCCTCATCTTAGTGTTGCAGAGGAAGCTTATATTTCTTTCATGCAAAAATCATTCTTGCCATTGCAAAATCTCTACCATGCTAACTTTGCATTGTGATGTGCAAGGAGTCCTGCTTGGTGCCATAGCAATCCAGTAATCTGCAAGCGAACAGTTAACTAGCAGTCCTGAGGTACTGTTCTGGTGGTGCCATCTGAGAGCTATCAAATACAACTACTCTTCATAAAATAATTTTGGGGTCAGACTTGAACACTGCTCAACAATCTTGGAGATTACTTCAGGACCTCTCTTGCATTTCAGGGCCGATCATGAGAAAAATTTGTAACATAGTAAGCGATACTCCTATAGCCTGCAATCTATCTACTGCACATATGATTCAACCCAAGGCAGATACAGACAATATTACTTGGCACCACTATCTTTCCCATTTTGATTGATATGAGTTCACACATCAGAAACTGATCAGTTATGCCGAAGTTTTTCCTTCTCTGAATGGCCTTTTTTTCTCACTTCTCAGCTTTAAACACATTATCTAATACTTACTTCCACTTCACATATGTTCACTGTAATGAAATCCCTGGCTCATTGTCACATCTCCTGCAGTGTTTAATTATTTTCCAGAATTTCACATTCCTTAACTTCTTGGCTTTGATTCTTCTTGCAGTCTTTATGATAGTTAAGACTCAAATTATTTATATGGCTCATTTACGCTTGCTGGTGGTATATGTGTTGTGGCATCAACTGCTACCAGCTTATAGTTTCGATAAAATGCTGCCCACCAATCATTTCCTCTGAGACTAAAGGCCCATTTAGTTAACAGAGATAAGAAAATCAACAAGTAATGAGTTTTAATGTAAAAAAAAATGTTTTAACAATACTGTATGGCAGTAATAGATACAAGCTACATTAGATATAATAATCAAGATCAATAGAAAGCATTGCTGACATATCTGTCTCCATCAGGACTCTGAGGTGGATTCCTTGCTTTGCCACTCAAGACTGTATGGCACTATCAGATTTGGTAGAGCTAATTTTAGTCTTCAACATGAACCCTTCGAACCATTACCTTATTTTATAGATAGAAATGATGTACATTTAGAAACGGATATTCATTCTCTGCAAACAAAATGAATGTGTTGAAGCCACAGATCTATATTCAATTACCGTGGAGCTTATCACTCCATACGTTCCAGAGCTTTTCTTGGTCTGTGGTTCTCTGTTATCTATTCCACAACAATGCCTCAGCCAGTCAGAGTCAATTTGCCAACCACTTGTGACTCTTGTAATATAAATTGTTGTGATAATTTAAAATTTGGCATTCTTGTGATTGTCCTGATGAGAGTATGGTGAACACCTTAGGCAACATATGTCTCTTTTCAGCAAAATACAATAATCGTAATTTGTTTTGCTTGAAATTTACTGCATCACATCTCAAAATTACACTTTTAGATATCAATGAAAGAAAAATGATCTAATCAAAATAGTGGCCAGTAATTTTTTTTTAATTCACTCCCTATGTTTCTAACTGATCTTCTTACTTTCTATTAAAGAGTAATGTTCATTAGGTCCACAGCAGAGTACATAATTTATTGATGAAATGAAAGCTATGAGGTTTAATTCTGATGAGATGCTGCATTTCTAGGCATGCATTCACCATCTTACAGAATGAGTCAAACTGGTAAGTTAGAGTGCATTTACAGTTTGCAATTCATGCCATTGCAACTTCTTACAAATTTTATAGAACCTGTAATTTAATACACTATTCCATTATTACAGGAGCATTATGTATCAGGATTTATCACTGGGCCATGTAATGAGATATTTGAGCAGGGCTGTCTGGAACTTACAAAGCACAGACAGCATAAGTAAGATCACATAGGATTCTTAGGACTTTTCTTGATCATCTTCAAATTTAAAGATGTATTGGAATCTAGCCTCCAAAAGATTGTTGCTTTGGAAATTTTACTTTCTTTTGTGCATGTGGAACCTGTAGTCGTGTTTTTGGTGGTGTCACTGAGGGACAGGATGTCAGTGAGAAGTAGGAGGGGCTAAGGACAAATCTTTGAGGCAATGATAATGGTGCATTGGAGGGGTGTTGATCAGATATTCTGGCATCTTGACTGCCTGAAGATGTGCACTTTACCCCTCCCAGAATGGCACCTATGTCAGTGTGACCCCATTGGATGATTTGAGCACAGCTTATGACACCATTGGCCAAAGGGCATAGAACAGTCTGGTATGCCAGGGACAAGAGAGGATAAGAACAAACACCAGGATCACACCCCCTCAGTGAAATCTTGCAGTAAAGACTCACTGGCTCAGCAGCAGAGCTCTGATCACCAGGAGAGAGAGTGTGAGAGAGAGACAGAGAAAGAGAGAGAAAATCCAGCCCAACCTCAAGACCCACCTTTGTGAAACATTGGAGAGTAAGGAGATTCAATAGACCAGCTCAAACACGTGGATTGTTGTGGGCAATATCCTTTCTCTGATGGATAGAACTAAATAGAAAGTAAACATTGTGGGAATTTAAGAAATGCTCACAGTGTTCTAATAAGGGATATTTTGTTAATAAAACTGAGTTGAACCACAAATCAAATTCCATATTCCTTTGTCCACCTCACCAACAAGAGCACTTGGGTAAAGTGTAATTACAAAAACTGATCAAAGTGTACACAGTACAGACAATAAACATAAATACTTACCTTTTGACCATGTATTCAAGAAACATTACTGATAGATGTTCTGATGAAAGAACATTCACCTGTAACATTAACATTGTTTCTGTCTTCATAGATGATCAGTATTTTGTTTTCTATTTTCTTTCTAAATTGTTCAGGGCATGTGAAAACTGGATCTATGGGATCTAGCTAAGGAGGTTCCCATTTCAGAGCATGATAACACTTGGACCTCAGTGTTGGAATCACAGCAGATTCTGAAAGTGGTCATTGTAAGATCCCAAGGAGAGGGGAGTTTCAGATCAGATGTGGAGAGGTAATATGATGAAGGATTTCAATTTGCTTCCTATCCAGCATAAACTAAGCAGCATATTGTCAATGTGTCTGGAATCACATAGTTTCACATAGTTGAAATACCCTGAGTGGCTTGGCTGACTTAATCCTATTCTTTTCAAATGGAGCTCAGTGCTGACTTACTCATGTTTAGTAAGCAAGTAGGACACCTACTGGAAGGCCCTGCTCTTATGTAGCTCAGATAATTGAAATGACCCTTAACTTAGCAGCTGACTGCCATCATTTCGAAGGCAGTGAGGGTTGGGAAATAAATTCTAGCCTAGTCAGCAACGTTCACATCCCATAAAGGAATAAAAGAGAAGCTAAGGTTCTACTCTAGTCCTCTTTATTTTGTTTTAATAATTCCATCTGATTATCCCTCTTTTGTTCTTACAATCTTTCTCAATTTAGGATTACTGTCCCTAAATGTTACATGTTTTTATATAAAGTAGGCTTAATAAAGTTTAATCTGCTTGCGAAATGTTTGTAGACAAAAACAAAAGTGTTTCTTATTATTGCAGATACAGGCAGAGTGAACCCAATGTTTTATGGCAGAACTGAATGCAAATACCACTGAATAGTGCAATTGCATAGTTAACAGTAAGTTAATAATGTTGTCATTCACATTATGTGGCATGAGTCCTCCTATACAATTGTATCCTATGTATGATCTATGTCTTTTAGCCTATGAAAGCAGGCTGGAGTGTAGACTTTTAGCATGGTGCTCACCATTATAAACACCTTGGTTCATGTTGTCGCTGAGCTTAAAACTAACTGTGAATGAGCAAACTGCATCTGCTAATGGTTTTAGCCAGTTGAACCATCACTTGAAACAGCATGAATTTAGAGCCATTGATAAAACCAAAATATATACACTGTGGGCATATTTTAATTATCTTGATTAATTTCTGTCAGATGAAACTCAAAGAGAACCTTGGGCCTCACTGTTAGTTAAAGGTTATCAATCCTCATTTATTTTTCACAATTAAGAACATCGTCAATATGTTGTAGCAGAGGCTTTTTTTTAATTGCTGTCAGATTTGATACTGAATTAATCTTTCATATTGTAAATTGCCACCATGAAGTTTTAATGAAGTTATGGCAGGTGAAAATATGTTCCTTGTCCTTGGAAAGATGATGCATTGAAATAAAATATGATGACATAGACTTCCTCAAGAGGGTTAATTGGGCATCCACTTTTGTGTGTCGATCTGATGACCTTGAGTCATTATCCTGGATCAAGGGTCAGTCTGCAAGTCGAGGAAATTGTCTGCCAAGACAAAGCTATTATTACCAGACCATGAAAATTAAGAAGCATTACAACACCATGTGAAGACAAGAATATTCTCGATGGGGTTAGCATGGATCAATATTTTAGTTGGCATGGACCAGTTTGGGCCAAATGGCCAAAGGGCCTGTCTCTGTGCTGTAGGACTCTATGACTCTATGTTCGCTTTTCTATGAATCAGGTTGGAAGTGATAGAGATTCAGTATTAATTATCTAACATATTCTAATGGCTAAAGCAATAAAAGGTATGAGGCAAACAGTGATGATCAGCCATGATAATATTGAATGGTGGAGGAGGCTTGAAAGGCCAAATGGCTTACTCCTACTCCTATTTTCTATGTATCACTATTAACTTAATGTCAGCAACCTAGTTCAATTCATTGTTTATATTATTCTGACTTCATGACATTTTTGACAATATACTGTTGTGTTGACATTTGGAAGATAACAAACACACAGTGTGGAATCACTTAGGTGTCTTGGAGTGTAAGAGCTTAACATGTGATCGAGGATGGTTAGTTGGTCTGCCAGACACTGTTAACAGTGGTAAGTTTTTCAGCTATTTAAGTTCTTCGTTCCTGTGTATCTTCTCTGTGCTTGTTTCTGTGGAAATTTTGCCTGTTTATTAAAGAGAGAGAGAGAGATAGAGAGAGGGGAAGACAGAGTGAAAGAGACACAGAGAGAATAGTAGAGACTGCAGGTTGCCTTTCAGTAAATCTGCCAAAATCTATCAAAACTTCTCTTGAAATACTGGTTCCACATGTATTTCCAAGATGTTCTTTCTGCTGGGTCTGTCTGTGAGAGCCTTAGTTTCAATGTCTGGTACTTTGCATTTGGTCATGTCTTCCTGAGACTATAACAGACTTTAATGGGTCTGGATTTTGCAGAATGTGTCTTTTCCGATACTATGTCCTACCCCAAGGGAAATTTGTTTAATATTTCTGTTTCACTTGAATGGGCTGTTACATTTTCAAGTGGTTTGTCTCGTCTCAGTTCCAACAACTGAAAGTTTTAAAAGTCATGTCTTCAAAATTAAGGGGTACAAAATTGTGAAAATCCACAGGATTATTGAGCTTAGATGGTACGTACAAAAGCCACAGATTGCATGAGTACAGCAACTTGAAATACAGTTTCTGTGGTAGCTCTAACATTAGCCAATCATAATACTTGACAACAATGACATGACTTTATAAGTTTGTGGCAAATGTAATGTGGTCTGTAATGTCTTTACATTGGAATACTTTTATAGAACTTTATCATATGATCCAAATTGGCCTGTGACCATTTTTCATGAACCAGTGGTTCTGTGCTATGCAATTATTATATGGTAGACAGGTTCAATGCCCTGAGATTTTGTGACATGTAGACATCCTCATCCCTCATACTCTGGCAATCTACTGATGGGCATTCATCCAATTCCTTGGTGGTCTGACGTGGGTAAACATTTGAGTGCCTACTCTTAAAAAGCTGGTATAGCACCACATTCTGTGCTACTCTAATGAGAAGCAGACAGCCGTCACCCTTTCAGTTCAGAGCGCCAAGTATTACAGCTGCTTATTCTGTTTGCAACTAAACGAGAACAGATAAACTTTGATGCACAATTGGAATTGGCTGTTTTGAATTTTCTTCCCTAAAATTCAATAATATACATAACATAATGATACATAAAGTATGATATTTATGTTCTTTTGATATAACAATGCAAGATTAAGTGATGACATAAAAGGACACAAAACTAGTAGCCCTCTGCATGTTTTATCCAGTGTGTAACTGGTTATGGTAATGAGAAACACAGAATGCAAAAAAAAAATTAAAAGTAGGTCCCAGACCCTGTGCCCACATTCATCATTATGAAAGCTTTCATTTATTATTTTCTTCTATATTTCCGCTTTAAAAATGTATCGTGGAGCACAGCGACAATAAATGTCAGAGGTGCTGAGTGTGCCTGGCAAAAAGCAGCTCCTACTCATGCTGATTAAACACCTCTGTCTGTAGCCTGAGCATTTATTCAGCATTAGTAGGAGTTGTTTATTATCCTGTATATTCAAGACCTCTGATATATAGCACATTATAAAAATACCAACACTAAATTGAAAACCCCAGTTGCTGGAGTGTTCTGGTTGTCTAGTAGCCCGGTTATGTCAAATTTCTTGAATCGACTAGGCAAGCGTGTGAAGCATTTTATCAGGTCGCCAAACCATTTAATGAGGGAGTCCCTTTAATGAGCATTGTGCATCAACAAAGGTTAAACTGACTCCAGCTTTCAGCAAAATAAGAAATAAAATTCACCACCTTCCTCCCCCCTCCGCAATTGCAGCAAAGATACAAAAGGTATAGGGAGAATGAAGAAAAATCAGAATTTTGATTTCAACAAACTATTTTGTCTCTCATCTTTAATGGTTTTAATTCATTCAAGAACTGGATGAATGCCCATCAGTAGACTGCCAGACTATGATAGAGCAGGATGTCTACATGTCACAAAATCTCAGGGCATTAAACTTGTCGACCAGAAAATATTTGGGACTCACCATTGAACAATGACTGTCTTCTTTCCTTGCAGTTGTATCTCGTTAAAAACCCCAGCTCGCTTTATTTGTAAGCCAGTTCCAATTCTCTCCTTCCATGGGAAATAAGGTGCTGCAAATTCCCAACACGTAAATCAGAGTGTATACCTGACCACTGCAGCTCGCTAGATGCATTCCCCCAGAACTATTCAAATACTTTTTCAGAACAACACCCTTGCATATTCCGTATACATCATCCTCGTGCGTGCTTTATCCACACAAATCAGCATCGGCAAATAAAAAGATGTTCACCATATCATTAGATTCAGAACTTACAGGACACCAGATTGTAGTCCAACAGGTTTGATTAAAACACAAGTTTTCGGAGGACTGCTCCTTCATCAGGTGAAGACTTTACCCGAAGAAGGAGCAGCACTCCAAAAGCTTGTGATTTCAAATAAACCTGTTTGACTTCAACCTGATGTTGTGTGACTTCTGACTTTGTCCATCTCAGTTCAACACCAGCATCTTTACGTCATGGCTAAAACCATCAGATTTCAGGCCGCTCTTCAAGTCTTTCAATACTTTAGTCTGGAGGTCAGAGACAGCTATGAATTGCATGCAAGAACACACATATGAGTCTCATACATTTGCACAGTTTGCATCTTGCGGCTGTTAGCTTGCTTTTTTGAGCTTGCTTATTTTGTGAGGAGTTAAAGCTGCCAGCCTTTGTTCACTTATGTTTGTTTTCTTAGCACACACCCATTGACTTCAACACTAACTTATAGTCTGCCAGGGTCTGTGTGGGTCATACTGCTTTCATAGTATTTAGGGTCCCTACAGCTCAGTTATATGCTACTGGCTTCTGTGATTTGCACTTTTTATTACTGAAGGAGAGGCAGGCAGCTTGTCATGGGGACAACCACTGAACGGTCAATGGGGTGCTCTAGAGCAATGGACTATGACAATATCAGAGCTCTCATAGAATCCTTACAGTGCGGAAATGGACCATTTGGCCCATCAAGTCCACACCAAACCTCCAAAAACATCCCACCCAGTCCCTGTAACCCTGCATTTCCCATGTATAATCCACCTAGCCAGCACATCCCTGGAAACGATGGGGCAATTTAGCATGAAACGTTGATTTTACTGCTCCTCAGATGCTACCTGAACTGCTGTGCTTTTCCAGCACTTCGAATCCAGAATCTGGTTTCCAGCATTTCCAGTCTTTGTTTTTACCCAATTTAGCATGGCCAATCCACCTGATCTGCACATCTTTGGTTTGTGGGAGGAAACTGGTGCACCTGGAGGAAACCCACGTAGACACAGGGAAAACGTGCAAACTCCACACAGACAGTCGTCCAAAGATGGAATCGAACTTGGGTTCCTGGTACTGTGAGGCAGCAGTGCTAACCACTGAGCCACTGTACTGCCCTGACATGAAGCATGTGCCTGCAATTTACACTGAAAACACACTGCATTTACTTCAATAGTGAACTATGGTAGTTGAAGCGGAGCAGTCATTAGTGCGACGAAGGATAACTACATACTGTCAAGGAGTACTGCCACAGGAGCTCATTCAGTTCCATTCCAGGGAATACCTATGAAAGGTTGCTCCAAACCAGAGTGGACATGGGAGCCATGAATCTCTCTAGACAAAATACTTTAAATGTAAATGGTAAAATTCTAATCACAGTCAATGAGGCAGTTGCCTAAATGATGCAGCTCCCTGTTTGACACTTAATTATTTAAATGAAGGGATGCATTTGTCTGTCACAAGTGACATCCAAAAAGAAAATTCTTCAAATTTTAAACATTGGTTTGGAAATGTTTATTTATATATAGAACATAGAACATAGAACATAGAAGGATACAGCGCAGTACAGGCCCTTCGGCCCTCGATGTTGCGCCGACCGAATCCTACCTAACCTATACTAGCCCAATAACTTCCAAATGCCTATCCAATGCCCGCTTAAATGACCATAAAGAAGGAGAGTTCACCACTGATACGGGCAGGGCATTCCATGAACTCACAACCCGCTGTGTGAAGAATCTACCCCTAACATCTGTCCTATACCTACCACCCCTTAATTTAAAGCTATGTCCCCTAGTAACACCTGACTCCATTAGCGGTAAAAGGTTCTTAGTATCTACCCTATCTAAACCCCTAATCATCTGATACACTTCTATCAGATCTCCCCTAAACCTTCTCTTCTCCAATGAGAACAGCCCCAAGTGCCTCAGCCTTTCCTCATAAGATTTTCCTACCATTCCAGGCAACATTCTGGTAAACCTCCTCTGCACTCGTTCTAAAGCTTCCACATCCTTCCTATAGTATGGCGACCAAAACTGCACACAATACTCCAGATGAGGCCTCACCAGAGTCTTATACAACTGCAACATGACCTCAGGACTCCGGAACTCAATTCCTCTGCCAATAAAGCCCAGTACACCATATGCCTTCCTCACAGCACTATTTACCTGGGTGGCAACTTTCAGAGATCTGTGTACATGGACACCAAGATCCCTCTGCTCATCCACACTACCAAGTAGCCTACCATTAGCCCAGTAATCCATCATCTTGTTATTCCTACCAAAGTGAACAACTTCGCACTTAGCTACATTGAATTCCATTTGCCACATTTCCGCCCAGCTCTGCAACTTATCTATATCCCGCTGTAACCTACCACTTCCTTCCTCACTATCCACAACTCCACCGACTTTTGTGTCATCCGCAAACTTGCTTACCCAGCTTTCAAGTCCTTCCTCTAGATCATTTATAAAGATAACAAAAAGCAATGGTCCCAAAACAGATCCTTGTGGTACACCGCTAGTAACTGCGCTCCAAGATGAACATAATCCATCAACTACTACCCTCTGTCTCCTTCCAGCCAGCCAATTCCTAATCCAAACCTCTAATGTATCCTCAATGCCATACCTCCGAAGTTTTAGCATTAGCCTACCATGGGGAACCTTATCGAACGCCTTACTAAAATCCATATACACAACATCTACTGCTTTACCCTCATCCACTTCCTTAGTCACCTTCTCAAAGAACTCAATAAGGTTTGTGAGGCACGACCT
This sequence comes from Hemiscyllium ocellatum, assembly GCF_020745735.1. Lineage (NCBI taxonomy): Eukaryota > Metazoa > Chordata > Chondrichthyes > Orectolobiformes > Hemiscylliidae > Hemiscyllium > Hemiscyllium ocellatum. Next base: position 19,239,742 of record NC_083417.1, on the reverse strand, counting down.
GCCCTTCACAAAACCATGCTGGCTATCCCTGATCACGTTATTCCTACCCAGATGTTCATAAATCTTATCCCTTACCATTCTCTCTAAGACTTTGCCCACCACTGAAGTCAGACTCACTGGCCTATAGTTACTAGGGCTATCCCTACTCCCTTTCTTGAACAATGGGACCACATTCGCTATCCTCCAGTCCTCTGGTACTATTCCCGTTGACAATGACGACATAAAAATCCAGGCCAATGGCTCTGCTATCTCCTCCCTAGCTTCCCATAGGATCCTGGGGTAAATGCCATCAGGCCCAGGAGACTTATCTATATTCATCCTTTCCAATATTCCCAAAACCTCTTCCCTGCATATTTCCAGGGCATCCATTCTAATTATTTGTGATTCCATATTCACATCAGCAACAGTGTCCTGTTCCTGAGTGAATACTGATGAAAAGTACTGATTTAATGTCTCTCCAATCTCCTCCGCCTCCACACACAACTTCCCACTACTATCCTTGACTGGACCGATACCTACCCTAGTCATCCTTTTATTCTTGACATACCTATAGAAAGCCTTTGTGTTTTCCCTAATCCTACCAGCTAAAGACTTTTCATGTCCCCTTCTCGCTTCTCTTAGCTCCCTCTTTAGCTCCTTCCTGGCTACCTTATAACTCTCAATCGCCCCTACTGAACCTTCACGCCTCATCTTTACATATGCCGCCTTCTTCCCTTTCACAAGGGACTCCAATTCCTTACTAAACCACGGCTGCCTCACAAGGCCCTTTACACCATGCCTGACTGGTACATACCTATCGAGGACACGCAGTAGCTGCTCCTTGAACAATCCCCACATCTCATTAGTGTTCTTCTCTTGAAGCCTGTTTTTCCAATCCACACATCCCAAGTCATGCCTCACTGCATCATAATTTCCCTGCCCCCAGCTATAGCTCTTGCCCTGCGGCGCACGATTATCCCTCTCCATCACTAAAGTAAAAGTCACCGAGTTGTGGTCACTGTCCCCGAAGTGCTCACCTACCTCCAAGTCTAACACCTGGCCTGGTTCATTACCTAGAACCAAATCCAATATAGCCTCCCCTCTTGTTGGCCTGTCGACATATTGTGTCAGGAAACCCTCCTGCACACATTGTACAAACACCGACCCATCTAATGAACTCGAGCTATAGCTCTCCCAGTCAATATCTGGGAAGTTAAAGTCCCCCATAACAACCACCCTGCTACCTTCACTCTTTTCCTGAATCATCCTCGCAATATTATCCTCTACTTCTCTAGGACTATTAGGAGGCCTGTAAAAAACACCTAACAGGGTGACCTCACCTTTCCTATTTCTAACCTCAGCCCAAACTACCTCAGATGGCAAGTCCTCTTCCATCGTCCATTCCACTGCTGTGATACTGTCTTTGACAAGTAATGCCACGCCTCCCCCTTTTTTACCCCCATGTCTGATCCTACTAAAACATTTGAACCCTGGAACGTGCAACAGCCATTCTTGTCCCTGTTCTACCCACGTCTCTGTAATGGCCACAACATCGAAGTCCCAGGTACCAACCCACGCTGCAAGTTCACCTACCTTATTCCTTATACTTCTGGCATTGAAGTATACACACTTCAATCCACCTTTCTGGTTACAGGCACCCTCCTTAGAGATCGCTGCATTATTCCTAACCTCCCTACACTCAAGGTCCTGTACCCTAAAGCTACAGTCCTGGTTCCCATGCCCCTGCGGAGTTAGTTTAAACCCTCCCAAAGAGCACTAGCAAACCTCCCCCCAAGGATACTGGTGCCCCTCAGGTTCAGGTGTAGCCCATCCTTTTTATAGAGGTCCCACCTTCCCCAGAAAGGACCCCAGTTGTCCAGAAACCGGAATCCCTCCCTCCTGCACCATCCCTGTAGCCACGCATTTGACTGCTCTCTCTCCCTATTCCTCGACTCTCTATCACGTGGCACGGGTAACAAACCAGAGACTCCAACTCTGTTTGTTCTATCTGTGTCCTTAACCCTTAGAAATACAATGATTTCCTTTTTGAGCTTAATCTAGGGTGTAATTCTAAACTATTGCTAACTTTGAACTCCACAAAATGCTCTTTTCAATAAATGTTCACTTCTTAATTCAATTCCACGGCTGAGAATCATAACCACAATGTGCTAAATTAATTTGTTTAATGTTATTTTCCTATTCTGGGAATGTGTGTGGTAAAAGAATGGTTGTAAAGCAACACAATTGTCTATTTTATGAAAGGTCGTTTTTTTAATGATATAAATAGCATTACAAGCACATTGGCAGTCGGATACAAAAGGGAGCATTGTGTTTTGTAATGTTTAAGATATAGTTTCTACAAGTTGAATGCTTGCAATTTAGTAAATTCTTCTTTAACGTGAATATGAACCTGATTTATTCTCCTTCAAAAAGATGTACATAACAAAATTTAGCTCTTTTATTTAAAGTATGTGGTAATACTAAGTTCAATAGAATAAATGCCCGCGAGAAGCTCCCCAAGTCACTGTATGGCTGCATGTAACAGTTCAGAGACAGTGTTGTTGAAGGATAATTTAATTCTGCTCTGTTTAGATGGATAGTGAGAAAGGAACTAAAAAAGCCGTCACTTGAGAGGGCAAATTGGCAGTTTTAAAAAATTTGCCCATTACTCATCTGTGTTTCTCCTTCTCTTCAAAGGAGAGTAAATGTTGTGGTTTGCTACTTACTTAAAAGGCCAATCTTTAGCACATGGTTTTGTTCACATATTAATCATGCATATAAGTGCCACATATTCTTTTTGTAAGACTTTTGCCACTACATATTGGTTCAAAACACAATGATCACCATTGAATATTTGGACAATGCGTGAATCAAACATAAATGACATGGCTTGAAAACTGGCACCAAACTGATGATGGCTATGAACACATCTAACTTCAACGAAGAGTTGAATCAATTAAATCAATCAAAAAGTTTTTTGAAAAATAATTCACCTGCCATTTTTCTCTCAGGAACAGATTTTTTTTATGTCCTAAGTAAAATTGCAACTTGTGTCTTCCATAACCACACAATTTAAATGCAGCTAAGAACTGTATTTTGTACATTGTGCATAATTGTTAATAAATTTTCACATTGGTCCAATATCTGCCAAACACGAGGGGCCTGAGTTTGACATTTTTTGCTCAGATCTACTGCTAGATGAGGGCAAAGTTCACAATATGAACGTTATGCTGCTGTAATGTTTTTTAAGTACACAGTAACCTCCCCAGCCCATCATGTTTAGGACCAACATAAGTCTAGATTTGACAATTATCTGAGTTACAAAATAACATTAGACTATCATAGCCATAAGTGCAGGAACAACATTTAAGACTTTGCCCGAGACATAAAATTGTGATTACACATGTTAACGCTAAGTCAAAATTGTTGTATTTCATCTGAAGACACTGACTCCTCCATTCCAAAGTACTTTATTGTTTGAAAATGTTGCTGATGATATTGAAGGATCAGTTGATTCCAAGTGACTCAAAGGTAGTACTGACACAAGTCCTGGCTGAGGAAAGAATAAGAATGACTTTCTGAAATAAAAAACTGAGGACAGTTTTCTTTCCACGAAGTTAGGCATTGAAGTACCAGTTTTAAAGATTTTGAGAAGCAAAGATTTGAAGAAAAGTTATGAGATGGGTTTATTGCCTAATTGCAGGACAAACAGACTTGGAGGAGTCATGGATATGTGCTGTTTGTTGCTTAGCAACAGCCTCTGGGGTCAAGTTGTTGTATGGTTTCACAACTTGGAGTGTGACTATTTGGAGAAAGTTGCAGCAGAAAGCAGATCACTCGCTCTAAGTATGAGACAAACTTTAAATGTACACCAGTTAAAATCTCTCTCTCTCTGGCTCTCTGTCTCTGTTTCTCTCTTTCTCTCTCACTCTCTCTCAGTGAAGTAGTTGAAACTGATAAAGTTTCTAATATTGGGCTCCTGTTTCCCACCTGAATCTGAAGACCACTCTGAAGATCTTCCATAATTCTGTGACTGTCAGCAATCAGACCTCATCCTCAGGAAATTGAAGGGACTGTGAAAAATCGATCTATTATATCTTCTGAATTCGTATTCTTTACACACAGGGATGTTGCTCCTTTATTGTCTGCTTTGTTAAACCCATAATATCTCAGCAGTACTGCATTGTCTGATCATTTCCATCTGTGAATGTCTGTTAAACATTAAGGCAAGATAGTTTAATTTTGAATTGCAACTTAGTTGTTAACAATTTTTTGCCAATTGTTTTAAATACTAATTCTTTCTTATAATAAATGAATTACTTTGAGTTCATTAAAGAAGCTTGGTAAGCTTTTTTTCCCTACAGTTTAGTAATATGGTAGAAAACAAATGAACACTTTTGGTAATTCAATCAAACATGCATTTTTGGCACAAATGGGGTGTAATGGGCTCCACCCTCTCCTCCTTGACCTATCACCTTCATCCCCTCCCCTACTCACCTACTGTACTCTATGCTACTTTCTCCCTACCCCCACCCTCCTCTAGCTTATCTCTCCACGCTTCAGGCTCTCTGCCTTTATTCCTGATGAAGGGCTTTTGCCCGAAACGTCGATTTCACTGCTCCTTGGATGCTGCCTGAACTGCTGTGCTCTTCCAGCACCACTAATCCAGAAATTAATTACCAATGCACTTACAGTAAAAGTAGAACCATTAGAATAATCATATATGCTGTCACATTTATTATTTTGTTTATTATAGTGGCATGATTGTTGAGTCCGTGAGATGAGTAGGCCTAAAAAAATTAAGGACAGCCTAAAGTTGTTCAGGGGTTACAGTATACAACTGGAAAATTATTTCTCTTCAGACTTAGTGTAGATCGTTTTCAAAGTTTAGTGGAAGAAAAACAGAGGAATACGTTCTAAAACATCATTCAGGTTTAAAAAATACAGAAAAGTTATCTGTGTTTGTGCACGTGAAATAGAAAAAGGTAGAGATTGCAGCATTTCCCCTGGCTATTTCTGGAAGTAAAGATTAACTTCTTAGATATTGCTGCAAGAAAGTTAGGAAGAAAAATAAGGATATGAAAAAAAATATTATTTCATTCACTTTGAACAACTGTATGAATTAGTTATAGAAACAGTGGGGATGTGAAACAAGCTGATTGAATTGATGGTCAATTGGTGGCTATAAATCATGGACTGATTTTTGTAGTGGAGCTGTTCTCTTCAACATCTTCTATATGGCGTCAGAGCAAGAGCACCCCTGCTTGACTGGCTTACTCTGCAACCGTTAACGACTGTTGCGCGATTAACTGCCTTGAGGCAACTCTTCCATCAATTTGTGGAAAAGTTCACACCTCCAAGAGCTGCCAGTCAATCGAGTGGCTGCCAACCCTCTAGTCCCAGAGCTGTAGCCAATGTAGTGAATGCTGAAAGGAAGCAAATTTCAATGGAACTGGAATTGGGCACAATTCTGGGCTTCAATGGAGCAGATCCTGGTGAAGGGGACTTTGTGACTGGGATGGAGAGGGAACTGGGAAGAGAGAAAGGGCTAATGGCTTGGTGCAGTGCTTCAGTGAGGGCAGGGGCCCAAATGGGAGGCACCATCCCATCTTGCTCAGCCACTTGGCTATCAGGACTTCACTGGAAAAGTACACTTGGTTATTAATTGACTGCTGCTGCTGATAAAATTACGTTGGGATGGGTGGTTAGATTCTAGGAATTGCATTGCTAACATGGACCCCAATGTTATCGCCTATCTGCCTCCCTGCAACCACATATGATCCTGCTCTCAGCAGCCATAAGAAGGATAGCTTTCTGAGATCCCCTTGTATTCTTTAAACTCCCAAGAACAAGGACCAATCTTAACCAATATGTTGACCTGTCCTCCCATTCACTGTTCTATGTGCATTCACGCTACTGATACTAGCAATCCAGGACCATCAGATAAATGAATGAGTTTAAAGTGTCATTACACCCATTAAATTGTCCTTCAGTCGCTCAGTGGAAGTTGAGAGCACTGGATATCAATCTGATCAAAGATTAGTTGATCTTTCCCTTCTTTTCTTCTTCTCCTTTCTTTTTTTTGAAATACCTTATCTATTCGATCATGCAATAGTTCAACAATAACAAGCAGAGTTCCCAGTCTCATAGATGTTTTAATAAGGTGAGTAACTAAATCACCACTCAAAATGAGAAAATCACAATAGAGGAGTACGTTAATTTATCTGGACTGGCATGCTCAGTTCTGCACGTGGCGACTGATCACAAGGAAGGTTTGAAATTAAAATTTGTGATCAGGCAGGTTGGATACATTTTAGTATTCTGGTGCCTTGTTTGACCTTTTCTTTCAATGGTCAATCTGACATTTTATAGAAAGAATTTCTATTTTTATATTTACATTTTAGAATGAAGTCTCGCCGTTGTATAGCACCCTTGTTGTACCGTTCAAAGTTTCTCCTTTAGATTCATGATTTTTGTGAACATTCTAATATCATACCACGAAAAAAAAGTATGTTTAATTAAAGCGACAAAGACTTGAATTAAAGCGACAGTAAAATTGTTTTCTGCACGGAAAATTATATAGAGAAAGTGACCAGAAGATGTGGTTTATTTATGGTAAAAAAAAATGGAATTGCTTGGTATTTTTCACGTTGCTCAGAATTCTAGCATTCTAAATGATATAGAAGTCCTTCAAAAACAGATGTAAAAGGAATCCAATTTGACAGATATTTATTTTACCTTGCTGTTCATTTAACTGACCAGTTCCCTGTTTCCAGAGTTCAAAGGGCTATGCATACCTGACTGACATAGTCAGATATGAGGAAGAGCGTTGAACATTTCCTCATACCTTTCTCTATATTTTTAGGTTAGATTGTCTTGGGAATTGACCAAAATTCCTCAATACTATGTTAAGAAGTTTATTTCATTGAGTTTTGCCACAAAAATGAATATCATGGAAGAGACTTATAGTGGTTAACTCATTTTAATTGATTGCAGTGCTAATTTTTGCAGCATATTTAAAACACAAAATATTAACTTACATAAGAGACTGCAGCAATCCTTTTAACCATTTATACATTACATTTACCAAAACTGGTTTGCAGGTCATTTCCAGCTGATAGTTTGAGCATCGTTTGGGTGGCATGGCTTCTCATTTAGGCAAGGAGACCTTAAATAACTGAACTTCAAAAGGTGTACAATACCCAAGAAAATACTGTCATCCTTGGCTGGCAAAACTGTGATCAAACGTTTCTGTGAAATGCAGTCCCGGAAAAAGCTTACCATTCTCACTGAGGGAAGCGGAAAAGTAAAAGCCAAAATCAAATGGTAACAACCTAAATGAAACATTTTTGAAACTTCCCAGTCTGGTTTGCAAGACCATTTAATTTGGTGGAACATGAACATTTACTCAATAACACGTAAAAGGTAAACAGTACAGCACTGTGAAAAGGCATTTTACACATATCATTTTGCATCCCTACATGATATTTCCACTTCATATTTTTCCTTTCCCAGGGTTTCAGGAAAACTATTATTTTTCTTACATTTAATTGGTTTCCTGTATGCAATTATTGCATATAAAGAAACATTATTCAGGGGCTGTAAGCCTTCTTTCATTATTCCATGTATTTCTGGACAAATTTTGGCTGAAAATATTTAAGATGTTTTCCAATGTTGCGCTTTGGGTCCACAGTGTCGTTGAATTCTGAAAAATGTAGCCTGTTATACTTATGTAAAAAAACTATTTTTTGTAAAATTCTCTCCTCGCAGAACAAGTGATGACCTGAGACAGATTTGGATTTTCACAAGTTCTTGAAGATAAAATGAAAGTATTGTCGGGTGCAATTTTGCCATTTGATGTCCCAGTTTATCTCATGAACCTTTCTCACAATTGGAAGTCTGAATGTGATACATCTGTGCCTTTAAAGGAACAGAAACATATCAAATGAGCCTGTCACTTTCAGAGAAGCCAAAGGAAATTGCCTTATACTAAGAAGTTAGTCAGGCAATTAATCTGAGATTAAGAAACATGCACTCGATTTGAATAATGAGGGCTAGCTTCCTTCGCTGTGTATTGTTTTGCAAACAAAGTTAACTAAGTTGGTCTTGGATACTGTTTGGATTTTGGAAACAGATTGAAAAAATGAATGTTATACCATGAAGAATTTTCAAGCTGAGCCAAAAATCTTTGCTGCAGTTAATACTGTTGAATTTCTTTTAGAAGATGGAATTTGAATAGTTGAGTGGTTGTTTTTGACCGGTGTGGATGTGATGGGCTGTAGGGCCATTTTTGTGCTGTAGACTTCTACTACTCAATAACCCTATTTGTTCACAGGATATAAGTGTCATTGGCTAGGTCTGCATTTATTGCTCATCCCTAATTGCCCTGAAGGAGGTCGTGGTGAATTGCCTTTTTGAATCATTGCTGTCAACTGGAAAGTCAGTGTTAGAAATTCAGGTCTCTTTAAGAGCAACTAAGAACAGCTCTGGAACAAATAGAAAGCAGGTAATACTCATTGGACATTGTATTTCAGAGCTGGGTTCTGGGACTCCTGTGGTACAAGGGTAGTGTCCCTGCCTCTGGACCAAAAGGTCCAGCTTGAAATCCCACTTGTGCTAGAAATGTGTCACATGTCCAAACCATTTGATTGAAAGGTAATCAAGATCTGATTGCCAGTTCAGTTATAAGGCTCTTTTTGTGCAGAGGCAGTATCCATACCTCTGAGCCAGGAGGTCTAGATTTAAGTCCCAAAGGTGTGTAATAAAATCTCTGAACAAATATTTAGAGGTGGGTTCTTGCCTCACGTTTTTGATCATTGGACACTGGTTACAGATGGGGTTGGGCAGGGCAGAGAACCCCCTCATGGGCTTGCTCCTGGCCCTGGCTAAAGTGCCTATCAACAGGTCCAAGCAGTGAGTCGTGGAAAGGATCATAGTTGCTGACTGCCTGCTGCTCTTCTGCAGTTACCTTTGTGCCCCAGTATCCTTAGAGATGGAGGACATTGGGAGCACCAATACTCAAATTTTTCAGAGAGATGAAGGCATTACAGGGAGTGGAGTGCATTATTTCAGCCTCCAACTCCATTTTAATTTATTCTTCTCCCTACTCTTCCTCAATTTTGTTGTTGTCACTTCTCTGTTGGGCAATGCTAGTAAATTTTTCAGTAAAAAAATGGGTCATTTGGTAAATGAATGAACAAAAACATGTGATGCATTGCTGGGGATAAAGAAAACATTCAGTGATTTAAAAATAAAATGTTAAAAAATACAGAAATAGAGCTGTGTTCTTCCATCATGGGGGCGTTGGGTTTTGAACAAGGAAAGGATCCAGAATGGAAAGGTGAAACTAGTGTTTGTACTAAACTCCAAACTTACAAAGTTCTGAAAGTCTTTGCTGTCTAATTCTACAGACAAATTTTGGCCTGTGAAACAGGGGATAGATACAGACAGCAATTTTGCTGATTAATGTAAGAGATTTACAACACAAACATGCAACTTTCACACACTGCTTGCCAGAATTAATATAAGGACAATTTGTCTCAAAACAGTAGGTATACATTCAAACAAAGATTGGCTGGCTTTTGTTCAGTTCAATCTTAAACATTCTAGGTTTGATTAATGAAATCGTAAGGAGGTAACAGTGATTCTATTAGAAAAGCAGCTTTTTCAATGCATCTCCAACCCACAATTAAAATGCAAATTAGGATTTGATGCTCTGAGGAAAGCAGTAAGTTTTAAAAAAATTGCAATGAAAAAGCATTTTGGTACATTGAAAAGGGCAGGTAATAGTGTAAAGAAAAAAATCAAAATAGTAAAATAAAAGCTTTCAAATCATTTTATTTTGAGATTTTTTTAGGGTTTCTATTTTCTAGCATTGTTGTAGCAGAAAAAAAGTTTAATTTGACTTGAGTATCTTCATGTTTGCTTCCTGTGTCACTATGTAAGTTGAAAATGTAGCCAATGCGAGATATTTATTTGCTCCAATTGGTGGTCCAAAGCTTACATAGTAGTCTGGGCAGGAAGACAAGGTATTTGATTTTGAACAATGTGTGAAGCGAAATATTTATGTAAAACTTCCAGTTACCATTGAACTGTAGATACCGAATATTTGAGTTTATTGCTTGTTTATGACAGTTGACAGTAAGTTGATTCAGCCCATGAAAAGTTGGGTTGAAATTGTACAAGTTTACTGTTTTAATAATGAAATCTGAAGTGATCGGCTTATATAAGTGAGCACATCTTACAACGCTCTGACACAAGCAACTGCACAATGCTGGTGGTTGGCAATCATTATCGTGTTAAGAGAAACATGCCAAGTTTCCACCACATCTTGGCTTAACTTCACCAACATTGAACCAGAGCGCTGTCAATCAAACACAGAACTATTCACTTAGTCATGTGCTTTCCAGAAGTCAGTGGAATTGCTGGAAAGTGATACAATGGAATAATTATGTAATTATAATTAGCCAATGAGATAGCTTAAAGTCATGTGACCTTTGAAAGGTCACATCATCACCATTAATTGGGATGCTTAAAACATATGTTTTTTTTAATAGCTGCACAATCGTTGAATCAAGACTGAGTATAATCTTCAGTTGGAGTCTGGTTAGAAGATGTGGTATTATTGAACATTGATATGTCTGAATTAAGTCCAAATTTTAGTCATACATTTTTTTAACATTCTTTGATATTTTACTATTATTTATTATGATATATTGAAATGAAGAACAGGACAACATCAAAAACAAGGACAGGAGTGGACTATTTGACTCTGACAGCATATTCCATCATTTAATAAGATCATGGCTGATTCCTACATCAACTTCACCATCCTGCATCATCTCCATTTCTCTTGATTTGTCAGTATTCAAAAGTTATCAATCTTTGTTATTAATGCACCTAGTCATAAACATCTGGAACTCCCTGGAACAAAGCATTCCAGAGATTCACAATCTTCTGAGTGAAGAAATCTTTCTTTATTGCAGGGCTAAGCAGTCTCTCCCTATCCAGAGCTCCTCACAATAGTTCAATATCCTCAGTCATAGTAAGTTGTGTCCCAATGTTAATTAAATATTTTATATATTTGAATGCCATAATTTCTTGTTCTTCTAAAATTTAGGAAATATAGATCTTGTCTATTCATTCTTTGTTCATTGAATAATTCCCTTCTCCCAAGGATCAGTCTGACATTTTTATGTCACCCTTTCTCTAGGCTAAGGCAAATATATCTTTTAGTATAACTATGGACACTATTCCGGGTATCGTCTCACCAATGTGCTATTTCTTTCTGGTAAAACTTCTTTATGTCCTTGTAACATGAGATTTAAACACACAGAAAATAATTAAACAAGTATTCATTACTCCACTGGCATCGAGTCATTACAAACAGGAAGGGAAATCAAGGATAGGCAAGGAGCTATTTACAGTACGTACATGTAACAAAGCCTATGGGTTACATTGACCTAAGAATCCTTTGTCTCTGCTTCCCCTTTCCACTAGCACCATCTTCCACCAAAGAGACCTTTGTACCGAGTAAGAGGTCATTAGATTGTTCTAATTACTCTCCCTCTCCATCACCACCTTCTGGCAAAGGTATTAGAAAACTGCCTTGCTTCCTCATTCTATTCCAATAGACTTTATTACAAAGTACATGTTTGACCATTCCATTTTATTCCCATATTGCTTGCTGTGCTTACATGCTGACTTTCTATGCTTCACGTACAAGGACACACTAATCCCTCCGAATACCAATATTTCCCAATCTTTGACCATTTGAACATATGTATTGTTTTTCTATTTGTTCCACCAAAGTGGGTAGCTTATATTACACTACATTATATACCAACTGTCATGGTTTTGCTCACTTTCTTTGCCTATCGAGGGACTTTTGCAACCTATTTTTAGTACGTTGTCCACAAAATGTACTTTCTCAGCTTACAATGTATCAGCTGCAAATCTCAATAAATTTTCTTTTTAAATTTCATCCTGACATTAGCAGGACGCTACAATCTCTAAACTTGGGAGCAGTTTAATTAAGGAAACCATCTTAAAACTTTATATTTTCAGCACTTGGGATTGATTTAACTCTTTAATTCTGCAGCATAAATGCATGTCTGTGTGACCTAGCACTGGATGTGACTTTGGATTGAGTGCTGAGAATTTGATTTGAAAAATTACACAGAGTTTTTTTTTGTTTTCCCTATCTTTTTCACCCATTCGGAATTTGTATCTGTTCTATTACAGGGAAAGGATGTAGGCGTTCGATGAGTATTTGAAAAAGGTTAATACCGATTCCATTCTTAAGGCTTAAAAATAGTACAGGAACTGTTGATAAGGTTAATATAATTTATAACCAAAAGGAAAACAAGTAATGAATAAGACCAGAAGTAATAGGAAACAGGAAAAAGCAGTTCAGCTCCTGAGCTTATTCCACCATTCAATAGGATCGTGGTTGATCCGACGTTCCTTACACCTACTTTCCTGTCTTATCTCTTGATTCCCCTACTGAGTAAGAAGCTGTCTATCTCAGCCTTAAAATAATTAAATAGTTTACTAAGACACAGTAAGACTTGCAGAATAGGTAATGGGTCAAGGCAGCAGCTTGTGGGAGCTTTTGGATGCCAGCGTGATCCTGGACAAATTTGCCTGCAGTAAATTTTTACCGCTCAAACAGCTTCATCTCAGAGCTTATCAACTGGAGACTGAGTGACAGTGTAAGGAAATGTTACTTCGACACTTTATTTCAGGAGATGTTCACATCTGTCAGGACAGGGGTTTCTGATGTATTCATTGATCTTGGTAAGGAGGATGTGACTGTAAGTGATGATGGTGAGGCACCCACAGGTCTGAAATGCAAGAGCCTCATCTTTTGCAGTTGTCCAACAAGGTGAGAGTGAGGGCTGCATGGTAGGTGAGGTATTGACAATGGCACAAGAAGTTATTCAAGTGAGGAGTGGGGGAGTGTGTTCGTGAGTAAAAATGAATGTAGTGATAGTAGGTTACAGGATATTGAAAAAGATTGACACTGTTCTTTGCAGCATGGGGTGAGAGCCCAGAAGGCTATGCTACTTGACTGGTGTCAGAGCTTAGCATATCTGCGCTGGGCTGGAGAGGAACTGGCAAGTTGGGTGTGGAGAATCCAACGACTGAGGTTCACAATGTACCAATGACAGAGGTAGAACAAGGAAAGAGGATTTGCACAGTCAGTATGGGAGCAAGATACCAAATTAGGAAACAGAATTGCAATGTAAATAATCTCTGGATTATTACCTGAGGAGCGTGCAAATCAGCATAGAGCAAATAGAATTAGAGAAACAAATGTGAGGCTCAAATACTGGGGGTGTGGTAGAAGTGGGTCTGGAAACTGGTGCCAGTGTTGGAGAAAGTGGGGTTTGTATTGTTGGGATTATCTTCACCTGTGTTCTGTTAAGTCACAGAAGTAGGGAAGTAAAGCGGATTTTAAACTCAACAGTGGGTACAAAGGATCAAGTTTGGAAAGTTGCGATAACTCCACGTGACCTAGGAGTCTATATCCATAGCAGTGCGTTTGACTCTTAATTGCCCTTGAAAAAGGCAGGCACGAAGTAATATTAAAGTGTGATAAAGTCCAAACTAATGGAATTGGACAGTTGACCCAGCAGCAACCTTTGCACCAGAATCAACAATGGCAAACCTAGCTGATCAAACTTGCAAAATAATCTGTCCAACATCTTCTGAAAAGTGAAATAAAGGAAAAGAGATCTGGAGATCTAAAGTCAAAAGGGAAATTTCTGGCAAATCTCAGCAGGTCTGGTGGCATCTGATGCAAGAAGGCAGGGTTAACATTTTAATTGCATTGACTCCTAAGTAGAACTGATAGCAGCTGGGGAAAAGTGGTATTTACGCTGAAGACAAAGTTTGGCGAGGGGTGGGAGGAAGGCAGAAGTGATCAGATAGGTGGAGATGGTGAACTGTCAATATTGTTGGGAATGCCAACTTGGTGAAGCTACAACATGGAACTGTTTGCATTCCACACAACCGAAGCGGGATGCAACAGATAGAATTAAGCGATCCCACAACCAAACAGATGAGATCTAAGCTCTGCAGCCTGCCACATCCAGTTCTAAATGATGGCAGACAATTCAACAATGAACAGGCGGTAGCTGTGACACAAATATTCTTATCCTCAATCATTGGAGAGCCCAGCACATCAATACAAAAGAGAAGACCGAAGCCAAAGTGCTGAGTGAATGATCTACCTCAGCTTCCTTTTGAGTTCCCCAATATCACAAATGTCAGTCTTCAGCCAATTCAAGTTCACTTCGTGAAACAGGTGAAGACACTGCAAAGGCATTGGACCCTCACAACCTTCCAGTAATACTTCCAGAAATAAAATTCCTCCTCATCTCAATACTACATCTTACATCCCTAGTCAGGGTCCCCTCATTTTAGATGCCCCATCAAGGGATACATCCAGTCTGTTCAGTTTGATCAGAATCTTATACATTTCAATAAGGCCCCTCACATCTTTTAAACACCAATGATACATTTGATGCATCTCTCTTCAAACCTAAAATCCCAGCAGTCAGCTGAACCTTCAATGAATTCTCTCTTTAGCAAAGACATCTTTTCTCAGGTAAAGAGGTCAATGCTGCACACACAATACTCCAGATATTGTCACACCAAGACTCTGGTATATAGCTCCAGCAAGACATCCTTGCTCCTGTGCTCAAATCCCTTTGCAACGAATGTCAATACGCCACTTGCTTTCCTAACTGCTGCTGCACCTGCGTGCTTCCTTTGCATTACTGGTGTACTATCCAGTTCCTTTGTACATCAACATTCCTCACTTGGAGTCTGGGTATCTCCTCTGTGAGACACACAAGGTTATCTTGCACTTTACAAGTTCACTGATGACATCACCATAGTCGGTCAAATCTCAGGTGGTGATAAAACAGACTACAGACAGGAGGTGGAAGACTCGGTAAAATGATGCACTGAGAGCAACCTAGTTGTCAATGCCAGCAAAAGCAAGGAACTCATTATTGATTTTCGGCAGGATGTTACTCATTCCCCTCTACACATTAACAGCATTGAGGTTGAATGAGTGGAGAGTGTCAAACTCCTGGGAGTGATCAACAACAACAAGCTTTCTTGGACTCTTCAGGTGGATGCACTGGTTACAGACCCAACAACATCTCTTCTTCCCCAGGCAGCTGAGGAAATTTGGCATGATGGTGAATACCCTTGCCAACTTTTAGAGATGTACCACCGAGAGCATTCTGTCTGGATGTATCACTACCTGGTATGGCAACTGTACCATTCAAGATCGGAAATGGTTACAGAGATTGGTGAACTCAGGCTGGACAATCACAAAGGCCAACCTCCCATCTATAGAATCCATCTACCAGGCCCGCTGTCAAGGAAAGGTCGCCAGCATTCTCAAAAATCCATCCCAACCTGCTTTTCTACAGGAAGAAGGTACAGAAGCCTGAACACACGCACCAGCCGGTTTCGAAACAGTTTCTACCCTACAAGAGGCACAGGTACAAGCAAATCCTAAGAGTTTGAGAGTCCATTCAGTATTCTAATACTGAATGGACTCACAAACTCTTAGGATTTGCCTGTACCTGTGCTTTTGTTTTTGCCATGTTTGCCTATTATTTACTTATCTATGTTATTTTACTTTGTGATCTGCCTGTATTGCTTGCAAGACAAAGCTTTTCACTGTGCCTTGGTACACGTGACAATAAAGTCAATTCAATTCATTTACAACAAGTAATTAGAATAACTCATCGAATGCTATCATTCCCGTTATAAGAACCAGCCGGGCCTTCCTCACAATCTCTGCCAATCACATTGGTGGTAACTTGTCCTCAGTTATTTTCACTCATTAAATTACATTTGGCTTACAACAAGAGCCTCCTCTTGTTAGACAACTAAATATTTTTTGTCTACAAACTAGACTGCACAGATCCTGCAGATGACTATCTTAAAAGAGGATAGTGCATGCAAATCAAACTTATACTGAGCAATAGTACGGAGAGCTACTGATGAGCAGCAAACTGGCCTGATCATAGAAACTGGTGCAAACATTTATGGAGGTGCAGATAGCTCACATCATCATCTCCCACTTGCTGAAGAATGTGTGGATTGAAGCTAACTCATGCATTGAGAGCCCTCCGCACAATCAGGCTGGTTGGCCCTCAACCTGGAGGAAGCCTCAACCTTGGGAGGTGCTGGTCAAACTAGTTGGGAGGCAGTTCCATCAATCCCAGCATCATCAGAGCTCAATACTCTGCACTGCCGATAGTATAGGAAAAGGCTGCAGCAAAGGTAATTTCTCTGGGTGTTAATGGTGGGGAGGGATCATAGAGGCCAGGGAGAAGGTTTTATGATCAGCTTCTGTCAGGGATGCTTCAGGTGAGGAGGGAAGCATTGGGTGGCATTGTAGTATCTTCCATAGTGCATATCAGAGACCTAGAATGAGATACCCTCCTTCCTGCCAACTTTGGTTCATGTAGGCATGTAAAAGCAGGTTGCCCAGTCTCATCCAGCTGTCCATGTCTGCCATATTTTGGCATGGGATAGCAGTATTTTTAACAAGTTTAATTGGCTCTGAATTAATTAGTTATATATGTTGGGTAAGCTTATAATTCTGGTTTCCACTTACCCACTTTGTTATGGTGGTGAGCTCATGGGTAAGCATGAAGTTGGCAGGCTGGGCACCCACTTATTTTATTTGTTCATTCCTCCACCTGAAACCCACCTGACAGGCCCATATAATATCCAGCCAAGGTTCCATTCAGCTGTCTCTTACAAACCCAGCAGTGGTGTCGGCCTGTGAATTTCCTCAGGCACAGGTTTAAGAACGCTGTTTATGCAGACAACAGCAGGAAGGGCTCAGTATTGAGCAAGAAGGATTCTAGAAAAGGGATGAACTGCCCAAAGTTGACCAAGGAAGTCAAGGATAGTATCAAGTTGAAAGAAAAATATACAATAAGGTGATAAGATTAGTGGTAAACCAGAAGATTAGGAAAGATTTAAAAGTAAACAAAGGATGACCAAAAACGGTGAGAAAGCAAGCTATTAAGACAAGCTATTATGAAAATGGACAATAAGAGTTTCTTTAAATATATAAAATGAAAAGAGGGACCAAAGTGAATATAGACATCTTCAAGAATGAGGCCAGGAGATTAATAATGAGGAACCAGGAAATGACAGAAAGGTCGCTATATAATTTTCATTAGTTTTCATGATAGAGGATATTAATATTATTTCAAACACTAAAGCCTGTCTCTAATCCAAACTGCTAAATTACCCTAAATCCCATTTTCTCCAACATCAAACCTTGTGGAACCATACTGAAGGCTTTACTGAAGTCCATGTATACCACGTCAACTGTCCTACCCTCATCTACATGTTTGGTCACCTTCTCAAAAAGCTCATTGAGGTTTGTGAGACATGACCTACCCTTGATGAAACCATGTTGACTATCTGCAATCACATTGTTGCTTGCTAGATGATTATAAATCTTATCTCTTATAATCCTTTCCAAAACTTGTCCTATAACAGACATAAGGCTCGCTGGCCTATAATTACCTGGGTCATCTCTACTGTCCTTCTTGAACAAAGGCACAACATTTGCAATCCTCCAGTCCCCGGTACCAAACCTGTAGACAATCACAACTCAAAGATCAAGGCCAAAGGCTCCACCTTTTCCTCCCTAACTTCCCAGAGAATCCTTGGATAAATCCCAACGAGCCCAGGGGACTTGTCTACTTTCACTCCTTCTAGAATTGATATCACCACTTCCTTACTCGTCTAATATCTTGTATCTTATTCTTCTCCTCTACAACATTCTCCTTTTCCTGAGTGAAAATCAATGAGAAATATTCATTTAGCACCTCTCCAATTTCCACAGGGTCCACACACAATTTCCCACTTCTGTCTTTGACTGGCCCTATTCCTATTCTCGTCATCCTTTTATTCCTAACAATTCTAAAGAAAGCTTTAGGGATTTCCTTTATTCTGCCTGCTAAAGACTACCCATGTCCTTTCTTTGCTCTTCTTAACTCTCTCTTTAAATCCTTCCTAGCTAATCTGTAATTCTCCATCGTCTCATCTGAACCTTCTCGTCCCATCATCACATAAGCCTGCTTCTTCCGCTTAACAAGAGATGCAATTTCTGTTGTAAACCACGGTACCCTTACCTTATCACTTTCTCCCTACCTGACAGGGACATATCTATCAAGAGCACACAATATCTGTTCCTTAAACCAGCTCCAGATTTTGATTGTCCCCATCCCCTGCATTTTGCTCCCCCCTTCTATGCATCCTAAGTCTTGCCTAATCGTACTATAATTGCCCTTACCCCATCTATAACTCTTGCCCTGTGGCATGTACCTATCCCTTTCTATTGCTAAACTAAACGTAACTGAATTATGGTCACTCTCTCCAAATTGGTCACCTACCACTAAATCAAACAACTGGTCTGGTGCATTTCCAAGCACCAGATCTAGTGTGACCTCCCTTCTTGTTGGCCATTTGACACAGTGTGTCAGGAAACCTCCTGCACACATTGGACAAAAACTGATTCATCTAATATACTAGAGGTATTGCATTTCCAGTAAATGTTAGGGAAGTTAAAGCCCCCGTAATGAGCACCCTGTTCCTTTCACTGTTACCCAAAATCATTTTGCCAATCCTCTCCTCCACCTCCCTGGAACTCTGCGGAGGCCTATAAAAAACACCCTGCAGTGTGATCTCTCCACTCCTGTTTCTAAACTCAGCCCATACCACCTCAGTAGTCAAGTCTTCATCAAAAGTTCTTTCAGCCACCGTTATGCTATCCTTGACTAACAAAGCCAACCTCCCCCTCTTTTACTGCCTTGCCTGTTCTTAATGAAAGATGTTGAACCCTGGAACCTGCAACATCCATTCCTCACCCTGCTCTATCCATGTCTCTGAAATGGCCACAACATCGAAGTCTCAGGTACCTAACCATACTGCAAGTTCACCTACCTTATTTCAGATACTTCTAGTGTTAAAGTAGACACACTTCAAACCACCTGTCTGTCTGCCAGCACATTCCTGTGACCATGGAATTCTGTCCATGCCCTCCCTACTTTCATCCTCATGTGCACTGGAGCCACACCTCAGGTTTCCATCTCCCTGCTGAGCTAGTTTAAACCCACCTGAATAGCACAAGTAAATTTCCCACTCAAGATATTTGTAGCCTTCTGGTTCAAGTGAAGACCATCCTGTTTGTAGAGGTCCAACTTTCCCCAGAATGAGCCCCAATTATCCAAGTACCTGAAACCTTCCCTCTTGCACCATCCTTGCAGCCACGTGTTCAACTAATATCTCACCATTTCCTTGCCTCGCTATCATGTGGCACAGTTTTAGCTCTCAGCTTCCACCCTAGCTCCCTGAAATCCTGCCTTACATCCCTATCCCACTTTCTATCTCGGTTGAAACAAGACCTTCCTGACATAAAGCCATGCTGACTATCCTTAATAAGTCCATTCTTCTCCAAATGCGAATAAATCTTGTCCCTCAGAATCTTCTCCAATAGTTTCCCTCGCACTGATATTAGGCTTACCAGTCTATAATTTCTTGGATTGTCCCTACTGCCCCTCTTGAACAAAAGGAACAATATTGTCTATTCCCCAGTCTTCTGGGACTTCGTCTATGGTTAAAAAGGATATAAATATCTCTGTCAAGGCCCCAATAATCTCTTCCCTTGCCTCCCTCGGGATCCTGGGATAGACCCCATCAAGCCTGTGAACTTATTAGATTACTTACAGTGTGGAAACAGACCTTTCGGTCCAACAAGTCCACACCGACCCGCCGAAGTGCAACCCACCTGTATCCCTACATTTACCCCTTTACCTAACACTACGGGCAATTTAGCATGGCCAATTCACCTGACCTGCACATCTTTGGACTGTGGGAGGAAACCGGAGCACCCGGAGGAAACCCACGCAGACACGAGGAGAACGTGCAAAGTCCACACAGTCGCCTGAGTCGGGAATTGAATCCGGGTCTCTGGCACTGTGAGGCAGCAGTGCTAACCACTGTGCCACCGTGCCACCCACATATCTACCATAATGTTTGTCAAGATACCCAACATCTCATCCTACTTAATATTGACATGCTTCAGAATTTTAATAAACCCTAATCTAACCATTATCCATGTGTTTCCCCTTGGTAACTACAAATGAAAAGTACTCATTAAGGATGTCACACACTTCCTCTGGCACCACGAATAAATTCACTCCTTTGTCTTTGAGTAGATCTACCCTCTCCCTAGTTACCCCGTTTCTCCTAATATACATATAAAATGACTGGGGATGCTGTGATAGGGACATTTTATAGACCCAAGATTAGAGTGGTGCTGGAAAAGCACAACAGGTCAGGCAGCATCTGAGGAGCAGGAAAATTGACATTTTGGGCAAAAGCCCTACATCAGGAAGGGCTGATGAAGGGCCTTTGCCCAACTAAATGTTCAATATCTCATCAACCAACATTCCTGAATCTTGCCATCCTTATTTTGCATTCTCACATGAACATGCAGATAATTGAATTCTGATCAACAGGCTTTTAAAAGCCACCCACATGCCAGATGGATTTACACTCAAAATGCCATTTCTGATCTAACTTCTTTAGTTTCTGCCTCATGCTGTTATAGTTAGCCTTCTCCTAATTTAACCTAAAGACTCGTCTTATCCTTATCTATAACTCTCTTAAAACTAATAGAAGTATGATCACTGTTCCCAAAGTGGAATGAAACCTTGATCAACTCGCCAGGCTCATTCCCCAGTACAAGATCTGATATGGCCCCCTTCATAGTTGAACTATCTACTTATTGTTTCAAGAAATTCTCCTGGTTTCACCTATCAAATTATCTCCCATCTAATGCCCTGGTACTAAGGGAGTCCCAGTCAATATTGGGGAAGTTAAAATCACCCACTACAACAACTCTGTTGTTTTTAAATCTTTCCATGATCTGCTTATATATCTGTTCCTCTAACTCCCGCTGGGTATTGGGAGGCCTATAGTATCGCCCCATCAAAGTGATTGCACTTTTCTTATTGCTCAGTTATACCTATACAGCCTCACTGGATGACCCCTGTATGACATCCTCTCTGAGACTAGCTGTGACATTCTTCATCTGCCATGCAACTCTTCCCCCCACTCCCTGTTGCATCCCTTTCTTTCAATCCTGAAACAGCTAAACCCTGGAATGTTCAACTGCCAGTCCTGCCCTTCCAAAGCAAGTTTCTGTAATGGCTGACACATCGTAGTCCCATGTCCTAATCCAGATCTAAGCTCATCTGACTTTCCTGTTCTATTCCTTGCATTAAAATCAATTCATAGAAAGCGAGGACTGCTGATGCTGGATATCAGAGTCAAGAGTGTGGTACTGGAAAAGCACAGCAGGTCAGGCAGCATCTAAGGTGCAGGAGAAATAATGTTTCAGGCATAAGCCCTTCATCAGGAATGAGGTTTGTGGGTCAGGGGGCTGAGAGAGAAATGGGAGGGGGTTGGGGCTTGGTGGAAGGTCACTGAGAATGCAATAGGTCGATGAAGGTGAGGGAGAAGATGATAATTTGGAGAGAAAGGTGGAGCAAATAGATGGGAAAGGTGATTGACAGGTCAGGAGGGCAGTGCCAAGTTAGTTGCTTGGGACTGGGATAATGTCAAAGGAGGGGAAATGATGAAACTGTTGAAATCCACATTGGTTCCATGTGGTTGCAGGGTCCTAAGACGGAATATAAGGCGTTCTTCCCTCAGGCATCGGGTGTTAATGGTTTGGCGATGGCTTACGGACTTACATACGGATGAGGAATGACACCACTTAGACTGGGCCAACACATCCATCCTAGGACAAGCCAAACAGAGACAAGTACGAGAATTCCTAGAAGCATGGCATTCCAACTGCAACTCGATCTACAAACACATTGACTTGGATTCCATTTACCACCGATTGAGGAAAATAACAGGAAATGACATCACCACAGGAAATGACATCACCAATCCAAGGAAACCGGACATATAAATAAAAATGGGCTATACCACCAGTGCTTTATCCAGAGGCTCACTGAAGATATTAACTAGTATGATGACAAAATGTCTAAAAATGAACCTTCTAGCTCAGTGAACAAACCTGCATCCAGATCTTGTGTCCACTCAAAGTCATCCTTGATGCTGGCACCAGGGAGACACCAAACCATCCTAGAGTCTAGTGTGTGATCCCAAAAATGCATATCAGCACCCCTGACTGCAAAGTCCCCTATCACAACTGCTTGCCTACACTTCAACCCTCCCTGCATTGTAACAGTGCCAAACATGGTGCCAATGATCTGGCTGCTGCTCTTGCTTTTCCCCAAGAGGCCAAACCCCCGCCCCCCCCCCCCCCCCCCCCCCCCCCCCGAGCTGTATATCTGCTGGAGAGAGGAATGGTCTCAGGGAACTCCTGCACTGCCTGCCAATGCTTACTCATCTTCCTGATGGTCATCCAATGCTTTTCTCTCTGTATAGTCCTTACTGGTGTTGTGACCAGCTCACTAAACGTGCTAGTCATTGTAAGCTTCCAAGAATCTTTATGTAGAACATAGAACATAGAACGTTTCAGAGCAGTATAGGCCCTTCGGCCCTTGATGTTGTGCCGACCTGCAAAACTAATCCGATGCCCATCTCACCTACACCATTCCATTATTATCCATATGTATGTCCAATGCCCATTTAAATGCCCTTAACATCGGTGAGTCCACTACTGTTGCAGGCAGGCCATTCCATGCCCCTACTACTCTCTGAGTAAAGTAACTAGCCCTAATATCTGTCCTAAATCTAGCACAGCTCAATTTAAAGTTATGTCCCCTTGTGTTAGCCTTCACCATCCAAGGAAAAAGGCTCTTCCTGTCCACCTTATATAACCCTCTGATTATCTTATACACCTTGAATAAGTCACCTCTCAACCTTCTTCTTGTTAACAAAAACAGCTTCAGTTCCCTATGTCTTTCCTCATAAGACCTTCCTTCCATACCAGGCAACATCCTAGTAAATCTTCTCTGAACCCATCCCAAAGCTTCCACATCCTTCCTACAATGCTGTGACCAGAACTGCATGCAATATTTCAGGTGCGGCCTTACTAGCGTCTTGTACAGCTGAAGCAAGATCTCTTGGCTCTGAAACTCAATCCCCCTTCCAATAAAGGGCAACACACCATATGCCTTCTTAACAACCCTATCAACCTGGGTGGCAACTTTCAGGGATTTATGCACCTGGACATCGAGATCTCTCTGTTCATCTACACTGCCAAGAATTTTACCATTAGCTCAGTACTCTGCATTCCTGTTATTTCTTCTAGAGTGAACTACCTCACACTTTTCCTAGAACTCCATTTGTTCCTTCTCAACCCACCTCTGCATCCTATCTATATCCCTCTGTAATCTACAACATGCTTTGACACTACCACAACTCTATAACTTAGTGACATCTGCAAATTTACAAACCCATCCTTCTACGCCCATCTCCAGAACATTTATAAAAATGACAAACAACAGTGACTCCAAAACAGATCCTAGCAGCACACCACTAGTAACTGAGCTCCAGGGTGAACGTTTCCCTTCAACCACCACCCTCTATCTTCTTTCAGCTAGCCAATGTCTGATCCAAATCTACTGCTACATTCTGAAAAAAATTCCATAGAATTGGAAAACTGCAATGTAACACCCTAATACTGAAAGGGTAGGAGACAACACAACTGTTAAGTAAAGACCAGACAGCTCTTTCATTAGAAAAATGCTAGTGTCTGTGATAAAAGATATTGCAGCAGAGTGTTTAGAAATATATGATAAAATCAAGCTAAGTTAGCATGGCTTCATGAAGGGGAAATCATGTCTGACAAATGTATTACAGGTCTTTGATGAGGTAACAAAGCAGGATAGTTAAAGGGAACCAGCAGATGTAAAGTATTTGGATTTCCAAAAGGTGCTTCAAAAGGCATTGCATGTAAAACTACTTAATAAAATGCTTTTGCAGAAAGTATTTTAGGATGAGTAGAGGATTGGTCAATAGAAAGCAGATAGTTAGAATAAAGGGAATGTTTTCAGGATGCCAACCTGTAACTAGTGGAGTGCCACAGGGATCAGCGATGGGGCACAATTATGTATTAATGGTTTCAATAATTGAGCTGAATTTGTATGATGGAAGTGATTATGGAACTTGATAACACCAAACTTGTGGATAACACAAAAATGGAAGGGAAGGAAAATAATAAGAATGACATAATTAGTCTAGAGAGGGATGTGAACAGGTTAAGTGGATGGGCAAAATCTTGTGCAAATGGAATATAGTGTTGGATGATGTGAGGTTGTGCGCTCTGGCAGGAAGAATAGAGAAGCTATTTGTAGAGTCATAGAGATGCACAGCATGGTCCAACTCATCCATGCCGACCAGATATCCCAGCCCAATCTAGTCCCACCTGGAGCACCCGCCCCATATCCCTCCAAACCCTTCCAAATTCCTTTTAAATGTTGCAATTGTACCAGCCTCCACCACATCCTCTGGCAGCTCATTCCATACACGTATCACCCTCAGCTGCCCCTTAGGTCTCTTTTATATCTTTCCCCTCTCACCCTAAACCTATGTCCTCTAATTCTGGACTCCCCCACCCCAGGGAAAAGACTTTTGTCTATTTACCCTATCCATGCCCCTCATAATTTTGTAAACCTCTATAAGGTCACCCCTCAGTCTCTGACGCTCCAGGGAAAACAGCCCAAGCCTGTTCAGCGTCTCGCTATAGCTCATAATCCTCCAACCCTGGCAACATCCTTGTAAATCCTATCTGAACACTTTCAAGTTTCACAACATCTTTCTGATAGGAAGGAGACGAGAATTGCATGCAATATTCCAACAGTGGCCTAACCAATGTCCTGAACAACCGGAACATGACGTCCCAACTCCTGTACTCGATACTCTGGCCAATAAAAGAAAGCATACCAACCGCCTTCCTCCCTATCCAATCTACCTGCGACTCCACTTTCAAGGAGCTATGAACCTGCACTTCAAGGTCTCTTTGTTCAGCAACACTCTCTAGGACCTTGTCATTAAGTGTGTAAGTCCTGCTAAGATTTGCTTTCCCAAAATGCAGCACCTTGCATTTATCTGAATTAAACTCCATCTGCCACTTCTCGGCCCATTGGCCCATCTGATCAAGATCCGTTGTAATCTGAGGTAACCTTCTTCGCTGTCCACTACACCTCCAATTTTGGTGTCATCTGCAAACTTACTAACTGTACCTCTTATGTCAGATTACAGAAGAGGAAGTGCTGGATGTCTTGAAACACATAGGTGGATAAATCCCCAGGACCTGATCAGGTGTACCCTAGAACTCTGTGGGAAGGTAGGGAAGTGATTGCTGGGCATCTTGCTGAGATATTTTTATCATCGATAGTCACGGGTAGGGTGCCGGAAGACTGGAGTGCCACTCTTTAAGAAGAGTAGTAAGGACAAGCCAGGGAACTATAGACCAATGAGCCTGACGTCAGTGATGGGTAAGTTGTTGGAGGGAATCCTGAGGGACAGGATGTACATGTATTTGGAAAGGCAAGGACTGATTAGGGATAGTCAACATGGCTTTATGCATGGGAAATCATGTCTCACAAACTTGATTGAGTTTTTTGAAGAAGTAACAAAGAGGATCATTGTGGGCAGAGTGGTGGATGTGATCTATATGGACTTCAGTAAGGTGTACAATAAGGTTCCCCATAGGAGACTGATTAGCAAGGTTAGATCTCACGGAATACAGGGAGACCTCGCCATTTGGATACAGAAATACAAAGGTAGAAGGCAGAGGGTGCTGGTGGAGGGTTGTTTTTCAGACTGGAGGCCTGTGACCAGTGGAGTGCCACAAGGGTGCTGGGTTCTCTACTTTTTGTCATTTATATAAATGATTTGAATGCGAGCATAAGAGGTATGGTTAGTAAGTTTATATTTGTAATTTAAATAGAGAAAGACTGCAGAAAGCTGCAGCACCAAGAGATTTGGGGATCCTCATGCATTAATCACACAAAGCTAGTATAGAAATTTAGGAGGTACAAGGGAAGGCAAATGGAATTCAGACATTTATTTGAAAGGAAATGGAAAATAGGATGGTCTTGTGAAAACTATACATGACACCAGTCGGAATACAATTGGAACACTGAACAGTTTTGGTCTCTGTATCTCATGAAATTTTTTCCTGTCATTGGAGGCACTCCAGAGAAGATTCCCTCAGTTGATTCTGACTATGGAGGGATTTTTTTAGGTTGAGTCGGTTATGCTTGTATTCATTGAAGTTTAGAAAAGTGAGAGAGATCATGATGAAACATATAAGATTCTTACAGATCCTTCGGGGGCTTGACAGGGCAAAATTAGAAAGGTTGTTTTCCCTTGTGAGAGAGACTAGGACCCGAGGGCGTGATTTCAGTGTAAGTGGTCACTCATTTAAACTGATATGAGGAGGATTTTTATTTTCTCTCTGATTGTGGTCATTCAGTAGAATTCTTTAATGCAGAGTGCTGTTGAGGTTGGCTTAGTAAGGATGAGATAGTCTTTAATCAATAAAGGAATCAAGGTTTGTGTGGATAACGCAGGAAAGTGGAGTTGAGGATTGTCAGATCAGCAATGATTTCATTAGATTGTCGGGCAGAAGGCCTACTTCTGCACCAACATCTAATGGCCTTATGTTCTAAAACCTCTGCTCAGGAGAACCTCGTGTCAAGATTCAATAAGGTTTTACATAGACTTTTAAACTAAATACTGAGATGGATTCATTCACATGGAAAATTATGGGAAAAGTTAAAGGTAGAAAGCTTAGCAGAGGTTATGAAAATTTTCCAGAACTTTAAGAAATAGGAAAGTATGGAAAGGGTCAGGAATCTAACTTCAAGCACGACAGATAAGAAGACAACTATGCCAAGGGAGTCTGTCAACGCAAGACTGAGGGTTCTGTGCTTAAATTGATGTACTATAAGAAACAAGGTAAATGAGCTTGTAGTGTAGTTCGAAATTGTCAGCTATGATGTTATGGGTATCATAGAGACATGGCTGCATGAGGACCAGGCCAGTGAACTAAAATAACTTCATGACGTGCAAGGATGTCAAACTAACATTAGTCTGAATTATTTAATTGTGTTTAGTTACAGTCTATATGCTTGGTAATGTAGGGTCTGTCATGTATTTAATACTTGGTGCGTTAGAAACTTTAATCCCATTTTACAAGCGGCCAGAAACTGAGATATATGACAAAACAATAAATGTTTTCTTTATAAACCAATTTACAACCTGTTACATATTTGCAACAGTAAACTGGAGATTCTAATCTTTTTACTAGATATTGAATCAAAACCAGAGTTATCACAGATCACATACAAATTGAGATAGAGACATATAAAGCTGTTTTCCATTAGTTTCAAAACTTTGAAGGTTCAAGCAATAGGAACTGGGCTTGCTGCAGGTCATGGGAGACAGGAGTGTTTCAATTTTCCGTGGATTGGATAGCCCCTCCTGGGTGAGGATTCACACCCAGTGAAAACCAACAAAAGATCATCACACACATTGCTGTCAATTTGACTTTTATGTCACCTACCAGTGGAACTCAAATCACCAGTGGCAAAAAGCAACCTCAGAAAGACTGCATTCTCCAAAGCTTGCAATCATTTAAAACATATCCAATATGGTCACCAAGGCATGTTCAAACTAATATCAGAATCAATAGTCTCTAAAATGCGTGTGCCTGCAAAACCTTGACTTCAATAAATACAAACTAGCCAACTTCTGTAAAACTACATCTGAGCACAGTATATTTCCTGGTAATTTATGTAATCTAACCTGCAAAAAAAATTAACAAAACATAATGTTAGAGAAAGAGAGCCTTTTAAAAAAAGAATAGCATCCATTAAATTAATTGTAAAATAGCATGTTGTGCAGTCAGAGACTCAAAGCACATTGCTTACTTTGCCATTGTCTCAATAAATATTGGCCATTCCCATTGTATGGTTTTGTTATATTATTTACAGTGTCTTATCTCCTTAACGTTCGATAAGTTACCCAAATCTGTGGCGCTAACTAGTTTGCACCACAAAATGCATCCTTTCCCTCAGTACTGATTTCAAAAACAAAAGAGACAAGTTAGCCTTTAAAAAAAAGCCTTTCCTGAACAGAAAACAGCAACGACTCAGTGTTTTCATTTCCCCATGGACAACATTTTGCAGCATACTACGCCTATATGGAAAGTTCCCGCTTCCTCAAAAACAGAAAGCTTGTCTCGTCTGTTCCACCACGGCAAGTCTCTGCATGTTCATCGACTGCCGCTGTTGTGTCCTTTTGGCCCAGCTCCCATTTTCATGTTTCCAGACAGGAAATATGAATCAAAATAACATGACAGAAAAACATTAATTAGCTTTTGTGTGGGGTTTGGAGTCTTAATGAGGAACAGGATTGAAATAAACCTTTAATCCTCGATGAATGTTCCACTTTGTGTAACATTGAAGTCACTATCAGTTCTTTCTAATCATCGAAGGCTTTAAAAAAAATCATTCAGTTTCCTGTGAAGCAAACCTCATAAATAGTGGTTATGATCTTAAAGGAATTCTGTTATCAACATGCTAAAATCAATTTTACGTGACAACAAACTCACAGTGTATATATATTATGCAACTTCGGTAAAGATAACTGATTTGATATAACTTTATCTTGCTTCAAGTATTATTTCCCTAATAAATATTTTAAATAGCTAATATTTTCATTTGTTGACTCGATCTTCACTGACTCCTTTCAAAGACTACATGTTAAGTGCAATAAAAAAGCACATTTGTCCCATGATATTGGTTCCTTTCACAGTTCACGCATAGCAAGTCCTATCACAGGCTCCCCACCCAAGAGTCTTTTCTCTTTTGATGTAGGCCATGTGAATCAAATTGATCTATTGTCTCTGTAACCCTCCACCCATTAATCCAAGTAAAATTCAGCTCGGCAATATATCTTCAGTCATAACTTTTCTTGTGTAAGCTAAACTGGTCAGATTAAGAATTATCTCCAAAGTTAAGATTTTAGTAAAAAGCATAGAATGAAATACCACAGAAACAGGTCATTGACCCTTTGTGTCTATGCCCCACTTTTTGAAAGATGGTTACAATTAATCCATAGACCTAAAGTTCTTCCCTTGACAAATTTATTTAGTTCCCTTTTGAAAGTTACTATTGACTCTGCTACAAATGCCTCTTCAAGCATCATATTCCTTGTTCTTAACAACTTGCTGCACAAAATAATTCTCATCATAGAATCCTTACAGTGTAGAAGCAGACCTTTCAGCCCATTGAGTTCACATTGACCCACCAAAGAGCATCCCACTCAATCCTTGTAATCTTGCATTTCCCATGGCTAATATACCTAGCCTACACATCTATGTGACGATCAAGCAAGGCCAATCCACCTAACCTACACATTTTTGGACTGTGGGAGGAAAGTGGAACACCCAGAGGAAACCCATGCAGACATGGGGGGGACGTGCAAACTCCACACAAATAATCACCTAAGGCTGGAATTGAACCCAGGTCCCTTGTGCTGTGAGCCATTATGTGTCCCCTATAAAGAGTAAGACTAACCCTGATACTAATATTCCTGCCACTCTTATTTGCAATGTAGAAAGGCATTGCAGAGTATAATGAAGCTATTGGCAATTGCCACATCTTATTCCATAGACACAGATAATATATTTATTTATAACCAATATCACCTCTGAAGATAGCTTGCTTGAGTACATTCCTATGCTACTTACTGAGCTGTCAGCCAAGGAAATAAATCAACATTAATCTATAGGAAAGCTAAAGTTTCCAAGCCGTACATAAATGCCACAAGACCAATATAAAAACAACCACAGAAGAGCAGGGAGTCCTCTTGGTGCCATGATTAGCATTCCTTTCTCAAACCATCAAAAATCTTCTGTTTGTGGGATCCTTTATTCAAGACAACAGAAGTCTCACAAAATAAGATGGAACATTGTTCAGGGTACTTTGGCTTTATCGAGTGCAAAAACAAGAGCTAAGCTAGACTGTTATAAACCACTGGGTAGACCTCAGGCCCCAATTTTCATTCCAAAATAGTATGCACAGAGGCAAAAGAATTCCTGTTTGATGTAGCAAAAACAGAAGTTGATGGGAAAATTCAGCAGGTCTGGCAGCGACTGTGGAAAGAAAGCAGAGTTACTGTTTCGGGTCCCTTCTTTCAAACTTTTCTTTTGTTTCCTGTTTAATGTGCTGCAATCAGAAGTCAAGTCAGGTGACCTGCAAAGAGCTAAAGAGGCCGTTGGGTTGCCATGGCAGTTTGTGTTGAAAGCCCTACTTCAAGCTCCAGCAATATGTTCAAAACTCAAAATAAAGGGAGAAGATATGATCTCTCATGTTCCTCATCCCTCATTTCCTCTCACTCACCCTCACACATGCCCCATTCATGCCAACCCATGAATAGCCCTCTACCCATCCCCTATAGTCCCTCATTCCCCATACTCCCCTCTACCCATGAAATAAAAATTGAAAGAACTCCACATCAGAAACAACATTCTGATGTGTCATTCTGTGGAAGGGTCACCAAAGCTGAAACATTAACTCTGATTTCTCTTCACAAATGCTGCCAGACCTGCTGAGCTGTTCCAACAACTTCTGCTTTTGTTATCCCTTTAACCATGGTTCCTTATATTCCCATACTTAGAATTCTACATTGTAGACTTCATTCTAAAACACACATAAATAATGCACTTTGATAGCTGTCGAGAGGTTTGATGTCTCACAACATTCTCAACGAGGCTGACAGTTACGAACAGTTGTTGACATTTTAATACTTCTTGACAGTTCTCAGTAATTTTGCCAGATCATGACAAATTTTACATTTTTTTGATAGTTTTTCAGTTGCAAAAGGTTCATGCACCTTTTTGGCACAATCTACAAGTAACAATCCCAAAAGACACTTTACCATCACTCACACCAAACACTTCCCCTCCCCCCACCCACCCAGGTATCTGCCCTTCTCAAAGGGTGCCTGATGCCCCCGGATGTGTCCCAGGATCATATCTATCAGACCATTTTACCAAAGCAGTACCCTGGTTCTCCAAATGAATCCACAAGTTCAGATCTGTTCTGAGGTCATTTAATGTATGTGTTTTGAGTTCCTCTCTAATAGGATGTCAAAAAGCACTCATGAAAATAGCTCTGATTTAAATGGCCAGGTGCTTCTGTAAAGCAATCATGTGTAAAACCAGGTCTGATCCCGCTCCAGGAAGTGCGATATTCAGGGGTTCAATGTGTGATTTTGAGTGACATCCATAACGTTTTGCCCCAATATGCATTTCATAGGTTTTGAAATTTGGGCCTCTGTATTCATTTTGGTGGGAAAGACTTTTTTCATTGGTTTGTAGGATGTGGGAATTCCTGGCTTGGCCATCTTCTATTTCCCATCCCTAATTTTCCAGTGATGAAGCAACCACATTGCTGTGTGTCTGGAGTCACCTGTAGGCCTAAGCACGTAAGAATCATAAATTTCCTTCTCTAAACGGCATTAGTTAATCTGATATACAATATCCTATGGCCTTCTACCAATTCTACATGAACTGTCATACCCTCATGCAAAAATAGTGCCAGTTCATGGCAGCCCAGATCAGGTGACTTAATCTGACAAAAGAGAAGTGCTCTGAAAGGTTGTGGTTTCAAATAAACCTGTTGGACAATAACCTGGTGTCATATGACTTTGTACACCCCAGTCTTTATTAAGTCAGCTATTTATTGCAGATTTTTGCTGAATTCAGACATGACCATCTGCCGTGTGGGATTTGAACTCTGTCCCAGAACTTGAACCTGGGGCTCTGGATTATGAGTCCAGTGATATTACCATTATGGCACTATTTTTCCTTAAAGCCTCCTTTCCTTTAAGTTAGGTATAATTTGTTTACCACGGCTAGGCTGCAATTGTAAAGCATTTTGATGAAATACAAGGTATACTTTAACTCATTAATGCCCAAATTCACATTTATACAATAAGGATAGGGCCATTTTCCACCCGAACTACGTTAGTGATAAACTGGTCAATTATGTTGCTTCCCTCTTAAAATATACCTGATTTTCACTTTTCATTCTAATCGTGAAAGGAAATTGACCCTAATTAGTGCAGGCTAATAATTGATAAAGAGAATCAGTTGGAAGACTTTTCTGCAGTGATCTAGAAAACAGAGAGATATTAGAAAGAGACACCTGGTGACGGTGTAACACCCCAAGTGCAGACAAGGTTGAGAGGAGGCGACCTTCATGGTGACCTCAGCCAGAACAGGAAACAAACCCAAATTTGGCTTCCTTTTGCACGACAAGTTAGCAATCCAGCCAACTGAGCTAAACAAAACCCCATTCAACATTTTGAAATGGGAAGAAAAAATGGTTAAGCTTTGATAATATAAGAAAAAAGAACAAAAGAACATCATGCAGCCTTGTTGATTCTGTTCTGCCATGCAATACCATTATTCCTGACCGTCATCTTCAACTCCACTTTCCTGCCTATTTGCTGTATCCCTTGATTTCCTCAGAGTTTAAAACGCTGTGTATCTTATTTTGAAATATATTCAATGATGACCATGCACAACCTTTTGGGATAGAGAATCAAAGACTCATAGCCCTTTAAGTAAAGGAATTTCTCCACACCTCAATTTTAAATATTTAACCCTTTATTCTCAGGCTATGCCTTCATGTTTTAGATTTGTCCAGCTAGTGGTAATAACCTCTCACTAGCCACCCTGTTGAGCCTTCAGGACTTTACATGTTCAGTTTTCATTCTTCAATACTTCAGAGAATATAGAACAAATTTACTCATCATGAGACAGCCACTTTACTGGGGGTTCAGTGAAGCTTTGTTGTACTGTCTCCAGCACAATTACATCCTTTATTTAATATGGATATCTCAGAGATCAAAATTGCATTCAGTATTCTAGGTCTGGTCTAAACAAAGCCATGTACTCTTGTGACAACATTCCTCTATATTTGTAGTCCAATTTCTTTGCTTTTAAGACCAATGTGACATTTGCCAGAGAGGGACAGAGTGTACAGACATTAAAGTAAACAGCCAATGGGCTTAAAGTGGGAAATCATAAAAATGGCTCTTTATTAAACATGTGTAGTATTTGGAACAAAATAAATGAATTAGTGGCACCAAAAGGGATTAATGTGCATGATCTTCGAGCTATTATGGAGACTTTTTAAAAATTTCACTCACAGGACGTGGGCTTCGTTGGCTAGCCAGTGTTTACAGCCTATTGCTGGTCGCCTTGAGAAGGTAGTAGTGAGCTGCCTTCTTAAACCACTGCAATCCATGTGCTGTAGGTAGTTCCAAATTGCCCTTAGGGAGGGAATTCCAGGATTTTGACCCAGTGACACTGAAGGAATGGCTATCTCCAAATCATTCTATATTTTCCAATCTTTCACATAGCTCATAAAGGTCTAACCTGCATATGATTCCAGAGTCAGCGGAATATGGTTGGTTCTTAAATGCCCTCTGAAATGGCGTAGCAAAACAAATAGTCTAACATCAACTAGGGATGAACAATAAATTTTGTCCTTGCCAGCAATGCTTTTACCTTGTAAAAGGATAAAGGAAAAAAATCTGAGGCCACAGCAATACAACCTGAAGCACTTCACTTTGCAAGGCATATCGACTTGAAAATGCCCCATTTATCACTTCTCCTGGGTTTCCTATCAATTAATCCATTCTCAATGCATGCGGATGACCTTGATACCAAGAACTCTTGCATATTAACCTTCTACATGACACCTAGGTGAATGCTAGGTTTACTGTTTCCCTTGTTCCTACTTGATTAGCTACATCGTCAAAAACAAATGATTTTGTCAGCCATGATTTCCCTTTCATAAAACTGTGTTGATTTTCTCTGACTATACTTTGACTTTCTAAGATTTTGCTAATGAGAGATTCCAGCACATTGCAACATCCGTGTCATTTTAACTGGCGTAGAGTTCCTGTTGTATAGATGTGACAGCTCACGAAGCTGCCGGAACTCCTACCCAGAATGAAGGTGAATGCCACCAGCCTCTTTTGCGAGTTGGGAATTTCACAATACGCTTGGTCTAGTCTGCTTGATGGAAGCCACTTCCTTGCCTAACGAGAAGAAACTCCAGCAGTGAACAAGAGTTGGTTTAGTGCACATCAACAATGAGTCACGGGTTACATTGATATGATAGACATTGTTACAGACTTTGATGAGGACCAGATATTCGGTCTCACTCCTTCGAAATCCTAAGCTGTTCTGCCCACAAATTCAAATTATATCATAGTAAATGATACTTAAAGCACTCTTTGCATTTTCACACTCATACTCTCAACAAACAAATCCCTTGCTTACCTACTTTTTTGTCTTGAATAGCAGAGTTACATTTTTTAACTTCCAATTTGCCAGGTTGAGTTCAAAATCTAGAGAATTTTGGAAAAGGCTAATTTGAAAGTTTTTTCAAATATCCAGCAATGACTCAAGGACTAAATGGCCTTCTTCAGCTCAGTATGATTCAAAGAGCTGCTGTTTTTGCCTGCATATCAATTGGTACAAGTTGAGTGAAGTGCCACAAGATATGGTAGGGTACTGGAGAAATGCACAGCTTTCTTTAACTAGATTGCTGCAGCACTCTTTATTTAGCAGGCGAAGACTTTTTGCTTGGCTTAGAAACTAAGCACTGTTCAGATTCTGACAAGCTGAGTGACGGAGGTTTATAACTGCTGCTGCCTTGACTACTTGTATCATTCTGCTGGGAAGCAATTTGCATCCCTTTGTAAAATCCTGCAATCAGTGCAAGTCTTAGGAAATATGAAGCTCTTTAAAACCCAGTGCTCATATTCTACAAACAACAGATTCCTTCAGGATGAGGCCAGACTACAATCAATTTGTTCCACTGGTGCTAGGTTTTTTGCCATACATAGTAAAATGAACGCGCCTGAATTATTTTAAATATTGAAGAATGTGCTAGCAAGGAAATGGTAGGAATCAGGGACTTAGTAAACCAAGACAAATACAGGGCATGTTCTCACTGGAAAAGGGAAGATCGAAAAGTAAAATGATAGCTGCTTTTTCAGATTTTAAAGGGATTAAATATTGCAGACAGTGATAAGCTATTTCACCTGGCCCTGAACTGTAGAAACAACCTGTGCTCAAAGAAAGGAGTGAATCCAACACTAATCCACAAAAAAACAAGGGTGAAATTTTAACTTTCCAAAACAGGTGCCTGCAGATCAGGTGAAAACTAAAAATATTGGAACTCTGGAATAGAGTCGCAACTGTATCAAACCATTCCATGAACCCATCCAAAGGTTTAATTTATTCATTTAAAATCACCTTCTATTGTGTTCAAGGACAAATGGAGTTATGCTTTACAGTCAATAATTTTGTCAAGTGAAATGTGAAAATACAAGCAAAAACAGAAAGAACAAAGTACACAAAGAACAATGTATTGATCTTTGGATTAAGATGCTTATGTTATCAGGGTTCAAAGTTTAACAGCCATTAAAATGTAATCATTGTGAAGATAAGATATAGTGTTGAATAAGTTTTAAATCTTGCAGGTTTACATATTCTTGCATTAATAGCTACAGTAAAAAATGAGGTCTGCAGATGCTGGAGATCACAGCTGCAAATGTGTTGCTGGTTAAAGCACAGCAGGTTAGGCAGCATCCAAGGAACAGGAAATTCGACGTTTCGGGCATAAGCCCTTCATCAGGAATGTAGAGGGAGGAAGAGAGCTTCTTCAAGGAAGGCATCCTTGCAAGAGGATTCGCAGTAGGTTAAAATTGTAGAGGGAGGAAGAGAGCTCCTGATGAAGGGCTTATGCCCGAAACGTCGAATTTCCTATTCCTTGGATGCTGCCTAACCTGCTGTGCTTTAACCAGCAACACATTTGCAGCTGTGATCTCCAGCATCTGCAGACCTCATTTTTTACCCGAAGATTTTAACCTACTGCGAATCCTCTTGCAAGGATGCCTTCCTTGAAGAAGCTCTCTTCCTCCCTCTACAATTCCTGATGAAGGGTTTATGCCCGAAACGTCGAATTTCCTATTCCTTGGATGCTGCCTAACCTGCTGTGCTTTAATCAGCAACACATTTGCAGCTTAATAGCTACAGTATACAAGGCTACAGGCCAAGTGTTGGAAAATAGGATTAGAATAGATAAGTGCTTGATGACCTGTGTGGACGTGATCAGCTGATGTGGTTTCTAGCTGTGTGGGACACATACCACAACTCCCTATGATTCCAATTGTTTTGAGTTCAGTATGTGGCACTGCTATGGGATTTGTCTGCAAATAGCACTTTCAGTCTTAACAAAGGCAGAATGAGGAGTTGAACAACTAAATTGATCTCAGAAGTTGAGTTGATTATTGAAAGCAACTTGATGTAGCAAGTTGTGTACTTCTATTTTTTATCATGTCCATATTTTTAACTCAAGTTAAACACACCCTCATGTCAGTGAGATTTCCCAGGCCTCAGGAACACCAAATTGAAGGATACAATTGAAGGATGGTTGAATATCAGTTAAGTGAATTTATAGCACTTTATGTGGGTCAGAATGAGCAGTATTTCCTCACAACTCAGCTATCTTATACTGTAAACCCACTCCCCTCACCTCCACAATCTTGCCCTTTCTTATCCCACAGCACACAAACTGTCTGTCATCACCGTCATCTCCCACCCATCCTCAATCACTGATTTTCCCTTCTATCATCCTATCTCTTTCTAGTCTCTGAACACCCACACTTCCTCCAATCTCTCTCGTTTCCCCTGGATCTCCTGGATCTCAACACCCTCAGCAGTTTTGATCTGCCCATGATCTTCTCCAACATCCTTATCCTTGCTCTGACATCCTTCAACTACATTGTCCCACTCCTTTATCTCCACACTGGATAATATATATAAGAAAGAACTTGCATTTATATCATGCCTTTCATACCCAAATTAAAATACTGTTGAAATGAAGAAAATGTGGTCAGTGTGTGGGAATTCACTCTGCACAAATAGCAACATGGATTTATTCAATTTTGGTTAAAGATATATTTGATAATACTAGGTATAAGTATGTTCCTCTTTTTTGTAATATTGTGATGAATTTAATGAGTAACTTGGGATATTAAACACAACAACTTTATCATTTAATGAAGGTTCAAGCAGCACATAGAGCTCCTCAAGATTTATACTATTGTAGTTTTCCTTATGTTATAATCATTTTGCAGATTGATTAATTAATTGATAGATGTTGAATATTCCTGAATAAAATACTCACTTTGTTGTACATTTGCAAAACTGTTACAATGAAGGAGAAGAAAGATTTGTATTGTACCAGAAGAACATGCTTCATACACTATAAAATGCTGTTCCCGTTTAGATTGGTTTTCTTGCAAATGTCCTGATGAGATCAAGAAAGAAAACTTCGAGAAAATGTGCTTTTCTTTTTGCAACAGTCACTATCGTACCAAAAGACTACCGTAATAGTCTACGGTACGACTCAAGTAATAGTCAAATGTTTTTGCCTACTTTTTAATGTTAAACTTATGGAGTCAACTATGACGTGGAAACTATTTTTGAGGGGCTGGAATTCATGCCCATCAAAATTCATACCGTAACATTAGCAGAAGCCCAATTAATTTCTAAACAAATGAAGAAATGAATTATGGTAATTTTGAAAAGCAGGAGCGGATCACAACAGCCAGCGGACTGGAAGACCAGGAGCGAAGTTAGATTAGATTAGACTTACAGTGTGGAAACAGGCCCTTCGGCCCAACAAGTCCACACCGACCCGCCGAAGCACAACCCACCCATACCCCTACATTTACCCCTACCTAACTCTACGGGCAATTTAGCCTGGCCAATTCACCTGACCCACACATCTTTGGACTGTGGGAGGAAACCGGAGCACCCGGAGGAAACCCACGCAGACACGGGGAGAATGTGCAAACTCCACACAGTCAGTCGCCTGAGTCGGGAATTGAACCCTGGTCTCAGGCGCTGTGAGGCAGCAGTGCTGACCACTGTGCCACCGTGCCGCCCTTAACCAACGGGCAGACTGAAAAGATGGGGCAGGATGTGCAGGCCAGCACACTGACTCATACTAGTTGGTCTGTTATCTGTGAAGAACTAGGGTCAATGTTTGCACAAGATATATGGAAAATCACAGGTTATTTGGCCAAAATAGGGGGTCAACTTTTACATGAGATCAACTATTATTCGAGTATATATGGTATTTCAAAGATATTAATTGTTATAGTTATTTAACAACATATAATCAATATACTTTGTAAATGGCCAGGATTGTTGATGAGCTTTGGTCATTTACTTTGTTGCAGTTCCTCTGTTCATACATTCTAAATCTTTAGCCACCATCCAGTATTTGTGCTGCTCGAACTGGAATAGAACATAGAACATAGAACATAGAATATAGAAAAATACAGCGCAGTACAGGCCCTTCGGCCCTCGATGTTGCGCCGATCCAAGCCCACCTAGCCTACACTAGCCCACTTTCCTTCATATGCCTATCCAATGCCCGTTTAAATGCCCATAAAGAGGGAGAGTCCACCACTGTTACTGGCAGGGCATTCCATGAATATCGAATGACAAACTTCTGTGACTATCACAAATGTATTTTGCCACATATAGATTCTGAGATCTACTTGGAGTTACATATTCCGTATGCAAGCTTAACTTCTTTTGCGCAACTGCCTTTTCAAGTTGTTTGATGAATGTTTTTTATATATCATAGCAAGTTTATGCCTGAAGGTTTGGACAGAGACAATTTGCACTCATAATTCCTTTGTGAAATCCAGAACATCCCAAAGTTCTTCACAACCCAAAATTATTTGAAAATATATTTACTGTTACAATGGAGAGAAGTGCAGCATTCAATTTGTTCACAGCATGATTCTACAAACAGATGTGGGGCAGTGATCACACTGTGCAGTTGCCTTAAACCTATTTAGTGTAATATCATGACATGTTTACAAATCCATTTGACCATTTGCAGTATTTAACCATTAGCCATGATTAATAGTGTTGTTCAATGGCTACATGTGTTCACAAGTGTCCAAATTCATAAGATCTGAGCACTTCCTAAAGCTACTCTGCACTACTTAAAACAAGACTGTATTCCTTAAAGGGGAGGTACTTTGTTCCTGGTGTGGGTTCTGCCAGTCATCCAAGAAATGTATCTGACCAGGGAAACAGTGAAGAATGGCACAACAGCAAGGGTTTTTGGATGTTAGATGTGACAGCTTTTTGAAGAAAGTGGAAACAATGTGAAAAATTTCACTCTTTGGTGATCAGGAGACATAGCAAACACACGTCTAAAAGCAATGTGAACAGATAGCTAAAGAGGTCAATGCCAGGGGTGATGCCCCAAGATCCCAGAGGTAGAGTCATAGAGATGTACAGCATGGAAACAGACCCTTTGGTCCAACCTGTCCATGCTGACCAGGTATCTCAACCCAATCTAGTCTCACCTACCAGCACCCGGTCCATATCCTTCCAAACCCATCCTATTCACACACCCATCCAAATGCCTCTTAAATGTTGCAATTGTACCAGCCTCCATCACTTCCTCGGGCAGCTCATTCCATACACGTACCACCCTCTGCGTGAAAAAATTGCCCCTTAGGTCTCTTTTATATCTTTCCCCTCTCACCCAAAACCTATACCTGCTAGTTTTGGACTCCCCCACCCCAGGGAAAATACTTTATCTATTTATCCTATCCATGCCCCTCATAATTTTGTAAACCTCTATAAGGT
This sequence comes from Hemiscyllium ocellatum, assembly GCF_020745735.1. NCBI lineage: Eukaryota > Metazoa > Chordata > Chondrichthyes > Orectolobiformes > Hemiscylliidae > Hemiscyllium > Hemiscyllium ocellatum. The sequence continues at coordinate 19,199,934 of NC_083417.1, read as the reverse complement.
CACCCCTCAGCCTCCGACGCTCCAGGGAAAACAGCCCCAGCCTGTTCAGCCTCTCCCTGAAGCTCAAATCCTCCAACACTGACAACATCCTTGTAAATCTTTTCTGAACCCTCCTTTCCAATAGGAAGGAGACCAGAAGTGCACACAATATTCCAACAGTGGCCTAACCAATGTCCTGTACAGCCGCAACATGACCTCCCAACTCCTGTACTCAATACTCTGATCAATAAAGGAAAGCATACCAAACGCCTTCTTCACTATCCTATCTACCTGCAACTCCACTTTCAAGGAGCTATGAACCTGCACTCCAAGGTCTCTTTGTTCAGCAACACTCCCTAGGACCTTACCATTAAGTGTATAAGTCCTGCTAAGATTTGCTTTCCCAAAATGCAGCACCTCGCATTTATCCGAATTAAACTCCATCTGCCACTTCTCAGCGCATTGGCCCATCTAGTCCAGATCTTATTGTAATCTGAGGTAACCCTCTTCGCTGTCCACTACACCTCCAATTTTGGTGTCATCTGCAAACTTACAAACGGTACCTCTTATGCTCGCATCCAAATCATTTATCTAAATGACAAAATGTAGAGGGCCGAGCACCGATCCTTGTGGCACTCCACTAGTCACAGGCCTCCAGTCTGAAAAACAACCCTCCACCAGCACCCTCTGTCTTCTACCTTTGAGCCAGTTCTGTATCGAAATGGCTAGTTCTCCCTGTATTCCATGAGATCTAAACTTGCTAATCAGTCTCCCATGGGGAACCTTGTCGAACGCCTTACTGAAGTCCATATAGATCACATCTACTGCTCTGCCCTCATCAATCTTCTTTGTTACTTCATCAAAAAACTCAATCAAGTTTGTGAGACATGATTTTCCATGCACAAAGCCATGTTAACTATCCCTAATCAGTCCTTGCCTTTTCAAAAAGATGTACATCCTGTCCTCAGGATTCCCTCCAACAACTTGCCCACTACCGAGGTCAGGCTCACTGGTCTATAGTTCCCTGGCTTGTCTTCATTGCCCTTCTTAAACAGTGGCACCACGTTTGCCAACCTCCAGTCTTCCAGCATCTCACCTGTGACTATCGATGATACAAATATCTCAGCAAGAGGCCCAGCAATCACTCCTTTAGCTTCCCGCAGAGTTCTTGGGTACACCTGATCAGGTCCTGGGGATTTATCCACCTTTAACCGTTTCAAGGCACTTTGCAAGAAGTTCATAAAACTTACATGTGTGCTCAAGGTCAATGAATATACCTTCCAATTCCATAACCGACAAATGCAAAAGGACAGAGGAGGGGTGCACTATGACTGCTTCAAACCTTACATCATTCACAAGGTGCAAATCAGGTACGTGATCAATATTTATTACACAGGTGGATGTCTGCGGCCAAAGAGCCTTCAAGATGATTGCCACTATCCAAGCAACATAATTTGACTGACTGGTGATCCTGTCAGTAGATTGAATAGCAATCTTCTCCAACAGCACTGTGCTCTGGATGAAGTATGTACAATCTACAAAGTGCAGTTCAACAACTCATCTTGGTTACTTGAATACATTACTCTCCACTGAAATGTGTACAACCATAAAATGAAAAGACCACCAATAGTGCAAGAATGCTACTGCTCTGTCCCTTCTAACCATCCTGTATTTACTGAACCCTGAGGTACAGAGCTGTCAGCATTGGGCTAGAAACATCTGCCATGAGTGTGCACCTCCAAGGCATGTGCAAATTGGCCTCAAGTTCATTTTTAACTGGGTTTAACATGAACATTGACATGAACTAATTTCAGTTCCTCAGTGTGACAAACAAACCTAAATCATTCAGCAGATACAAAAATGGCTCAGCTCCAAATGCAGGTTCAGATTTCGGTTCTGTGATAAATATTATACATTGTGAAAGGTTACCGTTGCTTGACTGCAAGTATAAGGTATTTTGCTATAATGCAAACTATTTTTACCCTGCTAATTCTTAACCCTCGTATCCATAATAATAGGGTTAATTTCCAACTTTACTGCACAGATACATTAGTCAAATGTATTACCTTCTTAATGTATAACACACCAGATTTTCCCATCTATCCATCAGTGAAAGAAAAAATGCTCTAATTGTTTTAAAATCTCCATTGAATGGGTATAATTGGTAAAGGACCAGCAGGAAATTCAGATATTATTTATTTTTGCAGTAAATTGGAATAATAGAATTAGGGATATGCTTACTGAAATGATAGTGAAAGGAAATTAAATAATTCAAAGAATAATTGGATAAATACTTGAAGAGGGAAAATTTGCAGACTTATCAGGAAAGACCAGTATTAATTGGATATAACTTTCAAACAGGCAGCACTAGTATTATGAGCTAAATTTCAGTGCTGATATGAGTCAATTAATTATCTTTAACTCAACTTACACTATGTCATCATTCAAAAAAAAAGAGCCTTATGATGTAGGAGCAAAAGTAGCTATTCAGCTCATTGAGTTTGCTTCACTGTTCAATGAGATCGTACCTGATCTGATAATCTTCAATGCCTTTTCCCCACATCCTTCATTCTTTTACTGATCAAAAATCTGTTTTTTTCAGTCTTGAACATCCTAATGATCCAGACTTGACAGCCCTCTGATTTTACAGATTCACAATCTTCTGAGAAAAGAAATTCCTCCTCATCTTTGTCTTAAATGTAAAACACCTTATTCTGAGATAATGCCCTCAGGTTCTAGGCTCCCCCCAACTTTTCCACATCTGTCCTGTCAAGTTCTCAAGGAATATCTGCCATGATTGTTCACCTACATGCATGTACAAATTGGCTCAAGTTCAGTTTGAACATGAACGTCAACTTGAGCTAATTTCTGTTCATCAGTGTGAGAAACAAACCTATATCATTCAGCAGGTACAAAGCATGGCTCAGCTTCAAATGTTCCATTCGATGCAGGTTCAGATTCAAGTTCTGCAATAAATATTATACATTGTAAAAAGATTACCATTGCTAGACTGCAAGTATTTGATACTCTGCTATAATGCAAACTATATGTATTTGCTATTTCTTAACCCCATATACAAGGTTCCACATAGTAGAATGGTTAGCAAGGTTAAATCACATGGGATCCAGGGAGACCTAGCCAATTGGATACAAAATTGGTTTGACAGTGGGAGACAGAGTGTGGTGGTAGAGGATTGTTGTTCTGACTGGAGGCCTGTGACCAACAGTGTGCTACAAGGATTGGCACTGGGTCCACTGTTGTTTGTCAATTATATAAACAATCCGGATGAGAATATAGGAGATATGGTTAGTAAGTTGGTGGATGACACCAAAATTAGTGGTAAAGTGGACTTTGAAGAAGGTTATCTATGAGTACAATGGGATCTTGATCAGCTAGGCCACTAGGCTGAGGAGTGACAGATGAAGTTTAATGTGAAGTGTTGCATTTTAGTAAGACAAACCAGGGCAGAACTTATACAGTTAATGGGAGGGAGTGTGGTGCTGGAAAAGCACCGCAGGTCAGGCAACATCTGAGGAGCAGCAGAATTGACGTTTTGGGAAAACACACTTCATCAGGATTCTGATCTCCAGCATCTGCAGTCCTCACTTTCTCACATTAATGGTAAGGCCCTGGCAAGTGTTATCGAACAGAGAGAGACTATCAGTGCAGTTACATAGTTCCTTGAAAGAGGTGCCTCAGGGAGGCAGGGTAATGAATAAGGCATTTGGCATGCTTGCCTTCATCGGTCAGAACATTAAGTACAAGAGGTGCAATGTCATATTTCAGCAGTACAAGATATTGGTAAGGCCACATTTGGAATACTGCATACAATACTGGTCAGCCTGCTACAGGAGGGATGTTATTAAACTGGAAAGGACGCAAAAAGATTTACAAGGAAGCTACCAAGACTGGAGTGTTTCATTTATTGGGAGAGTTTTGATTGGCTGGAACTTTTCTCCCTGGAGTGTAGGAAACTGACTGAGATTTTTAAAAAGTCATTCAAAGCATAGATAAGGTGAATAGCCAAGGTCTTTACCCCAGGGTAGGCAAATCTAAAATTACATGACATAGCTTTAAGGTAAGAGGAGAAAGATTTAAAGTCAGAGAGTCACAGAGTCATACATTCATAGAGTTATACAGGATGGAAAGAGACCCTTCTGTCCACCTCGTCCATTCCGAGAAGCTATCCCAAACTTAAGTAGTTCCACTTTCCTGTGTTTGGACCATATCCCTCTGAACCTTTCCTATTCATGTGACTGTCTTTTAAATGTTGTAATTATACCCTCCTCTGCCTCTTCCTTTGGTGGCTTGTTCCATACACACATCACCCTCTATGTAAAAAGGTTCCTCCTCAGGTCCCTTTTAAATTTTTCCCCTCTCACCTTAAACCTATCTCCCCCAGCTTTGAACTCCCGAACCTTGGGAAAAACTTCTTAAACTTTTCTAGGGTCACCCCTCAGCCTCCGATGCTCCAGGGTACAAAGTCCCAGCCTTATAAGAGACCTGAGAGACAATATGTTACGCAGAGGGTGGTGTGTTTATGGAACGAGCCTCCAGAGGAAATTATAGAGGTGAGCACAATTACAACATTTAAAAGCCATTTGGATATGTGCATGGATATGAAAGGTTGAGAGGAACATGGGCCAAATGCAGGTAAATGGGACCACTTCCGCTGAGGAAAACTAATCTTCATGTATGAGGTGAGCCAGGGGGTCTGTTTCAGTGCTTTATGAGTCTATGACTCCATGAATTTTATATATTTCAATCAGCTCACCTCTCATTTTTCTCAATTTCAATGAATACAGGCCCAATCTAGTCAATGTTTCTTCATAAGTATCACCTTGGAGAACCTTCTTTGGACTGCATCCAATGCCATATATGTTTCCTGACATACAACCATTTTAAAATCTATATTAATTCATAATCTCATGAGAATAAAATAACTTTCTTCACTTCATATATTCATATGAACTTGTAGAATAGTTGGATGAGAGGAAATTATAACCAAAAATAATGAATTTGAATCTACTTGGTAGTAGTTTCAAATTAGAAAGGGTAAGACTGAAACATTGAGAAAAGATAGTTGGAAGAATTAAGGTTTTGTCAGTTGCTTGAAACCAACTAATGCTTATTAAAGGACTTCATTTTCTCAAAATGAATCCATTTTGGGAACACCATCATATGGATTTTATAACAATGAATGATATTTCCATTTCCTTATTATACCACTGGCTAAAGACTTTGACAAGTTGCATTTACTGACATTGTTTTTCTCAGCAGTCGAAACAACTCGATAACAGTTTAACTTTCTGCATCATCCTAATGCCAACTCATTAGCAGTGGTTTTCCCTCTGATTCTGAGTGGGAGAGAAGGGAAACTATCAATTTAATAGAGGGTTTAAAGGCTCAACCCAAAATAAGATGATTTTTGAGCACCCTGACATGGTATTTAAAAAGTGCTTCCAAAGTCATTCCATATTTCTCAAACCTGCTGTTATTATTTATTTTACTTCCATACACGTAGATCTTATTAGGATAAAAGAACTTCAAAGCCTCGTCAATGTGAACACATCTAATGGGTCTTTTAACACCTTTGTAGTCTGGAAAATATTTTTAAACATTATTACACATAACATTTTTCCTGTCTAAAATTAACACATTTTATAATTTACTTTCAATGGTCTAGTAATGAGTGAAATATTTTTGCTAAGTTGTAAAAAAAAGTCGAATCTTTCCGCTGTTCAGAAGCTTCAACTTTCTGCTGTCAATCATCCATGAAATTGATTCATTTTAAAATGTGCTTCAATAAATACCGCATGTGATTCCCATGACTGGAGTTGGGAATATATTGTCAGCTCACATTTCACCCTGACTCTTATTGTTTAGTCTTTTCTACTGTCAAGTCAAGGGAGATAATCCCGAAGAAAGATCGCACATGTTGTAGGCTACAGGAACTGGGAAGCCAAAATGACTTTGCCACTTTTAACCTGTCTGGGCAGTAGAAAAGAGGCAGTAAATCTTAAAAGTTAAGCACTGTTTATAATATTCCTTTAAAAACATCAGTGTCTAGAGTAGAAAAATAATGCTACAGCAGTAAGATTGAATTCCATATAGTTTATTTGAATCAATCATAACCTCAAGTTATGATCTTTCCTTGAAACCTTTGTCCTTCATGAAGATGGTGTTGATAAACTAAGAACAACATGTTGGTTTGTATTGAAACACAAAATGGGCTAATTTGAGTAACAAGTATTCTGTCCTTTTAGGGAAGTACTTTCTACTTCATAATAAACTTGCACAAATGCTGCAAAATTGTGACAAATTCTGTTACATAGAAACTGTAATATACTCAAAATAAATGGCTCCATGTTTATCGGTCTAATCATATCCAGATTATCAATTGTAATTTAACTTCCGTCTTCTATATTGTTACCTCTAGTAGCCCTAACAATATACCTTTGGCCCCATCTGATTTCAACATACTGATCCTTACAATAGCATAGCATTAATTTCACCGGAATGCTGACAACACCCAATTCGACCTCACCGTCAACTCTCTCAACCTTTCTAGCGCTGTTAAATTATTAGATTGCTTACCAATATTGGAAGGAAATAAATTCCCTTAAGTAATGGTTAGATTAAAGGCTTTGCATTTATTCCATGCTTCTAACACTCTTCTCAGTTATTGACTCTATCCCTCTGCCTGGCTACAACCTCAAACTAATGCAATCCACTCACAAATCCCTTTTTATGGCTCTTGTTTAGCTTCCATCCTCATATTCATGGCATTAGTAAGGATGCCTATTCCCACTTCTGTAACATAACCCATACTCTCTGCCTCAACCCACCTGCTACTGGGACCTTCTTTCATATCACTATTACCTCAAGACTGAAATAATTCAATATTTACCTTTCTCAAACTATAAACTAGAAATTATCCAAAATTTTGCTTACAAATCTTAATTGCAGCAAGGTATGCTCACTCATCACACTAGTGCTCGCTGAGCTACATTGGTTCCTGATCAGGTAGTATCTTTATTTTAAAATAACCATTCCTGTCCAGGACTTTAACTTTCCCCATCACTGCAATCACGTTTGGGATATTTGGGTCCATCTAATTCTAATCATTATAAAATCCCTACAATGTGGAAACAGGCCATTTGGCCCAACAAGTCCACACCAATCCTCCAAACTCTCAGACCCATTTCCCTACCCAATGACTAATGCCCCTTACCTGCACATCCCTGAATGCTATGGGCATTTTAGCAAGGCCAATTCACCTAACTTGTACATGTTTGGATTGTGGGAGGAAACCAGAACAGCCAGAGGAAACTCATGCAGACACGCGGAGAATGTGCAAACTCCACACAGACAGTTGCCCGAGGCTGGAATTAAACCTGGGTCCTTGTGAAGCAGCACTGCTAACCACTGAACTACCATGCCACCCCAAATTCTTGTGAAATAATGGGTAGAGTAAGAGACTTGAGGAGAAGTATAATATAAGGGATGACATCTGACTGTGATGGGCTAATAAGATGCAGTTTACATCATTGTAGAAAAAGATGTTGTGCCATGTAATTTTTTATTCTCTCTCTTGCAGATTCATAACAAGAGAAAGCCACAGTAATATGTTTCTAAAATATGATATGCATTTTCCATACCTCAACAGCCTTGATAAATATTCTTTAGCAGCACAAAAAGACCAAGCAGTTTTAATTGCCCCACCATTGATTCCCAAGTATCTAGCCATCTAGGCTCTAAGCTTGGGAATTCCCTCCTTATATTTTTGCATCTCTTTAATTCACTTTCTTTCTTTCAGATGCTTCGTAAAACTTAAAACTCTTCAGCAAAGCATTTAGACACCTGGCCTAATCTCTCATTATATGGCGCAATGTCATATTTGGTTTGAAATGTCTGTTTGAGACATCTTGCTATATTTTATAACTTTACATTGCTATGCAATCATAAGTTGTTGTAATTTGCACCACTTAAAATGATTTATCACATTGGACTTGGTCAGTTCTAATCTTCAGGAGTATCATTCACATTTTTTGGACTAGTAAGAAAATGACTTTTGTCTCATTGTCTTTGTCTGGAACATTCTATTGCACAGAGCAAAGGCATTATGAACAGCTCGGAAACTTAAACAAGTGGTGCAAACCTCGATCCAAAACAGAGATAGACAAGGCAAATATTCAAACATTTTCTTTCAATGTTTGGCTCCAGGGGGAGTTAAAGAACTATAGAAAAAAAAATCAAGAATACTGTGACCCTTAATCTTCCAACGTGAAGCAATGGAAAACCAGTTTTCCATTTCATTCCATCTGGTAGGTTAAGGTCACTATCATTTTCATCAGACCCCGTAAGGATTTCAGTAGCATCTTTGCATCACTTCCAAAGTAAATACAGGATTACATTTTTTCTAGAACTTTAAGCCACAACAAGCATAGGCAAGCTTTATTTGTTCTCTGCTTTCTTTTCATTTCATTATATTCTGTAGCATTTCACAACTTATAACTGTGTGGTGGGTGAAACAAAGACTTATCTAATAATTCTCCCTCTTGCCGCCTGAAGTCTCTGTTCATTCACAGCTTCTGGGAATTCTTTGACAGGGCCATAAATTAGTCAATATCATGTCACTCCAGACTAGCCAGGCACTGCTATTCCTCAATTGAGAAAACACCCTTAACATGTAGAGAGATGCCTTGGAATGTACCTTGTTCAAGCAGAGAGTGAGTTATGTTCCCATGACAACCCTCATTATGTTTACTAAATTCTCTGTGTGATGTTGTCATTCTTTTCTCAGCAAATTGATTATTTGTTCAACCAAAAAAAATTATGATTACGTGTAGATGGCACCAGGCACAATGGCTGTGAAATTCCTGGGCACAGCAGAGCGGAAATGATGATTATTTAGCAAGGTTTTAGGCTACCATAAAACTAGAATAGAATCCTGGTTGTTGGGACAGAGCAAGAACGTGCTCCCCAGGTGGGTTGAATGAAGATTAACTATTAGTATCTCTGAGTCAGTAAATTGGAGGAGAGGAGGAGAAAAGGCAGGGACTTGGGTCTGTGGCACCTGTGGCAATGACTGGGAGAGCCCTTCAGTGTGGAGTCAGGAGGTACTATCCTGCTGTTTTCACCTCCACATTCAGAGGTAAGCAACTTAGTTTTCCACTGTTGACTTTCTCTGAAGCTGGTTTTCGAGTGCAGTAGGCAAAGGATCTAGCTGCCTCAGGGCAGGCCAGTCTTTAGCAGGGTCCTCAAACAGACATTATGCGTCTCTGAAAAGAACCCAGTGTGTGCCTCAAGTAATGATCACCTCTTGCTTGTCCTTGTCCAAAATGATGCACACTATACTTACAATGGTAGGAGCGTAATTCTTCTGAACAACGTCATGGATTTGTGTAGTAATTGGAATAAGGGTCAGGTTGTATTGAGTATGAGATCACTGATTGGGGCTGTTAACCTGGGCCAATCAGGGAGCCCTGGCTGAGAAATCTAAATAGGAGTCTTAGCGATTCTCCTCATTTTCTGAACTGGGTCTGAGCAAGCTACATATACTGTGTTTGTATAAATAAAGGGTTGCTTGTTGACAGCTTCTGGCTCCATGGAATTATTTTAATTAGGTTTCATAACATCTGAAAAGTGCAAGATAAGCAGCCCACAATTTCTGGGCCAAAGTATTGGAGAATGACATTTCCTAGTCCTAACTGACTACATCCATACGTTAACAGAGTTGTTTTCTTATTGGTGGGTCCTGTGGATGGGTACTGTTGTGATGTAACATCAGGTGCAGAGTTGTATGAATCAAAGAGTGCTTGGCAACTATAATTAAGAGAAAGAATTGCAGGCAATGAACCTTAAATTGAAATCTCTAAATATTTTTCACCAAGAACTGAAAAAAATTACAAATCTCTGAGTAGCATACTTCACTCAGTTATCAGTGCATAAATGTTGAATATTTTAATTTCATATGACTCAGTCAGTAATCTGTAAACTGGTGTGGTAGAATGAATATCGCAAGACCTTTAAAAGTATTTAATTTCTCAAAGGATACAAAAGAGACATTTTTGAAACTTCATAAGCGTTTTCTAAGTAATTTGCTGTTTTTATTATATCAATTTACAAAGGGAAGATAATTAAATTGCATTGGTGAAACTTAAATATCCTTGACTTTTAACCTATTTAATAACATATAAAAACATGAGCTTCCTCACAAATAATACAACATAATTAAAAATTCTACTTTAACAGATTTTAAGCATGTTGAAGAGTGTTGGAGAAAATCGAACATAGATAATAAAATGCGAACAGAGAATTGGCTGTAATCGACTCCAGTGTGCAGTTTTATTTATTCTGGCACAAAGCCTTTTTATTTCAATGAACTTGTAAGTGTTTTCTCTTTATATAGTGACCTCTAGAGAGCATATTTCAGGAAGAATCTGGCATCAGTTCTATGAATGTTGTCACTTTTCCATTTTTTTACTAATTTGCTGAGGTAAAGGCAGTGAGAAATATATGTCTTACCACCCAGGAATGCCTATAAGGCTGGAACCTAATCTTTAAAAGACATTAAAGAAGCTATTTAACATCAGATATCTGCTGAAGGACCTCAGCATGATAGACGTGAGGATATTTACTTTATGTTAGTCACCTAGGACATTGAAGTGTCTGTCAAAGAGTCGAGGGAGCTTTCCTGAGAACAATGCTGGACTTTCATCCCCTTGAGGTCGTTTATTGACTAATGCTTGAAATGAGGGAGTGTATCTCCGATGTAATCCACAAGGCATGTGCTGACTGCTGCAACCAAGCAGTAAGACATATCCCCTCAGTCCAAGGAATAAAAGCTGCTGCGTTGAGCCAAAACTCTGAAGGTGGTCTCTGAAAATGGGCTGTCACAGTCTACAATTGGCATTGTCCACTGCTACATAAAAATTGAATAAATGGTATAGAATCCTCCCCACAGCTGTTTCATATGTGAAAGGCATTTGATGGTTCACTGATGTCCACTATCTTTTAGGTCAGGGTTCTTTTAGTTTCAGATATTGGTGGTTCCTGTGTTTCAACAATAAAAGTGTTTGTTACTCTGTTGCTGACTGGGAAAGGCTTGAATTCCAAAACCAATTCAGCTGATAGCAATGTAGTAGTCAAAAACAACAGCAATATGAACACATGACAAGAAGACTATTTGCATTACGTGATCTTTCTTTTTTATACAGATAATATTAAAACATGAAAACATATTGATTTTAATTAATACCATTTATCGATAGCACTGTCAATATCATAATTCTTGTCAACTATAATATTTAAAATTGTGATTTGGGAGCTAGTTTCTAATTTAGTGAAGCTAATAATAATTATACAAGTATCCTGATTTATTGATCCATTCTGCAGATTGAATTCAATGTTATATTGATACAGTACTAAATACACATTAAAAGTAAACAAGAAAAAGAAGTTAAAGTGTATATTAAAAATAGGTCTTAGTGAACAGGTGAATTTAGACTAATAGCAAGCAGAAATACAATCAAATGTCCCTTCTAGCAGCACTGTGCATTTTGCCTTCATTGTAAGGAGGCTGTAAAACATGTTTGGTTTTTATCTAGCCTGAAACAAACATATTTAATCCATCCAGCCTTAAACAAAGGAAATAAAGATTAAATCGCTGATTCCTTCCTCTGGGTTACTCAAGATATCAGAAAAAAGAAAATTTGAGTACTGTGATTCCTTAAAACAGAGACTTTACACTGTTCTTCCCTCCAAACAGGAATCTTGGCTAGCTGCCAAAATGATTGTTCCATTGAATTTATATCACAGCGAAGAGTAGGGAAGTGGAGGAGGTTCTGATAAAATTGTTTGGTTTCTCTGGAGTTCAAAGGTGGTACCATCAGTCAATGTAGAGAAGCCAAAAAGAAGAGGTGGGCTTTCTGTGGCATCAGCATCTGTGAGCATGTCCATAGGCATGTGCACGTGCTTTTCATAGAATCCGTATACTATGGAAGCAGGTCATTCAGCCCATCAAGTCTACACCAACCCTCTGAAAAGTATCCCACCCAGATCCAACCTCCATCCCTGCACTTCCCACAGGTGATCCATTCAGCCAGCACAGCCCTGGCCTCTATGGGCAATTTAGCATGGCCAATCCACCTAACCCACACATCCTTGCACTATGGGAGAAAACTGGAGAACCCAGAGGAAGCCCACACAGACATGGGGAGAACATGCAAACTCCCACGGACAGTTGCCCAAGGGAGGAATCGAACCCACGTCTTTGATCGCGTGTTGCAGCAATGCTAACTATTGAGCCACTGTGACACCCTCTATGTATTAGTTTGTGCATGTCTGATGGAATCTGTGTTTATGCAAGTGTGCCTGTGTATGGTGTGTTTGTGTGTGTGTTTCTGTATAGGGTGCAAGATTGGCAGTTAAAATAGATCAGGGAAGGAGGAAGAGGATCTATTGCTTTTTACCATTTTCTTCAAACCACAACCTTATACTTCAGGGCAGCCACAGTCATTGTCCAAAATTCTCTCAAGTTCTGCACTTCCTGTTTCAAAATAACATGGTGGTCCATCTTTTGTGATAGCACCTAAGTTCATTAAATCATGACACATCATCTTAAAATCTCCTCTGTTTATAGCTGCTATGACAAGGATACTACCACAATATAGATAAATTTCCCTGATCATCAGTACTGGACTCCCACTGTGGAGGGAAGATATCATTCTGAGGCAATTCAATGAACGCCAATCCCAGGCTTTTGGTGAAGTTGAGTAATGGGTTGAAAAAAGGCAGAAGTGAGGACTACAGATGCTGGAGATCAGAGTCAAGATTAGAGTGGTGCTGTAAAAGCACAGCAAGTCAGGCAGCATCTGAGGAGCAGGAAAAATCAATGTTTTAGGCAAAAGCCCATTAAAGGGCTTCCTGATACAAGGGCTTTTGCCCGAAACATTGATTTTTCCTGCTCCTCGGATGCTGCCTGATCTGCTGTGCTTTTCCAGCACCACTCTAATAATGGGTAGAAATGCCAACTCAACCTATCCACAGCAGTCAATCAGCATGAGGAGAGAATTCACAGTCACAACATCTTGGTAATATTGGCCTTCGGTATCTGTCACTAGTCCTCACACGACCTGGCTTACATACAGGAGGTGGTAGAATAAACACTTCATTAGAACATATTTTGGGTTCAAACTGCCAATCATAGTTATTAAACTGTAACTAGATAAGTTAAGAGAGTGCAGTGAAACACTCTACATCTAGAGTAATAACACACTTCACAAATACCCTTAAGACAGTGGGAAAAATAGCAAACAGTTGCATCTGTTGCATCAAACTGCAATACAGCTCAAATCAGCCACAAAAACATGCTACTGAATATTTATGGAGCTTGATGTGTCCTGCTTTTGTCTATATTGGCTTCAAATAAATTGCAGAATTGTACAGCTCTAAAGCGAATCATTTGCTCCATCTTACCCCTGTCAGCTCCTTGAAAGGGTTATTCAATTAGTTTCTCAAGATATTCTGGCTATCACATTTTGGATTTGTGCAAGGAACGAGTTACATTGAGTGCTGAGGCAAGTAGCACTTTTTTTTTACTATTTGGTTCAATTTTTAATCGAACTGTTGCCAGAGAATCACTTGCATAGCATTTGCTTCTTGGTCCTGCACTGTTATCTCAAGATTCTATCCTAGGTCCCTTTCTACTTCTCGTCAACATACTGCTTCTCTCTGACATCATCAGAAAATGCTGTGACCACTAGAGCATGTCTGAGGCTGGGAATCCTGCTGTGGATTACTCACCTCCTGACTCCCAAAAGCCTGTCAACCATCTACAAGGCACAAGTCAGGTGTGTGTTGGAATATTCCCAACTTGCCTGGATGGGTGAAGCTTCAACAACATCAAGATGATTGACACTATCCAGGACAAAACAGACACTTGATTGACAGCACATCCACCACCAGTAGCAGCATTATACACTATCGACAAGATACATTCCAGAAATTCAAGGTAACTCAAACAGCATCTTCCAAACTCCCAAACATTACCATCCAAAGTTCAAGGGTGGCAGGTACATGAGAACATCACCACATGCAATATCTCCTCCAAGCCAGAGAGTCATAGAGTCAGACAGCATGGAAACAGACCCTTTGGTCCAACTTGTCCATTCCGATCAATTTTCCCAAACTGAACTAGTCCCCCTTGCCTGCATTTGGCCCATATCCCTCTAAACCTTTCTTGTTTATGTATCTGTCCAAATGTCTTTTAAATGTTGTAACTGTACTAGCACCTCCACTTCCTCTGGCAGTTCATTCCACAAATGAATGAACCTCTGTGTGAAAAAGCTAACCCTCAGAATCCTTTTAAATCTTTCTCCTCTCACCTTAAAAATATGCCCCCCAGTTTTGAACTCCTTCACCCTAGGGAAAAGACTTTTGCTATTCATCTTATCATGATTTTATAAACCTCTACAGGGCACCCCTTAACCTCTAGTGATAAGAGGGTCCCTGCCCATTCAGCCTATCTTTATAACTCAAACACTCCAGACCCAGAAACTTCCTGGTAAATCTTTTCTTAACCCTCTCCAATTTATTAACATCCTTCCTATAGCAGGTTGACCAGAACTGCACACAGTCCTCCAAAGATGACCTCACCAACATCCTGTACAATTGCAACATGACAACCCAGTCCCTTAGGGTCTGAGCAATGAAGGCAAACATGCTAAATGCCTTCTTAACCGCCTTCATTAATCTTCTTAATGTCAACCTGTTATGCAACTTTCGAAGAACTATATACCTGGACCGTTAGGTCTCTCTATTCCACAGCACTACCCAGGGTCCTACCATTAATTGTACAAATCCTGCCTTTGCTTTACCAAAGCCCACATTTAACCAAATTAAACTCCGCCTGCCACTCCTCAGTCTATTGGCCCAATTGATCAAGATCGCTTTGTAACCTTAAATGACCTTCTTCACTGTTTAATGTACCATTAATTTTGGTGTCATTCACAAACTTATGAACCATGCCTCCTAAATTCTCATCCAAATCATTTCTATAAATGAAAAGCAACAGTGGATCCAACATTAATCCCTGCCAACTGCTGGTCACAGGCCTCCAGTCCGAACAACAACCTTTAACCACCATCACCAGTCTCCTCTCGTCAAGACAATTTTGTGTGCAATCGGCAAGCTCTCCCTGAATCGCATGTGATTTAACTTTACTAATTAGTCTGCCATGCAGAACCATGTCAAAGGCTTTATTAAAGTCCATATCAACGACATCTACCACTCTGTAATTACCAATCATTTTGGTGATGTCCTCAAAAAACCTAATCAAATTTTTGAGATACAATTTCTCATGCACAAAGCCCTGATGACTATCTTTAACAGGTCCTTGTCTTTCCAAATCTATCTAAATCCTATCTCTCAAGATCTCCTCCAATGATTTACCAACCACAGATGTCAGACACACACCAGTCAATAGTTCCCAATTCTCTCCTTACAATCTTTCTTCAATAAAGGCACAACACTAGCCAACCTCCAGTCCTCCAGCACCTCACCTATGGCTGTAGATGATACAAATATCTCTGCTAGGTACCCTGCAATTTCTTTCCTAACTTCCTACAACATCCTGGGGTACATTTGATCAGGTCCTGAAGATTTATCCATCTCCATGTTTTTTTAAGACAGCTAGCACTTTGTCTTTTGTAATGTGAACTATTTTCAAAACATCAATATTTATTTCCCTGGGTACCTTAGCTTCCATGTTTTTCTCCATAGTAAAAACTGACATAAAATATTCTTTCCCACCTCCTGTGGTTCCACAACTAGATTACTTCTTTGGTCTTTAAGGGACCCTGTTCACTCCATATTTTTAAGGTGAGAGGAGAAAGAATTAAAAAAGACATAAGGGGCAATTTGTTTTACACAAAGAGTAGTTCATGTGTGGAATGAATTTCCAGAGGAAGTGTGGTTTGTGGGTACAGTTACAATGTTTAAAAGATATTTAGGTAAGTACATGAATAAGAAATGTATGGAGGGATATGGGCCAAATTTGGTTTGGGATTATGGTCGGCATGGACTGACTAACTGAAGTGAAGGGTTTGTTTCCGTGCTGTATGAAGCTATGACTCTCCCGAGTTGGTCTTTTGCCCTTAATGAACTTGTAGAATCTCTTTGGATTATCCTTAACCTTATCTGCCGAGGCTATCTCATATACTCTTTTCACCCTCCTGATTTCCCTCTTAAAAATGCACCGACACCCCTTGCACTCTTCAAGGGGTCCTAGTGGTCCATACCCAATATGTGACTCCTGCTTACTCTTGACCATTCTGAAATATATTGATGTTGTTTTATTGCTGCTGGGTCAAAATCCTCTTTCACAGTTTTGTGGATATACCAACACCTTACAGACTTCAGTGGTTTAAGATGGCAGCTCACAATCACCTTCTGAAGGGCAACTCAGGATAGACAAGAAATGCTGGTCTAGTCAATAACACCCATTATTAAAAATTAGTTTTTAAAAGTCTCAATTTACACATACCTTGATGACAGTTGAGATTGTAGTGCTGGAAAAGCACAGCAGGTCAGGCAGCATGCGAGGAGCAGGAGAATTGATGTTTTGGGTATAAGCCCTTCTTCAGGAATGCTCGAAACGTCGATTCTCCTGCTCCTCGGATGCTGCCTGACCTGCTGTGCTTTTCCAGCACCACACATGCAACTCTGATCTCCAGGATCTGCAGTCCTCACTTTCTCCTACCTTGATGACACCCAACTGAAACACTGTTTTTCCTCTCTCGACTCCTCTGCTGTCTTATTTGGAAACTTGATTTTTTTTTATGACATCCAATAACAGATGTGCAGAAGTTTCCTTTGTTAGAATATTAAAAAGACTGAAGTCATGGTTTTTGGTCACCCTTCGAACTCCTCCCTAGCTACTAACTATATCTCCCTGTCTAGCAACAACCTGAGATGAAGCCATACATTTTGCAACCTTGGTGTCATAATTGACATTGTGATGAGTTTCTGAACTTCAATTTGTGTCATCTCTAATTCCACCTATTTAAACCTCCATAACGTGGCTTAACTTTGGCATGGCCTCATCTTTGCTACTGCTGAAGCCTTCATCCATCTCATTCTCACCTTTAGACTTGACTAATCCAATGGCCTCCCATGTTCTGCCCTCTGGGAACTTGAGTGATTTATTTATTGTCACTTGCATTTTACAGTGAAAAGCTTCAACAGTCGCCATGATCTGACACCATTTTGAATAAAAAGGATAAAAGATATACCTGAAAGAGAGTCATCCTCTACTGCATCGCCACTGCCTCACCTGAACCACCAATCTTGGGGTCGCTACTCTTTAGGCACCATCTCTTCGTCACTGGGCCCACCTCACCACTGATGCCAGGTCCTGTGCTGAAGTCACACTCGCCCCAAATCCAGAAGTTTGCTGAATATGTCTTCACTCATCCCAAATACCCAACACCCTTGTTCCCATTGACCAACATCAGTAAACACCTGAACTTTAAAATCCTCATCCTTGTTAACGAATCCCTCCATGACCTTGTCCTTCCTTAAGTCTATAATCCACTCCACCTTCAAAGATCTCAGTGTTTAACTAATTCCGGCTTGATGAAGAATATCTCAAATTTTGATTGCTCCATCATTAGTGGCTATACCAATAGATGTTAATGGCCTAAGCTTTGGAATTGCCTTCCTAAACCTTTGACCCTCATAAATTGATATTCAACTTTAAGACACTTCATAAAACTGGTTTCTTTGGTGAAATGTTTGATGACATTTCCCAATATTGCCTTGATCCCTAATTTGGATTGAAATGTTCCTCTGAAGCCCATTAAGTCATCTTAAATCCAAAGAACTGTAGTTGTCATATAAATAGAAGTTGGTTTAGAGTCATACAGTTGAGGATATAGTTAATGAAGCATGCAAATACTTTATAAACTACAGAGCAAGAAACTGTTTCAGCTAGCAAAATTGTTGGCAATAAGAGGACATAAAAAGATCCAGAGAAGGAATAAAAAAGACATTAATGTTTTACATTATTATAATCTGGAATGTCTGCATCTTTCAAAGCATATGTAAAATAGGCCCAGCAGCCCCCTTTAGTGCTGCATAACTGAAATTTGTTCAAAGTTCTAATCCATTGCAAATAAAGTACATATTCAGTGTTTTATAATATTTTTGACAGAGGAAAAATACTCTTGTTGGGACCTCTCTGTTCAGCTGGTGAACACAGTGTTAACTCTTGTTTTCATTTACAGCAAGCGCAGTGCAGACATCTGCTTTGTCTCAAATCCTCAAAGGGGGTTGAATGATTGACACTGGCAAAATAACAGTCAGGCTTACCCTTGTATTGCCTGCTGACCAGAGTGCATTGGATTAAAGGATCAAGAATCGTGTTGTCACAATAGATGGAAGGACTTGTTAGGGGAACAGCATAATGAAAAAAAACACAAGAATTTGGAAAGATGCTGGAAGGGAATGGATCAAACGCCTCACAAATAAATCATTGAGAGACAAGAGTGGAAATTTCTACTTTGGCATTCCTGATGAGATAACTAATCTTTTTAAATCATTGCTGGCATTCACATGATTACATACACCTTCTTCAGCACATTGTCCATCGTTATGAAACAGAGCAGCTAATAACTGGGTAGGACACCCATCTTCTCTACTACACTCACCACAGTGATGCCTATGCTACTCTTTCAAATAAGGTAAGGAGTTTTATCACTGATAACAAGACCGGGAGATCCCTGACCCAAAGTCATACAGCTATACAGATCCTTTGATCCAACTCGTCCATGCTGACCAGGTTTTCCAAACTAAACTAGTCCCACTTGTTTGTGTTTAGCCCGTACCCATCTAAACTGCCCCTATCCATGTACCTGTCCAAATGCCTTTTAAAAGTTGCGTACCTGCATCTACCACTTCCTCAGCCAGCTCATTCTATACACGAACTATCCTCTGCATAATAAGTTGCCCATCAGGACCCTTTTAAATTAATCACCTCTCACCTTCAAATTATGCCCTGTAGCTTTGAACTCCCCTATCCTGGGGAAAGGACCTTTGCTATTTACCTTATCTATGCCCGCCATGATTTTATAAACTTCTGTAAGATTACTCCTCAACCTCTTATGCGCCAGGTCAAATATTCATAGCCTATCCAGCTTTTCCTCATAACTCAAACACTCCAGTCCCAGCAACATCCTTGTAAATCTTTTCTACACCCTTTCCAATTTAATAATATCTTCCCTATAGTAGGGTGAGGCTTGTTCCTGATGAAGGGCTGATGCCTGAAAAGTCGATTCTCTTGCTTCTCAGCTGCTGTCTGACCCGTTGTGCTTTTCCATCACCACACTCTCAACTCTAACCTCTGGCATCTGCAGTCCACACTTTTTTCCTTTAGCAGGGTGACCAGAACTGAAAACAGTATTCCAAAAGTAGCCTCACAATGTCATGTACAACCACTACATGACGTTCCAACTCAAAAGTCCTGAAAGTGCATGTTACATTGATCATAAGATAGATACAAAAGGCAGCAGAGTACTTATGGTGCTGATCTGGCAACCCAGAAATCTGAATACTGATCAAGAGAAATGAGTTCAAATTGTGCTCTGGCAACTGAAAAATTAATTTCAATGAAATAAATCTGGCATGAAAGTGTTAATATCAATAATGGTGACAATGAATGTGTGAGTTTGTCATTAAAAAAAATCATTCACAAACAATTGAAAAGAACTGGGGTGTTATCTCCAGAGGGTGCCCTTTACCCCTGAGAAGATGGAACACTCTTCCTTTCCATTTGCACATTAATTTAAATCAGCTCTGCAATCCCTTTCTTGAGTTCCCAAAAATTCCTGAACCCAAAGTCTCTGGAATTATCTAAGTCCAAAGTTATGGGATGGCCTGTTGCACAGCCCACCTTCAAAGCCTAATGCATCCAGGATTGTTGGTGCTGCTGGCCAATCAGAATGTGTCTCTGTCCCAGTGAAAGTCCAAAATCCCACAAGGCATTTGTTCAGTCTTCCCGTACCTTATAGCTGCAGAGTGAGTTTGGCTGGGTGGCTTCTAGCTTTTTCTGCCAACAGGTTGTGCACTCTGCACCATTGGAATTTTCTACCCAATGTTCCTCAGCAGCCTGCATTATGTAAGATGATGGTTTGTGCCATGGTGGCCAAATCAGGTGTGGTATAGAACATTAATCTGGCATGGTAGTTTCTACTGTCGATAAGTGTGGCATTGGAAAAGTACAGCAGGTCAGACAGCATCCAAAGAGCAGAAGAGTCAATGTTAGCGAGTTTTGAGAAGATTTGTACCTCAGGTTGAGGTTCTGATCTAGGTTTGCTCCCTGAGTTGGAAAGTTCATTTTCAGACGTTTTGTAACTATACTAGGTAACATCATTAGTTAGCCTTCAGATGAAGGACTGATGGTCTTCAGGAATATTTCAATGAGCCACCACACACTGCAGCACAGAGGAACTACACAGAGCAGAGGAAAAACACCTATACAGTGCTTTCAAAAAGAATGGGTATCCAATGAATGCAGTCCGTTGATTTCTCAGCAACAAACACAAACAAGCAGACAAAACAGAAACCCTAGCCACTCTCCCCTACATCAAAGACATCTCAGAAATGACTGCCAGACTACTCAGACCTCTTGGCTTCATGGTACCCCACAAACCCACCAACACACTAAAACAACAGCTAATGAACTTGAAAGACCCTATACAGACAACAAGCAAAACTAATGTCATTTACAAAATACCTTGCAAGAACTGTAACAAATGTTACATTTGACAAACAGATAGAAAAATAGCCTCCAGAATGCATGAACATCAATTAGCCACAAAAAGACATAACCCACTCTTACTAGTATCCTCACATACAGATGAGGAAGGACACCACTTTGACTGGGACATCACATCCATCCTAGGACAAGCCAAACAGGGACATGCACAGGAATGCCAATTAGAACTCTATCAACAAACCCATTTACCATCCCCGAGAGAAAGAACAGGAAATGACATCACCACAGAAAATGGTGTCACCACAGGAAATGACATCACCAACCCAAGGAAACCTAAACACTTAAATAGGAAGTGGGCCATGCCACCAGTGCTTCATCCAGATGCTCACTGATGATGTTGTCTCGTATGGTGACAAAATGTCTGAAAACAAACCTTCCAGCTCAGCGAACAAACCTACATCCAGAATCAATGTTTCAGGCGTAAGCCCTTCATCAGGAATTCCTGATAAAGGCTTATGCTCAAAACGTCGACTCTTCCGCTACTCGGATGCTGCCTTACCCGCTGTGCTTTTCCAGCACCACACTTTTTGACTCTGACTCTCCAGCATCTGCAATTCTCCCTTGCTCCATGGTAGTTTCTACAGCAAATGGTGTTGTTCTCAGAAACTGCAGCAATTACTGGCTTGTGTGTTCACTGGGTCCTCCTAGTTGAATATTTCCAATATGCCTCAAAACAGTTGCCTCCAGGGCCATAGCCATTTGTGATTGTCTCCCAGTTTTCATTCCTGTGTAACCAAAGTGAGTAAGGAAACTCCTCATGATTCCACAGCAGTAGTCATCAGCTTCCTTACAGCCCAGTCCAATGTCCCCTCCTGGAATCTGCTGCTGGAACGGCAAGCTCACTGTTAGTGATGGCTGAGGAGGTTCGACAGGGGAAGTATGGTTATCACTGATAACTCATGCCGTGTATGACAGTGTGATCTGAGGATGAACCTCTGTTAGCTTCCAATTTGCTCGAGTGATAAAGAAAACAGATCTTGTCCAAAATGCCAGAATTAGAAATGAGGGTTGTTTTCAGGGTCAAGAGAAACAGTTCCTGAGTTGATTGCCAGCAGTTGATGCTCAGTGGACTTTGCATCAACTGACTGTTTGGGTGCAGTGGTAGCATTCCTACCTTTGAGCCAAGAGGCCCAGGTTCAAGTCCCACCTAATCTAGAGGTGTGTAATAACATTTCTGAGAAGATCTTAGACCTGACTGCACCCTCATGGGCTGCTGGCTTCTGAACAGAGAAAGTGATCATAAGGGAAAGATGGAAACTTACATTTGTGCTAAACTATATATTTACAATAAAACCCTTATATATCTCTGAATGTCTTTTGCTGCCCAATTCAGAATATGGATTGTTGGTACATGAGACACAAAATCAATTTCATAGGTACTTGATATTAGACACAATGATTCAAAAATGAATTGAGGTCCTTAATGGTCTAATGAATAAATGCATAATTGAGTATGTTGCTGAACTAGACACATCACAGGATCCCACTCCACCAAAGACTCCTCCATCGCCAGACCATAGCAACATGACGGCTGGAGGAAGAGCGCCTCATCTTCCGCCTAGGAACCCTCCAACCACAAGGGATGAACTTAGATTTCTCCAGTTTCCTCATTTCCCCTCCCCCCCACCTTGTCTCAGTCAAATCCCTTGAACTCAGCATCGCCTTCCTAACCTGCAATCTTCTTCCTGACCTCTCCGCCCCCATCCCCACTCCAGCATATCACCCTCACCTTGACCTCTTTCTACCTAGCACATTTCCAACACCCCCCCCCCCCAAGTCCCTCCTCCCTACCTTTTATTTTAGCCTGCTGGACACACTTTCCTCATTCCTGAAGAAGGGCTCATGCCCGAAACGTCGACTCTCCTGCTCCTTGGATGCTGTCTGACCTGCTGCGTTTTTCCAGCAACACATTTTCAGCACATCACAGGACGCTCTGGTTTGAACTTCAACTAATCTTGAGCTTCCTCAATAAATCTTAGAATTCTCAGTTAGGAATCACAGAACATTAGCCAGAGCCCCTGAATTTAATAATCCTTGTGGAATTTCCCCAGCCATGCATGTTTAATAGTGAAGTGATCAGAGTTGGCTGCACTGGCCTCAATCCTTGACTAGGCTGCAAATACTCACTCTCTCATTGCCACACATGAAGAATAGCTACTAAAATGAGGTTGTGGAGATTTTCCAGCACTTGTGGATTCATATGTCAGAGAAAGAAGAGAAGGTATCTGCACTTGATATCTGAAGGAGTTGAGTTGCAACAGGCACATTTCAAGGTACGAGTGCACTTCATTTATTTGCACAACATGAGCAAATGCAGAACAAGATGCCGGATGTTCATTTGTCTCTGATCTACATTTTGTAATATTGTGTTTGCAATGAATTTCTTTTCTTCCCTTTTGGCCAGATGCCAAAAATAACCAGAAACTTCCAAGACACAGTAGTCGGCCAGTGCACTCAGGAATTTCCTTGGGATGTGGGCTTTTAATTTTCCATGTGTTTTGTGAAACTAATATTCCACTATTGTAGGACTGTTCTCCTGTGGCTGGTGTATTTGTGACCTGAGATAGGAATAACTGCTTTTTGCTGCATGTCTGTGTACTACTTGGTAAAATTAAAGTAACAATAGTCAAGCCGGAACAGAAAGAAAGTTGAGTGGTCTGTTTATTTAACAAGGATGGCGACTTACTGTGTTTTTCAAACATGTTTTAAAATGGTCAATGGATTTACAAAAGTATTTTGATCAGTGCTGAATCTAGACAATTAACAATCTTATTTTGTGAACTCCAGCATAAACTCAAAAAATTAATACTTGTCTTTGCCATTCCATTGTTTCATTAGATTGACTGAGACAACCAAAACTGAATGGTAGCTGCAGTACAAACGCCTCCATATATTATAAGACCCCACACATGTTCCTGCACTGAACAAGTGTCTTCTTCATTCTAAGGGACTATCAAGCACACATGGACACACAAACACACAAACACACATACACCCTCGTTCATTCATACTAAGTTGGAATACATAAAAAATACAGTCCAATTTCCTATAATTAAAGACAAGTTGGAAGCAAATGGATTATTATGCGTGCAGCTCAAGTTGGCCAGAAGACTGCTTTGTGATATAGAGTAATTTCAGTAGTGCAGGTTCTGTTCCCATACCAGCTGAAGTAACAATGAAGACCTTCTCAAACTTGCTCCTTGCCTGAAGTGACATGACCCTCAGATTAAACTCACCCCTCTCTAACGAGAAAGAATCCCATGAGGTGATGGAAATTTTCACTTTTCAATCCGTGTCCATGACTATATAACTGCACATGTGTGTGAGGCTGTGTGTTCATAAGTAAATTAAACATAAGAATGGAGTATATTTTCCTATTGCAGGAGATAGAGTTCTGCCATTAAAAAGTCCATCACAAGTCATTTGCACATGTGTAGTTGATGCTTATGATACTTGATTTTAGTAAATAATTGTTGTAGTTCATATAGAACAGAAAACCACAGCATCGTAAGTGAAGCATTCATATTTCAAATTACAAACATTAACATATTCAGGTTATCCATGTAAGATTATGTCACCGGTGTTTCACAGAACTCTCTTACTTCTTCTGTTAGTCAGAATGACTCTGAGCTACATAAGGACATTTTATGGATCTTACTAGGAATGAACAGTTACACATGCTATCTGGTTTCGCTATAATAGGTATTGTAGCTATTTGTATGTGAAATTAAGTGATTTTTTTTGATAAATGGAAGTTTGCTACTGGATGCAACATTCCAATTTTAAACAAAAGCACACAATGCTTCACCTAACAGCAGTATTGGCCACAATTACAGTCATATAAGAGAGACTCATTTGTATGCAGCAAATTTCAAAACCACAAAATGTCTCAAAATAATTTGTAAACAGCTAAATATGTTTTTTAAAATATTTACTGCTGCAAATGTAGGAAATGTGGCAACCACACAAGACTCAACAAGCACCCATTAATGAGCAGTGATGCTGTGAGAATACTGGTGTGCTCGATTTCTGTCGAGATATCCCATTACATTACACATTGAAGTCAAGACTGGAGGTGAATACATTCACAGGTGAGAGATAATTAGATCAGAATATACAGATGTTGTTCAGTCACTATTTAAAGTTAGAGATTCTGCAACATTATATTCCTGTCCAGAAAGGAAACTACTGATTGAAATATGTCCTGCTGTAATGAAGTCTTCCCATTAGTGCTGGTGATGTACTAATTAGTAATTACAATATGACATGTTTATGGGCTTCAATTCTAATTGTGAGAATTGGAATTACTGATGGAAAAGGTTGACAGGACATTTTTATGACTCATCGATTTCTCAATTTGCGCTCACTAGTTGATGAATATGTTCACTTTCGATAACTGCTCTCTTTGTTTTGCTGACTGCCTTATTTTTCCTCTTCTGGTTCTGATTTTGTTTTCTCTTCTTAGCATTTCTTTTTATTTTAAACTGTGTAATTCAGGCAGTTGGTTGAATTGTCTTTCCAGCCATTTGATCTTTCAGCTGCATGTATTGACACTGCAAATCATGATTACAATGGAGAGGATCAAGTAATTTCCTTGCTCATTACACATGGAAACAGCACTGAGGGAATATATTTTGTGCGGGTAGCTTTTATTATGTAACTATTCTCTACGCACTGCAAATATCATCATGTCTTTGCTGTCATTTCAATCACGACTTCTGGTTTCTCTCATGGTCCTGATCAGAGAAATATAGAAAATAGAAGGAATAGGCCATGCGGCCCTTTGAATCTGCTATGCCATTCAAGACAATCATGGCTGATCATTCAACACAGTATCTTGTTGCCACTGCTCCCCATTTAATCCCTTTAGCCCTGAAAACTATATCCAATTTCCTATTGAAAGCATTTAATATTTGGCTTCAACTGCTTTTTGGGGTAGTGAATTCCATAAGCTTATGACTCTGAGTGAAGAAAGTCTTCCTTATCTCGGTCCAAACTGGCCCAACCCACATCCTTAGACTGTGACCCCTTGTTCTGGTTTTCCAGTTCATCAGGAACATCCTGTTTGGTCTTGTTTGAATCTTATGGTTTTTATGAGATCCCCCTTATTTTTCTAAATTCCAGTGAATATGGTCCTAACTTCATATGTCAGTCCTGTCATCCCAAGTATCAGTTTTTCACTCCCCCCCTCCATTGCTAGAATCAAAGCTGCACAGTATGCTCATCATGTGTTCTTACCAAGGTCTTGTCCAATTGCAACAAAACATCCTTACTTTTGTACTCCAATTCTGGTAATAGATTCCAATGTAAATTACTCTATTCTGTGTTCTGCCTTAATTCCCACCCCATCACAAATTCTTTGACTCTTATAATGCATTGGCTGACACAATTCTTCCTTGTTCATTTATAACATTCCCACCCCTCAACCACGTTGCTCAAACAATAATTAGCACACGACTGCACCTGTCTACTTCCAATTCAATGGTGTAGTGTTTTTGACATAGGTACAAGTGGCAGTTGTGGCACACATTACACCCAGACGTATGCCTCTTTTCAAAAGTATCATTTCCGCTGCCTAGATATTGCAGATAATGCTGAATTTACCATGAATCAGCACAATCAGTTAATGCTTTGCAAGGCCATACATTTTGT
This sequence comes from Hemiscyllium ocellatum, assembly GCF_020745735.1. Classification (NCBI taxonomy): domain Eukaryota; kingdom Metazoa; phylum Chordata; class Chondrichthyes; order Orectolobiformes; family Hemiscylliidae; genus Hemiscyllium; species Hemiscyllium ocellatum. Next base: position 19,173,464 of record NC_083417.1, on the reverse strand, counting down.
TTTGATTTTTAAAATGTATCATATTTCTTGCTGGTTACTGGTCAGCACTGCTGCCTCACAGCACCACGGATCTGGGTTCGATTCCCACCTCGGATAACTGTCTGTGTAGAGTTTGTATGTTCTCCCCGTGTCTGCGTGAGTTTCCTCCGGATGCTCTGGTTTCCTCCCACAATCCAAAGATGTGCAGGTCAGCTGAATTGGCCATGCTAAATGGCCTATAATGTTAGGTGCATTACTCAGGGGTAAATGTCAGGGGGTGGGTTACTCTTCAGAAGGTTGGTGTGGACTTGTTGGGCCAAATGGCCTGTTTCCATACTGTAGGGAATCTAATCTAATCAATACATTTTGTTTCATTAAATATTATTTTAATGTTTTATATGTTAGAGTGATATCATGATGAAAATGGAATAACATTCCCGAAAATAGGATGATCAAAAAAACAGGTATTATACATCAACGTCAATTAACCATCTGTGAGTTAATCAATTAAAATTTGAACAAAAGATATTTTAAAAGTTCTAGTTGGATTGAGGAACAGTTTTCTTTTCCATTTTTAAAAAAATTCAAAATATTTCAAAATGTAATAGTTAGTGACGTGGTATCCAAAATGATGCAGCTTAATGTTTGAAACCTCCTGCATGAAATTGGGCTGCTCTGTGGTGATAATACACCAGCTTGACTTTAAACCAGTTCAAAGTGGGACTTCTGCCCCTCAGAGATGGCAACTCCTGCCCCAGTGTACTGTGAGCTGGCTGATTAATCAGCAGCTCTCTAGTCCCAGCAGTACCAAAAGCCAGGAGTGGCCATAGTTGGAAGTACAATCAGTATTCACAAAGAAGTGAAGATACCTCCAAGTCAGGACATGGAAAGTTGTGTGGTTGTTGCGCTAAAGAGACTAGATCGATGGTTTTGCAGGAGGTGCCTCCAATTGGCACAGAGCAGCTGGGGTCTCACTTTCTGCTCAACAGCAGCACATACTGTCAAAGTTACCAGGTGTCTTGCCTTGTTTCCTCACAGACCAAAAAATTGCAACATGCATGAAATAAGACCCTTAAAACACAATTATTTTTCCAGTTTTGGGCTATCATTAGCGTAAGGTTGCGTGGACTGGATGACATCATCTCTGCCCTTGGAAAGTGGCAGGGAACAGAAAAGGGGAAGGTTTTATGTGCTTCTCAGTCTTCAAATGTGCCAGAGTGGTTGCAGAGGGCATCTAGTTTATACTCAAAGTGGAATTAGTGGGAACTCATTTTTAACTCACCTTTGTGATTGTGATTCATTTCGTGGATGTACGTTTTCTTTGGAGACATGAAAATCATCAAAATCAATCGCAAGACATGGGAAACAGCAACCAATGAGAGATTCAAGTAACGACATCAGCTGTGGCCAGGAGTTCACCACTATGGCAACATGTTGTTTTAGAAACTCCAAAACAGATACCAGCCTTAGAAACAAGCGGAGATCATCCCACACCACCAACAAAGGATAACTTCATATGTGGCAATCTTTGTCTTTCTTGTCTTGACTTGTTCAGCCATCAAAGAAAGTGAAACAGATGATTTCATATGACCTCAACATATCCTAAGGCTGCATTCTCATAATCTCTTGCAGATGGAACCATGCCAATCATCCCTCTGACCTCAAATCAATCAGTGAAAATGCCCCTCATAAGATAACCCTTTCAATCCATTGCTTTGTTTGATTTTGCATCTGCAATTGTTCTGTTGGTCTTATCATTGCTCACCCACTTGGACATCCTTGTGATACATTGTCTCTCCACACCAATTGGAAAGCAGGTCTACAATTTGTTACCTATTGAATTGAGAATGATTGACTGACAAACAGATAGCCTGCATTCCACCATCCTCAGTTAAGCAAATGTGTTCATGGAAGATCAAAAGTCCTTTTAATATCTCAATGATTTTTCTTCCAGGTAGTTCACAACAGCATCCTGGAAATAAGATGTATGACACATCTCCTGGACAGATAGCAACCCGACCATTGTCCAAAGCTACAGTGTTCTTTTAAAACACTATGTTTGATCATTGATAATTATTCCCAATTCACACTATTCGTCAAACCATCTCAAATCATTAATCTTTTAACATATGTTTAGAATTGATTTATATGTCTTTGATTTAACATGATTAAATTCTTAGAAATTAATTGTGCATTGAATGCAGATAGAATTTTCCTGCTGGTTTCATGAAATTTCCAGGATTAGTTATGCTGCAAGCATATTTAGCATTCCACAGGCTTGATAACACAAAGTTCTCAACATCAAACTTTTATCTGATAGGAATATCACTGGGCCAATTAGGTAAGATTAAAGATAATCCAATTCAAGCTTTCTCCATAAGTGCAAGGGAAATGATCAATGCCAAAGAAGGCCACAGTATGGGTTGGAGTAGACACCAAAGCTAGAAGTTTCTTAAACCCTCGCCTAGAAATTGACTAGCAGGTCGATAAACCTGTCAGCTGACACATACAGGACCATAGCAAACAAGATTAAAATCCTGTTGGTGCATTTTTTGTCCCTTATAATAATGTCCAGTAAGGATAGAGGGCATGCTTTGGGAAAGAGCAAATTCTGAGACACTTCCCCTCCTTTCATTCTCCGCACACACACCTGAAGTGGAATGGGTACCCTCTATGAATGTTTTATTGAAATACCTCCTTCCCTAATTTGCAATCTCTACAGCTGTCAGATGTAATGAAGCACTCGTAAACATCCATGGCTGGGTTCTCCAATAAGAATCCTAATAACTGTATTAAAGTTTGCTAGAATGGGACCCTAACTGAACAAATTCTATGATATAAACCATACATGGAATACCACTAAGACTTCTAATCATGTTCTGCTTCTAGAAAGTCTGTAACATTAAGTGAGAATTGGACATGTTGAAGTTTTTCTTATTGGTGTATTGATTGCAGCCAGCCTTGCTTATTAATGTGGAGAGATGATGACGAGAGAGCCAAACATAAAATGAAAAACACTAGTTCATCTAGAAGGCAAAGATACTGTCAAATGCCACAGTACAAAAAGCTCCTGAAGTGCTAAATACAAATAAATATATTCAGACACCACCCTAGCAAAAATATTTTAACAACTTCCAAAAATTCCTATCAAACCTCAAACAAGAAATTCCCACCCACAAGGACTTTGGATGAAAGTGAACGTAGATATTTTAATTATTGACTTTGTACAAAACATGGAGAGGATATTTGGCTTATAACTCAACCACAAGATACTTATTATGAAGAAAATTAAAAAGATTAGTCCTGTACCAATTGCTGGGATGAGCAATTGTGGCCTGGAAATGTAATTTTTCATAGTAAGTTTGTGAGCTCATTTTTTTTTGGATAAAAGGTCTTATGGTAGGGTCTAAAAAGAGAAGTATTAAAACAATAAATCTCAAAAACTAATGAGCATCGTTAAAAATGCAAGGCGCTAATTTATGTTCAATGGTCAATGGATACTTTGCCAGTTATCTGTAGATAGACCAGGCTCTTTAACACACTCAATAATAAGTTATATTGAAAAAGTGCTTGGAACACAGAAAAAGGGTACTGAGCTACCACACAATTTGCGATTACCTGCTCACCAAATCCTGTCTTTTATACTGAACAGGAAGAAGACACTGTGATAATGTTACTACAGCTGGGATAAAGAAGCATGCCAGTGATATTGCTCAGAAAGGCAATGTGTGATTATTGTAATGGCTAAAATAGAAAATGCTCAGCAATTTTTACAATATTATTCATCTTCACTAACTATTATTCCCCATGTCCCTTTGCACTAAAGCCTTTTTGAGAAAATTTAATCTTAAAACCTAGTTTAATTGATGTATTTTTTACTTACAAACCAATTCTAAAAGCTGATCTAAAATATCAACCCTGAGCTGTGGGAAATTTTCCATGATGTCTTTCTCAGATGCCAGGGTCCAGGTGTTTATGAGTCAGATTTCCATGTCTGCTCTGAGATAGCAACTTGTTTAGCTCTCACATATAACAATGTAGTTCTTTTTCATTGCAGCCTCTTACTGCAAATTGAAATATTGAAAGTTTAAAATACAGTGAGATTGACACACAAATGCCAACCTACTTGTGTGTAGTTCAATGACTTGCAAACCTATGACTGGCTGAAGGCTCTCTTAGTTTAATTGTGAAGACTGAAGTTGCATATTTCAGGATTACTTGCAAAGGATAGCCCTGCAGCAACCTGAACAAATGTGTGTGAAAGAGTTGCGACCTATTCTAACTGCTTTGCATAGGATCTGAACTAAGCTGAACAGGATAAATTAAAATTTTAGATGGCATACACCATGTACCTGCATGTTTTGGTAGACAGATACCGATAGTTGTATTACTGAAGCAGCAGAAAGCAGGGACAGGCACTGATTTGATAGTCTTCATGTAAGAATAAATTTTCAAGATCCTGAAACAATGAATCTATCGTTTACTGCTCGAATAAAAATAACACAGTTGGATCTGAAGTAATACATTCTAGGCTCCCCTTTCCCTTCAAACTAATTAAGTTGCAAGGTTATCAAAAAGAAATTGTTATTTTTGTCTGTATTAAGACAACGCCAATTAAAGTCAGGATTAAAGACATGATTTATAAAGCTGCACTGCTCTTGAACATCAAATTGAAGCTGGCTCAAAAATGAAGAAAGGGTATTTTTATCACGTTTCTGACAGAGTGAAGTCAAAAACAGGTAGAGCAAACCCATGCACTTGTTTACTTTGTAGCTCTCGGGTCTACTATAGGTCATGGATTTTGGTGTGACAGCAGTTCATATGTTTACACTGGCAGAAAACTAAGTGCCAGTGGAGTCCCACCACCTCCCTGGAGCCAGAAATCTGGTCTGGACTCACTCATACACTAGCATATAATTTTGTTCCCAGTCAATAGCCTGACTTGTATTACGTAATACGTTTTATAGCTTAACATCATTCATTGTTATGATATCTGGTCATTATGCACTGTGCAGTTTAATGCTTAATCTTCCTGTTTTTAAGTGCTATCTTTGTCTAACCTTCTCACCCATCCTCTGTGTATGAACTATCATTTCAAGAAGCTTTAAACAATGAATAGAATGGTCTCAGCCATGTATTCAGGTTATTTGTTTTGCTGCAAAGTTTTCTCATACTTACCGTTTTTTTTGTTCATTTCATCAAATCAATGTTCTTGCTCTACACAAACAGGAGCTGATGAAAAAGTGAAATTGAGTTGAATGAATAAATTGAAATGTTGTTCCTAAGTACAGAAATTCCTTTGCCATGGTTAAAATAGATTTTGTTCTGAAGTTTTCTTTGCCACCATAGAGAAAACATGGGGCATTATTTAGGACCAATGCTTGAATCATAAAGCAGGAAGAAAGAATAAATGTCCTTATGAAAATAGTTATTAGACTTTGAACTCCATTGACATATGGTAATTGAGACTGATCCATTTGCAGAAGGGAAGGGAAATTAAAAATGAGATAAATATCAACAAGAAAGAGGAGAAAATTGAGATCAGATATACAGTTGACACAGACACAAAGGGTTGAATATCTTTTTCTGGAGTTCTACTTTCTACAGCAAAGGTGGAAATAGAAAGGTGCAAGATTAATGCCTTTATGATCATAAAATGTTCCAAATAGAACATAGAACAGTACAACACAGTACAGACCCTTCAGCTCTTGATGTTGTGCTGACCATTTATCCTCCTCGACAATCAAACAAACCTACAGACCTGACATTTTACTATCATCCATGTGCCTATCCAAGAGTCGCTTAAATGTCCCTAATGTATCTGACACTACTACCACTGCTGGCAATGCATTTCACACACCCACCTGTACATTTGTAAAGAACCTGCCTCTGACATCTCCTCTAAACCTTCCTCCAGTCACCTTAATGTTATGCCCCCTCATGATAGTAATTTCCACCATGGGAAAAAGTCTCTGGCTATCCACTCTATCCATGCCTCTCATCATCTTGTACACCTCTATCAAACCACCTCTCAGCTTTCTTCACTCCAATGAGAAATGCCCTAGCTTCCTCAACCTTTCTTCATAATTCATACCCTCCAATCCAGGTAGCATCCTGGTAAATCTCCGCACTCTCTCTAAAGCTTCAACATCTTTCCTATAATGAGGTGACCAGAACTGAACACAATATTCCAAGTGTGGTCTAACCAGGGATTTAAAGAGCTGTAGCAAAACTTCATGGCTCTTAAAACTCAATCCTCCTGCTAATGAAAGCCAACATATTATGCGCCTTTTTAACAACCCTATCAACTTAGTTGGCGACTATGGACATGGAGCCCAAGGTCCCTCTGTTCCTCCACACTGCCAAGAATCCTGTCTTTAACTGTAAACTGCATTCAAATTCCACCTTCCAATCACTTCAAAATGAATCACTTCACATTTTTCCAGTTTGAATGCCACTTCTCAGCCCAGCTTTACATCCTGTCAATGTTCTGTTGCAACCTACAATAGCCCTCCACTAACCTTCATGTCTTCGGCAAGCTGACTAACTTACCCTTCCACTTCTTCATCCAAATCATTTATAAAAATCACAAAGAGCAAATGTTCCAAAGAAATGTGACCACATATATGACAAGGAAAGAAATGTTAGTACAGGTAATTTAAGACTTTGTCTAGGAAGTAGATTTTAAGCAGGATCTTAAAGGATGAGAAAAAACTGGAGATCTATTCAGAAACCCTTAGACAACTGAAGGCAGCTATATTGAGGGAAAGGAAGTTGGGGAGACATAACGTCCAAGAGTTAGACGAATGCAGATTTCTCTGAAGACTGTAGAGCTACAGAGATTCAAGGATATAATTGTGGCTCTAAAATTGGAATTGAATAAATGTCTGAAAGGAAAATTGCAAGGCTACAGGGAAAGGCAGAGGAATGAAATTAGCTGAGCTCCTCACACAGAGAGCCAGCACAGACGTGGGGCGGTAAATTGTTACAAACATTATACGATTCTTTGATATGGCAAGGAATGAGGGTTTGCATTTTTACATTGAGGCATTGTCAGACAGGAAAACAATCTAGGGTAAAAAGGATCAGCCGATACATGATGGGATTTGGTATCAATTTGAACTTGGGCAACAAAGTGTTGGATTATCTTACATTTATAGGATACAGGATGTAGAGGCCAGTACAGGAGAATTAACTATAACATCAATGACCGTTTCACTGTGGGTTAAAGCAGGGGCAGAGATTGTTGATGATTTGAAGGAAGAGAAGCTCAATCCTTATGATGAAATTAATAACAGTCAGTTGTTCACTTTGCAATCAGATTGGATATTGAGATTATGTACAATCTGATCAGTTTGAGACAGTGGTCAGGGCGAAGAATGGAGTGGATGATGTTACAGCCAGACCCTGGGTGAGATTCCCCAATTATAGTTCCAAGCAGATTTCTCCAAGTCGTTATGCTGTCAGGTGAGAAGGTATGACAGGCCTCCCCTTTTTTATTCATCTGTCCTTCAGTAGGTTGCAGCAACATTAATTAAAAAGGATTCGGTTCTCTCAGACAAATGGATTTCTGTTTTAAGAGGAGCTAACTTAACCAGGTTTTCCTGAATTAGCAAAAGAGTTAATTATGTGTGATGAGAAATAATAACAATACCATACACACTGATTACAAATAAGAGGTGAGTCAAAAATAATCAGAGATGTCATGTACAATGCAAGGTCTGTATTAGGACCCCACAAAGTCCCAATGCTCTAACTTCCTTGGAATTCCGAGGTAATTTGAATTTTCAACAGGAAATTTCCTTGCTCCTCAGAATCTTCTGTAAAAGTCACCCACTCAAATAAGAGTCAGAAATGTCAATTTCTGTCAGATCCATGGTACTTACCAAAGTACTTATCCTGGCACATGACTAATCTTTGACCCAAATTTGACTACACTTCAGACTACATAATTACCTTTCCCTCCTCAATCTTATGACCACACTCTTGAATGGATCCAGCTACAGGCAGCACAGTGGTTCAGAGGTTGGCACTGTTGCCTCACAGTCCCAGGGACCCGGGTATAGTTGCGGCCTTGAGTGACTGTCTGCATGGAATTTTCACATTTCCCTGTGTCTGTGTTGGTTTCCTCCAGGTGTTCCGATTTCCTCCCACAGTCTAAAGATGTGCAGCTTAGGTGGATTGCCCATTGCGTCCAGAGATGTGAGGTTAGGTAGACTCGCCATGGGAAAAGCAGGGTTACAGGGATAGTGTAGGGGGTGAGTGGGGTGAGTTGTTCTTTGGAGGATCAGTGTAGACTGTTGAGATTCTATGAAAAGAAAAGCCCTTCAGCATTCTAACCACATGATTACCTCACATGTCCTGACTAGATTAGCTCTAAGGAGGAGAAAGTAAGGTCTGCAGATGCTGGAGTATCAGAGCTGAAAATGTATTGCTGGAAAAGTGCAGCAGGTCAGGCAGCATCCAAGGAACAGGAAATTCGACGTTTAGGGCATAAGCCCTTCATCAGGAATGAGGAAAGATTAGCTCTAACCATGCTACCCTCCAGTTGACCTGCTATTCCATTGATTCACCAACCCATCTCATCTACTTTTCACCATACTCACCACCACCTCATTCTTCACTTGACTGCCTCCCTACCCATCAGCCACTTCACCCACCTCATGGATGCACCATCCTATATATTTACCACTTTACTTACCTACCACCTAATTCATTGTCCAACCCCGTGCCACCCGAAACACCTACTACCCTTTCCATTTAACACCATACCCATCTGCCATCCTACCAGTTGCCCATTAACCTGGACTCATTCTGCCACTCACTGGCATCATTTGTGTCACCTCACAGAGTCACGGGACCTCGTGCCTTAAAAAAAGGTGGTCAGTCTAATCCCCAATCCTACTTTGAAATATCAGTGCTTCACTGACATTCGGGAGCTGAAGGTTTTTGACACATTTCTGGAGGAAGACCCAACAAGCAAATGTTTGAGTGGAGTGACAATCTGAAGATCATTGATGCCCCATGGAAGATTAAAGCAATTGTTGGCAGTAGATAAGACAGCATTTTGGTTTTCTTAAATATACTTTGAAACTCTTTTTCAACTGATCAAAAGTTTGGGAATCAAATAGTGGAAACTTTGAGAGTCACATTCTTGCAACAGAAATTTGTATATTGAAGTTAAGAGTTAACATAGGAATGGATAAGGAAAATAGGGATCCATTCATTATTTTACAGTTGCCTAGTCTTGTTAGGTTTCAAGAGTACTTTATATTCAGATCAAAGCAGCATGACGTGTCAGGTTAATAACCGTCGAATAAACATTTAATTTTTACCTGGCCCAAAGGCACCGAAATATCAGACTTTGTCTGTACAGGCTGAGTGGGACATTAATCAAGGAATTTACTCCATAACCTTGTACAAATATATTACCATTCTAGGACTGCCTCAAACAGAATACCATTAAATGAATTTTCCTTTTGGTTACCAAATTAGTTCACTTGCAGTTGAATATGGTTGTCCTGCTACATGTGTGAGGTCTGTGCTTACATAATAAGGTTATAATTTTACTCTCTATGCTCTGTTTTGAATATGCATGGTAGTATTCATGTATGGTTCCATTTTCTTAAGAGAAGTCTGTTGGAAAATAAAATAAGTTGAGCTCTTCAATTCATGCAACTATTAATTCGATTAAAATTGTGCTGGTTTTAACATTTGGTCAACTCGACAAGTTTTTAAATATAAAATCAAATTATTTGGCATTCCCTAGTTTTGAAGTGCTTGGGATATCCTGAGAGTGTGAGGGAAACAAATGGACCATTCTGACCAAATGGTGAAAAATACCAATAAATGAGTGCATTGTAAACAGCACTAGCTGGTGTGGAAGTCCAGAGTTAACACAACATTTTGGACCTAATTGTTGTGGACCGTAACCTCAACTTGAGTTGAGATTCCACCTAAAGGTATAGCATTCAAATGCTGATTAAACATAACTTTTGAGGTGCTGCATTTGTAGCTTTCTCTGCACTGGAGGTGCAGATTGACCTGGCTCACATTCGGTGACCCTTTCCAAAGCAGATAGAGTCACAGAGTCATAGAGATGTACAGCATGGAAACAGAACCTTCGGTCCAACCCATCCATGCCGACCAGATATCCCAACCCAATCTGGTCCCACCTGCCAGCACCCAGTCCATATCCCTCCAAACCCTTCCTATTCATATACCCATCCAAATGCCTCTTAAATGTTGCAGTTGTACCAGCCTTCACCACTTCCTTGGGCAGCTCATTCCATACACGTACCACCCTCTGTGTGAAAACGTTGCCCTGTACGTCTCTTTTATATCTTTCCCCTCTCACCTTAAACCTATGCCCTGTAGATCTGGACTCCCCCACCCCAGGGAAAAGACTTTGCCTATTTACCCTATTCATGCCCCGCATAATTTTGTAAACTTCTATAAGGTCACCCCTCAGCCTCCGATGCTCCAGAGAAAACAGCCCCAGCCTGTTCAGCTTCTCCCTATAGCTCAAATCCTCCAACCCTGGCAACATACTTGTAAATCTTTTCTGAACCATTTCAAGTTTCACAACATCTTTCCAATAGGAAGGAGACTAGAATTGCACGCAATATTCCAACAGTGGCCTAACCGATGGCCTGTACAGCCACAACATGAGCTCCCAACTCCTGTACTCAATCCTCTGACCAATAAAGGAAAGCATACCAAACGCCTTCTTCACTATCCCATCTACCTGCAACTCCACTTTCAAGGAGCAATGAACCTGCACTCCAAGGTCTCTTTGTTCAGCAACACTCCCCAGGACCTTACTATTAAGTGTATAAGTCCTGCTAAGATTTTCTTTCCCAAAATGCAGCACCTCGCATTTATCTGAATTAAACTCCATCTACCATGTCTCAGCCCATTGGCCCATCTGGTCGAGATTCTGTTGTAATCGGAGGTAAACTTCTTCGCTGTCCACTACACCTCCAATTTTGGTGTCATCTGCAAACTTACTAACTGTACCTCTTATGCTCGCATCCAAATAATTTATGTAAATAACAAAAAGTAAAGGACCCAGCACCGATCCTTGTGGCACTCCACTGGTCGCAGGTCTCCAGTCTGAAAATCAACCATGCACCACCACCACCCTCTGTCTTCTACCTTTGAGCCAGTTCTGTAACAAGTGGCTAGTTCTGCCTGTATCCCAAGAGATCTAACCTTGCTAATCAGTCTCCCATGGGGAACCTTGTTGAACGCCTTACTGAAGTCCATATAGATCACATCCACTGCTCTGCCCTCATCCATCCTCTTTGTTACTTCCTCAAAAAACTCAATTGTTTGTGAGGCATGGTTTCTCATGTACAAAGCCATGTTGACTATCCCGATTCAGTCCTTGCCTTTCCAAATACATGTACATCTTGTCCCTCAGGATTCCCTACAACAATCTATCCACCACTGACGTATGGAATGAGCTGCCAGAGGATGTGGTAGAGGCTGGTACAATTGCAACATTTAAGAGGCATTTGGATAGGTATATGAATAGGAAGGGTTTGGAGGGATTTTGGCTGGCAGGTGGGACTAGATTGGGTTGGGATATCTGGTTGGCATGGATGGGTTCGACTGAAGGGTCTGTTTCCATGCTGTACATCTCTATGACTCTTATATAAAACTATGGCTACAAGTGCAAGTCAGAGGCTAGGAATTCTGCAACAATTAATGTCTTCTGACTCCCCAAAGCCTGTCCTCCATCTAGAAAGCACAAGCCAGGAGTATATTGGAACACTCCTCATTTGTCTGGGTGCAGTTCCAACAACAGTCAAGAAACTGGATATTATTCAAGACAAAGTAACTGCTTAATTGATACCTCATTCATAAACATCCATTTGCTTCATCATAGTATGTACTATCTATAAGATACACTTCTGAAATTCACAAAAGATTCACCTTCCAAACCCACATCTACTTCTATCTAGATATGATGTGGAGATGCCGGTGTTGGACTGGGTTGGACAAAGTTAAAAAACATCACACAACACCAGGTTATAATCCAACCAGTTTATTTTGGAAGTCCTAGCTTTCAGAGCGCTGCTCCTTCATTGGGTAACTAGTGGGGAAGGATCATAAAACACAGGATTTATAGCAAAAGATCACAGCATCATGCAATTATCTGCCAAATAAACTTGTTGGACTATGACTTGGTAATATGTGATTTTTAACTCTATCTAGATGGACAAAGGCAGCAGATGTATGAGAATACTGGCATTCACCATCTTGGCTTGGAAATATGTCACCAATTGTTCATTGCCACTGGGTCAAACACCTGGAAATCCCTCCCTAAGGTTATTGTGGGTCAATCTACAGCACATAATCTGCAGTGTTTCAAGAAGGCAGTTCACCACCACCTCTCAAAGGCAACTAGGGATGAGCAATAAATGTCAGCCCAACCAGCAACGTCAATATCCCAAAAAAGCAAAGAGAAAGTTCAGGGCCTATTATGAATGGATCAACAGATAGTATTCAGCCAATCTGAAGTGGCAGAATACTCAGCATTTTTGATGGCCACTCATCATTTTCTTGGGTCATGCAGTAGGTTGTGTCATGGGTCATGTGCTGTAGGTTGACCCACAATGCCCCCTTAGAGATGGAATTCCAGGATTTTGGACCAGGAACAATGAATGATTGGTGTCACATTTCCAGGTCAAGTGACTTAGAGAGGGTCTTGCAAGTGGCAGTATTCCCATGTATCTGCTGCCTTTGTCCATTTGGAATACTGATATATCGTAGTTTGGAATGACTTCAATTAGACAGATTAATAGTATGAAATGCAGACAATTTATTTTGCAGTAAAATAAAGGTGCATCGTAGGTCAACAATGTAAAATAAAAACATTTGTTAAGGATTAACTGGACAGCCTTGCATAGCGCAACAACTTCTTCTCTCACATGATCTATAGTTCAGGTAGCAAGTGTAACATTATTAACTCACTCATATCATTCCTGTCTTACTGTTTATGCAGGATGACCTTCAGCTCCAAAAACCGCCAATTACACTGTAGGGCCTTCAAAGCAATGTCACACGATGATAGAATTTAATCTCTTATATGTTTTTAGCCATTTCTTTCCCACTACAAGTGTAAGTTAAATATAAAGATGATCAACAGTCTTTTTAAAAAATATTGGATTAGGGGTATGATCTCCAAACTCACTCCATTGCCAGTACATTAAGAATGGTATTTTCAGAATGCCAAATACTTCTTTTAATAAGTTGACCTCACAGCACAGTACAAGGTCAACAGGAAGCACTACAATCAGGACCATTTCATCCACCCAATAAAAATGTGCAAATTATAAATCAGGATTAAGGAATATGTAATCAGTAAAATTGGCACAAGCATTGAAATAACACCTAACGTTGTGTGGTCAGGTTGAATTTCCTGAGGTAAATCATACCAATTTATGCAACACTAGTTCTTGTTTTGCACATTTTTAGAAAAAGATCTTTGCTAAAGTTCTCTCATCATTTCCAATTCAAACAAACCAACTTGATTATTCAACACAAAGCATTGAATAGTGCATGTTAAGTAGGTCTCCACTGTTTCACCAGAAAAAAATCATGCATGTAAGTGACATCCAGCAATCCGTACATATGCCAAGCATAATTTTTTGCAAACAATAAATTCAATTTGTAATCATTCTTTATATATAAGTACAATACTCATTACTGTGAGCATAAAAATTCTTTGCAAATTAGCTTTGCATTTACCAAGATTAAGTGAATGCTTCAATATTCTTACCTCAAAGGTTTCTTTGATGAATCTACACCAAAAAAAATTGCAAACTTTACTTAGCACACTGTACCAATATTGGAAACTAAGGATATTTTATACTTACACTGCAGCCATATACATTTCTCAGGTTTCATAATCTTAACATTCCTAATGTAGGCGCAGTGGTTAATAAATTGATGCAAGTGGTGTGTAATGACATAAAATAAAAGAAAGAACTGTAGATGCTGGAGATCAGAAACAAAAATAGAAATAGTTGGCAAAATTCAGCAGACCTGACAGCAAGTGTGAACAAAGCAGAGTTAACCTTTTAAGTCTGGCATGCATTTCTCCTTATCAATCTGGAGTGGTATCGCGGCTCAGTAGTTAGCACTACTACCACACAGCACCTGGGTTCAATTCCAGCCTTGGCTGACTATCTGTGTGGAGTTTGCATGTTCTCCCAGTGTCTGCCATGGGTTTCATCTGGGTGGTCCAGTTTTCTCCCACAGTCCAAAGATGTGCAGTTTAGGGGCATTGGCCATGTTAAATTGTCCATAGAGTCCAATGATATGTAGGTTAGATGGATTAACCACAGGAAATGCAGGATTACTTCGACGGGATTGGATCTGGGTGGGAGGCCTTTCGGAGGGTCAGTGCAGACTTGATGGGCTGAATGGCCTGCTTCTGCACTGTAGGTATTCTATGATGCTAATGGGCAGTCAATTACATATTGACAACAAGACTCGTGTATTGTGGTCTGTATGTTAAGCAAGCAAGTCTTGGTAGTTAAAGGACAGATTGTTGTGGTATGTAGAGAATTATGCAAGATCTTGAAGCGCTGATATGTCTTAACTTGTTTACCACTTTCATAACTTGAGAAATTGTTCAATGTCGAGTACCTGACAAATATCCTTTATGATCAAATTATGATCTGCCATTAGAGGCCCTTTCATCATTTTACACATCAGTTCCTGCGAAACTTGGAACTTTGGATTTGATTTAATCAGTCAATCTGAGATGGATTTTAATGTGCAAATGGACATGGAGAAGTCTCTAATAGTCTGTGGGAAACCTATAAATATGTGATGCTAAGCACATCTGTCAGGAGCTTATTTAACACAATGACTTCATGAGGAGTTTATTTCCAGGTTTCCTGCCCAATTAGTGACAACAAGCATGTTGACGACCCAAATATATATTCGCTCTGGCTGAAGAAATTTGACCTCATCTCAATTCTAAAGGATCGTCTTTTACTCTGACACAGTCCCCTTGAAGTGGAAACATCTTCTCCACATCTGCTCTATCCAGGCATCTCAATATTTTGTAGGTTTCAAACTGACTATCCCTTTTGCCTTCTAAACTCCATCAAATACAAAATCACTCCTCTTATAACAAGTCCTTCATCCCTGGGATTATTCTTGTAAACCAATCTGGCCTCTCTCCAACGCCAGCACATCTTCCTTAGATACGGAATCCTAACACTTCTCACAAATGTTCAAAATGTGGCCTGACCAGATCCTCATACAGCCTCAGTTATACATCCCTGCTCTTGCAATCTCGCCCTCTTGGAAAGGATGCTGACATTGCATTTGCCTTCCTAAATCTGTATATTAGCCTTAAGATATTTCTGAATGATGACTTCTAAGTCCTTTTATGCTTTAGCGTTCTGAAGCATTTCCCCTTTTGGAAAATAATCTATGCCTCCATTCTTCCTCCCAAAGCACATAATGTCAGGATTTTCCCACATTGTATTCCACCTGCCACTTCTTTGCCCACTCTCCTTGTTTGTCCAAGTCCATCTGCAGCCTCTCCATTTTCACAACATTACTTGTTCCTCCACCTACCTTTGTGTTATCTGTAAACTTAGCAACAATGTCCTCAGTTCCTTAAACCAGATCATTAATGTATAACGTTAAATGTTGTAGTCCCAACACTGACCCCTGTGGAACTCCGCTGCTCACCAACTACCACTTGAAAAAAGACCCAAACATCCCTATATCTGCCTTCTGCCAGTCAGCCAATCCTCTATCTATGCCAATACCTTACCCCTAGTATAAGCCCTTCATCAGGGAAGGCTTATGCCCAAAACGTTGAATCTCCTGTTCCTTGGATGCTGCCTGACCTGCTGCACTTTTCCAGCAACACATTTTTAGCTCTGATACTCCAGCATCTGCACACCTCACTTTCTCCTTGCCCCTAGTACCATGGACTTGTCTTATTTAGCAACTTCCAATGCGACATCTTATCAAAGGTTTTCTGGAAATCCAAATAGATCATGTCCACTGGCTCTTTTTTATCTAACTTGCAGGTAAACTCCTCAAAGACTTCTAACAGATTTGTCAGGTATGACCTCCTCTTGATGAAGCCATGATGACTCAGCTCTATTTTTCTATCTACTTCCAAGTACACCCTGGTCTGTTGGCCTCAGCAATTTTCACCTCCTTGTTTTCTCTACATCATCTGAGGATTCTTTCAATGAAGCTTTGTGTTTTGCACCTTGTTCTTCCTGCAGGCCCATTAGATGCTGTTGATCTGTGTTGTACAGAATACAGAACATCATAGCCTTGCTCATGATCCTAGTTAGTGTGTATTAAATGGTGACTATAGATCTAGCCAGGCACCTGAAGCATTTCAGGTTAAATGGTTTGTTCAGTGGCACATGTTGGAAAGCAAGCATTTAACGGTAATGTGCCCGAGTTGCATTTTTTGGTAGTTTAGGAATTGTCTTCAGACATATTCTAAATAGGTATCCATTTTTTCCAAGGAAACAGCTAGTAACTCTCGGTGGGGATTTGAGAAGCTTGGGATAGTGTACTGCCATGAGATACAAACATCATGACAGCTCCCTGGAAACGTGAGGCTGCATGAAGAGCTTTCTGTGATTGAACAACAGTTGCAAAATGATGGAGTAGGAGCCTTTGAGGTTGGTAAACATTTCTACTTGTTCTTAGGTGCTGTAATTTCCACATAACAATGTTCTGCCCCTATTGGAGGGCAGCTATAGCCTGAAACTTGAGAGCACATTCATTCTGACTGGCCTCATTGCAGGAAAAATCAATATAACTGGTCATCTGATACCAAAAACAAAACAAAAACTGGACAAACTCCGGCAGCATCTCTGGAGAAAAAGCAGAGTTAATGTTTCGAATCTAGTGACCCTTCTTCAGAATTGACTGTAGGCTCAGAAAAGGTTGATAGATATGCTGAAGGTAGACTGGAGGGAGGGAGAGGAGTAATCTATAGGTGGAGATGGAGCCCAGAGGGAGAGAAAAAACAATTGGGCAGACAAAGGAGTGGCCAAGGGTCAGCCTGAGAGAATGAATGGCTGCATAGTGTCTGACAATGGATTGTAGATGGTCGCAGCCCATGTGATGACAAGGCTGTTGTTGCGATAAGGACATGGAAGAAGGTGCTCAAGCCCTAACATTGTTGAACTCAATATTTAGTTCAGATGGCTGCAGGGTCACCAAAAAGAAAGTGAGAGTCTGTTCTTCAAGCTTGTGTTGAGTTTCACTGAAGCACTGAAACAAGCCTGAGACAGAGATGCTGGCCAGGAAACACAATAGTATTTTGAAGTGGTAGGGAACAGAAAGCTGGGGGGGGGGTTAAAGACGAAGGCGTAACACTTCCCAAGACTGCATAGGAATGTGATGACGTGTTAGAAATGGAGGAGGACTGGACCAAGGTGTCCCTGAGAGAACAGTCCCTGTGGAAAGCTGACCAGGGAGGGGAGGCGAAATGTGTTTGGTGCCGGTTTGGTGTAGGTGGTGAAATGGCAGCTAATGATCCTCTGGATTTGAATGATGGTGAGATTGTAGGTAAGGACATGGGGAACCCTATACCTGTTGTGGGAGGGAAGGGAGGAGGTGAGGGCCGAAGTGTGGGAGATCAGTCGAACATGGCTGAGGGTCCTTGTCAACTATGATGATGGGGAATCCTTGGTTGTGGAAAAAGGTGGATGTTTCGGAGGTCCCTTGTCGAAGGTGGCATCATCAGATTTGATGCGATGAAGATGAAAGAACTGGGGGAATGGAATAGAGTCTTTACAGGAAGCAGGATGTGAGGATGTATCATCAAGGTAACTATGCAAGTTGATGGGTTTGTTGTGGATATGGGTGGCCAGCCTATTCCCTGAACTTGAAACAGATGTCAAGGAAGGGAAGATTGGAGTCAGGGATGGTCCTGGTGGAGGTCAGAACAGGATGGAAATGGAAACGAAGTTGATAAATTTTTCCAATTCCAGACAAGAGAGGGAAGCAGCACTGATAATGTCATTGATGTACTGAAAAAGAGTTGTGGGTGGGAGCCAGAGTAGGACTAGATTAAGGAACATTTCACATATCCCACAAAGAGACAGACAAACCTGGGGCCCTTGTGGATATCCATGGCTACTCATTTGAACATGAGAGGACTTAGAGCATAAAGCATAGAACATTGGGAAGTACAGCACAGGAATGGTCCCTTTGACTCATGGTGTTGTGCTGAACATGATGCCAAATTAAACTAATCCCTTCTGCTTGCGCTTGGTCTGTATCCCTCCATTCCTTGCATATTCATGTGCTTATCTAAGAGTACCTTAAATGCCCCTAGTGTATCTGCCACCATCACCACCCCTGCAGTGCATTCCAGACTCCCATAACTCTCTGTGTAAAAGGTCGCTCCTCTCATCTCCGTTGAACTTGCCCCCTCTCACCTTACATGGATGCCCCTGAGTATTAGACATTTCAACTCTGGGAAAAAGATTTTGATTGTCAGCCCTATCTATGCATCTCATAATTTTGCAGACTTCTATCAAGTCTCCCCTCAGCCTCTGCCACTCCAGAGAAAACAACCCAAGTTTTTCTAGCCCCTCCTTATAGCTTATACCTTCCAATCCTGGCAAATATCTTCTGTACCCTCTCCAATGCCTCCACATTCTTCCGGTGATGTGGTGACTAAAATTGAATGCAATATTCTAAGTTTGGTCTTATAAAGTCTTATAAAGTTGCAACATGACATCCTGACTTGAAAGACAAGTTGTACAAAGTGAGGACAAGCTCATCCAGGTGGAGGTGAGTGGTGGTGGATGGAGATGGTTCAGGTCCTTTTTCCAGGAAGAGACCACCATGATATGAGAATAGATGTGTAAACGAATTGCATATCCATTGTAAAGAGGAGGCAGCTGTGGAGCTTGCAAATTTTAAATTCTTAAATTGATGTGAAGTGCCAGAAGAATAAATGGGAAGGGACAGGTCCAGGGGAGAAAAATAATTCAGTCGAGGTAGGAAGAATTGAGTCCTATGGGGCAGAAGGAGGAAGAAACAAAGGGTCTGCCCAGACAGGGCTGTTTGTGGATTTTGGGAAGGAGATAGAAACGAGCTGTGCAGGCTTGGGAGACTATCAGCTTGGAGGTAGTGGTGGGGAGATCACTGGATGAAGTCAGATTAGTGATTGTTGTGGACATGATGGCCAGATATTCACTGGTAGGATTATTGTCCAGGGTGGGGGGGGGGGTGGAATAGGAGAAGGTATCAGAGAACTGACACTCAACTTCTGCAATGTAAAGGTCAGTATGCCAGACTATTACAGTACCACCCCTGTCGGCAGGTTGGTTAAAAGGCAACATTACATCTGAGAGTATGGTGTTCAGTTAGCTCAGATAGAGGTAAGTTGGAATGAGTAAGTGGGGAGGGGGGGGGGGTGGTCAGCGAAATTGAGGCGACCAATGTCACAACGACTGTTCTTGGTGAACAACTTGAGTGCAGATTAAAGATCAGAGGGAGGGTTTCAAATGCAAGGAGAGTATTGATGGTGGGTGAAATGTCCGTGGGACAGGGAGAGGACTCTTGTCCAAGGCAATGGGCATGGAGGCAAAGGAAATGGAAGAAGAGTTCAAAGTCATGTCATGCCTGAAATTCATGAAGGTGGGGATACAGAGTGAGAAAACTGAGATCTTTGCAGAGCATAGAACATTCAGCATCAGAGAGTGGAAGGGCAGAGGGATAATAAATATCTGATCGGAGGTATGGGTTAGGAGAGGAAAGAGGAGGAGCAAGGTTTCAGAAGGGTATCTCTAAGTTGTTGGACCTTGTATTCATTAATGCCTGATGGAAAAGAACACTTTTCTTGTTAAAACATTGGATGAGCCGAAGGATGAAGTGGAACTGAGGTTAAGGGCAGCTCTGAGCCAGTGAGGTAGCACTGATGCAGAGAGAGGTTGAGAGTATCTACATGGTGATGGCATATGAGACCAATCATCTGCCTTTTGCATTCATGTGCTTTAACTGGGACTAATATTTTTCGCAGAGTCTAGAAGGATCGTGACGCAAAAATGTTGAGGGTACTGCTGACTTTGAAAACCACTGGCAAAGCATGCTCACAAAGTCCAACTAGTAGTTGCTCTTATTCAAGCAATCAGCAATGTCTGCTATCCTCTAACATGACATGCTGAGATTTCTGAGACATTAGTATTCTGGCATGTTAAAGAACCTTATCTTCTGCCTGCAAAATGTGTGCAGTTACAGACTCCTTTAACTACACCATTCCGATGTTCCTTCTTCCTTGACAGACTTCAAGGCTGACACCAGAAGACTACTGTTGGTGCTCTTGCTAGTTAGCTTTATCTTCATCTGAGGTCAAATCTAAAATAGCCTATATGTCACCCTTTCTGACCTGATGCCGATTTTGGGCAAATCAGACTTAGAAAACTCAGAACTATTGATGAAACTTTCAGGAGATAGGTGACACTTCCAAATATTTGAAGACACCTCTTATCAAAAGTGTGAGAAACAAATCCTTTCCCACAACCTGATAAGGAAGCAGCTGTAAGCTGTAAGGGTATTTCATATTGGCTCAGTTCCCTGAGAATTCATCAGCCCCTTCCATTACCATTGTACACACTTTGCTTTTACAGGAAATTTTCAGGAAGCCTGGAAATTCCAGGACCTAAGTTATAAAGTGAGAAATATCACATCAACAGATCGACCAACCTATGTTAATTGTCAAGCTATTTGTCTCAAGAGAGAGTCATGCACACAGCCTAATACACTGGAATTCTCCAGTAATTCACCTACCTTAGAGCCAACTTCCTAATGGATGATCAACAATCCTGTTTTTAACTCAATATTGCCAGTATCAACCAAGTTCCTACCATCTACTCTAACTCTTGTACACTCCTGCACAGTAAATCAGCTCAGAACACATGTTTAAAGGCTCTTGATTTGCAGAGTTAGAAGATGGGATCCTATTTCCTGTTTACTATTGAATTAAACTCTTTTGAAACTTTTGCTTCAGTAAATTGCATTCATTTTCTTTTTACTTATAGTCAGGTGCTGAGATATAGCAGGAACATATCTCTCTTCCGGTTAGAACAACGTTTTCAGACTCTTGACTCTCATGCTATCTTGTTTTCCAAAGCAAAAACAAGTGACAGCAAAGCAAGTTCATATTGAATAAATCCAGAGTCATTTGCTTTGCTCTGTTTCTCGACCTCCTCAAATGACAGGAGCTAAAAGAATGTTTGTGACACTTTTTCTGTTAGTGAAAAGTCAAAGTTCAAGGTTCTGTTTTGGTGACCACATCCAAACCTAGCCCTCCCAGCTCAATATAATGTTTGTAACATGGGACTAAGTGGTTTCCTTGTTGCTGATGCTCTCTTTGCATTGCATGGTTCCTCCATGCAAAGCAGGGGACCAAATGCTACACCTGGATTTCTGAGCCGAGTAGTTTCCTGCTGACCCTCTCCTGAATTTGTGGACATTGATTTTCCAAAGTCAGTACTGGCTTCCATGAAATTGAATGCAGTTCATTGTCAATCTGAAGCAAACAATTATTACCAATCTACTGATAAATCTATGTTGAAGTATGTGAATCCCTGCATTAACTTGTAGATTAGGTTGAATGTCTTAATTTATACTCAGTGGCTGTTTTTCTGTTGTTTACATCCTCAATGATTCTACTGGAAATTGCTGTTAGCTAACCTCTATTACCAATACTGATCATTATTTTTTAGGAGACAAAGAATTGAAACATTTTTCTCAAAATTATGTTGTTTCATCATCTGACATCACATTCAAATCTTCTATTACAATTTTCCTATCAGGTTTTGTTGGTACCTGAACAATTCCAGTTAAAGATTGTTCAATGAGATCAAATGGTTTGTAGTCCTCAACCTTAGCCCATAATTTGCATCTTCCCATAAATGTTGCTGGTTTCTATGACCTGAATTTCGTTCCATGATAATAGGACTGGAAAGCATTTCTTTCAACCTTCTGTATTTACAGATTTCAATTTTTTTGACAATACGAAACCAATATAAATAATCTCAACTGATTGTTTCTTCTTTTTGGCTTCTGGTATAAGTCTAGGATGATCATTGAAATCTTCTACCAGTTTTCCCTTGAGGGGTTATTCAACAACAATTTGTCTGGACAAATGTTCTTTGATTGGTTTGTCATTGAACAGTTTCAGCACAGCTTGGTCTCTCTTGACCTGTTCACTGTTCATTGCAACTGATTCAACTCTTTCTGTTACTTCAAGAATATTGAGATGAAGACATGCTGTGGAGTGAAGGTACTTGACTAAGAATTAAGTTTGCATTCTCTGAGATCTCAAAATTAAATTACTTACAGTATGGAAACACCGACCTGCTGAATCACAACCCACCCAGATCTATTCCCCTACATTTACTCCTTCACTTAACACTACGGGCAATTTAGCATAGCCATTTCACCTAACCTGGACATTGTGGACTGTGGGAGGACCCCACGCAGACACGGGGAGAATGTGCAAACTCCACACAGTCAGTTGCCTGAGGCAGGAATTGAACCTGGGTCTCTAGCGCTGTGAGGCAGCAGTGCTGACCACTGTGCCACCATGCCGCCCACAATCTTTGTGTTCTAATGTTACCTTAAGCTTGTGAATTCTAAACCATGTAATTTCATCTCTGTAGGCTGTAACTTCTGCTTCTTCACCAATGGCAAATTACAGGATAAAAGAGTAACATTCACCTCTGCTTCAAGATTAAAATTATTGATATGTCAATTGACATAAACAAGTTCTGTCAAAAGTAAGGTAACTGAATCACCAATTTCTGCTAGGAATGCATGGGTGTCTCTACACATCTTCTGCGAATAATGTGGAAGCAATTCTAAATCTTAAGAAATGTTTTCTCCAAGATGTACAACCTTGAGTTCTATTTGTCCCACCCTTGAGATTAAATATGATAGGCAGTATTATTTCTGTTGCCATTGTTTCCTAACATAACTGTTGATCCTTCTTTCTTCAAAGCTTTTCAATTCTGGAGTGTTGCATTTTTCTCCTTGCTTTAAAGATTTTAGTCCTATAACATATAGATGCTGCTTTATTTTGTTTGCTTGACAAACTTTTAAATCTGCTCTATGCTAACGCTGTTTAATTTACCTTGCTTTAAAGGAATCAAAACCGTGTGATTAAAGCAACGCGGGTTTAATTTCCTTATCTTAAAGCATTGATTGCTGTAATATAGCAAATATTGCTGTGTTTGATGATTTTCTGATGGCTTTCAGTCAAAATTCTGAATGCAAAATGAGTTTTCCTGCTTTTTTGGACGATTTCTGACCTTTCACAGTCTAATAAAAATGCTTATTCTTTTCCAATACTTGCACAAATAAAACCTGGTACATGTAGCCTTAATAAATTCTTTGCACTTGAACTGTGATTTAAGTTGTGAATCTCCCACATTTTTCATAGCCTCAATAGCTTTTTTACAATCTTCTTCTGCCATTTTAGGCTAATAAATTGCACTTTTGTTGCTTGGCTTTTTAATGTTACTGAGGCAGTGACCTTGCTTTACATTACTGGATGTCCCTACTATAGCTGTTCCTTACGGTGTCTGTTTATTATACCAGAAGCACTCATTGTAAGCTATAAGTACTTCTTCTTTAACTTATAGCCTTCTCATCTGATTTGGTTCTGTCAATTATAGTCATAGACTCAATTATACAGCATGCAAATAGACCCTTTGGACCAACTTGTCCATGCCAAACAGATATCCTAAACCGATCAAGTCCCATTTGCCAGTGTTTGGCCTGTATCCCTTACTATTCATGTTGTAACTGTACTAGTCTCCACCACTTTCTCATTCCATACTCACGCCATTCTCTGCATGAAAAAGTTACCCCTCACATCCCTTTTTAATTTTTTCCCCTCGCACCTTAAATGTATACCCTTTAGTTTTGGACTTCCCTGCCCTGGGAAAAAGACTTTGGTTATTCTCCCTATCCATGCCACTCATGATTTTATAAACCTCTACCAGGTCAGCCCTCAACCTCCAATGCTCTCGGGAAAACGGCCCCTAGCCTACTGCTATCAATATAACCCTCAAATCCTGGTAACATCCTTGTGGATCTTTTCTGATACTTTTCCAGCATACTTCCTATAGTGGGGAGACCAGGACTGAATGCAGTATTCTAAAAGTGGCCTAATCAATGTTCTGTATAGTCGCAACCAATGAAGGCAAGAAAGCCAAACGACTTCTTTATCACCTTGTCTATCCTGCCTTCTCTTTTAAGAAACTATGCACCTGCACTCCTAAGTCACTTTATTTGCCAACACGCCCCAGGGAACTACCACTAATTTGGTTTGCCTTACCAAAATGCAACACCTCACATTTATCTAAATTAAAATCCATCTGCTACTCTTTGCCTCATTGACCATCTGATCAGGGTTCCATTGTACTCTGAGATGATCTTCATCACTGTCCACTACTCCACCTATTTTGGTGTTTTCTGCAAACTTACTAATGATACCTCTTACATTCTCATCCAAATCTTTTATATAAATGATAAAAAGCAGTGGAACTGGCACTGATGCTTGCAACACACCACTGGCACAAGCCTTCAGTTCAAAAACAATTTAAAGTGTTCTGCTTGCCCACAGTGATTTTTTAAACTTTACTCACGGAGCTCTGATGTCTGTTCACTTCCTAGCTGAATCTTTAATCAGCATTGCTCCTTTAATTCTCAGTTCCCAGTGAATATGTAACTGTCAGCGTAGACTAGCTTCTGGCACTTATTTCGGTGCTTCTTACTGAATCTCAAGTAAAAGTGGTATTTCTCGTTTGCTGCCAATCTTTAGCAGCTTCTGTTTGGGATAGTTTCCCATCACAAACTGAGTCTTAGCACAAAGTGGCTGTTGTCTTGAACAAGGTATAGTTTATTACATAAAAGCAATTGCATTAGTTATCATAAACATAGTTGCTATGGCTATGAGGAGACCTGTGGATATAGGTCTACATGCGGAGATCGAAGACGTTCTGCCTTATCTTCATTCAAGCCTGCATGATGTCGTGAGACAGCATGAAACATTTTGCACTTCCCAACATCAACCTTTTCAGAACCATCATAGAACATAGAACATCATCTAATCCAATAATGCTCCAAACTGGTAGATGTCTTTAAATATGATTACCTTGGAACCCAATCAGATACATGAGGAGAGAGTGAGCAAGTGTTGGTTGTCTTTCTGTCAGAGACAACTTACTAAGAACAACTTGGGTAGAAATAGGCCCAACAAGCTAAATGTGCACAGTATTTCCCTCTTAAGTCCAGACAAACAAGAATTCAGGCTTGATAAAGAAAACCTAGACCACCTTACTTCTAGTCCACCCGATTCCTACAATCCAGGATTTTCAGTCAGGAGCTTTTTATTTTGATAAGAACTCCTTATACATCAGTGGCAGGATTTATCTCACTTGGTTTTGACAGCCATTTTAGTTGGGACAGAGTATTTTGAAGCCTGGTTGTTAAATCAGCTTTAATTTTAGTCAGCTGTACACAGTGGCATTTCCCACAGGTGTAGTTTGGGGTGATGAGAGTTAATATCAAGCTCATCAGTCTACTTACATCTCTAATGTAACTAATTAAATCCTGAAGTAGTTTATCATTATGCTAAGTTTAGGAAATACAACTGTGACAAACCAGCAGTCCTCAGTTCAATGACACTTTAGATGCAGTTGAAGTACCTTTTCTCTTTCCAACTTTTAAACTTTGTTTTCATTACTGGACTTCAACAACTTTTGTTTGTGGATCAAAGTCTAGAAATCAACCAATTGAGCCCAGATAAAAGCAATTTCTCCAGTACTGTTAATAATTCAAAAGTTAATAATTGTTCATTGTATTAAATTACTTTTACTTTGAAAAATGGCATAACTCACAGATGGCAAAATGGATTATCAGTTGACGAGACTGAAGGCCATTCCCATTATTCTGTATTTATGGTCTGGAGAGGACCATAGGCATCTCTCTCCATTAGCAAGAGAGAGAGAGAGAGAAGCAAGCACACCTAAGGGAAATCCGATTTAGAGGGAACTGTTTAGAAATTAATGATTGTTACTCCATGTGAATTCACAATACTTTAATAAGTTATTTTACACATGTAGTATTGAAATGCAACTACTTTTGTAATTATTAATTTATTACAGAAAGTGAAAAGTTGATGCACATCAGATACCACAACTAAAACATTACAACAAGTCATATAACAAGACAGTGGAATTGAAGAAAGTGAGATAACTGCATTGATTTTATAGAGTTTGGACTTAAAATTCACATTTGTGTGGATTTGTGGATGTTTCTTCAGACCTATAGCTAGATTAAATGTTTAAATTGGAAGTGGGTAAGGAGCTAATAATGGCCAACTTTTCCTTTCTTCTCCTTTTTTCTACTCTCCACTTCTACTCTTCAACTCAGCGATACAAACTGGAAAAGGGCTGGTATTCATCCAAATTTCAACTCGACTTTTTTTTAGATTAGACTTACAGTGTGGAAACAGGCCCTTCGGCCCAACAAGTCCACACCGACCCGCCGAAGCGAAACCCACCCATACCCCTACATTACCCCTTACCTAACACTACGGGCAATTTAGCATGGCCAATTCACCTGACCTGCACATCTTTGGACTGTGGGAGGAAACCGGAGCACCCGGAGGAAACCCACGCAGACACGGGGAGAACGTGCAAACTCCACACAGTCAGTCGCCTGAGTCGGGAATTGAACCCGGGTCTCAGGCGCTGTGAGGCAGCAGTGCTAACCACTGTGCCACCGTGCCGCCCACAAAGGTGAATTTCAATAATAGGGTAAAATTCTAGTTCCATTTTATTCTAACACTGCAAATTGATTAGGATTTCATATGAAAGCTATCTGACCAAGAAGCAGATGCAGTTAAAGAGCACATGCACTCCTGTACTCAATTTGTATTGTTTATTATCATGGCACAACATTCAGTGTTCTGCTTATAAAGAAGTTACTGTTTGTTCAGCTGCATTACATCCGTGGTAACTACCAGTCTGTCACTGCTCTTCTACTGTCTTATCTTTTGTTCAATTTTCCCAGTTTACATTAGCCAAATTGGTCCTCATACCCTCACCTTCATTTAAGCTTAACACCACGCACACAATTTAAACCCTAAAACTGAATATCTAATTAAGAATACTTTGAAACCCCCTATTTCGACAGGAGGTTCTTAAACTTTGAAAGCCTACCCAGTTGTTGTGTTTTATTTATTACAAAATTAATATTTCTGAAAGATTTAATGTTGAAGTTGCACCATCTTCACAAATCTGATGACATCATGCAGCCTTTGGTTCATGAAACAGTTAGTCTTGTATAAGGTCCTGATGGACATAGACACAACATATCTGACCACTGTTTGTTATAATTCTCCCTTTTAGTAATGCTGATTTCATATATTGCTAGCAAGCAAAACATCTCTTGGAATCAACCTGCTATAGAAATGTTATTATAGATCTATGGAGTAAGTGGGACTTAAATCTTGGTCTCCAAGCTCAGAGGTCGGGACATTACCTCTGCACCACAAGAACCCCAAGAGCATGCAATATATAGTTTCTAATCAATTTGTTCAGGAATTCTATTACCCCTGTCTGGAACAGGTAGGACTTGAAACCAGGCCTCCTGGATCAGAGGAAGGGACTTTTACCACAACACCACAAGAGCCTGGCTAGTATGCAATAAGCTACACCTTACCATGTAAGATAGATCTTCTTGTTAAGCTTATCGTCCACAATTAATAATTAGATTCAGCATAAAACAAAGAATTGGTCATTGTTGGCTCATGGGTATAGTGGTATGTTTTTCACTTCAGATGGATGTAGTTAATGTGAGACGTCCTGTATCCAAATCCCAGAAAAACCCTCAATTCTTTGACTTGGCCCTTTCTTGCTCTGTTGCAGTGATTTCTACATGGCTGATTGCTTTAATGTGGGTCACTACCTTGAGGCAGACAGGCATGGTCTGCTGTCATAGCAGGTCCTGCTTAAGCACCACCCTACCCAACAGCATCTCCAGGAACAAAAACAGAAGTATCTGAAAAAGCTCGGCAGGTCTGGCAGCATCTGTGAAGAGAAATCAAAGTTAAAGCTTTGAGTCTGGTGACCCTTTCTCAGGTCAGCATGATCCTGCCCATAAAGCCTGATGGTGTTTTCCCCTTCCAGCCATGTCAAAGAGAAATGTCAGGAACCCCGCAGTAAAACTCTGTACTGACTGATAGAATATTTTATCACCTCAGGCTCTGCACTGCACTAAATGCAATGATTTTAGGTGGAGGTAGTGGTAATGTCACTGGGCTTGTAGTTCAAAGGCCAAGGTAAATGCTTTGGGAATTTGTATTCATAACTCACTACGGTCAATGGTGGAATTTTAATTTGATTAATAAATCTAGTCTGAGTAATAGTGACCATAAAGATTGTTGTAAAATCCCGTCCAGTTCATTAATCCCCTTTAGGAAAGGAAGTCTGTTGTTCTTACTTGGTCCAGCCTATATTGTGGGCGGCACAGTGGCACAGTGGTTAGCACTGCTGCCTCACAGCGCCTGAGACCCGGGTTCAATTCCCGACTCAGGCGACTGACTGTGTGGAGTTTGCACATTCTCCCCGTGTCTGCGTGGGTTTCCTCCGGGTGCTCCGGTTTCCTCCCACAGTCCAAAGATGTGCAGGTCAGGTGAATTGGCTATGCTAAATTGCCCGTAGTGTTAGGTAAGGGGTAAATGTATGGGTGGGTTGTGCTTCGGCGGGTCGGTGTGGACTTGTTGGGCCGAAGGGCCTGTTTCCACACTGTAAGTAATCTAATCTAATCTAATCTATATTGGTGACTCCAAACCCACAACAATGTTGTTACATCTTTCCTACCTTCTGGAAAGGCTATCTCAGTTCAAGAACAATGAAGGATGTACAGTAAAGGATTAATAATGCCCATTTTCCATGAAAGAATAAAGAACATTCATGCATTGCATCTTGCCATGGAAGAGAAACGTGCAGCTTCAGTGCAATTTGTAAATTCCAATCACAGCCGGAATGGAGAGAGTAAAAAGCTACCAGATAAATTAAATCCTTGCTGTATCCAAACAGTTGTAAGTTCCTTTTCTCTTTTCAACTCACTGATAAAGTAAAAACAATTCCCATCATTACAGTTGTACTTTGCCAGTTAAAAAGAATGGGGAAACACAAACACTCGAGAGTTTGGATCCAGTGCAAATTCAGCAAAGTATCCAAGTTCAGACACGCCTGCCTCTGACCTTATCCCTGTTCCAGGATTACTTGAACAGCACAGGGGACCAAAATTAGACATTCACTCAGCCTCACGGTGATAATTCTAAGATATAATTGCCTGGTTTTGTTAAGGCAGCAACTTGAATAATTGGCAGTCAGTACAAAGATCTGAGTGTGCAGTGTTACTAAATGTTACATGGACCAGAAGTGCGCTTGTAGGTGTTTATTTAATCATTCGCCTGGAAATAAAATCTAACCTTTCAAAAAAAAAGTAATGTTGAGGTTTGGATAACCGACAAAGTCAACAAGTTTTTTCACTGTTTTTCGCTTTTGTAAATATTGCATCTGGCACATAATAGGCAAACAGAGCAGTGCCTAAACAGACAGTGTGTGCGACCTGTAGCTGACAACTGCCCAGATTCGTCAAAGGGGAGCTGCTTTTTATTTCCTCTTGACTTCTGATTGTCAGCAGAAAATGAGTAATGACTGACCTGCTTCCATAATGCAAATTGCAGTTTAGATTAGATTACTTACAGTGTGGAAACAGGCCCTTCGGCCCAACAAGTCCACACCGACCCGCCGAAGCGCAACCCAACCCACCCCAACCCATTCCCCTATATTTACTCCTTCACCTAACACTACAGGCAATTTAGCATGGCCAATTCACCTAACCTGCACATTTATGGATAGGGGAAGAAACTGGAGCACCTGGAGGGAACCCACGCAAACACGGGGAGAATGTGTAAACTCAACATAGTCAGTCATCTGAGGCGGGAATTGAACAGCGGGTCTCTGGCGCTGTGAGGCAGCAGTGCTAACCACTGTGCCACCGTGCCACCCACACCCACACCCTTTTCGAGACTGGAAAGGGGTGCTTTTGAGGTGCTTCTGCTTAGCTGTGGAATACTGGATCAAACATGAGGTGCCTGTCCTCTAAATAGTTACAAGTTTCTGTACATCAGGCAAGCAGAGATACATGTTTTCAAAAAATGAAAACAGAAAGTTCTGAAACACTCAGTGGTCAGGCTGCTGCTCTGGAGAGACAAACATACTCAACAGTCCTTTTCCAGACAGTGGACCGGCTTTTGGGCTGAGGCACAGAATTTGGAATGAGGACGGTGTGCAGGTGCCCTGCCACCTCTTCAGACCTCAGCCTGGTTGATAGACTCAGGAGCAGGTAGTGAGCTTATTAAACTGGGATGGATTGAGGGAATTGGAGGGTTTGCAAATCCTGACCTCTGAAGGAATCTGATCTCCTGTCATAGGGTGCTTTAGTTTGACAGAAATATTTTAAGGACCCTAATCCTAACCCAAACCCTACCACAATCCTAGTAATAGTCTGATGACCTCAGTGTCCAAATGTTCCTCTCTATTTTGTGTTTGGTCCTTTGAGAGGTAGACAGACAGAAAGAGTGCTTTCTCCAATTCTGATATCACAAGTCAATCTCTCCTGCACTACTTAAAGCAATTTTTGGAAATACCACCTTATTTGTATATTTCAACATCTGTTTTCCAAGCTTAATAATTGCAGGTGATATTTTCACCTTCCAATGTATGAAACTTATTATCCAGGTATAAATCAAAATTGGAGATGAGTGTTTCTTAATACCTAACTTATTGCACTAATTTCAATACCTTTCATAAAAAACGTTATTTTCAGTTCAGATGATTTCACTTATTAAAATTAATTTCATAAAACTTAGCAACCCTGTATAATTAACTGATTGATGTGGCGATTTTAAATCAATGTTTTCCATTTTAGTACTATTTCAGTCGTTGAAAGTACAGGTATTAAAATCAGATTCCATTCTTGATCATGATTGTGACAGTAACATCATCTGTTTCATCATCTGTTGTGTATCTCAGTATATGTATTAGTAGCAGGAGTAGACTATTCTGTGCCTTACGCCTGCTCCAACATTTTATAAGGTTATGACTGACTTGACTGCTACCTCAAGTACCCCTTCCTGCCTACCTTCACATCCTTTGGCTCCCTTACCAATCCAGAATCTATCTAACTCAGCCTTAAAAGTATTCAATGACTCTAAATTCAACCTCCCACCTTCTCCCCATTTCAACCCTCAACGTTTGTCTCCTTGCCACATGACTGCCCGGCCTCAACAAGCCTGACCCTTCCTGATTATTGCTGGGCTGAAAATGTGTTGCTGGAAAA
The DNA here is from genome assembly GCF_020745735.1 of Hemiscyllium ocellatum. Classification (NCBI taxonomy): domain Eukaryota; kingdom Metazoa; phylum Chordata; class Chondrichthyes; order Orectolobiformes; family Hemiscylliidae; genus Hemiscyllium; species Hemiscyllium ocellatum. Next base: position 19,142,030 of record NC_083417.1, on the reverse strand, counting down.
GCCCAGCAGGTCAGGCAGCATCCAAGGAACAGGAAATTCGACGTCTTATGCCCGAAACGTCGAATTTCCTGTTCCTTGGATGCTGCCTCACCTGCTGCGCTTTTCCAGCAATACATTTTCAGGTCTGATCTCCAGCATCTGCAGACCTCACTTTCTCCTTGATTATTGCTGGGGACAAACCATTGCTATGTTCTTTTCTCACAGACTTTCCTACCCATTAGAACCATTCAGTTTATCAACCTGGCCAACTGGGAGTTGGGAATCATAATTAAAGAATAATTATGAGGTATTGACTTAAATTTAACAAGATCTTACTTGGTATTCCTGGGAATATTTATCTCGTATTTTTTTCTGCAACTGCTCCCAACACAGTCCTCACTTCCCTGGCCAGAATGGTGCTTGTTTGATTGTTAGTTTGTCTGCAATCAACAATCACTACATTTGAAAGTTAATTATTGTATGTGCAGCACTTTGAAATGTTTCTTTGAGATGAAATGAAATGGTACTCAACGTGCATTTTTTATTTCTTACTTTGCTGTCATGGAATGCCTTATGTGTGATTCTAGACTAGTCCAAGATGGTGATGGAGTAGGACACTTTATCCAGAGCTTACCCACTCTGTCCATTCCTTTTCTTTTTTTCTCCCTCTCTTTATTTCTTTCTCTTGTGCTTTACTTCTCTTCTGTCTTTTTCCTCTTCTGCCAATGGCCCAGAGTGTGGGGATGGCAGTCAGCAGTCAGGAGCGCAGGACGTTGGTCATTGACCTGATATAGAAGAGTGACAGTGGCTAGTGATCCAGCTGGAGGGGCGCGCAACCAACGGCCTGGAGTGGGGACGGTGCCTGTGGGCCTGGAGTGAAAATGGCTACTGTTTGTGAACAGGCGAAGCCTAGTCAGACCACATGGAAGCCCTAATAGAAAGATTGTAATATCTTTAATTTTAACTTTACTTCTTATTTCCCTAACTAGTAATGTAAGTTTTTTCTTTATTTTCTCTACTTTTTGTAGCTAAGATTTGTACCTAGGTACTTGATACCTAAGATGATGCCGGGTGTTGGTGACATGTACAGTTGTCACTGTACTCCTGTTCCTTTGTAACTTAAGTGTACATTAGCATAAACCTACTTCTAATTCTCATTCCAGATGTAAATGACAGCAAGTTGTGTGACCATGGAGAGTTTCACAATGACACACAATCCACACACTACATCAACATTTTCTTTCAGTGGTCATTGAATAGTAACCAGGAAAGGCAACTCTATCTTTTCCCAAACGCAGCTGAATGCATTTTAGCACTAAATTGGTTTCCTGCTAACTTAGCATACACCTGAAAACAAACTCAGAACATGCATAAGAATGTATGAAAATTGAGCAGAAGTAAATATTCCCACCCTTCAAGCCTGTTCTGTCATTCAAAAGATAATATCTTCTACATAAACCCAAACTTTCTTACCCCATTTCCACATCCTTTGCTTGCCTAAATGGCTAAAAATCTTACTAAATTATTTTGCTACCTGATTCTCTGTCACAACGGGACAGACATTTCATGAAAGTTAATTCTGCACAGCTCTTGGAATCATAAGTAAACTTTTCATCAACAATATGTACGCTGAATCTCACATTATTCCTGGAATTATTCATAAACACATCAAACATTGTTTCTTCATTGGAATCAATAACTAGGGAGAGGAGGAGAAAGAATACCAGAAAGAAGGTGGGGAAAGGGGGAGGGGTAAGGTGAAGGGTGTTGGCAGAAAGAAAGAATGAGGATAGAGAAGTCCTTTAATAACCTGGAAAGGTTGGAAAAGAGTGTTTCAGTATCTCTGAAACAACTATATAAAAAGTAGCATATAAAATATGCAGTCAGGTTGACAAAGATAAATGTCAGTTTTCCTTTGTTTAGCTTATTTCATGAATTCAAAATGACTTAATGTGCTTCCACCCAGTTAAATACTTTCAAAGTGTAGCCACTGTTGTAATTTGAAAAATGCGGCTGTATAAATACAGTTATCCTGATGAAATAATGGAAGTTCTCTACACTGTTGGTCACAATCCTCCATAATTCTAATGGTGAAATTGTGCATGTATGTGCAACTTACATTATTATAAGCCCATCATTTAATGCACTTTCAGTCACACTCTTGTCTTTGATGCCAGAGGAGATGGTGGAGGCTGTTACAATTACAACATTTAAAAGGCATCTGGGTAGGCACAGGAACATGAAGGGTATACAGGGATATGGACCAAATGCTGGCAAATGGGACTCGATTAGTTTAGGATGTCTGGTTGGCATGGGTGAGTTGGACAAAAGAGCCTGTTTCCATGCTGTGTAACTCAATGACTCGATGGCTGTCTGTACATACATTCAGGACAAGTTGTCTGAAACAAGTGGAGCAGGTTTTTCCAGCTTTCTTGTTCATGGGTGCATTTTACATTTGGGCTATCATACATTTTCACAATCATGTGTCCTATGAAGAGTGAACACATAGACAAGGGTGAATGCGCCAACAAAAAATCATGTATTAAGAAAAAAGATTAGACAAGTGATAAACAAACAGTCTAATACAAACATATTTTTCTCAACTTACTTGTTGTTGGTATTCCAACTCATTAATTTTATATTTTTGTATAATTTGAGGTATAACCTTAGCTTCGATGCACAGTTTGATCTTTCCAATGACTGCAATGGAAAATCAGCAGGCATCCCATTTATTTTTGAAACAAACCAGAGACACATCCATCGGCCCAAATTAGGTCTCAAGGTGATTCTTTGTAACACTGCTTTATTACAAAACTTGACCAATGACTGACTTCGTGGCTTAATGACTGGCATGAGGAGTTGAGTGGTCTAATTCTGCTCTGATTTCATATGATTAACTACATTTTTTTAAAGCTAGCAGAATTAAAAATGTGAAGTATGAATAACTATTTTAGAAAAACATTGAATCATGGCAACTCTATCTGCTAATGCCAGCACAGCCAAAATCAGAATACCAGCACTGTGAAGTTACAATTGTGATGTACTCCAAGACCACACAAGAAGCAAAATGCACTTCACCTATTCGAGGCTTTGTTAGTTCCCAATTGAGCAATGAGGCCGACTCTTTTCCCCATATAAGACCAAGGTTCAGGACAAATGCAGAAATGTCACCTGATCGATACCTCACCTTAGAGATTTCAGATATCAGGAACCATTCCAATAATTTGACTGTTTCTTTGAGAGGAATGCAAACTTGCAAGGAGTTGAAGCTTCTGTCATGATAACAGGGTTGATAATGGTAATTAAAAGGAAAAGTTTATTTGAGATGGGTAAGTGTGGTAAAACTAGAGAACTGGCATATCTGCCAAGTACTATTTCTTCTTGCAGGCAGTTATCAACATAGTAGTTTGACGTGATGGGGAATTCATTTATTTATGTTGATCAGAAAAATTCAGAGTTCCTGGTTCGAAATTGATTTTGGCCATGTTTAGTTTCATAACTAACGGCAGTGCACAGTTAAATCAAGATATCTGAACCTCCTTTTGAAACTGGGCTTCCCTTGACTACTTTCAGTGAATGAGGTGAAAGTAAGGATTGCAGATGCTGGAGATCCGAATCAGCATGACAGTGGTGCTGGAAAAGCACAGCAGGCCAGGCAACATCCGAGGAGCAGGAAAATCGACATTGTGGGCAGGACCCCCTCATCAGGAATGATGCTGGGAGCCTCTGGAGTGGAGAGATAAATGAGACGGGGTGGGGCTGGGGAAAAGGTAGCTAAGAGTGCAATAGGTGGAAGGAGGTGGTAATAAAGGTGATAGGTCGGAGAGGAGGGTGGACTGGATTGGTGGAAAGGGAGATTGGCAGGTAGGACAGGTCATGAGGATGGTGCTGAGCTGGGAAGTTGGAACTGGGGTAAGGCTGAGGGGGAGGGGAAATGAGGAAACTGGTAAAATCCACATTGATGCCTTGGGGTTAAAGTGTTCTGAGGCGGAAGATGAGGCGTTCTTCCTCCACGCATCGGGTGGTGAGGGTGTGGTGATGGAGGAGGCCCAGGACTTTCGTGTCTTGGGCAAAGTGGAAGGGTGCCACGGGGTGGTGGGATTGATTGGTGCAGGTGTCCTGGAGATGTTCCCTAAAGCGGTCTGCGAGAAGGAGACCGCATCGCGAGCAACAGATACAATAAATGACATTGATGGATGTGCAGGTGAAATTTTGATGGATGTGGAAGTTTCCTTTGGGGCCTTGAAAGGAGGTGAAGTGGGAGGTGTGGATGCAATTTCTGCGGTGCCAGGGGAAGGTGCCAGGAGGGGAGGGTGGGTTGTTGGTGGTGTGGACCTGACCAGGTCGTCACAGAGGGAATGGTTGAAAGGCGTAACGATGGCCCATTGTGATTTTCCTCACAAAAGCTTCTTCTCTTCATATAATTAATCATGCACCTGGCCTCTGCAGCACTGTGTCATGGAATCACATGGCAGGAGAGGTGAAAATTCTTGCTGCTGCTGCTGCTGCTGCTTGCAAATTTTACTCTGCTCGCGCATATTTAATTCCCAGCTCCACAGCACTTCAGATGAGACAGGCCAGAAACTGCCTTTCACTGGTCCTGCACTGTCATCCTAAGGAAATGTCCAAGAAATACAAGTTAGCTCCTCAGTTAGCCAACAGGGATTTGGTCGTGCTGGTGGATAAGTTGATGGAAAGGAGAACGGTACTGTATCCTGCTGACTGGCAATGAGATCATGACATCAGGAGCAGTGGCCTGGACAGAGATAGCGGCCAAAGTTAGTGTTGTGTCCTGGATACACTCAGCAGTGCATGAAGGAGGTTAATAATCTTTTATATTTTATAAGATTAAGTGCCACTATACTCATAGGATCATCAGGCACTCTGACTCTGCCACTCCATTCTTTTCCCATCAATCAAATCTCACCAAAGCTCATCAATTACAACTCTCACTGTTACATGAATCATGTCCACTCAATGGATCTCACTCATTCCTTCCTCACAATCTATTAATCCTTCCTGTCCTCTGCACTTCCCACCCACTGACTTGGAACAACTGATCAACTCTCAAGCACCAGCACTAACTGCTGTTTCAGCCAGTTTCATCGTACTACACTACTCACTCTGTAGAATTGGCAAAAACTCAAGGTTGAAGAACTTACAAGCATTTTTGGTCAGAAGTATTGACTGGATGATACATCTCAATTTTACCGTAATGTTGCCAGCTTTACAAATGCTAGTCTTTGGCTAATTTGATTCATTTCATGTGATATCAAACAGCTGGAGTCACCACATACTGCAAAGACTATGGGTTAGGGCAACATTAAGTCAATAATAAGAGGATTTGTGCTCCAGCATTAGCCAGACTTTCCATTAGAGTTACAACATTGGCATACACTTGACACTACAGGATGTTGGCTGGATATGTCCAGGCCACAACAAGCAGGATAGAACACCCATCAGCCATGATTAAATGGTGGCGTGGAGCAATGGGCCAAATAGCCTTACTTCCATTCCTATGTCTTATCACCTTATGGTCTTAGGATAAATCCAACCCAGCTAATTTCTGATCCATCAGTCTACTTTCAGTCATCAGCAAAGTGACGGAAAGTGTCATTAAGAGTGCATTGACCCAACCTGTTCACCAACACTCTGTTGGATTCTGCCAGATCCACTTAGCTTCTGACTTATTACAGCTTTTCTCCAAACATGGACTACAAAGACGAATTGGAGGTGAACCCCCCTGATTTCAAGGCAGCATTTGATCAAGTGTGACATCAAGGAGCCCTCACAAAACCCAAGTCAGCAGCAATTAGTGGGAATTGCTGGATGGAGTAATATCTGGCACAAAGGAAGACGGTTGGGATTGTAATAGAACAATGGTATCAGCCACAGGGATATCTCAGTAAAAGTTCTTCGGTGTAGTGTTCTAGGCACAAGCATCTCGGTTGCTTCATCAGTGGCCTGTTTCCATTATAAGGTCAGACATAGGATATTACTCACAACTGCACATTGAAAACTGCATCATTCATGACTTCTCAGTTACAGAAGCAGTCTATGTCCAAACACAACAAAATCAGGACAGTATTCAGACTTAGGCTGATAGGTGGCATGTGAGATCCATGCCCCACAGATACCAGGAATAACCATCACAAAAGGAGAGAATCTAACCATCATTCCTTGATAGTCAATGGCACTACTACACTGAAACCCTCACTATTAACATCCCATTGTCAATTACTAGCAACTGAACTGGACCAACTATATAAACACATGGCTACCAGTTCAGGTTAGAAGCTGAGGAATTCTCAGTGAGATTCTAAAACTTATCTACCATCTACAAGGCACAAGTCAGGAGTTTGATGGAATACTCAACAATTGCCTGGACAAGTACAGCTTCAACAATACGCAAGCTCAATATCATTCATGCCACTTGACTGGCACTGCATTTAATACCCTCAAAATTCCTTCCCTCTATCACCGAGTCACAATGCACCAAGTGTCCTCAGACAGCACCTTGCAAAACCATGACTTATGTCAACAGATACATGGCATGGTGGCTCAGTGGCTAGCACTGCTGCCTCACAGCAACAGGGTCCCAGGTTTGACTCCAGCCTCGGGCGACTCTCTGTGTGGAGTTTGTACATTCTCCCCATGTCTGTGTGAGTTTCCTCCAGGTGTTCTGGTTTCCTCCCACAGTCCAAAGATGTGCAGGGCAGGTGAATTGGCCATGCTAAAATTGCCTGTAGTGTTAAGTGCATTAGTCAGAGGGAAATGGGCCTGGGTGGGTTACTCTTCAGAGGGTTGAATGTGGACTTGTTGGGCTGAAGGGCCTATTTCCACACTATTAAAAAAAAAGGAAGGATGGGTAATCCAAGATGGAGGACGGGAAAAATTTCTGGCTGTAAGAGCTGCTCCTTTTTTTGAGGTATTTTAGGAGTTGGAGGTGATTTCATTGAATTCCAGGAGAAGCAATTACTGTTTTATATGCTGTTGCATTGTTTTGGAACTTGGAAAAAAAAGTCAAAACAACAGCAGTTTTAAAGGGAGAAGAGCAGACAAAGGAAGCACATGGTGAGGTCAGTGCAGGAGAGAGAGAGGGAGCGAGAGACAGAGAGAGAGAGAGAGAGAGAGAGATGTACTTTTATCAGATGTGGGAGTTTAAAAAAAGTTTAAGGGTTACTACGGATTATATCTGCCATAAATGCTGTTGGATGCGAATCTTATCAGTGGATCGGTTGGAGAGGCAGATAGAAGCGATGAGGAAATTGCTACAGCAACAGTGTATGATGGATGGCAGTTATAGGAAGGGGGGAAAGTCTCAGATACAGTCACAAAGATGGGTTAACTCCAGGAAGGTTAAGAGAGGTAGGCAGCTAGTACAGGAGTCTTTTGTGGATATACCCATTTCAAACAGGCATGCTGTTTTGGAAAATGTAGGGGATAATGGATTCGCAGGGGAACGTAGCACGAACAGCCAAGTTTCTGGTGTTGAGACTGGCTCTAATGCAATGAGGGATACGTCGGCTTTCAAGAGATCAATTGTGTAAGGGGATTCTATAGTCAGAGGTACAGACAGACGTTTCTGTGGCCAGCAGAGAAAAAGCAGAATAGTGTGTTGTTTCCCTGGTGCCAGGATCAAGGATGTCTCAGAGAGGGTGCAGAATGTTCTCACAGGGGAGATGGCCACATTTCAATGTGGTCATTGTTCACATTGAAATCAACAACATTGGAAGGGAAAAGGTTATGACTCTGAAGAGAGATTACAGAGAGTTCGGCGGAAGTTTAAAAAGGAGGTCCTCAAGGGTAGTAATATCTGGATTACTACCAGTGCTACAAGCTAGAGAGGTCAGGAAAAGAAGGATAGAGCAGATGAATGCATGGCTGAAGAGCTGGTGTATGGGAGAAGGATTCACATTTTTGGATTATTGGAATCTCTTTTGGGTAGAAGTGACCTGTACAAGGTGGACGGATTGCACCTAATTTGGAAGGGGACTAATATACTGGCAGGGAAATTTGCTAGAACTGTCTGGGAGGATTTAAACTAGTAAGGTGGGCGGGGGGGACCCAAAGAGATAGTGAGGAAAGAGATCGATCTGAGACGGGTACAGTTGAGAACAGAGTCAAACATTCAGGGCAGGCCAGGACAAGGTAGGACTAATAAATTAAGCTGCATTTATTTCAATGCAAGCGACCTAACAGGGAATAGATAATAGACAATAGACAATAGGTGCAGGAGTAGACTATTCTGCCCTTTGAACCTGCACCACCATTCAATATGATCATGGCTGATCATTCCTAATCAGTATCCACTCCCTGCCTTATCTCCATAACCCTTGATTCCACTATCTTTGAGAGCTCTATCCAACTCTTTCTTAAATGAATCCAGAGACTGGGCCTCCACTGCCCTCTGGGGCAGAGCATTCCACACAGCCACCACTCTCTGGGTGAAGAAGTTTCTCCTCACCTCTGTCCTAAGTGGTCTACCCCATATTTTTAAGCTGTGTCCTCTGGTTCGGCACTCACCCATCAGCGGAAACATGTTTCCTGCCTCCAGAGTATCCAATCCTTTAATAGTCTTATATGTCTCAATCAGGTCCCCTCTCAGTCTTCTAAACTCAAGGGTATACAAGCCTAGTCGCTTCAGTCTTTCAGTGTAAGGTAGTCCCGCCATTCCAGGAATTGATGTTGTGAACCTACGCTACACTCCCTCAATAACCAGAATATCTTTCCTCAAATTTGGAGACCCGAACTGCACACAATACTCCAAGTGTGGTCTCACCAGGGCCCTGTACAGCTGCAGAAGAACCTCTTTGCTTCTATACACAATCCCTCTTATTATGAAGGCCAGCATGCTATTAGCCTTCTTCACTACCTGCTGGACCTGCATGCTTACCTTCATTGACGGGTGTACAAGAACACCCAGATCTCTTTGTACTGCCCCTTTACCTAAATTGATTCCATTTAGGTAGAAATCTGCCTTCCTGTTCTTGCCACCAAAGTGGATAACCATACAATTATCCACATTAAACTGCATCTGCCATGCATCCAGCACCGATCCCTGCGGTACCCCACTGGTCACTGCCTGCCATTCCAAAATGGAGCCGTTTATCACTACTCTTTGTTTCCTGTCAGCCAACCAACTTTCAATCCAAGTTAGTACTTTGCCCCCAATACCATGCGCCCTAAGTTTCCTCACTAACCTCCTATGTGGGACTTTATCAAAAGCTATCAGAAAGTCCAGGTACACTACATCTACTGGATCTCCATCATCCATCTTCAGAGTTACATCCTCAAAAAATTCCAGAAGATTAGTCAAGCATGATTTACCCCTTCATAAATCCATGCTGACTCTGACCTGTCCTGTTACTACTATCCAGATGTGTCGTAATTTCATCCTTTATAATTGACTCCAGCATCTTTCCCATCACTGAGGTCAGACTACCTGGTCTATAATTTCCTGCTTTCTCTCTCCCACCTTTCTTAAAAAGTGGTACAACATTAGCCACCCTCCAATCCGCAGGAACCGATCCCGAATCTATCGAACTCTAGAAAATAATCACTAACGCACCCACGATTTCTTGAGCCACCTCCTTCAGTACTCTGGGATGTTGACCATCAGGCCCCAGGGACTTATCAACCTTCAGACCTAACAATCTCTCCAACACCAATTCCTAGCAAATATAAATTCCCTTAAGTTCAGGTCCTTCAGCCACTGTTACCTCAGGGAGATTGCTTGTGTCTTCCCCAGTGAACACAGATCTGAAGTACCAATTCAATTCTTCTGCCATTTCTTTGTTCCCCGTAATATATTCCCCTGTTTCTGTCTTCAAGGGCCCAATTTTAGGCTTAGCCATTTTTTTGCCTTTCACGTACCTAAAAAAGCTTTTACTATCCTCCTTTATATTTTTGGCCAGTTTACCTTCGTACTTCATTTTTTCTCTGCGTATTTCCTTCTTAGTAATCCTCTGTTGTTCTTTAAAAGTTTTCCAGTCCTCTGATTTTCCAATTATCTTTGCTATGTTATACTTTTTCTCTTTTAACTTTATATGTTTCCTAACTTCCCTCGTCAGCCATGGCCACCCATGCCTCCTCCTAGGATCTTTCTTCCTTTTTGGAATGAACTGATCCTGCATCTTCTGCATTATACACAGAAATATCTGCCATTGTTCCTCCACTGTCATCTCTGCTAAGGTATTGCACCATTGAACTTTGGCCAGCTCCTCCCTCAAAGCTCCATAGTTCCCTTTATTCAACTGAAATATTGTCACTTCCAATTGTACCCTCTCCCTCTCAAATTGCAGATTGAAGCTTTTTATATTATGGTCACTACTTCCCAATGGCTCCTTCACTTCGAGGTCCCTGATCAATTCTGGTTTGTTACACAATACCACATCCAGAATTGCCTTCTCCCTGGGAGGTTCCATCACCAGCTGTTCTAAGAATCCATCTCTGAGGCATTCCATAAAGTCTCTTTCTTGAGGTCCAATACCATCCTGATTCTCCCAGTCTACCTGCATGTTGAAATCCTCCATAACAATTGTAGTAACATCTTTGCGACAGGCCAATTTCAGCTCCTGATTCAACTTACATCCGACATCCAGACTACTGTTTGGGGGCCTGTAGATAACTTCCAAGAAGGTCTTTTTACCCTTCGAATTTCTCAGCTTTATCCATACTGACTCTACATCCCCTGATTCTAGGACCCCCTATGCAAGGGACTGAATATCATCCCTTCCCAACATGGCAACCATACCCTCTCTCCCGTCAGTCTGTTCTTACGATAGCACGTGTAGCCTTGAATATTCATTTCCCAGGCCCTGTCCACTTGAAGCCAAGTCTCAGTTGTCATCATAATATCATATCTGCTAATTTCCAAAAGAGCCTCAAGCTCATTCATCTTATTTCTAATGCTTAGTGCATTCATATATAATATTTTTAATTTGTTACTGCCCTTACCCTTCCTATCAACTCCTATTTTACTCAACCTTACAGCATGATCCCTTTTTGAGTTTTCTGCTTCATTGATACAGTTGTCTTTCTTGACTTCCCTTGTTCTAACTTTCCCTTCAATTTCCTTCTTAAACATCCAGTTTGTCCCCTCCCCCCCCCGCTACTTAGTTTAAATGTAGCTGTGTTGCAGTAACAAACCTGCCTGCCAGAATGCTGGTCCCTAACCTGTTAAAGTGCAAACCATCTCTCTTGTATAATTTACGCTTACCATAAAACATACCCCAGTGATCCAAGAATTTAAATCCTTGCTGTCTGCACCAGTTCCCCAGCCACACGTTCAAGTCCATTATCTTCCTGTTTCTGGCCTCACCAGCCCGAGGAACTGGAAGCAAACTGGAGATAACCACCCTGGACGTCCTGCTTTTCAACCTTCTTTCTAGATATCCGAAGTCACACTGTAATATGTTCCTCCTCCTCTTCCCAACATCATTTGTGCCGACATGTACCACCACCCCTGGCTCTTCACCTTCGTCCTTGAGGATTTCCTGCACTCTGTCTGTGATGTCTTTAACCCTGACACTATGGAGTCCCCTATTACCACGGCTCTGTGTGATGTCCGACTCTTCCGTTCTGCCTCCACGCCAACTTTTGATTGACAGACCTGGCTGCAGAAGGTAGATGAACTCAGGGCACGGTTAGGAACATGAGACTTGGATATCATAGCAATTACGGAAACATGGCTCAGGGATGGGCAGGACTGGCAACTTAATGTTCCAGGATACAAATGCTACAGGAATGATAGGATGGGAGGAAAGAGAGGAGGGGGAGTGGCATTTTTGATAAGCGATAGCATTACATTTGTGTTGAGGGAGGATATTCCTGGAAATACATCCAGGGAAGTTATTTGGGTGGAACTGAGAAACAAGAAAGGGATGATCACCTTATTGGGATTGTGTTATAGACCCCCCAATAGTCAGAGGGAAATTGAGAAACAAACTTATAAGGAGATCTCAGCTATCTGTAAGAATAATAGGGTAGTTATAGTAGGAGATTTTAACTTTCCAAACATTGACTAGGACTGTCATAGTGTTAAAGGTTTAGATGGAGAGGAATTTCTTAAGTGTGCACAAGACAATTTTCTGATTCAGTATGTGGATGTACCTACTAGAGAAGGTGCAAACCTTGACCTACTCTTGGGAAATAAGGCAGGACAGGTAACTGAGGTGTCAGTGGGGGAGCACTTTGAGGCCAGCGACCATAATTCTATTCGTTTTAAAATAGTGATGGAAAAGGATAGACCAGATCTAAAAGTTGAAGTTCTAAATTGGAGAAAGGCCAATTTTGATGGTATTAGGCAAGAACCTTCGAAAGCTGATTGGAGGCAGATGTTCGCAGGTAAAGGGATGGCTGGAAAATGGGAAGCCTTCAGAAATGAGATAAAAAGAATCCAGAGAAAGTATATTCCTGTCAGGGTGAAAGGGAAGGCTGGTAGGTATAGGGAATGCTGGATGACCAAAGAAATTGAGGGTTTGGTTAAGAAAAAGAAGGAAGCATATGTCAGGTATAGACAGGATAGATCGAGTGAATCCTTAGAAGAGTATAAAGAAAGGAGGAGTATACTTAAGCGGGAAATCAGGAGGGCAAAATGGGGACATGAGATAGCTTTGGCAAATAGAATTAAGGAGAATCCAAAGGGTTTTTACAAATATATTAAGGACAAAAGGGTAACTAGGGAGAGAATCGGGCCCCGCAAAGATCAGCAAGGCGGCCTTTGTGTGGAGCCACAGAAAATAGGGGAGATACTAAATGAATATTTTGCATCACTATTTACTGTGGAAAAGGATATGGAAGATATAGACTGCAGGGAAATAGATGGGGACATCTTGCAAAATGTCCAGATTACAGAGGAAGAAGTGCTGGATGTCTTGAAATGGTTAAAGGTGGATACCTCCCCAGGACCTGATCAGGTGGACTCGAGAACACTGTGGGAAGCTAGAGAAGTGATTGCTGGGCCTCCTGATGAGATAATTGTATCATCGATAGTCACAGGTGAGGTGCCGGAAGACTGGAGGTTGGCAAATGTGGTGCCACTGTTTAAGAAGGGCAGTAAAGACAAGCCAGGGAACTATAGACCGGTGAGCCTGACCTCGGTGGTGGGCAAGTTGTTGGAGGGAATCCTGAAGGACAGGATGTACATGTATTTGGAAAGGTACGGACTGATTAGGGATTGTCAACACGGCTTTCTGCATGGGAAATCATGTCTCACAAACTTGATTGAGTTTTCTGAAGAAGTAACAAAGAAGATTGATGAGGGCAGAGCAGTAGATGTGATCTATATGGACTTCAGTAAGGCATTCAACAAGGTTCCCCATGGGAGATTGATTAGCAAGGTTAGATCTCATGGAATACAGGGAGAACTAGCCATTTCAATACAGAACTGACTCAAAGGTAGAAGACAGAGAGGGTTGGTGGAGGGTTGTTTTTCAGACTGAAGGCCTGTGACCAGTGGAATGCCACAAGGATTGGTGCTGGGTTCTCTACTTTTTGTCATTTACATAAATGATTTGGATGCGAGATTAAGAGGTACAATTAGCAAGTTTGCAGATGACACCAAAATTGGAGGTGTAGTGGACAGCAAAGAAGTTTATAACAGGATTTGTACCAGATGGGCCAATGGGCTGAGAAGTGGCAGATGGAGTTTAATTCAGATAAATGCGAGGTGCTTCATTTTGGGAAAGCAAATCTTAGCTGGACTTATACACTTAATGGTAAGGTCCTGGGGAGTGTTGCTGAACAAAGAGACCTTGGAATGCAGGTTCATATCTCATTGAAAAAGGAGTCGCAGGTAGATAGGATAGTGAAGAAGTCATGCTTTGGTATGCTTTCCTTTATTGGTCAGAGTATTGAGTACAGGAGTTGGGAGGTCATGTTGCAGCTGTACAGGCCATTGGTTAGGCCACTGTTGGAATATTGTGTGCAGTTCTGGTCTCCTTCCTATTGGAAAGATGTTGTGAAACTGAAAGGGTTCAGAAAAGATTTACAAGCATGTTGCCAGGGTTGGAAGATCTGAGCTACAGGGAGAGGCTGAACAGGCTGGGCCTGTTTTCCCTGAGCGTCGGAGGCTGAGGGGTGACCTTATAGAGGTTTACAAAATTATGAGGAGCATGGATAGGATAAATAGACAAAGTCTTTTCCCTGGGGTCAGGGAGTCCAGAACTAGAGGGCATAGATTTAGGTGAGAGGGGAAAGATATAAATGGGGCAATTTTTTTCACGCAGAGGGTGGTACATGTATGGAATGAACTGCTAGAGGATGTGATGGAGGCTGGTACAATTGTAACATTTAAGAGGCATTTGGATGGGCATATGAATAGAAAGAGTTTGGAGGGATATGGGCCGGGTGCTGGCAGGTGGGACTAGATTGGGTTGGGATATCTGGTCGGCATGGACTGAAGGACCTGTTTTCATGCTGTACATCTCTATGACATGAGAGAACCACAATCTGCAAGCTCTCCTCCGTGCCACACATCATTGTGATTCAGAACTCTGAATCAAAATCTTGGAATGCCTTCACTAAGACTGTTCCTGTTCCTACACCACATGAACTGTCATGGTTCAAGAAGGCAGCTTATCACTACTTTCTAAAGGGCAACTAATACTCACCTAATCAGTGAGACTCTCATCCAGGGAATGAATAAGAATAAATCTACTCTTAAAGAAGGGTAGAGGTTTTCGAACTATTATAAAATTTCACACTATTAACTCTGACCTTGAAGGTAAATATAAGTTTTTTAAAAAAATACTATTGACTCCAAACGTGTTTGAATTGTCTTGACATCAGATTTATTACCAGTTTGTCAATCGATTTTCTTCATTCAGAAAGCTGGTGCAGACTCAAGAGACTGAATGGCCTCCGTCAGTGCCGTAATTATTGTGTGATTTCCCATTTATCTTACGTTTACCAATTTCTCCCCCAACTTGAAAGTTATATGCTAAAATGTACAAATGAACATTGCAAAGATTATCAAGAACGTGTGAATCCAGGGACTGGGACTGCAACCATCTGGAAATTGGAATCATTTCCTAGTACTTCTTTAATATTGCTGAAATTTTGAGCTTGGTATGGTCTTGCAAGGTATCCGCATGTTGGAAGTAAATGCATCTGTGAGTTATACAATAACTCCGCACTTCATAACAATTTCAGTGACATTTTTAATAATCAATGAAAGTATTGCATTTAATGAAAAAACAGAGCTATTGATAGGCATATTCTGCCAGTCTTTACTGGTATACAATGTGAGCACTGCTTACCAGAAAATGTATGAAATTTGTTTAAACATCCCTGAGGCATAATCGTTCCTTCAGTATTTTATTACTGTTGCTGATCTGGATTAAGTTTAGCGAAAACTAGCTGTTAATCACTTACAACTTGCAGGTTTAAGAAAGCTAATGAAACCCTGTTTCTCATGACATATTTCAACTTGAAAAACCCTGTGCTTTTGATTCCTGTTTTGCTAGTTGTGTTTGTGGTTGTCTGCAGTGAAGAATGTATGTGAGAATGGTTACAAGAATAGGGTTGAATCTGCTCCATAGGAAGTAGTTCAATTTTTCCTATCCCCCAGCCACGTCTGTCTGATAAAAACAGAATAACTCAGTCACTTGCTGCATAAATCAGTAACATGTCACAATGATACAGTTTATTATTCCAGGAATTAATGACTCAGGGTGAAAGAGAGCAAGAGAATGAGAGAAATGGAGACTCTGTAGCATAAGCAAGATAATTATGGGTTACAGAGCTCTGAATTATTTGATGAGAGTGAATATTCAGTTAGGATGTCATGTCTAAAAGGCACAATACAGAAAATTTTAACGTTTAAATTATAATGAATAGCTACTCCCCTTTTCACACGTGAAATGTTGTCAATCAATTCGTTGACTCATATGAATTGAGTTAAATGTGAATCACTCAGAAGTCTCCAATACAGTTTCAGTTGTATTAAAATTAGACTTTTATATGGATTTCTCAAGCTCTTTGTATAATTGCTGCGTAACTAAATAGCTATCAGTTCTTTTGTAATGTTGAAAACATATAGAACCCAATGGGAAAAGCCTCTGAGTTTAGGGAAATGCGATATTTATCTATTTTAAATTGAATTAAATGCAAACCTAAAGCACCAAATTTAAAAAAATATAAAATAACAACTCAAAAATATAATTTAGCTGGAATTGCATTTGCTTCACCTGAAAGCTTCCATCGTCTTTTATAATCTTCCACATTATTGTGACAGTCATAATGACTAATCCTGTATTTCAGAAATGTGTTAGGGGACAGATTTTCCACTGGCCAGACAGTTGTTATGCCCATGTAGACAGGAATTGTAATTGGAGATGGGAAAATCCCCACTGTAATAGTTTCCAAGAGAATTGCCAGAGAAGTTGAATTTCCCACTGGGTAATTCCTCTATATCAGAAACCCTTGGAAAGTCTCCATAATAATTGGATACTTTGGATGGTTCTGATTAAATTGATGAAAGCAATTGTTCAGGAAAAGTTAGACTATCAGAAGCATCATCCAACTCTTGAGGAATTATGAGAATACATACACTTAGCTCGCACACTGCCGTTTACACCACCTCCAAACCACTTCTCCTTCATAGGCCCTCATGTCCCTGAAGGCCTGACGACCCTGAGACTTGACCCAGCCTTTGTACCCTGGGACCTGACCCCGACCACTGCAGACCCTAAAAAGCTGTGCCTTGCAGTCTGACAATGGGACTTAATACCCCCATTTGGGATCTAACATACCATCCAGGAGGCAGGACCCAGCTGCCAAACCCAAACCAGCCAGTTTTCTACCCCCTACCCAGCTGACACCCTACTCATTTGGTTCCCTACCACCAACCTCCCCCCACTCCCCCTCTCCCTGCTACTTGTCTGGCACACTACATTTCTAACATATGAATATCACACTGACCTTATATAATTGCCCATGGACAGGAGCTGTCAAAGTGGCTGTGGGAATTTTCAAATTTCAGAATACAGCAGCTGACTGCTGTGAAAGGGAAGTATAGCTTGCCTTTCCCTGACAGTTCTGTGGAAGTAAAGCTCCGCATTTCTGGCGCAGACGTAGGTGGAATCATCTCTCAGCAATAAGGAGCTCCGCTCTTTCTTTAAAAAGGAAGATGCAGAGTGGCCATTTACATGGAATTGGCACTCACCAGAAAATCTGGCCCACCATTTGCACAATTCTAGTAATGCATGCACAATGTCAATTGTACTCTACACTTCATTCAGTCCAATTTACAATATTCATTTTTAGGAGGTTTCCATGGAGACATTCTTTTGTATAAAATTACATATCTTTTAAATTCTTTCCAAATATCTTTCAGAACTCAATGGGTTAATTAAACTCTGGATTATTCCATTTTGGCTGCAAATCAGTAACTGATAGTTCAGACCTGTCCTCAGTTATTTGTGAGGTGCATGCGGGTGCTTAGTAACAAGACACTGCTCCAAAGTAAGCTTGTAATCGTACAATGCCTATTGCCTGACATTATCTCTCGGGAGACATTATGCATTATTAATATTGTTCAGTGCTATATAATGCCCCAAATGTACAAACAACCAATCAGTTGCCTCATGAAGACAAAATGCAGAATAAAAATAAAAGTTAAAATTTCTTTAAAATAGTTTAGTATATTTTATGTAAAATAGCAAGTGTGTAGGAGTGAAGCTGTAATCTCATTCTTAAATCCACATGCTGCTAAATCTGCCCAGCTATCACCTGAACTCTATGTTTGGCTGAGCACTTGTCCGTCACCAAAGCTTTAACTGACACTGTGAAATATCAATGGATGAATGATCAGTATGTTTATATGAAATTCTTTCCCCTTCTAGAAGGTTTAAACTTCATTAAATGGGTTTAATACTTGTCTTAAAGAAATGTCTTTTGAACATGATGTGAAGGTGTCGGTGTTGGACTGGGGTGGACAAAGTCAGGGTTACAGTCCAACTGGTCCATTTGAACTCACAAGTTTTTGAAGCACTGTTCCTCCATCAGGTGAAGTCTTTTAACATGTTAAGCGCGTGTGCGCTATTTGCTGCATAGTTTCAAAGCCTAGAATAATCTCTGATAAAAATATGAACAATTTTTAGTTCAGTTGCTAATTTTCATAATTTCCAAGTATTTCATATTTTCCTGTGTTGGGATGGAATGCGATAAGCTTTTTGCTTGCCCCAGTCATGTTTAGCCAACATCACATGATATCTCAGTGTCAATATCATTACATGTTCATAAGAAAATCTCAGAATCAGCCAAAGTTTGATGCTGGTGGGGTGAGGAGATTGTGCACTGTCGCAATTTTTAAAACACCATTTACAGGGGAAGTGTATTTCTATTTCTCAACGAGGAAATCATTGCTTGGAAAATCTTGATGCAAAAGAGAACTGTTTTAGCTGACATAGCCAGAATGGCACAAACAGCTTATGTTAGGAGGATATTTTGGCACAGTGGTAATGTCACATGATTAAAGATCCAGCATCCTAAGACATGAGCTCAATTGGCACATGGTGGAATTTAAATGCAATTGATAAAATATGAAATGTAAGTTTCAGCCGTAGTGACCATGATTGATCAATAAATTGATCTGGTTCACTATTGCCCTTTAGGGAAGAAAATCTGATAATCTTACCTGGCCTACCTGACCACTCTATGAAATCCAAACAGTTTAAGGAAAGTTAGGGATAGTCAGAGATTTATTTCCCCTAGACACCCCCATCCCATGAAAGAATAAAGAAAAATAATGTTACTACAAGTACTGTAGGTAAGATCATTGCTCAGCTTTGGTCATGTCTTCACATGGTTTGGGAAGAGGTGGTTCAGAAAGCATAACATAGGAACAATATACCACGCAAAAGACTTCTCCTCCATCTGACCAAAGCATACTAAATTCTCAAATCTTTGTACTTCTGTCTATATAGTTCTTGGTTAGAGGATTTCCTTTTGCCATTTGTTGTATTGCTAGACCTCACTTGAAGACAAAGCTAAGCAGAACACTTTAATGAACACTGAAGTCTACCTGGGCTATACTGAAAGAATGGCCGTGAGTTGTCGCGACATCTGAAAAACTGTTTAAATCTGACAATAACTTTGCTCAATAAGTTCATTGTGGCTACATGCACTTTAACATATCTACACTCTGCCACCAGTCAAGATTCATCAGTGGTCTCAGTGTGGGAAAGAACAGCCTTGTTCTCCTATGAACTTTTTTTTTGTGTCTTTTCCTTCAATATGTAAGACAAATTTAATTAAAGTGCCATGACTGTACTATAGTCAGAAAGAATTAATCCATGAGATGCTATATTGAAGACCACTAAATCCCATGAACATTGCTGGGGCGGAAATCCTGGCAATCAATGGGATTATACATATGGGCTCAATCAACATAGACATCATTAACAACAGATGGACTTTGAAAAATGTCACATCATGAAAGAATAGCCAAATCCCTGTTTTCAACAGTTTGGCTTCTGGAGAAAGATAATGAAAGATAATGAAAGTTCTTGCTATTAGCAAGAACATATTATTATCTATTTGTTGCAGGTATACAATATGGACTGCCTGATGTTCCACATAGTTTCTGTAGTAAGTGTGAGGCACAAACATTCAGGATTGTCATTGAAGGTTGTCCCCATGCTGGAGCTCGCCTGCTTGGCAACTTGTTGAAAGTAGCTCAAACTCATTACTAATTAAGGGTCACAAATGCAGCTTCCTTTAAACACCTACAGCACTCTACACAGTGGGTGTGGAGTGTCCTTCTCTTTTCAAACTCCTCTCCTAACTTGCCAGTAATGCAAAAGAGAGAACCTCCTAAAAGAATTCACACATTCTGCTTTCAATTGTGCAACAAAGAAAATAATTGCTACCAAGAATCTGGTCAAAATAAGGCAAATACTTTGAAAAGCAGCACTCAGATGGTCATTGTTAGATGAATTTTGGTCAAATACATCTGGTCTCAATTTAAGAAGTAATTTTACATTGTAAGAAATTTGATAGCATCCAGAATAGAGCATTTTTCTTGATTGGTAACTCTTCCACTGAGCTACCTATCCACATCTCTATACTATACTATATTTTATAATTTGCAGGACTGCAACAATTTGCCATGGTTACTTTGACAGTACCTCCCTCCTTTACAACCTCTACTACCAAGATTTGGAGATGGTGATGAAGGAGCAGCGCTCCAAAAGCTAGTGCTTCCAATTAAACCTGTTGGACTATAACCTGGTGTTGTGTGATTTTTAACTTTCTACTACCAAGGATATTGAGCAGCAATGTTGAGGTCACAGAGCAATCTGAGTTTGATTGTTTCCCTCTTTTTTTAATTATCAGCGGGATGATGTTTAGGAATTCTTTACTGGAGCACCATTGCAGTCATACTATCACCACAAGAATTTATACAATTCAAATAACAAGCCCACCAATATCACATAGGAATGGACATTAAATAAGATTGGTTCAACTTTGTCTACACTTTGAGAACAAATGAATGTTTAACTTTCATTGGACAATTAACATGAATAAATTGATTGCATAGCGCATGTTTGCAAGGAATAAGTAGACCACAGTTGTATGAAGTCAGTGTTAAAATAAACTATTATATTAAAATGCCATAGTGGCACATTCTTGCAAGAGCACTTTAAGGCATTCCTGAATATGGTGCTTGGTAAAGAAAAAACAGGCCAAGTGATATGAATCTCATTCCGACTCTGACCTTCACTTGGCTGTTAAATACCAACACCATTAGACATAGAATGGAAATTTTATCTGTATATAAGTTGGAGTAATCAGTTTCCAGCATTTTGGTACCAACAAAATTTTAGAAGAATTGAAGATCATTTTTTTAAAAATCCTTTTGGAGATATTTTCTGTGAAGAAAATAATGAATCACAGCACCTCAAGATAAAAGAACAGCACCCCTGGAAATAGTAATCGTCTGAATAAATTGTCAATGGAAAGGAATGAAGCAAATGTGTGAAAAAATACATAATTCTATTCTAATTATTTATTGTTCCAATCCTCTATTTCTAAACCATCACTAGTCAGTAGTGTATTGTACTGTATGTATGCCTTTCATTCCAAAACAACAAAACCATAGCCATGAAGGTCTTAGATCTTTGAACCATTCACCTCTTACCTTTATTGAATGTCCTTTGATCAATCTTTGCATCACAGCATTTACTATATGTCAAGTTTTTCAAGTTACAAATGTTTTTCTGCACTGGTCAGGGCAAGAGATGACAATAAGGATGAATGCTGAAATCAAGATTCAACTAGGTGAAATCAGATCCATTTAAAATTAGTCTAAATTTGGTCAGCTCAGACTTCAGACTAAACTGAGCAAACATAGTGACAGATGTTGTGACAGATAATACCTGAGGCTATTAGTGAAAGCAATTGAACACAAATGGAATTCTAATCCAAATTCAGCTATCTTCTTGCCAAATTCATAGAGTACCTGTACATTGATAATCAAAGTACCTCCAAATCCAGCAGCAATTTGGTTACAAAGAAACCAACGTGATTATTCTCCAACATCAGAAAAAATTAAGTCAAGTTTACATGTGGCTTCTTGTTTCTTCTGTGTGCATTGCAATATGTTTAGGTTATGGATTCTGCTCCATGAAATTCTGCAGCTACCTGCAAAAGTTTTAATTAGTTAATGCAACCACCTTGAACAACTAACAACTGCTTTATTGGATTCAATGCTTCAATGTCAGTAAGGTCCATGAATATTCTTGGGTCAGCGAATGGTAGTAATCAAAGATTAAACTGTCTCTGATTAAAGCTGGAAGTTGGTGCATTGGCAGAAATGATCTTTCTTCTTTGGGGCTCCACTGCATACACTAATGTCGGCAGTGCACTAATTGAATGCAGAATTCCTTGACCACTTACTGTGCCCCAGGATCAACACAGTGCCTCCTACTGTGCTGAGGGTAATGCTCGTCTGCCAAGAAGGCCAGCTCAGGAATTCATGTCTTTTGAACAAGAGAATAGCTTTTCTTTACACTGCATAATCAAAACAAACTGTAGCCACCCTTTTGAGGCACTTAAAAAATGCTTGAGGCTTTTATTTCCATCAAAGAACTGAATCTGTTCAACTGATTATATCGGAGCAGGTAATGAAACAGTTGAAGAGTAACAAAGGGAACTTTCATTCTGAGCTGGGAAATTTTGCCAGCTGTATCAGACATTCATATTGAAGATGCTAATCTATGGCAGAAAGCTGTCAGAGAGCGCTGAAGCCACAAGATGTTGATTGTTCAAGGAAAATCTAGGGGGGAGGTGTAAGCATTTTTTTACTGTACAGGACAGATGGGCTGTTAAGTCTAGAGTCAGTTTGATTTCCCTTACATTACATTATTTACATTCCATACATAAAGAAGTCTTATATTTCTAACATTAACAGCATGAAAAGAAATCATTTTCATTTCTTCACAGCACATAAAGGTTTTTTTCATACAATTATCCCACCTCCCACCCCATCCCACCACACAATTTCCTTCGATCCCTTTCTTTCATAAGTGTCCACAACACAAACCACCCTTCAATTCCAACCCTGATAGAGGTGAGACCATAACTGTGAGCTGAGACAGTGGATGGTGGCAAGCCATTACAATGATGTTTAAAGCATGCAGCTTATAGTTCTGTCCAGTAGAACCAGGTACTGTTCCCTCATAAGGGGAAGTCTCTTCTTGCCATTTCTTCTTATCTATGTCTTTATGGAATAGCCCATAGGGCATCAACCCTGCCTTGTCATTGAGACTGAATGCCATGCATTTCATAAAATAGGTTGCCTTGAGCTGTTTTGCTGAAATGGCATGAGGAGAGTTCAACCTGCAGCTAAGAAATTTTAAAATAGACCATTTTGCAAGAAATAGATGCTGAATCAAAATTAGAGTGGTGCTGGAAAAGCTCAGCAGGTCAGGCAGCCTCTGAGGAGAAAGAAAATTGATGTTTTGGGCAAAAGCCCTTCATCAGGAATGAGGCCTTCTGCCTAAGAAATAGATACTGCTGAGTACCATGATGCATTCTGCTTGGGCGTAGTGGAAGTCACCAAATGACTAATAATTCTTACATGTAGATACCATGATTAGTGACAATAAAACTAATTTCAAACTAGATACGGGATAGATGTAACAATTCTTTCATATGAGGCACCATGGTTGAAGCAGAAAAAAAACACACTCCCATGTAAGATTTTGTCTATCTGTTCACATGTAAATCCTTTAAAAAGGTTTTGCGATTTACAAATGAACAAACTGAAACCAATATGGTCATTGTTAAAGATGAGAGACTTAACAATCAACCCAGGAGTGTTCACTTTTGAAACAGTTTTTTATTTGATTGGGCTTCACTGCTACTTCACTAAAGTTGTCATATATTTCATAGTCCAAGAACCAGCCATCATCAGATCCCCTGGTGCTCACCTTCCACCCTACAAACCTTCGCATAAACCAAATCATCCGTCGACATTTCCGCCACCTCCAAAAAGACCCCACCACCAGGGATATATTTCCCTCCCCACCCCTTTCCATCTTCTGCAAAGACCGTTCCCTCCGTGACTACCTGGTCAGGTCCATGCCCCCCTACATCCCACCCTCCCATCCTGGCACTTACCCCTGCCACCGCAGGAACTGTAAAACCTGTGCCCTTACCTCCTCCCTCACCTCTATCCAAGGCCCTAAAGGAGCCTTCCACATCCATCAAAGTTTTACCTGCACATCCACTAATATCATTTATTGTATCCGATGTGGTCTCCTCTACATTGGGGAGACTGGGCACCTCCTAGCAGAGCGCTTTAGGGAACATCTCTGGGACACCCACACTAATCAACCACACCGCCCCGTAGCCCAACATTTCAACTCCCTCTCCCACTCTGCCGAGGACATGGAGGTCTTGGGCCTCCTTCACCGCCACTCCCTCACCACGAGACGCCTGGAGGAAGAACGCCTCATCTTCCGCCTTGGAACACTTCAACCCCATGGCATCGATGTGAATTTCAACAGTTTCCTCATTTCCCCTTCCCCCACCTCACCCTAGTTCCAAACTTCCAGCTCAGCACTGTCCCCATGACTTGTCCGGACTTGTCCTACCTGCCTATCTCCTTTTCCACCTATCCACTCCACCCTCTCCTCCCTGATCTACCACCTTCATCCCCTCACCCACTCACCCATTGTACTCTATGCTACTTTCTCCCCACCCCCACCCTCCTCTACCTTATCTCTCCACGCTTCAGGCTCACTGCCTTTATTCCTGATGAAGGGCTTTTGCCCGAAACGTCGATTTTGCTGCTCCTTGGATGCTGCCTGAACTGCTGTGCTCTTCCAGCACCACTAATGCAGAATCATCAGACTCTGCCATTTCACTCCACTGATGAGTTTGCCATCCAAAGAACTGAAGCAAAAACTTATGTACTGTATATGTCCTTCAGAAGAGCTGAGAATGACTTTGGAAATTAAAGTAAAAAATGAGGTCTGCAGATGCTGGAGATCACAGCTGCAAATGTGTTGCTGGTCAAAGCACAGCAGGCCAGGCAGCATCTCAGGAATAGAGAATTCGACGTTTCGAGCCTCAAGGAGGGATTTTGAGTGGGAGAGTGGATGAAGAGTTAAACGTTAAGAATTAAATGTTAATGGGAAGAAAGGGAAATTAAACATTTACTCTCAGAAGAGCTACTTATAGGATAGTGGGGAATTCCCACCAAGCTGATGAATTATGTAAAAGTCATAAGTGATGCTTGCTAACTTAGACAAATACATGGAACTAGAACTGGAGGAATGCTCTCACCTGCTAATGTATATAATTGTTTGAAAAAGACTTTTTTTTCTTGAAGCTTATTGTCTGACATTCATCATAACAATTCCCGAGAATACCAATTCAAGGGGAAAATCAATTTATACTGTTGAGAGGACAATGTGTTCGGTTGACAATTGAACTTGGATTGATGGAGACAATGTCATGGAGAATGCACAAGTCAAAAATAATTGACAATTTACTTCTCAGCCAGGTTAATTTTAAACCAGAGCTGAAAATGTGTTGCTGGAAAAGTGCAGCAGCTCAGGCAGCATCCAAGGAACAGGAGATTCGACATTTCGGGCATAAGCCCTTCTTCAGTTTTTTCTTAATTTTAAACCAGGCAGGTTGACTCCGATTATTGTTACTTTTTCAAAATTAAATTAAGTCTGAAAAGGTTATATCAGACTGAAAAGTCACCAATATTAATTCTCTGTTTACGAAGGGAAAGACGCAGAAAACAGTAGCTTTATGTCTGCCATGTGCAGATGTTAGAGTCTATCATTAGAGAGGCTATTGCTGGGCACTTAGAAAAACTAACGGTAATTAGGTGGAGTCAGCATTGTTTTCTTGACAGAGAAATCATGTTTAACCAAGCTGTTAGAGTTTTTAAAGGAGTAACATATGCTGTGGGTACTTTGATGCAATGTAAAGGTTTTCCAGGAGGCATTTGGCAAGGTGTCACATAAAAGGTTATTGTACAAAGTAACAGCTCATGGTACAGGGGTCACATACTCAAATGAGTAGAAACATTGGCTGGCTGGCAGAAAACATAAAATAAATAGGTCTTTTACTGGTTGGCAGGATATGATGAATGGAGTCTCACAGGAGTCTGTGCTGGGACTTCAGCTTATTAGACTTTATATCAAACTCTTAAAAATGAGCATTCAGCAAATTTTGCCAATGACAAAAAGATAGGTTGTAAAGCATGTTGTGAAAAGTATTTAAGGAATTTTTTTTGTAAATGCATTCATGAGATGTGGGCATCACTAGCTAGGCCAGCATTTATTGCTCATTCCAAATTGTCCAGAGTGCATTTAGGAGTCAACTGTATTGCTGTGGGTCTCGAGTCATATGTTGGACAGGCCAGGTAACGGCAGCAAATTTCTTTCCCTAAAAGACATGAGTAAAACAGATAGGCTTTTCCTGACAATCAGCAATGCTTTCCTGATCATGACTGATTACTGTTTAATTCAAATTTCACCATCTGCTGTGGTAGACTTTGAACCCAGATTCCCAGAACATTACTTGAGTCACTGGATTAATAGTTGAAAAGTGTGGCACTGGAAAAGCACAGCAGATCAGGCAGCATCCGAGGAGCAGGAGAGTCAACATTTCGGGCGTAAGTCCTTCATCAGGAATGTAAGGGGGGGAGGGGTGGAAAGAAGGCTGAGAGATCCATAGGAGGGTGTGGATGGGACTAAGGTGAAGGTACCTGGAAAGCCAATAGATGGATCCAGGTCGGGGTGGGTGGGGGGGGGGTTAGTTGTGACAGGTCAGAAGGGAGGATGGAGCAGATAGATGTGAAGGAAAGTGGATAGGTAGTACAGGTTAAAAGAGCAGTGCCAGGTTGGAGGTTTGGATCTGGGATCTGGTGGTGGGAGGGGAGATTTACAAACTGAAGAGGTTGATGTTGATGCCATGTGGTTGGAGGGTCCAAAGGCGGATGAGGATGAATTCTTCTTCGATTGTCAGGTGGTTTGGATTTGGTGGTGGAGGAGGCACAGGACTTACATATCATTGGGGGATCACAAGGGGGAGTTGAAGTGGTCAGCCACAGAGTGATGGGGTTATTTTTATGCGTGTCCCAAAAATATTCCCTGAAACACTCCATGGCATCCTAAAGTTGTTCCCTGAAACTGTCCACGGGTTGTAGACTGGATTAATAGTCTAGTGATAATACCAATAAGACATCGTCCATTGCATAAACTGGCTGAAAGGAATATCGGTGGGATGAGTGGATGGGCAGAAATCTAGTAAGTGGACTATTCTGAGGGGAAATATGAATTTGTTCACTTTAACAAGAGGAATAAAAAAGGTCACAATAGAGTTCTGAGGAGCAGACGGGTTCTGATGCATGAGTCACAAAACGTTAATATACAGATACAGCAAATAATTAAGAAGGCTAATGGAATGTTACCCTTTATTATAAAAGCAATGAACGTACAACTAACTACCATTTATACTTGAGTAATAGTCAAACTTCTTGACTACTTTTTAAGGTTAAATTTATGGGATTGACTGTTACTTGGATACTGTTTTTGAGGGACTGAAATTCATACCTGTCAAAATTCATACCACATCATACCATGGTATTAGCAGAAACCCAACTGATCTCTAAACAAATGAAGAAAAATGAATTATGGTAATTCTAAAAACCCGGAGCAGAACTCACCTGCCAATGGACTGGAAGACCGGAAGTGGAGCGGAACAATCGGCAGACTGGAAAGCAGGAGCGGGATGTGACAGTCAGCAGACTGACTCATAAATGTATATCTGTTATCAATGAAGAACTAGGGTCGACTTTTACATGAGATATATAGAAACTTACAGATTATTTGGCCAAAAATAGGGGGTCAAGATTTCCATGAGATTGACTATTACTCAAGTGCATACGATATGTTTTGCTTCGGCTGTACAAGGAATCGGTGAAAATAGATGTAGATTACTGTGGCAAGTTTTGGGCTCCTTATTTTAGGAAAGGTGTGAATTTGTTGGAGGTGGTTCAGGCGAGGTTTACTAAACTGATATCTGGACTGTATCTGGGCTGTCTTACAAAGATAGATTGAGTATGCTGGTCTTGTCTTCATTTCAGTTTATAAGAGTGAACAATGATTGGATTGAAGTATATAAGGTCTTGAACGATCTTAACAAGTCATACATGGAAATGACATTTATGTTTTGCGAAATTGTTTAAAGTTAAAGAGCACGCCTTTAGAAGAACAATGAGGAGAATCCTTCTTTTTCTCAGAGGGTTGTACAACTTTGGAACTCTGCTTCAGAAGGTCGTAAAAGTGGTATCACTAAATATTGTTAAGGCAGAGGTGGATAGATTTTTTTCCAGTCATTGGAATCAAACTTTAGTGGCAGAAGATAGGAATACGACTTTTCATCCACAAACAGTTCACCATGATTGAATGCTTGAAGGGGCAAATGCTGACCTCTTCCTTTAATTCATCCACATGCATGTCTATGATTACTTTTACATTTACCAACATCCCATTTCCCTCAAGTTTCTGGCTGCACATATTCAGCTGGTCTAGTAGTTTCACAATTCTTCTAGAATGCATTCTTTTCAGATTTGAATGATTAGCATTCACAGCTTGAAGGCTGTTTACCTTGGTTTAGACCACGTGAAAATTCATTGTCCGCTAGAAAATCTTTATCTCTTGGAAGGCTTTCATAGAGAATGTCATTCCTGCTCAATCTGGTAGCTGACTATTACCTTATCTGAAGGACCCAAAATCTCTTGCATTCCATTTGAAGATAAACTCCTCTTTGCTTACCCATATAGTTGCTCGTTGACATCATGTGTGGGATATTTAATGGTATGAATATCCATATGGAACATGGCTGCTTGGTTGAAGCAAGTACTTTTTTCCTTACCGTATTCTGGATTTTCAGGCCAGGGACTATTTCTTTTTGAATTATGTGTTGTATCTGCAGGCACTGATTTGTTTCCATGGATTCACATGCAGCTTTTCTCTACTTTGGTGGAATTCTGCTGCTACACCTTCATTAATGGAGATGAGCTCTTCACTTCAACATGTAGAGTAGATTGGACATCTTTATTCAACTTCTGTAGATGAGTTCCTAGTAAAGTGAGCATTTTCACATCTTTGGTTGCGGTACCAGAGAATTTTGCTCATCTAACATTTTCTCTGTAACTGGTCCTAATAATTCATCTTTGGGAGGGAAAAGATTGAAACATTGCTCTTGAACTTGTATCATCCCATCATGTGATATCAAAGTAAAATCTGCTGCATTGATTCATTCAGTGGTCTGTTTGGTTGTCTAAACAATTTCAATCAAAGGGTACTCAATGAATCCCTGTAAAGGGTCTTGATCATTCTTGTATTTACTGATTTTTGTCATCTAAAGTTTCTTTGGTAATGATGGAAATATAAAGAAATTCTTCCACTCTCATAAAAAAAACACAGATTATCTTCCAATTGACAGAAATAATTATGAATGTCAACACAAGACATCTCAGTAGATTCCCCCTATATGTCCAGGAAGCATAAAGAAATCATCTACAGATTGTCCCTTTACTGGTTGGTCATTTTTTTTTTAATTGATCAAATGATTCTTTGGAACTGACTGACCTCCTTCTTCTACCTCATGGATGATGAGATCAAGACAGGTTTAGACATTCGAAAGTATGAAGTGTTGATTGTGAATTACATATATACTTCCAACTGTTTTATGCTCTGTATTGCAGTAACTTGTAGCATATCTTTATTCTTAAGAGATCTGTCCAATCTTATAGGAAGAGAAATAGAAGTAATTTGATGCAAGATTAGAAGTTTAAAATAACATTGATAAAAAGCACGATACAAAACTTAAAAGCCAGCAAGTTATACTCAGGATGAGAGGTGGGAAGAGGCTCTGGTAGACTATAGATGCCAGCATGGATCAGTTAAATTGAAAGCCTATTCCTGTGTTGTATCCTAAATGATATAATTGTGCTCCATCCTGTATAATACAACTAAGTTTTGCTGAAATTCAAACTTACTTGGTGAGCTGTTTTCAGTCCTACCAAAAATGCTTCCTCATGTTTCAAATCCTAGGTTTTCTAAAATTCCCTTATTTGTGTTAATTGTATAGCATTTGGTGGTTACTTGAATTCTGGATGGAGGAATTAACTGGGATCATATCTTTGCTCATATACAAAAGAATAGGCTGAAAGTCTGGTCTCTTGGATTGGAGAGTTATGATGTGCAATGAGTGTTTGAAGTCTGGTTGAAGATTTGTAGCTCGGGTGTCCGTTGTTGTGGTTCTGTTCGCCGAGCTGGAAGTTTTTGCTGCAAACGTTTCGTTCCCTGGCTAGGGAACATCATCAGTGGTATTGGAGCCTCCTGTGAAGCGCTGCTTTGATGTTTCTTCCGGTATTTATAGTGGTTTGTTCTTGCCGCTTCCGGGTGTCAGTTTCAGCTGTAGTAGTTTGTATGTGGGGTCCAGGTCGATGTGTCTGTTGATGGATGTTCTTGCCGTTTCCGGGTGTCAGTTTCAGCTGTAGTGGTTTGTATATGGGGTCCAGGTCTATGTGTCTGTTAATGGAGTTTGTGGATGAATGCCATGCCTCTAGGAATTCCCTGGCTGTTCTCTGTCTGGCTTGTCCTATGATGGTAGTGTTTTCCCAGTCAAATTCATGTTCCTGGTTGTCTGAGTGTATGGCTACTAGGGATAGCTGGTCGTGTCGTTTTGTGGCTAGCTGATGTTCATGGATGCGGATTGTTAGCTGTCTTCCTGTTTGTCCTATATAGTGTTTTGTGCAGTCCTTGCATGGTATTTTGTAAACTACGTTAGTTTGGCTCGTGTTGGCTATTGGGTCCTTTGTTCTAGTGAGTTGTTGTCTGAGTGTGGAAGTTGGCTTGTGTGCTGTTATGAGTCCTAAGGGTCGCAGTAGTCTGGCTGTCAGTTCTGAGACGCTCCTGACGTATGGTAGTGTGGCTAGTCCTTTTGGTTGTGGCATGTCCTCGTTCCGTGGTCTACCTCTTAGGCATCTGGTGATAAAGTTGCGTGGGTATCCGTTTTTGGCGAATACCTTGTATAGGTGTTCCTCTTCCTCTTTTCACAGTTCTGGTGTACTGCAGTGTGTTGTGGCTCTTTTGAATAGTGTCCTGATGCAGCTTCGTTTGTGTGTGTTGGGGTGGTTACTTTCATAGTTTAGGACTTGGTCTGTGTGTGTTGGTTTCCTGTGTACCCTTGTGGTGAATTCTCCGTTGGGTGTTCTCTCTACTAACACGTCTAGGAATGGGAGTTGGCTATCCTTTTCCTCTTCTCTCGTGAATCGTATTCCTGTGAGTGTGGCGTTGATGATTTGGTGTGTTTTTTCTATTTCTGTGTTTTTGATGATTACAAAGGTGTCATCGACGTGTCTGATCCAGAGTTTGGGTTGGATTTGTGGTAGGGCTGTATGTTCTAACCTTTGCATAACTGCCTCTGCTATGAGTCCCGAGATTGGTGATCCCATGGGTGTTCCGTTGATTTGTTCGTATATCTGATTATTGAATGTAAAGTGTGTGGTGAGGCACAGGTCTAGTAGTTTAAGTATGCCGTCCTTGTTGATAGGTTCGGCCTCCTGTGTTCTGTTATGTATGTCCAGTAGGTTGGCTATTGTTTCTCTGGCTAGGGTTTTGTCAATTGATGTGAACAGTGCCGTCACGTCGAATGATACCATGGTTTCTTCTTTGTCTATGTGTGTATTCCTGATGATGTCCAAGAATTCCTGTGTAGATTGTTGATTCCTGTTGATAAAAGCCATGTTCATGTTAAGGCTGTACTCCAAGTTTATCCTTCACCATCCAGTAATCTGATAATGCATACAACATCTATTTCTTTGATTTTTAATACACCATATAGTTAAAATTAGAATCCAGTTCATCAGTACAGTCATGAATATATCAAATTGGTGGAAGCTATATGAGAAAATGGTCATACCCAGTTGAAGATAGGTTTATTGACAGGATGTGGAGCAGGGCTGAGAAGTGGCAGATGGAGTTCAATCTGGATAAATGCAAATAATTCATTTTGGAAGGTCGAGTTTGAATGCTGAATACAGGGTTAAAGACAGAATTCTTGGCAGTGTGGAGGAACAGTGCGATCTTAGGTTTATGTAAATAGATCCCTCAAAATTGCCACTCAAGTTGATAGGGTTATTAAGAAGGTGTATGGTGTTTTGGCTTTCATTAGCAGGGGATTTGAGTTTAAGAGCCATAAGGTTTTGCTGCAGCTCTATAGGAACCCTGGTTAGATCATACTAGAATATTGTATCCAGTTCTGATTGCCTCATTATAGGAAGGATGTAAATGCTTTAGAGAGGGTGCAGATGCAATTTACGAGGATCCTTCCTGGTTTAGAGGGCTTGTTTTATGAAGAGAGGTTAAGTAAGCTCAGGCTTTACATACTGGAGAGAAGAAGGAAGAGAGATGACTTGATGCAGGTGTACAAAGTGATGAGAGTCAGAGAGCAGATAGCCAGAGACTTTTGTCCAGGACAGATATGGCTCTCTCTCGAGGGGTCATAATTTTAAGGTGACTGGAAGAAGATGTAGGAGAGATGCCAGAGGTAGGTTCTTCATGCAGAGTGATGGGTGTTTGAAATGCATTGCCAGCGGTGGCAGTAGAGTCAGAGACATTAGGGATATTTACGCAACTGCTGGACAAGCACATGGATGGCAGTAAATTGAGGGGTGTGCAGGTTAGGTTGATCTGATATTAAGATAAATGCTCAGCACAACATCATGGGCTGAAGGCTTGTACTGTGCTATTGTGTTCTATGTTCTATTTATTCAAAAAACAATGTTAAAAAGAAATTCTTTCAAACCAGGGGCAAGAGTTTATCCAGTGAATACTTTAGATACAAATGCAGTTTTTCAAACATTCCAGTCCAAGATGACTTATCTCATTTGTGGTTACAGTAGGCTCCATTCACTTCTGAATGCACAATTTTAGGGTTGAAAATGACCCAGAATAGTCATAAATGCCAGGTAAGTTCTGCTATCAGGTCACACATATGTTGGTATTTCTGATTTAACTCATTCTGATTTTTCTTTTCACCATTTAAATAAAACAAATTTGTTATAATTTTAGAATTGCAAGGACACTTCAGCAAGTTATATTTACTTCACACTTCAGATGCTTGTTGAAGCAAATTTAATGACTTGAACAGATAATAGTAAACCTTCCAGTAGGGAAAACATACAGTTTAATAGCTTTGACTGATCACAGATGCAACCTTTGAAGCATGCAATATAACTTTCTGTTAAAATTCACACAACACCAGGTTATAATCCAACAGGTTTATTTGGTAGCACTAGCTTTCAGGGTGATGCTCCTTCATCAGGTGGTTGTGGAGTATAAGATCATAGGACGCAGAATTTATAGCAAAAATTTACAGTGTGATGTAACTGAAATTATATATTGAAAAAGGCCTGGACTGTTTGTTGAGTCTCTCATCTTTTAGAATGACCATGTCGGTTTCAGTTCTTTCAAATGTAAATTCCAGAACTTTCTTAAAGTTACATTCTCAAGTGAACTTTAATAATAGGTGCCATGTTGGCCCTTCAATGCATTATCTGGGCCAACATGGCATCTATTTTTAAAGTTCATTTGAGAATGTAATTTTAAGAAAGATCTGGAACTTGCATATGAAAGAACTGAAACCAACATGCCCATTCTAAAAGATGAGAGACTTAACCCTCCAGGTCTTTTTCAATATATAATTTCAGTTACATCACACTGTAAACTTTTGCTATAAATTCTGTGTCCTACCATCTTATACTCCACAACCACCTGATGAAGGAGCAGCACTTCAAAAGCTAGAGCTTGCAAATAAACATGTTGAACTATAACCTTTTGTGTGATTTTTAACTTTGTTAAAAACAGAATATTGTGTTATCTGTCCATTAAAAAGTTCCACTGACAGCAGATTTATCACGTTTGTTAATTGTCTCTCTGTCCTGATGACAGCTGCTTTATCATACTTTTCAAGATGATTTTCCCACTAATTCAACAACCTGTAGCTCTGTCATTCTATGATTTGGATCCCATGCAATGCTTTCACACCTTTACATCTTCCACCCTTCTCTCATTAACTCTCATTAATTCTCATTAACTCTGCTGCGAATTCTAAGACACAAGTTCAAGCTAAAAGATTGCTTTGCAAAAATATTATTCATATTATTAATTGAATTCTCTCCTAAGTTTGCCTTTGGCTCAGATATTGTGGTCATTGGTGAGAAGTTGACACTCATGGTTGGCCTTAAACAAAACTGCACAGGGATCGACTGATCTCTGGGGCAACAGTTTCTCTGTTCTGGTGTCACTTTCAATTTTCCAGAAAGAGAGCAAAAGAAAGATCATCCCAGAAGAAACAATGAGTCAACTAGTGTTTGAGACCAGGGATGACTGGTAAGTTATCATTGACCACCCGTAAATTCTTTCCAGTCTCTGAGCAGTAAATGCCAGTCACAATGCAGCTCCCTGCCATCAGTTGATGATCCCTATTCCTGTTCGCTGTCCAATAGGTTGGTATTATTGATTCACGCTGTAGGCTGCTCCTTTGGAGATTGCACCACTCACATTTACAATTATAATTTGATTATTTCCCAGTATAATTTTCAGCTTTCGGTGCCTTTTTTACTGTTGATGTAGATTTTAAACCTTGCAGACAAAAGAAACCTGATGAAGGAGGACTAGGGTGCAAACTTTAACATGATAAAAGTGAAACAAAGATATTATTTATGTTGCTGAACTTTTCAACTTTTATTTATGTATTGATGCTGTGACTTGAGTTCTTTTCTTAAAATTTTGGAACAATAGAAACAGCCTAAATGGGTGTGGTCAGGCACCCACCCACCGAACCAGGTGTTTTAGTTATTTTTCTGTAGCACATGCTGCTGGGGTTGTGAAAAGCTACAACTAAAAGCTAAAGTTCTCTCTCTCTCAGAATTGTACTTTGATATTCTTTCCTCCTGGATTGGAGAACTGCATGTGAGATATTCTATTTTCTGAATTTACCTTTTGCCAAAGGTGTGTTTATGGGATGTTGCTATATTGGAACATGTAATTAGTAATCATGACTGTATCTATTTTTCTGTTAAATTTTCCAATCACGTTAAATCATTCAGATCCCTTCTTTCTTTTGTTGTATTTTAACTGTATTTGTGTTTTGCTTTAAATTCAGTAGTTTGACCAACTGAATTGCACCTGGAACCTAACACCTTACATTTACCTTTAAAATAAGAAAAAGTTAGGCTCCAGACCATCTTCTAAATAGTTTGAGGGGCTTCAATCTGGACCATAATATATTAAGAAATACAAAATTGATTGCACACTAAAATTATTGAAAGTGGAGATCTTTTTTGATATTATTAAGATATCCACAAGCAAGAAGGCACTGAAAATATAGAAATAAGTGAACGTACTGTCATCCGATGAAATCAAGCATTTCCAAATTTATATGCCCCAGAAAGAGTTACATCAAAAATGTGAAAATAAGTGATCTTTCTGAAACAATGAAGAATTTTAATACAATACTGCAGATGCTGAAGATCTGAAATAGAAACAAAAAATGCTGTAGAAACTCAGCAGATAAGGCTGCATCCGTGATGAGAGAAGCAAAGTTTATTTTTTTCAGTTCTAAAGAAGAGTCATTGAGCTAGGGTTTCAGGCTCATAATGGAAGACAGTACAGTAAGATTCACAAGGCAAGTGGGGAGGATTGAGGAGCACTGGGTAGAAGATGACTGTGGGATGGGGATGGAAATCCCTGGGAGGGTGGTGCAAATCAATTCTGGGGTGAGGATCTGGGCAGGTAAAGTGTTATGTGCAGTTTGAGGTAAGAAATACACTCACACTAAGATGTTTGTATATCTATAATCAACACTGTGTATCTATTACCCACAATTATTCACTAGCACTGTGTTTATGATCTGCCCAGTGTTTATAATCAGTTCTGTGTACCTATCACCCACAAGCACTGTCTTTATGATCTACATGGTGTTTATAGTCAGTATTGTGTATCTATAACCCACAAGTATGTTTCTACAATTTGCATGGTGCGTATGTATCTATAATCAGCACCATGCATCTTTAACCCTCAGTGTGACAGAGCACAGACAGTCCCATATTTACCAAGCCTTGCTATCTTTTGTTGAAGATTACCTGTTACCAGTAAATCACAACAGATAACAGTGGGTGCTCCTGCTCAATATTTCAGGCCCACAGTTATCTCTGGTATGAATGACTGCTACTCTGGTAGCAGCTGGTGAAGATTGGTAAAAGTGGGGGGTATGGGTGCCTAGAGATTTTTCCCTTTGAGTTATCAGGGAATGGTGGCATCTAATAACACAGTAGCCAGCAGGCAGGTTTACCAGTGAATCAAACTGAAACATTAGCTCAGAGAACAAAGCAGTGAGTTAAAAGCATGGAATATAGTTCACATTGCCATTGCTATGATCAGCAGGGCACCAAGCAATGGAAAATTTGATTGCCCTGACCAGGGAGTGATGTTACTAGTTCAGTATAGCTGCTGATATTGACAATTGCAGTCAATATTCAACCCAGCATAGGATCCCTCATCAACAAGAGACCTCTGGAGATCATTGCAATGTATTTTATTTTCTGTGACACCAGTAGTAATGGGACTGATATCTCACAGATATCTTCATGCAATCCACTCCCACCTGTGACTAAAAGGCCTCAATTATAGCCAGGGTTTTAGTGTGTGATTGTTTTGTCCACTTTAGTATTCCATGTTGGATTTACTGTGATCCAGGGTCCAACATCAACTACAACACACTTCCTTCTTCGAAGATCGCAATTTCCCTCCCACTTGGTCGATGATGCCCTCCAGCACATCTCATCCACTTCCTGCACCTCCGCCCTTGAACTCCACCCCTTCAACCACACAAAGAACAGAAACCCCCGGTCCTCACCTGCCACCCCACCAACCTCTGGATACATCACATCATACTCCACCAATTCCGCCACCTACAAATGGACTCCACCACTAGAGATATAGTTCCCCTCTCCACCCCTATCTATGATCCATAAAGACTGTTCCCGCCAAGATTCTCTTGTCAGGTCCACATACCCCCACCCTCCCCTTCAAGCACCTTCCCCTGTCACAGCAGAAATTGCAACACCTGCACCCACACCTCCCCTGTCACCTCCATCCAAGATGCCAAAGGATCCTTCCACATCCATCATAGATATACCTGCACTTCCACTGATGTCATTTACTGTATCCATTGCTCCTGATGCAGTCTCTTCTACACTCGAGAGACAGGATGCCTCCTTGCAGAATGCTTCAACGAACATGTCCAGGATACATGCACCAACCAAAACTACTGCCCTGTGGCCTAACACTTTAACTCCCCCTCTCACTCCGCCAAGGACATGCAGGTGCTGGGCCTCCTCCCTAAACATCCTACACCTGGAGGAAGAACACCCCATCTTCTGCCTTGGGACCCTCCAATCACATGGGATTGATGTGGATTTCACCATTTTCCTCATTTCCCCACCCCCCCACCTTATCCCAGATGCAACTCGGCACTGCACTCATGACCTGTCCTACCCGTCCATCATCCTTCCCACCTATCTGCTCCATCCTCCTCCCTGACCTGTTACCATTACCTGCACCTTCTTCTACCTATTGCACTCTCAGCTACCTTACCCCCTGCCCCAACCCCCTCCCATTTATGTCTCTACCTCCTTGGCTCACATGCCTCATTCCTGATGAAGGGCTTATGACCAAAATATCAACTCTCCTGCTCCTCAGATGCTGCCTGACTTGCTGTGATTTTCCAGCAACACACTCTCGGCTCTGATCTCCAGCATCTGTAGTCCTCACTTTCTCCTGCTAAATCCTACAGAGGCCTCTGCTGTGTCTATGGCAATATCAAGAACCACACAACTCTCTGAGGGTAATGGACAGTGTGAATGAGTCAACCGTACTCTGCACGACTGCACCTTGTCTCCTGAGAATAAATGAACATGGCCTGACTATCTTCAGGAACTAGCTTAAGCTTAGTGTCACACCCCACACTCATCCACATGCTATTATTCATAACAACACTTCATTGGATGAGACTCAATTCTTCCCACGGACTATCAGTTTGGTCTCACCACACCTCCTGATGGTGTTGGCCAGGTCATTGTGTGATTAGCCAAGCGGCACACAAGGTTAAACCTGGTGTTTAAGATGGCTTCCAAGAGGACTGAGAGAGAAGCACTGAGAAGAAAAGCATTCACTGACAGGACTGACATTCCAATTAGAGCAAATGTAGTATTCCTCTGAATATTATTGAAATATTAGAGTTGTAATAAAATATAGCATCTGTGGGACCCTAAACCCCACAGATACATCCAGTGGCTGGAGACAGGTGCTCTCCCTCCCCCCAAATTATGAACTAGTGGATATGGAGGGCAGTCACAGGAAATGGATCACAGAGAAAGGGCAGTTGCTGATGCAGAAGCCAGGTGGATGATGTTGAGCTAAGCAGCTCACTCAGTGGTGTTGAGGAATCTGAAGTGTTGGTGGGTGATGGTTCAATTGAAGTGGAGTTGGAAAGTGATGCACTGGAGTGAGAAGTTTGTTGTGAATCCAAAGTGTTCCTCAAATGTGTAGAGGCCTACACCTGCCGTGGGACCCACCAGTATAGAAAACTGAAGCAACAAGTGGCATGATCAGATGACTGCTGGAGCTCTGACTGCAATGAGGATGATCCACCACAGAGACCAGATCATTGAGAAGTTACTGGTACAGGTAAGAAGTTGGGAAGGTCTTCCTAAGCAAATGTATGCCATCATCTCAACCCTTACCATTTGTTCAGCTCAGTGGTACAATGTTGCCATTAATGGTAATCATGCAACTACTTAGCAAACAGTTACTGTGTGCTACACATAGTGGTGGGACAGCATTGGTCAGGCAGGCAAGTGTATAATGGAATATCCAGCAATACGTGGTGATAATGAGGATAGGCAACCAACAGGGGAGCTTAAGCAGTTATACAGGAACCACCACCATCTGCTAGAGGCACGGATAAGGGAGACTAGCATGAATAGTCAAAAGGACCATCTCTGTAAAAAAAGAGTCTTTTGCGGAAGGAGACCTCCCTGGAAGAAGGAGCAGACAGACAATTAACTCCTCAACCCAATGTACAACACAGACTTCATTCCATTTAAATCTAGCAAATATTTCCTTGTTTGTATTCATTTCCTTCATATTTGTAATGAACTGATGTCAATGGAATACAAAATTCCTCATGATCTCCGGCTCTTCTGTATGTTCAAATTTCATGTTACATTTCTGGTGTAGCTGGCAGGATTGCACAGCACAGGTATTAATTCATGTGAATGAGATTGAAAGGTGCCTGGCTGAGAAGGAATGAATGGTGAAAGTTGAAACAGGCAACATCCACAAGGATGGCTGAAAATGCTATGATATTATTGGAAGGGGAAATCAGACTATTGGGCCAAACCCAGGGATAGGCTCCCCACCAGCATCAGTTCTTTTGATGCTACTGAGGATGGAAATGGCGCTTTTAATTGGATATTCAACTTACCAATGAGTAGAAAGCTGGACAGATTCAAGGAAGATAAGAAACACCCAATCATTCACTAATTGAAGACCAAATTGAGGATACATAGCTTGTTACAACATTCAGGGACTTCAAAGCAAGAGAGCAGGCAGCATTCTTGTTGAAATGTCTGTTGGGAAAACATTGGCAAGAGGTACAGATATTCAAAGAGGTCCTCCGTGGATCTTTAAAATACAGACAGGGGTCTTTGGGACACACTGTGTCTGCAGTGTGTTTCTGAACATGTGCAAGTCAAAAAGGGGGATCCGATCTATGTATCCCTGGAGTTGGTGAAATTGTGGGACTAGATTGGGTCAGGATAGCTGGTCGGCATGGACAGGTTGGACCGAAGGATCTGTTTCCATGCTGTACATCTCTATGACTCTATGACTCTATGACTTCAACCTCCTGCATAACTCTTTCCAGTCAACCCCGAACAGGATGCTGAAGGGTTACAGAAACAGTGAAGCATCCCGATCAAGTTATGAGGTGAAACTCTTCCTATAAAGTGCAGGAGCACATCATCTAGACCATGAGGAAAAAATGGATTCCTCAGACCAGAAATGACACTACATTCAAGAATTTGACTGCTGGTGTAGATGGGGATGTAGTTTTGTTCAAGTCCTACTCCGGAGACTTAAGGACAAAATCTAGGATCAAACATCAGAGCAGTGGTGGGGGAGTGTTGCTTTGGCAGAGGTGGTGCCATTTCAATTAAGCACCATCCGCCCTCTCCAGTTGATATTAAAGATTCTATGGTCATAGTTTCAACATAGGTCTTGGGAGCAAGACTAACCTATTTGTCTTTTGAGCCTGCTTTACCACTCAATAAGAGCAAAGCTGATCTGGTTGTGATCTGAGCTACTTGCCTGCATACATAACACCTGACTCCCTTGTCTCTCAAACATCTATCCAACTCAGCCTTGAATAACCTTGTAAACCCAGCCTCTACTACTTTCTGGAGAAGAGAATTGCATGATTTGAAAATTGTCATGATCTCAACCATGTTACTACTGGGTAATTCACATCCTAGAATAAGAACTAATTGATGGATACATGTCTTTTTTTTAGTTCATTCTCATTCAGGTAACGTCAATCGTTGATTATCCTAAACCAAAAGCAAGTAAGCTTTCAATGTCTACTGTCTGTCATAAATCCCACAATGTAAACAGGCAGTCTTCCATTCACTCTCTGGGGGCCTTGCAAACACCTACTTGCAAATATATATTGAATTTGTTCATGGTTTTAGATGAACTCTCACCTAATTTTGTTCTTTTTTAAAACCAGTTCACAAAAATATCTCATACCCGTATACCATTAATTTGAAATCCAAACTTTAAAAATGATATACACATAAACACATTCAAAGTTTGTGAGAAGATTTGGTGCTCGGTGCTCATTGTTCCCAGCTCGGCAAACAGAACCACAACAACATAAACATATTTCAGCACTCAACCCTTTGAGTCAAAACATTTCTTCTAATTTTCCTTAAAAGAGAGATATCTGTTGTTCTTTAAACATATTTCCCCTTAGTTTTGATCTCCTGCTCAAGAGGAAACAAACCTTCAAGCATTTGCCCTGTCCAGTCTCTTCAAGATCTTGTTTGTTGCAATAAAATCACATCTTATGGGTGGCACGGTGGCATAGTGGTTAGCACTGCTGCCTCACAGCACCAGAGACATGGGTTCAATTCCTGCCTCAGGCGACTAACTGTGTGGA
The DNA here is from genome assembly GCF_020745735.1 of Hemiscyllium ocellatum. Taxonomy (NCBI): domain Eukaryota; kingdom Metazoa; phylum Chordata; class Chondrichthyes; order Orectolobiformes; family Hemiscylliidae; genus Hemiscyllium; species Hemiscyllium ocellatum. The sequence continues at coordinate 19,101,218 of NC_083417.1, read as the reverse complement.
GTTTGCACATTCTCCCCGTATCTGCGTGGATTTCCTCCGGGTGCTCCGGTTTCCTCCCACAGTTGAAAAATGTGCAGGTTAAGTGAATTGGCCATGCTGAGTTGCCCGTAGTGCTAGGTGCACGGATAAACGTAGGGGAACGGGTCTGTGTGGACTTGTTGGGCCGAAGGGCCTGTTTCCACACTGTAAGTAATCTTGTTCTTCTAAACTCTAATGGACATAAGTTCAACCTTTAGTCATAGCGTTCATTTCAGGTACATCAAATGAAGCTTCTCAAAACTATCTCTAAAGCAGTACATTTCTTCCAAATAAGAAGACCAAAACTGCACAGATGTAGCAGTACTACACAATACTCCATTGACCTTACAATATCTTGTGCATCTGCAGTAAAACTTTGCTATTTTTATATTACATTCCCTTGGTAATAAACACAAATATCCCATTGCTTTCCTAATCATTTGCTGACTCTGTATTCTATATTTATGTGACTCATAAACCAGGAGACACAAAACCACTGAGGTCTGCAATCTATCTCTTAGTAAATAGTAGACTGCTTTTATATTGGCTACTTTCCAAAGCCGACAAGTTATGTTCCATCTGTCAAAATTTTGCCTTATCACTTAATCTATCTATTGCTCTACCTCTACCTCCTCTTGACAAATGAATATTCTATCTATCTTGATGTCATCCGCAAATTTAGTTACTAAACGCTCAGTCTTCTCATCCAAATCATTGCTATGGATCATAAATAATTAAGGGCTCATCACTAATACCTGTACCACTCTACTAGTTAAAAGCTTGCCAACTCGAAAGGTATCTATTTACCCCTGCTATCTGCTTCCTGTTAGCTAACTAATTCCTTATCCGTGCTAACATGTTACCCCAACACCATGTGTTCTTAGCTCATGCAGCAGCCTTTGATGTGACAAATGCTTATCAAATGTTTTGTGAAAATTTAAGAATGACACATATTTCATCTCTCCTCTATTATCCATGAATGTTATTTCATCAATGAGCTATAATAGATTAGCTAAACACAATTGTCCACTCACAAGGCCATACTGCCTCTGCCTCATCACATTGTGATTTTCTAAGTGTTTTCCTATAATCTCGCCAATAATGAATGGCAGCAAACTCCTTATGACAGATGTTACTCTAACTGGCCTATGGTCGTCTGCTTTCTGCTGCTTTCTTTCCTGAATAAACAATCAGTATTAAGTTACCTAACCTTAACTTGGAGAGTGGTGGTGATGAGTGGTAGTTGGAAATGTTACATTTGCTATGTTCACGTGTGCTGGGACCCTTCCAGAATCTAAAGAATTTTGGAAGATGATAACCAGTTCATGCCACCACTTGTTTTAAGATCTTGGATACGAACAACCCAGTTCTGGGGACTTGTCAAAGTTTAGCCCTAATAGGGTTCCTAGCATCTTTTCTGTTTATTTTGATTGTTTTAAGTTCATCTCACTCACATCTCTTCTGGATTTTCAATTACTTTTGGTAAGTTTTTAAATCTTCTGCCATGATAAGCATTCAATACCTTTGCCTTTTTGTTTTGTCTCCCATGATCAATTCCTTCGATTCATTCACTGGAGGACCAACACTTGTTTCTGCTCTTTTCTTATCCAAATACTTGTAAATTCTCTTGCTATATGTTTTTATATTCCTCGTTGTTTTGTTTTGCATGATCAGCTTTCTTCCTCAACTTTCTAGTTATTCTTTGCTGGTCCTTAAAGTTTGTCCAACCCTCTGATCTACAACTACCATTTGCAGATTTATGCAATATTTATTTCAATGAAGTAATAACCTTAACTTGTTTATTTAACCACCATTAAACTCCCTTCTCATAGACCCTTTATTTCCCTCTCTCCCAACCACAATGAAACTCGATTATCTGATCATTGTGACATTGCTGTTAATGGAGATTGTTTTATGTATATGGGTTGATATGTTTCCCAAATTAGAACAATAGTTATAGGCCAAAAGTTCTTAATTGGCTGCAAAACAATTTGGGAACTCTCAGGTCATGAAAGGGCTTTGTAAATGCAAGTCTTTTATTTTTCCTTTTGTTTTCAGCTGGAATCAGTGGAACAAGAACTGTGTCAGATTTCTCCTTCCTTTATCCAACGATGCACTTATGCTCTCGTTCACATCCCCTGTCTCCATTCACTCCCTAGTTGAGATCAGGTAACTCAGCCCTGATTGGTTTTCAATATGAGACTTGTCTTGGTGGCTCAGCAAACCACTGAATAAACTAGCTCAGTCATTTCGTCGATATTTTTAATTTTAAAAGGTGTATCTTGAGATCTGTCTCTAATGAAATTTTCACAATGTCGATCTCTACATACGAGAAACCTCTTCAATGTTTAAATATTTTCCTTTAGAATGTGAAAGCAACAATGTAATCACATAACTTTTAAAAAAGGAGAAATCCAGAAATCTTATCTATTTATCTAAAAAAGCTATGGTATTGGCTGTGTTACAATCATCAACAAAAGTCTATTCATTTAGAGATAAAACAGTAACTCCTTTATGATCAATTATTTTTAACATGAATATTTGTATATTTGGTATAAGAACAACTGTAAGCTCAGGATATATGTGTGAAATCATTGGTTGTATTGTTTACCACAGCATTATTATATCAGAGGGTCCTTATATTGCAGTATGCAAAAGAGAAAAACTCTCTTCACTCTACTATAATGAGAATTATTAGGTTTACAACTTAACAGTCTGTAAAAGTTTAGTTTTGGAACTGGCATATTACACACAAGATGAAATATTGCACATCGTAACCAAATTTGCAAATGCCCATGTTCAAAAATCAAGGATTGTAATGATGTGTGATGAAATGTATTTGTTTCTCCATAATGTGTTTTTGCCGCAGGCCAGTTTTGTGAGCTGATGGATTAACTCCTCCAACATGTGTGCCATGGAGGAGCAGTGGGTTACTTACAATACAAAGGGCAATGCGTTCTGAAATGTCCCAAAATACAGTTACAATCATTTTCACTCTGTAAATAAGTACAGGCTGCATTGTCTCCTTATCTAACTCTTTCCTCGTCAGATTAAAGCAAACTATTGTGGATGCTGGAATTCTGAAATAAATATAGAAAATTGTGGAAGCTCTCAGCATGTCTAAGGCCTCTTACCTGTGTACAAAGGAATATCAACTTTCATCTGCTGCATTATTGAATCACAGAAATCTCTCTTTATTTGATTTTTCGTTCTTGCCTCTATCACTGGTGTTCTACTCAAACCATTTACATGAGCTCTGTACCCGTGTTAGGGAACTGGAGCTGGATTTGGATGAACTGCGGATCATTCGGGAGGCAGAGAGGGTCATAGATCAGAGCTTTAGGGAAGTAGTTACTCCGAAAGTTCAAGATAGATGGGTGACAGTGCGGGGGAGTGGGAGGAGGAAGCCAGTGCAGGGACCCCCTGCGGTCATTCCCCTCAAGAACAAGTATACCGTTTTGGATACTTGTGGGGGGGATGACTTACCAGGGGCAAGCAACGAGGTTCAGGCCTCTGGCACGGAGCCTGGCCCCGTTGCTCAGAAGGGAAGTGTGGAGAAAGGTAGAGCGATAGTTCTTGGGGACTCGATAGTGAGGGGTACAGACAGACGGTTTTGTGGGGGCGACAGTGACTCACGTTTGGTATGTTGCCTCCCAGGTGCAAGGGTACGTGATGTCGCTGATCGTGTTTTCCGGGTCCTTAAGGGGGAGGGGGAGCAGCCCCAGATCGTGGTCCACGTTGGCACCAACGATATGGGTAGGAAGAGGGGTGAGGATGTCAGACAGGCTTTCAGGGAGCTAGGTTGGAAGCTCAGAGTTAGAACAAACAGAGTTGTAGTCTCTGGTTTGTTACCCGTGCCATGTGATAGACAGTCGAGAAATAGGGAGAGAGAGCAGTTAAATGCGTGGCTACAGGGAGGGATTCCGGTTTCTGGACAACTGGGGTTCTTTCTGGGGAAGGTGGGACCTCTATAAAAAGGATGGTCTACACCTGAACCTGAGGGGCACCAGTATCCTTGGGGGGAGGTTTGCTAGTGCTCTTTGGGAGGGTTTAAACTAACTCCGCCGGGGCATGGGAACCTGGACTGTAGCTTTAGGGTACAGGACCTTGAGTGTAGGGAGGTTATGAATAATGCAGCGATCTCAAAGGAGGGTGCCTGTAAACAGAAGGGTGGATTGAAGTGTGTATACTTCAATGCCAGAAGTATAAGAAATAAGGTAGGTGAATTTGCAGCGTGGATTGGTACCTGGGACTTCGATGTTGTGGCCATTACAGAGACGTGGGTAGAACAGGGACAAGAATGGCTGTTGCAGGTTCCAGGGTTTAAATGTTTTAGTAGGATCAGACATGGGGGTAAAAAAGGGGGAGGTGTGGCATTACTTGTCAAAGATAGTATTACAGCAGTGGAATGGACGATGGAAGAGGACTTGCCATCTGAGGTAGTTTGGGCTGAGGTTAGAAATAGGAAAGGTGAGGTCACCCTGTTAGATGTTTTCTACAGGCCTCCTAATAGTCCTAGAGAAGTAGAGGATAATATTGTGAGGATGATTCAGGAAAAGAGTGAAGGTAGCAGGGTGGTTGTTATGGGGGACTTTAACTTCCCAGATATTGACTGGGAGAGCTATAGCTCGAGTTCATTAGATGGGTTGGTGTTTGTCCAATATGTGCAGGAGGGTTTCCTGACACAATATGTAGACAGGCCAACAAGAGGTGAGGCTATACTGGATTTGGTTCTAGGTAATGAACCAGGCCAGGTGTTAGACCTGGAGGTAGGTGAGCACTTCGGGGACAGTGACCACAGCTCGGTGTCTTTTACTTTAGTGATGGAGAGGGATAAGTGTGCGCCGCAGGGCAAGAGTTATTGCTGGGGGCAGGGAAATTATGATGCAGTGAGGCATGACTTAGGATGTGTGGATTGGAAAAACAGGCTTCAAGAGAAGAACACTTATGAGATGTGGGGATTGTTCAAGGAGCAGCTACTACGTGTCCTCGATAAGTATGTACCAGTCAGGCATGGTGTAAAGGGCCTTGTGAGGCAGCCGTGGTTTAGTAAGGAATTGGAATCCCTTGTGAAAGGGAAGAAGGCGGCATATGTAAAGATGAGGCGTGAAGGTTCAGTTGGGGTGATAGAGAGTTATAAGGTAGCCAGGAAGGATCTAAAGAGAGAGCTAAGAGAAGCGAGAAGGGGACATGAAAAGTCTTTAGCTGGTAGGATTAGGGAAAACCCAAAGGCTTTCTATAGGTATGTCAGGAATAAAAGGATGACTAGGGTAGGTATCGGTCCAGTCAAGGATAGTAGTGGGAAGTTGTGTGTGGAGGCGGAGGAGATTGGAGAGACACTAAATCAATACTTTTCATCAGTATTCACTCAGGAACAGGACACTGTTGCTGATGTGAATATGGAGTCACAAATGATTAGAATGGATGGCCTGGAAATATGCAGGGAAGAGGTTCTGGGAATATTGGAGAGGATGAAAATAGATAAGTCTCCTGGGCCTGATGGCATTTACCCTAGGATCCTATGGGAAGCTAGGGAGGAGATAGCAGAGCCATTGGCCTGGATTTTTATGTCGTCATTGTCAACGGGAATAGTGCCAGAGGACTGGAGGATAGCGAATGTGGTCCCCTTGTTCAAGAAAGGGAGTAGGGATAGCCCTAGTAACTATAGGCCAGTGAGTCTGACTACAGTGGTGGGCAAAGTCTTAGAGAGAATGGTAAGGGATAAGATTTATGAACATCTGGATAGGAATAACGTGATCAAGGATAGCCAGCATGGTTTTGTGAAGGGCAGGTCGTGCCTCACAAACCTTATTGAGTTCTTTGAGAAGGTGACTAAGGAAGTGGACGAGGGTAAAGCAGTAGATGTTGTGTATATGGATTTTAGTAAGGCGTTCGATAAGGTTCCCCATGGTAGGCTAATGCTAAAACTACGGAGGTATGGCATTGAGGATACATTAGAGGTTTGGATTAGGAATTGGCTGGCTGGAAGGAGACAGAGGGTAGTAGTTGATGGACTATGTTCATCTTGGAGTGCAGTTACTAGCGGTGTACCACAAGAATCTGTTTTGGGACCATTGCTTTTTGTTATCTTTATAAATGATCTAGAGGAAGGGCTTGAAAGCTGGGTAAGCAAGTTTGCGGACGACACAAAAGTCGGTGGAGTTGTGGATAGTGAGGAAGGAAGTGGTAGGTTACAGCGGGATATAGATAAGTTGCAGAGCTGGGCAGAAATGTGGCAAATGGAATTCAATGTAGCTAAGTGTGAAGTCATTCACTTTGGTAGGAGTAACAAGAAGATGGATTACTGGGCTAATGGTAGGCTACTTGGTAGTGTGGATGAGCAGAGGGATCTTGGTGTCCATGTACACAGATCCCTGAAAGTTGCCACCCAGGTAAATAGTGCTGTGAGGAAGGCATATGGTGTACTGGGCTTTATTGGTAGAGGAATTGAGTTCCGGAGTCCTGAGGTCATGTTGCAACTGTATAAGACTCTGGTGCGGCCTCATCTGGAGTATTGTGTGCAGTTTTGGTCGCCATACTATAGGAAGGATGTGGAGGCATTGGAACGAGTGCAGAGGAGGTTTACCAGGATGTTGCCTGGAATGGTAGGAAAATCTTATGAGGAAAGGCTGAGGCACTTGGGGCTGTTCTCATTGGAGAAGAGAAGGTTCAGGGGAGATTTGATAGAGGTGTATAAGATGATTAGGGGTTTAGATAGGGTCGACACTGAGAACCTTTTACCGCTAATGGAGTCAGGTGTTACTAGGGGACACAGCTTTAAATTAAGGGGTGGTAGGTATAGGACAGATGTTAGGGGTAGATTCTTTACACAGCGGGTTGTGAGTTCATGGAATGCCCTGCCAGTAGCATTGGTGAACTCTCCTTCTTTATGGTCATTTAAGCGGGCATTGGATAGGCATTTGGAAGTTATTGGGCTAGTGTAGGTTAGGTAGGATTCGGTCGGCGCAACATCGAGGGCCGAAGGGCCTGTACTGCGCTGTATCTTTCTATGTTCTATAATGTATAGTCATGTATTGTTTTATGCTAAATATTACTTGTCCTTTGACTCTACTCTTCACCCTAGCACAGGTTAATTTGTATTTTGCACCCCCCTCCCTCCCCATTCCTTGCTCCCTTTCTCTTGATTTTTATAATGCTAAAATCTTCTGGTTCTGGTGATAGGTGATATACTGACTGATTGAGTGTTGCCAGCTTTTACTGTTTTTATTTCTTTTTTTGGGTGTGTGCAGAGTCAAAGATTGGCAGATGGATTTTGGTAAAGGAAGATTCAAGTATTGCTGCGGAGGAGTGTTGGACATCAGCTGGAAGGGTGGTGAGTGCCTTCAGAGGGATGGCATGGTGGCTCAGTGGTTAGCACTGCTGCCTCACAGCACCAGGGATCTGGATTGAATTCCTGCCTCTGGTGACCATTCTGTGTGGAGTTTGCACATTCTCCCTGTGTCTGTGTGGGTTTCCTCCCACAGTCCAAAGATATGCAGGCCAGGTGAATTGGCCACATTAGATTGCCCATGGTGTTAGGTATATCTTTCAGGGGAAATGGGCCTGTGTGGGTTACTCTTTGGAGGTTTGTTGTGGACTCATTGGGCCAAAGGCGTCTTTCCACATTGTAGGAAATCGAAAGAAAAAGCAAGAGTAATGGGATGCAGAATTCACGACAGATTGAGCAAGCTTCTGGCTTTTAATTTTAGAAAACATTCAGTATCCTCCTGCCATCAAGGCATTGACTTTTATGTTTCCAAAACAATAATAAATTGGAGAATGTACGGCAGGTCCACCCTGCAATTTTACTGGAACATGCAGCTACAAATTAGCCGCAGAATGCTTTATAATGTGCAACATTCTTGTACTTATAAAATAACAAATGCTCTGACGTTCCATGAATCACATCACTGAAGGTACATTAATGTCTTAATAATTTTTTAACCCACTCATATGTGAGCCTAAAAAACATTCTACACTCTTAAATTTCCTGTGCAAAACGTTACCGACCATATTTTTCATTTTATTTACGATGAAATGATTACAATTCGTGATTATAAAGAATTGAGAAGGTTGTAAGTCTTTGGAATTCCCTTCCTCAAAAGGCAATGGATGCAAAATCTTTAAATATTTATAAGATGGAGGTAGATCAGTTCTAGATTACCAAAGGGATGAAAGATTATCAGAAATGCAGGAACGTGGAGTTGAGGTTAAAATCAGATCAGCCACAAATGGCAGAGCAGGCTCGAAGGGCCGAGTGGTCTACTGTTGTTCCTTGCTTGTACGTTTGTAATCAAAAGTCAATGTCAGCTCCATTTGTTAATCTTGGCTAAAATCATGAAACGTTGCACATTTGTGTTGCAAAAGTTGACGTAGATGATGAGCCCAAATTAGCATAAAATTGTCTATGGAAATGATATGCCACTTGGTTATTGCCAAAACCTGACACGGTTAGGCAATTCTAGGGCCCTGGTGAGCAGTTGGCAAATTGGTAAACTTGCGATACTGGATATGAAGACATTTATATGGTTGTGTGAAATTCTGGTCTTACTGGAGAGTTTCATTTGAAACTATAATGGCTAGACTTGATAATTCTTTCTTTTGAGACTCCCTCAAAAAATTTCTACCTTCCTCACCCTGCACACTATCATACCTTGCAAGGCATTAAAGTCCTGTGCATTAAATGCTGCCTGTAAAGCCTTCATTTCCCATGGGAACTAACAAACAAGTAGAGAACGTAGAAATTAAAACATTAATTGATGACCATATCGTCAGAAAGGTTTTTAAAGTTTCAAAGTGTTTCAAGAGGACAGATAGCCAGCTTCAACAGGCATGATTTCCATAGTTGTTTGAACTCACAAAGGAAGGACATTCCCAAGGAAGCCCAGGAAGATTCTGTCACCTACAATTGCAACATTTAAAAGGCATTTGGATGGCTATATGATTAGGAAGGGTTTGGAGGGATATGGGCCAGATGCTGGCAGGTGGGACTAGATTAGGTTTGGATATCTGGATGGCATGGAAGGTTCTGTTTCCATGCTGTACATCTCTATGACTCTATGACTCTAACCCTCCTATCATCACCAACTCCACCCCCCCCCCCCCCACCGCCAACATCATCACCAGCACCCTTCACTTCCTCCATCATGTAGCAGGCCTGGGGTAATTGGGAGTTGGCTAGCTCAGTTAGCTGGATAGCTCATTAACAATGCAGAGTAATACTGCCAGCATGGGTTCAATTCCTACACTAGCTGATGTTACCCTGAAGGACTTTCTTTATCAACCTCTCCTCTTGTCTGATGCATGGTGACTCTCAGGTTAAACAGCCACCTGTTGTCTCTTTCTAACAAGAGCAGGGCTGTGGTGGCTTTACCTTTTCGTGGGCTAATTAATTGCTAGTAGCCCCTATCAGAAATGACAAGTCTAATATAAACAGAATTAGTCCCATAAAAACTGGATCCTAGGCTAAATCCCAGTTTCTCTGAGGGGAAGATGGGGCTCATGCCTTCAATGTGGAAATTTCTTGGGTTTGCTATCAACAATGTAACTGACGGTAGTTTGGACATGAAAAAGGTTTCTCGCTTGCTGTGGGGTGGGAGGGACTGCTGGGTTGATTACTGAGTGTAAAAAGTGAGGTCTGCAGATGCTGGAGATCACAGTTGAAAATGTGTTGCTGGTTAAAGCACAGCAGGTCAGGCAGCATCCAAGGAATAGGAAATTCGATGTTTCGGGCATAAGCCCTTCACATTTTCAACTGATTACTGAGTGTGGTGACACTCACCATGAGCAGAAACACTTCCATTTATGGACTTCAGGTATTTTCACATGGCATGGGACAGGAAAATGACTCTTGGAAATCAACTATAAGTAACTTTCTAAACACTGACCCTCCGTGCCCACTTGCTCATGTGGATACAACTATTTTCAACTGCATTTTTATATGCTATAATGATCTGGATCAGTAGATGCAAACTGCAAAGTACTACTTGCAAAGCCTATGTACCTGCCCACCACGACAGAGATGTGATTGCACAGAACTCTGCTTCCCAGCCAGAATGTTTTAAAGTGGAAGACTGGAAACCCATGGAGTCAGGTGAAAACCAGGCTTTTAACCCAACATATATCACTTTCAATGTACTATTAATCATGTCAACTTCCTCAAACCCAGCCCAATTACAATTGCTACCCACTTATGGAGTCAGGTTAGAACTTGACTTTAAGTTATACTCTGTCTTTTGTGTTGATGTATATCCAAAATCATTTTGTATTGAGGAAAAATTGGCAGGAAAGTTAAATCACTTGAAAAGATCCAGCTGCTGTAGAAATCAAACCAATACAAACAGTGTGGTTTCTACAAAAAGCAATTTGAAGCTACCTTGTCCCTTCCAGTCCCATTTTATAAACACGGCTGTGGCTGTAGCTTCTTTTATGTATTCAAAGACATTGAAAGCTTTTTGTGTAAAACTCAGTTAAAGCTCCATTATCTTTCTTGTATCTTTGGAAACTGAGCTATAAAGACAGACCTTGGGTCATTGTATCGTCTTTGTCTGCAAGTGTGCCATAACCTCATTGTAAATGATCTGGTGGCAATGGCTGTTAATGAATAGGGAGTAACCCCAATTACCTTTGAATGGGATACGTAATCTTCCTCCTCAGTTCATTAGTCTCCTAATAGTGAATCATGTGCAGATGGCCTTTCAATGTTTGCTATTCCTTCTGAGTAAGTGCCATTGGCTGGGGAAGTTATTTCAATTCACAGCAGCCAAAGGCAAAAGGGAACAATATGTGAAAAGCCTGGAGAACTTCTAAAGAGGCATCATGCTACATAATGTGTGGACCACCAGCAGGGACCTTACTGGAATGCAGAAATGAAAGCTGTTCTGCCCTAGTGTCAGAAAAGCCTTAGTCATTTCCCCAAAACTGACTCACTACTGTTGTTTCGTTCCTTTTGGTGAATCTTGACACCAATCAGTTGGGGGGTTGGGACCAAATTGTTGATGTGAATGCACAAACTGCCCACATACATTTCAAAGCTTCCCAGCACACTGCTTCCTGGGAAAATCTTCATACTGCAAAACTTTAGCAACATTCTGTTCATTCTTGTGGAATACCAGCTGGGTTGATACATGGATTGGCCATGTTTGTTGCAGGATAGGTGCCAAGTGGGAGGGTATGTGAAGAAGGGAACCAGTTTTGGTATGTGGGTTAATGTTAAAATTATTTTAACATTAAAATAAAACTGATTTTAAAAAGTTACTTTTCTGAGAGCTTTCATGACCACAATGCCTCTCACATAAACGCATAAGAGTTAAAAATCACACAACACCAGATTATAGTCCAACAGGTTTAACTGGAAGCACTAGTTTTCGGAGTGCTGCTCCTTCATGAGGTGATTGAATCACCTCATGAAGGAGCGTCACTCCAAAAGCTAGTGTGCTTCCAATTAAACCTGTTGGACTATAACCTGGTGTTGTGTGATTTTTAACTTTGTACACCCCAGTCCAACACCAGCATCTCCAAATCATGCATAAGAGTTGCATCATGACCAGGAGGTCAAACAGTTTAAGCGCAAATAAAAGAGGGGAAGGGCAAATTTTCTGAGAGCATAAACATTGAAGGCTGAAGGGTGACCTTATAGAGGTTTACAAAATTATGAGGGGCATAGATAGGATAAATAGACAAAGTCTTTTCCATGGGTTGGGGGAGTCCAGAACTAGAAAGCATAGGTTTAGGATGAGAGGGGCAAGATATAAAAAAGACCTAAGGGGCAATTTTTTCACACAGACGGTGGTACGTGTATGGAATGAGCTGCCAGAGGAAGTGGTAGAAGCTGGTACAATTGCAGCATTTAAAAGACATTTGGATGAGTATATGAATTGGAAGGGTTTGGAGGGATATGGGCCGGCTACTGGCAGGTGGGACTAGATTGGGTTGGGATAACTGGTTGGCATGGACGGGTTGGACCAAAGGGACTGTTTCCATGCTGTACATCTCTATGACTGTACGTACTGGCCTTACAAAATATGGGACAGAGGAAGCAGGATACCTGAGTGGGGAAAAAAAAATCCTAAATGGTGAAACGAGAGCATGGAGGGATTGGAAATTGATTATGTTCAGGACCTGTCATGTATTTGCCAGAGCACAAATAACCAATCGAGCTAGACAAGGATAGGTTCATAGATTTTCAGCACTTTGCTTGGGAAACACATTGGGCTGCAGACCTCTGATGATGAATAAAATGACTTTATATGCAACTGCAGAAGTAGTTTGGAGCTGAACAGGACTCTGTAGCCTCCTCTAACTAATGAAGCCAAAACCAACAGCACAGTAAGTTCTGGAAAGTGTGGCATGACTGACATTTAAATTCAACCAACTCTTTTGGAAACTAGTGGAATGGGTGCTATGGTAGCTTTGCATCCTGGCTGAAAATGTGTTGCTGGTTAAAGCACAGCTGATTAGGCAGCATCCAAGGAACAGGAAATTCGACGTTTCGGGCATAACCCTTCATCAGGAATGAGGAGAGTGTGCCAGGCAGGCTAAGATAAAACATAGGGAGGAGGGACTTGGGGGAGGGGCGATGGAGATGTGATAGGTGGAAGGAGGTCAAGGTGAGGGTGATAGTCCGGAGTGGGGTGGGGGCGGAGAGGTCAGGAAGAAGATTGCAGGTTAGGAGAGCGGTGCTGAGTTGAGGGAACCGACTGAGACAAGGTGGGGGGAGGGGAAATGAGGAAACTGGAGAAATCTGAGTTCATTCCTTGTGGTTGGAGGGTTCCCAGGCGGAAGATGAGGCGCTCCTCCTCCAGCCGTCGTGTTGTTATGTTCTGCCGGTGGAGGAGTCCAAGGACCTGCATGTCCTCAGTGGAGTGGGAGGGAGAGTTGAAGTGTTGAGCCACGGGGTGTTTGGGTTGGTTGGTCCGGGAGTCCCAGAGGTGTTCTCTGAAGCGTTCTGCAAGTAAGCGGCCCGTCTCCCCAATATAGAGGAGGCCACATCGGGTGCAGCGGATGCAATAGATGATGTGTGTGGAGGTACAGGTGAACTTGTGGCGGATATGGAAGGATCCCTTGGGGCCTTGGAGGGAAGTGAGGGAGGAGGTGTGGGCACAAGTTTTACATTTCCTGTGGCCTCCTCTATATTGGGGAGACGGGCCGCTTACTTGCAGAACACTTCAGAGAACCCCTCTGGGACGCCCGGACCAACCAACCCAAACACCCCGTGGCTCAACACTTCAACTCTCCCTCCCACTCCACTGAGGACATGCAGGTCCTTGGACTCCTCCACCGGCAGAACATAACAACACGACGGCTAGAGGAGGAGCGCCTCATCTTCCGCCTGGGAACCCTCCAACCACAAGGAATGAACTCAGATTTCTCCAGTTTCCTCATTTCCCCTCCCCCCCACCTTGCCTCAGTCGGTTCCCTTAACTCAGCACCGCCCTCCTAACCTGCAATCTTCTTCCTGACCTCTCCGCCCCCACCCCACTCCGGCCTATCACCCTCACCTTGACCTCCTTCCACCTATCACATCTCCATCGCCCCTCCCCCAAGTCCCTCCTCCCTACGTTTTATCTTAGCCTGCCTGGCACACTCTCCTCATTCCTGATGAAGGGCTTATGCCCGAAACGTCGAATTTCCTGTTCCTTGGATGCTGCCTAACCTGCTGTGCTTTAACCAGCAACACATTTTCAGCTGTGATCTCCAGCATCTGCAGACCTCATTTTTTACCCATAGCTTTGCATCCTGCCCAACTTCCCTTTCTATTGAAGTAAAAGGGACTGAAATTGGTTTGCATTTATTCCAAACAGGCTTGTGGCATATCAGCAGTCAATTTTTCATTGTGTCAGTTTCTCTGTTCCAATGGCTTGGAAAATATTGCCAAGTATTCAGTTTCAAGCCACATACAAGTAGCTGTGGGACTGAATAAACCTCCAAAATGAGTTTGAACTATCATTCAGTGAACCCCATTGGAAACAAAATCAGGTGCAATGAAAATGGGATATGAGTCTGTTTTCAACTGTGGGCAAAGACCAATTTCTTCCCCAAGGAGTGGAAAGGTAGTAAGGACATTCTGTTGGTGATGTCACAGATGTTGAATACAGACACTCTACTCTGCAACTTCATGCATGCATGCCCTTCATTAACCATTCTCAGCTCATAGTGCAGCCAGAACTCCCTATTAAAGCATAATGAACCCCACCTCCCTCAAACAACTGAGGTTTGCATTGCACTCTCCAGAGGTCTGCACCGCTGTTTTTGAAAATGTAGGAAAATGAAGAATAGAAGATAGGCTCGCTAAAGCAGAAAGAGACGGAAAATATAGGGTAGTTAGTGTAACATCAGCATTGGGAAGATACAACTAAAGAAGTAGTAACAGGACATTTTGAAAATCAGAAACAATTAACTTCCTGATCGTGTCTTGTGAAACCAAATAGTGTTTGACAAACTTATTAGAGCTCCTTGAGGTTGCAACAGACAGGGTGGAAAATCGGGTCCCAGTAATGTAGAGTATTTGGATTTCCAAAAGGTATTTGATATAGAATATTTGCACAAGAGTTTTGATATCAGGATTAATACATTAGTCTGGAAGAAAGATTGGCTCATGAACAGGAAGTGGGAGTTCTGATATATAGATAATCTTCAGCTTGGTAAATGTGATCAGTGGAGTGGCACAGGAGTCATTGCTGAGACTGCACCCACTTATGATCTATACTACAGAAGGAACCAAAAAAAATGATAGAGTCATAGTGATGTACGGCACGGAAACAGACCCTTCGGTTCAACTCGTCCATGCTGACCAAGTATCCGAAACTAATCTAGTCCTATTTGCCAGCACTTGGCCCATGTCCCTCTAAACCCTTCCTATTCATGTACCCATCCGGATGACTTTTAAATGTTGTAATTGTACCAGCCTCCACCACTTCCTCTGGCAACTCATTCCATACATGCACTACCCTCTGTGTGAAAAGTTGCCCCTTAAGTCCCTTTTATATTTTTCTGATCTCACCCTAAACCTATGCCATCTAGTTCTGGACTCCCCTACCCCAGGGAAAAGACCTTGTCTATTTACCCTATCCATGCCCCTCATGATTTAATACACCTCTATGAGGTCACCCCTCAGCATGCAATGCTCCAGGGAAAACAGCCCCAGCCTGTTCAGCCTCTCCCTATAGCTCAAATCTGCGACCCTGGCAACATCCTTGTAAATCTTTTCTGAACACTTTCAAGTTTCGCAACATCCTTCTGATAGGAAGGAGACCAGAATTGCACAGATTGTTCCAACAGTGGCCTAAACAATGTCCTGTACAGCCGCAACATGACCTCCCAACTCCGACATTCAGTGCTCTGACCAATAAAGGAAAGCATACCAATTGTCGGCAAAAACAGAAATTTATGGAGAAACTCAGCAGGTCTGGTAGTATTTGTAGAAGAAAGAAGAGTCAATGTTTAAAGTCCAGTGACACTTCATCAGATCACCTGAACATCTGGCTTTTGTTTCAGATCTCCACTATCTGCAGTTTTTTGATTTATTATAGTATTGTAGGCAGATTGGTTGATGATACAATGATAGATAGGAACACAATTTGGAAGGATGAAAAGAATCAGGAAAGGAATATAGCTTGGTGAAGTGAATATGCAAAATGCTAACAGATGGAATATAATGTGAGAAAATGTAAGATTTGTCACTTTTGCAGGAGGGAAGAACAGAATGTTATGTAAATGGTGAGAGATTAGAAAATGTTTGCATATAATCGAACAAGCAATTCAGAATATTCATTCCAATTGGGATGGATTTTAAAAGTAAGGAAATCTTGCTACATTGGTGAGACCAGACCTGGACAATTGTATAAAGTTCTGATCTCCTTACTTGGGGAGGGAGTATATTTACATTGGAAGCAGGGAGGTGATGACCTAGTGGTATTATTGTTGGACTGTTAATACAGTGACCCCAGGTAATGTTCTGGGGATCTAGAATCCCACAAAGGGAGATGATGGAAACTGAATTCAATAAAATATCTGGAACTAAGAGGCTAATGACAACTATGAATCCATTGTCAATTGTCAGGGAAAGTCCACCTGGATTGGAAAGGAACGGAAAATTATTTCCTTACCTGGTTTGGCCTACATGTGACTCCAGACCCAAAATAATGTGGTTGATTCTTAATTGCCAGATGGGCAATAAATGCTGGCCTCGTCAGCAATATCCTCATATTGTGAATGAATAAAGAAAAGTTTCATTAGGCGGTTTCCTAGGATTAAGATTGAGTAGGTTGGGCCGACAGTTATTTTTGAGTTTAGAAGAAAGAGGACTGATTTTATTGAAACATAATTCTGAGGAATTTGATATGGTAGATGTGAAGATGATATATTCTCTAATGGGTGAAGCTGGAATTGGAAGGAATCATTTAAAAATAAGGGCAAGGTAGAGATGAAGAGGAAGTTTTTCTGTCAAAGAGTTGTTAGACACTGCAGTTCTTTTCTTCATAAGTTGGAGGATGGGATATATTCAAAATTGAGTTTGACTAATTTTTGATCTCCAACATCATCGAGTCTTATAGGGACAGGTAGGAAAATGGAGTTAAGCTACAATTATTATCATATTGAGTGGCAGAGCCAGCTAGATGGCTTGAATGGATTACTCTCGTTCCTCTTTCTTGTGATCTAATGCATTGACTTGAAACAGCTAGAAAAAAAAGAAAATTCTCAAGAATGGAAATGCCACACCAAACATTTTCCCTGTTACGTATTAAAAGTTATGACTGTTTTCAGAATTAATATGCCATTGTCTATATCAGTTGTCCAGGAAGCATGCCAAACAAGGAGTTAAGGTGACTGTCACATGATGGAGATCACATTAGCACTCCAGTCCTGGCCAATATAGATTCGTCAAGATCAAAAATCTTCACCTTATTGTTGTTTATATTTTTTCTACACAAATTGGCTACTGTGACCTTTGCATTACTACTGTGCCCACACATCAAAAGTGCTTCACTAATGCTAAACTGATGTTCACTTTTACCAGATGCTTCCCTTTGTCAATAATATAGAGGTCATAATGAAGCTTTCCTTTTAAGTTTTTAATAACTTTCATCATTAACAAAGCAAAGTTTTATACTGAAGCCATAAATGCATAATCCATAAATCTCTGCCCTACTGATATATGCCCCCTATTCAGTTTGAGTCTTGGTGTCAGCTGGCAACCCTATTTATAAAAGCTCTCTAACTGGCACAGTGTGTTATTACATTTAAATACTGTGCATTGTATCTTTATGCATTCTGAATAACAAATGCAAGATCACAAAATAAAAAACTGGGCGAAGAAGAGACTGTTAACGATAGACTGTTGAAATGTGGCTGTACTTAATCATGTATTTTTTACTGGAAGTAGTCAAAATGGGCAGGTATAATATATTGTCTCCAAGGTAGTGAAGCACAATTTCCTGCGCTGACATGCAATCTTACTCTTTGGTCATCAGTTCCTGCTGTTATTCCTGACTTGAAGAATGTAATGTAAAGCAGAGCTCAATATTAACTCTTGTGGATGCATATTCTTTTGGCAAAATTTTAACGGTTCCCATAAGTCTTAATGTGGGTGACAGAAACCCTTAGTTGAAATAGAGAATGCAAAATCTCAAGCACTTAATCTACTGTATGCCAAATTAGATTCAGCAGTATCACTCAATGTGCAATCCTCACAAAGACTGGGCAATATGGTGGCGCAATCAGCCCAGCCTGCTTCATTGGCCAATGAAAGGGTAAAGATAAATATTAAGGATGGGAGTTATGGTTTGTTTTGGATTCTATGTTCCCCTGGCTGCATGTTTGCTTCACACATTAATGAGTTTGGTTGGACTGGCCTACAGTTTTGCGAATCTTGATCCTCCACATTCCAATATTTTTAAATCTGTTTGTTTATAAAAGTCGTAAAATTTGTAATAATTTGTAAGCATTGAGGTTCATTCAATAGGAATTGCATCCAAAAGTAGAGAAATTGGCCTTAATATTATATTGGACAAGAATAGTACAAAGGGGAATACATCTCAACACTAGGCCTGTGCAGCCCTTCCCATTTTTGCAATGATGATTTGTGTGTCTTGAAATTAAATTCCCATCAAGAGGTGGGCATTGAATTAACATATTTAATTCAGGTTTTCACAGTACAATTGTGGATATAATCTATAAGTCACAATGTATATTTTCCAGGATTCATAAAACCCAGTGGGAAAGGGGAAATGTAATTCTCCCACTTTTCATAAATTACTTAGGGACTAGGTCCTAGGAGTACATATCACCAATGATCTACCCTTGTCCATCCACATTGACACTACAGTCAGGAAAGTACACCAACACCCAAATCCTTAGAAGGCTAAGGGAATTCAGTATGTCTCCAACAACTGTTGCTAATTTTTACAGATGTACCATAGAAAGCATCCCATCCGGATGCACCACAACTTGGGATGGCAACTGCTCTGCCCAAGGCCATATGAAATTACAGAGAATTGTGAATGTAACTCAGTCCATCATGAAAAATAGCCTTCTATCTGTTGACTCTGCCTCCACTTCCTGCTGCTTAAGGGAAGTAGCCAACATAATCAAAGACCCCTTCCACCCCACTTATACTCTTTTCCACCTTTTCAATCAGACAGAAGATACAAAAGTTTGAAAAGACTTAAGAACAGTTTCTTCCCTGCTGTTATCAGACTTATGAATGGACTTCTCATATATTAGAGTTGTTCATTCTCTGTACTTTCTCTGTAGCTGGAACACTATACTCTGCATTCTGTTCTATTGTCCCTGATATATTTAGGGGAGGTATAATTTGTCTGTATAGAACATGAAACAACACTGTTTCTCAGTACATGTGGCAATAATAAATCAAATCAAATCAAATTCACCAAAGAAGGACCAAGAGGTTAAGTTATTAAGTTCAACATTCCCCTACCTTCTCTCTGTACCCCATCAACATTAAAAGGGGAAGTGATGGCCTGATGGTATTAACACTGGACTATTAATCTAAGGGAGATCTGGGTAATGTTCTGGGCACCTGAGTTCAAAGTCTGCCATAGCAGAAGGTGGAATTTGAATTCAGTAAAAAATGTCTGGAATTAAGAGTCTCATGCTGACCATGAATCCATTGTGAATTGTAGGAAAAACCCATCTGATGCACTGATCTCCTCGAGGGAAGGAAGTCTGTCATCCTGACCTGGTCTAGCATGCATGTGAATCCAAACCCACAGTGATGTGGTTGACTCTCAGGGTGGGCAATAGACAATGGCCTAGTCAGCAACATCCAGATCCTGTGAATGAATGTTAAAAAAAACTCAGAATTCTAATCTTACCCATGGTATTTCTGTTTACCGTGATCAATCCTTCCTCATCTCTATAGATATGGCTATAAACCAGCCAAGGAGTAGGAAACAGCTTGCTTTGTATAATCTCCTCACGGTTAGTCCCAACAAATGTTTTTATTTATTTTCACCATGCAGCTGTCACACTTCAATTAAAACTTAGTTAACAAGATCAAAATGAAGGAACCAATTGCAAGGTTTGTGAATGAACAAAGAGGAATTTTATTACCTGCTACCCCTAAAAATGACAAAACTTTAAAAAACTTGCCTCAATCTGTAATCAGTGACCACAATAGTCATTTTGGGTCAGGACTCGTCCTTTTTAAAGATCACCTTAACCCATGAAGGCCTCAGGAATTAAAATCAGCAGATGGAAATTGAATATAAATCACTTGTGTTTATTGTGACATATCAGGACTTCTCTGTTGAACCTCTCTAGAACCCTGGTGCTAACCCACTTTGAATATTGTGCAAAGTTCAGGTCTTTAAGTTATGAAAACAACACAAAAACACTGGAAAAAATGCAAAAAAGAAGTTATGGTAATAATACTACAACTGAGATGCACAACTAGAACATTTAACAAACTGAAATTTAGTTCTCCATGAATGAGATGGCTTGGAGGTGACCTAACAGAGGCTCATTAAAATTTTGAACGGGTTTGATAAGGCAGACGTAGAAAGTAACTCATTGGCCAAAGATTTATTTTCAGAAAGCTAATCCCTGTAGAGAAATCTGTTTTTTGCTTTTACTTTTTTTGAAGAGTGTATATGTTTGGGGAGCTGCAGATGGTGAAGAGGATTGCCAGAGGATACAGCAGGATATGGATGGGTTGGGGATTTGGGTGGAGAAATGGCAAATGGTTTTAATCAAGACAAATGTGAAGCGATGTATTTGGACAGTCTAATGCAGGAGGGAAGTATACAGTAAATGGAGACCCTTAGAAGCATTAACATACAGAGGGATCTAGGTATGCAGGTCCACAATTCACTGAAAGTAGCAATGCAAATAGATAAGCTGATCAATAAGAAGGATGTGGAGGCTTTGTTTTGGGTACAGAAAATGTTTACCAGGATGTTGCACTTGGAATGTAATGCTTCTGAGGAAAGATTGCAAAAACTCAGCTTATTTTCACATGAATATTAGGGGCTGAGGAGATGACCTGACAGAGGTTTCCAAAATTTTGAGAGGCATGAATAGAATGGATAGTTGGAGTCTTTATTTTCCCAGGGTAGCAATGTCAATTACTAGGGGACATAAGTCTAATGTCAAAGGGGATAAAGGAGCTGGTGAGAGGTAACTTTTTTATATAGAGGGTGGTAAGTGCCTGGAATATGCTACCAGAGGTGGCAGTAGAAGCATATATAATAGCAACGTTTAAGAGACATCTTGACAGACACATGAATAGGCAGGGAATAGATGGATACAGACCACAAAGCGGCAAAAGGTTCTTAGTTTAGAAAGGCACCATATGTCGGTGCAGGCTTGATGGATCAAAGGGCCTGTTCCTGTGCTGTACTGGTTTGTGTTCTTTGTGCGCAGTTTTGAGGACATAGAGGAATAAGCTTTTATATTTCCATTTTATTGCAACTTTATTAAATAAGATTTTGTTTTGGTAATGGTGTTATTAAGAAACCTGGTTGTTAGATTTTTGTTTAAAACCTGGTTGTTAGATTTTCCCAAGCAACTGAAAAATGTGGGCATTGGTAAAAAGTTGGAAGAATCACTTGAGATTGGCAGAATGGAGACTCACAACATTGAGAGCACAAAATATCCTTTTCCAACCATGTTCTGAACGGAGATGGGATTCTTGCAAGTGAGCAGTCAGGGATCCATCTGCATGCTTTAATATACATTAGCACTCTCACTGTTTCATCATCACTCCTCATTGATGTGCAGTTTCCTGTTCTCCCACCTGCTAGGTAGAACCTAGATGACAACTATTCCCAATGTGGAAGTCAGAGTGGTTATCTGATGACTGGGCTTGCTCCTTATTTTCTGGCCCTCATCTTGGATACCAATGCCTCATGGCACTCTGCATGGACAGTGACATAATGCAATCTGATCCATCACTCACTCCAGGTAATGGCTAGCCAAGCAGAGTGCCAATTTATCTCTATTCGTTATGTCTGGGCTATTGAAAGGAACCGTGCAGGGCTGCGGCTGCCATTGCTTGACCAGGTGCCCAATAGCAATGGCTGGTGTATCTGCCTGTGGTAAGCGGGAGATTTCAAAAAGCTTTCCTAAGAGGGGTGTGATCCTTGGTTAATGTGGTGTGTTTGGGAAAATGACATGATAAAACCCAATAAGTCTCATGGAGAGAAACCCACCATGAAACTTCCCAAAATTGACAATTAGCCAATTTCTGATCAAAATCAGTCCGTGATATTCAATTGACCATCTTAGCAACTGGAAAATATAATTGTATTTTATGTTGCAACCTGTGGAGGAGTGGAACAATGGTGCACTCTCCCAGTCACAACTCTGTGACATTTGATGTTTGCTTTTGAAGGTTAAAGCGTACATTAATTTGACACTCTAATTGCACTGGTGAATCACAGCAAGTAAGAGACAATTGTCAGTGTTTAGAAATGCAAGTGAAATAGCATCAGGAATTGTGGTAGGTTGACCAGTCCATATGGAAACATGTGCCTTCACTGCACATGAGACATGCTGCCATTCAGCCATGCTGTCTAGTCACCTGCTTGGAACTTGTGAATCAAGCATGGTCAATCCACATAGCTCTCGAATACAATACCACTGCTTCCTTCCAAGCCAATCTAGGAAATTGTTGTCAAGTCAGGGATCTGTTGATCATGGAGACTGCAGGCAAGAGGCAGCCTCTACATTTTCAAGGAGCAAGAAATTAATCAACTTTCCTGCAGAAAGGAAGTTTTCGCATTTTGTCAGTGGTGGTTCAGTGCGAAGTATTCTCATATGGCTATAGGTACAAGTTACACTGCACAGAGTTGAATCTGTCACTTTACTGCAAAACTGAATGCATGCTGCTTTTTCAATTATGGCCTCTTTCAGATGAAGGTGTTAAATTGAGACCCTATCTACCTGGTGGGGTGGATTTAATTAATCTGTTTCAAAAAAAAGAGAAAGGGTATCCAATCTGATATTTGTCCCTCAATCAACATTGCACAAACTAGACAATCTGGTTATGAGATCATGATGTGTGCAAATTCACTGTTGCATCTCCTACATTACAACACTCTACTTTAAACGTACTTAGTTGGTCGTCAAGCACTTTGGGACATTTGAGGGCATGCTGGGTACTATGTGCACCAACATGTAGTTCTGACTCTTTGAACAGGATACATGACTTTATTTTGACAGAAGTATACAAACTCTATTTGGGTCCTTTGTAAGTCCTTATATCAAAGGAAAATGTTTGCTCTCATTTAACATTCAAGAAGTATCTTCTCACAGAGACATAATCATGCCTATAGCAGATGTTCCTTGTGTTAATTTGGAAGTGGAAGTGACATGAAGGTTTCATACCATGGTCACCATTAAATCCTGTAATAAGTAGCAGAACTTGATGGGATCCTTTATTTGTGAAGCTGTGATAGTGAAAATACAATTCATCTGAAATATCTAGTTATGTGGAGGTGTCTATTAATGTGGATCATCAATAGTGACAATTGTCCATAAAAATGCCTCAGCTATTGTTGCATTGATTTATGATATTTTTCCTCATATGATATTCCACTGGGACAGGTTTGGTCAAAGGAATTTGCATCATCTGGGGAGATAAGTGTGCAACTGAAAGGAGTTCATAAAGGACCAGTATTTTCTAAAAACGAATTTATTGTTTTGTCCAAGTACTCAATTAGCAAATTGTATAGCACTTTGAGGACTTTAATATCGATAAAGTGTAACATAAAAATAACTCTTCTTGTTCTTTTCTTACAGACTCTGACTTCATCTCTCCCATAGAAAAGCAAGAATTGGCCAACTTGGAATATAGTCACATTCTGTTTGAAGATTCTCTTCAACTTGGACTCTGAAATGGAGTGCTGGAGAAAGCACAGAAGGTCAGGCAGCATCTGAGGAGGAAGAGAGTCGACATTTCAGGCATAACCCTGGCCTAAACCATCGACTGTCTTCCTCCTCAGATGCTATCTGACCAGCTGCACTTTATCCAATAACACACTTTATCGACTCCGACTTCTCCAGCACCTGCAGTCCTCATTAGCACCATGAAATGGAAAAACATTGCAAGTATTTGAGACCCCTCTATTCAACTAGGATGTTTGAAATATCCTAGATTTAGCTATGTCAGAGGGACGCTATCATCTTACTCTGGCCTTCATAGGTCCCAGAAGGCATGACAATGGTGAGGAACTCAAATATACTTGGACTTTGATTTAGATCTCTGCAAGGATCTGTGTAGGATGAAACCATTTGTCTTGAGGAGCTGTGATGATGTTGAGGTGACAACGTTGAATTGGATTGGACGAAGTCAAAAATCACACGACACCAGCTTATAGTCCAATGGCTTTATTTGAAAACACTAGCGTTCAGAGCTCTGCTTCTTCATTAGGTGCTAGTGAGAGAGGAAGACCTTAGACACATAACTTATAAGGAAAAGATCAAAGGATATAAAGTATTCCTCTCTCATTAGCACCTGATGAAGGAGCAGCAGTCTGAAAGCTAATGTTTACAAATAATTCCATTGGACTATAACCTGATGTTGTGTGATTTTTGACCTTCAGGAGATACCAAACTTTGTGAGTTTTTGCTTCGTACCTTTAATTTGTCCAGTTTAAGAATGGAGTCTGGTAATATTCAGTAATATATGAAAGAACACAAGCAAATCAAGAATTGTTTAATAAATATACATTTTCAACTTTTTATATTTTTCTCAGGAGGTGACTCTTTTAAGACAGAATATCAAGTTTCTCATCTGGATGGACTGGCAGGCAATTGCAATGTGCACATAGTGGTCTTGATATCTATTGAGCTAATGATATGTGATTCATGTCATTGCTAGTAGCAGTCCAGAATGGGAGATTTCTTACAGCATGGCCTTTATGGGACCAAAAATAGTTTTAAATGGAAGCTAGATAAGTTTATGAGAGAGAACAGAATTGAAATAAGACCATAAGACCATAAGACATAGGAGTGGAAGTAAGGCCATTCGGCCCACCAAGTCCATTCTGCCATTTAATCATGGCTGATGGGATTCAGATAATGTATGCAGATAAAGTAAGACGAAGAAAAGTGAGAGAAGGCTCATCTAGAACATAAACCAGTAGAGTCGAATGGATGCTTTCTGTGTTGTTGGACCTGTGCAGATCTCCCTTTCCTACTCCACTATCCTGATGGAGGCCCCAGCGAGCAGGACAATGGGATAACTGCTGGGGCCTTAGCACTGATATATTTCAAGGCCAGGATTCCCAGTACATGCTTAACTATACCAATTACTCCTCCTAGTACTTGCAGCAAAACTGTTCACTGTTTCAAATGCAATTTATTTTAATATTTGAACATTAATGCGGTGCTACTAGTGACAGCGTACATTTAAAAATATTGTCCAAGCAAATGTCTATTTTTGTACAAATGTGAGCATTTTCCAATCTCGCACTGTCATCACGTTGGTATTACAGCGCTGGCTGGAATGTGTGCCTGGAAGCCACAGACCACACTTCAGTTTTGCCACAACATTAGTTGCTATGGGAACCCATGACTCCTGATTTGGACCAAAGAAGACTAATTCTGTTGCCATTGGGACCTTGCCATACTGAGTGTATGATTGCAACCATGAGAAAGAAAGGAAACATTATTAATAAATAGGTGATGTGGTGCTAGGTCCTTTCCATCCCCTCTACTTCTTCAAGGTCAGAATCATACTCATGAGTGCCTCCAAAGGGCACCAGCAACTTCTCATTCCTCAGACAAGTGCTAACCTGGACTACACTTTCAGCAAATTACTGCACTGGGAGGTATATCTCATCCAAAACTCAACATGGCCTATTTACTCTAAAGGAGAGATCGCTTCTGCCAGCGACAGCTATATATATGTTAGACAATAAAAAGTGTCGGGTCGTCATTCTAGTAAAATGTAAAAATAACATCAATGCAAGAATTTGGAGGAGGAAGTAAAGAATGCATACCAAATATTGTGATTTTTCCTCTTGCTACCTACACAAATAATGCCTATCAACAGTGAAGGATTGGTGACATAGACCAAGTCAAGAACGTGGCTTGGACAGGAACTTGTAGGTTGTAATATTCCCATGCATCTGTTGCCCTTGTCCTGCTCAGTGGTAAAGATTCATAAAGTGCTGCTGAAGAAGGCTTGTTAAGTTACTGCAGTGCAACTTGTAGATGGGACACACTACTGCCAGTGTGCAGTGATAGTGAAGGAAGCAAATTGAAGATGGTGGATGGGATGCCAATCCAGTTGGCAGCTTTTTCTGGATGATGTTGAGCTTCTTGTTGGAACCACACTGAACCAGAAAAGTGGAGAATATTTCATCACACTGCTCACTCATGACTTTTAGACATGCAATGGGGAGACAGATGGTGAGCTATTCACTTCAGAATTCCCAGTTTCTGACTTGCTCTTGTACTCACAGTATTTATATGATTGGTGCTGTTCAGTTTCCTATCAATTGTAACCCCCAGGAGGTTGATAGTGGGCAACTCAGTACTGTCAATGAACATCCAGGCATTGCTACATTTAGACACAGACTATTTCAGTATCCGCAGAACATTGTGCAATCATGAGCAAATATATCACTTCTAAACTAATAATGGAGGGAACATCATTGACAAAGTGGCTGAAGATAGTTGAGCGGAGAATACTAACCTGATGAACTCCTGAAGCTGCAGTGAACAGGTTATTTCCAGTTTCAGTTGATGAAATTGCTAACATCCCTTCCATCACTTTTCTGATGACTAACAGTAGGGTCATAGAGTCATAGAGACGTACAGCATGGAAACAGATCCTTTGTTCCAATCCGTCCATGCCTACCAGACATCCCAACCCAATCTAGTCCCACCTGCCAGCACCCGGCCATATCCCACGAAACCCTTCCTATTCATATACCCATCCAAATGCCTCTTAAATGCTGCAATTGTACCAGCCTCCACCACTTCCTCTGGCAGCTCATTCCACACACCTACCACCCTCTACGTGAAAAAGTTGCCCTTAGGCCTTTTGATTGACTGATTTGAATTTGATCTGTTTCTTGGGTAATATGACCAGATCTGAAACAAGTTCCCCAGATTATTACGGTTCCAGATAGAATGCTCCAAAGTGTCAAGTTTGCAAGTGAGGAGCAATAAATTGTCTCCATTGTTTTTATTCACTCATTCAAAACACACCATGGCAGCTGCTGAATTTAAACTCAATTAACAAAATCTAGAAGTGAATGTTAGTGACAGTGACCAAAGGGTCTGTTTCTGTGCTGTATATCTCTGCAACTCAGTAACCATGACCGAAACTATTATTGATTCTCATTAAAACAAAACTGATTTAATAATGTTCATTTACAGAAGAGAATCTCTCATTCTTATCTTGCCTGGCTTATATACTATTACAGATTCACGATAATTTGTCTCAATTATAACTGCCCTCTGAAATGGCCAAGCAAATCATTTATTTCAAGGGAAGTTAGGGGTAGGAAAAATGTTCATGCCAATAAACACCCATTTATCGTGAAAGAATGACTTAAGTCTGAAGTTCAGTCAAACCAGTGCATTGAAAAATGGTAGTACAAGAGGCATTTGTCTACCAAATGCTCTAGGAAAATTATGACTCTTTTATTGTTACATATATCTCAGATATCTCTACATATTTGCTCCTCAATTTCCCTCTGACTCTTAAGGAGCCTACAGTAAAATATCATCAAGGTGATCATCCATTTCTTATTTCTAATTTCAAACCATATATTTTAACTGAAATATCCTTAGAAATATCCTCACTAATTAAAGTCATAATACTTTCCTTAAAAACATCACTTCCCCTCCTCTCTTGCCTCCCTTTCTATCCTTCCAATAACATCTAAAACCTGGAACATGGAGCTGCAAGTCCTGTGCTTCCCTCAGCCACATTTCTGAGAGCTCTGATGTCCCAGTCCCATATTGTGATACATGCCCTGAGTTTATTAGCCCTACTTGTAAGACCCCTTGCACTGAAATAAATTTAATCCTTCAGAGTTCGTTGTTCTCTGACTTGCTCTTGTCTGTCTTTTTGAATTAACTTGCTCTTTTCTGATTCAGAACCTTCCTTGTCCATCTTTTTACCTTCACTGCTACTTAGGAACCCCCCCACCAGCATCTCCCTTTAATAGCTTACAGACTGGTGAAATAGAACTGGCAAATTTCCCAGCCAGGATATTGGTCCTTTTCTAGTTCAGGTGAAACCTACCCTTTTGAACAGATTTTTTCTACACCAGAAGAGAACCAAATAATCCAAGAGTCTGAAAGAACTGATTAGGAATAGTCAACTTGGTTTTGTGTGTGTAAAATCATGTCTCACAAACTTGATTGAATTTTTTGAGGAAGTAACAAAGAGGATTGATGAGGGCAGAGCAGTAGATGTGATCTATATGGACTTCAGTAAGACATTTGACAAGGTTCCCATGGGAGACTGATTAGCTAGGTTAGATTTCATGGAATACAAGGAAAACTAGCCATTTGGATACAGAACTGGCTCAAAGGTAGAAGAAAGAGGGTGGTGGTGGAGGGTTGTTTTTCAGACTGGAGGCCTGTGACCAGTGGAGTGCCACAAGGATCGGTGCTGGGTCCTCTATTTTTTGTCATTTATATAAATGATCTGGATGCGAGCATAAGAAGTACAGTTAGTAAGTTTGCAGATGACACCAAAATTGGAGGTGCAGTGGACAGCGAAGAGGGTTACCTCAGATTACAACAGGATCTTGACCAGATGGGCCAATGGGCTGAGAAGTGGCAGATGGAGTTTAATTCAGATAAATGTAAGATGCTGCATTTTGGGAAAGCAAATCTTAGCAGACTGATACACTTAATGGTAAGGTCCTGGGGAGTGGTGGTGAACGAAGAGACCTTGGAGTGCAGGTTCATAGCTCCTTGAAAGTGGAGTCGCAGGTAGATAGGATAGTGAAGAAGGTATTTGGTATGCTTTCCTTTATTGGCCAGAGTATTGAGTACAGGAGTTGGGAGGTCATCTTGCGGCTGTACAGGACATTAGTTAGGCCACTGTTGGAATATTGCATGCAATTCTGGTCTCCTTCCTATTGGAAAGATGTTGTGAAACTTAAAATGGTTCAGAAAAGATTTACAAGGATTTGAGCTATAGGGAGAGGCTGAACAGGCTGGGGCTGTTTTCCTTGGAGCATTGGAGGCTGAGGGGTGACCTTATAGAGGTTTACAAAATTATGACGGGCATGGATAGGATAAATCGGCAAAGTCTTTTCCCTGGGGTCAGGAAGTCCAGAACTAGAGGGCATAGGTTTAGGGTGAGAGGGGGAAGATATAAAAGAGACCTAAGGGGCAATTTTTTGACACAGAGGGTGGTAAGTGTATGTAATGAGTTGCCAGAGGAAGTGGTGGAGATTGGTAACAATTGCAACATTTAAGAGGCATTTGAATGGGCATATGAATAGGAAGGGTTTGGAGGGATATTGGCCGGGTGCTGGCAGGTGGGAGTAGATTGGGTTGGGATATCTGTTCGGTAGAGTCGGGTTGGACTGAAGTGTCTGTTTCCATGCTGTACACCTCTATGACTCTTTGACTCTAATCCTTGCACGTTGCACCATCTCTTCAGCCATTGATTTAGCTCCCCTATCCTTTTATTCCTTCCCTCATTAGAACTTGGCACCGAGAGTAAATCAGAGATCACTACTTTTGAAGTTCTTTTTAACCTTTTACTTAACCTGGTAAATTCACTCTGCAAAACCTTATC
Organism: Hemiscyllium ocellatum; assembly: GCF_020745735.1. Classification (NCBI taxonomy): domain Eukaryota; kingdom Metazoa; phylum Chordata; class Chondrichthyes; order Orectolobiformes; family Hemiscylliidae; genus Hemiscyllium; species Hemiscyllium ocellatum. The sequence goes on along the minus strand of NC_083417.1, from coordinate 19,071,958 downwards.
TCTTTCCCTGACTATGTCATTCCTACCAATGTGTACCACAACCTCTGGCTTCTCACTCTCTTCTTTGACAATATGCTTCAAACATTTCAAAGCCTGGTATTAGGAAAGCAACATACTATCCTAAATTCACTCACTGCCACAGAATCTCCTGTCTGTGTCCCTGACAGGACAGTCCCCTATAACTATTATTCTTTCAAATCTTGACAAACCCAGCTTGACATAAGATTGATTCTTAGTGTCCAAGATCTGGCTGTCCCTTCTCTTTTCATAGTCATAGAATCCTTACAGTGTGGAAACAGGCCAGTTGGCCCAACAAGTCCATACTGACCCTCCGACGAGTAACCCAGACCCATTCCCCAACCCTATTACTCTACATTTCCCTTGACTAATGCACCTAACCTACACATCCTTGAACACAATGGGCAATTTAGCATGGCCAATTCACCTAACCTACACATCTTTGGACTGTGGGAGGAAACCAGAGCACCCGGAGGAAACCCACGCAGCCACAGGGAGAATGTGCAAATTCCACACAGACCAGTCACCTGAGGTTGGAATCAAGTCGAGAGTGTGGTGCTGGAAAAGCACAGCAGGTCAGGCAGCATCCGAGCAGCAGAAAAATCAGCGTTTCGAACATTTCCTCCTGAAGAGCTTTTGGCTGAAACATTGATTTTCCTGCTCCTCCGATGCTGCCTGACTGTTGCGTTTTTTCCAGCACCACACTCACAACTCTGATCTCCAGCATCTGCAGTCTTCACCTTCTACACAAGGCTGGAATCAAACCCAGGTCCCTGGTACTGTGAGGCAGTAGCACTAACCACTGAGCCACCATGCTACCCCCTTTCTTCTGACCAATTCCCTCACCAGCTGAGGTTATCATGAAGGTCTCTTTATCTTGGTTCCTCCCATCATCTGACTTTTTGGGAGCCTCAGGTTAAACTACCATCAGTCATCTCTCTCTCTCTCTCTCCCTAATGAAAGAGCAGAACTCTGGTGAGTTTGCCCTTTACCAACTTCATAAGAAGAATGCAAGCAGCTGTATTATAGGTGTGCAACAATTCCTTTTGGCAACACTGTGCCACCCTGCTTGTTAACAGAATTGTTTTCCCATTATCCTGTGATAATGAGGGATTTGAACAGAATAGTCAGGAAAACGCCATTCCCATTTGTAAAAAAGATCAAGAACATAAGATGCGAAATGATTGTGAATGAAAGTAAATGCAATGTGGGAGAAAAAAAAGTTTCACACTGATCTTTAGATCTGGATTTTAGATTTAGGTTTTATTGGCATGTAACTGCGAGTGGGGTTTGGGTCTGGAATGTACTGTCTGGATGTCTGCAGGGGCAGTTTTAATTGAGGCATTCAGGAGGCCATTTGATTATTACTTAAATAGAAATAGTGTGCATAATAATTACAGCGAAAGGGTGGGAGAATGGCATTAAGTCATGGCACTCATTTGAAAAGCTGACCTGAGCTGCATCATATCAATTCCAAGATTCTCTGGTAGGCATAGCCTGCCCACATGCTGCATGGTCCTTCAATCTACATTTAAAAATGCAGGTCACTTTCTTCCTCACACAACTCACCCACCCATCATGCAACAGCCATTCCACTGACTGATTGTGGGTACATGTAACACAACAGAATTTCAATTCAAGGGTTAATGTGCACTGGCATGGAAAGTTGTTTTGTAAAAATAAATCATGACAGAAGTGGCTAAAGCAAAAAAAAATCACAAGTGAACAAGGTCAAGCACGTCTCACATTGCCTGAGGCACACAAGGCACAATGCCAAGGCTGGAGCAAGGCTGGTGCTGTCTGATGCCTGAAGCTAAAGAAGACCTCGTTAAATCCTGAGCTAATGCCATTTCAATCTAGAGGGTGAAGGATTAGCAAAGATTTGTGATGAAGAACGAAAGAGTTGGAAAATCACCTGATATGAACTTAAGATTTGCAAATGTGCCCTTGCGCCAATGAAGTGCTTTTGAAATTTGGTCACTACAGTGATGCTCAGACAGTCTTTCAAATGTGCAGGTGATTCCCTATACTCCATAATAGATTACTTTTAAACTGCGAGGAGAAAGTGAGGACTGCAGATGCTGGAGATCAGAGCTGAAAATGTGTTGCTGGAAAAGCGCAGCAGGTCAGGCAGCATCCAAGGAGCAGGAGAATCGACGTTTTGGGCATACGCCCTTCCTGAAGAAGGGGTCATGCCCGAAACGTTCACTCTCCTGCTCTTTGGATGGTGCCTGACCTGCTGCGCTTTTTCAGCAATACATTTTCAGCTACTTTTAAACTGCAACTACCGGTCTGTTTCACACTCTCGAACAGTTAAGGGGTTCACTGACACAGGGATACATTTTACACTGGTTTGATAATCTCCAAATCACAATGATGTAATTCCTGAGGAGGTCAAGCTCCGCCGAGAGCTGTAAAGAACTCTAGCTGAGATTTCATGTGATTTTCTTTTGTTCAATCTACGGTGAAAAAAAAACCCTGCAGATGGGTCACTTCGCTCAATGCTGTTAGCGTGCACCTGAGATCCAGGCCTTTCCATTGAAATCAACAAGCTAAAATAATAGTGGACTTTTCAAAATGCTTATTGTTAATGGTATCTAAAGAGGAAGTGAGAATGGAGAAAAAGAGAGGCAGGTAGAGAGGAAAACAGCAACTGACAACGGAGAGACAAAATTTTCTTCTTAGGTTTCAGTTCGGGAAATGGCAACAGTTTGAATTGGTTTCAGATCCAAACTTGTGCAGACTGCAGGAGGTTCCCTGAAGCGTTCATGGAGTCTACTCCAGGTGGAGGGTAGAGTCTGTCGTATTCCCATGTATTTAAGGGAAAATCTTTCGGAAATATTACTGCATTCTGCAACACCATTGAGAAATCCCCAGCCTCCAGCAGAGGGAATAGCAGCACAACTTTAACTATCTTGGCTGCTTTTTATCATTGGATTTGGTCAGCAGGGGGTGCTGAAGTGTGGCAAGAGACTAAACCTCCTGCTGCTTTCCGCCCTATCAGTGATCGACTGTGGCTGCATGTGCTAACACAGAAACCCCACCTCCCCCACTCAGAGGGAATCTCTCCCACCATACGTCCCACCCATACTGAGTTCACACAGTGATGTTGTAATGTGACCAAAACACGAAGCCACTTGAAACCCCTTCGACATAGCCACGTCTGCATCGGGAGGCTGAAGATTAGCAAGGGGTTAAAAGTCTCAAATCTTCCAGCATGCTGTGTGATGGACACATGCATGGATTTGAGCTTCCAATGTTGCTGCTGTCCATTGAGGAATTTCAGGGAGAATTTAGGAGTTGCATGTCAGAGCCAACTGGTTCTACCAAATAACAGGTTGCAGAACATTCTTCCCAAAGTCTTAGCCACATATTTATATCTGAAGCACAGAAACAAGAAACCACATAACAACTGGAGGAATCAGCCAGCCCATTGAAATGAACTCACTTTATTTACTTGAATCGAGCTGGAGAATTTGATGGCTACATTCTAACAGACATTGCTTTTCAGATGCATTTCCTAAGTACAGTTCATGCCTCAATAGAATATGTTGATAAAGTGAGTTGAAGTACTGTGGGAGGAAGCTTGTGTGAACGAGTGAGGTGAAAGAAACAGATCTTGACCCTAAGGCAATAATCAACTGAGTATGGCATCAAGAAGCCTTAGCAAATTTGGATTTGGGTGGATGTGGCCCACCCTGCCAGAGGTCAACATTTCTTTTATTGCAAAATTATACTGGGATTACACACTGGAGCAGATTTACATTGGAAAATTTGCATCGGTGTAAAGTTTATAGTGGCTTCAGACCAAAGCAGATTTTGTGGGGTATTATCCATGGAATCCTTCCTCAGATTAGTTTACAGCAGTCTTTAGTTGGCTGTTCAAACAAATCATTATTGGTACTGCATACGCACAGAAATGACAGCAACCTTATACTTTAATCATAGCGGCTGGGATACATTTGTAACCAAATCTGAGTAAGTGCTGTCTAATGTGGATGATTAATAAAATATCCGCAGTTATATATGAGCCACACATTGGGAAAGAAAGTTGTTGGAGACAGTAGGAAATGTTGGAATTGGCTATAAAATCTGCAGAAACACTGAAGATAAGTGTTTGACTCAATTTGGATTTTTGAAGGTTCTTAACTTAAATCTGCAAATCCAAAATTCAAATGTTGGGAAAGAACTGGCAAAGAACCTGTAAAACATTTATATTTATATTGCCAGAGAAAGGAACTGTACTGGCAGTGTAGTCTTCTAAATCCTTGGATAAAACTTCCCAGCATCAGTCCTGAGAAGTGTCTGCGTACGGGTTAGAGGTAGTGTGGTGCTGGAAAATCGGCACATCAGCCAAATATTGCATATTTTGGCACCAGCCCACCTCTCAATTCTCACTGCATTTCAAAGCACACATTAGCTCCTAGTAAGAGTGAGTGGTGGTCAGCAGGATTTTAGATGAGTTCAAATTTGGGAAGTAGAAGGCGGACTGGCCATAAGGAAAGCTTTGGTGCACTTGAGTCTAGATTGAGGTAACAAAGAAATGAATGAGAATCTCTCAGCAGCAGAAGAGCTCAAATGTGCGATATGTGGAAGGTAATGGTAGGGAGTATTGGAATATGAGATGATAAGATCTGCACAGTATATTCTACAGCATCTCTCTGACCATTCGGCGGCTGTGGTTTCTGGTTATGGTTCTTGCGCTGCTGATGCTGTCCGGTCTGCCAAGTGTTTGCCTAATTTTCTATTTTTGACAGATTTGTAAGGCTACCCCCTCTTACACCACCACCACCACCCTAAATGGAGATGAAGGGAGCTGTAAAATTACCTGGGTTACCTTCTCACACCTGTACCTACCCTCTCCACCATTTTATGCAGGTGCCATTGAGGTTGAAGGTAGCAGATTCAATATTGGTACAATATTGGGCATTGGTACACTAATACCCAATTAAGGGCTGTTACCCACCAGGTGATAGCTGGAGGAGTTATGAGATAGGGAAGTGCTTGGCAGATTGCCCACCTACCTGTCTATAATGCCTGGTGAATCTCTCCCACTGCCTGCATTTTTACAAGCAGCTGGATGCACTTCCCTCTGAGGCACCTTTTTACATAGATAGAAGGAAAGGGTTGGGATCGTGGAGTGCAGAAGGTTCACTTTCTATTCCACTCACCCCATCCCCTGACAAACCCTTAGCTGCTCCAACAGGGTCCTCATCCCCTCCTCTTCCCTCTGAACTGAGATGGTCCTGGATGCAGAATCTGCGGGCAGCTTATAGACCTTGGCCTGGCCACTACTATCATTGACACTGCTGGAACTACAAAGTCACCAGCTACTTAAATTGTGTTCCCCACTCCCCAGTTCTCTGAGGCAGCCATTCTGCCTGGTTTCAGGAAGGAGGTTCTCCCTCCACCCATTTAGCATTACCGAAGGCATTAGTTGGCTGCAGGGCCAACTGCACCATCAATACACTGAGTGGTGAAGTTTCCCACCCTCCCATTCAAAAAATCCTGTTTTCAAGGCCCCCATATCTGTGGCATTTTTCTTTAAATTTATGATGGAAAGGAGCAGAGGTTACACTGATCACATCAGAAGAAGGAGTGATGGGGAAGGCTTGTTTGGGGCATACTTACCAACATTGACCAAAGAGGCTATCAGGGCACTTTCTGTGCATCACATATTCACTCAGCACAAAGTCTCTTTTGTAGTCCTGTTAAAAAAAGACCAACATCAACAAAGGAAACATGAAAAAAAAATAAAGATCCTCTCAAACTGTTGTTAAAGATCATCTGCTGAGTCAGAATCCTGTCAACCCACAACAGATAGACTGCAGCGGTCCAAGAATACAGCTCACCACCACCACCTTCTCAAGGGCAACTAGGGGTGGGCAATAAATGCTGGTCAGCTAGAAACACCCACTTCCCACAAATGAATAAAAACAAAATCCACCACAACAGGCAGTACAGTGATACACTGGACACCCATTGTGCATGGACAGATTGATAAATGAGCATCATTTTGCATTAATAACAGGAAACTTGTGGACATCAAAATGTGATCCCAGTGACATCATGTAAATATAATAAATTGCCCAGAAGATTTGGTCAGAATATTGGATGACGCTGAGCAGAAATTTGTTTTATATTTTCTTCATTTGTCGGACATGGGCATTGTTTAAAGACCAGCATTTATTGTCGATCACTAACTACCCTTCAGAAGGTGGTGGTGAATCCCTGATTGGAGCCAATATTGCCTGACTGGTGAAAGTGCTGTTTGGCAGGGAGTTATAGGGTTTCGGCCCAGTGCTAATTAAGAATGTTATAAATTTATGTCTTGTAAATGGGTGTGCCTGATTGAAAAATGTACCATGTGAATTTTTTATACATAGATTTAGTGCATGACATACAGAATAAGCTCAAATTTATTATCAAACTTTATCTGGATTCCCCAGATAAACATCTTTTTTGTTGTAAGCATAATTGCATTTAGAGTAACATAATGGCATTTTGACATTGTCGCTATATTAGTGTTTAATTGCCTGCATGCAGAGTCTTGTGCATTACCCAAAGTTAATCTACGTTTATCAAAATTAAATGACAATTTTATTGGGATTAACTTGTTTTGCAAACTATATGGCTCAAAATTCACGGCTACCGTCATTAGACAAAAAATGTCTGTGGGTCATTAGATAGCGTTCATGCACAAAGTTGTCTTAATACTGTTATATAATTACAGGGTAATAATAAGAACATAGAGCTGCAAAGCTTTTAATCAGGATTAAGGTGAAACCACGGAAAGAATCCGATCCAAATATGTTTAAACAAGCAGGGACAAAGCATTACTTGTTCCTGTTTCACTTTCTCGTAGTGTCAGAACAATTCATTGTAGAATAAATGAAACCTGAATATGAAGAAAAAAATCTAAAGCAATTATTCTACAGCCACTCTAGAACCACTGGCTTAGTGGTTTTATCATGATATTATTGATCCAGAGACCCAGCTAACATGCTAGGGTCCCGGGTTTGAGTTCAGCCTTGGCAAATGGCATCATTTGATTTCAATAAAAACTTGGGATTTACTGTCTAATGATGATCATGAAACTTCTGTCAATTGTCGAAAGAATCTCATCTGATTCACTCATATCCTTTTAGGGAAGGAAACTTCCATCCTTACCTGGTCTGGTCTACATGTGACTCCAGACCTACACCAATATGGTTGCCTCTTAACTGCCCTCTGAGCAATCAGGAAGGGGCAATAAATACTGGTCTATCCTGTGATACCCACATCCATGAATAAAAAAATTCTTGAGATCTGTCTCCAAGGTTCAACTAACTAGGGTCGTTATAACCCTGAAACCATTAGTGCCCTTATCCCTTACTGTTTTATTTTAGTTGAGATAGATATCTCAATGCTAAAATTCTTAATTGTGCCTTTTTATGATATTTTCTTTTGTTGGCAGATTTTAGTGCATTTTATAGTGATGACTATTTTTCACTCATAATCCAGTCAGTTTGTTCCAAACGGCTATCAGCTGAGGAAGAGCAATCAATGTTTAGGAAGACGTCAAAGATAAACATTCTGTTGTGCACACCTAACCACTCCAAACACACACACACACATACATACGTACACAAACTGATGTGTAGATTAACAGACATGCATAGGAACATAAGAAAAGGCATAGCCTATTCTACCATTCAGTCAGATCATCATTATAGAATCTGTACAGTGTGGAGGCAGACCTTTTGCCCATCGGGGTCACTCCAACTCTTGGAAAAGCACCCCACCCAGACCCAACCCTATTCTTGTAGCCCTGCATTTCCCATGGCTAATTCACCTCGTCTACACATTACAGGCAATTTAGCAAGGCCAATCCACCTAAATTGCACATCTTTGGATTGTGGGAGGAAACTGGAACATCCAGAGGAGACCCAGGCAGGTACAGGGAGAATATGCAAATAGTCACCCAAGGTTGGAATCAAACCTGGTTCTGTAGTGCTGTGAGGCAGCAGTGCTAACCACTGAGCTACCATGACACTCCAAATCATGGCTGACTTTGGCTCATATCCTTTGATACTATCATTCAACAGAAAAATATCTATTTCAGATTTAAAATGAACAATTGCATCCACTGCCATTTGTGAAAGAGAAAATCCCAACCATCCATAACTCTTTGTGTGACTGAAGCGACTGGGCTTGTATACCCTTGAGTTTAGAAGACTGAGAGGGGATATAGTTGAGACATATAAGATTATGAAAGGATTGGACACTCTGGCAGCAGGAAACATGTTTCTGCTGATGGGTGAGTGCCGAACCAGAGGACACAGCTTAAAAATACGGGGTAGACCATTTAGGACAGAGATGAGGAGAAACTTCACCCAGAGAGTGGTGGCTGTGTGGAATGCTCTGCCCCAGAGGGCAGTGGAGGCCCAGTCTCTGGATTCATTTAAGAAAGGGTTGGATAGAGCTCTCAAAGATAGTGGAATCAAGGGTTATGGAGATAAGACAGGAAGTGGATACTGATTAGGAATGATCAGCCATGATCATATTGAATGGCGGTGCAGGTTCAAAGGACTGAATGGCCTACTCCTGCACCTATTGTCTATTGTGTGGAGAGTCACTTTCTAACATCTCTCTTGAATGGTCTGGCTCTAATTTCCACTTCTAAAATCCCAAACAATGGAAATAGTTCATATTTATCTAACTCTTACTTTCTTGAAGACTTTGATCAGGTTACCCCTTATAAATTCTAGAGAAAACAAGCCTGATTTGTGCACTCTGTCCTTATAACTTAGCCCCTGAAGTCCAGATATCATTCATGTCAACCTTTACACTCCATTGCTAATGTATGGCGCCCTGACTGGCTCATAGAACTCCAAATGGAATCTAACCCAGAATTTTGTATAACTGCAGCATAACTTCTGCATCCTTATATTCCAGTCCTTTACATGTAAAAGCCAGCATTCTATTAGCTTTCTTGGTCCTTTTTTTGCACCCATTCATGGCATTTTAAAGATCCAAGCACTTAAACCCCCAACTTTTTTTAGACATCCACTTTAACTTCATAACGCCTAGAAAGTGTCCTGATCTATCCTTTATTGGTCCAAAATGGATAACCTCCCACTTGCTTACATCAGCCATAGTTTTGTCCAGTCACTTAGTCTGTTAATATTCATTTGTACTTTTATGGTATCATCTACACTGTCTAAATTGCCGCCTAAATTTTTGTCATCATGAAATTTGAATGTATGACTTTCTAAGCCATTATCCATGTCATTAATAAATCATATGATACTGTTATTGCAAAGATGATTCTGGATAGGAGCAAAAGTATCAGTGTAATTGTAATGGGGGTCTTTAACTTTCCAAATATTGATTGGAAATGCTATAGTTCGAGTACTTTAGATGGGTCAGTTTTTGTCCAATGTGTGCAGAAGGGTTTCCTGACACAATATATAAACAGGCCAACAAGGGGAGAGGCCACATTGGATTTGGTACTGGGTAATGAACCAGGCCAGGTATTAAATTTGGAGGTAGATGAGCACTTTGGTGAGGGCAACCACAATTCAGTTATGTTTACTTTAGTGATGAAAAGGGATAGATATATATCACAGAGTTATGGTTGGGGTAAAGGCAATTATAGTGTAATTAGGCAGGACTTAAGATGCATAGGATGGAAAAGGAAACTGCAGGTGATGGGCACAATTGAAATGTGAAGCTTTTTCAAGGAAGAGCTACTACATGTTCTTGATAAATATGTACCTGTCAGGCAGGAGGAAAGTGATCGACTGAGGGAACAGTGGTTTACTAAAGAAGTTTAATCTCTTGTCAAGAGGAAGAAGGAAGCTTATGTAAAGATGGTACATGAAGGCTCAGTTAGGGTGCTTGAGAGTTACAAGTTAGCCAGGAAGAACCTAAAGAGAGAGCTAAGAAGATCTAGGATGGGACATGAGAAGTCTTCGGCAGGTTGGATCAAGGAAAACCCTTAAGCTTTCTATAGGTATGTTAGGAATAAAAAAATGACTAGAGTAAAATTAGGGCCAGTCAAGGACAGTATTGGAAGGTTGTGCATGGAGTCCAAGGAGAAAGGAGAGTCGTTAAATGAATATTTTTTGTCCATATTCACACAGGAAAAGACAATATTGTTGAGGAGAATATTGAGATACAGGCTATTAGACTAGACAGAATAGCGGTTCATAAGGAGGAGACATTAGCAATTCTGGGAAGTGTGAAAGTAGATAAATTCCCCTGCACTATATGGGATTTATCCTAGGATTCTCTGGGAAGCTAGGGAGAAGATTGCAGAGCCTTTGGCTTTGATCTTTATGTCGTCATTGTCTACAGGGAAAGTGCCAGAAGACTAGAGGATAGCAAAAAGGGGAGTAGAGACAACTCTGGTAATTATAGACCAGTGACCCTTATTTCGGTTTTTGGGTAACATATTGGAAAGGATTATAAGAGACAAGATTTATAATTATCTAGAAAGGAATAATTTGATTAGTAATAGTCAACAAAGTTTTGTGAAGAGTAAGTCATGCCTCACAAACCTTATTGAGTTATTTGAGAAGGAGACCAAACAGGTGGATGAGGGAAAAGCGGTTGAAATGGTGTATATGGATTTCAGTAAGGTGTTTGATAAGCTTCCCCACAGTAGGCTATTGCACAAAATGCAAAGGCATGGGATTGAGGGTGAATTAATTGTTTGAATCAGAAATCGGCTAGTTGTAAGAAGACAGGGGGTGGTGGCTGATGGGAAATGTTCATCCTGGAGTTCAGTTACTAGTGATCTCCAGGATCTGTTTTGGAGCTACTGCTGTTTGTCATTTTTATAATTGACCTGGATGAAGGCGTAGAAGGATGGCTTAGTAAATTTGTGGATGACACTAAGATCGGTAGAGTTGTGGACAGTGTGGAAGGATGTTGCAGATTTCAGAGGAAAAATAGACCGGCTGCACAGCTTATTAAGTGGAGTTTAAGGCAGATAACTGTGAGGCGCTTCACTTTGGAAGGAGTAATAGTAATACAGAGTACTGGGCTAACGATAAGATTCTTGGATGAGCAGAGAGGACACGGTGTCTATTTGCATAGATTCCTGAAAGTTGCCACCCAGGTTGATAGGGTTGTTAAGAAGGCATATGGTGTGTTAGCTTTTATTGATAGAGGGATTGAATTTCGGAGCAATGAGGTCATGTTGCAGCTGTACAAAACTCTGGTGCAGCCGCACTTGGAGTATTGTGTGCAGTATTGGTAGTTGCATTATTGGAAGGATGTGGAAGCATTGGAAGGGCGCAGGGAACATTTACCAGGATATTGGCTGGTATGGAGGGAAGGTCTTTTGAGGAAAGGCTGAGGGACTTGAGGCTGTTTTCATTAGAGAGAAAAATGTTGAGAGGTGACTAAATGGAGACATGCAAAATGATCAGAGGATTGGATAAGGTGGATAGTGAGAACCTTTTCCTCCAATGGTGGTGGCTAGCATGAGGGGACATAGCTTTAAGTTGAGGGGTGATAGATATAGGACAGATGTCAGAGGTAGTTCCCCAGAGAGTAATAGGGGCATGGAATGGCCTGCCTGCAACAGTAGTAGACTCGCCAACTTTAGGGAATTTAAATGGTCCTTGGATAGGCATATGGATGATAATGGAACAGTGTAGGTTAGTTGGGCTTCAGATTGTTTTCACAGGTCAGTTCAACATCGGGGGCCAAAGGGCCTGAGCTGTAATGTTCTATGTTCTATGTTATGACTAGATGTTGGGGGAGCAGAAGGGGCAAAGTGGATTTTTTTTTCTAATGCCCTCTTGGTTGGTTACAACATGCATTTCTGTTTGTTTTTAGCATGCAGTTATCACCCTTCAATTATAATGTTGTTCACTTACAAATGAAGGTGCCAATTACCAAGGTTTTCTTGAGTGAAGGAAGGAAAAGCATAATAAAATATGGAGGTGCTGGTGATGGACTGGGGTGGACAAAATTAAAAATCACACAACAGCAGGTTATAGTCCCAACAGGTTTATTTGAAAGCATTAGCTTTCAGGGTGCTGCTCCTTCGAAGAGGTAGCACTGCAAAAGCTTGTCCTTCCAAAAAAACCTGTTGGACTGTAACCTGTTGTGTGATTTTTAACATAATAAAATGTGACATTAAACACGCACACAAATAAAGGTAACGTGTTGAAAAGGCAGTGTGTCAGGTAGAGACAAGGAAAACAGAGGTTACTCAATTAAACAGTCCTCAGAGTCCTTGAGGTATGAGATTCTTAACCTGAGATGACAGTAATTTATTATTTGACAGATACCCTCAGCAGTAGCAGAATCTGTAGATCTTTAAGTTATTGATGTTTGTGGTTTCTCACCAGGAACTGTTTTCTGAGACAATGAGAAAAACAGGCAAGAAAAGAGAGAGGGAGAGAGCGAGAGAGAGAGAGAGAGAGAGAGAGAGAGAGAGCTCTTGTCACAAATTCATTTTTCCTTCTTCTGTTCTGCTGCTGAAAAGAAACAATTTAAATGTAGTTCATTGTATTTTCTGGAGTATTGTTCCATTGTCTTTCCAAGTTGATGTAATGGTAGTTGATCTAAAGGAAAGATCAGGGCTTTTTCGAGATGGTATGAAGTTAAATCAGTGGACGTCCAAAGAGTGCCTCTCATCTCTCAATATGTGAAATTATTATACATGCATGAATTGAATAGGAGATGTAAATTTCTTTGTGCTGACTCATTGATTGGTTTTGATATCTTTAGATGAAATTATAATTTCTGTGCAGACAGTCTGATTAATTTAACGTAGGTCTTGCAAAGTTGCCCCAGTCAGTGGTCAGGGGATGACTGCAATCATTTTGGATCATGTTTCTTCCTTTCTAAAAATAATTCTAGTCGATTGAAGGCCTCTGGTATAACAATCAGATGATGAAAACACTTAAAAGGAGAGTTCAGAATCAGAATTAGATGACAGCAGATGTCTCAGGAGGTTGTGAAGCTGACAGAAATCACAGAGATAAGATGAAAATTACTCACAGTACTTATTTAATCTTTCAACTCCTTGTTGACATTATATTTATAAAACTTTAGCTTCTTGTAGAGGTTTATAGTGAGTATTATTTTATTGACAAAAATAAATGAAGTCAGCGCCATCATCTCACTGAGAGCCATTGAATCCATCTGCCAGATCAGCGGTCTCATCCTCTTGATGAAAAAATGTGTTGCTAAACTTAATAAAGCACAATTGCAAAAAGTAAATCTTTCCAGATAAATCTGTAGAATAGCATGGGACCTATATGTAGAGATAAATCACACCCATGCTAAAGCAGTATCACATGGAGCCAAGTGATTCTACTCACTTCCCTTATCTAAACAAAAACACATCTGGCATTCTGTTCTCTCTGTCCATGGTACCAACAACAATTTATCTCATAAAGTTCTTCCCAGGACCATGACATTTGTTTATTCCCAAGGTAGCAATCATCGCACATGGCACTAATTTGCCGATTGGGGCAGAATAGTGAGACTGAATTCCAACTTTATTGCAATCTTGTTCCCTGCTGAGGGCAAGTCACACTGAACCATGTGGTGTTCTGCCCGACACTTGATAACCCCATTCTGTGCTTCCTCCTGAGCTGGAGAGTAAGAGGGGAAGAGCTAGCTTTGCTATCACCCTTTGTGAGCCTCCCCACTGGGCCCTGACTGCTGTCCAGTAGCTCTGCCTGAACAGACCATTTGGTTTCAATCAGGGCTTGTCCATCTGCAACATCCTGTTTGCCTCCACTTATTAAGTAGCATCACATCTGACATTACCTGACTGCTTAAAACGTTTCTTACCTTTTCTTAACACACTTCATACTTGGTTTGAAGCAACTGGCAGCAGAAGACTCAATCAGGCTCAGCATGTGGAAAGCTCATAAAATACACAGTGCTTCCTTTATCACTAAACACACAGCATTGAATGGAAGTGCAAATCCCATATGGTTCCTTGCCTTTTGTTTTTATTACAGTGGTAATATTGGCAAGCATGTGGTGTTCCTGAACTCAGTGCTTTATCCAACCTAATGCTTCATCCTATATGTAAGAGCACATTATTTCTGAAAATATTCAAGGATAGAATCAATCAACTGTCAAGTCTAGATTTCCAGATTGACATTGTTTTAGTATCAGTGGTAGCCTGTTTATTTGCTTTAGGTGGGGATTATTGCCGTTGTTAACATAATGTCAAATTGGGAAGCTTGGCTTCTGTTTTCTGGATGTTGAGGTGGATTTGAACTTTTAGGTCTTTTGGAGTAGGAGATTATCAGAATAAGCTAGTGTTCTGCTATTTCCAGGATAAGAGGTCAGAGCCATGTTAAGGCCTGGCTCTTGTATCAATTGGGCTATAACTGTGATGGAGAGCCCAGAAAGACAGCATTTCCAATTATTTTCGGGAAAGTCAGTGAGACATGTTTTGTTTGCCCTTTCACTTCAAAAGGAAGTTAATTGTATCCACTTTGGCTGGATTACCAAGACAAATTGAATGGAAAGTGTGAGTTAAAGTATGCAAATTAAAGGTGAAAACTTCGATGTGAGAAAACTACATTAATAGTAGGTGAAACAACAAAGTTAGAATGAGCAATAGACTGGAGGATTTTCTATACAACAATAAATTGCATCCATTATAATCAAAACAAAATTGTTCATAATCACTTCATTTGTGGAAAGTTGCTGTGTGCAAAAATGACTCTATACTTCCTACATACAGCAATGATTGCCTTTCAAGAGTACTTTTCTTGCCTATAAAGCACCTTGGGGCATTCTGAAACATTGAAGTAATGCCATATAACTGCAAGTCTTTCTTTTAAATGCTTCAATATAACTTGCTAAAGAGACAATCTTCTCTGAAGAATTCTAGAGTGTTTATTTTGGGAAAATAACCTTAGTTTGTCATCTTTCTGAGCATTCAGTTTCCTACAAAATATAGTGATAGAATTCTGAATTGTGAACTGTAGATTAAATACAGGAAAAAAATTATCTAGCTGAAGCAAAGGAAACACTGTTCTTTTGTTAATAAAATAATATCGGGATAGTGGAATGCCCCAAGGATTAGTACCTACTGTTTAAAATTTGTATCAGTGAGTTGAAATTATAAAACGTGATATAGTGTGGATAAGTTCAAAGATGATGTCAAACAACAGGAAGTTAAGCTTAATTGAAGGACATAGGACTCTGATATGTAATAGCTCAGAGGAGTGGCAGTTGAAATGTGGCAGAGATAAGTGTCAGACACTGCACTTCAAAAGAAAACATGCATGTCTTAAAGGGTAACCTTTTCTTTTTCAAATGGAATTACTACAGCATGGAAGCAGACCATTTGGCCCATTGAGTCCACACCAACCTTCCAAAGGGCATCCCACTCAGACCCACCCCATCTCTGTAACCCTGCATTTCCCATGGCTAATCCACCTAGCCTGCACATTCCTGGACACTATGGGCAATTTAGCATTGTGAATCCACCTAACCTACACATCTTTGGACTGTGGGACGAAACTGAAGCAGCTGGCGGTAACCCAAGCAGACACAGGGAGAATGTACAAACTCCACACAGCAGTTGCCTGAGTCTGGAATCAAAGCTGGCACCCTGGTGCTGTAAGGCAGCACGCTAACCAATGAGCCATTGTGCCACCCCTATCAGCTGATGTATGTTTAAAGTCTGAGTGATAAAGTGCTGAAAATGTGTTGATGGTCAAAGCACAGCAGGCCAGGCAGCATCTCAGGAACAGGGAATTCGACGTTTCATCAGGGCTTATGCTCGAAACGTCGAATTCCCTGTTCCTGAGATGCTGCCTGGCCTGCTGTGCTTTGACCAGCAACACATTTTCAGCTGTGATCTCCAGCATCTGCAGACCTCATTTTTTACTGAGTGATAAAGTGACCAATGGGAATAGCGAGAAGCAAAGGCATGTGTGTTAATTTAATCCTTTCCATTTTTGAGTGGTCCTCAGTTGTACCAGCCAGAATCCATCAGCAGATTGGCAGGAAGCTGAGGAATAAAGTTCCCCATTGTAGACTATTGGAGAAAGTGAAGTCACATGATGTGCAGGGTTTTCTAGCGAAGTGTATAAAGAACTAGTTGAGCAACAGGAGACAGACAGTAGTAGTTGAAGGGAGTTTCTCCATTCTCAAAATGGAGAAAGGTCACCAGTGGTGTTCCACAGGGGTTAGTATTGGGGCCACTGTTGTTTGTAATATACGTAAATTATCTGGAAGAGGGCACTGTTGGTATGATCAGCAAGTTTGCAGATGACACAAAGATTGGTGGCAGAAAGCATAAGGGACTGTCAGAGAATATAGGAGGATATAGATTGATTGGAGAGTTGGGCGGAAAAGTGGCAGATGGCTTTCAATCCAGACAAATGTGAGGTGATGCATTTAGGCAAGTCTAATTCTAGAGTGAATTATACAATGAATGAAAGAGCCTTGGGAAAAGTTGATGGGCAGAGAGATCTGGGAGTGCAGGTCCATTGTACCCTGAAGGTTGCTGCACAGGTGGATAGAGTGGTCAAGAAGGCATATAGTATGCTTGCCTTCATTGGGCGGGGTATTGAGTGTAAGAGCTGGCAAGTCATGTGAAAACTGTACAAGACATTGGTTCGGCCACATTTCGAATATTGTGTACAGTTTTGGTTGCCACATACCAAAAGGATGTGGACGCTTTGGAGAGGGTGCAGAGAAGGTTTACGAGGATGTTGCCTGGTATGGAAGGTGCTAGCTATGAAGAGAGGTTGAGTAAGTTAGGTTTATTTTCATGAGAAAAAAGGAGATTGAGGGGGGACCTGATTAAGGGTTACAAAATCATGAAGGGTATAGACAGGGTGGATGGTGACAAGCTCTTTCCCAGGGTGAAGGATTTAATAATGAGAGGTCATGCTTTCAAGGTGAGAGGTGGAAAGTTTAAGGGGGATATACACGGCAAGTACTTCACACAGAGGATGGTGGGCGTTTGGAATGTAGCAGAGGTGGTAGAGGCAGGCACAGTAGATTCATTTAAGATGCGTCTGGACAGATGCATGAGTAGGTGGGGAGCAGAGGGATACAAATACTTAGGAATTGACTGACAGGTTTAGACAGTGCATTTGAATCTGCTCAGGCTTGGAGGGCCAAAGGGCCTATTCCTGGGCTGTAAATTTTCTTTGTTCTTTGTTCTAATACATTTTATTGGAGTATGGTGACCCATGTACTGTCCACATGGCCCAACAAAATTGGAAGGAAGCCAATTTAAGTGTATGTTTGTGGAATCTCAGGGAAAGCTGATGGTGGGTCTGGCAATTATTTTGCAGACACCTGTGCATTGTAAAGCTCAAAACTATTCTCATGTCAGGATACCTAGATGGGGAGAAAATTCAGAAATCTGAAGTGCAAAGGGCCTTGGGAGCTCTGGTCCAGGATTTTCTTAAGGTCAACTTGCAGGATGAGTATGTAGTTAGGAAGGCAAACACAATTTTGGCATTTATTTTGAGAAGACTGGAATATAAAAGCAGGGATGTACTTTTGAGACTTTATAAAGATCTGGCTAGACCACATTTAAAATATTGTGAGCAATTCTGGGCCCCATACCTCAGGAAGGACGTATTGGTCCTGGAGGGGGTCTGGAGGAGCTTCTTGAGAATAATCCCACGAATGAAAGGCTTAACCTAACAGGAATATTTGAGGACTCTACGTCGATGCTTGATGGAGTTTAGAAGGATGAGCAGGGACCTAATTGAAATTTATAGAATACTGGAAGGCCTGGACAGAGTGGACATTATGAAGATGTTTCAATAGGCAGGAGAAGCTAGTACCCGAGGGCACAGCCTTAGAGTAAAGGGAAGATTGTTTAGAATGGCGATAATGAGCAACTTCTTCAGCCAGAATCTATTTAATTCATTGCCACAGAAGGCTGTGAAGGCCAGGTCATTGAGTACATTGAAGACAGAGAGAGATAGTTAAGGGTATCAAAGGTTACAGGGACAAAGGGGGAGAATGGGGTTGGGATACATATCAGCCATGTTTGAATGGCAGAGCAGACTCGGTGGGCTGACTGGCCTAATTTCTGCTCCTGTCTGCTATGGTCTTATGGACACCTAATGAGGAATGTCAAGTATCTCTTAAATGATTCCAAGGTTCACCTTTCTGTTATCCTACCTGGAAGAATATTCCAACTTCTGATCATTCATTACCAGAAGACATGTTACCTGCCCTCAACCAGAAGGTTTTTTTTACATAAATTAGAAACTCTGCAACCTTGTTTGTCTGTAATGTCCTGTGACAATTTGCATCTCTTAAGATAAAACGTGAAATATTTTCTTATTTTATTGATAAGTAACATTGATTAATTGGTATGACTTTCATTTCCTTGAACATCTCATAGATGTTTATTTAATAGCCCAGTGTTCAAGTTGCAGTTCCAGATAGCTATATATACAGTCTGATGCTAACCTGCTTCTGCTGGAACGCACAGGACCAATGGTCATGTGGCTAATATCCTTGTCCATGTCTCATTAGCTATTAAAGTAAGACAGATTTTGAACTGATAACATATCAAAAACAATCAAACAATGCAAATAATAGCAACAAAAGGATGCTAATGACAATTCTTTATGACTTTTAGATTTCAATGAAGTTGGGTTCCATCTGTCACTGGTCCCAGTGATATGGAAGGTTTGAAAAAATAAAATGGCATATGCTGTGCCTCTGGGCAGGGGATTGGGTGTTTGTCATGAGTCTACCAATAGCATAAGGAGAGTTCTGTTAATAATATCAAATGTGATTGCTGTCAGCTAGCCTGCCCAGGCCCACAGAATACCTGTGCTCATCACTCTTTGCTGGATGTTCAACTATGCAGAGAATTCTCACATTGGCGCAATTTAAAGGATCAAGCATGCAAAGGATAGGTGGACCCTTTAGTGTTACTTCTGCTATGACAATGTTTTACAGGAGCACTACATCACATTTTTGCTGGGCTTTTTTTGCTGAATTAGTGCACTCATTATGGGATTGCAGAGGATTTGGTCACATGTTTATCCAAAGCCTGCAAGTCATTCAGGGTTATTGATATAATGCCTCTAGATCTGTAACAGTTGTTAAAGAGTTAACATTTGAACTGTGCTAATCTCTGTCAGTCTGATAATGTCACAGATTTAGAATCAATTGGAGATGAGTTTTCTCTATGTCTTGTAAGAGGTAGATCGTATATGTCAGAGTTATATATACACAGTCATTGAGGTATAACAAATTGTATCCAGTTATGAAAAACAAGTGCCTTTTCTGCAAACTTATTCATGGTGCATCTTCCATCACAAGCTACAGAGCAGTCCTTTAGGTCAGTAGAGGAAGGACATGACATAATTCCTCATCACCGAGTCACCCTTTATTTACATGTGGAGAGTCTTTGACACTGATCCAGCTCCGTCAGAACCAGCTCTTAGAGTGAACAGGATATCTGACACTCCCGATTTGATCTGTCAGCCAGGGTTCCCCAAGTGGACCAGATTAACGACTCCAATCAGGGAACTCATATTCTATGATATCCACTGGCTGACCTCATTAGAGTCACTACATCTTGCCCCCTCTGAGTCTGAGGACATTGGCTGGTTCTTTTTGTTGTAGCTCCTCCTGGAGTGTTTTAGCGCAGAGATTCCTCCATCTCTGACATTGTTACAGGCAACGTGCAAAGCACAGTTCCTCGCCACTTATGCCCAGAGCATATCAGAAGAAATTCATTCTCCTCTTCAGGTGGAAAAGGCATTGAAGTGGCCACATCTGCCATGTCCATCTCAGATTCTCAGGCATCTTCAACGCTTGGTGGAGAGGGAGAACCTACTATTTCTGGGACAGTTAGAAAAGTTGTTGAGGAGTCGGACAAATTTTGCCCCCACACCATTTGCAAGTGTGCAGCTTTCACATGGTCCACATGCTTGTTCAGGACTGTCGCATCTACGCAAACTTTATACATCACTGGGTACGATCCAAAGTCAACCAAGCCTCTTATCCATAGGGCCATTCCCATGGTTTTTACAACAAAATTTATCTCCGGACTCTGTCACTTAGCAGAGTCTTGTGTCCAGCTTTGTCATTTCTGATGCAATTAGACTACCTGCCCCAACAGAACTCATATTGTATGAGGTCCACCTGGCTGACCTTGTTACAATCACTGCAGGAGGACTGATGGCAGCCCTTGATTTCAACCACACTTGTTGGAACCCAGATATCACAGAAGATTACCTCTTGTTATCAGCAATGTGCATCATTGTCCAATATTTCATGACCACGTCCAGGAAGTGAGCAAAGGCTACAGAGAGGAGGCGAGGAGGGCTTTTACCATATACCCTCTTCACCGCATGTTTTCTGAGAGCTCTTTTAATGCCTCCATTTAAACCAAGACTCAGGGGTAATGCCAGAGTTAAGTCAGATTTATCTCATGGTGAAGGCTTCCAATACGGCATCTATGACCATAGAAGCCTCCTCTCAGCAGGGTAATGGTTGACTGTTATTTAACAGACTGGAACTCTGTATCCAGTGTGGTGTAACAAGGGTCCGTGTTGCGGTCCTTGTAGTTCGTAGTTTATTTAAATGATTTAGACTTGAATGAAGGAGGGTCGATCAGTAAGTTCACAGATAATAAAAAAATTGACAGGGTGGTAAATAGTGAGGAAGGTAACCTTTGACTGCAGGAGGATGAAGATAGACTGGTTAGATGGGCTGATTAGTGCCAAATGAATTCAACCCATATAAATGTGAGGTGGTCCAACTGGCCACTTAGAACCCACTACTAATATGGATTGCAGAGGCAAAACATTCATAATATTTAAGAAACATTTAGATGCGCATTTGAAATCGCAAGGCTTGCAATGGTATGGACCAAGTGTTGGCATGAGAGTAGAATAATTAGGTGGTTGTTTTTGACCAGCACAGACTTGATGAGCTGAAGGACTTTCACTTGTGCTGTCGATCTCTCTGATTCTATAACATTGCTGCTCCAGTTTGCTTCCTTCCAATTGCAGTGCTGGCAAGCAGTGGTCTGCTTTCATTCAGTGTCTCTCCAGACTGCCTTGAAGATCTAGAAACTAACATTTACATGATAAATAGCTTTTGCATGGCCTCCTGCTCCTTTGTTTACCAGGGCTATAGAACTTTAGAAAATAGCCTTTCCACTGTACACTGATGAGGCAGCAACCACAAGATTGAATGTGCCCTTCAGCACATAGTCAGGGAATCTGGACTGTGCCAGTGCAAAACACTTGATTGAATTGTGATATAAAGCAGCTGATCTGTTATGAGTCAGTGTAATAATGGTACAAAATGTACTGGCCAAAAACAGGGTGATCGGGTAACTCTTCTGTCAATTGCATCTGGAGATAGCACTCATGTAAGTAAGTGGAATAGATTCCATTCAGATACTATACTGGATGGTTTAACATTGGTACAGTAAGTGACTAGAATTGGCTCAGAATATGTCTTTTTAAACTTTGACTACATTACATTAATGATTCAGGAAAAAGGATTCATATTCCATTCATATTTTTCTTTCTTTCACTGTAAGATTTCTTTGCAGTCATACCCTAAAATTATTCAACTTGACAAAATACAAATGCCTCTGTTTTGCTCCATATTATACAAATGCCTCTAGTAAATATTTCTAATGAAGCTGTTCAGAGATGTTATTAGACAACTCTTGGGATCTGAACCTAAGCCTCCTGGTGCAAGAATTGACAGCTGGCATAGAAGTTGGCAAGATTTGATGCATCTGGTAAGCTCTGTCAACTCAAAAACAGATTATCTGTTAAATCAGTAGCTAATATTGCAAAAGCCAAACTTTTCAAGCTTTTTAACATCTTAAGTGTGGTAATAGGAGTAAGGTTTTAGGTAGGCACACAAAGAGATTTTTGAGTGTTCTTATGGCAGCATGGTAACGTCTGTACCTCTGGGTTCACATCTCACCTGCTCCAGGGCTATGTTGTAACAAATCTGCAGAGGCTGATTGAAAATATCCACGGAGAGATTTTTGAGGTTCATTGTGGATCAGTAGTAATATCCTATCTCTGGGCTAAGGTTTCTAAGGCCCAACCACACTGGATATGTGTCATAATATGTAGGAAGAAGTTGACAAAAACAATCACAAAGAGTTTGTTTAGGAAGTTTATTTTGATTACAGTGATATCGAAATTAATGATTGGGTAATTTCTGATGAAAGGCTTTTACTCGAAACATCGATCTTCCTGCTCCTTGGATACTGCCTGACCTGCTGTGCGTTTCCAGCAACACTCTAAACTAAACTCTAATTCCTTTTGTCAATCATATCTGGGAACTGCATTAACATGAGTAACTTTATTAGATTTTATGATCTGGATAACTCTGTTGATCCAGTGTCAGGTTTTTGCCCTGATGGTTTCATGTGTTAAGATCAACTTTGTAAAATCTTGTGTTGTCATGGTAGTATTCCCACCTCTGGGCCAGAAAGCCTGAGCGTAATTCCTACTTGCTGTAAAGATGTTTGATTAAGTATGGTTTGTGTCATGCATTTTGCTGGAGAAATTATCCTGCTGTAGGACATATTGGGTAGTAGAGGATTACAACATTAGACAAGGTTGTGGAGATAGGAAGGTGGAAGGCATGGAAGGAATTGTACAGTGTTAGAATCATAAATGCATAAAGTCCCTACAGTGTAGAGGGAGGCTATTTGGGCCATCAAACCCACACCAACCCTCTAAAGAGCATCCCACCCAGACCTACCCTTCTACTCTAAACCTGTAGCCATACATTTCCCACGGCTAATCCCCCTAGCCTCACTATGGACAATTTATTATGTCCAATCCACCTAACCTGCGCAGCTTTGAACTGTGGGAAGAACCCAAAGCTCCCAGAGGAAACCCACGCAGACAGGGGGAGAATGTACAAACTCCACATACTCAGTTGCCCGAGGGTGGAATCAAATCCAGGACACTGGCAGCAGTACTACCTACTAAGCCACCATGCTGCCCATTGAGAATTTAAAATTTGTAGCATTGGTGTCAATGAGAGGTTTGGCAGAGTGGGTATTCTCTGGGAGACAATGTGACCTAGTGTATAGTTGATGTGTGAGTAGCTCCATGTGCTCATCATTTTCTGGGAAAAGAAGAATCACCAATAACCCAGTCTGATCCTACTCTTACTTAGACAAGGTTCATATCTCCTGGTTCTCCCTAAATAACATACAGCACCGTAATGCTATTCAACCTCTTAGTTATTTTATTGGGACTCTTCTAAATCTGTACTGCTCTGGACATATACAGAACAATGTTCGGGAGCCTATTTGGGAATCTAAGGTATTTTAACCAGATATGAGTTTGTAACTTACCCTCTAGATTTTTTTCTAAGATCACTAAATCATCACCTACATCAGGGAAGTGAATCTAGTCACAGGTCTCCAAACACAGTCTGACTGCTGATCTGGAGGTGCCAAAATGACATCCTTTGATTTTTGCTAAATCAGTCTTTTAACCAACATTGTTATCTTTAGCTAAAGTTTCTCTACACACTTTGAGCAATTGTTTTGTAGTGACAAGCAACTCAGCACGGTTACAAGGACACCAGTCCTCCAAATACCTTGATTTACTATGTCTTGCTTTTCCTCATTGCATATTCCATTTTACCTGATTCCTCTTAGAAACTTTGTGATCTTCCCATTACAGTTAACTACAAATAATACTTATTGTACCATAAATCCTGGATCTTCTCTAAAAATTGTGTAATATTGGACTTGAACACATGGATGGCCCAAAGATCATGAAGCAGGGATTTGTTTACTCCAATGGCATCAGTTCATTGTGAACATAAAGGAAAATTATGATAAAACAAACAAGTCTTTATATTATTCACATGAAATGAAATCTGTGGTTTAACTTGGGTTGAGGAATACTTTGTCTGGCTGCTTTTTCTCCCAATGGAGGCTCCCTCCCTTAAAGACTCTCTTTCTCCCAAAGAGAGTCCTTTTCACTGCTCCAGCTGTTCTCCCTTACTGTCACCAACTTCCGCAGGTGGTCACAGCATAACTGCTTGAGTTACCCTACTCATCTACTCTCCCTTACTGTCACTACCTCCTGCTGTCATACTTGGAATTGCATCCCAGCAACCTGTTACACAATGTAAAATTAAGATTGTCTTTACAAGACCAGCATAGTAAGCAGTCATAATTATTATCTGTAGTACATGACTTTAAATGCAAATAAAAATAATTCAGCTATTTTACAAGTTATTAAAATAACAATTCTGTTCGGGTTCATGTATCAGTCACAAGCCTTTTTAGTTTTGCTCTTGCAGTTTATATAATCATCTGAACCCCTTGCTCATTATTCATTCTAAGCCAACTGTTATACTATATGATCCTCCAAGGACTTCAGCTCATTTAAGTTTGTTGTAAACACATCCATTATTTCACTCATTTGTAACAAATCTTCATTCAGCACAGCGCACAGAACTGGAGGAATGTGTAGATATATTTCTGCAGGGCTAGGTAAAGGTTTATACTGGCAGAGCCCAAAGGGAATACATGTGAAAGAAAATAATAGAAAATGCAGAAACAAAATAAAAGTCATTGTCTGTAAAATATTTCATTTCGTGGACGGAATTGAACATCCTCTCCTGAGGCAGGTTTGGAGTGGGAAGTGTCATTTAATTGGCCAAACTGTGAAGGTTTATGGCTGGCTGATGGTGTACTTCCCACATCGGGAGATGAAAAGCCAACACTGCTTGATCAAAGGACACAATGTTGGGAAAGAGTTGAGATAAACAGAGAGCCATACCCTACGCTTGCCTCCAGCCTTCTTTCCAGCCTGTGATCCCCAATCCCAACCATGATCCAGTTGTATCAGATGATCTGAAGATATAAAGATCTCATGTTCCATCTGATCTTCGATCAGTTGAAGCATAACATTCTACTCGAAGCATGATCCTCTTTGTAATGTAAATAACCCAGACACTTACGTGACTGAGGAATGTAATGTTTATTTGTAACAGTTAGTTTTAATAAATACCTATTGGATTTTTCAATACTATGATATCTATGCCCAGTTTCTTACATTATGGGAGACAATATAACATTGCTGAATCAGGCCAAGTATCCTGCTGACAACAAATGCACACCTGTAGTTACCAGCGATGGCACAGCATGCAAACAGAGAGCTATGAGTCCCTCATTGGCTGGTATTTTTCCATGTGAAGGTGGGGGAAGGGATTACCACCCTGGCGACCTTGACCGCAAGTAAAAGCCATGCTCACCACTTCAATGTCTGACTGGTATTTGACGCGGCAGGACTTTCCCAAAGAGGTGCCATGGCTCTTGCCAGCTCTCTAGGCAGTGAGCAAGATCTTCTTTGCCAGGACTAAATTTATCTCACTTTTGTGGCATTAGTTAAAGGTAGCTTAAACGTCTATCGCCCAATAAAAATTCTTTTACAGTTCTGCAAAAAAATGGCAATGCCACAACAGTGTGTTTTTTAAAAAAATCCTAAACCCATTATACGCTCATAAACAATAAATGATTTTCTGCCTTAACAATTGTTGTTTACCAGTAGGGCCTTTAACTGCAAATAAAAATGCTCCACACACTTCACAGGAGCATAAAATAAAATTGACACCAAATCACATAAGAACATAATCGAGCAGTTACCAAAGGCTTGGTCAAACAGGTAGGTTTTAAGCTGTGTCGTAAAAGAGGAAGGAGAGGTGGACAGGTAGAAAGGTTTAAGGAGAGAATTATCTCAGTCCAGAACATCAATGTAGGAGTTGCTCAGGGTAGTGTTCAAGGCCCAGTTATGCTTTATCTATGACTTTTCCTCCATCGCAGGGTCAGAGATGGATGTTTGCTCATGATTGCACATTGGTTAATAGCAATTTCAAGTTCTCAGATACTGAAGCAGTCCGTATCCATAAACAGCAAGATTTAAACAATGTTCAGGCTTAGGATCATAAGTGGCAAGTAACCTTTGCACTACAAATAATCCAGGCACTGACCATTTCAAATGAAAGAGAATGTGGCCATTTAATCTTCATTGTCGTTGGCATTAACATTGTTGAATTCTCAATAGCCTAGGCATTAGCAGCGATCAGAAATAGAACTGTGCCCAGTACTTAAATGCTACGATTACAAGAATGAATCAGGGCCTGGAAATTCTGAGCCAAGTAACTCATCTCAGGCCTCATCAAAACCTGTCCACCATCAACAAGGCACAAGCCAGGAGTGCTATGGAATACACAATACATGGCCCCACCTTACAAATATATAATCTCTACCATTTAAAAGGACAAGGACATCAGATACATGAGAACACTAACACCTGAAAATTCCCCTCCAAGCCTACACCATCCTGACTTGGAAATACAGTTCAGGTTTGTGGATTTGCAATATATTTTGACAGGCAATTAGGAATGGGAAATAGGTCCTGGCCCTGTCAATGATACTCTCATCCCATGAATAAATCACAAAAAACTTCAGAAAGGCAGAATGCTATTCAAGGTACATGCATTATTATGGAAATTTTCATTTATGTTGCATAATGCAATACAGGAATGTTCATAACTTCGGCGATAGCCTTTAGAAATAGTATTTATAACTAAATCTGTCTAATTCACAAGATGAATAATATTTGACAGAGAGCCAGAGATGATAGCATTGAAAGTGCTCTGTCAATTGGGAAAATACCTCACAGAATGAAATTCCTCTCTCCATTTTCTGGTTTACACAGATTTCCAGCCAAACATCCAGAACAAGATCATTCCCAGTCAACGCAGTGAAGTTCAGTTCAGAAAACCAAGCAGTAGGCCAACATTGTAATTACTATGCTTTTACAGCAGTAGCTGCTAGATCCTGTGATTACGTGGTGCCACGCAGGTGAGGGCATAAGACAACATGGTGGTGGAATTGAAAGGTGGGGGGGGCGTGGGCGGGGGGCGTGCCTTCAAGTGGGGTTGGGTGGGAAAGTTGGGTCAGGTTAGGTCAGGGATCGTGGTGGATTAAATTGGATCCTTGGTGGTAGTTTTGATGGAGTTGGGGGTGCTTGATGGTTACAGTGTGTTGTAATCCTTCTAGCTGCCCTAGTAGATAGTCAGAAAAAGTTAGATCGGAAGTCTTGGACTCTACTTCAGTGTTTGTGACTTTTTCAAAGGCTTTCAGATGCTGGATAATTTCCCTCAGAGTCAACTGCATCAGAACATCTACATGGACCCAACAATTATCTTCCTATTGGAAGATCCAGGATATTGTTTCAGCCGATACTAATATATCAAGGTGAGGCGATGGCCTAATGGTATTAGTACTGAACTATTAGTCCAGTTAGTAATATTCTGGGGGCCTGGTTTCAAATCCTGCCACAGTAGATGGTGGAATTTGAATGCAATAAAAATGTGGAATTAAGAGTCTAACGATGACTGTGAATTGTTGGTTAAAAAAAGCCCCATCTGGTTCACTAATGTCCTTTAGGGGAGGAATTTGTCATCCTTACCTGGTCTGGCCTTCATGTGACTCCAGACTCACAGCAATGTGGTTGACTCCTAATTGCGCTCTGGGCAATTAGGGGTGGGCAATAAATGCTGGTCTAGTCAGACATGGTCTAAAACCCATGAATGAAGTAAAAGAAAAAATGTCAAACAAAAGATTTGCCAAAGCTGACTGAGAAATGTCTGAATTAGAATCTCTCTTCTTCATGTTGTGATATTGCCAGTGAAATGAGTTTTGAATTCTAACCAGAAGGAAATAGTGCTTTTCTTCAAGTATGATGATATCAGTGTCATTTTTCACACTGACCCAAGCCATAAATTATATTGTCATTCTATCCAAAAATTTAACGGCAGGAAATGTGTGCATTTCGTGCTTTTGACTTAAGTCCAACACTGGGCAGGCATGCTGGTGCAGGGAGTTAGAGTATAGTTATATATCTTGACTTCATTATTATTTGCTTTATTGCTAGTAAAAAAAAATCCTGAAAACCTTATCAGTCTCACCAGCTAGAATTTCTGCATTGGAAGTAAGCAACTCAATTTACTATATATTAACTGAAGAGACTTTGTGGAAACCCTTTGATGTGGTGTCAATAATGAACCTGCAAGTGTGCTTGTATGAAATTTATCCAAGATTTAAGCGCAATTTTACAATTTCTAATATAGTCTGACAAGTGCCTCCAATATGACCAGGTTACGTTTCAGCTTTACTAAATACTTAACTTATACTATAATTTGACATTTTACTGCAACACAATGGAAGCAGCGCATTGTCAGAGATCTTTTAGATAACTAAAAATCTTTGTTTCCAATTAATATGAAAATAGAGTGATTTGTAGAAAAACGGAGAGAAATGCTTGCATTTGTATAATGCTTATTACAAAATGTCCCATAATGCTCTCCACTCAAAGTACTTTTGAAGAGCAGTCCTCATTGTAATGTAAGAGAAATAGCCATTATTTTGAGTAGAACAAGCTCCCATCATCAGCAATGTGATAATGACCAGATAAATCCATTTTAGTGATGTTGATTGGGGAATACATATTAACCAGAAAATTGAGTAGATCACCCCATCCTTTTTTAAATTAGTACCTTGGTATAGGAATGACATAGGAAGTGGAGCCTTGGCATAACAATTAATTTGAAATGCAGAACCTCTGACATTGTATTATTCCCTCAGTAATGCACTTGAGTGTCCATTAAATTGTCTGTGGAGTGGGACATGAATTCATAACCTCCTAATGCAGAAACCAGAATTCTACCAAAAGAACTCAATGCCGCATGCCAGTCTGCAATACCAGTTACGAGATTTTAATAAGTTGTAAATCTAACCCACTATCTTCTGGATACAATATTAAACTAAGTTGTTGTAAAGCATCACAAGGCACAATGTTGAGGAGAACACAGAGCTCCCTCAGGGTGCTGGGCATTAACTCTCATTCAAACAGACACACCATAATTAATGGGAACTATCATTCATCTCATTGCTGTATCTGGGACTTCTCAATGTGCACATTTTCTGCCACATTTGACCATAGAACACTGACTGGACTTTAAAAATTATTTATTGTGTGTGAAGTATTTTGGGACATTTTTGAAAAAAAAGGGCTATTTAAATGGAAGTTTAACCAGAAACATCATAATGTTTCCATACCAACCACTCTTTATAAGTCAAAACATAGATTTAATACAAATTGTTTTTTATGAGAAGATCTTGTACTTCCCAGGAGTTAGAATGTGATTGCCAATCCTCATTTCAAAGAACTGTACAGCCAATCGAAAGGAAGAAAAACTCTTCAACTTACTGGTTTGGATTACTCA
The DNA here is from genome assembly GCF_020745735.1 of Hemiscyllium ocellatum. Lineage (NCBI taxonomy): Eukaryota > Metazoa > Chordata > Chondrichthyes > Orectolobiformes > Hemiscylliidae > Hemiscyllium > Hemiscyllium ocellatum. The sequence continues at coordinate 19,042,657 of NC_083417.1, read as the reverse complement.
ATGATGACATGCTAATGGAAGAATGACAATCCTTCCCGAAAGTTTTGCTCCACTTAATTCTTGATGCCCGGAAACAAAAGCAATGAACTTTAATTTGAAGGAGGATTCACGGTGGCACAGTGGTTAGCACTGCTGCCTCACAGCGCCAGAGACCCAGGTTCAATTCCCTCCTCAGGCAACTGTCTGTGTGGAGTTTGCACATTCTCCCCATGTCTGCATGGATCACACTTCGAGTGCTCTGGTTTCCTCCCACAGTCCAAAAATGTGCAGGTTAGGTGAATTGGTCATGCTAAATTGCCCGTAGTGTTAGATGAAGGGGTAAATGTAGGGGAATGGGTCTGGGTGAGTTGCTCTTCGGAGGGTCGGTGTGGACTTGTTGGGCCGAAGGGCCTGTTTCCACACTGTAAGTAATCTAATCTAAATTAACTTTAAAAAGTAGTTCCACTGCACATTCCAAACCATCCAGCATCCAGTAGTAAGGTAACTGGAAAGATATGACCTTTACAATAATACAAAAAAAATCCACCAAATTCGGGTGATTTAAGGTAAGTAATGGAACTTACCACAGTCAGAGTCTGAATTAAACTAAGATGCAGCAAGAAAATGTATTGGGTGTCATGGCAAAAAGTCCTATGCGAAACCTGACTTAACCAGTACTTTGCCAAAAACTTGTCCCTCCTGTTAAAGCAAATGTACAAAAAAATCATAATTAAAAAGAGCTGACAGCTCTTGAAAAACTGTCCACTTGAATAATGAATTGCATATCAAGCAAAGAGGCACGCATGAAATTTCTTCAGCTGTGAATTCTAGTCCAGAGCTACCTATGTACAAATTAGCACTTCTGTTTATTTTGTCACATACCGGTCTCCATCTCCAAATTATGGATGTTTTAAATTAGTTTTCAGCAAGTGAGAATTGCCCAATCCTAGTTACTCTTGAGGCAAATCATTATCTTGTCGTGATGGTGCTCCCACAAATTTGTTAGGCAAGAAATTCTGAAACTTTGACTTAGCAAATGTTGTATGTGGGTCTGCGATGGTTAACAATGAGGAGTGGCATTAGCACCACCCACTGCGATGATGTCAAATCGCTTTGTGGGCAAACCAGCTTAAGATCACAAAAGAGTGAGAATTGACAACCAGATCTTTCTCAAAGTCTCTGTAACAGTATCAATCATATCAATGTCACGTCTTAAAAGATGCTAACATGTGATAAATTATACCTTGATAACTATAAGAAACTCTTCTAGTTGGACCAGTTGTTTTCCCGTTCTAGTGAGACCAAGCAGGCCCTGAAGTTTCCTAGAAAGAGAGGATGGTAGCAGGAAACATCATGAGCAGCATCACATTTAGCATAGTGAGTTAATATACTCAATGTCCCAGTCAGGGTGGTCCATGACTAGAAGGACAACTTACAGGTCATGGTCACTGGGATGAATTATCATGGAGTTTCCATTCTTCAGACTCCTATTATCCATCTTAATTTTTTTTTAACAACATAAAGTCTGAGCACCTTTTGGTGGAAACTTTAGGGAACTCAATGATGAGGTGTGGGGCAGAATCAGACAAGACGTCTGCTTAGGTCTGGCTTGACTTCACAAACAACTCGTTACATCTTTTATATTTTTGCTAAGTAGCAGTTTCTCACTCAGCAGTGGCCACTTGCCAATTAAGGGAGATTATAGCTTTTTAGACATCTTATTAATGCCTCATTTACAGTTATATTATCAAACACACTGTCCAGGTGAGATGTTGAGAGTTCCTGACATGGAAGATAGAATGGGTTCCTGATAAATTCAGCTCATAGCTAACTATGAACATCAGCTCAGGACATATTCCACTTGCACCAGCCTCATACATGTCTTGCCCACAGACATTGGCGAGCTATTTCAGTAATGGCATGTGATAAAATAGGAATAGCATCAGGTGAGAGAAGTGACATAGGGATGGGGTAGGAAGTTAGAAGGTGGGGGGGAGTAGGGAGAACTCTGACTACCACAGGACTCAGGATGGAAGAGCTGTCCTCTTTGGCCTTTGAAAGAGCACCCCAGTGGCAATGGATGATTCTGTGGTATTGTTGTTCCCTCCTTTAGGGAATCACATGACCCATCCCACCAACAATTGCCAAGGCCACCTGACAGAAGCTCATACCATCAGACCCCACTTCCTTTACTTTAAGGGTGTTTGTCCATCAATGCCACCTCATCGGTCCAGGTGCAGATGCAACAATGGCCACTGCTAGAGATGGTGCTGCTGAGTTGCCATTCTTGGGGGCAGACTGCCATCCTCAATCGGACAACAGCTGCTGCCTGTAAAAATGCAACCCTATGTCCTGCCACTCCCGAGAAAGGGGCACTGTCCCTTTCTCAGAAAGGGCAGTAGGACCACTGCCACCCATTTAAAAGGTACTAGCCAATTTTAATCTGATACATTTCTGAACTATTCCAGTACTAATGAAAGATAATAATCCAAAATGTTAACTCTGCTGCTCTCTCACACATGTTGCCAGCTGAACATTTCCAGCACTTTCTCATTTTTTTTCCAAGATTTTAGAATTTTGTTTCTATGTAATTTTATTTCTGTTATTCACATTTTGACTCTTCCATATAACACCTAACATATTGTAATTCCATACACATAAGTCTGAAGTTTGGGTCTCTTGATTATCCACTATCATGGAAATTGGAGCACATTCCTGCATTGTAATTGGTTTTGCAGATACATAGTGCAGTTACATAAAGTAGCCACATGATTGTGATTTCTCAGTGAATGAATGCATTGTGCACTGGGTTTCTACGCAACACACAGAGCCTCTCAGGTTTGAACCTGGACCTGTTACCGCAATGCGCTTGTGTGAATTGCACAGATAAAAATTAGCTGGAGTTTAGAAGAGGGAGGATTCTCGTGATGCTTGGCAAAGCCTGTTGGAAAGAGAGCACAAAAGATATATCTGGGCAAGGAGACAGCAAGGTTTGGCCGTGATGCTTCCCTGTGATTAGAAAGCTGTCTAAAGTTGTCCTGGATTATAGTTTGCCACAGCATGGGAGTGCATTGGGCTGCCAGGAAGGAGAGGAAAATACTAAAGGGACCAAAAATGCATCAATCTTCCATTTTGTTATAGAAACGGATGCCAAATCGTGAGGGTGTTTAGAATTAGTGTGTGGAGGAAAGGATGTCCCCCCCTCCCCAACAAATATTTTAAAATTCAGGTCTTGGTGTTTGGTGGAAAACTCAGAATAAGGACAACTTGTGTAATGGTATGTTTGAAGATAGATTGTGTTTATTATTGGACTGAATATTTGCAATAATTCCGCTTAAAGTGTTTATTGAATTGCATCAGTTTCATGTGGTCCTCATTTCTATAATCCCACACAGATGGGACATTTTATTGATTGCATAAAACAGGAAAGTGTAGTACAGCGAAGTGAAATGGAGCTTTGTTGCAAAAATGGGTCATCTTGAATGTTACTGCAAGAAAAAGAATTGCTTGAGTGAAAACCACTCCGATTGTCAGTACTTCAGCTGGCAGGCTAAAATGAGAGAAAGAAGAATTCAATCTATCACCATCAATTAAAACTGATTCCCTGTGCCCATATCCTACTGTTTATGTTACTCCACTGCTAGGGTAGTCCATTACTTCCAAAATACTGTTCTCCAGCCAATGGATCACTAGCTGTGATTTTTGCCAGCATAATAAATGCCAGAAATTCTTTAAGTTAATCCTCAATGTAACAGCACACTTTCAAATTCTGATGGCTTATGGCTTCCTTATTAAAACTCAATGTTCAGAAATTCAAAATCTTGAATTGGTGCAATAAATTCTAATGGCAAAATCACACTTAGCCACTTGTTTTGTTTGTGTCATCTGTTGCATTAGATGGTGGTCTTAATTTGAAGTGATAAAGCCCTGATCTCGCTTTTCCACAACAAAGAAAAGCAGGAAAGAGTTCCACTCAAACGTCTTACTTTGCCCTACTTCTTAGGGTCAGAGCCATTTGATACCTTGAAGGGATTCCCATCACTAGGAGGGAGACTGTTACAGTGAAGACATAAAGTTCCATTCTGTTGCAACAAGTCCAAAAAGGCCTATGTGGGAAGGCCATGAGGTATTGTTTAGGTGGGAAAGGAGAATGTCATAAGACCTTCTTCCTTGTTTAAGGGAAACACAACCATAGAGACTCATGCTGGATATTAATTCTGATATGAAAATTTAGTCAGGGTGTATGCAGTAAAGAGGTCGTTCTGGTGGAGATGAAGGCAGGGAGTATAAAGTTTGTCAGGAAGGCAACAAGATGTCCCATCATCAAATTCAGCACTTGACCTCTACCATCTAGAAGGACAAAGTCAGCAGATGCATTGGGACACCACCACTGGCCTGTATTGCTCCAAGTTACTCACCATCTTGGAAATGTATCACCATTCCTTCAATATCACTCAACTGAAATCTTGAACTCTATGCTGAACAGCACTGTGGGTGTATCTACATCCCAAAGACTACAACAGTTCAAGAAGGCAGCTCACCATCATTTTCTCACAGTAAAATAGAGGTAGGTAATAAATGCCAACCTTGCCAGCAACACTCACATTCCATGAACAAAGAAAATATCCTGGGGATGAGCAAAGGTTTTATAGATTGAATTCCCTTGTAGCTGAGCCTTGCATGTAATCTCAGTACCATATTTATCTTGCAATAAATTAGTCATATGCAGTTTTGTCTTCAATTCACAAAATTTGGAAAAGTACACATGAAATCTGCCTCATTATCTGCAATGACTAGTGTGGTTGTGGATACATTTCACAGCTTGTATATGAGCAATCCTTTCATCATTGTAAAAGTTCCAATGAGTTAGCTAACTAGCTCCATGCATCAAGTTTCAGAAGTATGATCCTGCCTCTTATTAATAAAACCTAGGTCTGCTGCTATAAGTGAAATTTTATACTTCACATTTTGCTGCAGTTCATAATATGTTCTGAGTGGTTTGCCACTTGAAGCTATTTTTATTTGTGTGAGTTTTAGAAAGCACAAAAAGAACAGTCAGACCGGGTTCGTTTAAACAGGAGAAAAATCGTGGAATGAATTATACCTTTATTCAAGCAAGAATGGAAGTTTGGGATCTTAAAAAAGTTCTGAATTTACATATTATATTTAAGTGGAACAAATAAGTGGAAATGTTCATGTGTATGAAGAAGGAGGAAAGATGCAAGTTAACTCTGTAAATTTGTAAGCCTTCACAATACAATTGAACCCAATGGGACAGGCTACTTGTACAATATCTGTAGGTAAGCCTGTTCTTCTTGAATATTTAATATATGTAACTTTTAATGGCTAGGAAAAGGTAATCTTCTCATAGTTTGACTTTAAATTTCTGACATATTTGCTCAGCCTTATAAAAGCCACTTGAATGGAAAATAAAATTTGCTTTTAATCATACCTGGCTAATGTTTTAGTTAAACCAAGGTTACAAAAATGAGTGAGGTGGAGGGTTTGAGGGAGAGGGGCCGGATTTCTGATATACTTAAAGCATGGAGCAAATACAGCTGCAGAAACATGATGCTGAATATCCATGTGAAAATGGCCAGACCCAGGATGAAGAGAGTTCATTTCCCCCATTATACTCTCACAGATACTTCAATAAAAGAACATTTATTACACAGAAGTAATTACTTGGGATAATTATGGGACTTGTGAAGGAACTTGATTAAGAATGTCTGAAATGTTTCATTGAATTAATTACATTCTGTTTTACACAGTGACTGGCTGAAATAAAACTGTTCTGTACATTTGAGCTTGCACAACTGTTCTGTTTGCTTTTCACTGTAGCTATTTTGTCAATTTGCATTCATTTTTTGCCAATGATCCTAAAATTACTTCTAAACGAAATACATATCAATATTCGGATCCTGCATGAACCTTTCCATATAGAGGGTGAATAGAGGATTTCGCTCTCAGAATAATACAGCAAAGAAGACCATTCAGTTCATCTCACCGCTGTTGGCTCTTTGATAAATAACTATTTAAACTCAATTATTGCCTGCCATTTTCTTGCTTTTTCAAATATTTACACAATGATTCTATTGAAAGATCTTCTTGAATCTACTAACAATCCCCTTTTAGAGGTTGTCTACCCAATCTTAACAACTGTGTAAAAGAATTCCTCTTCATCTACTTCTGGTTCTTTTGCTGATTATCTTAAAAATGTCCTCTTGTACCTGACCTCCAGTCAGCAGCAACAATTTCTGCTTATCAACTCTTACTAAAACTCCCTACGATTTTGAGCCACTCCAGTAAATCTGTCTTTAACCTGCACTGATGTAAATAGAATTATCACAGCTTCTCTAGTCTCAGGTCACACCAGCAGTCTTTTATCCTAGCTTTATTCTGACTGATAGGGTCTTCGTCATAGAGTTGTATAGCACGGAAACAGACTATTTGGCTCAACACATCCATGCCAACCAGAATTAATCTAGTCCGATTTGCCATCATTTGGCACATATTCCTCTAAACCCTTCTATTCATGTATCCAACCAGATGTCTTTTAAATGTTGTAATTGTACTAGCCTCCACTACTTCCTTTGGCAACTCATTCCATTCACGCATCACCATCTGCGTGGAAAAATTGCCCCTTAGGTCCCTTTTAAATCTTTCCCCTCTCACCTTAAACCTATGACCTCTAGTTTTAGATTCCCCGACCATGGGAAAAATACCTTAGCTATTTACCCTATTCATGTTCCTCATAATTTTGTAAACCCCTATAAGGTCACCGCTTATCCTCTGATGCTCCAGGGAAAATAACCCCAGCCTGTTCAGCATCTCCCTATAGCTCAAACTCTAAACCTGGCAACATCCTTGTAAGTCTTTTCAAGTTTCACAGCAGGGAGATCTTTCTTGTAGCAGGGAGAACAGAATTGAATGCAATATTCCAAAAGTGGCCTAACCAATGTCCTGTAGAGCCACAACATGACATCTCAACTCCTACACTCAATGTTCTAGCCAATAAAGGCAAACACACCAAACACCTTCACCACTCTGTCTAACTGTGACTCCATGTTCAAGGAATAATGAATCTATACTCCAAGGTACCTTTGTTCAGTAACACACCCCAGGACCCTATCATTCAATTCCTGGCCTGATTTGCCTTGCCAAAATGATATACCTCACAGTTATTTCAATTAGACACCATCTGCCAGTCCTTGGCCCATTGGTCCATCTGATCATTGTGGCACACCATGGGCCTCCAGTCTGAAAAACAACCCTCCACTCTCCATTTCTTACACTCAAGCCAATTTAGTAACCAAATGGCTAGCCCTCCCTGGATTTCATGTGATCCAACCTTGCTAACCCGCCTACTGTGTGGAACTTTGTTGAATGCCTTGCTGAAGTCCATATAGACAACTTTTACTGCTCTGCCTTCATCAGTCTTCTTTGTCACTTCTTCAAAAACTCAGTAAAGTTAGTGAGACATGATTTGCCATGCACAGAGCCAAATAGACTATCCCCAGTCAGCGCTTGCCTTTCCGAATACATGTAACTCCTGTCCCTCAGAATCCCCTCCTCCAACTTACTCTTCAGTGACATCAAGGGTGACTGGTCTAATTGTTCCTTGACTTTTTCTTATCACCTTTCTTAAATAATGGCACCACATTAGCCACCCTCTAGTCTTTATGAAACTCACACTGGTTATCGATGATACAAATATCTCAGCAAGGGACCCAGCGGTCTCTTCCCTAGCTTCCCACAAAGTTCTGGGATTGGTCCTGAGGATATGTCCACCTTTATGTATTTTAAGACATCCTCTGTAATATGGATACTTTTCAAAATACCACTATTTATTCCTCCACATTCTCTAGCTTCCAGATTCTTCTCTCTTGAAAATACTTACATAAAATAGTAATTTAGTGTCTCACCCATCTCCTATGTTTCCACACATAGATGGGCCCTGTTAATCTTTAAGGGGCCCTATTTTCTCCCAAGTTACTCTTTTGTCCTTAATGTATTTGAAAACCTCTTTGGAATTCTCCTTAATCCTATTTGCCAAAGCTACCTCACATCCCCATTTTGTCCTCCAGATTTCAACAAAAAGAACTATACAATGAATTTTCAGAGCTGATACTAGACCAGCAGCAGAAACAGGATATTAAACTTATGAAATCAGCTTGAATTCAAGCCGATGTAATGTACATTGAAGCAAGGTGCTGGGGAAAACAGCCAAAGGTTGTTCTAATGGAAAAGTGTTCAACAAGTACCCTATGTACTTTAGGCATGTATTACCATTGATGTCATGCTATATTTTTGTGGCATAGCAAATCTGGACATGTTAAAGTAGAGCTGAAGGTTAGTTCTACCAAATTGTATTACAAGTTAACTGTGTGAATTACAAATGGCTTTATACAGCAGTCTGCTGAAATTATACATTCAGCAAGCTACCAGGATGGAATGGCATGAAGGAATTTCACTTTCCTTTACAATACATGCATTCAAAATATGGGTCCACAAAGGATACTGAGCATCAAATGTATTTATTCGGGAGATGTTCCAGCCTAGCATTACTGAAATGCGGCAATAATGCACGTGAAAGAAGAAATTATTCAACATATCTCAGCAACGGTGACCATGAAACCATCATTGTTTGTCATAATGATCCTCACTGTTTCATTACTGCTCTTTATGGAAGGAAATCCATTGCCATTGAGTAAAAAATGAGGTCTGCAGATGCTGGAGATCACAGCTGAAAATGTGTTGCTGGTCAAAGCACAGCAGGCCAGGCAGCATCTCAGGAATAGGGAATTCGACGTTTCGAGCATAAGCCCTTCTGGTCTGGCCCACATGTTTCTGCAGACAAGCATCAATGCCATTGACTCCTACTTCTCCTCTGAAATGGCCCATAAATCCATTCAGATGTGCTAAAGCATGACAGAAAAATCAAATCAGGTGGACTTTTTTTTAAAAAATCATTAACAGGATAAGGGTATCACTGGTTAGGCTAGCATTTATTCCCCATTCCTGATTCCCTCGGAGAAGGTGATGGTGAGTTGCTTTCTTGAACCCTGTGAGCAATTTAGTGTAGGCAGACCCACATTGATGTGAGGGTGATAGTTCCAGGATTCTGACCCAGTGACACTGAAAAACGGTGATATATTTCCACGTCAGGATGGTGAATGGCTTGGTGGAGAATTTGCAAGTGGTGGCTATCTGCAGTTTTACACCATCTTCCTGATGGCAACAAATGCTGACATTACCTGGAATGACCACATTCCAAGAATAAACAAAAATATAATGAATGGTTGAAGCATTGTTCAGTGGCAATAGGGATTAATATTGGTGTAGGAGTAGACTACAGGATTTCATTTGTTATGTTTAAACAAGGTGTGAAGAAACACTAATAGGTTTGAGAAACAGTGGCTGGAAGTCTATTTGCTCTTTGGTAAATTCTGGTAGCGTCTTTGTGATATTGAAATATACCTGCCATCCACAGTGGCAAAGTATGTAGCTGTTGACGTGATGAATGCCTGATCCTCCTCTTCCCACCATGATTCAAAGATGACTGAAATGCCCCTTTGTTCTTCTACATCTGTAATCCTCTCTGCATTACAATGTTGTGCAGTACTCTCCACAGAGTGTCAAAGTGCATGCTCTCACTTGTATAGGTACAGAGGGATGCTTCCAGATCTATTTAGGGACCGAAAGTGAATGTTCACCATTCCAATTGCTCACACAGTGGCAAATCTGGTGGTCAAGTCATTCTCTTTGTAGTCCTCCCGGGGGTCTTTCACAGCCACTGGTAAAGTGCAGCCACCAAATACAGCAGGGTACAAGGCCTTCAAGATTGCAGTTATCCACCATCTTCTAATGTAATAAGCTGAGCCTATGGAAGAACTGCTTTGCGAAGTGGTCAATTAAGCTGACCGTCTGTCTGTCTGTAAACTCTGTGATATGGGCAGAATCACTTCTTAGATCTAGGAAGATATTAGTCTACCCTGAGGTGTTACATAACAAATTGGCTGAACACAGAGGTCTCATAAGGTTGTAGTTGTGAAATTGTGCAGAAACTGTTGGGAGTGTCCTGTGATGTAGTGGTAGTGTCTCTACTTCTAAACTAGAAGGTCTGCATTCATTTCCCACTTGCAATGGTACTGTGTCATGACATGTCTGATTGGGATAATGGGAAAAAACAAATGATACTTCCACCAACAAATATTGTTATGAACCAGGCCAGACCTTTTCAAACATTTCAAGAAAGTAGCCCAGACCCAAACTTTGCCAGTTGTTTGAAATAAGTAGAACACAGATATTCCTGGAGTGGGGCAACTGGCCCAACCACTTAGTTTTAAACAAAACAGCATTTATTTGCAAGATTAGTGAATGAAACAAACAAAAGAGAACAGAATATAGAATAACATAACCTATCTGAAAACCCAATAGACTATCCCAACCTAAAGATGCTGTTCCAAATGTTTGCAATAATCCTCATAAATGCCTTTTGGAACAAAAGGAAAAATCAAACACAGTGTCTTACAGGATAGAGAGAGAAAGCTGGCAGAGGGATTCCATGCAGCTGTTTCTTGGACCTGCAGCCTCAAACTGGCTGACTGCTTTCAGTGAACAGCCGGACTGCTCCAAACCAAAGCAAACCAAACACGAGAAAAGTTCAGCTGGTAGAACAGGTCACACCCCTTTCATTGTACAAGTGTTCTTTTTTAAACTTGAAAGCTTTTTGCCTAAGTCAGTACCTGTTAACTATAATTAATTGGTCCTAAAACCCTTAAAACCCAGACTTTTCGGATTTGCTGCTTTTACAACATCTGTGAAAAATGCCAAGGACAGAGTAACCTTCTTAAAGGAGCAGAATCAACACAATATATGCCTAAAATGTTGATGTTCCTCCTCCTCGGATGCTGCCTGACCAACACAGCTGTTCGACTCTGATCTCCAGCATCTGCAGTCCGCACTTTCTCCCAGTGTCAAACCTCTTGATTTTAGCATGCTGATTTCTAGCTTGCATTCAAATGTACCGCCAAAAGACCTGGAAGTAGACACATTGCAGCCAAGATGTACTTCTGTTCTCCAATTCAAAAACATTCACCCCCTCCTACCCACTTTCAGTCCAGCATTCCTCCACAGGCTCAACTTATCACATCAGAAGGTGATGGATAACTGCAGTGTTGAAGGCACACTCCCTCCTAGATTTGGTGGCTGTAACAGTGAAGACTACCAGTGAATGACCTGGTCACTAACAATATTACATAGAATAACTGCACAGAGGCCAGTATCCCATCATCATTATTTACTTGTGCAAAGTACACTGGCTGTAGCCAGTCAGCTCGGAGTCAATGCTCTGAACGGAGGAGGTTCTAAATCCTCTGTTTGAATGCTTTTCCTCAAAAAACAAAGAATACCAGAATGCAAGGGGTCAGCCCTGCTACAAAATCAACATTAATGCAAAAACAGTAACACACAGGCTATAATAGATTAGATTAGATTATTTACTGACAGTGTGGAAGCAGGCCGTTCGGTCCAACAAGTTCACACCGAACCTCCGAAGAACAACCCACCCATGGGAGACTACTCTCTACCATCTGTCTCATTCTTGGACACATGCATCTCCATCAAGGATGGGCACCTCAACACCTCACTCTAAAGCAAACCCACGGATAACCTCACAATGCTACACTTCTCCAGCTCCCCCCCAAAACATATTAAAACAGCCATCCCCTTTGGACAAGCCCTACGCATACACCGGATCTGTTCAGATGAGAAGGAACGTGGTGGGCACCTGGAATTACTCAGAGGATGCCCTCATAAGAATGGGGTATGATGCTCAACCCATCAATCGCCAGTTCCGATGTGCCACAGCAAGGAACTGTAATGACCTCCTCAGGGGACAGACACGTGCTGCAACCGATAGGGTACCCTTCGTTGTGCAGTACTTCCCAGGAGCCGAAAAATGACGCTATGGTCTTCGCTGTCTGCAACACATTATCAATGAGAATGAGCACCTCACCAAGACCTTCCCCACACCTCCACTGCTCACCTTTAACCTTTAAACAACCACCAAACCTCAAACGGATCATTGTTCAGAGCAAACTCCCTGGTTTTCAGGACAACTCCATACAACCCTGTCACGGTAGGCCCTGCAAGACATGTCAGAGTGTGGACATGGATACCACCATTACGTGTGAGGACATCTCCAACCATGTACGTGGCAGTACTCATGTGACTCAGCCATCTATCTTATATGCTGCAGGCAAGGATGCCCTGAGGTATGATATATTGGTGAAACCGAGCAGAAGCTGTGGCAACGGATAAATGGGCACCACACAACAATCAACAGACAGGAGTATTCCCTCCCAGTTGGAGAATACTTCAATGGTCCAGGATATTTGATTCAGACCTTCGGGTGACCATCCTCCAAGGCAGACTTCGGGACAGGCAGCAGTGAAAAGTGGCCAAGCAGAGACTGATAGCTACGTTCGGTACCCATGGGGATGGCCTCAATCAGGCCCTTGGGCTCATGTCACATTACAGGCGACCCCATTGCACTAACACACACACAGGCACTCCTATACATATACACACACACACACACACACACACACACACACGTTTGTGGCGTGAATTTGTACTTGCAGAGTTACATTGTACTTTGCTCAAAAACTGCATGGATCCATGTAAGATTCTATTAATTTACTTTTTTTAGGTTAGAATCAGTCTAAACATATGGCACAGACAGCAGCACATGGGGGGCTAACACCTTCAACACATTATCTGAGCTGCCACCAGTTGTTAAAGTTAACCTGAGAATTTGACTTTTTAAAAAAGTTTTTGTGATTTACATATGAAGGAAGTGAAATTAATAAAGTCATTCTCACAGATGAGAGACTTAACAATCAAGTTATTTTTCAATGTGTAATTTCAGTTACATCACACTGTAAATTTTTGCTATAAATTCTGTGTCTTACATTTGTGTCCTCCACAATCACCTAATGAAGGAGCGGTGCTCCGAAAGCTAGTGCTTCCGATTAAACCTGTTGGACTAAACCCTGGTGTTGTGTGATTTTTAACTTTGTACACCTCAAACCAACACTGGCATCTCCAAATCGTAAAAAAAAACTTGGTTTTCTAAATAGTGCTGCGGAGGAAACTTCTATATTTAAAAATCCTGTCATTGTTTCAGAATACACCATTATTTATTGGCTCAAAAAACCACAGAGAATTGAGATACACCATGATCAAGACATTCGCAGAATAAAATAAATAAAGCAACAAACTGTGGATGCTGGTGATCTGAAACAAAAAACAGAAATTGCTGGAAAGTTCAACAGGTCTGGCAGCACCTGTTATTTCAAAACACAACTCTGCTTTCTCCCCACAGATGTTGCCAGACCTACCGAGTATCTCCTGCAATTTCTGCTTTTGTTTCAGAGCAAAACAAGGGATTGGAGGCAATCACATTATACCGTTAGCACAAGCCAACTTCTGTCGACGTATGATGATTAAGCATATGCTTGCAGCTAAGCAAGTGGTACCCCAGAATTAGTGCAGGTGCATTGGGATTGGCTGTGGTGGTGATTAAACCCTTTTTATCCAAATTCTGTTTGGAGTAAATAGAAAAAGAAAATATAGAGAAGATCTTCTGCTGATGAAGTGGTAATGTCACAGCCTTTGAGCCAGGACGCCTGAGTTTGAGTTCCATCCAGCGATATGTAAAAAACATGCCTGAGCAGATTTATGAAAGATATCTACAACGGAATGCCAAAGCACAGAAATTTTAGAGTAGGTCTAGTGGCACCAAAGTAGTCTCCGGGCACCAAAGTAGTCTCCCTAACTCTGGCCCAGGAGACCCAGGTTCAAGTTTCACCTGCCCCCAGATGTACATCATAACATATCTGAATAGGTAGACAACAAGTACTCATGGCTGTTGTGACACAGTTAACTTAACCTGAAGTTAACAGAGTGTTGTGCCTCTGAGAAGGATATCTTCACATAGCTGAACAGGCTGAAGAAAACAACTAAGGAGAAGGCCTTCTTGTGGCACTATGTCAATGCTAGGCCTGGGTTCAGCATGTCTCAACAGGTTGATTCAAAAATAAAGTAATTGACACTTCGCATATGAGAGGGTTGTGGTGCAGTGTTGGCATCACTCCCTCTGGACCACTATAACATTTCAGAACAAGTTGATTAAAAACGTTTAAAGCTTCACATTCCTGAAAGTTGTAAATGTAAAGTGGAAAGTAAAATATGAGCCCTTGTTTTCTGTATTCCCTGGGTGCCGGGTGTAATTAAACCTCACTTGTTTTGACTTATATCATGAAATCAAGTTACATTTTTAGCATGCTCACCTTAACAGTGAGAGAGAGAGAGATAGAGAGAGGAGGTGAGTTGTGAGTGAACAGAGTCACCAAAAACACATTAAAATATGTCATGCAGTAAGCTGTGAAAAATCGTAAGGTTATATTTCTCTCCAATATTATCCAGAAGCAGCTTGAGAAAGTAATACCTGACTATTTGCATTGTTTAGACATGTAATTGCCACACGTGGAAGTACTCTATTGAAGTAGCTGCCAGTTTAAAGGAGCAGGTCATTCCATGCTAACTGTACCTTTGCCAGTGTGCGGCGTAAGTCCTGTTTCTATGTGTCTAATCATATTTTCTGTCTCACATCAGTGAATTCATGTCGGCAGAGTGGAAGCAAGTCCAAACATGTTATTGATTTATGTATTACAATAATAACTGTATTTGTAAAGCATCTTATAATGTAGACATATAGAAAATTGTTTCAGACATATGAGTTAGTTTTGAAGAGCAGTGTTTGGTTTATCATTAATGCCTTAATTGGTGCATTTGTTTTGCTATTTTAGGTTTATGTCTTTTAACCAGTAGCCTCCTGTAGGTTCCTCTGTTCCCTTCCTTTCCTCCCATCATCAATGGCTTGCCTTCAGCAGTCCAGACCATGGAATGTCATCTCTAAAGCTCTGTCCACCTCTCACCACCTTTCTGCCTCTGAGACCATCCAAAGAAATCCCCATCTTTGATCAATTTGGCTCAATGTCCAGTTTTGTCTGAGTGAAGTGTCCTGGATTGTTCTTTTACAGTCATTTTAAATATTATATAATTACAAGTTGTCATTTCTTGAACTGTTCTTTTTACAATTTATTTAATCATACCAGGGAATAGTGTGTGAAATGCCCATTATTTACAAATTTAAAACATTTGATTTTTCATACCTATTAACGCTCAAATATAAAATAATTCCCAAACCACTGAATTGCTACCGTGCAGAGGAGGGCATTCAGCTCATTACATCTACATCGGTTTTCCCAATCAGCATTTTACTGAGTGCCCTTCTCTTGACTTCCTCTGTGACCCTGCATTCTTCCATTTCAAGTAACAGGATAGCTCCCTTCTGAATGTCTCAATTGAACCTGGTCATGTAACATTCCCAGGCGATCAGTCCAGACCCTAACTTGCTGTGTTAAAAACTCTTTTTTTCTCATATTGCCTTTGCTTATTTTGCCGATTACTTTACATTTCTGCCTGCTCAATGTCGATCTTTTCATAAATGGGAAGAGTTACTCCATTATATATTCTGTCCAGACACCTCATGAATTTGAATGCGATTATCTGATCTCTTTGCAACCTCTCTTCTCTAACTTCTCCAATTTGTCTTCATTACTGAAGTTATTCATTCCAGGAAACATTCTTATAAATTTATTTTGTTCCTTGTCCTGTGCCTTCACATCCTTCTAAACATGTGCTGTCCAGGGTGTTTTTTATTCATTCGTGGTATGTGGGTTCCACTGGCTGGCCAACATTCACCCTAATTGCCCTTGACAAATGGTGAGCTGCCTTCTTGAACTACTTCAGTCCATATGCTATGGAATGACCCATAATGCCCTTATGGAGGGAATTCCAGAACTTTGATCCAGTGACAATGAAAGAACGGTAACATACTTTCAAGCCAGGTTGGGACAGTGAACGGCTTGGAGGGGAACTTTTAGGTGGTAATTTTCCCATGTATCTGATCACATTAATTTAAACTAAAATTTGAAATTGTACCCTGTACACCAAATCTGGGCCATTCATAAATGTCAGGAAGAGCTGGAGTCTCAACACCTACCACTACAAACCTTCCGAAAGTCTGAGAAACATCTGTTCCCAACGACTCTAGGTTTTCCATCACTTGTTCAATTTTCTATCCAAGTTGCCACTGTCCCTTTTACTCCATGCAGTATAACTTGCTCACAAGTTTATTGTACAGCATTTTATCAAAAGTCATTTGGAGGTTCATGAGTATGACATCAACAGTTCATCGACCCTTTCTTTTGCCTCTTAAAAGGAGTCCAACATTTTAGATGAACACAATTTGTCCTTAACAAATCCACACTGGCTGTCTTTAATTAATGTGAACCTGCCCAGGTAGCCATTACTTTAGTTCTTAAATTATCATCTCCTGAGGTTCCTCAGTACTTGGCATAAACTAATTGGTTTATACTTGCACCCTTTTTTGAACATCTGCAGTTCTCCAGTCCTCTGGTTCCACCACAGCATATGGGACAGATTGAAAACCAAACGTGCCTCATTAACTAGCTACCCCACTCCTGTAGTGTCAGTCATGGCTGATTCCAGCCGTATCTTACCACGCACTGTTCCCAGAACAACTTGCTACTCAGTGGATATCCTGAAAGTAACTAGCATCCTTTGTACTCAGGTCATCTTTACAGGTTACAGGCTGTTGTGCAAACAGGCAAGCACTCTCATTCCAGAACTACCCTGCATGGTTCTGGAAATTTGCCCCAGACAAGGGGAAGCCATTATCAAACTTTGCATCCAAGGACCTAACGATCCTGCTGGATGGGTGGAAAGAGCCACCATCTTCCCTCAAACACATCACATTCCCTCTATCTCTGCTGCTGCATTCATCTCCCATCATGGTTCATGCTCTACCACTTTCCTTATCGCCTGCAACATCTTCCTTCACTGACTTTCAGGCACCGCAAACCTCCTGCATGCACTCTGCGCTGTCTAATCACTCACTTTGGACACCTCACAATCTGCATTGAAAGTCACAGCTGTGCCATCTACTTTTATCTCCCTTAATACCTGTCCCATTCTCATTCCAAGAGGAAAACAGCCCGAAAAAAGCAAAAAGACTGAAGAGGGGTGGTGAGCTGCCTGACTTTCTGCTCCTCAACTTTGACGTGAAGACCATCTGACTACTTGGTGCCCAATGTCCAACATAGGGGTCTTTCAGAACAAGAGGAGAGCTGACTTTGTGAAGTACCCACTCTGATTTCCATGTTGACTTTTCTCAATGTTTACCTTATTTGACAAGTTTGATAAGATGGCAATCTTAAAAAAGGTGAGTTGGGCTCTGAATTATGTGCTTCACAAACAATGATTGCCCTTAGTTACCAGTAACATGCTGTTACCTACCTACTCATCATTCTGCCTGTCAAAAGCATAAAAGCTAGAGCGCAATACTCCTGACGAAGAATCAATTGACTCTTACATATATCTCGCCATAACCCAGGTCACTCAAAAACCCTATAAGTATCTGCCTTTTGCTTCTGCTGTAATATATTTTTAGATAATTTTGATGGTTTGAAAACTCTTTAGGGGTAGGACATTTCATTGAAGGGTCCATTCTACAGCTCTTAAATTTGACTAATGCCCTTTAAAGATGTGAAATTTCTCTTGGTTGAGGTTTTATGCTGACAATCAGTCTGACTGGTTAGGCTTACCCTGCATCAGTACTAAAGATAATAGAACCATTAACAAAGTTCTCACTGAAGTCCATGCTGAATTTCCTATTGATTACGCAAATATGCCATTAATTACATTTGACTTTAACCTTGTCAAATTTTCAGTCAGAATTGCTCAATGAAACCTAACCTGTATAACTTTAATCAGCAATTACATGAGTTCAGCTTTCTTCCCAAGTATTTACACAGTTACAATAGGAGTTATTTTCACAATATTATAGGAACATTAAATACAGTTCTAAGTGAACATTACAAAATATTGACCTCAACATTAGCAATAAATGCTGAGAAACATGCCACTTATTATCAAACAGTTATTGCTAATAGGTATATTTATAAATTGTATATGGATGGAATGTGTCATGGAGCAAAATGCGGAAGAACCGCTTGAGGTGTCTGATGAGGTCTACTCAATGCTCAGGGTAATTTGCTGCATCTTTTTGAACAAATTCTGGGCATCAAGTTGAAATTCATACTTGGGAGAGGTGAATTGCAAATGAAGAAAGAGTACTGCTTGTTAACAACCTTGTCAATTACGCACCTTGCTTCATTAGCATGCTGCCATGTGTCGTGAGCAGAGAGTTCTCAACATTGAAATCAGAGTGGGTACCAATGGATTCTGCTTGCCACTCTCTCCAAAATGCCTCCATGTTGGATATCATGTGCCTTTGGGCCTTGTGCCATCCCATATTCACAAACCTATTTCTAGACTTGTATTGCCAGAATTCATTGGCCAGAAAGTTATCTGAGCCAGTTAGATAAATACTGTGGCTACAAGAATGGGTAAATTCTTTGCTGAGTAACTCAGCTTCAATCTACTCAATGAATGTTTAACATCTACAAGACACAAGTCAGAAATGTGAGGGCGTACTCTCCACTTGTCTGGATGAGGGCAAACCCAATGAAACCTTGGCACCATCCAAAGACAAAACAGTCTGCTTTGGTGTTGGCATCTTTTCCAGCATCTTAAATTTTCACTGCCTGCAGCACCAACACACAGTGGTAATAGTGTGTATCACAGACAAAATACATGGCCTCAACTTACCTCAGCTCCTTCAATAGCACCTTCCAAACCTCTACCATCTCGAAGGACAAGGACTGGAAATGCATGGGAACACCATCATTTGAAAGTTTCCCTCCAAGTTCCCCATTCTGACATGGAATGATATCATCTTCTTTACTGTCGCTGGGTCAAACTCCTGGAACTCCTCTCCTTACAGTGCTGTGGTGTGCCTTTGCCACTTGACAGCAGCAGTTCATAAAGGTGGCTCAGCTCCACTTCTCAAGGATTTTTAAGTCAGCCAGCAAACCTTGGCCCAGACAGCAACATCCACATCAAGTGAGAGTGAAAAAACAACATGAAAGCCAGTTTATCAAGCTTGTCTCCTTGATGCAGTTACCACATCTTGCACATTAACGTAAATAAAATGTGATAGCTAACATTGAACAATATGGTCACAATGTGTAAACTTTAAAAACATGAATGTACAATATTTTTATTAGTTTTTCAGATATAGTTGTTACAAAACAAAATTAGCAGTTACAGGTCATTCTTAATATCCCTTGAGAAGATGGTCGAGCTGTTTATTTTCTGAACTGCTGTTGTCCACCAAGTGTGGGTATTCCCATTAGCTGTTTGATGGAGGATTCTAAACAAAGTAAGAATGATTTGTAATAGCATGGGAAATTATGTTCCTTACACAAGCTGCCTTTGCCTTTTTTGGAAGTGGAAGTCCCTCCTAATGAGACAAAAGCAGCATTTTTCATCTCTTTAATATTTTAGTAAAGCTATCTTGATATTCATCTTCGCAACTTATATCCTAGTTTCCATTAGACATCCAACCATTAGAGAAAAAGATGTTATTCTTCTATTATTGTATATTCAAAATGATAGGGACAAGGAATAAAGCAACCTTTGATTCCACTGCACGAACAGAGTATGTTCATACAGTACAAACCTGACAACCTTGTTACAAGACTCATGTAAGTGCCTTGTTAACTCTGTACGAAGGAATGCGCCTTTTGTAAATTTCCACTTACTATAAAGGGTATGGAAATGCATGCCTTACACCTGGATGACCAAGTTCTATTACAATGATCTTTAGAAATAAATGCTGGCCTGAATTTTAAATGAATGCAAGGAGTTCTTTGATCTTGGCGGTAAAGTGAACTTAAAATGTTAAATTTCATGCAGTTGGTTTTAATGGAGCTTTCTTTTTCATACTTAGTCACAGTTGAAACTCTAGGGGGTCTGAACAAACTAAGAAACGATTGAATTTTTGAATAGCACTGATGGGGATATCAGTTATGTCTCTTGTCATAGTTAAATGAAAGAGTCTTTACTTAAGTGGCAATCTCGGCATTACAAGGATAATACATTATTCTTACCTTCGATGATAAAAATCATTTCACAAGCTTTGCAACTTATTGATAGGTCCAGAGCTTAAATTAATACTTTATAAAATGTTTATGAAGATGCACCATCTTTGCTACTGGAAAGATAAGCCAGCTTGCAAATGAGCCCAAAGGTATTTAAAATTTCAAGCATGTTTTCTACCGAGTGACCTTGATGACTGCAATCTCGCAAATTCAATTGCTTTTCCAACTGAGAATCATTTCCAGTCACTTTCCAATTATGGTGCGCTTTTGAGTCTTCACTTCTGTTGAAAGGGTTTTTGTTTTATCTCATAACAATCTGTCAAGTAAATGCAGCCATTCCCACTGACAAAAAGCATGAGTCTGCTGAAGTAGTGGAAGATAAGGAGGAACACAACACAAATGCTTAGAAACAATAGTGGTTTTGCTGAGTTTGCTGCAGGAATCCAATTCAAGATTGCTCAGGACTTTTCAGTAGCATTCATCAATTTGGAACAATTGTGGAACAGGTCTCCAGTCGTTGCAGTGATGAAACATACAAATGATGATCCACACTCTGAAAGGATTCAGTTTAAGAATACCTGTGTAGGCCTCTCTGCAATTGCACAAGAACAAGTCTAGCTGATCAAACTATCAGCCAAATAAGTGCTGGATCATGACACTTTATGCATAGCAATGTCTACCACTCGATTTTATTCCAATAATTAAGAAATACACTTTCAAATCATAATGCATCAAAGGTTTTGTTGTACAACATTTTCATATATTTTTGACATATATGTATTTGTGATGTTTCCACACTATCCTGTAGCCTTCTAATAACATTTTTTAAAGTCTGATTATACAGCTAGATAAAGCAGAACAATTTTTTTTTTAATTGGCCATGTGCAGACTGATTTTTGTTTGGCAGATATGGAAAATAGAAACTTACTCAGGAATATATTTAGAGTCATAGATTCGTAGAGCATGGAAACAAACCCTTTGGTCCAACACGTCCATGCCAACCAGATATCCTAAATTAATCTAGTCCCATTTGCCAGCACTTGGCCCATGTCCCTCTAAACCCTTGCTATTCATGTGCCCTTCCAGATGCCTTTTAAATGTTGTATTATACCAGCCTCCACCACTTCATCTGTCAGTTCATTCCATACAGGCACCACCATCTGTTTGAAAATGTTGCCTCTTAGGTCCCTTTTAAATCTTGTCTATTTACCCTATCCATGCCCCTCATGATTTTATCAACCTCTATAAGGTGAGCCCTCAGCCTCTGACGTTCCAGGGAAAACTATTCAGCCTCTCCCTGTAGCCCCAGCCAACATCCTTGTAAATCTTTTCTGAACCCTTTCAACATCCTTATTCCAAAAGTGGCCATAACAATATCCTGTGTAGACACAACCTGACCTCCCAATTTCCATATTCAATACTCTGACCAATAAAGGAAAGCATACTAAACACCTTCTTCACTATCCTATTCATTTGAGACTTTACTTTCAAGGAGCTATGAACCTGCACCCCAATATCTCTTTGTTCAGCAACACTCTCCAGGATCTTACCATTAAGGGTATAAGCCCTGCCCTGATTTGCCTTTCCAAAATGCAGCACCTCACATTTATCTAAATTAAACTTCATCTGCCACTCCTCAGCCCATTGGCCCATCTGATCAAGATCCTGTTGTAATCTGAGGTAACCTTCTTCGCTGTCCACTACATCTCCAATTTCAGTGTCATCTGCAAATGTACTAACTATTCCTCCTATATTCACAACTAAATCATTTATATGAATGACAAAAAGCAGTGGAGCTATCACTGATCCTTGTGGCACACCATTGGTCACAGTCCTCCTGTCTGAAAAGCAATTCTCCAACACTACCCTCTGTCTTCTACCTTCCAGCCAGTTCTGTATCAAAATGGTTTGCTGTGCCCCCTTACCCTTTTTAACACATTTGGCAGACCAAGCTATCTAAAGTGTATGGATGGGCACAATGTAAATTAAAGTGCAAAGGGAAAAAAAACAGTGATACTTGGCTTACTGATTCCTAGTTGGGTTCTGCTAGGGCCACTCAGCTCCTGACCTCATTATAGCCTTGGTTCAAATATGGACAAAAGAACTGAATCCTAGAGGAGAGGCGAGAGCCACAGCTATTTATATTAAAGCTGCATTTGACTGAGTGTTGCATCAAGGAGCCTGAGCAAAACTGGAATCAATGGGTATTAGGGGCAAACTCTTCACTGTCTTACCTGACATATAGGAAGATGGTTATGGGAGTTGCAGATCAGTCATCTCAGCTCCAGTACATCTCTGCAGGAGTTTCTCAGGGTAGAATCCTAAGCCCCAAAAATCTTTAACTGCTTCATCAATGACCTTCCCTCCATCATAAGGTCAGTAGTGGGGATGTTCATCGAAGATTGCACAATGTTCAGCACCTTTCATGACTCCTCAGGTGCTGGAACAGTTCAATTGCAAATACAAGATCTGGACAATATCTGGAATTGGGCTGACAAGGGGCAAGTCACATTCGCGCCACACAAATGGCAGGCAATGACCATCTCCAATAACAGACAATCTAATCACTGTTTCATGACATTCAACAATGTTACCATCAGTGAATCTCTCATTATCAACATGCTGGGGCTTAAAATTGACCAGAAGCTCAACTGGACTCGTTACATAAACAAACAGCTATAAGAGCAGGTCAGAGGCACACAATATCATGGCAAGCAATTCACCTCCTGTATCCCCAAAGCCTGTCCACCATCTACAAGGCACAAGTCAGGAGTGCGATGGACTACTCCCCACTTGTCTAGCTGAGTGCAACTCCAACAACACTTAAGAAGCTTAACACAATCCAGGCCAAGGCAACCCATTTGATTGACACCATATCCACATGCATCCACTCCTTCTCCACTGATACTCAGTATTAACAATATGCATTGTCAATAAGATGCACTGTAGAAATTCTCCAAAGATCCTTAGACAGCACCTTTTCAACTCACCACCATTTCCATCTAGAAGGACAGGGCAGCAGGTACAAGGGAACTCCATCACCTGCTAGTTCCCCTCCAAGCATCCAGACTTGGAAATATATTGTTTCATTGTCTCTGGGTCTAATATTCTGGAATACTCTCCTTAAGGGCATTGTGGGTCAAGCAACAGCAGGTGAACTGTAATGATTCAAGAAGGCAGCTGACCACACATTCTCAAGAGCACTAGGAAGGGGCATTAAATGTTGGCCAGCTAGAAATGTCCACCTTCCATAAGTGAATTTTTAAAAAAGTGTGTTAGTAATACTGGTGCTCCATTTTGAAGAATATATGATGACTTGGACCAGTATAGGTCATTTGGGAGCATTATTGACTTTTCTTCCTGGGGATGCAGAGCTAGTACTTACGTAAAGTTTGATTTGTCTGGATAATGCACAAAACAATACTTTTCACTGTAATTCAGTACATGTGACAATAATAAGGCTAATCCAATCAAATCAAAGTCCCTGGTCAACAGTTGGGAGTGAGCATTATGTATTCACGCCCAATGTTCAACAAAGGTCAGTATAAAAAGCGTTGCGAGTTCAATTAAATAGGATCCTGGGAAAGTCCTCTCAGGCTCCATAAGCTGCAAGTTAAAATTTGATACATTTCTCTGGCAGTTCAGCAGTTTTTTTACTTCCTCCTAAAACAAGACATCCTTGAGCCTGCCACAGAACTCTTCAGTTCCTTGACGGACATAAAACTCCAGTCCAAATAATCTTTGCTGAATACTCTGCATTTAGATCAATGCTCCAGGGCTAGAAATTTAAACTGAGCTATGGCATCACCCAAGTGGTGAAAACTCTGCTTTACGACTCACATCTTGCAAGCAGAAAATTTGGGTTCATGTCTTCAAATGTTAGAAACAAAGGAATTTTCAATCTAAATGTAAATTTTCTGTTGCATCCATATGTTACAATGTAAATGGCTATCAACAGTTGACACATTTTTACCTCCTCGTTAAGCAATTAATTTTATGCTTCTTAATTATTCCTTATTTTTCCTTGAATCAACTTCATAAATTTTTAACCTGCATAAAATAAATTAGAGACTGTTTGTTTATGATAAATTTGAACTTATGTTCAAGCAGAGTATTTTCCTGTACTAGTTCATAGAACCTTTATCGTGTGAAACCAGGCCATTCTACAGTCAAGTCCACATTGCCTCTTCAAAGAGCATCCTACTCTATACTCGTGACCCACCCTACTCTATCCCTGCAACCTGCATTTCCCATGGCTAAACCCGTCAGACTGAACATCCCTGGACACTATGATCAATTTAGTATGGTCAATCCATCTAATCTGCACATCTTTGGAGCCTGGGAGTAAACCGGAACACCCAGAGGAAACCCAATGCAGACACAGGGCAAATGTGCAAACCCCACACACACACAGTCACCCGAGAATTGAATCAAACCTGGATCACTGGCACAGTGAGACAGCAGTATTAACCATTAAGCCACTGTGCCACCCCTGTATGGTTGTCCGTATGTATGGAGATATTGGGTGAGGTTCCCTTACCCCTATATTAAAAACACTGGGATGAACAGATTAAAACCAGCAAAGTTAGAACAATTCAGAGAGATTAATACTCAATGTGTTTACCCATTCTGTGTGGAGATCCTACAAACAGCATGTGACAGGATGATCTTGTTAATTCTATCATTCTGTAGCTCAATAAACAATATTTCAACACATTTTCAAATTGAATTCTGAATATGCAGGCTATATTTTCACTTTAAGTATTCATTTTAATTTCCTGTGAGTTTTGTGCAGCAAGGGACGACGGGAATTCCAGAAATAAAATGCTGGTTACTTTAACTCTTGGAGTTTATTTAAAATCAACTGACTGACATTTCACCCAGAACATTATGAAATGGCAAAAAGAAAAATGGTGTAACTGAGAAAAAGAAGGCAGCTGAAATTTTGCCAAAAACACTTATTTATGGGAACCTAGAGATCAGATTGTACGTGTTGCCACAGATTTACTGTTGAAAATATCAACTGGGGCACCCAAGCAGGAGTAACAGATGCAGCAGATACATGCAATGCATTTCAAATGAAGCACACAATATGCATTTGAAATTTAAAACATGTTACTTCAGATATCGGCTCACTTTAAGACTCAACGTTCACTGGGAGATAACATTGAATGCTATAATGCACACTAGCATTTGAGGTTTCATTTGAGTTATTGAGAATGGTTATTGGACTTCTGCAAACATGATACCAGTTCCGTGTAACCCCAATAACACAGAAGGGGAATACTGCCACGTAATTTAGTTTACCTGCTGATTTCTGAAAACAAAGGGGGAAACTCCAGGGGCACATGTTTTACAGGCAGCTTCCCTCAAATCCAAGATGATATTGTATGGATGAGACTAATCACTTTCTGGTTGAATCCAGAGAGCTTTTTTTATATACAAATAATATACAAAACAAAGTTACTTTCATCATTTCAACTATTAACAGATTATGACCTACTTCACTAACGAGATTGTTAGAAGTAGACTAGTGCCACATCTGACACTGACAAACTCATCCTTTACTTTGACAAAATCCCCATGACATCATCCCAGACGCTGGTGCTTACTGCTCTCAAGAATTAACACTTTAAGATCCTCACAAACCTATGTACAATATATCCCTCAAGCCTTTTTACCCCATGCTGCTGTTATGGAGTCATGGAGTTGTACAGCACACAGACCCTTCGGTCCAACCAGTCCATGCCGAACATAATCCCAAACTAAACTAGTCCCCCCTGCCTTCTCCTGGCCCATATCCCTCTAAACCTTTCCAATTCATGCACTTATCCAAATGTCTTTTAAATGTTGTAATTGCACCCACATCCACCACTTTATCAAGAAATTCATTTCACATGCCCCTCTGTTTAAAAAATGTGACCTTCTTCTTGTCTTTTTAAAATCTTTCTCCTTTCACCTTAAAAATGTGTCCCCCCAGTCTTGAAATCCTCCAGCCACATACTTCGATAAGGTTGCCTCTCAACTTCCCACATTCCAGTGAAAACAAACCCAGCCTATCCAACTTTACTTTATAAGTCAAACCTTCCATACCCTGCAACATCCTGGTAAATCTCTTCTGAACCCTCTCCAACTTAATAATATCCTTCCTCCAACTCAATGACCAGAATTGGACACAGTATTCCAGAAGAGCCTCACCAATATCCTCAACAACAATAAAGGCAAGTATGCAAAATGTATTTTTAACCACCCTGTCTATATGTGACGCAGACTTTGAAGAATTATACACCTGGTTACTGTTAGACATGCATTCTTATATTTACGGCCCAATCTCACCCAATTTAAGAATGTTATAAATTCAAACATGTTCAGTGTTTTACTATTCATTCAAATGTGTTCTCTACAGAAGTGGAAAAGGGTTAAGTTGTTTGGAATGTCTTTCTGATAGTATGAGATCTGGAGGTCTCTTTTGATCTGGAGGGTCATTAATGTCTTGCTTTTTCACAGAACCTTTAGTAACATTCATCTGTTTTTTATAACTGTAGGAGTGGGAAGGGGCAATAATTTTCTTTGCATTATCTTGGATCTTTTCATGTTGTTTATCACTTCGTAATGGTGTCTTCTGTGGAATTGTTTCTGCTTCGTTTTAATTTTGCATCAGCATAATTTATTCTCATCCTAACTGTAAATCTGTGCTGAAGTGGGTAGAATTATTACTTAAACTTCTTGAGTATTTTAGACTTTCTCCATTCTTCTCAACAGCTGAATTGTTGCTGAAATTAATTTGTTCATTTGTTTAATCATATTACCTGCAGACACATTCTTGTTTGACATGATGAGCTTTGGTGTTATTAGGATTTCTTCTTTGGAAGCTTAGACATTCTCAAAACGTCGATTCTCCTGCTCCTCAGATGCTGCCTGACCTGCTGTGCTTTTCCAGCACCACACTCTTCAACGCTGATCTCCAGTATCTGCAGTCCTCACTTTCACCTATTCTACTAATTACCTCTGCCTCTAACAACAGACTTGAATTTGGATTGATAGTTGTTCACTATGATGTGTGGCAATCTGACTTAATTTAATTGCAAATGTTTGTAAATAACTAGATATCCTCTCCCTGAGTATCATAGCTGGTTGAGTTTCTGTTTCTTTGTTTAACTTTCCCTGGAACTTAGTTGCCACTTGGAATCTGATTTTCAATTTCATAGCAGTGGAAAACAATAGACAATAGACAATAGATAATAGGTGCAGGAGTAGGCCATTCTGCACCACCATTCATTATGATCATGACTGATCATCCTCAATCAGTATCCTGTTCCTGCCTTATCTCCATAACCCTTGATTCCACTATCCTTGAGAGCTCTATCCAACTCTTTCTTAAACGAATCCAGAGATTGGGCCTCCACTGCCTTCTGGGGCAGAGCATTCCACACACCCACCACTCTCTGGGTGAAGAAGTTTCTCCTCATCTCTGTCCGAAATAGCCTACCCCTTATTTTTAAGCTGTGTCCTCTGGTTTGGGACTCACCCATCAGCGGAAACATGTTTCCTGCCTCCAGAGTATCTAATCCTTTAATAATCTTATACGTCTCAATCAGATCCCCTCTCAGTCTTTAAACTCAAGGGTATACAAGCCCAGTCGCTCAAAACATTTCAGCTAAGCCATTTGTGTCACAGCTTTCCAGTTCATTTGTTATGAAAAGTTTTTTTCATCAAAAGGTATTCAGAGACTCCCTACAGTGCAGAAAGAAGCCATTTGGCCCACTGAATCTCACCAACCCTCCAAAGAATATCCCACCCAGACCCAGGTCCACCCTATCCCTGTAACCCCACATTTCCCATGACTAATCCAACTAGCCTGCACATCGGTGGACATTATCTAGCATAGCAAATGCACCTAACCACATATCTTTGGACTGTGGGAGGAAATCAGAGCATCTGGAGGAAACCTACACAGTAGTTGGGAGATGGTGAAAAATCCACACATCAGTAACCCGAAGATGCAATCAAACCCAGGTCCCTGGTGCCATGAGGCACCAGTTCTAACCACTGAGCAACTGCGCCTGGTCAAGTATGGTAGATAAAAACCATTTGATAGACCAATCGAGAGATGCGCTTGTCTTAACAATATATAGATTATTACATGATAACAACTCGGTACAATTATGTTGTAGTGATCGACATTGAGCTGAGGCTTATAATATTGTGGCAAAGTGTCATTTTTATTGAATTTCATTGAGTGTTTCTTGCCTTGAGGCCTCGCGAGTTTACTTGCACTATGATCCCATTAGCTTATAAATTACCCACTCTACATCTGTGGCAGTCGTCTCATCCAATGCTAACTGGATTCTCTCACTCTCTGTAACTGGAAGAATGAAGCTGAAAATGATTAAGAAGTCATACTCCTTGCCATGCAACTCCTGCTTTAAGCCATATATCAACGTTGTTTCTACCTGACACATCTCATAAACCTTGGCCATAACATCTTCTCTTTATTATGTCTTGCAAGCACCAGCAGCATGTTTACAAGAGACCAGCATCATGTTTATAAGGGGCAGCACAGTAGTTCAGTGGTTAGTACTGCACCAGGGTCCCGGGTTCAATTCCAGGGTGGCTACCTGTGTGGGGTTGCACATTTTCTCTTTGCCTGCATGAGTTTCCTTTGGGTGCTCTGCTTTCCTCCCACAGTCCAAAGATGTGCAGGGTAGGTGCATTGGCTATGCTAAATTGCCCATACTGTTCAGAGACTTGTGAGTTAGGTGTATTAGTCAGGGTAAATATAGGGTAGGGGAAATAGGCCTGAGTGGGTTATTCTTCGGACGGTCGGTGTGGAGTTGTTGGGCCAAAAGGCCTGTTTGCACACTGTAGGGATTCAAATAGAAGAGCAAGTGACTGTTACTGGCACCCCTGAGGAAGAGACTATGGATCCCACAGAAGGTGCATCAGCAAGACTTCACCAGCTAACATCTCGGTGTCTGTCTTAGCTTTACTCGATTCAGGAGCACACCATTACCACGTCTCTGCTGCTCAATGAAGAAGAAACGCCCTATGTCGCTGGGACTTGGAGAACTGCTCGAGGCATCCACCTGCTCAGTCCTTGGCAGGAGATGACTCCAGGGTGTTGGCAACCAGAGACTTCATACAAATGCACACGCAGACACAGGAGCAGGGGTGAACAGTGCAACAGCCATGCAATTCTCATTTTAACCCCACTGTCAATGTAGTTTGCACCTTACACATCTTATAAACTTAGCAGAAGTCAGAATGTAATTTTTTTTTGTCACAAAATTGCATGAACATGTATCCCTTGCTATAATTAAGAATGATAAGCTTAGGGCATTTTAGTTAACACAATGGAAAATGGGGTCATCTTATAAAGTTAATGTTTTGCCCATCATCTTTTGCATAATCCTTTTCCAATGAATCAGATTAAAATTAGCACTCAAGAACTCTTGCACAATTTTGAATTATTCTGAACCAAAACAGATACAGCGAATAATTAGAAACATAAAGCCAGACTTTAAACTATTTCAAAAATAATAGTGTCTGAAATCAAAGTCTCTTCAAGATCATTTAACTATGTCATCGAAAGGAGCATTTATTGATCTAACATGGTATCACACGGCAGGACTCCTGAAAATGCGTCTAATTACAGAATTGCTTTCAAACACTAATACAGGTGTATTATGGAAGAACAATCTTTTCATTTAATGGTTGGATTTGTGAAGTATCAGAATCAGCAAAGGGAGGTTTCTCTAATTTTTGGCGACACCCATATGTGCTTTATTCTACATTTTAATTAAATTTAATTGTGATCTCATGATGCAGTCACATTTTTTTCTTTTTGCCATTTACTTGGTTAATATTCCTTACCTCTTCCAAATGATGCTACTGTGATTTAACCTTTGGAAATTTGTTTCTTGAATGTAACCTTGAACATTATTGCCTTGGCATTTGACAAGGTTCCCCATGGGAGACTGGTTAGCAAGGTTACATCTCATGGAATACAGGGAGAACTAGCCATTTGGATACAGAACTGGCTCAAAGTGAGTGGTGGTGGAAGGATGTTTTTCAGACTGGAGACCTGTAACCAGTGGAGTGCCACAAGGATTGGTGCTGGGTCCTCTACTTTTTGTCATTTATATAAATGATTTGGATGCGAGCATAAGAGGTACAGTTAGTGCAGAGGTGTAGTGGACAGTGAAGAGGGTTACCTCAGATTACAACAGGATCTTGACCAGATGGGCCAATGGACTGAGAAGTGGCAGATGGAGTTTAATTCAGATAAATGCGAGGTGCGGCATTTTGGGAAAGCAAATCTTAGCAGGACTTGTACACTTAATGGCAAGGTCCTAGGGAGTGTTGCTGAACAAAGAGACCTTGGAATGTAAGGTTCCTAGCTCCTTGAAAGTGGAGTCGCAGGTAGATAGGATAGTGAAGAAGGCATTTGGTATGCTTTCTTTTATTGGTCAGAGTATCGAGTACAGGAGTTGGGAGGTCATGTTGCGGCTGTACAGGACATTGGTTAGGCCACTGGTGGAATATTGCATGCAATTCTGGTCTCCTTCCTATCGGAAAGATGTTGTGAAACTTGAAAGGGTTCAGACAAGATTTACAAGGATGTTGCCAAGGTTGGAGGATTTAAGCTGTAGGGAGAGGCTGAACAGGCTGGGGCTGTTTTCCCTGGAGCGTCAGAGGCTGAGGGGTGACCTTATAGAGGTTTACAAAATTATGAGGGGCATGGATAGGGTAAATAGGCAAAGTCTTTTCCCTGGAGTTGGGGAGTCCAGAGCTGGAGGGCATAGGTTTAGGGTGAGAGGGGAAAGATATAAAAGAGACCTATGGGGCAACTTTTTCACATGGGTATAGAATGAGCTGCCAGAGGATGTGGTGGAGGCTGGTACAATTGCAACATTTAAGAGGCATTTGGATGGGTATATGAATAGGAAGGGTTTGGAGGGATATGGACCGGGTGCTTGCAGGTGGGACTAGATTGGGTTGGGATATCTGGTCAGCATGGACGGGTTGGACAAGAGGGTTTGTTTGCATGCTGTACATCTCTATGACTCTACGAATCTAAATGAGTCTTTTCCAGATTATGATTGTCAGCACTTCTGGTGTTTTCTTGAGTTTTTTTTGCATTCCAAAGTGCATCTGCCACAATCAGTCCTTTAGTAACAATCTTCAGCATTTTATTTAGGTTCTGCTTTTGATTGCACATGTTCAAGCTATTCATCACTCCTCAGATACTGAAACAGACCATGCCCAAATGAGCAAGACTTTGTCCACATTCAGACTTGAGCTACAAGTGAGAAGTAACAGTCGTAGCACACAAGTGCCAGGCAATGGCCATCTCCAACAACAGAGAATCTGTCTATTACCCCTTAATATCCAATGGCATTACCATCATGGAATCCTGCACCTGAGGGTTACCATTAATCTAGATTGAAACAGACCAGCCATAAAGTGTGGCTACAAGAGCCGGCCAGACTCTTCGAATTCTGTGATGAGTACATCACTTCCTATCCTTCAACGCCTATCCACCAAGTCCAAGGCATAAGTTAGAAATGCTCTCTACTTGCTCGGATTTGTACAGCTCCAACATTATTAAGAAACTCAATGCTATTAATGATAATAGCTCCTGACAATAGCCAGAAATAGCTCCTAAGAGAGCAAATACCATTGATGACGGAGTTTAATCATCTCCTTTCAACATTTGTAAAGGCAAGTACAACAGTTTAGTTCTTAATTCTTTTGCAGCTTCTGAATTCCAAACTGTGACTAAGTAATTTTCTAACTAATTTATTTATTTTTGCCTCTGAACACACTTGGTATTACTTCTCTAGTCATTGCTTCAAATGCCGTAAAATAGCAAATGCTTCTTGTTTGAAAGTAAGATTTCTATTCCATAAGCACCATTTCACACAAGAATAAATTTGTCAAAGACTGGCGAACAATTACTCCATAATTGATTTTTAAAAGTTTATGCGTAGGATGTGAGTTTTGCTGGCTTGACCATTATCGTCAAGGTGGTGGTCAGCTGCCTTTGTGAACCCTGCTATCCTTTGGGTCGAGGTACACATGCAACCCTGCTTGGAACGGAGTTCCAGAATTTTGACAGCATGAAAGTGAAAACACAGTGATAGTCTTCCCTGTCTGGATGATGAGTGACTTACAGGTGATGGTGTTACCGTGTATCTGCTATTCTTGTCCTTCTTGTGGCCCAGTGGTAGTGTCCTTCCCCCTGGACTGATAGACCTGCGTTCAAGTCCCACCTGTGCTAGAGGTATGTAGTAACACCTTTGAATAGTTGACAGGAAAGCTAGGTGAAATAATGGTACTTTTTTAAAATCCTGGTCCTTCTTGATGGTAAAGGTCATTGGTTTGGAAAGATGCATGGTGAGTTACTGAGATAGTACACACTGCTCCCACTGTGCATTTGTTTAAAGGGACTAAGTGCTGAAGTGGTGAATTATTGAAGGTGGCTCTGTGTCATCAATAGCATTGAGTTTCTTAATAATGTTGGAGCTGTACAAATCCGAGCAAGTAGAGAGCATTTCTAACTTATGCCTTGTAGATGGCTGGCAGGCGTTGAAGGATAGGAGGTGATTTACTCATCACAGAATTCGAAGAGTCTGGCCTGCTCTTGTAGCCACAGTTTATGGCTGGTCTCTTTCAATCTAGATTAATGGTAACCCTCAGGTGCAGAATTCCATGATGGTAATGCCATTGGATATTAAGGGGTAATAGACAGATTCTCTGTTGTTGGAAATGGCCATTGCCTGGCACTTGTGTGCTACGACTGTTAATTCTCACATGTAGCTCAAGTCTGAATGTGGACAAAGTCTTGCTCATTTGGGCATGGTCTGTTTCAGTATCTGAGGAGTGATGAATAGCTTGAACTTGTGCAATCTTAAGCAAATATTCCTACTTCCATCCTTTATGATAGAGAGAAAGTAAGTAATCTAATCTAATCTAAAGTCATTGAAGAAGCAGCTGAAGTTATCTGGGCCTCAGACACTACTTTGAGGAACTCCTGCAGTGATGTCTGAGGGTTGACATTATTGATCTCTAATAAATACAATCACATTACATTAATTTCAACTAGAGGAGAGTTTCTTCCCGATTCTCATTGTCCCCAGTTTAGATCGGGCGCCTTGATACATGGTCCAATG
This sequence comes from Hemiscyllium ocellatum, assembly GCF_020745735.1. Lineage (NCBI taxonomy): Eukaryota > Metazoa > Chordata > Chondrichthyes > Orectolobiformes > Hemiscylliidae > Hemiscyllium > Hemiscyllium ocellatum. Next base: position 19,009,344 of record NC_083417.1, on the reverse strand, counting down.
CCTTGATATCAAGTGGAGTCACCCTCATTTCATCTCTGGACTGTTTTAGCAAGGTTTGGACTAAAGCTGTATTGAGGCCAGGAACGGAGTGGTCCTAATTGAATCTAAACTGAGCATCAGTGAGCAGGTTATTGCTGACACATGCTGCTTCATAGCATCATTGATTATATCTTCTATCACTTTGCTGATGATTGAGAGTAAACAGATTATGTTTGACTTTGTCCTGCTTTTTTTAGGCCATACGTGAGCAAAACAGCAATACCTTCCTGTTAACTGATTAAACAGACTAATAATAAGTGGAATCATTTGCCATATAATGAAACAGAATGATAAATTATCTTTTTTTTAAACATTTGATTAAAATTAGATTAAATTTGATTCCCTACAGTGTGGAAACAGACCCTTTGGCCCAACAAGTCCATACCGACCCTCCGAAGAGTAACCCACCCAGACCCATTTCCCTCTGACTGATGCACCTAACACTACAGGCAATTTAACATGGCCAGTTCACCTGATCTGCACATCTTTGGACTGTGGGAGGAAACCGGAGCAACCAGAGGAAACCCACGCAGACACAGGGAGAATGTGCAAACTCCACACAGACAGTTGCCCAAGGCTGGAATTGAACCTGGGACCCTGGTGCTGTGAGGCAGCAGTGCTAACCACTATAAGTACAGTGCTGAGTAAGTGGAGCAAAAATCAGCAATTCATTAATATAACAACAATGATATCTTCCATTCCTATAGAACCTTTGACAACATAAGGTATCCCAGCACTTATTTCAGGAGCTTTACTAAACAGAATTTGACATTGAACCACATATGGGATTATGAGGACAGATGACCAAAATCATGGTCAAAAATGCAGAAGTTAATTCTTTTCCTTCCATGTGGGTTTACATCAAGTCAAATGTTAAATAGCCTTTATACAAATAATAGACTGACTCTAAACCAGAGGAGTATAATGTGTATTGAGAAAACACTATATTAATCCTATATTTCAAGAGGAAATGTTAAATGGAATTTTAAAAAAAAGAGTGCCTTGGGTTTATCTTCATTTGTCACACAGGATGTGATTGCTGTCAGGAACAATTTGGGATGGCCATCCCATGTTGGCCTTGCCATCCTCCAAGGTATTAGAAATCTCAATTTTGGGAGATGTTAATGAAAGAGAATTGGTGAGTAGCTGTTAGTTGCAGATGTCACATACTTACGTTGCCATAAATGATATTCATTGCTGCCATTATACATTGGTGGTGGAAGAGTAAATGATTAAGGTGGACATTGAAGAAACAATCAGAACACCCAACCTGTGAAGCCAGAGGAGCATTTTTCCTTCCCCTTGCTTTGTCTGCAACAAAAACAATGCATGTGTTGGTAATAGTTGCTATTGAGACATAAATAATCACTTGAAGTTCCTACGTGGAGCAGGCTGGGATCCTGGTCTTATTCGAATCAATCAAAGTCAATTCCTGCAAGGGGCCATTAAAATACACATGAACTCCTCATTTATTTAGGCAAGGATCTGTTTCCTCTGCTTCCTGTGTAGCTGCACAGTCTGGATATAAAGTTACCTTTTACCAAAATGCTGATGCCTATAAGGTACAGACATGCTCAGGACATTGTGCTCCAGAACTGGTCCTCTTTCACCTTATTTTCTCACTTGGAGAACAGGTGTGATATGGAAAAATTTCCACTTCACAGTCTTCAGGTTACTGTTTCAATACTGTCAGGCTTTCATACATTTTAACGTGCTTAAAATATAACCCACTGAGGAAAAGTGGGACCAAATCAAGGTAACGTTCCTCTCTAGTTGCTTTGAATCAGCTTCAGAAATAATTATCTTCAATTCTAAATTGTTAGAGGGGAAAAGTAATATGTCTTTTATGAGATCAACTGCACATATCCCTCATTTCTATTTTATCTGTTGAAAAGTTGTTTGATGAATAACATAGCATTGATAATGCATATATAAAAATGCTAGAAAATGACTGTGTAATTTCCTTCAAACAAATACTTTGAATTGACATTCAGGGTGGCCCCTACCGTCTACAGACATCACGCAGTGGCACTAATATTATTTATTGTCACTACACCCAAAAAGAAAAAGAACAGGAATACATTGACAATAAGAAATAATGAATCCATTTAATAGGAAATGAAATCTGTGCCATTTCCGTTCATTGTTTCTCTCACCTCCTTATGAGTTACAGCTACAAATCTGCAATTGTTCTGAAGGTGCAGTTATTTCTCACTGAAATGCAAAGGAATGAAGAGTTATTCAAGCTATTTCAAGTGTGAGTGAAAATGCTTCCAGTTCCTTTATGCAAAATTAAGCTAGCTAAGCTTTAACAATAAAACAAGCAGAATCTCTTTTTTTGGTCCTCACTCACTCTCTGGCTGAGAAACCTGTCCACATGTACAATTGATGGAAGCAAGGCACTTGGTTAAGCTCACTGAAAAACAGAGAAATCACATCCACTCAGACTAATAGTTTGTCAAGTTAATTAAAGATACAGAATTGTCAGCACTGCTATCCAGGGAAACAAATTACACCCTGTCTAAAATTAATACATTTCCATCTATAGATACAGCAAGTAAGATTTCACCCACCACTCTTGTGCCATTTCATCCAGCAACGCCTCAATTTTAAAACTCTCATTTCTGTTTTCAAATCTCTCCATGACTACCACTATCTCCCATATGTTGAAGTTATATATGCACCATATGTTACTATTTTATCATGTTTTGCTGATTCCTGAGCCCTGGATTTTGCCTTTGGGCTTTTGAGATCCACCATTGAGCTTGAATGTGGGTCAAATGTTCACACTTTGCCAGAGAACACAGTGTCTCTTCGTGATTTCCACAGCATGACTACTTAATGACCAGAAGACAGGCTCTCTCTAAGGATATGCATCATACACAGTGTACTGAAAGGTTTACCATCGCCAAAGTCCTCTACCTCTGCCATAACTGCTTTCACCATTAAACACATCAGGTGAAATATAACATCATTTGAGATGAAGTGAATTTTTAAAGTTGCAATACATCCAGCCAGTGTGAAGAATCATAGCAAAGATAAATTAAAACCATAGTCTGCAATTCTGAAGTGCTAAGTGAGTCAAAATGGCTGTGAATGTTCTACTTCCCACTTCTCTGAAATGAAAGCTAGATATGAAACAGAATTCATGTTTTCCACTCTAACAGCTATATAACTAAATTAAAAATGGCTGAGTAAATAAGAGTAGCAACCTTGTACCAATGCTGGAAAAAGAGCAATATAAGCTATATTGTAGCCCTGGATCTCATGAAGAATGCAAATGCCAGACTGCCGAAATTTTGAAGGTTTTAAGACAAAGTAAAGATAAAATTGCCATGGCTTTACCAGGCCATAAGACTGCTCTCTTATTAGAGAGGAATAGTGGTCACTACACCACATGATTCCAGTTTACAGTCCAATGGGTTTATTTGAAATCACACAAGCTTTTGGAGCGGAGCCCCTTTGTCAGGTGTAGTGAGAGAGCACCACACACAGACCCAGAGTTCATAGGCAGAGAGATCAAAGAGCAAAGTGTCAGATAATACGTCTCTGCAGGTGACCAAGAGTGTTGGATGGTGTATAAAGTGCTTATTAAATCAATGTCAATGCTGTGTTGTTATGACAATCAGGCAGAACAACAGGAATATACAAAATGTGACATCTCAGGTCAGACACTAAATTGTAGGTGCGAATCTGTCTCAGAATCTTAACTTGGAAATGTTTGTTTATTTGCAGATACGTTCTATTTTGTTCAAAAATCACAATTTGTCGTCATAAGTTGGTCAATGTGATATCTTATAAATTCCAACTTTCGGAATAAAAACAGCCTGATTCCAGATTAAAACTTTGAAACAAATTCTGAACAAAGCCTCACCCCTACAATACCTGAGATATCACCTTTTGTATATTCCTATTGCTCTGCCTGATTCTCATGACAGCAAAGCAGTGACATTGACTTTATAAACACTTTACACACCATCTAACACTCTTGGTCACCTGCAGAGATATATTATCTGACACTCCACTCACACCGATTGTATGATCTTTCAATCACTCTGCATGTAACCTCTAGGTCTGTGTGCACTGCTCTCTCACTGCATCTGAGGAAGGGGCTGCACTCCAAAAACTTGTACAATTTCAAATAAACCTGTTGGACTATAACCTGGTATTGTGTGATTTTTAACTCAGCTCCCACCCACAGCTTCCAACCTCATAGTCCAGGAACCCTGCACCACCCGATTCTGCTTCCTTCCCAAGATCCACAAGCCTGACCACCCCAGCCGATCCATTGTTTCAGCGTGCTCCTGCCCCACCGAACTCATCTCTACTTACCTCGATACTGTCCTAACCCCCCTAGTCCGGGAACTCCCCACATACATTCGAGACACCACCCTCGCCCTCCACCTCCTCCTCCAAGACTTCCGTTTCCCCGGCACCCAATGCCTCATCTTCACCATGGACATCCAATCCCTCTACACCTCCATCCATCATGACCAGGGCCTCCAAGCCCTCTATTTCGTCCTCTCCAAATATCTCCGACAGTATCCTTCCACTGACACTCTCATTCATTTGGCTGAACTGGTCCTCACCCTTAACAATTTCTCTTTTGAATCCTCCCACTTCCTCCAGATCAAAGGGGGAGCCATGGGCACCCGTATGGGCCCCAGCTATGCCTGTCTCTTTGTCAGCTATGTATAACAGCCCATCTTCCGTAGTTACACCGACACCACTCCCCACCTCTTACTCTGCTACATTGATGACTGCAACAGCACCATCTCATGCTTCTGTGAAGAGGTTGAACAGTTCATCAACTTCACCAACACATTCCACCCCGACCTTAAATTCACCAGGTCCATCCCTGATATCTCCCTCCCCTTCCTGGACCTCTCCATCTCCATTAATGACAACCGACTTGACACTGACATTTTTTTACAAACCCACCGACTCCCACAGCTTCCTGGATTACACTTCTTCCCACCCTACCTTCTAAAAAATGCCATCCCGTATTCCCAATTCCTCTGCCTCCACCGTATCTGCTCCCAGGAGGACCAGTTCCACCACAGAACACACCAGATGGCCTCCTTTTTAGAGACCACAATTTCCCTTCCCACGAAGTTGAAGATGCCCTCTAACACATCTCATCCACATTCCGCACCTCCGCCCTCAGACCCCACCCCTCCAACCAGGGGACAGAACCCCCTGGTCCTCACCTTCAACACACCAAACCTCTCAAAAACTACATCATCAGACGACATTTCCACCACCTCCAAATGGACCCCACCACCAGAGATATATTTCCCTCCCCACCACCTGCTTTCCGCAAAGACAGTTCCCTCCATGACTACCTGGTCAGGTCCACACCCCATTACAACCCAACCTCCCGTCCTGGCACCCTCCCCTGTCACCGCAGAAATTGCAAAATCTGCACCCACACCTCCATCAAAGGCCTCAAAGGAGCTTTCCACATCCATCAAAGTTTCACCTGCACATCCACCAAAGTTATTTATTGTGTCTGTTGCTCCCAATGCAGTCTCCTCTACATTGGGGAGACTTGATACTTCCTCGTAGAGTACTTTAGGGAACATCTTCAGGACATCCGCACCAATCAACCCCACCACCCTGTGGCCCAACATTTCAACTCTCCCTCCCACTCTGCCAAGGACATGCAGGTCCTGGGCCTCCTCCACCACCATGCCCTCACCACCCGATGCCTGGAGGAAGAACGCCTCATCTTCCGCCTTGGAATACTTCAACCCCAGGGCATCAATGTGGACTTCACCAATTTCCTCATTTCTCCATCCCCCACCTTACCCCAGATCCAACTTTTCAGCTCAGCACCACCCTCACGACCTGTCCTACCTGCTAATCTCCCTTCCCACCTATCCAGTCCACCCTCCCCTCTGACCTATCACCTCCATTCCCACCCCCATTCACCTATTGTACTCTTGGCTACCTTCCCCCACCCTCCTCTCTGACCTATCACCTCCATCCCCACCCCCATTCACCTATTGTACTCTTGGCTACTACTCTCCAGGCCCCCACCCATTTATCTCTCCATCCTGGAGGCTCCCTGCCTCCATTCCTGATGAAGGGTCTTTGCTGCTCCTCAGATGCTGCCTGACCTGCTGTGCTTTTCCAGGACCACTCTAAGCTAAGCTCTAGTTTCCAGCATCTGCAGTCCTCACTTTTGCCCAGTACAGTAATTGAACCCATTCTGTTGGTAACACTGCATTGCAGAGCAGCAGTCCAAACAAGTGAGCTAAGTGACCACCAATTGAGACCTCGATTAATATTTCCCTTGGTATATGTTCAACATCAGACATTAAGGATGGGGGAGACCACTGATCCCTATATGATGGTGCTGACACACCTAGCTGAATCTTGAGTGTTTGGACAACAAAAAATGATCTCAAAAGAGATAGCACCTTCTTTGATATAGTGATCCTGCTGAGTGAGAGATATAAAACTTGCTCTCAAGAAAGTTTTTGACATGTGCAGAAACTCTGAGATTGTCAGTCATCAGATACATATTAATGGGAAAAGGACTTACATTAAGCTGAGAGACAATCCAGATGGAACAACAGCAATGCGACTGAAGAAGGGAAAGAAAGTTTACAAAATGCCCAGCAGAGAAAGAAATGTCAGAGTACATGATGAAGATATTTAATGCCATGCATAAGAAATAAAAGCATGTCCAGCAGGGGGGAAATAGTTCTCGAACTGCAAGAAGTGGAATCTCATTTCACAGAAGTGTTTAGCCAGAAAGGAACAAAGCAAATATATAAAAATGGCTGCTGAAGAGATGTCAGCTATTGATTGGCATCAGTGTATTTAAAGATAGTAAATGGTTTATTGGTATTAGAATAATGACTGTAGAAAGTGGACATCAAGTTTTTAACAGATGTTGTTGGGTAACTGTAGTACAAACAAATGAGCCTTTCTTACACTTTACATTATTAATAGAGGCATGTTTAGGAAGATTCCTTTAGTATTTTTTTCTCTCTCAAGATCCAGTTCATGTAATTTGATATCATTGACATCAATGATGACGTGTTGATATTTGCATAACAACAATTAACAATTAACCCCTAATGCTACAGTAGGAAGGGGCCATTTGGCCCTTCGGGTCTTGCATCAATCCTCCAAAGAACATCCCACTCTATCCCTGTAACCCCCATTTACCATGGCTAATCTATCTAGCCTGCATATCCCTGGACACCATGGGCAATTTATCATAGCCAACTTACCTAACCTGCACATCTTTGGACTGTGGGAGGAACCAGAGCACCTGAAAGAAACCCGCACAGACACAGGGAGAATTTGCCAACTCCACACAGACAGGCACCCAGGACTGGAATCAAATCTGAATCTCTGGCACTGTGAAGCAACAGTGTTCAGCACTGTGCCACCATGGCAGTATCCCGGATAAGGTATCCTGCAGTTGCAGTAGCACCTAAACAGGTTGGGAAGTCTATACACCTGCCTGGAGCACTGCCTGTTCTGGACTATCATTAGGTCACCTCGAAAAGATTAGAGTGACCTCATGACCTGGATGCGCCTCACAAATTTCAGTTGACCTTTTTATATTTTTAGTCAATTTCTTCAATCATGCTGTAACACACATTTGGGGCATATGGACTTGGGATTGGGATTGGGCCTGGACTTCAGGCCCAAAAAAATAGGCCAACTACCACACTGCCACAAAACCCTCTCAATTAATCTCCTGCAATTGGCTTTAAATTGGATTAATTACCTGGAATGGGTACTTGTTGTGTATGAATGAGTAGCTATTGTCTCCACACCTGTATCAGGAAAATGGCTGAGGGGCAGTATGGAACAAGGGAACTGATGCACCATCTTACCTCCACAACCAGATCTGGCAAGGCCTAAAGATAAAGCCTGAAATGATCTAATAAACAGAGCATCCTGTTTGAAGACTTTTTTTATTTGTTAGTTTTTTATGTAGCAACATCTGAAGATTTGAAATATCCCTATCTTTTGAGTATTTGATACTAAAAGCCTTTACTGGACTGTTTTTACTGACGGTATTTGGTATAGCTTGGGAAAGAAAATCACTTGGCCATGTATTTCAATGAAGGCCTTTGTTAATGCTTCCTCAAACATTACTTCTATGTTAATCAGAATGTTTGACTGAGTTTCAAATTCTACAATTATCCAAGTAGGGGTTATGTGTTCACAATTTGATTGACAGGTTAAAAAGGCTATTAAAGGATCAGATGACTTTATATTAAGAAAATAATAGCATTCTTGATTTTGTCACTAGTTTATGAATTTAGATCTAAATATATAAAGAAAGTCCAACAAATATGTTGTGTGAATTTCATAACTACTATTTGCACTGATTTTGTTTTAAGAAGTGTATGACTTAGCTAAGCCAGATGAATAGCTTAGCCATATACAGCACGTTCATAAAATCTTTGTGTAACTTTCAACTTTAATAACTGTGGATGTAGCATGATAGAAGTTTAATCGAGTCCCTATGTGGTACATTTTTTTTTAAAACAAGAAGCACATTTTCTTCTTCCAGCTTTTATGAATTTCAATTCTGCTAGCTAAGTTAATCTTTACTTCAGTTGTCATCATTTTCAATCAGGAAAACATCAACACAGCAATAACAATAAATATAGCACTAAAAGGCTTCATGACTTATGCTTTCAAATAGTATTCCCAGTCTGCTTCTGTCATTTGTATATGCAAGTCTATTAGTCTTTAAAGTTGCGTCAGAAATTTATTAACAACCTGAATATAAAAACAATGAATGGTGTCCAAAGTGCTTTCTTGTTTGAATAGTTGATTGTTTTTGTACAGAACCCAACAGCATTTGATTGAAGTCCTTTGGAAAAGGAAATTGGATGTGGGGCAAAATCACCTGTTTTATTCCATTTCCCAGACAAAATTCACCACCAGCATCACTGACAAGGAAACATCACTTCATTATTATACCAATACATCACTCAACAAAATACACTCAAGTCTTGCAGTGAGATTTCATCCTCTATCACAGATGTGAGGGTGGCACTAACTCACTCAAAAGAAGAATTAAAGGAATGTCTGCAGGGGGAAGCTAAACTGACTGATAAGACCGTGGAGTGAAAGGTAGGGATGGAAAAAAGTAACAAAACGTATCTGATAAGCATCCAAGGCCACTGGAATATCCTCTGACAATCAAGTGTTTATGAGAGTTGACACTTATTTTCATGGGAGGACCATCTGTCAGTGAATCTGATATCTGGGACAATTGCTTGAAACTATTTTCCTTGAATTATGTAAAATTCTCTTTGTGAGTTAATCTCAATTACATCGTAAATGCATAATGGTAAATTTGCTAAATACGACCGATTAGCAAGATTATGTCTTGGTGCAATTCAGCACTGCTGGCACCGTGATCCAGTGTAAGACACAGAATCCATGTAAAGTAACAAACTTTAAAGTTACATGATTAGTGTTTCAAAGTGTGCAGTCTGTCTATTAGAGCTCGCTGTCCTCTTATTTAAATGGTTGAACACCCTTACTGGTCTCCAATACAATACAATTACACACAATTAAAATATGCTTGCAAAGGTCATGGTTCATTACTCCGGGTTGCTGAGCAACCAAGAGTTTTTTTTACTATATTGCACTTTTTAGCTTCAGGAGTTCATTTTTGCGACTGGTAAAATTTCTAGGTCAATAGCAAAAATTTACTCGGGTCAGCTGAAGCGTATCAGACTGCAGAACACTGACGCCACACCAGACTGGAGCCATGCCAGCAGTTAAAACGAAATACATGATTGGCCCAAATTACATTATAAAGATACTAAAATCAATCTTATTGGCTGTGAGTGTAAACTGAGCCCTTTGTAGTTATCGCCCTGTTTAAAGTTTCTGCCAGTGAATAAAAACCTTGAAGTGTGTATGCGATTGTAATTGTGGTGTAAATTTCTTCAGGCTGGCCACCCATGTGTGACCTGGGCACACTGCTCTCATGTCACAAACTTAAAACTTAAACAACAATTGTCTGCATTCTACCATTTTTCAAAGTATGAGGGTGAATTCCTCCTTACCTGGCTTCCAAGATCGTGGAGTTATTGCTCCTTGTCTGCAACTCGTGTGTGTTTGTCTTAAATATTTTTACTTAACATATGAATGTGTATACTCCTCCTAATTGCAGTTTACAATGGTTGATTAGTGCTGTAGGGATTACTCTTTGTTCTTCAGAAACCCTTCATTACTCACAATTATCTCAATGATCCAGCCAGAACATAATGCTGCAGGTTCATTTCTCTTCTCATATAGGCTGGTGTCATGCAGTATATTTTATACACTGATAATCTGTTGAACATTAAAGATACTGTTGCATCTACAATGAGATTGATTTCATTCTGAGGAAATAAAATGCAAAACAGTGCAAGAATAAGGAACTGAGTTAGTCTCCTTTTATGTTACACATTTTCAGTTTCATTGCTATTATAAATTCAACATGGTCTTTTTTTATAATCTGTGCAGGACCTCAATAAAACTCTGTATCTTTTTTTAATTGTTGGAGTTTTGAATATGATATTTCAGCAGTTATGATATATTTACAGAGCAAGATATGTGATGAAATAAAAGATAAAGCAGGGCATTAGTTGACAGAATTCTAGAGTCAGATCTTGAATGTTTATTAAGAGAGAACTTTTAACTATCTAAAAGATTATTTATGAGCTCTGTGTAATAAGTTCTTTCTGATTAGAACACATCACAGAGGGATTTTTTTGTTAAAAAGCTGCTCTTCTTGGTTAGTATAAGGAAGAATGATTACTTATCACTCTGAAACCTGTATCCACTAGATTTGTGACTTTTTGATAACATTGCAGCCGTTGGCCTGAGCTCCAAATATTGAGGATAATTTTCATCGTCACCCACAGAGAGCAGTGAAATGGCAACAGTAGATGGTGTGCCGCCACCCTACTTTACTCAATATAGGGCACAAGTGTTCTTTTACGCTGATGTACTCGCTAGCTTGAAAATCAAGTGGTTTCCATCATGGGTAAGGGATCCATTTGGCCAGTTTATTACTCAAGCAGTGGAAGTGAAAATCAATTTCTAGAAAGCATGTGGGATTTGCTGCAGGATAGCACACTGCCCCAAGTGACTCACTCACTTTCTCATCAGCTAGAGGTGATAGAAATCCAGAATTAAACTTCAGGAACTTTACAAATGCATGGTAGTGTTACTGCCGTTTGTTTTGAGTATGGGCATGATAAAGAACTTCACTTTTCAATGAGATTCATAAGGGATTCATTTACCACACGCATGTGTGTTTTCCCCTCTCATAAAAAGCAGCATGCCATATCTTGTCAGTAATGAAAAGCATACGGAAACTTCAAAACAAGTCCTGGACTAATTTGTTGAACAAGCAATAACTCCATGAAACCCTCAGGTGGGATTTTTATGCACAGTGCTGTTTTAAAGTCCACAGGTTAGACTAGTCACTATGTTGTACAAATAAGTAAAGCATGCAAGGCATGTATTTGAACCTCAAAATTGCAACTGTTGATTGTATATTCTTGGAACCGAACATAGTAGAAGGTGCCTCCTTCCTGAAACTTGTTGGCATCTGCCCATCTATGGGTATTGCCCAAAATTGTCAACTCTGTAGTGTCAATACAATACGAATGCAGTGATCTGATACTGTTTACATTAGAGGAAAACTCTTGAAGAGCCCAACTTAAAAGAAATGAATACTGTTTATAAGAAAGTCTGGAAAGGCTGGGACGTCTTTCATTGGAGCTTAGGAGGTTGAGAAGCAACTTTGTAGAAGTTCGTAACATAATGAGGGGTATAAATAGTGTTAATGGTAGCTATCTTTTCTGTAGAATGGGGAATTTCAAAACTAGGAGGGCACATTTTTAAGGTGAGAGGAGAGAGATTTACAAAGAGACAAGTGGAGCAAATTTTCTAAACAGAGGGTGGTTTACATGTGGAAGGAACTTATTGAGGAAGTGATGGGTGCAGGTACAATGTTTAAAAGACATTTGGATAAGTACATGAATAGGAAAGATTTGGAGAGGTATAGACCAGGAGCAGGCAAGTGGGATTAGCTTTGTTTGAATTATGTTCGGTATGGATTGGTTGGATTCAAGAGTCTGACTTCATGCTCTATGACTCAATGACTTTGACAATGTTTTAAATTACAGACTGTTTCTTATTAAATACCAGATGAGGATTATCAAATGCAGAACAGCAGTTGTATTTTTTTCTCAGCGTTTCTTGTAACGTCTTCTTGTAATGCTTAATAAGTTTGTTGATAATCAAAGGCTATATCAAAGGTTCATGTGTTATTTGGAGAAAGTGAGGTCTGCAGATGCTGGAGAGTTAGAGTTAATAAAGTGTGCTGCTGGAGAAGCACAGCAGGTCAGGCAGCATCCGAGGAACAGGAGAATCGACGATTCGGGCACAGCCCTTCTTCAGGACTGGCCTGCCACGCTTTATCCACACTATCTCGTTACTTTCAAAGATAGAACCAGTAATTAAATTAATCTAAAAATGATTGCTTGTTATCATGACCATGCTAACATACCAGAGCTAATGAAAATATTCTCAATGACATAAGGAGCAAGGATTCATGCATAAGAGTAGTCAGAACAAATTGAATAAAATGCTAATTTTTAATGGATCAGTAGTTGTGAGAAAAAATTCTTTTGAGATGGAACACAGTGAAAAGCAGCCACGGATGAGAAGAGTAGGAGCAGCAATAAATTAGCGGTAACAGAAACAGAAATTACTGGAGAAACTCAGCACCTATGTAGAAGGAATGGTGTTAATGTTTTAAGTCAAGTGACCCTTCTTCAGAATGAGTTATCGGTATTTGTTGAACCTGCAGATTAAGTGCATTAAGGAAAACAACTCAAGTTCTACCTATTCCAGAGGAGTGTTCAGCATGTGGGAACAGGTTGATTTTAAATAATTCTGAAAATGAATTAAAACAATTTACCAGGGAAATCTGGCAAACCTGACAGCAGTGCCCAAACCCACACAAGGGTTAGGGGTCACCAAAAACATATATAAAAATCTCATATTGAAAGGCCCATAAATGAGCTCCTGAATGAGCTTAAGCACAACATTCCCACTAAAACGTGTGGCTGTGTACTTTTGGTAGCTGCTCTGAGGGCCCGCACATGGTGATCACAGCACTGACTTCTAGTTTCCAATGTTGCTGTTGTGTACAGACCTCAAGGGTCTGCAATGAAGAAAGAAAATATGAAGAATATTGTTAAAGGAGTACATTGTACTCCCCTCATCCTTAGCACATCAAAAAATTCAATCAAGTTATTTAAGTGCCATTTAATTTTTTCATAAATCCATGCTGGTTGTGCCTTAATTAATCCACAAGTGCGTGTTAGGTTTGTATTGGATACCTGTTTCTAAAGTCTCGCACTACTGTGATTAAACTGAATGTACTGGAGTTCATATTCATAGTATCCCTTCAGTGTGGAAACAGGCCATTTGGCCCAACAAGTCCACACCAACCCTCCAAAGACTATCCCAACCAGACCCATTCCCCTACCCTATTAACCTACACATACCTGAACACTACACATACCTGGCCAATTCACCTAACCTGCACATCTTTGGATTGTGGGAGGAAACTAGAGTACCCAGAGAAAATCCATCCATGCAGTGGGAGAATGTGCAAGTTCCACACAGACAGTCGCCTGAGGCTAGAATCATCTAGGAGAAAGTGAGGACTGCAGATGCTGGAGATCGGAGCTGAAAATGTGTTGCTGGAAAAGTGCTGCAGGTCAGGCAGCATCCAAGGAGCAGGAGAGTCGATGTTTCGGGCATGAGCCCTTCTTCAGGAATGAGGAAAGTGTGTCCAGCAGGCTAAGATAAAAGGTAGGGAGGAGGGACTTGGGGGAGGGGCGTTGGAAATGCAATAGGTGTAAGGAGGTAAAGATGAGGGTGATAGGCTGGAGTGGGGGTGGGCGCGGAGAGGTCAGGAAGAAGATTGCAGTTTAGGAAGGCAGTGCTGAGTTCGAGGGATTTGACTGAGACAAGGTGGGACGAGGGGAAATGAGGAAACTGGAGAAATCTGAGTTCATTCCTTGTGGTTGGAGGGTTCCTAGGCGCTCTTCCTCCAGCCGTCATGTTGCTGTGGTCTGGCAATGAAGGAGTCCAAGGACCTGCATGTCCTTGGTGGAGTTGGAGGGGGAGTTGAAACGTTGAGCCACGGGGTGGTTGGGTTGGTTGGTCCGGGTGTCCCAGAGGTGTTCTCTGAAACGTTACACGAGTAGGCGGCTTGTCTCCCCAAAATAGAGGAGGCCACATCGTGTGCAGTAAATGATGTGTGTGGAGGTGTAGGTGAATTTGTGGCGGATATGGAAGGATCCCTTGGGACCTTGGAGGGAAGTAAAGGGGGAGGTGTGGGCGTAAGTTTTGCATTTCTTGCAGTTGCAGGGGAAGGTGCCGGGAGTGGAGGTTAGGTTGGTGGGGGGTGTGGACCTGACGAGGGAGTCACAGAGGGAGTGGTCTTTTTGGAACGCTGATAGGGGAGGGGAGGGAAATATATCTCTAGTGGTGGGGTCCGTTTGGAGGTGGCGGAAATGATGATGGATGATACGATGTATATGGAGGTTGGTGGGGTGGTAGGTGAGAACCAGTGGGGTTCTGTCCTGGTGGCGTTTGGAGGGGCGGGGCTCAAGGGCAGAGGAGCGAGAATTGGAGGAGATGCGGTGGAGGGCATCGTCAATCACGTCTGGGGGGAAATTGCGGTCTTTGAAGAAGGATGCCATATGGGTTGTACGGTATTGGAACTGGTCCACCTGGGAGCAGATGCGGCAGAGACGAAGGAATTGGGAATATGGGATGGTGTTTTTACAGGGGGCAGGGTGGGAGGAGGTGTAGTCTAGGTAGCTGTGGGAGTCAGCCGGTCCCTCACCTTGACCTCCTTCCACCTATCGCATTTCCAATGTCCCTCCTCCCTACCTTTTATCTTAGCCTGCTGGACACACTTTCCTCATTCCTGAAGAAGGGCTCATGCCCAAAACATAGACTCTCCTGCTCCTTGGATGCTGCCTGACCTGCTGCGCTTTTCCAGCAACACATTTTCAGCTCTGAGGCTAGAATCAACCTGGGTCCCTGGTGCTGTGAGGCAGCAGTGCTAACCGCTGAGCCACCATGCTGCCCTAACATGTAGGAACAGGTTGATTAAAACATTTCTGAAAATGAATCAAAGCAATTTACCAGGTTGCTGGGCTTATTCTTGCACATTTCTAGAGCAAAGATTGAATCATTTGCAATTCTTCCAATTCTCTAATGCCACGCTTGCATCTAAGTAGGATTGGATGGTTAAGGTCAGGACCTGGCAATTCCGTCATTTCTCACTCTGTCTTCTTGATGCATCTGACCTAGCTCTCGTGACTTATCATCTTTAAGGAAAGCAAGCCTTTTTAATAGCTTTTCTTTATTAATTTTTAGGCCATGCAGGGTCTCAAGTACCCCCTCTTTTGCAATGGCTTTGGCAGCATCTCCTACCTTAGTAATGTGGTCAAGTGACCATGGGCACATTCGAAATTGACCCACACCTGGAGAAATGAGGCCAGACAGAAAATTGGCCAAATTAAGTTGAACAGTTGCCAGCAGCTATCAGATACAGAGAACAATGGAAACCCAAAATCAAAGACGTCACAAAAGGGACGTCACAGAGGGAGTGGTCTTTTTGGAACGCTGATAGGGGAGGGGAGGGAAATATATCTCTAGTGGTGGGGTCCGTTTGGAGGTGGCGGAAATGATGATGGACTTCAGGAAGAACCAGCTACAACCAGCCCGGTCAAACTTCCAGGCATCTTGATGTTCAGAAAATGTTTGAGGCCATGCACTTTACATCTCTCCAGCATGGCAACAGTGAAGAACATTGTCACAATCCCATTGGATACTTTGAATGCCGACCATGATGCCACTGGCCAAAGGCCACAGAACATTCTGGAAGGTCAGGGATAAGAAGACACACCTGGGAGCCATCTGCTTCTGTGTAGACTGGACTTGGCCCATTGGTGGAGTTCCAACCACCTGGAGAAAGAGAGAGAGAGAGAGAGAGAGAAGATCTACATTGACCTGCAAGACCCATATTCATGGCAGAAAGCTAGCCCGATGTTGAAGAAGAAGCGGATTCTAATAGCCCAGCTCAAACAAGTGAATTATTGTGGGCAATATCCTTTCTCAGTCAAATACTGTTAAACAGAGAGACAAATATTGTCAGAATTTAGGAAATGCTTACTTTGTGCTTTTAGAAGCAATATTTTGTCAATCAAATCAAGTTTAACCACAGACTGAATTCTCTGTCCTTTGTCCTCCTCACCATCAAGAGTGCTTGGGTAAACTGTTTTTAACAAGCAAACTGATTAATGTATCCAAAGCATTGACAATAGTTAATATGGATGCAAAATATTAATTTGGTCCTAATTGGCTTCACACCTCATTTTATTATCCTTGTAATATTTATATGCCTGTAGAAAATGTTTGGATTCTTTTTTATCTTCACAATTTCCAAAATGTACTTCATTCAGAATCTTGCAACTGTCAGAGAGAGGAAATTCTCCATTCATCAATCAGAAGTGAATTTGAATTCAAGTTAGTGAGTAAGAAGACAAATAACTTTATTCACACTAAAAAGTGTTAAAAACATGTTTTGATCAAAACAAGTGGTTACTTAACATTAGTCATTCGAGTTATTACTTAGATGGAAGTTGTTAAAGGTGGAGTGCTGGAGTCAACATATTGTGCACACTCCTGCAATACAACATTACCAAGCATTTGATTGAGTAAGGTCTGTTCTAATCTAGCTTTATTATACATAGTTGGTGTCTAATTTATCCATTACAAAAATAGGTCTTCGATTCATTCAACACAAAGCAGAAAGCAGAGAAAGGCAAGGGTTTTAGATTACCCCAGCAAAGGCTGACTGATATATTGAATCATACCCTTCTGTGTTCTGAGATTACATGATTTTGCATATAATGGAGCCCCTTTTGGTGAAGATTTTTATTGGTACAAGATCTCCCAGCTGCTTTTTCTGTGATGCACTCAAAAAGCAGAATGAATTATGTTTATCATGACCTTGGGACATCTCACAAGTGTTTTGCAATAATGATGCACATTTGACATGCAATTGTTAATGTAATGTCTGAAACAGGCAGCCAATTTACATGTAGAAAGCTCCCACGGACAGCAATAAAATAAATCATCAGATTATCAGCTTTAGACATTTGTTGAGGTATAGACATTGGCCAGAACACAAGATCAACCCTCCCTGTTTTCTTTGAAATAGTGCCTTAGGATCTTTTATATTGAATTGATGTCTCAAATAAATGTTTGAAATGTTTTTTAAGCATTATCTCACTTAAAACACACATTGTGCCAGTCTTAAAGGAGATGCAATCTTTCTGCTAAGTAACAAAATTGTGAATCCTTAATGATTGACTATGGTGAACATACAATAATTTTGGTTAATGTAACAAGCACAATAAGGAATGTTATCCTCTTGATCTTCCAATCCCATATATGTATTTGGATGAGTAGAAATTTTAGTAGGGATTTAATGCAGCCTGTAGCAGGAAACATCATTTAATCATATGAGGAGCAACACATCTGCTGTGGACGAAAGCCGCCAGTATTGTATTGGAGGCAGGAATGAATGGGCCCAAAATTGAACCAGATTTTGGATTAATGGTGCTGGAAGAGTCCAGCAGTTCAGGCAGCATCCAAGGAGCAGCAAAATCGACATTTCGGGCAAAAGCCCTTCATCAGGAATAAAGGCAGTGAGCCTGAAGCGTGGAGAGATAAGCTCGAGGAGGGTGGGAGTGGGGAGAAAGTAGCATAGAGTACAATAGGTGAGTGGGGGAGGGGATGAAGGTGATAGGCAGGGAGGAGAGGATGGAGTGGATAGGTGGAAAAGGAGATAGGTAGGTAGGGCAAGTTCAGATAAATCATGGGGACAGTGCTGAGCTGGCTGTGGTAGCGAGTTTGTTTTACGACATGGTTGAAGAGCTTCAGTGCAGAGGAAATGACCTGGGAGTTGCAGTGGGAGAGGGACTCCCTGAGATTCTTGTAGAGAGACCACGTCACTTCACAATAAGTTGTCAACTCAGGTCATTATTGGGTCAATTGACCCCAATTAACCCTGGGATCACCAGAATTTTGTTGTGGTGCAGCGATTACTGAGAGTGGCATGGTTTTCCCATGCCTTTTGGCAGCCTCAAGGTAAATCAAGTTACATTTGCCTGTGGCCTTCTTGGGGTATCCTTCTTTCATGCCAAAAGGGACCTAATTTCATGCAATGTAGATAGATAGAATTTTAATCAATAAGGGAATCAAGGGTTGTGGGGGAAAAAGGCAGGAGAGTAGACTTATGTAGTATCAGACCAGCCATGATCACTTTCAGTGGCAGACCTGACTTGGATGAACTGATAACTCTACTCTGTCCGTAGGTCTGATGGTCTGCCTTCTCCCCAGGTTCATTAGTGGCAGCAATCTCTGGTGTTAGTGACTCTGCCTGTAATGGGCAACTCCTGGCTTCTAATGGATTGAAGTCCCTCAGCAGATGGGATTTCTGCCCCTGAGGACTGCGATATCCCAATGCTGGCCAGAACAGGTACAGAGTTCGGGTGAGTTGGGTCAGGAAGCAACAGGGCTAATCAGGCAGCCGGGGGACATAATTGAGAAGGCAAGAGAGAGCTTTCCCATGGGGCAGTCTGTGGCATTGGCAGGAAGTGCTGTGTGGAACCCTCCATGGGATGAAGGTTACTTAAAAGGAACCTCACCCAACCCCACAGGCAAGTTGTCAGGGTGTCCCCCACGTGATACAGACACACCCACAGGATGTTAATGGTTATATCAAATTGAAAACAAAAACATACAATGTAGCAAAGATGGGTTGTAAACCAAAAGACTGGGCAAGTTTTAAAAGCCAACAAAAGATGACCAAGAAAATAATAAAAGAAGAAAATAAAGTACGAGGGCAAACCAGCAGGATGGACAGTAAGAGCTTCTTTAAATACAAAAAAAGGAAAACAGATGTAAAAGTGAACATAGATCTTGGAGAAAGAGGCTAGTGAAATAATAATAAGAAACCATAATATGGTAGGGGGAATTGAACAATTACTTTGCATCAGTTTTCATGGGAAAAGACATGAACAGAATTCCAAAACTAATAAATAATCAATGGCTGAAGTAAGGGAGCTCATACATACAATATATATCTCTGGTGAAAATGTACAAGGGACATTAATTGACTGAAGGTTAATGAGTCCACTTGAACTGAGAAGTTGCATCCTAGGAATTTAAAGGAAGTAGTTACAGAGATATGGATGGACTGGGAGTAATCTTCCAAGAATTCTTAGTTTCTGGTAAATTCCAAAAGAATTCAAAATGACCAATGTAACAAACTTATCAAAAAGGCAGGCAGACAGATGATAGATAATTATAGGAGACAGAAGACATTTTTTTTACAAAGTGTAAGTCACATTAAATGTGTTGAAACGACTCTTGCTGAATGGCTGAGAGTATTTTCACATGAAGCTTGTTGGATTAACTGCTGTTAGACCGTCAGAAATAGAAACAGGAGTAACCCATTGGGCCCTTTGAACATTCTCCACCATTCAATAGGATCATTGCTGATCGGATAACATTCTTCAAGTCCACGTTCTGTGTTTTCCTTGTAACCCTTGAATACCCAATGATTAAAAATATACCTATCTCAGTCTTAAATATACTTATGTATCATTTCTGATTTCCACTCCATCTTACCACATGGCATTCCTGAGAATAACACACCACTCACTGGATACACTGGAATTCACCAGTATCCCTGATAAAGGCATCATGTTTTAAAAGGCTGTTGCGCACCTAGGCAAGAGCTGCCCTGCACAATTTCTGACATTTGCACCAGAAATGGCAGGTGGAAGGAAACTGGTGTCCCACTTTGCAAGGAGAACTCTGGAGCTCCTACTGGACAGGTTGGGACTTACTGTTCCTTCAGGACAAGTGGTGCAGGTCTGACACCAGACTGTACCAGCCTGGTATAAGTTGCTATCTAGGTTAAAGCAGTCTCAGCCATCTGGAGGAATGTCCAGCACCACAGATAAAAAAAAACTCCATGATCTTCTTCACTCCACTGGAACAAGGTCCATCATCTTCTCTCGGATACTTCACACACAACAACTTTATGCAACTTCACCCACTTCCCACCAAGTCTCATGCTCTACCACTCTCACTGTGCATATAACATATTCTCCACTTGTTCGTAATCACCCCAACCTGTGGCACACTAATCCTGCATGCCCTCTGTGCTGCCGACTCACTCGCTCAGGACACCTCCCCACTGCCATAAACAGGAACTATTTCATCTTAAGCAATACCTGCCTCTCTCTTATTCCAAGAGGAAGAAAGTCCACGATAGGGCAGATAGAATCAAGACAAGGACTATGCTGCCATCATTCAGCTCTTTAGCCCTTGTGCGGAGAGGGATCACGACTCTGACTGCCCTGTACTACAGGCTGCCTTTGTCTTACTGTGTTGGGAACCCCTGAGTGAAAGCTGCTCCCCAACCGGCCCCCCACTCACCAGCCTTCGATTGACTGACGCCTGCTGATAACTATGAAAGTCTTCCTGGCTCTGTATCTGTGTTAAACGTCAATGCTCTCTTAGCTGGAATTGTTCGAGTAAAAAGTGAGGTCTGCTGATGCTGGAGATCAGAGCTGAAAATGTGTTGCTGGTTAAAGCACAGCAGGTTAGGCAGCATCCAAGGAACAGGAAATTTGATGTTTCGGGCCAGAGCCCTTCATCAGGATGAAGAGCCCTTGATGATGAAGGGCTCTGGCCCGAAATGTTGGATTTCCTGTTCCTTGGATGCTGCCTAACCTGCTGTGCTTTAACCAGCAACACATTTTTAGCTGGAATTGTTCACAGTTCTTGCTCTTATCTGGTATGGTCCCTCACTTTAAATCCACCACCATCATCCATCCAGTGAAAACTGGCTTGACCACATTTCCAAACTCCCTTTCCTCTCCAAATACCTGGAACTTGATGACCTATAGAATCTACAGAAGTATATGGCCAAGTGCTGGCAAACGGGACCAGATTAGGTTAGGATATTTGGTCAGCATGGACAAGTTGGGCAGCAGGGTCTGTTTCCATGCTGTACATCTCTATGACGCTATGACTCTAAGACAGCAGTAATATGAAGTTGGTAGTTCGAACTGAGGGGCAAAGCTCAAAAGGACAAGGCAGTCTAAGGTAGAGATACTGTGAAGATCCAGGCAGGCTCAGTGTGCGTGTGCTCTATGACAGCAAATGATGAGCCCAGAGATGCAGCCTGTTTCAGTGGGTGGGTGAGCTAAGTATGTATCCCTGAGTGCGCAGTATCTTGTGTTAGCATCACAATTATGGTTGCCAGTGTAGAATAAGGGCAGCAATGAAGCATCCTGTAAGTGGATCGCAGATGTACCATGAGGGTGCTGACAGTTTGGTACATGTTAAATGCCAATGTCTGTAAACAGGCCAGTGCCCATTAAAAATGCTTTGAGATGCTGCTGGTGCCTAGTTTCCAATGTAGCATCTGTTTGGTGCAAACTGCAAGCTGAAACTGTCAAGTCTCTGCATTAGTTTCCATAGTGGATTTCCTGACATTTTGTTTGCTGAAAGAGTCTAGTAGGATCCAACCAGAATATTAATGAGCCAAGTCAGACTGTCAGCATGGACCTTAACAAGCATTAATCATCATCAATGGGCAGCTCACCAATGCCAATGGGCAATGCGGTATCAATGTCAAGATGTGCTTCTCTGGACTTGCCAGAATTAGAAAAGGCTAGCATCCAGGTTCAGTGAGAAATGGGGAAGACAAATAGACTGTTGGTCTTTATTTCAAAGGGAATGGAGTATAGAAATGGGGAGGTCTTATTAAAACTATACAAGACACTCGTTTGATCATAACTGGAATACTATAAACAATTTTGGTCCCCTTATCTACAGAAAGATATATTGGCTTTGGAGGCAGTCCAGGGAAGGTTTCAATCTGTCAATCCTAGGTATGGACAGATTTCCTAATAAGAAGACCTTAAGTAGATTGGATGTGTATCCATTTAGGAGAATGGGTGGAGACTATTAATGCACATAGGTTCTTTGGGGGCTTGACAGGCAAGTGTAGAAAGGTTGTTTCCTCTAATGGGAGAATCCAGGTCCAGAGGACATCATTTCAACAGGAAGAGGTTGCATATTTAAGACAGAGATGAGGAGAATTTTTTTTATGATAGACAGCTGTTGAGACTGGGATGTTAAGAATACTGAAAGCTGAGATAGCGAGATCTTCAATCATTAAAGGCACCAGAGGTAATGGGGATAATGCAGGAAAGTGGATTTGAGGATTATTAGATCAGACAAGCAAACCTGATGGGCTGAATGGCCTATTTCTGCTCTGATATGTTACGGTCAGATAGACCGCTCCCTAACTCTGCGGCATTTACAAAGAGGCCCTAAGTTGCTCACTTAAGTTATCCCATCTGGCCTGAGGGTAGGCAGTCCACCCTTCACCTCCTTGACTCCAGTAAAATACTCCAGCAGAGGCAGAAAGGTGACAGACATCGCGATCCATTGCATCTCACCATACTTTATGACCCCAAACATCCCTGTCTGGTTCTGGGTGTATGGAAGTGGGAGACAGGGATGTAGATAGGGGTAGACACTTGTGGTTTGTTGGTCAAGCTGTGGAGAAGCTCTCCTAACCCTACCACTCCACAACCAACCTTTATTGATTTTATCTATTTCCCGTCCATTTCTTTCTCTTCAGTGGTGAATAGGCTATGCTGATGCAAACTGTAGTATGTGTGTGGTCTTTTCTATGTATCCCACCAGCACTGTTTTAGCATCCTTTAGTGCCTGAGACTGGTAACCTCATAATACTATCCTAACACTGCCAAATTGATAAGAGAAAGAGACTTTTCATCTCTTTCCAAATTTTTCTACCAACAGCTGACTTTCAGATTTTATTTACCCATATTTCTAGAATGCCTTAAGAGCAGAGTTATAACCAGATGGTTATGATCTATGAAAGGACATGTTTATTGGAGAATTTTAAAATGCATCAATAACTTTAATGACAAAGTGACTGATTGTTTTTCTTCTAATTACTTTTGAAATGGCCCAAACTGACTTCACTTAGAACTCTTGCCAGCTGTCTGAGAAGTGACTTTCACTCCCTCTGTCTGAGGTGTAAGGATATTAATTGGACACTCTATGTTTTAATTTTTTTTAACTGCTCCACGCATGATTGCATTGTCAAAACAAAATTCCTCAGTACTCTGCTGAAAGAGCTGATTGATGTCAGCGTCCAGTTTCAGAGACCCCAGTCATTCTCTGGTACCTTTACTTTCTTCATAAACTAAGCCTAAAGCAGCAAGTGTCAGCATTAGTTTTCACTCATGGAAGGCATCACAGTTGAGCCCAAGGAGATGTCACCAGACAGCTACATTTGCAAACTTTCTGGCAGTGAGCAAGAGAGGGGAGTTATTTTCCTCATCTGAAAGACACAAAGAGAAATTACGGCAGTGCAATTATTTTCCATTTGTTCTAACCTTCAACTGCAGAACCCAGACAATTTTACAAGCAGAATGCTGAACCCTTGAAAGAGTCCAAAATAAATTCATTGCCTATTATTTGCACATAATTCACCGAAGTCTACAGATATGTGCTTAAATGTTTGTCTCCACGGTATACAAAATGTAGTTAGCTGTAATTAGAGAACAATAATGTAGAAAACTTTTTTTTAATTCTTCATTTGTTTTTATTATGCCAAAATTGTTTGCATGAATT
This sequence comes from Hemiscyllium ocellatum, assembly GCF_020745735.1. NCBI lineage: Eukaryota > Metazoa > Chordata > Chondrichthyes > Orectolobiformes > Hemiscylliidae > Hemiscyllium > Hemiscyllium ocellatum. The sequence continues at coordinate 18,985,461 of NC_083417.1, read as the reverse complement.
CAGACCACATGCATTTTTAATTGGGCCATTTATTAATCCTAATTATGATAGTTATTACATTGTGAATATAAATATCTCTGTTCATTTAAGTCTATTTGTAAACAACTATACTGTTTTCTCACTGACCTAAAGGATATTTACATTGCACTCAACATAACCTTTAAGATTTGAACTCAAAAACATATAGGTTATTAATACCTTAAAGTCATGGCGATATGTAGCATGGAAACAGACCCTTCAGTCCAACTCATCCAAGCCAACCAGATATCCTAATCTAATCTAGTCCCATTTGTCAACACTTAGAACATATCTCTCTAAACCCTTCCTATTCATATCCCCATCCAGATGCCTTTTCCATGGTTTAATTGTATCAGCCTCCACCACTTCCTCTGGCAGCTCATTCCATACATGCACCACCCCCTGCGTGAAAAGGTTGACCCCTTAGGTCCCTTTCAAATCTTTCCCCTCTCACCCTAAACCTATGCCGTCTCGTTATGAACCAGTGTCATGACCACTGCACTACCACACCCAGAATATAGCTGCAGACTTTTGAATCATGAGCATCAAGAGTGAATTGTGGATGCTGATGCGAGTTTCTTAAAAATAATATTGCAGTCATCAAGATTTTGCTGGTTCAATGTTTACTAAATATATTTCTATTTCCAACAGCTAAATTATTCTCTGGCCTCAAATTTAATAAATTGGCTAATTTCTCTGTACACCTCTGTCATTTTCATAGAGCAGGCTATTGTCAACCAGGGAATCAAATTATATTTATCCCTTCAATTAAATATTCAGACTCATGACACATCAGTATGATGACAATATTATGGCATCATCCTTTCAACCTTCTGGTCATGTTTTTTCACTGAGATATGACTGAACCCTAGGAAACATTTGCTTTTGTAAGCAGGGGTTTATTTTATCCAATGGATCATTTGATAAAGGCAATGTGCACTTGAATCATGCATAGTTGAAAAATGTGTTGCTGGAAAAGCGCAGCAGATCAGGCAGCATCCAAAGAGCAGGAGAATCGACGTTTCGGGCATAAGCCCTTCTTTAGGATGTTTTAAATAGAATTATGCATACCAAACATTTTTGAGTTCAATTCTCATTCTGCACTAAGGTGGTTATAGAGTCATAGAGTCACACAGCATGGAAACAGATCTTTCAGTCCAACTCATCCATGCCGATCAGATATCTACACCTGATGGTCTACACCTGAACCTGAGGGGCACCAGTATCCTTGGGGGGAGGTTTGCTAGTGCTCTTTGGGAGGGTTTAAACTAACTCTGCAGGGGCATGGGAACCTGGACTGTAGCTTCAGGGTACAGGACCTTGAGTGTAGGGAGGTTAGGAACAAGGCATCGATTTCGAAGGAGGGTGCCTGTAAACAGAAAGGTGGCTTGAAGTGTGTATACTTCAATGCCAGAAGTATAAGAAATAAGGTAGGTGAACTTGCAGCGTGGGTTTGTACCTGGGACTTCGATGTTGTGGCCATTACAGAGACGTGGGTAGAACAGGGGCAGGAATGGCTGTTGCAGGTTCCAGGGTTTAAATGTTTTAGTAGGGTCAGACATGGGGGTAAAAGAGGGGGAGGTGTGGCATTGCTTGTCAAGGATGGCATTACAGCGGTGGAAAGGACGATGGAGGAAGACTTGCCATATGAGGTAGTTTGGGCTGAGGTTAGAAATAGGAAAGGTGAGGTCACCCTGTTAGGTGTTTTCTACAGGCCTCCCAATAGTCCGAGAGAAGTAGAGGACAGTATTGCGAGGATGATTCAGGAGAAGAGTGAAAGTAGCAGGGTGGTTGTTATGGGGGACTTTAACTTCCCAGATATTGAATGGGAAATCTATAGCTCGAGTTCGTTAGATGGGTTGGTGTTTGTCCAATGTGTGCAGGAGGGTTTCCTGACACAATATGTAGACAGGCCAATAAGAGGTGAGGCTATACTGGATTTGGTTCTAGGTAATGAACCAGGCCAGGTGTTAGACTTGGAGGTAGGTGAGCACTTCGGGGACAGTGACCACAGCTCGGTGATTTTTACTTTAGTGATGGAGAGGGATAAGTGTGCACTGCAGGGCAAGAGCTATAGCTGGGGGCAGGGAAATGATGATGCGGTGAAGCATGACTTAGGATGCGTGGATTGGAAAAACAGGCTTCAGGAGAAGAACACTAATGATATGTGGAGATTGTTCAAGGAACACCTATTGAGTGTCCTTGATAAGTATGTACCAGTCAGGCAGGGAGTAAAGGGTCTTGTGAGGGAGCCGTGGTTTAATAGGGAATTGGAATCCCATGTGAAAGGGAAGAGGGCGGCCTATGTAAGGATGAGGCGTGAAGGTTCAGTTGGGGCGATTGAGAGTTATAAGGTAGCCAGGAAGGATCTGAAGAGAGAGCTAAGAGCAGCGAGAAGGGGACATGAAAAGTCCTTAGTTGGTAGGATTGGGGAAAACCCAAAGGCTTTCTATAGGTATGTCAGGAATAAAAGGATGACTAGGGTAGGTATCGGTCCAGTCAAGGATAGTAGTGGGAAGTTGTGCATGGAGGCGGAGGAGATTGGTGAGACACTAAATCAATACTTTTCGTCAGTATTCACTCAGGAATGGGACTCTGTTGCTGGTGTGAATATTGAGTCACAAGTGATTAGAATGGATGGCCTTGAAGTATGTAGGGAGGAGGTTTTGGGAATACTGGAAAGGATGAAAATAGATAAGTCTCCTGGGCCTGATGGCATTTACCCTAGGATCCTCTGGGAAGCTAGGGAAGAGATAGCAGAGCCATTGGCCTTGATTTTTATGTCGTCATTGTCAACGGGAATAGTACCAGAAGACTGGAGGATAGCGAATGTGGTCCCCTTGTTCAAGAAGGGGAGTAGGGACAGCCCAAGTAACTATAGGCCAGTGAGTCTCACTTCTGTTGTGGGCAAAGTCTTAGAGAGAATTGTAAGGGATAAGATCTATGAACATCTGGATAGGAATAATGTGATCAAGGATAGTCAGCATGGTTTTGTGAAGGGCAGGTCGTGCCTCACAAACCTTATTGAGTTCTTTGAGAAGGTGACTAAGGAAGTGGATGAAGGTAAAGCAGTAGATGTGGTGTATATGGATTTTAGCAAGGCGTTCGATAAGGTACCCCATGGTAGGCTAATGCAAAAACTACGGAGGTATGGCATTGAGGGTGCATTAGAGGTTTGGATTAGGAATTGGCTGGCTGGAAGGAGACAGAGGGTAGTAGTTGATGGACTAGGTTCATCTTGGAGTGCAGTTAATGGGGTGTACCACAGGGATCTGTTTTGGGACCGTTGCTGTTTGTCATCTTTATAAATGATCTAGAGGAGGGGCTTGAAAGCTGGGTGAGCAAGTTTGCGGATGACACAAAGGTCGGTGGAGTTGTGGACAGTGAAGAAGGATGTGGCAGGTTACAGCGGGATATAGATAGGTTGCAGATCTGGGCAGAAAGGTGGCAGATGGAATTCAGTGTAGCTAAGTGTGAAGTCATTCACTTTGGTAGGAGTAACAAGAAGATGGATTACTGGGCTAATGGTAGGCTACTTGGTAGTGTGGATGAGCAGAGGGATCTTGGTGTCCATGTACACAGATCCCTGAAAGTTGCCACCCAGGTAAATAGTGCTGTGAGGAAGGCATATGGTGTACTGGCTTTATTGGTAGAGGAATTGAGTTCCGGAGTCCTGAGGTCATGTTGCAGTTGTATAAGACTCTGGTGCGGCCTCATCTGGAGTATTGTGTGCAGTTTTGGTCGCCATACTATAGGAAGGATGTGGAGACATTGGAACGAGTACAGAGGAGGTTTACCAGGATGTTGCCTGGCATGGTAGGAAGATCGTATGAGGAAAGGCTGAGGCACTTGGGCCTGTTCTCATTGGAGAAAAGAAGGTTTAGGGGAGATTTGATAGAGGTGTATAAAATGATTAGGGGTTTAGATAGGGTAGACACTGAGAACCTTTTACCGCTAATGGAGTCAGCTTTTACTAGGGGACACAGCTTTAAATTAAGGGGTGGTAGGTATAGGACAGATGTTAGGGGTAGATTCTTTACGCAGCGGGTTGTGAGTTCATGGAATGCCCTGCCAGTAGCAGTGGTGAACTCTCCCTCTTTATGGTCATTTAAGCAGGCATTGGATAGGCATATGGAAGTTATTGGGCTAGTGTAGGTTAGGTAGGATTTGGTCGGCACAACATCGAGGGCCGAAGGGCCTGTACTGCGCAGTATTTTTCTATGTTCTATGTTCTATGTTCTATATCCTAAATTTATCTAGTCCCATTTGTTAGCATTTGGCCCATATCCCTCTAAGTCTTTCCTCTTCATGAACCCATCTAGATGCTTTTTAAATGTTGTAGTTGTACCAGCCTCCACCACCTCCTCTGGCTCATTTCATACACACACCACCCTCTGTGTGAAATAATTGTTACTTTGGTCCCTTTGAAATCTTTCCCCTCTCACCTTAAACCTATGCCTTTTAGTTTTGGACTCCCCTACCCTTAGGATAAGAACTTGGCTATTCACTCTATCTATGTTCCTCATAATTTTATAAACTTCTATAAGGTCACCTCTTAGCCTCTGACACTCCAGGGAGAAAAACCCTTGCCTACTCAGCCTCTTCTTATAGCTGAAACTGACCAACTGGGTAACATCCTTGTAAATATTTTCTGAAGCCTTTCACATTTAGCATCTTTCCTATAGAAGGTGGATCAGAATTGAATGTAATTTTTCAAAAGTGGCCTAACTAATGTCCTATACAGCTGCAACATGACCTCTCAAATCCGAACTCAATGCACTGACCAATAAAGGCAAGCAGACCAAACATTCTCCTAACTATCCTGGGCACCCATGACTTTACTTTCAAGGAACTATGCACCTCGATCCAAAGGTCTCTTTGTTCAGCAACATTCTGCACGACATTAACGTTAAGTGTGTAAGTTCTGCCCTGATTTGCATTTCCAAAATACAGCACCTCGCATTTATCTGAATTAAACTCCATCTGCCACTTTTCGACCCATTTGCCCGTCTGATCCTGTTGTAATCTGAGGTACTCTTCTTTGCTGTCCACTACTCCAGCAAATTTGGTGTCATCTGCAAACTTATTAAACATACTTCCAATATTCACATCCAGGTTCATTTTAGTCCTAGAAAACTGAAGTAGGAGAGAGTGCCCAACATTAATGTCATTAAGATCTAATGAAAGATTATTGACCTGAAATATTAAATAGAACATTAAATGCCAACTCCACTTGGGAAAGTTGGGTGTTATAGAGTGGAAAGGTGTGAGGCACATGTCCATTAGCTTCCCAGTATTCCTTGTATTTTACCTTTGGAGAGGTGGTGAAGTACTGGTGGATGACTTAGCTGCCTGAGGTCAATTAAGACACTTAAGTGTTATACATAAAGTCATTTAGTCATACAGTTAAACAGCATGGAGACAGACCCTTTCATCCAACTCATCCATGCCAACCAGTTATCCTGAATTGATCTAGTCTTGTTTGCCTGCATTTAGCCCATATCCCTCTAAAGACTTCCTATTCATGTACCCATCCAGATACCTTTTAAATGTCATAATTGTATCTGCCTCCATCACTTCCTCTGGCACCTGGCTCCACACATGCACCACCCTCCATGTGGAATACTGGCCTTCAGATCCCTTTTTCGTCTTTCCCCTCTCATCTTAAATCTGTGCCCTCCAGTTTGAACTTCCCTACCCTGGGAAAAAGATCTTGGCTATTCCTCCTATGTGGCACAGTGGTTAGCACTGCTGCCTCACAGCGCCAGAGACCTGGGTTCAAATCCTGCCTTGGGCAACTGTCTGTGTGGATTTTACACATTCTCTGCGTGGGTTTGCTCCGGTTTCCTCCCACAGTCTAAAGATGTACAGGTTAGGTGAATTGGCCATGCTAAATTGCCTGTAGTTAGGTGCAGGGGAATGGGTCTGGATGGGTTGCTCTTTGGAGGGTCGGTGTGGACTTGTTGGGCCGAAGGGCCTGTTTCCACACTGTAAGCAATCTAATCCATGCCTCTCATGATTTTATAAATCTCTATCAGGTCACCCCTCAGCCTCCCACTCCAGGAAGATATGCCTCAGCCTATTCAGCCTCTCCCTATAGCTCAAATACTCCAATCCCAAAAACACCCTTTGCCTTTAAAAGAATCCCCCTTTAAGGATTGCAGGTGCTGAGTGTATACAATCTGCCAAAACTGAGTCTGCTGTGAATTTGCAAGATGAAAACCCAGAAATCACTTGAATGCAGCTATGTCTGCTTCATAACTCAGGTAAATGTACCTTACTGTTTCAAATAAATTAAGCCACAAAGTCAATAAATCTCCAGTGAGTGATTGATTGATTATTAAGCCATTATCTTTAATATGAAAAAAGTGACTAATTAGCGGCGACTCAAGGACCTAATTGTGTGTTGACTGGCATTTTACCCACAGTGGGGAGGCACTGCACCATCTATAGTAAAACCTACTGGCTTCCTGGCAGACTTAGAGTTCTGGTCCTTCCTGATCAGGCACTCGGTGGCCCATGAGGTCTCTTAGTAGCAAAGGATGCCCCTCCTGGATGGTCTGCCCTTCATTTGCAATCATTACCCCCCAACCCCTCTCCCCCCCCCTTCAAACCATCCCCACACTTATTGCCAGGATCTGTCTGATTGGACCCAATGATCCTCAACGCATGTATCTGCATTCTGGATCTGCTTGGGGAATGCCAATTGCTGCAGTCCTGGCTTAGTCTCAATAGTATTTGTGGAACTGAGGATCTAACAGCCACCTGATTACTTGGCGAGGGTGGAGCGACGAGGAGCATATCGTTTCTTAGAATGGCCAAAGTCTAATCATAAAAACATAAGGATTTTGAGCAGATGCAGGTTACTTAGCCCCTGTTTTCCCATTCAGGTTTCAAATTCTAATCTCTGTCATCATGCAACATGTCTCTATAATAGCTACTGGATAGCATTTATTTATATCAATATATGACATAAATTAATTCACCTTTTTATGAATCCATATACTGAGTTTTTATATGTTATCCTTGTATTATTTAAGTTGATTGCTGGTACATTCTTAGGCCAGTGAGAGGAGAAGCTGTGTTCATGTGGTATCCCCGACATTAACTCTCTGCACAGATGCCTCCTCATCTGCTATGTGTTTGATCGATTCTTTACTATTTTTTATCTCAATAAAGGGTTCCACTTTTATTAAAAGTTTTAGTGCCCATTAAACACAATCTTAAAGGATCTGTTCAGTTGATGTTGTTATTTGTTGGCTCTTGAGTTGGGGAACTTGCTAAAGGGCACCAAATAAACAGAAAAAGAACAGAAATGATGGAGGATGTTTTAATTTCAAAGGGTGGAAAGGCAAAAAAAAATTAAATTCTCCAACATGACTCTAACCTACACACAATCTACCAGGTTTTAACCTTAATGGGTCAGGGGAGGGGCGCAGGGTGGCAGTGAAAACCTGTTAAAGTGAATGGGTTTCCTAAGTCTGCATAGTTCATCTCCACTTGATCCGGCTGACCACTACCATTATTCCTCTCTACCCCCACACCCTCCTTCAGGCTGTCGGACGTACCTGACACAGCGTCCCCAGCTGCTTTCCCTATCAAAGTGGCTGACTGTCAGCAAGAAAACCTGTTGTAAACCTTAAAATTAAATATTAGAAGGAAAAGCATCCCACCCTGGGCTCATATCAGTGCCAATACTTAAACAACAATTACAAATTTTAACAGCTCCTACAAAGGCTCTGGGTTTACAGATAAATTAAAGACTTGACCTGTCATCTTATTTTTCTGGCTAATCTCCATAGCTGCAATCCCTTGGTTTATGTAGGCAGCTATTACTGAAACACTGTTACAAAATTCATGCCAAATTTGCACAATAGCTGAATACTTGGAGCGGAATTAATTTTATTGAAGGCATCCATAGCCTTATAGTGCTATTCAGTTTGACTGTATTTTAATTTTTGACAGTTTTAATTGGTTGAACAAGTGCAAAAGATAAACGCCGAAAAGTAATACTTAAAAATGCTTTCCAGGACACACCCATTTACTGATTGCCTGATAGGCAATAACATATTGGTTAGCTTTAATCCCTGAGAAACTTGATGTTTATGCACACAGCTTTCAAGTTCAAAGGTTCACTTGCCTGCTCAGATGTCCCACAGTCAATGAGGTAGCAACCATTCTACATCCAGCACATTCTTGGCAAGTTGCAGTCAAGTGAAAATGCAAGGAGTAGCAAAGACGTGGAGCCAATTACATAAATATATCATTGCATGTGAAAGTTTAATACAAGGATTTGGATGGTGCCTAAATAAGTCATGCAAGTATACAGTAAAGAAAAAAATGAGAGGCAAAGTTTGGTTAATTGCCTAATGCATTTCACTGAAGCATAGAAATTAGGAATGTGTAGAGAACCACATTGAACTGAATCCACAGCACCACCTCCTCCTACACCCCCAATCCCCATCTCATAATTATTCCCACACGCTGCCTCACAACCTCCAAGAAATCTGTATCAATGGATTCCCAAAAGCTGTGATTCACACAAAGTTTTGTGAAGACTGAAGAGGTATGAAGACAGTAATGCAGTTTTGCTCTTAGAGAATTTCTAAGATAATAGTTTCACAATACTTTTACTGTCCTTATTAGTCAAAAGAACTGAATAAGAAAGCCACAAAATTGTGTTTTGAAATGTCTTTTGCTCTTAATTTTGCTTCATCTGCCCTTGAATATGGTGACTCATACTATGATTCTGCAAATGTCATTGGACCCCACACTACCTTGTCTGCATACTTGACCTCACCATTGGTCAGAGGCTATATGTATAAACACTACCACTTCCAAGTCACATGTCATTCCAAATTGGAAATATTTTATGGATTATTTATCATAGCTGGATCAATGATCAAAAGTATCTATCTGTCAACATTGGAAGAGTACCTTTGCTAGATTGGCTGCAACAGAAGAAGGCTCAGACTATCTTCTCAAGTATTACTAGGACAATAAATGCCAACCTTCCCATTATTTCAGTATGAAAAGAATAGACTGTGAAAACATTTCAGAATAGATTCGATAAATTCAGTGGGAATACCTTGAGTTCATGAGATTTGAGTTCATGCATTTGAGTGATGCTGACATTTCTATTGTGACAATATGTGAACTACAACCATAAATTGATTTTAATACTGTCTCTTATCAATGAATAATGAATGTTTCGCCTGCAAAATAAGATGAAAATAGCAATGACTTGCATATTGCTGCTTTAACATGAAAAAAAATCCCCATGTTTCTTTTTAAAAGTAGAAGATGCTGGAGTTGACATATTGGATGTCAGAGACCTCTCTTCCCTGAATATTGGGCATGTTTTAGATTTGTTAACATGATTGCTTCTGTTATTGCCAGCCATTTCATTTGTGTTGGGTGTTGCCCTGTCCTGTGGGATTCTCCAGGAGACTCCAGGTATTCACGTCTGCAATGCTCCAGTGAACAAGCCAGAAGAAAAGTCATAGCAGTGTAAGCATTTTTAGTCTTATTTTGTTCACTTTTATTAGTTAGGAAAAGATTGAAGATGAGAAAGAAGAAGATTGTGTAACCATTCATTATGAAAATATTGAAGATGCGAAAGAAGAAAATTGTATGATGAGGCAGGAAGATTATATCTCCAAGTATGCATCTAATCAGAGCTGACAACCTTATCAACGCCATCTGTATAAATGAGAATTATGAGCACAACTTTATTTCTGTTCAGTAAATATGATGTCTTAGGAGTACAGTTCATTCATTCTGATTTATTTTCGGATTATTGTATATGTCAGGTATCAATATTTTTTAAATATAGCTGTAATGCATTCCATCTTTATCTCCCTCCAACCTCTGAACCATGCACTAATCACTTTAATGTGTAACTAAATTGATTGCTGATCATTTCCAGTAGTACTGGTAATGGTCACAAGTAGGCACAGCTGAGCCTTCATTGTCTTTACAGTGTACCATTGCTTCCTTTCTTTATTCTCCATGTTGAGTTATCTTTGTGTTTTCTTTAGTGTATAGAAAACTTTTAATTCCATTTTGCCTCCAACAGGATGTTTTACCTGATAGAGGAATGCTTACTTCTTATACTGTAAGAAACTAGGTGTGCATAGCATAGTATTGAAGAATCCAATAGAAGTTTATAGCAGCTAGCTATTATATACAATTATTATATTCTCAGGCACATAAGTGTCTGGGCTTACATTAATCTATGATATTTTGCAGAGTAGCATGCATGGGTGAGGAGGTGGTGAAGTGGTACTGTCACTAGGTTAGTAATCCAGATCCCTGGTTTTGGTGATGTGGGTGAAATTTGAATTCAATTTAAAAAACCTGGAATAAAAAACTCAATAAAGAAACTCAATTGTTGTAAAAACACATTTTGTTAATAAACGTTTTTAGGGGAGGGAATCAGTCAACATTAATTGGTCTGGCCTGCATATGACTCCAGATCCATCGCAACATGGTTGACTCTTTTGGGCAATCAGGGCTGGCCTAGCCCAAATCCCACCAAGCAGTTTTCAAAAATGTGTGATATAATAAACGTGTCTCTTAAACGTATATTGACAAACTGACCATGAGACATAACACGACAGGCCCTCATGATTATTTTCCAGCTTTTTGTTTGTCTCTCCATGTACGTAACCTTTAATTGGTAATGGGAATTGCTCATCATCCCATTTGCCTTATTCTGCAACTTATATAATGACCTTCAGTATCTCAAAGCAGAAATATGGCACAGAATTGCATTTCCAGGTAGTGATACATACCCTAGAAAATAGGGCTGATTTGTAATAAGCTCTCATTTCATTGGGCTTCCATATGAAAGTAATGAGTTGACATTAGCTTTCTTTGGGATTTTGATTTTCAACCACGTGTGTGAAACAAGTATCTGAAGTGCAAGTAGGCAAGCAAGCTACTGTAGGTAAAGAACAGATTTTATAAAACATAATGTTCTCCTAAGCATGTTACATGGTATATTGGATACCAGCTTAGCTCCAACACAATTACAGCTTTGATGTCTGTGTAATAATATTGATTGTTGTTTTTGGAATTCAGAAAGGCACAACATCTATGAGGCTGTTCACTGAGCCAGCACAGACTGTTTTCTCATCAGATAGACAGAATGCTTTCTCTAGTAAAATTTGCAGATATTGAACCTGGCATTGCGATATATTGTTATAGCTGAGCATTTTGTTATACTGCCCTCTTTTCTGTCCTTCCTGTTAGTGAGGCATAAATTAAGTTGTTTGTCAGGAACATTATACTTGACCATGGATTAGTTTTAGTGCAATGCATTTTAAAGAAAGCTATGAAAATGGGATGAATTCTTTAAAGTTTTACACTTCATTTGAGAATTTAAGGACTGACAAACATTGTGACATGTTTTTTGGAACTTCTAAAGTTCATTTAGTGGAAGTTTGATCAATTTAAAAGATTGCTGTAAATGTACATAGTTGATTCATATGGTATGTAATAGAAAAAAGTATCATTGAAGACATATATGGGGACAATGGAAGATTCAAAACCAAGGGAGTGGGATTGATGTAATTACAAATAAAGGTTAAACATTGGCTGAAAACAAACAAAATAGGAGATGAAGAAAAAGTAAATGTTTCCCTCACCGTGATGGGGCAAGATGCTTTTGATGTATTATTCGATCAATATTTCTCATGGCACCCCAGTACTATGGATTGTTCTGAAATTAATTGGATTCTGGATGCATTCTATGGTACAACTAAGAATGCAATGATGCTGTGGGTTGCGTCTTATGAAAAGAAGCAGTTGCCAAATTAGATTGTTGCAGATTGTATTCTCAAATTAATGAAGCTCTCACAACAATGGAGCAAGCTTAGAAATCAACCAGGAAACTTAAGAAGAATAAAATCCAGGATAAGATTTTGAGCAAAGCCAGTAGCTAACTTTGAAGGAAGCTTGAAAGCAAGCTATAACTATTCAAATGACAGAAAGAGAAAGTTACATATTGTAAGGCAGTTCTCTTATAATGGCAGGAAGGTCTATTGGATTTCAGTAATGCCATGGTAGCCAAGTTCACAGTCTCAGAGAAGGAATTTGGACGTTCCTATTGTTATGGTAATCACCAACCCTCTAGATGTTCTGTCAAAGTGGGAAATTGGTCTCATTCAGACAGCACAGAGAAAACAGCAATGCTCCAGCTTATAGCATTACTCAAATACAGATGCTTGTGTTACATTGCAGATGCTGAACCCTTCTGTTAATTAAAACCAAACACCCAGAAAACTCACCGCACCTTGTAATCTATTAAGAGTAAGTAAGTGAAAGAGAACTCCTAATTTCCACAATTTAAAGAAAAATAACAATTTATTTTCCTAAGTCTAATCACAAACACTAAACAAACTATTAACAAACTGAACAGTCTTTCCCCTGACTAACCACTACCCCTCAAATGAACACAATTCTATTAACATGCTGCTCCAATAATACAATTATTAAACATTACATTAACTTAATCTCAAATCCACATAGTCCTTCTGGTTTTCCAAGTCTGCTATCTTCTCACTGAGTCTTTCTTTCTTTTTACTGCAATTATTTTTTTTAACGGGAAAAGGTACCTTTAGATATAGATAGTGTCTTCCACTTTCTCTAAGAGCTCTTCATTTAGATAAGCAGTTAGCTCTACAGCAGTTGCTCTGATGAGTTCTCAAAATGTCTCCTTTTTTTGTAACCCCAATATCATTCCCTCTTGTTGGTCTGATGTTGTCAATATAATAAATTCAAACTCAGTTGGGTTTTAGTACCCTGAGCATAATTTAAATTAATTGGTTAAATTTGAATTGTTGTCAAAACGGCAATGAAAATTCAGGTATCTATTTAACAGCCAATTGTTACATGCATCTATTTTGGAATAGTCCATCTCTTGGTCGTTCTGCGTTCGGGCAGCTGTGGCTGTACTTTAAAATTATTTTAAAATACAGAAAATACTTTCTATCATAAAGTGACCATGCATTCGTTTGACATTGTAACACTTGGGCATTGTTAGTCTTAGTCCTGTACACAATAGCACTCAACGCAGTCATGATTTCCAAAGCAATTATTAGTCTATTAAGCACTAATGTGCTGGCTTAGAATTTCAGAAGCCATGTGTCACTTGTAGGTGACATTGATATAGAATATCTACAATCCAGAAACAGATCATTTGGCCCATCAAATCTACATCAACCTTCTGAAGAGAATCCCACCTTATTCCCTTAACCCGACATTCATCATGGCTAATTCATGTAACCTGCATATCCCTAGACACTACGGGCTAATTTAGCATGGCCAGTCCACCTAATGTGCATCCCTTTGACTGTAGGAGGAAATCAGAGCACGTGGCACAAACCATTGCAGACAAAGGGAGAACGTGCAGTCACCTGAGGGCAGAATCAAACCCAGATCCCTGGTGCTATGAGGCAACAATGTTAAGCACTGATCTGCCATGCTGCCCTGTTTTTCCTAAACAGGTTTAAGAAATTTGTTCATTTTTTTCAATTTTTTTCCTTCTCCTCTTGAGATTGTAGGCAGGTTTGGAGCATTGTTTCACAACTACAGGCAGTTCTTAGCCCAACTTCCTTAATCCTCAAGTTCTCAGCAGTGAACCTAATGTCAGCTAGCAGCTTATTTCTCACTATCAGTTCTGTTCCCGTCTCATCAAATGGCTCCTGTCAATCACTTTCCTGCCGAAATGACTGAATAGTGATAGCAAAGGGAATGTAAGCAGCAAAATCAAAAGATACAACAGTACCCTCATTGACATTAACCAAGCCAACCACAATTAGCATTATGATTTCAACTGGCATTCAGTGGTTGCACTTACACCTTTGAGTCAGGGGATATTATATTCAAATCCCACATGAAGCTTGAACATAAAATCCAGCCTCATGTTCAGGGTTGTACTGAGGGATTGCTGGCCTGTTACACGTGCCATCTTTGAAATGATACACTTAGCCAAGGCATTTTTGTGTCGACTGAATAGACCCCGGGTCATTATTTCTATGATCAGTGACTTTCTCCCTGGTACATGACAATATTTATCTGTCAATCAGTATCAGCAAAAGAAGTGACCTTATCATTATAAAATGGTGCATAAATTGTTTGCCCTTTCATTTGCAGGAGTAACAATACTTAAAAATAATTCATAATCTATTAAATGGTTTGGATATATTTAGGTATGAGAAACACTCTCTCTATATATAAGTAGAGCATCCTCATTTTTCAAGAGCTGGGTAAGGTGAGAAGGCAGCACCAAGAACTATCTCAGCCAATCCAGTGATTGAACCCACAGTTGATGTAATTCTGCACTCTGCTGTAGCCATATGATCACCAGGCCTAATCAATCCCCAAAGGTCAATCTAAGTATGTTCTATCTTGGGCAATGGAACAAGCCATAAGGAAAGTAGGCATGCATAAAAATTTTTCTTTTGGTTGACAGTAAATAATTTCTCTTGAACTGGACACACTTTTCACTTACTGTTGATACAAAGGAAAGTTGTGAACATTATAAAACTGGGCTATCCCATTATTTAAGGGAACAATAAAAATATTCTTATTCCATTGTATGTCCCTGCAGTTTTAGTAGAAAGGCTTTGGTAAAGGAAGCAACGAAAGTGTCAGAATCACCAGCATTTAGATGCAGGATTCTGATCTTGAGATGGGGGAGTGAAAATTAAGGCTATCATCAAGTGTTAGGGGACCTGGCAAAGTCCGGCATTACAAACAATGCAAACAAAGAATGGAGTGCATTCTTAAAATTCACCCTTCTGCAATTTTGCAAACTTTATGGAATTAGACCTTTACTACTCCATATATATATATATGTGTGTGTATATATATATATATATATATATATATATATAGATCTATGTATAAGATTAAATTACACATTTAGGAAATAACATACTACATTTAAGAGAAGCAGGCATGAAATCCCTGTTTAAGTAAATTCATCTCATTATCTGTGGGATCATACTTTGCAGAAAATCCCTGTTGGATTCATTACAACATCCCCTACACCCCAATGTGAACTGTTTCATGGTATTTCATGAAAATATAAATAATTTTCTTTGTCATACTGTAATATAGAATATTTGAAATTGAGGTTTAACAAATAGAAGTCAACAATTTTATATTATTTCAGGATAATAATTGAGAAGTTTGCAGTATCTGTTATCATCATTAGTGTGAGATAGTCTTCATCTCCTAAAGAAAAGTGCCTTTATTGATCACACAACACCAGGTTACAATAACCTGGTTATATAACCTGGTGTTGTGTGATTTTTAACTTTGTCCACTCCAGTCCAACACCAGCACCTCCGAACCATGCCTTTATTGAAGTTGTGAGTAATATAAAAGTATTTGGTTGACCTGGTACTTAGGGTAGCAGGGTCTGAACTTTAAATTACAGTCATTCCTGCCTGACAGTAAGTAAATAAACAATTCACAGCTGCACAGGCTAAACACAGAAACACATCTATCTCTTAGGAGCATGATTGCTGAACAAGTAATTAAGTGTGAAACGTGAGAACTGAATGTCACCCACTAAAAGATAAAGGTCTTCAGTTGCAAATTAAGTGAGATTCTCAGAGCTGTGTTAACCCTTGAAGAACCAAACATAAAATAATGACATCTAATATATTTTACAGACTACCCACTGCAACAGTACTCGTCAAATTGGAGCACTTTTAAATTGAAAACTTTTTTTAGAATTCCTACAATCCAATAAGCCCACACCAACCCTCTGAAGAGTAACCCACCCAGACACTTTGTCCCACATTTACCCCTGACTAGTGCACCTAATCTGCACACCCCTGAACAATTCAGCATGGCCAATTCACCTCTCCTGCACATCTTTAGACTATGGGAGGAAACCGGAGCACCCGGAGGAAACCCACATAGACACGGGGAGACTGTGCAAGCTCCACCAAGACATCACCCGAGGTTGGAGTCGAACCTGGGTCCCTGTGAGGCAACAATGCTAACCACTGAACTACCACACCATCCATTTCTTGAGAAGAATTTGAAGTAAGCATGGGCGGCACGGTGGCACAGTGGTTGGCACTGCTGCCTCACAGCGCCAGAGACCCAGGTTCAATTCCCGCCTCAGGTGACTGACTGTGTCACATTCTCCCCGTGTCTGTGTGGGTTTCCTCCGGGTGCTCCGGTTTCCTCCCACAGTCCAAAAATGTTCAGGTTAGGTGAATTGGCCATGCTAAATTGCCCATAGTGTTAGGTGAAGGGGTAAATGTAGGGGAATGGGTTTGGGTGGGCTGCGCTTCGGTGGGTCGGTGTGGACTTGTTGGGCTGAAGGGCCTGTTTCCACACTATAAGTAATCTAATCTAATCTAAACCAGTTTAATTTGACTTGACTAAAACCGCCTGTGTGTGGGGTGGGGCGGTGGTGTTGAGAAGCAATTAAAAGCTTTGTTCCAACATTTAATGTATATTACTAAAAGTATATAAACATAATCTCTACATTTAGGCTGTGCTTACCATATCAACTCTACTACTTTGATAAGAGCCAGTTTAGCCAATGTAATCAGTTCTCTGCTTTCATGATCTAAATTAAACAAAATCCAGTGTAGCAGTGAAGCCAGCAACACCAATCTCTTTATCAGGGATATTTAGTCTGTGTTAAGTCAATAAGACAGAAAATCAGAAGTAGATTAGAGTCTATTTGCAAATGGTTGGTGTATTCCTGCAGAGATTTGTTTTGTCAAAACAATGCTGAGCAAATTTCAGAGTATTGACTGAAATATTATGCCATAGTTTTTCTCATTGCTTTGAATTAGGTCATTTCAAAAGGTGTCAACGATGTTGCTGTGGGTCTGGAGTAAGGATGGCAGATTTCTTTCCCTCAAGGCTATTAGTCACTCACAAGGATTTTTAAGAAGCATCAATCATGGTTTTGTGGCCGCTGTTAGACGAGCGTTTAACTCCTGAATGTGTTAATTGCATTCAAATTTTGTTATTGTGGTGATTCAAACTCATGTCCCCAGAACATTAGCCTGGGTCTCTATTTTAATAGTCCAGTGGCAACACCAATAGCCACTCATCTACCATTTGGGATAGGGCAAGGTAATTCAGCCCATCATGGCTGTGCTGGGTCTTTGAAAGAGCTGAAAATGTGTTGCTGGTTAAAGCGCAGCAGGTCAGGCAGCATCCAAGGAACAGGAAAAAGAGTGATCTTTCTCTTCTTCGGAATACAAGTTTGATGGAAAGGGCTGCATTGTGTTGTCCTATCTTTCACATCACTTAGATGTGAAATTTGGCCAATTTCTCATGCTTCCATGTTTACCTTTCCTGAATTGCATCCCCTCAGCTGGTCACATATTTTCTATAAATCAAAAGTGTTTTTTTTATTTCTCCTGTGGTATCCACTTGTCTCTTTCTAATATTGCATTTAATCACATCACATTTTCCATCAAAACACTTCACGCATCATTCTCTTCCTTGATTGTCACGTGTGCTGAGTATTTCATGCTCCTTTCTCCTCTCTTCCTCTATTTGCTAGAAAACATGAGTGTGTCTGTTCTCTCACAGATGTTGCCTGAGCTGTTGAGTTTGTCCAGCCCCTTCTTGTTTTTGTTTCAGATTTCCAGCAACTAATTTTCTTTTGTTTACTTTCGTTTAAATTAGGCTAAAGAATTAACCAAAAGCAAATGTAGGCTGTTTAAAAATACCGTGGTGTGAACTATCCTAGCCAACATGGCATCTTGTGCAGAGCAGGCTGTTCCTGTTAATCTTGGAACTTTTGCAAAAACAAAGTGTGATAATTGAGTTTCTGGAAAACAAGACATTGATTCTGATCTAATTTTTTTTAAAAGGATACATGCTTTGTTGAATCATTGTACTCATCTCCTCAGTACCAGAAAATGTTGGTTGTTTTTTTTAACATGCATTGTGAGCTCTAGATATTGTCAATTCAGTCGTTGGACATGTCAGGTTTCAAGTCAATTATGTTATATGAGACTTAACCCAACCTCAGGAATACACAGCTTTCTCCAAAGTAGGCACAAGAATGTTATTCCCATTCAAGCTGTTAAGCAGGACACAAATACCTCTTTAACTGATTTCCAACAAAAATGGTTTTCACTTTCATTCCCTTAAAAGAACAAAATAACTAATTGCCTCATGTTGCTATTCCCCTTAAGTGCCATGTCCAGGGCAAGTGTCCTGAACTGTGCAAATCAGCTCTGGACTGCCAATGCTCTACCAGGCACAATGACTTTGTAAGTATGATAACAGTGCCAGGAATCCCAGGAAGTCCAAGTAGAGACTAATGCAATGAGTGGGAGAATTGGACTCATATTAAACAAGGGGTGAACCATAGAAGCAAGGTCAAGATTAGAGTGATGCGGAAAAAGCACAGCAGGTGAGGCAGCATCTGGGGAGCAGGAAAATCGATGTTTCGGGCAAAAGCCCTTCATCAGGATTGAGGCAGGGAGCCTTGGGGGTGGAGAGATAAATGGGAGGGGGTTGGCTGTGGGGGAGGTAGCTGAGAGTGCAATAGGTAGATGAAGGTGGGCGTGAAGATGATACGTTGGAGAGGAGGGTGGAGTGGATAGGTGGCAAGGAAGATTGACTGATGGAACAGGTCATGAGGGCAGTGCTGAGCTGGAAGGTTGGAACTGTGGTAAGGTGGGGGTAGGGGAAATGAGACAACATTGATGCCATGGGGTTGAAGAGTCCCGAGGCAGAAGATGAGGGGTTCTTCCTTCAGGCATTGAGTGGTAAGGGAGTGATGATGGAGAAGGCCCAGGACCTGCATGTCCTCAGCAGAGTGGCAGGGGGAGTTGGAATGTGCAGCGTGGTGGAGTTGATTGGTGCGGGTGTCCTGGAGACGTTCTCTGAAGCACTCTGCAAGTAGGTGTCCAGTCTCTCCAATGTAGAGGAGACTGCATCGGGAGCAACAGATACAGTAATGACAAATGTGGAAGTGCAGGTGAAACTTTGATGGATGTGGAAGGCTCTTTTGGAGCCTTGAACAGAGGTGAGGGGGGAGGTGTGGGCACAGGTTTTGCAGTTCCTGCAGTGGCAGGGGAAGGTGCCAGGAGGGGAGGATGGTTGTTAGGCGGCATGGACCTGACCAGGTACTCGCAGAGGGAATGGTCTTTACGGAAAGCAGATAGGGGTGGGAAGGGACACGTATCTCTGGTGTTGGGGTCTGTTTGTAGTTGACGGAAATGGTGGAGGATAATGCAATGTATGTGGAGATTGGTGGGGTGGAAGGTGAGGACCGGGGGGTTCTGTTCTTTTGCATTTGGAGTGTTGGAGTTTGAGGGCAGAGGTGCAGTACATGGATGAGATGTGCTGGAGGGCATCATCAACCATGTGGGAGGGGAAATTGCAGTCTTTAAAGAAGGAGGTCATCTAATGTGTTCTGTGGTGGAAGTGGTCCTCCTGGGAGCAGATACACCGGAGGTGGAGGAATAGGGAATAAGGGATAGCATTTTTGCAAGAGGCAAGGGTGGGAGGAGATATAATCCAGGCAGCTGTAGAAGTTGGTGAGTGTGTATCTGGTCAGGTCCATACCACCTAACAACCCATCCTCCCCTCCTGGCACCTTCCCCTGCCACCACAGGAACTGCAATACCTGCGCCCATATCTCCATCCCCCACCCCCATCCGAGGCCTCAAAGGAGGCTTCCACATCCATCAAAATTTCACCTGTACTTCCACACTTGTCAGGAGTATCCCTTGCTCTGATGCGGTCTCCTCTACATTTGGGAGACAGGACACTTACTTGCACAGCGCTTCAGAGAACATCTCTGGGACACCCACACCTCGCCCTCCCACTCTGCCAAGGACATGCAGGTCCTGAGCCTCCTCCGTTGCCACTCCCTTACCACTCGACACCTGGAGGAAGAATGCCTCATCTTCCACTCGGGATCCTTCAACCCCATGGCATCAATGTGGATTTCACCAGTTTCCTCATTTCCCCTTCCCTACCTTACCCAAGTTCCAACCTTCCATCTCAGCACTGTCCTCATGACCTGTCCCACCTATCAATCTTCCTTCCCACCTATATGCTTCAACCTCCTCTCTGGCCCATCACCTTCACCTCCACCTCTACCTACCTATCACACTCTCAGTTATCTTCCCCACCCCCCTCCCATTTATCTCTCCATCTCCGAGGCTCCCTACCTCATTCCTGATGAAGGGCCTTTGCCTGAAATGTCGATTTTCCAGTTCCTCAGCTGCTGCCTGACCTGCTGTGCTTTTCCACCACCAGTCTAATCTTGACTCCGATCTCCAGCATCTGCAGTTCTCACTTTTGCATAGAGGCAAGTAACCTAGTTAATGAAATGTGTTTTGGATGAAAGCATGAGAAACTCACATGGCCTCAAGGAGAGAAACCCTCTGAAAATGGACAAAAATTATACTTAGAGGAGAAAGTGAGGACTGCAAATACTGGAGATTAGAGCTGAAAATGTGTTGCTGGAAAAACGCAGCAGGTCAGGCAGCATCCAAGGAGCAGGAGAATCGACATTTCGGGCATGAGCCCTTCTTCAGGAACTTCCTGTTTCACAATATCCTCATACTCCTCCTCAGATGACTGCTCTCAAACCCCCTGTTCTTCAGCATCTAACGCATCGCTTTGTTGACTGCTCCAAGAGTGTAGAATACAGCACATCAGGATTAACTACCAACCCTGCCAATTCCTGAAGAAGGGCTCATGCCCGAAACGTTGATTCTCCTGCTCCTTGGACGCACCTGCTGCGCTTTTCCAGCAACACATTTTCTGCAAAAATTATACTTACCCTGTTTCTGGTGAGATTCAGACATATGCCTTATTTAGTAACTGTAGAGATGCATGAGATACAAGGTTTAAATTCTATTAGTCCAGGATTAATTTAAGTGCTGTATAAATTTTGGCAATGAAAGGACAATGCATACACAGTCCCTGATTTGTAAATCGATATCTAATTGTGTATTTTGTAAAATAGCTTCCCTGAGTAACATTTTGGGCTGAATTCTACCTTTTCCTGACAAAGTACCAGTTTCATGAAATTCCACTAAGGTCAAGTGAGATTGCATCTTACCAAATTCCCCTCATTAACTACTAACCCAGCCAATTCTAGTCCATAGATGTCCAGGTTATCTGCATTGACCATGTTAAATTGCCTACAGTGCCCATGGATGTGCCGGCTAGGTGATTAATCATGGGAATTAAAAGGGTTACAGACTTAGAGTAGGGCTTCGGTCTGGGTCGGGATGTTCTTTGGACAGTTGCTGTGAACCTGAGGGGCCGAATGACCTGCTTCCACACTGCAGGGTTTCTATGATTCCAGACAACCACTCGCCAGTCCAAGAACAAATCACCACTCAACAGAAATTCACCAAAAGTGCAATATCCCTGGCTCCCATGCCATCTTTAAAAGGTTGCTGTGCATCCAGACAATGCTTGGAATTCTGCATTTATACCCCTCATCAATTCTGATTAGATTCCCTACAATGTGGAAACAGGCCCTTCCAGTCCACACCGACCCTCTGAAGAGTAACCCACCCCGATCCATTTCCCTAACACTATGGGCAATTTAGCATGGCCAATTCATCTGACCCGCATATCTTTGGATTGTGGGAGGAAACCAGAGCACCCAAAGGAAACCCACGCAGACAAGGCGAGAATGTGCAAACTCCACACAGACAGTTGCCCAAGTTGCCCTGGTGCTGTGAGGCAGCAGTGCTAACCACTGTGCCACCATGCCGCCCTCATTACGTTAGGGTACAGCCAATACAAATCCACTGTACTCATCACATAGAGCCAGCATAGCTGACACTCTCTCGCATTTACAACCCCATTTTCTCATCTAGTTACTGCTTAGCCACCAGGCCTTAGCTTAATCCTATCTAAAAGCCCTCTCCAACTCACTGCAACTCTGTTACAACCAATGCCCATCGGAGACTGACAGTTTGCCAAAAGTGAAACAAGATATCCAGGCAAACAATTCAGCAATTGCATACATGAGTTCTTCGTTACAGCCAGCAAAAATGAACATAAATAAATGAATGGAAGTTACAGTACACCTTCACAATGTGCTGGCATGATGACCAATGACTATTTTGCAGTCTATGATGATATACTACAATTCTCATTTGTTGAAATTAACTGTCAATCAGATTCCCCTTGCCTTGTAGTAACTGACGTCTCTAAATCATGTCATACAGAAAGAGGGCTTCCTGCTTCACAATATCCTCATACTCCTCCTCAGATGACTTCTCTCATACCCTCTGTTCTTCAGCATCTAACGCATCACTTTGTTGACTGCTCAAAGAGTATAGAACACAGCACATCAGGATTACATGCAAGGACTGCACAAAACACTATATAGGACAAACAGGAAGACAGCTAACAATCCGCATACATGAACATCAACTAGCCACGAAACGACATGACCAGCTATCCCTAGTAGCCACACACTCAGACAACAAGCAACATGAATTCGACTGGGAAAACACTACTATCATAGGGCAAGCCAGACAGAGAACAGCCAGGGAATTCCTAGAGGCATGGCATTCATCCACAAACTCCATCAACAAACACATCGACCTGGACCCAATATACCAACCACTACAGCAGACAGCTGAAACTGACACCCGGAAGCGGCAAGGACAGACCACTATAAATACCGGAAGAAACATCAAAGAAGCGCTTCGCAGGAGGCTCCAGAGCACTGATGATGTCGCCTAGCCAGGGGACGAAACGTTTGCAACAAAAACTTCCAGCTCGGCGAACAGAACCACAACAACGAGTACCCGAGCTACAAATCTTTGCACAAACCTTGAACATCAGGCTACCAACCCTGCCAATTTGAGTCCAAAGATGTCCAGGGTAGGGGGATTGACATGTTAAATGATCTATTGTCACCCCAGACTAGTCCAAGCAAAGGAAGCACACCTTCTGAAGCCCCATCATTTGTTTCACCATGACCCAACGCAAAGCATGGGTAGCATTGTATCCTCTTCAGGGAGTTGTGCAGTGTTGTGATCAGCCATGGCCACAATGGGTATCCCTTATCCCCCACTAATCAGCCTTGTAAGGCACCCATATTCTCAAACTCACCAGCAACACAAATGTGCTTCAGGATGTAGGAGTCATGACAGTTGCCAGGATAGCAGACACACAAGAAGTGGGTAATGGTGATCACATACTAATCAGATGGGAGCCTTTTCGTTTGTTGAATTCCACAGTGTTATGATACAGCCCTCTCAATACCATGCGTGTGTACTCAATGTCACCCTGAACCTGGGGAAAATCAGCTATGTTTCTGCCCAGTCTGTAGCTCCGGCCTCAGCACTGGGGAAACAGAATGAATTGGTGTAATATTTCACATATAGCATCAGTCATTATAATGATGGGTTTGCGAGTGCACGACTGAGAGACTGCACAAGTCAGTTCCTGGAAGAAGCCAGTCACACAGATGCCCAAAAGAGCTGTCACCGTCACAGCCATCAGGAGAAGATGACCACCCACACTTACAGGTCTAAGGTCCCATTTTATCAGCCAGCATAGTTCCGTCACAGTGTCTCAGGATTTAAGGAGCTCGTGTGAGCACAGCGCCTCGCTGATCCCGTGAAAGTGGGATCGGGGTGACAAGCCAGATTCAACACCACACATTGAAGTCCAACAGCAAAAGCAATGAAAAAGAAGTTACTGGGAAAGCTCAGCAGCATCTGTGAAAAGAAATTAGAGTTAACGTTTCAGGTCGAATGATGTTTCCTCGGAACTTTTAAGTGCCTTGCTTTGTTTCCAAACAAACAATTTGCAACCCATTCTGTCTCTTCTCAGGACATAGTGTTGGATAACTTGACAACTTCAGTTTTTTTGAAATGCTATGTTTTGTAGCATTGACATAATCAAGTTTTGTTATTTGTGCAGCTGTGTACTTTTAGCAATTGTGTTCAAATATTAACCGTAAATAGATTCTTCAAGAGAGTTATGTAACTGAAGTTCACACTACCTGTCCTTGGAATTAATTCTTTCTCATTTCCTATTATTAGATGCCTAAACAAAGTCAGAGTAAGAGTCATAGAGTCAGAGATGTACAGCATGGAAACAGACCCTTTGGTCCAATCTGTCCATGCCTACCAAATATCCCAACCCAGTCTAGTCCCACCTGCCAGCACTCGGCCCACATCACTCCAAACCCTTCCTATTCATATACCCATCCAAATGCCTCTTAAATGTTGCAATTGTACCAGCCTCCACCACTTCCTCTGGCAGCTCATTCCATACATACACCATCACATGAAAACGTTGCCCCTTAGGTCTTTCCCCTCTCACCCTAAATCTATGCCCTCTAGTTCTGGACTCCCTGACCTCAGGGAAAAGAATTTGTCTATTTACCCTACCCATGCCCCTCAATTTTGTAAACCTCTATAAGGTCACCCCTTAGCTTCTGACACTCCAGGACCAGCACAAGTGTCTGAAATGCCTATATGATGTTTTGCAGGCTATTCTTTGTAAATAAGGATAGGAAATCTTTCATGAATACAATTCTGATTGTGAATGGCCAAATTGGAAAATAATCTTAACAGATTAGAAGTAAAAGATAAAACATTTCCAACAAAGTCAATTATATTCAGTACAATAAGTGCAGTCAAAAACTTGAGCTGTGACGTTCTCCAGATTTCCTGCAAATTTCAAATCCCTCACTGTTTCCTTCATTTGTAACCTTTACAGATACCTCCTGCCGCAGATATTGTACGATCTCCTGTCTCTGCGATGGTGTTCCACAATTAAGGATGCGGATCAAGGGAAAGTTCACCTTTCCCTTGGTTGGCAAATTAGTTGATAAAGAGCCACCAGAGGTCATTTTATGTGTTTGGTAAATCTATGCAGCCGTTTCCTGTATCTGAAACATAAAATGAAAGAACCATTGCAGCCAAGTGGGGCAGGAAAACGAAAGGGGCCACTTCAGGATAACAGTGTAAACAACACTCAACTAAAGAGGCTCCATCACAGCCAAATTCAGATAAAACACTTATCATTGAAGAAGAGTCTTACTCAAAGTAATAAAACTCCACTTTATGAGCAGATTTAAGACGAAATAAAAGTCCGTGAAAATGGAGCACTTTCTTAACAATCTGAACTGAATTAAAGTTTGTCTCTTATCAACCTGCTACACAACAGTAATTGATTATTGTGAGTTATTGGCTGGAAGCTTGAATATCTGTCTAGGATTAACTCAACAAATTCTGAGCCTGATGACCAAAGTTCTTAAAATATTGCACAAGAAATAAATTCTTCATTTTTATTTCCTGTCCACAATTTAAGAAGTGTACCTTTCCCCATGAAGCTTTGCCAATGATTGTGTAGAAGAGTGTATAATGTGGTGCATCACACGGTCTGTGTGGAACTGACATTTTTTCATTTTCCTTGCAGAGAAATATATTGTTTCCACAATTTTCTTGTTTAGTATGAGTTAGATTTAGATAGCAACACTGACTTTCAAAGACTATCATTTGGAGGCACACTGATGTACTGAGATTCTGCTGCATAGCCATAAAACTGCCATACAACAGGAATACTAAACCGAAAAACATGTTTGCTCTTTTACTTCATTCTTTCATGGAGTTGTGAACAAACAGGTTACTTGTTGCCAATCCCTAATTGCTCTTGAGAAACATTGGTTATTGCTTTCTTGAACTGTGATATTTATGTGATTTAGGTCCATTCAGAGTATTAGGTCCATTCTTCAGAAAAGAAGCTCCATGATTTTGATTGAACAACCTTATGGGTGTGAGTCAGGATGGCTGCAGTCGTCTATGTCTCAGTCCAAGGAACCCTACATCAAAGGTTACCTGCAGTCAGGCTGTCAGTTGTTTGTGAAAAATGGGCATTGTTTAGTTATTGCAACTTCTCTCATGCTTGGGATGCCTAAAGCCTTCTCACCTCTCACATGGGAATGACTTGACGAGGTTAACAACATAAGTTTACCACACCAGATATTTTAAAGTTTAAGTGAAGGTGCATTTGCAAAAGTGAAAGGTTATTCACAACATACCTGTGCCACCTATTTGACAAAGTTACCTTCTTTCTTCACCTGTCTCCCATTATGTTAAAATGCTGCTCGATCTTCTGCAGTTGTGGTGGATGGAGCCTGCTCTGTAGTTGGCCCTTTTGGCTTGGACAATTTGCTAGCTGTCACTGGGTGTGTTTGGGGCTACAGGGGATAGACCTCATGGAATTATCCCATCTAGACACAGGCTCAACCTCTTTGGTTTGAACTTCTGTAGGCTTTAAGATCAGAGGAACGGGAGGTGTAGAGGGGCCTGGAAATTCCAAAACATCTCGAGAAGAAGCACCTGTCTATGGTCCTTCCCTCACTTCCCCTGGATACCTGATGGCATCCCTTGGTTTTTGTGAGAGGAAGGAACACTTCGGAGTAAGGTGGAGTTGCCTCAACCTCCTCACACCTTGCCTTTGAAACTCAGCACCTGTAGCTAGAGCAATAAATTTCAGTTCTGTAGACATAGCCGGGAGACAATGAGTGTGTTGGACCTGGTTTTCCGTGGTGGTTGCCCACCATTCAATGGAGACAAGCAGGAGGTTGGAAGAACACAACAAGCCAGGCAGCCATCAGGAGGTGGAGAAGTCAATGTTCTGGGTGTAACCCTTCTTCCAGCTTCCTGCTTGCCTAGCTTGGATTCCAGCTCTGCAGTTTTTTTTGTCTCTAACCTTTCAATGGAGACAAACAAATGCTTGCATGAGCAGATTTGAAGGGCAGAATGGCCTATTGCTACTTCTAAGTCCTATATCGCTACGCTCTCATAAAGCCACCCTGAGTCTTTTGATTTTCTTTGCTGCTTCCTCTTGCAGCCTGCCACTCCACCATTCTGGTGGATCAATAAATGCCTGAGCACACACTGCTTGAGAGCAACGAACAAAATAAAGCTCCTTCTGAGCAGCTGTATATGGTTGAAAGTGGCTAACCAAAGGCCTGATGTGAGGACCGGGAGCTGGTGAGGAGGCTGGGGCAAGCAGATGGCATGTTGCACTCACATGCAATGTTACTGAACCTCTTCTGAAAGTGAATCCAGTTTCTTCACACCATGTTCCTTCTGGGTGTGCATGGTATGGAAGAGCGGCCTCTTCCTGCCATCATCTTGGAGTCATAGAGATATAGAGATGTCCAGCATGGAAGCAGACCCTTCGGTCCAACCTGTCCATGCCGATTAGATATCCCAACTCAATCTAGTCCCACCTGCCAACACCCGGCCCATATCCCTCCAAACCCTTCCTCTTCATATACCCATCCAAATGCCTTTTAAATGTTGCAATTGTACCAGCCTCCACCACTTCCTCTGGCACCTCATTCCATGCACGTATCATCCTCTGCATGAAAATGTTGCTCCTTAGGTCTCTTTTACATCTTTCCCATCTCACCCTAACCCTATGCCCTCTAGTTCTGGACTCTCCGACCCCAGGGAAATGATTTTGTCTATTTATCCTATCCATGCCCCTCATAATTTTATGAACCTCTATAAGGTCACCCCTCAGCATCTGACGTTCCAGGGAAAACAGC
Organism: Hemiscyllium ocellatum; assembly: GCF_020745735.1. NCBI lineage: Eukaryota > Metazoa > Chordata > Chondrichthyes > Orectolobiformes > Hemiscylliidae > Hemiscyllium > Hemiscyllium ocellatum. The sequence continues at coordinate 18,957,869 of NC_083417.1, read as the reverse complement.
CTCAGTTTATTCAGCCTCTCCCTATAGCTCAAATCACCCAATCCTGGCAATATAATTGTAAATTCTTTCTGAACCTTTCAAGTTTCACATCTTTCCGATAGGAAGGAGACCAGAATTACACACAATATTCCAAAAGTGGCCTAATCAATGTCCTGTTGATGGATTGGGTAAGCCCTCATCCAAGAATTGCACATTGCCCTTACACCAGGAACTCACCTGATCTATTCCCAAGTTGCTGTCAATCTAATATCTTATGGACAACAGTTATACCCCTCGAAGGGCTAATTAGCTCTCAACCCCCTTTCTATCTGATTGAAGGGGCACCCCAATGAAATTTGAAGTCAATAACAGCTGCCCCTGGGGTGGGTACAGGGTTCCACATTGCTGCTATGAACATCCTGCCCTTCAGCTAGAAGTCTTTAAAATTACATGACCTTGGATTGAAATGGTTAATTCTCCAAGCTGTGTATGAAAAGTACAAGTCTGTTTAAATAAATCACAGATTTGAATCAAATTTCCAACCTCAAAATTGTAGTCAAATACCCACCACAAAGCAAAAAGATTTGATTCTGGCTAGTGTAGAAACTTGCACACTCTGTGGTACATATGTTCAATGGAAATACAACACCATCCATAAACTGGAGCCGAGGTGTGTTCTACGTATTGAGGAAATTGAGTGTAGCTGAAGTCAGTGGAATTAATAGGTGCAAACTGAATTTAATCATTTCACCACAATTAGAGTAAAAGTCAAACACTTTCTCACTTAGATAAAATTCAGAATCAAGAATCATGATGTTTAAAACAAGCAAATGAATTTAGAAGCAAGCTTTTGATTTAAATTGCAATTATATGGCAGCTTTTTCAATGCTACACAATGAATTTGCCTGAACAACAACATAAAGATACCAGAGACTTGAATCCATTCATGCCATCTGGGGTTCCATGCAACTGCTTTGGTTTTCCACCAGATGGAGCAGTATGAAAACAGGTGCATAAAGGACTGTATCTGGGTCTTCTTTTTGGAACTCCTAGGAACTTTATAAAGTTAATACAGTTTCCAACGTGTTGAGGAGGCACGAATGAAAGCACCACGATTGTGTTTTGCAAACTTTAAAAAAAAACACCTTGGATGTAGGCCAATGTGCAAGTGTGGAAGGTCACATTCCTAGAGCAGTGTTCAGGTCACCCTATTTTGGTTTATGATGAGAGTGGTGCTGGAAAAACACGGCAGGTCAGGCAGCATCCGAGAAGCAGGAAAATCAACATTTCTGGCAAAAGCCCTTCATTAGGACGTCCTTCTTGTTAAAGGGCTTTTGCCCAAAACGTTGATTTTCCTGCTCCTCTGATGCTGCCTGACCTGCTGTGCTTTTCCAGCACCACTCTAATCTTGACTCTAATCTCCAGCATCTGCAGTACCCACCTGCCTATTTTGGTTTAAATCCAGCGATAATTAAGGGCACTGCCAGTTCTGTTTTGCACTTAACAGATATCAATCGTTGAAATTAACAGTACAATCATTGAAGCAAGGTTCACTATATCCTATTAAAATAAGAAGAAATCCAATGATACTGAGCACTCCAGAGAGGAGAAAGAACCGGCAAGTGTGTCATTTTAATATGTTGGAAAGATATTATGACAGGGATGATAGTCAGGAGAAAATTGTACTTACAATAGTGAAAGAAATAGGGAGGGAATTTAAGCATCAGATTAATGGGAGAATGAATCAAAAATGGAAAATTCAAATGTTAACTTGTCAATAATCAAATTTGAAAATATAGAAATATGTAAAAGATTGAATAACATTACTTTCATCTTCCAGAAAATTATTGAAGTGTCTTACAAAGGCTATAAGAGAATTATAAGAGTTCTGGCTCTTCATGATGTTGATGTGCAGTACCTATAAAGCAATATCCATACTGAGTCAATCCAGAGAGATTAGCTCACATGAGGGAGGAGATTAAGTATGTAACACCTAGACATTATAGAATTTAGTCAAAGTAGTTGAAGCTCTTCTACTCTGATGGTGCCAAATCAGCATGGGTCACAAAGCATCTCCACTAATTATCACAAAGTCAACATGGCACCAAAACTGGACTCATGTCCAATACCACAACTGGAGGATTATTTTGAATAAACTGTTCATGTCCAGTTTGTCACAAAAATCAATTTGCTTTAGGGATATTTGCAAGAAATATAAGCTTCTTTAACACCGAGTGGACTTTATTTATGTAAAGGCATATTGTTTAGAATGAAAAATGCATTCGCAACATTTCCACAGTTAACTGATAAAGTAATTGAAGGATGTGGTTATTTTACTGTCTATCTTAATCATTTGGATGTTTTTAGCTAAACCTGCGAAGAACATTTATACCATTTGATTGAACTGTTTGATAGACTAAAAAGCATATTTGGCTAAACATTTGTTCAAGAGTGCATTTGCAAAGAGCTGGATAACACATCTGGGTGATTACTGAGAGACAAGGCCCAACAGCATAGGAACACATATGTGTTTGATGTTAATAGTTAACTCTGTAGCTGTGGTGATTTATTTTAAAACAGTTTTGTGGTTTTAAAGTGAATGAGTTTTGTGGGCTACAAATGGATTTGATTTATTTGCAACCCAGCAAGGCAAATTATAGGGCCTTCTTTAGAGGCTTCTGGAACCTGTTTTATTTAAACTTAAGGGAAGCATCCATTGCTCAGAGAGGGACTTTTGGATTTCGGTTTTTACTTGGAGTGGAGAAGTTCTCTGAAGATCTTGGAATAGCATGGTTGTACGGACCCATGGGCCTGGAAGGGAAGCATATGTAGTGAATTGGGTGACATTTGAGTATGAAGTTAATCCCAGACCAGAGGGTTTGGAATATAACCCTAAGGAGGTTTCTTGAAGCTGAATATATCGAAGCTCAGGTGTACGGTAACTCCAGGAAGGAGCTATCTGCAGTTCCAATCTAAAAATTAAAATCGCAAGTGAGTTAAACAAAACAAGGGGTTAAATAGAGTTGCTCCTGTATGAGTCTTGAATGAACGACATTTTTTTGGTACTGCAGAAAAATTGTTTTGTTTCCTTTCATTTACGTGTATGGGAATGAATGGGATTATATTTTTATAATCCTTAAAATTTCTTTGAATTTGTATTATAAGTTCTCCCCGTGTCTGCGTGGGTTTCCTCCAGGTGCTCCAGTTTCCTCCTACAGTCCAAAGATGTGCAGGTTAGGTGAATTGGCCATGCTAAATTTCCTGTAGTGTGAGGTGGATTAGTCATGGGTAAATGTAGGGGAATGGGTCTGGGTAGGTTGCTTTTCAGAGGGTTGGTGTGGACTTGTTGGGCCGAACGGCCTGTTTCCACACTGTATGGAATCAAGTCTAAAAAATCTAAACAAAAGTAGATGGGTGGGTTTATTCTATTTTATTTTCTTTTTTTGTAATAAACTTCTATTTTATTATCAGCGTAAAATCTGCAACATTGTGTGGTTATGTCTCAGTGAGAGACCACTTTGTTAAAACCAAAACAAATCATAATATGATTTATCAAGCCAGGTTTCTCTCAGGATTGTCCAATACTGTATTAACATCATCTAACATCATAATAATGTCTGTTATTAAGGCTGAGTTAAAGAAATCTTTGACTTGATTTAGGGATTATGGGCGCAGGCAGGATAGTGAACTTAACGACTACATCAGATCAGCCATGAACTTACTGAATGACAGTGTCAGCTCAATGGACCCCACCTGCTCCTATTACTTATCGTGTTACTTAGGATTAACATAAAATAAAGTAAAAAACTGACTTATTTATTGCTTTTTCTCCGAATAAGAAATTATTTTCAAAATCAGTATGATGGCAGGTTGGATGGTTTTACATTGGTGGCTATTGCTTAGTTTACAGATTAATGCAGATAACATGTTCTTTTCGATAACGGTGACCTGTGGCAGCCTCTGGTTGCATTTGATAAGGAAGGAAAGTATTTTACAGGATTATGTTGCTAAGTTGGGAATCACATAGATATGACACATCTGAACATGTTACATACAATTTAAAAAATGGCATTTAATCACATTTCTAAGAATCTAAATATTTTAAGATGGGCTATGTGCAGCCGAACAGCACAGCAGTTTGGAGGTTCTGTGCCACTGCAATGTTTACAGGGTTTGAGTTCCAATTTTGGCTTATACTTGAGTGTTGAAAATGTGTTGCTGGAAAAGTGCAGCAGGTCAGGCAGCATCCAAGGAGCAGGAGAATCGACGTTTCGGGCATGAGCCCTTCGAAGGGCTTGTGCCCGAAACGTCGATTCTCCTGCTCCTTGGATGCTGCCTGACCTGCTGCGCTTTTCCAGCAACACATTTTCAGCTCTGATCTCCAGCATCTGCAGTCCTCACTTTCTCCTAGAAGATTTTAACATACTTGAGTGTGCCAGGCATTCAACTGTAAGTTCTGCCAATTCTTAGCCACTGTGAGAGCTGGAATGTCTTTACTGTGTGAAAAAGCTGGCCTGCTGCTATCCTCTATCATGTTACACAAATTCTGTTGGTTAAGCAAGGGAACACCTCTATTGTTATTATCTGCAGAGGGACTCCTGACCCAGTCAGTCTCTTTTTGATCATACAGATCATAAAGTCATACAGTATGGAAACAGATCCTTCGGTCCAACTTAGCCATGCCAACCAGACGTCTCAAAATGATAAGGAGAATAATCTTTAAAATACCATGTTAATGTTTGCAGGATTTCAGGCTTAGCAACTAGTGTCCTTCGATCAGATTGCCAAAAAGTTACATTTGTTTACTGTTACACAAAATACTACATCTCTTAATTTCTACTTGGCCAGTAAAGCTTAACGAGGCTGCTGTTAGTGAATGGATTTGATGCCAGATCAGTTGATAATGGGAATTATGAGCTGTTATGTGTTCACACAAGCTGTAGTTCATTCACTTCAACGTCATGCTGCTAACAGCTGGAAGGTTTATTGAGTTCTGCAAACTCCTGCACCTTGTCATTCTTTTTTATTCCATCTTACTGCTGTATGTTTTCACCTAATGAATGGCATGTAATCTCATGCATTAAATTCTGCTTTAATGACCACAACATTCTCGTTTGGCATCCTTCCATCTAGTGATGCTTCAAGCTATGGTGATCAACTTCATGAAACATTGCCTGATTCGTAATAGGGAAGTGGTGTCATTGTGGTAATGTCACTGGGATAGCAATCTAAAATTCTGGGCTAATGCTCCTGGAGGACATTTAATTCCCAGCACAACAGTTGGGGAAATTTGACCTCAATGAAATTCTGAAATAAAGAGATTACCTTATGGTTACCATCGTCTATAATCATAAAAACTCAACTGGCTTGCAAATATCCTTTCGGGCAAAATCTGTCATCCTTACCCAGTTTGGCCAAAGGGTAACTCCAGATCCACTGTTTGGTTGACTCATAACTGAATTCTGGGTAATTAGGGATGGGCAATGAATGGTAGCCTAGCCAGCAATGCCCACATCCTGTGAATGAATTTAAGAAGAGGAGGCCCACTTTGGAAAAGCTGTCTCTGTTGCATTTGCAGTGGGCTGAGCAGCAGTGGGAATTGGCTGCCCTATTGTTTTTCTGGGTCCTCTCCTTGATCAACTGAAACACTTATGTGAAAATTTCTATTATTACTCATCTCTTCCAATGCTCCCCCAACACTCAGCCTTCAGAGTTCATGGCTGTTAGTAGCTACCTCCCAGCTATCAGTGGTCAATGTCCACCCTTGTTATATCTTGCTTCCAGTACCCTGGCCATAGATATATGGAAGCTGAGGAGTTTATGACCCAATAGTGTATTCACCATCCAGAAGGTCCTTTGGCATGTGACCATCAACCAATCAATGAATGTGGCTGAGCCAGAGCAGATGTCATTGACATAGCAACAAATTTATAGGAACACTGGAACAAGAGTAACCCATCCAATCTGGTGAGCATACCCTGATTGAAAACATCAATGCCTTTTACCTCACCTCATTCCAGTTATCTTGTGTGCCACTGTCATCAGAAATCTATCATATTGTGCAGATGGAATTAGCATTCTGTTGAGTTCTCACTCCACTGATGTTGCCAAACTTCATGTGTTGCTCCATCACTTACTGTTTTTCTTTCAGATCTCCAGAATCCACAGGATTTTGCTTTTACTCAATATAATGCTCCTTTGAAATGTGGCCCCTCTGAAAATGCAAGACTGCTTGGAGCATTGAAATCCCAAAGTATTGCTTAAACTCCAACTTCTGCCTTAGAGTAGAGAATGCTACTGAGTCAAGCTAAATGTATTATAATAAATACCACATGCAATTTTGTTTTATATAGAACTGTATCCTGCACAGAACCTAGCTTATAAACTATGAATGTTAAACCATTCATAATAAAACCATTCGTAACACAGATATCGGGTTAGTGATTTTCCTACTCAGGGTGGGGCGTCAGCACCTGCCACATTTATTGTGCTTTATGACTGTCAGAAGGGCAACGCTCACTGATTTTGTTTATGCCAAAAGTCTTGCACGTCTCTCTTTGACCACCATTTGTGTTTTACTGAATATTTGTCAGACTGACATGTTAGGTGATATGATGCAGATGCTGTTGCTATCCTGCTACCTTCTTACTGCTGTAAGATGACATACATCCCTGAAGGCTGATTTGAGCAATTTGTACTTACTATGAATGATCTCCTGGGAATTCAGACTGAAAAGGTCATATGTAAAAGCTTCTAGCTGAGTAACAAAAAATATATAAAGAAAATTCTGCTTCATTGTCCCTTTTCAGTCATCTAATATTATAAAGAACTAAGTTAAGTAATTATTTTAAAAAGTAACACAAAGTCAGAGCTTTTTGTCTTGCATTCCTCAGGACTAGGATGCAACAAATCACACTTGGAGAAAGAAAGCCAATTTGAGGTTAAGAAGAGACTGCTGATTTATTGGGCCATCATTGGCATGCAAGTACATCAGGGAAGACTCAATGTGAACTACGATTGACATTTAACTGTCCCTGCTGTATCTTTGACTTGCACCTCATTTCAGCAGTGCTTAAGGACTTGGCTCAACAGAAAATGACATCCGACTTTGTTATCAATGTCTATTATTCCTGAATCATGGATTTATCAAATTATTACTACACAAAGTAGGCCATTTGGTTGATTACAGCCTGAGAAGGTAATACAAGTCATTCTGCTATAACGTATGCTTCATTAATGCAAATTTGCGATAACACAATTGACGAATTGGGGATACTGTTTCTATAGTGCGAAGTTTTAACATATGAATTAGTTATAACGTGATTCCAGCTCAATTAGTTAAGTGATGCTGCTATTACGCAATTTTCTTATAACATTGGTTTGCAGGAGAACGGAACTATCGCATTATAGCAGAAACGATTGAAATTGGGCTTCCTCTTGTTCCATAATAAAGCTAACCAGCAAATATTGGGATTTTGGCCTAAAAATGAAAGATTACAACATTTGTACAAATTTCTCATGCCTTGAAGGGAATTTTCATGTGATTTCCTCAGCAAGACATTTGCTACTCTTGCCCTTCTTGGTAATTTGAGGTCATGGACTTGAATGATGCTGAAATAAGTGATGGAGAAGCTGGATGTTGACCATAATGATGAAAGTGCCAATGTGTTGTTCTGGATGGTGTGGAGGCCTTTTAAACATTGTTGCTGCTGCTTATGTGCAGTGAAGTGCTGACTATCAATCTTCTAGCTTGAGCACTTAAATAGTGTTACAGTTTATCCTGAGGAAATTTCAAAACACTTAGAAACAAATTGATTATGAAGTACAGTTATTGATTTTTTTTCTCTCTAAGAAAACACCTGCCAGCTTACTGACATTTCGTGTGTAACCCTTCTTCAGGACTGGGGGTGGGTTCAGGGGGAGCTGCAGATAAATGGGGAGGTGGGGGCAGGGTGGTGAAGTGGGGAAAGGTGAAGACAGGTAGATGGTACGACCTGGTTGATCAATGGGAAGATTGAATCCGGTTAGTGGCAGGGAGCAGCGGAAGGAAGGGGAAGGGGCTGGGAAGAGCATCAGGGGACCGGGAGGGAGATTATTTGAAATTGGAGAACTCAATGTTGAGTCCTCTGGGTTGTAGGCTGCTAAGGCAGAAGATAAGGTGTTATTCCTTCAATAGGAGCTGTAGTTTGTTTTGGCAGTGGAGGAGACCAAGGATAGTCATGTCGGAGAGGGAGTGGTTGGGGGAATTGAAACGGGCAGTGACTGAGAGATCTGGTCGCGATGCTCTGCTGCAATGCTCGGTTAGATGTTCCCTAAGTTTACGTTTAGTCCCCCTGACATAGAGAAGACCACATTGGCAGCGCCTGATGCAATAAACTATCCCCCACTCACTGACCCCCTACTCAGCACCCCCCATCTTTTCGACTCCTTCCTGCCACCAACTGGATTAATTCCTCCCATTGACCAACTAGGTCATACCCTCTATCTGTTTTCACCTATCCCCACTTCACCACCTTGCTCCCACCTCACCCTGTGTTTGGAGCTCCCCCCACACCCACCCCCAATCCTGAAGAAGGGTTACACCCGAAACATTGACTTCTCCACCTCCTGAAGCTGCCAGACTTGCTGTGTTCTTCCACCCTCCTGCCTGTCTACTTTGGATTCCAGCATCTGCAGTATTTTTGTCTCTATCCAAGCTTACTGACATTGGCAAAAATAGGATCCCATTGGAAGACAGGAGCAAAACTAGCAGAAGAAGAATCAGTTCTGAAAGAGAGATTGAAAAGTCATCTACCTGATTTATTGTACTGTTTTGACACAATCTAAACGTTCATCTATTTTAAAATGATGCAATATTCTGAACCCTTAAGTAACCATATTTTAAATTGTAATTAATTCTAAAATATAGCCAGTTAAGGATTTAGACAGATTTTGATGATCTAAGTGGAATCAAATGATTAATATCCTTATGTTGATGTTAATATGCATCAGTTCTCTTCAGTGAAAATCATTAATGCAGTCTGTGCTTTGGACACTTTGACCAGTTTATGCATTAAAAACACTTTATACAAGTGCTCTTGTCAATGTGATGGACAATGGGACACAGAATTCAGTTTGTGGTTTAACTTAATTTTATTAACAAAATATTCCTTATTAAAACATCATGTGAACACTTCCCCAAATTCCCACAATAATTACCATCTATATAGCTCTATCTGTCTGAGCAAGGATAGTACCTGCAATGATCCATGTGTTCGAGCTGGGCTGTTGGCATCTACTTCCTCCCTTACCAAGGGCTGTCTATCTTCCCCAAAGGTGGGCCTCACAGGTCATGGTGGATCTTCCCCTGGGTCTTATTGGTTGTTACACTGTTTTCTGCCACAAGTCTTCACTGTGTCTTCACTGAGGGGGTAACTCCCAGGCATGTATTTTTATCCCCCTCACCACCCATCCCTGGCTTTACAGAATATTTTGTGGACCTTTGGCCAATGGGGTCATGTGCTGGATTCAAAGCATCCAAAATGGGGTTATGCCAACACCCTTTGTTGTTGCCATGATGGAAGGTGTAAAGTACACATAGTCAGGCATTCAAGATGCCAGAATGTCTGATCGACACTTCTTCAGTACATAACCCTTAGGCTGGTTGTAACTGGTTCCCCCTGAAATGTTGTGACCTCTGTGATCTCAGTCTCCACTATTGGGTGTAGCTGCTGGCTACTGTTTAATTTAGTTTAGCCAATTTTCTGTCAGGCCTGACTTGTATGGCTGTGGGTCAACTTAGAAAATCTAATTCTGGGCCCATGGCTGCTTGACCATATTAAGCATATAACTGGCAGCCGGAAAGAATTAAAAAAAAAGTCTCTAGCAAACAAAATACTGTCTGATTTAATAAGCAACTTCAAAGTGTCAACCATTAAGAAAACTGAGAAACATCAGAAAATTATGTACCTCAACCTTTTAACATAGTTTAGCTGCAATCATATAACCTTTATTTTCAGCATAACCAAAGCCCACACTTCTGTTTGTAATAGAACTGTCAACGTTTCTGCCAGAGTGCGGGGTAATAAGTTGAAGACATATTTCAAACGTTATTACTGCCAAGTTTCCAAATTCCTACTGTGAGACATCAAAATAAAAAATAGCTATTGTACATCAGAAATAAAGTCAGAATGGTAGACAGCAAATATCCAGGTATCATCAATGCCAGTCTACTGTTGGCCACCAGGAGGCATAATCCAAGCACTATAAAAACGATGATGCCAGCTTCATCTTTCTGAAATGCAATCCAGCATATGTGCTTTGAAAGTGGCAGAACTCATCCCATTGAGGCAAGTGCGGATGACAGCAGGCAGGAGACCCGAACTTATCACCTCTTGGCTTGTATTCAAGTGCTCATCAATTTGAGCAACAGCTACTGGTTCAAAGAAAGCTTTTCGTAGGTGGAGACTTATGTGGAATTTTGAGTGTTTTTAAGTTTTATTTCAACAAGGCTAAAAACATCGCTAAGTTTTAAATGTTCTTGGCAAATCTACACTTTAAAGTTACCCTCAATAGAAGCAAACTACTATCGTTTATTGATTTTGTAAATTATTGTCTTAATTTATATGCAGGCATTCTTAAGCAGTGTTTCTGATGGAGATGAGGAATCTGTGATAAATCACAGCCTTTGCTATACTTGCCTGGCTGCGTCTGTCACCAGGCCTGGTCGGAGTGTAATCAGAGCCTTCCCTGGTTGGCTATCAATGCCCAGCAATCACTAAGGATTAATTAAATGCTGATATGAAACCCAGATGTGAACAGTAAAATAGAAAACCATAGAAAGCATCTTTTGGGGAAATACGAAGGGGAGTTTAATTTGCCCACCCAGGAGAAAGAAGCAAATTGGAAGAAAAAAGATTTACAGCACATTGGGAGTGAAATCTGGAAAGCTAATTTCCTTGCTTAGTAGATAATTAGGGATGATGACAAGTTGGACTTTGTGGATTTTTGACACTGCTAGAGTACTCCAAGACCTGGCAAACAAATTGTGTCAGTGTTCACTTCAGAATTAAGCCAGCCTTTCTACTATGTGCATTATGGTGAAAATGATAAATTATCTTTTTAAGACTGGCCTTTTAAGACTGGCCTCAGTAGATTTTAATTCTGTTCACAATAGGTGCAGAAAGTTTATTCAGCACTGGAAACGTATGACAGGTTCAATTGATTTAGGTACTAAGACTAAAAAATGTTGATGCTAGGATAACTACCCAAAAGTTTGGATTGTGCTGCACAGTCCCATTAGAGCTAATGGCAGCATCATGGAAATTTGGCCACTGAGCTCAGTTGACTATGTGTTATTCTAAAATTGTGGCTACAAGATGCTACTCCAGAGGTGGCTTGCTGATCTTAATTAGAAGATAGTAAGAGAGTACAGCTTAGGTACTGAGGGAGGCAGAGGGCAATATAGAAGAAAGTAATGTTCTATATGATGGGCCATGGACTCAATGTGGATTCTGGAGGAGCCTGATCTTCCTGACTCCAAAATATACTTGGTGACTGTGGCCACATGCAATCAAGTTGTGCATCAAGTGATTCAAGCTAGAGTTAAGTGCCCGCCATATGCATGTGCCTTGCTCCCAGTGCCTGTTTAAGAAATGTCTCTGCAGTAACCCTGACCAATATGGCAGGAGGTTTGCCTCCAGAAAAGCTTAACTCCAGCGTGAAATGAACATGAGCAAATGGTCCACTTAGTTGACTGATTTATGTCTGTACAACAGGCCCGACACAATCCAATATCTAAATACATCAATAACAATTTTCACAGTGAATAATGGTGGTAATTTCTGAACAAATTTATCCATTCGATGGAGGCCAGGCATGTCTGCAGGCTAGTAAGTTCTTTTGATACCCTCAGCAGTTCAGCCAATAGGTTGCAGCCCTAATTAGATTAGATTCCCTACAGTGTGGAAACAGGCCGTTCAGCCCAACCAGTCCACACAGACCCTCCACAGAGTAACCGACCCAGACCCATTTCCCTCTGACTAATGCACCTAATACTATGGGCAATTTAGCATGGCCAATTCACCTGACCTGCACATCTTTGTGACTGTGGGAGGAAACCGGAGTACCCAGAGTAAACCCATGCAGACACGGGGAGAATGTGCAAACTCCACACAGACAGTCTCCTGAGGCTGGAATCGAACCTGGGACCTTGGTGCTGTGAGGCAGCAGTGCTAACCACCAAGCCACCGTGGAGGCTTTGTACTGGCATGAGGGCCTTAAGTATTTGCCTCCCACTTCACAGTAAACTAACTAGCCACAATGAACCACGCAACTGCCACTTGACAATTAACATCGCCATGTTGGCCAAGTGCTGACAGACATCAGAAAATGTGCAGCAGGTGATCTCACCAAAGTTCTGCGGCTGAATTCCTTGAACCCTTTGCAGAAACGGAGATGCAAATCAATTTCAGTAAGAAAATTAAATATCACAGCTGGCAGCATAGTGATGGAGAGAATTAGAATTAATAATTGAGAAAAGATAAACAACAAGTAATACATTTGCAAAGATCTGAACAGAGAAATTAATATCAATTCAGAAAAATATAAGTAGGAGTAAGAAAGAATTTTGGTAATACGGTCCAACCAGTACCAATATTGTTAATGAAGGTTCCAGAAGCTCTGAGAATATCTGACCTGAGTGAGTTAGAGAATCCGATTTATATCTAACAATCCATCGACATTAGAATTGAGCTCCAAAAGATAAATTGCCATCATCATTCTCGCAAGTAAAAGTCATTCTGCTGCAACGTGCATTTTGTCAATGCAAATTCACTGTAACACGATTGATGAATGGGTGTTGCTGTTTCTCTGGTGCAAATTTTTAAAACATGTGTTGGCTATAGCGCGATCGCATCGCCAACACTTAAGTGTTATTTGTATTGCGTGATTCTTGTGTAGTGTGGGGTCGCACAGGAATGCGACTATTGTGACCATAGAAGAAATGACTGTGTATAGCTTACTTAGAGGATGAAATGAGTGAGGCAGCTGCATGGGAAGGGCAGTTTGGGGTCATTAGATGAAAGACACCTTATTAGGTAGAGGAAAAGACAGAGAGAATGAACAATGTCTTCTAAATGGAGAAGATTGGATATGAGGTGACTTTTGAGGACTTTGATGAAGACTCACGGAAAGAGAGTATAAAGGGAAGAGATTGAAAGAGTATCTGTGGCAAGACACAAGAACAAAGAATCAGTTGGGCAACCGGGGGTTGATATCCTGTTGAATGGGATGTGTAGGGAAGAGAGAGCAAGTATGTATTCCCTCATAAAATACGTAATTCCTGTGAGCATTAGCACAAAAGACTTACTGTGGATATTGAATTCAATTTCAGAATCGGGCAGCAACCAAAATTGCTGTGTAGTCACAGTGCATTAGTTACAAAAAGTAGAGAGTAGAAGACAAATTTAAACTAAATCCATTTAGTATATAAATAGGCAACGCATAGCATAAATGAAAATGAGTTTCATTTGAAAGGATAAATAGATGTATTCATAAGACACATCAGAATTTTCTCAGGCTTTTATGACACCTATATGAAAATGTATAAGTATAAGCTTTTCAGCCTTCGAAAGCTCACTCTACATTTGAATAAATTAGGTTGAGGTAATTGCATAAAACAGGAGACTTTCTCCTCAGTAGCTGTCCTGCAGCTATCACAGGTGGAAACTAAAAATTCTGGCGACTGAGCAAAATATGAACACCAAACATCTGCTAACACCATATTCTGCAGCGCCAATATTAATATTTAAAGAAAAATACAGCCATATCTTGTTTCATGGCAGGAACAGGAGACCATTAATATTTTTCAAATTTTAAATTTTAGCCAATGGCAGTGCATTAGCACTCTCAGTCAATATTATCCAAATCAAGCCAGTGGCTTCATTCCATGATGTAAAAGCTAGGGGATCGAGTGCAATAACAAGGAGTGGCAAACATCTTTATCTTTTCCCCAGTGTCCATTTTCATAAGAAATAAAGGGTGCAAAAATCAGATCAGTAGCGCCACTGCCACTTATCACCCCCATGGGTGGTGGAGAGAGAGAAAGAGAGAAAGAGACTGAGAGATCATGTGCATGTGCGTGTGTTGCACATACCTTTTCTTTAAGACTAGGTCCTGAGCATGTGTATTAGAGCTATATATACTGTGTTGGAAACTATCCCTTTAATGTTAACGTTCACTCATTTGACCTGATTTTACTACACGGTGGCAAGAGTGCCATACCCACAAAAGCAGAGGCATGTGGCAAGGAGAGCCTACAGGTGCCACTTCTCAGTCCATTGGCCAATCTGGTCAAGATCCTGTTGTAATCTGAGGTAACCCTCTTCGCTGTCCACTACACCTCCAATTTTGGTGTCATCTGCAAACTTACTAACTGTATTTCTTATGCTCGCATCCAAATCATTTATGTAAATGACAAAAATTAGAGGGCCCAGCACCGATCCTTGTGGCACTCCACTGGTCACAGGCCTCCAGTCTGAAAAACAACCCTCCACCACCACCTAGCTTTGAGCCAGTTCTGTATCCAAATGGCTAGTTCTCCCTGTATTCCATGAGATCTAACTTTGCTAATCAGTCTCCCATGGGGAACTTTGTCAAACGCCTTACTGAAGTCCATATAGATCACATATACCACTCTGCCCTCTTCCATCCTCTTTATTATTTCTTCAAAAAACTCAATCATGTTTGTGCGACATGATTTCCCATGCATAAAGCCAAGTTGACTATCCCTCATCAGTGCTTGCCTTTCCAAATACATGTACGTTCTGTCCCTCAGGATTCCCTCCAACAACTTGCCTACCACCAAGGTCAGGCTCTCTGGTCTATAGTTCCCTGGCTTGTCCTTACCACTCTTCTTAAACAGTGGCACCACGTTTACCAACGTCCAATCTTCTGGTACCTCACCTGTGACTATCGATGATACAAATATCTCAGCAAGAGGCCCAGCAATCACTTCTCTAGCTTACCACAGAGTTCTAGGATACACCTGTTCAGGTCCTGTTAGCATTAGCTTCTTTTGAAAAGTGACTATGAATAAATAATAATGAAAATACAGAGCTTAAGCAAGTTCAAATATTTAGCTGAGATTAAGAGTAATCAGTAAGTGACATGTTCTGAATCTGTGACTATTGTACAATTTCTTTCCAGCCTAAAGACCAAAGTGCTGGGCAAAAACATCGTATACATCTTATTCTGTGAGTCTATTCCCTCGTTTAAGATTGTGAAGGTGGTCATAAGTTCTGTTCTTGAACTGCTGCCATCCATGTCTATGATGGGGAAGTCAATTAGTTCATCACTGAGCTAAAATGTCTTTATCTGACTCTTAAAATATTAGATTCTGGTTTTTATAAAAGCAGGTCAGACATTCACATGACCATAAACTGAAATTAATTTTTCCTCTGTTCTGGAACTTATGTTTGCAAACAAGAATAATTCATCATGCACCTTCATCCCAACTCTGCAGAAGAAAAGGCACCAGTATTGGAAATTCCAGAATCTTCCAGCAGTAGCAAGTGTGTCACTGTTTGTGTGTGCATGATAGCATGAGAGCAGCATTATGGATGCATTGTGGATACATAATAAGATCAGCAGCAGAAAATTGCATGAAATAACTTGCTCACAGGCAGAAAGCCACCATGAAACCTAGCTAAAATTACACTTAGTCAATTTTTGGTAAAATTCAACTCATTGGCTGAAATGGGCTACCCAATTCTGAACTTTAACCTTTTATTTGCTCTAGTTTTCAATGTTGGCTGAGTACTTTCCAGATGCTTTTTTCGCCAACTCACTGCTGTGGTTAGTTTTTCTCAGAAACTTAACACATGGGTCAGAAGTGTAGTCTCTGATATTCACTTTATAATTTGTTTTTGTTTGATTAATTGAAGGGCCCTCTCAATTGATTCTCTTCTGTCAGTTCTCAAGAATTGAATCTTGTGGATTCATTAGGGAAAAGAACAAATGCCAAGGAGCAACAAGGGAATTCCTTTATTCCAATCACTCAGACAATCCTACGTATTAAGTTTTAGTTGTGCTTTTAAAGTTTAATGTCATCTTTTAAATGCTGTTTAAGATTGTGGATGATATGAAGACAAAAAAAGAGTTTACTTCCCAAACTATTCATTATTCCCTTGGATACTTGCAACATGAAATTTGTATGATCCCAATTTGTTACAATTCCAGATGGGATATCTTAATATCACTGTTGAGGAGGGCTGAATTGACTCCCCTTCTTTATTCAACCCTCCTCCCCCCCCCTCAATTGACAACAACAACGTTAATACAAAAAGGATTTCTCTTCCTTTCTGTATACCTTTCCCCCAGACCCCAATGAACTTATGTTTTAAAAGGAGCCAATTTAACGAGACTTTCTTGAATTAACAAAAAAAAGAGTTTTTAATTGCTAAAGATGAGAAGAATTGGTAATGCAATACCCATACGCACAACTTAGATATGTGTGGTGAATCCAAAAATAAAATTAAAAATCCATTATACGGATAAGTCTCTGATTTGGTCATGAAGTGCAGATAAGATGACCTTATGCAATTTTGGTTTGCACCCACAATGTTTACATTGGCAATTAAACAGGCAATTTTTGAGATTCCTGGTTTTGTAGGCTGATGGAAGTTCCTTTGTCCTGTTGCCTTTTTTAAAACTGTTTTGCTGCTCTTTGAGTGAGAGAACACAGGGATAACTAGGGGTTAGGTTTTTGACTGACCTTCGAACCTGGCCTGGTATACATGAGAACATTCAGACCCACCAGCTTAAGCTGGCTTTATAACTGCTACCCTGTATATTCTTCCAATGGAAAAACACAAAATGTGTCCACAGATTGGGACGTAATCCACAAGGGTGGCTTGCTATTGAGCAGTGTGTTATCAATCCCTTGTTATCTTTGTCATCACAAGAGATCACTGTCTTTGAAATCTTTAGATGTTTCATCTCATTGGTTCCATGCAGACGTTTTTTAATACCTGCAGTTATTATCTCTTTAAGTGCTCCTTTTTAAAAAAAAATCTATTTTGGAAATAAGAATTAAAAAGTCAAAAATACTTCAGGTTCCGACCCGTGGTCATAACAAATCTGAACCCTGATTTAATTGCAGTTCTTTGGGTATCTACCTTTCCTTAGATAATATCTACCTTTTAAAAATAAACTAGCCTTTCAATAACTACTTTTGCCATAATTTTCTCCAAAGGTAGAGCCTCAACATTTTGTTGAAATACTCATAATTATTATAAGATTCTGATTCTAACTCCTGGTCTTAGGGGTTTCACTCAATCTATGAAGCTATTGAACAGCCCTTCAAAAAGTAGGGTGCTGGAATTAAATATGCACATTTAATAGATAGTGGGCAACGCATTCCATGCTCTCACAACTCTCTGTGTAAAGAACCCGCCTCTGACATCCCCTCTATACTTTCCTCCAACCAGCTTAAAACTATGACCCCTCGTGTTTGTCATGTCTGCCCTGGGAAATAGTCTCTGGCTATTGACTCTATCTATGCCTCTCATTATCTTATATACTTCAATTAGGTCCCCTCTCCTCCTCCTTTTTACCAATGAAAAAAGTCCGAGCTCAGTCAACCTCTCTTCATAAGATAAGCCCTCCATTCCAGGCAGCATCCTGGTATACCTCCTCTGAACCCTCTCCAAAGCAACCACATCTTTCCTACAATAGGGCAACCAGAACTGGACGCAGTATTCCAAGTGCGGCCACCAAAGTTTTATACAGCTGCAACAAGATCTCACGACTCTTAAACTCAGTCCTCCTGTTAATGAAAGCCAAAATACCATATGCTTTCTTAACAACCCTGTCCACTTGGGTGGCAATTTTAAGGGATCTATGTACCTGCATACCAAGATCCCTCTGTTCCTCCACACTGCCAAGAATCCTATCCTTAATCCTGTACTCAGCTTTCAAATTCAACCTTCTAAAATGCATCACCTCTCATTTATCCAGGTTGAACTCCATCTTCCACCTCTCAGTCCATCTCTGCATCCTGTCAATGTCCTGCTGCAGCCTACAAGAGCCCTCTATACTGTCAATGACACCTCCAACTTTTGTGTCATCTGCAAACTTGCTGACCCATCCTTCAATCCCCTCATCCAAGTCATTAATAAAAATTACAAAGAGTAGAGGCCCAAGGACAGAGCCCTGTGGAACACCACTCACCACAGACTTCCAGGCAGAATATTTTCCTTCGACTACCACTCACTGTCTTCTGTTGGCCAGTCAATTCTGTATCCAGACAGCTAAGTTCCCCTGTATCCCATTCCTCCTGACCTTCTGAATGAGCCTACCATGGGGAACCTTATCAAATGCCTTGCTGAAGTCCATATACACCACATCCACAGCTCGAATCTTATCAAAGTTTCTAGTCACATCCTCAAAGAACTCGATAAGTTTTGTGAGGCATGACCTGTCCCTCACAAAGCCGTGTTGACTGCATTTAATCAAGCCATGCTCTTTCAGATGGTCATAAATCCTATCCCTCAGAACCCTTTCTAACACCTTGCAGAAGACAGACGTGAGACTTACTGGTCTGTAATTGCCGGGGATTTCCGTATTTCCTTTCTTGAAGAGAGGAATTACATTTGTCTCTCTCCAGTCCTCAGGTACAACTCCAGTGGAGAGCTAGGATGAAAAGATCTTCGCAAGTGGCGAAGCAATTGCATTTCTCGTTTCCCAAAGCAGCCGAGGACAAATCTGGTCCGGGCCTGGTGACTTGTCAATCTTAATGTTTGACAAAATTTTCAGCACATCAGCTACCTCTATCTCTATCCATTCCAGCATGCACACCTGCTCTTCAAAGGTTTCATTCACTACAAAGTTTGTTTCTTTCGTAAAGACAGATGCAAAAAACTCATTTAGGGCTTCCCCTGCCTCCTCAGACTCCACACACAAATTCCCTACGCTATCCCTGATCAGCCCTATTCTTTCTTTGACCATTCTCTTATTTCTCACATAAGTGTAAAATGCCTTTGTGTTCTCCCAAGCCTTTCTCGTGCCCCCTCCTGGCTCTCCTCAGACCATTTTTGAGCTTCTTCCTCGCCTGCCTGTAATCCTCTAGAGCTGCGCTTGACCCTAGCTTCCTCCACCTTATGTGAGCTACCTTTTTCCTTTTGATGAGAAGCTCCACCGCTCTCGTCATCCAAGGTTCCTTTATCTTACCCCTTCTTGCCTGTCTCAGAGGGACATATTTATTCATCACTTGCAACAACTGTTCCTTAAACAGTCTCCCCAGGTCTATAGTATACCTGATGGACCACTGCCCATTCTTCACCAGCTGGTATTTGTGGTGGTATTTCCTTATCAACATTTCATCGCTTAAATAACAACATTCAGGTATTGGTTCTGATTCCCTTTTTAAGTGCGCTGTGTGATACAGTCCTCCCCGCTCAGGATCTGTTTGTTGCAGTTCTGTTGAAGAAGATGGGTTGAATATTTCAGCCTCATTCTCTTTACCTTCTTTTCAGTATTTGTTTTGCAAAAATAGAGTAAGATACAAGAATTTTCACATCATCTCCCCTTGTATGGCGCCTTGATCTTTCTCTCCTATTTTAGTGACCTGAGATCGAGTCACAAACCAATTAGGAGACAATCTAGGTTGTTCCTCCTGTAGCACTACATTTTTCTTTTCCCTGAAGTCAATGTTTTTTAAACAGCCATGTCATTTCTCAAAGTAAAATCAATTCCTTCCAAAGGTATTTGTTTGACTATTCTGATTACACCTTCTGCACTTTCTGCCTCACAGTGCCAGGGACCCTGGTTCAATTCCAGCCTCGGGTGACTGTCTGTGTGGAGTTTGCACATTCTCCCTATGTCTGCGTGGGTTTCCTTCGGGTACTCCGGTTTACTCTCACAGTCCAAAGACATGCAGGTTATGTGAATTGGCCAAGCTAAATTTCCCATAGTGATCAGGAATGTGTAGGTTAGGTGCATTAGCCAGGCGAAATGTCGAGTAACAGGGTAGGGTAATGGGTTTGGGCGGGATACTCTTCAGAGGGTCGGTGTGGACTTGTTGGGCCAAATGGCCTGTTTCCACACTGTGGGGATTCCTAATTCCTAAAGGCACACTTTAATTCAGTTATATATAATGGGATCAAGTTGTAACCTCAGTCACATCAGGATTTGGAGAATGTTGTTGGTGTTCATGAGGTCTATTCAAAGATGTATGAGTTAACTTGGGAGTCAGGGCCAGTAGTTACTCATGAATTAGTCTAGGTATTTAATAGTTTAACATTTTCTGAATAGCTATTGACTTAACTTTAGTGGAGCTTTCTCAATTCTTTGTTTTAATTTGGTACTTTCAGAGGGTTCCAGGTTTAAGAGAATTGGTAGAAGTGTCTATCAGCAATTGGGGGTAGGAAATAAATTCTGGCTTGCCAGCCATGTCCACATCCCATCAATGAATTTTTAAAAATCAATTTCATAGAGTCATAGAGTCATACAGCACGGAAACAGACTCTTCTTCCAACTCTTCCACTCCAACCAGGTATCCTGTACTGAACTAATCCCATTTGCCTGCATTTGACGCTGGTCCTCTAAACATTTCCTATTCATGTACCCATCCAAATGTCTTTCAAATGTTGTATTTATACTCAGCTCTATCACTTCCTCTGGCAATTCCTTCATAGTCTGCTAAGGTGGGGATTCTACAGGGTGAAATTATATTGAGATCTCTCAATGTGTTTATGGGTTTGTCTGCCTGATCAAAAATAAGGAAATACCTTTCCATTTGAAATAAAATGTTCAGAATTTCCTATTTCTGTTGATTAATCATCAAGGAGGCAGTTCCTGATTGACCTGAGACATCTTTCTCTTCCTTGTCAGTTCTGAGGGAGAATGCTGTGCTTGCACCTATAGGGGATATCAAATGAAGATGTATTCACTGATCTTGACAGCCTCTTTCACGTCATTAGACATCTTCATGACACTGGTGCCAGGATTCAGATGTCAGAAATTGACCTCCTTGGACACCTGCCCCGTTTTACTTCGAGAATCTCCTTGTCCCCAGTGGGATAGAACATAGAATATAGAACAATACAGCACAAAACAGGCCCTTCAGCCCTCAGTGTTGTGCCGGCCTTTTATCCTACGCCAAGATCAAACCAACCTATATACCCTTCATTTCACTATCTTCCATGTGCCTATCCAAGTGTGGCTTAAATGTCCCTAATGTATCTGACTCTACTACCACTGCTCTATGTAAAGAACCTACCTCTGACATCTCCCTTAAACCTTCCTTCGATCACCTTAAAATTATGCTCCCTTGTGATAGCCATTTCTCCCTTGGGAAAAAGTGTCTGGCTATCCACTCTACCTGTGTCTCTCATCATCTTGTACACCTTATCCTTCTTTGCTCCAATGAGAAAAGGCCTAGCTCCCTCAACCTTTCTTCATAAGACATGCCTTCCAGTCCAAGCAGCATCCTGGTAAATCTCCTCTGCACTTTCTCTCAAGATTCCATATCCTTCCCATAATGAGGCTACCAGAACTGAATACACTATTCCATGTGTGGTCTAATTCCAGGGCTTTATAGTGCTGCAGCATAACCTCATGGCTCTTAAACTCAGTCCCCCTGCTAATGAAAGCCAACATACCATATGCCTTCTTAACAACCCTATCAACTTGGATGGCAACTTTGAAGGATCTACGGACAAGTTCCTCCACATTGCCAAGAACCTTGCCTTTAACCCTATAATCTGCATTCAAATTTCACCTTCCAAAATGAATCACTTCACACTTTTCCAGGTTGAATTCCATCTGTCACTTCTCAGTCCAGATCTGCATCCTGTCAATGTCTCATTGCAGCTTACAACAGACCTCCAGACTACCCACGACTCCATTAACCTTTCTGTCATCAGCAAACTTACAAACCCACCCTTCCATTTCCTCATCCACTGACCTCAAGCTCACCTGGACCATCTCGGATACCTCCCTCCCCTTCCAGGACCTCTCCATCTCTACCCACCAACTCCCACAGCTACTTGACATCTTTCCCCAACAACTGCCACCCTCCCCCGTAAAAACATTATCCCTTACTCACAATTCCCCTGCCTCTGCTCTATCTGCTCCCAGGAGGAGCAATTCCACTCCAGGACATCGCAGATGGCCTCCTATTTCAAGGACTGCAATTTCCTCTCCCACATGATCAACATTGCCCTCCAGTGCATCTCCACCACTTCCCATACCTCCACCCTTGAACCCCACACCTCCAACCATAATAAAGATAGAAGCCCCCCCCCGCCCCCACCCCAGTCCTCACCTTCCACCCCACTGATCTCCGGATACAGCGCATTATCCTCTGCCATTTCCACAACCTACAAACAGACCCCACCACCAGAGATATATTTCACTCCCCACCCTGATCTGCATTCTGCAAAGACCATTCCCTCTGTGACTCCCTCATTAGGTCCACGTCCACCACCAACCCTCCCTCTACTCCCAGCACCTTTCCTTGCCACTGCAAGAGGTGTAAAACCTGTGTCCACACCTCCCCCTCACCTCCATCCAAGGCCCCAAAGGATCCTTCCACATCCAGCAAAGATATTCCAGCATATCCAAACACCTCATCTACTGTGTCCGTTGCACTCAATGTGGTGTCCTCTACAATGGGGAGACAGGACGCCAACTTGCAGAACATTTCAGGGAACAACTCTAGGACACATGCACCAAACAAGTCTTCCACCCTGTAGCTGAACACTTCAACTCCTCCTCCCACACTGCCAAGGACTCAAGTCCTGGGCCTCCTCCACCATCAAATCCAAGCCACCCAACACCTGGAGGAAGAATGCCTCATCTTGCACTTCGCGACCCTTCAACCACACGGCATCAACATCAACTTCACCAGTTTCCTCATCTCTCCTCCCCCCACTTCATCCCAGATCCAACCCTCCAACTCTGCACTACCCTCTCGAACTATCCTCGCTGCCCATCTTCCTTCTCACCTATCTGCTCCAACCTCCTCTTCAACCTATCACCATCACCCCCCACCTGCATCTATCCATCAACTTCTCAGCTACCTCACCCCGACCCACTCCTTCCTATTTATCTCTCAGCCCCCTCCCTCCGACCCCACATTCCTGAAGGGCTTATGCCCAAACATCAATTCGCCTTCTCCTCAGATGCTGCTTGACCTGCTGTGTTTTTCCAGGGCCACACTTCTCGATCTGATCTTCAGCATCTGCAATTCTCACTTTCTCTCACTTCCTCAGCCAAGTCATTTATAAAAATCACAAAGAGCAGAGATCTGAGAACAGATCCCTGTGGAACACCACTAGTCACTGAGCTCTAGGCTAAATACTTTCCTCAACTACCAATCTGTGTCTTCTATGGGTCAGCCAGTTCTGTATCCAGACAGCCAAATGTCCCTGTATCCCATGTCTCCTTACATTCTGAATGATCCTACCATGGGAACCTTACCAAATGTCATGCTAAAATCCATATAATACACATCCACTGCTCTAGCTTCATCAATATGTTTTGTCACATCCTCAAAGAATTCAATAAGGCTTGTGAGGCATGACCTGCCCCTTACAAAGCCATGCTGACTATCTCTAATCAAGGTATGCTTTTCCAAATAATCATAAATCCTGTCTCTCAGAATTCTCTCCAATAATTTGCCCACCACTGACATAAGACTGACTGGTCTATAATTCCCCTTCTTGAACAAGGAAATAACATAAGATAATATAATTATCTTATATTACTCCTGTGGACATTAAGGATGCAAAGACATCGCAAAAGGCACAGCAATCTCTTCCCTTGCTTCTTGTAGTAACCTATAGCATATTGCCTCTGGCCCAGGTGACTTATCTATCCTCATGTTTTTCAAAATCTCCAGTACATCATCCCTCTTAACATCAACCTGTTCGAGTATGTCAGACTATTTCATACTATCCTCACAAATGTCAAGGTCCCCTCTCAGTCCTGAATACTGACTCAAGGTAGTCATTAAGCACCTCCCCTACCTCCTCTGGCTCCAGGTACAAGTTCCCTCCCCTATCCTTGATTGGCCCTATCCTCACTCTGGCCATCCTCTTGTTCCTCACATGACATGTCTTCTCTAGCTCAATCTACCATCAGAATCTCTGCCTTTACAAGTCTGGAACTGCTCTCTGCCCTGGTGTTCACTTTTCCTTCATTAACCCTGTAGCCAAAGCATTTAGTAATAGCTTTGTGTCAATCAGTGCAGTTTGCTTTAAAGAGTTTGCTACCTTGAAGAACAGAGAGCTGCCTGTTCTATATCATGTTTGGTCCTTTGCTGAGCACTGAGGCAACCAACAGCATTCTGACAGAGCCATTGACATGGAGGAGGTGGATGGGTGTTATTTGACCCAACCATACTATCAGGTAAATATAGTGAAGCAAATCTAAAGAAACTAGTGTGAGAAGATCAAGGGTCTCACAGCAGAATAATGACATAGTCCAATTTTTAGCCCCTAATTTTTCCCCAGTGCCAAATTATTAACATTAAATCAGTGCACAACAGTTTTCCCTATTCCTGTATGAGCAGATTGTTATCCAAATCAAAGTCCATGTTTGGCATTTTGAGATTCTCCAACGTATTGGATCCAAGGCAAAGAGATTTGTTACTAGGCCTCTACCAAATGTAGTTTGTTTGCCAGCTGTTGGATGTGAGGGCGGCATCTGCCATTCACAGGATATTTCCTGAAATGTTCCTCTTCATTATTTAGTCGAGGCAATGAAACCATCTTTTGAGCTATTGGGGGAACAAATTTATTTTCCTTTCAAAAACTACTAACTTTATATCAAGCCCAAGTATTTGCAAGAGTTTTAATGATATTTCCATAGCCAAAAACTCCCATCTAATATCTTTTTCACAGCAGACAGATGCAAGAAAGATATCACCTGATAGGGATCCTTCTCTTACCTTCACTCTTCAACCTCTGTCTGACAATTTGAGACTTTTTTAAGGATGGGATCACAGGTTACTCCCTCCTTAAACCTTAATACTCATCATTTTCTTTCTTTTAACTTGTTTATCATGGTTTAGTGCAAGATTCAATGGTGAGTAATATGCCTCCTCTGCATGTTTCAATTTGCATCTTAACCCCAATCTCAAATGAACAATTATCTCCTGTGTTGCTATGGAAATCCCACCATCAACCATTCTTACATTTTTAGTGCCAGCTTAATGACAATTATCTACTGTTCATACTCACTATGAATTAGTCTGAGGCAAGAATTTTGTTCTGTCAGTCTGGGATTTAGATGTCAACTTAAACATTGACAAGAAGAATAATGAAACTGCAGCCACACATGAACCAACAAAGCCTCCTTTTAAACTAAATTATTAAAGCAGTAGAATTTGTGAAGTTCTTGATCACAGTGGGTGGAGAAGGAACAAGCTCACATTCTGTGTAATTTATTCTCCTCAGAAACTCAGATTTCAACTTAAACCTGACCAGAAGCATGAAGATTCAAGCTGCTTTGAGACTTCACTGAGACATAATTTGTCAGCTTTACTGAGTTGATGGCACTCATTCTCTGAGTTAGGAAGCTATAGATTTGAAGGAGAAAGTGAGGACTGCAGATGTTGGAGATGTCGAAGAGCGTGGTGCTGGAAAAGCATAGGAGGTCAGGCAACATCCGAGGAGCTGGAGAGTTGACATTTCGGGCATACGCTGAATTCCTGATTAACAGCTTATACCTAAAGCATCGACTCTCCTGCTCCTCAGATGCTGCCTGACCAGCTGAGATTTTCCAGCACCACAGTCTTCGATAGTTATAGATTTGAGTCACACTCCAAAGATTTGAATGCTGATGTTATGAAGTTGAAGGTGTATACTGTAACTTTAAGAGAGAGTGAATGCTGTTTTGCACTGAGAGCTTACGAGCACCTTCCATATGACTAACTAGCAGTCCCAGAGTGTACTAAAAAATTGAAAATATATAACATTTGCTTGTGAAATAAATACCTGAGTTGGTTGTTGTTTTGACAACAATTCAAATTTAACCAATCAGTTTAAATTATGCCCAACAATACTAAAACCCATCCAAATTTGAATTTATTGTTTTGCCAACTTTGAACCAATGAGACGATGCAATGTTGGGAGGATAAAAATGGCAGGCAGTTTGAAAGTCAGACAGAGCAACTACCATTTCAAATACTCTCTACCAAAGGTACCTTTTCATATGAAACATATTCGCAGTAAAGGAAAAAAGATGATCCAGGCAGATCTTCAGCCAAAGAGCGAAAGACACCAAAGACGACAGCCACTGCATGGTTTCGAAATTAAGTCAACATACTTTTGATAAGTGTTTTATTGGAACAGGGTATTGTTATAGAGTTGGAGGCAGATAATAAGCAGTTGAGAGAAAGGGGGAAGCTTAGAGTTGTGAATAATTGTTTCATGTTCACTTTTAGAGTTCAAGAATAACTTGATATTATTTTCTTTAAATAGTGGAATTTGAAAGTTCTCTGTCACGCATATTTTAACAGATTATGAGACAAGGTGAGCTTTTCTGGCTGTTTGGTTTAATTAATAGAAGGGTTCACCACTGTGTTGTAACACTGATATCTAGGCTCAGACTCCAGTGCAATACTAAAGGAGTGCTT
The DNA here is from genome assembly GCF_020745735.1 of Hemiscyllium ocellatum. Taxonomy (NCBI): domain Eukaryota; kingdom Metazoa; phylum Chordata; class Chondrichthyes; order Orectolobiformes; family Hemiscylliidae; genus Hemiscyllium; species Hemiscyllium ocellatum. The sequence continues at coordinate 18,931,267 of NC_083417.1, read as the reverse complement.
CTCTGTCAAGGGTGCCATAAATGGTATGACTTGCTAAACTGAGATGATGTCTGCTTTTTCAGCTGCAAACAAAGGGCACTGTTGAGGACAGGACCAGGGGAGAAATCCCCAGTATTCTGGGTATATTTATCCTTAAATCAATATCAGTTAAATGGATTATTTATCATTATCATAATTCTTTTTGTCGGAGATTGCTGTTTGCGAAGTAGAAGTCATTTTTTTCTGTATTAAAATAGTGGCTGTCATGGAGTTATGGATTCATAGTGTCTTGCAGCACTGAAACACATCGACCAAGTTTCTCAAACTAAACTAGTACCATTTGCCTGCATTTGGTCTATATCCCTCTAAACTTTTTCTATTCATGTATCTATCCAAATGTCTTTTAAATGTCGCAATTATATCTACTTCTATCACTTCCTTTGGAAGGTCATTCCATAAATGAATAACCTGTTGTGTGAAAAGGTTGCCCCTCAGGTCCCTTTTTAAATCTTTCTCCTCGCACCTTAAAATTGTGCCCTTTAGTTTAGAACTCCCCAATCCTTGGGAAAAGTCCTTGGCTATTCACCCTATTCGTGCCCTAATGATTTTATAAACTTCTATAAAGTCCTCCCTCAACCTCCTACACTCCCGTGAAAAAAGTCCCAGCTCATCAAACCTTTCCTTATAACTCAAACCCTCCAATCCCAGTGACATGCTTGTACATCTTTTCTATACCCTCAGCGATTTAATAATATTCTTCCTATAGCAGGGTGACCAGAACTGTACACTAGAACTGTACACAGTACTCTGAAAATGACATTACCAATATCCTATACAACCACAAGACGACATCACAATGCCTCAACTCAATGGTCTGAACAATGAAGGCAAGCATGGTCAATGCCTTCTTTATCAATCTGTCTATGTGTAATGCAACTTTCAATGAATTATGTACCTGAATCCCTAAGTCTCTCTGTTCTACAACACACCCCAGGACCCTACTATTAACTGTATTAGTTCTGCCCTTGTTCACCTTACCAAAATGCAACATTTACCTAAATTAAACTCAGTCTGCCACTCCTCAGCCCACTGTCCAAATGATCAACAACCCTTTGTAACCTTAGATAACCTTCTCACTAAACCACCAATTTTGCTGTCATCCGCAAACTTATTAACCATGTATTCTTACCAAAATTGTTTCTATAAATGACAAACAGTGAACCCAGCACCAATTCCAATGGAACATTGGCGGTCGCAGACCTCCAGACAGAACAACAACCCTCCATCACCATTCTCTGTCTCCTACCATCAATCCAACATTATATCAAATTGGCAAGCTCTTCCTGAATCTCATGTGTTCTAACTTTACTAACCAGTTTACCACGCGGAAACAACAGTCCTTGAGACAAAAGTCTAATTGTCCTTTTAAAAAAAGCTATTTTCTTATTATTATACATTCATAAGATCTGGGTGTTGTTGACCAGGCCAGGATTAATTGCCTATGCTTAACTAAACTGGAAAAGGTGGTAGATGGATTGTCTTTTGAACAACTACAATCTTTGTAGAGTAGGGATTTCTACATTGCATTTAGGAAGGGAGTTCCAGGATTTTGACCCAGCATCAATGAAGGAAAAGTGATATAGGTTCAAGACATGAATATTTGTGATTTGGAAGATCACTTGTAGGTGGTAGTGCTCACATGGATCTGTTCCTCTTCTTCTTCAAGCTGGTAGAGGTCGCAAGTTTGCAAGGTGCTGTCAAAGGAGCTTTGGTGAGTTACTGCAGTGTGTTTTTTGATCATACACACTTCTACCACTGTTGGTCAGTGGAGTGGGAGTTGAAAAGTGTGGTGCTGGAAAAACACAGCAGGCCAGGCAGCATCCAAGGAGCAGGAGAATCGACATTTCGGGCATAAGCCTTTCTTCAGGCTCATGCCCAAAACATCGATTCTCCTGCTCCTCAGATGCTGCCTGGCCTGCTATGTTTTTCCGGCACCACACTTTTCAACTCTGGTCTCCAGCATCTGCAGTCCTCACTTTCTCCCAGTGGAGTGGGAGTCAAGCTTTTAAGAAGATGGGATGCCAATCAAGCAGGTTGATTTGTATTGAGTGATGTCAATTCTCTTAAATGATATATGAGCTGCACTCATCTAGGCAGGTGAGGAGTATTCCGTCCCACAATCTGACTTGTGCCTTGTAGATGATGGGCAGGTTTTGGGAATCAAGAGGTGAGTTAATTTGCTGAAGAATTCCTAGCCTCTGACTTGCTCTCTCTGGCCACAGTATTTATAAGGCTAGCCCAGTTCAACTTTTTCTTTCTATGGTAACCTCAGGATGTCAGTACTGGGGAATTCAGCAAAGGTAATGCCATCGATTGTCAAAGTGCTATGGTTTGATTCTCTGAAGATAGTCATTACTTGACACTTATGAGGCGTGAACAATTCTTGATACTTATCAGACCAAGCATGGATTTATCCAGATCTTTCTCCATTTAGACGGGTTATGCTTCAGTATCTCAGGAGGTGCAAATGGTACTGAAATTGGACAATCATCAGTGAGCATTCCCACTTCTCTTGCTATAGTGGAGAGAAGATAATTAACGAAGCAGCTGAAGATGGTTGGGACGAGGACACCGTCTGAGCAACTCCTGCAGTGATATCCTAAGGATGAAATAATTGACTTCTAACAATCACAACTTCTTCCTTTATGTAATATTTCACTCCAACCTGAGGAGAACTTTCAACTTGATTCCCATTGCTAGTTTTGCGAAGGCTCCTTAGCCACACACAGTCAAATGAATCCTTGATGCCAATGGCAGTCACACTCAACTCTTCCTAAGATGGGGAATGGCACAGGTATCCCCTCTGAACCTACTCTACATGGCAGTTTTAATTAAAATTGAGAATATTAGATATTGCTGGTGGGCACATGATAATATGCTGAAAATGTGTTGCTGGAAAAGCGCAGCAGGTCAAGCAGCATCCAAGGAACAGGAAATTTGACGTTTCGGGCATAAGCCCTCCATTTCCTGATGAAAGGCTTATGCCCGAAACGTCGAATTTCCTGTTCCTTGGATGCTGCCTGACCTGCTGCGCTTTTCCAGCAACACATTTTCAGCTCTGATCTCCAGCATCTGCAGACCTCATTTTCTCCACATGATAATATAGCTTGTATATGTAGTACAGGAAATTGTTAACATTGTGAACATCAAACATTACTGCACCCATCAGAAGAGTAACCAATGTGTCACTGGGGTCCAAATAAAATCATTGCTGCAATGTTTTCATAATTTCTTTTTAAAAATCTACTGTTTATATAACATGATGAGAAATTATGAACACATAAATGATTTTGATGCTAAGACCTCCCAGTTAATCACCATTGTTGCAATTTAGTATAACTAGTGCAAGTTCTACCCATTAGTTAAACTCCCATGACTTCTGAGGGGAGAGCTGACTGAATTATATGCTTGTTCAGCACTAAGTTGAGCAGCATCAGGCCATCCTCAGGTTTCAGGACTTTAGGGGTGGAAATCTTGTCCATAGAGATCTGCACTGAATCCCAAGTGATACTTCCCCATTATACATGGTACCACTGGGAGAAGTGGCTGCTGCCAGTCATGCACCCAGGGAGAGATGTCTATGATCACTGAGGGACCAGGCTTCAGGAAATGAGGAAGGACTGGAGTTTGGAGGAGATCTTGGAGGGAGAGGGCAAGAGCTAACTGGTGGCTTTCAGCAGTCACCATATTCCCTGATGTTGGATCCTTCAGTTGGGCATGAAGCGATTTTGAGAGAGTGACCTGTCCCTTTGGATTTGCCTCACTATCTTCTGAAAGCACAAGAAAGCTGTGGCACTTAGTCACTGGTCCACCATTAAATTCCAGTGGGTTCAAGGTTAATTGAGGTCAATAGGCTTTATAATGACTCCTGTTGGCATCCTACCATGCGTTTCTCTTTTGGGTTTTCCCACCACCAACTTACTAATCGTGTAAGCCTTTGCCATGTAGCAGGAGATTGGTGTGCAGCTTTTGATGTGATTAAAAGGGGCTGGCTGCTCTGCATCCCACCATTCTGGGATATATTACATCCAACTCTGCTTTCTTCTTTAGTGCACTGTGTGAAATAACAAGTCTCTACCCCTTTCCTCAAAGTTTGACATGATATCAATGAATTGATTTCTTGGATGTCAACTTAATGATATTAAACGAATAATTATTTACACCAGCATATGAGCATAAAGCTCCTGAGCGCTTTTCAACAGTCATCCCCTGTCACTCATCTCACCACCAAACTCATGAGTTGTCCAGCCAGTTGCTCTCCTGAGGATTAAAAATGACAGTACCTTCTGATTTACAGCAGAACTGAGACTTGCTGCAGCTCAGCTTTTATTTGATATTGCCCTCCCTCGAGCACATTATTTTCCTAATCTTTCTTTGTGGCCGAGGGATGTTCTTGATGTAAATTCCTTTTCCCTAGCACCTTGTACAGGCTGTATCATTCTGCCAACTTACAGACCAAGGTATCCATTGATGAAGAAATGCTGACTGATGTCTCTAGGTCAACATAATGGATGATATGGGAGAGAATCCAAAGGTCAGTGTGTCGAAGTCAGTTGCTTAAATTAATAATCTCAATTTTCAGGTCAGCAACCTGTTTAAACAATCGTACTTCGCCATCAGGCAGGAAGAAGGGGAGGTGGTCGCCCCTATCAATAGATGCCTTGTGGTTGCATCCTCTTCACAGGAGTATCCACCAAAGCCGCTAATTCCCTCTGCCCATCTCCGTGGGCCTCACCTCCATTTTCTATCCTGAGAACCCCACTTACTCCCTGGATAGTTTGTTTTTGTCTGGGACCAAGAGTCTTGGGGCTGCTTTTGTCTCAGCCATCAGGATTTGGACATCCTCCTGTTTGAGAGGAGGAAGTCTTCTCTCCATGTGATCACTGCTTCCTTGTGCATCAATTGGGACAGCTAGTATCAGCAGCAATTCATTGCTGCTTTATCTTCAGAAGACAGTAAAGGAAACCTTTCAGGCTTAAAAATCTGGCCAAAGTCTTGGCAAATATGAACTGTAGTTGACTTACCATCTATTCCACTATAGAAACATCAAACAGTTCTTATGTAAAGGATAAGGCCTGAAAGTGAATTCAAACTATATTACTTGTTCTTAAGATAGGGGTAATCCTATCGTCTATTATTAAAAGCTGCTTGTCCTGACAGGTTAATAGTCGGTTTTCATTTTAAACTGCTATAGTCCATTTGGTGATGGTGTTCTTTTGTTTTCATTTTGTTTCTTCTTTTTTTCTTTTATTTCTGTTGACATTATGTAAGGAATTTCAGAATTTCAAATCAACGATAATATATTTCAAGGTTTGGGCATTGTGTGATATGTAGGGAAACTTGGATGCAATGAATTATGATGACATTGATGCTTTGTTATAGCATTTAGCTCCTGTGTCCTTTCCCGAATCAAGACTCTGACAATACTGAGTGTTTCTGGTGCAATTGGAATTGTCATTAGATGCACAAACCTCTAAACAACTCATGAACCTAAACCTTCAGGCACTGCAGTGTCTGCAGATCATGCATGAACTTAGCAACCAGCTCGGAATCCATTGATCCAGAGTAGAAGCAAGGCATCCTCAATTCCAAGGAGCACCTTAATAGGAAAGAGATTGGAGGAAAGTAAATGATTGTTTGCATGACAAGTGCAGCACTATTTATTGAGTTCTTTGAGAAGGTGACCAAACAGATGGATGAGGGTAAAGCAGTTGATGTGGTGTGTATGGATTTCAGTAAAGTGTTTATTTAGCATTTAGGATGTCAGGGTATTGATTCAGAAAAGAACACAGGAGCTAAATGTTACAAAACAGATCTAAATTTCTGTCCTCAACTTCAAGGCAGAATCCCCGAGGAGAATAGAAGCAAGGAATTCTAGACAGATTTGAAAGTCAAAAGTCAGACCTCCATCCATTACAGGGGTAAGTACAATACAGGAAGAGAGTAATGCATATCAGTAGGCAGTTTATAAATTGCGAGGACATACTGCAGGAGTTTCATAGAGAATTGAGCTTCACCCATGTATCTTCAGCAACTTTGACAGCATTGTTTGCTCCATTATAACGTAAAAAGTTGAGGTTGTTTGCAGATAGTTTCACACAATTCACTTGCATTCATAATTCCTCTGAAAATCATACAGCCCATGTTATCCTAGACATAGCATTCAGACTGTGACAAATTTCAATGCTATCTTGCCAATATTTTATCCCTCAAACAATGCTCAGTGAGCTGGAATTGATTGGTATAGATCTATCCCATTCTTTTGTAGGTAAGGCACACCTCTGCAATCTCCCACCTTCTGACCTGGAGGGTTGTAGGGTCAGTCACCATAGATTCACAGAGTCAGAAAGCACAGAAACAGGCCCTTCAGTCCAACTCATTCACCCTGACCAAACACCTCAACATCCTTTCTCTGGAAAAAGACCTTCAATTTTTTCTGAACCCTCTCAAGGTTACAGCATCCTTTCTCTGGAAATGTGACCAGAACTATATGAAATATTTCAAAAGTGGCCTCATCAATGTCCTGTACAGCCGCAATATGACATCCCAACTCCTATGCTCAATGTTTTGACCAATGAAGGCAAACGTGCCAAACACCTTCACCACCCTGTCTTCCTGCAATTTCACTTTCAAGGAATTATGCACCTGCATCACAAGGTCTCTATGTTTGGCCACAATCCCCAGGGCTCTACCGTTAATTGTGCCCTGGTTTGCCCTACCAAAATGCAACATCTCACATTTATCTAAATTAAACTCCATCTGCCACATCTCGGCCCATTGACCCATCTGATCAAGGTACCATTGTACCCTGAAGGAACCTTCTTCAGAGTCCACTACACCACCTATTTTGGTGTCACCTGCAAACATATGAAACATACCTCCTATATTCACACCCAATTTCTTTACATAAATGATGAAAAGCAGTGGACCCAGCACTAATCCTTGTGGCACATGACTGGCCACAGGCATCTAGTCGAAAAAACATCCCTCCCCCACCACCCTCTGTCTTCTATGTTCAAGCTAATTTTGAATCCAATTGGCTAGCTCCCCCTGGATCTGATGTAATATAACCTCACTAACACCAGTCAGTTTGATTGAGTTCGCTGATCTGAGCTGAGGAGAGGTAACTGACATTTAATGATATGACTATTGCTCATGGCAACAAACAAGTTTATTTGCATGTTGGGTTTTCGAATGCTCTACCCTTAGTGCCACTTGCTTACGAAAACTTCACCTGGGTTAGAAATTGCATTTCCCTTAATAATCTTGTCTTGAGTTATAAATATTAACACTGCAGTTGTTCAACACGACCTTAAAATATTGGCACTGATATCTAGTAAAGTACTTTTCCTTGTTGTCCTATTTCCTTTAAAGAAGTTACAGCACCAGGCTTTATTGGCAAAACTCAAAGAGTGCACAACTGACTTAGCATAATTTTATACATACTACTTTAATCATTCAGAATTAAAGATGTAACATTGCAGAACTCATATTATGCAAACATTGGTATTGTGCAAACCTGTTTAACTGTTAAGTGCTCTATGTGGATAATATAAAGTGATATCAGTTATGTGCTTACAAAACAAAGAATTAAAAAAAACACAATTTCGTAACTAATATGCTCACACACAAACAGTAACGTGATAATAATCAAATAATCTGTTTCAATAGCAATGGATAGCACATTGTGAAAAATTCCCTGCTCTTTTCCCTACAGTTGTTTGAGATCTTTTACACAACTTTGCAACTCAATGAGGCACCAGTTTTATGGACCCATCTGAAATACAGTACCCCTGACAGTGCAGCCCTCCTTAAATTTGACATCAGTACAACAAACTAGATTTGTACTCAAGTCTCTAAATACGGAATTTTCTGAGGCAAAAGTGCAATATCTAAATTACACCTCGCAAACTAACAAAAATGATCCACTTCTGCAGTTTTATAGATTGTATAAAAAGCATAAAAGATCCTTTTTAATATGAATTTGCTTTCAGTTTCATTAAGAGACTATAAGATTCAATTGGGATAATCAACCTTTTCTATTAATATGACAACAGCAACACACATTTCCATTGTACTTTAGTGGAATAAAAATCCTGTGGCAATTCACATGACTGTAAACAGATAGAAATTTATGTTGCTTCAAAAATGGGGAATTCCGGAGGGGTGACAAAATCCTTGGCTAAATGATGGGTTTTAAGGAGTAATGGGAGATGAAGAGACAAAGTGCAGAAAGGGAATTTTACAGAATACAGGACTGGAACAGCTGAAGGCATCACTGCCAATTACAAGTTGTCTAAAGGGAATGGGAATTCATACAAGAAAGCTAAATTGGAATAATGCAGAGGTCTCAAAGGATTATTGGACTGGAAAAGTTTCAGAGATAGGAATGGAAAAGGTCATGATGAGAATTAAACATGAGGATAGGAATATTTATTTTGAGCTGTATCTTCAGCTTAGTTCAGGTGAGCTGGTCAGTGTAGAAATGAAATCTTCCATTTGGTGTGTTTCTGCGTGTTGTGGGACATTCTCATGCCTTGCTGTCTAGATTGTAGTCTGGCTTGACATGGTCACAAACAATAATCAAGTGATATATGTGAAATGTAAGTGATGTAAATGTAACTGAAAAAATGAAGGGGAAGTGGAAGGGAAAGTGAGCAGATGTCCCTACTCCTGATATTAAAATTATTTACATGAATATTGGGTGAACAAAGGACCAAAAACCATGCCCTTCACAATTGAAAAGCTTTTCAATACTCACTCTTTTATGTCATGCATGGAGAGTGGTCATTTGGGAGAGGTATCAGAAAGGAGCAGAAATCCTGAGAAGATGCTGTCTGAACCTCCAACAATACTTCCTCAATAACTTCTACCATTGTGAAGGACAGTAACACCATAGGGGCACAATTCTTCCAGCTCCAAATTCCCCTTCAAAATAACATCCCAACGTGACTTGGGTATATTTCTTTATTTGCTACTGGGCCAAAATCCTGACATTCTCTACCTAACAATATTTTGGAAATGCCAGTCACATGTTCAAAGGGAAAAAAAAGCCCATCATTAGCTTTCTCGGTAAGCAGAGGCTGCCAGCTTAATACCAATAAAATAATAAAAGAAACAAAAATAAGAGCACAGACAGGTAGAAATAAGCAAAAGGCTACTCAGTTCATATACTCCGTCATGCATCCCTTTGCGAGATCTGGTAATCTACTTTCCTTTGCATCAGGCCTCAGTCCAAGCTTATATCTTTCCATTTCCTATGTATCTACATCTCTCAGTTGTACAACATTAGGAATTCATGAGGCTTTGCAGATAAATATTAAATGTTGTTGGAGAGCTGCAGTTTTGTGTGCAATCAATTCTGAAATACGTTCACAGATTCTTCAATGGTATTTAACCATTTAGAGTAAATACAACGCTAAAAAACAAATGTAAAACTTTCTGCGAGGGCAGTGAATGCCAATTGTGATCGAGTGCAGTGCTTTTTTTTTCTTGCTGCTTTATTACTAGGCCAAGACCTTTTTGTAAAGAACACTACCAATCATTTTTGTGGTAGCAGTTGTGATGTAAGTCTCATGTTAAGAAAACATGCCCTAAGTCAAGGATTTTGCTGGAGCAATTTGTCTGGTTTCAATCAGCAATAGTAGCCCATTTTGTAAATGGTTTAGATTTCTGAGATATAATCAAGGAATTAACCAGATTGTCTAATTAAGTCTCATTGCGTCCCTTTCTGTGCAGACTCTTGGTCCCACACCAGATCGATTGATAGTGGAGTTTTGTTTTAGCCCCAAAGCACACAGTAACTCATGCAGAAAGGATAGGGATAGTGCTAGAAAAATGCCTGACGGAAAGGTATCACAGAAAGATGGAGAGCTCTGACTCAGGGCTGCCCCTGACCTAGCCTCATTAACTAGTTAAAGTCAAGCAAATAAATTGTCCTCAGTGAAATCTAACCTGTAATTGCAGTCAAGTGGGCTGTAAACAGTTTCTAAATAGTGATTAGGCAGCCAACGGCTTTAAGTCTGTCAGCAGATTTTTTGCACCTCTTTTGTGTGGCCTTATCGTTTTCAAAAAGATCAGAGGTCCACGTGCTCAGGACAACCCAGATTGTCCTTGGTGAGGATAACAACCCCTTCCACAAGCCCAAAGCCTCTGTCTGGGCTAAACTTGGCTTTTCCCAAGAGCAGCATAACGATGTTAATGGAAGAGAGAGAGAGAGGAAATGTTCTGCTAATGTGGAGAATTTCTGGACTGCTTTCTTTCTGAAGGCTGTTTGTCAGGGAAAGGAAATTGGTGGCTCGATGAAATATGAGCATCTGCAGCTGTGGTACTTTAAATACAGACCTTCTAAGCACATTGGAACTTCAATTTGAGTAGCCAGATGCAGAAAGCCTTCCCCACTTCACACAGGTTGCGTGCTGTGGTTTCAGGTCTGGCTTTCAGGTGATTATAAAAATCTATGAAATGTCATTTTTAAGGACCAAAATTCATGCTCTTGGCATGTAAATAATAGAAGCCTTTTTGTCCAGATACTGCTGTTGCAGTGTCAGGCTGAATTACTTTCAAAAAGAGTACTGTAACACTATCTAACCAAGTTTTGTACTGCAGTAAATGGTCTGCAAGCAAAGCTTGCACCACAGTCCTTAGGAAACGCAACTGGAGGAAAATAACTAAAATCTATCGTGTTACTGTGCCTCATGCTCTGGAAATACATAGGCAGACAGACCAAAGAGGGTGTCAGCTTTTCCAGCACATGCCTAATTTCATTTGTAATTCTGAGATCAAACACCTCAATGATCAAAAGTCTTTTTTTTATTGCATGTTTCCATTCAACTGAAAGCAGTATGTTTTAAAATTGATCCAAAATGATGAAGGCCATATGCGACAATTACTCCATGTGTGACCAGTTATGCAATCTGTTATGAAATAACAATTTTTTTTCAGAAATGTGGGAGTTACACCGGTATACTTTTTGATTTTAAGTTGAACCTGATGCTGCACTGTTAACTGTTCATTTGACTGAATGCTGGCATTCCTGATGAACACCAACTTTCTTTTTTAGCTCCATGTGCAATTATAATTGATCCTACTTAAATACCTGATGAATACATAAACACTTCAAACCCTGAGGGCAGTGTCACCCTGCTAACGGAGAGCGAAAAACTGTGAAGTGATGGCAACATTTGAACCTGCTACTTATAGTGACCACTTTATTCAACGTGGCAATGCTCATCAAACATAAACTTGTTGATGCTACTTTTAAAGAGGTTAAACAGTGTAAATTTTCCACAGAAAATTACCCCGTGGTCTACATTTAGAAACTATACACATCAACAGATATATACCATAGTGCATAGCTTCAATCAAATTGATGGTAAGATAATTAGGTGTAGCCTCAGTAACTTAGAATTAGAGTAGGGTAAAACAATAACTAGGCTAAACAATGATAGGGGAAGATCATTTTTAATGCATTGGAAGACACTGTTTCAAAGGGTAATGGATTCAGATTCAGTAGCAGCATTTGAATGTGTATTGGATGAGAAAATTAATAAAATCTACTGTACTGTAGAGAGACTAGGATTAAACAGATATCTTGGTCAACGAACCAGAACTAACACAATGGATGAAGTGGCCTTTTTCTGTACTGTATCATTCTGTGAGAGCTGACCTGGTGATACTCTGTTGGAAAATGAGTAAAGGTGAACCTTGGGTAACAACAGATCTCATTTCACACTCCTTTTATAAGGCCATACTTCAGGTACAACTGAAAAAGGTGCGCCAAAACTAAATAACAACTGAATTATGAAAGATTCTCAAAATGGGCAGTACTTTCTGAATCATGAATCAGCACATTGCTGTTTCTGCTATGGCAAAAACCACTGTATTCCAGTCTCAGTTAACATTAAGCAGAAAGTACTCAAGAACTGTCTAATTGTGAAATTAAGTTGATGGAGAACATTTACATTGTTCCATTACAAGTGTAGTTAACAATATGTGAAGTGAGAGGTGGGGAGGGGGGTGGGGGATTATGGTATAGGCACCTATAATTTGTTAATAATTTGCTATTCCTGGAGAGAAGTGACATTTTGCTACTATTGAAAAGAAAAGCACAGAGGCTTGGCCATTCTGTTCATGCAAGTATGGTTTATTCAGTATTTTTAAAAAAGCTTACTGTGGTATTTTATGTTCAGTGCATGTGCATTTTGCAACAAAATATTTTACATTTTTTTTAACATCAGTTAATTATGGATATAAAATTAAGGCAGTTGGTGAGAAATTAAGATGACTGTTGGAAGGTGAGGGAGATAAAGGTAAAGGAAATTAACTCCAGAGAGGGGAATAAAACTGAATAATTCAAAGACCAGGTTTCATTTTAGAAGGAAGGCTGAAATTTCACCTCTTTATTAATTTGTAGCTTTCAGACACAGACAAAGTCTTATGGTCTGCAACATTTTTGCAACGGCTGTAAGCATGAGTGATGTAAAAAAAGCCAACAGTACAAATATTGCCTAGCTCCACACAAGCAATGTCTAATATATCAATATCAATTTTTATTTTCATTTGAAAGAACCTTTTTTATATGTCTCTGTGAATAATAAGAAGGTAACAGGCAGAATCGTGGTCATAGAGAGCTACAACACAGTAAAAGGCCCTTCCTTCGATCCATCACATCTGCACCAGTCCAAAACAACCACCTCACTATTCTCAGAAATTTCTTGAAAAGCTCAGCAGGGCTGGCAGCATTTGTGAAGAGAAATCAGGATTAATGTGTCCGGTCCAATGACCCTTTGTCAGAACTGACCTGTTACATTAACTCTGATTTATTTTCACAGACATTACCAGACCTGCTGAGCTTTTCCAGCAATTTCTGTTTTTGTTTCTTATATACAGCATCTGCAGTTCTTTCAGTTTTCACCTAACTATTCTAATCCATTCACCTTTCAAGACTGTTTAGCGCTGCATAACTATATAAACTGTTTTTTTATGGGGAAAAGATAGATCCTATGAGTAAAACAAACATTTCTCTCAGCATTTTCTATGATTAAAGGCACATTAGGAACATTTTGCCAACAAATTAAAAAGATTGTAAACATTTTGGAATGCCCAATGTGAGAGTTATTTTCTCTCTCAGTTTCAAAAAATAATGAAGCCATGGCTCGGTCCCTCAATTCATATCCTTGAAAAAGCTTTGCTATGTATATTTTTAAATACCTCTTTAACAATACAAATAGCCTTTACTTGGTAGGGTGTATTGAAGTCAGAGGGGTATATGATATAAGTGACATATTCCAGTTCTCTGCCTTGTAATATTGCAGAGAACATGCAAAATGAGCAAAAGGATTTCAAATGACATGTCACTAACAGCATTAACAAACATTTGCAAATAAAATATTGTTCAAATAGAATGAAGTATTGTGGAGACAATATTAAAGTTATACTTTCTGACAGTTACACTGTGTCCATGTTCTGCTGCTTCAAGTTATCTTATCAGTTTGTAGCATGACAATCAACGGCATTATAAATGCATCATTGTTAAATATATACCTCTGTTTAACTTGGCACATGGGTTGTATGAGTTATAGGAACACACAGTCCAATGAGGATGTTTTTAAAAGTAATGAACCACTGGCTTTTTTTTCCCTTAAGAATAGCTCTTTCTATCCAATTCACTTTTGAACAGATTTTTCCATCTGCAGGTTTAATAAATGTCAAAATTATAATCTGTTAAAAAAAAGATGATCAGAATTTGCTATAAATGCCTGGAGTCATTCCTCTTTTTACTATTCTCTGCTCAATTAGATAACCACATTGAGCAGACACTATGCTTTTTTTTTCTGTGCAGTTGCTCCTGAGAGAAACAGCAGCCGCCTCAAGGCCCAAAGCACTGGGATGTTCTCAAGTGTCTGAGCAGCAAAATTTTGGTTCATCCCTTCAGTTGCACTTTTGCCTCCCTCTCAGGGACTGCTCTGCAAGGGCAAGGGTTAGATTTCCTCTATTGAGTGAGAGTTAGACTGATGTCAACAAGGTGGCCATAAAGATAGACTGACGAGGGAAGCTTCCATGGTCCAGCAGACAATAGTCACTAAATCTAAACATCAGATGATTCCTGTTGGTGCTTAAATAGAAAATAACTCCTGTCAAAAAAAATGGTATTGTTTTTTCCAATTAACCCTTTGCTTTCATTTGATTAATTTAACTGCATTTATTTGACTGCTAGGTTATGATCCAGCCAATGTTTCAAAAGATCAGAATTAATTATCCTCTCTTTAAATAACAGATCTTACAGATGGCAAATATATTTGGAGCTGTTTCATAAAATCTTAAATCCACTTGAATTGAATGAGGACAGAATTTTCCTTTAGTGTGCAGTTGATACGGTATGCAAGCAAAATGTATTTTTTTAATCACTACGCTAAGAATAAATGCACTGCTTTTCTTTTCTTGTGTTTGCCCAAATGCTAATTACTTACTGTAGGAATATGCTAAGTTGTCTGAGCCAACAGGAGTCAGAGATAGAAAATAGAAGTTCCGAATGGTAACATTTTTCTTTACCTGATAGAAGTTGTTCTGGACAGTCATGGTTCAGTGGCAGTAGTCCTGGCTCTGAATCAGAAAGTTCAGGTCACACTCCAGAGATTTCAGGACAGAATTTAAGCTGATACTTCAGTGTTGTACTATGGGAGGCTGCACAGCCAGAGGTGTTGCCTTTCAAATGCAATGTTAAAGTGTTATCTCTCAGATAATCATAAAAAATCCAGTACCATTATTCAAGGAGGAACAGAAAAGTATAAATAATCAGTTCTGACCAGTGTCTAGCCTTCATCTGAAAACAGGTGAGCTCGTTGTGTATTTCATTGCTGTTTAAACAAGCTTGCTATGTGCAAATTGGTTCCTGCATTTCCTTCGTTACCACGGTGACTATAATTTGACACTATTTTATTTGCAATAAAACACTTTGATGCATCCTCAACTTGTGAAATGTACGCAAGTCCAATTTTATTATTTCTTTTGTTTACATACACTTTGGTTTTGCAACGTCCTTGTCAGTTTTTAGACAATATTGCAAAAAACCTTTGGTTCTTAATGTATGATGAATGGTAAAACCAATTACAAAAGTAGCAACTAACATTATTTTGAGTTTGATATTCCTCTGTATAGCATTTTCAGATATGGAGGCATTTTGTTTATCATATTAATAGGAAAAAACATTTTTTCTAGCCCTTAAGACAGAATTTATCATTAGCATACAGTCAGAAAATATAGTATGAATGCAAAAAATAAGCCCTTTAAAGGCTGCATGGTTATGATGTTAAGGAAGAGGAAAATTGGAACATTTCAGAAAATGAAGAGATTGTCAAATAATATCTTTATTTTTCTTGAGCGGTGAGCTTTTCTGAGTTTTGTTGGCTTTGCTGGGATGACTGCATTTGGTTTCCACATGGCTCCTAAGCACTTTTTTCAAGTTGTTCCATATGTAACCCATTGGTTCTTATTTCTGGTCATTGGCCTATTAATAGTTGCCCATTTTGCCCCATGACCAAAGTCAGGTCAGACTTCTGAAAAAAGCATTTGTTACTTTTCAACATTACTCGGAAGAGAGAGAAGGAGAGAGAGAGGGAGGGAGGGAGGGGAGGGGAAAAGTTAAAAAAAAACCCTCTGGAAACTGGCAAAGTTCAAGACCCAGGCATATGCTGTGCCGCGGTCAGGCTGGAACCTGATCTGACTGTTCTTGGCAATTTTTTTTGTAAGCGTGAAATGTCATAAAGCTATACAGTGATGCCTGCATGAATAGTCCATTTGTTTTTTACCCTGACAGCCTTTTCAACCCTTGACTTGCACAGGAGCCTGAAGCAGTTTACCAGACACTGCAGTGCGCTGTTTCTGCACACGTTAACTATAAAAGTTTGTGTGCAAGCTGCCCCCCCAGAGCTAAGGTTTTGTCCACATTTATGAATGTGGCTAAGGTTAACGCTCACTTTATTGACAGCACCTGCTTAGGTTTTACATTTAGGAACTCATAAAGTGCAGCTGAAAAACTCTAGTAACTTGTAAGAAAAAATTAATACTTTTAAAGATTTGAACGGATGACTTTACAGGCAACAATTTGCTGATGTGAAACTTGAATCATGAAGCCTGCCTAAAACATCAACTGATTAGTAAAAGGTTAGTGGATGGCATGTTAACTTTTACATCTTTTCATTTGTTTTGGATTGACGTGTGACATATTTATTGGGGCACTACTATTTGACTGGAGATAATGAAAAGGTAAGCATCTGCACCAGCAGTTTCAAATAGCCTCTAATGCCACCAGCAATGGTACCGACACTGAAAGACATTTTCAAATGTGAAGGGTTTTAAAACATTTTAACAAGTTTCTCATACTGGACTCTTCAGTGAATGAAGAAATTGTGGTTCATTGTTACATTGGGTACTGCCAAATACATGCTTCTTTTATGCTCGGGGAAAATGATAATGATAAGTTTGGTAATAAAAGTTTCTTTTGGGCAGCAGTAATAGGCGAATGGATCCAGTTTCAGTCTGTACTAGATGCCAATTAACATGTAATATTCTTCCTGCTTGGACATTTGCAATTGACAATGCTGATTCTCTGGCAACCAAAAATTAACCAGCTATTTTCTTTCTTTTTCATATTCATGCCCTCCTTCACTCCTGAAGGCAGCAATTCGTGCAGCATGGTTCAATAGACACTGGCAGTCATCCAATATCTCCCACAAGTGACCATTCTTCCTATGTAAGCCTAGACAGTGAGTGTTGGCAGACTTGTCAACCACAAGGAGGAGGTGGGTATCACAGCAG
Source organism: Hemiscyllium ocellatum (assembly GCF_020745735.1). NCBI lineage: Eukaryota > Metazoa > Chordata > Chondrichthyes > Orectolobiformes > Hemiscylliidae > Hemiscyllium > Hemiscyllium ocellatum. Next base: position 18,914,410 of record NC_083417.1, on the reverse strand, counting down.
AGCTCAACCTTCTGACATCTACACATCTGGCTTACAGGAATGAGCACTGGATAGACCATACTGCAATTCAGTTCTGGTTGCCACATTGTAAAAAAGGATATTGAGGCACTGAAGAAAAGGATATTGAGGTGCAGAAAAGATTTGCAAAGATGATACCAGAAGTGCATGGATTTGTACATCGGCGAAGGATTGATAGTCTAGGCTCTCTTCTCCTGGGGGAAACAATGTCTGAGGGGGTGATGTGATATAGGTCTTTAAAATAGTGAAAGATTTTGATAGATGGATTCAGAGAGGATTCACTTGTAGGGAACAGCATAAGAAGCTGAAACTAGAAAATAGGCACCAAAAAATCATGTTGAGAATTCAGAAGAAACCTTCCTGAAAGAATGTGAGAATATGAAACACCTTCTCACAAGGTATGTTTGAAGCAAATATGGGGGTTGCACTTAAGGGAAAGCTAGACAAGGATTTGAAGGAGAAGGAAACAGATGGTTACGCTGGTAAGTTTAGATGAGAAAAGATGGATGGAGGTTTGAGTGAAGCACAAGTACCATCATGGACTGTTTGAGTCAAGGTACCTGTTTCTATCTCAGATCTCCTATGTTCTCCAGCATTGAGGCAAAGACCCTAGCTGTGTTATCTCCATCCTTCGCCACAGTTTTACTTTAGGTTGGCAACAGGACTTCTAAAGAAAATGAGATCTTCCCAAAACAAACATGGCTCAGTCATTGATCCATTGGTACGTTCATGACATTGAAACTGAATATTTAAGAACATAAGAACCACAACATTAGTTTTGATGAAATTGAAGCATGTCTAGTTTTTATGACTCGAGTTGCCATGATGTCTATCGACAAACTCTCAATCCCAAGTACATTGTCAGGTAAAGGGGAGAATTCATCACTATTGGAGAGATCTCATGTTCAGTGAGCAGAATCGGATACACTGTTAGGTTTTAAGCTGTATTTTGGGATGCTCATGTCTTATGAAATCGATAGAAATTTTAGCTGAGGTGACACCTTAACTGAGAAATGTGGAATTGAATAAATATTGTTTAAACTTCCTCTAATAATCACAAATTCAACGTCAACAAATAGTTGATTGGGTAAAAGCAAAGGTATGAAGTGAAGCAGATTAGGATTGAGTCTCACAAGGGCAAGAATTGTGCTGTTGCAAGTTGCTTTGCTTGAAGGTATCACTAGAAGGCAATAAGTTTCTTCTCTGTCATTTCAGGATTGTAAATGCTACTTACCCGTACATTCAGTAGCCCAGGCGAAGACACAACCTTGAATTTCTCTTGGTTGAAAGCATCATGTCCATGAAGAATGTAGTTAAGATGTGATTGAAATGGTTGTAGTGTTCACATAATGAGGAACAAATGTTGCCAATTACACTGCGCGAATTGGAGGCATCGAGGCCACATTTCACTGAGTGTGGCATCAAGGAGCCCTCGCAAAAATTGAATCAATGGTTATCAGGGGCAGACACTCTACTGGCAAGTAGGAAGATGGTTATGGTTGTTGGATGTCAGCCATCTCACCTCCAGAGCATCTCTGCAGGAATTTCTCAGGGCCATGTCATAAGTCCAACCAACTTCATGACATTCCTTCCGTCATAAGGTCAGAAGTGGGGATGTTCACCAATGATTGCACAATGTTTAGCACTATTTGTGACTCTTCAGATACTGAAGTAGTTCATGTCCAATTGAATTCTGGATTAGTGGGGCTGGAAGAGCACAGCAGTTCAGGCAGCATCCAAGGAGCAGCGAAATCGACGTTTCAGGGAAAAGCCCTTCATCAGGAATAAAGGCAGTGAGCCTGAAGTGTGGAGAGATAAGCTAGAGGAGGGTGGGGGTGAGGAGAAAGTAGCATAGAGTACAATGGGTGAGTGGGAGAGGGGATGAAGGTGATAGGTCAGGGAGGAGAGGGTGGAGTGGATGGGTGAAAAAGGAGATGGGCAGGTCGAGATTGTTTCATGACATGGTTGAAGAGCTTCAGGGCAGAGGAAATGACCTGGGAGTTGCAGTGGGAGAGGGACTCCCTGAGATTCTTGTAGAGAGAGGAGGAAAACTTCTTCAAGGCAGGCATCCTTGCAAGATGATTCGCAGTAGGGATAAAATCAACGAGGTAAAAACAATGACTGCAGAAGCTGGAAACCAGATTCTGGATTAGTGGTGCTGGAAGAGCACAGGATCCAGGCTTGGGCTAAAAAGTGGCAAGTTAGATTCACACCACAAACATGCCATGCAATTACCATCTCCTCTCAGAGACAAAATAATTATTGTTTCTTAATATTTAATGACATTCCATCACTGAATCTCATATTATCAATATCCAGGGAATACTATTGACTAGAAACTCAACTGAATCAACCATATAAATAGAGTGGCTACAAGATGAGGCTTTGGATTTTGAGTGAATAACTCATGTGCTAACTCCTCAAAGCTCTCCACCATCTATAAAGCACAAGTGAGGAGTGTGATAGAATGCAGCTGGATGAATGCAGCTCCAAAAACACTCAAGAAGCTTGACACCAACCAGAACAAAGCAGTCCACTTGACTGGCATGACTTCCATAAACATCAACACCCTCCACCACCAACACTCCGCAGCAGCACTGTGTACCACCTACAAGATCAATTGCAGAATTTCATCAAAGCTCCTAAACCCACCACTATTTCCATTTCAAAGGAACACTACCAACTGCAGACTTCCCTCAAGCCACTCACCATCCTGACTTGGAAATATATCACTGCCTTTTCTGTGTCTTTAGTCAAAACCTTCCCTAATGACTTTGTGGGTCTATCTCTATGACATGAACAGCGGTAGTTCAAGAAGGCAGCTCACCATCACCTTCTCAAGGACAAAAGGAAGGACAATAAATGCTAGGTCAGTCAGTGATACCTACATCCCATGAGTGAATAAAGCAAAGCAAATAAAAATGTGTTGCTTTGGATAAAGTATGTGGGTGATACAATTGAATACAACAAAACTGTGTAGCCATTCCATATTTCTCTCATTATGCAGTGGAAGGCGAAGGTGGAACTGCAGACCATACAAATACACAATAACAAAGCTGTGATTCATACTGAACACACTGCATAAATTACCTGCTTGAGGTATCTGTGGGGAGCACCATGGAATGATTCAGGAACAGCAGGAGACGTAACAGCTGTGTGACTGCTTTCATGCTAATCAAGAATTTGCAGAGGATTTCCTTATAAGTGTGCTAGATGTGCAGATATAATCAATGATTTAAAGCAGGGTATGGAACATCAGCTCAGGGGCAAACTGATCTTTCTTTCATTGTTCACTGCAAATACTGTGACATCGATGCCTAGAAAGTCTTTTCAATGACATTAGACACATCTGTCTTTGAGATATATTGAAGGTCTGCCTTAAAGATCTGGACTGTAAATTTTCCCTTGGCTACATTGGTTTCTTAGTGTTAGTCATCCAATAATAAAAAGCATGAAATTCAAAAGACAAATTATTATCATCGTGGTGAATTTCCATGATCTTTTAAGCAAGTTTAAAACTCACCACTTTAGAACTAACTTATAAAAATGTCTCACTCCCAGTTAAATTATTCACCATTGAGGGTTGCACTTAATTCCACTTATTTGCAGGAATGTTTAGGCCCAAAAATCAAATAGACACCTTTTAAAAGGTTATGAATTTCTAATTTACTCAAAAATAGATTCTTGTATTCCAGTATAACTTTCAAATGGTTCTGTGTATTTTTGATGTCAGTTTCATTTATTTCAAATCAGGCTAGTTACAGACAGTGAACAAGATACTGAACAGCAAACTAATTATTTTGATAAATCCATTTTCAGTCATAGCAATCAAACTGCTATGAACTACCACTCTTAAAAATATCATGGAATTTTTTTGTGAAGCAAATATGCTTAAAAATATATTCTAAGAGACTGCCTGATTCATGGCAATTTCTACATTTGGCTATAAGCAAAAACAATTTGTGCAGAAATTAGAGAAAGAAAAAAAATTTTTAAAAATTCAATTTGGGGAGCAATGTTCACCCGGATCAACAGTTGGAGCCAAAATTTACTGAAGACCTGCTTGTTCTGCTAAACAGTTTGAAATTCTTTATTTCAAACATTTTTCCAGTGATTTTGCAATGATTTGGCTGATTTCCACTAAAACACACATTTTAAATATGTTCTGATTAAAAAATTACAGTATTCTTTCTCCCAAACAAAAACAGTAAGTCTTCTGTTCCTTTAAGAGCATTTTGCTGCATATAACTTATCTTCAACATCCTTTGAAAATTGGCAGAAGTAAACTGGGTGCGACGTCCAGTAAAGACCAACAAATCTTTCAATTCAGCTCCAAATCCTCTGTTGCCTGCAGGACACACATACTTCATTGAGTTCTGCCATATTGTGTGCAAGACTGAGGCATTAAGTCTGATCAGAAAATCGCGTCTGGGAAGCTGGGACTGGGTGGGATTGCCAGGCATCCAATATCCCACTTCCCATGGAACTGAATCATGCCAGCAGGAGCAGTTCCAAAAATCAGAAATTCTAGCCCTTAGAGTTCTACATCTTTCCATAAATGATAGCTGCAAAAATTTGTGCCTGTTCCAACAATTCATGACATATCCTCTTTAGGGATGTATATAAGCAGGTACCCACCTTGTATTTCCAGTGTGGCTCTGTGAGTCGAACTGTTCACCTGTAACTTGCATAGCCTTAGATGCAAGAGCATAAGGGGAATGGGGGCCAGCACATGAACTCCAAAGGACATAGTTCTGATGTCCTGGCCCTTCTTGAGACCCGGAATGTGGCCATGTGAAGTAAGAAAGATTGGGGAACTAACTTAGTAATTAGAATCCAGCTATGACAATGACTGTACAGAAATGTACCATCTTCACTGGATAACCCTGTTTTCGACTTATGCTTGAACCACATGAATTAGTCACAAAAATGGAGGCTTGCATCATAATCTGATCCACCTCCAATTTTAATTTGATGAAAGCAATGTTCAGCATAGCAGACCACCCTGGATATGCAGAGGCCATTTTAGCTTTTGAAAGTCATCAGGAGATTTTATGCCTACCGCCCTCCAAAGCATTTTTAACTGGAAACTTGAGGGGCCCTCAGGACCCGAAGGCTGCAGTTGAAACCTGGCAGGAGTCAACAAGAGCTTCTAAAATAGGGCAAGTTCTGGCTTTTTCTCAACTTTCTGCCAGAATTCCTGGCTAGCTGGGGAAGCATGAACTAGACTTCCACAGATACCGCTGTCCCAGACACTTACCAGTGCTAATTCTATGCCAGGCAACATTCCCGCATATTTACACCTGACATCCCTTTCCACAAGTTGGTCTTGACATCATCGCTGTGGGCTTCAGGAAAAGACCAGTTTGCACAATTAAAATGGAATCCAGGAGCCAAACGCCCTGAACATCATGTTCAAGTATCCGATTATCCCCCATGCCCAAAACCTGTGTTAAAATTGTGCCTGTCCTTTTTTATCAAGGTTTCCCCAATATATTCACTCCAGGAATAATACGGTTATCAAGCCTCTTCAGTTTTGTATTTGTTCATGTCATGTGGGTGTCACTGGCTAGGCCAGCTTTTATTGTTCAGCCCTAATTGCCCAGAGGGCATTTGTGGGTCAAACACATTGCAGTGGATTTACATTCACATTTAGATCAGACCATGTAAGGATGGCAGACTTCCTTCCTTGAAGGACATTAGGAACCAAACTTTACTCTTGTGTCTTCGCTGGGGAGAGAACAAACTTGTTGTTATAATCAAGTTAGGAAAGGTGTATTGGTTCCTTGCTTTGTACCACTTCTCCATTGGTCACTACAAAGTCTAAATTTAAATAGGAAGGTGATATTGCCAATTAATATACATATATCAGGCCATATTTTGCTCAGTATCATAAATGAATCAGCAAAGCAATAAATAAAGAGCTAGCTCATTGCAAACAAAAAGCATACGTGAAGGTATAAAGAATATTTATTAAAGTTTTTAAACTAAGCAAATATACATCATAATATCTGAAACACACACAAGCAAACAGATACACTCCCTCCAACTCCGGAAAAAAATATAAAAACTCTGCTGAGTGTTAACTTAAAAATAGTTTAGTCAAGTTAAATTCAAGAAAATGATTATTCCCAGGTTGTCTCAAATGTTGATCTGTTGCCAAAGTCATTTTGCACACAAGCTGTTGGCACTGGACTATCTTCCTGGATCAGTTATGGCTGACTGAGTTGATCTTTCGGGAGACAGTGATGTAGATTATGAATTCTCATGAGGGATCTCTCTCCTTATTTAGATGAGGTTTTCCAGTGCATTTGCAACTCACAAACATTGATGAGAAGACTTTAGGAGAGGAAAAAAAGAAGCAAGACAAAGGTTGTTGCCCCAGGAAGTTATCTGCCTGAATATGTTCAAATCCAATAGCTTTATTCCATAATCTAGACCATGTGATCTCTCTCCAAAAGCCTGACCCCAGCCAAACAGATTGTCTGCTTTGCTAATACAACATATCTCCCTGCTGCAGCCAATCTCCTTTATTTGCGAAGTATTCTTCCCCAAAACTCCAAGATACAGATTGTTTAAACATTCATTTGCAAGTTGTGGGCATTTAGGTCAGCATTTATTGCCTGTCCTTAAAGGTAGTTAAGAGTCAACCACATAATTGGGTGTCTGGAGTCACATGATAGCAGATTCCTTCCCTGAGGGCTATTAGCAAACCAAATTGGCTTTCTCTGACAATCATCAATGGTTTCATGGGCATCATTAGACTCTTAATTCCAGATTTTTTTAATGTTGAATTCAATCTGTAGTAGCAGAATATTTCCTCAATCTCTGGCTTAATAGTTTAGTGCTAATGCCACAAAAACATTATCTCCCATGGAATATCAATGATATTGTGGATTATTATTTCAGATAATACATAATGATAAATATATACATGCAAACAAATTGAAATAATCAATTTTGTTCACATGCATGCATTAAATTTCAATCAAATGTTCAATGAGGTCTTGCAGTTTTACACACGTACAATAGAACTTTGATATCAGCGCTGTTTTAAAATATGTTTTAAGTTTAATTTAATAAATTATCTCATTTATTTTTCTGTCCATTTGTATTCATTACTTCTGTATATTTATGTTTAAATATTTCAGTCCAACACTGACAGCTGATGGCGTCAACAGTGAGTGGGTTGTTTGAATTCCGGGCCTATCGTGTATGGGAGCTTACTTGGTTTCAGGTTTTAATCTGTTTTACAAATTCTGATTGGAGGTGAATTGTTGTATTTTAGGCAACATTAAATGCTGAAACGGAGTGGCAAGTTTTGCACTCACTTATAAATTGACTGATCTGACTTCATTTTACTAAGAGCAAATGTTCTACATTGAGTGAATTTCCGGCTAAGCCTGGGTTGGGCCTATCTGCAGATACTCACTGTGCTTTGAAAACTTCACCTCAGTAGATTTTGAGACTTCAGCAACTCATAGGGGAATATAAGCTGTAACTGGACCGAAAAATCAAGACAAATGACTGCCCAAAGAAACAAATTTCCTCCATTTTTGGAAGAGTTAGAAAAACGACAGGCTGCCATCGTTGACATGGCAGGGCTCTCTCCTCTCAGAAGAAATGTGCTGGCTTCCTGGCAGGAGGTAGCTGTCAGGGTAAATGCAGACTCCAATATCCAGGGGAACTGGGAGACAAAAGAGAGAAAAAAAGATTAGTGGCCTCAGGAAGTTTGCCAAGGTAAACCCAGTCAGCACTGCAGTAGATGAAATAGATGGGTGAGGTATGCAGGCCACCAACAGTTCCTGGCGCTCTGCTATAACCTGAGTGAGGCTGTGTTTTAGGCCTTCAGAAAACTGCTCTCTTTAAGCTTTGCATGCATTGCCATACTGTAGCCAGGCACAGCCTGATTTATATTTTGCCTTTTACTGTAGATATTTATCTTGGGTTCAACATCACTGACCACAACTCATTAGGTACAGCATCTGTGAACAGTTGTGGTCTCCATACTACTAAAAGGATATAGAAGCACTGAAGAAGGTGCAAAAAAGATTTATTATTATGATACTGGAACTGAGAGGTTATGCCTATCAAGAAATACACATTGAGACTGATCTTTGCTGGAAGAGGAGACTGAGTGTGGAAACGAACAGAGTTATCAAGTTTATTAAAAGGTTTAATTAGGTAGGTAAAAAAAATGCTTTCACTTGTGGATAATATTGTCAATAGTCACTAATAAATGCAACAGAAAATTCTTTATCCAGAAAGCGGTTAGAATGCAAAATGTTATATAGTGTGATTGTAGATGTCAGCATAACGGTTAATCTTTAAAGCCTCGAAATATCCCTCCAAAATGAGGGGATATCTTATACAGCATAAAAAATGTGGAGAACCAGTGTCAGTGTTGGTGATGAAAAATGTGTTGCTGGAAAAGCACAGCAGGTCAGGCAGCATCCAAAGAGCAGGAGAATTGACATTTCGGGCATAAGCCCTTCCTGACTTGCTGCGCTTTTCCAGCAACATATTTTTCAGCTCTGATCTCTAGCATTCGCAGTCCTCACTTTTTCCTCAGTGTAGGTGGTGATAATTTTGAAATATCTTTGGTATCTGACCCAAAAAATGGATGCATTAAATTCCCCTGTGTCCCTGCAATGTAGTTAACACTGCCTGTTTGATCGCTTGTTGTTATAAGCTACTAGTAAATAAAACATGCCTCCGTGATGTGAAAGGTTGAGGCTGATCACTGATGAGAGTTTGACATGTCCCAGCAGTAAAGGGCAGTGTTTTCTTCATTTGCTTGTAGAATATATTACTTGGGCTGGTCAGCATTTATTGCTCATTCCCAGTTGCCCTTGAGAAGGTGGTGGTGAAATGCCTATTTGAACCATTGCAGTCCACATGCTGTAGTTAGCCCAAAATGCCCTTAGAGAGGGAATTTCAGTAATTTGACCCAGCAATAGTGAGGGAATGGCAAAATATATCCAAGTCAGGATGGTAAGTGCCTTGGAGGCGAACTTGCGGGTGCTGTTGTTCCCATGTATCCACTACTCTTGTCCTTCTCAACGGAAGTGGTTTGAAGGTGCTATCTAAGGAACTTTGGGGAATTTCTGCAGAACACCTTGCAGATAGTACACATTGCTGCTACTGAGCATCAGTGGTGGAGGAAATAAATGCATGTGAATATGGTTCTAATCAAATGGGCTGCTTTGTCCTGGATGGTGTCAAGCTTCTTAAGTGTTGTTGGAGTTGCACCCATCCAGGTAAGTGAGGAATATTCCATCACATTCCTGACTTGTACTTTGTAAATGGTAGATAGGCTTTGGGAAGTCAAGAGGTGAGTCATTCACTGCAGTATTCTCAACCTTTGATCTGTTGTTGTAACCACTGTGTTTATATAGCCGCTCCTGTTGAATTTCTGATCAATGATAACCCCAGGATGTTAATAGTGGGGATTCAGTGATGGCAACACCATTGAAAGTGAAGAGGCAGTGGTCAGTGAGCAAGTTATTTCTAAAGTGGTGCTGCTTGATAAGACTGTTGATGATCATCATAAAAATGATGGAAAGTGTTAATTGTAAACCGATAGGGGAGTAACTGGCCTGGTTGAATCTGCCTTTTTTTATGTAGAGGGCATATCTGGGCAATTTTTCACATTGTTGGGTAGATGTCTGTGTTGTAGCTGTACTGAAGCAGCTGTCTAGAGGCATGGCAAGTTCTGCAGCATAAGTATTCAGCACTACTACGGAAATTACGTCAGGATCCACAGCCTTTGCAGTGTCTAGTGCCTCTTGCCATTTTTGATAGCAACTGGAGTAAATCAAGTGGGCTGTAGATCTGGAGATGCTGGAGATCTCAGAAAGAGGCATGAAGTAAGAACATGCCATTGTATGAAATGTTCTCAGTAATGTCAGAGGCACTAGGCAGTATGCAGCTGACCCCAGGGTGTGGAGGACTGTCTCCTCATCATGTATGTGACACAGGAAGCACTGCACCCAGCGAATATTGCTCTGCTCCCTAATATTGTGCTTGAGCTTGTCCAGCGAGAGAAGGAAGAATGCCAGTGATTGTGTTGCCTTGTGTTGGTGATGTGCCTGCAGAGATGCATATCGAGAAGAACATGGAGCCAGAAAGAGGCGTAAGTGAGACAAGCTTTATTAAAAGCAGTGCGAGAGTATGGTGGAGTATCTGCACGTTAGGACTAACTCCTGGTGACCAGGAATTGTTAATGAATTAATGATTATGTGTCATATTTTGAGAAGCATCTGAGATTAGAGGGATTTTATCATTCATTCATGGGCTGAGGGCAGCGATAGCCGGGCAAGCATTTATTGCCCATCCCGAATTGCCCAGAGGGCAGTTAAGAGTCAACCACATTGCTGTGGGTCTGGAGTCACATGTCGGCCAGGCTGGGTAAGGATGGCAGTTTCCTTCCCTGAAGGACATTAGTGAACCAGATGGTTTTTCCCAACAATTGACAATGGATTCAAGGTCATCATAGAGTATTAGAGATACACAGTAGGAAACAGACGCTTCAGTCCAACTTGTCCATGCCGACCAGTTATCCTAACCTAATCTAGTCCCATTTGCCAGCACTTGGCCCATATCCCTCTAAACCCTTCCTATTCATAGACCCATCCAGATGCCTTTTAAATGCTGTAATTGTACCAGCCTCCACCACTTCCTCCAGCAGCTCATTCCATACACGTACCACCCTCTGCATGAAAAATTGCCCCTTAGGTCTCTTTTATATCTTTCCCCTCTCACCCCAAACCTATGCCCTCTAGTTCTGGACTCCCCACCTCAAAGAAAAGACTTTGTCTATTTATCCTATCCATGCCCCTCATGATTTTATAAACCTCCATAAGGTCACCCCTCAGTGTCCGACACTCCAGGGAAAACAACCCTAGCCTATTCAGCTTCTCCCTATAACTCAACTCTTACAACCCTGGCCACATCCTTGTTAACGTTTTCTGAACCCTTTCAAATTTCTCAATATCCTTCTGATAGGAAGGAGATCATAATTAAATGCAATATTCCAACAGTGGCCGAACCCAATGTCCTGTACAGCAGCAATATGACCTCCCAACTCCTGTACTCAATACTCTGACCAATCAAGGAAAGCATATCTTCACTATCCTACTTACCTGCGACTCTACTTTCAAGGAGCTATGAACCTGCGCTCCAAGATCTCTTTGTTTAGCAACACTCCCTCAGACCTTACCATTAATGTAGAAGACCTGTTCTGATTTGTTTTTCCAAAATACAGCACCTCACATTTAGCTGAATTAAACTCCATCTGCCACTTCTCAGCCCATTGATCCTTCTAATCAAGATCCTGCTGTACTCTGAGGTAACCTTCTTCGCTGTCCACTACACCTCCAATTTCGTGTAATCTACAAACTTACTAACTATACCTCCTATGCTCACATCCAAATCATTATATAAATGATGAAAGATGGCGGACGCAGCACTAATCCTTGTGGCACTCCACTGGTCACAGGCCTCCACTCTGAAAAGCAACTCTCCACCACCACCCTCTGCATTCCATGAAATCTAACTTTGTTAACCAGTCTCGCATGGGGAACCTTGTCAAACGCCTTACTAAAATCCATATAAATCACCTCCACTGCTCTGCTCTCATCAATCCTCTTTGTTACTTCTTCAAAAAATTCAATCAAGTTTGTGACACATGATCTCCCACAAACAAAGCCAGGCTGACCATCTCTAATCAGTCCTTGCCTTTCCAAATACATGTAAATCCTGTCCCTCAGGATTCCCTCCAACAATTTGTCAACCACCAATGTCATGCTCAACAGCCTATAGATCCCTGGCTTTTCCTAACCGTCTTTCTTAAACCGTGGCACCACATTAGCCAGCCTCTAGTCTTGCAGCACCTCACCTGTGACTATCGATGACACAAATATCTCCGCAAGGGACCCAGCAATCACATCCCCAGCTTTCCATAGAGTTCTAGGGTACATCTACAAAGTTACTAACTATACCTCCTATGCTCACAGCCAAGTCATTATATAAATGACGAAAGATGGTGGGCCCAGCACTAATCCTTGTGGCACTCCACTGGTCACAGGCCTCCAGTCTGAAAAGCAAGTCTTCGGGATTTATTCACTTTTATCTGTTTCAAGACATCCAGCTCCTCCTCCTTTGTAATATGGACATCATTAGACTCTTCATTTCAGATTTTTACTGAGTTCAAATTACAACTTCTACCATGGGGGATTCAAACCCAGATCCCCAGCACATTACTTGGGTCTCTGATTAACCATCTCGCAATAATGCTGCTAGGCTATTACCTTCCCTTAATAGGACACCTCATGTGGATTTGGATTGACTGACTTTGACTACTCATATGAAGTCATTCTGAAGTTCTGTATCCTCAGGACAAAATTCCTTGCAATGAATTCCCTTGCTCACATTTCTTTCGCAATGTCTTCCTTCTAAGGTTTTCCTGCTCCTCTGTGAAGTCATCGCCTCCTTGTTCCACCAGTAGTCCTTCCCTGAGTCTCGCAGACTTCTCTCTTCCTTAGTGCTCCATTCATTTTTTCCCTTCTTGAGTCAAATACAGTCCTGGCTGTTCTCAGCAGTTTCCCTTCTGTCAGTGCAGTTCCCATTTAAGAAGATTAATTCTGTCATTAAGTGCTGGAGGCTAGTTGGAACAGAACTCATTTTGGATGCCATTAGGCCCACTCTTTAATATTTAGTCACTGCTTAGTGTGGGCCATAATTGGGAGGATGTTGCAATCATGGAAGTGAGGAGAGAATTATTTTTATGTTGCCTTATTCAACAGGGCCAGATATGGGCTAATGAATTGAAAGTCCATGCCAAAAAATGAATGTAGATCCAAGTTTAATCTAAAAAGCAATGAGATGAACAACAAATCACTTTGTTTTTGCAAGGGATGGATGACAAATGGAAGTTTCTCCAGAAACCACAGCAGTTATTTATTCTTCTTTGAATCATACCACCTAGGTCTTTGACAAACTGCCCCACAGGAGGCTGCTAATTAGGAGAAGAAGTTATGGGTAAGCTACTGGCATGGATAGAGGATTGGTTAACTGGCAGAGGGCAGATAGTAGAGATAAAGGGGTCTTTTTCAGGATGGCAGCCAGTGACTAGTGGGGTACTGCATGAAGTCTGTGTTGCGTCCATAACTATTCACATTATACATTAGAGACCTGGACAAAGGAACAGAGGACACTGTTGTAAAATTGAAAATGACACAAAGATAGGCAGTGGAAGAGGTAATGTTGAGGAAGTGGGGAAGCTGCAGAAGGTCTTGGACAGGCTAGGAGAGTGGGCAAAGAACTCATAGATGGAATACAATTTTGGAAAGAGTGGGGTTATGCATTTGGTAAAACATATAGAGGCATAACATATTTTCTAAATGGGGAAAGGCTTCAGAAATCTGAAGCATAAATGGACTTAGGAGTTCTAGTTCAGTATTCTCTAAAGGTTGACATGCAAGTTGAGTTGGCAGTTAGGATAGCAAATGTAATGTTAGCATTCATTTCAAGAGGTCAGGACTACTAGAGTAGGGATGCAATGCTGAGGCTATATAGGCTCTGTTCAAACCATATTTGGAATATTGTGAGCAGTTTTGGGCCTGTATCTAAGAAAAGATGTGCTCGCATTGGAGGGGGTCCAGAGGTTTTTTACAAGAATGTTCCCAGGGCTAAAGGTGTTGTCATGTGAGGAGCAGTTCAGGACTTTGGGTCTGTCCTTGATGAAATTTAGAAGGATGTGGGGGGAGTCTGATTGAAACTTACAGAATACTGAGAGAACTGGATAGCGTGGACATGGGGAAGATGTTTCTAGTAGAAGAGACTAGAACCAAAGGGCACAGCCTCAGACTAAAGGGATGACCCTTTAGAACTAAGGTGAGGAATTTCTTCAGCCAGAGGGTGATGAACTTCTGGAACTCAATGTCATAGAGGGCAGTGGTGGTCAAATCATTAAGTGCATTTAAGACAGAGATTGATAGTTTCTAAATTTATTAGGGAATTAAGGATTATGCGGAGAAGGCAGGAGAATGGGGTTGAGAAACATATCAACCAAGATGAAATGGTCGAGAAGATTTGATGAGCTGAAAGCCCTAATTCTGATCCTATGTTTTATAGTCCTAAATCACTATGTTGACAAGACTTTGGTTTGACAGTTCCTGTGGAAGACAAGATCTGCAATAATCATTCCCCTGTACTGTACTGGAGCGTCAGAGTAGCCTTTGTCTTTGAGGCCTAGTCCAGGATTGTAATTTGACTCAGGAATACAGGAAAGGATGGTGGGAAAAGGAATGTAACATGCAGGCATGAATGTGTAGGTGACAGAGCAAACAGCACCAGCTCTTGCTTCCTCATTTGACAACTGCAGAAACACAAGCAGGTTCACAGTTGGTTGCCGAGTGACAGGAAAATCCCTAGGTTATTAAGTGGGAAACAAAATCTAAATTAGTCTTCCCTGGCTTTTCATTGTTTAAAATGAATCAAGATCATTGACCACATTGGTCACAGATACAATCACTCTAAACTCCCTCATATTTTCATAATGCTCTTTCGTGTATTCCTAGCTGCCAAAAATGTAAAAATTTTTCAGGTGTTAAATTAAACAGGGATCCACTGTGGTTTTCTGTATTAGTACCAGAATAACATGTAGGTTGGCTTGATCTGGCTCCTTATTGTTATTGTTACTCCTTACAGGGAACATCAGATTCCACAATCATTCCTCTACTGTAATCATTAGATCCAAAGAATCACCTTACAAAGGAACTTAACTACTGAAGGTTGCCATTTACCTACTAAATACCATTATCAATGTGATATGGATAACGGGGATTGTACAAAACTTCCTTCATTTAATTAAAGGGACAATCCTGACTAAATTTCAAAGGATCTGAAATAAGGAAAAGTCCGATGAGTTACAAATTAACCAGAAATGCCCCAAATTGTTCAGCTTATTTCATTTATTCTTACAACATGATTGCCAAAACAACAAAAGGTTTGGCCGATGGTGCCCCATTTAAATCTTATTCATTTTATTTGACACTTGTAAATGAAAAGACAGGAAAGAGCAATCCAGGGTGCTGATGTCATGGTACAGGCTTCCGATTACACCCAGCAGTGTGTGATAGGGATGTTAATGGATACTACGGATTGTCTTGGACTCTTCCAGACATTGGTTATCTGCCCAAAATGGCTGGTGGGTTGATTCTGGGTCAACGCTGGAAAAATATTTTTGAAATGAGTAGTCACATGGAAAGTGGATCATTTACTGACTAAGACGAGATTAACTATTTTGTGTCCCTATTTAGAAAATATTATCATTTGCTGAACAAAGGAAAGAAAATTACTTATAAACAAAAAATGTCAAAGTATTTTGATTTACTACATTGTAAAAACCAACTGGAATTCTTTCAGGAGGTAAAGAACTTAGTGAGTGAGTGTATTCCAGTAGATGTATTTCATGTGGATTTTCAAAAAGCATTCAACTAAATTCCTTCTGTAAGATAAGGAGTTAACAAACTGTCTGGATGAATTGAGAATTGGCTCAGCGACGCAGGTCAGAGAGTGGTAATAAATGAAAAACTGCTTTGGATGGGAAAAACTAAGGAGGGATGTTCCATATGAGGATTTGTTCTGTGGCCCCTGCTGTTCACAATGAAACAAGGGGCTTGATCTTAATCCCCGCTGGAGCCAGGATCGGAGGCAGGCAAGAGCAAGAAATAGCCCTAACTCCAATCTGCCTGCAGGCTATTTTCACAGAGCTGGGATAGGGGTCGACAGGGCCGTCCACTCCCCCCAACTTTGCTGTTAGACTCCAACTTCCAGCAGGTGGTGGGGGCCAGTTGAGGTGTCCCCTGAAGGCAGCCTCTCAGCGGCAGATCTACAGAAGGACGAACACGGAGGCCTTCTCTGCCTGTCCGAATGTGACATCAGCCACAAGCTGACAGGGGCTCCCCCGCATTCCGTCAAAGTAGTTGCAGCCTCAAGATTGAAATTAAAACTTTTGAAAGATTTGAGAGGAGGGGCCAGCATTTACTTGCTCCCACAGCCTACTACCCTTTTCTCCCTGTTCAGACATGATCGCAGAACGTTCATTTCAGAAGCATGAGTAAATTAAAAGATACCCAGCTTTTGGACAGTCACAAAAAGAGGCACCTTTTGACTTTTGTTTCTTGAGTCTATAAGGTATGTCTGCTGTCATTTCAGATTCTGACAGCTGTAGCTAGAAGGATTAATAGTTGTATTGCTAACAGCTAGAGTGCATCATCAATGATGCCTAGCATTGACACATACGGACAGCACATGGCTCAGTGGGTAGCACTGCTGCCTCACAGCATCAAGGACCTGAGTTCAATTCCAGCCTTGGGCAACTGCTTGGAGTTTGCATGTTCTTCCCTCTGAGTTTCCTCCCACAGTCCAAAGATGTGCAGGTTAGGTGGATCGGCCATGCTAATTTGGCTGTAGTGTGCAGGAACGTCTGGGTTAGCCAGGGTATATGCAGGGTTATAGGATAGGTTGGGGTGGAAGCTCTTCAGAGGGATGGTACAGACTTGATGGATCAAATGGCCTCTACTTGCACCTTTGGGATTTATGACATATCACAAAAGGGAGAAAAAGCAAAGAACATAGCTACACTAGAGGCCAAAAACCAGTTTACTAAGTATCCCCTCACACCATGTAATCAAATGTCTGAAATGTTGAGTACTTGAGATTAGGTAGGAAGGTGAAATTAATTCCAGGGATTTGTGTAATTATTGAGACGCAAATACATGCACGTGAGATTCAGAACATGAGATGCTAAGGAAGTCAAGTCACCTTTAAAGAAGGCATATTCAATTGTTAATGTTTACCTTGATGGCTGATTTTGAATCTGATATCTTGATTCCTGCCTGATTAAGTTCTCACATCTATCATTCACCTCACTTCATCTAGAAGCAGAAACTTGCACCATTGTTTCTTATGGTATCAACAAGGAGGTGTTTAATGGGACAGAAAAGACAGTGAAGTACTCACCTAAATTATTAAATTTGAGAAATAATAACTGCAAATATGAGGTAGTTAAATAATTATAATTCAAAGGATTAACTTATTTTGGTTTCTTATTTCTCAGTCACCAAATCCTGTAAGTTGTCAAATCAGGCTAATCAGTGATCGATATTGAGATGTAGAGTGAACCTGGTCAATGTGAAGTGATCCAACAAAAACACTGCCCCATTAATCTGTCACATGTTAGAATGTCTTGATATATCCCATAGTTTTCCTTATATGATGATTTTAATTTCTTCTTCATCTGAAGGCACATTCACAATCCACTTTGACTGACAGAAGCTACAACAGACTTTTGGGCTCAAGTTCATGCTCTCAGTTTACACCTTAGCAGAGGGTTAGTCAGGTAATTGTGTAGAGAAATCCCCTATGTATCTGATTCATTGATATTTGTCAGTAGCAGGTTGGAGAAATGAGAGGGTAGATTGACGGAAAGTGGAGTTGTCAGTGACAGGCTTCTATTCATATTTTTTTTTTAAAAATGCATCCTCTCTCCAAATAGTAGCTCACAAGCTCAATTGGCCAGAGCAGTGCATTTCCAACTTTCCATTGATCATACTTTGCTTGAGTGCATCTTTGAGCCATTTGTGTTGGCCAGCTCCCTTATGTTTTCCCTCCTTGAGCTCCCCATGAAACATCTGTTTAGGAAGCTGATTCTCCTCATAAGACCAGGACTGTACAGCTGTGCCTGCATCCACATTGCCAATGGCCCTCAGAGATCAACTCTCAATTGAAAGGCATAAGATTTCTGACAGGAAAGGGAAAGGTAAATGAGAATCAATGTTAGCTTCGGCTGTACCCTTGTACTTGTTTGCAATGAATTGTAGATGCCTGAGAGCAAGACAGCTATTTACGTCTGAAGCACAGGATGGTATGTTGAACAAGAGTAGCTGTAAAATTATGGGAAAATTATTTTAATGATGAATAAAACTGAAAAGAAAACAGTTTTTTGCCATTTCTTACGTGTTTTTATGGTGCCCTGCAGAAAACTATAATATTTGCAAAATTACAGTGACCAGTATTTTAATCAGATAAGGTGATGACATTCCAGATCACCCTGCTAACGGAATGAGGGATGGCTACATGTGGAATGCTGGTATAAGGTTTCCCTCAGGGACTAGACACAGTTGTTATGTTTCGCTGAATGAATAGGGAGCATTGTGTCCACACAGATAAATTTATTGTCCTTAGGGTAGATTTGATGTGCCTCTGGTGTGAGGTATTATGGGAGGGTACCTGTCTGAACTCAAGATGATGGACAGGGAGAGAAAAATCAGTTTTCACATGCAAAATTAGCAATACTGCGCAGATGCAATAATTTCTCCAATTACGCTCCTTTTCCATGAAGCAGAATAAAAGGATTCCTGTTTTTCTTTCATATTGTCAAGGTCTGAAAATAGTGATGGAGTTATCCAAATTGTTTGGCTACAGGCAAATATGGAGAACACTGGGTCAACATGATAATAATGTTTGCTATACTTGTATTACTCAGAGGATGGATTCCAGAACATTTCTGGGCAAGTCCTTATGCAGTAGTAATTCTATTTTAACTTTGGATTTGAATGGACCATCGATGACTTGGTGGGTAAAATGCATTGGATGGTAGGTTGCTGCGCCAGATGGATTTGGCAGTCCTGAATCAAACCCTGTGTGTTCTAAAGCACCCCAGAGGCAGAAGAGGAGCCAGAAGAAGTGATCTTGATGCTTCTGGGTGAGGGAGGGATGATTATCTTGGGTTTCTGCTGTTGATTCCTAACTGGTGCACTCTGCTGAACAATGCAAGTGTAATGATGCTGGCCAAGAGGACATTGCAGTAACAGGACAGCCAGTATCCCTGGACCCACAGTTAGAATAACAGTCACTAACTTAAGGAAAGGAGGAGAAACATCCAAAAATTTCCACTTTGGCTGATGGATCAAGTGAAAAATTGAATATTCTTACCTTGCTTCGCAGGCTGTGCATTTAACATAGACATAGAACAGTACAGCACAGAATCTTCAGCCGTCAATGTTGTGCCAGCCTTTTATCCTATTCTAAAATCAGACTAACCTACATACCCTTTACTGTACTATCATCCCTATGCCTATCCAGGAGTCACTTAAATGTCCCTAATGTATCTGAGTCTACTACCACTGGTGGCAATGCGTTCCATGCACCCACTACACTCTGTGTAAAGAACCTACCTCTGACATCTCCCATATGGGCGGCATGGTGGTACAGTGGTTAGCACTGCTGCCTCACAGTGCCAGACACCTGGGTTCAATTCCAGCCTCAGGCAACATTCTGTGTGGAGTTTGCACATTTTCCCCATGTCTGCGTGGGTTTCCTCCGGGTGCTCCAGTTTCCTCCCACAGTCCAAAAATGTGCAGGTTAGGTGAATTGACCATGCTAAATTGCCCGTAGTGTTAGGTGAAGGGGAAAATGTAGGGGAATGAGTCTGGGTGGGTTGCTCTTCGGAGGGTTGGTGTGGATTTGTTGGGCCGAAGGGCCTGTAAGTAATCTAATCTAAGCCTCCCTCCAATCGCCTTAAAATTATGCCCCCTCATGATAGCCATTTCTGCCTTGGGAAAAAGTCTCTGGCTATCAAATCTATCTATGCCTTTTCTCATCTTGTACACCTCTATTAAGTCACCTCTCATCCTTCATTGCTCCAGTGTAAAAGGCCCAAGCTCCCTCAATCTTTCTTCATAAGACATCAACCTTTCTTCATAAGACTCAGGCCTGCATGTAAGATAATATGCTTGCCATAATGCATGCGTTTTTGTGAGTTCTCAGTAAGGCCATTAAATTGAACTCCCCACACATGTGAAGTTTTCATTTGAAGACAGCAACTGATGTTATGACATCCCCTCTAAAGTAACCTTCAGTCTCTCAGAATCTTGGAGTTTTGTTACGGACTAGAGTATCAAACAGCTTGGTTGAGAATACTCAAGAAGCTCACAAGGTATGAGAAATAGGACAGAATGGGAAGAACATTGCAATTTATTTTTAATCTTTACTTTACATTGATTTCAATTTTTTGAAGTGTCTGTTGCACATGTTAGTTCCAATGGAGATTTAGTTTAGGAATAACTTTAATTTAAAAAGTGCATATTTACTATTAAACTTATAATATTCTGGAAAATAAATGTCAACCAAAAGGGTTAAACTGGTGTGTAACCAGTTACTAAGAAGCAGAGAACCGCAGCTAAGTGGGCCCCAACATGTTCCTGAATAGGAGCTTGTAAACTACATTATTACCGAGATCTATAAGTCTGTCTTTGTAAAAAATCAGCTTATTTTTGCTCACTGGTATATTTTAATATTTTGGCCAGTGAACAGGAGTCTAGGTGCATTACTGTTTTGTGCTGTTATTGTTGTGATGTAAAATAATATACAAATGTGAGTATTATTATCGACATAAAGTGATTCGCATGTGCTTCAGTGATGAGAAAAGTGGGAGTCCATAGACACTTGACAATTTCTGCATTCCTCCAGTCTAGTGGAAAGCTTTGTAGGCATCGAGATGAAGAACAGCTTTTTATTTTGTGACTGAAGCAATAAGAGGGAGGAGAAAGAAAGTAAAAGAAGGCGGTGAGGGGGGGAAGGCATTTGATGCAATCAGCCAGTTTCAGGACTCTGATTTGGCAATGTAGCAGGATCCTAGATTTCTTCTCACAAATTGTGAAGGTGCTGGATTCTAACAGTGGCTCTAACAAATGGATAGAATGATAAAGACACACAGCAGGGAGTAATCTGCCTCCAAATATAGTACCGCAACAGATGGTAATGCTAACTTCCAGTTAACAACATTGCCCATTTTCTTCAGTCAATCTGTAGGCTTTGTAGATGCAGCCGAGCCTATTAGATTTCTTGGAATGCTAATATTTTTTGAACGTAGTTGAGTGATGAACTATCAGCAAGACAAAGTTTGACTCAGAAAAGGTTTACCTTGGTGTTTATGTTTTTTTTAAACTCTTTGCAATATGGCCACAGGCATTAAGAAACAGTTCAGTTTGCAAATGTGCTTTTCAACCTATTTAGTGAAATTATTACAAATAACAAAGGCAGTTGGAGAACACAAATAACCAACTTTATGCAAATCAATCATCTTAATTGGTGTTATTACTGGTTGACTATTTAAGTTCTACCAGATGATAGAACGTGTTGTATAACAATCATTAAGCTGCTTTTGTTGTTAGTGTGTTATCCTATATACAGTAGTTATGTGCACTCTCTTCGATTTCCTGAGAGTCACTGGCAAAGGTCAATTTGATTTGAGGATGACACTAACTGCACCACCCCAGTTCGATTCCACACAAAAATGCAGTGTCATTAACTTCATGCATAATGACTCGAGGTCACGACTGCAGAGAAAGAAAGAAAACTTTATTCTGATTTGCTACATCGTCCTCCAGTGTCATTTTTCAGTGCGGTTCTCTTTGCAGTGAGCTGTCAGCATTCCCTCCAACTGCTATTAATCTTTTCCCTGAGCATTTTGGAGCCTGTATATCTCTGAAGAGCCCTTAAATGGTGAACTTTGATTTTCCTCAGGTTCCAGTGCTGTTTCCCATCTTTATGCCAGAAAAGAACTTTTATTTTTTTCCACAAAACAGATGGAGATTTAGATAGTGACAATTCATCTGTTAGACACAAGATAGCTAGCGCTAGTTTTCCATATTGAGTCATGATGTGTTTTGCATAAGTTTCTTGCTCTCTAAAGACAACCTTTTTCCCTGAGCATTAAATATGAGCATTTCTCAAATTCTTCACACAATGCGTTTAACATAGCAGAAGTGCCTGGAAAGATTTATTTCTAGCTTTTATTTTCATTCATACAATTGTCACTGTAGCTTTTTTTTTCCCATTCCTGATAGTTTTCCCAAGTATAGCCTGAATGCCTCCCGTATCGTGAGAAAAATTCAACAAAAAAATGTAACCTTCACTGTGAACCAAATTTCCTTTGCAACTTGCGTCAAAGGGGTATTTTACTTTCCCAGAATTTAATTTTGGCAAAAGCAACTTCTCATTTTTTTAAAAAAGATATTGCTAATTCAGTGCCAGCCTCAAGAAAAGACCTGGGTATAAGTTGGACCTTGAAATTGGTCCTTGCAAAGATTAATCAGCTCTTGATGAATACAGTATAGAGGAGCAATTTGAGACTTAAAGATTTCAAACATTAAGACCAGTTTTGCTTTAATCTCTGAAACTGTCACATTAACAAATGGTGAACAGGTGCACAAATATTCTCTTTTCTCCTACAAAAAAGTCAATCCAATATTCTTTTCTCTCCTGAAGGCATTGATGTTAAAAAAATTTCAACTTGCTTCATCTTGCATTCCAGATTACCTGCTTGTTATAGATGCTACTCATTTATTATTTCTAATCAAGCCATTTGACAATGATAGGCTTCACAACCAAGCTTCACTCCTATTCAACTGGGGTATCCATGAATGTGCAACATGGGAGACGGAAAAGGGAAACTTTACCTCCATACCCCAAATTAAACACCTCAATAAGAACTGATTTTATATTCGTTTTTGTTATGTGAACATTGTTGCGATATTGAATTCATTCGAGTAAAAAATGAGGTCTGCAGATGCTGGAGATCACAGCTGCAAATGTGTTGCTGGTCAAAGCACAGCAGGTTAGGCAGCATCTCAGGAATAGAGAATTCGACGTTTCGAAGGGCTTATGCTCGAAACGTCGAATTCTCTATTCCTGAGATGCTGCCTAACCTGCTGTGCTTTGACCAGCAACACATTTGCAGATATTGAATTCATTGCCCATCCCCAATTGCCTGAGGAGGTAGTGGGCTTCTTTCATTTCAGTCAGTAGCAAGTCCTCAAAGCACCCATAAAGAGATCAAACATTCCCACCAGCTCATGGAAGTCACCAGCTAGTGCCCAACTAAAGTGGAAAAGATGCATTTGACACAGCATTGGACATATCGAGAGAGTCCATCTGAAGGCATCAAAGAGCACATAACCTTTCAATATCTCATCAATCCATCCTCCAAGCACCACACATAAGAAGGATCACTGGACCCGAAATGTTAACTCTGCTTTTCCTCCACAGATGCTGCCCGACCTGCTGATTTAGCCAGCAATTTCTGTTTTTGTAACACACATATTCCTGTGTGTGACAAAGTCTGTAGGTCACACAATTGACTCAACAGTCACGTGAGACTCTATGAGGCAAGGGAGAAGCAAGTAATCCTCAAGTCCAAAGGACACTCCCACGGTCCAAAGATGTGCAGGTTAGCATAGAGTGGGCATGCTTACTGGTCCAGAGTGTCTAGGGACATACTGACTGGGTGAATTATCCATGGGAAATGCAGGGTTACAGGGATTAAGTTGGGGAGATGCATATGTGTGGGTTGATCTGCAGAGTGTCGGTATGGACTCAATGGGCCGAATCGCCTGATTCCAAACTGTAGGGATTCTATAGATACTATGATTCTAAGAAGAAATAAGGGCAAGATTTGAGACTATTCACCCAGTGCTATGAAGGACCAACAACATAAATCTAAGTCCATCTGTATGTTACTTCAAAAAGTACTCACTTTCGATAGCTAACCATATTCTGGAGTCAAGGCTTCACTGTTCACATCTGCTCTTCCCTTTGAAAAGCTGCCTGATTTTATTCTGCCCAGTCATTCAACAGTTTTGACAAACTCTGAGCAAATACATTTGTCTGTTTGTTTCTGATTTTGAGCATCTGTGGTTCTTTGTTTCTTTTTAAGTTCCTTTTTCTGTTGCCTTCTTTAAATTCGTTAAAAAGAGGGTGAATGAAACTTGTTGAAAGAGAGATCAGTTACTGCTTTTCTTCATCAGTTTACCTCTGTCCGCCTTTTTTTAGTATTTTTATTGTCAGGGCATTTGAGGGTTTTGTAACCTAACTAAGCCAATCATCTGAAAAAAGTGAACTGCCGATGCAGGAAAGGCTGGGCACAGTTTAAAAACAGTCTTGCATTAAGCTGAGACATGAATAATTACTCTTGGGTGAGATGTTAGGCTGAGACCCTGCCAGTCCTTGCAAGGATACATAAAAATCCCAGAGCTATTATTTAAAGAAGAGTTGTCTCTGGTTTGCTAGCCAATGTTTAATCTTAACCATCATGACTGAAAAACAAATTATCTAATCATTGTCACAGTGCCATTTTTAAGAGCTTCCTATGCACAATATAGGAAAAGATACAAAAGGACTATACTATATCAGCTGAAAACGTCTTGTACACCATTCACATTCTCAGGAAATCATAAAATACACAAAAGTAATTTTGAAATGGAGCCACTGTGATAATGTAAAGCACTTTACAATTTTAATTTCTAACTAGATCAATAGGTCTCACACAGTAGAAGTCGCAAATATGATTGTTATGTATATCAATGATACTGAATGGGACTATTCAGAATTGAAGGGAACAAGTCCCATTTCAGATAGAAAGTTTTCCACAGAGCTCTTCTCAGTTCTGCAATTGCTAGGACCTGCTCTTAAAATTGCTTTCTTATTGGAACAAGATATTAAAATAATCTTCTCCTCAGTGCCAATAAACAGAAAATTGCTTGTCAATTTTAACTCTTTTTAATTCTCTTTTCTCCATAAAGCCCTGTGAATTGTAGACTGCAGTTTGGGAATGTGAAGGGGACAGGAGCTGAAATGTTTTCAGCTGTTCCACACAACTGGGGTCCATTTGCAAGTCTTAAACACCAACTGGGCCACGTTTGCCCTTGGCAGATTGTTTTTGACACTTGGCTCTGATTGCTATTTAACACTTGCAGGAGGTATGTTGCAGAAGACAATTTCACACAAGAGTTGAAATACATCTTTCCATTCCTAGAGAGATGTGAATCCTTACGCAAGGCTGGACAGGTTTCCACCACCAGCCTTATCCTTCACGGTCAGTGTTGCAATGTATCTATTTTACAAATATTGTCTGGAATAGAAAATTTACATGGCTTGATGAATGAAGAGCATTAACACTGACAAACTGTAAATAAATAAATTCTCTGTACTAGATACAAGGAGCACAGAAACAGGAGAAGGCCATTCAGCCTTTGATATTGTTTCACCACTAGACTAGCTCAAAATCTATGACTTAACTCCATGCACCTTCCTTAACGTCATGGCTTTCTTGAACAAATCTATTCATCTTAGTATGGAAATATTCAACATTTCTAGATTCAATAAATTTTTGGGTAGGAAGTTTCACATTTTGATTCTCCTTTGTGTGAACATTATCTCTGAACAACCTAGCTCTAATTTTAAAGATTATTCTTTCTCTGTTCTGGGCTCTCCCAACAAACAAAATTGTTTTTCTCTACCTTATGAGCTCCTTTAATTATCTGAATCACTTGAATCAAGCTTAATGACCTTTTAATCCTTTAACTTCAACTGAATGTATTCTTGTTTTATGGAATTGTTGACTTTCATGTTGCAACTCAACCTAATTCAACCTAGTCACAAATGGCTAAAAATGTATACCTGAACAAAAGTTCAGAAGCACACTGCTCTCAAATATCAAATTGGACAATGGCAAGAGGATGCCTCTATTAAATAGAAATAGACTTCGCTTCACATATAATGTTCATTTTCATCTCATATTTGTTGGATTTTACATGTCATTCTCGCTCATTTCTAAATTTGAAAAAAAATCCAAATAAGCCTTTTTTGTTGCAACAAAATATAAATTATTATGCAGCTTAAATTAAACTCCTATCTAATTTGTACTTTTCATTAGCACTTTGTTTTTATTTCAGATCTTCAGAGAACACAGGATTTTTAAAAATCTCTCCTGAAAGTGTTTCACTCAACTTTATGTAGGCTCACTCTAGAATTCAATAGAGCCGTGGACACCTGCATAGAGTCAGATTGGCTCTCCAACAGTTTATTTTACCTGTCCACTCAAATATACAACTGTCGGATGGGCAAAATATTCCCTTTCTGGCTTTGATCGGATTTTAAACACCAATCCTGCTCAAGTTTGGTTCTGAGAAAGTTTTTATGTATGAACTGGATCCCACCAATGGACTTATATGTATTGAAATGCAATCCTGAGTTTGAGGGAAGAAAGAAAATGGCAAGAAGAATGTCGGTATTTACGAAACATTTGATATAAAAACAGAACATGTTAGTTGAAGCTGATAAGGAGGGTGAAGGAAAAAAAACAGTTGAATGTATCAATAGATATTATGATTAAACACAATACTATGTATCAACTTTTATTATAATGCAGACAAATGCCACAGTCAGTTTGAAAATCACACACACCAGGTTATCACACAATAACCTTCCAAATAAACCTGATGGACTATAACCTGGTGTTGTGTGATTTTTCTTTTGTCCACCCCAGACCAACACCGGCACCTCCACATTGCAGTCTATTTGCACACTGCAAAGTTCCAGAAGCAGCAGACGAAATGAGTGAGTCGCTGAATTGTTTCTCGTGAAGCTGGTTGTGATAAAGCTGACTTGGTCTGCATAGCAAGAAAATGCCTTGTTCTTCTGAGCAAGGGACTATTCCAGTTCTCTTCAGTGTCTAAGTGTAGAAGGCAAAATAGATGTGATGGGAACGGGGAAATCCATCACCGCTGCCAGTCTTGATTAACACCCAGGATAATCATCATTGATTACTAGGCAGGAAAAAGTGCAGTTGAGGCCAAGGTGAAGTTGATCATGATTGTGTCAAATGGCGGAATAGACTTGAGGAGCTGAATTGCCTACTCCTAGTTCCTATGTCTTAATGTGCGAACACTAGATAAGAACTTACCTCAGTCACACTAACTGTCCAGTCTCATACACCAAGGATTGTTGGATGAGATAACATATGGCTGCCCTTTCCCATGAAGCATTAGCTAAGTATAAAACACCTCAAAACGAACAGAGAGGAAAAGACAATAATTAAAGGAAGTGAGTGATTTAAAAAATGCCTGTGCACCTGTATGGATTCTCTGTGGCCTTTTTCTTACCCTATAAACAAACAACAAGAAACACTTACATTGTGATTAGGAGACCTTTCACTGTACACCTTTATTCCTATACTCGAGTACACACAACAATAAAATCTAATAACAATTGAATAAATAAATAATTTAAGTTTCATGTAACAATCATTGACAATGACAATGCAAGGTAACCACATCAGGAAATAAAAATAGCGGGATTAGAATACATAGGTAGTTATTTTTGACTGGCACAGACCTGATGAGCCAAAAGGTATGCTGTAGGCCTGTATGACTCTCAAACTTCACAGCCCTGCTAAAAAGCATTGAATAGTCTAGAATCAGGAAGGAGTTAAAAAAAACCTCTATTAGTAATTCATAGATAAGTTTCTATTTATGAGAAAATACAGACTGTGCTTTGCAAAAATTAAATCAATACATCATTCTGCACCAGGCTTGGGCACACAATATATTTGAAATATTTCCCATTAAATAATATCTGCAACATGCGTACTTGGCTTTCTGCCTGTCAGTTAAGGGTCGTCTTCAATGGAGGTATGTAAAGCTTTAAGTACTTGCAGTGAGATGGTTCAGGCTTGAACTATGCACAAACTAGCTCTCCTACTATTTTGCAGAGGTTGGGAATGTGTGTGTGTGTGTCGGGGGTGGGAGGTAATGGAGAACCCCTATGGAGCACCCACTATAACAAAAACTGGCCAAACACCAAACACCATTTTAACTCCCTTCCTGGAGAACCTCTCCATCAAATCAGGAACAAATGCCCTGGAGACCTAAGACATTTGTGTCTGGCAAATGATTGGGAATGCTCAAACTCTGCATTCCTACCCAAACAGCAAGAAAGAGCTCAAATGATTACATCCGCTACATAATAAAAATTGCCCGAAATTTTGACCTACCCCATCTGTCAAAAAAGCACTGAGAATTTCTAATGCAACTGTTTGAATCTTATTATATTCCTGTTTGTATCAATGAATACTGTATAATGTTTTGTGTAACCAATTATCTAGATAGATAAATGTTGAAAATTGCAGTAACAATATTATTAAATAACATTGTACCTGCCAAAATATGAGTTCCTGCAAGATGCTTAGTTTATTTTTCTTCTGTTTAATCTCAGTTCAAAGAGCACACTGACCTACACAAATGTTATCAATGAAGCTCCCCAAGATGACAAGCCAGGGAGGAAACCGCATGTAAACTGAGCTCTTCTCCACCCAGGCTCAGCTGTGGCCAGTGAGATGCATCCTCGAGAACATTTTAGCAGCTATGTTACTGGATTAGCAATTCAGACAGCATCAATTCACAATTCCATGATAGCCATTTGAGCACTTAAAGTTCAATTTCTCAAAAAGTGTCAAGTTGTTTTTGAAAACAAAAACAGAAATTGCTAGAAAAATTCAACAGGTCTGGCAGTATCTGTGGAGATAAACCAGAGTTATTGTTTCTAGTGACCCTTCTTCAGAATTAATGGCAATGAGGAAAAATATGTTTTTTTTAATGCAGACGATAAGGTGCAGGTGGGGTAAGGAGTAAACGACAGGTAGATGTAGAGCCCAAAGAGAGAGAAGAGCAGTTGGACAGAAAGGAGTGGATAACAGTCAGTCTAGAAGAACCTAACGACCATAAGTTCTGAAGAAGGGTCACTGGGCCTGAAATATTAACTGTGATTTATTTCCACAAATGCTGCCTGGACCGACTGAGTTTTTTTCTATCAATTTCTGTTTTTGTTTCTCATTTCCAGCATCCATAGTTCTTTTGGTATTTGCCAGATTTCTTGAAAAACCTGACTAGTTTAGAGAAGGAACCTCTAAAGTCTGGTCAAAATTTGGGTGGCACAGTGGCTCAGTGGTTAGCACTGTGGCCTCACAGCACCACGGTCCCAGGTTCGATTCCGGCCTCGGGTGACTGTCTGAGTGGAGTTTGCACATTCTTCTCGTGCCTGCGTGGGTTTCCTCCCGCAGTCCAAAGATGTGCAGGTTAGTGTGAATTGGCCATGCTAAATTGCCCATAGTGTTAGGTGCATTAGTCAGAGAGAAATGGGTCTGGGTGGGTTACTCATCGGAGGGTTGGTGTGGACTTGTTGGGCCAAAGGGCCTGTTTCCACACTGTAGGTAATCTAATCTAAAATGCCTCATTAAAAATGGTTGCCGTTTAATTATCCTGAAACAGGATAGCACGGCCATTAAGTTTTATCAAATTATTAAAGAGTTCATTATCACTTAGTCAAGACCATTTGGTATTGGACAATAAATGCAGGATTTTCATAAAATGAATGAAGTTTGATTGTGGGATAGCATAGATATGAAGCCGCCCCCTTTTTCAAATCTCTGTCTTCAAAGATATGTCAAATCACATCATTTCCTTGGCTCATTTTAAATTATTTTCTTGAAAAATACATATATCTATGTCTTTTAGTACATCTGCTAACTGATTTTTTTTAGCCTCACATCTTTTCCTGTCCTTCCAAAGCCATTACCTCTTGCCCTTTTCTGATGCTTTATTCTGATGGTATTCCTTCAGGTGTGTGTTTCCTCAGTATTTTACTAAGGTGACCATCACAGCTAATCCCAATACTTCATTCAAGCTTACTTTGTGTAAGGCCTCTTGTGGTGCAGTGGTAGTGTACCTGCCCCTATCCCTGGACCAGGAGGCCCAGATTCAAGTCCTACCTGCTCCAGAAGCATGTAATAACATCTCTGAAAAGATTGATTAGAAAAAAGGTCAACAAAAAAGAAAATTGTCTTATGAAGGGCCTCTTGTGGTACAGTGGTAATGGCACTGCCTCTGAGCCAGGAGTCTTAAGTCCACCTGTGACAGAGGACTGAAGTAACATCCCTAAGCAGTTTGATTAG
This sequence comes from Hemiscyllium ocellatum, assembly GCF_020745735.1. Classification (NCBI taxonomy): domain Eukaryota; kingdom Metazoa; phylum Chordata; class Chondrichthyes; order Orectolobiformes; family Hemiscylliidae; genus Hemiscyllium; species Hemiscyllium ocellatum. The sequence continues at coordinate 18,884,535 of NC_083417.1, read as the reverse complement.
AAAATATCATCAAACATACTTCCTATCAAGGCTACTTGATATTTTCTTTCCCTAGCTGGCATTAAGAATCCCATTTGTACACAATCTACAATTTCTTCTGGAGATGAAATTAACTAAGTTACCATCTGCCTGTCAGGTAGAGATAAAAGATCTCTTAATAATAAGATCCGTTAATAATATTCATAAATGAGTAGGGGAGCGCTGCCCTGGCCCAGTAGTTATCCCTCAAGCAATGACTGTGACAAAAAATTCTGGTAATTACCGTACTCTTCATGGTGAAAGCTTGCTTTAAGCAAATCAGTCACCAAGTTTATGACAGTAGAACAGTGGCTACAGTTCGAAATGGCTCATTGTCTGTAATGTGCATTTGAGATATCCTGTGGCTATGAAATATAAAATGGAAGCTCTTTCTTTACAATTGAGTGACGTGAGGATTGTATTGCTGTCCTGATTAATTTTGTACTTACCTGGGCTAAGAATTAGAAAGGAAACTAAATGAGGGCAAGAAAAAGATTGAAAAATAAGAAAATAAAACTTTAAAAAGTATTCACTTCAGTTATTGACCTTCACGAACGAAACTTGTCAAAGCAGATGTTAGACATCCATGGAAATATTTTCAGATCGAAAATGGCAGTAGGTACAAAATACAGAAAGAGAACCTTTCACTCCCACTTCAAATTATAATCAACTCAGAGGAATTCATAAGCCCTGAATGGTTCAGCACATGTGCACTGTACATTTGTGCAGCATAAACCCCTCTATTTTGTCTGAAGACATTTTTTTTTCCTCAATGGACTCTTTTACTCTTAATTGTAGCATGGAAAAAGAAACCTGTCCAAAGCATTTTTGATTCATTCCTATTTATAAATCGCAAGGTATATTTTCACTTAGAGAAATAAAATGTGCTTTGCTGGAGCCAAATGGACAATTTTACAAAAATATGTTGAACAATTTGCAATATTTTAATTTAATTTAAGTGCTCGATTACCGGCATGAGCCATCCGTCAGCTTAATCATGCAGTGTTCATTGAAGCAAAAAAAGAAGAAACTTACAGGGGCAATGAAAATAACATTTTGTCGTGTGATTTGTTTCCATTATATAACAATTTACAGGGCATGTGTTGTAAAGATCAGAATGTGTATTGTGAATTTGATAGTTTATAAAGTTTCAGTAATATAGTTAAGGTAGACCAGTCAAAACAACTCTTCCAATGAAGTACCACAGAATATTCATTGCAGTTATCAAATAGCATTATACATATCTGTATTTTTCACTGAGAATCTGAATATTGGTGACAGTGAGAACTTTGCAAAATGTACGATCAATGCATTGATGTCACAATCTTGTCTCACTCAAGCTTTTAATTTTCCCTTCTCAAAGCTGAAAAAGTAAACCTCGCTCGATAGTGGATGGATGTAACAGTGATCTGATATTGCATGGACTCTGTACAGTGGCCTGAACAGTAAAACGTAACTCAAGGGCTTCAAGCATTTCAGGACAGTGAGTGAGTTGGCAAGGAGGGTGTAAGGGCAAAAGATAGTTTTTGTGGATCATGGATTGATATGAACTGATACTAAAATAGAACCCAAGCTATAAACAAATGTAGGGTTTATTGGGGGACAGGGGTGGTGTTATGGTATGATGGTATTAGGAACATAAAACCATGAGACATAGGAGCAGAAGTAGGCCATTTATTCCAATGTGTTTACTCCATCATTCAATGAGATCATGGCTGATCTGATAATGTGAACTGCATTTCCCTGCCATGTCCTATATGCCTCAATTCCCTCACTGATCAAAATCCTAACTTATTAAGCATTGAATATGCTTAATAACCTCTGTGTTAAAGAATTCTGCAGAATAACTACCCTTTAATAGAAAAGAATCTCTTGATCTATGTTATAAATGGGTGTCTGCTTACTCTGTGAATGCTAAAGTGACAAGGTCTATGAGCCGTGTAGAAGGACAATAGAAAATAGACAATAGACAATAGGTGCAGGAGTAGGCCATTCTGCCCTTTGAGCCTGCACCACCATTCATTATCAGTATCCTGTTCCGGCCTTATCTCCATTACCCTTAATTCCTCTATCCTTGAGAGCTCTATCCAACTCTTTCTTAAACGAATCCAGAGACTGCCTTCTGGGGCAGAGCATTCCACACAGCCACCACTCTCTGGGTGAAGAAGTTTCTCCTCATCTCTGTCCTAAATGGCCTACCCTTTATTTTTAAGCTGTGTCCTCTGACTCACTCATCAGTGGAAACACGTTTCCTGCCTCCAGAGTGTCCAATCCTTTAATAATCTTATATGTCTTAATCAGATCCCCTCTTCGTCTTCTAAGCTCAAGGGTATACAAGCCCAGTTGCTCCAATCTTTCAACATAAGATAGTCCCGCCATTCCAGGAATTGACCTCGTGAACCTATGCTGCACTCCCTCAATAGCCAGAATATCTTTCCTCAAATTTGGAGACCAGAACTGCACACAGTATTCCAGGTGCGGTCTCACCAGGGCCCTATACAGCTGCAGTAGAACCTCTTTGCTTCTATACTCAATCCCTCTTGTTATGAAGGCCAGCATGCTATTAGCTTTCTTCATAACCTGCTGTACCTGCATGCTTGCCTTCATTGACTGGTGTACAAGAACACCCAAATCTCTTTGTACTGCCCCTTTACCTAACTTGACTCCATTTAGGTAGTAATCTGCCTTCTCGTTCTTGCCACCAAAGTGGATAACTCTACATTTATCCACGTTAAATTGCATCTGTCATGCATCTGTCAACTCACCTATCCTGTCCAGTTCACCCTGTAATCTCCTAACATCCTCCTCACATTTCACCCTGCCACTCGGCTTTGTATCATCAGCAAATTTGCTAATGTTACCATTAATACCATCTTCTATATCATTAATATATATTGTAAAAAGCTGCAGTCCCAGCACTGATCCCTGCGGTACTCCACTGATCATCACCTGCCATTCCGAAAGGGAGCCGTTTATCATTACTCTTTGTTTCCGGTCAGCCAACCAATTTTTCAATCCAAGTCAATACTTTGCCACCAATACCATGCACCCTAATTTTGCTCACTAACCTCCTATGTGGGACTTTATCAAAGGCTTTCTGAAAGTCCAGGTACACCACATCTATTGGATCTCCCTTGTCCATCTTCAGAGTTACATCCTCAAAAAATTCCAGAAGATTAGTCAAGCATGATTTCCCCTTCATAAATCCATGCTGACTCTGACCTATCCTGTTACTGCTACCCAGATGTGTCATAATTTCAACCTTCATAATTGACTCCAGCATCTTTCCCACCACTGAAGTCAGACTAACTGGTCTATAATTTTCTGCTTTCTCTATCGCTCCTTTCTTAAAAAGTGGTACAACATTAGCCACCCTCCAATCTGCAGGAACTGATCCTGAATCTATCGAACTCTGGAAAATAATCACCAACACATCCACGATTTCTAGAGCCACCTCCTTCAGTACACTGGGATGTAGAACATTAGGCCCCGGGGACTTATCAGCCTTGACCTAACAGTCTCTCCAACACCAATTCTTGGCATATATAAATTCCCTTCAGTTCAGGTCCTTCAGCCACTGTTACCTCAGGGAGATTGTTTGTGTGTTCCCCAGTGAACACAGATCTGAAGTACCAATTCAACTCTTGGACATATGGAGTCATAGAGATGTCCAACCCGTCCATGCCGACCAGATATCCCAATTCAATCTAGTCCCACCTGCCAGCACCTGGCCCATATCCTTCCAAACCTTTCCTATTCATATACCCATCCAGATGCCTTTTAAATGTTGCAATTGTACCAGCCTCCTCCACTTCCGCTGGTAGCACATTCCATAAACGCACCACCCTCTGCGTGAAAAAGTTGCCCCTTAGGTCTCTTTTATATCTTTTTCCTCTCAACCTAAACCTATGCCCTCTAGTTCTGGACTCCCCCACCCCAGGGAAAAGTCTTTATCAATTTATCTTATCCATGCCCCTCATGATTTTGTCCCCTTACCATTCAGACACGGGGAGAATGTGCAAACTTCACACACACTGTCACACAACGCTGGATTTGAAGCTGGGATCACCCCACTGTGGGAGGTTAAATTAATACTAATGGCTTGTATTTTCAGCTTAATCAAGAGACATTGCTCAATAAAACATATAATCAAAAAAGAACCCACTCTACTCACTACTGCAGACTTATTTTAAGGCCCATGCCTAATACATCTGCTTCTGTGCTGTAACCTTTCCCAAACAGGTTCCTCCAAGATTAGTCATGAATTTCACCGTTTTTTAATTTTCCCAGACGCACGCCGATGCCCAGCGATACATGAGTTCAACAGCAAAGGCAGTAACTGCTAACTCTGTTAGCAATGTGGATTTCTTTCTCTCTATTTCTCCTGCACTGATCTCATATGTGCTTCCTTTGTCTGTCCTTCTCCCTTTTAAAACTGCTGTTGTTTTGACTTTTTTTCTCCAAAGTTCCAAAAGAGCACATGAAACAGTAATTGCTGATCCTGGAATTCGAGGAAATCACTTCCACCACCTAAAACACCTCAAAAAAGGAGCAGCTGTTACAGCCAGAAATTTTTCCTGTCCTCCATTTTGGATTACCCAGAATCCTGGCATGGAGTACATGAGAGGCAACAAAGGAGAAATGAGAAGCATAAGGTGACATGAATTGCATGGATGGATCATGAAGGATGGTTGGGGGCATGAGATCACGGTTGGTTTAGATTTTATTGCTTATTTTATGACTTAGTCCTGAGTACTCAATAGACCCTGTGACTGTCTCTGAACCATTTCCAGAGGCAATGGACCTGTCTCCAGTAAATAGCCCATCCCCAACTCCTACCCTGGAATGAAGCCAAGACCATTTTATTCTCCTAGTATATTGTCATGTCCTATCTGGGAAGAGTATGCCAAGAGTCATGCCCATAGTTCTACAAACCATCACAAAATCCAAAGTAAACCACAATCAACATCCCCTTTAAGCTGTGCAGTTTCACCCACAGTTGAACACGCACTCCCAATCCCTCACCCCAAACCCCACCCGCTTGCCCCCATCCCACCCCACACACTTAATTTCTGTGAACAGACCTGACGGACTTATAATGGCCCACCTCCCGAATGTGCTAAATACGTCCAGACCCTTGACTTGTGCCCATACGTCTCTCCAATCATGTTAGCCCTACACCTTGGACTAGCTGCTTTGGAGCCAAAAGACTGGCCATGATCCACTCCCTAGACAGCAGAGGCATAGAACTCCCGAACAATGAAACTCTGACCAATGTCTAATTGTGGCTAATGTCCTTGAATAGTATGGAAGGTACTCTTCACTTTCTGTGCCAGAATCCCCTGAACCCCATTGAGAATTACTGACCTGAGAATTGGATATAAAGCTGCCTGATTCCTTGCACAGGCATTTATTTGCTGTGTTAGCTGATGGCATATGGAACTGGTAGTATATTGTCATTCTACATGATGTGTGCCTCCTAGGCTGAGGACTGCTTCACAACAACATAAGCTGCCTGTTTGTGAGACTGTGCTAATTGACACAACAAGGTAAGGCAAGGATGCAGTGAGCATACAGGGTAGATGCCAAGCAAGTGAGTGCTAAGAGAGCAAACAAGTATCTCTGAGGTGTAGTCTGGTCTCGAGTGCAAGCTGGATGCCAGAGCCTCTATGTAAAATGTCCCTGCTGCAGCCTTTCAATGCCAATGGTTGGTGCACTTGCATTGCCAGTGCATCAGAAAAGTCCCAGAATAGTTGCGAGGGGTTGATAGATGCTAGAGGCCAATGCTCATGGATGAGGGATGTGTGTATCCATTATCTGTGCTCTGGGCTGAGGTTGGTCGTCAGAGGCATGTCTGTTGTTCAAACAAAGTGGCCAGCTGAATTCCAGCTATGAACTCTCACTTCCTTGTCGAGATTTCCAGATGTTGAATTTTTTTGGGTGAGTCGGATAAATTGGGGGCTCAAAATTAAAGAGGCAAGTTGTGTTACTAGCAAGACATTTAACAAGCAATAATCACCATCAATTGGCATCTCTTTGCTGCCTGGTGAGAATCTCGCTTCACCATTCATGAAAAGCGCAAAAGATGGGAAGAGATGCTCCTGACATTGGCATCATACTTGTTGCCAGTTCTGCCACACAGCTTGCCATAGCTCACATCCTCCAGACCCCCATAAGATTCTATCCTCAGCATATCTTTCACATAGTCATTTGTTTGAACAGCAGCATGGTAACTTTATTGAGAAGAGAAACAATAACTTTTTCTGTTATTGAACTGTATTGTGTCATGTTTGTCAAATGACCAGCTCATTATTAATATAAACCAATGTAAAAGTTACACAGAAACATGAGTTTATTGCAATTTCCTAACATGCTGAGTATTTTCTGCTTGCATGGTTGTTACTAAAATGATAATATTATCAAGTTTACTTGCTTAACATCTGGAGAAGCTCATATATATTTGCCAGTTGTCAACATCTTCCGATAATTTATACTGTCACTTACTCCCCCTTCTCCTCATCTATTCCGTTCAAAGTTAGCTTTTGCCCTACTCCACATCCATAAGCATCAGGAATCTGAAAGAAGTCTGATTCCTGGTAGAGGTTTGCTTCTAATAGGCCAATTAGGCTTTGTTCACCAATTATGTACAACTTGTCACTAATAAGTTGCTTTTACACATTGCTGGTTTTTAGTTGTCTCTTGGAGAGGGTATGTGGTGAATGTCTCCAGTCACCTCATTAATGCCCATGGTATAATATATTGGTGCCTGTGGGAGATTCTGTGGAATCTATGGAGACTAACATATCTATACATTTACTGTCAGGAAGTCAATACCTCAGCAAATTCTTGTCTTGTCTCTTTTCATTAACACCATTCCACTCAACCCAAGCTATATTGATTCCATCTGGTGTTGTCAGAAGATGCTCTTTATCAAAGCCTAAGAATAATTCACACCAGGATAATATTTGTTGGTAAATTATCATAGATCTAACTAAGCAACAATCTGATGTTAACAGTTGAGCATTATTAATAAGCTTGAAAAGTATGTCTATTTGATCATTTAATGACATGATCACTGTTTTTTCAATAGGAGGTACTTTAAAAATTGTCTTCAATGCTTAATGAAACACTTTCTTTTCACTTAGAGCTTTCAGTTTCAGTTACCTGTTTGAATTATTACACGAGGATCTGGTGAGGATCTTTGACTCCTCACTCTCCACGGGAGTCATACCGGAGGATTGGAAGGAGGCGAATGTTGTTCCTCTTTTCAAGAAATGTAATAGGGAAATCCCTGGCAATTACAGACCAGTCAGTCTCACGTCTGTGGTCAGCAAAGTTGTGAAAAGAATTCTGAGGAATAGGATTTATGACTATTTGGCAAAGCATAGTGTGATTAAAGGCTGTCAGCATGGCTTTATGAGGGGAAGGTCATGCCTCACAAATCTTATTGAGTTCTTTGAGGAGGTGTCAAAACAAGTCGACGATGGTTGAGCAGTGGATGTGGTGTAAATGGACTTCAGCAAGGCATTTGATTGGGTTCCCCATAGTAGGCTCATTCATAAAGTCAGGACGTATGGGATACAGGGAGATTTGGCTACCTGGATTCAGAATTGGCTGGCTGACAGAAGGCAGAGAGTGCTTGTAGATGGAAAGTATTCTGCCTGGAAGACAGATGTTGAGTGGGGTCCTGCAGGGCTTTGTTCTGGGGCCTCTGCTCTTTGTAGATTTTATAAATGACTTGGATGAGGAGGTTGAGGGGTGGGTTAGTAAATTTGCAGATGACACAAAGGTTGGAGGTGGCATCGAAAGTATTGAGGGCTACAGCATGACATAGACAGGATGAGAGCTGGGCTGAGAAAGGCAGATGGAGTTCAACCTGGATAAATGCGAAGTGATGCATTTTGGAAGGTCAAATTCGAATGCTGAATATAGGATTAAAGACAGGATTCTTGGCAGTGTGGAGGAACAGAGGGATCTGGGTGTGCAAGTACATAGATCCCTCAAAGTTGCCATCCAAGTGGATAATGTTGTTAAAAAAGCATATGGTGTTTTGGCTTTCATTAACAGGGGATCGAGTTTAAGAGCCACAGGGTTTTGCTGCAGCTCTACAAGTCCCTGGTGAGACCACACTTGGAATATTGTGTTCAGTTCTGGTCGCCCTACTATAGGAAAGATACAGGAGCTTTGGAGAGGGCGCAAAGAAGGTTTACCAGAATGCTGCCTGGACTGGAGGGCTTGCCTTATGAAGAGAGGTTGAATAAGCTCAGACTTTTCTCTCTGGAGAGAAGGAGGAAGAGAGAAGACCTGATCGAGGTGTACAAAATAATGAGAGAAGTGAATAGAGTCAATAGCCAGAGACTTTTCCCCAGGGCGGGATTGACTGGTACGAGAAGTCATAGTTTGAAGATATTAGGAGGAAGGTATAAAGGAGACATCAGAGGTAGGTTCTTTACGCAGAGAGTTGTGAATGCATAGAATGCGTTGCCAGCTGATGTGGTGGAAGTGAAGTCATTGGGGACATTTAACCAACTGCTGGACATGCACATGGATAGCAGTGAGTTGAGGGGTGTGTAGGTTAAGTTACTATATTTGACATTAGGATTAAGTCTCAGCACAACATCGTGGGCCTAAGGGCCTGTTCTGTGCTGTACTTTTCTATGTTCTCTATGTTCTAAGAGCATATGAGATTACTAAAACTGAGGAGTCCCGGTGGGTTGAGATTGCTAACTTCTATTTTTTTTATCCTGAGTAAGATGATCCATCATAAGTGGCAGAAAGTGAGGACTGCAGATGTTGGAGATCAGAGCCGAGACTGTGATGCTGGAAAAGCACAGCAGGTCAGGCAGCATCCAAAGAGCAGGAGAATCGACGTTTTGGGCATAAGCCATTACTGAAGAAGGATTTATGCCCGAAACGTCGATTCTCCTGCTCCTCAGATGCTGCCCAACCTGCTGTGCTTTTCCAGCACCACACTTTCGATCCGTCGTAAATTCCAGCCAACAGACAGGTTTGAAGTAATCAGGTAGAAATGAGTTTCAACCCACTTTCAGGCCCAAATTTGGTTTCAAATGTGAAGTGGAATCCAAAGGCGCAAGAGTCACCTGAAATTAGTTCTAAGAATAATAGAATATAAATTGGATTTAATGACTGTATGGTTTGTGACCATTCAAGGATGAGTGGCCAGTTGCCCTGGAGTCAGTTCACACAAAGTCAGAGTTTAACTTTAGTCTGCCAGTGGATTACAGATATGGTTTGGAGGAAAGGGTAAGACAAAGAAAAGCATGAGTAGAATAATATCGAACCAGCCACTGCTGGTTGCAGAATTGGGAATTACGCCCATTAATGTAACATCTCTTTAAACTGGCACTCAGCTTCTTATTGACAAATGTGTGGGACTAAACAACTGCCTTCAGATGAGAAGCTTATAAAAGTGTCTGAAGTAAATATAGTGTCAGAAGTATTTCTTCCTTATGTAGGCAACTCTAGGAATTAATCATTTTATCATCATTTTCTACTTTGTAATTGAGCATAATGAAAATTAAAATTTATCCCAAAGCAGTTTTGCATGACTCAACAGCTAAAGCAGGATTCAGCTGGAGTCTAATTTGCTATAACTTTTCTGATTTTTATTCTATTTGTTCGGTTGTTTTGTTCAACTGTTGGATTTGTTGACAGATGTTCTGAAATGTCTGGAGTTGGCACGCCTTGTGTCTGTTCAGACATTTTGGTCATTTTTCACTTATGTTCTTAGCTCTTCAGAACCAGTCATGGACATGTACTTATTTTCCCATGTGCATTGCATTTGTCAATGTTAACTTTACCTGACATTGATCTACTCACTTATTTTGTCCAATTTGTTTTTAGAATTTTGGAGTATTCTCCTTCAACTCCATTATCCCCTCAGTCTTGTGTTACCTGTAAATTTAGTCACTTTGCATTGGCCCATATTCTTCTGTTAAGATAATGGTGAGGTTAACAATATTCACAATTACTTGGGCATAAAGGGCTCAACAACTTCATGTACCACCCTGATGCACATTAAATCCAAATATAAAAAGGTTTCTGTCAGAATTACAGTTATTCCACTGTTGGCTTAGAAGTTATTCCTGTCCAGATCATCACTAAAATTCTTCAAAGTCACTGTATTTCCACGGGAGATGCCCAGCACAAAGAAAGGTAGTTACGGCTGCAGGAAGCCAGTTATAGTTACTCAGATGTAGTATGAGACTTTAACAAGTAAATAGACCAAGGAGCATGAAGCAAGGATTCTGGCATCAGGTCATGACAAATATGAACAGAAATTAAGATTGAATAAAGAAAGTGAGAAATTTTCATGGAATTAAGCCTGTGGTTTACATCTAATTGAGGAAATCCTCTAACTATCTGACCCTTCTCTCAAAGATACCCTTTCCTCATACAGGGTCTGCTTGCCTGCTCCAATTGCCCCAGGTCAATGCTCTCCATACCAATTACCACCTGGTAAAGAGCGTGACCACTGAAGAGGCTGCATCTGGGAAATAGCCTGTTTTCATGCTGGTAAGTGTGGGTTCAAGACATTCAGTACACCAGTGATGTGGTCACAAAGGTCATGGTAAAATCCTTCCCAGTGCTTATGTCACAGCTGAACATGTATTTAGCAGCACGAGACCACGTGCATGACCATTTCCTGTCCTCCTAATTCATTATTTAAAGGGCTCGACCAAATTTCATGTGAGGCTCTTTTGATTTTTGTTTGAGTTTGTCGGAGTACTTTTGTGTTGCATGTTTGAAGGTTTTTCACAGAGCTGTTGCTGATAATCAGGGAGCAGGATTTGATAACCAAGGTGTAGGGGCTGTGGTTGCAGTATCTCTTGGTCTGTAACATATGCATGAAATAGAGCAAAAGTAGCATACAGGACAAGCTCAGAGAGGGGGTGCAGAGGGGAGGAGGACAGGACCCCACCAGAATATCTTACCTACAAGGGTTTATTTTTTGGGACCACATCACCTGCTTCCACAGCAATATTATTGAGTCTCAACTGTCCTGAGGGCAAAAGAGATGGTCAATAAATGCTGGCTTAGCCAGTGATGCCTCATCTCATGAATTATTGCTTTTTAAAATCCTGAGTTGATCCAGTTCTATAAGGGGATGGTTTGGCAAGGAGAATCAAGATGTTGAGTTTTCCATACAATGGCTGCTCTTGTTCTTCTAGGTGGTGGAAGGTAGAGGTTTGGAAAATGTTGTTCAAGAGGCTTATCCAGTTTCAAAAATACATCACCAACATGGCACATACTGCTGCCATTATGCAAAAGTGGTGGAAAATGCTTAAGATAGTAGATGGGGTGCTGATCAAGTTAGGTCTTTTGTCCTCAATTGTGTTGAGCTTCTTGAGTGCTGTCAAAGCTGTACTTATCCAGGTACATAGATTACTCCAATACATTCTTGATTTATACCTTGCAGAGGGTGAAGAATCTTTGGAGAGTCAGAAATTGAATTACTTACTGCACAGTTCCTCGCCTCTGATCTTCTCTTGGAACCACAGCAGTTACATTACTAGCCTGGTTAAGTTTCTGTTCAAAGTTGGCCTGAGGATGTTGATGGTTATTCAATTATGGTAACATGACTGAATTGGAAGCACAATTTTGATTTGCTAGATCCATGCTGAATCAGTCCCACTTAACATGCCAATAGCTCCATAATAAAATGGAGGGTATTCTCAGTGTGAAGCTAGGACTTTATGATGGCCATTCCTTCCAATACTGGCAAGGACAGATGTGTTTCTAACAGATAAATTGGTGAAGGTGAGTTTAAGTAGTTTATTTTTCCCATTTGTTGTTTCGCTTACCATTGTTCACAACCCCTGTCTGGCAGATCTGAACTTCTGTACTTGGGATTATCACAGAATCATTATGGATTCTTCTTTATGTTTGGTTGTCAGTTGTTCCTCATTATACCCTTTTGTTTATCCAATGCTTTTCTCATCTCCCTTCCTGTCTTCTTGAATTTTCTGCATTCCTCCTTGTACTCATTTATTTTTCTACCTGACATCAGTCATTAGCAAATTATTTTCTTCTTTATTTTAATTCCTATTTTTGTTTAATCTGGGGAGCTTTGGATTTGTTCACCATTCCTTTTCTTTAGGGGGAATATGTTTTGACTTTGACTTTGTTTGCCTGCAGATATTCTTGCCAACCTTTTGATCCTGAAGAAGGGCTTATGCCCGAAATGTCGATTCTCCTGCTCCTCGGATGCTGCCTGGCCTGCTGTGTTTTTCCAGCACCACATTTTTCAACCTTTTGATCCAGTCAATCTGACCCAGCCCTGTTCTTGCTCCATTGATATTAATTCTCCCCTAGATATCTATTCTTACTTCAGATTGCTTATTGTCCTTTTCTATCATTGAAGGTTTAGGCAAACTTACAATGCGATAATCACTGACTCTACTTGACCTATCTCATTTTTCAGAATCAGGTCCAAGAGTGCATTCTTTCACAAAGACAGAAATTGTTGGAGAAACTCAGCAGGTCTGGCAACATCTGCGGAGAGAGAAACAGAGTTAATGTTTCAAGTCCAGAGACCCTTCTTCACTTTTTTTTGTTTCAGATTTCCAGCATCCACAATCCTTCGATTTTAAATAAAAATGCATTCTTTCATGTTGGATTCGATACATACGACTGTAGAAAATGAGAAACAAAATCAAAAGTTGTTGGAAAAGCTCAGCAGGTCTGGTGGCATCTGTGAAGAGAAATTAGAGTTAACATTTCAGATCTGGTGACCCTGCCTCAGAACTGAGGACCCAAAATGTTAACTCTAATTTCTCTTCACAGATGCTGCCAGGTCTCTGAACTTTTCCAGCAACTCCTGTTTCTGTTTCTGATTTACAGCATCCGTAATTCTTTTGGTTTTAGTGCTGTAGGAAGTGTTCATCAACGCAACCTTGGAGTGTGTACCCTTCTCCATCTTCCCATTAGGCTTCCATTGTGCCAGTTCACATTCAGGTGTTTGAAACAGCAGTAAATTCTCCAAAATTGAAAAGATTTTGAGGAATATGTTCAAAGATTCAAAACTCAACCTACAATGGAAGAAATCTAAAGAACAAATTCATTGCTCTGGTCCTTTTTTGAAGAGGTCTATTCAGTAATATTTATTGTTTAATTATGAAATTCTCTCTTTCCACCACCTCCCACTGTTTGATGATTGGGTAACTCCCAACCAGCTTTTTCCTGTTTTCCAGACTGAAAACAAAGACAACCTGTTCCCTTTATTGGCTGACTCTGTGGAGATCCCTGTAGTGATGGGTTTCCCTCAGCCTTGGGAAGCAGGTTTGGTTGCAGCATGATGGACTTCTAATTCCTTCAATTTTTATATATAAATATTCATCACATCTTCCTTAAAGTCTTCAGATACGGCACTTAGTTTTTTGAATCATGTTGTTTGGTTGCACACTGTTTTATTGCAGTCCAAGGACTGCACTTTCACAATTAGAACTGTGCGCAGTTATTATAAATTCATCACCCAAATAACAGTGACGGACCGGACTTTTTATCAGTTACAAAAATACATGCACATCAGAGAAATGCACAATAAGCAACTGTATTATTGTTCTGAATAAGCTCTCCAGAAAATCATTGGTATTTTTATACTAAACAGATTAATCACAAAAAGAAGGTTAAACATTGATTTTTTTCCCTTTAAGAATTGTTGTGTATGGATTGTCAATAATTCAAAAAAAGCATGCATTCTTCACTCATGGTCCAGCATTCAAGTGCTGCCCAAAATTGATGGCTAATCTTAAAAAAAAATAAAGAGAACCATCTTGATATAGTAAGGGTACATTTTGCTCCCAGAGGTTTGGGCTGAAATGCCATTGCTGAGTAAACTCTGCCTTTGTCATGCTCTAGCCTGTGAATTCTTCATGCCATCACAGTTTTCTAAAAATGAAAATTATTACAACCCTCAAGTAAAAAACCGTTGCTTATTTTGATTGATGGAAAGTAAGTATGAAAATTGTTTTATGTTGTCAAGTAGCTTTTAAAGGTTTATACTGCCAAATGTGATCCGATGTTTACTGAATCCTTCATTGTGTCGTGATTGACAATACCATAATAACAGTAATATTTCTTTTTTAGAAAAAAAATCACTCCTGGGATGTGGGCATTGTTGGCCAGGGCAGCATTTATTGTCTAACCCTAGCTGCCCTTCAATGGTGACAGTGAGCTGCCTTCTTGAATAGCCACAGTCCATAGGCTCACCCATAATGCCATTAGGTGAGGGAGTTCCAGACTCTGATCCAGTGACTCAGAAGTAATAGAAATATATTTTCAAGTCTGGATGCTAAGTGGTTTGGAAAGAAACTTGGAAGTGGTGATGTTTCTTCCAGGTGGTGATGGTTGTGGATTTGGAAGGTGCTGTCGAAGGAGGTTTGGTGAATTTCTGCAGTGCATTGGTGTGTGGACTTTAAATTTTTTACTCTTCAGAAAATGGTGGGAGAAGACTTGTATGAACAATAATCTAACACTAGGCAATTGTTTGTTACTGTGCAGTAAATCCTAGATGACTTGTACTGAGATTGCAGTATCCATGCATTATTAATAACATCAAGGCAATGTATCAGGAGTTATACATGAAAAATGGAGGAAGAATTTAAACAAGATTCATGGGATTGCTGCAAGGATAGTATCAGATACATTTCAGAGAAAATTGGACAACCAGAAAACAAAACATCAGGAATTTGAAGAAAGAACAGAAAGATTAGAGTAAATCATTCTCGTGAGGAGTTAGCATGGATTTAATGGGCTGAATAGTCTTCCGCAGGGTTGAAATTTCTATGACTCAGTGATACAAAAACAGAAGCAAAAATATATAATTTAAAACGGCGGAAAAGAACAAATTATTAAATCAGTATATTACGTGCCTAAGAGAAATTTTCCTCTATTTGTAATCCTGGCGGGTAAAATTGAACAAACAGAGGTTTAACTCTCAGTGAAATGTTGTTTTTAAAATACTAAGTCATTACAATAATACATATAAATTTAAAACACTTTCTCAGGAAATCAGGACACCTGTCAGTTTCAGAGATATACAGCCGGCACAGTCTCCCATATTAATCTCTTCAGTCCTGTCTATTCTCTGGTCTTTATCAGTTCCTCACACAGTGGATATAAACAACGTTTGAGCACTACCTGGAGGTCACTGGGGATGAGGGACAGTGTAGTAGAGGAAGTTCCCAGCATTTTGTTATGTTTCCTTTTCAACAGATTTTTGAAATCTGGGACTGGCATGTTCTAGAGAAAGTGCTAGAACATCCCACGAGACTGTTATTTTTTGTGATCCTAAAGCTTCAAAAATAATAGCAGGGTCATAAATCTCCAGCAGTAATAAGCTGTCTGAATGATCAAAAAATAGTCACGGTGCTGTGAAATATATGCAGCTGGTACTTATAGCTGTCATGGGTACTGGTAGATTTATACATCTTTTTGAGTCATCAACATAATCCCAAGAAGTTGCTGTTAAAACACAATGGAAGTTTTGGGAAAGGTACAATTTAAAATAGAAATAAATTTGGTGGCTGCAAGAATTGTTTCCACCGGGATCGTTTACTAGCAACCCACATTTTAGGTCACCCCAGATTTAGGATCAGAACAGAACTTGTGATTAAGATGTAAATATTATTAAATGAAAACCATTAAATAAAGTTATGGTTGGTTAAGAGTCGAATGTAAAACTGTGCAAATTACACAAAAGAAGATGTTATATCGCAGTAAGTATAAAACGTATATTGTAACACAAGAATGTTCAGAAAGGTTTGTTAAGAAGATTTTGTGTATTATGCCTTCCAATTCATTGCACCTGAAGAAAGCTACACTTATATTTTTAAACGTAAGTAATCTAATCTGTGATTAACAAGAAATCGTATTCCATTGATGAACATCAGAAGATAACATTGAGGTTACTGCTTGCACTTTGAACAAGGTACAACTCTCATATGCTTTTTTTGGCAGGAATGGTTTGAGGCATGAAGGCAATGAGATGGTTTTACAAAAAGACTCATTATGTTGAGCTGCATCTGAAGTTTTACCAAAAGCACAGTGAAAAGTTCAAAGGCTCTGAGGGAATGAGACATAACTACTTTTATTTTTCAGTTCTGCTGATCCATAGTTCTTTTTGATGAAGGTTCTCAGTAGTACTTCTGTGATATCGCCAAAGATAATATAGCAATGAATTTTTAAAAATTATTTTCTCAGCACCCACTGAGAAAAGGCATTCCATGTTTGGAACACTAGAATGTTGACAAGTTGGCGAATGTAGCCATTTTGCAGAAGCTGAGCACCATTTTGGACCTTAATGGGTTAAGCTTTACCATTCTAATTGTTACCAGCCACAGGACCTGATTCTAATCAGCATGTCACCGCTCAAAATGGATGCATCTCATTAAATGTGGCACAGTACAAATTACCTTCACTTAATAAGTGGTTCAATTCACAGCGTGTTTCAATGTGCATCTCATGCAGTTACACGAGAAAACAGCCAGTACAAACGTAGATAAACTACTGCAGCTGCTGCAGGCTGATTAGAATCAGGCACCAAAACAATTTGCTTGACCGAGTGAGATGGAGAGATTCATGAACGGAGCCTTGTTATTGGACAATAACTTAAATTTGGACAATACAGAACCAATAAAACTCTCCCATATACATATCCTCTATTGTGTGCAGCTTATTATACATGACATGGTGGGCCCTGCATTGGTGGGATGGGTGAGGAAGAATCGATTGTTGAACCAAGCACAGCTGAGCTAATAGTCCAACTGGAATTGAATGAGTATTCTGATTATTTTTAGACTTTTCAGAACCGAGGCAAACTTTTGCCACACAAGATTCAATGGGTTTTGGTTCCACGTGGTCAATGGAAAGAGGAATTCAATAGCAATAGTCTGATCTACATGTCAATGAGCATAGACCTCATGATCTCAGGCTGAGCTTCCTCTACACTATTGAGACATTGAATGGGTTATGTTTGTGCTGCAGTAGAAGCTCAGACACTGGCTACTAGTCACTGCATAAATCCTCTGACCTCAACCACTTATAAGGACAAGGCAGCAGGTACAATGTTACAGTCTCTTGCTACCCTGACGTGGAAATATATCACCGTTCCTTCACTTAATAAGTGGTTCAATTCACAGCGTGTTTCAATGCTGAGTCAAATCCTGGAAATCCCTCCCTCATGAAGTGTGAGTGTCCCTATATCAATTAGACTGAAGGATATAGCTTAACATCATCTTCACAAGAGCTAATGAAGGATCTATACTAAATGCTGGCCCATTTATTCAACAAAGCCCATGGAAGAATATATGTTTTAAAAGTGCTGCTATGGAATTGGCAATCACTTCTATACCAGAAAGAAGGGCCCCAAACGCTGCATCAAACGTACCCCATGTCTCAATGGAGACAGACACTTTTGTATTCCTTCCCATGGTGAAATGCTCTCTGGTAGGCCTGTCATTGTACTAAATATCTTGGTGCATATAATCAGCAGCATTGTCCTCTAGAAAGCCACATTAGAACTCATCTGAGCTCCAGTAGCTGAGGTTGTCTGAGCTGTTATCCAATCAATTCATTTCCACTGCTTGACTGTTTGAAGACGCAACAAATGCCAATCCCCATTCTACACTACCCCGAGGCAATTACTTTGCTGGAGAGAATGAATGTCAGATTATGTTCCGGTGCTTCTTCATCATGCGGTAACTGACTAGTCAGCTCACCCTTCATCATGCGGTAACTGACTAGTCAGCTCACCCTTCATCATGCGGTAACTGACCAGTCAGCAATTTCTTGGTGCTTGAAAGCATACTGAAAGTGTTTTGATATGATTGGGTGCAGTACCTGCTGTAGTTTAGTAGGCAGATTTACCTGAATGTAGTGGGAGATAGATGTGTGTATAAGTTTGAGTTTCTGGGTCAGAATTACAAAATAGGGTTAAGAACCTGCAGCAGAGATGAATTTCAGGTCATGACACCGTACTCAATTGCATTGGTCATGCAATCCTGTTTATAAATGTTAATGTCCCAATCAGCAAGGTTGGCGCCCATATCTTGGTGGTGGGCACTGCCAGACAAGCATCACAACAAAGGCAGTGTACACATTGGGGTTTGTCACTTCTTTGTTGGATAGAGCAGCTAGCTTCTCCAAAGGTCAGAAGAACTTGACATGGCGGAAATTGAGAACAACAGCAATGTAAAGTTATAGCCCTCAAACTAGTGCAAGCTGGCTCAAGAAATATCAGCATTAACAAAATTAAATTTTCTGATGCTTCTAAGTGAACCAGTCAGCTTGGTCATTTGGCAGAATGCTTCATCGCCAGAACTTTCCAACAAGCACCAAAACATGGCTTGGCTGGTGGTGAGAAGGGCTCTGCCTGTGAGATCCTTTATGCACCCCCGGACTCTCTCCCGCACCACACGCTGCCTTCGAAGCGGCTGCGGGGGTTGGGGGGGGAGCGGGGACAAGACTGTTACACACCTCCTTTGGGAATGAGCGTATGCAGAAGAAGTCTGGAGAGAAATGCAGTGGTGGTTGTCAAGGTTCGTCCCGAGCAGCGCCATGATGCAGGACTCCATGCTCTACGGTCTGTTCCCCGGGATGCACATCAAGACGAACATCAACTGTGCCTGGAGGATCATCAACTCAGTGAAGGACGCTCTCTGGGCGGTCTGAAACCTGTTGATCTTCCAGCTGAAGGAGTTGACCCCAGCTGGCACATTCCAAGGTCCAGGACTACGTGTTGAGGGACACGCTGAAGCTTGGGGCAGCTGCCACCAAGGCGCGGTGGGGAAAGACCACCGTGTAACATCTGCCTGCCTAAGAAGAACAGGGGGCCCACGCAGTCATTTGGGCTCCGCTGACACCTCAGCAGAAGAGCTGGATAGTAAATGTACAGACTTGTATATAGGAAAAATAAATTTCGATGTCTGTATGTAAAGCAATGTAATGTGTGCACAAGAATGGCATGATCAATTGTATAGAGATCCAAATAATTTTATGAATAAAATATATTTTTGAAATAAAAAAAAGTCAGCTTGACATTAATGACCTTGAATTTGGCAAAATTAAGTTTTAAAAATTGCATTCCTGACCATTCTAGCCCCTTAACAAGTTTCTCAAAGAGTTTAAGGGTGAAAGCAAGTTGGTTCCCCTTCCTTCTCCATCACTGCCATCCCTCTCCCAACTTTGTGTCATGCTCTAAGTTCCTGTGAATAGACAACAGAATCAGAATTCCTTCCAGGTGACTAAACATAGCTGATGTTTTATCACTAAAACATTTCTTTTGTGTTGACATTAATTTGTCCATAAATTTCCAAATTACAATTCATTCTGAGATGAGATCTCATATAAAGCAGCCTCTGCCTGTACAAATAACTCTGGCCTGCACATTACTGAACATTCATACCATTTCAGACCAAAATTGGAAGTCAAACCAACCATTAAAGAAAAATACAGAGCACTGGAAATACACCACATTGGGAAGATTGAGATCTTTTCCTTTGGCTCCCAACACAAATTCTTTCTGTTTCAAATCCCTTTTTCGCTTCTCCTCACAATAAATTTAACCTCCTTCAGTCCCACAACCTTCCTGCTATCTGTGTTCATCTAATTCTGGGTTCTTGTTCACTCCTAATTTTAATTGCTTCACCATTGGTACCTGTGCCTTCAAGTCACCATTTGTATGAACTAATCATGGAAGACAAAAGCAAATTGTTTCTTGAAAACAGAAATTGCTGAAGAAACTCTGTTGGAAGACAGCAGAATTACCTGTATCAGCACTGCTTTGTTTTATTTGAGGAACTGCTTCGTGGCTGACCAAACGTTGGAGCTTGCTGGTGTGCTCAAGGAATGTTCTTTCTTTTAAAATGAAGATACTGAGGTTATGACCTAAAAGAGAGATTTCACCAGAAAATGTGTTTTATGTTTATAGACAATGGGCAGAGTCTGATGCAATTTTGGCAAAGAGTCAGTTTTATCAAATTTAATGGATGGTTCTCTCCACAAGGCCAACTCAGTTCTGGTGCCTCAAAAATTACCCCCCCCCACTCTATGATTCCCTCTCACTCATCTACCACTTGGGTACTGGAACAACTCACCACGAATGTTCCCTCTAAACAGCTTAGCATCTGCATGAGTCTCTGAGGCCCACAAGTGACTTCTGAAGCCAGAAGTCAATGCTGTGATTGGCATGCTGACACCAATTGCTGGGAGACATTGGAGCAACTGTGTGCGCAATTAACCAACTGCACAGCTTTGAGGGAACATAGCTCCCCACTGCCAGGATATCCCAGAACTGACTGGGATCCCTGGTACCTGCACCATCTTGTGGTCCACAATCACCATTCATCCAGGGCTCCCTGCACAGCTCCTGAGATTTTCCCTGAACAGGGTAGAGAAGGGAAATTACATTCTTGTCATTGTGGGAGGTCCTGCAAGACTATGTGTCGCAAAGGTGGCACATCTCCTTCCCTAGCAGTGGAAGCTACAGCACCCAACTGGTCCAACTTTGCCACCGGGACTGTGCAGTCTCAGCCATCTGGTGTAATGTGCAGTGTTGTAGGAAGAAGTTCAATGATACTCTCCACTCTGCCATCATCATCTTTTCTCCAATACTTTACACTCACTCCATCTCTGCTACTGTACCCATCTCCCACCAAGACCGCATGTTCTAACACTCTCAGTATTGCATGAAACAGCTTTCCTCATTCACTGTCACACGCCCCCAACCTCTGTCACCACCAACCCTGACTGGCCTTTGCATTGGTTACTTATTCAGGTGAGCACCTCACTACTTGCACCAAGCATAACAGCTATGCAACCCATTTTTATCTCCTGTAACACTTAATTCTTTCTCAATCCAGGAGCAAAACAGCCCAGAAAGGGCAGAAAATAGTGAAGCTAGATGGTGGGCTGCCTGACCTTTGGCTCATTATCCCTTATGAGGAGAGGAACCTGACTTTAACCATCCTGAATGGGTGGCTGAACATGTTAAAGCTCCTGGACTGGATTGGAGTCAGACATTGATTTAATGTGCCAGGACTTTGTGACTAAAGGTTACCATCTTTGACTAGACTGAGAACTGCCTACAACCATGACAAGCTTCCTATCCTTGTGTCTTTGTTAAATTTACAGTGTGAACCTGGTACCTCCGGCTGAGGGGCAAGTTATAAAAAGACAATGCATGGCAGGTATTCCACGAGCATCCCAGTAGGTGCAAAGCAAGTGAGCATTTGAACAGCTCAGCGATTAGATTAGATTCCCTACAGAATGGAAACAGGCCTTTTGGCCTAACAAGTCCACACTGACCCTCTGAAGAGTAACCCACCCAAACCTGTTCCCCTATCCTATATTTACCCCTGACTAAAACAGCTAACACTACGGGCAATTTAGCATGGTCAATTCACCTGACCTGCACATCTTTTGGATTGTGGGAGGAATCCGGAGCACCTGGAGGAAACCCATGCAGACACGGGGAGAATATGCAAACTTCACACAGACAGTCACTCGAGATGGGAATCAAACCTGAGTCTCTGGGCAGCAGTGCGAACCACTGAAACACCGTGCCACCCCGGATACAGATACAGCCTGGTCTGTTCCTTGAGATGGGTGTGTGTCCCTGGTAGAATGCCCTTGTAGCAGTATTACAATGATAGTTGCCATCATCCTCAAGCATTCTGTAAGTTTATCAGAGATGGGCCATGAGGATTTTTAGAGGCCGAAACATGTCAGATGCTAATTTGCATAGGATGCATAGGCCAGTGTTCATGTTGGATGTCAATGCCTCGTGTCCTTTGAAGGTCCTTTGGATCAAACAGTGAAGTGACGTGGCCAGGTACCGGCACTGACTTCCATGTCGAGAATTCTCAATGATCAGTTTACTTGTGATGGGTGGGCAGACAGAAAGCTGAATATCAGTGAGGCAAGATCAGCAGTTAAGAAGGTAATAAAGAAGCAATAACCCCTCTTAGTAGGTAACTCACTGGTGTCTATCGAGACTCTTGCCTCAACATCCAGAACTTAGTTGATGCAAGTGTGTTGTTCTTGACATGACTATAGACCTTCTTATGGCCTCTGCCACCTTTCTCACAATAGTCCCCATTATTCAGGCCCCTATAAGATTCCACTCAGTGTATTGTTGCGTGTAATCTTCGATATTCCTGGGAGATCTTCTGCTTTATCAGTTTTCCCAGCACTGATTTAAACCAATTCCTCTTTCCTTCTATTCAACATTTCTACAAAGGTTTCAATTGGAAAAGCTATCAATGAAGTTCTTACCCTTTGCTATCAGTCTAATTTTCAAAAGGGAAAAAGATTTGATTTTGGCAGCAGTGTCACCAGTATTCATAATATAGCCATGACTTTGTTCAAGTATATTTTTCCTCTTTGCCCCTCACCTTTAGTGTGGTCAACCTACTAGGCATCTGCAAGGTCATTGTCATCAATGCCCCATCTTTGACAATTATACACCACAATTCAACAAGGAAACTTTACTCCTATCTCAATTTAACACCTTCAAAAATGGAAGGGTACTATCTGCTGAACAGTCATCAAGGGCTCACAAACCACGTCCAGCAGAAACAAATATTCATCTATTATAAAGCAAAGATAAACAACAATTATAGAATCTTTCAGCAAACACTTGATTAATGGAAATTAATTGCTAATATTTGTATTTTTTTTTACTTTCTGCTGCAGAAAAACTTGCTTAATTCTTGTAATAACATTTTCAGAAACTAATGAACAAATGCATTGTCTGTGTGGTGCTAAGTGAAGTGTTATTTACGCAAACCCAAGGGATTTATGGCAGAACTTTTCACAGTAGGTCCTTATAGCTTGGCAGAAGTCACATATTGTCACAGCTCTGACTGGGCAGAGGGTGAGAAGGCATTTGTTCAGTTAATAGTGTCAAAGGTTTGGAAGTGTCAGACACTTATGGCATGTGATCAGACACATTTTTCAAACACAAGCTGAGCAAGTCTTGTTTAGATGTGTGTGTGGCGGAACCCTGTTGCTTTCTGGTCACTCTGTAACCTGTTCAACTCCGATTTAGTGCTGAGCTTAATAGCCAAATGTTATAAGCCAAATGTTCATCTCAAGTCTCAAGTGTTAACCCTTTCACCTGTAAGGGAATCCTCCCTCCTCCCACTACACATGGTTTTCAAAACACAGCTTGTTGGACTATGAAAATCTACATTTAGTTTTGCTAGATTTATTTTTGTTTTCTTTATGGAGAAGGAGCTGTCAGATCATGACAATGTTTCAATTAAAGTGCATTTCAGACCAAAGAGCAGAGGAATGGATTGAGTTCAGCGAATACTTAAGTTACTGTTACTCAGGTTAAATGGGAAACAAGGGATGAACTTCAAGTTGTGCATATTGCATTCAACCATATAGAAATTACAGCATAGAAATGGGCCATGCTGGAGTTTAGTCTGCTGTAGAGTTTCCTTTTATTTCATCTGACTCTATCAACATATCCTGCTCTTCCTTTCCCTCTCAAGTACTTACTAATGCCCTCAAAATGCACCTCTGTTAATCGCCTCAATTATGTGTTGGGAAATTTTGCACTTAACCAAACCTCCTGAAATTCTTACTGAATTCATTAGTGAACACATTTCTGGCCCCAAGTTGTGAGGTCTCCTACAAATGGAAATATCTTCACTCTGACTACTCAGTCAAATATTTGGATAATTTTAAAAATCTCTCAGATCATCCTCATTCCATAAGAGAAAGAAATGAGTCCCAACAAGTTCTGAGCACAATTGTCCTGTCCCTGAAGGTGGTAAGGAAGGTGGCAAGAAGGACAAATAACTGAATGAATTGGCACTGGAGTGATAGCCCCTTCAGCAATGAAATGTTGAGAAGAAAACCCATTGGGCACCTTAACTATTTTCCATTCATCATTTTCAAGAGATGTATGATATACCTCTGGAGCAGATAAGACTAGAACCTGGACCTCTTGGCATTGAGCTAGAACACTACCATTTCAAGACCCCCCGATGCAGTTCTGATAGACTTACCAGCAATTAAGGCTCTTAATTAACAATTAACACCATTGATGGCCTCACCTCCTCAATGCCCTAATAACACTCTTCCTGGCAGGTGAGAAATATGACTGATTTTGTAATCTGCTTCCCAATTTCTGAAGTGACAGGACTTCCTTTTACCCCACCCTGGATGCTGTAGAAAGCCACCCTTGCCTCTGACACCATCCTCCTCCCTATAACTCCCACTCTGTTCAACCTGAATGAAAAAGAGTTTGCCATTGCACCCAGCATTGGCCAGCTGCTCCTGGCAAGATGGGACTTTGACATTCAGGCCTGCAGTTCACTGGGAATCTCACCAGTTGACCCATAGCAAGCCATTTGGACCTCAATTCTGTGAACTTTCTCATTTGACGGTGAGGAGAATCAGTCACCATTGAACACCCTCAACCCCCAACCCCACACATATGCTGCAAAGTGGAAAATCATTGTCTTTTGTATCAATTATACCTGTCCTGTTCATCCTTGGAAGTCGTGTTTGCATGTTCTCCAGTAATTTTGTATCATTTTTGCAATAGAGATCAGCAACTGAATTATCACTTTGCATGCAAAAAAACAGGATACAGGACTGTTTTTACATCCTGACTCAGCCCAGGCACAAAGAATCTTTGGGATTTCAATTAGAGAGCACTCTGAATTAACATAAAGCCAGGTTCTTTGTTCAATTTTGAATGGCAAGCAATCCCTTGAAGGTAGAGAGTGAAGGAAGCAACATGATGCAGTTATGTTTGAGTCAGAGAGGCCTACAACATCCTTCTGACCAACAAGTCAATGTCAGTCAAAAACAAGCACCTAATTATTCTGAATACTTCTATGTTCAAGTCACCAAGCACTTCAGCAGGAAGGTGATGTCTCACAAGATCTTTTTTACAAAAATGAAACTAAAATCAGAAATACTAGCCAGGTAACCTATGAATGGCTGTTAGTGGGGGTAACAATTCTCAGAACAAGGAGAATGGTGCTGTACTATTCCCAGGCAGTGAGGCAGGCACCTCTAGGCCTGGGCTATAGTGGTTGACATCCCCTTCCCTGTTGCTGGATGCCAGCCTTCAGGTGGTTAACTTGCCCCCCAATTCCATTGTGGAACTGAAGGCCAATTGGTAAACCCTAGGCTTGGCCTCCCTCATAACTGGCTTTAATGAGGTTTTTAAAGAGCTAAACTGGCTCTTTTCCTCGTGGGTGTGGCCAGTTCTGCCAGCACCAAAACCGACTCAGCAAAAATGGCCATTGCCAGGAACGGGGTCAAGCGACTGGCATTCTCTCTAATGTTGACTTTGAGACTCAATCCATGTCCGTTCCAAACTTCAGCAAGTCCCAACTATCTCATCCTATAGCCATGCACAGTACTGTTAAGTGCAGTCTGATTCCGTGACCAAGAATTTAGCTGAGGTGTAATGCATTCCTTTCCACTTAATTTTCCCTTATTTCTTGCCTGCATGATATCACATCTTAAGAAAAATAAGAGGTCTCCATGTTCTTTTACTATCACACCACCTCTTTTCATCTCTCGAGCCCCAGTTTTAACTTGGAGAGGGCAT
Source organism: Hemiscyllium ocellatum (assembly GCF_020745735.1). Classification (NCBI taxonomy): domain Eukaryota; kingdom Metazoa; phylum Chordata; class Chondrichthyes; order Orectolobiformes; family Hemiscylliidae; genus Hemiscyllium; species Hemiscyllium ocellatum. The sequence continues at coordinate 18,858,914 of NC_083417.1, read as the reverse complement.
TGGGTTTGTAAAGGCAGTCTCTAGATTGTGGCCACATGAGACTCGAGAGAATTTAATTCCCAGCTTGATCTACTTGCCCCTGTTTAATTGCGCTCATGGTAAGTGACTGCTGGCTGGTGGGATGGAACTAACTTTCAGTAAGCTGCTGACTAGGCTAATGAAATAGAATATGGAACAAACTCCTGTCAGCAATAACTAATGTGCTACGTGTAGCAATGTGTAAAGGAATTCAACAACTATCTCAATTGAGAACAGAACTGACTGTTATAACTAAAGCTATTGGTGGTTAAACCTTACCCTAATAGTTCCTACGCTATTGGAGCTGTAGCTCTGTCATCTGTGGAATGCATCTGGTACAGATTGAAGTGTGGAGTGTAGCATTGAATTGATACCCTGCAGTTTTGTTTGATTACCCTTGGAGAGAAATTTCACAGAACTTCATCCTCCAGAATCTTTTATCTTTAGCTTGATGAGAAGACGAGAGAATTTGGTACAATCTGTGATAAGGCAATTTCTGCACAGTCTGAGGAGGGAGTGAGTTTGCTTAGCTCAATCACCCATTCCTGTTCCAGAACAGGATCACTTTTAAAGTGAGATGCTCACTTCACAAACCTGCTTTCATTGTAGACAACATATTCAAACTAAGTATAATTTTGTCATCAGGGTGGGGTGTCTGAAAATGTTTAAACCTGTCCACGTGTTGGATTTAAATCAGGATACAATTGTTAAGAAAGGGCTCTCCATTCATTCTAAATTGACCTGTGGAACTCTCTCCTAAAATTATTTTGTCTTCCCATCTTTCTCCCTTCGACAGGAATTTAAAATATTAACCCTTCAATCATTTCTTCAGTGATGACCTCTTGTGGGTCTTTTCCTTTTCTCTTTGTGAACTGCTTTGTGCTGTTGTGTTATATGAGCTGTACAACACCAATGCAAGTGATTTTTGCAAAAAAATAAGCATTTTTTGTGCACAATGAACAGTTTGCATGGTAATAATTATTGGTTTGAGTCACATAGTTTTCACTTTCAATTTAGACTAGAATAAAAACAGTATTATAGCATCATTCTTGGGATAGTTTTCAAAGATTATCCATGTATCCGAGGATTAGCAAAAAGGCAGTGATACTGTAGTTAAGGCTGTATCGGCTCATTGAGCCCCAAGAATGAAATGATAATTAGAATTGTTGAATATATAATAAAGAAATGGTCTGGGAGACCAAAAGTGCCTTTTCTGCAACAGGACTTACAAAACATAAACAAACACATTTATCTAATATTAATTTCTCACAATTATTAGATTTGACAATGAAATATAAATTGCATCAGACACAAGGACATGGAAACATTAGTACGTAAAAACAGGAGTTTTTCCAGGTATGGCACTCATTTAAAATCAGAATCCAGAATACTTAATAAGTTACCCTTAAGTTGTGTAGTAATAGAAAAGCAATAAAATTCATTATTTATAACAGTGTTATCTCCACAAATGTATGTATTTTTAGTTATAACTGATATATTTCTGTTTTGATAGTATCATTCCTTTGTAATGGCTTGAAATAAATACTATCCCAACATTTTAGAGCTTTTGTTGGTGCTGTGGCCATCTTCCATTATGTAAGAACGAATAGTGTAATTAATCTAATTGATACCAAAGAATTTTATTGGTCATGTGAGATGTTAACGCAGTATGTTTATTTAAAATTAACTTGGGATGTCATGTTGCAGCTGTTGGTTAGGACATTGGTTAGGCCACTTTTGGAGTACTATATACAGTTGTGGTTGCTCTGCTACAAGAAAGATATTATTAAATTGGAGAGGGTTCAGAAAAGCTTTACATTATGGAAATATGATGGCATAGATAAGGTGAATAACAAAGGTTTTTTTTCCCGACGATAAGGGAGTTCAAAACTAGGGGACATATTTTAAAGGTGAGAAGAGAAAAAAATTAAAAACGACCCGAGGGGCGAATGTTTCACACAGATAGTGGTTCGTATGTGGAATGAACAGCTAGAGGAAGTGGTAGATGCATGTACAGTTACAACATTTGAAAAGCATTTGGACAGTTACATGAATAGGAAAGATTTAGAGGGATATGGGCTATACACAGGCAAATGGGACAATTCGGAAACTTGGTTGCCATGGACAAGTTGGACCGAAGGCTCTGTTTCCACATTGTACGACACTAGGACTCTATGCTTTTACAACTGTAATCGAGCTGTGGCAATGTCCCAGGTATGAAAAAGCCTGTGCCACACACTTCATCTCCCTCAGAACTGGATGGAATATAAAAGCTGTTCTATGAAAAATTGTTTGTCAGGAATTTTGAATGCAGATAAATTTTCCAAACACGATGACTAAACCTTGCAAAGAGCTATAATGTTGGCAGCGTGTTATAATAAATCATGGGCACTCTATGATATTCTAACTGATTTTAATCAGCATGGGTCATGTTTCCCACAAGTGGACCGAGCCTTATAGAATGCATTTCATAATTCCAAGTATTATTTTAAATTGAATCTAATCTAAAATATTTTCCATCAGACAAAAGTTCCCTGTAATTTTTGTCCCTGATTGTTTTGTTTTTCTAATTTTTTTTGTCTCTATTCTTGTCTCATTGGATCCTGTGCTTAGGAGGTGATTGCTGCTTTGTATGCAGCCACTAGGAGGTGAGCGTGAATTAAATTAATCCATGTCGATATCATCATCGGCTTACTTGGTAGTTCTCTCATTGCTAAATTAGAAGGCTGTGTGTAGTTATGCACAACATCATGGCTGACATCCCCATGTTGTGCTGAGGAAGTGGTGCATTGTCAAAAGTGCTACCTTTTGAATGATAAGTTAAACTAGACCTTCATTATGCTCTCAGGTGGATGCACTCTGCTACATTTCCTAAGTTACTATACTTCAAAAGTGCTTCTCTTACTTTAAAGAGTTCTGGGGTGGCCTGAGTTCAGAAAAGGCATTACAGAATATGTTTTCTCTTTGTAAAGACCACCATCAGTAGCATCAATACAAAATAAAGGGAATGCATTAAAGTACTGTTTTTACAGTTTGCAGCTCACTTAAAATACAAACTTGTGTTTTGCCTGTCCAGCACCAATATTTCCAGCATTTTGACTTCTGTACTTTTTCATTTAACTGGCAATGCAATGCTGAGGACCAGACAAATTCCAGATCAATGACATTACAGGTATTTTCTATACAACCTGTTCAGAGATGTTATTATACACCCTAAGTGCAAATAGGATTTGAATTGGGGTCCCCTGGCCCAGAGGGTAGGGAGACTAGCACTGTACAGCAAGAGCTCTTCAGAGACTTTATACCCTGTTCAATATTCCCAGGTGTATACTACTGGCAGGTACTTTGAGCAAACTAATGAAAACTTATGCCTGTTGTGAAAATAAGTTATTGGAATAGTACTTCCCAGCAAATGTTAGTGGCAGGACAGATTTAGAATTAGTCTTTGTTTCTTGAAGTTCTTTTCTATCTCAAAACTGGAAAACAGAACATTAGCTCCATTTGAGCAGAACAAATAGCAGCATGTTTAAGGGCCACTCGATCCATTGTGCCTCTGCAGGATGTTTGGAAGAACTGCCCAACTACCCTCCTTCAAGACAATTCCCTGTAACCCTGCAGAATGTTCTTTTTCAAATATTTGGCTTATTCCATCTCGAGAGCTACAAGTGAATCTGTTTCCACCATCCTTGTAGACAGTGCATTGCAAATTATAATATCTTGATGCATCAGAATATTTCTTCACATCTTAGCTTTTTTTTGCCACATTGATGACCTAATTATGTCTAGCCTTTCAAACATTGTAAGGGCATTGACCCTACCACTCCCGCCCCACTTGATGACTTCCATAGCTAATTGGATAGTGCCGATTATATTGCCTCGGAAGATTCATTTCCAAATTTCTAACTGTTTAAAACCCACCTCCCCCATGTTCACTCCATCCTGACCCTGATAACTAAACACTTTGTGATCGTGACCATTGCAAGAAAAAAGCATTTCATTCTTTCTATCAAATGTCATCAAGAATGCTTGCTGAGATGAACTTTACAGGGTTTATATTATTTTTCATTTCCTGTGCTACTCCCAGATTAACCTGTCAATCATTATGTGTCATGGCAGGGATTGTAGCTCACATCCACTTCAAAAAAACTGCTGTGATCATACATTCTACACATCTTCTCTGATCTCTATGGCAAGATTCCTTTGCAGGCAGTGGGGGAGGTGTCAGGCTTGAGGAGAGGATGATAATGGAATGATGATAATGGGGGCAAAGGGGGAAGATAAGCTTGGTTGCCTCCAGGCATCTATTTGGAATATTTTTCTCTCTCTCTGTTGAGGAAGTAGTGACATCAGGTTAATAACAGCTCTTCTCTACTTGAAGTTTAATGATAGGGATTGAGGGGGTGGAGGTGGCACAAATGATAGAGCAACTCCAGAGTGCTGTTTCTCTAAATATTCTGATTGTAAGATCCACCCACTTGGTGATATCAGTTCCCGGAGAACTAAAAGGTCAAACAATGCATTTCCTCTGATAGAAGGCTGTTCTAAATAAAGGCAGACAATTTCACTCATTTTAAGTGGGAAAACTGATACTTACTGACACAGGTAAAAATATACTGTGACAATGGTGGGATTTGCATGTTTTTCTGAGTAAAGTATACTGCAATTAATTTATTTCCCAGATACCAGAATGCTTGATATGAGACCACAAAGACTTATTCTCCCCCAGATGAGATGAGGATTTTGTGGTGATTTGTCAAGATGGACAAAGTCAAAGGTTATCTTTTGTTGGGTAGCATGAGATTGCCTGGTGACCTTCTCTCCCCTCACCCGATCCATCTGCAAAAATCATTAGTGGATTTTATTTTCCCCACTAGAATTCCCAGCATCTTTTTAGCACTGTGATCAGATTACCAAACCTCAGCTCTGGTAAAGCCTTGTGGCCCAGAAGAAGTGTTTTGTTTTGAAAAGTCTCGTCATGAGGAAAGATAAATAGTTAAACTAAATTAACTTCGGAGAGTTATCCTCTTCATTTAGATATTTTTGTCTTGAAAATGTTCTACCAGACGTTGAAAGGCTGCTGAGTTATCTCTTGCTCCAATTAAGAATAAAGTTGAAATGTCATTATGACACATCAGAATCACAGAAAGACCATTTAATTTTACTGTGTACTATTTCACAGTGGAAAATAAATTATTATGATAAGACCTGGCTTGATTCTGTCAGATTATTTGTCCAGGTCAATTCTTAAGGGCAAACTGGAATTTCAATATACAAGCTTTTCACCATGCAACATTCTGGAATTACAATATTAATAAAATTCAGAGAAATTGAAAAAAAAAGTAAAATTTTTAAAAATAAAGTTATTTTCTCATACTGTGCTGTTAATGTATGTGCTTACTTACAATGGTGCATTTTTTCCTCTGATGGAAGTTAAACCCCCAGCCCCATTTCAATCCTATTACTACATTCTCTCTATTTTTAGAATGTTATCCTACTGATCTGTATGTGTCTTGACAGATTGTAGCCTGAGGAGGCCTTTGTGTGCAAGGGTTAGTTTTTTAATAAATGTGGTGATGCCTTTGGAGGGAAGCTTACCATCCCAAGGACGGGTGAGAGAGGGGCAAAAGGAGTCAAGCTCTTAGAAATACAAAACACTATCTCATGGAAAATGCCCATGTCCTGTTTAATAATATTTGACAGGAGGGTCAGCTGCTTTAAAGAGCAGATCAAAATTGAAAGACTAATAAGGCTGTGTGTCTCTGATGTTGGCAAGATTTTAGAAGGTGGAATGATGTTTCTAAGATTCAGACAGCCCTGTCACTAAAGCGAGACAGGAACAGCTAGATGCAGCAGGTAAGTGCTTTTCTAGTAAAATAAAGCAAAATACTTCAGATGCTGGAGGTTTGAAACACAAATAGAATGTGTTGCTAAAAATGCTTGTCCTGCAATTCTTGTGGTCACAAAGTGAGAGAGTGCTTGCCCTTGGCCCTTCCAGATAACTTCTCTTGTGTAATCTGATGCTTCCACCAGGCCACACATGATCTTCACCTTTGGTGTCACTATCACGTGTCCCTCCATCTCACACCCACCAATTTGCACTGGGACATCCCCAAAATGGAGGGGCCATCAATTCTCCATTATCTTATCCTTCCAGCTCAATCATGGTGGTGCAAGACTTGAGCAAAACCAGTTCTGATTCACTTTGATTTACCAGCTTTTCAGCTGTGGTCAAGTGCCTCGTTCAGGATCATATATATTTTTCTGCTTGTCCTGTACCCTGTAAAGGCTGATTGTTATAAGATACCCATTTGGCATAATATTTTTTAAGAATTTGGTTATGGTGGGGCACACAACATTCTGCTATGACACAAGATAGACTGGAGACAGACAATTTATAAATCAGCATCATTGACATGATAGAGTTTAATAGTCCAATTAAGGAGAATGTTTAGCTTTTCTGAGTTTTAAAATATCTAATCAAGCCATTTACATTGGATTGGAATGGGAATATCAGTGCAATGGTCATCTGATACTGTATGAGCCAAACTGAATGTGATTTCTTATCTATTTTTGTGTGCGTGCATGTCAAAATCATGCTGAAGAGATTAAATGATGAAATTGTCAGAAGTAATCGGGCAGGTAGACACTTGCCATAGCATAATCACAAGAGTATCACAGGTCATCTTTGTTCATCCAACCAGAATTTCTAAAGCTGATTTTACCTCTGCTAATATACCCCAAGAAAACCTCCCTTTATGCAAAGATGTTCTTTGGCAGAACTCCACTGGAGCGATCATTACAGTGATCATACAATACTTTCCAGAGATTGTGCATTGCAAGCTGTATGAACCTAGAGAAAATATAGGAGCCATATTTTTCCAATTACCTTACATTGCTTCCCATTGCGTTTTTGAGTCTCACTTTCAATTTAAACTTTTATTACAAATTTTAAAACCTTTACTGTTCTGATACAGAGTGCTGCTGTAAAATATTAGAATTATGTTTTTTGAAAACAAATCCCGGCCAAGTCTTCAACCCAAGTTATGACCCACAGATCATAACGTCAGATCATCTATGGACATTCCAAAGATTAGTTACAAGATGTGTTTCATTTAAAAAATTAAGAAAGTACAGACAAAGATTGATTGTGGATAGAAATTCAGTGCCTGCCTGGAGAGAAAAAGAGAGAGAGAGACTCTGGAATGTTACATCTAATAGGGTGTCAAAGAAAATTCAGAGGGAGAATATACATTACGAATTGAACTTGGAGTAACCTGGAATTATCTCAGTCTGCCAGTTCAGAGGATGAGGTTTAAATAAAACAGTTGCCTTAGCTCATTCAGGAGTTAACAGTTTGAGCTATGCCATCTGAAATTGTAACATATAGGGGACTCCCACTCAGACAGTGATTGTACCACTTTGCTAGTAGGAATAGAATCAACAGGAAATTGTTAACTCCTTGCATTATTGAAAAAATCTTGTTTGCAACAATTGTTCATGGATTCTGCTTTATTTCCACCTGTGAAAAGGAAGATGGTTTCTCCTCATACAAAGACCCAACTGTCTTGCGGTGCCTTTGAAAGGGAAATGTAAATTGTATTTGCTGTACAGTGTGCTTCTGTGGAGATCTTGAAATGTTTTTCAATGTTAAAGATACTATATAAATACAAGTTGTTGTAAATATATTTTCAGCAATGTGAGGTTCTTTAAAAACATGATCACATGCTTATATCTCAAATTCGCAGTCTTGTGAACAGAACCAATTGCTTTCACAGGAAGATTTATTTCTTTTGCTTCTGATCACTTCTAATGTTAGCTTTCACCTGGAAATTACAAAAAGGTTGATTTTATTTTGTTAGATAAAGGTACTAAGGAGTCCTATATCTAAGGAAGTATTATCTTTTGAAAGAGATGTTAAACTGAGACTTTATCTACCTTCAGAGAACCACCAATGGTTCTGTTAACAGAAGAGCAGGGAAGTACTGGCTGATATCCTGGCCAATGTTTTTCCCCTCAAGCAATGTAACTAAAGACAGATTGTCTGGTCATTATCGCATTGTCATTTGTGGATCTTGCTGTTTGCCTGGTGACCACCACATTTCCAATTTTACAACAGTGAGAATTATTCAAAAGCATTTTACTGGCTTTTCATGAAAGTCACTATATAAATGCAAGTCTTTTTGTGGTCTCTTGCATTTCTTTCCTTGTTAAATTGAATGTGTATCTTTGAATGGAGCTCAATCAGGTTAGTGACCACTTTGGGAAAATTAAAGTTGTATCATAATAGATCAGCAAGCTGGGTAAAATATATCCTGCTCACTTAAGTTCTGTGAATTTCATAAATTGTGCATCAAATGCCTTTTTGAACTATTTTAATGGAGACATAAACTACTTCATGTTTCAGTCAAAAGAAAAAGGAATGCCACGGGAAGATATCAAGTAATTGTGCATGAAAATTATGCAGTATGAGTTCAAGGGCAATAATTTTGTGAAAGAAATTGCATCGTTTTATTTGAGCACAATTCTACACACCCCTCCCCCATCTATATTAAATGCATATTTTCTTTTTTTAGAATTCATTTCCTCTAGTTAGACTACAGGTCAGAGTTTCGTTGAGTGAAAAGTTCATGTAGGTGATTTGAAAAGAAAAAATAATTGGGCACAGATGTAAGATCATGAATGACCTTGTATCTCACTTTGGATAGAACAAAAAGAAACTTGTAAGCTAAGGCTGATACTCCAAATATACTTTGTGTCATGACATTTGTGATGATTTGCACTCATGACTTTCACTTTACAACTCTGAATACTAGTTCATGCATACAACTTCTACAATATGGTATTTATATCTCAAATGTCCAATAGCTTTCCAAGAAATGATTGTCCTAAGTTTGACTGTGCATCCACAGAATCAAGATGCCTATTGACCTAAGGGTGACATTTTAATTGGTACCACCCACTTTCGAATCAATGAATCTAATTATAACATTGCAATATAGCATTAGTCAGCTCAGTCAGACCAGTAAATTTGCCCCATGAAAACAATTACTATTGTATGATTTAGGTACATTAGTGATTTATTGACTATTGGAAGAGTATATCAATTTAATGAGAAATGTATGCTCGACTTTACAGAATATCATCTCAGTTTGCAACAAAGATGTTCACCTCCATTATTGTGACCTGATGGACTTACGGTTCCACTGTAATTTTTAAACAATATTTGCAATGGAAGCAAGGCGTAATGTAAATAAACAGCAGAAAATCTGGAAGTATTAACTTCATCTTAGTTTTCATAACTTTTAGATTACTTACAGTGTGGAAACAGGCCCTTCGGCCCAACAAGTCCACACCGACCCGCCGAAGCGCAACCCACCCATACATATACCCCTTACCTAACACTACAGGCAATTTAGCATGGCCAATTCACCTGACCCGCACATCTTTGTGACTGTGGGAGGAAACCGGAGCACCCGGAGGAAACCCACGCAGACACAGGGAGAACGTGCAAACTCCACACAGTCAGTCGCCTGAGGCGGGAATTGAACCCAGGTCCCTGGCGCTGAGAGGCAGCAGTGCTAACCACTATGCCACCGTGCCTCCCTTGCATAAACTAGGCTCGTCTGGCAATAGTGGAACATGTTCCTTCTCCTTTCCTCAGTTCATTATTCTATTTTAGCATTTTAATTATTCCACATATATGTTGTGCATTTCAATAATGATGTTTAATGGGTTATCGACTTATTTCTGGATTTTACAATAACCTCCCTACGTCAAAACTTATTTATTGTGTGGAATGCGATAAGATGTTGAATAAATATAAAAATTATTATGCAATATATATGTCATATTCTTGAATCGTTTGGTCACCATATTACAGATCATACCATGTCTTAAACATAAAAATGAACTTAACTTAATTGTTTTTGAGGTTTTGAAGGTCTGCTATTTGATCTCTTACTCAAAATGGCTTGGGAATTCTATTGGTCTCCCACTGGAATTAAGCAGGAACCACTGTGGAATTTCAAGGACAATAAACATCAGAAACTTCCCACCTTTACTCAGTTTTCAATTTATTCCACAAAAAGAATTATTACAAGTATGTAACTCCTAACTCTATACACTGACATTAGTGTCAGTAAACGTTTCTTTATCTCTTTTCAATAAATCATCCAATAAACACCATTCATCTGCATATACTGCACGCTGGCTAGTGCTTCAAGTGTGAAGACATCTATCTTTGCAGTACACATTCTGCAAGAACCTTTGCTTCAATACATTTTGATCCTTGGTCATTCCAATTTAAAACAAATGAATAAAGTCATTGCTTGCAAAGAAAATCAAAATTCATAGTGAACTTATTATTCATCTGTAGACTATATGCTATGGCACTGGGTGCCAGTTTGAGATAGGGAGATACATCGAGGACCAATCATCAAAGCCTGAGGCTACACAATGTCCGCTCTGTTCAGATCAGAGCCGGGGCTGCTGTGCTTGAATTGGGAATCGGATCCATGATTTCTGTCACCACCAATGGCCATCCAACTGTTAAATTTCTGGCAGCGAATTGGTGGAGGTGGAGAGCAGAAGCCCAACTTTACTCAGTTTTCAATTGATTCACAGAAAGAAATATTACGAGTATGTAACTCCTAACTCTATTCACTGACATCAGTGTCAGTAAACCTTTCTTTATCACTTTTCAATAAATCATTCAATAAACACCATTCATCCGCATATACTTTGATTTAGACAGCTAACATCATCCACTGAGGTTATAATGCAACATCCCATTTTTCAGAGTGTGATTTGTTGCCGGACTGCAATCTTACTTTAGAAGCCCCTGAACTAGTGCAAATACCATTTTCTGAGTGATTCCCAATTACTTGTTTTAAAAAGTCTTTTGCACTGTTGAACAGATAAACAATTGCTTTAAATACTTCAAATTTGTATTTGCATTAAAGTGCATTTGAAGAAGTAGATTTTAATTGTCTCCTGTCCCAGTATACTACACAATTAATATAACACTAAACAAGTCTCAATATGGCATTATTAAGATTGCGGGTGGATAGGTTAAAAGCAAAACTTTGAATTCCTAATCATCCTTCTGAATTGGAGCTGAGTACTCACCACTCTCTGTTCCACTAAAATTGCTTATCTACTTCCATTTGAATCTGGAGCACTCTTAATTGAATTTGCTTCCTTTCCCTGCAATACATCAGCATCTGACTTCACCTGTGAAACTCTATGCTGTGAACTACTACATTATTCTATTACAAACTCGAGATTTATTTGGCTGTGACAAGCCTTCTAGGATTTTATGATGCACATGGCGCCACAACATTCTATTAACCTATTTGTTACATTTACACAACCACTCTTCATCATCCTTGACATGGGTCCATCTGTTACTAGTCATTCATGAGGGGGGCTCCTGTTTCATAGGACAAGGCTTGTTCACTGCCTGACATTATCAGCAAATAAATCCCCCAACGTAGGTGAAAGTCAGATGACAGAAACGCTTGCCTTGCTCCCCAACATGCAGCCTTGTTGTGACTCTTAGCCTTCTGTAAACACTACACAAGGAATAGTTTACTGTAATGGTGCGGTTTTGTTATGAGATCCTCATCTTTCCTATGGTTATAGATTTAGTTTCCTAGCAAACTCCTAGTTGCCCTCCTAAAAAGATGATGCATGACACGAATGAAAATTAAATGAATCTAAAAAAATCAAAGATTACATATGTGAAAGGTATCAACTAGCTGTCAATACCACACACATAGCTTCCACATCTAGTGTCAAGAGGGCACTGTGGGCATTCAGTCAATGAGATAGAGATCTTCTCAGTATATCCTACATGGACTGTGCAAGTACAATTATGCACTATGAAAAAGAATTCAAAAAAGGTCACAGAGATATCATTAGTTAGTCTACCTTTAATTTTTAAACACTCACGTATGCTGTTAGAATAAATATATCAGGCAATAGCTTATCAAAGAGAAAAATATGATAATTATATTGGTCATACTCAAACTAATGAAACATTTTTGTGCAGGGAAAAATGGAAATACGTATGGCACATGTGCATGCGCTATATATCCAGGAACATGTAGCACTCACATGCACCTTTTCATATCTTGTATTTTCCAAAATGTGGAGCCCAAATAAAGTCTAAGAGCAATTATATTAAAAGCATTGAAAGCAGAAAACTTTATATGTGAAACTTCCTGTAATACATATCCAGTTTAATTTTCCTTGACTATTGCTGAAGAATAGAATAATAGAAACTGCTGTCACTAATAATGAGTTTATAATGAAAATATACCACACAGTCAATTTTAATATGTATGGATAAATATAGAACTATCAGAAATAAAATTTGGCGACATGATAGGTACTTCCTGGTTTTGGGGAGCAGTTAATGTATCTGTAATTTGTGTTAATGATACTGTGTTAGACATTTTCAATGTTCTTGTACAATACTGTATAAGGAATTTGCAGACTGGCATCTTATAATTGCAAAATTGGGTCACTAAGTACACACAAAACACTCAAAATGATTGTTTTTCCTCTGCTGCTTTTCCACCAGTACCTTTGTTCAAAGTAAGGACTTAAAAAAATAGAAAACTAAAGTTATGTGCTGTATCACACAATGCTTTGATCAATTTATTCACTGAATTATCAATACTTCCTTCTGTGGGCTTCCTATAAATGTCTTCGATATATTTATGAATGGAGCGGTGTGATTTTGTGAGTTGCATTTGGACTGTGTAATCTGAACAAGTATAGCGTGTCTAAATTCCTAGGAGCTAAGTGTACTGACCAATTAGTAGCACTTATTTTGGTGGTTTCTAACATTTCTTTTGTAATTCTTCAAATAATTTTGAACGGTAAAGGAACTGTACACCAAAAGTGGATGTGCACATTTCAGAAATGCTGACGCATAATGGTAAGCAGTAATGAACAGCAGCCAAAACTCAGGAGAAAAGAACGTGCTATTTGTAAGAAAATTGAATAAGATTTGAATAAGAAAAAGATTTAAGGTATCTAAATGTATATTGCATTCCATGGGGCTCTGTAAGTAATAAGGAGCATTTCAGAAAACAAGTCAGTTCAGCAGTGGTGTTCAGTTGTCATTAGCCAATTTTCAAATTTCGCTTCAAGTTGCAATCTAATATGTTTCCATTCTAAAAGCAAAAACTTGTTTGAATATTGTGAAAAAATATTAAACAAGATCTGTGGCTGAATTATCTGTAGATTGCAATACAATCTGAGCTACTTAGTGGCTGGAATTTTATAAACTGCATTTCTTAAGATTCAGTATTGTATCAAACTCCCATGAAAGTATATTTCCTTTTAGAGAGAGCCAACTAAAAGTCTTTTGACCAAGTAGTTCTTTGATTATTCAATTAAGAACTTCTTGATCTGATGCTTTATTCCTGAAATAATTATAACAGCCATTGCTATTAGGTCATATCAAACAACTATGATCTATTGATAAAATACAACTTGTTCAAATCTGAAGCACTTAAATTATGATTACAGCATGCTGAAGAATTTTCCTTTGTTGAAATATTCAGAAAGGGAAATATCTCAAACAAATGTATTTTTTGATAATATTTTCTGATATAGCGCAAATGCTGTTACTGGGGTCAAATAAAGTTGAAAGGGCCAGTTTTTTTTCCCAAAATTTAAACAAATCCCAAGTGACTTTTTTTTTAGGGAACCGTTTCACTTCCCATGTCTCACTCAATTATGGTTTTCCAAAGCTGAATGGCCCTCCTGTCAACGCTATAAATGAACAATGTCACAATTCTGCCTTTTAAGGCATGTAGCAGCGGGAAAGGCTTCATAATTTTGCCCCAAGGCCTACCTGTCCATTGGATGTTATTGTGTCAATAGGGAAAGAGGAGAGTGAAAAGAAATATTGCAAGCTTAACTCCATACATTAAATTTTAAAAGACAGTTCACGTCTTGCCAACTTATTAAAGTATGTGAAGAATGTGAAATGTGATCTGCTGCAGACCTGAGCTGGAAATGTTACTAAAAGGGGCAGTTTCATTTTGCATTCTGCCCTAGGGGAGTTTTTTTTCCATAGTGATGGCATGAACATTTCTAACAGCTCCATTGTGTGTGGCTTGATTTGTTTTAACCAGCTTTAACCCAAGTCAAGTAGGGTACATATCTTTCTCAGCTTCAATCCAGATGTTCTTCTCCAGCCAAGGTTGATTAAAATGATAATATTGTTTATCCTGACATTCTCATATATTTCCAAACAGTTGTATTATAATTAGTTTTCCCTTTGGCTATGCTAATGGCATAGAAGTGCAGCATCAAGTCATGTGGTATTTATTAGGCCTCCTCTCACACTGTGTCAACTTGGGTGTTCTGAGAGGTGGCTGTTTTTCTGGGGTGTTGGCTTTGCTTTCTTAATGGCAGGATCTGCCCTGCTCAGGCCAGATGTGAAATGGTGGGAACGGAGGAGAAGAAATGTTACCCGTTAAAATATTTCCTTGCGAGTGGAAATGGTTATTTTCTGAGTAATCTGAGTTTACCAGCTTTGCAAGCAGGTTGAATTAAGTGAAATAAGTCTGTCTTTTTTTTAAATAGGTGGAATTCTACTATCTATTAGAATTTTTAAAATGTGTCAATATGTGAGCAACATCGACTGCTTCAGGAAACGACCTGTTTTATTTCCCACATGGTGTATGGAATATAAATCCCTACCCTCAAGGCAGGTTTTGGTGGTGGAAGCTTATTTAGTCAGGTTGGGGAGGTGAGGGTTATGGGGAGCATACTGCCTCAGCCCATGGGATCAGGAAGGAGGGTCCACAATTTGATTGGTTTGGGGGTCCCGGACTGAGTCCCTTATTCATAGGTACTTAGACTTAGACTTACAGTGTGGAAACAGGCCCTTCGGCCCAACAAGTCCACACCGACCCGCCGAAGCGCAACCCACCCATGCCCCTACATTTACCCCTTACCTATCACTACGGGCAATTTAGCTTGGCCAATTCACCTGACCCGCACATCTTTGGACTGTGGGAGGAAACCGGAGCACCCGGAGGAAACCCACGCAGACACGGGGAGAACGTGCAAACTCCACACAGTCAGTCGCCCGAGTCGGGAATTGAACCCAGGTCTACAGGCGCTGTGAGGCAGCAGTGCTAACCACTGTGCCACTGTGCCACCGTGCCGTACTCAGAGCCTGATCAAGGGAAGCACAGCAGGAAAGGAAGGGCCCATTTACAGTCACGCCCCTGCCTTTGCCGCTGACTCACCTACACCTCGTCACTCTTGTGATTTCCACCCCACTATCCCCTGCACCATCACTTACCTGTGGTGGCCTGGGTTCCTCAGTGACCCTGGTTCTTGTGTTGTTGCAGTACCAGCAGCAGCCACTATGCCTCCAGTGCTGATGCTGAGCAATACACCACTACTCAACTCAATTTCCACATTTTGGGACCTTGACCATGAGAAAGGCTGCCCAGTAATTTTGTCTGATTGGCACTAAATTCAGTAGACCATAATCATAGAAGAGGAAAGGTGAGGCTCTTGCTGATGGATGAGAAACCTGTTGCTTAAATTAAATAACCCCCAGCATCTTCCTTTGTTAAAAATTGGGTATTAAGTTTCCAAAACATAAATAACTTGTAAACGTCAAGATGATCATAAGCCTTTTAAAAAAATGATTGCAATGTACAGGTTCTTGGAATACATCCAGACTTAGATTTGATCCCTGGGGATACTAGTTATGAATATCCTGCTGGCTATGAAAGTTGCCAGCTTCTGATGGGGGAGGGAGATACAGGGGTTCAAGGGCTGACAGCAGCTCCATTGCTGGAAGTGCCAACAGGAGTGGTGGTTCCTGCTGGTATAATCCAGGAGCTCCATCAGAGCTCATCATGGAATGAATAGGTGCAAGTGAATGAGGGTGAGGACGGTGTACAAGGTAGAATGTCATGGGTGGCAGGAGAATTGAAAGCATTGGGATGGCTTCCCAATAATGGGTCTCTTGATCGAGCATGGAGCCTCAATGCTGAAGGAATGTTACTGCATCCCCTAATGCCACAAACAATCTGCTGGCTTTTGGGAGAATGGGAAAGCTGTGCCAATATCATTTAATCCCTGAGGTACTATACCTTTGTGGGTGGCACGGTGGCACAGTGGTTAGCACTGCTGCCTCACAGCGCCTGAGACCCGGGTTCAATTCCCGACTCAGGCAACTGACTGTGTGGAGTTTGCACATTCTCCCCGTGTCTGCGTGGGTTTCCTCCGGGTGCTCTGGTGTGCGGGTGAGGTGAATTGGCCATGCTAAATTGCCCGTAGTGTTAGGTCAGGGGTAAATGTAGGGGTATGGGTGGGTTGCGCTTTGGTGGGTTGGTGTGGACTTGTTGGGCCGAAGGGCCTGTTTCCACACTGTAAGAAATCTAATCTAACCTTCCGGTAGGGACAGGGATAATTCATGCTAATTAGTCAATAATGAGTTTAATTGACATCTCATTTTGAGTGAGCAAATTTCCCATATGAATCTTTTCTCATTTCCAACTTAATTGTCAGAATTTCCCCCAGCAAAGGGGGGGGGGGGGGGCTGCTGGTAGACAGCCTCACTTTAGATTAAATGATGCCAGCCATCATGTTTCTTGCCACAAAGTTATGATTTGGAGATGCCAGTGCTGGACTTGGGTGGACAAAGTTAAAAATCACACAACACCAGATTATATCCAATAGGTTTAATTGGGATGCTGCTCCTTCATCAGGTTTGCCATCACCTGAAGAAGGAGCAGCGCTCCGAAAGCTAGTGCTTTCAAATAAACCAGTTGGACTATAATCAGGTGTTTTGTGATTTTAAACTTGCGACAAAGGGCTGCATAAAATCCAGCCCAAAATCCTTTTTATATGATCAAATAATCCTACAGAGGCTGGTATCTTGATATCAAGTCATCAGTTTTTTTACATGTGCACAGTACACTAGCTGTGGCCAGTCAGCTTGGAGTTAGTCCTTGAAGTGAGGAGATTCCAAATCTCCTATTTATATATTTTTTTGAGGAGATTCCAATGCCCTGATTGTATATATATTTTTAAAACCCCCGCACTACTGCCAAATAGCGGTGGTGTTTATTTTGTTCCAGTATTCATGTCGTGTGTGTGTGCAGGTGTAGGACATAGTGAAAAAAAACGAGGGCAGAAAACGCTATTCATAACGAACTTTATTCATAAGCCACCACCAGGAAATACAGAAACACTCAAGTGGCCAGTAACAAGCAGTGTCAAGAGTGTGGTGCTGGAAAAGCACAGCCGATCAGGCAGCATCTGAGGAGCAGGAAAATTTGGGAGAATTTGGCAAATGGCAAAGCTGTGCCAATATCATTTAATCCCTGAGGTATTATAGCTTCCAGTAGGGACAGGGATAACTCATGCCAATTAGTTCAATAATGAATCTAATTGACATCTCATTTTGAGTGAGCAAATTTCCAATGTGAATCTTCTCTCATTTCTAAACTTAATTGTCGGAATTTCCCCTGCCAAAGTGGACTGATGGTCAGCCTACCAGATTCTCCTGCTCTGATTAATGCTGCCTGACCTGCTGTGTTTTTCCAGCACCACTCTCTCTAATCTGATCTCCAGCATCTGCGGTCCTCACTTTCTCCCAGTAACAAGCAGTACCCTACTCATCGGAAGGCAATGCTTAAGTTATCAAGGAAGTGAAAGGGGGAGTAGGGATTAAATCAAAATAGAATCAAAGGGGGAAATAAAGCACTCCATGTCCCGTTGTGCCCACTGCTCCCCGAAAATCTCAGGGGTCTTTCTTGCCACCGTATGCTCTCTCTCCAGGTAAGCCCGGGCCTGAACATAAGCATGGAAGAGGGGCAGGATCTCTTGTTGAAGGATTTCTGTCAGCTAGGCCTCTCTGATTGGCCCAGGTTAACAACCCCAATCCAGGATCTCATAGTCAATAAGATCCACCTCATTCCAATCACTACATTGAAAGATTGGAACTGTTCACCAAGTATAAAGCAAGATTCTGGCTCCATCATGTCTGTATTAATTGTCCATAATTAATCTAAAAGCAAGAGACTACTTCAATAGTTACTCCAAGTCTTGGTCAGTATGAATGAGTGAATGCACTTTGAAGTCAGCCAAGGATTCATAATGAGATTTACTTGAACGACCGTGTCAATGAATACTCCTAACAGATTAAAACCTTGAAATTAGTCGGAAGTTTAGCAATCTGTCAAAATCTTAAATCAGCCAAACAATAGCTGAGCTAAAAAAACCAAAGAAGTGTGGATGCTGGAAATCTGAAACAAAATCAGAAATTGCTGGAGAAACTTTGCAGCTCTGGTAGCATCAATGAGGAGAAAGCAGAATTAACATTTCAGGTCCAGTGACCCATCTTCAGAAAGGCTGAGTGAAACATCAAAGATAATAAATATTTAGCCATTATCAATGCTTTGAAACAGCAAAACAGATGGCTGAGCTGAACCCCAAGAAAATAATCAAAGCAGCTGATATATTTCACTAATTTTCAATGAGGAATAGCACTTTATCCAGTGAATAATATAATCTAATACTATCTGAACCTTTTTCATTTTCACAATGCTGGTGTGACAATCTTTGACCTAGATCAGTTAGTTCATCATAGTTTCAGAGGACAAAAGAGCTGCCCTCTCATTAGAGAGAGAGATGAGTGGGTGGTGGTTTAACCTGAGGGTTAGCACACCTCAGACAAAGGCCAAGATTGAAAAGGTTGGATAATCTCAGCCGGTGTAGAAATATAACATGCACTGGTGGTACCATTCTGCATTACAAACCAGCCATCTAGCTAATGAATTAACCAACCACTACCAACACCCCCAGACTCAGTGCAGTAAGTAAAGTTTCCATTGTTCTATAACATCTGTGGAATCAATAATCATTTGTAACAGTGCTTCATAAGTATTTTTGTTAGAGTCTGCATCAACTATCATGGCGTTAATTATCTTTCTCTTGGATAAGAAGATATACTGAATTGTGTGACCTGACAACCATTGACCTGCAAGAAGGACTGACATGAAGACAGAAGCTGTGTGACAAAACACAAAGAAGAGAGTTGCAGATAAAGAGGAGTTGCTTATGAAGAACAAGTGCAGGAGTGGGGAGAACAGAAATGTTACATTAACATGAGTTATCAATCTATCTAATATAGATAACCCTATCAGAAATGCAAAAAGTGGATTAGAGCAAGGATTGTGAATTAGACACGTTTACTGCTGTTGTTCCTATTTTGCCAGAGCTGGCCAGATTGCTTATTAAAGGATTTCTAACAAGGATCCTCTGGGGAATCTGTACCATCAAGACTGCCATGAACCTGGCTATGAAAGTCCTGCAGGAGTATACCATTTAGGTAACAAACATCTCCAGGAGCTTCTAATGGTATACAGCTGACACTGAATGCAGCACAAAGGCTGAATTGATTAAATAGGAAAGTAAACGATCCCAAGTACCAAACTCTAGGTTCAAAAACTTTGGAATGACATGTAAAGTCACGTGTCTTCCAGGAGCACTTTGGATGCTTGAAGTTTTATGAGCATACTTTACTATATTAGCTATTCACAGTGCATTTTACTATTTAATTTGAAATATCACTTGCTTGACGATTCACGTTCAGTTTGTAGTGTTTTCAATTGATGACAAAATAAAGCCACAAAACATGATCTTGATGGTAATTTTCTTATTTGGTGGCTGTTTGATCAATTTGTCTATTTTGGTTTTATGTTTCCTCTTGGGGATTCTTCCCTGACCAGATTTCTTGGATGGATTAGTGGTACTGGAAGAGCACAGTAGTTCAGGCAGCATCTAATGAGCAGCGAAATCGACGTTTCGGGCAAAAGCCCTTCATCAGGAATAAAGGCAGTGAGCCTGAAGCATGGAGAGATAAGCTAGAGGAGGGTGGGAGTGGGGAGAAGGTAGAATCGAGTACAATGGGTGAGCGGGGGAGGAGATGAAGGTGATAGGTCACAGAGGAGAGGGTGGAGTGGATAGGTGGTAAAGGAGATAGGCAGGTAGGACAAGTCCAGACAAGTCATGGGGAACAGTGCTGAGCTGGAAGGTTCGAGCTGGGGTGAGGTGTGGGGAGGGGAAATGAGGAAACCGTTGAAGACCACATTGATGCCCTGGGTTTGAAGTGTTCCGAGGCGGAAGATGAGGCATTCTTCCTCCAGGCATCTGGTGGTGAGGGAGCGGCGGTGAAGGAGGCCCAGGACCTCCATGTCCTCAGCAGAGTGGGAGGGGGAGTTGAAATGTTGGGCCACAGGGCGGTGAGGTTGATTGGTGAGGGTGTCCCGGAGATTTTCCCTAAAGCGCTCTGCTAGGAGGCATTCAGTCTCCCCAATGTAGAGGAGACGGCATCGACAACAACGGATACAATAAATGATATTAGTGGATGTGCAGGTAAAACTTCGATGGATGTGGAAGGCTCCTTTAGGACCTTGGATAGAGGTGAGGGAGTTTTACAGTTCCTGCGGTGGCATGGGAAAGTGCCAGGATGGGAGGGTTGTAGGGGGGTGTGGACCTGACCAGGTAGTCACGGAGGGAACGGTCTTTGCTGAAAGCGGAAAGGGGTGGGGAGGGAAATGTATCACTGGGGGTGGGGTCTTTTTGGAGGTGGCGGAAATGGTGGCGGATGATTTGGTTTATGCGAAGGTTTGTAGGGTGGAAGGTGAGCACCAGGGGCGTTCTGTCCTTGTTATGGTTGGAGGGGTGGGGTTTGAGGACGGAGGTGCGGGATGTGGACAAGATGCGTTGGATGGCATCTTTAACCACGTAGGAAGGGAAATTGCCGTCTCTAAAGAAGGAGGCCATCTGGTGTGTTCTTTGGTGGAACTGGTCCTCCTAGGCGCAGATACGGCAGAGGCGGAGGAATTGGGAGTACGGGATGGCATTTTTGCAAGAGGTAGGGTGGGAAGAGGTGTAATCCAGGTAGCTGTGAGAGTCGGTGGGTTTGTAAAAAATGTCAGTATCAAGTCGGTCGTCATTAATGGAGATGGAGAGGTCCAGGAAGGGGAGGGAGGTGTCAGAGATGGTCCAGGTAAATCTAAACTCAGGGTGGAATGTGTTGGTGAAGTCGATGAATTGCCCAACCTCCTCGCGGGAGCACGAGGTGGCGCCAATGCAGTCATCAATGTAGCGGAGGAAGAGGTGGGGAGTGGTGCCAGTGTAATTAAGGAAGATCAACTGTTCTACATAGCCAACAAAGAGACAGGCATAGCTGGGGCCCATGCATGTGTCCATGGCTACCCATTTAGTCTGGAGGAAGTGGAAGAATTCAAAGGAGGAATTCTTAAGGGTGAGGACCAGTTCGGCCAAACGAATGAGAGTGTCGGTGGAAGGGTTCTGTTGGGGATGTCTGGAGAGGAAAAAACAGAGGGCTTGGAGACCCTGGTCATGGCGGATGGAGATGTAGAGGGATTGGATATCCGTGATGAAGATGAGGCGTTGGGGGCTGGGGAAACGGAAGTCTTGGAGGAGGTGGAGGGCATCGGTGGTGTCTTGAACGTATATTGGGAGTTCCTGGACTAGGGGGGATAGAACAGTGTCGAGATAGGTAGAGATGAGTTCAGTGGGGCAGGAGCATGCTGAGACAATGGGTCAGCCAGGGTGGTCAGGCTTGTGGATCTTGGGAAGGAGGTAGAACAAGGCAGCCAACGCCACCACCCAGTGGCTCAGCATTTCAACTCCCCCTCCCACTCTGCCGAGGACATGGAGGTCCTGGGCCTCCTTCACCACCGCTCCCTCACCACCAGACACCTGGAGGAAGAATGCCTCATCTTCTGCCTCGGAACACTTCAACCCCAGGGCATCAATGTGGACTTCAACGGTTTCCTCACTTCCCCCCCACACCTTACCCCAGCTCGAGCCCTCCAGCTCAGCACTGTCCCCATGACTTGTCCGGACTTGTCCTACCTGCCTATCTCCTTTTCCACCTATCCACTCTCCCCTCTCTTCCCTGACCTATCACCTTCATCCTCTCCCCCACTCACCCATTATACTCTATGCTACTTTCTCCCCACCCCCACCCTCCTCTAGCTTATCTCTCCATGCTTCAGGCTCACTGCCTTTATTCCTGATGAAGGGCTTTTGCCCGAAACGTCGATTTCGCTGCTCGTTGGATGCTGCCTGAACTGCTGTGCTCTTCCAGCTCCACTAATCCAGAATCTGGTTTCCAGCATCTGCAGTCATTGTTTTTACCTCAGATTTCTTGAATGACAGAATTGACAAACTGGCCGCCATATTATTCATTGGTCACTTATATTTTCAAAACAAAGCTACCATTATTTACTGTATTAATGTATGTATTTAAATCTAGTGCTCCAGTATTTCTTTATGTTACGTGAAGTTTGCCCTGACCACAGCCATTCTTTTACCAACTCAGCTGTTGGACTATTTTAGGATGGTTCTCCATTGCTGTGAGGTGCAAAGATATTTGATCCATTGAAGTAAAGTACTGTTACCAAGTGAAATGGAAAGAGGTGGGATATTAGAATGAAAATAGAACTGTTGTGGCAAACAAGATGGTGGAGATAGTTCAAAAGACTAAATGACTGACTTCTGTTCCTATGATTCTTGTTATGTCTTTACTTACTTTAGAAAATCAGTCCACAATCTGATTAACACACAAAAATCAGGATACTATCTAAGGTGGGCTGCTTCGAGTTAAAAGTGAGGTCTGCAGATGCTAGAGATCAGAGCTGAAAATGTGTTGCTGGTTAAAGCGCAGCAGGTCAGGCAGCAGCCAAGGAACAGGAAATTCAGCACAAGCCCTTCATCAGGAATAGCTACCAATGCCATAACTTACAGACCTTTTGCCGTTCCCACTTGATCACAGTTAAACTTTTAAGTACTAGTGATGTTTATAAAAAATGTGTTGGGTTAAGTGGCAGGAGAAGCTTTTCATCAGTGATACCCAACATCAGCTGCCAATGCTATTCAGGCTTTTGCCCGAAATGTCGACTTTCCTGTTCCTCAGATGCTGCTGTGCTTTTCCAGCACCAGATTGTCGACTCTGATCTCCAGCATCTGTAATCCTCACTTTCACCTATTAAAGATCCTTCTGATTAAACAAGGAGATGGTTCCTCTCAGTTGGAGCAGAGCACCATGGGTTTAGATAGTGTAGTCTTCACAGAAATGTCTGACCAGCTCCACAGTTCAGCAATGCTGGCTTCCTCCAGGCCAACAGGAAAAACTGAGGGGCTGCTCTTTCCTGAAGAGGTCACCACAAGGTCCACTTGCCTGAGCAAGGCAATCTGGACGAAGTTGGCAGAGGAGATGAGCAAGAATGGAATGTCTGTCAAATCTGGGACAATTGGAGCAAGCGATCAGCAACCTGCTCACGTCCACAAGGGTAGGTGCCAGAGCTGCATCTTCAATAGGACCCACTCATGAGATGACGATAATACATGGCAGAGTGGGCAGATAAGTCAGAACAGTGGATGTATAATCAGCCTTAGCGCTACATAGCAAAGAGTTTGGAAGTTGACTTTCTGTCTGTGCTTGGATGCAACAATGTGAATGACAGGACATTTTGTGCTTGTTGTGCCCACCTGGTTAGTGTCACTTGGCATGTTGCAAACTCTACACATGGGACAAGGAGATTTCCGAAGCCAGAGAGAGGAGATGCACAAGAGGAAGAATTTCAGATTTGAGGCTTTTCACAGCAGCTGAGGAGAAGGTGATAAAGATTATGGGTGAGGAAAGAGTACAATTGGTGGTAGATGGTGAGTTTACTCCAGCCAGGAGTAAGGCAACAATCTTGTTGGAGGCAAATGGACACATGCATAATGAATGGTGTTCAATGCGAAGTGTTTAAACTGTGATGATTCTTCATGTGATCCATTTTGTTCTTCACTACAGGTCATCAACATCCAGGAACCAGAGTGCAGTCACGACAAGATCTAGAAAATTACACCCCTGGGGGTTGCCCAGATACATGTAGGTGATCAGCAAAACACCAGGATTAGGCCTCTGTTAAGCTTCAAGCTTATCATCGGATTCCACCTCAAGAACTTGCAATAAAGGTTAAGGCGCAAAACAGCATTGAAGTCAAGGATTATGTATAGATGATTTCTCATGTCTTTGGCATCTGAGTGCATGGTGTCATTCATGGAGAGTACAGTAACTGCCTTGGAGAGCCAGAAAGTGCATTCCATGCATTTGTGATCTGATCTCCATTCCATCGCCCTGACCATTCTGCAGCGTAGGCAATAGGGGCACAATGGACATGGACCTCCCTCCAGAAACCTCTTGTCTTCAGGAAGGTGATGAGGTACAATGGCATAACCAGACAGAGGAGGAATACATGCCAGCTGCCCCAAGACTTTTGTCTCAGCACATCTACAGGGTTACTATCATCTCCACAATTTGTCCATCAGCTACTGATATCAATGATACATTTAGACATTGTGGAAGAAAATTAAAACTGAAACAATTCTGAACACTGAGGTGACACAGGATTATTTTCCATTTGATTGTGAAATTTCAAGAAATGTACAATATTCAGATTATTCTGCAATAACAAGCGTTTTGTTAACATGAGTTCACTATAACACGATTGGCAAATTGGAGACACTGTTTCTAATGCACAAAGTTTTAAAGCATGTATTGATTATGTCGTGATTCTGGCCCCATTAGGTTAAATGGTGCTGCCATTACGTGATTTTCTTATAATACGGGATTGCAAGAGAACAGAACTACGGCGTTATAGCAGAACTGACTGCAATCTGTTTTCTGCCATTGTTCATAATGAACAAGAATTGTTGGGGTTCTGATAATTAGGGATGCAGCAGACATGACCTACTCTTTGTTTGTTTCAGCACAATGGCTGGAGAAGTGATGGAGACAGATGTAATTGCTAAATGAGTTGTGTTGGTCTTTACAAACTATTCATACGAATTGTTACATCTGTGATGATCCTTCTACAAATTATGACTTTGAATGCAGATACTTCGCCCCCCCCTTCCCGTCAATCTATGTACTGTAGAACAATTGATCAACAGAATTCTCGACAGTTGTAACTGGAACAGGTGCCATTGCTATCAGAGCTTACAATAGTGCTGGATCAGAATAATTAGCCAAATTGGTACATGAACGATGGAGCATAGCTAAATCAACAGCCAAGGTCATCTTCCAAGAGTAGAGAGATCAAACTAGAGGGTATTGCTGTAAGTTGTGAGGGGAAAGATTTAAAAGGGACCTGAGAGGCACCTTTTTCACATGGAGGATGGTGCAAAGGAAGTGATATAGACAGATAGAATCATAACATTTAAAAGATACTTAGATACGCAAATGAATAGAGAAAGTTGAAAGGGATATGGGCCAAACGTAGGCAAATGGAACTAGTTCAGTTGAGGAAATCTGGTCAGCGTGAATGAGTTGGATTGAAGGATCTGTTTCCTTGCTGTATGACTCTATGACTGCATGATCATATACCTCTCAGCTGTCCTTGTTACCAGCACTCACTGACAAGTATGTATGTCAAAGTCCTATTCTAGATGGTAGAGGGCACAGGTTTCAAGTAAGCAGAGCAAGAGGAGATCGAAGGGCAAGGTCTACAGCCCAGAAGGGTGATAGATGACTCCTGATGGAGTGCTGACTGCGCAGAGGTTCCGTGAGTCTTTTGTTGAGCGGCTTGTCTTTTATATCTCTTCCTGGCCCTTGCATCCATAAAAAGCTCATTTGGACTTATGTCCTCCTCCTCACGTTCCAACAACTCTTCTTCAACTGAGGGAAGGTCATCTTCTTCTTGCTTTTTGCCTTGCAACATCTGTCCATGTTACAGTGCCAGGTCATCTACAGCATGGCAGTATTCATAATATCTAGTGAAGTGCACATTGCACAACCCAAGGCACAGCTTAAGAAACCCACTGATGTACTCATTGATAATTTTAGTTGATGTGTGAGTTTGATTGATGCACTCCACTGCCTCACTCTGAAAATGCCTCATTGATGTCTTCAGAAACATGGCCAAAGGCATCTCCTCGTTACTGAAGACATCCATCAACATAGGCTGGGCCTTCAAAAAACCCGAACAATCATGAGATACACAAAATGTATCCATGACAGCAGCTCGCTAGGAAACAAGCACAGACCCGCATTGTTTTGTTCTTGTCACACATGACTTCTAAGTATATGGTGAGCAACTCCTTATGGTATACAAATACAGCTGTCTGTTCCCATGGAGTTTTTATGATCATTTGAATTCAGTCAATTCAGGTGATGGCTTGTGGTATTTTCACTAGTCTATCAGAGTAACTCCTCTGTATCTGTGAGATCATGACTTGTGGATTCATCTAACTGCACCAAAAACGAAGTAAAAACAAAATTCCACATCCATGGGTAAAATCTGCATATTTGTGATTTTTAACCTTTTTAATCTATTTTTGACAAGCCCCATGTTTGTGAGTTTCAGCATTTCTGGGGCTTCTCGGGAATAGATTATTCCTCACAAATATGGAGGAATTACTATAATCCAAAGACCCAGCTCCTGGGTTCAAATCCCACCATGGGCAGATGGTAGAATTTGAATTTTTTTTAAAAAATATGGGATTAAAAGTCCTTTGATGACCATGAAACAATTGCTGATTGTTGGAAAGACTCATCTTGTTCACTCATGTCCTTTAGGGAAGGAATTCTAGCATCCTTTTCAGGCCTGGCCTACATGTGACTCCAAACCCACAGCAATGTAGTTGACTCTCAAACTGCCCTCTGAATAATTAGAAATGGCCACATCACATGAATGAATAATATAAAACCTTGCACTTGAGGAAACTTGAGGAGCACAGTGACTGAGTGGTTAGCATTGCTTCCTCACAGCGTCGGGGATCTGGGTTTATTCTGTCCACGATAACTGTGGAGTTTACACGTTCTCGCCATGTCTGTGTGGGTTTCCTGTGGGTGCTCTGGTTTCCCCCCACAGTCTAAAGTTGTGCAGGTGAGGTGGATTGACCATGCTAAATTGCTAATAGTGTTCAGGGATGTCCAGGCTGGGTGGATTAACCATGGGATATTCAGAGTTACAGGAAGGTTGGTCTGGGTGGGATGCTCTTCGGACGGACAGTGTGAACTAGATCGACTGAATAGCCTGTTTTCACATGTTAGGGATTCTATGATTCTATTCTTTGAAACTTAACAATGACACTAGTTTGTTCAAGTCCTTTGGTAAATTGACACAGAAACTCCAGTTCTTCACTGATGCCTTCCCTGGATTTCTGTGTCTGGACCAGCCATGTCCTTTGGCCTTGCCTGCTGGGCATGAAAACTCTCTGTCTTCACATATTCTCCTCCTGCTCCTGAGGTCATTGGGGCAAAAAAAAAACTGCAGATGCTGGATTCCAAAGTAAATAAGCAGGAGGCTGGAAGAACACAGCAAGCCTGGCAGCATCAGGAGGTGGAGAAGTCAACGTTTTGGGTGTAACCCTTCTTCAGGACTGGGGGTTCCATTCCTCCCCTCCCCCCTTTATCTGCAGCTCCCCTTACACTCATGCTCAGTCCTGAAGCAGGGTTACACCCAAAACATTGACTTCTTCACCTCCAGATGCTGCCTGGCTTGCTGTGTTCTTCCAGCCGCCTGCTTGTATACCTGAGGTTGGAGGAAGTCAGTTGAACAAAACCAATGGTTATGGCAGTAATTGTGAAAAGAGTGTGGACATTCACTTAAGAAAGAAAGAGCAGAGTTTGGCAGATTCTGTAAATCTGGAATAAAATCAGAAATTGCTGGAAAATCTCAGCAAGTCTGACAACATCTCTGTCAGATGACCCTTCTTTAGAACTCATACGTTTGAAAGCTTGATCGTTCATGGATTCTCAACCATTGAATTAATTATTAGCAATCCCTCTAATTGCCACTTTTGAGCAGCATAAAGACCACCCTTTCAAAACAACTCTCCTTCCATTTCAACTGAGCTTACATTCAGGGAAGGTGCATTTGACATGCAACACTGAAAGAATGGCATGTCATACCGCTCCAGCTCACTCTTAGTGTAGCCTCCATTATCCTTGATCCATTCAACATAACCTTTCTGAAGAACTGATCTAATAAAGAGTCATATCATACTCAAACAGTTAACTCTGTTTCTCCCACCACAGATTCTACTGAACCTGCTGACCATCTCAAGCGATTTCTGTTTTTATTTCTGATTTCCAGCATTGGCAACATTTTGCTTTTTTGAAAACTTTCCTCTCCCTTTTGTTGTCCTTAAAGATCTCCCCATTATCCTTGGCCCTATTACTGTTTTCTGAACACGTTATCTCTCTTCCCCAGTCCCCCTTCTGGCTACACCCATGACTATCCCAATGGTCACTCTGGCCCTGAGTCTTCTCATTGTCCTATTCCATCCATACTTGTGCTCGGTCCCCTGACCCAACCCATGAGAACATTCAAAATCCAATCCTGACTTTGGACCTGCCGCTATCCCAGGTACAGCTATCCTCTTTAACTGTGACTGTTCCTTTTGCACACAACACCATCAATTCAAACCTCAGGACCCTGCTTTTGATAGTATGGATCCTGTATCATCTATGCTTTCAGTCACCTTTCACTCTCTGCTTGATGCATTCACTCCACCCTCTTGTAGAACCATCATATCAGAATGCGAGATCCTTTCCCCAAATGCAACTCCATACATTCAAACACTGACCTTTCAACACCCACTGCTTTGTGCAACAGAGCTCAACATGGAGAAGCACTTAGACACAACTGCACAAAGCTGAATAGTGTACAGCACCTTGAAACTATTCTGAACCAGGTGCTTCGTATTGCATATGTACCACAGCCTTTACCAAGGGTTAGACATAACTGAACAATGTTTCACATTAAATGAGTATTACAATGCAGTACAACCCGCTGCAGGTTAACATAATACTTAACAATGCCCCAAGCACGTGGCTAACTTTATTTGTGCATCTCCACCCTCCATCGGGAAATCAAAATTTTGCATCCTGCCTAATTAAGTCAACCCACACACCACATTTCCTGTTCTTTCCATAAACCACCAATTCAGATTTCACATTCATTGACACTAAAATCTCCATTTGACACAGTGCATATGCTGGGCTGGGATCAGAGCAGCTATTTAGAAATGACCCTAAAATTTCTTTCAGTTGTCAATGTGGAATAGGTTGTGTGTATTGTTTTAACAGATTCCTTCAGAAGTATTGCGAGCTCTGAAAAGGCAGCTGTAAAGTTTAAAGGCTAGTTTTGGAACAGCAGGGGCAAGTGAGATTTCCTAATCCCCGAATACTGCACTAATTGTCTCATTAGTTTAACTTGATTATAGATTTAATTGCTCACCTTCCTCCATGACTTCAGACACTGTAACTGACAGTTTTATCATTCTTGAGGTGAAGATATAAGTTAATTCACTTGAACACTTTCTCTGGCAACACTAATTAGATTGACCAGTATGTATTGTTCTATTTAATTAAAGCAACAGAGTGCATTGCATAGAGATTAGTACAGACCTATAACAGTGTGTTGATATTTTATTATCATTCTTTGCTAAAGAATAATAAGCTCTTTGCTTTGACTTACAATTATTGTGCTCTCGAAGAAAATAATCTTTCACGGCCCTGCTCCCTTCAAGATATTTGTGTTGGAAAGATGCAGAAATTACATCTGCAATCATGGTATTTTTTAAAAATCTTACTTTTTCCTGAATTATTTGTCCTGGGTCATGAATTTATAGAGAATACAAGAAATATATTAAAATGATTGTCCATTTTTGAAAAGTTATGATTGAGTGAAAAATAATTTGCATACTTAAAACAAAAAAAAACTATATTAATATGTGCATTTTAACAGAACTGAAGCGTTGTTCAAATTGTTGCAAATATATGATCCCTACAGTGTGGAAGCAGGCCATTCGACTGATAGAGTTCACACTGACACTCCTAAGAACATCCCACCCCCCTACCCATCCTCATAACCCTGCATTTCTCACAGCTCATCCACCTAGCCTGCATATCCCGAGACACTATGGGCAATTTAGTATGGCCAAACCACCTAACCTGCATATCTTTGGACTGCAGGTGAAAACTGGAACACCTAGAGGTAAAGGAACACCCAGAGGTAATGGAACTCACAGAGGAAACCCACACAGACACAGGGAAGATGTGCAAATTCCACATAGTCGCCTCAGGCTGGAATCAAACCCAGGTCTCTGGCGCTATGAGGCAGCAGTGCTAATCGCTGAGCCACTATGCTCTGTTGTTCAGTTTAGTGTGCAAGAGTTAAATGTCTACATTCATCTTAAGCACCATGAACAGGATTGCTATGAACTTATGACCTCCAACCTGGAAAGGGAGGGACTAAAACTCTGAAGGAAAGTATGGAGTGCAGTGCAGACTCAGGAATCAGCTGAGCTTGAAAAAAAGCAACCGCGTACATAATGGTATCTGAATTTATAGCTCTTTGGACCAATTCCAGCTGTTACACTTGTTTCAATCATAAAACTATTTCCATGGGTTAACTTCTTTGTGAACAGCAAGAATACAGATTAGGTTCAGCATGAATGACATGTACAGAAAGAATGATTGTGTTATGCTGACAATACACGAGATTTGGGTTTACAATGTTTTGACTCACAGTACACATTGTAAAACTCATGTAAGTTACACCAAATAAGTGTGAGTACAATGTTTTGTTTATTGGTCACTCCTATGAGATATAAAATGAAATGAATCATTGGAACTGTTACCCTTTTCAATTAAATTATATATTTAAATTGGGGATCTCACAATTCTTAGCATTTCAATCCCTTGTCCTTGTCCAGATCTTCTTCAAATCCTGACAGACCTTTCAATGTTATTTCGCATTGTTTTATTTCCTATTCTTGCCATCTTCAAATTTACCTGCATCATGTTATATTTTATTAATACGAGGAAGAGTTTAGCAGCGGGGATCGATGAAACAAAAGTACCACTCACTCAGACGAAAGTGGGTACTGCAGATACTGCAGAATAGAGTCTAGATTAAAGTGGTTCTAGAAAAGCACAGCAGGTCAAGCAGCATCCGAGGAACAGGAAAATCAACGTTTCAGGCAAAAGTACTTCCTGATTAAGGGCTTTTGCCTGAAATGTTGATTTTCCTCTTACCACTGACTCAGCTGTGCCAGCATAAGGTGCTTAGGAATAAACTTTATATAAAGATAAAACAGACTTATTAGTTAAAAGCACTGTATTAGAGTAGTGAAATTAAACCACACAGTTAATAAAAGAGGGAGATGTCTTAACTTGTGCCCTGTCTTGTTCTAGACACATTCAATTTATTAGAAAGTTGTTCCAATGGCTTGGTGACCAAATCTCTGGAATACTTCATCAATGATTTGGCTTAACTTACAAAAGCTGCCAGAGATCATGACATGGGGCTGAAATGTGTGCGTTTCATGCCTTACTTGAGATGAGACTCAGCCTGGCTGAACAAAATACTTGCACTATCTGAAACAAAGATTATGGAAGCTTTGTACTGCTGCATCCATTATACAAAACTAAGAATAATGATATTCAATTCCTAACCTTACAATTTTATCTTAACACTGTTGTGTCAAGCTTAAAATTTGCAGGCATAAATCATTAACTGAAAGATTTCTAGTATTTTAGTTTATCCTGAGGTACCCTTAAAGGCCTCTTGCTGTAAAAAGTGATATAAGTGGGATGAGATTTTGTTTTGCTTTTGTTTAAATACATACACTGACAATGAGATATATTGTTAATGTCAGACAGCTGAAACAATTTATTTGCGGTGCTATGTGGAATTATTATATGCCTTCAGGTGACAGCTTGATGATTGTTTAGATATATTTGTAATGGACTTCAACATCAATGTTTATAGCCAGCTGGAGAGTTGAGACCAGTATTTAAAAATCACCATTCTTAGTCTCAAGAACTATTGGAAGAGCCTTAAGATCTGAAGAGGGACTCCTTTAATATAAGATTTGCCGAATCTGTCACAGCAAAGAAAATGTGAATTCTATATTTTTCTCAATTAAGTCACTCTAGTTGAATCCCACTCTCCTGTCACCTCGTATTAATGTAAACAATGTATTTAAAAGCTAATATTTGCATATATGCCCTGACATTTGTTTCTGCCCCAACTGACATCATGATGTTTATTATTGAAGATATATAATTTCAGTCAGATTGTGTAAGTTAAAATGGATGTTAAATTACATTTGTATGGTCCAGTCTATTTATCTATACAGCAGCGCATTGACATACGAGCAACCCCATTCACGAACAAATCGGTTTACCAACAGGATTGTACGGAAAATTTTGCTTCAAATTAAGTACGAAATTCAAGGTACAAACGAAGGTACGAATGCAAAAAGCCCATGTGCGACCATGTGGTTTCATTGTTCTGCATTGCTAAGGGTTTGTTGAACGCAAAAGCTCTCGGGTCCCGTGTGATCTCATTCAGTTCGCCTTTGGCACGTGCGCTGTGAACACCGTTCGTTGCTATGTCCAAGCATTCTTACGTTATCCGAACAATGGGAAAAAATGATTCAGTTCGCAAACCGCGAACCGGGTCCCAGAACGGATTAAGTTCGTAAGTCAAGGCGCTGCTGTATTTTGCACTTCAAGTTCCTCAGTCACAGAGTCATAGAGATATACAGCATGGAAACAGACCCTTCGGTCCAACCCATCCACGTGGGCCAGACATCCCAACCCAATCTAGTCCCACCTGCCAGCATCCGGCCCATATCCCTCCAAACCCTCCAAATACCTCTTAAATGTTGCAATTGTACCAGCCTCCATCACTTCCTCGTGCAGCTCATTCCATACACGTACCACCCTCTGTGTGAAAAAGTTGCCTTCTAGGTCTCTTTTATATCTCCCCTCTCACCTTAAACCTATGCCCTTTAGTTCTGGACTCCCCAACCCCAGGGAAAAGACTTTGTCTATTTATCCTCTCCATGCTCCTCATAATTTTGTAAACCTCTATAATGTCACCCCTCAGCCTCCGATGCTCCAGGGAACACAGCCCCAACCTGTTCAGCCTCTCCCATAGCTCAGAGCCTCCAAACCTGGCAACATCCTCGTAAATCTTTTCTGAACCCTTTCAAGTTTCACAACATCTTTCCAATAGGAAGGAGAGCAGAATAGCACACATTATTCCAACAATGGCCTAACCAATGTCCTGTACAGCTGCAACATGACCTCCCAACTCCTGTACTCAATACTCTGACCAATAAAGGAAAGCATACCAAACGCCTTCTTCACTATCCTATCTACCTGTGATTCCACTTTCAAGGAGCTATGAACCTGCATTCCAAGGTCTCTTTGTTCAGCAACACTCCTTAGGACCTTACCATTAAGTGTATAAGTCCTGCTAAGATTTGCTTTCCCAAAATGCAGCACCTCACATTTATCTGAATTAAACTCCAGCTGCCACTTCTCAGTCCATTGGCCCATCTGGTCTAGATCCTGTTGTAATCTGAGGTAACCCTCTTCGCTGTCCATTACACCTCCAATTTTGGTGTCATCTGCAAACTTACAACTGTACCTCTTATGCTCGCATCCAAATCATTTATGTAAATGACAAAAACTAGAGGACCCAGCACCGATCCTTGTGGCACTCCACTGGTCACAGGCCTCCAGTCTGAAAAACAACCCTCCACCACCACCCTCTGTCTTCTACCTTTGAGCCAGTTCTGTATCCAAATGGCTAGTTCTCCCTGTATTCCATGCTAATCAGTCTCCCATGGGGAACCTTGTCGAACGCCTTACTGAAGTCCATATAGATCACATCCACTGCTCTGCCCTCATCAATCTTCTTTGTTACTTCTTCAAAAAACTCAATCAAGTTTGTGAGACATGATTTCCCATGCACAAAGCCATGTTGACTATCCCAAATCAGTTCTTGCCTTTCCAAATACATGGACATCCTGTCCCTCAGGATTCCCTCCAACAACTTGCCCACCACCAAGGTCAGACTCACCGGTCTATAGTTTCCTGGCTTGTCTTTACCGCCCTTCTTAAACAGTGGCACCACGTTTGCCAACCTACAGTCTTCTGGCACCTCACCTGTGATTATTGATGATACAAATATCTCAGCAAGAGGTCTGGCAATCACTTCTCTAGCTTCCCACAGAGTTCTTGGGTACACCTGATCAGGTCCTGGGGATTTATCCACTTTTAACCATTTCAAAACATCCAGTACTTCCTCCTCTTAATCTGGACATTTTGCAAGATGTCACCATCTATTTCCCTACAGTCTATATCTTCCATATTCTTTTCCACAGTAAATACTGATGCAAAATATTCATTTAGTATCTCCCCCATTTTCTGTGGCTCCATACAAAGGCCACCTTGCTGATCTTTGAGGGGGCCTATTCTCACCCTTTTGTCCATAGTATATTTGTAAAAACCCTTTGGAATCTCCTTAATTCTATTTGCCAAAGCTATCTCATGTCCCCATTTTGCCCTCCTGATTTCCGTATTAAGTATACTCCTACTTTCTTTAAACTCTTCTAAGGATTCACTCGATCTACCCTGTCTATACCTGATATATGCCTCCTTCTTTTTCTTAACCAAACCCTCGATTTCTTTAGTCATCCAGCATTCCCTATAGTTACCAGTCTTCCCTTTCACTCTGACAGGAATATACTTTCTCTGGATTCTTGTTATCTTATTTCTGAAGGCTTCCCATTTTCCAGCCGTCCCTTTACCTGCGAACATCTTCCTTTAATCAGCTTTCGAACGTTCTTGCCTAATACAGTCAAAATTGGCCTTTCACCAACTTTTAGATCTGGTCTGTCCTTTTCCGCCATTATTTTAAAACGAATGAATTATGGTCACTGGCCCCAAAGTGCTCCCCCACTGACACCTCAGTCATCTGCCCTGCCTTCCCTCTGCTCAATTTGTAATCAAAGCATTTAAGATCTAATTCTATTTCCTGTAGTAACACAAGGTCACCAAAAGTATCCAAGATAACATTATTGTAACTGAAAATGTCCTCAGCATAAATCGATTCGGATCAATTTGGAGGCTATGAGTCAAATATTCAGTGGAGCAAGAATTACATGTTTACCAAACAACTTCCTTTTTATGAGATCGAAGAGCTCTGCATTTCTGAAAGGAGATTCCTTCAGGAATGCAGAGCTATACTTCCATACTGACAAGTCTCTCATTGCACAGAGCAGTCAGGAGGGCCAATCATACCCCTTTCTCAGGACAGTCGATTGCCGCCTTCTGTAAATTAATGGTCCTGCATCCCAGACAACCACAGTTTCTGTGAAAGGGTAAGTATATAAATTAAGTGTGAAGTGAGGACACTCGGAAGGAAGGGTGCCAGCTGGGGATATAGCATTGAGTGAGTAAGGTATCACATGGGAAAGGAGAGGATTTCAGGGGTTGGGTGGCAGATGCATATGATGGGGGTAAGTAAGTTAGGATAGGGACAGGAAGACAGAAGGTAAGGTGCCATATGATTAAGGGTGCCGAGTGGGTAGGAGTAGGGTGCTGGGGCCATGGTACAAAGTGGGTAGAATGTTGGAAATTATGTTGCCAGTGTGTAAGGTGGCAAAGGGAATGAGGTAAGTGATAGAATGTCAGGGTACATCAGGCTTCAGAGATGCTTATCTGGCCACCTAGGAACTTCAAGCCATTAAACTGCATCGGAAAACTAAGTACACAACCTAGCTCCTGTCTTGAGATGGTGAGAAAGAGACATAATAGGACGAGTTGATCCTGAGGAGAAACTCAACATCTTCTCACCATCTCAGTCAGATAGCTGGCCAGAAGTCCCATTGGGGGCTTACTCAACTCACCACTGTTTAATGCCCTTAGGTTGTCAATTAATTGCTAATAGGGGTCTTCAACTCACCACCTCCTTGCCTCCATGTTGGGCACGATTTTCTCAACTTGGAAACCGGGTTGTTCTTGTCTGTTGGGTTATGGGTTGTGGGGAGATGGGTGGGGAGATGGTGGTGGGGTGGGGTTGGTCCTCCAATTGCTTAAATCTGTGGGAAATTAGTGGCGTGGGATTTGGGGGAATCAAAAAGGTGGCTTTTGCTTCTGAACTTTTGACACATGCCCATATTCATGAGACTCAAGCCATGCAGAGAAAATGAAGTTCTTGACTTGTTGCCCTGGGCTGCTCCCAGCCTCTGATTGTTGGAAGCTTCTGACAACCAAGGTTGTAAGAGTCAAGGTCTGTGATAGGTTGTAAGAGTCAAGGTGTGTGACAGGTTCTAAGAGTCAAGGTCTGTGGTAGGTTGTAAGAGTCAAGGTCTGTGATAGGGCAAGATACTTACCCTTTTCTCATTTGTAAGTTTTTAATGAGCCAGTTGGCAGGTGATACGTCAAATTATCTCACTGGTAAGAGGAGGGGAGGAGGTGGCATACTATATGCTTTCCCCATAATTAGAAACATTATGGAAAACTTCTGCCCACAGTTTAATTCTGCAAGAGTCCTCCATGGTTTGTTGCACAGGACTTAGTGTTTAACAATGCTACTTGTTTCTGCTGATTTTTAGTAATTTTCGATTGGGTTTGTGCCCCACTATTCTCACATCTAATATAATGCTGCGAGTATGTGAAATGGGAGTTTATGTTAAAACATTCTTTTGTATGTGGTTAAACTGTAATTCTGCTGCACTCCCAAATTCACAAGGACAACATGTGTAAAACAGAAAGGGAAATAAAATAACAGAACCAGAGTCAGATTCCCACTGTCGCTAGTGGATAGTAATGCTATAGACCTATGTTTCCACTCTCTGAAATGGTGTGGCAGGTTGCCTCAGAGGCTATTTAACACTCAAAGATTGACCAAACAGATTTTCTATGGACAGATTTCATGCCCATTCATAAGCAGCGGATGAAAAACTATCACTTTACTGTTTAAGGATCAAAACCAATTGATTTTTTCCATACTTGCCCTTTGTGTGTTTTCATTTATGGGTTTGTTCGAGAGAAAACTTCATCAGAATCTGGAAGGAAACCGCACACAGTCCAGTGGATATTATTCAGCACCAAGAGCAAAATTTGCTTCTGCTGTTGCACAAGCATTTTGGCATGTTTAACAGCAACAACTTTCTTTTACATAGCACCTTTGCAGTAGTAAAATGTTCTAATGGGCTTCACAGAAATGTTATCATATGAACATATGTTTCAGTGTCCACTTCTAGCAGAGGTGTAGTAACTATGAAATATCTTAAAGGAGGTTAGAGAGGAAGAGAGGCAAGAAGTACATTGGTCATGTCTGTCATGATGTTGCACATGCTGACGTAACTCTGATCTGAGCAGTCACTTTTCATCAAGACTTGGAGAAGAGAGGAATGGAGTAATGTACAAGAGAGCTGTATATACATGAATTGCAGTGGTTCAAATAGGCAACTCACTGCAACCTTCTAAAGGGAAACTAGGCACGGACAGTACCTTCTGGGCAGCGAGCAATGCCCACATCCCACAAGCAAACAATAAATAAATCAAAGTGGAACTAAAGGGCTGAATCATAGAATCTCTACAGTGCAGAGAGAGACCATTCAGTCCATCATGTCTGCATTGACCCTCTGAACAGTGTCCCACCCAAACCCACCACTACCACAACAAATTTATCATGGCTAATCCACCTAGCTTGCACATCCCTCGACATTGTGGGCAATTTAGCATGGTCAATCCACCTCACCTGCACATAATTGTACTGTGGGAGGAAACTAGAGCATCTGGAGGAAAGCCACGCAGACACAGGGAGAATTTGCAAACTCCACACAGAAAATCACCAAAGATTGGAATCGAACACATGTCCCTGGTACTGTGAGGCAAAAGTGCTAACCAGTGAGCCGCCATGCTGCCTTTTCTGTTTCATTCTTCACATATTTTGGCAAAGAGCCATTTTCATCGAGTTTCATGAAGGGTTTCTGTCCATGAGACCGAGTGAGTTTTCTTGCATGGTCATCCCAAACATGTCTCATGGTGACACCCACCAGTCAGTCTTGTGCTCTTTGCATGGTTTTCGATCTAATCTCTGAACATGGCAGATAATGGGAAATTGGAGAACCATTTTGCAGTCAGGAGTTGGAGGCCATGGTGAATGGAGTGATGCAGAGGAGGAATGACCTCTTTCCCCAAGACTAGCAAACAAAGTCACGATATCAGATCCTCCCAGTTTGGTCCAAGACCACCATCTGGGACACGTAGTCTCAGCCATCCAAAGTTGTGGCCAAAAGTGAAGGAAGGAAGTCAATGATCTTCTCTATTCCACTAGGGTAAGTACCATCATCTTCTGTCTGCAACCTATCACTCACTCTTTCTCTGCTGCTACACTCATCTCCCACCCAGAATCAAGCAGAACTGCCCTCACCTTTGCTCTCACTTGCTCTCACCTACCAGTAAGTGTGCAAGCCCTCTGCACTGCCTAGTCATCCATTCGAGACATCTCACCACTCATCCAGCACTGACAGCTGGTGCCAGACACTTGCATCTCACTCAATCTCTCCCTTTCTCTTGGTAAAGGGGAATTACAGCCAGTGATGGAGCAGAAGGAGAAAAGGCAGGTGGTGGAGTCCCAACATTAGACATCTCACCCCTACAAGGAGATGATTCTGACCCAAATGGCTCATTAATGGAAACCAAGTCCCGGGACTGTTCTGGAAGCTACCCTGGGCATACTGCCCTGGTGAGAAAGTGAGGACTGCAGAAGCGGGAAATCAGAGCTGAAAATGTGTTACTGGAAAAGCACAGCAGGTCAGGCAGCATCCAAAGAGCAGGAGAATCGACGGCTTATGCTTGAAACGTCGATTCTCCTGCTCTTTGGATGCTGCCTGACCTGCTGCACTTTTCCAGCAACACTAGCCCTGTGACCTGTTGCCTGAATGCTGCTCCCACCTCCCCTTGACTTGACTGAGCACTATTTGCTTTGATTTGAAAACATTGTCATTTGGTTGAAACACACATGCAGTGTATTTGCTATACGTTTCTGGTCCATGGTGGAGGTGTGTGATTGACATAATAAAGTACCATACAACAACATGTCCATCCCTTTAACTG
The DNA here is from genome assembly GCF_020745735.1 of Hemiscyllium ocellatum. Classification (NCBI taxonomy): domain Eukaryota; kingdom Metazoa; phylum Chordata; class Chondrichthyes; order Orectolobiformes; family Hemiscylliidae; genus Hemiscyllium; species Hemiscyllium ocellatum. Next base: position 18,819,877 of record NC_083417.1, on the reverse strand, counting down.
ATAGACTGCTGACAACCATGTCAAGCTTCCTGCTATTGGGTCTGCACCAAAAGGCAAATGTACCAGAAATACTGTGAACCTTGGCTGAGGGCCCAAAGCACGAAAAGGCAAGGAAAGGATGTGACAAAGGCCGTGGGCTAGAAGTGAGTGAACCCTAAGAAAGTGAGAAAGCAGGCCTGAATTGTAGCATTGTGCATGAATGTGTGTCAGATCCTGCATACTAAGAGCCCCTGCAGCAGCATTGCAATGATCAGTGTCAATGCGCTTTACATTTCAGCATTAAAGTACAGAAGTGTAATATAAGTAGATTGGAGATGTGCAATCAATGTTTCAGATGCCAATGTTTGTGGACATGAGGTGCTTGCATTCGCTGCCTATGGAATGTGCCCTTAAATGCTAGTGCCATGTGTCGGATATGAAACTCCGGGGGACCAAGTGGCGAGCTAGAATTGCCAGGTACCTGCTCCAATTTTCTTGTTGGGAAGTCTCTGTGTCTAATTTCAATTCAGTAAATGGTAGAAGAGGAGAGTGCATGTTTATGCGGTGAGATTAAGTAATAATGAAGGCAATGATGAATGATAATCCCAGATAACAGGTCTGTTGCCATTCACTAATGAGAATCTTGTCTTACATCTGGAACTTAGTTGGACTGGTCACTCTAAACATGAAGAAAAGTCTCAGTCAACATCTTATGAGATTATCCCAAATTTCTCATCACAGCCCATGATGGTCAGGGACTAAGAAGATTCCACCCAAAGACTTGTTGCAACTCTTGACAGTCAGACTGTAGTCATTCTTCACTAAGGCAGACATATAGATGCAGTAAACTTAGAGGAGGGAAAATAGAATGCAGTCCCAAATGCACAGATCTTATGGTAGACCACCATTAACGTCAAGCCCTCTTTCACCAATGTGACACCAAAGAGCCTTAGCAAATTTAAAGGCAATGAGAATCAGTGAGAAACCTCTCTGCTGGTTACAGTAATACCAAGAAAAAGAAAGATGGTTCTGATTGTTGGAGATCAGTCATTTCAGCTCCAGAACATCTCTGCAGGAATTCCTCAGGGTAGCATCCTAGGCCCAACCATCTTCAGCTGCTTCATCAATGACCTTCCCTCTTTCTAAAGGTCAGAATTGTTGATGTTTACTGATGATTTCACAGCATTCAGCCCCATGTGCAACTCACTAAATACTGAAGCAATTCCTGTCTGCCTGAAACCTCCAGGCAGGAGCTGATAGATGGCAAATAACTTTTCACCACACAAGTGTCAGGCAATAACCATCTCTAACAAGAGGGAGTCCAATCCTTGACATTCAATGGCAATGCCATCGCTGATTGTCCCAATATCAACATCCTGGGGTTACTATTGATGAGAAGCAGAAGTGAACAACCATACAAATACTGTGCCTACAAGAATAAGTCAGAAGCCAGCAATTTGGTGGTAAGTAACTCATATCCTGACTTCACAATGCCTGTCCACCATCTACAATGAACAAGTCAGGAATGTTCTGAAATATTCCTTGTGCAGATTGGACTTGTCCTGCCATACATACATATACATCCATGAATATTAACTATATTTTTCTCTGCAGATTCTGTCAAACCTACTGCCAGTTCTAATTTAACATTTTCAGCATCAGAGTGTTTTACTCTTTGTGCTTATAATGAAGAAAGTTACTTAAGCAATGATGTGTTGTAAGGGTGCTATTGTTGTGTAAAGGCTTGTTATTAAGAGTAAGAATAGTTATCCACTCTTTAAATATTTAGAACATTTATTGTGATATAAAGGAGTAAACATTCCTATGAGTTAAAAATGCGACATACAAATATAATGTGAGTTGTCATGATTATAATAGAGCAACTGGTGAATTTTCAGAGAATGAAAGAAAACACAAATGCAGGAAACTGATAGAAGAACAAAATTGCTGGAATAAATTCTGTCAGATTCAATAAAGTGATGGAACTAGATGAACATTTCACACACCAGGATAATCTGCTACTAAAGTATTGTTGGATTTAACTTGATTTCTGGCAAGTGGTCTTCGTGTTGAATTGAAGATATTATTGGAAATTGTCAGGAATGCAACAAGTTAATTATAGTTTCTATATCATTCTCCCTCACTTTCCATGTTGACCCTTTCCCCCTTCTCCATGTCGACTGGCATATTCCTATTCTGTTCCTTCTCCCTCCAAAACCTTTCCCCTCTCCATGTTGTCCCCTCCATCTCTTTTCCCCTTCACCATACACACACACACACAAACACACAGACACTTTAGAAAGGGTAACTTTGCTATGAGTAACACCCTACCTTGAAATAATATTTCAGTAGTACTTCTTCAAATCTCCACCTCATACCAATACAATTCCATTCCTCTTCGACTTCTCATTTCATCCTTTGTGCTCATCCCCTGACAACTTCACAACACTGAATAACTGTTCTTCATTGTAAGATTAAGCTGGATTGTGGTAAAATAGCAAATTGCACACTTACAGGATGGGATTTAGTGCTCTAAGCAATAAGTGCAGCAGTAGACAACTTCCTTTCTGTATCTGTCCTCAACAGCAAGAAAGCTCATTGGATCAAACACATAATTGCTGTTTAGCTTCTCGACCAATCAGGAGCTTCCTCACTGAAGTCTCACCCTTCCAATCAGAGCTGTTAGCTTCAAGGAGCTGGACAGTATTCCCAGACACGGTGGCTGCATAGCCATCCTTTAGCTGACCAGCAACTAAATGTTTTGTATGGGGTGGGGTTTCAGAATGGTCAAAGGCAAGAGCAGGACAGTGGCATTCAATGGTCCTGATAACTAGTTCTTTCTCTCAGTTGCCCCTCAATTGGGCAATCCCCTTCAGAATCTGATAGGCAGCTCATCCTGGTTTTCCTGTTGGAAAACTACACAATTTTCCCCCTGTGGGAGGCAGGTAAATGCACTAGAGGTGCATTGAGGCTCTTAGGTGTCTCTTAAAAAACCACTTGAGCCACTTTCTAATGGCAGGTCACCCACAGACCTACTTACCCAGTAGTTAATTGCTGAGGTGGTGGGAAAGGTGCGAGTATCTCTCCAGGGCCAAAACGCCTAATTATTTGCCTTTCTTACTACCTTCCTCACCACCTCCAGAGGTGGAGTTGCCATTGTCCCAGAGAACTACTGGACTGCTCTTTCATTAAAGCGAGACAGCTTGAAGAGTCTAACTTGAGGTCACCACAGGTCAGGTCAAGGACAGGATTGAAAAGGTGGGTGGGATCTTCATGATAACCTCAGCCAGTGCAGGAATTGAGCCGATGCTGTTTGCATCAATCAGTCCAACCAATTGAGCTAACCAACACCAAAGCATCTCCAGGGAGGAGTCAATTGAAGCCACAATTTCAGCGAATAACATATGTAGGGATGATGGTCGGGGAAGGGATGTTAACCAGCAGGTGAGAATTCTTCCCAAAAACTTTGAGTAACATGCAGCTAAGTCATGATCCTGTACCAAGTTTATAAAGAGCCAATACACCCAGAAATGAGTAGCAATGTGTTGACAATCTTGGCCGGCGATTATACAAAACTACATTGGTTTCTATTGAGTGAAAAGTGGACAGTTTTCTGTTGTTTAGAGCAAGAGGATTGGTGGAGCTGAAATATTTTCAGTAGGTTAAATACATGCTTAATGGTTAACAAAATAACTAGGCGTCTGTGTTGGATCACAAAATGAGCAGATAGCTAAAGAAAACTTTTAAAACTCTTGAAGAATCAAACAGATGATAATTTGAGTTACTACAATAACTTCTGTTTGAAAATAACAAAAAACAGTTCTGACTAACAGTTCTAGTTTCATGAAATTTAATCAAAATTCACAAGCCCCTTGCAAATAAATATTTCTCCATCACTAACTGTGACTGATTGCATAAGTAACCAAGACCACTGTTTGTTATTTTCACAAAAAGCGGGCAGAATTGGAGAAAGTGATCCCCAAAGTGCTGGTAAAATTTCCAGAATCCCATGTAATAAAAATACAATTTTACTCATGCAGTCACCATAAACCAATGGGCCTGATTATAAGAAATAGCAGTCCCTTTGTCCATTATCCACAAGGTTCTCAGCTTCCAGTGTTAAAGGAAACAGAATTGCAGAATTTGATTCCAAAAATACTGGTAAAAATGTAATTAAAAAGTGGAATCTGACTTATTCAATCACCATAAACAGCAGCTTTCAAATAACAGAAATGAAGGTCACTTTAAAATAGGCAGACAACTAACTTAAAGCTGTAGTGACTTGAGCATTGTTGGGCATTTCTGTCTGCAAAGACAACTAGTGGTCCAAATCTAATATCCAAAAAGTGGGCTTACATCATTTTCAACTTGTAGTTGTACAAAGGTAGAACCTATATTTTTGAATTACTTTTAATTTTAAATAAATGATACAGTCAAATACCTCAATTTTCTTTCTGGGACATTGTTGTGTGCAAGTTGATTGCCAGATTGCAACTACATTGTGACCATACTCAAAAAGTTTATGTATTAGCTGCAAAGCAGTTTCTGACATTATTAATTCACGAAAGTGCATGTCTTTTTCTCTTAACCTTTTATTTAAAACAAAATGAAAATCAAGTCAGTCAAAGCAAGTGTCATCCAATCAATTTGTTTTAATTTAATTAATTGTTGTATAGTAGGCTTTGATAGTAAGGCTGACATTATTACATATTCCTAGTTAAAAGGCAACCATTTTGGGATGGGACTAGAATCATCATTAGGCCAGAATTAATAAGGAAGAATATTGGGGAACTAATTGACCTTTTACGGCCACTTGCCAGCTTCATAATCATTTTTACTTAATGCTGGGATTTGATTTCCAGATTTTTATTAAAGGTTTAAATTCATGAGGGCAATGAAACTCACATTTCATGGACTATTAGTCCAGGTCTCTGGATTACTATAAAAGCATCTTAACCACTATATTGTTCATTGTTGCTACTCTACAAAGCTATGTTCCTCTATTTGAGTGCAAATTTGTAAAACTCTGCCAACTCACAGAGTTCCCTCTTTGTCTTTCTGCTCCAAAATGCTGTCAGTGCTAAATCTGTCTAATGACTGTTCTCAGCTTTCCCCAAATTATCCCTTTTTTTTTGGATGTATTTCCACAGCAAAATAAAGCAAAATTTTGTCTGGTGGCGGTGATTGAATGAGTAATATGTGCATAGTGCTGTACAATTCCTTAACTTTGGATCATAATATTCAGACCACACTTGTAAATTATTCTTCAGGGGCTTATTTGTCAGGCTTCAGGTCTGAATTTGTTAATGTTGGAAGAACATAAATCAATGCAACTGTCTGGTGCATGAACCTCCCTCGACCACCTGGAAGACATTGCAACCCCCAACCCCTTACTTCGACATGTGAGCTAGCAAGGCTCAGCAGGGAATGTGAATATATTCTCCGAGGAAAAGTGAATGCTCACTTCTTCACCTGACCTTCAAGAACTTTGTATACCTCCTGGTCCATACTGCAAAGGAAAGCAGACATGAGTCTTGTTACTGAAAACTTTGCTGACAACGTTTTGTTGACAAAAGAGATTATTGTTTCCCATAAAGGTGCTGAATATTAGAGATAACTTTCATTACATTTCAGCCTGATATTAAGAAAATCATAGGATAAATGTCCCTTCATGTGATATCAGTTCTGCCCTCAAAGATTAGCAGGACTGCTACAATGTTAAACTCCAATTTTCTAATTATCATTCCTTTTCAACATAAACTCTATTTAGGATTACTAAATTTACCTTTTTTGAGTTATTCCCAACAATTATCCACATCATTATAATCAAAATTGATAACTCACTGCAGAGTCTGCAACAATCCTCGGCTCAATGAATTTGGCTTGCCATAAGTATTTTAATGACTTCAGATGGTGAACTCACTTCCATTTCTTCCCTTTCTTTTCGCTTTACTTGTTGCAGTCTCTGTCACCATGTCCTCCCACCCACTCCAGTGCAGCCATCTGTTCTTTCCAGTTTGGCAGTTGGATACACCGTTGTTCTGCCATTCTCACATTCTGACCACTTATTCTGCATTATTAGCACCCTTTCTCTTCCAGCATTCCACCCCAACATTATTGCATATATGTTGCTCCCTCCATACTTCACATCACCTTTGATGAAGTGTCATCTGGACTCACTTTTTCTCTTTCAGCAATTTTTGTTTTCATTATAGATTCTAGCATCAGCAGTAATTTGCTTCTGACTAATCTATTCAATGAATAACAGATGCAGTTATCATTTACCCATCCAATGGTTGTAATCAGGCTAATGATTTTATCTGTAAAAACGTCAGCTTATATTGTTTTAGACCACCAAATATTAGCATCAATGCCATTGTGCTGCAAGGCAAAAAATAAACCCACATACCACTCACCGCCCTATCACTGATTGCACTTAGTGCTGTAACTTGCACACAATGTCTGAAAACTGATGGCAGGATATGCATGATGGAATCTTATCACCTCCTTTGAAATAGAAAGATTTCTTTAAGAAGCAAACTGGCTCAACTCATATCTACACCATACATCAATCATTTTGATACAAAGCTAGTGGAAATTAACTCTGTTACTCTTCCACAAGTGCCAACAGACTCGTTGAGTGTTTCCAGCATCTGTGGGCGGCACGGTGGCACAGTGGTTAGCACTGCTGCCTCACAGCGCCAGAGACCAGAGTTCAATTCCCGCCTCAGGCGACTGCCTGTGTGGAGTTTGCACGTTCTCCCTGTGTCTGCGTGGGTTTCCTCCGGGTGCTCCGGTTTACTCCCATAGTCACAAAGATGTGCAGATCAGGTGAATTGGCCATGCTAAAATTGCCCGTAGTGTTAGGTAAGGGGTAAATGTAGGGGTATGGGTGGGTTGCGCTTCGGCGGGTCGGTGTGGACTTGTTGGACAGAAGGGCCTGTTTCCACACTGTAAGTAATCTAATCTAATCTAATTCAGCATTCTCTATACAAGGAGGCTCTGATTTACGAATGTCCAGCTAATGACCCCCTATACCTATGAACACAATCGGTGGTGTAATTTTAACGATGGGACATGTGAACATTTTCTGTACTTTGGATCAGCTATTTTATGTTGTTCTGCATTGTGTTCTAACTTGCATGCAAGTTGACTTGCGAAAGAATGGAACCTATTCACAACCCAGGATTGTCTGTATTTATTTCGGATTCTCGGCATCTACTTTATTTTGCTATTGTTTCCATAATTATCCAAATCGAGATAAATTTTAGGTGTTTCTATACAAACACAAAACATAAAAATCCAGTGTCATCAAATGCAAACATTGGACTAAGTTTATTCTCAATATTATTGTACATATAAAAGATAATACAGACAAATTTTGTATGAGCTAATGCCAGGCTAGCTAGAAGTGTCACAATAACATTACATTCCAGCTGGTTTATAGTTTGGTTTACAGTTTTATGATTTGGTGTCAATATGTAAAAATATGTTTTTTTTGGTAAGTTTTATCTATGAAATTGTGACAAGCTTATTGGAGTTGTAATAACTCAATAAGAAAACTGTGTTGTATATTTATAATATCCGGCTGATAATAAAGTAACAGCACAATTGTAATCAAATCTATCTCCAATTTGTGTTGAATGAACTTAGAATTGAATCTGAATTATTAGGTGCAAAACTGTGCATCTCATAAACTTATAATCCTTTGGTTATTTACCATACTTTCACATTATTTATAGATGTTGCACTGTTGTCCAATCCAGAAGAATCCACATTTTGTTGATATTCTGGGCACGTTAAAAACTCAAACTTGCTTTGTGACCTTGTTGTATAAAAATCAAATGCACACCACAGAATTTAAAAAAGACATTAAAACTGGGCCCTTCATGGTTCAACTTGTGGATTCTCCAAAAGGTCTATGCTGAGTTAGGTAGGAATAACCCCAGATTCATTCTCCAGTCTGTGCTAAATATAATAAAGAGAGCTGGGATGTCACAATTGCTCTCAAGTATATTTTTACCAATCCAAAGAAATCAACTAGAAAGTGTTTATTTATGAGTACCTAGTGGGGATGAAATTAAAATCTGTCCTGGTGCTTCACAATCAAATAACCCAGCAACACTCTCCATCGAGAAGAATCGGCAAAGGACTGGACAACAATTAATTCTCATAAAACCATTCCATAACTTCAAGACAGAAAGGAAAGGAGGGTGCGGGAAGTCAGAGAACTGTAACTACATTTATATTTATGGTGCCACAATTGGTCATTGTGGTTTGTTTCAATCTCATAGTAATTTAAAAATTTGATGTCTGACAAAGCAAAATTCTGATTTAAGCAAAGAATTTAATTTTACTGAACATCTCCTCACCTATATTTATGATGCAAAATGTGCAACATAAAAGACATGAATATAAAATTGTAAGCTAAACGTAAATCATCTCTAATTATCTTTTGCTTAAAAATCAAAGAACAAAGTATTTAAATGGAATCAATTCACTTTTGTAGTTTGTACAGGACACAATTTAGAAGTTTATGCCTTTAACATAAAATATATGATTTTGACCAGTGGAATCTGCTGTTGTGATTGAAGTGCTGAATGAATGACTAAATAGGTTGCAGTACAAAGGTCTGAAAATTGGCTGTTTTTATCTACAATTTATAGTAAAAGAGCTTCGAGCATAATCCCAATTCAACCGTAACATTTCTTGGCAAACGAGTGATGCCTTATTGTACAATCATCCAAAAATGGTAAATCTAATCATTATCAGATTCACATATCTTATTGCCAGTGACATAAAAATCAATGTGAAATAGATCAAATGCAATCATGATTCTAAATTACATTTGTAGAATGCATTATTAGCAACATAAAGAAAAGAGTCATGTGAAATTAGTCCAACCTGGCATCATTTGCACAAGCAAGCAAGATACTTCAATATATTGCTTTCTGGAAATGCATACACCAATACATTAATATAAGGCCTCTATGTATGTTTTAATGTTAATTAAACATTGATTTGCTTGTGCTTTTAAGAGATAAATCTTTGGAAATGTTAACTTTCATTTTAATTGACTTTATAAAATAATGTATGTTGTATAATATGTAAAATGCAACATGATGTTAAGTGATGCTTGAAAGGTCAGTCCGACTGGATTGTTTGGAGTTTTGGAGTACACACTATTCAAAACTTCAACTTGGTCTCTGCACTTTCTTGGCAATGTGTCTTAATGTATTTTGTGCCCCCCCCCCCTTCCCCCCCCTTCCCCCCCCCCAAGGAGCTTTCTCTATTTAGGACACAAAATTTGGGCTGGATACAAACCAGGCTCTCCCCTGAGTCAGCTGGGATGTTTGACCTCTTCAGGAATATCTTAGAGACATCCTTTGAATGTTTCCACTGTCCTCATGGGAGTCTCCTGCTGCAGCTGAGTTCTACATAGAGTAGTTGCTTCACGATCTAGTACATGTCATGCGGTTTACTCTCATGTGGATATGAAGCCAACATCCACTGGAAGAATAAAACTTTGTGTCCTGGTATTTAACAATATATAGTTCAGTAAAGTATTCAGTACTTAAAAAGATGAGTTAAGCGTAAGTTAAAAAGAACCATAGAGAGGGTTTTTATTCCAGCACCTGAGGTACATAATATTTCAATATATGGCTGAACAGGTTGACTCAAAAACTTCTAGAATCATAGAGGGGGTTCTATATTTCTGCTACACACACACACAGCCAACTGAAAAAAATATAATTGCAATTTATAATCCTTTACATTTTTTTTGCTGTTTGAAACAACACAAATTGTGTTTTTTGAAATATTTGTACTGAAGCTGTATATTTTCTTGCTATTTAAATTTGAAGAGCTGAATTGCTTGATCATTTCCACATTCAGCTCTCCTTGGTTATAATTCTGCGCGCGAGTGACATAAAATGAGCAACCACACAGAACTTTGGAATAGGGCTTCAAAATACACTCTGATCCATATTTTATTTGGAGGCAACTTCTGATTTGTTTGGACAGCTGTTCACTAGAAATAAACGCTAATGGGCAAGTTTTCCACTGGCGAACGTTTACCAAGTAGCAAATTTGTCAGCTTTTAGTGCTTAAGCGCTGACATTAATATTATATTCTCATGATGAATGTTTTCTTTTGAGGAATTTTTGAATCGAGTGGACAGCGAGAGAAAAAAATGCGTTTTTAACATTCCAATGGCTGTGGTCAATACAATGATGATCATGATGTTGGGGGGAAAAAGCTGCAACTTGACGGACAATTTACTCTCCTTCAGTCCTTGCTCATATATGTCTCTGTCAGTGGAAGAGGTCCGGCATCCTGTCAGAAAAAGCTGAGAGATGGGTCCCAACTGGAACAGGCTGATAATCGATCTGCAGTCCTAAACTACAGCAGAGAACCAGGTTCTGACAGAGGTGCTAACCCCTTCGTTCCCCAGGGTCCTGTCAATCATGGCTAAAGGTGAAGAGTTTGGGGAAGAGGGGGAAGAGGATGAGACGGGCACCGCAGGAATCTCGGAAAGGCACACACACACAAAAGCAGCGGAATCGGATTGTGTGTGTCTCCGGAACCAACTCTCCAAAAATCAAGGCGCTGTTTGTTCCGGGAGGTATGAGGAAACACAATCACTTTGTGTGCTTCCTCGCTCTGATTTGTGTGTTGGGCGCTATAATTGACCCGACATTGTGGCATTAACATGCTGGTATATTGTCGGTGCTGCTAACAACATGACTAACAAGGTAAATATTTTGAAACCGATGTAAGCAAACTCCCACCCCTCCCGCCATAAACCTTTCCAAAAAGCACATTGCTTTCTGTTCTGTGGCATTTAGATTGTCTGTATTTGGAATATATTTGGCCATTGAAGTGGGAAGCAGAGAGTGACAGTACTTATCCTTATTAATTTATATCACTAGAGGCTGTTAGATTGTCTTCTCAGTCCTCCCTCCGTTTTATTTCTTTCCCCAGTTTCCATGGCATAGTATTTCGTATTTTCAGCTGTGAGGTGACCCTGCAAAGAGCACGACGGCGCCACCAACTTCCCGTCCTTTGTACAGCTGTCTATAAGTCTCAGTGTTGATTGGTGTATGCTGGCTGATAATGTTTTGACGGGCCAAGTCTCGCTGTATCAGCTCTATCCAGAGAGGTCTTCCTTCCAGAATGCTGGGAGCAGCAGTCTGATGGTACCCAGGGAGAATTCTGCAATATAAATTTGTGCCTGTCGTTTTGTTTTCTCCTTGCTATGCTGTAAATGATACAGTATCATGAAGGACTCTTTCACTTTCCTTATGCTATTCCAGCATGACAATGACTGCGAGGGGAGGCAGAGTGAATGATTGCACTTCAAGTCGCAGTTTGCATTCTTGTTAGGATGCATTCTACAAGCGACATAGTGCAGCAACCACTCTTATTAAAACCATAATTAGATTAGATTACTTACAGTGTGGAAACAGGCCCTTCGGCCCAACAAGTCCACACCGACCCGCAACCCACCCATTCCCCTACATTTACCCCTTTATCTAACACTACGGACAATTTAGCATGGCCAAACCACCTGACCTGCACATCTTTGGACTGTGGGAGGAAACCGGAGCACCCGGAGGAAACCCATGCAGACATGGAGAGAACGTGCAAACTCCACACAGTCAGTCGCCTGAGTTGGGAATTGAACCCGGGTCTCTAGCGCTATGAGACAGCAGTGCTAACCACTGTGCCGCCCAAACTAATCTTCCCAGACAAGTGTGGACCAAACACTGTTGATGGAAAAGCCTTGTGACTACCTCACTGTCACAACCGTCATGCAAAAATAATCTCTTTTTCGCTTCCTGTTTAACTCACATGAAAAAAAACTTTACCAACATATTTTCTAAAGTCAAAAGTCGCACAACACCAAGTTAAATTCCAACAGGTTTATTTGAAATCATAAATTGACTATAACGTGGTGTTGTGTGACTTCTGACTTTGTCCACCCCAGACCAACACCAGCGCCTCCATAACATTTTTTATACTTCATTTTCAAAGCATAGCCAATGTGTACAGCATACATATTTGTACAGTATCATTATGTTCAATTTCTTATTGAAACTTTAAGATACTGAGGGGACTTGACCGGGTTTGGGTTCAGAGAGAATGGTTTCCCATGTAGGAGAGACAAGAACTAGCAAGCACAGTTCAAAAGGTCTTGCCTTTAAGATGAAATTGAGGATTTTTATTCAAAGCATCATTAATTTAGAGTCACCTTCCTCAGAAAACATTAGAGGCTGGAATTTACTCAAGGCTGAATTAGGCAGAGTACTGGTAGACAAGGAAGTCAAGGGTATGAGAGGCAGACAGAAAAGTCTGCGAGCCACAGCTTCTCAAATGGCAGAGCTGGTTGAAGGGCTCCTAAATCCTATATATTCTGTTCCTATGTTTTTTTAAACAGTTGTATGATTTATTCCTCTGTTGCCTCTGCTTTAATTATCCAAAAGTCCATTTTGTTCTTCTTTTGACCTCTTCTCCAAAGGCATTGGCTTACAATTGACTATTGTTCAAGTATTACTCATCCATTGCAGTTTTTCATGTGCAAGTCTAGACAGTGAACAATCAGTGACTTATTTAATTATTGGGAAACCAATCCTTTCTTTAACTGTGGGGCAATGGTGCCACATAGGTAATATCTTTGGGGCTAGAAGTTTTGAAGGCTAAGGCAAATGCTCTGGGAAATGGGTTTAAATCCCATCATGGTTGGTGCAAATTAAGTTCAATTAATGTATCTAGCATTAATAATGATGATGATGAAATGATTTCCAATTGCCATGAAATTTCATGTGTAGTACTATTGCCCATTAGGGAAAGAAATCTACTTTCCTTATCTGACCTGGTGTGGTGGTGCCGTTGTTGGATTGGGTGAAAAAAGTCAGAAGTCACACTTCACCTGATAAAGGAGCAGTGCTCTAAAACCTTGTGATTTCAAATAAACCTGTTGGACTGTAATGTGGTGTCTTGTGACTTCTGACCTTATCTGACCTAAATGTAATTCCAGACCTACAACAGTGTGGTTAACTCTTAATAGCTTGCAGACAGACAGGAGGCTGGAAGAACACAGCAAGCTAGGCAGCATCAGGAGGTGGAGAAGTTGACATTTCAGGTGTAACCCTTCTTCAGGTCTGGGGGTGGGTGTAAGGGGACCTGCAGATAAAGGGGGAGGTGGGGGCAGATTGGTGAAGAGGAGATAGGTGCACACAGGTAGAGGTTAGTCAATAGGAGGAATGGATCTGGTTGGTGGCAGGGAGCAGAAGAAGGGAGGGGGAGCGGCTAGGAAGGGAATCGGGGGATGGGAAGGGAGATTATTTGAAATTGGAGAACTCAATGTTGAGTCCTCCAGCTGTAGGCTGCCCAGGCGAAAGATAAGATGTTGTTCTTCCATTTTGCAGCTTGGTTTGTTGTGGCAATGAAGGAGGCCAAGGGTAGGCTTGTTGGAAAGGCAGTGGGAAGGAAAAGTAAAATGGGTGGTGACTGGGAGGTTTGGTCAATCCCTGCAAGCCTAGCTGAGATGCTTGGTGAACCATTCCCTGTGTTCACATTTGGTTTTTCTGATGTAGAGAAGACCACATTGGGAGCACCTGATGCAGTAAAATAGATTGGAGGAGAGGCAGATGAACCTTTGTCTCATGTAGAAGGACTGTTTGGGGCCCTGGATGGAGATGGGGGAGGTCGTGTATCAGCAGATTTTGCATCTTTTCCGGTTGCAAGGGAAGGTACCTGGGATGGAGGGAGGGGGGGTGTTGGTGGGGTTTGGTGGGGAGAGTGGTACAAACCAAGGACTGTCAAAGGGAACCATATTTGGGGAAGTGGAGGGGGGAGGGGGCGGGGAAGGGAAGATGTTCTTGGTGGTGGGGTCTAGTTAGAGTTGGAGGAAGTGTTTAAGGATGATGCATTGGATGTAGAGACTGGTGGGGTGGTAGGTGAGGACAAGGCAGACACTGTCTTGATTGTGCTTGGAGGGGGTGTGTTTAGAACAATGGAATGGGGAATGGAGATGGTGTGATGGACGACTGTCTGGATGATAGAGGGAGGAAAAGCACGTTGTTCAAAATGGGTGGACATCTGGGATACTTGGGAATGGAATGTCTCCACTTCAGGACAGACGCGGTAGAGGGAGAGAAATAGGGAGAATGGGGTAGAGTTCTTGCAGGATACTGGGTGGGAGGAGGAGTAGTGAAGTAGTTATTGGTGTCAGTCATGACGCTGCACCGATGCAGTCATCAATATTATGGTGGAAGAGTTAGGACACAATGCCTTTGTAGGTAATAAAGAGGGACTGTTCAACATAGCCGACACAGAGGCAGGCAGAGCTGGGGCCCATCCGGGTGTCCATTGATCTCGCTGCCTATAGGTTTTGTGTCTGTCTGCTTCCCTCTCACTTCACCTGATGAAGGGGCAACGCTCCAAAAGCTTGTAATTTCAAATAAACATGTTGGACTATAACCTAGTATCGTCTGACTTCTGACCTTGAATTAATGTTAGCTACTTTTCATCTTGATTGCCTTGCAGTGATGCTGCTTTCATAGTGTTTGTATTTCAGGATAGTGATCAAAGATGAAGACACTTCATTGCATATCCATATGACTTAGAGAGAACACGGGGCCGTGCCCCTTTGATGTTCAAATTATCACAAGGTCTCTCAGTTTTTTCTGTCCTTCCCTTTCTGTCAGTCACAAGAATGTACAGTTGCAGAGTTGATGATTATTTATTTATGTAAAACCAATGGGATTGGTACTAATTTTGTAAATCACTGTTCAGTGATTTGTAATTTTCCATTTTCAAACGTGCCAAAATCAGCACAAAATTAATAGAAAATGGGTCAGTTTGCAAAATGCAACCTTCCTTGTGCAGAGTGAAATTCATAATTAGTCGACATTTATCAATTTCAAATTGCACCAGTAAGGAATTCGTTCCATAAACTGTGTTTCATAATATAAGTAGGAATTCCAAAAGATCTATTTCCTTTGCAGGTTTATGATTCAGAAACAACTTTCCACCAGTGGTCAGATTCTGGTTTTAATGTAAACTACTTGTTGAAATGTTATTACTCTATCTCCCAGCCCCTCCAGAATTTCCTACCACTCCAACACTTCTGAACACCTGCATCTCGGCTTTGCGACATGTGTGAATGTCATTCTTGAATTAGCTATTCAAAAGGTGTGCAAAAGCAGCCTCCAACTCAGCGTGAAAGTCTTTCCTCGTGAGGCGCTATATCTTCTTAAGAGCTTGGGAAAATAGTGGAAAGAATTTTTTTGAAGTCAGACTTGCTACCACTCTGGCTGTGCAAGTTGCTGCTGAGATGCATCATATAACTGGGCAACCAAGAGACCTTAGCTGAAAATGTGTTGCTGGAAAAGCGCAGCAGGTCAGGCAGCATCCCAGGAGCAGGAGAATCTACGTTTCGGGCATGAGCCCTTCTTCAGGAATCAGGCTCCTGCCTGAAACGTCGATTCTCCTGCTCCTTGGATGCTGTCTGACCTGCGCTTTTCCAGCAACACATTTTCAGCTCTGATCTCCAGCATCTGCAGTCCTCACTTTCTCCAACCAAGAAACCTTAACAGTTCAGCTAACAATTTCAGAAGTCTATCATTGCTGATACATTAAGTGAGTCTCTTGCCTCAAAGTTGGGAGGTAAGATGGTGAGACAGGGAAATGCATAATTTTGCATTACTGGTTGGTGTGCTGGCACCATTTTGCTCTTAAGACATTTTCCTGGAGGTTGCTAAAATTACCCATCTTTAAGTGGTGCACATCTTCTTAAGCTTATTAAAAAGCCATGCATCAGTGACTGAAATTTCCTCTTTAGCCTGTAGACTGCACTTGCCCAGATATTGATAGCTGCTCAGTGCTTACTTCCCAGTGCCGGATTTGATGAGGGGGTATTATTCCAGGTAAACATTAAAATGTTGAAGGGGTCCTTTTTCAGAGTTTTGAATAGCAGCTGTAACAATTTGTTCATGCAAAGAAAATAATCCATAGAGTATATTCAGGCTAGCTTACTCGAACAATATGTTGTGGATCCAACTAGAAATCAGTATGTTTTGGATCTGGTAATATGTAATATTGCAGGTTTAAGAAATGGATCTCAGAATAAAAGATCTCCTAGGGAACAGTGACTAGCACATGACCAAATTTAGCATTCAGTTTGCAAGCGAAAAAGTTGTGACAGAAACAGAACATTTGCATGGAAGTGAGTGCTCAGCTGGTTGAAGTGGACTGGGAAAGAAGTTTGCAAAAAAGATGGGTGATACACAAAGATAGACATTTAAAACAAAAGATCATAACTCACAGTGAGGAGGAAGAATTCTGGGAAGGGGATATACACAGGTCCACCAAAGAAATTAAGAATAGTATCAAATTGAAAGAAAGAAAAACATACAATGTGGCAAAGATTAGTGATAAAGCAGAGGACTTGGAAATTTTAAAAGCTATCAAAAGGTGACTAAAAAAAAGAACACAATCCATAACAGCAAAGTAACATAAAAATAGACAGTAAGAGGTTCTTTAAAAAGGAAGGGAGAGGCAATATTGAATAAATGCCCCTTAGAGAATGAGACTAGATCTATAATACGAGGGAGCCAGGAAATGGCGTTGAACTTAAGCAAATGCTTTGCATCAATCTTTATGGAAGAGAAAACTTCCATGGGGTGGTTGGGTGGGGGCGGGGGGGGAGCGGGGTGGGGTGGGGGGGAGGGTGTGGCTAGCTGGAGAAAGACATTAACTGTCACAAGAAAAAAAGTACGGCAAGCTTTTTATTAATTAGCACCTATGGGATCAGGAGTGCATCAATTGATCAAATATTCCAATTATTCAGGAGATCCATATAATGTAAGTAATAGAAATGTAATGCAGGGAGTATACATATCACTGTTATACTTTATTTACAGCATAAATCACTGACATAATAATGCAAATTTGCCTGCAATAAAAGTCACTGGCAAAGAGCCTTCTCACTTACATCTTCAATGACTACTTGGTCATCATGATAATACAGTAACCTTCCTTTTTTAAGTTATATGTTTTTGCTGGTTTTTCAAGAGTGCCGATTCATAAGGTGCCGGTAAAAATAAAGTTATCTGTACGCAGAAACTAATAGGACTAAAGGCCAATAAGCCTCCTAGTCCTGATGAGTTGCATCCTAGGATTTTAAAGGAAGTAGTTACAGAGATAGCAAGATGTACTGGTTGTAACCTTCTAAGAATCCTTAAATTCTTAACAACTCCCAGAGGATTGGAAACTACTAATGTAACACCATTATCTAAAATGAAGAGACACAGATAAACTGGTAATGCTATAGGGCAGTTAGTTTAACAATTGTCATTAAAAAAAATTAGGGTCTATCATAAGGTTGTTGTGGTTCTGCTCGCCGAGCTGTAAGTTTTTGCTGCAAACATTTCGTTCCCTGGCTAGGGAACATCATCAGTGCGGTGGGAGCCTCGTGTGAAGCGCTGCTTTGATGTTTCTTCCGGTATTTATATTGGTTTGTTCTTGCCGCTTCCGGGTGTCAGTTTCAGCTGCAGTGATTTGTATCTGGGGTCCAGGTCGATGTGTCTGTTGATGGATGTTCTTGCCGTTTCCGGGTGTCAGTTTCAGCTGTAGTCTATCATAAGGGCTACAATAGCAGAGCACTTAGAAATACATAACATAGTCATAATTACATAATGAATGTACGGTGGCTCAGTGGTTAACACTGCTGTCTTATAGCGCCAGGGTCCCAGGTTCGGTTCCAGCCTTGGGTGACTGTCTGTGTGGAGTTTGCACATTCACCCCGTGACTGCGTGGGTTTCCTCCAGGTGCTCCGGTTTCCTCCCACATTGTAAAGATGTGCAGGTGAAGTGAATTGGCCAGTCTAGATTGCCCATGGGTTATTAGGTGCATTAGTCAGAGCTGGGTGGGTTGCTCTTCAGAGGGTCAGTGTGGGCTGAAAGGCCTGTTTCCACACTGTAGGGAATCTAATCTAATCTCATCAGAAGCAGCAAGAACCAAGAATCTGCCACATCTAGTTGTAAATTGAGCGGACAATTAACAACTCACTGGAAGAGGAGGCTTCACAATATCCCCATCCTCAAAAATTGAAGAGCCCAACACATCAGTGCAAAAGACAAGGTTGAAGCAATCAAAGCCATCTTCAGCCAGAAGTGCCAAGTGGATGATCCATCTCTGCCTTCTTTAGTGGTCTCCAACATCACAGACATCAGTCTTCAGCCAATTTGATTCACTCCAAGTCATGTCAAGAAATGGTTGGAGGCACTGTGTACTGCAGAGGTTATGGGACATGCCAACATTCCAGCAATACTATTGAAGACTTGTGTTCCAGAACTTGCCACTCCTCTAGATAAGCTGTTCTAGTACATTACAACACTGGCATCTACTCGACAACGTGGAAAATTGTCCAGGAATGTCCTGTACACAAAAAGCTGGACAAATCCAAATCTAACCCAGCCAATTACTGCCTCATCAGTCTTTTCTCGATCATCAGCATAGTCAGCATGGTTTTGTGAAGGGCAGGCCGTGCCTCACAAACCTCATTGAATTCTTTGAGAAGGTGACTAAGGAGGTGGACGAGGGTAAAGTGGTAGATGTGGTGTATGTGGATTTTAGTAAGGTGTTTGATAATGTTCCCCATGGTAGGCTACTGCAAAAAATATGAAGGTATGGCATTGAGGGTGAGTTGGAGGTTTGGATTAGGAATTGGCTGGCTGGAAGAAGACAGAGGGTAGTAGTTGAATGTAAAGGTTCATCTTGGCATGCAGTTACGAGCGGTGTTCCAAAAGGATCTGTTTTGGGACCATTGCTGTTTGTCATTTTTATAAATGACCAGGAGGAGGGGCTAGAAGGTTGGGTGAGCAAGTTTGCGGATGATACGAAAGTCGGTGGAGTAGTTGACAGTGAGGAAGGGTGTGGCAGGTTACAACAGGATATAGATAAGCTGCAGAGCTGGGCTGAAAGGTGGCAAATGGAGTTCAATGTAGGTAAGTGTGAAGTGATTCACTTTGGTAAGAGTAACAAGAAGGTGGAGTACTGGGTTAATGGTTGGATACTTGGTAGTGTGGATGAGCAGAGGGATCTTGGTGTCCATGTACACAGATCTCTGAAAGTTGCCACCCAGGTAAATAGTGTTGTGAAGAAGGCATATGGCGTACTGACTTTTATTGGTGGAGGAATTGAGTTCCGGAGTCCTGAGGTCATGTTGCAGTTGTATAAGACTCTGGTGCGGCCGCATCTGGAGTATTGTGTACAGTTTTGGTCGCCATACTGTAGGAAGGATGTGGAGGCACTGGAAAGGGTGCAGAGGAGGTTTACCAAGATGTTGCCTGGTGTGGTAGGAAGATCGTATGAGGAAAGACTGAGGAACTTGGGTCTGTTTTCATTGGAGAAAAGAAGGTTTAGGGGTGACTTGATAGATGTGTACAAGATGATTAGGGGTTTAGATAGGGTTGATCATGAGAACCTTTTTCCACGTATGGAGTCAGATATTACAAGGGGGCATAGCTTTAAATTAAGGGGTGGTAGGTATAGGACTGATGTTAGGGGTAGATTCTTTACTCAGCGAGTCGTGAGTTCATGGAATGCCCTGCCAGTAACAGTGGTGGACTCTCCCTCTTTATGGGCATTTAAACGGGCATTGGATAGGCATATGGAGGATAGTGGGCTAGTGTAGATTAGGCGGGCTTGGATCGAGGGCCGTAGGGCATGTACTGCGCTGTATTGTTCTATGTTCTATGTTCTATCAGTAAATTGATGGAAGGTCATCAACAGTGCTATTAAGCAGTACCTGTTCAGTAATAACTTGCTCAGTGACATCCAGTTGGGTTCCACCAGGGGCATTCTGCTCCTAATCTCATTACAATATTGGTTCAAACATGGACAAAAGTGCAAATTCTAGTGGTGATGTGACATTGACTCCAAAGCTGCATTCAACTAAGTTTGGCATCAAGGAACATTAGCAAAACTGCAATCAATGAGTATCAGGACACCGATTCTCTGCTGAAGTCATACCTGGCACAGGGGGAGATGGCTGCAATTGTTGTAGGTCAGTCATCTCAGCTCCAAGACGTATCTACAGGAGTTCCTTGAAGTAGTTTCCGAGGTTCAACCATCTTCAGTTGCCTCATAAATAACCTTCCCAGCATCAGAAGGTCAGGAGTGGGGATATCCACTGATGATTGTACAATGTTCAGTATCATTCACAACTCCTCAGATACTGACGCAGTCATTCAAATGCAATAAGATCTGGACAATAGTTGAAAATGTGTTGCTGGTTAAAGCACAGCAGGTTAGGCAGCATCCAAGGAATAGGAAATTCGACGTTTCGGGCATAAGCCCTTCATCAGGAATGAGGAGAGTGTGCCAAGCAGGCTAAGATAAAAGGTAGGGAGGAGGGACTTGGGGGAGGGGCGATGGAGATGTGATAGGTGGAAGGAGGTCAAGGTGAGGGTGATAGGCCGGAGTGGGGTGGGGGCGGAGAGGTCAGGAAGAAGATTGCAGGTTAGGAGGGCGGTGCTGAGTTGAGGGAACCGACTGAGACAAGGTGGGGGGAGGGGAAATGAGGAAACTGGAGAAATCTGAGTTCATCCCTTGTGGTTGGAGGGTTCCCAGGCGGAAGATGAGGCGCTCCTCCTCCAGCCGTTGTGTTGTTATGTTCTGCCAGTGGAGGAGTCCAAGGACCTGCATGTCCTCGGTGGAGTGGGAGGGAGAGTTAAAGTGTTGAGCCACGGGGTGGTTGGGTTGGTTGGTCCGGGCATCCCTGAGGTGTTCTCTGAAGCGTTCCGCAAGTAAGCAGCCCATCTCCCCAATATAGAGGAGGCCACATCGAGTGCAGCAGATGCAATAGATGATGTGTGTGGAGGTGCAGGTGAACTTGTGGCGGATATGGAAGGATCCCTTGGGGCCTTGGAGGGAAGTGAGGGAGGAGGTGTGGGCGCAAGTTTTACATTTCCTGCGGTTGCAGGGGAAGGTGCCGGGAGTGGAGGTTGGGTTGGTGGGGGGTGTGGACCTGACGAGGGAGTCACGAAGGGAGTGGTCTTTGCGGAACGCTGATAGGGGAGGGGAGGGAAATATATCCCTGGTGGTGGGGTCCATTTGGAGGTGGCGGAAATGACGGCGGATGATACGTTGTATACAGAGGTTGTTAGGGTGGTAGGTGAGAACCAGTGGGGTTCTGTTTTGGTGGCGGTTGGAGGAGCGGGGGTCAAGGGCGGAGGAGCGGGAAGTGGAGGAGATGCGGTGGAGGGCATCGTCGATCATGTTTGGGGGGAATCTGCGGTCCTTGAAGAAGGAGGCCATCTGGGCCCACCTTGCCCCCTGTAAAAACTCCATCCCATATTCCCAATTCCTTCGTCTCTGCCGCATCTGCTCCCAGGAGGACTCCCTCCAGATCTGGACAATACCCAGGTTTAGGCTGACAAGTGTCAAGTAGCATTCACACCAAACAAATGCCAGGCGATGACCATCTCCTTTAATCTAACCACAGTCCCTTGATACTCAATGACATTGATGTGAATGTACTGCCACAAAGTTTGTGGAGATTATAAAAATAGGTGGGAAGGTAATTACTGAAGATGAGACAAGAAGCCTGCCGAGGGCTAGGAATAGGTTGAATGAATAGACAAAAACTTAGCAGGTGGAATATAATGCAGGAAAATGTGAAGTTATGTGCTTTGGCAGGAAGAATAGAGGAGCTGAAGATTATTAAATGGAGAAAGATTACTGAAAGCTGCAGTACAAAGGGACTTGGGATTTTCGTGCATGAATCACGAAATAAACCAGCATCCAAATGCAGCAAATAATAGGGAAGACAATTGGAAATTTGGTCTTTAATTCAAAGGGAATGGAATGTAAAAGCAGAAAGATCTTGCTAAAACGATACTGACACTAGTCTGACCACAGTTGGAATACTGTGAAGAGTATTAGTCCCCTTATTGAAGGAAAGATTTACTGGCATTAGAGGCAGTCCAAAGAAGGTTCACTGGGTTTATTGCAGATGTGGAGAAGTTTTCTTATGAGGAGAGGGGGAATAAGTAGGGCTTGTTTTCATTGGAGTTTAGAAGAATGAGAGGAAATCTTACTGGGGTGCTTATGCAGAGATTGTTTCCCTTGTGGAAGAATCTAGGACCAGAGGGCATAATCTCAGAGTCAAAACTCACCCATTTAAATCAGAAATCAGGAGAAACTTCTTTCTAAGGGTGGTGAACCTATGAACTTCTTTACACCGTGGGCTATCTAGGCTGATTTTGTCTGTATATTTAAGGCTGAGACAGATTCATTAAGGGAGTTAGGGTTTCTGGGCATAAGATAGAAAATTGAAGTTGCAAATAAATTGGATCGCTTATGATCTAATTGAATGATAGGCTGTATTCAATTAGTTGAACGGCCTAAGTCTGCTCACATCTTATTGTCTTATGTTTTAAAAGTACTGAGATGACACATTATCAGACAGGGTCCCTCGCCTGCAATGTCAGGCTGCATCCCCTTTTTTTGATGAAAGGCCTTCTTTTCATTGGTTATTACACGAATAAATTCACCATGCCTCTTTGGATACCAATTTGGTTATTAATTATCAATTAACACAAAATCACTGTCACTGTGTACTCAATGTGGTGTGGGATCGGGTCTTCCATTTGACCCCAACATTGGAGTACTGACCAAAAAGAAACATTTCTGCCCATTGCTTGTTATTAGCTGTGAAAACTTGTCTTGATCAAATCCATCCATTTATTGTTTTAACATTTGGGTGAAACTACAAAATAAATGAATTGCTTGACAGGAACGTGAATGAGTAGATACCTTCCAAGACATTGACCTTAAACATAAGTTGCTGTTGTAAATGTTTTAGCAAGAAGTAGAACTGTGCCCTTCACCTCTGTAGCCAGTCACTGTTGTAAATTCAAGAACTCTATAATTTTGGTTGCTCTTATTCTTAGAAGGTGACATAATGTTCACCCTTGACAAAGATGGCATTGGTGACTTGCTTGATGTGGGCATACAGTGAAGACTGAAATTGCAGAAGTCAGAGATAACCTGCTTGGAACATAAATGTTCTCATGTACTGCTTCTCAGGGAGAGGAGAGAGAGAGTCTCGTGTGTAATAGATCTTCACAATAGCAAAGTGGGCACTGATTCAGGGTGAGTATGTTTGAGAAAAAGTAGAAATAAGCAATCTAGAAATCGAGATATCAATTAAAATCCAAAAATGCACAATACCAGAACAGAATCTTCTGACATGGAGATTTTCACCTGACTGCCATTTTAGATCATTTTTCCAGACTCAGCTGAAACCAATTTTTGTGAGGTATTAGTCAGTCTGTTTCGGATGTTGGGTGGATTTACAATTTTTCCAGTTACAAATGTATAAGAATTCTAAATATTTCCCAGCACCCCAAATTGCATGCATTCTGGAGGTAGGCAGATTAAAAAGAAATATTGGTTGAATTGGCACTGATAAAGATAGGGTTGGCAATGAAGTTTGCATCTTGCAATATTAATTGCACACATGCTCCCTTTGGCAAAAATAAATTATATATAGAACGTTGAAAGAAAGTTAATTAAATTGACTCGGAGCTGAGTCAAATCCACACAGCAACATTGAGGTATATTGCTCGTTAAAATTATTAACCTACATAGTGTCATTTTTATTGAATTTTCCTTCTGCCTTTTTGTTCTGTTCAAGTACTAAGAACATGAGAAACATGTATATCTTTTGTTTCTGTCTTTTTATTGATTGTTTATGGTAAAGAAGGAAATCCTTAAAAGACCAAATCAAGCAGTAAGTATGTCACCAAATAGACCTTCCAAAAAAGACAGTAATAAAGTCAGCAAACATTCTCAAGAGTATTGATTAAATAAATGCAAATATTTTGTGTTTCCACAAGGAATTTTTGTATAATTCTGAAAACAAGCCCTTTATATGTGAACAACTTAAATTTATAAACAGCATTTGGCAATACTCACTTTGGCAATTGACCATTTCACTTACTTTTAGCTCAAAAATATTTGGCAGTTATGGTAATCAACTCAAACATAATCATTATTAACAGCTCTTTCCTTTGAATCAGCCGAGATATAGTTTTAAGCCTTTACTCTATCTTTAACCCTTTACTCTAAAGAGATATTTGCCCATTATTTGATTGGAATCTGGATCATAGATTAGACAGACTCAAAAACTTTAAAACATTATGGAGTTTGGTTGTAGTATTGAGCAAAAACATTTACTTGTTCCCATTTTAATTTATTGGCCCCATACCATTGAAAATTAAAGGAAATGACAAATATCAAACATATTATCATCAGAGTCTTTCAAAGGCATTAACCAGAATTGAAGTATGAACTTGTAGTCCTCATTGAGCATTTGGCACTAGTACTAAATCCTCAGCCTTCTTTGGAAGAAAGATAAAAATCATATGTGCACCAGCCAATAACTTTGCAGGTCCTTGTATTTCCTGTAATGGCATTCAATTTATCGCTAATCATCTTCACTATGTTAAAGTTCTATTGAGAGACATTAAGTGCCCCAATAAATTGTTCTGCTGTACACTTTATTATGTTTTATATAATAACACACATTTTATAATGCAAACAATGCCAAATTTTAGTTTGGCACAAACCAAGCACAGAAAATGTGCCTTTAATTTGATAGTAAACCTTTTCCATGAATAAATTAAGTACATATTGAAATTCCTATGAACATTCTGGGGAAGTGATGTCCAGATATACAGCTCGATAATGATCAGAAATGCATATTGCCCTTTTGCTTGAACTATATTGTATAAAAAGAAGAAAAAGTAATGCCACAAGCAAAAGAATGAAATGGCCAAAAGGTAGCAGGATTTCATACTAACATTGCACAGCTGTGATCCCAATATCCCAACATGTGCTTTCATTTCAACCAGGTAATTTACAATTGCAGTCAATCATACGCTATTTGAAGCACTGCCAATTCTTTGGTGCACTGCATAAGATAAAATGACAGATACTTTCCAATTCTAATCGGCAAGATTGATCGTAATCTAGAATCTCTATTAAAACACAGCATTGTTAATTAAATATGGATTTGCAATAATCATTCATCTTTGTCTAAGGCCTTACCTATGAAAGAAATCAAGGTGTTTTGGACTTGATCAACATGGCTTTATTCCTTCAAGGAGTGAAGCGTGGTACTAAATATCTAAAAGTTGAAGGAAAAGATTTCAAGCATCTTCATGGATATTGACAGTTTAAAATCCAAGGTGACACTTGTTTCACTGGTTTCTGATGGTACTTGAATATTATTTGTCATCCATACCAATCCACGATTACGTTTCTGTTCATTGTGTATGAATGCCCATTTTAGTGATACTCTTTCACCATTATTACCACAACTGCATTCGATGGTACTGTGTTTAAAATAAAATTTCTAACTACACCTTTCATTTGTTGCTGTGCATCGTACATTTATTTCCTGTAGTTTCTGGCTAAATTAAGTGTCAGCTTTTTTCTTATTTATCTAATCAAAATGATTTATAATTATGAAGAGAATTCTGATTGTCTTATAAACCTTTATGAACAGACATTAGCTTTGAATTCCATATTATGTTGGTACAAATGGATTGATTGCTCATATTTTGAGGTCAGAAGGACTGGTGCCAGGTACAAAAACAGTGAAGTAGGCCACAGTCTAGTGGTTTCACTGCTGGACTGTTAATCTAGAGATCCATGTAATGTTCTGGGATCCTGGGTTTGGATCCTGCCATGCAGACAGTGGTATTTGAAATCAATAATAATCTGGAAATAAGAGTCTGATGATGTCTATATGGTTTAGGGTGTAGGTTTGCTCACTGAGCTGTAGGTTTGATATCCAGGCGTTTCATTATCTGGCTAGGTAACATCATCAGTGGCGACCTCCAAGTGAAGCGAAGCTGTTGCCTCCTGTTTTCTATTTATACCTTTCTCCTGGATGGGGTTCCTGGGGTTTGTAGTGATGTCATTTCCTGTTCATTGTCTGAGGGGTTGATAGATGGCATCTAGATCTATGCGTTTGTTTATGGCGTTGTGGTTGGAGTGCCAGGTCTCTAGGAATTCTCTGGCATGTCTTCGTTTAGCCTGTCCCAGGATAGATGTGTTGTCCCAGTCGAAATAGTATTTTTTTTCATCCGTGTGTAGGGCTACGATTGTGTCTTTTTGTGGCTAGCTGGTATTCGTGTATCCTGGTGGCTAACTTTCTTCCTGTTTGTCCTACGTAATGTTTGTGGCAGTCCTTGCATGGAATTTTGTAGATGACGTTGGTTTTGTCCATGGGTTGTACTGGGTCTTTTAAGTTTGTTAGTTTTTGTTTGAGAGTGTTGGTGGGTTTGTGTGCTAATAGGATTCTGAGGGGTCAATTCCCGATTCCCCCTCAATCTGAGCTACAAACCTTCACAAACCTTGCAAAAATGTCTATGTGGAATGCATGCAGTGTTCACCTGTGTGGGATACAAATCCTGGTCACAAGTCAGAAGCTTGTGCAAACAGGTCATCAGCCATAGTGATAGAGGGCAGCCTCGTCTCCCAGTATCCATCCTTGTAAGGCACCTGCCTTTTGTAACGAAGCAGGAATATGTGCTCTCAAGAATATTATATACACATCGTGGCAGCCCCCAGAGTATCAGGTGTAGACCATTAGGATGTGATATCAATGATCACAGATAACTTGTACATTGATGAATTGGATCACTATCTCTGTTAATGATGTCAGCTGCATTATGATATGGTGCCCTCAACACAATATGTATACAGTTTTATAGTGTCCTATCCCTTGGGGAAGCCAACAGTGTTGGCAAAGCCTCCTGCCTGCTCTAGCATTGACCCAAAATGAGATGAAGTGGTATGATCTGGCTTAAGTTGTGTCAGTAACAGCCGTGATACATTTGTGAACTGAAGACTGTGAGATCCCACACAGGTCTCTAGTGTATTCTTGGGAAAGGCCAGTTGCTTAAGAATTTAACACAGTTGTTGCCTTGATAATCACTGGGATAGATGGCCACCCACTCCTTTGGTTCATAAGTCTTCTTCGAGCAGTGACTCAGCTTCTTGATGGTGATTTGGAATATCCACAGTCTATGACTCCTTGTTCCTTTGTAGGAAATGGCAGTGAGGCCAATAACTGCTTGGTTTCTGCACCTCCTCCACATCCTGAGGGAATTTCGGCTGTTCAACTTCACTTGGAGGATGTTTGGCAGCCATTGAAGGTTACTGTTGGCCGTGGGGCTCACTGACTCATAAATTCCTCCTCAATTTCTCTGAGCCTTCGCAGCACCATGGCCACAATGACAATAACCCCTGCTGTGGCTGGACCCATTCCAATGAACCCTTGTGGGGAATATCAGAAGCAGAAAAGATTCTTCTTAAAGTGAGCAGACAGCATTCACGCAGCACACAAATTACAGTTTATTCCTTGATTCAGTGGGGATTGGGGACACCAACACAGAGGTCTAAGGTTTGCTTGTATATGGACCTTAATCTAAAGAATGCAGCACAAGCAATGCCACACAAATACAGTAGGAGAGTGTAAGCATGGAAGTATTACTTTTGCTCCGATGTTCCCTCTAAAGTAGACATTTTTTAAAAAATTCACTCATGGGACATGGGCATCTCTGGCTGGACCAGCATTTATTGCCTATCTCTAATTGCCGAGAGGGCAGTTAATCAACCACGTTGCCGTGCGTCTGGAGTCACATGTAGGCCAGACCGGGTAAGGGATGGCAGATTTCCTTCCCTAAAGAACATTTGTGAAACAGATGGGGTTTTCTTGACAATCGACAAAGATTTTATGTTGTCATTAGCCTCTCACTGAATTCAAATTCCACCATCTGCCATGGCAGTATTTCACCCGGGTCCCCAGAGCATTAGCTGGGTTTCTACATTAAAAGTCAGGTGATAATATTACTCAGTCATTGCAGCTACTTGGAGAGCCTTTGTCTATTGATCGTCATGTGGCCACATTGAATTCCAGTTCTGGATGCTGTCACCACATACAGACTTCAAAGGTCAATGCAACAGCAGGGAATTTCAGAGGGAACAAAATTTGCTCCCTCACCCATCCAGGAAAGGCAGTGTTGCATTTCAGAGCATGTTGGAAAATACAAACAGTTCAAGGTGAGTGGAAATCAGCTCTGTGTAGTTTTACAGCCAGCGAGATCATGATTGTCCTTGTGAATTATGGTTTACAGGTGACAATTTAAAAGTCACCCGTGGTTCCTTCTGCTTCACAGAAATAATTGTGATCAATTTGTGATGACCAATTATATGGTCAAGGTGACTTGTGACCAGGCTTTGTATCCCACATAGTTGAACACTGCATGCATTTTACATGTAAGGTGCTATGATTACACATGTCTTCTACATGTATTCTATAATGCAATTACCCCTTAAAGAACCTCACATTGCTCACAAGTAGAGCTTGTTCTATAGAGAAAAAAATTACTTCACCCATTCTGGGTGTAGTTGCAGCCATTTTTCATTTCCATTGCTCATTTCAGATGAAGATGAAAGGCAACACAGATTGCACGTCAGAGAGTGAATCACAGGTTCAGCCTGGTAATCTAGGGGACCCCACCCACCAAAAAAACTTCATGCTATTCTCTTCCTTGCACTCCTTGCTGACCCAATCAGTTCTGCGCTTCCACACGTTCCCATCCAATTCTTTCATTTATGTCTTGCAAGTGAGTTTAAAATGCACCAATTGTCATCAAGTTTCTCTCCACCTTGTGAGAAATGAGGAAATTGCATATAAATGAGGTGCCATGCAGTACTAATGAGATGTAAGTGCATGTAAGTAGTCCTCTCGCTGCTTACTAGTAAGATTCTCAGCTCATCATTCAAAACTTCAGAGCAAAATTGGATTTGATTTTTCTTGACTTTGAGTATCTCATTTTCCCAATCTTGCTGTATTTTCCCAACTGACTTACCATTTCCCATGTCGTTTAGGGACTGGGAAAATTCCAACCATTTTAACAAAACTATGACAGAAATTACTTGAAGGTTGAGATAAATATTGTACATGACCATAAAGCAAGATGAAACCGTAAGTGAGGAGCTGAATAAGATGACATGGCTGAACAAGAATAACATGCACATTAATTGCAAGTACTTTGCAAACATTATGATAGATTGATGCAAAAGTGTGACAAGATAAGATCAGAAGTGTCAGGCCAAGTGCTAAAGACACTACCCAGAATTCTTTGTGAATTTGGATTTATATTAAATCTCTATTAATTGGGGATAAACATTTACCTTTTTTTGGAGGTTTGGCTGTAGTTAACCTAATAGAATCAAACATTTATATTTGGAAGGATGCCATTTGGCCTGTTTTCCTTTCTTATAACTTTGACGAGAATCAAGTGTTTATGGCTACTATCTCATAGAGACATAGAGAAGGTGACCATCTGGCTAATCAGGTCTATGCTGTTTTAGTTAGGCATTCCCCCATCTTTACCTCACTCAATACCCTCCCACCTCCAACTTCTTCCATCATTTCCTATATCTCTGCACGTATTTCCCTTTTAAATATTGATCTAATGAAGACATTGCATTCCAAATCTTCACCACTGCCTGTTAAAAATGGCTTTCCTCATGTCACATCTGGTACTTTTGCCAACCGCTTAAGATCTGTTCCTTTTGGTTATTAGTTCTTCAGCAACCGGAAAGAATCATAGAATTGAGAAAGTCAAACCCCAATGTTTGTTTTCTTCTTGGTATGCAAAAACTATAGATCTGTATATGCACATAAAGATTTCCTTTGTTATGAATAATGTATTTTTTTAAAAAAAATAATTGAATCCCTACAGCGCAGGTAGATGCCATTTAGCCTATCAGGTCTGCACTGACTCTCCGAAGAGCATACCACCCTTTCCCCATAATCCCACATTTACCGTGGCTAATCCATTTAACCTACACCTCCAGGGCAATTTTTGTTTAGCATGGCCAATCCACCTAACCTGCACATCATTGGACAGTGGTAGGAAACCTTCACAGACATGCAAACTCCACACAGACAATCACACAAGGTTGCAATCAAACCTGAGTTCCTGGCACTTTGAGGCAGCAGTCCTAACCACAGTGCCACCTTGCCAACCTTAAGAGTTTCTTTTATTTCTCTACCTAAATGCCACATGCCTTAAATATCTTTACCAAATCTTCAAGCAGCCTCCAAGGAGAACAAGCCCTATGTCTTCAGTCTACTACATAAATGTAATTCCCGATACTGGAGCATTTCCAATAAACCTTTCTACATCTTTTCCAAAACAGTCATGACCTTCCTATATATATATAAATTTTAAAAATTCTAATCGCATCCTTCATTCATTCGGTAATAATCTCAAACTCATGCCATAATGGGGATAAAACAGTCATAGGTATAATAGATGTAGAAAATAGATAGTCCCTACAAGCTTCATTGAAAGGCTTGATAATTATGATCACTGAAACCAAATCTCCCTGAAGGGAAGAGCCCAAATTTCTCCAAACAGTTTCATAACTTAAACCTTTCAGACTAAGTCTCCTTCACTAATCACTTTTGTACTTGCTCCATGGTCTTGGCATCTTTCCGAAGGTAGGGTTCCCTAAACTGTACACAATATTCTAGCTGTGTCTAACAAATGACTTTTATAGGTTTAGCATTACATCCTTGTCTTTGTACTAAATTTATAAATTCTATGTTCTCATGTGCTTTTTATTAACATTCTTTTTTGAACTAGTTCTCCCACATTCAGGAATTCACATATATTCAAGAAGTTGAACCCAAAATCAAATCCCATTAATCCCTATGTTCACTGACAGCATGCAAGGGCTTGGGTGCATCTCTGAATTAAAAGCCAGTTATTGAGTGCAGATTAAACACTAAATGATCTGAAATTCATTCCTTTTAATATGAAACCATCAATGAAGGTGACAATATTATGAATTCATAAACAATGAATGGTAAGCATTTAGGAAACTCAAATTCTCTGAGAATTAATCATTCCCACTGCCCTGTCCTTCACCATTACCTGCATATAATTTCAGTGCAACGGAAGATGTATTATTTTCTTTTGGCTTCCAATTGATCTGAAATTAAAACAACAAGAAATGCATCACATTCTAAGGTCTCCCTGCCTGTGCAATGTCCTTCTCATTTTACACCTTTGACTATAACATTTGCACACTATCATCGTATATGCATTGCTGGCTTTCTTGAGTCACGTAGAGGTGTGATGGGAGACATTTTCATTCTTCATACCACACTAACAATCTTTTTTGTTCGATGTGCCAAATGATCTTATCAGAATACACCTGAATCAGGTGTACAATGTAAAAGTTCTATGCAGCAGAGTTTGAAATATGGGATCTCATTGCCATCCTTGTCAGAAGCCTCCATGTTCCATTGTTGGGATGATGATGGCTAAATGCTATTTGAATATGCTGTCACTGTTGACTGATGACTTTATTGGTGCGGTAAGGAAGACCAGTCTCTCTGCCATCATTCCAGTAGTTGCAGCACAAATAACAGTCACTCACACCTGATGATGAAATGTAACTGTATCTTTATAAATGACAGTTGCTACCTACAATGAAGTGTTACCCATGTAACCTATGTGTACTTATAAAGTTTTCTTTTATCACTCTAAGTCGAGGTGCATTCTCAGGAACTGCAAATTGGGTAGAGGGAACCTGCCTTATAGCGAAGCCTATTGATGTTGGAGTATTGGGAAGAAAATCCTGGCTGCTTGTGAAAGAGGTCTCAAAGGTATTGACAGTGTCCTGGCTAAGTGCAGACTCACCTTCCTCGGCTTGAACTTCCACAGCATCAAGGGTGACTAGCAGATTGGAGGTGGAGAGGCCAGGTATCTCTGGACTTTCCTAAGGTGAGATGTCTGGGGAAATTGAGGGTGGAGGGTTGGTGGTGACATACTATCTATCGTTCCTCCTCCATTAGGGTCCCTACAGTGTTTTCCTGTCTTCAAGAAAGGAATGGCTAGCTGGAGGTGTGGTCAAGGGCCTTTATCCCTCTGTTGAGCAAAGGAGTGTAAGTCTGTGCATATATACAGCAGATGTTGAGTTTGCTGGATCTAATATGATACAAGTAGCTCAGTCCTCCCTTATAATCTTAACTTTTCATTGGGTCTTAGACATCAATAAGTGTTTATAACTCCAGAGTCTAATATAACTTAGACTTTTTTTCCAAGCATTTTCCATGTATAAAAGTTCTGCATTACACCTCAGCATGTTCAAGAACAGTTTCTTCCCTACTGTTAGCAAAATTTTGAACAGCCTCCTCTTGGAGGTGCAGAATTAATTATTACATTTATCCTCAAGTTGATCTTTCTCTGCACCTTTTCTGTACATGATATTCTGCATTCTGTCCAATTACCCTGATGTACTAATATAAAGTGTGATTTATCTGAATAGCATGCAAAACAATACTTTTCACTGGATCTCAGTACATGTGACAATAATAAATCAAATCAACTATGTAATTCCCTGTATTCATTACTGTAAGCTAAATGAATATTGAGAACTATTAAAAAGTTGAACATTGCCAGGAATGTTTAAAATTCAAATAGCTTGCATGTTAGTACATCAGATTGAAATCAAAAAGTACCTTACCTAACAGTAGATAGTGTTTGACCACAGACCTTTGCTTTATCTTTGTTATTCTCCAGTTTGAGTATTTGAGGTATGTATGTAAGTTATGGAATGCAGTGCATTAGATGAAGGTTTTTATTAGTTAATTGATAAATTGAAACACATGGGTGGCTGGGTAAACAGTGTTATATACAAAGAATGCAGTACATTGCACAGGGCTTTTATTGGAAAATAGTTAATTTAAACCATATGGTAGAATATCATGAAGTTCATGGGAACCACCCTGCTGAAAGTCATTTTAGTGTCAGCAGTGGAAATGATTACAAAGAAAGTAAATTAAATCGGTTGTATAAATTCAGATTATGTAAAGGCCTATTAAGTATATGGTTTTTGCAGCTCTGATTGTGGTTACTGATATAGTGCAGAAACTGTTTTTAGTAAACAAGCATTGGATTATCATCAGTGGAGTTTTTGCTGATATTTAATTTTCTTCTAAATCAGCTGAAAATTATGATAAGGAATGATGGATATTACAGAGATTTCTGAATCTACCATATCTCAATTCCAAAAGTATTTTCTCAAACCCAACTTTTATCTGACTTATTCGTTTTTCCGTAACTACCTCTACTTTGCAGAGAGCCTTAGCGGAATTATCAGAGGATGTTTTAGGCTATTACCACGACAGCACTGGTGATTAAAGCTATTCAGATTCATTTTCTTTAGGACATTAAATCTAAATTTGAAGTTTCTAAAACTCCCTATTGGATTTGAGCCTTAATCCCAGTAGTGAAAACCTCATGCATCATTCAATGGATTCAGCTTAAAAGGGCAGGCAGGTAATCGGTAGGTCTCTGATATTGTCCAGCCAGCCTTAGGAAAAGAGAAAGATCGCTTGATTGGACCTCTGTCATTTGGCCCATCGCGAGAGAATGCTGTTCTTCTGCTCAGTGCATTCCATATACAATCTAAGTGAAATTGAAGCACACTGGATGAAGAATAGTATTGGCACGTTCTGATCATCTACGTTTGTTAAGTGCAATTTGAAAACATAACAGGAATTAGTAACTCCTTGCCCCAGTGATGCCCCATAGTCTGAACAGTTTAAGTAGCATTCTACCAACAGAAACATTTAGCACAGAATGTACAATCTGTGCCACCAGTCTCTCAGTTACAACAAATACTGTTTTGATGGCCCTGCCACAAATTTTATTATAGTCTGTACAAGACAGCAAACCTGATGAATGAAATTCCTAATCAGTGTACCTTAAGTTCCTGAGAAGTTCATAGTACTGAAATCTGATTGTTTTATCATGTTGTAATGATTTGCATAAAATAGTGATGTTTAGTTGAAAACTGTAAATGGGAAGAGATGAAAATAATTTGATACATGTGAAGTCTTCAGTTTTATTTGGGCAAAGGTTTTCATCTTCTGGAATTAATTATATTTATATTTAAAGTTACATTTCCCTTTACCTCACAAATTTTATTGGACTTCTTGGTGTATTCCATTAATGTACCCTATTAATACCACAAATATAGATCTGCATAGTACTAATAAAACAGCATTTATTGGATGGAAGGAGGCGATTGGAGGAAAAACATGATGCATTATCTGACCTTTGTCTCACGTCATTATAAGTGCTATTCTATGTCAACGCAACATATATCTCACAACGTCTGGACAAAAATTGAGATTTGAAACATGTTTCAAATTTGTAAGACATTCCTGGTGTAAATGAAATATTTTAGGGATAATATTGCTATTTGGAACATGTTTCATCGAAAGTCGAATCACAACATTCACAACTTCAATCCATGTAGCATATGAATCATAGCATCACAAAATAAGTTCCATACTGTACAGGTATCTATTTATTTAAGATATATAATTGCAATTGTTAAAATTGAGCAAAGGATAGACCTAATTTAGCATCTGTGCTGTCTTTTGGAGCTAGTTTCTTATTCAGTTTAATTTCTGGTAAACTGTATGTAGCTGAACTTGAATGTTTTTGGAGTTGATATTTCAGCAGAGAGACACGAGTCAGAAAAATTAGCACCAACTAATTAAATAACTTTTACCACAATGAGAATACTTTCTTGGCTTCAGGGTTTTCGGATTAATTTAGCAACTCTGTAGCTCCTGAAGTCAATAGGAGTTTACCCACAGGAAAAATAATACTAATACCAGGATGCTTTCCCCCCCAAAAAAACAAAAAAAGCCTTTTAGACGTCGATTTTTAAGTATTTTACAACTGATGTTATCGCAAGGCCCAAACTTTGCTCACAAATTGCAGTTTTGAATTTGTAAAGAGTAAAGGACTCAACATCTAAGATGACCACTAATTATCTTTGCATCAAAAATAAACATTTGAGAATAGTTTGAAATATTACCAGATTTCAAGTCCACATTTCTACCATTGTTTTTGATTTCAATATGTTGGGAATGGGGTATGAGGAAATTAAATATTTTGTGATTCATCATAATTATCCAGAAAGCCAAAGTGCTTCAAGAAACTAAGATGAGTTCTATCTTTCCCACCCACAACCACTCCTATCTCCAAGCCACCCCATCCTAAAAAAAAATTTGCTTTAAGACCATTTGAAAGAGTGCCACAAAACCCAAAACCTCATGCCCACTACACTTTCCAGCACATCCTATAGCTCCTCATGACCACCATATCAAAATGTTGGGCAGCATAGGAAAGTTGGACTGAAGAGCCTGTTTCCATGCTATAGACCTCTATGACTGTATGATGTTATGTATTCCTCCCCCACTGACCCATGACCCCCCCCACACCCTCCATGCCAACACATCACTTGCATCTAATGTGCCAACACACCCAGTGTCAGCCACAGGATCCATGCAGAGATTAGATAAAATCATATTTTGACAAATAACATTTTGCATACCTTAGTTGTTTGAGAAACGAACACTCTTATTCCCCAGAAAAAAACTTATATTCCTTCAACTTAATAAAGCCTTATAACATTTAATTCAAGTGCAACTGGTGGCTGTAGATACTTTAAATGGGACTATGAATTCCAATGCTTGCTATATCGGAATTTGCATGTGAATTAAACTTGACTGTCTCCAGGTAACTGCTCCTTTTCTGAGTTTGTTGGTGAGCCTCAGCCATTAGACATTCCTGTGTAAATTCCAATGAGTTTGGCTATTTTCATTTGAGCTAGCTTTGGCAGCCATTTTAAAGTGTTCCAGCTCATTAATTTTTAATGGTATTTCCCTCAGCTCCAAAATCCAAGGATATAAGGTTAGTTGATGAGCTATTAAAGACATATAGTCCATATTTTATTATCATGACACATCGAATATGTGCAGAATTGACTAAGCGTGGTTATATTCTGTATCACAAATTTGTGTTATCTTAACTTTTGGGCAATGAATATATTCAATTCTAAATGCTATAACTCAGGCCAAAATTCTAACTTTTCCAAAACTCTGGCCAAACTCATGCCAGTTTTGATCTCTAAAATATTTTGGAATTCATCCCCAATATCTAAATCTCCATTATTTTGTTTTTTCCCTGCCATAACATATTATCTTGAATGAGTCATTTCTATCTAACTAACATTAATATACTGCATAGTTCTTGTAATAATGTAGTCTGTTATATATCAGACCCTTAGCACCCGTAAAAGAGAAAATAAATAACAGGACTGGTAGCATATTATCACTATCATGGTGCTTTTAGTTGTGAATTATGCTAATTATTTCACATCAAAGCAAACAAATGATAATCCAACAACAATTCAGATAGTTTTCAGTGATACCTTTTCAATGCAAAGCAAGGCATGCTTCTTAGTACAATCTTTGCAGGATCAAAGAAATTTTTCCTTAATGTTAATGTATTCCCTCATGGAATGTAGACATTGTTAGCAAGTCCAGTATTTACTGCCTGTTTATTGTCTGTTTGCATGTGATATGATGGGAGTGAGCCACCTCCTCAAACTGTTGGGATTCACTTGTGAAAAAACTCCCATCATATTGCAAGAGAAACACATCCAGGATTTTAGATCGATTAGTGGTCAATCAGTCAATGCTGAACATCACCACAACCACCACCCCAACTCCTGGTGGGATATTTTAATGATAATTACTTTCAGTGTCAAGGGGAGGCGGTTCAACCCCTGTAGGAGACAGCCAATGCTTCATTAATGGATCATCAGTGAATTGCTTCATATTTGAGCAATTTGAGATGAAACAGACAGTGAATGTATTCGTGAACTTCTGATATTTTAATGAACAAAAGTTAATTGATGAAGTAACCAAAGCTGGTTGTCCTTACAGCAACGCTCTAGAGCTGAGATGGCCAGCCTTCACTACCTTCCTTTCTGCTAGCTATGTCATCACCCAAAGGAGAGCTTTTCCCCTCATTTCCATTTTTACATGGCTTCATTAATGTCATTTTTGGGTCAAATTTTGCACTGATGTCAAGGCAGTTGCTTTCTCATCACCTTAGGAATGCAACTGATTTGTCTAAGTTTGGATAAAGGCTTTAATGTCTGGAATGAGTTGTCCAAATTGCACAATGTTTAGCAACTCATTGGTAAGTGCTGCTTGAATTCACTGTCAACAACATCTTCCACCACTGTTAATGATTCAGAGGAGGGTAATGATGCAATAATTATCCTGTTTTTTGTACACAGGATATATCTAGGATAATTGTCACTTTGTTGGGTAGGCTCCAGTGTTTTAGTTGTACTGGAATGAGTTTTGCTTGTTCCGTACCACAAATCCTCAATGCTACAATTGAGTTTTTATCAGGTGTCATACCCAATGCAGTGAACCTTGATCTAAAGCAGATTGAATTGCATTGAATTGGCTGAAATCCAGAACCTATGCTGATGTGGATCTCAGGAGTCCACGGAGATTGGCCATCCATTCAAGACTTCTGAGTTGAAAATGGTTGCAAATGTTTCAGCTTTGCCTTCTGTTCACCACTGAGAGCTAAGAATAGAATGGTGCTCATCATGAACTGATAGGCAGTGAACACTGATTGGAAGGAGTGCCTCTTCAGTTGAGACTCAATCTTCAATGTGAGTTCTCTCAAACTCATCTGACAGCATGCTCCCCATCACCATCTCAGCACAACCCCAGCCCAACATGAGGTTGAAAAGGCCAGCTGACAGCTGAGAACCCGCAAGACTTCTGGGGCAGACAGAAACCCCGCTGAAATACTAAGAGGCAGAAAAGTACTCTTGTGTGCACACATGACCTCGTCTCTCTCATTTGGAAGATGGAGAGCATGACAGGGGATCGCCGAGATACTGTAACAGTGACCATTTTCAAGGAAGGAGACAAAATGAATTATAGTAATGACAGAGGGACCTGCCTACAAGCTGTGACAGGGAAGGTCTTATCAAGAGGAGATAATGTAGTGGTATTGTCACTAAACTAATAATGAGATCCAGTTAATATTTTGGGAACCCGTGTTCGAATCCCACCATGGCAGAGAGTGGAATTTGAATTCAATAAAAAATCAATTTATACAAGTGAGCATTTGAAAACTCAACACCCCACTCACTTCAACTAGCACTACTTGCCTCACTGGTGGTAGATCCAATACTGGATTATTTCATCACCTCAATCCACACAACATCAGGGTGGAAGAAAGCCTTTTTCAATGTCAAGGAACAGCCTAGCAAAAGAAAAAGCTTTGTGTACTAGACGTCCTCATCATTTAGAGTAGGGCAATTCATGGAAGTCCCCTGCATTCACAATTGGATGTGACAGAACTTCAGGTCTTTTATTTGATTCATTGCCTCCAGGATCTCTTTGCTTCATCTGTAGCATGCATCCCCCACTCTTTAACATACATATAGAGCGGGGTGGTAATATCACCAGATGCGCACCTCATTTTCAGGTATTCCAGATTCTGATCTTGGCATGTTTTTCCAGACCCCTCAGTGAACCATGGTTAGCCAACTGGCTCAATGGTAATGATGGGATGAGAGATAGGGCAAATGATGATGTTGCAGATCTTGGTGGGATACAATTTGAGTGCTACTGATTATCCATAGTGCCGCTTAGATTCCCAGTTACCACTTACTAGATTAATTCTGAATCTATCATAATTAGTATACTGCCAATGCCACACAACTCAATGGGGGAGTATCCTCAATGTGAAGATGGGATTTTGGCCCCAAAAGAATTGTATGATGGTCACTCCTAACTGTAAACTCATGGATCAATGTATCTGTGAAAGGTATATTGGTGACTGCTAGCTTAAATGGTTTGTTTTCCCTTCACATTAATGCCTTACTACAACAAGTTGTGGTGGTTATGTCTTTCATAATGATATAGATGCAAGACAAATAAAGTAAAGATTTTAAGAGGTGTAAAACAAGGTGACTCTTTGTCACCTATTTTATTTAATATAACATTAGATCCTCTCATTAGTACACTGGAGGAGGGTAATAAAGGAATCTATTTAGATCCAGAACAAGCGACTAACCATTGTGCATTGTGAGCATTTGCTGATGTTATTGCCCTAATACATAGATCTTATGAAGGAATGTCTTGTAATTTAAAGATAGTACATAGATTTTGTGAAAACACAGGGTGAGAAGCAAAATATAAGAATAACAAAAGGAATCCATTTTATATATAAAAATAAAACTTGAATTTATATTACTAATAGGAAATGGAGTCTGAATAATAATGAATCCAATATATAGACCCTGGAAATAAAGAGAGATACGTTGGGGCAAAAATTGATTCATGGGTAGGAATAAGAATATCTATCTCGTAATAAGTGTTGGAGATTGGATTGTCAATTTAAAGAAATCATTATTGAAACCAATGCAAAAGGTAGCGCTATTTAAAACATATTTTATTCTGAGACTTTATTTTTACCTCACTTTACTAGAAGCATCCCAAAATTATCTAAATAAAATAGATCTAATAATTAGGGGTTTCATAAAAGAAATTTTACATTTGCCATAATTTTTAACAGATGGCATCCTGTATGCACACAATAGAGATGGAGGATTAGGAATTAACAAATTAATACCAACCGACATTAATACCAATTGCGGTGAGGCGTAAATACAAGGCATTTAAAAGAACCCCAGATGAAATATTACAAGCCTCATTCGATTTCAATAATTCTGAAATTTCGGAGAAGTTGATGAAATTAAGTCAACTGAAAAATATGAAGGAAATTTGGAATCCCCAGGTAATTGGATTGTCGGCTGTAACTTCGGAAAATCAGATCGTGGAAAGTCAAGAGGAGATATTTGAAAAGATAAGTGGAAATTATGATAAATGCAGGGATGTATAAATGCAAAAATTGGTGGTGTTGCCTTGTCAGGGCATGAACATCTATTATTTTAAAAATGACAATATTTCTAATGTCTGGATAAAAGGATAACTATATATGAAGACATCTAAAGTTATATATACAATTTTATTCCAAACAAACCTTGATCCCACAAGGACAATGTTATCCCATGGAAGACGCTTGAACAATAAACAATGTGATATATCAGCAGAAACAATTCCCACATATCAAGATGGTGCTCCTCAGTTAAGAATATGAGGATAAAAAGGTAGCTGAAATGATATCGAAGAAAACCATTGGATACCCAACGTTATTCTGTTTAAAAGTGGTCATGTACTGCTGGTGGAATTATGGTGTGTTTTGAAAATGAGAACGAATCGTTGGAACAAGCTTGGACAGAAAGGAATTGAAGTACCAACACCTGAAGAAGGAGAAATTGGATCTTATGCAAGATACGAGTGTATCCTTTTTCAGTTTTGTAGTAGGAGCCAGAGGAAAATGGTATGCCAAAAACAACTTGTTGATGAAGTCACTGGGCATAACAAGTTTAAGATGTTCGCCTGTGACACTTCTAACTTGCAATTTCTTTGACATTAGAAACTGCTTCAGATTTTTATGGACGAATAATGGGCTTCCTTTAGGCTGTCGAAATTTTATTGTGAAATAGATTTGAATTTATAATTTAAAACTTTAGGTTTTAGTAATTTTGGCCTGTTTTAAAATTAATTTATTTTTAAAATTTTAACAATAAGATAATAATTTTATTGAACGATCAGGTGGTGGGTGATAAAGGTGATAATTAAAATTCACATGACACAACAGATAATGCAAGTCAGGTAACTACCCTGTTGGTCTTGTCACCTACGTTTAATCCCTCGCTTGGTGTTTAGCTCCACAATGGTAACCCGTCCGAGAACATCTGGCTGTGGTTCAGCTTTATAGTGGTGTAACCCACGTTGGCAAGCAATAAGAAAAAACTTGGAACAGACACAATTCATGTGATTGATGATGAGTGTTCAAAGTAGCTCTGTCAGTGGCGTTGCTACTGAACTAGTCTTGATGGTGGACATTGAAGTCCCATTTGGAACAGATTATGTTCTCTTGCTACTCTCAGTCCTTCTTATAAGTGATGTTCAACATGGAGGAGTACTAATTCCCCAGTTGAGGGAGAGTCATTTCCATGCCACTTCATGAATCATTGTTTAGGACTTTCAGCGTACACCTTCCTAATTGTATAACTTTGCAGTGCCTCTTCTAGCAATTCTGCCTTTCCAGTGGGTCAGCACCAAGTAAGGGATGGTTGAAAGAGTCTGGGATGTTGGCTGATAGGTACGATTCTGTGTAAATGATTTAACTATTCTCTCCCAATTTTGGCAGACATTCCCTAAGATCATTTGGCTTGTTTGGGTCTTTTTAATGTCATGTTTTGGTTAATGCTCAGTTTTATTCATATTGTAATTTACTGTAACAGTTTGGTACAGCTAAGTTATCTGCTTGGTCATTTCAGAGGACAGTTAAATATCAACAATGTTGCGGATATTTCTGAAAGACAAGACAATTTCTGAAATCTTTTCACCTTGCATTCATCAAGCCAACTTGCAAGGAATACCAGAGTAAAGGGCAGCTATCATTTCTACTGTCTGTGAGAACAGTGTTGATAGGTTGACAAGTGAATTTTCAGTTATAGCCAGACTTTGTTTAAATTTTAACAAGGCAAGTCAACACTGATTTATCAAGGCATTACCCTGAGAAATAAACTAGAGAATGGCTATCATTTATTTTGTGGAGTTGAAATGTGCAATGAGCATACATTTTGAGTTTGTTTTTGAGTTGGTAACGTGAATTTTCTGTATATCTGAAATTAATAAATAACTTACAAGTATTCCTGTAACCATGTTGATTTCTTTTTTAAAAAAATGCTTTTGAAATCTGGCTTTAGAATTCATATGTTGTTGTGCATCACTGATAGACCTTTGTCCACCTTAGATTGTTTTTCAACCCTGCAGTTAAATGATCGGACCTCAAGTTTGTTAGATATTTCTGGAATTTGTTTTTTTTTCAGAAGCTAAACAGAATCATCCATAGCATGGAGATGGAGTTTTTATTTATGTGTTACTTTGAGTTCTGAGGCCTGTGAAGTCCTTGGAATAAGATGGCTGTATACACCATGGTCCTGAGAAGGGAGCAATAAAGGAACTATGTTATCTTAGAATGAAGAGTAAATGTTGGTCCCAAGGCAGCGATGTTGGAATAAAACCTGAAAATGTTACTTAAAACAGAATCCAAATAAATTCAGATGTATTATCACTCCAGGAAGAAGCTATCACAAATAACTTTATACACTAAAGTCACAAGGACTGAAACCTACAACGTTGGTAGAGTCAGAGACTTTGGTCTGAATACTGTTAAAGTCATAATTTTGGATTACAGGAGGTGTATTTTCAGGTTTTGTATCAGGGTATGTTCTGGGTACCATCCAAAAATTGTTTTCTTTTTTCTTTCTAATGTATCAAGGAGTGTTTTGTGATTAATAAGATTATACTTTTGCCGTGTATTTTAAAAATTCTGAATTTTTGTCCCAAGTAGGTAGCTTGATTTATTCTATTATATCATTTTTTTTCAACAGTAGACTTGTATTGTTAAGGCAAAATTTGAAGCATTGCATGCTTCAGCATCTATGAGAGACAACTTCATTAAAAAATTTGATTTATGTAACAAGGCTTCAGTCTTGAATCTAACTTGTACAGTAATAACATCAGCTGGGATCATAACACTGTACCAGTGTGAATGTGTTATGCTTCAAATTTGACTGACAACCTTAACTTAATTGGCAGCATAATTCTTTGCAGAATCATGATACTGTAACAATTATTGTCCATATGCAAAATCATACCTGACATTGGACATTGTTGTAAGTTTTGCAAGCACAGGCTAGTTGGGTATGGTCAGTATTTTGGTTATCTCAAATTCCATATTCATTCAGCTATTTGCAATGAGCTGTCAGTATTTGAGAGATATGATCTGCATACATGGACACTGAAATTCATTAGCCACCTTTCTCATTTGTGTGATAGACAGAATGTCTTGATGGCAGGGTCTGTTAGTGGGGAATATCACTCGTGCTGCTGCTCCTTAATAGTTGCATGGAAATGCTGGTGCGTTCTCCATGCCAACAAATCTACCAATCAGGGTCCACTTGTTTCTGATCTGTGTGATTCCCTGTGTCAAATTAGATTGACTCCAGCCTCATCATAAAATTCACTTTACCCACCCACTTAAAGTTTTATAAAGCTTGTCCCTCTCCACCAGACTTAAAATGTAAACAAGGTTACAAGTGCCAGTAGCCAAACAGTTGAACATGATGCTGCAAGTTTCTGTACTCTGTTATTTCTTGCCAAGCTTCCTAGCTCCAAATCAAATTAATATGGAAGAAAAAATAAATAATTGCATTTATATAGCACTTCCTTAATCTAGCAGACATCCCAAAGTGATTCACAGTCAAGTATTTTTTGAAATGTAGCCACTGTTGCGATGCCAGTACATTAAATTATAGCAATGCTTTTTAATATACATTTTAATCAAAATCAGCATGAGGAATGATGTTGGTTATGGACGGTGTCAAATTTCTAAATTTTATATTTGAAATGGGTAAAATGCATGTGTCTTTTCTAAATTTGGACAGTCTGAACTGCTGACCTATAGATAGTTCACAGTTCAGAAAGTTGGACAAAGAATATATGTGGAAAGGTTCTTGTAAAGTAAGACAGCCTATGAGATTGTGTGAATAATTCGACACAACATAATTTCAAAATCCTTTCCTTCATACTATAATTTCTAAATCAATATAACTGCACAATTTAATTTCACATCCGATACTGCAATTCTGTTGCAGTTGCTTCTCTCAGATTGGTATCTTTGGAGTGAGATGTGCAGGTGGTAGACAAAAGTTATGATATTTGCACCCTGACAAATTTCAGGAATACTGAAACAACACAATGGGCCAAATGACCTCTTTGTGCACTGTAGGGATTTTATTATTCTATGTTTCATTGGATAGGTAATTTTCCAAGATTACTAACAACCACAATGTAGAGATCATATGCAAAAGGATAAGTTCTCTATTATGAAAGGAAATTTCCTTTAAGTTTATGAAATAACCATTAAAAATGGGCAAGATAGATATGAAATTAACTGCTTGTGGTGCAGGGACTGCTTCATTTTACAGTGCTTCCATTTTACAAGGTTAGCTTTGGTAAGAAAGACATTTTTTTTCTCATAGAAAATAGGAGCAGAAGTAAGCTCATCAAATCTGCTGTGCCCTTTAATACTATCGTAACTGATCATCGGACTAATACCCTGTTCCTGCTTTCTTCCTATGCACTTTGTCCCTTTAGTCCTGATAACTGTAACTCCTTCTTGGAAAACATTCAACGTTTTGGCCTCAACTGCTTTCTGTGGTAAGGGATTCCAGAGGCTCACCACTCCTTAAATGAAGGTTCTCCTTATCTCAATCCCAAATTGCCAACATCGTGTGTCTTTAGACTGTGACCCCTAATTTTGAATCAGATATCAACATGAATTGAAAATGTGTTGCTGGAAAAGCGCAGCAGGTCAGGCAGCATCCAAGGAACAGGAG
This sequence comes from Hemiscyllium ocellatum, assembly GCF_020745735.1. Classification (NCBI taxonomy): domain Eukaryota; kingdom Metazoa; phylum Chordata; class Chondrichthyes; order Orectolobiformes; family Hemiscylliidae; genus Hemiscyllium; species Hemiscyllium ocellatum. The sequence goes on along the minus strand of NC_083417.1, from coordinate 18,775,345 downwards.
ATTCGACGTTTCGGGCATAAGCCCTTCTTCAGGAAAGAATCAACATGAATTGACTCATAAACAAATGACTATGTACTATTACTTTGGTGGAAGCTCGTTCCTTTGCATTTGCAATTAGTTTACTCCCTCACCTTGCTGTCAAGCTTTATTCACACTCCTGCAAACCTTATGGTATAATAATTGTGTGAATTCACTTTTTGTGTACTCACAGGTCAGTCTATGGTATAACTTTAGTTACTTGCAACATTGAAACAGTTCCACGTGCACATTGATGTACCAAGCATGCAGGAGATTCCAAACTTTAGATGTGAAATTCAGATCCCAGAACGCATTTCAGATTCTTTTACTCAATTTGTTCCACGTTCCACATCTCACCTCGGAGTCACAGTTTTCCAGGTTCAAGTCTGCTGCCAAGAGCTTTAACAGACAAAAGAAAAGTCAAAGCTACATTCCATACAGTGCTGAGGATACAAATAGGAATCTACCGTTACAATCTTGGAAGCGTGAGCAAAGAACAGCTTGAACTAAAGGAATTCATGTGGAATTTTGGAGAAAATGACAGAGCTGAGAGGCAGCATTACATTCAAGGATCGTTAAATCAAGGATCGTTGAAGCCATGCTTCAATTCAGGATTTTTGAAGAGTTCAGTTTCTGTGAATTTCAGCGTGGCATTATGAAATTTCAATCCTGATATTTCACTACTTGGGCTTGCCTTTCAGAGCTGAAAATGTGTTGCTGGTTAAAGCACAGCAGGTCAGGCAGCATCCAAGGAACAGGAAATTCGACGTTTCGGACCAGAGCCCTTCATCAGGAATGACGAGAGTGTGCCAGGCAGGCTAAGATAAAAGGTAGGGAGGAGGGACTTGGGGGAGGGGCGATGGAGATGTGATAGGTGGAAGGAGGTCAAGGTGAGGGTGATAGGCCGGAGTGGGGTGGGGGCGGAGAGGTCAGGAAGAAGATTGCAGGTTAGGAGGGCGGTGCTGAGTTTCAGGCCAACCTAAAGTGCATGTAGCCAGTGTGTAAAATTGAAAATATCTCCATTGCCATATGATTAAAAGTACACTGGATGGTGGAAGAGGGAACTACTTTACTTACCTTACCATCCCTCACCCTCTTGACTCTAAAGGTGCTATAACAAGGTATGGATCTTTGTCTATCAGTCATAATTTTCCAGAATGTTCTCAGACTGCCTTTAGTAACAAGATTGAAAAGACTGACCAAACAGCCCTGAAACGTCACTTTCCTGATCCACCTCCGTGTTTGGCCTGCACGCCCCTTAGCGATCAAATGATCGCATTATTTGTGTCTCCTTTATGATTACTCTGAGTGCAGAACAGGTAACACAGCATAGATCACTGTTGAGAGAACAATGCCTACTGTTTGTCTTACAAACAGTTTATTAACATGATGTCACTGGGCGTCTACAAACAGAGAATTGAGTATGTTGAACACGTTCAGATCTGTTCCATATTTCGGGAAGGGAACTCAACATTTTGCAACAATGTGTGGAGTGTTTCTTTTCTTCCTGCAGCTTGCATTAATTTTAGACATCAGTTTTTCATATTGTACTGAAATCATGTGGAGGAATTGGACTTCCCTCAGGGAGAACAAACACAGCTGTCACCAACTTGATTTGATCTCCAACAGCCGAAATTCGCGTAATTCTTTTCTTTAAAAAAGTTTTTCTTATGGGGAATATCGAAGAGAGACAGGGAATTTATTGCCCCTCTCTTAATTGCTCAAAATCACACCAACAAAGGTTACACAGGAGCACTATGACAAGTGCTATTCACAGAACGTTACTGAACCAGGTGGATTTCTTTCAACAATTCATGGTCATTTTCTGGTGTTAATGCAAAAAAAATTACCAGATTTAATGAATTCAATTTCTCAATTTACCATGGTGAGATTTGAACATAATAAAAATCTCTGCATTATTAGTACCATAACCACTCTGTGACCATACTAGTTGGCTGTAATAAATAATTTGTTATCACTGAGATCTGCTCAGAAACTGGTTTTGGGCTATACACAGTAACTGAGATCATGCATGAAACTTGCTGCGGGATAACATGCCATGTCGAATCAGTTGGCCCAGCAACAATCCATACATGCCAACATGAGGGAAAGCTAAATTTGTGTGCAAATGAGACAATTATCATCACATGCACAGGAAGCACCTGCCTCACTGTATATCAACATCATCATTAAGTTAAAGGGGCATCCTATTCTGAATTAAAATAGGCTAACGTTAGGATTACTGCTGTTCCTATTTTCATTAGAAAATCATTTATTTAACTGTTTTCATTTAGCAGCAAAAGGATGAAGTTTGGCAATTAATTGTCTCATGATTATTGATTTTGTTTAATAAGGTTTTTGATATTATCATGGCTATAATGCTCAAGGCCACAGCACTGAATGTAGCTAGTGTTGGTTCAACCTTGACAACAATAGCTATATAATAATAGAATAAAATCCCAACGCTATGGAAACTGGCCCTTTGGCCCAACCTGACTCGCCAAAGAGCATCCTAGCCAGATTCACCCCCCCCCCCCCCCCACTATCATTGTAACCCAATATTTTCCCTGGATAACTCACCAGCCCTGAACAATGTGGGCAATTTATCATGGCCAATCCACCTCACTTGCACATCTTTGGACTGTGGATGGAAACCAGAGCACCCAATAGAAACCCACGCAGACACAGGGAGAATGTGTAAACTCCACACAGATAATTGCCTGAGGCTGGATTTGAATCAGGGTGTCTGGCACTGTGAGGCAGCAATACTAACCACTGAGCCACAGTGCTACCACAATATGGGAAGTTGCCTAGGTATGGCCTACAAATATAAGAGCACAACTATAAGCCATTCAGCTCCTCAAGCCTGTTTTTTTTCCCATTCAGTTAAATGCTAGATTATTTATATCTCTTATCAATTTGCATGCCTTTCTTCTATATGTCTTGAATATCCTTTAACAAAAATACATAGGGTCTCCACTAACTAACCAAGCATTCACATTATTAGGGTAGGATAAGCAGATTTTGCTATCCCTTGCATAATTAAGTATTTCCTGATCTTATTCCAAAATGACCTCTAATTTTCAGGATGTTGGTGGAATTTGGTGAGGTCCGTAGTGTTTGGGGATGTGCAGGTTAGGTGGGTTAGTGATGGTAAAAATCGCATGTGGTGTTATGGGAATGGAGTGGAGGGTTGGGGTTGGGGGGAGGGGAGTTTCCAGATGGAATGCTCTTTGGAGGCTTGGTGCAAACTTGATAGGCTGAATGGCCTCTTTCTACATTTTAGGGATTCCAAGATTCTATGCAATTGGGTGTGGGCAGTAGATTCTGATCTAGCCAATGATGTCCACAACCCATGAATGAATGAAAACAAAAATGAAGGCCACTTGCCCACATTGAGAAGGCCTTCTGCTACTTGGGGAGGTTACCAGTTAAACCTAGGTGACCTCCCAACAACTTTCCATGGAGTCTTTCTTGATGGGTGCTCCTTTGCCTTTGAGGGAGTCACCCCCATGACCAATGGTCAGTGCCCATAGCAACCCTTGCTCATAACCAGATCTGCACTGAAACTTGTAAATGCACTCTCAGAGAAAAGTGAAGATATTCTTATCTCAATGTCTGTTAATGTGACCAAAACAAAATCTAACACAATAGCCTTGAAGTGGTTAATAATGCTAATGCTGTATTTCTACTGCATTTCCCTCTGCCTTCTGACCACGGAAGAAATCGGCAAAAACATGCATGAAATGCAATGTTAAAAATCACACAGCACCAGGTTATAGTTCAACAGGTTTATTTGGAAGCACTAACTTTCGGAGCACTGCTTCTTCATCAGATCATTGTGGAGCATCAGGAAGGAAAATTAGTGCTTCCAAATAAACCTGTTGGACTATAAAATGGTGTTGTATGATTTTTAACTTTGTACACCCCATTCCAACACCGGCATCTCCAAATCATGAAGTGCAATGATTGTTATAGTTGTATCTTCATACACTTCTCTTGGACAATAATGTGGATTCCACACTTTCCAAATTTGAATGAGGAAGTGAGCTTCTCAGTGGATACCTTTGAGCAGAGGGGTCTTTTTTTCTCGGTGTTTCCACTTTAATTAGCTCCAGAAGAAGCTCTGCGCAGTGAGATTTGGGTGGTCTGAATGAATCTGTGTCAACATCTAGGTCAAACTTTATGACGTTAGCAAGGCTAACCTTGTTCAGCCCAAAACCTGAAGTGCAGGAAATACAAGCGGCTGTGGTATGCTTTTTAAATGTTCTCATTCATTCAGGGAATGTGAGCATTGCTGGCAGTGTCAACAATTATTGCCCATCCCTAATTACCCTTGAAAGTATGATAGCATGCTGCCATTCTGAACTGCTGAAATATGTGTGCTGTAGGTAATCCCAAAGAGTTGTTAGGGAATTTCCTCACACAGTGAAGGAATAGCACCATATTTATCAGGATGGTGTTTTTGGAAGTTCCAAAAAAAGTGCCTGCTGCCATTGCCCTTCTAGGTGTATTCGCTGCAGATTTGGGAAGCCTTACCAAGTTGCTGCATTGCATCTTGTATCTGTTTTATTCAGCAATCATGTTGTGTAAGTAAGAGAGGGATTGAATAAACATTTAAGATGGTGGATGGGCTGCTGATCAAGCAGATTAATCAAGTTGTCAAGCTTCAATTGTTGTTCATACTGCAATCATACAGGCTGGTGAAGCCTCTTGCATCAGACTTCTGACTCGAACTTTGTAGGTAGTGAAAAAGTTTGAGACTCAAGAGATTACCCATTCTCTGCACTGTTGCTGCATCCACAGTGTGAGTTATCCATATCTATATGACTGATCCAGTTAAGTGTTTGTTCAGTCCATCTCCTAGAATGTTGCTGGTGGGCGTTTGGTTACGATAATGTCATCATGTGTAAACAGGAAGTGTTTAGAATCTTTCTTCTTGCCTGGCATTCATGTAATATGAATGTTATAAGATATTTACAAACTCAAGTCTGAATGTTGCATGCCGACTTTGTCAGTTTCCGTATCTGAAAAATTGTAAGTAGAAGTAAATACTGTTGGCAAGTGTTATCAAGGTTAGAGGTGTGTCTGAATTTTGTGATGACTCATAGTTGCACTTTTTGGGTATTCTTTCCTCAGAACCCAACATAAAGAATGGGCCTCTCAAATGTCAAATCTAACACTGACCTTGCTTTTGTGCATTTCCTGTGCAGCCGCAATTTTGTATGTCTCGCTCTGTTTAATCACCCTGTGATCTGTATCTCCTTCTATGTTATGATCTGCTTGTACTGCATGCAGAACAAAACCCTTCACTGTACTTAATAAATCAAAACAAATGACTTGTGTATGATTGCCATAGGATCATGGGTGCTCCAAAATATATGAGTATGAATGTCAATAAATCAGACATTGTATAACATCTGAACATAGAGAATGAAGGTCCTTTAAATATTATATACCATGACATTATTGACTATTTGCATTACTACAGAGTTTCATTGATTATGCTTTGAAGCTAATTTGGTACAAGCAGTCATGAGTGGTTCCTTGAGCTTTATTCTTACCCTGCTGTTTGCAATGAAGAAGCTTTGCAACTGTGGAGGATGTTGATTCATGTATTGATAATTCCAACTCAGACAAACAATTATGAGTGGCAATACAGCATTTATCAAACTGAACAGCCCCGATCAGCACTGTGTTATTAATCATTAATAGCAATAGGTGGACATGTGTCTTTTTCCCAGGGTTGCAAATAAAAGTAAAGATTGCTGCCAGTACTTTTCATTCAATTTTCTGCTCTTTTACTGTCAATCTCTTCAGACATCAATAGCAGAAAAAGAAACTAAAACAAATGAAACATTCAATGAACCAGTAAAACATTTGTGGGCTGAAAGGGTTAAAGTCTTAACTTGTGATCCTGCTCTTTTGGCACTTTGTGTGAGGTGGACTGGTTGACCTTAGCAGTACAGAGGGCTCTAATTTGAAATGAATTTGTAACTAGTTCAACCTGTAGCCCAGTGGGTATGGGATTTCCTTTATAATAAATTCCAGATTTTAACTTTGTTGATAGATGTCTTAGGGGTCTTTGTGCTCTAAGGGTCAAGCACACTGTAAAAGGTGTTTACTGCTGATTGACTAGAGTAGAGAAATAAGGTGTTGGTTGATGTATTATATAAAATTGGCTCATATATATCATAATTTATCAAGCTACAAGTTCTCCATTATTTGGTAGGTCACCTTGGATCCTAGTAAAACAGTTAGATCCAATTTTCTTTCCTATTGAGATTTTAATTCTTTACTAAACCAAAGGAAACTTCACAGTTTTTTTCCCCCATAAACCATGAGGTAGCAGACTACAGTTTAATTGAAGGTGGGGTACAGCAATGGCCTATTACATCTCTGACGTGACATTTTTTTAATGTCAACTCATGCACCTGTTTCTTTTTTTAAATGGAACATCAAATAAAGGGGCTCGAAATTCAGCTTCATAATGTCACTGGAGCCACTGCTACAAAAGCCAGAGGCCCTCAGATCTTGCTGTTGATCCTACTAGGTATGAGCAGAAAGTATTGTGCTGTGGGAGCTTGTTGGAAGAAGATCCAAGGTTTCCAGGGATTTTTGTTTGAAAGACCCAAATTCTAATGTGCCTCAGAGAGGGAGTCAACTGGATCTCAGTTTCTGAGTGAATACACACATGAATGTCATCTTTGTGCTGGAGCTCAATGACCGAAGTTGGAGTGCTCTTGGTTTTGGGGACTGAATATGACAGATATTAACCAGTTAGCCCCCACTGTTTAGTAATTTGCCTCAATGCCTGTGGCTAATTTGCCTGCACCAATTAAGATACCAATGGCAGCAAGTAGATTACATACAGCTATCCAAAATCTCATTTCCAGAAATTTTCAGAGATGTCAATTTACACGTCAAAACAGGTGGGACTTAAACACAGCTCCCAGGTAGGGATACTGTCACTGTACTGCAAGGGTCCCTTTAAAGTGCATCTCCGTTAAACCCATTGGACCTAGCTGCAGTGCCAATCTAAAAATTAATTACCTGGCCACAGAACCTGTCCCTATACATATTTTGGGGATGCAGAGCCTAAAATTCACCCTCTGGCAATATTCAAGATGAGTTTGGATAGGTGAATGGAAGGAGTTGAAGAGAAATAGGATCATTGTGATGTAATCCATTTTGAAACATGGATAACAAATGTCAACAGAGACTAGTTGTATCAAATGATCTGGTTCCCTATTTCTATGTAGAATATCATAGATGTTATTAAATAACATGCAGAACAGTATTGTAAAGGACTTTTAATTGGTAACATGATAACAGTTGCACTTTTCATGACAGAGTTGTCACTTAATTTCACCTCCATCTAACATGATGTTTTTGGTGGCTATTTTCTGCCAGAAGAACAAGCAGCTGAATAGTGAGGTTACTTAAGGGTAAACATATATTCGAAACAAACTTTCAGTGAAGCATATAAGCATTTTACCTTAATGACCCTCAAGGTGAAAATTAAAGACCAACATACAAAGCCAGTTCTTCATTCCATGCAGAAGGAGTAATAAGCTGAAGCTGTAAGGAATACATTTTGCAGACACTGATTCCATTGGGATTATATTGTCATCCCATTATATTACTTTTCTTTGCATTGTGCTATATATTACCTCCAGATGCAACTGATCTTCAGTTAATTTCTCTCATCAATAACATCTGGTGAATTTGCACTGGGCTCACAGGGATGAGTGAAAGAGACTATGCATCAGCAGATTGCAATCAAAAATATTAAAAATATATTTGAATTTAAGTTACGTCCTGATTATGAAATTGATCGAAGTCTGTTCCTGTCGATTATTAGTCATAAGCAGTTCCTCTGGGGCCTAACATTCAAACAAGATTTCAAACAGTTTGTGTAAGATCAAAACAAAATGTTGGATGGGTAATTTTGAATGATATCATGAAATTGCAACCAGTAGGAAAAAAGTTATGCACAGCCAGGCTGTAAATTTACTTCATTAGGCTTTTCATCAATTCTTCATAGGAAGAGCAACAACATGGAGGATGGCTTTGGGGGTTTACCCAACGGCTGGAGAACCAGCAAGAGTCTAGTTTCAAGGGAAGGCCCACCAAATAAAGTGCCACTCAGGCACTTCACTGGATTTCCCAGTATCAGGGACCTGAGGGCGGAGGTCCGAATTACTTAGGGCTGCCAGCCAATCAAAGAAGGGTGGCTTTACTTAATGTGGAGCCACTGGGGAGACTGCTGCCAGAATGACCCCCATTCGAGGCCCTGAATCAACCCAGGTTAACATTGGATGGGTGGTTCATTGAAGGGATGGACAAGGTAGTCACTCTTCCCATTGCCAGGTCCTTCAATTGAGCACTCAGCATCTTTTACAATATCCAGGGGAGCTTCCAAGCAACCCAGCATAGGTCAGCTGGTCACCATCCCCGCATGATGAGTTCACGTCTACCATTGAGTTAATATCAACTCAGTTGGATGAGGCCCTTAAATGGGGATTATTTGGATAATTTAGGGACTTGGCTGATGGTGGGGAGAGAAGGTCTTTCTACCACAGAATTAATCAGGGTAAGGAGGGAAAGCGTTAAATTCTACCCAACATTGCAGAGTCAGAAATAATAATGTGTATATCAGAAAGTTACATCGGTGTATGGGAGCCTAAAACAAGGGATTGGAATATAAAATAATCATTTAAAAAAGTAAGGAATTTAGGAGAAAGTTCTTTACTCGGTGATGGGTGAAAATATGGAATTATCCGCTGTTGTGATGGAGTAAATGGCATAGGTGCATCTAAAAAGAAATTCTTTAAGTACATCAGCAGCTTAAGAATAAAAGGATCTATTGCTGCAGTAAGGTGAATTAAAGGTAAAAGGATCACAAGTATCTCCAGAAATCTGCTAGACTGAACAGGAAGACCCATTTTTGGTGCAACATGATCTTCCCGCTCTCTGGTTGGGGCTCTGAAGATTTTCTGGGGATGTTTTTGTAGAAAGCAGCATTTTCCATTCTCGAATGGCATTTTCAGATCGCCTTAGTGACAATTCTAGTGCTGGAGGAAGCAGAGACTGCATGAATGACACCAAGTATCAATACACTTAGAGTTGTCCCTGACCCCTAAAATGCTGTTAGAAAAAAATTCTTAAGTTTAGCCTGTCAATAAGTAAATGAGGAGTTGTAGACACCAATCCATGAATTGACGTCAGGCATAGCTAAACATTGAACCGGGGAACTACTATTGATTACAATTCACCTTTAATTTCTTCTACATTTCTGCTCACTTGTGCACATCAGTAATTTGAAAAAAATGAGTAGCTCGGATATTGTCTGAACTTGTAGATGATCCCGAAATAGTAAGCTTGATAAAGGAATTTGCAAAGTGAGATTGATTCTGGTAGAATAGGCAAATAAGTAACAGATGGATTGCAATGTTGTAAGTCTGAGTTCATACGACTTAGTTTAGAAAAAAATTATGCCTTGAACAAGAGAAGGATTCATTACTTAAAAGAACAGAGGGAGTTTAACGATTATTTTGACAAATATATAAATTTGACCATCCACTCCCAGCAATAAATCTCCTTTCAAGAAACCATGTCTCCTCTACCTCCAGGATTTCTTTAATTCTGCCCTCCTTGCAAACCTGCACTGGTGTTCTGCCTCTCCCTGTTATCTTTCCCTCGTGATCACCTAAATGCACTACACTCTAACTCTCTACCTTCCACAATTATTGTGAAGCCCTGTCATTAAATTTGAACTTTCTGGGTTTTACAACTGTTACCATGCAACTCTACTCCCTCCCCACCTCTATGTAAATATCAAAGCTTGTATTTCTTTCTCTTCTCATTCCTCCTTGCTGTCACCCCTCTATTATTCAATACCCAAGTTCAAAGTTACACCAATTGGCCCCTTTAATAATTTGGAATGGATGCTTCTTTTACTGTATGGGAAATACACAAAAAGACAAATGAATACAAGGGTTATACAATACTTATTAGAAAAGTAACATAACCAAGCTTATAATTATGCTTGTAACATTCAATAGTTCAAAATCCTGACTTCAGTGGTAGCTCTGATTTTAGTTATTGATCAACTTTACCTAACTGACATTTAACGTACGAGACCGCCCAGGACTGACTCATGTTACACACTGGGCTGCCAGATACATGTCAACACTGGATGACAGTGGGTTTTACACAAATCAAGAATCTCAGTGCAGGCTCACTTACAACACCACCAATATTTGTAAGCCCAAGACTTTCTCCCATTAATCTGCCCATGAAAATGGACAAAAACTACTCAAATCAAGGAGTCACTAAATGATTGAATGACAAGCTAAAACATTCCCTTTCAATTATCCCCATCTGGAGACATGCAGTTTGTAAGAATCTCACCTCTGCCATTGTTATGAGTGGAACAGATCATTTCCTCTTTGTGTATAAAAATAATTCATAGTACATGGAGAACATCAAATAAAGAATTAGGTTATTTTTTTTCTTTCCCCCACTGACCCCTCCTCCCCGACCCCAAGTAACAGCTTTTTTTTATGGTTCTTGAGTTACTGAAAGGAAGAGATTCCAATGCTTATGCTTTGACAAAAACTCTGTGGTGGTGAGAAAGGAGAACTGGATAGTTGCAGTGATTAACAGCTGATACACAACACCAAATCATCAAAGTTATAGGAGTATGTCAACAGGTAGTCAATGTGAGATATTGGGCAGCACATTCAATTTGAACAGTGTCCCTTCAACTGTAAACTTGGACACAATTCAGACCACATGAATAGGCTGGCAGAAGTAATCCCACATTAAATAAATTCCTTGTGGATTGGGCCCTGGGGCACAAAATAAACTGCCACAATTCAGTGCAAATTTAGAGCTAGGTTTGTAATCTCACCCAGACATTATAAGGATGGCTGGCATAGAGATTGGAAAAAATGTCATTGACACAGAAGGAAGTTGCTCTTCTAAGGCTGGCGTTAAGGCACATGGTTGGGTCAAAGCAAAAGCAGCTTTATTCCTCATCTGGCTGCACTATCGCTGACACTGGGAGCCCAAGATGGAAAAATATTATACTCCCAAGCACTGGCATCCCTCACCTTGAATAAGACAAAAAAATTGAAATGTCCTGGCTCCCTCCAATGTCTATCATCCAACGAAAAGAAAGCAGGAACTATGGGTAAAATATAGCTCTGTGCAAGAAAAAACAAACAGAAACTAAATATACTTAATTTATTTTTTGTACTTTTCCTTTTTTTCTTAAAGAAGCACATATAAATTAGGCTTAAGTCAGAAGAAGCATTTCCTTCCTTGTTTTGATTGGCAAGTGTGCTAAATACAGGATACTAAACTCCCAGTAGTTGTTTACAAATTTATATCACGAATGAAATTTGAGCCAGCATTGAAGAGTGCTATTTATACCATGTGAGTGCGTTCTAGATGAAAGGAATTCTGCAGAAGTGCCACATAACCCGAAATGTTAAAAGTAATGTGTTAAGATCTAGTGCATCCATTGGTGTCTCTCAATTCTCCTTTATTCTGCTGTTCTTTCAATGGTTTATGGGGAAGCAGTCCAGGAGTGGACATTCCTACTAGCAGGCATTTTATGAATGGATAATTCTCTGGTGTAGTTCCAAAGATTTTTTTTGTGGCATCATAAATGGAGACATGAGCGATTAGCCACTTCAGTTTACTTTGTTCATTGAGAAAATCATCACAGTCACCTTGGAAAGTGTCCTGAACCAATTTTCTGAACTGCATTTTCTAGTCAGTCCTGGACCCTGACATAAAGCTCAGGTGATCTATCACCATGCCTCCAGTCAGGTATTTGTATGTTTTGAGCGAATACTTATGTTAGCACCTGTAACATAAAGAACGGGAAATGGATACATGGTGCTGAGAGATGCATTTATTACAGTTGCAAGCACCTCAGCTTCTAGACAAATACTGTGCTAGTCATTGCAAACCACACTACACTTCCATCAGTGTCTCATGCTTCATTTGGCCTGGAGGTAACATGGAATCAGAGGCCTTCAGGTCACATAATGATGATGCCATGGGCACAAACAGTCACAGAAGAGTAAAGCACAGAAACAGAACCTTCAGTCCAACTCATCCATGCCGATCAGATATCCTAACCAAATCTAGTCCTATTTGCCAGCACCTGGCTGAGATACCTCTAAACCCTTCCAATTCATATACCCATCCAGATGCCTTTTAAATGCTGCAATTGTACCGGCCTCCACCACTTCCTCCGGCAGCTCATTCCATACACGCACCACCTTCTGTGTGAAAATGTTTCCCCTTTGGCCTCTTTTATACCTTTCCCCTCTCAACCCAAACCTATGTTCTCTAGTTCTGGACTCCCCCACCCCAGGGAAAAGACTGTTCCTCATTATTTTATAAGCCTGTATGAGGTCACCCCTCAGTTTCTGACACTCCAGTGAAATCATCTCCAGCTGATTCAGCCTCTTCCGATAGATCGATTCCTCCAATCCTTGAAAGGGTTCAGAAAAGATTTACAACGTCCTTCCAATAGGAAGAAAACCCATGCAGTATTCTAAGTGTGACCCAACATGGCCTCCCAACTCCTACACTCAATGCTCTGACCAATAAAGGAAAGCATACCAAACGCCTTCTTCACAATCCTATCTACCTGTGACTCTACTTTCAAGGAACTATGAACCTGCACTCCAAGGTCTCTTTGTTCAGCAACACTCCCTAGTACCTTATCATTAAGTGTATAAGTCCTGCTCTGATTTGCTTTTCCAAAATGCAGCACCTCACATTTATCTAAATTAAACTCCACCTGCCACTCCTTAGCCCATTGGCTCATCTGATCAAGATCCCATTGTAATCTGAGGTAACCTTCTTCGCTGTCCACTACACCTCCAATTTTGGTGTCATCTGCAAACTTACTAACTATACCTCTTATGCGCACATCTAAACCATTTATATAAATGATGAAAAGTAATGAACCCAGCAGCAATCCTTGTGACACTCCATTGGTCACAGCCTGAAAACAAGTCTCCACCACCACATTCTGTCTTCTACCTTTGAGCTAATTCTTTATCCAAATGGCTAGCTCTCTCTGTATTCCATGAGATCTAACCTTGTTAACCATGGGGAACCTTGTCAAATGCCTTACTAAAGTACATATAGGTCATGTCTACTGCTCTGCCCTCATCAATCCTCTTTGTTTACTTCTTCAAAAAACTCAATCAATTTCGTGAGACATGATTTCCCACACACAAAGTCATGTTGATTATCCCTAATCAGTCCTTGCCTTTCCAAATACATCTAAGTCCTGTCCCTCAGGATTCCTTCCAATGTCAGGCTCACTGGTCTATAGTTCCCTGGCTCTTCCTTATCACAGCTGCAAATGTGTTGCTGGTCAAAGCACAGCAGGTTAGGCAGCATCTCAGGAATAGAGAATTCGACGTTTCGAGCATAAGCCCTACTCTTCCTTATCACCTCTCTTAAAAAGCGGCACCACGTTAGTCAACCTTCAGTCTTCCGGCACGTCACCTAATCTTAAGAAGGGGTCCAGATATCACTTCCCTAGCTTCCCACAGAGCTCTATGGTATGGCTGATCAGGTCCTGGGGATGTATCCACTTTTATGCATTTCAAGACATCCAGCAGCTCCTCCTCTGTAGTATGGACATTTTTAAAGATGTCACCATCTATTTCCCCACATTCTATTTCTCCCATGTCCTTTTCTACAGTAAATACCAATGCAAAATATTGGTTTAGTATCTCCCCCAGCTCCTGTGGCTCCACACATGGGCTGCTTTGCTGATCTTTGAGGGACCCTATTCTCTCCCTAGTCACCTTTCATCCTTAATGTATTTATAAAAACTCCGAATTCTCCTTAACCCTATTGCCAAAACTATCTCATGTTCCATTTTTGCCCTCCTGATTTCCCTCTTAAGTATACTCCGACTGCTCTTACAGTCTTCTAAGGATTCTCTTGATCTCTCCTGTCTTTATCTGACATATGCTTTCTGCTTTTTCTTAACCAAAACTTCAATTACTCATCCCTTAAAGGTGTACTGCATACTAGCTGTGACACAACATAACACATGTAAGGGTCCTGAGACTGCCCAGGTCCTTTGCCTGCCCCAGTCTTGCTTCTGAGGTTGTTGTCTTCACATTCACTACTGTACAAAACTGGCTGTAGGCTGTTTCCTGAATCTCTTGATCCAATCAGATGTCCCACAGTGATACAAGCCTACTAGCACATAAGCGAGGGCTTCTGCCCAAAACGTCGATTCTCCTGCTCCTCAGATGCTGCCTTACCTGCTGTGCTTCTCCAGTGCCAGACGTTTTGACTCTGATCTCCAGCATCTGGAGTCCTCACTTTGTCCTGGTCCTGCTGAAGCCACCAGGAAATATGAAGGTCTCCCAGTGCCCCGATTAATATCATCAAATAAGGACATCTTATGCTGGTCTGGCCACTGGGTTAGAAAGGACAACCCATGCTCACAAGTGACAAATGGGGCTTTAGTCCCAAAAGCACTGTTATTATGTTGTGCAAGCAGTTCCAACCTCATGACCACCAATTTGTTGCACACAGGAAAGGATAACTCCAAATGGCAGTGAAATACCAACACTCATGCAAAGTGGCTTCTTAACAGCATTTAATGACTATCTGCTTCCATGGAGTGGGCAACTGACCCAGACCCCATCCCCTGAAATGTATACCCAGGGTAGTAATGGGTTTAAAAGCCAACTCAATCCAATTCCCAACCCCAATATTTTCCCAGACTGTTCCTTTAACCAGTCTTCCACATCTCAAGAGCAATCAAGCCAGAGGTTTCTAGTAACGTGAAAATAGGCATTGAGACATAACTGAATAAAGAGTGGAGTTGGAAAAAGCACAGCAGGTCAAGCAGCATCGAGGAGAAGTGGAGTCAACATTTCAGGTCAGAACATTTCATCAGGACTGGAGAAGAAGGAGGCTGAGAAATAAGTAGAGGTAAGGAGTGGGGCCAGGGGGGAGAAGTGGATAGGATGATGATAGGTGGATGCAGATAGGAGGTAGCTGTAATTAGTCAGTGGGAAGGGTGGAGTGATAGATCGGAGGGAAGATGGACAGGTTAGGTCAGGTTAAGGGGCAGGGCAGAGAGAGAGCTGGGCGAGGGATGAGATGGAGGTCGGGGAGATTGGGAAGCTGGTGAATTGTATGTTAAGGCCGTACAATTGCAAGGTCCTGAGGCAGAAGATGAGGTGTTCTTCCTCCAGTTTGCATGTGGTCTTACTTTGATGGTGGAAGAGGCCCAGGATGGACATGTTGTCAGGGTAGCGGGAGGCAGAGTTGAAGTGGCTGGCAACCAGATGGTGGAGTTGATTGGAGCATGCGGACCATAAATGTTCCCTAAACAAGTCCCTGGGTTTGCACTCGGTCAACCCCACCTTCCTTGGTGTTAGATGGACAATTGCTAGGTGCTTAGAAAGCGACATGGTTTCAAAATAAAAGGTCCTGAGGGGGTTTGACAGGGCGAATATGGAGAGGATCTGTCTGCATGCAAGGATCTATAACTAAAGATCACCATTTAAAAATGAGTAGTCACTCACTTAAGACAGATGACATTTCGATCCCACCTCTCCTCCACCTCCCCACCCCCTCCAACCCCCAACCTTCGCTCAAACAGACATCATATATCTTTGGAGTTTTCAACTTCAAAAGGCAGTTAAAGACAGCAGTGGAGAGATTCTTGATCAGCAAGAGTGTGAAAGTTTATCAGGAGTATACAGCAATGTGAATAATCAGATTGGCTATGATCTTATTGAATGGCAGAACAGGCTCAATAGACACCTGGTCCTAACTTGAATGTAAAACAAATGAGAACCAGTTTAAATATAAAAAGTTATGCATGTAAGTGATGAAAGAAACAAGACAGGCAAATACAGAGTGTAAGAAGAACCAACAATAAACAGAAACGTCTTCAATACAATAGAACATAGAACAGTACAGTGCTATAATGGGCCTTTCAGTCCAACATGTCAGTGCTGACCATGATGCCATTCTAAACTAATCCACCTGCCATATCCTTCACTCCCTATTCTAAATACCTCTTAAATAGTAAAATGTGGTAAAAGGCACAGCAGGGTTGATTAAGAACCAAAAAGGGAAGGTACACATGGAGGAAAAGACATGGATGAGACCCTAAATGACTACTTTGCATCTGACCTTACCATGAAGATGCTCCCAAGTTGTTAAGTCACTATGAGGGCTAAAAATTAATAAAGTAGAGATATTAGAAAGGTTAGCTCTACTTAACTGTGGTCATTGACCAGACCAGATGCATCCGAGAACACTGACAGAAGTAAGGCTGTAAATTGTATATGGATTTGCCGTAATCTTCCAATTCTCCTTCGTTACAGGATGGTTCCAGAGGACTGGAAAATTGCAGATGTTATACCCTCATTTAAAAATGAATGGAAAGGTAAATCAGCAGCGATGTGTCAGTCAGCTTTGTCGCAGTCATTGCAAAGCTTTTAATAGTCACTGAGACAAATGTGAATTAATTAAGGAAAGCTAGCATAGATTTTGCTAAAGGCAAATAGTCATCAATTAATTTGACAGAACTTTTTGATTAGGTAGCAAGAGGAGTTGATGAGGGCAATGCAATGAATGCTGTATATACAGGAACATCCAAATATCATTTTGTTAAATACCATATTCCTGATGAAGAGCTTATGCTCAAACCCTTTACTCTCCTACTCCTCAAATGCTGCCTGACCAGCTGTGCTTTTCCAGCACCACATTTTTTTAACTCTAAATGCTATATCAGGCTTGTCAGCAAAGTTAAAGCCCTGAGAAATACAAGAACTATGGATGTGAGACTGTCTTAGTGACTAGAAATAGAAAGTAGTGGTGAAAACTTATCTTTAAGACTCAATATGAAGTCCGACCAAGTAAGTAGTGCAATGGTCTTAAGGAGTGGAGGGGTGGGGTGATCCATTTTGGCCGAAAGAACAAGGAAAAACAAGTTAAATAAAGGATACAGGAGCAAAGGAACCAGGGAGTCAGTGGACAATTTGATAAAGATGGCAGACTCATTTGAAATAATGGTTGAAGGGGGATAAAGGATCTTGAGATTTATAAAGAGAGACATAAGTACAAAAGCAAGGAAGCGATGGTGGACTTTTGCTAAAACTCTGTCTCGGCCTTAGCTGGATATTCAGCTAAGTGTCCACTTATGGGCCATACTCTTTAGGAAGGACATGAAGATGATGCAGAAGAGATGTAAAGTATGGTTTGGGGATGAAAGACTTTACCTACAAGGGTATTTTGGCAAAGCTGTGGTTGTTCTCTCTTGAGAAGAGAATTGAAAATCGTGAGACATCTAGGCAGAATAGGTAGAATAAACTATTCTCACTGGTAGAAGGGTTGCAAACCATGGGAGAAAGTGAGAACTGCAGGTGCGGGAGACCAGTGTCAAGAGTGCATTGCTGGAAAAGCATAGTAGGCCAGGCAGCATCCGAGGAGCAGGAGAATTGATGTTTCGGGCATAAGCCCTTCATCAGGAATGTGGTTTGTGGGCTAGGGTCTGAGAGATAAATGGGAGGAGGGGTGGAGTTAGGACAAAGGTAGCTGAGAAAGTGATAAGTAGATGAAGGTGAGGGAGAAGGTAATAGGTCAGGATTGGTGGAGTGGATAGATGGGAAAGGTGATGGACACGTCAGGAAGGTAGTGGTATGTTGGAGGCTTGGGACTGGGATAATGTAAGGGGAGGGGAAATGAGGAAGCTGTTGAAATCCACATTTATCCCATGTGGTTGCAGGGTCCCAAGGAGGAATATGAGGTATTCTTCCTCCAGGCATCCAGTAGTAACAGTTAGGCGGTAGAAAAGGCTCAGGATCTGTATGTCCTTGACCAAGTGGGAGAGGGAGTTGAAGTGTTCAGCCACAGGGCGGTGAGGCTGGTGGGTGCGGGTGTCCCAGAGATGTTCTCTGAAATGATCCACAAGAAGACATCCTGTCTCGCCAATGTAGAAACCACATCGGATGCAACGGATACAGTAGATGATATTGGTAGAGATACAGGTAAATTTATGATAGATAAATTTACCTGTACCCTTTGGGGCCTTGGATGGAGGTAAGGGGAGTTGTGAGGGTCCTGGTTTTGCACTTCCTGCAGTGGCAGGGAAAGGTGCCAGAAGTGGGGTGTGGGCTGATGGGGGTGGGGAGGGGATGTGGACATGACGAGGGAATGGTCTCTCCGGAATGCTGTTTGGGGTGGGGAGGGAAATATATCTCTGGTGGTGGGGTCTGTTTGGAGGTGGTGGAAGTGGGAGTGGATAATGCAATATATGCGGAGGTTGGGGGTGAAAGGTAAGGACCAGGGGGATTCTGTCCTTGTTGCATTGGGAGGGGTGGGGTTCAAGTTTGGTGGTGTGTGAAGTAGAGGAGATGTGGTGGAGGGCATCGTCAACCATGTGGGAAGGAAAGTTACGATCTTGGAAGAAATAGGCCATCTGGGACTTTCTGAACTGGAATTGGTCACCCTGGGAACAGATGCGACGGAGAAATTGGGAATAAGGGTTGCATTTTTACGGGAGGTAGGGTGGGAGGAGGTGTAGTCTAGGGAGCTATGAGAATCGGTGGGCTTGTAGTAGATGTCTGTGGTTAGTCAGTCATCAGATACGGTGATGGAGAGGTCCAGGAAGGGGAGGGAGGTGTCTCAGATGGTCCAGGTGAATTTGAGGTTGGGGTGGAACGTGTTGGTAAAGTTGATGAACTGTTCAGCCTCCTCATGGGAGCATGAGGTGGCGTTGATACAGTCATCAATGTAACAGAGAAACAGGTGGGGGGTAGTGCCAGTGTAACTGCAGAAGATCGACTGGTCCATGTACCTGACAAAGAGGCAGGCATAACTGGGTCCCATGTTGGTCTCCATGACTACCCCTTTGGTTTGGAGGAAGTGGGAGGATTGGAAGGAGATGTTGTTGAGGGTGAGGACCTGTTCAGCCAGGCGGATGAGGGTGTCAGTGAAAGGATACTGGTTGGGACGGCATGAGAGGAAGAAACGGAGGGCTTGGAGACCATCGTCGTGGCAGTTTGATGTATACAGGGGTTGGATGCCATAGTGAAGATGAGGCGTTGGAGCTGGGGAAATGAAAACCTTGGAGGAGGTGAAGGGTGTGGGTGGTGTCACAAACATAAACCTTGGGGGAGATATTGATTTAAGTGATTGGTTTAAAAAAAACGGCAGCAAGCTGAAGAAAGATTTATACAGCAAGTCATTAGGATTCGGAACGCTCCATCTGACAGTGGGTAAAAGCAGGTTCAATCATGGCATTAAAAATAGAATTCAATATCCTCAGGAGAAAATACTTGCAGGGCTGTGTTGAAAAGGTGAGTGAAACTAGCTGAGTCGCTGTTAGAGATAGCCAGCATGAATATGACAGTTTGAATGTCCTTTGTTGGTTCTGTACCTGTTTATGATCTATGCATTATTATATCATCTGTTCTCTTTAGTTACGGAATGATATAAATGCACTAGAAGTAGATTATATTCACAACAGTATGGAATTAGACCATTTGGCCCAACAAGTCCACACCGAGCCTCCAAAGAGTAACCCACCCTGACCCATTTCCTTACATTTACTAATGCACCCAACACTACGGGCAATTTAGCATGGCCAATTCACCTGATCTACACATCTTTGGATTGTGAAAGGAAACCAGAGCACCCGGAGGAAACCAACACAGACATGGGGAGAATGTACAATCACCACACAGACAGTCGCCCGAGGTGGGAATCGAACCCCGGTCCCTGGCACTGTAAGGCAGCAGTGCTAACACTGAGCTACCGTGCTGCCCCTCTAATAAGATAAGAATGAATGAATGACAATTGGCCACAGTACAGGAAGATACATCCCAACATTTGTTCTTGCTCTCACAATGTTTTTCTATGTCGTGTTCAAAGTAGAATCTCACCAGTAATAACCAAGGCCAAATACCTAATGTAACAAAAATGTTTTCACTGAGCCAGATATCTTTGAGTTTTCTCCAAATGTAGTTCTAAACAGTACACACTTCCGTACTAGGGGTTAACACCTTTCTAGATGCTGGAGTCAAATAATGGGACTTTTTACAGTAGAGTTGATAGCAGTTTTTTTATGGAATCAAAAGCACTGCACCTGCCAAAATAAGCAATATGTGCAGTTTCTCTGAGGGACAGTTCTCTCTCATAAATCAGACTATTTCAAATAGCAGTTAAGCATGCTTCATAACATACATAAGCTATATTTATCGATGCAAGATTTTTAAAAAGGGTTTATCCAGTGTAAACACTAGGACTACTGTTGAAAGCTTGGCAAGTCCTCTTTGCTTAATTTGCTCATAAATTGATCCTACCACATGCGTGTCTGACAGGGAAGTGGATTATTCATTTTCATCTTTAACTCAAACAGCTTACAGAAGCTCCATTCCAATAACTATCTAAAACTGGTAGTGCTCTGTAAAGTGGCGTGAATTAGCAAAAGTTCTGGGAAAAACTGACAGTTTTCAAAATTTTAAAGGGAGAATTCTTGAGGGGGGGGGGGGTGGGATTGAACTAACACCAGCACGACTTTGAACTGGCTTTGAAAGGGGATTCCAAAAAGTGCAACAGTGAAGTCACAGCATTCATTAAATTACTGATTTTCTCTCCATTTTATATTAATAGGAATGCTTCTCAGCTGGTTCTTATTCTTCTGGTCAGGGTACTCTGTACTTACATCCATAGGCCAATTGGGTTGCCATGACATTCTTTCTTTCCTTGACTTAGACGTCTTGATGAATTATGTCACTGTGAATTTGAAGTTCCATTATAGAGTACCCCACTACCCCTACATTTTAAATATAACTTTGTTACTTAAATATGAATAATGTCATGCCTGCTGAAGAAATCTGTAAGTACACAGTGATATAATTTGCCCATTTTTCTTTGCAGGAGTAAAGATCCTAAGGCAACTAAGGTGGTCTGAATAAGTGAGGACTAAGTACTGAGATCAGAGGGATAAGAAACAGCTGAGAAACATTTTCAGTTATTAAATAGAGAGAAAATTGAGGGCCTTGTTTAATATTATGTTTGTGTCATATAATTGAGTTAAAAGAAATACTTGTATTTATATAGCACTTATCACCTCATCCAAACACCTCAAAGTGCTTTTCACAGTGAATTACTTCGAAAATTCACTGACTGCTTTGTGTATCATTTAGTTCCCAGACAAATAAGGTCAGTAATTGTTGGTCCATCTTTTTCTCTCTCTAATGTTCTTTCATTTCGATGACCTTTAGGAATATACTCAATACTAACTTTACCCTGATGTTATGCCAAATGGCTATTCCTCAAGATTGAACCTGGATGTTGAATTAGAATGGTTTTCTTGAGTGGGGGGCCTCAAATGTGTAGAATTGAAACTGTTGGTCATTATACTTCCTGTACCATGATCAGTTCCACTGACTTTAATAGAACTGAATATCAAGCAAGCTATGTGAAAGAGGGTTAATGCCATACCATGCTATGAGCCTTAATAGGCTTTTTTAACCAAGGAAGTTACTGTCACAGGTTGTGGTACCAATCGCTGGCAATATGTGAGATGGAACGGAGTGTTGCTATCAATCCTTCTTTCTAGATATTTTAAATCAACTTGTTCAGGCCTGTTCTGGAACTTGACTGGGGCAGATGGGACTTGAACTCATACCTTTTGGCAGAGTGGGAGGGATAGCACCACCATGCTCCAAGAGTCCTCCTACAATTCTTCTCCCTATGTTATGTTCAGTTAACAGTGATGTGGGTAAAACACGAGAGATTCTGAACAACAAGAGCCTTTTGTCTTAATAACAGGATGAGGATTATTGCTTGATCATAAAAGGTATAAGTTATTTTTGATGATTTTAAACATTTGTGGGCGGCACGGTGGCACAGTGGTTAGCACTGCTGCCTCACAGCGCCTGTAGACCCGGGTTCAATTCCCGACTCAGACGACTGACTGTGTGGAGTTTGCACGTTCTCCCCGTGTCTGCGTGGGTTTCCTCCGGGTGCTCCGGTTTCCTCCCACAGTCACAAAGATGTGCGGGTCAGGTGAATTGGCCATGCTAAATTGCCCATAGTGTTAGGTAAGGGGTAAATGTAGGGGTATGGGTGGGTTGCGCTTCGGCGGGTCGGTGTGGACTTGTTGGGCCGAAGGGCCTGTTTCCACACTGTAAGTCTAATCTAATCTAAAAATAAAATTATCATTAACATTAACAAAAATCAGAGATGACACATCTGACCTCAATGGGATATCATGTTACTCTTTGGCTGTTCATCCAAGACTATGTGACATCATTTGATTACATGGGGATACCTACACAATCTCCAACATTAAACCTTTCAGAACCCTGTACAACAGTTATCACAAGCTTACCTGATCTTGTAATCAGCCACATGCCAGCTTGAAGAGAATAACTACTTCTCTTTCTTTGTAAGAACTTTTGTAATTTAGAACAATTCAGATCCAGACAGTTCAGTAACACAATCTATTTTCCATTTACCCCTTGGGGGAACTTTGTATAATCCATCTCTTGTAGAGCAGAGTGGAAAAGTTCAAAGGAAAAATAATTGAGAGTCTTTCAACAGTTTTCTGGTGTCCTTCCTAAAAACTAAAAACTGACTTGAAGAAATTGTCCTTTTTTTTGTTTATGAAGGGAACAACTGATAAGAAACCAATCAATAGAGTCATAGAGTCATAGAGATGTGCAGGATGGAAACAGACAACCTAATCTAGTCCCACTTGCCAGCACTTGGCCCATATCCCTCCAAACCCTTCCTGTTCATACACCCATCCAGATGCCTTTTAAATGTTGCAATTGTACCAGCCTCCACCATTTCCTCTGGCAGCTCATTCCATACACGTACCACCCTCTGCATGAAAATGTTGCCCTTTAGGTCTCTTTTATATCTATCCCCTCTCACTGAAACCTATGCCCTCCAGTTCTGGACTCACCCACCCCAGCGAAAAGATTTTGCCTATTTACCCTATCCACACTCCTCATGATTTTATGAACCTCTATAAGGTCACCTTTCAGCCTCTGACACTCCGGGGAAAACAGCCCCAGCCTATTCAACCTCTCCCAAAACTCAAATCATCCAACTCTGGCAATATCTTTGAAAATCTTTTCTGAACCCTTTCAAGTTTCACAACGCCCTTCCGATAGGAAGGAGACCAGAATTCTAACCAATGTCCTGTACAGCCACAACATGACCTCCCAACTCCTGTACTCAATGCTCTGACCAATAAAGGAAAGCATCTCAAATGCATTCTTGTAATGGCTTAGAGTCTGAGTTGTAATAATTACAAGACTGTCAATATTAACTTTCATTACACTGAAACCAAAGGCAACTTCTATATATGTATGTTAAGATGTTGAAATTTAGAAGTTGTTTGTCAGTTCTTAACAGGATGTGTTATTACAGAATTCATAGATTGAATCAGTTGGAAACTGTTCATTGTTGTGCACTTCAACTATGAACACATTAACCTTTCTGTAATGGCTAATCAATATATCTCAATTTTATCAAACAGGATTTATTAACATTATATTAAGTCATAAATATCTCTAAATATTTCTAAACAGCTTCTCTCACCC
Organism: Hemiscyllium ocellatum; assembly: GCF_020745735.1. Taxonomy (NCBI): domain Eukaryota; kingdom Metazoa; phylum Chordata; class Chondrichthyes; order Orectolobiformes; family Hemiscylliidae; genus Hemiscyllium; species Hemiscyllium ocellatum. The sequence goes on along the minus strand of NC_083417.1, from coordinate 18,751,679 downwards.
TGGGAAAAAAACAATTTTGTAGATATAGTATCTCATTCCATTGGAAGCATGAAATTAAAGTGTCAAGTTTTAATTAAAACTTCTTCATATTTTTAGTCTGTTGTTATAATTTTCCCTTGACCTCAATGTGTACGTACAAATCCTTATTTTCAAGATCAGAGTGGTACTGGAAAAGCACAGCAGGTCAGGCAGCATCCGAGGAGCAGGAAAATGGATGTTTCAGGCAGGAGCCCCTCATCAGGAATGAGAAATCCTTATTTTGCCTACTGCACAATAATTTGAATGGAATTTACATTTCCTGATATTTACAATCCAATTGCCTGACCAGCTTGCCTGGTGTCTGCTGTGTTGGGTATTTCAGATTTTCAGTCAAAGGCACCAATTTAAACTGCCATTGGAAGAATGCATTCGTGACACTGCTAAATCTTTGTGGAAAGTTTCTCTCTAGGCCATTCTTTCACCACTAACTGTCACATTCAGGCCTTGCATAATAACAGCAGACCCCAGTATGCCCTCCAGAACGTGTAGTATCCACTGCTCACAGAAAACATCAAGTGTTTGGGAGACATTGTGCTTCTTCTCTAGGGTTACTTTAGTTCAAACCAAACAACAGAAGTGGAGCAGGGAACCAGAGGGACGACCCTTATGAGCAATGTCCAGTGTGGATCTACAAATTGCTCCGTTTTCTATTGCAATCTGTTAAGTGAAACAGTAGCTTTTTTGTTACAATCATTGCTGAACTATGTTATTCATAACATAATTCATAAGGGTGGCTCAGTGGTTTGCAATGCTGCCTCACAGCGCCAGGGACCTGGGTTCGATTCTAACCTCAGGTGACTGTCTGCGTGGAGTTTGCACATTCTCCCAGTGTCTGTTTGGATTTCCTCGGCGTGCTCTGGTTTCCTCCCACAGTCCAAAGATGTGCAGGTTAGGTGAATTGGCCATGCTAAATTGCCCATAGCTTTCAGGGAGGTGTAGGCTAGGTACATTAGTCAGGGGTAAATATAGGGATAATAGGGTAGGGGAATGGTCTGGATGGGTTACTGTTCAGAGGGTTGGTGAGGATTTGTTCAGACAAAGGGCCTGTTTCCACACTGTATAAAAGAAAATATATACGTATTCAAACTGCTTCAAAACAATTAGTTAATTTTTGCAAAATGTTGATAGCATTGTCTGAAGTCCCCTGTTGACTATTCTTCACCTTAGTAACCATTATGACCTGCTGTCAGCTGTCTGCTTTGGAAAGAACAATGTGAAAAGAGAAAACATAAAGGCTATACAATAGTATCATTGCTCTCAAGCACAAAAGTGCATTGATGTACCACCAAAAATTGTCGAACTAAAACAAACCTAGAGCAATATAAAGAAGGAAATAAAATGGAAAATGGTGCAAAACAAAGTTCTTCTTCAACGTGTAAAGAGAGAAAAAAAATAAAGTATTGAGTCAGGGCAAACCTTTCATCTGAAAAGACTGTTCACCTGCATCAAATTGTATTTTCTCAGTTAGGATCAAAAATCATAGCTTTTCTAACATTTTGCCTCTAAGATTTCCAATAATTTACTTTTTGTTCTCTTTTCATGGGCTGTGGACATTGTTGATGAAGCCAACATTCATTGCCCAGTCCTTGAGAAGATGATGAGGTGTCTTCTTGAATTGCTGCATTTCTTAGAGTGTAGGGACACCCACAATGCTGTTAAGATGGTAATTCCAGGACTTTGACACAGTGGTGATGAAAGTACAATAATTTAATTCCAAATCAGAATGTTGTGTGACTTCGAGGGAAATTTGTAGGTAATGAAGTCCCCATGTAGCCATTGCTGTTGTCGTCTAGATTTGAGAATGTGCGTTTGGAAGAGGCTGTCTAAGGGGCCCTCTTGAGTTACTGCAGTGCATCTTGCAAGTGCCACACACTGCTGCTCTGCGTCAGTAGTGAAGGGAATGAATTTTGAAAGTGAAGTGCTTGATTATAGATATTGCCAAGCTTATCTAGTGTTGTTGGAGCTATAATCATCTTGGTAAAACAAAATTAGATCAGCCCAGGTTCTGGTATACTTTTAGATTGCCAGCTCATAAAAACTATGTAATTCTATAAAACTGGTGAATTCATCCAACCCATTGAGCTATTAATAGATTATATCATTCAGGCTCCTCTAAAATGTGGAATGACATGAATTATCCAATTGTAGCAGTTTATCAACTTTAGACAGTAATCTCTGAACCAGAGGACAAACATCAAATGGGAAAGCTTCTAGTCAGAGCAAAGATGAAAAATAGCTTGGTTATAAGAACATTTTTTAAAAATGAAATCTTTCCCCGTCACAAAATATTCCTGAAGAAAACTCAATGCTCCTATCAGCAATGTGGGATTCATTCTGTTAATTTGTATTGTGTGCTGAACAGAACAAATGCAATGAAGAAGTTAAAAATCACACAACACCAGGTTATTGTCCAACAGGTTTATTTGGGAGCACTAGTCTTTGGGGTGCTGCTCCTTCAGTAGGTGGATTGTTAAGACACAGAATTTATCGCAAAAGTTTACAGTGTGATGTAACTGAAATTATATATTGAAAGAGACCTGAATTGTTTGTTAAGTCTCATCTTTTAGAATGAACATGTTGGTTTTGCTGCACAACTGGACTTGAAAATCATTTAGTTAAAATAAAAGCACCTAAAGCAGGGATATAAACACAGCTGGGAAAAAAAATCAAAGGAGTTCTCTGCAACTTTCCCTTTCCACTAAGATAATCTGGAATTTGCAAGATTATAAGTGAATAATACTCAATCCTAATGAATATAATTGCTCAAGTATGACTCAGTAGTTAGTGCTGCTGCCTCACAGCGTCAGGGACCCAGGTTCGATTCCAGCCTTGGGCGACTGTATGTCTGGAGTTTGACATTCTCCCTGTGTCTGCGTGGGTTTCCTCCGGGTGCTCCAGTTTTCTCACACAGTCCAAATATGTGCAGGTTAGGTGGATTGGCCATGCTAAATTGCCCATAGTGTTCAAGGCTGTGTAAGTTACATGCATTAGTCAGGGGAAATGTAAAGTAATGGGAAATGGATTTGGGTGGGATATTCTTCGGAGTGATGGTGTGGGCTTATTGGGCTGAAGGGCCTGTTTCCACCGTGTAGGGATTCTAAGTAATACCCACTGGGACTCTGCAGCGCATGATAAAATGCTTTATTAAACATTATGATTACGTGTCTCTGTTTATTCATATAATCTTTGCCATGACCTCAACCAATCAAAAAGGAGATAGGATTCCTATATGCATTTATCTGTGTGAAATAAAATCTAAGTACCTTATTTGAGATTTACTAATTTTGCACTTTTTCTGTGATCACCTTGTTCTGTGATCATCTTTAGTGAAATAATCTGCTTATTCCAATATTATTTATATACCTATCAGCGGTTTTAAAAATGTATCATACATAGAGCATTCTATTATTTCCTCTCCATTTAAACAGAATTCTGATCCACGAGCTTCACTTTGCAACTCACATATCATATTTGTATTTCTTTTTACTGGACTACTGTCCAAGACAGTGATAGCCATTTCTTTAAAGCAGGTATTTGACATTGAACAAAATATTGTAATCTTGGCCTCACTAATAACTATAACTTTTTCTTTAAACTCAGTACAAACATCTTTAGGTGCATAACATGATGAGAATTCATCTTAGGACGTTGTCTTGCACACAAGAAAAAAATGAGATGCATGTTTTATTCATGAACTGACATTGCAATAGCTGACAAAGATCAAGGTCTGGAGTGATATAGTCTTAGGGACCATATCAGGTCATACAGAATAACAACTAATAAAATAAATAGATTGTCGAGCATTCTTACAGCAACAGTGGAACCTGTGTTGGGATTGTGATCTTGAAGCTATGGAATGCTTTGGCCAAACTCCATCTTGGAAACTGCAACAAAGTCAAATACCGCTGATGCTGGAAATCTGATATTAAAACAGAATGTGCTAGAAATAAATCAACAGGTCAGACTGAATTTGTGGTGAAAGAAACAGAGGGCTGGGTTTAATGTAACCTGTCACAGTGTGAACCATTATGATCAGGCCTGCTTAATCACAGGGAAGGCTCTGCATCAGTCTCCTAGCAGAGGGAGTACGATGTTATCCCGGATTAATTCAGAGGGGAGAAGGGTCGCCAGTAGCAGAATGGCAATTTAGGCTCAAGGCTGAGCCAATTGGTGATCATTATCCCTGAGGCCACCACAATGTGGTTGTGACTCCTGGGATTTCATGGGATAGACACAGCTGTCCTGCGGTCTCAGAAAGCTGCACAGCAAATCCCGTCAATTTGGCCTGTTAGGTCCCAGAAGCGAGGATAGGAGTATGGGAAGGGGGTGTTCGATGGCTTGTATTTATTTGTAACCCTATAGTCATTGAAGTGACCCAGCATCAGGAATGGGAGCCTATCCCTTCCTAAATTTCATCCAACCTCTCTACCTTCAAGACCTTCCCACCTGTTCCTTACAAGTTCACCCATGACTCACTCTCTCCCCCTTTGTTCTGGGCTCCTGTGAAATTCTGATCCTCTGTTGGGTGTAGCACTGCTATCAGCTGGCTCCTGTTGTTGCTGCTGGCCCCTGAAGACCACTCGATTCTATTGGGATTCCTCTGCAGAACGGACAGAGGTTCCCTACTGGCTTTCTGGCTTCTGGGTAAGATCTCCAACTAACCTGGCAATATCCAACCTACAGTCAGTGTTTCAGGCCAATGGTAATTTGCCAAAACACAGGTTACAGCTATTTATGTTAAATACCACAGTCAGTCCCAATCTCTGTGACATGAGGAAATCATCCAGAAGAGTATGGAGGACAATGAACTCATGCCTAGTATCAGAGGATAGGCTTATAAAGAAAGGTTAGAAAAATTTCAACGCTTTAGACATCAAACCAAATGAGAGGGAATTATCTAGGATAGTTCATCCTGAGCACCATATCAATCTTGGTTGCAAGATAAGGGGGCATAGGATCAAACCAGCAAATGATACATTTATAACTGATGACACAAATTGCTCTTCACTTAAAGATTAATTCATACTTGGGATGGCATTGGAAGCAAAATCTTGCAAACATTTAAGAATCTGTTCAGTGCTCTGATGAGTCTCTGTAGAATTATTTCTGGCAGTTTTACGTAAAGGTGAGTTGAATAGCAATCTTAGGACCTTGGAGACAGTAAGGACTGCTGGAAGTCGGAGTCAATAGATGTGAAGCTGGAAGAGCACAACAGACCAGTCAGCATCCAAGGAGCAGGAAAGTCATTGATTTGAGCCGAAACCCTTCATCAGGACTTGCTGTATTTTCAGTGAACTGTCAAAAATCAACACCAATGTCTTTTTCTTTACCACTATTGAAGGGCATACCTAAGTTTTTTTTTGCTTCCTCGGGTGCTGAAGCACAGAATTGGCAGGCGAAGGTTCATTCTATGCTTAGAGCTCTGAACTCATCCCAGGAGGTGGTTGAACAGCTTCCTTTGTGTGTATATGTTTCACATTCCTTGTTCCATTATAGAACTTTATACTTATTCATGTTTAAATTCATTTACTATTATTTAGCCCTTACCGGGCCAGATCACCACCCCTCAACCGAGCTGTGTCACTCTCATGATTTTTCTTCTCATGCAAATACACTGATGGGCCAGGAAACAAGGTCAGCAGCCAATTAGAGGGGCCAAAACTTCCAGGAAGTAGGAACTGCTTGCCTGCTGCTAACAAGCAGCAGCCATATTGGAGGTTGCAACTGCCTTTCCAAAGAGAGCAAGCAGCCTCCTGGAAGACAGCAGTATCCACAACTATTCACGAGATACAATTATAAAGCAACAGTGGAATGGAGCAAGGAGAGACCGGTTATATGTCAATGCGGAGAAAAATTTTAATGTTCCCACAGTGTTTCGAATATCATGAGCCAAACTACTCAGCTTCACTGAAATGAGCTTTAAAAATTCAAAACTCAAACTGACAGGTCTCTTAATGAGGCTAAGGAATCATTAATCGACTACAACTGGTTCCAGCCTGCTGGCCTTTTGAAACTGTCCAGCAGGTGTCAGGATTCTGAGATGACCTCCATGACTATAATACTTAGCTCCCACTCACATTGGGTTGGCCTCACACCCCTTTGAAAACCCAGCCAAATACATATGCAATTCGCGGAATATTGATATTGTATGAACTACATAACTTGGGTTTTCCCACCACTTAGATGAATGAGTAATCAGCAAAAAGAAATGTCTGCCATACAGTCTAGATGCTGTTTCATGTGTGACCTTAGAGATAATCTTGATATTCATAAGAGAGTGCAAATCCTGCTAGTGACATCAGAGTTGGAGGAACGGACGTAGCCAATGACATCACGCTGTGCTCAATTGACCTGGAAGTAGTTGATTCAGATCTCTTGAGATGGTGAAAGCACTGGGAAAGACTTCTTGATTTGGATCTGACTAAGCTTTCCCATGTTTTGCGATTCAGCTTGCAAGTCCTGAGGTTGTCTTTCAGACTGTCTTGATGTCTAGGCTCAGGACAGCTGTGGTGCAGATGTTCAATTGGCTATAGGGCATTGCCTTTGGTATTAGAGGATCCTCCATGTGACTGTCCCAGTGAAGCTGAGTTCTGAGGAGCATGTCTCTGATGCCAGGAATGCAGCACTTCGAGAACTTTGGTGTTGAGTATTTGTTCCTGCCATCTGATGTTGAAATGAGATCTCAGACAGCAGAGTAGACAATTTGTAGATTGCCCTGATTATCTCAGGACAAAGCACAAAGATTATCTCCATGCACTTTCAAAGTCTGTAATGAGCCTGTCAAACCCTGAGCCTGCCTTTACCAAGTGATGAAATGTTGGAATATGTAATCAGGGCAATGATACAAGTTCTCTGTTTTCTTCAGACAATATCAGACTAGCTTTCTCTGAGGCTAGGACAAAGCAATTAACAAACAGCTATATGTCTCCATATAATGTACTATGAGAGTGTAATTATCTGCGAGCAAGAGTTCACTCAGTAGTTGTCCAGTAACGTTTGTGCAAGTCTTGAACCTTTGCAAATTGAAGAGATTGCTATCTCTCTTAACTTCAATGTGTAATCATGTGTCGGGATCTTACAATGTGTTCTGGAGCCTGGCCAAGGAGGATGTACTGAACAGAGATGGAGCCAACATCCAGCCTTGCCTCGTGTTATTGGCTCAGGAAAGGCATCCAATAATGTACCACTTTACATCACATTGTTCATTTGCTCATTTCACAATTGCATGATGGCCAATCACCTTTGCAGAACCTTTCACAGACCTTCCTCGTTTACAGTGTCCAAATCTTTGGTCAGGTGAAGGAATACAATAGGGAGGACCTAAGGAGAGATAAGCAAATTTTTTGAATGTTGCGAGCATCACTTTCCTCTATGCACGTCCAGAACATGAATTGGAAACAATCAGGCAATTTAAAGGAATTTTGTTTACCTTCCATTCTCTGCTTCAACCTTAGCACCTTGACCTCCAGCACTGATAGGGTGAGAAAGCAGGTCCTAAATCCACCTGAGCAAGGGGATAAACTGCTTTCTGTTGATGCTGAAGTCATCTGCACAGCCATCTAGCCAAATGCCACAATGCCCCCCTCTCCCCAAGAACGGCTTATGCCCAAAACATTGATTCTCCTGCTCCTTGGATGCTGCCTGACCTGCTGCGCTTTTCCAGCAACACATTTTTCAATTCTGATCTCCAGCATCTGCAGTCCTCACTTTCCCCCCAACAAACAACCAGACTGAATAGTTGTGGCAAATTACACCCTTACAAACATGTTGCAGCCTGAGCTGTTGATGGTAAAGGCAGAAACTCCATTTTTTCGACATCATAAGGCCTACCACAAATCTTTCCTGCCTTGATCACCTTTCACTGGGGTATGTCCCCTAAATGCACCCTCCCTGTCATTTGATGATCAACGTGACCAACGCCATTACCAAGATCTAAGCCAAGTAATGCGTTCTTTCTTGTTGGACTGGACATACTGTCCTGGAGGAAATTCCCCTGAACACAACCAATGAAAGCTTATCCCATACTGTCCATTCCACTACCATTTTGATGAGGAGGCAATGGCCTGGTGGTATTATTGCTCGACTTTGGGTGTAGGTTTGCTCACTGAGCTGTAGGTTTGATATTCAGACGTTTCATTACCTGGCTAGGTAACATCATCAGTGACGACCTCCAAGTGAAGCGAAGCTGTTGTCTCCTGCTTTCTATTTATATCTTTCTCCTGGATGGGGTTCCTGAGGTTTGTGGTGATGTCATTTCCTTTTCATTTTCTGAGGGGTTGATAGATGGCATCTAGATCTATGCATTTGTTTATGGCGTTGTGGTTGGAGTGCCAGGCCTCTAGGAATTCTCTGACATATCTTTGCTTAGTCTGTCCCAGGATAGATGTGTCGCCCCAGTCGAAATGGTGGGTTTTTTCAACCGTGTGTAGGGCTACGAGGGAGAAAGGGTCCTGTCTTTTTGTGGCTCGCTGGTGTTCGTGTATCCTTGTGGCTAACTTTCTTCCTGTTAATCCTACATAGTGTTTGTGGCAGTCCTTGCATAGAATTTTGTTGATGACGCTGGTTTTGTCCATGGGTTGTTGTATGGGTCTTTTAAATTTGTTAGTTTTTGTTTGAGAGTGTTGGTGGGTTTATGATTCCGAGGGGTCTTAGTAGTCTGGCTGTCATTTCTGAAACTTTTTGATATATGGTAAGGTGGTTAGGGTTTCTGGCTGTGTTTGGTCTGCTTGTCGTGGTTTGTTCTTGAGGAATCTGCGTACTGTATTATTTGAGTATCCGTTCTTCTTGAGTATGTTGTATAGGTGATTCTCCTCTGTTTTCCGAAGTTCATCTGTGCTGCAGTGTGTGGTGGCTCGTTGGAATAAACAACGCCATAAACAAATGCGTAGATCTAGATGCTATCTATCAACCCTTCAGAAAATGAACAGGAAATGACATCACCACAAACCCCAGGAATTCCATCCAGGAGAAAGATATAAATAGAAAGCAGGAGATAACAGCTTCGCTTCACTTGGAGGTCGCCACTGATGATGTTACCTAGCCAGGTAATGAAACATCTGAATATCAAACCTACAGATCAGCGAGCAAACCTACACCCTAAACCTCAACCTGAGCTACAAACCTTCACAAACCTTGCATTGCTAGACTATTAATCCAGAGATCCAAGTAATGTTCTGGGGACCCAGCTTTAAATCCCATTATGGAAGGTAGTGGAATTTGAATTAAATTAATTAGTAATCTAACAATGAGCACAAAACCATTGTCGATTATCAGAATAAACCCATGTAGTTCATTAATGTCCTTTAGGGAAGGAAATTGCCATCCTTAGCTTGTCTGGCCAATGAGGTTGACTTTATTACTCTCTGGGCGATTAGGAAGGGACAATATCTGGCCTAACAAGTAACACCCACATTCAGAAAATGAATTTTTTTTTAAAACCCAGTCAATATCTAGGCAGATAGAGACCCCCATTATAACCAGTCTTTATACCATAAACCTTTCTGTAATTCCCTTGTTCCTCTCTATCCTTTCCATTAACTGGTGGTTTATATTTCTACACAGGGCAATTTAATTGGACACTTCCTATTCCTTAGCTTTTCTCTTTCTCTGTTACTATTTTGGCCAACTTTTGTTGACTTTTAAAATTTTTCCAATTCTCTGTTTCACCACTAAACTTTGTACGTTTGACAATGTATGTTTTTTGATATCATTGGTGCCCATTCCCATTAGATTTCTATGCAGGTGATTTCTGAGAGTTTATACCAGTACTGACCAGTGCAAACAGAGAACAGCACTTAATCCATATAATCTCTGCTTCGGGCAACTCGAGGGTGTGCTGAGGTTAGGTGATGATTAATGAGATTCTATGAAAGGCATAGTTTTTTGGGGAAGGAAGAAAATGAGGCTGTTAATCAGGTGGTACAGTACTTTCAGCATTCCACAGTGCAGAATCCCAGCAAAAACAATACAGGCAAGACTTCTCCCTGACATTTATTCAGTGGAACGGAGTTCTATGAAGCCATTTTTGTTCACTGGAGGTGTACTGCTGCTGCTTAGGTCACCATCTCCTGCATAATCCCAATCACAAGCAAGCTTAACAGTTGATCTGTCTATGCAGTTCATGCTGTTTAATTAAACACAAGGTTACAAATAGATGGAAGCCTTCATAGCATTCAATGCTTCCTCATTTAATCATGATAAGTTTCATGCTAATATGAACGCTATGGAAAGGATAGCTATTATAGAATCCCAACAGAACAACAGCAGACCATTTGGCCCATCTAGTTCATTTTGACCCTCTGAAAATCATCTCAATAAGACCCCCCACCACCACCTCAGGCTACATCCCTGTAACCCTGCATTTACCATGGTTAATCCACACGAACATTATGGGCAACATAGAATGGCTAATCCACCTAACATGCACATGTTTGGACTGTGGGAGGAAACTGGAGCACCTGGTGGAAACCAACACAGACAGGGGAGAATGTGCAAACTCCACACAGACAGTTGCCCGAATCTGGAATCGAACCAGGGTCCCTAGTGCAGTGAGGCAACAGTGCTACCATTGAACCATTGTGCCACCCTCCATCATCAGATAGGATTATAAAAATGATGTGGCATTAAGCGTGGCTAGCTTCTGCATCTTCATTCATCGCATTACAACTAAAATAACACTCAGTCAATCACACAGCACATGATGAAAAGTGAACATATATTAACAAATGTGATAATGAACTACCCCACATGCAACCCATGTACCCTCTGAAGGTTTTCTTTTTCATTTCCCTCCAATTCAATTCAGTTGTTTTCCAGGGGTCCACAACTAGGGTAGAAACCTATCACAGCTCTGGAGTTTTGGGTGGCTGACCATGGGGCTACTTGTCATTAGAGGGCCCAGTCGTCCTGAGTGTGATCTACCCAACTGCAGATTCATCCTCTTCAGTTAGGGATTGGAAGCAAGTTTGAGGTGGAGGTGGAAGGATGCCTCTAGAGTATCCTGACAGGAGGCAATACCCTGTCTCCATGTGAGGAAGGGACACAGAGAGAGATTAAGGTCCTTCATTCCCTGGTCACATTGACACACGGCTGGAGCAATGGAGTGCAGGCTCTGTGCCCATATCCAGCAGACATTGAATGTGCTGGAACTGGCACTCCATTGTAGCCAGCAACTGTCCACTGAAGCAGTCAGACGTTCACACGCAGTCAGTAATACAGGGCAGGTAGCTTTGCTGTGTTCATCCAACCTTCGAGTCAGGTTGCCAAGTGCCTTTGTCAAATACAGAGCCTGGCACATTTGAAGGACGTTATTAATTGCTGACACTATAGAGTTTTCTTCAGCCTTTTGTTGAGTGGGTGCATGGTCTCTGACATACCCCACTGTCACAGTGATGTGGTACCTCATGCTTGGCCAGCTGCACAGATAAGGCAGCGATGTGCTCACCAGAACATGCTCCTGACTGTACTCTAACTAAAATGCCCACAAAATGGCAGTGTCTGAGGTGGTGGAGGGCACAGACAGCTTTCTCTGAGCGATCTGTGCCTTCTTCCTCAGAGCTGGAAGAGGAGATGATGATCTGAAGGGTTGATCCCTTTTTTATGGTAGCAGCTGTATGGATACCATGGGCACCTGCAGGAAACAACAGATAGGATGAGTCATAAAATAAGGACAAGAGTTTGGGCATGTGGAAATACATCTACAGCGATGGTAATGGGAAAGCAATACAGGACTTGATAATGAAGCTTACTTGATCCCTGGCATCTTGGCATCATCACGAGCAGTCACAGTCCTCTCCATTTTGAGCAAATCTTCCCTCCTGGTGGGGTTGAGAGGATGAATGTTGGGTTCTCCAATAACTGTCTTGGTCTTGTCGGTGTGGGCTATTTCCTCCTGTAATGAAAGAAAAAAGGATTAGTGAAATTAAAGTGCCAGGCACAGCTGCTGATGGAGGTGGCAGAAAGATGGTGATGGGCCTGAGTGAGTGAGTAGGTAACGTTGACGGTACACAGGGTTATTGTCTGGGGATGGGGAGAGGCGGTTAGAGAGTGAGCGAGAGAAGACACTGTACAATTGAGACAGCAGCAGAGCATGAGCGTTGGTGGGAGGGGCAGTTCAGTTACAGAGAGCATGACATGGCATAGCATCGAGAATGTGGTTGCATTCTCCGTTGTGAAAGACATTAGATCATTAAATCTCTTTTTCTGCACTGCTAGGTTCTCTTCCACAACATAAATTTTGCACTGACTGATATAACGATAACACCAGACCAGATTGGCAGGGTCTGGTGCCATGGTGTTTCTGCCACAGTCCTTAGGAAAGAGAGGAGCCCTCCTCTCTATGGTCTCATCCACCAGGACCTCCAGAGCCTGGTAAACATATTGGGGTGCTAATTTGTCTCTGTCACCCATCCCAGTTCCAGGGCAATTCTTCTGACACTGCAACTGCTGGCTGGGCTTGACCTGGTGCCAGTTTGAACATGGCACCAACAGCAGGAAACCCAGAACATCCCAGCAGGGGTGCACTCTTCCACTGCTGGTGTGTGTGAGAAAGATGCCAAAGAGGCTTGGTACATATGGGATGAGATGAGCAGTTGTGTGAAGAAACTCACTAGGGCTCACAGAAAGAAGCCAAATCCCTGCTCCCGCTCCGAACCCATGGCTTCAACTCACCAAAATTGAAAGTTAGCAGATTCTTGGTAAAATTCAGTTCATAACTTCGAAAGAACAAGTGAGTAATAAATATGCATACTGCATGATCAGGTTAAGGCATGTTCTATTTAGCTTCCAACAAATATATTAACCTGTTACAGAAATACATCAGAGGGCTTGAGCACTTAATTCATATTACAGCAGCTTCTTCTACGAGTTTCAATTATCTCCTCACTGATTGTTGCTTGTTAGCTGTATTGAAAAACTAAAAGATCAACTTAAAGATCGAGATACACAGCAAAGAAACAGACCCTTCAGTCCAACTTGTCCATGCCAACCATATATTCTGAATAAATCTAGTCTTATTTGCCAGCACTTGGTCCATATCCCTCTAAACCCTTCCTATTCATATACCCATCCAGATGCCTTTTAAAATATTGCAATTGTATCAGCCTCCACCACTTCCTCTGGCAGCTCATTCTATACACATACCACCCTCTGTGTGAAAAAGTTGCTCTGTGGTTCCCTTTCATATCTTTCCCCTCACCCTAAATCTATGCCCTCCAGTTTTGAACTCCCTCATTCGGGGAAACGACCTTGTCTATTTACCCTATCCATGCCCCTCATGATTTTATAAACCTTAGCATTAAATGCTTTTGGGAAAACAGCCCCAGTCTATTTAGCCTCACCCGAGAGATCAAATCCTCCAAACCTTGTAAATCTTTTATGAACCTTTCAAATTCAACAACATCCTTCCTATAGCTGGGAGACCAGAATTGTACAGAGTAGTCCAAAAATTGCTGCAACATGACTTCCCAACTCATGCACTTGATGCCCACTGACCGATGAAGTCACATTGGTCTTCTTGACTATCCTATCTGCATTTGACTCAATTTCCAAGGAACTATGAACCTGCACTCCAAGGTCTCTTTGTTCAGCAACACTCCCCAGAACTGTATCATTAACTGCATAAATCCTATCCTGATTTGTCTTTCCAAAAAGCAATACCTCACATTTATCTAAATTAAACACCATCTGCCATTCCTTGGCCCGTCTGATCAAGATTGCATTGCACTCTGATGTAACCTTACATTTATATGAGAAGATAATTTTAGTCTTTCCCAGCAGTCAGAAAACTGACAGGATTGGAGACAATGTTGGTTTGCCTCCCCCTGATGTTACTCTCCATTGAAGTCAATATTGGGTGGGCTACTTATCAATTGAAGAAAGTCTTAAAGCACTTTACAAAGCTATAGTGTTGATGTCAAATGAGAGGTACAAGGACTGAGTTGAAGAGAGTGTAAATGTGATTGAAAGAGAGGGTGGAGAGTCTTTGAAACTCTTTGCCACAGAGAGCTGCAGGGTAAAAATCCTTGTGTATATTTAAGGTTGAGATGGATAGATCCTTGATCCAAACAGGAGTAGAGACTTATGGGGAAAATGCAGGAAAGTGGACATGAAGAATTTTATACCAACCATCATCATACAGAATGGTGGAACAGGCTCAAAAGGAACGAACAGCCTACTCCTGACCCTATTTCTAGGGTTAGAATTAAAATTAGGTTTATTGTCACATGTACTCAAGTACAGGAATACCAGATTATAGTGAAAAGTGCACAAATTAACTATTCTCCAAACATTATTTGGGTTACACACTTGATTACAAAAGTGGGATAAAAAAAAGAAGAAATAAAGGATACAAAATCAAAAGGAATGAGGGATGTCTCATATGCTCTTGTAAATTACATGTAACACAGAAGAATACACCATTTGTTACACTGAGTTAACATGTCATAACATGATATACATGATTGGGAGGTACCGGTGTTGGATTGAGGTGTAAAAAGTTAAAAATCACAACACCAGGTTATAGTCCAACAGGTTTAATTGGAAATATTAGCTTTCAGAGCGCTGCTCCTTCATCAGGTGAATGAAGGAGGAGCGCTCCGAAAGCCAATTAAACCTGTTGGACTATAAACTGGTGTTGTGTGATTTTTTAAAACTTTGCATGATATAGGCTTTCCTCTTTTCAATCAGTTTCCTAAATAAACTCAAGAAGGGCTTTCAAAAAGACTATCACAAATAATTTCTGACCACTGATGATAATCAAGCAAAAACTCTACAATCATGCCCAGAGTTCAACTCCAAATAGTTTCATTCTAGAGATGCTATTCCTGCAGGACTAGGATTATATATTTGAAAGTTGTTTTTCATCATCCGTGTCAGTGCTTATTATCCTTATATTGCCATCTGAACTTTAGGCAAATGTATGTTTCCAGTTCTTTAATCAAATTGATCATTGTAGCATAAATTGCTCTACAGTTGAGTAGGTCCCATTTAACTACACTTTTTGCGTGTAAGCTATGCAGTTTGCACGGTCGCTGGATTTTTATTACAATACTATTGGGATAAGGTTGGCATAACACAAGATTTTTTTTTAATGGTAGATCACAAGGGATTTACGATGCAGTAATATCATGCACTATTGAAATCAATATTTAAATGCTCAGGGCTTTCAGAAATTCTAATATATACACTTAGGCAATTAGCATTGTTGGAAGTAATCAAATAGGTATTTCTGACTAATACAGTTATGCATTCCTAGTTAATATGTTGTACATAGCATGTGACAGCGTAGTCTAGTACAAAATAAGTTCATGTCTTGGATCTGATTTCCCAGAGGTGATTAAAAATCTCCTGTCTCAGTCAAAAGGCCCTACAACCCACTAGTTGCTAGTGGGTACAAGTCCACAATATGATAGACTGCAAATTGGTACCGATTTGGAAGAAGGATTTTAGGGCTGAAATTACTGTTGGCGCACAGAAAATGGATTTGAATGGGAATATTTCTTCCCATACTCCACCCTGCCATGCCCCACGCACACACTATCAAATCCATTGTCAGGAACAGATTTAGTTTATGTTGTGTGCTTATGGAAAGATTGAGTATATTACAGCAGGCCACCAAAATATGTACATGTGCTGAGGTAATCTATATCTAGCTGAATACCTAATTGCCCGCTCAAACCAGCACACAGTGGGCTAATCCTGTCATGGAGGAGAAAGTGAGGACTGCAGATGCTGGAGATCAGAGCTGAAAATGTGTTGCTGGAAAAGCGCAGCAGGTCAGGCAGCATCCAAGGAGCAGGAGAATCGACGTTTCGGGCATGAGCCCTTTAGGAAATGTCGATTCTCCTGCTCCTTGGATGCTGCCTGACCTGCTGTGCTTTTCCAGCAACACATTTTCAGCTCTAATCCTGTCATGGGACTATTACTGTATGCAAAATTGGAGAGGAACGTGAGAGAGCGAGAGAGAAAAGCTCGTGTTAAAACTGAGGTAGATGATCAGTCTTGATCTAGTTGAATGACAGCACATGAACGAACATACTGCATTTTCATCTTCCTCAGTATTATATTCTGATAAGCTGTAGTCAGTTTGTCACATTTTTCCTCTGTGTGCGCACTTCGGTTTTATTACATAAATATAAGGAGAACCAAAACTTAATTTCTAAGTATGCTAGTGCTTGTTAAAACCTGTCAATGTCACATGAATGAATTTACAAAAGAAATGTGTGGCTATCACATGTATGCTGGAGATGCTGGTGGAGGCAAAAAAAACAACAATAAGAATATTGAAGGACCTCGTAAAATAATTCCATAAGGAGGAAGCTTAAGATTTCTGAGAAGGTTGATTTTCATTCTGCCAAATATCAAAACAAACACAGAGGGTACTGGAGAAACTCGGCAAGTCTGGCAGCATCTGCAGAGAGAGAAATACTATTCACTCACATCTGTCTTTGACATGAAAGCCTGATCCTAAGTATCAGTAAAGTGTGGCTTCCAAGTTTTTGGGTTGCCTTAACCATTCAGCTGGTTCACGGAGGTTCTGGCCTATTAGTGACTCCAGTCTCACACCAGCTCATCTCGCACTTAACCAGCTCCCTGCATACTGGTAAGCCAGTCAGACACTAACATACCACTTCACCCATGGACTTTATAAAGTATTATTTCACAGTTCTGGGCATGCTTGGGTCATTGGGGACAGAGGGCGAACAATTACCCTTGAGAGGGTGGTCACTAGCTGCCTGTTTGACCCCTGCGGTCTGTGTGCCGTGGAGACGTCTGCAGTACCATTGGGGTAGGAGTTCCAGAGTCTTGCCTCTCCCTCAGTGTCACTGGGCCAATGTATTTGCAGGTCAGCATGGAGTGAGATTTGGAAGGGAACTTGCAGGTAATGGCTGTTCAGTCATCATCTCTCTGGTGATGTCACTTTAAGAACTTAACATGAAAATGAAAAAAAGTCTTGAATAAAAATCTGATTTAATAATGACCAGGGGACCACTGCTGATTGTCATAAATACCTGCCTGGTGCACAAGGAAAGGAACTCTGTCACCCTTTCCTGGCCTACATGTGACTCAGCAATGTAATTGACTCTTAACTACACTGTGCCAACTAGGAATGGGCAATAAATGCTGGCTGCACTTGCAATGCCCACAAACTATGAATGAATAAAAAAGTTGTCTGTGTGTGCTGGTTCTACTGTAGGGAATGCACCACCACATCTATCATCAGGACATTTTGTTTTAATACGGTTTCTACACAGTGTTCCCAGTATTTTAAACAGCAAAGTTGCTTTGGCTTAGAGCACACTAAGATTAGCAGAATACTGTCAAAATGATATGTGACAAAATTATTCTCCCCCACAGGTAATCAGAATTTTCAAAACTTGGATGAGATTTAAAAATTGCTACAGGGAAAACCCAAACTAACAAAAAACAACAGTGGGTATAGCATAAGCTATTTCATCTAACGAGCCATTTTTAACGTTGTAATTGGTTGTTTTATTTCAATTTCAAAACACAGAGTTCTGTTACGTACATAAAGCAAGCATTTTTCTTCTGATCCAGTCAATCCATGGTCAGTCTTTTAACATCCAAAGAATAACTACGTCAATTAATCAGGATATATAAATCCAAGCCACAATTAGATTTCATTTAATTTACTGCTTTCTGGAGCTGGATTAATATTCCTAGATTTTAAGGAGTCAAATGGTGATCAAATCATTTGAGAGGTATTATATGAAAATATCACAGAAAATTCCTGACTGGTGAAGTTCCTACAATGACTCACCCTGCGGAAAACTGAATTAACAATTTGACACCAGTAAAAGAGAACAAAGCATGGCCAAAGTAATAATTACATTGCTAATAGCAGAAATAATTTCTGATCTGCGGTCCCTTGGGTCAATACTGAGAATGATCTTAGCCTTTATGGCCTGATATTCAACGGAAAAAAAATCACAGCCAGCTAAAACTCATTCTCCATTCAAGTCAATGAGCCATTTTTAATATGTAGAAGTGCTGACCTGATGATCCATCTTGACCATCTCTTGAGGTAACCAGCTTTACAGATGCTAGTCTTCAGCCAATTCTATTCAATCCATGCAACACCAAGAAATGGCTGAAGACCCTAGATATTAGAAAATCTATGTATCTGAGAATAACCCAGCTATGACATTGAGTGCTTGTTCTCCACAACTATCCATGCCTTGACTAAACCTGTTGCAACATCAGCATCTACTACCCAACAAAGAGGTAAATTGTCAGGTTTGTCCAGTCAATTAAACCAAAAAGGATAAATTTAATATCACCAATTACTGACCTCACACTATCGATCGAAAGTAAAGAAATAGGGGATTTCATGGACAATGCTATAAAGTGACGTTACTCGTAATAACAGTTAATTAATGTTCAGTTTGAGTTCAGCCATGGCCAATCCCATTATGGCCTTGGTCTAAATCTGGGAGAAAGCACTTAATTCAAAATGGAGGACAATACCGGCTTGTCTTGAAAACAGGGTAGTATTTGAATAATGAGAAAGGAGAAAGCCTCATTCCTGATGAAGGGCTTATGCTCGAAACATCGATTCTGCTGATCCTCGGATGCTGCCTGACCCACTGTGCTTTTCCAGCACCACATTTTTTTGACTCCAGTATTTGGATAAGTATGAGATCAACAAAACCTAGGACAAGCCACCTTATCAATAGCCTTCCTTCCAACATAAAGTCAGGATGAGAAATGTTCACTGCTGCTCACACAGCGTACCATGCATTTCTGATTCCTCAGATACTAAACCATTCCATATTCACATGTAGCCAGACATTGACAACATTTATGCTTGTGTTGATAAGTGATTTGTTACATCCATGACAGGCAGGTGCCAGTCAGTGTCCACCTTTGACAAGAATGAATCAACTATCTTTGATTCACATTCAACAGTATTACGATTGTTGAAATCATCACCACCAGTATCGTACTCTATACCATTGACCAGAAATTTCACTGAAGTATGTAGTGATTGGAGCCAGGTGGAGCTTTTGACTATGAGATCCTTGATTGGGGTTGTCAACCTGGGTCGATCAGGAAGTCCTGGCTGACAGATATAAACTGGATATTAATGAAAAAAAAATCAGGATATTACATTAGTTAGGGGTAAAATGTAGAGTAATAGGGGAATGGATCTGGGTGGGTTACTTTTTGACGGGTCAGTGTGGACCTATTGGGCCAAGTGGCCAGCTTCCACACTGTAGGAATTCTATGATTATAGAGAGAAAAAAAAATGAAGGGAAAGAATAAGGGGCAGCATGGTAGCTCAGTGGTTAACACTGCTGCCTCACAGGGCCAGGGGCTCAGGTTCAATTCCAGCCTCGGGTGACTGTCTGTGTGTGGAGTTTGCACATTCTCCCCCTCTCTGTGTGGGTTTCCTTCGGGTGCTCCGCTTTCCTCCCACAATCACAAAGGTGTGCAGGTTAAGTGAATTGGCCATGCTAAATTGCCTATAGCATTCAGGGATGTGTAGGTTAGGTGCATTAGTCAGGGGTAAATGTAGGATAATAATAGGGGGACGAAATGCGTCTGGGTGGGGTGGTCTTCAGAGGGGTCAGTCTGGACTTTTTGAGCCAATGGACCTGTTTCCACACTGTAGGAATTCAATGATTCACTTGTTTAAAAAAAAAGCAATAATTCTTAGACATGGGTATATTGGCAACACCAGCAATAAAAACAGAAATTGCTGCAAAAACTCAGCCGTTCTGACATCTGTGAAGAGAATTCAAAGTTGACATGTTGCGTCCGGTGACCGTTCCTTCCAGGCATGGAAGTTCTGCTGAGGAGGGATCATTGGACCGGAGATGTTAAGTCTGACTTTAAGAAAAAAAGAAACTAAACAGAAAACTAGGATCTCCTCAGTTCAGGGGACTGACTCCGATCTTGTTGGCCACAGCCAGTGTAATAGTAAATAAAAGGGTGACTTGGTGATGGGATACCGGCTTCTATGCAGTTATTTTAGTGGTGACAGGAGAAATCAGGACATGCCTGAAGGACATTCATTTGTCATAGCCATCTTGGAGTTGGGGTAAACATTTCTGGCATCGTGCCTTTATTTGGAAAGCTTGACTTGTTTGATCCTGCTGTTGAAAACTGGGCATTGTCTGTGGAAAGATGTGATTTTTTTTTCCCAGGCAAATGACATTGAGGCAGATGAAAAACAATGAGTACATGTTTTTGACTGCATGTGGACCTGCAGCATTTTTGGTGATAAGGGACTTACCTTTCTTACAAGCACCAGACATGAACCTTCAAAGGTTGGTTGAGGAACATTACGACCCCAAACCTCCTCTGTCTGTGTGTGTGGAGTTTAAACATTCTCCCCATGTCTCCTCTAATTCTGAGATGCTATCAGTTTTATTCTGCTATTAGAGAACCAGGGGAATCAGTATCAGGATTGTTGAAGAGGTTAAGATGACTGGAAAAAACATGTGATTTTGGATTAACCCTGAATGAGATTCTGAGACCCCCTTTGGTATGTGGGATTAGTGATGTTACAATGCAGAAATGCCTACTAGATGAAGTCCAACTGGACTTCAAACAGGCACTGCAACTAGTATTAGAAAACATAACATGGGAGCTACTGAGCATCTCAATGGAAGTGGACACCCTCACCTATCCAATTGAGCTTGGGGAACACCAATTGCAAGGCATACTCTCAGCAGAAGGACCCTAGGCCAGCCAACAGCAGAACCACACAATGAAGATGAGACTCAGCTAAGTGGCTAACAGTTCTTCAGGATCTGGGCCAGCAAGCCATTGTATGCTGCCGGTATGCAGACTCGAGACAGCAAAGAAGTCCTACAAGGCCTGACTTGAGTGAGAAATCTCATAGGCCTGTACCCAGAAGAGTGCACACTCTGGACAGTCCTCCAACATGTGAGTTGGAACAATTAAATTGCTTGGTGACATCTGTTATGGACTAGGTCAGATTACTCAAAACATTCTTGAACAGGCAATCCAGATCATAACTTCGCAATTTGTTTTGGTAAGTGTACAGTGAAAATTACCCTGAGTAGGTTAACTAGGTTGACTACTAGGTTTTAAAACACAGACAGATATTTATTCACAAAATTACACAATGAAACACAAAGAACTGAATAAAGAACCCCGACAGAACTCAGTCTATCCAAACTAGACTTAATTATGCTGTTCCGAATACGCACAACAGTACCAATAAGCAAACCCCCTTAAAAGCCGGTATAA
This sequence comes from Hemiscyllium ocellatum, assembly GCF_020745735.1. Lineage (NCBI taxonomy): Eukaryota > Metazoa > Chordata > Chondrichthyes > Orectolobiformes > Hemiscylliidae > Hemiscyllium > Hemiscyllium ocellatum. The sequence continues at coordinate 18,730,400 of NC_083417.1, read as the reverse complement.
CTGGAACAGATGTTTACAGGTTGAAGTTAGAAGTTGGGGAGGGGACAGACAGAAAGAGACAGAGAGATTCCACATAGCTCACTGTTGAACTCCCAACCAGTTCTAGACTGAACTGCCCAGTTAAAGAGCTGACCACACCCCTTTCAATACGCAGGTCACTTCTAAAACATGACCACTTTAGCCTAAAGTCTCATTTGTTTACCGAAAACAAAAAGGCATCTCAATACCCTTTAATCTCTGTACCAAACCAGTCTAATCGAAGCCCAAACTGCTTACGACTCCTCTGAGAAAAACCAAGGACATGGTATCCTTGAGAAAAGAAACAGTTTTTAGACATAAAAGGAACCAGTTTTGTGTCACCTACCCCCTTAAAACAAATGACCTATCAATACCAAAAGATAGCTTCATTTTTAAAACCCTTCAAAAACCCAGATAGTAGTCAAAATACACATATACAGTATTCTAACTATTAACAGGCAAACATGCACAACCACATGCAAATTCAGGCTGCAGCACACCTGCCACCGAACGCCCTTGTATCTCAGTCAAGATTCAATAACGCATCAGCAATCACGTTTTCGCGACCTGCCACGGCACAGGAGGCCGAACCTATCAACAAGGACGGCATACTTAAACTACTGGATCTGTGCCTCACCACACACTTTACATTCAACAATCAGATATACGAACAAATCAACGGAACACCCATGGGATCACCAATCTCGGGACTCATAGCAGAGGCAGTCATGCAAAGGTTAGAACATACAGCCATACCACAAATCCAACCCAAACTCTGGATCAGATATGTTGATGACACCTTTGTAATCATCAAAAACACAGATATAGAAAAAACACACCGAATCATCAACGCCACACTCACAGGAATCCGATTCACACGAGAAGAGGAAAAGGATAGCCAACTCCCATTCCTAGACGTGTTAGTAGAGAGAACACCCAACGGAGAATTCACCACAAGGGTACACAGGAAACCAACACACACAGACCAAGGTCTTAAACTATAAAAGTAACCACCCCAACACACACAAACGAAGCTGCATCAGGACACTATTCAAAAGGGCCACAACACACTGCAGTACACCAGAACTGCGAAAAGAGGAAGAGGAACATCTATACAAGGTATTCGCCAAAAACGGATACCCACGCAACTTTATCACCAGATGCCTAAGAGATAGACCGAGGAACGAGGACATGCCACAACCAAAAGGACTAGCCACTCTACCATACATCAGGAGCGTCTCAGAACTGACAGCCAGACTACTGCGACCCTTAGGACTCATAACAGCACACAAGCCAACATCCACGCTCAGACATCAACTCACTAGAACAAAGGACCCAATACCCAGCATGAGCCAAACTAACGTAGTTTACAAAATTCCATGCAAGGACTGCACAAAACACTATATAGGGCAAACAGGAAGACAGCTAACAATCCGCATCCATGAACATCAGCTAGCCACAAAACGACACGACCAGCTATCTCTAGTAGCCATACACTCAGACAACCAGCAACATGAATTTGACTGGGAAAACACCACTATCATAGGACAAGCCAGACAGAGAACAGCCAGAGAATTCCTAGAAGCATGGCATTCATCCCCAAACTCCATCAACAGACACATTGACCTGGACACCATATACAAACCACTACAGCTGAAACGGACACCCGGAAGCGGCAAGAACATCCATCAACAGACACATCGACCTGGACCCCACATACAAATCACTGCAGCTGAAACTGACACCCGGAAGCGGCAAGAACAAACCAATATAAATACCGGAAGAAACATCAAAGCAGCGCTTCACACGAGGCTCCAACAGCACTGATGATGTTCCCTAGCCAGGGAACGAAACGTTTGCAGCAAAAACTTCCAGCTCGGCGAGCAGAACCACATTAATGTCTTTTTCTCCACTGTTGAATATTTCTGTTGATGAATGTTCAACTTCCTGGAAAAATACCCAATGGGTCTTTCTATCCCTTCATCGTCCTCCTGCAGGAGCACTGCACTGGCATTTATAGCCACCTTGAAAGGCTTTGTGAAATCTGGTCTAGCTAATACTGAGACAGTGGTTAACACAGTTTTTAGGCTGTCAAATGCGTTTTGACAGTCCACTGTCCATTGAAACTTGTTGCCGTTTTTTAACAATTTGGTAAGTGGAGCAGCCACACTGCTAAAGTTCAGCACAAATTTTCAGTAAAATCCAATCAATTTTAGGAACCATAGTACCACTTTTTTCACCGACAGTGTGGGAAATTCCCCAATTACTGTTATTTTTGCATCCCGCGGGACCATTTATCCATATCCAATAACATGGCCCAGGAAGGTGACGTGGGCTTTGGCAAATTCATTTTTAGCTAGGTTTACCACCAAGCCTGCCTTCTGAAGTCAATCAAATAAGTCTGATAAATGCTGTAAATGTTCCTTCCATGAATGACTAAAAATCACCCGGTCATTAATATACACCACATAGTTGGGTAATCCACAATAGCCTTATTAGTCAGTCTCTGAAAAGGTAGCTGGAGCATTTTTCATACCAAATGGCATGACTTTGAACTGATTTGTCAACACAGTCCTCCAACTGTGGTATTGGATATGCATCAGTCTTTGTAATGGTATTGACTTTGCGATAGCCCACACATAACCATTGGGTACTATCTGGCTTTGGCACCATGACTATGGGTGAGCTCCAGTCACTGTAACTCACTGAGTATGCCATCTTGGAGCATGCACTCTATCTCCTTCTGAACCTGTGCCAACTTGAGGGTTATGCCTAGAAGGATATTGCTTAATCAGAACAGCATCTCCTTTATCTACATCATGCACAATTAGGTTTGTACTTCCTCCCCATGTGATAGTAATAACTCTTTCAGGTCATTTTGATTTTCTTGTGGAAGGTAACTCAATAATTTATCCCAATTTTTGACAACATCCTCATTGTCCAATATGATTGGAGGAATGTCCAATCCAGAATCCTCTGAACTCGGTTCTTCCTTCTGTGCGGTAATCATTAACACCTTCTCCTCTTGCTTTCCTTCCCTATCAAAATACCTTTTGAGCAAATTCACATGACACACACAGATTTCTTCCTGTCTGGAATTCTTAACAAGTAGTTCACCTTACTCAATTTCCTCTCGATTTGATAAGGTCCACTAAAGCTAGCTTTTAAAGGCTCACCTGTTACTGGAAGTAACACCAATACCTTAAATTCACAATCTTGCAATGATTTCTTATCAGCTTCCTGTTTCATTATATGCGGTGATACTTTTAAATGTTGTCTAGCCAACTCTCCAGCTCTATTTAATTATTCCTAAAATTTGACACATAGTCCAACTGGGTGGCCTCTGAATTGACATAATTTCTCCTTAATCAATTTTAATGGTCCTCTTACTTCATGACCAAAAATGAATTCAAATGGACTGAATTTGGTCGATTCATTTGGTGCATCGCGAATCACAAATCACAAAAGGTACAAACGGAACTCCCTTATCCAAATCATCTGGATAACCCTGATCATAAACCTTCAATATGGTCTTTAATTTTTGATGCCATCTCTCTGGTGCTCCCTACAATTCTGGATGGTATGCAGTCTATTTGTTTTATTCCCAAGTTATCCATAATCCCCTTGAATAGTTTGGATGTGAAGTTTGTTCCTTGACTGGATCTCTATTGGTAGCCTGTATCAAGTTAAAAAAAACACTGAAGTAATTCCTCTACAACCCTTTTAGCTGTGATGTTGCATAATAGAATTGCCTCTGGAAATCTGGTCGACACATCCATTATTGTTAATAAATACTTATTCACACATTTTTGCTTGAGGCAGAGGACCTACACAATCAAGATTCTTGTGAAAGGTTCCTCAAATGCTAGATTAGGTATTAAAGATGTAGGTTTTATTACTACATGTGGTTTTCCAATTTGCTGATATGTATGACACATCTGGCAAAATTCAACTACATCCTTGTGTAGTCCAGGCTATTTAAAATGTCTTTGTATTTTAGCCTATGTTTTCCTCACCCCTAATTGACCCCTAAGTGAGAGCTCATGCGCCACTCGCAGCACCTCCTTTCTATACCCTACTGGCAAAACAATTTGATGAATCTCTGCCCATTTCTCATCTTCTCAACTGTGTGGTGGTCTCCATTTCCTCATTAAGATATCATTCTTTTAAAGTTAGAACACACAGGGATGCATTCACTTTCCTTCTCTGTAAATGCCTTCTAATATAACTGTTCTAATTTCTAATCTTTCTGCTGTAATTCAATCAGCTTAGCAGAGCTAAAGATACTTGCACGTTCACCTGTTTGCTCCTGTTCTATGCCGCTTATCTGACCAAAAAAGGTCTCAGATAATGCTATGTCAGCTTCCTTTTCTGTGCCTTTCAATCTCTCCTGCTTCAACTTGTGCCTCTGTGATCTTGCAATCGGAAAATTCCTGGATAAACATCCTTCATTTCTTCAGTTGCCTGCATCCCCACTGGCTTTTCAACTAGATTAAGCAGCGCACCTCCCAGTGAATCAGCTACATCATTTGTAAGGACTGAGAATTTGTCCAGTACTCCCAACAACAAATTCTCCACTCTTCTCTGGACTCTCCAGCCTCACTTTACATAATTGGGCACTTTTTGTCTCACCATGAATTCCTGTTACCTGTACTTTATCTGGCAATAGTCCCTCAGGAATACATATCTCCTCATCCTTCAACATTATAGACTGAAAGGATCCTGTGTCCCTTAATATTGTAACCTCTTTACCTGCTACTCCTGGCCTATGTGAATAAACTTTACCCTTGCATGTATATTTTTTAAATAGATCTGGCACTTCCTCCCTAATCAACCTCTGGTCGCCTTGTACACTCAGACAGTTGTCTAACTTCCCTTGTCAGACAAGTAACAAAAAGCACAAAAAACTTGTAGACTTGTCTGGTTTTCCTACATCTGGCTTTATCCTAGCCCACCAACATGATTTCAAGTGGCCCACTTTATTACAATGAGCTTTTTAACTTCTTTGTTCCCCTCAAGGATTTCTTTTTTACCCTGTGGTAGGTTATCCTTATAATCTTCACTGAGATCTACTTTTCCATGTGAGGATTTCTCTTTGCCCCAATTTCTAACACACATGGACTGAAATTGATTCTGGAAGCCAAACCAGTATTTTATGGACCAGCTCATAATGATCAGCCACTTCAGCTGCTAACCTTGCTGTTTAACTCTCTGCTCTTCCACATGAGTTTGCACTACTTCAGGCAGTGAATGTTTGAATTCCTCCAAAATGGCTACCTCCCTAAGGGCATTCTAGGTTTGCTTGATCTTTTAAGCTCTTATCCATCTATCAAAATTACTCTGTTTTATCCTTTCAAACTCAATATAGGTTTGACCAGTGTCCCTCAGATTCCTGAAACATTGTCTATAGGCTTCTGGTACAAGCTCATATGCACCTAAAATGGCTTTTTTCACCACCTCATACTCCCCAGATACCGCCTCTGATAGTGATGCAAATACCTTACTAGCCCCACCTACAAGTTATCGTTTGGATCAACAAAACCCACATTGCCACGAGCCACTGCATTTGTTTAGCCACCTTTTCAATTGAGATGAAAAAGGCTTCCACATCCTTCTCATCAAATTTAGGCAATGCTTGAACATACTTAAACTGTTTCTCACTGGGCTTCTGATTAGCAGGGACTTGCTCATCCTCTCTCTTCCTCACTAAGCAGAGCCTCAGCCTTTACCTCCAGTCTTTTAGGCTGACTTGCCTTTGTAGGTGTCAATTTTTGAAGTTCAAAAGCTCTCTCTTTTCCCCCTCTCGTCTGCTGCTCTCTTTTTCCCTCTTATCTGCTTTCAATCATAACTCAAACAGTTTCATTACTGCTGCCCTTTCCTGGTCTCTCACCTCTACCTCAAGCTGCTCATTTGCAATTGAATTCTTGTCATCTCTATAGATTCTGATGGTTTCTCTGAAAAGTTTAAATGCTGAGCTACTGCTGCAATTATCTCTTCTTTCCTCACAGAAGCAGGCAGGTCCAATTCTATTTTATTTGCTAATTCCTGCAGCTTTGGTATTATCCACCTTTTGAAAATATTTCAAAGTCACTGCATTCACATCCAGAAAACTTTTGGTGACTGAAAAAGCCATTACCATCTTAAACTTTGTCTCCCCGAACAAACCAACACCCAAAATAAAGACACTAGCACCTACCACTCACTGTTTAAAATCCTGCAACGAGCCCCCAATCTGTTATGGACTAGGCCAGACCACTCAAATTATTCTTGAGCAGGCAATCCAGATCATAACATTGCTATTTGTTTCACTAAGTGTACAGGGAAAATTACCGAGTAAGCTAACTAGGTTGACTACTAGGTTTTAAAACAGACAGAACTTTATTCACAAAATTACACAATGAAACACAAAGAGCGAGAGAGCGCGAGAGAGCGCAAGAGAGCGCGAGCGAGAGAGCGAGCGAGAGAGAGCGAGAGATTCCACACAGTACACTGTTGGACTCCCAACCAGTTATAGACTGAACTGTCCAGCTAGAGAGCTGCCCACATCCCTTTCATTTACAGGTCACTTCTAAAACATGACCACTTTCATCTGAAGCCCCATCTGTTTACACATAAACAAAAAGGCATCTCAGTGCATTTTAATCTCTGTACGAAATCAGTCAATTTGAAGCCCAGACTGTGAATGACCCCTCTGGAAAAAAAACAAGGACATAGTATCCTTGAGAAAAGGAACAGCTTTTAGAACAAAATGAACCAGTTTTGTGACACGTCCAAATAGGAACCAAATAAAATTAAATGTTTGGTTAAATAGTCACCTGGTTTCCATGGAGGTTCTTTCCAGCGCAGTTGTATCTATGGCTGCAGAAGCTGTCATTAACAAGATTCGCTTGGACCACCAACCCTAAAGTTTGTGCAAGACCTCAGCCAGACTGAGAACATGCACTGGAGAACCATTGAAGATACAACTTCGATTCCAGTCTCCTATGAGAAGCAGTTAGTGTTGATGGTTGTAAGAAACATGGGTCCAGGTTTATTAGGGCAGAATTGGTTGAGAAAGATTCACCTAGATTGGTTCAACATTTTTCAATTAGAAAATGGCTGCCTCAGGGAAGTCCTAAATGAAATATTAATGTGTTTTTCAGGCAGGGCTTGGACTGTCAAGAGGAGCCAAAGCCACTTTACATGTTGAGCAGGACGCTATTCCATGATTTTGCAAGGCCTGTCCCATGCCAATTTCCTTGTGGGTAAAAATAGAGGCAGCAATCAGGAGGCTGGAGAGCAAAGGAATCATCAAACCAGTTTGTGGAATGGGCAGCACCGTTCATACTGATTATAAAAACTTTGTGGGGATTTTAAGCAAATGGTAAAACACTTCTAGCATGTGGGTAAGTATCCCATCTCTATCACATAGAGGACTTGTACGCAATATTGGCAGGGGTGGGGGAGCTGTCCTTTACAAAGCTAGATATGACCACAGCTACCTGCAATTGTGGGTTGGATGGCGAATCCCAGAAGTACGCCACAGTTAACATGCATAAGGATTTATACAATAAATAAGACTGCCATTTGGGGTAGCATCAGCCTGCACCCTTTTCCCATAGACCATGGAGAATATTTTACAAGGGCTACTCAAGTTGCCATTCATCTAGATGACTTACTAACAACAGGGAAGACCAATTAAGAGCGCTTAAACATTTCTCACCAGATGGGTTTATGCCTCAGAAGGGAAAAATATATGTTTTCCAGGTGCCCCAATGATCTACTTAAAGTCAACAAACCAGGTTACGCCCGTTGGAGGATAAAGTGAGGGTGATCAAAGGAGCCCCAGCTACCACATCTCTAACGGAACTCAAGTCTTTCCTTGGGTTAGTGAATTATAATGGAAAACTTATAATAACCTGGCCTCCACCTTCACACACTTATGCCTGCTACTGAAAAAGGGTTGGCCTTAGAAATGGTCGCATACATAAGTAGCCACCTTTAGGGAACTGAAAAAGCAGCTATTGTCATCAAAGGTGTTGGCCCACTCTGATTTGAAGTGAGGGGTAGTGCTGACATGTGATGTACTCCTGTATAGTATCACAGTAATGTTGGCTCACTGATGACTCAAAGGAGAGGAACGCCCAATAGCACATGCTTCCCAGACTTTGGCTGATGCCAGAAGTAAATTTGCCCAGATAGAGAAGGTAGGTTTGGTGGTCATCTTTAGGTGAGGAAGTTCCACCAGTGCCTTTTACAGACAAGAATTTGTCATAGTAACAGATTACAAACCCCTGATAGAGCTACTGCAGGGGGTCAAGGCAGTGCTGCCTATAGCTTCTGGAAGAATTCAGCAATGGGTCCTTTATTCTCAGTGCATAAAAGCTAGACACCATCCAGAAAACAAAGTGGCTAATACAGAAGCCTTGAGCCACCTTCCTCCCTGGCAGATACTCCACCAGTGGTATCTCCTCTGGATCAGTCTGTTTTTGGTTTTAAGCTTCCTGGTCATCATTCCAGTCAGTACTGACAATATCTGACACACAGGAATCCTGTTCTAGCACAGCTAAAACAGCTGGCAGTAATGGGAGAAAGAGAAGGGCCATCGCAACCCTGGATTGAAACCTTTCTGGCCCCAGCAAGACTAGATTCCCGGATAGGACGGCATACTATAATGATTATCCCAAGCAAAGGTTGCCTTCAGATACTGGCTGAACCGTACCAGGGTCATCCAGGGGTTTCCAAGGTGAAGATGCCAGCAAGAAGCTACGTCTGGTGGCCAGGATAGGATGTCAACAGCATTGTAATGGTGGAGCAGTGCCTATAGGTGTCAACAAGGACAAAAATTGCCAGCAGTAGCACCCTACATTTGTGGGATTGGCTGGGTAAACCCTGGACTTGGTTGCATGTTGACTATGCCAGTCCTTTCAAGGGCTTAACGTTCCTGGTCATTTTGCATGCCCACTCAAAATGGTTGGATGTGCATTTAAGTCAGTTTGGCAAACGCAGGGATGACAATTGGGAAGCTGCGAGTATCGTTCACAATACACAGTCTCCCAGAAGTACTGGACAATGTGAGGTCATCTATCAGCAGGGAATTTGAATATTCCTGAAGTCGATTGGTATTCAGCACATAAGGACAGCTCCATATCATCAATCATCCAATGGTCTAGCAGAAAGAGCTATCCAAACTTTGAAGGCAAACTTGAGAAAATAGCCTACAGCGTAACTCAACGCCAAAATGTCCTAGTTTCTGTTCGATTTATAGGACCACCCTGCACATAACAGCAGGGATACATTCAGCAGAGTTGTTGATGTGGAGAAGACTCTGCACTTGATATTTCCATACCGGGGTTGCGGGTGGAGGGTGAAATGACAACAAGAATGATACCAACTGCAAGCCTGTTCTAAACGAGAGTGCCTACTTAATAGGGAGATGAAGTTTGGTGTGGGAACCATGGGAATGGTCCTGTATGGGTCCGAGATGAGGTTGACACAAGGTCTCCTCAGTTCAGGGAACAGACTCTGAGCTGGCCACCAAAACCAGTGTACCGTGCACAAGTACATAAAAAGCTGACTTAGTGATGGGATGCAAGCCTCTGTGCAGTTATTTCAATGCGCAATTCAAATGCTATGACTAAAAATGCAGATCAGAGACCGGGAATTTTCTGGTGAGTAATTCGCCTGTTGACTCCCCAAATCCTAACTACCATCAAAAAGTGTAATATTCCCATTGGCCAGGATGAGTCCAGCTCCAACAATATACAAGGAGCTTAATGTCATGTACCCCAAAGTTGCCCTTTTGATAGACAACCCCATCCATCATTTTATACTTTGACGTTCTGCATCACTGACGCACCGTGGCAGCAGTGGATTCCATACAAACTGAACAGTACAGCAAATCCTCAAATCTCCTTTGTCAGCATGTCCCAATTGTGTAGCCCCTAATGCTGAAAATGGACAAGGGCAGCAATCTCATGGAAACACCAACATGTGGAAGATTCCCACTAAGTCAATCATCTACCAGTCTGAATTGGAACTATATCACCATTCCTTCACTGTTACTGGGTCAAAGTTCTGGAATACCCTGTCTACCAGCATTGTGGGTCCTAGACCATTTGGACTACAGCAGGTCAAGAATGCAAGGCATTGGTTTTGTCAACAAATTACCATTTCATGAACTAAAGTCTTCCAGTTCATCAGTTTTAGAAGAAACAGGGTAAGTTCAAATTATCCTTGTTCAAGTCTCATTACTCTATCCTATATCACATACAAGTATAGAAGGTATATGGTGGAACATGAAAGGATGATTGATTGGTTGCTGGCATAGCACAGGCCTTTGTGGAGTTGACTTTAATCGATGAGTTTCCAAATTACAACTGACATTTTTGAAAGATTGATCACTTTTGAAAACCTTGTAAAGGTTTTCCAATGGGTTATAGTCCTACTCATGCAGCAAGGTGCTGTAGTCAATTTTCTCCCTCCTACTTAAGACAGTTGTTCCAGCCTGAACCTGACCATGAATTGTCCCTGTCTCAAATATTTGATTTACCCAGGTACCAGCTAGTCGAACAGAATCAGGAGTTCAAGTAATGGGTGGCAGAGGTCTGCACTAACAACACAGACTTTGGTTGAGCAGGTGCAGTCGACATTCAAGTTTTAATTCCTTGACTATATAAAAATATCCACAGTTACTAAATGGGCCACTTTATAAAATAAAAATGCGTTGTTATCACTGCAATTTTTATACAGTCAAGTGTGATATTACTCATTACGGATTCTCTAAACAGTAACCAACAATTCGAGCAGGATATCACTTTTTTTTCTCTCTTCTTTAGTTATTTCAGCACTTAACTTCATTTTTTATAGCCCATTTGTTTCATACCTCAGGTTATTTTGTCTATAACAAAACTGTTAAAATCCACTGGTAATGTTGCTGCAGAAGGAACAGGACAGGAAACCAGGCATGATTTTCAAATTTTTCTGTGCTAATTGTAGGTCAAATGGTAGCACATTCACCTTGAACCAAAAGTTCATGAGTTTAAGTTGTACTCCAAAAATGGAAGCATACTGTTTGGGTTGACACTTCAGTGGAGTACTGTTGGGAAAGCTATCTTTGAGATGAAATGTGAAGCTGTGAACCTGTTTACTGTCTTCAGATGGATGCAAAAATCCAACAGAGAGGAGCCCATATTTCTCCCAAAGGCCTGAACAATATTAGAATTTTAACAAACACTGCTAAAGAGAACATGTTATCTGGTTTCATTATTGCTTGTGGGAGTTCATTGTGGACACATTGGCTGTAACATATAGGTCAGTGTGGAAGCATGAGATGAGTGTTTTGCCTTGAGCAGGTTAACTGGACCTGATGCAGCAACGTTGATGTTATCCCTTGCAACGTAAGAAACTAGGGCATAGGCAACATGATGCTGTTAGATCCAAAAGACACTGGTTACACCTCATTAATACATTCAATCATTACATTCACAGGCACATCAGTATCTGGGCCGCCATTAATATATTCAGAAGCATCCTGCCATCACTGTCATACTTCACTTGGTCAGAGTTTGGATGGTGTAGGAGACCTTAACCCCCATGTCACATGGTATAATAGTGATGATACCATGAGCATTTCTCTTAATGGTTTTCTAAGTATGAGACACAACAGTGACTGCACTTTAAAATTATCTGGTTAACTGTAAAGGTGTTTGGATTGTCCAGGTTGTGAAAAGGTGGACACTCTTTCCTATCTTTCTTGAATTTTTTTTTTGTTCTTTCTCCTTTGATTCCCTTTTTTGTTTTAGATGATTTCAGCTATGAAATTCTGTCCTGCAACTCTGTTTCCTCTGAGCAAGGTATCCATCCAGCCATTGTTCTCTCTGGACCCTGGTCTGCAAGAAACTAAAACTTGATAAGGTAAGCAATAAACTTTCCTCTGTGGTGTCAACAGGAAGTTTTTGGAAGGATGGGGGGACTCTTTTAGATGCCATTCAGGAAGATCTGGGCTGCTGCTGCTGCTGCTGCTTCGCTGAGTACTCTATTTCGCCCATTTACAATCCTGCTGAAACCCGAGTGTTAGTGGAACCCTAGACAGCAGAATTTTTATTTGCTAACAACTTACTAATGTCTCTTTCCCCTTTCAAGCTCAGCATGTGGCCAATGATACAAGTGTGGTGTAGGATTTAAAGTTGACTAAGTCTCAAATTGATAATGTCGGGGTGGGCAGGAATTCCCTGCCTCCAACTATACAAACTCCACTCCCATTGCCATTTCACCAAAATTTCATCCAATGAAACACCACACAAGATACTTAACAATGCATGCAATGGAATTGTACTCTGCTGCATAGCTCATTGCATTAATTTGAGGGATGTTCCTTAACTGGACTAAATATTACATGGTTAGAAAGATGTTCAGATCTTGATCAAAAGACCATGGAATGTCAAAATAAGTGTACTACATTTCATTGCCAGCCACAGAAACTGCTTTATTTTCATCTTTACTGAAGTCCAAACCAAACAATTCATTTTAAAAGGCTTCAGATCAATGTTATCAAAAAAAAGCAAATAATGTCCTCTCACAACAGTAACTACAATGTAGAGGATTTTTTAAAAAATCAACATGCATGTTAGAAAAATAATCACACGATGTTCATTTTATGAATTAAATGATGATGCAAACTGTTCAACTCCACAGAAATAATTGCAATTTTGCCCTACATCCAGGAAGGGCCTTACTATAAGTGAAGCTTCACTCTTCAGGGATCATAAGTTAAAAAGGAGTCAAATTCAAACTTATAGAAATGTTTCATTATTTTAATAGAGGTCTTCATTTGGCTCTCTCTCTCTGAGATGGCTTAGATTGTCAGCTCACTGTGGAGAACGTCAGGGGACAGGCACTTTGTGCACCAGTGAATGGCAACTGTTCTTTACCACCAAGTCAACCTTTATCACAACTTTGGATAGCTGAATATGTTTGGGAGTGGGGGAGGAAAATGAGCTTGGTCCAATTACAGATGGTTAATTGTATCAGTGTGTTAAAAAGATGATGATGTTTTACTGAATCTTTTAACAACAGTTTGATCTTGCTGCTTGTGGATCTGTGCGGTCAGAGGTGAGATCTATTGAACAACTGTCAACTATGGAGGCATGTGCCTTCTACTGAGGACAGCGGCAGATCTGTTTCGTCATGTTTTACTCATTCAGTTTTGATGTGGATCAGCTGTGGATTCTCCTTGGATAAAATTTACAGCGAGAGTACAAATGGAACTAATGGCTAACAATGGCTGCAGACATCAGAGCTCAGTCAGTTTGAATGAGGCACCAGGTTTCCTGTTACCAATCTGTAGTGAGCAATCAATTCTTAACCTCTTATTAATATAACTATTGCTTTTGTTCAACTATTTCTTAAAAAGTTAAGATTTGCTCCCAAAATCTGACTGAAACCTACATATGTATCTTTTTTTTTGCTTTAATTGCTCACATTTTATCCAGATGGAAACTTTTATTAGCCAGGGGACAAATGAGAAAAATGTGAGCAATTAGACATACTGGTTTATTTTTAGTATCTCATAATGTGATAATTAAGACAATTAAAGAGCAACTTTGTTAATCCATCAGTTCAGTCTCAATTTAAATGAAAGCAATTAGCTAATAAGTCACTCATGAAAATATATCAATTCACTTGAGGGCCAACCCTGGTTCTTAGTTTATATAGAACAATAGGAGAGCTTTTGAGCTGCAATGGCAGTGTTTTCATCTCTGGGCCAGAAGGTCAAGTCACACCTACACCTACCAAGTTGATTAAAATAAAACACAGGAGAGATTTGCCTGCTGTGTCATCCTAAACAATAACTTGCATCATTTCAATGTTTCCATTTCTTTGGACTATCAATATTAAATTAGCTATTGTTTTGGTAAAATGTTATTTATACATAATGACTTGTATATGATTATTTCCTTGTATTTCTCACTACCCACATCCTACTCCCCATCCCGATCTCTCCTCTTTCTATCCATCTCTGCAAAAAGCTCAGTCTCCATTTGTTTTAACTGCTCCTTCAAAATCTCAACTCTCAGGCGTTAGCTCTCTTCTAACCAATACATTTTTACAGTCATCAAACCTCTATCATTGCTACCTTACTCCCTATTAAAACCAGTAATCCCCTTCAACCAGGCTGTGTCCCATTGCCATGCTCTCACCTTTTCCAGAATTCAAAGCATGCAGACTTGATGGACAAGGTGTTTTAGACATTCACTGATTTTCGATGGTGTGAGATTTGCATGAATTTGAACTCCCTGCTGTGATATGCAGCCATGAACGTATTTAGCATTGCATGCTCCCCTCACTTAAATGAGCAGGTAACAGATTTTGCATAAGACGCAATGACGTTTGTTTATCCTGCACTGTGATGCCCACATACAGTTTGGGATAGATCAAATGTTACACCTACCTTGTTTTATTGATTAGCAGAATTAACAGTTGCTTTTATTTTTAGTGGTGTATCATTTAAAGAGTCCCACCGCTCAGTTGACTGGTTTGCAATGAGTGTGACGCTAGAAAAGCACAGCTGCTCAGGCAGCATCCAAGGAGCAGGAAAATTGACATTTTGGGCAAAAGCCCTTCCATCAGGAATTCCTGATGCTGCCTGAGTGGCTGTGCTTTTCCAGCACCACACTCATGGCTCTAATCTCCAGCATCTGCAGCACTCACTTTCGCCTGACTGGTATGCAATACTGAGTGATACCAATAGCTTGACTGACATGAGCCAAGGTGACCCTCAAGTTAAACTTACTATCAGTTGAATTTCTCAGACAAAACAGCAGCCTATGATCTTCCGGCACTACGGCATTTCACTACAGTAAAGCTGGAGATGGAACATTAAGGCACAGACAGTAGTGAGGAACTTCAGTAGCAACGCCATCTGAATTGATAGCATTTATAGGTCACATGTAACGCGAGGGAAGCACCTTCAGTGCAGAATTCTAAACTGGTACCATTGGCGGTCTTCCATGCTCTGTGTAAGATTTGCAAACATTCATGGGATAACCGCTGACTACACAGTATTAGGGATTGAGACAAGACTTCAGATGAGAAAAAGCATGTTTAAACAAAGTCTTACAGGCGACACTGGAGAGCTGTTTAGTAGCCTGCATTGTACAGATTTGAATAAAGGAGCATTCTAATGCATCAACAGTGGAAGGGCTGTATTTAAAGGTCCGGAGCCAACAGACTCAGAGACGACTGTGTAGGTACCCAAAGTACAGACATACAAGAAGTTCAATATATGTTATGTGCAAAGGACAGTAGGAGCTCAAATCTAACTTTACTCGTGTTCTTTCTTGTAGGACAGCAGATAGGATAGTGAAGAAGGTGTTTGTTATGTTTTTTTTATTGGTCAGAGTACAGAGTATAGGAGTTGGAAGGTTATGTTGCGGCTGTACAGGACATTGGTTCGGCCACTTTTTGGATTATTGCATGCAATCCTGGTCTCCTTCTTATCGGAAGGATGTTGTGAAACGCGAAAGGATTCAGAAAAGCTTTACAAGGATGTTGCCAGTGTTGGAGGATTTGAGCTATAGGGAGAGACTGAACAAGCTTGGGCTGTTTTCCCCGGAGCGTCAGAGGCTGAGCAGTGACCTTATAGAGGTTTATAAAATCATGAGGGGCATGGATGGATAAATAGACAAGGTATTTTCCCTTGGTTGGGGGAGTTCAGAACTAGAGGACAGAGGTTTAGGGTGAGAGGGGAAAGATATAAAAGGGACCAGCTTTTCACACAGAGGGTGGTGCATGTATGGAATGAGATGCCAGAGAAAGTGGTGAATGTTGGTACAATTGCAGCATTCATTTAAAAGACATCTGAATGGGCATATTAATGGAAGGGTTGAGAGGGAAAAGGACCAAATGCTGGCAAATAGGACTAGATTACGTTAGGATATATCTGGTCAGCATGGACAAGTTAGACTGAAGTTGTACATCTCCATGACTCTAAGAATGTCACCTTGATTTTTTTGTTATAGAGGCATGCACAGACTGTAATCATGAGGATAGCATGAAGTCGCAGTAACGATGTATTAGGTTTTGTGTTTTGAGAAGATGTAACAAGAAAAATGAGAAGAGATGCAGTTTAATTGCTGGATAAACCTTTTGATGGACCTCATTTGGCCTTTTGTGGAGCATTGTTATTTTTGGAATGCTCGCTTTGTGCCATGCTTTGAAGCCACTCAGAGGAATTACCCCAGATTATTACTGACCCGTAGCACGATACGGCTGGCAGGCCCAAAAGGTATTTTTGATGTGACGCAGGCTTCTCTCCAGGCTACCAGATTAAGTAGCTTGTTTTGGAGTTCCTTCAGGATTTTTTTATGGGGCTGTCTTGAAGGGACAGTTGTTGAAATTAAGCAAAATGACATGGTTCCAGTCAGAGGTTTTATAAGGAGACTTTGTTCTGTGCATCACTCCCTGGAGTTTCATCAACCAGTCGCAATATTTGAAGGGAGGGAAAGTTACCTGCCATCCTGATTGAAACTCCTACAGTCATTGTGTCTCGGCTATCTCCCTGGAGATGTATCTGTGAACTGATTTTCTGGGATTCAGATACACAGCATCTGGAAATGATGGCGAAGTAGAGCAATCACTTCACAGTGCTAGCATCTCAAGCAGAGACATAGGCAAGTTATTCCACCTCTTCAGGTTGACAGATAAGATGGAGTGGTGATGGGGGAGTGGGGGGTGATGAGGAACAATTTCGTCTTGTAAGACTTTGATGGTTTGAACAACAGTCAAATGATAAGTGCATAGAGTTGGTTTCCATTGAGGCTGAAGGTAGGCCTTCTTTTTGGATACTCCAAAAACAAGCGAAACTTACACTTAATTTCAAAATTGTAAGGTGAGGCATTGGCACGGAGGGAAATGTCAGCTGCCTAATAGTTGTATTTTGCACAATAAGAGTGAGAGAATCCTCTCGTACTGTTTGAGAGGAATTTGGTATACATGCTGACTGACAATGCTAAAACAAAAACTGTCTATATACCTGTACAGTCATTGCAGGAGAAAGATCATATCCATTATAGTCATAGAGATGTATAACACAGAAACAATCCCTTCATCATTGTCAACCAGATATCCTGAATGAATCGAATCCCATTTGCCAGCACTTGGCCCATATCCCTTTAAACCCTTCCTATTCATATATCCACCCAGATACCCTTTACATCTTGTAATTGTACCAGCCTCCACCACTTCCCGGACAGCTCATTCCATACAGGCACTACCCTCTGCATGAAAAAGTTGCATCTGAGGTCTCTTTTAAATCTTTCCCCTATGTTAAACCTATGCCCTCTAGATTTGGACCCCCATTAATGATAACTCAAAATTGAAAGTAAGAGATTCATAACAAGCTTTTTTTTAAATTAACATATTGGGTGGGTGCTATATTCTGACACAGAAATGTGATGGTTGCCCTGTGATATCTTGTGATTTAGTATCAATTGTACAGTTGGAGGTTGAGGTCTATCAGTGTTGTGTGGGCCATCATGGAATATTGTGCTGATGTACAAGTCAAGCTAAAACCATTTCATAGAACCCTGTTATTTCAGCAATGGAGCAGAGCTGAATTTTTCAAGTGAACTGACTTAATATATTCATTTATCTGTTTGTTATGGTTTAGTTCAAGAAACAATGGGCTTCACTGTGATGCTAGGTACACCCAGGGGTTAATCAGGGTATTGAACACTTACTAAGCAGTGTTAGAAATAGTTGAGTAGTGATGTTATTTCGCGGATGTTGTTTAATGGTTCCAGTGCAGACATGGCATAAAAAAAATGAGATTGTTTTTCCAAAACAATTTTACTGCTGTGCTTTTGTGGTTAAGACCCAAGAGTCACCAATGGTTCAAACCATCATCCAAAATGTGGTGTCTTTTGAACTTCCTCCATTCTCTCTGCAGTAGCAGTTTTGATACTATCCTGCCTCACTGAAGTATAAAATTCCTGCTGGTACAATCACAGCTAGCTACAGATGGAGCAGTCCATTTCCTACCCATTTGCCATTTTCAGTTGGCAGACAGAAAAGGAAAAGTTCAAAGTAGCAAAAAAAGGGAAAATAATACTTCAACCTATTTAACAAAGAAGAATTCTCTCAAAGCAAATAAGTGGGTGCCTCAGCAGTCATTCTAACATGTAAAGTAAAATAACACTTTTGCCACAATAAAAGGAGATGAAAGCAAATTGAGAAAAAAAATCTAAATATTGTTTTATTTCTATCAATAAAGAAAAGTCTGACACTTTTTCAAATTGCAAACCATTTTAATATTTACGTGCATTTTTAGTGCAAACCCTCCATCTTTATTTTCATTCTCTCTTCTATGCTCCCCTACTTTTCGCTAAAGTGGCAGTAGTTTTGTTGGCTTTCCTCACCATCTAAATGGGTTAGCTGTGTTTACTAAATGGCTACATTGTGGTGCAGATGATGAATGGTTTGAATTTTTGGTCCCTCTGCAGTAGTCAATGTCTCCCTGCCTTGTCCCATATTTGATGCACCTTGTTCCCCCACATGCTACATAGCCACTTATGCTTCTCTAACAAAGTGGAATGCCTATAGTCCTTTGATCTGTTTAATTACACAATATCTGGTACAAGTCGTAAACATTTGTCACGGACATTAGCAAACTAATCAAAATCAAACACCCCATCCAACTCTATCCTAACCTCCCTGAAAACCTAAACTTTCTGGGCAGAATTGTCAGATAAGGTTAGGAATCCTGACAGTTTCTTCCCTGTGTTATCCCTGGATTTCTGAGGTCACTGTATCACCATCTGGGTTAGAAGCAGTTAACGCAACATAGGCTAGGAATTGGACTTATGATTTGTCTTGCCTGTGCAGTCAACCCAATCTTACAGCTAATCAATTTTGTTTTATGTAAAATAATTACCACTGACAAAAAGTCCCTTAATCCATTAAGATCATCTGAGATTGGCATGGCAAATTCCAAACAATGTTGGAATTTTGAGGATAAAGTTGAGTTGCACCTTCTCTTCCATTGATAGCAAATAGCAAAAAACAAATTACCACTAACAGGCATGATTATATTACATGTAAGTTGCAAGTAGTATCCTAAACTATACTGCCAACCCAATGTTGCAAAGTATTTACAACAAGGACCTTGCATTACAGGACCTCATTAAGTGTTCAACATTTGATATGGGAGGTGACAGATCTACAAGCTCAGAACAAGGCCCTTTAAGCCCATCATATCTATACCAGTCAAAACAACTACCTAACTATTCTAATCCCATTTTCCAGCACTTGGCCTTGTATGTGTTTATATTGCAAGTGCACATCTAAATACTTCATAAATGTTATGAAGGCTTCTGCTTTTTGCCACCCTTACATGCAGCGAGTTTCAGATTTTTCCCTCATCTCCAAAGCTCCTGCTCCTTATCTTAAATCTATGCATCCTGGTTATTGATGCCTCCATTAGGGGAAATAGTTCTTCCTGTTTACCTTATCTATGGCCCTGATAATGTTACACATCTCAATTATGTCCCCTCTCAAACTCCTCTGCTCCATAGAAAACAATCCCACTCTTCATTTCTCACATTTATCCAGAATGAATTCAATTTGCCACTGATCAGTCTGTATCCTGTTAAACTCAAAGGTCAGCCTAATTCTAGTTTTCCTTCCAAAACATCTGCAAGATTTAACATTATCGCTACTTCCTTCCAGTGTAGAGTCCTTGCTAGAACAAAATATTTTCATCTTACCATTCAGCTTCCAGCATCAAAGACGTTTCTTCCTATAATCCTTGTTCCATGATGGTCCATGTTGCGTTGTTGACAATGGGCTTAAAATTACACTAAGCAAGGATAACACCTTAAAAGAGAATAGGTTCATCTGTTGCATTAACTGTTCAATGTTCACATCATGAATATTGACCTGTTCTGATTTGTTTATTTATCTGGTAATTGAATTGTAAAATAAGTTACAAACTTGCTCATATAATACTTGATCCTAACTGCACAAATTCCAGGCTGACAAGTAAGCTCACCCACTGTGTAACAGAAAGTCATACCACAGTGCCTGAAATCAATACAAAATAAATCACAAACTGTTTGCTTGAGATTTTTCCAATGTGCTCTGCTAATGGCTGAGGCCACTCAACAGCATCAATTTGTATTTTTATAGTCCCTTTCAAATAATAATCTATTCCAAGACACTTTACAGTATGAAGCAAAATGTGACACTGAATCAGATAACTTGACGTGGGCAGATGGTTAAATGCTGGTCAGAGAAATGGGGTTTCTTATCTTATCTGCTCTGGCTTAATATATGACTCCAGAACCAAAACTATGTGGCTAACTCTTTACTACCTTCTGAGTAACTCGAGATGGACATTAAATGCCAGCAATGCCCAAATGAATAAATTATATCAGGAGTATGACTCCATTTGTCTGGATGAGCACAACTGCAATAACACTCAAGAGGTTTGACCCAATCTGAGACAAAGCATCTCCAATAATGTGTTCAATTTTTATTCCCTCTGACACATGGCAGTAATGTGTACCATCTACAGGGTACCCTGCAACAATTCACCAAGTCTCCTTAAACATCATCGTCTAAACCTGCAACCATGACCTGAGAAATCAAGGTAGATACATGGTAATGTCACCATCTTCAAGTTTCCCTCCAAGCCATATACTATTCTTACTTATAACTCTTTAATCATTCTTTTCTGTGACTGACTGGGTTACAAATTATTATGCTCCCCTACCAACTATCATGTTATGGAATGCAGCAGTTCAAGGTGGCAGCTGACCACTACCTTCTCAAGGGCAATTAGTGATGGGCAAGAAATGTTGGCCTGGTTCATTTTTCCTATTGATGGGATATGGAAGTGTGACATCTAATGGAAGCCTTGACCTAATTGTTAGTATAGGCTTACGCTGGTGAAAGTTGAGAAGAATAGGGGGGAGATCTAATTGGAGGTACGCAAGATGCTTAGCAGGATTGGTGAAATAGACATAAAGCAGTTTTGTTTTATGGGAAAATCTCGAATGAGGCTAAGGAGTGGCAGATTTAAAACAAAGGTGAATCTGTGGACTTCTCTACTCCACAGTGTGGTAGACACTGTGACACTGAATAAGTTTGAGGAGGAGATGTACAGATTGTTAATTAGTAATGGGTTAAAAGGTCATCGGGAGTGGGCAGCAAAACAGAGTTGAGGTTGAGAGGAGATCAGCCGTGGTCATATTGAATGGTGGAGCAGGCTCAAGGGCTGAATTGCCTACTCCTGCTCTTGGTTCTGATGTCAAATAGATCAGTTACAGGAAACTTCACTACCAAGTCACTTTCCACATTGTATTCTGCATTACTTAATAAATTAACTAGTAGTTTAAATGTTGCAATGATTTTACTGTAATTAGGGGAAAGTGAGGTCTGCAGATGCTGGAGATCAGAGCTTAAAAATATGTTGCTTGAAAAGCGCAGCAGGTCAGGCAACATCAAAAGGAGGAGAATCGACGTTTCGGGCATTAGCCCTTCTTCAGGAATTCCTGAAGAAGGGCTTATGCCCGAAACGTAGATTCTCCTGCTCCTTTGATGCTGCCTGACCTGCTGCGCTTTTACTGTAATTAGTTTCATCTTATGGAAATATATTGCATTCTGACATGATCTGTATTTTGCTCAGTGCACTTGCCAGGTAATGGTTAAAATATAATTTTTATAATAAAATGTATAAACGCCACACTGTGCACATTGTAAAGAACAGGAGATACCAGACTGCTGGTTTAAGATAACTATTAAATTTTAAGGTTCTGTTGATTTCCTGAAATTGCTTAAGTTTTGCTCTCGTGGTTTATGATGTTCTCAAAACCACTGGACTGAATTACTGCCTTGTAACTCACTAGTCAGCTATTATCCACGTGTAATTATAGACTTGATATGATATTTGAGGACTATTTCCTTTATGTAGTAAAATTTGTAGATCTGGTCATGTTGAATAATGTCCTGGTTGTACTGGACTAAGTGGTGCAATTCTTGAAGCATTTTGAGAATGATTTGAGTGGGCTGCAGTGATTATGCTGCTGACTAGCATCACTCAAAGAACTGGAGAATTCCACACGTGCACTGAAACATACACACAGCTTTGCTGCTTACTCTGATTGCTAGTAGAATTCCTAGTCTTTAAAATGAGCTGAGAGGGCGAATCAGCATTTTATAACCATCAGAAATCTGAAATCTGTGCACCAGATGCCCACAGTTCCTTTACAATTAACTTGAGGAGATTGCTTATACACTTTAGTACTAAGGGCCCAACACACACTGCTGGCACAAAACAACAGATTTGACAGAAGTCAATAGCATTATTCTATGCTTTTGGGTCTGGGAGTTGGTTGATTTTGGGCACAGATCAGGAGACAATATGAACTGCCTCACAGTAAATGTGTAAGAGGAGCACATAAAGTGGATCTGCCTTCATTATTAGAATCTAACTGGCACATACAAAATGCTACTTGTATTCTTAGAGGCAATAGGCCAGGTACAAGTGCAAAATCCAGCAGATACTGGATATCTGAAACAAACAAACAAAGAATGCTGGAGAAACTCAGCAGGTCTGGCAGCATCTGTGGACAGAGAAACAGAATTAATGTTTCAAGTCTGATATGACTCTGAAGCAAAGACAGTACACTGCTACTGAAGTTGATGAAAATTGCTGGAAACACAGGTATCATATTTACCATGAATCCCAGAAGGGATTGACAGGGAAGGAGAAGATCATGAGGGAGATTTATAGCTAGCCACAACCCGCAATTTTAATGTGGAATCAGGTGAACCCTTCCTGCCCATTCAGATTGCATATGCAAGTTATGGGGGAAAAAACATATTTACAGAACTCTCCTTAAAGACTATTGATTTTGAGTGTTGTGCAAAGTAAAATGATTATATTCATGGAAATAGACCTGAAGCAAGAGGTAGGTCCCCAATTTACACAGGCCTAGGGCTGGTCTCAGAATATAGGAATAGGCCATTCAGCCCTTGAGTCGGTTCTATGACATAATTCTGTTGGGCATCCTAGCTGACTATGGAACAACCCAAGCAGTCTGAAATAGAATGCACTAACTTTGCAAGACTCATGTTGGACTGTTAATTGCCTGATTTTCACCGGAACAATCTCCACTGCACAATCCAGTATCTGGGCCCTCAAGAAAATTTTGTGTAATGTTTGTAAATAACACACAGGAATATTATAACAAGGACTGCAGGAGTTCAAGAAGACAGCTCACCATCACCTTCTCCGGGGCACTTAGCAACGGGCAACAAATGTCAGCCAGTGATGCCCAAATCTGATGAGCAAATGAAAAACATCGATGAAGGTGGCTTTATACTAGTTTTACAATTTCAAAAACTTCCAATTATAGTGAAATAAATACGTAATATCAGAGGGAAGTTAAGTCAAGAAGCAATGTGCTTAAGTATTGTACCACTTATTTCTATAAATTATATTAACATTGGAAAAGTCACTGAGCTAAATATTGGCATACACTGAGATTCAGAGACTGCAATTTGTGACTTGCCCACATCAGTTCCAGTGAAAGTTGAAAACACAAATTTTATTCTGCCACTTCATTCCCATAATTATAATCAAGGGCTGAATGACTTCTGGTTTGCTGACTATCTCAGTGTTCAGCAGAAAGTTGATAAGTGTTTTGATCAATATTAATTCAGAGAATGTGAATGTCATTGGCCAGGTCAGTACTTATTGTCAATCCCTAAATACCCAAAAGACAGTTGAGAGTCAATCACAATGCTGTGGGTCTGGAGTCACATGTAGACCAGACCGGGTAAGGATAGCAGATTTCCTTTCCCAAAGGACATCAGTAAACTAGATGCCCAGGCCACATCTTAGGGCTGATCCTCTTAAAGGGGAGGCTGGACTGAATGCTGCTTCTGAATACCATTGGTGCAAATAAACAATGAAATTGGAAAATCAGGTAGAGAGGGCCCTCAATGTGACATTGGATGCAATAGTAGAATAGGGAAAGGGTGGGGAGTGGGGGTGGGGGAGAGAGGGAGAGCTGTCATCATTCTACAGGTGGGGACAGGAGAATGGCAAGAAGCCTTTAGGATCAACTCTTGGACAAGGAGTGGGAGTAAATGGCCAGAAAGATCTATTCCCGATGTCTACATTTGAAGATTCGACAGCAGTTCATCCAAATTGTCAAATAATATCAGCTGGGTTCTCAAGGTCAGCAATTTTTGGAAGATTCTTTAATAAAAGGGGGTTATTCATTTGTTAGGCCATCAATTCTTCCCACTGTTGACTGCCCTTGAAATTATGGTCTCGAGCTGCAACATCTTGAACTGTTGCAGTTCACTTACAGTACTGCAAGGAAAGGAGAAAGCATATTCATGTACCATCTCCCACATCTCCAAATATTGCATCAAATCCTCACACATCAACCAATGCTGCCAGCCTTGCAGTCACTTCTCATTGCCTCCTATCCCTCCAAGTGATTCACCCATAGTAGTCATTTCATCCAAGCACAGTACAACTCAATAACTGACATCCTTCCCACACTCTGATTGGCCAAGATGAATCACAACAAGGGATGTCTGCATCTCCTAAAATCGACAGAAGACTCTGCTTTATGCACCTTTCAACATTACCCAGCAATTTGGCAGTAATAACAAGCTAAAGATGGCATGCCCACAGATCTCACCCTTCTTTGGCTGAAGTCATGATGCACTGACAGCCCACTTCATTGCCTGCGCTCCATCTCCATCTCATACTGCAGACCCAGACTCATTAACACTGTCTCCTTATCAAGACAAGTCATGAAACCCTTGGGCAAATCCTAAAAGTACACTGTTTCAAATCCAGGAATTCAGTAACACAGCTCCAAAAGCACTCCAGTGTACTTCTACACACATTTCGATAACAGATGTTTATTAAGTTTCTTTTTCATTAATTCAAAGGATGTGGGTGTCACGAAAGAGGCCAGTATTTATTGTTCAAAAGAGTCAACCACATTACTGTGGGTCTGCAGTCACAAGTAAGCCAGACCAATTGCGGGTGATAGTTTACTTCCCTAAAAAGGATGTTAGAGAACCAAATGGTTTATCCACCAACGGACAATAACTTCATGGTCATCATTAAACTTACTTTTTTTTATTGAATTCAAATTCCAACATCTGCCATGACAGGATTTAAACCCAGGTCCCCAGAATAGGTGGCTCAATGGTTAGCACTGCTGCCTCACAGCACTAGGGACCCAGGTTAGATTCCAGCCTCGGGCGACTGTAAGCGTGGAGTTTGCACAGTCTGCGTGAGTTTCCTCCCACAGTCCAAAGCTGTGCAGTTTAGGTGAATTGGCCATGCTAAATTGCCCATAGTGTTCAAGGATGTGTAGATTAGGTGCATTAGTCAGGGGTCAATCTAGAGTAATAGGGTAGGGGAATGGGTCTGGGTAGGATACTCTTCAGAGAGTCAGTGTGGACTTGTTCAGTTGAAAGGTCTGTTTCCACATTGTAGGAATTCTAAGAAAAAAACGTTACCCGAGTCTCTAGATTAATAATCTAGGTGATAAAAACACGAGACCATCACCTGCCCTTCCCTTGTTACTGCTACAATCAGTTGCCTGCTGTTTAGATAATGCAAGTGCTACCCCACATCACCTGCTCCCCCTCTGCCCCCATCCTCATCTTCCCCCACCACTAAAAGCTGATTACTTGGTCATTGATGGTTATTTTGTGAACTTGTTGAATGGACTAGTGTGATTTCTAATTTGTAAAATGGGCATTACATTAATTGTTCAAGATCTTGCTCCTATTAGCAAGGTTTCTATTTGTTGTAATGGACACATAAACAAGCTGCCTTCGAGATGATGCACTTCCTATTGAGCCATTGGTCTGAATTTTGCACTAAATTTCTTTTTTTCTCCCCCATATGCTGCTGTATAAAGTGGACCCCGCTGTGATCAGTCCTGCCTTACAAAGAGAAAGTGACCTTTATTGGGAATGATCCGACTGGCTACAAAATCTCTCTAAAAATAGTGCACTGTGACATCTAAGGAATGTTCTGCTTTCGCATCCAAACGATCCTTTGATATTTTTCTCACATCAACAGAACTTGACTGCATGCATTTGAGTTGCAAGCAAACAGTTCACATCAGCTTTTCCCTGTGATATTTCACTGCACTGAGCAGATGTTTGCAGTGACATCTGTAGCGCTTGTAAACTCTTTGATGAACTACAGATGTTGTGCGTCCAGTGAGGATGCATACGCACATTTGAGATTGGGAAAGCCTGTATACTGCTTAGTGTCAACTTCATGTGAGTTCTCATAAATGGTTTTATTGCACATGGAAGATATACTAGGGAAAGAATTGCTCTGCATGCTGCCTATAGCAACAACGCACATGTGTCTAAGAAGAGTTGCTTTGATTGACAATTCGAATTCATAAATCTGTCCCTTTTGCTACCCGTTGATGGTGAACTCATAGCCCACAAAAAAGTGAATGATGTTCTGCAGAATCTAAGCAAATTGGAGCTAAACGCTGCAGTTGTCATAGTGCAGAAATATTGCACTCCTGGCAAATAGACCTCACAATGAATCCTAATCTTGTTTGGCAAAGCTTTCCCTCCTAGGAATAGGGGGACTTTTTAAAAAAAACAGTAACACCCTGGAGGAAATGGACCGGGAAAAGTGTTGAGGGGGAAGAGGAGAGGGGGAGGAGTACAGCCCTTCTTCATTGTTGAAGCACTTCCTGATTAAATCAACTGAGACTCAGATTGCTACAACATAGGAGGCCATTCAACCCATCATGTTCACACCAGTCACATCTGACTACACACCTCATTTTGCAGATCTTGGCCCAAAGCCTTTGAAGCTATGGCAACAAAAAATATGTATAAATATTGCTTACTTGTTTCAAACTTACATGTCTCAACTGCTCTTTCAAGAAGTGAACTCCCAACACAGAGTGAAAAAAATTCCCATCTCCTATTCTTACATTTCCATGGCTTACCTTAGATATATGCCTCCTGGCTATTGACCCCTCTACTAATGGAAAGAGTATCTTCCTATCCAAACTATCTCTGCACCTTGTACACACGTATACACCTCGCAGGTTCCCTCGCAATCTTCATTGCTCAAAAGAAAAACAAGCCCAGCTGATCTCATTTTTCCTCACAACTCCAACCTTCCAGCCCAGGCAGCAAAGTGTTAAATCTCCCCTTTCTACAGCAGTCACATCCTTTCTATAATGCTACGACTAGAACTGCACACACAATACTTCGATGGTGGTCAAATTGCATTTTATACAATTCCAGCAGAATCTTGCTGTTCTTGCATTCTATGCCTAAGTTAATAAAGGCAAATGTTGCAGGTGACTTCTTAACTGCCTTAACTACATGTCTGATACCTTAAGTGACCTTTGGATGTGCGCACACAAAAAAAAAATGTATCCTTGCAAAATGACAACTCAGTCTTCAATTGAAAGGGCTATATGTCAGTTTGATTGGTTTGATAACTGGTTTTGATTCAGAGTGATGCCAGAAGCATAGATTCAATTGCTGAATTGGCTGATTTGGAGATGCCGGTGTTGGACTGGGGTGTACAAAGTTAAAAATCACACAACACCAGGTTATAGTCCACCAGACTATAACCTGGTGTTGTGTGATTTTTAACTTTGAATTGGCTGAGGTTACCATGAAGAATTCTCCTTCTCTCCCCTCACCAGAGGCATGGTGACCCAGAACTTAAGCTACTGCCAGTCTTCACTCTAACGAGAGCAGCACTATTGTCTGGTAAGACATGGCACCTTTACTGTATGAATGTGAGTGGCTAGCTTAGTGGGGAAGGGGGACAGGGGAATAATAATGTTGTCTTTCTTGGTGCTATAATCAGTGCTGAAATGGATTTTATGTAAATTGGATTGCTGAAGCATTCTGGGCTCTGAAAGCTCACTTCAGTGTTGGCTCGATCACTGTCCAAGTAACAATGATTCACTGTTGTTCCCAGTCTTTAGCTATTATCCAATTTTTGAAACTATAGATGTGCTAAAGTTCCACATTTTTCCTTTCATGATCCACACTGTTACTCAGGATGAGGTCAACTTATCTCACGGTGTGGAACATATTTCAGCTTGAAATGATCCCAAAGGGAAAAAAAAAGACCGCTGAACACATCTGAAGGCTTTTTACTGATCTGCAATAAGATCGGGATGTAGAAAAAGTATAGTGTTCTCCAGAGCCCTTTTAATATGCAGCCATTGCAATCATTTTCCAGTGACTGTACCACACAGAAACTTAAAGCAAACTGATATAAAAGAAAATTTGGATTTTTGTCATGCCATTCAGAACATCTTCAGAATATCTCACAGTGTTTTACAGTCAATGGGTTACCCTTTTGCTTCTGTTTCTTTTGGCAAACAAAGTTGATACTATACGGTCTCACCAACAGCAATAAGTTACATGGTCAGGTACACTTTGACAAAGGTTTATTAGTTCGATAGTACATCATTCTAAACCTAGCAGTTTAGTCTCCTAGACCGACAGGAAAGAAGATTTCTTGATGGTTCAATTGAAAATGTATTTTTAGTGTCAAATATTTGCTCTGATCACTATATTCAACAACATCACAAACAAAATGGGAAACTTCCTTTCATCACTAGAATCTTAAAACATAGCAGAAAGATTCCCTCTACCTCTAATTCTAGCATTACAAAGGCTTCTCATACCGTGGAGAAAACAAGGACTGCAGATGCTGGAGATCAGAGTCAAAGAGTGAGGTGCTGGAAAAGCACAGTCTATGGGCCAAGGGACCTCATTCCTGAGGAGGGACTTATGCCTGAAAGGTCTACTCTCCTGCTCCCTGGATGCTGCCTGACTGGCTGTGCTTTTCCAGCACTACACTCTTGGACTCCCACACTGTGTTCACATTGTCCAACTGATGGCGATGTTCATGCATCATGGAGAGCAATAGTTTGAAGTGTGACTCAACAAGAGATAGCTTAAACAAGAAGGTAAAGGGGAGTCTTTTGGTAAGTAAGCGTGTTGCAGGAAGCACCTCAATGATGGATAATTTAGAAAAACATGAGCAGGGGTCAGATGGGGCCCCACGAGGTTTGGGGAGTTGAAAAAGCAATCTTTTACAACTCACTTCCATATCCCACTGGCATCCACCTGGACCTCAGTCAGAAACAGTAGTTAAACACATTATGCTTTAACAAAGAACTCATCTCTGTCCTGTGTCAAAGCCTGGAACCAGACACAAAGCTCAGCTACAGCATCTGGAGTGTTCCCAGTAAATGTGCAAGCATCTACTATGCTCAATTTTCATACTCCTAGAGGCAATCAGTAAGAGACAGAGTTTAATACAGCAAATTAATGGATTTCCTTTTTAACCAAATATTGGAATAGGTTAGATCCAATAACAGCATGGAGCATCCATCAGAGGGATAAGACTGCACTCACAGGCATAAGCCTGATTCCAGTATTTTTACTCTTATCTGGTCTTCTCTGTATCCCGTTTGACGAAGTTTATATCATTTTTCAGGACTTGCCCACTCTGTAAACACCAGGATCCAACTCAAAGTAGCTGAGAAAATTCTGTCCTAAGTGCTTGGTCATCTAGGAGCAACGGCATTATGAGGATTCCTGTGACCCAGGGAGACCCATAATCTATGGCCCCACTTTTGGAAACTTAGTAGTCCATATTTAACATTACTGCCCCTGCACCAACCACAAGGCAAACCCCCAACTCCTATCACTACCCTCCTGAACAGCCCCAGACCCCAACTGATTATCGTGGCCGTGAGTGCAAGATGGTCACAGCTCTTCCACAATTACAGCATGGCAGTTGTGGCCTCTTTTCAGATTTAAGTGATTGAAAGTTCCTTATTTAGGCATCCTCTCTCTTATCTCGCTGGATCATAATTGGAGGATGCATGTGCACCCCGACCAGTACATGAACTACTCAACAAAAATTATAGCCACTGACCCAAATACCTTCATTCAAGATGACGCCTATGCCAGGCAATGATTTGTTGAGCTCCCTACAGTAGATCTTATTCTCACATTTCTTGCACCTGTTTCACAGTTTTAAACCTCAATTCTCAACTCCTGTGCAGTTGTAACCGTGTATACCTTGCTCAGTCTAAATATCCTATAATCTGTAAGTCCTTGTATGCTATGACCTGCCTGTACTGCTCGCAAAACAAAACTTTTCACTGTACTTTGGCACATGGGACAACAATAAAATCAAATCAAAACACGATCAGGTTTTGGAAAAACACAAGACATTGCAGTATGAATCCCAAAACAATATTCAGTCCAGGGTAGTGGGAATGAATAGCCAAGATGTATTCAAACAGAAAGCTAGCTCAATTCATAAATGAGGGAAAAAAGACAGATGATACTCATTGTTAAATAAAGGTGAGAGAAGGATATGAAGCATGAATATGGACACTGGACTGAATAATCTGTTTCTGCATACCACATTGTAAGCCAATTTGTATGTACTTAAAAAAAAATTATGATGGGTAGCAGTTTAGGAAAGGTTCATTAATACAACTTCAGCGATCTGGAATTTGTCTGTAGTAGAAGGTTTGAGGAGGTCAGAGCTACATGGAATTTAGAAGAATGAAAGCTGGATTGAAACCTTAAAGTTTGATTGGGTAGGTGTTAAGAAGATCTTTCCCACCATTGGAGAGAGAGTGTACAACTGGAGGGCACAATTTCAAACAAAAGGGTCTTCAATTTGAAGTAGAGAGGAGGAGCATTTGATTTCAGAAAATGTTTGTTTGGCGAGTCATGGAGATTGGATCATTGAATATATTCAAGTAGGCAAAAATGAGGACAGTAGATTCTGGAAACCAGAGTTTAGATTACAGTGATGCTGGAAAAGCACAGCTGGTCAGGCAGCATCCGAGGAGCAGGAAAATCGACGTTTCGGGCAAAAGCCCTTCATCAGGAATGGAGGCAGGGAGCCTCCAGGTTGGAGAGATAAGTGTGGGGGTGGAGGCGCTGGGTAGATGGTAGGGCTGAGTGAAATAGATGTTTTGATTGACAAGAGCTATGAAGCAAACGGACAGAAAAATTGAGCTAAGGCCACATCAGAATAGCCACAAAATGTCAGAGCAGACACGGTGGGTGCTAAAGGACTTATTTCTGGCTTCGATTTCTCATGTTTTTATGTACATGGAACAGAAGTGGAAAAGAGATTTTTCTGCTGTCTGTTTTTTCTTCTGAGACAGGAAACATTTGATTTTAACATTTAACAGTAAGCTTGCACCAAAGCCAGAAAGACAGCAATCCCAACAATCACTTGCGCCTATATGGAAATGACTCAAACCAAATTTTGTAGGGCTGCCTACACAGCAGTTGGAAAGATTGACACTATTGTTCCAGAGCTTTTTGTAGCTGCTTTGATTCTTCCTAGCCTATCGGGTGGGGGAAGGGTCAGAGAAAGAAGCCACAAATCCTGCAAGGAAACTTTAGTTATCTGGGGAGATATTTCAGGAGTCACTCTCCTGTCAGCACAAAGGCTTTTGAGAAACAGATTAGTACAAGTTTGAACAGGAGACTTAAAATTTAAAGAGCAGCCCTATAACCTTCAGTTAAAAGTTTCAGTTATTTGATCTTAAAATCAAAATTCAGAACAATGACCCCTGGCTTTATTGAAACATTGTTACAATTTTAAAAAATATGGGTGTAAACCTCAAGGGGAACAGCAGAGTTCAACCTGTTGCATTAAAAAACTTGTTTGGATAAATCATCTCCCCACAAACTTAAAATTCTTGCCTTATTCCCTTACGATCGACATCTGGTTTGATATCATTCATATTTTTGTGTACTTTTTTTTGTCTATTGTGCTACTGAAAGCATTAATGCATTTATTAATTCTATAAATTAGAAAGTGCACTCAAACTTGATCCGCATCATGAGTTGAAGTGTTGTGGAGTTGAATTTCCAGTTATGGTTAAGATCCACAGATAGTTTAAGCACAGATGACAGTTCTGCTACAACAAAACTAAAACAAAACCCGTCAAGCCTTGCTCTTAAAGTGACGGAATGTCACTTACACTGCTGATGTTGTGTAAGTAAAGCAATCAGCAGCCTCTGATAGCATCTCGAAAAGCAGCAAGGTGTGAGCTCAAGTTTCCAAACCACTAAAAGCTCCCCTGTGCGATATGACATCAGCCTAGTCTCTGTGAAGTGTTTTTAAAAAGGACAGAACCCTCATGATAATCCGACTGACCAAGAAAGCCTTGAGTTTGTCAATACTAAATTAACTTAGGATGTCTTAACTGTGAAACCTTTCTGGCTCCATTTTCTTTCAGAGGTTGAAAACAGGCCAGATTCGGATGCTGTACCTCATGAGCAGATTGTTTTGGGCACTCACACAGCTTGTCAATTTGACGTGCCAATGCATGCCAGGACTGGCTACCCTGACAGACTTGTGTAATTAATGGCTGACAGACAATCCCATTTGGGATCTAATGCACATTTTCCCCAGATTGGTCGGTACTGAAAATATTTGATTTCAGTGCTTCATTTGACAACAGAGTTTGGAGTTTGTTGAAACTACATCCAGCCCACCTCCCCCCCCCCCCCAATGAAATGAGAGATACAGATCTTAGAAAACTTCAGGGAAGAAGGCATTTGACAGGGAGGACCTTAATAGACAGCAACAGAAAGACTGCCAAGGTTATTTTGCTAGATGGCAGTGTTGTAATGTTGATGTATTTATCACTTGTTTATATATCATATAAAACTCTAGATATCTATACATAATAGTAATTTTCTCTGTGCATTTATTAAACGTTTTCCATACAATGACTTAGATTCTAAAGGAGGTTCTACATATATCAAAAGAGGTAAAAACAATGACTGCAGATGCTGGAAACCAAATTCTGGGATTAGTGGTGCTGGAAGAGCACAGCAGTTCAGGCAGCACCCAAAGTGCAGCGAAATTGACGTTTCGGGCAAAAGCCCTTCATCAGGAAAAAAAGCAGTGAGCCAGCCTTTATTCCTGATGAAGGGCTTTTGCCCGAAACGTCGATTTCGCTGCACTTTGGGTGCTGCCTGAACTGCTGTGCTCTTCTAGCACCACTAATCCAGATACATATATCAAGGAGTCTGGTAATGATTTTACTTAGCATTCATCAGATCAGAGAATCACACAACACACAAAGATATTCAGCCCACCTAGTCTCTGGTAAGCTTTGAAAGGCTTGTCCAGTTAGTCCTACTCGATTACTTTTGCTAACCCGACTGTCAGTTTGTTCAGGGAACACATTTCAGATCCAAACCCCTCCCTGCATGAAAAGCTTTACTCCCTGAATATTATGTCGATTATTGTAAGTTTCTGGTTACTGATGCTGCTTATACTAGTAGCAATTTAACCTTATCAACTGTATTAAAACACTGCAACATGGAGCATCTTTAATAAATTGCCCTGTCGCCTTCTCTGGTTTAAAAAGGAAACAATCCCAGCTCCTTAGTCTCTTCACACAGAGGTCCCTCTCCTGACTACCATTCTAGAATATCTCTACTGCACGTTCTCCAAGGAATTGGTGTTCTTCCATAATTGGTGCCCAAAATTGGACACCAATTCCATCTGAGGCCTAACCAGTGATTTATGGAGATCCACTCATACTTTTTTTATGGACAGAGTCTTCTGTTATAGAGTCTAATTTTGCAATTTTGTCGGGTGAGGTTGGCTTCTATTGAACGATCACAGAGTTCTAACCTCATTACATATGTACCTCAACAAATCTTCTTATGGTGGGACAGGCAGTAAGTCCTCACCCCCATCAGTACCTTCTGGGATCAAATGTCCTGGCACCATACTTAAAGGACACCCAGACAGTTTTTCATTTTCTTCATGCCAGGAGCATCCCTCACACTCTCAGAGTGGAGACCTGAAACCAAGAATCCTGTCCCTTCCACCCTTCTCCCGTCAGTTAGTCTGACATCTTGCTGCTTCCTCTGGGCAGACAGTCTTCTTGGCTAGCCACATGCCAGGTACACTGTAACCTCCCTGACACAATCATCCTGTGATGTCCTATGCAACTTCGGCCATCATGCCAAATGCCAAACAGCAGAAGGCCTGAATAAACCCTAACCAAAAAGGGTAAAGCAGTGTTACCCATTTGAGGAAGTGCAGCAGGTAACATACCCCACTGCCTACAAGCCTCTTCAATTTGATAACATGCTGTGAAATAGAATACGACTTTCTTTTATATCACCCACTCAAATGGCTAAAATAGTCACTACTATGTTTCTGAAAGTTAAAATATTTTTATATTATCTTCCATCATTAGAGTTTGTTCCACAGTTAGATGTCGAGTGTGTGTTGCTGGGAAAGCACAGCAGGCCAGGCAGCATTTGAGAAGCAGGAGAATCAATGTTTCCGGCATAAGCCCTTCATCAGGAAGGAGGCTTGTGGGCTGGAGTGGAGAAATAAATGGGAGGGGGAGAGGGGAGGGAAGGTAGCGAGAAAATATTAGGTGGATGAAGGTGAGGGAGAAGGTGATAGGTCGGGGGGAGGGGGGGGGGGGGGGGGGGGGAAGTGGTGGACAGGTCCAGAGGACAGTGCCAACTTGAAGGCTTGGGACTGGGATAATGTGGGGAGAGGGGAAATGAGGACACCGTTGAAATCCACATTCATTCCTTGTGGTTGCAGGTGGAAAATGAGACGTCCTTCCTCCAGGCATCAGGGGGTAATGGTTTGCCGGTGGAGGAGGTCCAGGACCTGTGTGTCCTTGGCGGAGTGGGAGGGAGTTGAACTGTTCAGTCACGGGGCGGTGGGGCAGGTTGGTGCGGGTGTCCCGGAGATGTTCTCTGAAACGATCCGCAAGTAGGCATCCTGTCTCCCTGATGTAGATGAGACTACACCGAGTGCAATGGATGCAGTAGATGATAATGGTAGAGGTACATGTAAAGTTCTGACTGTTGTAGAAGGATCCTTTGGGGCCTTGGACAGAGGTGAGGAAAGTTTGTGGGTGCTGGTTTTGCACTTCCTGCAGTGGCAGGGAAAGGTGCCAAGAGTGGGGTGTGTTCTGGTGGAGGACAGGCTGGTGGGGAAGTGGGGGGGGGGGGGGGGGGGGGGGGCAGAGTGCGGGGCGGAGTGGACCTGACAAAGGAGTCATGGTCTCTCTGGAACTCTGATAGGGGAAGGGAAGGAAATATGTCTTTGATGTGGGGTCCATTTGGAGGTGGCAGAAGTGGCGGAGGATGATGTGATGTATGTGGAGGCTGGTGGGGTGGAAGGTGAGGAACGGGGGGTTCTGTCCTTCTTGCGTTGGAAGGGATGGGGTTCAAGGGTGGTGGTGGTGCGCGAAGTGGGGGAGATATGCTGGAGAGCAGAGTCAACCATGTGGGAAGGGAAATTGTGATCATGGAAAAAGGAGGCCACCTGCGACCTTGAGGTGAATTGGTCATCCTGAGAACAGATGTGGCAGATGTGGAGGAATTGGGAATACGGTATGGCATTTTTACAGGAGGTATGGTGGGAGGAGGTGTAGTCTAGGTAACTGTGTGAAGCAGTAGGCTTGTAATAGATGTCTGTGGTTAGTCTGTCACCGGAAATGGTGATGGAGAGGTCCAGAAAGGGGAGGGAGGTGTCCAAGATGGTCCCGGTGAATTTGATGTCGCGGTAGAATGTCTTGGTAAAGTTGATGAACTGTTCAACCACTCCTGGGAACACAAGGCACTGCCGATAGAGTCATTGATGTAGCGGAGGAAGAGGTGGAGGGTGGTGCCAGTGTAACTGTGGAAGATAGACTGTTCACATATCTGACAAACAGGCAGGCATAGCTGGGTCCCATGCGAGTGCCCATAGTTACCCCTTTGGTTTGGCGGAAGTGGGAGGATTGGAAGGAGAAGTTGTTGAGGGTGAGGACCAGTTCAGCCAGGTGGATAAGGGTGTCAGTGGAAAGGTACTGGTTGGGATGGCATGAGAGGAAGAAATAGAGGGCTTGGAGACCTTCATCATCGCGGATCGATGTGTACAGGGACTGGATGTCCATGGTGAAGATAAGGCACTGGGGGTCGGGGAAACAAAAGTCTTGGAGGTGGTGAAGGGCGTGGGTGGTGCCACAAATGTAGGTGGGGACAGGGACACAGGACAGTGTCGAGGTAGGAAGAGAGTTCAGTGAGGCAGGCACAGTTCTCACTTTCTCCACAGTTAGATGTTCAGGTGCTATCTGGAGAATGAAGGAATTGTGGATTCTGCCTAACCTGTTGTGCTTTTCCAGCACCACTCTAATCTTGACAAAGATAGTCAGTGCAAACTCAACAGACTGAATGGAGACCTTCTGTGCTGGAACAATTCTGGTGATTCTGTGAAAAGTCAAGCTGTGGTGACAGTGTGGGTTGTCAGGGTGTAACAGCTCTGACATGTTGCATCAAAGAATGGAGCTAAAGAATTGTGGGTTAAGACTGTCAGAGCACCATTCCTGGCCTCTAATGTAACAATGTGTAGAAGCAGGGGATCTTCTGTAAGAGAAAGAAGAAATGAATGGGAACAACATCCCTGCACTTGGTCTGTATCTTAGGGCAAACACTTCAAAGCAGTTGAGTAATAGATCACAATCTGACCTTTTTGATTGTACATTGAGAAGGAAGTTGGTAATTAATCAAATCATACCATAGATTGATAATCAAATACATACATATAAAAGTACAAGCCCCCACACACACACACAGTGCGCCAGTTTCCTCTCAGAATCCAAATATGTACAAGTCAGGTGGATTGCTGGAAAAGCACAGTAGGTCTTCATCAGGCTGCTCCTCAGATGCTGTCTGACCTGCTGTGCTTTTCCAGCACCACACTGGACTCTGATCTCCAACATCTGCAGTCCTCACTTTCTGCAAGTCAGGTGGATTGGTCGTGCTAAATTGTCCTTGTATTCAGAAATGTGCAGGCTATGTGGATCGGCCATGGGAAGTACAGGGTTACAGAGATAGGGTAGGAGAATGGGTGTGGGTGGCATGATCTTTGGAGGATCAGTGTGAACTTGATGGGCTGAATGGCCTGCTTCTGCACTGTAGGGATTCTATGATTTACAAATGCATGTGCACATATAGCAAGACATGCTTGCATGCAAATATACATAGCAACATGTCATATAGACAACTATACCCATACACTCAGCTAACACATGTAAATATATCTCAATCAATATAAATGTTTAACTTCAAGACTGCAGCTGCTCTCCCAATGAGTTTCGCAACGGTAAGAATGTACAGAGATGGTGAGATGAAAAGTTATTCCATAACTAGACTGGGCTGAACAAGAGACTCTTTTTTCTTTGTCTGGATTAGGCCAAAAAGGGTAATCCTGAAAATAATAAACATCTACTTTCAGACCTAAATACTTACCAAGATCCTTGGTAATAGTTGGGCAAAGGTATTGCAGCCCTATTGTAAATTTGACGAGTGAAATACCTTTGTATCACAATAACCATTTTTGTATAAATAAATGTAAGTATTTTTAGAATTTAAATCTAGTCTAAATTGTCTGCTTTGTGATTGGATTATATGAATCTGTGTTGACATTTCTCTCTTGCTGAGCAAGTTTATTATCATAGTAGATTAGACTATTACAGCTCACATTTGGTACTGTGGCACTGTCTAGCATCGTGTTAACTCTGACTGTTTTATGACTCTGTGCCATCTGTATCAAATACCGGTAGCTGTTTGTTGTTGTCATCATTAGAGTCAACTGATGAAAGTCTAAACTGGACAAATGGATTACCATTTTTAACCACTGTCTGAGGCAATGATAGATGAATTAACAAGGACTTTAACTGGAAGACAGGAATTAGTACTCTTGTAATTAAATTATTGGTATTGAATGCCCTGTTTTTTGGCACTA
Organism: Hemiscyllium ocellatum; assembly: GCF_020745735.1. Lineage (NCBI taxonomy): Eukaryota > Metazoa > Chordata > Chondrichthyes > Orectolobiformes > Hemiscylliidae > Hemiscyllium > Hemiscyllium ocellatum. Next base: position 18,692,515 of record NC_083417.1, on the reverse strand, counting down.
TTTCAAATCAATAAGCTGCAGGAAAATACAACTTTTCTTTCAGATCTTGTTTCACTTCCCTTTCTCACCCTTTTATCCTAAAACATACTGGCACGAGATACATAGAATAGAAGGCACAAAAACAGTCCATTCATTACAAAGGTATTGTAGGGTGGCATAGTGGCTCAAATGGTTGGCACTGCTGCTTCACAGCACCAGGGATCTGGGTTAGAGTCCAGCCTTAGGCAATTTGTCCTGTGACTACGTGGATTTTCTCCAGGAGTTCTGGGGGGGTTTGTCCCACCTGCTAAAGATGTGCAGGTTAGGAGGATTAGCCCTAGAAAATGCAGGGTTACAGGGATTGGGTAGGGCACAAGTATGGGTGGAATACTGCTCGGAGAGTCAGTGTGGACCAATGGGCCAAATGACCGTACTAGGGGATTCTATGAAAATGTCTATGCCAGTGTTCATGCCCCACTTTAAAATGGTTCCTCCTGTATTCCTTAAATTAATTCATCAAATGATTGTGTAGTTCAAAATGCATCTAAATCTATTAACTTAGACCATTCACAATATTTGAGAATTCCACATTCTCAACCCTCTAGCTAATGCAGTTTTTCTGAATTATTTATTGGATTTCCTGGTGAATGGTCTTAAATTAATGGCTGCAGTACTATAGGTCTTATCTTAATAGGGATTCTCCATAGAATACATACAAAAACGCTGGAAACACTTAGCAGGTCTGGTAGTATCTGGGTGAGGGAAACAACGTTAGTATGTCAGGTTGTTAACCTTTCATCAGAACATTCAGTCTGTTTAAGTAAGTACTGAGGCAAGGAAAGTGGTTGAGAGGAGGGAAATAGTAAAAGGTCTTCCAACCTAGCCCAGAGCTTACAAGAACTGTTTAAATGACAAAAATGACTGCAATGTGAAAGAGATAAGAATCGGATAAGTAAAAAAGACCAAGTCAACAGAAGCTATAAATGGAAACTGCAGAATGATTAGAAGGATCTGGTATTTGAAGAAAATGAAAGCAGTGTTAGAATTTGAAATTGTCGTACTTAATGTTGTATTATACAAATTTAAACAAGTACTGGAAGGCCAGTTTGCCAGGTTGTTGAGGTCTGGGATGTTGGTTCTGCTAAAGCAGGGTCATCACCCCATTTATATACTCACTTATGACCACGCATATACCCCTTTCTAGTAGAAACAGCCATCAGAAAATTCTGGATGGGTCTTTTCCCATCAAGATCAATCTTAATAATCCATATTCCAGATGAACTCAGTTAGTTCAGCATAAATAGGAAGATTACTCAGGATGATAGACACTGAAAACAATACTCTGTCTTCAGATGTCATCCCTCTGTTCTTTAAATCTGTCATCATTCCCTCCTCAACAAAACCACCCTTGACCACTCCAACCTTACAAACTACCATGCCATCTCCAAACTCTGTATCCTCTTTAAAATTCTTGAGTGCTGCACCCCCCCCACCCCCACCAACTCTACCCCCAATACATTTTTATGTTTCATGGAACTCTATGTTTGAATTCCTTCTTTCAGGTTTCTGCACTTGCCACAGTCAGAGCTCTTATCAAAGTTTCAAATGTCACTCTGATTATGACAAAGTAAGCTTTTTTCCTCCATGAACCCCTCAATCTGTCTGCAGCCTTTAACCTAGTTGGAGACATTATCCCTCTTCCAGTCCCTCTGCACTGCCGTCCAGCTGGAGAGGGGTGTGTCTTATTTATCCAGTCATAGCCACAGAATCATGTTCCATATCTTCCGATCTTACACCATCACTACTTTTGAATTTTCACTGGAATTTATTTTTGTACAACATTTTAGGTGAAAATACAATCAGCAACTGACCAAATCAGAAGAAGGGATTGCAAAAACACAACCCCGAAACTGCCTGCTCCAAATTAACTTTTTGTCGATAGGCCAGCTAGTACTTATTTCACCAAGTGATTGAAAGGTTTGCTCGACTTGTTCAGGCCTGTCATGTAAAGTTCATTCTTTCTGGAAATAAAAATGAGCAAAAACAATGGAAATGTACAATGCTGAGTTACATAGGCTAGGAAAAGTGTAGTTTCAACCATCTCTTTACTAAACTCACTGAGCCATCCTTACAGGAATTATCTTTAGTCCCAGTAGTCCTTGGTGACAGAGGAGGTGAATCTACCAAATTGTCCAGATGCAGCAGTGAATTTAACATGTTCAACCAGGGCCACCGATAGGAAGCAACCATTGAAGGGAGACCTGATACTATCTTCCCTGAAAGATTGATGCTTCAGTGACATGATGGCAATTTCTTCTTGTACCTTTAGTAATTGCCACCCTTAAATTAGGCAAATAAATCTTTGTCAAATAACACCTGAAGCATTTGAACTGACAAATGACCCTTGGCACATTGGCCCCACCAGAGGTATTCTGCGCTCCAAGGCTTTGCCACCTTGCAATCCAATTGATTTTTAACCACATCAAATGCACTCTTCTGTTATCTCTTTTCCTATCTTTGACCTTTTCAGCTTTCTTCAAGGAGTAATTTTTCATTGAGGCCTTTGTCCTGGGCTATGTTGTTTTATCTTTATCGATCTCCTTCGCCATCCATTAAAAATTATTTGTTTTTGCCCTTCTCTTTTAACAGATGGTTTCACAGACCTGCTCACCCATAGATGTCCCTATATTGGCGAGTTCAGTTATCAGTAATACAGATTTCATAATGCTTGTTTAATGCTGTGAATGATGCATTACATGGCATCATTGATTAAATTATGAACCAATTCTAAATGCAAGAAAGTTTGATTTGCGACATTTTGTTTGGTAATTGAAATCAGCTTTGCACTCTTTGCTTTTTAAAGTTATCATTACTTGGGCCCTCATAACAGATTCAGGGTGTATTTGCATTATGAATGTAGTATTAGTGAAAAGTGAATCTATTTTCCGTCAAATTAATAGTTATAGAGTGAACACACTCTTTAAATAAATCAGGTTTTCTGCTGAACAAATTACCTCAGCCACAAGATTTCCCATCAGTCAAATACAAAACATGGCCTGTTTCAACAGATATGGAAATTTCCATTCAATGTGGCAGTATTTCCTGTCAATATAAAGGTGCATCCTTTCTATGAGAACTGATTTTCTTAACAGTTATTATATTGACACATAGAAACAGGATCAACTGTAGGCCATTCAGCCCATCGATCTTACTCCATCATGGCTGACCATTCTGCTTAGTACCATATTCCCCATTTCAGCCCTTAAGTCTCAAGAACTATATTGAAATCCTTCTTTGAAATAAGAATTTTCTTCAATTACAGACGGTACATGGACACCCTGGTTTTCTGTGGAGCTTCTGAATGGAGTGTAGATTCACAGCATAGCATTTGCCTGCCTTAGCAGTGTTGGTAGCAGTTGAAAACAATATTCAGAAATCATTAAATTCTCATCGTTGGCACTTGCCACTACACAATCTATGATAGACCAGTCAAACAGTTTCCATCCCACTATGCTGATCTCTATAGTAGCTGCATTAATTCTTGGTAACCAATAGGGGAAATGATGAGAAGCATTGGTATCAAGTTCTGCTTATGGGAAATCAGGCTCAAGGAAAATACAAATGTCTCCACCCCTCTGAAACTTCCTGCTCACATCCATTCCACAAATGCTTAAAATAAAAAGATGCCAAAATGTTGCAACAACTCTTGCAATTCTCTCAATCCATCCAGGAGAATTCCAGTATATCTGCACCAGGTGCTGACTCCCAAATGTTGCCAGGACGCCTTCCAACTGTGTTGCGTGAAGTTACGCAATCAGGATATCTGGCTGGAACATCGGGAACTGAGTCAGGAAAGTAATCCAGGGGTCCCCCAGGAGATTGTAATGTATACAACATATCAGCGACAATTAATCCTCTGGTGTGAATCCCATCACACATCAATGAAACCGAATGTACGAACAGCCACCATCAGCACAACTCCGTAAAACCAATTTATCAAATTAACAGTTTAAAGAGTTATTTAAAAAAAAAGCCTGCAGCAACTTGAAGGCAGTAATTTAATCTAGACTTCAGATGGCAGTTAAGAATTGCTGAAACTTTAATTTTGTGGTATCCTTTTATCCTCTATTTTCCAGTCAGCATGAGTTATGTTTCATAATTAATACAAGCAAAAAGAGATGTAAACAGCCACAATTAAAAAGTAAATGTTATTTTGCATGCATATAACATCTTCAGTTATATTTCCAACCAGTGGAAAGTTTGGTATGGACTTGTTAAATATGCTTAATGCAAGACTCCACCCTATCTAAAAATTATACATTGTGGTTGGAGAAATAAGTGACGCATTGAACTTGCCTGCTAACCTTTTATTGCTGGAACCTGACTTTGAATCTGGTCTGTACTCATGGACTGAAATTCTCCTTGCTCAGCTAACTGCAAGAACTTGAAGCAAAACTTCTAGATTTAAGCCAGTTTCTGTTGGATCACAAAATGTCCCGTAATTCTACATTCACGTGGTCAAGTCAGCTACCAAAATTAATATTGAGGAATCACACTCCTCTCAAAAGGAAAGGACGAATAACTATTGTAGATTCTCATCGGATTTCCAAACTTCCACTCCCTGCTAAAGGAAGCCATGCTGTGGGAAGATATTATTCCAAGATTACTACTAATGAGTCCACTGTGAAAATGTGTAGCAGGAAGTATAATGCAGAAGTAAAGGGAAATGACTATCTTGAACCCCTCCTCATCCTTAATCCATAGATATTGGGTTAGCTTCACATGTAGACTGATGATTTCCACTTCTGTCCATTCGACTGACATATGTTGCCAGGCTAAATTAAAACCCAATTTACTCCACCCAAACACTGGCAAAATAAGGTAATAATTTGTGTGATCCCTATCACAAACTCTGTTCTGTTAGCACCAACCCAATTTGTCCATAGACTGTTCATGATCTCACCACCCAATTCAATGCAATCTGATCTTCCAAGCCTTTATTATCTGCAGACTCATGACTCACCACCACTGACCCACTTCAACTCAAACCCTCATCCGTATCAAGGTCATTTACAGAATCAACTGTTGGAATGTTTTCTGGCCAGCCAATCATTTGTCCTCCAAGGACATTTAGCCAGAGTCTCTTACATAATAATTGCAAGTTTAATGTTGCTCAGTCACCCAATAACTTGCAGATAAAAATGGCCCTGAATCTTTAAAAGTTGTTGGATGATTTATATCACTTTGTCAATAACTTCATATGAATGGCATTTCACCCTTAGTTTCTCATCAAGAAAGAACTTCATCCAACTGCATATTCATTGCTGAATTAATTACAAGACTGAATTCTCTATGATGAATTTAAAGCAAAGTTCTTTTTTTTAAAAATGACTTGCTAATTATTGATGATTGTAATTAATCAATCTGGGCCGGAAAATGAACTATTTTAAAATGTGAGGTGCTTTTTGTTTCAGGTTGTTGCTAGAAATTTGAAAATTTACCATTTTATAGTATTTTTCTTACTTTTCCTGCCTGTTTTCACTCTCTCTTAACTCATTCTTTGACTCAATCTCTTTTACTCTGTTTCTATCAGATTTGATTCTAATTCACCCTCCATTCAAACATTCCTCATTTTCTAATCTTAGTCCCCATTTATCAATTCCCCAACCCTGGGAAAATGATTGGTTGCATTCACCCTATCCAGGCCTCTCATGATCTTATGCACTTTCATTAAAAAAAACCCTCAGTCTCCTACACTAGAAAGAAAAAAGTCCTAACTTGCCCAACCTCTCCCTATAAAACTCAGCCCACTGTGTCCAGGCAACATCTTTGTAAATTTCTTCTGCTTTCTTCCCAGTTTAATATTGCAAAGTGACCAAAACTGTACACAATACTCCAAGTGCAGCCTCACCAACATTTTGTATAACTGCAACATAACTTCTTAACTTCTATACTCAATGCTCTGACTGATGAAGGCCAGTGTACCAAAAGCCTTCTTCACTGCCCTGTCTACCTGTGACTCCATTTTCAGAGAACTGTGAACATCAATTCCAAGGTCCCTCCGTTCCACTACACTCCTTCAGACCCTGTTATTCATCATAAAATTCCTATCTTGATTTGACTTTCCAAAATGCAAGATCTCATACTTACTTCTACTAAACTTCATTTGCCATTTCTCAGCCCACATTCCCAGCTGACCAAGGTCCTGCTGCAATTTCAGATCACTGTCCTCACTATCCATGATACTGCTTATTTCAGTGTCATCAGCAAACTTACTAATCGTGCCATGTACATTCTCAAAGTCATTGATATAGATAACAAAACAGTAATATGCAGTAACACTGACCCCTGAGGCACTCCACTATTCACAGGCTTCCAGTCTGACAAGCATCCCTCCACTATTACCCTCTGCTTCCTACCATCAAGCCAGTTTTGTATCCAATTTGCCAGTTCGTCCTGGATTTCATGTGATCTAACTTTCCAGAGCAGCCTACCATGTCGAAACTTATCAGAGGCCTTACTGAAATCCATATAGACTACATCTACCACCCTGCCCTTGTCAATCTTCCTGGTCACTTCAAAGATTATCCCAAGAAACTGAATGGTGTCAGCCACATAAATACTGTGATAAGAGCTTGTCAGAAGCTGGGAATTCTCCAGCAAGTAACTCGCCTACTAGTGCCTGTCCACTATTTTCAAGGCACGAATCAGGAGTATTAAGGGATACTCTCCACTTGCCTGGTTGAGTGCAGCTCCAACAACACTGAAATTCAGCGCCATCCAGGACAAGACAATGAGCATGATTAGCATCTCAACCCCTACTATTAGCAACCCCTACAATGAGCATATAAAACAGTAATTGCTGCTCCTGGAATTCAAGGAAATCACCTCCAGCACCTAAAATACCTCAACAAATAAGGAGCAGCTCTTACAGCCAGAAATTTTTCCCTTCCTCCATCTTGGATTACCCAAAATCCTAAGAAGGGTTTGGAGGGTTATGGGCTGGGTGCTGGCAGATGGGACTAGATTGGGTTGGGATATCTGGTCAGCATGGACAGGTTGGACCGAAGGGTCTGTTTCCATGCTGTACATCTATGACTCCTGATCACTGGAAACCTCAAAGCACTTTGTAGCCAATTTAAACCATTTAAAAACACCTGCCCTCATCACAATTATTATATTTAGCATTGGGCCCTCCAGCTCTCATGCCTCACAACAGTTTCTCCCCGACCACACACGTTCCATATGCCCCATTCATGCAGTCCTATGCATTGCACCCACTTCCAAGGTTCCTCAAAGCCCATGCCAATGTATGGTACATCCTTGCTTATTGACCTTGTACACACTCTATACAGAGAGACAATTAAACTAGCAGCAGCAGCAATGGTATCTATGCAAAAGCTTTAAACTCGATCACAACTTTCTTAAAAGAAACTACTTTTCCTAAAGCCTTATAGAACGTTGTGGATCATGCAGACTATTCAAAAACTAATATTAGAACTGCAACCATTGATGCCTCTTCATTTCACGTTTTTAAAAAAGTGCAAGTTTATAACATGGATCCAAAGAAGTGGGCTGTCAGTCAAGCAATATTTCCCCTTTTGTTGCAGCAGGTCTGAAATGGTTAGATGTCTCAGCTACATCCCAAATGAATTCTTTATTGAGAGTCCAAGTGTCCACTAGTCTATTGAAACAGTTTTACACAAGGCTAAACAGCAAATTTACATAAGTAAAAATGTGACAAATGATCTGTTAAACCTGTTTTGTTGATGTTGGTCAAGAGAAAAATGGCCAGGGCACACAGGAAAACTCTATGCTCTTCTTTCAATAGAGCCAAGAGATCTTTTGCATTCCCTTGAACAAGAAAGACAGTTGTTGGCTAGCGAGCAATGACTTCAATACATATCAAATTCTTTTTTCTCTGCTTGATGACTCAGCTAATTTGGCGGAGCGTCAATTCACAGGGAAGCTTGTGTGAAAAAGAAGAGTGGGATTCAAACCTTTTGGTTGAGGAAGCAATGTTGAAATTTATCAGCCACCAGCCTGTTTGAGCCTTGCTACATTGAACTTCAGTGGGACATCAATGACCACCCTCATTGATACCTCATCATTTATGAACAAGAAGTATATTTTCTGTGCAATGGGAGTGTCTGCCTGGCTCTCTCCTCCCTTGGTGATCTTAACATGAAATGCTCCATTGAAGGCCTTGGCCTGAAGCTATTGAAACTTAGCCATTGCACAGAATTGAGACCAAATGACAAATAGAACTGGAATTCAAAATTGGATCCTGAGGATGGGAGTTTACTGTTTTATTGCTAGAAGTGCTGGGTCACCAGTAGATTTATTTCATACCTATCCAGAAAACCCATGCCAAAAGCTAGCAAATAATGTTGGATAAAAGCTCATTTCCTGAATATGGAAAGACTTAGATAATGGAACTTTATCGCCTCTTACAAATTGTCATCAGATTATTTGCTGTTCAAAAGAAGAGAGCAAACAGTAACAATTCATTCATCGCAAATACAATTCTATGGAATATATTGTTCAAAAAGGATGCAGCTCATCTTTCCTGCTAAACAATCCTTCGGTTGCTCAAAGGAAATTTGAGATATTAATATTTATTTCATTATTATGTGGCAAATAAAATGGAATCATAGAGTTGGTACAGTGGCCCTTTGGCCCATCCTGTCCACACTAGTCAAACTCCCTCTATTGTAAACCTGTTTTTGGCCCATAGCATTGTATGCTGTGACATTTCAAGTGGTATAAATATTTAATATAATGTCTTGAGGATTCGTGCTTCCACCACTCTTTAAGGCAACAGATTCCAAATACAGATGAACCTCGATTATCTGAGCAAGATGAGCAGGCACTGTTTCATTCAGATAATTGATTATTCTGAATCTATTTTAACTTGAACAGGGGCAGTCATATTGATCTAATATTGTATTCTACTAGAGATTTTGTTTAAATCTATAATTTTAATGAGTCTGTCATTTAAACAAACTATTTTTTGCAGTCTGCAAATTACAGGTTAAATTGAGAAGAACTAAACCCTTACCATGAAACCCCAACATTAAACAAGGTCCTGACAGCTTCTACGGTCGCAAGACCATCTACAATGTCAGTTTTCGTAAACTCAGTCTCGTGATAGGAACCCCACTTCATAAATGCGTTTACATTCGCAGCCTGTTTTTTTTTTAAAATGAACAGCCTGGTAAAGTTCCAGAATGCTGTAAAACACTTACTTTTGCAAAGGGCTGTGCAACATCCTTATCTAAAAAAAAATCAGTCACTGATGCTGAAGCTATTGGTGTGTCTTTGTTTTTGCCAGCATTTTCACATCTTCTTCAGTACAGGAAAATCAAATACAGTACACTTACTTCTTTGATGTAACTTTTTTTTGTAGGACCTTGAAATCTTTGGATAATAGAGGTTCCTCTGTACACAAATCCCTCTGGATACAGAAATATTTATTTAAATCCTCTTTAAACCTTCTCCTATTCCTTACTTTAAAACTGGTTATTGACCCTTCAAAGGGAAAAAGAATTTCTCCCTATCCAGGCAAATTGGAAGTATTCCATCACACTCCTGGACAGTTTTGGACAGTCAGGAGGTGGTACTTGTGTGCCAAAGAGCATAAGCAGCAAAATAATAGACAGAACCGAGTGATCCCACAACCACTGGATCAGATCTAAACTCTGCAATCCTGCCATATCCAGTTGTAGACAGTGATGGAGAATTAACCAGCTCACTGGGAGGTAGAGGCATTCACAACAATCTTCAGCCAGAAGTGCCAAGTAGATGATTCATTTCATCTTCTTTCTGTCGTCGCCATCATCACAGATACCAGTCTTGAGCCAATTTGATTTCCTCTGTGATACCAAGAAAAAGGCAGAGGCACTGGATATTGCATAGGCAATGGGCCCTGACAACATTCTGACAATAGCACTGAGGATTTGTGCTCCAGAACTTGCCATTTCCATAGCTAAGTTGTTGCAGCACAGCTACAACAATGACCATCTATCTGGCAATGTGGAAAATTGCCCAAGTAGGTCCTGTACACACAAAAGTAGGACAAATCCAACCTGGCCAATTACCATCCCATCAGTCTACTCTCTATCATAAGTGATGGAAGATGTCATCAACTGTGCTATCAAACAGCACCTGCTTAGCAAAACCTGCTCAGTGGCACGCAGTTTGTGTTCTGCAAGGGCGACTCAGCTGCTGACCTTGTTATAGCCTTGGCTCAAACATGGACAAAACAGCTGATTTCCAGAAGTAAGTCGTGGCAGCAAGGCTGTGTCTATTACAGTCAGGAATGATGGTAACACCAATGGCAAGAGGCAGTGATTAGATTGTTTCTTATTGGTCATCATCTGGTCACTAGTGATGGCACAGTGACACAAATGTTACTTGCCACTCACTACAGTATTCCTGGCCTCTGACTTGCTTCTGCGTTCATGGTGTTTATGTGGTGAGACCAGTTGAGGTTCTGGTCAATTGTAACCTCCAGGATGTTGATAGTGGAGGATTTAGTAACAGCAACACCATTGAATATCAAGAGGTGGTGGTTAGATTGTCTCTTATTGGTCATTGTCTGGCATTTGTGTGACACAAATGTTACTTGCCAGTTGTCAGCTTGTCACTGTTTACAACTGGATATGGCAGGATTGCAGAGTTTAGATCTGATCCAGTGGTTGTGAGATTACTTAGTTCTGTCTATCATTTGCTGCTTATGCTGTTTGACACATAAGTAGTCCTGTTTGGTAGCTTCACTAGATTAAAACGTCATTTTTTAAGTATGCGCCCCTGCTGCTCCTGATATCCCCTTATGCATTCTCCACAGAACTAGGCTATACTCTGGCTTGATTGTAATGGTTAAGTGGGGATATGCTGGGCCCTGAAGTTACAGGTTGTGTTGGAGTACAATTCTGCTCTTGATGGCCCACAGCACCTTATGGATGCCCAGTCAAGGTGCACGATCTGTTTGAAGTCTGTCCCATTCAGCACAGTGATCGTGCCAAACACCATGATGTAGAATATTCTCAATGTGAAAGTGGGACTTCATCTGCAGTGGTCACTGTTACCATGACTGACATGGACTGATTCACTGAACATTACATTAAATGAACTAGGTCTGAAGCAGCATTAACTCTTTCATTCTACAGAGTTAAAAATCACACAACACCAGGTTATAGTCCAACAGATTTAATTGGAAGCACACTACTTTCGTAGCGACGCTCCTTCATCAGGTGGTAGTTACTACCACCTGATGGAGGAGCGTCACTCTGAAAGCTAGTGTGCTTTCAATTAAACCTGTTGGACTATAACCTGGTGTAGTGTGATTTTTAAACTTTGTGCACCCCAGTCCAACACCGGCAACTCCAAATCATTCATTCTGCAGATGCTTTTAGACCTGCTGAAGTTTTCTAGAAATGTCTGTTTTTGTGTCAACTCAATGACCTTCAGCTACACACAAAAAAGGAAATAAAATTTGTTAGATAGGATCTCCCTGTCAGAGGCCATGCTGATTTTCCTGAATTCTTACCTCTCTAACTAAGACTAATTCTGTTCCTCGGAAAGTTTTCTCAGAGTTTCCTTATCCAGAGGTTAGATTCACGGACCTGTAGCTTCCTGATGTATCACTGTCACCTTTCTTGGATAATGGTATCACATTAGCTGTCCTCTGGTCCTGTGGCACCTTTCCTGTGACCAGGGAGGATTTAAAAATTAATTGCAGAGGCTCTGCAATCTACTCTACCTCCCACAGCAGCCTGGGATACATCTCATCTGGGCCTGAAGGTTTATCTAATTTCAAACCCGCTATAACTGTTAATACCTCCTCCGTCTCATGTTAATTTATTCAAGTGCATCACAGTCTTCGTCTTCAATGTCTAGACCAACACCACCCATCTCTGTTGTGAATTCAGATGTAAAGTAACCATTTGAACCATGAGCTGTCTCTTCTGGCTCCACACACACATTGCCATTTTTATCCCCAATGGGTCTCCTCTTTCCCTAGTTATTCCTTTGGTCCTAATACATTAACAAAGTACCTTTGGATTATTATTAATGTTACCCTTGTTGTTTTCTCAAGTCCCTATTTTGCTCTCCTAATTTATTTTTTAAACAACCCCCTGCAGTTTCTGTACTCCTCTTTGGCATCTGGAACATCCTATGACTATTTGTAGTTCATTTTGGACAGATCCTGTCGGTTCTATAATTTTTTTTAAAATCAGCTTTCCTCTAATTCACAACCTTTATATTCAGTTCATCTTTGGCCTGATTTGTATTGACATTAAATCTAACTAAATTATGGTCATTATCATGCAACTGATCATGTATCATGCATTCAAAATTCCTACTCTTCTCACATGGCTCAAATAACATTGCAGTAATTTTTTAAAAAAGTATGTTGCAAGCTGCAAAAAGAAAGGAAAATTCCATTTGTATTACACCCATCATAAGTGAGGGAGTCTCAAATTATTTGATAATTATTAAGCACTAACATATTTTATTCATTGTACCAATGTAAGAAACATGGCAGCCAATTTGGGCACAGCAAGATCCCACAATTGGCATTGAAATAAATATCCATATCACTTATTGGTTGAGGCATGATTATATACCAGCGTACCCAGAGATAGCTGTCCTGTTCTTCCTTGAACAATACTGGGGTATCTTTGCCACCCACTGAGAAGACAGATAAGGAGTCGCCTTAACATTTCAAGCAAAAGACCACATATTTCATAGTGTAGTACTCCCTTACTATTGCAGAAGTTTGCAAGTTCAAGATTCATTACAGAAATCAGAGTACAATATTGAGATTTATTCTCAGTGCTGCTCCGAAATGTTTAGGCTAACTTTTATGCTGAAGGTCTTGAAGCCACTACCTTCTGATTCTGAAGTAAGATCATGCTCACAGAGCCACAGCTGAAACACTATTGGTCTCTTAGCCCATAAATAAAGCATCTGTACAACAGACCATTTTGCAACTCAATACACTGTTCACAATAAGAGTAAGAATTTCATTAGCACCGGTAGACATGCACCTAGGTTCCCCTCAGATATCCAAGTGCCGTGTCTGCACATGGAAATTAGCTGCCATTTCACAACAAAAACTGAAGAATTGGAATCTTCTATGTTGCCATCAACTTGTAAGATGCTCCAAAAAAGCATCTTATTTATTCAACCAATTAAGTGCCCATGTCTTACATGCATTAATTATTGAATTGTGAAATCCAATCTTCATGATATTTGTGATATTACTTGCTTCAATTTGTCTGAATCATTTATTTGTTTGCTTGTATTGACTCATTGATCAGTTATTGAGTCTTATGTGATATTTATGCTGCTGAAAATGAGAGGAGCTATCCTTGGGAAATGGAACACGTTGCATACTCAGACGCGTCTTTTATCCTAACTTCGGCACAATAAAGGCTTTCAGTGAAACTTCCTTTGTTCTGCAATGCCCAGAGATAAATATTTTAACTAGCTTATTGATCATATGCTTATAAATTTCTTTTGATAGCTACAGTAATCTAATTAATTTTATTAATTGTAGAGATAAAGACTTTCAGCAATAACAAATCAAGTACTTCCATTAAGAGGAGGAAGACAGATCACATTAGCTCACTTAAACTTGCACAAAAGGCAGTCTTTGTAATTAGAATTTCTTTTCAAAATTCAAGCAATTAAGTCGACACTGTTTTTCCAATAGTTGCATCGAATATGTACATATATAGGACTTCACAGCACAGAAAAGGACATTTGGCCCAACAATTCCATGCTAGTGTTTTAAATTCCATAGGAATCTCCTCCCTCATTACTTCATCTAACCCTATTACCATATTATCAAGTTTATTTTCTCCCTCATATGCTTATCTGGCTTCTCCTTAAATATGTTAGTGTCAATCATATCAACCATTTCATCTGACAAAGTTTCACATTCTCACTATCTTCTTCCTTTCCTGATGGTTCTGTTTGCCATTCAGAATCTGTGATCATTACAAGAGCTCCAATATCTTGCCAAGTGTTCATTCTTCTGCTGGGAACGTGGTCAGGAAGTAAGTATCACAAGATAATGGGCTCAGTCTGCCTTGCCATCACTAGTGGCCTGTTATGTACAGATCCTGGGAGGGATCATTGAATGAAGAACTGGAACTGCAGTTGATTTTCCCCTTCATCAACTCAGAGACAGCAAGACTAATCTCCATGTCACAACTAGCGGTCTAAGTAAGTAATCATCTCACTTTTAATAGAGCTTAGGGAGTAGAACATGGGGCCTTCTTAATCTGCTCAGCTGAATCACAATTTTACTTTGCATTTTTAATCAGTACACAAAACATCCACTCTCAATCAAATACTCTGTTCATCACCATTGAATATAAAATTGATTTCTGCTCATCATAACATTCCTACTCAATAGCAATACATTGAGTAGCCTGTGTATATTTGTGCTGGTTCCTTATGATGTAGAATACTTCACGAGGGTGGAAACTGATTTCCCTAGGATAACATTAATTTAATAACCCTCACCTCACTGCAACAAGAATTTAAATGTTGCAGTGGGATCTTTCAGAACTGATTCTGCTCAAGTTATTTATTTTTTTTTAAATAGTTTGAAATTCTAAAGAGAGCATGTGAGACAAAATAAATTCATTTGGGCTGTGAATAAATGTTAGGAACCACAACTTGATTTCTTTCAAACACGTGAGGACCATATTGATTGCCTGCCGAAAGACTTAAGTATACTCATTTTCCTTCTCCTATTTAATAAAAATGTGGAACTGATTTATCTGCAAACTCTGTAAAAACAGATTATTCTTTAATCGTGGCAAGATATAAAGAAAAACTTGGCAACTAGCTGATCCTTTATGAAATGTTTCTTTGTTGCAACCTTTGAGCAGTATATTTTTATAATTTATTATATTCTACCATATAATATTTTCACTTTGTAAAGTAATGAAATCTTAACTCCATTTTCCATACCAAAGCCCTTCACACTATCGTTACAACGCAAATATTGGCGAATGAAATGCTTCAGTCTTTTACAGAGAGACTCACTGTATATTTAAAGTGTTGTGAGATTTGCTGATAAGGTTAAAAAAAATTCATATAAAAGAGTTTGTTACTTTAACTCCCTGTGGGATAATTCCTTCCCCCTAAAGCGTTCCTTGACAGAGAGAGATGATGATTGGCTTAAATCCTTCCATTCTGACCCTCTCACCTCAAGCACAGTGAACATATGATAACAAGCTGCAACCTGGTCCCAGTGGGACTGCGCTAAGGTCTGCAGTGGATTAGGCATTCCAGAGGAATCCTCCAGAGAATAAATCAGTGGGTAAACTTAGAAGCAGCTGCACAGACTCTGCAAAATCGGTGGTATATCCCACCCAGAAACCTCACACTCAGCTGTACCAGAAACCCTTAGCAAATGAATACAAACACAGGGATTTCAGCAAAGAATTTTGTTTGAAACCAAAAGCCACTGTCTCATAGAATCAGAACTCACATTTTCAGTGTCTGCTGTGTTTCATGTCTGGGGTGAGTAATGTGGAGGAAGGTGGACATGCTGAGTTAACCTTTTTACTCCCACATAAAATTTGGAAGCCCTTAATATGATAATTCTCTTACCTCCAATTCAAACAAAAATGTAGAAAATACAAAGCAGAAAGAAAATCTATGTTTTTTTAAAAGGAAACTTTTAATTTGATCCGTTCACAATGAGGCAATTTTATTATGCTCAGAATGGTAAGTGTTGTGTTGAAATCAAAAAGGAGAATGTGTTAGTTTCTGACTTTGCTACACAACTATAATATTTTTTATTTAAAAATCAGAGAATTTATTTCCAGTTACATCAGCTGAAAATTGTGGCAGAAAAACAGCTGATAAGAGATTCCAGGTTGGAATTCAACCTCCTCACCAAAACATCAGCTAACCCTAATCAATACATCATTTTCAAATCAAAACAAGCGTACAGTGGTCACCCAAGTAGACCATTTTTTTAAAAAAATCACAACACCAGAGAGACTTAACAAACAATCAAGGTATTTTTCAATGAATAATTTCGGTTACATCACACTGTAAATTTTTGCTATAAATTCTGCGTCTTACGCTTGTGTCCTCCACAACCACCTGATGAAGGAGCGGTGCTTCAAAAGCTAGTGTTTCCAATTTAACCTGTTGGATGATAACCTGGTGTAATGTGATTTTTAACTTTGTACACACCAGTCCAACACCGGCATCTCCAAATCACAAATAGACCCTGTCATCATTGCAGATTCAGTTATTCTTTGAAACTGTCTATTGCAGTTTCTTTGTTTCTCAGTTTGACCGGTTGTCTGTTTCAAAATATTCTGAGCAACCAGGCATTCTGAAATGATACTTTCCAAAAGTTATTTTAAATCTTGCACAGTTTTTTTGGAAGTTCTCTATGATGTGAAAGCATCAATGGTATTGGAAAGCACACATTGCATTGGGCTCTGTGTTGTGTTAAGCCCCAGTTGAATCCTCCAACTCAGCAGCTAGAGAAACACAAGAAGGGCTACTTTCACCAGTGAGGTGTCTTTCCACCACTGTTTGTGAACCTAGGAGGGGAACAAAACTGCTTATCAACAAGACATCAAACCAGGCTACTTCTCTCTCCATGATCCACATTCCAATCTCCAACTCCCCTCCATAAATCCTCTTCCCCATGACATGACTGGCAAATTCTCCCTTCTTCCCCTCTGTTTCCAGTTTTAACTTTCCCTATCCAACAGACAGCCTCACACTCTAGAAGCTGCCAACCAGGTAACAGAGGAAGAGAGAGAAAAAACATCAAATGAACTCCTGCTGAAGATCCTACTCTTAAAATCAGCAGGACCTCCACATTAATAAATAGAATTGGAGCATGTAAGACTAGCAGAATTATGCAAATGAATTGAGGCAGGATTAACAAGTAGAAAGCAGTGAATTGGAGTAAGTGGGTCATTCTATATGTTGGCAGATCTTGACCAGTTGGATCAGTACTTCAATCATTATTGATATCAATAATTTGGGGGTTTGGATCAATTGTAATATTTCTAAATTTGGAGACAACACAAAGTTTGGTAGGAATGAGAGAATTGAGGAGAACAATGCAAGGAAGCTTCAAGGGGATTTGACTGAGCGAGTGGGCAAGCGCTTGGAAGATGGAATATAATGTGGATAAGAGTGAGATTATCTATTTAGTAGAAGAAGCAAAAAGTATAGAGTATTTCTTAAAATGGTGAAAAAAAATTGGAAAAGTGCTGACGTCCAAAAGAGATCTAGGTGTCCTTGTTCAAACGCCAATTGAAAGACAATATGCAGGTGTAGCTAGCAATTCAGAAGGCAAACAGTATGTCGCAAGACCATTTTCAGTACGTGAGCAAAGCTGTCTAGCTTCAGTTGTACAGAATACCAGTGAGACTCCACCTGGAATATTTTGTGCAGTTTTTGCTTCTTTGCTGAAGGAAGGTACATAATTGCCATAGAGTGGGTTCGCCGAGATTTATCAGACTGCTTATTGGGGCGATGGGAACCTCCTATGAGGAAACATTGAGCAGAAAGAATATATTTTCTGCAGTTTAGAAGAATGAGGGGTGATTTCATAGAAACTTAAATTTTGAAGGGTATAGTCAAAATAAGTGCAGAAATGATGCACTTATTGGTTTGGGGCTATAGAACCAGGGGCCACAATCTCAGAAGCAAGACAAGCCTTTTAGGACTGAAATAAAAAGAAACATCTTCATTTAGAAGCTGGTGAATCTTTGGAGTTTTCAACCTCAGACAGCTGTTGAATCTCAGTCATTGTGTACATCCAAAACAAAGGATTGGTAGATTTCTAATGACAGTTACATAAAGGGATACAAGCATAGCACAAGAATGTACGATTGAAATAGTTGCTCAGCCATGATCTGAAATGGTGGAGCTAGCTCATTGGGCTGAATTGTCTACTCCTGCTCCTATGTTCATATAGTCACCATAACGGCTGGTTTTCCCATTGCTAAGAACATACAATACGATGTAACCCTCTAATTACAGAGCCTTTTCTTTTTAAAATCCAATTCAGATTATAGAATTGGCAGAGGCAGTGAACATGCTCTTGTAGTTCAGATGTATAACCTTGCCAGGTTACAAAAAAAAATCAAATTTAAGCAGAGAATCAGGCCATTTGGCCCACTTAACTGGTGCTTATGCTTATGAACATACTCTACATCATCCAACCCCATCAACAAATTCTTCTGTTCCTATCACCATTGCATACTTTCAGCTTCCCAATAAATACATCTGTATTATCCACCTCAGCTCCATGCAGTAGCAATGTTCTCATTATTCTCCAGCTTAAACAGAATGTTAAATAGAGTCAGAGACATATAGCATGGAAACAGACCCTTCGGTCCAATTCATCCATGCTGACCAGATATCTTAACCTAATTTAGACCCATTTGCCAGCACTTGGCCCATATCCCTCTGAATCCTTCCTATTCATATACCCATCCAAATACCTTTTGTAATTTGTACCAGCCTCCACCATCTCCTCTGGCAGCTCATTCCATGCACTCACTATCCTCCTGCGTGAAAAAAAGTCTCCTCTTTAGTCCCTTTTATATCTTTCCACTCTCACCCTAAACCTATACGCTCTAGTTCTGGACTCCCTCACCTCAGGGAAGAGATCTTGTCTATTTACCCTATCCATTCCCCTCATCATTTTATATACCTCTATAAGGTCACCCCTCCAGGTAAGCCTCTGGTGCTCCAGGGAAAATGTTAACATACATTGGCTGACTTTTTTAAAAAAAAAAGAGATTTTCCAGTCAACTTATGAAACGCTATTTATCAAGAATGCTGATGGTCTGGCAGATTCATTCACATTAAATATTGAAAGTATCAACTGAATACGTAAAGTATGACTGCATATTGCAAATGATAGATATGGCACACTGCTTCAAGCATTAAGTCTGTACATTTGCAGTCAAGATCTTGTATCATTTGGTTTCATGGCTGCCAAACATTTAAGATGTAAAATAGTATCTCTCACTGCTACTGTCTCATCATTTGCTGATTTTTATCTTAATTGTGTGTGAAGTAAAAAAAAAAGGTCATTGACCAACTTGATATGGAATATGAATAGGCAAAAGTGAGGACTGCAGATGCTGGAAACCAGAGTTTAGATTAGAGTGGTGCTGGAAAAGCACAGCAGGTCAGGCAGCATCCAAGGAGCAGGAAAGTCAACGTTTCAGGCTAAAGCCCTTCATCAGGAATAGGAATAGGCCATTCAGCCCCTTGTGCCTGTCCCACAATTCAATAGGATCATAGCAGATACAGCATTCCTTACAATCATTTTCCTGTCCTTTCTGCATAATCCATATCATGCAACCAAGGGGGAAGTTCTGCTAGTCATCAAGCAGCATTGATAATTTTCAGAGAAAAGTTTACGGTCTGAACTATTTTGGTCTTCAGTTTGAAGGAATCTAATTGGAGATGAATGGACATGTGAAGAAATAAATGAAATGAAATCAAAAAGAATTGCTATGTTGTCCTTGATAGGTCTTGTTAATGTAGTTTGTATATGTCTAAAATGTATTTGTAGAGATTTATTTGGTAATACTATATCATTCCAAGCCATGGTTACTGTTATTCTCAGAAAGCTCATAATATAATAAGGTGGCCTTATTTCTTGAACAGCATACTTTGCCATATGGCCAAACAAAGTTAACACTAACACTACATTATGGCCCAAAATTACCTCAAAACACTTGTCCACTAATACAAGTCAGAATAAAAAAAAGTCAATTCAATTCTCAACTATTTTAGCAAATGATACTACTATTGTCAAACCTTCAAGCAAAATAAAATAGCCCAAGCTGACTCCTGAGATTGATTTTGACATTTAGGTGACAGATCAAGTGGTTAGTTGTGCCATCTGCTTTGGCAGTAAAATGGCTCCCTTGATTTTGATGCCTTGTCTGACAAATGTAAACCAAGCTGCAGGGTGTTAAACAGGTGCCATTGCCTTGGGCTCAGGCCAGGGAAGCTGCCAGATCAGAGAGTTGAAGAGGGAGCAATCAAATTCACAGACTGCATTGGCTCTGGGACTTACTCTTGCAAAGCTCCCAAAAACTGTTTAATGTTGGTCTTTGACAGGCTATTTATTTCCATTGTCCATGTATACAATATAAGCTCTGATCAATTCCAGCATAAAAATGGTCTTTGTTGTCCTTTATATATTATGGGTTGTCTATATTGAACAGAACCTATTTTCTGAAAAAGGTGGTGATTTTGAACATCTGGCTATAAGCATCTTTCAATATCAAGTTGATTGTAGCATCAGTTTAATGGGACAATATTAACACTCTTTCAAGAACATTGCTAACAGGTGAACGTAGTGAAATATAACATTTTTATCCTTAAGTTGCAGTTCATATGTCTTCATGTTTACCTTTTAATTAGGGCAATATGAGCCTTTATGGTATATAGTCCTTCATGACTAAATGGCTAGGCAGGCACTCCAATTTCATGGTGCAGGAATACTGCACTGGTGGAGATGCTATCCTTCAGATAAAATATTGAGGTGAAGCCCTATCTGTACTCAAAAGATGGATGTAAAAGATCACATGGTGCCCTTTTGAAGGCAACCAAGGAAGCTTTCCCTTGGGTTTGGGCCAATAATTATCTCTGAAGCTGCATCAGATAAATAGTTGGCCAGGTCATGAATATTTTGTTTTACCAGCACCTTGCCCTGCCCAAATTGGCTATAACATTTCCAACATTGCAAAGATGACCATATTTCCAAAAAAATACCTGATTGGCTACAGCACTTTAGGATGTCCTAGGGTCATGAAAGGTGCCAAATAAATGCATTTCTTCCCTTTTTATTTCAGTATGTAACAATCTATAAGCCAGCTTTTAGATTCAAAAGCTGCACTGCACTGTGTTAATAATCAAACGGGACAGGAATGGGTTTGCAGGAACTCGTGAAGATATTTAATTCATATTGCCATCCAATTAACCTTACTCTTAAAAGATATATGTAAAAGCATTCACATGTACTTTGGATCAAATGCAAAAGAAAATTTGGAGGTCTGCAGGAATATAGCATTGAAAATAAATTCAGCTCTGCCATGATTGTAGTGAATGGTGGAGCAGGCTTGAAGGGGCCAGCTGGCTTATTCTTGGTCATTGCTATCATACCCTCTCATGGGCTAGGTATTGGAAAGTGCCCGATTTCCACACCAAGATAAAGGTGTTATTTGGTCTGCCTAAAATTAGTTGGTCATCCAGTGCAAAACCCAGTGTTGCAAACTGACATATTTCAAGGTGCAGAACTATATGTTGAGGAACACACTAAAGCCCAGGACAGCTGTCATTGTGGGAAAACAGGGCAAAAGATTACCTTCTAAGGACTTCAGGCTACATTTTGCTGAGGATCCTCCTCAGGCCTACATATCAGACTAGGTACTCACAATGCAATTTCAATACTCAAGAACTGTCAATGAGGCACATCAGAGTGAAATATGGCATCTGGAAAAACATTTGACATTTATTTCACTTTTTAATAATGTTAAGTTTGAAATGGTTTGCCCTTGGGTTGTATGCCTGATGTGGACTGTACATCATGAATAGAAAGATTATTGCAACCATATTGAGGCATCTGTTGTGTGGGGAAAATTTGAAGTTTACTCTAAGTGCCAACATGTTAGTAATATATATTTACAACAGTCAATTTAATGCAAAAAGTATCTAGGGGACTTTAATAGCTCTTTTAGGAGAGGTAGGAGTTAAACACAGATAAAAGGAAGTGATGCAAACTCCTTTATTATGACCTGTCAATACTTGGTGGCATCGACATTGAGTCAGAACAAGAGAAAGATAACGGTCTAAAGATAATGACATTTATTCAGTAAGTTTGTTCCAGTACTAAGGAAGCCTGAAGTGACTGCTGAAGCAGGCAACGAGATTGGATTTCAGTGATGAATGAGTTGCAGATAAGATTCCAGCATTTGAGTTGCTTAAGGACTTCCATCGTCTCTTAACAATCAAAATAACAGCCACACTTCCTATCAAATGTTTCCAGTTCCTTGCACTTTGCAAAAATTTAAAAGTGCGTAATACAAACATCGCTGGCTAAAACATGGACCAAAGCCCAATGATCATTATCAAAAAGTTAACAGACATATTTGCATCTGTCGCGGAGCTTAAAGAGAAGCTGCAAATTATTGGTGCTTTCATCACTTCACATTAGCGATGGGTGTGTTTCTTTTCCGACTTAGCATGCAGAGTAAATTGAGAGCTGAATATAGTGGGTGTTTGCAATGTAATGTAATTGTTTAGACGTACTTAAGTCCTCATATGGGTAACTTGAGAATGCAAAGCATCAAAATAATTGTTCCCCTGAGCATTTAACAGGCTGACAGTGGTTGCATACAAGAAATAGCTCTCTGTTCATGAGAACAATATTATCATAGTTTTTTTTTCTCTGGATTCATTTAAACAGTACGCGCTCTAACCTGGCTTGCGGGCAGAAATTCAGAGGTGATGCAAAAACAACTAATCCCTCTAACCACAAGATTCAAAGTGCAGTGTTGTTTGTAGATCAAAAATGCTCTTAATGTTAACAGTATTATGGTAACTCAATACATGCTTGTTCAAGTACTCCTGAATATAGAGCTGAGCCACCTCATTATAATACCCAGTTTGACAGTTCAGTTTTATGATGCACCAGGCTGTTACATTTGATAGACATTGTAAACTAAAGTGATGCAAAGATATATTCTATACTCCTGATAGATCACCTATATGACATGATCCGTCTGCTTTACAGTGGAGTGTATAATATGTATTTAATAAAACAAAACATTGATTTTTCAAGATGGATGAGATGTTTACAGAAGCAAAGATCTACAAAGAGGTTTCATAAAACATTTTCTTCACAGAAAATATGTCGTTATCAATCCGATTCCCGCAGGTGTCCGAGAGGGCATGCTTTCAGCAATATCATGACTGGCATAACAATTAAACTCCTGAAACAACAATGCCACTTTTCATTTGTAGATGACATATACTACAAAACAGCTCAAGACATTTCATAGAAGCACAGTTGAAGAGGTGCAAGGGAATCCTCCCATCCTGTGCAATAAATTATACCTCAATCAATGTGACTAAAACAACTGTTTGTTGGCACTTGCTGTTTGCAATTTGGATGATGTGTCCAATTATTAAGGGGATCAAAGGTTACAGGGAGAAGGCAAGAGAATGAGGTTGAGAAACATATGTGCCATGGAGTAGACTCGATGGGCAGAATGACCTAATTCAGCTCCTGTACTTTAATGATCTTATATTGGAATAACACTTCAATGGGAACATCCTTAGGCTGTCCTGAAGTTATGAAAGATCTTTTCAGAATGGTAGCTCTCCCTCGAAATTGTGTTACACACAATGTGTAGATGTAATTAATCAGTGTTAACTGTGATACTCTTAATAGCAGCATTTAATAACAGTATCAATTGTCCACTTAGTTGGGGTGAAGGTTAGGGAAATTATGTCTGATTGGCAGTTAATGGAAGTAGAACAAGGCAAGGGGATACCAAGCTCATTTAAAAATACACACACACACTGATTTCCCACAGTATTCCAGCTTCAAAGAAAAAAAAGTAATGAAAACACCACCCACTTTGAAAAGGCGCTACACAGATCAGGTGAGCCCCAGGCTTGATCTCCTCTGTGTTGAAACAACAACACACATTCAAATTGCAACTAGTGCTGAAAATATCTCCAATCAGAATCCAATAACTTCTGCCGGGATAAAGCAATTTCACGACAATCAGGCAGGCACACATTATATTTAAATAGCATACAAAAACAGAGTACTGGAGAACCTCGGCAGGTCAGGCACATCTATAGAAATAAAGGCAGAGCTAATATTCAGAGTCCAGTGCCCCTGCATCTGTTTTTCAGATTGCCAGCATCTGCATTTTTAAAAATTTTATTTTTGTTTAAATAATATGTTGAGACAGACTAGTGGAGATAGTATGAATGAAGGGCGGCCACACTTCGATACATGTTCAGCAAGGAGTTGCCCTCTCCTGCCTATCACAACTTTCTTTTGATTTAACCCTCTACTGTCCCCTCAAGTGAAGCTATAGACCTCTTTTAAAACTTAAGACGTGGTCCTCTGATATAAACCTTCAGTGTTCAATCTGCAACTGGCTTAGCTGGAGCGCGGTCAGGATCAATTGTTGTGGGTTAGAAAAAGGAGAAGTACTCATCCACACAAACCGTGCAACTGAGTTTGACATCTTCACCCTCAATAATCCCAAGCAGGGCCAAATCCCAGTAGCCATCTCAATGAAGGGTTCACCTTCTTCAGATCAGATATAATGCCAGCATGAAGTTGGCCAGCTGCCTCAAAGTGCTCAAGGCTGGAATCAGTATTACAATCAATAAAAGCCTGGGCTGCTGTTTGTGACTTGCCAGTCATTAGAATCTAATCACAAAGTTTTACTCACACCTTTAGGAGGACCTTATGTGTAGGACAGAATAAAGTTGGCTGGCAACAACAGAACTATAATCATGACGAGAGAGAAAAAAAAGTGAAGGAAATCAAGATTGGAAAGGAGATGATGATGCTCATGTGCAAAGACTGACAATAAATAAAAGAAAAGGTTTGAAATAGTTAATCAAAGGATTAAAAGATTATTCCAAAGGTCAAGAAATTTTTTCATGCTCAGTGAGCTCCTCTATCAGTACTACAATATCTTTCTTTGTTAGAGCTTTTTAAATACTAAAGACTATTTCTGGAACTTCAGGGAGTGAAAAAGAAAAATAACTGCTGGCAAAAGGTACCCATGCACACACATACACACTTTATTCAGAATCAACTCTCGTCTAACAGGAAGCAATTGACACTGAAATTAAATTTTCAGAAACAGGAGAAATGTAAATGACAATTGGTCCTTGTAGTCCAGAGTAGTTAAATGAAGGAAATTTCTGCTCATTCAGTATGACATGTCAGACATGCAGTTCAATGACTTATCAACTGGTCATGGAATTTGAGAGTGGTTGCATTGAGGTAGAACTGGGTGTGTCAGCCAGAGAGTGAAAATTAAGAGCTGTGTATTTCTGGACAACGTCACCAAAGGGCAAGAAATAGGAAGGATGTTGTGAAACTTGAAAGGTTTCAGAAAAGATTTACAAGGATGATGCCAGGGTTGGACGATTGGAGCTATAGTGAGAGGTTGAATAGGCTGTTGCTGTTTTCCCTGGAGATTTGGAGACTGAGGGGTGACCTTATAGAGGTTTATAAAATCATGAGGGGCATGGAAAGGATAAATAGACAAGGTCTCTTCCATGGAGTCGGAGGGGGGTGGGGAGTAGGGGAGTCAAGAACTATGGGCATAGGTCTAGAGTGAGAGGGGAAAGATTAAAAAAGGGACCTAACAGCAATGTTTTCACACAGAGAGCAGTGCATGTATGGAACAAGTTGCCAGAAGTGGTGGAGGCTGGTACAATTCCAACACTTAAAAAGGCATCTGGATGGGTATATGAATAGGAAGGGTTGGGTGGGATCTGGGCCACATGCAGACAAATGGGATTAGATTAATTTAGGATATGTGGTCAGCATGGATGAGTTGGTCCAAAGAGTCTGTTTCCATGCTGTACTCCTCTTTGATTGTAAGGACGCAGATGAGAAATTCAAGGACATTGACTGTCGAACAGAAATAGAAGCAATTGTAGATGATACACAGACACTGATTAGTTAGATAAATATAATCATGATTTTGACACTAAAACTACTGAATGATTGACAGCCAAACCATGTGACTTACTACAGATGTAAATATAATATGTAAATGATAAACTATAAATGGTTTCATACAGTATAGATTAATACTGACTATTTATGTGTTGGCTCATTTATTTGGATGTTATCAATACAGTGGAAGTAGATTGTAATGACAGAAACTATTGATTAATACCTGCAGTCTTCTGGCAAACAGAAGACCAAAAAGGGACATTGGGCCCAAAATGTACTGCATAAAAAGTAATGATAAAGTTGACAGTACTTCCCATTGTTTATGTGTAAATCAGACTGCTGTTAAAATACGTGCAGTGAAGAGCAAAAATACATCAGTTGCTATCAAAAAAAGCTTAGTGAAAATGGTAACCCATCATCTGACTCACTCAAATAAAGTGGATGTTGAATGACAAAGTGAATGACATTCCTGAATTTAACTTATAGAATGCTTATAAAATCATGAAGGGCATGGATAGAATAAATAGACAAAGTCTTTTCCCTGGGGTCAGGGAGTCCAGAACTAGACGGCATAGGTTTAGGGCAAGAGAGGAAAAATATAACAAAACAAAGAGACCTCAGGAGCAACTTATTCATGCAGAGGGTGTTACGTGTATGGAATAAGCTGCCAGAGGAAGTGGTGGAGGCTAGTATAATTGCAACATTTAAAAGGCATTTGGATGGGTACATGAATAGGAAGGGGTTGGGCCAGGTGCTGGCAGCTGGGACTAGATTGGGTTGGGATATCTAGTTGGCATGGGCAATTAGTACAGAAGGGTCTGTTTCCATGCTGTACATTTCTAGGATTCTAATTAGAATAAACCAATAGATTAATTCATTTCAATAACTTCTCTGACACTGAAAATTAACTTTAATAGTTATAGAGTCTCACTCATTCAACTGTTAATTACTGTTGGACATTTACATTTTATAATTACTTCTTTCAATTTGAGCTCCTCCAAAATTAAATCTTTTTTTCCCTTGATTTAGTTCAATTTCTGTATCCAATAGTTTGAAAAATGAATTCACTGTCAAACACCTCCACCAATTATTTTTTAGCTATTTTTTAATCCATTTGGTTAAGTTGATTCACGGCCGCTTGCCTTGGGTCACATTTTTCTAAGGTGTGAGGAGAGAGATTTTAAAAAAAGACATGGGGCAATTGTTTACACAAAGAGTGGCTGTGTGTGGAATGAACTTCATGAGGAAGTGGTGGATGTGAGTACAATTACAACATTTAAAAAAGATATTTGGATAAGTACATGAAGTACGTAAGTACAGTAAAGTTTGGAGGGATATGGGACTGGAACAGGCAGGTGGGACTGGTTTAGTTTGGGATTATACTTGGCATGGACTGGTTGGACCGAAGGGTCTGTTTCCTTGCTGTATGACTCTAAGGTTCATTGCAAAAGCATGGGAACATATGTGGACAAGGGCAAGTCATTTACTGCTCACATCACAACCTAAATTACTAATAAAACAAGATCCATTGAGAAACTAGAAACACATCAATGGTGCATGACCTACTTTGTTTCAGATTACTGTATCAGAAATATTTGGCATTGCACCTAACATAACTGAAGAGTTCACTACACATTGATATACTCTAACTTGCTGCAACCTTCCCATCATTTTTAAAAATTATGTTGGTGAACATACAGAAAGCCGGTGGAGTGATCTACCAGACCAACTCTAATCTGCAGATTCCATGCACACAATTGTTAGGAGAAAGTGAGGACAGCAGATGCTGCAGATAAGAGTAAAAAAAAAGGTGTGGCATCTGGAAAAGCACAGCAGGTCAGGCAGCGTCGGAGCAGCAGAAGAGTAAATGTTTCAGCTGTAAGCCCTGATGAAGGGCTTACGCTGGAAACATTGACTCATCTGCTCCTTGGATGATGCCTGATCTGCTGTGCTTTTCCAGTGCCACACTTTGACTGCACACAGTGGCTATTCCATTGATTTCAATTAAACAAAAATTGAAGTACATGCTTTTACAGACAGTGACCACTCCAACAGTCTAGCAGCCTGGCAGTGAAGGTGAATGTTTCCCCCAATGTCCTTTTGGTGTTGGAAAATGGCAGTGAGCATTTTAAAGATATTTTATACTCTTGTATATGAAAACCTTCTCACAAGTATAAATACTGTAAAAGAACATTCAAGCCATAAGATTATGGCAATTTTACATAAGGTAGACAAAGAAAAGTTGCTCCTATTAGTAGATAGTACTAGTGGGCATATGGGGGTGAGTGGAATGGAGAATCAAGATATTGTGCATACAGCGCAGTGGGGAATGTGAGGAAGAACAATTTTACATAGAACGGTAATGATCTGGAACCTGCCCCTGTTGAGAATGGTGGAACGGAAGCAATGAATGGTTTCAAAAGGAAATTGGCTGGGCTCCTGATCAAAATAACCTTAGAATTCCAGGGATGGAATAGGGGAATGGGACTAATTGGATTACTTTATCAAGAGCCAATGTCAATGCAATGGACTGAATATTCTCTTCTATGACTCTATAGCGTTTGATTTTCACATCTCACATTATGCACAGTTTTTGGTAATCTGTTATCAATGCATTTACTTGGCAAAACACAGATAAACATGCCAAGTTGTATAATAGGATACAATGTTAGCATTCAATATGGAAATCAAAAAGTGCTCAGCAGCTAAATGGCGTAGAGAGAAAATTAATTGTTGTAATTGCAATAGGTGAGAATGGACTGTCACAATCTTTAATGGACTGTACTATTATGTTTTAACTTAATAAGTCTGTCACCATGACTTCCTCTCATTATGTAAATAGTTTGGCAAGTGGCAGTTATTGTGCGTACTGATGAGACATTTATTTCAAGCTAATTTCTATAAACAGATGAAGTACTAAAAGTTCACAGCAAATCAATTTGTATTGAAAGGATAATCATGTACCTGTTTTATATTCTAGTATTTTCTGCTTTGGTTTCCTAATTCCAGCATATGTAGCAGATTGAATTTTAATGGAATACTTGCTGAACTACTCCACAAACTAAGCATAACTCGTTTGCTTTTATAATCTTATCATCCTGTAAATAAATCCTAGTGTTTTTGCTTTTCATGCCTTTGTTAACCAGTGTTGGTACTGAGTGATTTGTATATTGGTACCCCCAAATCTCTTTACTCCACCACACAATTTAAATTTTTATTATTGAAGTATTATGCAATTTTTAATGTTTTCTTCCCAGAAATTAATACTACACAATTATGTCAAAATAAATTTGTCAATTAAATACTCACCCTCCACATCTGTTATTATCTTCTTCTAACCTATTGCAGAACGCCTGTGTACTGTCTAACCATTGCAATTTGGTGACATCTGTGAATTTGGAAACTATGTTTATAATTCCAAATTCTAAGTCATTAATACAAAATGTAAACATCAGTGGTCCGACACTTAACATTGGGGAACACCTCTTTCCACTTCTGCCTTTTTGAATAACAGCACTTTATCCCAGCTCTCTATGTTGAGTAGTTGAATAGTTGAATAGTCAGGACGAGAAAGTAAGGATTGCAGATGCTGGAGGTCAGAGCTGAAAAATGTGTTGCTGGAAAAGTGCAGCAGGTCAGGCAGCAAAGGAACAGGAGAATCGACGTTTCGGGCATAAGACCTTCTTCAGGAAGGGCTTATGCTCAAAACGTCGATTCTCGTGTTCCTTTGATGCTAGTTGAATAGACAGCCAACTGTTTACAGATTCAAAGCATGGCTGCAGTACAAAAAGGAAGACATTTGACCCATCATGCCTGTACTGGTTTTCTGAAGAGCCATAACCATCCTTTGTCTCACAGCCCTGAAAATTCTTCCTTTTCAGATAATAATCCAGTTGCCTTTTGACTCTATCAATTAAACCTGTCACCATCACTCACAGGAAGTGCATTCCAGATGTTAACCACTGACTACTTAAGAAGGTTTTTCATGTCAGCATTGCAATTACCTTAAAATCGGTGACTTCTGGTACTTGATCTTTCTACCAATGGGAACAATTTCTCCCCATCTATTCTGACCTCATGACTTTGATTATCTCTATCACCAAACTTGCTCTTCTCCATGGAAAGCAATCCCAACTTTTGCAATCTATGTCACTGATGTTCTTCATTCCTGGAAGATTTTCTGCACTCTGTTTTCTGATGACTTCTCACTCACAGAGTGGGGATTTTCTTCTTCAGTTGCAAAACAGTTTCACTACATCAAACACCCTTGTGAATCTCAAATACTCTGATCTAACCTTAGTTTCTTAACTACTCGTAACTCCAGGTAGGAAGTCAGGTGGCTCTAAGACAAGAAATTTGTGGTCAGTCAAAAAATGTCATAATGTAAAGATAGAGAAAAAGCACAAACAAGAATCACATTCTAGCAGTATTCCACACCACTCCCCAACCCCATACAAGGCTGAAGGAACAAGTGATTGAAAAGTAACAGGACGAAGGGATATTACAGTTCATGCACATAGGAAGTATTTGAGCATCATGGTAATTGCTGGTACCCTACAGAAAATGAAACAGCTGGCATTTGCTCCTTTGTTAATCCAGATTCTAAGAAAGCAGGTTTTTATGGCCAATTTTGGCAGTTTTGAGAGAGACAATAGTCAAATAGTTGGTGCTGGCTGCGAATCAACCTGCCATGTTTTCTTTTATAGCATACCTTATAAAAAGGAATGCTAGAACCAGGATGCCCCTGAAGAACTACCCAGTATACTGTTTGAAAGGGCTTTGACATCTCAGTGTAGTTTGGCCATAAAGCAGCAGGATTCAAGCCAAGTTGTTGCAGAATTTATGACCTTGACTGACAGCTAATATTCCTCCTGCCAACATAGGGTTAACCCTTCCCTTAAGAGAAAATTTCAATGGATGTAACATTGATGCATTAATATCTTTTAACATAATTTCACCCCTTTCCCCCACCCTTGAGCAGTTTTCTAAACTATTAATGATGAATGCTGAGTATTGGAGGTGAAATAAGAACTTCAGAGCTGCTTATTGGACAGATTATTGTTAATTGGGATCAAACGTGTATTTAATCATTTCATTGCATTGGTTTCTAAAGCCCCTATTTCTTCACCACATCAGTGTTCACATTTTTCCAGGTTACTGCATAACTGTTTTGTTCTGGTATTAGATTCGTTTTCCACTCTATTCATTTCCCTAAACAATATAAGAATAGAAATTGCTTTAAGCTTACTTGCCTGGAGTGTTAGAGATCAGTATTCTGAATCACAAGCAACCAGTAAATAGGTGAGACGGCATCATTCCCCAGTGTTGGCTCCCTCCTTCACGAGACAAGTTATCGCAAAAGCAAATGCAATTCTCACAGAAGGTCATTGACCTGAAAGATTAACTCAGTTTTTTCTCCCGCTGAGGATACCCACATTCAGTGGAGGTCAACTCAGACCTGTAGTTCCACCCTCTACAGTTGGTAAACTAGCAACTTGAGCTCTCCAACTTCTGACCATATGACTTCGCTATGGCCCAAGTGAGACTTTACAACTCATTGCATGTGGAAGCATACAAAAATATTAATTAGAAGTAGACCATTCAGCCACTCCAGCCTGTTCTGTCACTCCGAGACTAGCTGATCTGATTGTGGTGTCAACGCCACATTCTTAAAAAGGAGCCTCAATACTTTTAACCCTTTTCCCTCAGTCACAGATCTATCTACCTCTGCCATAATCATGAGTAAAATCAAGGCCAAAAATATATCAAAATCTTTTACCTGAAAGTCTAGGACTTAAAGTCTAGTTAAAAAGTAACTGTACATATGTTCAAAACATTAAAATTTATCTCCTTGGGTTCCTCAAATTCTGATCAAACAATGAACTCCACAGTCTCAATTTAATTCCCCCTGATTTCTGTCCTTGAATTTGCACTTATTTAACAAAACCCACCTTGGCACATTACAAGGACATTTCTGTAAGCTGATCATGGAGCAGCATAAGCATAGGTTACAGAGATGCCTTTGGCCTGAAACTGTCCACCCTAAAGCTGTACTTCAACCTTTAGGAGGTGGTGAGGAGTCAGGAGGCCTTATGGGAGATGACAAAGTCCAAAAGACAAGGGGAAACTGATAACCATCCATAAAAGGTGTTGTTCACAGCCTTCTGGAGATCCATCTTAAAATGTTGTCTCCAAAGAATTAGGAAAACACATGATTTTACAGGCATGTCCCGTATCAATTTATTATTCCTCACTCCCTTGGGTCCATTTGTAATGAATATTTTAACTGTCTTGTTACCAGCTGTACCTTTTCATACCAGTATTAGTAAAAATGACAAAATGATGTGACAGAGTTTTTAAAACACACAATTAATTAAGTATCGTGTCACTTAGGTATTATTTACAACGCAATTTTAAGCTAGTACACTAACCTCCTTGTTTTAATCGCTGGCCATAAATTATTTTGACAGCGTCACTTAACTATGTCACAGCATTTTTCTTTCACCTTCTCACTCAATCGTTTTCTGGCGGACCCCACTTTATTTCCCACATTTTATCGACCGTCCCCTGCCTCGAGTGTTTTACATCAGACATTCCCATCACTCAGGAATCCCGAGCAAGCAGATGAAGAGCCGGCATGTAAAATGTGATTTTTACCTTCTCCAGCTCATAAATACGGACGAATATTTCATTCTGCAAAGCATTGCAATGGAAATGAAGCATTTATTTGGTATGCCTTTTTTTAAAAAAAAGTCAGATATCAGTGCTTTGATTGGAAAACATATATCAGTCACTAGGAGTTCATTTTAAGGGAAGCCTGTTTTTACGCACTCTTAGTTAAACTTCACTCATTTACCGAGTTGACCACTGAGAATGTGTATCCATGCTAATACATTTCTTGCCAATAATTCAAACTGTGACAAGGTAATCAAGAATAATCTGTGGGCGGGTGAAATATACACAGCAGCAAATTAGTAGAACTCTTCATCTAATAAAGCCATAAATAACGTTACAGCCTTTGGGCTATATTGTATCTGCTCATTTAACAGCAAGAGCAGCGGGGATGAATAAAGGGCTAATAGTATAGTCCTCATTGTCCCGTAATGGGTTGATTACCTCAGGAAAAAATGCAGGCAGTGGTTGCTCTTAGTGAACCGTGAAATTGCCACTGCTCACAGAAGTAATTTATCATGAGCATTTGGGGAAGAGGGTTTTTTTTTAGCCGGTGGGGATACAGGCTTCAGGTAACTCATCCGTAGCTTCAGCCATTGGAATGCACGCTGGAAAGTCTCTTGGCCAAGTAAATGGGAGCTATTAGAGATGCGTGTTTAATGCCCAGTCATAAATGGCAGATGAGTGTCTAATCAAGGAGCGCGCAGTGAGATCCACGGCATACTGTGGACATTGTCTCCTCAGCTGCAGTGTGAGGTCCTTCATGCATCCCTCCCCTCCCAGCTGGCAAGAGTTAATATAAACCAAAAGCAGTGGCTGTGTGGAAGCTGTTTCAGCTGAGAAACACCGAGCAAGCCGACACAAATAAAAACATCTATTGTTCAAGGGTTGGGGGACACGATTAGCAACTCGTTTGTTAATTTTGTTTTAATTTTCTGAAGCTCAAGGACGTGTAGAGATCCATTAAGGTTTCAGGTTTTATTGATAAATGTGTTTACGTAATTTATTCGAGGCCATTCCTCCCCAAGAGGTTATTTTGATAGTTTAGCAGAAATTGCTGTCTGGGTTACTCAGGAATGTTGTCTGAAGTGGAAGTGAGACACCTCTTTGTTGCCTGTATGACGCTTGTAAACTGCCTGTTTGTTGTTGGTTGTCAGCATTAAGTACTGCCTCATTCACTCCTAACGAACTCTGGTCGTGATCTAGACAAGACTGCTCACTCACTTCTCCACTATCCCGATGTGGAGTGGGAAGCAGAGCAAATACAAGGATTGGAGAAGGCAGTGAGCAAAGAAAGTGTGGATTGGACGTGCAGTGCTGCATGCTGGGGAATCGAACTCTTCAAATTGGCCTTGAATCAAAGCACTGCTGCGATCTGATATGCAAACAGAAAGTGCTAGAAAAACTCAATAGGTCTCCCTCTTTGGAGAGAGAAACAGAGAATCCGAAGTGATTCTTCCAAGAGAGAATCTGAGATAATCCACATCTTTGCATGTTGTGGATGTTTCTGTTTATTGTCTATCCCAAATTTCCCTTGGAAAACTTTTTGTAATCCAACCTGTTTATGATGCTGCCCTGTGCTTCATCACATTAATTTGATCAGGGATGTTTATTGCTAACAAAAGAAAACTTCTCAGAGTTATATTGTATGAAAACAGACCCTTGGGCCCAACCAGTTCATAGTCTAGATTAGACTGGTGCTGGAAAAGCAATTCAGGCAGCATCTGAGGAGCAGGAAAATCGACGTTTTGGGCAAAAGCCTTTCATCAGGAATAGAGGCCAGTTCATGCCAACTGTAATCCCAAACTAAACTAAAGCCAACTGTCTGTGCTTAGTCCACATTCTTCCAAACATTTCTTATTCATGTACTTATCCAAAAGTCTTTTAAACATTGTAACTATAAAAGCATCCTCTGGAAATTCATTCCACAAGTGAACCACTCCCTATGCAAAAAAAAGGCTCCCCTCATGTCTTTTATAAATCTTTCTCCTCTTAACTCAAAAATGTGCCCACTAGTCTTGAAATCTTTAACTACGTGGAAAAGACACCTGTCATCCACCTTGTCTATAACTCTCATGATTTTATAAACCCCTATATGATCACCTTTCAACCTCCTGCACTCCAGTGAAAGTAGTCCCAGCCATTCCAGCCTCTCCTTATAACTCAAACCCTCCATTCCCAGCAACATCCTGGTAAATCTTTTCTGAACCCTCTCTAGCTTAATCACATCCAGGCTATAACAGGGCAATTAAAACTGGACAGAGTACTCCAGAAGAGGCCTTACCAACATTCTGTACAACCTCAACATGATGACCCAACTTGTATACTCAACAGTCTAAGCAATGAAGGCAAGTGTACTAAACACCTCAACCACTCTGTCTATGAGTGACACAAATTTCAAAAAGTTATATACCTGAATCCCTAGGTCTCTCTGTTCTACAAATATACACAAGGCCCTAGGAACAAGTCCTGCTCTTGTTCCTTTTACCAAAATGCAATACCTCCCATTTATCCAAATTAAATCCCATCTGCCTCTCCTCAGCTCATTGACTTAATTGATCAAGATCTCTTTATAATTTTAGATAATGTTCTTCACTCTCTATTTTTCATCTTTCAATCATCAGGGCATACAGCAAGAAATGCTAAAGTGGAAGGAAACAACAATTATACTGTATGACAGGAGAGAGAGAGAGAAGATTTTGGAATATGCAAAATGAAGCTTCAGTATAAAGTGTTCTTTTTGCCTCTATATAAACTAGTAATAAGATGACTATGAAGAAAATGGAAAGTGTCATTGGAATGTGAATTGGTGT
Source organism: Hemiscyllium ocellatum (assembly GCF_020745735.1). Lineage (NCBI taxonomy): Eukaryota > Metazoa > Chordata > Chondrichthyes > Orectolobiformes > Hemiscylliidae > Hemiscyllium > Hemiscyllium ocellatum. Next base: position 18,657,289 of record NC_083417.1, on the reverse strand, counting down.
TGTAATTCAGGCCTAACCATTCAATGAAGTATTTTGTACATTGGATTAATGATGTGAACAAAAGAGACCATTTTTACATAGGAGCACAAAAAGACTGTTCTACCATTTGGTTAAACCCCCATAGATTTGCATTAATCCATTATACTGGCTCCATATCCCTTCGTACATTTGTTAAAGACAAGATTGAAAGATTTTGTTTTAAAGTTTTCAATCAATCCCAACATCAAGAGTATTACAAAACACTTAGAGTCATAGAATTGCAGAGACGTATTGCATAGAAACAGACCCTCTGGTCCAACTCATCCATGCCAACCAGATATCCTAAATAAATCTAGTTCCATTTGCCAGCATATGACCCATATTCTTTTAAACCCTTCCTATTCATATGTCCATTCAGATGCCTTTTAAATGTTGTAATTGTGCCAGTCTCCACCACTTCCTCTGGCAGCTCATTCCATACACATACCACCCTCTGCGTGAAAATGTTGCCCCTTAGATCCCTTTTAAATCTTTCCCCTCACCTTAATCCTACGCCCTCTAGTTTTAGACACACCCACCCCTGGGAAAAGACCATATCCATGCCCCTTATGATTTTATAAACTTCTATAAGGTCACCCCTCATCCTCCAATGCTCCAGAAAAATAAGCCCCAGTCTATTCAGCCATTTTCCTATAGCTCAAACTCTCCAACCCTGGCAACATCCTTGTAAATCTTTTCTGAAGTCTTTCAAGTTTCACAACATCCATCCTGGGAGACCAGATTTGCACTCAGTATTCCAAATGGTGACCTAATCAATTTCCAGTACAACCACAACATAACTTCCCAACTCCTACACTCAATGCATTGATCAATGAAGGCAAGCATACCAACTCCCTTTTTCATTATTCTATCTACTTGTGACTCCACTTTCTAGGAACTCCACAGCCTCTTTGTTCAGCAAAGCTTCTGCAGACCTTACTGTTAAGTGTATAAGTCCTGCCCTGATGTGTCTTTCCAAACTGCAGCAACTCACATTTATCTAAATTAAACTCCATCTGCCACTCCTCAGCACATTAGTCATCTTGTCAAGATCCTGTTGTACTCTGAGGTAACCTTCTTCACCGACCACTACGCCTCCAATTTTGCTGATATCTGCAAACTTACAAACCACACTTTTATATTCACATCCAAATCATTTATATAACTGACAAAAAGCAGTGGACCCAGCACCGATCCTCGTGGCATACCACTGATCTCAGGCCTCCAGTTTGAAAAGCTATCCTCTACCACCACCCTCTCCCTTCTACCTTTGAGCCAGTTCTATATCTAAATAGTTAGTTTTCTCTCTCTCCTGTGTGATTTAACCTTGCTAACCAGTCTACCATGAGGAATCTTGTTGAACACCTTACTGAAGTCCATATGGATCACATCCACCATTCTGCCCTCATCAATCCTCTTCGGTACTTCTTCAAAAGACTCAATCAAGTTAGTGAGACATGACTTCCCATACAGAAAGCCACGGCTGACTATTCCTTAATGAGTTCTTGCCTTTCCAAATACATGTACGTCCTGTCCCTTAGGATTCCCTCCAACAACTTGCCCACCACTGACATTAGGCTCACCAGTCGATAGTTCTCTGGCTTTTCCTTACCACCTTTCTTAAATAGTGGCAATTCTTTAGCCACCCTCCAGCCTTCTGGCACCTCACTTATGGCTATCAATGATACAAATATCTCAGCAAGGGACCAAACAACCACTTCCCTAGCTTCCCACAGAGTTCTAGGGTACACCTGATCAGGTCCTGGAGATTTATTTTTCTTTATGTATTACAAGAGATCCAGCACTTCCTCCTCTGCGATATGGGTATTTTTCAAGATATAGCAATTTACTTCCCATATTAACTATCTTCCACATCCTTCTCCACCATAAGCATTGATGCAAAATATTCATTCAGTATCTCCCACGTCTACTGTGGTTCCATGCATAGATGGCCTTGGTGATCTTTAAGGGGGCCTATTATTTCCTAATTACCCTTGTTGAAAGCTATCTTGTACAGCCCCATCTGAAGAAATAGTTCATCCCTATCTATCTTATCAAATTATTTCACCATCTTAAAGACCTCATGTTAGGTTACTGCATACTTATCTTTATGAATGGTTGTAGAAGCCTCATCTGTGCAATTTGGCTTCATGACTTAATCCCCTAAGCAACAATATTATTCTGCATAGGATCATTAATGAGGGAGGCATGTAGCAATGAGCCTTGTCACAGTAAAAATGAAAATTGTGCACTTGTGGTGCAGTGGTAATGTCCCTGTCTCTTAACTAGAAGGCCTGAGTTCAAGTCCCACCTAACTGGACATACCTTACAACATGTTCAAACAGGTTGATTCAAAATACATCAAAATTATGCATTCTGCTGCAGTTTAAAATTGGCATGAGTATGCTGAACATAGGAATGAATTGTCATCACAAAGTTAGTACCAGCCTGAAAAGAAATTTTGTTAGAGAGAAATGTAAGTGAACTCTATGCTGAAGCTTAACAGGGAGGAAAACAGTCAAATAAATGTTGCCAGACCTGAGTTTCTGAATTGCTGAGTTTCTCCAGTAATTTCTGTTGTTGTTTCAGATTTACAACATTCACAACTCCTTGTTTTTTCATTTGTCAACTAAACCAAAAAGTTTGTTAATGGGTTGTTTTGTTTCATCAAAGTATCTGTTTTGAAGGTATGATCATATTCTGGACATGTCTAAGGTATTCACCATTTTGGATTACAGTGTTATTCTATTTTCTCTTTTATCCATTCTGAGATACTTAGAGGTAAAAACAGATGCTGGAAACCAGATGCTGGATTAGAGGTGCTGGAAAAGCACAGCAGTTCAGGCAGCATCCGAGGAGCAGTAAAATTGACATTTCGGGCAAAAGCTCTTCATCAGAAATACAGGCAGAGTATTCCAGCACCACTCTAATCCAGATTCTGAGATGCTTCTAAACTCCAATCTGTGTTCTTTACAATTAAAAATTACTGATCTCAGGCAATTTATGTCAAAGCACAACAAAATAAACAGGTACATAATTCTGCACATTAGGCTTTGTACAACCTCTTGCATATATCAGTCATTCCACTGGTTTGAAATAGTTTTGATCAGTCAGGTTTGCTTGGCCACATCAGGTGGCAAGACAAAATTCTCAACATAGAGGTTATTCTAATGCACTGCATATGTGGTGTTGAGAGCATACTCATTAGAGCTCAACTTCACATGGTTCACATGGACGATTCCCAGGTACTAAAAGAAGTGCACAACAGTCAGTTGACCATGGGAGCCTGTACTACATGATGCACAAATCTAGATTGAAAGACAAACTGTACGAATACCTCAAACCTTGCAAGCTGCGTCCCAATATATGACAACAAACAACTTTGCCCAGGCCAAAATGGTGATGTCACTGTCACACATGAAACAACATATTCCAAGAGTGTAAACTAATCTTTTATTTTTTGTTGGAAACCTAAGTGTCAATGTGAAGGAAGAATCCATCCACTATCTTTCATCATTTACATAAATGATTTGGAGATGGACAGAGGAGGTATTGTTAGTAAGTTTGCAGATGACACCAAATTGGAGGTGTAGTGGACAGTAAAAAAGGTTACCTCAGATTACAACGGGATCTTGATCAAATGGACCAATGGGCTGAGGAGTGGCAGACGGAGTTTAATTTAGACAAATGTGAGGTGCTGTATTTTGGGAAAGCAAATCTTAGCAGGACTTATACACTTAATGGTAAGATCCTAGGGAGTGTTGCTGAACAAAGAGACCTTGGAGTGCAGGTTCATAGCTCCTTGAAAGTAGATCTTCAGGTAGATAGGATAGTGAAGAAGGTGTTTTGTATGCTTTCCTTTATTGGTCAGAGTACAAGAGTTGGGAGGTCATGTTGCAGCTATACAGGACATTGGTTAGGCTCCTTTTGGAATATTGCTTGCTATACTCCTTCCTATCGGAAAAATGTTGTGAAACTTGAAAGGGTTCAGAAAAGATTTACAAGGATGTTGCCTGGGTTGGAGGATCTGAGCTACAGGGAAAGGATGAAAAGATTGGGACTGTTTTCCCTGGAGTGTCGGAGGCTGAGGCGTGACCTTATAGAGGTTTGTAAAATCATGAGGGGCATGGATAGGATAAATAGACAAAGTCTTTTCCCTGGGGTAGGGGAAGTCCAGGACTAGAGGGCATAGGTTTAGGGTGAGAGGGGAAAGAAATAAAAGGAACTTAAGGGGCAACTTTTTCATGCAGAGGGTGGTGCATGTATGGAATGAGCTGCCAGAGGAAGTGCTGGAAGCTGGTACAATTGCAACATTTAAAAGGCATCTGGATGGGTATATGAAGAGGAAGGGTTTAGAGGGATGTGGGCCATATGCTGGCAAAAGGGACTACATTAGCTTGGGATGCCTGGACGACATGGACAAGTTTGACTGAAGGCTCTGTTTCCATGATGTACATCTCTATGACTCTATGATTCTATATTCTGGATCAGTGGTGCTGGAAGAGCACAGCAGTTCAGGCAGCATCCAACGAGCAGCGAATTCGACATTTCGGGCAAAAGCCCTTCTATGATTCTATCTGTTGATTGAAAACTGAAGATACTGTGTTCAGATTTTCAGTCTGGAATCTTTAAATGTAAATAATGATTCAAAGTTCTAATATTAGATTTATATACATAAACTTTGATGACACAAGATATGTGTATAAATTAATTTCACAATATGGTTGTAAATTTTGGTGAATTAATTTAGGATATTATATTCACAAGGTCTAGAGATCTAAAGTTCATAAGTGTTAAATTTAGCATTTACAGTCAGACATCTTGATTAATACACCACATTTATTGACTATTATGATAAGTTACTTCACATTTAAAGAATTGTATACGCAATACTTCTTTCCTTAAGGATGCTCAAATACTATTAAAATCTTGTTTCCATGATTGAAGCGATGAAAAATGTTATCAACATTGATATCGAGCATCACTTGCTGAGCAATAGCCTATTCTCTGACAGTCAGTTTGCCAGGACCACCCAGCTGCACACCTCATTACAATATTTGTTCAAACATGGTCAAAAGAGCTGAATTCCAGAGGTGAGGTGAGAATGACTATCCTTGACAAGACCAGATTTGACAGAGTGCAACATCACAGAGTCCGAGGAAAACTGGAGTCAATGGAAATCAGGGAAAAAGTTTCCAAGATTGTGCCAGGTATGATTGCAATGAAATATGGTTATAATTGTTGGAAGTCAGTCATCTCAGCTCCTGAACACCACTGCAGGTGTTCCTCAGGGTAATGTCCTCGGGTCAACTATCTGTAGCCAATTCATCAATGATTTTCTCTTCATCATAAGATCAGAAGTGGGGATATTCATTGATTGCAACTTGTTCAGCACCATTCGTGACTCCTGCAGCACTGAACAAATTCAACAAGGCCTGAACAATATCCAGGTTTGGGGTGATAATAGAAAGTAAGTGTCAGGCAGTGATTATCTCCAACAAGAGAGAATCTAACTATTGTGCTTGGTATGACCATCACTGAAAGCTTCACTACCTACATCCTGGTATGTACCATTGACCATAAACCGAACTGTACCAACCATATAAATACAGTGTGTACAAGAATAGATCAAATGCTATCCTTCTTTCAGTGATTAACTCACCTCCTGACACTCCAAAGCCTGTCCACCATGCACAAGGCACAAGCCAGGAATGTGATAGAGTACTCCCCACTTGCCTGGATGAGTACAGCTCCAAGAACACTCAAGAACTTTGACATTAGCCGAGACAAAGCCACCTACTTGGTTTACACCACCTTCACAAGCATTCACTCCCTCCACCAAAGGCATTCAGTAGCTGAAATGTGTACCATCTACAATATGCACTGTATAAGTTCACCAAGGCTCCTTAGACAGCACCTTCTAAACCCTCAACAACTTCTACCTAGAAGGACAAAGGAAGAAAATACATGGAAACACCACCACCACCCATAAGTTCTCCTCCAAGCCATTTAATATTCTGACTTGGAAATATATCGCTTTCCTTCAGTATGATTTCAAGAAGGAGTTGGATATAGCACGTGGAGTGAAAGAGATCAAAGGATATGGAGAAAAGCAGGAGCAGGCTGTTGAGTTGGATGACCAGCCATGATCATTATGAATGGTGGAGGTGGCTCAAAGGGCTGAATGGCCTACTCTTGCTTCTATTTTATATTTTTCTACCTGAATTGATTGCAGCAGTTTAAGAAGGCAATTCAGCACCACTTCTCAAGGGCAAGTAGGAATGGGCAATAATTGCTGGCCCAGCGAGAAATGCTCATACCCCCGTGAGTGAAGAAAAATAACTTGGTGGACAAACCTGAACGGTTACTTGCTGATCCTTGAATGCTGTCCTTTCAGCTACAGTGGAGGACAGCAACTGCAACTATTATTGAACTCCCTTCTGAAACCATAATTTTCCCTTTATTAAGTGATGCCTTTTAACAGCTTTGCTGGTTCTTAATTCACAATTTGTAATTTGTATAAGGCCATGGAACTTTAACTGGATGAAAAATTTAATATGTTGCAAATAAGAGAATGAGAGCAAAGTTTCACAAGGAAAAGAACTCCTCTTGTGAGGCTTTGATATTGGAATTCTACCAATAACTGAGGATTGCACTTCTTCTTGTTAACTACCACAGGGAAATTTGGCTGTCTGGATATAGAACTGGATAGCCCATAGAAGACAGAGGGTGTTAATAGATGGAAAGTATTCAGCCTGGAGTTTGGTGACCAGATTCCACAGGGATCTGTTTCGGAACCTCTGCTCTTTGTGATTTTTATAAACAACTTGAATGAGGAAGTAGAAGGGTCGGTTAGTAAGTTTCCGATGACACGAAGGATAGTGTGGAGGGCTGTTGGTAGGTTGCAACAGGACATTGACAAGATGCAGAGCTGGGCTGAGAAGTGGCAGATGGATTTCAACCTGGAAAAGTATGAAGTGATTCATCTTGGAAGGTCGAATTTGAATGCAGATTATAGGGTTAAAAGCAGGATTCTTGGCAGAGGGATCTTGGGGTTCCACATCCATAGATCCCTTAAAGTTTCTACCCAAGTTGACAGGGTTGTTAAGAAGGCGAATGGTGTGTTGGCTTTCATTAGCAGGGGAACTGAGTTTAAGAGCTCCGAGATTATGCTGCAGCTCTATAAAGCTCTGGTTAGACCACATTTGGAATATTGTGTTCAATTCTGGTTGCCTTATTATAGGAAGGGTGTGGAAGATTTAGAAAGGGTGCAAAGGAGATTTACCGGGATGCTAGGGCTTTTCTCATTGGAGCAAAGAAGGAAGAGAGGTGACTTGACAGAGGTGGACAAGATGATGAAAGGCATAGATAGAGTGGATAGCCAGACACATTTTCCCAGGGCGGAAATGGCTATCATGAGATGGCATAATTTTAAGGTTTTTGGAGGAATATTTAGGGGAGATGTCAGAGATCTTTACACAGAGAGTAATGGGAGCATGGATGCACTGCCAACAGTGGTAATAGAGTCAGATACATTAGGAACATTTAAGTGATTCTTGGATAGGCACATGGATGATAGCAAAATGAAGGGTATGTGGTTTAATTTGATCTTAGAGTAGGATAAAAAGTCGGCACAACATGAAGGGCCGAAGGGCCTGTACTATGCCACACAGTTCTATGTTATAAGTTCTAAAATTCAATATGTTCCATTTCCTGTTCAATAGCTTTAATTACCAAAGCACATTATGGTTACAGACCACTGTGGCCATGGTACATGCTCCATCATGTTAATAATGGTTTCAACCCAAACTGAGTCTCTGTCCAACCCAAGCTTTTGCCCACCCAGAGCTACTATAGACCAACAGTTCTGCTCACTTGAAACCAGACGGCAAAGCATTTCTGTGGTGAGGCTGTGGCATTCTCCACAAGATTGCAAACAGTGTAGAGGCATAAGACCAGCTAACACTGAAACCAGAGTCACAAGCAAAAACACACAACCACCTGATGAAGGAACAGCGTTTCGAAAGCTAGTGCTTCCAATTAAACCTGCTGGACTATAACCTGCTGTTGTATGATTTTTAACAATTTACCATAGTTACACCACACTATAATGTATCAGGCAAACAAAATCTCTGGATAATATCCATTGCAAAACTTTGCAAATGCTTTCCACTTATGGTCTATTGCCATAGAGGTGATTTCCATCCATAGAATGATAATACATTCAATTCAGTCTATTAAGGAGCAGAAAGTTCTAGCTATATTTGTTTTTGAAAATATCAATTTGGAGCATTTATGAATTTAGTACGTAAGGTTTTTCCACGTAAAACTTAATAATAGTTTTATTCACTGACTTTCATCCTTAGTTCTGGTGTTTTGGCATAGTGATTGACAGGAAGAGCAGAGGTCAGCCACATTAGTATGTAGCTCATGCCTTGCTGAAATGTATCTCCCAGGTGTGAATTTAAACATTAACATAACTTAGAAAGGAAATGTTTCTAACACGAAAGCTGCAAACAATAGTGGCAGGGCATTTTAGGGCAAATGTAAGAACAGGAGCTTTAATATCCTGAATTTGGATGCAGTACTCATCATAATAATATCATAGTTCAGTAATACTAGGAAGGAAGGAAAACCTTGTAATTTGATGTGGTTTTCACATCCTCAATACTTCCCAAAACTTTTCACATGTATTGAAGCATTTTGAATTGTAGTCACTGTTGTGAAATATGGTAGTCAGCACCATAAGTGATCAGATAATCTGCGATGGTGGCGTAAATTGAGAGAGGTCAGGACAACAGACATAATCCCTACTCTTTTTTTTAAGGTTTTGGGATTACTTAAATACACCTGAGGAGAATTTAAAATCTCATAGAGTCATAGAGTCATACGGCACAGAAACAGTCCCTTCGATCCAACCAGTCCATGTCAAATATAATCCCAAACTAAACTAGTCACACCTGCCTGCTCTTGGCCCTTATCCCTCCAAACCTTTTGTATTCATATACTTATCCAAATGTCTTTAAAATGTTGTAATTGTATCCACATTCACCACTTCCTCATGATATTCATCCCACACATGACTACCCTCTGCAAATTAAAATATTCCTCCCATGTCTTTTTCTAAATGTTTCTCCTCACACCTTAAAATGTACCCCATAGTCTTGAAATCCCCTATCTCAGGGAACAGACAACTGCCATTAACTTTATCTATTCCCCTTATTATTTTGTAAACTTCACGGCACAGTGGCTCAATGGTTAGCACTGCTGCCTCACAGTCCCAGGGACCTGGCTTCACTTCCAGCCTCAGGCAACTGTCTGTGTGGAGCTTGCACATTCTCCCCCTGTCTGCATGGGTTTCCTCCCACAGTCCAAAAATGTGCAAGTTATGTGAATTAGCCATGCTAAATTGCCCATAGTGTTCAGGGATGTGTAGGTTAGGAGCATTAGTCAGGGAAAATGTACAGTAATAGGGTAGGGGAATGGGCTGGATACGCTTCGGAGGATCGGTGTGGATTTGTTGGGCCAAATGGCCTATTTCCACACTGTCGGGATTCTATGATTCTATGAGGTGGTCTGCCAACCTCCTATGCTCCAGTGGTAGAAGTCCCAGCCTATCTAGCCTTTCTTTATAACTCAAACTTTCCATTCCTGGCAACATTCTGATGACAGTAATGACAATGCTGCATTCCCTTCATACTGCACTTAATTTCCATCAGTAAAATCCTGAACCAGAAAGATACAAATAAGCTGTCTTTCTATTCATTTTAAATGTTTTTTTCCAAAGAACTACAACAATTCAGAAATATCTGAATTGAAGGAATTCTGCACTTTGAAGAGAAAGGCAAACAGTTTAATATTATATTCAAATATTTGTATGTGTAAACATCTAACTCCCTGACCGATTACCAGCTGATTAAGTAAATTGTGTACTGAACCACTTGAAATGTAGATTATGCCTTTTTTGATACAATGCCATAATGTGGAGTGGATAAGTTGCAGCATATGTCAAAACCTCCAATTCAAGTCATTTATAAACTTAATGTCAGAAGATTAGACTGTTCTGCCAAAATATTTGGTTCACATATAATTCAAACTGCTATAGATCATAGGAAGTCGGATATAAACTAGATAGACAGTGTTTGCCTTTGACAGAAGCCTGCCCCATTATTTGAATGTCACTGTCTATATTTCATTCGATATAGAATTAAACAGAGCGTAAGGCACAGAAATTGGCCATTTGTCCCAAAAGATGCATTCTTTGGTTTACTGGTGATGCATCTGGTGCTCATATGAACATCTTTTCATTCCTCTTCGTGTTATGCTATTAGCTTCACCTACTTGTTTATTACTCTTGTATTTGCATAGTTTCTTCTTCAGTGCAGTTATATTATTACCTGAAGCCTTTCTTGTGATAGCAATTTTCATATTGCAAACATACCCTGGATTCAGAAATTCCTCCTGAACTCCCTATTGGATTGCTTGGTGGCTAACAATATTCCTGCTAGGCTGTATGAACGTACAGCCACACAGCAGCCTGGAAAGTACCACACAGGCCTTGTTTTGAGTTAAATATCACATGTGCAGTTGCAGCACAAAAAAAAATTAAACATACCACAAGTTGTAATCGCTGCCCATGAGAGTAAAATTGTAAAGGGAATATTGGTGATTATCTCAGGTCTATGGCCCCAATCATGCTCTAGTTTGTACAATGCAGTCCAAATTATCTGGGCTGTTTTTCTGTTTATTGAACCTGTTTTCAATCATGCATCATGTTTGTTAACCATGATTACTTGTCTTGTAACACAGTTTCTTTACAGAACAGTAAGTACTTGCTGGTAGGTATATTCAAGAGTGAGACATTAATATTCAAGTCACTGTGACTTCAACAGGAAAGCTTACAATAATTGGAACCTTAAAGTTAACTCATTTCTAAAACTCTCACCTTCATGTTTATTTTAATCTTCAAATTAAATTTTGGAATTATTCTGTGGCGTGGTTTGATAATTACACAGAAGTAAAGAATTGTAAATATGATAAACATTATACTGCTCAAAATAATACGTAGTAGATGTGTGCGTCCTTTTAATGGCAGAAGGTGAAATTACTGACGATTCTTGAAATTGTTGGGCGTCAGTTGCAATTCATGTTGCAGACTGGAACATTAATTGGCAGGTATGAGCCTCTAATGGTTATAGTACTGGATTAGAAACTCAGAGGTCACAGGTTGACAAATCCCACTGTGGCAAGTTGTGCAACTAAATTTAATAGATTTGGTCATATGTGGAAAGAGAGAAAAAGAGGTCATGAAACCTGTTGAATTGTATGTAAAATCCAATTGATTCACTGATGTTCTTCAGGGAATGAAATGTGCTAGCCTCTCCCTCTGACACATTAATGACACTGGTCTCCATGGTTGACTTTTACTTTCCTCTGAAGAGGCCTACTCAGGCTTGCAAACAAACACTTCAAGAGAAAGACTCATCACCACCTTTTTTAGAACATCAAGTGATTTTCTACATATGACATTGATTACACTTCAAAAACACTTCATTGGTTGTGAAGCACTTTGGCGTGTCCCACGTCATGAAAGGCTCTTCCGAACTCTAGATTTTGTCTTTTGTTCGATTGAAGTGGAGCTTTGCCAGTGTTGGCTACATTTTGAGAACAAATATAAAACCAGAGCACGGATAAAGAGAGCCAAGTGGCGGAGGAATTATATTCCAGCAAACAGGCTTTAATACAGCTTGCATGAAACCTATTCAAATAAAATCTCAAAGCATTACAATAAGCAGAACACAGAACCTAGTGAAGGAAGGGTAGTTTGATGTGCATAAGGTCAATCTCAGCAATCTGGAATCCAGTCATGTTTGAGAGTAATTATCGATACTGGATAACATTCCGGTGGTGCTATATACAGTGAATTGAATTACCATCAAATAAATTCAAAACCTCAAGGATCATCATTTTGAAATACTCTTTTTAATGTTTTAAAGCTGCCTCTAGTATTTCCAACATGAGAGCTGGAAATTTACAGTTTATTCACTGAGTGCACGAGAAATGGCTATGCTGGGTGACCTTGAGGCACTGCGGCCTGAGGGACCTATGGCCTGTCCGGCCCAGCTGTCTTCCTGGCACCAACAGGGTCACTGCGTGAATAGTTGGTGAGGGAGAAAGGATGCAGCTGTCGTGTGTGGAAAGCATGTGTTATAATGCCACTGCCATTCATTGCACTTTGAAACACTGCTGCTCTCTACAATGTATTTTAGGAGTGGTATCAGAATTGGGAAAAATGTCATGATACCTGCTTAATTGCAAGAAAATCCAATTGATTTACTGATGTTTTTTCAGACAAGAAAATATGCTATCCTCTCCCATTGGTACATTGTGACGCTAATCTGTGCTGTACCTCACATTTAGCATTATAGGGGTTTATAAAATCATGAGGGGTGTGGATGGGGAAAATAGACAAGATCTTTTTCCCTGGGGCAGGGGGGAGTCCAGAACAAGAGGGCATAGGTTTAAGGTGAGAGGGGAAAGATTTAAAAGGGACCCATGAGGCAAACTTTTCTGACTGAGGGTGTATGGAATGAGTTGCCAGAGGAAGTATAGAGGCTGGTACAATTTCGACATTTAAAAGGCATCTGAATGGGTAAATGAATTTGAAGGGCTTAGAGGGATATGGGCCAGGTGCTGGCTAATGGGCCCAGATTAATTTAGGCTATCTGTTCAGCATGAACAAGTTGGACCGAAGGGTCTGTTTCCATACTTGCACCTATATGACTCTATGACTGCATAACTGGAGAAGGTGATGGAAGAAGATCATGAATGGTAGTAGTTCCAGCTTTCAATGAAGCTATGAGAGTTGTCACTACTGGCATTAGAGTTCATGGTTGTATGTATTTTAATTGCTTGACACCATTATTCTGCCTTAAATTATTTGACTAATGTATTGCTTGGATTCAGTGTTCCAATCCACACTTTGCTTCCTTTAAGTATTTCTCTGTGATGCTTTTCCTACCATTATAAAAACTAATAAGGGTTTTCAAGATGTTAGGGACTTTTGATAGAGTGGGCTTTCCCCCCTGAAAAGTGGTTCACACCTAAAGGTCTTTTTAAAAAAAAATTGGTAAAAGATCTGAAGGAGACATGATTTTTTTTCACAAATAGAGAATTGTCTCAATCTGGAACATGATGTACCTGAAAGTTCGGTGGAAGTTACTTCTGTATAAACCCAGTAATTCTAAATGGAGTTGGATAGCTACTTGAAGTTGATGAGCTTTCTGAGTTACAGACAAAAAGTGGAGTTGTGGGACTAAACACAACCGCAACTTTGAGGAGCCTGTACAGAAACAATGGGCGAAATGTTTCTCTTTCTGTGCTACAAGCCTCAATAATCCTAAGATATTTGGCTTCACTATTTTGTCCGCACTTATTTAGCAACATTGCTTTGGCTGGTACTAAATTACTGTGTTGTTTTGCCTGCTGTTATTTGAATATAGATTTTCTGCCATTTCTTTTTCTGTAATCTTGTCTGGAGATTTTGCCTTGCTGTTGCCTGACTAAGCCAACTAAATTTGTTTAGCAATGATGTGACCTCCCTCCCCACTCCCTGACCTCTGAGATGTGACCACTCCCTGTTCCCTAACTTGTTAAATCATTCATAGGATATGGGCGTCACTGGCAGAGACAGCAGTTACTGCCCATCCAAGTGCTGCTGCTTCCCTTTCTTGGCCTTTTGTTCCCTCTCTTAGAACTTTATTTCCATTCAAGATCCAGATTCAGTCTGAGGCTGGGAGTTTCACTAGTGTGAGTCCTGATCAATCAGATGTGTTGGGGTTTTTACAATCCATGTTATTTTAAAATGACTTTTAAAGCTGCTCCTGTCTCACTGATCTTCCCCAAAGCCATTGCTCACAACCAGGATTCAGGAGAGAGAAGCAGTGAGCTGGAGCATTTCAAAACAGCAGGGATTGCAAAACTCTCGGATCATCTGAGGCCTCAGGAGCTTGCAAGTTCCATGACTTCAGAGCTCCAGATTGAATCCTGATCTTGAACGGGATTACAAATTCGGGTAAGGGAAGTGAGGCATATAGACTTACAATATAGGATATGGGAGTAAGCTATTTGGCACTTTGAGTCTACTCTGCCATTCAAGATGATCGTAGCTGAGCATTCAACTCTGTACCCTGTTCCCATGGCCTGCACAAGAAGGATGGATTGTGTCTGAATTCGAAGGAGACTAATATACTGACAGGAGGTTTGCTAGAGCTGCTCGGGAGGATTTAAACTAGTAAGGTGGGACTCAAGGAGATAGTGAGGAAAGATACTGATACTAAGACAGTTGGGAAAAGTAGTGAGTCAAACAGTGGGCAGGTGGGAAGAAAGCAGAGAACAAGGTAGGACTGATAAATTATTCTGCCTTTATTTCAATGCAAAGGGCCAAACAGGGAAGACAGATGAACACAGGGCATGGTTAGGAACATGGGACTGGGGATATCACAGCAATTGCAGAGGCATAGCTCAGGGATACACAGGACTGGCAACCTAATGTTTCAAGATATGAATGCTATAGGAAGGCTAGAAAGGAGGGCAAGAGAGGAGAGGGAGTTGTGTTTTTGATAAGGGACAGCATTACGGCTATACTTAGGAAGGATATTCCTGGGAATACATCTAGTTATTTGGATGGGAACTGAGAAATAGGAAAGGGATGATCATCTTACTGGGCTTGTATTATAGAGCCCCCAATAGTCAGAGGGAAATTGAGAAACAAATTTGTAAGGAAATCTCAGTTATCTGTAAGAATAATGTGGTCGTTATGGACTGCCATAGTGTTAAGGGTTGAGATGGAGAGGAATTTGTTAAGTGTCTACAAGAAAATTTTCTGATTCAGTATGTGGATGTACCTACTAAAGAATGTGCAAATACTTGACCTACTCTTGGGAAATAAGGCAGGGCAGGTGACTGAGATGTCAGTGAGACATGGGACCAGTGAACATAATTCTATTAGTTTTAAAATAATGATGGAAAAGGATAGAGCAGATCTAAAAGTTGAAGTTCTAAATTGGAGAAAGGCCAATTTTGGTGGTAGTAGTCAAAAACTTTCAAAAGTTGATTGAGGGCAGATTTTCGCAGGTAAAGGGACAGCTGGAAAATGGGAAGCCTTCAGAAATGAAATAACAAGTCCAGAGAAAGTATATTCCTGTTAGGGTGAAAGGAAAGGCTGGTAGGAAGGAATACTAGAAGACTAGAGAAATTGAGGGTTTTTTTCAGAAAAGGAAAGAAGCATATGTCAGATATAGGCAGGAGAGATTGTGCGAATCCTTAGAAGAGTATAAAGGCAGTAGGAGTATACTTATGAGGGAAATCAGGAGGGCAAAAAGGAGACATGAGATAGCTTTGGCAAATAGGGCTAAGGAGTGTAGAACTGCAGAAGATAGGGTAGTTACTAAATGTGTATTTTGCATTAGTGTTTACTGTAGAGAAGGATATGGAAGATATAGAATGTGGGGAAATAGATGGTGACATCTTCAAAAATGCCCATATTATAGACGAGGAAGTGCAGGATGTCTTAAAATGCATAAAAATGTATCATTCCCCAGGACCTTAACAGGTATACCATAGAACTCTGTGGGAAGCTGGGGACTGATTGCTGGACTTCTTACTGAGATATTTGTATCATTGATAGTCACAGGTGAGGTGCCGGAAAACTGGAGATTGACTAATACGGTGCCACTGTTTAAGAAAGGTGGTAAGGACAAGCCAGGGAACTACAGACCAGTGATCCTGACATTGGTGGTGGGCAAGTTTTTGGAGGGAATGCTGAGGGACAGAATTTACATGTATTTGGAAAGGGATATTCAGCATGGCTTTGTGTGTGGGAAATCATGTCTCATGAATTTGTTGAGCTATTTAAAGAAGAAACAAAGAGGATCGATGAGAGCAAATTGGTGGATGTGATCTATATGGACTTACGTAAGGTGTTTGACAAGGTTCCTAATGGGAGACTGATTAGCAAGGTTAGATCACATGGAATACAGGGAGAACTAGCCATATGGACATAGAACTGGCTCGAAGTAGAAGACAGAGGGTGGTGGTGGAGGGTTGTTTTTCAGACTGGAGGCCTGTGACCAGTGGTGTGCCACAAGGATCAGCGCTGGATCCACTGCTTTTCATCATTTACGTGAATGATTTGGATGTGAACAAAGGACGTATGGTTAGCAAGTTTGCAGATGACACCAACATTCGATGTGAAGTGGACAGCGAAGAAGGTTTCCTTCGAGTACAATGGGACCTTGATCAGATGGGCCAATGGGCTGAAGAGGGGCAGATAGAGTTATTTAGATAAATACGAGGTGCTGCATTTTGAAAAGGCAAACCAAGGCAGGACTTATCCACTTAATAGTAGGATCCTCGGGAGTGTTGCTGAACAAAGACACCTTGGAGTGCAGGTTCATAGTTCCTTGAAAGTAGAGTTGTAGGTAGATAGGCTAGTGAAGAAGGCTTTTGGCATGCTTTCCTTTATTGGTCAGAGCATTGAGTATGGGAGTTTGGGAGGTCATGTTACAGCTGTACAGGACATTCATTGGTTAGGCCACCACTGGAATATTGCATGCAATTCTAGTTTCCCTCCTATAGGAAGGTTGCTGTGAAACTTGAAAGGGTTCAGAAAAGATTTACAAGGGTTGCCAGGGTTGGAGGATTTGAGCTGTAGGGAGAGGCTGACAGGCTGGGATGTTTTTCCTGGAGCATCGGAGGCTGAGGGGTGACCTTATCAAGGTTTATAAAATCATGAGGGGCATGGATAGGGTCAATATATAAGGTCTTATTCCTGGAGTGGGGAGAGGGAGGGGGGTGTCCAAGAGTGGAGGACATAGGTTTATAGTGAGAGGGGAAAAAATTAAAAGGGGAACCTTTTTCACGCAGAGGATGGTGCATGTTAGAGGAAGTGGTGGAGGCCAGTACAATTACAATATTTAAAAGGCATCTGAATGGGTATATGAATAGGAAGGGTTGGGAGGGATATGGGACAGGTGCTGGCAGGTGGGACTAGATTGGTTTGGAATATCTGTTCAGCATAGACAAGTCAGACCGAAGGCTGTGCTTCCATGCTGCATATATCTATGACTCTATACCTAACTTTTCTTGAGAACATTCAATGTTTTGGTCTGAACCACTCTCCATAGCAGCGAGTTCCACAGGTTCACCACTCTCTGGATGAAGAAATTTCTCCTCATCTCAGTCCTAAGTGGCCTAAACCATATCCTTGGACTGTGACTCTGCTTCTGGACTCTCTGGTCATCCGGAACATCCTTTTTTTGTTTGTCTTGTCCAGTCCTGTCGAATTTTAAAGGTCTTTATGAGATTTCTCCCGCATTCATCTAAGTTCAAGTGAATATAGTCAGTCCTGCCATCCTAGGTCTCAATCTGGTAACCTTCATTCAAAGTTTGTGCGAAGATTTGTAGCTCGGGTGCTTGTTGTAGTGGTTCTGTTCGCCAAGCTGGAAGTTTTTGTTGCAAACGTTTCGGCCCCTGGCTAGGAGACATCATCAGTGCTCTGGAGCCTCCTGCGAAGCGCTTCTTTGATGTTTCTTCCGGTATTTATAGTGGTCTGTCCTTGCCGCTTCCGGGTGTCAGTTTCAGCTGTCCGCTGTAGTGGTTGGTATATTGGGTCCAGGTCGATGTGTTTGTTGATGGAGTTTGTGGATGAATGCCATGCCTCTAGGAATTCCCTGGCTGTTCTCTGTCTGGCTTGCCCTATGATAGTAGTGTTTTCCCAGTCGAATTCATGTTGCTTGTTGTCTGAGTGTGTGGCTACTAGGGATAGCTGGTCGTGTCGTTTCGTGGCTAGTTGGTGTTCATGTATGCGGATTGTTAGCTGTCTTCCTGTTTGTCCTATATAGTGTTTTGTGCAGTCCTTGCATGGTATTTTATAAACTACATTAGTTTTGCTCATGTTGGGTATTGGCTCCTTTGTTCTAGTAAGTTGTTGCCTGAGCGTGGCTGTTGGTTTGTGTGCCGTTATGAGTCCTAAGGGTCGCAGTAGTCTGGCTGTCAGTTCTGAAACGCTCCTGATGTATGGTAGTGTGGCTAGTCCTTTTGGTTGTGGCATGTCCTCGTTCCGTGGTCTATCTCTTAGGCATCTGTTGACAAAGTTGAGCGGGTATCCGTTTTTGGTGAATACCTTGTATAGATGTTATACACAAATAGGTTAGGTATACCACAAATTCAACCCAAACTCTGGGTCAGATATGTCGATGACACGTTCGTAATCATCAAAAACACGGAAATAGAAAAAACACACCGGATCATCAACACCACACTCTCAGGAATCCGATTCACGAGAGAAGAAGAAAAGAATAGCCAACTCCCATTCCTAGACGTGATAGTACAGAGAACACCGAACGGAGAATTCACCACAAGGGTACACAGGAAAACAATACACACAGACCAAGTCCTAAACTATGAAAGTAACCACCCAACACACACAAACGAAGCTGCATCAGGACACTATTCAAAAGAGCTACAACACACTGCAGTACACCAGAACTGCGAAAAGAGGAAGAGGAACACCGATACAAGGTATTCGCCAAAAACGGATACCCGCGCAACTTTGTCAACAGATGCCTAAGAGATAGACCACGGAACGAGGACATGCCACAACCAAAAGGACTAGCCACACTACCATACATCAGGAGCGTTTCAGAACTGACAGCCAGACTACTGCGACCCTTAGGACTCATAACGGCACACAAACCAACAGCCACGCTCAGGCAACAACTTACTAGAACAAAGGAGCCAATACCCAACATGAGCAAAACTAATGTAGTTTATAAAATACCATGCAAGGACTGCACAAAACACTATATAGGACAAACAGGAAGACAGCTAACAATCCGCATACATGAACACCAACTAGCCACGAAACGACACGACCAGCTATCCCTAGTAGCCACACACTCAGACAACAAGCAACATGAATTCGACTGGGAAAACACTACTATCATAGGGCAAGCCAGACAGAGAACAGCCAGGGAATTCCTAGAGGCATGGCATTCATCCACAAACTCCATCAACAAACACATCGACCTGGACCCAATATACCAACCACTACAGCGGACAGCTGAAACTGACACCCGGAAGCGGCAAGGACAGACCACTATAAATACCGGAAGAAACATTAAAGAAGCGCTTCGCAGGAGGCTCCAGAGCACTGATGATGTCTCCTAGCCAGGGGCCGAAACGTTTGCAACAAAAACTTCCAGCTTGGTGAACAGAACCACTACGGTAACCTTCATTGCATTACCTCTGTAGTAATTGTGATGAGGTCAGCCAGGTGGTTCTCATAGAATATGACTTCCATGATTGGACCAAATGTGACCAAATCTGGGAGCCCTGGCTGACAGATAAGAACAAGAGTATCAGACATCCTGTTCACTCTGAGGGCTGTCTCTGAGGGAGCTGGATCAATGTCAAGGACCCTCTACACATAAATAAAGGGTGAATTGGTGACAGGATAGTGGTCTTTATGGAGTTATTTCACTCTTCATAGCCAGAAAATCCTTCCTCAGGTAAGGAGACCAAAACTGCACACAGTACTTTAGTTGTGGTTTCACCTAGGCCCAATACAATTGCAGGAGAAAGTGAGGACTGCAGATGCTGGAAATCAAAGTTGATAATGTGTTGCTGGAAAAGCACAGCAGGTCAGGCAGCATCCAAGGAGCAGGAGAATCGACATTTTGGGCATGAGCCCTTCTTCAGGAATGAGGAGAGTGTGGTGCTGAGTTCAAGGTTTGGGACTGAGACAAGGTGGGGGGAGGGGAAATGAGGAAACTGGAGAATTCATCCCTTGTGGTTGGAGGGTTCCTAGGAGAAAAATGAGGCACTCTTCCTCCAGCCATTGTGTTGCTATGGTCTGGCGATGGAGGAGTCCAAGGACCTGCATGTCCTTGGTGGAATGGGAGGGGAAGATAAAGTGTTGAGCCACGGGGTGGTTGGTTGGTTGGTCCGGGTGTCCCAGAGGTGTTCTCTGAAACGTTCTGCAAGTAGGCGGCCTGTCTCCCCAATATAGAGGAGGCCACATCGGGTGCAGCGGATGCAGTAAATGATGTGTGTGGAGGTGCAGGTGAATTTGTGACGGTTATGGAAGGATCCCTTGGGGCCTTGGAGAGAAGTAAGGGGGGAGGTGTGGGCGCAAGTTTTGCATTTCCTGCGGTTGCAGGGGAAGGTGCCGGGAGTGGAGGTTGGATTGGTGGAGGGTGTGGACCTGACAAGGGAGTCACGGAGGGAGTGGTCTTTTTGGAATGCTGATAGGGGAGGGGAGGGAAATATATTCTATATTGGGGAGACAGGCCACCTACTTGAGGAACATTTCAGAGAACACCTCTGGGGCACCTGGACCAACCAATCCAACCACCCCTTGGTTCAACACTTCAACTCCCCCTCCCACTCCACCAAGGACATGCAGGTCCTTGGACTCCTCCATCGCCAGACCATAGCAACACGACGGCTGGCAGAAGAGCGCCTCATCTTCCGCCTAGGAACCCTCAAACCACAAGGGATGAACTCAGATTTCTCCAATTTCCTCATTTCCCCTCCCCCCACCTTGTCTCAGTCCCAACCCTCAAACTCAGCACCACCTTCCTAACCTGCAATCTGCTTCCTGACCTCTCCGCCCCCACCCCCACTCCAGCCTATCACCCTCACCTTAACCTCCTTCCACCTATCGCATTTCCAACGCCCCTCCCCAAGACCCTCCTCCCTACCTTTTATCTTAGCCTGCTTGGCACACTCTCCTTATTCCTGAAGAAAGGCTCATGCCCGAAACGTCGATTCTCCTGCTCCTTGGATGCTGCCTAACCTGCTGCGCTTTTCCAGCAACTCATTTTCAGCCCCAATACAATTGCAGCAAGACATCCCTGTTCATGTACTCAAATCCTCTTGCCATGAAGGCCAACATAGAGAAAGTGAGGGCTACAGATAATGGAGATCAGAGTCGAGAGTATGGTGCTGGAAATGCACAGGTCAGGCAGCATCCAAGGAGCAGGAGAATCAACGTTTAGGGCATAAGCCCTTCATCAGGGTTTCATCATTCCTGATGAAGGGCTTCTGCCCAAAACATCAATTTTCCTCCTCTTTGGATGTTGCCTGACCTGCTGTAATTTTCCAGCACCCAACTCTCAACTATGAAGACCAACATAGCAGTTGCTTTCTTTAATGTCTGCTGCATCTGAATGTTTACAGTCAGCAAGTGGTGTATAAATTCACCCAGGAAACCACGCAACGATGTGACAGGGGAAGGAAACAGGATGCAACTAAACTGCATGGAATGACCCCATCTTGCTGAGTTGAGAAACATGGAGGTTTGTCTGCAGCCAGGAGGATCAAGGAGCAGGAAGTTTGGGAAGGAGGATCATTGATGGGAATTGGAAGTAACTAATATTAAAGCTTATTTCAATTCATGTAAGGAACTTAACAATGCAAAAAGTATGTCAGCTTACAGGGCATAATGTTTTAATATTTTTTCAAATAAGGAAGGTCCGACAGACTCTAAATACAGTTCAAACACCAATCTTTCAATTAACATAATTTTACTTAAAGTCACAATTTTCACAATGATAACCAAGACTTCTTGTATCCAATAGTCTTTTTTTTGTTCCTTCATGAATAAAAGTATATGTAAACTTCAGAAGTGACTGTTGATTATTCATATTTTAATTATATATTTGCTGGAATTTCAGGTCTTTCTGGAACTGATATTATCAGAATCAGATACAGGCCAGCCAAATAGAAGCTTTTGTGTCTAATTTTCAAAAGGCAGTTTTTAAATTTGTAACTTCATGCCTATACTGTGCCATGAAATCTTGCATCTTGGACATTGCCTGTTCAATTTTGCAGCCATTCATTTTCTATGTGAAGGAAACCAAATTGCTAAATATAATGTCAAAATCTGGAAACCATAGTCTCACTGCTAAACTCTGGAGGCCTGTCTGATGTTTTGTGGTTTACCTCACACTGTGTAAACTTAGTAGTAAATGGATAATAGAATATTGTCTTTCTTAGTACAACTATGTTTTCTATTTTAAACCACAGTGATGTTTTCCAGTCAAAGTAGTTTCATCCGTTGTAAATTATTCCATTTTATATCCAAGTTTTGAGTCACACAGATTGATCTATTGCAGTGGTGCACTGGGCACTTAGACACTAGAGGCAGGATAAGAAAATATAATTTTGTTCTGAAAATGTCAGTCACCACAATTGTTCTTATTTTACAGGTTACTTATTTTAATTTTGATGCTCCAAGAATTCCGTTGCGTTTTCCCATTTGTGCTTGATCTGTCCCTTTTATTTTAATCCAATTATTTCTTACTTCCATTGTTATCTATCACATCTAATGTACATTCTTGCTAACAAGGCCTTGGCAGGCCTATGTGACACTGGTAGATATTGAATAAATCCTGAAACTATTTGCTCAATCAGGATGCTGTCATGGTATGTTATTCTGAGATGGGGTTTTTTTTGCAAGCTCTATTCCTCAAGTTGCTAACATAATAGATGAGAAATGTCTTGGATAAAATTTCCACCGTAAACACAGAACAAAGTCTCTTATAATTATAACTGCTGTCATCAATATACTGAAAACACTTTTGTAGTGCTTAAGGTATCTTCTAACAATGTTTACAGTGAAATTGCTTTCCCATCCTGGATGGTACTTTTCAATTTTCTCTTTCCTGATAATAGGAAGGTTTATCCAAGACTATTTCCCAATAAAGTAAAACCTTAATTCCTCGAATAACTTTTGCTGTTACTCTTTCCCATCTCTAAAATATACCAATATGATTTTAAATTTAGAAGCTTAAATTAGTGAAAGTGCTCGAGGTGTATCTTGCTTCTTGTAATGAACTCTACAAGGTGGCAATTTTAATATTACTTTTTTCTAAATTGAGATCTTATTGCATTTTGTGTGTGCATGTGTCTGTGTATGTGAGAGGGAGAAAGGTGCACTAAATGTTGTGGATGTATCTGTTATCCTGAGTACTTTTAACAACTGATCAATGCAACATAGGGGTAGTGTAATCCCTGCTGGTGCAGGAACGTCTATCCCTCAGCATTATCAGGATGCAGGTAATTAGATGCCTTTTCATAATAGCAAGATAGTAGGATAATATCACATGATTTTCTCTTCCATAATTTTCATTCTTAATGGTCCTGCAGTCCAAACCTTGAAACTGAATCCAAATTTTTCTGTCAGCTATGAATTTTTCTGTGGCTTATATAGATAATGTGTGACTCCTAAGTCAAGAACTTTGAGTGGTGAAATGTAAAAAAAGATATAACATTCATAGGTTCTATTCCTCCCAAACCTTGATTGTAGAATTCCTTATTTTAATCAGGATAAAAAACCGATGCTTTGTAATTTTGAAATTAAATCAAAACTTACCTTCCACATGGCATAAAGCCCAGATACTAATCTCCTAGTTCTGTGGTCAAGAAAAGAATCTGTTCAAGAGTCAACTGATTATAGAGCCCGCAGCATGTGAACTGAATCAGGGAGATATGAAAGACAACATCCGCGTCATCTATACTGGTACCGGGAGTAATTCTGAAAACTACACACCCTGGAAGACAGATTAAGTATTAGCTAAACTGTCAACTGCAGTGTCCTAAGAAGAATGTCTTGTCAACTACATTCAAAATGTACAAAAAGAGTTTTTTGTTTGATTTATTTCTCCAGAATACTTTCAATTTGTTATCAGGTTTATGATGACATATTTTTTATTCCAGAATGAGAGGTTACTTTATGTCACAGAAGATGAGACTTGTCACTTTGCTGATACAGTTTCTGAATTAGTGGTGCTGAAAAAGCACAGCAGTTCAGGCAGCATCCAAGGAGCAGTAAAATTGATGTTTTGGGCAAAAGCCCTTCATCAGGAGTACAGTTTCTGTTCATTCCCAATCTATTCTTTGGTAACCAAAGTAAGTCAGTGACTTGTAAGATACATGAAGTGAAGATCCTTCACATATTTTAACAAATTACACTGTCATTTAATTTATATAATTAAGGAAGCTCGATTCATATTGGGTCTTTTTCCATCACACCTTTTTGGGTGCCTTTGCCTTGCACTGCCTGAACCCTGAGCTATGGAATTCCCACCCTAAAACCAGTTCTTTCTCTCTCTCTCTCTCCTTCTTTCACACACCCTTCATAGGCAACATATTTGGACAAGCTTTTAGTTGTCTGCCCTACTATTTCCTTGT
This sequence comes from Hemiscyllium ocellatum, assembly GCF_020745735.1. Taxonomy (NCBI): domain Eukaryota; kingdom Metazoa; phylum Chordata; class Chondrichthyes; order Orectolobiformes; family Hemiscylliidae; genus Hemiscyllium; species Hemiscyllium ocellatum. Next base: position 18,633,013 of record NC_083417.1, on the reverse strand, counting down.
ATGGTTTGGTTTCAAATGTGTCTTTCTATCATTCTTCTGCAACTCGTTTTACTCCATCAAACGTACCAGACAAGTATAAGCTTTTGCAATTCATTCTGGGGATATGCAATTGCTTTCCAAATCTAATTACCCTGAAGACAACTCTATCCTCTTAACTGCTACACATGATGAAGTTGGGTTGAGGGGCTGTTAGATAAGGAATTTCAGACATTTTCTTAAAATGTGATGAAGAATGAAAAGAAAAATACTAATACAGCAGAACTAAAATCAAGAATATTCTGATTTTGTGAATAGTGGCTAGCCCTCTCAAAAAGTAAGTTTTGGATCCTTGTTACTCTCAGTCAAGTTTGTTCTCAAACAGGTCATGAAGCTGATCCATCTGTATTCCCCTAAAGCAATCAAAGTACACTGCATGCTGGCTGGCAAAATACAGCTGTCAGTACTTTATGAATTTACAATATTTATTGTAAACAGGAATTATAAAAAAAATTACATCCATATGTTGTTATGCTGTTTTTCTTTAATAATACCTGTATTACATGTTCTAAACCATTTGCTTACGATACATTGCATTGATTTACACATTGCTAGCTGCTTAGAAGTGTATATAAACCACCATAAATTGTTTTTCATATGAAATAATATTCTTAATTCAGTGACAACTTTCCACAATTATAAGTACTCTCTGTCAAGTTGAAAAATGAAGCATACTAATAAATTATTCAAACAACAAATGTTACTGTATCTAACTGCTTTGGGATGTCCTGAATCCATGAAAGGAATTATATAAATGCATTTCCGTCAATATTTGCCTCTAAATATTATCTGCTTTGCCAGCCATCTTCCACTTATGAAATATTGCCTTTCTTGACAATGCCAGATCCATCACTGTGTATATTAAAAGGCTGAGGATCCTGGGATTGTATTCATTGGGGTTTAGAAGATTAAGGGGAGATTTAATAGAAACTTACAAGGTAATACATGGCTTGGAAAGGGTGGACGCTAGGAAATTGTTTCTGTTAGGTGAGGAGACTAGGACCCATGGACACAGCGTTAGAATTAGAGGGGGTCAATTCAGGACAGAAATGCGGAGACATTTCTTCAGCCAGAGAGTGGTGGGCCTATGGAATTCATTGCCGCAGAGTGCAGTGGAGGCCGGGACGCTAAATGTCTTCAAGGCAGAGATTGATAAATTCTTGATGTCACAAGAAATTAAGGGCTACGGGGAGAATGCTGGCAAGTGGAGTTGAAATGCCCATCAGCCATGATTGAATGGCGGAGTGGACTCAATGGGCCGAATGGCCTTACTTCCACTCCTGTGTCTTATGGTCTTTTGGTCTTAAAAGATATATCATAATGAATTCAAATGCGTACAATTTATTCTTGGGGTTTAATTTGTCAAGACTTTCTTACATGGGATCTCGACGAAAAGTCTGTTATTAATCTGCAGAAATCCTTAGCACATAAGATTCTGGTATATGTTGAATTCAGTTCAGTTCTGATAATTCTGCCAATATAAACCCATGAAACTATGAGGGCAGTTTGTTTGAAACATTTTCTATTTACAAAGTGTTATAGGTGGATGGGTAATAAAAAAAAGGTTGATTTACTGGAAGTGAATATAATTGATGCTTATGCTGTAGCTGTTGTCATAACATTGATATTCCTTTTGACTTTCTATGTCAAAATGCAGTTGGAAGATAATTATTTTCAATTCTCAACTGGAATGACAATAGAGGTGTTAGAACTAGCCTCAATGCCTTTGGGGAAATTAACCATCCAAAATTTCAAAAATGAGTTTCAAGAAATAATTTCAGAACCTTTTGTATTTGTCTGGTAGCTTTGATGTAGTAAAATGCCCCAAAGAGGTGTACAAGAAGTGGGAAAGTGGCATTTTGTAAAATGTGCCCAAATTTCAGATCCAATTTTCCAAATTAAACATTCATGGATGGAACATGGTGTGAAGTGTAGTCATGATTTCACAATCCTTACACTCCAGCAAGTCTCCACATCAGGAGTGCCAATGTGGGAAATTGCGCTTATAGTGCCTGCAGTTGTTTCAGATTTTGAGGATATTCTGCTGAGTGATTTGCATCAGAATCAAATAACTATTTACAGACACACTTCACTTTCTTAATTGGAGGCATGTGGGCATTTTCTTTTTTTTGCTAATTTTAACAAGTGTTTTCATTCTTTCCACGACTAATGTTTTGGAATAAGAAAATGCATGCATATTCAAACTGTCTTCTGGCAAACAGTGATAAGTAGAATATGGAATGCTTAATAGTAGCCAAGCTTATTCATGTGCAAGATGAGGGCCACTTCAGACTAATTGGTCTTCATCCGAGGAGACTGACAAATGGCTTAGAATTTCATGTAAGCATGTGAACTGGTATGTAAATAAGGGAGCAGAACTGAGAGTACCAAAAATCCAGCCAGCATCTGTTTTATTTAGAACATTCTGTACTTCTTCAAAAGCCTACAATTCATATCTTTCTGAATTGGCTTCTAACAACAGAAGTTGCCTAGTCACTCTCCTGAATAGCAAAGCCCACTTGAGTGCCAGTTTGTTCCATTTACTGATTCTCCCATATTTATATCAACGTAAGCAGTTGAAAATGTGTTGTTGGTTAAAGCACAGCAGGTCAGGCAGCATCTAAGGAACAGGAAATTCGACGTTTTGGGCATATGCCCTTCATCAGGAATGAGAAGAGTGTGCCAAGCAGGCTAAGATAAAAGGTAGGGAGGAGGGACTTGGGGGAGGGGCGATGGAGATGTGATAGGTGGAAGGAGGTCAAGGTGAGTGTGATAGGCCGGAGTGGGGTGGGGGCGGAGAGGTTAGGAAGAAGATTGCAGGTTAGGAGGGCGGTGCTGAGTTGAGGGAACCGACTGAGACAAGGTGGGGGGAGGGGAAATGAGGAAACTGGAGAAATCTGAGTTCATCCCTTGTGGTTGGAGGGTTCCCAGGCAGAAGATGAGGCGCTCCTCCTCCAGCCGTCGTGTTGTTATGTTCTGCCGGTGGAGGAGTCCAAGGACCTGCATGTCCTTGGTGGAGTGGGAGGGAGAGTTAAAGTGTTGAGCCACGGGGTGGTTAGGTTGGTTGGTCCGGGCGTCCCTGAGGTGTTCTCTGAAGCGTTCCGCAAGTAAGCAGCCCATCTCCCCAATGTAGAGGAGGCCACATCGGGTGCAGCGGATGCAATAGATGATGTGTGTGGAGGTACAGGTGAACTTGTGGCGGATATGGAAGGATCCCTTGGGGCCTTGGAGGGAAGTGAGGGAGGAGGTGTGGGCGCAAGTTTTACATTTCCTGCGGTTGCAGGGGAAGGTGCCGGGAGTGGAGGTTGGATTGGTGGGGGGTGTGGACCTGACGAGGGAGTCACGAAGGGAGTGGTCTTTGCGGAATGCTGATAGGGGAGGGGAGGGAAATATATCCCTGGTGGTGGGGTCCGTTTGGAGGTGGCGGAAATGACGGCAGATGATACGTTGTATACGGAGGTTGGTGGGGTGGTAGGTGAGAACCAGTGGGGTTCTGTCTTGGTGGCGGTTGGAGGAGCGGGGCTCAAGGGCGGAGGAGCGGGAAGTGGAGGAGATGCGGTGGAGGGCATCGTCGATCACGTTTGGGGGGAATCTGCGGTCCTTGAAGAAGGAGGCCATCTGGGTTGTGCGGTGTTGGAACTGGTCCTCCTGGGAGCAGATGCGGCGGAGATGAAGGAATTAGGAATATGGGATGGAGTTTTTACAGGGGGCAGGGTGGGAGGAGGTGTAGTCCAGATAGCTGTGGGAGTCAGTCGGTTTATAGTAGATGTCTGTGTTGAGTCGGTCACCTGAGATAGAAATGGAAAGGTCTAGGAAGGGGAGGGAGGAGTCTGAGACAGTCCAGGTGAATTTGAGGTCGGGATGGAAGGTGTTAGTAAAGTTGATGAACTGTTCAACCTCCTCGTGGGAGCACGAGGCAGCGCCGATACAGTCATCGATGTAGCGGAGGAAAAGGTGGGGGGTGGTGCCAGTGTAGTTACGGAAGATGGACTGTTCCACATATCCTACGAAGAGACAGGCATAGCTGGGGCCCATGCGGGTGCCCATGGCAACTCCTTTAGTTTGGAGGAAGTGGGAGGATTAAAAAGAGAAGTTATTCAGGGTGAGGACCAGTTCAGTCAGTCGAAGGAGGGTGTCAGTGGAAGGGTACTGGTTGGTGCGGCGGGAAAGGAAGAAGCGGAGGGCTTTGAGTCCTTCGTGATGGGCGATGGAGGTGTACAGGGATTGGATGTCCATCGTGAAAATAAGGCGTTGGGGACCGGGGAAGCGAAAATCCTGGAGGAGGTGGAGGGCGTGGGTGGTGTCCCGAACGTAGGTGGGGAGTTCTTGGACTAAAGGGGACAGAACCGTGTCAAGGTATGCGGAGATGAGTTCGGTGGGGCAGGAGCAGGCTGAGACAATGGGTCGGCCGGGGCATTCAGGTTTGTGGATTTTGGGCAGGAGGTAGAAACGGGCGGTGCGGAGTTGTGGGACTATGAGGTTGGAGGCGGTGGATGGGAGATCCGCCAATGTAAGCACACCAACAAGCAAATTTCTTTAGAGAATATACAACTGATTAATAAAATTGTACAGGCTACACAGAAAAGAATCTGAGATATTGAACTTTTGCTACTTTTCTGTTACTCCATTAAGTTTTGTGGTTTCCTCCACTTAAAACTATGTGGTTTATGGGACGTTATATAGCAATATAGTGAAACTGATGTTAACAAATTCATCCTGTTATGTTCCAGACTAGGGCATGAGCACATGTGTGAACAGACCAGTAACTGCTTGTGTGCAGGATTACAAGAAATCCAATTTGAAAAACTATGATTGCAGGCTTAAGGCATCAATGTATGTACAGTCTTGCACTTCCATAACTTTTTGCAGTTCATTCAGTAAATTTCACGGTCTAGCTCCAATCGATTGCCACCTGCTTCAAAGACCCGTTCTGATCAGTTACATAAAATCCCATGATGCATGTTGTGTTTGCAAGTGAACTGAATGCATGCTTTGGAGAGAGTGCAGACGAGGTTCACCAGGATGTTGCCTGGTATGGAAAGCACTAGATATGAAGAAAGGTTGAATACATTAGGATTACTTTCATTAGAAAGACAAAAGTTGAGGGGGGACCTGATTGAGGTCTACAAAATCACGAACAGTATAGACAGGGTGGATAGCAAGAAGCTTTTTCCCAGAGTGCGAAACTCAATTACTAAGGGTCACAGGCTCAAACTGAGAGAGGAAAGATTGAAGGGAGACATGCGTGGAAAGTTCTTTACGCAGAGGGTGGTTGGGGCCTGGAATGCTTTGCCAGTGGAGGTGAAAGGGACAGGAACAATAGTATCTTTTAAGATGTATCTAGACAGATACATGAATGGGCAGGGAGCAAAGGAATACAGATCCTTAGAATATAGGTGGCATGTTTAGATAAAGGACCTGGATCAGTGCAGGCTTGGAGGGCCGAAGGGCCTGTTCCAGTGCTGTAATTTTCTTTGTTCTTTGTTCTTTCTTTGTAGAGCACATCCATAGGTCAAGCACACTGACAGCCAGCAATGCTAAGTGCCAATGGAGACTTCTTGGAAATGTGCTTGACTAATTTATATCAGTACAAAAGTAATTGGATCCATCTTCTGTGAATTTTTGAGCTAAATTAATGGACAGGCTGTTGACTGACATATAAGGCATTTTGTAGACTTTGATCCTATTGCTTTAGCAGTGCCTTTAGCTGCTAAAGAATCCATTTGATTAAATAGTGGTCTTTTCCAAGGCTCTTTGGTAAATCTAAAGCATTAGCATACCATCTCCAGGTTTCTGTCTAATCTGGGACAGTTGACAGGGTGACATCCTGAATCTTTCAAACAAAAGATTTTTAAATACAGGGATCTTGGCCAGGGATGCAATGGTTCCATGGATCAGATATAGATTTTTAAGGCTGCAGCAACTGCAGTGATCGGGAGGAGACCTGGGGATGTTGCTGCTTTCCCTCTCACTCTTGTCTGGATGAGTGTTGTGGGATCTGAATGTTTGTATTGTGGTTAGCTCCATTAAGGATGGAAGGTCTCAACATTCCAATACAGTTGTTGTAAGTTTGGAGAGTTCCATTCCACTTGTACAGGTAGATATTGGAAGCATTTTTGCAGGATGGTTCTTGTTCCCACGCAGTCTGAAAGAGCTCAGTGTGTTTCTTGATCAGATATTATCCTCTAGCCTTGTAGACCTCAACCAGCTAGCAATACCTGCTGGAGCTCTGCTGCAAGGACAGGATTTTGATGATGCATACTACTTACACTATCCAATACACCTACCATTTGGAACTCTTACCATTTGCAACTCATGGTAAACCTCATTTTTATCATCTCCAGGGTCTTCATGGTTGGAATTGTCACAGGTACTGAATGACGTGAACTACGGCAAAAAACTTTTGGAGATTTTTATGAAATGCTGCGTGGGGTCTTTCTTGATGTCAAAATTGGCATGTCGCATTTTCCAAATAATTTTCAGACGTCAAGGCAAGATTCTTGTTGGAGAGTGACAATAAATCATTTCATGGGGACTGTTGTTCATTGTTATCCTCATTATCACTTAATTTCCCCTCATTAATATGCACTGTCCTATTCTATCACATACTGGATAGGCGCTGAGAATCTGAACAGGTATCTGGCAACTCCAAATCATTGTTCACTCCTCCAAATTTCTCTCTTGAATCCAGCACCAATGTCTCAGAGTACTCTGCATGGGCAGCAAGTGCACTTCGCCAATGTCCACAGACACCAGCATTCAACACATTGCAGCCTCACTGCAGCATGATGGCATATCTCCAATTCACTTACAATACAGTTCAATGCAGCACTCTGGAGCACACTGGCACCCACCATTAGAATGCTGCTGCAAGGGCACTTTATGTAAAGGGACATACATTCTAAGAGTCTGGACTGGACTAAAGTGCAGTTCAAGGCTCTCTTAGCACTTGCTATCATAGCGCTCACCTGGATGTTCACAGTATTCCAATCTTGCCTTGTGTTTGAGAGCTTCTCCCCCATCAGCTCCACTTCAAAAGGCTTGCTTACAGTACTTCTGCCTTGCCTTGCAGTTAAGCCAGGCAGGTTGCCATTCTTAACAGCAGTCATCAGTCAAAAGAGCAGGCACATTGCTGTATGGCAGTGTTGTGTCAATCTCACAGCTTTAGTCTGTTGCCTCTGAGGCAAACACACCCATGTGCTACAGGCAAACGATCATGTCTCAAAGTTGAATGGGAGTAGTCTGCAGTCAGGTCAGTCTTAACTCCTCAGAATAGTTCAGGGCAACACCCTTCTTTCAGCGGGTCCCAGCAAGTAAGTCAACATCAGCCTTCAATATCAGTCCAGGATTTTGGGCACAGTCAAGCATCCATTCAGGGTGACCAGGGCCAGTGGATCCATAGCACATAGACAGCCTTGCAGTTCCAGTGCAACCAGTGCAGGGAGTTACAGTAACACTGTCGGGGAAGGTATCACATAGGGGTTTGGACACTCATCACTTGGTGCTGATCTGTCAAGTCATTCAAGGGGGTCAGCCACAGTTACCATCCATTGAAAATTAAGGGGCTTTATCAGTGATCATTGTTGGAGGAGGAAGGCTGGGGAATTTATTTGTGATTATTGGAGTGTGTTTTTGAGGAGGTTACTATTCTGAAGGGAGGAGAAATTCAATATATAAGGTGGGGAGAGATTGTTTTGTTTTTATTTATTCATTTTTTAGTGGGATTTGGGTGTCACTGGCTGGTCAGCATTTATTGCCCATCCCTAGTTGCCCTTGAGAAGATTGTAGTGAGCTGTCTTCTTGAACTGCTGCAGTCCACTTGCTGAGCTGATCCACAATGCCAATGGGGAGGGAATACCAGGATTTTGACCCAGCAACAGTGAAGGGACAGTGATATATTTCCAAGTCGGGATGATGAGTGGCTTAGACGGAACTTGAAGGTGCTGGTGTTCCCATGTATCTGCTGTCCTTGTCCTTCTAGATAGAAGTGGTTGTTGTTTGGAAGGTGCTGTCTGAGGATCTTTGGTAAATTTCAGCAGTGCATCTTGTTGGTAGTACACACTGCTGTTCCTGAGCGTCGGTGGGGGAGGGAGTGGATGCTTGTGAATAGAGTGCCAAACAAGCACTTTGTTCTGGACTGTGCGAAACTTCTTGAATGTTGCTGGAGCTGTATTCATCCTTGCAATTGGGGAATATTCTATCACCCTTCTGATTTGTGCCTTGTAGATAGTGAACAGGCTTTCAGGAGTCAGGAGGTGAGTTATTTGCCACAGTATTTCTAGACTCCGACCTGCTCATGTAGCCACAGAGATGATGGAGCATGGGATGGAAAGTAGCAGTGGATTGTTGACAGTGATGTACAAGACCTGGCATATTTACTTAAAACCCCTGGGATGGGGCTCAGACTGAAGCTGGTACTGGAGCTAGTAATGTGGACAGATGCAGACTCTGACAGACATTTGGATGAGGGTTTGGGGAAATGCAAAGACTATGGGGTTAATGTGGAGGCCTAGCAGGACGGGAATTTTATGTTTGTGTTTTATAAAGACAGAAAGACAGATTCTGAGATTCACCATTCAAGGGTCAACTACTGTTGACTTCCATTTTGCTGTAAATACCAAAGATACAATGGAAATGAAATTGGCTTCATCCACACCCAGAGTGGGTGGAGTAAGCACTATATTCTGTGAGGGAGGGGCTTCAATTTTGAGAGCCTTTTAAAGGGCAACATCATTGCACAAATACCCATAAGCAAACTGAAACACATCATTCATGCTGTGCGAACATTAGGCACCAATCCACATCCTTGCCCAAGCACTCCTGACCATATCGTGCAAGATAACAACTGAAGTCCCATTCATGCACCAATAACAATGTTGGTCAACCTGGAAGGGAGGAGAGGCTACTCTGCAAATTAGCAGAGACCTTTGTCTGTCTATGGTGCAGAAGCTGCTCACTTCATAGCTTAGACCATTGAACGTTATGTAGCGTTAAGGAGGGGTGGGCCGTGTATCTTCAATGTTGCAATTGGGTCTTGACAAAGACTTGCACAAACAGATGAAGGGAAAACAAACATATATTTAAATGTGAAAATTTATGCACAGTGACATCAAACCAATTCACACAAGGCACATACCTCGAAGGGTAAATTCTTCATCTTAACTTCTTCTGTTTCTTGGCAACTTCCTAAGCATTCCATTTCTTAATATGAATATAAAGAGTAAAGGAGTGAAGAATCACTTGGTCAGCTCGAGAGAAGTCTAAATCATATGCAGTCTTGGTTGTAGTTCTTCAATACTTACAGTGCAAGGGGTGAAGGCTGATTGGGCCCACTCACCTGCCCAAATGATTTGGTATATTGATACCAGCGAACCTAAAAAACACAACTGAAAAGAAGTCTGAAATGAAACATAGGCTCAACAAAGAAAGTTTCTCAGAAAGGTGGGCTGATTAGAAAGAAATGGCAGGGAATAGTTGTGAGAGCACTCGAAGGATTGTGGGAAATGGAAGAAGGAAACTGAGATGCGAAGGGAAGAATAACAATGCTAGGGTCAAGGGGGACAAGAAAGGGTGGGACTGCATATCAAGAGTGGGGAATACAGTAAAGTAATTACAGTAGGGCTGAGGGTGGAGCTCTGAATGGGAGTAAGATCACGGAAAGGACAGGAATATGAAAGGCTAAGATTGAAAAACAACAGAGACAACAGCAAAGGAAAGAAAGAGACTATTTATGGGAAGTAAAGTGTATTCTAGAGGATGAGGGTTGAGGTGAATGACTTAAAGGAAAAGCCTCCTGTCATCAGCTTTCCTGAAACAGTTTTCAAAATAAAGCCGCACAGAATGTGCAGTTCAATGGGTGGATCACTAGATCTGTCTCTGTGTGTCCCTGCACAGCACAAACACACCCAACTGAGGGAATCAAAACAGAAACTGAAAAATACTGTCATGTGAACACTACATTAAGGCTTTTGCACTGAAGGGAACCACTTGCTGCAGAATTAAAGTGAAGAGGTCCTTATAACTCCAAGCATCTGAACTATATCCTGTCATACATGAACCTTTGTCAAGAAGGGCACCCAAGAGTTACCAGCAGTGTACATGCTGCGGGGGATTGTTATACCACAGTCAGCAGTCCAGCTTTCTCGTGACCACAATTTGGGGCAACAATTTCTGCAATTGTTGTCGCATTATCCGCAACATGGTCACTTACATTGTGCACATTGTCCAGATTCCTCAAATGTTTACCCAACTAAACACCATCCCCCAAACCCCCCTCCCGCCCCATCTTCCCCCCCCCCACGTTATCCCTAGTACTCATCCACAGGTGACAAAGGGAGAACCTGAATGTATATCCAATGACTCCAGTATGAAGTGCCCAGACTGATGCTAAACAGTGCTAAAACAATACCAAAGTATCCAGTAGCGCCATCATTGAGCTGACAATTGATTTGCTGATGATGTACTTCCATTGCCTGGATTGCGCAGCAACAGTGCTCCAGTACTTGCTGGATAGATTAATCTTTATTTACCGCGCAGAATGACAAGGTGAGAGTTTTGAAAAGGGGGGGAAATGGACCAGCCACATGTCTCCTCAGATGAGAAAAAAGGGGAGTCTGATGAATGTACTGAACAAGCTGAGTTGACGAAATCTGAGTGACTGTGGACCGGGCAGACTGACCCAAGAGAATCAGAAAGTGGCTAGTTTTGAAGCTGAATGATTTTGCATTCATATGTATGAAATCTCAGAACCATGAACCAGTTATGGAGGGAAGGTACTCCTGCTGTTAAAGGAATGCTTGGTTTATGACATTTCTAAACATGAAACTACTTTCTTTGGCACAAATTTCATGTAATTTGTTCACTTTGCACCAATAACCTTCTGTTCAATTTCCTCGGCAGAGCATCAGTCAGGATTTATGCAGGATTATATGGGGCTTGCATTTATATGACTCAAACCTTCATGTGAAAATGGCATTCATCTGTCACTGAAACGAAGAGGGAATTATTATATTGATTGACTCAAGAAGCCCAACCATTGATTTAAGTTCTTGCTTCCAAATGTTATGTTCTTCCCAGAAGGCAGCTGTGAATGTGAACCTCAGCCCAAATTCAGCAGGTATTGATTGTTCTGCAGCAACCACCCAATCCCTGGAAGCAGCCATGTGCTCACATACCAACGCAACACCTGACAAACTTGCACAGACTCCTCATTTGTGTTGGTTGCGCATGTTCTCCCCCTGCAGAAGGAAGAATTGAGAAACATTGGAATGGGCTTATCAATGCATTGCCTACATTGATAACAATATCAGTTCCAAGAGCTGTGATTGCCTGTGTACTTTATTAAAACGATATGGTATGGGAAGAGTTAGCCATTAAAGAGTTCTGATTGAAAGATGGTTCCATGTCTATGTTGTGGGGAGGTGATGGCCTAGTGGTATTATCACTACGTTGTTAATTCAGAGATCCCAGTAGTGTTCGAGGGGTCTGGGTTTGAATTTTACCACTGCAAATGATGAAATTTAACTGCAAACAAAACCTGAAATTAAGAGTCTGACCATTAATCCATTGTCAGAAAAGTCCAACTGGTTCACTAATGTTCTTTAGGGAAGGAAACTGCAGTCCTTACCTGGTCTGGCTTGCATGTAACTCCAGACCCATAGTAATGTGGTTGACACTTAGCTTTCCCCTGAGCAATTAAGGATAGGTAATAATGCTGGCATAGCCAGTGACACCCTCATCCCATGAATGAATAAAACAAGAAAAGCTGGAGTTGATGCAAGTCGATAAAGCATTATATGATGTGTGCCTGCAATACTTGTGCTCTCATCGTTCCGAAATTATGGTGGTCCACTTCTGCCCTGCAAGCTTTTGGTGAAATTTTCCCAGTTCTCATCAAAGAACAGTGATCAGATGACATGTGATGTTGCACTAATTGTTGTATTTCTTTTTATGTTTTAAATGTGAACATCATGCAGGCATCACTAACAAGCTCAGCATTTGTTGCCCATCCCCAGTTACCCTTGAACTAAGTCACTGGCAAGGCTATTTCAGAGGCCAGTTAAGATTCAACCACATTGCAGGTCTGGTGTGGCGTGTCAGTAGATCAGAAAGGATGACAGATTTTCTTCCCAAAAGGACACTAGTGAAGCAGATGCTGTTTACAGCTATCAAACTTTTTTGTTTCCATGTTCACCTTAACTGAAACTAGTTTTCAATACTATAATTATTCATCTGTTTATTAATTTATTAACATTATTTCTTAATCAAAGTTAAAATCCACAACATGCCATTGTGTGATTTGAGCCTGTATCCTCCAAAAGATCTGCCTGGATCTTTGGTCTAGTTATCACTATGTTCTGACTTTCCCTGGTAGAACTACATTGGCAGTTGGAATAGTGTGGTAGACATTGATTGCACAAAGAGACATTTGATATCAATCCCTCAAACCCAGTCTTGTGTGCAACAGTCCTGAGCAGTGACAACCTCACACCCACACTCATGGGAGCATCAAGCATTGAATTGGCAAACTTCAAATGAATCTCTATGTTGAACTATGGCACTTTTTTTTTGCCACATCACTGGTTGGGGCATTCAAGCAGAGCTGCTCCTGGGTTGCAGGCAGTGAGATACTTTCCTGGTGTTTTTTAAATATGATAGCTAGAAATTGGAACCCAGACATTCTGGGGAGGAGACATAGCTTGCTGCCTAACTGACCATAAAATTAAAAGTTTTAACAATGCACAAATATTAATTAGATGAGAAGAATGTAGTCATAAAAGAGAATCCAACCCACCAATGAGCAGAAATACCTCTCATTTTCACATCACTTATTCTTAAAAAAAAAATCAAGGTTCCACTCAATGTCCTTGTCCTCCTGAAGTCTACACTATCCTGCTCACTATTAAATTGTTGCCAGATTTTGCAATATCCACAAACCTCAAAGCTGTACTCCTTGTACCCAAGTCCAAGCTTTTTACCTGACAATACAAATGCCTCTTTTTAACCCTGATTCAATGTTGAGATATTATGGTTCCCAAACAAGGGTGAGACAGCAATGTTTTGTCACATCAGCAGTTTTTAAATGTTTCGAAACAAATAGGTAGTTGTTCATCCTGGTGATTATTAGCTCCAGCAGATAATAACCCATACCGCTCTTCAATTTGAAATAATTCTCCTCAGCTCAAAACAGAGTTACACCTGATGAGTCATATCAGTGTTCACACATGAAGAATAACAGACGCATGAGGATCTCAAACAATAATAAACTGTAATACTGGTTATTCTTAAATCTGTAAGTTATTATAATGCCAGTTGATGTTAGAATATGCACATGAAGTTCAAGGGAACTGTCAAAATAAGACAACTCAAATATATTTATTTTGCAAGTTGATTCTGAAATATACATGGTACTTATAGCCATGAGTTTATGGTCATAATAAGTGAGGATGTCAGTGTTCACCATTAACATGGGATAAATTAGAAAGTAACATGAAGTCCTCATATGCGCAGTTCAATGCAGATATATTGAATTGGTTGTCTTATTTATCCTTCTCCACAAGCTTTGCTTCAAGGTACACTTAGCGTTAAGATATATTTACATGAAAGCCATGAGGATGCTGCCCTTACTACTAGTATTCCAATAAAACTAGAAGACATGGGTACTGAAGTAGGCTATTTAGCCCATTGTGTCTTCTCCATTCAATTAGATCATGGCTGAATGGAATCATGTTCTGGATTAGTGGTGCTGGAAGAGCACAGCAGTTCAGGCAGCATCCGAGGAGCAGTAAAATCGACATTTCGTGCAAAAGTCCTTCATCAGGAATAAAGGCAGAGAGCCTGAAGGGTGGAGAGATCTTGTAGAGAGAGGAGGAAAACTTCTTCAAGGCAGGCATCCTTGCAAAAGAATTCACAGTAGGGTTAAAATCTACTAGATCATAGCTGATCTGATAATCCTAACTTCTTTCCTGCCTTTTCCTTATAACTATCGATTCCTTAAAATCTGTCCATCTCAACCTTGAATGTAACTAACACAGCCACCACAAGAAATAGTAACATAGCAAAGTTTAGGAATAAGTAGTGAGTCCACCTTCAATTTCCTGTGTAATTCCTTTGGAGTCTGCTACAATGGGATTCCACAGCCTCCCCACGTGCAATGCTCACCCACTCTGGAATAATGACTGCCTGGTGAATGGAATATCCAAGCCAGAGTTATAGAGTCATAGAGTCATACAGCATAGAAACAGAACCTTTGGTCCAACTAGTCTAAACTGAATATAATGCCAAACTAAACTAGTCCCACCTGCCTGCACCTGGCCCTTAAACCCTCTAAACATTTCCTATTCATGTACTTATCCAAGTGTCTCATAAATGTAACTGTACCTACATCCACCACTTCCTCAGGAAGTTCATTCCACATGCAAACCACCCTCCGTGAAAACAGTTTGACCCTCATGTCTTTTTAAGTCTCTTTCCACTCACCTTAAAAATGCACCCCCAGTCTTGAAATCCCCTATCCTACAGAAGAAACAGCTTTAACCCAGAGGTAGCTGGATCCTTGGTTGTTAAGAAAAGGCATGAGATATCAAACAAACACTGAATTTACAACTGCAGTCGTCCTTTGGCAGTAGCATTCCTTTTTTAAAAGAAAACACAAGTTGAAATTAAAAGTTCAATATATCTGTGTCTTTGGGGCTCTGATCCATTGTCATAATGTATGCAAAGTCCTGTCACTACAGTTGACGACATGATAGAAGGGCATGGGCAGTTCTGTCTCAGTACCTCTAATTAAATTGATTCATTCATCTTTCTCCATTTCAATTACAGCATACTCTATTGTGATATCACATCATGAAACTCTATCACTAACTTTACTTGACCTGTCAACCCATGGACTAGTCGAAGTGAGAACACTCTGCACCAGCATCCCCCACAATGATGGCATCGCAGCAACAGCCTCAGTACTCAACACTAACAACTGCCAATCTCCAAACACCATCCTACAACTCATCTGCTTTATCCTTGATCACACGTCTTCACCTTTGACAACCAGTTCTTCATCCAGACACATGGAACAGCCATGGGGACCAAATTTGTACCCCAATATGCCAACATCTTTATGCACAGGTTCAAACAAGACCTCTTCTCTACGCAGGATCTCCAACCAACATTTTACACCTGGTACATTGACAACATTTTCTTCCTCTGGACCGATGGCAAGGAGTCACTGATAAAACTACACAGTGACACCAACAAGTTTCATCCCACCATCAACCTCACTATGGACTACTCTCGACTACTGTCTCATTCTTGGACACATGCATCTCTATCAAGGATGGACACCAAGCACCACACTCTACCGCAAACTCACAGACAACCTCACAATGCTACACTTCTCCAGCTTCCACCCAAAACATATTAAAACACCCATTCCCTATGGACAAGCCCTATGCATAAATCGGATCTGCTCAGATGAGGAGGAATGTGACAGGCACCTGGAAATACTCAAGGATGCCCTCACAAGAACGGGGTACGATGCTCAACTCATTGACTGCCAGTTCTGATGTACCACAGCAAGGAACCGTAATGACCTCCTCAGGAGACAGACACGTGCTGCAACCTTCGTTGTTCAGTCCTTCCCAGGAGCTGAAAACTACATCATGTTCTTCATGACCTACAACACATTATCAATGAGGATGAGCACCTCGCCAAGACCTTCCCCACACCTCCACTACTTTCCTTTAAACAACTGCCAAACCTCAAACAAATCATTGTTCGTAGCAAGCTGCCTGGCTCTCAGGACAACTCCATACAACCCTGTCTCGGTAGGTGCTGCAAGACGTGTCAGAGTGTGGACATAGATACCACCATTACACGTGGAGACATTTCCCACCTTGTATGTGGCAGGTACTCATGTGACTCAACCAACGTTGTCTATCTTGTACTTTGCAGGCAAGGATGCACTGGGGGAACCAAACAAAGGCTACGACAACGGATGAATGGGCACCACACAACAATCAACAGACAGGAGGGTTCCCTCCCAGTTGGGGAATACTTCAGTGGTCCAGGACATTCGACCTTGGACATTCGGGTGACCATCCTCCAAGGCGGACTTCAGGACAGGCAGCAGCAAAAAGTGGCTGAGCTAAGTTCGGTACCCATAGGAGGGCCTCAACCGGGACCTTGTGTTCATGTCACATTACAGGTGACCACCATTGCACTATGCACACAGACACTCCTATACACATACACACGGACACACATATACACAGACACGTAGACAGACATACACACCCTTACAGACACACACACTCCCACACTCACTCAGGCACCCTCTCACAGACTTAAGACACTTTACACTCATTCCATGCACATATACACTCTCTCTCACACTCAACCCAGACAGACACACACACACAGACAGACACAAAGACCCACATGCATACATATATTTTGTGGGTGAACTTGTACTTGCAGAGTTACATTGTATTTTGCTCAAAAACTGCATGAATTCATGTAAAATTCTGAGCTCAAAAACTGCATGAATTTATGTAAAACTCTGTTATCTCACTTTTTAGATTAGAATCGATCTAAACATCATGGCATAGACAGAGAACACAGGGGGCTAACACCTTCAACATATTGTCTAGCTAACATCAATTGTTACAGCTAACCTGAGAATGCAACTTTTAAAAAAAGGTTTTGTGATTTACACATGAAAAAAGTGAAACTATCATGTTATTTGAACAGATGAAAGACTCAACAGACAATCGAGGTATTTTTCAATGTAAAATTTCAGTTACATCACACTGTAAATTTTTGCCATAAATTCTGTGCCTTATATTTGTGTCCTCCACATTCACCTGATGAAGGAGCAGCACTCCGAAAGCTAGTGCTTCCAATTAAACCTGTTGGACCTATAATCTGGTGTTGTATGATTTTTAACCATTAAGGGAATCTTCATGCTAAGACTCTTAGCATTTCTGGAGTGCCATTTCCTTTTTTATAAAACCTCTTTCCTTAGTCCTTCCTATTTCACCAAAGTCTTCAAAATACTTTAATTATCTTTGTCATTCCAGGGAATTTGCAGACAAGATTTAGTCTCACATAAATATGTTGTTAGGAAAAATGGAAAAGCATTCTTCGCCATGTTTGCTTTTTGTAAATCAAAGATTAATTTCTGTAAAATAAAAATACAAACAAAACTTGCAGCTGGAGCCAGTCCTAATGCATTATATAAAAATCCAGAAATTCTTATGATCCTTTTAAGAAGCCCAGATGGATGATGGGAGGTTGTTTCACTCATTAGGAAAGTCACATTAAATTTTAACTCACTGGATTATACAATTTCAACGCATCCTGGCTTCTTTTTGAGTGAGATTATGGGCAGAAAGTTTTCCAAAGAGACAGGAAACAGATAATAGATTTGTTTTGGGGTCAGCCTCTATTGGCAGGCTAATTAAAGTTCAGATTTGCATGAGACTGAGTCCTTAACTAATATACAGACGTGTTTCCCTGTGCACTTAGCACCTCTGGGATCGAGGATAGCTCTAATTCCCCAAGACTGGTTGACTTGAGGTAGGGATCTGCTAAGTGTGTGCCAAAGCCTTCCACTTCACCAGAGAGAAGTGAGATACTTGGTTGGAAGCCTGGCACCCTGGGTGAGTCAGACAATCCATTCGTCCATACTCAAGGTGTCTAATGGTGGAAACTCAATGGAAAGGAGGAAGGTGCTCCTGATGAAGATAACAGTCCATCTTCCGCAACTACACTGGCACCACCTCCCACCTTTTCCTCCGCTACATCGATGACTGTATCGGTGCTGCCTCGTGCTCCCACGAGGAGGTTGAACAGTTCATCAACTTTACTAACACCTTCCATCCCGACCTCAAATTCACCTGGACTGTCTCAGACTCCTCCCTCCCCTTCCTAGACATTTCCATTTCTATCTCGGGCGACCGAATCAACACAGACATCTACTATAAACCGACTGACTCCCACAGCTACCTGGACTACACCTCCTCCCACCCTGCCCCCTGTAAAAACACCATCCCATATTCCCAATTCCTTCGTCTCCGCTGCATCTGCTCCCAGGAGGACCAGTTCCAATACCGTACAGCCCAGATGGCCTCCTTCTTCAAAGACCGCAGATTCCCCCCAGACGTGATCGACGATGCCCTCCACCGCATCTCCTCCACTTCCCGCTCCTCCGCCCTTGAGCCCCGCCCCTCCAACCGCCACCAGGACAGAACCCCACTGGTTCTCACCTACCACCCCACCAACCTCCGTATACAGCGTATCATCCGCCGTCATTTCCGCCACCTCCAAACGGACCCCACCACCAGGGATATAATTCCCTCCCCTCCCCTATCAGCGTTCCGCAAAGACCACTCCCTTCGTGACTCCCTTGTCAGGTCCACACCCCCCACCAACCCAACCTCCACTCCTGGCAACTTCCCCTGCAACCGCAGGAAATGCAAAACTTGCGCCCACACCTCCTCCCTTACCTCTCTCCAAGGCCCCAAGGGATCCTTCCATATCTGCCACAAATTCACCTGCACCTCCACACACATCATTTACTGCATCCGCTGCACCCGATGTGGCCTCCGCTATATTGGAGAGATGGGCCGCCTACTTGCGGAACGCTTCAGGGAACACCTCTGGGATGCCCGGACCAACCAACCCAACCACTCCGTGGCTCAACACTTTAACTCTCCCTCCCACTCCACCAAGGACATGCAGGTCCTTGGACTCCTCCATCACCAGAACATAACAACACGACGGTTGGAGGAAAAGCGCCTCATCTTCCGCCTGGGCACCCTCCAACCACAAGGGATGAACTCAGATTTCTCCAGTTTCCTCATTTCCCCTCCCCCCACCTTGTCTCATTCGATTCCTTTGAACTCAGCACCGCCCTCCTAACCTGCAATCTTCTTCCTGACCTCTCCGCCCCCACCCCACTCCGGCCTATCACCCTCACCTTGACCTCCTTCCACCTATCACATCTCCATTGCCCCTCCCCCACGTCCCTCCTCCCTACCTTTTATCTTAGCCTGCTGGACACACTTTCCTCATTCCTGATGAAGGGCTTGTGCCCGAAACGTCGAATTTCCTGTTCCTTGGATGCTGCCTGACCTGCTGCGCTTTAACCAGCAACACATTTTCAGCTCTGATCTCCAGCATCTGCAGACCTCACTTTTTACTCCTACCCTATCCCTATAAGCATGCATTTCCCATGGCTAATCCACTAGCCTGTACATGCATTGACACACTCGGCACTATGAGCAATTTCTGATGAAGGGCTTATGCCCGAAACGTCGAATTTCCTGTTCCTTGGATGCTGCACTTTTCCGGCAACACATTTTCAACTATGAGCAATTTAGCATGGCCAATCCACCTAAAATGAACATCTTTGGACTGTGGGAGGAAACCTACGCAGGCACTGGCGAATGTGCTAACTCTGCATAGACAGTATACTGATTCCTGGTGCTGTTAAACATCTCACCACCCCATTTCATTATCTAAATTTCGGTGCGGAAGGCACAATTTCAAAATTGGCAGATGACACAAAATTTGGAAGTACTGTGTACAATGAGGAGGATAATAGTAAACTTTTGAGAGGCTATAAACTGGATTAGCAAATAAGAGGCAGATGAGATTTTATGCTGAGAAATGTGAAGTGATGTATTTTGATAGGAAGGATGAGTTGGTGTAAAATAACTGAGGATAACATTCGAGAGAAGACAGAGGAGTAGAGGTACCTTGCTGGAGGGAAATGTTGGGGAATGCGCCGAGGCACATTGAGAGCAATTTTATGAGGCATATGGAATTTTGCACTTTATAAAATAGAAGAGTAGAGGACAAAAATAAGATAATATGGTGAAATAAAAACGTAAGGTGCTGAAGAAACAGAACAAGTTTAGCAGCACTTTTTTCCCATTGTTAGAAAGGTTGAGACCCAGAGGGCACTAATTTCAAATGATTGGCACGTGTGTCATGTGGAAAAGTCTATTTACATAGCAGGTGATTATGATCTGAAATACACTGCCTAATATCGTGTTGGAGTTATCACTCAATCATGGTTTTTTGGAAGCAAATTAGATAACGATCTGAAGAGAAAAGTGCCACAGGAAAAAGGCAGAATAATGGGATCAGACAAATGACTCTTCAGACAGCTGGCACAATGGGCCAAATGGCCTCCCTTCTGTGCTATAATTATTAAGTCATTGTATTTCTAGGTTAAGTTGGCATCCAGAGCTGAAAATGTGTTGCTGGAAAAGCACAGCAGATCAGGCAGCATCCAAGGAGCAGGAGAATCGACATTTCGGGCATGAGCCCTTCTTAAGGAAGTTGGCATCCAGTGTGTTCTATGTTTCAGTTTGACTGATGTGGAATAAAATCTAGAGCAGGATTGGAAACCATTAGGCTATCCATTCTGTACCACTTTCATACCAATACAGATCTCAGGCTACAGAGTAGTGAGATGTCATGATTCGCCTCAATACCTTAAGCCATGAAGTGTATGTTAGATTAGGACCTGATTGAACTTATCTGTGAGGCCTTCGAATGTTGAACAGCCTTCTCACACGTACAGCTTTGGTTTCCACAAAGAAAAGCTACATAGGTAAGGCAATGAAAGGCTTTTGGCATTGCAGAACTATGTCCCCATTAAACACAGCACATTCAACAGAGAATCTGGGAATTCCTAAGAAAGAAAGTACTCTGTGATAGGTTTATAATTTCAAGAGGCCCTGTCTTCTTAAGTTGAATTTTGCCTAATTCACAAAGGACTAAAAACCTTACAATCCTGACCTTTTACCTCATCCCAAATGATGGATCACCTGCTTCTATTTTCTATCTATGGACGGCTCCACGTGGCCCTTGGTGATGATTGCGGGACCTCTCAGTAAAATAGTCTCTTGAGACCAAGGAAGAAAATTGTGAAGCAAAGTTAAGTGATCATCATCTGAGAGAAAAAATGTAATTTCCTGGATTGAAAGAAAATTTAGCTATATTACAAAAGGAATGTGGAAAAAAAAATCCCTTTATCCATGTTAATAACGTGATTGTAAATAAAAGATAATTAATTGTTGCTCTAAAAAGTAGTTAAATGCTTTTGTGTGCTTTTACTTGCATTTCCCTTCACTTCATAACAAAGCAGAACGCAGCTTCCTGTATAAGACATTAAGCCTGACAGATCCCACTTGAGTTGCCTCCATTTGCTGTCATTTCTTGTTAATTTTTCTTTGCTCATAGCTTGATTTGCACGCATCCCGTAGCATGAAAAGGATATTTGATTGTATATGTGTTTTAACTGGCTACTTCTCGCCTCCTGTTTCCTATTGTTTCCTTTGTGGCCTGGAAGCTACATTCTTCTACCTATCAGCCCTGCTGTCAGAGTCGATTGGTATGGGCTATTGTTCGCCATTGAGACAGGAATCAAGGTGGCAGTGTGAGTGAGATTTTTTTCTTTGGTTAAGGTGTCTATCAACGGTGTCCTGGGTCATTGCTTCTTCTGCAATGTTTATTTAATGACTTCTGCCACTTCCTCTCTCTTTGTTACTTAAGTACTTTGTTCTTTATCATGGCAAATTAATGGCAACATAAAGAACTGAAAGTCCAGCCAAACCCTGATAAGATTACCTTCCAGCTTCAGCAGAACACAGTTGTATAACTCTTGGAAACCTGTCAGATGACGTGCACTTGCAGGAGACAGGCATTTTGTAAATACAGAAGGTTTAAAAAGTGATCAGGAAAGCCTAACTTTGTGAACCAGATTTGACATGATGTTGAATTAACTCAATACAATGCCAAATTGAACTCACATTTTATTTCAAGAATCAAGTTACGACATGACAGATTTTTCCTCTCCTTCACAAAAACTGCATATTTCCACTTCTGTAAGATCACCTGACTAAATCCATTTACTGCTGACAACCTCATCCATGTCTTTATCACCTTCAAGATCAATTTTCACTCCAAATCTCTGCTGCTGGGAAATGTATACGATCCCATACAAAGTCCCACTCACTGTCAATTCCCTACCACTGCTTCCTGATCATATCTCAGCAAAACCATCTAGTTCTACACAGTCACTACCCCAATTACCCCAAAACCACCTCAAAAACTCTGAGAACCTCTGACTACAGCATGTATCACCCTACCATCTCGGCTCTATTCTTTAATTAAACCCCATACTCTCTTCACATTTTAAAGGCATTTTTAAAACAAACCTCTTTGAGCTCTTTCCTCAGACTTTGTCTTACTCTTTAGGCTCCTGATTCAAAGAGCCCACTGGTTTTTGCTGACTCAATTACTGACTTTTTCTTCATCTGGAATAAAATTCCTACCTTGTACACTAACTTCTTCCTACTCCATTTCATTGCTCTGTTTCTAGGGTAACCACGTGTAATGAAATAAACTGAAAGACCCTCAATCCAGGAGGTGGGCGTGGGGGTTGGGGGTAACTGTAAGCAATTGGAGTTGCCAATGGCAATAAACAGTGGGAAGTCCACTGAGGTGATCATGAGAATGAGGGAGGAATTTTTGGAACAACATTCCTTCTGCGCTGCATCACCATTCTGAAGTTCCTCATACAGCGATCGCCAGGCCAAAACATTGAATTCCTTTGAAAGCCTATGCCACACATGCACCTTGGAAATCTGCACACTGAAAAAAGTTTGGAGGGTGTATAGGCTTGGAGGGTGCTCCTCATGTCTATGTGAGGAGGGTTTGGAGGCATTGGAGGTGAAGTTTAAAGCATCCAAAATTTGCAACTTATCATATGGAGCTGCAACATTACCATCACTTGACTGCCCAACTCACCTAAACCGCAGTCCCATGTTAGTGAGACTCTTTGGTTCAATCTCCCATTGGATGTTTGAGAAATGAAACAAGGGATAAACTGTCAATTTAAAGGATAGTCACTTCAAATAAAAAAGAATCAGTGACTACCCTGCCTAGTCTAACCTTGCAATGTTGAGTTGTCAAGCATGAGCTCATGCCCCCTGGTCTCTCCCATTCTGAGGCCCTAATGTTTAACAGGACTTTGGAATGAGGCAGAATGGTGATAGGTTTCCCTTAGATTCTGCATGATTTGTAGGCAGGCCCTGATTCCCATTGATGGAATGCATTCCCCAGCCACAACCAGGCAAGTGGTGGGACTGACTGACTGACTGCCAGGCAGGATTGGTGAAACTGGACAGTATTTCAGATAAAAAGGTGAATCTGAGATTGGAGTGGGTCGGTAACTACTACAGTCGGACTTACAGAAGGTTGTGTCAGGACCAAAATACGATGTTGGAAGCGAAGCTGTTGGCAATTTTATCTTTTATTAAACATTCTTCTACATACAAAACAAAGATCAGCAGGAGGCTTGACACATAACCATTTCTTTCTGGAGTCTCTTGCCATGTGATACGGTACATCACTGATGATTTTCACTGACTAAATGTTCAGCACTTATGCTTAATATTACAATGATGGGAGGGTGGGGACAGTGCAATTTATGGGAAGGAGAACAATGTTTCTGAAGAGATAATGGAACATGGGGATTAATTGCAGGAGGAGCATGGAGCAGATCTGAAGGCGGGGGTTTGGGAAAGATCAAATAAGGATTGTATCAGAAATACAGTGGGGCTGGGGAGAAGATAGCAGGCCAAGTAGGATATATGGTGGGGATGGGAGATATTGAGTAATTCACAGAACATGATGAGGATTATTGTTGAAGATCTTCATAAAATCAGTTGTAAAATTATTACCCTGCCAAGATGATTTTTTATCTCTTCTCACTCCCAGACAAGCTTCACTTTCAGCTGATATCTGCCCGGAAACTAGTTCTGAGGAGTTGATTCCTTCTGAGGGTCACTGACACAGATTTTGCAGCAGCTCAGATCGATGCACTTCAGAGTTGGATTTTTTCCCTTACAAATGAGCAAGGGCTCGGGCTGGAGTTAGGAACACCAGTGGTAATTCTGTATCAGACGACACAGCATTCTCCATGTTCTCCTGTGCTACACATATGCTACAGCTAGGGCTGACTGTAAAATAATCTTAGAGCAGCAGGAGAGAATGTACAAGGTTGTGGCATATCTTCAATGTACACAGATAGTGCATGTACTCAGGCTACCAACACATCTGTTACCTTAATGAAAATAATAGATACCTCAGCTTTGGCCCTATCTGCTTGCCAACAGTGTAGTAGCAGTGAAATGCTCTTGGTCCATGAGGGGGATGATTGTCAAAAGGGACCATAGAAATGGAAATTTCCATTCTTGCCAGTTACATTACCTAACTGTTTCCCCCTCACCCACTCAGTATCCTCAGGGTCAGCGTGTCCTTATAGCCAAGATTACCCAGGTAATGTTCTGGGGACCTGGGTTTGAATCCTGCTATGGCAGATACTGGAATTTGAATTCAATAAAAATCTGTGATTAAGAGTCTAATGATGATCATAAGTCCATTGTTGATTATCGGAAGAACCCATCTGGTTAACTAAATTACTTTGGGAAGGAAACTGTGACCCTTACCTAGTCTGACCTACATGAGACTCCAGACCCACAACAATGTGGTTGACTCTTAAGGATGGATAATAAATGCTTGCCTAGCCAGCAATGCCTTCATCCCATGAATGAATTTTTAAAAATATGTACAGGTGGTAGTCTTATGGTGTTCATATGACTATTTGAAAATAATAATACGCTTCAATGGTGGACTTCCTATTGGGTACCAGCAGCTAAGGTAAAGTGAATAATATCTGTTTCTTAGCAGCTCCTCCTTTGATAGATATTGGGTAATGTCTACTAGTATCATCTGTGATGCTTTGTGTTGATTTACCACCATCACTTTACTAACCGTGGGCTAGCTTACTGACACCAAGTGAGGAAGCATGCCCATGTGAAATTTTTGGCAAAGCAAGTCTTGGTTTGTTGAATAGTGCATGTTTATTACATAGTAATTAGTAGCTGGTTGCATAGTAGCTGAGTTCCATGAAAGTGCCAAGCGAAGCTCAGACGTAAGTATACATTAATGCTTACGTAAATGGACCTGTTTACCAGCTGACCATGTTTGAGTTAAGAGTGTAAACTGGTAGGTTAGAGCTGATTTCTCAACAGGCTCATATTATTGTTGGATTTAACTATCACCTGCACTTCTACTCAATGTACTTCTCCAGGTCAATATATTCAGATGAGTGACCCTGTGGTCACCCCTTTCTCTCTCTCTCTCTCTCTCTGTCTCTGTCTCTCTCTCTCTCTCTCTCCCTCTGCTCCTACACTGTTAAAACAGTAAGCAAGTAGGATCGAGGTTGTGTTCAGGTTTGAAATTTTGAAAATTTTGATTTTCAGCTGATTCAAACCCACCTATTCTGGGAGGGAAAAATAATCCCTTTCGCGTCCCATTCCCTGTCCAATCACCAGCCTTAACCCCTGTCACCTCCATCTATTTCCAGTTTCTCATTTCCTGGCGGAGCGTCAGTTCCATTTCCTGTTGACTCTTTACCCATCTCGGGCCTCAGATTACACCAGAGCATGGTGAGAGACCACCCAAAATGTTTTCTGCTTGTGACTAGATGGTGGGCAAAGCCTCATACAGTGCTGCATCAATAGCATCTTTGTAAAGAACCAGAAATGCCCAGTAAGTGGAAAGGATAAGAAAAAGTACCTTTTTATAATAAAGTAAATATTTCAAATCCTTCATGGGAAATAAGGCAAAAACATTTCTTTAAAGTATTTTAAAATGTAAATAACTGAGACAAACAATCTGTGCAGAAAGAGACATTTGTTAAGTAGGAGATTATCTGTAGCTCTTATCTTCCAGGACTGGTCTGGTTATGATATTCATATACGACTAGAATAAGGGACAAATATTTTATTTCACTCAGTCTAAGTCCTGAAAATGTACATACTTCATGCACCAGTCTGTATAAATGGGTACCACATTATAAGTTTACTAACAAAGCTGAAAAGCAAATAAAAAGCAAAATGACTTCATGAATATAAAGTAGTTGAGCAACTGAAAATGGAGGAAAGGATTTTCACGATGATGGAGAAGGTCCCTGGCTAAGCAGAAATAGTGCCACAAACCTAAATCTGCAAATGCCTTCCTCAACCTAGCACCTACTTTCTCATGACATTGAGGGTAGAACAGGACAGGTAATGCTTTACATTTCTGAGGAGCAAAAAGGCAACAACACTTGAGTCAGATCCACAATTCATCATAATGATGTTCCGAACATGACTTGCACACTTTAGCCTGATCAGGAGGAGGGTAAACTTACCAGAGTTCATTAGAGAGGTAGGGTACCTTTTGGGAGAGGTAAGATATTCTTTTGGATACAATCCGAAAATGCCTTGAGGAAAGGTCAGGTATTCCTGAGGATGCTTAGTAGTAGACATGAATGTGCATAAAATGGGTAGATTCATCAAAGCTATCAAGGTCCTTGGAACAGTCAATGGAGATTCCAGGGAACAGCAGAAGAATGTGCTAACGAAACTGTCAGGTTTTCTACTGCAACACCGCTACATTTAAACTAAGTAGCGGGGGGGGAGGGGACAAACTGGATGTTTAAAAAAGTAATTGAAGGGAAAGTTAGAACAAGAGAAGTCAAGAAAGACAACTGTATCAATGAGGTAGAAAACTCGGAAAGGGATCATGTTGTAAGGTTGAGTGAAGTAGGGGTTGATGGGAAGGGTGAGAGCAGTAACAAATTAAAAATACTATATATGAATGTACAAAGCATTAGACATAAGATGGATGAGCTTGAGGCTCTTTTGGAAATTGGCAGATACGGTATTGTGGGGATAACTGAGACGTGGCTTCAAGTGGACAGGGCCTGGGAAATGAATATTCAAGGCTACACGGGCTATCGTAAGGACAGACTGACAGGCAGAGGGAGTGGGGTGGCCTTGTTGGTAAGGGAGGATATTCAGTCCCTTGCGCGGGGGAACCTCGAGTCAGGGGATGTAGAGTCAGTATGGATAGAGCTGCGAAATACCAAGGGTAAAAAGACTCTCTTGGGAGTCATCTACAAGCCCCCAAACAGTAATCTGGATGTCGGATGTAAGATGAATCAGGAGCTGAAATTGGTCTGTCGCAAAGATGTTACTACAGTTGTTATGGGGGATTTTAACATGCAGGTAGACTGGGAGAATCAGGATGGTATTGGACCTCAAGAAAGAGACTTTGTGGAGTGCCTCAGAGATGGATTCTTAGAGCAGCTGGTGCTGGAGCCGACCAGAGAGAAGGCAATTCTGGATCTGGTATTGTGTAACGAACCAGAATTGGTCAGGGACCTCGAAGTGAAGGAGCCATTGGGAAGTAGTGACCATAATACATTAAGCTTCAATCTGCAATTTGAGAGGGAGAGGGTACAGTCAGAAGTGACAGTACTTCTGTTGAATAAAGGGAACTACGGAGCTATGAGGGAGAACTGGCCAAAGTTCAATGGTGTAATACCTTAGCAGGGATGACAGTGGAGGAACAATGGTGGATATTTCTGTGTATAATGCAGAAGTTGCAGGATCAGTTCATTCCTAAAAGGAATAAAGATCCCAGGAGGAGGCATGGGTGGCTGTGGCTGACGAGGGAAATTAAGAAACATATAAAGTTAAAAGAGAAAATGTATAACATAGCAAAGGTAAGAGGGAAATCTGAGGACTGGGAAGCTTTTAAAGAGCAACAGAGGATTACTAAGAAGGAAATACGCAGAGGAAAAATGAGGTGCGAAGGTAAACTGGCCAATAATATAAAGGAGGATAGTAAAAGCTTTTTTAAGTATGTGCAAGGCATAAAAATGGTTAGGACTAAAATTGGGCCCTTGAAGACAGAAACAGGGGAATATATTACGGGGAACAAAGAAATGGCAGAAGAATTAAATGGGTACTTCAGATCTGTGTTCATTGGGGAAGACGCAAGCAATCTTCCTGAACTTAAGGGAATCTATATTTGCCAGGATTTGATGTTGGAGAGACTGTTAGGTCTGAAGGTTGATAAGTCTCCGGGGCCTGATGGTCTACATCCCAGAGTACTGAAGGAGGTGGCTCGAGAAATCGTGGATGCGTTGGTGATTATTTTCCAGAGTTCGATAGATTTGGGGTCAGTTCCTGAGGATTGGAGGGTGGCTAATGTTATACCACTTTTTAAGAAAGGTGGGAGAGAGAAAGCAGGAAATTATAGACCAGTTAGTCTGACCTCAGTGGTGGGAAAGATGCTGGAGTCTATTATAAAGGATGAAATTACAGCACATCTGGATAGTAGTAACAGGATAGGACAGAGTCAGCATGGATTTATGAAGGGGAAATCATGCTTGACTAATCTTCTTGAATTTTTTGAGGATGTAACTCTGAAGATGGACTATGGAGATCCAGTAGATGTAGTGTACCTGGACTTTCAGAAAGCTTTTGATAAAGTCCCACACAGGAGGTTAGTGAGTAAAATTAGGGCACATGGTATTGGGGGCAAAGTACTAGATTGGATTGAAAATTGGTTGGCTGATAGGAAACAAAGGGTAGTGATAAACGGCTCCATTTCGGAATGGCAGGCAGTGACCAGTGGGATACCGCAGGGATCTGTGCTGGGACCGCAGCTTTTTACAATATATGTTAATGATATAGAAGATGGTATCAGCAATAACATTAGCAAATTTGCTGATGATACAAAGCTGAGTGGCAGGGTGAAATGTGATGAGGATGTTAGGAGATTACAGGGTGACCTGGACAAGTTAGGTGAGTGGGCAGATGCATGGCAGATGCAGTTTAATGTGGATAAATGTATGGTTATCCACTTTGGTGGCAAGAACAGGAAGGCAGATTACTACCTCAATGGAATCAATTTAGGTAAAAGGGTAGTACAGAGAGATCTGGGTGTTCTTGTAGACCAGTCAATGAAGGCAAGCATGCAGGTACAGCAGGCAGTGAAGAAGGCTAATAGCATGCTGGCCTTCATAACAAGAGGAATTGAATATAGAAGCAAAGAGGTGCTTCTGCAGCTGGGCAGGGCCCTGGTGAGACCACACCTGGAGCACTGTGTGCAGTTCTGATCTCCAAATTTGAGGAAAGACATTCTGGCTATTGAGGGAGTGCAGCGTAGGTTCACGAGGTCAATTCCTGGAATGGCGGGATTACCTTACACTGAAAGACTGAAGCGACTGGGCTTGTATACCCTTGAGTTTAGAAGACTGAGAGGGGATCTGATTGAGACATATAAGATTATGAAAGGATTGGACACTCTGGCAGCAAGAAACATGTTTCCGCTGATGGGTGAGTGCCGAACCAGAAGACACAGCTTAAAAATATGGGGTAGACCACTTAGGACAGAGATGAGGAGAAACTTCTTCACCCAGAGAGTGGTGGCTGTGTGGAATGCTCTGCCCCAGAGGGCAGTGGAGGCCCAGTCTCTGGATTCATTTAAGAAAGAGTTAGAAAGAGCTCTCAAAGATAGTGGAATCAAGGATTATGGAGATAAGGCAGGAAGAGGATGCTAATTAGGAATGATCAGCCATGATCATATTGAATGGTGGTGCAGGCTCGAAGGGCTGAATGGCCAACTCCTGCACCTATTGTCTATTGTCTATTGTCTTGTCTATTGTCAATGGAACAATCAAGCTGTTAAAGTATTTAGATCTGATGCCCTTTAAATATTCGAGAAAAAATCTGTTTGCAATGTTGATAGAAAGAGTCAAAGTCTGCTATTTCACTTTACTTGTTGGAATAAGCCAGACGCCCATCATTATAGGATGAATGTTGCACGACCAATATTACAACCGATCATTATCACAGGGGGTGCCTGTCAGTTCAAATTTGATTAACATCATAAAGTGTTGGTGAAATTTTTGAATTGGGACTTGAATGGAGTAGTGTTTGTTTTATAAGGGACTAAAGGAAGTTAAATGTCATGAATGAGTTTTTGTCAGAGTGCTTTTAGTTTGAAGTAGTGAAGTCATTACGTAACACTAGCGAGCCTTGTTTAATCTCAACATGTGGCCGTGATTTCCCATATGGATATTGATGAATTGACATTGATGGTGTAAGGACAAAAGTGATGGTTGGAGGTCATGTGTTAACCTGAGATAACATTATTTAGGCATATGCTTTGTCGAGGGCTATGGAGTTGGTAGAGGGGCATAGGTTGCATGGAAGGTTTGAGGGGATAATGGGATTAGATAGAATGGCATAGGGTTGCATGGAAGGGATGAGAGAGGACTGTGTGAGAGGTGAGGGTCAGCAGGCTGCATTTTATTCTGATTACAACATACAGGGCAAAGTGCCAATATATCAACGCTGTCCATTTGCACAGCCCATATCTGTTGCTGCAGTCCGTGAGACCATATCTAAGCTCCTGGGCACGACTTGCATTATACCCACAACCCCAACCCCACCAGGAAATGAAAGTCAGAACATCGGAAACCCTTCCTCTGGGTTTGGGTTTGTGAAGCTGAGAATGCTCCTGTCCTGAGAGCAGAAATTCAGGCCTAAGGGTGGCAGTGAATAATTGTTTTAGGGCTACACGAATGCATATATTGAGGCTCCCCGTTGGGTAAAAAGACCAAGGTTTTCTCAAAGTATACTAATAGCCTATACTTGGTGCAGGAACAGAGAGACCTGAGGGATTAGTCTGAATGTAGTGGCTGCAGTTCTGGCCATCAGGAACACCCAGTTATAGTGCTTCTTCTCACATCTCAATTACACAAAGACGCTGCCTGCTTTTACTGGGCAACCTTCCAACATGGTGTAGTGCACTAATTCCTCTTCACCTCCCCCCACCCCACTCACTCATAGTATGTGAGTGGTGGTAACCTCCAAATTTTTCTACTCCTGAAGTTTTTTTCTCACAATCTGTTCATGGGCCAGCATTTAATGCCCATCGCTAATTTTGCCGAGGACATTTAAGATTTAACCATACTGCTATGGAGCTGGAGTCCCATGAAGATCAGATCAGATAAAATAATGATGGCAGATTTCCTTCCCTGAAGAACATTAATAAATCAAATGGGTTTTATGACAACAGTGGTTACATGGTCACTATTAGATCAGGTTGTTAAATGAGTTTAAATTCCATCATCTGCCATTGTGCATTTGAAAGATGCCCCATGGACATTAAGGAGAAAGTGAGGACTGCAAGATGCTGGAGATCAGTGCTGAAAATGTGTTGCTGGAAAAGCACAGCAGGTCAGGCAGCATCCAAGGAGCAGGAGAATCGACGTTTCGAGCATGATTCCTGAAGAAGGGCTCATGCCCGAAACCTCAATTCTCCTGCTCCTTGGATGCTGCCTGACTTGCTGCACTTTTTCAGCAACACATTTTCAGCCCATGGACATAAACCCAAGGTTCTGGATTACCAGGCAGTGACATTACCATTTTGCCACTGCCTCTCATGAATGCATTACATGGAGAGTTGCTCTCTGTCTCCTGCTTTTCCTCCTAATTTTCCAGCCTTTTCCCGGGGCAGAATTAATTTCACATTACATATATTCAAATTCATGAAGGTGACAATTTCACAGAAAAGGTTATGCTAAAAACATTTGAGACTTGACCAATCATAAATGGAGACACAGAATACAAAAGCAAGAAAGCTATGGTTTTAAAACACTGATTTGGCTTCAGCTGGAGATTGGTAACCATTTCTGATCATTGCAATTTAGGATATGACGAATTTTGGAAGAGTAAACTGGAGAATGGTTCTAATGGGATGAAGTTGTGTGGCTAAATTGAGAAGTTGAGATTGTTCTCCTTAGAACAGAAAGGTCAGGAGAGGATTTGATATATGTGTTCAAATTCAAATTTAGCTACTCTATGATGTTGACCTGAGAGGGTAAATGGGGCCTTGCATTAATGTGTCATCTGAAAGATCCACCTCCAAAGTTGCAGCTTTCCTTCAGCCCTGAAAGAAAGACTTGTATTTGTATAGTGTCTTTCATGACCACTGGATGTTTCAAAGCCTACAGGATACCTTTGAAGTGCAGTCACTGCTGAAATGTAAGAAGTTTTGTAGCCAATTTGCTCACTGGAGATCCCACAAACAATAATGTGACAATGACTGGTTTTTTTTTGCCTTTTAGAATCATAGAGATCTACAGGACAGAAACAGACCCATCAGTCCAACTTGTCCATGCCAACCAGATATCCTAAGTCAATCCCATTTTCCAGCATTTGGTCCATATCCCTCTAAACCCTTCCTATTTGTATACCCATCCAGATGCTTTTTAAATGTTGTAATTGTACCAATCTCCAACAGTTCCTCTGCCAGCTCATTCATACATGCACCACCCTCTGCATGAAAACGTTGCATCTTAGGTCCATTTTAAAACTTTTCTCTCTCACCTTAAACCTATGCCCTCTAGTTTTGGACTCCCCCATACCAAGGAAAATACATCATCTATTTATCCCATCCATGCCCCTCATGATTTTATAAACCTCTACAAGGTCACCCCTCAGACCTGATACTCCAGGGAAAATAGCCCCAGCCTATTCAGCTTCTCCTATGGCTCAAACCCTTCAACCCTGGCAACATCCTTTTAAATCAACATCCTTTTCCAAACCCTTGCAAGTTTCACAGCAACCTTCCAGTAAGAGGGAGACCAGAATTGTGCACTGTATTCCAAAACTGGCCTAACCAATGTCCTGTACAACCACAACATGACCTCCCAACTCTAATACTCAATAAAGGCAAACATACTAAATACCTTCTTTATTATCCTATCTACCTGCTACTCCACTTTCAAGGTACTACTTGAAGGAATGCATATTGACGAGAAAGCTGGGAATATCTCCCTTCTCTTTCAAATGGTATCATGGGACATTTTACATTCAAAGGGCAGGGAGAACTTCACTTTAATATCTCATTCAAAAGATAGCACGGTCACTGGCCCAGCATTTCACAGCATTGTCCCATAGTATCTCTTGCTATGGTCAAGTCCTGGAAAGAGATTTGAATCCACAGTCTTGTCACTCAGATATGAGTATACTATGAACTTTACATAGCTGACACAGTACAGATGAGTGATAGCAATGGTTTAAAGGTAAGTTCTTTCCTTATTTTAACCCCTTTAGACAGATTATGGCACACTTCCTTGGTCTTCTACGCTGACATGGGACATGAACACATATATTCTGTTCTAGAGGCAGGGGCATTACCACCTCACCATAAAATCTTTATCTCAATTATCAATTCTATCATTGTTAAACATATTATTTACCTGAAAAGCAGAACTGTCTGTTAAAAATAAATACATTCTTGACAGGTAATTGCATTATATTCTTGGTAGGGTAGAAGTTACTGTCACCAGTATTATCAATGAAAATTTAATTTTACTGATATCTAGTTCTTTTGTCCACTACTTTAATGAAGGCGCTAACCCAGACATAGTATCCTGTTAAAATAACTGATGTTTGATACATGTGCAATGAACAATCGTGTGATTACTTTCCGACCTTAATTACTCTCTGATCGTGTTATGAGCAACCTTTGCTGGAGAAAACTAAAGGCAGTGACATTCCAAAGAAGTTGCAAGAAAAATCAATGGTGTTGATTTTTTTAAAATGCTAAAATATGGGTAGGGCTTGAATTCGATTTCTGCTTTTCATACTGAGTAAAATCTTTTTTCTTCTCTGAAACCCTATGCCTTATAGTGCCCCTCTACTTATTGCTTATAGTCTGCAGTATTAAATGGATTCCACAGCAAATGTTTCATGTATCGGATTGGGGGGAGGGGATGGTTGGGATCATGGTGAACACAAGCAGAGAGCAGTTATTTTCTGCAACTGAATTGAGGAATATAAATCAGAAATTGTTCAAGGAACCTGATTTCAAAATCACCATGAAGTCGGTGCTCCTTCAGGAACACCAACATAAAAGGCCTGACCAATTTAGGAGTGACTCAATGACCCTGCAGATCAAAGGTCTATGGTGCTAAATTAGTTACTGTGCTTATTTTAAGCCTGCAACATAGTATAATTATTTTGGGTTTGTACCCCTGTCACGTTATCCTCAATGTAATTCTGGAGCAAGTAACTCAGCTCCTGATTCCCCAACACACGTTCATCATCCACAAGGAACAAGTGAAGAACATTGTAGAAAATTCTCCGACGTCCAATGACAAGTGCAGTCCCAAAAGCGCTCAAGAATGTTTGCACCATTTCAGACAATTCTGCCTACTTGATTGATACCCAGTCCAGAGCTAATGCACAGTGGCAGCAGTGTTTATCATGTAATAAACATCACAGCAACTTGCCAGTGCTCCTTCAACAGCAACTGCAAATATGAATAGGATAAATAGACAAGATCTTTTCCCTGGGGTGGGCAAGTCCAGAACTAGAGGGCATAGGTTGGGAGTGAGAGGGGAAAAATTTTAAAGGAACCTAAGGTGCAATTTTTTCATGCAGACGCTGGTGCGTGTGTGGAATGTGCTGCCAGAGGAAGTGGTAGAGGCTGGTACAATTACAACACTTAAAAGGTATCTGGGTGGATATATGAATAGGAAGAGTTTAGAGGGATAGCAACCATGTGCTGGCAAATAGTATTACTTTAGTTTAGGATATCTGGTCAGTATAGATGAGTTGGACTGAAGGGTCTGTTTCTGTGCTATACATCTCTATGACTCTACAACTACACCCTGTACTAGCACGAACTGGGGTTGTCCAATGTTTATCCTGTGGGCCAAAGGTGAGCTGCCTTGCCTTATAAAGGTAAATGGAAGAGAATGACTCCGTAAAGAGCTGGTCCTCTAATCACAGGCCCTTTTCTCACTCTGTTTAGATTGAAAAGCAATCATGTATAAATGGCTGTCCTAGTCTGCCATAGTCATGTATCTTTAATCATGAGGCAAACTCCCAGAAGGCACACATTTCTGTAAAGGCCTGTGTTGAATACACTATATTATCGTAGACTCAAGACAAGGTGTCAGAAAAGGTGAGTTTTCAAAGCTGAAATATAAAGCACAATTGCAGAGCTGTGAGCTGCCATTAAAAATAAAAACAAAATCACATTGAGAACACAATTAAGAGAAAATGGTTGCAGCTTTTCCCCTACTAGTTCCTATGAAAATGTCTGGTACTGTCAGACAGAACTTGGAATTTTTCCATGAACAATGGCAGATTTATGCAAGAGCAACTGACTTGTTGAGCAAACCAGAACAAGTGCATTTTGCTACACTTTTATCATAGTGAGGAAGAGACTGTTTCAAACATATTCCATCATAAATCTCTCTCAAGAGCAGAAAAGGTTTAAAAGGTTTTAAGGCACACTTTCAGCCCCAAGGTAATGTTGCATATGAACGGTAAATATTCAATATTAAGGAACAAAATGAAAAGAGTCCACTGATCTCATACCCATCACCCTGGCTGCAGAAACCTCTGAGTTTGAGAAATTAAATGGTAAGTGAATTAGAAACGGAACTGTACTCTGCATAATGGATCCAAAATTGAAAGCATGTCTACTAAGTGAGGACAAACCTACACCCAGCAGAATACCTGACCTGTGCAGCAGTGTTGAGATTGTGAATATACAGCTAGAGCATATCCATGGCATAACAAATCAGCTCTTGCACTGTACTGATGGATACTCCAAGCATATAGTATGGAACCACAGACAAGTCTAGTTCAGAGGCAGGCCCTGGGGACCTGGATTCAAATCCCAGCCCAGCAAATGGTAGAACTTGAATTCAATTTTTTTAAAAAGCCTGAAATTAAGAATCTACTTTAATCTATCATTGATTGTCATAAAGCCTCACCTCGTTCACTAATACATGTCAGGGAATCAAATCTGCCTCACCTGGTCTAGCCTGCATAGGACTCCAGATCCATAGCAAATTGACTAACTTAACTGCCCACTGGGCAATTAGGGATGGGCAATGAATGCTCGTGATGCCCTCAGTCAATGAATGAATAAATAAAAAATGGCAGAATGCAAGTGATAATGGAACATCATTGCAAAGAGAAGAAGGCATTTCCAACTTGGGGAAAGCAATGTTCTCATTGCAAAATATTGAGTCACTTTGCACATAAGGTCAGGTTGAAAAGAAGCACAACAAGCCAGTACAGATAGCCACTGAAGAGATGGCAGATGATGATCTGACAAATAGTGATACATCATGCAACAGGTTTGTTTAGTTAAATCAATAGCGAACCGCAATGTCGTGACTGTTGGAATGAGGCCTGCAGAAGGAGAACGTCAGGTCAACATAAAATGTTAGATAGACACCAGTGCATCATACAATGCCATGACCTTCACAGCAGTGCAAACAGCTCAACATGGTGATTGAAAAAATAAAGTGCTTGAAAGTAAAGTTAGGATTACATGATTGAAGCACACTCGTTAAGGGCACAGCTTACCCATTACAATAACATGAATGAGGATCTGAAATTCCAGATCATAGATGGCAAGTAAATGTAATTCATCTCAGCCAGAGCAAGCCTAAACCTTGAATGTGATGAAAGAGATTCACAATGTGTCACTACTATCTGATTCAAAATGCCTGCAAGAATTGTTCCTCTGATTAAAGTGAGGCATATTTAAGCAGATGCATATTTACAGATATGCTGTTGAGAGCAGCCCTCTTGCTGAAAAAATTGAAGGATGCTACAACAGAATGTGAAGTCTTCCAAATTCAACATGAAGCCGCAATCCATCATGCTGTGAAGGTCATCCATCAGCAGAGATATTGAAAAAATCTGATGAGTGCCCTGCTAAAAACAAGCAAACTAACCAACAAGATACAAATTTCCAACTGTTATGAGAAGTAGCGATGCCAGAGAGCTGTAAGATAATATAAAGTCACCATATCCCTACCAGACCACAGGGCTGCTCTCTCATCAGAGAGATGACTGGTGCCAGTTTAACCTGAGGGTCACCACACCACAGGCTAGGGGAAAGGTTGAGAAGGAGAGCCCTTCATGGTAAACTCAGCCAGTGAAGGAATTGAACCTATGCTGTTAGTATCATTCTGCATCATGAACCAGCCATACAACCAATTGAGTTAGCTAATCCCCAATGGGACATGGAGGTGAATTAACAGCCCAAGATGGTATATTGTATGAAGGAACTAAAGTAAGTATCTGGAAGGAATCGAGAGGTGAGATGGCAAAGCACATTTATGCAACTCACCAAGGAATCGAATCAGGTCTGAGGAAGTCAAGAGATGTGCTCCATTGGCCAAATATGAACAACAAAATAAATGACTATATCAGCAATACAGGGCTTGTAATGAGAAGCAAGCTAGCGAGGCACTGTTAACACATGTCATCCAAGAAAGACCATGGATGAAACTGGAAAGAAACCTCTTTGTGCGCACAAGAAGTAATTACATTAAAGAAGCAAATTATTACTTTGACTACTGGAAAGTGGACCAGTTGACTCCAGTGAATACTGTTGAGATTTTAGAACACCTAAAGTAAACCTCAACAGTTGTAGTATTCCCAATATTGTCACAAGTAACGGTGGCCCTCAATTCACAAGTGAAGAATTTAGTTCCTTCGTGAAAATCTGGGAAATTCAACACATCATCTCCACACTATCCCCAGTCAAATGAAAAGGCTGTGAAAATTATCAAAGGAATCTTAAAGAAATTAAACTAAACCCACGCAGATGTATACAAGGAAATCCTCATGTAATGAGGGCATGGAAAGTAGTCCAGTCAGCACACAAATTACTCTTGCAATAGCAAAAATGCCAATATCCCCAGAATTAGTAACAGTGTGAATGCAAAGATAAAGATGAAACGTCAGAATGCTATATTTTATTTCAACAAATCAGTAATATTGAAGAACCAGTCAGGGTGCAAACTTTCAATGATCTCAACAAAAGGCCTCATCCCTGATAAAGGGCTTTTGCCTGAAATGTCGATTCTCCTGCTCCTCGGATGCTACCTGACCTGCTGTGTTTTACCAGCATCACACTCTTCGATTCTGATCTCCAGCATCTGCAGTCCTCAATTTTTCTAAACAAAAGGCTGTCCAAGTAGCCACTTGGCACCTGCATGGAGCCGAAGAATGTGGCACTGGTAACGCACAGCCAGTCAGGAAGCATCCGAGGAGCAGGAGAATCAGCGTTTTGGGCATAAGCCCTTCATCAGGAAAGAGACCTGTAGCCCAAAGGGGCTGAGAGATAAATGAGTGAGCATTGGGGTTGTGGGGAAGGTGGCTAGGAATGTGATAGGCAGATGAAGGTGATAGTTCAGAGAGAAGGGTAGAGCGGATAGGTGGGAAGGAAAATGGACAGTCGGAAAGTTCAACAGGGTGGTGCGGAGTTGGAAGGCTGGAGGGTTGGATCTGGGATAAGGTGGGGGGAGGGGAAATGAGAAAACTGGTGAAATCCACATTGATCCTATGTGGTTGGAGGGTCCCAAAGTGGAAGATGAGGCATTCTTCCTCCAGGCGTGGGGTAGTCAGGATTTGGCAGTGGAGGAGGCCCAGGATTGCATGTCCTTGGCAGAATGGGAGGAGAAGTTAAAGTGTTCAGCCACCATGCGGTGGGCTTGTTTAGTGCATGTGTCCCAGAGATGTTCTCGGAAACATTCCGCAATTTTGCAGAGGAGACCACATCGGGAACAACAGACACAGTTATTGGCATGTGTAGAAGTACAGGTAAATCTCCGTCAGATGTGGAAGATCCTTTGGGGCCTTGACCAGAGGTAATGGGGGAGGAATGGGCACAGGTTTTGCACTTCTTCCCATGGCAGGGGAAGGTGCTGGGAGTGGAGGGTGGGTTGGTGGGTGATGTGGACCTAATAAGGGAGTAGCGGAGGGAATGACCTCTCTGGAATACAGATAGAGTTGGGGACACACACACACACACACACACACACACACACTACACACACACCTCTTTGTCCTTCTCCTAGCTGCCCAAAAAACTGTCAATGTCAATGCATTGGGCTGGGAGAAAGGGAAATCTTTGACCGGGGCCAACACATTATTGTTTACCTCCTCAGACAAATACAAGCTCAATGTTCATTTAACTCAAGTTTTTATCTCAGTCCCAGTCCCCTTCCTCTTTGCTGGTGATACAGTCAGTGGCCTAGTCTGTCTCTTGCTCTAGCTCTGATGCTTAATCAAAAAGGTTTTATTGGTTATATCTGCTGTTTTGCACATTATAGTGGGCAACTTTATTAAGTATTTGTTTTTAGGTAATCAGTTTGCTTATTTGATACCTTCTAGTAAGTTACCTATGTTTTCTTCTTTCTTAAATTAAGTTTGACAATCACGTTTTTAGTCTTTTGCCAAACCTTAACTGTCTAGAACTTAAATGCAACCTGTCACATGGGAAGGTTGGACGACTCTGACCCAGAAGGACAAGGGCAGAAAATACATTGGATCACCACAACCTGTAACTTCCATTCCAAGCTGCGTACCATCCTGAGTTGGAACGCTATCATTGTTCCTTTATCATCATTGGATTAAAATCCTGGAGCACCTTCCATAACAGTTCTGTGCTTGTGACTACAGCAAAAAGAACTGTAGCGATTGTCAAAGTCTTTTATCGATCTGAAACAAGACTCAGACAAATGATTCCTTTGTCCAAACCAATCTTTACTTTTCTTGTATGCAAGGGGAGAGATTACCTATTCACGTTATAGGTAACAACTCCAACAAGCAATTTAAAAAACAATTTTTTTTATAATATAAACATGGGAAAATCTCTATGCGACTATTCGGCAAGTGGTATGTACAAAATTGCAAAAATGGGCCTAACTGATAGAAAATGAAATTTAATGCTGTTCATTGGGACTGTCTGTTCTTTCCCAGACCTTTCCCATGGATTCTGGCCAGAAGATGTCTGCTTGCTTAAGCTACAATTTTCTGCACACTAGCCACCAGCAATACCAAACTCAAGCCTCAAACCACTCTGTCCATCATGCTTGCCCCAAACACATTTTATTATACCACATGGTTCAAGAAGGCAGTTGGCCATCAGCTTTTCAAGGATTGCTTGTTGAATTTGGATGAGCATTCCTACTCTTCCCAGCAAAACGTAATTTAACATTTATGGGTCTAGATTAGAGTGGTGCTGGAAAAGCACAGCAGTTCAGGCAGCATCCGAGAAGCAGTAAAATCAATGTTTCGGGCAAAAGCCCTTCATCAGGAATACAGGCTAATTTAACATTTATCTTTGGTGATCCTTTTGTAACTCAGCATTAGGCCAGTTGCATTGTAGAGCTCATCAGTACCATTCAAACAATGCTGGGAAGTGAGGGTCAAGCATTTACTTGGTTTCAATGCTACCGAACAAAGAACAAAAGAAATTACAGCAGAGGAATAGGCCCTTTGGCCCTCCAAGCCAGCACTGATCCAAATCCTCTATCTAAACCTGTCACCTATTTTCTAAAGATCTGTATCCCTTTGCTCCCTGCCCATACATGTATCTGTCTAGATACATCTTAAATGATGTTATCATTCCCACCTCTACCACTTCCGCTGGCAACTTATTCCAGGTACGCATCACCCTCTGTGTAAAGAACTTTCCATGCATATCTCCCCTAAACCTTTCCCCTCTCACTTTGAACTCATGACCCTTAATAACTGAGTCCTCCATTCAGGGAAAAAGCTTCTTGCTATCCATCCTGTCTAAAGCGCTCATGATTTTGTAGACCTCAATCCGTCTTTCTAATGAAAATAATCCAAATCTATTCAACCTGTCTTCATAGCTAGCACCCTCCATACCAGGCAACTCCTGGTAAACCTCCTCTGCACCCTCTATAAAGCATCCACACCCTTTTGGTAATATGGCAACCAGAACTGTATGCAGTATTCAAAATGTGGCCAAACCAAAGTCCTATATAACTGTAAAATGACCTGCCAACTCTTGTACTCAATACCCCATCCAATGAAGGAAAGCATGCCGTATGCCTTCTTGACCACTTTACTGACCTGCATTTCCTCCTTCATGGTACAATGGATCTGAACACTCAGATCTCTTTGTACATCAATTTTCTCCAGAACTTTTCCACTTACTGTACAGTTTACTCTTGAATTAGACCTTCCAAAATGCATCACCTCACATTTGCCTGAAGTAAATCCATCTGCCACTTCTCTGCCAATCTCTCCAACCTATCTACATTCTGTTGTATTCTCTGACAGTCCCCTTCAATATCTGGTATTCCACCAATCTTGGTGTCACCTGCAAACTTGCTAATCAGGCAACTGATACCTTCCTCCAAATCATTTATAGATATATCACAAAGAACAGTGGTCCCTCTGGAACACCATTGGTCACAGGTCTTCATTTAGAGAAACTCCCTTCCACTACTACTCTCTGAGTCCTGTTGCCCAGCCAGTTCTTTATTCATCTAGCTAGTACACCGTGGACCCCATACGACTTCACCTTCTCCATCAGCCCATTGGGGAACCTTATCAAGTGCCTTACTAAGGCCAAGTATATGACATCTACAGCCCTTCCCTCACCAACCAACTTTGTCACCTCCTCAAAGAATTTTATTAGGTTTGTAAGACATGACCCTCCCCACACAAAACCATGCTACCCCTTACTGATAAGCCCATTTTCTTACAAATGGGAGTAGATCCAATCCCTCAGTACCTTCGCCAGCAGCTTCTCTACCACTGATGTCAGGCTCACCAGTCTATAATTACCTGGAGTACCCCTACTACCCTTCTTAAACAAGGGGACAACATTAACAATCCAGTCCTCTGGGCCCTCACCTGTGTTCAAGGATGCTGCAAAGATATCTGTTAAAGCCCCAGCTATTTCCTCTCTCACTTCCCTCAGCAACATGGGCTAGATCTTATTCAGACCTGGGGACTTGTCTACCTTAATGACTTTTAGAATACCCAAAACTTCCCCCCTTGTTATGCCAACTTGACCTAGAGTACTCAAAGGTCTATCTCTAATCTCAACATCTATCATGTCTCTCTCCTCAGTGAATACCAATGCAAAGTACTCATTAAGAATCTCATCTACTTTCTCTGACTCCATGCATAACTTTTCTTCTTTGTCCTTGAGTGGGCTAACCCTTTCTCTAGTTACCCTCTTGCTCTTTATATATGAAAAAAAGGCTTTGGGGTTTTCTTTAACCCTGTTTGCTAACGATATCTCATGACCCATTTTAGCCCTTTTAATTCCTCATTTCAGATATTCTTCCAAAGCTTTGTCTGTCTTCAGTAGCCTAGACCTTATGTACACATCCTTTTTTCTCTTAGTTGGTCTCACAATTTCACCTGTCATCCATGGTTCCCTAACCTTGGCATTCCAATCTCTCATTTTCACAGGAACATACCTCTCCTGAACGCTAATCAATCTCTCTTTAAAAGCCTCCCAAATGTTAAATATGGATTTCCCTTCAAACAGCTACTCCCAATCTACATTCCCCAGCTCCTGCCGAATTTTGGTAATTGTTGGCCTTCCTCCAATTTAACACTCTTCCTTTAGGATCACTCTCGTCTTTGTCCATGAGTATTCTAAAACTTACGGAATTGTAATCACCATTCCCAAAGTAATCTCCGACTGAAACATCAACCACCTGGCCGGCTCATTTCCTAACACCAGGTCCAGTATGGCCCCTTCCCGAGTTGGACTATTTACATACTGCTCTAGAAAACCCTCCTGGATGCTCCTTTAAAATTCTGCTCCATCTAGACCTCTAACACTCAGTGAATTCCAGTCAATGTTGGGATAATTAAAATCTCCTGTCACTACAACCCTGTTGCTCCTACATCTTTCCATGATCTGTTTACATATTTGCACCCCTATCCCATGTTCATCATTGGGAGGCCGGTAGTACAGCCCCAACATTGTTACTGCACCCTTCCTATTTCTGAGTTCTGCCCATATTAACTTACTACTCGAGTCTTCCATAGTGCCCTCCTTCAGAAGGCTGCGATTTCTTTTTGACCAGTAATGCAACTCCTCCACCCCTTCTACCTCCAACTCTATCCCACCTAAAGCATCGATATCCTGAGATTTT
The DNA here is from genome assembly GCF_020745735.1 of Hemiscyllium ocellatum. NCBI lineage: Eukaryota > Metazoa > Chordata > Chondrichthyes > Orectolobiformes > Hemiscylliidae > Hemiscyllium > Hemiscyllium ocellatum. The sequence continues at coordinate 18,590,073 of NC_083417.1, read as the reverse complement.
AAGCTGCCAATCATGCCCTTCCCTCAACCAAGTCTCAGTTAAAGCAATAACATCATACTCCCAGGAACTAATCCAAGCCCTAGGTTCATCTGCCTTACCTACTATACTTCTTGCATTAAAATGAATGCCCCTCAGACGACCAGTCCCTTTGCATTCATCATCTGCTCACTGTTTCCTCTTCCCCTTAGTCACGCTGACTTCATTATCTAGTTCCTTGCAGGCTTTAGTTACTACTTCACTACTGTCCTCTAACCTCATTTGGTTCCCAACCCCCTGCTGCATTAATTTGAATCCTCCCAACAGCATTAGCAAAAGTGCCACAATGACATTGGTTCCAGTCTGGCCTAGGTGGAGACTGTCCAATTTGTAATAGTCCCGCCTCCCCCAGAACTGGTCCCAAATATTTGAACCACACCCTCCTGCACCATCCCTCAAGCCACGCATTCATCCTGTTTATTCTATCATTCCTAATCTGACTTGCGTGTGGCACTGATAGCAATCCTGAGATTACTACCTCTGAGGTCCTTTTTTTTAAAATTGGCTCCTATCTCCCTAGATTCTGCTTGTAGAACCTCGTCCCATTTCTTACCTAGATCGTTTGTGCCAATATGCACCACAATAAGTGGCTGTTCACCCTCCCCAGTGAGAATTTTCTACTGACCTGTAATGTCACAACAATTTACGAGCCCAGACTGTGTCCATGCATTTTGAGCAAGATGTCTGCACCAGACGATTTCAACAGAACATTGGGAAGGACTCCTTCCAATGAACACTGACCACTTGACAGGACAAGCAATATTGTTTTTCAAATCAGCTTCTCAAGTTCAATTATGGATGGGCAATAATGGGTGTTCTTTCCATTGATTCTCACATCTCGTGAATATGCAATAATTTATAGTGTTTGTTTTAAAAATACTTTATCCTTTTGTCTCTATTAACTTAATGTTAATTTTTTTGTTACTGTGAATCTTTAACTGCAGATGAAGTGACATATGATCAATGTGAAAATAATGACTTGAAAAAAATCTCCAGCTATTGTTCCAAATATTTTCATCAACTCTTACTTTGTTCATAATTTATTAAACATGGGCATATTTTGGACGTAAACGTTGCTGCAGTGTTTCATTAGGCTCAATGAAAACATATCGAAGCAATGTATTTGACTGTATTCTGAGGTTTGTTATAGATTAATGCCACAGTATTAAGTTACAATGCAAGTATTGCCACACGGGCTAATACTCAACTTTTTATGATGTGTTTTGACTTACTTAAGAGTGAACGTAATCCAAAGTTCAGACATTGGGTCACATTAAAAAAAGATGCAATCAGTTATTTGGTGGACTTAGAGAACATTGACTTACTTTTAAAACAAAAGTGATTAGGGTAACTATATTTTTAAAATTAGAGGGGTTGGCTTTAATAACCCCTGGTCCCCTGATATTAGGTAATTAAAGATAAGTAGATTCCTTACACAAGGAGATTCTAACCAGTCCAAAGCCTGACCTGCCCAGCTAGTACAGGCATGATGGGCTGAAATGACTCCTCCTGTGTTGTAACACCTTAGTGGTTCTGTTATTAGGTTTTGCACAAATCCAGGTCCTATCAATAAAACTGTTGGGATTGTTGCATGGAAGCATTAGGGACTTCTCCCCTGGCAGAAGCTTCTCTGCATTTGGTCTAAAGACAGAAGGAACCAACCTGGTAAGTTGAAAACTTACCTGGTAAGTTATGAGTGGCATGGTGGCTCAGTGGTTAGCACTGCTGCCTCACAGCACTAGGGTCCCAGGTTTGATTCCAGCCTTGGATGACTGTCTATGTGGAGTTTGCAAATTCTGTGTGGGTTTCCTCCCACAGTCACAAAGATATGCAGGTCAGGTGAATTGGCCATGCTAAATTGCCTATAATGTTAGGTGGGCACTAGGTGCATTAGTTAGAGGGAAATGGGTCTGGGTGGGTTACTGTTCGGAGGGTCGGTGTGGACTGGTTGGGTTGAAGGGTCTGTTTCCACACTGTAGGGAATCTTAAAAACAACCTCTCTTTGTGGGACATACTAGAGCAGAAGTGATTTTTTTTTGCCATCACAGTCTTCCCTGCCTCAGACATCAACCCCCCCCCCCACTTCCTCACGCCACCACCAACAGCCCCCATTTCTCTTTCACTTGTTTAGCTGTTTCTCAATGTATCATAGCTCAGAATCACTTTTCAAAAACCTCCCACTGCTTCTCGCAGCTGCATTGGCTCTCTCCTTTAAAAGAAACAGGCTGTCTCTAGTCATTCACAACGTCAGACTTCCTGCTAACTCATGCAGCCCTTGGAGCAGCGCAGCTAGGACTGGCTCCAAGCAGAAATCCTTTCAAAAAAAGCAGACAGCAGCACTTTAGTGAGCTGCTGCCAATGCAACACGGGTTAATCAGACTTGAAGACCGCAGGTGTACCAATTTAATCCTCTTTCGGTATGGGTTCCAGACACACCTCTTTGTGATTCAGTCTTTTAACAAAATGAGCATCCCCACAATGTAATCATTCTTTCGACCATCATAAATTACAGCAGTGTAAATACACTTTTGTGCCTTTTCACTCTTTCATGTTTGAGTGGAACTGTAAACTTATTGTGTATTCGAATTCACACATCCCAGACTTTCATATTTGTAAGGAGTACAGAAGGCAACATTGGTGAATGAGGGCATTTTCAAGGGCAGGGTGGGGGAAGGGTGTTGGGTATTTTTGTGGATGACAACCAGTGAGCAGGATGGTTAACTGGCAGCGATCGTGTCTGACAAGCTGTGGATTACCAGACTGGCATCAAGATGCTATGTGCTAGAAGGGGAGAGAGTGGTATGCCAGGCTAGCCAATGTAAATTGCAGGAGGCAATGCGGTTGCAATCATGGAGAGTAAGAGTCCCAGGACAGCAGAGGCCTGCTTGTTGAAATCGGCAGAGGACTCCTATTCTTCTCGGTACAAATTAATCCCATACTTATCTTTGGTGAGCCTTCTGCAACTCAGCGTTAGAGCATTCCAACTGTGTTGGGAAGTGAGGGTCAAGCATGTATTTGGTTCCAGTGCTGCTGAATTGTAACGTCACAACAATCTATTACCCCAGATTGTACCCTAATTCTTGAGTCTGCTTTTTGAGTGAGATTTCCGCACCAGGTTATTTTAACAGAACGTTGTGTATGTGACTCCTTCCCATGGACACTGACTGCTTGACATGCCCCACAATATCTCTTCAGATCAGCACAGCCCCTCTACTTTGAAGTGCAGCTGAGGCCTCAGGATCTGAGCTGACACTTAGGTTACAGCTTTTGAATTCTTATCACCGTCAGTGGCCTTTCAATTGCTCACAAAGGTGAAGGGCAGTGGCACTTCTGATGATGACGAATATGTGCTCAATGTGACCCTTTGGCCTTTTGAAGAGGTCTGAAAATCCAAATGGACTTACTCAGATAATAATATCGTTCATAATCAAAGAGAATCTGTTTTAAATTCTTTAGCAAATTATCTTTGGTTTTGTTCTGCAGCTGGTGATTATACCGAATCTTGAACTTTATTAAAAACAGCCAAGGTAATTCATGCCATGTATATTTTCTTTTATGATGCACTGCATCTTGCAAAATAGCTGTAGCTGACAAATAATGATTAAGCATCGAATAAGGTTGCACACCTATTGATTAAAGGAAACAGTATTTGTAGAAAATGGGACAAGATGCTTATGATTTTAATGCTGCAGCAGTAAAGGCACTTATTAATATGACAGTCACCATTATCGGCAAACGGCAGAATCTTGTTATGGCAGGGTGTGATGGTGTGGTAGTGGTGTGGTGGTGATGGTGGTGGGGTGGGGAGGGGGGTGGGGGAGGGTAGGGGTGGTGGTGTACTCTCTGGTAGGTTGGAGAATTGGCAAACTGTAGTGCCTGTTTTTAGGAAAAACCCCTGGACCACGAGCCAGTCATGTAATGGTGAAGCCACTGGTGGGTCTTGCCCTATAATCAAGATGCTTGGATGGAGGTCCCAATTCATGAGAGCTCCTAGCTAATTAAGCCATGCACTCATCAATGCTACTTAGGAATCTGTAGCTGCTAAAAGATGGACACTCTGTCCTCCATACTATCCTCCAGTATCCCAGCATCAATGAGGACCCAGGTGAGATGCACATAATGTGGAGTGAGCATAAAATTTCAGGGTGGGAAGGTGCAAGGGTTGGGTATCACAGTGAGTGGTAATTTAATAAGCAAAAGTGGGGGTTGGGGAGTGATTCTCATTGTTTGTCCCCTCAGCTAATGTCCAGTGCCCCCAACATGGCATTGATTATTTTGATTGAGGGAGAAATCCTGTCTTTGATCCATCCTGACAAGTTGCCCACACAGCTTGTCCTGGACATGGCAACACGCCCACCTATAGCATCAGGATAACGCCCTTAAATGATCTTCCATTGACTATTTAAGGGCAACTGATCTGAAAATTGTGGGCTTATTTGCCCAGAACTTCATTCTAGTGCTGTTGACAAGAGATAGATAGGTTCTTGATCAGTACAAGAATCAAAGGTTATGGGGAAAGTGGATGTGAGGTCTGTCAGATCATTCATGATCTTATTGGATGACAAAGGAAGCTTGAGTGGTCAAATGGTCTCCACCTGTTCCTGTTTATTATGAGAAGGCAGTAGGGTTCATTTATAACACCATCCTGCCGAATTCAATATCCTTCCTACCCCCAAGCTTACACAATATTCTGCCTCTTGTGTCAGTTGCTAATGTTCATCTCTGAGATAGAATCTTCTGATTTTTATCAACTAGGTAAAAACAATGACTGCAGATGCTGGAAACCAAATTCTGGATTAGAGTGGTGCTGGAAAAGCATAGCAGTTCAGGCAGCAACTTTTCCAGCACCACTCTAATCCAGAATCTTCTGGTTTTTAGTCACATGACAGTGTGGTACTGAAAGGTTGCTCTATTGTTGAAGTTTTATCTTTAAGAGGAGGTGCTAAACTGGAGCTCTGTGTGCCTTCTGTTGCACTATTTCAAAGAAAAGCAGGGTTATCCTTGGCCAATTTTTATCCTTCAATTGTTATCAAAACAGCAGATTATAGGATCATTATCCCATTGATGCTTTTGGCAGCTTGCTGTGTGCAAATTGGCGCCATGTTTTCTACATTACAGCAGTGACTATACTTCAGAACTGTTCCTTTCACTACAAAGTACTTGGGATATGTCATACACTCAGGTGTTAAACTGATGCAAATCTTTCTTTGTAAGAAAATCAATATACAATATTCTTCACTGATATCAGTTATGACATAAAGATAATTTGGAATGACTAGGATAAAGGAGGACTAAAAACAGTGCTTAAATCTTATTTTTTTGTCATAATGATGATCTTCCATTGAAAAATTCCCACTCCCATGAACTGAAAATTGACCTCAGGTGCCTTGTACTACCAGAGCAATCACTGAGCATTGTACAGATAGCCTCCAAAGTCCTATTTCTGTATGTCTTCCTTCTTATTGTCAGATTCCTATATGTTGTACACTATATTGATTTTTAAAAGTATACCTATGATTCCACATAAGAGAGACTACAGCTACATGTAACAACAATAATGTGACTTGGATTTTAGAACTGGATTTATTTATTTTAGTGATTGAAGGTATTCTCCCCTCTACCACAGCTTCTGCCCCTGATAGTGGAGAAAGGAGATGTCTCCTTCTATCTGCCCGGGCAAGGAGACTGTAACTTCAGTTTGCTAGTATTGGCCAACCTTTAATCAGTTTTACTCACAACTGGATATTTGGAGTCAGCCAGATTCCTGAACAGCATGCCATGAACTTTATTCTACATTCATACCCATGGGATTCCATGCAGGAAAGTTTTATACAGTAAAACATTGTTAAAGCTGAAAGCTATTGCACCTCGTTTAGAAAACAAGGGGGAGGGGAGAACCAAGAGATCAAATTATACACTGGCATAGTTATTAAACCCAATAGCTTAGTATATAATACATTAGGCTATTATTTTAGCAAGACCTGAAAAGACTTGTACTAAATCTAGGCCCATACCATCAATCTGTTGATCCTGCTGCCTGCAAAAGTACTTTTGTTTAAAGGAAGATTATCTTGGGAATGCTACCTGAGTATAGGTCATGATAAACAAAAGTCTGGGAATTATATTGCTGGCTTACGTTCATACCTGCCACAATTACAATAAAGAGTGAAGGCTCAGTTTTATAGAAGCATTACTGTAACAGGGTTACGAGCCTTTCAGAATTGTACAGCAATCGGCATGAATTAAAGGATCATCTCTAAGATGCTACTGGAAAAGAAGAATGAGCAGGGTCACAGGGAGAGGTTGGTGTGCCAGGTGGGGGTTCCGGGTAAGTATGGGAGTAATACAAACAGTCCTGGAGAAAAATCGCAGCAGTATTCAAACAAATTGTACACTTTTATTAATTTTGAATTTTTAAAATTACAGTTAAAAACATTGAACATGGCAACAATAACAGATAAGAACAAATTCACTTTCCAGTTGATTTTGGGAGATAGTACAGGGTTTGATAGCTGTGAATTAGAGTTGTACCTGCATACAGTTGAGTCTTTGAATCTCCAATCACAGCCTAATGGACAGTGAGGCACAAGAGAAGCTGTGACTGAGAAACGACAGAAGAGAATGGCAGTCATACAAATGGTCCTGAGCAACCATTAGCCTGTGCTCATTATCTTCTCTTTTCGGCAACCAGGGCCACTTCCGATCATGTCAAGGGTACACTTTATATGTACATTATAGTCTGTCCTTACATTTCCTGTGTTTCTTTGCTTTTTGTTGCAGGCAAATGTCTAAAAGGATTAAATAACCTTCAAATGTGTAAAAGGGAGCAAACAGTCTTGGAGAGGATTCAAAACACAAATACTTGGCGGAAATCATAACTATCACCTGTCTGTACAATTGAAAGGTTCAGAACCTTCTCTCATTTTTCAAGTGTACCACAGAGACCTTTTAATTGTGTAGCAAATTGCATTTAGCGATGACAATTTAATAGGCAGGTGTGCTATGATGTTCAGAAACAGGAAGGCCGCTGTGGAAGACACTAATTGCATGTATTTTAGTGCTTTGCTCATGAGACTCCAAGCCTTGCCATCATTTCTGCAAAACTCATGATTTATTTAGCTATGGAAAAAACATTCTTGATTTCAGTATCCTGTGTGATAAAAGCTGTAATGAGTTGAGGAAAGAAGTGAAAGGCCTACTTTCCTGCCTGCCTTTCTTGGAAATGGAAACTCCCTGCACTGATTGACTTGTTTGGCAGCGTGATAAACCAAGCTGTGGGCACTCAGCCAACTGACTTGAAACTCCTCAGGCTCAGATTTCCTTGGGACTCGGCCAGGCTTTCACCCCTGTGATCTTCTTTTGACCTGGCAGATATCTGAAAGCATTTCACACAATAAAATTCCAGCGTGTCAACCCAGTCAGGTACTGTCTGCTTCACTTTGTAACCCTTTCCCTGCCGACTGGAAATTTTTGATTAACTCACAGAGTTTTGGAAAAATATTCCAGGGACTTCAACACAATTTGCCCTTAATTATCATTATTACCAATTATCAAAAGTGGACTTTATTCACATGCCCTTTCTTTCCATTTATTTGCTGTATCTGCATTTACTTGTTCTAATATTGAATGCACAAGTATTCTCAGAGAATGTTTGCACTTGCATTTTTGCAGTATTTACAATTTTCGCACAATTTGAATATTTTTTCTAACTGAAAATGGCTCACAAGGAAAAGAGTAAATGTGCCTCTTCCAATTTTTTTAGCTAACAGGAAAACAATGAAGGAAAAGATACCCTATGATGGTAAGTTTTAACACAGGGGCCTTTTCAGACTGTCCCCCTTGCTATTGGTGTGAAATCTGTTCATTTTATTTTGAGGAATGGCCTTTATAATCATAATGCTGTGTGTAGTAAAGTGGGCTAAGTGTCCTGCTGAAGCTGGTGTGCTTCGGTTCAACAGAATTTCAGGCAAGCTGGAGACGAACTGGGCTAACAGGGAGATAGGCCCAGAGGAAGAGCTCAGCCTGCAGAGCTCAGGAGGAGACACCATGTTCTTTTGAAGCCTGCAGAAATAGTTATGCTTTCTCTCGAATGCACAATGTTTGGATTCCCCTGACCTTTCTCATCTCTTCCTCTTCACACCCACCTCTGCTCAAAATTTCATTGGGATCTTTGTCCTTCTTTGAATCTCAGTTTAAGCACAGTAATGAAGATTTGATCTGCTCGAGTTAGGAGGCTTCCCTGATTTTTACGTTGCGGTGGATAAATATGACATTATCAGCTGTATTCTCTCTGCTGCCACCTCATTGTTTTGTAGAGCATGCTGCTTTAGAATAAACGCAGTGGGTGTTTCTGTGAAATCAACAACTGAAGCTCTACCAGACTTATCTGTCTAACACAGTTACCATTTGTCACCAAAGGATTTGCATTAAAATTAAGGAATCAGAATTATATTGATATGTAGGTAAAGGGCAAGTATTAATGAACATTTAAGCACATGGAATGAACCAACTTGAGACTAGGTGGCTTACTGAGTAACATGTTGATGTAGACATGATGCAAACGAGTCCTGTCTCTGTATTCTAATATTTCACACAGATTTACATATTCAAATACATCTGGTACGTATAAAACACCAACAAATGTAAAGCTGAGTAAGAATGCAGCTTTTTTTTAACCGTTATATTTACAGCCTTCAGGAAAACATTCTAACAATTTGGTGACGTGTCACGCTAAGGCAGACAATGGTGCTCTGGCAGTGTTCTCTGATTGTGTTCTGTCTCTGGCAGTCCCTCAAAACAAGGAGGACACTAGCCACAGGACCAATAACAAGATTCAATCTGATACTATAGGGAGGCTGTAACACTGCCACTATCACATGGTTCTGGCTAACCAAAACACACTCCCACAGGAAATCAGGATTTATAGGTTAATGATCTACCTGCTTGATTACAACAATAATGCACCTTCTGTGGCTATCAAGTCCTGGGATGAGACTTAACCTACTGACGCAAAGGTTGAGGCATCACCCACTGCAGCACAAGACCTCCACAGACTGTCCTTTTCTGTCATTCTAAGTATCATTCAATCCATTTACTTCATCCCTAAAATTTAGGTGTATCTTTTACCTGTCAACATTCCCCTTATTATCTCAACATTGATTCTAAAATACATAAACTCTATTTCTCTTTCTTCACTTCACATAATGAGTTAACAAATGATATGCATTAATATCTTGTTTTTCTCAGGAATCACACTGACTGACCTACTATGCAATTTTTGCATTTTGCTTCCATTTATAGATGGCTCAGATTGCAGACAGAACTGTGCACGTTTTAAGGGTATACTGTTTATGTATTAATATTTTTTGTGTTTTCATATCATTACTACTATTTGAAGCATAGTATGTCCAGTTACACCCCAGGGGGCATCACATATATTTTAACTAGTCATTATGGGAACCAACATGTAGGAGAGTTTATGATCCCTTAGCTTCTGGGTAGTGTTGCATTAAACCAAATAGACACAGCTTTCTTCTCACAGAAAAATGATCATATTTTATTGCAGTAGTGACAGAGGTCATTTTAGCTTCAGAGTGCAAGTTAATGGATTAAGTATTCCCAGCTATATTCAGTAATTGCTTTCTATCTGTTAAAAAGTTCTGTGTATATTGATAATCACAAATCTTGCCCTTTGTAGCATGAAGTGAGAGTGTCTATCCTTGTCCAGAAATAAGTCCAGACATATTTATTTTCACAATATGTAGTTATTAATGCAATTGTGCCAAGTAGTTTTGATGTGTTACAAAAGGGGAAGCACATTCCCGGTAAAATGACTCCATTGATGAAAAATACATCTGTACAATTATCCTGACAAGAATTAAAAAGCAAAAATGCACCACAATATAGTAACACTGGTTTCTTATTAGGAAATAAATGAAAATGGCTATCAAAATAAGATCTTTATCTGAAAGGATGAGGAAGTGAAATGCAGAAATGATTGATTTTTTCCCCTGTTGCAGGCTTTACAATACTTGCTTTACTGTAGCACTACATAAAACAATGGGCAGAAAATACAGTTTATTCAAATAATTTTGCACATTTTGCTAATATGTTGATGGAAAACAGTACTCAATATACTGGGAGTGGCATTTGATGTGAGCCATCAGCTGAGTGGATCAAAAGGATTGTGGTGTCTGCAAAATGAAACATAACTGCATTGGTGTTAGCTCATTGTGAGTATTCAACTTTTTGGCTCCCTCTGTCAGTCACTTCAAAACACCAATAATATAAACAAAATGTGAAAATAGTGCTTCATAAAACGCAGATGTTGAATCAGTTGAGTTTTGGGTATGCGTTTCAATTCTTCAATTTCTTGCCTTTTTCTCATTCCTTCCCTCTCCTGGTCATTGTCATTTTGAGCTCTTCTAAAATTCTGCTGCCCATGTGCGATGTTGTGCTCAGCCATCGCCCCCCCATGCTCATTGACCTAGAACATCATAATTTTGAATTCTCATCCTTGTTATCAGATTCCTTCCTCCTCAGTTTTGTAAATTCCCACAGCCCTAAACTCTCTGTTCTTCCACATATGTGCCTTCATGTGTTGTTTTGAGTTCCTTCACCTTAAATTAATGATTGAATCTTGAGTTGGATAGGCCTCAGCACTGGAATTAGCTTTCTGTACCCCTTTGCTTCTCCAAATACCATCTTCTTAAGTGCTCCTTAAAATATTCTGCTTTAATAAAACATTCAGTCGTCTGCCCTAAAGCCTCCTTCTTTCTGTCAGTATCAACTTTCTTCTCCATTTGTGCCCCCTTGAAGCAATTGTGCCAATTTCCTGCATCAACCATCTGATATATTACAACTTCTTTATTGTTAGTTGCACAATTACTGACAGCCTATCATGAATCTCAGTCAAGTGATTGTTCTTCAGAAGAAGGATGACAAGGAAAGTGGGACGGGCAAACATCACATGAATAGGGAATTCGACGTTTCGAGCATAAGCCCTTCATCAGGAATTATGCTCGAAACGTCGAATTCCCTATTCCTGAGATGCTGCCTGGCCTGCTGTGCTTTAACCAGCAACACATTTTCAGCTGTGATCTCCAGCATCTGCAGACCTCATTTTTTACTACAGCAAACATCACAGGCAACACAATCCTGAATTCATAACACACTCTCACAATATTTAGGAAGAAGAACACTTAGGTTATGATCTGGTGTAGAAATCCTGAATGATTTAGCGAGGGGATGCTAAGAACAATAACAGTTTCTATATTTCCTCATTTGAGAACTCTGAAGACTTAAAAATAGGCACAGTTTGTAATGTGGAACTTTTGCCCCGAACAAGGCAAACTGAGAGATCTTAGCGCATCCAGAATGCTGAATGCTTTTGGAATAATCTAACAGGAATTTGCCAGAGTTCATGAGGAAATTCGGAGCTACTTAGATTTGTTTTGAACAAAGACATACGGCTTCATCAGTTACCTGAGGTTATAATTAGTATGATTCCTAACAGGTTTTGATCAGAAGTGATTACACTTCATTGGCTGTAAAATGCCTTTCATATCCTGGGGCCATGAAAGCAAATGAGTGCACTTTGTTTTTCTTTCTTCAGAAGTTCAGAAATGGTGTTAATGTACATGTAAGACTGTTAGTGATACCATTGGTTAGCATGTTTATACTATGCTGTTATAACAGAACAACTGAGCTGCATGCTTCATGTTTTTCATGAATTCTTCATCTCAGAATGAGCTACTTGGGATGGTGCGAAATACAGTGAGGAGAGAATGAAAGAAAAATCCACCCTAGTGTAGCATCAGTGTTACCACTATAAACATTTTGGTCACATCGAATAGAGTGACAAGTGATGTACTAATTTCAACTTCCATGATGTTTTTTGGTTGAATTGGTGACAGTTTTGGTTAAGTCAATAGACCACAGTTTTGGATCTCACTCAGAAACTTGATGGCTAATCCACAATCAAGCCTCAGTGCCATGTTGGAATTCCTTTAAAACAGCATTGCTGGAAATGATATCTTTCAGGTGTGACATTTAATTGTGGACATTTCTGTCTCCAGTAAAGGGTGTGCCACCAGATGACCAGTTAAATGTCTATTGGGCACTTATTTCTGCTGAGGCTTCTCCACAGAAACTGGCTGGAGTTCCAACTGAGTGAGGTCCCCATTGGGCCCATGAAATCCTGCCCAAAGAGTGGAAATATCGAATTTGAACATAAACATAGAATATAGAACAATACAGCGCAAAACAGGCCCTTCAACCCTCAGTGTTGCACCGACCTGTGAACTAATCTAAGCCGTCACCCTACACTATCCCATCGTCATCCATGTGCTTATCCAAGGATTGTTTAAATACCCCTAATGTGGCTGAGTTAACTACATTGGCAGGCAGGGCTTTCCACTCCCTTACCACTCTCTGAGTAAAGAGCCTGCTTCTGATATCTGTCTGAAATCTATCACCCCTCAATTTGCAGCTATGGCCCCATGTACAAAATGATGTCATCATCCTAGGAAAAAGACTCTCACTGTCCACCCTATCTAATCCTCTTATCATCTTATATGTCTCTATTAAATTGTCTCTTAGCCTTCTTCTCTCCAGTGAGAACAGATCCGAGTCCCTCAGCCTTTTCTCATCAGACCTTCACTTCAGACCAGACAACATCCTGGTAAATCTCCTCTGCACCTTTTCCAATACTTCCACATCCTTCCTACCATGGGATGACCAGAACTGCGCACAATACTCCAAGTGAGGCCGCACTAGCGTTTTGTACAGTTGCAGCATGATATCACTGCTCCGGAACTCTATCCCTCTACCAATAAAATCTAACACACCGTATGTCTTCTCAACAGCACTATCAATCTGTGTGGCAACTTTCGGGATCTATGTACATGGACACCAAGATCCCTTTGCTCATCCACACTACCAAATATCTTTCCATTGACCCAGTACTCTGCCTTCCTGTCATTCTTCCCAAAGTGAATCACCTCACATTTATCTGCATTGAACTCCATTTGCCACCTCTCAGCCCAATTCTGCAGTTTATCCAAGTGGCCCTGCAATCTGCAACATACTTCCACACTGTCCACCACTCCACCGACTTTAGTATCATCTGCAAACTTACTAACCCATCCATCTATGCCTGCGTCCAAGTCTTTATAAAAATGACAAACAGCAATGGTCCCAAAAAAGCACTAGTAACCAGACTCCAGGCTGAATATTTTCCATCAGTCACCACTTGCTGCCTTCTTACAGAAAGCCAGTTTCCAATCCAAACTGCAAAATCACCTTCAATCCCATGCCTCCACATTTTCTCCAGTATCCTACCATGTGGAAGCTTATCAAAGGCTTTGCAGAAGGCCATGTACAACACGTCAACTGCCCTACCCTCATCCACATGCTTGGTCACCTTCTCAAAAAGCTCAAAGAGGTTTGTGAGGCACGACTTGCTCTTGACGAATCCATGTGGACTATTTCCAATCAAATTGTTGCTTGCTAGATGATTGAAACTCCTGTCTCTTATAATCCTTTCCAAAACTTTTCCTACAACAGATGTAAGACTTCTTGAAGAAGGGCACAACATTCGCAATCCTCCAGTCCTCTGGTACTAAAGTTGTAGACAATGACGGCTCAAACATCAAGGCCAAAGACTTGGCCACCTCCTTCCTAGCTTCCCAGAGAATTCTCAGACAAATTCCATCCAGCCCAGAGGACTTATCTACTTTCACACCTTCTAGAATTGATAACACCTCCTCCTTACTAACCTCAATCCTTTTAAGTCTAATAGCCCATATCTCAGTCTTCTCCTCGACAATATTCTCCTATTCCTGAGTGAAAACAGATGAAAAATATTCATTTAGCACCTCTCTGATCTCCACAGAGTCCACAAACAACTTTCCACTTCTGTCTTTGACAGGCCCTATTCCTACCCGCGTCATCCTTTTATTCCTCACATATCTGTAGAAAGCTTTGGGTTCTCCTTTATTCTGCCGGCTAAAGATTGCTCATGTCCCCTCCTTGCTCTTCTTAACTCTCTCTTAAAGTCCTTTCTAGTTACTCTTAAGTCTCCATCACCTCATCTGAACCATCTCGCCTCAACGTCACATAAGCCTCCCTCTTCCGCTTAACAAGAGATACAATTTCTTTAGTGAACCATGGTTCCCTTACCTTATTATGTCCTCCTTGCCTGACAGGGTCATACCTATTGAAGACACGCAATATCTGTTCCTTAAACAAGCTCCAGATTTTGATTGTCCCCATTCCCTCCATTTTGCTGTCCCATTCTATGGCTCCTAAGTCTTGCCTAATCGTATTATAATTGCCCTTACCCCATCTTTAACTCTTGCCCTATGGCATGTACCTATCCCTTTCTATCGCTAACTAAATGTAACTGAATTATGGTCACTCTCCGCAAAGTGCTCATTGATCACTAAATCAAACACCTGGCCTGGTTCATTACCAAGCACCAGATCCAGTGTGGCCTCCCCTCTTGTCGGCCCTTCGACATACTGTTTCAGGAAACCTCCTGCACACATTGGACAAAAAGTGATCCGTTTGACATATTAGAGTTATAGCATTTCCGGTCAATATTGGGGAAGTTAAAGCCCCCCATAATGACCACCCTGTTCCTTTCACTGCTGCCAGAATTGTTTTGCCGATCTCTTCTCCATATCCCTGGAACTTTGCGGAGGCCTATAAAAAAAATTCCCAGCAGTGTGACCTCTTCTCTCCTGTTTCTAACCTCAGCCATACCACCTCAGTAGATGAGTCCTCGTCAAATGTTCTTTCAGTCACCGTTATACCATCTTTGATTAATAAAGCCACACCTCCCCCTCTTTTACCCTCTTCCCTGATCTTAATGAAAGATCTAAACCCTCGAATCTGCAACATCCATTCCTGACCTTGCTCTATCCATGTCTCCAAAATGGCCACAACATCGAAGTCCCAGGTACCTATCCATGCTGCAAGTTCACCTAAACCTGAGATCCTCCCCTTGTAGGGCCTCCCATCCATCCACGTCCTCTAACCTTAAACACCAGGGACATATTAGGTAAGCTTCTCTTCCCTTTTACTTTCTGATAAGGGGACTAGAGGTGCTGCCATTTCTGATGCTCAAGGTAAGCTTTTAAAGTTTTAAATTAGTGACTCACCTTTCCTGACAGGCCCCTGGTCCAAGCTCCCGCTCTTCCTGCTGCTGGCAACTGAAATTAATGGAGATATAGCTTGAAGTATTGTAAAATAGAATCGTACAATTGAGGAGGTATGTTAAAGAACTGCAACCAATTACTTGGGCAGACAATTGTTGAAAACTCAAGCTGGTCAGACAAAATGCTCAATTTTCCTCCATGGTGTAGGTTTATAAGACATAGGAGTGGAAGCAAGGCCATTTGGCCCATAGAGTCCACTCTGCCACTTAATCATGCTTGATGGCATTCCAATTCCACTTACCCACACTCTCCCCGTAACCCTTAATTCCTTGAGCTCAGCCCGTACACACTTTTTACCCACTCCAGGACCCGGCCTGTATGCACTCTGCTCCCCTCCAGGACCCAGCCTGTGCACACTCTGCTCCCACTCCAGGACCCAGCTTGTGTCACACTCTGCTCCCACTCCAGGACCCGGCCTGTACACACTCTGCTCCCACTCCAAGACCCGGCCTGTACGCACTCTGCTCCCACTCCAGGGCTCAGCCTGTGCACACTCTGCTCCCACTCCAGGACCCAGCCTGTGCACACTCTGCTCCCACTCCAGGACCCAGCCTGTGCACACTCTGCTCCCACTCCAGGACCCGGCCTGTACACACTCTGCTTCCACTCCAGGACCCGGCCTGTACACACTCTGCTCCCACTCCAGGACCCGGCCTGTACGCACTCTGCTCCCACTCCAGGACCTGGCCTGTACGCACTCTGCTCCCACTCCAGGGCTCAGCCTGTGCACACTCTTCTCCCACTCCAGGACCCGGCCTGTACACACTCTGCTCCCACGGCAGGACCCAGCCTGTGCACACTCTGCTCCCACTCCAGGACCCAGCCTGTGCACACTCTGCTCCCACTCCAGGACCCAGCCTGTGCACACTCTGCTCCCACTCCAGGACCCGGCCTGTACACACTCTGCTTCCACTCCAGGACCCGGCCTGTACACACTCTGCTTCCACTCCAGGACCCGGCCTGTACACACTCTGCTCCCGCTCCAGGACCCAGCCTATGCACACTCTGCTCCCACTCCAGGTCCCGGCCTGTGCACACTCTGCTCCCACGTCAAGGCTCATTATTTTTTTTTCCACTGTGAATATTGACGAAAATATTCATTTAGTGCTTTCTCTATCTCCTCTGATTCCACGCACAACTTCCCACTACTATCTTCAATTGGCCCTAATCTTACTCTAATCATTCAATTATTCTTGATAAACCTATGGAAAGCTTTAGGGTTTTCCTCGATCCTATTCACCAATGACTTCTCATGACCCCTCCTGGTTCTTCTTAGCTCTCTGTTTAGGTCTTTCCTGGCTAACTTGTGATTCTCAAGCCATCACATCTCATCCTAACATAAGCCTTCTTCTTCCGCTTGACAAGAACTTCAACTTCCTTAGTAAACCACGGCTCCCTCACTTGAGCACATCCTCCCTGCCTGACAGGTACAAAACTTATCAATGACCAGCAGTAGGTGTTCCTTGAATAAGCTCTACATTTCTATTGTGCCCATCCCCTGCAATTTCCTTCCCCATCCTATGCATCCTAACTCTTGCCTAATTGCATAATAATTGCCTTTCCCCCAGCTATAACACTTGCCCTGTGGTCTATAATTATCCCTTTCCATCACTAAAATAAACATAACGGAATTGTGGTTACTATCACCAAAGCGCTCACCTACCTCCCAATCTAACACCTGGCCGGGTTCATTACCGAGTACCAAATCTAATGTGGCCTCACTCCTTGTTGGCCTGTCTACATACTGTGTCAGGAAATCCTCCTCCACACATTGGACAAAAACACACCCATCTAAAATACTCAAACTATAGTATTTCCAGTCAATATTCGGAAAGTTAAAGCCCCTATAACAACTACCCTGTCACTCTTGCTCCTATAAAGAATCATCTTTGCTAACCTGTCTTGTACATCTCTGGAACTATTTGGAGGCCTATAGAAAACTCCCAACAAGGTGACCTCTCCTTTTCTGTTTCTAACCTCGCCCATACTACCTCAGTAGACAAGTCCTCAAAAATCCTTTCTGCCACCGTAATACTGTCCTTGACTAACAGTTGCCACCACACCAAAGCTCCCCCTTTGCCCATCTTCTCTGTTCTTCCTGAAACATCTAAATCCCAGAACCTGCAACAACCATTCCTGTCACTGTTCTACCCATGTCTCCGAAATGGCCACAACATCAAAATCCTAGGCACTGACCCATGCTGCAAGTTCACCCACCTTGTTCCGGATGCTTCTGTCGTTGAAGTAGACTCACTTCAAACCAATTTCTTGCCTGCCGGTGCCTTCTTGCGACCTTGAAACCTTATTTATGACCTCACTACTCTCAACCTCCTGTATGCTCGAACAATTTAGGTTTCCATCCCCCTGCTGAATTAGTTTAAACCCACCTGAAGAGCATTAGGAACCCCCCCCCCCTCCTCCCCCCACTGCCACCACCATCCCTGCACCCCCGCCAAGGATATTGGTATCCCTTTGGTTCAAGTGAAGACCATCCTGTTTGTAGAGGTCCCACCTTCCCCAGAAAGAGTCCCAATTATCTAGGAATCCAAAATCCTCCCTCCTCCACCCTGTATCCGTGTGTTCAAGTCCTGTCCCTCACTATTCCAGTGGCACAGTGGTTAGCATTCTGCCTCACAGCACCTGAGACCTGGGTTCAATTCCTGACTCAGGCGACAGACTGTGTGGAGTTTGCACGTTCTCCCCGTGTCAGTGTGGGTTTCCTCCGGGTGCTCCAGTTTCCTCCCACAGTCCAAAGATGTGTGGGTCAGTTGATTTGGCCATGCTAAATTGCCCGTAGTATTAGGTAAGGGGGAAATGTGGGGGTATGGGTGTGGTTGCGCTCCGGCGGGTTGATGTGGACTTGTTGGGCCGAAGGGCCTGTTTCCACACAGTAAGTAATCTAATCTATTCCTCGCCTCACTAGCACATGGCATGGGCAACAAACCAGAGATAACAATTCTGTTTGTTCTAGCTCTACGCTTCCACCCTAACTCCCTGAATTTCTTCCTTAGATCCCCACCCTTCTTCCTACCTATGCCATTGGGTGCCTATGTGGACCACAATTTAGGGCTATTCCCCTCCCCCTCAAGGATTCCGAAAGCACCTTGGCACCTGGGAGGCAACACACCAATCGTGAGTCTATTTTGTTCCCACAGAACCTCCTTTCTGTGCCCCTAACTATAGAGTCCCCAATGACTAATGCTCTGCTCCTCTTCCCCCTTCCCTCCTGAGCAACAGGACAGACTCTGGGCCAGAGACCTGTGCCCCATTGTTTACCCCTGGTAAGTCCCTCCCCTCAACAGTATCCAAAACGGTATACTTGTTGTTGAGGGGAACAGCCACAGGAGATCCCTGCACTGCCTGCCAGTTCCCTTTCTGTCCCCTGATGGTAACCCATCTACCTTCTTCTTTTACCTGAGGTGTGACCACCTCTGTCACCACAACATTGTCATATGAGGGCCCTGGGAGCAGAATCCTAACCCAAACCTACATTTCATGAGCAGCCAGTCAATATGAGGCAGATAGCTGCTCCTTGCAGTCAGCATCCACAGAATAGTAAAAGCTAAAGGTATTAAACCCAGCAGAGACCCAGTGTCAACAAAGAATCCCAGCCCAAATGTGGGCGGGGGAAGAACATGAGAGTAAGGATCACAGTATTTGCATCATAGGAGAGGGGAGCAGAGTGGTGAGAAGCAAGGTCATGTTAGTTTCCAGAATCCTACACCTTTCCAGGCACTTGGTCCCTTGACCAGACAAAGAATACTTGGGAATGAGGGGCCCTACAACTGGGAGATCAACTGCAAATCCGGAAGGATTTTCTGGGCAGATTTGGGGGATGCAAACAAGAAAAACTCTACTCAAATTTAATCCCTGAGCCACTGTGAAGTGCATTGGGATCAGGGATAATTGATATGAATTGTTAATGAACCTAATTGTTATTTTGTATCTGGCAGACAGAAACCCTGTAACATGCTCTTACCACCCCTAGTTTAGTTTGGGACAATTTCTGGTTCCGGGCTGTTTAAAGTTGGTACTCCTTCCACACCCACAAATCTTCCCAACTGCTGTCAATTGCTCACTTTGGCTGGCTCAATTAAGTTATGTTCTTTGTTTCCCTTTGCCAGCTTCATAATTTGTATTTTTTTTCATTATGCGACATCTCCTGCTTTATGGCCCAATTTTATCCAAGTGTACAAATTCCTCTACAATCAACTCGGATGCTCCATATTGTTTACGTCCTTTTTAATTTGCTATCATCAACAAGCTTGGAAGGATTTATTACTGTCCTGAACTCAAAATTAGTGACACACATTGAGAACAAATCTGGCAATTAGCCATTTCATTCCTTGCAGGCTCTGTTCCCTTAATGATTATTATTTGTTTCTTCTTGCCTCATCAATGAGCTACTCCCTTCAAAATGTTCTCTTCTATTCTATATAATCCTATTTTCTGAAAGGATTTGTTTGTTGAAGGTTTTGTGCAAATCTCAACATATTAAATTGACTGACTTCCATGGGTGGGGGTGGGGTTTGCAGAAATGCACTTCCAGTGGAGGTTGTGGAAGCAAGCACGTTAGCAACATTTAAGGCGAATCTTCATAGACACATGAAGGGGAGGTGAACAGAGGGATAGAACCGGTGCATGGGCCATACGTAGTGGGTCTAAATAAGAAGTAGGAATTTGCATAGACTTGGTGGGCCGATTGTGTTGTAGCCATTTTATTCCATCACCAAAGAATTCTGATAAATGTCTCAAGCAAGTAATTTTGCTAATTCTTCACTTTTGATGCATCCTGTGTGTACTCTCAGCCAATTTGTATTATTTTCTCAATCACTATTATCATGTGTTTATATTTCCTGAGATTACACCCCCACATGCTTTTTAATGAAGCAGCGTTACACTTACCTCTCACCAATGAATCCCCTAATATATTGGAGGTGGCACGATGGCTCAGTGGTTAGCACTGCTGCCTCACAGCACAAGGTACCTAGTTCAATTCCCACCTCAGGCAACTGCCTGTGTGGAGTTTGCACATTCTCTGCGTGGTGTGCTCTGGTTTCCTCCCACCGTCCAAAGATGTGCAGGTTAGGTGAATTGGCCATGCTAAAATGACCGTAGTGTTGGGTGCATTAGTCAGGGGGTGAATGGGTCTGGATGGGTTGCCCTTCGGAGGGTCGGTGTGGACTTGTTGGGCCGAAAAGCTTGTTTCCACAATGTAGAGAATCTAATCATAAAATATCTTCATTATTTATCGTAGTGATTACTATATTATCATATATTTTACCTGTTCATGTAGCAATCAGACAATGTTTAAGTTTATTATGTTTGCTGTATTTATGCTAATAATAATATTCAGATTAACTATTTCAAACCAGGTAGCACCATAACAAACCCCTGAAGAGATTACACTAAATCTTCAGTGTTGTCAGGAGATTCAAATCAGCTAATTAATTTTGCCTTAATATTGACATATTGAAAATTGTAATCTCTAACCATGTAATTGGTATTCAACAAGGAAAAGGGTCACTGAATAAACATGAAGGGTGGTCATTTCGATTTATACTAAATTTTGTGAATTGTGGCAGAGATGACTGAAGATCTAGGTAAATCGAATCTTTTGAAAACTTAGTCTGATTTGATAGGACAATATCGGAGAAAGTGAGGACTGTAGATTCTGGAGATCAGAGTCGAGAGTGTGGTGCTCGAAAAGCACAGCAGGTCAGGCGCATCCGAAGAGCAGGAGAATCAGCATTTTGAGGCAAGGGCCCTTCATCAGAAATGAGACAATATGCTCGTAGTAAATGAAATGTACTCGGATTCAACCAGTTGTCTCTTGTTCTGTGATACGATTTTTTAAAATTTGTCGAAGAGCAAACTTCCTAATAGAACAAGAAAACTGCATGACATCGTTGGAATGAGTTGTGAAATGAAGTCCGTGAAGGGCAGAGTTGCCAGCACTCGAGCAGACTGATAATCTCTGAATATGGTGTGAACATTTGAGAATTGGAATGTGAATTTACATGAAGCTTATTCATTCTCGGCAAAGTAAAATGGAACCTGGATATGGCACATTGATTGAATATCATGATGTTAACAGGCAATTTTGGAAATTTACAGAACTGAAGGAAGCCTGAAGAATCAGACTGCTGTGCCTCTGCCAGATCTTTGAAAGAGCTATCTAATTAGTCCTATTCCCCTGTTCTTTCTGCTAAGCCCTGCATTCCACATTTCCTTTTCAACTATGTTCCCTTGGTGGGGTCAGTAACTTTAAGCTGAAAGGAAGGAGGTTTACAGGGAATGTGATGGGCACGGTGGGAATCTGGAATGCCTTGGCTGGGAGGATTGTTGAGGTGGGTAACTTCACAACCTTCATAAAAAATTTGGATGAACACTTGAAGTGTCAAACGATTCAAGGCGACAGGTCTAATGCTGGAAAGTGGGGCTCATGCAGATTTAATGTACTTTTGGCAGCATGGACTCGATTTACTGTATTGTACTGTACTTCTGTACTGTATGATTCTGTGTATTTGATTCACTGTAAAAGTTACAGCACACGTTTAGGAACATTAGTTACTCTGCAAGGAATCATGGCAATGAGTAAGCATGGCAGGCCTAGTTTAAAAATCAAGACAGATTTCAATATTGGGGAATGCACTCATGAAAACAATTACTAAATAAAAATCAAGAAGAGACTATGGTCATAAGCTCATTTATCAGCTTGTTCAACTTTGTAACATAAGGGACAAGAACTCCCTGTCAGTTTGCAAATAGTTTTCTGCAAACGTGGTCAAACTAATCCTGTCATTACAGTGGCAATGAACTAATGTTTGTTTCGGCATTTTAAAGATGTGCCAATTTCTATCCATTGAGTTCTGAGCTTCTTTGTAAGGTTTCAGAGTAAAGAATTACAGTAGAAAGTCAGTAAGGGCTATTTCTGCAACATATTTCATCTTGTTTATTCTCTATTGCCACTTCGAGGTCTGGGAGACTCAAGGTAATTATGGACGGTCTTCCAAAATCACTACCTCTTTAGCACAATGAGTTTTTCATCGAAATCCCTGACTAGTTGTGTTTCTTGGAAGAATAAACAGACCAACTGAAGGATGCAATGCTGGCTGAGCTTAACAAGAGGTGCCTCTGCACTTATGCAGTGGTACTGTCTCAGCTGAATCACAGGCAGAATTGCACATACCTTCTGTTTCTGAAGGCCCCGTGCCTGTAGAAGATTTAATTAACTATGACCACCATTAGAGTTATGTTGCTTGCTCCAGATTGATCTGTAGCCAGATTCCTCCACAGGCATGGCACTCCTGGTGGCTGTCAAGGTCACAACTGCCTTTAAACATTCATGCTTCATATTCAACTTACCACTGGGGAGCGTCAGGAACATAAGCCAACAACTGTTCATAGACGGTTTTATCATGCAAGTTATTTCACCTCCTCTCCCCCTGGGCAGCCAAAAGCAGCATGGAAGGGTTGTGAGGTTTTATTATGGCAGGAATCCTAAAGGCCGGGAGGTTATAGATTGCACCCATGTGGCCTGACATGCTCTATCACACAATGCCACTTCCTATGTGATGAGAAAATAATTCCATTTAATAACGGTTTCAGCAATTTTTCAACCAGCAGCGCTAAATTATGCATATCAATGTCCATTTCCCAGGGTTATGAGAGTCTGCCGAATGCTGAACAACATCTCCATCCAAAACGAAAGGTCTCACACTAGAGCTTTGAAGGAGTCAGACTCCCAGGTGAAGCAAAAGGACCATTAGGAAAAAGGAAACAGATGCACCATTGTGGCTGTGGAAGCGAACCTAGCCATGCCTGTGATGGTCATTTATAAAGCTCTCATACAGAGCACCTCTTAGAAATGAGCTGACACTGTGAATAGTTCACCAGTTTCAGTAGAGCAGTACGTGATAATCAGCAAGATGTTTTCTTGTCCATGTTTTACTCCATGACACTTCATGGGGTCCGGACCCAATGTTGAAGACTCCCAAGGAAACTTCCTCGCAACTGAATACCACTATGTTCCCACTTCTACTGGATGTATCCTGTTGGTGAGACATTGCCTGGAGATGGTAATGGTGGTGTCTGGGACACTTTCTGTGAAGTATGGTTCTGTGGTCATATTAGACTGTTGCTTTACTAGTCTGTGAAACAACCCTCCCAATTTTGGCATTAGCTCCAGATGGCAAGGAGGACTTTAATAGGTTGGCAGGCTGATACAACTGAGTAGTTTGCTAGATCATTTCAGAGGACAGATCAGACTCAACAACATTGCTATGTTTCTGGAGTAACATGTAGGCCAGACCAGGTCAGAATGGCATTTTCCTTCCATGGAGGACTTTAGTGAGCCAGATGGGGCTTTTCCTGATGATCACCAATGGTTTCTTGGACTCTTAATTCCAGTTTTATTTTAATTGAATTCAAATTGAAGTATGATAGGATTTGAATCCAAGTCTCAGGACATTTTCAAATCTCTGGCGTAATAGTTTAGCGATAGTGCTACGAGGCGATTGCCTTCCCCAGAATGTTAGTGATATTCTCAATTATTATTTCAGATAACCATAAAATATCATTTTTAAATTTGTAAATTCAAGCAATTAGAAATTAATTTTTTTCCCTAAATGGTATTAGTAAACCAGGTGGTTTTTAACAACAATCACTGATAGGTTACATGATTATCATTGGCCTTTTAGAGCCAGATTTTTAATTGAATTCAAATTTCACCAGGGACAGCACAGTGACACTGGTTAGCAGTGCTGCCTAACAGTGCCTGGGACCCAGGTTTGATTCTAGCCTTGGGTGACAGTGCGGATTTTGTACTTTTTCCCCATGTCTGCATGAGTTTCCATCAGGTGCTCCAGTTTCCTCCAAAAGTCCAAAGATGTGCAGGTTAGGTGGATTAACCATGGGAAACGCAGGCTTGCAGGAATAGAGTTGGGAGGTTAGAGAGTCAGTGAAGACTCAAAGGGCCTTTTCTGCAACAGACAGATACTATGATTAAATGTTTATTCTAGTAGGATTTGAAACCATCTCACCAAAATACGACATGGATTACTAGTGCAGTGACCTGGATTCTCACTTACCCAATGTGCAGGTTCTAAATAACACAACCTCAACCACGTGGACATTAAATTTGATAAATAAAAATTAATTTTGATGTCTGAAATAACTGCACAAATATCCTGTCCCCAAGTCATCCTTTATTTACATGTGCACAATACTTCAGCTCTGACCAGCCAACTCACAGCCAGTCCCCAGAATGAAGAAACTCTGAATCTACTGTTTGTATCAGTCAGTCAGGACTCCCTAATTGACTCAGGTTAACAACCCCAATTAGGAATCTCATAGTCAATGAGATACATCTGGCCCTGGTTCCAATCATTACAATGTCTGTTCGATCTGGTGAAGCTAAGGAAATTAACCTCATTAGGTAATCTACACTATGTTTTTCTGATTTAGCTCTGTTATTTAAAATTATGTGTGTGTTGTTGTTCCATAAAGAAGTATGAAGGAAGTAGGAGTATACTGAAAAGGTAAATCAGGAGGGCAAAAAGGGACATGAGATAGCATTGGCAAATAGAATTAAGGAGAATCCAAAGGGTTTTTACAAACATATTAAGGACAAAAGGATAACGAGGGAGATAATAGGGCCCCTCAAAGATCAGCAAGGTGGCCTTTGTGTGGAGCCACAGAAAATGGGGGAGATACTAAATGAATATTTTGCAACAGTATTTACTGTGGAAAAGGATATGGAAGTTATAACTGTAGGGAAATAAATGGTGACATCTTGCAAAATGTCCATATTACAGAGGAGGAAGTGTTGGATGTCTTGAAACGGTTAAAAGTGGATAAATCCTCAGGACCTGATCAGGTGTACCTGAGAATTCTGTGGGAAGCTAGAGGAGTGATTGCTGGGCCTCTTACTGAGATATTTGTATCATTGATAGTCACAGATGAGGTGCCGGAAACTGGAGGTTGGCTAACGTGGTGCCACTGTTTAAGAAAGGTAGTAAGAACAAACCAGGGAACTATAGACCAGTGAGCCTGACCTCAGTGGAGGGCAAGTTGTTGGAGGGAATCCTGAGGGACAGGATGTACATGTGTTTGGAAAGGCAAGGACTGATTAGGGATAGTCAACGTGGCTTTGTGAGTGGGAAATCAAGTCTCACAAACTTGATTGAGCTTTTGAAGAAGTAACAAACAAGATTGATGAGGGCAGAGCAGTAGGTGTGATCTATATGGACTTCAGTAAGGCGTTCAACAAGGTTCCCTATGGGAGACTGATTAGCAAGGTTAGATCTCATGGAATACAGGGAGAACTAGCCATTTGGATACAGAACTGGCTCAAAGGTTGAAGACAGAGGGTGGTGGTGGAGGGTTGTTTTTCAGACTGGAGGCCTGTGACCAGTGGAGTGCCACAAGGATCGGTGCTGGGTCCTCTACTTTTTGTCATTTACATAAATGATTTGGATGCGAGCAGTTAGTAAATTTGCAGATGGCACCAAAATTGGAGGTGTAGTGGACAACGAAGAGGGTTACCTCAGATTACAACAGGATCTGGACCAGATGGACCAATGGGCTGAGAAGTGGCAGCTGGAGTTTAATTCAGCTAAATGTGAGGTGCTGCATTTTGGGAAAAGCAAATCTTAGCAGGACTTACACACTTAATGGTAAGGTCCTGGGGAGTGTTGCTGAACAAAGAGACCTTGGAGTGCAGGTTCATAGCTCCTTGAAAGTGGAGTCGCAGGTAGGTAGGATAATGAAGAAGGCGTTTGGTATGCTTTCCTTTATTGGTCAGAATATTGAGCGCGGGAGTTGGA
Organism: Hemiscyllium ocellatum; assembly: GCF_020745735.1. Classification (NCBI taxonomy): domain Eukaryota; kingdom Metazoa; phylum Chordata; class Chondrichthyes; order Orectolobiformes; family Hemiscylliidae; genus Hemiscyllium; species Hemiscyllium ocellatum. The sequence continues at coordinate 18,563,987 of NC_083417.1, read as the reverse complement.
AAGTCATGTTGCGGCTGTACAGGACATTGGTTAGGCCACTATTGGAACATTGTGTGCATTTCTGCTCTCCTTCCAATCGGAAAGATGTTGCGAAACTTGAAAGGGTTCAAAAAAGATTTACAAGGATGTTGCCAGTGTTGGAGGATTTGAGCTGTAGGGAGAGGCTGAACAGGCTGGGGCTGTTTTCCCTGGAGCGGCGGAGGCTGAGGGGTGACCGTATAGAGGTTTACAAAATTATGAGGGGCACGGATAGGATAAATAGACAAAGTATTTTCCCTGGGATCGGGGAGTCCAGAACTAGAAGGCATAATTTGAGGGTGAGAGGGGAAAGATATAAAAGAGACCTATGGGGCAACCTTTTCATGCAGAGGATGGTACGTGTGTGGAATGAGCTGCCAGAGGATGTGGTGGAGGCTGGTACAATTGCAACATTTAAGAGGCATTTGGATGGGTATATGAATAGAAAGGGTTTTGAGGGATATGGGCCGGGTGCTGGCAGGTGGGACTAGATTGGGTTGGGATATCTGGTCGGCGTGGACAGGTTGGACCGAAGGGTCTCTTTCCATGCTGTACATCTCTATGATTCTATGACTCTAAAATAATTAGATATGTAGACCAGATATTCCTCTGGAAATAACAGTGGAGCATTGAATATTCCTGACCATATGAGGCATTTTCCCTCATTACCATCCAAGCAACACCAAATGCTAAAGCTACTTTCTGGCCTCCTCATGATTAGAATTATTCTTTCTGCAGATATTTGATTTTTGTTTGAAACATTCCACAATTCCTCTGAGATAGTCAACAATGCAATATTCTGAAGATCTCCTTCCAAAGTGCAACACCTTGCATTCATCTATATTGTATATTTTTGGAAAACTATGCCCACTTGGAAGATTTGACTAGCTCCCTGGCTACTTCAACAGAGTCAAGTGCCCACCCTAAATTGGTGCCATCTGTGAACCTGACCACCTTGTGTTGCATCATTGAGTTTGTTTATATAGATTGGAAACAGCCCTAGTTCCAACCACAACACCTGAGGCAATTCACGCTGTACATTTCTGCAATTAGTCATCACTCCCCTAACTAGTTCCCACTGTTGCCTCTCTCTCTCTCTGCCAGATCTTATCCACTTTCAAGTTTTACCTAGGGTACCCTATAGGCTAAGAAATTGTTACAGCTTCACATGTGCAATTTTATATAATGTTTTTCTTGAAGTTATGGTATGCTGCAGCTTTGAGATTTTTAACTCCTTTAGATATCAATTTCTCAAAAGTATAACTGAGCACTTAAGGATGGCCTAAACATTTTGGAAATTACACTACTACTTGGCTTTCACTTATGTAACCATTAAGTTTGTTCCTAATGATTAATTCCATTTTAATTAATGAGATAATAACATGGCTGTGCTTTTATCTCCATGTTGGGAGGTAACTCAGAGCATCAAGTCAAATTAAAATCTCTTCAAGAATAATTGTTAATGATAAGTCAAGATGTTGTTTTTGTGCTCCATTTGCTCTCAAACAATGTTTTGAAATCTGACCTAAGAAGGAATCCAAATCATCCATTTTTATGAAATGCTTAGAGGTAGAAAGCAATTGAAGAGATACTGAAGCCCTGGCAACAATTCTGTGGCAAAGTGACTGAAAAAAAATCAACAAAGACAATTGTTGAACAATCACTGGAATATAGAGACAAAGTTGATCTTGCATGAGGGTCAAACATGAGTTTGCCAAGAGAGGAAAAAACATTCGTTATTAGTGTAAATTTAGATTAGGAAAGTAGACCATTGGAGCAGTTAATGTGTTATGTTATCTGTTATAACTGTCACATGTTTTATGCGACTGCACCAGTAAAATTCTTTTTATATCGCAAAAGTTTACAAGAGTTAACATTTTAGGTAATATTTCCTGGATCACTGAGATTGTTTTCAAATGTTGCTATTTCATTAACTGAAGTTAGAAAAACAGGAAACCAATTGTACTTCAGACAAGCTATCAGTATTAGAAAACAGTAAGGCAAAATACAGTGGATAATAATCCGCCAATCAACAGTCTGTAATGCATTGAAAGAAACTTAATTTTTAGATTAGATTAGACTTACAGTGTGGAAACAGGCCCTTCGGCCCAACAAGTCCACACCGACCCGCCAAAGCGCAACCCACCCATACCCCTACATGTACCCCTTACCTAACACTACGGGCAATTTAGCTTGGCCAATTCACCTGGCCCGCACATCTTTGTGACTGTGGGAGGAAACCGGAGCACCCGGAGGAAACCCACGCAGACACGGGGAGAATGTGCAAACTCCACACAGTCAGTCGCCTGAGTCGGGAATTGAACCCGGGTCTACAGGCGCTGTGAGGCAGCAGTGCTAACCACTGTGCCACCGTGCCGCCCACTTTTCTGTCCAATAATTTGACTGAGGGATATGAAGCTATGCCTGGAACTTGTCGCTATTCACAATCTATGTAGATTTTGCATAGCAACTCTGACACCCAACTTCATTTTACATCTAATTCCAGTAGGAGTTTAATATTGAATTCAACAACTGAACAACCTGAATTAAACTTTCAATCAAAAAGTCCACATATAATATTAGTGATAAATATAGCTATGATATGAAGCTTTTGCATTATGAGATTTGGGTGCCCAAATGTATGGAATGTATGGAAGGACATGGTTTCATATGCAGTTGGACAAATAGATCATCATTATCATCATCATCATCATCATCATCATCATGATTATGCGTGGTTTGCCCGAAGGCACGTCCTTGTTTCATTGTCTACTGATGCTTTTAATAGGTTATACATATCTTAAATAAATCTTCCACAAGGTTAACTGGTAAAAATTAATGGCTGCTGTAATTAAGTGGTATTTCACAGACATACAACAAAGAGCTTCATTCTCTTCCAGGTTTTCACTGCCAGGAAGAAAAAAATGACTTCAGTACTATAAATTGCTTAAAATGTTGGTTTCCCATTATTAAAGATACCATGTGGATTTTGGCTTTGAATGCTTTTAATGATGATGTGTCTTAGTCGCCTTTACTTGACTGAACGGAAAAGTTATAAAGTGCCAAACGTATCACAGAATGCTCATAAATTCACGTGAAATTAAGACCCTGAACTGAAAGGCAGGTATTAAGGGTATTTTTAGATTCTCCACGTCTGAGGTCCTTGAGTTAATCCCCTGCTAACACACTGACGCAGGTACAGAACAGGATGCCCAGCTGGTGGGCAGGCCGTCAAGCCACAACTGGAGCACTTGCAAGAATGCTGCCTACTCACGAGTTCAGAGCTGAGGGTTTTAAGAAGGACAAAATCAAAGGAGTTTTTGTTTTTCCTTAAAGTCAGGCATAGGCTTGGCCCAGCAGTGGGCCTGCTCCACCTCACCAGGCCTACCACCAGATAATCACCCCTAGTTTTCACAGCTGAGGAAAGTAATCCACCTACTTTGACCCCTGCAATTCCTCTGCAACAACTTAAAGCTGTTTCTAACATCTGTACTTGGGAAAGTTGGGATTTTTTTTCGCTTTTTTTCAAGCCATTGTTTGTGGGTGGCAAGCTGGATGAAAGCAACCCTTTCACGGACTGTAAATCAAAAAAAAATCTTCTCAAGTTGGGAAAATGAAAAAAAAGATTGGCTAGTAAGCAATACTGATGTCAAGGGATATGATATTTGCTTATTCCTTGAAATTCAACAGTGTGTTTATGTAAAATGGTTTAATTACATGCAGACCTATCTATTTCTTTGTGTGCATAATGTTCTATTGAATTACCTTGCATTTGGTATACATTGACAATTAAAGGCTAGTTTCAATATTTATGATTCATTTAAACTGAAAAGTTTTAACTTTTATTTGCCGAGCAAGAAGCATTTCAATTTTATTAAATGTTAGGGCTGTAGTTTGCCTTTACAGCTGGGATTATACATGTATCCATTCATGGGCTATTTATATTCTACTAAACACTGATGTGAATGAATTTCAACAAATACTGCAGCCAATACATTGAACTTTATATCAGGATCAACACATGGCAAATCAAAATAAAATTTTTTGGTGGATGAAATGTTACCAGTGTGATTGAATTCTATTTATTTCAAGAAATTGAATATAGAGTTATATATAGACTGAAATGATAAATTAGGGTGCTTGGCCTTAATTAGCACTGAAGTGGTGTTATTTTAAATGCTTCCCTCTGTTGGGTGCCACATGACAGAGATGGGAAGAAAAGACTGCAAGTGTGTGAGCTTTAACTTTAGAAAGGACAAATTTTGCATTTCGAAATGTGTTCATCTTGGTTACATTTTTCAGATGGTTATTTTTCTTCTTAGTTCTTGGGTGTTAACCATGACTAATTGCAAACACTCAAGTCTTTGCTCAGAAGATCGTAGGTTCAAATCCCACTCCAGAGATTTCAGCTTGAAATCTAAGCAAACCTTTCAGTGTTACAATGAGGAAACGGTGCACTGATGAAAGTGTCCTCTTGCCAATTTGAGATATTAAAGCTGTATGATAAGAACACCAAGAGAGTAAATCTGGCATCCTGTCCAATATTTATTCTCTATCTGCTTCCCAAAATCAGATTACCTAAACATTCTTTTTATTGATGTTCACCAGGAGCAAGGGGTTTGTCTTATGACTTCTTATGAAGTGAGATTGACCAGTTTAAGTCTGTACTCTCTGGAGTTTATAACAATGAGAGGAGACTTAATTGAGGTATATAGGATGCTAATGGGGGTTGACAAAGTAGAAGTCGAAAGGATGTTACTTCATGAGGTAAAATCTATAATTAGGATTAGGGGTAACAGATATAAACCAGACATGAGGAGAAAGTATTTCTTTTAGAGGGTCATTAATTTGTTGAATTCACTACCTGAGATTGTGGAAATGCTGGGACATTGAGTAAACTTAAGGAGGAGATGGAAAGATTTATAATTAATAATGGGTTGAAGGGTGATAAACAGCAGGCAGGAAAATAGAGGTAAGGCCAAGATGAGATTAGCCACGATAATATTAAATTTCAGAAAAGACTTGGGGGGCTGAATTGCCTACTTCTGCTCTTAGTTCTTTGTGGAACCTTGCTGTACTGCAGTAGTTTGCTGAACTTTCTACGTTACATCAAGTGTTTGCAAAATGACTTCCCAGCTGTTGCATGCTTTGAGATATGCTGAGAACAGGAAAAAGTAAGGACTGCAGATCCTGGAGATCACAGTCACAAGTGCTGGAAATGCACAGCAGATCAGGCAGCACCCGAGGAGCAGGAGAATCGACGTTTCGGGCAAAAGCCTTTTCTCAGGAATACTGAGAACAGAAAAGGCACAATATAAATGAAGAAGAAATGAAGTATTTCTTTTCTTTTTTTTTTCCTTTTTATAAATGAGCATGGTAACAGAAATATGAGGAATGTGTACATTTAGTACAGTTTTGCTGGAAATATCAATTTTATATCTATATTCATGTCAAGATTAACGACCATCTCTCCCAAATGGATAACATTGACTAGTAGATCCACGCCAGTTAAGCTGCACTACATCAGTCCTCTACAAACTATGGGAGCAGAAACTTGACAACAAAGACCTCTGCCAGTCTGGTGTACAGAGCAGCTGTTGACACCATTCTCCAGTTCTGCCAAGAGACCTGGACTAAGTATCAGTGGCACATAACGAACAGTGCTAGAGAGATGCCATCAGCAATACCACTGCAGCACTCTCTAAATTCTAAAGGAGGACTGACTAAAAAAATGTCACTGTCCTTCCCCAAACCAGCTTCACTACCTTCCAGGCCCATCTCCTGCAAAACCAATGACTTGACACTGTGCTCAGGTGGCCTCACTAACTCCAGTTTTCTCAACTTCTAATGGTCAGTATTCTGGAAAAACGCAAAGACAAGGGTACACAGACTGTCAGAACCTTCGAGCAGTCTTGATACTAATAACTGAGAAGAGTTTATACTAAATCTTTCACAATGGTGACAACTTGTCCATTGAGCTGCACCATGCTTTGATTCTCAAAGCCTTTGTGATTAGACAGCAGAGAAGAAAGGAAATGGAAGTAGACCCTACACTCTACACGGGATAACCTGCCCATGTGCCCAGGTTGAGAACCAGTCTGTTTACTCTCATGTATATCTACAGCAGAAGCTCATGACCTGAGAAGACGTCATCCTCAAATCAAGGGACATCCAAAAATGTCAAAGATATTAATATTGGTATTAATATTGGTTCTTTAATGGATTGTGTCCAGAAAACAGAGCATTAGGCATTTATGTTCAAATATGAACCACTTCTCTAGCTGTTATTAGAGTACCAACATGATGGGTAAACCTTAGGAACCTATGGGGAGGTGATGGCCTGTGGTATTATCACTGGATTGTTAATCTAAAGGCCCAAATAATATTCTGGGGATCCAGGTTTAAATCCCACTATAATTCAAATTGAAAGTCTCACAATAATTATGAACCTTTCGACTATTGTCAGGGAAAATCCATCTGGTTCACTCATATCCTTAGAGAAGAAACCTTAACTGGTCTGGCCTACATGTGACTTCAGACCCACAGTAATTTGGATGACTCTTAACTGCCACCTGGGGGCAAGAAGGGATGAGCAATAAATGCTGGCCTCGCCACTGATGCCATCATTCATTGAATGAGTTTTTAAATATGTATCCATATGCATCGTTTCCCAGTTTGAGTTTCAAAATAACTCAAGTGGAGCTTTTGAACTTTAAGAATAATATTCAAAAGAATTGATTTACCCAACTGGTGATAACATAAATGATAATAATACATTTTTTTTGATGGTGCTTTTTGAGTGATGACTGTTTACCAAGACAACAAAGATAGTTCCCCTGCTCGTTTGTGAAATAGTGAGATGTAATCTTTAATGCCCATCTGAGAGGGCAGACAAATTCCTGGTTTAATGTCTCACATGAAAGAAAGGATCTTCAACAGTGTAACAGCATTAGTCTAAACTTTGCTCAATTCTCTGAAATGGGATTTGAACCTCAAAACATTCTGGCTCAGAGGAGACACTGCTAAAGTTGGATTATAATTTTACATGCAGACTTTAGGCTGCCACACTGTGACAGATTTGGTATGCCCCCCCCATATCCTAGTGGTACCAATTTCATTGCCTGTTATCAGGCCTACCCATTGCCCACTGCACTTCCTGTTTACCTTAGACATGCATTTTTCAGTCAATAGAGAAGTGATGTCATTTGCCGCTGATCTTCAAGAAAATTACCATAAAGAGATCCAGTTTTTGTTGCCCAGCTTTAACATTTCTCTCAGTTTTTTGCATGTAAAGCTGAAAAAAACCAAATACTAACATTTGAGCTGAAAAAACCAAGTACTAACAATTGATTGCTGTCATAGGGTTGATGTTATGTTGTGGCAGATAAACTGTGCCCTCTAGAATTGGAAGATCACGTGCATTTCTAAAGAGCATTAAGGGAAAAGGGTGTAGTGAAATCTGTATGTGAATGGGCAGGAAACTAGGCAGAGAAATGGTAATATTTGTTCCTGACGATATTGATTTAGAGCTTTCTGCTCACTTTTGAATAATAGCAGGAAGAATAAAGTTATTAAGGTTCATTTAATAACCCAGTATGAGAAACTACCAAAGCATCGATTGAAGTATAAAGGATAGGGAGAGGGTTTTTTCCTAAAAGAATAAAACATTCATAAAATTTATACATTTACATTACAAAATATTAAATTAAAAATTACAGAAGATGTAATAAAATTCAACTTGTTTCCAACAGGGTGTTCCACGTTTAAGTGCTCTAATATAGTCGTAATAGCCTCAATATTTACAATACACGTTCCATGTCCCACAAATGTTCAGAGAAAGGTTTTTGAGTTCCGCACAAAGCTGCAATTGTAACAATGTTGATGGAAGGTTTGGTCCGATCAGAAAGTCTGCTGTTCCCAAAAGCTGTTTATAACAGGCTGCAGAACAAGAGAACATATACTGTACTTAAACAGATCTATAAAAGAAGCAAAGGTGAAGTGAGAGAAGCTGAAAATGTGTTGCTGGAAAAGCGCAGCAGGTCAGGCAGCATCCAAGGAGCAGGAGAATCGATGTTTCGGGCATGAGCCCTTCTTCAGGAATGAGGAAAGTGTGTCCAGCAGGCTAAGATAAAAGGTAGGGAGGAGGGACGTGGGGGAGGGGCATTGGAAATGCGATAGGTGGAAGGAGGTCAAGGTGAGGGTGATAGGCCGGAGAGGGAGTGGGGGCGGAGAGGTCAGGAAGAAGATTGCAGGTTAGGAAGGTGGTGCTGAGTTCGAGGGATTTGACTGAGACAAGGTGGGGGGAGGTGAAATGAGGAAACTGGAGAAATCTAGGTTCATCCCTTGTGGTTGGAGGGTTCCTAGGCGGAAGATGAGGCGCTCTTCCTCCAGCCGTCGTGTTGCTATGGTCTGGCGATGGAGGAGTCCAAGGACCTGCATGTCCTTGGTGGAGTGGGAGGGGGAGTTGAAGTGTTGAGCCATGGGTGGTTGGGTTGGTTGGTCCGGGTGTCCCAGAGGTGTTCGCTGAAACGTTCCGCAAGTAGGCGGCCTGTCTCCCCAATATAGCGGAGGCCACATCGGGTGCAGTGGATGCAGTAAATGATGTGTGTGGAGGTGTAGGTGAATTTGCGGCGGATATGGAAGGATCCCTTGGGACCTTGGAGGGAAGTAAGGGGGGAGGTGTGGGCGCAAGTTTTGCATTTCTTGCAGTTGCAGGGGAAGGTGCCGGGAGTGCAGGTTGGGTTGGTGGGGGGGGTGTGGACCTGACGAGGGAGTCATGGAGGGAGTGGTCTTTTCGGAATGCTGATAGGGGAGGGGAGGGAAATATATCCCTGGTGGTGGGGTCCATTTGGAAGTGGTGGAAATGACAACGGATGATACGATGTATGTGGAGGTTGGTGAGGTGGTAGGTGAGAACCAGTGGGGTTCTGTCCTGGTGGCGATTGGAAGGGCGGGGCTCAAGGACAGAGGAGTGGGAAGTGGAGGAGATACGGTGGAGGGCATTGTCGATCACGTCTGGGGGCAATTGCAGTCTTTGAAGAAGGAGGCCATTTGGGTTGTATGGTATTGGAACTGGTCCTCCTGTGAGCAGATGCAGCGGAGACGAAGGAATTGAGAGTATGGGATGACATTTTTACAGGAGGCAGGGTGGGAGGAGGTGTAGTCTAGGTAGCTGTGGGAGTCGGTCGGTTTGTAGTAAATGTCCGTGTTGATTTGGTCGCCTGAGATAGAAATGGAAAGGTCTAGGAAGGGGAGGGAGGAGTTTGAGACAGTCCAGATAAACTTGAGGTCGGGGTGGAAGGTGTTGGTAAAGTGGATGAACTGTTCATCCTCCTCGTGGGAGCACGAGGCAGCGCCGATACAGTCATCGATGTAGCGGAGGAAAAGGTGGGGGGTGGTGCCAGTATAGCTGCGGAAGATGGACTGTTCCACATATCTTATGAAGAGGCAGGCATAGCTGGGGCCTATGCGGGTGCCCATGGCTACTCCTTTGGTTTGGAGGAAATGGGAGGATTGGAAAGAGAAGTTGTTCAGGGTGAGGACCAGTTCAGTCAGTCGAAGGAGGGTGTCAGTGGAAGGATACTGGTTGGTACGGCGGGAAAGGAAGAAGCGGAGGGCTTTGAGTCCTTCGTGATGGGGGATGGAGGTGTACAGGGACTAGATGCCCTTGGTGAAGATAAGGCGTTGGGGACCGGGGAAGCAAAAATCATGGAGGAGGTGGAGGGCATGGGTGGTGTCTCGAATGTAGGTGGGGAGTTCTTGGACTAAGGGGGACAGGACCGTGTCGAGGTATGCAGAGATGGGTTCGGTGGGGCAGGAGCAGGCTGAAACAATGGGTCGGCCGGGGCAGTCAGGTTTATGGCTTTTGGGCAGGAGGTAGAAATGGGCGGTGCGGGGTTGTGAGACTATGAGGTTGGAGGTGGTGGATGGGAGATCCTTTGAGGTGATGAGGTTATGGATGGTCTGGGAGATGATGGTTTGATGGTGGGAGGTGGGGTCATGGTCAAGGGAGCAGGAGGAGGAGGTGTCCGTGAGCTGGCGTTTAGCCTCAGCAGTGTAAAGGTCGGTGCGCCAAACTACTACCGCGCCTCCCTTGTCTGCCGGCTTGATAGTGAGGTTGGGGTTGGAACAGAGGGAATGGAGGGTTGCACGTTCCAAGGGTGAGAGGTTGGAGTGGGTGAGAGGGGTGGAGAGGTTGAGGCGGTTAATGTCACGGCGGCAGTTGGCTACCAAGAGATCGAGGGCGGATAAGAGGCCAGCACAGGGTGTCCAGGTGGATGGGGTGTGTTGGAGGCGGGAGAGTGGGAGAGAATCCTGGTTGAAGAAGTAGGCGGGGAGGCAAAGGCGGCGGAGGAATTGTTCCATGTCTCGCCGCGTGTTGATCTTGTTAATCCGAGAGTTTAGGGGGATGAAGGTAAGGCCTCTGCTGCTATCCTTGTAGCGGGAGGAAAAGAGCTTCTTCAAGGAAGGCATCCTTGCAAGAGGATTCGCAGTAGGTTAAAGAGAGAAGTGAGAGAAAACATGATCTCTTAATGAGTGAAGTTATGGAATGGACTGTCTGGAAGTGTGTTGGAGGCATGTTCAGTCAAGGCATTCAAAATGAAATTGAATGGCTATTTGGATAAAAATAATATATATAGGGAAATTGTAGAGGATGCTCTTTAACAAGCTGGTGCAGACAAGATAAGCCAAGTGGCCTCCTTCTACGATTCTGCACATCAAAGTAGCTTAAAATCTAGCAGTTTACTGGTGGTTCAGATCCTTTTAAATTGCACTGATTACGTTGCTAAAAAAATCTACCAATCTAAACAAGCCTGATGCCTAGGAATCTTTAGGAGGGGCACATAAATAAGTGTTAATGTTCTCATTAGCATCTGCTGCAGACCTCAATGCCTGTGTTAAATGGCCACTGAGCTGCTCAACAGTCATTCAAAAGAAAAGATATTGCATGTATTTATAGCAGCCAACAAGTTTGGACTTTGGTGCCCCTATCTTGTGCTAAGAAACAAGTTTGGCAATATTACCCAAAGCAGGGCCAGCAATGGTCCTGAATGTGTGCAAATATGTGGCATGTTCCCTGTTCCCCTCCACTATGTGCCGGAAGGTATGTTGATATGATTTACTCCAGCCCTAATCAAAGCAAAAGTGAGTGAAGCTGCCACAACAGTAACAACTTTTAACCATCAAGCTCGCCCACTTCAGTTTAATGAAATATTCTAAACTTCTTCCTGGTGATGCAGTGAGAAGGGTTCACTTGTTAGTTTACATTCGTCATCATTCTAATTGTGTACGATCATTACCTCATGCAGGAGGCCAGTTTCCTCCTGTTCACAATATGTAAAGTCCAAACAAATCCCCTGATCAGAATACTTACAGGGCAAGTAATTGACAGTCTGTTGTCAAGCATGCCCTCCCACAATAGTAAATGCCTTTGGCATGCTCTAGAGACAAGATCAATCTTTTGCCTTTGTTCAGAAGGTCAATGGTTTGAACCCTATAGTTGTAATTACAGTGTGGGAAATTTGTTCTCTGGAAACTAAGTTCCTCCTGACACGGTGAGTCAGTTGCACAAAACATCTTCCCTAATGACGCATTGGTAGGTTGACAGCTCAGGTATTTGATATTAGTTTTAATCAATTTGATTGAGTGCATCAATTTTCGGAAGGAAAGGGAACCAACCAAGCTTCCTGGTTTTAACCTTGCAAGATTGAAAATGGTAATGGATTTGTCTGCAAGAGATTGTTCTGGGGAAGGAACCTTTCAATGCACCATTTGACAAGCTGTCATCAACTATGTCAAATGGTAGCTTCTATTCACTTTCTTCCAGCTATATGGTAATATTCTTCTTCATTTTTTTCCAGTAATTCAGTAAATTTTATGAACTAAGCATAACCCGGAAAACAAAAGCAAGACATTGAAAATCAGAAATAAAAACAGAAAATGTAAGAAATGCTCAACAGGTCAGGCTGCAACTGTGGAAAGAGAAATAGAATCAATTGGGTGGGATTTTCCCTGTGGGCTTTAGAACTGAGGAAAGGGGACATGGAAAACAGTGTCCAGTGATGTTTTTCCCCAGATTGGATAATCAATGGTTAAAGAGTGGACTGATCCAATAAAGAATGCAGGTGGGTCCTCAAATCTGACAAGAAGTCCTGCAGCAGGTCCTTTCAGGTTAATGCAAGAGGCCAATGCCATTTTTGATATCTCCTCTATCCAACTTTGTTTCATTTTAAATTTTAATAATTGGATGTAAATGCAGAGTCACCGTTGTGGAAAGGGGGGCAATGACCAGGCAGTGATACTGATTCCCCAAAGCCTCCAGGTTCCTGTTTCTCCCTCCATAGATGCTGCCAGACCTACTGAGTTTCCCCAGCAATTTTTTGTTTAAGTTTTCCAGTTTCCACAGGTCTTTTGTTTTATTTATTAACCTTTATTGTTTATTTGGCTCACGAATTCTCTCGTAGTGCCCTGGACTCTGCAGGAAGCATTTTCTTCCAAACAAACCTGAGAGGACAATCATGGGAGCCTTGACATTTTCTTCCAGTGCTTTTGTTTGTCAGTTAAATAAATATGGGAGTTTGGGAAAAAAAGGACGGTTTATCTGGGAGGAGGACATGGTGATAGGAGGTTATGTAATTAAAACTCCAGGAATAGATCCAGCCTGATAAGTAAACAAAGAACTACGAATGCTTGAAATTGGAAACAAAGTCAGAACATGCTGGAGATAAACAGCAGCATTTGTAGAGAGAAAAATAATCCAGTGACTTTTCATTAGAACTGGTTATCCAATCTACGTCGAGAGTGAGGGTGCTGGAAAAGCACAACAGGTCAGGCAGCATCTGAGGAGCAGGAGAATCAACATTTCGGGCAAAGGCACTTCATTAGAAATGAGGCTTGTGAGCCGGCCTCAACTCCCATCCTCATCCCTGATGAAGGGCTCTTGTCCAAAATGTTGGATCTCCTGCTCCTCAGATGCTGCCTGACCTGCTGTGCTTTTTCAGCATCACATTCTCGACTCTGATCTTCAGCATCTGCAGTTTTCACTTTCTCCTAGTTATCCAGTCTAGTCCAGTCCAGTCCAGTCTAGAATATGTCCAATCAGATTGTATATTGTATAAAAATACCTTAAATAAAACTTTGTAAGTACTCTGTTTTTATTCCTATTTGCCCCCCAAAATTCCCTTATAGGACACATCAATGTTAAAGTTATTTATTTCTGCAGAGACTAATCATACAAGTTTGCCACAGTCTCAGAAAAAAATTCCTCAGCTTCAGCTATTCTAAGAGGCAAAATTTTTATTTAACCTTTCTTAAATGTGAAGATGTTGGACTCTTATTGTAGTTACTTCCCCAATATATCCATGCAAATCTGCCTATTGCTTTCATTGACACAATACTCTGTAAAGAACCACTTTAGATGCTTCCATTAGTTTCACACTAAGGAATCTTTCAGTTCTATTTACTGATAAAATCTAAACTGAGGTTATGCGTCTGTGTGAATGTAGGCCAATGGTGAAGGTAAGGTTTTACGCTGCTTACAAGTATATCCCACTGCTCAGATTTCTAACAATCTAAGTTTAACAATGATTTGGACAATCAAGGTATTTTTCATTGTATAATTTCAGTTACATCACACTGTAAATTTTTGCTATAAATTCTGTATTTTAGGATTGAGTCCTCCACTATCACCTGATGAAGGAGGAGCGACGTTCCAAAAGCTAGTGAGCTTCCAATTAAACCTGTTGGACTATAACCTGGTGTTGTGTGATTTTTAACTAAGTTTAAGAAGATTAGCTCAGTGAGCTGCAAGCACATTAGATCTGGACTGCAACTTAAAATCTCCCCCAACAAACATCCAGATCAAATGAAACCAGAGAGATGTCCTAAGCATGTTCCACTTCCATGATGGCATAGCTTGCTCAGTGCGGTCCTCAAACTGACTTTTAAGTAAATTTTCCCCCATTTACAATTTCTTATTTTATGATCTGATGAAGTAAATTGCTTTTACACCCTTTCAGGGCTTACTGAATGCTTTTATCTAATTTAGGTTGAAGTCAGAAAACAAAACATCTCTCCAGAGATTGTCGTTCTTACAACTTTAGCCAGCACCACATCCCCAGCTCTCTCGCTAAATAAGCCCACCTGCTGTTTTATAGCTCTTGCCTTTCTATGTTACCCTCTTAAGTCAATATTGGCTCCATTTTTAACTGCAAGTTTCTTTTGATTGCATGTATCCTATTTTTTACAGTTAAACTGCAAATTTCCTAAATCTACAAATTATATTCTAAAGCTAAAAGGTCTTTTAAAAAGAACCATAAAATAGATACTCATGACGCTACTTGGTGGGATCAAGGGATACCTTGCAAGCTTCCTCCATAATTTGTAATCCAAGATCGCACAAGATTTAAGAAGTGTTTTCTTTGTTTAAGTTTCTGCTCAAACTCATTTGCATATGAAAGGTCTCATGAGCCAATATAGTTGGAGAACAATTTGAATTTGATTTTTGAAAAGGTTGTTATGAAAAGCTATCGTTTAACATGTTAAGAGTGGTAATTTGATTTGCTTGAAGCTGCAAATAGTTGATCACAAAAGAATGATTTTTAATTAGTGTTTAGTGCATGGCTCAGTAGTTAGCACTGCTGCCTCACAATGACAGGGACCTGTGTTCAGTTCCAGCTGTGGGTACTGTCTGTGTGGAGTTTGCACATTCTCCCTTTGTCTGTGTGGGTTTCCTCTCACTGTCCAAGGATGAGCAGGTTAGGTGGATTGGCCATGTTCAATTGCCCATGGTGTCCAGGGATATGTACATTACATGGATTAGCTATGGGTAATACAGGTGATAGGGTAGGAGGCAAAAGGGAGGACTGCAGATGCTGAAAACCAGAGTTTAATCAGAGTGGTGTTGGAAAAGCACGGCAGGTCAAGCAGCATCCGAGGTGCAGGAAAATCGACATTTCGGGCAAAAGCCCTTCATCAGGAAAAGGTAGGAGGGTGAGTCTGGGTGGGATGCTCTTCAGAGAGTCAGTGTGGACTTGTTGGCCTGTTTTCACACTGTAGGGATTCTATGGAATGCGTTAATAACACAATTTTAAGTGACAGCAAATAACTACTTTGAAATATTTGCTAGTTATATTGGTGGATAGTGGCCAGTTTCTTAGTACTTAAAACTATGAGAATGTTGCCAGGTTTGGAAGGTTGGAGTCATAAAGCAAGGCTGGATAGGCTCAGACATATTTTATTGAAGTGTTGGAGGTTGAGAGGTGACATAATCGAAGTTTATAGAATATTGAGGGGTACAGATAGAGTTAATGGTAGTTGTCTTTTCCCCAGAATGCCGGATTTCAAGACTGGGGCACATCTTTAAGGTGAGAGGAGAGAGATTTAAAAAAGACATGAGGGGCAAACGTTTTACACAGAGGTGGTTCACATGTGGTATGAATGTCCTGAGGAAGTGTTGGATGTGGGTACAGTTACAACATTTAAAATACATTTGGATAAGTACATAAATAGGAAAGGGGATATGGGAGCAAGCAAGTGGGACTAGTTTTGTTTGCGATTATGTTCAACATAGACTGGTTAGAGCAATGAGTCTGTTTTCGTGCTGTATGACTCTATGATATAAGCTTTATAAAGGTGCTAATTAGTATCCTTGTAACCCAAAAAGCTAGCTTTCTCTTGAGAAACCTGTTTGAATAACCATAAATATGCACAATTAAGGGGAACTTACAAGGATGATTTGGTGGTGTATGGCCATGAAATGGAACATTTTGGATTAGGGCTCCAGTTTCTGAAGATGTAGGTTGGAATCCCATTGCTGATAGTTTGTTATTCTGGCTGTTTTGGTGAAGTGAGCTTTGTTCCATTTTTATGTGAAAGCTGCTGTGGTACCAAAACAGATTGAAGTGTCCTATGTCATCCAAAGTGATTATCCTATTTAAGAATAGTGTAGTGTTCGTGTTCATGACCCTACCTTGGAGCTGGGAGGCTTGGGTCCAAGTGTCACCTGTTCCAGAGGTGTATCTTAACTTGTCTGAACAGGCTGATTGAAAAAATCTGTGTGATCTATAGCAAAAAGGGAGGTGGGGGGTGCGGGGTAGCGGGGGGGGGCGGGGGATGGTGGGAAGAGGAGGTATGCATTGGGAAGGGCAGCCTGTAAGGCAACATTTCCTTAAACAAGTGGAAACTCAATTAATGGTGAAAATGATGTGTGCTTGGAATTCTACAATTTCCTGCACTGATTTGGCCAATTTCATGTGAATGATAAAACGGAAATTCCACCTCCATTAACACAATTATGTCCCATGGCTTCAAACCAGGAAATCCCCTCTATCTGTGAGAAAAAATCACCTTCATCATTCACCTTCATCATCTGTTTTCTTTCTGTCTACTGTCAGACCTCTGAATGTTTCTCCATTTGTTAGCTTTTTGTCAAGTTATCGAGATAGAAAGTGAAATCTTGAATTTCCCTCCTGTTTGAACATAAACAGTATAACTTACTTTTGAAATGTCTCTTCTCAATTTGCCATTTGCATTCAGTCAATGTAAAAGTCACCAGCAGCAGGCTCCTATAGATTTAAACAAGCAAGATGGGGCACTCACACACGCATCCTGAAAAGTCTTTTGCTATACCAGACAAATAGCACTCAAGAAAAATTGCAATAATGAAGCTAATGTATTTTTACAAGTACTAAAGCCAAGCAGTTCACATGACTCTGAGATTCCAGTCAAGAATGGAATTTTTCCCACTATGGAATTGCAGTCCAGCAAGTTTCGATGACTGGGTGCAGTGGTCCTTTGAAGTGTTCCTTTTAACTGAATTATTCCTTTGAAGCGAAGGCTGTCATGCTGACAGGCCTGGGTGGCAGTTGCAATTGGAAGTTCCAATTTCTTTACAAATGAATCCAAAGCTTTTCAGAAGCAGGTTGGAAGAGGTTTTGACAAGATGTTTCAGCCTGCTCGAGAAGATTGCACAGCCTTTCTCTGCAGGTGTGGTAAGCTGTTATTGATCTGCACACTGCCCCTGTCTCTTCTGGGTTTTGATATAAAGAAACAAATTTCACTGTCATGGAAGAGTTTCAATCGCAGCCAATGCGACACGACGGAAAGCAAACAAGAATTTTCACCTGTGAAGAGTCACCTTCAGTCATTTGGCCTAAGACCATTGGTATTCAATAAATGATGTTTGATCACACTTCATTTGAAGATAATTGCTATCAATAGCTTTTCTTTGTTACATTACAGACATGGCATCATGGAGTCAAGGGTGGAATCTACTGGAGACATTGAGGATCTCACTTTCTGCTGGAGAGCTGCTGCGGAATCGATGCTGTCACTATGTGGAGAGGTCCACTGAATCACAAGCCAATCAGGGAGTGGCAAGGCCATGAGCAGACCTTTCAGTGGAATCAAAATTCCCAGCAGAAACTGCTGCCAGCCAATCAGAGATTGGGAACATTTGTGCCCAGCTGAAAGACAGGCATAAAGTCCCAAGACTGTGGAGTAAGGAGGCCATGGATGAGTCATTTGGGGAGGGTACAGGGATTTTGTGTATGAACAGTCATGGGAGAGGTTCACAGCAAGGGCAAGGAATCACTGTCAGCAGCAGCTCCTTCCTGCCCCATTCTAATGCCCAGTCTCTGTATGCATGTGTTAAATCAACAACTTGACTTAATTTATTTATTGTCATGCACATCATGTTACAAAATACAAGGTGCCATCTTAAAGCATTGAAGAATAAACCAAAACTAAGAATATAAAGGCACAAAAAAATGCAAGAAAGTGTCGGACTTCACAGTCCTTCTTGTTAAGTGCTCCATCATGGTACCTTTCACCACACTACTTTTGTTGGAATGAAAGCCACCCACTCTTCAGTGCCATCTCATCTCTACTGACACCACTATAATTCCTCGATGGACCTTGCCAATGCAGATGCCACAGATGCTGTTGGGTATCGCACCATCCCAAACCTAACTCTGCCCCTAGCATGAGTCCACTTCAGGCCCATCTCACCGATGCAGCCATAGCCACTGCCTCCACCGCAGTAGCCATGAGTCAGTGGCTAGTACCGCCTCAGTGATGCAGAAGATCTTGGGGACCCAAACGCTTCTCCGATGCCGCCACTTTGAGTCTGTGCTGCTGTGCCCCACTCGAATCCATGCTGCTAGGCCCTACTTGAGTCTGTGCTACTGGGCCCACTCAGGTCTGTGCTGCTGGGCCTACTCGAGTCTGTCCTGCTGGGCCACTCGAATCTGCGTTGCTGGGCCCACTCGAGTCAACGCTGCTGGACCTACTCAAGTTGATGCTGCTGGGCCCACTTGAGTTAATGCTGCTGGGTCTACTTTGCCCCACCGATGCCATTGTTGCAACTGAGCTCTTCACCAGGCAGTAAGTAAAGTAAAATAGAAGAAAAATAAAGAGAGGAGAGAGAAAAAGAAGAAACAAAAAGAAAAGTTGAAGCAGTTGAGCCCTGGACTCCAAAGTCCTACTCGACAGTCATCAGCCCACATGGAACCTGGAGGTGACTGCATGGTTTTAACAGTCATGCATGTTACATATTGATAGACCTATCTGCGGCTGGATCCACTTAAAGACCTCAGCTGGCAGCAAAGCAAGGAGATTATTAAGCCAACAAACCTCCAATAATAGATGTTTTGTGATACAGTAATAGTGTTCTTACATTTTTTTATTCCCTCCTGAGACATGGACATCATTGGCTGGTCCAGCATTCATTGTCCTTCCCTAGTTGTCCTTGAGAAGGTGGTGGTGAGCTGCCTTCTTGAACTGGTACAGTCCACCTGCTGTGGGTTGACTCACATGCCCTTAGGGAGGGAATTGCATGGTTCTGACCCAGCAACAGTGCAGAAACAGTAATATATTTGCACGTCAGGATGATGAGTGGCTTGGAAGGGAACTGCACTGAGAAAGTTTGCAGAGATGTCCTGGAGTCAAGATGACTGACTTCCAATAACCACAACCATCTTCCTATGTGCCAGGTTTGACTCTAAACAGTAGTCAATTTGACCTCAATACACATTAATTCCAGTTTTGCTTGGGCTCCTTGATGCCACATTCAGTCCAATGTGGCCTTTGATATCAATGGCTGTCACACCCGTCTCACCTCTGGCATTCAGCTGTTTTGTCCATATTTAAAAAACAAGGCTGTAATGTGGTCAGGAGCGGAATGACCCTGGCAGAACCCAAACTGGGTGTCACTAAGTAGGTTATTGCTGAGCAGGTGCTGCCAAAGGGCACTGTTGATGAAACCTTCCATTGCTTTACCGATGACGAAGAGTAGACTGGTGGGGCAGTGATTGGCCTGGTTGGATTTGATCTCTGAACCAAAGGCTGGATTGCACAGGAAGAGAGTCAGTACACCGCCAAACAGATAGACTTTATTAAAATCTACCAGTACTTACAATAGAGGCTTTTCCTGTAGCTTCTCTGTCAAGTTAAGTACTCAAATGGAATTTGTCTTAGTTGTATTATTCAAAAGTATCTACACAAAGAGCTCTCAGCCAATTACTGAAATATACCGAAACTTTACTCTACAGAATGGAACATCAGTATTCAGGTCATAGTTTGTAGGCTTGAGATCATGATTCACATGCTTTCCTCACCTTTCTCTACCTTTCCATTAACTACTGTGACCTGACCAGCCACTGCGTCATCCCCTCACAGGTAACTTGCTGCAACAAAATTATTATAATTTCTCAAAAGAAGTTCATTGTTGACTTGAATAGTGATCTACAATGTTGTCAGGGCTTCACTTCAAAGCTGAACTTTTTCACTTTTGTGCCTCTTCCAGTGTTCGCAATCAGAGACAGAGGATTATCTTCCAGAAGGGCATTAACTACACCTAACTCAACTTCTCACTCAGCCATCTCTTCCAATGTAATTAGTTCCTACATTTTGCAGTGACCTGTCCCGTATGCAAACCTGAATGAAACAAATTTTCCTTCAGTTTACTGATGGGGGGGTTAAAAGAACGAAACCATTCTCCAGCTGTCAACAAATCCTACACACCTTTTGACTTATTTGCATAAACAATATCCTTCAGTTCTGATTGTTTTCTCAGGGAACCTGAAACTCAGTGCTCTGCTGAATCTTTGATAGAGCATCTGCCCCCATAACCATGCTGTTTCCAAGATCACTTTGTCACCGGTGCCTACTCTGCTGTGATGTGCTCATGGATTTCTCTTTGCGTTAATAGAATGGACTTTTCTGCCTTCAAATTAGAAGATCAGATCTTAATCCTTAGCTTGTCATTGTCGTCATACCAAATATTCTGTTAAATATCATCCATACATTTCTGACCACCAGTATTACTGAGCTTTGGAAATTGGAAATGGTTTCGGTTTAATCTCCGTTGAGAGTGTGGTCCTGGAAAAGGCACAGCAGGTCAGGCAGCATCCAAGGAGCAGGAGAATCGACGTATCAGGCTGGAGCCCTTCATCAGGAATGAGGTTAGTGGGTCAAGGGGGCTGAGAGATAAATGGGATAGAGTTGGGACTGAGAGGAAGGTAGCTGGAAATGCGATAGTTAGACGATGGTGGGGGGGAAAGGTCATAGGTCGGAGAGGAGGATGGAGCAGATAGATGGGAAAGACAATGGACAGGTCAAGAGGGCAGTGCCGAATTGGAGATTTGGGACTGGGATTAGGTAGAGGGTGGAAAAATGAGCAAACTGGTGAAATCTACACAATGGAACATCAGTATTCAGGTCATAATTTGTAGGCTTGAGATCATGATTCACATGCTTTCCTCACCTTGAATCCGTGTGGTTGTAGTGTCCCAAGGCAAAAGATGAGAAATTTTTCCTCCAGATGTCGAGTAGTAAGGGTTTGGCGTTGAAGGAGGCCCATGACCTGCATGTCCTTGGCGGAGTGGGAGGGAGAGTTGAAGTGTTCTCACATGGTGAGATTGGTTGGTGCAGGTGTCCCAGAGATGTTCTCTGAAATGATCCGCAAGTTGGTGTCCTGTCTCCCTGATGTACAGGAGACCGTATCGGGTGTAATGGATACAGTAGATGACATTTTGTGGATGTACAGGTAAATTTCTGTCAGATGTGGAAGGATCTTTTGAGGGCTTAGACGGAAGTGAGAAGAGAGGTGCGGGTGGGGGGGCAGGTTTTACACTTTCTTTTGTGGCAAGGGAAGGTGCCAGGAGTGGGGTGAGGGCTAGTGGAGGACATGGATCTAAAAAGGGAGTCTTGAAGGGAATGGTCTCTCCAGAACACTGACAGGGGTGGGGAGGGAAATATATCCTTAGTTGTGGGGTCTGTTTGTGGGTGGCAGAAGTGGCGAGGATGATGCAATGTGTGCAGAAGTTAATGGGATGGAAGGTGAGGATCAGGTGGGTTTTGTCTTTGTTGCATTGGGAGGAATGGGGTTCAAGGGTAGAGGTCTGAGAAGTGGCGGAAATGTGCTGGAGGGCATCATTGACCACGTGGGAGAGAAAATTTCATTCTCTGAAGAAAGAGGTCATCTGGGATTTTGTATGGTGAAATTGATCATCCTGGGAACAGGTGCAGTGGATGCAGAGGATTTAGGAATAAGGGATGGTGTTTTTACAAATGGCAGGATGGGAGGAGGTGTAACATCTCCGGGACACCCACACCAATCAACCACACCACCCCATGGCCCAACATTTCAACTCCCCCTCCCACTCTGCCGAGGACATGGAGGTCCTGGGCCTCCTTCACCACCGCTCCCTCACCACCAGACACTTGGAGGAAGAATGCCTCATCTTCCGCCTCGGAACATTTCAACCCCAGGGCATCAATGTGGACTTCAACAGTTTCCTCATTTCTCCTTCCCCCACCTCACCCTAGTTCCAAACTTCCAGCTCAGCACTGTCACCATGACTTGTCCAGACTTGTCCTACCTGCCTATCTTCTTTTCCACCTATCCACTCCACCCTCTCCTCCCTGGCCTGTCACCTTCATCCCCTCCCCCACTCACCCATTATACTCTATGCTACTTTCTCCCCACCCCCGCCCTCCTCTAGCTTATCTCTCTATGCTTCAGGCTCACTGCCTTTATTCCTGATGAAGGGCTTTTGCCCGAAACGTCGATTTCGCTGCACTTTGGATGCTGCCTGAACTGCTGTGCTCTTCCAGCACCACTAATCCAGAAACTGGGAGGAGGTGTAGTCCAGGTGGGAGTTAGTGAGTTTGTAGTAGATGTCCGTGGTTAGTTGGTCACCGAAGATGGAGATGGAGAGATCCAGGAAGGGGAGGGAGGTGTCCGAGATGGTCCAGGTAAATTTGAGGTTGAGGTGAAAGGTGCTAGTGAAGCTGATGAACTTTTCAACCTCTTCGTGGGAGCACGAGGTAATGCTGATACAGTCATCAATGTAGTGGAGGAACAGGTGGGGAGTGATGCCAGTGTAGCTGTGGAAGATGGACTGTTCTATGTAACCAAGAAAGAGGCAGGCATAGCTGGGGCCCATGCGGGTACCCATGGCTATCTTTTTGGTTTGGAGGAAATGGGAGGATTGGAAGAAGGATGTCGGTGAAAGGGTATTGGATGGTACGATGTGAGAAGAAGAAACTGAGGCCTTGGAGACCTTCATTGTGCCAGATCAATGTGTACAGGGACTGGATGTCCATGGTGAAGATAAGGCTTTGGAGGCCAGGGAAATGAAAGTCTTGGAGGAGGTGGAGGTCATGGGTGGTGTCCCAAATGGGGAATTCCTGAACCAAGGGAGACAGGACAGTGTCAAGGTATGCAGAGATGTGTTCAGTCTGAGACAGAAACAGTCTGAGACAATGGGGAAGTCAGGTTTGTCCTAGGTTTAATCTCTGATTAGTTTCTGGGAATTACATGGAGTTATAGCACAATAATGGGCTGTTTAATCCAATCGATTTACCTTGGTGTTTATGTTCCATTTCAGCATTATTATTATTACAGAAAATCAAAGTTCATGATCAAGAGGGTAACATTTTGGCATGGATATGAGATTTGCTGACTAACAGGAAGCAGAGAGTAGAGATAAATAGGTCAATTTCTGGCTGGCAGATGTCATGTGTAGTATGCCACAGGGGTCACTATTGAGGCCTCAACTCTTTACAATTTGTAGAAATGATTTGAATGTGTGATTGCTAAAATTGTCAATGATGCAAAGATCGGTAGGAAAATGAGCGCTGAAGAGAACACAAGGAGTCTACAAAGGGATAGAGGGAGGCTAAGTGAGTGGGCAAAGATCTGGCAAATAGAGTGTGATGTGAGAAAGTGTGAAATTGTCCATTTTAGGAGGACAAATAAAAACAAAGCAAATTATTCAAATTGTGAGAGTTTGCAAAACTCTGAGATTCAGAGAGATCTGAGTATCCTAGTGCATGAATTGCAGAAGGTTAGTCTGCAGGTACAGCAAGTAATCAGGAAAGCTCATAGAGTGTTAGGTTTTATTGTGAGGAGAATTGAATGCAAAAATTGGGAGGTTGTGCTTCACTTCATGAGGGGCATGGATAGGATAAATAGACAAGGTTTTTTCCCTGGGATAGGGGAGTCCAGAACTGGAGAGCACAGGTTTAGAGTGGGAAGGGAAAGGTTTAAAAGTGCCCTAAGGGGCATGCTTTTAACGAAGAGGGTGGTGCGTGAATATGAAATGAGTTGCCAGAGGAAGTGGTGGAGGCTGCTACAATTACAAGATTTAAAAGTCATCTGGATGGGTACATAAATTGGAAGAGTTTAGAGGGATATGGGCCATGTGCTAGAAAATGGGACAAGGTTAGGTTAGGATGGACGAGTTGGACCAAAAGTTCTGTTTCTGTGCTGTACCTCTCTAAATGACTCTATGACACTATGAGTTATCTAGGGCATAGTTGAGACTGCACGTGAAGTAAAACTAGAGGTAATAGTTTAAAAATCAACAATTTAAAACAGATATAAGGAAACTTTTTTTTCTGCAGAGCATTGTGAGCCTTTGGAAATCCCTTCCTCAAAAAACAGTGGATGCCAAATCTTCCAACACTTTAAAATCTTTAACGTAGATTCTTGATTACCAAAGGGATGAAAGATCATTAACAATTAGCAGAAATATAAAGCAAATCAGATCAGCATGATCTTATTGACTGGTAGGGCAGGCTGAAAGAACTGAATGGCCTTCTCTTGTTCCTTGTTTGTATGTTTGAACCTCATCCCCTGACCCATAACCTTCATCTACTTAACTGTCTTCTCCTCAAATGCATTCAAAGTAATCAAACCAGATAACGAATTCCACATTCCATCCTCTCTCTGGCTAAAGACTGGACTTAATAATAATCATCTTAATAATAATCATCTTAATAATAATCATCTTAATAATGATCATCTTAATAATAATCATCTTAATAATGATCATCTTATATATATGGCCTCTAGCTTGAGTCTCCCCTACAAATGGAATTATCTCGATGTCTACTCTAACAAATGCCTTCAAAATATTAAATTTCTCAATTAGATTACCACTTAGCCTTCTCTTTTCTGATTTCACCGAGGGTCACAGCAGGGACATTACAATTGTCTTTCTCTTGAGAAAAAAAGAAAATTTGCCAGAATTTCCATTTCTAATTTGTCACAAAAATCACTAGCTCAAAGTAGATAGTTACAGATATTGGATCATGGCAACTTTAGGCTCAGTTGTAATATCTCTGAAGTTGAATATCATTTACTCATATTTCCTGTTAATGCTCACACTCAGATGAACTACAGAGAAAGGCATCTACACTGAAGAAATTGTAAACAAGTAAACAGTTGAGTAGGAGAAAACAACTGATAAGAAGAATAGAACAAAATGCAGTCCATTAAAAATCATGCAGTTATTGATCGTTTTAAAAATAAATTAATGAGAAAAACAAGTTTCAGCAGTCAAGTGGTTAAGCTGACAATTTGTATGTGAAATTAGTGAATAAAAGTTATGGCTTTCATTGTCATCAAGTGTTAACTGAGGTGTTAACCTGTTTGTTTTAATGCTTCAATTAACATATCAGACATCATGATGGGTTATGATCTTATTAAACAAATGTACATTAATATCAAACAGCACAATCTATGCTTCTAATCCTAGGAGTGTCCATTCCTGGCTCTCAGAAGGAAATTAGTTCACAACTGAATCATTTATTCAAACCAAGCTAATTGTAACTAACTGAGAAACTTTAATTACTCCCTTCAGCTGCAACAGCACGACCAGGCCAAGCACATTATTAAAACATCATTCTAAATTAGAAGCGTGCACATTTATTATTAAGATGCCAAAAAATTCTTAATTTTTGTGCCCCTAAATAGACCTACAATTGGATTGGACCCAAAATTATAAATTCTATATGTGACTAATGAAAGTTAAACTCAGTCTTTTGGGACCATTGAGCATAGATCGGACAGTTTCATGACAGGAAGTAATATAGGATTAAAAGGTTGGGTTTTGTTTCAAAGACTGCAAGCATGAATTTGTAAATAAGAAGCCAGGAGGCAAAAACCCACAAATTGTGTCATGTATCTCAAATCATAACAAATACACTTTCCTTTTGAAAGACTCAGTAAGTATTTAAAACTGTCAAATCATAAAGTTCAATCTGGTGGCTTCTTGGTTAAATTTCACCACATTCTCAAAGCATTTGATGATAATATCAGTCTCTCAGCTTGGTTTATTTTATGTTGGGAAGAAAGAGCTCGCCTGCAAATCCATAGTGTATGCTCAGTCTATCAAGGGCCTGATAAGCATAATGAATTAGCCAGTTTGTCTGGGACTCAGTCCCTCCTCCTTGCCACAAAAGCTTCCTGTAAGTTGAAAAAAAGTGTAATGTGCACAGAATAGTCCAGTTCTTCGGGAACATTTTCTGGTGTGGCCTACAGCTTGGGCTCAGCAGGAAGGAAAAGAGTAGTGATTTATCTCATGCCCAGCCATGTCTACAATTCCTAGTTGTTTGAGCAGCCACACAAGGAGTGTTTCATTGCAGTAAAATCTTGTTTAAATATGAAAATGTCCCTGGTTGTTTTCTGACCATATGCCATCGTTCTCCTTGCCTGACTTCTGTCTTTTTATTAAAATGTATATGTACAATGCTTTTTTCCAAACATATTATAGTTTGTAAACATATGATTAATGTTTTAGCTTGCAAGAAAAAAACTTGAATTTAAAGTCCCTGTTTTTGTTTAGTTTAAATTACATGAAAATTGTTTTTGTGCATTGATCAAATGATTAGTGGGAGGGAAATATGGTTCATTTGCTTCTTCCCTGGAATATGCTCTGAACTCTTCCTTACGTCAGACTTCTGGATTATCTTTCCTATCAAAGAATCCCACTTCTTTGTGTCCTAGCCCTGAAATGTAGGGGGTTGCACTACTGACAAGAAACCTGGCCTATAGGCAGCAAAAATTATCTTTTCGCGTGCTTGCTCTTTATGCATGTGGGCTGTTAACGATTTTTCAATTTAATGGTCAGAAAATACTGGGCAAAGTGCAGCCAAATTTCAGCTTTGCACTGCCAATGGGAAAGGCTCCTGCCTGCAGAAGAGAATCATAAAAATACCCCGATAGGATTTCCACATTGATCACTGCAGAACAGCTGAAACACTCATAGAAACATTGGAAATAGAAGCAGGAATAGGTTATTCTACCCTTGGAGCCTGCTGCACTGTTCAATATGATCATGGCTGTTCCTGCTTTCTCCCCCTGCTCTTTTATCTCTTTAGCCCTAAGAACTATTTCTAAATTCTTCTGGAAAACACTTAATGTTTTGACTTCACACACTTTTTGTGACAGAGAATTGCACAGGCTCACCACTGTCTGGCTGAGTGAAATTTCTCCTCATCTCAGTCCTAAATGACCTGCCCCATATTCTTAGACTTAGACTTTCCCTGAAAATCTGACAGGATCAGCTATATTCCATATGTTGTGGTTGGAATGAGGTCAGCTAGGTGGACCTCATAGGACACGAGTTCCTTGACTGGGATTGTTAACCTGGTCCAATAAGTGCATCCTGACTGACATATATAAATAGAAATGTCAGGGACTCTGCCCACTCTAACAACCAGCTCTGTGCATGTACTATGCACGTGGAAATAAAGGGTAACTTGATGATAGGATACTGGCCTTCGTGTAGCTAATTCATGGAGTATTTCACCATACTTCAAACTGACAGACCACAACTGGCATTAACCATTGGTTAAAAGCAACGCAAAATGTGTAGCTCTGTAATGCCTTTGCCTCAGGATTTCCCAACTGAAGCCAATGAAGCACTTTAGCAGTGTTGTCGTGGTTGTAAGGTCACAATGTGACAGCCAGTTGTGTACAGTAAGCCACCAGAAACAGCATTGTGATATTGACTAGAAAGTCTACTCAATACTTGCTGATATTGGTCAAGGGATAAATGTTAATGAGGATACCAAGAAAGTCTTCAAAATACTGGCACATGGGAGTTTTTGCATCTGCTTGAGGAGAGAGATTGTATTTTAATTAACATCATAAGGAAGCACCTTCAGCAGCACAGCTCTTCTTCAGAGCAGCACTGGAGTGTCAACCTAGAAGTTAAGCTTAAATCTTCAGAGTTGCATTATGAGTTCAGAAAATTCTATTTCAGAAGCAACTGTACTACTCATTTTCCAGGGCAGATACTGTTGGCATTGAAGGAAAAGTGTTTTTAAAGATGTAATGAGTGAAACAGTACACATCCCAATCATTTTTAGGGCACTAATGGAAACAGGATAAATAAAGGTATTTGACTAATAATTGGCAATTGTCATTTGTGGACAAGCTCAATGACTTGGCATTCTTATTAGGGAAGACACACTCGCAAGGAGCATGGGATGGAAATAGGGTTGCATTAGTTACAATACAATACCACCAATTCTTGAACCCATACATCACATGTACAGCAATGGTTGGAAGTACCAGAAAGTGATTTTAAATTTTAATATTGACAAAATTTGATGAAATGAGAGATCAGAATTAGAGCAATAAGAATATGACAAGAATAATAAACTACAAGATACAACAGGTAAAAAATGAGGTCTGCAGATGCCTTTCCTGATGAAGGGCTTATGCCCGAAACGTCGAATTTCCTATTCCTTGGATGCTGCCTGACCTGCTGTGCTTTAACCAGCAACACATTTACAAGATACAACACAATAGCACAAAGAGAAGAAAGTGAGGATTGCAGATGCTGAAGATCAGAGTCAGTAAGTGTGGCACTGGCTGCTGAGCAAGGTGAGGGCCCATGGTGTTCGAGGTGAGCTGCTAGGATGGATCGAGGATTGGCTGTCTGACAGAAGGCAGAGAGTTGGGATAAAAGGTTCTTTTTCGGAATGGCAGCCGGTGACGGGCGGTGTCCCACAGGGTTCAGTGTTGGGGCCACAGCTGTTCGCATTATATATTAATGATTTGGATGAAGGGACTGGGGGCATTCTAGCGAAGTTTGCAGATGATACAAAGTTAGGTGGACAGGCAGGTAGTACTGAGGAAGTGGGGAGGCTACAGAAGGATCTAGATAGTTTGGGAGAGTGGTCCAGGAAATGGTTGATGAAATTCAACGTGAGCAAATGCGAGGTCTTGCACTTTGGCAAAAAGAATGAAAGCATAGACTACTTTCTAAATGGTGAGAAAATTAGTAAAGCCAAAGTACAAAGGGATCTGGGAGTGCTAGTCGAGGATTCTCTAAAGGTAAACATGCAGGTTGAGTCCGTGATTAAGAAAGCGAATGCAATGTTGTCATTTATCTCAAAAGGGTTGGAATATAAAAGCACTGTTGTGCTACTGAGACTTTACAAAGCTCTGGTTAGGCCCCATTTGGAGTACTGTGTCCAGTTTTGGTCCCCACACCTCAGGAAGGACATACTGGCACTGGAACGTGTCCAGCGGAGATTCACACGGATGATCCCTGGAATGATAGGTCTAACATATGAGGAACGGCTGAGGATCCTGGGATTGTATTCATTGGAGTTTAGAAGATTAAGGGGAGACTTAATAGAGACATACAAGATAATACATGGCTTGGAAAGGGTGGACGCTAGGAAATTGTTTCCATTAGGCGAGGAGACTAGGACCCGTGGACACAGCCTTAGAATTAGAGGGGGTCAATTCAGAACAGAAATGCGGAGACATTTCTTCAGCCAGAGGGTGGTGGGCCTGTGGAATTCATTGCCACGGAGTGCAGTGGAGGCTGGGACGCTAAATGTCTTCAAGGCCAAGATTGATAGATTCTTGTTGTCTCGAGGAATTAAGGGCTACGGGGAGAACGCTGGTAAGTGGAGTTGAAATGCCCACCAGCCATGATTGAATGGCGGAGTGGATTCGATGGGCTGAATGGCCTTACTTCCACTCCTTTGTCTTATGGTCTTATGGTCTTATGGAAAAACACAGCAGGTCAGGCAGCATTTGAGGAGCAGGAGAATCAACCTTTTAAGCATAAGCCTTTCATCACGAACGCTGCCTGACCTGCTGTGCTTTTCCAGCGCCATACTTTTTGACAAGAATAGCACAAAATGTCCTAGAGGTGCAGGTTCATAATTCCTTGAAAGTGAAGTCGCAGTTAGACACGGTAGTGAAAAAGACATTTGGTATGCTTGCCTTTATTGTTCAGTCCTCAGAGTATAGAAGGTGGGATATCATGTTGTTGCTGTATGGGGCATTGGTGAGGCCCACTTTTGGAATACTATGTTCAATTCTGGTTTCCCTGCTATAAGAAAGATGTTGTTAAATTTGAAATGGTTCAGGAAAGATTTACAAGAATGTTATGGGAGTTGAAGGGTTTGAGCTGGAAGGCTAGGCTGGGCTTATTTTCCCTGGCTCATTGGAGGTTGAGGGATGACCTTATCGAGGTTTATAAAATCATGGGAGGGCAGGATATGGTGACTCGCCTAGTTTCCTTCCCATGGTAGGGAAGTCCAAAACAAGACAGCAAAGATTTAAAGTGAGAGGGAAAAGATTTAAAAGGGACCTAAGGGCTGGAGATCAGTCTTTGAGGAGATAAGTCTTTGAGGCGAGGTGTGGTGCATGTATGGAATGAGCTGCCAGAGGAAGTGATGGAGGCTGGTGCAATTACAAGATTTAAAAAGCATCTGGTTGGGTAAATGAATACTGAAAATGTGTTGCTGGAAAAGTGCAGCATGAGCCCTTCTTCAGGAATGAGGAAAGTGTGTCCAGCAGCCTGCTGGACACACTTTCCTCATTCCTGAAGAAGGGCTCATGCCCGAAACGTCGACTCTCCTGCTCCTTGGATGCTGCCTGACCTGCTGCGCTTTTCTAGCAACACATCTTCAGCTCTGATCTCCAGCATCTGCAGTCCTCACTTTCTCCTGGGTAAATGAATAGGAAGCGTTTTGCAGGATATGAGCCAAATGCTGGCAAATGGAACGAGATTAATGTAGGATATCTGGTCGGCATAGATGAGTCAGACTAAAAGGTCTGCTTCTGTGGTGTACAACTTTATTACTCTCAGAATAGTGGTGATGTCAAACAAAATATTTAAAAAGCTGTTATGGACAGGGATGCAAGGGAACTGAATCTCCTGTTCCATCCCTTTATTGCCCATGATCAATGTGCTTTTGAAAAGGAGGATGCATGTTTCTTCACTACTGAGTGTTCATTTTGTGTGCTTAAATAAAGAGGATAATTTAATCACATTTCTCTAGAAATCTCAGTCTACAAATTCAGTTATCACATGGATACATTTGAAAAAAGAAAATTGTACTCTTTTATGAGTTACAAACAAAGGATTGATCTGAAGTAATATGACTGGCTTACCTGATACTCTCTTAAAGTGTAGTGGGTGAATTCCATAACAAAATCATATGTCAAAGTCATTGTAGGATTTCCTTGAAAGGGTGGGTTTTTCAGCAGTGCACAAAGTTAGTCTTATGAGTAGAAGATTGGTTTTTTTGTACTAGTGGACTTGAGAAGGAACAGATTTGGAGACCTTATGATGGTCCTGATGCCGGTGTTGGACTGGGGTATACAAAGTTAAAAATCACACAACACCAGGTTATAGTCCAACAGGTTTAATTGGAAGCACACTAGCTTTTGGAGCGATCAGGTGATTGTGGAGGGCTCAGTCGTAACACAGAATTTATAGCAAAAATTTGCAGTGTGATGTAACTGAAATTATACATTGAAAAATTGATTGTCTGTTAAGCCTTTCATCTGTTAGAATACAGTGATAGTTTCACTTCTTTCATGTGTAAATCACAAAACCCTTTTTTTTAAAGTTGTATTTTCGGGTTAGCTGTTAACAATGGTGATAGCTAGACAATATGTTGAAGGTGTTTGCCCCCGTGTTCTCTGTCTATGACCTGATGTTTAGATTGATTCTAATCTAAAAAGTGAGATAACAGATGGTCCAGTCACCACCTTTAGGAATTGATGTTGCAGGCTTTGCTGCCGTTGCTGTTTGCAGATTTATTGGTTTCTGTCCAGATTCTTAGGGGAGGGATTATAAGATTCATTGTCTGTGGCTGTTCTGAGCCAAGTGACCACATAATCAATATTTTTGTTTCCCACCATGAATGATTTCAAGTTGCAGACATTGCTACAAATTGGGGAAAAGCTGGTGGCCACTCACACCTACTTATGACAGAGTGTTTCATTTACATCTCGTTTTATTAAATTTTTAACTGAGGGACATGAAATATGACTACATTTTTCACAAATCCATTGGTAATAGGAGATGTTATTTCCAAAAATGGCTTTTCTTTGGCATCTCCATTCAGACTAGGCACTCCACCCATAGGCATTCAATTGGGAACTGTCTGGAAACCTAAGGTAATTCGTAATCTGTGCAGAACTTCATGACTGGAATGTGATCCTCAGTGGTCAATTTAGTACTCTTTTAATGTCTATCCTTAATCAAAAGACTGTACTAAATACAGTCCATTTTTAATGTTATGAATAGGACATGACTTCCTAAGTTCTAGCTGGCAACAGTGGCGCTCTGTTAAGCAACGATTACTTTGGAGATCACTGTACACATGGAACCAAAACAATGAGAAAAGTTAAGTCCAGATTGTATAGCAACATTAGTTAAAACAAAGAAGGGCTTGTATTTATCTCTCACCTTTCTTGACTTTTGAAGTTCCCAAATCTTTTCAACAAATGAAATACATTAAAGTGCACTTATCTGCACATTATCACAAAACTTACATGCTGTTGTGTATTATAAATGCACCAAATATTAATGAATTTGTAGTAGCAACTCTTAAACAGGCAAAACATCTCAGAAACTATTTTGGATAAGTACAACAAATAATAAGGAACTGAATGAGTTAATTTGTTTTTGGTGATCATGCTTTTTGGTTAATTGAATAACTGATTTTGTCTTGGTTGTGGAAGAACCTTTTACTCCTTGAATAGTACCATGAGATGACTAATGACCAACTTAAAATAAGACATTTCTTTCAAGGTCAGCACCTTCAACAGTACAGCATTCATTAGTAATATGCTGGAATATCAGCCCAGAACGTATGCCTACAGTAGGGTTTGAACCCACGACCTTCTGACTCAGAATTAAGACAAAGTTATTCCATTTTCCATTTTTTCTAGACATATGTCTAAGTAGTAGACCCTTTTTTGGCACATGATTCTCATGGAAACGGCCAACCTCATACTTAACTCTGACTCTACTTTCTGCCTACAGGGTCGAGAGTTGGAACTCCCTTTTGGACCCAGACTCAGGCGGGCTCATTGGTTTCCTGCTGTTTGTGACAAGTTATTGCAGACTTTTCGAAAGGCACCAAATTCCCCACCCACTTACCCACAAAAACTATGAAGGTCTAGATATTATGGCATGCAACCATGTCAGAAAAAAAAATCATGCACTTATTTGGACTAGACCTATGCGTCTTTATAAATAATCCATTTCCTGTTTTAGCATGCTGTGAAAATGAAGCCAGACATAGCGATAAAATATAGAGCAAATTTTTAAACTTTTGAGCTCAACAATAAAGTCATTGCTGTACTCTAATTGATGCAGTTTAATATGTACTCATGATTTAATTTGTGCCACTTGAATCAATTCATAAGACCTGTAAAATATATAATTTACTAGTCTTTCACTTAGTGCCTCTATTATGCACTAATTAATTTAATAGATTATTTTTGAATGCTTTATGCAATTAAACATCCATTATTATCATTTTGCTATCATCCTAAGAGTAATCAGAATTAGTTAATTGACAACAAACATTGTACACTAGACAGCAAGATGATTAGTGTGTTATGCTGATAGAGCCAAGATTTACACCCCATTCTGGCCATGAGAAGGTTCTTCGGGTGCACACTTGATGGAACCATCGTCACCTTTCTCTAATTGTAACACAATATGATTCAAAGAATCTGCTTAACTTTGGAGCATGGATTTATTGCCAATCCAGAAGATATCCTCTACTTGCTTGTAAGATTGTGCTGAATATGAATAATGTCAAAAATTCAACTCAACTCTTTGCACAACTTGGTCCATGATGCAGAATAAATACCAATTATAAACATGATGGGGATTGCTAGGGCAGCTGTTGTAGGAAATGTCGTATTTTAGGGCAATGCCAATATGTACTGATCATTGCTATGTACCCAAGGATGGTGAGTCTTCACTTTCAAATTTGATGGAATTGAGAGATTTCCTAGATTAATTTTAGGGCAGTAACATATAGGTCAAGTCAGGTTTCCTTCCCTAAGGAAATGATTCCATAAGAGATTTAAATTTATCAATAGCTGCCTCATGACAAGGATTTTTCAGATGGCAAGTTTTCTCATCCTGCCATCCTGAGAAGTGGTGAGAAATCCATCCCTGTTGGAACTGGCTGGAACCACATTCCTTTAAAACTCCAAAAAAATATTAACTGCAAGAAGAGGAGACTTCCACACAGAGAAATTTTATTCCCACATCCCCACCCCACCTGCAAATCTCCCTGTGGGACATTGTAAAATCTTGTCTTTCATTGCAATCCTTTGTTTTAGATTAATTAAAATTCTCAACCTACAAGGGTAGGTAAATCACAATCTCTGGATTATTAAGCCAGGCCTCCAGCTCATTAGTATATCATATAGCAGGAATATAACCAACATTGCAATCTATGGGCTGCTGTGGTTCAGGAAGAAAGCTCACGACCTCCTCAAGGGCAATTAGGGATCAGCAACAAAACATGTCTTCCCAGTGAAGCCCAAAGTTGTATAAGGTATTTGTTCTGAAATATTATACACTGCAATAAGATCCACCCAATCTGATAGTGTCAAATAGAATTAATGGGGAAAAGAGAAGATGTTGTACGGTGAAGGAACAGTATCTAATTTACTATTTATAACTTACTAATTTATGGATTGTAACTTGTAGCTGATTGTAGTCACACAATGAACTAGATTTTGTTTAAAACAACAACCTGTTCTCATTCAGACCTACTGGTGATTTTTTCCTGGCTGAGACCCAGCCAATGATATAGGCTAGAGGCAGCAAACTACCCCAACCAGAGGTTGTTGGTTGTTGGTATCAAAACACATACAATGTGATGATCATTGGTCTGAATTAGAACGTAATTAAACTGTACAGAGTGAATTCTGGTGAGCGCAGAAGAAACTTGTATTTACAGTTTTGAAGAATTGATTATTTTAAGAACTACTCATACAGACCATCAGCAGCTGCGACAGCTGAACAGCAAAATGGTTTGCAGGCAAACTTGTAGAAAGATCAACAAGGGAGAAGTGTCATTCAATTGTAAAACCCTTTAGTTGATTGAATAAGAAGGGTTTAGAGGGAAATGGACAAGTTGAACCAAAGGGTCTGTTTCCATACTGTACATCTTGATGATTCTGTGACTCTAAGTCGACAAAGAGATATTGTAAAAGCCTAACCAGACAGGTTTTAAAAGGATAAGTATGAATTCTAATGTGGCTGCAATAGGAGTGGAAGAAAAATAATGTAAACAACAGTTCAGTCAGGAAGGATTTATTAAGGCTGCTGACTCCGGCCATTATTAGCAAAGTCATGGAAATGGATGAGCCTTGTTCATTCGACTGTTAAAGGCAGGAAACCATTCATTTTGCCCATGAGAATTCAGGAAACCTCAATATTGTCCTTGGAAAATTGGGAAACCTTTATTTTTGCCACAGTAAGTGGGAAACCTAATTTTAACTACAAAAGTGTGGGAAAAGCCCAGAAAGGGATGTGGAGATACTGTAGAATCACAGAGTCACAGAGTTATACAGCACAGAAGCAGACTCTTCAGTCCAACTTGTCCATACCAACCAAATATCCTAAATTAATCGAGTCCCATTTTCCAGAATTTGGCCTATATCCGTCTAAATCATTCCTATTCATGAATCCATCCTGATGCCTTAAATATCGAAATTGTACCAGCCTTCACCATTTCCTTTGGCATCACCCTTACATGA
Source organism: Hemiscyllium ocellatum (assembly GCF_020745735.1). Taxonomy (NCBI): domain Eukaryota; kingdom Metazoa; phylum Chordata; class Chondrichthyes; order Orectolobiformes; family Hemiscylliidae; genus Hemiscyllium; species Hemiscyllium ocellatum. The sequence goes on along the minus strand of NC_083417.1, from coordinate 18,528,619 downwards.
AAAGGTATCTCTTAGGTCTTTTTTAAATCTTTCCTCTCTCATGATAAACCTATGCCATCTCATTTTGGACTCCGCTTCCCTAGAAAAAAGACTTTGGTAAAGCAATCTATCTCTGCCACTCATAATTTAACAGCTTCTATAAGGTCACCCCTCAGCCTTGGATGCTCCAGGGAAGGTAGCCCCAGCCTATTCAGCCTCTCCCTATAGCTTAAACCCTCCAACCCTGGCAACATCCTTGTAAATCTTTTCTGAACCCTTTCAAGTTTAACATCTTTCCTATTATAATGGAGCCAGAACTGAATGCAGTATTCCAAAAGTGGCCTAACTAATGTCCTGTACAGCTGCAACATGGCCTCCCAACTCCTATACTTAGTGCACTGACCAATAAAGGCAATCATACAAAATGCCTTCTTCACTCCTCTGTCTACCTGCAACTCCACCTTCAAGGACCTACGAAGCTACAACTCAAGGTCTTTTTGTTTGGCAATATTCCCCACAACCGTACCATTAAGCTTTACTTTCTGCCCTAATTTGCCTTACTAAAATGCAATACATCAGGATGCATCTAAATTAAACTCTATCTGCCACTCCTCGGCCCATTGACTCATCTGTTCATGATCCTGTTGTACTCTGAGATAACCTTTTTCGCTGTCCACTACACCACCAATTTTGGTGTCAACTGCAAACTTACCACATCTTAGTCAAAGAGTCATAGAGATGTACATCATGGAAACAGACCCTGCGTTCCAACCCTTCCATGCCGACTAGTTATCCCAACCCAATCTAGTCCCACCTGCCAGCACCTGGCCGATATCCCTCCAAACCCTTCCTATTCATATACCTATCCAAATGCTTCTTAAATGTTGCAATTGTACCAGCCTCCACCACTTCCTCTGGCAGCTCATTCCATACACATATCACCCTCTGTGAGAAAAAGTTGCCCCATAGGTCTCTTTTATGTCTTTCCCCTCTCACCCTAAACCTATGCCCTCTAGTTCTGGATTCCCCGATCCCAGGGAAAAGACTTTACCTATTTACCCTATCCATGCCCTCATAATTTTATAAACCTCTATAAGATCACCTCTCAGTCTCCGACGCTCCAGAGAAAACAGCCCCAGCCTGTTTAGCTATGAACCTGTACTCCAAGTTCTCTTTGTTCAGCAACACTCCCCAGGACCTTACCATTAAGTGTATAAGTCCTGCTAAGATTTGCTTTCCCAAAATGCAGCACCTCGCATTTATCTGAATTAAACTCCATCTGCCACTTCTCAGCCCATTGGCCCAGTCCTCCAGTCCAAAAAGCAACCCTCCACCACCATCCTCTGTCTTCTCCCTTCAAGCCAATTTTGTATTCTGCCTAGATTCTATGTGATCTAGCCTTGCTAACCCATTTATCACATGAGACCTTGTCAAACGTTAAGCTAAAGTCCATTTCGACTCTCCACCAAGCTGCCTTCATCGACCTTCTTTGTTTCCTCTTTACAAAACTCAATCAAGTTACTGAGGCATGATTTCCCATGCACAAATCCATGTTGACTGTCCCAATCACTTCTTGCCTTTCCAACTGTATATAAATACTGTCCTTCAGAATCCCCTCTAACAATTTACCCACCACTGACATCAGGCTCATTGATTTATAGTTTCCTGGCTTTTCCATACCATCTTTCTAAAATAATGGCACTATGTTATCCAATCTCCATCTCACCTGTGGCTATCAATGATACAAATATCTCAGCAAGAGGCCCAACAGTCACTTCCCTCACTTCCTACAAAGTTCTGGGATACGGCTGATAAGATCCAAGAGATTTATTTGCTGTTATATATTTTAAGACATCCAACACCTCCTCCTCTGTAGTATGGACATATTCCATGATATCACTATTTATTTCCCCATGTTCTCTAGCTTCCATACTTTTCTCCACAGTAAATACTGACACCTAATACTTGTACAGTATCTCATCCATTTTGTGCAATTCCACAAGATCTTTAAGTACTGCTATATGACAAAGTTTAAAAGCCTTTAAAGCTCAGAACTACATCAGCATTGCTCTATTGATTAAGAATCTATGTGGGAAAGAGGTTAAAGTAGTATTGATAGTCTATATTTTTTTTAATCCTTCAAAGTCAGGAATAGAAACAGCATTGAGATACTACAAAAGTTTTTGAAAAACTATAAAATAAGAAAAAATGTTTTTTCGAAAAATGTCAGAAATTACATTCAGATTTAATATTAGAAATAGACCAAATAGAACACAGATTAGACATCTTGGAGTAAATAGTTCTTAAGAAACAGATCTGCTTTCAAGCAAGACACTAAATCACTAACTGAAAAGTGAATGCACTATTACACAATAAACCTCGATGTTGCTCCTTCCAAAATGAATCACCTCAGACTTTTCTCCATTAATCTCCATTTGCCACCTCTTATCCCAGTTCTGTAACTTATCTATGTTGCTCTGTAACGTACAACATCCTTCATCACTATCCACCAACCTTAGTGTCATCTGCACATTTACTAACCTATCCTTCAATGCCTTCATCTAAGTCATTCATAAAACTGACAAATGGCAGTGGCCCCAAAACAGATCCTTGCGATACACCACTAATAACTGAACTCCAGACTGAACATTTCCCATCAATCATCACCCTCTGTCTTCTTTCAGCTAACCAACTTCTGATCCAAACCACTAAATCACCCTCAATCCAATGCCTCTGTATTTTCTGCAATAGCCTACTGTGGGGAACCTTATCAAATGTCTTACTGAAATCCATATCCACTACATCAACCGCATTACCCTCATCCACCTGTCTGGTCACCATCTCAAAAAACTCAGTAAGATTTGTGAGGCACGACCATCCCTTCACAAAACCATGTTGACTATCCCTAATCAACTTATTCCTCTCTAGATAATTATAAACTCTTACAATCTTTTCCAACACTTTACTCACTACTGAAGTAAGGCTCATTGGTCCATAATTAGCAGAGTTGTATCTTTTCCTCTTCTTGCTCCAGTCTTCTGGCACTATTCTTGTAGACAATGATGGCATAAAGATCAAAGCCAAAGGCTTGGCAATCTCTTCCCTAGCTTCCCAAAGAATCTGAGAATAAATCCCATCTGGCCCAAGAGATCTATCTATTTTCACACTTTCCAGATTTGCTAACACCTCCTCCTTGTGAACCTCAATCCCATCTAAAAATGTGTTGCTGGTCAAAGCACAGCAGGCCAGGCAGCATCTCAGGAATAGAGAATTCAACGTTTCGAGCATAAGCCCTTCATCAGGAATGAGAGAGAGTAGCCAAGCAGGCTAAGATAAAAGGTAGGGAGGAGGGACTTGGGGGAGGGGCGATGGAGGTGGGATAGGTGGAAGGAGGTCAAGGTGAGGGTGATAGGCCAGAGTGGGGTGGGGGCGGAGAGGTCAGGAAGAAGATTGCAGGTTAGGAGGACGGTGCTGAGTTGAGGGAACCGACTGAGACAAGGTGGGGGGAGGGGAAATGAGGAAACTGGAGAAATCTGAATTCATACCTTGTGGTTGGAGGGTTCCCAGGCAGAAGATGAGGCGCTCCTCCTCCAGCCGTCGTGTTGTTATGTTCTGCCGGTGGAGGAGTCCAAGGACCTGCATGTCCTCGGTGGAGTGGGAGGGAGAGTTAAAGTGTTAAACCACGGGGTGGTTGGGTTGGTTGGTCCGGGCATCCCTGAGGTGTTCTCTGAAGCGTTCCGCAAGTAAGCGGCCTGTCTCACCAATATAGAGGAGGCCACATCGGGTGCAGCGGATGCAATAGATGATGTGTGTGGAGGTACAGGTGAACTTGTGGCGGATATGGAAGGATCCCTTGGGGCCTTGGAGGGAAGTGAGTGTGGAGGTGTGGGCTCCAAGGCCCCAAGGGATCCTTCCATATCCGCCACAAGTTCACCTGTACCTCTACACACATCATCTATTGCATCCGCTGCACCCGATGTGGCCTCCTCTATATTGGTGAGACAGGCCGCTTACTTGCGGAACGCTTCAGAGAACACCTCAGGGACACCCGGACCAACCAACCCAACCACCCTGTGGCTCAACACTTTAACTCTCCCTCCCACTCCACCGAGGACATGCAGGTCCTTGGACTCCTCCACCGGCAGAACATAACAACACGACGGCTGGAGGAGGAGCGCCTCATCTTCCGCCTGGGAACCCTCTAACCACAAGGTATGAATTCAGATTTCTCCAGTTTCCTCATTTCCCCTCCCCCCACCTTGTCTCAGTCGGTTCCCTCAACTCAGCACCGTCCTCCTAACCTGCAATCTTCTTCCTGACCTCTCCGCCCCCACCCCACTCCGGCCTATCACCCTCACCTTGACCTCCTTCCACCTATCCCACCTCCATCGCCCCTCCCCCAAGTCCCTCCTCCCTACCTTTTATCTTAGCCTGCTTGGCTACTCTCTCTCATTCCTGATGAAGGGCTTATGCTCGAAACGTCGAATTCTCTATTCCTGAGATGCTGCCTGGCCTGCTGTGCTTTGACCAGCAACACATTTTCAGCTGTGATCTCCAGCATCTGCAGACCTCATTTTTTACTCAATCCCATCTAGTCTAGTATCCTGTATCTCAGGATTCTCCTCAACAACATTGTCTTTTTCCAGTGTGAATACTGATGAAAAATATTCAGTTAGCACTTCCCCTTTCTCCTCAGACTCCATGCACAACCTCCCACTACTATCCTTGATTGGCCTGAAACTTACTCTGTTCATTCTTTTATTCCTGTAATATTAATAGAGAGCCTTAGGGTTTTCCTTGATCCTACCTGCCAATGACTTCTCATGTCCCTTCCTGGCTCTTCTTAGTTCTCTCTTTAGGTCTTTCCTGGCTAACTTATAACTCTCAAATGCCTTGACTGAGCCTTTGTGTCTCAACCTAACATAAGCCTTCTTCTTCCTCCTAACAAGAGATTCAACTTCCTCAGTAAATCACGGCTCCCTCGCTCAATCACTTCCTCCCTGTCTGACAGGTATATATTTATCAAGGGCACACATTAGCTGTTCCTTGAATAAACTCCACATTTCAAATGTGTCCATCCCCTGCAGTTTACTTCCTCATTCTATGCATAAATCTTGCCTAATCGCATCATAACTGCCTTTCCCCCAGCTGTAGCTCTTGCCCTGTGGTATATACCGATCCCTTTCCATTGCTAAAGTAAACATAATTGAATTGTCGTCACTATCATCGAAGTGTTCACCTCCCTCCAAATCTGACACCTGGTCTGGTTCATTACCCAGTACTAAATCCAATATGGCCTCGCCCCTTGTTGGCTTGTCTACATACTGTGTCAGGAAACCTTCCTGCACACAATGGACAAAGACTGATCCATCTAAAGCACTTGAACTGGAGTATTTCCAGTCAATATTTGGAAATTTAAAGTCCTCCATAACAACTACCCTATTACTCTAGCTCCAGTCCAGCATTATCTTTGCAATCCTTTCCTCTACATCTCTGGAACTATTCGGAGACCTGTAACAAACTCCCAACGGGGTGATGTCTCCTTTCCTGTTTCTAACCTCTGCCCATACTACCTTAGTAGACGAGTCCTCAAACATCTTTTCTGCTACTGTATTACTGTCCTTCAGTAACAATGCCACCCCCACCCGCTTTTTACCATTTTCTCTGTTCTTACTGAAACGTTGAAATCCCAGAACCTGCAAAAACCATTCCTCTCCCTGCTCTATCAATGCCTCCCAAATGGCCACAACATCGAAATCCCAGGTACCAACCCATGCTGCAAGATCAACCACTTTATTCTGGATGCTCCTGGTGTTGAAGGAGACACACTTCAAACCACCTTCTTGCTTACCAGTGCCTTCTTGCCACTTTGAAACTTCATTTCTGACCTCATTACTCTCAACCTCCTGTATAGTGGAGCTACAATTTAGGTTCCCATCTGCCTGCAGAATTAGTTTAAACCCTCCCAAAGAACATTAGCAAATCTCACCCCGCCACCCACCCCCGCCCACCAAATATTGGTGTCCCTCTGCTTCAGCTGTAGACCATCCTGTTTGTAGAGGTCCCACCTAGCCCAGAATGAGCTCCAATTATCCAGGTATCTGAAACCGTCCCTCCTGCACCATCCCTGCAACCACAGTTCAACTCCTCTCTCTATTCCTCACCTGCTAGCCCATGACACAGGCATCAAACCAAAGATAACAAATCTGTTTGTTGGAGCTTTAAGCTTCCACCCGAGCTCCCTGAATTTCTGCATTAAATCCCCATCTCTCTTCCCACCTATGTCGCTGGTGCCAATGTTCAAATTTATCACAATATCCTTCAAGTGAATGCATAATGTCCATCCAACCACACTTTTGCATCCGTGATATTTAATTTTAAAATGTGGTTACATATCTATATAAATGCTGATAATTTATATCTTACACAGAGAGTTTGCTGATTTAGGACAATTTGATATGGTTGAATACTTGCCTAAATTTTTAAACTCTCAAGATTCAGACAATTCTTTTGTGCCAAGCAGTTGAATTATTTCTGTACAAGTTAGAGGAAATGGTTTGACAGTCATATATAGTTAATGTGATCAAATTGCATCTGATTTTTTACTGCATGCTTTTCCTCAGAGGATGTTTTGATTTACAGAGTGTCTGTTACTAAGCGAAGAATTAACTTCTGCAGTGATATGCACAATTTTCTCTTTATTCTCACCAGGCTTGGTTAATACAAAATGCATTTGCTATGCAAAACATTTTGACGCCATTAATTTAATTCAAGGTTCATGTTTAATGGCATTTGAAAAGGTTTATGTATTTTTTCATTGAATGTGAACATGATGGAGATCAGAACTGAAACACTTTTAGTATCAGTCAACTTGTTTACAAGTCGTTTTAATCTTTCACTTAAAGGAAACTCTCCCATCTTTCTCCCCAACAAATTGATCTGTGGAAAATTCATTCAGTTGAGAGGACAGGATAGTCTGGCCTCCAGCATCTGTGTTCTTGATAGAAGTAAACCAACTGAGATTTAATGTTTTTACTCTTAGCACATTCTAATGAGACCATATTTATGATCTTGCTTTAAATAAGGGCCAGCAGAAACATCCATTCTATATTTATCTTGCCACTAGTTCATGGTGACCAACAAAATATTTTCACCCATCAGTGTTTTGCTTTGGCCAACACACAAGAAGTGTATGAAAACAGTTCAGGAATAGTTCTGCTTCCATCCACTTTTTCCTCCTTTCCATTAAACTAGCCTTTATTTTCTGTATTACTTCATAATTGTCCCATGATGCAGAACATTAGTGGCTAACTTTCTCAACATTATGCCTCGTCTGAGGTGTGGAAGGTCACCACTAGTTGACCCTCTCTGATGAGATGATGGAACGATGCTGACTTTACCTTTATTTTTACCACAACCAGTTAACAACTCAAATTGTTCAGCCATGGGTTCACTATGTATCTTGAAAAGCCTTCTTGGCAGCTATAATATAAAGATATCACAGTGTTGATTCTGAGTTTGAGTTTCGGCTTCAGGGAGAATGCAAGATTTTTTCCCTCAAAGATTTGTTATACGAGATATACAAAAGTTCATTCACTGGTGAAGTGGAGTGTTTTAGTGGTAATTTCGCTAACATCACATATTCTTGACACCAAAGCAAATTCTGTGGGAGCATAGTTGGTGGATTATAAATTCAGTTCATGAAGCTATTATCATCCAAATTGTTGGGATCCTTCATTATTAGTTGATTTGATTTGATTTATTATTGTCACATTAACCTAGGAATAGTGAAAAGTTTTGTTTTGCATGCAATACGGGCAGATCATACCATATAAGGTGCATAATAGAATTAGAAGGGTAATTATATAGTTAGTCTAGGCTACATGAGACTCCCAAGCCTACCAATGTGGTCACTTCTTAATTGTCTTCTGAAGTAGCATAAAACAATTAGGGAGAGGCAGAAAATGTATGCCTTGCCAGTGATGCCCATATTTCATGAAAGAACAAATGCAAAAAAAGACTTTTCAAAATCTGGCAACAGTCCTCATACAACCTCCAAAAAGGCGAATGTAGGGTCAACCTGTCATCACCCAATAATATTTAGCATTTTTAAACAGAACGCCTAAAAATAAGTAAAAAGAATCTTAAAAACAGCTTCTGCTAACCATCATGTGAGAACTTGGGAACTAATTTGAATAGCCACAGAATTGATGGCCATGTTTGATTAACCCAGGTATTAAAAGCAAAGAGCACGCTAAGATCATATTGTCTGCTCATGTGAATAATATCTGCATCCAGCTGTAATGTTGCTTGGCTGGTCACATTAATGGGGAGCTCATCCTGTGAGTGACAATGCACTTAAAGCTAGCTTTCACCACTTAAAGGATGTACATGGTGACTGGAGAAAGTGGTGGGACACATAATGGAAGAGAATCTGACCCAGAAAATATTGAGGAACGACAAGTTCCAAGGTTTTCAGATGCTTTGCTGGAGGTCTTGGTGGAGAATAAAGAAAGTAGGAGAGATATTGCATTACCACAGGGAGGATAGGCATCCTCCAGTGAGATGAAAGCCAGGAGTCAAGTCCAAAAGTTTGAATCCAATGTGCATGAAGCATAATGACCTCATGAGAGCAGTTAAGGTCAGTGAATGCATTTCTGAATGGGATATTCTATCAACTATATCCTCAATCTCAACCACTGCTGAAATCAATAAGTTTCCATTATTCACTTCCCACAGTCTCCGTCAATCAGAGCCTCAGTTCTATCATTCACAAATTCCAGCCAACCCTCACATGCGTAGTATTGTGGCAAACCTCACAGCCACATCCCGTACTTGCACACATTGCCAGCCATTCAATCATGGCTAGTTCATGACACAACCAAACTGCAAGATGCACACTTACAGACCTTCTTTTTCTCTCATAATCAAGGTGCTGCACAAACTGAGGTAGGAGGAAGGAACTATAGGGGAAAGTGCATTTGCATGTTCAAACCTCTCATGGAGGAGATCATGTAGGTTATTATTGGGATGTGATTTGCACAGGCTGTTGGCACTAGTGGAACTGTTACACCAAAATTATTATCCTGTAGTCCTGCTTTCCTCATCTCACTTTTGTTTCATCTCAAAGTTCTTTTAATTTAGAAGCTGTGGAAGGTGTAAGCATTCAGGTCTCACATTCCCCATCTCCCTTAACAACAACCTTACTCTTATATCTTTTACCTTTAGGTACCACAAAACAGTGGAGAAATGCCAGGAGAGAATCATGCTGATTACACAGTATTCCACTGTATTTCACACTTATAAACACCAGTTCAGATACCGAACATGGGTGTATTTTAAATGATAGATCAAAGGCTGGATCTGTATATAATGAGAGACCAGAAAGAATGGGCTACAGTCAGGACAAGGAGCAGGGAAAATGCATTTGCCAGCATGCTAGAGGGCAAGATCTTACACTGGTTTCATTGCAAAGGACTCAGATGAGTATAGATTAGTTCACAGGTCGATACAATATCAAGGGCCGAAGGGCCTGTTCTGCGCTGAATTGTTCTGTGTTCTATAACAGGTGTGTTGAGGGGGCCATCCCAATGTCAGCAGTTATTCTTTGCCACTTTGCCAATGCTCTTTCTGAATCCTCCCAGCTAGCCAACATAGCTGACAGCCATGGCAACAGTATGCCATCCAAAGCTTCAAGGCAAAGAGTCCAATTTTATCTCCCAAGACCATCTGCAGTGTCCTGTACTGAAATTCAGCAGTGAACATTTTAGCCACGCTGTCACCACTCTTGTAGCACTTCATGGAGCACACAGATAGGAAAATACTGGAATTGAGGGAATTTATAAGAGTGATGACTGGACTTCTATACACAATATGGCTTGACATTGCTTGCAACTTCGCACTAAAATATTTATTTTGAGATTTTTAAATATTTTATGCACTGGAACCAACTGGAAACCACAATAGCGATAGGTGAATGATAAGGGAGCATTGATAAATGAAGAATTGGGGTTGCAGTTACTGAAGTACATGTGTGAATTCTTTCCTGCACAGATATATAGGGCCTAGTTTGTTTCATCCCTTCCCCTTCCTGTTTGCGTCTTTATTCTTATGCTCCTTTTCCACCCCAAATTCCTGGTTCTCAGCTCCATGCTGCTGCCAAAGTCTGTCTCCTCATGATGAAGCAGACCACACCATATTTTCACACCTGCTATGTGAAAATGTCTTAATGTGTAAGTGGTACAGGCAGCAAAAATGCTGATTACCTCTATCAATGGACTCCTGCATCACAATTGTGAGGATAGCTTGCACATTGATGTTTGTTGAGGTTCAGGTAGGAAATGTTTTTTCAGAAAGTAATCCCATGTGGATATGACCTCTTACTGAGGGCCCTTCTCCCCATCTTGTTCTTTCTCCACGTTACAGCAGTTTACTCTGCTCTCTATACCAAGATAAATTCTCCAAGCCATACTTGGAGTGGCAAATGGAGTTAAATTTGGATAAATGCGAGGTATTGCATTTTGGTAAAACCAACAAGAGCAAGCCTTACACAATTAATGGTAGGGATCTGGTAGTACTGTTGAACAGAGGCACCTGGGTTTCAGGTATAGTTCTTTGAAAGTTGCTTCACAGGTAGGTAGAGTAGTTAGAAAGCATTTTGCACACGTCTTCATTGTTCAGACTGTTGAGTATAGGAGATGTTGCAATTGTTAAGGACTTTTGGGTTACTGTGTATAATTTTGGTCACCCTGCTGTAGGAAGGACATTATTAAAAAGGAGCAGGTACAGAAAAGATTTACTGGGATGTTTCCAGGACTGGAGGGCTTGAATTATACAGAGTCATAGAATCATACAGATGTACAGCACAAAAACAGACCCTTTGGTCCAACCTGTCCATGCCGACCAGATATCCCACCCCAATCTATTCCCACCTGTCAGCACCCGGCTCATATCCCTCTAAGCCCTTACTATTCATATGCCCATCCAAATGCCTTTTAAATGTTGTCATTGTATCAGCCTACACCACATCCTCTGGCAGCTCATTCCACCCTCTGTGTGAAAAAGTTGCCCCTTAGGTCTCTTTTATATCTTTCCCCTCTCACCCTAAACTTATGCCCTCTAGTTCTGGACTCCCTGATCCCAGGGAAAAAACTTTGTCTATTTATCCTATCCATGCCCCTCATGATTTTATAAACTTCTATAAACCTCCGACGCTCCAGGGAAAACAGCCCCAGCCTGTTCAGCCTCTCCCTCTACCTCAAATCCTCCAACCCTAGCAACATCCTTGTCAATCTTTTCTGAACCCTTTCAAGTTTCACAACACCTTTCCGATAGGAAGGGGACCAGAATTGCACACAATATCCCAAAAGTGGCCTAACCAGTTTCTTGTACAGCATAACATGATCTCCCAATTCCTATACTCAATGCTCTGACCAATAAAGGAAAGCATACCAAACACCTCCTTCACCATCCTATCTACCTGCGACTCTACTTTCAAGAAACTATGAATCTGCACTTCAAGGGAACTTTGTTCAGCAACACTCCCTAGGACTTTACCATTAAGTGTATAAGTCCAGCTAAGATTTGCTTTCCCCAAATGCAACACCTCACATTAAACATCTAAATTAAACTCCATCTGCTACTCCTCAGCCCATTGGCCCATCTGATCAAGATCCCACTGTAATCTGAGGTAACCTTCTTCGCTGTCTACTACACATTCAATTTTGGTGTCATTTGCAAACTTACTAACTATACCTCTTATGCTCATGTCTAAATCATTTATATAAATGACAAAAAGTAGTGGACCCAGCACCAATCCTTGTGGCACTCCACTGGTCACAGGCCTCCAGTCTGAAAAACACCCTCCACCACCACTCTCTGTCTTCTACCTTCAAGCCAGTGCTGTATCCAAATGGCTAGTTCTCCCTGTATTCCGTGAGATCCAACCTTGCTAAGCAGTCTCCCATAGAGAACCTTGTTGAACGCCTTGCTGAAATCCATAGCATCCTGCTCCTCGAATGCTGCCTGAACTGCTGTGCTTTTCCATCACCACCCTAATCCATATAGATCACATCTACCGCTCTGCCCTTCTTGTTACTTCTTCAAAAAACTCAATCAAGTTTGTAAGACACAATTTCTCATACACAAAGCCATTTTGCCTATCCCAAATCAGTCCTTGCATTTCTAAATACATGTACATCCTGTCCTTCAGGGCTCCACCCAAGGATGGGATATTTTTCACTGGAGCTTAGCATTTTGAGTGGTGACCTTATAGAGGTTTATAACATCATGAGGGAAATAGATAAGATGACTAGCAAAGGTCTTTTCCCTCGGGTGGGGGAGTGCAAAACAAGAAGGCATATTTTTAAGATGAGAGGAGGAAGATTAAAAGGGACCTGAGGGGCACCTTTTTCAAACAGTGGGTTGGTTCATATGTGGAATGAACTGCCAGAGGAGGTGGTAGATGCAGGTATAGTTCCAAAATTTAAAAGACACTTGGTTATGTACATGAATAAGAAATGTTTAGACTGATATGGGCCTAATGCAGGCAAGTGGTACTAGTTTAAGTTTCGAAAACTTGTTCGGCATGAACTAGTTGGACCACAGGGTCTGTTTCCTTGCTGTATGACTCAATGACTCTCTGATTCCAAGGCTAAGACTACCCATATTGGAGAGCAACTGGTTAATGCAGACACCTTGAAGCCAACCAAAGTCCTTTAATGCCTGCCACATGACTCACTGTCAACAGATGCAACTTGAAACAATTATGTCAGTTAGATAATCGGCAACAGCCAGAAGAAATTATTCATCAACTAACTTGTACATCGTCAGTGATCCCTCAAAACAGTCTTACTGGGGATCCTTTCCACAAAAGGACATTTGTTCTGCTTGGCTGAAATATTGATCACCATAATGGTATATCAAACCAGCATTGCATTCTGAGTGACATTGTGAGGTGCCTGCACTGCACATTTCCAGCCATTGTTGATTGGTCCAGTGGCAATTTCCAGTGAAATTAGCTCCTCAACTGTATGTCTGTCACAGTCATGGTGACTAAGGATTGTGACAGCACTCAGAAAATGAGTTCTAATTGTGGTACTTTCTCATCTGACCTTGTTTGGTATCTTGTGGAATATGCCCCTTTACTAAAGCGGTACTAAGTGAGAGTTGTTTGAGATAGTTTGTTACCACCAATCCTCCTTCGCCTCGGCTCTATCTACTGATTAGTGGTAGCAGTTACACCACACCAACATATCTATAGAAAAGAGACTGTCCTTAGGCAAAGGAAAGTTTATGCATGATAGCAAGAACTGCAACTGCATTTGTTTAGACATTTACTCATAAACATTTCGGAAACTATAGATCTGCTCCCTCCAAAAGCTGGAGTTCCTTGTCTCCAACCACAGTGTGTGGCATTAATAAAATGGGCAGGGCCAACGTAACGTGAAGATTAACCCCTTCAAAACCATTACCTTATACAACCAGTGAGCTGAATGTCTTGCCCTCAATCTGTGTGTCTGGGAAACAAAACCATCCTGCATGGTCAATTGAAAAATAACAGACAATTATGCAACCCTATTTTCAACTGACTTTATTCAATTATCCTTCTTAAAAACATGCCAGTGAAGAATAATTGGCAGCAATTGATCATATTAGCCACTGTCAGGCTATTCGTTGCCATATGTCTCCAATTAGAGTGTGTCCTTTCTTTTACCTTCATTTCCAAAGTGTCGATTTTCATTCCCTAAAGAAAGTCAGTTAGACGCATAAATGGAGTTCTGTCTGATTTGCAAGCTGTGTTTACTTTCAGGTGCACTGTTGCTCCCAGAAGACAGCACATTTTCATGTACAAAAATCTAACCTCTTGCACTTTTCAAATGGGACTGGACTTAAGCCAAACCTGTAGATTTCATATTTGGTTCACAGTTAATAAAATATATGAAGTTTGCTCAGGAACTAATGCGCAGCCAGTGTTAACGGAAAATAACAACTCCTTTCGTTCTCAGCATCTAGATTTTGGATAATAACCTGCACTGTGTTGCGAATACTGCAAAAATAAATATTTTCTCATCATACATATTTTGCATTCTGCTGCTTTTTTGCATTTAAAGGTATTTGGACTTCACAGCAGTAGGCTTATGATGGTGTATTTTAATAATAAATCTTGGTGGTTGCTAAAATGTTGTGGCCTATGGGCCACTTGTAAATAGTGCATATTTTTATTTACCGCTAAATGCTCCGTTTTTTCACTACTGCAGTGATGTGGCAGTTTCTTTGTGAATTGATGAAGAAATGACAAACATGATGGGTTTAATGAAGTGAGGTGACCTGAGTGTGTTATCATGCTCTTGCACGAATACAGTTATATTCCTCATTTCAAACTTCTCCACAGGTGGGGTTTCCCACACATCATTCCTGAGCCTGTTATGGACTAACTGGTAGGAATAGTTGCTATGAATCGTCAATACCTTGGTGATAGTTGTATTTTGTGACTGTCAGCATGTCAGAAAGTGAACAAGATGGAGCATAATCTTTTTCATCTTTGAATTCCTTTGAGACTCTGGAAACTTCAAGATTGAGGAGGTAATGTTATTTTCAGAGCAAAGAACTTAAAATTGGAGTTAAAGATAACAATTCAACTGCTTCTGATTATGTGTTCTGACCAGAAATAGTGACATGATACCAGCTCACCAATGCCAGATAAACTAGATGCCTATAAATTGCAGGATGTAAACATGAGGAATAAACATGTTTCAGTGACATCTTCAGTGACATAAATAAACAGGGAAAACATTTGGAAATTAATTGTATTATACTTTGCTGTCTTCTGTTTTTTTCCCCAGTCAATACTAAAACATGGATTAAATCATGAGCAATTGCAGGTTTGAAAGAATGTTGCATAAACATTTGTGATGGCAAACTCTCTGTGGTACCTCAGCTTTATGGTAATAAGATAAGAAAGAGAAGACATGCACTTAGAAAGAACCATTCATGTAATCAAGAGATTGAAGATGCTTTGCAGACAAAGAATTGCTTTCTGAAATACACCCACCATTCTATACACCAATGCAAAACACAATTTGTAGACAGCAAGACCAAGCAGACAGCAATGAAATAAATTAGTAGTTAACCTATTTTTGGAAGTGATGACTGAGGAATAAATACTGACCAGTACCCAAGAAAATCATCTCCAACTTTTTATGAATACTACCATGGGATCTTTTATAATTATCTGAAAAATTATTAAGTAAAAGATGAGTTTACCTCAAATGTATTGTTAAATTCTGAGAAACATAAGAAGAAGCCAATTGATTTGAATAAGATTGAGATTCGAGGGGATAGGCCCGATCACAATCCCAGTGCATCGTATGGACTACTAGACTACTCTAGATTTATGGTTGCAACTTCACATAGAACCATTATTCTACTCTCCCCTAAATCTTGCAAGCCAAAATCAGCAAGAGTTTAATCTTGTAAAGTGGATTACCAAAGGCTTTTAAAATACCTAATGCTTATTGAAAGAGAAAGTGCTAACTAACACACACTTCATGGAAATGTAACTCAAACTTTCATGACATACTCATCCTTACATGTAGACATGTTAATCATTCAATGTATAGTGTCTGGCCCAGTGGTATAAGTATATTGACTAGCCCAGTAATGTCTGGGTTCCTCAGACCAACTATTTTATTTCAAATCATTTCAACTCACACACTGTAACATATACCCTGTAAAACAACTAGACAAACATGGGACTCTTTTTGTCAGGATTGCATTAGACTTATATTGTGCCAAATGTGCCAAAAGGCAAAAATCATTCTCTCAATGGGGAAAGCTGAAAGATAAATTGAACTGTTTCACTAAAACAAGTGTTTTCTCACAGTTATTACCTCTGTCATCAATATATAAATTTTAATTTTTGATCAGGTTTTATCAAAGAAAGCAATGGGCTAAATCTTTCCAACTCTTGAACAGTGTGTACATTAGTGAGAAAGTTGGGAGAATCTGGTAAAATCAGAATTAATGAGATTCTCAAAGTTGAGCGCAAACGTTCCAATATCGAACCAAGTGTTGAACAGCAGGATAACAATCTCAACAGTGAGTGGTGAGAAACATATTTGCATTTCTTTACATGCAGCCAAATATCATCATTGGTTAATCTCATCTCATTGGTATTCAGTTTTCCACTGTCCCATCCACTGGCTAGTACCAATTGCCAATATGAAAGTCAGAGTGGTTAGCTAGCAACTGCAGCTCGCCAGTTGCTCCTGGTGCCCTCCATCATGGACAGCAGTAGCCAACATTTCGGAACACACACCATGGGCAGTGACCGCATGCATGAGAACCCCTCCCCCATCCATCCACAGACATTGACAAAGGACATGCACCAGTCTCACTGCAGCCTCCTGGCACATCTCTGATCCACATGCAAAATCGTTCTGCACTTCTATGCTGCTCTGTGGAGCTCACTAGTATCATTTACTGCAATGCTGCTCCTTGTATGCTGGGAGAGGTACCTCGCTCATGGACCAGCGGACATCTCGGGGTTCCTCACTTATTCTCTTAGAATTCACTTTGCTTGGATGCTCACAACATCTTGGTTATACCTTGACTTGACTTTTTATGATTTACCTCAGTCAGAGCTCTAAAGGCTCACAATGCCTTTCTCTTGACTTGTCTTTTAGCAGAGACAGAAAACCAGATGGTTTGTCGGGATTGTCAGCAATAGTCAACCAAGGGGCCAGTCAGGGAGCTCAGTTGTGAGGATTAGAGGCAGTTTACTAGGATGCAGAGGAGAGAACGGTAGTGAAGATCAGCATTGATCATATTGAAGGGTATAACAGGCAACTGAGCTCCCAAACTTCCCACCTCTCCCAGCCGTAGTCCCTGTAATTCTCTTCCCTCTTGAAGTTTAATGGACGACATTCAGTGTGGTGATTGTAATGAGGTCAGCCAGCTAGACATCATAGAATATGAATTTGCTGAAACGGGGCTGTTTATTTGGTCCAATCAGGAAACTCTGTCTGACAGATAAAAAGGGACTTATCAGAGATACTATGGCTTTAAGATGTGTATTTTGTCTGTTTTTTTAATGAAGAAAGGTTAACACAGAGGTTCAGAGCAGTCTGCTCCAAAGCCAGTAAAGCAAACAGGCCTTGGGCTCTTTTTAAAAGCTAAAACAATAGACGCAGCCTGAATGGGTGGGGTCACACTCTCACAGAACCAGGATTTTTGGTTTTAGCTTTCTGTAACACTGGGGTCTTGAAGCTGGATGTGGAAATTCTTATTCCTCTCTCAGTTACAGTGAAAAGCTGCTAGAATTGCATGTAAGACAATCTATTTTATGTAATTTTCCTCTGCCAAGGGTGTATTTATGGGATGTTACTGTATTGGAACAGTTACTTAGTAGTAGTGAATATATATACATCAATAGAATAGTTAAACCAATTCTTTTATTTTATTTTATCTGTATTTTAATTATTGTAGATTAGATTCCCTAAAGTGTGGGAACAGGACTTCAACCCACCAGTCCACACCAACCCTCTGAAGAGTAACCCACTGAAACTCATTTCACTGCATTTACTCCTGACTAATGCATCTAACACTATGGGCAATTTAGCATGGCCAATTCACCTAACCTGCACATCTTTTAGAATGTGGGAGGAAACCAGGGCCCCTGGAGGACGCACGCGGACACAGGGAGAATATGTAAACTCCATACAGGAATTGAACCTGGGTCCCTGGCACTGTGAGGAAGCAGTGCTAGCTACTGAGCCACCGTGCAACCCCAGATTGTGTACAAATAAAATTTGTTTTCTTTCCTGGTAGTTTGACCAATCAAATTGCATCTGGAAACAATGCTTCACACTTACCTTTCAGAAAATGTTAGCGTCTAGACTGTTTTCTTAATGTATTTTGAGGGGGTTTGATCTGGTCCATAGTACCACACAGTAGAGGGGAAAGATACTTGTGTTTACAAAATATAGTATGTAAACCTGAGGCATTATCCTACTGAGTTGTGTCCAAATCCTGACCACTCTTGACCACATCACACAACATTACAAATCAATCCCACTAATGGCTGTGATATACAAGCAATATACGGTGACCTCAAAGGATTAATGTTAGTTGCCAATGTAGTAATCACCTTCCAAGGTGGAAATACCTGCACATTGTTCAGGAGCTACTCACTTCATAGCTTAGACTATAACAATTTAAACCTGTGTATCTTCATTATTGTAGTTGCAACTAAAATGATATGTGTTCAATGACTTGATTTGGAAAGTGAATATATATTTCCAAATGTAACAATATATTTATGAAGAAGTTTCACCCATGCCAACTATGTGTCCTCAAAAGACGTTTTTTCCTTTCCCTCCCACTACATCTCCATTCAGTCCCACACTCCAAAGCCTCCTATGGAGGAGGCCTTCCCTACAGTGAAACCATTTGGTCTTAGTGTTTTGGTCTGGTGACCCTAGATTAATTGTGTCAGAGGCACATGTACCCTCTTCAGCTTAATCTCCAACAGAACTGAGAGTGGCAGGTTGGCTGGAGCTGAAAGGCACAGCCACTTCTGATGTGTCTTCATAGGAGACTTCTAAGAAGTGCCTGGATGTGGTTTCACCTCTGGTTGGGTCCCTCCTGGCACTGTCTTGTCTCCTTGTGGGAAAAAGGCACTTGAAATAATGTCAAAATCCTTTGTGTCCCTGTTATTTTGCTATTGGTGCTGAGACTGCAGCTATGGAGTACAGGACTATGCATATAAGACCATAAGACCATAAGACATAGGAGTGGAAGTAAGGCCATTCGGCCCATTGAGTCCACTCCGCCATTCAATCATGGCTGATGAGCATTTCAACTCCACTTACCAGCATTCTCCCCATAGCCCTTAATTCTTCGTGACATTAAGAATCTATCAATCTCTGCCTTGAAGACATTTAGTGTCCCGGCCTCCACTGCACTCTGTGGCAATGAATTCCACAGGCCCACCACTCTCTGGCTGAAGAAATGTCTCAGCATTTCTGTTCTGAATTGACCCCCACTAATTCTAAGGCTGTGTCCACGGGTCCTAGTCTCCTCGCCTAACGGAAACAATTTCCTAGCGTCCGCCCTTTCCAAGCCATGTATTATCTTGTAAGTTTCTATTAAGTCTCCCCTTAATCTTCTAAACTCCAATGAATACAATCCCAGGATCCTCTGCCGTTCCTCATATGTTAGACCAACCATCTCCGCTGGACACGTTCCAGTGGCAGTATGTCCTTCCTGAGGTGTGGGGACCAAAACTGGACACAGTACTCCAAATGGGGCCTAACCAGAGCTTTGTAAAGTCTCAGTAGCACAACAGTGCTTTTATATTCCAACCCTTTTGAGATAAATGACAACATTGCATTCGCTTTCTTAATCACGGACTCAACCTGCATGTTTATCTTTAGAGAATCCTCGACTAGCATTCCCAGATTTCTTTGTACTTTGTATATCCAGCAGACACTGAATGTGCTGGATCTGACACTCCATGGCAGCTGCCAACCTGTTCATGAAGACAACCCAACACTTGCATGCCAAAGGCCATACAATGCTATTATCATTCACGTGGTCTTCAATCTTTGTGCCAGTTTGCCCAGTGCCTGTAATATCAGTGCCAAACAGAAGTCTGGTCTCTGGCAATGATCCAAGTGCCAGAGACCTGAGGTGCTTTTTTTGTCAACCAGCAGCAGAGATGTGGTAGTAATATATTCACTTTCTGGTGCTGCCGAATCTAATTTGGCTAAAATGCCCAGCAAACGGTCAGACCCCAAGGTGGTGGAAGGTGCTGGAGACAGATTTGCCATTGCAGCCTCTGAGGGATTTGTGGCTTCCTCCTCAGAGGTGGAGGAGAAGGTACTTTACAGGGCTGACCTCTTTATAGCAGACTTGTGCAAATTCCACATGGCACCTGCAGGAGACATTAGAGAGGAGGCAAAAAGGGATAGAAGCTCAATCATATGAAAAGTACGTTCACTGTGGTGGTAATAAAAAGGCAGCACAGCAGTAGATAATGATTTTTACAGGATATGGCAAGTCTGGTGCCACCACTTGAGATGAATATGTTCTCTGCCAGGCCAAGAACCTCTTCCCATAAGGGTTGAGAAGCCAAATGTCAGGCACCCCACCACACGTCTCTGCTCGTCCAGTGCTTTTGGACTATTTTCTCCTGGAATGAGACAATGGGAGGATTTGAATGAGATGAGATTTGGTGGTAAGATGTTAGTTCTGGTGCAGGTGGGGAGGGTGGTCGTTACACTGAGTGGGTGAGTAGGGCACACAGAGGCCATACAAGTATTGTGAAGGGATTGGGTGGCAAAGGATGAATTAGGAAAGATATTGCATGCAATAGCGAGAGGTGTTGAGCATGAGCCTTGGTGGGAGATGTGTGCAGCATCAGAGAGACAGTGAGTGTGAAGTGGCAGAGAGAAGATGATGGCACTTACCTTGGCAGAGCATTGCTGCATTGCTGGAAGCAGCACTGTCCTAGGTGGCAACCAGACTGCAAGTGTATAGTTGAATGGTCCCCTCTGCCAGTCCTGAGGGAAAAGGATAGCTGTCTTCTGCACCACTCCATCCATCAGGATCTTCAAGTCCCTGTCAGCAAAACAGTGTTCTTCTTTCTGCTATATCTGGGGTAATTCACATGAGCCATGCAGGGCAGGTCCAAGCTGCTAGTTCCTGACCTATTGCATTTTTAATGTGCTGCTGGTGATGCAAAGTGGAGGAAGTTCTGGCATTAGTGAATGTGCCTGCGGTGAGTGGAAATTTATAATGAGTGATTGCCACAGGGCAATGGCACAAGAGGTGAGTTCAGAAAATAGTGTGAGAAATCTCTCTAGGTTTCACAGAGAGAATTTTTCCATGAAACACACCAATAGTAGCACCTCACCTATTTCTGGTAAAATGTTAGCCACAGAATTTGACAGTTAAGTATACTATACACTAGTATATAATGTTTATAATGTCTTTCAAAAGGCTGCACCACTGACAGTCCATCATCTTTCTGTATGGCTTTGGAGCGTCAGTCTCAGTTATGTCCTCATGTCCATGAAAGTGGGATTTGAACCCCAAACTTCGTGACTTTGAGGTGAGCACGCTACAAATTTTTAAAATGTGTCATGAAGCATCCAAAGACACATCTTGCTGTTCACTGAGGTGCTTCCATGCCTGTTTATTTTCTGCAGCTTAATAATGGTCAAAGATTGGGCTTAGTGCATGGTGGACAAGATAAGGGCTGAGCTTCAGTTGGGAATGTGACACCCGTGAAGTTTAACTTCACTGTGTGAATTTCTTTTTTACCAAATATATACCGTCCTAGAAGTCATCCTGATTAATATGTTTGGAATCTAGATACAGCATGTAAGGAATCTGCAGATGCTGGTGGGAGGGCCCAGACTCTAACCCAGGAGCTGGCAGGGAGGAGTGGCATAGTGAGGTACATTATTTGTACTGACAGGATTTAATCGGAGAGCATCTTGAGTGGAGTCAATGACACACAATTTGGTAAAACAAAAGCATGGGGATTCTGGTATTGTATCTAAATGTGTATACATATTTTTCAGAGACATAGTAACCCAGTATGATCTTTTAGAAGCGTGATGATCACTATATCATAGGATGTGATCTGAGGGTACATTGGACTCTTTACTCAGCGGGTTGTGAGTTCATGGAATGCACTGCCTGTATCAGTGGTGGACTCTCCCTCTTTATGGTCATTCAAGTGGGCATTGGATAAGCATATGGAGGTTATTGGGCTAGTGTAGGTTAGGTAGGCTTCGGTCGGCGCAACATCAAGGGCCGAAGGGCCTGTACTGCGCTGTATTTTTCTATGTTTCTATGTTTCTATGGACTCAAATTCCACCTTACCTGGGAGATCATTTTAAGCATGACTTGATATTGAAAGCATGTTGCTCTGGTGTAATCGAATAGTTTAATGTTAGCCCAGACACTTATATGCTGGTGAATGTAACATTTGCACGTAACAGTGAGTAGTAATAAACGTGTGATAGCTTATTCAATACTATGATAGCCATACCCAGTTTGTTATCTACAGTTGATAACATAAACATTGCCATATCAGGTAGAACAAATTTACATAAAAAAAAAGCATTCCTGCCCCTCCTGATCCACAAGTATGAGAATAACATGACTGCCCTTTCCTGAGATCTGTCTTCACCTCCCTTAAGCTGTTAGGTTTCCCCAAAGCCTGGGAAATCCAACCAACCAAGCTTAAATCTGCAAGGCAGGTTAAATCAGAGAGTGGAAACCTCATTAATGTAGTTAACAGTCTCCTGGGAATGAGTTGTCTGCCTACACTTTGTATTAAAATCAAAACTGAGCAAGCTGAGTAGAGGTGACAGTTGAATTTAATAGTTTTGATATTTTACCATTGCACCCAATCAAAATCCACCCATTTAATTTTGTGTTGGGGACAGGGAGGTTAAATTGCATCAACGCCTAACAACAAAGCTGTGGCCAAGGGAAGAACGAACTGGGTAAAGGATCACAATGATGTCACATGATACTCCTGCCCACACATTTTGGAAGTTCAGCTCTCCATTGGGAGTGTAAAATTGCAGAATTTCCCCTCACAATCTTTTTCAAGATGTGTCAGTTTTATTCCATATATTTTCATCTCCAACGTCAGATGTCACTTGGGACAACTCATGCTTAATATTCTTTGTTGTTGATGACATTCAAATTTTGTGTTTTCAACATATTGTGATATGATAGCCAAAAGGTAATCAATTATACGACATGAGACTCAGGCTGAATTACAGGACAGGCTTTATGCAATCTCTTAACATTGTATGTGATTCATCAGCTTACTCACTACAAGCTAACTCAACACCACATACATGTTTGAAACCCACTGTGACCTTTGCTATTACACAAAATTATTCGCTTAAGTTACTGTTTCCCTCATGTAGTTTTTACTCAGGCTGCATGGCAAAAATGAATGTCTTCATGCTAAGGATTCAGCTCTGAAATGTTGGGGCTTATTCAAAGATAAGTGGTTGGAGTTTTGTCAAAGAATCATGATTGTTACTTGCAATGGTTTTCAACCCAGTAGGTATGTTGAAGCCAACATATTCCAGAGCATTTAACCTGACTTCTTCTTTTGACAACCTTTGAAGAGAGATACTTTGCAGCAGAAGAACATCTTAACCATCAACTCCCTAATGGTTGTCTTGGTGAATTTTGGCACAGGCTATTCCAGGAAGGGTGTCAACTTCTTGCATGTTGATGTCAATTTTTAAAAAAAATATGATTCCCAAATTGTAAATTACAATTGCTTTAAAAAAATGCGAGTTGAACTTATGTCCATGTATTCCTTATTGAATCAATTCTGATTAGTGACTGATTTTTAATAACATCCATAAGTTTTAAAGATAAGCTGGACATCTTGAGTCATTTCTTTTTATTGCTTTACCTATGTTTTTGATTTTTGTTTGTATGATGACTATCTACTACAATTCAGTATATTCATGTCCAAAACAAGAATGTATTTCATTTATTGCAAGCTTGTTTGAATAGAGGACTTTACACAGTGTGAAAGGGTCCATTGAAATCCAGCACACAGCTTCTTTGCTGAGGAACCAAAGAAGAGGGGATAGGATATTTAGCCGTCGAGTCTGTTCCATCATTCGATGAAATCCACGCTGATCTGCAATGTTATTCCATATACTCAGCTTTGTCGCATATCCCTTAAATACTTTTGAATGGCAAAAGCTGTCAATATGTAGCATCAATTTCCAAACTTCCTCAGCTCTTCGTATGAAGAAGCATTACTTTTTTTTAACCCTGAGAGATCTGGCTTTAATTGTTAAATTATACCCCCTAGTTCTAGACTTGGCAGCTAAAAATGACATTTTTCTCCATCTTTACTATCTGTTTTGCCTTAACATCTTGAAAATTGTGATGATGTAACCCCTTAACCTGTTAATGTCCGAGCAATGCAATCTTACTTTGATCTCTCCCTATAAGTTAAGTCTATGAGTCCTGTTATAATCCGAGTAGATCGATAATGGAGTCCTGATTCAAGCAGCTTGTATTCTGGTCCTCCTGAATAAGGATGAGTATTTCATTTATATTTTAGAGTTTTTTTCCTTTTTTTTGCAGCAGAGAGCAGCAGGAACTAGGCGGAAGTGAAGTCAGAGCACAAAGCCGGTTGGGAAGGTAAGTGATTGTTATTTGAGTGGGTGTGTTCTAGACCCCAGGTCCTACAAAGTAGGGCCTCCTTGCCACCCTCCTCCTCTAACCTAAATTAAATGTCCACAGACTTGCCCCAAAAAGAGGGTCCAAGGAAGTTCCTGTGGATTGAAGAGTGAGGCTTTAGCTCAGGAGTCTTTGACAAGGAGGTTGAGTGAAGTGATACGCTAAAGTTGAAGAGGGTGAAGACATGACTGCCCAGCTGGTTCAGTGTGCTACTTGCTTGATGTGGGACGTGAATGACTCTGGTGTGTCTGGCTCATATAAGTGTGGAAAGTGTGTGCACGTTCAGCTACTGACATAGCATATTGCAGCACTGATGTCAGAACTCGAGGACCTTAGGCTCATCTGAGAGAACGAGATCCTTCTGGACAAGACCTTCAGTGAGGTTATTACACCGACCATACCAGAAGAGAGCAGAAGAGAGCAGACGATGAG
The DNA here is from genome assembly GCF_020745735.1 of Hemiscyllium ocellatum. Lineage (NCBI taxonomy): Eukaryota > Metazoa > Chordata > Chondrichthyes > Orectolobiformes > Hemiscylliidae > Hemiscyllium > Hemiscyllium ocellatum. Next base: position 18,503,962 of record NC_083417.1, on the reverse strand, counting down.
GAAGGCAGAGAGGAAGTACCCCGGGGGAAGTACCTGCCAGGAACAAGTTGAATCTTTTGGAAACAGTAGAGACAGATGACGCTGCCAGTCCGCGAGGTGGCCAGGTCTGTCAATCAAAAGTTGGTGTGGAGGCAGAGCGGAAGAGTCAGACATCGCACAGAGCTGTGGTGATAGGGGACTCCATAGTGAGAGGAACTGACCGAGGTTTTTGTGGGACTTAAGGATGGTGTGTTGCCTTCCTGGTGCCAGGGTTAAAGACATCACAGACAGAGTACAGGAAATCCTCAAGGACGAAGGTGAAAAGCCAGAGGTGGTGGTACATGTCAGCACAAATGATGTCGGGAAGAAGAGGAGGAACATACTAGAGCGAGACTCCGGAGAACTAGGAAGAAGGCTGAAAAGCAGGACGTCCAGGGTGGTTATCTCCGGTTTGCTTCCAGTTCCTCGGGCTGGTGAGGCCAGAAACAGGGAGATAATGGACTTGAACGTGTGGCTGGGGAACTGGTGCAGGAAGCAAGGATTTAAGTTCTTGGGCCACTGGGGTATGTTTTGTGGTAAACATAAATTCTACAAGAGAGACGGTTTGCACCTTAATAGGTTAGGGACCAGCATTCTGGCAGGCAGGTTTGCTACTGCAGCACAGCTACGTTTAAACTAAGTAGCGGCGGGGGGGACGAACTGGATGTTTAAGAAGGAAATTGAAAGGGAAGTTAGAACAAGGGAAGTCAAGAAAGACAACTGTATCAATGAAGCAGAAAACTCAAGAAGGGATCATGCTGTAAGGTTGAGTGAAATAGGAGTTGATGAGAAGGGTGAGGGCACTAACAAACTAAGAATACGATACATACATGCACAAAGCATTAGAAATAAGATGGATGAGATTGAGGCTCTTTTAGAGATTGGCAGATACGGTATTGTGGGGATAACTGAGACGTGGCTTCAAGTGGACAGGGCCTGGGAAATGAATATTCAAGGCGACACGTGCTATCGTAAGGACAGACTGACGGGCAGAGGGGGCGGGGTGGCCATGTTGGTAAGGGATGATATTCAGTCCTTTGTGAGGTGCACCTAGAGTCAGTATGGGTAGAGCTGAGAAATTCTAAGGGTAAAAAGACGCTTTTGGGAGTTATCTACAGCCCCCCAAACTGTAGTTTGGATGTCAGATGTAAGTTGAATCAGGAGCTAAAATTGGCCTGTCGCAAAGATGTTACTGCAGTTGTTATGGGGGATTTCAACATGCAGGTAAACTGGGAGAATCAGGATGGTATTGGACCTCAAGAAAGAGACTTTGTGGAGTGCCTCCAAGATGGATTCTTAGAACAGCTGGTGGTGGAGCCTACCAGGGAGAAGGCAATTCTGGATCTGGTATTGTGCAATGAAACAGAATTGGTCAGGGACCTCGAAATGAAGGAGCCATTGGGAAGTAGTGACCATAATACAATAAGCTTCAATCTGCAATTTGAGAGGGAGAGAGAACAATCGGAAGTGACAATATTTCTGTTGAATATAGGGAACTATGGAGCTAGAGGGAGGAGCTGGCCAAAGTTCAATGGTGCAATACCTTAGCAGGGATGACAGTGGAGGAAAAATAGCAGATACTTCTGTGTATAATGCAGAAGATGCAGGACCAGTTCATTCCAAAAAGGAAGAAAGATCCTAGGAGGAGGCATGGGTGGCCGTGGCTGACGAGGGAAGTTAAGAAACATATAAAGTTAAAAGAGAAAACAAATAACATAGCAAAGATAAGTGGGAAAACGGAGGACTGGGAAGCTTTTAAAGAACAACAGAGGATTACTAAGATGGAAATACACAGAGAAAAATGAGGTATGAAGGTAAACTGGCCAAAAATCTAAAGGAGGATAATAAAAGCTTTTTTCGGTCTGTGAAAGGCAAAAAAATCATTAAGCCTAAAATTGGGCCCTTGAAGACAGAAACAGGGGAATATATTACAGGGAACAAAGAAATGGCAGAAGAATTGAATTGGTACTTCAGATCTGTGTTCACTGGGGAAGACACAAGCAATCTCCCTGAGGTAACAGTGGCTGGAGGACCTGAACTGAAGGGAATTTATATTTGCCAGGAATTGGTGTTGGAGAGACTGTTAGGTCTGAAGGTTGATAAGTCCCCGGGGCCTGATGGTCTACATCCCAGGGGACTGAAGGAGATGGCTCGAGAAATCGTGGATGCATCGGCGATTATTTTCCAGAGTTCAATAGATTCTGGATCAGTTCCTGCGGATTGGAGAGTGGCTAATGTTGTACCACTTTTTAAGAAAGGTGGGAGAGACAAAGCAGGAAATTATAGACCAGTTAGTCTGACCTCAGTGGTGGGAAAGATGCTGGAGTCTATTATAAAGGATGAAATTACGACAAATCTGGATAGTAGTAACAGGATAAGTCATTTATGAAGGGGAAATCATGCTTGACTAATCTTCTGAAATTTTTTGAGGATGTAACTCTGAAGATAGACGAGAGAGATTCAGTAGATGTAGTGTACCTGGAGATTCAGTAGATGTAGTGTACCTGGACTTTCAGAGCTTTTGATAAAGTCCCACATAGGAGGTTAGTGAGCAAAATAAGGGCGCATGGTATTGGGGGAATAGTACCAACTTGGATTGAAAGTTGGTTGGCTGACAGGAAACAAAGAGTAATGATAAACGGCTCCATTTCGGAATGGCATGCAGTGACCAGTGGGGTACCGCAGGGATCAGTGCTGGGACCGCAGCTTTTCACAATACATGTTAATGATATAGAATATGGTATTAGTAATAATATTATCAAATTTGCTGATGATACTAAGCTGGGTGGCAGGGTGAAATGTGAGGAGGATGTTAGGAGATTACAGGGTGACCTGGACAGGTTAGGTGAAGGTCAGATGAATGGCAGATGCAGTTTAATGTGGATAAATGTATGGTTATCCACTTTGGTGGCAAGAACAGTAAGGCAGATTGCTACCTAAATGGAATCAATTTAGGTAAAGGGGCAGTACAAAGAGATCTGGGTGTTCTTGTACACCAGTCAATGAAGGTAAGCATGCAGGCACAGCAGGTAGTGAAGAAGGCTAATAGCATGCTGGCCTTCATAACAAGAGGGATTGAGTATAGAAGCAAAGAGGTGCTTCTGCAGCTGTGCAGGGACCTGGTGAGACCACACCTGGAATATTGTGTGCAGTTCTGGTCTCCAAATTTGAGGAAAGACATTCTGGCTATTGAAGGAGTGCAGCGTAGGTTCACGAGGTCAATTCCTGGAATGGCGGGACTACCTTACGCTGAAAGACTGGAGCAACTGGGCTTGTATACCCTTGGGTTTAAAAGACTGACAGGGGATCAGATTGAGACATATAAGATTATTGAAGGATTGGACACTCTGGAGGCAGGAAACATGTTTCCGCTGATGGGTGAGTGTCGAACCAGAGGACACAGCTTAAACATACGGGGTAGACCATTTAGGACAGGGATGAGGAGAAACTTCTTCATCCAGAGAGTGGTGGCTGTGTGGAATGCTCTGTCCCAGAGGGCAGTGGAGGCCCAGTCTCTGGATTCATTTAAGAAAGTGTTGGATAGATCTCTCAAGGATAGTGGAATCAAGGATTATGGAGATAAGGCAGGAACAGGATACTGATTAAGGATGATAGCCATGATCATATTGAATGGTGGTGCTGGCTCGAAGGGCAGAATGGCCTACTCCTGCATTGATTGTCTATTATTTTCTGTATCGGTTTGTAACATTTTTATGATCTATATATCTGGAACCCAAATCCATTTGAATCTCTACTGTTTTCAGCGTTTACTATCTGGAAAGTACTAAAATAAAACAATGAAGTGTGAACACTGGAGATCTTAAACAAAAGCAGAGGCTTCTACTGTGTAGCCTGGCAGCATCTGTAGGCAAAGTTAAAAATCATACAATACTATATTATTGTTCTACAGGTTTATTTGGCAGTACAGGCTTTCGACGTGTTGATCTTTCATCAGGTAGCTAGTCTACTAGTACAGGTAGTTTGGCTAGCTACCTGATAAAGGAGCAGCACTCCAAAAGCTTGTACTTCCAAATAAACCTGTTGGACTATAACCTGGTTTTGTGTGATTTTTAACTTTGCCCACCCAGTCCAACACTAGCACCTCCACATCATTCCAGGAGCAGGAGAGTCGACATTTCGGGCAAAAGCCTTTTATCGGAATGAGGCTGTCAGCCAAGAGGGTGGTAAGATAAATGGGAGAGGGGTGGGGCTGGAGGGAAGGTAGCTGAGAGTGCAATAGGTAGCTGGTGGAGGGGTAAGGGTGATAGATTGAAAGGAGGGTGGAACAGATAGGTGGGAAAGAAGGTGGACAGGTAGGACAGGCCATGAGGGCAGGGCTGTGTTGGAAGGTTGGATCTGGGATAAGGTGGGGGGAGGGCAAATGAGAAAACTGGTGAAGTCCACATTGATGCCATGGGGTGAACAGTCCCGAGGCAGAAGATGAGGCGTTCTTCCTCCAGGTGTCGGGTGGTTAGAGAATGGCAATGGAGGAGACCCAGGACCTGAATGTCCTCGGTGGACTGGGAGGGGGAGTTGAAGCGTTGGGCCACAGGGCGAGGTTGGTTGGTGCGGGTGTCCCAGGAATATTCTCTGAAGCGCTCTGCGAGAAGGTGTCCTGTCTCCCCAATGTGTAGAAGGTGTCCTGTCTCCCCAAGGAGGAGACCACATCAAGAGCAACAGATATAGTAAATGACATGTGTGGAAGTGTAGATAAAACTTTGGTGGAAGTGGAAGGCTTCTTTGGGGCCTTGGATGGAGGTGAGGAGGGAAATGTGGGTGCAGGTTTTGCAATTCCTGCGGTGGCAGGGGAAGGTTTTGGGAGGGTTGGGTGGATTGGTGGCGGGTGGGGGCACGTGGACCTGACAAGGGCGTCGTGGAGGAACAGTCTTTTCAGAAAGTGAATGGAGGTGGGGAGGGAAACATACCTCTGGTGGTGGGGTCCGTTTGTAGGTGGCGGAATGGTGTAGGATGATGCATTGTATATGGGGGTTAGTGGGGTGGAAGGTGAGCATGGGGGGGAGGTTTGTCCTTGTTGCAGTTGGAGGGGTGGGGTTTGAGGGCAGAGGTGCGGGAAGTGGATGAGTTGTGCTAGAGGCCATCATCAACCACGTGGAAGAGGAAGTTGCAGTCTTTAAAGCAAGAGGCCATCTGGTGTATTCTGTGGTGGAACTGGTTCTCCTGGGAGCAGATGCGATGGAGGCAGAGGAATTGGGAATAAGGGATAGCATTTTTATGAGAGGCAGGTTGGGAGGAGATGTAGTCCAGGTAGCTGTGGGAGTCGATGAGTTTGTAGAAGATGTCAGTGTTGAGTCGGCCACCATTGATGGAGATGGAGAGGTCCAGGAAGGGCACAGAGGTGCCTGTGATGGCTGCATGTGAATTTAAAGTCAGGGTGGAATCTGTTGGTGAAATTGATGAACTGTTCTGAACTTTTGATGAAGTTGACTACACCTCCTCCCCCTCACCTCCATCCAAGGCCCCAAAAGAGCCTTCCACATCCATTGAAGTTTCACCTGCACTTCCACACATGTCATTTACTGTATCTGTTGCGCCCAATGCGGTCTCCTCTACACTGGGGAGACAGGACGGCTACTCACAGAACGCTTCAGAGAACATCTCTGGGACACCCATAATGAACAACCCCACCGCCCCATGGCCAAACACTTCAACTCCCCTCCCACACTGCCAAGGACATGGAGGTCTTGGGTTTCCTCCATCACCACTCCCTAACCACCTGATGCCTGAAAGAAGAACATCTCATCTTCTGCCTTGGGACCCTGTAATGTGGACTTCACCAATTTTCTCATTTCCCCTCCTCCCGCACTATCCCAGATCCAATCTTCCAACTCAGCACCGCCCTCATGAACTGTGCTACCTGTCCATCTTCATTCCCACCTATCCTCTCCACTCTCCCCTCTGACCTATCATCATTTCTCCCACCTCCATCAACCTATCGCACTCTCAGCGGCTTTCTCACCACCCCCTCAGCTCACAGCCTCACTCCCGATGAAGGAATTTTGCATAAAACATCGACTCTCCTGCTCCTCGGATGCCGTCTGACCTGCTGTACCTTTTTAGCACCACACTCTCAACCCTAATCTCCAGCATCTGCAGTCCTCACTTTCGCTCTGTCGACAGAAGGCAGAGTTAACATCTTGACTCCAGTTTCCCTTATATACTGGCGCTGCTTTCATCACAGCTAACCCATTTTCACCTACCTATGGTCCCCATTAGCAACTTGTCTTTCTCTCCGACTTACCATTATCCATCGCTTTGTTGTCTTTCTCTCTTGCCCGACTCCATCTACACCTATCACTTGTCTTTTACCTACACTTCCTTTCTTCAGCATATTTATTATCTTTTCCTAGCTACTACTGGTTCTGAAGAAGGGTCACTGGACCTCAAACGTTAACTCTGCTTCTTCTCCACAGATACAGCCAGACCCACTATGTTTCTCCACTATTTCTGTTTTCATTCCAAAAAAGTACCCTGTCCTTTTTAGAATTTGATGTCAATCACCTTATCTTTGCTTGCACTAAATCAACACATCAGACATAGCTTGGTCCAAAACTACAATACCGCAGATGGTGGAAATCTGAAATAAAAATAGAAGATGCTGGAAACCTTCTGCAGGCTTGGCAGTATCTGTGGAGGGGGGTACAGCACTAATTTCATTGATTAAAAGCACAACACCTTATATTCTGGAAATCTGAACTAAACACAAAGAATGCCAGTAAGATTCAGCTGGCTTGATAGTCTTTCATCACAATTGGTAAGATTAGAAATGTAAAAGGCTTTGAGCAAGTGAAAGTCGGGGAGAGTGGGGGACAATAGAACAAAAGGGTAAGTCTGTGATGTAGTGGAAGACTAGAGACATTAAATTACAAAGAATTGGTGGAACAACGCTAAAAGTGAATGGCAATAGAACAAATAAAGAAACAATAAATGAGTCCAAAAGCAGTACAAGAGTCCGTCTGAACACAAAAGCGATTTGAAAACAAGAGTAAATGCAAATCCTGCAATGGAAACAGAGATAAAACAAGACAGAAGATATAGCCTAAAATTGTAAATTCACTTATCTCACAACATCTCTTTGTCATTTTATGTCTGCATCTATACTGTTAACAATGTTGCCTAACCTTATATCATTTGCAGATTTAGATATGTAGCCATTTTATCCCAACATTAAATTTTTAAGAGATTAGTGTCTGTGAAGCTATTTAGTCTCTGTTCCCATTGATTCTTTAAAGATAGGTCCTTTGTAGAAAGATATAAGAGAGACGCTATTCACTTTGTCAAAATACTAGTTCGCAAACCAATCAGAACGTCATGGAGAATACAGTACACCCCCAAATCTATTTTTTTCTGCAACATTTTGCTGCATGTAACATGATTATTTTAAGTTTCTATTCTGGCAATATTTTGATTGCAATTTCAAATATTTTAATAAATATATTTTAATAAATAACATAAAGAACTCTAATCTTTGAAACATTTGCAATTAACATCTGTCACTCAAATTTCCCAACAGACCAGACCCTTGTCAATGGCCTGCATCCTTGCTTTAATGCGTTTGCTTTAAATGTGGCAATTTTATATTATTTTTCTCAACGGCACAGGAAATGTTCTGTTGTCAAACTGGATTTGGAGTTTTGTGAACAATGTTTTTGTTGCAAAGGAAATATTAGTTTAACTAATTATGTCTATTAATAAATGAGGTGGTGTTAATTGGCAAGTTATAAATCAGTATTAAGTGACTCTGTACTGCAAGAGGTGCTGTGGGATATCATTAATGTGAAATGGAACATTTTTTCCACATTCGAAGCACTGCCAGGTCAGCTGTAGAATGAATTGCAAACAAGGAAATTCCCAGTAGTATTCCAGAATCTTCAACCTTTATATGAACGAAGACATTTCCATTCCCAGCTACCAACAACCCTGTCCCCTTCTACCTTTGCTATCTCTAAATGAGGTTAACAGTTTGGGGTAATTGCTTTTTGAATAACTGCACTGTATCCCATCGCTAAGTCACCCATTATCTATTGAGCTGACCATCCGGCTCAGAGCCAGACCCTAGAATGAGGAGACTCTCTGAATCTCCTGGTTATATCCGTCAGCCAGGGCTCTCCGATGGGCACAGGTTAACAGTCCCAGTCAAGGATCGCATAGTCAATGAGATTCACCAGACCCTCATTACAATCACTACATTCTCAAACTGTCATCTTCTCTGGGTCTAGGACTTGTTTTGATCCACCGAAAAATAATTCTTCATACAAACGTGGAAAGTCAACATTTACAACCCACTGAGGATTTGAAGCCCCCTTCCAGAGCTGGAGGCCTTAATTTTGCCACAGGCTTTCAGACCCCAGTGCTGAGGTGAAAAGTGGAACCGAGCCATCATGTGTTGGAAGTGGGGCCTGCCTGCATCTTGGTAACAGGGGCCTTCACATTGACTGGCCACAGTCTGCCGTCCAACTGAGGACAGGTAGCAGGCTCTGTGTGCTATTAGGCCGACAGTTCAAAAGCCACAATGGTGCTATCAGGAGGCGTGGTCACTGTTGAGTTAGACAGGAGAGCTCGAGAGCCCAGGTTAGTCTTTTTGAAATAAATAGAAGAGAATTGGGGCATTGAGGTTCAGGATGGCAAATTCTGCAGGCCGGTTATTGGGACTCTGGTGGAAGCTTCCATTACCCACATTCCCCTCTTTGGTCCCCTGTGGGGGTGGAGGGGGATCAGTTGTTGCTGCAGGAGGAGCACCTTCATTGTCCCCATGTGGAGGCATGGTCATCATCCTGACACTAGCAAGCTTCTAATAGCTCGAGATACTTTCTCGTTAACCCAATCATAGATGTTATCACACACCTCCAGAGTGGGGTGGGGGGGCCTGAATCTGGAACACTATCTGACAGTTCTCCTGTCTGACACACCACTAACTACCTCTCCTGTTAGTGACATTGCGGCTTCTGAACTGTTGGCCCTCCGAATGGCCCACCAGCACCCGGAACCTGCTATCTGTCCTCAGTTGGACTGCAGACTGTGGCCGATCGATGCGAAGGTCCCTGTGACCAAGATGCAGGCAGGCCCCACTTCCAACACATTTTCACCTCAGCATTGGGGTCTGAAAACCTGTGGCAAAAATTAAGGCCTCAAGCTCTGGCAGGGTGCTTCAAATCCTCAGTGAGCTGTAAACGTTGACTTTTCATGTTTGTATGAAGAATTATTTTTCATTGGATCAAAGCAAGTCCTAGACCCAGAGAAGATAACAGTTTGACAATGTCATGATTGTAATGATTGCACACTACCATGGTACCTCAAGCGTTTCTTGCCATCAGCTCTAGATTAAATCAAACTCTTCAGAGACGTTATTACACACCTCTGAAGCAGGTGGGACTTGAACCTGGGCATCCTGGCTTAGAGATCGGGACACTCACGCAGTACCATTATTGTCGATATTCCTATAAAATGGTCCCTAATTGAAGCTTTGATTATGATAATTAGCAGTTGGACCCATTGGAATGGCCAGCTATTGCACATCCAGACCTACCAATGATTATTAAAAAAACCCTATACAGGGTGTGGAGTCAGTGCTATTCAGCTCCCACAAATGTCTCCCACCTTCCAGCCCATCTCTGGGGATGGGTAAACCTCCTGGTCTGTGGATGTGCAGTTTGGAGTGCTAGTTAATATGGTGGAAGCAGCGGTGCCAAAAGTGTTCAGCTGCAAGAGGGCCTCAGGAGTAGCATCAATTTAAAGGGTTGCGCACTCAACCTTCATCTAAGGTCATTTCAATTGACACCTGTGATTTCAACAACTCACGAGCTACGGTGAAATATTTTCGGAGTCATGGTGGTGAGCTCCTGGATTTGGATGGAGAGCAGAAGATTCTGTGACGCATTCCACGTGCAAAGGTGTGCATCCAGCAATAGAGTCTGAAGATTTATTACAGGGAGATGGATTGCGGCTGCAGGGAAGGGAAGGGAGGACTGCTTGAGGCTTGATGCTCAATAGCCCCTACCTGCTAAATAAGAACTGGGTTCCTTAACAGGTACTGCAGGCTGTCTGACAAGGTAAGCCAATGAACCTAACTCATCATGCATTCCCATTGGTGTATTCCTGCATCTTGCCTCCACCAAAACCTTTGCTTTTGTCTCTTGGAGCAGAACTGTAGCCTCACCTTCCAGTGAGCTGACACACAAAGTATTCTTCATCCCTGGATGCAGCCCATTTGTGCTTGGTCACTCACTTGGCAGAATCTTGGGGGTCCTGCCAGTTTCTGAATAGCTGAGAGATCCCCCATACCTCATTTCAGGAAGACTCCCTCCCCTGCTCACCAATCAGTGGCCTTCTCCTGGGGAATCAAGATGCCAAGGTGAAGGGCCAGCAGTTGAGTAATCGATTGGTGGTACTGATACCATAAGGAGGTATCTTGTTAGAAGGGCATGCCGACAATTTGTGTGGTCTTAGGATCACAGAGTATGGGGCCATAGGTCAGAAATGCATGCAGGGAGATGTTCACTGTGTGTGAGTCACAGGGACGTGTGGGCAGGGTGTCAGAAGCAAGAGTAGTAAATGGTTCTTTTCAGACTCCACTACCCTCCTAACACATCCAGTCCCTCGAGCACTGATTGCCTTTGATTGAAGAGCCCCTCTCACCCCTGAGATAAGAAGCCATTCTCCAGGTAGTAACTGCTGTGAATGTTGTTTGGTGACAGAGTCACCTTAATCCCAGCCATGTGTTAGCTAAGGCCCACAACTGTTCACTGATTAACCATTCAAAGGCCTCAAGGAAGAAAAAAATAGCCTCATGAACAGTTGGGTAGGAGCACCACATTTTACTGAGATGAAAAGGCAGAGGAGTTCTCATATCCAGTTCTCATACACTCATCCACAGATTCCATCAACAAACACACCGACCTGGACCCAATATACCGGCCACTGCAGCGGACAGCTGGAACTGACAACTGGAAGTGGCAGAGACAAACCACTATAAATGCCGGAGGAAACATCACAGAAGCGCTTCACAGGAGGCTCCCAAGCACTGAGGATATCACCTAGACAGGGGACGAAATATTTGCAACACAAATTCCCAGCTCGGTGAACAGAACCACAACAACCAGTTCTTATACAACACCACTCTCTTAAATCAATGCATTTCCCTCTCCGAGTTTGCCAAAAACATGAGCAGAAGACTCTGCTTCCCCATGTGCTGATCCCAAATGCATAACATGACTAAGGTGCTATATTAATGCAAATCTTTCTTCTTTTTCTTGACTTGTTATTTACACCACAGACTAACAGGCATGCTTGAAACTTGATAGACCACCAGCAGGAGTTGCTTTCAATCCAGTTCTGGGCTGCTTGCCTGCATTTTTGCATCATTATTAAACCGTGTAATTGCTCCAGGAAATAAAACAAAATTAGGTGCAGACACCTAATTTACATACAAGCATTTGCAAAACAAAGACAGTTAATACTCGTGGTGGAGCTCCAGTAACCTCTAACTGATAATCTACGTAACTGAGGTTACACATATGGCTGAAGATATTATTAAAGCATCATTGCCAGTATATGCTTATTTGATCAATATTCCATTTCTTGGATATGATCATTCCACACCAGCACAGCAAAAGATTCCTCAGCTATTGCTAATGGGTCAAATTGGAAATAGAATGCCTTATTTACACATTTTGGTACCATGTACTACAGACCTAGTAATACTCATCTGGAATGCAACACATTGCTTCAACTTGTCAATATGTTCCTCATATACTAAATTGAACAAGGGAAATGAAAAGTTGCCAAGCAACCGATATTGGGGCACATTGCAGTTTTAAATTCTGAAATTATTTGCATTTAGCTTTAGGACCAATTTCAACAAAAAAACCTAACTTTATTAGTTTCACCTACAAACCTTACATTTTAATACAATTCAGTTTACTTAAAGTTATATCACCAATTCTAAATTTGCAGTTTTCTCAAATGCAAGCAACTTGTGAATTTTAGTCTTGGAAGTGTGAAACATTTACTAACACAACCCAATTTTTTTAGTCCATTCTTCGGGCATATTTTTCAAAATTTGATTCAAAAAATTTCACAATTGCTTCACTTTGCAAATAACTTGAGACCACAAGATATTCAAGTCATTTCAGTCAGTCTACTATTACTTCCATTTCTGGCACATTAAAGACATTATATATGCAAGTTTATGTGGTTTAATGATTGCACATTCCTGTAAGTGAAGTTCAAAGGAAATGTAAGTTGGAAAATTGACTTAAAAATCCTAATGCACTACTTTCTATCCATTCTACTGGAACGGGACTGCACCTTGAAAAATATTGAGCATGTTGATATTTCCTAATTAATTTGCAGAGTGCTGCCTCACAGTGGCAGGGACCTCAGTGCAATTCCACCCTTGGGCGACTGTCTATGTGAAGTTTTCACATTCTCCCCGTGTCTGTGTGGGTTTTGTCTCGGTGCTCTGATTTCCTCCCACAGTCCATAGATGTGTAGATTGGTTGGATTGAACATGCCAAATTGCCCGTAGTATGCATAGCTTAGTGGGAAATGCCAGGTTATGGGGATCGGGTGGGGGGAGTTGGTCTGGTTGGGATGCCCTTTGTAGGGTCAGTGAGGACTCAGTGGTTCGAATGACTTGCTTCCACACTGTAGGGATTCTATTCTATTCTATGTTCCAAAATTCTGAAGGGCATGGATAGGGTGAATAGCCAAGGTCTTTTTCCTAGAGTGGGGTTGAAGGTGAGAGGGGAAGGATTTAAAAAAGGACCTGTGGGATAACCTTTCTTTGCAGAGGCTGGTGCGCGTTGGAACGAGTGCCAGAGGAAGTGGTGGAGGTGGGTATAAATACAACATTTAAAAGGCATCTGGATGGGTATATGAATAGGAAAGGTTTAAAGGGATATGGGCCAAATGCTTGCAAATGGGACTAGGTCAGATTGGGATATCTGGTGAGCAAGACTGAGTTGGACCGAAAGGTCTGTTTCCATGCTGTATGGCTCGATGACTCTATAAATGACAGCTGGTGGGAAACTTGGAGATTGGAAAGGCATTTAGTTAGGAGGATGGTGTCCTACCAGAATTAGGTTCCCTTGTTCGACCTCCTTTCCCATTGCTCATTAAGATCCTTAAGTGCACAACCATTGCTGACATTCACATTAGCTGCTCTCTTGTGGGTAGCTTCTCAGCTCAGTGACAAAGGGGCTCCTCAACCAAAGGCAATCAATGTCTGACCAGGCACTGGAAATTTGGGACAGGGAAACATAGAAGCATAGAAAATAGAAGCAGAAGTCATTCCTGCTATTCAGCATGAATCATGAAACAGGTAAGGATAACAGATTTCCTCCCCTCAAGGACATGAGTGAACCGGGTGAGTTTTTTTTCCCAACAATTAACAATGGTTTCATGGTCATCATTAGACTCTTAATTTCAGATTTTAAAAAAAATCTGTCATGGCAGGATTTAAACCCAAGTCCCCGGAACATTAGCTGAGTTTCTGGAGTTATAGTCTCGTGATAACGCAGCTAGCCTATTGTTGCCCCATTTAAAATTTCAGTTTAAGTACCCTTTAAGTGCATGAATATTTACCAGAAAAGAAATGCCTCTAGCATTGACAGTGACCTAAAAAATGTGAATATTTTAAACTTTTTCCCATCTAATTGAACCTTTCATCTCTCTCTTTCTCTTTCTGGAGCAGATTTGACATTTGCCTGGATTTTGCTGTGGACAACAAATTGAAGGTAGGCGAAAGTGAGGACTGCAGATGCTGGAGATCAGAGTCAAGAGTGTGATGCTGGAAAAGCACAGCAGGTCAGGCAGCATCCGAAGAGCAGGAAACTCGATGTTTCGGGCAAAAGCCCTTCATCAGGAATGAGGCTGGGAGCCTCGGGGGTTGAGAGATAAATCAGAGGGGGGTGGGTCTGGGGGGAAGGTAGTCAAGAGTGCAACAGATGGATGGAGGTGGGAGTAATGGTGATAGGTCAGAGAGAAGGGTGGAGTGGATAGGTGGGAAGGCAGATGGACAGGTAGGACTGGTCATGAGGACGGAGTTGAGCCCCCCAGTTCCACCCTTATCTCATTTATCTCTCCATCCCAAGGCTCTCAGTCTCATTCCTGATGACACGCTTTGACCTGAAACATCGATATTCCTGCTCCTAGGAATGCTGCCTGGCCTGCTTTTCCAGCATCACGCTTGCAACAAATTGAAGGTGGCCACTCATCTTCTCTGTGGCTTGGATTCCCCTTTCCCAGCGGGAGTTGAATTTCTCACTCAGCTAAGAAAATCTCCAGACATCCAGCAATAACGATGTCATCAAGCAGGGTCAGCAGCTAAGCATCTGAAAATATTTGCATTAACAGCAAGCTCAGAGGTAAATTCCACTGATTCACTTTTTCACTTCTCATTAAATTTTACAGAATGTAAGATACCATCCAATGACGATTATAATAGAAGCTGAAATTGCATAATTGAAACAAAGTGTGATATTTTTATTGGTCAGAGTATTGAGTACAGGGGTTGGGAGATCATGTTGCAGCCGTACAGGGCATTGGTAAGGCCACTGTTGGAATATTGCGTGCAATTCTGGTCTCCTTCCTATTGGAAAGATGTTGTGAAACTTGAAAGGGTTCAGAAAAGATTTACAAGGATGTTGCCAGGTTTTGAAGATTTGAGCTTAGGAGAGAGGTTGAATAGGCTCGTGCTGTTTTCCCTGGAGCATCGGAGGCTGAGGGGTGACTTTATAGAGGTTTATAAAATCATGAGGGTGGGGTGGGGGAGTCCAGAACTAGAGGCTATAGGTTTATGGTGAGAGGGGAAAGATATAAAAGAGACCTAATGGGCAACTTTTTCACGCAGAGTGTGGTACTTGTATGGAATGAACTGCCAGAGGCAGTGGTGGAGGCTAGTACAATTGCAACATTTAAAAGGTAGCTGGATGGGTATATGAACAGGAAGGGATTGGAGGAGTATGGGCCAGGTGCTGGCAGGTGGGACTAGATTGAGTTGGGATATTTGGTTGGCATGGATAAGTTGGACTGAAGGATCTATTTCCATGCTGTACATCTCTATGACTCCATGACTGTATTTCACAAATGTAAAGTTCATATTTTTTAGGGTTGTTTAGTTTGTATGCAGCAAATATAAATATGGCGTGGTTCAAAAAAACACATTGTATCTCATTCAGCAAGGTGTAACATTTTCAAGAATTTTAAAAGCTTGTCAAACTGAGAAGGGACAGGTTCTTGTTAGTAGAATGATTTCTAAATTATTGTAGCCTGTGGAGATTTCAACACCTTGCCTTAAGGCGAATTTGAACTGAGCATGTGTGGACTCCTGAAGTTGCTGTCAATTTTAGAGGATTTACAGTCATAGAATCATAGAGATTTACAGCATGAAAACAGATCCTTCGGTCCAACTCGTCCATACCGACCAGATATCCTAACCCAATCTAGTCGCATTTGCCAGCACTTGGCCCATATCCTTCCTAACACTTCCTATTCATATACCCATCCTGGTGCGTTTAATTTCTGTAATTATGCCAGCCTCCACCACTTCCTCTGGCAGCTCATTCCATACATGCACCAACCTATGTATGAAAAAGTTGCCCCTTTGGTCTCTTTTATATCTTTCCCCTCTCACCCTAAATCTATGCCCTCCACTTCTGGACTCCCCCACCCCAGGGAAAAGACCTTGTCTATTTATCCTACCCATGCCCCTCATATTTTATAAACCTCTGTCAGGTCACCCCTCAGCCTCTGACGCTCCAGGGAAAACAGTCCCAGCCTACTCAATCTCTCCCCATAGCTCAAATCCTCCAACTTTGGCAACATCCTTGTAAATCTTTTCTGAACCCTTTCAAGCTTCACAATTGTGTCGGTTTGTTTGACAATACTACTGTAAAACACAGACCATTGAATTTCAACCACTGTTAGTCCCCACATTAAAATAAAACAAAGAACTACAGATGTTGGAGATCTGAAAAAATAATACATGGAGAGTCACTAGACTCAAAACATGAGTTTTGTTCATAATATCTGCTTTTGTTTCAGTCCTCACACTGTTCATTTCACAATGCTGCATCTAACTGGTTAATGAAGTGCACTTATAATTATCTTGATCCCTCAGGTCTCAGACACACAGTTTGTCTTGATGTACTGTTCTCTGTTCACTCTTTCAACAACTGTCTGGACAAAATGTGATTGTGATCACACTGGTAAGGGGAACTCTGACCAACAGCAGATTCAGTTTTCTACCCTGGTGTGGTAAAATTATGGCCCTTTACCATTTATGTTATTCCAAACCCCTTGCCCTCCATTACATGAACTGCTTCAATTTATTCTTCATAGATTTCTTTAAGGATTGAATCTTCCAGGTCCTGAGGCAGGAAGGGCGTGTAATGTAATTTGGTGGGATGGTGGTTTACCAGAATCCTGCCACCTTCTTGCCTCAGCCCAAGGTGCCACCTTCCCATCCTACTACTAATGGAGGCCCTTAATTAATGACCATCAAAGGCCTAGTCCTGTTTGGCTGCAAATATTTCAGCTCCAGGTAAGAAGGGAAATAGTGAGCCTTCCTGAGGACAGGGTGCAATTGGTGGGGGAGTGCAGGAACATCCCTCGATCTGCTCTAGTCTGCACTGATCAAGCCAACCCATCTAATCTTGCTTCTGACCCATCTCCTCACACTCTGTAGCCCATGAAACCTCCCTCCTCTCCCATCCTAGCACCAACACCAACACCAAAAAACAACACCTACCTTTCTTTTGGCTGATCCTCCATCCTGAGGCCAGGGAGGATAGTGTTGGATTGGCAGCAGCTCAAGCCTCCTCCATGATAGCTCTTGGTGGCTGGGACCTGCTTATTCTAGGCCCCAAAAATGTTTAAAAGCCACCAGCAACAATCAAGTGCCTGATGCCAGAAAATTCAGTGGGCCTTATATCCTGAAAAGCAAATCTCTTCCCCTCACAGAAATCTATCTTTCAATGATTTTCTAAAGCATTTTTATTTCTATATTAGGCAAATTGTATCAAATTATCTCTTTATCTTTTCTATTCAATTTTAATTAAAACATAAGAAATCATTATTTCTGCATTAAGTATAACTTTGGTGTTGATATTTTAAAGATGAAGTTAGGTAAAGAACTCCAGGAGTTTGGCCAAAAGTAATCCATGTTCAAATGCAACAATGGACAATATCAAGGTCCGGCCTGACAAGTAGCAGGTAACATTCACACAGCACAAATGCTCAGCAATAATCATGTTCCAGATAAGAGAGAATCTAAATATTGCCCCTTGTCATTCAATGAAGCTACCATCACTGAATCCCCACTATGAACATCCTGAGGCTTATCATTGGCCAGAAACCGAACTGGATTAGCCATATAAATACTGTGACTACAAGGGCAGTTCAGTGGCTAGGACTTGTGCAACATGGTCGGCATTGTCAAATAGGCCAAATGCCCCGCTTCTGTGCTGTATCATTTCTATGGTTCTCTGGTTCTATAAAACGTATCTATTGACTTCCCTGCCCACCATCTACAAGGCACAAGTCAGGATTGTGATGGAATACTCCCCACTTGCCTAGATGTGTGCATCTCCAATAACATCCAAGAAGCTTTATACCACTGAGGGAAAAGCAGCCTGCTTGATTGGCATCGCATCCACAAACATCCATTCCCTCTACCACTGATGCTCAGCAGCAGCAGTGTGTACTGTCTACAAGATGCACTGCAGAAATTCACCAAGCCTCTTCAGACAGCACCTTGCAAAATCACAGTCACTGCTATCTGGAAGGACGAGGGCAGCAGATACGTGGAAGCACCACCACCTGCAAAGGTTTCTCCAATTCACTCACCATCCTTCAGTGTAACTGGATCAAGGCATTGTGGTCTACCTACACCAAATGGATTGTGCCAGTTTAAGAAGGTAGCTTCTTAAGGGCATGAAGAGATGGACGATAAGTACTAGCCTAGCCAACAATTCCCTCATCACACGATTGACTAGAACACAACTGAGATGACAGAATCAGTATACAATTCCAAGTCAAGGTGGTATGTAACTTGGAGATAATGGTTACATTGTGACTTACATTTCAATGGCACCTTCCATAATCTGAGCATCATTTAAAATGCTTTGCTGTCAATTAGAATTGTAACTTGGAGATTTCAGTATGAAATCTAGAATCATACTTGAGTGTAGTACTGAGGGAGCATTTCACAGTTCAAGATACTGCCTTTCCAATGACATGTTAAACCTCAGCACTTTCTGCCCTTCAAATGGATATTAAAAGTCCCAAATTCCTATTTGAAGAAAAGCAGTGGAGTTTTCCACTATCCACCATTCATTTATTGAAAGTTACTATAACAGATTATCTGGTCATGATCACAGTGCCATTTGTATATAAAAGCAGAAAGGAAAATCTCAGGAAGTACTATTAATGTTGCTATCTTCTCTCTCCTAGTATTTTGCATTCCTGTAAAAAGGCAATTAAGTGATAATATGCCCTTAAATAGTCAGAAAAAGTCTAATTACTCTGCATTTCTGATGAAGGTTATTTAACAACATAAAGAATATTTTACTGTTGTTGCACTGCAGTATTATACAGTAAACCAGCAGTTATCCGATTTTACAAATTAGAATCACATGTTGTGGCAACCGAGCCTGAACCAGCCACCCCCACAATGTAAAAGATGATCCTTTCAAATTAAGCCCTGATCAAGTGCATCCCATGAACCCAAACAGCTGATTGACTGGCTGGCAGCAGGCGTTGTGCAGAAAAGACCAAAAATTAAAAACAAATGGAGCAACACAGTCTTGGCAGACGATCAGCAGGGAAGGGGAGAGTCAGT
Organism: Hemiscyllium ocellatum; assembly: GCF_020745735.1. Classification (NCBI taxonomy): domain Eukaryota; kingdom Metazoa; phylum Chordata; class Chondrichthyes; order Orectolobiformes; family Hemiscylliidae; genus Hemiscyllium; species Hemiscyllium ocellatum. The sequence continues at coordinate 18,485,085 of NC_083417.1, read as the reverse complement.
GGCAAATGTGTTTGTGGAGCATCGACTCGTCACAGAGGGAGACCTGCACAACAAACAAATAGGAGTCGGAATTAATGAATAAATAAAAGCTGACAAGTGTTGCTGCAATGAAACCTTGGGAATTGTTCTTGATGGACATTTCTTTCACCCCATGATGGTTCTCTGGGGAATACAGGACTGTGAGATTTTCTTTTGCTCAACATTTAACTCTTTGATTTCCAAATGTTATTACCAAATTGTCTTGGTAATTCAGAACTGATATTCCCTTTCTTGATCCTCTGTGTTCCTAGTAATTTTGGTGTGTCTGCCTAACTCACTCTTTATTGTTGTATTAATGTATTTTGCATGCCTGAGCTTACTGCTTGGCACAATATATCTTCATCGCGCATTTTAATTTTAAAACATTTTAAAGTACCTTTGCTGAATTGTTGCAAGTTTTTAAGACTTTCTTTTCTCTCATTCCTTGTGCCTTCCTTGTATTAAATTTGATCATTTACAAAAGATCATTTTAGCAAATGTTACATTAGAGGAAGCGTGTGCGATAATAGCATTTTCAAGGCTGCAAAAACAATTCCATACATGGTGAGAAATAGCATAGCATCAAATGCACAAAAAGCTGGAACATTTCCTTTGCCATTCCTCTCATAGCCTTTTATCAATGAGATTTTGCTGCAGCATTTATACAAATGATTGTACTTGATTGTGAAATGCAAGCCATCACACAGCTGCTAAAATGTTTGATGTTTGGTTATAAAACAATAGCCACCACGCGTTCAAACCATTCACTGTGTGAAGTGCTTTGAGGCATTTTATTGTTATCAGCCTGTCATCTTGGAAACTGCCTTAAGGTCTCCATGCTTCAACTTACCTTTGGACATCACCTTGCATCTCAAATCCACAAATTGTTTTGTAATACTTCCGTCTGTTGGACTTTGCAGGGCATTGACTGTTACATTTAACAGGAAAATAACGATGTTTGTGCTTCAAATGCATTTCATTGTGTTTTGAGACATCATGAGAAAATGAAAGGCGTTATATGTAAGTTTTCTTATTTATTCTTTCTTGAACCGTTACAGCTTTCGTTTTGTGGGGCTTGATGCCACACTATGACTTGAGTTCAAGACAGACAGGTCGAGAGAAGGCAAAGTCAAGAACAGTCTTTAGGCTTAGACTTCAAAGTGACACTTCCTATTATCCTTTAATACCAAACACTGCTACATATGGTTTTCATTGACATATCAGCCTCTGATCTTCTAATTGCATTCAGTAAAGACTAATCTATCTTCATTGTGTGTTCATGTCTATGTGCTCTTAGACTCTTTAAAGTTTTAGTCCAGTTTAATATTGTGCAATTTCACCTTCCACCACACCCTAACTCTGATCACATGGTGCTATTTATGTTCAATGATGTGCAACTCTCTGACAATATCGCAAGATTGCTCTTGGGTCCTGAAGCCCTTGACCAACAATCTCTAATTAGAATATACCAAGAATGATTCTGAGTTAATAAGAATTGTTAATTTACTTGTATCTGTGATCTGTATTTATTGATCTTAAGTCCAAATTAAAATCAATAATGGATTGCATTTTTCCATTTTTTGACAAAGTCTTTAATCAAATGAGCTTCATGGTGCCAAGTCCACCTTGGCCCATAAGTTTTCTCCCATGAAGATCTCCAATGGCATCATCTGGCAGGGCTGGAATCATTATGTCCTGACAGAGCTTTGCAATGTTCATGCTGCAGGTGCTATATCTCAGCCCCAGCTGCACAATGCTTCAGAAGCTGCAGACCAGGAACTGCCTTCATGTTTTCATTCTGCATCAAAGAAAATGGCATAGAAAGGCAAATCCATGGTTTACCAACAGGAACGTGGATGGGTTGGTGGATGGATGGGTAAAGAGGAGGATTGTACTGTATCCCGCTGACTGGTGCTCGAAACGTCGAATTCTCTATTCCTGAGATGCTGCCTAACCTGCTGTGCTTTGACCAGCAACACATTTGCAGCTGTGATCTCCAGCATCTGCAGACCTCATTTTTTACTGGTAATGAGGCCAATCTGAACCAAGATGGTGCCCCAGGTCATTGCTGTGCAGGAAGAAAGTTAATGTTAAGCAGTGTCTCACCAGGCTATGTGCCACCACCTTCTCTTTGCTACCTCACTCGCAGTGCCATCACATAATCAAGCTCTGCTATAACACCCATCTCAGCAATGTTCATGGACCAAAGCACTCATGACTGCATGCATCATGTCCACTTAATGACTCTCACCCATCTCAATCTCTCAGGCTAGTTACCCTTCCAGCCCTCTCTGCTTCCTATTCATTCATTGAGATCACCTCACCACCCCTCCTTCTCCTGCATCACCATGAACTGCTCTTCCATCTGCTTCCTTTAGACCCTTTGTTTCGTTGCTGGTAAAATTGCAACCCTGCACTGATATCTCCACTGCATTGCAACTAATAATCTTGGACTGGTTGAACTTGACCTTCAGGACAGGTAGTGGCCCAATCCCTGGACTGCAATGATTGGGCAATGTAAGTCATATTATCACTAGACTATTAATCCAGAAACACCAGTAACATTTCGGGACAAGGGTTCAAATTGTACCTCAGCAGATGGTGGAATTTGAATTCAATTAAAACAAAATCTGGAATTAAGATTGACTGATAAAGCCACTGCCAATTGTCAAATAAAACCATGAGGCATGCCACTCTCATTCAGGGAAGCAATTGTACCATCATGACCTGGTCTGGCCTACATGTAACTCCTGACCCACAGCAATGTAGTTGACTCTTAACTGACCTCTAAAATAGCCTTGCAAGCCACTCAATTTAATGGCATCTAGGGACCACAAATCTGACTGCTTGCAGCCACACCCAGACTGGACTGAACCAGTTTCTTGACTGAGTATGATGGTACCCTCTGATGGCCTGTTGTACCCTTGATCATACTAAGGTCTCAACACTTCTGACTTTCAAACATGCCATTCGGTTGAAGCACATGCAGTGTGCTTACTGTTTATGCTCTTGACATTTGATGTATGTATGACATTGATGTATGACTGGGGCATACAGTGACATGTCCATTCCTTTGACCGTTCTGTGCTCCAAACCTTGACAAGATGTCTGCCTCTCCCTCAGCGCTAAAAAGCAATGCAAGTGGCAGAGGTTGATTACTGTTCCTTAGCATAGATCAGCTTCTATAATAAGAAATAGTGCAAGCCACAGAGAGTGGCAGCCTCCAAAAAAGCTCAAAGTATGAGAATACTAACAGAAGTAGCTAAGAGCCATACGATGCATCCTATATAAATGCATGACATGCTAGGGTGTCCCTGCATGCAAAGTGACATGGGAGAAACATGCAAGTCAAATGTGTCTCTGAAATCCAAGGTGAGTTTTTGAATTGGTTGGTGACTCAGTCCCAAAGCAGACAGGTTGATGTGGTGAAGTTGGCGGTTTGCTGTTGCTGCCTTGTATGGACAAAGGCTGAAAGGGGGCAATGCCCATGGAGCATGGAGGGATATTGTGCTGATGACAGACTTGAATGAAGGCCTGGAAAAACTGTTGCTGCCAGGTAACCACTTGAACTTTACATTTTGAAAACTAGCACCATCTGGTCTAGGGTTGGAGGATTTGAGATACAGGGAGAGGTTGAATAGACTGAGGCTGTTTTCCCTGAAGCATTGTAGGCTGAGGGGTAACCTTATAGAAGTTTACAAAATCATGAGGGACATGGATAGGATGAATACACAAAGTCTTTTCCCTGGGGTGGGGGAGTCCGAACTAGAGGGCATAAGTTTAGGGCGAGAGGGGAAAGATATAAAAGTGTCCTCATGGGCAACTTTTTCATGCAGAGGGTAGTACGTGTATGGGATGAGCTGCCAGAGGAAGTGGTGGAGGCTGGTACAATTGGAACATTTAAAAGGCATCAAGATGGGTATATGAATAGGAAGGGTTTGAAGGGATATGGGCCAGGTGGAGGCAGGTGGGACTAGATTGGGTTGAGATGCCTGGTCAGCATCGATGAGTTGGATCGAAGGGTCTGTTTTCGTGCTGTACATCTCTGACTCTATGACTCTATCGTTCCTTGGGGACATATGGGAGAATTTGAATTGGCAAAGAAATGTGGTAATGCAAATACATGGAAATAAGGTAATCATGGCACATTAGTGAGATTCTTAACTCACCATTTAATCATTAAGGCAAAAATTCAAAATTTTTCACCAATGTCAAGATTCATTTTCATTTTTGTCATTTTCTCCCAACTTTATCACTATTGCCCATTCTGTTCAAGGTAGCAGAAAGTTCCTCCCAATTTATCAGTTTCAGAGTTTTCAATGCTACCGTATGTCCCTCACATGAGAGTCAGGGTGGGATGTTCTTCAGACAGTCAGTGCAGAGTAGTTGGGACAAACAGACTCTTCCTGCACTGTAGGACTTTGACGATTTACAGCTCTTTAACACCCTGCACTTTAACCCATCAGAAGACTGTTGTCAGGCAAAGTTTCCTGAATTTGAAAGATTCTCAGTGCTGTTCAGTCTCAGATTCACCCCCTCACTACTTCATTAAATAATATTGTATTACCCATCCCAACAATAGGCAACAGTTAATGTTACTAGTTGTAACCTCTCCTGTTTTTTTTTACTCAGTTATAGCAGTGCAGATTTGATTTCAGTCCCCTCCCCCGAAAATATTGTGGTCTATTATACATTACTGTGAAGGCGTTCTCAAGATTTTCTCAGAGATTTGGATAATGATTTTCTAGTTTAGTACGGAATGAAGCAAGGCTTGAGTTATACCAGAAATTGGGGAAATGTCAATTTTGCCAAGTTTCTTAGAAAGTCTCTCTCTGTGAGAACCTTTGTGTTTTCTCACACTGCCTTCCCAAACTTGCCTCAATTGCCGGTGGTGCCCCATGCTTAATATTCTCCTGCCCAACGTAGGCAGAATTATTTGCTGCTGGTGAGACAGGCCAAATTTCTTGACACTCTGAGAATTTTGTCCAGGAATTCAATAACTGGTTGTAAAATGGGACATTTTGATCTTGATACCAAAAAGCTCCAAGGCTGAACTCACCTGTTTTCCCCAACTTTCTCACCAATGTAAGATTGTAGTCAATAATCTGATGTCCCTCAATCCACTTAGACTGGTAGTTATACAAATGTCAGGGACAACGAATTAGTATGGGCTGGGTGAACTTTGCACTCATGACATTGATGAACTCCACTCCAAACTTCCAATGAGCCCTCACTAATCGTATTCCAGCGAGTTCCTAGCATATAAAATAAAATTGATAAGGTTTTAGAGTGTACAGTGGAACTTCTGTAATGTCACATAGCCATATTTGTGGGGTAGTTTTTGCAGAATCCTGCCATTTGTGAACAGTGCAGTGTCAATGTGATGCTTTATGTTGCAAGCTGTCTGTGGGAAATATGACCAAACAGGACCTTGGTCCTCTTCTTAAATACATTCGCATGCTTCAAATGTGTGATAGTGTTGCCTGTAGTGTGCTGGGGTGTACATAATAAAAGGGAGGCTGAAAGTCTTGACAGCATATGATGGAATTTGGATGTAAGTCAAGCAGCATAATTCCATTACACCATCTCTCATGAAGGGTATGATTGAAGTTCCCAGTAAGCTATCACATTAGAAAGAATTTCTGACAAATGAAGGAATTCATGCTACAGCCTATGTATCTGAGTTTTAGGGTCCTTACAGTTATGGGAAAATCTTTAGTAGAAAATGAAACATTTATACGATTTGAAGAGAAACCAGAGAACAAATGCTCACCTCAAATGCAACATGACCTGCCTTCCCTCCATTCTGCTTTCCTCATGCCTTGCTCCTTTAAGTTTGTTGCCACAGCAGCTAAAATTAGCACAGAAACTTAAGACTAGAGTTGGCCATTCTTCTCTTTGACTCTGCTCCAATTAATATGATCATGGCTGATCAAACACTTCGATGCCTGTTAACCACACTATCTCCATAATGTCTTATTCATTGACGACCAAATATTTATCCACCTCTATTGTACATTGGTTCAAAGACTGTGCTCTCATATTCTCTGGGGTAGGGAGTTTCAATGATTCATCAATCTATATGTAAAATATATTTCCATATTTCAGTCCTTAATGATGTTGTCTATACTTTGGATACTTCGACTGTTTTAGGTATTAAAAATATTTTGTCCAAATGCTCTTGTCGGTGAGTTGGTTAACAGGACAAAGAATTTGATTTGCAGTTCAACTCTATTTTATTAACAAAACATTCCCTATTAAAAACACCATGTGAGAATTTCCTAAATTCCCATAATGTGAGAAAAGATATTACCCACAACAATCCATGTGTTTGATCTGAGCTAATGGAATCTCCTTCCTCACTGATGTAGAGCTAGTTCTCTTCCACAAAGACGGGTCTCGCAGGTCAGGGTGGATTTCCTCCTGTGTCTTCTTGGATTGCTGCACAGTCTTCCAACACAAGTCTTCTTGTGAGTCTTTGCTGAAGGGCTCGCTTCCAGGTGTGCATTTTTATTCCCATCATTCTGGACTTTCCTGAGTGTTCTATGGCTTTTGGCCAATAGAGTCATGAGCAGGATTCAAAGCATCCAATGGGGTCATACCAACATCCTTCACTGTTGCCATGCCAAGGAAGTGTGAAATCCACACCCTCAGGCATTGGCTGGGAGTCAAGGTGCCAAGTCTGGTCAATACTTTTCCAATATACAATTCTTGTGCTGGTTGTAATTAGTTTCCCCTGGACTTTTATGATCTCTTTGACCTTGGTTTTCAATGTTCTCCATAGCCAATAGCTCTGAGTGCTGGTTAATTTAGTTGGGGCCAATTTTCTGTTGAGCCATTTTTTCCAGCTGTGGGCCAATTTAGAATGTCCAGTTTTGCACCCATGGTCACTTGACAACAATGGCATTCCACTATGTTTTAAAGCAAGAATCCCACGTTCTAGATTTTCCAACCAGATGGAAAATTGTATCTGTACCTACCCAGCCTATACCGTTAAGCATTTTGTTCGTCTCAATGAAAACACCATACATTCTGCCAAATTCCAAGGAATACAGGCTGGGTGTACCCAATTTCTCTTCATATGCCATCCAGGGAACATGTCTTGGGAACCTTTGTGGCATTCCCTAAATGGCAATATCTTTTCTGAGATAAGGAAACAAAAGCTGCACACAATAATCCAAGTACAGACTAAATAATTGGAGCAAGACTTGACTTTTCCCATACTCAATTTTTCTTTGCAATAACAGCTAACATTCCACTAACACAAGCTTGCTGCTCCTATATGTTAACCGTTAGTGACTTATTAACAAGGACACCAAAGTCCCTTTGCACATCTACATTTTCCAACCACTGACCATTTGGAAAATACTCTGCACATCTGTTTTTTCTACCAAGGTGGATAGCCTCATATTTTTCCACATTATATTCCATCTTCCACATTATTGCTCAATCACTAAGCTTGTACATATCCTCTCAAAAATGTTTTACATCTTCCTTATAATATACATTCCTGCTCAGCTTTGCATCATCTGCAAATTTGGAAATATCATATTTGGTCTCCACATCCAAGTCAATGGTATATATTATGGATAGTTAGGTCAAATACTGATCATTGTAGTAAGCTCTAGTCACAATCCAACGTATTTATTCCTTCCTTCTGTTTCCTGGATGTTAGGTGAATGTGAGGACTGCAGATGCTGGAGTACCAGAGCTGAAAAATGTGGTGCTGGAAAAACACAGCAGGCCAGGCAGCATCCGAGGAGCAGGAGAATCGACGTTTCGGGCATAAGCCCTTCTTCAGGAATGAGGCTGGTGTGCCATGTGGGCTGAGATAAAAGGTAGGGGGGAGGGAATTTGGGGGAGGGGTGCTGGGAATACGATAGGTGGAAGGAGGTGAGGGTGAGGGTGATAGGCCGGAAAGGGGATGGGGGCGGAGAGGTCGGGAAGAAGATTGCAGGTCAAGAGAGCAGTGCTGAATCCGAGGGTTGGGACTGAGATAAGGTGGGGGGAGGGGAAATGAGGAAGCTGGAGAAATCTAATTCATTCTGTGCGGTTGTGTCCATCGCCAGACCCTGGCCACATGATGCCTGGAGGAAGAGCGCCTCATCTTCTGCCTAGGAACCCTCCAACCACACGGGATGAATGTAGATTTCTCCAGCTTCCTCATTTCCCCTCCCCCCACCTTATCTCAGTCCCAACCCTTGGATTCAGCACAGCCCTTTTGACCTGCAATCTTCTTTCCGACCTCTCCGCCCCCATCCCCTCTCCGGTCTATCACCCTCACCCTCACCTGCCACTGTTTCCTGGATGTTAGCCAATCCTTAATCCATACCAATACATTGCCTCTTATACCAGGTGCTTTAGTGTTACCAACCAACCTCCTGTGAGGGACCTTATCAAAAAGATTCTGAAACAAGCAGCATCCATCAAATCCCTTTATCAGGTTTGTTAGTAACGTCCTCAAAAACCTCAAGCTTGTCAAACATGACTTTCCATCCACAAATCCAAGCTGACTATGCCCAATCACATCATTTTTATCTGACTGTCCATTTGTCATTTCCTGTATGATTGATTCTAGCATATAACCTATCACTAATGTACAGCTGTTGGGTCTTTCTTTTCCTGTTTATTTCCTTTCTCCTTTCTTAAATGGTTGGCTGATATTTGCAAAGCTTCCAATCTGTCGGAATTATTCCAGAATCTATGGAATTTTGGAAGACGATCACCAGTGCAAAAATAGCACTATGTACACCTCCTCCAACAATTGATGGAAATAATGTGATGACTCAATGACCATCTCCAGCAAACCATACCTCAAACATATTCCTCCCTGAGTCTTCAATAGTCAATGTACGAAATGCATTTTTTAAATTTTAAGAACATAAGATCTAGGAGCTGGAGTGAAATAAGAAGTTGTTATCCCATCACCAGACTCCCTTTATTTACATGTAGAGATGCATAGACAGTGATTTAGTTCTCTCAGAGCCAGCTCTCAGAGTGAACAGGATGTCTGAAACTCCTGTTCTTATCTGTCAGCCAGGGATCATGGTTGGACCAGCTTAACAGCCCCAGCCAGGGAACTCATAATCTATGAGGTTCATCAGACTGACTTTGTTATAATCACTGCCAGAAAGAAGCAATTCAGTCTCTCAAATCTGCTTACCATTTAATGTGATCATGGCTGATCTCACCTTAGCCTCAATTCCATTCTCCTGCTTTCTTTCCATAACTCTTCAACCCCTTACTAATTAAAAATCTGTCCATCTCTTCCTTAAGTTCATCCAGTGTCCCAGCATCCATTGCAATCTAGGATGGTGTATTCAACAGATTCATGACCTTTCAAGAGAAGTAATTCTTCTTCACCTCTGTTTTAAATCTGCCACCCATTAGCCTAAAACTCTGACCTCTCCTTCTCGCTCGCCCAGCAGTGGGAAACATCCACTCTATGGCTCTTTTGTCAATCACCTTTACTATCTCGTATACCTCAATAAAATCTCTCATTCTTCTAAACTCTAGTAAGTTTAAGCCTAAAATGCTCAAACTCCATTAAGTCAAACCTTTCATCTCAGTAATTAACTTAGTGAATCCTCTCCAAACTTCCTCCACTATAATTACATCCTTCTTCAAGTAAGGGGAACAAAACTATATGTCGTATTACAGGTGTGTTCTCACCAATGCCTTGTATCATTGCAACATTACCCTACTTTTATACTCAATCCCTTTAGCAATAAATTCCATTTGCCTCCTTCTTACCTTCTACACCCACATACCACCCTTCTGTGACTCATGTACAAGGACACCCAGACTCCTCTCCATTTTGAAGTTTCTTTCCTTATGAATAATAAGTTGCCTTTTTATTATTCCAGCCAAAATGGATGACTTCTCATTTATAAATAACATTTAAGTAATAATTTCCAATTGTGATACTATTCTGTAACCCAGAATACCTATTTTATGTGGGCACTATAAATACACCAATCATTTGCAGCATGGATTGTATTGCAAATACATCCACTGTATTTTCTTCTGTTCATTAGATTGTTAAAATGATGTTTTCATGCTGTTTTCATTAAAGCTTCCTGTCCCTAAATCCCACCAAAATAGAATTGTATTTTCTGGACAAGCATCTGGTCTCCCTCTGTCTGCTTAGACTGCTGACTATGTGAGTACCAAGGCTATTTAATTACACTGCTTTATATTTCTTTCAGACCGTGAATCCCACAAGTAGCAGAAGTATAAGGAAGCCCAATTTGGAAGTAAGACTGTAAATTTAAACAAATGATCTTACTCTGTAATGAATGTTGTGTAAGGTAATGGTTCTGAAGGAGTTAATGTTCATTGCTGCATTGAGCTCCACCCAACTTGGTGATGCCACACAATCATTAGATGGAGACAATTGTAAGATTTGTCAGGGAACAGATAATTTCTGTATAGCTCCTGAAAGTCTGTTGTGTTAAGCCGAGAAGGTTAAGCTGTATCTATCTCCATCAATTAATAAACTACATTTGTTTTGCAAGACAGGTGTCCTTTCTATTCAGACTCACCAGTGGTCTACCTTCTGGCACTGATAATGAGACAGTGATCTATCTTCTATCAGTGCTGGCCTTCATAACAAGAGGAATTGAGTATAGAAACAAAGAGGTGCTTCTGCAGCTGTACAGGGCCCTGATGAGACCACACCTGGAGTACTGTGTGCAGTTCTGGTCTCCAAATTTGAGGAAAGACATTCTGGCTATTGAGGGAGTGCAGCGTAGGTTCACGAGGTCAATTCCTGGAATGGAGGGATTACCTTACACTGAAAGACCTAAGCGACTGGGCTTGTATACCCTTGAGTTTAGAAGACTGAGAGGGGATCTGATTGAGACATATAAGATTATGAAAGGATTGGACACTCTGGCAGCAGGAAACATGTTTCCGCTGATGGGTGAGTGCCGAACCAGAGGACACAGCCTAAAAATACGGGGTAGACCATTTAGAACAGAGATGAGGAGAAACTTCTTCACCCAGAGAGTGGTGGCTGTGTGGAATGCTCTGCCCCAGAGGGCAGTGGAGGCCCAGTTTCTGGATTCATTTAAGAAAGAGTTGGATTGAGCTCTCAAAGATAGTGGAATCAAGGGTTATGGAGATAAGGCAGGAAACGGATACTGATTAGGAATGATCAGCCATGATCACATTGAATGGTGGTGCAGGCTCGAAGGGCTGAATGGCCTACTCCTGCACCTATTGTCTATTGTCTATAATGAGACAGACTCTGGACTCAGCTTATGAAAGGAGGATTAGTGGTAATAAAGTATTAAAAAACTCTGAAAATGTGCTCTGTTGCAAATACTCAAATTGAGAAGAAAACTGCATCAGTGACTCAATTTAACACTGAAGATAGAAGATTTTATTTCCTTTAATAGAAAAGTGAATTCACCATTTTCAGAGCACCATCACTTTAAGAAGATGCAAATGGTAGCCAGCAGTTTAAATGTGAAAAACTCATGAATGAATAACATCAGCCATATGAGTAGCAACAAAGTGAATTTCAGCACTCCAACGACAAACCCTCATCAAGAAGCAGGCAACAGGCACAGATCCAACATTATGGACTAATGAGAGAGACAGTCAATTGCACTGAACAAGTCAGAGGCCATAGCAAAGGAGGCTCCTTTAGGAATGATGAAGTCTCCAGGAGTAAAGTTATCTCAGTGGGAAATGGGAAAAATTGTTATGAAAACTGCCCAAAACCTGAAAAAAAAGGCAAAGGCATAAAATATAATGCTCTTACATCTCAAAAATGACCATTACAAATTGACTCCAAAGGTAGCCAAATGCTAGTTGAGAGTGTGGTGCTGGAAAAACACAGCAGGTCAGGAAGCATCTGAGGAGCAGGAGGATCAATGTTTCAGGCATAAGCCATTCATCAGGAATCAGATTCCTGATGAAGGGCTTATGCCCAAAATGTCGATTCTCCTGCTCCTCGGATTCTGCCTGACCTGTTGTGCTTTTCTGGCACCACACTCAACTCTGATCTCCAGCATCTGCAGTTCTCACTTTCTCTAGTAGCCTATTGCTACTAAGACAAAGCTGGATGGGAAAATGACAGGGCAGTGATGAAATTTATGCCAGGTTTGCAGTGTCAGAAGGGCCTCAGAATGTATTCAAGCGAGATAAATGGCAAATTTAAATAAAATTGGTTAGGCCAATCAGGAAAAAGAAGGGCTGAAGAAACTACAGACTGGAATCAATAAACAACTGTGATTTTGGTGGGAAAATTTATAAGGGGCACAGTCAATAACCTTTTTATTAAAAAGTTTGGAAAAGAAAGTGTGTTGTGTTTTATACCATGAAAACATCAACTTTATCCAGGAAGGAGCAGGAAAACGTGATCTTAGCTGATATAAGTGGGACAGCCCTGATGAAAAGTAGCTTGAAAGACTGGTCATTAAAAAGGCCCAGGACTTGTATGTCCTTGATGGAGTGGGAGAGGGAGTTGAAGTATTCGGCCACAGGGTGGTGGAATTCATTGGAGTGCGTGTCATGGAGATGTTCCTGAAGGGTTCCTGAAGTTGGCACCCTGTATCCCCAACGTAGAGGAGATGCAAGTCCTGGGCCTCCTCCACTGCCAAATTCTAGTCACCCGATGCCTGGAGGAAGAACACCTCATCTTCCGCCTTGGCATCATCCAACCAAATGAAATCAATATCGAATATCACCAGTTTCCTGATCTCCCCCTCCTCCAAACTTATCCCAGATCCAACCCTCCAACGTAGTACCATCTTCTTAAACTGTCCTACCTGTTGATATTCCTTCCTACCTATCTGCTCCACCTTCCACTCTGACCTATCACCATCATCCTCCCTAACTTCATCTACCTATCGCATTCCCAGCTACCTTCCCCCCCAGTCCCGCCCCCTCCTATTTATCTCTCAGCCCCCTTTGGCATCCCCCTTATATTCCTGATGAAGAACTTATGCTCAAAGCATCAACTGTCTTGCTCCTCAGATGCTGCCTGACCGGCTGTGCTTTTCCAGACTCTGATCTCCAGCATCTGTCATTCTCACTTTCTCCTACTTATACAAAATGCTCAATATGTTTATGCAATCTCCTTTACATCAGATAACTAAAGCATTCATAGCCAAAGTTAATGAACACAACATCTCAAGTTACACAGAATTTGTTTATGCCAATAGATATCCTGTTAATTTTAAGCTTGAAGCAGAGACAAATGTCACTCTCCTATCTGACCAGATACTAAGGCAGATGAATCAGAAATTACAACCCGTACAAATGAGAGTACTTTTTTTTCAGATTAGATTCCCTACAATATGGAAACAGACCCTTTGGCCCAACAAGTCTACACCGACCCTCCAAAGAGTAACCCACTCAGACCCATTCCTCTACATTTAGACCTGAATAATATACCTAACATGATGGGCAATTTACCTGACCTCCACATCATAGGATTGTGGGAGGAAACCAGACACGAGGAGAACGTGCAAACTCAACACAGACAGTTGCCTGAGGCTGGAATCAAACCCAGGTTTACTGCCTGTGTGAGGCAGCGGTGCTAACCACTGAGCCACCGTGCCACCCATACTTGATGCAGGTGAAATAACTGTCAACAGCATTGGGATGCTCAAAGTTACAGGACAACATAAGATCATAAGAGTTGAAAATATTTACATAATTTGCACTCAATACTCTTCACTTTTAAGCCTGCATGCATTCCTCAGCAACTTTCTTAAGAGGCTCCAAGAAAACAATTGGTCTCAAAATAAACTAACCAAGAATTCATTACATCATAATCGTAACTGCGATAGATAAGAACAAGGACAGAAAATACCATTCAGCCTCTGCTAAGTTCTACAGTAACTGAATTTAAAACAATAAATACACAAATACAAACGTAAGGACAGTAGATTGCAAGGAGTTTTGAAATGTTATAAATTTACATGACTTGAATAAGAATTAATAAACATATTGAGAAGAAATGACAGGCATCATAATATTTAGAACATAGAACATTACAATGCAGTACAGGCCCTTTGACCCTCAGTGTTGCACCGACCTGTGAAACTGATCTGAAGCCCATCTAACCTACACTATTCCATTCTTGTCCATATGCCTACCCAATGACCATTTAAATGCCCTTAAAGTTGGCAAGTCTACTACTGTTGCAGGCAGTGTGTTCCATGCCCCTACTACTCTCCGAGTAAAGAAACTACCTTTGATATCTGTCCTATATCTATCACCCCTCAATTTAAAGCTATGCCCTCATGCTGGCCATTACCATTCAAGGAAAAAGGCTCTCACTGTCCAATCTATCTAACCCTCTGATTATCTTATATATCTCAATTAAGTCACCTCTCAACCTTCTTGTCTCTAACAAAAAAGCCTCAAGTCCCTCAGCCTTTCCTCATAAGGCCTTCCTTCCATACCAGGCAACATCTAAGTAAATCTTCTCTGAACCCATTCCAACCTTGCACGTCCTTCTATTATGCAGTGATCAGAACTGTACACAATACTCCAAGTGCGGCCGCACCAGAGCTTTGTACTGTGGCAGCACAACCTCATGGTTCTGAAACTCAATCCCTCTACCAATAAAATCTAACACACAGTATGCCTTCTTTATAACCCTATCCACCTGGGTGGCAACTTTCAAAGATCTATGTACCTGGACACTGAGATCTCTCTGCTCATCTACACTACCAAGAATCTAACCATTAGCCCAGTACTCTGCACTCCTGTTACCCTTCCAAAATGAATCACTTCACACTTTCTGCATTAAACTCCATTGGCCACCTCTCAGCCCAGCTCTGCAGTTTATCTATGTCCCTCTGTAACCTACATCCTTCCTCACTATCCATAACTCTACCAACCTTAGTGTCATCCGCACATTTACTAACCCATCCTTCCATGCCCCCATCCAGGTCATTTATAAAAATGACAAAGAACAATGGATCCAAAACAAATCCTTGCTGTACACCACTAGTAAATGAACTCCAGGATGATTATTTCCCATCAAGCACCAGCCTCTATCTTCTTTCAGCTCCCAATTTCTGATCCAAACCACTAAATCACCCTCAATCCCATGGTTCCATATTTAGTGCAGTAGCCTACCGCGGGAAACCTTTTCAAGTGTCTTATTGAAATTATTTCTTTAAAGGTTAAATCTGAGAAAAAGACCATACAAAACATAAGATTGGACACTGCAGTGGAAACACCCCTCAACATACAGTATTTCCTGAAAAGCAAACATTAAGTGCAGAAGTAAGACACAGTGACAGGGGTGAAGAAAAGGAGAAGGTCACATATTCAAAGAGATAAATGTGATAAACAATGCATTCATACATCCGTGGTGACATAGTGGTAATGTAACCGAACTAGTAAGCCAGGGCCCCAGCCTGGTTTCAAATCGAATCATGGAAGATGGTGAAATTTGAATTCAATAAAATATTAGCCTAACGGCAACCATTTAATCATTGTCCTTATAATGAAAACCTATCTGGTTCATAAATATCCTTTAGAGAAGGAAAGTTGCCTTCTTATCTGGTCTGACCAACATGTGACTCCAGGCCACAACAAAATGGTTAACTCTTAACTTCCCTCAGATAATTCATGGACATCGGGCTTAAGTTCAATCTTACTAAATGCTTGAGGCCACTCTCCTTTTAGACCAGTCACTATGGCTGAGGAGCAAAAGTTCCAGCTTATAGAGTTCAGACCATGGGATGTAGGTGGAATAATTTTCAAGCATAGGAATATTACAAGTTACATTCCAACGCAAGGAGTGCACGATAGTTGAAAAGGTTTACCTAGTTTGCAATCAGCACTACTCACTTTTAACTCAGCATGTATGTTTGGGCCTCAATGCACACTAACTCCAGGGAAATAACTTGTCCTAAAGGCTTTAAATGGCCCTTCACCATTTTGTAATGCCAGGTCCACTGAGTGCCTTTGAATGAGAGAACCTTTCTCAGGGACACATGGGTTTGTTCTTCAGTTCCCCATGTGGCGACTCCCTCACAACCTCTGGCTGAATTAAAGGAAGGAATTTAACTGAGCATTTATTATCCATTTAAGGACTTCAGTTGGCATCTTGGCAGGATGGCAGTGTGATCCATAATATCAGGGAAGGTGGCAGTGCCCCCACTCTGCACTGCAATACCCAATTAAATGCTCGCTACCCCATCAGCTT
Organism: Hemiscyllium ocellatum; assembly: GCF_020745735.1. Classification (NCBI taxonomy): domain Eukaryota; kingdom Metazoa; phylum Chordata; class Chondrichthyes; order Orectolobiformes; family Hemiscylliidae; genus Hemiscyllium; species Hemiscyllium ocellatum. Next base: position 18,468,884 of record NC_083417.1, on the reverse strand, counting down.
CCAAACTCATCTCTGGAGTGTACTGAATTTCGCCCAATATCAGAAATTGAGACTAGTAAATTCTAGTTGTAATAAAGACTTCAACACTGGGATGCACGTGGCTCTAATATCCCCAAATTTTAATTATCCAAGCAGACATCAATTTGAGTACAAATTAAAATCCTGAAAAGTGCAGAGTGAAATCAATAATTAGCGATTACACAGAGTTATAGAGTCATACAGCAGGGAAACAGACTGTTTGGTCCAACTTGTCTCTGCCACCAGACATTCTTACCTGACCTGGTCCCATATGCCAGCATTTGGACAATGTCCCTCTGAACACTTCCTATTTGTATACCCCATTCAGATGCCTTTCAAATGTTGTAATTGCACCCACCTCCACTACGTCCCCGGCAGGTCGTTCGATACACGCACACTACCATCTGCATGAAAAAATTACCCCTCAGGTCATTTTTAAAATCTTGTGACACAAAAATGTTCCGCATATTAGACTGTAACTTCTTATGTAAATCTAACTGTAATGGAGATGTGTAAAATGAACTTAATTTAAAGACATATTGCCAATTTTGAAAATAGATATCTTTTGCCAGACTCCACTCAATTAAAAATGAAGGGATTTAGCATGTTGACCTTTTTTTGTCCTGCTGGATTAAAAGGATTGGAAAACTTCCTCTCACAAGCTTCTACATTCTACTGTCCTTGCCAAAAGTACTTAATATTGCAAACAGGTCTGTAAAATACATTCATTTCAGGTTAGCCACTGTCAGTGAATCCCTTAGCAGTTTAAACCAATCTATGAGTGAAGAAGTAGCTGTTTTTTTCAACTTCAGACATTTAGAAGCAAGTCATTTGTATTATAGTCTGTGTTCTGTTATAGTTTCAGACAGATCTCAATGGAAAACTCTCCATACAATTTAGAAGTCACATCAGCGATCTTATTAAGGGACACCAACACACTGCAGAGTGAGACCATCTCCAGGAGGTATTAACACGTGATTTGAGATTCATGCCAGCTGCAGTGTAACCTGTGTGAAGCCAATTTTGAAAAGTTCTCAGGCCACGCAGCTGATGTGAGCCAAACACAGTCCAACAGTATGTCGTTAAAATTGCACTTTGTCTTCATCATACTTTTTGCCACGTGAACATTTGAAATCCAACATGCAATGATTATATTTATTCCCATGAGCCTCTTCACACAATCCCTTAACTCTCAATGTGAGGGGCCTGTGGAGATACTGAGCAAGTGGCAAGCCAGTTCCCCAGTGAGGAGGAATGAGGTGGGAGGGGTGACTCATGCTGTTTATGCCGTCACCCTGCTGAGTGGTCACAGTTTGGCTTTGAAGGAATCTGGGAACAGGCTGTTTCTCATCCACTTAACCAGTGCTGGAAGTGATGTTGCAGGGGGTGGGGCGGGAGAGATGTTATCACAGGGAGAGGAATTATTGGAATGCACACTCAATAAAGATTTTAAAGAAAGTAATATGCGAATCACATATGCTTTATCTCTTCAGTGACTTTAAAACTAATAAAATCAAACTGACACACAAATTATTTCATTATTGCAAAATTATCAAGAGATTTTAATAAGATAGAAACAATTTATTTCTACTAGAAGTAGGACGAGACACTTCAGACACTAATTGTCCCTCAGACATCTTAATGGAACTAATTTAGTGATGATTCTATGTTTCTATACACTGGATTACAATTGTGGTTATACTATAACAATCTACAAAACTAGTTCTTCTTTTCATTATTAGTTTCCTCGTGGATTATTTTCTCTGTTGTGAAGAAGAGGTGTTATCAAATTTGAAACATTAACTCTGCTTTTTTTAATTCACTCATGGGATGTGACCAACATTGTCTGTGCCAGTGTTTATTGCCCAATCCTAGTTGCCCCTTGAGAAGGTGGTGGTGAGCTGCCTTCTTGAACAGTTGCAGTCCATGTGAGAAAGGTAGACCCATAATGCCATTAGGAAGGGAATTCCGAGGTCATAACCCAACAACACTGATGGAGCAGCAATAAATTTCCAATCTGGATGTTGAGTGACTTGGAGTGGAACTTGCCACTAATGATGTTCCCATGTATCTGCTGCCCATGCCCTTCTAGATGGAAGCGGTCATAGGTTTGGAAGATCTCTCTTGATAGGTGTTCAGACCAACTGAGTTTTTCCAGAACTTTCTGTTTTTATTTCATATTTCCATGTTCTGTAGTGTTTTGCTTTTATTGAAGTATTCCATCACATTCCTCACCTGTATTTTGTAGATGGTAGACAGGTTTTGGAGAGTCACCACTGAAATCCCAGCCTCTGATCTGCTCTTGTAGCCAAGGTATTCATATGGCTGAGCCAGTTGTTTATCTGACCACTGGTAACACCCAAGATGTTGATGACCAGGCAATTCAGTGACAATAATGTCATTGAATGTAGAGGGGTGATGATTAGATTCTCATTTGTTAGAGGTAGCCATTGCCTGGTACTCATATGCACAAGTCCTGCTTGCTAATTTTCTTCCGAAGACTGAATATTGACCAGGTCACATAATGTATAAACATGGAAGTCTTTCGTATCTAGGGAATGCTCAGAATAGTGGGCGGCACGGTGGCACAGCAGTTAGCACTGCTGCCTCACAGCGCCAGAGACCCGGGTTCAACTCCCGCCTCAGGCGACTGACTGTGTGGAGTTTGCACATTCTCCCCGTGTCTGCGTGGGTTTCCTCCGGGTGCTCTGGTTTCCTCCCACAGTCCAAAGATGTGCAGGCCAGGTGAATTGGCCATGCTAAATTGCCCGTAGTGTTAGGTAAGGGGCAAGTGTAGGGGTATGGGTGGGTTTTGCTTCGGCGGGTCAGTGTGGACTCGTTGGGCCGAAGGGCCTGTTTCCACACTGTAAGCAATCTAATCTAAATTTGATAGAATTGTGAATAATTCCAAACACTGTGCAATCATCAGCAAAGATCCCCATTTCTGCACTTATGACCAACAACAACAACACAGAGAATACTGAAAAATCTCAGCAGATCTGCCAGCAACTGTGGAGAGAAATCAGAGTTCATGTTTTGAGTCGAGTGACCCATCCTCAGAACCCTGTTGGAGACAGGAGCAAAACTTCTTCAAGGTGGACATGCCTGAAAGAGATCTAGCAGTGAGTTAAATACTAAATAAAAACTGAAATAATTGTGGATGCTGTAAATCTGAAACAAAAACAGATATTGCTGGAAAAGCTCAGGAGGTCTGGCAGCCTCTGTGGAGAGAAATCTGAGTTAAAGTATCAGGTTGAGTGACCCTTCCCCAGAACATCTTATGATGTTGGGAATCATTAATGAATCACATGAGGTTCATTGGATCTCAGGTGCTACCCTGAGGAACTAACATGGTGATGTGTTCCACGCTTCTATATACTGGATTACAATTATGATAAACTATACTTCGCATCATCCTCCACCATTTCCGCCACCTACAAACGGACCCCACCACCAGAGATATATTTCCTGCCCCATCCCTTTCCACTCTCCGTAAAGACCTTTCCCTCTGCAACTACCTTATCAGGTCCACACCCCCTAACAACCCACCCTCTCCTGGCACCTTCCCCTGCCACTACAGGAACTGCAAAACCTGCACCTACTCCTCCCCCCTCACCTCTGTCCAAGGCCCCAAACGAACCTTCCATATCCATTAAAGTTTCATCTGCACCTCCACATATGTCATTTACTGTATCCGTTGTGCCCGATATGGTCTCTTCTACACTGGAGAGACAGGGTGCCTACTCACAGAGTGCTTCAGAGGCACCCACACCACCCCATGGCTGAACATTTCAACTCCCCCTCCCACTCTGCCGTGGACATATAGGTCCTGGACCTCCTCCATCACCATTCCCTTACCACCCAACGCCTGGAGGAAGAACGCCTCATCTTCTGCCTCAGGACCCTTCAACCCCATGACATTAATGTGGATTTCACCAGTTTCCTAATTTCCCTTCCCCCACCTTAGCCCATTTCCAACCTTCCAGTTCAGCACCATCCTCATGAGCTGTCCCACCTGTCAACCTTCCTTCCTACCTATCCACACCACTGTCCCCTCTGAACTATCACCTTTATTCCCATCCCCTTCAACCTATTACACTGTCAGCTACATTCCCCCCAGCCCCACTCCCTCCCGTTTATGTCTCCACCCTTGAGGCTCCCAGCCTCATTCCTGATGAAGGGCTTTTGCCTGAAACATCGATTTTCATCCTTGGATGCTGACTGACCTGTTGTGCTTTTCCAGCACCACTCTAATCTTGACATTAAACTATAGCAGTCTACCAAGTCTTGAATTCTTTTCATTAACAATTATCCTCCTGGTTTAATTGTGTTCCCCAACTCTTCACTGTTTTTTCACTTTGGCATGGTGGCTCAGTGGTTAGCACTGTTGCCTCGCAGCACTCGGGTCCCAGGTTCAATTCCAGCCTTGGGTGACTCTTTGTGTGGAGTTTGCACATTTTCCCTGTGTCTGTGTGGGTTTCCTCTGGGTACTCTAGTTTCTTCCCACAGTGCAAAGATGTGCAGGTTAGGTGAATTGGTGATGCTAAATTGCCCATGGTGTTAGGTGCATTCGTCAGAGGGAAATGGGACTGGATGGGTTACTCTTCGGAGGGTCGGTGTGGACTTGTTGGGCCGAAGGGCCTGCTTCCACTCTACATAGAACCTTATCTAACTTTGGATTGTTCCAAGTTAACGAACTTTTCCACAAAACTTTACATGGTTTGATAGGCTGGAATCCAGCCTTTCTACCTGCTCTAATGAGCATTGGTATTCAAATAGAAAAGGCATCCATTTCTTGTCTCATTTAATTTCTGGAGCAATAATCTCATGAGAAGCAATGAGTACAATGTTTGTTTTGAATCACAACAGTTTTAAATTGAGAACCCATTTGTTTTCACTGACCCACGATATCTACAACTGGAACATGGTTACCAGGAAAAAGGAGGTCTGTATAAGCCATACTTAGGCAAATTACATATCTGATAACAGCTATTGTTGAGGTGACAGGATTTTTAAACTTGCAGGAATTTCTTGAAGGTTTGCCATAAGCAATGTCCTTTCAGCTCATTTATTCAACATTCAGCTGCTTTCAAAACAAGTTGCATGAAATGTAAATATTTGACAAAATTATAATTTGGATATATGGGTTTGAAAGACATGTCAGTCCATGACATTCTTATTTGTCTTACACTAAGTAATATTCTGAATTCCTAAGGACTGTGTTCGTTCTTCAGATTGAGGATATATAAACCACATATAAATCTTATTTTTTCACTGTAAACAATCATTGGTACTCTACGTTACAAATTGCAAAATAGGCAAACTGATTAAAGCTTCTTCTTACCGGATGAAATGCAGCAAAGTACAACAAATGTAAATCTGCACTTCATATGTTTGGATAATTTTGTTAAAATGTTGTTCCAAAGCGGAGAGAAAAATTTGTTATATGAAGCTCAGCAGAGATTTGTACTCATGCAAATGGAAGTATTAGTTGTGGAGTTTACCCTAATTGCCGTTGCTGGTATTTCATGCTATCTGCAACTTCACCCCCGTAAGTGGCAGGGTAAGTATTGTTTGAGATAATATGCTGCTAGCACCCTCCTTTTCTCAGACTGTGTCTAGCATTTTTCTAAGATCATAGGACCATAAGACCATGTGGTGTAGGAGCAAAGGTAAGTCATTTGACTTATCGAGTCTTGCTCCGCCATTCAATGAGATCATGGCTGATCTGATCATCCACAAATCCACTTTCTTCCAAATTTCCCATAATCTTTGATCCTTTTACCAATTCTAAATATGTCTATCTCAGCCTTAACGACTCTTAATGACTTAACCTTAATATCCCTCCACAATAAAGAATTCCATATATTTGTTGCCTTCTGAGTGGTGAAATTCCTCTCCATTTCTATCTTTAATGGGTAACCCCTTGATCAGTGGTTTTGTCCTTTGGTTCTAGGCTCTCTCATACTGAGCAAACAATCCATCAGCATGTACCCTGTCAAGCTCCTAATAAATCTTAAATGTTTCAATAAGGTCACCATCTCATTCTTCAAAAATCCAGTGAGTGCAAGCCTATCCAACCTAACATCCCTTCATAAGAAAGTTCTTCCATACCCAGAATCAAGCCAGTGAACCCTCTCTGAACTGCTTCCAATGCTAACATTGTAAGCAGTTCAGAGATATGAAAATCTATATCCTTAGATATGAAAATCTAAATTCATCATAATAATCCAGATGTGGTCGACTATTGCCAATTATAGTTTTACATTCCACCCCATTTGAAATAGAGGCCAACAATACTTTTGCCTTCCCAATTACCTGCTGAATTTGAATACTAGCTTTTTGTGATTCATTCACTAAAGCTCTTAAGTTCCTCTATACTTCAGCTTTCTCTCTTTCTCCATTTAAGTAACACGCAGCTCCACTATTCTTCCTGACAGACTGCATAACACCACATTTTATCTCATTATATTCCATCTGACAAGTTTCACCCACTCATTTAACTTGTCCAAATCCCTCTGTAGACTCTTTATTTCATGCTCACTACTTGCCTTCCCATTTTGGGTCAACTGCAAATGTAGCAACAGAATATTCACTTCCATCATCAAAACATTAACATGTATTGCCGATAATTGTCACCTCAGCACAGATTTCTGTGGTACTCCACTAGTTACAGGTTACCATCCTAAAATTTCCCCTTTATCACAACCCTCTGTCTTCTATTATCTAGCCAACCCCTAGCCATGTGGTTATACTGCAATCAACATCCATAGGAACATAAGAACAGGAGTAGATCAGTCAGTCCCTCAAGCCTGTTCTGCTATTCAATGAGAACATGACTGGATGTTGCCTGGTATGGAGGGAAGGTCTTATGAGGAAAGGTCTTATGAAGAAAGGCTGAGGGACTTGATGCTGTTTATATTAGAGAGAAGAAGGTTAAGAGGTGACTTAATAGAGGCATACAAAATGATCAGAGGCATAGATAGGGTGGGCAGTAAGAGCTTTTTTCCCTGTTTGGTGATGGCTAGCATGAGGAGACATAACTTTAAAGTGAGGGATGATAGATACAGGATAGATTCCAAAGGTAGGTTCTTTACTCAGAGAATAGGATGGGTGTGGAATGCCTTGCCTGCCTCGTCAACTTTAAGGGCAGTTAAATGGTCATTGGATAAATAAATGGGTGATAATGGAATAGTGTAGGTTAGATGGGCTTCAGATTAGTTTCACAGGTTGGTGCAACATCAAGGGCCAAAGGGCCTGTACTGCACTGCAATGTTCTATATTCTATGTTCTATGATCTCATAGAATCAAAGAGATGTACAGCATGGAAACAGACCCTTCGGTCCAACCTGTCCATGCCGACCAGATATCCCAACCCAATCTAGTCCCACCTGCCAGCACCCGGCCCATATCCCTCCAAACCCTTCCTATTCATATACCCATCCAAATGCCTCTTAAATGTTGCAATTGTACCAGCCTCCACCACATCCTCTGGCAGCTCATTCCATACACGTACCACCCTCTGTGTGCAAAAGTTGCCCCTTAGGTCTCCTTTATATCTTTCCCCTCTCACCCTAAACATATGCCCACGAGTTCTGGACTCCTCGACCCCAGTGAAAAGACTTTGTTTATTTATCCTATCCATGCCCCTCATAATTTTGTAAACCTCTATAAGGTCATCCCTCAGCCTCTGACGCTCCAGGGAAAACAGCCCCAGCCTGTTGAGCATCTCCCTATAACTCAAATCGTCCAACCCTGGCAACATCCTTGTAAATCTTTTCTGAACCCTTTCTAGTTTTACAACATCTTTCTGATAGGAAGGAAACCAGAATTGCATGCAATATTCCAACAGTGGCTTCACAAATGTCCTGTACAGCCACAACATGACTTCCCAACTCCTGTACTCAATGTTCTGACCAATAAAGGAAAGCATACCAAACGCCTTCTTCACTATCCTAACTACCTGCAACTCCACTTTCAGGGAGCTATGAACCTGCACTCCAAGGTCTCTTTGTTCAGCAACACTCCCCAGGACTTTACCATTAAATGTATAAGTCCTGCTAAGATTTGCTTTCCCAAAGTGCAGCACCTTGCATTTATCTGAATTAAACTCCATTTGCCACTCCTCAGCCCATTGGCCCATCTGGTCCAGATCCTGTTGTAATCTGAGGTAACCCTCTTCGCTGTCCACAACACTTCCAATTTTAGTGTAATCTGCAAACTTACAAATTGTACCTCTTATGGTCGCATCCAAATCATTTATGCAAATGACAAAAAGTAGAGGACCCAGCACCGATCCTTGTGGCACTCCACTGGTCACAGGCCTGTGGCCTTATTCCATATACTTGCCTTTAGCCGATATCCCTTAATGCTTTTACTTGGCAAAAATGTGTCTATCTCAAATTTGAAATTAATTGATCCAGCATTCATTGGCATTTGTAGAAAAGAGTTTTCAACATTAACCACTTTTTGTAGTAGAAGTGCTTCCTCACATCACTCTTGAACAGTCGGACCCTAACTCTCAGACAATGACCCCAAGTTCTGAATCCCCAGTTAGTGGAAACAGTTTATCTTTATCTACCCTGTCTTTCCTGTTAATATCTTGAAAACTTTGACCAGTTCATCCCTTAATCTAAGTTCTAGAGAAAACAGGCTTCATTTGTATAAGCTCTTCTCATAACTCAATGCCTGAATACAGGTATCATTCTTGTCCAAAATGAATAACCTCACACTTCCTCACATTGAACTTCATCCACCACAGTTTTGCTGAATTCAATCAGTCTATCAATATCTTTTTGTAATTTTATGCTATCATCTACACTGTCCACAGTGCTGCCTAATTTTACATCATCAGCAAATTTAGATATCTGACTTTCAATGCCGTTACCCAAGTTGTTATTAAAAAATGAGAATACCTTTGGCCTAAATAGATTCTTGTGGGACACTACTGGTCACATGCTGCCAATTTGAGTACCTACCCATTATCCCTACTTTTTGTCAGCTGCCACTCAACTAATTTCCCAGTCATGTCAGTAATTTTCCCTCAGTTCATGGGCTTGCACCTTAGTTAACAGTCTCTCTTGCCTTAAATATTGTAAGTTAAAGAATACTTAATGGCTTTGTCATGCGATCACTGTGATTGACCCAGTTGCAGACAGTCATATTGACACGCATGACAGGTAAAAACTATGTACCTAGCTTGCCGTATCCCCATTGAGGTGATCTCCAATTCAAAAGCACTCAGACCAAATCAAGAAATGCAATGTTGGGAAGGGACAAAAGAAGAATGATTACTGAGAGTCACCGATCCATTTTTGCTACTGAACCCCTGCATCCCTTTCCCTGTGATTTTCGTCCTGTGAAACCCCTCCTGAAATCCAACACTGTGATATGATGATGTCAGCTCTCTGAATTAATAAGTAGGGTGTGCTAACATCTCCTCGAGGAGAAAGTGAGGACTGCAGATGCTGAAGATCAGAGTCAAAACATATGGCACTGGAAAAGCACAGCAGGTCAGGCAGCATCCGAGGACCAGGAGAGTTGATGTTTTGACCATAAGCTCTTTGTCAAGAATGTGGGATTGTGGAGTGGGGAGAATGTAGTGGTGGTGGGGGTGGAGGGGATGTGGTGAGGGGCTGAGAAATAAATAGGAGAGAGTTGGGGCTGGGGTGAAAGTAGCTTAAAAAGCAGTAGATAGATGCAGGTGGGGAGTGATGGTGATAAGTCAGGGTGGAGGGTGGATTGGATAGGCAGGAAGAAGATGGACAGGTGGGACAGTTCAAGAGGGTGATGCCGAGTTAGAGGGTTGGATCTGGGATGGGGTTGGGGGAAGGGAGATGAGGAAACCTGTGAAATCGATGTTGATGTTGAGTGGTTGGAGGGACCATCCAAGGCCCCCAGATGATCCTTCCACATCCAGCAGAGATTTTCCTACACATCCAAACACCTCATCTTCTGTGTCCGTTATTCTCGATGTGGTCTCCTCTACATTGCGGAGTAAGGACAGAACATTTCAGAGAACATCTCTGTGGCACACGCACCAAACAACCCCACCACCCCTGTGGCCGAGCACTTCAACTCTCCCTCCCACTCTGCCAAGGACATGCAAGTCCTGGGCCTCCTCCACCGCCAAATCCTAGCCAACCGACACCTGGAGGAAGAGTGCCTCATTTTGCATCTTGGGATTCTCCAACCACATTCCATCAATATTGACTTCACTAGTTTCCTCATTTCCCCTCCCCCCACCTCACACCAGATCCAATCCTCCAACTCAGTACCACCCTCTTGAACTGTGCCCCCTGTCCATCTTCCTTCCCACCTATCCACTCCACCCTCCGCTCTGACCTATCACCATCACTCACCTACTTTTATCTACCTATTGCCTTCTAAGCTACCTTCCCTCTGGCCCCACACCCCCTTATATTCATCTCTCAGTGACCCCCCACCCCCACATTCCTGATGAAGGGCTTATGCGCGAAAGACTGACTTTCCTGCATTTTGGATGCTGCCTGACCTGCTGTGGTTTTCCAGTGTACATTTTTTGACATTAACATCTCCTCAATCCTACCTTCTAGGAAGGATTCCAAGGAGTAATTTGTGACAAAATTAGGGAAGTGATAATTTCACATGATTTAATGTAAAATATAATTCATAATGATAGTTGCCTGGAATGGTAGGAAAATCTTATGAGGAAAGGCTGAGGCACTTGGGGCTGTTCTCATTGGAGAAGAGAAGGTTTAGGGGAGATCTGATAGAAGTGTATAAGATGATTAGGGGTTTAGATAGGGTAGATACTAAGAACCTTTTACCGCTAATGGAGTCAGGTGTTACTAGGGGACATAGCTTTAAATTAAGGGGTGGTAGGTATAGGACAGATGTTAGGGGTAGATTCTTCACACAGCGGGTTGTGAGTTCATGGAATGCCCTGCCCGTATCAGTGGTGAACTCTCCTTCTTTATGGTCATTTAAGCGGGCATTGGATAGGCATTTGGAAGTTATTGGGCTAGTATAGGTTAGGTAGGATTCGGTCGGCGCAACATCGAGGGCCGAAGGGCCTGTACTGCGCTGTATCCTTCTATGTTCTATGTTCTATGTTCTATGATATGCAATTCTCAATTGATGAATTGTTCAAATGAACTGAAACAAATCCGTTTTTGCATTTGTTGCTGTCAAAGGTGCTGCTACACTGCTTAAGGATTAATCAAGGGTATTTGGACTAATAACTGACATCTTGCCTTGTAATGGAAAACTTTTAAAATTAAAATGAAATGGTGTATTTAACTTTTGTTTTAGATCTGGTCCATCAGTACAAATGGAGTGATTACTTACAAATGATGAGCTGCAGGTATCAACTTGGTTATGTTTTTAAATAAAGATATTAAAGATGCATTTAAGGAAATCCGGTAAACATATGCAGCAGAAGGAAATAGAAGGTTATGTGATAAGAGTTAAATGACAGCATGATTGCAGGGTCCAGTAGATCCTAAATTCTAGCGTGGGCTGGTTGGGCTGAATGTCTTGACTGTGTGCTGACATTTCATGCAATTCTATGGTATTACTTTATTGCTGTAGCTAAACGTACATGCATTCCTGGAATGGCAATGGGGTGCAGTGATGATGGAAAGGGGACTCCTGGCTGCAGTAGGCCCAGAGCAAGGAATTTGCAGTAATCCTGGAGCCTTGTTTGGGACCCTGGCCAATGAATACAAACTCTATTTTTCTTCATTTTGTTTTTTTCTACCTCAAAATGTCGCTGGATTGTTGCGATAGAACACTTCTCACTGTATCTCCCTGGATATATATGACAGTAAATCATTCATTCATTCATTCATTCATTCATTCATTCCCCAGAATAATGAAATAATTGCAGATTGTTGAAGATATATTTCACATATTATGGAAACGATTATCCATCCAGCAACACAGTTAAAGTGAGATGTGCAGAGTTTAATGATTCCTTTGATCATGTGCTGGATTCCAGTTCAATAATCAACTACATCTTCTGTATGAAATGTCTGAAGAAATAAAACATAAATAAAACACAGAAGATGTAAGGTTTGTAATGTTCATATTCCTGGGTTCGCAATTTAGATGCCTCAACTATTAATCAGGAGACAGTGCATCAGACATCACCAGGGCAATTGGGGATTTTACATTCAGTTATTGAAATAAATCATGAAGTAAGTTTGTTCCATCTGTATCATAGCAACTGAGTAATGATTGGATTTTTGAAAAAAATCAATTTCTTTCATTAATGTCCTTGAAGAAATGATATCTGCTGTCTTTACCTATATGTGACTCCAAACCTGCAGCAATGTCGTTGATTCTGAACTCAGTTCTGTAATAATAGGCAATAGATGTTGGTCTTGCACATCCTGTGGATGAACTTTAATTAATCCTCTTGCTGAATTTCATCTCTTGTACTTAAGCAAGTGGCCAATTTGTTGCATTTAGTGTTGGATTTCACAGCACGCTACTAGTAACTGTGAAGGACTTAAGTTTTCCTTTTCTTGTGACAGTGTCCAGTAATCGTTTAAAAATCAAGGATCACGATAAGTTTTATTATATACCGAAGACTGCATTCATTGGTGCTCCCACCAAAATTAAATAGTTTATTATTTTCTGGCTTCAGTGGTCTCTGTTGATACTATCCTTTACAATAAATACGTGTTAGGAGGAAAGGAAAATTCATATGTTTAAATGCAATGGAACATAAATTGAAGTTTTTGATTATTATGGTGGTATATCAGGAATATATCTTATTCTTGGAGGTGATTAATCTAATGTTGCAATCATTGTGGACAGACGTTTGTTCACCTCAAGGACATAAAAGAACAAAGCAGTCTGATACCTCTGGTAATTGACTGTTGAACTCACAACCATGAAGGTCATGAGTTCAAGTCCTGGCTTTGACTGACATTAGAACTTGACTGTGTTAAGTCAACAAGATTGACCAGTCCTGTTTCCTATTCCAGAAGGTCATGAGTTTAAATCCTGTATCTTGACTGACAATCAAACTTTGCTGCCTTCACCCGATGAGCTCTTCTCTGATCAGAAGTCCAAGACTTAAGAGCGTGTCTATAACAGTGATTTCAAACCACTTTCTTTTAGCTGATCAATTTTGCCAGTTCATCTCCTTCAGCAGAAGAAGCTATGACCTTAAAGCACAAATTTTTGATATTTGAACTTCTCTGGTTTCAGTTTGTAAATTGTGCTGAATTGGCCAAGAGACCTTGGCAGAAACACAAGGGGAATAGATTACTGTTGTGCAACTCAGAAAGGCACCTCCATTAGCCAACTTGCATAAACTCACTGAATGAAAGCTTGCTGGCAGAGATATGCACGACACTATCCTCCTCACTAAAACTGCATGAGTTAATTGGATGATATCAACAGTCGGCACAGAAGCTACAAAACAGCAGATGAATTGGGAATCAATGAAATAAAAACTGTTGTTAGCCGCTTAAATCTTGATGCTGTTTTCAGTACTGTTTCCATTTTGAGACTGGATTTTAAGTTATTTAATTTTAATTTGAAAGCAGTGAATGCAGCTATCTATATAAGACAGTCCAAAGTCTTTCTTGGCTAGACATTCCAAAGGTAGATCCATTTGAGATGCATCTGGACAGATGCATGAGTATGTGGGAAGTGGCGGGATACAGATGCTTAGGAATTGAGCAAGTGGTTTAGACAGTGGATTTGGATCAGATCAGGCTTCGAGGGCTGAAGGGCCTATTCCTGGGCTGTAAATTTTCTTTCTTCTTTGTTCTTTATATAGATATAGTTTTCCATTTTAACATTGTGACATATCCTGTTCATAGGCTTAATGTTATTAAGGCCATATATAAGGTACAGAGAGAGATGGCGAGAAAATTTAGAAAAGTTATCATCCAGCAAAATCAGTCAGATAGATGGATAGATAGGGAAGGTAAGAAGGTAGTTCAAAAATCTCCTCTATACCTCTATCAAAGATCCAACTTATAAATGTGTGCGACATAAAAAGGTTGAATATCAGGAATATGGCCACTCTAGAGCCTGATTCTGTATGAGACAGTACTGTGTTCAAGGCCTGTTCATTTGTAAACAATGGGTAACTTGGTGATGGGATACCAGCCTTAGCTGTTATTCCAAATGGTGCGTTACATTTTTCCATGTGATGCAAGTATGAAGCAAGCAATTGTCTCTGAAAGTGTATGTTGCCAAAAACAAGGATTATAACTCTTTATCAGTTGGATCATTAGGAAGTCACATTGTCATAGAGTCACAGAGATGAACAGCATGGAACAGACCCTTCGGTCCAATTCATCCATGCCGACCAGATATCCCAAGTAAAAAATGAGGTCTGCAGATGCTGGAGATCACAGCTGCAAATGTGTTGCTGGTCAAAGCACAGCAGGCCAGGCAGCATCTGTTCCTGAGATGCTGCCTGACCAGATATCCCAACCCAATCCAGTCCCACTTACCAGCACCCGGCCCAACCCTTCCTATTCATATACCCATCCAGATGCCTCTTAAATGGTGCAATTGTACCAGCCTCCACCACTTCCTCTGGCAGCTCATTACATACACGTACGACCCTCTGCGTGAAACAGTTGCCCCTTAGGTCTCTTTTATATCTTTCCCATCTCACCCTAAACCTATGTCCTGTTCTGGACTCCCCCGTCCCAGGGAAAAGACTTTGTCTATTTATCCTATCCATGCCCCTCATGATTTTGTAAACCTCTATAAGGTCACCCCTCAGCCTCCGATGCTTAAGAGTGTTACGAATGCTTCAGTTTTATCTTGCCTTTTATAGCTTAAGATCCATGATGATTATGGAGCAAATAAATTATGGGTTGCATCTCACTATTTTTTGAACAAGGGTCACTGGACCTGAAAAATTAAGTCATTAAGTCATAGAGTAATACAGCATGGAACAGGCCCTTCAGCCCAAACTGGTCCATGCTGACCATGCTGCCCACTCAGCTCACTCCAATTGCTCACATTTGATCCATATCCCTCTGAACTCTTCCCATCCGTGCATCTATCCAAATGTTCTTTCCACGTTGCTATTGTACCTGCCTCAAGTACTTTCTTGAGCAGCCTCAGGTCCTTCCTAAATCTTTCCCCCCTCAACTACTCTGCTTTCTTTCCACAGATGCTGCCAGACAAGAGGTTGTTTCCCCTAGGTGAAGGATTAATAACAAGGGAGCATAATTTCAAAGTGACAGACAGGCAGTTTGGAGGGATATGAGGAAAACTACCTCATCCAAAAGGTGGTGGGGATATGGAATGCACTGTCTGGGAGGGTAGTTGAGGAGGGAAACCTCACAACCTTTAAAAAGTACTTGGATGAGCACTTGAAGAGTCATAACATTCAAGGCTATGGGCTTAGTTGGGACAGTACGACTAGTGCAGGTAGTAATATAGTTTAACAGTGCATACTTGACGGTCCCTTCTGTGCTGCATGAATCTATGTTTCTATGATTCAACAATTCCTTAGCATTCAGCTTATTGTCTTGTTGGCTGCTCCAGTTGTGCAGAGCATTCAAGGATGTGTGGCACACCTTATCCAAACTATACTGAAGGGGTCTCTCGACCCCATTCAATCCAAGCAGCAGAACCACAACATCAGCAGCCCTACAATCTGTTCCACTACGGTCCTGGCAAACACATGTGCAGCATCTTGGTGAACATGCTATGCTGGCTGAGTGACTAAAACATTACATCAAAAACAAAGAACTTTCAAAAGGAGGCGGGAGACATAGAACATAGAAAATTACAGTGCAGTACAAGCCCTTTGGCCCTCGATGTTGCGCCGATCCAAGCCCACCTAACCTACACTAGCCCACTATCCTCCATATGCCTATCCAATGCCTGTTTAAATGCCCATAAATAGGGAGAGTCCACCACTGTTACTGAACTCACGACTCGCTGAGTAAAGAATCTACCCCTAACATCTGTCCTATACCTACCACCCCTTAATTTAAAGCTATGCCCCCTCGTAATATCTGACTCCATACGTGGAAAAAGGTTCGCATGGTCAACCCTACCTAAATTCCTAATCATCTTGTACACCTTATCAAGTCACCCCTAAACCTTCTTTTCTCCAATGAAAACAGCCCCAAGCGCCTCAGCCTTTCCTCATACGATCTTCCTACCATACCAGGCAACATCCTGGTAAACCTCCTCTGCACCCGTTCCAGTGCCTCCACATCCTTCCTATAGTATGGGGACCAAAACTGCACACAATACTCCAGATGCGGCCGCACCAGAGTCTTATACAACTGCAACATGACCTCAGGAATCCGGAACTCAATTCCTCTACCAATAAAAGCCAGTACGCCATATGCCTTCTCCACAGCACTATTTACCTGGGTGGCAACTTTCAGAGATCTGTGTACATGGACACCAAGATCCCTCTGCTCATCCACACTACCAAGTATCCGACCATTAGCCCAGTACTCCATCTTCCTGTTACTCTTACCAAAGTGAATCACTTCACACTTACCTACATTGAACTCCAGTTGCCACCTTTCTGCCCAGCTCTGCAGCTTATCTATATCCCGCTGTAACCTGCCACATCCTTCCCCACTGTCAACAACTCCACCGACTTTCGTATCATCCACAAACTTGCTCACCCAACCTTCTAGCCCCTCCTCCAGGTCATTTATAAAAATGACAAACAGCAATGGTCCCAAAACAGATCCTTGCGGAACACCACAGGTAACTGCACTCCAAGATGAAACTTTACCATCAACTACTACCCTCTGTCTTCTTCCAGCCAGCCAATTCCTAATCCAAACCTCCAACTCACCCTCAATGCCATACCTCCATATTTTTTGCAGTAGCCTACCATGGGGAACCTTATCAAACACCTTACTAAAATCCATATACACCACATCTACCACTTTATCCGCATCCACCTCCTTAGTCACCTTCTTAAAGAATTCAATAAGGTTTGTGAGGCACGACCTGCCCTTCACAAAACCATACTGACTATCCTTGATCACATTATTCCTATCCAGATGTTCATAAATCCTATCCCTTACAATTCTCTCTAAGACTTTGCCCACAACAGAGGTAAGACTCACTGGCCTATAGTTACTAGGGTTATCCCTACTCCCCTTCTTGAACAGGGGAACCACATTTGCTATCCTTCTGGCACTATTTCTGTAGACAACGAGGACATAAAAATCAAGGCCAATGGCTCTGCAATCTCTTCCCTTGCTTCCCAGAGAATCCTAGGATAAATGCCATCAGGCCCAGGGGACTTATCTATTTTCACCCTTTCCAGAATTTCCAACACCTCTTCCCTACATACCTCAAAGCCATCCATTCTAATTAATTGTGACTCATTATTCACATCGGCAAAAATGTCATGTTTCTGAGTGAATACTGACGAAAAGTATTCATTCAGTGTCTCCCCAATTTCTTCAGCCTCCACAAGCAACTTCCCACAACTCTCCTCGACTGGACCTATTCTTACCCTAGTCATTCTTTTATTCCTGACATACCAATAGACAGCCTTTGGGTTTTCCCTAATCCTACCAACCAAGGACTTTTCATGTCCCCTCCTTGCTGCTCTCAGCTCTCTCTTTAGATCCTTCCTGGCTACCTTATAACTCTCAATCGCCCCAATTGAGCCTTCACGCCTCATCTTTACATAGGCCGCCCTCTTCCCTTTAACAAAGGATTCCAATTCCTTATTAAACCACGGCTCCCTCACACGACTCTTTCCTCCCTGTCTGACAGGTACATACTTATCAAGGACGCTCAATAGTTGCTCCTTGATCAAGCTCCACATATCAATTGTACCCTTCCTTTGAAGCCTACTTTTCCAAGCCATGCATCCTAAGTCATGCCTCGCCGCATCATAATTTCCCTGCCCCCAGCTATAGCTCTTGCCCTGTAATGCACACTTACCCCTCTCCATCACTAGAGTAAAAGTCACCGAATTGTGGTCACTGTCTCCAAAGTGCTCACCTACCTCCAATTCTAACACCTGGCCTGGTTCGTTACCCAGAACCAAATCCAGTATGGCCTCACCTCTTGTTGGCCTGTCTACATAGGGACCTAGAGGTATTATCCAGAGACCTAAGTAATGTTGTGGGGACTTAAGTACAAATCCTGCCACAGCAGGAAATCTGGAATTAAGAGTCTAATGATGACCATGAATCAATTGTCAGAAATGCCCATCAGATTCAATAATGTCTTTTAGGGAGGGAAACTGCCATATTTACCTGGTCTGGCCTACATATGACTCCAAATCTGCAACAATGTGGTTGACTCTTAACTGATCTCTGGACAATTAGCATGGGCAATAAATGCTGGCCATCCATGCCCTTATCCCATGAATGAATGGAAAAAGAATCTTTCGTTCCCAAACTCACATCCACCATTCAACTTATTATTAAATTTAATAAAATCTGTTGTCATACTTAAATGACAAATGATGAAACAATGTTTCTCTCATCCCACAGAACCCTACAAGATTCACATGATCAATGCTTCTGGTTAGCATTCACCTCCTTTTAAGTCATTTTCAGTAGCTTCTGCAAATGTTAAATTGGCAAGCACCAATGGGTTAATGCAACTCACTTTTGACTTACATTTGAAGCCAAAACACCTTCAGTCTGCATGAAATGCAAATGGACAAAGAACTTTTCGGAAATGCAATTTACAAATGCCAACATCATCTATTTTCCCCTTCAGTATCCTAGCAACCAGCAAATATGGATTACACACTTTTAGCCATTAAATCAACACAGACTCCACCCATTCTAGACATCATTCCCGCCATTTTCCAATTGCAATTCTATCAAGAGAATGGCAGATAATGACCATGAAAACAGCTCGCAGTCAACACCATCAACATTGGGCTCCATCTGGTCGTCAGGTACTCCTCTGAGCCTCCAGATCCTTTTTATTACATACTACCCACAGACCCCATTTCCAATCATTTACATCAATTTTTTTTTGTTTCCTGGGATGTAGGCATCACTGACTGACCAGCCTTCATTACTGGTCACTGGTTGCTCTTATGAAGATGGTGGTGAGCTGACTTCTTGAATCACTACAGTGCACAACATATAGATTGACCCACAGTGGTGTTTGGGAGGGAATTCCAGGATTTTGACCCAGCCGCAGTGAAGGAATGGCAATACATTTTCAAGTCAGGAAGCCAAGTCATCGTGGGGATATTTAGCAAATATTTGTCACATATGTGAGTCTGCATTTGGGACAATTCAGGTTTGAGAATTGAGAAGAGAACCTGCAAATGGAAACACTCCTTTCAACATATGTGCAATAATTTGTTGAGGATGCATGTTGTTTGCCTGAGTAATCCTAGATACACAGAAACTGTTTTTCAAATCACTGAAGTAAAATCAGAAGCATCTACATCTTATTGAAGGGTAAGGGGCAAGGGTGGAAATTATTCATACCCTGCCTGAGGAAACTAGAAATCCTTGGAGGGAAACGCCTATAAAATAAAGCATCTGGATTGCAAATTTTACAGCTTCAGTTTAATTCTAGTTTGTGGTTGCCAATGCATTTAAAGGAGTCCAGAGAGTGAAAATCTATTAGATTGATACAATTTAAGTATGGAGAAGGGCAATGGTAGACAAAAAGAAACTTGAACCATCATCATTCATTTTAAAATCTTAGATTGTACAATGTTCTAGTTATCTAAGGCATAGTTAGTCAACATTTTTCACGATTGAAAACTTATGCTCGAGTTTTTATGCTGCTGGTCATTTCTCATTTCACAAGCTGGGAGAATGCTAAGAAACAACATAGATGTCAATGCCAGAAATTTTCTAATTTAAGCTTCAGTGGCATTGTTAAGAAATTATTGGGAACATTGGCCTGTGCCAGAATTTATGGAAACAAATGCTCAGACATTTTTTTCTTTTTCCCTGGGCCGAGGTTATGATCCTAAAACCTTGCAATTGTTTGGCAGTCCCACCATGAAGGGGTGGGTGAGACTGGTCTTCGCCACAGATGGATCTGCGTGAGCATTATAATGCTCCTATTCTTGTCTGTCTGGTGTTAATAATGTTACATGACTTTTTATTATTTTCACACATAACTTATATCACTTCAGGTGCTTTTGAAGCATAGTTTATAGAAAATATAATTGCTAGGTCTAGGCAAATATTTCTATTTTAAAAATAATCAATAGGTATTATTTTTAAAAGTAGCAAATCACTCAGGGAAGTGTTGGTTAAAACCAGCAGATATTGGGAGTAATTTTCACTTTGGACGTGAGAGGAGACTTGGTTGTTGTGGATCAACCCTTGGTTACACATTTTCCCATTACTTCTTTCTAACGAGGAAGTGAGATGTAGAAAGGCAGACCAATGATTTTTTCTTCTGAGTGAAAATGATCTCTTTTGGGTCCAACCTAAAGTAACTCTATTATCAATCTTTCAGAGGCTGCTAAAATTAATGTTTTATCTGAAATGCTGGAGACAAATAGAAGACAGTAAGGATTAGGACATATTTGTCACATTGTTTGGATACCTCATCAATAATACAAAGGAAAAGAAGAATCAATCCCATATCCAGCTCTTTACAAACTGACACCCATGAATAAGCTCTCTCAAATGTATTATTTACAATGCTAATGTTCAGCCAAGAAGTGTTGAAAATCGCTGTTTTATCTAATTTCCCAAAACATTTGAAGACAGGAGGTTTATTTCCCTCTTACCCCATGAACCCTGCTTAATGCTATGCAATTTATTTTTGTCTGACACAAGTCTTGCATCCTAAAGTTGCAGAAATTGGCAAATGCTGTCAGAGATGTGAAATACTTTCATCGACTGAGTTTCTACTTCAGACAAAGAGGCTGTGCGGATGGTGATAGTTGAAGGTAGAGCTTGCTGAGTTCAAACATGGTGAGGGAATCCTTTTGCTGGATTATCATCCCAGTTGGATTAGTGTTGTCTTTGCTGATAATTTTGTAATATATTTGAAGAAACAAAGGCACTTCCACTGCTCAACATCAGGAGCACAGAACTTTAATAAAAAAAAGCACCAACAGATGTTTTAAACAGTCTGACATATATTCAGCAATGAAAGAGCAGACTTAAGTATTATTACTAGAAGGACATTCATCACTTATGCTGAACATAATAGTATGATTTATGAAGCATTCGATTTGTCGGTACAATGCCAACAAGCAAGAAATAGACTTTTAAAACCTTTAGGATAATTTTCATATTTTTCCACAAAATTATATAGCAATAAGTCTGGTCATATATAAATGAGTTTGTTTTCATAACTTAGTCATGGATAACATTGGAAAAATTGTAATAATTAAAATAAGTTTCAGTGAAATATTTTGAATTACTAAGAAAAATGAAAGAACAATTACATTCAATTATTTTTTTAAAACATCTTGGAATGTAGTCATTTAGGGTTTTGTTACAATGAGATGTGATTATTCCAAATCAGCCCAGGTTGGCCTTCCACATTCTACCCTCTGTAAACATGAGGTCATTCAGAACTCTCCTGCCCATGTCTCACTTGCACCAAGTCCCATTCACTTCCCACTTACTGACATACATTGTTCCAAATCAGTGTCTTGGTTTTAAAATTTTCATCATTGTTTTCAAATCCCTCCATTGCTTTGAATCTTTCAATCTCTGTAATTTCCTCCAGTCTCCCCAATCCTCCAAGATATCTACACAGACACCCCTTGCACATCTCTAAGTTTAATTGGCCCACCAATGGCTCTATTATATGCTTCAGTCTAGGCTCTCTATTTTCTCCCTTACATCTTCCATGTCCTCTCTTTGCTTTCCTTCTTTAAGACTCTTTGACTGAGGTGTTGCTCACCAGGTCAAATAGCTCCTTATGTGGATTGGTTTCACAACTTTGTTTGATAAAGCCCTGTGAAGCATCTTGGAATGTTTTGTTATATTAAAACAAACATAAGTTTATGGAATTGAAACATGTCTGGTGAGCTGGAGTTAATGAATGTCATTTGCGATTTAGTGTGAAATGAGTAATGGTGAGTTGTTTAAATCTCTTCTAGCTTTTTTTATTAAAAATTAGGAGAGATGTAAAATGGATTGCTGATTCATTATCACTTGCTATCACCATTATATAGCCAAAATGACTCACAATTAGTTTTTTTCCACATTTAGTAGTAAAATTTGTAGTGAAGATAAAGTAAAACACTTTGATCCTATGTAGCAATGAAAAAGCAAATTACTGCAGAGGCTGGAATCTGAAACCAAAAGAGAAAATGCTGGAAAATCTCAGCAGGTCTGGCAGCATCTATAAGGAGAGAAAAGAGCTGATGTTTCGAGATTAACTGACAGCTTTGACAAAAGGTCAGTTAGACTCGAAACATCAGTTTTTTTTCCTTATAGATGCTGCCAGACCTGCTGAGATTTTCCAGCATTTTCTCTTTTGGTTAGCAATGAAAAAGGTTCTGGCAGAGCTCTTAACCCTAAATGTTCAGTGGTTTCACAAAAGATGCACCAATGTAAAATGGTTTTCAGTAACTATTCATAGAAAGGGAGAAGAATAACTCAGAGGCGCAGGCGAGTTAGACCAAACGGTCTGTGTTTGTACTGTATGACTTTACGAAATGATCCATGCTCTGGGTACAATCAGCAGTTTTACAATAATTTGACTACATCAGGACTAGAATAGCTCCTGCTTGGAGCTCTTGCTTGGGGATAGAGGGGAGGGCTGCTTAGCTCAGTTACTTGGTTAGTAGTCATGGCTCAGCCAGGGTTACCATGAACGGCTGTTCTTCTCAACTTCACCCCTCACCTGAGATATGGTGACCCTGGGGTTAAGCCACTATCAGCCATTTCCCTCTCTAATGAGAGAGCAGCCTCTGAATCTATGGCTACTTTACCTAAGCCAGATTCAAAACAGAACTAAAAGATTGTCTTTTGAATGAGAAGTTAAACTACAATCCAATTTGCCCTCGGGTAGTTTAGGTTATTCTGCATTCCATTCTCTTTTGTTTGTGTTTCATTCGGTAATCTTGTAAATAAATTCTGTTTTGTTTAAAACTATGTGGTTTGACCAATGGCTTCTCTCCTGGAATATCCACTTTACACCTGCTTAAAACAGCTAGCAAAGTTAAGGTCTGTGTTTCTGCCTTGAAGTGTTTTGAGGGGGTTTGGCCTGGTCCATAACGAGAATCAGAGCTCGCAGTCAAAGCTATGAGATAATGAATTTACATTAGGTACAGCATGAAAATTCTTCATTACTGCTGCTGCTTGATTCTATTCCTGCCAGGAAATCAACTGTGATGGTACACTGTACTCGTCTGTAATCTGCCAACTCCACACCTTCAATGCAGTCCTTCACTGCTACCTGGTCGTCCAGCTGACTCAATCCCTTCTACTGCCCTTCAGAAGAGATCTATATGACTGTTCAGCTCTGACCAAATGGCAGTTACACTGGATATTTTCTTCACTAGATTTCACTGAGAATTCTTTCTACTTTTGCAATTTCCATTACCTCTCCTTTGATCTTGTGATCTATGGATTTTTTTTAGCATATGTCTTACCGTCAACATTTCAGAAGACTCTACTTCCTTCTGTAAAGAGGTAAATATATCTTGAATACTCTTTTTAAAAAAAAACAAGGATGTGGAAATCAGAAACAAAAATTGAAATTGCTGGGAAACTCAGCAGATCTGGCAGCATCTGTGGTGAGAAAGTGTCGTTATGTTTCACATCCAGTGATCCTTCCTGAGAACTGTTTTGAAGAAGGGTCACTGGGTGTGATTCATTAACTGTGCTTTCTTTCCACAGATGCTGCCAGATTTGCAGAGTTTTGCCAACAATTTCTGTTTTCATTTTTTGAATAACCTGCCAGGCAGGGTTCTCAGATATAGGTTTCAAAGATCTTCATATCAGCTGTTCTAGGAATGCTAGCATATAAGAGAAATAAAGGATGTTGCTTTTTCTAATTTTTAAAAAAATATTATTGTCTATCTTTAGCGGTCACTTAAGCTAATGACAGGAGAATATTCCTTGCAATTCTTTAAAATGTAGCCTTCAAACTGGAAAATAATTCTTTCGTTGTACTTCATAAGTCATGCCATCACTGAAAAATAATACCGTTCAACCTGTGTTCTGATAAAGAATCACTGGACTTGAAACATTAACTCTTTCCTTTCACAAATGTCACCAGGCCTGCTGGGTTTCACCAGGATTTTCTGTTTTTCTCCAGCAGCTGCAGTTCTTTGTCTTATTTTATAGTTTTACCCTATATAGGTTTAACATTATATAACTATGAGCAGGTTGAAAACTATTCCACAAGCATATTTAGATGGCCTTGTGGGATGACCACAGGACTGTTAATTCAGAGACCCGGGAATATTCTGGGACCCAGGTTTGAATCACACCACGGCAAATGTGGAATTGGAATGCAATTTAAAAGATCTGGAATTAAGAGTCCAATGATATCCATGATACTGTTGCTGTTGTCGGAAAAACCCATCTGGTTCACTCATCTTTTTGACGGAAGGAAACTGCCATCCTTACCTGATCTGGCCTGTATGTGACTCCAGACCCACAGCAATGTAGTTGATTCTTAACTGCCTTCTAGGCAATTAAAGATTGGCAATAAATACTGGCCTCGCCAGCGATGCCCTCGACCTGTGAATGAATAATAAAAATCTTGAACACTACTGAACAGCATAAACTGGGTCAGCTGGGTCAATCCCTTTTATTGCCCTTTAGCTGTTCAGCTCTGATGAGTTCTTCATGGAATCTCTGTACTTCCTATACTAATTGCGTGTACTAAGTAAATTTGTTTAAGTGTAAAGCTTTTCAAAATTAATGACTTTCATATAAAATATACGATTGCACTGTAATTATTGTACAATCTCCAGCTATAACGAACATTTATTGAGCAATTTTTATAAGAGCAACTATAGCCTTATATATTTCCATATTGAAATGATATTTTACTGCAATAAAGTTGGATATTTGTCACTATTCAATTTAGGAATCATATAATTTCTAGAGACAGCAGAAGTGTTTACAATAATCAACCTCCCCACATTTACAGGTGACAATTTTATTCAATTTCTGACTGAAGTCTTTAGCAATAAGAGGTGGATAAACATTTTTTAGCTGTATCAGTTATCTTTCTCAGCTGAGAATAATTATCTCTTTATCACTTTCAAATCATTGATGACTGGCATGGTATCCATTATGTGATTAAAAATATTTATCAATGAATAATAGATTTTCCAAGGTTTTCTGTAGGACTGAGGATGTATGAAATCCCTTTGTAATCTCCTTGAGATTCCAAAACCATCCACAGTGCAGGAATGTTTTGATAACACTGCTGCTCGCTTACATGGAATGCTGTTTTTATTAAAGTAAGTGCACTCTATGTAATATTGAAACAGTGGTTGACCTGAAGTTTTGCAAGAGTGCAAGGGTGCAGATCACTATTGTCATTTCCATAACAGCACTTGCATTGCATTTTATCCTCCCTTGGATCCAAGATTTATTCTAATGTTGTTTGTCTGCTTGAGTGTCTGAACTGATTTTTGTATAAAATGAATGAATGCAAATCATGTGAAATCTGCAGTAATAAACTCTTTATTGTGAGTCTTAAGTATCTCTTGTGGAAGGCTTTTCAATCATAAGACTGTTTAATTACCCTTGCTGTGTTTACTGTGGATGGTTTGTAAAAACACTGTTCATAAAGAAATGAAACATGCTTTTCTTCAACCCAGGATTTCCTCCAAGGAAACAGCACCATAAAATGTCAGAAGCTGGGCTTTACTCCAAGGGTTACTTTTAAGGCCAAAAAATATGATCCCTACTTACTGAGGGTCATTTCTGTCTATAAAATTATAAATACTTATTGCACTCCAAGGCGTAAAACTCAACACGTTTTCGTTTTGCGTTCATACAGTTAGCAATTGCTGCCATGAGACAGCTGGTCTGTTTTATGTATTTGCATTTTTTTTTCCCTGTCTGCTATGGTCTATATGGTACAGTTATATTTATACAGTAACCTTGCTGGAATTTTATTTCAACGCATGGTAGGTGTACCCCTTACTTATGAAAGGAACTATGCAGCTGTAAGCATTCAGCTGAATTGGTCTTTCTGGACACAGTGCTTTTATATAAGTATATTAAAACTTGAAACACTCGACACTTCATGCTACAGGAGGTGCCCATGAGGGGATAACTGACGAAAATCAATAGCATTGATTCAACCTGACTTTTAATATTGTCTAACTACACTAGGAGTGTAAGAAACAATTCACATTCAAGTCCTGAAGACTTAAAGTTTTCTTCTCTTTTAAAATGTTCCTTAAAATGTACCTCATTGATCAAGCTTTTGATTACCTGTCCTAATCTCATTCTTGAATGTGCCTTGATGTCGAGTTTTGCCTGACTAACTGTGAGGTCCCCTGGAATACTTTACTATGTTTAAAGGTGTTAGATAAATGCAAACTTATTGTTGTAGGAGATTTATATTCTTGCCTTTAATTATGACAAATATTGATTTACTATGTGCTTTAAAGTAGTATTTTTCTTTTTCATTTAAAAAAACCCTGGTCTTTGTTCCCCTAAGACACCATTTGTAAATGTTCTAAAACTATCATCAAATGTTCTTTATTGTTGGTGGTTTTGATTTCTGAGTATTTCATGTAATTTGAGAAACAATTGCTAATCCAGCATGTTGAATCAAAACAATGACTTGTATTGAGAGAAAACTTTCAATATGGGTTTGGAAAGCCAACTTACTGATTTTCACCTCTTTCTTAATTTGATTTTATGCAAGGAAACATCCAAATATCACAATGCTAACACATGTTAAAGTTAAATGCTTGGAATCCAAACTGCTGTAGATTATATTTACATTTCAATCAGGGATCTGAAACTACAGTTTATGAGGTGCAGTTGTCAGTTTTAGGCATGACCAATAGTTAATGTAAGTCAATGAGCTGTGGATGCTGAGGATCTGAAACAAAACAGAAATTGCTGGAGAAACTCAGCAGGTCTAGCAACATCTGTGGAGCAAAAGTTAATGTTTTGAGTCCAGTGATCCTTTGGTCAAGAGACAGATCAAGAGTTTTGTTTATCTGACTCAAATTTAACACATTCCAGCATTAATACTGATATTCTACTTTGGTTACACATTAATTTCCTTAGATCGATGTGAAAGTTACAACACAATCGTGATAGACTAATAAAGTGATCAAAGCTAAAATTAGAATGCTTCATGAACATCTGAAATATATTTTAAAGTTAATCTTTTTCTTCTCTCCTTTTCTTTGGTAAACTGTAGCCTCTATTTTCTTTGATTATCTCTTGCATAAATTCTGCTGATAGATGTTGAGTAAACAAACCTATACCCAATGCCAATATTGCTTTTAAATTGGGTTCGTTCAGATCTGTGTAACAGGGAGAGGGCTACTTCACTAATGTATCGTTACTCCAGATAATGTAAAACCATTTTAACAATAAAAATGTACTTACCTACTGGACCACTATATTCTCACTGAGCAAGAATGAGCCCTTGAGCAAAACTTTAAGAATAAATAAAGAACATTATATAGTATGCAGGAAAAATCACACATTTAAGATCCTGAGAGATGATCAAGAACCATAGGACATAGATTTAGGGTGATTGGTGAAACAAGGAGGATAACTTTAGGAGAATCTGACCTCATGCTGTAACTGTTTAGGGTCTGAAATTCAGTTCCTGAGAGTGTGGCAGAGGTAAGATCAATCGAGGCTTTCTGAAAGGAATTACAAAACATTTGTAGTGCTTCAGGTAAAGACAGTAGGTGGGGTGTGGCATTAGGTGGATTGTTCCTTTAGAAACCAACAGGCCAAATGATCTACTTTTATGTTCAACTACAGGTGCATTATCCAGATAAGAAGTATTTTGTTTGCAGCATGGAAGAAAACATGTAGTTAGAATTAGTTTGCTAGAGTACATTAGTATTTTGGTGAGGCAGTAACTTTAAGGCAACCAAGCAACTCTTTACAGGATGCCTTTTCTTTCACTTAGCAACATACTGCCAGTGCTAAGGGAAACCTTATAATGGAACATGTAATATCAATGTGTAACCAGAAATTACTCACTTGATCTTTGCTGAGTGTTGTTCACTTGGTTTCAGCATTGCAAGCATCATATTTTTATTGGAACAACTCTGAACGACAGAAATGGAAATGACTGGCTCAGAAAATTATTTGTCTACATTGAGTCAGACTGCCTGGGTCATCTGCAGAAAGAGCCCTTATGACCGAAAAATAGTGGTGAAGTGAATTGAATAGATAGAAATGTGAAACTGTTCAAAATATTCCATGAAGCAGAAAGGAAATACGTCTTACTTTTCCAACTTGTGAATGAGAAGTTGAAAATATGAACTTTTCCAAATGCTTGTTAGTTTTTTGTTGTGTTGTAAATCACATCGTGATTTTCTTTTGTATACCTCTATAACTGAATGACTCCACATTTGTCAGCCACTTAAAATTTAGAGTAATATGATTCTGTGCCAAAAGGACAGTTGCATTCCTGAGAGTTTTCTAAGCAAAATATGCATCAATGTTTTGTGGAGCTGTTTTTGGGATATGGGTGAAAAGGAAGCAGACATGGTTACGTGCAGTAGGAAACTCCTTGCTCATATATCATAATATTTCTATTTATGCAGATGATTCAATCATATCTGAATCAATAACAGGGTCCGAGATGAAGGTGCTATCATCATGTCTGAAAAGAAAAAGGAAAATGTAGAGGGGAAAGAAGAAAGAGGAATCCCACCAACATCACAGGTTTGTCACTCAACATACATATATATATAGAAAGGCTGGGAGCAAAAGCATTCATAACGCCTTCATTTTTGTAAGGTCAATTCATAAAAGAATTTCTGTTAGTTGACTTAATTGATTACCTCTGGCTAGCTTTATAATAATATTTGTGTGTAATAGAATGTGAATTGACTCATCAATTGATCCTCAAGTTTTATTTTGCTTCCACAAAATTTGAGATTGTCAGGATGAAAGGTTAGGAGGCACGCTTAGTAAGTTTGCAGATGACACCAAAATTGTTGGCATAGTGGATAGTGAATAAGGTTATCAAAGGATACAATGGGATCCTGATCAACAGGGTCAGTGTGCCAAGGAATGGCAGATGGAGTTTAATGCAGATAAATGTAAGGTGTTGCATTTTGTTAAGACAAACCAGGGCAGGACTTACCTAGTTAAGGGTAGGGCCTTGGGAGTGTGGTCAAACAGAGACACCTTGGGGTGCAAGTGCATAGTCCATTGAAAGTGGCGTCAGAGGTAGACAAGGCGGTGAAGAAAGCATTTGTTGGAGCATCGAGTACAAGAATTGGGACATCATGTTACAGCTGTCCAAGACATTGGCATGGTCATATTTGCAGCAATGCAGACAATTCCGATCACCCTGCTACAGGAAGGATGTTATTAAACTGGAAAGGGTGCAAAACAGATTTACAAGGATGTTACTGAGACTGGAAGCTTGAGTCATAAGTGGAGACTAGATTGGCCAGGATGTTTCTCCCTGCAGCGTAAAAGGCTGAGGGGTGACCTTGTAGAGGTTTAAAAAATCATAAGGGGCATTGACAGGGTGAATATTTAAGGTATTTTCCCAGGCAGGGGAGTTAAAAACTAGAGGGCATAGGTTTAAGGTGAGATGGGAAAGATTTAAAAGGGACCTGAGGGGCAACATTTCCACATAGAGGGTGGTGCATTTATGGAACGAGCTGCCAGAAGAAGTAGTTGAGGCAGAGTCAGGTACAATTACAACATTTAAAAGACATTTGGATCAGTGTATGGATAGGCAAGGTTTAGAGGGTTCAAAGTTTGTGCAAAGATTTGTAGCTCGGGTGCTTGTTGTAGTGGTTCTGTTCGCCAAGCTGGAAGTTTTAGTTGCAAACGTTTCGTCCCCTGGCTAGGAGACATCATCAGTGCTATGGAGCCTCCTGCGAAGCGCTTCTTTGATGTTTCCTCCGGTATTTATAGTGGTCTGTCCTTGCCGCTTCCGGGTGTCAGTTTCAGCTGTCCGCTATAGTGGTTGGTATATTGGGTCCAGGTCGATGTGTTTGTTGATGGAGTTTGTGGATGAATGCCATGCCTCTAGGAATTCCCTGGCTGTTCTCTGTCTGGCTTGCCCCATGATAGTACTGTTTTCCCAGTCGAATTCATGTTGCTTGTTGTCTGAGTGTGTGGCTACTAGGGATAGCTGGTCGTGTCGTTTCGTGGCTAGTTGGTGTTCATGTATGCGGATTGTTAGCTGTCTTCCTGTTTGTCCTATATAGTGTTTTGTGCAGTCCTTGCATGGTATTTTATAAACTACATTAGTTTTGCTCATGTTGGGTATTGGCTCCTTTGTTCTAGTAAGTTGTTGTCTGAGCGTGGCTGTTGGTTTGTGTGCCGTTATGAGTCCTAAGGGTCGCAGTAGTCTGGCTGTCAGTTCTGAAACGCTCCTGATGTATGGTAGTGTGGCTAGTCCTTTTGGTTGTGGCATGTCCTCGTTCCGTGGTCTATCTCTTAGGCTTCTGTTGATAAAGTTGCGCGGGTATCCGTTTTTGGCGGATATCTTGTATAGGTGTTCCTCTTCCTCTTTTCGCAGTTCTGGTGTACTGCAGTGTGTTGTAGCTCTTTTGAATAGTGTCCTGATGCAGCTTCGTTTGTGTGTGTTGGGGTGGTTACTTTCATAGTTTAGGACTTGGTCTGTGTGTGTTGTTTTCCTGTGTACCCTTGTGGTGAATTCTCCGTTCGGTGTTCTGCCACAACCAAAAGGACTAGCCACACTACCATACATCAGGAGCGTTTCAGAACTGACAGCCAGACTACTGCGACCCTTAGGACTCATAACGGCACACAAACCAACAGCCACGCTCAGACAACAACTTACTAGAACAAAGGAGCCAATACCCAACATGAGCAAAACTAATGTAGTTTATAAAATACCATGCAAGGACTGCACAAAACACTATATAGGACAAACAGGAAGACAGCTAACAATCCACATACATGAACACCAACTAGCCACGAAACGACACGACCAGCTATCCCTAGTAGCCACACACTCAGACAACAAGCAACATGAATTCGACTGGGAAAACACTACTATCATAGGGCAAGCCAGACAGAGAACAGCCAGGGAATTCCTAGAGGCATGGCATTCATCCACAAACTCCATCAACAAACACATCGCCCTGGACCCAATATACCAACCACTACAGCGGACAGCTGAAACTGACACCCGGAAGCGGCAAGGACAGACCACTATAAATACCGGAGGAAACATCAAAGAAGTGCTTCGCAGGAGGCTCCACAGCACTGATGATGACTCCTAGCCAGGGGACGAAACGTTTGCAACTAAAACTTCCAGCTCGGCGAACAGAACCACTACAAGGTTTAGAGGGATATGGGGCAAAAGCAGGTAAAGGGGACTAGTTCAATTCAGGAAATCTGATCAGCATGGATGAATTGGACCATGGGGCCTGTTTCTATGCTGTACACCTCTATGACTCTAATAAGCTCATCGCAGTTTCCTGTGCTGGGCATTATTATTGTTGAACAGAATTGGTATCATGTGGCATCTTTCTTCCAATCGTGTGCATATTTACCATAATATTCCAGCGGCTAAAATAATGCATAAATGTGCTTGCCATTTTTTTCTGTATTACCATCCTTTTAATGAGTCACAAACACATTAAAACTCCGATGAAAATGCAACAGGTTAAATGATTAAAAAGTTCTTATCATTTCATAAATCACACCATATTATAGCATATATTTGACAATTTTTTTAACGACAAGTTCTCTGGTGAGAAAGGCAAAGTCTGTAAAGTCATGATGCTGGAGTATTTTGTGGAATGCACACAACATGAACATTTGGAATAATTCCAGATTTTTTAAAAACACTTGTGGCAGTGACAGAGAAACAAGACCCTAAATAAAGGATGGATCAAGTCTGGTTTCTTCTTATTTTCTTTCAGGTCTACTTCTAGCTGGGAAAAAAACAGACCTCATATACTTTACATCACAATGCAATATTTTTGGGGGACACAGTGATGCTAGACTTGCACCTTTCCTTCCAACTTGTTCATTGCGACCTCAGGAGGTGAAATGTCTCTGACTATTCTGGATGAACTACAAATAATGGCCAAAATGTCCAAACTAACTTTCACAACTTAGGCATACTCATTCCAATTTCAAATCTGGCTGCTAATCTATATCTCCCAGTCTCAGCTTTCCTGTGAAAATTCTGGGAGGAATAAATTCAAAGGATTTTTTTTTGCTAATGTTACGCCAAGATTTCTCCATGCTGGCTCAGGCAGAAATCTCAGTATGCAACAGTCAGAGATAAGCCCACAACATTACAGCATTTATTCTTGAACTTTTAACTCTTTTTAGTGCCAAGAGTTTAGGAACACTGCATTCTACATGAATCTCTATTTCTTTGAAATGCAGCCGTATGGGAAATCATTTAGAATTTTAAAGCAAATTGTGTTACACCCTGAAAGTAGAAGGTACATCAAGGTGTTTCAGGACTTTTCAACTTTTGTCCTGCCTTGCTGAAATCATTTTGTGCTGCACATTTTATTTTTCAGCCAAATTCCAAATGTCATACCAACAACACCTTGTGATTAGGTTATCTAAAGAGATAACAGCTGTACGTGTTCACCATCACTTTCTCAAGAGCAACCAGGATTGAATAATATATATTGGCCTTTACAAGTGATACCCTGATTCCAAAAAATGATTTTTATTTTTAGAGAAAGGAACATTCATGAGTGTAGTAAAATAATAGCAATATGATTCAAAGTCAGGATAGTATGTGGCTTAAATGAAACTTGCATCTCGTGGGTTTCGAAAGGGTTTTTTTTAATGAGCTGTCATACATTACTAATACACATATTGTAGCTGGTATGCAATGTTGCTACTGTACATCAATGGTGGAGTGGGTGAAAAGTAAAAGTATTATCTGTAGTGCTTTAAGATGGTTGGAGGGTTGCTTGAAAAGCACAGCAGGTCAGGCAGCATCCAAGGAGCAGGAAAATTAATGTTTCGGGCAAAAGCCCTTCATCAGGAATGAGGCTGGGAATCTCGGGGGGTGGAGAGATAAATGGGTGTGAGGTGGGGCTTGGGGAAAGGTAGGTGAGAGCGCAATAGGTGGATGGAGGTGGGGGTGAAGATATTAGGTCGGAGAGGAGGGTGGAGTGGATAGGTGGAAAGGAAGGTTGATAGATGGGACAGGTCATGAGGACAGTGCTGAGCTGGAAGGTTGGAACTGGGGTAAGGTGGGGGAGGGGAAATGAGGAGACTGGTGAAATACACATGGATGCCATGGGGTTGAAGGTTCCCGAGATGGAAGATGAGGCGTTCTTCCTCCATGCGTCGGCTGGTGAGAGAGTATGATGGAGGATGCCCAGGACCTGCATGTCCTCAGCAGAGTGGGAGGGAGAGTTGAAATGTTCGGCCACAGGGCGGTGAGGTTGGTTGGTGCGGGTGCCCCGGGGATGTTCTCTGAAGTGCTCTCCAATTAAGTGGCCGGTCTCCCCACTGTAGAGGAGACTGCTTCTGGAGCAACAGATCCAGTAAATGATACGTGGAAGTGCAGGTGAAACTTTGATGGATGTGGAAGACTCCTTTGAGGACTTAAATGGAGGTGAGGGGTGAGGTGTGGATGCAGATTTTGAAATTCTGGATGGTGCCGAGAGGGGAGGGTAGGAAGTTAGGGGGTTGGACCTGACACATAGTCATGGAAGGAATGGTCTTTACAGAAAGTGGATAGGGGCAGAGGTAAATATATCTCTGGTGGTGGAATCCATATGTAGGTTGCGGAAATGGCGGAGGATGATGCAATGTATACGGAGGTTGGTGGTTGGTGGAGTGGAAGATGAGGACCAGGGGCTAGGGTTTTGTCCTTGTTGTGGTTGAAGGGATGGGTTTCTAAATTCGATTTTCCTGCTCCTCAGATGCTACCTGACCAGCTGTGCTTTTCCAGCACCACTCTAATCTTGACTCTAATCTCCAGCATCTGCAGTACCCACTTTCGCCTTCTTCATGTCACGTTTTTTAAGTGTTGTTGGGCTGCACTAATCCAGGCAATCAGGGCATTCCTTCATACTCCTGACTTATGCTTTATCGATGGCTGATGGCCTTTAGGAAATCACATCTCATCACAGAGTTCCTGGTCTCTCACTTGCTCTTGAAAATACATTTTTATATGGCTGATCCAGTGAGGCTTCTGGTCAAGATAACCCTCCAGGCTACCTTGTGAGATAGTGGGGTTTCAGAGATGGCAATGCCATTGAACATGTTGAAGTCTGATTATCTGTTGTTGGGAATGGATATTGCCTAGCACTTGCTTGGCAAAAATGTTCCTTGCCAGTTATACACATTGCTTTTGAAGCCTTGTTACAAACAGACACAGAGAGCTCCTTTATTTGAGAAATTATGAATGGTGCTGAAATTAAACAATCATCAATGAACATTCTGACTTTTTGATGGCAGGAGGTCATTGATCAAACAATTGAATTGGCTGCATCTAGAACTTAACCCTGAGGAACTCTTGCAATGATCTTACTCCACTGAGTGTGGCATCAATCAGTCTTAACAAAGATGGAGTCAATTTCTCCCTACTTCGTATTGACTCCATCATTGCTAAGACTGTTTGATATCACACTCAGTCACAAGCTGCCTTGATGGTAATGGCAGTTACTGTCTTCACCTCTGGAATTCAGCTGATTTAACTGTGTTCGGATCAAGGCTCTATTGAGGTCAGGAGCTGAAGTGGCCTGGCAGAACTCAAACTGTGGTCAATAAGCAGACTTTTGCAGAGCAAGTCACACTACAGAGCACTGTTGATGAGATCTTTCATCATTTTGCTGATGACTGAAAGTGGATTGATAGGACAGCAATTGACTGGGTTTCATTTGTCCTCCTTTTGGGGACAGGGTATATTTGAAAGAGTTTCCACATTGTTCGGTAGTGTTTAAAAATGAGTGGAGAAGTTCACCCTTGTCTCCTAGCCAATACTGAAATCCTCAGTCAGGATCATTAAAATGGTAAGACGAAAGAAAAGCACAATTGATGCTGAAGATCTACTGAGTTTCTTTCGCACTTTTTATTTTTATTATCACTAAAAGTGTTAATCTGATCATTATTACAGTGCTGTTTGTGGGAACTAGTCATTTTGAAATTGGTTACCTTCTTCGTAATATTACAATAGTGAATAAACTTTAAAAGTATTGATTGGCTTTAAAGTGCTTTGTGACCCCCTTTATGTTTGTGAGTGGCTAAAATATTTTAATCCAAGTCTGTCTTTCCTTCTTTGTATCTTTTACTGCTAGACACAAGTGAACCAAATGTGCTTTAACATTTTTTTATATTTTAAAATTTAATTTATATTTTGAACTCACATTCTTGGATTGTGAGTCTCAGCCTCTGGATTGTTAGTCCAAGAGCAATAAAAACACTGCTTGACCTTTTACAGCTGGCTTCATTAGAAACACATGAGAAGCACATTAGAAACAAACTGCTGTCAGCCTCCTTGATGAGACCTCAGAGTAGATTTAGTGATCTTGGGATTCACACTGGCACCTTGCCCCCTAAATTATGTTGGCACCATTGCTTTGACCTGTCATTAATATGAAAGTATGGGGTTAAGTGATGATGTCATGAGGTGAGAAATTCAGAACCCCAGGCCAATGTTCTGGGAGATGATGAAATTGAATTCAGTAAGGTCTGGAATTAAAAGCTGGTCGAATGACAATGACATAACCATTATCAATTGTCATTAAAAACCCATCTGGCTCACTAAAAATCCTCGAGGCAAGGAAATCTGCCATCCTTACTTGGTCTGGTCTACACGTGAATCCAAACCCACAACAATGTGGTTGATTCCGAACTTCCCTCTAAAATGACATAAGCAAGCCTCAATGTAAAACCAAACTGCTACAAAATCTGAAGAAAGGAATGAAATAGGATGGACCATCAGTATAAACCTCAGGAACAGAATCAAGATTGGAGAACACAGTCTTACCAACCTGTAAATTCCTCCTTGCCCAGGGGTCTGGGGGTCTATGCCAAAATCAAAAGCCCCCTCCCACTAGTCAAGCAACAGCCTGGCATAATTGTTCTTACAGAATCAGGCTTTAGGGATAATCTGACAACGTTATCATTGGCATCTCTCGGATTGTTCTGTCTTACCAGCAGGGCAATCTACCGTGGTTAATGGCACAATGATGTACAGTCAGGAAGGGGTTTCTGAGGAAGCTCTTAACATTGACGCCAGAAACCATGAAATATCTTGGCATCCGGTCAAACAAAGGCAAGTAAATAAGGGCAAGTGTGATGTTCCATCCAGCACTTTGTGGGGTCCTTTGTTGTTTGCACAGTGTTAATGACATAATGACTTAAACTTGGGAGGCATAGTTCAAAAATAAAAATTAGCCAGTTAGCTTGACTGTGGAAATGATGGTGGTTGACTGCTGGAGAATGTCTAAGATTTGCATGAGTGGGTAGAAAAGTGGCTAAAGGAATTCAATCTGTAGAAGCACAAGGCTAATCATTTCAGGAAGGTAAACAAAGTAAAGGGAAAGCAACAGGATATTGAGAAGGTTAAAGGAAGTGAAAGATCTCGGGGTGCAGGACTCTGAAGGTGATGGGACTGGCAGATTAGGTTCCTAACTAGATGGGCGGCATGGTGGCTCAGTGGTGAGCACTGCTACCGCACAGCACCAGGATACTAGGTTCAATTTCAGCCAAGGGCGACTGTCTGCGTGGAGTTTGCACATTCTCCCTGTGTCTGCATGGGTTTCCTCCGGGTGCTCCGGTTTCCTCCCACAGTCCAAAGATGTGCAGGTGAGGCCATGCTAAATTGCCCATTGTGTTAGGTACATTAGTCAGAGGGAAATGGGTCTGGGTGGGTTACTCTTCGGAGGGTTGGTGTGGACTGGTAGGGCTGAAGAGCCTGTTTCCACACTGTAGGGAATCTAATCGAATACAAGAGTGGGATGAAATACTGAAACTGTATAAGTCACTGGTGATGCTACAACTGTTTTGGTTTTGCACAGTTCTGGTCATCACTTTACAGGAAAGTCATAATTGCTCTAAAGAGAGTACAGAGCTAGGGTTGCAAGGGATTGAAAATTGCAGGGATGATTCAATATTCCATAGATGTGCCAAGATTTGATATGCTAGGGTTGTAATCCTTAGCACACAGGAAGCTGAGGAGGGACTTAATCAAGGTGTACAAAATAATGAGCTACCTGGGTGGAGCAGATGGGGAAGGATTGTTTGCAAGTAGGGACACAGATTTTGGCTGATTGGTAGAAGAATTAGAGGTTACATAAGAAAATCCTTCATTGCTTAGAGGGTCTGAGTATCTGGAATTTGCTGCCCAGCTTGGCAGTTGAGGCTGGTGCCCTCTACTTATTTAACAGGAACCTGGGATTGCTGTAAACTCCAAGGGACTGACCAAGTATTGTTAAACTGAATTAGAATGGACATGTAGTTGAATCACGCAGCACTGGAGGGGCTGTTTCTGTGGTTTGATGAAAACCTCTTGCTGACTACTCGTTGACTGACGATCAGTAATCCTCCATATGAAAACCACTTGGAGGAAGCATTGGGATGCCAAGAATATACCTCTCAGTCTGGGTTAGTATTAAGTACTGAAGAAACCAATAAGAGGGAAAGATCTATTTGATGTATTCCTCACTGAACTGTCACAGATGAATGACCATTCTCGAGTCCTTGTTAAGGCAAAGTCCTGCCTCCATATCCATCATATTGTATGGCAATACCACCGTGCTAAATATGAAGAATTTTGAACAGATCTAGCAACACAAAACTGATCATCCATGAGGGGCAATGTGCCACTTTAGGAGCAGAATTTTATTCAACCACAATCTGTAACCTTTAGCATATCCCCCAATTCAACTTTTACCATCAAGCTAGGAGACCAAACATGATCCAGTGAAGAATGCAGGACAACATGCCAGAAGCAATAGCTGGCATCCTAAATATGAGTTGTCCATTTGGGACTACTTGCATGAACCGATGGAAGCAACACAGAGTAGGCAGGGCTATGTAATTGTCCAACCGATGGACCAAGTTTAAACTATGCAGAGCTGTCAGATTCTGCCATGGTTGATGATGGATGATTGAAATAATAAGATTTGCCCAGCATTTCTGAGCAAAAGACTAGGCTGAAGTATTTGGATCCATCTTCAGCCCAAAGCATCAAGTGGGTCATCTGCCTTGGCCTTTTCCTGAGGTGAAAGTGAGGTCTGCAGATGCTGGAGATCAGAGCTGAAAATGTGTTGCTCGAAAAGCGTAGCAGGTCAGGCAGCATCCAAGGAACAGGAGATTCGATGTTTCGGGCATAAGCCCTTCTCCTGAAGAAGGGCTTATGCCCGAAACATCGAATCTCCTGTTCCTTGGATGCTGCCTGACCTGCTGCGCATTTCCTGAGGTCCCCATTATCACAGATGCCAGTCTGTGATATCAAGAAATGATTCAAAGCATTGAATCGCCTGATAACATCATTCCAGTAATAGTGCTGAAGACTAGTACTCTGAAACTAGCAGCACTAAAAGCCAAGTTGTTCCAGTACCTGACAATGTGAAAATTGCAGTTATGCACAGTGTCTCAGTGGTTAGCACTGCTGCTTTGCAGCACTAGGGACCCGGATTCAATTCCAGCTTCAGACGACTGTCTGTGTGGAGTTTGCACATTCTCCCTGTGTCTGAATGGATTTCGTCTGGGTGCTCTGGTTTCCTCCCACAGTCCAAAGATGTGCAAATTAGGTGAATTGGCCATGCTAAATTGCCCATAGTGTTCAGGGATGTGTGTCTGGGTGCGTTATTCTTCGGAGGGTTGATGTGGACTTATTGGGCCAAATGGCTTGATTCCACACTGTAAGGATTCTATGATTATGTCTTGTCCACAGAAAGCAGGACAAATCCAACCAAGGCAATAACTACCCCATCAGTCTGTTCTCTATTGTCAAAGAAGTGATAAAAATGGTCATCAGCAGAGTTGGCAAATCAATAATCCTCTCCCTGATGTTCAGTTTAAGTTCTACTAAGCCAGTCAACTTCAGACCTCTTTACAACCATGATCCAAGCTTGAACAATAGAACTGAATTTCAGAGGTAAAGTGAGAATGACTGCCCTTGACATCAAGGGAGATTTTGCCTAAATATGGTATAAATGAGCCCGAACAAAACTGGAGTCAGTGAGAATTGGAGGAAAGTTTTACATTGGTTGGAGTCATTGCTGGCACAAAGGAAAGTAGTTGTCATGATGAGAGGTCAATCAAATAGTGTGGTTATAGTTGGGGATTTTAACTTTCCAATTATAGACTGGGACTGCCATAGTGTGAAGGGTTTAGATGGAGAGGAATTTGTTAAGTGTGTACAAGAAAATTTTTTGATTCAGTTTGTGGATATAGCTACTAGAGAAGGTGCAAAATGGCGGGATGGTGGCACAGTGGTTAGCACTGCTGCCTCACAGCGCCTGAGACCCAGGTTCAATTCCCGACTCAGGCGACTGACTGTGTGGAGTTTGCACGTTCTCCCCGTGTCTGCGTGGGTTTCCTCTGGGTGCTCTGGTTTCCTCCCACAGTCCAAAGATGTGCGGGTCAGGTGAATTGGCCATGTTAAATTGCTCGTAGTGTTAGGTAAGGGGTAAATGTAGGGGTATGGGTGGATTGCACTTCGGCGGGTCGGTGTGGACTTGTTGGGCCGAAGGGCCTGTTTCCACACTGTAAGTAATCTAATCTAATCTAAAACGTGACCTACTCATGAGAAATAAGGCAAGGCAGGTAGTTGAGGTGTCAGTGGGGGAGCACTTTGGGGCCAGCAACCATAATTCTATGAGTTTTAAAATAGTGATGGAAAAGGATAGACCAGATCTATAAGTTGAAGTCCTAAATTGGAGAAAGGCCAATTTTGACGGTGTTGGGCAAGAACTTTCAAAAGCTGATTAGGGGCAGATGTTTGCAGGTAAAGGGACAGCTGGAAAATGGAAATCCTTCAGAAATGAGATAACAAGAATCCAGAGAAAGTACATTCTTGCTCCAGTGAAAGGAAAGGCTGGTAGGTATAGGGAATGCTGGATGACGAAAGAAATTGAGGGTTTGGTTAAGAAAAATAAGGATGCGTATGCAAGGTAAAGACAGGATAGATTGAGTGAATCCTTAGAAAAGTATAAAGGTAGTAGGAGTATACTTAAGAGAGAAATCAGGAGGGCAAAAGGGGAACATGAGATAGCTTTGGCAAATAGAATTAAGGAGAGACCAAAGGATTTTTACAAATACATTAACGACAAAAGGGTAACTATGGAGAGAATAGGGCCCCTCAAAGATCAGCAAGGCGGCCTTTGTGTGGAGCCACAGAAAATGGGGTGGAATATTAAACAAGTATTTTGCATCAGTATTTACTGAGGGAAAGGATGTGGAATATATAGAATGTAGGGAAATAGATGATGACACCTTGCAAAATGTCCATATTACAGAGGAAGAAGTACTGGATGTCTTGAAACACATAAAGGTGGATAAATCCTCAGGACCTGATCAGATGTACCCTAGAACTCTGTGAGAAGCTAGAGAAGTGATTCTGGGCCTCTTACTGATATATTTGTATCATTGATCGTCACAGGTGAGGTGCCGGAAGACTGGATGTTGGCTAACGTGGTGCCACTGTTTAAGAAGGGTGGTAAGGACAAGCCAGGGAACTATAGACCAGAGAGCCTGACTTCGGTGGTGGGCAAGTTGTTGGAGGGAATTTTGAGGGACAGGATGCATATGTATTTGGAAAGGCAAGGACTGATTTGGAATAGTCAGTATGGCTTTGTGTGTGAGAAATCACGTCTCACAAACTTGAGCTTTTTGAAGAAATAACAAAGAGGATTGATGAGGGCAGAGCAGTGAATGTGACCTATATGGACTTCAGTAAGGCATTCGACAAGGTTCCCCATAGGAGACTGGTTAGCAAGGTTAGATCTCAAGGAATACAGGGAGAACTAGCCATTTGGATATAGAACTGGCTCAAAGGTAGAAGACAGAGGGGAGTGGTGGAGTATTGTTTTCAGACTGGAGGCCTGTGACCAGTGGTGTGCCACAAGGATCAGTGCTGGGTCCTCTACTTTTTGTCATTTACATAAATGATGTGGATGTGAGCATAAGAGGTACAGTTAGTAAGTTTGCAGATGACACCAAAATTGGAGGTGTAGTGAACAGCAAAGAAGGTGACCTTAGATTACAACAGGATCTTAACCAGATGGGCCAATGGGCTGAGAAGTGGCAGATGGAATTTAATTCAGATAAATGTGAGGTGCTACATTTTGGGAAAGTTAGCAGGACTTATACGCTTAATGGTAAAGTCCTAGGGAGTGTTGCTGAACAGAGATCTTGGAATGCAGGTTCATAGCTCCGTGAAAATGGAGTCGTAGGTAGGTAGGATAGTGAGGAAGGCGTTTGGCATGCTTTCCTTTATTGGTCAGAGTATTGGCTAAGGATTTGAGAGATCATGTTGCAACTGTACAGGACATTGGTTCGGCCACTGTTGGAATATTGTGTGCAATTCTGGTCTCCTTCCTATCAGAAAGATGTTGTGAAACTTGAAAGGGTTCAGAAAAGATTTACAAGGATGTTGTCAGGGCTGGAGGATTTGAGCTATAGGGAGAGGCTGAACAAGCTGGGGCTGCTTTTGCTGGAGCATTGGAGGCTGAGGGGTGACCTTATAGAGGTTTACAAATTTATGATGGGGAATGGATAGGATAAATAGACAAAGTCGTTTCCCTGGGGTTGGGGAGTCCAGAACTAGAGGGCATAGGTTTAGGGTGAGAAGGGAAAGATATAAAAGAGACCTAAGGGGCAACGTTTTCACACAGAGGGTGATACGTGTAAGGAATGAGCTGCCAGAGGAAGTGGTGGAGGCTGGTACAATTGCAACATTTAACAGGCATTTGGATGGGTGTATGAGTAGGAAGGGTTTGGAGGGATATGGGCCAGGTGCTAGCTGGTGGGACTAGATTGGGTTGGGATATCTGGTCGGCATGGACGGGTTGGACCGAAGGGTTTGTTTCCATGCTGTACATCTCTTTGACTCTATGATTCTATTTTAATCTCAGGACATCTGTGCAGGAGTTCCTCTGGTACGTGTTCTTGGCTCAATCATTTTCAGTTGCTTTATCAATGATCTTCCCTTCATTAAAGGCTCAGAAGTGGGGATATTCGCTGCTGATTACCTAATGTTCAGCACCATTCAGATGCTGAAGCAATTCTTGTTCCAGTGCAGTAAGGCATAAACATTATCTAATCTTGGCTGATAAGTGGCAAGTACCATTTGTACACAAGCCAGGAAATGACTATCTCAAACAAGAGAAAATCTA
Organism: Hemiscyllium ocellatum; assembly: GCF_020745735.1. NCBI lineage: Eukaryota > Metazoa > Chordata > Chondrichthyes > Orectolobiformes > Hemiscylliidae > Hemiscyllium > Hemiscyllium ocellatum. Next base: position 18,426,487 of record NC_083417.1, on the reverse strand, counting down.
ATTATCGTCCCTTGATGCTCAATCACTGACATTACTCTCACTGAATCCAGCCCTGTCAACATTCTGGATGTTACCAATGGTCAGAAACTAAACTGAACCTGTCACGTAAATTCTGTGGCTACAAAGGCATGTCAGAGGCTTAGAATTTCACAAGACCATATAACTATAAGAAATCAGAACAGGAATAGGCCATTGATCCCCTCAAATCTGCTCCCCACCATTAACAGGATCATGATTGATCTGACATTTCTCACATCCATTTTCCTGCCTTTCCCCATAACCATTGATTCCCCTACTGATCAAGAACCTATCCAACTCAGCCTTAAATATACTCAAGGACTTTGTCCTGATGGTTGTCTGTGGCAAGGACTCACAATCCTTTGGGAGAAGAAATTCCTTCATTCCCCAGTTTTAACTTGGCACCCCTTTATTCTGAGACTATGCCATCTGCTGCTGGACTCTCCTAAGCATCCTCTCAGCACTTACCTGTCAAGCTTCTTAAGAATCCTATATGCTTTAGTGAGATCACCTCTCATTCTCCTATAATCCAGTGAGTGGAGCCCAGTCTGTTTACCCTTTGCTCATAAGACAATCCTTCTTTACCAAGGATCATCCTGGTGAAACCTATCTAAAATGAAATTATATCTTTCCCTACTTGAGGGAATCAAAACAGCTCAGAGTACTCCAGCTATGTTCTCACCAGAAAACTCTGTACAGTTGTAAACTGAAAAAATGTGTTGCTGGAAAATTGCAGCAGATCAGGCAGTATCCAAGGAGCAGGAGGATCGACGTTTCGGACATAAGGCCTTCTTCAGGAATGAGGTGGGTGTGCCGAGCAGGCTAAGATAAAAGGTAGGGAGGAGGGACTTGGGGGAGGGGTGTTGGGAATGCGATAGGTGGAAGGAGGTTAAGGTGAGGGTGATAGGCCGGAGAGGGGGTGGGGGCGGAGAGGTCGGGAAGAAGATTGCAGGTCAAGAAGGCGGAGCTGAGTCCGAGGGTTGGGACTGAGATAAGGTGGGGGGATGGGAAATGAGAAAGCTGGAGAAATCTGCATTCACCCCTTGTGGTTGGAGGGTTCCTAGGCGGAAGATGAGGCATTCTTTCTCCATCGCCAGACCATGGCAACATGACACCTAGAGGAAGAGCGCCTCATCTTCCACCTAGGAACCCTCCAACCACAAGGGATGAATGCAGATTTCTCCAGCTTTCTCATTTCCCCTCCCCCCACCTTATCTCAGTCCCAACCCTCGGACTCAGCACCGCCTTCTTGACCTGCAATCTTCTTCCCGACCTCTCCGCCCCCACCCCCTCTCTGGCCTATCACCCTCACCTTAACCTCCTTCCACCAATCGCCTTCCCAACACCCCTCCCTCAAGTCCCTCCTCCCTACCTTTTATCTTAGCCTGCTTGGCACACCCTCCTCATTCCTGAAGAAGGGCTTATGCCCGAAACATCGATTCTCCTGCTGCGCTTTTCCAGCAACACAGTTTTCAGCTCTGATCTCCAACATCTGCAGTCCTCACTTTCTCCCCTTTGTACAGTTGTAGTAAGACTTCCCGACTCTATTCTCCAATCCCCTTGAAACAACGGCCAAAATTTCATTAGCCTTTCTGATTATCTTTTGCACCTATGTGCTAGCTTTCTGTGTTTTGTGCACAAATATCCACTTTGTGTGCAGCTTTCTGCAGCTTCACTTCATTTAAATAATAATCTTTCTTTTTCCCTTCCTTCCCAAAATGAACAAATTCACATTTTCCCATGTTGTACTCCATTTGCCAACTTTTTGCTCACTTACTTAACCTATCAATATCACTCTGTAAACCACTTTTATTCCCTTTGCAATTTGTCTTTACATCTTTTTATTTGTCATCTGCAAACTTGGCTCCAGTACATTCACTTCCTTCCTCCAAGTCTTTAATACATATTGCAAACAATTGTCCACCACTGATCCCTGTGGAACCCCATCTAGTTACAGGTCACCAACCTGAAAAAGAGCCCCTTATCCATGCTCATTCGTTTCCTGTCAAAAATCCTCCAGTAAAACTTCTCTATCCATGCCAAAATACTCGCTCCAACACATTGGGCTCTTGGCTTATGACTTAACCTTTTGTGGGGTTTGTTGTCAAATGTCTTCTGGCAGTTCAAATACAACAAATCTACAAAATCCCTTTTGGATCGCTATTTTTTCCCTCACCTCTCTGGTTGAAACTCTTCCAAAAAAACTCTAATAAATTAGTCTGATACAATTTTCCTTTCTTTAAGCCATGCAGACTCTGATTAGATTGTGACTTTCCAAATATGCTGCTATTATAGAACATAGAACATTACAGAACAGTACAGGCCCTTCGGCCCTCAATGTTGCGCCACCCTGTCATACTAATCTGAAGCCCATCCCACCTACTCTATTCTATGTGCGTCCATATGCCTGTCCAATGGCGACTTAAATGCACTTAAACTTGGCGAATCTACTACCGATGCAGGCAAAGCATTCCATATCCTTACTACTCTCTGAGTAAAGGAACTACCTCTGACATCTGTCTTATACCTATCTCCCCTCACTTTAAAATTGTGTTCCCTCGTGTTTCCCGTTCCCATACTTGGAAAAAGGCTCTCCCTGTCCACCCTATCTCACTCTCTGATTATCTTGTATGTCTCTATTAATTCACCTCTCAACCTTTTTCTCTCTAATGAGAACAGCCTCAAGGCCCTCAGCCTTTCCTTGTAAGACATTCCTTCCATACCAAGCTACATCCTAGTAAATCTCCTCTGCACTCTTTCCAGAATAGTGACCAGAACTGTACACAATACTCCAAGTGTGTCCGTACCAGAGCTTTGTACAGCTGCAGCATAACCTCCTGGTTCTGGATCTCAATCCCTCTATTAATAAAGGCCAAAACACTGTATGCCTTCTTAACAACCCTGTCAATCTGGGTGGCAACTTTCATGGGTCTGTGTACATGGACACCGAGATCTCTTTACTCATCTGAACTCCCAAGAATCTTACCATTAGCCCAGTACTTTGCATTCCGATTACTCCGTCCAAATTGTATCACCCCACACTTGTCCACATTAAACTCCATTTGCCACCTCTCAGCCCAGCTCTGCATCCTATCTATGTCTCTCTGCAAACTACTACAGCCTTCGTCACTATCCAGAACTCCACTTAGTGTCGTCCGCACATTTACTAACCCACCCTTCTAAGACCTCATCCAGGTCATTTATAAAAATGACAAACAGCAGTGGACCCAACACCAATCCTTGCAGTACGTCATTAGTAACTGGACACCAAGATGAACATGTTCCATCAACTACAACCCTCTGTTTACTTTCAGCAAGCCAATTACTGATCCAAACTGCTATGTCTCCCCAGTCCCATTCCTCTGCATTTTGTATAATAGTCTACTGTGAGGAACGTTATCGAACGCCTTGCTGAAATCCGTATACACCACATCAACCGGTTTACTCTCATCTACCTGTTTGGTCACTTTGTCAAAAAAGTCAATAAGATTCATTAGGCATGACTTACCCTTCACAAAACCGAGCTGACTGTTCCTGATCAGATTATTCTTTTCCAGATGGTTATAAATCCTATCTCTTATAACCTTTTCCAATACTTTACCAACAATTGAAGTGAGACTCACTGGTCTGTAATTACCAGGTTGTCTCTACTACCCTTTTTGAACAAGGGAACCACATTTGCTATCCTCCAGTCCTCAGGCACAATTCCTATATTCAATGATGATTTGAAGATCAATGCCAAAGGCTCGGCAATCTCTTCTCTTGCTTCCCAGAGGATCCTAGAATAGATCCCATCCGGCCCAGGAGACTTGTCTATTTTCACACTCCGCAGTATTTCTAATACCTCTTCCTTGTGAACCTCAATCTCTTCTAGTCTAGATGCAAGTATCTCTGTAACTTCCTCGCCAACATTTTCACTTTCTATAGTGAACACTGTCGAAAAATATTTATTTAGTGCTTCCCCTATCTCCTCTGACTCTACACACAACTTCCCACTATTATCCTTGATTGGCCCTAATTTAACTCTCGCCATTCTTTTATTCCTGACATACTATGGAAAACCTTAGGGTTAACCCTGATCCTATTCGCCAACAACTTCTCACGTTTCCTCCTGACTCTTCTGAGCTCTCTTTTTAGGTCTTTCCACAACGCTATGACCTAGAAGGACAAGGGCAGCAGGTGCATGAAAAGACCATCACTTGCAACTTCCTTTCTTTGCCATTTCTTAACAATCAACATCTTGGAACTCCCTTCCGAACAGCACTGTGGATACTCCTGACCTGAGGACTGCAGCGGATCAAGAAGACAATATCACTTCCTCTAGGAAAATTAGGGTTAGCCAATAAATGGAAGCCTTCCCAGTGATGCACACATCCAATGAAAGAAGAAAAAAAGTTATAAGTGCAGCCTTACTGTTTATTAAAAACAGAAGTGATCTCGTTGGTTACTAATAATCATCAGCATGAGCATACATGGCTAAAATAGGAAATCAAGAAGGCATTAATGAATATGTTATATTTGGCAAACAGAATAGCTTTAGAGTTAAAAACATTATTTTTAAAGTCTTATGTTTACATGGTACTGTTCACTAATAATAAGTGAATTGCACTTGAGATGCACATGAAGCGACTTTGTTCTCTCAGAGCATCGTGATTCTGTGAAAATCCATTTCTCAGAAAGCAGTGGAAACAGTCTAATTAAATACTTTTAAGGCAGATGTAGATAAGAAGGAAGTCAGAGCATATTGGGGGTAGGCAAGAAAATGAAGCTGAAGCAATAATAGATCTGCTACGTTATTACTAAATGTTAGAACACTCTCAAGGGGCCAAATGGCCTACTCCTGTCTGAAGTTGAATGATTGTATATTTATCTGTTCACAGCATCACAATATTCCAAGGTGCTTTATGGCCAAATATGGGCTCTTGTAATTTAGGAAAAACAAACTCCCACAAAAAGTAATGTGATAATAGCCCAAGGGATAAATAGTTGCCATAGTTCCACAGGACCATAAGGCTGCTTTCTTATTTGAGAAAGATCACTGATGATGAGTTTAACCCAAAGGTCACCATGTCTCAAGCGAGGGGTGAAATGGGACCTCCATGGTGATCCATGGTATGGGCAGAATTGAACCCGATCTGTTGATGTCACTCTCAAATCAACTAGATGGATAAATACTGGTTGATTCATGGAGATTTACCAGACATTAAGCAAAGCTCCTGATTGGACACATTTCTAATCAATAAGCTTATCCTCGTTGGATTACAAATGCAAGTTTTTGTTTTAATTTATTCATTTAATTAACCATTCCGCAAAATCATGTGACAAAAGGTAGCTGAAAGGCAAAACTTCGATCTTCCATTTCAAACAGAGAAAAGCGCCATTCAAATGATAACTTCTACATTTTCCAAAACGCCCACATACGAGTGTCAGGAATTTCCTCTGTGAAACCAACTGACATCAATATAAGTGTGTAATTCAGACAACAATCTGGGACTTGTGACTTACAAACTGATGCACTTGACATCATGTTCTTAGATTCATACATCGTTCTCCCTAATATGTCAGTGGGAAAAGTTTGACTAATAACACAAAAATGCTACATTTCTTATAGGCACCGTCTTCAGCCGAGTTTGTGTTGGCTTGCCAAAAAAGTAATTCGTCGCTTTGAAGTATTTTGATTGATAAATGTGTTGCTATAAATACCTCACAGCAGCAATATGATCCAAAAGTACTCAGTGGCTGTTGGTGTAATGGAAGCAGAGAAATATTACATACAAGCCAGACATGGAAGGCGATTTAAACAGTGCCTGTGGCTTAATACTGATTTGATCTTTGTATTTTTTTAAAATGAAAAGTCAAATTAGAGCTGATTTGATCTTGAAAATAAGCAAATGCATACAAAGGGATGAAGTTAAATAAAAGAATGCAGGTGTACCTTTACCATCTGTTTCCCTCTGTGGTGTATGTTTTAATAATTATCAGAAAATATTCGCATTCTGTTGTAAAAACAAAGAGAATTGATAAATAAATAGACATTTATATTTCAAGCCATACATGGAACTTTATCTTCTCCATTTAAATTTTGAAAGCTCCTCCTGTTCTGCACAGGAAAATGGACAGCAAAATTCTGCCACCATTCCCAGATCTGGCTCATTACAATCTTATCTGTTCGACCAAGGTGGTGTTCCACTCATGAATATCCTTTGCAATCACATATACCAGTTCTTCTCTGGCTTATTTACTTATCTGGCAGTGTCCACTCCACTGTCATTCCAGCATGGTGTATGACCAAGAGGCAACAGATGATGTTCTGCCAGTCTCAGTGGTCTCTATATCACAATGCCATTGCTTGCCAGTTCCATGATGATGTTGCCATTCCTTATGATGTCCATGATTTTGTGTAGCCAAATGTTACGTTGAGTAATGTATTGTGACCAAGGATGATAGCCTTCAATCATCAATGACATAGCAAATTTTTAATTCTAACATGTTTTTAAAAATAAGGACTTCTGCAGCCAAGATGACTGTGCCTGTAAATTCACAGCTGTTTGGAGAGGAACACTGAAGTATCACACCTGTACAGTCATAGAATGTTCAAATGGAAAGATGAAATGTGAAGAGTTAATGAGCAGATGATTACCTTCCCCGCCCGCCCCACCCCACCTCTCAGCAAGAAGCCATGTCCTGCAGACAAATTTGTGTTTTATTCTTCCAAGGGTATAAAAAAAGGGTTTAAGAATGACCTCCAACTCTGAGCGTGTGGACTGATGTGTGCTGTGCAGTTAGCAAGTTTGAGGACAGCCATTTAACACCCTTTAAGTACCAAGAAAAAAGAAGTAAACTCTCTCACTCTGGGAGCTGCAATAGCTAGTCACTGTCAGAAGGACCCAGAAAAAAAGAATTTCTGTCGACCAGCAAAGGCAAGAATCTTAAAATCAGTTGTTCAATTCCCAGTCTGAATGCTATGAGTAAATGTAATGGCTGCAACATTCCATTATCTACTCACCATAAAAGTCCAGATACAGACCCAGAAACATTTTTTTCAGATTTATTTCACCGCCCTAACCTGTATGTATGTATATTATTTCTTCTTGCATTTAATAACTAATAAACAACTCTTCTGTTAGCATAAAAAAGCCTAGTTAAATTGATTCCTTTTAAAACATAAATGTTTTTAATCTGGGAGAAAGCTATCCACAAGGAAAGTGTTCCTGCTTAAATTAACCGTGATGTAACCAACCAAGGAGATGAATGAATAATCATGGGAGCTAGTTCATCTCTCCTCACTGAGACATTTAATGATTTGGGGTATCTGTCTGGAACTGCAACAGATTAAAAGTTTCATTTGGGACAGAAGAAGGTGAGAAGTACAAAAGACTAGATAGTAAAGAAGAACTACCGCAGAAGTAACAAATGAGGATGAGTATGTTAAAAGAACGAGGAAGCACAAGAAACAGCAAATCAGAATGACTTCAAGGTACTATACAAGATTGTACGGGAAGTTATAAGTTGCAAGAACCAAAACCACAATACAGTCAAGGCACGGACAGCAGGATGTTATTGATGGACAAGAAACAGCTAGCAAGATGGGTAAAATACTTTTGGAAGATCTTCAATCAACCCAATGCAGCTCAACATTTGAATGTGAATTCTCTATATCACCACTCAATTGTCTCTCTTCAGTAGCTAGTTCTTTTTATCTGAATACTAGGTTCACTGGATGCTGATAATCCTCCAAGTCTGTATAATGGGCTGACATGTTCTAATATATTTAAAGTAAGGAAACCTGTTGACTTTACCATACCTAACTTAGAGGAGTTTTCGGTTTCATGCCAATGCGGTTTATTCATAACTGGTCTCCAAGTCAGACTAGCAAGCCATTTTGTTATATCAAGCGGCTTGATTGCATTGTGAGGGTGTATTGACCATGCAGGCTGCACTGATTAAGGACGTAGGCCCACCACGATCTTCTCAGAGCAAACTAGATACTTGATTGCAAATTTTTCAACTCTGGACTCACCAAAGCCTTGCTATCACCTTCAAGCACAACCTTCAGGATTATGCTGGAGTTCTGTCTACTTACTTTGAAAAGTACACCATCAGCAACACTTTAAGAAGCCCAACACAATCCAGATCAAACCACCCATGCTCTCCAATGGTGCATGCTAGGGCAATAGTGCGTACAGTCTACAACATGCACCACTGGAATTTTCCAAGATTTCTTTGGCAGCCATGCTCCATCTAAAAAGACAAGATGAGCAGGTGCTGATTTGGAATATTACCACCACTCTAACATTGTTCTCCAGTGTTTCATTTCAACTGATGCCCACATATACATTGTCACTAGTGCTGGATAATAGTTTTTTTCTTCCTAACGTAGAAGTGCTGTAACATTTCTCCTTTCACTAAGTGTAACTGCTCTACCCAATGCAATTTCAAAAGCTGCAACACTGCTGAGTTCAGGTAACTTCATTCATAGAGTTACAGAGCCATAGAGATGTACAACACAGAAACAGACCCTTTGGTCCAATAAGTCCATGCCGACCAGATTTCGTAAACTAATCGAGTCCCATTTGTCAGCACTTGGCCCATATCCATCTAAACCCTTTCTATTCATATACCCATCCAGATGTCTTTTAAATGCTGTAATTGTACTATCCTCCACCACTTCCTCTGGCAGCTCATTCCATACATACACCACCCTCTGCATGAAAATGTTGCCCCTTGTGTCCCTTTTATATCTTTTCCCTCTCACCTTCTAGTCTGGACACCGCCATCCCAGGAAAAAGACTTTGTTTATTTATCCTATCCATACTCCTCATGAGTTTATAAACCTCGATAAAGTCACCCCTCAGCCCCATCCTATTCAGTCTCTCCCTATAGCTCAAATACTACAACCCTGGCAACATACTTGTAAATCTTTTCTGAACCTTTTCAAGATTCACAACATCCTTCCGATAGGAAGGAGACGAGAATTGCACACAATATTCCAACACTGGCCTAATCAATGTCCTGTACAGCCGCAACATGACCTCCCAACTCCTGTACTCAATACTCTGACCAATAAAGGAAGGCATACCAAACGCCTTCTTCACTGTCATATCTACATGTGACTCCACTTTCAAGGAATGATTAATCTGCGCTCCAAGGTCTCTTTGTTCAGCAACATTCCCCAGGACCTTACCATTAAGTGTATAAGTCCTGTTCTGATTTGCTTTTCCAAAATGCAGCGCCTGCATTTATCTAAATTAAACTCCATCTACCACTCCTCAGCCCATTGGCCCGTCTGATCAAGATGCCATTGTACTTTTGAGGTATCCTTCTTTACTGTCCACTACAACTCCAATTTTAGTGTCATCTGCAAACTTACTATCATCTTTATAAATGACAAAAAGCAGTGGCCCCAGTGCCAAACCCTATGGCACACCACTGGTCACAGGCCTCCAGTCTAAAAACAACACTCCACCACTCCCCTCTGTCTTCTACTTTTGAGCCAGTTCTATCTCCAAATGGCTAGTTCTCCCTGTATTCCTTGAGATCTAACGTTGCTAACCAGTTTCCCATGGGGAACCTTGTCAAATGCCTTACTGATGTCCACATAGATCACATCCACTGCTCTGCCTTCATCAATCCTCTTTGTTACTTCGTCAAAGAAATCAATCAAGTTTGTGGGACATGATTTCTCACACACAAGCCATGCTGACTATTCCTAATCAGTCTTTGCCTTTCCAAACACAAGTAAATCCTGTCCCTCAGGATTCCCTCCAACAACTTGCCCACCACCAATGTCAGGTTCACTGTTTTATAGTTCCTTGGCTTTTTCTTACCACCTTTCTTAAATAGTGGCACCACATTAACCAACTTCCCTTCTTCCATCACCTCACCTGTGCCTACCATTGATACAAATATCTCAGCAAGGAGCTCAGCAACCACTTCCCTAGCTTCCCACAGAGTTCTAGGGTACACCTGACCAAATCCATTGGATTTATCAAATTTTATGCATTTCAAGATATCCAGTACTTCCTCCTCAGATGTATGGACATTTTTCAAGATGTCAACATTTATTTCCCCACATTTTATATCTTCCATGTCCTTCTCCACAGTAAACACTCATACAAAATACTCATTTAGCATCTCCCATCTCTCCTGGAGCTCCACACAATGGCTGACCTGTGAGGAATCTTATTCTCTCCTTAGTAGCCATTTTGTCCTTAATGTATTTATAAAATCCCTTTGGATTCTTCTTAACCCTATTTGCCAAAACTATCTCATGTCCCCTTTTTGTCCTCCTGATTTCCCTCTTAAGTATACACCTACTGTCTTTATACTCTCCTAAGGAATCCTTCGATCTTTCCTGCCTATACCTGACATATGCTTCCTTCTTTTTCTTAACCAAGACCTCAATTTCTCTTGTAATCCAGCAGTCCCTACAACTACCAGCCTTTCCCTTTCACCCTAACAGGGATATCTATCTCTGGACACTCGTTATCTCACTTCTGAAGGTTTCCATTTTCCAGCCGTCCTTTTACCTGTGAACATCTGCCCCAAGTCAGCTTTTGAAAGTTCTTGCCTAAAACCCTCAAAATTAACCTTCCTCCAATTTAGAACTTCAACTATTAGATCTGATCTATCCTTTTCCATTACTATTTTAAAACTCATAGAATTATGGCCCCAGAGTGCTCCCTCACTGATACCTCAGTCACCTGCCCTGTGTTATTTCCCAAGAGTAGGTCAAGTTTTGCACCTTCTCTAGTAGACACATCCACATACTGAAACAGAAAATTATCTTGTGCACACTTAACAAACTTTTCTCCATCTAAACCTTTGACACTATGCCAATCCTAGTCTATGTTTGGAAAGTTAAACTCCCCTACCATAACCATTCTATTATTCTTACAGATAACTGAAATCTCCTAACAAATTTGTTTCTCAATTTCTCGCTGACTTTTAGAGGGACTAGAACACAATCCCAATAAGGTGATCATCCCTTTCTTATTTCCCAGTTCCATGCAAATAACTTCACTGGATGTAATCTCAGGAATATCCTCCCTAAGTACAGCAATAATGCTGCTTCTTATCAAAACTGCCACTCCCCCTTTCCTCTTGCGCCCCCACCGCAACCCAGCTCCATCTTTCCATCCTTCATATAGCATTTGTAGCCTGGAGCATTAAGTTGGCATTCCTGTCCACCCCTGAGCCATGTTTCTGTAATTACTATGATATCTCAGTCCCATGCTCCAAACCATGCCACGAGTTCATCAGCCTTCGCCAGAAGGCCACTTGCATTGAAATAAATGCGGTTTAATTTATTAGTCCTACCTTGTTCTCTACTTTGTTCCTGCCTGCCCTGACTGTTTGACTCACTCCTTTTCCCAACTGTATCAGTCACAGATTTATTTATTTCCTCACTATCTCCCTGCATCCCATGCCACCCCCCCACCCCACAAACACCTCCCCCCCCACTCCCACCTATACTAGGTTAAATCCCCCAAGCAGTTCTAGCAAATCTCCCTGCCAATATGTTTGCCCCCTTCCAATTTAGGTACAATCTATCCTTCTTGTACAGGGTTCTTCTACCACAAAACAGCTTCAAAAATCTGAATCCTTCTTCCCTGCATCAGCTCCTCAACCATGCATTCATCTGCTCTATCCTCCTATTCCTACCCTCACTAGCTCGTAGCACTGGGAGTAATTCAGATATTACTACCCTCAAGGACCTATATTTTTAAATGCCAGCCTAACATTCTATATTCTCCCTTCAGAATCTCATCCTTTTCCCTTCCTATGTCATTAGTTCCAATGTGTACAATGACCTCCTGCTGGTCCCTCTTCCTTTTGAGAACGTCCTCTGAGACATCCTTGATCCTGGCACCAGGAAGACTACTCACCATTCTGCTTTTTCACTGCTGGCCGCAGAAACGTCTGTCTGTGTCTCTGACTAGAGAGTCCCCTATCACAATTGATTGCTTGGAACCCAAAGTGCCCCTCATTACATTAGAGCCAGTCTTGATACCAAAATCTTGGCTGTTCATGCTACATTCCCCTGAGAGTCCATCTCCCCCTACATTTTCCAAAACAGCATACTTGTTTGACATGGAGATAGCCTACCCCTCCTACCTTTCCTGGAGGTAACCCATCTACCTGACTGTATCTGTGGCTTTTCACCTTTCCTATAACTGCCACCCTCACATCCACTAGCTCTTATAAATTTCTCATTACCTGTAACTGTCACTCCAACAGATGCATGTCATCTGATAGGATTCACAACTAAAGACACTTCCTGTAGATATAATCATCAGTAACATGGAAACTCTCCCTAAACTCCCACATCTGAAAGGAAGAGCATATCACTCTACTAAAGGCCACCTTTGCTCCTTCACAATCTACAAACCCAGAAAATAGCATTGACTCGTTGCTATAAAAATAGTGTTCTAGGCTAACTTAGTATATATGGTTTGTATTTTTAAAATTTAATCAACTGACAGATTTCAATAAAATATACGTTGGCACAGTGGTTAGCACTGCTGCCTCACAGCACCAGAGACCCGGGTTCAATTCCGGCCTCAGGCGACTCTCTATGTGGAGTTTGCACATTCTCCCCGTGTCTGCGTGGGTTTCCTCTGGGTGCTCTGATTTCCTCCCACAATCCAAAAATGTGTAGGTTAGGTGTATTGGCCACGCTAAATTGCCCGTGGTGTTAGGTGAGGGGTAAATGTAGGGGAATGGGTCTGGGTGGGTTACGCTTCAGCGGATCGGTGTGGACTTGTTGGGCTGAAGGGCCTGTTTCCACACTGTAAATAATCGAATCTAATCAAAAAACAACCCACTCTACTCACTACGGTAGTCTTACATCAAGGTTACACGTTAAAAACTATATACTAATCTGTTCCTGTGCTGTGAGCTCACCTGCATCAGTTCCTCCAAGGTCAGTGGTGAATTTTGCTGTTTGTTGATTTTTCCTAGATGCACTCCAATGTCCAGAGATACATGAACTCAAACAGTAAAGGCAGTAACTGTGCAGATTCACTGTTCTGTCAGTTAGCAGTGTAGGTTTCTTACTCTCTCTCCCTCACTGACCACATGGTTGCTACCTTTTGTCTGTCCTCCTTTTAAAAGTGCCATGGTTTTGATCTTTTTTCTCCAAAGTTCCAAAACAATATAACAGCTTATAAAATAGTAACTGTTGCTCCAGGAATTTGAGAAAATCGCCTCCAACACCTAAAATAACTCAAAAAAGGAGCAGCCCTTACAGCCACATTTTATTTCCTATCCTCCATCTCAGATTACCCAGAATCCTGAAGGATTGAAACAAGAATCTCCCTTGTTTGTATGGCCTAGATTCATATCATGAGGTGCGCATACACTCGTTTATTGGGGAAATTCGTATCGGAATTGCATTCACCCGTCCCAATCAGTTGCCTTGTCCAAATTCTCAAATCAATTTCTCATGTATTGAAGATTTTAATTGGTCTTTGCTTGTACTACTTTGGTAAATTGCAATTATTCAATTATGACCTTATCATTCCTTATTTTTGGACCTTACCGGTAATAAGAGCAGGAGCTGAATAGCCCTGGTAAAACCCAAACTGAGCAGGATAATGCTGAGCAAGTGCTTTTTGATGACAATGTTGATGACTACTTCCATCACTTTGCTGATGATCAAGAGTAAACTGGTAGACCAGTTTAGGTTGGCATGGCTTGGCTATATCAATTCTGCGTTTTGTGGACAAGTATACCCAGAAAATTTTTTACATTGTCAGAAAGTGTTATAGTTGAAGTGGAATAGCTTGTCCAGGGGTTAAATACTTCTCAAGCACAAATCTTTAATAATGTTGCCAGCATGTTGTCAGGACGTACAGTCTTTACACTATTCGTAAACAGAATTCTGTTTATTCATTCAAACACACCAAGATTTCTGCGTTCTTTATACCAAAGTGGGCAAGGTGATGGCGTAAACTAGTGCTGATTGTTTAGTACTACTGCCTGTACGTGTAACTGCAGCAAAGTGGACTGCATTTTGCAACCAGAATTAATGACACTCAATGGGAATGAATGAGATTTTATAGATCTGGCAAGCAATTGGATGACATTCTGTAGGCTTCCCGTATGTTTTTGTACTTCAGGACAGAGGTGTTAAAGTCTTTACTTTGAAGGATTTCTAAACCTTTAAAATGCTGTGTATGCAGGAAGGGTGATTTGTGTAAATGCCTGGTGTCTGTTCATGTGTTTGTTTATGTTGTCAGCACTGATTGGAGCAGCAGACCCTGAGATCACTCAATTATCTGCAAGTAACAATAGCAGCTCTGGTGGCCTCTGGAATTAGTGCTGTTGATCATTCCAGTAATCCACACAGACACACAGCTCAGATGATTACAAGTACATTTTAACACAACAAATAAATCAAGCAAACCTGATGATAACATTAAGCCTGAGCTTAAACTTCATAGAGACATCAGAACAAATGCTATGTGGATGGGTTTGGTTTATTCTGTATCATTATTTGAGCCTTTTCTAATGTGTTCCATATTTAAACAGTGCTGTAGGTATTGGGGTAATGAGAATGACCATGAAAATGAAGAGATAACTGCACATTACAAAGTGGATTGATGCAGAGTGAATTCAGCATTGCATTAATACAGACTATTGAGTAACTAAGTTGTGATGTCAAATTGAATTTGAGCCAGTGGTGTGAGAAAGCAGTCACATGTTGTTCTGATGGCATTCCATGTACAGCCAGTTCAAAGCAGTTTCAGTGAGGATTTGAAGAAAACTAACAGTTCACCTATCAGCTACCAATTGTCAAAAAGTGATTGGATTTTGATTGCCAGCGAGCTCTTTGTCTAATCTCAGTGTTTACTGTCAACACCTTAAGACATCTGACATAATAGCAAGTATTTACGATCACAGAGGTGTACAGCACAGAAACAGACCCTTCGGTCCAACTTGTTCATGCCGACCAGATATCCCAACCCAATCTAGACCCACCTGCCAGCACCTGGCCCATATCTTTCCAAATCCTTCCTACTCATATACCCACTCAGATGCCCTTTAAATGGTGCAATTGTACTCGCCTCCACCACTTCCTCTGGCACCCCATTCCACACACACACACCACCCTCTGCATGAAAAAGTTGTCCCTTAGGTCCCTTTTATATCATTCCCCTCTCACCCTAAACCTATGCCCTCTAGTTCTGGACTCCCCCACCCCAAGGAAAAGACCTTGTCTATTTTACCTTATCCGTGCCCTTCATGATTTTATAAACTTCTACAATGACACGCCTCAGCCTCTGAAGCTCCAGGGAAAACAGCCCCAGTCTGTTCAGCCTCCCCCTATAGCTCAAATCCTCCAACCCTGGCAACATCCTTGTAAATCTTTTCTGAACCCTTACAAGTTTCACAATATCTTTGCAATAGGAAAGATACCAGAATTGCAAGCATATTCCAACAATGGCCTAACCAATGTCCTATACAGCCGCAACATGACCTCCCAACTCCTGTGCTCAATACTCTGACCAATAAAGGAAAGTATATCAAATACCTTCTTCACTATCCTATCTACACACAACTCTACTTTCAAGGAGCACTCCAAGGTCTCTTTGTTCAGCAATACTCCCAGCAGCTTACCATTAAGTGTATAAGTCCTGCTAAGATTTGCTCTCCCAAAATGCAGCACCTCTAAATTGAAAGTCATCTGCCACTCCTCAACCCATTGGCCCATTTGATCAAGATCCTGTTGTAATCTGAGGTAACCTTTTTTGCTGTCCACTTCACCTCCAATTTTGGTGTCATCTGCAAACTTACTAACTATACCTCTGATGCTCACATCCAAATCATTTATATAGATGACGAAAAGTAGTGGATCCAACACTGATCCTTGTGGCACTCCACTGGTCACAGGCCTCCAGTTTGAAAAACAACCCTCCACCACCATCCTCTGTCTTCTACCTTTGAGCCAGTACTGTATCCAAATGGCTAGTTCTCCCTTTATTCCATGAGATCTTGTCTCCGTTTCTCCCATACAACTGAAACCCAACCAACACCTTTTGAAATACATAGATATATATGACAGTTTTGTTATTTGTAACTTGGGTATCAATAAAACACCTTATCCTCACTTAACTTCTCACAAATCAGTTGTCACCACACGTCACGTTACACTCCCACTGGCTCAAGTGTGACAATACAACTGCCATGTCTTCAGAAAATGCTCCAGGGATGCACTGGAATGAATCACATGCTGTAACATGTTGGAGAGACTCATTACAATGTGCACAAATTGCTTTACCTTTGATCGTGCAAATTCTATGATGTGTGCTGTATAAAGTAATGGTTCTGAAGTGGAACCTTGTTCATGTTACATTGGCTCCACCCTTTCCACTGATGTCACACACAAGACAAGAAGTCACAGAGTTCTGCTCCAGCTTTTGGGGAAACTAGATATACTTGTACCAATTTGCTGAGATCCTAGTGATTATTGCCTGACCAAAAGTACTTGTCCTTATTACCATCATGCAATAAACCTTCTTGTTATCTAAGAACAATGACTCTTCTGTAGATACTCTACAATGGTGTTTCCTCAACTAATAATCACTGGAAAGGCACAAGGCAAAGCAAAAATAAAGGAGAATTTGTAGCAGTGAACTATCTCAAACAACCTTTACTCAGTACCACACATTGGTAGAAGTGGCAAATATCACAAGGTCCAGGATGGAAAAATACATTTACAGTAGCCCCTAGAGCATAAATGCTGTCCCCTCCACACTTCACTTCAGCTCTGATGAAGAGTCATCTAGACTCAAAACATTAGCTTGCTCTCTCTCCCCGGATGCAGTCTGACCCGCTGTGATCTTCAACATTGGTTGTTTTCAATATAAGACCCTTAACTGTTTCACAAAATTACAGCAGCACCAAACCTGTTACTCAGTGAAAATGCTATACAAGTAAAAATGAATTATGAATTACTTGTCAATGCATTGAACTAAATTATGCATGATATGAGGAACTAATGAACCACTATCTTGCCTATAATAATAAATGAACAAGTCTGAATTGGGCTTAGTTGGATTCTAGCAATTCACTGTGGCAACATCACAAGGCAGGCTCATCAGTCAGTCAGATGCCCTTATAAAACCCCACAGGAATAAATAAATGCAATTACACAGCTCCCACAACATTTGCAGATGCACCACAGAAAGCACTCTATCTGGATGCATCACAGGCAACTGCTCTGCCCAGGACCGTAAGAAACTACAGAAAGTTGTAAACACAGTTCAGACCATCACACAAGACAACCTTCCATCCATTGACATAATTCCACACTTATAGCTGCCTCAGAAAGGTAGCCAACATCATCAAAGATCTGTCCCACCTTAGTTATAATCTCTTTCAACCTCTTCCATCAGGCACAAGATACAAAAGTGTAAACACACGTACCAACAGGATCAAAAACAGCTTCTTCACCACTGTTATTAGACTCCTGAATTGACTCTCAAATTTCAGACTAAACTTTATTTTTCTTTTTGGGCACTTTTTTTTGCAGCTGTGCTTTTGTATTCCTTGCTCTGTTCAATCTCTGTCATCTCTGTAATGATCTGCCTGCACTGCATGCAAAACAAAACTTTTCACTGTACCTAAATACACATGATAATAATAAATCAAATCAAATCACATTACAGCTTCTGGTCAATTGTAATTCCTAGGATGTGGACAGTGAAGGATTCAATGATAATAATGCCATTGAATGTCATGCAGCAATGGTTAGATTCTCTCTTATGCTAGGTAGACACTGCCTGGCACTTGTGTAGTGTGAATGTTACTCACCCCCTTACGTTATTACCCAATGTCAAGAAAACACTCAGTATGTGTTTGGTGATATCAAAGAAAGAATGGACTTGGCATCAGCAATGGAGGAACCTGAAGAAACTCTGTCTTTCAAATTAAACCATGAATTCATTAATACATGCATAAGTCTTCAGGACAAGCTGATGGTACCTTAGGTTCATATCTCAGGTTCATAACAACAGCATTGGAATAGTCAATTTACTTAACTGGAACATCAATTTAGATTACATATGTAAAACATAGATTGGAATTGACATCTCAAATTTCCAACTCAAGAGCAAAAGTGTGAAAACTTTTTTTGGGACAATGAGTAAATTCTAAGCGAATTTACACAATACTTGTGGTTGAATTGAGCTAGCAATTTTGTTTTACTCAACCTTTATTTATCCATTTGCTTATAAAACAATATTTCAGACTCAGATCTGTGCAACTTCCAGATTCTGGGAAAGATTTTAAAAAGCTGCTTACTGGTTTGGGGGCGGGTGGGAGGTTTAGACCAAGGAACATATTTAAGAAGTAAAAAGGCAAGTGATTTGATTTGCTTTGATTTATTACTGTCATGTGTACTGAGGTCCAGTGAAAAATGTTGTCTTACATGCTTTACAGGCAGATCATACTGTACAAGTATATCAGAGTAACAGAACAGACTGCATGATAAATGTTACAGCTGCAAGAAGGTGAAAAGGGAGATCAACATTAACATTAAAGAGGTTCATTCAAAAGTCTGATAACAGCAAGGAAGAAGCCGTTCTTGAATCTGTTCATATCTGGATACAAGCACTTATATATTGTGCCTGAAGGAAGAGGGTGGGAGAGAGTATAACCAGGGTGGTAAGGGTGTCTTTAATTATGTTGGTTGCTTTCCCAATGCAGCAGGAAGTATAGATGAAGTCAATGGATGAGAGGCTGGTTTGCATTCTAGGTATGCAGTTAATGTTTACAACAGGAGTTTGAAAGATTGCAGATGGAAAGCTTTGCAGTTTGCATGCATGTGAGGTTTTGATTTTATCCTTTGTGGAAAGTTATGGAGATTTAATTCTTTATATATTGCATGCTTGAATTTGTTTTTGAAGTTTGGTTGCTCTGCATTCCTGTGTGCAGAGTCAGATTTCTTTTCTCTCCATACGTCTCAAACTTTTTATAAAAATAGGGCTTTCATTCGTGTCTTTCAGAGATGCACATTTATAAATATGTGTGTCTCAAATTATTTGTATTTGCAGTTTTGTGTAATAATATATCAGCCTTTGTGTTATGATCACCCTGCTCAAAAGGATTGGATACCCTTGAGTTACAGAGGCCGCTTGAATCTTTGTATTGAACTTTCTCTGCCTGTGGAGATGGTGACAGTAATGGAGCAAATATGGGGCTATCATGTCAAGATGGGTCCTTGATATATTCCCAGCTCCAAGGAACTTTAACAAGGTGGACTGGGAACCGGGTCAGCTCGCTGCGTTGACTACTCTGTAAATAGTAAGTGAATATGATTAAGGTTCCGTTGGTCAGCATTGGCATTTTACTGAATCAGAGCAAGCCTCTTTCCACTTCCTGCATACACACATAAGCACATGACAGCTGCATGCAAAAGTTGTCAGCTGTGTCCAGGGAGCTCCCTAATTGAAGGGCATGTTCCACTAAAACCAAGAGCTCCGAGACCAAATGATGATGAGTGAGGTTGAAAGACTACAACTCCATTCTCTGAGAATCCTGTGGAACATTTAGCCCTCCAGTTTAATAGTCATGCCAAATTTGGTTGACTTTTATTGATCATTGGTCATAGTGGGTGCCTGACCCATTCAGGCATTCTCTTTTGTCCCTGCTCCCAGCATCGCTCCCGATGAAGGGCTCCTGCCCAAAACATCAATTTTCCTGCTCCTCAGATGCTGCCTGACCTGCTGTGCTTTTCCAGCCCCACTCCAATCTTAAGCCTGATCTCCCGCATTTGCAGTCCTCACTTTCGCCTTGTTGATTTTAACCTTACTGCGAATCCTCTTACAAGAAGTTCTCCTCCTCTCTCTACAAAGATCTCAGTGAGTCTTTCTCTCTCTCTTACTGCAATGCCCAGGTCATCTCCTCTGCCCTGAAGCTCTTCAACCATGTTCTGAAACAGGCTTGCTACCACAGCCACATCCAACCTGCCAGCTCAGTACCATCCTCATGATCTGTCATACTTCCCTCCCACCTATCCGCTCACCCTCCTCTCCAATCTATCACATTCATCCCCACCTCCATCCACTATTGCATTCTTAGCTACATTCTCCCAGCCCCACGCCCCTCCCATTTATCTCTCCACCCCGGAGGCTCCTCATTCCTGATGAAGGGCTCATGCACAAAACGTCAATTTTACTGCTCCTTGGATACTGCCTGACCTGCTGTGCTTTTCCAGCACCACTCTAATCTTGACTCTGATCTCCAGCATCTGAAGTCCCCTCTTTCACCTGCCTGCAACAGTCATGCTCTTTTCTGGCATTAAGGCCATCAGTCCGGCACCTCTGCATGACGTCTGAGCAGAACAGTGAGAAACCAAAAAGCTGCCTTCCAAACAGTTGTACAGCAGACCACTGGCGATATTTTCAGGCTTGAACTCTCTTATGGAACACCCACGAGAAAACTCAACCATTTGTTGCCACAGAATTTTAGACAAGATTAAAAATTATTCAAATGTTCCATATAGGGATGCTGGGAACTGGCATCTTCTGTTTGCACCACATGTGTTTTTATTCATGTTACTTTACTGCAGTAGTTCACTTTGTTGTCAGTATTACATTACTCCATATTATAGGCCTCCTGGGTATACACAGACTGAATTTCAGTGTCTTGCCTTTTGGGTGATCTACACCAGTACAAACCACTTGTTCATCAAACAAACATAGTCTGAGGGGCATAGCCTTAAGGCCAGACCATTCAAGAGAGATGTTAGGAAGCACTTTTACACATAAAGGGTGGTCAAGTTTGGAACTCTCTTGCACAAACTGCAGTGGATGCTGGAAGTTGTTGATCTTAAAGCTGAGATTGATAATGTTTTGTTAGTCAAAGTTATCAAGGGCTTCTGAGCCAAAGATAGGTTTAAATAGTTCGGCCACAGATCAGCCATGACCTCATTGAGCAGAAGACAGCCTTGAGGGACTGTCTGGGCAACTGCTATTCCTATGTTCCAATTTAATATTACAATGAGCTAGAGTTTGTTAGGTGTTGTCAATTAATTCACCAGCACTTCATGATGGGATTACTGTCTGTTTCCAAAGTTGCTTTGTCTACAGCTTTACCGATTACATAAATTTAAAATGATTCAAAACTTCCCACAATCAAACACAATGCTTTGACTAGATGGGGAGATACTAAACGAGTATTTTGCATCAGTGTTTACTGTGGAGAAAGACATGGAAGATATTGAATGTAGGGAAATAGAAGGTGACAGCTTGAAAAAAGCCCATATTATAGAGGAGGAGGTGCTGGGTGTCTTGAAATGCATAAAAGTGGATAAATCCCCAGGACCTGATAAGGTGTACCCTAGAACTCTGTGGAAAGCTAGGGAAGTGATTGATTGGCTCCTTGCTGAGA
The DNA here is from genome assembly GCF_020745735.1 of Hemiscyllium ocellatum. NCBI lineage: Eukaryota > Metazoa > Chordata > Chondrichthyes > Orectolobiformes > Hemiscylliidae > Hemiscyllium > Hemiscyllium ocellatum. Next base: position 18,405,070 of record NC_083417.1, on the reverse strand, counting down.
CATTTGTATCATCGATAGTCACAGGTAAGGTTACGGAAGACCGGAGGTTGGCTGATGTGGTGCCACTATTTTAAAAAGATGGTCAGGAGAAGCCAGGGAACTATTTACCAATGAGCCTGACAGTGGTGATAAGCAATTTCTTGGAAGGAATCCTGATGGACGGGATTTACATGTATTTGGAAAGGCAAGGACTGATTAGGGATAGTCAACGTGGCTGTCTGTGTGGGAAATCATATCTCATAAACTTGATTGAGTTCTTTCAAGAGGTAACAAAGAGGACTGATGAGGGCAGAGTGGTGGACATGATTTATATGGGCTTCCATAAGGCATTTGACAAGGTTCCTCATGGGAGACTGGTTAGCAAGGTTAGATTTCATGGAATACAGGGAGATCTAGCCATTTGGATACAGAACTGGCTCGAAGGTAGAAGACAGAGGGTGGTATGGAGGATTACTTTTCAAAGTGGAAGCCTGTGATCAGTGGTGTGTCACAAGGATCAGTGATGGGTCATTTTTATAAACAATTTGGATGTGAACATAGGAGGTATAGTTAATCAGTTTGCAGAAAACACGATAATTGGAGGTATAGTGGACAGCAAAGAAGGTTACATCAAGAGTACAATGGGATCTTGATTAGATGGACCAATGGGCTGAGGAGTGGCAGACAGAGTTTAACTTAGATAAATGCAAAGTGCTGCATTTTGGAAAAACAAATCAGAGCAGGACTTATACACTTAATGGTAAGGTCTTGGGGAATGTTGCTGAACAAAGAGATCTTGGAGTGCAGGTTCATAGTTCCTTCAAAGTAGAGTCGCAGGTAGATAGGATAGTGAAGAAGGTATTTGGTATGCTTTCCTTTTTTTTGAGTGCAGGAGTTGGTCATGTTGCTGCTGTGCATGACATTCGTTAGGCCACTTTTGGAATATTGCATGCAATTCTGGTCTCCTGCCTCTCGGAAGGATGTTGTGAAACTTGAAAGGTTCAGAAAAGATTTGCAAGGATGCTGCCAGGGTTCGAGGATTTGAGCTATAGGGAGAGGCTGATTAAGCTGGAGCTGTTTTCCCTGGAGCATCGAAGGCTGTGGGGTGACCCGATACTGGTTTATAAAATCATGAGGAGCACGGATTGAATAAATAGACAAGCTCTTTTCCCAGGGGTAGGGGAGTCCAGAACTAGAGGTCATAGGTTTATGGTGACAGGGGAAATATATAACAGGGACCTAAGGGGCATCTGTTTCACACAGAGGTTAGTGCGTGTATGGAATGAGCTGCCAGAGGAAGTGGTGGAGGCTGGTACAATTACAACATTTAAAAGACATCAGGTTGGGTATATGAATAGGAAGGGTTTAGAGGGATATGAGCCAAGAGCTGACAAATGAGACTCGGTTAGTTACGATATCTGGTCAGCATGGACGAGTTGGACCAAAGGGTCTGTTTCTGTGTTGTACATCTCTATGACTTCATGACTCTATGACTTGGATGCAGAAATCAGTTTAGAACTGATCCATAATCCATTCCCTCCAGTGGTACCTGTGGATTATTTTGCTGGATTTTGTGTGTTGGTTTGGTTCTTTGAAACCCACCATCAGTGATTCTTTCAGTTCTTCTGAGATCTAACTTTGCAATTTTTGTATTTCTGGGAGGAAAATAAATAATCACTTAAAGGCCAGAAGGCATACTCAGGGAAAAAAATTGTCTTGTTCATTTACGCACTAGGTACAGTTCTGAGATTACACCTAAAGTTCATTGTCAACTGCAGAAGGATTAATGGATTTTGATTTGGATTGACTCGAAAGAGAAAGAAAAATGTGTCATGAAAGGAAAGGTTCATATCCTGATTTTACAAGTTGTAGTTAGTTTAAAATCTTTGTAATTTTCTTATACTAAGTATATAGACAAACATAGGTGGTTTTAGCGCTCACAGAGTTATACAGTAATAGTGTCACGTGGCACAGAAACAGACCTTTGGTCCAACTCTTGGTTGCCAACCAGGTTTCCCAAACTAAACTAGTCCCAACTGCCTGTGTTGGCCCATATCCTTCTGAACCTTTGCTATTCATGTACCTGACAAATGGTGGTAATAGTACCATACTCCTTGTTTCAACTATTTGCAAAATTCAGCTTCTAAATCTGTTTAATTTTGCAGTAGGAATAAGCTGAAGAGATAGAAATTCAAACACATCTCCAAACAATCACTTTAAACATATATGCAGCACTCACTAAGCTGGTTTAGAGGACTGGAGCGAAGTCTGCAGCTGTCTAAATGATATTTATGGGGCCAGTAAATAATGAAAACAAAACAAATGACCCACACAAGTGATATGCCTCTATAAAGTATACAAAGCATAAGGGATTTTTTTTTATCTACAGTATATTCTTCTTGATTTCAGATTTATTTCTGCTTTCTATGTAATTCAACTATCTATTCCAAACAATTAGAGAAGGACCTTAGAATGTTGATCCTCATGCCAAAGTGTTGGATCTTGATGACATAATTTCACTTGCCTCAGTTGTATATCTAACTCAAGCAACTATAATATACAACTATTGCCTGAAATTCAAGACTGAAGTAATAGTAAAATATTGTTTGATCTAAAGTTTTGAGGAAGCTAAAAATATTAGTGTTGAAGCTATTACTGTAGCACTGTGCCATTCTATAACCTGAGGGACAGTCATTTAACTAATCACCTAAGCTGAAGTCAACACATGTTTTATTGTATGCAAGAACATGAATTAACTCTTTTAAAAGTGTCACAGTAAACAGGAATTTGTTGACTCAACAACTTACAGATGCCATATAAATACTGTGGTTACAAGGGCAGGTCAGAAGTTAGGAATGCTAAGACCATATGACATAAAAGCTGAAGTAGGTTAATTGGCCCTTTGAGTCCAATCTGTCATTCAAAGAGATCATGGCTTACCTGGTAATCCTCAACTCTGCTTTCCTGCCTTATCATTTAGTCACTTATTCCTTTAATGACTAGAAATCTGTCTATCTCAGCCTTAAGTATATTTTACCACCCAATCTTGAGAGCCCTCTGTGGTAAGGAGTAACTCACTGTAACAAATAACTCACCACACTGACTCCTCAAATCCCATCCGTATCTACAACTCATAAGTCAGGAATATGATGCAATATTCCCCATTTGCCTGGATGTGTGTAATTCCAACAACACTCAAGAAACTCAATACCATCCAGGGTAAAACAGCCCCCTTGATAATCACCACCCATACACAAGATTTTGTCCACTACCATTGGGAGCAATATACACCATCTGGAAGATGTGCTGCAAAACTTAACAAAGGTCCTGCAAAAGCGCCTTCCAAATCCACGATCACTGCCATCTAGAAGAACACGGGCAGCAGATACATTGGAAAACTGGTATGTGCATTTCCGTTCAAGCCATTCACCATCCAAACTTAAAAATATATTGCTGTTCCTTCAGGATCACTGGTTCAAAATCCTGGACTCCCTTTCTAATGGTGCTATGGATCTTCCTACACCACATAGACAACAGAGGTTCAACAAGGCAGATCATCATCACCTCCTCAAAGGGAACTAAGAATCAGAAATAAATGCCGCCCCCCGCCCCCAGCCAAGTTGCTTCCCATGAACACTTCAGAATAGATTAGTGTTGTTACAATTTGTAAACACTGTTTCTTCTAGGGACAGAGCATGAATTCAGAACACAGTAACACTGTTATCCAGTGTGTGTGTGTTTTCATTTAGCAAAATAGGGTAAGACTATACTTCTTTGAAATGGCATATGAAACTTTAAGTCCCACCTCTCTGCTGTGATGATTCAGTGATATGGCAAAGGCTTTATACACTACTTAAAAACATACAAGTTGTTTGCATAACATTTGGACCAAAATTCCTTCCTGTGCTTTTGCCATAAAAACACATTAACTCACGTGCATTTTATGGCTCTTGGTGGCATGTTTCAAGCACAGAGTAGGTGCTATCTGTGCTGCTGTGATAGTTCACTGCACTTCAAAGTTATTAATTGTATGAGATTTTTGAGGTATTTCAATTATATGTTATATAAAATATGATTTATTCTCAAATTTTTGTTTTTATTTCAAAATAATTTTGCACATTTCATTACCCATTTATATGAAACTTATTAGTGCACTCTCCTAAATTCAGAAAAGATACTGTGGTTGCATCTATCATCAACCAGTTGAGTAATGTATAATCAATTAAGTAGCTATAAGTAACAAGCATAGTTCAAGTTCTTACTCGTAATGATGTTGTAATAATCTTTCTTTGCCTACATTGCTTCTTAAATGCCAACCTTGGTTGGTGATAGCAAGGTTTTCTCTGAGTCAGGGAGAGCATGTTGAGTTCAAACCCTGCTCCAGAACATGCAATACTGTTTGTTGGAGGTGTCAAGTTGGGGGTGCATATAGGGGGGTGGATTATCTTCAGAGGGTCAGTGTGGACTTGTTGGGTCAAATGGCCTGTTTCCACAATGTAGGGAATCTAATCTAATCTAATCTTTCAGACGAGCTGTTAGACTGAGGCTCTGTGTTTCCTCAGACTGATGTGGAAGACTCATGACTCTAGCCAAACAGAAACATTCTCCTGGAGTCCTGATCTGTGTCTCCCCCTCAGCCAACATTACTTAAATACATTATCTGAACCTTTATCTTATTGTCTTGTATACATTGGCTACTGCATTTTCCTATGTTACAACAGAAACTTCATTTCAAAAGTGTTTAATGGGTTGAAATAATTTGGATCATCCCGAGAGTGTGAAAGTATTGATATAAAGACCTGCAATTCCAATAAAAATCATCGGGTTTTTTAAAATCTATGCTGAAGTACTGAGGACTGAGCAGTTGGAGAAATTTGCCCTGATTAGAGGCAGCCAATGTAAAATTCAAATAAATATGTCATGCTTATTTTGTTTCTGAGAAACTAATCTATTACACAGAAGAATGCCTGTGGATGCAGCTTGCATGGACAGTTTGAAAGTCCTCAAAAATTTACACGTTAAGGTATTGTCAGCCAAAATGAAGGCTCAAGGAGTTAGATTAGATTCTCTACTGTGTGCAAACAGGTCCTTCGGCCCAACAAGTCCACACCACCCCTCCAAAGAGAAACCCAACCAAACCCATTCCCCTACCCTGCATTTACCCCTGACTAACGCACCTAAGCATGGCTAATTCACCTGACCTGCACATCTTTGGCTTGTGGGAGGAAACCAGAGCACCCGGACGTAGCCCTCGCAGACACAGGGAGAACGTGCAAACTCCACATAGACAGGCAGGAATCGAATCCAGGACCCTGGTGCTGTGAGGCAGCAGTGCTAACCACTGAGCCACCCTAGAAGAGTAACTCAGCCAGACCCATTCCCGTACCCTATATTTACCCCTGACTAATGTACCTAACTCTATGGCAATTTAGTATGGCCAATTCACCTTTGGACTGTGAGGAAACCAGAACACCTGGAGGAAACCCATGCAATGACAGGGAGAATGCGCAAACTCCACACAGACAGTCGCCCGAGGCAGGAATCGAACCCGGATCCCCGGTGCTGTGAGGCAGCAGTGCTAACCACTGAACCACTGAGTTTGTTATTGACCCAGTTCGAAGATTGGTTATATAGATGACAGAGTCTAAGTGTAATGAACGTGTACACAGATTAGAAGGAATTGGCTAGCATTGTTGCACAAGTTTCTGTGCTCAGGCAGTAACAATTTATTATTTTTATTAATGACTTTGACAGTAAAGCAGAGTTTGTTGTTAATACAAAGTTTGGTGACATACTTAGAAGTGTAGATGGGAGCTTAAAATTGCAAAGGGACATTTATTAATTTAATGTGTGCACTTTCAATGCAGATAAATGTGAGTGCATCCACTTTGTGCTAAAAAATAAAAGCTGGATGTTCTTAACATGATGAAAATCTAGAAACAGTGGCAGTCCAAAGAGGTCCAGGCTAGGGATCATTAAAATGTACAGATGAAAAGAAATGAAAAGGACCATTGGATGCAAATGTTCGTAACTAGAAAGTGAGTATATAGAGGTGGATGCTTTGTGACCGCTAGTCAAAGCTCTGGTTAGATCACACCTGAAGATCTGTGTCCAATTCTAAGAAAGGCGCCAGAGAAAAGATTTCTTAGTCTTGGAAGAAGTGCAGCACTGATTCACTAGAATGTTACCAAAGCACCAAAGATTAAATCTGGAAGAGATTCTACAAAATTAGAATTCTACAAAAATAGAATTATATTCCCTGGAATGGTGCCATGGAAAAATTTGATTAAATGATTTTGGGTTTTGAAATAATTGATTGGAAATCGTTCTGCTGCTAAAGGAAAAGGGAAAATATCTTACAAGTCAGAGCCAGGCCATTCACGAAGCAACATCCTTCAAGTAAACAGTGGGAAAAATGTCAAAAATAGCTGATCCAACTCAATCAATATTTTAAAATTCCACATCAATTGATATTTACTAGCAAAGGGTATTAAGGAAAATGAAGTCAAGGTGTTTGGGTGGAGCTGTAATATAAAAATGAGCCATGATTAATTGAATGGTAGAATATTGATGAGCTGAAGGGCCACCTCTTAATCCTATGTTCCAATACATTTCTTTAATCACGCTGATAATTTAATTATTAGGAGTTTTGTTTTTGCTCTCCCTCTCTTGTCAGTTCCTGCAGTTGCTATTATTAGGCCACTATGATGATGATAGAGTTTCTACCTATTCACTGTTGGCCATCTCACTGACCTTTACAACTAATTGAAAATGCTATTTTTCTGCTATACTTAAAATTCACAGCATTTTGGTTTTCAGATAACAAAATAACTAGAGAATGAATGCAGTCACATGGATGATGCATATATAAAATCTAAATTCCTGGTACAGTAACCCCTTACTCACCCAAGCAGAATTTAAAATAGGATGGGATGAAATTGTTCCTGGCAATAACTTTGGGAAAAAGCTAATTGCAAGTTCGAAATTTTATTGTGCTTCCATGCCAACTTTGATGATAATAGTATCAACAAAAGGCATTTCAAGTTATTTGAATTTTAATATGAAATGATTCAATCTTTGCTGCACCTGTTTTGGAAATGTCTATTGTTGACACTGGATAGATGTAATGTCCCACAACTCTGAAATTCTTAACAAAAAAAACCTGAAATGTCAAAAGCATCAATTTAAAGCATTAAAATTAATTCTGCAAGATCCAGCAAAAATAATAGCTTATCCTTTTGTCATGCTTAATTTAGAATGGTGTCCCTTTATCCAATGCCAGTGGAATAAAATGTCTATTCCTTTCACCACTGGAATCACTCACTGGGTGGATAAGGTAATTAAAGGCTTGCCTCAGACTATTATTTTTCACAGTGTGGTTCCTTTGCTAATCATTTTATAGAACAACGCAGCTCGTCATCCAAAATCTGCGGCGTCATTTTCAGTGACAAGTTGTTTTACCTAACAGACTTAGGCTGTGAGGCCATTGGTCAATGGCTTTTGTTCTCTTGTTCCCAATGCCAATTCAATGAAGGTTATTGCCCCTGGAAATCAGGGACAAGCCGCCAAGGAAAACATTTTTTACATGTGAGCCAGGTTATTTGTCAATATAAAGGTAGCAGCACTTTTTTTTAGTTGCCGTTCGCAATCAAAGAGATATGTAATTGTTATGGTAGGAATTGTCTGTCGATTAACAAATTCAGATAGCTACATGTGCTCTGGCGATGAATCAGTCAAATTATTTGATTTGAAATCAGTATGTCTGGGTAATTAGTCTTTTTAAGAATAGTAGTTTTAATCTGACTCATGCACATCAATGCAGGCGGAGAGGTGGCTAAATGTATTCACAGTACAAATAGCCAACAGCTTTCGAAGCGCAATGCAACACAAGGCCTGTACGACTCACAAAGGTCACAGCCAGTGCTATACATATTTATGTTCATTGTATAGTCTTCTTGAGACTTACTGGGTAACGTGTACTTTGAAGTACACTGTATAGAATTATTTGGAAAGGAACTGTTCTGTGCATGAGAGCATTTGATTTTAAAAAATTCCTAAACAGGAAATACTTGCAAATGTCTTGGTTCTTTGCAGCAATCTGATGAAGTTTATTTACTTTTATGCACATTCCTCATATGCACCCCACATACATTTAAAAACAAGAATCCTGGGAGGGGGACTCAAAACCGAGAGGTTTATTTATTTCATCTTATGTTACATTAAAACAAACCATTTTCACACAGGCTCAGTGGGGACAGTGGTATTATTCCTGAACTTCCAACGAGCTGATACCTCGGAGTTAGTTTGAAGTTTACTTTGACAATGTCTGATCTCGCCGTTATCAGTGCTTTTGTTTACAGGTCAGTCTCTTGGTACCTGAAAATGCTTCTCTGAGGACTGCAACGCGAGGTCTCCCTTCATCTCTCAGAAGGGGGACCTTGGCTATATTAAAGTAACTTTAAACCTCAATCTGCTTTCACTTCTATCTAAAATGTGTACATAATACAATGCTGGCTCCGATTGTCTCGGCCCATCGGTAGTGTGTGTTAATCGCTGTTTTTCTCTTGAAATTGAGCCCCAAAATAACCTGCTATAATCCTGATTTACAATTCAGACGCTATGAATTGAATAATTATTTCGATGTGAAACTGTATTCGGGGTCATTCTTTAAACTACTTCAATAAAGAAAACATTAATCGTTTTAACTGAGGGCATGCATGTGGCACACATTGTTCATTGTAAATGTGAATAAAAAATTCAGTTAGATGCCGATATTCTTATTTTTCCTACCCTGTTTATCTCATAGCCATTCGCGTTAGAAATGATAAAATATGATATAATGGAAAGTGATTGGCGCTTTTCCTAAATTTTTTTTATCTCTTTCAAAACAACGCTGGGTGTTTGAAATCCCCTTCTTCGGGCAGGTTTTCCTGTCTCTGCACCTTTAAGTTAAAACAAAAGGTGAAAAGGACAGCACCTCCCTGTAGAACCTGGGTTATAAAAGTAACACGGGAGTGGAAAGATTGCAGATTCCAATGTGCAGAGAGCAGCAGCTCCACAGAAAACCTCCGAACTCTCACGAGTTATGGGAACTAGCCCGTTGTTTTGAAAGGGAGATCTGTTCAGACGTGGGTCCCAAGTGTTGGTCCCTGTTGCTACTCCCGTTCTGCCTGTCCATTCTCCACTCCGGGACTGGCTCTCCAACACACCCGCTGCCCACTGCTTTCTTAACATTAAAAGAAAGGATGTCGCTTTGAGGAGGGAAAATAATTTCGATGTGTGTTTTCAATGCTTACATCGAACAGCCCCGTAATATTTGTAAAAAAAAATAAATTGGGTAATTTAATTAACTTATTAGAAGGGAATTCCGCCTGTCAAAATAAACAGCTATCGGTCTTCCATAAGACCCGGTGCGTGAATTAACCTTAGCAATAATACTATAGCGTCACTATCTTTGAACACAAGTAGTTTAGATTGTAGAACGGTTGTCGCCTTAACAGTGCAGTACCCCCCTCGGTACAATGAGGTTTAACGCGACTGAGTCCTTTCTGACGATGGGTATAATCTCTCAAGTTATGACATGGAATAATTAGAAACATTTTCGCAATTGTTGCCGAAGAATCAGAGAATGTTTTGTCCGGAGTGACATTTGGACGATATAACCGCGAGAACGGGATTACAGTTGAGCCTGCACTTTTCCTCATTCTGTTACAAAGCCTCAGAGAAGTCGGCAGCCACTAAGCCGCGCATATATTGCAACACGTCCAAAAGTTTAATGATATCACCGGGTTCGGCTCAAGGTGTGGTGTCACCTGGGTATGAATGGGGTCCAGGTGCAATGTTCCGTTCCCCTTACTCAACATGTCGATGAAACAGCTCGGTTTGGTTGGGAGAAGGTTGAAGACCAAAGCGATACAGATAACACAAACAATATACTGAATTGAAATAACAAGTGATACGTTATTCAATTGAAATAGTTCAATAGATATTTTATTCCATATTACATATCAGCGGAACGGTGTAGTAAACGCAAGTTATACTAGACGTCAAAAGTTCTCTGCAAGAAATGAAGCGTTATTTAGCGTGCGTGATAGTAGGGAATGAAAACTAAACTTGATTGTGCGGAATAAAGACAATCTTCCGCCCAGATATACATTAATACAGCTGGGGTCTATCTCATAGAATGGTTGATATCAGGGTGTGCTGGCTTAAGCAAGCGAGACGTTTACTCGACAGTTAATGAGATTTGTATCATCTAAATGCTCAATTCACTGAATGCAGCAACTAAAACGATACCCCGTTTAATTCGAGTCAGTTTCAATGTATGTGAAATCCCTTCTGAGGCAGGCGCCACATAAATGGAGAGCTCTCTCTATATAAAAATCCCCGCCCAACAGATGATAAAAGGGGTTCAAAACCATGGGTCTGTTATAGCTGCTGTAAAATTTCTTGTAAAATTAATCTACCTCCACATTAGAGGTGCCTAAATATTCAATTCACGAATAATTCAAAAACATTTTTAGTCATCTGAAAGATCTTTCAGATTTTGGTCAAATATTTATTGTCGTACCATAGAAGGTGATCAGGTGGATTTTTGATAAATTACTGATCTATTTAAAATTAAAACATGTTTCTGAACACGTTAGGGGAAGGTACGAATAAAAAGGAAAACCGATTTGATAATATTTACCAGGTAACTGATGTGTATCAAACGGCAATGAAGTATTAAAAGCGGCGTAGACCTTAGTCGAGGTATCTAAAAGTGAATTGCCGAAACATCTATTGGGTAAGTTTATTAAATTCAGTTTTGAAGATGGGTTTTTATCGAGCTGGTCACTTTCACAATTATTTTCGCTGTGATAGCTTTCCCTGGACAGGATACTTTCTATGCTAAAACTTTTGGACCGTGCGCCGTGTGAGTTAGAACTATTTTCAGCTTTCTGCCCTCTGTTCTGTTGGCTGCTGTCTCCAACCACTGAGGGGGAGCCAAGTGCTTGCTTTCCCGGGGTTCTCATTACCTGGGGTGAGTTCATCCCCGGTTGAGAACTGGAAGATGGCTCGGCTATTGTGGGCGAATTTGCCTTTGCAGCCCCTCCTGACATCTCACCTTGGCTCCCCTTTGTAGGTCCAACTTGCCCTGGCAAGGCCATGAATCCAAATGCAACAGAGGTAGCGGCTGGAGGAGGGATGGGCACGGCAGGCGGAAGAGCTGCTGAAGAAGGGCTAGTCCACACACCACGTTGGACTGGATGGGTCACCGCCTGGTCAATAGATTCCGCAGCAGGCGGGTCAAGAAATGTTAATTCCTCACACCTCAGTGCCTTGACACTTTCCCCCCCTGTGCTTGATGGTGCCAACTCTGAGTAGCAATTATTTTGCTTTTCTCCGTCGCTTTCAGTTCTCAAATTTCCTGAATGAGCACTGCCTGGAGAATTACCTGCTGGTTTGAAATTCTCCAGGTCACTTGAGTTGGATCTCGCTTTGATGTCACGGTCAAGTCCAGATTTGGAAGACTCGTCTGCCATTGCGCACTCTTCACCAGTTTCTGGTTTGCTCCTCTTCCCTTGCCTCTGCTCCTGAATTCCTTGGGACTTGGCCTTTCTTTTCCTCCTCCTGTAGTTGCCATTTTCAAACATGTCCGTGCACCTCGGATCCAGGGTCCAGTAGCTCCCTTTTCCAGGTTTGCCCTTTTCCCGAGGGACTTTGACAAAGCAGTCGTTCAGTGAGAGGTTGTGCCTGATGGAGTTCTGCCACCCTTGCTTGTTGTCATGGTAAAATGGGAAGCGCTCCATGATGAATTGATAGATGCCGTTCAATGTCACTTTCTGTTCAGGGACACTCTTGATAGCCATGGCAATCAGAGCAATGTAGCTGTATGGAGGCTTTTGAGGAGGCTCATGCCTGGCCATCACGTTATTTCCACTGAATCCCAAGGAAGGAAACATCCTACCATCTCCTCCATACAGGTATACTGAAGAACTACTGTTCAGGCCCATTGTGGATCCTGACCCTCTGAGTTGCTGCAACTGATTGCTATAGATATGGTTCATAGCTGTTCCCGGCGTCTCCTGAGCAAACTTTTTGTTTCCCTCGGCCTCTTCTTTTCTTTCAAAACTTCCAAAAGAAATCACAGTTTACAACAAAAAAAAGTGGACTTGCAGGAGTCCACCACAGACCCTGCGTGCTACAGTTCAGCAAATGTGAGCACTGCCTCTCTAAGATTGTTCCCACTTTGTCCCTTCGTCATGGCTTAAAATGTTAAATAATTGTTGTAAGTTGCTATTTTATGTTGACTTTGCACTGGAAAATAAATTGTCTATGATAAACAGTCGTTTTATTCTCAGCCCACCCACATTAATTAAATTTCATTGCAAAAAAAAGCCTAAGCCTTCTCCACGTGTCTTCGAGGTACCAGCCAATCGCTTGCTTGGTTGTTCGTTCATTTGTTTATAGAATTAGTCTGTTGATAAGTCTGCCCACCCAAGTTGAATCAAGCTGTGTTTATTTGGAAAAATTTCCGGGCACCCAATACATAAACGCACTGATCTGATGTTTGAAATATCACGTCCACCGCTGATTCTCTAAGCACACAAACATAGTCACCAACAAAATCCTCCAAAAAATCTCAAACTTCTACACAATATATGCACACTTATTTTAATCCGTGAAAATCTATCATGAGTTCAGACATTCCTCAATCACGGTGACTTTAAAAGTATGCTGGCACTTTCATTTTCGGTGTGCTTTTTTTTGCTGTTGTTTTGTTGTACGCAGCTGGTCATTGTTGTATAACCATCTGCAATGCACAGGTTGGGCCGGAGGCTGTCAGGAAGAAGACTCACAAAGAAGGAAAATTCCACGAGACAGGATTCCATAAAAGGGGAACTTGGCAAAGAGTGACAAAAAAAAGTCTTCTCTTCCGTGGACCACTTGCATTGTTAATGTATGCCTCTTGCTTTATGTTATATAGTTTTCCTGTTTACTGCAAGAATGGGGATTATAACAACTTTACAAGTAATCACAGCTGTCCTGTGCTTACATAGGACGCTAGTCGCTTCGGACTTGGAAACATTTGTTCATTGAGTGAATATAACTGTGCCAATTGTGCAAAGATGAATTGTGAAGAATGTTGCGATAGCTTTGATGGAGAAACGCTTTATGTTCTGTCACTCGAGTCGTGTGAAACAATTGACACGCGATCAGTAGCGAGAGTGCGAAGACACCTTTTGCATTTCGGCCAGATTTGGAGCAAAGAATTACAGTGCTGAAACAATGACTTGTTCCTCAAATCAATTTCGGACCATCAAGAGTCACCCCGGATATCCCTGTGAAGTGAGTGGAATTGGATGGGGAGGGGCTAACAGTAAATATGAGAGTGCAAAGACAAAAAAACCCATGGGAGTCACATGAAACAGATCCTGAGATTTAAATGGGTGACACTGTACTTACAGTCGTCTGGGTTTTCAGTATATTTCAGGTTGGATAACTCCCCCACACTCCCATTCTCGCTCCAAGAAAAAAAGGATGTTGCAATACTCCTTGCTAGCAAATGATAACGGTAACTTAATCGTATGCTTTGAAATGGCATTTTTATTTTCATTTATTTATGGCAAGTTCAACAAATGCATGCTTTGTCCTTCTGGCATAAAGATGTCAAAAAGAGACCACAGTGTGTAGACATCCTGTTAACCTCTTCGGGGCTGGAGTAACGGTTTTTTTTTTGCCATGTTCCAAAAATAGAACATCAGACGCTTGTATTTCGTTCAGTCAAAATAAAACACCAAATGCAGACATCCTGTTCATCCGTAACTACATATTTCTCCCTGCCTGAAGTTTACAACATGAAATGTTTTCGGTTGACTCCGAATTCTCAATCTGGTCGTTTACAGTTGCAATATCGTTCCGATCAAAATAAAACTAACAAATAAACGAACTGGGTTTCTCTTCAAATATTAAGACGTTTCGCGATATTAAGATGGTGAGGACTTCAATTTAAATAAGTGAATTTCTCAACTTTTTTTGCAACCTTTGTTTATAGTGTGAAAATAAACCTTTAATTTTGGTCAACTTTAATACTTGATATACTTGTTCAGGTGAGTTTGTGTTAAAGGAATGTTGGGATAATTTCACCAGTGATCTTTCCAAGCCGGACCAATACCTGAGAGTGTGACTTTCACAGCGGGACTGAATTATCCGAGTTTAATTACATGGTGTACAGAGGTAATTTTAAAATTCGCCTAACCTTCTTATTGTTCATCAAAAAAAATAAACTAAATGTTTGCTTGACTATTTATTTTAAAGTCTTTGGTTGAACGAAGTCTCATCTGAGAGAAATCTAGGCAAGAATCTTTTTAAGATAAATATTGACATGGAGGATGTCCAATCCCAGAACGGATAGGAATTGTCACGTGGGAAGGGTGATGTTGCTGCCTCAGTCCAGAACTTGATGGTTTGATGGCAAGGATGCACCTTGTTATAATTATTCACATTGCAACACCTTTTGGAAGCTTACATTTCAGCCTCACACACGCTGTAATCTACGCACATCAAGGGCAGGCTTGAATGATGAAGTGAGTGAGGGCCGTGCTGGTCATTTTAGTAATTAACTTCAAATTGAAATTTGAGAAGCAGTAATGACTTTGGCAGAGATTCCTGGGCTGGATAAATGCTGACAGGTTTCGAACTGACTACGTTAACCGTCCCGACGCGATGCAACCAGCACGAATTTGTTGTCCATGAAATGACCACAAAATATTGGCAATAGAAATAACACTGAAGAGATCGCCTACGCTCAAAATTATTTCCTACTAAACGATATTTAAGCCATCTGATTACAATCATACAAACGGCCATAGCGTTAAATATTCTCATTGAGCTCCCCAAATTCAGTACATATTTTGCTTTCCAACACGACATTAATGACCATACATTTCATGTTGTATTGCATAACACCGCGTTTGCAACTCTTGAATCTATGGAGCTGAGAACAGGATCCGCCTTGTTTTATTTACGTTAAATCAGTCAGTGGTTACGTGGAAGGTGCTTTGACATGTTGATGAGATTACGTGACAAGTATCTATGCACATACATGTTCAGAGGCCTGACGCCGCTGTAAGGTGCACTATTAAATGAGGAACAATTGTTAAAACTATTTGACTCGTTGTTACATCACGCCCACATCGTGGCAAACGTTTTAATCGCCCTCTTTGCCGGAGAAGCTGGCAAAGGTTATTCGAGACAGGAATAAATTTATTTTTTCGTAACTTCAGTGAATCACAGGACGATACAGCACAATGGGCAATTCGGCCCGTCGTGTCTGTGAGATCCGTTTGAAAGAACTGCCTTAATAAGCCCCAGTCTCCCGCCTTCTCCCCATAGCCCCATAAATATCACCCTTCGACCAATCAGCCAATTCCCTCATGAAGGTTGTTTTTTGCGCCTCTCAAGAAGCACTCTCCAGCTCGTAACAAGCTTAGTGTATGTTAAATAAAATGATTTCCCCACCCAGCCTTTGGTTGTTTAGCTAATGCGCGTAACCTGCTTCCTTTGCCACTACCTCTTCCACGGGAAAGTTTCTCAGTCAGAACAAACCTAAAACTGCAAGGTTTCGAGCATCTATATCAAATCTCCCTTTAACCTTCTCTGGCCTAAGAAGAACAATCCAGGTTCTCATGCCTTTGCAACAAATTATCAACAGCCATTGCCAAATTGCTGACAGAACTCTTTCAGCCCTACGCAGTTCTCATATTATCAACTGAGCTGCAGCTTTTGGTCCGTTTCCCGAAGGGAAGCGGATGGCATTGTACTGTGTGAACGTGAACTAAATTATCTTCTTCGCTGCAGGCAAAACATCAAGAAAATGCCACCTCGCAGCCACACGTTTCAGCATTCGAAACGATTAAAATCGGAAATAAACCACCAGCAAGGTAATGTTAGTGGAAAGACACATTACCGTCCCAATCCATAAATTATACAGAATGTCTGGTGCACCAAAGCAGTAACCAGCATTAAAGCCTTTAATACCCCTAAATTGTATTTGGTCAGCTTATAAATTAAATGGCCCGCGTCGATTCCAAGCACATTAAATAAATATAAGTATTGTATTTATAAACAAATGCAGGGTGCGACTCTCAATGATGACTTATTTTTGTTTCAAAGAAAAACAACTTTACTCTTGAATGTCCCAGTCTGGTTTTGGTTTATTGCGAACCTGAGGAATAGAGGGTATCGATTGCATTACCATGTGTTCTCCCCCCACCCCCACCCCGAAACACACCCCCCAACCCACGGTAAAAGAATACGGTCCAATATATACAATTACACTGCCTCTTGTATTCTGCTGTTGTCTCGGTCATGAACTATACCGGCCCCTTCGGCAGGTGACCGGCCAATCAACGTCAGCAATCTGTAGAAAACCCGAACTGTTGCAGGGCTTCTCTTGAACCTTGTTTGTCCCGTGCCTGCGGGAATAACCTTCAATCAATGGCTCAATTATCACTGCCATTTACTCACTGACTCACACCACACCAGTCAGTTCACTTCTTTGCAAACTAGACCAAGTCATTTATTCCGATTCTTCAAGGCTGGAACTGGTTAACAAATCGGCTTTTTAAAAAAAAAGATAGCTTACATGAATGTGTTTGAATTACAGGTAGATGTGAATTGTGTCAATTTTACAGGGCGGTATCAAATGTCTAATTTTATCAATAAACCGTTTGGCCTGCGATTTGTATGTTGGATTTGAAAAAATAAGGAAGTCGGCTCCTGCCCCTACATCATATTTGGCCACGAATGATCCTGAGACAGAGTTTTTATTTTTTAAATACGAAGGGACGTTTACTGTTTAGTCAAGGAAATAATGTAAGGAGTAAATTCAATCCTGGAAAACAGGCAGTAGATGCGGGGCCAAATATTCAGTTCACGATTTACTGTAGGATTATAAGCAGTCGTTTGTTCTATACAGGGGATTTATATGACAGGACCACCTTTAGATGGTACGTAGACAGTGTATTAATTCAGCTTCTGTACTCATTGTTACTTGGAATAGAATCTACGCGACTTATCCGAAGTTTGATCTATCTGTGCTTAAAATCCCTATTCCACTTGTACTGAGCACTGAGCCAAAGTTCACCCTGCAGTGATTTTTCTCTTTAAAAAATCGTTCCTTTAAAACTTTTCCAGGTTGCTGAATATATTCAACGTAGTCACGCTGGGTTCAATGTGGTAGCGTGCGAAATTTGAAAAATTATATTAAAAATAATAACGCCAGTACAAAATTGATCTCAGATTGTCGAAAAAATGCACGCGATTTCCATGCCTGGTTCTTGGCATGAAACCGCATACAGTTTTTTTTAACAGAAACAGAGGAATCATTTATTCCAAATTTGCACTGGACATTTTAGTTTATTTGAATCATGCAAATCAATGGGATCCCAAAGCGCCAGACAGACTTCCGTTCTGATTACCCAACGCCAGATGTTTGCGCATTCTATTCGCAGCTGACTTTCAACTAGATATTGTTAATGACAGGTGCAACTATATACCGAGGCCAAGAGGCTGTGCCTGAGAAGATAGAACGACCCGATTTGAGACAGAGCCCGCATGTATGCTTAGAAACGCGTGCATACCTTTATTCACACAGCTTGCCTCTTGGTCAATTATAATACAACTCGGGCTCGCTTGGTGCACTTTCCAATAACTTTTATCACGTCCCAACCTGCCAAGGCTTAACTTACAATGGAGTCTGCCGGATGAATATTTGGCCACGGGCCTTGATATTTGTTACATGACAGCAGTTCAATGCACCACAGACCAGTAACTGTCATTATGAAACGCCACGATAAATAAATATTGAATCAGAGACTATGTTCAGAAAATATTGTGCGTGTAATTGACACTGAACTTCACAGAACAATCAGAATTCTGTAAATTTCGCTTGTCAAAATAAGTTTCATTCTTTTCACCTAAATCCAATACTTCAGGTGGAGTTACTGCTCCGGGGGAACGGTTTGAGGCCTATTCAGGAAGCATAACTGTAAAATAAAATTATACTGACCTGGCTTCAGCTTTGTTGTGAGTTTCTGTCAACCGTAATTAGGTTTTAGCATTTAAACGGAGATGAGCTTTTCTGCTGCAAGCCCCGTTCTTTCAGTCAACTGAAACCAGTGTTTGGTTGGGTTTGAACATCTGATGAATGAATTTAAAATTGATGGCTAAGTCTGTCAGTGAGTGGACCTGCGCCGTCTCAAATTTCTAAGTTCTAAGTCTTTTGGAACGTAAATATATTGCAGGAGTTTTAACATTACAAATCAAATGCTTTGAGATTAATAAATGTTGAAAGAGGGGACAGCACATCCGAGGCAGGAGCAACTAGGAATCGGCAGGTTTATTAAAGTTGCAAAGGTTTATTTTATCGAAGCAAAATAAAACTAATTATTTGGATCAAATGGTAACCAAAAGTGCATTTAACAGGGGCATGACATTGTCCTGTAAATTATGGGCTCAGACATTACATAGAGTTCACATGGTCACCTCAGATCCTTGACACGTCTGTTATAAACTTGTTCTCAATTACTTTCATGGATCTTACTAAACCTAAAAACAAAATCGCGTTCAATCTTGGGCACCTATTTGACAGTCTCGAAACTTTATATAGTTTTCAGTAAAAGAGTGGTGTGATGTGGTCAACTCTATGAACCGTGCAATCTGTTACTGCTCTGGCAACCAAATCGACAGGCAATATCACAGACTGAGTAGAAGTCAGCACGGATATAATCAGAATTAACCAGACAAAAGGCCAATGACAAGCCAGTATGCAATAAACCAAAAAAAAAATCCACTACGCCACATTAACTTAAGGCAAAAAAAAATCGATACTGATTTATTTTGGGTTTTTTTTCAGATAAATACAGAAATTAAGATCAACTGAACTCAGAAAGAAAATGATCTTAAAAGGATCAATTACAGACCGGAGCAGTCAGGGCCTGGATCGGCAATACAGAATTGTCATTTTTTTTAAAAAAGAGATTTCGTGTTTTAGAAAAATATTATGCATCCAATAAATTAGTTCTTTGGTTTTAAACGGAGCAAATATATCGATGATAAGAACGTAATAAAAATTACACTGTACAAGGCACATGGCTATAAAACTGAGGTTGAATAACAGTTACGCTTTGGCACTTAACAATGATTGGGGAACATTTAAAAAAAATCCAGTGAACTGAACTTTAAAATATATTAAATGGCTCTGTAACGTAGCCTCCATAGAAAATCGTACAATTTACATCAAATATAACGTCGCATCAACACCGGACAAAATGTCAGGAGAGAGAAAAAAAATCTTTGCTGTCGAAAATGGAACGTGACTGGATTAAACAAACAACTGCAGAAACAGAACATACAAAGGCATCACTAGAATCTTGGTCCATTAAGCAGTTTAGACCCTACATTTGGCAGTTGTCACTTTGCTAAACTTTAGTTATTCAAGTAGGTATCCCTAATGTTAAGAATGTTAAACAAAATGCGTGTCTTAAGTTTTCAAACTCCTTATACACACTTTCTAACAACTGGTCAACACAATGTAGACTGGACTGTCACAGTCAGTAATTTTATGTGCAGTCTCAAGTTGTTTTTTTTGCAGTTTTGTTTTCATCTCCCAATATACATTAAAAAAAACAATGAGAAGATAGAGAGGTTGGTTGTTAAATCAATACTTATTGCAGTCGTAGGCGTATGGTCCTGAATGCCGGTATACTGACGGTGTTGATCGGTAAGGCATTTGACAGCTCGTATTCCCGCTCACCTGATGGTCATTGAGGGCTGAGCTCTCAATGCCGAGTCGGTGGGAGTTAAACATCTCCCGCACATTGGGGAAAGTCTGCTGCTGGCTGCCGAACGTGTGGCCCGGGAGGTGGTTGAGATCTGCGCCGTGGTTGAGGTACCAGGAAGCGGCTTGTCCCGCCGGCGCCCCCGCCTGCTGAGGGTGACTCGGGCTGAGGACACCTTCCGGCGCTGTGCTCAGATTCATGGCGTTCAGGGAGGAGCCGCCGGAATGGTCTGAGATAGCATCCTCCAGGCTGGTGGGTACCAACATGTGGCTGCTCCTGTCCCCCGCGTACAGGCTCATGGTTCTCATACTGCAATGGTAACTTCCACTCGAGTCCATGTTGTGGGTGCAGCCTGGGCTGTACACGGCTTGTTGCGTTGGAGGGTAGTTCACGGGCAGAGAGGAGCCCATTCCAGTCCTCCCAGAGCTCACAGCCACGGGGCTGAGGTCCCCTGGAGGAGATGTCCTCAGTGTCATGATATTTTCCACGCTGAAGCCGGACAGGCTGCTGTTGGTGGTGTTGTGATCCGGGATGGAGTTCTCTGTCGACGCGGACGGCGTGGAGGCCACACTCCTTGGGCTGTCCTGGATCAAGCTGCCGTTGTCCGGGCTCTCCAAGCTCTCCACCTTGGTGATGACAGGCATGCCGGGCGAGCCCGCTTCGTTCTTGACCACCACCTTCTTGTCGGGGCAGGTGTCGGTCTGCGAGGCGACGTGCTGGCCCCCTTTCGCCGCTTCCTTCTGCTGCCGGTCGCGTTCCTCCTTGTCCCTGACCGCATCCTTCTTCTTGAACCTCCGCCTCCTCCGCAAGAAGCTGCCGTTCTCGAACATGTTGTACGAGTCCGGGTCGAGCGTCCAGTAGCTGCCCTTGCCCGGCTTTTTGTCATCGCGGGGCACTTTGACGAAGCACTCGTTCAGCGACAAGTTGTGGCGGATGCTGTTCTGCCAGCCCTGTTTATTCTCGCGGTAGAATGGAAACCGGTCCATGATAAACTGATAGATCCCATTGAGAGTGATTTTCTTATCAGGCGCGTTTTGGATGGCCATGGTGATCAGGGCGATATAGCTGTAAGGAGGCTTGACCAGGTCTTTAGGTGCCGGCTGCTGGTGATGGTGGTAAGGTCCATACGATCTCGCCATGCCTGTAGTATACTGCTCGTGGCCCGGGTACATACTCATCGGGGTGGGCATAGTGCCATAAGTGCCGGCGGTTCGGTAATAGTTTTGATCGCTGAGGTAAGGCACG
Organism: Hemiscyllium ocellatum; assembly: GCF_020745735.1. Taxonomy (NCBI): domain Eukaryota; kingdom Metazoa; phylum Chordata; class Chondrichthyes; order Orectolobiformes; family Hemiscylliidae; genus Hemiscyllium; species Hemiscyllium ocellatum. The sequence goes on along the minus strand of NC_083417.1, from coordinate 18,384,020 downwards.
ACTCCAAGAGCATTGGGGTCTGACACTGGGTAACGCGCCTGCATCGCCGGGGAGTGAGACTGATTGTTTTTTTGGGTTTTGCTTTTCGGCACAGAATACAGCCGTGCACCGAATATTTGAGAAATTATCTTTATTGGTTGAAGGGTTGGATCCGTTTTCTCTCTCTCTCTCTCTCCCTCTCTTTCTCTTATTTTTTTGGAGAAAAAAAATAAGGTCCCCTTGATTAAGAGCGCGCCCGGAGACAGTCCTAAAAGCTTTTGGGGGAAGTTTCAACAACTTTCAGAAGAGAGAGGCTTTTACGGCAGGCAGGCTCCGCCCCTTCCCCAAACTTTCGGCCAATCAGAATGCGAGCTGTGGGGCGTTATTGCATATCGATACACGTAGGTGGCGTCTTGTAAAAGTGAAACAGGTTTCACTGATGTTGGGGTGAGGAGGGGAGGGGGGCTACCAAGATTCAGTATTATCAGTAGTTTTCTGTATTATACAGTGCTGGTAAATCAATCATATAAAGACTCCTGAGTTTTTATTTTGCGACAAAACTCGTTTCAGCTATTGCTCTGGATCTCACGGAACCTGCACGTGAAATTGCCCTCCTTGTAACGAAAATTCAAGAAAACACACGTTTTCTCGCATGAAACGCAGCCTATTGTGTGTGTTGTCTGTTGTGTGTGTGTTTTATTCTTCGCATACAATTTCATTTCTGCCAGATGATCGAATATTTTTCACCGCTAAATAACTAATTTCGGGTGAGAGTTTAATGAACTCCAACTCCCCACCCCACCCCTGACACCTTCCTATTGCCCATTTAACGGTCCTGTTAGGAATTAACCCGGCTGCGTTAGTTCACGAAGGAATTCTTCTGACAAGGTGCTGCTACTGAACTTCCCTCCTCACGTAGCGAAGTCAAAAGGTTTTCTTTTGTTCTGCTTTTAGTGTAGTAAGACGCAATTCATTCTGAGATTTACGGAATTAAATACACGAATGAGAAAACATCAAACTGAATTAAAACAATAGTCAGGAAGGGGAAAAGTACCTTTTGTGTGAAAATTGCCTTCAAATATACTTTCGTGGTATTGAAAGCAGCGTGTGATTGCAGTGTAACTGGTACTTCAACCCCAAACGCATACACCTCACTAAATGAGTGAAAACTATATTCTGTTGTGTTTAAAATTAAATCATTATCATAAGAAATTTTGCTCGATTGATATATTGCATTACGAACAAGGCAAATAGATTCTACTTTATAACGAACTGAGCAATTCTTAATGTAGTGGAAATAAGATGTCTTCTCGACTAATTAGTTTGTTTTATTAAATATCTCCAGACTGTTGCTAAACACGTTCTATATTTACTCTCGGGTCCAGGCGGACTGTGCATGGAAATCGATCATATCCTTTATCCAAAAACTCCTGAAAGGGAAACTAACTTGGTTTCCCTTCGAGTGCGTTCAAAATCAAATCAAAAGGGAATAACCGCTAGGAATGATCAACCCCCCGTTTATTTTCATGTATTTGATGCTGATTTTTTTTGTGTCTGCCACATTGATTATTTTATTTTACACTTCAAACCGACATAAATCAGATTATGCATCTGGGGTAATAATTATACCGATAAGTGACAAACGTCCTGTGGTTCCCCTGAAGTCTGGCGGACTTTGATAACAGCTTTTTTTTACACAGTCTGTCGGGTTATTTTTATTGCGGTTATCTACAACTTCCCCCCGCCCACTCTCCACCACCAACAATCTCCCCCCCCCCCCCAAACCCATGAGACACAAAACTGATGTTCAGGATTGTTTGCTGTTATACTTTTCAGCAAGTTTCAAAAATAATTTTTTTTTAAAAAAAGTGACTACGGTCGGCGAATGTCACTTGCAATGAAGTAAAAACTAACAAGCATATTCATTCTAAATTAATTACGTTTTGAAGCAATATTCGGAATATAATTATATGTGTAAGGGCACCAGATAATCAGCAAGTGCTCTTTCAGATTGCTAGCTACTATCTGGTCACAAGTTCATTTCAAAAATTATTTTTTATACATACGACACGTCTCCAATTCTTCTGCCTGTGCCGGTTCCATCGGTATCGCCGTTCACATCGGTTACAAATGTTAGAGGCTGTGTCGCCGAGGCAATTGCAGCCTGGTGGACCGTCGATGTATTAAAGATTGTTTAAAATCAGGCGTAGGCCATGCGAGTGAGAGACGAGAATGGTTACGGGAGATGGCGATGTTATGGATTCATCTTTACTCAGTGTGGGATGATAGTCTAAAGTTCCCCACTCGTACCGATTACAACTAGTTACCTTGAAAGAGATATGCACATTTATTTTATAATAAACAGGCGTGGTATTTTGTCTTGCCTGTTCAAATCGTGAAAATGAACCGTACATAACTGGGAAACAGTAAGACACAAAGTGGAATCTTGTTTATCCAGTGCATGGATGTGGATGTGATTTTTTTTTGTTTTTGTCGTTGTCAAGCATCGCGATTTTCCTTAATCTTTGATTGAGATTTCTGCAGAGAATCACTTAAACCATTTCAAAATCCCAGCCACAGTAGTAGACGGAGATCTCTTTAAATTTTTTTTTGAACTGTCACAGCAGTCTGACACATTGAAATGGACGAACAAATATTATGTCTCCGCGTTTTATTGTGTCTGTGTTAATCCTAATGTCAATACCAACTGAAAGCAGCATGGTTCAGTGGCAGCAAAAACAACTGGTTGCAAACGCCAGGGCAAGAAAAAGCCTTCAGTAGCACAGAAGTATGTGCAGATAAGGCCAGAATTTCCCTCGACTTGGACCCTGGCTCCTTCTACAATCAATGCCTCTTCCCTTTGCCAAGCTAAGAATAGCTGTTATACATTTTCCCCTCATAAAATCGTTTTTTTTAAAAAAAAGTATTAACGTTACTACATATTTATAGATAACGTTATTTCCCAATTGCGGCTTATAACAGTTATAAATGTTTCTTTGACAAATCCAATTCGCGTGCCTGTTGTGTAGAAAAAAATCCTAAACGCTTCATTATTTAAAAAGTAGTATTCTTCACTAGAATTCCTTACTTTCAATGAAAGAAAGTCTTCACTATTAGGGGAAAAGCGGCGCTGATAGCTAAAATTTGAACTAAACGCAGTAGCAATAACTTTACGAATCTGTACAGTATTCTTCGGGCGATGAACTGATTTTTTCAATAATGCATTATTTCATGAGTTTGTCACAAAACTAAATCTTTCATCTAACGTGGTGCGAGCCCGTGCATTTAGATCAGCATTATGACAGATATTTGTCCGCCGTCTGTGCATTTGGAGCGAACGTTTTAACGATAATCCAATGGTTACCCACACTTGTTTGAAACAATCTTTTCATTCTCTATTTACTCCTGCCCTCTACTGACGTTATTTATGTTTGCAGGATTTTCCGAAGTTAAATTTGTCAATTTTTTTCTACCTTTACCTGAGTTGGCCAATATGAAGATAATCACTATTTTTTCCCCTTTGTGAATAGTCTTCGTTGTTTACTCTCAACATCGAATTTCACTCCAAGCTTTTAGATTCGGACAGCACAAAAATATATCAATTTCCCAGTAGCCATTAAGATCTGAATTTGACTGGACGAATGAATTGCCTGAAGAGTACATTTTAAACATCCCGGTATAAATGTTGTTATATAGATTTACAGTACATTGCAAAAATCCAGACGGAAAATTTACGTGCTCGATAGATAATGTAGAGAATGTTGCAAAGCAGTTTTATAGATATTAATAATATTACTGTATTATAATTAAACACAATTGATCCGTTTATCGAATAAAGAAAATGATAGTTTTATTCCAATTGCAGGTTACAATAAAGACGTGGTCTGGCCAGCTAATTGGTTTGGTTTCGATCATGTCAGCTCCGACCCACTGAACAAGACCGGGGTCAGCCTCCTGGCATTTCTAAAAGTGGACTTCCACAAAGACTCGCTCGATTTGTCTGGGACTTCGTTGCCAGTATCACTTACTCAAAGACTAGCAGTTCACATTGAGTACTGAAGCTTAAAACGAGAGCGGTATCCCAAAGACATATCAACAGATTGTTAAAATATCACACGAAAAAACATGCAAACTCCTGTCTCTGTCCGATTCAGTATAATGAATGCTTTAAATCATTATTTCTATTGCCCCCGTTTTGCATTTCCGGAAAGTTGTCTTCTGTAAGAATCGAAATGCTGAACGCTTGCATTTTACTGTAAGGTTAAGTTTGACCAAGTACTTAATTTGGTCCATTTTGGCATGGAATATACCTCGTATGAGCCGACGTACAAGTGAACCGGATCGATGCGGACGCGAAAGAAGCTCTTAGTATTGAGGAAGATCACAGGAAACAACTGCATCCAGTCTCTCGCCATTAGATTTCTTCTCGTTTCAGTTTTCCATCATATAGATGTATCTCCTTAGTTTTCTGAACACCGGCGACAAAGCCTTTTTTATATTTGCAGGTTAATGTTCCATTAAAAAAAACATAAACGCAGATAGGCGCAGGATTCAATAACTTAAATGAGCGGTCGGCGCTGAGAATATATCTTTGTGCATCTCTGGTAGCGATAAAATGAAACGCAATGAAGGAAAACATATTAAGTCTTATCCTATTTACCTTCAATGTTTTCGTTCCTGACAACGTGGTAGCAATTTCAAACAAACTAATATGACAAGACCCTTCGGAAATCACACCAAAAAAATAATCAGATTGAATGAATGGTGCACTTTACTGTATGAGAAGAACGCTAGCAACAAAACCAGACTTTTCCCTCTGCAGCTAGTTTTGCATCGCCAGAAGGCTGAATGGACTGAAACTACACACAGGTTCGGCAGCAGGGCAGCGAACTGGGATGAAGAGGGAAGAAAATAAGAGGGAGAGGAGAACGGTGCAGTCCGCAAGAGTCGTCTGGAAACTCAGCAAAGCGGTGCATTTTAAATGTTACTGCATACTCTATAACATTACATGGAAACAAATTGAAACAATTTTCCGGAGAGTTTGGAGCATTCGTTACTTTTGCGAGAAATTTTTAGCATTAAACTCCCCTTTCGGAGAAGCAAAACTTTTTTAAAAAAGTTTAACCTGGGCTTGTTTGTATAATTATCGCAGTTTAAAGCTGACCAATTCCTTGTTTATTATATTAAGACATCACTCAACATGTAGGTACGTATTTTAATATTTTCCCAACAAGATCTACCATTTAGTTTATAAGAGACGGCCCTACTTCATACTTTGAAAGGAAATGGGGACATCCATCGTTCGATTTCACAATAATAATTCCTAATTGCAGAATCTATTGTGAAGAGAATTTATGACTGCACAGCAGGAAGGAGAGCAAAGATTTACTGCACGAAGGTGGAAAGGATTTCTGAAATAGCCTAATCATGAATAAGAAAGGGATGGAGCCCCTGATTAGGAGATAGTGATTGGAGATGGGGGGAGGAAGATGGAGTTCTACCGGAAGTTTCCCACTTGCTCAAAGTCCCCTTTCACCTTCAGCTATACGGTTATTATTCTGTGCATTTTCCTCTCTACTGACATTGCAAGGGGCAAGCTTGCGATCTGGAATTTGCTTGTAACATTTTATTGCTCTTGATTCCCCGTCCACAGGATTGCTTTTCAAAACAACAGACTAGGGAGTTGTCAACAATTTCTGATGTGGTCGGAAAGGTATGAATGATATTCAATAATTCCAAAAGATCAATTTTTGCAATGCCTTTTCGTCCAGAGACCCTGTCTGACTGTTGTCATCCAGAGTTCACGTCAGACAATTAAACAATGCGAACAGTATTACCCCATGACAATAGTGGCAACACTTCCAAAATGTTTAATTTAAACCCTGTGGTCGTCGAAGGCACACTATAGATTTGAGTCAATCTTTTAATCCCTGTAGAAAATACATTTGACTATATAAAACAGTGTTTAAACATTAATCAGTGAATTGCGGGTTGCAGAATATGTTGGGAGATTCCAAGGATTTCAGTTATTGCAGAAATGTAAATCCTCTCTTTATGAATTCAAGTCCAACTAGGCACAACATTCTCTGAACAATCAATTTCGAATCATTCAATCAATTTCTCTCTAACAAATTACGTTGACCTACAATAATGACTTTAAACACAGATTATTTATAATAAAACCATATACCACACTATAACTTCTATCTCTTTCTCGAATTTATTTCTGTGAAATTATATGAAGAATGGCTAGTCAAAAAAAATTCTATTGTTAAAATATTTCCTTCAATTATTTGAATAACCATAATGTTAATGTCAGCTAAGCAACAGAAAGAGTTTGCATTTAAAGATTGGTTTCAGTGTAATCCTCGGTGCCTGTCAAACCCAACTGTCCCTTTACAGCCAATGAAACACCAATTTGTGAACAGGAAGACCTCACAAACAGCAATATGATAAAGACCATATGGTCTGTTTATTTAGAAATGTTGATTGACAAGAAATATTATCAATGCGTAGCAGACAGATGAGGGAAAAACCACTTTTTACCTCTTGGCTAAGTGGAGGGCAGACCCAATGAGTAACGGACTTCAGCAGATTACTGAAGCTCCTCAAAGTTTGGAAATAAAGTACAACCCAACTTCTCAGTCCAACAAGAAAAATGTATAGAATGTAAGTAACAAAAGAATAGTTTTGCTTTTTTTTAAGAGTCATAGAGATGTACAGCACAGAAACAGACCCATCAGTCCAAAATAAAATTCCCCATTAAAATATTGCAAACCAGAAAACCAATTAATTGAAGTGCAGCTATTAAATGTTCCCGTGTAGTAGATAAAGTATTGTAAAATTAATTTGAAGTATTCTACCTCATTCAGCCGATTACTATGTTATAATGACTGTTGTAAAATAAAGCAATTTGTCAAAGTGGAATGTTATTTGTTGAGTATGTGCTGTTTGTTAAATGGACATTCTAACCTAATGCGGGTCAATGTGACTTGAACATCACATAACCAATTATGAAATTGGGCTGTGAAATGCAATATATTTTCATTATGTCTCCCATGATAGGTTATCTGGGATGTTGTGGGTGACAAAAAAAAATTAATGTGTTGAATTTATGTGTTTGACTTGGTGAGTTTCTGCTGCACGAAGAGATGCAGGAAATCAATATTATGAGAAAGATTAGATATTTATGCACTTAATACAAAGGAGATTGAATTCTGCTTCCCAACACAGAAATTGATTTTCCTCTAGCATAGGATTTCTTACTTGTCTTGAAGGGAAATAGAAAGGAAAGAATTTTACAGGGATGAAAATTCATATTAACAAATAGAATCAGTTATCCTGATACATTGTTGAAGTTTTGTTTGCATTTTCTCAGATAAGCAGGAGTATTTTGGGTTACAGTTGCATGATATATTTTTCAAGCTCCCATCCATCATCTTATTCAAAGACTAAGAAGTGCTTATAGCTTCTCTTTTACAGAGCTTCAAGGCTCCAGTTTTTCAGTTTCCACATAGTGATGTCAGCAATTTCCATGGAAAACACTGCAGCTGTCAGTAACGTGCCTGGATCATAAGTGTTTTCCACTCATCACAGTTTCCAATTATAATATACTGTGTATATTTTTTGATAATTATTTACTTTGTCAAACAGCCTCTTTAGAGATTATGACTGTTCCAATATATGTCTAAATTTCAACAAACAAGTAACTAGAAAAAGAACAGCTGATTCCAGTCAGCCCAAACTGTAATGTCTTCTTACAAAACCACTGACCATATCTATGCCATTGCATTGTGTGGAAGTTTTGAACTATTTCTATAGTGTACGTTGTTAGTGCTTAGCATTGCCATAACTATAAATCAACCCTAGTTGGCAAACATTGGAAACACAAAAGTTTAGCAGCAAATTTTCTTGTGATTTTATTAAAATAGGGAGCCTGGAAGAGATTTAGTAACAATTAAGAAGGCTAATAGTTTTTAAAAAGTCTGTCGTGGACAACAAAGTGGACATAGACAATTCTGATTTCTATACACTGGAGTTGGAGACCTTCTGACTCTTTTGCAAAGCAATTTTTGGTATAAATGGTTTTAGAAAGTTATGGGGTAATTTGTGTGTCAGTTCTCAATCTAGAAAAACTTTGACCACTAAATAAATTAAGTGCATGCACTCCATATTGTAAACCAAAGCTATACTGTAAATCTGGATTTCAAAATACTCAAGCAATTTCTTGGACTACCTGGAAACTTTCACAATATGAAATGGATTTTTTGAAGATATAAAAGGAAAAAGCAAGTGTTCTCAAAACATTTCTTAACATAAAAATTAGACTTGGAACATTGCATAACACATGGCCTATACAGCACATATTGTCACAGGCGTATATTGTTGAGCAGACGGGGTTAGAAAGCTCATTATCAAGGGTTTACATTGAAGAGTTGTACATTGAAGCCAGATGATGAGTCTCAGGTTGTTAGCTATAGGAAATTGCATCAAAGTTTCTTCATTTTGGCACAAACCTCAGTCAGAAGATAAGGATCAGTCGTGATTTAGAGACTACATTCAAACGTGAGTAATGTATCACACACTTTCCAGCAGAGACATTTTTATTGTATCTTTAAAATAAACCATTTTTGTGGAGACATGCACAAGGGAGGAATATACAGCATCAAGCATTAGCAGAATAGTTATTCTTGTTTTCATATTATTCATAGAAAATGTTGATCAACAATTCCACAGCCGTAATTTTGAATGGATTTTGTACTTTACTCATGAAATACCAAAACAATGGCTTCTTTCATGTGAAGAAGTGTTTGCATTACATTTGCATTGCATAGCCATTATCCTATGAATATCTGGTTGCACACTTGCAGAGCTTTGCACAGGTTGCTTTGATTTGAATATTTCATTCAATTTAGCTAGGCCTATATGTCAGAAAGGGAACCATTTCATGCAACAAGCTGTATATGTTGATTCAATTGATTTTCAAATCTGATTTCAAGAATGTTCATCCTATCATAATAGTGTCAGAGCAAAAGAAAGTCTCCTGTAAACAAATAGCACATTCCATTTTTTTTTCTTCACATGAGAAGGATCGAATAGCATGGGGGCAGCTCTATCAAGCTGAATAAGAATATTTTCCTCAACTGCTCCAGACTGCTTAGTTCAGGCAAACAGACCTAGCCTCCATCAAATCAAAATACTTTGATTGTTGAATATTTGAAATAAAAACTGAAAATGCTCAAAATATCCAACAAATCTCGCAAATCTGTGGACAAAGAAATGAAATTATCACTTCATGTCAACTCATTTTTCATCAGAATTGCAATTGTGACCTGCAGTCAAGAGCAGGATACAGTCAGGAGGCTTTGGCCATGTTTTGAATTTGAATCCAAGTTTTTGAAAATGTAATACTCAAACATTATAATGATTCAGATAACTTTGACAACCTGAATGTAAGAGTTAGGTATTGCCTCACAACAAGATAGTGAGTCGTTCTAACCACCAATATTATCATATCTCATTGTGACAATCTACTCACGATCTACTTTGATAGAGGACATGCTCATTTTCCTTGTCACTTTACCATTTAAATTTTTTTATACAGCCATGCTAGTTAAGCCTTTTGCAGCTGGGACCCATTCCAGCAAATACAGAAATGTTTCTCATCATAACGCAATTGAGCATAATTCAGAACCAATATAAAGAGAATTATTGTCAAGACTGGGGTAGGTAGATAGTTTTCTTCATATTAAGGACAAGAAGGAATTCAAGGATAATGCAGGAAAATGTTGGAGTAACAGATCACTATGATCTCATTGAATGGTGAGATGGTCATGAAAGGCTGCATGGTCCACTCTGACTCCTATTTCTTATGTTTTCATTGTAAACAATAACAATTGTCTAAAAAAACACTGTTGAAGAATTTTTAAAAAGCTTCCAAGGAACTGGATATATTTGAGTTGTTGCAATTATCCTTTCATTTGGTTTTTAATTCCATTATTTATACATTGTGCAATTTGCTGAAAATAATTATCCGGACCGCAGATTCCAAAATTCTAAGCACAAATTGAGAGTCTCACTTAGTTTTCAAAATGGTTGGTTATAAGAAGTAAAGCTCCAGTGGAATAAACATAATTGTTTGAATTTAGAATTAGTCCCTTGTCTGGGATAGAGTAGTCTATGTTTCACTATACACTTAATCTGGAATACGCATGTGAAAGTGATTGCAATTGTGGAACCAATGGCATTCTCTGATGATAACTTTCCCCATCATCTTGAAGTAATTTCTCTGCTACTCGGTCCGCTGAGTGGGCTGCCAGTATCAAGAACCTAGCCACCACCCATCACATAGATGACCAATTATGAAACCGACTTCCAAAAAATTGTTGAGTCAACCTCATTGCTATTTGGTCCCAATACTGGGTTTTTGAAGCCCACGGTAAATCCAGCACCATTTTCAGACAGACATGCAAATCACAGAACATTGTGTTTATTACACAGTTATTTACATTTAAAACTTAGTTTTTACATTATTTTCTTGATCTAAATTTTTCACTTTATCTGAGAGAAACTTAATTTTGTTACAATGCCTTTAAATCATTAAGAGTTATCAGCTGTTATCTGATCCTGTTTAAAACATTGGATCTTGCTTTAATTGAATGTAAGTTGCTTTCAAAATTGCTAAACCAATTGTCTTCTTCAGCCATCTCATTGCTTGGAACCTGTCATCCATCAAACCAGACAACTGTGATAACGTTGAGTCCTCCTGAATATTTTATCCTGGGTGCATTAGTTCTAGCCGATAGCATTTCTTTTGTTGCAGTAGGGAGTTCAAATAATTACAGATTACATAATTTCAAATTTTATTCGATTTGGCTCTTGAGAATCAAGGTTAAGTTTTATTATAATAGCAAAGTAATTGAACGCATCATCTTGGTGCTATGATGCAGCATTTAGTTAACAATAGACTGTTAATTGATGCTCAGTTTGTGTTCTGCCAGGCCCACTCAACCCTGATCTCACTGCAGCCTTGATCCAAAAATGGAGTTGAACTCAAGAGGGGAAGTGAAGGTTACTGGTCTTGACATGAAGACAGCATCGAGTGAGTGCAGCATCAAGAGGTCCTAGCAAATTCTGAGTTAGTGGGAGTCAGCGAGAAAACTCTCCAATAGTTGAGAATCATACTTAGAAGATGACTGTGGTTCTTGGAAATCAATCAGTTCAGCTGAATGATATGACTGCAGGTGTTCCTTAGGGTATTGTCCTTGACTCAACCATCTTTAACTGCTTTATCAATGCCCTTTCCTCTTTCATAAGCTCAGAAGTGTGCATTTTAGTTGATGTGTCCACAATGTTCAACATTATTCTTGACTCTTGTAATATTGAAGTGATTAACATTCATGTTGTACAAGTGCTATGCAATGACTATTGCCAACAAAATGGTATCCAACCATTATTCCATGACTCTCAGTGGCTGAATTACTCCACTACCAACATCCTGGGGATTATCACTGAATGAACTGGACCAGCCATTTAAATACTGTGGCTACAAGAGCTGGGAATGAATAATGTATCTCCTGACTTCACAAAGCCTACAAGGTACAAATCAGGAGAGTGATGTAATATTTTCCATTTGTGTCGATGAGTGCAGTTCCAACACAATTCAGAAAGCTCAATAACATATAAAACAGCTAGCTTATTGGCACCCTGTATAACACAGTCAGAGCAGTGTGCATCATTTGCAACATGCACTATATAATGACTCATCAATGCTTCTTAGACATCACCCTCCAAATCCACATGCTCTACCATGTAGAAGGGGAAGCAGATACCTGGGAATACCACCACCAGCACTTTTGTCTCAAAGTTACACACAAGCTGATTCCAAACTCTTGCTGTTCCTTTCCTCGAATGCTAGATCTTGGAATGCCCTTCCCAACAGGCATGTAGGATGTCCCTACACATAGATTGCAGTAATTGAAGAATGCAGCACACTCAAAGGGAAAGGTCTGAGGAAGGGTAACTTGACCCAAAATGTTAACTTTGGTTTCCCTGCACAGATGGTGCCAGACCTGCTGAGCTTTTCCAGTAATTTCTGCTTTTGTTTATAAGCAAATAATATATTGTATTGAAATACATTATTTCTAGAGTTGGAAATGCCACCTTTTGGAATAGGCGTTAAGCCAAAAGGCATGGCCTACCTGTCATTTAGATAAGAAAGAGCCCATGGCTATGTCGAAGAAGGCATTCTAGTTTTCATGATGTCCCACCCAACACTTACCCCTCAATATCATCATTAAATGGACTATTTGGTGATGGTGGTACTTCTGTTTATGGAATCTTGTGGTTAGCAAACCGACTGTCGTGCTTCCTATTGTACAGTAGAGGCGGTACTTCAAGAAAGTATTCAATTGGTGACGAAGCACTTTGCAGCATCCTCAGATGATTAAAGGCATTGATTTTTCTTTCTATTTATGAATTAAGGTCAGAGCAGGGAAACAACAAAGTCAAAGCATCATACCTCACAGCTTTGAATGTAATTATTTTTGAGTAAATTAATAGGTCATTTAAGTGATACAGAGTGGCAAGTCCACAATCCTTGTACTATTGTACTACTTCACGAGGTGTTTGTACAGAGAGAAAGTTGTATGCTGGGTGTTCTTGTGTTAGATGTAAATAGGTCTGCCAAAAAGCAGACAAAGTTTTGTACATAATAGTTACGACAAATGTTTAATGTTTTGAATTCCATTAACTTTAAGAAACAAAACTAAGAATTGAAAACAAAGATGCATGCAAATGTATTGGTGCTTCATGAAGTTGCTTATTTTAATTAAATCAAAGTGCTGAGCTGAAGATTAACAGGTAATTATTTTACATATAAGTTAACACAGCAAACACAACAGGGAAGGATACTCTAAATCTTGAAAAATATTCAAGCAGTTAGTTTATTTACTTCTTTTAAAAAAAAATCGCTTGAGAGGAACTGGGTAGCACAGTGAGTTAGCACAACTGTCCTTTCGCCTGGGTTTGAATGCAGCCCAAGTTAATGGAATGAAAGGTTCTTCTCTGTAAAAGCTGTAAGAGGCTTCAGTGAAGTGAATATGAACAGTCCCAGTCCATTTCTTAGCCCAGAGTCCGAAGCACAAAACTGACCACAAATTGGCAATCTCACTTCGGTCATGAGGACAATCAGAGTAGGAAATGGAAAGTATGTGCTTGGCAGCAAAGGGAATGGTTCAGGGGTTAGGATTAGGTACCTTATTGGAATGGAGTACAAAACCTATACTGTGCTACATCCAATGTGATTCACTGGTAATGATCAAGTTTATCTTTGCAGATATGTCTGCTGTAAATGTAATTCTATCTTTTGTTAAAGTTAAACTAAAAGTAACTCTATCATACACAAAGGGCAGAAACATGCATAGAACTCATTGTAATAAATAGTTGTACATTTTCTATAGGTAAAGTTATAGAAATTTGAAGGTTCAACACAATCTCACTAGTAAGAATGCAACATCAAATAGCACAGTAATTCTTTTTTCCTCAGTTGTTTCAGCATCACAAGGCCAAGTGATAATGCATAATGCCTCACTTTATTATATTCCTACCACTTCATTTTGGAGAAAGTGAGGACTACAGATGCTGGAGACCAGAGTTGAAAAATGTGATGCTGGAAAAGCACAGCAGGCCAGGCAGCATCCGAGGAGCAGGAGAATCGACATTTCGGGCATAAGCCCTTCTTCAGGAATTCCTGAACAATAGCTTATGCCCGAAACATCGATTCTCCTGCTCCTCGGATGCTGCCTGGCCTGCTGTGCTTTTCCAGCATCACATTTTACCACTTCATTTTGTTTGGCTCATGCATTACTTTATTTTGTTACTTTGCTGCTGAAAACTGAAGTGCAAGAATGATAAACAAAAAAATGTTTGACAATTGGTACCATTTTTCATGAAACATAAATATTGCTTTCGGCTCAAATTTTCCCATCAGACGATTTATAAACGGAGCACTTGTACAAAACCCATATTGGCTGTTTGCATTTCATTCAAAACGGACACTGGTTTCTCAAACAAAACTGGGAATGTTGATTAGCAATATGTAGAATGAAAGCAGAAACTAAAGAATTTTAATAAAACATCATAAATGTCTGATTGTACAGGTGCATATAATATTTTGACTGCCAATTCCCCACTCTTACATGGGCACTGAGAATGTTCAATAATTTTGAACACTTTCACAAGTTCAAAAATATGGATACTTCCATATTCAGAAGTTATATTAAAAGTATGCATTAATATAATTTAAAATACAATATGACTAGTAGCAACAATCCTAACTGCAATACAATTATCCATCCTTTGAAAGACAGAAAAACAGTCACTTCTAATATAGCATATAAAGACACAACTGTTAATCTTCTTTGGAATATGTTGTGATCAGGGGAAATTCTGCCTCTCGGGCAATGTAGAGAGAAAACAATTGATGTGAAAGATGTCTGAGTCAGTATGACAAGTCTTCGTAAAGATCAGGTAAACCCTAACCTTCCTGGGACTTAAGACCCTTGAATTTATCCCGTTAAACTCTTATCTCCTTGTAACTTCCCTAAAGAAAAATGAGTAGAAAGATATTTAAATTTTAGTTCATAATGTATTCTCTTCAAAGCCTCCTATAGACTATTGGGTTTGTAAAATTGTAGAATCATAGTATGATACAGCATAGGAAGAGTCCATCAGGTCCATCACGCCTGTGTACACTCTTTCAAAAGAATGTCTGCTCAGTCTCATTCTTTGTTCTCCCTACTGCTATATAAACCTTTCCCCTTCCAATATTCCTCTGACTGACCCTGCTTCAAATATTCTTTCAGGCAGTAGATTCCGTTTGGAACACCCTGAGCAAGGCCTGGACTCATCTCACAGTCTGCCTTTGTTTTTGTGTGCTGGGAGCCCCTGAGCAAAGGTTAAACCCCTGGACTTACTGAAGCCTACTGATAAATATGACGAGCTTCCTGGCTGGAACGGCTTGGCAAGCAGCAGTAATTTTGGTCTGGGATCTCTGTCTAAAGGGACAAAGTACAAAAAGACAAGGCGAGACAGAACACGAATGCTGTGAGTGAGTGCTATCAGAGTAAATGAAGAGCCTGAAAGTGCAGCTTGGTCCAGTCCATGAGCTAGGTGCATGCCCCTGAACACACTGTGCCCTTGCTGCAGCATTACAAATAATAATCCAAGGTGCACCACTGAAGTGCATAAGTGGTTTAATCCCAAGCATTCTTAGAGGCCGGAATGTGTTGAATGACAATGTCCATGGAGTGAGCTAGAAGTGGCCAGGCAATATCAGGATCAGGGTGAGGAGCTGAATGATGGGCAGCACATGCCTGTCTTGGCTCTTGGTGCCTTATTGCAGGCTATTTTCATCTTGGAATGAGAGAGAGGGCAGGAATTATTGGAGATGAGAGTAGGTAGCCCAGCTAATACTGTAAGTGCAGGTGGGGAAGTGTCCCAGTGAGGATCAGGAAGTGCAGACTCAGTAGTGTCGGGCGTTGAGGTGGGCAACAATAAATGGAGAAGACGTTCAAGCAATAGTGAGAATTATAGAGCATGAGCCTTGGTGGGAGGTGGGTGCAGTAGCAGAGACAGAGTAAGTATGTGGTATCTGAAAGAAGATGGTGGAACTTCTCCTTCACCCAATATTGCTGAGCATTCCTTCAGATAGCTGAGACTGCTCGAAGCACGGCAGTGACCTTGCACCTGGATGGCATGGTCTGGTACCATGGCCTCTACTGCTTGTGTTGGGGGGGGGTAGGAGGAAGCCCAACATTAGCATTACCATGTCCAGAGAGCTTCAAGGCATCTGCTTACAAAGTGGGGCACTGATTTCCCCTGTCTATCATTTCCAGGGGAAATGTCAGCAACTGTGAAGGGCAGCTATGGACTGGCAGTGCTTATCCAGGTGCACAACAGACTGAAAGATGGTGCAGATGCCAGGATGTCAATGATTTCTGGGATATCCATTGACTGGGAAGTTGTTCAGCGAATGACATGTGGTAAGATGAGTGATAATCGGATGGGAAGGACACTTTTGGAGCATGGTAGGTAAGTAATGAGGTAAGTTTGATATGAAAGGATGAGAGAACTCACTTGGCCTCATGGTGATTAGCCTTCCAAAAATTCAATACAACTGTGGATTCAGCCAAAACTTCTACAATTTAGCCCAATAACTTTAGACAACAAAAGTAAATTTAGGAACTAAAGATAGCTATGATACGGCCATTTCGATATATAGTATTCTTGATCAATTTCTTGTATTTCTGGGGTTCTCATTTCTTGTATATCCAGTACAATGCGTTTGTCTAATAGCACATGCAGATGGCTCAGCACTGTAGCTCATTGGTTAGCACTGCTGCCTCATAGCACCAGGGACCTGGGTTCAATTCCCGCCTCAGGCGACTGACTGTGTGGAGTTTGCACGTTCTCCCCGTGTCTGCGTGGGTTTCCTCCGGGTGCTCCGGTTTCCTCCCCCAGTCCAAAGATGTGCGGGTCAGGTGAATTGGCCATGCTAAATTGCCCGTAGTGTTAGGTAAGGGGTATATGTAGGGGTATGGGTGGGTTGCGCTTCGGCGGGTCGGTGTGGACTTGTTGGGCCGAAGGGCCTGTTTCCACACTGTAAGTAATCTAATCCAAAGATGTGCAGGTTAGGTGAATTGGCCATGCTAAATTGCCCATAGTGTTCAGGGATGTGCAGGTTAGATACATTAGTCAGGAGTAAATGTAGAGTAGTAGGGGAATGGGTGGGTTACTCATCGGAGGATCAGTGTGGACTTGTTGGGCCAAATAGCCTGCTTCTGCACTGTAGCCATTCTAGGATGATCCATGAGGTGGTTCCACAGTCAGAGAAATTTGCACTGATTTTCAATGGCATCATCACTGAACTCCTCACTGTCAATATCCTCATGATTACCACTGACATGAAATTGAACGGACTAGCCATAGAATATTATAGTTACAATAGCAGGTCAGAGTCTGGGAACTCTGTAGTGAGTAACTCACCTCCAGACTTTCAAAAGCCTGTCTACAAGGCAGAAGTCAGCTGCGTGGCAGAATATTTTCTATTGCCTGGATGAGTGTAATTCTGAAGAACCTCAGATGACCAACCAGGATTAAGGAGCCTGTTTAATTGGCACCTCACCCATCACATTCAGCATTCACTCCCTTCACCACAATAGTTGTGGTGTATACCACTTACAAGATGTACTACAGTCACTCAGCAAGACTTCTCTGATGACACCTTCCAAACTTCTACCTCTGACCTCTATCACATAGGGACACTAGATTGGCAAATCTAAGAAGGCACCATATAGCCTGTAGCAGTTCAAGATGCTGGTTCACCACCACCTTCTGAAGGGCAATTAGGGATGAGCTGTAAATGCTCGTCTAGTCAGTGATTCCCACATTCCATGAATGTGAACAAATAGTTTTGACCTTTCCCTGGTCCCCTTTAAAAGTTATGAAGCTTACACATAGTCTTTTATGACATTTTTGTGGGCAACATCTGCCATATAATATTTTAATCCACTGAACAAATGTCTGCTAAAGATCAGATTTGTTCAAAGATCCAAATGAAAAGCTCCATTCAGTCCAATCAAATGTTGGTACAGCATGCAGAAGACCACCAGCACTGAGCAATGAACCTTCACTTTAATATTTTTAAGATCAAGTACCTTATGGATGTTATTAAAGTCATGTTGATGTTATATAAAATGCAGTTGGCTCCAGTGTACATATTTCAAAATTATTTTCTGTCATCCTGATGCCAATGTCTTGGCTAAAATTTTGCAACCTACCTAGAGTTGGCTGGTCTTTCATGCAGTCCACAACAGCTTTTTTATGCACTTAATTTTTTTTTAAAAGTCTCCGATGACACAAGGTTTGACCACATGACGGAAGGATGAATATCGATTTGAAAGGAGTAATTTAAAGTATTTATCAAAAAATGAGAATTAGAATCAATTGGGGAAAGCTCTGTATAGCCAAATATCTGCTATCAAACATATTAAATAGTATTATTCAGTTCTAATACTGCAGCATTCTCTCATTTACCATCTGTCAGCAAGGCAGAGTATATACAAATACAAATATTCTCTGTATTTTATGAGTTGAGTATCAATTATAGGTAAACCTTTAGCTTTTTAAATATAGAATTCTAAACTATTCAACTGTGTTCAAATTATTCCAATTGCTGATCCAAGTACAATATAAAAACACATAAAACTTTTCAAAGTGTAAAATATTTCCCCAGTTATCAGATTGCTTTCCCATATATTTATATACTTATAAGGATTTAGCTTCTAAAAAAATTTAATCTGTATGATTCATAATGAAAGTGGCAGATAAATTCAGTTTTAATCAATTATCTTGTGGATCTCCCAGTATGTTGCACTCTTATTTAAAACAAAAGAACAGTGGCATTGAACAGGCATGTAGATAAAAGGAGAAACAATATCCTGCACTTATTATATGAGTTACAATAGTTGTGAGTGTAATATAAACAGTCTATTAAATAAATGTTTTCCAGTGCATCTGAGTCAGAAATATGTAGAGTCACTTATTAATTACTAATCCAGGCTGACACATCTGTACAGTACTTGGGGAGTACTGCATTGTTAGAGGTGAACACAAGATCTGATGAAGAATAGTGGGATTCACCACAGTTTCATCACTAATATTCATTCATCAATCATCATGACTAAAAATAAATCACATTTACCTACATTTACCCAATTTCTATCAGTGGGACCTTGCTTATAAGCATTGCATTTCTAAGAGGAAATTCCAATCAGAACTCTTTCAGAAATGCAGAACTGCACTTGCATTCTAGCAGGTTTTTTTCTCTCATGCATAACGGTGGCACAGTGGTTAGCACTGCTGCCTCACAGCGCCTGAGACCCGGGTTCAATTCCCGACTCAGGCGACAGACTGTGTGGAGTTTGCACGTTCTCCCCGTGTCTGTGTGGGTTTCCTCCGGGTGCTCCGGTTTCCTCCCACATTCCAAAGATGTGCGGGTCAGGTGAATTGGCCATGCTAAATTGCCCCTAGTGTTAGGTAAGGGGTAAATGTAGGGGTATGAGTTGGTTGCGCTTCGGCGGGTCGGTGTGGACTTGTTGGGCCGAAGGGCCTGTTTCCACACTGTAAGTAATCTAATCTAATCTAATCTAATCTAAACTGTAGGGAGAAGGTGGGTGGTGGTGGGAGGGTGGGTTTAGCACGTCAGTAAGTAGGATGCCAAATGGAAAGGAGGAAGGGGGTAGAGTGCAAGGGTGCAAAGTGATAAAGGGAAGTCAGGTCAGCGATGCAGTGTTTTGGGTAGGTTGGGGTGAATGGGTAAATTTGGACCTGGTGGAGGATGAGGAAGCTGGGTGTTCTAGTCTGGCAATGGGAATACAGAGGAGTTGGTGTGGGGGTAATGAGTCCAATAGCAGTTAGTGCTGGGGTGGGTGTTTCCAGTCCAGGTTTGATGAGGGAGGGTATTGAGTCTGGTCTAATGGTCTGTGGTAGGGGCAGGGGAGATGGAGTGGGGAGGGTGATGGGGGAATTTGAGGGTGAATTGGTGTGGTTCTGCTCGCCGAGCTGGAAGTTTTTGCTGCAAGCGTTTCGTTCCCTGGCTAGGGAACATCATCAGTGCTGTTGGAGCCTCGTGTAAAGCGCTGCTTTGATGTTTCTTCCGGTATTTATATTGGTTTGTTCTTGCCGCTTCCGGGTGTCAGTTTCAGCTGCAGTGATTTGTATGTGGGGTCCAGGTCGATGTGTTACACGAGGCTCCAACAGCACTGATGATGTTCCCTAGCCAGGGAACGAAACGTTTGCAGCAAAAACTTCCAGCTCGGCGAGCAGAACCACAACAACGGATACCCGAGCTACAAATCTTCAATCAGATTTTAAGGGTGAATTGGGATCGGGTCAGGCCTGCTCTGATAGTGGGGGGTAGGGCAAAGTAGGCAGATCAGGGGTAAGGGGCCAATTTGGGGGGGGAGGGAAGGTCAGAACAAGCTGTGATAGGTATCAGATCAGAGTTGGGATGTAAGGGGTCTGGTGGAGATTGGTTAGACATGAAGCAAGAAGGACATCTGTCAAATAGTCACTCAGGAGTTCGCCTAAGTATTTAATAGTCTAACTTTTCTTGAGTAACGATTTTACTTAATTAATCATAACCAACTAAATTCTCTAAGTTAAATTAAGACTTTTGAAGTGTTCCCAGCAAAGAGGAATTGCCCAACAGAGTCTTCAATTCCCCAGACAATTCATTAGGAATGTGCTCTAATGGGGATTCTGCAGGGTTCCCAATTGGAACTCCGGCCTACGCTGGGTAACAGCTATCTGGCCTGTGGGTAATCTAGGTCATTATGTTTCATCTGCCTCTTTTCCTCATCACCTACTCCTACCTTCACCAGATTCCAGAATGAAATCTGGCTTGATAGATCATATTTTGTTTGTTTTTTTATTCTTTAATTTAAAAACGGTGGTCTTTCACTGAAACATAAATACACAAAACAAAACAAAACTATCTGAGCATAACACAATTTAAAGACTTCAAACACTGCAAAACAAATTCCCATCTACTCCATAACACTATCACTTTGCAGTTAACCAAAAGCCAGAGAAAATTCCCAATCAAAACTGTTTCATTTAACTTCTGGTTGTGTGAGCTGTTAAGCCTCATTATTTGACTTGCACAACTGTGAGCTCTTCACACTGAAGTAATGTATTTTCTTAACTGAGCCAAACAAGCTCTTTTTCCAAGGATAAGATATTCTTACATCTGACTTCAGCAGGTGTCCATCATACTAAATTCAGAAGCTGTTACATTTAAAGAAACTTGCTTATCCAAGCTTCTGCTAAACTAATGGCTTAATGACTTTTCCTTCTGCTGTTCTGAAACCTCACAACATAAACATTCTAAAATAATTTTCCAGGAAGTCTTCAGTCATCTGTTCCCTGACATTATCTTGTTTAAAATCATGCTACAGAAAAAGCTGATGTAGTTAATTAATAAACCCATTGAACTGGAAACAAATTCATATACCACTATATTAAAATCTAAACTCTTTAAGATTCTAAAGCCATACACCTTTCATCATCCAATTTCCACATTTCTTTTAGGCAGCCACTGTGCAGTTCCACTGTCTACCTGCACTGTCCTGGATAACAGTTATTCTTCAGTCATTATCACCAAAATAAATGAACTATTATTTGTCTCATTGCTGTTGTGCAGTCTTGTTGTGAGCAAACTGACTGTTGCATTTGGCAGTGAAGCACTTCAGTACATCCTGAGACTGCCTATGATCTTGTTTATAATTCTATATTTTTTACCATTTATCTCTCACAATACACAAAACAGTATTAAATCTATTGTTAGCTCCAAGACAAGGTGGTGATGTAGTAATGATGTCACTGAACAAATAATCCAAAAACCCATGTTAAACTTTTGAGGACATGAATTTGAATTTCATAGCAGATGGTGAAGCCAGAATTAAATTAAAAGAAAATCTCGCCTAATGGCAGCCATGTAACCACTGTTGATTGTCATAAAAATCCATTTGGTTCACTAATGCCTTTGAGGGAAGGGATACTATCATCCTTTCTTAGTCTGGTCTACATGGGTCTTCAGACCCACAGCAATGGGGTCAACTCTGAAGTTCCTCCTGCACAATTCGGGATGGATAATAAATGCTGACCTAGACAACAATGCCCAATATTGTGAATGAATAAAAAAAATCCTGTTCCATTCAAAGATCCCACTTTGAATTATGCCATTGCACTTCCAAGTGAGGGAAATCTGCAAAAAATAAGCTTTTCAAAATTCCTTTCACTGAAAAATATTGATTTAAATCAGATAAAAATGCTGCTTCTTTCTTGCATGTGACTAATAATCACATTCAATTGAATATGAAAGTGAAGCGTAGTAAAGTTCAAGATGTTCAGAGACCTGCAATTCAGTTTTATGATCTTTATGTATGATGTGAAGTTGTTAGAAAGTCATGAAACTTTATGTGAAAACTTTTATTTTTAAAGGCACGTTGTGGGCTGCATCAAGAATTAAGATACCAGCTGTGTTTTTTAACATTTCTTTTGATGGATTGTAACTGGGGAGCAAAAACTTTGCTTAATTTGATTGGCAAATAACCGAGAACATACTAAAAATGGAATATCACAAGGAACACAGGGACATAAACGCTATAACCGATGAATAAAAAGAAAACTGACAGTTGCTTCAATAGATTTTATAATAGCCAAAGTTAGTCCATGTTTCAGGAAAGACAGAAAGAAAATAGTAAACAATAAAAGATTGATAGCAAATGTCAGAAAAATGCTATTGTCTTACAACAGAAAAAAATTGTAAGGCAAATCTATAAGCTTTTTTTGATAGCATAGATAAAGAGGAACTAGTAAATGCAATGTATTTGGAGCTCCAAAAGGCATTTGATGAAACATTACACAAGGTTCATATGTAAGGTAAAGGTTCAGTAGCAGAGATAGGAAGTGAAGAAAAGGAAGAAGTACAATATTTTCAGGTAGTCTACTGAATGAAGTGCTACAGTAATCTATGCTGCTTCTTTCTTGCATGTGACTAATAATCACATTCAATTGAATATGAAAGTGAAGTGTAGTAAAGTTCAAGATGTTCAGAGACCTGCAATTCAGTTTTATGATCTTTATGTATGATGTGAAGTTGTTAGAAAGTCATGAAACTTTATGTGAAAACTTTTATTTTTAAAGGCACGTTGTGGGCTGCATCAAGAATTAAGAAGTTTTATCTTTCTGTCGTCTATATTAGTGACTTAGTTAAAGAGAACAAAATAATATATTTAAGTTTGACCATAATATAAAGCTAAGTTGGCATGTAAACTATGAAGTGAAGACAAAGTCGTCAAAAAGGGATACATTGTCTGCGTGGGAGACAGATGACAGATAAAATACAATAACGTGGAAAAGAATAAAGTAACTCACTTTGGCGGCAACAACTGACAACAAAATATTGTTTTACAAATATGCAGTGAAGCAGACTTCTCAGCTCTATTTTGAAAACTAAGGAGACATGCATTGTCACTATTTGCATGCTGAAATGATCGTAACAGTGCAAGTCTTTTCATCTTTTACAGGTTGTTTTATATTTAAGCATGTTATAAATTATGATTAGTTATTTATCAACATTGTCATCATATCTTAACACCTGCCAGAATAATGATTTTTTTGATAAATCAATTATCTATCTGATACATAATTATAGAACATGAGGAGGCACAGTCTTAAGAATCAGGAGCATATCATTTGAGGCTGAGATAAGGAAAAACAGCTTCACTTGACTGCTTGTGAATCTTTTGATTTCTCTACCCCAGGGGTTGTAGATGCTCCATATTTGACCATAAGACCATAAGACATAGGAGTGGAAGTAAGGCCATTCGGCCCATCGAGTCCACTCCGCCATTCAATCATGGCTGATGCGCATTTCAACTCCACTTACCCGCATTCTCCCCGTAGCCCTTAATAAGACCATAAGATTGAATTTGATTAAATTTAACAGTGAGATAAACAGAATCATGACCTCTCAAACATTAAATGGATATGGGAAGCAAGTGCGAAACTGGAGTTGAAACAAAAGCTCATCTATGATCATACTGAATGACATACCATAAGATGTAGCAGCATATATAGGCCATTTACCCCACACATCTGTGCGCTATTCAATGAGATCATGGCTGACCTTATTATTCGATCACCTTCCACCTTAACTCCGTAACACTTGATTTCTTTTAAAAATCTGCTTGTTCCAGCCTGGAAAAAAAATTAACAATCCAGCCTTACAACCCTCTGAAAGAATCAATAAATTTACTACCCTCTAAGAGAAGGAAAGCTTTCTCATCTCTGTCTTAACTGTGTGCCCTTTATTCTGAGATTATGCCCTCTGGTCTTAGACTTTCCCACAAAGGGAAACAATCTCTCTGCACCTACCTTGCCAAGCCTGAAAGAATTTGTGTTTCAGTAAGATTTCTTATTCTTCTGAACTCTAATAGGGACAAGCTCAACTCACTGAATGTCTCCTCATATACAGGATTAATGTAATGAGTAATCATTGGACTGCCTCCAGTGCTCATATATCTTTCCTTAGATAAGGGAACCAAAGCCATTACTGGCATTTCAGGTGACATCTGACTAGTTCTGAAAAAGGGTCATGGAACTTGAAATGCTAACTCTGTTTTCTCCCCACCGATCCTGCCAGACCTGCTGAGTTTCTTTCACAATTTCTGTTTTTGTGGTCTGGCTAGTGCCATGTATACTTTCAGTAAGACTTCCTTACTTTTATACTCCATTCCCTTTCAAATAAATACAAACAGTCCACTTGCCTTCCCTCTTACCTGCTGGATTTGCATGCAAGCTTCTTTCATGCACAAGGACCCCAAATCTCTCTTTGATGCAACTCTTCACAGTGTTTTCCCTTTTATATAAGATTCAGCTCCTCTATTCTTCCTTCCAAAGTGCACAAGTTCATATTTTCCTGCCGACAAGTCTATCGGACAAACTTTTGCCCACTTACTCAACATGTCTGTATCTCTCTGCATACTCTTTGTGTCATACTTACTATTTGCTTCCCCACCTGCTTTTATTTCATATGCAAACTTGGTGACAGCACATTGTTGCAAAGATAGATTCAGGTCTGAGGAGCTGAATAGTCTATTCCTGCTCCTGTTTCTTATGCTATCACACTATTCTGTCAAGATGTAAGAGTTCTTACTTAAAAATATGTGACAATGTCTTATTGCAAAATATGTTCTTTCATACATAAAATTGATGTAAGTACTATACACTGTCTAAAAACAGCATTGGGAAGCATTAACATGAATGTCAAATCAATTTAATAAATAAACAATGCTTTTACAAGCGATCACATTTGTTTCTTCATTTTAGAAATCAGATAATCCTTACTAAATCTCATCATTATAAACAACTTGACATTGACTTTATCAACTTTCTTTGTGTGTCATTTGAAAGTCTGCCATAGATAGATGCTGAATGTTCAACATCAATTATGGTAACCAGCAGCCAAGTATAACACACAGCTATTTGAAACAATTTAGTTACCCTTGGACTCATTAGTAGTCTTGCTTCCAAATTTAGTTTTGACATGGAACAGACGTTTTCCATTTAGAACTGCAACATACTGGAACCAAAAAAGGTTTAGGTCCATTACTTTCCCAGTTACATAATACTTTTTGAAAGCAGGCTTTTAAGTCCATCATTAGATTATGTTGCAATCCAACTTAGAGAAGCAGCAAGGGGACACCTGATATGATGATAAAGCTGAAGATCCCATGACATAATCAGCAGCATCCTGCCTCTGTATCAGAAAATCAGGTGAATCCCACTCATGATTGGACAACCAATGACATTAATAATGCAGCCTAACAGATTAAATATCAACTTGAAAATCCTTCCACCATGCAACAATGGCAGGTCGTTAAGGTTCAGGTCAATTATGTGATCGCAAACATGTTGAAATCTAGGTCATCACTATGCATAACTGCAGACTACAACTTGCATGTTGGAATTGCAATTCAGCCTCCCTGAACGGATTGTAATACACTGTCTTCCCATGAGATAAATAGGGATTGGAATGGCTGCCATGTTACACTGTGGAATATTTCAGCAGATTAACTGCAGACTTCAGCAGAACAAACAAGACTGATCTATATCTCATCGGCTGCAGTTTTGCTGATCATTTCTATATTTTGATAGCCATGAGGTTAGCACTGTGGATGCATTTGCTCCATCACACTTTTTCACTATATGTAATTGGTTTCCATGTTGATTCTCACAAGTCACTTTGTCAAAGAAAGCGGGAGCTGAACTTCCATGACATTTCTGGTCCATTAATTGTGCCAGAACAGAACAATGTATGTTTTTGATTAGATCATTCTGTTGGAAGTCAATTCCATTGTTTGTGCACCATTGAAATCCTTCCCCAGATTTTCATCATTCTTTTTGAGCCATTCAGTCTGCTGATATCAGGGGATATGACTGTGTGCCAGCTAATGGCTTTTTATATTTCAGTTTATTTTACGTAACTACTGTACATAAAACTTCTCAGTTTATGAAGTAGTTGCCTACATCATTTGATTGAAGTGGAAGTGAATAATTTGTTAGCATTAAAACATCTCTAAAGTTTGGTTAATGTTTTAAGCCATTTGAAAACAGTTTCTCTGCATGCTTTTTTTATATTTGTTGCTCAGGCTCCATTGAGACAGCTTCAGGAAACCTGTGCAACCCAAGTCAATGTTCGGTCATCATTGTCTTTTATGTCATTGCAGCCCATTTCTTTGCCTTACATGCTTTAGTATTTCAATAATGTGGCAGAGACAATGGGTCAAATGGTTTGAATGCTGATTTCTGAGCTC
Source organism: Hemiscyllium ocellatum (assembly GCF_020745735.1). NCBI lineage: Eukaryota > Metazoa > Chordata > Chondrichthyes > Orectolobiformes > Hemiscylliidae > Hemiscyllium > Hemiscyllium ocellatum. The sequence goes on along the minus strand of NC_083417.1, from coordinate 18,357,597 downwards.
CAGGATCTCCTCAAACACCCACAGCACCGTGAGGTCATTCAAAGTGCATACCCTCACTCGTGGATTATACAAGAAAAGTGCCAGCAGTTTGAGACACCACAATGAGTATTCCACATGTTAATTCTTCAGATGCAGGACGCATTGACCCTCCTTTTATTTGTCCTCCCACAATGCCTCAAGAAAGAAACCATAACCAAGAGTGGTAATTGGGAGACAATGATCCCTTTTTGCCCACTGAGAATCCAACAATCTAAAATGGAACTAGAATTATAGCACAGTGAGGACTACTCCTGTGGTGTTGACATGACCATCAATGGTATTGAAAGTATTCTTTCACTGTCCAGACTGGTCATGTAGGTATTTGCCAAAGATATTTTCTAATCAAAATCAGAATTTGCTGGATGAACTTAGCAAGTCTGGCAGAATCTGTGGAGAGAAGGCAGAGTGAACATTTCAGGTTTCAATAGCTTTGCAGAACACCTACGTTATATCTGCAAAAATTACCCTGATCTCCTGTTGCCTACCATTTCAACACACCACCGTGTTCCCTGGCTAGCATCTCTATCTTCAGCTTGCTATAGTGCTCCAGCAAAGCTCAGTGCAAGGTAGAAGAATAACACCTCATTTACCACTTAGGAACCCTGCAAACTTCTGGACTCAATATTGAGTTTCATAATCTTAAGGCCTGAACACCTAGTCCCATGTCCTTACCCCAACTTCCCACATCAGGCGTTGTCATCACATGGGATGCTACCATAAACAGCTCGTGGTCTGTCCCCATTAGCAGCTACTCATTCCCTCACGCTGACCTTTACCTATTCCTCTGTTTGCCTAACTGTCTTTCACTCTCTCTCTCTTGACTCCATCTCCACCTATCACTTACTCTGACCTCCCTCTCCACTCCCCCTTTCTGGCATTTACACCAACCTAGTCCTTACTACAATCAGTTCTGAAGAAGGATCACTGGACCCGAAACACTAACTCTGCCTTCTCTCCAAAGATGCTACCAGACCTGCTGAGTTTGTCCAGCAATTTCTGATTTTGTTTCTAATTTCCAGCATCTGATCTTAATATTTTCTGAACAACTTGTGCAGAAATATTACTTCAGATCTCTGCAGCAGATGGGTCTTGAATCCAGTCCAGCCTGCTCACAGGTAGGGGCATTATCCCAGCAGTACAAGAGCCCTTACATATTTGCCAGACAAAATTTCCAGAATTATAAACATCTGCTGTGCCCCTCAGAAATTTGCCATCAAGGAAGAGCTGCCAGTCTGATATGACCAAAGAGGAGTTACTAGTTAACAAAAAGCTTGAACATCATAGAGCACAACAGCTGCATGGTATACACCTTGTATGAGTTGCAAATGACAGCAAAGGTCAGAAACTAGCAGAAATCTTCTCTTTGCACTTTGGTGAAACTTCGATATCACAGCTTAACCTCTTTAATTTTATCTTCTGTCTCTGACCTTGGTTTTGCAACACCAGTAATAACAGATATTCAGCTTTTAAAAACATTTGCACCACATACTATGGGACCTAGAGAAGGTTTCAACATGTAGAATGCTTACACCTTTGCCAAATATTCATTGCATGAATAACTTATTTAGGTTGACATTCTTATACAAGTAAAAAAAATCCTTTAAGAGCACATCATTTTTTTTATCAGTGTGAGAACTTGGTCATTGGTTTTGCCCACGTTGTGCAAATTGCAGCGGGTAGCAATTAAATTTTGTAAATAATACCATATTCAATTGCTTTGGTTAATTGTTTCCATCTTTCCTTCAATCTTTAAATGTGTTTCCAACTATTATCTTTGCAAGAATTAACTTCATTAGACATGGTATGAGTAGGTAAGTAAAATCACCCTTTAATGTTGCCTTTTATATTATTGTATCATTGTTTTTTTCTCATTTGGTAATCTCACTGAATGCTGAACATTTGCATCATGGCCACTCCAGCATCAACCAGTTTAATCATTCCTCATTCATACTGATCAACAACAGCTTGAAGTAAAGCTCCGAAATCATCTATCTTACTTCTGTGGTACAAATTTATTACATTTTTTGGTTTTGGAATGCTATTCTTGCGTGACTCATCAACTGTATCCACACAAACAAGAGAATGGGTCTGCTTCTCAGATGTTTGAAAAGTGGGTTCTGCTGTTCATTGTCTGGTGACTTTTACTCTATTTACAAAATATTTGCCTCAAAATATAGAACAGCTTTAATCAGAAATTCTGATTAAAACACTCATAAGGGTAGATATTCAGCAAGGTTGAAATTCCACCTGCCAGCACCTGTCAATGTTAGTATAAGCAGGATATGTACCTTACCTATATAAAAGCAAAGTGGTGCAGATGCTGGATATCTGCAATAAAAACAGGAAGTGCTGGGAAAACTCAGCATCTCTGGGAGTGTCAGTGGAGAGAGAAAAAAGTTAACAGTTTTAGTCTAATATGGCTCTTCTTAATAAAACTCTTCTTTGGAAGAAGAATCTGGACTTGAAACATTTACTGTCTTTTCTCTCTCAACAGATGCTGCCGAACCTGCTAAATTTCCCCAGCACACTGTTTGATTTAAGTACCCTGTTTATACTGGGCTGGATTTTTACCAGTCCTGAAGTAACAGGCGGTGAGAGAAGGGGAACAGGAGGAAATAGGGTGTCCATTGTCTTCCTGTTGACATTCTGACAATGGAGGGAAAGGTGAAAGATAGACCTCTCACGAAGAAGAAATCTGAGCCACTTAAGTGGCCAAATAGGGGCCTCTCCCCATTACTTATAGCATTGTACCAATGGCAGGTGAACACTCTACTATGTGGGAAAACTGTCTAGTGTACCCAGTGGCATTTCTGTGATCTTGAGTGGGGGCACTTCCTATTTGTTTCTCTAACAATTCAGAAGGATCCCACAGCAATGCCTATCCTTGTGCCAAACCCTCTCCTGTCCTGTCACTGGTGGTGGATTGACATTATGATTGAAAATGTTTTTTTTTTCATGAGATGTCAATTGTCAGCAACAAGTTGCTACCTTAAAGTATAATCCGGGATATGTTTTAACAGTGAACATTTTAAATTGTCAATTCCACTCTTTGATAATAGAGTTTGCAATTGTCAACATTCAAATACGGTTTGAGAAGAAATTGAGGATAACATAAACTCTTCTGGAAATGGCTACAATTTTGGGCAGATTTGGAATATGGTTCAATTGTTGCACCCAACATGGAAAGTCTGAGGTGGATCTTAAGGTCCTTAGCTGCAGATGCATTGTAAGGCCAAGAGAGATAACAAAATGAAGCAGACAGCTGTCCTGACCACCCCCACCCCGTGAACCTCACCCCATTCCCATTTACAGGGGCAGAGCAGGTTTTAGAGAACCAAGTGACCTTTAGTAACTGGCCATTAAGGGTCTCATTTCACCTTTACTTCTCTTTATATGTGCAGGGGAAGGCAGACCTGAGTAATCTGCCTTGGTGGGTTTGGGCATTGCATAGAGTATTTGTACCTTCCACAGCTATGTTTTTCTTAGATCCTGTAACACAAGAATTAGTGTGAGTTACCTGGTTTTAAAAGATTCAGCAGACGTTGTTCACAGTTCCTGGTTTATGCATATATCATAGTCAATGGCATTTCAGTATCTGTTACAAACAGTTGCAGGCTTCCATCAGTGTGTCATGCTAAAGTGGCCCAGTTAGAATGGAATCTGATTTGTTCATTTCATCAAGTCACATGCCATGACACAGTGAATATATTTATTGAAGGTATACTAGCTGTGAGTTATAACCCAACAATGGGATGCCTGCAGATTTCAATATACAGGCTACTCTTGGCTGGATGGCGGGTTAATCAACTTCAGGGGATGCCCTGTCTGCACCGAAGGCAGCCACACCTTCCCTCCTACATCCTTATGTAAGATTGCAACCTCCGGCCCACCCCACTCCTTCCCCCCGCTTCTAGCTTTCCCTTCAAATATCTCAAACTTGCTCCCCAATGTTCACCCTTCTCTCTCACCCTAGCCCCTCCAGGGTGTCCCTTCAGTCTGGGCTCCATCAGTCTTTTCCTGGAACCTTGAAGCAATCACGTCTTGATCTTGACGTTGCTGTGGCTGCTGAGCTACTGGCAAATCAGATCAGCGAGTAGCTGTCTAATGTGTGGTTTTGTCCCAGATGCAGGCGCAAGTGTCACCCTGAAACAATTAAGGCTGCTTCCAGCGTAATATCACTGCTGGTTAGCCGGGGTCCAGATGGACGGGGTTGATGCTTGACTTATCAATCAGTGGTTGGGGAACACTGTAAAATACAGTGCTCTTTCTCATTATCATCATCAATCATCAGGATTTCTCAGTAACAAAATGACCATGAGACTATTAAAAAGAAACTCCTGAAAAAATAATTACAACGAGATCTTAAACAGACCGTTAGCATTTTGTTGAGAATATTAATTGAAATGTTATGTCAGATGTGGAAGATGAAAAGAGACCCATTGAATTAAAGGGTCACTGGACCTGAAAATTTAGCTCTGATTTCTCTCCACAGATGCTGCCACATCTATTCAGCTTTTTCCGGCCATTTCTGTTTTTGTCTTTGCCATTGGACTTCCACATGCTTTTCGGTGGAGTTGGATCCCATTCTCCTGTTCATTCCCCATATGTTTCCACACTTGACTTTTTCAGATTTTTATCCACTTTCTTCTTAAATGTTGCTATTGATTGTTGTCACGATGATCATCTGCCAAAACATTTTTCCTTCCTCTTTTGGAAGGGTCACTCGATGAATTCCATGCTGAATCTATGTCCAATAGTCTGAACAAGGAAATGGTGAAGTGAATGGCAAAGGACGGTTGAAAATGAGGGAGTCATAGAACATGGAAAAAAGTCCTTTCAGTCCAACCAGTCCATGCTGACCATAATCCAAAACTAAACTGGTCCTACCTCCCTGTGCTTGGCCCAAACCCTCCAAGCCTTTCTGATTCATGTAATTAGCAAAATGTCTTTTAAATGTTGTAACTGTACCCACATTCATCACTTCCTCTGGAATTTCATTCCACACATGAACTATTTTTCGTGTAAAAAGAGTTGCCTTCATGTCATTTTTAAACCTTTCTCCTGTCACCTTAAACATATGGGGCAGCATGGTGGTTAGCATAGAACATAGAACAATACAGCACAGAACAGGCCCTTCGGCCCTCGATGTTGCACCGATCTGTGAACTATCCTCCGCTTGTCGCCCTACACTATCCCAAAATCATCCATGTGCTTATCTAGGGATTGTTTAAATCTCCCTAATGTGGCTGAGTTGACTACCTTAGCAGGTAGGGGATTCCACGCCCTTACCACTCTCTGTGTAAAGAACTTACCTCTGACATCTGTCTTAAATCTGTCATCCCTCAATTTGTAGTTATGCCCTCTCGTACAAGCTGACATCATCATCCTAGGAAAAGGTCTTTCACTGTCTACCCTGTCTAATCCTCTGATCATCTTGTATGCCTCTATCAAATCCCCCCCCCCAGCCTTATTCTTTCCAATGAGAAATGACCCAAGTCTCTCAGCCCTTCCTCATAAGACATTCCCTGCAGACCAGGCAACATCCTGGTAAATCTCCTCTGCACCTTTACCAATGCTTCCACATCCTTTCTGTAATGGGGTGACCAGAACTGTACACAATATTCCAACTGTGACCACACCAGCATTTTGTATAGTTGCAGCATGATATTGCGATTCCGGAACTCAATCCCTCTACTAATGAAACCTAAGACACCATATGCCTTCTTAACCGCACTATCCACCTGGGTGGCAATCTTTAGGGATCTATGCCCCCTGCAACATTCTTCCAAACTGTCCACTACTCCACCAACTTTAGTGTTGTCTGCAAATTTACTAATCCATCTGCCTATGCCTGCATCGAAGTCATTTATAAAACAATGGTCCCAAAACAGATCATTGTGACACACCACTAGTAACTGGACTCCAGACTGAATATTTTCCATCAACTAGCACTCGCTGCTTTCTTCCAGAAAGCCAGTTTCTAATCCAAACTGCTAAATCACCCTCAATTCCATGCCTGCACATTTTCACCATCAGCCTACCATGTGGAACCTTATCAAAGGCTTTACTGAAGTCCATGTATACCATGTCAACTGCCCTACCCTCATCTGCATCTTGGTCACCTTCTCAAAAAACTTAATGAGGTTTGTGAGACACAACCTGCCCTTGACGAAACCATGCTGACTATCTGAAATCAAATTGTTACTTGCTAGATGATTATAAATCTATCTCTCATAATCCTTTCCAAAGCCTTTCCTACAACAGAAGTAAGGCTCACTGGTCTATAATTATCTGGGTCATTTCTGCTGCCCTTCTTGAACAAGGGCACATTTGCAATCTTCCAGTCCTCAGGTACTAAACCCAGAGACAATGACAACTCAAATATCAAAGCCAAAAGGTCTGCTATCTCCTCCCTAGCATTCCAGAGAATCCTCAGATAAATCCCACCGCTACTTCACAGGGCCAGGGACCTGGGTTCAATTCCCACCTCAGGTAACTATCCTCCAGATGCTTTGGTTTCCTCCCTCAGTCCAAAGATGTGCAGTTTAGGTGAATTGGCCATAATAAATTGTCTGTAGTGTTAGGTGCATTAGTCAGAGGGGAATGGGCCTGGGTTGGTTGCTCTTTGGAGGGTCTATTTCCACACTGTATGGAATCTAATATGCCCCCTAGTCTTGAATTCTCCCACCATAGGGTAAACAGACCAGCCATTCACCTTATCCATGCCTCTCATGATATTAAAAACCTCTCAGGTCACCTCTCAACCTTCTACCTTCCAGTGAAAGAAGTCCCAGCCTTTCAGCCTCTCCCCATAACTCAAGACTTTCCATTCCCACCGACATCCTAGTAAAGCTTTTCTGAATCCTCTCCAGCTTGCTAATATCCTTCCTAGAACAGCACACCCACAACTGGAATCAGTACACCAGAAACTCACCAATGTCCTGTACATACTCAACATGACTTCCCAAAAGTCAGGTGGCGAAGTAGAGTCAGACAGGCTGAGAGTAGTCAGAGTGTGTGGGGGGTGGAGGGAATGATGTCAGCATGTTCAACTGTATAATTACCTCAGTATTAGAGCAGGATTAGGAATGGACAATGAATGCTGGCCTAGTCAGAGAGTGCTACATCCTACGAACAAATAAAAGAAAATCTGGCCAGTTGCTACATAATATATTGACTGAAGTGCAGCAATGAACTGTGACATCCCATGGTGTGTGTATTGTAATTAGTTCCTAGTTTTCAAAGAATAATGTAACAAAGTAAGTCTCACTTCAAAAACAAAACCCAGGAATCATTACATCTTGTTAAATGTGGTGTAACTAAATTTTTAAATAGTTTACTAACTTCACAATTACTATTGAAAATCCTCACCAGACATGAGAAAGGAATGCCAAATTCCTCTGTAATGATAAAATAATCGACATGTTTTTGAAGACATGTATTTTTAAAGACAAGTTTATTTGCTTTCATTTTGGCTTCAATATTCGCCCAACTGTGATCATTTCTTTTACCACATAAAAATTTAAATGCCAAGGATATTTAGGCCCAGGTATTCTGAGAAGCATAATTACAGATTGTCACTCTGTTCCTGTTTTCTTCCATTAGTACCAAGCTATATTTCCGTAGCGTAGAATTCCAATTGTGACACCTTCATAAATGTAAAGCATATCCAAAATCTAGCAGATCCCTCATACTGCAGGATATTGGGAGAATTCAAACTGTTTCCCCCAAACCATGCAGCATTGTAGTAAAATTTAGAACCGAGGATGCTGGAGATCTGAGACAAACAAACAGAAATTCCGGAAGAAATTCAGCACGTCTGTCAGTTATCACCATTATAAATTACTGGTTCTGTTGAAGAGACACTGGACTTGAAACATTAACTCTGTCTTTTCTCCACATATTTTGCCCGACGCTGAGCAATTATCACAGTATCAGCTGCTTCTGGAATTCCGAGTGGTCCCTTCACAACTCCATTTTGCTCTATTCCAATGACTAGAGAGCTACTGGAATATCTGGGCCTCAGTATTTGCAAATTGTTGGCTTGCTCTGTATGTGAATGCTGCAGGCTAATGGAACATGCAATTTGAACATGGATGGTCTAAAGATTACTAAGAAGGGATTCTTTATTCCACTGGCATAAATCATTGCAAACATGAACGGAAATTAAGATTAAACAAGGTTTACATGGAATGGTGTTCTATGATTTACATTAGGTTGACGAATCCTTCATCTGCACCTCGTTTCCATAAGTCCTCCCCTCCCAAGAAGAGATCTTGCTGATTTCTCCTGCTGTTCTCCCTCATAGTCGCCATCTGCTGCTAGAGGTTCCATGACACATTTCCCTGCCGAAAACCTGCTGTGTCAGCAATCATGCATATTATGCAGTACCTGTCCATGAACAGATGCTCAATTAAGTTCAATTGCGCCACGATGGCTAGGATGTTTGAGTCCATATTAACAACAATGTTCTTTTCTTCCATTAGCAATCTGGGCAAGTGGTAAGGATTGGGACGTTATCTAGCATTTGCTTGTTGACATCTTATCTGTACTGGTACCTTCAATAAATCTAGGCACTGTGGCATGTCACCCATGTTGAGGTCCATGTTGGTCAATTTTCCAGGTTTCATTATGATACTTGTTGCTTCAGTTGTTGCCTCTCAGTATGTTTCCCCTTGCACTATTTTCAAGGGCAGGAGTAAGCCTTATACTGGATGCACCTCCTAGACTAACAGTGCACAGTTCGCCCCAGAATTCCACATTGCCACCTGACTCTTTCACTCAAGCTGTCACACACTGACACTTCATTGTGTGAGCCATGTACTTCCACATCATCCACCACATTCTGACATCAAGCAATTCCCCTTCCTCTAAACCACTTTGAGGCTGCCTGCAGCTATTGGTTCAATAACATAAATGTAAGCACCTGTGACGAGCTGCTTGATGACTCGGTATGCTTCAGGGTCCTTTATGTTATTTTGACCCCTGATATTCTGATTTCGAAAGAATATATATTGATTGGAACGTCAGTCTTGTCAGCCTTGTGATCATTCAATGATCTTTTTCTCAGCACTTCTGATTCAATCCTGTTGGCAGGAGGTCCATTAGTTTTAGCATCTAGTGAGAAAGGAAGCATTTGTATTGCACTGAATCTCTATGCCTGATGACATGGTGGCTGTAGTTGTTGAGGGTAATCTTGACTGAAGTGCCCAGCCCTGTCACAATACCAACATGACTTTGGAACCTCCCTTGAGTGGAATTGGCTGCAAAGTATACAGTGAAGATAGAGATCAGTATGATAATCTATTTCGTCTGCCTCTTCAACTCAGGCTTACATCACCATCCATATTGACAGTCATCTTTATGGTGGCAGTATTGTTCCTGGTCTTATGTGATCATATGTATCGTATGTATCTTTCCCCATGGTCTGGATTATATGATCTCATGCTTCAAAGAAAGATAACTGAAGTCTGTCACTATTAAGTATCCTCACAGCTTCTACTGAATGGCCCTTTAGATTATGTCCCTGGTCAATTTGAATGAGGGATATAGGACAATGCACTCAACCATCACCACTATCTCCAGGAATATAGAGACCAGGTCCTCCCCTTCCACTTGCCTGTACTCATAAACTCTGTGTTGTAGCTTTGACCAGCTACCGCTGTCCTCTAAAATCCTTGTCAGTAGCTCAAAGATCTGTTGCAGGCTTCTTTGAACATCTGTACCTATTTCTGGCTTTCCCACACAGATGTGTCACCATAATTGCCACCTGCATGGAGGCCCTTGGACACCTTCACCTGGATCACTGAGTGTTTCTGGTCTCGTTCCAAATCTGTCCAGCTTGTTACTTATTGGCGAGTAGAATATCTGAACAAGATTAACAATTCCTTCCTCCATAGAGCTAAACAAAGCCCTTGAGTATTTTATACCAGAGTTTGGCCTAAAGGTCTGATTCCTCCTGCCAATACCTGAATCTCCAATGATGCCAGAACATCTTCAGCCTTCCTCATGGACATAGCCAGTATCAACTCCTTCACCATCCACTCCATCTCAGCTGATGGGCATGTTTTGGCATCATCCATCATGACTACAGGATGTACTGTAGACTCCTGCCGACCATGTCAGAAATGTAACATAAGATTTGTACACACACATACCTGAAAAATCATGAAACAGGAATTATTTATTCTACTACCATCAGGTCATTACAAACCTGAGAAGAAATTAAGGTCAAATTCTGGTCTCCCTCCTAGCAGAAGGTTGTTGTGAAACTTGAAAGAGTTCAGAAAAGATCTACAAGAATGTTGCCACGATTGGAGGATCTGAGCTACAGGGAGAGGCTGAACAGACTGGGGCTGTTTTTCCTGCAGCGTCGGAGGCTGAGGGGTGACCTTATAGAGGTTTATAAAATCATGAGGGGCATGGAAAGGGTAAATAGACAAAGTCTTTTCCCTGGGGTGGGGAGTCCAGAACTAGAGGGCTTAGGTTTAAGGTGAGTGGGGAAAGATGCGAAAGGACCTAAGGGACAACTTTTTCACACAGAGGGTGGTACATGCATGGAGTGAATTGCCAGAGGAAGTGGTGGAGGCTGGTACAATTGCAACATTTAACAGGCATCAGGATGGGTATATGAATAGGAAGGATTTCGAGGGATATGGGCCAAGTGCTGGCAAATGGAGCTAGATTAGTTTAGGATATCTGGTCATCATGGACAAGTTGGACCAAAGGGTCTGTTTCTGTGCTGTATGTCTCTATGACCCTAAAGAAGAGTTTACATAGAATTAAGTCTGTGGATCGAGGTCTCACTTGTCTATGCCTTCCCTCTCCAAAGACACCCTCTCTCAGGATCACCACCTGCTACAGGGGTATCCATGCAACTACTCGAGCACCCCTAATCAGCACCCTCCTTCACCATTGCCACTTGTTGCTGGAGGACGCCATACAACTGTTGAAGCACCCCCAGTCAGCAGTCTCCCCCACCATCGACTGCTGGAGGTCCCCACACAATAGCTCTAGCACACCCCTTCACCATCGCCACCTGCTGATGGTGGCTTTAATCATTAAATTGACTGACAACACAAGTGCTGCATGCCAGGAGATTCCATTGATTTGTGGCAGATTTAAATTGGCATGGAGGAACGGAGCAGCATGCAGCGCTACAAGGATCAGTGAGCATTTGTGGGCAGCCTTCTTTGAGCTCAATCGTGAATGCTTTGTCATCGCCTGTTAAATCCAGCCTGTGGTACAAATTTCCAAAAACAGACAGCTGAGTTGGCAAACTAAATGTCACGATCTGCCCACATTCAATATTCTCTCGGTTGCCAGCATTGCTGGGGTGGCCAAAGACTTTTTTTTTCATTATTATTTGTAAACAGCTCTTGCTAGTTTGCCATGGATTGTCGTCTCACTGGTTCGTGAAGCATAAAAGGCACATGTGAGGAGACCTGCAGTTGTTTGCAGATGTCAGCAGCTTTGCAAAGCCCAGAAGCAGTCGAGGGAATTTGCGTGCAAGTGTGGATCCTGCACTCTGAAAGCGATTCGCAGTTTCGGCTCCCCTTGCCTTGCAATGAAAGTGCGGAAACTGCTGCTAATTTTGCTTGCAATTTGGAAAGTCGGTGCGGAAACACGTATCGGTCGCGGGGGAGGGCAGAGTGGAACTAACAATTGCTACACTTACCCGTGACGTCGCCAATTGTGACGCTCATCGGATACTTTGTACATTCGCTTCTTCAGTCGGAAACAATGTCAGTTTAAAGGCACAGGCACCGCATTACTTCTGTTGGCAAATGGTTAATCTGAACTAGTTCAGGGAATAAAAACATGGAGCCTGCAATCAAATTGAAGCCTGGTAGGGTTTGGACTTTAATATTTTAAGTTAATGCTGACCTCTTTGAAAGTATGTTGTGATATACTTAACTGATATAATCCCAAGCAGATCTCTGCAAATCCTGACCTCCAAAACAGGAGTTTAATCTCACCACCGGTGTGGTTTGGTGCTGGGGGCATTTAACGAGGTGGGAGGGTGTGGGTTAGGGTAGGTCAGCCTATGGCTGCACGTGGTGAGTCTACCTAGATGAAGTTCTTCCTTGACCACTTCAGGAAATACAATTCCATTGTACAGCTATTAACCCAGGTCAGGGGGAAGGGAAGGAGGGGAAAATGGAGGGGAGACGGTTTATCAGGATGTTGCCTCGTGTGAATGATTTTAGTTGTTAGGAGAGGTTAGCTAAACTCAGATTGTTTTTGCTGGAAGCAAGCAGGCTGAGGGGTGACCTGATGGAGGTATACAACATAATGAGAGGCATAGATCAGGTGGATAGTCAGAGGCTTTTTCATCAGAGTGCCAAGGTCAACTACTAGAGGACACAGGTTCAAGGTAACGGGGGAAGCTCTAGGGTAGAAGCGTGGGGAAAAATTTTTACAAGCGAATGGTGGATACCTGGAATGTTCTACCAGTGGAGGTGATAGAAGCAGGCACGTTAACAATGTTTAAGGTGATTCTAGATAGACATGCAAACAGAAGACAAACAGAGGGATAGAACCTGCACATGGGCAAGAAATAATGGGTCAAAATAAGGATTAGAATCACTGCTGGCCTGGTGAGGTGAAGAACCTGTTCCTGTGCTATATTGTATTGATCAGTTATATCATCATAAGTTGCATCAATGTCATGACACCAAAGTAATGTGCAGAGTCAAGAAAGATTAAACTGTGGACCTGGGAGGATTAAGGGAAAAATTGATGAAGATTTTAAATATTATGATGGGTTTTTGATGACGTAAATGAGGAAAACCTATTTCTAGAGGCAGCAGGGTCAGTGACATTAGGACAGGGATTGAAGCAATTAGCAAAATAGCCAGAGGAGAAGTAATAATGTTTTTACTGAACTGAACTGTTGTGACCAGGAAATCCACTGACTATAAAGGATAGTGTAAGCATTTCAATAATAATGGTCATTGTACTAGCCTCCACCACTTTCTCTGGCAGCTCATTCCATACATGTACCACCCTCAGTGAAAAAGTTGCCCATTAGGTCTCTTTTATATCTTTCCTCTCTCACCCAAAACCTATTCCCTCTAGTTCTGGACTTCCCCAGCTCAGGGAAAAGACCATGTCTATTTATCCTATCCATACCCCTCATGATTTTATAAACCTCTATAAAGTCACCCCTCAGCCTCTGACCCTCCAGGAAAAACAGCCTATTCAACCTCTCCATATAGCTCAAATCCTCCAACCCTGGCAACATCCTTGTATATCTTTTCTGAACCCTTTCAAGTTTCACAACATCCTTCTGATAGGAAGGAGATTAGAATTGCATGCAGTATTCCAAAAGTGGCTGAACCAATGTCCTGTACGGTTGCAACATGACTTCCCAACTCCTGTACTCAATATTCTGACCAATAAAGGAAAGCATACCAAACGCCTTCTTCACTATCCTATCTACCTGCGACTCCACTTTCAAGGAGCTATGAACCTGCACTCCAAGGTCTCTTTGTTCAACAACACTCCCTAGGACCTTACCATTAAGTGTATAAGTCCTGCTAAGATTTGCTTTCCCAAAATGCAGCACCTTACATTTATCTAAATTAAACTTCATTTGCCACTCCTTGGCCCATGGCCCATCTGATTAAGATCCCATTGCATGTGATCCTTCAGTCATCTCTCTCCCTAATGAGAGCGCAGCCTTATGATCTCTGGGACAATGGCAAGTTTACTTTTTTATAATTTTGAGTCTCACTCCTCTTCTTCCTCACAAAGTTGCAGCATCAAAATTGCCTTTAATAGAGATCAAAATTACAAATAAAATGACATATTTTAATATTTTCAGTTAGAAAGGTTTTCTTCCTGTTGTAAAGTTCCTGATGTCAAAGTACTTGTTTCTCCCAAAGGTGTTGGGTGAAGCAACTCCTGCCGTGTGGCCCTGGGTAACTGCTAAAGAGTATTTATTGAGGTGCAATATTGAGTTCCCCATGCGAGTCACAGATTCTCACTCCGCAACTCTGCCAGAAAGCCTTGAAAAGATGGTGGATTCACCTGGTGGGAGAAATACAATCTGAGAAGGTGTATTAGCACACTAACTTGTTGTCTTAGTAGAAATGCTTCGCAGGCTGTCTGATTTAGAGATATTTTATAAAGTGAGATGAAAATTCGCAGGCATCAGCCTTGACAAATTTTACTCAGCAGCACGATATTGGAAATCCATGCCAGTAATAAAGGAAAGCTAATATCAAGTAGAATATTAAACAGAATCTTTAAGAGCACTGCACATTTGGAGATGTTTTTAGACAATTAGAAAAGAATAAGTTAATATACTTATCAATGGATCATGTTTTAGAATTGGTTTTTGTTTTGTTAAGGTTGTCATACTTTTATGAGTGTCCAAATCATGTGGAATTTTTAAAGTTACCCAATTCATTTATTCTGTCATTCTTCTCTCATACACAAAAGCTCCATTGAGCAATATTTTATAATGTTTATGCAATAAAAGTATTGAATGTTGATGATTATTTAAAGCATTGGCTCAACAGAACATTATTCAAATTGAGGGTTTGTTGCAGCATGTTGCAGCTGGCATTCATATTTCATACTTTTTACCGACTCAAAATCTATTTGACAAAATGCCGCAATAAATCTTGCTTAAACGAATGTGAACAGAGCTGAAAGAGAGCAGGAAATGACTGAATTGTGTTAATTAAAATGTATGGACAATTCAAGAATTCTTCACTCGACATATAGGTAGGACAGAATTATTGTACTCAAGCTTGCAAATTATACACATGAAAAATCTGAACACTTCTATACGTGTATTTGAAAGATGTGCAATAATTATGGAACAACATACTATAGTTAATTTATTTCTGATTTCAATAAAAACTTATCAAGAGTCATAGAGATATACAGCATGGAAACAGACCCTTCGGTCCAATGCGTCCATGCTGACCAGGTATTCCAACCCAATCTAGACCCACCTGCCAGCACCCGGACCATACCCCTCCAACCCCTCCTTTTCATATACCCATCCAGATGCCTTTTAAATGTTGCATTTGTACTAGCCTCCACCACTTCCTCTGGCAACTCATTCCATACACGTACCACCTTCTGCGTGAAAACGTTGCACCTTAGGTCTCTTTTATATCTTTCACCTCTCACCCTAAACCTATGCCCTCTCGTTCTGGGCTCCCCCACCCCAGGGAAAAGACTTTGTCTATTTATCCTATCCACGCCCCTCATGATTTTGTAAATCTCTATAAGGTCATCCCCTCTGCCTCCGACACTCCAGGGAAAATAGCCCCAGCCTATTCAATCTCTCCCTGCAGCTCAAATCCTCCAACCTTGGCAACATCCTTGTAAATCTTTTCAGAACCTTTTCAAGTTTCACAATATCTTTCTGATAGGAAGGAGACCAGAATTGCTATTCTGCTTTCAAATTTCTTGCTTGCACATAATAATTAAAAAGTGTGTGGTAGACATGTTGGCTGATGATGCTATGTTGATCTGATATTACCTGGTGTGTTCCTTATGTTTGTCAATGCAAGTATAAAATATCAGGCTTTCTGCTGGTCATACCTCAGCAGAGCGCAGCCTGGTCATAATGAATATAATGGACTTGCATTCAGTCATGGGGTTTAAATCAAAATATTGTGCATGAGAATGAAGCTCCTAGAAATTGTTCTGGATTGTGAACATCCAAAAAAGTTCTGGAATTAATTTGCAGCCTTTGACTCCCTTCACTAGACTTTTAGGTGCACATAAAATGTGATGGAATAGAAAAATGGTTTAAACTTGGAAGCAGACTGGATGAAATGATGCTGGGGAAGGCTTCAGTGAGCACAAAATTATATAAATAAATGATTATCATCTGCAGAGTAGAAATCTGTGGTCGTAACTTAAAAAAAAAGGTGTTTTATTTTGATTTTAATTGAATTTATACATTGAAAGATTGTGATAAGCAGAAAATACTTAGAAAGCCATCCTGGTCAATACCTAATTTCCTTTTTAATCATTGAATGAAAAATGAATTTTTCAAAAATCAGTGAAAATAATCAAAATTCTATCTCCTAATGTATAGCAGATTATGAAGCAGTTTAAATTATATTGTCTACTTACAGCACGTATTTATATTCTACCTCCTCCTTGAGTAACGCAATGCAAATTCTTCATGTCACAATTGAGCCACCTTGTCCCTAACGGTGACAAAGATAGGGCAGTTATATCTGAAATTATGTATTAGACCTGAGAACCTTCTAATTTTTTTTTCCCTAGGTGTCTCCAAGTGGGACATTCGCCAGAAAGTTTGGGATTATATGGAAGAAAACAATTTGGCAAACTTCCCAAGACCGGTTCACCACAGAATTCCTAATTTCAAGGTAAAACCACTTTGAAGTCTTGCTAGCTTTACATTTAATAACCCTTATTTGCCTCTTAAGTTTCAATTTCTCATGTCAGATTCATTCGAGGCAAACCATTACAAAACCTTGTTTGTTGTTGTAACTAATTTTAGAGGACTGAACTCCTATTTCTCAGTGACTATTCTGTGAAAATATGTGCAATTAGTAGATTAAAGTAAAAATTTTGAGAAGTCTCAAAATCGATATTGTTCATCCATTGAGTTGCATTCTTGGATTGATACAAGGAAATCTTTTGCAGCTAAAAGAACTGTTGGTATAAATATTTTTAGTTGTCTTTTATAATCTAAACAATGACTTACTTACGACTGTGACCAATTGAAGCTATCCAACCCTGCCCTGTGCTTTATTTTTAACACTGTGCTCTCCATTCTACTGTTCTGTATAATAGTTATTTACAAAATCATTATAATGCTGTTTGGTTTAATTTTGATTTCAGGTCTTCTTAATGACTTAGTGCCAGATGCTTGAAGGAATAAAATTGATAAGGAGTTGTTGAATAGGCCATCTAGTTAAAGTTGATTTCTTAAAAAAAGGACTAGATGACATGCGTCAAGGATACTGAAGGAAGTGAGAGTGAAATTACAAGGATCTTCAAGAATGGTCACCATTGTCTTCTCAATGACCATTAGAGATGTGCAATTAATGCAGAGCTAACTAATGATTCCCACAGCCAATGAATGAACAAACAAGAAGCAGGGGCCTACAAGAGCTCTCCCCCAGGGCCAGCCTGCCACACTATTGTTAAATGCCGAACTGGCACATAAGTATCTTGTGCCTTCCCTAAAAGAGGTGACGCTGGCTTCTCACATTGTCCAGCCCACGGTAAGATCACAGTCACCTCCATTGAATATTGAATGATAATTTGAGAAAAAGTAAGTAGTCACTTGGCAAATTATGGGTCATTAAGCAATGCCAGCACAGAGTTAAGTGATAATCATGTTTAATTAACCTGCTTGAGACATTGATGAGGGTATTAAGAGGCTTAATGATATAATGCTTATGGGTAAAAAGTGAGGTCTGCAGATGCTGGAGACCAGAGCTGAAAATGGGTTGCTGGTTAAAGCGCAGCAGGTCAGGCAGCATCCAAGGAGCAGGCAATTCAACGTTTCGGGCATAAGCCCTTCATCAGGATTCCTGATGAAGGGCTTATGCCCAAAACATCAAATTTCCTGCTCCTTGGATGCTGCCTGACCTGCTGCGCTTTAACCAGCAACCCATTTTCAGATATAATGCTTATAACATGATGTGATGACTTCCGAAAGACATTAATAATGTGTCACAAAACAGATTTGTGAACTAAGTCAATGTTTGTGGAATACAATACAGAGTACCAATATGGACACAAAATCAACAGGAAAACTTGCACTGTTGTTTTTCATAATGGAGGAAGGTTTGTGGTGGAGTTTCCCAGGTGTCAGTGTTAGGACTACTGTCCTTCCTTATATACATTCATGACTTAGGCCAGGGCACAGTTTCAAAACGTATGCATGATATGAAATTTGATAGTGTAAACCATGAGGAGTGTTGTGTAGAACTTCAGGTAAATCATAAACTGGTGGAATGGGTGAGCAAGTGGTGTAAAGTCATATAGCACAGAAATAGACCCTTTGGTCCACCTCCATGCCAGCCAAGTTTTCCAAAACTAAACTTGGTCCCATTTGCCTGCGTTTGGTAGATATCCCTCTAAACCCTTCCTATTCATGTACCTGTCCAAATGTTTTTGAAAAGTTGTAACTGTACCTTCATTTACCATTTCAGCTTGCAGCTCATTCAACATACGAACCACGGTCTGTGTGAAAACATTGCCCCTCAGCTCCTTTTTAAATCTTTCTCCTCCAACCTTAAAAATATGAACCCTAGTTTTGAACTCTACTTAATGGGAAAGTCCTTTGCTGTTCACATTATCTATGCCCTTCATGATTTTATAAACCTCTGTAATGTCACCCCTCAACCTCCTATATCCCAGGGAAAGAGGTCCCAGCCTAAATAGCCTCCCCGTATAACTCAAACATTCCATTCCTGGCAACACCCTTGTAAATCATTTCTGAACACTCTCCAATTAATAGTATCCTTTCTGTAGCAGAGCGAC
The DNA here is from genome assembly GCF_020745735.1 of Hemiscyllium ocellatum. Taxonomy (NCBI): domain Eukaryota; kingdom Metazoa; phylum Chordata; class Chondrichthyes; order Orectolobiformes; family Hemiscylliidae; genus Hemiscyllium; species Hemiscyllium ocellatum. The sequence continues at coordinate 18,339,060 of NC_083417.1, read as the reverse complement.
CTGTCCATCTTCCTTCTTAGCTATGTGTTCCACCCACCCCGCCGACCTATCACAATAATCTCCCACTAGCATCCACCTATTGCTTTCCCACCTACATTCCCCCAGCCCCACTCCCACTCCCCTATTGATCTCTCATCCCCCTTCCCCTCCACCTTCCTGAAGAGGGCTTATGTCCAAAACATCGAATCTCCTGTTCCTCAGATACCGGCTGACACAATGTGTTTTTCCTGTGCCATTCTTTTTGACCAGAACAGCATTCCAAAGTTAGTCTCACCAATGTCCTCAACATGATGCCCCAACTCTTATACTCCACGGGCTGAACAATGAAGTCAAGTCTGCCTTACCACCCTGTTTTGATGAAGTCAAAACAATGACTGCAGATGCTGGAAACCAGATTCTGGATCAGTAGTGCTGGAAGAGCACAGCAGTTCAGGCAGCATCCAACGAGCAGCGAAATCGACATTTCGGGTTGAAGGGCTTTTGCCCAAAACGTCAATTTCGCTGCTCGTTGGATGCTGCCTGAACTGCTGTGCTCTTCCAGCACCACTGATCCACCCTGTTTTGGTGCAGAGTTTAAAGAACTATGTACCTTTCCCCCCATTTCTCTCTGTTCAACAATGTTACTCAGCACCCTACCATCAACTGTATAAGTCCTGCCCTTGTTCATTTTACCAAAATGCAATACCTTGTATTTATTGGAATAAATCCAAACCAGCCAGGTGAGTGAAGTTTCAGTGGGGGAGCATTTTGGGAGGAGTGACCATAATACCATGAGTTTTAAGATACTCCTGGATAGGGATTACAGCAGTTATCAGGTAAATGTGTTAAGTTACGGGAAGGTGCAGTACAACAGTGTTAGGCAGGAACTGGAGGATGTTGATTTGGAGGTGGCTGTTTGAGGGTAAATCCACATAGGACATTCGGGAGTATTTCAAATGGCAGTTGATAAGTCTTCAGGAGTCGCATGTTCCTGTGAGAATGAAGGATAGATATGGCCCATTACGTGAACCTTGGATGACCAGGAATGATATGACCTTGGTCAAAACGAACTAAGAGGATGGGAACTGACAAAGCCCTTGAAGAGTTTAAGCAAAGTAGGACAGAACTTAAACAAGGAATTAGAAGGGCTGAAAAGGGTCATGAAAAGTCATTCACAAACAAGATTAAGGAGAATTCCAAGGCTTTTTATACATCTATAAAAAGCAAGAGGGTAGCCAGGGAAAGGGTTGGCCCACTTAAGGACAAAGAAATCTATATATGGAGCCAGAAGAGGTAGGTGAATACTTAGAGGTCCTAAGTGAATACTTTGTGTCAGTATTCACCAAAACAGAAAGAATTGATGGAGGATGAGCTCAGGGCAGGAGTGTCAAGTTTCTAAGCCGAGTTGCTATAAAAAAGGAAGAGGTGTTGTCCGTCATAAAAAGTTTAAGATAGATAAGTCTCTGGGTACTGATGGGATCTATTCCAGAATATTGAGAGAGGCAAGACAACAAATTGCTGGAGCGTGGACAGACATCTTTGTATCCACTTTAGCCACAGGTGAGATCCGAGAGGACTGGAGAATTGTTAACGTTCCATTGTTTAAGAAGGGTAACAAGGATAATCCTGGCAATTGCAGACTTGTGAGCCTCACATCAGTGGTAGAGAAATTATTAGAAAAGATTCTCAGGGACAAGACCTATATATATTTAGAAACAAATGGACTTATTAGTGATAGACAGCATGGTTTTGTGTGGAGGAAGGTCCTGTCTCACTTGATTGAGTTTTTTGAGGAGATGACGAAGACGGTTGATGAGGGAAAAGTAGTTGATGCTGTCTATATGGACTTCAGTAAAGCCTTTGACAAGGTCCCTCTTGAGAGGCTGGTACAAAAGGTGAAGTCATATGGTATTGGGGTGAGTTGGCAAGTTGGATACAGAATTGGCATTGTCATAGAAGACAGAGGGTAGCAGTGGAAGGATGCTTTTCAGAATGGAGGATTTGTGGGTAATGGTGTTCCACAGGGATCCGTGCTGGACATCTACTCTTCGTGTCTAGATTAGAGTGGTGCTGCAAAAGCACAGCAGTTCAGGCAGCATCTGAGGAGCAGTAAAATCGACGTTTCAGGCAAAAGCCCTTCATCAGGATTACAGGCTGTATTCCTGATGAAGGGCTTTTTTCCGAAACGTCGATTTTACTGCTCCTCAGATGCTGCCTGAACTGCTGTGCTTTTCTAGCACCACTCTAATCTAGACTCTGGCTTCCAGCATCTGCAGTCATTGTTTTTACCTATCTACTCTTCGTGGTCTATATAAATGGTTTGGAGGAAAATATAGCTGGTCTAATTCGAAAGTATGCAGATGGTATAAAGATTGATAAGAGTTGTGGATATTGAGGATGATGCCAAGAGGATACAGAAGGTTGTAGACCAGTGGAGGCATGGGCGGAAAAATAGCAGATGAGTTTAATCCAGATAAATGTGAAGTGATGCATTTTGGAAGGTCAAGTACTAATGGAAATTATACAGTGAATGGCACAACCCTTAGGAGTATCAATAAGCAGAGAGATCTGTGTGTGCAGGTCCTATGGCATACTTGCCTTCATTGGAAGGGGCATTGAGTATAACGATAGACAAGTTAATCTGCAGCTTTACAGAACTTTATTTAGGCCACGGTTGGTATATTGTGTACTGTTTTGGTCAGCATACTACAAGAAGGATGTGGATGTTTGGAGAGGGTACAGAAAAGGTTTACCAGGATGTTGCTTGGTATGGGGGATTTCAGCTATGAAGAAGGGTTGGATAGACTAGATTTGTTTTCAGCGGAATGCAAGAGGTTGAGGGATGACCTGATAGAAATTTAGAAAATTCTGATTGGCATTGATAGAGTGGAAAGTATGAGGCTTTTCCCAGGGCGGAGGGGTGAATTATTAGGGGACACAGGTTCAGGGTGGGGGAGGGGATGGAGTTCAAATAGATGTGCAAAGCAAGTTTTTCACACAAAGGGTGATGGGTGCTTAGAAAACGCTGCAAGAGGAGGTAGTAGAAGCATTCATAATAGCAGCTTTCAAACAACAACTGGACAATCCTGGAAGTGAAGACAGTTTTAGTATAGAAGGTCAAAATGTGTCAGCACAGTCTTGGTGTGCAGAAGGGCCTGTTCCTATGCTGTATTGTTCTTTGTTTTAAATTCCATCTGCCGCTCCTCAGACTAATGACCCAATTGATCAAGATTGCTTTCCAATCTTAGATTTTGATGTCATCTGCATACTTACTAACAATGCCTCTTAAATTCTCATCCAAATTGTTTACATAAATGACAAATGATCGTGGATCCAGTGCCAACCACTGTGGTACATGGCTAGTCATGGGCCTCCAGTCTGAGAAACAAACCCTCACCACCACCCTCCGTCAAGCCAGTTTGGTAGAAGAAATGTAAAGTGGAGATATCTGAAGAGATTCACTTTGGTCTGTTGTTGTGTCACCATAGTCTTACCAGACCATAGGGGCTGCTCTCTCATGAGAAAAAGAGAAGCGACTGGTGGTGATTTAACCACCAGACCTCAAGCGAGCGAAGAGTTTGAGAAGGAGAGTCCTTCATGTTAACCACAAACCGGTGATGGGAATTGAACCAACGCTGTTGGCATCACACTGCTCTGCAAACCAACAATCCAGCCAACTGAGTTGGTCAGTAAGTCTATACAATTGCAATAAAATAAAGGGTACAATTCAAACAAGATGTTGGAGCAAATGGACTTTGGTGTATATGTGCATCAATCGTTGAAGGTAGCAGGACAAGTTGAGAGGGCAGTCCGTGAAGCATTTAGCATCCTGGACTTCATCAATAGGGAACTATGTTAAACCTGTATAAAACACTGGACTAGTCTCATCTGAAGCACTGCATCCAGCTATGGGCACCTCATTTTAGGAATGATATGTAGACATTGGAGAGGATGCAGTAAAATATCCATGATGATGGTTCCAAAGATGATAACTTCAGTAGTGTCAAATCAAAGGCTTCTATGCAAAATAAGCACACGTGGAGTAGGAGGCAGCAGATTAGCATGGATAAAGTATTGGTTGGCTAATAGGAAGTGAGCATAAATTTCTTTTTGGGATGTGACCTATGTTGTGCCTCAGGAATCACTCGTGAAACCCTAGTTATTTACAACTAATGTAAATGACTGATGAAGGGACTGAATATAATTTACTGATCATAACAAGTTAGGTAGGAAAGTAAGTTGTGAAGAGAACAAAAGGAGTCAGCAACTGGAGAAGGGCAATAAATGTTGGCCTTACCAGTGAAGCACACATCCCATGAGTCAATTTAAAAATGTGGGAAATAATGAACTTGGTCACTTTGATAGTCACGTTAGAAAAGCAGCATATTATTTCAATGGAGAGAGATTGCAGAAATCTGAGGGACCTGGGTGTCCTGGTACATGAATCACAAAGAGCTTAGTGTACAAGTAGAGCAAGGGATTAGTAAGAGAAGTAAAATATTGATTATAGGCACGTTTTGCTGCAGTTGTACAAAACATTGGGCAACATCACATCCGGGAGACTGTGTACCATTTTGATCTCCTGATTTAAGAATGTAAATGTGTTAGTAGCCATGTAGAGAAGGTTCACATCGCTGATACCTGGAATAAGGAAAGGTGAGACTGGTTGGGTCTGTGTCTTTGGGGAGTTAGAAGTATGAGAGACAAGCATATTGATACAGATTCAATGTGGACTTGACAAGTGGCTTTAAGGGCTTCTCCCCATGTGGGAGAGATTAGAGTAATGGGATACAGCTTAAAAATAAGGAGTGTCCCTCTTCTCTAGAGAGTGGTGGAGGTGGGGGTCATTGAATATTTTTCAGGTTGATTCCTTCTTGACCAAATAGAGTCAAAAGTTATTGAGGATAGCTGGGAATGTGGATTTGAGAATGCAATCAGATTCGCAATGATTTTATTGAGCAGGCTCGAGGGCCAAATAGCCTACTGTTGCTGCTAATTTGCATGTTCAAGGTGAGATCGCAATATTGTTCGTAAGGATAGAGTGGATCCTGTTGAAAATTTTACAATTTTAAAAGCTGGTATCATAAAGACCGAATTGACAGTGAAGTTATTAGATAATTATAAATGTTCAGCTGGTTCACTAATGTCTTTTAGGGAAGGTAAGCTGCTGTCATTAGCTGGTCTGACCTATCTGTCACTTAAGTTATGCACTAATGTAGTTGACTCTTAGCTGCCCTTCAAAATGGCCAAGTAAGCCACTTGATGTTATCAAGCTGCTGCAAAGAATAACAAAGCTTCGGCAGTTCAAGAAGGTGGCCCAGCTCCTCCCTCACTAGGGAAGTAGGAATGGGCAATAAATGCCATCCCTCCCAGTGACACCCACATGCTGAGAATTAATTTCAAAGAAAATTTGTTCATGCTGTAGCTGTCAGAGCCTGACAAAAAAGACATTGCAAAAGCTGAAGTAAGGGACCGAAGAAAATGCTGACACTTTTTCCTCACCAAAAGTTTAAAGAAAGTGCAGTCTGTATTTATTACATGGACAAGGCAGCAGTCTATCTTGTTTGAAATGCTGGAAAGGAGATTCCATGATGTGAGCAAATTTATGTAAACGCTTAAACATGAGTATTGAAGAAATTAAACTGTAGTCTACGTTTCCCGAAATTCAATCATCTTCATCAAAATTTTGTTTCTTCAGTCTCCTACAGTGGTTTTTGTTAATGTCGGTGAGACATTAGGACTAATGCAGCAAGCACCATTACAGACTCAGTGATGCGCAGATGAGGGAAGCGTGATTGTGAATCTACTCAGACAAAGTAGCCGTGTCAAACTCGACAGAAGTTAGCTTCGTATTATTTCCTCAAAAGAGGCCATGCCAAAGTTTACGCATGTGAATTTGAACTGCACCTCAATTGGTGGCAATAAACTCTTCTAGTAAGTGTGGGAAAAACTTAACTAGGTGAGTCAATGTTTTCCACCCATCTTCTCAATATTAGCAGCCTACTTTAGAACATTTTAGAGCCATTGAAAAGCAATTGAAATTAAATAATAATTAGTGGATAATCACAATAGATACTTTTATTGTTGGGCTACATTTATAGAACCTCAATCATGATTACAATATTACATAAGATTAGAACAGAATTGTAAGGAATTCACATTCACAGTATTAAGAATATTATATCAACATTTTGCCATAAGTTCAACACAAACATAGCTACTTGCATCATTGTTTTCATAACAAGGATTTAGGTTATCACTGAAGCTTGTTCTTCTTTACACAATCAGTTTGATACCAACCTGTGGGTGAAAGCAAAACAAGAAGTTAAGCTAACACCGCCTAACTAACCACAATTAAATCTGAGGGGGAAACATTTAAATATATCCCTCGCAGCTGGTTATAGAATGTGGGAGAGTGCTGACAGACCTGCTGATCCCCTTGGCCTTTGTAGTCTGTCTTATGCCCATACAGAGCCAGGCTCTGTACATGTTGGCAGCCTCTTATTCTAGCCACACTGTTACCTTTGTTTTCATTTAATCAATTTTGGACTTGCGAGGGTGTCAGTGCTTACGACTAGAACGTTTTTTGTTCCCAGTGTGGTCATTTAGCACTGGGTCAGGGTCATTTGTCCTGCACAAAAGCAGCAAGAGAAAGAGGGAGGGAGACTCTTGCACAAGCTGACTGAGCAATCACTAAACTCCAGCAACTGTTTCACTTTCTTATGTATTTGTGCATTCCAGCATGTAGTAACATGTAGTCTATGAGAAAATTTAGATCAGTTTTGTTGTTTTTGTTATGAGTTATGCTTGCCCTCGTGATTTTAGTGTAACAAAAATGAAATCTTTGCTATCTCATTTATCAAATGCCAGTGTCAAAAACTCCCATACACTCGGCCCAAAAAGCCAGATCTGCTTTGCTCGGACTATGTGCTTCACAGCTGATACTTGTGCAACACCAGGGTGGTGGTTTTTTTGTTCCTAAACCAGCTATTGATTTGTCCTTTTGATTGGAGACACTGCTTTGTGCTGAAGAGAACCATTTCCTTGAGCTTTCCATCAAGTCTAAATTGATATAATCTAAGTGGGTTCTTTCTGTGATGCCCTCCTTTCCAAAGGTTAGGCCACAGACATCCCGTTAACTTGGCCCATGGTAATGGGAAAAGTACAAGGCTATTTTGCCATTGCCTTCTGCAGGATATTTAATCAGGAAAGTCACCCACTCTTCATGCCTGCCATCAGGAATATTGGCAGGATACATCAGCTGATAATCAACCGAATCAGAAAGTGCAGGAGAAACTCCGTAGGTCTGGCAGCATCTGTGGAACAAGAAACAGAGTCAATGTTTTAAATCCAGTGACCCTTCATCAGAACTGTTCATTGGATTCGAAATGTTAACTCTGTTTTCTGTCTCCACAGATGCTGCCAGATCTGCAGAGTTTCTCCAGCATTTTCTGTTTTTGTTTTAGATCTCCAGCATCTTCAGTTCGCTGTTTCATTTCTGACAGTTAAGCAGTTTGGTCTCATTATAAATGCACATACCTGGTCAACAAGAGCTGGATTGGGTCTTGAACCAGGGGTTTCTGACCAAGGGGTAGAAATGCAACATCTGCACTACAAGACCCTGACCAGTGTGACCTTTACAGTCAACACAGTGGAGGCATTCCGCTCATCTGACTGGACTGGGGTAAACTGGTCTTGGACATAATAAATTTGAGTGTTACTAGCACTAATTGCAACATCCAGTCATCTCCTGTTTTTTTTGTATGAAGGGAACATGTTCTTTTTACATTTTTCTTCAGATCCCTCAATGCAGTTTTCAAGTGTGCACAAAATGCTTTCTCAACTACTTTTGTTCTAAAAGTATTACTGACTGCAAGTTTTTTTAAAAAAATGAAGTGTGTGGGTGCTCCAGTTTTATTACTCTATTCTCAGTGTTCAAAATACCGCAGTGAAACCTAACCCCTTGTGTAATCTAGAGTTTTTAGGATGTGCTTGGAAAGGAGATTTATGTGGGTAAAAAGGTTAATGCAATGCAAGGGAGGGCGAAGAGTTTAAAATGTGGGGGAAATAAAGATATAATAAACCGTGCATGTTTCCGGTGGTTGTTTTTAATTGTAATTCGTCACATCTTCTGGAAACAGGGAGCTGCCCAAGCTGCAAAAAATTTGCCAAATTTGCAAGAGTTCAAAAATGCAAGGATCATCAAAGTAAATCCCGACAAACCCCAGGAAAATGTCCGTTTGCTCACACTGGAAGTAAGTCTTTGCTTCTTATTGTCATTGCAGGGTGCATATGATGCCTGTAATAGAATCAAAAACTTAGATAGTTTTATGAAGACCAGAGAGGTGAAGGTGGATCCTGACAAACCACTAGAAGGAGTCCGTTTAGCTACGCTCCAGGTAATAAGTCATTTGAAGCCAAGCACTTAAACACAGCAGTTTTAAATTAAACCTCCTGAATCAAGAAGCTTTGTTTAGTTCAGGCAGCCAGACAATTATTTATAAAGATTTTCATTTGTAATTGCTACCACGTGCATATTTTCACTGTGAATATCCATGGATGCTAAGCGGTTTCAATAAAATCATAATAGCAATAGTTGTGAATACCACTCTTCAATGCTATCTTCTTCTCCTACTGTTTCTGCAATGAGGTGAATTCTGAAAGACTTTCTATTTTTTTAACCAATTTTTTCTAGGTTTAGAAGTGGCTTTTAGTGGAACTGAAAAATCATTGCAAGTTGTTCTTTTGTCAAATAAATATAGTATCATGAAAATGAAATGTGATGAACTGTGGATGAGTGTTTAAAAAGGGTTTATCATTATTGATGATAAAGTTATTTTGCAAATTTAAGAATTTTTCATTGTTAATGAAATGTTAAACATTAAGCACACATGGAGATTGATGATCATTATTTTATTAAGAAAGAATAACATTTGAGGGTGCATTTCCACTTCTGGCCCAGAACATATCTTCAAGTTGACTTGATGGATTGACCATCTGTTTGTTTTGTATTGATTCGCAAAGCCCTCCTGTTGACTTGAAATCTTTGCTGGGGCAGTTGCCCTCAGTGATTACCTGTCATTTGGAGGCAGAGAGTCATTATTCCCTGTGATGGCTTATTTGATCCAGATCCTGAGCAACAATCAACATCCTTTCGAGGTATGATATTGAGCTGATTCATGAGATTGCATTGTGTACTCAGTCCACAACAACAGTGACAGCAAGTAATTGTCAGCTGAACCAAATACAACAGGTATAGAAGAGGGACCAGGAAAATCAGTGTGTCAAAGGCTAGCTATACGAAAAGGTCAACTGAAAGGTTGATCGTAAGCATACTTTAAGAATTCATAGCATTTTACGACTCGGGATGATTTATGGATGTGAGACAACTGAATGGTCATTCCAGCTTCTCTTCATAAAGACGTTCTGGAGAAATTGCACCGAGCCAAATTTTGGTCAGTGCTATAGTGGCCAGCGATGTCCAAGGATGTTGAAGACCCCAAGGAGGACTGTGAAACCTGTGTTATTCATAGACTCAAGCAACATGTATTAATCTTTCCTGCATTTCCCCATGGGAGGTTAGAAGCTTAATAGTAGCTACCAAGATAACAGGTATTTCTCCTTTTTCTATTTAGTGCAAAATCCATGAAATCAGAGACCCCTTTCATAGGGATAACAAAGTGCAAAATGTTTTCAATATCATTTGCTCCATCCTGGGGGAATCCGCTAGAGCAAAAGTTAAGTGTTAACCATCACCTTGATAGGTTTTGCAATACTGGCTTTGCCCTGCTCTGAGACTGTAGGATCACCTGTACGATGTGGCGTAGTCACATGAAATACAGCTCCCGAATGCATTTTTCCTGGTTTAGCTACAGTTGAAAGAAGTGCTGTCTGAAAACCCTGGGTGGGTAAGGCTTCCCACTTATAGCCTTCCTCCTCCTCCTGCTATAAGTGACTTCTGTACTCTGTTTTTTCTCTCTCTGATATCTCCAGCACAAGGGGGGATCCTTGCACAAAGGGGATTGTGACAAATAGTTTCCTTGACTGAAAGCAAGTAATGTATTTAGGGATCTTTCAGAAGTTCGGAGCTCCTTCACATCATCCAGCGCCACTGACAGCTAATATGATTAACTTTGCACAGATTTTTCAGGATTTTCAGAAATTGTGGAACAGCAACTAAGTAGTCACAAGCAACTCAGCTTCGGGTTGCGCGGCACAATTCCTTAAAATAGTGCTGACAGCAGTGGTCCTTCATGCATCTGGCCCATGTTCAGCTCTGCACATTTAAAAGTGTCTCCTAACTAGAGGGGTGAGACAGATAATGACTAATGCAGCATCAACTTGGTGTTACAGGACAACTGACATCATGATCTGTACACACTTTATTTGGAACACCCACTCTGCCATTCTGAAAAAAAATGTTAGCTCTGTGCTGAAGTTCTTCCCTACCAGCTTCTCATAGTGCAGAAAGCACGGTGGAGACAAATTTTGTGACCACTACTAACTAAAAGTCATTTATTGTATATAACACATTTGAGGTCTTTTTGTGATGTGTTGTCGATTGCAAGTTCCTCTTCCTTTGAAATCCATCCAGCTGGCTCATTTCCAAGCGAATAACATTTTATTTTCATGTTCAGGCATTTTAATAAAATATCAGGTGAAGCTTTTCCTCTCTAAAGTATATTAAAAGCTTAATTGATGTGAAAAGGTAGCAACTGGCTACTCTGTGCCTTCACAGTTGAAGAAGGACACATTGAAAGTCTTACAACTTGGGAGGTCATATGCTGTAATTAATTGCAGTCAACAATTTGACTGCTGCCAGACTGGATACTTGGTTATTTGACCCCATAATAAAATGGGCTAAGGCAGGGGAAGTGTTTCAACGTGAACTTAAGGAGAACCCAAGCTAGCTGCTTTCAGCCCTGTTTTACTCCTCCACGTTGCTTGAGGAGTATTTTTACTTTGTCCTTGGGCACTCATCCAGGCTGTCCCAGTGCCAAGGTCTCTCTGGAGTAAACGTATGGGTATAATGCAGGGGACCACTTCTCAGTCCACCAGTTGTAATAGGATGGCTGACTGTAGGTTGTCTGATACATGTCACACATACAGTATGTCGTATAGATTTATAGGCTTGGATGATTTTTCTGGGGAGGAGTTCCATTAGTATAAACTGAACATACTTAGTTAATCTTCCAAAGAATGTTGCGCTGTGCCTTTAATATATCAAAACTCATACCTTTAGATGCTTAGACAAATATGATGTCGAATATGTTTAATTATTAAATCTAAGAGGAGTAACCCATGTGAACCAAATAAGTGGAAGCAGTTCAGATTCACAATTTATTGTGCTCAACTATAATGGGGAGTTTGTTAATATGCAGTCCATATCTTGCAGGTCACTTCAATAAATATGGTGTTGGTATTACAGAAATTAATTAGAGCTTTTAAAGCTGCTAAGTAATCTTAAAGGTGAGTTACAAGTTGAGCAGCAAAATCTGTCCTCTTAGCTATGGTATTGATAGGATATTGAATATTATTCTGGGGAACACAACACACTCTGAATACAAAATGTTTTATTTTTGTGTATTGTGGATAGTAAAGTGCACAGAATGATGATGATCTGGAAATAATTTTGTACTAAAATTACTAATCAGACTTGTGACATCTCCACCACTTATATAGTAGACCACTGATATCACAACTCTGGTGTTAATTGCCAGTTTACTGTGGATCAGTTTGATCTTGTTGATACTTTTTTTCTGTATGGTTTGGAAGGAAGAATTGTACAGGTGAGCCAAAAATTCACCACTTTTGATATTCTCTTTTACTAATTGCAAACACCTATTATGTTGTAAAGACTACTGGGCAAGAAATACAGCAAACTCAGTCGATATATATTAATAAAAGAAAGACTTGCATTAATATAGTGCATTTTTAAAATGGTTTTAGGGTGTCCTAAAGCATTTTTTACAGCCAGTAACTTTTATTTTTAACATTTTTATTTTTAATCGCAGTGTAATATACAAAATGCAGCATCCACTTTCTGCACAGTGAGCTCTCACATATAGTAATTTGTTAAGAGCCAAATTTTAGGGATGATGATTGAGCGCAAGAACTGGGGAGATCTTCTGCTCTGTATGTTAAAGTAGTGCCACGGGATTGTTTACATCCAACTGATGGACAAGACAGATGGTTGACTTCATGTCTCATCTAAAATACAGCATCACAAACTGTGCAGCGCCCCCTTAGTTCTGCACTGTAGTATTAGCCTAGCTTTTTGTGCTCAAGTTGTTGGAGTGGAACTTGAACCCGCAACCTCCTTGCACAGAGCAGAGACTGCTGCCAACTGAATCGCAGCTGACACTGCACAATGGTGAGTTGCTTTCATCCCACATTGTCCTTTCCGAAGGGCATACTGATCCCAGTTGCTACTTCCTCATGGTTGCTTACCATTTGGTTCCACTTGTCAGAGTTGGCTACGCTAAAAGACCTGAGTTCATGATCACAGATTTGCTTCGGCGTAATGTAGTAACCACCTCATCTCTTGAACTATCCATAGCACTCTGAAAATCTGTAAAATGCTAATAGAGCCAAAGTGGCCATGTTTCCACTGATGGGTAGTGCCGAACCAGAGGACACAGCTTAAAAATACAGGGTAGACCCATTTAGAACAGAGATGAGAAGAAACTTCTTCACCCAGAGAGTGGTGGCTGTGTGGAATCCTCTGCCCCAGAGGGCAGTGGAAGCCCAGTCTCTGGATTCATTTAAGAAAGAGTTGGATAGAGCTCTCAAGGATAGTGGAATCAAGGGTTATGGAGATAAGGCAGGAACAGGATACTGATTAAGGATGATCAGCCATGATCATATTGAATGGTGGTGCAGGCTCAAAGGGCAGAATGGCCTACTCCTGCACCTATTGTCTATTGGCCATGAAAACAAAAACAACGATTCTAGAATAGCAAAATGCATTCATAGAGTCATTGTGTTGTACAGCACGGAAACAGACCCTTCAGCCCAATTCGTCCATGCTGACTAGATATCCTAAGTTAATCTGGTCGTATTTGCCATCAGTTGGCACATATCCCTTTCAACATTTACTATTTATGTACCCATTCAGATGCCTTTTAAATGTTGCAATTATACCAGCATCCACCACTTTCTCTCGCAGTTAATTCCATACACACACCACGCTCTGCCTGAAGATGTTCCCCTTGGGTCCCTTTAAGTCTTTCCCCTCTCACCTTAAACCCATGATCTCTAGTTTTGGACTTTCCTACCTTGGATAAAAGAATTTGGCTGTTCACCCTATCCATGCCCCTCATGATTTTACAAACATTTATAATGTCACCCCTCCGACACTCCAGGGGTAGCAGCCCCAGCCTATTCAGCCTCTCCTGATAGCTCAAACCCTCTAATCCTGGCAATATCCTTTAAAATCTTTTATGCAGCATTTCAAGTTTCACGACATCTTCCCTATAGCAGGGACTTGAACAGCATCAAGTAGCGAATTAGAGTAATGGGTGGCAGGATTGTTTGTGAACTCAGTCCATAATCTGCCAATTTCCAGAGCTCAGTGATATTACTACAATAGGAAATTGATGTCTACCTAATTCCATGGTTATGATAAGGGAGGTAAAGAAAGTTGCTGGCATTGCACTTGGCTATATCATAACTTTGCCATCCAACTGGAGAGCTGCATTAGTAACTGAGGTGGATGACTCCGATGCCAGACATAGCTGGCTCATTAAGAAACGTGTAGTCAGGAAAGACTAGAATAATAGAGGAGTTTTCTTGTTTCCTCTGTCCTCAAAACTAGCTGTCCCTGGTGCTGACATGGATTCTATGAAATACACCAATGCTGGCACGACAGGAATGACTTGAGTCTTTGTGCTTGTTTACGATGGAATGATATGGCACTGAAAGAATTATACAAAATGTTTTCAAGGTAATCATTTTTCTTTATTTCTCATCTCCCTTTTCCCATAAATCACAGACCCAAAAGGGCAAAGTTTGGTTTAGAAACGTATAACTGGGATCAAGTGGGGATCGTAACATACACCACGTCTAAAACAATCACCCGACACTGATTTCTTGTGGATTTGCCAGTTGGTGGGCAGATGACATACATGATGTCAAATTAAGCAGGCAGACTGTCAAAGCTGGAGATTAAATAGAAGGCTCTCCCGCTCTAATAGAACGGCACCTTATGTTTGCAGGTAACTGATATGCTCCCAGCAACTCGTAAAGTAAAAGGTAGTCAAAGTTTTCAGTCCACTCTTTAGGAACAGCCTGTGGCTGCAGCTTTAGTGAGGCAGGCAAGGAGGGAGTACTTCGAAGCCAGCCTAGAGCAATAGTTCTCTGGTCTACTGCCAAGTAGCCAGTCTGCTTCCTGACTCCTTGGAACGCCTAGAAATGAATTGAAACTTCCAGTCAGTGTCTGACAACTGGCTTCAGTAGATAGCCCTTACAACTCCAAGCACATTGGGGAAAAGAATCCTGAGCTAGCAGAGTGTATTTTCCCCAGCCTTCCTTCTCAACAGATGCCTTATGGTGGTGAAAATTCTGCCAAAAGATGAAAGTGTCAGTCTTCTAGGCAGCTGTAACATTGTCCCCTGCACTCTGTTCTGTTACCCTGATTCACTTGTACATGATGATCTGTCTGTAGAGCACATCAGAGAACATTTTTTAATGTACCTCCATGCAAGTGACAGTAAAACATCTAATCAAAAGTGGCATTATCAAAGAGGCTTATCCAGTAAATCAAAAAAGCCTGAGAATATTATAAAGTCTTTGTTACAAGTGCAATAATTTGAAATTTCTCCACTAAAGTAAAATCTGTGCATAATTTGTCTTAAACAACCTCATTTCCCGTGATGCAGTAGTCATTCCAACCATGTAGTTCAATGGTGAAAGTGCAGTGGAGAGTATTTTCATGCATCATGGTAACACAGTGTTGTTGATTTATGTTGCCTGTAGCTTGTAAGACATTCACGATTGTTGAAAATAATCTTGGTTGTGGCGTTACCAGTCAGTACCAAACTTTGAACCCTCCTGAAGCTTCCTCTCCTTCAGAGTAATCATATGCGTGGTTTGATCTCAATACTCATTGACTTGTAACATAGAACATAGAAAAGTATAGCACAGAACAGGCCCTTTGGCCCATGATGTTGTACCGAGATTTAATCCTAATGTCAAATATAGTATCTTAACATACGCAACCCTCAACTCACTGCTATCCATGTGCATGTCCAGCAGTCGCTTAAATGTCCCCAATGACTCTGCTTCCACCACCACCGTTGGCAACGCATCCGTGCATCCACAACTCTCTGCATAAAGAACCTACCTCTGACATCTCCTTTATACCTTCCTCTTAATATCTTCAAACTATGACTTCTCATATCAGTCAATCCTGCCCTGGGGGAAAGTCTCTGGCTTTTAACTCTATCTATTCCACTCATTATTTCATATACATCAATCAGGTCTCCTCTCTTCCTCCTTCTCTGCAGAGAGAAAAGTCCAAGCTTATTTAACCTGATCTCTCCACCCTTCAGGCACTCTGCCTGTATTCCTGATGAAGAGCTTTTGCCCGAAACATCGATTTCCCTGCTCCTCGGATGCTGCCTGAACTGCTGTGCTTTTCCAGCACCACTGCAATCCCTCCCTTTCTTCATAAGGCAAGCCCTCCAGTCCAGGCAGCATCCTGGTAAACCTTCTTTGCACCCTTTCCAAAGCGTCTGTATCTTTCCTACAGTGGGGCGGCCAGAACTGGACACAATATTCCAAGTGTGGTCCCACTAGGGACTTATAGAGCTGCAGCAAAATCTCGCTGCTCTTAAACTCGTTCCCCTGTTAATGAAAGCCAAAACACCATATGCTTTCTTAACAACCCTATCCACTTGTCTGGCAACTTTGAGGGATCTATATACTTACACACCTAGATCCCTCTGTTCCTCCACACTGCCAAGAATCCTGTCTTTAATCCTATATTCAGCGTTCAAGTTTGACCTTCCAAAAGGCATCACTTTGCATTTATCCAGGTTGAACTCCATCTGCCATTTCTCAGCCCAGCTCTAAATGTGTTAATGGTTTGCCAGTGATGTTTCCCATTGCTTCTTGAAGGACAAGTCGCATATAGGGTGATGTATCTGAATCCTTTCAGTCTTGCTTAATGCCTTTTACATAAGTATGTACTGTTGTGTATTACTTAGTTTTCTAAACTTAAATTTTTTCGTCCAAAGGTAGAGTGATGTCGAGTTTTAAACCACAGGTCGCTTTGTCAGAGTTGTTACGTCAATGACACTGTTCCCATCAAACCCATTCCCAAAATTAGTAGAGATGGAGTCAGGCGTGTTTCTATTCTTACATTTTTATTGATAAATCAATTGTAACCTCCATGGACTCAGACATTAATCTATGTACACTAAATTCAAAACAACTTATCAAATTCATCAACAAAAGGCAATACATGGGCAGCACAGTGGTTAGCACTGCTGCCTCACACTGCCGCCTCACACTGCCAGACACCCGGGTTCAATTCCCGCCTCAGGCAACTGTCTGTGTGGAGTTTGCACATTCTCCCTGTGTCTGTGTTGAGTTCCCTCTGGGTGCTTCAATTTCCTCCCACAGTCCAAAGATGTTCTGGTTAGGTGAATTGGCCATGCTAAATTACCTGTAGTGTTAAGTGAAGGGGTAAATGTAAGGGAATGGGTCTGGGTGGGTTGCTCTTCGGAGAGTCGGTGTGGACTTGTTGGGCTGAAGGGCCTGTTTCCACACTGTACGTAATCTAATCTACATAAAATTATATATTATAAGAACACTGAGCAGCAGACCATGCATTAAATGTAAATTAGAATCCACAAATCCTTTTCATTTTCAGAACCAAATTAACTCCTTTTAATTTGATTCTCGAATTGTATCATCATCATCATCTTCATCAGTATTAACATCATCATGGGTCATACTATTCCACAAATAATCTGCTGCACCACCAAGTGCTGCCTCACGTTTATTGAATGATTTGATGTCAGTCTCTAATCTGATTTCATCTGAGACCTCCACAACCCATCTGTATAGGATTGTTAACATTGGGGCCTATGTGAGGAGATTGTGGTATAGTGGTAATGTCACTGCACAGGTGATCCAGAAACCCATGCATATGCTCTCGGGCCATAGGTTCAAATCCCATCAAAGCACATTGTGAATTCAATAAAAAATCTGGAACTAAAACCTGCCAAATGATGACCATGCAACTACTGTTGATTTTGTAAAAAACCCATCTGGTTCATGAATGTTGTTTTGGGAAGGAACTCTGTCATATTTACGTGCTGTAATCGACATTCGACTCCAGGCCCTCAGCAATGGGGGTGACTCTGAAATGTGATAAAAGGCTAGCCTGTAACACTCTCATCCCATGAATGAATTAGAAAAAGCTTCTTGCCATGGTGAAAATCTCCTTTGCTCTGATTATCTAGTCATTCTATTTTTTTTCCCTCATGCTTGTTTAGACAGCTGTCCAGTAATTGAACAAGGCTGCTCAGACTAATGGGAATCATGATCA
This sequence comes from Hemiscyllium ocellatum, assembly GCF_020745735.1. Classification (NCBI taxonomy): domain Eukaryota; kingdom Metazoa; phylum Chordata; class Chondrichthyes; order Orectolobiformes; family Hemiscylliidae; genus Hemiscyllium; species Hemiscyllium ocellatum. Next base: position 18,321,524 of record NC_083417.1, on the reverse strand, counting down.
TTTAATCATTTTTGCGATCTAACTTCAGCGACAACCTCATTGCAATGTGTGAACATTTCCCAGATGAGAACACATTTCTGTTAATCCTTGTGATGGTGAGCGCCAAACTTTCCTCAGCTATTTTCGCAATTCTCCATCATCGATCCATCTCTTACCATGTATGTGAGTTACTACATCCTAAGTAAATTGCTGTTTTCGAAGAGTTATTCTCTTCAATATCACCATCAGCATAAGCTTTGACCAGTCATACATATGTGACACCAAACAGTGAGTTTATTCTTCTCATTTGCTGCTGTTTTCGCTGACCCTTTTGTCTGCAACTTTGCTCATGGTTTGACTAGCTGGTCTGTCAAGATTCATGGCAGCCATCTTCCAAATTCAGGCATTCTTTATTCATTCCTTTGTTGATGTTTGATCATCAACCAGTGAAATCCAATAAGCCAATCATCAAGTTCTGCTAGGAGACACTATGAAATCTTGGTCTTCTATCACAGCACAGAACTATTTATCCAGGGGCTGGCTTTGAAATCTGCTTGTTTCAGGGCAAAGATTTGGATAGATGCTAGAGAGTCTATTCCGGTGGTTTCCATTACTATGTCGTACACCTTTGTCTTCTAGTTGTGGTCAGGTGCTAGACTTTCCTCGGTGTGCTCACCTATTCTGAGGCATTTGCCTCATCAGTGCAAGGAGCTGCTGCCAATCTCAAAATGTTTTTTGCTGATATCTTGAGTTTTCTAGTGGCTACACAATTATTTGTCTGCTCTACAATTACAATAATTTTAAGGTTAAACTGGGTGTGAACTTGCTGTTCTTTCCGGATCTCTTGTTATCAGAATGGACAGTGTGATTAGACTAATAGAATCCCTCCAGTCTGGAAACAGGCCATTCAGCCCATCCAGTCCACACTGAACCTCCTAAAAGCATCCCAAACAGACCCAACCCTCTACCCTCTCCCCATAAGCCTGCATTTCTCATGGCTAATCCACCTGGCCTGCAGATCTGTGGACACTGGGACAATTTAGCACAGCCAATCCAACTGACCTGCAAATCTTTGGACTATGAGAGGAAACTGGAGCACCCAGCGGAAATCCTTGCAGACGCGGGGAGAATGTGCAAACTGCACAGTCAGTGAGGCAGCAGTGCTAACCACTGAGCCACCTTGCTGCATGGATTAACAGGCTGCAGTGCACTCGTTGGAAGTGGCAGTCTTGGCTACCTGCAGAAATTTTATCACCACCCTGTGCTTGTGCACAATAACTTTCAAACTGTGATGCTCACCATTGCATCTGCTGTACAGCTAGTACGAGTGCAAACTATGTCATTGCACCAGTGCTCTTCTCTATTTCCCTCTATATGCAACTTCAGGTAGCTTCATGCTGGAATGGATCTCTTCTCCAAGACAATGGGATATTGCTCAACCTACACCACATCAATCCAGGAGCAAGACCACCCCAACTTCTGTCGTCAGGCTACAATATTCAGACACCACTCCTGAGTGCATACACTCTCAGGCTGAGCTCCAAACTAATGTCAGTGCATTCATGGAGATGTCTGAGATAATGGGCCTTAGGCTAAACATCCAGGACACAATGATTACCTACCAGCTTTCTCCAGAGCTATAACACTGCACCCCTGGTCTATCAAGATCCAAGGTGAGCCACTGGAAAATGTGGATCAATTTTCGGACCCTTGGAGCTTCCTCCCTGTGAGAAGAGATATTGAGGATGAACTCAGTGCCTCGTGCCAGCACTGCCTTCAGCTGTCTGATGAAGAAAGGCGTAAAGACCTGGACTTCAAATCCTGCAGCAAGCTCATGGTCTGCAGTGTAGATGTACTACCAGCCCTCCTGCAGTAACCTGAGACATTGGCAATGTAGAGTAGATGCCTCAGATAGAGTTATTTGCGAGACATGATTTCCCACGCACAAAACCATGTTGACTATCCCTAATCAGTCCTTGCCTTTCCAGATACATGTACATCCGGTCCCTCAGGATTCCCTCCAACAACTTGCCCACCACCGATGTCAGGCTCACTGGTCTATAGTTCCCTGGCTTGTCTTTACCGCCCTTCTTAAACAGTGGCACCACGTTAGCCAACCTCCAGTCTTCCAGCACCTCACCTGTGACTATCGAAGATTCAGATATCTCAATAAGAGGCTCAGCAATCACTTCCCTAGCTCTCTTGAGAAATATTGCTAGTGTTGACTTCACAAAATCCTGCAAGTCCACTAGCAACATCGGCATTCCAATTTCAGTGTCCTCTCTCAAGCAAGTATCCCCATTATTGAGGCACTGTTCATGGTCAATCAACTGAACTTGATGAGCTGTCTCATCCACGTTCCTAATGTGAGACTTCTAAAATGAGCTCTCTACCCTGAGCTTCATCGTAACAAGTGATGACCAGAGATCAACTGAAATGTTTTTGGGATGTTCTCACAGCCAACTCAAAAAATGTAACATCCCAACCTAACACTTGGAATCTCAGGCTTAAGACCCATCCAAAACTGGTGAAAAAGCTTCCACAATGGTTTCAAGAGTCAGGAGAAGACCGTGCTTAAACAGTGGAAGGACCATGTTGCAACCTGAGCATCTCTCACACCTACCTGTTCCAACACCACTTACCCTCTCTGTGACACACAGTGAGGATCCAGTACTGTACTGTTTAGTCACCTCAGTATTTTGCCTTGTTTGGATTTGTATTTCCTCTTAATGGACTCACAACTGCAGTTGCTACTGCACACACCAACACACTCACTGACTCAGAATGCCACAGTTGCATAAGCATGCACGCACACAGCCACACTATCAGTAGTTCATCCACATATAGATCTACAATCCTAGGAACAAATGTACAAACACGTACTTAAAGAATATGGTTATCATTGTTTCTCCAAATCAGAGACACATGCACAGTCGGCTGCAATTTTTTGACAAGTAAAATAGTGGAGGTATGAGACTTGCATCCTTCAACCATGACAAATGGTGGAATGACAAGCTGATCGAAGGCTTCTCATAATCCCCAATTTATCTTGCTTTCTTTCTCAGGAAACCTGTCAGTTTTGCTGACGGTTTTCTGCTGGAAGAGATCTCTATGAGAGAAGCTTCAAATACAAACATGCGTTTTGAAGTCATGGCAAACTGACCCACATCTGACTTGTGATCTGTTATTTCTGTCCATTGGAGCTACAAACTTCAGGACATTGATGTATAAATAAATAAGAACATTGAGGTAAACATTTGGATGTAATTTTTGAGTGATTAAAATGGATTATTCTTTGGGTTTAGTCCATATTCATAACTGCTTTGTTTCTGCACTTTATTTTTTTAAAACTGTTAAATAGCAGTTTCCTTTTTAACACAATATTAGACAGCTGAGCCTTTTAAAATGGGCGAATAAGACCTCTTGCACATATTTCTTCTGATCACTGTCCAACGATCCTTTCTGGAAGGTAAATCTGAATCTTGGGCAAGGGGAAGTTCAGCGTACTGCATTGCTGGTTAAATGACTCACTGACATACACTAATTAGGCCAATAAATTGGCAATTGCCATTTGATGAAATAAAGCAGGTTACTTAGAGCCCGGGTGTCTCTGGAAAAGGAGCACGCAGTGTCCACCAACACCCTCGAGTTGTTCAGGGAGAGGTAGGTGCCGCAGGGTGTGGAGCGCATTATTTACCCCTCCAACTCTATTTTGATTTAATCCCTGCCCTCTCCTTCACTGTTTGATCATGCAGCATTGCCCTTTGATGTGAAGGGCACTGCTTCTCACAGGCCACTCGGGTGTTTCCTTCCTGGTGGTGGAAATTTGAATAATGATTCATGCACCTTGTGTCTTTCACTGTGTCTCGCACCTGCACACACAAAACATGGGTGCTGGGGAAACAAAAATAAAAAAGGTTACTGGCAAACGGGACTAAATTAGGTTAGGATATCTGGTCGGCATGGATGAGTTGGACTGAAAGGTCTGTTTACATGTTGTACATCTCTGGAGTACTGTACAGTACAAATGCATGAATTCAGGAGGAGAAATACAGTAATCAAAGCAAAAATTATTGTTATGCTCCATTCAGTGGATATCTGTGTAGAAAGGAGCCTTCAAAGTTGTTAAGAAAGATGCTTTGCAAAATGAGATAAGCAGAGTAGTGGGATGTCCCCGGATGCCGTCCGAGTTTACAACATGGTGCCAAGGTACTTTGTCCTTTGTGGGTGCAGTACTCTTTATACAGCGGTGTAACAAGATGTCGTCAGAATATAACTTATATACCATTTCCTACTTTAGGCCAGAAAGACGTTGTTGGTTCCAACTCCTCGGCTCAGGACTGGACTGTTCAACAAAATCATCCCACCCCCTGGGGCCTCGAAGGAGGTGGTACGTGTGTGTTCTACTGCTCAGGTGGGTACATCAGCAGCAAATGCTGTATATGCAGCTAAATGGAGGCTGCACCTCACCTCGCCATATTGTAGGTTTGCTGCCACCATCTTCTTTCAGTGCAGCCATCGACAGGGTCAGCTTGTGGTAGAAGGAAACCACTCACTGCTCTAATGAAAAGATGTTCTTGTACTGAATAGGAACTCCCTAATGGCTCATTGTCAAGTAGTTACAGGTTACATCAACATTGTTTCAAAAGAGAGGAGGAGGACCTGGATGTTAGGTCTTACTCCTTCAAGTTCCAAAACTGTTCTCTCCACAAATCCATATGTGTTCGTGGAGTCACAGTGGGTGGATTAATACTTCAGAGTCTTTCACTTTTATAAAGCAACAACTGCTCCTTTCCAAGTTTTAAGCAACTTTCTGCTAGATTCTAAACAGGACAAGCAATTTCATGTGCCATGGTATCCCCCAGGAACCCCCACAATATTTCTACATTCACCACCAACATCCCTACACACATCTATGTTGGTATATTGTCATGACTTGATGCTTAGGTGTTGCAATTTTACAGTAAAGGTTTCAGGGACAATGAAAAGCCTTGTTTGCCCTGACTAAAAAATGTAGAGGCAGCAAGTAGCCCATTTAATCCCTAGATTAAGGAAGTATTGATTGGGTTTCAAAGCTAGCTGTTCGGATGAAGTCTACATAAGTTACTCAATTCAGTGAATAACTTAGTAATCACACATGCTGGAAAATTGTAAAGTACATATATTTTCTTTGCCTAGAGGAAACCTACATCTAGCACTTACCTGAAGGATTCTAAACAAAGTACAGTTAAAAAATGTATTGATTTTTGTCACAATATCTAAGGATGCGATCAACATTGTGAACTTTAGGTAAACATGACCAAATTGTTGCAAAAGCCTAGGCTTCCTGAAAACTCTGGTCATCCTGTTCAGTTTTTTTGAAACTTTTTATTTTTATTAGATGTCTTAATTCGATAAATGCATGCTATGTTATGATGACCCAATTCAAAAGAACTTTTCATGGCCGGTAAACTCTGTAAAGGTTGCCTATTGGCTGCTGGAGATAATTCTCCTTGTCAGTCGCTGAGGAGAATGCTGGTAGTAGATCACCACCTTGTGTTCTTTCTAGTGTACTGATGACTGCAGCTTGGAAATGGCAATCAGCTCGGGCCTCCAAATATTAACAGCTAGTTAAACTTTGGCAGCTCAAGTGATCTGGAACAGGTCACAAACTGGAGCAATAGTTACATTGATTCAAGATCTGGTAGTGAATAAATGAGAGGACACAAAAGCCTTTAACAGAGGAAGAAGTTAAGGGGTAATGATAGATCTGGCATTAACAGGGTCACCAGCCACTTAAAATTGCCACTGTGACAGGATGTGAACTGTAAATGAATTAACTGAGAAGGGGACATGGAAAAAACGTGCAGAGAATCCACAGCAAACGATTAGATTCAGTAACACGGTCACATGTTTTAGTATAATGATGCCGGTGACTGTATGACAAGGGTTGCATTAGAAAAGGTTAGCTCCTTGTGCTGGCTCAGTGTGCTCAATGAAACTGTAATCTTTTTGTTTAAAGCAAGCTGACAAGAAGTTAATATTTAAGTTCTTTTTTTTATTTCCCTGATTGAGAGGACTGTTAATTTGAGGAACTTGTAAACAGGGGTAACTTTGTTGAAATGTTTGGACAAAGCATTTTGCAAATATGAGGAAGGTAACTGAAATAGTTTTCATTCACTTCAGTTAAATGTTCAACCTTTGGCACATTTTTTGGTTACACATTTACATGCAAACAGGTGCACTGAGAATGTAGAGCAACTTTTGCACTTGAGCCATCTCCATCTTGATGTACTGTTGTGAATGGCTATACATTCTAGAATGCTGGGGACCAGTTTTTTCCATTCCACACTATCATGGTTAATAAAAAAGCAAATTAACAAAAGAAAGCTCAGTATGAAGCTGTTGGTATGGATGTTCCTGTCCAAGCTCTCATAATAAAGAACAAGGTACAAAATCTTGCATTTGTACAGAAAACATGAAACAGATGATCTGTATTCATTATCTGTACAGCATCTTTCACTGATTTGGGATATCCCAAAACTCTTTAGATCCAACAAAGAACTTTTTTTTAATATAATGAATTACTGGTGAAGGAGTCATTGGAAAACTCCACAAGAAATGATTAGATTCAGTAATATGGTCTCATGTTTTGGTTTAATAATGCCAGTGACTATATGCCTAGATTCCAGGAGAAAAGGTTAACTTTTTGTGAAAACACTGTTGTAATCTAGAAAACATGGCAGTCAATTTGCTGCCACAAACAATATTGTGGTAGTTTGCTGGGGTGGAGCTGCATGGGCATTAGCTACCTGTCAGTTCTCCTCTCCTTCCAACCCCCCTTCCTCCCACCCACCTTTCACAATTCATCATTAAAACTCAGCAATAAGTATTAACAATTGTGCCAACCCTGGTTCTGATTCTGTTTAAGTTTTACTTATTATCTTAATTAGAATGCATTTTGAATACAATCCCGGTCCCCATATTTAAAATGCATTTGGATAGAGGCATTGGGAAAGTGCAAAATGATTTACATGGATGATAGTAAAGCTGATGGATTATGACTCGTCAGGAAAAACTGGCTGAGATGAATGGGGCTGTTTCATCTCTTGAAAAGAGTCGTCCAAACGGTGAGTTAATAGATGTCTTGAAAATTTATGAAGCAGCTAGACAGGGTGGACAAAAAGAAAATGTTCCAACTTATTGCAGAGAACTCAAAACTTGAGCCAGCCGGTGGAAAAGTTTGGATCTGTTTTGGACAAAACAAAACCCAGACCTACTGATTAAAGGTGTTCTTGTGTTGGGCTGGTGTTGGTGTAGGAAGCCTCATGGGTCCTTCTTTCCCCCCACAAGCTGCCACAAGATGCTTCCAGACAAATGCCAGACTTGATCCTGGGTGGGGACTGTTACTGGGATGATTTCCCTGTAAACCAACCAATGTGCAGTTAAGTATGCAGATACATTGTTGGACAGGTGGCCTCTACCAGTGGTACCCCAAGTTCGGAAAGATCACTGAGAGTCTCTCATGGAACCATGAAAATTTCACTTAAAATCCTGACTAATTTCCTCCAGAGTAACACAGGATTGCAGAGGCCACTTGTAACAACTCTACTCTCTGAGTCTCGACCAATACTCATTGTAGAATCTTCCTGTCCAGTATGGGGTAAAATGAGAGCACTGCATTCATTCAACCTTTCAGTCTTCTCCAAGATTATGAATGTTTCATGCACATTCCACCAACTTCCAGCAGGAGGAAAAGTAGGCTCAAAAGGCTCTTGCAGGCTGGAATATTGTTTGTAAGAATATTTGCGTCAATGCTGTTTTCAAACACAAACTAAATTATGGAGAAAATGTCCTAGTCTTTAATGATTGTATCTAACCAATGAAAGACTTGTCTTTCAGAATACTGCAAGAAGTTAATTAAAATTCAGTTCACTGTATGGAGACTACAAATACTATAAAACTTTTAGATGTGTTCTTTTGGGGTTGGGGTTGTGGGAGAATCATTTAAAAAGGCCTTTTATTTGTAGGCATTGTCACTTTAAAGAAAAATTATTAGTGATCCATTCATTGAGCAAGTTGTTTTCAAAAGTTACAGCTAGACTTTTAAAAAATCCATGTTCATCCCATTGGGTCTTAAAGGAAAGTTATAACAGGAATCGATCCACTAGCTCCTGATGAAGAGCTCATGCTCGAAACATCGACTTTCCTGCTCCTCGGATGCTGCCTGATTGGCTGTGCTTTTCCAGCACCACACATTTTGACTCTGATCTCCAACATCTGCAGTCATCACTTTCTCTAACTAGCTACTTAAGCCAATTCTGCCATTCTGTTAGTCTGTAGCTGATCTGTATTGTAACTGCGTCTACCTAGCTTTGATCTGTAAGCTGTAATGCTGTTAACCTAGCAAAGATCAATCAGTCTTAGTTTTGAAATTATTAATTAGCTTTCATTCTCAACAGCCTTTTGGAGGAGATGGTTGCAGATTTCCACTACACTGTGAAGAAATGCTTCCTGATGCTACCCTTAATTAGTTTACTTCTAACTTTAGAGTTAACATCCTTTGTTCTGATCTTCCCAGCAGAAAAAATCATTTCTGTCTGCCCTATCCATTTTTTAGTCATCTTAAACATCTCATGTAGATCACCCCTTATTACTGAACAAAGCAAGATAACCTAATCATAGTTTACAAAGGCCAGATACTAATTTGGAAGTCCAAAACAAGTAAAGGTAGTGGTGAAAATATCCAGGTGGTTATAGTCTTGATTCTAAGCTGCACCTCACCCAAGGTGAATTTGTTTTCCCTGATGTATACCCCGAGCTAAGCTCTCATTCCAAACAGGGTCTGCAAAGAAAACCCAAAAGTCTGTAGATTCTGGAAATCCGAACCAAAAGCAGAAATTGCTGGAAAAGCTCAGCAGGTCTGGCAGCATATGAGGGGAGAAATCAGAGTTGTTTCAGATCCAGTGATCCTTCCTCAGAACTGAAACATTAATTTTGATTTCTCTCCATAGGTGCTGCCAGACTTGCTGAGTTTTGCCAGCAGTTTCTGTTTTGGAGACTAAAATCAGCTTTATGTGACTGTAATATAAGTTTCAGCATCAATATTGAATCAGGCTTTATTTCAGTACATATTTTACATCTTTCCAATGCTAACTGCTTGCACTACCTTATTTATTAAGATTTTTTTAAAAAGTTCACAAATTAATTTCTCACATTAAATGCTGACTTTTCTTCCAGGGGCAAAATTAGATTGACCATATAAGTTGGCAATAGGTGCATAGTATTCCAGAAGTGAGAGACTGAGTTCTCCATCTTCACTGGAGTCCAGTATATGTTTTATCCTGTCTCTGAAAGCTACCATATCAGGTTCATTGGAGAAATAATATATACGGCAAGTTGTTAATGTGTTAAGAGGAAAGCAAGATTTAGAATCATAGGTATTTTCTTAGTAAATCTGTTTTGGACACTTTATGTTCATGTGCAATTGAAATAAATAGACTTTTATAAACTTTATTTTGTAAGCTAAAAAAACCCAGAAAAATAGCTCAATAATTCTGCTGCTTCAGTACGAGGAAAGGTTTTTAATGATGTAGAGCCCAGCATTCCTGAGAGAATGAGATTCCTAGTCCAAATGTAAAAGAAAGAGGTGTGCCGCAAACAGATGTTGTTCCACAGAAAGCGGATGAAATTCTAAAGTTTAATATAAGCACAATTATTATTAGCTGAGAAAAGGATAAACAGGACCCATAATGTAGTGACTTAGAATATGAAATGGTAGAGATACAGTTATAAAATGTTGGATAAGATTATAGAAATCAGGTATTTAATTTTGTTAGCGAACATTTAAATATAAAATTAACAAACCTTAACCAGGAGATTTGAAAAATATTGACTATGAAAAGACCATAAGACATAGGAGTGGAAGTAAGGCCATTCGGCCCATCGAGTCCACTCCGCCAATCAATCATGGCTGATGGACATTTCATCTCCACTTACCCGCATTCTCCCCGTAGCCCTTAATTCCTTGTGACATCAAGAATTTATCAATCTCTGCCTTGAAGACATTTAGCGTCCCGGCCTCCACTGCACTCTGCGGCAATGAATTCCACAGGCCCACCACTCTCTGGCTGAAGAAATGTCTCTGCATTTCTGTTCTGAATTGACCCCCTCTAATTCTAAGGCTGTGTCCACGGGTCCTAGTCTCCTCGCCTAACGGAAACAATTTCCTAGCGTTCACCCTTTCCAAGTCATGTATTATCTTGTAAGTTTCTATTAGATCTCCCCTTAATCTTCTCAACTCCAATGAATACAATCCCAGAATCCTCAGCCATTCCTCGTATGTTAGACCTACCCTTCCAGGGATCATCCGTGTGAATCTCTGCTAGACACGCTCCAGTGCCAGTATGTCCTTCCTGAGGTGTGGGGACCAAAACTGGACACAGTACTCCAAATGGGGCCTAACCAGAGCTTTGTAAAGTCTCAGTAGCACAACTGTGCTTTTATATTCCAACCCTCTTGAGATAATGACAACATTGCATTCGCTTTCTTAATCACGGACTCAACTTGCATGTTTACCTTTAGAGAATCCTCGACTAGGACTCCCAGATCCCTTTGTACTTTGGCTTTATGAATTTTCTCACCGTTTAGAAAGTAGTCCATGCTTGTATTCTTTTTTCCAAAGTGAAAGACCTCACATTTGCTCACATTGAATTCCATCAGCCATTTCCTGAACCACTCTCCCAAACTGTCTAGATCCTTCTGCAGCCTCTCCACTTCCTCAGTACTACCTGCCTGTCCACGTAACTTTGTATCATCGGCAAACTTCGCTAGAATGCCCCCAGTCCCTTCATCCAGACTATTAATATATAAGGTGAACAGCTGCAGCCCCAACACTGAACCCTGCGGGACGCTGCTTGTCACCGGCTGCCATTCCGAAAAAGAACCTTTTATCCCAACTCTCTGCCTTCTGTCAGACAGCCAATCCTCAATCCATACCAGTAGCTCACCTCGAACACCATGGGCCCTCACCTTGCTCAGTAGACTCCTGTGTGGCACCTTATCAAAGGCCTTTTGGAAGTCTAGATAGACCACATCCATTGGGTTTCCCTGGTCAAACCTACTTGTCACCTCTTCAAAGAATTCCAACAGGTTTGTCAGGCACGACCTCCCCTTACTAAATCCATGTTGACTTGTTCTAATTTGACCTTGCGTTTCCAAGAATTTAGAAACCTCATCCTTAATGATGGATTCCAGAATTTTACCAACAACCGAGGTTAAGCTAATTGGCCTATAATTTTCCATCTTTTGTCTTGATTCTTTCTTGAACAAGGGGGTTACAACAGTGATCTTCCAATCATCCAGGTCTTTCCCTGACTCCAGTGACTTTTGAAAGATCTCAACCAACACCTCTGCTATTTCTTCAGCCACCTCCCTCAGAACTCTAGGATGTTGCCCATCGGGGCCAGGAGATTTATCAATTTTAAGACCTTTTAGCTTTTCTAGCATTTTTTCTTTTTTAATGGCAACCATACTCAACTCAGCTCCCTGACTTCCTTTAATTGTTGGGATATTACTCATGTCTTCCACTGTGAAGACTGACGCAAAGTACTTGTTAAATTCTCTTGCTATTTCCTTATCTCCCATCACTAGGCTTCCAGCATCAGTTTGAAGTGGCTATTTTTGCCTGTCGTTTGTTTCTTATGTATTGAAAGAAGCTTTTACTATCATTTCTAATATTACTGGCTAGCTTACCTTCATATTTGATTCTCTCCTTCCTTATTTCTCTCTGTGTTATCCTCTGTTTGTTTTTGTAGACTTCCCAATTTTCTGATTTTCCCAGTGCTCTTGGCCACTTTATAGGATCTCTCTTTTTCTTTAATACATTTCCTGACTTCCTTTGTCAGGCTTGGCTGTCTAATCCCTCCCCGGATAATCTTTCTTTTCTTGGGGATGAACCTCTGTGCAGTGTCCTCAATTATACCTTCGAGTAAAAAATGAGGTCTGCAGATGCTGGAGATCACAGCTGAAAATGTGTTGCTGGTTAAAGCACAGCAGGTCAGGCAGCATCTCAGGAATAGGGAATTCGACGTTCCTGATGAAGGGCTTATGCTCGAAACGTCGAATTCCCTATTCCTGAGATGCTGCCTGACCTGCTGTGCTTTAACCAGCAACACATTTTCAGCAGTCCTCTATTATACCCACAAACACCTGCCATTTTTGTTCTACTGTCTTCCCCGCTAGGCTCTGCTTCCAGCCTATTTTCGTCAGTTCTTCTCTCATGCCCTCATATTTACCTTTATTTAACTGTAACACCATTACATCCGATTTTGCCTTCTCTCTTTCAAACTGCAGAACTGAACTCTACCATATTATGATCGCTGCTTCCTAAGTGTTCCCTTACTTTAAGATTTTAATCTTAATTTGGGGCTGTTAATTTGGGGCTATTAGAATAGAATATTTAAATGTGTTTTAAAGCTAATGCATTGCTGAAAATGGACTACATCTTGCCAAAGCTTGCACTCATCAGGACACTTTGCAAGAATATAAATTTGAGGGGAGAGGACAGTGGTGATTCACAGAAGCATTGCTATGGAGGATTTACCCAGTGATGTTTATTGATGGTTAAAACAGCCTTGTTTTGCAAACTATTAAGCCAAGCAAGCTGACTTATTTATCAGGCCCTGGCAAAACAACCAGTGAATGGCTGCACCCTAATTTGTTATGTTGAAACAGGAACAGTACCCTGACATGATTATTCTGTCTGACATGACCCTTTTATTAATATATGTGGCTTTCAATCCACATACTGAGTCTGACTGATGATCCTAAATTGGTTGTCAGCATAATTCTTTACACGTTCAGGATTATCTTGCAAATGTTGTCCAGTTGCAAATTCATACCTAATGTTAGACACAGTGTTACAATCCCAGACTAATTAGGTATGATCAATTTTTTGGTTATTGTGAAAGCCAAAGGGGCATGTTTTTTGATATAATCCACCAGTCTTTGGAGTCCACAGCCTACATATCTAGCATCACATCGACTTTAAATTCAGCTACCAATTACTCATTTGTGTGATGTGCAGATGTCTTTTGGCTTGAGGTCAGCATCCTGTCAATGGAAAAGCATCACTTGCGTTGCTATTGCATGATAGCAGTTTGAAGCAGTGGGCGTCAACTGTTGCTGATATTTACTGGGTAATCTGAGGTAGGCTTGGCATATTTCAGGACTTCCTTGATGTTCAGCGCCAACTCAGCAAAATAGGTGACAGCCATTCACTGCTTTATCTCTCAGGCTAATCATCTCCTTGACAAATGAAAATAAATCTAAAATTTGTTTTGATTTAAAATTTAACAAAACCAGGCTGTTTCATGTCAAACAGCATTAATGAGTGTATTTTCTAGGGCAATACCTCTACCAATCACAGTTCAATGCCAACTAAATATCATTTTCCTCTTATACATAATAAATATTGGTTTTAAGCTTGAACTTGTATTCTTGGGAAATATCCGGATGAGTACAAGTTGAAAATCATTAGAAAAAAATTGGTGGCTTTCTTTATCTTATGGTTTGACATCTTTGCAGTAATGGGGGTAAGCTATAATTACCTGCTTTTATTCTCACCTTTTTGAATAGGTGTGTTACATTGGCAGTTCTCCAATCCTTTGGAACTTTTCCAGAAACTAAGAATTCTTTGAAGATGACTACCAATGCAGCCAGTATCTTTAGCATCTTGGGATACACCCCATCAGGTCCCTGGAACATATCAAGTCATGGTCCCCATTAGCTTTGCAGTATTTTTTCTCCATTGATAGTTAATTGTATTAGTTTTTTCTCCCCCATTTTCCATTGATTATTTGGTATTTTTGAATGCTAATGTCTTCTACTGTGAAGACACTAATGCAAAGCACTTATTCAACCATTCTGCTATTTTCTTGTACTCCATGATGATTTCTCCAGCATCAATTTCTAAGTAACTTATATTCATTTTGTCCCCTCTCTTCCTTGTTAATATGTTTAAAGTAGCCATTTCTGGCCATCTTGATTTTACTTACCAGATTACCCTCAAAATTTCTTTTCTCCTTCATTGTTATTTTTGGTAATTTTTGTTGGCTTTTGAAACTTCCTTAATCCTCTGCCTTACCACCCATCTTTGCTGCATTGTATATGTTTTCTTTGTGTAATGTTTCACCATGATGTTATCCTTATCTTTTGGTTAACCATAACTGGCTTATTCCCTTTCTGGAATACTTCTTCCTCACTGAGATATCTGTGCTGTGAATCATGAATCATTTCTTAAATATCTGTCATTGTTTCCCATTGTTTTTTTCCACTGAGGACCCTTTACAGTCCACTCCAGCCAACTCTTCCCTCATTCCTTTGTAATTACCCTTAGTTAAGTTTAGTACAGTTGTTTCTTACATAGGTTTCTCCCGTGCAGATCAAACACTAAATTTGATCATGTTATGATCACTGTTTTCTCAGAGATCTTTTACTCTGAGGCCAGTTCCATAAATTACTTTATTATACATTACCTGACCCAAAATATCTTATCCCTGGTTGGAACTGCAATATATTATTCGAGAAAACTTTCGTAAGTACATTCTGAGTTCTTCTTTGGCTATCTCCAACAATTTGACTTTCCCAGTTTAGATGAAGATTAAAGTTACCCATGATTAATGTATTGCCTTTTGTACATTTTATATTTGCATGCTCGGCCAGCAAACACCTCTCTCTTCTATGTGTGATATGAAACTTTGATCTCTTCTACCCCAGGGAGTGAAAGATTTCAGCGTACCGATTGGACTTGATGCAAACATTCATGTGGACCTGGTTGTTGTGGGATCTGTAGCTGTATCAGAGAAAGGTAACATTAAGAATGTAAATTCCAAAATATAATGTCTTAGTATTGTAATATTTTTAATAAATGGAAATCTGACACTGTTCAAGTATTCTTGCAGAACCAACAACAGTTTCCATTGACATTGCACCAGTAGGCTAATAGTAATCCCAAGCTACTCCATAGGAGCCTTATTGAACAGAGTTTGGCACTGAATCATAAACCCATACTAGGAACAGGTTTGGGAAGGGAATTCCAGAACTTATGCATGGCTGTCAACGATGGAGTAATTAAAATTAGAGATAGTTAAGAGGCCAGATTTGTAGGGGTGTGGTGATTCCAGATTTGTTTTGACAAGGGGAAGTTAGAGACCATAAAGGGATTTGAAAACGAGGACAGATGTTTTAACTCTGCACTTTTGTCAGACTGGAAGTCAATATAGGTAAATGAATACAGGAATGATAGATAACTGTAACATGGGTAAAGGCAGCATAATCTCTGTTGAATATAGAATGAATAAATAAAACCTGAATCTTTCATGTGGTATCAGGTTTCTAAGCTTTCTGTACCCTTGATTTCACATATCACTTTCGGCCTTCGATGTTGCGCCAACTTGAGAAATTAATCTGATGCCCATCTAACCTACGCCATTCTATTGTTATCCATATGTATGTCCAATGCCCACTTAAATGCCTTTAACATCTGTGAGTCCACTACTGTTGCAGGCAGGCCGTTCCACGCCCCTACTACTCTCTGAGTAAAGAAACTACCCCTGATATCTGTGCTAAATCTATCACCCCTCAATTTAAAGCTATGTCCGTTCATGTTAGCCTTCACCTTCTGAGGAAAAAGGCTCTCACTGTCCACCCTATCTAACCCTCTGATTATCTTATACATCTTGATTAAGTCACCTCTCAACCTTCCTCTTTCCAATGAAAGCAGCTTCCGTTCCCCCAGCCTTTTCTCGTAAGACCTTCCCTCCATAACAGGCAACATCCTAGCAAATGTCATCTGAACCCTTTCCTAAGCTTCCTCTTCCTTCCTATAATGCGGTAATGCAATACTCCAGGTGTGGCCTTACCAGTGTCTTGTACAGTTGAAGCATGAGCTTGAAACTCAATTACCTACTAATAAACACCAACACACCATATGCCACCTTAACACCCCTATCAACCTGGGTGACAACTTTCAGAGATTTATGTTCCTGGATACCGAGATCTCTTGGTTCATCTACGCTACCAAGAATTTTACTATCCCTTCACTATCACCTGATGAAGGAGCATCGCTCCGAAAGCTAGTTTGCTTCCAATTAAACTTGTTGGACTATAACCTAGTGTTGTGTGATTTTTAACTTTGTCCAACACCAGCATCTCCAAATCAAGAATTTTACCATTAGCCCAGTACGCTCCATTCATGTTACTTCTTCCGAAGTACACTACCTCACACTTTTCTGCATTAAACTCCATTTGCCACTTCTCAGCCCAGCTCTGCATCTTAGCTATGTCCCTCTGTAACCCACAACCTCCTTCAGCACAACACTGCTTACCTCAGTGTCATCCACAAATTTACTAACCCATCCTTCCATGTCTACATCCAGATCATTTATAAAAATGACAAACAGCAATGGCCCCAAAACAGATCCTTCTGACATACCACTAGTAACTGAGCTCCAGGATGAACAATTCCCATTAAGCACAACCCTCTGTCTTCTTTCAGCTAGACAATTTCTGAACGAAACCACTATGGGCAGCACGGTGGCCTCACAGCACCAGCGACCCAGGTTCAATTCCCGCCTCGGGCGACTTTCTGTTTGCACATTCTCCCCGTGTCTGTGTGGGTTTCCTCCGGGTGCTCCTGTTCTCTCCCACAATCCAAAAATGTGCAGGTTAGGTGAATTGGCCATGCTAAATTGCCTATAGTGTTAGGTGAAGGGGTAAGTGTAGGGGAATGGGTCTTGGTGGGTTTCTCTTCGGCGGGTCAGTGTGGACATGTTGGGCTGAGGGGCCTGTTTCTACACTGTAAGTAATCTAACCTAATCTAAATCACCTTCAATCCCAAACCTCTGTATTTTGTGCAATAGCCTACCATGTGGAACCTTATCAAACACCTTACTGAAGTCCATATACACCACATCTACCTGCTTTACCTTCATCTACCTATTTTATTGCCTTCTTGATGAACTCACTAAGGTTAGTTAGGCACGACCTACCCTTCACAAAACCATGTTGACTATCCCTAATCAAACTATTCCTTTCCAGATGATTATAAATCCTATCTCTTATAACCATTTCCAACACCTTACCCACAACCGAAGTAAGGCTCACTGGCCTATAATTAGCAGAGTTGTCCTGACTTCCCTTCTTAAACAAGGGGACAACATTTGCTATCCTCCAGCCTTGTGGCACTACTCCTGTCAACAATGATGACATAAAGATCAAAGCCAAAGGCTCTGCAATCTCCTTCATGGCTTCTCAGAGAATCTGAGGATAAATCCCATCCGGCCCAGGGATCTTATTTATTTTCAGAATTGATTTCAGAATTTATTTTCTTCTAAAATTGCTACAACCTCCTCTTTGTGAACCACAAATCCCATCTAATCTAGTAGCCTGTATCTCCGTATTCTCACTAACATTGCTCTTTATCAATATGAATACTGACAAAAAGTATTCATTAAGCGCTTCCCCTATGTCCTCAGATTCCACACACAACTTCTGATTGCTGTCTTTGATTGGCCCTAATCTTACTCTAGTCATTCTTTTATTACTGATATACCAAGAGAAGACCTTAGGGTTTTCCTTGATCCTATTCATCAACAACTTCTCATGTCCCCTCCTGGCACTTCTTAGCACTTTCTTTAGATCCTTTCTGGCTAACTTCTAACTCAAGCCCCCTAACTGAGTCTTCATGCCTCATCCTCACATAAGCCTTCACCTTCCCCTTGACTTCAACTTTTTTAGTAAAGCATGGCTCCCTCTCTTGACAACTACCTCCATGCCTGATAGGTATATATTTATCAAGGACCCGCAAGTTCTTTGGTTAGAGCCTTTACATGCTTTTGTCAGTGAAGCAGTTTTGATTTTCTACAGAGGCAAGGAAAATGCAAACAAATTCAAATTACACAAGTATTCAGCTCAGAAATACAGAGTATTTCAGAAGAGCTAAGCATTTACATACATTAACTCCATACATTGACTACATCTGGACAAATGTTTGAAATATTTTTATGCACAAGAACAGAAAGCAATATGTGGAAAATCTCATTAGTCTTGGTGATTGATTTTAAGCAGCATGGTGTGACTTTTGAAAATTGTGTTTTATTACCTAGAGCAACTGACTGAGAATATTATTGACCCAAAGGCTTTTATAAAAATTGTGAATGTAGGCGCATAGCATTTTACAGCATAGAAGGAAGTTATTTGGCCCATTATGTTTGTACCAGCTCTCAAAAGAGCTACCCAGCTAATCTCACTGTCCAGCCCTATCTCTGTAGCTCTCTACATTCACCACTTTGGAATATATATTCTGCTGTCTTTTGAAACCTCCCATGGAATCCACCTCCACCTCTCTTCCATGCAGCACATTCCAAATCCTATCAATTCTCTGAGTAAAGAAGGTTATCCTTATCTTAGTTCTCTCACTGACCGTCTTGAAATTATGACTGTTAGTTATGGACATACCAACTATTGGAAACAGAATATCCTTCTTAGTCCTATCAAAATTGTTCATTACTTTGAGCACCTCAATGAGGTCATGTCTTAATTTTCTCTGCTCTAAGGAGAAAAAGCCAATTTCTCTCACCGCTCCTTGTACCTAAATTCCACATTTATGTTATCATTCAAGTAGATCTCCTTTGAACTCTGTCTAGGGCTTTAACATTCATCCTTCAAAAAGGTGCCCAGAACTGAACACACTACTTTAGATATGGTCTAATGGATGATTTGTAGAGGAATAGCATAATTGCCTTGCTTTTACACTCAAACTCTGTTTATAAACCCAAGGATTCTACAAACCTTCATAACAATTGTTTCAACTGATCTGGCCACCTTCAGAAAATTATGCACGTGAACCCTGAGATTCCTTTGCCACTGCACTCCCTCAATGTGTACCATTGAGCCCATGTTGACTCTCAATGCTTCTTCGACAAAAATGCATTACCTCACATTTCTCTGCATTGAAATTCATCTACCAGATGTCTGTCCATTTGGCTAACTTGTCCACATCTCTCTGAAGTTGCTCAGAGTCATCCTCACAGTTTACTATTCTCCCCAACTTAGTAACTTGCTGTGTCCTTGGACACATTCCTTGGAAAAACGTAGGGCGACACTCAGAACATGGGTTGGTTAGCAAAGGTCACATCCATTAAATACATTTCATTCCTTGCAAATTGGTGTATGACTACATATGTAAAGCAACTGATGTCTACATCTATAACTAAACTCAAATACCTGATTCAGCAACCGAGCTTCAAAATACTGAGCCATACCTCAAGTAGGTATTCAACTTTTTTTTAATATAAAGAATGAATTACCAAATACATCTTGGAGCCTGAAAGACATATGCCAGCCACAATTCTCTTTTTAGTTTATTTTCCCATTATGAAACAGTACATCTCACTGTGTCAGGACATCAAAATACATTTTTTAATAATATTGTAAGTATGCAATAAACAAGAATTTGGGAAAAAAAAGCATATTTTTTTCATACAACTAATTGTGTTAATTTTTATATGAAAATGAGATTTTAGACCTATCGAAATAAATTGCAAAACTTTCTTTTCACTATTGGCCATGTTTACCCCTTGTCCAAAAGGCAATTTTTAAAAAATATTTAAATTGTGTTTCCTGTAAAGGATGGAGAATTGGAAAAGGCGAGGGCTTTGCTGACCTGGAATATGCGATGATGGTATCAATGGGAGCAGTTGATGAGAACACAGTTGTTGTCACCACAGTGCATGACTGTCAGGTTTGTTGAACAAAAGGTAAAAAAAATTGAGGAATTTAGAAACAAAAATTAACATTGGGTACTTATCACTCCACAGGTATTGTTCATTACTGACATCTCCATATGAAAATGAGCCTTGATCTAATAGAATGGGCAGAGTTACTGTGTGCATCCTAAGCGTAGGGATCGCAGATATTTGACATAGACATTTAAAAATTATTGGAAAGGTCATATTGGTCTATCACACCTGTTTCAAATGGTGGCATGGTGGCTCAGTGATTAGCACTACTACCTCACAGCGCCAGGGTCCCAGGTTCAATTCCGGCCTCGGGCGACTGTCTGTGTAGAATTTGCACATTCTCCCTGTGTCTGCACGAGTTTGCTCCGGTTTCTCCTCTCAGTTCAGAGATGTGCAGGTCAGGTGAATTGGCCAAGTTTAATTGCCGATAGTGTTAGGGGTAAATGTAGGGAAATGAGTCTGGGTTGGTTACTTTTCGGAGCATTGGATGTGGATTTGTTGGGCTGAAAGGCCTGTTTCCACACTGCAGGGAATTTAATCTAAAACCTATGATGCCTAATACATCGCAACTAGAACGCTCCTAAGCCAGCTCTTATGTCTTGTGCTATAGTGTGTAATCTGGAAATAACAATTTCCAGGCAATAAATCCAAGGCTAAGAAGGGGATAAACATCTGAAGAAGAATTCTGATTTTCTGCTCATGGCTGAAAGATTATAGAGAGCGAGGGATTTGCTGACCTGGAATATGGTATCGATAGAGTGGCAAGGGTCTAATAACATCTCATTATTACATGATCTCATAAGAACATAGAACTCAGAGTAGGAGTAGGCATTTCAGCCCCTCGAGCCTGCTCCGCCATTTAATATGGTCTCATCTTGGCTTCAACTCCACTTGCTTGACTGCTCTCTATAGCCCTTCCCTCCCATTATTAATTAAAATCTGTCTACTTCTTCCTTAAATTTACTCAACGTTCTGGAATTCTTAGCATTTTGGGATAAATAATTACACCGATTCATAGCCCTTTGATTCACAAACCTTTCTCCTCAACTCTGTGTAAAATCTTCCAACCCTTAGTCTAAAGCTATTGCTTCTCATTCTGGATTGCCATATATGAGGAAACATCCTTTTCATGTCTGCTTTGTCACATGTATAAGCATGTTGCTATTTTTCCAAATGTCAGAGAGAAACTAGCGACTTCAATTCCTACTTGAAAGTCAAAAGAGTTATAGTTCTTTAGCAATTTCTCTGGGCATCTATAGTATCAAAAAGAGTCAAATTGAAAGAAAAAGCTGAGGTTCTCCAAGATGTTGCTGGTATGGAGGGCACTAGCTATGAAGAGAGGTTGAGTAGATTAGGATTATTTAGAATCAAAATCATAGAATTCCTACAGTGTGAAAACAGGCCCTTTGGCTAATAAGTTCACACTGACCCTCCAAAGAGTAACCCACCCAGACCTATTCCCTCTAACCTATATTTACCCCTCACTAATGCACCAAACCGACACATCCCTGAACACATTGAGCAATTTAGCATGGCCAAATAACCTAACCTGCACATCCATGGATTGTGGGAGGAAACCGGAGCACTCGGAGGAAACTCACCCAGACACGGGGAGATTGTTACTTCAGAAAGACGGAGATTGGGGGGGACCTGATTGAGGTTTACAAAATCATGAGAGGTATAGACAGGGTGGATATCAAGAAGCTTTTTCCCATGTTGGGAGACTCAGTTACGAGGGGTCAGGAGTTCAAGGTGAGATGGGAAAAGTTTAAGGGAGGTATGCATGGAAAGTTCTTTACGCAGAGGGTGATGGGTACCTGGAACGCGTTGCAAGTGGCTGTGGTAGAGGCGGGCACAATAGCACCATTTAAGATGTATTTAGACAGATAAATGAATGGGCAGGGAGCAGAGGGAGACAGAGTCTTAAAAATAGGTTACAGGTTTAGATAGAGGATCTGATTGGTGAAGGCTTGGAGGGTCAAATTCCTGTGCTGTAATATTCTTTGTTCTTTGTTCACACAATGTGGCAGAGGTTAGTAATAAACCAAAGGATTGGAGAAGTTGTAAAAACCAACAAAAGATGACCAAAAAAAGTAAAGGGAGAGGAAATAAGCTTTGAGGGCAACATAGCAAGTAATATAAAAATGGACAGTGAGAGTTTTTTGAAGAATGTAAAAAGGAAGTGAATAAGGCTGGGAAAATAATAATGGGGAATGTGGAATTGACAGTGAGGCTGTATAAACATTTTGCATCAGTCTTCATGGTAAAAGACACCAAAAGCTTTCTAAAAAAGTACCAAATAATCAAGGGACCCAAGAAGGGGGAAAAAATAAACATAATAACTATCATTTAAGGAAAAGGTGTTCGGGAAGCTAGTGGGGCTAAAGGCTGTAAAGTTCTCTGGACCGATGGATTGCATACTAGGGTTTTTGAAGAAATAGCTATGGAGATAGTGGATGCTTTAATAGTTATCACCCAAGAATCTTAGCTTTTGGAAAAGTTGAGAGGATTGGAAAACTGCCAATGGAACATCTTCATTTAAGAAGGAATGGAGACAAGAAACAAGATCTATCTAGACCAGTTAACTTTGCATCTGTCATAGGAAAAATGTTAGAATCTATTATATAGGATGCAATAGCAGAACATTTAACAATGCATGGTATAATCAAGCAGAGTCAACATGGTTTCATGAAGGGAGAATATTGCCTGATAAATTTAGTAGAGATCATTGATGAGATAATAAATAGCATAAATGAATGGAAACATATTTCTAAAAAGTATCTTTAGAGGGAGTTAGAATGGCAGCTGCAAAGCAGGACGAACAGAGTAGTGTTCTCTCGTTTACTACCGGTGCCACGAGATAGCGAGGCGAGGAACAGGGAGTGGGCGCAGCTTAACACGTGGCTGTGCAGCTGGTGTAGGAGGGAGGGCTTCAGATATGTAGATTATTGGGATGCCTTTGGGCAGGTTTGGACCGTTACAAGAAGGACAAGTTGCATCTGAACTTGAAGGGGACCAATGTCCTGGGTGGAAGGTTTGCTCGAGTGGTTCGAGAGGGTTTAAACTAGTATGGCAGGGGGCTGGGAACCTGAGTTGTATACCAGAGGTGAGAGTTGATGCAGATGAGGCAATAGCAAGAGGTAGACCAGCTAGTGAGAAGGATTTTCCCGGGAAGGAACCAAGGGATCAGTTAAAGTGTGTTTGCTTTAACGCAAGGAGTATCAGGAATAAAAGTGATGAACTTAGAGCGTGGATCAGTACCTGGTGCTATGATGTTGTGGCCATAACAGAAACATGGGTTTCTCAGGGGCAGGAATGGTTGTGGGATGTTCCAGGGTTTAGAGCATTTAAAAAGAATAGGGAGGGGGGAAAAAGAGGAGGTGTAGCACTACTAATCAGCGAGGGTATCACAGCTACAGAAGCTTCTATTGTCGAGGAAGATCTGCCTACTGAGTCAGTATGGGTGGAAATTAGGAACAGCAAGGGAGCAGTCACCTCGTTAGGAGTTTACTACAGGCCACCCAATAGCAGCAAGGAGATGGAAAAAACATAGGTTGGCAGATTTTGGAAAAGTGTGGACGTAGTAGGGTTGTTGTAATGGGTGACTTTAACTTTCCCAATATTGATTGGAACCTCCTTCGAGCAGAAGACTTGAATGGAACTGATTTTGTAAGGTGTGTTCAGAAGGATTTCCTAACTCAGTACGTTAACAGGCCGACGAGGGGAGAGGCCATTCTAGACTTAGTGCTCGGATACAAGCTGGGGCAGGTATCAGATCTTGTGGTGGGAGAGCATTTTGGTGATAGTGACCATAACTGCCTCACACTCTACATAGCTATGAAGAAGGAGAGGATTAGGCAAAATGGGAGGATATTTAATTGGGGAAGAGGAAACTATGATGCGATTAGTCGTGAGTTAGGAAGCATGGACTGGGAGCAGTTGTTCATGGTAAAGACACTATAGACATGTGCAGACTGTTTAAGGAACAGTCGTTGCGAGTGATGAATAAATATGTCCCTCTGAGACAGGCAAGAAGGGGTAAGATAAAGGAACCTTGGATGACAAGAGCGGTGGAGCTTCTCGTCAAAAGGAAGAAGGTAGCTTACATAAGGGGGAGGAAGCTATGGTCAAGCTCAGCTCTAGAGGATTACAGGCAGGCGAGGAAAAAGCTCAGAAATGGTCTGAGGAGAGCCAGGAGGGGACACAAGAAAGGCTTGGCAGAACTGATGAGGGAGAACACAAAGGCATTTTACACTTATGTGAGGAATAAGGGAGAATGGTCAAAGAAAGAGTAGGGCCAATCAGGGATAGCATAGGGAACTTGTGTGTGGAGTCTGAGGAGGTAGGGAAAGCCCTAAATGAGTTTTTTGCTTCTGTCTTTACGAAAGAAACAAACTTTGTAGTGAATGAAACCTTTGAAGAGCAGGTGTGCATGCTGGAATGGATAGAGGTAGAGGAAACTGATGTGCTGAAAATTTTATCAAACATTATGATTAACAAGTCGCCAGGCCCGGACCAGATTTGTCCTCGGCTGCTTTGGGAAACAAGAAATGCAATTGCTTCGCCACTTGCGAAGATCTTTTCATCCTCGCTCTCCACTGGAGTCGTACCTGAGGACTGGAGAGATGCAAATGTAATTCCTCTCTTCAAGAAAGGAAATAGAGAAATCCCTGGCAATTACAGACCAGTCAGTCTCACATCTGTTGTCTGCAAAGTGTTAGAAAGGATTCTGAGGGATAGGATTTATGACCATCTGGAAGAGCATGGCTTGATCAAATGCAGTCAACACGGCTTTGTGAGGGGCAGGTCATGCCTCACAAACCTTATCGAGTCCTTTGAGGATGTGACTAGAAAAATTGATGAGGTTCGAGCTGTGGATGTGGTGTTCAGCAAGGCATTTGATAAGGTTCCCCATAGTAGGCTCATTCAGAAGGTCAGGAGGAATGGGATACAGGCGAACTTAGCTGTCTGGATACAGAATTGGCTGGCCAACAGAAGACAGTGAGTGATAGTATAAGGAAAATATTCTGCCTGGAAGTCAGTGGTGAGTGGTGTTCCACAGGGCTCTGTCCTTGGGCCTCTACTGTTTGTAATTTTTATTAATGGCTTGGATGAGGGGATTGAAGGATGGGTCAGCAAGTTTGCAGACGACACAAAGGTTGGAGGTGTCATTGACAGTACAGAGGGCTGTTGTAGGCTGCAGCGGGACATTGACAGGATGCAGCGATGGGCTGAGAGGTGGCAGATGGAGTTCAACCTGGATAAATGAGAGGTGATGCATTTTGGAATTTGAAAGCTGAGTGCAGGATTAAGGATAGGATTCTTGGCAGTGTGGAGGAACAGAGGGATCTTGGTGTGCAGGTACATAGATCCCTTAAAATGGCCACCCAAGTGGACAGGGTTGTTAAGAAAGCATATGCTGTTTTGGCTTTCATTAACAGGGGGATTGAGTTTAAGAGCTGTGAGATCTTGTTGCAGCTCTATAAAACTTTGGTTAGACCACACTAGGAATACTGCATCCAGTTCTCGTCGCCGTATTATAGGAAAGATGTGGATGCTTTTGAGAGGGTTCAGAGGAGGTTTACCAGGATGCTGCCTGGGCTGGAGAGCTTATCTTATGAAGAGAGGTTGACTGAGCTCGGACTTTCTTCATTGGAGAAAAGAAGGAGGAGAGGGGACCTAATTGAGGTATACAAGATAATGAGAGGCATAGATAGAGTCGATAGCCAGAGACTATTTCCTAGGGCAGAAATGACTAACACGCGGGGTCATAGTTTTAAGCTGGTTGGAGGAAAGTACAGAGGGGATGTCAGAGGCGGGTTCTTTAACAGAGTTGTGAGAGCATGGAATACATTGCCAGCAGCAGTTGTGGAAGCAAGGTCATTGGGGACATTTAAGAGACTGCTGGACATGCATTTGGTCACAGAAATTTGAGGGTGCATACATGAGGATCAATGGTCGGCACAACATCGTGGGCTGAAGGGCCTGTTCTGTGCTGTGCTGTTCTATGTTCTATTACTGTATGTAAGGCTATTTAGTAAGACAGGAGCCAGTGATTTTTGGAGCAACATGCTCTCTAAGCTAAGCAGGTATGGTTGGAAAGTTCAGCATGTCAGTCAGCATCTCATGAGTGATTTCTGCTTCCAGAGCTGCTGCTATGCACTTACCTTGAAACCTAGCAGAGCAATTAAAAAAAAATACGGGGCTTGTTGGTCAGGGGTAGAATATTATGCGGTTGGTTAGCTAACTTGGTTGGATGGTTGGTTTGTGATGCGAAAAGTTTGGATTAAACTCCTGCACCGGCTGAGATTATCATAAAGGATTCTCCTTCTCAACCTCTCCCTTCACCTGAGGCATGGTGACCGTCAGGTTAAACCACCACCAGTCATCTTCCTCTCATGACAAAGCAGCCCTAAAGTCTGGTAAGACTACCTTTACATTTTGGAGAGACCGGTGTTGCACTGGAGTGTACAAAGTTAAAAATCACACAACACCAGGTTATAGTCCAACAGGTTTAATTGGAAGCACCAGCTTTCAGAGCACCTGATGAAGGACCAGCGCTCTGAAAGTTAGTGTACTTCCAATTAAACCTGTTGGACTATAACCTGGTGTTGTGTGATTTTTAATCTTTACCTTTTGTTAGTACATTAGCATTGACAGAAAGTTGGCTGACTAAAAGAAGACAGATAATTGAGATAGGTACATTTTTGATTTGGTACTCTAACTACTGTCATGCCACAGGGATAAATGCTCAGATCACAATAATTTACAATATGTATTAGAGAACATGAATGATGGACATTATATCACCCATGTTGCAAAAAGAGATGTGATGGCAAGAGCTGAGGATAACAACTGGAATGCAGACAACAATTTTGATCCCTTTATCCAAGGAGAAACATGCTGGCAATGTTAGCAATCCAGAGAACATTTCGTAGATTGATTTCAAGAATGGTAAGATTTTCGTTTGAGGAGAAGTTGAGTTGATTAAAGTATAGAAAAACAAGAGGAGAACTTATTGAAACATACAGGGCTCTTAAGGGGGCTGTGGAGAGGTAGTACCCCCTTGTGGGAGAATATAGGACCCGAGGGCATAATCCCAGATTAAGGGGTCATTTGTTTCAAAGAGGAGAAATTTTTTCTCTCAGATGGTAGTGAATCTCTGTAGTTCTTTATCATGAAGACCTTTGTCATTAAGTCCCAGACTCTATATGGACTGTATCTTTTTATTTTTCTCTATTATTGATTATGGACTAAAACTGAAAGAAAAACTCTTAAAAACTGAAGATTGTGTAAAAGATTTGATAGAAGCAGATTAGGTGACATTTATTGTGAGTGTTTGTTTTTACTGCTGCTTGTTCAAGTAGTATTGGATGTCTGGATACTACTGTACTGATGTCAGGTAGCTGTATATAGACAGAGCAATAACTGGCCGCAAGTAGCTGTTTGGTTTGTATACTAGTGACCAATTATTAACAATAAAGTAGTCCTGTCTGACAACAGTTAATAGACCAGCTGTTAGATGGCTGAACAGCTTTGGGGTTTGAATGTTTTGGGAGAAGCCATCGAATCTCTGCAAGCACAGGAGCTGTCTCTTTTCTCTGCAGTTAAAAAAAAACACCTTAAGTCTAAAGAAAGCCAGTTTCTTTTGCCCTTAACAGTTCCGTAAGCTGTGAATCTTAACCAATAAGCAACTTGATAAATATCAATCAGCCACCTTGTACCTTCTGTATGCAAGTGCAAGTACCTGGAGGAGAAATAAGGTGCAGCATGTCTTGACTAGCCAAAAAGACCATCTCAATGGGCCATGTGGATAGGGGCCATTAAACTGCTTTCCCCTTCTTTCCTTCTGTCACCACACCCATGTTTTCTTTCCAGTTTGACTGTATGTGTATGTAGGAGGCAGGGTTATAAAGGGATTAAAGTTTTAATGAGTGGAGTTACTGGTCAACAGTTCATAATTGTTTAGCTGTGGTTAGGGTCTATTAATATGTAAATAATAATCGTGATTAAACATAGAAACTTAGTTTGTGCATTCTGTCAACCTGGGTCTAAAAGACATGTAAATTTTGGAATTCAGCATACTTTATAAATGTTTAACTTTTGTGATGACTTCGGGAATAGCAAGTCTTGATTTTCAGCAGACTACCACAGTGAAGTGTAACAGCTGAGGGAGACTAACGGAGTTTTAATCAGAAAGGGAATCGAGGATTTTGGGGATAAGATAGGAAAGTGAAGATGAGGATTCCTTTCAGCCATGATAGAGTCATGGAGTCATAGAGATGTACAGCATGGAAACAGACCCTTCGGTCCAACCTGTCCATGCTGACCAGATATCCCAACCCAATCTAGTCCCACCTGCCATCACCCGGCCCATATCCCCCTAAACCTTTCCTATTCATATACCCATCCAAATGCCTCTTGGGCAAAGCTGGCCAGATGGACTAAATGGCCTGCTTCTGCTCCTATGGTTTATGGTCATCCACCTTGTCCAGAACTCTCAAACACACTTCATGGACTGCAATTGTCTACCTGTTTGAGGAATTTGGCATCACCAGTGCACCACATCACGGCATCATTATGGCATGTCTCAGCTTAATTTGTAATACAGTTCAGCATGTCAGCACTGCACCCTGTGTTCCCCAACACCTCACGTTGCTATGCTGCTTCTAGTGCTGCAAACAGTGATAATCATCCATCTCAAAGTGCTTCTTTGGGCGGTTAACTTGCTTTCTTGATTCTCACTCACTTTGTGCCTTAAATGTTTACAGCATCTCTTCCTTGCCTTACCCTGCCTTTTTAATGAGGGCAGATTTCTTAATATCACACCTACAATATGTGGCCGCAGCTTTTGCAGAAAACACACTGCTTCAACCAGGTACTCATGTCTCAAAATCTAAGGGGAGTAATCCTTAGTCTAATTAAGGTGGACAATGGTCAGTCAATGCATTTGTCTGAACCTAGGGCACCTCACAATTTATCCTGATGGAGTGAGTAAGGAGTGCAGAATGAAGGCAGGGTTTCTAGTTTGGGAGATGGAGTATGTGAAAGCCATTGAGAAAAGATGCTGTGTGCAATACTGAGAATGGTGGTCTATGCGCCTTGTTGGGAGATGCTTGCTGTTATACAGTTGGAATGAGTGTGAAGTAGCAGAGAGAGGTTGGTGGCATTTACCCTTGTTATTAATCTTCTTGCAGCATTGCTGCACATTCCTAGATGCCACACTGACTTGGGGCTACTTTGGAACAGGTTGGCAACATTTGAAATATGGCACCTGTGGTGTGAATGCTGTAAGATCCTGGCACTGATCAGTACCTTTAGGACTGCTCGGTACAAGGCTGGACACCGGCAGTGCTGCAGAGGCATGGGGCCAACTTAATTCAGTGAGCAGCATCAAATTGCGTGAGAAAGGTCACTAGGGCTCAGGGAAAGCCTTCATGAAACATCCTGAAATTGACATTTGGCCAACCTGAGGAAGATTCAGCCCATTTTAACTAAGAATTTTAAATATGGACCTTGATGGTAAGTCCGTCTGCTTTAAGATCAAGACTTGATTCCATCCCCCCCCCCCTCCACCCCCCCCACCCCCCGCCACACCAAACCCCCACAACGTTGTATGAGGACATACTGAACTGTTTCATGCACTCCTCAGCATTAACCAGTTCAGAGCCTTACACAACAAGAATAAAGAGGGAGTGTGGGACTGACTGTATTGAGACAAAGTGAGTATGGACTAGATGGGCTGAATGGACTCCTTGTCTTCCATTCTGACTGACCAGATGATACGTTCCCTGTCCCAGCTCCGTCTTTAAAACATTTAGAGTCAGCGACTGTCACACATCAGGGGAAAGCAACACCACCTTACCTCTGAACCTATTCCTGCTTGTGCATTATTTAAAAGCACAGACCTTGGTTTTCCCCCCGTCAGTCAGTTAACACACGATTGAGTTTGGACCAGAGCATGAACCAACCTTTGCACATGCTGAAAACCATGTTGTGACTGGGGCCATCAGTCAAATGTTTTCTTTCCAACTAGAAAAATAAATTGGGAGCTAGAGGAGAGGAAAAAGGAAACCACAAATGCTGAAATCCAGAGTAAAAACTGAAAGTATTGCAAGTGGACAGCAGGACATTTTGTTCTATTGAAGGGTTCCATGAGAACATTAATCTGTCTGTTTAAGGTGTTTATCAACCTGCTGCACATTTCTCTCATTTTTAGTTTTTATTTTGAAGAATGAAAGTATTTGGCTGGAGCCAATCTGTAACTGAATACCTCTGAGTACGTGTTTCTTGTGGAAATCCTAACGATGTCAGTACTCAGAGACTGCTAAGGGTAATGTATTTCATTCCAAAATTTTGTATGAATTGGATGTTGTGATTTTTCTATTCATGTGATTGAGAAAGGAGGGGGTAAAAATAAACTTATATTGCAAGAGCAGAGTGACTTTCTTGTCTAATAGAATTGAGCAACAAAATACTTCAGTTGTGTAGAGAGATGGTAGAAATTGAGATTATTCTTCTAAGAGCAGAAAAGTTGAAGGGACAAAGATAGTGAGATGTTTAAAATCTTGGTAGGTTTGGATTGAGTAAAGAAGGAGGATCTATTTGAACTGGTTGGATGATCAGTCAGCAGACAGCAGATCAAATTACCATAGAATCCCTATGGTGTGGAAGCAGGCCATTCAGTCCAGCAAGTCCACACTAAACCTCTGAAGAGCATCCCACCCCGATACATTCCCCAATCCTATCCCTACAACCCTGCATTTCTCAAGGGTAGTCCCCCAAGCCTGCACATCCCTGGACACTCTGGACATTTTAGCACAGCCAATCCATCTAACCTGCACATCTTTGGACTGTGGGAGGAAATCGGAGCACCTGGAGGAAACTCATGCAGACACTGGGAGAATGTGCAAACCCCACATAGTCATCCGAGGCTGGAATCAAGCCCAGGTCCCTGGTGCTGTGAGGTAGCAGTGCTAATCCCTGAGCCACCATGCCGTCCCAAATCATTGGTAAAATGTTAGCCAGAGACGAGGTGAGAACAGGAGGCATTTATTTATGCAACAAGCTAAGACCTGAAGTACACTTCCCAAAAGGGTGATAGTAGCAGATGAATTTTTAAAAAATATCAAAATGAATTTTTTAACTAACATTGAGTGAAAGAAATGTATGCAAGATTATGGGAATGAGCAATGGGAGTGGGACCAGTTTTAAATGCTTTCAGAGAGCTAGAACTGGATTGTTGGAATTAATAGCCTCTTTCCCTGTAGTATGATTCTAACCACAATGGTTTCAACTTTAAGAAAACACACCTATTATTTTGATATTCTGGTCCATTTCTTCTGACTGACTCCTTCCTGTCTGTTCGAACAGTAGTTCCCAAACTTGCTTTTTGTACACCTTCTTTCCAACCGTTGTTCAACCCTCGCCCTGTTCAATCACCATATGGTCTCTGTGTCTTTATATGTTATGATCTGCTGTACTTCTTGCAAAACAAAACTGTTTACTGTACTTACATACATATGACAATAATAAATCAAATTGAGGTTCCATGATTAATAACACAATTGAAAGGGATTTTTCAACCAAAGAAGTTTGAGGAGCATTGTATTAGAGCCTGTTGATGTACGAGCAGTTGTCCTAATCTGAAGATGGATACAAGATAGAGGAGAGTAACTGAATAAGCAATCTCATTCTTTACAAATGGCAATCCTGTTAACCTTACATGACCTATGTCAAACGATATTAAAACAATCAACTTGGTTGTTAAAAATCACATAACACCAGGTTATAGTCCAACAGGTTTAATTTGGAAGCAGTAGCTTTCAGAACGACGCTTCTTCATCAAGTGGTTGTGATGAAGGAGCGGCACTCTGAAAAACTAGTGCTTCTAATTAAACCTGTTGGACAATAACCTGATGTTGTGTGATTTTTAACTTTGTACATCCCAGTCCAACACCGGCATCTCCAAATTCATTTGGTTGTGGTATTATTTTGACTTGTGGTTAAAGTCATGCTTATGTTTTTGAGCTCTTTGCTTAGATTGACACTACTACATCATTGGAAATGGTTTTCTTTTTGAGTATGATGTTAAGCTAAGGCCCTGTCAGTGTAGTTGATCATTCAAGATCTCAGGGTATGGTTTGTAAGGGGCGTCTTCACTGACATTGCTCCTTTAACCAATGCCACCAAATTAATTTAGTTCGGAACTAATTTAGTTAGAAACAGAAAATGCTCAATACTCAGTTGGTGAGACAATACCTTAGGAGAGACAGAAGCATGTTTCATTGGCAGAATTTTTCCACCCATGAACGACATAGCCGTTGGTGAGAAACTTGAGAACATCGTGTGATAGCCAGCGAGGAACTTCTCAACATTGAGAGCAAAAGTGCTATCTTCCACGTAAATGTTGAACATTGAGACATGATTCTCACTCGTAAATTATGAAAGATATTAGCATCTCATTAACACCTAATTTCACCTCATTGCTATGCAGTCTCCTAGCTACCTGTTAAAACTAGGTGGTGACAATACCGACATGAAAGCCAGAGTAGTAACCAGTGACTCTAACCTGCATCTTGGTCCTCAAGCTTCCATCTTGGACATGAGACACCAAAATCTCAGGCACTCTTCATGTTCAGTGGCTGCAGATCATTGCATCTGAAACATACCTGACGGAACCCTTTTGGCACATCTCCGATCCACTTACAAGACAGTTTTTCACTTTGTTGTTGCGTTTTGAATCGTAATGGCATCTTTTATTGTGATGTGCTCACCAGCAGGTGTTTCTGGTTCTAATATAACAAAACTACCCACTAGAGTGCCAGTATCTGAGCCTTGAAGTGTCTTTTCAGAGGGATCTGTGGCTTCTTCTTCAGAGGTGGAGATGCAGGGCAGGCTACTTAGAGGCTGGCATTGTGCTGATACTATGTTGCCCTCTAGGAACATGAGTAAGTGAAGCGACCTAAGGATAGACCGGTATTCAAGCATGTTAAGATTTCATTCTTAGTGATGATAATGGGAGAGTAATAGACAGTGCTTCCTATCTGATAGTCAGGGCATGATGTCACAGCATGGACAGACTCCATGCTTGGAGTCATAGAGATGTACAGCACAGAAACAGACCCTTCGGTCCAACCTGTCCACGCCGACCAGATATCCCAACCCAATATAGTCCCAACTGCCAGCACCCGGCCCATATCCCTCCAAACCCTTCCTCTTCATATACCAATCCAAATGCCTCTTATATGTTGCAGGTGTAACAGCCTCCACCACTTCCTCTGGCAGCTCATTCCATGCACGTACCACCTGCATGAAAAATTTGCTCCTTAAGTCTTTTTTATATCTTTCCCCTCTCACCTTAAACCTATGCCCTCTAGTTCTGGACTTCCTGACCCCAGGGAAAAGACTTTGTCTATTTATCCTATCCATGCCCCTCATAATTTTGTAAACCTCTATAAGATCACCCCTCAGCCTCTGACGCTCCAGGGAAAACAGCCCCAGCGTGTTCAGCGTCTCCCTGTAGCTCAGATCCTCCAACCCTGGCAACATCCTTGTAAATCTTTTCTGAACCCTTTCAAGTTTCACAACATATTTCCGATAGGAAGGAGACCAGAATTGCACGCAGTATTCCAACAGTGGCCAAACCAATGTACAGCTGCGAAATGACCTCCCAACCCCTGTACTCAATACTCTGACCAATAAAGGAAAGCATACCAAGTGCCGCCTTCACTATCCTATCTACCTGTGACTCCACTTTCAAGGAGCTATGAACCTGCAGTCTTTGTTCAGCAACACTCCCTCGGACCTAGTCCTGCTAAGATTTGCTTTCCCAAAATGCAGCACCTCGCATTTATCTGAATTAAACTCTATCTGCCACTTCTCAGCCCAGTGGTCCATCTGGTCCAGATCCTGTTGCAATCTAAGGTAACTCTCTTTGCTGTCCACTACACCTCCAATTTTGGTGTCTTCTGCAAACTTACAAACTGTACCTCTTATGCTCGCATCTAAATCATTTATGTAAATGACAAAAAGTAGAGGGCCCAGCACCGATCCTTGTGGCACTCCACTGGTCACAAGCCTCCAGTCTGAAAAACAACCCACCACCACCATCCTCTGTCTTCTACCTTTGAGCCAGTTCTGTATACAATGGCTAATTCTCCTTTTATTCCATGAGATCTAACCTTGCTAATCAGTCTCCCATGGGGAACCTTGTCGAACGCCTTACTAAAGTTCATATAGATCACATCTACTGCTCTGACCTCATCAATCTTCTTTGTTACTTCAAAAAACTCAATCAAGTTTGTGAGACATGATTTCCCATGCACAAAGCCATGTTGACTATCCCGAATCAGTCCTTGCCTTTCCAAATACATGTACATCCTATCCCTCAGGATTCCCTCCAACAACTTGCCCACCACCGAGGTCAGGCTCACCAGTCTATAGTTCCTTGGCTTGCTTTACTGTCCTTCTTAAACAGTGGCACCACGTTAGCCAACCTCCTGTCTTCCAGCACCTCACCTGTGACTATCAATGATACAAATATCTCAGCAAGAGGCCCAGCAATCTCTTCTCTAGCTTCCCACAGAGTTCCCAGATACACCTGATCAGGTCCTGGGGATTTATCCACCTTTAACCGTTTCAAGACATCCAGCACTTCCTCCTCTTTAATCTGGACATTTTGCCAGATGTCACCATCTATTTCCCTATAGTCTATATCTTCCATATCCTATTCCACAGTAAATACTGATGCAAAATATTCATTTAGTATCTCCCCCGTTTTCTGTGGCTCCACAAAAAGGCCGCCTTGCTGATCTTTGAGGGGCCCTATTCTCTCCCTAATTACCCTTTTGTCCTTAAAATATTTGTAAAAACCCTTTGGATTCTCCTTAATTCTATTTGCCAAAGCTATCTCATGTCCCCGTTTTGCCCTCCTGATTTCCCTCTTAAGTCTCCTTATATTGCGGGCGAGCTGAATGTCAAATCACTCCACTATCTATCCCAGTTGATTCTATCCTGTTGTGGACCCTTTTCTCCTGGAGTGAGAGAAGGGAGGGATTTATTGAGGTAAAGGTGGCTGCCCAGGTTTTACTGCAGGCACCGTTGGGACATGTGATGAGATGTGAATGAGTAGGCAGAGTACAAGATGTGTGAGGTTAGTAGAGTTTGGGAGGATGGAGTTGTGGTAAGGGAAGTTGTTGCATGTGACATTGAGAGGAGTAGACCATAAGCCTTGGTGAGAGGGATTTATGGTAGTAGAGAGAGAGAGAGAGAGAGAATGAGTGCATTGGAAGTGGCGATATGTTGGCACTTACCCTAGCGCATTGGGAAAATTCAATGCTGCACATTTTGGAAGACAGTCGACACTGCACTGACTCGGGTGGCAATCTTGGACCAGCCTGGTGAGGTCTGGCGCTGTGGCCTATTTTGCCAGCCTTGACAGAAGAGCATGGTCTGGCTCGGCACAATTCCTGTCCTGCAGGGCCTCCAAGTCCCTGTCCAGAAAGCAGGACACCAACTTCCCCTTACCTACTGTGTCTGGAGTCATGAAAACAAACCACGCAGGGTTGCTGGAGGCTGCCAGTACTTTACCTGGTGCAGGACTGTCTTTTACGTGTGGCATCGGAGTCAGGGATCCCAGGATGTCCTGGCAGTGCCAAGTCCTCATACTTACAGTGAGTGGATGAATAAGAAGAATGGGGCACACTAGGGAGTAGTGCAGAAGTAAAGAGGTGAGTTTGGGACCATAATGAGAGAAATAGGTAGACCTTGCATAATGGAACTCTTTCTGGACAGGGACCTGGAGGCCCTGCAGGACAGGAATTGTGCCGAGCCAGACCATGCTCTTCTGTCAAGGCTGACAAAGCTATTAAATCAATTCTGTTAAAATGGAACCCTATGTTTCAAGTCAAAGACCTTCCATCTGAACCAAAAAAAGTTAGACAAATGTAACAGCTTTTAAAGTAAGTCCAGAAGCAGGGAAAGACAGTTGGGGGGACTCAGAAAGACCCAAAGGGAAGATCTGTGATAGTACAAAAGTAAATGTCAAAGGGATGATGATAATGCAAACAAAAGAGAGTGCTGATGACACAATCTTCAGATAAGTGGTAATCTGGGTGGCACTGTGGCTCAGTGGTGAGCACTACTGCCTCACAGTGCCAGGCACCTAGGTTCAGTTCCAGTCTTGGCTGGCTGACTGTATGGAGTTTGTACATTCTCCCTCTGTCTGTGTGGGTTTCTTCTGGGTGCTCCGGTTTCCTCCCACAGTTCAAAGATGTGCAGGTTAATGTATTAGCCATAGTAAATGCGAGGTTACAGGGATAGGGTAGGAGGTCTGGATGGGATCAATTCCATGTGTCAGTGCAGACTTGATGGGCCGAATGGCCTCTTTCTGCACTGTTGGGATTCTATGACAAAAAAACTGGAGTTGAAAATGACAACAGTTCCATCATTGCCATCAACTCTATGGGAAAGATAGTTAGATGGTATTTTGCTTCTCAACTTTCACTTAACAAGAAAAGCAATCACACCTGCTCCTTCAACAAACCATATATAGTCTGTCCCCAAGATCTTCAAGCTCGATCACATATGAGTGCCCATTTTGAACCTTGGAGATCTAGTTCCAAAAACTGAGAGAACCCATATCCTAATGGTGCTTGAATTTTTTATTGAATGGTTTGTCATAGGATCATACAACATGAAAACAGACCCTTCAGTCCAACCAGTCCATTCTGATCATGTTCCCAAACTAAATTAGTCCCACCAACCTGCATTTGGCACATATCCCTCCAAGCCACATATCCCTTTCCTATTCATGCACTTATGCAAATATCTTTTAAATATTGTAACTGTACCTGTATCCTGCACTTCTTCTGGCAGTTCATTCCACCCACTAACCACTTTCTGTGTCAAAATGTTGCCTGTCATGTCCTTTTTAAAACTTTCTCCTCTCACCTTAAAAATATGTCCCCAAGATTTGAACCCCCTTCACTTTCGGAAAAAGACCATGGCTATTCACCTTATCCATGCCACTCATGATTTTATAAATCAATATAAGGTCACCTTTCAACCTTCTATGCTCTAGTGAAAAAAACTTAACCTACCTTTCCTTATAAATTAAAAGCTCCATTCAGCTTTCTTCTATATATCTTTAATGTGTTTAACAGTTTAGAGTATTGAGTGCTCATCAAACATCCAAGTTTCACCAGAGTTAAAGTTAAGAGTCAACCACCTTGTTGTGGGTCAGGAGTCACATACAGGACAGACCAAATGGCAGTGTCCTTCCCTCAAGGACATTAGTGAACCAGATGGATTTTTCCTGATAATCAACAGAAGATTGATTCATGGTCATTGTTTGATTCTTAATTCCAGATTTTTATTGAATTTAATTCAATCTTTCTTGGTGGGATTCAAACCCAGGTCTCCAGGACATTAACTACATCTCAGGAATAATAGTTCAGCAGTAATACCATTTGGTCGTCAATTCTAATAAATCATTGTCAATTGCAATTCCTCCTTCAATTCACCTCTGGCCACTTCTTTCTAACAAAACTGTTCCTGCATTATTACCACTCACAGTGAGAAACAGTCTTTTATAAAACGACGTCCACCCAAGTATTAAAATGGTTGCCTTTGATGTTTTGTACCCACTGAACAAATACAAGGCCTTTTCTGATCACGGTGGTTGGTGTGCTTAGCAAGGAAGCATTGTTGCACTGATTCATTAAATTCCTTGCTTTTGTTTATAGTTATTTGCTCGGTTTTCTTCCAGTGCTGAATGCATTTGATCTTTGTTCAAAATTGTTATTATGATTTTTATCAGCCCAAATTTGCAAGGTTCAACTCATCTGCAGCTTCCCCTATCTGTATTCTTAATAATCCTTTGGCTGATATACTCCACCAATTAACATACATTGAAAGTTGGGTAGGCTTTCTGAGGCAAACAGATTCTTCATGCTCGGTTTGTGTCCAGAGTGTTCAGCAATCCTTTATTTCCTAAAATTGCATCTTCAGAATTATTTCACTTTTCTAGTTAGTTAATCACCAGCAGTACACAGTGATCCCAGCACAGGTGAAGCATTAAAGGGAAATAAATACAGCTTACAACAGCATCAACAAAATTTGCACAGTACAATTCATCCATTTGCTCTCCAAAACTGTTCTTTGCTTTTCTAAGCAAGGACAGATGGTACAGTTCACATTTCTCATCCAGGCAAAGATCCAAGCTTTTCTTGCTCATAAAGGGTACTCACTTCTAAACAGCTGCTCAAACCTGGCAAAACGGACCCAGTTGAACACAGATTACACTTTCCTACAGAACAAGTTACCCATTCAAGAGAAATCATGCCAACCTTGGGCAAGGAGAAGAAAGGTATGGCATTAGCCCAAGTGCCCCTAGACAGATCACCGAGACATCACTGTCTTATATAAGTATTGCTGTTCCAAAAAAAAGAAATCATTTTGGAGCTGCTGTTCAGATGGGAAAAGACTTTACAAGTAGCTACTGGAAGGACCATCTAGTTTATTAACATAAGACATTAAAGTGTTTGTAAGTATGTAAAAGTAGCTGTGAAAGGTGTTGATCTGTGAACATCTCCGTGGCTTGGGGTGAATTAAACACAGTGGGACCTGAAGACTGAAGTCTCACACCTCACTGCTTAACATCGGAAGATGGTGCAAAATCTCCAACTCCAATCAGGAAGCCAGTTGTGACAAGGTAAACATTTAAACATGGTTTAAAGTTCTAAATAAATTGGAAAAAAAAATAAACGCCTGCATGTATGTTTGCTATAGGAGCCTGATACTTCAATTTTTCCTTTAATTCAGTCACTGCCAAAGGCGCCAAATAGCATGCCTCTCAGTACAGTTCAGTGGCTCAGAGAGGATGCCAGAGGGTGCTGTCTCAGCAGCAATCCAAAGTGAAATGCCAGCTGTAGTAAATGATGTCAGATTGGCAGGGTATTATTAGTGAGTTAATTTGTTTCGTACCTGGTAACACTTACGGGCCATTGGAAATCTTTGTGAATTCTGGGACAAAATCAATGAAACCAGTTACATGAGTTATAATCTATTTCTGTGTTTTTCATGTCATTTTTCTAGTTGCTTGATATCCCAGAAGAGCTGATGGACAGCCATGATCTCACTGTAGACTACATCCTTACACCTAGCAGAGTGATAAAAACAAACTGCAGCTGTTCCAAGCCTCAAGGAATTATTTGGTCAAAGGTTTACAATCCTTTTTTTATTCTTTGAATTCCTGAAAGAATTATTCATTATTTCTGTCAAAGTACTGGTCTCGTTGTTCTTTTTCAGGACAACGTGCGACACAATCGACACAGAAAGGAACTGTTCAGCCATCATTCCTGCATCAACTCTCCAAAAGAGCATTACTGCCTAGGGCTAATCTGCTTTTACCCCATATCCTTGCATGTTATTTTTATCTAAATAATCATCCAATGCCCTCAGTTAAACCTGCTTCCACCACATTCCCAGGCAGTGCATTCCATGCCGTAACTACTCGCTGAGTGAAAGCATCTTTCCTCACTTCACCCTTTCTTCTTTTGCAGATCACTTTAAATCCATGGCCCTCTTGTTCTTGTAAATTGGGAACAATTTCTCAGCATTTGCTCTATTGAGTCTGCTCATGATTTTGAAAACCTCCGTTAGGTCTCCTCTTAGTCTCCTTCCTTCAAAGGAAAACAATTCCAATTTGCTCAATCATATTTTCATAACTGAAATTCTTCATGCTTGGAATCATTCTTGTAAAACACTTCTGTACTCCCTCCAATACATTCACATTTTTGCTACAACGTGTCACCCAGGACTGTATGCACTATTCCAGCTGAGATCTGAAGTGTCTTATACAGTGACCCTTATATTCGATCCCCCTCTTACCATCCATGTTCCTCAGTCTTTTTCCAGTGGGGAAGTGCCTGTATCCCACTTTGCAGTCTATGAAAGCACAGCTGTAATTGAGAATTGCACATACTTTAGTGAACCACATTATTGCAACATAATTACAAATACAACCTCTTAAAAACCATATTTTTCAATGGACGTTGTGTGCCATTATGATGTCTGTGACAACATCTAAGTTGCTGGCAGGATTCTGGGTTTTGAATCAGGGCCCTGACTGGGTTTAAATGACTCTACAATATGTGGGAAACAGTCAACCGGCAGTTTATTTCCTGAATTAGTCAATTAACAGGCTTGGGATGTAATTCTTGTGGTGGGGCTGGGGGGGGGGCTTGCCAAGCCACAAAGCCAATGAAGGTCCTCCAGTATGGAAGGAGCTACATCTGGAGGTGTCGTTACAGAAACTTTTAAACTCAGAAATGGTCATAGCTGCATCATTGTGGAGGGATACTCCTGCATTGGGCAATATGAAACTGTAATGAGGTCAGTGAGGCAGGACAGGCCTTGAAGATTATACTGGCTCCCTAGTCTGCTATTGGGATATTGCCTTGAGGTAATTGCCTGTTCCCCAAGCTACAGGAGGTCCACAGGCTAATTTGAAAATTCCAATTTACCTTGAAGAAGTGACCTTAAAATCATAGTCATACTGCAGGGAAACAGACCCTTCAGTCCAACTCTCCTTTCAACAACAGGGTGACCAGAATTGTGCACAGTACTCCAAAAGCAGCCTCACCAATGTCCTGTACAACCACAAAATGACATCCCAATTGCTATGCTCAGTGGTTTGAGCAAATGAAGGCCAGCATGCTAACACCTTCTTTACCACCCTGTCTAACTGTGACACAGCTTTCAAGGATATGAATTCACCTCAATTTTTTTCCTTCTCACATGTACATAGTTTTTCTGATCTTGATGTTTGTGTTTTCCTTTCTTGGTGCTCAGGTGGATTCAAATATGATGGAAAAAATTCCAATCCTTAAAAGCCTTCAGTTCAGGGAACAAAAAGCAGGAAAGGATGTTGCTCTGAAGGAGGAAAGGCACGCAGAGGAAGAACTCCAGAGGCTATTAGACAAAAGAATATCGTCCGGGAAAAGTGGAGGTGCTACCAAAGTTAAAACTAATGTAATGGAAATAGCCAGAAATACTGAAGCTAGTGAAGAACATGAGCCTAGCTGTAAAAACCAGCTTAATGCTCCAACCAGAGTTACTACAATTTATATGGGTAACCTACCTCATAATCTGAGGGTCAGTGAATTAAAGAATACCTTAAGAGAGCACAATGCAGTTCCATTGCGTCTGAATTGGCAGGGGGCCCAACACAGGGCTTTTCTTGATTACAAGGATGAGGGCACTGCAGAAGAAGCTCTAACCTCCCTTACTGGGCTAAGTATAAGTGGGAGTGTGATTAGAGTTGAACTTGCCAAGAGTCAAAGAGGCAATAGATCTAAAATTCAAATCACTGAAAAACCAAGCAGCCAGTAATCTGATTGAGTACCAAAAATGTTGGCAGCAAATTTCACACGTAAATTTGTTTTAAAAGAATTGATCATGTTGAGAAGTGCAGGGTGCAACAAAGGCAGCTTATTTGTAATTTGATTTTACATGTCGTGCCTCATTTGGACATGAAAGACCAGTTGAACAATATGAAAGAATACATATTCATGAACAGCCAATGAAATTAGATGCATTTGAGCATAGAAAGCATCTATTCTGTTGTGATACAGGTATTATTGACCAGATACTATGATCTGGATGTGATATCTGACATAAAATGATTACCTCTGTAAATATTGGAAAGCACATGAAATACTGCAGAGGGCTGTTGTGATAGTGTCCCCCCACTTCTGGGTCAGGAGACCAGGTTCAAGTCACACCTGCTCCAAATGTGGGATATAACATTCCTGAACAGATTAATTGATTGAAAATATGTTTGAAATATTGCAACAGACATTGCATTTAGTTTCCTTTCAGCCTAATAGAAAACATCGAATGCAAATTAGTGGCTTTGCACTCACAAGATTAATTGATATACAAGCGAACATAAATCATAATTTTTTTATTATTGATACTATTTAAGTTTACTCCCTACAGATTATAAGATTCAATAATTTTCTGATGTCCACCTGTTTACGTTAAGAATTTATGGAATCCAGTAGCTTTGCTGTTAACATTAGAAATATGGTCTGTTAGAACTTGACTACAATAGGATTTGTTTTATGTACCTTAAGTGGCCAGAATGCTCTTAACAAAAATAGGTGATACAGACCATTCAGGAACCATTTTCTCAAAGGAAATGAATCTCGTGGGAGACCTTGTGAAAGCTATTTCACAAGCAGGGCCATGGTACAGCCCATTGATGTGGACTTGGAGTGGAAAAGGGTTTCACTGGCTTACTCTTGGTAACAGTCATATAGGTCAGATGCCAACATGTCAGACAAGAAATCACACTGGAGGAGTTGCATTGAGTCCATTGTCGCTAGTTTAAGGCAGAAGTCAAAAAAGTGCTTCACAACTGAAAAAGCAAAGGTGTAAAGTGAATGAAAAGGCATCCAATAAATCCATGTCCAAAGTAAGACCATGTGTGAAATTCTTTATTCTGGAAGGATGTTGTTACCATGGTATGTGACTGAATAAAATATAAATGCATCGATGTTGATTTAGAAAATGGTCAGGATTGCTTTCCTATGGGGAAAGGAATGTGCTGCTTTTTTCACTTTACCCAGGAGATGTGGGCCTTGCTGTCATTTATTAGGCCAAAGTGAGGATTGCAGATGCTGGAGATCAGAGTAAAAATTAGAGTGGTGCTGGCAAGGCACAGCAGGAAAGGCGGCATCCAAGGAGCAGGAAAATCGACGTTTCGTGCAAAAACCCTTCAGCTTTTGCCTGAAACATCGATTTTCCTGCTCCTTGGACATTGCCTGACCTGCTGTGCTTTTCCAGCACCACTCTAATCTTGACCTTGAGGCCGTCATTTATTGCTCATTCCTAGTTGCCCTTGAGAAGGTGGTGGTGAGCTGC
Organism: Hemiscyllium ocellatum; assembly: GCF_020745735.1. Taxonomy (NCBI): domain Eukaryota; kingdom Metazoa; phylum Chordata; class Chondrichthyes; order Orectolobiformes; family Hemiscylliidae; genus Hemiscyllium; species Hemiscyllium ocellatum. Next base: position 18,278,832 of record NC_083417.1, on the reverse strand, counting down.
TGAACTCTATTTGGCATCAGCACACCCGCCATGTTCTTAGGAAAGGAATTCCAGGGCTTCGATCCAGGGACACTAAAAGAATCATAGAATCCCTGCAGTGAAGAAAAACGCCATTCAGCCTATCAAGTTTGTACCAGCCCTACAATGAGTATCCCACCCAGACCCAGCTCTCCTATCCTCCACATCCCTAAACACTATGGACAATTTAGCATGGCAAATCCACCAAACCCGCATATCTTTGGATTGTAGGAGGAAACCAGAGCATCTGGCAGAAAACATGCCAACATGGGCAGACACCCAAGTCTGGTATTGAACCTGGATCCCTCGTGCTGTGAGGCAGTACTGCTAACCACTGAGCCACCAAATGTGAATGCGCAGTGGCTTGGAGGGGGACCTCTACTGGTCTGGTGTTTGATGTATACATGACTTAATCTACATAGCACAGTTTGACTGTTGATGATAACTAGAGAGCGGCAACTGTTGCTTATGGAGAGCATTTCCCACAGCTGAAAAATTAGAAAATCGGACCTTCTGAATGGGCTTGCATTGCATAAAGAAAAGGGCTGATTGGCAGAGACAAATTACCTTCTACCTTTGGAAATGTACTCCATAGCTGGGGAACTCTTTGCCATATATATTTTCACAGACTGTTTGTTATCTCCATCATATTAAATGAATAGTCGATATTTGTTAAGCTTCAATGGCTTTAAAGGGATACAGCTAAATTTCAGCTTCCAACTAATTCCTTTTTTGAGAATATTTTAATTTTCACCAAATGGGATGACAATCAGGCAGGTTAACAGAGCTGCAGTTTTTGTCTCCGGGTAGTGACAAGTGATTCTCATGACCCACTCTAGCAAGTTGCCCAATTGGGCAATAAATGTTACCAATTCAATCAGCCTAGTGACTGTAGCACTTTACAAGAAGACAGTTTCCATTTAGCACAGGAGGGTAGGCCAGGTGCTAGCCACACAAACACTATGTGGTCTCTTTAATGAGCACTAGTAGACTACGTGAGTAGCAACTTGCTGCAACACTAGCATCCCAGTGCCTGTTGCTGGAATACATTTCAACTCCCTTGTCTTTCAGTAAGCCCAGCCTAAAACAATATTGCAGCTCAAGACTCCAACTTAGTCACCTAGAACATAGAACAATACAGCGCAGAACAGGCCCTTCAGCCCTCGATGTTGCGCCAACCTGTTAACTAATCTAAGCCCATCCCCCTCATCATCCATGTGCTTATCCAATGACTGTTTAGATGTCCCTAATGTGGCTGAGTTAACTACATTGGCAGGCAGGGCATTCCATGCCCTTACCACTCTCTGAGTAAACAGCCTGCTTCTGACATCTGTCTTAAACCTATCACCCCTCAATTTGTAGCTACACCCCTTCGTACAAGCTGACATCATCATCCTAGGAAAAAGACTTTCACTGTCCATCCCATCTTATCCTCTGATCATCTTGTATGTCTCTATCCAATCCCCTCTTAACCTGCTTCTCTCCAATGAAAACAAAACCGAGTCTCTCAGCCTTTCCTCATAAGACCTTCCCTCCAGACCAGGCAACATCCTGGTAAATCTCCTCTACACCTTTCTCAATGTTTCCACAACCTTCCTGTAATGGGGTGACCAGAACTGTATACAATATTCCAAGTGCAGCTGCACTAGCATTTTGTATAGTTGTAGCATGATATTACTGCTCCGGAACTTGATCCCTCTACCAGTAAAACCTAACACACTGTATGCCTTCTTAAAAGCACTATCAACCTGGGTGGCAACTTCCAGAGATTTATGTACGTGAATTCCAAGATCTCTCTGCACATCCACACTACCAAGAATGTTTCCATTGACCCAGTATTCTGCATTCCCGTTATTCTTCCCAATGTGAACCTCCTCACATTTATCTGCATTGAACTCCATTTGCCACCTCTCAGCCCAATTCTGCAGTTTATCCAAGTTCCCCTGCAACCTACAACATTCTTCCACACTGTCCACTATTCCACCGATTTTAATGTCATCTGCAAACTTACTAACCCATTCACCTATGCCTGTGCCCAAGTCATTTATAAAAATGACAAACAGCAGTGGTCCCAAATAGATTCTTGTTGCACATCACTAGTAACCAGACTCCAGGCTGAATGTTTTCATCAACCACCACTCTCTGCCTTCTTACAGAAAGCCAGTTTCTAATCCAAACTGTTAAATCACCTTCAATCCCATGCTTCTACATTTTCTCCAACAGCCTACCATGTGGAATCTCATCAAAGGCTTTACTGAGGTCCATGTACTCCACGTCAACTGCCACACCCTCATCCACATGCTTGGTCACCTTGTCAAAAGATTCAGTGAGGTTTGTGAGACATGACCTGCACTTGATGAAACCATGTTGACTATCTGCAATCACATTGTCGCTTGCTAGATGATTATAAATCCTATCTCTTGTAATCCTTTCCAAAACTTTTCCTACAACAGATGTAAGACTCACTGGTCTATAATTACCTGGGTCATCTTCACTCCCCTTCTTGAACAAGGGCACAACATTTGCAATCCTCCAGTCCTCTGGTACTAAACATGTAGACAGTGACGACTCAAAGATCAAGACCAAAGGCTCCAATATCTCCCTAGCTTCCCAGAAAATCCTTGGATAAATCCCATCCAATCTAGGGGACTTATCTACTCTCACTTTTTCTAGAATTGATAACACTGCCATCTTACTAACCTTACCAACTAGACCCTTTCTAGACTAGATTCCTAACTAGATGGGCAGCACGGTGGCTCAGTGGTCAGCACTGCTGCCTCACAGCACCAGGGTCCTAGGTTCAATTCCAGCCTTGGGTGACTGACTGTATGGAGTTTGCACGTTCTCCCTGTGTCTGCATGGGTTTCCTCTGGGTACTCTGGTTTCCTCCAAAGATGTGCAGGTTAGGTGAATTGGCCATGCTAAATTGCCCATAGTGTTAGGTGCATTAGTCAGAGGGAAATGGGTCTGGTTGGGCCAAAGGGCCTGTTTCCATACTGTAGGGAATCTAATCTAATATCTCATTCTTCTTCTTTACAATATTCTCCTCTTCCTGAATGAAAACAGATGAGAAATGTTCATTTAGCATCTCCACAGGGTCCACACACAACTTCCCACTTCTGTCTTTGACTAGCCCTATTCCTACCCTAGTCATCCTTTTATTCCTCACAATCCTATAGAAAGCTTTAGGGTTCTCCTTTACTCTACCTGTTAAAGATTGCTCATGTACTTTTTTTTAGATTAGATTAGATTACTTACAGTGTGGAAACAGGCCCTTCGGCCCAACAAGTCCGCGCTGACCCACTGAAGTGCAACCCACACAGACCCATTCCCCTATATTTACCCCTTCACCTAACACTATGGGCAATTTAGCATGGCCAATTCACCTAACCTGCACATTTTTAGACTGTGGGAGGAAACCGGAGCACCCGGAGGAAACCCACGCAGACACGGGGAGATGGAGCAAACTCCACACAGTCAATTGCCTGAGGAGCAGGACAGGAGCAGCACAGGATAAAATACAGGGTAAAGCTCCCTCTTCACTGTTTTCCCCATAAACACTGGTTCAACCTCTGAAATTGTTTAGCACCTGATGTATCAGCTCCCTGACTTTAAAAAGGATTGTGAGTCTGGTCAAATGCAGTTTTGATTCAAACTACATTAAAAGCAGATTTCTACAATTTCAGTTGTAAAGGAGGGAGGTTAGATATAACAGGTTGGTGGGGGGGGGTAGGGTGAGGTGAGAACGTTCAAGGAAGTGTGATTGATTAAAATGGCAAAGCACCATTTAATTATTCTCTCTGGTAGTTGGAATAATAGTAGCATTAGGTAAATGGGAATAATGAAATATAATGTGCAAAAATATGTTTTCTGTATAAACAAAGGCAGAAGTACTGCAGGTGCTGGAGAATTGAAATAAAAACAAAGTTTTGGAGAAACCTGGCAGTTCTGGCAACATCTTTTCAATTTTTTTTGTAAAAATATGAGTGACAATAATGAATTAAATGTGACTCTTCCTTGGAGCTAAAGAGGGCTGGAAAAATGACTAATGTTTATCTTATGAAAAGGGGCAGGAGATCGAGTGGAACAGATGCTAAGAATGCCCAGAGCAAAAGACAAATGGTAATAGAAGAGTGATATGGGTGGAGAGTAGGTGCTGATGGGAGGTGATTGTAGCAGAAAATAAATCAGCTCTGCCGACTAAGCAAGCAAGACTGTAAGAAAAGAATAGATATAATCAAAATGGAGGACAGTATTCGTGATTTGAATTTGCTGAACTTGGTGATAGGTTCTGAATGCTGTAAAGTGATGAAGAAGAGAAGAGGCGCTGTTCCCCAAGCTTACACAAGGCTTAATGGAACATACAGAAGGCCTAGGACAGAAATGTTAGCATAAGAGCAAGATGTATTGAACTGGCAAGCTACTGGAAAGGTCAGAGTCAGTTTTGCTGAATAGCGGTGTCCCACAAAGCAGTCACTCCCTTTGTGCTTGGTCTCTTCAATGTAGAGGAGAACACATTGTTAACTGTGAATTCAGTATTTGAGATCAAAAGAAATGCAACCAAATTGCTGCTTCACCTGGAAGGTGTCTTTGGGGATTGGACAGTGACAACAGAAGAGCTACAAGGGCATGTGTTACCCCTTTCACCATTCACAGGAAAATGCCATGAAGGTTCAAGAAGTGATTGCATGTATCAGGGAGGGGTCAAAGTCTTGGGGAAGGAATAGAACCAGTGAGATGCTGACAGTGGAGGGAAAGGGAAGTGGTGTTTGGTCATGCTATCCTGCTGATGGAAATGCTGAAGAGAGATTCTTTGAACACAGTGTTTGGTGGAATGGAAAATGAAGTCAAGGGCACTGTATTGTTGTTCTTGGAGGGAGGAGAGGTATGAGGACAGGAGTGGGTGCAAGGAATGGAATCAATTTATTGCAAGTAGTACATGAGGAAGTGTCATCAAGCTAACTGTAGAAGTCATTAGGTTTGTAGTGGACTGTCTTTTCCAGAAATGGAAACAGAGAAGTCAAAGAAGAGAAAGGAAGAATCAGAGATGGACAGCTGATGGTGAGGAAAGGAAAATAATTGGAAGCAAAACTGATAAACTTTTTCAATTCTGGATGAGACAAAAGGATGTTCCACATGTCCCACAAAGAGACAAGATGTGTCCTCAGTACCTTTTATAAATTACTTATTTATAAATTACTTCTGTACTTATAATAAAATAAAATATCAATGAGTGTATTTACCAATTTTGGAATTGTGAGATAAGTGCAATAGTCTAGCAATATTTTGTAAGAGCTCTATTTTGGGCGGCACGGTGGCACAGTGGTTAGCACTGCTGCCTCACAGCGCTTGAAGACCCAGGTTCAATTCCCGTCTCAGGCGACTGACTGTGTGGAGTTTGCACGTTCTCCCCGTGTCAGCGTGGGTTTCCTCCGGGTGCTCCGGTTTCCTCCCACAGTCACAAAGATGTGCGGGTCAGGTGAATTGGCCATGCTAAATTGCCCGTAGTGTTAGGTAAGGGGTAAATGTAGGGGAATGGGTGGGTTTCGCTTCGGCGGGTCGGTGTGGACTTGTTGGGCCGAAGGGCCTGTTTCCACACTGTAAATCTAATCTAAAAAAAAACATCAAACTTCAGCATTAGATTTTCTCCATTCTTACAATTGTCTATATATCACCACTAGAGGGAAGCAAGCTATAAGGAAGAAAATGAGCTATTTGAGATTATTCAAGATCTAAGTCTTTGTGGAATTCTGCTTCTTTAACAAAAATAAAGATATGTTTATTGCATTTTGAAATTAACAAAACAAACAGAATATCAACATGAAAAGTTTAATTTGTCAGTCTGTTAATTCTGGTAGCATTTGCAGGAAATATACAGATTTTCAGAAACTGTGTTAACATTATTACTGCAGAGTTAGCTGGTAAAGACCTGTCCAAGAGATGCACCTTACAGAAACAAATAGGGACAAGATCATTTATTGTTGCACAACCTAAAATCCAATAAGATTCATAAATGGTTGGTCCACTGACTGCTTAATGTAAGCTGCAGGATCCAAAGCTTGCTGAGTATTGCCAGACAGAGAGTGCTGATCCCGGTAATAACAACCCTTCTTGACATTTTGAATTGGAAAGGATATTATCTCACAGCCATGAAAACCTTTTCTACTCAAAATGCAGTAATCTGTATCATAGGCTTGAATTTTCTCAGAGGTTTTCCTGATCTGCTGTTGTACTGTTCTCAGATACACTAGTAAAAAGTGAGGTCTGCAGATGCTGGAGATCAGAGCTGAAAATGTGTTGCTGGTTAAAGCACAGCAGGTCAGGCAGCATCCCAGGAACAGGAAATTCGACGTTTCGGGCCAGAGCCCTTCCTGATGAAAGGCTTTGGCCCGAAACGTCGAATTTCCTGTTCCTGGGATGCTGCCTGACCTGCTGTGCTTTAACCAGCAACACATTTTCAGCTCAGATACACTAGCAAAACAGCTTAAAAATGATAGCACTTAAGCTTAATGCTAAAAACTACATAGGTGCTGTTTGTTTTGGTCTTCTGTTGAAGTTACAGCAATAAATCATAAGAACCCCATGTGCAAATTCTCTGTATTTCTGACAAATAGGTGAAAGCAATTTAATATTGACAAATGAAATGTTGCATATGAGAAGAAATAGTATTGGTTTCAACCAACAAAGCCACAGGAAATTTCTCACCTCCTGTGCTGGTAAGCTTGGTGATTTTAACTGGTGTAATGTCACCATGTATAGAATCTGGATCCATGTCAAGCAAACAGAACTCTACCTGTGTGGGTTGCTGAGTGCTTACTGTCAGTGGATACACAAATCTAATGATGGATCTTTACACACTTCATCTTACAAGTGTCACAAAATAAAAACAAATGACTTAGGAATGCAATCAAAGGAATAGATGTAGCACAGAGAATATTTGAAAATAGTATTCTTTGCTTATCATTACAATGTGTAGGAGAACTTAAGAACATCAGAATGGATTGTTACAGTTGAGTTTTTTTATAAGTTATGTTTTACTATCATATGGTTAGACAATCTTTGTAATATTGGAATTTACTTCTAATCATTGGAGAGATACAGAGAATGATTTAAAATATAAAATCATGTGCTAGCAGTTAAGATTAGAGAACCTTAAGTTTTACAATTCAGAAAAAAAATAATAATATCATTTGAGACTTACAAAATATTGAATGACACAGAAATAGGATGAGTGTGATATTAGTTATGCCATCAGAAGAAGAGAACATGAAGTGTTTGAAGAGTAACGCAAAAGGAAAAAGAGTGTTTACTCAAAGTGCAAGCCATTGACTGGATAGAGCAGTCAATCCAATAAAGCAGTGACATCTAAGGTAATCATGGAGTTTACAATGAACTCAGATACTGAGCAAGATGAGTTAAAACACCAAGGGACAACTCAATGTACCAGCAATTTTTTTTAGTCATGGGCTGTGAATGTTGCTGGCTGGCCAACACTTATTGCCCATTCTAGTTGCCCTTTAGAAGGTGGTGGTGAGCTGCATGTTTGAATTGCTGCAGTTTGTTTTTCTTGTATTCACGTTAATGTGACCTTCAATCCAGTACTTACTTATGGAACAGCTTAATGATAATTGTTTGTGGTGACTCCCGAAGCTTTAGTCCATGAGCTGAGCACTAATCTGCTCTCTATTTAGTCACCTCCTCAGATTCTTCCTGGTTTCAAACTGCTACACCTTTCTATGTTTTCTTCAATGCCCCTTTATCATTCATACCGCTCAGCAGTCTTGGCTTCCACATTTTTCGTCACTCTGATCTAATTCCAAATTCACTGTCACTTAACAGTCAGAATACAGTACTTCCAGTTACTAACAGCCTGCCCAGTCTGAAAGGAGAAGGTTTATAGAATATTGTCAGTAAAGCTTAAGGTTTCAGTCAATACCATTTTTAATGTACATCTGGTGAAACTGAATAGGTTACTATTTTGAAACAGTGCATTTGGAAGCACTTTGGAAATTGCTTGAATACAAGCAATTTATTATGTTACTTCCACAATTCATTGCTGGCTTTAAGGCCTATGTCAAAAAGAAGCATTAAGTATTGAAAACTACTAATTTACTCCAACTAAATATTGAAAATTAGATATATCAAAGAAAATATTAGAAATGAATAGCAGGCCTCTCAGCTTCTGAAAAGAAAAAGTCGTTAAAGATCTAGGGGAGACTGCAGTTCAGAAGGCAATTTTGAATGAGAACGTTAAGCTGATCTTTACACTTCCCGTTTGGAATAGAGATTGCCTCATCCTGAAGATCAGTGCTGTATGACATTAATTAGATTTTCTTTTCCCCATTTGACTGGTTTTGTCACCTCTTTCAAGAGATCACATGGCTTTTGGAGGGGCAAGGCATGACAGTTGTGTAGGACAGAATGATTGTGTCTGTTTGTCAACGTTCACATATTTTTGTTTCTTTTAAGATGTAAAGTAATTCATTGTGAGTTTTCCTTTAAGACATCCATTTAAGTAATATAACAATTAGTAAGGATTTCATAGGATTGGCAGAGTGCAGACAGAGGCCATTTGGCCCATTGAGTCCGCACCAACCCTCCAAAGACCAGCCCACACAATCCCCATAACCCTGCATCTACCATGGCTAGTCCACTAACCTGCATATCTTTGGACTGTGGGATGACATGGAAGAATATGCAAACTCCACACAGATAGACTCCCGAGGCTGAGAATCAAACCCCGGTCCCTTGTACTGTGAGGGGGTAGTGCTAACCTCTGTCCACCTCTGCTGCCTGAATTTTCAATTGACTTGCAAGAAACAAATGTTCATTGCATCATGTTGTCTGTCATCTTCTCCCAAAAAATAAGGGCCATGAAATTTGTATTGGTTAGACCTGTATTTTGTGTGGTGCAGATCACTTGGAGCTCAGAAGAGATGACCATGGCTTAAGGCCTGAATCTCAAAGTTGAAGCTATTATCCTTTCTTAGCCCTACAAGTTGAACACATACTCAGCAGGGCACTATATTGTGAATGAGCTCCTGATTAGTTGCTAGGTAAATTTATCTGCATGCAGTTTCATTTCTACAAGTGTTTGGTGCTGTGTATAATTTTAAATATAAGGGAGAGGAGTAGCAGATGCTGAGATTTTGCTAACTTTAAGTCTTCTGCACAAACCAATCCCAGTCATCTGCACATTGGTAGTCATTGCCCCTAGAAAACATCATGATATGGTGAATAAGCAGAGGTCATGTAGAGCAGGACAATCAGCTGGAAGAGGGAGGAGGAGGGGAACAGGACTCCGAGCAGGAGAGTCAGTGAGTTATTTTTATACCTGAACCTCAGTCAGGAACTATGCATGACATTTATACCTCACTCAGGATTTTTTTAATTTCAAAAATATACTTTATTCATAAAATTATTTTGATATCTATACAATTCGTGATGCCATACATTCCATTTCTTTACATGCCGAGATCGGAATTAGTCATTCATATATACAAGACTGTACATTGACTATCCAGTTATTCTGCTGAGGCGTCAGCGGAGCCCAATTACTGAGTGGGCTTCACTCAGGATGTCTTCACTTTAAACTGCCACATGTTCATCCATTGCAGCTTCAGAAAACAGCTATGAATACCTCAAGCCACAATGTACTTCCTTTTTAATCAGCACAGCGATGTTTTAAGCAGTGAAGGCTGATATTGCTCACATTATTGGACGCTTGTTGATTCATCCAGTCATTGAACAAGTATGGCTTGTACTGGGTAGACACTGAAATAATTTAAACGAGTGTGTAATGTGATTTTTGCATGCTTTTTACATTGCAATCAGTGAACATGAGAAAATTACATGTCACAATCTCCACACTCATTTTGAGGTGCTAACAAAATTGAAGAGAGTGTTATTCCTACAGTTTTGGCAGTTCCAGTTGCCCTCCTTGCACTTTGGTGTCTAGTATAAGGGTGGCCCTTAACTATAATCTTCATGGAAAGCATTAAGTTAAATTGGCTTTCTTTAGACATTCATTTTAAAATCCAAACATTTGCACAAGTGAAAGGTATGTGATGGTCTATCAGTAACTTACCTTGTAAGATTAATTTATCTTGGAGTCTTGACAAGTTTTTGGTACAGCAATATAGAGTGTGCATGCAGTCATTCTGTAAGGGTATAGTTTAATTAGTGTGGAGCAAGTGGAAGTGGTTTGCAAGTCTTATTCCATTGGTTTAATGTGTGAACCTGACACTTTCTGCTGCCACTTCCTTTCCAAATGGAACAATTGTAATTATTTTCAATAACTAAGTTTGCAGAGAGGCACATTTAAAATATTCCATTCTGATTTTTCTTTCTTGCTTTCAAGGGTGCATCACAGGTAATACGCAAATCTCTGCTCTGAACAAACTTTCTCATTTTTATTTGCTTGCCTTTTATCTTTTTATCCACTCTAAGTATTGATTCAGTAGATTCTATACACTACTGTGTGAATGTAACAGTTAAGAACCATTAATTTTTTAATTTTCTTTGCATTACTAGAGATAACCTTAATGGTTATATTGAAAGTACATCAGCAAAAATATGAAGCTGGAGAATCTGAATATCATTTTGTTTGAAACTGGTGTCTTGAATTTTTTTTTATCTGTACATAGGATGTGTAAGTCCATGCTAGACCATCTTTTTTTTATTCAGTCATGGGACATGGGCATTGCTGTCTGGCCAGCATTTATTGACCCATGCCTAACTTCTCTTGAGAAAGTGGTGGTGAGCTGCCTTCCTTTTCCTGAACCACTGCAGTCCAATGCCATTAAGGAGGGAATTCCAGGATTTTGACCCAGTGACAATGATGGAACGGTGATATATGTCCAAGTCAGAATGGTAAGTGGCTTGAAGGGAAACTTGTAGGTGATGGTGTTCCCATATTTCTGCTGCCCTTCTCTTTCTAGGTGGGAAGTAATTGTGGGTTTGGAAGGTGCTGTCTAAATGTCTTTGGTGAATATCTGCAGTACATCTTGTAGATAGTACACACTGCTGCTACTGAGCATAGGTAGTGGAGGGAATAGTGTTTGTTGATGTGATGCAATTAAGTTGCTTTGTCCGAGATGGTGTCAACCTTCTTGAGTGTTGTTGGATTGCACCTATCCATTTATTGTCTATCTGTAAATACCCTTGAGAAAGGTGGTGGTGAGTTACCACTTGAAGGTGGTACACTAAAGACCATATAGTGTAAACGCATCAACAGGACAGTTAAAAAGTGAGTTGCAGAATTTTGACCCAGCAACAGTGAAGGAACAGTAATATAGTTGCAAGTCAGGAATGATGTGTGGCTTGCAGAGAAACCTCTGGGTGATGGTGGCCTCGTGCACCTGCTTCCATTATCCTTTGAGGTGGCAGATGTTGTGAATTTGGAATAAGCCTTTCAAAAATCATTGGTGATTTCCTACAATATATCTTGTAAATTCTACACACTGTTGCCACTGTGCATCAGTGACAGAGGAAATGAATGTTGGAGATGGAGGGTAGGTTTTCAGTCACTTGGGCTTCTTTGTCCTGGTTGGTAGTGAACTTTTTGATGGTTGTTGGAAATGTACTTTCCAGGCAAGTGTGAAATATTCCATCACACTCCTGGCTGATGTCTTGTAGAAGTGGCCAGGCTTTTGAAGAGTCAAAAGGTGAGTTAGTTGCCTCAGAATTCCTAGACTCTGATCAACTCTTGTTGCCACAGTATTATTTGGCTAGCCCAGTTCATTTTCTGGTCATTAGGAGATTCAGTGATGGTAAAATCATTGAATGGCGAGGAAAGTTGGTTATTTGATGGAGATGGTCATTGTTTGCTATCTTTGCAGGTTTCTTGCCACTTAAGATCCCAAGCCTGGATGCTGTCTATGTCTTGTTGTAGATAGACATTGAATGCTTCAGTATCTGAGAAGTTGCAAACAATTTGAACATTCTGCATTCATCAGCAAACTCCACACATTTAAGTTTAAGGTGGAAATGATGTGAATGAATGAATAAAACCATAATCAATTTAAAATGTAATATGCTAGAACAAGAAAGTCCGGTCATGGCCAAGGCTAGACCAAGCCTGCAAGATCAGAAAAATGGAACAACATGTGGCAGCAAGCAGAGAAGGTTGAATGTCAGTCCAGACCATATTCGAGGTCCTGTACTACATAGCCAAGGGGTGGAACCAACTGGCATCTGCCTTGCAACTAATGATCCAAATAAGCATGTATTCACTAACACAGAGAATTGTACCAGATGTGTGGCTTACATGGATCAATCAAATCTGTGTGGAAACTGACTATGAGCAAAGGACAAGAGATTTATTTTTAGACTCAGAATTTCACCCAACTTAATTGAAAGGAATTATTGCAACATAATCATGCCTCATTGTCCTTGCTTCTCAGAGAAAACATATGATTGTCACAGACTGTACTTTTGTTAATGAATGTTAAGATTGTTGTAAATTGTTTTTATTTGCTTTTCAGTAAATTGGATTTTGGGTATTTTTTTTCATATTTTGGCTAAGTGTCAGTTTCAGGGAGTTTTACAAGAGGTTTCCCTCTGTCAGCCCTGATGACTATTCTCCTGTGTTTCTCCACTGTTCACTTGATTAAGTATGTATCCTGCCTCCATGATATCAATCTTGCACTCAGCAATGATAGAAATCACGTCCTGAGTGCAAGATTGGAATCCCAGTTGCGCGTCATTTCAAACACTACAAGACAGGAATGATTGGCTGTGCAATTCCAAACAGCACGGCTGAGGATGGAAAGTGGGCAGCCAGCTTTGCATACAGGAACCTGGATGTCTTGTGGACAGGGTTTTGGGAAGGAGGGTTGTCCTCTCAGATGATCACGCCTGGTCTGAAGTTGCCACCTCGGTCAGTGTGGTGTGATCATGATCTGGAGGAAAGTGTGACAATGCTGCGAGATGGTTCATGATCCTTTGCACTTTGCAAGGACAAGTTCCACCATTTTCTCTCTGCTACCTCAAACTTATTGTCATTCTGCCACTGCACAAATATCTCTCGCCAAGCTCATGATCTACCACTCTCACTTCATAATGCATGCAGCGTCTTTTCTCATTGGTTCTCATTCACCTCATTTCCCCAAACGACTAAGCCTTGGTTCTGAAGCAAAAAATGAGGTGCTGTTTCTTCCAGGTTGTACTCAGCCTCCACCACCACCAGACAGACATTTTCCTTGCCTTCCCTATCAGCCCTCCGGGACACTGATCCACTCATTCTTTGCTCACAACACCAACCCACACTCCCCATAGCCCCAGAGCACCTTCCCTTACAATCGCAGAAGGTGGAACATATACCAATTTACTTTGTCCTTCCTCACCATCCGAGGTCCCAAACACAATTACCAAGTGAAGCAGCACTTCTCTCAACCTAGTCTACTGCAATTGCTGCTCACAATGTGGCCTCCTCTCCTGAAGCACAGACTGGGTGACCACTTTGCAGAATACCTATGTTGTGTCCACAAAAAAGATCTTGAGCTTCCAGTTACTTGCCACTTCAACACAACACCATGTTTCCTGGCAAACATCTTTGTCTCAAACTTGCTGTACTGCCCCAGAGAAACTCAGCATTTGATTGTCAGAGATGTTCTGAAAATGTAATTTCAGATATTTTTCAAGTATTATTTTCTGGGCAGCTAGATAGTTGTCTTTGATGTTTGTAATAACATATAAGGTTGTTTCAGAATAGATTGTGAAATGTTCCTGTCTAATCTGAATGTTCTACATGTAATTGGTAAACATTTCCTGAGAGCGTATTAGAAATTTAATTTTAAGCCATATGTGCAATTTCTGGTGAAAGTTAAAATTTAAGATTCTTCATTTGTTAGGGCAGCACGGTGGCACAGTGGTTAGCACTGCTGCCTCACAGCGCCAGAGACCCGGGTTCAATTCCCGCCTCAGGCGACTGACTGTGTGGAGTTTGCACGTTCTCCCCGTGTCTGCGTGGGTTTCCTCCGGGTGCTCCGGTTTCCTTCCACAGTCCAAAGATGCGTGGGTCAGGTGAATTGGCCATGCTAAATTGCCCGTAGCGTTAGATAAGGGGTAAATGTAAGGGTATGGGTCTGGGTGGGTTGCGCTTCAGCGTGTCAGTGTGGACTTGTTGGGCCGAAGGGCCTGTTTCCGCACTGTAAGTAATCTAATCATATCATCTTTGAACAACAATTTCATGCAAATGCATCTCTATTTCAAATTAGCAAAGCAAAGAGCTCACGTAGCTTTCAGGTTTCCTTGTTGCATATTTCTATTGTTTTCGGGGTAAAGATTAACATATTGGCATAGATCCTATGTCAGAACTGGAAGTGTGAAGGTAAGTGAACTCCTTTGATATGTCTAAGCAAAGATGGAGAAGAAGGACAACATGCAAAAGTCAAAAATTGTGAATGTTTACTACTATTACAAGAGGGCAGTTGGAGAGTTTAATGACCTGTGAATTAGTTTTTGCAAAGGCTTCAAAGTAGTGAAAAAGTGTTGGATGACATATAAAGTTCATCTCAGTCAAGCAGCCAAAAGGCATTTGAAAGCCAAATGGATAGTAAAACAGTTGAGTCACGTAGTGATGTTTAATTACTCCAGTGTCAATGTATACCAGAGGAATTTTTGATCTAGCCTTGGAACCTCAGTTGCCATTTTGACCTTCATAGATTTCACAGCCTTTTGCCTGTTTGAACTGCAATGGCAGCTATTTCTGTTGCCATAAGAGAAGTCAAGCACTGCAAGGTTGGAATTTCCTGGCATTGTACAAAGAGGAATTGGGAAATGTCCCCCCCTCCACAGCACTGACCCAGCCCAAGCTGTGGGAACAGACAGGACTGTGATGCAGCAGGCATAGATAAAGGGGAGCAGAAAATACTTGAATATAGTAATGCAAAATACTACAAATAAAAACAAGGTGTTGCAAATTCACGACAAGTCATTTACATCTGTAAAGGAATAAAAATGTACAATATTCCAGGAGTCTAGTGTTCATCATAAACTCATGTCGCTAGCTAACTGGAAAAATAACTAACAGAGATTGGAAAGGAGCTCAACTTTGCCTCTATTAACCTTTAACCAAAGGTACAGTTCAGCTTACTGTTGACACTGTTATATTAAATAATAATTCTGAGGAGATTAATATTCATGTTACATTGACTCCACCCATTGTATCGATGTCACAAAAGTCAATCTGAGACTGGAGATAATGAGTTCAATTCCAGCTTTCAGAGAGATCAGATACAACTGTACTTGCTCCCTAAGATCCTAGTAATTATGCCAAATGTATTTGTACTTATTGCTGTTATGCAATTATTCTTTGTATTGTTTTGAATCAGTACCTCTTCAGTAGACACTCTGCAATGGAGTACCCTCGGTCAATAATCACTAGATAGGCCCAAGACAAAGAATAGAGTGGTGAACTATTTCAAATAACCCTTTACACGGTGGTTAGTTTCCATCAGCTTCCTTCACAATACAGTATCTGTCTCCTCACCGCACAGTTTTGGATTTTTAAAATCAAAATGTTGCAAAGTTTCAAAGACCACAGCTACTCAAAGACATGTCAAGTTTTGAAAATTCTAAAATTTCAGCCACAATGTAGGATGTTGACTTATACACAAGTAATTGTTTTGCTGGGTTGAAATCCAGCCTCTCTGTTTTGACTTACTATCACAAAATTGCCAGATTGGAGGCAATGCCCATCAATCCCACCCCTAAAGTATCAGAGAGGGAGCTTTAACCTGTACAGACATAAATAAATGAATTACCACCCTTACTAGTGTGCTATGTGTGGTGTTTACATCAAAGGTGTGAATATTTCAGCAAATAAGCATCTGGTAAACGTAAGAAGAGTGGCTTTTTTGCTGAAAGTCAAGGACAGACTTATGAACGAGGTACATGAAAAATTAAGTATTTTTGGCCAAATGTGAGGAGTTGAATTTTACTTGAGATCAACCATTATTCGAGTATATGCAATCGATTCTTTATAAAACTAAAATATTTATTTAAAGAACAACTATTGTAGTAATTAAGTGCAACGTGGGAAATAGAATGTGATAAAGTCATTGAGGGGAACCATGCAGAATGTTCAATGGAAAAAAAATCTTTAAACATAAAACTTCCATCAAGATGTAATCTGTGTTGCTGATTCCGTCATCTAAGAAAAGTTACTTTTTATAGACTTCAAATTACAAATAAATTAACTTGGGGAGCTATTCATTGTAGGTCAAACTGAAAACCTGCATTGTTATTGCATTTTTTTAATGGTTTTCAGAAACATGACAAATTAAATGTAATTGCATCATGGTCCTACTGGACCAGAGGATTGCTCTCTCGTTGAAGGCAGATGATTCTAATGATTTAACATGAGGGTCACCACACCTCAGGTGAGAGGAAAGGTTGACAAGGAAAGTCTTTCACGTTGTTTCAAATGCAGTGTTACTTTTGGACTATTACTAAGCAAAATTGCAAAATGTCCATATTACAGAGGAGGAAGTGCTGGATGTCTTGGAATGCATAAAGGTGGATAAATGCACAGGACCTGATCAGGTGTACCCTAGAGCTCTGTGGGAAACTAGAGAAGTGATTGCTGGGCCTATTGCTGAGATATTTGTATCATCGATAGTCACAGGTGAGGTGCTAGAAGACTTGAGATTGGCTAATGTAGTGCCACTGTTTAAGAAAGGTGGTAAGGACAAGCCAGGGAACTATAGACCAGCGAGGCTGACGTTGGGGGTAGGCAAGTTGTTGGAGGGAATCCTGAGGGAGAGGATGTACATGTATTTGGAAAGGCAAGGACTGATTTGGAATAGTCAACATGGCTTTATGCATGGGAAATCATGTCTCACAAACTTGACTGAGTTTTTTGAGGAAGTAACAAAGAGAATTGATGAGGGTAGAGAGGTAGATGTGATCTATATGGACTTCAGTAAGGCGTTCGACAAGGTCCCCCATGGGAGACTGATTAGCAAGGTTAGATCTCATGGAATACAGGGAGAACTAGCCATTTGGATACAGAACTGTCTCAAAGGTAGAAGACAGAGAGTGGTGGTGGAGGGTTGCTTTTCAGACTGGAGGCCTGTGACCAGTGGAGTGCCACAAGGATCGGTGCTCTACTTTTCATCATTTGCATATATGATTTGGATGCAAACATAAGAGGTACAGTTAGTAATTTTGCAGATGACACCAAAATTGGAGGTGTAGTGCACAGCAAAGAGGATTACCTCAGATTATAACAGGATCTGGACCAGATGGGCCAATGGGCTGAGAAGAGGCAGATGGAGTTCAATTCAGATAAATGCAAGGTGCTGCATTTTGGAAAAGCAAATCTTAGCGGAATTTATACACTTAATGGTAAGGTCCTAGGGAGTGTTGCTGAATAAAAAGACCTTGGAGTGCAGGTTCATAGCTCCTTGAAAGTAGAGTCACAGGTAGATAGGATAGTGAAGAAGGCGTTTGGGTATGCTTTCCTTTATTGGTCAGAGTATTGAGTACAGGATTTGGGAGGTCATGTTGTGGCTGTACAGGACATTGGTTGTGCCACTGTTGGAATATTGCATGCAGTTCTGGTCTCCTTCCTTTCGGTAAGATATTGTGAAGCTTGAAAGGGTTCAGAAAAGATTTTTAAGCATGTTGCCAGAGTTGGAGGATTTGAGCTATAGGGAGAGGCTTAGCAGGCTGGAGTTGTTTTCCCTGGAGCGTCGGAGGCTGAGGGGTTACCTTATAGAGGTTTACAAAATTATGAGGGACATGGATACGATAAATAGACAAAGTCTTTTCCCTGGGGTCGGGGAATCCAGACCTAGAGGGCATATATTTAGGGTGAGAGGGGAAAGATATAAAAGAGACCTATGGGGCAACTTTTTCACACATGTATGGAATGAGCTGCCAGAGGAAGTGGTGGAGGCTGGTACAATTGCAACACTTAAGAGGCATTTGGATGGGTATATGAATAGGAAGAGTTTGGAGGGATATGGTCTGGGTGCTGGCAGGTGGGATTAGATTGGGTTGGGATATCTGGTCAGCAGAGACGGGTTGGACCAAAGGGTCTGTTTCCATGCTGTACATCTCTATGACTCTCTGGCTCAAATTTGGCAGACATCTTTGACATAGTGAGTCTCCACAAACCGAAACGTCGAATTCTCTATTCCTGAGATGCTGCCTAACCTGCTGTGCTTTGACCAGCAACACATTTGCAGTCTCCACAAAATGCAAAGACTGCATGGCTGACTGATTTTGTGTTATTGAAAAGAAGAATTATTAGTTTTTACAAAAGTATTGAAACCACTAAGAAGGCAGACATTGTATTCCACCCAAAGCATGATATCTCAGGCAAAGGCACTTTTACTCTGAAAATGCACTAGATTGTCACTTAATTCTGAGATGAGCTTGGACTGATAATTTCCTGAGTTGGAGAGGAGAAGGATTACTGCTGAGGCAAGACACTATGACATAAAGCATTTTCAAGTGTCAAACTGTTTTGTTAAAAACCGTTCAGTCTTTATGATCATTTTTGTATGTGTCTGCTTTCGCTAGAAACTATTGATGGTTGTCAGTTTCTTAAGGTTTAAGTATCCATCATTCATGTAGATATCTTTAGCTAAATTAGCTTTCAATTTTCAAAAAACCTGACAATTAGATCTGCTAATTTACAAAACTGGTTAAAAAGTGGTTACAAAACATTCTAAATTTGTCCAGTAGAAAGTGAAGCCTGCAGATACTGGAGATCAGAGTTGAAAAGTGTGGTGCTGGAAAAGCACAGCCGGTCTGGCAGCATCTGAGGAGCAGGAGAATCGATGTTTTGGGCATAAGGCCTTCATCAGGAATTTGTTCGGAAGAAGTCCAGTGAATTGCAGGTAAGAAATAATATGATTTTCTGGATTAATTCTGCCCAACACACACCTAACTGTTGCCTTACAGGTATCATGAATAGGGAAGTTAAATAGGGCAGAATAGACTGACAGAACCTTGGTAATGGCTAAAGGAGAGGATTCTTTCCGGCTACATGTCAATGTAAACTTAGAAAGAAATTTATCTACAGCTTTTCTGGTGGCATCCATTGGTCTCTGTGGAGACGAGAAAAACCATTCGACGGAATTTCTCAGATATGGACACAAGATATTCATTTTTGTATTAAAAAGCAGTCTGTGTTGGGCTGCCTGGTAATTGCCCTGACTAAATTAGCGACATGCCAAACCTACTTATAATTGGGCATCAGTCATAGTCTGCTGAATCCATCATAATGGTGTCCATGTTACACCATCTAAACAAGTACAACAATGCTGAATTTATGCTCCAATGTCTCATGAGCTTCCTGAGTGCCATCACTCTTTCAGATATTTATTTAACTAGTATGACCGCAAGAAATAAATTGAACCGAAAATATTAAACACTGCAGGAATTATGAAAAGAATTTGCTAGTTCTGATTCAATGTAATTACAAAATTAGAGGTGGAGGTGGTTGTGGAGGCGGTGGGGATGGATGGGTATCGGGTCTAGGTTAAGGAGAAAAGAAATTTGAAGATCCTTTGCACTGGTGCATTTATCCCTTTTGAAACAGGAAGTGTTGATCTGTACCCAGTTTACAAATGATATTTGTTCTGATGCTTGGCCTGCAGTGCAATTAGATTTTGATTGACAGGTAGAAGTGTAAACAGCACAGTAATACTACTTTAAATTCATCTAAGAACTTTCCATTTGAGCAGCTCATAAACTAAATCTTTATTTGTTGGAATTACTGCATTTGGTGAAATTTACAGTGTCAATTTCAGCAAACCAGAAGTGGAGGGAAGGACTTCTAATTCCTGTAAATACAGCATATAAGTGTAGTGTTCTATCCTTCCTCCATTCATGGGGCATTGAGGCAACATGCCAGGACTGTTGGTTTAAACTGACTGAGTAGTTGACATTCCCGTTTTTTTGCAAAGAATTCCAATATTTCTTTTTACCAGTATTTTGGGGATCACATCCCATAATATTGCCCATTTATTGCTTGTCATATAAAAATAAGTAGGTTTAGGCCGAATAAACTTTTGTGCCATTTGCAAAAAAATTTACTGGAACAGAATTAATTGAATCACACAGAGAAAAAAAATTACCATTCAGCTCCTCATACCTGTGAAAACTTTTTAATTTTATCAGGTATTTTAAATCTATGATGTCTGGTTACTGACCCATTTTCCAGATGAAATAATATTACTTTTTCTGATATTTAACAAGGTCATAATCTTGAGTGTCTCTAAATAATCTCCCTTCACCTTCCCTGCTTTAAAGAGAACAATTCCAACTTCACCATTGTCTCCACATTACATTATCCCAACATCATCCTGATAATCTTCCCTGTAAGCTTTCCAGCATTTTAACTCCATTCTTAGAATATAGTGCCCTGAATTGTAGGCTTATTTCAGTTGTGAATTAAACAGTGGTTTGCAAAGATTCAACATGATACCCTTGCTTTTTTTGATTCACTGCTGCTATTTACAAAGCCGGTATGCTTTATTTACCAGCTAGCGAATTGCCTTTCCACCTTCAAAATCAGTTATAAGCATCAGCAGATTAATCTGTTCCTGCATCCCTCTCAAAATGATAATCACTTGATCATACTGCTTCTCTATACTCTCTCTCAATGTTGTTATGAAGTGGAGGTCAACACCCCTGTGATAATTAAAACCGAAATCCCCGGAGAAGCTCACTTCACCTTGTAATCTGATAAAAGTGTGAAAAGTGGTAAAACCTACCTCTTACCCCTAGCCCATTATAAAGGAGCAGTTAAATGGAATGGAATCCTTTCACCTACTCTATAATTAACAAGTAACAATTTATTTATCTAACCCCAATGGTGAACAAATTAACAGAATTATTCACAAACCAAACTACTTATTCCTGAATAAATCAAGATTCTAATATTATGCTGTTCCAATAACACATGTCCCTCTTATATAAATCCGAGTAATAAGAAAACAATAAATTTTGGTAAAATGGAGCCGCATGATGGCTCAGTGGTTAGCACTGCTTCCTCACAGCACCAGGGACCCAGGTTCAATTCTAGCCTCAGGTGACTGTCTGTGTAGAGTTTGCACATTCTCCCCGTGTCTGCGTGGGTTTCCTCCAGGTGCCCTGGTTTCCTCCTACAGTCCAAAGATGTGCAGGGCAGGTGAATTGGCCATGCTAAATTGTCCATTGTGTTAGGTGCATTAGTCAGAGGGGAATGGGTCTGGGTGGGTTACTCTTCGGAGGGTCGGTGTGGACTGGTTGGGTTGAAGGGCCTGTTTCCACACTGTAGGGAATCTAATCCACAATTAGTCTCTCAAAGATCAATCAGAATGTGTCTTCCTGAACTTTCTGAGTCATCTTCCTCTGTCCAAAATGCCTCCTCTGTTGTTTTCTTCTGATTCTTTTTGCTGGAATATTATCTAAAAGTGCTGCGTACCTTTATGGATAGATGCTGCTTTTTTCATGGAGCTGAAAAGTTCTTATCTCTTCATAGAACATAGAACAATACAGCACAGAACAGGCCCTTCAGCCCACGATGTTGTGCCGAACATTTGTCGTAGCTTAAGCACCTATCCATGTACCTATCCAATTGCCGCTTAAAGGTCACCAATGAAAATGGCAGTTGGCAGATGGCAGTTGGCTCTCCCCGTGCCCATTTGCCCCTGTGCTAACATACACATTTCTTTACAGCTGGATTGGTTCAAGGTTCTCAACACCATCAGATTTAAGCTTAATTGGCTTTCAATGTGCTTGGGTTAAATTAATTGGTTAAATATGAAAAGACTTGTCATGGTAAAAATGCTGCTTGATGGTCGATACAAAATGTTTCAATCTGTGCACCTGCATTTTAACTGCTGTTCAGACATCCATTTTAACTCTAAGCAATGAAAAACATCATCTTTTAAGGAGATACTTTCCCCAATTTTACAGTTTTGCCATTTTTTACACATCAACTTTGCAACAATGTGTGTTACCTCACATATATCTGCATTAAACTGATCTGACATTTTACCAAACCTGTCAGCATCTTCCTAAAGTCCACTACTACCACGTTCACTTCTTGCTGGAACAAAAACTAAACAATTTTGGCAAGTTGTGAGTTATCTGAAAACTTGAAAATTGCACGTCATATCCATGTTGCAGTAGTTTGCATGTAACAAGGAATATAATTTTCCTAATCTTGAACTCTGAGGAATTCATTGAACGTTGGCAAGATTTTTCAAACTGTGGAGTTCCCCACTCTGTCATCCAAAGACTCAATGGGGAATGTATCCTCCACTTCTTGTCCTATCCTGCCATTCACATCTGTCCCACAGCTAATTAACACTCAGAAGAGCATCATTTAACTGCAGTCAGAAATTCAACACGTCCCATCAGTCACAAGTGTCATCTCAGAGATGTACAGTTTTCAATTGATTGATTCATTATTGGCACATGTACCAAGATGCAGTGAAAAGTTGTTTTGCCTGCTGTATAGGCAGATTATGTCATACAATGTGCATCAAGGTAGCAAAACAAAGTGCACAATGCAGTGTTACAGATGCAGGGAAGCTGCAGAGAGAGAGGTCGGAGTTAATGTTTGACAGGTCCATTCAAAGGTCTGATAACAGCAGGGAAGATGCTGTTCTTGAATCTATTCATATGTATAGTCAAACATTTATATCTTCTGCCTAACAGAAAAGGATTGAGGAGAGTATAACTGGGGTGGGAAGGGTTATTTATTATGTTGGTTGCATTCCCAAGGCAGTGGGAAGTATAGATGGAGTCATTGGATTGCATGATAGACTGGGCTGTGTTCATGACACGCTGTAGTTTCTTGCAGTCTTGAGAGGACCAGTTTCCAAAATACACTGTGATGAATTCAAATAGGATGCTCTCTATGGTGCATCTATAAAAAAATTGTTAAGAGTAGTGAGTTTTGAGAAGATTTGTAGCTCAGGTTGAGGTTTTGGATGTGGGTTTGCTCGCTGAGCTGGAAGGTTCATTTCCAGACGTTACATCACCTTACTAGGTAACATCTTCAGTGGGCCTCAGGCAAAGCACTGCTGAAAATTCCTAATTTTTATTTATATGTTTAGGTTTCTTTGGGTTGGTGATGTCATTTCCTGTGGTGGTGTTATTTCCTGTGGTGAAGTCACTTCCTGTTCCTTTTCTCAGGGGGTGGTAGATGGGGTCTAACTCAATGTGTTTGTTGATAGAGATCCGGTTGGAATGCCATGTTTCTAGGAATTCTTGTGCATGTCTTTGTTTGGCTTGTCCTAGGATGGAGGTGTTGTCCCAGAAACCCAAAAATATAAATAGAAAGCAGAAATTTTCAGCAGTGCTTCACCTGAGGCCCACTGAAGATGTTACCTAGTAGGGTGACAAAACATCTGGAAATGAACCTTCCAGCTCAGTGAGTAAACCTACATCCACTGTTAAGATTCTTGTGAACCTGCTGAGTTTCCTTAGCCTGCTAAGGACGTAGAGACTTGTTGTGCTTTCTTGACCATTACATTGACGTGAGTGGACCAAGACAGATTGTTGGTGATCAGTAAGTCAATGTGATAAAATGATGCTTATATTCAGGCAAGATCCAACCATAAAGTAAGGCAGAAGGAAATAATATTTTTAAAAGAAACAAATATGCCTATCAAAACACTGTTACAGATTCAATTGGGTGATAAGACATAGGAATAGAAGTAGGCCATTCAGTTCATCAAGTCTTCTTTGCTAATAAATGAAATAATGGCACATCTGATAATCCTCAACTTTACTGCCTTGCATTTAACCATTTGTGCACATTGCCTCATTGAGCAGAACAATGAGACTGTTTGTAATGCTTGTTTTATCCAAATTTGGACAAACCCTTTCATTCTCATGCTCCTGACATCCAATAGCAAAATGAACATTCCTGCCAATGCTCTCTGATTGGTCCCTTTAACACAAAACCTATAATAGCACTTCAGAAAAGCTGTGCCTCCCTGACATTACATGAGTAATGGAGAAAATGGTGGGAAAACTAAGAAAAATGAAAATCAATCAGAATCTCCACGTCAAGAAAAATATTTACAATTTTTACCTCCAGTCTTTAATCATTTTAGAATCTCACCATTGAGTGGTCATACCTTTTTTTCCATGCATTTACATCTCACAGAAGCCCCAATTCACCTCATTCATACATCATTTTCAATCCTCCTCTCCTCCCCTGAGAAGCTGACTGGCTGGCAGGCAGACAAATCTCAGCATGTAATTCAGAGCGGTCACCTGGTGGCTACAGCTCACTGACTGCTTGACCTGTTCATTTGTCTAACTAGTTCACTACAACAAGGTTACTGTGTACTTTTTGTCACCAGTTCCCTTTAACCCTTCATTGTCACAAACCAACAATCCACCAGCCTCATCACATCATCATGGCTGATCTTGGTCTGACCCTCATGCCATTTTAAAGACAGGCACTGGCATATTAGTAATTTCACTGGGCTAGTAATCCAGAACAGGTGTATGTTCTGGGGACGTTGATTCGATTCCCACCATGACACATGCTGTAACTTGAATTCAATGTCTGGAATACAAAAGAAGGTCTCAGGGTGACCATGTAACCAATATTGATAGTTGTAAACTCCCTTCTCATTCACTGATGTCCTTTAGGGAAGTAAATCTGCCATCTTGGTGGGCAACATGGTGGCTCAGTGGTTAGCACAGTGCCAGGGGCCCAGGTTCAATTCCCAGCCTTGGGTAACTGCTTATGTAGAGTTTACACATTCTCCCCAGGTCTGTGCAGGCTTCCTCCAGGTGCTCACATTCCAAAAATGTGCAGTTTAAATGGATTGACCATGCACAATTGTCCCATTATGTCCTGGAATTGTGCAGACTGTGTGGGTTAGCCATGGGAAATGTGACATTATGGTGATAGGGTCAGGAGCTGGGTCTGTATCCAGTGCTCTTTGGTGGGGGGTGGTGGTTGGTGCTGATTGATGGGCCAGTGACCTCTTTACAAGCTGTAGGGATTCCATGATTCAACAGTGCTTTAGAGATCTGGGTTAGTTGGGATTTGCACGCCCTTTGCACACAGAGGCATAGTTACAATTCTTATGTCGTTTTCTTAATAATCACTAATGTTGCTCTTCCTTCAAGGACTCAAGCCTCTGTCTATTGTACTTCACATTGCTCTCTTAGTGCACATTCACTGAGCCTTTAGGGCAAGGGGTGCCTACTCCATGAGATTGGCTTTATTTGCCTGGAAAACTTGGATGGTCATCCCACTAGTGCTTTGCTGCCTAAGGGGACCAAGCCAGCTGAGCATCTCTTGCTCAAATGTAGGCTCACCCTCCTTGGCTTGAAAGTCTACAGTCTTTAAGATCGCTGGAGGAGGAACAGTGTGCCTCTGGAGGGTTCTGAGAAGAAGCTTCTGGGGTCCCATGTGTGGTTGCTCCTTCCTATGCAAACCTCTTCCCATCACCCTGTCTCCATGAAAGGAACGCACAGTTGGAGTAGTGTCAAGGCCCTCGTTCCTGTTTCAGTTTGCAATAGCAATGCACTGTAGGACTGTGTGCATTTCCAGCATCAACAGAATATGCTGGCACTGGCTGTCTGCACCTGTTACAAACCTATCGATGGAGACGGCCAGACACACAATACTCGGGCCAGCATTGTACTGATACCATGTCAGTGGACTCTCCATTCATTAATCCTGATTACCTGATACATCTGATAAACTTGCCTGCCTGCTTAATTATGCCACTGTCCTCTTGGATACCATTCCTGGAGTAATTGAAAAAACATGCTGTGGAGGGGTGTAAGTACTCACCATTGCTAGGACACTCCAACATTTGTACTGCTGACACCATATTTAAAGGACAGCTGCAAACAATTCCAGATGCTGCAAACTGGGATCCACTCTTTACACTGCAGTTCCCCCATTGTAATGACCCTAAACAAAGGAAAGTATGGGCAATACATGGTAAGTACCTCAGTGTTGTTTGCATTATCAATTCCCTGTCTAAATTATTTTTTGTATGCATCCTTTAATACCTCTCATCTGTAAAATCATGTGACTTAACTATTGGTAGTCTTATCATCCTTCCGGTATTGCAAAGTATTTCACCCTCACGTCTACAGAGCCCATTGGAGCACTCTTGTCTGTCAGTCATAAAACTATGACTGGGAAGCAGACTTACACTTGGATGCAATGCTCACCCAACTCCTCTGTCTCACTATTACGTAAGAGCCATTCTGGCAGTTCCTGTAATGTTACATTTCATCTGTTGGAAGGTCAATTTTTGACTGCCTGACTCTGTCTTTGTACTCACTGCCAAGGCTTTGTTCTGCTTCTTTTGCGCTTTTCCTTAGACATTTTTTTTAAATGCATTTAACATTCAAATAAGCCTATGTATCATCATCACATAATTTGACCTGTCAAAAATATTAATTGCACAAACGAAGTGATTTTTCCAATGCTAAACCTCTAGAGTGATGTTGAGTCAAAATAGGAAATATTAAATTTTTTCATTGTTTCTAAAGTTCGACTAAAGTTTACAGGATTTCTCATGTCCTGAAACAATGGAAGATATTGCAAATTACTCATTGCCTGCTATTTGCAAATACATACATCGAGGGCAAACCAGTGACCGGCTAGACTTTTTCTAGCACCCTATATTTGACCTCAACCCCTGGCAGGGATTAACCCTGGCAGTGTCAACTAGGAAATATTCAATCGATAAAACTTAGCATTTGCGCCAAAGTTTATGTTAGCATAATCCTAGCCAAGACTTCTACTGAGTATTTTTTCTTCTAAGGTAGTGATTCTTTCCTTTCTAATTAAAATATATATTTTTCTGCCTTCAGCACTACACCAGAAGCTCTATTTCTGTTTGTTTTTTTTGGCATTATAACCTGTCGTTTAATTTTAATTTACAGCCAACACAAGCAAACAGGTAGCAATTCTTGGTCTGTGCTATGTAACTACTGCTGAAATAATTTTATGTGGGATTTTCCCTCTTGAACATAACATGAGATGTTCTTATACAAAGATCAAAACATACTACTGCCCATTGCTTTACTTCAGTCATTAATACTTCTGAATTTCTCACTCCAACACGCTGTGTATATCTTCCTCAACCTTGATTTTTCCATAAGTGTGCTTTGTGTGCTTATTCTCCTAAAATTGCAAGTACACTTGAAAAGTTTAGAAATATTCATTCCCAAGGAGTATGAATAACAATGTTGGAAAATCAGTTATCCATGTGTCAGGTTCCATTTCTACCAGAAGATGGCAATATTGTTGCATGTTTAAAATTGCAACACAAAAGGCAAATCATAAATAATTCTATGTTGACGGAATGTTATAAGGATTTTATTTTTAAAATACTAAGTTTGATTTTGACCTCCAAAATTTGAAAACCAAGCTTTATGTGAAATGCTAAATGGCAGAAATTCCCTTGGGCATTGTCCCAATCAACTGTTATAACGTTGGTGGAAACTCATTTTATTTGGCCTCTTCACTGAATAAGAATAATTTCTGAAGAAATCTCCAGCATAATATTACATTTCCTTATGGCAATTGCACCAAAATTAAGTCCAGAAGAAACCAGTTTCCCCAATTCATATTTATTTAATATTTTTCTGTCATTTCATTCATACTTTACAAAATACAATCTAGGGTATTTTTGAACGCCACTTCCTATATCTGAGCCATTCGACACTAAAGATTTTGTTTAAGATATCCCTAGCATCAAATAAACACTTTCTGCTTGTATTTGAAGGAAAAGAAATGGAATAATTTGGATAAAATCTTTTTTAAAAAATTGTCTATTATTCGCAATAACCTCTTTGCGCCCATTTTATCGTGGACCAGTACTGCAATAAATGGTATTAAGTGGAAAAAAACTTCAGTCTGTCTGTGTTTAGTCTGTAGTCAGTGGCTTGATATATAGAGAGAGTCATTTAGCTGCAGTTTGTGTGAACGCAGGTAAAATTTAATGGCACAAGGTTTCCTCTGCTAATGATATTAGTTATAACATGATCTGAATATTTTATTGATATGTCATCTGCACTTTCATGGGGGGGAGGAGTGTTCATGTAGTGTTTCTGAAAGTGTGTGGATCTTTGGGGTTAGCTGGAAGCCAGACTTTTGAATAAATTCAAAAGTAGAGTGAAAAGTAGAAAGAAAGTAGAAAGGCAGGAAATGCAGCAATGATACTGAGAAAGTTAGGTGCAAGGCCAAAGCCCATTGCGCAAGGCACCATCAAGTTTGAACAGTGTAGTCATGAGTAGGAAATAAATCAAGACATAGTGCTCGGTGACACCAAGCTTGGGATTGGAAATGCTGTAGATTGTGAGAAGGAAGAAAGATTTTGGGAGATAGGAAGTTCCACAGTTTTGAGGCATTAGTAAAGAATGAGCACAAGACAAGCAATCATATACTGCAGATGGGAGGAAGGATATCCTGGATATCATACTATTTTGCAATTTGAAGGAAAAACACAGGAAAATTCAGAGGAGTAATGACAATAGTAATTTATAACATTTAAGGGATACACTGATAGGAATATATTGGAGATTAGAAATGAAAGGTTACATAGTAAAACCCCTCCAGCAAGAGCTGAAGTGGTCCAGAAAACATATGGAATTGGTATTTGGGTTAGAAATTCATCAAAGTCTGGATGATGCTGTACTGCCAGCAATGCAAGCCCCAAGGCAAACCTGAGCCAGCTGACACAACACTGGCCCACAGTTAGAGCTCAGGCCACATGGACTATCTGACCTCCACAGAGAATTTGCCCATTTTTAGCAAACACATTTCAAGCCAATTGCCTTGGAAAAGCAGCCCCAAGGTTGATCATGGAAGGGGAGATGGAGTGGTAATGATGAGGGAGGAGAGGGAAGAGAGCAGGAGATCTATTACAGGTAATGTGCAGTCAGTGAGGGGACAGGTGGGGGTGGCGAGGGGGTGGGGGTATACACTTGCTCCTCAAGTTCATCTTTTTCACATACGTTTTGCTGACACTTAGTATTCGGAATGCAGCAATCATAAGTACGTCTGAAGCAAGGACCAGACTGTATCAGAATGCAGCTTGTAGATTGAGGAACCAAAAACAGACATTATTCACATTCATTTATCTTGGCGATTAATATCCTATTTTAGGTGGCCACACAATTTTAGAAAACTGGTGCCCAAAACTTGGGCCCTCCTCTAGATGTGACAAAGTGGAATTTCCACTCTTTATGGACCTTGTATCTATTTTAGTCTTGTGAAAATGAAAATCCTAATTTTAGCTCTGGTATGGTTGCCAACTATCTAGGTTTGGCTTGGAGTCTCCAAACATTGCCAATCAAACTCCACAACACTGTTCACAATACCGGAGGAAATTCTTGGAAACATTAAAAAAAAGATTGACGACTTTGTCATGTCTTTGAACATTTCTCTTTACCAAGTATAAAAATAGTGCAATTGGTTGATTACAAGGCTGTTTGGCTGAAAGTCAAGTTTCATCCAATGGATAATGAATCTTTCTGCTTTCTAATTGGCATCAAAATACATTATGTCACAAAGGTGGATGGGTTGGCAGGCAACAGCTGGAGGAGAAGGTACAAGTCATGGGACAAGACTGCCAGGATTCGATTTAATCAGTGTTGACATCTGAAGCAAGTTGGAAATCAAAGGGGCAAGTCTCAATGTGGGTGGTAAGCCATGTACATGTGAATCCTGACAGAATTGAAGGCCAGGCTCTCATTTACCTGCCCAAAGGTTCTTCCTTCTTTGCAACTTCTTCATACCACCATGGAGAATGATGTCACTGCTGTCAGACTGGATTCAGTATCTACAGTGGGGATAGGGATCCAGGCTGCTGTTGGGAACTCATGCAAACAGTCTTTGGAAGGTATGGAAAGAATGGAAAGGAGCAAACATGGCCCAAGGAATCAAGAATTAAGAATAATAATATTTATCTGCATCTCTTCTGGCAGTCACCATTTTGCACTAACAGATTTGAGATTTTATGGGTATTAATTAAGTCCACAGGAAAGGGTGTGAATTTAACTCAATTTAAGCATCTGTTCCT
The DNA here is from genome assembly GCF_020745735.1 of Hemiscyllium ocellatum. Classification (NCBI taxonomy): domain Eukaryota; kingdom Metazoa; phylum Chordata; class Chondrichthyes; order Orectolobiformes; family Hemiscylliidae; genus Hemiscyllium; species Hemiscyllium ocellatum. The sequence continues at coordinate 18,248,782 of NC_083417.1, read as the reverse complement.
CTTGGGCAAGGGACCTTCATTTGACTGAAACCAGACAAATTAAAATGGTAGGGGTGCATCAGAGGGGCAGGCACAGATAATGTCTTTAGCTTACAAATACATCTCCATATAATTTTAACCTCTATTCACACAATTGCTGCAGGACTGGCTGGTTTAAATTGACCTTTAAGAGTCATTGTGAATGTGCCATTGTGAAAAATTGTATGTATCAGTTAAGGTTAACAAAGGGTTCATAGTCTATTATATAAGGTTAACAATCCAGTAAGTCAGGTTAATGGATTTGGGGTGTCCAAATGATTTACTGAAATTTACCACTGTTACTACAGAGAATATTATTGAACTATTTGGGACGGTGGGCGGCACGGTGGCACAGTGGTTAGCACTGCTGCCTCACAGCGCCAGAGGCCCGGGTTCAATTCCCATCTCAGGTGACTGACTGTGTGAAGTTTGCACGTTCTCCCCGTGCCTGCATGGGTTTGCTCCAGTTTCCTCCCATACTCCTAAGATATGTGGATCAGGTGAATTGGCCATGCTAAATTTCCTGTAGTGTTAGGTAAGGGGCAAATGCAGGGGTGGGTTGTAAGTCGGTGTGGACTTGTTGGGCCGAAGGGCCTGTTTCAACACTAAGTAATCTAATCTAATCTTATTCCAAGTAATTTTAAAACTGGGAAGAATGACATAATGTCATTAATTTGGCCCATTCATTTCATTTAAAAATATATATAATATCAATCCAGCCAATGTTTTTTCACAAATTTTCTCATATATTAAAAGACTTTATTGGTCATTCATCCGTAAGAAATAAGATCAAAAGTGTATCATTTTGCCTCTTGAGCTTGCTCCACCATTAGTGAGACTTTGGTTGATCTATAGGATGTTAAACATGTTGAGCTGAAACATCTGCTCCTGGTCCCTGTTCTAAATGCTGAATTATTCATCTGGTAGCAACATCATTGCAATAGGTTTCCCTAAAATTTTTTGCCTCTTCACTTTTTTGTGAGACTTTCTTCAGAACTTATCTTTTTGACCATGAGTGCTCCCTCCTGAAGTCTTCTTTGGTTTGTCAGCAATATTCATAAACACAGACGCAAAGAATGTAGGTGCAGGAGTAGACCATTCAACCATTCAATGGCTGATTATAGAGCTCAATACCCTAATCTTACCCTAATCTGCCCTCCTCCCTTCTACCTTGACCCCTTCAGTCACAAGAGCTATATCTACCTCCCTGTTGAAAACACATAAAGTTTTGGCCTCAGCCACTTTCAGTGCTAGTGAAGTTCATAGGTTCACCACTGTCTGGGAGGAGAAATTTCTCTACATCTCAGTCTTAAAATATTTACTTGTTATTCTTAAGCTATCACCCCTGCTTCTGTACATCAAGAACATCCTTCCTGCCTAATCCTGTTAGAAGTTTCCAGGTCCCTATGTGTTCTGTAGTTCTGGAAAACACTTTGGGGCAATTTTTATACCAAAGGCAAGAACTCCAAGGGTATTCTTTTCATACTATCCTCTTCAGGTCCCTGATACCCAAGAACTTTTTAAAGTGTTCATGTCCCCACCTCCACACTATCCATAGTGGAAAATACTTGGCTGGTTGGCTTTGTGCCAATTCAAGTGATAGAAATCATGAAAAATATATCAAAGGAGGTACTTCACTGATATAAACCCAACCAGATATGCTGGCACATTTTGTTTTTAAAGAACAGATCAATGGGGTGCAGGTAAAACATTTTACTATGTCAAATTCCAAACAGAGTTTCACGTGGATTTAGTACCCTCCTTTCAGTAAGGGAAAGTTGGTTCCCAATTCATAACTGAAATTGAAACTGGGCTGACTATCATTTTAGTCAAAATATACAGTTGGAATTGCTGTAGGAGATAACTTTCGATGAAAGTTTACTGATGTGCACATGAGTCTGATGCATTAATGACATTTATTTATTTTAAACTGATTTTAAAACAAGTTCATTAAGCATTCACTGACAGTGCTCATTGCCAGCAGTAATTTTTCCGTTTACATTTGGCTGGTAGCTTTGGACCAGTGCAATAAAAATGAAGTGTAATCACTTATCCCTCTCCTGTGCAGCCAAATTCAATATCAGACTTTGTTAAGGTCCGATATGAATAGTTATCAAAAATGTTCAAAATGTGTAAGGGTGGCATGTTAATATCATTGCAATTGTTGATATTATGTTCCTGTTACTGATTGGTGATGAATATTTTTTTTAAGAACATAGTTGAGCTGGAAAATAAAATTTCTTCTAAAGAGTTTAGGGTAACCTCACTCTAGGGTAACCACATAGAGGTAGCGCTCCTGAATATAGGAATTACATTCTGTCAAAACAGCGAATGAATTTTCTGTAACCATCCTGCTGAATTTTTTTGTACATAAACTGAATTTAATTTATTCAGAATGAACTCATTCCACTGTCTCTTCATGGAATTATTCAGTATTTCTTCTGAACATGTTGTTAAGCAAAGTGCAGCCTGAAAACATTGCTAGAATGAACATTCCACCCTTATTAACACATGACACTCTGACAATGATATTTATTCATTGCTGGTGGCATGCCAAGAGTATAGATGTTAACTCACAGTTTAATGCTGTTGTTAGCTTGCTTAGCTGTTTATCAAATCCTACCATTGGCAACTTAAACTGTTCCAGGGCAGGATAGTGTGTGATTTGAAGGAGAATTTGCAGGCAGTGGTGTTCACATGCATCTTCTGCCCTTGTCCTTTTAGATGGTAGCTGCTGTGGGTTTGGAAGGTGCTGGCAAAGGAGCCTTGACAATTTACTGTAGTGCATTTTGTAAATGGTAAACACTGTCAAAAGTGTTGACTTTTTTTACGACAGTGGCCTGATAGAGCATCCAGACTTGATTTCTCTCTGTTGGCAGCTTATCAACTGGAATTAAAACTCAACATGGTAAAAGTACAGATTTCGTGTAAAAGGTTTCTATTAAAAGAATTTCTGAGATTTTCACCTTTTGGTGCTCCTGATGCACCATGAAAAATCACACAACCACAGGCCTGTAATTTTCTGTCTATTATGCCAGAAAGTCAAAGAATGGGTGTGCAATTTTTTGATGTTCACTGCTGCTGTGTACCAGAAGAAGAGGCAACAGAAAATCTTCCAGTCACCACAATTACATCTGGCACAGTGTCACAGACATACAATTGAAGCAGTGCTTGCCATCTACACGACACAGGACACAAAATTTCCTCTGACACATTTAGAAGGACAAGACCAGCAGATGCAATGGGAGCACCACCACCTGCATGTTCTGCTCCAAGCCTCACATCAATCTGACTTGGAAATGTATCAGCATTTCTTCAAAACCATGAGGTCAAAATCTTGGAACTCCCTTTCAAACAGCACTGTGGGTGTATCTACCCTACATGGGCAGCAGCACTTCACCATCACATTCTCAAGGGAAATGATGGATGGGCAATAATGCTGGCTGACCCTCAACACACCCACATCCCATGAAAGAATAAAGTATTTAAGAATAAAGAATAAAGTAGTATAAAAGTATTAATATTTCAGCTTAATATAAAACATTTACACCATGGATTCTTAACCAGTTTCTTTTAAACATTGTAAGTTTTTGAAAAATTGTTTTAGTTAAACCTCTTAAATATGTAAATGTGTTAATTAAATAATTTCACAGCTAAGATTATAAAGGGTGGTGGTTATTCATAATTTCTAATGACATTGAGCACAACTTCTTTTACTGGTTGTGCTAATCTGATTTTAACCCAGTTATTAAAGCAAAAATTAAGCACAGGTATAGAATTGAGCCAATGTAAAGAAACGCTATGAACTGTTGAAGAGATTTAATTATGCTACATCAGCATTTCAGTGTAGGACTCCAATTTGCATAGTAAGGCAGGTAGGTCTGTTGCTTACCATTTATGAACTCACCTGTATATGGCCTTGGGCAGTACTGTGACAAAGATGTCATTGCCACAATTTTCAACTCCTATCTGTTCATTTCCTGGGACACAAGGTGCCTGGTTGTGTTTTAATATTTTACCCTCTGGTCTCTAATTGGTCTGAAGTAATGGAGTCCAAGGAGCATAACCACTCAAACTACAGAAATGTTTTCAAAACGGAACTATAACAAAGAAATTCCAGTTAAAGCTAATGTTTCTCTTGAATATGTAAAAGCTTATGAAATGAATCTTGGGGCCAAGAGATTGTTTATAGCCTGTCATTCAAGCTCTTTGATCCATGCTCATATTTCTGGCATTTTGGTGTGAAATTTACAGCAATGTGTTCCATCACTCAAAGTTTACTGCTACATAGGGATTTACCAACACTAGAATAGGCCTAAGTAGTGCAACGATGTTTATTTGCGACAGGATTTCCAGCCAATATTGTCAATAGATTCTGTGGAAAGAACTTCCTGCTAGGCACAGCTCAGTGAATTTGCTTATGCTTTGGCTTACAAGGTTGTTGGCATGGCAGTCAAGTGAAAGAGCCTTTGCAACTGTTATAGGTCTCTACCATGGCATGGAAGTAAAGAGATTTACTTTGAAGGTGCTAATTATATTTGGGTTCTGAAATTAGAATTTGTAACTATTGATTACCGACATGATTATTGATATTTATTATTGAAGGATTCATTCCATTCACTCACTGAGGTTTTTATGGCCTACCCCTGACTTTTCTACCCCTTTCCCTATACAACATTCAGTACCTGACAGTGTCTGGGCTGGAAAGATGAATCTTCTCATAGATGACTTTTTGGTAAATTGCATAAATTCTAACATGGAATATTATCTTTGTTGAAATAAGAAGTCGAAATTCTGGGAATACATAACAGGTCCTTCAGTGTTTGGTACATACCTTGCATATATAAGGAGCAGGTGTGGGTCATTTGATACTTTGAGCCTGTGGATCTTTCAATAACCTCATGGCTGATCTGATTATTTCTGTAATTCTATTTTCCAACTGGCTGCCACCCTGTACTCTCACCACCTCCCCTCCATGCCCTACCAATTTCATTCCCTTCAATTTTGACCATAACAGACCAGAAGCATTCATGTGTTTTCTATCCCTCTTCAAGTATTAATAAATTTCATGGTGTTAATTTCCAGCACTGCGAATACATTATGGGTGAATTCACTACCGCCAATCCTTCTGACTGATATTTGTTAAACTACTGATGCCTAGTAGGAAAAGATGCCCACATGACATATTTAGCAGAAGATGATTTTGGTGCTGATTGCACAGGAAGGTTTATTATTAGCAACTATATCTAAAATGCATGATTGGCTCTTATGTTACATCAGGATACACTTAAGGGAAAATACATATTACTACCTTAGCTACATGCTGTTAACACTAAGAGCAATCACTAATGTATGAGTTAAGATATTCTCCACAAGACTTGTTGACACCTGATTGGCAGAACTTATTGCATAATATTGGTTAACCATTTCAAGTTCTTACTGTTTTATAAAACAGTTGTCATGCAGTGTATTTCAATTTTAAATATTCAGATTTTCAGCATCTTTTGTTTTTTTTTCCTTTTGCTTTACAATTTTTAACTTTTCACCTGTTGATGAAAACATCGATAGCCAAAGTGTAGGCAGCCAAAAAAATGTGGTGCAGGCAGGATCAAATGAGACATTCAAGATGGTGCTGGACAATATCTGGATAGAAACGGTATGCAGGGATATGGGCAAAAGGCAGGAGACTGGTAATGGGTAATAGTACCAGAAGAGGCATAATGGGCTGAATGACCTCCTTCAAAATTGTAACAATTTAGTGATTAACCAACTAATCTGATTTTGCTTGCAGGCAGAATAGTGGTTTGGAAACCCGTGAGCTTTCTCCTCTATTTCAAATATTGTATTGTGGTGGCTGACATTTAATTAGGCAGACACTCCGTCATCCAGGATATATCTTTGTCAATGTCCGTGAATACGAGAGTATCAGTTTAAATTTTATACTGAAATCTTTAATTGAAGTTAGGACCTTCTTTTTCAGAATCAACAACCTAGCAACTCAGCAGGCCAACCCTCATGATAAAGTAAGATTTCAATCCCTATCGTGTATATGTGAGATGTGTTTAAAATGTTGTGGTTATAAGAAATCCACTTCCTACTATAGTTGTAGTTGGGTTACGATTTTCAATATAAGTTAAAGTGGGTACTTATCCAGCACTGCAAGATCTCAGAATCAATGTTAATAAATTATTCTAATTTTGGATACTGAAATATATATCTCTACATTAAACATAGCATTCATTACATCATCTGGACATTGTCTGGGAGGATTTACTGAAGTAAACAATGCAAGGACGTTAAAATGCAGTGTCGAATTTAAATAACTATGTTCCCAAATGCATCTTTGCTAATAGTGTATTTGCTCATATGTATCTCTTACTCATTACGTGTCATGAGCTCCGCTATCCAATTGAACTGTAGTTAGGGCAACTGATTTGATACGGTGTAGTTGCAGCTGAATGGAAACTCTAATAAGAATGTCAAATGCCACTGTATTTTCTGTAAAATCTTATGGAATTGTTTTGCACCTTTCTACTTATATTTAATTTATGAATAAAGTATATTTTTGCAAACAAAAATCATTTAACGCAGTGTAGATAGACTGGAACAAATCTTACAAACCTCTCTATTATCCTACAAGGATTTTCCACTCTTGCATTGGTCTTCCCCCGTCATTGTTTATTCATCAGCAAGGCAATGGAGAACGTTCGGAAGAGTGAGTAATTGGGTAATACATGCGAAAGAGAGGGTCGATGGGGCAAACCATTCCCTTTTCCGTTGTATGATACAAATGGAGTTGGCAGAAATTGCAATTGGCCAACTCAGGGAGTTCTCATCCATCGGGCCCCTGTTTGGGCATCAGGTATCACATCCTGCTTTAAACTTGAGTATACAGACAGGAGGTTGGAAGAACACAGCAAGTCAGGAAGCATCTGGAGGTGCAGAAGTCGACGTTTCGGATGGAATAACCCTTCTTCGGGAATCAAAATTTTAGTCAAACTTTGGAGTAGTCCATTAACCGCGAATCACATAAATCATTACAGACCCCATGAAACATGAAAGCAGACCTCTGAACAGCAGAGAAGCATTCAGAACAATTCTAATTCTTGTTGATTTTCCAACTGAGTACGTGTTACTATTTCGCAGTTCGAATCGCTTGATCCTCAATCCGCCCCACCACTGATGGCTGTGTTTTCGGCCAATTAAACTCTGGATCACCGTCCCTGCACATCCCTCTCCCCTCTTCCATTAAAAGGCTCATCAAAACCCACCACTTTGAGCAAATTATTTGTCTTTCTTCTTAGATGCACTGTCGATTTTTATTTTCTGTTTGTTTGATGACCTTTTAAGAAATAAATTAGGCTCTGTTAGAACTTTAAAAGCGCTGCGTGTAGCAAATGTGTTGGGACATGTTGAAATTGTGTCCGGCGCTATCAAAATGCAAGTCTTAGCGTTATTTCTTCGGCCTGCGTGAAGATTTGATTTTGGACAATGAATTGGGGATTCTGAGCTCGGTTATTTAAAACCAGTGAAGAGGGGCCACGCGATGGCGCTACAAGAGAATATATTCTCCCTGATCCTTCCAGAGGGTCGCCGGTTCCTCTATCACACGACCCTCTACAGCTCACTCCCAGCGCCCAAATGTGCGTCCAAATCAACAGGGAGATTGATCAACTTTAACAACTTGCATTTTTTATGTGTTGTTGGCCAGGTTTGTAAACGTTCCATCCCCCCACCCCCAAAAATGTTGTCTCTCAGCTGTAAACCATTTTAGAGTTTTTAATGTCCACATATACAGATTACATGCCTGTTCACACGAGATACACAATTGCACGGACATAAATGTAGATGTATATATAGAGATAGAGACTGGAATGTGATTTCAGCAACTTAGAACAAATGATGAGTTCACGTGTGAATTTAACGATCTATTTACATCAGCAAAACTGTCCATGATTTTTTTTAAAAAAGTATTCAATACTTTAAAAAAAAGATCAAGCTCCATAACAAAAAATGTTGCAATGGAATGTCTACGTGAAATCAGCGCTGTCAAGAAATAAGAGGAAATAATGTGCAGAAACTTGGAGGAATAATAGAGAACTCGCATCGAAATGGAAGTGGGCATAAGTACAATAACTTTAATAGAATGACATCCACATCCTTTGGGAAAAATATACGTAAATGGCACGACACTCTTAAAAGTAAAACATATAAATTATACCTACGTGAACGTCTTGGTATGCACTTGCTATTAGTAGTTATAATTCTGTGATAACCTCGTTAATAATGCAACAATTGCATTCCACTGACCACAATTTTCACAAAAATAACACTGGAACATGCCTTTTGGGGATGTAACTGTCAGCGGTATTTTCTCTCTATTTTGCATAAAAACAGAATTTCAGAAACAGTCTGAACCAGAGTTTTGTTCTGTCAGTTTATTTCCTTGTATTTAAAATAGTTCTTTTTTAAAAAAAAACTTTAATCCGGGTTTGTTTTCCAATTCGGATCTTTCTGCTTGTTAACGTCTGGGGTTGTGTTTGGTTAAAAATTGCATTTGGGGGTCGCTGTTTATTTGCACTACAATTACAGAATTAAATAACACTGATAATCCGAGAGGAACAGGCTTTCAAATAAATTACACCACAGGTCTGAAATGTCAACTTTGAAACTTCGCAGTTTCAGTTGTCCAGAACCTCAGGAGTAATGCGACCTGCGGTGGGTCTGCACGATTAAACCTCTCCGCCTATAAACCAGACTACACATTCCAGGCCTAAATCTGCAGGCCGTGTTGTTTCTTTTTTATTATTATTTTTACTGAAACGTACAATATCATGTAGACTTCATACACAGATTAACAGAGCATTTCATTTTGGTCATCTACAAAAAGGTACAAACCACCTCGTCTATAAATCCACATGAATTACATTTGTATACAGTGCATAAGATTACGTTAAAAGTCAGGTGTCAAAATACCGATTTTTAAAAAAATCTTTCCCAATGCCAAGAGACATTAAATTATGTATTTTTTCAATACATATTCAAATTTTAAAAAGGTTAGGATGACTTTGTTTTTTTTTAATGCATGTTAAGGCTTCGTTTACATTATATGAAAAAAAACTACAGGAATGGCAAATATTGCCATCACACTGCACCATTGACTTATTTTACAATACTGATCAGTTTCAGAGGCTATGTGGTGTTTTTTTTTATGATGGGTAGCTAAAAATTAGAATAAATAGGAACTATTAAATTGAGCTTCGCTGAAAGTGCCTTCACAAATGGTATTTTTCTCTCTCTAGTAATAAGTCTGGATCCGCTTATTGTATTAAATAAGGATCCAAAACAATGTTTCTATGGGTAGGAACGCACCGCTATTGCGAACTATGGCAGTGCAAGACCGGGGGTGGTGGGGTTAGGGAGAGCATATTCCACTGGTTTTTCTCGATAGGATCACATTACACACGGTTTGATATCTTGGTAAGTCACTTGCTGGTGATAGTAAGATCCATTAGTTGATGGATGCATTGAAGGGGACGTCATGGCGTTGAAAGAGAAGACGAATTCTTTCCTATCACACATGCTGGGAGACTGCGAGTGATATCGCGGAATTCCTGTTAAAGAAAATGGGAAGAGAGAAAAAAAACACACCGAGATGAAGAAATGCCATTCAAGAGAATATGTTTAAACATCAAACATTTAAAAGGGCCGCCTAGTAATATATTGTTTTCAGGCCAGGATGTGAAGAATAAAATTAAAATAAAAGTTCCCGATGGTTAACGAATCATCAGAATCCTTTCCAATGTTGTGAAAATCACACTTTTTAATTGGACATCAGTAATTCAAATAATAGATTCACCTAAATGCTTCATTATAATGTGTCTATCAGAGACCAATAAATGCTACCATAAGTCACTACCTAATAATGTATCATTTTTTTCCTTAAATCAATGTTTATAAATTGGATGCAATAAATCAGTTGTCATTGTTAAACAATCCATTCACCAATATTTAACTTATCCAAGCACAAAGTGCCATTCAGGGATCATTTGATGTTATAACTTCGTCCCATCAAGTCATCTCATGTTTTATATTAAGATTAGAGGATGCATCTCTCTCTCTCTCTGATAGTTTCAAAGGCTGCTCAAGTAAAACTGCCGACCGGGCAATTGAATTTCTCCGGTCTGATTTTTTTTTCAACCTTGCAATGAAAGATGCTCACCATGATTTTTGCGGCGAGGCTGACTCACGACATTGCGATTAGTTGTTAACTAAAATCCAGGTTTTGCAAGTTCCCATGGCCACATATTTAAACACCGCGTCAAAGCTATTTCGCTTCATCTCAAAATGAAATTCCTCCACGTGGTCTAGTATTTTGAAATTTGTCACGGTCAAAAAACTTAGCAGTCACATAAATGAATTGTTTCCATTGCATTTACAAGTTGCTACTGGCCGCCTGCTTCAGTTTTCTCGGTCTATATACTTTCACAATGCAATATAGCTGCACCAATTAAACTGAGTCTATTCGGAAAGCTCAAGTACCATATTTACTATCATTATACTGTTAGCTATTGCAGGATGAGCAAACATTTCACAAAGGAAATGTTTCCACAGGGGAAATTATGATTTGCGGATTTACTTTACGCCATCAGTTCGTGGCTGCTTTGATTCACAAAGTCGACCTGGGCTTAAAGTTGGTGTACATCTAAAATGAGAATCTGCCCCTGTCACATGGGGACATAGTCTATCTGCAGTTACTGGTACACAAGCGTTAACTCGATGTCTGTCAGAGTGGCAGAAAGACCGACCAGGTCAAACCGTTTGTGGTTAGACTTTTAAAGCTGCTTCTATTATGGACCCGTTTAAGAGAGCAAGCATTTGGTGTTTTTTTGTTTGTAACGTGGAATATTTGCAACCCGGTCCATTTTTACACATTAAGTATCCCAGAGAAGATGTTCAGGAACTGGAATATCTTTCTCATATCTTTCTCGGGATAATTGGGAATGGGAATCTGGGCTACTGGAGAGTTATTATTCCACCCCCACACTGCAGATTCACACAGTTAATCGGGCTCCTGGCCGAGTTGCTCTGAGGCTGAACTGCACGCTATGAATCCCCAATAGACGGTCTCAAAGGCAGGGAGTCGGCCCTTTTACATTCTGATGTTGTTATTGCCGTCGAGTTGGCACCACAGCAAGTACTGTCCCCGCGGGGATGGCATCGAGATGTTTTCTTTGACCACATTTTGGAATTTGTTGGAAAAACAAAGTCCGGTATATTCTTTTTAGTTTGTTAGTATTGTAGCCCAGTAACCAATTACGTGCGCCTAGAGGAAGCGAAAACGACTTACTTCCTTAACTTAATGACACTTCTGAAACTCTCCTCCAAGACAACAGCTCTAAATCCAGTCTCGACCAAATTCCTAATGAATCTTACTGGTGTAAAGCTTCTTAACGCTTTATACAGAGGCAAAGTGCATGAAAAGCACTTTTTATCTCTCTTTAATAGTTTCTCTTTCAAATAAAATGACCAGTGACCAAATTAAATTTAAGCACCAAGTCTTGGTTTTAGAATTGCTCTCACTCCAAAAGTAAGATCACTTTCTTTGGAACGACTGCATTAGAAGTGAAGCTCCGTCAAAGAATTACTTGAAATCTTATCTAACCCTTTGTTTTCATTAAACCGCTTGAGCACCAAGTGGTTTCTTTAACTTATCCCTGTTTTTGTTGCTTCCTGTAGAGATGTTTACTTTAGCCCAAATGACTGGCCACCAGCTCCAATACAATAAAAGGGAGGGGGGAACCCAATTGTGAAATTATGGGCTTCACATCGAGATTGACTCATCCAAATAGCATGGAGCAGAATTAAATTCAACCACACTATTGCGTCTACTGTATTCAACGTACATTCTTTAGAAATCAGATTAAAATTAGATTACGATATTAGTTTATAATTTGGCAGTATGTTGCTGCTCTGTCGTTTCTACGTATAGTTAACTCCCGCGATTTAAGAGCTTTTTTTTGGTAATGGCTATACATGACTCTGTACCTTGTATATCGGTCGCATTGTGGCTATTTTGGTGTAAATAGGGCTGGTCTAGGGAATGTGCTTGCAGGTTTGCAGTTAGATTCGCCGACGGGTTGCACGGTGATAGAGACTGCTGTTTGATGTAAGGAGCCCCGTTGTTGAGTGCAGAGGCTGGTGGTGCCCACGCCGAAGCGGTGGATGTGTACATGGAGTGAGGCTCCATCACCCCGCCGCCGGTCAGCAAGGGAGAGGCGGACACCGAGCTGTCGGCGTGATTGGGATAGTCTCCCACAGAAGAGCCCGTACAACTTCCCATATAGTGCCCGTTGTTGGTCGACAGGTGAGAGACCGAGTGTCCTGGCAAAGCCATTCCATCCACGTTGTTGGGCAGATGTCCATTCATCATGCTGATGCTACTATCTAGCGAAAGCCCATTTGGAGCACAGGAGATGGGCGCTCTAGATCCCTGGAAGTTGTAGGTCTCTGGGATGTGGTTGAAGCCCAGTCCGTTCATCATGCTGTACATGGGCTTGAGCGCTTGGCACTTCCGACGAAAGCCCCTGGGTCTGCGTCTGAAGGAACCTTCCTCGAACATGAACTCGCTGGCCGGGTCAATGGTCCAGTAGTGGCCTTTGCCGGGTCTGCCCAGGCCTTTGGGCAGTTTGATGAAGCACTCGTTCAGGGAAAGGTTGTGACGCACGGAGTTCTTCCAGCCCTGGTAGGAGCCCCGGAAGAAAGGGAAGCGGCTCTGCAGGAACTGGTAGATCTCGCTGAGGGTCAGCCGCTTGGTCGGGGCGCTTTGAATGGCCATAACAATCAAAGCTATGTAGGAGTACGGCGGCTTCTCGGGGCGTCGGATGCCAGCGTTTGTTTTCTTGGTTTTGGTGGTGGAGATGGCCGATTCCATCACAGAGGTCTGATTGTTGACTTTCTCGGGAGCTGCAGACATGGGACTGCTCTGGGCCGTGCTGTGAGCCGGCGGCTGCTGGATCTCGGCCGTCATGAAGGAACTAATGTCGCCGGGCACTTTAACACCGAAAACTCGCCGGCACTAAACCTCTTTTGTTATAGTCCTTTTGATTCAACTCCGCCGTTTCCTTCAATATTCCCCTCCCCTCCAAAAAAAAGTTTCAAAATAAAACTCTTTCTGTTGTTGTTGCTGTAGAGTGATTTTTTAAAAAAACCGGATCTTTCCCCCGCCCACCACCAAAAATAACACGCACACAAAGTCAGCCGAATGCAGTTGAACTGGGGAGGGAGCCTGGGCGCAGTTATTTCTTCCACTCTGTTAGTTTTTGCCTTGGTCGCCTGGATATGGAGCAACTTTCCATCGCAGTTGTTCTGGGATCTGCCACGCCAAACAGATCGCGTTTACTTATCTCTTGTCATCAGCGTCTCGAATCTCTCGACTGTCAAGACGTAAGGAACAAGGAACTCCCCGCCCAGACCCCCCTCCCACCTCGGTCAGGACTGGTGGGCTGTGAAAGCTCCTCAACACCCGCCTTCATTAGCGATTTGATGTGGTGTCTGTCTTTCTCTACGTAGTTCAAACCAGCTGTAATGGGTGGGGGCGGTGGGGGAATCTTTATGCAGATAGACGTATATATCTCTGCACACACACACGCACACGCACGAATATTAAATACAGTTAGTTCATTTAAAAGGGAACTTGAGTAAATATAAATGTTAAACCATGAACGCCATTCTAAGCCACAAAAAGAGCCACAAAACTGACCTAGAATTATTTCAAAAATACGTATGTTATTTGAAAGAATCAATCATTGCAAAAGTGTTCCCGTGAGGAGCGTTGATTTTCAGGTTGGCGAAAATGAAGCGAAGGTGCAGAACTGGTGGTCTGATGAGGCTTGTCTTATTTAAAGACACAATACTAAATACCATAACAGGACAGGGTACTGGACTTTGAGAACCAGTTTACACACACACATATATATAGAGAGAGAGACAGAGAGAGCGAGAGAGAGAAATCGGTGATAATAAATTTCGATTAGGTTTTCTGCTATTTAGAATGTGGATCAGATACACATTCCACCCCTTGTTTGAAAACTGATGTTTAATAGACAGGAACATGTACAGGATGTTTATACAAAAACAATGTAAACATCTGCAATCTGCTCCTTTAAAGAAATTTCAGTGAAATCCCATTTAATTCTTTCTTTTCTGTTACTTATAAAATGCTCTTTGTAGCCTCACGCCTGACTGTTTAGATATTCTCTTTATATATGTATACATAAATAAGTCATTGCAAGCTGAATTGTGCCCAGTTTCTGGCCCTGCACAGACTTTGCCACACACACTCCGAGAGAGAGAGAGAGGGAAAAGCAGCGACGTGAACGAGCAGCCTGGGCGCCTGGCATCGTTTGCAATAACGTGTCGTATCTTTTTTTTTAAAAAAAACACTACCCAAGGTAAGAGACATCAGAAATATCTCCGCACTTCTTCCACAAAGTGAAAGATTTTAGTGTGATTAGAAGCCAAGGGTGAGAAAGACTTGCTTTCAATCGGCGTCCTGGTTTTAGAAAGTGCCACTCTTACTGCTGGTTGCCTTAGTTCAAAAAGATGAACTACAAAAGCAAATGTATGCGACACGACCAGACGGCGCCTGTAACCCTAATTTCGCCCCCCTCTCTTTCTCTGGTGAGATCACAAACTTGTTCAAAAAGTAATGTATCTATACAACGCCAGATTTCTAATAAGGCTGGGATTATGTTGAGAAAATGTTGTTTAATGCAGATAAAATTTAACTCCTAGGAGGACTACACTTTTGTAAATCAAATCTGATCTTCAAGGGAATTTGCATCTAATTTCCCCCGAGAGTTAACTTCAAATTAAATGTGTTGCACCTTAGAGATTCTGTAAGCGACTTGCTCTCTTTTTGCAGCGACAAGTAAGATTTACCGAATAGTAAAAGATTTTATATTATTTACTACACGAAACATACTTTCCAAAATAGCGCGACCGTGAAGAAGCCGCCAATTGACTTGTATCACGATTTTCAACAAATGTGTTATATTCCG
Organism: Hemiscyllium ocellatum; assembly: GCF_020745735.1. Classification (NCBI taxonomy): domain Eukaryota; kingdom Metazoa; phylum Chordata; class Chondrichthyes; order Orectolobiformes; family Hemiscylliidae; genus Hemiscyllium; species Hemiscyllium ocellatum. The sequence continues at coordinate 18,233,702 of NC_083417.1, read as the reverse complement.
CGTCAATGCGCCGACCTATTCAGAGTTGTCCCATCAACGCTGAACATTTTCTGTGGGTCTGAGTTGTGTTTCTCGCAAGAGCAGAATCGCATCATAATATTAAAACAAAGTCGTGGTTTACAAGATTACATCCTTAGTGTAATCTGGCAGCAGAGAGCTAATTCGTTTTTTTTCAAACGATGGAAATCGGGAATATACTGGACTTACCGACTTAAGCGATTGTGTCTTCTAGCTTTTGCAAAAAAAATCACAATATTGGTCATAGGAAAAGGAAAGCAAAATTCAAAAAGAAAATGAAACGCAGCAGCTAACAATATTGCAAGGAAGATTTGGTGCAGTGTAACTATAAAATGAGACTTGGAGATTTTTTTTGTTTTTAGACACACTGGCAAGTAGGGTAAAAGCAAAACTATGAAACTTTTTGAGTTCCTCTTTAAACCTTAGTGAGAGTTCGGAAGCCGATCTGTGTGTTCCAGTGGATAAGACAAATTGGAAAGTTACAAATACACGCTACATTCAAGTGACACGTTTGCCTAAACAATTTAGAGATTCTTTTGTTAATGCTTGAGGTTGATTATTGAACGGACTTTTGTCAAGTTGTCTTCCGATCTATTATACTTCCATTATTTAAATTCCTTGTTTTGATTGTCTGAACACCAACGCCTTTTTGTAATAATGTGTTGGATTGTTGTTCTTTGATGATACTCACACGCATCATTCATATGCATAGACACTTTGACCATCAGCAGAATTGTTAGAAAATGTTTATTTCGAGTAAAGCAAATACCCAGACAAGAGAAAAACGCGTAGGATTTGATTGCGCACATTAATGTTAAAATATATTGCGATCTCATGCATGTAGTTCCAATCATATATAATTTAAACACAAAATATACGACAGTTCAGTACTTTATCGAAGAACCAAAGAAAATTCCAGCCTTTGTGGATTGAACAGAAAGTTTATATTGGAATGTACAGTTTGATTTGCGTGGCTGGAGCCCTATACTTGACAAATTCGACTTTCTGTGACAGGCAATAGCTTTGCAAATCCGCCCCACATTTCCACTTAAAGTACAGAATCGACAAATAAAAATGCTGTACAATTTATCTGTGGAGAAAAAAATGATTTTTAAAAAAATCTTGAAAACCCATGGTCTGAGATCACAGCTGACGAGTGAACTCGTTTTAACAAAATCTGATTCAAATACCACCATGCTGAACTGACTGTGCAGCATTTTCTCGTGTCCAGGACACAAAGGGATCCACTGAGTCAATATTGCAGTTAATACAGCGCTAATTGACTTTTAACAATCGATGTTAGTATGTGCATTTTTAAAACATCGTCAAGTATAAAGCCAGCTCTTTTGGAAAGTCAGCGTTTTACATTTCCCAACACATCCTCCTGGGTCAATTTGACCACCGCCCCCCCCCCCCCCCCCCACCCAACCCGCCTCCCACAACCGCCCATTAAAAAGCAGTTTCCGTTTAAGATCAAATTCGGGACCGACCGAGCTGTGTTGATTATATTCGAGATTGCATGGGAGGTGCAAATAACGTTAATAAAAGGGGTATTATGCTGTACGGAGACCCAGGTTTGGGTGATGCTATTGTAAACAGACTGCGTAACCAGTGACCCTGTTAGCCGGGGCCAGAAATTATCAGCGCTCAGGGGGCTGAGGTAGAGAGAGGTGCCGAGACCACCCACCTCGCTGGAATGAAGGCACGCGTGTGCCCCGTTCCACTCCCTGAGTTTAATTAGCAACCCCCAACCCCACAAACACACACACACCGATCACCTTTAACAGCGCGCATTTAAATAGAAAACCCTCCCTAAGTTAGAACTTGAGGGTAGCCGTGGAAATTGATCCCTCAACGTTTATACAAGACAAGGGGGTAGTGACAGGAGTAATTCCATCAACTGTTATAAGTTTCTTACCCCCTACCCTTACAAGGTGCTTACAGAGTAATGTAGTGTCTTCTTAATGAAGGCACGAGGACGGTTCATGAGCAGCACATACAGTATATCCACACACAGGCACACACACACACACAAAACTTGCAAATGCCACCTCGAAAGAGGGACCCAGGATTTGGAACTTGAGTTGGCCTCAGCCCCCTCCCCGCTTTTCGCCATATGTTTTGAGCCATACTTTTGCCCATCATTATATTCAGTCGATAAGCCCGAAACCAGGAGTAACATTGAAATGAAGGAGGCACGTGAAAGCAAAAGGATTAAGCAGGACCCGTGCATTTTGCCAATTCGTGTGACTATCAAAACAAAAGGGGATCATTTTTTATAAGGTCGAGAGTGTGGTGCCGGTGCAGTGCTCTCGACTCTGATCTCCAGCATCTGCAGTCCACACATTTTGTGCAAGGTCGTTATTTTGATGTGCATCGTTGTAAATAATTCTACATAACACAGAAAAGCAAGTAGTAAACGTATTTTCCTGGCTGCTTTCTTGGGGATTACTGTTAGTAATTGCTTATTTTAGTCATGTACTATCTAAGTAGGAACACGGCTGGCAACCTGGCTCCAGTGAACCATGCATTAGGCTGGAAAGACTTAATGGCGCATGATGTTCTCTTAAATGGACTTTATGGGATGGGAGAGATTAGGGTACCGGCTGGCGTGGAGGAAATGCTTTCCCAGTTTAGCCGTGTTTTCTGTTGCTGAAGTATGATCAGGGGTGTGTTGACAGGGAGCAAACGTACTGACGTGTTAATACAATTTAAGTTTGTGCGGCAACCACAACTGACGGGGTCTCGTTGCTGAACTTTAAATGTCAAATACGCTGGAAATGCCCGGAAGAAGTATGCCACATAATTGAAGGTGGAGTGAGGCGACGCCCTAAGATCTATCTCATGTTGTAAATTATAATCTCGAATACAGCAGGGGCACAATATTTGCAATAACCATACAAATAGCAGATGCGTGCCAAGAGTTATTTAAACAAGGTACAGCAAGCATTTGAAACAAAACGGATTGAAATGGATAAAATGCATTGACTGGATGATAGGTGCATTTACTACTTCACCTTGTTGCAAGAACAGCTATCTCATTATATACATGTTAGCTGCTCGAGAATTTAAGCTTCTTCACATGGGCTTCTCTTAAACATTCTTGAGCTCCACAGTCCCTATTTTGTGACTCCTGAACATGTCACATCTCCACAGATTTCATTAACAAGGAGATTTGGTCGAACCCTGTGCTGTGTAAAGGAGATGGAGTTCAGCAGAGCGTTCACACTATTTTACGATTTGGAAGTGTTGGACTGGGGTGTACAAAGTTAAAAATCACGCAACACCAGGTTCTAGATTTGCTATAAACCTTTGCTATGAATCCTGTGTCTTACGATCTTAGATTCACAACTACCTGATGAAGGAGCAGCGCTCTGAAAGCTAGTACTTCCAAATAAACCTGTTGGACTATAACCTGGTGTTGTGTGACTTTTAACTTGGTACGCTATTTTACAGTCACTAACAACAAAAGCCCCGGCTATAACGTCTTGGCTCAGAAAATCTAAATTACTTTTGTGGCGTCCCTCGATCGACCTATTCCGGCTGGCTCTTCAGTCGAAGGGACAGATTTTCCATGACGTGATTGCACAAAATATGTGACAACTCTGTAGTTGAGGGAATTTACAGCCTCTTCCACAGTTTTATGATCTGAACTTGTACCGCCAGCATTAAACAAAAAGTACAATTCGAGTCTGCTTTAACCCAAACATTGGCTCGTCAGTCAACTGACAAAATATGTAATTACTGGCAGTTTTTCTATCAGAATTCCAAACTGTAAGAAGGAAAGCCATTTAAAGCCCATACAACAGTATCAGTCTTGGCTCTGAAACTCAAGTATTAGGAATCGCGTGTTGACAACCTCTAAGTAATAAAATGCAGGAATACGTCCAAGTATATACGTGTTATTATAAAGGAAACGAATAGGTTTCGTGATCATGACTGTAAGGCATGTTCAGCCCATTTGTCCCTTTACCTGCTCAAAGGCATTGCGATTCTTGAATGAAAATTTCAATGGGTTTCATGCGTCTGCGCCAATATGCCGAGCGGCGATTAGCCTTCCTCGTTGACTCTGAGCTTATTACATTAAAGGTACCATGAATCTACCCATATCTCTCGGGCAGACCAAAGTCCGGTAAAACTAACCTGCAACTACTCTTTACTTGGAAAGGGACACTTGCTTTTATCGCAATCACTGTCAATAAATAACAAACCAAGCTTTTAGAATACAATTCACAAAATAGGATTTATGTTAATAGAGATTTTTCTCCATGGGTGTTTCAAGATAAAAAAGATGCTTTTTTAAAAAAAAATCCAAGTTGATGCATCTAAGGTAAGATTACCCTGAACATAATTCAGTCAAATATTTTATCATTGCTGTCGCTGTCTTTCGAATTGTATTTTTAATTGCCTATTTAATTAAGAGAGTGGGGGGTAATTGGTTTCATTATTCTCATGCGAAATAGAGCATGAATGCAAATTGGAATCTCCATACACAATGCACATGATTGTGAGAAATATCCTTAATAAAAGCATCGAGGAACTAAAATTCGTTCGCCTATGTTTTGACCAATGAAATAGCTATCTGACCGGATTTGGTTTTTGACAGTTTACAGAGACTCTGTGCACCACGAGCTTGCTTTCCGATCAGATAGATTACTTTCACTATACATTTTGCTGAAAACGAAACATCTCGATCGCTAACGTTCTAATTTAACAGGCACCCTCTGCAAGATTTCCAACTACATTTAAGAGCATTGCATTTTTTTTTCGTGCTTCGCTCAACTAGACTTGCAAAGGGCCAGATTTGGTTGTTGCAGTGGTGATAAGCAAGTTTAATCTTCCTAGACTCAAACCTCACGGCAGGGGAAGGTTGTATTGGTGTTTTATTGTAGACAGTGACTTACGTGATTCTCACAAATGCAAGCATTTAACGGACGCGCCTATCTCAGCCAGAACCAGCAAAGCATATGTATTGTCTTGTAAAATGACCAAGACGCTGCAGACGGGAAAAAAAAAGTTTGCTTGTTTACGCAGGATTATGAAGGATCTTTGGCATCTATATTGTGGGCATTAGACATTCTCCGCAGTAGCCAATTTCACATTTTTTTTTCACTGCTCTTCAGAAGTTCCTTCTGAATCCCCTATTGGATTTTTTTGGCGATTGTCTTATCTTGATGGCCTTCAGTTCTGCTCTTCCCTGCAAAATTCAAAATATTACGCAGGGTTTTCGAGAAATACCAATAAATCCATCTGCAGAGGCTTGGTGCAAGCAAGTATGTGTTTCTAAATAGAACACCCCAGTTTAGCCCCGATTGACTGTCAACTCAAACCAAATCACTTTCAATGTTTACCCCAACGTGGCAGTATAATTTTGACTTTGGTGAATTAGTGGCGGCTCCTATTTCCAATCCAGTTTAAATTAGTATCAAAATGCAGTATCTTTGCCCATTTTTCAAACTGTCACTTTTATCAGCTCAGGTCAATTCGAGATAATGATTTCCAGATCTACTCCTGTTGGAGTGACTTTTTGAGAAGAGATTGACCCATTAAAAATGCATGCGGTTGGGAAAATAGTGATGCTAAAGTTGTAAATGTCAATTGTTTACAGAGTGCATTGTTTTAAGGGAGCGTGGTGTTGAGGATGATAGTTATTGTGTTCGGAAATTGCAGTTCTGCCAATAAAGCACTAGAGGTCTTTCTTCGAGATTCTTCATTGATTGAAAGCAGCGCTGAACATTGAAGGGCATGGCCGACTTGACCTGAAATAAACACACGTGATACGGGACTATCACTGTCAAGAGACTAGAATTGAAAAATACATATTTGCTGTTGTTTCAATGTGATCGTTTAGCGAACTTTGGCCAGTTTAAGCGTCAGTTACATCCACACTCAATGGAGATACCAACAAAATAATGTCAACATTAAGAAACTAAGCAAAAATACATGTTTTTGCGTGTGTGTGTCAATGATCTTACAGTAGAGAGTAAATACATCCGGAGAAAAAACAACCCAGTTCCAACTAGCACACAACATATATCTCATAGGCTAAGACTCTACTCGTTGGAATTTAGAAAAATGAGAGGTGATCTCATTAAACACATCCTGATTCTAAAGGGGCTTGACGGGGTAAATGCTAAGAGGATTATTCCCCTCACGGCAGAGTCTCACACCAGAGGGCATAGCTTCAGAATTAAGGGGCAACAATTTCAGTCTGAGATGAAGAGGAATTTCTTCTCTCAGAGGTTTATGAGACTTTGGAATTCCTTGTCACAGAGAGCTGCAGGGCTGAGTCCTCCTGTATATTTAAAACTGAGAGGTCAGCAGGAGAAATCAAGGATTTTGGGAAATGGGTAGGAAAGTGAGGAGTGTTAGATCAGCCATGATCCTATTGAATGGCAGAGCAGGGTCAGGGGCTGAACGACCTCATCCTGTTCCTGTATCTTATGGTTTTATAGTAGCTATTGAATGTTGCCTCCCATAGTAGGAGCAAAGCGTTTTGAAGAAGTCACACTCAGCTCAAAACGTTAATTCTGTTTCTCTCTCCACAGATACTGCCAGAGCTGCTGAGCATTTTCAGCAATTGCAGTTGTCATTTCAGATTTCTCGAATTTATTTATGTGCAAAGGTTATTCAGTCGTTTTCTTCTAAGGAGCGCGAGAAGAAAATTGAAACAGATTCTGAAAATATTAAATGATACAGCAGATCGGTCAAAATTGTTTGAAAGGATGGTTCATAGACGGAAGTAAAGAATAGGGTTAGAGAAATACGTGTGTTACTATTAACGAGAAAATAGGAGATTTGTATCTGAGAAATGGATGACCGAGTAGATAGCCATCCAATGATAGGATCGACCTGACAGCGAATTCCAAATAATTATTACTGTTCATTCTTGCAAAATAGCTGAAGCTTATCGTCAATTTCCGCACAAGAACAGACGGTAACACATGCACACCAGTTTTTAAATGGAAAATCATTTGTATAGGCTCACGCCAAGGCGGTTTCGAAGTTTTGGATTAGTAGCACGAAGCAGGTGATTGAACAGTTGAGTGAGAACCGAAAAATTACATCCTTCTCAATTTCTAGATTGCTCTTTCCCGCCTTAGAACTAGTTTTAGGAAGGCTTGTTGCTTTAGAAAACGTTTCATCGTCTCAATGAGAAAGCTCTGGTTAAATGTCCAGAAGTTATCATGGTATTAGTGATGATTGTACTCAATTTGTTATATGTCAGTCATGTACGACGTCGTCCTGTCTTCTTCGACTTGCCCCATAGACAGTTTCCTTTGCATCAGTGCGGAAAATGACTGTAGAGAAACGCATGAAAAATCACATGGATTTGTTGTCAGAATCTAACAAAAGCTATGTAGCGGATCAGATCAATCGGAACAAATACTTTTTGGAAACAAATATTTAAAAATATGATATAAAATTTGTTGTCACGTTTAATCTCCTGAAATCTTAGATGTAATTTAAGATGGATTATACATCTTAAGTGAATTATATTTTTGGATCATTGACTTGTTTCTATGTTGGCCCGAGGGCACTATAAGGACATATGTACACTGAGTTCAGCAAAGTTTTAAAACTTGGTATGACACAGCAGAAACAAAATAATCATTAGGCGTTTCCGCTTCGGGGTTCAACTTATTTCGTTTGCAAACAATTTCTATGAAATGTATTAGTATAGGTTTTAAGAATTTAATGTGTTGATTTTTAAAGAAAATGTTTTTTCGTGCTTTGGATTTCGCGATCCAATTAGTTACATTATGACTTGGCACATTTTCTTCATTCGCTAGGAAATCCTGATTTAGATTTTTACAACTTAATCTAATATCATTAAATTAGGTCGACATTAGATTAAGAATAAAACTGCTACAATTTCAATTCCTCAGCCGTTTATCACATGATTCTTATAAGGTTGCAGTTTAGTTATTCTGAGATTAGATACAATGCAATTCACGGCAATTTTCGTTGTGTTGTATTCAAGAGCAGACAATTCGGTGTTGAATTAATACAAAATTGTATTTTTCATTTATTGGTAGTGCATGGAAACTAAAAGTAATATTTGCTGTCTTTTGCTTGATAGTCAAATAACGAAAAATGTAAATGCTGCGTGAAATATATATCTATCATTGTATTTTGTCTACTAAAGCGTTTATATTTTTATTAATATCGTTGCTAACCTCGGATTGCTATTTTAATTACAAATGACTAAACTGGCAATATTTATTTATTCATGAATTGATACAACGTTATGATTCCTCCAGGCTTATTTTGTTTCTATGTTAAATAAGGAATTGCTGTGGATTGTCACTTATGATTTATCCTTCCCAAGGATTGCTATAGTGTTGTCTCCTTCCCCTGTGCGCGTTGTACAGATCCTTCCCAGTGAAGTGCTGTAACCTTTCCAGTGATACGTTAACGTGCTGTATAGTATACTTTCTAGTGTTATGTTATAGTGCTGTATCTTCCCCAGTGATATGTTACAGTGTTTATCCTTTCCAGTGATGTGTTACAGTACTGTATCCTTCCCAGTGATACGTTACGGGATTGTAGCCTTCTCAGTGATGTCATACATTGCTGTTCCAAAATAATTCTAGACAGTTCAAGTCAGTTTATGCTAGTCAGAAGCCATAAGTCTGTATTTCTAGTAACGTGAGTTCAATTGCTTCCACGAATAATTGCTTATTCGTCTTATCATTGTTGACTAGTGAAATCTCTTTAGAAACACTATGGGTTGATAAGTGGAATCAGTAATGTAAAATTGTTGTTAGTTTACTGCTATCCCGCCCTTTCCCATTGGAAATGATTACACGATATGAGCGAACGATACAAACCCTTGGTGTTCCAGTCTACTTTATGTTGACCAATATGTGGCAAAAAAAAATCACGCTTCAACGGGGGCTTTTCGAAAAAAGAGCATAACGATTTTGTTATACAGAGCTGACTCTGTACTCTGTACTCCACCTCGGCCAACATTTTCCACGAGGGTTCTTAAGTGTGCAGCAACTGCATCTCTTCATGTAAATGACCAAGATGACATATTATGATTTGCTGTCACAAACTGGAATCAAACTACTCCAATCACTGGTGCATGCAATTTTATTTTTCAAAATTAATGCATTCTCTAAGTCTAACTATAGAACTGACTCGTTTCTCAATTTGGGGAATACCAGATCCACCACACAAAACAAAATGCAAGCTATATTTAAACATCAACACCTGAAGAGTGCCATTGCCCACCAACCAATGGACACATTCCAGTCAACACTGGATTCCCTACTGTGTGGAAACAGGCATTTGGCCCAACAAGTCCACACCGACCCTTCGAAGAGTAACCCAATCTAGACCTATTTCCCTCTGGCCAATGCATCTAACACTAGAGAGTAGTGTACCACTGCCCATTCACCTGACCTGCACATGTTTGGACTGTGGGAAGAAACCGGAGAACCCGGAGGGAACGCCACACAGACAGCCGCCCGAAGCTGGAATCGAACCGGTGTCCCTAGCGCTGTGAGGCAGCAGTGCTAATCACTGAACCACGGTGCCGATTCTTATGGGATACACTATTTCCCGCGTGGACAGTGTACAGTTGCAATGACTCGTATTCATTTTTTGTACATACTTCATTTTAATAATTTCAAGCGAGCAAACTCGATCATCAGATGATTTGGCGATCCCCATCTTACAGAAAATTAATTATTTCTAGGCCCGCACAAACAGGCAACTTACTACTCCCGGGGGTTCAATAAAGTTGAAAAATAAATCAAGCGACATCCCAATTTTAATATGAACGGTTTCATGGAGACTTTGGGATACGATGATGTTTGCAACTATAATCCGGGATTCTAACCTACACCACTCCTTCTAGATGAGAAATTCTGCTTTACTCGTGCTGTCCGCACACAATCTAATCAGCAAAATGCTCATGTTCTAAGTTGTTTGAAGAAAGCGTTTTCCAACCAACAGAAGAAAAAATAAACGTGACTGATGCATTCTGCTTCCTGCACGCTGCACGAAAACAGACCACAATCTGGATTTAACCTTCTCATGTATGGGGTGACATTCGCCAACTACATCCCCAAAACTCACACAGCACAGTTGAGTAACTTTTTTTTAAAGAAGACATATTTCGTCTTTACAATCTGTTGTGTTCAGTGGAACTCGACTTTGCCTTCTCAGGGCACTGTTTGTTTAGAGAGAGAGGGCTGAGAGCGGCTCAGAAATTGGGGGTTCAGTGGGTTTAACAAAAACTTCATTATTTCATGACTCACATTGCAGAAAGCTAAATAAGCCAATCATTCTCTCGATGGGTGGTATCTGTGCAACTCACTGCAGCTACTCTTAAGTTCACGCTTTGATAAATCGATGCTATAGTCACAAAGAACATAAATCATATAACGCACATTCGATTAATCATGGTCAAAATTGCCACAGCTAGTGATTCGGCTCATTTTCAATTTCTGCATTTGTTGAACTGAACGTTTCTCCAAGCTAGAATGGAGGACAAGACGGGTTGTGAGTGAAGGAGGTATTATGCCGTGCATTTGTATTTTGTTCTCCAATACGGCATACTTCAAAAGACATGTGTTGTCAACTAAAATCCGCACAGTTTATAATGTACCAACCCTTCTTACCCCGAATGCAGTCTCAAGTCTTATTTAAAAAAAAGCTTCATCAAAATCGATGCAATTACTTTTTATGCCACACAATCATCACCAGCGATTGCAGTTGCTCTGCGTAACATCTGGGAATTTTTTTTATGCCTTCTTTGATTTTTTTTGCAAACGCATCCTGAAATCTGATTGACGAAGTATAATATTTATCACTGTCAGATTGCTCCACCGTTCAAACCCACCATGAAAACCGGCATCGAAACCATTGCAATTTAGACTTGAATAAAGTTAAACACAATTAGCCAGGAGTGTTGAATCACAGAAGTCTGGAAATGAGTTTGAATTTCAACCCTTTCGATGGAAGAGGTATTCTGTTGATGACAATGTCTCGTCGTGAACCATTGTTCAGTCTTTTCACTAAGTAAAAAGAACATTCAAAACACCATTCACTTTATCTAAGTCTTTTGATTTAGTTGCATGCAATTGCTGATTACTTTGTGGTGACCCCTGTGCTGACTCCAGTGACACTTCATCCCCAGAAAAAAAATGCAAGGGTTAATGCTAATAATGGGATGACAGCCAAAAATTGTACCAAAAAGAAATGCTTGCATTTATATATTGCCCTTTGCAGCACTTTCCAAACATTCTATACAGCCAGTGAAATACATTTGAAGTTTATTCACTGATGAAAAAACAGTTTTCATATAGAAAGGTTCCACAAATAGGAATGTGATATTCACCAGATTTTTTTTTGTGATAGGGATTGAGAAGTAAAGATTTTCCTCGATACTAAGGCGTATCTCCAATGTCTGTCCTCAAATAGTGTAATGAAATATTTTATATTAACCTAACCTCTTAGCTATCTGAGCTTTCAGTGTTTCATTTCATCTGAAAGATAGTATCATCAACAGTATTTTGTTGAGTAAAACATCTTACATGCTGTAATATTTATTAAGATAAGCTTTGATTTTCATAGTGATTCAGGAACAAGTATTTGGAGCTGTCTGCTTGTGTTGCAAAAGTAGGACATTAGCTTTACCTATAACAAGTGTCTCTTGTTACCCATCCTCAAAATATCAATGAAGATGTAAATTTTGTTCTTGTTGCCATATGTATTATTTCTGGAATGATTCACATGACTTTCGGAAAAAAAGAGTCAGACAGCACGGCAATGGGCCCTTTGGTCCAACTGATCCGTGCCGAACATGTTTCCCAAACTAAACTAGTCCAATTTGCCTGTGTTTGGTCCATATCCTTCTAAAACTTTCCTATTCATGTACCTGTCCAAACGTCTTTTGAATGTTGCAACTGTACCTGCCTCTACCACTTCCTCTGACAGTTCATTCCATACACACTATGACTCTATAAGAGACTTTTAGTATTCACCTACACTTTTAAAAAGAGTCTAGTGATCTGTAGTTATTACTGATTTCTATTTGCTTTGCAGAAGGTGATGGTAAGCTGCTTTCTTGAACTAGAACACTCCTTGTTATGTTGCAATACCCACAGTGCTACTAGGAAGGAGTTCCAAGATTTTGATTGCAGTGAAAATTAAAGAACAGTGACATAGCTCCAAGTCAGGGTGTTGCATGAGTTGGTGTGGAACTTGTAAATGATTGCACCTGCATCTGCTGCCTTTCTCCTTCTAGTAGATGTCAATGGTTTGGAAGGTGCTGTTGAAGGATATTCTATATTGTTTTTTGGAAATAGTACAATCTGCTGCCATTATGTATCAGTAGTGAAGACAGTGAATGTTGAATGTGATAGATGGGATGGCATTAAATGGTAGTTCCACCATGAGCTGTCACAGTGACAATACAGTACACAATTGACCTGAAGTCAATAACCAACCTGATTCTGTGTTGAAATTATGTTAGGTGCTCTTGTGAATATAATCTCTCAGCACCTGGGCCCTTTATGAATTACCTTCAGCTATATCTGAAAAATTGATAATTTGATGTTTGATCAAATTCCAATCTGATCAAACAATCATTGAATTCTGATCAAGATGAGCCTGTATCAATTAACACTTGGGCTTTGTTGCTTTAAAATAAAGACAAAATGCACAATGTGTTATCAAGTATGGCGGTCCTGTGCTCATGGAACACACCATCATTTGACTTACCATGGGCAAGGTTACAAGAGATATCTTAATGCTTTTGTTTATAAAAAAATGTTTCTTATATTTTCAGGAAGATTGCATAATGAATAACTATGGAACTTTCAAACCAAACCTAATTATGATTCTAGCAATGATGCTACTCAAAGTGGGATATAATGTATAGGGATGTGTAAGTATGTGTATTGCATGTGAAAGGTTAGGTTAGCAGCTTTTGGGAGAAGGGGGCAAAGATGGGTGGTGTTGGTGGCATGATAACTACAGATTGATTTATTAGATAGTATTTGAAAGCTTTTCCAGAATCTCTTGCCATAACATATTTTAATGGTAATCATTTGGAGTCTAATTCAATTTGCAAATTTTCTTTTCACTAAATGTTTAGAGTGTTTATTTTATACTGCACCCAGAATTAAAACGTGTTTACATTTCTGAGAAGTTGACATTCCAGAGTGTAGTTGTATGGTTGCATACACTTACGCATGTCAGTAAAATATGAGACATGTAATATATTTTAAATCGTGAGACACAAAACTCAAAATCATTCCAAGTTATTTTGTTTACCAGATATACTACTTGGCATTACTTAATGCTATAGCAATAGTATGATTTGAATTTATACCTTATGATAATTCAGTATATATGCATGATTTATGAAAATCTTCATCCTGTGATGTAATCCATTGTCTATATTCCAACTTTTCATGCAATGAACTACAATGATGTGCAAATTTTAAATCCTTACTAGAGGGAAACATTCATATGTCATAGATATACAGCACTTTCCCTCCACACAAACTGACAGAAGCATCATTAAAACAGCAGCATTACAGTTTTTGTAATTTCTGGAGAAAGGAACCTGTGTAAAAAGTATATACAACGTGGCAAAAGTTAGGTTCCTTCTTTTTGCACCATGTCTGTGATAGTTTATTATGAGAAAAGGTAACTATGTTTCAGTTTTATAAACTTGCGCAGTTTTAGGGAATGTAGTGAAATGTTGATAGGTGATAAGATAATGAAAGTTCAGTGATTTTAAGAAAATATTATCTTAGAAAGTAGTGCAATATTGGAATGGAACATTAGTCTTTTTGCTACTCTGTTATACTGGTTTACAAATGGATTATTTCCTTCTAAAGCTAAACAGAATATTCACAAGCTACAAACTGACTAAGCATTGTGATTAGAAAGCCCAAACTAAATAATCTTATTTAGTCTGCAAGAATATGTAAACAATAAACTACAATATGTTTCGTTTTAAATTGTCCATTATTTTCATTAAAGTTAAGCCAAGTATTGTAGTTTTTAAATATTTCTCAGATAAGCTCTTCCTGAAGAAGGGCTTATGCCCGAAACGTCGATTCTCCTGCACCTTGGATGCTGCCTCACCTGCTGCGCTTTTCCAGCAACACATTTTTCAGCTCTGATCTCCAGCATCTGCAGTCCTCACTTTCTGCTATATTTCTCAGATAGTTGCCTTGGTAATACCTCAAGGTTTAAATTTCATTCGATGGATCACTTTGTTGAAAACATGTAATGTTATTCCATAACTTTTCAACTGAACTCATTGTTTGATATGAAAAGTGCTTGGAATATTGTTTAATGTGTTAAATATGAACATTGAAACAAAATAATATTCAATATGTATCCAGGAGGAACTGCAACAGAAGTAAATTGTAAGTGTTGAAATTAACCTTTTCAATAGATTTTGAAAGTAATCAATAAAGTATCTTTTGATTGGGAAAACTGATAAAACTAAGATTTGAATTACTATACATTAGGAATATAGATCGGTCTATCTTCACTTACCAATTTGTAGCATTATGAATTAATAATTTGGAGGAATAATTAACATGGACTGGAAAAGTAAGATAATTGAGAAAAGAGTGAAAAATCAAGACATGAATGATACATTTTTGGAATTTTAAAATTATGTAATTTTTCAGATGACAAATGAGAAAAATAATGAACTTTACATGCTTGAAATTCTGGGAATGAACACATTAGTATAGGCAATAACTCAGTAAGCCCAGGTTAACAAAGGCCAGCTGCAGGGAGATGGAAGAATTGAGAGAACTTGTTGAGAAGCGACATGAATGGAAAAGATTATGACCGTACTCATAAAGCAAATAAAAGACTCATATACCTCTCGCTGACATGTTGAAGCATATATTACACAATTCCTCAGATATGACTACAGTAATCTGGCCTTGGATAGACAGAGTTTTAAAATTATTAAGGCTGTTCATGGTGAATAAGAAGCTAATGAGGGAAAATAAGTACTGAAAACCAGGTTTATAAGAGTTTGTTAATTTAAAATCAGGGAGGTAATAAGGCCCAAAATGAACCACACACACTAGATTTTGAGATCTCTCATGAAAAATCTTGATGTGTAAAGAGGGAAAAAAAATTCCTACTCATGAAAGGAATCGGCTGTAAGGGGGCTTCGGTTTAAAGTGTTGTTGGTCAGAAAAGAAGCAACTGTGATATAAGGAAAAGCTTTTTTCAAACAATTTGTGCTTAGGGCCTAAACCTCATGACCTGAGAATGTGTTGTAGGCAGATTCAATTGAGACATTGGGAAGGGACTTAGATGGCTATTTGAAAACAATGTGTGGGATTACAGGGAGAAGGGCAGGAGAATGGCAGGAAGTGAAATGCTCATTTGGAGAACTGGTGCAGACACAATGGATTGAATTATCTTCTCCTGTGCTGTACCAATTCTATGACTCATATACGACACATCCTGATTTCATTCCGCACAATAACTTTTTTACCATTGTTTTCTTTAAAACTACCAGTACCTCAGTGCAAATAACATTTACTCAATTAAATTAACTTTTGAGTGTTAAAGGGTTTTACAGATATTCATCCCATAACAGAGATTGATAATATAATCCAGCAGTTAAGAATTTAAAAGGTATGGTGGGTAACATCGCTGTTTCTAAAAAGTGAATAGAATTATGCAAATTAGAATGCATTATTCTGTTGATTTGATGGGTGTAATTTGTTTCTATTTTGCACTGTTGATGCACTGAGTTCCCAGGCTGAGTTACATGCAGGGCACATCGCAGTGGATGTCTTGTTTTTTTTGTTTGATAGTAATCTTAATGTGTCCGCCTTACATGCACACATAGATCCAATTCTTCCAAATGATATGAAAAGGGATTCTGTTTATGTTTATAAATGTCTTACAAATCCAACTGGCTACCTGAGCAATGTGTAAACCTATTTGACTACACTGGACACGTTCCCTTCGTAATAATAAACCACACGATTTAAGATAGTTATTCCAAACGTGTCTCACACTGCTTAGCTTGTGAGCACTTCGGAAATAAATTATAACTTAACTGCAGAGTTAATTTGTCACTTTTGTTTCATTCTCAAGAAAAGATTTCTTATTTTTATCAGAATTTGATAATTTAACTAGACTACTTCCTTTTTTAAATTCTTAAATATCAGTTATTTTTGAAGCTGAGGATTGAAATGGTGGAAAGGATCATTTCTTCTGAGTATGGAGTAAATTGAGTTATATACAAGATGGTAAAGTATAATTCTTACAGCACAATGATAGTTCCACTACTCCTTTTCAACAAAATTATATCAATGGTTATATCAACGTAGAAAAAAATTACTTTGTCAGTTACAATAGGATTCAGAATGCATTGATCATGATGAGTTGTATCCTTTTTTATTTAAGTGAGAATATATACCAAGGAATATAGTAAATAAAAGTTGGAGTAGGTCCTTCATTCCCAATGGAATGAGGGTGTAACTGGGAAGGCCCGGGTTCATTGCCCATTTCTCATTGCCCTTGAACCAACTGGCTCACTAGGCTATTTCAGAAAGCAGTCAAGAGTTACTCAGAAGATGGAGAATCCTTTGAATTTTCTGTAGAAGCTCAGTCTTGTAAATGTTTGATTAGCCATAAAAGCATAATTGACAGAGATGGTTCAGTGGGCTGAATGCCTACTCCTGTCCCTATGTTCTCAAGGCTTCTGTTGTAATGTAATTCTAAATGGTCAGGTCAAGTGGAGGAATGGGCAAATGAAACAAATCAATTTGCTATTGTGAACTTGGATAAGTCCAAAAGCAGATTCAAAATGTACTTTGATGAAAGAAACAACTAACTGAACATCAGATGGGTGTTCATGGTGCTATATTAATCTGAAAATAAGCAAGTTATTGACCCAAGGTGAAAACAATCTTTGTGGGGATGTGACGGTCTAGTGATATTATCACTGGACTGTTATTCCAGACATCCAGGCAATATTCCGGAGATCTCAGTTCAAATCCTACCACAGAAGATGGTGGAATTTGGATTATTAAAAAAAATCAATTAAGACCATAAAACTGCTGCCAATTGTTAGAAAAGCCAATCTGGTCCTCTGATATTGCCAAGGTTGGAGGCTTTGAGCTATAGAGAGAGGCTGAACAGGCTGGGGCTGTTTTCCCTGGAGCATTGGAGGCTGAGGGGTGACCTTATAGATGTTTACAAAATTATGAGGGGCATGGATATGATAAATAGACAAAGTCTTTTCCCTGGGATCAGGGAGTCCAGAACTAGAGGGCATAGGTTTAGGGTGAGAGGGGAAAGATATAAAAGAGACCTAAGGGGCAACTTTTTCACGCAGAGGGTGGTACGTGTATGGAACGAGCTGCGAGAGGGATGTGGTGGAGGCTGGTACAATTGCGACATTTAAGAGGCATTTGGATGGATATATGAATAGGAAGAGTGTGGAAGGATATCAGCCGGGTGCTGGCAGGTGGGACTAGATTGGGTTGGGATATCTGGTCCATGTGGACAGGTTGGACCGAAGGGTCTGTTTCCGTGCTGTACATCTCTATGATTCTATGACTCTAATGTCCTTCAGAGAAGGAAATTGCCATCCTTGTCTGGTCTGCATGTGACTCCAGACCCACAGTAACGTGGTTGACTCTTAACTGCCCTCGAGGCAATTAGGAATTGGCTATACTTGCTGGTCCAGACAGTGATGTCCTTGCCCTATAAATGAATTAAGATAAAATCATACCATATGTGAATCGAGTCAGCCCAATAGTTAATCAAATGCAAAGGATTTATATGTACAGCCAGTCAAAAACTTTCAGATTTTAAATAGTCCACTGTTCTTTTCTACTCTTAGATGTGTGAATGGTTATTCATTGCGGTAATGATGATACGTTTCCTGATCATCCCAACAAGAAGTGTGATCATCATCAACGAGAATCAACCCTGCCAACGCCCAGTGGAATGATGAAAAGATGGAACAGTGACAAATTAATTTAATGTTTAAATCTCACAATTGTGGATTGGATTCATCCAGGTCAATATTGTGGGTATGAAAAGGGAATCAAATCAGAATGTGAACGTATGGATGAGTCAGAAAAGCAGAGATCAAAATTCAGAAGGTATAATACAGATTTCCCAAACAAACCTATCCCTTAGTGTGATTTCATAAATGTAAGGCCAGGAGTCCCTTACAAACACACTTAGTTGTTCAAAGATGAATAAGTGACATAAAGGAACTCTTCCTTGAATAGGAAAGGAGAGAAATGATACATATGGGCTGGCAGAATTTATAGAAGTCAGAGAAAAGAATTAAATTGGAGTCCACAATAGGGATGGGACTAATGAATGGATTGGTGAGCACCCACACTCACAAGTGGCTGTACATATCCACATTCACATCATATTACCTTTTGGGTTGTTCCCTTGCTTTTAAGACAATGGTCAGTTAGTACATGAGGTAGTCAGAGACTTCTTCACCCTTCAAGAAGGTGCAGGGCAGTGAGAGATTTTGGAATGGAGGGAAAATAAAAAAAGATAAATATATAAAGAGCAGGTGAAAAATGGAGGAGGCAAATTAAATTTGGAGAAGAGAATATGGCGGATGAAACATGAAATTAAAAAACTTAAATGCTTCAAATACCCAAAAGGTCAGGCAGCATCTGAAAAAAGAGAAACAGTGTAAATTTTAAGGTTGCCATTTGTAATTAAATATGTTCCTGGACATTGCAGCACATGTTTGTTTTCCATGCCTCAGCCATTAGTCAGCCATCACATCCATCCTTTTCCTCAGTGAATAGTGTCTGAATATCAGCCAGTCTTTTCTAACTCCATTTTCAATAATTTTCTACCTAGTAAAGAGAAATATTGAAACAAAATAAAAGCAATGTTTTAATATTACTGTGAAGTTTCTCCAAGGTTGCACACTGCCATGTCCTAGAGATTGATCTTCAATTCTTGAAGACTCTAGGTTAGTCCAACTGTTTTGCATGGTGCTGCAGATGTACCTACACCACAAGGACTGCAGTAGCTCAAGATGGTATCTCACCACCATCCTCTTATGGCAATTAGGGATAGGTAATATATTCTGTCCTATCCAGCAGCATGCACAAGCCAAGAATGAACACAAAATATACCAAAATGATTTATTGCCTACAGTAATAAGTTGAACTTTATTTGGTCAGGCACAATTACTAGGACCTTGGTTTATGACTATACATGCATCCATCTGTTTTCGCTGAAGGCTAGAGAAGAACTCCATGTTTTCACCCACAGACTTTGTTTGTAGAATGGATGGAGTCAATTTAACATGAACATTAACTCCTTCAGAACTATTACTTTCCACAGAACACTCTGAGAGATCTGCTTTCATTTTATTCCTGATATTTGAGCATTGCCATTCACAATTCTTTCATCATTCATGGCTGTACTTTCAGTTTTCTAACCTGTAAGCCCTGTAATTGCTGCCCCACATCTCTTAACCTCTCCACCTCACTTTGTTCCCTAAAGGCACATCTTAAAACATACATCTTTGACCAAGTTTTGGTCATCTGACAGAATTTTCTTTGTGACTTGGTTCATAGGTTCACAGATTCATACAGTACAGAAAAGGTCCTTCGGTACATTGAGTCTGCACCAACATAATTGACACTAAAATTGTGGTAATTCCAATTTCCTGCACTTGTCCCCTATCCTTTAATTCTATGATATTCAAAGTATTCATCCAAATATTCTTGGAACAGTGTAAGGCTTCCAGCCTCCACTACCTCCCCAGGCAGTATATTCCAGATTCTCTTCATCCACTGACTGAAAAAGTTTTTTTTTCCCAAATTCGCTTTGAATTCTGCCTCTTACCCAAAAAAAACTCCTTTCATAATTATACTGTGTCATAGTTTGTTTTATAATGCACCTGTGAAGCACTTGTGTGAAAAGTGAATATGAATAACGGCTGTTCTTGTTACTGCTAATGTAGATTGTTCTTGTTTCTGATTATTTTGTTGCTCATGCAGTTTTAGAAATACAGCTGTCATGGGGGCAGATATTCACAGGTAAAGGGGGGCTGGAAAATGGGAAGCCTTCAGAAATGAGATAATGAGAGTCCAGAGACGTGTATATTCCTGTTAGGGTGAAAGGAAAGGCTGGTAGGTATAGGGAATGCTGGATGGATAAAGAAATTGAGGATTTGGTTAAGAAAAAGAAAAAAGCATATGCCAGGTATAGACAGGATAGATCAAGTGAATCTGTATAAAGGCATTGGGAGTATATTTAAGAGGGAAATCAGGAGGGCAAAAAGGGGACATGAGATAGCTTTGGCAAATAGAGTTAAGGAGAATTCAAAGGATTTTTACAAATATATTAAGGACAAAAGGGTAACGAGAGAGAGAATAGGACCCCTCAAAGATCAGCAAGGCGGCCTTTGTGTGGAGCTGCAGGAGATGGGGGAAGACACTAACCAAGTATTTTGCATCTATATTTACTGTGGAAAAGGACATGGAGGATATAGAATGTAGGGAAATAGATGATGGCATCTTGAAAAATGTCCATATTACAGAGGAGGAAGTGCTGGTTGACTTGAAACACATAAAAGTGGGTGAATCTCCAAGACCTGATCAGTTGTACCCTCGAACTCTGTGGGAAGCTCAGCAAGTGATTGCTGGGCCTCTTGCTGAGATATTTGTATCAGGTGAGGTGCCGTGATACGTGGTTAGCTAACGTGGTGCCACTATTTAAGACAGGTGGTAAGGACAAGCCAGGGAACTATAGACCAGTGAGCCTGACATCAATGGTGGACAAGTTTTTGGAGGGAATCCTGAGTGACAGGAGGTACATGTTTTGGAAAGGCAAGGACTTATTAGAGATATTCAACATGGCTTTTTGCATGGGAAATCATGTCTCACAAACTTGATGGATTTTTTGAAGATGTAGCAAAGAGAATTAATGAGGGTAGAATGGTAGACGTGATCTATATGGAACTCAGTAAGGCATTTGACAAGATTTCCCATGGGAGGCTGTTTAGCAAAGGAATACAGAGAGAACTAGCCATTTGGATACAGAACTGGCTCAAAAGTAGAAGACAGAGCACAGTGGTAAAGGATTGTTTTTCAGACTGGAGGCATGTGACCTATAGAGTGCCACAAGGATCAGTGCTGGGTCCACTACTTTTCATGATTTATACAAACTATATGGATGGGAGCATAGGAGGTATAGTTAGTAAATTTGCAGATGACACCAAAATCGGAGGTGTAGTGAACAACAAAGGTTACCTTGGATTACAACAGGATTTTGATCAGATGGGCCAAAGGGCTGAGAAGTGGCAGATGGAGTTCAGTTTAGATAAATGCGAGGTGCTGCATTTTGGAAAAGCAAATCTTAGTAGGACTTATACACTTAATGGTAAGGTCCTTGGGAGTGTTGCTGAACAATGAGACCTTGGAGTGCAGGCCCATGGCTCCTTGAAGTTAGAATTGCAGGTAGATAAGATAGTGAAAAAGACGAAAGACGTTTGGTATGCTTTCCTTTATTGGACAGAGTATTGAGTACAGGAGTTGGGAGGTCATGTTGCAGCTGTACAGGACATTGGTTAGGCCACTTTTGGAATATTGTGAGCAATTCTGGTCTCTTTCCTATCGGAAGGATGTTATGAAACTTGAAAGTGTTCAGAAAAGATTTACAAGGATGTTGCCAGGGTGGAGGATTTGAGTGATAGGGAGAAGTTGAATAGGCTAGGGCTGTTTTCCCTGGACCATCACAGGCGTATAGCAATTTATAAAATCATGAGGGTCGTGGATAGCATAAATACATAAGGCCTTTCCCTGAGCTGGGGAAGTCTAGAATGAGAAGATATAGGTTTAGGGCGAAAGGGGCAAGATATAAAAGAGATCTAAGGGGCAACATTTTCATGCAGAGGGTGGTGCATGCATGAAATGGGCTGCCAGAGGAAGTGGTGGAGGCTAGTACAATTGCAACATTTAAAATGCATCTGGATGGGTACACAAAAAGGAAGGGTTTGGAGGAGTATGGGCCAAGTGCTGGCAGGTGGGACTAGATTGGGTTGGGATATCTGGTTGGCATGGACTAGTAGGACTGAAGGGTCTGTTTCTGTGCTGTCCATCTCTATGACTCTAAGCCAGCTATGAATTGGAGTTATTAAAATTAACCAATTGTGTGAGTTTAGAGGATCAAAGGAATTGGGAAAATCAAAAACCTGCTCAAGATGTGTTTTAAAGGAACGTGCTTTTCGTGGGGTTGTTGCTTGTGTTACATCAGCATTGTCCATGATTCATCTATCTGAAATTTAGGATTGACTTCCATGTGCAGGATCAGCGAAGAGAGAACTGACTTAAAAGGAGCTGTCCTTCCTGGATCTGGATAGTGGAGAAGAGAAGAACTCTCAGACCCTCTAGACAGCAGGGTAGGTGAAGACCAGAAACTCTGACGGAGAAGTAAAAGTACTGTCTGTTGACCTGCTATGGTATGAGAAGCAAAATATTTGGAGAACTGAAACATGTACTGTTTGTGTTGCTGTGCAAATTGTTGCCCAGCTTGTAAGGTTTGATTGCCTTCACATATGCCACTAATCTTTTGAAGAAATTGTTTTAAACTAGTCAGTTGATAAATCATGTCAGTCCCGAGTTAATACAGTTAGCATATTGGATAGGAGACATAGCTCAACTGTCTGGTGTTCCTCCTTCTATCTTTGCCCTTTTGTACTTGGTGTTGTCCCTTTTCCCTGCAGGTCGAAGGTGAGTATAGGTCTCCAGAACATATTCTGTTCTATCCTTTGTCAGCTGTCATCCTTCATTTCACAGTGGACTCTTCTCTCACATCCACTGTCATAGGACTTGAAGTACTAAGAAAGAGAGACTTTTCATCCATGTAGACTCCTCATCTGCTTCGACATCTGTTGGCAAGGAACAAGTTAATCCATGACTGCCCTTATGATTCCTTCCAAGTTAACAACCCTTCACTTCTTCCCTGTGTAATAACAGTATGCACATCACTTACACAAACTCACCTATGTGTTCAATCAATCTCTTCCTGAACTGGACCCAATCTCTTTCCTACACCCCACAGATGCCTATCTTCACTAAAATCTCTGTCCAGGTTCCCCTGGTTAGACAGGTGGGTCCCTTCCTTCTGTCAGCTTGCATCAAGAATTTCCATTGTCCTCAGACTGCCCAGAGGAAGAAAAGCAAGAAGGCATTGCTAAACTGTGAAGCTATGTTCTGTATGTTCTGATAGTGTAGTTGGTCCAATTTTTCACAGTGGTCATTGTGGTTTTGAAGGTGCCAGATGCTGATGTTGACTCTTGAGTTTTCAGATCTATACTCCGAGATGCCCTGAAAGATGAAGTGTGCATATGAACCTATGGATTCAGAGTATGCATAGTCCATTCAGCCCTTGAGCTTGCTCTGCCATTTAATAAAAATGGCTGAAATGGCTGTGGCCACACCTCCTACCCTTGATCATCTTTGACTCTCTTGTTAGTCAAGTATTTGTCTAATTTAATGATTTAATGTTCTACTGCTATTGTTCCCTGGGGTGGAGAATTCCAAAATCATGCCATGCTCTTCTCATTTCCATCTTCATTTGGTGACCTTTTATTCCTCAACTACTTCTCCCACAAGATGAAAATATTTGTTTAGCATCCAACATTGTGCTGCCATGAGATTCTTCTTTCCTTCTCTAATTCACTGTCTGTGAAGATTGTAAAGAGGCTTTTAAACTTTAGAAGGTATCCAGTTAATTCCACTTCCCAACTTTTTACCTCATTTCTCTGCAAATTTTTCTCCTTCAAGTATTTATCAAATAAACTTCTGAAAGCTACTTTTAAATCTATATCCATCACCCTGTCAGGCAGAAGAAGTCAAATGCTACATTTGAGGGAAAACAATTCATATCAATTTTTCTTTTTGCTAATCAGCTTAAATCTTTCATTGCTTGTACATTACTGTTCCTTCAGCCATTGGATGTAGTTTCTCTTTATATGGTCCATGTAATCTATTCTCTAAACCTTCTCCTTCTCTGCTCCATGGAAGGCAGTTAGCCGATTTTTTTAGGCTACACCTCCCAAATCTCTGCAACTATTCTAGCAAATCTCTGCAAAACATTCACATCCTTCCTGAAGTGTGGTGCCCAGATTGGACATACTATTCCAGCTGGATCAAAGATTTATGGCTGTTTAACCTTGTATTTGAAAAGCTTGCTATCCCATATGTTCAAATGCTAACCTGGCATGTAACAGATTTATGTACAAACAGTTGCAGCTCTCACTTTTCATGCATCCACTTTAAAATTGTACTGTCTAGCTTGTGTGGTCTCTTCTCATTCTTCTTCCAAAAATGTATCAAACCCACTTCTGCATATTAAATTTCATCTGCCATATGTCCAACCATTCCTCTGGCCTGCAATGTCCTTTTGAACCTTATTACCAGCTTCCTCCGTCTTTGATATAGTTCCAAATTTCATGTCATCTGCAAATTTTGAAATTGGGCCGTATATTCTCAAATTCAAATCTTAATGTACATCAAAAACAGCCCTGGTCCTGTTGTGAATCCCAGGCAATTTCACTGCATATCTCCCTCTAACCTGAAAAAAATACACAATTAGCAGAACTCTTTGCTTCCTATCCCTTAGGCAATTTTCTATCCATGCTATAACTGCCCTTTTACCCCATGTACATAATATCATGTGATTGTAAGTAAATATTATCATTTGTGACGCTAATAAAGTACACATTTACATGTGTAAAACTTTGTTTCTTGTGGTTTTTGCACCCACTTACAATAATAGATATTGACTTAACAATTTACTTTGAAATGTGTATTATATTTTACATGTGTAATTTACCTTACAATTTCTTTTAATTCATTCATTTTACTTTTGCAGTCCTCTGCCCAGGCAGCATGCTATTGAGAAGATTTTACTACTACAGTATGGGCTGAAGTTAGAAACAGAAAATGAGAGGTCACCCTGTTGGGAGTTTTCTATAGCGTTTCAAATAGTTCCAGAGGTGTAGAGGAAAGGATAGCAAAGATAATTCTGGATAGGAGTGAGAGTAACAGGGTAGTTGTTATAGGAGACTTTAACTTTCCAAATTTTGACTGGAAATATTATGATTTGAGTACTTTCGATGGGTCAGTTTTTGCCCAATCTGTGCAAGAGGGTTTCTTGACACAATATGTAGACAGGCCAACAAGGGGCGATTTGGTACTGGGAAATGAACCTGGCCAGGTGTTAGATTTGGAGGTGGGTGAGCACTTTAGTGACAGTGACCACAATTCGGTAATGTTTACTTTAACAATGGAAAAGGGATAGGCATATACCACAGGCCAAGAGCTACAGCTGGGGGAAAGGCATTTATGATGCAATTAGGCAAGATTTAGGATGCATAGGATGGGAAAGGAAACTGCAGGGGGTGGGCACAATTGAAATGTGGAGCTTATTCAATTGCATGTCCTTGATAAATATGTACCTGTCAGGCAGGGAGGAAGTGGTCAAGCGAGGGAGCCATTGTTTACTAAAAAGTTGTATCTCTTGTCAAGAGGAAGAAGAAGATTTATGTTAGGATGAGATGTGAATGCTTAGTTAGAGTGCTTGAGAGTTACAAGTTAACCAGGTAAGACCTAAAGAGAGAGCTAAGAAGAGCCAGGAAGGGACCTAAGAAGTTGTTTTCAGATAAGATCAGGGAAAACCCTAAAACCTTCTATAGGTATATCAGGAATAAAAGAATGACTAGTGTAAGATTATGGCCAATCAAGGACAGTAGTGGGAAGTGGAGTCAGAGGAGATCAGGAAATGCTAAATGAATATTTTCTGTCAGTATTCACACTGGAAAAAGATAACGTTGTCGAAGAGAATCCTGAGATACGGGCTACTAGAAGAGGCGGGATTGAGGCTCACAAGGAAGGATGTGTTAGCAATTCTGGAAAGTGTGAAAATAGATTAGTCCTTGGGTCGGATGGGATTTATCCTAGGATTCTCTGGGAAGCCAGGCAGGAGATCACAGAGCCTTTGGCTTTGATCTTTATGTCGTCATTGTCTACAGGAAAAGTGCCAGAAGACTAGAGGATAGAAAATGTTGTCCCCTTGTTCAAAAAAGGGAGTAGACCAGTTAGCCTTACTTCAGTTGTGGGGTAAGGTGTTTGAAAATGTTATAAGAGATAGAATTTATAATCATCTAGAAAGGAATATGTTGATTTGGGATAATTAACATGGTTTTGTAAAGGGTAGGTCATGACTACCTTTAAGAAGGTGACCAAACAGATGGATGAGAGTAAAGTGATTGATATCATAGAATCATAGAGATGTACAGCATGGAAACAGACCCTTCGGTCCAACCCGTCCATGCTGACCAGATATCCCAACCCAATCTAGTCTCACCTGCCAGCACCCGGCCCATATCCCTCCAAACCCTTCCTTTTCATATACCCATCCAAATGCCTTTTAAATGTTGCAATTGTACCAGCTCCCACCACTTCCTCTGGCAGTTCATTCCATACACATACCACACTCAGTGTGAAAAAGTTGCTCTGTAGGTCTCTTTTATATTTTCCCCCACTCACTCGATTTCAGTGAAGCATTTGATAAGGTTCCCCATGGTAGGCTATTGCAGAAAATATGTTGGCATGGGTTTGAGGGTGATTTAATAGCTTGGATCAGGAATTGGCTAGCTGAAAGAAGACAGAGGATGGTGATTGATGAAAAAGGGGACAGTGCTGTTTGTCATTTTTATAAATGGCCTGGATAAGGGCATAGAAGGATGGGTTAGTAAATTTGTGGGTGGCCCTAAGATCGGTAGAGTTGTGGATATTGCGGAATAATGTGGCAGGTTACAGAGAGACATAGATAAGCTGCAAAGCTGGGCTGAGAGGTGGCAAATGGAGTTTAATGTGGAAAAGTGTGAAGTGATTCACTTTGTAAAGAACAACAGGAATAAAGAGTACTGGGCTAATGGTAAGATTCTTGGTAGGGTATATGAGCAGCGAGATCTCAGTGTCCATGTACATAGATCTCTGAAAGTTGCCACCCAGGATTATAGGATTATTAAGAGGGTATATGGCATGTTAGCTTTTATTGGTAGAAGGACTGAGTTTCAGAACCATGAGGTCATGGTGCTGCTGTACAAAACTCTGGTGCGGCCGCATTTGGAGTATTGCATGCAGTTCTGGTCACCGTATCATAGGAAAAATTATGAAGCCTTGTAAAGGGTTCAGAGGAGATTTACTAAGATGTTATCTGGTATGGAGGGAAGGTTTTATGAGGAAAGGTTGAGGGATTTGAGGCTGTTTTCATTAGGAATAAGAAGGTTGAGTGGGAACTTAATTGAAACATAAAAGATAATTAGAGGGTTAGACAGGGTAGACAGTGAGGGCCTTTTTCCTCAGATAGTAATGGCTAGTATGAGGGAACATAGCTTTAAATTGAGGGGTGATAGATATAGGACAGATGTCAAAGGTAGTTTCTTTACTCAGAGAGTAGTAGGGGTATGGAGCGCTCTGCCTGCAACAGTAGTAGACTTACCAATTTTAAGGGCATTTAAATGGTCATTGGATAAACATATGAATGAAAATGAAATAGTGTAGGTTAGATGGGCTTTAGATTGGTTCCACAGGTCGGCGCAACATCGAGGGCCAAAGAGCCTGTATCTCGCTGTAATGTTCTATGTTCTATTAACATTCATTTTAAAATCCAAGTTGTAGAAATCTCAAAATTACCATTGTACAAAATGTTACATGTTATTATAGTGGGATCAGATCTATTCTCATTGCTCTAATCTGGGGCATAAATATTTTAAAATGAACTAAAATTTATTGCAAGCAGGTAAACTGGTATCTATGTACTGCAGTGTAACAGAAGTGTCAACCAATCCTTGACTTTGTTTATTGTATGCTCTGATACAAAAGTAAATAGAAACCAGTAAACTTATAAAACATACAAGTTTGTCTAGGTCAACACTTCCTATTGATAGTGAACCATATATCCTCCAAGCATTTTGATTTATTTAGAAGTTGTGTACCAAAATAACCATCAAATCTATTGGGCAGTTGGCATGGTGGCAGATATGTGAATAATATAACGGACCTTTATCTTTTGTAGTATGCCAGTGAGTTTTCAATGAGAAGCTTCCCATTCCCTTGCTCTCCCTCCACTCTCAGCAGCAGTTGCACAATCCAAGAGATCAGGTTTCAAGAATATTTGCAGGAAATGCTTTATCTTTCAGTCATCAGAATGATTAGCCTGTTTTGGAAGGTCTGGATGGAAGTGGAAAAAGAAATAAGATCATGATGCCCAGTGATATCAGAGAAGAAGACTGATGTTCAGGGTATAGACTGATGAGAAAAGTCTTTCTCAGAACTCTACAACATGGTAGAAGCAATGGGTTCCTTGTGTCCATCAGGACAATGTGTTTGAGCCCATTCTCAGTTTGGTTCCCACACAGCTACAATTTCATACACCAGCAGAGATCACCTCTGTAACAACTTCTTTGATGCTGTCATCTTAGGTTGTGCAGTGCAAATTATATTTTTAAAAATCAGAATTAAAGGGATTAAATATGATTGTTTTTGTTAAGATTTTATGATCAGATAAATTATTTTCCCTCTACTTCTAAAGTTATATGACAGCTTAGATTGTTATTTATTAAGAAATAAATTCAATTAACTATTGTGACATTTTAGTTTACAGTTTTCAACTTAGACTCTAAGAGCAGGGTGGTCATATTAGAGCTGTACAGAACTTTGGGTAGGCAACACCTGGGGTAACGTATGCAGTTCTGGTCTCTACACCATAGGAAAGATGTGATTACACTGGAGGAAGTGCCAAAGGGATTCACCAGGGTGTTGCTTAGGATAAGCATTTCAGCTCTGGATTGGACAAGCTTGGATTGTTTCTTTAGAGCATTGAAAGTTAAGGAGATCCTGATAAAGGTTCATAATGTTATGAGGGACACAGACAGGGTGGATAGGAAACAGTTGTTCCCCTTAGTTGAAGGGTCAACAAAAAGAGAACATAATTTTAAAGAGAAGGGCAGGCGATGTGGAGGGATTTGAGGAAAAGTTGTTTTACTGAGAGGGAATCTGGAATGCAATGCCTGGGAACTGAGTTGAGACAGGAAACATCACAGCCTTTAAAAAATACTTGGATGAGCATGTGAAGTGTCATAACTTTCAAAACAATGAGCCTAGTGTGGAAAGATGGGACTAG
This sequence comes from Hemiscyllium ocellatum, assembly GCF_020745735.1. Lineage (NCBI taxonomy): Eukaryota > Metazoa > Chordata > Chondrichthyes > Orectolobiformes > Hemiscylliidae > Hemiscyllium > Hemiscyllium ocellatum. Next base: position 18,204,467 of record NC_083417.1, on the reverse strand, counting down.
TGTAGTGCATTCTCTTGTGGGACATGATTGTTGCTGACTTGCCAGGGTTTTTTGCCCATTCCTAGTTGCCCTTGAGAAGATGGTAATGTGCTGCCTTCTTGAGCCATTGCAGTCCAGGTGCTAGTATATTTTTGGCTTAAGAAACACAATGGGTCAATGGACCTCTTCTGTAATGTATGATTCTATGATTGCATTTCTAAAATTCCATTCTAGTGTCCCTTTAATATCCCATTCATTTAATAGGATTGATATCAGAGCACTAAAATATTGCAGCACTTGTGAAATGATAATCTTTTCTTTTATTTTCCTAGTAAAGATACCACCAATGCAGCACTGAACTGCTAAAATAAAAGTGCTAACTTTCAAAGTTTGATGAGAAAATTAAGCATTTGTGAAAAACTTTGTGGCTGCACATATTTATCAGGAGGAACCCAATACTTATTTGAAAATTTTTATTATCACAGTGTTACTTCAGACCACCTAGATTTTAACCTTTGTAATCTATACATGAGTGCAAAACAAATTAGACTGTATAGGTTTGAAGTAATAGTAAAAATTCTAGACTGTGTGACATGTATTTAACAAATTGTTGCCAGAAGTAGCTAAAATCTATTGCCTCATTTGACCCTTAAATCAGACTTAAAAGATGTAATTTAGAATGCAAAATTACATCATATATTTAGACCAAGCAACTCATTAGTGATTGACTAGTTTATTTTTTTTACCATCTTGGCCCAGTACCACTCTGCCACTGTAAAAGGATATCATATTTTAAAAAAAACTAATTCAGAATGCACTAAGGTTGTAATCAACTCAAGGAGTTCAAATGATATCATAAACAATGAAAACACAGCATGAGCAGTATGTAAATGTCATCTGAAACCTCATATTGCATTACATGTTCTATTCTCCACACAAACATAATCTGAGGAAATTTAAAAAAAAACACTTACTTTTTTTCTCTATTAAATACTGGGCATCAGCATAGCTGTGAGGTTGAGTCAAACATGATGTAAGAGAAAGAATATTGAATCTGTTTGGATGAATGTGTAGGTTCCTCTACCACTTGCATTTTAGTACACCCAATTCCCATCAAGTTCATCTATTCGGTATTATAAATCAACTCTGCGTTAAATTAATGATAGATGCTGGTAGCATACAATTATATCTATATGAAATTACTTTGCTGATTATTTTAACAAAAGGCAGTTATTAAACACAAATGAAAAACACTGTAGTTGAAATGAAAATGTAAAATGCTGCAAGTACTCAGCAGGTCGGGCAGCATCAGAGATAAGAGAACTGACGCCCTTTCGTCAGAACTGGAAAAGTTACACACACAAAACAGGTTTTAAGTGAGTACAGAGGCAGGAAAAAGGAAAAATAATGGAAAGTGATTATGATTTAAAATGGTTGAAACCATGTAGGTAAAATGGTTGAGTCTGGACGTCTGTACAGGATATCATTGAACCTATGTTGAGCTCCATGGAAATGTGTGGGAAACGAAACGTAGAGGTGTCAAAGTGGGAGTAAGACAGGCAATTAAAATGGGAGTCAACAGGGTCATGTTGTCGAAGTGGATGGAGGTGTTCCAAAAATTGATCATTAAATTTTACTAGATCTGGGCGGCGTGGCAGCTAACCACATTGCTGCCTCACAGTGCCACGGACCCAGGTTCGATTCCAGCCTCGGGCGACTGTCTGTTGGAGATTGCACATTCTCCCCATATCTGCATGGATTTCCTCCAGGTACTCCGGTTTCCTCCAACAATCCAAAGATGTGAAGGCTAGGCGAGTTGCCCCTGCTAACTTGCCCATAGTGTTCAGGGATGTGTAGGTTAGATGCATTAGTCAGGGGTAAATGTAGGGGAATGGGTCTGGGTGGGATACTCTTCGGAGTGTTGTTGTGAACATGTTGAGCCGAACAGACTGTTGCCACACTGTAGGGATTCTATCCTCTTCCCGAAGTAGAGAAAGCAGCATCATGAACTGTGACTGCAGTATACTAAGTTGAAGGAAGTGCAAATGAATCACTGTTCACTTGTACAGAATATATAAGATCCTGGATGATGGAAGCAAATTAGGGTTTGGGGGTTAAATGGCCGGCATTACATCTACTATTTAACTTTAACTCTTGTCAAAATAGCAAACTGTGGATTTTTCTTTTCGTTTGATTTCATCCAACTGAAGTCAAAATCCTAACATCTCTATTTTACTCCTACATAAAAATAATGGCTTTTAAATTGTTTTCAGGTGTATAATACGAAATGGTTAGCTGAAGACTTTCACCTGCATATGTGAAGCTCTCATTTTCTAAGAAAGTACAGAACGAAGAGGACTATTTTGGTCCATTTGGCCTTTTCCTTCAAGAAGGCCTATTAATTTAAATAAACATGACTCAATTGTGTTTCCTTTGGATTACAGGTCAATGTTTCAAGGGTATAATTTTCTCTTGTAATATAACAAAGCTCTAGAGCATTAATCTGAAATTATTTCCAAATGTAGCCTTTAGCACAGTAAAACTAAATGCCTGCATTCCATTGGCAATATCAAGATAGCCTGGAGAATGGGATTTGTATTATCTATAAAATATGATCATTTCCATACATTCATACATGTCCTTAAATCTTTAGTCTGGTTAGTAACTGGATGTCCATCCAGCCATTGTTTTTGGATTCTTCCTGAGCTTTTTGCTGAGTTGATTCCACATATTTACTAATGCAAGAAGAAAAAAGAATTCACCCTGTAGTTCAATCAAATATCAATTGTCCTATTTCTGTGCTGAATTTACAACAAAGTAGCAACATGGTAGGACTGTGCAGTTCCTCCAATTCCTGTTAAGCGTTATTTGCTTAATTTGATTCTTTGACACTTGTAAAGTATTTAGTCACCATGGACAAGTATAGTTTTCATGGACTACATTTCAATGCAATCCTATGAAGAAAAATGGGAAACCAAAGACGTTTTTTCATTGGGGAAGATGGCTTGCCTGACCCCCCAAGTATGTAAAAGAATTAACAAACAAAGCAACATGTAACTGAAAAGACTATGGAAAGTTCAATAGAAACAGAATGACTTGAAAAATGGCTCAAAGGATATTACAAATATTTATGGATATGTTGGAATAAATTGTTGAAAAATATGCAGAAATAAAATATTAGAAGTGAAAGCATTTGGCCATACAAATGATTATATACATACCCGGGATGAGATATGGAAGATATTATTGGACATAATTCAGGTCAGCATGTCTCAGTTTGCATTAATCTTACATTCAAAGGCTAAGACTGTGTTTACCAACTGTGACTTGCAATCCCAATTGAGATCACATAACCAGCTCAGGAGAAATTTATTTTCAGACTCTATGCATTATTTCAGTAGTGGGAATGCAGTATGAACACCCAGCATTACAGTAGATTGGCAGTGGCAGCTCTGATTAGGTGCATTTATAATGTGCCAGTGTATCTACGTAAATACATCGAGCTCCTTTGACAGCATCGTGGAACACAATGATGAAGGCAGGTATAGATTGCAACATCATCAAAAGACCATTTACCAAGAGTCTGTGATTTTGATTAGAGGTTTTCATCCTTAATGTGTTATATGCTGATCTGTAATACAAAACTTTAATAATTATACACTGCATGTTATCATGCTGCTTTATTGTTGTTTTCTTTCTCTTGACATCTGGGGTTGCACTAAATTTCAGCTGTCAAAATGGATCCGCACTGGAAGATAATTTGGGATACGCTGCACTAAAGGCTAAAAGTTTAATTATCTGTCTGCTCCCAGGAAATGTAGTCAGCAAGTCAGATTTCCAATCCACCTACATTAATTTTTAAAAAATTTTCTGATAGAATTCTGCCTCACAATATTAATTTTTAAAAATTCATTGATGGAAGGTGGACATCGGTGGTTCGGTTGATGTTTATTGTGAATTCCTATTGCCCTGGAGAAGCTGGTGAGAGCCACCTTCTTAAACTCTCATGGTCCTTGGGGCATAAGGGCACACATAGCATAGTTTGAAAGGGAGATTTTAAGATTTTGAGCCAGTGACAAAGAATTTCTAACCATTTTGACTGATGTGTCAGACATATAAACTGCATGTTAATAAATGGCAAAAATATCGTTATGCTGAAATAAAGCTAAAGAATTGACTTAAAGATTGCCATCGAATCATAGAACCCCTACAGTGTGGAAACAGGCATTTGGCTCAACAAGTCCACACTGACTCTCTGAAGAGAAACCCACCCAGACCCATTCCCCTATTCTATTACTCTACATTAGCCCCTGACTAATACACCTAACCCACACATCCCTGAACACCAAGGGCAATTTAGCATGGCCAATTCACCTAATCTGCACATGATTGGATTGTGGGAGGAAACCAGAGCACCCAGAGGAAACCCATTCAGACACAGGAAGAATGAATTGCCATACATACAAATGCTAAGCTTCAGTTCTCTGTTCACTGCATAGGAACAACAATTGCAATTAAATAAATAATGAATGAATAGTAGGAGCTGTACAAGTACAGTTTTAAGATAAAGTAGTGTATTAAGTGGCTCTCCAGATTTCTCTCTGGTATACTTAATTAAGGAAGATTATTTGAAGGTGCTTCATAATCCTCAAAGGCCTTAATTTGTTTAAAAATATGTTAAGAAGATTTCCTTTTTACACAGTATCCTCATGTTTTGAATTTTCCAGAAGTTTGAATCTAGAATATTTATGAACCCCGTGCCATCTGATTGAAAAAACAGGATGAGTTATGAAGCAAAAGCAACCTCTGATATGCAACATTCATAGTTTTTAGTTTTAGTTTACCATATAAATTTGTAATACCAGAGATCCCATTATCAAGAGGATTTTCTTATCTTGTGAAGACTTCAGTGAATGATACTGCATTAAAGAAATCCGAGGATTTTATGAGCAAAAACAGTAGAGGTTAGCAGAATGATATTGCTGTGTAAAGTTAATGTGAATAAACTATGCAAGCAGCAACTTTACATAGCAAAACCTGCGAGCGAACAGCCGTTTGATATGACACCAAATTGATAAGCTGTGAAAGTTATCAATATCAGTGATTGAAGAATTAAGTACTTGCATTTTTTTTAAAGACAGTGGTTCTTATGTTCTATGGACTGAACATTAATGACCTAAAACACCTCTAATAATCAACATTAATCTTTTTAGCCAATCTGTCAGCACCATGCCTACCCTGAAGGAGTCAGCAACAGGTGCTTTATCCTGTAATCAGTCTGCTGATATAATTTGATGGTGAGTATCCCATCAGTCAGCTGAGGCTGTTAGTGCAGCAGTTCAACCTATTTCTAGAGGTGCCTTGATCCTGTATCTGCATGTCCCAGAGGGAAGTCAGGCTTGGGTCAGGAACTGCATATATATGTAACTGGTAAGGCTGTCAGTGGTACAACATGCAGTATAAATAAGGGAAGCACACCACATTTATTCTGACTGCCCTACAGGATGTGATGTCCCTTCATGAAATTTCATACATCACTTTTGTATCTTGACTCGGATATAATTAAATAGTAAATGACAATAAACATTGTATAACTGGATTGGCAATCAATCATAGATGTATTTCTCAAAATCAACCTGATTCAGCATCCTGAATCATATGCTTCTATTCCCTGTGCATATATTTTGTGTTGTCCAATAAGCATTTTTCAGTCCCGTACATTCACAGAGTTGAAGCCAAGAAGTCTTCTATTGCTTCTACTACATGTTCCAAAGATGTCATACATGGAAATGTAATATTTTTCACCTTTCCCTTCTAATTACAATATATTTTTAACCATCAGTTTCAATTATGTTCCCAGTCACTATCTCTAGACCTGTCTTCTTTTGTATTCCTCTTGTTTTGGCTGTTCCAGTAAAACAAACACTCATCTTTAATTTGGAGTAATAAAACAGCCAATAGAATGATTGGTTCAGTGTCATGATATATGCAAACTACATTGGAATCATTGTAACAGAGCTGATGGACTTGGTATTTTGAGTCGCTTCCAAGCAACTGTATCTTAGTTGCAATAGAAAGAGGCCCCTTTGTTGGAGGAGACAGCACCCTCCATCAGAAATGTCAGATGCTGGGAAATCTGGTATTTAACTGATCTCCTGATTACCTAAAGGCTATCTGCTATCTACAAAGCATAAGTCAAGAGTAAGATGGAATATTCTCCATTTACCTGAATGAGTACATTTAAGAATCCTGACACCATCCAAGGCAAAGCAGCCCATTTGATTGGCACCTCATCAACACTTCAAAGATTCAGTCACTCCACGACTGGTGCATAGTGGCACTAATGTACATCATCTACTCACCAAGCTCCTTGGGCATTCCTTCCAAATGCTAATCTCCAGCAGCATATGCATGAGAACACCGCCATCTGTAAACTTGCCTCTAATCCACAAATCAGCTTGACTTAGAATGATATAGTCATTCTATTATTATAGTTAGCCTAAACTATCTTCTGAACTGTGGGTGCAACTACATCACATAAGGTAAGTTGAAACAGGAGGCTCACCATCACCTTCTTAATTAAGTCTCCCTAGCCAGTGACACTCTCGTCTGCAAAAAAAGTTTTTCTTTTAGAAAAATGCAATCAGCCTTTTTAATTGCTTGTTGTACCTAAATGCTAACATTCTGTTTCCTAGTAAGAGTAGATCTGTAGTCTCAAAAATATTAACATTTATAAATTTCATGCCTTTGAAAAATTTCCAATTTTCTTCTCTTATTTCCAATGGGAATAACCTCACATTACACTGCATGCTATTCTGTCTGCCATCTTGTTGTGCATGTATTTAGTCTATCAATTTTATAGCCTCATTTTGAGCTCATAGTTTACTTTTCCACCTAGTTTTGTACCACCAGTAAACTTACATACATTACTCCCTGAATCTTCTTCTACATCATTAACAGAACTTAAAAATGACTGAGGCTCCAGTAATGATCATTACTGCTCTCCATTAGGTAGAGGCTATGGGCTTTAGAAAGCCCAATTAATTCCTATACTTCACTTCCTCTTAACCAATCCATTGTATATTAAGTATTAATATATTCTCCAAGCCCTTATCATGTGTGCTAACATTTTGTTTAACACCTTACTGAATGCTTTATGTAATCCAGATATACACATCATCTTCAAAAAAACTGCAGTAGATTTATCAAACACAATTTCCATTTCAACCATAACATATTTCTTTGTTGGATCATGCTGTGATTTCTACATTGTTCAGAGTTCCTTAATAATAGATTCCAGCACACTCCCAATGACTTATGTTTCTTGTTTTGTCCCTCTTACCTTTCTTAAATGAGAATTTACCATTGACCAGAAACTGAATTTGCCAAACCAAATAATACCAAACAAGAAAAATCAAAGAACTGTGAATGTTGGATGTCTGAAACAAAACAGAAATTACTGGAGAAATTCAGCAGGTCAGGCAGCATCTGTGGACAGAGAAACAGAGAGAAACTCATTGATTCTGAAGAAGGGTCACTAGATCCAAAACATTAACTCTGTTTCGCTCTCCACAGATGCTGCCAGATCTGCTGAGTTCTTCCAGCAACTTCTGTTTTTGTTTTTAAACCAAATAATGCTATGCTTAGAAGAGCAATTCAGAGATAAAAGTATTTTACAATGAGTAACTAACTTCTTGTATCCCGAAACCCATTTACCATCTACAAAGCACATGTCACGAGTATAATGGAATACCTCTAATGTGCCTGAATGAGTGCAACTCAAATAGTCAAGAAACTCAACACCATTTAGGGCAAAGCAGTTGATTTGATTAGGACCCTATCCACCATCTTCAACATTTATTCCCTTCACCACCAATGCTCAGGGAAAATGCGTACCAAATATAAGATGCACTGCAGCAAGTTTCCTTCAAGAACACTTGTCAAATCTGTGACCTCGACCACCAAGAAGGTTAAAAGCAGTGGATGGATAGAAACACCACTATCTGCAAAGTTCCCTCCAACTTACACACCATCCTGTCCTGGAACTACATTGATATTCCTTCAGTTTTGCTGGGTGAACATCATGGGATTCCTAACAACCTTTCTACCAACATCTTAAGTGAAGGACTTCAGCAGTTCAAGAAGGCAACGCCATCTCAGCAAGAACAATCAGACATTGACAATACATGCAAGCCCACACTCCATTTACAAATAAAAAGCTGGGAAATTTTGGAAAATCATAACCAATGTAAACATTTTCTTTACAGATCTTACAACTCTAGGCTGCAGGGGATTTAGCTGATATTAGTTCCCCATGTTTCTTGTATTTTCTATATATTGATATTAATTACATTAATTTCCTCAGTCTTATTTGTTCCTAGGTTACCCACTACTACTTGTATCTTTGATGTGCTGTGACTCAAAATATTTGCTTAACATTTGTGCCATTTCCTCATTCCCCATGATAATTTCTTCTGTTTCTATTTTCTAACATTGTTTATGTTAGATGAGATCTCCTTAGTTCCATGTGCTAAAGTAATTGGGAAGAGACATTTGTGATCCTTGTAACTTAATATACACAGTCAACAATTTGTCGCAAAGTTCTCATAGTTTGTTGAGAAACAGCAGGCTAGATATGATACATTATTGGTTAGGCAAAGAAAGGAAACTTATAACCTGTGTCAGATGAGAACACTTTACCGATCCTGAAGCTGTTCCGTGAAATGGAGGAGCAGGGGCAGTGGATCCCTATAGCTGTAAGACATCTTCTCATCTTTGGCGGTATTCTTCGGTAGCAGCAGCATTTGTTCTTCCCTTGGCCTGATGTAGGGGAATTCCTGGTCCTCTTCCAAAAGGATGATGACTCATTTCCTTTTTGCTCCTCCTATCTCACCATCTATCCCTGTTTCGGCCTATTTTGAGGCTGTCTGTCTATGTTTTGTCAATCACCTGTCTGAACCCTCTTGGCCAACAACCACGGGCAGCTACTCATAATGTGAGCCAATAGACTTAAAAACTTTGCCACCTCCTTTTGAAGATTAGTTTTCATTCCTTTAAGAAGAAAAACTTCTTGTTTTCCAAAACATTGCTGGTAAACCTTTGACGTGAGTTATGACTTCACTGAATCTTATATCCTCTCCTTTGTTTTCATTTACCAGTGATCTGTTTATATTTGCAGAAGGCCTGCTAATGCTGTAATACAGTAACTAGAAAAGACAAATATGAAGTAATGAAAAAAACTTCAGTTTTAAACAGGATCTCAATTTCCAACAGCTTTTATAAGATAATTATTGTAATTGACAAGAATAGTCACTTGATAGATATGCTTTGAACAGCTGAGACTGTGTAGATCATTTTTTTGCAAGCTTCCCACAGTTTGTGTTTACTTCCACAGGTCTCGGCAAATTTGGCCCAAAGAAATGAATCGAGAGTGTGGTGCTGGAAAAATACAGCAGGCCAGGCAGCATCGGAGAAGCAGGAGAATCGATGTTTCAAGCATAAGTCCCTCATCAGGAATTTCTCCCAAAGGAATGAGTCTTGTAGTTCTACTACTTGAATGTCTTCATTATATCAATGTCTTCATTATATAACTTCATTATATCAATGCATTGTATAAGTGCAGTCTGAATGGAGCACAATTTCCTTTGGTTTTATTCCACTGCTTTGTTGTATAAGTCACAATTTTACTGGCTTTGTTGAGTTTTATTTCATTCATTCAGAGGATGTGGACTTTGATGGTTGGGCAGCATTTAGTGCCCACCCAATGTTAGGTCTATGAAAACTCAAAGATTCCCATTAACTTTTCCCTTGATTTTGTCATCACCATTCATAGAGTAAAGATTCAACTTACTATTTTCTTCTTATTTGTTTATACAACATCAGGCTATAGTCCGACAGGTTTATTTGAAAGCACTGATAAAGGAGCAGTGCTCCAAAAGCTAGTGCTTTCAAGTAAACTATTAGACTATTACCTGGTGTTGTGTGATTGTTAACTTTGTACACCCCAGTCCAACACCGGTATCTCCAAATCATGACTTCTTATATATTTATCTGTGCTAATTTTCAACTTCCAGGCTCAATTCAGTGCTCACTTATATGTTTTAGCCAGCTTGTTCTATAATTTTGTGTGATTCCATTCCTGTTTCCAGTTTATCATTGGCAAATCTGATCAATTTGGTTCAAACTGCTGAATCCAACTCACTTGTGCTTTGTAATATGATCATAGATTTACCATGGCCATTAAGTTTAACTAATAACCTTTAATGAAGAAATTTGTTAAATACCTTTGTGTATCTAGGCACACCATGTGTTTTGGTTTCTACAGTCTCAAGAATGTTGATCAAGCCTTTTATAATCCTGCTAAATTAATGTTAATGCTGTTTATAAGGTATCATTTCATAGACAAGCTTTAATTTTAACCCTCTTATAAATTCCTTCAGTTTACATGGTATGTTTAATATTCTGTCATTGGCTGTCTCTATTTTGTTATCCATTTAGAGTATGGATACCACATTAACTAGTTTGCAATCTGACTGCACTTTATCAGTATCCAGTAACTCACTTGCAATAATTGTCAATGCTTCATAAATCTCCATGACCTCTCTCAGCACTGCAGGATAAATACCACTAATTCTTGAAGATTTACTTGTTTTGTTTGATTTTCCTGAGGGATGTTTGGGGATGACATTTTGTCCTTCATGAGTACATGGAGGCAGTGATCACCTCTGTCATCAATCCAAATTAAAATAAATTATGGAATCTGGAATAATTTTGACATCTAGTCTGCCATTTCTTATTTAGTTCATAGAAATGTTGACTGTTATGCCTCTGTGAAGTGTATTTCACAAATACATCCAACTATTTTCAGGTCATGTGTCCAAAATCTGCAAAAGTAAATTTTAAATATTCCAAAACCTGAAAGAGTAATTGAAGGACATACAATTTAAAAAGCTTGCATTTGTAGGATCAGGATCAAATATTTTTCCACCAGGGAGGTCAAATTTTGAGTATCTTTCATCATAGAATTTATTTCAATAGATGCATTTCCATGAAGAAAAATGCTGAATGATAGGAGTCACAAGCAATCAATCATAGAAAATAAAGATATGTACTTGCAATGGATTGAGAGTGTTTGAGACAATCTTTCGGCAGTATGCGTACGTTTGCAATGTTATTTTCAACTGCACTTTCTATGTTTGTGACAACATTGTGCAAGCATCTTTTAAAATATAAATGGGAAAAAATCTTATAATAATAATTTTAGGTTAAAGTGAGGTGTATGCACTTAAATCAACCCCTTTCTTTACATAAAACATTGAAAACTTATTATGAGAAAAATAAAGAATCAGAGGGGGTAAAGAAGCCCAAAAATCTGCAGATGCTGCAAATCTAAAACAAAAACAGGATTACTGATGAAATTTGGCATGTCGAGCAGCATGTGTAGAGACAGAGCAGAATTAACATTTCAGGTCCTGTGATTCCTCAGAACTGATTGTAGCTAGGAAAAGGTTGGTATATTGTACATGTGGTGAGAGTGAGGATGGCAGATGCTGAAGATTAGAGTCGAGAGAGTGTGGTGCTGAAAAAGCACAGTAGGTCAGGCATCATCTGAGGAGCAGGAAAACTGATATTCCAGGCAAAAGCCCTTCATCAGGAATGTACATGTGGAAGATGCATGGTAGGGAGGAGTAATGGTAGGTGGAGATGGAGCCCAGAGAAAAAGAACAGTAGTTGAGCAGACAAAGGAATGGGTAAAGGTCAGCCTGGGCGAATCAATAGCTGATAATAGGAACCAGAGGAGCCTGCTATTAGTTGCATTCCCATAACCTCACATTGGCACAGTGATATTTGTCAATACAAAATTGTTTTTGAATGCAAAAATGATTGTCCAATCTTGATGAATATTTATATGGTTAGCTCATCTAAAATTTACCTTGACCTAATATGATCATGGCAATTTCACAAGAATTACCCTGAAGCACTTTAAAGATCTTTCACACATCCTAGAATGAGACAGCTCTGAGTACATCCATAGCACATTTGGAGGTAATGCCATTTTAAAGTCTAGAAAATGCTTGAAACAGTATAAAAAGAAAGACATCTGCAGTATTTATATAACACCTTTCATGATCAGAGGAAGTCCCAAAGTGTTTTACAATTCTTAGTTGACTGATGACTCAGCATGTTGAGTTGATGTAGAAAGCAATACAGCAATTATGTTTTGATAAATCTAAGCCTTTATGAATATTAATGCAAATTCAACACAATGCTTTCCTTTAAAACATTAATTAATATAGTTGGAACTAAAGCATAGATGGTAAAAACAATGACTGGCGATGCTGGAAACCAGATTCTGGATTAGAGGTGCTGGAAAAGCACAGCAGTTCAGGCAACCTACGAGGAGCAGTAAAATTGGTGTTTCGGGCAAAAGCCTGATGAAGGGCTTTTGCCTGAAACGTCGATTTTACTGCTCTCGGATGCTGCCTGAACTGCTGTGCTTTTCTAGCACCTCTAATCCAGAACTAAAGCATAGATGCCTTACTTTTTAGATTTTTTAAAAGATTTCATTATTTGATTATTTTAAGGTAAGCTCAATGCTTTTGAAAAATAAATCTCTATTTTACAGCTTCAGATTGTTTCCTGGCAAGAAGCAGAAATGGTTACTCATTTAGGGTTCCCTAATGCATACTTCAGTGCATTTGGAGGTCAGGATTTCCACATTTACAGTTCAGTTATTCAATGTCAAGGACACTACTGAAGCTGATGAAGGTATGAGAGTGGTTTACTCATTTGAAACTGATTATACAAAATCACATAATGAAAGTACACACAGACCTTATGATTGCATGAGTAACGAGTATCAAGCATTGGGTTCCATAAATACACCAACGCATTCTCCACTGGAAAAATATCTTAAGAGCAATCTAGGTCTAGAGAGAAATAAACTTGCTTTATTTATCCAGGAACAAAACATGCATATAGTCATGCAGGGGCACATTTATTTGAATGTGTGTTGCCGTACAAATAATTTGTGCTTGACACTAATATCATTTCAAAGCTGGTCTGGATATGCAGGCTAAGTGTGTTTCCATTCAGAAATACCCACTAATATGAAAAAAGAAATGCTGGTGATTCTTATTACATTATTTTACAATAATGGCAGTCAAGTTGTTAAGTCACAGAATTGTTAAAGGTGGAATGAAGAAGTGCTGTGGGAGGCATTAGCCTGGTGGTATTATTGTTAAACTATCAATGCAGAAATTCAGATCATGTTGTGGGTACCCAGGGTCAAATCCCACCATGGCAGATGGTGGAATTTGATTTCAATAAAAATGTCTGGAATTAAGAATCTACTGATGATTATGAAACTATTATCAGGAGAAAAAAAAAACATCCAGTTCCCTAATGTCCTCAAGGAAGGGAATTTTCCACTCTCACCTGGTGTGGCCTACATGTGGCTCCAGACCAGGTGAGAATGTGGTTGACTCTCAGCTGCTCTCTGAAATGGCTGAGCCAGCCATTCAGTTGTGTCAATCGCAACAAAGTCTCCAAAAAAAGCAAATGAAACCAGACAGATCACCTGGCATCAATCTTGGCACTGGAAATGACAATGGCAAAATTAGAGTGGTGCTGGAAAGGCACAGCAGGTCAGGCAGCATCCAAGGATCAGGAAAATCAATGTTTTGGGCAAATGCTCTTTAAGGATGCTGCCTGACCTGCTGTGTTTTTCGAGCACACTCTAATCTTGACTCTAACCTCCAACATCTGCAGTACCCATCTCCGCCCCATGACAAAATTAGCCCTGATGACACTTCAAACTCCTATTTAATCACATCTAGGGCCTAGTGACAAAATTTGGAGAGCTGTCTCAGAGCGGTCAAGTAAGTGCCTGACATAGTCATATTCATTGAACCCTACCTTACAAACAATATCCCAGACATCACCGTCACCATTCCTGGATATGTCCTGTCCCATTGGCAGGACAAACCCAGTAGAGGTGGTGGCACAGTTCTATATAATCAGGAAAGAATTGCCCTTGGACTCCTCAAGATTGAGTCCGGACTCCATGAAGTCTCATAGTATCAGCTTAAACAAAGGCAAGTAAACCCCTTGCTGATTACCAAGTACCATAGCCCCTTAGCTATTGATCAACACTTGGAGGAAATACTGAGGGTTGCAATGGCACAAAATGTACTCAGGGGGATTTCAATGGCCACTCCCAACAGTGGCTCGGAGGTAGTATTGCTGATTGAGCTGGTTGGTTCAAAAGGATATAGCTGCTGGACTGTGTCTCCAGCAGGTGGTGAAGAAACCCACATGAAGAAAAATCATACTTGACCTCATCCTCAACAATCTGCCAGCTGCAGATGCATTTGCCCATGACAATATTGGGAAGAGTGGCCACCGCACAGACTTGGGCAGCTGAATTCTGACCTTCATATTAAGAATACCCTCCATCATGTTGCATGGCAGTATCACAAAGCTATATGGAACAAACTTTGAACAGATCTAACAACTCAAGCCTGGGTATCCCTTAGGTGCTGTGGGCCATCAATAACAGCTGAATTGTACTCCAACACAATTTACAACATCATGGCCTGACACATTCTCACTCAACCATTACGATCAACTCAGAGAATCAACCCTGGATCAATGGAAAGTGCAGGAGGGTATGCCAGAAGCAGAGCCAGGCATACCTAAAGATGAGGTGTCAACCTGGTGACGCTGCCAAACAGGGCAACTTGCATGCCAAATAGCATACACTGCAAGTGATAAACACAGCTAAGCATCCCCACAAGCAAAGAATGAATTCTAAGCTCTTCAGTCTTGCATCACCCAGTCTTAATCGCGGTGGACAATTAACAACTCACTGGAGGAGGAGGTTCCACAAAGATGGAAGGGCCCAGTATATCAGTGCAAAAGATTATGGAAAAAACAGAATTTAACAGCACCAGAAAGACCATTTGACCCATAATGTTTGTAACAGCTTCCAAATGAGCTACGCAGTGAATCTCATTCTCCAGACCTATCTCCATAGCCATGTGAATCTATCACTTTCCATATATATCCAGCTCTCTTCTAAAACTTCTGATGGAATTTGCTACCATTATTCTCCCAAGCAAATCCAAAACAGTAAAGACTTTACTCCTCATCTCATTCCTAGCAATCTTGCTGACAATCATGAAATTGTGACTCCTAGTTACTGACATCCCATCTAGTAGAAAAAGAATATCCTTTTTTAATCCTGTCAAAATTCTTCATAATTTTGAACACCTCAATAAAGTCACTTCTTAATCTTCTCTGCTCCAATCTTCTCTCTGAAATATTTCCTTCCTTTTCGATACAGGTAAAACTGAAATATTCACAGCAGACTTCAGCTAGAAGTGCTGAGTGGACAATCCATCTCAGCCTCCTCTAGTGGTCCCCAGCATCACAGATACCAGTTTTCGCCCAATTTGATTCACTCCATGTGATATCAAAAATTGTTGGATCTACTTGATATTGCTAGGGTCTTGTGCTATGGGTTCTGACAACATTTCAACAATAGTCAACAATAGGTGTACTGTACCTTTAAGAGAGTTGAAAGCTAGCAAGGACTGACAAAGCACAGAGAATCCTGAACAAAGTAAAATGTAACACATGGTTGAAACAAATACCAGCAGCTGGGTTACCATGAAGCAAAAACAAATTCAAATTCAGCCAATCAATTGAAATTATGCCCCAAGATACCAAAAATGATTCAAATTTGAACTTAATACTTCGGTAATATTAAAATCAATGAAATGATTCAATGTTTTGGGTTATAAAACCAGACATTTTGAACAGTTAGAAGAAGAACAGCCAAGGACGTGCACAAATATAGACTGCTAGTTAAAGAGTTCTCTGAAAGGTACCTGTCTATAAGATGTTCGTGCAACAGAACATCAAAACTGACCTAGAGGAAATCTATAGAGGAAAATCTGCAAAGAAGAATCAACAAAGCTGATTAGTTTTGTGAAACCTGATTTTTCTTTTTATAAATCATAATTGGGATTTTTATCGGACCAGTACTGTAGACGGGAAGGTAAAAGATAGTTTTAAGAGAAAGGAGCTGGATATAGTTGGTTTTAATATTCTCTGTTGGACTTAAAGAATAAAATTGTTCATTTTTACTTTAAATAGTGACCTCTGGGATAGTTCTTTGCCTCTCAAATTTTAACAGATTATGGCATGCGGTGAATCTTTTCTGTGTGGCTAGTTTAAATTAGCGGGTGGGGCGGGGGGGGGGGGGGGGGGGGGGGGTTGTCCATGTTGGAACACTTTGGGGGTTTGTTGCCAGGATTTGTATAGTTTGGGGTCTTTTGCCCATGATTTGAACAGGTTGAGGCAGATCCAGTCTGAGATTTGGACAAATTTGAATAGCTTTGTGGTATGTAAAATCCCAGTAGATTTAGGTTGCAGGTTAGTGTCCTATAACTTCAAATAAAATGTAATTTAATGCAATTTAAATGTAATTATCAAATAAAATTTGTTTAATTTCAGTGACTTGTGGTTGGTTAAATTAAAAGTGAGAGAAACAGTTCTTAAAATTGCCAAAGAGGTTCTGGGTTTGAAGATGATTCTCAAATTTGCAAACAAGTTTAGAAGGAAAGAAAAAGGCCATACTTTTAGAATTAGCAAACAAGTTAGATTTGGGTTTAACCAATGACAAAAGTAAAGCTGAAATTGTAAGAGAGTTACTCTAACGCTTAGGTGCATCAGAGAAACAGACAAGTGCTGTAGAGGTAGAAAAACTTAAATTACAATTGAGGAAGATGGAGTTAGAAAATAAACAAAGGGACAGAGAAAGAGAAAGAGAGAGAGAGAAGAGAGAGAGAGGAAAAAGAGAGAAGGTTCTTAGCTGAAGAAATGGACAGAGAAAGAGAGAGAGAGAAGAAAGAGAGAGAGAGAGGAAAAGGAAAGAGAGAGATGGTTATTAACTACGCAAAAAGAGAAAATTTGAACTTGAGAAGTTGTGACATAGTCAGCAAAGTCAAGTTGATAAGATGGAGATTAAAAGAGGAGATGGTGATATATACAAATATGTCAAAACTCTGCCACATTTTGATGAGAAAGATGTTGAAGACTTCTTTATTTCATTTGAACAAGTGGCTAGGCAGATGGAGTGATCCGAGGATTTCTGGGTAATGCTAGTTCAGACTAAACTGGTCAGCAGAGCTGGTGAGGTATTTGCCGTGCTGTCAGATGAGGGGACAAGAGATCATGAAGAGGTTAAACAGGCTATTTTAAGTACTTATGAATTGGTACCAGAAGCATATAGACAGCACTTCAGAAACATAAAGAAGGAACCAGGTCAGAATTATGTTGAGTTCAAAAGAATTAAACATTGTTGTTTTTATAGATGGATACGGGCTTTAAAGATAGATAGGACCAATGAGGCTCTAAGAGAGATTACTCTGCTCGAGGAGTTTAAAAACTCACTTCCAGAGATGATAAGAATTCATGTGAAGGAACAGTAAGTTCAGGAAGTGAGAAGTGCAGCAGAATTAGCAGATGATGACATGATAGAGTGTAAGACAAGCTTCCAGCCAGAATTTTTTCCTGTGAGGGATAGAAGTTGGGAGGAGGGGAAATCCTTCACTATGAAAGAAAGAGTAGAGAGCACTAATAAGTGTTTACCACAGGTTAAAGAAGCCCAAGAGCGTAGAAATGAGGTGAAAAGGGTTAGGTGTTTTCACTGTAATGGAGTGGGACACAGAAACGTACAGTGCCGGTAGTTTCAGAAGGGCACTGGAAAAAGGTGTTTTTGCTGCCAGAAGGTGGGACATGTAAAGACACAGTGCTGGTCGTTAAAGAAAGGCACTGTGGGAAAAGATGTGGGAAAAGAAGCTAAGCCAGTAGCATTAGTGAAGGTAGTAAAGGAGACCCCAAGAAGAGCTGAGGAACAACAGGAGAGTGCTAGGGACTGGGTATGGAGTTAGTGCCTAATCTCTACAAAGAATGTGCCTCTGTGAATAAAGCTTATTCAGAGAGAACAGGGGGAAAAGGACAAGAAGTTATAATTTTGAGAGGTACAAGATCTAACCAGTCTCTAATGGTAAGAGATGAGTGAATTTGCACACTTTCTGATCTGTAACTTGAGAGGGTGGTAATTTGTGGAATAGCGGTTCAGCGTTCTCCGATGAAAGATCAGTTTGGAGTGCCACCTCAAGACTGGTGAAGTAACAATAAGAGTGCTTGACAGAGTGTCAATTCCAGGAATTCAGTTTGTTCTTGAGAATGATTTAGCAGGATCCAAAGTGGGAGTGACACCCTTTGTTGTGGAGAAGCCCAAGGAAGACCAAGGAACTGAGGAGATAAAACAAAAATATCTTGGTATTTTTCCAGACTGTGCAGTAACCAGAACCCACCATCATAACTCACACATGAAGCCAAAACTAAAGAGAAAGCTGAAGGATTTGCAGTTCAATTAGCAGACACCCTGTTTGATGTAATGGTGCAGGAAAAACCTGAACAGATAGAGGGTCTGACAGAAGTGCTTAGTCCTGAAAGGCTAAGGGACTTGCAACAGAAAGACAAGATATTAAAAGATATATGAATGCGTATTTAGATTAGATTAGACTTACAGTGTGGAAACAGGCCCTTCGGCCCAACAAGTCCACACCGACCCGCCGAAGCGCAACCCACCCATACCCCTACATATTACCCCTTACCTAACACTACGGGCAATTTAGCTTGGCCAATTCACCTGACCCGCACATCTTTGGACTGTGGGAGGAAACCGGAGCACCCGGAGGAAACCCACGCAGACACGGGGAGAACGTGCAAACTCCACACAGTCAGTCGCCTGAGTCGGGAATTGAACCCGGGTCTACAGGCGCTGTGAGGCAGCAGTGCTAACCACTGTGCCACCGTGCCGCCCCTGCCGCGTACTCCGTAAAGGAGGCAGAGAATATTCCGGAGGGCTATTACCTGAAAGGTAGAATTCTCAGGTGGAAATGGAGACCATGGCAGGTTGCTGCAGAGGAGAAATGGGCTGAACTCCACCAGATTGTGTTGCCAATAGCAGACAGAAAGTGTTACCTACTACCTGTAGGAGGTCACTAGGGATATGAAAGATTCAGGCTGAGGTACAAAAACATTTTTACTGGCCTGGAATGCACAAGGATGTGGCTAACCTTTGCCATATGTGGTATACATGCCAAATGGTAGGTAAGCCACAGGTGGTAATAAAGCCAGCACCTTTGTTGCCAATTCCCACATTTGAAGAACTTTTCACATGGCTTATAAATGATACTGTAGGTCCCCTCCAGAGAACTAGAGGAGAGAAAGAACTGGAGAACCAAGTATTAGTTACTGCCCCATAGAGAGAGGAATCAAATCCAGGTGGATTTTGATGTGCCTCAAAATACGTTAAAAATGAAGAAGTCCTTGAGGAGTGGGATAGGTTAGTAAACTATCTGTCTTAGGAGCATAGAACACATGTAAAAGATTTGTTTCTGCAGTATGAGGATATATCTAGGAACCAGATGGGGAGAACTAATGCTGTTGTACATAAAGTAGAAGTAGGGAATACTTCTCCAATAAAACAACACCACTATTGGCTTAATCCTTTCAAAGCCAAACAGGTCTAGAAGGAGGTGGAGGCCATGCTCAATGAGGATATTATCGAACCAAGCTAGAGTGAGTGGAGTTTGCCAATCGTCTTAATTCCCAAACCGGACAGGACTCAATGATTCTGCGTGGATTATCGGAAGGTCAACATTACAAAATTGGACTCACATATAATGCTGAGATTAGAGGATTGTATCGAGAAAGTTGGACAAGCTAGTTACATCACCAAGTTGTCTGACTGCTTGGTTGCTGGCAGGTACCTTTATCAGAAACGGCAAAAGAAATTTCTGTGTTTGTAACCTCAAATAGGCTATATCAATTCAAAGTGATGCCCTTTGCAATAAAGAATGCACCGACCACATTCCAAAGACTCATGAACAGAATTGTGACTGTGTTAACAAACTGTGCAGTCTACTTGGACGATATAGTGATCCTGGAAAGATCACATGGTATAGTTAAACAACTACAAGAAGCAGGATTGGTAATAAACTTAAACAAAACTGACTTCACAAAAGCAGAGGTGACGTTCTTGGGACATAACATTGGTCATGGAAGGTCAACTCTATGGAGCGCAAAGATAAAAGCCATCAAGGGATTTCCATGACCAATCTTGAAGATAGAGGTGCTTCAGTTTTTGGGACTAAGTGGATTTGATTGGAAGTTTGTTCCAAACTTCAGCAGTGTAGTGGCCCCATTAACTGATTTGCTGAAGAACACAAAGTTTTGGTTGACAGAACAATGCCAGGAGGCATTCAACCATTTGAAAGCAATATTAACTACCAAACCTGCTTTACGTACACCAAACGTTTCAAAACCTTTTCAAGCGCCATCAATGTTAGTGACATAAGAGGTGGAGCTGTACTCCTACAGGAAGATGACGATGGGATTGAAATACCAGTTCGTTACCTTTTGAAGAAATTCCACATCCACCAGATGAAATACTCCATGATCGATAAAGAACTGTTGAGTTTGGTACTGGCCTTAGAACATTTTAATGTATATGTCACGAACATTGTCAGAGATGGTTGTGCGCACAGATCAAAATCCTCTTACATTCTTGGAATGCTTTAAAGACAAGAATATGAGACTATTTCATTGGAGTCTTACTTTACAAACTTTCAATTTACAAATCGTACATGCTGTGCATCATAAGAATGTAATCACAGATGTGTTACTTGGATTTAACTAATAAGGTATAGATGAGATTGGTACCTGTTCAAGGTTTTTATATATATATATGTGTGTGTGTGGGAAGAAGTTAATATGAACTTAGATTAAACTTTTAGGTATGTCATGGTAATGTGATTAAGGAGCAGAGAAAAAAGAAACTAGCTTTTGAATATGAATTTTTTTCTTAAGGGGGGAGGTGTTATGAAGGTGTAGAGGTATACTGTATCTTTAAGAGAGTTGAAAAGCTAGCAAGGACTGACAAAGCACAGAAAGAAAAATATAACACTTAGTTGAAACAAATAGCAGTACTCGGTTGCCATGAAACAAAAACAAGTTTAAATTCAGCCAATCAGTTTACATTATACACCAAGATACCAAAATCCAATCAAATTTGAATTTAGTACTTCGGTAATATTAAAACCAATGAAACTACTCAATGTTTTGGGGTATAAAACCAGACATTTTGAACAGTAAGAAGAACTGCCAAGGACATCCACAAATATAGACTGCTAGTTGAAGAGCTCTCTGAAAGGTACCTGTCTATAAGAAGTTTGTACATCATAACATCGAAACCAGACTAGATGAAATCTACAGAGGAGAATCTACAAAGGAGAATAATCAAAGCTGATTTGTTTTGTGAAACATTTTTTTTTGTAAATCATAATCAGTATTTTTATCGGACCAGTATTGTCAAGGGGGAGATAAAAGATAGGCTTAAGAGAAAGGAGCTGGAAATATTTATTGGTTTTAATATTCTTTGTTGGACTTAAAGAATAAAGTTGTTAATTTTTACTTTAAATTGTAACCTCTGAGATAGTTCTTTGCCTCTCGAATTTTAACAGATTACGGCATGAGGTGAACTTTTTCTGTGTGGCTAGTTTAAATTAGCAGGGGGGGTTTACCCCATGTTATAACACTTGTTTTTCAGTAGGAAATCAATAGGAATTAGGGGGCTGGTTGCAGTCATTCCTGATACATAGGAAGATGGTCCTGATTGTTGGAGGTCAATCATCTTAGCTCCAGGACATCACTGCAGGAGTTCCTCAGGATATTGTCCTTAGCCCAACCATCTTCAGCTGTTTCATCAATGATCTTCGTAAAGTCAGAAGTGGGGATGTTCACTGATGATTGCACAATGTTTAGCATCTTTCCCAGCTCCTCAGTTACAGAAGCATTTCATGTTCAAATGCAAGAAGGTCTGAACAATATCCAGAGTTGAAAAATGCGGTGCTGGAAAAACACTGCAGGCCAGGCAGCATCCAAGGAGCAGGAGAATCGATGTTTCGGGCCTGAAGAAGGGCTTATGCCCGAAACGTCAATTCTCCTGCTCCTTGGATGCTGCCTGGCCTGCTGTGTTTTTTAGGAACCACATTTTTCAACTCTGGTCTCCAGCATCTGCAGTCCTCACTTTCTCCTAGTTGAACAATATCCAGACTTGGACTGACAAGTGGCAAGTAACATTTGAATCACACAAATGCCAGGCTATGACCATCACTAATAAGAAACAGATTTACTCCTACCCCTTGACATTCAAACACGTTACGATCACTAAATCCCCCATTCTCAACATCATAGAGGTTACCATCGACCAGGAACTCAACTGGACTTGTCATAAAAATGCAATGGTGTCAACAGCAGGTCACAGACTAAGAATGTAGCAGTGAATAACTCACCTCCTGATTCTTCAAAGTTTGTCCATCATTTACGCGACATAAGTCAGGACTGTGTTGGAATGCTCCCCACTTGCTTTGATGAGTACAGCTCCAACAACACTCAAGAAGTTTGACACCATCCAGGACAAAGCAGTCCGCTTGATTGGCACCACATCCACAAACATCCACTACCTCGATCACTGACACTCAGTAGCAGCAGTGTGTGCCATCTGCAAGATGTACTGCAGAAAATCACCAAAGATCCTGAGACAGCATTTTCCAAACCCAAGGCAAAATCCATCTAGATGGACAAGGGCAGCAGATACATGGGAACATCACCAACTGCAAGTTCCCTTCTAAGCCACGCTCAATATTGTAATGTGGAATTATATCCCCCTTCCTTCACAGTTGCTGGGTCAAGATCATGGAAGTGTCTCCCTTATGGCATTGTGGGTTAACCAACAGCATGTGGACTGCAGTAGTTCAAAAAGGTAGCTCACCAGCACCTTCTCAAGGGCAACTGGGAATGGGCAATAAATGCTGGCCAGCCAGTGATGCCTACATCTCACAAATTAATGAACAATGAGGTCAATCAGCTAATTGTGTCGGCACCTTTTGACCCAATTACAGTTATAGAAACATTCAGCACAGAAAAAGACACTTTAGTCCAACTCATCCATGTCAACCAGATATCCTAACCTAATCTAGTCCCATTTGCTAGCACTCAGTCCATATCCCTATAATCCCCTCCTATTCATATATCCATCCAGGATGCCTTTTAAATGTTGCAATTATACCAGCCCTCACCACTTCCTCTGACAGCCCATTCCATACACACACCACCCTCTGTGTGAAAAAATTGCCCCTTAGGTCCCTTTTACATTTTTCCCCACTCACCCTAAACCAAGCCCTCTAGTTTTGAATTCTTCCACCCCAGGGAAAAGTCCAACCATATCCATACCCCTCATGATTTTATAAATCTATATGTGGTCACCCCTCAACCTCTGACGGTCCAGGGAAAACAGCCCCAACCTATTCAGCCTCTCCCTTTAGCTCCAATCCTCCAGTCCTGACAACATCCTTGAATATCTTTTCTGAACCATTTCAGATTTTACAGCATCATTCTGATAAGAGGGAAACCAGAATCGCACACAATATTCCAAAAGTGGCTGAAGCAAAAGATCCTGTAGAGGTGCAACATGACCTCCCAACTCCTATACTTAATGCTCTGACCAATAAATTGCAATCTTAGTTAACTTTCTCCACTGTCCACAATATCACCAATTTCGATCTCATCTACAAATCATGCCTCCAATATTCTCATCAAACCGTTTATTTAAGTCACAAACAAAATGGACCAGCACTGATTGTTGTGGAATACTGCTGGTCACAGGCCTCCAGTCCGAAGAAACAAACCTCCACTGCCACCCATCTGTCTCTTAACGTCAAACTGATTTTGTATCCAATTGGCAATGTCGAACTGAATGCCATGGGATCTAACTTACTAATTACTCTACTGTGCAGAATCATGTCAAAGGCTTTGCTAAAATCCATGTCAACAATGTTTACTGTTCTGTCCTCATCAATATTTTTGGTTACTTCCTCAAAAAACTCAGTCAAGTTTGACAGATAACCTGCTGAATATTTCCAGCATTCTCTGTTTATATTTCAGGCTTCCTCTATTTTGTCTTTGAGTAAAGATGTGATTGGACCCCTCACACATGTAAAGAATGCCACTTTTCGGACACTCCTTTTGAAGGAGATAGGAAAGGGAATGGCAACTTTCGTCCGCTACCAATCAACAATGAGTTCCAAAAAGCAACGCTTACTTGAATCATCTCACCTGGAGTGTATAACATTGTCCTGATGATCATGACTCGGTCTGTGGCTCCTGGCCCGGGTGATGTCAACAGAGCCATCCAGTCAGTTGTGTTCATCCACGTGTGCTATGAGAAGCTACCTAGGCAGTTACATTGATTGCGACCTGGTCACTATAAGTTGATATTTCATTTATCTCCATAACAACAAGTGATTTTCTTTTCTTTCCATTCACTAACATCATAGATTCATAGAGATGTACAGCCCATGAACAGACACTACGGTCCAACTCATCCATGCCTACCAGATACCCTAAATAAATATAATCTAATTTACCAGCATTTGGCCCGTATCCCTCTAAACCCTTCTTACTCATGTACTCATCCAGGTGCCTTTTAAATCTTGTAATTGTACCAACCTCCACAACCTCCTCTAACAGGTCATTCCATACACACACCACCCTCTGTGTGAAAACGTTTTCCCTGAGGTCCCTTTTAAAACTTTCCCCTCTCACCTTAAACCGATGCCTTCTAGTTTTGGACTCCACTACCCTGGGAAAAAGACCTTAGCTATTCACCCTATCCATGATTTGGAGATGCCGGTGTTGGACTGGGGTGTACAAAGTTAAAAAATCACACAACACCAGGTTATAGTCCAACAGGTTTAATTGGAAACACACTAGCTTTCGGAGCGACGCTCCTTCATCAGGTGATTGTGGAGGGCTCGATCGTAACACAGAATTTATAGCAAAAATTTGCAGTGTGATGTAACTGAAATTATACATTGAAAAATTGATTGCCTGTTAAACCTTTCATCTGTCAGAATACAGTGATAGTTTCACTTCTTTCATGTGTAAATCGCAAAACCCTTTTTTTAAAAGTTGCATTCTTGGGTTAGCTGTTAACAACGGTGCTAGCTAGACAAGATGTTGAAGGAGTTCGCCCCCTGTGTTCTCTGTCTATGACCTGATGTTTAGATTGATTCTAATCTACAAAGTGAGATAATAGAGTTTTACATAAATTCATGCAGTTTTTGAGCTCAGAGTTCTACATGAATATATGCAGTTTTTGAGCAAACTGCAAGTACAAATTCACCCCACAAAATATATGTGTGCATGTGGGTCTTTGTCTGTATGTGTGTGTGTGTGTCTGTCTGGGGTGGAGGTTGTGAGTGTGAGAAAATGTGTGTGTGGTGTGTGTGTGTGTGTGTGTGTGTGTGTGTATGTGTGTAGTGAGTGCAGAGTGTCTTAAGTCTGTGCGGGAGTGCATGTGTGAGTGTGGAAGTGTGTGTGTCCATAAGGGTATGTGTGGGTGTCTGTGTGCGCGTCTGTGTGTACCTGTGTGTGTGTGTGAATATCTGTGTGCGTGTGTAGTGCAATGGTGATCACCTGTAATGTGACATGAACCCAAGGTCCTCTCTATGGGTACCGAACTTAGCTATCAGCCTCTGCTCGGCCACTTTCCTCTGCTGCCTGTTCTGAAGTCCACCTTGGAGGATGGTCACCTGAAGGTCCGAGGCTGAATGTCCTGGACCAGAGGCATGTTGAATCCCTCACAACCTTAACAATCAAGACGACTGCTATTCTCTGACACAATGTGGAAGAGCTGCCAAAGGAGGTCATCATCACCTCTTGATAAGGAGCACTGTGATACCAAATTCATAGTAGGCAATCAAAGTGTCTGTGCTCCACTGGGAGAAGACTTCAGTCCACAAGCCACTACGAAACACCTACCCTCCCCTAAATATCCCTTCAACATCACAGCCCATGTCCTTGCAGATATACGTTTCTTTGTGCGGATATGACAGTGGCTCTGCATTGTTTTCCAGTACTTGCTGTGGACTGTTATGACTATCATATTTAGCTTTAAAATTCCTTATTATATTCAGCTTTTTTTAAGATTACAAAGAGTTCTTGATCAACTGGGTCAAAGGGCTGAGGAATGGCAAATGGAGTTTCATTTGGATAAGTGAGAGGTTTTGCATTTTGGTAAAACAGACAAGAGCAGGACCTATACAATTAATGGTGGGCCCTGAGTAGTGTGGTAGAACAGAGAGACCTGCAGTTCAGGTACATAATCCTTTAAACTTTGAATCACATGTAGATGAGGTGGTGAAGATGGCATTTAACACTCTTGCCTTCATTGCTCAGACCTTTGAGTCTAGGAGTTGGGATGTCATGTTGAGTTTGCACAGGACATTGATGAGGCCTCTTCTCGACTACTGTGTGCCGTTCTGGTTGCCCTGTTATAGGACTGACATTATTAAAGTGGAAAGGGGTTAGAAAAAAATTACCAGGATGTTGCTGGGAATGGAAGATTTGAGTTGTTAAGGTAGATTGGATAGGCTGGGAACTTTCTCACTGGAGTGTAGGACGTTGCAGGGCAACTGTATAGAGGGTTATAAAATCATGAGGGGCATAGATAAGGTAAAAAGCAAGGGTCTTTTCCCTAGGGTGGATGAGTTCAAAACTAGGGGGTATATTTTTAAGGTTAGAGGAAAAAGATTTATGAAAGACGTGAGGGATAACATTTTTACAGAGAGAGTAGATTTTTGTTTGTGGAATGAACTGCCAGAGGAAGTGGTCAATGCAGGTACAGTTACAGCATTTAAAAGACATTTTGATAAGTACAAGAATAGGAAAGGTTTGGAGAGATATGGGCCAAATTCAGGCAAGTGGGACATGTTTGGTTTGGGATTAGTTGGACTGAAGGGTCTGTTTCCATGCTGTATGCCTGTATGACTCTAAAGGAGCAATCAGTGAGCACAATGTAATCCTTAAAATTGCTTAAGACAATAATTTATTGTTTGCACTTGTGAGCAATTATTAACCACCATATAGAGTGAGATTTGAAAACATAGAGATAGCATTGCTTAATCAGTAAAGGCGTGAGTATTGCACTTGCCCCTTGCAGAGTTTCAAAGCAAATGCTGCAAACTCTGTCCCAATAAAGAAAACACTAAAATATTCCCAAAATTTTGCATGCAGTTCCAACCATTTGGCAAATCTATTGTGCAGTTAACTGTATACCTGATATAGCAAGTTTCAAACTTGATGTTTGTATTAATATGTGCATTTCTGTGAGTGTGCAGGTCCTCCTTAACACACCAATCCTCCCCCCCACCCCATTTCTTCATGTTCACTTTTACTGTCTTTGCCACTTCAATAACGCTTCTGCCTGTCCTATTTTGGTTCAGTCTCTTTACAACAATGTGCTGACTTTACCCTTAAAGCCCTTTAGAGTTGTTACGCTTTTGCTGGCCTTATACAATCCCCACATAGAGGCGTCCTCCCTGCTTTCAGAGTTCCCTGTCTCCTCCCATTCACAATGAGTTCCCACCCTACTATCTGCACTTTCTGCTGATAATTGTCACCAATCCTTTAGCAACTCTGTATAATGAAGCTCATCCCAAACTTGATTTGTCTGCTTTCTCTAGGACACTATGGACTGCTCTCTTTAAATTTCTTGAATATTAGCATCCAATTTCTTGTGTCCATCTCTCAGACTGACTTGATAGGACAGTCCCAATTCATTGTCTGACCTCTTCAGACTGACCTCTCAACAGCACCCCAATTCAGAATGTGTAATCTGCAGAGTGCTGGCACTTGACCTTGCGGACTGACCCTTTCTCAATCTTTGGAAGACATGGGCACAGATCCCCAGATTCACATAGGGCCAAGTGTTGGACTAACCCTAGCCAACCCCTGGAGTGGAATTGGACCAGCCCCTTGATTGACTGTGGCAGGCGTCCCTGGCTGACTGGAGCCAACTCTCATTCCACTAAATACTTGTGTCCCCTTTGACTTTCACACATTGTCATTTTCTTCAAGCACGTGCAGTGTGCTTTCTATAGTAAGCTGCAGTTCTAACATCTTTTTGTAAAGTGGTGTGTCTGACCCAAGCCCCCCTGCCCTCCAATGGTATATTACACTTCACGCTCCCCAACATCACAAACTGCCTGTTTCTCTTTGCTCTAAGAAAAGCCACAGAGACAGCCTGTCTCTAATTCAACACTAAAGACATTATGCACTAAAAAGCAGATTAAGACTCAGATGATACTTGGCTCTTACTCAGCGTTAATAATCCTGCATATAATGCCTAGCTGTCCTTCAGCACAAATCGACCTGCACAAGCATTAAATTCCAGCTACTTCTCAGCTCCAAAGTACATACTTGAAGCCCTGAGGTTATGGTAGAATTGAGACAAAACCAAGCATGATGATATTGTGAGCCTGATGTTTTGCCATCTCCAAGATAGACGGATGAAGGGACCAAGAACACTGTCCATCGACCATAAGACATAGAGTCACAGAGTTCAACCCGTCCATGTCAACCAGATATCCCAACCCAATCTAGTCCCACATGCCAGCATCAAGCCCATATTACTCCAAATCCTTCCTATTCATACACCCATCCAAATGTCTTTTAAATGTTGCAATTGTACTAGTCTCCACCATTTCCTCTGGCAGCTCATCCGATACACGTACCACCCTCTGCATGGAAAAGTTGCCCCTTAGGTCTCTTTTATATCTTTCCCCTCTCACCCTAAACCTATGCCCTCTAGTTCTGGACTCCTCCACCCCACAATAGACTTTGTCTATTTATCCTGTCCATGACCCCCATGAATTTATAAACCTCCATGAGGTCACCCCTCAGCCTCCGGCGCTCCAGGGAAAACAGCACCAGCCTGTTCAGCCTCTCTCTATAGCTCAAATCCTCAAATCCAAAACAGAAGGCAACATCCTTCTAAATCTTTTCTGAACCCTTTCAAGTTTCACAACATCTTTCCAATAGGAAGGAGACCAGAATTGCATGCAATATTCCAACACTGGCCTAACCAATGTCCTGTACTGCCAAAAGATGTCCTCCCAACTCCTGTACTCAATACTCTGACCGATAAAGGAAAGCCTTCTTCACTATCCTATCTACCTGCGACTCCACTTTCAAGGAGCAATGAACGTGCACTCCAAGGTTTCTTTAATCAGCAAAACTCCCTAGGAGCTTACCATTAAGTGTATAAGTCCTGCTAAGATTTGCTTTCCCAAAATACAGCACCTCGCATTTATCTGAATTAAACTCCATCTGCCACCTCTCAGCCCATTGGCCCATTTGCTTTATTAAAAACAAACCTAGGTGACCAGCACAGCCATTCTGTGATCAGCAATGGGCACTGACTAGACAAGTTGCCAGGAATCTGCCCCTGTTTTATCAGTTGAGTGTTTGAGTCATCATGTTTCTTGATTGAAGAGAGGAAGATTGAAATGCATTGTTAATAAGGTGAGTTTAGCTAATAATGAGAAGTAAATGTGTGAAAATAAGCTTCTTGCCACCTGAAGGCGAGATTCTGAACTTGCCATCTCAGTTTTGAGGAATTAATCAAGAATTATTCCTTGACGTCGAGAATCTGGTTTTAGGACTCTCGCCTATTAAATTATCGCTCACCATCATTCTTGCCACCCCAGAGAATGAAATTTCTGCCCACGTCAAAATATTTTAAATGTTAAAAATATTTTGTTTATTATGACAATAATTAGTGTACCAATGAAGTTAGTAAATAATTTAGTACAACTTGTTAAAGTTGTTTTTAATCGTTTAGAACAAAGTTACATATAGAAGTTTGGATGCAAAACCTTCATTAAATGCTTACTTTTCATGATAACCCATTTTTAGTTGGACCATTAAAACTCCACTAGGTTCTCACTCTTATATCAAGAACATTTTTCAACATAAACAATTTTATTTTAAAGTGTCACAGAATTCATGAAAGATAATTTGAGTAGAAGCTTAAAACAAAGCAATTTTGAGTGCAATTTGCGCACAATTTGTGGTCTTAGGGTTTACCTGGCTCTACTTGGCTGCATATGAGTTTCATCTCAGTTCACTGTTTCATTTAAACAAATAGAATCATTAAGAATTCCCTTATATTTAGGGGAAATATGATCAGGCATGGAGGTACAACTTAATATGTTTGATTTTGTAGAAAATCGATTCTACATCATGAAACTATTGTTTAATTGGATGAAGTGGACCATGCACTATTGGCTACCATCTAAATGCTCTCCACATCAGTGAACATAATGATCATGTGCACTTGAAAGTATCAACTCATGTTGTTATGTATTTGTCGGCTGTTCCACTTATGCAATGGTCTAATAAAGCCAAAAATGCAATGGTTAATTGAATAAATGATTAAGTTTTGGCACAATGAGAACAGAAAAATACTGCATAAAATATGTATACACCTCACTTGTTTTGCAAAATATATCCCAACAAGAAAATCCAAGATGCCCTATATAATGTGGAGTTTGGCCTCAAGTGCCATAAATCCCTTCTTATTATTTTTGACTATTATTTTCTCTACTTTTTACCCCTTCTCTCCTAAAGACGTTTTATAACAACTACTGGGGTAGACTTGTTGTTATATTGTAAGAAGTGTCTACCAGCTAGCAGTTAGTTTTTACATACATTTGTCAGCAGGTTATTCAATGGCTTTTAGCAAACAAAGCCCACTCCAATCATTATTTTCAATCAATATCTGTAGCACATTTTCTGGACAGCAGTAAAGAATACTTGTTACAAACTTAGAAACAGCTGGAAAAATTCAGCAGTTCTGGCAGCAAGTCTGGTCTGACTCGTCCTCAGAACTGAAGAGGATACTTATTATCCGACACTATGCGGGTGACACTTTAATAGATATTATTGCAGGTTGATATTATGACAACTGCCCAGATGTAAAATTGTCTTTTTGAATTAGGTTATCCACTATGGACATCAACAATTTTTTTATTTGCATTGATTTTTATTGATGGTTAATCTGCCATGCTGGGTCAGCAAATTAAAATTCAACCCTATTGTCAGCAACTATTGCAATCTCTGTCAGATCAATTAACATGAGAACAGATCACAATCAAAGCTGGATTTTTTCTGGGCTGCACCATGGTTCAATCAACAGGCTGGTCCAATACCACTCCAAGGGGTGTCAGTCAGACCCTTGGTCCTATGTGAGTCTGGGGATCATTTATCTGTGGACAAATAACATATTGATTAAATGTACTGGATTTACCAAAGGAAAGAAAAATCATCTTTCACATTCTAAGATTAAAATGATTGGTTATTCAAAATTTTGAAAAGTTAGTTTCAGGAGGTGAAGCATTATAAATAAGAGCTGTACACAAAGGAACTGCAATAGGGTTAAGTGTTGAGTTGTTGTCCTCTACCTTTGAATCTTTAATTTCGGATGAAATGCTATCGAAATCCATTCAGTGAAGGCCAAATTAATACCGGCTACAGTTGAGCAATTTAAACTCTGCTCCAGAGGGTTTAAAAGATACCAATGCATTATTTGAAGAAAATTGGGTTCTATTTGGGTCCTTCCTCCAAAAATAACACCTGGCAAGAAATTATTTGTGAATTTATTCATTTGTAATTTTTGGGCCCCCCTTTATGGAACTTTACTTACATAAGAACTGTCATAGTGATAACAATCCATTGGTTCTACTCATCTTGGGAAGACCTATAAACATCTTATTCATTCATGGGATGAGGGCATCACTGGTTAGGCCAGCATTTTTTATCCATCCCTAACTGCCCACAAAGCAGTTAAGAGTCAACAGATATGTTACAGATATAAAGCTGTAAAAGAAGGGAAAAGATGAAAGCTCTTTACAAAGTCATTCTTACTGGGAAGTTAGTTGATCAGCAAAGCCAAAGATAGGTTTTGCTGTACTTAGATAGGTTTGAAAATTTGTCAGGTAATATCCAAAAACTGGATTAAAACATTGAATTATATTGCATCAATCACAGACCAATGTGCAATTTCTTGTTACATAGGCAGTGTTTGCATTAAGCTACACGGAGTTTACAGAGTAGAAACAGGTCATTTGAATTATCAACAGTCTATGTCTATGTTGATGCTTCATACAAGATGCCACCTATTTACTTCATCTACTACTGTAAACGTATCCTTTTTACCTTTCTCCTTCATGTACAATTCTAACCTTCCCTTAAATTATTGATGCTAATTGTCACAACTACACTGGAAAGTAGCAAGATATAAATTCTAACCACTCTCTAAGTGAAGATGTTGCCCCTGGATTCCTTATTTGATTTATTAGTGATTACTTTGTCTTCATATTTCCAAGTTTCATAAATGAGAATGATTTATTTACACCTACTCTAGGTTTGAAATGAGAAAGTGTCTTAACTCTTTTTTTTCCCACAAATAGCAACATAATTATATGTTAACATGAGTTAACACCATTGTCTTAACTGTGAAGCTATAAAAAAAGCAAAACATCTGAAGTTTATGGTCATCACATCATTATAATATGAAATAAAGACTGACAGTTTATTCTTCATTAAGGAAGGGATAGTCTCAGGGAATGAGGACAGAACAAGATTAAAGGTTGGGAGATCAAAATTACTTGGATTCAAATGCAATGATGCAGTTAACATTTTCTAAAAATGGGAGGGGAATGTCCCTAGAAGGTTCAATGGAATTTTGCATTGAGTAGATCACTCAATCAGCTCAGGAAGATCCAATATTCAATGCTGATGCTGTTAGTTGGCTTCAGTGACAGTTCACAACAGACATCTGTAACTGCATTTCGATTGTCATTACTGTTCATTAACTGTTGATAAAAGTACACCTGCATGGGGGTTTGGACTGGACCATAATGACTTTTTAAGATTGAATAATGTGTAGATAGTAGGGGGATTATCATCAAGAAACCTAACATGTTCTGTTGTATATTGGTGTTATATTTAAAATTTCCAGAGCACTTCACAGGAATTTGACCAGGCAAAGATTGACTCTGAAACAAAGGATGAGCCATTAGGATGGGTAAGCAAAAGTTTGGTTTATATTTTTGGGAGCAACTTATGGGAGGAGAGAAGGACAGAACACTTTATGGAGGCAATTTCAAAACTTCTTGAAAATAGAAATTGACTGGGTATTTCCATCAACCCCCATGTTGCCCATGTTCCAAAATTCTTAGCTGGCTCTAAAGGCCATTTTTAATTACACATTTTAAAATACTGGGGTGAGGATTCTTGCATTTAGAAGAGCCATTCTTTGAATTGTATCCTTCTCTTGCTTTCAAACTCCAAGTCCTCCAACTGCCCCTCCAACTTTGGGAGAACAACCTGATATGGACATTGAGCCTGGCCTTTGGCCTGTAATTAGCTGTTCCATAAAGAATCACAATACATTACTGTTTCTGACATAGTTTGGGCTGCTGACCACATTTAAGCATAGTGATCAGTAGGCCTGAGGGGCTAATCTGTCCCCTCCACACTTCCTTTGTCTTGATGTCAATTGGTGATACCTCTTATTACCTCTTATTATTAAGGGCAAGTGGACTCAATTTTAATTCTTGGCAGAAGGAATTGAGAGAAGCAGGGAGGATGATCAAATTGCCATGAAGCAGTTAATATCTCCTTTCCCTCCCCAATCTTTCAACTGCAATTTAAATTGCAAGTAGCAGGAACACCACTGCAGTTCAATGCCTATTTCAGTTCTGACGATGATGACCAACCTGCCAATATTGTCAGAGATATGAATGTCAGAGTAGGAGCAGCTTCAACACCATTGCCTTTAGGGACAATAGCCAGACAAAGCAAGACAAGGCCCAGATGGGTAAGAATCTAATTTGTTCGGTTTCCTTGTGGGCCAGGTAAAGCAATAGTGATCAACTGAGGCCCACAAAAATTTCGTGGGTCCCCCTTTTCTCAGGGTCCTGTCTCTTCTGATCGAGATTTCCTTTTCTGAGCCTCAATCCCATTGTTCTTGTTTCTAATGCTAGCTTACTGATTCCAAAATTCCTCCTCACTTCTTTAACTTCTGCAGACAGGAGTGCCACTGTCAATGTATATATGAGCATTCAAGATAAAATCTCACCATGTTTGGCTTGGAATGTAAATTTAATGCTGGTCCCAATCCCTGTACACATTTAGGAGAGTAATTAAATGACATTGCAATTGAATTATTGTTATTGCAATGTCTTGTTTTCTACTCTCACATTTACGCACACTTTTATTATTTAAATCTTTATTTTTCTTTCTTCATACACTCCTTTTTACTTCATAAAACACTTGACAATAAGCAGCCAGAAGTATTTGACTGTACTGTACAAATCTGTGTGTGATATGATTTTCAGGAAATGTTGTGACAGCACTTCCATGACATAGACCCATACAGCGTGAGCATCAAATAGTTTGCAATACAATTGCAGCTATCCTGTGGTCATCTGTTTTTAATAGTTCAAAATGACCCAAATGATTTCCTGCACCATCGCTCATAGTAATATAGTATTTGCAACACAGTTGTACTGTTAAGCTGCTAATCTGACATATTACATTACAGCAACTTCCAATTAGTCGCTGGAGGGAAGAGATTTAAATAGGTCCTGAGGTCAATTAGAAGCTAACTATTGGTGTTGTTGGCTGTTATTTTTATCTGAGACAAAGAGCGACTTTGTTATCTCAACATCTCTTCTAAAGAGTGGGCCCAAACGCCAAAAGAAATCATTGGATTTCCACTATATGTTTTCTTAATAATTATTTGGTTACTGTTTCTATGAAACACAACATATAAAGCTTGATATGTGGAGAGTGAAAAGCTCTCTGGAAATTTTTATATTAATTGAAAATTTGAAAAAGGGGTGCACCAAGGATCTGGGTATAATTCTACCCCTGGTTGGATGCCTGTACAGAGTTCTTCATTCTCCCTGCTTGGGTTTCCTCTGCGTGCTCCAGTTTCCTCCCACAGTCCAAGGATGTGCAGGTGGGTGGATTGGCCATGTTAAATTGCCCATGGTGTCAGGAGTGTGCACGTTAAGAGAATTACAGCTATTTCCAATTAGTCGCTGTAGGGAAGAGATTTAAATAGGTCCTGAGGTCAATTAGAGACTAACTATTGGTGTTGTTGGCTGTTATTTTTTATCTGAGACAATGAGTGACTTTGTTATCTCAACAGCTCTTCTAAAGAGTGGGTCCAAACGCCAAAATTAGCCATGGGAAATGCAGGATTACAGAGGGAGGGTGGAGGGTTGAGTCTAGATGAGATTCAGATCAGAGAATTGGTGCAAACGATGGGCCAAATAGCCTGCTTCACATTGTACGGCTGTACAAACAGGAAGGCTGGAAGAACATGACCATGGATTGCTACACGTCTAATGTTTTGCACCAGTATATTGTCAAAATTGGTTTCTGCTGAGCCATCTGGAATGCCTTGGAATTCTCTTCCAAACATGCTTCTTGCTGGTATTAGTTTAGGTTATGAACATCATGTAGGAAGGGATGATCTTTAGCAGCAATTATGCATATGGACATCCTTACTGATTGATTGAGCCATGATTGGCTTGGCTGTAATTGATTTCACTGTCAGGTATCCCTCATTGTTCAAAATCATATGGATAAACATTTACCAGGGAAAAGTTTGAAGATACGTGTCTCCGTGAAACAGTATCTTAGTAAGAGAATAATGTCTTCAGCAGAAGAAATAAAAGAGAGAAAATTGGTGATGAATGAAAAGATATTTTCTGTGCAGAATCTTTCTGTAGTTCCTCTTTCTACAGGCACATAAGCATCTCTGCTCAGTGTCTCTCCTGCTACATCATAAATTGTAGCTGTGGATTCAAAGCATTGGACACTGTGGGGTGAGCAGTGTTCTGTTAATGCCTTAAGGTAGCAAACTTTAGAAGTAATCAGAGGTTCTCTTTAACAACATATGATTATTGACACTTTCATGAATAGTGTGAGAGGTTACAAAATATACTTCTTTTCTATCATCGCTGCTCTTGCCAGAACAACCTCCTGTAAATTGTGACATATAATTTACCAATTTCTACCTTTTATTACTTGTATACTTTTATTACTTGGCCGACTCTTCTGTCACACTGAAAGTTTATTGCATGTGGTGTGGCATGGTGGCTTAGTGGTTAGCACTACAGTCTCACAGCATCCTGGTTCAATTCCAGCTTTGGGTGACTGTCTGTATTGGAGTTTGCAAATTCTCCCAAAGTCTGCATGGGTTTCCTCCTGCAGGCCAGGTGAATTGGCCATGCTACGTTGCCCATAGTGTTGGGTGCATTTGTCAGAGGGGAATGAGACTGGGTGGATTACTCTTTGGAGGATCAGTGTGGACTTGTTGGGCTGAAGGGCCTATTTACACACTGTAGGAAATCTAATCTATTTTCTTTGTGCCTATTCTACCCTGTTGCATCCATCCCCTTAAAGCCTTAAGGAATGTACATAATGTTTTAAAATAAATTCAATCTTACTGTACTGCATTCCTGAAGAAGGGCTTATGCCTGAAACGTTGATTCTCCTGCTCCTTGGATGCTGCCTGACCTGCTGTGCTTTTCCAGCAACACATTTTTCAGCATCTTACCGTATTACCCAGGTTAATTAAAAATGTAGTCTTCTGGAAGTGATTATAAATGCCTCTTTGTTTGGTAGTTCTGAAAGGGTTAACAGTCCCCCTCATTTATGCCACAGTTCTCTCGATCTCTTGCCTTGGACTCAGAAGCTGCGGAGAGCAACATAGGAGGAGGTGTAGATCTAGCATTGGTCTCTCTAACTTGAAATGACCAGAAAACCACTATGAAATTACCATTTTCCTTCTCACACACTGCAACAAATCGCAATGACTGGCCACATGGTTCTCAACTGTTGACGAAAGGAAATTGTTGTGATTTCTGCTTGTCTCTTACTTCAACTACAAAAAGGTCTATTCATGTCAGCTAATTCTGGATCAAGGGAAAACATCATGAGAATGGCCTGATCCTAACACGCACGCCACAAGTTTCAATGCAGTAAATTTTCAGGATTTTATAAGAGGATTTAATACTGTCAAAGTAAACTGAATTCCATGGTTCAGGCTCGGTAAGTGAGACCTACTGTTGCATCCTTATCCTGTACAATGTCTTTTTTCAAATGGGAGCAGGATAAATGATCAGTTTGTGTTTACGGTTGTCCATGTGCATCATTTTCAAACCAATTTTGTGCAAGCAACCAGCTTCCTAACACCGATGAAATTCTTATAAGTTAGTAAAAATAATGCTTGCTAACCTATTACCTCTTCAAACCTTAGTATTAGTGTTGTTGATGGCTTGGAAGATCAATTGAGAAGTTTCAAAATTCAGCTTTTCCACTGGCTGTAGTCGGTGTGAGATGGCCTCCTCTGGGTGGCCTCATTATTGAGAACTTTCCTATACTAAAGTGACGTGAAATGGTTGCACAGTACTTATAGTGCTGCCTTGTCTTGATGGAGCACACAAACCATCACAAGACACCCATACAAGATAGGCAATAGGATGGTGCCATGATTATTATTCTCTGTCATATTCACTCTTTTTTTTCTATGACATGTTGCTTTGCACTATAAATAATCAATAAATTATATGGAGCTATTAATTACAAAGTTTCCTTTTACCCTACATATGTCTTATGCAAGTGATGGACAAAAGTGTTTTTAAGTGAAGCACTGCTGTTAATGGTGTTTTATTTTCTAGGAGTAGAATTTTGGTAAATTGCCTTCAACTGCCATTTAGACTCAGATGTAAAGATCATTCAGAAAGAGTGGCCTGCAGTGTTTTTATGAAAGAACAACATTGCCCTGCTGCCCCCAATGTACAATGTTGTCCGACTGGCTACCTGGATTGTGAGTGACACCGAAATATAAAGGTCAACTCGTTACATTCCACAGAACCAATCTTCAGATTCATTTTTTTTTTGTAGATATTTTTATTGAAATTTAACATTTTTGCAAATTTACAAAAATAAACAAAACTCTCAAATACAAACATTGATGTACAATTAAATCATATATACAATAGTCATAATTTAACAAAGAAAAGAGAAAGAAAGAAAACAAAAAAAGAAAAAAAAAGAAACGAAAAAAGAAAGAAAAAAAAAACTCAACTTTCTACTAATCTAACCTATAACTAACCAGAGTGTATACCTAAGTCTCTTACATGCTCGGAATGTATAAACATCAAATATAATAAAACCCGTATTCGCGCAGGATTCCTCTCCCAAGGGGCCCCGGAGCAGCCCGGTCTGAAATCTTCACTAAATAAAAGCCCTCGTTAGGATAGCCGAAATATCTGCATTTATATAATTCAAAAAGGGCTGCCATATTTTATAAAATAATTCAGTCTTTCGGTGCACCATATTTGTGAGGAAGTCAAGGGGGATATATTCCATAATTAATCTGTGCCAATTTGAAAGTCCAGGGGGGCCCTCAGCCACCCAGTTCACCAAAATATTTTTCCTTGCACAGAAAGAGAGAATAGAAAATAGTCTCTTCCCATGCATATCCAGAGATGAGAGGTTCGAAAAGCCCAAAAGGAGAGATACAGGGTCCACCCTAATTTCCGTTCCTAAAATTTCTGTCAGGGTATTTGCCACTTTAGTCCAGTATCTGCGGATTTTCTGACAAGTCCACAGACAATGTACAAGAGTACCCACCTCTATTTTGCATTTGGGACACATTGGAGATGCTCCTGCCTTAAATTTTGCCAGTCGAGCCGGAGCTATATGGGCTCTATGAAGTATCTTTAGTTGGATAGCCTGAGTTCTGTTACAGATAGCAATTCTTCTAGCATTTTCCCAAATGTCATTCCACATATCCTCAGAGATTTCTAGCCCCAAGTCCTGCTCCCATGTTTTAAGCAGGTCATCCATGTCTCCTGAGACTCCATCATGTAGCAAATGGTATATAGTACTAACGGAGGATGCCCCCGCTGGTCGTAAGACATTACGTTCTCTCAGATTCATTTTTAAGGAGAAGGGTTACATATTATCCTTTCCACATAGATAGATGTTAATCTTGAGAAATAAAATTGTTTTCTGCTTTAATTACCTGGGGTCTAGACTGGGTTTACTGTGGACGAGAAACTCAATGTTTTACCCATCTGATTTACTTCAATTTAAAGTTCAGAAATTTTTGTTCCTTTCGCTCTAGTACAGCCTTTCTATTTCCCTCAGTAAGACTCTCAATGTAGCTCCAGTAGTTCCAAGTTATGGTAAAACAAATAACTGATTATGCTGAAGATCTGATAAAAATAGAAATTGCTGGAGAAACTCAGCAGGTCTGGCAGAATATGTCGAGAGAAAG
Source organism: Hemiscyllium ocellatum (assembly GCF_020745735.1). Taxonomy (NCBI): domain Eukaryota; kingdom Metazoa; phylum Chordata; class Chondrichthyes; order Orectolobiformes; family Hemiscylliidae; genus Hemiscyllium; species Hemiscyllium ocellatum. The sequence continues at coordinate 18,165,136 of NC_083417.1, read as the reverse complement.
CAGAGTTAATGTTTAGAATCCAGTCATCCTTCTTCAGAACTGCTCAAAATTTTAATCAGAATAGTGATATTCTCACAAAGGAGAGAAATTGACAAACAATATTTCAGTTAGATCCATTGTAACTGGCAAAAAGATGAGACTTCTAATCCATTGATCTGATCTAGATAAAAACCTAGGCCTCGGAATTAAAAAGACAGTTCATGAGCTCAGAATATAACAACTACGCAACCTATTCCATGAAATCTAAAAAGTGGACAAATTTGATCATAAACTAAACAGGAATTGAGTATACCTGTGCAAACTAGAAGTTCCAATGAAAATGATGACTCTAATTAATGAGTAGGATGTTGCCGTCACTAAACTTTCACCTAGCCGTAAGTCTTTTTATGAAGCAACTATTCTATGTACAGAACAGGTATCTGTGCATGTTCTTAACTTAACTAATTAATGAGCAATGCAGAGTCTGAACTTGGATTTGTCAGTCAGAATATTGATGGCATTTGTTTATTTATACATTTTACTTCTTAAAAATCTCAAGCTACAGCTAAAATCTGAAGGGCTGACATTCCACACGCAATTAAGTTTCAGCAGGAGGTAGATTATTTGGCAATAATTAAAACTTACCACAGTAGTAAAAAGTTACTTGCACAGACAAACTCTAACCTTACCTGAAGCATTTAGGGATTGCAAATGCATGCTATTCTATGTGTTTCAATGACAAATCTCCTATTCAGCTACTGTGCACTTTTTGAGTATGGTAACTCAGGCACTAATGTCTAGATGCTCATGTCTGACTATTATGTAAAGTCACTGTAGTCACCAGACCATTTGGCTACTCTCCCATTAAAGGAAGAGAGACACTGGTGATGTTTTAACCTGAGGGTCACCACACCTCATGCGAGAGAAGAGTTTGAGGACAGTTTTCTCAGTAACCTCAGCCAGTATGGGAATTGAACTCACTCTGTAGGCATCATTCTGTATCATAAACCAGCCAGCTGAGCTAATGGACTCCTGACATTTCACTATATATGTGGAGTCACTGGATTGTGCATTGCCATGTAAATAATGGTAAGTGCTGGGAGAACCTTAGGACTACATGATACTTTATAACATGAAGGAGATCACTTGGACCACTGAGACCATGCCAGCTCTCTGCAAAAACAATTGAGTTACCACGACGCCACTATTTTTTCCTTTCTTGCTGCAAAATGTTTTCTCTTCAAATAAATTTCCTTTCGAAAATGACAATTGAAGCTACCTTGAACACCCTTTCAACAGTGCATTCCAGATAGTCTTCTCTCAGAATCACAGTATCACAGATTTGTTGCAGTACAGAAGGTGGCTATTCAGCCCATCGTGCCTGCACCAGTTCTATCACCTTGTGCCAATCTCCTGCCTTTTCCCCATATTCCTGCACACATTTGCTGTCCAAATAATCATGCAATACCTCAGTTGAACCAGCCTCCACCACATTTCCAAGCAGTGCATTCCATACCCTAACTAAGATTTTCCTCACATCAGTGAGTCCCTTTCTCACTGCACGCCCCAGGTCATCTCCTCTGCCCAGAAGCTCTTCAGCCACGTTCTCAAACAAGGATTTCAGTGAGTCCCTCTCTCACTGCACATCCCAGGTCATCTCCTCTGCCCAGAAACTCTTCAGCCACGTTCTCAAACAGACTCGCTAACACACCTCCTTCCTCAGGACCTGACTACAGAACCGACTAATCCTGCACGGACTCCGGACTACGTTCAGACCAACAAAATTTTGACCCAACCAGGACAACCAGTACCTACAACAAATCCGAAGCCTCCAGCATCAGACCTCCCCCCGGATCCTCCGCTCCACACTTGCAGCCATGCGTCGCTACCTACATTCCCTGCAATTAGACCTACCCCAGCTCAGGACAACACTCTCACAGACCTGCAAAGGACCTCTACTGTTCTTCATCCACAGAAGAATCCATACACTAAACAAACAGTTCTTTCTAGCCACATTGGAAATTAAAGACAGTAAGTATCAAAAGCTTTCATGTACTTACCCCCACACTCCGGATTCCTCAACCGTTCCAGAATCTTCCACTGGCCTCCAAAATCACTCTGGCACCATTAACCACGCGGCCACTACAGCGCCCGCGGCAGCAACCGCCACCGTGTACCATGACGTCACTTCCGCCCTCACCGGCCTTGCAGCCTCCGCGATCGCCGGCCAGACAACCGCCTCCACGATCGCCAGGAAGACCCATCGCCGACAGATTCGAGGCCTCCGTGGGGTCCACGCCTGTCGGGAACACCGTTTCTGCTGTTGCCGCAGCCACTTCCGCCCCCAGTGACAGCACTCACCTGCACAACCACCACGCCGCATGCGTCTCCGCCCCCACGCTGACCTCCGTCACCACGCCTAACTCCGCCCCACGCCCATCTCCGTCACCACGCCTAACTCCGCCCCCACGCCGACCTCCGTCACCACGCCTAACTCCGCCCCCACACCCATCTCCTACACCACGCCTAGCTCCGCCCCCACGCCGATCGCTGTCAACATGCTTAACCCCACCCCCACGCCGATCTGCGCCCGCACTCCTAACCCCGCCCCATGCCGATCTCTGTCCCCGCCCCCACTCCCAACCCCGCCCCACTCCCAGCTCCAGCCCCATAGCAGGTCCTAGCTCCCAGCCCTGCAGTGTTTTCACCATCCCTCCAGACCTTCCCCTCTCTGAGGATGAAAGATCAGTCCTCAGCAGAGGCCTCACCTTCATCCCCCTACCCTCTCAGATTAACGAGTTCAACACGCAGCGAGACATCGAACAATTCTTCCGCCGCCTTCGCCTCCACGCCTACTTCTTCAACCAGGATTCTTGCCCACCCCCTGATGACCCTTTCTCCCACCTCCAACACACCCCATCCACCGGGACACCCCGTGCTGGCCTCTTACCTGCCCTCGATCTCTTCATAGCCAACTGCGCCGTGACATTAACCGCCTCAACCTCTCCACCCCTCTCATCCACTCCAACCTCTCACCCTCGGAACATGCAGCCCTCCACTCCCTCCGTTCCAACCCCAACCTCACTATCAAAACGGCAGACAAGGGAGGAACGGTAGTAGTTTGGCGTACCAACCTTTACACCGCTGAGGCTAAACACCTGCTCGCGGACACCTCCTCCTACTGCCCCCTTGACCATGACCCAACCTCCCACCACCAAACCATCATCTCCCAGACCATCCATAACCTCATCAGCTCAGAGGATCTCCCATCCACCGCCTCCAACCTCATAATCTCACAACCCCGCACCGCCCATTTCTACCTCCTGCCCAAAATCCACAAACTTGACTGATCCGGCCGACCCATTGTCTCAGCCTGCTCCTGCCCCACAGAATTCATCTCTGCATACCTCAACACGGTCCTGTCCCCCTTAGTCCAAGAACTCCCCACCTACGTTCGAGACACCACCCATGCCCTCCACCTCCTCCATGATTTTCGCTTCCCCGGTCCCCAACTCCTTATCTTCACCATGGACATCCAGTCCCTGTACACCTCCATTCCCCATCACGAAGGACTCAAAGCCCTCCGCTTCTTCCTTTCCCACCGTACCAACCAGTACCCTTCCGCTGACACCCTCCTTCGACTGACTGAACTGGTCCTCACCCTGAACAACTTCTCTTTTCAATCCTCCCACTTCCTCCAAACCAAAGGAGTAGCCATGGGCACCCGCATGGGCCCTAGCTATGCCTGCCTCTTCGTAGGATATGTGGATCAGTCCATCTTCCGCAGCTAAACTGGCACCACTCCCCACCTTTTCCTCCGCTACATCGATGACTATAATGGCACTGCCTCGTGCTCCCACGAGGAGATTGAACAGTTCATCCACTTTACCAACACCTTCCACCCTGACCTCAAATTTACCTGGACCATCTCAGACTCTTCCCTCCCCTTCCTAGACCTTTCCATTTCTATCTCGGGCGACCGAATCAACACGGACATTTACTACAAACTGACCGACTCCCACAGCTACCTAGACTACACCTCCTCCCACCCTGCCCCCTGTAAAAACGCCATCCCATACTCCCAATTCCTTCGTCTCCGCCGCATCTGCTCCCAGGAGGACCAGTTCCAATACCGTACAACTCAAATGGCCTCCTTCTTCAAAGACTGCAATTTCCCCCCAGACATGATCGACGATGCCCTCCACCGCATCTCCTCCACTTCCCGCTCCTCCACCCTTGAGCCCCGCCCCTCCCATCGCCACCAGGACAGAACCCCACTGGTCCTCACCTACCACCTCACCAATCTCCACATACATCCGTTGTCATTTCTGCCACCTCCAAATGGACCCCACCACCAGAGATATATTTCCCTCCCCTCCCCTATCAGCATTCCGAAAAGACCACTCCCTCCGTGACTTCCTCGTCAGGTCCACACCCCCCACCAACCCAACCTCCACTCCCGGCACCTTCACCTGCAACCGCAAGAAATGCAAAACTTGCGCCCACACCTCCCCCCTTACTTCCCTCCAGGGCCCCAAGGGATCCTTCCATATCCGCCACAAATTCACCTGCACCTCCACACACATCATTTACTGCATCCGCTGCACCTGATGTGGCTTCCTCTATATTGGGGAGACAGGCCACCTACTTGCAGAACGTTTCAGGGAACACCTCTGGGACACCCGGACCAACCAATCCAACCACCCTGTGGCTCAACACTTTATCTTCCCCTCCCACTCCACCGAGGACATGCAGGTCCTTGGACTCCTCCATCGCCAGACCATAGCAACACGACGGCTGGAGGAAGAGCGCCTTGTCTTCCGCCTAGGAACCCTCCAACCCTCCTCATTTCCCCTCCCCCACCTTGTCTCAGTCAAATCCCTTGAACTCAGCACCGCCTTCCTAACCTGCAATCTTCTTCCTGACCTCTCTGCCCCCACCCCCATTCTGGCGTATCACCCTCACCTTGACCACCTTCCACCTATCGCATTTCCAATGCCCCTCCCCCAAGTCCCTCCTCCCTACCTTTTATCTTAGCCTGCTGGACACACTTTCCTCATTCCTGAAGAAGTGCTCATACCCGAAACGTCGATTCTCCTGCTCCTTGGATGCTGCCTGACCTGCTGCGCTTTTCCAGCAACACATTTTCAGCTCTGATCTCCAGCATCTGCAGTCCTCACTTTTTCCTCACATCACCCTTTCTTCATTTGCACATCGCTTTTAAACCCTGCACATCACTTTAATTAACTTTACTCACTTGAATAAAAAACTTTTCTTATGTTATCTATGATTCTTTTGCCCATCATTTTAAATCTGTGTAAATTAGTTCTCAGCCCTTCCGTATATGGAATTGTTTCTCTATCCATTCTGCCCAGGGCTTTCATGGAGCATCTAAATAAAATCTTTTCCAATATTTGTTTTGCTAAGGATAAACGCTGAACTATTGCAGAACTTCAGAACTGATGACCCTCATCCATGTCTAAATATTTTCTGCAGCCTCTGAGATTGTCCTGCCTAATGTGAATTGGTCACATTACACACAGTTATAGTTGAACTAGTGTTTACAAAAGTTCACCATAAGTTTTTGCTTTGGCACTCTACACCTATATTCATAAATCTTAGGAAAACCTATTTTCTCAATCTGCATTGCAGTCCTCAATAATTTGTGCACGTATAATCCTAGGTCTTTAGGTCCTGCATTCCATTTAGAATTATGCTCTTTAGATCATCTCTTTTCTCTCATCTGCCATAATATATCACTTTGCACTTCTCTGAGTTCAATTTCAACTTCTTTATGTCTATTCACTCCACCCTGCCTATGATTAGCTGAAGTGTATCACCATCCTTCCCACAATTCACCACATTTCTAGGTTTTGAAAATTGTATCCTGTAGGCCTAAGTCTAAGTACAGTAACTGGTAATTCTTGTGCTGACCATTAGGGAATTGCACTGTGTACCTTTCTGCAGACCACCATACAATGTTGCATCACCTGTTCCCTGAAGTTTGAGGCTGTTGTTATCCTTACCATGTTTTCTACAGACAATTTGTCCCATTAAGTCCAGGGTCATAAAATATCTCCGCTTAATTTCTGAACCAATACTATCGCGGTTTGGTTGGTGACATTGGATCTATAGCAAGAGAAATAATGTTGCTGCTATTATAGTCAATTTCTGTTAACTGATTAATTTGCTTTACATACGACTTTATTACTTGTCAAAAGGATCACAATAATTTTGGTATTAAATTTCTCGTGTACAATTTATTGCATGCTTTTAATTATGATGCAATCATGCTGAGAATGTAAACCACTTCATATTTTTATGAATTTGACTGACTGGAATTTGATGGAAATGATACAAGCCATTCAATAAGTGACTGCATTGCAGGGGCCACACACATTATTAAAAGGGAAATAACAGCAAAGAGAAAACAGTTTGTTTATTAACATTTGTACACAGCTACAGTTATTCAGTTAACATGACTGAATAGTTGCAATTAGTATACACAAAATATTTACTTCTCTCAAACATGCTCAGAGACTTCTAATTGTTCAACTGTCTGTTGGATCTGGCACGTGAACAAAAAGTCAGTAGCAGATGTGGAAAAACAGCTCTTACATGATCGAACAAGGGTTAAGACTGGACATTAGCTTAAATGCCAAACGCAAACATCATTGCATCAGTACAAACTAGGTCTGCTTCTGGTTGAGGGGGGGGCAGCATGAAAAATTAGTCCTGTCATTTCCATGATCATTTTGCAGTCCTGCAGTGGATCCTGTGCCATGCTCTTTTCAGTGGTGGTACGAGTGACCTTCACATACCACTGGGACCAAATACCATTTTGAAATAATCATATGCTCCAGACAGACTTCCCTTCGAAAATGCTCAGTGTCTCTCAAATGTAAACTGCAGCAATGCACTGTATTTAGAGGGAAAATCAGCTTGGACCACTCAGGCTCAAGGAAAATGTTGCATCTTACCAAGGAAAATGCTCTCTATTTCAGAGATGCCAATCCCGGGGGCCATTGATTAGACAAAAGGAGAGATGTCATGTTGCCAATGGGTTGCAAGGATGCAGAGAAGCCTCTAGATAGGCTGGAAATTCAGAGGATCAGCAGAGGAGCAGTACGCTGCATGTCTTCAGAACTCTCAAGGAAATGGTTTAATGATTCATCAGAGTAAGTGTCGTAAGGCCAGTAGATCCAGTGCTGAAGAGCTCACCAAGAAAGATATTGTGAGTGCTGAAACTCTGAAACAAGTACAGAGACTAGTGGAGAATTTTAGCAGGTTTGGCAACATCTTTGGAGAAAGAAACATTTTGAGTCCAGTATGACTTTTCTTCCGAACTGTAAGGTGGTTAGATAACGTTATTTCTTCATACTTCTCACAGACATGCAGCAGGGGCAAGGGGATCAGAAGATGTGGACATCAAGTGGAAAAGTCAAAGCGGTTGGTGGAAGGGACTTAGAGATGTAAAATGGGTGTAAATTAAGCAGTGAAATAATGGGTAAACAAAACACAAACAAGACAAGGCCATTGGGGGATTTAGGGGATGAGTTGTTGATGGCTGCAGTGCAGAATGTAAGAAAAATGGAGAACAGACATCATGTGGTCAGTTTCTGAAATTACAGAATTCAATATTGAATTTGAAAGACTGGAAAAAAATCTAAATGGTGAGAATAGGAAAAATTTAAAAAAAAAAGAAAGCACTCATGAAATGTAAGAATTTGTTAAGCATTTAGATATGTACAGATATTACATTCAGGAAACTTGTGATACTGATAAGATTGGAGGGATGTGCTACTATCTCCTTTTTATAATTCATTCAGGGTTGAGGGGTTCACTGGATGGACCAATATATATTGCCATTCCTAATGGTCCTTCAGAATGTGAGCTGCTTCGTGAAATGCTGCAACCTATTTGGCTAAAGTACCTTAAATGCCATCAGAGAATGAGTGCCAGGAGTTTGATCCAACGACGCTGATGTAATGGTGATTTACTTCCAAGACAGCGTATTGTGGGTGGCTTTTGCAGAAACTTAGCTGAAGCTTCAGTAGCCTGAAAATTTTCTTGGCTCTTATATTTTCTGGTGACTTAAGAAAAAAAAGATGAGACAAGTGACTTTGAAAATTTAAAAATGCACTTGGAATTATGTAACACCATTCATAGATTCCACCTCTTAGCCCATGAGGTGTACTCATTGTGATGCCAATAAGTACAGGAGCCAGTTTATGCATAGATATTTTCCTCAAGCTGCAATGAGGTAAATGAGTAGACAATTTTGATTTGGTAATGATGGTTCAGGGATAAATATCAACTCAGACTGCAGAGGATGCTTCTTGTGCCATTTAAAAAGTGCCATGGATCTTTTTATGTCCACTTGATCATGAATTAAGGTTGGTAGAAAGGGCATCTTTTTCAGTATTTGCATACTTCCTCTCCTTGAGAGAATTCATGTCGGCCAAGTTACTTCCCATTCAATCTTGAGACATAAAGTTCCTTAACCAAGCATAACACTTGCCTAAAAAGTCACGATCCAGGCATAAAATGTTCCCTACTTATCCAATTTTCTGAAGTTTTGGACATTAAATACAGTCAACCCACTGCCAAAGGCCGCAGCACACTTCAGAAATGTAATCACATTTGTGCAAAATATATGCCTCGGTTCAGTATTTTTCTGTTTTCATTTTTGATTGAATTGCAGAATGCATGTTTTAATGGGCTGTGGCACAAAGATTTGCCAAAATGCATTTATCTACAGTTTGTAGAAATCCAGGTTTAAGCAAAATCCTGATTCAAGCATAACATTTCTTGGCAATGTTGTGTTTATCAGAAATCAAATGATCGAACGTCAGAATCCTGTGGCATTTTCAGTCAGTAAGAAAGTTCAATTTCATAACAAATTGGCCAATCCTCTAATTACAACTTAATTAGGAAAATGGTTCTCAGTTTTGCACATTTTTTTTCCCCTAGGTGCCAGTGTTGTAATTTATTCATTATCACTCACAACACCAGCTCTGGATTGTCTCAATCAGTGACAGGAGAATTGCACTTTTCCATGGAGAGCCAGCTATACCAAAAATACCAATTTTTACTTTTTTGTAATAATTAGTGGTCTCTTTTTTTTTACTTTCCTTGCCCCTGGTTGATTTAAATGATAATCTTTGAGTACTTTTTCATTTCTTACTGAACCTGCCAGCACTTTTTCTTCTGTTCTTGGGCCAGCCTTTACTTATTAAGTGAGACAAGCAGACCAGAAATGCTCTAGACATTTGGAAAATCTGATTTCCTACAGGCTATTAGGCTAGTTGCCATACCTAACATTACAATTGTACTTCCAGGAAATATAGTCAGCACTTAATTATCTTCTGGAGGACATCATTCCCCCAAGGGATCCCTTGGTAAAATTCAAGAGATCCTTTCTTTGGCAGGTGAATGAGTCATTCATTAAGACAAATAGGAAAAACTCCATTACCAAGATGAACAAGAGATCTGTTGCTTTGTGAGATAGAATTAATACCAAGTTCAGAGTCAATGCTCCCTCCTTCCTCATTCAATATGGATAATGCCATTGACAATAAGAACATAAGGAACAATGGAACTACAAAAGACCTGTCCAGAACTTTCAACTTAAGAGCTGGAATACGTTGTTTCACCCAGTGTGCAAGCAATATTGTTAGCTGAAAATGTGTTGCTGGAAAAGCGCAGCAGGTCAGGCAGCATCCAAGGAACAGGAAATTCGACGTTTCGGGCATAAGACCTTCTTCAGGATGTTTTTATATAGTTTTTTTTGAGGGATGTTGATGTCTCAAAGCTTTGCTTGGTCAGGGTTTCCTGTGGTTATGTGTACCTCTTAATTATCTAGAATATTTGATCAACTGGCAAACGTCTGGTCCCATAGGTACCGGTTAATTAAAAAGTGGTGCTTCCTCTCTTGTATTACTTATCCCCCTCTGGGTGATAATATCTGAGCGAATGAATGGAAAAGAGAAAGCAAACAAAATAGAGAGTGGGAACAGCTCGGCGAACAGAACCACAACAACGAGCATCCGAGCTACAAATCTTCACACAAACCTTGAACAGAGAGTGGGATCAAAGAATTTTGGACACTGGAGCAGATATTGCTGAAGGCTTTAAAAAAAGACCCAGCTTCTAATCTGCTATTATTGCCCCAGTTTTTAAATAATTGGGTACTTCATGGTTCTGATTAGTGATGATTCATCAATGGTGGCTGAATTTTCTCCTATTTGGGATGGACATTTACTGCCAAAGGAAATGGCTGGATTTTCTCCTGTTGGAGATGGACATTGTTTGAAACTTGTGTGGTGTAAAGGTTGCCGGCTATTTATGTGTCCAAGCCAAGATTTTGTCCAGATATTGTAACATATGGGCATGTTTTTTCATTGACTGAGGTTCTCATGTGCACAAAGAAATCCTTTGCTTCTTACAAGCTTTAAAAATATGAATGCCTTCTTATGTGAAAGCTGCCATGGAATTGTCAGCTGTTGTGTTTAAATAGATTTTTGAACTTATTTTTCACAAATAATCCAAACATAAAAAGTTTAGAAAGCAATGGTTTGTACAGCACTTTATAACACTAAAATTTGAGATATCTTGTCAAGACAATTTGCGCTGCATTTCATAGATGTAAATGTGATCCAAAGAATATTTAATATGAACAATCCTATTTTTCCAACTTCAATATAGGACCTTTAATGAACTCCTGTCATAACTCCACCGGTGTCCAGCAAATAAGGTTGGACTTTGGATAGATCTTTATCCAATTGTTATTATGGAATTCCAGACAGCATTGTGGGGGATAGTGGTTCCACCAGCCTTTAAACTACCCCGTCAAAGAAAATGGGGCATTACAAAATCGAGGATGTACAAGCTTTCAGGATGATGTAAGTGAACCTACTGGTACAATTCCATGTAAGGAAAAGTGTTCAGGCTCTGGGGATGGAGACAGTTTTGAATGAATTTTGGTATTGCTTAATTTGCACACTATGTTGAGGAAGGACAATTATTATGGTCATTAGGCCTCTGGAGAAGTTATGTTGGGGGAGCAGGGGTGAGGACAAGGAATCAATGGCTAGGTAGCACACAGTATCTGGCCACATTGCATGGGAATAATCTGAGATAAAACCATTTAGAATTGTTGTCCTCAAATCAAATCCATAACCTTTAATGGATTCAGTCCTGGAAGGCACCAGTATTCAAGATCACAGTGTAATGGTCAGCATCACTGCTTGCGTTGTTTTGGGACAATGTGATATAACTTAACACAGAGCTTAACAAGATCAATGCTATTATCATGCTTTCCCTTGAATAAGGTACACTTGGATTTCCACCTATTGACCAAGACAGTAGCACAAACATGTGACAGCAGTGTATGATCTGTGTTGCGATACTCTGCTCAGTCATTGATCTGAAGGCAGATTACATTTTCACTATTTACAATTACTCAATTGCCTTGTTTCTGCAACTGTTTTTCAATAAAGTAATGCCGAGTATTTGAATGTGATTGTTGGATTGTAACAGTTACTCCTAACAGCTGTGTTAATGCTTATTGTTAAAGTACCCTAAAGAAATTCACAATTTTTGGGCAGTCATTTTTTTTAATGAAAAAATCAAAAGATGAAAATGAAACAAGGTGATGGTCACCTTTCTTAACCTAAACCAAACTTGTTTCTATATTTGATAAATTGGAAATAACGCATTTTATGAACATTTTTATGAACATTGAGGTTCCTTTAAACATTTTTAGCTTTTGGATTAGTTAGTCCTTTTGGTTCATTTAATGAAACCAGATGTTGCTGACTTGCTTAATAAGCGTGCAACTCATATTTAGCAATTCTCACCAGATCACAGAGTTTAATTAGTTATGCCAAATTTTAGTTGATAAATCAGCTCCCAGTCCTTTTGCTTAATTGAAATATATGGTCTATAATGATGGTGCATTGAATGCAAATCCTGTTAATCAGTTCAATTTAACGGTTACCATTTAATGTTAAAGCCATTTATCTCTGAAGAATTATTCCCGCATTGCAACTATGCTTATTCACAATACTTGATTTTGGTGACTGTCCCAAGATGATTTACACAATTTCAAATGGTTATTTAATTCTCCATTTTTACCCCAAGAGGATCTAGAATTGTTTTTCAAGTCACAACTGCTTGTTATTGAAATTTGTTTTCTACTTTTGAGGCTTGAGAATTTCCAATTCTCAGCTGTTGCCATAAGGATTTCAGTCAGTGACAGGTTGTGAAAATTTGATCACTTAATTGGATTTACAAGTATTGTACAATCAGATGATTTTAATTAAAAAAAGTGATCCGAGATTTTGAATTTAAAGAAAGAGGTTATCTTCTGCCAGGTGAAATTGTTGCTGAATAAAAACACAATCACATCTGCAGTGCAAGTTACTATTAATGGGAAAGGCAAATTCTCACATGGCTCACATAATACAAAATGTATTCATTCATTTGCCCATTTATTGGGACACAGTTGTGATAAATTTGGTCCTGGATCCCCTTGTGAGAAGGATGCTCATTTTTTGAAGCAAGGCACGTAGTTGGTAATTGCAACAAATAACACTTTATGCAATTTATACCTTTGTTTGGAAAATTACTAATTATTGCCTGTATGTTTCAACAATGTGTTCATACCGTAGGACTTGGCTAAAAAAAATCTAAACTAGCTAACAAGATCAAAAGGCCTTCAGAAAATTCACAAATAGAACATGTCCAATGTTTGAAGTTTGTGAAATAGAATTATGGAGCAGGTGAGATACTCTCCTAATATTTTGCTGTAATTTCGGCAAGAGATCAGTAGAAATATGTACAAGGTAAAAACGGCTGGGGAAGTAAAATCAGTGGCTGCCCAAAAACCCTTTGTATTTTACGTAGTGTCCCAAGAGGAATCATGGAGTCTCATACCTGAAGGGTGTCAAAAGAACTTCTAACACTAACACTTAAAAAAATGTCAAGGAACAGAATTGTTCCAGACGGAGAGCATGATATGAGTTGAAGAAAAGACAGTTTCAAGCAAAAAAAAGTTTTTGTTTTGCCCTTCCAGGCACACAAGCGAAAGAGGGTTAAAAACATCAGGGACACTTGATTTGATGTGCTTGTGTGCTAGAATGCTGGCTTGCTAGGGTGCTAGCTTTTGATATGAGACACACTATGATAAAGTGACACAGCTGAGAACATCCATTAAACACCACAGTGCATGCAGGTAAAAAGTTAATAAAAGGTATCTCTCTGACTGCTGAAAACACATCAAAGCCACAGCTGAAGGAAACTGGACAAACTCCCATTGGCTAACTATAGAGCCAAGAATCTTCAAACAACAACTCAATTGTCAAGGTCAGCCCTGCCAGAATTATCCACCTTACCGGCTGCAACATTTCACAGACGTGCCAGAAACTGACTTGTTTATTCTTTTATTTTGAACTTACTTCACTTTTCTAATCTATATATATGTGTGCCATGTTTTATTGTCTCTACTCTCCTTATAGTAACTAATAAACTCAGTCCTGCTTCAATTCAAGAAAACCTAGTTAGACTGGCTCCTTATAAAATATCAGTATTATTGAGCTGGGAAAAGATATCAATTATCAATTAATCTTTTGAGACTAAGCAAGGGAGAGCTGGGTAAACAGTGGAGCCAATTCATCCCTCTTTAACTGGAAGCAAATCCATTTGTAGGTATCCTATCCAGAATTGTAAAAAAGAAAAGGGATCCCTTGCCAATGGACCAGTCAGAACAGAGAAAATCTGGGTTGTCTTGATTAAAAAGATTTGTTTCTTCTCCTCTCAAGAATTCACTGTGTTCCTAATTACAACTCTGTCTCTTTTATTTTTTTGTCCGCATCTGTATACTTATTGTTTTAACACTCCAGCTCTCCAGCTTGAGCAATCATTTGTGTCTGAATCTTCCCCCTTGAGTCTGAAGATCGCCTGGCCTCTGCTGACTACATGGCCTCTGTCTTAACTTCCTTTCTAGTGGTATTGCTTTCAGGTCTGGGGTATCCAGGTGAGTAGGAATTCAGAATTCAAACTTGCACAATTCATATAAATTTATAAATGCCCTTTTGAAACATTCTCAAAGAAGTACACACTCTAGAAAAAATATAAAGAAATTACAGATTTTCTCTAGTGTATTTCTTCTTGGTTAAAGGTCATTTTGATACATTCAGTAGGGTTTTTGAACCTAAAATGGTGCAATATCAAATGTTTTTAATTATGCTCCTATGAAGGGCCTTGGGACTTTGAATCTGTTAAATGTGGTGCATAAATGGAATTTGTTCTTGCTTGTTGAAAAGCAATCTGTCTGTATGATGCAGCTCCAGGAAGGCATATGAAGCAATGAGTAAGTAATGCGAGACTTTGAAATTCCTTAATCTGTGATAGAATGGTCAACTACTTCTCTTTTGATCCCAATCACTAAATGTTGAGGGTGTAGAGGAAAAGCACAAAGTATATCAGAAGCAAATCTGCTACTTCTACCACTAGATGATTGTTATCTCTATAGAACGCAGTCTCAAATTCTAGCGTTCAAAGCTGAGGTTTACATATAAAAAAAACTTCCAAATTGTAGTTAACCTGTAGAAAGGCACCAGAAACAAAAGTCCATTATTCTATTTTGAAATGTCTAATGCAGAATGCAGAATATGACTTGTATGATCTGCTCTCCACAGAAAATACACTAACATTACATTTTATACTACCTCTATAACAGCAGTGGATAAAATAATCATGAATAACCAATTTTTTTTCTTTCTGGATGGCATAGCTCCTGGCACAGTAGCCAAATCCAGGCCTATGATATTTAAATCAATCTTTTTGGCATAGAGCTCAGCTGTTGATAAACATAAATTAAATGGTAAGTGGCGCAGTGGAATAACATAGTTGAAAGTTTTATCAAATACATGCACTTTAAGCAAAGGTTTCATTGCATCCAGAAAAAGTACATGCATGTGAAAGGATCTGCTTGAAAACTCTGTGGTCTATGCATCAGGCAAGATTAGCCATTTCTGTTTTATTCAAGAAGTTATGTCTGACTGCTGAAAAAATGATCCAGGTGTTGTACTGAAATATTGGAGAAGGAAATGAGAGAAACCCAAAGGAAATTGACTCCATAGGCTTGCCATAGCCTTGCAATAGCATACATTGTCACAATGTATGATAAATTTTGGGAGCAACACAAGGAAGATCCTGAAGGTTGGTTAAACTCACTTAATGGGAATTCCAATCAATATTCAAACCCTGAAGCCTTTTTCATGCTTTTCTCCAATATCAGCAACTAACATTGGTCTTTCAGATTGGAGCAGTACTTCAGATTCTGACCTGTTATTCTGACATAAGGCTCTGCTGGGGCCTGAGCCAAATCAGACATGAGACTGTGCGATGTCCATGGTTTGGTCCACTTAAATCTCGTGTAATTGCAACTCCTACACTGGAGGAGAGCCAGGAATAATGGTTCCTAAAGCTAAGCAACATAATACACTTCTAAATGTTTCTCTACAGATCGAAAGAAAATCTAATGACTACACTGGAAAAAATGTATCTGTCATATATAATAATAATGTCCAAACAAATTGCTAACAGATAATCAAACGCAATTTAGAGAAACCTGCTTTCCAGCTTGATAAGAGGAAGCCTTACAACCAGTTCTGGGTACCAGCTAACAGCACTCACATTTGGATTTCACTATGTCTTCTATAATGGGTAAGCTTTCAACTTGGCTCCTGGGAGTTGAGCTGGCATTACATAGCAGCTGCCTCTTAAGGAAACCTCTTGGTGTTGATTTACTTTGGAAGTTATAATTGAAGGCTTTCAATAATGAATGTGATCTGCAGAACAAACCAAAATAAAACTCCAGCCAAGTGTCACAGTTGCTCAGGTCGACTGCATCAAGAGTCTTTGTCATCAAGAAGCTGATTAATGCTACCTCAGCACCAGCTAGTCTCTTAATGGCAAGAGTAAAACATTGTTGTTTTTTGGTCCAGAGGTGATTCATGATATGCCTCCAGCTTATTGAGGTTAAGGCAGGTAGTCAACGATTTGGGTCATCTTCCCCATTACCAGATGGTAGTAGTGATCTGAGTTGCCAGAGCACTCCACTCAGCAGTGGAGCACAGATGGTGCAGCCAAACTTCTCTCAGCAAAGTCAGTCTAACCATTTTAAAAGGAATTGACAGTCAGTGGCAGGTTGCAGTTTGCCTGTACTGAAACTGAATGTAGGCAGGTGCTGCATGATTGGTGTACCAAGGTACAGAATTGGCTCCTACTTCCCAATTACAGTCAATAGGAAGCATCATAGAGTCATAGAGATGTATAGCACGGAAACAGACCCTTCAGTCCAACTTGTCCATGCTGACCAGATATCCCAGTCTAATCTAGTCCCATTTGCCAGCACTTAGCCCATATCATTCTAAACCCTTACTATTCATATATTCATCCAGATGCCTTTTAAATGCTGTAATTGTACAAGCCTGCTCCACTTCAGTAGTGGGGTGGAAAGGAAAACCAACTCTCACATAGAAATAACCGAAGGCAGAGAAGGAAATCCAGGCAGAAGATCAAGGAGGTCAATTTCCAGAGGAATTGATTTTTATTTGAGGCCAAAAGAGCAATGTTTTCATGTAATTTTCAAGGATCTGGTGATAAAATTCATCACAGGAACTCTACAGAGGTGATGATTTTCCACATTTTGTGATTGGCTTTGACAGAGCCCACAGCATCGCGAAAAGGCAGAATGTTGGCCCTGTCTCCCTTTTTAACTCCCAACTCAATCTTGGCCTGTTAACTGATACACTGAACAAGCTGCAGATGGTGTTTTTTTTATTATTGCCCATCCCTAATCACCCTTGTGTCGGTGCCAGTAAGTTGACTTTTTGAATTGTTTCAGTGTATGGAGGTGGTGGCGAAAAACTCGCAGTGCTATTAAAGAGAGAATTCCAGGATTATCCTGCAATCTTAATGAGGAAATAGCAACATAGTTTCAAGTTAGAATAATGTGGGCCCTCAAAGAGAACTTGGAAGTGGTGATGCTCCCGTGAACCTGCTGCTTGTGTGTTTTTGGGTGATACAGATTGCAAGTTTGAAGATGATGTCCAAGGAGGATTGGTGATTGGTTATGTGTGTTTTGTAGGTAGTACACAATGCTGCCACTGTGTGTCACTGGTGGGGGGAGTGAATGCTGAAGGTATTAGTGTGTTAATCAAACAACTGTTTTGTCTTGGGATATAGTGTTGGCTCATTGCATGTTATTAGAGCTACACACATCCAGGTAAGTGATGGGTATTTCATCATACTCCTGACTTGCGCCATGTAGATAAAGGACAGGCAGTGGGGATTCAGGAGTAATGAATGGACCTTCACACATGTCACAAACAAAATGTCACATCAGACAGTACCACTTAAGCAGTGCTGGAGGTAGTTTGTGGCATTGTGTAGCCCACTGAGATGGCCTCCATCTTCCTGTGTTCAGCAACACTATGTGTTCAGCCTTCATGCCCAAAGTCTCCAGAGACAGGGAGTCCAGCTCTCCAGCTTTTCCAGTTATGAATCAGTGCAGTATTAATTTCCTAAGTACGAGCAGGAACAGGCTATTCTGCCCTTCGATCCTATTCTACCAAACAATATAATCATGGCTGATCAACCAACTCAGAATCCTGTTCCTGCTTCCTCCCCATACCCTTTCACCCCTTCAGCTCTAAGAACTATATCTAACTCCACCTTGAGAGCATTGCATATTTTGGCCTCAGAGAAAAAGAATCAATTCTCCAATCATTCCCTCATCAATATTCAGGAGGAGCACCTGTGAAAATTTTGATAATGCCACATTGATATATTCTTAGAACTACATCATGTAGGATTTAAATTTCTGCATGGAAAGAGGCAGTTTAGCCTAATTAATTCATGTTGGTGTTTATCTTGCACACCAGCACAAAGTATTTTATGGTTAAAAATTACACAACACCAGGTTATAGTCCAACAGGTTTATTTGGAAGTACACGCTTTCACAGCACTAGCTATCTGACAGAGGAACAGTGCTCTGAAAGCTTGTACTTCCAAATAATCCTGTTAGACTATAACCTGGTGTTGTGTGATTTTTAACTTTGTCCAGCCCAGTGGCACCATGTTTTATGGTTGAAGATATTGTCTTGGATTAAATGAAAATTCATCTGCCCTGACTGTTGGGTGTAAATGACCTCATGTCACAACTTAAAACAGCTTATTTGTCATAATCACATTGCTGTTATGGAAGCTTGGCATGTACAAATTGGCATTTCCCATGTTAGTGGAGTGACAACACTTCAAACTTGGCTATAATGAACTTTGAGGCATGGTAATGACCTTAATCGGAAAAGTGCACTGGTAATCAAGTGCCAGTATTCCATGAGCTATCATAAGTATATAAATAACCAACTGAATCACCAGGTGGAAAATGGATTACTAGCCATCACGATGCAAACTTAAACTATATCCCAGAAATATATATACTCATTCACAAACAGGATTAATGAAATAGACATTTCTGTAGAAATCAACTAGCGAAAGTAAGGACTGCTGATGCTGGAGATCAGAGTCAAGATTAGAGTGGTGCTGGAAAAGCACAGCAGGTCAGGCAGCATCCGAGGTGCAGGAAAATTGACATTTCGGGCAAAAGCCCTTCATCGGGAAGAATTTTGCCTGAAACATCGATTTTCCTGCTCCTCTGATGCTACCTGAACTGCTGTGCTTTTCCAGCACCACTCTAATCTTGATTTCTGTAGAAATGTCATGCGTGGCAAAGGCCAAAAGGGACAAATTCTGTGCTCAAGGGTTTCAACTACAAGTGCAGAATCAGGTGTCACAAGGTTCAACTGCAGATCAATAAAGATTCTCAATTCAGTAGCTGGAAGATTGGACCTCAGTCTTTGCTTGAGTTGGAAATTCTTCTTGCCAGACTCTTTGAGTGTTTCCTTTTTTCACCTGTCACAGAGGTCTTGCTAGAATCTCTTGAGATCTGTGTCCAACTCCTCCTCTACAGATCTGTGACAAACTGCAACTTCAAAATCTAAAGGTCTGTTGCTCAGTAACTTTTCAACCCAAAAGGTCCTGGTGTCAGCTTGTCTCACAAAAGTGTGAAGTTCAGCTTCTCCAAAAGTTACCTGCACTTGGGTAGCTATTACGTGAACACCACAGCTTCACTTTTCAACTTTGAGTTGTGAAATAACAAATAGACAGAAACATTCAAAGTTTGTGAGAAGATTTGTAGCTCGGGTGCTCGTTGTTGTGGTTCTGTTCGCCGAGCTGGGAGTTTTTGTTGCAAACGTTTCATCCCCTTTCTAGGTGACATCTTCAGTGCTTGGGAGCCTCCTGTGAAGCGCTTCTGTGCTGATTCCTCCAGTATTTATAATGGTTTGAATCTGCCGCTTCCGGTTGTTAGTTGCTTTCCGCTGCAGTGGCTGGTATGAGAAGATTTGTAGCTCGGGTGCTCTGCAGCGGACAGCAACTGACAACCGGAAGCGGCAGATTCAAACCACTATAAATGCTGGAGGAATCAGCACAGAAGCACTTCACAGGAGGCTCCCAAGCACTGAAGATGTCACCTAGAAAGGGGACAAAACGTTTGCAACAAAAACTCCCAGCTCAGCAAACAGAACCACAACAGACAGAAACACACCTGGTATTGTCTCTGCAACACGGCAGTGTCCAAAGTTGTACTTTTCTGTTAATATTCCAAACAAAAGATGTCCTGAGGATGTGATCGGTGCTACTAAAATTCAAGTCTTATTTCTACCTTTTCTTGCTTTGTACTTTTCTTCTTTCATTGTCTTCAAATATCTATCTCATTCATTCTTTAATATTGACATGCCCAACTGTTTCATTTGTAACACATTCAATCTTCTTCATAAGTTTATTTTTGAATTTCATATCAATATCATCTTGTCTTGGAGCAACACAAGCAATTAAAACCATCATTTCTGTCCAATTCCTAAATAAATTTTAAACATGCCTTTTAAATCATGGCATAATCTCCTCTATTTAATGAAAATATCTCCAATTTCCCAAGCTTTTCTAAACATCGAGTATTTCATAGAAAGAAGTTAGTACTGGAAGAAAGTCCAGACCACTCTCAACAAGCATGCCCACTATGTGGTATATCGTGCAAAATGTTGACTTTCCATCAAAAGATCCTGATGATAAAATCTGAAATTGTATTGTTTTAATTGGTGCACAGGTTATATTCTAAAATTCCTTTGGCTTGTCAGGTGTGCTTTCATTTTCTGCCCAAAAAACTAAAGAAGTTGCATCTGTTTCATTCACTAAATGCAACCCAATTTTTCTATGTCCTCACCTGAAACAAAAAAAATTGATAATTACAACGTCAATTTAATCTGGAATTCATTTATTGCAACCTAATGAGCTTGTAATAATTGAAGTTTTGCTATTTATCATGAACTGTTTTCCACCTGCCAAGCTTGCATTTAAAAATTTCCCACGTCTTTCCAAAATATGGAAACAAAGATATGTGTGATCCAATGTAGTGGTGATGTTATGGTTAAGCAACTTTCTTACTGTCGCATATTTAAGTTGTATGGCTTGCCTCCTCATTGAACCTAGCACTGACATTTCATAAATTTTTCATCTCATTCATATTGAAACCTATTATAATTAGAAAGGTGAAACAGATATTATTGACTGAGCTCAGTAGCACTTACCCACAAAAGAAGCCACAGTCCAGGGATGATTTTAGGTCTACACTTCTCACTTTCCCAACTGGAAATACTTAGGAAAGCTTAAAAGTCAAAAAGGATAAATATTGGAAAAAATTACCAAGCTAATACTCTTGCCAACTTTCATAGGTGTGCCATTGAGAGAATTCTGGCTGGATATATCACTACCTGATAAGGCAACTGTACCATTTGAGATTGGAAATGATTACAGAGAGTGATGAACTTGGCCCGGACAATCACAATGGCCGACCTACCATCTATAGAATTCATCTACCAGGTCCACTGTCAAAGAAAGGCCGCCAACATTCTCAAAGATCCATCCCACCTGGCAACGTTTTTCTACAACCTCTACCATCGGGGAGAAGGTACAGAAGCCCGAACACATGCACCAGCCGGTTTTGAAACAGTTTCTGCCCTTCTGTTAGAATACTGAATGGACTCACAAACCCTGAGCATTTGCCTGTAGCTGTGTTTTGACTTTTGCTGCTGGTTACCTATTATTTACTTATCTTCGCTATTTAACAATGTGAACTGCCTGTATTGCTCACAAGACAAAGCTTTTCACTATGCCTCGGTACACGTGACAATAAATTGAATTCAATTCAAATTCAATACAATCTAATGCTAGACAATGTATTCGCTAAAACTGACAGAATATTTTGTGAAGTTCATTTGCAATGACCATTAAATGTAATATAAATAATGGTGTCACTGGGAATGATTTAAAAGGTAATCATTTTCGCAAGAATTTGGATAATATTTTAATCTTATAGAATATTCTATATTCTTCCATTGAAAGCTGAATTTGCTACACTCAGCACTGATCAGCTGAAACTGAACCTTCCAGATCTGCTCAATTCATATGTTTGCTGAGCTATTGAGTAACATTGCAAAGCTGATTTAAGGCAATGTTCATCCTTTTGAGTTAATGGGATCTGCACTAATGGTCTTTTGATAGCAGTTGTTTGCATTTCATCTTAAACTTCATTAAATTACTGTTTCTGCATCCAAAAGCACACATTTGCCTCAAAGGAAAATTCAGAATGTCAAAATGTGAACGAAATGACAAAATGAAATGTCAAATTCCTGGGATTACTGTGGTCTAATCATTCATTTAAAGGCAGCGTGACATGGTAATGCACAATTTAAAGTAAAGAAAATCTGGAGACTGTTCATACTTGTGACATAAGCACAAAACTCTCTGACGTCTCTGGTTTTAACCCTTTTATAAGTTTAATATTTTAAAATATGTGATTAATGCAGAGTTCTATAGTCCTTTGTGTAAAGGGTGAGTGTAGGCAGTCTAAGTGGCACAAAAGACTAATATGAATAGTTCATCATTGGGCTTAAGGTGCCTTTGGCATTTTCATACTCTACAACATGATGAATGGCAACCAAGTAATGAGCATACCTTTGCAAAAGTGTCTGTACTAAACGTCACGCCTATTCTATTGGTGAACCTTAGCTGGTCACAAAATTACTCACACAACAGATGTTTCATGTTGGCCTAACACAGGAGCAAAATCTCCTCCCAATTTTTCTTTTATAGCTCTGAGGGCATTTATCATTTCAAACTTTATTTATTTTCATGTTCAATTGTCAGTTTATTGTTCAGGATTTTAAAATGCATTTCAAATACGGTTTTTCATAAAATTTGTAAGTAGTCTTTCTTGACATTATTTAATGAATGAATGTGGACAAATTGGTTGCATTTTGCTTAACTTTATTGCAGTATTCCATGCTTGAAGCTTATGGTTCCAACATAAACAGTACCTGAACAGTAAAAATGTTTTCAGTTAGTTTCCCTCTACATCTGCTTTAAATTTGTCTTTCTTGGCATCAAGAGCCACAGCCATACTGAATCACAGAGTAAATTGACTGAATACAGAAATTTGAAGAACTTTATATTTACTAAGCTCAGTGGAAAGATTAAATGTCATGTTTTCATGATATGGAAAATGAGGAGTGCGTACTAAACTATAAAGTACAGCGTTTTATTTCCTCCACTCCTTTCATTGCAGTTACAGCAAAAGACTGAAAACTCATTTTGTATGGTACACAAGTCAACTTAGTGTATTTTAGAACTGCTTGAGTTTGCATATTCTTGAAATATTTTCCATAAAGAAGGTACCTGAAAAAATATTGTGTATTACTATGTTTATTCATAAAGATTGTGAAGGCTATTCAGCCCATTCATTCTCTTCATCCACTGAATTAATGGCCTAGATTATGTGGTGGTAATTATGGCAAAATTGTTAGTCTCTAAAATTGTTAGCATTAACAGTTAGAATTCCACTGAAACAGACGGCAACTTTGAGACTGTATGTCGACAATAAAGTGGAAGCTGGATGTAATTTCTCCATAAGGTGACTTGTGGAGAATTCCACACATTGCAATTTTCATTACGAGCAAAATTTGATGAAAGAATCTGCTATTTCACTGACAGTCTCACTGTAAAAACTCTTCCAAAAGGTTCTTGTTATTGATTTGAGCTGTAACAGTGTTCTAACATCAGGATGATGTGAGGAAACCTTCAATGAAGAATCTAACTTTATATTTGTTGAATTTCAAATTACACCATAATGATGAAAAACAGACACTTTAATCAAATAATTTCCATTAATTTTTATTTATGTTTATTTTAGTTTTCATATTTGACCAATCAAAAATATTTCATTTGTGTATCTGAAAGAAAAATGAAAAGGTAGGAGATTTTAAGTGTATTTAACTTCCTGGTTTGCTGTGTGTATGTGAATACTTCAATCTGATTGGCTGTCTAAATGTTTGTTAATGTCATTGTTGCTATGTGCCAGTAAATCTTATCGATGATGTTAGGAAGGCTAAAACCCCACAACAGGTCTTTGTGGTCAGCTTTCTGGCAAAACATCTAGCAAAACCTTGTCAAGTCATCTAGTAAGGTCTTTCATAATTTAAACATGCACTTCAAATTTTTTATTTTTTTATTATTCATCGTACTATGTTATAACTTTATTGAAATGCACCCTGCTGCTCCTAAATGCTGTTGTTTTTCCACATACTCTTGACCTCTCATACCAGTTTTACTCACAGCAAATGAGTGTTCCGCACAGATAAAGTACTCTGCAGCCTAATGTCACAGTTGTTTCATTTACAGAACCAAAGGAGTTTGCATAAAAGAGACCAATTGGACCATCATTATCTATATACTGGCTGTCTTCTGGAGCAATTGGAAGCCGCTCATATTCCCTGACGACCCATCATCACTGATTTCTCAACCAGAATAAATAATCCTTCCTTATATACTTATTTGAAGCCATAAAAATTGGTAAAATTGCCATGGTTTTACCAGACCATAGCACTGCCATTTCATTAGAGAGAGATAACTGGTGATAGCTTACCATGAGAGTCACCCCACCTCAGGCTAGGGGAAAAAGTCAAGAAGGAAATCCCTTCATGATAAACCCAGCTGGCATGCGAATTGAACTCACACGGTTTACATCACCCTGCATTGTAAACCAGCTGGCCAGCCAACTGTCCCCTTGAAACCATGAGTAAATTTTAAAAGCACCAGTAAATTGCCTTTTAATGCTCTCTGCTAGAGTGAAAATAGTCTCCTCATCCCAATTATCTTTTCATATAATTCAGTGGTTAGCACTGCTGCCTCACAGTGCCAAGGACCTGGATTTAATTCTCACCTTGGTGACTATGTGGAGTTTGCACATTCTCCCTGTCTCTGCGTGGGTTTCCTCCCACAATCCAAAGATGTGGGCGGCACGGCAGCACGATGGCACAGTGGTTAGCACTGCTGCCTCACAGTGCCTGAGACCCGGGTTCAGTTCCCGACTCAGGCGACAGACTGTGTGGAGTTTGCACGTTCTCCCCGTGTCTGCGTGGGTTTCCTCCGGGTGCTCCGGTTTCCTCCCACAGTCCAAAGATATGCGGGTCAGGTGAATTGGCCATACTAAATTGCCCGTAGTGTTAGGTAAGGGGTAATGTAGGGGTATGGGTGGGTTGCGCTTCGGCGGGTCGGTGTTGGGCCTGTTTCCACACTGTAAGTAATCTAATCTAAAAGTAATCTAATTTAAAATGTGCAGGTCCAGTGAATTGACCATGCTAAAGTTCCCATAGTGTTAGGTGCATTAGTTAGGGCAAATATAGTGGAGGGGAATGGGTCTGAGTGAGTTACTCTTCAGAGGGTCAGCATGGACTTGTTGGGATGAAAGGTCTGTTTCCATACTAATGGAATCTAATTTAATCTAAAAATACTTGTTATATCCTTGATGAATTTATGCATAAAACTCTAGGTAGGGCAGTTTAAAGATTTATTTTGTGAATTATGGACATCGGTCTATTAAAAAAAAGTTGACAATGTATAAAATGGTCAAGAATAGTTCTTTTGGATGAAGCCTCTTGATAATGGTACCAGCAATGAACAATTTAAGTTAAGAAGATGGTTTAAAGAAGTAGGAACTTTTTTTTGTTGGAGGACTGAAGTTTGAGAGGAGATTGGACAGAGGTAATGACAACCATGCAGCATCTAGCCAAAGTAGATAGGAAAAAACCGTTGAAACGATTGTGATAGAGAAAGCGCAGATTTAAAGTAATTGGTAAATCAAAGAAAGATGACATGAGGAAAACTGATTTCACACAGTGATTGTTTAAAGTAATGCACTACCGAAGAGTGTGGTGGATGGAGTCATGTTCAATTGAAGCTTTCAAGAAGAAATCATATTGTAACCTAAAAAGGAAGGATGTACAGGTTTACTGAGAGAAGCTAGAAAAAGACATTAGGTGAGTTGCTCATACGGAGAGTCAGACCAGACATGATGGTCAAAAATGGATGGTTTCTGCATTGTAACAAATCTGTGATTCTGTTCAATGAAAACAATTCTAACATAGTTTGCTTGAAAGCTATGTTGTATTTCAAAAAGAGATTCATTTAAAACAAATTAACTCCCGTGGGTAAAACCTGATAGGGGTCTGAGAGACATGGGCTTTGGCGAGATTTGTGCTAGAATTGGGCGCCATATGTGAGGAATAAAAACTGACGGAACTGCGGGTGCTGTAAATCAGAAACAAAAACAGACATTGCTGGAAAAGCTCAGCAGGTCTGGCAGCATCTGTGAAAAGAAATCAAAGTTAACATTTCAGATCCAGCGACCTTCCCTCAGTTCTGTGGAAGGGTCACCAGACATGAAATGCTAACTTTCATTTCTTTTTACATATGCTGCCAGACCTGCTGAGCTTTTCCAGCAACTTCTGTTTTTGTTACCAACTGTGGGGACTTCTCAGATTCAGCCAGCTGCTTGCTCCAAATGACCTCCATGTTGGAAACTGGGCACTAACTTTTACATACATAGATGTTAGGAACAATTTGCAATTACCCAGGGGTGTGGGCTTAGAATAGGTGGACACTGATCATCACAGTGTTTTGAATTATCCAAGAGTGAAAAGAAAATTTGTCAACACTGTATAAGACAGTTAAAACAATCTTCCAGTCAACATTTGGGATACCGAACACAACATTTTGCTTTATTGTAATATTATAACTCTCCAAGATGCAAGGTTTGTCATTGTTCAGTTCATTTTGGAGCAGCATTGTATTTACATAATAGTAGAAAACGTGACATGCATATGCGCATTCTTAAGTAATCCTTTTCTGGGGAGGCACACCAGTCATATGAGTTGTTACCTCAAACATGGGTGAATAATGTGTGGCCTTTTTTTCATTATGTAAAGCTACATGGGACTGGAGAATTGAAATTTATTTCTATTTTATGCACAGAGACAGATCATAAGCCTTGCTAAGTGAGGTATAATGCAGATCTGTAGCCTTGCCAGAAAATGTTGCCACCTTCTTGCCAACAGCCTAAAATCTGAGAAGAACAACCCTCCTGCAGTGAACTGGTAACAATGCCAAGTTTCAATGTTGCTTTCATGAAGATGAAACTGCTGAATCAAGTTCATTTCTCTTAGATTGGAATTCACTGCAGAATTAGACGGGTGAGGTTAAATTATGCAATGCACGAAAGCATTTGTGTACATATTTTGTTGAACCATTTGTTTCATATTCATTTCCTTAGAACCAGTAAAGCTTAGATTTTGCCTTCTAAGGCAAATGCATGATTGTATGTTTTTTTTTAAAGTTAATTTTAAAATGCCATTAGTGCAGAGATGAACTGATGCACTAATTTAAAGAACCCAATTTTCATGCTGCGTATTTCTCTTGGGATTCACTTATGCTCTCTTGGTTCAATGTCTAATTTCCTTCTGCGTTACATTTTCCATTTATCTGCAGGCTACTCCAGAACAAAGGATCCTTCAACCTCTGATCTCCTGGGCATCAAACTTTTTAAGACTTTGGCTAGTTGTGAGCCCTGAGGCTATGATTCCCAGAGAACAGTCAATTTGGCACTGATCAGGCTTTTACCAAAGTAGTCAAAATAGAAAATGAATGTTGTTCAAGAATTGCTTTGCAAATTTAGAAAATAAAAGTTGAAATGTATAATTCATTTAAAATGACCAATTTCATAACTCAACAATAATGCAGTGACAGTTAACAATTTCTCTCTTTCAAGTCTTGCACCCAGTGTAAATCAGTCACACTTCAACCATCATGTGTCATGTTTACATTGACAAGACTTGTAAAACGTATATGGAAAAGAAAGATATGTAAATGTTCTGAGCTTGTCAAGAAGTCATAGATTTACAAATGCTTTCAGTTTAGAGCATCAATCACTAGGCAACCTGATGATGATTTCAGTTGGAGAAACTTCAGAGCAATTAGATCTTATAGTATTAAGGGGATGTACGCAACTACATATCTCCACATTAGCAGCAAATAATGAGGCAGGGTTGTGGAGGCTAATTTATAGGAAATGCAAAAGCAAGGGTGTTCAATCATCAAAATATTGACAGATAGGCCAGATTGCAAGTTTGGTTTTCGGTCACAAGTCTGATCTTAAGAGCAGGGTGTGGCATGGTGGCTCAGTGGTTAGCACCGCTGCCTCATAGCACCAGGATCACAGCATCGATTCCAGCCTCGGGCGACTGACTGTGTGGAGTTGCACATTCTCCCCGTGTCTGCATGGGTTCTCTCCGAGTGCTCCGGTTTCCTCCCACAATCCAAAGATGCGTGGGCTAGGTGAATTGGCCATGCTAAATTGCTCATACTGTTAGGTGCATTAGTCAGAGGGAAATGGGTCTGGGTGGGTTACTCTTCGGAGGGTCGATGTGGACTGGTTGGGTCAAAGGGCCTGTTTCCACACTGTAGGGAATCTAATCTAATCTAATTGGTAATTGCACTGAATCAGAGGTGAGATGACAATGTTTACTCTTGACATCAAGGCATCATTTAACTGCATATAGTATCAAAGAGCCCTGGAGAAACTGGGGGACAATGGGCTTCAGAGAAAAATAACCTTAGCACAAATACATTAATTGTGTTTGCTGGAAACAGCCCTAGCCTATTCAACCTCTCCCTATAGCTCAGATCCTCCAACCTTGGCAACATCCTTGTAAATCTTTTCTGAACCCTTTCAAGTTTCACAACATCTTTCCAATAGAAAGGAGACCAGAATTGCACGTAATACTCCAAAAGTGGCCTAACCAATGTCCTGTACAGCCGCAACATGACCTCCCAACTCCTATACTCAATACTCTGACCAGTAAAGGAAAGCATACCAAACGCCTTCTTCACTATCCTATCTGCTTGTGACTCCACTTTCAAGGAGCTATGAACCTGCACTCCAAGGTTTCATTGTTCAGCTACACTCCCTAGGACCTTACCATTAAGTGTATAAGTCCTGCTAAGATTTGCTTTCCCAAAACGCAGCACCTCACATTTATCTGAATTAAACTCCATCTGCCACTTCTCAGTTCATTGGCCCAAGATGCCATTGTAACCTCCAGCTGCTTCATGAATGACCTTCCCTCCATCATATGGCCAGAAGTAGGGATGTTTGCAGATGATTGCATAATTTTCAGTAGCATTCATGTCTCCTCAGATACTAATGGGAAGAAGAAGGGCTTATGGCCGAAACGTCGAGTCTCCTGTTCCTTGGATGTTGCCTGACCTGCTGTGCTTTTCCAGCAACACATTTTCAGCTCCTCAGATACTAAGGCAATTTGTGCTGTAGTACAACATCCATGCCTAGGTTGATATGTGGCAAGAAGCATTTGTGTAGAACCATCACTTTCAACATCTTGAGGGTTAACATTGACCAGAAACCGAACTGAAACAGCTATATAATTGACATGGCTTCACAGCAGGTCAGAGGCTAGGAGTTCAGAGCTAATGCATCCCATGTCTTTGCAATGCCTATCTATGACCTAGAAAGACCCAGTGGGGTGTGTAATGGAATGGTCTCCACTTTCCCAAACAAATGCAGCTCCAACAATATTCAAGAAGCTTGATAACATCCAGAAAAAATGCAGCCGCTTCATTGGCACCATCTTCAACATTTACTGCCTTCACCTTCTGCATAGAGTGGCAGCATGGTGTACCATGTTCAAAATTACCATGGAGTTTCCTCAACCTCCCACAAAATAAAATGTGATCTATCTTGAGTTCAGATGATGACTTATTTACTGCGAAATAGCTGGTTGCTGTTAGAAGTGGGTGAACTTATTAAGATATCGTGTCATCTCATTAACAAGTTTTAGCCAGCAATTTAA
Organism: Hemiscyllium ocellatum; assembly: GCF_020745735.1. NCBI lineage: Eukaryota > Metazoa > Chordata > Chondrichthyes > Orectolobiformes > Hemiscylliidae > Hemiscyllium > Hemiscyllium ocellatum. The sequence goes on along the minus strand of NC_083417.1, from coordinate 18,135,770 downwards.
ATAGAATTCAGCTGCTTCAGACTTTCAGGGCTGCTATTCCTAGTGCAAGCTTCAACTCCCTTTCCAGAATGGTGCCTTCTGGTAGTTAAGTTACTCTTTCATGAGAAAGAGATGATGAGTATCCACAGTCTAAACAATTTTTTCAGCTCCCTGGAGACTCTCGAGCATATGACAAACATCAGAATTCTCCACATCGGCATTATGCCATTGAATATGTAAATTAGAACCAAGTAGATTATTTCCTGATTTATGAGCAACATTACAGGAGATCTAGAAGTTTACTAAACAATGAAAGCAGGGAGTGCTCCATCCATCTTCCTAACACAAAGTTGGCATTTAAAAGGATGTCACAAGACATCAGATGGAAAGCCAGAAATCACAGCATATTATGATTGCATTAACCTTTTTCCATACATTTTTTTTTGTCAACTATTACCTTTATATTTAATGGTTTGTTTTTGCTACTATCTTTATGATAAGCTTTTGAGTTTGAAAGAAAAAAAACAAAAAGACTATAAAATTATTGTTAGTGTCATCTCTATGGTGCAATAGGTTAGCACATTCACCTATAACCAGAAGGTTGATCGTTTGAGACAACCCAGGGACATAGCTCCTCCTTGGGCAGCACAGTGGCTCAGTGATTAGCACTGCTGCCTCACAGAGCAAAGAACTGGGGTTTGATTCCAGCCTCAGGTGACTGAATGTCTGTGTAGGTTTTAATCTGCTTTCTTCCCACAGTCCAAAGACATGCAGGTTAGGTGGATTGGCCATGGTATATTGCCCATTGTGTCCATGGATGTGCAGGTTAGTTGGGTTAACCATAGGAAATGCAGTAATACAGGGAAGCAGGGTTGGTCTGGATGGAATGCTCTTCAGAGTGTTGGTGTGGACTCGATGGGCTGAATGGCCTGTTTTCACACTGTCAGGACCCTATGAAAGGGTGAGAAACTTTCTTCAGACTCTCTGACATTGTAATGACATGTGTGAAAAGGGCAACCATCCACCTTTCACTGAAATTACATCAGTGGAGTTTGAGAAGCTCTAAGGAAATTCACATCCCAACAGAGATCTTTAAGATAAGTATGATTGTAAGCCAAGTTTATAATCATTTGTTTCAAATGACATTACATATCAATTTCCTGGTGCGGGGACTCCCCTGTTTAATTTTCTCCCCAATTTTTTGCCATTCACTGAGAGATGTATGTTCTGTTCAAATCCAGTTGCTGTTTGTAATAACCATCCCGAAAAAGGTCTAGCTGACCATGAGAGAACCACCTCTTAGCTATGGCTCACTTCAGCCAAATTGTCTAGTGGAGGAAGGAACAGTAGTCAAGATATGATTCCCTTCCACACTCCTCAAACACACATCTGATTTCTGTCGTAGGAAAATATGTGATTTCAAAAAGTCTGATTGGCGCAGGATTTTATGACTTGGAGTCACAGCTTTTGTAAACTAAAGGAAATGTTTAACTAGATTTAACATATCTGTGAAATCCCCTGCTTAATCTTTGAATCGCTGAATAGTGGTAAAACAAATAAAGTTAAAATTAGAAATAAAAAACCTTCTGCATATTTTGAAGATAAGTGAGCATAAGTTTAATAAGGAAGGAATACAGGGTTTAACCTCTGCTGACTTCAAACTGATACCAAAATGTGTAGGATTTTATAGTTTACTCTAATATTAATGATGCCTTACTCAATATTATTACAATATAGCTCAGATTTTGTTGGAATAATTTGTTCTCAAATTAATCATTCTTAACATCTGTAATTTGAATTTATAGTTGTTTAAATTGTTGGCCTGGAAATTTTTTGAACCCATGAATGTGGTGAAAATATCTGAACATGTCCTCACAGTAATCCATATTCAAATAAGATTTGGATAATATCCAGGCATGGTAGACAGGCAGGAAGCTGAAAGAACACAGTAAGCCAGGCAGCATCAGGAAGTGGAGAAATCGACCTTACTACTTTGGATTCCAGCATCTGCAGTTGTTTTGTCTCTAACCAAGTAAATCCTACTGCAAAGTCTCTCCAAAGGATGCCCACTTTGAAGACGTTCCCTGCCTCCCTTGGAAGAAGGGTTACACCTGAAACGTGGACTTCTCCACCTCCTGATGCTGCCTGGCTTGCTGTGTTCTTCCAGCATCCTGCCTGTCTACTTTGGATTCCAGCATCTGCAGTTGTTTTATCAATATCCAGGCATGGGCTGACAAGTGGCAAATAACATTTGTGCTCCACAAATATCAAGACATGATTATCTCCAAACTAACCATTACACCTTGACTTTCAGTGGTGTTACCATCACTGAATCCCCTACAAACAACATCTTGGGGACCAGAAAGTCAACTAGACTTGCCATATAAATACAATGGCTCCAAGAGCAGACCAAAGGCTAGTATTACTGTGGTGAGTGACCCACCTCCTGATTCCCTAAAGCCTGTCCACTGCCTTCAAGGCACAGATCAGGCATGTGGTGGAATACTCCCCACTTGCCTGGATGGATGCAGCTAAGACAACACAAGAAGTTTGACACCATCCAGGACAAAGCAGCTCACTTGATTGATACTACGTCCACACATATCCACTCCCTCCACCACCTATGCTCAGTAGCAGCAGCGTGTACTATCTACATGATCCACTAAAAATTCTTCAAGGGTGCTTAGATTGCACCGTTCAATCCCACAACCACTTCTACTCAAAACCACAAGGTCAGCAGATGCATGGGAACATCACCTGCAAGTTCCCCCCCACCCCAAGCCACCCACCATCTTGACTTGGAAATATATCAATGTGCCTTCAGTGTTGCTTGGTCAAAATCTTGGAATTCCATTCCTAAGGGCTAAGGATTTACCCACAGCACATGGACCACAGCGGTTCACGAAGACAGCTCATCACCACTTTCTTGAGAGCAGCTAGGGTTAGGCTATAAATGCTGGTGATCCAGTGAAATCCATGTCCCACAAACAATTTTTTATAAAATGTCTTTTTTGCCTCTCTTATCTACCAGACTTCCAGGGCATAAGAAACTCAGCTGCTTATGCTTAAAAATACAATAACAGCTAAACTGTAGGCAAAAGAAACCTCTTTATAAGATATAAATGGCCTCTTGTCTTAATTCTATTCAAACAGAAAAGGGTGGATCTTTGACATGACCCCAAGTCATAAAATTGAGTACATTAATTCTGGCTCACACTTCATCAACATGGTTGTGTGTTTCCACCTTTTTCTCTTTTGTACATCAAATGTTTGTCAGGAATCAAATAGGCACCACTCCAATGACACTCAATTCTCTCTGGGTCTTTATTTTTATCTTGGGTTCACCTCTGGTTTTCCAAGTGCACAGTACGAGACCCATGCATGGTCACAGGCTCCACCAAAAGGTTAGCTCCTCTTAGGTGGCATAGAGGGTAGACGCCATGAGGTGATTCTTAGATAAACTCAAGCTTGCTGCTGAATGCTGCATCAGATGGATTGGAAATAGGCAAAAATCGCAGCTATTCCCACCAGTTTAGATTCATAGAGATGTTCAGGACTGAATAGACCATTCAGTCCAACTTGTCCATGCCAACCAGTTAGTCCCATTTGCCAGCATTGAAATTAATCTAGTCCCATTTGCCAGCATTTGGCCACTATCCCTCTAAAACCTTCCTATTCAAAAACCCATCCCGATGCCTTTTAAATGTTGTAATTGTGTCAGCCTCCACCACTTTCCCTGACAATTCATTCCGTGCACAAATTAAGGATGCTGCATAAGTTGGGCACAACTGAGCTCTACCCAAATACTTGCTTCCCTGGCTGAGATCACGCACCATCGACTCAAGCATTTGAGTATCTTTCTGCTGTGCCAAGTCTGTATGCATGAATTGAGTAATGTATTATTTCAATATGTGAACACCTGTTTTCAACTGGTAAATATTCACATCTTGGCATCAAGCATTAATAAATAACTGCTGTATAGTGTATCAATGTTGGAAAATTTAAATTATCCATTATTTTATTGCTAGCCTGGAATTTTAATTTAATCGGCATTAATTTCAATTGAATTTATCAAAATTGGAGAAAGTGTGCATTTTACCAATTGTTTAATATTTTACTTTGATTCAGTCGTAAACAAGTTACATGATAGAATGGTAAGATCTTTTGTCACAAATTTCAAATCCATCAACTTAGACAACTGAATGATATAGTGAGTCAATAAATCCCAGTAAACTTCACAGGAGACTACAATTCTTTACTTTTGCCGGTCTGACATTGAGACTCCCTCTCTGTCATGGACTGCCCAACTACTCTCCTGTTCTAGTTGATCATCCTCCTTTCCTGCGTCCATACGCTCCTGGACTCCAAAACTATACTTCAGCACTCACTCTTTGATATAGTCTCTACACTAGCCTGATTCACTGAGCCAGATCTGCATCTGGATTTTTCCCTAAGCTCTAATCTTGCCCAGGTACATCAGGCAAATATTACTTGTGAGTTTTTCAACTTCCACTTTCTTGGCTGCACAGAAGTATTAATGATTTAAGTGTTTACTGAACCCTTCCTGCTTCCCCAATACAAAGCCAGCAACTTTCCCAGGTTCCCTTGATGCTTCCTGACTCCTAACAACAGACAGCCATCCAACTGAGTCCCTCTGCAGAGATTCTTTGTGTTTCTGCTGCCTTATCAGTTGTACAGCTAGCTGCTCCACTCCCACAAAAGAAGTCTACATCTCTTTCCTACCTGAACTTACTGACATTCAGTTCCAATCAAACTCATTTGAAATCCTGTAGTGTAACCCCTGAAATGCCCTGCCTGAGGTTTTGAAAACATTGCATTAAACCTCACCACTATTGCTGGGCAGAATCGAATGTCTTGCTCTGTACAAAGAAATGAATGTAATTGGAGGCTCTCCTGTTAGTCGGATGCTGCCTGACCTGCTGTGCTTTTTCAGTGCCACACCTTTTGACTCTGACTCTCCAACATCTGCAGTCCTCACTTTGTCCTTCATTGCAACATATACAGACAGTGTTAGTTCTAGTGACTTAAGTCATTAGCTTTCTGTTGCAAAATTAGGCAACACAGCTGAACTCCTCAATTAAATGACTTTAAGCATTATACTTACCTATTAATGTCAGCCACCTGATACCCTTGTTTCTGTTTCATTTTGGTGGTGGAGGGTAGCCTAGGAATAGATATTTTGTGCTGAATTTCTCCACTGTGACATTAGAAAAGGAAGATGCTGAGCAAATGCTGAAATGCACTCCCAATTTTCAGTGCCAATGTCATGGCAGAACCTAATGAAGGAATTCATGCCAGTCTCTGCTTTGCACAGCATTTCATCCTATGGATGAATACATTGGATATAATTACAGGAGTGTCATAAAATGATTAAGAGATTCATCATTGCTTAATATAGAGATAATTTTGGTATTGGATGTTCAATGTTAAAGAGCTGCATATTATATGACTTCAATGGAAATGAATATTGGGAGAAATGCAGAAAAGGTGACAGATGAGGGATTCAAATTACAAAGTTATTCAGTTTTTGTCCAGTTTTAAAGTGTAATATCATGGTATTCTATGACAATAGATCTCCTGGTAGGAGTAGCTACCAACATCAGCAGAATAAAGGAGGAGTGACAGGTGGATATAAAGTTGCGTACCTCTTTGCAGGATAATTAAGATAATATAACAATTTATATAAATCTAGTTCCTTTTTGAAGTTGCCACTGACATCTAACAAAGCCATAAAATGAACATACCTCTATACTAGTTCTTCAGATTAGCGTCTTAACCTGAGTCCCTGAAATTTTCATGGTGGCCCCATGATTAAAATATTTAATGCCATATTTATAAATGCTCACTTGAGGACTTATTGGTAGTATTGTTTACTTTGTTTTTATTTTAATTATTATTTTCAACTTTAGCATTAGGTTAGAATTATGCATCAAAATTGTCAGAACTCAATTGCATTATTCCAATCAATCAAATCATTGTATATAGAATTCTGAACTTCAGACATGTTAATGACAATTGATTCACTCTGTGGATTGGTTTATTTAAACATATTTTAAGTTCTAAAGCAGACATTATGGCAAAACAATGTGTGCGTGCAGCTACTAGGAGTGTCACAACATTGTGACAGTGTGCAACTAGCAAGAGTATGCAACAACTGGTAATTGAGCTAAATGTGGGAGATGTTAATCTTTCACATTTTTAACATTTAAAACTATGGGTAAGGGAAGGGTAGACATTTATGGGTTATTTTTCTTTCAGGCCTTAGGAAAGTTTAAACAAGTTCTCATAGTGCTGTAGCTACATAATTTAATTGGGCAAATTAAGTAAACTGGTTAGATCTGAAAGTCAGTGGAGTGGTATGCTCCTTCTGTCTGATGTGGGAAATCAGGGAGCAGTCAACTGCCCCTAGAGATTAATGTGCAGGAAGCGCATCCGGCTGCAGCTCCTCTCAGACTGCATGGATCAGTTGGAGGGACAGTTGGAAGCACTAAGGAGTGCTCAGAAGGCAAAGAGTGTGAGAGCTAGTAGCTTCAGGGAGGTGGTGACACTGCACTTTCAGTCAGATAGATGGGTGACTGCTGGGAGAGGTAGACAGGTAGGGCATGTGTCTTCTATGGCTATCCCCTCTCCAACAGGTGGACTGTTTTGGATACTATTGCAGGGGGGATAGCATTTGGGGAAAATAACAGCAGCAGCCAGGTCTATGGCACCATGAATGCCTCTGCTGAAAAGGGAACAGCAAAGGCCAAGCAAGCAATTGTGATTGGGGACTTTCTAGTCAGGGGTATACACAGGTGTTTCTGTGGCTGCAAGCGAGACTCCAGGATGGTGTGTTGCCTCCAAGGTGCCAGCATCAAGGATGTTTCAAGCAGTTGCAGCAATTCTCAAAGGGGAGTGTGAGCAAGAGGAGGTCCTGTATTCAATGGTACCAACAACATTGGCAGAAACAGGGATGAGATCTGTGGGCGGCACGGTGACACAGTGGTGAGCACTGCTGTCTCACAGTGCCTGAGACCCGGGTTTAATTCCCGACTCAGGCGACTGACTGTGTGGAGTTTGCACGTTCACCCCGTGTCTGCGTGGGTTTCCTCCGGGTGCTCCGGTTTCCTCCCACAGTCCAAAGATGTGCGGGTCAGGTGAATTGGCCATGCTAAATTGCCCGTAGTGTTAGGTAAGGGGTATGATGTAGGGGTATCGGTGGGTTGCCGCTTTGGCGAGTCGGTGTGGACTTGTTGGGCCGAAGGGCCTGTTTCCACACTGTAAGTAATCTAATCTATCTAATCTAATCTGTAAGTAATCTAATCTAATCCTGCAGGGTGAATATAGGGAACTATTCAGGAGGTTAAAAAGTAGGACCTTAAGGTAATCTCTGCAGTACGTGCAGTGCCAGATACTAGTCAGAGAAGTAAAAGGAGGATAGGACAGATAAAAGAAAGGCTGAGGAGTTGGTGCACTGGGCAGGGATTCAGATTTTCGGATCATTGGGGTATCTACTGGGGCAGAAGCGATCTGTACAAGAGGGGAAGAGTTTCACGTCAATTCGAGGGGGCTAAATATCCTGGCAGAGGGACTTGCTAGAAGTACCTGGGAGGATTTAAATTAGTCTAGCAGGGGGTTGGGACCCTGAATAATAGTGAGGCAAGACAGAAGATTAAGGCTGGTACAAAGGTTAGCAAGAGCAAGTTGAGTAGACAAGGCAAGCAAACTCATGGCAGAGAACAAGGGAAGACTGATGAATTAAAATACATTTATTTCAATGCAAGAGGACTTATATGTAGGGCAGAGAACTCAAGGTATGGATGGTGACATGGGACTAGGATATCAGAGCTATTACAGAAACATGGCTGAGGGAGGGACAGGACTGGCAGCTCAATTTTCCAGGTTCAGATGCTATTGGAAGGATAAAAGGGGAAGCCAGAGAGGAGAGGGAATTGTGTTTTTGATCAGGGAAAACATATTGGCAGTACTTAGAGTGGATATTTCTTGGGGATTGTCCAGCAAAGCTATATGGGTGGAACTGAGAGATAAGAAGAAGATGATCACTTTGATGACATTGCATTTCAGGCCCCCCCCAGTAGTCAATGGGAAGTTAAGGAACAAATATGTAGTGAGATCACAGATAGCTGGATTGTAATAATGGGGGATTTTAACTTTCCAAACATAGACTAGAACCGCCATAATGTTAAAGGCTTGGATAGGGTGGAATTTGATAAGTGTGTTCAAGAAAACCTTCTCAATCAGTTTGTAGATGGCCCTACCAGTGAAAGAGCAAAACTTGACCATGTCTTGAAAATAAAGCAGGACAAGTGACTGAGGTGTTAGTGGGCAAACACTTTATAATTCTATTAGTGACCATAATTCTATTAGTTTTAAAATAGTTTTGGAAAGGATAACTTTGGTCCACAAGTTAAGGTTCTAAAATGAGGCAAGGTCAATTTTGACAGCATTAGACAGGAACTTTGAAAAGTTGAGTAGGGGAGGTTGTTCACAGGTAAAGGGACGTCATGCAATTGGGAGGCTTCAAGAGCAAGATAATGAGAGTACAGGGAGAGCATGTGAGAAGGGCAAGGCTGCAGGAGTAGGGAACACTGGATGACTAAGGATATTGGTCAAGTAAAAGGAGGTATTTTTTCAGGAATAGACAGCTGGGATCAAGTGAATGCCTTAAGGAGTATGGAGAGGAAACTCAGGAGGGCAAAAAGGGAACATAAGATATCTTTGGCAGGTAAGGTTAAGGCGAATCCAATGAGATTTTACAAGTATATTAAGGACAAAAGAGTAACTAGGGAGACAATAGAGCCTCTTGAAGATCAATTAGGTCATCTATGTGTGGAATCACAGGAGATGGGTGAGATCCTAAACAAATATTTCACATCAGTATTTACTGTGGAGGTAGATATGGAAGCTCGGGAACTCAGGGAAATAAATAATGATGTTTTGAAAAGATTCCACATTATAGAAGAGAAGGTGGTGGACATCTTTAAAATGCGTAAAGGTAAATAAATCCTTGGGACCTGATCAATTGTATCATGGGAAGTTAGGGAAGAAATTGCAGGGCCCTAACAGTGTTATTTGCATCATCAACAGCCACAGGTGAGATACTGGAAGACTGGAGGGTGGCTAATGTTGGGCCAATTTTTTAAGAGAAGCTGAAAGGAAATACCAGGGAACTACAGACCAGTGAGCCTAACTTCAGAGATGGGTAAGTTGTTAGAGAGGATTCTGAGCGATGAGTTCTCCATGCATTTGGAAAGGTAAGGACTGATTAGGGATAGCCAGCATGGTTTTGTGCATGGGAAGAGGTGACTAAGAAGATAGAGGAAGGCAGAGATGGAGACATTGTCTGCATGGAGTTGAGCAAGGCCTTTGACAAGCTTCCACATGGTAGACTGATTAGTGAAGTTAGATCACATGGGATCCAGGAAGATCTAGCCAATTGGCTTGATGGTAGATGATGGAAGGTGGTGGCAGTACGTTATTTTTCAGACTGGAGGCCTGTGACCAGCAGTGTGCATCATGGATTGGTGATGGGTTCACTATTGTTTGTCATTATATAAACGAGTTGGATAAGAACATAGGAGATGTGGTTAGTAAGGTTGTGGATGACACCAAAATTGGTTGGATAGTGGACAGTAATGAAAGTTAACTCCGATTATAAGAGGATTTTGGTCAACGATGTTAATGAGCCAAGGAAGAGCAAATGGAGTTTAATTTAGGTAAATGTGAGGTGTTGTATTTTGGCAAGACAAACTAGCACAGGACTTACGTAGTTTATGGTAAGATCGTGGAGAGTGTTATCGAACACAGAGACCTAGGGGTGCAGGTACGTAGTTCCTTGAAAGTGTCATCACAGGTAGACAGGGTGGTAAAGAAGACATTTGCTACACTTGCCTTCATCAGTCAGAGCATTGATCACAGTAGTTGGAACATCATTTACAATTGTACAAGACATTGGTAAGGCCACATTTGAAGTACAGCATACAATTCTGGCCACCCTGCTATGGGAAGGATGTTATTAAACTGGAAAGGGTGCAAAAAAAGGTTACAAAGATGTTACTGGAAGGTTTGAGTTATAAGGAGAAAGAATACCTTGATTGAAATACTTTGAATCCAGTATAACTCTTGTTTAGAACTGCAGTAGTGAAGAAGTGTCATTCTGACTATATAGTGATCCAGCCTATCTTAGAATGATGAATTGGTGTTAGTTCCAGGCCAGAAGTTTTGGGAAAACCCTGAAGAGATTAGTTGAAGCTGAGTAAATTGAAGCTCAGATATTTAATAGCTCCAGGAAGAAACTATCTGCAGTTCCCTCTAAAAGATGAAGTCACAAGTGAGTGTTAGAGGTGTTAAATATAGGAATTCTGGTGTGAGGATTGTATGAGTGGTATTTTGGGTACTATATGAAGGGTCAATTTTTAAAGGAATGTGTTAGGAGGAATTGGGTTATACATTTAATGTATGTTTATAAGTCTTTGAATTTGTTTTATAAATAAGTGGTTTATTGTATTTTATCATCATTTTTTAAAAATAAACTTCATGAAAGCAAAATCTCAAGCACTGCATACCTGTTACAGCAAAAGACCACTTTGTTAAAATGAAAACAAATCAAAATACGATCTATCAAGCCAGGTTCCTGTTCTGACTTGTCCAATAATAGCATCAGCTCCAAACATAACAATACACAACATCCACAAAGAATGTTCCTAGTGACAACCTTTAGAAAACTATTTAATTCATTGGCTTTCTCTTTGTAAAAAGTATTGCAAATGGTACTAAACATTATGCAATCATCCGTGAACATCTCTACTCCTGACTTTATGATGTAACTAATGAAGTAACTGAAAATGTTGTGCCCAAGGCACTCTCCTGAGGAACTCCCACAGAGGAGACCTGGGACTAAAATGATTGACCTCCAGTAACCACGTACCATCTTTCTATTCACTCTCTCATGTTCCTCTTTGTTTGGTCAGTTCCACTGAGTTTTGCCTTCCTATTTCGGTTCACACTGAAGTTTTAACCTGAAATATTGCTTACACAAGCTGACAGTCATCCTGTAAACTTCTAGCCTTTTCTTGAACTTCCTTCCATATCTGGAACACTTGTGTTATTTCAGTTTTGTTCATCTTGCTTTAGAATTAAGACTATCATATTTATTTAAGCACATGTTACATTTAAATGTATCTTAAAATATGGCAATTATTGAGAAAGCATAATCATATTATTGAAAGTAGAAATGTGATACATCAAGAAAAATTTGAATGCATCAATATTTACTTATTTCTTTACATTTTTACATTTACAAAAATTCACTACCAAACTAGCCCTTTCCATCAGTCAGCATATCACTTTGCATGCAATAGTTTGAACTAAGTTATGAATTAAGTAAAGATCGGCTTGAAAGCTTGCCTTAATGTAGGTAAAGCAAAATAAATTTTTGCTGTTGGTTTTGGCAGTCCTCTGCCATTTCTAGCATAGCTAAGGTAGAGAGTAATGTTGAAAATCTGTGTGCAAGACTACCCGGGAATTTGTAGAAGCAGCAATTACATTTATTGAGGTGCCCAAATAGTGATTGACAGTAATGCACCTATACCTGCACTGGGTAACCTAATCAAAATGCTACAGAGTAAAACACTAATGGAGTCAGACAGAGCTAAGAGACCAATGCAATTAAACAGGGGGATGGATAAGGCAAAGCTGGTGATTGTAACTGGGAGCTTGAAAAGAAAATGATAGGAAAAAGGAAGAAAACAAAAGAACTATAGATAAAATAGCAGTGGCAAAATGCAAATACACAATGTTAATCATGAAAAGAAAGAAAGAGGCAGGTTTAAGAATTAAATTAAATCAACATCTCATGTTAAAATAATAATTTCAGAAATACTTTAAACTAATATAATTAAATGTAAGTGATGCCAAAATTCTGCTTCTGACATCGTCACATAGTACAGTGTCACATAGGATAAGGGAGTAAATAAAGAGAAACAGAACTAGAAAAAGAAAGAAAAAAGTGTGACAAGGATTTAAGAGATCTTCAATTCCAGTTTCAAAGCACCACTACAAATCTATGTTCAGACAGATGATGCATTTATGAATCTTTCCACCTTGACATTTCTATTTTGTCATATTCCTTCATATGGATTAAATTCTATTAATTTTAACTTCATTAGTGGATAGAAGATCTATCTGCTTACACTCATCATTTGATGAGCCCTTGATTTTGCCAACATGCCAAGGTTTAGAGATAGCAAAGATTGTAGGGAGCGAGTAAACCTTACTATAGCAAGTAGAATAATGATGCTGATGCAAGTTGTCCTCTCCCATTATCCATAGAAAAATGTAGAAGCTTAATGAAAAGTGCATTATTTTTGAAAGTTTAAGAATTAATTGCCCATTAAGAGGAGAGATTGCTATTATTCTGGCAAGGGCCAGATATTGCATGTTGGTTTCTGGCAGAGGGATAATTCTGTTCTTTCATTCGAGGAGACAAATCAATCATAAAATACATTGCATCTGCACTGGATTTCAAATACAAGACAGTAAAAGTGTCAGTAACCCTCCCACAATCACTATTTTTGACCTACTTTTCAAACCTCTGAACCAATCAGCAATATTATTTAGTAATCTGAATAAAGCAATATTAAACACTACAATGCTAGCTCATAAATACATTATAAGAAAACAAAGATCCTCTAAAAACCTGAATTAACATTGTTATCAATCATGAAGGTTTCATGAATATGGTTCTTGGAGGAATATTAAAGTTAATCTTTAAGGAATGCAGGCTTGGTAAAAACTTGTGGCAAACGATTCAGCTGTAAAAATTGGACCTCAGCCACACTGACACTGCAATTAAATTACCAATGTGAAATATTACTAAGAATTTCAGGAGGGTCTGAACCTCAGCACAAACCTCAGCAATTTTTCCTACATTCACAGTAAAATTTGTTTAACCAATGTCCTGGGGTGATACTACTGAATTACTCTATTATGTCAAAAAATTGTAATGAAATGTGAAAAAAGATCTTATATTCAATTTAAGTTCACTAAATGAGTCATCCTTTTGGTTTACAGATGCAATAAACTGAATAATTCCAAAGGAGAGGGCTTTTTTTTCAATGCTACAGGATTCAGGCAAGAGCATAAAAATCTATTAAATAGGAGTTATTTTTGGCTATTTCCGTTCTAGCTCCCTTATCTCTGTTCAAAGTCACAGCATACTGCTGCAATGCTGCACAGTTCCTGTATTTTGTTTATGATATAGAAATATAGGTGTGTGAAACAAGATAAATTAGAAATCCTGTGAACTTTGCAAGTGTGATTCATGTAAGAGCCAAATTTACCAATTATCAACCAAGTAAAAAAGGATTTTCATACCAATCTTAGCACCAGGTAATGCACCCATGAGCTAGCCCTGCTTTCTGTGTTGTTGCCAGCCATTTGTGACGGATATTACCAATTTAGTAGCAAATAATTCTGAACTTGTGGCCCTGGACAATGTCAAAGCTGCAGTCCCAATGCATAATCTTACATTCATTCGAATAAATGGATGGAAAATTGGGATTAGGCACACTTATGACCATCAGCCTTTCTCAATGGGGAACTAATTGCAAAGAATGCATTGTTGGCCTGCACCGATCGGCTGAGTGTTCAGACTGACTGCAGCTAGCCAAGATAGTGTACCACTGCATCTGATGATATCTGTGATTACCAAACACACTTCATTTTCTGGTGAAACTAACTTCTCTTCTGGTTTATTCACATTGCAGTGCTGTCAGTACTATTGAGACTGCTTTAAAAATGCATGAATTTCAGAACAAAACAGCCCTAGACACAAGTAATTCACCTTCTGCCACTGTCATCATCATCTGCTACACAGATTTTAGGGCCGCATTCAATGACAGTGCTATAACATAAGTGCAGCTTTGTCAAAAAAAACAATAAAAAAGGTAACTGGGATAAATTCAAAAGAATTCCAACTGTCATGCAATTCTTCAAACAAAAAACAGGGGAATAAATACAACTGGAAGCTGCCTACCATGGAAACAGACCCTTTGATCCATGCCGACCAGATATCCTAAATTAATCTGGTCCTATTTGCCAGTATTTGACCCATATCCCTCTAAACCCTTCCTATTCATATAGCCATCCAGATGTTTTTACATGTTATAATTATACCAGCCTCCACCACTTCCGCTGCCACCTCATTTCATACAATGCACCATCCTTTGCACGAAAACGTTACTCCTCGGTTTATAATCTCAAAAAATTACCATTTCTACACATGCTGAGCAAGATGTGACTCAAGAGCCATAGCAATGTGATTGATACTTAACTGCCCTCTGCAATGGTTTAGCAGTGCCAGTCAGTTCAAGTGCAGTTGTTGTCAAAAAATGTAGAACTGGAAAAGCACAGCAGGTCAGGCAGCTTCCGAGGAGCTGCCCGACCTGCTGTGCTTTTCCAGTGCCACACTTTTTGACACTGATCTCCAGCATCTCCTTCAAGTGTAAGTAGTGATGGACAATGAATGCTGACCTTACAATGACACCCACATCTTATGAATGAATACAGAAGAAAACCATAAGCTTCACAGATATCTAGGAAGTGACTTAAATAATAATCCAAACATGAAGCCCTTGAACATTCAGTTGAGGCTACATATTGCAATCCCAAGAGGACAAATCTGAGAGACAATGCAATGAGAAAAAGTAGGTCCGGAGCTACAGGCAGTAGATGAGAAGCAAGGTTCACTCATGTTGGCTGAATTAAGTCTAATACTTGAACTGGTGACCCTACTCATTCTAGAAGAGATTTGCAGAATTATCTAGGTCACTGGGCCATTGAGTGCTGTACAGATGACTGTGGTATAAAGCAGAAATTTGGGTTTAAGGTTTTTGTAGGAAATGAGGGAGTTCATGATCATTCTTACTTGAGGTAATTATGTGAAGAGTTATTAAATAAATACTAACAGCTAAATTACTAAGGCTTCTGCAGATGGCTGTGGATTTAAACACATAAAGGTAGTCATGAATTTGCAGAAGTACAGGGCTGAATATTTCAGTTAGTGCCGAAGTGATTGGTCTCACCACTTTGATGGAAACTACCCACCAAAAATGTATTGAATTCCATGCCCTGGATTTCCTCCTTGATGAAGTTAATTTCTCACAGGTGGTATTCAGCAAGAGTGACATCATCAAGCAGCCTAAGCAACCAACCATTTTGATGAATTCTCACAGACAGCAAACCAAACCATAATAAGCAGGTTTTATCCTTCACGTTTTGTCATTTTACAGAAACAGAAACAGAAATTAGACATTGTACTGATTGTAACAAGGTCAGCAAGGTGGACTTCATAGTCTATGAGTTCCCTGACTGGGGCTGTTAATTTCACCCAATCAGGGAGCTCTGGCTGACAGATAACTTTAAATTGCTTTAAATAACTTTAAATTGATGAGTGATAGATATAAGACAGCTATCAGAGGTAGTTTCTTTATTCAGAGAGTAGTAGAGGCATGGAATGCACTTCCTGCAACAGTAGGCAAATGCCCACCAACTTTAAGGGCATTTAAATGGGCATTGGATAAACATATGGATGAAGATGGTACAGTGTAGGATAGATAGACTTCAGATT
The DNA here is from genome assembly GCF_020745735.1 of Hemiscyllium ocellatum. Lineage (NCBI taxonomy): Eukaryota > Metazoa > Chordata > Chondrichthyes > Orectolobiformes > Hemiscylliidae > Hemiscyllium > Hemiscyllium ocellatum. The sequence continues at coordinate 18,120,142 of NC_083417.1, read as the reverse complement.
GGTTCCAGAGGTCAGTGCAACATTGAAGGCCAAAGGGCCTTTACCATGCTGTAATGTTCTATGAACTATAATTTAAAAAAATAGAGTGTCAGACATCCTGCTCAGTCTGAGAGCTGGCTCAGAGAGAGTTAGTTCAGTGTCAATGATTCTGCATGTGTAAATGAAAAGTAACTTGGTGACAGGATACCGGCCCCTGCGGAGTTATTTAAAACATGAATGTAAGTTTAAGGTAGAAGCTGAAATGTCAACTTTGTTAAAAAGGTTACTTTTGTGGAATTTCTATCCTGGAATGCAGAAATTTTACATTCTACCAATATAGAAATAGTCTTACAGGACCATGTAAGACAGAGCAGCTGTAATTATGAAACAATTCTTTAAACAAAAGCTATTCTTCATTCAACAAAACATAGCATTTTAACAATGAAAATATCATCAAGGTAGAAGTTCACATCTGCAAGGACTTCAATAGCACACCATGTGGAGGATTGGGGAATCACTGATAGCAATCTCTGGATTTTTACATTTATCCGTGCTTGTGCAGATGCCAGAAGTCACTGCTAGTTTTTCAAAATAAGTAATCATCATTACAGCTGAAAAATCAAGTCTGCAATTTGAGAATATCTGTTGCTTATTCAGTCTGAAACAATTGTAGAGACACTTTACTAGTCAGAACCACTGCATATGATGATGGCAGCATTCTCCCTGAGTGATCACAGAGAAGCTGCAAGTTGATCTCATCACTGTCACAAAAACAGAATGTGAACGTCCAGAGAAATCCTACACTCAATAGTCATTCCAACTGGAACATTTACTCAGACAGTGAAGAAATGTACACACCCCTGAGGCGTAAGCAGATTTATTCACATATTAGGAAGTACTTCAGTCCTTTAGAGGCATCACATGTTAAAACAAAAATGCCAAGTCAGCAAATCTTTAAGAACAACAACTTCCAAATCTTAGAGGGCCAGTTGCCAGTTTCCCTCCAATCCTATCAATTCAGGCCAATCACTTCAGGTTTTACTTTCATGGTGAGCTTTCCCAGTCATTAGCTCTTTCAGCTTCTACTGCACAGAAAGTCAACCCTTCTCCAGTCATCAACAAATTCCATGTAAAACAACTAGTGTTACTCCCTTCTGTGTAGGGTCCAAACCCAGACCCTGCCAATCAAATCACCTGCTGCTTTTTTTTTGTCTCTCTCTGCAAATTTCCCCAATATCTCCACAGGAGCAACAATTCAGGAGCAGATCTATGACCTGCTTTAACTTGGTTCAAAATCTTCTGTGTGAACATCTACTCATAGGGGACAAGTCCATAGGGGTTAACACCTACATCTTTTGTGATTTTCCTGATGCTGCACTTGCTCCTTTTGCCCCCCAAAATACAGCTAAGTGCATTCACTGCTCCAAAAACATTGAATACTCTTAACACAACCTCCAAATCTCAATGGAAAAAAGCCAGCAGCATAGAATTTATGAATTGCTATGGCAACTGTAGGCCATAAACCCTCAACAGAACATTTGTTGTCAAGGAAAATACCATTAAATCCTCTCATAAACTTTTAACAGAATTTTTTTAAAAGCCAGCCTCAGTCAATTAACCTATTCCTTTATCTGCATAAATAAAGTGCACTCACAAAATGTTTTTATATTTGTGGTAAAAAAAACTTCTAATCCAGTAGACATCTTACCTGCCCTGTTGTGCTCCCTGTGTCACACTTCGGTTTCACATCTAGAATTCATTGGTCAAATAACATACTCACAAACCAGCAATAAATTAGAATTAAACAGGTAGGGAACTGGCAGATCAATCATACATGAGTAGGGACAACTACAAGTGATGAACTGCTTAGGATTTATGAAAGCAATGAATCAAGCATCAGTAATATAGTGCAATCCAACAATAAAAGAGTATGAACAATGCCAACAGAAACAATTTTGGATGCCATCTTGAACTCTCACTCACTGTGTAACTGAGTACAAAAAAAATAACTTTTCTATCTGATAGTGTTTTGCCTCAGAAGTTATTGCTTCTGAGAGCTGAAGAGATAACAACTACAATTCCCAAAAATCACGCAACGATCCTGCATGCCTTATGTTTGTTTGTTCACTGAAAAGACTCTTGGATGCTAGAATATATCAGAACGATGTTGTGGAGGCAATATATGCGATACTTGAAGAACAGAAAGAAGCTGAGTCAGCAATTATGTGTGTCATTCCTAAATATTTTGAAATAAGTAAAGCATACAGTAAATGGCTCCATGTCAAAAGTATTTCATTGGTTGTAAAGTGCTTTGGGATATCCTGGGGTCATGAAAAACAATGTATAAATCTGGCATTTTCTTCCTTTCTATGGAGCTCCATTCCTGCAAATTTTGATTGGATAACTATTTTTCCAGATAGCGATGGAAAAATAGAGATGTTTTTGCGTGTGATGTAAAGTCCAAATATGTGAATAAGTGAGAAGTTGTTGTGGTTGATAGCACCTTGTAGGAATGACCAGGAGACACAGAGAATTCATCAAGGTGATAAGTCTTTATTTGTAAACAAAAGCTATGGTTGTCAGAGCAGACAACCCTGAAAGCCCATGAACAACGAGAGTACTCTGATGTTTATGTTGTTCTAAAAGCCATGCCCTATCCTTGATACATTAGCATAACCAATTGCACTACGTCTACATTTTATCCCCTTAACCAATCAGACTCTGCCACAATTGTCTTCTGGATTGATGCAGACCATCACATTGTGCCGTGGCCATCTTTCCTCACTTTTTATCACCTGACAGACTGTAGTCACGCAAGGCTGACTCAAGCACGCAACCCACACCTGCCACTTACACAACATTCCAACATGTATTACTTTGTAGTTATATATTCATATTTCCCATAAAGTGCTTGTGGCAGAGGGACATTGAGAATGTGACATTGCATTTACAGAATTTATATGTTCCCTCAGTGTCCATGGCCAGTACTTTACACAGCGAGAGAAGTGCATGCTTTCTTATCCTGGGAGTGAGGGAACACAATTACATAATTCCAGCAGCACATTATTTAATGTTTAAAAACAAAGTTATTTAAGCTTAAACATTTACTCTGACATCTCATTCACTTGTTCTCACACTCAATTTCATATGTGCAAAATTGCTTACAAGTTAGGATTAACTCAATCTCTGCTTTATAAACTCCAGTCCCACATGACTCCTTGAAAGAAGTTGATGTTTCACAGTTAAAGTAGCAATTTTGTAAAGGATTCTCAGTAAGTTGTGATGTTTCATGTGGTGAAATTTCTGAGGGGTTTCTGAGGTGAACTCTGACTGGTGGAGATTAGGTGAGTCCACCTCTTGTTTTTAAAGTCTTGCTGTTAGTTACCTTGGTTGCTCAAAATACTTACACATAGTTTGATGGTTTAGGTAGATCTCAGTCTGGAAACTGTGATGCCTTCATCATGTGACCCTTCATAAATTCTTTCCCCTTTCCTTACCAAGAATGACTGAAACATGTTAAGCCCTTATTCATTACAGTTTGGAAGAATGAGGGGTGATCTTCTTGAAACTTACAATATTCTGAGGGATCTTGACAGGATTGTTGTTGAGGAAATGTTTCCACTGGTGGGGGAATCTTGAACTGAGGAGTTGCTTACACAATAAGGGGATAGGTATTTAAAACTGAGATGCAAAGCAATGTTACATTTCACAGGAATTTCATCTCTCAGAGGGGGGTGAATGTTTGGAATTCTCTACCCCAGAGAGTTATGGAGGATAGATTACTGAAAGTATTTAAGGAGGGGGAAGATCCATTTCTGAAGTATCAGGGAGTTGAGGACTTTGATGAGAAAACATGAACGTGGAGTTGAGGCCTGGAACAGAGCAGTCACAAACTTGTTGAATGGTGGGGCAGGCATGAGAGGTTGAATGGCCTACTCCTACTCCTATTTCTTATGTTCTGAATAAGGGGTGTGTGTGTGTGTGTGTGTGTGTGTGTATATAAGTGTCTGTGTATGTCTGCGTGTGCGTGTTTGTGTGCGTTTATGAGTTTGGGTGCTTGTGTGTGTTTATGAGTGTTGATTTTAACATCCTATGCTGGTATTTGAGAACTGGAAACAGCTAGTACCTTTAATTTTGAATAGTCCATTCAATTTTAATAAGACCATTTTAGTTAGTCTGGAATTAATCTGGAATATTCCTTTGGTCCCTCTTATGACAGGGGAGTGGTTTCAATTCACAAAAGAACTCAGAGAATCCTTGGATGGTCTTTTGCGGCCTTTTATGTTCAGTTTTAAAATATAAAAACAAAAGTTTGAAGTTTAGGACATAGTAGGGCATGACAGTGAGAAGAAAAAGGTTTGAAAGTGCGAAAGATACATCCAATGTCAAAGTGAGAAATCATACATGAAAGGGATATGGACTCCCAGCTAAACTGAAAGTAGGATAGAAAATATTGAGAATTTGAAGCTTTCAGGTAGAGTTTTACAGACTCCATCCAGCGGGTTTGTGGTTGGGGAGGCTTGTAAAATTTCCTTGTGGCCTTCCTGCCATATTCCCACTTAGTCCTGAATGTGCGAAGGTTTATAGGACCATCTAGGGAGCACTGCCCAACTTCACCAAAATTGATGCCATTAAATGGCTGCAACTTTGAAGGAGGTCAAGGATGGGGATAAAGTCGAATAGCTAACATGATGTAGGCCTCAGGAAAGGAGGGGGAGGCCTTCCTCACAGACTTGCTTCATAAAAAGGTCACTTCACCAGGCCTGGTATCCTCCCCCAGGTATTTCATCCTTCTGGCTTTTCTAAGGCAAGCCCCCTTGCCTTTATCCTACCGCCCAAGGCTAGCCTACTATTAATGATGCAACTGCTGTCAATTATTGTAAAACCCATCCAGTTCACTAATTGCTTTAGGAAAGGAAACCTGCCATCTTTATCTGGTCTGACCAACATATGATTTATTCCCACACCAACATGGTTTACTCTTCACTTGGCAATTAAGGAAGGATAATAAATCTTGGCTGAGCCAACAACCCCATGTACCATGAATGAATAAAACAAAAATTGAAATGGATCTATTGTTGCAAAGTTAGGGAACATGAACATGTGTTCTGGTTCACTGTTCTTGATGTTGTGAAAGGTCCTATTTAAATACAGGCATTTAAAAAAAATTCTGGCAGGTTGTTGTAATATCTGCTGCTACCATCAACACTTTAAACAAATTCACTGAAAATTAAAGTAAATCCTGACTGTACAATCAGTGACTATAACCAACTGGAAGCTTACTTCACTGAAGTGGGTTGGAAGCACCAAAATACCAGCACTTTAAAACCCATTGCTGATTACAGCTTTGTGGCACGTTAGAAAACTGCATATCGTCTGACTTCTCATTAGCAATGATTGTAGTTGTCTGTGGTGGCAAGAAGGGAGCTGGATAATATATGAATAGCCATAGTTTAGTTAGTGGCATATCTACTTCCGAGGCACAAGGTTGTGAACTCAAGTGCTATTTCAAGACATAGGCACAAAGATAATAACATTGATAGTCCCGTTCAGACCTGAGATACTGCATGTATCATATGTGTGTCATGTTAAACTGACCCCCAAATCTGCTCTCACAGGATTGAAAAGATTTCAACAACACTTTGCACACTCTCAAATCTCTACCACCTAAAAGGACAAGGGCAGCAATTGAACGGGAACACCACCACATGCAATTACCCTTTCAAGCCACGCACTATCCTGATGTGGAATTGTATTTGGTATTTACCAATGACACTACGTTGGATGCCATCACAGATGATAGCCTTAAATTATTAAGAGATTTTGATAGGCTAAGTGAATGGCCAAAACTGTGGCAGATGGAGTTTAATGTAAACATATGAGAAGTTATCCATTTGGGACCAAACAAGGATAGATTAGGGTTGTTTTTAGATGGTATGAAGTTAAATGCAAAGAGTTTTGAGGATACAGGTTCAGTAATCTTTAAAATACCACAAATAGGTGCAGAAAGTAATCAAAAAACTAATGGAATACTGGCCTTTATATCTTGAGGATTGGTGTATAAAGATGCAGAAGATCTGCTGCAATTATACAAAACCCTGGTTACCTCACTTGGATTATTGTAAGCAGATCTGGGCACCACACCTTAGGAAGGGCTTGGAGGGAGTACAATGCAGGTGTACAAGAATATTACCTGGACTTTAGGGGTTCAATTGTAAGTAGAAATTAAATTAGGTATGTTTTCTCCAGAGCTTAAACAGTTTGAGGGTGACCTGAATACAGTCTTCAATATATTAACTGGAAAAGATGAGTTAGGTAGAGATAAACTATTTATATTGGCTGGGGGGGGGGGGTGCGCTCTCAAACTAGGAGGCATAGTCTGAGACTTAGGGCCAGATTGTTCAGGAAAGACATTCGGAACGCTTCTACACACAAAGGACAGGAGATGTTTGGCACCCTATTCCACAAATGCCAATAAATGTCACATCAGTTGTTAATTTTAAAGCTGAGATAGATTTTTTTTCTGTTAAGTAAAGGTATTAAGTAATAAGGGCCAAAGGCAGGTTTGTGGAAAATGGCCACAGATCAGCCATAATTTCATTGAAAGATAGAACAGACCCGAGAGGCTAAATGTCCTACTCCAGCTCCTGTGTTCCTATGACTGCTCCTTCACTGTTGCTGAGTCAAAATCCTGGAACTCTCTTTCAAATAAATACCTTTATACCCAAAGAACTGCGGTAATTCAAAAAGGTAGCTAACCATCACTAACTCAAGGGCAATTAGGTGTGGGCAATCAATTCTAGTTTAGCCAATGAGGGCCTCAAGCTGTGAGTGAATAACCAAAAACCACTATGTAGGAGAAAAGTGGTCAAGCTATTTGTGGTATCCTGATCAATACTGATGCCTCGATCAACATCACAAAAAACATATTGCCTGGTCATTATCGCATTGCTGTTTGTTGGAGATTATTTTGCAAAAGTGGACTGCCATGTTTCCTAAACAATAACAATGATCAGACTTCATTGACTGTGAAGTACTTGGGACAATCTGTGGTCATGAAAGGTGATGTGTCAGTGTAGTGATTTTTCTTTCTCAGTTCCAGTCCCACATAATGCAGCCAGACAGAAAGATAGATTAATATTGAGTTCCAATGCATCAACAATTTGGCAATGCTATTAAATCGTCAGTAACAACCAGCCACACAAGTTTGTAGCTCAGTGAGTGGAAATGTATTGTGAAGCAATAATGCAGCACTAAACCAATTTGACAGATTTGAATGACATTCTAACCTGTTAACTACTTGAGACCACACTTTTTAATCACAAGACCACAAGAAATAAGAGTAGGAGACCATTCAGGATCCAACGTCCCACCCAAGACTCCTTTGCCATTCAATAAGATCACGGATGATATTGTCCATCAGATTTAGCTGTTTAAAAACTGTTCTGAAAATTCACTGAATTAAAATTACACATTAATCTGCAGGAAAAGAAAATTGGCCTTGTGATTATGGTATTTACACCCACAAAATTCAGCTGTATTGCAGCAATTTAAAAAGTCCTTTATGTAAAGTACTGTGTTAAAGTTGACATTACTTTGCACAGTTAGCATTTGGTTCAATTGGGGTATCGTGTTCAGAAAAATGCCAAGTTATTAAGAGACAGAAGCAGAAGCCCATCAGTTGAAATACTGTGGTCAGGAACCAAGAGTTCCAGCATTTGTTTTTAGTTCATTCACAGAATGAGGGTGTTGCCGACTAGGCAGCATTTATTGCCCATCCCTAATTGCCCAGAGGGCAGTTAACAGTCAACCATATTGCAGTGGTTGGGGAGTCACATGTAGGCCAGACCAAGTAAGTTTGGAAATTTTCTTCCTTAACGGACATTAATAAACCAGATGGACTTTCTGACAATTGACTCATGGTCATCTTTAGATTCTTAATTCCAGATCCATATCGAATTCAAATTCCATCATCTGCCATGGTGGATTCGAACCCAAGTCCCTGAAATATTATCTGTGTCTCTGAATTAACAGTCCAGCAATAATATCACAAGGCCATCACCTCCTTGAGTTGGTGAATTCTTGCATTTTCACTTATCAATTGAGTTCTGAGCTCAATCCAAACTATTCCTTCCAGCACATCTCTGAAATTAGTTTGGGAAATATTGAGAGAACTGCTGAACTCTCTTGCCAATACTATGGTTTCATGGCCATAAAATTTGGAATGAGGAGCAATTATGTCTGGAGGATGCATGAAAATGACAGACTGAATGATGTTAATCCAAAATAGAGCAGTAAGCAAATTATTGATTGGACCAATACACCCATTATCTTTTTTCTCTGAAATTCACAAGATACAAATTCTGTAATTTATACAAATATTAAAGATCACAAGATGACTACAGACAAAGACCATTCTGTCCATCTTAACTTATCCTTTTAAAAGAGAAATGTACAGTTTCCCCACTATACTTTCCAATGATGTGCCAATATATATTTTTTAACCTAGTCTACACACTTGCTGGAGATTTCAAGCATTGACTATTCATTTTGAGTGAAGAAAATTAGAGTTAAATTCTTATCAGTTTGAATACCTGATGCCTTGTCTACACTTATGGTTTTTCTTGGAGTTATGAATATGATGTGGACTGAGTGTCAGACAATAGGGTGTATTGTTGAATGGTGATCTTCAGGACAGGAAGAATATTTGCAGTGGCATTCCTCAGGATTTTCTATTAGGATCATTGCTTTTCTTGTTTGAGAAGAATTATGCAGATTTGCGTGTACAGGGCACAAGTTCAAAATCCATAGTTGAAACAAGACTAGGAAGGAATGCGAACTGTGAGGAATATAGAATGATAGGCTTCAAGAAGAAATGGATTGCTGTGTGAATGAATGACCACTTTGCACAAGAAAATTCAAGTATGTACTGGAAAGTTGTGTACTATGATAGAAAATAGCACAAGGAAAGGCAATATAAAACAAATGGAACAATTCTAAAGGGGCTGTAGAATCATAGAGAACCTAGGTCACATATATGAACAAATCATTGAAAATGACAGCTTGAAAAAAATAGTTAAGGAGGAAGCCTGGGAATTATAAATAGAGGCAGAGCACAAAAAAGAAGTTATGAAATGTTGGTTTGACGTCGACTTGAGTATTGTGTCCAATTCAGACATCATGATTTACAAGGTAACCCAAGACTTAAGAGAGGTTGCAGCATAAATTCACTGGAATGATTCCAGCTATGAGGGATGAGCTGTGCACAGTGGTACAGGAGGTCTGGGCTAAATCGGAGAAACTGTGGTTGTTCTCCTCAGAGAAGAGATGCTTTGGAACAGATTTGCTAGCATTGTTCAAAATTATGACAGGGCAGAAAGATGGAAGTGGTGGAAATGTTGAGAACCCAAGGACACCAATGGTAACATGAGGAAAAGCTCTTTTATGCAATGAATGACTCAAATAGTGATTGCACTACTTTAGGATATGGTGAAACACATATAAGTTGGTCAAAAGGGAACTGGATAATTAGCCGAACAGAAAATACTTGAACCGCATTGAAGAAATGATAGTTGAGTTGCCTTTGCAGGGAACAGCACAGATACAATAGCTGATCAATCTCCTTCTGGATTGTAACCACTATATAGATTGATGATTCAATACTCTGGGTTTACTCTTTCTGTCTTGTTTTTAATATCTTGTGTTCTTCTTCATGCTCCTTTATGTTTGAAAATTTATTGTTTCGCTAATCTACATTCATAACCTGTTATTGGCAGTAGGCCTCACAGCTCTTCACTGCACTGTCTCCAGGGTTTGAATGTTTCCCTTGTGTCATGGACACCAGACGTAGACTCAATAACCAGAGCACTATACAATGTTAGCATAACTTCCTCTGAAGTATACTTACTGATTTTGCAATATGGTTCAGCATGCAGTTTGATTTGCTAATTGCTGCTCCACAGAGACTTGACATGTTAGCCCCGAGATCAATTTCAATCTCACTGCAGCAGTTTCTGCATTGTTTATAGGAGGTAATTTTCACCTTCACCACCTGGGTGGTAATCTGGCAGAATGGATCACCTGCCTGTTGTAGAATGTGCTCGATTTTCAAGTCATTGATTTCATCTGCCAGTTTAATGACTAGTTAAGGAAAGTGAAAATGATCTTCAAGGAGTGGGGGTGGGTAGGTTGCAGGATGGGAGGTGGGAGGTCCTTAGGATATAAATTTCCACTGGCAGAGTGACAGAAATACAGGGAACTTTGGAGAAAGTAGCTACTTTAATTAGGAAAGAACAATGTGTCTCAGCATTTATAAACAAGCCACAAAAGTTGCATTTAGTATGTAGTTATACAGGTTGATTATCAACCTGCAAATGCTCTTAACTCACATTGAGTAGACATTTACTAGCAATGTTGCTTAGTACAGAATAGTGCCCCTCAAACTGCCACGTCTCCTTTTAGATTAGCAACTTGATTCAGGAAAGAACAAGCAATGGAAAAGCAATACAATCATGTCGGACCAGATTTCCCAGTGAGAGCCCATCTCACACCAATTGCCACTCCAGTCCTAATGTCTGGCAAATGAAGGGAGTGCCACATTTCTGAGAGGAGATTCTGCTCGGGCCCTCCCGGAAATGCAATTCTGACAATTCTTTCACAGTGTACAGGATATTGCAAACCAATCCCCATTTTCACATAGTCAGATGCTGTGTTCTGAAATGTAAATGGCCTGACAATCCTTTTGAAAGCTGCTGTCAAGCTGTAAGTACACAAGGTGAGTGTGACTGGGAGGCTGCTGGGAAGGTAGGATGTCAGTTGGGTAGAGAAGATATGGTGCTAGGAAAGTAGGGTGTCAAGTAGATAAAATGCCAGCTGGGAAAGGTGTCAGCAAGAAATGGAACAGGGTACCTTGGTAGAATATCAAATGAGTATGGGATAGAGTGCCAGATGTGTAAGTGGGAGGCTGCCTTTCAATTTTGGGAGTCTATGGCCTCTTGGTACTATCACTGGATTGTTAATCCAGAGACCCAGATAATATTCTAGGAATCCAGGTTCAAATCCCACCATGGCAGATGGTGGACTTTGACTTCAATAAAAATCTGGAATTCAGAGACTGATGAACACCATTGTTGATTGTTGGAAATCATCTGGTTCCTTAATGTTCTTTTTGGAAGGAATCTGCCATCCTTACCTGGTCTGACCTACATGTGACCAGACTCACAGCAATCTGGTTGACTCTCTACTGCCCCCTGGTCAAATAAGGATGGACAATAAAGGCTGACCTGGCTGTGAATAATAAACAAAGTAAGGTGATATCTGGATAGGAGGTAAGGTATCTGGACTGTAGGATGCCAAGTGAAAAGAGGGTACAATGCCAAGTGGGTGTGTGCCAGGTTGCAAGATGATATGGTAAGATAATTTAGGGCAGGTCATTGTGGATACAAGATATTGGATCTGATAGTAGTTGAGGGAGTGATCAGAGGTTGGGTCTGGGTGTTTGTGTTTCAGGGTTTGTGGTGTTCCAATCCACTGATGATGAGGGCACAGGATGTTTGGATTAGGTCAGGTGCAGTGATGTGTGAGGCAGGGATGGGCCAATTCCAGTCAGTCTATTGCAGTGGAGAGGGGCGATGAGGTCATAGTCTAGGGAGTGTAAGTGTTCTGGAGGATGTGTAGGTGGGGTGTACATGAGGTAAATATGGGGTCAGTTTAATAGTTATTCAGATTTAAAAAAATTACTCAGGATCATGTATTTAATAGTCTTGACTTTTCCTGAGTAACTCTTTATTTAATGTAACAAAATCAAAATTGCTGGAAAAACCTAGCAGGTCTGGCAGCACCTGTGGAGAGAAAGCAGAGTTCATTGTTCTGAAGAAAGGTCTCTGGACCCGAAACATTAACTGCTTTATCTCCACAGATGCTGCCAGACTTGCTGAGTTTTCCCAGCAATTTCTGCTTCTTTTTTTTCTGATTTCAGCATCTGCAGTTCTTTGTTTTTTTCTACTAAATGAAACCCTTTGAAGTCTCCAGTTTAAATGAAGGCTTTTCAAAGGTGCCAGGTATAGAGGGATTGCCCAGTAGGAAACTCAATTTCCCAAGCAATTCTTCCAGAGTCTGCTACATTGGGGATTCTGTAGAGTCTCCATGTAAAACTCGTTCATGTACAACATTGGAATAATGACTACCTGCCCAGCAGAAAATCTGTGCCATGCTTTGTCTGCTTCATATACCTCTAGATGTGGGTAAGTTTAGCATATAAACAAGGGTCATTGAAATTATTAAGATATAAAGCATTTTCAGATCTGGATTGCTTACACATCATCCTGCAAAGCAGTTTCATTTTAAATCAGTGCACTTTGCATCTTAGTTAAATCAGCTCATCAGTATCCAAATTTAAGTAGATGCAATGAGCACATTTAACTTTAAAGTTGTTATATTGTTATCACACATTATAATGAGCTTATGTGGACTAACTTTATGTTGGCTGATATAACTGTGCCCTTCAAATTCTCGAAGTATACATGTGGGTAATGATCAAATAACATTTGTATTGTATCAAGTTCCACATATACTGCAGAGGCATGCTGAGAAAGGCTGATATGCAGTGTTTACATGATGTTTAAGTACAGTAAAGATATGTCAGTATGGGAAACCTACTGTCTGACTGCTCTTTTGTACCTTTCCCTGCTCAAGTTGCTTGTAGTAGCTGCGTAAAGGAAAGCTATAAAGCATATTCCAAATTGAAAGGAAATGACTCCTTTGTAACTCACATGATATCTTTTAATAACAGTTGTATTTAGTAGTCCAACCATTATCTCCAATGGTCATTTCAATCAACCAGTGAACATATTATGGCACCAACACTACTGGTGGAAAACCAACAACTCCAGATTAGCAAGGACATTTAGAGATTACTGTCAGTGATTCTAGATTTTTCCCTGAAACCTTTGAAAAGGTTATACCTTTTTGAACGAGGCATAACTGGACTTTAATAGCATACTAATTTCATAACTATTATTCAACACCCTCTCTGGCTCTGAAAAGCTAATTACGTTTGTGTGGAGTGCTAAGTATTTCCACTATGATATGAGAAGATTTTTAAGATAATCATTGTCTTCTTAATGATTTCATCATGATGTCTGGTTTCTACCTAACCCCGTTTTGTAGTCCTAATTTTTATTCACAATGTGTAAAATGATATTACAAAATGAATGATAAATAGTGTTTGTCTGTGAGAACACTTCAATGTGACTAACTGCCTGTATTCAGATGTCTAGTGTCCCTTAATGTAGTGCCAAGTCTATGCTGATGTTGGGAAAGGGGAAATTCACATCAGTAGACCTTGAAATGACTATGTGAGGAGGGGTGATTGGCAGCCATCATTTTCACCGTTTCAGTCACAACAAATATTTTTCCTTTTTATGTGGCTGTCACACTTCCATTATACTTGATTAGCCAGAACAAAAATGGTGAGTCAATTCCAAAGTTTTATTGAGGGAAAGAGTGGAGTTTTATTACAAATCAAACACAAGAAAATAAAAAAATGAAACATGAAATGCAGTTATGAAAATGGGTCAGAACTGTAAGATACTGCAGACATTTTAAAATGTTAATTCCAACATGTGAGATTTTTTAAAAAGCTCAAAAATGACTACAGAAGTAAATTATGTGGCTGACTGGGGAGACAGAGAGAGGTCAATGGCATGGATGCAAAAGGAAATTCAAACAATAGCTCTTCAAAGGGATTTGGGGGGAAGAGGCACATCAACAAAATCTCTTGGGACTACAAACCCTAATAAGGGTTTGAGCAACTCCTGTTCAACTGTAAGCCAGCCATTGTGGATTATGTCCCAAACTGCAAACTGAGTTGTTTCCTTTGAAGAATATACAAGGATAGGGGTTAAAAAGCCAGTTTCAACTCAACTGGAGTGTACGTTTGGGCTAAACATTCTCAGGTGTACCAGTAAGGGTTCAAGTATTAGCATGATGGAATGTCATACTCAAAATACAACTCCTAGTCATACATGTGATGCAGATAAAGAAAGACTGTCTCTTACCATGACAACTAACAACCTAGCAGAAGGAAACAGAACTGTCTATCACTCTAAATGTTGAAGTTCAATCACAATTGAAAGGAATCAGAACTATAGAATTTCAAGCTATCTGCAAAATTAAAGATTATGAAATTGATTGTCAACTATCATCTAACCCAACATTTCTCGCAACCAGCATTGCAATGGCTGTAATTTTCAAGTGTCCACTCTTTGCAGATATTTTGATACATGTTCAATTTTTCTCTCTTTGAATTCACTTTTTATTTCTGATCGATGCGTAAAAGTCTTCTCACATTTAGAAATTAATCGACTCACTCTTTTTGTTAATTCAAGAAAGCTTAGATAAATTGGCTCCTTTTTAAAGCATTCATCTATTTGGTCTGGGAGAAAGGTATTTGAGAAATAGAGTGTAATTTATCACATTATCTTTCTTATAAAAATAATTTTACTTTCAAAGTAGTGGCATATATGGTGTTAGTCTACCTTTTCTTAAAGAGATTTATTAATTATCTAGACGAGTCTTTTGAAAACCATGATTTGAAATCAGTATTTATCAGAGATCAGATGAAAGAAGATCTCCTGAAGTGTTCAAGGAAATTTGCTGTTATTGTAAGGTTTTACAACGGAAGATGAAATAACCATTAAGCCATTAGCTTATTAGAAGCTAGGTTATGAAATATAAAAGCTTCCAAATTCAGTTTAAAGGAGACCTGACTGAAATCGGACGTAAGAATAGTTCTCCTACTAAAGTGACTATGCGAGCGCCGTTAAAAGAATATGGTACCTGAGTGCAAAGGATCAGTTTGTAAAAATCTCCAGGCCAGGAGTATTTAATCAAAAATCTTCAATTGTTATTGAAAGTTATAAGTCTCAGTTGTGTGAGGATTCAAGGAAAAGACTTCACAGCTCACAGGACCAGAACTGAGGCAAAAACTAAGTCAATGGTTTTTGAATAACTGTAAAGTAATGGTGTTGAGGAATCGATGGGACTTTACTTTGCTGAGTGTTTTGAACTTTTTTAAAATGCATAATCTATGGATAACCTTGTCTTAACTCATTTTTGTGTATTCCTGGAAAAGCAAAACACAAGAAATATCTGCAAGAGGTGTCTTTTTACAGAGAGGGGAAGATTGTTCCTTTGTAATTTCCTCTCTCGCTCTCCCTCTCTCTCTTTCTTTGTTTAAAGCTTTTCTGACACTTTATATTTGTGAATTCCAAGGATCTCACATAAGAATTGCCAGTCCATGCTGAATTTACATCCACAGCCCTAAATAGCAGTAACCCTTTTAAAAAAGATGCATTTTGGAACTAAAAATTAAAAATGTCTGCAATAGTTCAGTGTTCTGATCTATCCTCGTGACAGTTAACTGGGAGAGATTGACTCCAAAGAGAGTTTGCACACATGCATCTGTGACTTGGAATTTTGGCATTCCCTTCCTCACTTCTTTTAAGAATGAGTAAAAAACTGGCACATGAAGCTTTTTGCTCACCACTTGTCAGTTCTCACACCTATTGTCTTTGGAAAGAAGACAAAACTGGGACAAATAAAATAAAGATTGCTTTTCTATCAGAGACGGTGCAGAAACTGTTGAAATGTGTCCACAGGGTCACTGATATCACACATACAGAATTTTCAGTATTAAGTTATCATTTTAGGCAGCAAGTAGAGAGCACAGATGATTTCCCACAGTAAATCAAATGGTGAGTCACTGCAGACCATGATCTCTGTTTCCTATGTCCAGATCAATACAGAACTATTTTTGACTAACAAGGGAGTTAAAGGTTATCTGTGGATGGGCATGTAGGGGGACAGGAATGTGGAATTAAGATCACAACAGATCAACCATAGTCTTACTGAGTGCTGGAGGAGTGAGCTTGAGGAACAAAATGACCAGTTTTTAATGTGTATGTTTGTATGTAGCAATGTAAAAGGTTTGGGAGCAGCTCATGGTAGAGGGAAGGATCTGTTTGAAGCAAAACATTCATTTTAAAATGAATGCAAGGAAGCTTAAAAAGGAAGAAGAAAAGTCTCAAAACTTTTGAGACTGGGAAATTCATAGTAGAAGTAAAGATTCTAAAGGGGAAGTGGATAAATTCTTGAAAAGAGGGAAGAAAAAATGTGGCAAATAAATTATCAGAATGGAACTAACTAGTTGGCTCCTTTAAAGAGTCTACACAAATACAATGGGCCAGATGGCCTTATTCAGTTGTGTAGAATTCTATCAATCCATACTTCAGTTCATTCCCTTTCCCTAAGAAAAAAAAAGTTGTAACATATACTGAAAAGTGAGCTCTTTATGGTTATTATTTAACTGTTCACATTCAGTCAGTAATCATGCATTCACATATCCTTTTGCAAAACTATTCAGCAAGTAAGTCAATTGCTTTCACGTAATGTATTTGCATTGAAATTTAAGATTTTTAAATATGCAATTCAACAGATTACTGAAAAAATAAACATATTTTGAATTTTGACAAATTTATTTTATGCCCAAAGTAACATTCAGGAGCGCCTTTATAGTTAGAGCACAGGTTGATAAAAATTGAAATTCTACATAAATTTATACAAACTTAAATATGTAACTCTGGCACTGATCTGCTGTTGTGGGTTATAATTCATTGCTTGTACCAGTTTTGACATGAACAGGAAACACACCAGACTTATTTCAGCAACTCACTAAGACTGTTTCGACAGCACCTTCCGAGCTCATGATCATCTGGAAAGGCAGCAGATGCATAGGAACACCACCACTTGCAAGTTCAGTTTTCATGCCACATGTTACCCTAACTATATTGCCATTTCTTCACTGTCACTGCATTAAAATATTTGAATTCTCTTCCTAACACCACAGCGGGTGCCCCTATGTCCCACCGAATGGAGCAGCTCAAGAAAGCAACTCATTTCCTTCTGATTCAGCAGAAAAATTCACAGGTCAATATGACATAAAATGTGCATACTCAAAAGTGGATTTCAATGAGTGCATTAGATTAGGCTTATTCTACCAAACAACGCCTGTTCGAGAGAAAATACCATAGCCGGAATGTTATTGGATTGGTATTCCGAAGTTCTGAACTAATGATGGAGACATAAGTATAAATACTAACAAATCAGATTGAAGAAGTTTAAATTCAGCTGATCAATTAATCGGGAATTAAATGCTAGATTCATGAATATTGCATCATCTGGTTAAGGAAGATAATCTGCTGCTCTCACCCAGTCGTGTCTACTCCAGACTTGTAGCAATGTGGTTGAACCCTTGCTACCCCCTGAAATGGCCTAGTAAGCCACTCAGTGTATCAAACCACCACAGGATAATCCAAACAAACCTTCAGTGTCACTGTGACAAAAAACTGCACCTCCCTTTTAACACAGGAGCTGTACCAAAACCACAGGGACTCGAGCAGTTCAGGATGACAGTTCACTACTACCTTCTCAAGGGCATCTTTCACATCCCAGAGCATTCCAACATACTTCACAATAATTATTTGCTCTGCAAATGGAGTCCTTGTATATCACTTGCTACTTGGAGAGATAGTCCTGGGCTTCCTATCGTCTTTATTTGAGTCCTTTTACAGGCCACTTTGAAGGTCATTATAAGTCAACTCTACAGAATGGGAGGAACTAGAACTCAGTCCAGACCAAACAGTAGTGCTCCAATCCCTGCTTTTCTAGGACATTAATGAACATTTGCATTCGTTATGCCAACTGACAGTTTTCAATGCAGTATTCTTTCTGGTGCCAGCCCACAAATGACAAGATTTGTTGAATTCTGTTTTACAACCTGCCCTGATGAGATGTGAACTTATGACCTCTCATTGCCAGCCAAATTCCGAAAGCACTGCATGACCATACCAAGACGTCTTTTTGAAATGTAGTCACTGTGCTTTGGAAGCAAACACAGCGAAGTTGACACAAAATACAAAGTCTCACAGACTGTAATTGAGAGAACTGATCAGGTTATTTGTTTATTTAATCATAGTTTTTGAGGGTCAAGTAGCATTTGGAGATGTGTTCTGGCATCCTTTGGAGGATGAGCAGGTAGCCTTTTGGAGGTAAATGTCTGGGATCAGAGATCTTTAAGGGGGGGATATCAGGTGGCTTTTGAATTGTTAACTGTGGAGAAGACTGCATTTAAAAAAATCATGGATAGTGTATATCTCTGGTCAAGGCAGGATTTATTGCCTAAGCCTAAATGCCTTTGAAATGAATGGCTTGCTGAACCATTTCAAAGTGCAATTAAGTGTCACCCATTATGTCCTCGATCTAAGGTCATGCTTAGGCGAGGTAAGGATGGCAGATGTCTTTCCCTAAAGGGCATCAGCCAACAATGTGCATTTGGTCTCTATTAGACGAGCATTTTAAGTCTAGAATTTTATTGATTTCAAATTTGCCCTCTGCCAGAATAGAATAGAAACCTATGCTTCCTGACAATTAGTTTGGATTGCTCACCCAATGAAATTGCTATTATGCCACAACCTCCTTGAAAAGGTGAAAGGTAAATCTAAAATAACATTAAATCCCTTAGAACTGCCTAATATGTCAAGGTCTGTCAGGAAGTTCGAAGATATGGCAAGATCTGTCAACCTTTCAAGAAATGTCAAAAACCTGCCATCAAAGCTATGACCTGTCAAGAAGTATCAATACGTCAATTGATGTCAAGACCTTTTAAACAAGAATTTTCAAAGTGTGTTCTACGAATTAGAATACTTTTCTCAATGAAGTGTATTATGTAACTATAGAGCTTTAGGTGAATGTTACGTGAGTTGGTATGGTGGATAAAAAGGAAAGGGTGGTGGGTAGGAACAACCATTAAGTTGGCATGGGGTAATGGGTTCCATGGAATCTATGGGATATGGGTAGATGGGCAGAGGTGGCACGTGTTATAACAGACCATGGGTCTAGAAAGAGTGAATTTGATGGCACGGATGATGCAGATGAAGGAAAATGTGGGGGAAAGGTTGGAGTTTTTTTTAAATCCAATTTTTCGCATCCCAGAGACAGGATTTCCGTATAGTCCTTGGTCTTTGGGAACTGGCAACCTTCCCCCATTGCCTGGTCTGACTCCCAAACCAACCTGATCTTTACTTCACCTTCACTCTGAGACTGTGATGGGGAAGTGCAGGTGGCCATTTTTAAAGATTAGGTGCATGGAGGTGAAAATTCTCCCACCATATTGCAGCCCACACAAAAATTATAATCTTGGCTGAAACTGTGTTCAGTGGATGATGAAATACAGTTGTAAATTCATAGCAGATGTGTGTCAGATATGAGAATGCAAATTAATTAGTTTGTAACTAATTGGATAACTGTTCCTTTAAGCATATTAGTGAATAGAAACAGGTGATTTGGTCCAACCTGTCTATGCTGATGTTTCCTTCCATTAGAGACTGTTCGTGTTCTGCTTCATCTTACCTTCACAGCAAAACCCTGTTTGTTTCTCATTCGTATGTTTAAATAGATTCTCTAAAATATATCCACATTATTTGCCTCAACCATTCCTTCAGATTGTGAGTTCAATATTTTCATCAATCTGGGTATGGTTTCTTCTGAATTCTCTCCTTGATTTCTTGTTAATCATCTTGCATTGATGGTCTCTAGTTTTTGTCTTCCGTACAAGAGGAAACACTTCCTCTGAGTTTACTTTTTGGAAATATTTCATAATCTTAAAGACCTCGATTAGGTTACTTCCTCTTTCTAAGGGAAATGGGATCTAAGCAGCTTACCCTATTCTGACAGGTAACCTAGAGGTAAGTCATCATCTTTGCAACTATTAGTTGAACAGCTATTAAAACAAAGTACTTAACTTGGTAAAGTCATGTCAAGAGAAACTTTGAATGGCCAAAATGGAAAGCGGACTGTATTGATATTGTAGTATGTGAAGACATTCATGTTGAGTATGTTCGGAACAAAATTGTTTTATTTAGCAGGAGTCAGTAAACCCATCATAAAATAAGCAATAATATTAATGCTCAGCTGAATAAATTGGCATAGAATTGTATTAGAAGATTTCTGATATACATCATTTAGGCTGGAGACTGATTTTAATTGCAGTTACATTGAGTAGTATTATCAGTGGATGCTCTAATATTTCCAAAAAAGAGATTTAACACAAGGTCTCTAGATCAATTTACTTTTTCAGAGATAGTTGTAAAATGGGTTTAATCATGGTTATGTATTTCTTTGGATAGTAGTTTGATTTGTTGCATCAAACAAAATTAAAGAAAAACCATCTGGCACTGTCCCACTTACAATGACGTCAGTCAACAATCTTGCTAAATTAAGATTATTTCTTTCAAGGAATGTAGATGAATCACTGGGAAGCAGTTAACCTAAACCTAGACTTTATTTGCTATTCTAAACAACATTAAAAGGTCAAATGGATATTGTGCTGTAAATTTAAGAACCTTTGCACATCTTTGCAATTTACAAGAGATAAATATTGCACAGACTATTCAAAAAACTCTTCTTTGTTACCATTTCACTTTTTTATTGACATAAAATCTGGCATTGAAGATTCCACTATCATTGAAGACAGCAGGTTTTAATAAAAATCATTCAAAGATACATAATGGAGAATTTATTGCTTTGGTATTAATGCTTTGAGTTTGCTATTTTCACAGATAGTACATGTAGCATTCTATCTCAATGACCATAAGTTCATCTATAGCCCTAATAAAAATATTCAATTTCTGTTTTCTTTTTGATAGGTCAACAATGGATTATGTGAGGTTTTGCTCTTCATACAATACTGCTCATACTACAAAAATGTGAATAGTATGGAAATTCCACTCTCTTTATAGTTTAGTGATAAACAAACATCTCCTTCTGTATAATCTTCACCATCCTTGCAATATTTTGTGGTCAGTTTTGGCTGCATGACAAAATTGTAAACAAGTAATCAATGTAAAGAAGATTTATCTGTTGGCCGTTTACAGTTCTTTCATTTGCAAATCTTGCCCTCGTTAATTCTTGTAGTAATTTTTGGCATTCAGGCCAAAGAATTAAGGGTTAATTCGTGGAAGCACCAGGTCAGTAAATCTTACCTTATATGTGTGTCATTCTTCTCCTGCATGCACAGAATGTTCTCTATTTTAGAAAGGCTTCTTCTTCAACGGAATCCTTGGCTCCAGCGCTGTCATAATAAAAGATTGTCTTTCCATGAAAAGGCTTCTATTCATGCTTGTTTGTCAGGAAAGTAAAAAATTCAAATGGAAATTGTTGGCAATTGGATCGAGATAGACCTGGACATGCCAATTCCTTACTTGAAATAGATCTGATTTGCCAACATTCATTCTGCACACGAGACCCCACACAGCGCCAGATCCGTTCAGTCCCAGCATATTACACGCATAATTTAGTATCTTGACCATAGGCTTTTACTTGTCTAAGCATTTTTGTATTTAAAGTCCTTCAGAAAATTTAGCGACAGAAAAGTGGCTACAGCGAGCTTGGCTCTATTCTAACAGAACAAAATATTTACTTTTAAACTCATCTCATGACCTTTTATTTGAATGTTCAATGTAACACACTCTGTTTATAATGGAGTAGGTAATTTTTCTTTTCTACTCCGACTTTAACAAGGGTTACGTAAACAGAACAGCCACAGACATGATAAACACCTGTGCAAAAAAAGAATTGTTTTAGATGAACAACTTCCAGCGGCCTGGAGTTCACTGGCAGGGGATCAACTGAAAATTCCTTCAGAATTTTGCATGGAAAGTATCACTGTTCAATTCAACATAATTTTAACATCGCCTTTGTTCTATGTTGACAGGATTCTAAGAGCATCACTTACCTGTTCTATGTCTTGCATGGCTGTGTTTCTTGATTTAAAAGATGGAATCTCTCAATTTTCTTTAGCTTACACAAAACATTTCGCATTAATGTTAATATATTTTAAGGCTCCTTACCCCATTGAAGGCTAAGTTGGTATTTTATATCTTCAATATGACTATATTGATGGAGAAGAAACTCTTCCCAGGAGAAAGTGAGGACTGCAGATGCTGGAGATCAGAGTTGAGAGTGTGGTGCTGGAAAAATACAGTAGATCAGGCAACATCCAAGGAGCAGGAGAATCGACATTTCAGGCATAAGCCCTTCATCAGGAATGAGGCTTGTGAGCCAAGTGGGTACAGAGATAAATGGGAGGGGGGTGGGGCTGGGGAGAAGGTAGCTGGGAAATTGGTATGTAGATGAAGGCCTGGGTGAAGGTGATAGATCGGAAAGGAGGCTGGAGTGGATAGATGGGAAGGAAGATGAACAGGTAGGGCAGGTCAAGAAGGTGATGCCAAGTTAAAAGGTTGATTCCGGATAAGGTGGGGGGACGGCAAATGAGGAAACTGGTGAAATCTACATTAATCCTGTTTGGTTGGAGGGTCCCAGGACAGAAGACCTGAACAAACACTTCCCAGGCAAGGGAGTGAAATCATTGGAATAAAGCAGGTAGACATCCTCACTAAGTTCCATGATCTTACTTAATCTCGGAAAAGACAAAAGATTAAAACTTCACCTGCCAAATCCAAAATATTTTTCGCCTGTCCAGCTGCTGCTGCCTGAGACTCCCAATCCCTGATTTATATCATACCAGCATAAATCTACCTCATCCTTGACATGGCCTAACGTCTGGAGAAGAGACAGGGACATGAAGTATCGATTGAAGATCTTTCAGGCCTATAGGTTATACCTCAGCAGTCTAGACCATCTGATAACTAGAAGCCCTGATCAAACTTTCTTTTACTTATTCACAAAATATAAGCTATGCCAGCATTTATTGCCCATCCCTACTTATCCAGAGGGTGGTTAAGGATAGTTTAGAGTCAACCTACATTGCTGTGGGTCTGGAGCCAGACCATGTAAAGATGACAGATTCTTTCACTAAAGGACATTAAGGAGGCACATTGGTTTTTCTGACAATCAGCAATCAATTCACGGTCATCATTAGACTCCTAATGCCAGATTTTTTTTTCCATTGAATTCAAATTCCAACATCTGCTATGGCAGGATTTGAACCCAAGTCCTCAGAACATTACCTGGGTCTCTAGATTAACAGTCCAGTGATAATACTACTAGGCTGTTGCCTCCCTTGTGCAGCGAGGAGATTGGCAAACACTAAGTTACCATCAGCTTGTCCCTGGGATTCACTTGGAATCCTACATTATCATCATCCAAAGTGGCTCACAATGCCATGCTGTTTAGATACCTCATGCAATTGGGAACACAGCTAACAGGAAAAAGAGTTGTGAGGCTCGGAACAGCTCTTCCCCTCAAGCAAATGACAGACCTAGGCTTCCACTTGATCAAGTTCCACCTACCCCTCTGAAAAGCACTGAATTATCCAGGTAAGATAAAATAAATGATGATCCATAATGATGAAACTCTGTCTCTTACTGACCTGGTTAACTGAATGACTCTGCAAGGGTTCAGGATAGTTGGTTCTATATGCCATCTCAATAACATCATTACATATTGTTTGCAGCATAATGTGACCATGGTAGTAAGGATTATGCTAATGTATCATCAAAATTTATAAATGTAGCACAAACCAAGCACAACAAAATACTAAGATCAGTTAGTTAAAAGATTACAAGCAAAATACTGCAGTTGCTGGAAATCTGAACCAGTCACAGAAAACATTGAAGAAACTCAACAGATCTGACAACATCATTGGAAAGATAAACAGAGTTAGTATTTTGAGTTCAGTGTGACTCTTTCAGAGTTCATGCGTTAATTACAACTATTATTGTAGTTAAAGGGTTTTTGACTTTTTTTAAAAAATTGCTGTATCATGAATTATCAACATTCTTTGCTCTATTTTGCAAACATAAATATTCTCTTTTTTCATAGTATCAGATGATCTTGTGATGTCCTTAAACTTCCTGAACTACAATAGGTATTATTTTCTCCTCCACATGAAATGCGAACTGAAAACACACTTAAGCAAATCCGTTGATGAGGATACACTGATGAGCAGCAATGCTGTCCACTAACAGATTTAGAATGAGCTGGTCCAGGATCTGCTTAGAAATGGGACTAAAACTTATAAGGATGAGCTCTATTGGAAATAAATGGACATTGTGTAAAATCTGATGATTCTCGACCTACTGGATATGTGGAACTATTGTGTCAGTGATGGCAGTTGGCCAAGGTTATAAAATGTAAGATGTAAAACCAGAGTCTTCTTCAGTTTTCCTCAATGGTTTTCTGGAGAGCTAAGAGTCAGGGAGAATATTTGCAAATGCCTTCCTCAGGATATGAAGAGTGTAGAGTCAGTAATATACTCTAGTCTCTGGAAAGCATAGGTTTGATCGGCCAATTAATTTTTCTCTTCACATGCTTTTACATAAAATTTGCAGAAGACCATTGGGTATTCGCAGACAAACAGATGATAGCAAATAAGCAGGCTTTTTTTACATCCTGGCCCATTAGCTTCCAAGAAAGAAATAAACAGAGGAGATATGCAATGGACTGCTGATTCACAATCATAGAATTAAATAATTACACTGTCAAAATTAGCACCAAAACATGTCACTGTGGATGGAATTGTCTGTGTGCTTCTATTGACCAAAGATTATAAATTATGAGTACAAAATGTTAAATGCCAACTCCTGTCTCGTGAAGTTATCTCAGTCAACAGGATACAAAAATACACAATTTATCTTGTCTATCTATTTACCCTTGGTATGGCAGGAAGTTTGGTTGCTTTATTAAGTGGTTACATTTTGTTGGTCATTGGAGAAAGCATTCAAGCTAGCTCTTTTAGTCTAGAAGACAAACTTTACATGTGGGTTTGAATAAATACTTTACTAGATGGGACAGATCTTTTATATCTATTCAGAACAATCTTTTCTTACTGTAATCAGTGCATGTATTGCATTCTTTCAACAAAATGTATAGAATAAGAAACAGGTGTTATTGCAACAAAAATGGAAGAATAATTATCAATAAAGTAACAAAGAAAATGGGAAGAAGATGTAAATCCAGCACTAAACAGGGCTTGGTGGTTATAATGTGACTCTATCTTTGTTTCCTGCTATAAGACACAGATCTTTACATTCATAAGTTTGGAATCAATACTTCTTCACTTATCTGGTCTCTTCTTATGAACTTTAGGTTCTCTGGATTTCAATATCCACTACCAAAAGTGGGTTACTAATGGCACTGAAATCACATTATAACCAATGCACACTTTTAAAGTTCGCCCTTTAGAAACAGTGTCTCCAATTCGTCAAATATGTTATAGCAAATTTGTAATAACAAAATGCACATTATAACAAAATGCCCTGTATTTCGATTTATTTCCCTGCCCACCCCTATCAGTGTTTCGGAAAGACCAGTCCCTCTGTGACTCCCTTGTCAGATCCAATCTCTCCACTAGCTCTCACCCCACTCCCTGCAAACTCCCCTGCCAATGCTGAAAGTGCAAAACCTGCATCCACACCTCTCCCTTCATCTCTATCCAAGGCCCCAAGCGATCCTTCCACATCTAACAGAAATTTACCTGTACTTCCACAAATGTCACCTACTGTATCTGTTGCACCCGATGTGGTCTCCTCTACATCTGAGAGACAGGATGCCAACTTGCGGATCATTTCAGAGAACATCTCTGAGACACCTGCACTAAGCAACCCCACTACCCCTTGGCTGAACACTTCAAGTCCTTCTCCTACTCCACCAAGGACATGCAAGTCCTGGGCCTGCTCCATTGCCAAAGCCTTACCATCCGATGCCTGGAGAAAGAATGCCTCATATTCTGCCCTGGGACCCTGCAACCACATGGGATTATTGTGGATTTCACCGCTTTCCTAATTTCCCCTCCCTCCACATTATCCCAGTCCCAAGCTTCCAACTCTGCACCACCCTCTTGACCTGTTTATTGTCTTTCCCATCTATCAGCTCCACCTTCCTCTCTGACCTACCACCTTCTCCCTCACCTTCATCTAGAATCATAGAATCCCTGCACAGTGTGTAATTAGGCCATTTGGGCCAACAAATACACAAAAAAACCACCAAAGAGTAACCCACCCAGACCTATTCCCCTACCTTATTATGTACACTTCCCCTGACACCGATCCTACACACCCCTGAACACTACGGGCAATTTAGTATGACCAATTCACCTGACCTGCACATCTTTGGATTGTGGGAGGAAACCAGAGCACCCGGAGAAAACCCATGCAGATACGGGAGAATGTGCAAACTCCGCACAGACAGTCTCCTGAGGCTGGAATCGAACCCAGGTCCCTGGTGCTGTGAAGCATCAGTTCTAATCACTGAGCCACTGTGCCACCCCAATCTACCTATTGCATTCTCAGCTATCTTCCCCCCAGACCCCACCCACCCCTCCCATTTATCTCTCAGCCCCTCGGCCCACAAGCCTCATCCCTGATGAAGGGCTTATGCCTAAAATATGGATTCTCCTGCTCTCGGATGCTGCCTGAGCTGCTGTGCTTTTCCAGTACCACACTCTCAATTCTGATCTCCAGCATCTGTGGTCCTCGCTTTCTCCCTGTATTCTGATCTACCACTCGCTGTCTACCAAATAAAGCGAACCAGTTCCCAGTAGACTGAATAGCTTTGAAAAAAATATAAATGTGAATGGGAGATCTCCAGATCCATTTGCTCTTTTGTCAGCTAATTTACCAAAGAGTGTCACTGTCATAAAACATGTGTAAAAAAAATCAAATAATTACTAATTATAATGAATTATTTTGTTTTTATGGACTGCTGTTTTAACTTTTTGCTTAAATTAAAATGGGTTTGCTGGACCCAGGAATGTGAGAGTCTTGAATGAACATAAGAATTAATGCTCAACCATATCAATCTGAATTTAATTGATTTTTTTAAAATAACAATGTATTTGAATTAGAGGTCCTGATGACATGATTTTTTAAATAACAATGTAGTTTGAATTAGAGGTCCTGATGACATGATTGTTGTTTTCAATGTATACTGTAAAAAACTTGCAATTGCAACAAATTAACTAAAAGAAACATGAGGAAGAGGCAGCCAGTGTTGCTGTATATGGGTGAAGCCACATGTAGATGTAACTTACAGTAGTAGTGAGAAGTTGGTAAGCATTGATAAACCAGCTTTCACTGTGGAACAAGGATCCCTAGATAGTTGGTCTGCCATCCTTAAAGTCAATGTTTGCTTGATCTTTCAACCCCTTTTCCTGTAAGTTGTCTTTCTCTCCCAGTTGAGTCTTTTGATTAAAACGATAAAAGTATTTTTTTAACATTAACATCTTGGGTTAATGGCTTTAACAAGGGAATGTTACTTAAGGGAACTATATAAAAAAGCGAAAAAATAATAATTCCTGAATTCCACTTCTCTACAGTAACCAAAAGTTCATCATAAAACTGACTGTGAGGTCCCACATTACAGCTAGTATTAATCAGAGAGATCATTTACTAACATTTGTCTGGATGGATTTATTGCAACTTTTCAACATCATATCACCAATTACAAATTTGTTTCTGTTTGTTTTTTTTTAAAACATAGTTTGAGTGCTATGGCATGAGTAGGATGGTTTCACTTTTTGCTCCATACAATTCACTTCAAAGTCATGCTGTTTTTATGTTGTTCACTTTCAATACATGGCATCAGAGTGTCCAGTGTAATTACTCACCGATCATGCTTTTCTTTCGTTAGAGGAGACAGAATTATTATTAATCTCACAGGATGGGTCATGTGCTTACTGTATTTATGTAGTAATTGGATAGTTTGTTATTAAAGCTAACAATTGAAAATGTAAAGCATGTTTAATGGACTGACTGGTACAGTGAGTAAGCAAAGTCTAAAACTGATGAGAGAAAATCATTGCTCCTAGATCTCACTCATATTCCTGTCTGAAGTGAGTTTCAACATTTTATGTCAACATCTATCAACAGTGAAACCACAACACAAAATGCCACGTGTTTTTGTATAGCATTGATAATTTATTATTGTTTGCTTCAATATTTAATTTATTCCATAATGTTGCATACTGCAGCAGTGAAGTAGTAATGCTTCCAATATTTCTGGATTTGAAGCACAGGTAAACTTAGGTGTAAAGTACTGCACACAGGAACGGGTCAGATGCAGTAACAAACCAGGCAATATGGCTTCAATCTTAGTAATAGTGGGACAGACATTAAAGCCAAATGCCTGAATAGGTAAAATTCAATTACAGAAGGGAAATTACCATCAAACTAAATTATGCATTGCATATGTTTGCCAAATGTGGCCACACACACATAGGCAATGACGTTATCTGGAGGAATGTTATAGCAGTCTCGGTGAGTGGATACTTTGATAATCTTACCAAAATACAAGTGGCAACAGTGACTCTACATTGCAACAATGCCTGTATTCAAAGGAGACATGATATTCAGGCAAAGAACATCTTTCTACTCACACTCAAGCTGAATGCTAAACTGTACAAGGTGGCAATTATTGTTATTCTTGTGGGAACATATCATTAACAATTAATGAATGCTAGTTATGTTGCTATTTTTAACTAAAAGTAACTCATGTTTATAACCTAGTGATTAAAAATAATTTATGAAAGTCATTTGCTTCCATTCTACTCTATAGTGAGTTATTTTTCTCATGTTAGAATCATTCATACTTTTTGAAAATCAAATACTTTAACTACTTTTTTAATTTTGACACATGCTTAATTAGAATCATAGAGAGGTACAGCATGGAAACAGACCCTTCGGTCCAACTCATCCATGCTGACCAGATATCCCAACCCAATCTAGTACCACCACCCGGCACCTGGCCCATATCGTCCAAAACCTTCCCATTCACATACTCATCCAGATGCTTCTTAAATGTTGCAATTGTACCAGCCTCCACCATTTCCTCTGGCAACTCATTCCATACACGTACAACTCTTTGTTTGAAAATGTTGCCCCTTAGGTTTTTTTTATGTCTTTCCCTCTCACCCTAAACCTATGCTGTCTAGTTCTGGACTCCCCCACCCCAGGGAAAAGACTTTGTCTATTTATCCTATCCATGCCCCTCATGATTTTATAAACCCCTATAAGGACCCGTCAGCCTCCGATGTTCCAGGGAAAACAGTCCCAACCTATTCAACCTCTCCCTATAGCTCCAATCCTCCAATCTTGTTTATTAAATATAATATTGCTCTAACAGCCTTGAATCATAGTTTGATTCAACAGCTAATATGTGCAACACAATGGCAATAAATAGAGTGCAATTCGAGCAGATGGAGTGGGTTCAAGAGCAAGGGAGAGAGGAGAGCTTTATTAACTTGGTTGTGGAGAAATTGATAAAATTGAATGCAGTTTGCTATCAGAGAGATTTGCAAAACTAAATTTGATCTGATATGAACAGACAGAAATTGTTGGATGGTCAAATGCTAGCTAGCCAACTGAAATTGTTATATACACTCATGTTACAACTAAACAATATTGTACCCTGAGACCCATCCAACACCAATCATCTCCTCTCCTGGAAGAACCCAGACAATTTAGAAAGAAGAAAGAATTCTTGAAATTGCTGTTTTCTGAACCTCTGAGGCATTCAAAACAAGTTCCAATCTTGATGATGTAACATCATGATATCAGCCTCAGCTGGGAACGATTTGACACTTGTTAATTTTCAAAAAGTATGAATGATTCTAACATGAGAAAAATAACTCACTGTAGAGTGCAAAAAGAAATATTTCCTGGCATATAAGCCAGTGCTGTGTTTACATATCTTCAATGCATGTTCCCTCACTAACCACAGTCAAAAAGGTGTAATTAGAGTCATAGAGTCATAGAGACGTACAGCATGGAAACAGACCCTTCGGCCCAAACCATCCATGCCGACCAGATATCCCAACCCAATCTAGTCCCACCTGCCAGCACCCAGCCCATATCCCTTCAAACCCTTCCTGTTCATATACCCATCCAAATGCCTCTTAAATGTTGCAATTGTACCAGCCTACATCACATCCTCTGGCAGCTCATTCCATACACATACCACCCTCTGCATGGAAAAGTTGACCCTTAGGTCTCTTTTATATCTTTCCCCTCTCACCCTAAATCTATGCTCTCTAGTTCTGGACTCCCCGACACCAGGGAAAAGACTTTGTCTATTTATCCTATCCATATCCCTCATAATTTTGCAAACCTCTATAAGGTCACCCCTCAGCCTCCGATGCTCCAGGGAAAACTGCCCCAGCCTGATCAGCCACTCCCTGTAGCTCAGATCCTCCAACCCTGGCAACATCCTTGTAAATCTTTTCTGAACACTTTCAAGTTTCACAACATCTTTCCAATAAGAAGGAGACCAGAATTGCATGCAATATTCCAACAGCGGCTTAACCAATGTCCTGTACAGCTGCAACATGACCTCCCAACTCCTGTACTTGATACTCTGACCAAAAAAGGAAAGCATACCAAAAGCCTTCTTCACTATCCTATCTACCTCTGACTCCACTTCCAAGGAGCTATGAACCTGCACTCCAAGATCTGTTTGTTCAGCAACACTCCCTAGGAGCTTACCATTAATTGTATAAGTCCTGTTAAGATTTGCTTTCCCAAAATGCAGCACCTCGCATTTATCTGAATTAAACTCCATCTGCCACTTCTCAGCCTATAAAGTCCAGATCCTGTTGTAATCTGAGGTAACCCATTTCACTGTCCACCACACCTCTAATTTTGGTGTCATCTGCAAACTTACTAACTGTACCTCTTATGCTCACATCCAAATCATTTATGTAAATGACAAAAAGTAGAGGGCCCAGCACCGATCCTTGTAGCACTCCACTGGTCACTGGCCTCCAGTCTGAAAAACAACCCGCCACCACCACCCTCTGTCTTCTACCTTTGAGCCAGTTCTGTATCCAAATGGCTAGTTCTCCCTGTATTCCATAAGATCTAACCTTGTTAATCAGTCTCCCATGGGGAACCTTGTCGAACGCCTTATTGAAGTCCATATAGATCACATCTACTGCTCTGCCCTCATCAATCTCTTTGTTACTTCCTCAAAAAACGCAATCATTGCTTCATTATTTTTAATATGTCAATCTAATCTCTTCTTGAGTGTGTGATTTTCTAGTGTAAAGACAGCTTTCTAAGCTGCTAATGATAATTAAAGATTTTAAATTAGGCAATAAAGCATCAGGCCCCATCTCCAAAAGCTTCAATATCTCCCAACTATTGAGTGGAGCCAATGTGAACACAGGAACAATTATTAATCTGAGTTGTTATATTAGCGATGATTCAGAACGTTTAAAGCTAATCAATGTTTTGCTTCTGATGCAGTTTCTATCTTTTGTCTTTGAGCATCTTCTGGGTACAATAATTTTCAATCATTAAAAGGAAGGACAATCATCTGGTTTTCTGCTATTCCATAATTAACCACTAGGTAGTGGTGAAGAGTCATAGCTCATCTTCTGATTTCTCTTCCATTTCCTGTTGTGAAATTCCTGGCCTTTATCTCAACACCTTCTCAGCAAGTGTGAGATTGCAAAGACACCATGCAAAGAATTCTGGGCTATGAGCCTACATTATGCCACCTCATGGTAACTCGCATTGGTGTTGCAAGTGAAGCGCTAGCCCAACTTCCCTACATCGCCAACTATCTTAACATGCCTTGTGAAAATATTTGGAAAGTTGTAAGTACTATCGTTCACATTATCCAGTCACAGAAGTGGTTATGTAAGCATAATAATGCAAGTTTCTCACTTTAAATGCCTTAAATAAAAATACAGGATACTGGCACAAGAACATTGAGCTTCCTGTGAGCCTTTCAATGTACGTTCTCCCAAAAATAACACAGAGGTTGTCAGCACATGGACTTGTTAGTGTTTCAATTCAAGCGAACTTTTTATTTCTCACAAAAATTGAATATTTCACACTGAAATGTCTTTTTTAAAGTAATTTGCCCAATGTGATGAATGCATTTCGATGATAGTTTTATGGCTAGTAATGAAACTCTACAGAAACAAAATTTGGCAATTAACTTCCACAACTTCTGTGAAGGAGCAGGAGCTGTAAGCTCAGTGCACCCAGTAAATTCATTTTGATATTGTTTGCTTCAGTGCTCATTAATGACTACATATTTGCAAAAGATAAATATTCTTCAAATTAATTGTGGAAACGTCCAGCTGTACATTGAATATTTGCAGCTGATCAGATGAATGTGTCAAGGGTAAGTCATGGGCTATTAGATGATATTTTTGGAAGTAGTGGATATACAGTTTTGACTTTCAGAATGCATTCCATAAAACCCCTCTCAGGAGACCAGTAGCTAAATAGGAACCTCATGAAATTGACCTGGTTGGGAAATTTCCTGAACATCAGGAAACAGGGAGTAGGGATAATGGGCAACCACAGTAATTGGCAGGATGTGACTTAAAAGATGGATTCAAGCACAGTATTTTCAAGTTTGCCAGTCAGATAAAGATAAAGACAACATTGTGAGCAGTGTATATGGTAGTGTAAAATTATCCTGTTTATGCCATCTCCATCAAAGTACTTAGAGAAGAAATAGTAAAGTCGATTAAAGAAATATTTATTACTTTGTACTCTGAGAGCATTGGATATGTGATTTGCTGAAACTTCAACAAATATGCTGAAAATGACAGTTGAAATTTTGATTATATTGAACATAATTCTTATCTTGTTTTTGTTGCAACTTTGACATTGTTTTCTTTTAACTTCTGACTGTTAATAACTTTGCAAACACAAAAGGAAATAGTATCTTGCAGCATATGACCTGACTCTAAACTTTCACACAATGAATGAAAAATTACATTCCCATAGGATTTCAGAGGGGGAAGAGGTGGAAGCCTGAAGTGAAGAAGGGGAGGCAAAAGTAATATTGAATGTGCTTTTAAGAGCTTGCCACAGGCAGTAAGCAAAGCAATATGGTGAAGTTGTTTTGATACCAAAGGAAGCAAACACAAGAAACGTATTAGCAACAGTCTTCATATTCATTGGCAAGTCCTTCACACAGGTTTACATGAAAAGTAAATATAGCTATAAAAATTAGCAGTGAGGTATTCAGTTGTATTCCATGTCTGAGGGCATGGATACATTGGGTGAACATTAGAGACAGAAGTGAGTCTAAGCCTAACAGGATGGGGATAGGAAAATGAAAGTTGGGAACCTTCCAATATTTCGTCCTCAACATAATTCCTGAATTTCCCAGCATGATGCTGAGACATATTATTAATTTGACTCATACATAGGCATTGTCGTTATTGCCTTTCATACTGAAACATTAATTCGAGGATTGGTTTTGGAAACCACTGTGAGAAAATGAGATCACATCAGTCGGTTTTCCGATCTGAGGCTTCACTAAGAGACCACACAAATCAACTCTGTCAGAGACCAGCAGGAGTCAAGGTGAATGTCACCTAGACATTCTTTATTCTTTATTCTCCACCTGTTAACTAGATCTGAAACTGTCAAGCTATTCAGTGTTAGTGTATGAGTACTGACGGGTGCCTTACGAGGTCACCTTGGAGACTTCTGGCAATAGTTTTATGCTTTGGTAGCAGAAAGGCACATATTTGTTTTTCAGATTACTGTATGCAATGATAATCTTCTAACAGAAAAGTTCCAGTTAATAGCTGAACAGATGTTAAACAAGATTTCATATTTTAAATTATTTATTGTAACAAACAGACTACGAATACTATTGACTAAACATTAATTTTGTTGCTAATTTGTACTTTAAATTGCAAAATATATTTTTTCAATGTCAGGTTGCTGTTCATGAGCAAGTATATGATATGATTTGGAGGTGCAGGTGTTGGACTGGGGTGTACAAAATTAAAATTCACACAACACCAGGTTATAGTACAAAAGGTTTAATTGGAAGCACACTAGCTTTCGGAGTGACGCTCCTTCATCGGGGCACTACCACCGAGGAGCGACGCTCTGAAAGCTAGTATGCTTCCAAGTAAACCTGTTGGACTATAACCTGGTGGTGTGTGATTTTTAAGTAAGTATATAATACACTTTCTTTAAGTTGATATTCAATTCTCCTAATATTTTTTGAACTGAGTTTCCTTCTAACTTTTTCTTCCTCAGGCTTGAAGTTTACCTGATGACTCCTCATTCAATCTAAAGCCAGGAAATGTTTCTGAAAATAAGTATATACTTTTGTGTCAAGATAAAATAAAATGTTTGTCAGAGATCTTCCAACCTTCCAAATCTTCCATCTTTGTTTTAACTCTGTACAAATTTGGCCTTTTTAATCTGAGTATGAGTCCCCACAGCATTCTTGCAGCACCCAGCAGCTCTGACTCTCCTGGACCTTGGTAGACTATTTGTTCCAGTGAGTTTCAAGGAAATCATAGGAACGCTTCTTCTCTCAATGCCAATCCCCAAGGATTGCATGGGTCTTGAATCCAGGTTAAAAAATGTCATTTGCTTTTTCTTGAGACACAAGACTTTCTCTTATCTTGGAAGTGAATAGACAGTTTAAAGCACAACTGTTTACAACTCAAGATCTTCAATATTTATCTTAGAATTTGGATAGTCACAATCAATGTATTGTCAGTGGATTGATGTAAAGCTGCTGCCTTTCTCTCTGAGCATAAACTTCTTGCACCTTCTTCCCAGCAAAACAATCCAGGCTGCTTTTAATCTGGAACAATCAAGCCACTCAGGCTTGCTGTCTGGCAGACTGCAGAGCTGGTCACATGACTCCTTTTATTTCCACCATCAGCAAAGACATTGTCCCAAGCCATCAAAATGTTATGAACCTCATAATTGTGATATTATCAACTGGATATAGATGGATCAATCAGTGCTTGGAATGGTGATTGTATAACTACAAAATGTGATTTTCTGAATAATTATGGCTGTCAGTTCTGCAAGATCATCAATGTAAAACATTCAACTCTCTGTCTGCATCTGACACAGATGCTGCCAGACCTGCTGAGTATTTTTTGTTTTTGTTTTGGATTTCCAGAATATGTGGATTAGTATAAACTACAGAAATAATGTTTTGTCAATAGCGCTTATAGTCTGTTTGTTACCATAAATATCTTAACATGTGACATTTTGATGTCATATGTTTGGCTATTGATTAGAACTTTGAATGTCTGTTGAAAAGTTACCATTGTCCACAATAATCCAGAAGTGCAAATATGCACCATGAAAATGTAAAAGTATTGCCAGAGAGAACTGTATACTTGTTTTCCCTATAGCAGTGTCATTAAAACCAACAGAACAAATTAAATCAGCTCAAACCAAATTAACAAATGTCAGCTGCTTAAAAGGGAATTTTTGCATATACATACTCAAGATATCAAGGGATGTTATTTTACAATTCTGGAGCAGGAGGGACTTGAACGCAAGAGCCCTAATATTTGCTCACATGTTTTTCCTAATGAGATGCTAGAGATCAGAGTCAAAATTAGAGTGGTGCTGGAAAAGCACAGCAGGTCAGGCTGCATCCGGGGAACAGGGTATGCTGCCTGATCTGCTGTGCTTTTCCAGCACCACTCTAATCCTGTCCAGAGATGTTATTATCACAGCTTAGAGCAGGTGGGACTTGAATACCACTCTCTTGGTCCAGGGAAAGGGACACTACCATTGAGTCACATGAGAGCCCTTTTAATATATGCTCAGAATCATCCAATTAATGCTCTTCATCTGTTTTTAGTTAATCCCTTCACTCATCATTCACACTCTAACCAATACAATCAGAGTCACAATCTACCTCTTGCAAGCTTCTACATGCCTTCAGCTTGTTACGATAGACAGTTCAACAACCAAGTACATTGTAATACACTCACGACACTAAAACTTCTCCCTAGGTAGAAACGTTCACACATAACTACAAGCAGCCACAGAAAACACGCTGGGTATGTGCATACTTGAATGTAGGGATAGAAAATACTATAGCCAAGTTTATAGATGACACTCAATTAGCTGAGAAATCAAGTTGTAATGAAGAGATAAGAAATTTACAAATGAATATGAATGGATAAGGTAAATTGGCCAAAATTTGGCCAATGACGTTTAACACAGATCAGCAGTCAGGGACATTCAGCTTCAGATCTTTGGGTGACCATCCTCCAATGCTGATTTTGGGATACGCAACAACGCAGAGTGGCTGAACTGAGGCTGATAGCCAAGTTCGGTACCCGTGGGGTTGGCCTCAACTGGGACCTTGAGTCCATGTTACGCTACAGGCTTATATTCTGTCACACTCACACACACAGTCTACCAAGCACAGATACATGCATAAACGTACTCTCTCACTGCACTCACACTCACACACACACACACACACTCACTCTCTCTCTCTCATATTCTCACACACACACACACACACACACACACACACACGTCTATGGGGTGAATTTGCGTTTGCAGACACATCCTATTTGTCTCAAAAAGCTCACAATCTGCAGGCAGTCAATCCATGTGACATTTTATAAATTCCTACTTTGGAAATAGAGTAAGTCTGACTCAAGTTTGGGAATCAGATAGACTCAAACCTTACACCTTTAATATATTGTTTGAGCTAAGGTGTCATTTTTTTTATAAAACCTTAAATTATCTCGAGAATGTGATCTAAAAGAAGTTCTGTGGTTTACATATTAATGAACCGAAACCTGCAACCCATTTGAAAAATTGAGAGACTTATCAGCAATCCAGGTTTGTTCAATATATCATTTCAGTTGCATGACGCCGTGATCTTTTGCTGTAACATCTGCGTCTTATGGTCCTGCTCCGCAGCTATCTAGTGAAGGAGCAGCGCTCCGAAAGCTAATGCTTCCAAATAAACCTGTTGGACTATAACCTGGTGTTGTGTGGTTTTTAACTTTAACATAGATAAGAATGAGATTGTCCATTTTGGTCAGAGGAATAGAAAAGCAACTGAGTATTTAAATAGATAGCCTTTGACAATTTTTAGAAGGTCTTTGACAAGTTGTTAAATAAGATCAGAGCCTGTGGTGATAGTGGCAAAGTATTGGCCTGGATAGAGGATTAAGAGAAAGTGAGGACTGCAGATGCTGGAGATCAGAGCTGAAAAATATGTTGCTGGAAAAGTTCAGCAGGTCAGGCAGCATCCAAGGAGCAGGATAATCAACGTTTCGGGCATAAGCCCTTCTTCAGGAATCTTCTTTCGATGTTTTGGGCATAAGATCTTCTTCAGGAATGAAGAAGGGCTTATGCCCGAAATGTCAGTTCTCCTGCTCCTTGGGTGCTGCCTGACCTGCTGTGCTTTTCCAGCAACACATTTTTCAGCTCTGGATAGAGGATTAGCTGACTGGCAGAAAGCAGAGAGTACAGACAAACATGTGTTTTTCAGGATGGCAAATGGGACTAGATTATTTATGATATCTGGTCGGCATGGATGAGTTAGATCGAAGGGTCTATTTCTGTGCTGTACATCACTATCACTCTAGAGTAAAGTGGATGCCAGGAAATTGAGTGAGCTGAAGGAGGAGGCAGACATATTTTTAATTAGTAATGGATTGCAGAGTTATGGAGTTAAAAATCACACAACACCAGGTTATAGTCCAACAGGTTTAATTGGAAGCACTTAGCTTTTGGAGCATCAATCCTTCATCAGGTGGTTGTGAAGGAGCAGTGCTCTGAAAGCTAGTGCTTCCAATTAAACCTGTTGGACTATAACCTAGTGTTGTGTGATTTTTACCTATGTACACCCCAGTCCAACACCGGCATCTCCAAATCAGCGTTATGAGAGCAGACAGAAAAGTGAAGTTGAGGCTGAAATGAGATCAGTCACAACTGTATCAAATAGTGGATCAGGCTCGAGGGGCTGAATTGCTTGCTTCTAGATCTTATGTTTTTATACCTGAAAGCAAAGAGGGAAACTTGGAAATTGTAGGCAAGTTAGACTAACATCAATTACTATTGAAAATTTTCTAGAAATGGTAATTCAGGATAAGGTGAATCTTAAAAGTTTACAGCTCACCAAAGACATAAATCATGCATTTGTACAGGAAGGGTGAACAAGTTTCAACCCCTTAAAAGGGAATGAAATCTGGCTTGATAGATCATTGATTTTTATTAAGTGAGAGGGCCTTTCACTGAAATACAAGCCTGCAATGCTGATGAGTTGGTTTTAACAATAAACAGAAGTTTATTATGCAGAACTATTGAAGATAAATTTGTACAAACTAAGCTATTAATACATAATATAATTCAACAGATTTTAAAACACATGGCAAAATAAAGTCCTCTCTACTTCCCATACTGTCACTTTATAGTCCTCCAGTACTGCAGAGAGTTCCCTTCTCTATCACATCGATAGGTTTGACTTAACTGTTTCTTTCAATTCCAGGTCTTGAGAATTTGATATGCTTTTCCTTGATTATTCACACATTAAACCTTTTCAGCTTCAAGTAATCCCCTCAGATTCCTAACCAAACACTACTGATCAGTGTGTAGTCAAACAAAACCCTTACTCTGAGATAGCCTATTTTCTAACTGATCTGAATTAAGTTTCTCCAGGAGAAACTATTCTTATACCTGATCCCAGTCAGCTTTTCTGCTCACAAAACCTTTCCAATCTATGCATGTTTCCAGAGAAAAAAAATCAATTCTTGATTCTTCTAATCCAAAGACAAGCTCAAGCCTTTCATTGTTTGCTCTCTCCAGTTGTAAGCTTTCATGGTACAAGCAAATTCATGTTATCATTTCAAGAGGACTTCAGTCATCTGCTCTCTGAGACACACTGACTTATTATCATGGCTCCAGAAATACTGACAAGTCCATTATTAAAACCCCTCATACACACTGACTAACGTCACATGCCACTAGTTCAAAACCCAAACTGTAAAATAAATGATACTAATACAAATATATATAAATTATATATCTATAAATGTATACATGAAATATTATACACACACACACACACACACATCACTACTCATTTACTAATGACTTGGATGATGGATTCAAGAATTTCGTATCCAAATTTGCCACAGACATGATGGTGAGTACTGTTCTAAACAATTTACATGGAAGCAAATTTCAAAGAAATAGAGATAGATTCAATGAATGGGAATGGAATGATAGCAGCCTTCCACCAGATGTGGTGCAGCCACAGGAGCAGCTCTGCTTAGGACCAACAGGCCAGACAAAGTCAACCACAAGACAGACATTTTGGAAATAAACTCAGGCACATGGTGCAATTTTACACACATTATTGGAGGCTTTTTTTACATAACATGGCATTTTTTTTTGGCTGTGGTTTCATTCCATGATTTTGTGGCCAAGAGCACACCACTAGGCGGCATGTTGGCTCAGTTGTTAGCACTGCTGCCTCAGGGACCTGGGTTCAATTCCAGTCTCAGGCAATTGTCTGTGTGGAGTATGCACATTCTCTCCATGTCTCTGGGTGCTCCAGTTTCCTCCCACAGTCCAAAGATATGCAGGCTACGTGGATCAAGCATGAGAAATGCACAGTTACAGGGATAAAGCAGGGGGTTGGGTCTGGCTGGGATGCTCTTTGAAGAGTCAGTGTGGGCTCAATGATCCAAATAGCCTACTTTCACACGGTAGGGATTATATGATAGAATGAGAGCGGATAGATTGATGCAACAATTTTATTTCTGGGAGTGAGCCATCCAGCATTTGTTGTGGCATGTCTCCAAGTTTGTGTTGATTCGGTGTGTTCTCCACAGCTTGCTTTCCCGAGGAAGCAGCTCCTTTGGTCATCTTCTTGGCAAGAGGAAGAAAATGAGGGTGATGAGGAAGAGCATGCAGAATAAAGTTAACAGCATTTCATCTAAAATGTGGAAGGTAGCCCCTTCAATTGCACTAAGTGAGAGAGGTCCTTATTCAGCTGAACTGGGAGTGATTAAGATATGGCATTGGCAGGACTTGCATGATCTAAAATGGAAGATCAAACCCAATCACCATGAGGCACAGTTTGGTTTCTTAATCTGCCCACCCTGTTTTATTCCCAGAAATGCAAGACTTGCCTTCTCTAGCACGATGATAGGAATGACATGTCAGCTGCCAACAATGGTACAATAAAGGTAAATTTTATTCAAGTGCCTTTTTGAACATATTGCTCAGTGGTCCCCAGGAGTGTCTTCAATTTGGAGGATTCTCTGCACAGTAACATTTAAACCCAATCGCTACAGCCTACCAAACAGGGCTATTGTGTATTCAACACAAGGAAGATAAACAGAAATGATATTGAAAACATCAAGTCTTTTCAATAAAGATTGTTTCATTTTTGTTTACTTCTTTATTACATAAGATAATAGATCAAGAACAAATGACGGTCAGTTGCCGCTGGCTCATTATCCTCTTAGATTGGTCTTTAAAAGGCCTCATGAATAACCTCCATCTGTGTGCCCAGAAAATAACTGCTGCTTATAAATATTCAAAAGTATAATACATGTGGCCACCACATGCAGGGATTAACTGTATATTTGAACTCCAGTGTTTCACCAATAAGCCTTCAGTCATCTCAGGGTAACTTCAATCAGCATCTGTGTCCAATGCGGACAATTACTGTAACAATCTTCATGGGAATATTCACATAACCAAAGCCACAGCTTCATGTTGCATTAAATAAGGAGCAGCAACTCTTCTGAGTTCTAATGAAACTGAAATGGATTTTACAATGCACTTCAAAAGCTGAAAAGAAATGGTTCAGAGTGGATAAAGCTGATAAATAAAGAACAAACAAGGTGACAAATGATTTAAGTGTGTTAGTTGCATTCTGTTGCCTTTGAGTCACAGGGTCAGGCCCAGCTCCAGCATGGCCACATGATCCAGGCTGACATTTCACTGAGTGAGTGCTGGATCAAGCAGAGGAAGCAGCGCAGAATGAAGCAGTCAAGTTTGTCGCCAGTGAAGAAGAACTTCAGAGACCTTATGCCACTACTGATCAGTTGTCCTGACGTTTTTTTTTAAATTAGATTCCCTACAGTGTGGAAACAGGCCATTTGGCCCTTCAAGTCCACACTGACCCTCCAAAGAGTAACCCACCCAGACCAATTTCCCTCTGATTAATGCACCTAACACTATGGGCAATTTAGCATGGCCAATTCACCTGACCAGCACCTCTTGTGGAAGGGAACTGGAGCACCCAGAGGGAACCCACACAGACACGGAGAGAATGTGCAAGCTCCCCGCAGCCCAAGGCTGGAATCAAACCAGGGTCCCTGGTGCTGTGAGGCAGCAGTGCTAACCACTGAGCCATCATGCCACCCCAATATTGTATTCTAAGCAACATTTCTCTCTTTGCCAAAAATAGATAAGTTGTCCACTCACAAAAAGGACACAATTTGCTACAGAAACTCAGCACGTCTGGCAGCCTCTGCGGAGGCAAAGCAGTTAATGTTTTGAGTCAAGTGACCTGTTTTTGAACTTGAAATGTTAACTCTGTTTTTTCTCCACAGATGCTGCCAGGCCTACTGAGTTTCTCCAGCAATTTCTGTTTCAGATTTACAGTGTCTGCAGTTCTTTATTTCATTTAGTTGTTCACTCATCTCATCTGCTGTTGGTTGAGTTCTGTTCTATGTGAAAATTTGGTCTTTATAATTGGCTAGACCAGGCGACTGAGGAGAAAGTGAGGACTGCAGATGCTGGAGATCAGAGCTAAGCATGTGTTTCTGGAAATGCACAGCAGGTCAGGCAGCATCCAAGGAACAGGAGAATCGACATTTCGGGCATAAGCCAAAAGATTCCTGAAAAAGGGCTTATGCCCGAAACGTTGATTCTCCTGTTCCTTGGATGCTAGACCAAGCAATCTCTGTCTTGACCATATGCTGAAACTGCGGACTATCTCTATCTGAACTCTATCTTCTAACCTGTTAGCAGTGATGACAGGAAGGATTTTCAAACCTGATCATCCTGTGTTTTTGTAAATTTCACAATAAACAATGAGATCTTCATCCCTGACACTAATGACTGAGCCCTGGCTGGTGAAAGGATTTAAAAATAATAATTTCACAAAATAACTTGCAGAAGAATATATAATGGCTCTTTTTTTTATGAACTTATCGAGTACATGCTGTGGATTACTCACAAGAATAATCTTGTACGGATGAGGAAAAAGGCTCTGGACAGGATGAGCCAGCTGACCACGGCACCATGGTGCAGAAGGCCATTCAAGAGGGGGGAGCAAAAAGACAAGTAGTTGTTATAGGGGATTCTATAATTAGGGGGACAGATAGTATCCTTTGCAAGCCGGATCGGGAGTCTCGCATGGTGTGTTGCCTGCCCGGTGCCAGGGAGCAGGACATCTCCGACCGGCTTGAAAGGATATTGGAGCGGGAGGGGGAGGATCCAGTTGTTGTGGTCCACATTGGGACTAACAACATAGACAAAGCTAGGGTGGAGGACCTATTTGGGGATTATTAAGCACTAGGAAGGAAATTGAAGTACTGGTCCTCAAGGGTCATAATCTCCGGATTACTGCCTGAGCCATGTGCCAATTGGCATAGGGATAAGTAAATTAGGGAAGTAAACATGTGGCTAAGGGATTGGTGTGGGAAAGAGGGATTCCACTTCATGGGGCATTGGCATCAGTTTTGGAACCGGGGGATCTGTACTGTTGGGACGGTCTCCACCTGAACCGATCAGGTACCAATGTTCTAGTGAAGAGGATAAATAGGGTGGTCAGTAGGACTTTAAACTTCTGAGTTGGGTGTAAGGGAAAGTGAAAGCGACAGGGAGTATGGCGTTAAATGGAAAGATAAGCGGCAGTATAGCATGTGTGCAGACGGATTTAAACTTGAGGCAGACTGGGAATGCAGCAAAAAGGAAGGATAACTTAGGACATCTTATGCCTTCCAATATCTCTAATGATAAGAAAGTTAGCAGTAAGGCACTTTTACCTGAATGCTCGTAGCATTCGTAACAAAGCAGATGAACTAATGGCACAGATCATCGTGAATGATTATGATGTGGTAGTCATCACAGAGACGTGGTTGCAGGGGGGGTCAGGACTGGCAGTTAAGCATCCAAGGATTTTCAACTTATCAAAAAGACAGGGAGGCGAGCAGACGGGGGTGGGGTTGCCTTGTTAGTTTAAAACGAAATTAAATCTATGGCACTGAATGACATAACGTCGGATGATGTGGAGTCTGTGTGGGTGGAATTGAGGAACCACAAAGGCAAAAAACCATAATGGGAGTTATGTACAGACCTCCTAACAGTGGTCAGGACCAGGTGCGCAACATGTACCGGGAAATAGAGAAGGCATGACAGAAAGGCAAGGTCACGGTGATCATGGGAGACTTCAATATGCAGGTGGACTGGGTAAATAATGTTGCCAGTGGATCCAAAGAAAGGGAATTCATGGAATGCTTACAGGATGGCTTTTTGGAACAGCTTATCATGGAGCCCACAAGGGAGCAGGCTATTCTGGACCTAGTGCTATTTAATGAACCAGACTTTATAAAAGATCTTAAAGTAAGGGAACACTTAGGAAGCAGCGATCATAATATGGTAGAGTTCAGTC
This sequence comes from Hemiscyllium ocellatum, assembly GCF_020745735.1. Lineage (NCBI taxonomy): Eukaryota > Metazoa > Chordata > Chondrichthyes > Orectolobiformes > Hemiscylliidae > Hemiscyllium > Hemiscyllium ocellatum. The sequence goes on along the minus strand of NC_083417.1, from coordinate 18,076,681 downwards.
TGCAGTTTGAAAGAGAGAAGGCAAAATCGGATGTAATGGTATTACAGTTAAATAAAGGTAATTATGAGGGCATGAGAGAGGAACTGACGAAAATAGACTGGAAGCAGAGCCTAACGGGGAAGACAGTAGGACAAAAATGGCAGGTGTTTGTAGGTATAATTGAGGACACTGTATAGAGATTCATCCCCAAGAAAAGAAAGATTATCCGGGGAGGGATTAGACAGCCAAGCCTGACAAAGGAAATCAGGAAATGTATTAAAGAAAAAGAGATTCTATAAAGTGGCCAAGAGCACTGGGAAATCAGAAGATTGGGAAGGCTACAAAAATAAACAGGATAACAAAGAGAGAAATAAGGAAGGAGAGGATCAAATATGAAGGTAGGCTAGCCAGTAATATTAGAAATTATAGTAAAAGTTTCTTTCAATACATAAGAAACAAACGACAGGCAAAAGTAGACATTGGGTCACTTCAAACTGATGCTGGAAACCTAGTGATGGGAGATAAGGAAATGGCTGGAGAACTTAATAAGTACTTTGCGTCAGTCTTCACAGTGGAAGACATGAGTAATATCCCAACAATTAAAGGGAGTCAGGGGGCTGAGTTGAGTATGGCTGCCATTACAAAAGAGAAAGTGCTAGAAAAGCTAAAAGGTCTTAAAATTGATAAATCTCCTGGCCCCGATGGGCTACATCCTAGAGTTCTGAGGGAGGTGGCTGAGGAAATAGTGGAGGCATTGGTTGAGATCTTTCAAAAGTCACTGGAGTCAGGGAAAGTCCCGGATGATTGGAAGATCGCTGTTGTAACCCACTTGTCCAAGAAAGGATCAAGACAAAAGATGGAAAATTATAGGCCAATTAGCCTAACCTCGGTTGTTGGTAAAATTCTAGAATCCATCATTAAGGATGAGGTTTCTAAATTCTTGAAAGAGCAGGGTCGGATTAGAACAAGTCAACATGGATTTAGTAAGGGGAGGTCGTGCCTGACAAACCTGTTGGAATTCTTTGAAGAGGTGACAAGTAGGTTAGACCAGGGAAACCCAGTGAATGTGGCCTATCTAGACTTCCAAAAGGCCTTTAAAAAGGTGCCACACGGGAGGCTGCTGAGCAAGGAGAGGGCCTTTGGTGTTTGAGGTGAGCTACTGGTATGGATTGAGGATTGGCTGTCTGACAGAAGGCAGAGAGATGTGATAAAAGGTTCTTTTTCGGAATGGCAGCCCCCGGTGACAAGTGGTGTCCCGCAGGGTTCAGTGTTGGGGCCGCAGCTGTTCACGTTATATATTAATGATCTGGATGAAGGGACTGAGGGCATTCTAGCGAAGTTTGCTGATGATACGAAGTTAGGTGGACAGGCAGGTAGTACTGAGGAAGTGGGGAGGCTGCAGAAGGATCTAGACAGTTTGGGAGAGTTGTCCAGGAAATGGCTGATGGAATTCAATGTGAGCAAATGCGAGGTCTTGCCCATTGGAAAAAAGAATACAAGCATGAACTACTTTCTAAACAGTGAGAAAATTCATAAAGCCAAAGTACAAAGGGATCTGGGAGTGCTAGTCGAGGAGTCTCTAAACGTAAACATGCAGGTTGAGTCCGTGATTAAGAAAGCGAATGCAATGTTGTCATTTATCTCAGGAGGGTTGGAATATAAAAGCACTGTTGCTACTGAGACTTTATAAAGCTCTGGTTAGGCCCCTTTTGGAACACTGTGTCCAGTTTTGGTCCCCACACCTCAGGAAGGACATACTGGCACTGCAGCATGTCCAGCGGAGATTCACATGGATGATCCCTGGAATGGTAGGTCTAACATACGAGGAAAGGCTGAGGATCCTGCGATTGTATACATTGGAGTTTAGAAGGTTAAGGGGAGATATAATAGAAACTTACATGATAATACATGGCTTGGAAAGGGTTGACGCTAGGAAATTGTTTCCGTTAGGTGAGGAGACTAGGACCCATGGACACAGCTTAGAATTAGAGGGGGTAAATTCAGAACAGAAATGCGGAGACATTTCTTCAGCAAGAGTGATGGGCCTGTGGAATTCATTGCCGCAGAGTGCAGTGGAGGCTGGGACGCTAAATGCCTTCAAGGCAGAGATTAATAAATTCTTGATGTCACAAGGAATTAAGGGCTAAGGGGAGAATGCGGGTAAGTGGAGTTGAAATGTCCATCAGCCATGATTGAATGGTGGAGTGGACTCAATGGGCCGAATGGCCGTACTTCCACTCCTATGTCTTATGGTCTTATGGTCTAAGAAGACAAAATTGTTAGTTAAACAATGCATGGACCATTTGTTCTCGGAGCTAACATTTCTGCAAGATAGCAAAAGCACAATAATGATAATGTTCACAGTCAAAGAAAGAGCTTGTTTATTCATTAAACCTCTCAGTCCTGAAAGAAATTATTACAATACAGGGAACATTGGACAACTGATATACACAAGTCAGTCATGAATCATTATTAAAAATCACACACCAGGTGATAGTCCAACAGTTTATTTAGAAGTACTAACTTTCACCTGAAAACTCATACTTCCCAATAAACCTGTTGGACCATAAACTAGTGTCGTGTGATTTTTAACTTTGCCCACCCCAGTCCAACACTGACACTTCCACATCACAAACCATTATATTAAGGACAAATTGTAGCCAATAGTGCAATCAGACCTGATAATATATACATGCCTGTACACAAATAATATATTACAATTAGACAGGTGTACTGGTGCAGTGATAGCTAAATTTATGCATGAGGTAAATCTAATTAATAGGAATGATTCAATTTAGATAACTGTGCACCTCTTAATTGGAATATATTAATTTCTTGTGACCTAATCCAAGAGTACAACTGCTTCTGTAATCTTTCATTCCAGGTGTCCAGTGTGCATTTTCTGTTACTCTGGAGACTCTTGCTATAGCTAAGCAATTAAGGCTATTTTAGCACACTACGTATCTCTGATCGCCGTTTGTGGATAAGCATCAGAAGATCGTAGTGATACTATCAAGCCCTGAAATTTCCACAACACCTGGCAACCTATGCATCCTTCCCAAAGGGAAGCTGACAAATGACTTTTCTTCTGATCCAGTGCAGAATTATTCATGATTGTAAAATGCTGTTGGCGCTCATAGTATGTATTGTCAGCCACCTCATTATGGTCTGGTCATCTTCAATACAATGTTGGCAGATGGTAGCACATTCTTGGGATGCTTTTGTTAGCGAGTTTGAGAAGATGTGTAGCTCAAGTTGAGGTTCTGGGGGTAAGTTTGCTCACTCAGCTGGAAGGTGCATTTTCAAATGTTTTATCACCAAATTAGGGAACATCATCAGTGAGCCTCTGGTGAAGCTTCTGAAAACAAACATTTGAGCTCAGCGAGCAAACTTACATCCATGCTTTTGTTCTTGCTGGGCCATGGGCAATGGTGAGATAGTTGAGGAAATGCAGTGATAATGAAGAAATGAGATTTTGTATATTGAGAAAGAAAGGTCCAATATTCCACTCGATGAGAATTTCACTAATGAATAATGAAGGGCCTAAGACTCTAAGGTTATGAACCATTTGAGCAGAAGTGCGCCATTCAGCCCATCTGTTCTCCACAGCCGTTCAATGAGATCACAGCTGATCTGATGATGCTCTATTTTCCTGCCTTTTCCCTATAAACCTCAACTCCCTCACTGAATAAAACCTGCCTTTCTTAGCTTTGAATATGCTTAATGATACAACCTCTACCAACTCCTGTGACAAAGAGTTCCACAGATTCACGACTGCCTTAAAGAAGAAATTCCTCCTCCTCTCTGAGAAGGAGAAAGCCTATTTGATAATTTGATAATACCGTGTATTAGTTTGTACTGTCCAGTAGCACCCTCGGTCCTGGAGGAATGCTGTCTCGTTTTTACTGTATCGGTCATGCATGGTAGAAATAACAAATAAAAGCTACAGTTTCTCTCTAACCTTGCTTCATTACTATGCAGTTCACTATTTTCTCAAGTGGTGGACAGAAACTAGATGGTGATAATTCCTGAAATGAAAGTTAAGGCAGTAGCTGGAAGCTACAGATCACTCGTGTCTTCTCTGATCATTAATTTTGTCTAGACCTCTCCAACATCGCAGGGCACATTCCATGGATGTGACTGGCTACATAGTCTGTTCACAGAGGTTAACATCAGCCTCATCATATCAGTGTGGGACACAATCACCACAGCAATACCACATGTTGGAACTCACTTGTGAGGCTGCTGTCCACAAAGACAGGTGCTCATAAAAACATTAGAACAATGTGCAACTTATGGCTCTTAGATTACTTTCTGAGCACCCATTCGTTTTGCACTTACTTGGATGCTCACGGTATCTCTGCCTTGTCTTGCCTTGCATTTTAGCACAAGCAGGTAGCCAGATAACTTGTCAGGTTTGGCAGTAATAAACAGCCAGGGGGTCTAAGTTCAATCAGAAACCTGGTGTATCATCAGTCAGGAATGCTGGTGTGGTAGCCCAATTAAACAAAATGGAGACGCAGATGCAGGAACGGTGGTAGTTTTGGGGAATGGGGTGGGTGAGAGTTGTAGTGCAACAGTGAGAGCAGTAGACCATGACCTTTTGGGAGGTGGGTGCAAAGGCAGTGTTAGAGCATGAGATAGCAAAGAGAAGATGGAGATGGAGCATTAACCTTCCTACAGGTATGCTGCATATTTCTCCAGATCATGCTCACTACACTGACCCCAGCAGCTCTTCAGACCAGGCTGGCAACATTTGACACAATATGAAGCTAAGATTTGAATATGGTGCCCACAGTGTGAACTATATAGGATCCTGGCACCAGTGAGCATTATATGCTGTTGAGTGTAAGGGTGTATGAGCACCATCATGGAAGGGTGGTGCATACTTAATTAGATGAACAACATAAGATTGCCACTAGACCTCATGAAAGGAAATCTTCCATGAAGCCCCTGAAAGTGACACTCAGTCCAAATTTAGGGCTTGTTGGCCATTGTTCTTCCCAGTCTCTTGAAGAACCATTTGTTACATGTCTTCAATTTAACGTGTTTTCTACTGCTCGTCCCTTTGACTAGATGGTCGTCCCTTTGTTGGCCAGCTATCAGAATCCTGACCTCTTAAGGATGTTGAGCACATATGCTGACTTAAAACAAGTGCTGATGACAAACTACACACACAGCTTCAACTCACCTATTCTCCTTGTTTTACTGTGTAACTTGGAGCATTCTTATGCTCATAGTATTTATTTCATCTATGCCACACGTCCTGATTTCGCTATGCTGTAGCTTCTGCTTCTTTGGCCATGGATCTGAACGGACAGGATCCAGACCTCAGCAATGACATGAATCTTACATTGAATATTGTGTTCATTGACATAAACAAGTTTTGTAAATCCCAGATCATTGTGATCACCATTCTTCCCTATCAATGCCTCAGTTTTGTTTTCTAAAAGGAATTGCTATACCATATTAAGATTGTTGAATGTGTAAACTTCTATGTCTGCGCCTGATGTTTGGCTATGAGAAAACATTGCATCTTAAAAACTGTCAGTACCTGGAGTATAAGTTTGAATTCTGTATGGTCTCTCTCTGACCTTGAATCTGTTGAAATGAATTACATATCCTTCCATTTCATGGTAATGAACTGCTTATTTTTATTAGTATAAGTAGTTTTATATCTGTATCAATGCAAATCTATTTTTCCTGAAGGTTGTATTCTGTATTCACAAATACTGTTTAAATTGGATTACAGTAGAACTTGTTCGGCTTTATGCCACATTCCTTTTTTTATGCCAGATACTTTTCAGCTTTGCATTACTGTATGGTTGTAGTAAATTCTTCACTAAAGCTTTAAATTGCATTTCTGGCTGTTCTGTAACAATTCACTACTTTCAAGCTTTTTAAGTCTGTTAGTTTTAGTACTGTATCTCTGTACTATTAATGCTTAACCATTTTTAGGATTTCCCCTCTTTAACAATCAATCCTAATCCCCTAGTCCTGGTCTAAATTTCCTTGCTCTTTCACTGTTCCGAGCAGACCGGCCTCATATAGCCTAAAGGTAATGGTGGCAATGCTCATACTGAAGGGTGACAACGTTTTTTTAATTCTCTTGTGGGGTATTGGCATCACTGACTGACCAGCATTTAGAGTCATAGAGTCATAGAGGGGTAGAGCATGGAAACAGATCCTTCGGTCCAGCTCGTCCGTGCCGATCAGATATCTCAACCCAATCTAGTCCCACCTGCCAGCACCCGGCCCATATCTCTCCAAACCCTTCCTATTCATATACCCATCCAAATGCCTCTTAAATGTTGCAATTGTACCAGCCTCCACCACATCCTCTGGCAGCTCATTTCATACAAGTACCACCCTCTGCGTGAAAACGTTCCTCTTAGGTCTCTTTTATATCTTTCCCCTCTCACCCTAAACCTATGCCCTCGAGTTCTGGATTCCCCGACCCCAGGGAAAAGACTTTGTCTATTTATCCTATCCATGCCCCTCATAATTTTGTAAGCCTCTATAAAGTCACCCTTCAGCCTCCGATGCTCCAGGGAAAACAGACCCATCCTGTACAGCCTCTCCCTGTAGCTCAGATCCTCCAACCCTGGCAACGTCCTTGCAAATCTTTTCTGAACACTTTCAAGTTTCACAACATCTTTCCGATAGGAAGGAGACCAGAATGGCATGCAAAATTCCAACAGCGGCTTAGCCAATGTCCTGTACAGCCACAACATGACCTCCCAATTCCTGTACTCAATACTCTGACCAAAAAAGGAAAGCATACCAAACACCTTCTTCACTATCCTATCTACCTGCGACTCCACTTTCAAGGAGCTATGAACCTGCACTCCAAGGTCTCTTTGTTTAGCAACACTCCCTAGGACCTTACCATTAAGTGTATAAGTCCACTGTAGAGGAGTTCAACAGTGAGCTGTGTAGAAATTATAGCAGCACGACCTGTATTGAGATTAACTTTCAACTTAGTTTTTGAGGAGTGTTCTCTTGGAGTTGATCTCCCACTTGCTGTCAGGCCTGCCTGATGTTATAATTGAACCAGAAAATATTGCACAGGTAATATAAATATATTGTATCACAATGTCAGATTCTTTATTATTTGCTGCTATTTGTAGATCATAATTCTCAATTTATTTGAAGCCCTGTGGGTAAATTTTGTGCATGCAGCAAAAGCCCCTGAAGGAATAATGGAAGGCAACCAGCATTGGTTGGCAATAGGTACCAAAGGGATATATTCCTGGCTGTGACCTATAAAGTTGTGCCATTGATGCCACAATCCAAATAAGAATTGTAGCCTGCCCTGGAGGGTTGCCAATCCAATCAAAGTGCTAACAGTTTAGGAGCACCATCATTTGTGGTGGCCATTGCTGAGGGTGCAGTTGTATGAAGAGGGTGACTCAGTGGCTGGTGCCTTTGGTGTATGGTCTTGAGAGTGATCAGTACCAGGCATGAAAAGTATTCCTATGCAAATGTACAAGAAGCATTCGTATTGTTGTGCAGACAGCACCATTCTGTGAGGTCAGCTATTGTCACAGGGGTTTCCCATCAAGGACCATGTTACTTCCTAAAACGAGGGTCTGGCCTCCCTGTAGCCCAATGAGCAGCCACCAGTTTCCAGTAGTTGACCTCCTCATTTTGTGGTGTACCCAACAGATTACACCTTGTCCATATCAAAATAAGGCTGTAAGATGGCTCATTTAGGTTCCAGGCATGTGGCGGATCTACCAACTTTCCTGACATTGGAATGACTGGAAAAATAGCAGAGAAGGGTTTTCCCGTGCCATTTGTCCATCGCTCCCCTCCTCCCAGCAGCAAAACCATTCATAAAATTCTGGCTATAAGTTTACAACTGTGACATCTCAATGGCAAATGATGTGGGCTGTGAAACAAAACCATAAATGTTGACATGTGAAACATTTAGCAAATTCCTATGAAATTCGATTGATCACTATTTTTCATGTGTTAACACCACAGTTAAAATAGATGACTAAAGAATTACAATAGTTTGTAAAATATTTATGTAACAAATATTTGCACCATCTAATATCAAAGCTCTTTTTAAATGACAAAGGCAGAATATTTTGGTCATAAGTATCAGTAGCCCACTGAGTGAAATGAGTCCTCCCAAAAAATAGCCAGGTTATTGTCTGAGATATGGGTGTACACAAATAATCTGTCTTGCTCCTCCCTGTGTGGTCTCAGATTTGAATGTAAGCAGGAGTCAAGTTCAAACAACAGTCATAGATGAAAAAATGTTTATAAATGATCTCAGTTTCAGAGTTGCTGCGTTAGACTTGGTCGCCTGAGGTTACCATCCCCAATCAGCCTGTCCTCAGACACTACAACCCAGCCATCCCAGGGATTTCAAACTTGATTGATAAGAATGAACTTTTTCTTCGAGATTAAATGTCAGATGCACCAAATCAATAGAAGTGATCCAATTAGAGATCAAGAAATGACGTGAAACCTTACACAAGCACAATCCAACAGATCCACACTCTAAAGCAGTCTACCAACATTAGAAGGCTCAAAAAGATATATTCTCTCAGCACTATTGGATAACCCCAGGGAAAATACATGAACCTTTGGCCATTTCTGATGCAACAGGCCTGTCTTCAGGAGGGTGTAGTGTGACATTGCCATTCCCACCAGAGGAAGGAGGCAATTATCTCCAGCATACTATCCCAGTGAATCATGGCATATGGATGTGGAAACATGAGTGGAAAAAATATGTTCTCCTTTAGCTTCCAGAGCAAACAGCTGTATCTCAATGAATTCCCAAAGTTCCCTAGAAATTATGCCAAATCAAAAATAGTAGTAAAAAATTGCTATCATGAAAAAGACAGGGTAAATAAATTTAACTATTTCGACTGGTTGGGATACTAGAACTTAGGGGCATAATCTAAAAATTAGGGAGATTCCTTTTGGGAAAGATGTTATACTTTAACATACAAACTCGGTATCTAGGTACCTCTGTATCTAGGTTCTGTACCTAGGTACCTGTGAGAATGAACTGCCAAAGAAAGTGGGGAATGTAGCTGCAATCACAATTTTTAAAAGACATTTGGATAAATACTATACTGGGAAAGGTTTGGAAGGATATGGGTCGGGAGCAGGCAGGTAGGATTAGTTTAGTTTGGGATTATGCTTGGCATAGACTGGTGGGACCGAAGGGTCTGTTTCCACACTGCATTACTCTGTGACTAAGTGGCAACTTGTAAATGTTTCATTGTACTCATGTGAGTGGGAGTGACAATAAAGCTAATTCTAATTCTAAACTCTCTTCCACAAATGGTAGCAGATGCTCAATCAGTTATTAATTATAAATCTAGTATAGATAAATGTTTGCTTTGCAAAGGTATTAAAAGATATGGGCCAAGGGCAGTTATATGGAGTTTGGTCACAGATCAGCCATGATCTTATTGAATGGCTGAACAGACTGGAGTGGTTGAATGGTCTACTCCTGCTTTTAATAAGTCTGCTTGTTATTTAAAACAGTATCTTCTCTATAGGTATGTGTTGCATCCTCTACCATGAATCACTAAATAGGCCAAGACAAATCAAAGACAGAAGAGGATCAGTGCCAGTGAGCTATCTCTAACAGCATGTGGGTGGCATGGTGGCTCAGTGGTGAGCACTGCAGCCTCACAGCGCTAGGGTCCTAGGTTCAATTCCCACCTTGGCTGACTGTATGGAGTTTGCACATTCTGTGTGGATTTCCTCTGGGTGCTCTGGTTTCCTCCCACAATCCAAATGATGTGCAGGTCAAGTGAATTGGTCATGCTAAATTTCCCATTGTGTTAGGTTCATTAGTCAGGAGTAAATATAAGGTTGGGGAATGGTTCTGTGTGGTTACTCCTTGGAGAGTCAGTGTGGACTTGTTGGGCTGAAGGGCCTGTTTCCACACTTTGGGGAATCTAATCTAAAACTCTTACTCGGTGCTTCATACTAACCAAACTGGCAAATACCACAATACCACTGGTCATCTAGGAAGAAAACTACACCCACTGTTCAATATCACAAAGAAAGCCTTGAAGGAGCAGCTGTTCAACAATGAGTCTAACTCAGATAGATGATACAAGGGATAATAAGTGTTCATAAACAGTAGTAGAAGTGGGGTATTGACTTTGTTAGCATTCTGGTGAATGTTGTAAAGGCAGCTTCCTCACTTATAGCTGTGTGTTCATTTTAGGATGGGCTTTCAACATCTTGGGGCTAAATGATGACAGAAAGTTTATAAACATCTGCCTTAAAGGAACTTAGCAGGAAATCTTGGTGAGTGAGGGAATTTGAGCTGATATGGGAACATAGAAAGTGGGTGTGAATTGACTCTATTTAGTGAGTTAGCCTTAAGTTGTTAAAAATTCAGAACTACCAAATGTGTCCTGCTTGCTCCAGCAGCTGCCTCTTGAAGCTGCTCCCAGTGCACCACCCTCCTGTTGCAAGGATGCCAAGATAAGATTTTATCATTTTAGTGAGCTAGTTTTTGCATGTAATGAAAATACAGTATGACTAACTCTGGGACCTTCAAACATTTGCCATTCCTAGCACTTTAATTCAATTAGTTCCACTGTGTAACTACTTCATCTTCAAGTTTAATTTTCTCATAGTTCATTATGGAAGTGGGGGATGATGGTTGGAGGCATTTCTGTCAATCATCAGATTTGTGGATGTTCCTGTTTTTGCTAACTTCCAAATATAGAATCATTTGGTTTATCACCAATTCATGACCTGACTTCAATCTATCTTTTCATCGTGTTTTTTCATCATATTGCTGCTCATGTATGCTTTTTTTATTTATGTATGAAGTGTGAGCATCACTGAGAAGTCTAGAATTTGGTAACTATCCATAACTAGCTTAAAAAGGCAGTGGTGAGCAGCTTCCTTGCACCATTGCTGTCCACAGACAATATTCATACTTGCTTAAAAATATGTAATTTTCCATTCAATCGTCTTAATTCATTTTGTATACATTAATTTTATGAAGCAGTGAAAACCCACAGTCTGAAAATGCTCTATTTTGCTTAAGTTCACATTTAATGGGATTAACTCAAAAACAAAAATAATGGGCTTAAGTTTCCATCTGTTTCTGCTCATACTATCAGTGCAATCCAGGCAGCAACGGTCAAAATATCCTAACGATCAGTGAGTTAGGCCCAAAACTGTCAATGTTTGTGTTTTTAAAATCAATGTTTTAAGCTAGTTTGAAATTTGGTTGTCCAAATCAGGCCACATGCACAATAGTGACCAGGCCCAGAGTTTGAACTAGTGAGATTCTGCTGATTACAATGACTTGAGAAAGCTCTTGAAATTGCATTAAGCACATCTTAAATGATAATTTAATTTACTCAGAATCCTAATAGTACATAGCAGTAAATAATTGGTTTTAAAAGTAATTTTCAGTAGCCTTTAGTCAGGTTATCGATGGGTATCAAATGCCTTTTTTTGGTCAGTTTCAGCTCTATTAATAAAGCTGTGTGATGTAACCACTCTTATATATTTTTACAATTCTGTTCGAGACTGTTAACATTTAAAGAACCTGAATACCTAGCAGAACAGAATTATAATACAAAATTTCATGTCTTGAACAAAAACAAATTTTATAGCCTATCAAAAAGAATTAAACAAAGGAGGCACTATATAATTACGTATGCTGTGAACTCAGTTCTACTATGTACCTCCTCCATAGGAATTCCTTTAAACATTACAAAAATCTTGGATGTTCCTTCATTTCTTCCAGGATTAAATCAAAGGTTTGAAATTACTTTTAGTTATTCCTTGTGTTCCAGCCATTCTCCAAGGTAAACGTACAGGAAGGTCCTTCCCATAGCCTTTTGCCTATAAAACACTCCGCATTTACTTTTTAGGTATTATGATTCTAGATGCCACAGCTTCATGTTTTGGTTGCTGACAGATATCCAACCTTTCCAGGTAACTCAACTGACTGCTTTCTGCCGTAAGTTTATTTGAAGACCACTGCAGATTTCTTCTATGAATTCCATACTAGAGTAGATATTGCAGTTATTTTCACAGACACAGATACCTGAAACAAAATAATCTTCTACCTAAAGCTTCCTCCTAAATAATTACCTCCATATCAACAAGACATAATTTGGGATGGTTTAAATAAAAATACAATTAATTATTTTACCTTCAACATAACTTTTTGATTTTGCAATCGATGTGAATAACTTATATTACTCAGTGAGTTTAAAACCTTTTCTCTGGATTCCCAGATCCAATTACAAGCTTAGGTATGGACCATTCATTGGTCAAGTTTTCACTCTTAATTCTGACCCAGCAGGCTAAATACAGCCCATCTTTTAAAGTACAATAAACACAGTTTAGTTTGAGTTGCATTTGCATCAATAATGCTTTTCCAAGCTTCTCAGCCAGGTATCCACACAAAGCTTTGACTTAACTACTTAAACATCAACCTAAAAGTTATATTCCTGAAAACTAAATGTAATATTTTAGAATGTATGTATCATGAACTGGATTTCCTCAACAATGTATCAAAGAGTACTGTTTAATAAAACGATTTGTGATCATGTGAATGAATGTTAATATTAATGCTAAACTGGAAGCTTAATCTAATCATGACATATTGAGCATTTTTGAGCAAGTTTCTTAATTGTAACTCTTATAATGTTCGACTATTTAAAACAGAAATGAAAAGTCATTCTCTGCCAGCTCCTTCATTAGTTGCAATATCTCAATTTGATTTCTCCTGAATGTCCTCATCTCCAAGTAATACAAAGCAAATGTACCCAGTCTCTCATAATAGTTCAGTTCTTTCCATCCAGATATCATACTGATGAATCATATCTGGACTCTCTCCAAGGACAGCATATCCTTCTTAAAGCGGAATGCCCAAACTGAAGACCATGCGCCAAATGTCATTTGACCAGAACTGTGTATAAAAGGTGCTAACACTTCCGTGCTTTCATATATTTCATAAGGAAGTCCAACATTTTATTTTTATATACATTTATTGGTCTGCTTTTGTTGCTTTCTATAATTCTCTCAGGATTCAACACTGGCATCAAACATTCCCCTCACAAACCTTTCTTTCTCAACACTAAATTACTTTTGTGATTATGTGTTTTTTAATTGTGATAATGTTCTCTTTATCTTTCAGGGATTTGAAACAAACTAAAATCGTTTCTTCTATCCTATTTCAGCGAGTTCTTGATCCATTTTTTTCAAAGTTAGTCCTCTTAAAAACCAATCCCTTCTTTTCTTCAAATTGGTAGTGAATTTAATTCAACAAGAGTCCTAACATCTTAAGGCATTGCTGCATTACAAGACAACTAACATTGTTACTCAGAATGAAATTGAATATTGCACTTCTCTCTGTTGCATAGAAGAGGTATTGCTTTAGGAGTAAAAAATGAGGTCTGCAGATGCTGGAGATCACAGCTGCAAATGTGTTGCTGGTCAAAGCACAGCAGGCCAGGCAGCATCTCAGGAATAGAGAATTCGACGTTTCGAGCATAAGCCCTGATTCCTGATGAAGGGCTTATGCTCGAAACGTCGAATTCTCTATTCCTGAGATGCTGCCTGGCCTGCTGTGCTTTGACCAGCAACACATTTGCAGGTATTGCTTTAGGAAGCTATTTTGAATGTTATCAATTAATCCATCTCATTCTCGGCTTGTGTATTGATTTCTCCTACAATTCAAATTCAGGTTAAAGTGTTTCATCATTACCACATTTTGCACCTGATTGGCCAACATTAAAATTCTTGTACATTGCTCGAAAGATTTTTTTAAAGACAACGATAGTCTTGTTTTCTTTTGGAGATCTGTGATGTGGTTTGTGGTTTATTATATGTTAGTGTGGATGACACAGACTACAGAGATTTCGATGCTCATTGAGACAGATGTCTTGAAGTTCATTATTAGCACTATTTACATAGTTGCAATGTGCTAGCATGCACGCATATTTTGAGTTCTGTGTTTACCCTTACTATTATATGTTACATGCACATAGCTGACTTCATTACACAGAGATTTACTGTGTGAGGCTGATAGTTTTATATTAGAATGTCACCTGTCACAACTTCATATAACTATCTGAAAACTACAGGCTTGTGTATTCCAGAATATATGCCATAATACAACAATCTGATGCTTTTCTAAATCAATTTTTGGGAATCTCTCATAAAATGACAATTTTTTTAATGATCGTCAATTGGAATAAAAAGTTATCTTCAAGAATGCTGAGAATTTTACTTGAGTAAATACTCTACTGGGTGTTTTCCTCGTTGTTGTACAATGCATCTGTGATCCAACAGATTTTATTAATGTTGGTGTTTGGCTATTTGGCTGTATCATTAAGTTAGAAATATTTGTTCTGTCAGGAAGCCTCCAGGGTGGGGAGATAAATAGGGGTGTGTGGCTGGGGAGAAGGTAGCAAAGAGTACCTTGGTTCAATGAATGGGGGTGGGGATGGAGGTGATAGGTTAGAGAGGAGGGTGGGGGAAGGCAGCAAAGAGTACAATAGGTGAATGAGGGTGGGGATGGAGGTGAAAGGTCAGAGGGGAGGTTGGAGTGGATAGGTGGGAAAGGTCAATGCTGAGCTGGAAGGTTGAAACAGAGGTAAGTTGGGGGGTGGGGGGGAAGTGAGGAAATTGAAGTCCACATTGATTTCCCAGGGTTGAAGTGTTCCGAGGCGGAAGATGAGGCATTCTTTCTCCAGGCATCGGGTGGTGAGGGAGTGGCGGTGAAGGAGGCCACCTACATGTCCTCAGCAGAGTGGGATAGGGAGTTGAAACATTGGGCCACAGGGTGGCGGGGTTGATTGGTGCGGGTGTCCCGGAGATGTTCCCTGAAGCACTCTACGAGGAGGCGTCCAGACTCCCCAATGTAGAGGAGACTGCATTGGGAGCAACGGATACAATAAATTACATTGGTCCTGGCCCTCCTCCACTGCCGCTCCCTTACCACCCGACGCCAGGAGGAAGAACGCCTCATCTTCTGTCTCAGAACACTTCAACCCTAGGGCATCAATGTGGACTTCACCAGTTTCCTCGTTTCCCCTCCGTCCACCTTATCTCAGTTCCAACCTTCCAGCTCAGCACTGTCCTCATGACCTGTCCTACCTGCCAATCTCCCTTCCCACCTATTTGCTCCACCCTCCCCTCGAACCTATCACCTCCATCCCCACCTCCATTCACCTATTGTGCTCTCTGCTACCTTCCCTCACCCTCCTCTCTGGCCTATCACCTCCATCCCCAACCCCCATTCAGCTATTGTGCTCTTTGCTACCTTCTCCACAGCCCCAATCCCGCCATTTATGTCCCCACCCTGGATGCTTCCTGCCTCTATTCCTGATGAAGGGCTTTTGCCCAAAACGTCGATTTTCCTGCTCCTCAGATGCTGCCTGACCTACTGTGCTTTTCCAGCACCATTCTGATCTAAACTCTGGGTTCCAGCATCTGCAGTCCTCACTTTTGCCTAATATTTGTTCTGTGTCTAGTGAACTGAAATGTCACTCAAAAAAATCAGTTAAGTTTTGGCAGATGAAAATGCATTTGGATAGATGAGTATTAACTACAACAGACTTTTGTCCATGTTGGAGAAAGCTAGTCTATCTCATAATTTCTTTCAGTTTTCATTCCAAACATTAACAGTACAGATATAAGTACCAGCACTTCAGAACAATACTACGTAATGTAGTCTTAGTGCCTTATTTGGAGATTTCTCACTTGGCATCTTTCCCACTTAATTGTTCATTTTAACTGATTCTAGAGAATGTTGCCTTAAGCACTTCATAATGCAATAACTCATCTGGAACTGCAGTAATATCTCAAACCAAAATAGCTGAAAAGTAATCAGTAAATAATTTCAAATTAAAGTGTTACATTTCTTTGATTATCTTAATTGTGTTCTATATAATATACAGTGAAATAAAAATGTATTATAAGAAGAAGAAAGAGTTTATTTTAGCAGTACTAGGAAGGTTTTCGGAGCAAATTACCGGAGATTCTGGAATCTGTACTGAAAACAATGTGCTGGAGGTCACAGCGGGTCAGGGAGCATCCATAGAGAGAGAACAAGCTAACATTTCGAGTCTAGATGAGTCTTCATCACAGCTTTCTGTTGAAGAGTCATCTTGACTTGAAACCTTAGCTTTCTCTCTCTCCATGGATGCTGCCTGACCCGTTGTGATCGCCAGTATTTGTTGTTTTCAGAAGGACAGTTCTTGTTGCCTTTCCTTAATTACTTTTGAATTTATAGACTCTCAGGCATTTCAAAGGATCGTTAAATAGTTAACATAGAGTCAAAGAGTGTCATCCAGCATAGAAACAAGTCCTTCAGCCCACCATTGTCTATGCTGACCAACAAACACTAAACAGCGCAAATCCCATTTGCCCGCACTTGGCCCATAACATACTATGCCATGGCGTTTTAAGTCCACATTCAAGTGCTTTTAAAATGTTGCGAGAGTACCTGCCTCCCCAAAACTTTCTTCAGCAGAATGTTCCATATTTCTGAGATCTTCTGGGTGAAAAAATGCTTGATCAGATCTCCTCTCACCCACTTATTCCTCACCATAAACTTTGTCCCCTCTGGTCTTAAACACATCTGCCATCGGGTAAAGATTCTCACAATCTATTCTGTCTGGACTTCTCATAGGTTTGTATTTTTCAATCAGATCCCCTTTACCCCCTGTAATATATTCAATTTTGAAAGCAGAAAATTAATTAAAGCACCTAAAATTCAGGTCTCTATTCCTCTTTTTAAAAACGGGCACTGAAGCAATGTTTTACTTAGTGTGCACAAAAGATAATTGATGAAATTTGTAATTATACATCTAAATATACAAGCCTAACACCAGAAGACGCTGAAGGAATGATGATTGAAATATTGGACCTATGTCGTCCAAGCCAGTGAATGTCTTTTCACCCTGTGACACAAAGTCTGACATGCTTTACCATTCTTTAAAATATAGAGAATAATATTTTTTGAAGGAGTCTGCTATGTGTAATTGTTACAACACAGGGTAAACCCCTCTGCTAATTTAAACACGATACACAGATAAGATCACCTCGTGCCGTAATCTCATGTCGCAGAGGTCAAACACCAATTCTCCAACACCACGTCCCAAGTTCCCCTTGCCCACGACCCCACTGCAACCCATCAGTCCAAAATCACCCACACTGTCTGTGCCCTCATTGCCTCCAATGATCTCCCCTCCATTGCCTCCATACTCATAGACCCCAGCCCCTCCTGCTTCCCATGGTCCACAAGCCTAAATACCCCAGCTAACTTATCATCTCAGCAAGCTCCTGCCCAACTGAACTTATCTCGTCCGACCTCAACTCCATCCTCTCCCCCTTAGTTCAGGCACTCCCCACCTACATCCGAGATACCAACTATGCCCTCCATCTCTTCAGCAACTTCTAATTCCCAGGTTACCTGCAGCTTATCTTCACCATGGACATGCAGTCCTTATTCACATCCATACCTCATAAGGATGGCCTCCAGGCCCTCTGCTGCTTCCTCTCCAACAGACCCATCCAGGCCCCCTCCACCAATACCCTCCCCCACCTCGCTGGACTGGTCCTCACCCTCAATAACTTTTCCTTTAACTTCTCCCATTTCCGTCAATTCCAAGGGGTGGCCATGGGCATCCAGATGGACCCCAACTATGCCTGTCTCTTTGTTGGCTTTATCCCTCTTCAATACCTACAAAGGCACTGTGTCCTAACTCTTCCACCATTACATAAATGACTGCATCAGTGCAGCATCCTGCACCGAGGCTGAACTGGAACAGTTCATCGACTTTGCCCACAACTTCCACCCCACCCTCAAATTCATTTGGTCCACCTTGGACACCTCCCTCTCATTTCTGGACCTCACCATTTCCAGTTCCAGTGACAATCTCCAGACAGATGATTACTACAAACCAACAGACTCCCATAACTACCTGGACTACACCTCCTCCCACCCAGTATCCTGTAAGAACTCCATCCCTTTCTGCCAATTCCCCCGCTTCCACCATATCTGCTCAGCTGAGGAGACATTCCACTCACAAGCCCCCCAGATGTCCACCTGTTTTAAACAACATGCTTTTCTTCCCTCTGTCATCTGGACAGCCCTCCATCATACCACTTCCATTCCCTGTTCCAATGCTCTAAACCACTCCCCCCCAACACAACAAAGACAGAGTCCCTTTGTCCTCACCTACCACTCCACCAGTCTCCACATTCAATTGTATCATCCTTAAACACCTCTGCCAACTCCAACGAGACCCCATCACCAAGAACATCTTGCCTTTCCCATTCCGCTCTGTCTTCCACAAGGACCACTCCCTTCAACCATCCTTGGTTTGTGTCACTCTCCCCACCGATCCAGCCCTCTCCCCTCCCCACTGCCCCAACCCTGGGTACCTTCCCTTGCAACCAGTAAAACTTGCAGGTACACCATCCCCCTCACCTCCATTCAGAGCCCCAAACAGTCCTTTCAGGTGAGACAGAGGTTCACCTGCCTCTCTTCCAACCTAGTTTACTGCATTAGGTGCTCCCAATATGGTTATCTCTACATCGAGGAGACCGAACATAAACTAAGAGAACATTTCACTGAGCATCTCAGCCAGGCCCATAGGAGCCGACTGGACTTCTCAGTCACTGCTCACTTCAATTCCCCTAACCACTCTCTTTCTGACATGACCATCCATGGCCTCCTCCATTGTCACCACGAACCACAGTGCAAACTGGAGGAACAACACTTCATTTCCACCTGGGCAGCTTACGGCTTGGGGTCTCAACATTGAATTCTTCAATTTCAAATAACCTCCCTTCCCATCCCCTGACTCTCTTCCCAGACCGTCTCCATCCCTTCCATTGCTCTCTGCCAACAACCGGATTCATTCCTCACATTGACTTACCAGATCGTGCCCTCTACCCATCTTCACCTATCTCCACTTCACCACCCTGTCCCCGCCACCCACTTTATCTGCAGTTCTCCCAATACCTACCCACAGTCCTGAAGGGTTACACCTGACACGTCGATTTATCCATCTCCTGATGTTGCCTGGCTTTCTGTGTTCTTCCAGCCTCCTGCCTATCTAATGTGAAGTCACTTAGCACACAACTCAGTTTAAAGGCAATTAAATTGGGGGCGGCACGGTGGCACAGTGGTTAGCACTGCTGCCTCACAGCGCCTGAAGACCCGGGTTCAATTCCCGACTCAGGCGACTGACTGTGTGGAGTTTGCACGTTCTCCCCGTGTCTGCGTGGGTTTCCTCAGGGTGCTCCGGTTTCCTCCCACAGTCCAAAGATGTGCGGGTCAGGTGAATTGGCTAAGCTAAATTGCCCATAGTGTTAGGTAAGGGGTAATATGTAGGGGTAGGGGTATGGGTGGGTTTCGCTTCGGCGGGTCGGTGTGGACTTGTTGGGCCGAAGGGCCTGTTTCCACACTGTAAGTCTAATCTAATCTAAAAAGGATGAGCGAAAAATACCAGCGGAGTTAATGACATGCACAGTCCATACAAGAATGGATTGTTTTCACTGGTAGTGTTGGCTGAAAGGAGATGTAATCAAGGTTGCTTTAAATCACGAAGAGTTTTGATGGAGAAAATAGCAAAAAGAAATCAGTTGAGAAGCAAGTGATGAAGTATTGTAAATTTGAAATTATCTGACTTGGTTTATTCGAAATCCTTTCAAGCCAACTGATCTGTTGTTGCAGCTCAGATCAGCAGAACAAGTAAAAGAAAATGATGTGCAATTTTTGCCTGACAACTCATTCTACTGACTGTATCTTGTTTGTGCATTATCGAATAAATGCATCCATCTGCACTTCATTAAACGCATTTTTGTGAAGAAAACAAAATGTGTTTATTAATAACCCCTTGCTTTACTTTTAGGAGAGTTTGTGGTACAGGCTATTCTGAAAAATCTGCTTAAAACCATCACTGCTGGCCATCTGGGAAAATTTTGGATTGCAGATGTTCCATATTTATACAACTGCATGTGTATATAGAGTTACATAGAAATTACAACACTGAAATAATTTGTGTTGATGTTTATCCTGCATGTGAGTAGTCACTCAAATCCCATAAGTCTTCTCTCTTCTTGTATTCCTTTATTCCCACCTTCTCATCACCCACTTAAAATATGTGCAAATGTTGACAGGGTCGCTGCACGTATAATTACGAGAATACATATATAAATGTTACATATAAATATTAAACCAATCAATTGTTCAGATGCGAACATGTTTAATGAATCATTGGATAAAAATGTGTCTTGGGCAATAATGCATGAACCACCTATTGTATATCTCATCAATATTTTGTTTATTGACTTCAATGGAACTAGGTTTCAGTCTGAAATATGATAGACAGCTCATGACGCACCAAGTTTTATCCTACCTTATAGAGTTCATTTCTACCCCAGTAAATCCCTGTCATAAGGCATGCCTGTCTTTTGCACTATTATAAATTTTGAAATCTGGTTAAATGTTGATTGCAGGCAAATTTAATGTAGGTAGTGATTGAAACAAGTTTGGTCAGGTGGATCTGCTTGAGTATGAGTTCCCTGATTGAGGTTATTAACCTGGGCCAATCAGGGAGTCCTGGCTGATGGACATAAACGGAAGTCTTGACCAAGAGCTGGAAGGTGCATAGGGGCGGGCTGCCTTAGAGTGGCCGCAAGGTGAGAGAACAGGGGCTTGTTGGGTCTGTATTGTCTGCACTTTTTTTATGTAACAGGATTGTCTTGTGTACAAATGTCATTGTCGATGGCTTTTCATATTTGAAACTGGGATTTGGGGTTTGTCCTCATTTCCTTGTAAACTGGTTGAATGGTAGGGTTTGGGGCCTAGCTTTGCTGCTCCTCTCACTTGTAAAATTGCTGTTGTATACAGCTGTAAACGTTAACTGTTTCTTTGTAACCTCTTTTGTAATTGTTTAATAAAATATATAAACAGAGAAAAAAAAAGCAGGCGTCTTGCCACCACGCAGCGGAGATCCTCAGTGGAGGGCTCTCTATGCGGGAGTCCTCCCCCTTTCTCTCAAGGATCTGGGATGGAGGGTGCTGCACGCAGTGGTCCCCTGCAACCGCAGATTGCGGTGGTTCATGGACTCCCAACCCAACTGCTTGTTCTGTGGTGCTGTGGAATCCGTGGACCATGTGTATATTGGGTGTGGGTGTTTGCACTCCCTTTTTGATTTTCTCAAAAGCCTCCTCCTCTGTTTTTGGTTGCACTTCAGTCCCACATTCCTGATCTTCGGGCACCCGGTACGGAGGAGGGAGGGCAGGTCTGAAGATCTCCTCGTGGGTCTGCTCTGGGCCTGGCCAAACTGGCCATAAACAGATCCAGGCAGTGGGCTGTGAAGGGCCGAATGCCTGCCCCTCTTCCGCGGTTACCTTAGAGCCTGGGTGTCGTCTGGAAAAGGAGCACACTGTGTCCACCAACACCCTGGAGTTGTTCAGGGAGAGGTAGGCGCCACAGGGAGTGGAGAGCATTATTTCCCCCTCCAACTCTATTTTGATTTAATCCCTGTCCTTCCCTTCACTGTTTGATCACACAGCATTGCCCTTTGATGTAAAGGGCGCTGCATGTCACTGGCCACCCAGGTTTTTCCTTTCTTCCTGGTGGTGGAAATTTGAATAAAGATTCGTGCACCTTATGTCTTTCACTGTGTCACACACCTGCACACACACACCATGGGTGCTGGGGAAAAAAATAAGCACTACTGCAGTTAGGCTGCAGTGTGGGGTTTTAAAACAAAACAAACAGGAATGTGAGAGATTCAGAAGAAAAATAAATAAATAAATAAATAAACAGGAGTCTCCAAGATTCTCCTTACTCTTGGGTCTGGCTCTGAGCAGGCTGGGCAGAGTCCATGTACTGTGCATGTGTAAGTAAAAGGTGACTTGGTGATGGGATATCAGCCTCTGCGGAGTTATTTCATCTAAAATACTTCAGGAATTGGCTTTGGCTTAGGCAAGGACATAGAGTCATAGAGATGTACAGCACGGAAACAGACCCTTCGGTCCAATTCGTCCATGCCGATCAGACATCCCAATCCAATCTAGTCCCACCCGTCACCACCCGGCCCATATCTCTCCAAACCCTTACTACTCATATACCCATCCAGATGCTTTTTAAATGTTGCAATTGTACTAGCCTCCACCACTTCCTCTGGCAGCTCATTCCATGTACGTACCATCCTCTGAGTGAAAAGGTTGCCCCTTAGGTCTCTTTTATATCTTTCCTCTCTCACCCGAAACCTATGCCCTCTAGTTCTGGACTCTCCCACCCCAGGTAAATGATTTTGTCAATTTATCCTCTCCATGTTCCTCATGATTTTGTAAACCTCTATAAGGTCACCCCTCAGCCTCCGACGCTCCAGGAAAAACAGCCCCAGCCTATTTAACCTCTCCCTATAGTTCAAATTCTCCAACCCTGGCAACATCCTGGTAAATCTTTTCTGAGCCCTTTCAAGTTTCACAACATCTTTCTGATGGGAAGGAGATCAGAATTGCATGCAATATTCCAACAGTGGTCTAACTAATGTCCTGTACAGCTGCAACATGACTTCCCAACGCCTGCACTCAATACTCTGATCAATAAAGGAAAGCATACCAAATGCCTTCTTCACTATCCTATCTACCTGTGACTCCACTTTCAAGGAGCTATGAACCTGCACTCCAAGGTTTCTTTGTTCAGCAACACTCCATAGGACCTTATCATTAAGTGTATAAGTCGTGTTTAGAGTTGTTTTCCCAAAATGCAGTCCTTCACCTTTATCTAAATTCAACTCCATCTGCTACTTATCAGCCCATTGGCCCATCTGATCAAGATCCTATTGTAATCTGAGGTAACCTTCTTCGCTGTCCACTACACCTCCAATTTTGGTGTCATCTTCAAACTTACTAAATATATCTCTTATGCTCACATCCAAATCATATATATAAATGATGGAAAAAAGTGGATCCTTGTGGCACTCCAGTGGTCACAGGCCTCCAGTCTGAAAAACAACCCTCCACCACTACCTTCTTTCTGCTGCCTCGAGCTAGTTCTACATCCAAAGGGCTAGTTCTCCCTGTATTCCATGAGATCTAACCTTGCTAATCAGTCTCCCAACAGGATGAAGGGCTTATGCCCGAAACGTCGAATTTCCTGTTCCTTGGATGCTGCCTGACCTGCTGCACTTTTCCAGCAATACATTTTCAGCTCTGATCTCCAGCATCTGCAGACCTCACTTTTTACAAGAAACATACTGGTCTAGAAGATTTTCATGAACTGTTTACCCCTCTGCTCTGTGCATTATTATTATCCCAGTCTCTTTTTGGATCATAAAAGTATCCTTTAAAATATTCTTTTAATTCTTGTATTTCTCTAACTTCCTTGCATGCGTAGATCTAGGCTTCTGCTGTTAACATTAAAATTGGCTATCATCAGGTACACAATAATAGACCCATTAATGTGGCCACTGAGTTTAAACTATCTGTGAAAACATGCCTCAAATAAACTCGCTGATCTTCTCAGAATGCAAGAGATGGACAGCTGCCCATGTGGAGAGGCTTGTCAAGTTGTCCATTCATCTTACTACCAATGACACTTCAAACATGTGTCTCTAAAATAAGCAAAATGAATAACGAAGCTAATTATTTTAAATATATATTTTAAAGGAAAACTCTGGCAAAGATTGCCTACAAGTGGTTAATCAAACTCTCTATAAATTTGTATTCTATAACAGCTGAAGAAAGGCACACAAAAATATCAGTCTAGAAACTATAGTTTATGAATACCAGAAGTCAGGCTAAAAGCTTGGCTGCAACAACAATGTAAATTTTTCCTTGTCAGGCAATAGAAAGCAGGGCTAAAGGCACAGCTGTCAGGCTTTCTGGCCCCTTCTTCCAATTAAACAGTGGAAAATTAGATAGCTTTATAAATTCATTGCTTCTGCCACTGGTTGTCATCAGTGCTCCACAACATATCTTCAAATTACCACCCACCTCTCAGTTCTACTTTTTTTTTGACGTTTTCATTTGTATTTTGCTTCTCTCCTAAAGCATTCCTCATTTCTCCCCCCTCTTGATTACAGTTGACACTGTAGCCTTTGGTTTGCCTAAAGAGGAACATTGTCTTTGAACAGCATTTAGTGTATAAACAAAAGTATAATCATGGTTTATACCAATACCCACATGTGCACATGCAATGTGTGTGTCCATCCAATTATGTATACTTGTTCATATGAACCTTAATTGACTAGGCTATGACCAAGCAGGTTTGGCTGCATTCATGTGGGAATGCACTGCTCTTGCAGCTACTGTTGTCAGATCATATTAATAATCATAATGTGGTATATCACTACATTGCAAATAGTCACAAACCGTGTACAGTAAAATTATTAAATAAATGTTTAATTTTCGTGATATCAAATTTCATTTTTCGGCATGGAAACGGCTATTTGCACAATTTGATGTCAAGTTTCCCTTCTCTGTCTATCACTGTCTTGGAACCGACAGATGCTACTACTCCTTCCTTTCTTAGTGCGGACCAATTCTATACAACAGCTTATTAGCCTTTATTCCCTACCTTGGCACCAGATTTTCTGTTCACAAAACCCTTTCCAACCCATGTCTTTCCATTACTCCAGTAATACAGCTTGTATTTTTTTTCTACTGACCATCCTCTAGCATTCAGTCTCCTCCTCACATTGCACAGAAATTTTCTGTGCTGAAAAAAGTAATGATCTAGAAATTCCAATTTTGCCATGAAAATTGTATAGCCAAAATGTTATTAAGTGCTAATTAAATTTTGTATTAAAAGTGAATTATCAGATATTATACTTTAAAGTAAGTTTGAAAGAATTTTAAAGTGCATTTCATATTCTGTGTCCTTTCACCCTTGAAATATTGCAATGATATATTATGAAATGAATGACTAAATGTAAGATAGTCACTAATAAATAGAATAAGAAATGTCTTTACATGGAGAGTTTTGAGAATGAAATTCTTGAGTCAAATAACATAGCTATTTTTAAGGAAGCCGGATAAACACATGAGGATATGGTGATCGGGTGAGATGACGTAAGATGAGAGGAGAGGATAAACATTGGCATCAATCTATTCAGCTGAATGGCGTGTTTCTATGCCACAAATTCCTATAAAAACATTTTTTTTATTTCTGATAAATATTGGAAGAGTTGTGTCTTGATCAATTGTGCAAAATAGTGATTAATACTCAGGTATGGTTGTTCCATTCCAAATAAAATTAATTGAAAGAAACAAATGGCACAAAGAAGCAATATAATTTCATTGAAGAGTTAATTAATTGCAAAGGGCATTTGAAATAACAGGGTAGCAAACATCAATTTGCAGAGCAATACAATTATGGCAGCGATGATGTTGGAAATGACTAACTTGTCTTGTGTAGTGACAATCTTAATAACAGGAGAGGCACTTTTGTCAAACTCATTTCATCCTTCTATATCAAGATGGATTCAATTGAAATTGAAATTGAGAACATTGAAACTGTTACATTGGTAATTTGATCTATTACCATTTAAAGCCACAGTCAATTGATGAGTTCCATTGAGTATTTTTCACATAATTGTTCTTCGCCCACTGTTTTTCATCACCATTGGCATGTCATGGTTATGAAGGTGAAGAATATTTTTTATACCCCATGAAGGCCCCATGTTTTCAACAAAGTTACTCATGTCAGTCGGGAGAACCAATGAGAAAATTCTCAGCTGTTAGTTTAAACTAAAATATTGACCCAGTAAGCCTCTTATACAGATATAAAAATGTACTCAATATTATTCATGACTTTAAATACTCTTTGCAGGAGAAGAAAAAAAAATTATGTCAATACCTTGTTTTCAAAATTATTTATTGAAATATTTTAGGGGTCTTTTTAATCTGTGAGTAGCGAAAACAGCTCTTTTACTATCCCATTTTGACTAAAGATTGGTGAAATTTAAGAGTAAATTACATTATTTTATAGAATCCAATCATTTTTAAAATGCTCATTTTGATGATAGCTGATAATATTTGCAGTGTTTGAAACAATTTAAATGAAATAGTAGTTCAACAAGAATAGATCAATCCCTAATACACAATTCAAACAAATGTTGAAATTCCAACATTTGCCCCTCATTAGTATGAATAACCTCTAAATTTGAGGTCAGGACTGTTTTTTCTTATCTCCCAAGCTTCGTATAATGAGCTTTTAATGAGGTATTCACATTTCTTGACAAGCAAGAATATTTTCTGCTTTAATGTCCTACCATTCACTTTAGGAACAAAGCTTAAAATAGCAGTAATAACAAATGTATTCCCAACTTGTCTATTTCACCTGCTTATTCATTAACTATTTTCTCATTAACTCCCAAATAGTACATAGTTAGTAATAGTTCAGCTGTATAGCTACTTGTAAGGCTGGACATCTTACATATTTTGTCTTTCCTGGCACTCTAGGTATAACAGGGGTACTTTGTGATATAATATAGACTAACTTCTGTTAAACTTCTGCTTTTATTGATTCTGTAACTGAATAGTTGGATGGATATTATTAATAAAGTTACTCAACGTCAGCTGGACCATCCAATTTTTGAGAGTGACATGGAATTTTTAAAAAATGATGAAATTTCCTGCAGCAGAAACAGAGTTTCATTCTTTACACTGAATCCTAAAGCGACAGGCTGCCAGCTCTCACTCATTGTGGAATAAAGAGATTACAGTGAATAACCTCATGGTTTCCTGGACTGATTTAATGCTGTAGGTTAGGCATTCCACAAACAGAGATTGCACTAAATTACTTCCCACTAATCTTAATGAACAATATAACAGCAATGACATTTCTGAGTATCATCAGAATTAAAAAGCTTCTGCTTGCGCACATTAAACACAATGTTCAAACAACATTCAAAACGCTAATGCCTAGTGCATTCATCAGCAATAAGTATAATCATTTGAGTGGGAATTCTTGTACTGAAGCAACAGCAAAACTATTTACTTTGAATTGCACAATTAAAAACTATGACTGCATGTGCTTTTGTATTGCCTAAGGAATTTTTCAACTGGAGCTCTTTCATGCATAAAGCAGCTCATTTTTCATTACATTTTAATTTAAACTCATTACAACTGCAATAGATCACTTGATTAAGTGTATTTGCATGCTCATGTTAAGATGACGTTAGCTGTAGACTGTTGTATTTTTGAATAAAACCCAACACTTTAACCATTACAACCAATTGTGAAAACATTTATGTTTTAAATGTTGCCAAAATCTGCATTAAGAAGTTTGAATTGCTCAAAATGTCCAGTGTTGAAATTCTAACTGGAATTAGAAGACCTCTGTAATGCTGAATTGACATTGTCTGAAATTATAGATGACTACCTGATTAATTACATTGACAGAATTGTGGCAGGGAATCCATAAGGTTCAGTTTTGACTGTATCTTCTGGGCAGTGAATGAAAAATGTGTTAATTCCGGTGGTGGAAATAATTGCTCTTCATACATCTGGTGGACTGAGATCTGTGCAGATGATTTTAAGAGATTCAGATGAGCTGTGGTGAACAATGTAAGCTTTGTAAAAAGGGTCCTGGAACAGTATTGAAATTCATTCCTATGGCAGTCTTTGTAGAAGAAGGGGGATGGGAGATGCTGTAAATCAGAACCTTGCTTGTGAATGTAAGCGGTACATTTCACAATACTTGCCATTTTTACTTCAACATTAGACAGAACATCATTCTCTATTTTAGTAAATTGAAGGAAATTGAATAATGCAAATTGATGGCCATTCCTTAAAGTACAAGGAGAAATAAATTCACTCAACTCATTTTCTACATAAAATATAGAAGTCATAAGCATTAGGAATACTCAGCAGGACTGGCAGCATCTGAGGACAAAAACATAAGATCAAGTATTGTCATAATTCAGCTGCATCAATTTTGTAGAGTTTCAAGGAGGGTTTCACTAAGAACACCAAGCATGGTGCCATGGAGATGTGGTGCTTGTATAGTGAGGTGAGTAGCATAGAATTATGTGAAAACTCATGGGAGTTCAGAAGGTTTCTCAACTCCCAAGTTATCTCTTATAGTTCTACATTGCTCTCTTCATTGTATAAGCACTTCACTGACACTATCGCTCACTCATCAGAGGCAGAAGTACTTGCTAATGCTGGGACATTCCAGGGAATAAAGCCTCACTGAAGCACTGGCAGGCAAGAATAGGAGTTCACAGTAAGGAGAAAAAGGCAACATAAGTGGCATGGATGATACTTCATTGCAAACGGAAGATCATCTTTGTAAATGCATTGTTATTTTAATACAATACCTGTGTCCTTGTAATTTCAGCTACAAAAATGAAGCTACATAGGCTACCCAGCATTAGTACCATTCCATGTTCAGACCCTACCTGAAAGAGTGCTATTCTTTCCCTAATGCCTTAAGTACATAACATTTTGTCATAGAGTTATACAGTATAGAAATGGGCCCTTCAGTCCAATTAGTCTGCGCTGACCAGATATCCTAAACTGATCTAATCCCGATTTGGAGATGCCAGTGTTGGACTGGGGTGTACAAAGTTAAAAATCACACAACACCAGGTTATAGTCCAACAGGTTTAATTGGAAGCACACTAGCTTTCGGAGCGACATTCACAATCACCTGATGAAGGACCGTCGCTCCGAAAGCTAGTGTGCTTCCAATTAAACCTGTTGGACTATAATCTGGTGTTGTGTGATTTTTAACTTTGATCTAATCCCGTTTGCCAGAATTTCACCCAAATAAATGTGGAAGCTGGCCCTAAGGTTCTTTTTAAATCTTTTCTCTTTCACCTTAAATCTATGCCCTCTAGTTTTGGACTCCAGTATACTGGGGAAAAGACCTTGGCTATTCAATGATTTTATAAATCTCTATAAGGTCATCCTTCAGCCGCCAACCCTCCAGGGAAATATGTCCCACCCATTCAGCCTCTCCTTATAGCTCAAACCCTCCAATGCCAGCAATATCCTTGCAAATATTTTCTGAACCCTTTCAAGTTTAACATCTTTCCTGTGGTAGGGAGACTAGAATTGAATGCAGTGTTCTAAGATTGGCCTCACCAATGTCCTGTACAGCTGTAACATGACATCCCAACTCCTATAGTCAGTGTACTGACAATCAAGGCAAGCATGCCAAATGTCCTTTTACACCAACCGGCCTACATGCAACTCCACTTTCAAGGAACTATGCACCTGCACCCCTAGGTCTCCTTCTTTGGTAACATGCTCCAGGGTCCTACCATTAACTGTATAAGTCCTGCCCTGGTTTGCCTTACCAAAACTCAAACCTCATGTTTATCTAAATTAAACTCCATCTGCACTCCTTGGTTCATTGGTCCATTTGATTAAGATCCTGTTGTACTCTGAGTACTCTTCTTTGTTGTACACTACACCACCAATGTTGGTGTCAACTGCAAACTTACGAACCATACCTCCCATATTCACAGACAATTCATTTAAATAATTATTAAAAAGCCGAGAATGTGGCATCAATTCTTGCAGCTAACTGCTAATCATAGGCCTCCATTCCGAAAAACAATCCTTTAAAATCACCCTCTGTCTCCTATCTTCTAGGCAATTTTGTATCAATATGGCTAGCTCCTTTTGGATTCCATGTGATCTAACTTTGCTAACCAGTGCACCATGCAGAACTTTGTTGAATACCTTGCTGAAGTCCGTATAGACAAGATCTACCACACTGCCTTCATCAATCTTCTTTGTCACCACTTCAAAATTCAATCAAGTTAATGAGACACGATTTCTGATGCACAAAGCCGTGTTGACAATATCTAATCAGTCCTTGCCTTTCCAAATGCATGTAAATCCTGTCCTTCAGAATTTGTTCCAACAACTTACTCATCACTGATGTCAGGCTCACCAGTCTTTAGTTCCCTGGCTTCTCCTTCCCACCTTTCTTAAATAATGGTACCACATTAGCCATCCTCCATTCTCTGGCACCTTACACGTGGCTGTCTATGATTCAAATATCTCACCAAGGGTCCCTGCAATCTCTTCCCTAGCTTCTCACAAAGTTTGGAACACACCTCATCAGGTCCTGGGAATTTATCTACCTTTATGTGTTTGAAGACATCTAGCACCTCCTCATCTGTCATTCGGACACTTTTCAAGCTATCACTATTTATTTGCTAGCTTCCATGTCCCTCTCCACACTGACATGAAATATTCATTTAGTATCTCATCCATCTCCTGTGGTTCCACATATAGATAACCTCGTTGATCTTTAAGGGACCCCCTTCTCTCCCTCATAACGCTTTTGCCTGAATGTATTTGCAAAATGTTTTTTGATTCTCTTTAACCCTATTGACCAAAGTTATCTCAAGTTCCTCATTTTGCCCTCATGATTTCCCTCTTAATTATACTGCCTTATACTCCTTTAGGGATTCACTCGATCCAAGTTCTTTATTCCTGATATATGCCAACTTCTCTTTCTTGACCAGAGCCTCCAGTTTTCTGGTCATCAAGCATTCCCTTCACCTACCAGCTTTACCTGTCTTCACACTGACAAGAACATACAGCCTGTGAACTCTCATCTCATTTTTGCAGGCATCCCACTTTCTAACCCACCCCTTTATCTGTAAATAGCTTTCCCCAATCAACTTTCCTAAGATCCTGCCTAATACTGTCAAAATTGGCCGAACTCCACATTAAAACTTGAACTTTTAGATCAGGTCTATTCTTTTCCAGAACTATATTAAAACTAATAGAAGGATGATCACTTGCCCCAAAGTACACCCCCCATTGATACTTCAGCCACTTGTCCTTGTGGGAACATCACATGTTGTAAAGTTTTCAAACAGCCACCTGTAACTTTTGTTAAATTGCAGGAAAGATAAAGATGAAACAATAAAGTCGCATTTGCTTCTGGAACTAAACAGTTCTGACCAAAAACAAATCTAGAGTCAATAAATGATTTCACCCAACTCAGATCTGTTGAAAACCAATATCAGTCAAGTCCTATCTGGCTTGTTGAGCACGATGCTGCAAAGTTTTATCCTGATGTCTCTCCTGTTCAATGTCCTCACTCTTCTTCTCAGAAAACTGCTGCTACTTTCCCAGCTCAGCATCCAACACACATCCACTCTTGGTCTGCTCTAGTAGTGTAGAGCACAGCATGTGATCATTCTGAGTACTTGTTTCAGATTTCTAGTATCTGCACTAAGTGCCTGATGGATGCAATTGCCCCTTGAAGTGCTTCACATCACTCACAGGAAGATACCTCATTCTCAAACGGAAAAAAACCCACCAACTACACCCACTCTGTGTCTGGTGCAGCTGTTTAATATTCCTACCTTATAGTTATGATTCAGATGAGGATAGACAACAAACCAAGTAATGCTTCACAGGGTGGATCACATGCTCATCTTCTCAATCTAGGTGACCCCCCCAGCCTTAATGTGGCTTTCTTCTTTGCATTGGAGAAAGTGAGGACTGCAGATGCTGGAGATCAGAGCTGAAAATGTGTTACTGGAAAAGCGCAGCAGTTCAGGCAGCATCCAAGGAGCAGGAGAATTGACGTTTCGGGCATGAGCCTGAAGAAGGGCTCAGGCCTGAAACGTCGATTCTCCTGCTCCTTGGATGCTGCCTGACCTGCTGCGTTTTTCCAGCAACATATTTTCAGCTTCTTCTTTGCATTCCCTAGTCAAGACCATCAGTTGTAAGTTTCCACATATTTCCAACCAACTTTTACACTTAAATCATCATCTTCCACTTTACCCATCGGGACACCGGCTTACAACTTAATAATGTCGATCTATGTGATTCACTGTCCCCACATTGAAGTGTGGTTGGTGGTGGCCATTCATGACTCCTACCCCACTGAAATCCATGCCCTCCTATGCTTTATCTTCCACCCATCACAATTATCACTCTCTCTGTTCTCAACATGATGCCTCCAATACCTATATTTGACTCTTCTAACTTCCCAACCGCTGCAGTGATCCCAATAATCCTTCTTGATGTTCAGTGAGCAGACTCCCCAGGACTGACCATAACCCACTCTGGAATTCATTTGGTTCCGTTCCTGCTGCTTCTGATTAATAGTTCCAGTTGTTCGTTGTGGAGGCCAGTGTGTTGGGTGTTATGTATCACCTAGACAAGGGCAAAACTTCTGCAAATCAACTGCCCAGCTTGGCGAACATACCCACAACCACAGCTACCTGAGCTACAAATGTCATTATTTCTCTTACTGTGATAAGAAGGATTTGAGAGGACAGATGCCGAGAATTCCAAATGTGCAGGACACCATCAACTGAGTGCAAATGACTCTGTGGGTGCCCCATGCTACTTGGGAGAGGTACAGAAAAGGCAAGAGCCATCATTCTCTATATGTGCAGATGGTGTGTGGCCACTCCAGATCTGTCATGTTTGGGGTCACATTCACAAAGTAGCTGCCACAATACATTCACTTTGCTGTAGTCATGTAGCCTGATGTCCTCACTCTTCAAATGAGATCCAGTGTCTGAATCTTCATGGACAAAGTCTGATTGCTGTACGCTTCAGACACTGGATGATGGGGGTAACCACATGCAGTAACCATGCAGGTACATAGAACATAGAACATAGAAAAGTACAGCACAGAACAGGCCTTTTGGCCCACGATGTTGTGCCAAGGTTTAATCCTAATGTAAAATAAGATAACTTAACCTACGCACTCCTCAATTCACTGCTATCCATGTGCATGTCCAGCAGTCACTTACCTGCTTCTGCCACCATGCTGGCAACACATTCCACGCATTCACAACCCTCTGCGTAAAGAACCTTCCTCTGAAGTTCCCCCTACACCTTTCTCCTAATATCTTAAAACTATGACCCCTTGTGCCAATCAATCCTGCCCTGGGAAAAAGTCTCTGGCTAGTACACTGGGCTAGGACACTGGCCAATCGCCACCAGGACAGAACCCCACTGGTCCTCACCTTCCACCCCACCAACTTCCAGACACATCGTATCATCCTCCATCATTTCCGCCACCTCCAAACAGACCCTACCACCAGGGATATATTTCCCTCCCCACCCCTATCAGTGTTCCGGAGAGACCACTCCCTGCACGACTCCCTCGTCAGGTCCACACCCCCCCACCAACCCAACCTCCACTCCTGGAACCTTCCCCTGCAACTGCAAGAAGTGCAAAACATGCGCCCACACCTCCCCCGTCATCTCCCTCTAAGGCCACAATGTATCCTTCCATATCCGTCGCAAATTCACCTGCACCTTCACACACATCATTTACTGTATCCGCTGCACCCGATGTGGTCTCCTCTACATTGGAAAGACAGGCCGCCTACTTGCGGAACACCTCTGGGACACCCGCACCAACCAACCCAACCGCCCCATGGCTGAACACTTTAACTCCCCCTCCCACTCCACTAAGGACATGCAGGTCCTTGGCCTCCTTCATCGCCAGACCCTTGCCACATGACGCCTGGAGGAAAAGCGCCTCATCTTCCACCTAGGAACCCTCCAACCACACAGGATGAATGTGGATTTCTCCACCTTCCTCATTTCTCCTCCCCCCACCTTATCTCAGTCCCAACCCTCGGATTCAGCACCGCCCTCTTGACCTGCAATCTTCTTCCTGACCTCTCCGCCCCCACACCCTCTCTGGCCTATCATCCTCACCCTCATCTCCTTCCACCTATCATATTCCCAGCGTCCCTCCCCCAAATTACACCCCCCCCTCACCTTTTATCTCAGCCCGCTTGGCACACCAGCCTCATTCCTGAAGAAGGACTTATGCCTGAAACATCGATTCTCCTGCTCCTCAGATGCTGCCTGGCCTGCTGCGCTTTTCCAGCACCACACTTTTTAACTCTGGTCTCCAGTATCTGCAGTCCTCACTTTCTCTCACTGGGTAACTAATCCAGGGTTTTGACCCAGTAACCGTGAAGAAATATCGATATAGCTCCAAGCACCCGGGGTGGTGTCTGAATCTGAATGGAGCTTGTTCCCATGCATCTGCATGCCCACCCCACCTTATTCTATGAGTTGGTGAAGGTGCTGAATATAGAAGATTCCAGCAACAGTTGGCACTAACCTTGGCTGCCTGGAATGAAGGCATCATCAGAGAGCAAGCCAGAATGGGTTTTGTTGTGGTCTTCAGCATCCTCTATGACATTGCCACCATTGTCTTAGAACTCCCTCGATAGAAAAAGAAAGAGCAGGAGGAGTGAGTGGGAATGCCAAGAACAATGCACCTCAAACAAATTGATAGAGAGAGCTTTCACAGACTCCACTGTCAGTAAAAATACTTCCCCTTTCTACTATACTTCAACATTGCATCTACTTGAGCAGCTTCATTGCAGTATCACCAATAGAATCTACCCATAAAATCATTTTCATTGACAACTTTATCCAGTAAAAATTATACAGCGGGAAATTAACTATTCCCCGTTTCAATTTCCATGCTGGTTGGTGCTTTTTCTTGTCCTAGTGATGTTAAGCTGTGGGCTGCAGCACGACTTTCACTGTGGGAGATTGTATAGGGTCTTGGAGAACACTTTGGAGCAGCTCTTGGCCTGGAGGCCTGTTTGAGACTGCAGTGCCTCAGTGTGATGGGTAGCAGGAGTTACTTGGCCGAGAGCAACAGTTACTGCATTGGAGGAGTGCAAGGATGAATGTTATCATCTTGAGCAGTTTCATTGTGACTGCCTGGGGAACTCTTAGTAATCTGTAGGACAGGAAACCTATGCCAGAGCTTCGGACAAATCAGAGTTTTATGGAGCGTAACTAATGGGAGGTTACTATGGGGTGTATCAGAAACATTCTAATGGTGATCAAGGTATGGGTTTTAGAAGAGAAGGGTAGAATGTCAGGTTTAAGATGGTCTTAATGATGTGTCAAGATCATGAAGGACTAAGAGGTTGGCAACCTGCAAAGGGATGGAGTTTACAGGAAAGTTGAAGACAAGAATGTTAGTTTTTCCATTGCTGAACAACAGAAATCAGTAGCCCATCTCAATGTTAACTTAATGTTAATAGCAATTGCCAAATCCTTGGAAACCTGATGGGAAGGAAGCCCCTCATAGACCTGCAAGTAGGAAAGTCCTGAAATAGTCCAATAATTTCCAGATAGGTTTCCGAGATCTTTAAAAACAAAACATTCTTTCTTGTAATTTGTTCTGTACTTTTTAACCACTAAGACCTAGGGCTGGATTTTTACTAACCTAAGCTGTTTGGACCTGTTGTGGAAATTGGTAGCTTGATGGGGAGGAAATTGGTGGCATCAAAGGGGAGAATTGAAAGTCCACATTTGGTGGAACTTTGGGGTGAAGTAAATGTTGTTCAAAGAAGTCAGCATCCTAGGAAATTTGAGTCCTGTGGGAGAATCCTGTGTAAGGAAGGATTTAGAAGGGAGTACTGTGTTAGAGGGTAGGGGCAGACCAAAAGGTCTGGGTAGCAGGAGAGTTGACTTTTCAAGCTCAAGAACTTATGCTCGAAATGTCGGCTCTCCTGCTCTTCAGGTACTGCCTGAGCTGCTGTGCTTTTCCACACTTTTTGACTCTGAACTCCAGCATCTGCAGTCCTCACCTTCTCCAAATAGTCTGGGTAGTTTGGAGAATAGAAAACCTGAGCGTGATGGGTTCAGAAGTATTAATATGGAGTGTTGGAGGTCCAGGGGAAAGGTTAAAGCCCTAAAGAGCAAGTCTGAGGTTTTGTGGGAGTGAGGGCATTAGGTTCTCAGTGTGTAATGTCAGATGGCCTGTGCACAAGGTCAGTGTGTAGGCGCATGAGCATTCTGCATGTTCCTATCTCAGGAAGTTGACATAAAGACATTACCAGATCCATTAAATTCTGTACTGAATGTTGCTGCTGAATTTGCTGAGGTTCCAGGAGCTCATATCAACTACAGTGACTGTTTAAATGTGAATAACAGTGAGGCTCTCAATATCATATTTAAAGTAAACAATCATCCCCTTTGCGCGGTCAGTCACCAGTCCACCTTCAGGCCTCAGCTAGAAGCAAATGCTGGAAATCTGAAGCAAATACAGTAAATGCTGGAGAAATCCAGCAGGTCAGGGAGCTTTTGTGAAGAGAGAGGCAGAGTTGGCATTGAGTCCAATCTGACTCTTCTTCAGAAATTCAGTTCGGAGTAGGAGACATGCAGGACTCGAAACATTGACTCTGCTTTTGCACATTTACTTTTTAAAAAAAACCATTGCATTGATGTAATGTTGTACTTGTTGTATAGAAAGTAAAGTTTTGTCTCAAAAGCCAAATCCTTAACCCACCCGCAATTACCTTCCCCACCCCAATTCATACTGGCATGCTTGTTGCTGGTTAAAAAGTCTCCCCTAACCTTTGTACTGATTGCCAGTATTTATTTTTACTTCTTGGCTCTTTTGTTGACACTAACAGATTGACCAATGAAATGGTTTAGCTAACACAATGAGAGGAAGAGGCTGTAGGACACACAAAGCAGTTAAGAGCAAAGACTGGACTCTGCTCATTCAGAATTAGAAGAATGAGAGGGGATCTCTTTGAAATATATAGGATTCTTAAGGGATTTGACAGGGTAAATGCTGAGAGGATGTTTCCCCTCATGGGAGAGTCTAGGACCAGAAGGCACAGTCTCAGATTTAAGGGGTGCCAATTTAAGATAGATACGAGGAGGAATCTCCTCTCTTGGAAAATTGAGAGTCTTTGGAACTCCTTTCCACAGGGAACTATGACATCACAGTCCTTGTGTGAATGTAAGGCTGAGTTGGATAGAAAAAAGGTAGATAGATTCTTGATCAGTCAAAGAATCAAGGGTTATGAGGAAAGTGGATGTGAGGAGTGTCAGATGATTCTATTGAATGGTGGCGCAAAATCAAGGGGCCGAAAGGCCTACTCCTGTTCATACTTCTTATGGTCTTATGATCTTATTCTGGCAGTGCATTTCAGCCAAACAAATGAATAGAATTTTGCTAACCTATCCCTCATTTATACTTCACACTACAAAAACTGACCCATCACAAATGTGTCAATTTGAAAACCAAAATTTACAGTTGAAAACTGAATAATAGATATTATTCTGAAAAACAGTTTGTGCAGTAAGCACAGCAAAAGATTTTAATGTGGACCTTAACAACAGTCATATCATGCAGGAAAATAAAAGGATGTTATCAATGTTGTTAATATATCTTAGATTTTGAGTGCATCAGTAGGGCTGTCCTATTACCTTTACTGTCTCAATATTTCTCTTCGGTAGCTACTGGAACAATAGCATTCACCAGACAATGTTAAACTTAGGTCAATGTACAAACAATGGCTGAGCAATGAATTGTTTGACTAACTAACTGTTAAGTGTTAACTTGATAATTACCTCAAACGTTTCCTGTATCTTGTTCAACTTCTCATCCATAATTATGTGGGTTACTAATTTTCAGAAGACAGACAAGATCTTTAAAAATAAAAACAAAAAATCCACAATTAAAAATTTGTAACTGTATCAGAATAAATCTTATTTTCTTTTTATCAGTGGCAGTTGGTCACTTTGAATTGCTATTTTCATTGACATTGAACTGGCTGCTGACTCTGCTTTAGATCCCACACCACTCTCGGTTTACTAAAGAGGTATATTTAACCTTAGAAAACATATATTTAACTTTGGTAAAAGTAAGCAAATAAATGGATGTAGAAAAATGGAAGTGTTATGTTAACCTTCACAGTTTCTTCAAGATGCTCATTGCCCAGCTGTGTATACCCAGCATTTTCTTCCTATTAAGATTCATAATGTTCATGGCTTTGCTCCGTTCTATTTTTTGTCAATTTGACTCTGTTCCAATAATGCCACATCTACCAAAGGCTTTGGATTCAAACGTTATTATAGTTTTGAGTACAGTGTAGATCAGTGCCATGCTAGAGGAGTGTTTTACTGGTAATGGTGTCAGTGTTTGCAATGAGACATTACACCAAGGCTCCATCTGGCTGCCCTGGTGAATGAAGTAGACCCTGTGGCACTTTTTCACAGAAACGTAGCTTTCACTATGTCCTGGTCGGTATTTTTTGATCAATTAATGCCTATGCAAGTAAAATTGTGTGGTTGTTCTTGAATTGTTGCTAGTGGAAACTTATTGTGCACAAGCTGGCCGTCATGTTTATCCATGCAAGGATAGTGGTTCATTTCAAAAATGAATAACTGTCTGCAAAATATATCCTGAGAATGATGAAGTCATGTATAGATGCAAATACTTTGTTACTTTTTATTTGTTCTTTGTTCAGAAGAAGTTCCTTGTTGTGGTCTTGAATTACTACTTTCTATCTGTTTTCCAAAATGTTGTTCCACTTCCTGCTTGACTGTAACAGATTCGGCTGGAAAGGACCACAAGCTATAATGAACCTGAAGCTCATTGCCAGTGTTAGTTCTGATAAATGGAAATATGAGTGATCCTTTGTTTAGGATTCTTCACATCTATGTTCTGCCTGCAAAAAAGACCCTGAGCTTCTCAGTGCCTGCCACATTTTTTTAAATAGATTAGATTAGATTAGATTACTTACATTATTTTTATTAAAAATTTAACTTGTTTTTACAAACACAAAATAATACACACAAATGCAAACATTAATATACAATTAATTATTAAATAATAACCAAAACCTAACAAACAAAAAGTGATTAAAAAAAGGAGAAAACAAAACTCAATTAACTACTAATCTAACATATAACTGACCAGAGCTTATAATAAAATATCTTACATTACTCAAGAGAGATCCACCACTTTAACACACCACACCAATATCTCTGTTCCAGACTTGCTGCAATGATCCAGCGAAGCTCAGCACTGCTGGAAGAACAACATTTTATTTTCCACTTAAGGACCCTGTAGCCCTTTGGAGTCACTGTCGAGTTCAATAATTTTAGGCCTGAACTCTCCATGTCCTAGCCCCCAACCCCACACACCAGGCGTATTATCCCATAGTCTGCCATTACATATGACCCACTCCATTCACTCTCTTAGCCAGACCGTTATCCTTTGTCTGTACAGCTGTTCTTCTTTCTCTTTGGGCCTTATCCACACCTATCATTTACTTCTTACCCCCTTACCCTTACCCTTACCCTATCTTCTGCATATAAACTGACAGTTTCCTAGCTACCATCCGAGGAAGGGTCACTGGACCCGAAACGTTAACTCTAAGTTCTCTTCACAGATGCTGCCAGACCTGCTGAGCTTTTCCAGCAATTCCTGTTTTTGTTTTAGCCCTTGAGAAGACATTGTTGAGCTACTTTCTTGAATTGCAGCAATTCATTTTGGTGGCATTAGGAAAGGAATTTCAGAATTTTGATCCAGTGATTGTGAATGAGCAGTAATATTTTTCCCCATTAGTACAAGCTGTACTTGCAGGGCAAATTGTATGATGGGTGGTCCCATGGATCTCTTGCCCTCATCTTTCTATGTAGTAGAATTTGAAGGTTTGGAAGATGTTATCATTGAGGCTTTGGTGATTGGTGATCTTGTAGACAGTACACACTGTTATCACATTATGTCAATGGTAGACAGGAAGTAAATATTTAACCTCAGGAGAGTTGATCAAGAAGGTTGCTTTATCCTGGATGATTTGATTTCTTTTGGGTGTTATGAGAGCTACACTTATTCTAAGTAAGTCATGAAGGAGGCAAGAACATGAAGGGTAGAGCTAAAAAATAATGTCACTGCTCAGATTCTTATAACTAAAATGGTTGTGAACTTTAGCACAGATTTCAAAGTATTAATCTACCACATGACCTGTCCCCACTACTTGTATTGGTGTCTCAGTGGACATTACTGACTCCGCCTACAATCCATTCACTGACAGAGGTATTCACTTGACCAGCTGTTTGTCCTCTTGGTATAATAGGCTGATCAGCGCTTAACACAGAGTGCAGTATTTGACAACAAAAATACTTTGCATCGATTGACAAATGACCTGGTATGTGACAGACTGGAGTATAAACATAACATACAGTGTTTGTCAAAAAGCAGTGTGACTGAAATAGCAAAACTCAAAGTTGAAAGTATTGTATTCGCACTCAGTAGAAGATCAGAAATTAGATAAGACACATAAACAGAGATAAAACATTCATCAGTACATATTTAAAATATCTATTTGATCTCTTGGAACATTAATAGGCTAATAAGAATAACTCACAACGTTGGAGTAAGTAGTTTGTCTTTTGTAGTGTTTTACAGGCAGTGTTATGATTAACAAAATCAACACAGCCTTAGTGCATGAATCCCTGGGTACAGATTTCATATTACAAACTGAAAAGACCATCAGAATGATATGTGTAAGGGCAGTTTTCAAATGACATTTCAGAGTTTGAACTGACAAAACATTATCATCGTGCTCAGTTTGCTCATCAGTTTTGTATTAAACAGCCTATGAAGATAAGCAAGCTGAGAGAACAACTGGAAGAATGCTAGTTAAAATCAATTGAAGGCATCACAGTACTTTACATATACACATCTCCCTCCTTTTAAGTTAACAATTACAGGAGAACATGGGATTCAGTGTCTCATTGGACACCATTTCCAATTTTATATCAAAACAACCACATCAATTTTATGGATATTAAAGTAAATATGAAATGATTCACATTTGCATTTAGATGTTTTTCCAATCAACTGGCTCATAGATGTTGTTATACAATTCTTGTTGCCTGACTTGCTGTAATCTCCAGCACTTGGTGCTTTCAGTTCAGATTCCAGCATCTGCAGTAATTTGCTCCTACATTGTGTTGTATCGACTGCCATGTCTCTTAAGCAGGTGGGCCTCGAACCTAGCTTCTTGGCCTCGAGGTAGGGGCACTACCTCTACACTACAAGAACCCCTGAAATCTGTATTAGTTATAATGGCTATTCATCATGAATCTTAACTCTTTCAACATAACTTAGCAATTCTAACTTTGTGATGATTGAAGATTGAAGATTGGTTAGTGAATACTTATTTTGTATGCATTTTGGTAATTAATTTAAATTATTCATAAAATAATGTCAAACTGTAAGTTTTAGAAAGCTTGTGGTGTTGTGCCTATTTACATACATTTTTATATGAATTTGGATGCTCATTATAATAATTCATGAAAATAATATTTTCAACAGCTGTCTCTTTCAAATCAGGTGTAGCTGATTACTGTGCGTGATGACAGCATAGTGACAACGCTGTTACCTAGTAATTCACTAATATTCTGAGGTTCATCATTTCAAATCCTGCTACAAGTGAAGCTTTTAACTCAATTGATAAAGCTTGGAATTTAAAAGCTCATTTCAGGAACTGTGATTATGAAGCTATTGTCAATTGTTGTAGAAATCCATCTGATTCACTCACGAATGGAAAAACAAATCTATCATCTTTCTCTGGTCTGTTGGATAAGTGACTCAAGTTCTACAGAAATGTGGTTAACACTGAATTACTCTCTGGGATAATCTAGCAAGCCATCCAGTTTAAGGGCAATTTATAGATAGACAATAAGGACATAAGAAATAGGAGCAAGAATAGGCCATCTGGCCTCTCAAGCCTGCTTTGCTATACAATGAGATCATAGCTGATCTTTTCATGGACTCAGCTCCACTTATCCATCTGCTCACTATAATTCTTAATCCCTGTTCAAAAGTCTATCTCTCTTTGCATTAAAAACATTCGATGAGATCACCTCAACAGCTTCACTGGATAGGGAATTCCACAGATTCACAACACTTTGGGTGAAGAAGATCCTCCTCAACACAGTCCTGAACCTGCTCCCTCTTATTTTGAGGCTATGGCCTCTTTTTCTAGTTTTACCCTCCAGTGGTGAAATCTCCCTGTTTCTATCTTATCTATTTCCTTCATAATTTTATAATAGATGCTGCTGTAGCTAGTCATGCCCACATGCCATGAAAAATTAAAATAGAAAAGTTCTCAATGTGATTGTGAAAGGCCAATAATTTCAATGCAGAATCCTTCATCTATCTCATATGATGCTGTGTGGTACATGGGAAACAAAAATAAACAAAGGCGAAGAAACACAGGGAAACTGAAACTAAGTAGTTACCACTTCCATTGAACACAGTACAAAATGGAAAAGGTGCTGAGATCTGTGATATCTTCACCGAGCTTATCTGTTCATTATCGCCTGAGGGTATCACTATCTAACAAAAACAAATTTCTAATGGTACTGATTCTGTCAGCAGTAAACATAGACTAAAAAAATTTTAGGGGGTTTGAATGTAGTCAATGTAATTATCATAAACATTATACTGCTTATTGAACAAGGGATTATCAGTTGGATTAGTTACCTGTTAACCTGTGCCTTTGTATGTGTATGTTTGCTGGTCCTATAACATATTATATTTCCAATGTAGCCTTAGAGTAAATTCATCCAAACCAGCCAACTTAGCAGGGGTTACTGCACAGTAATCATGAACAGAAGACTGCTAAAGTTCTTTAGCTCCCTAGGGTATCAACGATCACCTCTCCTATTGCCCCACCTAATAAATAAACTGTTACCTTTTACAGGTCAATTTCAGAA
This sequence comes from Hemiscyllium ocellatum, assembly GCF_020745735.1. Classification (NCBI taxonomy): domain Eukaryota; kingdom Metazoa; phylum Chordata; class Chondrichthyes; order Orectolobiformes; family Hemiscylliidae; genus Hemiscyllium; species Hemiscyllium ocellatum. The sequence continues at coordinate 18,034,189 of NC_083417.1, read as the reverse complement.
GCTTTCTGGTTTGCATCTGGAGACTAAATTGCACCACCCAAGAGCTGTTCTATGCTGCCTGACTGACTTGGTCATCAACAGAAAGAGATCAGATTCCAATTAAATCATTAGAACTCTATCTACATTTTGTAATTAAATCCTTAATTTGGGTTGTATGTCTGGCTTGTCTGCTCAAGAGAGTAGATTCAGTTTAAGTTTCAGTTTAAGACCTATTAGATTTAGTTTAGCGTTATGGTACCGAATTTTATTTTATTTTAAACACAACATTTCCTTCATAAAGGCAGAAATGGGTACTGCGGATGCTGGAGATTAGAGTCAAGATTAGAGTGGCACTGGAAAAGCACAGCAGGTCAGGCTGCATCCGAGAAGCAGGTAAACCGACATTTCGGACAAAAGCTCTTCATCAGGAAATCTTCATAAAGTCATTCACAATATCTCTGGCACACTGAAGATGAGAGGAAACAAAAACCTTGCACTGTCTTAAACATTCAAAAACAATAGCAAATAATTAGAAGCGATGTTTTCTTTTAAATACATTCTGCTAAGAACAATTCATTTTTTAAGGCTAACCTTCTCATGGGTGAAACCTACAAACAATTATTAATGTATAACTGCATAAATCAACTATACAGACAAAGGTTACAATGCAAACTGCACAGTAAAATCTGATTTTCTTTCATGCATTATAATTAGAGTTTCTTATAATTCTGTACCTCAAACAAATTTAACATTTCAAGGACATAAATTGACCTCTACATGCTTTAGAGTCAAAAGGTGTAGTGCTGGAAAAGCACAGCCAGTCAGGCAGCATCCAAAGACATTTTGAGCATAAGCTCTTCATCAGGAATTTGGGGGTGGGGGTTGCTGTGGGAGGGTGGAGCAAGGGGGCTGAAAGATAATTAAGAGGGGGATGGGACTGGGGGGAAGGTAGCTGGGAATGCGATAGGTAGATGAAGGTGGGGGGGTGACAATGATAGATCGAAGTGGAGGGTGGAGTGGGTAGGTGGAAAGGATGATGAACAGGTAGGACAGATCAAGTGGGCAGTGCCAAGTTGGACGATTGGGTCTGGGATAAGATGGAGAAAGCTGCTTCCCAGTTATCGGCTGTACCCTCACTCCCATCTATCATCATCACATCCCACCTTCACCTACCAACGCCTTCCCGGCTACCTTGGCCCCCGCCCTACCCCCCTCATTTATCTCTCAGACCCATTACCTTCCCCCCAGCCCCACCACTGACATTCCTGATGAAGAGCTTATGCTCAAAAAGTCAACTCTCCTGCTCCTCGGATGCTGCCTGACATGCTGTGCTTTTCCAGCAGCACACTTTGACTCTGATCTCCAGCATCTGTTTTTCTCCTTATCATGCTTTATAACACCATACAATTTCCATTGATAAGCACCTTGGGGGTTATATGTAGACTTACAGTGGAGCTCAAAGAGTAAATGATCAACAAAGTGTTTCTACATTGATAAGAATAGCACAGCTTTTATGAGCTGTGTTTGTGAACGTTTTGACAGAGACAAATCTGATACTATGTTTAAAACTTAAGTGTATCATTATTACAAAGCAGTTTCTCATCAAAAGTAACGGGTGAAAGTCTCCCATGCCCCGATGACATGGACAATGGTGAATCAGTTGGAAAAATTAGATTCTCCACATTGAGAAGCAAATGTCCAATTTTCCACCCAAGGCAAGACAAGGAATCTCATTATTAAACAGCCTGAGGCTTATTTTATGTTCATGTCCATCTCTTTATTCCTTACTATCATTTAGTTATGTGCACTTTGCTATTCTCCAACACAGCGGAGAGAAACTAGACCATGACAAATGAAAGTCTGGGCAGGTATCTGATGTCTTCTGCTTGCTCTTCTGGGTCTCCAACGGCAGTCCTCAGAACTTTAGGAGAAGCTTCATTGGCAGTGACTGCCTGCATCTATTGTCCATGGAGGTTGGCACCAGACAGGCATCAACCTTGCTATATCATCATGGCACATCTCTAACTCAGTTATCCACTTCATTACTACGAAGCTCTAAGGAGAGTTAGCCTCTTGTAGTTGCAGCAAAAATGTGATGGCACATTTACAATGATGTATCATCCATGATTCATGTTTCATTTATGTGCCATCAGAAGTTGTTTTATTTCCTTTTCCTCCCATTATCTTCAGCTGGGGTGGAGTGGAGCCTGTTGAGTTTGGGGCTTTCAGCTAGGGGGTTCCACTTGTTGAAATTGTCGTGCCTAGAACCAGCTTCAGCCTCCTCAGCTTGTACTCCTATAAAGTGGTGGATTGCATGAGAGGTCGAGGAGTCAATGCCTCTATAGTGGCTTAACAGGAGACTGAGCGCTAATGGCTGGAATGGTGGAGAGTAGGTCTGTGCATGTATCCAGCCAACACTCAATGTGCTGCATCTGGGGTCTCCATGGCAGCTGCCAACCTGTCCACAGAGGCAACCAATCACACCCATACTAACACTAACATGGTACAGTTAGCATTGGTGGACTCTTCCAAACTTGAAATCAGTTTCCTGAGTGCATCCATTGAAGCTGTCTGCTGTTCCTGTGCCTGCCTGTGCATTTGAATGAAATTATTAAACTACCTGGGGCTGAGCAGGTGCCTGGTTTCTAATAGCTGTCTGAGTGCTAGTGATTTTGAGTAAGAAAATAAGGCTATAAGGCATAGATGATGAAGAGCTAGTGCCCAAAACATTGATTCTCCTGCTCCTTGAATGCTGCCTGACCTGCTGTGCTTTTCGAGCACCACACTTTTGACTCTGATTTCCAGCATCTGCAGTTCTCACTTTCTCATAGGAGCAGATTCAACCCATTGTTTCTGCTTCACCATTCAATGAAATCATGGCTGATCTGATAATCCTCAACTCTACTTTCCTCTCTTTTCCCCATATCCTTTTATTCCCTTCTAGATTAAAAAATCTCTCTCAACCTTGAATATACTTAAAGACTCAGCCTCACTGGCTCTCTCTGGTAAAGAATTCCATGGATTTGTGACCCTCTGACAGAGGAAATTCCTCCTCATCTCAATCTTCAACTCAGAAAAATGGATCAAAAGATTTATGTCCTCTGGTCCCAGACTCTCCCACAAGTCAAAACAATCTTTTCACATCTTCCCTGCCAATTCTCTGACTCTATGACTCCGAGTTCCTTAAGAATGATGTATATTTCAATAAGGTCATCTGTCATTCTTCTTTCTTATAATCAGTTTCAATCTGCTCAACTCTCCTCATAAGGAAACCGAGCCACATCTTGTAGGAGACAGTGAGGTTTGCAGATGCTGAAGATCAGAGTTGAGATGTGTTGCTGGAAAAGCACAGCAGGCCAGGCAGCATCTGAGGAGCAGGAAAATCGACGTTTCGGACTGAGCTCTTCATCAGGAAACACATCTTGTATCAGTCTAGCAAGCCTCGACTGGACTGCATCCAATGCCATTAAATCTTTCCTTACATAAGAGGCCCAAAATTGTTCACAGTATTCCGGTGCGTTTCTTCCTCAGTCTGCTGAGATGTTATCGATGATGGTAGATTAGAGTAGTGCTGGAAAAGCACAGCAGTTCAGGCAGCATCCAAGGAGCAGGAAATCAACATTTTCAGCAAAAGTCCTTCATCAGGAATAGAGGCAGAGTGCCTGAAGGGTGGAGAGATAAATGAGAGGAGGGTGGGGGGTGGGGAAAAAGTAGCATAGAGTACAATAGGTGAATGAAGGTGGGGATGGAGGTGATAGGTCAGGGAGGAGGGTGGAGTGGATAGGTGGAAAGGAAGATAGCAGCCGAATGTGCTTCTGATTCTAATCTACCTAAGGTACCCACTGACATATCAGCATCAGAGCTGGTGTCAAACGTGGAAGAAAGCCTTGCCGGTGCTTCCTTTGAGGTCCTCGGAAATGGAAGTGGAGATGATGTCCTGAGGAGCTGCTGTCTTCATGTCAGAGATGATGCAGATGGAGTCAATGCCTGCAAGAGATAAGAGAAAATGAGTAGTGAAGGGGTAGTAGTTTTGGCTTGTTAAGAACATATTCACAGTTCTTGTAATGGGAGAGCAACACCACACTTAACAATAATTATTACTTGGTTGTCAGGACATGTTGATTATAGTCCTTGCCCCGCCACCGCAAAGCTTCCCTTCTCATACAGAGTGGAGAAATGGAGTTTAAGAAAGAAGCTCACCACCACCTTCAAGGGTAACCAGAGATGGTCAATAAATGCTGGCCCAGCCAGCGACTCCCACATCACAAGTGAGTAAGAAAGAAAACCTATTACTGGTATCTCTAGCAGCTTTATAAGCCGCTTTTTAAATCTTATACTATCCTGAATTTGCTTTTTACCTGTGTTTGACTGACATTTTAAAATGTTTATGCTCTTTGAAGGAATGTGTGGTTTCTGTAAGCCATGTAACAGCTCGTAAAAGACAATCCATTGCCCATGTACTGTCATAGGTTTTAATGTTTCTTCCCAATCTACTTCAGCTAATTTGTGCCTCTATCCCTTCATAATTGCCCTTATTAAAATTTAACACTATTGTTTCCGATTTAATTACCTCACTTTCAATGTAAAATTCTATCATATTTTGGTTATTTATCCAAAACATTCTTTTACAAAATTGTTAATTAAACTTATTTTCATTTCAGAATATTGGATCTAAAATAACTAGTCCTCTGGTTGGATCTATAACATACTGGTCAAGAAAACCATCCCTTAAGCACAACAAAAACATATTTGTTCTCCACAGCTTTAATGCTCGATTAGTTTAACCAGACTTGATGCAGATTAATGCCATCCATGTTAACTATATGCTTTTCTCATCTTTGACGACTACTTGGTGGGCTAAGAATAACTACAAACAATGTCTGCTGCCCTTTGTTGTTTTTGAGTTTCACTGAGACAGATTCCACATATTGATCTTCCAATCTGACATCCTCTTATCCTCACGTACTGATCCAGTCTCACATGATCAGCACAACTCCACCTCCTGTTCCTTCTCGTGTGTCCTTCCTAAACATCAATTATCCTTGAAAAATCAGCTCTCCGATCTGGTCACCGTGCAACCATGACAAGAAAGTGAGGACTGCAGATGCTGGAGATCAGAGTGAAAAAGTGCGGTGCTAGAAAAGCACAGCAGGTCAGGCAACATCAGGGGAGCAGGAGAGTTGACCTTTCAGGCTATGCCTTCATCAGGAATGTGAGGGGGGGAAGGGAGCTGAAAGATAAATAGGAGAGGGGGTGGGACTGCGGGTAAGATAGCTTGAAAGGCAATAGGTAGATGCAGGTGGAGGGTGATGGTGATAGATCAGGGTGGAGGGTGGAGCAGATAAGTGGGAAGGAAGATGGACAGGTAGGACTGTTCAAGAGGGTGGTGCCAAGTTGGAGGGTTGGATGGGGGAACGGAGTGGAGGAAACTGGTGAAATCAACATTGATGCTGTGCAGCTGGAGGGACCCAAGGTGGAAGATGAGGCGTTCTTCTTCCAGGTGTCAGGTGGCTAGGATTTGGTGGTGGAGGAGGCCTAGGACTTGCATGTCCTTAACAGAGGGGGAGGGAGAGTTGAAGTGGTTGGCCACCTAGTAATTTGATGATAGAAATCCATGTACCTCTACTTGTGCCTTTGGTTTCTAGAGCAAGGGAGCACTGTCTGAGAATTAAGGCCAAACCATTTAGGAGAGATGACAGAAAGCATTTCTGCACACAAGGGTAGTTGATATTTGGAACTCTCTTCCACTAACAGCAGTGGATGGAGGATCGGTTGTTAAATCTGAGAGAGATAAATTTCCATGAAGAAATGATTTGGAGATGCCGGTGTTGGACTGGGGTGCACAAAGTTAAAAATCACACAATACCAGATTATAGTCCAACAGGTTTAATTGGAAGCACACTAGCTTTCAGAGCTGTATTCTAACAGATAAAAGGCTTAACAGACAATCAATTTTTCAATGTATAATTTCATTGACATCACACTGTAAATTTTTGCTATAAATTCTCTGTGTTAGGGTTGAGCCCTCCACTACCAGCTGATGAAGGAGTGTCGCTCCAATAGCTAGTGTGCTTCCAATTAAACCTGTTGGACTATAACCTGGTGTTGTGTGATCTTTAACTCCATTAAGAAAAGGTATTAAGGGATATGGGCTAAAGAGAGATATACAGAGTTAGGACTTAGATCAGCTATGACCTCACTGAATGGCAAAATAGTCTTGAAGGGCTTTCAGGACCTCACCCCTTTTCCTCCCTATTTTGGTGGTACCAATATTGAACACAGCTTCTGTCTGATCCCAATCCCTCAGAAGGAGTTGTCCAGCTGCTCCACGGCATTGTTGCCTTTGGACAGCGAAGCAACACACTATCCTGGAGTCATGCTTAATGGTACATAGCTACCTAATCTCCTGACAATGGGGTCCCCGACCACTATTGCCCCTCCACTCTTCTTCCTAGCCACCCTTTTATACACCTGAGACACAGGATAGACTCAGGGACTCCTGGGTCTCTTGTTCTCCTAAACTGCCTGCCAGTCAGCTATTGCCTCTCTCCCTGTATGCTTCCAACTTGCTGTGAGACGACTTCCTTATTAATGCTATCCATTTAGTCCTGTGCCTGACAGATACATGATAATTATATTCAGCTGGAGCTCACCCATTCCGTCCGTTTTTCTTTTCCCTTTTTTTCCCCTCTTTTGTTCATTTTACTCCTTCTTTCTTCTTGGCAATATCCTGAACTCTTGGCATCACCTCAGACTTGGACTCCCAGCCTCAGCACAAGCTTGAGCTCTTGGCCTCAGTACGGACCCAGCATGGCAATCTCTCAGCTCAGCATGGGGTCCTCTCAGCCCAGTGTGGCAGTCTGCTGGCCTGGCATGAAGGTCTCTCAGCGGCCCGGTGCAGCAGGCTTGCAGCAGCCCTGCCTTGCAGTCTTTCAGCCCAGCATGTGGACGTCTGCCCTCAAGGTGATTCCAGGGCAGTCCCCCAGCCTCAAAGTCTTCAGGTGAAGCGCAGCCCTGTCTGGAGTCAAGGCCCAGTGCAAACTCAAAGCTCGTGGCTGTCATGGACTGGGTTGGAAGGACTGTTATTCTGAATTGTTTATTTCTTTTTTTTTCCATAAGAATTTGTACTTAAAAAACCTATACCTTTGTACCTAAGATGTTGCTGTAAGTGGCGACTTGTAAACTATTCATCGTACTCATTTGAGTACATGTGACAATAAAGCTTGTTCTAATTCTAATGACTCTGTGAGAAACGAAGCTCACTGTTCAATAATTTCAGTCCGAGTCACATTCTGAAGCAGCAGTTTTATAAAAGCATTCTTGCAAGAGCGGGTGTCCAACAAATAGGCACCCCGATCAGAAGATTACATTACAATTTATACAGTTCAGTTGAGTCTCTCGGTATTCCCTTTTTACCCCATAGGTTGCTTTTGCTGTTGCGTGTAGCCTATCACAAGCTCTAGCTTCACACCGCCTCTGTTTACATCTCCCACTACTCTAAGCCTGTCACCACTCCTCCCCCCCACTCATATTTATTTTATGCCTTATTTGGTTATCTTGTTCATACTGACTCCCTATGTGCGTGACAATTGCAACCGTCATGTCAATACATCTGCTTCTACCAGTCGACCACCTCTTCCTTTCTCGGTTAGTTATTTCTTGATATACACCCTAATGATTCTGCCTTGCAATTTCTGCAGAAACAAGATGCAGCTACTTGTAGCTGTTTGTGCAAGTATATCTAGCTTAACATACACTCCCCTCATGATTCAGCCTAGTGATCTTTACAGAGACAACAACATTTGCAAGTACCTCTCACAACTCCAACCACAGTTCAAACACTGAACCCTAGAGGAAAGTTAATGCAGCTGGTGACACTTCCTTCAGCTGTGTTTTTCTGCAACACACTGTATATCAATGACTTCATATATACCACAGGATACACTCCACTAGGCCCATCAGGCCTGCCATCCAGTGATTCTAAAAACTATTTGTTACTCTTAGAATAAATATACTCTTGCCATAATTACTTACGAGTAACTTCATTTCACTTACAGTACCTTTATTTTCATTCCTTGATCTGAACAAACCATGGTTCAAACATGGACAATAGAGCTGAATTCCAGAGGAGGTGAGAGCAACTCCCCTTGACGTCAAGGCCACATTCAATTAAGTGTGGCATCAAGGACCCCTAGAAAAACCGAAATCAAAGGGAATTGGGGTAAAACTCTCCGTTAATTGGAGTCAAACTGGAACAAAGGAAGATGGCTATGCATGTTGGAAGTTAGATATCTCAGGTCCAGAACATCTCTGTGTTCTGAGGAAGGGTCACTTGACCCGACACATTAACTTTGATTTCTCTCAACAACTGCTGCCAGACCTACTGAGCTTTTCCAGCACCCACTATTTTTATTCCAGGACATCTCTTCATGAGTTCCTCAGGGGAGTGGCCAAGGCCCAATCATCTTCAGCTGCTTCATGACTGACCTTCCCTCCACCACAAGGCTCGGATTGCAGATGCTTGTTGATGATTGTACAGTGTTCAACACCATTTGCAACTCCTCAGATACAATAGCAATCCATGTCCAAATGCAGCAAGACCTGGACAATATCCAGGCTTGGGCTGAAAAGTAACAGTAACATTAATGGTACACAAATGCCTGACAATGACCATCTTCAATAAGAAACAAATCTAACCATTGGCCCTTGACATTGAATGGTATTACCATTATTGAATCCCCCACTATCAACATACTGGAGGTTATTATTGACCAAACACTGAACTGGACTAGCTATATAAATACAATAGCTACCAGAGTAAGTCAGAGACTAGGAATATTGTACCAAATAACTCACCTCCTGACTCCCTGAAGCCTGTCCATCATCTACAAAGCACAAGTCAGAAGTGGAATACTTCTCACTTGCCTGGATAGCTGCAGCTCAAGCAACATTCAGGGAGCTTGACACCATTCAGGACAAAACAGCCCACTTGATTGGATCACACCCATAAAGGTCCACTTCCAATCCAACACCAAGTAGCAACAATGTGTACCATCCACAAGATGCACTACAGAAATTCATTAAGCTCCTCAGACAGCATCTTCCAAAACCATGACCACTGTCATGTGGTAAGGTCCGAGGGAGTGTTGCTGAACAAAGAGACCTTGGAGTGCAGGTTCATAGCTCCTTTAAAGTGGAGTCATAGGTAGATAGGATAGTGAAGAAGGCGTTTGGTATGCTTTCCTTTATTGGTCAGAGTATTGAGTATAGAAGTTGGGAGGTCATGTTGCAACTGTACAGGGCATTGGTCAGGCCACTGTTGGAATATTACATGCAATTCTGGTCTCCTTCCTATTGGAAAGATGTTGCAAAACTTGAAAGGGTTCAGAAAAGATTTACAAGGATGTTGCCAGGCTTGGAGGATTTGAGCTATAGGAGAGGCTGGATAGACTAGGGCTGTTTTCCATGGACCGTCGGAGGCTGAAGGGTGACCTTATAGAGGTTTATAAAATCATGAGGGGCATGGATAGGGTAATAGACAAAGTCTTTTCCTTGGGGATGGGGAATCAAGAACTAGAGGGCATAGGTTTAGGATGAGAGAGGAAAGAGATAAAAGAGACCTAAGAGGCAACTTTTTCACTCAGCGGATGGTACGTGTATGGAATGAGCTGCCAGAGGAAGTGGTGGAGGCTAGTGCAAATGCAACATTTATAAGGCATCTGGATGGGTATATGAATAGGAAGGGTTTGGAGGGATATGGGCCGGGTGCTGACAGGTGGGACTAGATTGGGTTGGGATATCTGGTCTGCATGGACGAGTTGGACCAAAGGGTCTGTTTCCATGCTGTACATCTCTATGACTCTGTGACAAAGGCAGCAGATGCCTAGAAACATCACCACCTGCAAGTTCCCTCCGAACCATTAACCATCCTGACTTGGCAGTATATTGCTATTCCTTCTCTGTCAGTGGGTCAAAATCCTGGAACTCCCTCCTTAATGGCATTGTGGGTCAATCTACAGCAAATGAACTTTAGCAGTTCAAGAAGGCAGCTCATCAGCACCTTCTCAGGAGCAATTAGGGATGGGTAGTAAATGCTGGCCCAACCTGTAAGTGAACAAAAAATGTTCCAACTGCTCCAGATGTGTGTCATAATATGTCTGAACAATTGATGAAAAATATCTTTAATGCATATAGGCAGCATGATTGAACAGCCATTTTATTTTAATGTTTTTTTTTAAACAGTGAGAAAGATCTTTGGAGGGTGTGTTTTGTACATTAGGGGAACCCCACCAAAAATCATTAACTCTCTTTCTTCCTGCTTGCCTATAGTCCAAAATGCACTCCAACACCACTCTATAAGTATACCCTTCATAGCATTAATTTGGAATCCATACCATGGCCAAACTCACCCTACGCAATATTCATCCCACTCCCAACTTCCCTGCTGGGAGTCCATCTCGGCCTTCCTACCATCTTGACAGTTCCCACCACAGAGTTCTGGCACTGACAGGTCTGTTGAAGCTGCTAACCAATCAGATGGCCAGAGAGGCACAGAGGGTGGTTCTTTTGACCTCGCTGAGGAGTGGATGTCTGACTCTCCAGCATATCAGGCCACCCACGGCACCTCATGGCTCCCGACCCAGCTTCTTTCTGGTCCATTGGCTCCCCACTGACTTCCCTTCCAGGGGATGGAGAAGGGGGAACAAGCAGTCATTGCCTCTGTCTTCCACATTTACGAAGGTAAAAAAAAGTTACTGAATGTCTTACATTATTATCCAGTTGTTCAGAAATACAAGTTCCTGTAGCACAGGCACTGATTCAATATCCTATTCTGTGCTCACAAAGGTGTTTGCTTGTTTCCATGACTTTTTAAGATTAAATTTGGCGGGTTCACTTTACAGAAGGATAGAATATTCCTTTGTCATCATGTGAGGTCAGGTTTCATGCTGGAACCCATAAAGTCTACATCAAGAAAAGATGATTTTTTTTGAGCAGAGGAATTTTGTTTTTACAGGATATTTGACTGCGTGTGGAGGCCTTGCTGTCAGTTTTGATCAAGGTCAAGTTCACTTTTTATAAGAATTGAGATGCTATCTCAGGGAATCTCTAAGATTACAGTAGTCAGAAGTTGCATCAACATGAATCAGACCAAGTTCTACATCAAATTTGCGTCAATGGGGTTTGACTTTGGCAGTAGAAATACTTAACTTGAAATAACTCCAGTTATGATATTAACTTAGCTGACTCTTATTCAACTCTGCTTACAATTTTAGGTATGGTATAAACCTGGGTTCTTTTTAGTTTGCTGAAACACTCCTTTCAGAATTTACAGGAATCACAAAGAATAAGAAATATAGTTGTGCAATATAATGAAATGCCTGATAGTTCAATCCAGAGGTTCACTACATTTTCCACTGTCTCCTAACCTCTCTTATTTGCTACATAGCTTTGTTTAATCAATAATAGTTTGTTTTCAATTTAGTACCAGAACAATGTCTCATAAACAGCACCTACATCTTTCCTTATTTAGTCTGACTCTCTGTTTCTCACATATAGACAACAGATGTCTGTGCTGCTGTCTTAATAGAGAAAGATAACTAGTGGCGGTTTTAACTTGAGGGTCACCATACCTCAGGTGAGGGGAGAGATTGAAAAGGAGAGTCCTTTATCGTAACCTCAGCTGGTGTGGGAATTGAACCAGTGCTGTTGGCACTATTCACCAGCTATCGAGCTAACAAATGCCCCCATAGTGGGGATTTGTAAAGATGTCTAAGCGTCACAAATAAACATAGTGATACATTTTATATGGCTCTCTTTAAGTGTTTTTCTATGATTTGAGAATGGGACCTCTTGCATATCCCCAAATTTCAGCATTTCACCACTGCAGCCAGGCAGTCACTAGCTAAATACTAACCTCTGCTATTTCCTCCGACAGCTTTCTACATAGAACATAGAACATAGAAGGATACAGCGCAGTACAGGCCCTTCGGCCCTCGATGTTGCGCCGACCGAATCCTACCTAACCTATACTAGCCCAATAACTTCCAAATGCCTATCCAATGCCCGCTTAAATGACCATAAAGAAGGAGAGTTCACCACTGATACGGGCAGGGCATTCCATGAACTCACAACCCGCTGTGTGAAGAATCTACCCCTAACATCTGTCCTATACCTACCACCCCTTAATTTAAAGCTATGTCCCCTAGTAACACCTGACTCCATTAGCAGGAAAAGGTTCTTAGTATCTACCCTATCTAAACCCCTAATCATCTTATACACTTCTATCAGATCTCCCCTAAACCTTCTCTTCTCCAATGAGAACAGCCCCAAGTGCCTCAGCCTTTCCTCATAAGATTTTCCTACCATTCCAGGCAACATCCTGGTAAACCTCCTCTGCACTCGTTCTAAAGCTTCCACATCCTTCCTATAGTATGGCGACCAAAACTGCACACAATACTCCAGATGAGGCCGCACCAGAGTCTTATACAACTGCAACATGACCTCAGGACTCCGGAACTCAATTCCTCTGCCAATAAAGCCCAGTACACCATATGCCTTCCTCACAGCACTATTTACCTGGGTGGCAACTTTCAGAGATCTGTGTACATGGACACCAAGATCCCTCTGCTCATCCACACTACCAAGTAGCCTACCATTAGCCCAGTAATCCATCATCTTGTTATTCCTACCAAAGTGAACGACTTCGCACTTAGCTACATTGAATTCCATTTGCCACATTTCCGCCCAGCTCTGCAACTTATCTATATCCCGCTGTAACCTACCACTTCCTTCCTCACTATCCACAACTCCACCGACTTTTGTGTCATCCGCAAACTTGCTTACCCAGCTTTCAAGTCCTTCCTCTAGATCATTTATAAAGATAACAAAAAGCAATGGTCCCAAAACAGATCCTTGTGGTACACCGCTAGTAACTGCGCTCCAAGATGAACATAATCCATCAACTACTACCCTCTGTCTCCTTCCAGCCAGCCAATTCCTAATCCAAACCTCTAATGTATCCTCAATGCCATACCTCCGAAGTTTTAGCATTAGCCTACCATGGGGAACCTTATCGAACGCCTTACTAAAATCCATATACACAACATCTACTGCTTTACCCTCATCCACTTCCTTGGTCACCTTCTCAAAGAACTCAATAAGGTTTGTGAGGCACGACCTGCCCTTCACAAAACCATGCTGGCTATCCCTGATCACGTTATTCCTACCCAGATGTTCATAAATCTTATCCCTTACCATTCTCTCTAAGACTTTGCCCACCACTGAAGTCAGACTCACTGGCCTATAGTTGCTAGGGCTATCCCTACTCCCTTTCTTGAACAATGGGACCACATTCGCTATCCTCCAGTCCTCTGGTACTATTCCTGTTGACAACGACGACATAAAAATCCAGGCCAATGGCTCTGCTATCTCCTCCCTAGCTTCCCATAGGATCCTGGGGTAAATGCCATCAGGCCCAGGAGACTTATCTATATTCATCCTTTCCAATATTCCCAAAACCTCTTCCCTGCATATTTCCAGGGCATCCATTCTAATTATTTGTGATTCCATATTCACATCAGCAACCGTGTCCTGTTCCTGAGTGAATACTGAGGAAAAGTACTGATTTAATGTCTCTCCAATCTCCTCCGCCTCCACACACAACTTCCCACTACTATCCTTGACTGGACCGATACCTACCCTAGTCATCCTTTTATTCTTGACATACCTATAGAAAGCCTTTGGGTTTTCCCTAATCCTACCAGCTAAAGACTTTTCATGTCCCCTTCTCGCTTCTCTTAGCTCCCTCTTTAGCTCCTTCCTGGCTACCTTATAACACTCAATCGCCCCTACTGAACCTTCACGCCTCATCTTTACATATGCCGCCTTCTTCCCTTTCACAAGGGACTCCAATTCCTTACTAAACCACGGCTGCCTCACAAGGCCCTTTACACCATGCCTGACTGGTACATACCTATCGAGGACACGCAGTAGCTGCTCCTTGAACACTCCCCACATCTCATTAGTGTTCTTCCCTTGAAGCCTGTTTTTCCAATCCACACATCCTAAGTCATGCCTCACTGCATCATAATTTCCCTGCCCCCAGCTATAGCTCTTGCCCTGCGGCACACGATTATCCCTCTCCATCACTAAAGTAAAAGTCACCGAGTTGTGGTCACTGTCCCCGAAGTGCTCACCTACCTCCAAGTCTAACACCTGGCCTGGTTCATTACCTAGAACCAAATCCAATATAGCCTCCCCTCTTGTTGGCCTGTCGACATATTGTGTCAGGAAACCCTCCTGCACACATTGGACAAACACCGACCCATCTAATGAACTCGAGCTATAGCTCTCCCAGTCAATATCTGGGAAGTTAAAGTCCCCCATAACAACCACCCTGCTACCTTCACTCTTTTCCTGAATCATCCTCGCAATATTATCCTCTACTTCTCTAGGACTATTAGGAGGCCTGTAGAAAACACCTAACAGGGTGACCTCACCTTTCCTATTTCTAACCTCAGCCCAAACTACCTCAGATGGCAAGTCCTCTTCCATCGTCCATTCCACTGCTGTGATACTGTCTTTGACAAGTAATGCCACGCCTCCCCCTTTTTTACCCCCATGTCTGATCCTACTAAAACATTTGAACCCTGGAACGTGCAACAGCCATTCTTGTCCCTGTTCTACCCACGTCTCTGTAATGGCCACAACATCGAAGTCCCAGGTACCAACCCACGCTGCAAGTTCACCTACCTTATTCCTTATACTTCTGGCATTGAAGTATACACACTTCAATCCACCTTTCTGGTTACAGGCACCCTCCTTAGAGATCGCTGCATTATTCCTAACCTCCCTACACTCAAGGTCCTGTACCCTAAAGCTACAGTCCTGGTTCCCATCCCATGGTTCCCATGGATATTAATCCTGCAGTGACATGCTTTTACTTAACAATACAGAGATAGATACATTTCTATCTCTGTATTTCCCCTCTCCTCCTTTAAGATGCTCCCTAAATCTGACCTCTTTAATATAGTGTCTTAAAATCTGTTTATATAACTCAATGTCAAATTTTATTTGTCTACATTCCTTAAAAATCCTTTTTACTAAATTAAAGTTCTTTTTTGCTAGTTACAGTAGGATTGACAGACCAGAATAGTACAGCAAGCCACGTATTATTTTCTGGTCATAAACCACAGAGCATTACACATGCATTCAAGCACTTTGTTATTATTAAATGTCTGCAAAATTCCGTTTAATAGTTTGGCTTTACACCCTTTCTGATACTACTGTTGTCAGGCTGAAGTCAAAGTGGTGCTGGGATACATTCTTCAGGTTTTCGCATCCTTTCTGCCTAACTTTGATTAATGTAAATTCACAGTTACAGCATATAAAGCAAAGAACACTTTTCAAAAGAGAAACTTGCATTTATCATAGAATCCCACAGTGTGTAAACAAGCCATTCAGCTGATCGAATCCACACTGACCTTCCGAAGAGCATCCCTCCCAGACCCACCTCCCCATACCTTATCTCTGTAACTCTGCATTTCCCATGGCTAATCCACCTAGCCTGCACACCCCTGGACACTGTGGGCAATGTAGCATGGTCAAACCACCTAACCCAGAACTGATATTCAGAACTGTTCTGAAGAAGGATCATCAGAACTGATACATTAACTCTGTTTTTTCTCCACAGACACTGCCAGACCTGCAAATTCTTTTTGTTTCTGATTTCCAGCATCTGCAGTTCTTTTAGGTTTGTTTAAATAGCAAAACCATGTTGCCCTTCTTCGATACAGTGTCACATGATCCTAAAAATCTCACTAAGTGAGCAGAATTTAGTAACCATTCTGAAGGACAGCACTTCCAGCAGTATCACACTCCCTCAGAACTATAGAAAATCCGAGCCTAAATTATATGGTCAAGTCTCGAGGTAGATTTCAAATTCATGACCATCTGCTTCAGAGGCAAATACACAACAAATGAGACAAGTCTGACATAAAATGGAAAATGTAATATACCCTGCAAAGCAATAATGAAGATACTTATGCATGATGCTCAAGTAGAGTTCACTAAACTTAGCAAAGAAACAAAATAATATGTTACATTCTGTCTTCTGTTTTCCCATGAAAAACTGTTTTAAGGAAACTGAAAATTACAATGTGCCATCATAATTGTAATAAAATTGAATATATATTGCTTATATATGTATATCTCTGAAGCTTATAAAGTTTAAGAATTAAAAGTGGATCGCAGTGGATGCAGCTTCATCCAATCCATTCATGTCAACTTCATAATAAATCAGCTTGAGGTTGTGTATAAGAGAGCAATGATTGAAAGATTCCTAAATAATGTGGGTAGATTAGCCAGGCACAGCTCTGTACCTCAATTTTAAAGGGATTATTGCTCTCAGACAGCATTCTTCCTTGCCTTCAGTGTCTATTTTGCTATGTAAAATTGGGTGATTTAATTCATGTATTGCCTTTTCCTTAACAGTAGCACATGCGCTGTCTAGATGGGAATTGACGATAATAAGATATGACACAAGCCACTAAGTAAAATAATCTGTTGTACAGAGGTGGAAAAATATTCAGTGTGCTTTGGCACAGCAGCACAACTTGTGAATTAATGAAAATAATGTGGTACATAGCATTCGAGAAAAGAGATATTAATCCTGCAGTGACATGCTTTTACTTAACAATACAGCATGTTACATCAAATCATAAAATGAGAATAACTTGCTCTCAGTCCAACAGGGAAAATGAATTGGAAATAGGTTAGGTAAAGCTGTTACTGAACAACATTGGTAAGGCCAAGTGAAAAATTCTCTCTCCTGTATAAACTAGAGGAATATGGGAGAACAGAAACATACAGCACACAATATATTTGATACTTCTTGGACAGCATCTTTTGGGGTTATTGGGGTTGAGTTTGGACTTCAAGCATCTGAACAGTAGAGGATGAGTGCACAGGAATCTCTTACAATCTCATTTTCTTTGCAAGCGCCCTGAAAGATCTCCAGGAAATGTTTCAGGAGATGAAAGGGCATCTTATTCTTGTCTAGCAGGAATTCTTTCAGTCTTCAGCGAGGGATGTTCATTCAGCAATGTCAGGGATATGCATCCATGGAAACACAGGAAAGAGGAAAGTATCATAGTGATAAGGAATAGGCAGATGTACGTTCTGTTTGTTTTTAACAAATGGTTAGAACTCAATTGTTGTTTCGTTTCTGCCATTTTACTGTTGCTGATGAAGACACATTGAAGATTTGAGAATGGGGGCATGCACAGTTTTGAATGACAGGGCTCATAATTTATTATGGTGTAGAACTATTGCATAAGAAGGTAGAAGAAGTACGCCTGTTCTATGATAATGACAGCCTGGAGAGAAACTGAGAAAATATATTCAGCAGTTGGTGGAGTGTGGGCCTTGCTTATCACCTGTCTCTTGTTAAAACCATTCCACAAATGACTGAAGATGGGGCATGCTGCCAAGCAGTGAGTGATAACAAGTTACAGGGTTTTGTAGTTATTTCTGAAACTATGCATTAAAGCCAGGTTTAACAGAGGGCAAGTAAAAAGCCTTTCATGGCAGGAGAAACCTTCCCATTTAAGGCAGCTTGGGAGTCATTTCTAACATGGATCTAAAACAGGTGTGAAGTCTGCACTCTGCCTGTGGCACTCACCCAAACCCACCTTTGGGAGGCCTGGATTATTTTGAAGTTTGGGTCTTATTCAAGTTTAACTGACAAGTTGAGGGAGTGAAACAGGTGCTTGCTTGCTGTATTTCAGCACATTTGGCATTTGCATGAAGCCAGTTGACAGCCAGTTAGATTAGATTACTTACAGTGTGGAAACAGGCCCTTCAGCCCAACAAATCCACACCGGCCCTCCGAAGAGCAACCCACCCAGATCCATTCCCTTTACACTACGAGCAATTTAGCAAGGCCAATTCACCTAACCCGCACATTTTTTTTTTGGACTGTGAGAGGAAACTGGAGCATCCAGAGGAAACCCATGCAGACACGGGGAGAATGTGCAAACTCCACACAGACAGTTGCCTGAGGTAGGAATTGAATCTGGGTCTCTGGCACTGTGAAGCAGCAGTGCTAACCACTGTGCGTTAGGAGGAAAAGATCCCTAGAGAGATTGAAGTTGGAGTAGGGCTGCACAGAATAATCGAATGTTTCGTGTCTGAACTCGGGAGAGACAATAGCAAAAACCAGGGCTATGTGTGAAATTCAAGCCAAAAGAGTCACATGAAATTGGTCCTCATTGGGATTTTTGGAGCCACTGAGGAGATCAAAAGCACAGAACAAGGGTGAGTGGTGTAGAGCTGAGTGAAGAGATAAGGACAAGAAGAGATGATCAAACTGAGATGTTAGGTCTGAGTTCAGGATAAGTGGAGCATGAGAAATCGGAGTGGAGAGATGTGGAAGTTGTGTTGGAGAGATGGGAAAATCTGAATGAGAGAGACAGTGAAATTGGAATCGGCTGAGGAGAGCATAGTGAGTGGAGAGCTTGAGAAACGTAGGATATGTGGCAGTAGAAGTTGAAATAGAATGCCATGGAAGATCAAGATGGATGGGGAAGTTAAGAAAATCAATCAGAAGGTTATAGTAGGGCAGATTGTTTGGGATAGTAATGGAAGATAAGAAGATTAATTAGGATAGGGGACTTGAAAAAGCTGTAATGGGTGGTGGTGTAGAGGAGCATAATTGGGATGGAAGTAAGAGGAGATCAGGACATAAAGGATAAAGTGTTTGGGATGGTTGGCGTGAGAAGATTGTGATGGTTGGTGGGTGAGGACAGAAATATATAAGATGACAAGATCAGGATCAGTGAGGGGTGAGGATGCATAAGGTGAAAAAATTAAGATAATGCAGATAGGGAGCTAATGATTATCATTGGCTGATGCTTGCCTGAAGGACATATGCTGAGAATTTCCAGTTTCTGCCATAAGTGAACAGGCTGATTCTACTCTAATTAGATAAAGATGTTCAGACTCAAAATGTGATGCACTTGATGGATAAGTTGTCACTATTTTGAAGGATTGTTAAAAAATTGCTGTTAATTATTTGTGTCACTATTTCTGCACTTAAAGGGGAGGTCCAGAGTGTCTTTATACCACTTTCTATATCCTCTCTTGGAATGCTGGCCATTAGGCTTGAGAAAATAAGATGTCCATCCATTTTAACCATTAGGACACAGTGTCTAGCCCAACATGGATGACCCTACTGGGGTTTTGCTTGAATGCTTATGGAGCTTGCTTCAAGAAGGACATCAACACATATCAGCATTTGTGTAACGGCCACCTCATTGATCTGGAGGTTAGAGCAAAAGGATTGCTGGTGAAATTTCTTTGACAGTTTTATGAGTCACTTACACAGGTCTGATTGCACTAGATGAGCATCATGACAGCAAAAGTCTATACATGAGACCTTTTGTTGACTTGCAGACATCTTTTTTTGTGAAACACTTCACTGCCATAGTTTGTAGAAGACTGAGCAGGACATCTGGTGTTAGATCTCTTCTTCAAAGTTGGCCTTTAGGGTGAAGTGGCAGCTAAGGATAAGTGAAATGCTCAACATATTCCAGAGTCTTTCCCTTACTACATATGTGAGTGGAATATTTGACTAACTAGATCTGGGTTGAAAGGAAATATTTTGGCAACATTAAAGGATAGTCTGAGTGTCTCATATGCAGAATTGTAGAGATCTAGACTGCCTTGCAAATCTGGAGTGGAGTGACAATAACATGGCAATCAACCGTGAACTGTTGATCATGTATGCCTATAGATCTGAGCTTAGGTTTGGCAAGTAGGTTAATGAGTGGCAGTTGATACTCTCAACTTGCAGTTGGATAGAGCTCTCAAAGATAGTGGAATCAAGGGTTATGGAGATAAGGCAGGAAGAGGATACTAATTAGGAATGATCAGCCATGATCATATTGAATGGCGGTGCAGGCTTGAAGGGCTGAATGGCCTACTCCTGCACCTATTGTCTATTGTCTCTCCAGACCATCTATTAGTAATCAGTGCTAGAATCCATGGGCCAACCACCAGCAAAGGGGAAGTGAACAGGGTTGGTTTGGTGGGGGTTGTAACTCATGACCAAAAGGTTGCGTGTGAAGCAGTTTCTGATGAGTAAAGAGGCTACTTGGTTCTGTATCAACAATCACATGCATGTAACTTTTCTGAATTTGAACATATTTTCAATTTTTGTGATTCAATTTCCGAACTGAAAGTTTGACATCAACAAATGATGTTTCATGCTTAGAAGACAGGAAGAGAGATATCCTAAGTTTTCTTTAAACTACATTCTCTTGATTAAACGTTTTTAAAATGTACATTTCCAAGAATTTTAAAACAGCTGCTATACAAAACTACTAGAGAATACAAAAGTTGACATGAGCAACCTAGAATATGACACTCCTTGCATTATATGACAGTTTCAGCCAAGGCAATGTAAAGCTCTAGTGGATGAGATGTCTACCTCAATCAGTTCTAAACCAAGGAAAACCTTTGAAAACCTTTACTGCATGTCTGAGTTCTAGTGATTGTTCAATTATCTGTTGTAAAACACAACAGTTTCTGATGAAGGAACATCAAATCCATTTTGTTAACCATGTGTCTCCACCTGAAATCCCACTAATTTGATTAAAACTACTTGCTTGTTTAATCACTTTTAATCATACAGATTTGGCATGTTTGTCAGTTTTGCTGTATTACTAGACTAGTGAGCAACTCCATCCTCAACTAAATGCTTGCCTCTGCTCTCAGTATCTCTCATGTTTAAGTTCAGGAAAGAAATCTATTTCTCTTTTGCCTGTAAAGTGAACCAGTTTACATCTTAACTTCTAGCTTATCACTACTGCACCTTCACCAGCAATCTGACAGTATTTATTCCTCGTGAAAAGACTCCTGTGCAGAGATAACTCAAGAAACTTCAACTAGATATTGATTAATGCACTCGCTAACTCATGGCAACTAATTTTGATCCCTGTAGCATTAGTTTTCAATTATATTTTTTCTTCTTTCCATTCTCTTCTCATTATTTTATGCATACCTGTTGAGAAACATCCTCTGGTCTTTGTTGAATATAGTAATAACCTCTACTTTGCTTAAATTTGAAGTATTTGATGTAGACTGTTTAAATTAGACTTCACACCAGGGTTTACAGAACCACATCACCACCCATTTTTAAAGGGGAAAAGAAAAACATCACAAGAAAATTAAAAGCCAATCCCTGTCATGGACAGGAGAGAAAGACATCAAAAATAATTCAATTCTCCTCTCCCTTTGTTCATGACAAATCATAGATAGGTTCATACAGTCACAGAGTTATATAATGCAGGATCAGAGGCTTTGATCCAACTCATCCATGTCAACCAAACTAAACAAGTCCCACTTGCCTATTTGGCATTTATCCCTTTAAATTTGTCCTATTCATGTATCTATCGAAATACCTTTTCAATGTTATAACTGTACCTGCATTTATCAGTTCATCTGACAGCTCATTCCACATACGAACCACCTTCTGTCTGAAAATGTTGCTCCTCATGTCCCTTTGAAATCTTTCTCCTCTCACCTTAAAAATATGCTTGCTCGTTTTGAACTCCCACACCATAGGGAAAAGACCTCTGCTATTCACCTTATCTGTGTGCCTCATAATTTTATAAACCTTAATAAGGTCACGCCTCAAACTTCTACTTTCCAGTGGAAAAGTCTCAGCCTTTCTTTATAACTCAAACCTTCCATACCTAGCAACATCCTGGTAAATCTCATCTGAACCTTCTTTAGCTTAATAATATCCTTCTACAACAGGATGACCAGAACTGGACACAATACTCCAGAAGAGGCCTCACCAATGTGCTCAAAATGGCATCCTAACTCAAGACCATAAGAACATAAGACAAAGGAGCAAAACATAGGCCATTCAACCTATTAAGTCTTCTCCAATATTCAATTGTGTCTGATAAGTTTCTCATCCCCTTTCTCATGCTTTCTCCCCATAACCCTTGATCACCATGACAATCAAGAACCTATTTAATTCAGTCTTAAATATACTCAATGATCTAGCCTCCACAGCTTTCTGTGGCAAAGAATTCCGTAGATTCACCATTCTCTGGCTGAAGACGTTTCTCCTTATCTCCGTTCTAAAAGGTCTTCCCTTTAATCTGATGCTCTGCCCTCAGGTCCTATTCTCTCCTACCAAAGGAAACATCTTCCTAACATCCACTCTGTCCAGGCCACTCAGTATTGTGTATGTTTCAATTAGATCACCCCTCATCCTGCTAAACTCCATTGAGTGTAGACCCAGAGTGCTCAAACGTTCCTCATATATTAAGCATTTCATTCCTGGGACCATTCTCGTGAACCTCCTCTAAATACACTTCATGGCCAGTACATCCTTCCTGAGATATGGAGCCAAAAACTGTCGTACTCAATGGTCTGAGCAATTAAAGCAAGCGTGCTAAATGCTTTCTTGACAATCGAGTCTACTTGTGACACAACTTTCAATGAACCATGTATCTGTTCCCCTAGATCTCTCTGTTAGACAATGCTACCCAGGGTCCCACCATTATCTGTATCAGTCCTCCCCTTGCTCACTTACCCAAAATGCAATACTCCACATTCATCAAAAGATCCCAATATAACTGTTCAATGGTCATTTTCATAACAAAACTTACATTTATTGACTTGGTTTCCTCTTTCCTGTCAGGAAATAAAAATATATTGATATTGGTGGTTATGAAGAAATCCCCCATTGACTAAACTTTCTTTAAAGGTGGCTGAACAAGGAACAGTAGATTTGGGGGAAAAATAATTCATTGTGATCATCATGAAGATTCTATTTGCTACTTTTAACCGTAGTTCACATCAGTCATTAAACATCTTTAAACGTCAAATAGTTTTTCTGACTTGGCAGTATATTTTTATGGCAAAATAGCTAAAAGGCACTGTTTTAAATGTTTTGTCAGGAGAAGACGAGATTGCATATTTACTTAAGGCAAACCTCTTAGTTCACTAATAAGGTTAACATTGTCATAATTGATGAATGGGAGCAAAAATGTTCCGGTAACTTCAAAGTTTAGAGGATTATGTTACTTTATAAGCAAGGTGGTACTCTCTGTGGCTGCCAACTCCCTTTTTATAATCTTCTACTCTTGTTCAGTGAAAAAAAACATGCCTTGGATAGTAGCCAAAACAGTACTTTTTCTTGGGCATCATATCCAATTTATATGTTTACCAAGGAGACTGGAATCCCTTTCCCAAGAGGAGGTGGTGCTTTCATGTGGAAAGTCTGGTCCTGGCAAACAAGGTCTGGTTCCCTCCTCCTCTTATCTAAAAGTGCTGAGTTGCGTGCAAGCTTTGTACTCATTCATTGATCTGAGCTGATCAAACTTCCAGTACTCTAAGGTAAAGCCCAAAAGTCTATTAAAAAGGCCACAAAACTCTTGCTCATTAGACTATTGTTTTTGCAGTTTTCAAAGCTGAGCCACAATGGGAAATCTTCAAAGCATTGCTTTGATGTTGGCATTAGTTTTTATCTAACAAAACTGGCTCCGAAAAGAAGGGGATAATAAGTTTTTATCTGTAAACTTAATTTCACAATTAATGCCCTGGAAGTGAATTACTTCAGATGAGATTTTGTTTCTAATACAGTAATTAAATTTGATTAAGGGTATTTACCCTCCACAGCGCTGAGACTGAAAAGCCTGTGAAATATTTCAGAAATTTTGCACACTTACACATCTTCAGTATAAAAATGTCAAATAGTGATTTGAAAACTCTATTTAAAGTTGAAATGTCCATTTGGTTCCAGGTTCAGATATTGAAATGTTTTAGCTGGGACAGTAATTAGGTACTAAAAGTAACTTCTTCCATTGCTTCGTTGAAAAGGAAAACTGGTAGATTATTTAATGAGGAGCCCTTTCATTATTGCACAGTTTATAACTCCTACTTGATTTTTACGCTCACACTTTGTTGCAAAATAATCAAAGTAGGAAAGATTAACCCAAAGTAGGGAAGTCAAAATGGGAAACATTCAGAATAAGATAATACTGACTCTAAGTATAAATAACAAGTACAAATAATTTTCTATGTACATAATCTGTTTGGACTGAACAAAACCCTTCATTGTAAAGATGTTTCATTCATGACAATATTAAATGTCTTGGAGTGTAGTTCCACAATATATCTTGATTGAGTTAATGCATACTTTTACCTATGGTTCCTGATATTTACAGTAACAAACCATAAGATTAAAAAAGCTATTAGCAATATTATATGCACAAAAACAAATACTTATCACTGATTACTGATATGACAATTTGAATATTTTCACAATTAATGGCTTGTGTACTGTTGATTAATTTTGTATTATATATTAATTGGCATCTCTGGACACGTTGTAGGAAGAAATCTTGAAACAACTGCAGGATCTTGCAGGTTTCCCTTTTCTGTTTTTCATCAGTGTTTGCCGTTGAACTCCCTTGAGAATTACAATTTTAAGCAATTTTCTTATCAAGAAACTGTATTTCTTAAATTGTGTTTTTCTTATGTGCATCCTTTAAATAGCTAATTTGTGAGAGAAATTAGTTTCAAACCCACCAAACTGCTATCTGTAAAAAAAAAATTACCAGTTTACACTTTCAGCACATCAAACATTGCATCTATGTGGTCAGAAAAGCCACAAATGTTGAAAAGATTCTATTTTATAATATACACAAACAAAATGAAGTCCTTGTGGAAGTAGGGCAGTAATATAGTTTACTTTAGCACAGTCATGAAGGTAGCTCCACAATGTATACCAATCTAAATGGAATAGTCTGATTGAACTTTGTTATATTTAGGAACTAACATGAACACTTTTCTCTGAAATAATGTTCATTTTTAAAGCAAATGAGAAAAGTGATCACGTTAGTTCCCAAATATAACAAATTTATGTTATACTTGGTCCCAGCGTTAGTAAATACATTTCCTATTCTCACCTTTTGTCCTTCTCTGACCCTATCTCACACTGTTTACATTCTTTATAACATGCCCAAACCAAGATATAGGAATAGGCTCACCGCCAATTTAGTTTGCTAACTCATAATTTAAAAAGCAATAATAAAACTAGATGGTGACTAGGCGTAGCCTCATCAATTCAGAAAGAAAACTGAGAATTGAAAGGTCATTGTTTAATTAATTCCACATTTCATAAACCTAGAAAACTCTTACAATTCCTTCGAAATATCCTTACAAATCCTGACTCTGCCTGTACTGTGCAATATTCAATTAGTTGCATGTTTGTGGAAGTGCATTTACTTGGAAAAACTATGTCCAGTAACAGTGTGACTCACAAACTTAGATTCTACTCACATCTCCTTGTGACAGCCTTGGCTCAGTGATGGCATAGTCAGCACTTGATAGGTTCATGCTCGTGTCCAAAGGAGAGATTACACAATTGAAGCTGACATTTCAATGCATTAGTAAAAAAAAAGCATTGCACCATCAGAGGATCTTAATGTCAAGCTTCATTCACGGTCTTAATTCTCAAATCATTAATAACATATAAAAAGAAAACAAAAATGTGACTTTTATTGGGAGTTTGGTGGTAAATGGTGCTGGAATTTATTTGAGAGGCAGTCCTGCTTAGAATGGGTCTGCATGGGTTACTCTTTGGAGGATTGGTGTGGACTTGTTGGGTCAATTGGATTGTTTCCACACTGCAGGGGATTCTACAATTTAACAGATACTTTCTTTCAGACACACGCACATTCACTTTCTGTCTGTCTGTCTCTCTCTGTCTGTCTCTCTCACACACACACAAACACACTCTCTGTCTCATCTGCATTTAATCCCTCACACTTGCGCACACTCTCAAGCACACATGCAGTCTCACACTCACACTTTCTCACACACATATACTCCCTCAAACTCATGCATACTCTCTAAAGCACATACACACTCACACATATACACACTCTCTCCCACACACATACATGCGCACTCTCTCCCCCTCACTCTCTCGTCCCCTCACACTCACACTCTCCCTTTCTTCCCCTCTCACACTCTCTTTACCCCGTCATACTCACACATTCTCATACACACACATTCTCTCTTTCCTCCCTCACGCTCACACACTCTCTCTTTCCCATTCTCACACTCACACTCTCTCTCCCTCTCTAACACTCACACACACTCTCTCTTCCCCCTCACACTGACACACTCTCTTTCTTCCCCTCACACTCTCTCTGCCCCTTTCACACCCACATACTCTCATAACACTCTTTCTCTCCTCCTTCACGATCACACACACACTCTTTCTCCTATTCTCACACTCACACTCTCTCTTTCTCTCTCTGGCTCATACTCACACACACTCTCTTGCTTCCTCCTCCCACTGTCACTCACACACATTCTCTCCTCTCCCCATACTCACAAACACACACACTCTCTCCCCACCACCACACACACACTCTCTCTCCTCCCACCACACTCACACATTCTCTCTTTCTCCCCTCTCACACACACATATTCGCGCACACTCTCTCTCTCTCCAACTCTCACACTCTCTCTCCAACTGTCTCTCTCACACACACACGTATAAATCTATGGGATGAATTTGCATTTGCAGATACATTCTATTTTGTTCAAAAAGCACACAATTTGTAGACAGTCAGTCAAAGTGGCATTTTATAAATCTCTACTTTTGAAATAAAAAAAGTCTGACTTCAGGTTAAGACACAGACAGACTCTAAACAAGGCCTCACACCTAAAATGCATTGTCTGACCTGAGATGTTATTTCTTTTATACTGATAAAACCTTCAGTTATCTTGGGGCAGTGACTTGAAAGAAATTCTGCGATTTGTGTATTAATCAATCAATCAAAACCTACACATCCATTCTAACTGATTAAAGATTTAACAGCCATCTTAGGTATGTTCAATTCATTCACATCAGTTGTATGACTCTTTGATCTTTTACCTATAAATTCTGTGTCTCAGGTCTCCACCTCTCTCATTTGGCACTTGATGAAGGAGAAAGGCTCCAAATGCTTGTGTTTTCAAATAAACCTGTTGTACTAAAGCCTGCCTGTTGTGCGATTTTTGACCTCATTTAACAGAGCCTTAGTTCTACCATCTGGAGTGCTGCAATCAGTTCAGGACACTACAGCTCAAGACTCATTTATAGCCTTGAAGCAGGTACACTACAAATATTTCATCAATCTAAGTCACATTACCTCGAATTTCAACAATTAAAGGGGAATCCAATTGAGTTGTTTAAATTGTCAAAAAGGTTCGATAAGGTCTGTATAGAAAACTTATATTTGTTGTGTTGAAACATAATTGTCAAATGAAAGTTGGCAGGTATCCTGCATTCACATTTAGAAATCTGCATAATACCTCGATAATGAGCTCTGGTCATCCAAGGGATGCCCAAAATCCTGTTTACAACTTCTAACTTGTTGCCTACATTTTTCAAGTCAAGAAATGGGCAAGTGGCAAGTAAAGGTTTTTTTTTGTTAACACTCACCATTTCATGATTGAGTTCAAAAAGCCTCCCTGTCACTGCGACAGGTCTGAAAACAAAATGTTTTGAACCAGCACTTAGCGACACAACCATTTTAATAACTTGAAGTAAGTTTTGTGAAAGGTTCCATTGTAAATAATCTATTTCTGATTAAAAATGGGACACAGGGTTCAATCCCTATAACACAAGGAGCTTAAGGGAAATATGTGATGGAATCAACAAGGTAACAGATCTATTTAGTAAAGAAAACAACACCACTGAAAATAAAAGCAGCAGGTATTGTCACTGACTTCCAAAAATGGTTGAAAAGATGGATGCAACACTGTCTTAAATTGTACTCAAGGAGAACACAACCACCATGGAAGCTCAAGACATCACAGAGAGTCTGCTTGTTATGAAAGAGCTGGATTATCAAATCCACAGTGAAGTAGCTGAGCAAAGTTATTGATTTGCTTGCCACTGGCAAGGTTCCAAGTTATGATGCTATACTGCCTGACCTCATTGAATACAGGGTACCAGCACCTCCACAGCATCTGTACAAACATCTCTGTCTCTGTAGGGGAGAGGGAGTAGTGCTTCAGGATATGCAAGATGCAAAAACTGTGCCTCTGTACAAGAAGTGAGGTAATTACTTTACAACATCTGTACAGGCATCTCTTTGCTGAGAGTTGTGGAATAGTATTTAGAGCATATTATCCTTGTCATACTCTAGATCTTGGCTTGGATGAATGCATCTATCCTGAATCCCAGTGTCATTTCAGAATTCAAAAATCCACAATTGACAGATTCTCATTCTGGCAGCAAAAAGAGAAATGCTATGAACAAAGTGTTAACAATATATGTCACCTTCATCAATATCACAAAGACATTTGAACAGGTGAATAGATGCAGTCGAGAGTGTGGTGCTGGAAAAGCACAGCAGCATCCTAGGAGCAGGAAAATTGACATTACAGGCAAAAGCCCTTCATAGGAATTTGCCCAAAATGTCGATTTTCCTGCACCTCGGATGCTGCTGGACCTGTGCTTTTCCAGCACCCCACTCTGAACTCTAATCTCCAGCATCTGCAGAACTCACTTTCACTTAGGTGAACAGATGCAGCCTATTTAAGCTGTTGGAGTAAAGTAGCTGCCTACTGTACCTAGCTCAGTGTGGTTTCCTCTTTCAATGACACCATGATGGTTCAGGTCAGATATGTCAGCGCAACATCAGAATCTTTGGAGATCTGTAGCAGAGTCAGTCATTCCAGCACTGATGCATACGAATATATACTTCCCTCTTTTGTTGTCATGCACCTTCTAGAGACATTGGGTCACCACTTACTAGAAATTGGCTAGTTGTCAATTTTTACGAGCTCTTTGAAGGGTTACTTCTGTCAGCCCCTGCAGGTTATCTCGTGCTATCTAGCAAACTGTCCATAAAGCATGCTCTGAGATGTTGGTGACTAGTGTCCTACATTCATGGCCAGAAGAGCAAGTAACCAGCTAGAATTTAAAGATTACCATTCCCCCAGGTCTGTTGGGAATCGAACATGTCAAGTTTCTATGTAGTGGATGGGAGAATGGGAAACTGCACATCAACAAGGGGAGATTAAGTAGTAACAAAATGATCACGTGGACTAATGCTTGCAAATAGATCTCTTGCCTCCCACTAGCAAGAATCTCATCTCGCCATTCAATAGTCAGTTGGAAAATGGGAATTTTTGGTTCTGACATCAGAAATCTTCTTTACTACCATTCTCACACAGTTATCCCACTTTTGTGCCAGTGCCCACGTTGTTCAATGCCTAGAAAAATTCCATCCAATGTCTACCAACATAGCTGAACTGATGAAAAGCCATTCAGCTTTGTCTGTCTAAAATCCAAGATAAAAGTGCAATGAATCATTAGCATAGAATTGTTCTAATCTGCTGAAGCTGCACTAGTTCTTCATAAATTGGGCAGATTCTGTCGCACCTGCAAAGTGTTTGGTTTGAATATCACATTAGGAAGATGGATGTCTTGAACTTGATTGAACTTTGTTATAATCGCCACTATTCAGGACTGACAATGTGATGCCAGAGGTTGTTGATAACTTCACATGTCTTGGGTCCATATTGCAAACAACCTGTCACCACATACTGAAATCAGCACATACATCATATAAGGTGCAATTGTTATGTCCAAAGATGGCAAAACTAATTAACACAGTTTGCAACATAAAAATATCATATCCCTAAATAACCCAAAATGTGCATGCACATCACACACAGAGACACACACAAACATACACAAATGCCAGAGAAAGGAAAAAAAAATCCCTCTGCAAAAAAAACTCCATTGTTTTTGTTATACAATGGTGTCCAACTTCCATTTTCCAGCTTATACTGCAAAATGAGAATAATATGATCCCTTAAATCCCTCCATATTTAAAGAGATGAAACATCATTTTTAAACATGTTGAGTTGCCACATAAGCATGATATATATACAAATAAAACACAAGACAATTATATCCATTTATCTCCACTTATTCATTTGTAGGACTTTTACAATTTCTTGTTATATTTTCTCACAAATTATTGAAATCTCCCAACACATTTGCATTTATTGTGGTGCACCAGTTATTGCATCACGTTATCCAACAATATAAACAGATTTTATATTAAATGGTTGAATTAATAACCTCCATTGAAACAATCTGGCATTTCCAGTATTGGATTTCTTTACAGAAACTAGGAAACATGGTCAGTGTATATTAATATTTCTTTGCAAACTATGACAAAATAATGAAAAAGCAATAATAATTTCACAAAGTCTCTTTTTCCTCTGTAGAGTACTTCTTCTGATAGTGGTTTAATTTCTCATATAAACAACTACTGACTTGTCTATTCCTGATTCACCATCTTTCAGTAAAACTGTATCTAGTACATGACTAGCATCAGTTATAAAAGTTATGGACAGTCAGGGCTTGCCAGCTCCCATACATTTATTTAAATGCTCTTTAGCAAACTCAGGCAGACATTTCCACTTTTAAATAATTTGACAATTCAATCTGCAGAATGACAGTCATTTTCAATTCAATGGCACATTGGGTGGACCTAGGTCTTCCCTGGTATTAAAATTCTATGTTTTGAGACTCCAAGCTTTTTGTTTTGTCTTTTCATTCACAGAGAAGGGAGAGAGAGATGTTTTCTGTTCACTGTCTTCTGGATTTACCTGGCTGTGATACACTCAAACGTCTGCAACAGACTGCATTTGGATAATCACTTGGCAGTCTCTTCATAACTCTGAGACTCCTAATGCCATCGGATCCCGCAGTGTCTCCACTTCACTGCTCTGCAAATTAACATCGTCCTGCAAGCTCTAACATCGTCCTGCAAGCTCAAAGTGCACACCACACAATTCTGCTTGATCTTCAAGTTGAAAGGAATAGAAAACTCTCCTCATGGTTTCATTTTACCTATATAGCAGTGTCCACTTCCTATTTTCCAGTTCAGAGTCTAAAAGGAATAAGATGTGGTCCCTACCAGTACATATTGCCAAATCTTCAGCAAGCTCCTTTATTGGTCAGAGTATTGAGTACAAGAGTTGGGAAGTCATGTTGCAGCTGTACAGTTCATTGGTTAGGCCACTATTGGGATATTGCATGCAGTTCTGGTCTCCTTCCTAACGGAAAGATGTTGTGAAACTTGAAAGGGTTCAGAAAAGATTTACAAGAATGTTGCCAGGGTTGGAGGATCTGAGCTACAGGGAGAGGCTGAACAGGCTGGGGCTGTTTTCCCTGGAGTGTCGGAGGCTGAGGGGTGAACTTATAGAGGTTAATAAAATCATGAAGGGCATGGATAGGATAAATAGACAAAGTCTCTTCCCTGGGTTGGGGGAGTCTAGAACTAGACAGCATAGGTTTAGGGTGACAGGAGAAAGATATAAAAGAGACCTAAGGGGCAACATTTTCACGCAGAGGGTGGTACGTATATAGAATGAGCTGCCAGAGGAAGTGGTAGAAGCTAGCACAATTGCAATATTTAAAAGACATTTGGATGGGTATATGAATAGGAAAGGTTGGAGGGATATGGGCCAGGTGATGGCAGGTGGGACTAGACTGGAGTGAGATATCTGGCAGCATGGACAAGTTGGACCGAAGGGTTTCTGTGCTGTACATCTCTATGACTATGTGACTTTATGACTCACCACAAATAAAGGAAACATTATTCCTCACACATCCATCATTTTCCTTGTTGACATTTTGATTTTGATTTGGCAATATTAAAACAGCATGCTTAGTTGCAAAATTTTGAATTTAAAGAGGATCCCTTCTCTTTGTGAATATCTTTCTCCCAGAAACAGATGAATTTATACCTTAAAAGGAATCTATTTAGCTAGGTTTTCTTAAATTAACAAATAAGTGAGTTTATTAACTACTAAAAGTGAGAAAAATAACACAACACTTGGATTATGAATAAGAGGTAAGTCCAGAGAAAGACAGAAAATCTCTGAGACTTCTCTGAAGAGCAGGTAGTTGTACATTGTGGCTACAGTGGTGTTAACAGTCTTAGTTGAATAGTAAATTCTGAGATTCTTGATTTTGCAAGCTGATTGATATTCTGTTGTCCTGGTTCTTTTTGACAGTGGTTTGATGGCATCCAGAGTAACAGATTTCTCCCGTTCTTTACCGCCAGGGGTATTTAATGGCTGTTCCAAAGACGCTGGTTCGCAAACCAGGACACTAATGTATGCAGACAAGTGTTGCATTTCACTTTTAAATCCCTTGTTTGGAAGGTCTTAGAAAATAAAACTCAAGCATGCATGCAGGAGATGACCTTCTGTTGACAGCATTGTGGATACTGAAAAATGTGTTGCTGGAAAAGCGCAACAGGTCAGGCAGCATCCAAAGAGCAGGAGAATCAATGTTTTGGGCATGAGCCCTTCTTCTGCACTGTGGATAGTCAAAGTCATGTTATCTCTTCCTTCATAGTCTTTCTATTTGAAGTTTCCTTCACTCTGTACAGGTGTAACATTCCATGATAACACACAGGACTCTGCCAGACAAACAGTGAACTTACATCTGCAGTCACTTGTTTGGTTGTAAATCTTCTTTGGGATTAAAAGTTGATATGTGCATAGATGAGCTGGACTTATGATGCTTGGTCATGACAGCATACTTACAAAAGAAAGACTTCTACTGATATTACATGTTTGTATAACCAGGACATCAAAAGCATTCACTAGTATGTGAACCCTCAGAGATAAGGACAAGATTGCCACCATTGAACTACTGCCACACATTGCCTGCACCCCTCAGTGATCAGAAACGTAACGTTGATCATCATTAGTACTTTAAAGAGTTTGGTGCACATATTATCATCAGTTTAATTTGTATTTTTTAATGTTGGTGTCTGTGTACCCAGCTCTACAATGGAGCCTTGCTTAGATTCTTTGTGACCCTGCAAGATGTGATGTCACAGGGCCACTTACATTCTACAAATAAATATTCCATAAGCAATCAATCACTTCTGCTTCAATGAAAGCAATGCACACAGCTAAGGAGACAGGAGCGTGGTTTGGTACTGACGGTAATGGTAAATCTCAAGATGATTGATAAAGATTGCATAAATGTAGACATCAGAATTATGCAAAGTGTTTTAAGGGTGGTCTGAAGTATACTTAGTAGGCTGAGTAAGTACACAGCAAAGTTCACAGTTAAAAATATTTCTCGCAATAAAGTTTACTCAATGCTATTCATCTACATACAATTTTGATGTTCTGTGCAAATGCTTTCAAGAACAGCCATCTCCAGTACAAGCTGAGGATTATTGCTGGGGGAAAGTACGAGGTTAGAAAAGGGAGAGATGGGAGTTTCATTCTGTGGGGGTAAGAAAAATTGAAGTTCAATATGGTATTACTAACTGTCTTTGTATCAAGTTGATCAATGAAAAGGGCACCAGTCTCATGCTATATTTTATTTCCAGCAGTGGACATTAATTGTTTTCTGGGGCCCAGAAATCATGTTGAGAGAATGTCATTGTGAATGCATTCAATATATTAATCTGGAATTTATAATTACTTCGTCATGTTAGCCAAGGTGTGAACTTTGTTAAAATAAACACCTCCATGGAAATAATAATAAAACTGACTTCAGATGAAGCATTGCCAAGCTAACATCTAACTATATAGTTTCGACTTAGCATTTGGTGAGGGAAAGAACAACTACAAACTGTAGTAAAAACAAGAGGAAATGTGCAGTAGGCCAGTCAGTGTTGGAGTGGCCCACTTTCAACAAAACAGACACATTGTTATGGTAGCCCTTTCATAGGACTGGCTAAAGCAAAAAAAGAGGGTGTGAAGAATGTAAAAGTTGAGAGTTCAAATATGTGGTCTGCTTTTCACAAGCAGTCTACTGTTCCATTCTTCCCTGTAAAGGAGCTGCCACAGATTGATGATACCAAATCTGATAAGTGGCATAGCTGTTGGCTTATCAGGTTTGATAAGGTAGTGTCCGATCTGCAATGCTTTTACAATATTTTACAATGATATAATAACATGAGGATGATCTATGTCTCCCCTATTATACATGCTCAACCTAGCAGAAATAAATGGTTTGAAAACATATGTAGTGTGAAGCTGAATTGGGGCATTTGGAAAGGCTGCTTAACCCTGAAGCATTGTTTGAAGTCATTTAAAATGATGTGTATTACTTAAGGTTTAAACAGCACTCTGCACTAAGTACTTTGGAAAGCTAATGCTAAATGAGTTTGTGTTTTTTTTCCACCAACAGTCAATGTAGATGCACTTGAACACCAAGTGAATATCCAACAGAAATAAGTAGTGTAAGAACAGTCAACTTCCACTGAAGGATAACTTTTACAGCTGGCTATTGAATTGCTTTAGCGAAAATCTGCAAGTTGCTGGACATATGAGATAAAAACTAGTTACAGCTTCCTGGTTTCGATCTGTTTATTTATCCCTGTTTTCTAATTTCTAACAATTAACCAATCTTCTATACATGTTAATACATTGCCTATACTCCATAAAACTGTGATGATTTCTCCTGTTTCTTCTTATAAGAGATCAATACATCTTTAGCTACTTTCCTTCTTTTTCCATTTATGAAAGCACTAACAATACACTTTCATACCCTAGCTTGCTTATTCTACTATTTGTTTTTTCTCCCTATTTCATCAACATTGTGAGCAATCCTTGTTAGTTTCCAAACTTCTTCCAATCCTCAGGCTTATATCATTCTTTACAAAATTATAAAACTCTTCTCAAATTTAATACTGCCCTTAACATCCCTACTAACCATGGATGAATCTTAAACTTACTATTTTAAAATTTTTTAATAATGATGTGGAACTATCTGAACCACATGTAGGTGATAAGATCAGAATCACAGACCCTATAATAGAAACATAGTTACCTGCAGAAGTTTCCAAAATGTGCAGTGAGCCCAAGTCTTGTGAAGTCACAACACTTAATGGAGGAACCTTGAGGAGGAACAAGAAAGCAACTGAGGCAAGTGTGCAAAATGCCAATTGTACACAGCAGACATGAAACAACACACCCAGACAATTGCAAAGTGATGGAAGACCATGAGAATAATCAACACATTGACAACACGTTTGAAGATTTAAAACAGCCAAGGGTGAAAACCACAATTCTAGAAGGTTACGCCATAACAAGATTTAGAAGAGTTATCAAACCACTGAAACAACATTTGGATTCAGAATCTTGAAAATGTCACAATCCCTATCTCCATAATAACTAATTTTGCTATTACCCCTTGCTTGTGTGTTCTTATTTGTGATGTACGAGAATTATCATTACCAAAAAGAGGAAAGATTGTATTAACATTTGTTGAGTGATATACCTTTAAGAGTTCAATGTACAAACAAACCATGTGATCATGTGGCTGTTATCACATGATCACAGGCTCTCTACCACAGCATTCAAGGCACAGGTAGTGCCTGAAGATTTCTCTGTGTTGTTCGTATTATTTTAGCTGCAAATAAACCCATTAAACATCAGTACTGAATGAATACTTTGCACCTGTGATTACAAAGAAAAGGCAATGCAGCCATTGCTGTCAAGAAGGGGTAAGGAACATTGGATGGAATAAACCTAGTAAGGGATGAGCTATTAGTGCTTTAGAATCATTGAAAGCAGATAAATCATTCTGACTCAATAATCCTGGATTTCAAGAAAATTAAGAGGAGTAATGGAGGCTTTGACCATTATTTTCTAATCCTCAGACTTTAAGAACTGTGAATATTTTGCCATTGTTTAGAAGGGGAGAAAGGGATATTCCACATAATTACATGCCAACAAGTGAACCTCAATTGTAAGGAGATTATTGGACAAATTGTTGAATGACAAATATTAATTTTTATTGAGAAAATTAGGAGTTAATCAAGAACTGTCAAGTGCCTGAAGAGTTTAACTGAGTTATTTAAGAGGTTACAAGGACAGTTGTCGAGAGTAGTACTTTACATGGTTTTTAGCAAAGCTTTTCTTAAGATCCCAATTGGGAGTCCAATCAGAAAAGTGAAAAGTCCATGGGATTCAAGAAATGTGGTTAGCTGGATCCAAAATTGACTCAGTGGTAACAAGCAGAGGATAATGGCTGTTGAGCATTTTGCAACTCTTAACCCTGTTCCAAGTGGGCTTCAGAGGATTCTGTTCTCGGTCCCTCACTGTTCCAAGCATATATCCATCATTGAGACGTGCATGTTAGAAACATGATTAAAGAGCTTGCAAATAATGTTTGCTGATTTGATCTGTTATTGATAGTAAGAAAAAGTGCAAATTGCAAGAAAGTATTAATAGTCTCAAAAGGTGGTCATGGAGCAAAACATTGAATTCCGTCCAGAAGAGGATGAGGTGATGCATTTGAGGAGACAAGGCAAGAAAATGCACAATAAATGATTAGATTACTGAGAAGTGTAGAAGGTCGCAAAGAAATTTGGAGTGCATATCCAAAAGAGATGGCAG
The DNA here is from genome assembly GCF_020745735.1 of Hemiscyllium ocellatum. Classification (NCBI taxonomy): domain Eukaryota; kingdom Metazoa; phylum Chordata; class Chondrichthyes; order Orectolobiformes; family Hemiscylliidae; genus Hemiscyllium; species Hemiscyllium ocellatum. The sequence goes on along the minus strand of NC_083417.1, from coordinate 17,997,727 downwards.
GAAATAAAGATAGCATGGTTAAGAAGGCATATGGGATATTCTCCTTTACTTAGCAAGGTATAGAATGTGAGAGAGGGTGATTTTGCTGGAACTGTATAGAACTTTAGATAAACCATAGTTGAAGCACTGCATGCAGTTTTAGCCTGTGCATTATCCAAAAGATGTGATTGCATTTAAGAGGATAAATTTGATCATGTTTCTAGGACTAGCAAATTTTAGCTGTGAGGAAAAACTAAATAGGATGTATTTTTTTGGTTGTTTTATTTGGAACAGATGGCAGTGTATAAAATTATATGGGCCCTAGACAGAGACGAGAGGCAAAATTTATTTCCCTTAGCAGGAAGGACAATTATCAGAGAACAAAAGTAATTTACAGTAATTGTGAACAGGATTAGAGGGGTGTTGAGAAATTATTTACCCAGAGGTTTGTGGGACTCAATGCACTTTCCTGAAGCAATTTTCTGTCTTTGCCGCCCTGTCACATTTAAAAAGTACTTACATGTGCATTTGAAATGTTGAGCAATACATGGGCAACGGACTGAGAACTGCTAAGTAGGTTTAGGCTGAATAGTTTGGCTGGCATTGACAGCATGAACTAAAGCCTAAGTTCTGTTATATAAATTTCTATGATTCAATTATTCTAATATTGTGGTTTGATTTGAAATCCATTAAGTCTTCTACTACATTTGATCATTTCTTTTCATATCTACTGCTGGAATCATCCAGTCTGTCTCTAACATGATAAATATTCAGCTTCATAAAGTTCACTACAAATGTTGGAGAGAGAGACAAAAAAGCGCAAGATGTTAGAAATGCATACAGGCCATTCCTTATTTATGAAGCGGCAGATTAAGATTCTTAGTGTACAACTTTAAGAATAGAACAATTTCAAAAAGGTTTGTACTTTAAACATAAACATGTCCATTCCCTTCCTTCATCAGCCTGTAAGCATTGTTCCATGGTTATGGTGTCATTTGGACCATTCTATGTGTTTATGTCCTGTAACACTATCCACCATGTATTAGCTGTTTAGCATTAAAGGAATTATGAATTTTATTACATGCAATGAAACTGCTTTCCAATAGAACAAATGATTTTCTCCTCCATGGTGTCCATTGAAACAAGATGAAAGTGTATTAAAAATAGAAAGGAAATTGTGCATTGCAGCATCTGTTTTGCAGTTAACATTACACTCAGCTCAACATTTGCATGATGTTGCTTCCTCTCGTGATTATAATTTATTTTTGTACTAAAATAAACATCCATCTGAGCATTGAAACAATAAAATTCCCAAGGTCCCACAATTCACTTAAAAACTGGACTGTCAACTTTAAATATCATCAAGAATATTCTAGGGAACATTATAATTACAGTTTGAGAATAGGAATTGCATCATATTATTTTCAGTGGTATGTTTCTAATGAAGTAACCTTGAATCAATGGGTCGCATTTTTATGTTCAGAATTATGAAAGTCAGGGGTTCAAGTCTTACTCCAGAGGTTTAAGCTCAAAATATTGATTCTGCGCAGTACTGGGAAAATGTTGCACTGTCCTTGGATGCAGCTCTATAATGAAGAAAAGCTGGGTACTTATGCTTAATTTTCTGGACAATATTTACCCTGCAAGCAACAATACTGAAAATCCAATTGTCCTTCTGTTTAAGGAGGTTTTCTGTGTTGCTTTGCTTCCTACATTACAATTGTGACTACATGTTGAAAGTAGCTCAGTTTAAAATATAGAACTGAAACCTTTGACTCCCTGTTGGTCAACAAAAATCTGAATATACTAATGCCTTTTTCTAATGTTTTGCACATAGCTTTGGAGACTGTAGCATTGTAATTGAATATTTGATTACTGTTTAAATATTACAAGAGTTTCTGACTTAACCACCCTTTCAGGGCTAACCCTAACCATTTCAGACAGGGTGTTCCAGGCTCCCACCACCCTCTAAACGAAAAAACATTCTCAACACTCTGCTTCACCTTCTGTCTCTTACCTCAAGTTTATGTCTCTTCATTATTGACCCCTCAACTAATAAACCTCATCTGTCCCATCTATGCCCCTCATAACCTCATACACCCATACCAGGTATCCTCACAAATTTTGCTGCTCAAGGAAAGCAATTTCATCTATCCAATCTTTCCTTGCAGAACTCGCCAGCCCTGGCAACATCCCAGTAATTATTCTATACACCCTCTGGAGCATAATTGCAATGATTGCGCAATGTTAAGCACCATTTGTGACTCCTCAGGTACTGAAGTAGTCCATGTTCAAATACAACAATACCTGGACAATATGCAGGCTTGGGCTGATAAGTCGCAAGTAACATTTGTGCCTCAGAAATGACAGGCAATGACTATCATGAATAAGAAACAATCTAACCATCGCGTGTTGACATTCAATGGCATTACCTTCGCTAAATGTCTCACTGTCAACATCCTCAGGATTACCATTGACAAGAAACTTAATTGAACTCACCATACAAATACAGTGGTTACAAGAGCAATCAGAAACAAGGAATCTTGTAGCGAGTAATTCACCTCCCCAAAACCTATAAACCACAAGTCAGGAGTGTGATGGAATATTCCCCATTTGCCTGGATGGGTGTGGCTCCAATAACACTCAAGAAGCTTGACACCATCCAAGATAAAGCATAAGACTTTCTGGGCATTTCTATTTGTATTAGCATTCACTGTTTCCCACTCATCTCTTTTTAGTTGGTAACGTGCTGTTGGAGATTATTGGAAAAATTCTCTATAGTCTGGTCAAAGAGGTAGATTTTAAGGAGTGAGTTAAAGTAGGAAAAGCAGAAAGTAAAGCAGGGATACTTATGAGGAGAACAGTGGAGTTTAAAGAACCTTGAGAACAGAAGGCACAGCCATCAATAGTAGATCAATTAAAACCACAGATGCCGGAGAGCCAGAACTAAAGAAGCACAGATATCTCAGAGAGTTATGGGCAAGAGGTGGGAAGATACAGGGAGGTTCACCGCCATGAAAGGATTTGAAATAAACATAAGAATTATAAAACCCCAACATTGTTTTAACGGGGAGTCAATATAGGGTCAACGCACACAAAGGTGATGAGTGAACAGGATTTGACGTGAGATCGAACTCAACCAGTGAAATGTTATATGACTTTAAGTTGATGAAGGGTAGAAGATGTGAAGTTGGCAAGAAAATGTTCAGGTTAGTCAATTCTAGAGATTTTTTAAAAAAGCATAGACAAAGATTTCAACAGTAAATGCAGATACAGAGTTAGGCAGTGTCACAGAGTTTGAAATAGTAGTGTTTGCATATGTGGCCAAAACCACATCAGGGTTTCAAATATAATCCAAATGTTGTAGGTAGTCTGGTTTAGCCTGAGATAGTTGCCAATATAAATCATTCATTTTCCATTCCTTTAAGTTGCTGATTTATTAGAATTCTCTTATTTGACCCTATTGGCTCTTATTAAAGCCCATGATGCCTTATCTGCTATTATACTACTACCATCGAGTCTATCCGTACAGAGAATCACAGGCTGGCCTCCAGAGAGTAGTATATATTGTCCATTATGAATTTGCGGATATTATATGAAAGTTTGAGATTTAACAATCTATGCATAGACTTTGAATATCGAAAACAGATTGGCTTAAAGTGAAGGATAATAATCCAGAAATGAGTAAATGAGTGCAATATTCTGGAACTAAACTTCCAACTTTCCTCCAGTCACCAACATCATAATGCTACTCCAGTATAAGATTTTACAGTAAACTGTCTAATAATTCCAATGTCCTTTCAAGGCCTGGTGCCATGCTGACTGCATGTTTATACCTAAGGAGTCAGTACCTTTAGCATGGATAAGAGCTTAATATCAAACACTGACATTTGAATAATAGCTGTAAGATGTGAGCCAAACTATTCTTCTCACGACAGCCACTGTGAGAGTCTGCAAGCTTATCCAGGCAAGAAGTGCGTGTTTATTACCTACGTATAAACATTTCATAAATCATTCCAATTTTTTTTATCTTCAGCTAAAAGCTGGATGAGATCAAATCTGTCCACCTTCCATTGCATTTCCTCTGTGCTGCCTTCCCCTTATTGGAGACAACATCAGTGTATAATCAAACGGGAAATGCTGGAAGTCCAAAGCTGCTTGTTGAGTAGCTGAAAGATAAAGATAGGTTTACCCTCAGGAAGATTACATTCATTCACAACCTTTAACTTGGCTTTTCTTTTTCATGTGCTGATTCACCTGCTGTGCATTTCCATAATTTCCTGCCTTCTGATTTCTGGCACAATTTTTGTTTACATTTATCTTTCCATTCTTTCATGACCAGCACCCAAAAATAATTTCACTATCATTAACAACAGGGGAATGTCCTCAATAAACATAAGTTCCCAGCTACTATAAATTTCTTTACCTCTTCATCAGACAATTCAATTCTGCTCAATGAAACTGTACATAAGATTAGATTCCCTACAGTATGGAAACAGGGCCTTCGTCCCAACGAGTCCACACTGACCCTCTGAAGAGTAACCCAACCAGGCCCATACCCCTACATTTACCCCTGACTAATGCATCTAACACTATGGACAACTTAGCATAGCCAATTCACCTGACCTGAAAATCTTTGGATTGCGGGAGGAAACGCACACAGACATGTGCAAACTCCACATAGTCACCCAATGCTGGAATTAAACCCAGGTGCCTGGCGCTGTGAGGCAGCAGTGCTAACCACTGAGCCACTGTACTGCCCCATGCCTACAATTCATTGCGATGTACACAATTTTTACATTATCATGAAACAATTTCTCTCATTGCCTTTAATACATGTCACACAAATAGCCCCATGATATCGGACATTAAGTATTTGATTCTACCGTACTGATTGGAATGGATAATGCTGTGGCTCATATCATATCAGTAGACTCATATTTCAGTACCCTAGACTGATGTTCTTGGGATGTGGGCTTATATTCACCATTTTGGGAATCTAAATCAAATAAAAATTTGGTATAAAAAGCATATCGAATGACGATCAAGTAACCACTTGTCACAAAAGAAAATCCGGTTCACTAGTGTCTTTTCAGGTAGGAAACCCACCATCCTTACCTGCTCGAAAGAGTCAATCACATGGCAATTTCCTAACTGCCTTCTGCACTATAAGTGTTGACCTAGCCAACAGTGCCCAAATACCAAGAACAAATTGTAAAAAGAAAATTCTGTTCTATGGTATTTTCAAGATGAGTTTATTTTAATCTCACTGACTCTAAATTGTGTTGCTTCAGGTTTGTAGTTAAATCATTTTTAAAAATTAAATGAAACAAAATTGTTACGCAAAATGAGTTTTGCATACAGTTATTAGTAATACTTTTAAAGTAAGATGCAGAATTATGTTACACAGCTGATAGTTTATATTTTTGGCATCTGTGAAACCTAGGTTTAACTTAAAACCTTTAGTCCATTAAAAAACAGACATGATTTCAAAATTAATTCCCCCATTGTGAAGTGTATGAACTTCCTAAGGGCAAGAAAGCTAGTACTTAAATGCAAAGTTTGTGTTATTTTGCTTGAGGTTGGCTGCAAGGGTTTTAGTCGATCAGACTGCTCATGGACATGCGTCTACAGCACAAGGCCGTCAATAATTCACAACCAATTAGCAATCCGAATCTCAGTGCTGTTTATTCTCTTGTGTGTAAATCAGCTACCGTGTTTCATTACATTTTGGCAGGGGCAACATTTCAAAACTGCTTCGTTGTCTCTGTTTGAAACATTCAAAATTGGTGGAAGATGCTGTATAAAAGCAATTTCATTTTAAATTAAAGTCAGGGAGACTTCAGGAGGACTGGTGTGGAAAATAGGTAATATTGTCACACAAATACTGTAGGGCATATTCTTCTGAGTTTGGTACTGTGCCATTTTGCTAGTGAAGGAAGATTTACTCTGTGTTCAGTTATCCTGTTGTCTCTGAGAGTGACAAATTTTAATATGATTACTGGTGATTAATGTGAAAAGTCTTCTATTTCCTAGCATTAGTAATCCTAGCATGATGGACACAAGTATTTGCACTTTTTATTCCACTCAAAGTTCTTCTCATTCTATAGATTTCTGTTAAATGAATACTGCTGAATTCTATTCTTAAATGTTAACATTTAAGTGGAACATACATTTATGTTCTATATCATGTTATAGGAATAGATTGTTATTTCACTTTCTTATTTCTGACTTTCACATCATGCATTTAGCCAAGTTTCTTCTCAGCTAATCTATCTCTGTCTTGTCAAACCTTAATATCAATGTTGCAATGCTATTTTACATATTATAATATTTTACTCTGCTAAACCCTTCCTGTCTGATGTAAATCATATCCAAATTTGGTAAATATGCACAGTGTATTTCTATGTGGGATTTTGTTTATCTTACTATTTGAGTTCAATTAACTATTAAGTAAATTAAATATAAATCTGCGTCAATTGGTTCCCTTTTATGAGTGAAGGAATTACTAATTCCAAGGATAGAAGTCTTATATCACAATATTTGTCTTTGACACTTTAGTTGACTTGTTGATCTATAAATGCACTTGCAGACATTTCCTCTTTCAGTAAGCCAGTCAGGCACAATGATGGGTAACAGACGCTTGAAGTCCTCAAGGGACAATCTCGTATTACCATTTTCATTGCCTGAACAAATGTCCTTATTAGCCTATGGTCCCCAGAAAGAATCCAAAGGTGTAATGTGACATTGTTAGGCTGCTAAACAGCATCTCCAGTTGCTAAAGTTATACAACAAATTTTGTATGGATGGGAAGTTGATTTGGCTTGCGGTTGTAACTTGGATAGGTTTATGAATAAAAGAAAATCTTGTCTCCTAGATTAGTTTTGACCCCGTCAATTATTCAGTTCATAATAGAAATGGCAGAATCTGGATACCTTACTGGAGATGATCAACAACTTACCATCCACGTTTGATATAAAGTTGCTATATAGAAATGCATAATTATGGATGCATGATGCTTATTTAAATGTTTAATTTTATCTAAATACATTGTTTTGATTAAAGTGCTCACTCACTTTACACATGGATGATTTGCTGTGCAGAGAAATGCAACACTTAGAAAGATCCAAAGCAGCCATATGTGAACTTGTTAATCTTAATTTAAATAATTTTAGCAGCAGTTGTATCAGCTATGTCCCTGTTACTTGCTAATAGTAAAACTTAATGTTAGGTTTTTGATGAGTTAACTGGTATCACAATTAATTTGCTTGCTTGACTGCAATCCAGTGTTCTGATCAAGAATAAAAAGTAGCAGTCGAACTCAATTTTCAAGTCATTTAACCCACTACAAATCAGCGTCTTTCATGGACTGCCTAAATATGATATCCTCTATTCTTTATAATTTTTAGTTGCCAATAGACATTCTAACATAGAATATTCCAACATTGCCCCTAATAGCTGCTATTCATTTTATACTTCAAAATATAATTCACTGAGTGGTGTTTTGAGGCATTTTAATACAAAAAACACCAGAAGTATTAGATCTGGTTAAAATTATATTGTTCGTATTCAAATATCTAATATTGGCAAATGATATTTCTTTACTATTTGTGTGATGATATCAACACACTTACTTAAAATGAGTTAATGTCTCTTTTAAAAACAGAGGAACAGTGTTAACATATTAAGCATTCAAAATCTAACATTTCACAGTACAATTTCCAGGCTATGTAGTATTATATAATATGTCTGAATTAAGTGTATTTTTGGTATGGCCTGAGCAGCAGAATGAACAAACCATCAATGAGCAATACAACACTTTGGAAAGTAATCTAATTCAGAGTGATGGAGCTGTTGTATTGCATTTTCATCCAATCTGTTCAATCTGAAATTGTTCATGAGAATCCTGTTATGAAACCAGCAGACTTTCCCTTGTTGACCTTACTGAAATCATTTGCTACCCAGATGACAGACAACTGCATCAATTAAGGGCTATTTAGCAAGGGAAAGTTAAAGGTCAAACTGCTGGGCAAACTGTCTCCTGTTTTGACCTGGTCAATTATTCAGTTCACTGTGGAAATGACAGATTTCAGGAATCTTACCACAGATTATAAAACAAATAAGTATCAGAGTTTGAGTTAGTCCCTGGATATTATTGCACAATAAAAAAAACAATGATTTAAAATGTGTTGTATCTTGAAAGAACAAATGTGTATGTATAAACTTTTATTCCAGTAAAAGTCATAATTGAAATGATGATTTGCTGCAGAGGATTAAATTTGTAACTAATGAGGGGGTATTGATGCAGCTCTGTACTTAATAATAGAATTAAACATGTTTTAGTGAAATTGAACACTTGCAGGGAGGGGGACAGATGATAACAAATCGACAGGATATAAAACAAGCAGCTTTTTGCACCCCTGCCAATGTGGATCTTTACTGCATTGTTATCAATGCTTATAACTAAACAAGAGAGAAAAGTTCATAAGGAAGATAAATATGCAGGTCTGCAATTTGATAGTTTCCTGATCAGTCATGACATATAAAATATTAGGGTCTATTATATAGCATGGCATTTTAAAGTGATTAATGTAAACAGAGTTAGCATGGCTTCTTGAAGAGGAAATCATGCCTTACTAACCTATTAGAAGTAACAAATATGAAAGATAAAGAAGAACCAATAGGTGTAATATATTTGGATTTCCAAAGGGCATTCAAAAAAGGTAACACACATAAGGGCTTTAATAATGTAAGAGCCACTGATGTTGGGGACAAGTATATTAGGATTGATATAGGATTTGCTAACCAATAGATGACAGAAAGGTGAGATAAGAGGAGCATTTTTAGGATGGCAATCTATTTGTGGAATACCGCAAGGACTAGCACTGAGACCACAATTATTTATGATATTTATTATTGATTTGGATGTGGAAAGAGCATGCACAATCACCAAGTTAGGGAATGACACAAAAAATAATTGGAAAACCTATAGACTGATTAAGTGGGTAGGCAAAGACTTGGCAAATTGAATATAATGTAAGAAAATGTGAGGTTATGCATTTTGGCAGGAACATTAATGGAGCTGAACATTACTTAAATTGAGAAAACCTGCAGAAAGCTGCAGCACAAAGGGATTTGAGGGTCCTTGTGCATGAATCACAAGAAACCAGCACACAAGCAGCAGATCGTAGATGGCTGAATACTGTGAACAATTTTGGTCTCCTTATCTAAAGAAAGATGTACACCACTGGAGGTAGTCCAGAGAAGACTCACCATGTTGATCCTGGGCACGGAGAGATTGTTCATGAAAAGAGTTTATTTAGTTTGAGCCTGTACTTGTTGAAGTTTAGAAGAATGAGAGGTGACCTTTTGAAGCATGTAACATTGTTCGGGGGTTTAACGGAGTTGATGTGAAAAGGTTGCTTCCCCTTTTGGGAGATTCCAGAACCAGAGGACCTAAGGATCACATGGTAGCACAGTTCCTAGCACTACAGTCACACAGCTGGTTTGATTCCAGCCTTGGGTGACTCTCTGTGTAGAGTTTGCATGTTCTGCCCCTGTCTGTTGGGTTTCCTCCAGGTGCTCCGGTTTCCTGTAACAGTCACAAAGATGAGCAGGTTAGGTGGATTAGCTATGCTAAACTACCCATTAGTGTGCAGGTTAGGTGGTTTAACTATGGTAAATATGTGTTTACGGGTATAGAGTGGGACGCTCTTCAGAGTGTTGGTGTAGGCTGGATAGGCCAAAGAGACTCTATCTGCACTATAGCATCAGGATGATACAGTTAGTACAGGGATAGGGAGGAATTCCTTTTCTTAGATCATAGTGAATCTACTGAATATTTTTTCCCACAGAGGACTGTAGAGGCTCAGTTGTTAAGAATATTCAAGGCTGAGATAGACAGATTTTTAATCAGTAAAAGAATCATGGGTTATAGGGAAAAAGGAGTTGATCATCATTAGATCATGTGGAACAGACTCAATGGGCTAAAAGGCTTACTTTTGCACATGCGTTTTATGGTCTTGTGCCTTTTCAATATACTTAATGAAAAGCCAGTTCCATTTCCACTTGATGTCTAGAAAGTGTATTTTTTAACCATCTACCTCCCCAAAGTGGGAACACAACAATTTCTGAACTGACAGAAAGGGCAGCTGAAAATGGCTTGTCAGACTTTTTGTTCCATCAATGTGCTATATTGGAAAATGCAGGCAAGAATAATTCAAAGTCGCTCCCCCAGTGTTTTCAGACATAGTGCAACATGGGACTGAGCCAGACTGCAGCACGAGGTCCTGTACTTGATCTACAAATTGTGGTGATTAACTCACTCAGCTTGCACAGCAATTGAGAGATACTGTAAAATACAAGCCAGAAGAAGTTATCATGTTGACCCTGAGTCAGCCTGAATCACAATTCTTTAATTTGTGAATGAATATACTTAAGAGGCCAGACTCAGAAAAAGAGAAAACTTGGAGCATTAGAATAGAATAGTTAGCTTGTTGTTGTTGACTGGAATGGATGCGATGGGCCAAAGGGCTTTTTTGTGTGTTGTAGATCTCTGTGACTTTGTACCTACTGGCTGATCAACATCTCATGCTTGGCTCTATTGGCTGTAGATGTGACTAGACCAACACATTCCTAACTAGCATCTCACATTCTATCCTTCATGAAATTGAGGCCATCCAAACCTCTGCTGCCAATGTGCAAACTCTCAGCAAGTCCAATTCAGCCATCATACTTTGTTTGCTGACTCACTTTGGCTGCCATTTAAGGCACAAATTAATTATAAAATTCCCATTCATGTTTTGAGTCTTTCCATGGCCTCACTCTCCCTGTGTAATCTCTTCCTGTGATATAATGTTGTAAAGTCACAGAGATCTACAGCACACAAAAAAGCCCTTTGGCTCATCGCATCCATTCCAGTCAACAACAACAGCTAACTATTCTATTCTAATGCTCCAAGTTTTCTCTGTTTCTGAGTCAGGCCTCTTAAGTATCTCTGGTTTTGATCAATCCACCAATGGTGGTCATTTCAAAGCTGTAATATCTGGAATTCAGTGCCTTACTTTTTCAACCACTCCAATGTTTATACCTTAAAACTCCACCGCTTTAACTAAGCTTTCAGCCATCTGTCCTATTAATACAATCACATGATACATTCCTCTGTCTTGCATTCTATTGAGGTGCTTAAGAATGTTTCATTATGCAAACCTACTACAGAAATACAAGCAGTTGCCGTTTCTGTCGTGCAACTACATCACTGAGACACAATATCTGACATTTTCATCAGAGGCTGAAGGCTGGTCGCACCCATGGCCAGATGTTTATGTGACTGTGGCAATCGATAGAAAGTGGGGAATGGAGGGTGGGGTGGACTGGTCAGGAAATTGGGAGGAAAGGTGGGGTTGTGAAATTCCCACTATCTTCCCACTGACATGGTATCTTGAAAGCAAAGGAAGTCAGTCCATTCACTCAGAGGCTAATTGTGATACTTTAGTAGTTAATTGAAAGAACGTTCTTGCTACTGTCATGAATACACCAATGACAGTTGGATCTCCATCATGCGTGCATGCTCACTGCTGTGACATTCGAAACATCGCGGTACAGGTGGCTCAGTGATTAGCATTGCTGCCTCACAGCACCAGGAACCTGGGTTCAATTCCAGCCTTGGATGACTATCTGTGTGGAATTTGTACATCCATGTGTATGTGTGGGTTTCCTCCCGAGTGTTCCGGTTTCCTCTCACAATCCAAAGGTGTGCAGGTTTTAATGAATTGGCCAAGCTAAATTGTCCATGGTGTCCAGTCTTGTGTTGGTTAGGTGCAGTAGTCAGGGCTAAATGCAGAGTAATAGGGAGGGGAGTTGGTCTAGATGGGTTACTCTTTATAGAACATAGAACATTATAGCGCAGTACAGGCTCTTCGGCCCTCGATGTTGCGTCGGCCTGTCATACCAATCTGAAGCCCATCTAACCTACACTATTCCATGTACATTCATATACTTGTCCAATCACGACTTAAATGTACTTAAAGTTGGCGAATCTACTGCCATTGCAGGCAAAGCATTCCATACCCTTACTACTGAGTAAAGAAACTACCTCTGACATCTGTCCTATATCTATCACCCCTCGATTTAAAGGTATGCCCCCCTGTGCTCGCCGTCACTATTCTTGGAAAAAGGATCTCCCTGTCCACCCTATCAAACCCTCTGATTATCTTATATGTCTCTATTAAGTCGCCTCTCAACCTTCTTCTCTCTAATGAAAACAGCCTCAAATCCCTCAGCCTTTCCTCGTAAGACCTTCCCTCCATACCAAGCAACATCCTAGTATCCTAGGAGGGTTGGTGTGTGCCTAACAGCCTGTTTCTACACTGCAGGGATTCTATCGTTAAAAATCACACAACACTAGGTTATAGTCCAACAGGTTTAAATGGAAGCACTAGCTTTCGGAGCGCCGCTCCTCCAGGAGGTGGTTGTGATTCCAATTAAACCTGTTGGACTATAACCTGGTGTTGTGTGATTTTTAACTTTGTACACCCCAGTCCAACACCGGCATCTCCAAATCAGGGATTCTATAGAAATTTTGTTTAAATGACAATCATCATATCGACGCAGATCACAGCATTGACTTTAAGTTCTGTAAGTTGCTGTCTCACACAGTTCTTAAAAAGAATTAGAAGGAACGCTGATCAGGGACCTTCCTATTCAGGCATTTTGTGGCTCATAAAAGGAATGTTCCACAGTGATGGCTGTCTGACAGCAATACAACTCTCTTTCTTTACCTCTCCCCAAAGGGTGCTTGTCTGACTTACACCAGTGATCTCTGACCCCACTTATATTGCTGTGAGGACGGTGCCTATCTCTGCATCTCTTGGATGGATGCAGTTCCAGAAGCAGCCATCACTCCTAGTAGTGCTGGTGATACTCAAGAGCTGTTGACTCTCTGTTTAGTCACTCATCAGCTACTGGATTAGTATGAAAAACACAAGGCAATGTTGTCCCTCATAGCTGACCCATAAACTACACATTGAAAAGGGAAGAAATTATAATAAAGCATTTTTAAACAATTTGAATTAAATGATTTAAATTTACATTGAATTTGATTTAAATTATTTAACTTAAAACATTAAAATGAATCAAACAGTGATTTGTCATCTCAGTCTCCAAACCAGTCCAAGTTTAGAGAGGTAATTGTTTTGTTGAGTTTAGATTTGTTAAATAGATAAGAGTGTCAGCTTTTGGTGAGATATATATGTGACTAAGGGCAGAATGATCCACCTTAAAAACTATTAGAATTTAAAGCATAGATCAGTTTATGAAATACTAAAAACAGCCTAGTGTAGACTCAGGTCACTTATTCCATTATGTTTATAACATACTTGGTTCTGATACAGTAATATAATATACCATGGATAGAAGCAGTTAATGAATTATAAACATGAGTGAGCCAATTCATACATGTCCCTTATGAACTTGTAAGTATGACTGGTACATCTTTCCTTTTAAGACCAGTACACAAAGCAGTGTATAAGCTCATAACAGTCACATCAAAAATAAATGCTTCTTTTATCAAAACACCTCAGTAAAGTGCTGAAGCCATTCTATAGAAAGCCTTCAATTGTAACGAGTGACAAAGGCAAGATAGAATATAAGTAGTAGGTTGATGATTTGACACACATAAGTGCAAAGAAAGATAATGCTGAAAGAGGCAAAGATTTCTGAGGTTTTAATGTACTATGAAAATAAATGATTAGATATTATAACAGTACTGACAGGAGGAGCATGTGGTATGGCAGATTTACAGCTTATAATTAATGAGAAAAGAAAGTCAAGAGAAGCAATGACTATAGTCGTATTGATAAAATAGAGCAATATGAGAACAGTTGCATTGGTCACAAGTTGCCTTGATTAGCAACTGTGTAAGTATAGTGGGCGGCACGGTGGCACAGTGGTTAGCACTGCTGCCTCACAGCACCTGTAGACCCGGGTTCAATTCCCGACTCAGGTGACTGACTGTGTGGAGTTTGCACGTTCTCCCCGTGTCTGCGTGGGTTTCCTCCGGGTGCTCCGGTTTCCTCCCACAGTCACAAAGATGTGCGGGTCAGGTGAATTGGCCAAGCTAAATTGCCCGTAGTGTTAGGTAAGGGGTAAATGTAGGGGTATGGGTGGGTTGCGCTTCGGTGGGTCGGTGTGGACTTGTTGGGCCGAAGGGCCTGTTTCCACACTGTAAGTCTAATCTAATCTAAGTGAGCTAGATTAGATTGCAGTTCAGAGTCAACCACAGTGCTGTGGGTTTGGAGTCACAAGAATGAAGGCAGTTTCCTTCCCTAAAGGACATTTGTGATAGATTTTTTCTGAAAATCGACAATGGATTCATGGTCATCATTAGACTCTTATCCAAAATTCTTATTGAATTCAAATGCTACCATCTGCTGTGGCAGGATTTGAATCCAGAACATTACCTGGGTCTCAGGATTAATAGGCCACTAGACAATCATCTTTCCTGTATATGTTTATAAATAAAGAATCACTGAATTATTCTTGTGTTGAAGGAAGCCATTCGACCCATTGCTTCTGTCCTGGCTGTCTGCGTATTTTCATTCAGTGTGAATTTCCTGCCTTTTCCCACAATCCTGCACATGGTTTCTTTACACAGTCATACAATGCATTCTTGAATCCCTTAAATGAAGAGACCTCCACCACACTTCCAGACAGTGCATTCTGTCTCCTAAGTATTCACTGAAAAAAGTTTGTTTTGCCATCAGCTTATAGTTGCTTCTTCTGTAAAGCATTTTAAAATTGTGCCCTTGGTTTCTTAACCCACTAATGAGTGGGAACAGTCAATTCCTGGTTGTTCTGTCTAGACCTGAAAATGTGTTGCTGGAAAAGCGCAGCAGGTCAGGCAGCAAGACCCTCTAGATATTGAAAACTTGTACAAACCCTCATAGCTTTTTCCTCTATAAGAAAATTGTGCCAACTCTCCAATTTTTCCTGATAACTGCAACCATTTTTGTCAATCTCTTCTGCATTCTCTCTAATGCACTGAAATCACTCTTAAGTGTGGCACCCAGAATTGTACTCAACACTCCAGTCTAACCAGTGTCCTATGGAAGCTCATCATATCAGCCCTGCTCTTGTGCTCTACCCTCTTAGTTATGAAACCTGGAATACTTATGCTTTATTTCCAGTTCTCTCTACCTGAAGTGATATCTTCAAAGATTTACATACTCATACACCCAAGTCCCTCTGATCATGCACACCCTTTAAAACAGATTCCTATTCTTGCTGTTAAACCCATACCCTGGTCCTCTTTCAATCTGTAAAATTGAAGTATTTGGAATAATTTATAAAAAAAACTATTGCATTTAAATAGAACCTTTCACAACCACCTAATACCTCAAAGGACTTTACAGCTAATTAAGCATTTCTTGAAATGTCATCACCATGTAATACAGTAAACAAAGCAATAAGTATTCACTTAGGAAACAAATAGGTAATAACTGATTTTTTTTGTTGATATTGACAGAGGATATGAGCCAGTACACTCGGGATAACACCACTTGTCAAGACCCAAAACAGAATCTAATCTTTTTCCAAAATGGAATCTAATATTTTCTAGCAAAATAGGAATATCAAAGATTATGGAAAATGCACAAGAGACTGGGACAGTATGGAAGGAATATTGATATAAACTTGAGAGAAAAATTAACTCATTTTTATGTTGCAATAATCTGCAAACCTATAGTTCTGAAGACAATCCATAGATGAAGCTGATACACCCCACGAGACTCCTTACAATTTAGTTTTGTTTGTAGTTGAACAATCCAAAATACTATTATTCGTATTATTAATTCTTCAGTAAATTATATTTGTTTGCATCTGTTTTCATTTACTGTAAAAGTATGACTCATGTAGTTTTCCTTCCAAAATTCAACAATGATCCATGCTAACTCTAGGCTTTTGGAGACCTGCAAGAAATGGAAATTAGCATTGCAAACATTACTTGTAGGTATAAAAATTGTAAAACTTTCAGTAGCACATGTATTCGTAGTACCTTCAATTTAAGCTCACCAACAACTGCTTGAATAAATTCAGTATGCAAATGAGCTATAAAACAGAAAAGTAACTCAACATTTTTAAAATTGCATCCAAATCTACAGCGGATAGTCAATACTGGAATTCCTGGTGACAATAAATCCCTTAACCACAGTGCAATTCACATGCATTTCTTGAGGGCTTGCAAAACACAGTTCATTTGCATTTCTTTGCTATCATTCTCTTTGTAAATAAGTCTTGAATACCCCTATCTTTCAATTGAGCATGACACCCAGTTTTAACTTTCCCATATCTCTTTCCCACTAAGATGCTGATACACTGAGGCTTGGAGACAGAGTCATAAAACAAATATATGCTTGCAAAGCGAGCCCAATCTAATTCAGATTGTGATGATTCTGACCAAATTTAGTCTCCCTGGAGTTAACACTATACCTATGTCCTGAGCCAGGACATAGGTCAGGCAGTGTCAAATTGCTGTCTGTTGAAAGTCCTGGTCACATATACTGGGATACCGAAACACTGGGATTAAAGAAAACCATTTACTCTAGAAGCTTTAAACTCACATAGAACAGACTGATTTCCAGGACATATATGTTGAACCAATATTTGAGAATGACATTTTAAAAATGATGTTAACTATACCTTCATGCTATTTACATCAGCAAAGATTCTTTTTGGAGTCATCCATGAATTCACAATATACAATATAACATAATGACTAAGGTTTGATAACTGAATCCTAGGCGTATAAATTTACTGTTATCTATGGTTGGTTGTTTAGTGAAAATATGTTAGACTGATAACCCTGTCTTGCCAGTGAGGAGTGAAGGCTAAAAGATGACCGGGAGTATATGAGACTATAACATTATCAAATCATTCTCTGACTGTCATAAAACTGATGCTGAAGAGCCTAATAATAATTGGAAACTAATGCTGCAGTGCATAACACAACCCATAACACACACGCAGCCAGCTGTCATTGTGCATGATTTACAGTCTCCATCTTTTTCCATTATTGATTTTTTTATACATTCCATTTCATATTTTGCATTGCTAATGCAATTTTTCCATTACTCCTGCCAGCTTTCATTAGGTCTGCTGAGCTTGTTGTACAGGTTTACATCACTGGAGAAGAAGACTGCTTCTTAACTTGAAGACAACCAGTATGACAGGTAGAAACTTTTTTTTCTGAACTGGAAGATAGTACCATGGAACTGGAAGATTTTTTTTAAAAAAACCAAAAAATAAAATGTGGTTTCCTCCTTTAACATTGTATAATAGTTATGCAAATAAATGATGCTTTATTTTGGAAAAATAAGCTATGACCCATATAAAATAATTAATAGGTGTTAACATTTTTGACTGCAACATGCAATATTTTAACATTTATGATATTGTCATGCTTTATTATAAAATAATTTTAAGATAAGAATGATGCAAAGTTTCTTAATTGTTCTATATTCTTAATCAAATAGTTTATCTATCACCTTACACAAAAACCATGCTTGCTGTATTGCATAAAAGCATTGCTGAATTTCTTAAGACCCAAACGGAATTCTCCAAAAAGTCATGTCTGATTGAGATAAGATTGTGAAAGAGTTTGATAAAGTACACATGGAGAAATTTTAATCATGGTGAGTCCAAAAGTGAAAGATAGTTATTATTAAATCCAACTGAGAATTCATGAGAAACTTCCTGTGTCAATGGGTTATTGGAATATCAAACTCACAAAGATAAGATGGAGTTGAAGTAAGAACCATACAGTTAAGGAGATGGTAGGTAATAAAAAAGAAAAATAGATGTGCTATTTGAGTTAGATGAAGAAGGACTGGGAGGAAACTAAAGTGGAAACATGAACTCCATTGTCACTGGTATGGATTAAATAGGCCAAATAATTGGTTGTAAAACGGTGTGTAATATTCCTCTGTATTTGCATCAGCTTTGATCCTGAATCCCTCATCAAAATGACATTAAATGACAATTTTACAATTAAGCAGAGCACCTATTTCAGTGATGTATATTCAGGGTTAAATATTGATAAAGACAGTGCATGCTCTTCCAAGCTCTTTTTGGAAACGAGCCATGGGCTCGCCCAAGAGACCACAGTTTTAACAGTGCAGCACTCCTGTGGTGCTGCATTGGAGTGTCAGCCTGGATTATGTACTTCACACTTTGGAATGTTGCTTGAATCAAGAATGCACCTACTGAGCCAAGGTTGACAAGAAAAATCAGGTAAGTTCAGTCACTGATATGTGATCCTCCCTACCAGATATTCCATTTGGCAGTCTGCCCTCATCATGTTTAACATTCAGGTGGCAAATCACAAATCTCTCTTTCTAAATTCTGATTGATTCCAGAATCTTGGAGAACATGAAGAAAAAGTAACATCACTGCTAAAAGCAACGATGAGCTGCTCTAACTTCTGATAATTCAAACCCCAGACTTATGCTTCAGAGACAAGGATATAAATTCTTGTGAAAACTTGTGGAATTTGAATCGAGTTAATAGAGCTGAAACAAAAAAAAACGAACATCAGTAATAACAGCCTTGAAACTACTGATCATTGTAACCTCCCTTCTGCTCCTTTTGGGAAAGAAATCTGTCATTCTTTACACAATCTGGTCTACATGCAACTCCAAGACAGACTGTCCCTCAAATTGCTGTTCAAATGTATAAACTTAAATTAGAGACCAAAAAAAGACTGCAGATGCTGGAATCCAAGGTAGGCAAGCAGGAGGCTGAAAGAACACAGCAAGCCTGGCAGCATCAGGAGGTAGATACAGAAAAAAAACACTATGGGTGTACTCAAAACACATGGACTTACACAGTTCTAAAAGGGGTCTCACCAATTAGCTAAGGATAATAGCAATACTTACTTTTAAACGAATAAATATATTAAAATGTTCAGCTGCCATTAGAATGAAAATCTGAAAAGCAATCTCACCCTTGGTAAAATGAGCATATAATAGAAAGTACCCATTTACTCCATTTTAATTAAGTGCAAAGATATCTTTGAGCCAGTTCTGATCTATATGCTAGAAATGCAAAAGAAAAACTGGCCCAGTGCAGAACCCTTGTGAGACAAAGTTGACTCGCAAATGAGAAGCAAAATCAAAATACCGCTGATGCTGGAATTCTGCAATAAAATCGGGAAGTGCCCTGAGAAGAGGTCGCTGATTTCAAACGTGAACACTTCTTTCTCTACAGACGAGGCCAGAACCGATTTAAGAAAACAAAACACAACTGATTTCGTTTCATACTTATTGTTGGTGCGGTAATTAGTCTGGAATGGGCGATAAACGCGGTCTGTCACTGATCGCTTACTGGTACTATCTGTCGTGTCCCTTTGATCCGTTGTTCACACACCAATGTCAGTATTAAATGAGATTTAATATTAATCACACATCACCGGGTTATGGTCCAACAGGTTTATTTGGGAAGCATTAGCTTTCGGAGCGCTGCTCCTTTGTCGGGTTTCCAAATAAACCTGTTGGACTATGACATGGTATTGTATGATTTTTAACTTTGTCCACCCTAGTCCAACACCGGCACCTCTAAGTCAGAGATTTAATGTGAAAGCCATTTGTGAGGCTTAATAGAAACAGTTTCACCCAAAATAAGTGTCGACAGTGTATTGTGTATGTTCAGTTTTGCGACATAATTGCACAGCTGTTTTTAAACTCGTGTTCTAACGCCGCCTTATTAATTGTCACCGATGCGAGAGCACCATTGACCCGTTGTTTCCCATTTCAAATGGTCCAATGGTCGCGTTATGAAGCACGTTGCAGTTCTATGAAATCCACGTTCCGCACTCTCGAATTCAAAACCTGCTCATTTACAAGCAAACTAATGTCAGAGCTGGTTCTACAACATTTCTAATGTATGAAGAGCTCCATGGATCACAGGCCCGTTATGAACACAGGCCCGTTTCTTTCCGGCTTTATAACGCTGTTTGTTTCCGACTATGAGAAAGGGATTTAGGTAAAATACACGTGCAGCCAGAGAAAAGCATTTATGGGCTTTTAAAGGTGCGAAAAATGGCGACAAATCCAATTCAGTTCACTTTCTGTGAAATCGGGGCACAGTTGTGGGAAAGACCTGCAGACAGCAGACACTTAACAGGAGCAATAAAGTGACCATATGACGTCGGAGCAGAAATAGACCATTCAGCCCAATGAGATCATTGCTCGCCTGGTAATCTTCTTCCTGCCTTTTATTCATAACCCCTTGATTCTTTTTGATTCAAAAGTAAACATCAGTCGACAACAGTTTCGCTTAACATGAACAGCCCAGCCTTAAGAACCCGATGTATTAAAGGATTCAAATAATGCCAGAAATGGATCTCAATTTTTTTTAAAAAAGTTAATCTTTATTTTCCAACCAAACATTTTTAAAATGTAAAAGCTGTCACTGTGAGGACTTCAATTTTGCATGAATGTGGAAAAAAGTAAATTAAAAGAATGTTACCCAGTAAAAATGTAAGGCTACCTGCCATGTACGGTAGCACCTGACGTGTACAGTAACTTGAGAGACTATTTTACAATCAAGTTATGACTGCCGTTTACCAGAGTGTGTATCTGCTAGTTATTAACAAGTGTTTTGCCTTGAAGTCTTTGCTGTGTGATGTTTTTGGGTGGGGGTGTGTTTTTCTGGCGCAATGGTTGTGTTCCTACCTTTGTATCGGAGACCCAGGTTCGAGTCCCACCTGCTCCTGAGGTATGTGGTAACATTTCTGAACAATTTAATTAGAAAATATCTATCAATGAGGTGGGGGAGGGGTGATCCTTGTGGCACGCTGGTAATGTGAGTCAGGAGGCTCAGAGTTGAGTTCATGAGCGACTTGCACTGGAGGTGAGACTGAACAAGTTGATTAACTGTCAGTGGCTTTTTTGGACAAGTCTAAAGGCAAAACTCAATAAACTGGGCGCTTGTATGTGTATAAACTGATGTCGTCATGTCATAATGTCATGTACAACAAGGAAACAGATTCTTTGGTCCAAGGGTCCATGCACATCAGATATCTTAAATTAATATGGTCCCATTTTCCAGCCCTTGTCCCATATCCCTCTGAACCCTTCCCATTCATATACCCATTTTGATGCCTTTTAAATGTAATTGTATCAGCCTCCACCACTTCCTCTCACAGCTCTTTCTTTGCACATACCACCCTCTGGGTGAAACAGTTGCCCCTTAGGTCCCTTCTAAATGTTTCCTCTCTCACCCTAAACCTACGCCCTCTAGTTCTGAACTCCCCCACCCCCGGAAAAAAAACTAGCCTATCCACGCCCCTCATTATTTTATAAACCTCTCTAAGTCAACTCCTCAGCCTCGGACGCTCCAGGGAAAGCAACCCTAGCTTATTCAGCCTCATGTATCCGTGTTACACAGTCCATAGGTGCTTCCTAAGCGAATGACAGAACTGTTGATATGTGATCGCAGCAGTATCCCTTAACTGGAATATAGATACAGTGTTCCAAGATAGTTCATCTAAAAACAAAATGAACTGTGGATACCCTACATTCGGGTGATGGATTCAAAGGGGGAGGGAGACATTGCCATCACGTGATGTCAGAAGGCTGGTCACCCGCAATGGGAGGTCCTTTCTCTCCCCACAGTCCCTTCCTTTCAAGTAGATTCAAACGTGTGCGAATTGCAATGATGCCCCGGAAGTAACTTGTAACACACAGCATCGCAGACGGGAAAGTGGTGAAGTGTGGCGGGCGAAACAAAGGCGGTCGGACCCTTCAGTGGTCCGTGTCCGCGTTGAAGCTGCGCTTTGCTCAAAACCTAACCATTGTTTTTAAAAAAAAACACATCCAAAAAAGTGTGAAAATGACCGGTGCGGTGCGGTTATACTTAGTGTGTGGGTGGGTGTGGGTGTGTGTGTGTGTGGGGGGGGGGGGGGGGCTCGTAGTCCTTCAGAAACAGCTTGCTGTCTGAATTGACGCTTAGAACGAGAAAGGTAAAACACTAAATCCACAGCAATTTTCACAAGCTATATCTCACATTTGTTAATGTAACAAGAGACAGATGTACCGGAAAAAAATAACTTGTGCAGAGTAATGGTTGAAAGTGTTGCTTGACTTACTATGCACAAGTAAGATATATATGTTTCTTTCTTAAGAGAAGCAGCTTCTGTCTATTTAAGCATGGGTGTAACACAGGGCTCCATTATTTCTGCTGAGCAAGACTAAAACTAAATAAGAAATGAAAGAAGGTTTTTTTCTGAGCAAAGCAAACCCAGTGGATTTTTATTTGGAAAGGTGAGTAGTCGAGAACACTTGACCACGCGTTCTGAAAACTTTTTAGGAGCCATGCCTTTGCAAAGTCCGAAAACACAAGCGAATCGAAGTGTGACGTTGCTGTAAAATTATTGATTAATTTTACAGCGAGGATATCGCCTTAAACATTATTTCGACTAAGTTGCTTTGCTGAAAGCGACCCCTCTGGTGATAATGCACCTCCCAAGTTATTTATCGGGTTCAGCTCTACCTGCAGCGGGCGAATAGATTCTGTCCTGACATTTTTCCCAGAAAGAAAATCCCGCCGTGAATGGGAACAGTACATCTCCCATCGGGAAACAAGCAGGCAAAGAGTTGTCTCAATACTGTCCTGTATCAGGAACCCAGCAGAATATAACAGGGCAGTCATTGCAACTAAAAGCGCTTCAATCTTTGGAAATGGTTGCGGCAAGTCAGTTCCTACCCACATCGATCTGTACCCCAGTATTTGACAGAAAGAATGACGAGGTTTTTGTTTTCAATTACGATCCATATGTTTAATTCGTATTGCCACCTCCATGCAGGAGTTCAATAATGATTTTATTTCAATATGGGGCGGGGAATGCTTTTTGTCCTGTTTCATTATCGAATTTCTGATATTCTATTATTGCATCGTTAAACCGCAAGGCATATAATTCAACATTTTACATATAGCCGTCAGCATGGAGGGTTGGGGGTGTTGTGGTGAGGGTAGCTAAAATTGGACGGTCCCTTCCTACTCTCGTTAATACATTGAAATGATAACTGTGTTTACAGTATAATTGCGTTAAATTTGGTAGGTTTGTTTTATTCATTAGTGGGAGGTCAGCGTCAGTGGCTGGGTCAGCAGTTATTGGCCGTCCTTAGCTGCCCTTGAAAAGGTGATGGTCAGAAAGGCAATATGTGCGAATCATGTGCATCACTACCGATTCGGTTTTAGTTATGAATAAAGAATGAGGTGCAGTAAAACTATCCCAACAGACTTGAGGTCAATTGTTTTGATGACCGGTTAAAATAAGCTTCCTCTTCTGTTCCTTGTGTATTTAATAACCACAGGGTTCGACCTCACGACAAGTTTGACACTGGAAGTGCTCATTTGTTCAAAGATTCCACATGAAGATTGCACACGTTTGCGGAAGGAAATTGGAACGATTCTCGATTGAAAACACAGCGTGATTTAACTTCGGTTGAATTGTTGACACCGCGTCCATTCAGATCACCTTAAACATCTACTGAGATTCTATTAATCGCTTTTAACATCAGTGCCAATGTTACATTCGAACTTCCTAAGGCTAAATATCCGCATTTGTACAGGAACGCGTTAAGCTCATTCGGCTGTGGCATTCCTCTTTTGGATTAGTTGAACTAGTGCCGAAAGGGTTAAAGTGCACACAAAGTAACGACTCTTTAAAAAAAACCCGAAAGCCTGCGGTATTTTGCTGAGTTTGTAGGTCGTGATGCCATTGAACAAATTGTCCTGTCAGTTGAGGAGTTGTAGCCTTTGAAAAGAATCAACACGGAGTTTGGAAATTTATGGTAAACCCATTTTCTTCTGGGGATTGAGGTATTAGCAAAGCGATAATCCGTTTAACCGATTCGTTCCCGGCCACCTTGGTATGATACAGTAACTGTTAATTAGTTTGACGTCAATCCTTCCTGGATTGACAAAACAGTCTATTCAGAGCTGAAAATGTGTTGCTGGAAAAGCGCAGCAGGTCAGGCAGCATCCCAGGAACAGGAAATTCGACGTTTCGGGCATAAGCCTTTGCTATGCCTCCTGTTCCTTCGATGCTGCCTGACCTGCTGCGTTTTTCCAGCAACACATTTTCAGCTCTGATCTCCAGCATCTGCAGACCTCAATTTCTCCTCCAAAACAGTCTATTCACCACACAGACCGAACCATGTAAAGCACATGGCACGAGAAACTGACTTATCGTGGTGGTGGTGGTGGTGGCTTCTTTTAAATCATCGAGGTGGAAATTGGAAACAAGTTAACGCAAAAAAATCCATCAAATAATGAAAGCTTTAGTATTTCAACAGGAAACAAAGCCCCGTTGTGGATCCAGACTTCCGACCCTTTCTGATCATTTTCTCCATTTTTAAGGTACCATTCAGATACAAGGCGAATGGATGCAAACGATTTTAGAGACAGCTGCACGCAAAACAGTTGATATTGTTCAGACATGTCACGTAAATTTCTGACTGTAGTAGTGGCAATGCGCTTTGGGAACACCTTTAGGTCCTGATAGGCGCCATATAAATTCAAGTTCTTGACATGACATAAGGAAAATGCATTTTCTGTGTTGTCAGTTCCAATCCATCTACCCAATCCACCACACATTGCAATATAAGGAGAGCTGCAACTTGGACCATAAGTGGGGATGGGAAGAGGGAGTTACCTTTTTCTTAATTTAATGTAATACTGCGCACTTCACATTAGCTAAATATTGCAATAATTAATATATGCTTTAAGGGATTGCACATTGGGTATGAAGTAGTGAGTCATGTTAAATGACCACATACACATTTCCCTACCAGGCGATCAAGAGTATTTTTGTTTTGTGGCAGCTTACAACATCCATAGTCGACGTGTGATGAAATCGTTTATTCCTTTGGCTGATGCGCAGTAAAACACACACACAATTCGTCTGACAGGTCAATTAATGGACGCCTCCCTGGTCTTCGGAAATTCTGAAGACTTCTGTCCATGACTTTTCTTTTATTGTATACGTAAATATATCTAGATTGTGACAGGTTCCTTCAACAATTATCCATTTCACTGCTACTTACATTTAAATCCACGTTTCCTTTTTTAATTTCAGTAACAAAAGCAAGCAGTATGTCAACAAATCTTACACCTTTTGCTCAAAACCGTGGAACGTCTGCAAAAGATGAACAGCAATGACTGACGAGTTCAGCACTCTGGGCGTGAAGGATTATGCCGGGTTCATTATTTATTGCATTCCTTCCGATGGTTTCCTTAAAAATTCGAAAACAGAAAAAAAGTTTTGTTTCAGGGAAATAAAAACGTTTCGGGTCTTCGACACAATTAATGCTCAGGACGGGAACCAAGCATTTAACTTTCACAAAGACAAAAAAAAAGTCTGGACATGAACGGCCTTCAATGCATGTGTTTACTGGTTAATGTGATAGTCGGAGAAATTAAAAAAAACATGTTACTACAACAGCAGCATATTCATCAATTGTAAATATGCTACACACAGTTTTGTTAATTAAAAAAAAACGTGTACAATCTTTCATGTCTGTTTCTAGCAGGGATTCCTAATATCATGACAGAATAGTTTATTTCCTTGTTTTGATATAACGCGTAAACTAAAAGAATTAAGAATAAGCCAAAATTCATGGCACACTATCTGTGTGGTAATGCACTAGAACTTATAGTAATGTTTACCTGCACATTTCAAAATGATTTCTTTCTACAATGGATAGTGGAATTATGTTTTGGCACTAGTAGTTTCTCACATAAAAGTTGTTATATCCTTGGCAAGTTAACATCAGAAAGAGTATTTTTAGCTGCTGTGAAGTTAATATTTTAACATGACTTTTTAACCTTGCATGCTGAAGTCGATGGAACCTAGGTTTGTCTTTCAAAAGCATCAGCCCTTTTTAGGATGTACTGTAACAAGCAGAGGTCGTAATCCCGAATAAACTACCCCCACCCCCAGCCCCTAACCACCCCGCCTTAAGTAAGCATTATACAAATCTCTGCCCTCTCATGCATGCATGGCATAAATCTTCGAGAGTTATTTATTCTCGTGTCACCGGGTTGTACTTTTTAGACTCCGAGGCTCCTCCTGGTCTTGGATCTGCTCTTTCTGGTCTGCCCAGATTTCCATCCCCCCTGAGCTGCCCACGTTGTTAAATGAGGCATCAAGTGGAAAGCAGTGAGATTTGGACAGCGCTTCTCCTTGGTAGCCTACAGCTATGTGCATTCCAGTACACGTCCAAACTCCTGGTGGAAGATTAATGCACAGAATGGGAAATAGCTACGAGTGACACATTCATACACACCCCAAAGCACCTCTCTCCTGTTTGCTTTAACGTTTAACTGTAACGTCACGTAAATTAAGTTTAAAGAAAGAAACAACGTGGTACAATTGTATGTTGTCCACATGGAGAAACCAGGACAGTCAATCTCGCGGTGCTGGGTGTGAATTGACTATATGCACCTACAGTTGTGAAGATTTTGCTGGCATATTTTCTGAAAGAGGATTGCCGTCTAAATTGTCCACTGATCCCATTAATCCACCTCATTAAGGGTCCAGACCGACCGGGTCGAGTACAATAGAGAAGTGAATGGTAACGAAAAAAATAGAAATAAACCGAGTATTTCCATGGTCATTAGCACAATCCGCTGGGAATTCCAATCTGCAGTCTACTAGTCTCTCTCTTTCTCTATATATATGGTTAAAAATAACCCCTGTGTATTTTCTATTCGAAGGAATAAAGGTGACATCAAGACCTATGCATGTGAGACTCTCAGACAGTCCGGCGGAGGAGGGACAATGATGAATGCATATTCTGTGAGAGGCTTGTGTAGGTTTCATTAGCCGAGATGTAATAATGTAACAGAGCGTGCAGCCGTGAATAACTGAGAAATGTCGAGGCTTTAAGCAGCGGTCGGTTTTGTATTTCTTTAGCTGAAGCACGTTGTTGAAACATCCCGAACTGACACCACATTCGTCAACTGAGGGGAACACTGCTTAGATGGTCTTTGCTAACTGGTGCATGCACAAGTCATATTCCACCGGTGGAGCTAGGCACACAGGAAAAACGGTATTTTAACGGAATTTATTTTCACTCGGTGGCAATGTGTTACGCCGCCGGTATTTGCACAGAACCGCCGTCGCGTTTCCAAACACCAACATCAGTGCACTCGTTTAATATCTCAATATCTATAACTTGGGGATGCCGGTGTTGGACTGGGGTGGACAAAGTTAAAAATCACACAACACCAGGTTATAGTCCAACAGGTTTATTTGGAAGCACTAGCTTTCGAAGAGCTGCTTTTTCCTCAGCTGGCTGCGGAGTATAAGTTCATAAAACACAGAAATCTATAGTTTGAGTGTCCATTCTTAACTCCCAAGCCTGGGTTTCTAATGGACAGTGTTTCTGAAAGGCGGGATCGGCGAGAAGGTGAAGTGGTGCTCTTTAATTGAGATGACGCAGAGGGTCACAGGCAAAGCAAATCTTTGTGATCTGCAAAAGTCACGCAACTTACATTCACAAATGTCTCTGACGAATAAACAGATTCCCCTGGAAGGCTGCCCGGGTCATTCTTCCAGGCTTCAAGCCTAACTGGAAAAGGAAACTGCAATCGTTATTCATGAAGTGAGGTGTACCGGCCAGGACCGGGCTCTGCAAAAACGGGGCTGGGGTGGGGGGAGGAGGGGGTGGGTGGTAGGGAGGAGTGCCACTATTACTGGTGCATTTTGCATTGTTTGGGACAGAGTACCTTCGTGGAGCGAAGGGGCGGCCTTCCTCTCGAATCCACTCTCCACGCGAAAGCCCAATCAGATATTTTGTGGCGCAAATCCACTCACTAGGAAATCACTTTTCTACAAAGCTAATATTGCCGAGTTTCCAAAATAAACGGCAAATGATAAGATTTCTAAGCTGCGGTAGATGCATTATTGAAAACCTCAGTTATCCAATTTAAAACATACACGTTATAATAAACCTTATATTTTTTAAAAAAACCGACTCTTGATTTTTAACATTCCAGCACTCTCCAATGAGTTGGTGCAATGACAATGTTTCTTACTGTGCATTGTGCACGATCTGAAATCACAGCACTGTGAAGATATATTATTCAACAGTAAATGATTAATTCGGAGGGAATCCAGAATTAAAACAGCTGTTGACAATTGTCTTCTATTTGAAGTCTCCCTTGGACGAACATGTGTACATTTAAAAAAACACAAAATACCGCGGATGTTAGAGATCTGGAATAAAAACCGTTCTGAAGGAAAGTCAGTTTGGACTGGAAACGTTTCTCTGCTTCTCTCACCGCAGACGCTGCCAGAGCATTGTCTCTGAAGATCCCTGCTTTCACGATGTATCGATACCTAATTAATATTGTACATAACTAACGTCTGACGTATCAGAAAAAAAGGTTTTAAAAAATCACACAACATCAGGTTATACTCCAACAGATTTATTTGGGAGTACAAGCATTCGGAGCGCTGCTCTTTCATCAGGTAACCGTGTCCAATGATCCTGCCCCAAGAGCTACCCGATGAAGGAGCAGCACTCCGAAAGCTAGTGCTTCCAAATAAACCTGTTGGACTATAACCCCGTGTGATTGTTAACTGTATCCATCCCAGTCCAATAACGGCATCTCCACATCATATCAGAAAAAAAACCCTGCTCAAACTGCACAAAACGTTGGAGTATAGATTATTCAATCAAAAGAATGCAGAATTAGAAACAGATTAACATAAAATATTGAAGCAACATTCAGAACGAAGGCCAAATTTGTCCGCTTTCTTTTTTTTTGTCCTAGAAACTGAAGTACAGTTTGAAAAACACAAAAGAACATTTCAGTTTATAGAAATTCCAAGGTAACTTCCAAATTTTATTTGCCTGAACCTGATTCAATGTTAGAAGTCCCACAACATCAGGTTACGGTCCAACAGATTTAGTTGGAAGCAATAGCTTTCCACTCTCCTTCATCAGGTGTAGCACTTCTAAAGCTAGTGCTTCCAAATAAACCTGTTGGACTCTAACCTGGTGTTGTATGATTTTTAACTTTGTACATCCCAGTCCAACACCCGAATCTCCAAATCCTAATTCAAAGGGGCTAGGCCACACTCCACGTGTATCAGTTACTTGCAAATTGGTGTGCTGAGTGGTGTGTCCGCAGGGCTGCCTGGTCACTTCCGATTTCTCGGGAATTATACAGCCTAGATACAAACAATAATACCAGGTGCGAGAAAGTGAGCACTGCAGATGCTGGAGATCAGAGTCGAGAGTGTTGGTGCTGGAAAAGCACAGCCGGCCAGGCAGCATCCGAGGGGCAGGAGAATTGACGTTTACGGGTTCCTGATGAAGGGTTTTTGCCCGAAACCTCGAGTTGTCTGTTCCTGGGATGCTGCCTGGCCTGCTGTGCCTTTCCAGCACCACACTCTGGACAATAATACCAGCTGAAATGCTGTCCCAATGTTGGATTTGATTATGATTTGGAGATTCCGGTGTTGGACTGGAGTGTACAAAGATAAAAATCACACAACACCAGTTTATAGTCCAACAGGTTTGATTGAAAGCACACTAACTTTCTGAGCGCCTGATGAAGGAGCGTCGCTCCGAAATCTAGTGTACTTCCAATTAAACCTGTTGGACTATAAACTGGCGTTGTGTGATTTTTAACTTGGGATTTGGTTCGTTGCTCTGAAAGGGCATGTCCTTCATATATCTCAGCAGGGATCCCCCGACTCTCTGAACCAACCTGTGAAAAAGAAACACCTTGGTCAAATTCTCTTTGTTGACCAAACACTGACCGCCCAATTGCTGTTATCAGTAATCAGGTCTCAACCTCTTGTTAGTTACAAGACATGATGAAAAGTTGCCACTTTTGCATTTAATTTACCACTTAAGTTTTTTTCTCTCTCTAGATCTGAGGGCTTTGTGCAGCGGACAACTTCATACATACAAACACTGATATTCCATCATGGCAATAAAACAATTTATTTAGCATTAAACTCGTTCTGAAGAAAGGTTATTGGACCCGGTACGTTAACTCCGCTCACTGTCCACAGATGCTGCCGGAACTGTTGTGTTTTTCCTGCAATTTCTGTTCTTGTTTCTGTTTATAGCATTAGACCTATCCTGTTCACAGTTCGAACCGTCGCCCCTTTTACTTGAGACATCCAGATATGTTTCGTATATCTCACTAATTGGATGACATTGCAACCATAAAGTTTTTAAAGGGCATGTAATTCGAACATGCTATGCGTTTGAAAGTGAGATATTTTAAAATGTGTTAAATATACCAATTGGTTCTGTACCATTCATTTCAGAATCAGCAAGTCACTAGCTGTTTCATATTTAAATGCATACACTAATCATGCCACATGTATGGAAATGTGACATGTTTAGAAGCAAAATCACAGGGTTTTAGTGGATTTCCTTTTCGAGGATGTTTCGGCCCCATCTATGCACAGCTTTAGGTGTTAACACAACATTTGTCACGTTGTGAAAAATGTTATCTTTGCCTGATACTTGCCCTCTGATTGTAAACAGCCACTTTGAAGATGAAGCTTTTGGAAAGCGGCCTGATTGTAATTTACAGGCAGGATACAAAGCAACTAAGTAAACACCCGCCTAAGTAATTTTACTATAGATTTTTGTTGCATAAGTGATATATATTGGCGACCAGTAGATGACAACTACCAACAGATAATACGCAGCACAGCTATTAAATGTGTTTATTTAGTAAAGTATTTTAGATTTTTTTTCTCTCTAAATGATTGAAATCTATTCAGAAGTAGCTGATATCTTAGAAATAATGCATTCCAATGTGGTAACTCTTTGCGTGAAAAGTAATTAAACCATTTATGAAACATTACACCATGATATGTGTTTGCGAACATGAAGAATATACGCAGGTCTGGACAATTCAGTAGACTCTGCTTGGAAGTGTTTGGCAGGTTGACATAATTGAGAATTTGACTCCTCGCTTGCGTTCCACTTCATTCTGACACTGTCTCGTTGGCTTTCCCATCGGTGCGAACCCCGCAAAGTAACGATGAGAAAACCCGGAACATTTTAACTGTGTTGTTGAATAAAGTGCTCCCCTGTTAACCGGACGACATGAAATTAAATATAACTGGATATCTCTGAGAATGTTTCTGGTGGACATATGGAAACTGAGTGAATCTAGTTTATGTTGAAGGTGGAGGCAGGATGTAAAAAGCTTTGTTATGGGGAGTTTGGGAAGATACCCTATAAAGGAAAATCTCAATACCAACGTGAAAAGATGAAACACGCCTTTTTACTATTTAAAGTGCGCTTTCTATGTTCATGTTAATGGACAGGAATAAAATGTCGTCTTAATAAGGGACATACTGAGCTGTACAATCGCATCTCGATGTTCCTTTTGCTCATTTCAAGCCACACAGCAATCAATCACTTTTCTGTAGTTTGTTCGAATTATAATCTGGTGAATGCAACAGGCTAAATATCACATATAAACAACTTAACCAAAATGTAAGCGAGTAGAAAGTGAAATACAATCTGACTTTCGTTTCTTATTTTCAAATCGAAAGGCACTGCTAAATTATACTTCTCATTAGCATTGTCGTGTTATCTACAATTATAGAAAACGCATAATTCTGTAAATTCATCATATAAAGATCGCTGTTTTCATGTCACCCTTAGACTAAATTGCAATACATGACAAGCTGCCATTAGGACCGCGCTGAAGCGAGTACCAGAATAGGAGGAGAATTCCGCGTATGTTTGCGTGCAAGTGGGGCAGTCTGGTCCTTGTGTGGTCCGGGTGTGTGGTCTCCGGTCCCGATCATCTGTCCAAAGGCTGCTAACTTGAATGTGAATGACCACCTCTGTTTACTTTAGCTCTGTCTGCAGTTAGTGAACTCTGCTCAGCGTTTCCCTGGCATGGCAGGTTCCAGCTGGTGCAGATCAGGACTGAGCGAGGGCTCCTTGGGATGGTCTGCAAATGGTCTCCTGCGTAAATCAACGTCAGAATTTATGGACCATTTTCCACCTCATCCCGCTTTGTCTAAAATATACGAGTCTCATAAACTCTGACTGCTGAGTGGTGGAGAAAAGTTGTAGATGTTTTGATTGCTGCTCAGAAACTAGGACCTTACAGTAATGTGCATGATGGATACCTGTAAAATGCAATGTAAAAATCTGTAATCGACAACACAATAGTGCATTGTCCCTTGTGTGAACTCGTGCAATTAATAACCTTCTATCACGTTGTTTTGATAAGTCTCTTTTAGATGTGTTTGCAGTGTAAGTGTGTCTTGTTCAAATATGTAGGTGCCTTGTCACCCTAAGGTATGAAGAATGAATAACGATGCTGAATTAACATTTTAACACCGAATAGTCGCTGACCTTTATTCATTTGAAAGAAATCGGACGGAGCAAAGTCGAAAGATTAGCCAGAATTTTAACCGAGACGTAACAGTAATTGCAGTGTTTGTCAAATAATAACCCCAAGCAACAACTTAAACAAGCATCTGTTTCAATCTCGTCCGCAAAATATGAACACAAGAGTGTTTTATTTCTTAACGACTTTTAGTGCAATTAAAAGAGAGAGGTGCACCGATAGTGGACAAATCATTTAGCCAAACATAAGGAAATTAGCTGGGAGACGCTGTCTGCTTCTTAGAACTCTGCTGTTCTGGGCGCCAGTGTACTTCTGCAGTACCTGACCTTTCCCCTTTAACCTCTTCTGACTTGGCTGGAAACTCGCCCTTAAATGAGTAGAGTCTACTAGCCTAGGATTCCGTTCCCAGAAGATTATTTTTAATAGGGAGCAAATGGATTGCTTTGTACGCAACTTTGCTTCTGAGCTTGAGAACTTTATTCTGTCCTTCCAGCATAGTTTCAGGATTTGGAATGGCTTTCAACCAAGAGTAACGGTTCAATGTAGTAGATTAGCGAGAGTGGAGCAGCTTTTATTTGTCATTTCTACCATATAAAACTGATACAGTAAAAACGAGACAGCGTTCCTCCAGTCTCGAGGGTGCTACACGGAGAGCACAACTGCACCATCATACACGGGGTAAAGAGCATGAGGAGTGCAAAACACGCAAGTTACTGTGGAACAGAGGAATAGTGAATAATAGATGTTTTTCTAGCAGCAATACGAAAGAATTTCAGATTGGAAAGAGTCCCATTATATAAATCATTTCTTGTGTAACTCAATGCATGCATCAAGTGTAGATTCAAGTTTTTCGAAAATTGGTAGGTAGTTCCTCAGTAAGTAATTTTAATATTCCCTTGAAATTTATGGGACTTGCTTTCAGTTGCTTTACCCACTCTGAGGTCTCTGTATAAATTAACCCATTTCTTCCAGAGACAGGATATCTGGGCGAAGTCAAGAACAACGTGTCAACGCCACAGATGGCCTGCACACATATCAGGAATTTTCGAAAACATGCATGCGCCAACATTATGTACAGCAAAGTTTTTAAACACAGCTGATGTGAGGTCTTGTGTGTGTGTGTGTGTGATCTTGATTTACACTATTTACTAAACACCAAGGACGACGTTAATGTACATGCGAGAAACAGTCTTCGATTAATTAATAATAGTTTAAATGTCAGTACAGTATTCAAATATATGCTTCATGCAGCTTCGGTGGGGACTGCATTCCGCACTGTTGACATGTAGTAAATTGAAAAATGAAGTCTTGATCTGGAATCAGATAGCACACAAAACAACATCGAGTCCAACAATTTCCTTATTGTAAAGCACAAAGAACGACTGCTTGAAAGTTACACTTTTTTTTTCATTGACAAACTGCGAGATGCATCAACATGACGATTTCGCCCCGATTAGCTAGTTCTGTATTGACGTGTGTACCATATGCATTGAAACAGATATAGTTCGGATAAACTGACTGGATTGGGTAAATAATCTGATCAAGAAAATACTTTTGCCATTTGATTCCCCAAGATATAATTAGAAAGCAGGGGACAACAGCTTCGCTTCACTTGGAGGTAGCCACTGATGATGTTACCTAGCCAGGTAATGAAACGTCTGGATATCAAACCTACAGCTCAGCGAGCAAACCTACACCCTAAATTCCCCAAGTATTTTCACCGTTGTGGAACAGCTACAATGCCTTGAACAGGGTCTTAACCCTAAAGCGACACAAAGGTCTTATGGGTGATATTCCTAAATCGGAAATCAGCCTGTGAAAGGCAAGGAAAATTGAAAAAGGTGCACTGACTGACTCGCATTTTTTAACCAGGCAGAATAGAGTTAAACGTTTGAATTTGATCTCATATTCCAATTTTTACGACTTTCAAATTGAATTAAAATATTCGTTTTCAATTACATTTTCCGTGTTAGATTACATTTACGGTATGGGAAGAAATTAACAAATCTCTGTAATTGAGGGAAGACGGTTGTCTCGCTTTCATTTTAATCATGTGCCGGGTTTTATACTTGCCAGGTTTTCTTTAATCTGTCCGACATTTTGCTGTTACAAATGTCGAAACCTTGATGTATGTTTTTTTTGTACAAAAGCTTGCCAGTCACAAACTGCTTAAGTTGATGAATTGTACGGAATGTGGACGTTTGCATACAGGTTCTTTGTGGCTGGTCTATTATAAAGTTCAAGTGGTGCTCTTGTCCAATTTTATCCCCACTTCCACTCATTTTCAAATCAAGACTAGGCCAGCCAACAAACGATATCTAATGTTTCCAGCAAAATGTAAATAACTCACCGTTCACGCAGACTATGAAAATAGATTACTTTGTTCCCACCCATGGCGCTTCACCGCATACCCTGATGAAAATAATTGATTCTTTTTACAGATATGTGGGTGGTTCAACACCTTATACCATTACCCAAACTTTCTCCCTGCTGCGTTGTGTGGTCATTTTTGATTTCATAATTACTTTCGGAAGGCCTTGGGACACAGGTCATAATTTTCTTTTAATCCTAAACATATCAAGGAAGTTTTCGCGAAAAAAAAGCTACATTATGTTTCAAAGACTCTATTCAGTACATGTGCCGTGGATTTGAACGCTGATCCGCTAATGTAAATGTCTACCCTTCCACCGTCGTCATTTTGACCGCTTCTTCGGCCCCTTTTCAAGACTTCACATAGAAATTGGCAGCGGTAAATTGCTCGATAGTTTCCGATCTCTTCCCGAATTCACATGCAGATAACATTTTGAAAACATATTTGCCTTAAATAGAATAATCACCAAGTGGTATGCACAGCTACAAACTGTCAACTTCATCTGCTTTGATTTGTGAACATATATAAAATGATCCATCGATAAACGATATATGATGATATATGATGCTTTCTAATTCTTATTATCTCAATACCAACACGCGACATTTGCGTTAATGTCCACAAAAGTGAGACGCTCACGCTGTTTTGATTCAAAAATGCATTGCAAAAAAACTGAATGAGCATCAGTAAGGATGTTTTGATGCTCACACTAAATTCAAATCGCAGTGATGTCTGTCATCAGATGAAACTGACAAGTTTCCAATCTCCTAATAAAGCTAATTGTCCCTCATTGCACTTCTGAGGGCAATTGTTCAGACAGAGACCCTTCTCCCAACCAGAGGTGAGGCAAATACTTTGCTGTGAATCGCAGCTTTTAACTCCAAACTATTCATCTGGCTGTAGAGTGTAATACAAGTCCATGGAAAACAAATGTTCAGATCAGGTTTGTGGCTTCGAATTTTGTTTAGAAGCTTCAAAACAATCGCGCAATTTTGTTGTTGATTATACCTGCAGTCAAATATTTGCACTGAGTAATTATCTTATCGAAATTAGATGTCCAACAGCATCTTAATCACTTTGAGTTCATACAGACGAATTAGGCACAGACCTTTAAATTTCACCTTTGGATTATTGGGCCAGTAAAGTTTCCACTATGCCACTATCCAGCCATAAATAATGCACCTAACCTGTACAATAAATACAATATACGATAGATTATTTCATTCTTAGCATCCATTGTGCATAATTAATATTTTTAATTAATATA
This sequence comes from Hemiscyllium ocellatum, assembly GCF_020745735.1. Lineage (NCBI taxonomy): Eukaryota > Metazoa > Chordata > Chondrichthyes > Orectolobiformes > Hemiscylliidae > Hemiscyllium > Hemiscyllium ocellatum. Next base: position 17,961,698 of record NC_083417.1, on the reverse strand, counting down.
AACAATTCTACATTGAATCAGAAATACACAAATGTGCACCCAGACCTTATTCTTGATGCCTGCAAGACAGAGTTGTACAATACAAAGGTTTAGATGGAGAGGAATTTCATAAGTGCGTACAAGACAATTTTCTGATTCAGTATTCAATTTTATGATTTACCTACTAGAGAAGGTGCAAAACTTGACCTACTCTTGGGAAATAAGGCAGGGCAGGTGACTGAGGTGTCAGTGGGGGAGCACTTTGGGGCCAGCGACCATAATTCTATTCGTTTTAAAATAGTGATGGAAAAGGATAGACTAGTTCTAAAAGTTGAAGTTCTAAATTGAAGAAAGGCCAATTTTGACAGTATTAGGCAAGAACTTTCGAAAGCTGATTGGAGGCAGATGTTCGCAGGTAAAGGGAAGGTTGGAAAATGGGAAGCCTTCAGAAATGAGATAACAAGAATCCAGAGAAAGTATATTCCTGTCAGTGTGAAAGGGAAGGCTGGTAGGTATAGGGAATGCTGGAAGACTGAAGAAATTGAGGGTTTGGCTAAGAAAAAGAAGGAAGCATATGTCAGGTATAGACAGAATAATCGAGTGAATCCTTAGAAGAGTATAAAAGAAGTAGGAGATACTTAAGAGGGAAATCAGGAGGGCAAAAATGGGACATGAGATAGCTTCGGCAAATAGAATTAAGGAGAATCCAAAGGGATTTTACAAATACATTAAGGACAAAAGGGTAACTAGGGAAAGAATAGGGGCCCTCAAAGATCAGCAAGGCCGCCTTTGTGTGGAGCCACAGAAAATGGGGGAGATACTAAGTCAATATTTTGCATCAGTATTTACTGTGGAAAAGGATATGGAAGATATAGACTGTAGGGAAATACATGGTGACATCTTGTAAAATGTCCAGAATACAGAAGAGGAAGTGCTGGATGTCTTGAAACGGTTAAAGGTGGATAAATCCCCAGGGCCTGATCAGGTGTACCCGAGAACTTTGTTGGAAGCTAGAGAAGTGATTGCTGGGCCTCTTTCTAAGATATTTGTATCATTGATAGTCACAGGTGAAGTGCCGGAAGACTGGAGGTTGGCAAATGTGGTGCCACTGTTTAAGAAGGGCGGTAAAGACAAGCCAGGGAACTATAGCCTGGTGAGCCTGACCTCAATGGTGGGCAAGTTGTTGGAGGGAATCCTGACGGACAGGATGTAAATGTATTTGGAAAAGCAAGGACTGATATGGGATAGTCAACATGGCTTTGTGCGTGGGAAATCATGTCTCACAAACTTGATTGAGCTTTCTGAAGAAGTAACAAAGAAGATTGATGAGGGCAGAGCAGTAGATGTGATCTATATGGACTTCAGTAAGGCCTTCGACAAGGTTCCCCATGGGAGACTGATTAACAAGGTTAGATCTCATGGAATACAGGGAGAACGAGCTATTTGGATACAGAACTGGCTCAAAGGTAGAAAACAGAGGGTGGTGGTGGAGGGTTGTTTTTCAGACTGGAGGCTTGTGACCAGTGGAGTGCCGCAAGGATCGGTGCTGGGTACTCTACTTTTTATCATTTATATATATGATTTGGATGCGAGCATAAGAGGTACAGTTAGTAAGTTTGCAGATGACACCAAAATTGGAGGTGTAGTGGACAGCGGAGAGGGTTATCCCAGACTACAACAAGATCTGGACCAGATGGGCCAATGGGCAGAGAAGAGGCAGATGGAGTTTAATTCAGATAAATGCGAGGTGCTGCATTTTGAGAAAGCAAATCTTAGCAGGACTTATACACTTAATGGTAAAGTCCTAGGGAGTGTTGCTGAACAAAGAGACCTTGGAGTGCAGGTTCATAGCTCCTTGAAAGTGGAGTCACAGGTAGATAGGATAGTAAAGAAGGTGTTTGATATGCTTTCCTTTATTGGTCAGAGTATTGAGTACAGGGGTTGGGAGGTCATGTTGCGGCTGTACAAGACATTGTGTTAGGCCACTGTAGGAATATTGCATGCAATTCTGGTCTCCTTCCTATTGGAAAGATGTTGTGAAACTTGAAAGGGTTCAGGAAAGATTTACAAGGATTTTGCCAGGGTTGGAGGATCTGAGCTACAGGAAGAGGCTGAACAGGCTGGGGCTGTTTTCGCTGGAATGTCGGAGGCTGAGGGGTGACCTTATAGAGGTTTACAAAATTATGAGGGGCATGGATAGGATAAATAGACATATTTCCCTGGAGTTGGGGAGTCCAGAACTAGAGGGCATAGGTTTAGGGTGAGAGGGGAAAGATATAAAAGAGACCTAAGGGGCAACATTTTCACGCAGAGGGTGGTACATGTATGGAATGAGCTGCCAGAGGATGTGGTGTAGGCTGGTACAATTGCAACATTTAAGAGGCATTTGGATGGGTATATGAATAGAAAGGATTTGGAGGGATATGAGCAGTGTGCTGGCAGGTAGGACTAGATTAGGTTGGGACATCTGGTCAGCGTAGACAGGTTGGACTAAAGGGTCTGTTTCCATGCTGTACATCTCTATGACTCTGTGACATAGAAGCATTTTCACTGAGATGATTGACTATGATGGGCAAGACCTGAACAACTCATCATCATCCTCTCACAACTGGTACTAGTTGTTAAAACGAATAAAAGTGCATCTTACTGGATCATCTAAAATTTATAAACAGTCCATAGTTAGAAATATAAAAGATTGTGAAATTTGCTTGTAAAGATACTTGCTTGTTTAAATACAAAGCGTGTTTAATTTTTGTTTTTAAATCGCTGAGGTTTGTGATCCATTTAATGAAATTGTTGGGAAACGATATGAATAACTAAACACGAGTGAGATTTACAAGAGTGACAATTACAATATAAGGCAACTGTTAAACATATAATTATTACAGAAGTTAGTGTAACTGCATCTCCAGAGCCATTTTCTGAAGCATTAGTTCCACACTATGGGCATTATAACTGTAGTTGTCATTGAACACTCCAATATGGGCTCACAGGATAATGACATAAAATTCAAATTTTAAGATTCATAAGCATGAAACAATCTATTAACTCTTCATTTGATTTAGCGTAAGTAGAAAACTAGTTGACTCAAAAGTCAAGTAGATGTTAAGCACAGAATTAAATGTTAAACACAGATTTAAGCCAGAATTAATCTTAATTCACACCTACATTGAAAATATATGCAGTCTAGCTTTCCATCTCAGCTTTTCAGAATATTTTGTAAAAGGAAAACTAAATCAGGTTGCAAGTCAATTTTCTTAGAGAGGCAAGGAAATAAGTTGCCTTTTTCACACTTAAGAATTACTGCAGAGTTGTACTGCAGGTGCCTGTTTGACATTCATGCTTGTTTTGAGAGTGGTTCATCTGTTCATTGGCATCTAAATATTGCATGCTTTGTTAATATTGAGCAAACTATTCTGCTGCTTTATATATAGAACATAGAACATTATAGCGCAGTACAGGTCCTTCAGCCCTTGATGTTGCGCCAACCTGTAGATTGAATCTGAAGCGTATCTACCCTGCACTATGCCTTTTTAAAAAAAATTAGATTCCCTACAGTATGGAAACAGGCCCTTTTGCCCAACAAGTCCACGCTGACTCTCCAAAGAATAACCCACCCAGATCCATTCCCCTACCGTATATTTACCTTTGACTAATGCACCTAACACTATGGGAAATTTTGCATGGCCTACACATCTTTGGATTGTGGGAGGAAACCAGAGAACCCAGTGGAAACCCACGCAGACACGGGGAGAATGTGCAAACTCCACACAGACAGTGACCTGAGGCTGAAATCGAGTACAGATCCCTGGCGTTGTGAGGCAGCAATACTAACCACTAAGCCACGTGCTACCCAGTAGCAACTGTGCCGCCTGGTAATTTTCATCCATATGTTTATCCACTGACCATTTAAATGCCCTTAAATGTGTTGAACCTCCTACTGTTGCAAGCAGTGCATTCCACGCCCATACTACTCTCTGAGTAAAGAAACTACCTCTGACATCTGTCCTACATCTAACACGAGCAATTTCAAACTATGTCCCTCATGCTAGCCATCAACATTCGAGAAAAAATGCTCTCACTGTCCACCCTAACTAACTCTCTGATTATCTTAAACATCTCAATTTAGTCACCTCTCAACCTTCTCTCTAATGAAAACAGCCTCACGTCCCTCAGCCTTTCCTCATAGGAACTCCTTTCAGACCAGGCAACTTCCTAGTAAATCTCCTCTGCATCCTTTCCAATGTTTCCACATCCTTCCTATCATGCGGTGACCAGAACTGTACTCAATACTCCAAGTGCGGCCGCACCAGAGTTTTATACAGCTGCAGCATGACCTTGTGGCTCCAAAATGCAATCCCTCTACAAATAAAAGCTAACACGCCATATGCCTTCTTAACAACCCTATCAACCTGGGTGGCAACTTTCAGGGATCGATGTACATGGACACCGAGATCTCTCTGCTCATCTACCCTACCAAGAAGCTCACCAATAGCCCAGTACTCTTTATTCCTGTTGCTCCTTTCAAAGTGAATCACCTCACACTTTTCCGCATTAAACTCCAATTGCCACCTCTCAGCCTAACTCTGCAGCTTATCTATGTCCCTCTGTAACCTGCAGCATCCTCCAGCAGTATTCACAACTCCAGGGATCTTAGTGTCGTCCGTAAATTTACTAACCCATCCTTCTACGCCCTCATCTAGGTCATTTATAAAAATGACACATAGCAATGGATGCAAAACAGATCCTTCGGTACACCACTAGAAACTGAACTCAAGCACCATCTTCTGCCTTCTTTCAGCGAGCCAATTTCTTATCCAATCTGCTAAATCATCCTCAAACCCATGCCTCCATATTTTGTGCAATGTCTTATTGTTTATTGCTTTATTGTTTTTTTCAAAAAAACCAAATAACTTTAATGGTTAGAAACTTGAATTTATAAAGTTTCATACATGGTGTGAAGTGAAAGTGATGTGAGCCTGTTTTCAGGTAATGCTTTTAGTGTATCTGAGAAAGTCTTCATATGTAGGTCAACAGGGAGGTATTGGTCTTATGATATTATTGTTTGACTATCAATCCAGAGACCCTGGTAATGTTCTGAGACCTGGGTTCAAATCCCATCATGGTAGATAGTGGAATGTGAATTCAAATATTTGGAATTAGAAGTCTAACAATGAAACCATTGTTAGTTGTCAGAAAAGCCCATTTGTGCTTTAGGGAAGGAAACTGCTTCAAATTGCTTCAAATAAAACAAATTGCTTCAAATTGATTTCAGTAACATAGGACAATGAGTAGGCAGCTTGGCCTTTCCAGCCTGTTCAGCCTACAATGACATCACAGCTGACTTGCAAGATAATTTCCTACATCTGCTTTTGTCAAATATCCTTAATGCCTTTGGTTCACAAAATTCTACTCCTTTCCTCAGACATACAGTTAGCAATTGATCTAACATCTACTGCCATTTGAAGGGGAGAGTTCCAAAGTTCCCTCCACCTTTGTGTGTAGCAGTCATATCCTAATTTCACTCCAAAAATATCTGGTACAGGCACAACTTGAAAATTGTGTTACTTAAATGCAAAATTTGACCATCTAAAGTGGGCGAGTTGTGTTTATAATATATATACAGGTGTCAGACTAGTACCTGTGGTTTTCAAAGCCAGTTGAATGATACAACCACTTTCTCAACAATCTATATCAGACTGATTTGGGTGTGCCGGTGTTGGGCTGGGGTGCACAAAGTTAAAAATCATATAACACCAGGTTATTGACCAATAGGTTTATTTGGAAGCACTAGATTGGAGCACTGCTGGGAACAGCGTTCTGAAAGCTAGTGCTTCCAAATAAACCTGTTGGTCAATAACCTGGTGTTGTATGATTTTTAACCTTAGACTGAGCATGCGAATGGAATGTGTGTGTATTTTGGCAAATTGGCTGAATTACACAGATGGGGACTGAACTGATTTTGCAATGGTAGCTACCTGAGCAGGATTCACTGATATTTTAAAAATTACCAACATGTTCAAAATACATTTAAAATACAAATGGCAAATCAAACGCCCAAGGTCTCTCTCCATTTATGAATGAGATATGTTTAATTTCAAGTCTGCAATTTATTTTAAATCAGCACTTAAATTTTTCTTGACCCTTCCTTACATAAAAAAATTGTCTGCAAGATGTTGCATAATTTTTGCCTTGTTTATTGCATTGAATTGCACAGATTACACAGTACAGAAATGGTCTGTTCAGCACGATTCGTCTCTGCTGGTGTTTATTTGCCATTTTGGTTCCTATTCATCCCATTTTCTTCATCTCAGCCTTCCAGAATATTTTAGTCTCTCTCATTGTTACTTAGTTGCCTTATGAAGTAAAAAATATAGAGAAAGGGTTTGCACATTGTGCTGTTTCGTCCCTTTTTACTTGTTGTTTTAATAGTTTTACAAAAGCGTCTTCAAATCAAGTAGGCAGGTGCATGATTAGATATTATAGACCAGAAATTACTATTCGCTGCACCAACAGACAAATTTCAAGGGATTTGTTGCCTTCTTTTATAGGGGAGCCAATAATCAATTTAAAATACATTGGTTAGCATCGGTGTTAAAATATTGACGGTTTCATCCTCTTAACAACAGCCGTAATTTCCAGATTTATATTTATACTGTCATTAACAGTTGAGTTTGAAGTGTTCATATTGTGGTATCTAGTCACTATAGCTAGAATAATATAAAGAATTTCTATATTGTTGGTTAATGAGATTGTCACAGCACAACTGATACGTGGCTGAATCTTACATTTTAGACTGTATCAGTTATGTTGAATATCACAGAGGATTTATCTCTGTGAAGCCTTGTGAGTTTTCTTGCTACAACTTATCAAACAAAGTGTCATTTTACCATACTTCCACGGTACCCCTCTTCCCTGATTCTACCACCCACCCCTCTTGGAAGAACTCGCCACTCACCAGATATCCCCTGAAACATCAGAATCCTCGGCTGCCATGTATTTTGAAAATTCTGGATTAGTGGTGCTGGAAGAGCACAGCAGTTCAGGCAGCATCCGAGGAGCAGTACTCCTCGGATGCTGCTTGAACTGCTGTGCCCTTCCAGCACCACTAATCCAGAATCTGGTTTCCAGCATCTGCAGTCATTGTTTTTACCAATATATTTTGAAAAGGCCGCTCTGCACTCAGGTATGTGACGGCAATATGGTATTACCCTTCACCTGCAATGTACTGGTACCAAAGCCACAAAACCACATTGCTAATGGAATATGGTTGACGTTCCCTCCTTTGTACAATGCATTCTCTCACACTACTTGTTGTTTAACCACAGGACGATTCAGTTTGATTCAAAGCAAATCAAAAACAGAGATCACCGGAGAAACTCAGCAGGTCGGCCAGCATCTGTGAAGTGAAAACAGAGATCATGTTTCACATTCAGTGGCCCTTTATTGCTCAATATGTCAAATGATTTTCAAACCTACCCTTGACACAGGCAGAATTCTATACTTTCTGTAACTTCACTCCCCTCACATCTTGTGTGAGCTTACCAAGTCCAGAAGTCCCATCTCCTGCTATACTGACTCCAAGAATGCCCAATAGATTTGTTAACAGCCAACTTTCTTTTCCAGGTAAAAACAATGACTGAAGATGCTGGAAACCAGATTCTGGATTAGTGGTGCTGGAATAGCACAGCAGTTCAGGCAGCATCCAAGGTGCAGCGAAATCGATGTTTCGGGCAAAAGCCCTTCATCAGGAATTCCTGATGAAGGGCTTTTGCCCGAAATGTCGATTTTGCTGCACCTTGGATGCTGCCTGAACTGCTGTGCTTTTCCAGCACCACTAATCCAAAACTTTCTTTTCCAGGTTAAATGCTTGAACATAAATTTTTTTTGACTCCCATTCAAAACCAAAAGCTTAATTTCAGTTCTCTTAAAATGCACTTTGAATTCCTTGTTCCTTGCATCCTTTATGTCCTGTGATATTCATTTTCTTTTCAAAATAAATGAATTTGTTATGCAAATCTACGTTTGAAGATCTCCAAATTGGCTTCTGTGCAACCACAACAGTGAACCAGTCCTGGCAAAGTCACAACTTATAATTATTTTAATTAGCCTGTTGTGACCTATTTCTGGAGCAGATGGGACTTGAATTCAGGCCTTCTCAATAAAGTCATAACCTATATACTCTGATTGCTATCAGTTGTTCTCAACATCTTTCACCTGGACTGACTTTGACAGTCAGCCAATGTTTCTCCTTATGTGTCCTCTGTGTTTAAGGCTATCATTCAATATTGTGTCAATGCAGTGTCCTCTACATTGACAGAACTAACTGTAGAGGGGGTAATTAATTTGTGAAAGTTCCTGCTCTGTCTGCAAGAATGATCTAGAGTTTCCGGTTGCTTGCCATTCAATAGATTATCTTGCTGTCATGCGAACATTTCTGTTTCTGTCCTAGGTTTACTGCAGTGTTCCAGCAACACCCAACACAAGCTGGAGGAACTGAACCTCACTCTGAATTCTGAAGAAGAGTCATACAGCCTTAAAACATTAAGTCTGTTTCTCTCTCCATAGATGCTACCAGACCTGTTGAATTCCTCCAGCATTCTCTGAGTTTGTTTCAGGTTTCCAGAATCTGCAGCATTTTGCCTTTATTAACTATTAACATTTACAACAGTCAACAATGGCTTCATGTCATTTATTCTACTCTTAATTCAAGATTCTTATTGAATTGCAATTCCACCATCTGCCATGAACATGGCTTATGATATATGAACAAATGATTTTAACCTAGGTCTCTGGATTAATAGTCTAGTAATAATATCACTAGAACACTGCCTTCCCTTTATTATGTTATGGGAGTTAACAAAAATAATATCTCATTGGGCCAAAGACCCTGCTCGAAGCAAAAATCCACATTACAATGGCAGATAATTTTCTACACTTTCACCTCCCTGGACCCTTCCACTGTCTCTGTTAGCACACTGCTTACCAAAATCCAACTCTGAGTGAAATACAATTTTCTTTAAAAATGGAAGATTACTGCATAGATTCTATACTACTATTGATTCCTTTCCTTTATTAGACTATTCACTTTCTCTGTATCCCATATGAACATGGGCTAGGCTTCTATTTCAATATAGTCTCCTTCCTTACAACTGTCTGCTTCCATCTCTGTCTCATCTCCTTATCTGCTAATAAAACCTTGATTTGAGTTTTTATCATCTCCAAAATTGACAATTTCAAAGGAAACCATCTCATCCTTCACCCTCCTCTCATGCAAAACTCTGTGAAAGGAACCTTATCCCACTGCAAGTTCACCTGTTCACAGCAAGTGACTCTGAATCTAAGACCCTATATTACCTCCAACTTACAATTCTCACCTTCACATTTAAATACATGATGTGAAAGTGCCAGTGTTGGACTGGGGTGGACAAAATCAGAAGACACATGACACCAGGTTGTAGTGGAATGATATTATGTTCATGTCACATGTGACCCCACCACACTGTCTTGTACCTGTAAAATCTTCCTTACTGTCCTGTTTTGACACCATCACCTTGATAAATTGTTTTGACCTCTCCACCTTAATTAGTTTGTACAGTTCTGGACTACTTATAACTTTGGTTAAACCCTTAGCATGCGATTCTTATACTATCATGCTATTTTAGTCATTTGGTTTTTCTCCAGCACCATCTTATTTTTAATTTTTTGTAATTATCTCTCTGCTTCATTTAATTGGATTGTAGATCCTCCCTTCACTTGTTATTCAGCTGTTGACACTTTACTCACACCGAGAAAGTGAGGACTGCAGACGCTGGAGATCAGAGCTGAAAATGTGTTGCTGGAAAAGCACAGCAGGTCAGGCAGCATCCAACCTGCAGGCGAATTGACGTTTCGGGCATGAGCCCTTCTTCAGGAATTGCTGAAGAAGGGCTCATGCCCGAAACATCGATTCTCCTGCTCTTCGGATGCTGCCTGACCTGCTGTGCTTTTCCAGCAACACATTTTCAGCACTTTACTCATGCCATCTGACACTTTTGATCACCTACAGATAGTTATCATATGATGCTCCACCATTCACACCATTTGTATGATCTTTTGATCTCCTTACCCTTGATCGCTCTACCTACAAATTCTGTCATGACTTGGAGGTGCCGGTGTTGGACTGGGGTGGACAAAGTTAAAAATCACACAACACCAGGTTATAGGCCAACAGTTTATTTGGAAGCACTAGCTGATAGAAGCAACCACCTGATGAAGAGGCAGTGCCTCCTTGAAAGCTAGTGCTTCCAAATAAACCTGTTGGACTATAACCTGGTGTTCTGTGATTTTTAAGTTTATAAATTCTGGGTCTGTATGCTTCTCTCTTGCTTCACCTGATGAAGGGGCTACACTCTGAAAGCTTGTGATTTCAAACAAACCTGTTGGACTATAAGATGGTGTCATGTCACTTCTGACTATGTTTAAATCTGTTCATGCCTTTACTCCATCCGCTCTCTGTAATTGTCTTCAATCCTACAAAGGCCAGGACTTAGCATTCCTATTCTAAGCTTTTTATCAACCTCTCAACTATTCCATTCTTAACAACAATTTTGCTGCCAAAGCCTGATGCGCTGAAGTTCCTCCCTGACAGTCCTGCCCTTTATGCCCCACTCTTCCTTTTGTAAGGCTTTGTCTAATACATACCTCTTTGATCAAGTCATCAATTACTGACGACCGAATACCTTTTCTTCCAGCTCTTTGTCCAAGAAGGTTTTGGTACATTAAAGGCACCAAAAACAGTTGCTGTGTGACCAGAAAGAATAGTTTTTCTCAAGTATATAAAGATAATGAATGAAGCATTTGGGCAACAACAGTCCACATTACTGCAAATGTGATTTCTGCTAAGCAATAACTACACCAGGGTATGAGTCATTCTTCCAAATCTTTTTGAGATATTTCAGTGTTATGTGCATATTCATCACTGTGAAATATTTTTTGGTATTTGTGAACAATGTTTCACTTATATGAACTGCCTTGAGTGTTGCGTAGGCAGTGATTGATTCTGTGTGGGAAGTCTGCAAGAAGAATTGCAGATTTGCACTTGTTACTGTAGAAGATGATATGTATTGTATACATATACAGACTTTTACTTGGCCCAAGTCTTTGGCAGTTGCACCATACTTCCTAAAATATCCTTGGCATAACTCAGTATGACAATAACTTTGACATTAGTTTTATATCAATGACATCAAATTAAATACAACCCCATGTCAAGAGGATCACAGAGTCCTCTGGTAAAATGTGAAAGGGACAGAAAGCCAAGTGTTATTTTGATGTTAACAATCTAAAATCTGATTAATCTATATTAATTTATCTGGCAATTAGTCATTTCCTCGACAGCTTTGAGTTTCAATGGTACAAAATGAAAATTAAATTTAATAAGAAATCAATTCTATCAGTAGTTATTGTGTAACTTAGTGGCACATTAGTAAACTGTTATTATGATAACTAACAAAGCTCTTACATGTTACTTTGTCTTAACTTGTGAACTTTTCTTAAAATCCTTCTTGCCACACTAACATATTTGCGTTATTTTTAATGAATCTTGGCTGAAGTGATTCTATTTCTTACGCAATATGCATACAGTTGATCAAAGCTATGAATCTACACTACAAAATATTCACTTTGTTCTTATTTTAACATCAGTAGAATTGAACCTAACTGGTGTGTATCTACAGAAAATAATGCACAATATCACTGTGGTCTATTCCTAATGGATTAGGTTAAGTCAAGTTAATTATTTAGTCTGAGTTTTTAATATATTCTTTTCTTAACATTCAAACTTATTTTACAATGAGGGATTTGTACCATCCAGGGAAGGCAGCGGATTAGTAATAATGTCACTAGATTGGCAATCTAGGAGCCCCAGGCCGATATTCTGGAGACGCCAGCTCAAATCCCATTATAGCAGATGGCGAAATTTCAATAGTTAAAATTCTAAAAGGAAAAGCACTAACGTAATAGCAACAATGTAACCTCGGTCCTATCGATTGTTGTTCAGGGAAGCAAATTTGCTAGTCTGACATCAATATGGTTGACTCTTAACTGTCCAATGGACAATAGATGTTGGAGATTACCACATCCTGTGAATACATTTAAGAAAGAAGTAATGATGCTGGAACTGTGAACCTGCTATTTTGCCTTGTATGGAGAAAGCACCAAACTAGACATGGAGAAGAGCTGATGCTAATCCTAAGCAAACCTCAAACACAAAATTGAAGATTTGAGTGATCAATTTTCATTTTTCAATTAGAATGCTGATTCTTACTGGTTACTCTGTGCCCATATTCCTTTGCTTATTTTGTAAGCATCATTTCAAATGTTGCTTCAGCCATATTATATAATTAGGATGGTTTATGTGATGAATAGGTACTACAAATGCTCATCAACGAAAGTTAAAAATCTTTGAATTATATCAAACAGATGATGGTGAATTATTTAAGGTTGCTTTGAAGTTCACCACTTAGAATGTCCTTTATGGTGTTCCCTCCTTTCTGCATACAGGGGAACGTGCCGAGTTTAATAAAAATGAACAGTGAATTTCTACTTCTATATTTTATGCAGATCCTTCAAAACAATAAATAAATAATGTTTCGTTAATGGAAAAGATCAGTGTGCATCCTTACAATAATCCAGACTTCTCTTTTTAATGTCAGGTTTCTTCATTCAGTTACACGATTTACACCGGCATCAAACTCTCACACTATTTCGTTTTCTATATTAATTCAAATTATTAGACATTTTGATATTTTCTAACAAACAAAATTTGAATTGTCAGGATTGGTCTGTGAGAATTCCTTTGCTGAATTTCACTGATCTATGCTGAAAACCGACAATTTAAGTTGTACATTTACAGAGATTTAAATCTGGAAGGCAACATGTGAGTCAATTTTAAATATATAATGTGTCTTTGCTGGAACAAGCTGCTCCTAGATTTGTGCTTAGGTCATGGTATTTTCTGAATGTTTGTTTGTCAGTTTGAGACAAACCACAAGCAGTTTCACCGAGAGATCCTGGCATTTCTCATCTAACTTAAGAGACACTGGTGTTTGGCAAGAAAAGCATGTATCGGCTGACATAGTTTCCTGAAGTTAAATTGTGGATTTTAAATATTTACTAGTAAATTTCATCAAATGCTAAACCGATTAATCTATTAGCGAGCAATCGGATTTGCAGAAGAAGTGAACCTAACAATCGCCTCCAATTATTTCATGGATGCTGTTTGGGTTCTTAAAAACTCTTATTTTCAGAATTGCATTACCTCAAAATAACATAAAATGATACTTTAATTTCAACTTATTATGAGCAACAGATAAATATTTAGATGTTATGCTAATGCAATAGCCCTATGAGTTGACATTCTGTCACAGATTAAAAATAGATTGAAAGGCACACACATCTTTTTATTGGAAAGTTAATTACTTTAGAATTAGGATAACCTAGTACTTTGACAGTAAAACTGTCTTGGTTATAAATTTGCTGTAAAATAGTCGTTAATTCAAAACGCTCCAAAGTTTTTTTTTGAGCGGATGCATCTGGTTCCATCAAGAAACTACGCTCGGTCAATGCACAGGGACTCTCTTGTCTAATCTAAGAAATTTGCAACAAGCTAAGCCACACTCAGAGAGCTCAACACCAATTAATCAATCACTTAACACTGCTTGGAATACTAAAAGCTGTTTGCTTTTTAGATTTGACTGTATGTCATGAACCTAGAGTAGTAATGCATTCTGGGAATTTGAAACAAAGCTCTACATTGCAGTACATTTGACATAGCATGCAGAGAGATAATCCTTCCATATCAGTAGTTGACTGCACTGGGATTTGGAAAGGATTGTGAGGTCTACGGATTCTGAAGCTCATTAAAGTAACTAACCATTTCAAAAGTTCATGAGTTTCAAGAAAGCTGAATTTCCACTTTGCATTGTGTAGTACTGACATGAGGGGCATATTTACAGTTATGGCTAGTTTTCTCGAGTGGTTTCAATATGTTTTCCTGTACGCTCTATTGGAATATTACATAAAGGAACAAATAGCCTCTGTTAATTCTTGTCATTCAACATTTTTTGTAGTTTACTGATCAATGAAATTTCTCAGCATGATTTTCCTAGTTGCATGGATCTATATAGTTATGTGCATGTGAGTGGCACTAGCTCTTCTTTACCCCATTCTCCAACAAACTGCAAGAAAAATAGATGGCATAACTGAACTCAAGAAATTGATGTAATCTCTTCCCTTGCCAGTGTTGGTCTGCATTACCACATCAAGTTATGTGCAATGGACTCAACTGTCAGCATGTCATAGAGTCATAGAAATGTACAGCACGGAAACAGACCCTTCCATCCAACCTGTCCACGCCGACCAGATATCCCAACCCAATCTAGTCCCACCTGCCAGCACCTGGCCCATATCCCTCCAAACCCTTCCTATTCATATACCCATCCAAATGCCTCTTAAATGTTGCAATTGTACCAGCCTACATCACATCCTCTGGCAGCTCATTCCATACACGTACCACCCTCTGCGTGAAAATGTTGCCCTTAGGTCCCTTTTATATCTTTCCCCTCTCACCCTAAACCTATGCCCTCTAGTTCTGGACTTCCCGACCCCAGGAAAAAAGATTTTTGTCTGTTTATCCTATCCATGCCCCTCATAATTTTGTAAACCTCTATAAGGTCACCCCTCAGCCTCCGACACTCCAGGGAAAACAGCCCCAGCCTGTTCAGCCTCTCCGTGTAGCTCAGATCCTCCAATCCTGGCAACATCCTTGTAAATCTTTTCTGAACCCTTTCATGTTTCACAACATTTTTCCAATAGGAAGGAGACCAGAATCGCATGCAATATTCCAACAGTGGCCTAACCAATGTCCTATACAGCCGCAACATGACCTCCCAACTCCTGTACTCAATACTCTGACCAATAAAGGAAAGCATACCAAACACCTGCTTCACTATCCTATTAACCTGCGACTCCACTTTCAAGGAGCTATGAACCTGCACTCCAAGGTTTCTTTGTTCAGCAACACTCCTTAGGACTTTACCATTAAGTGTATAAGTCCTGCTAAGATTTGCTTTCCCAAAATGCAGCACCTCGCATTTATCTGAATTAAACTCCATCAGTTTCCTAATTTAAAATTCCTCCAATGTCCAATGTCTTCTCATTTAAAATTCCTGTGATAGAAAATTCCGAACTCTTAAAATCTCAACTGACAAATTAAACAAAGATACAGAGTGATTACAGAGACAAGTTCCACGTGTAAACCTCTTAGCGTGTGAAAAAACAGAAAATCATGAATTTGATAACACAACTAGATCATGCTGGGAAGATTCAGTAGTTTTTTAGCAATCAAAGTGCCTGGATTTGCAATGAAACTGTCAGTTGTGAGTCTCAACTTTTGTTGGGCCTTACCATATGGCAAAAAGTAAATTGTATAATTTCCAGACATTGTCTGGTAAAGAAACTAATCTATTAAACTTAAGATTATAAAGCAAATGAAAATTGTCTAAATTACAATACACAGCATAAATATTAGCAAGCCACACAACATACTATTTCTTCAATTGGCCATTTCAACTCCTCTGAACAAACTGTGGAATATGAAGGGAGGGGACAGATGGATGATGGGAAAATTTCTCACCTTGTGTCTAGCAAACCGCATTACCCAAGATACACTTCGGCAGCACGTATCATATGACAGCTACATGCTACCAGTTAGAGGTGCTCCAAGCCAACATAGTAATTGTTCTTTGTGCTTTCAAAGATGTTAAATGTTATAGTGTGCCATATAAGGAGAGTATAACATCCCAATTTCTTCATCATAGAAGTTGATGAGGGTCGAGCGGTGGATGTGGTGTATGTGGACTTCAGCAAGGCATTTGATAAGGTTCCCCATGGTAGGCTCGTTCAGAAGGTCAGGAGGAATGGGATACAGGGAAATTTAGCTGTCTGGATACAGAATTGGCTGGTCGACAGAAGACAGCGAGTGGTAGTGGAAGGAAAGTATTCTGCCTGGATGTCAGTGGTGAGTGGTGTTCCACGGGGCTGTGTTCTTGGGCCTCTACTCTTTGTAATTTTTATTAATGACTTGGATGAGGAGATTGAAGGATGGGCCAGCAAGTTTGCAGATGACACAAAGGTTGGAGGTGTATTTGACAGTATAGAGGACTGTTGTAGGCTGCAGCGCGACATTGACAGGAATCAGAGATGGGCTGAGTGGTGGCAGATGGAGTTCAACCAGGATAATTGCGAGGTGATGCATTTTGGAAGGTCAAGCTTGAAAGCTGAGTACAGGATTAAAGACAGGATTCTTGCAGTGTGGAGGAACAGAGGGATCTTGGTGTGCAGGTAATAGATCCCTTAAAATTGCACCCAAGTGGACAGGGTTGTTAAGAAAGCATATGGTGTTTTGGCTTTCATTAACAGGGGGATTGAGTTTAACAGCCATGAAATCTTGTTGCAGCTCTATAAAACTTTGGTTAGACCGCACTTGGAATACTGTGTCCAGTTGTGGTTGCCCTATTATAGGAAAGATGTGGATGCTTTGGAGAGAGTTCAAAGGAGGTTTACCAGGATGCTGCCTGGAATGGAGGGCTTATCTTACGAAGAAAGGTTGTCTGAGCTCGGACTTTTTTCATTGGAAGAAAGAAGGAAGAGAGGGGACCTAATTGAGGTATACAAGATAATGAAGTCATAGATAGAGCCGATAGCCAGAGACTATTTCCCAGGGCAGAAATTGTTAACATGAGGGGTCATAGTTTTAAGCTGTTTGGCGGAAAGTATAGAGGGGATATCAGAGGCGGGATTTTTTACACAGAGAGTTGTGAGAGCATGAAATGCGTTGCCAGCAGCAATTGTGGAAGCAAGGTCATTGGGGATATTTAAGAGCCTGCTGGACATGCATTTGGTCACAGAAATTTGAGGGTACATACATTAGGTTTATCTTACGTGAGGATCAATGGTCAGCACAACATTGTGGGCTGAAGGGTCAGTTCTGTGCTGTACTGTTCTATGTTCTATAGAAAGTTCCAACCAGTTACCTCCAGTTTGCACAGAAATTCATCAGCCATTAAAGAAGGTATCAGCTCTGAATAAAAGAGAAACTCAGTCTGTATTCTTGTTTCAACATTAGCAACGATGGAAGTTTTTCTGGAAAAATGGCTCTAAGCACATCTTCTGCAATGTTAGTGGCCTTGGTATGTCAGGCTGGCTTACACTTACACATAGCAATTTCATGTCAATTTAGTACTGTCCAGTTAGGATTGGTTACATGACTGGTGCTCATTAGTGTTCTTTCCACAGCCCATTTTAGACTCATTTATAAATATTGATTCTCCTAATACAGAATATGCACCTTGCAGATTAGATAAAGCACTATTCAGAGTGCAGCTGGAATAGTGTGACCAGTTTTGGGCCCCTTATTGAAGGAAAGATATATTGGCATTAGAGGCATGTGAGAGATGGCTGTCTAGGTTGGTACCAGGTACAGAGGAATTGTCCTATGAGGAGAGGCTGAATATGTTTGGCTAGTACTTGTTGAAAATTAGAAGAATAAGAGGTGACCTTATTGAAATGTACAAAAATCGTAGGGAATTTGACAAGACAGATGTGGAAAGGTTGTTTCCCCTTGTAGCAGTGTCTAGCACCAGAGGGCATGATCTAAAAAAAAATCAGATATTTAAGACAGTGATGAGGAGGAACTTATTCTCTCAGTGGGCAGAGAATCGGTAAAATTCTCAATCATAGAGGACATTCATGGTTGTGATATTAAGTTACTAAAGGCTGAGAGATTTTTAATTGGTAAGGGAATCAAGGGTTATGGGTGGGAAAGTGGAGGTGGGGATGATCAGATCAGCCATGATCTCATTTAATGGTGGGATGGACTCAATGGGCCAAATGGCCTACTCTGTTCCCATCTCACACGGTCTCACTCACATATGTTACAATAATTAATTTTAAAAACCATTTTGAGGAAACCTACACGAAATAAAATAACTGCACATCTACTTGGAGGATTTCCCAAGGACTTTTACAATTTAAACAACAACTTTGCCTCACGTGCAAATATATTCTCACGGAATACAGATGAAATCAGGAGTACGTTGCAGTTCCCAAGCAGGATGACTTAAATTCAGTCCCACTTGAAGAGCAAAAATTCCCATTTAATTTTAATAGTCATTTAATATAAATACGAGCATGATTTGCCATGAGAAGTTGAATTAGTCATTTGTTTGAATAGCTAAAAAATAGTCAATGTATATTGATCTTATTCGAGCACCAGTGGTTTTTGTTTTATTCTCTTTGAACATACCACTAGAAGGCTTTACGCTTTCTAGTATATCAACAAGCTTTATTACAAGAGATAAAATAATAAACCTGACAGGGTTTAAAGTTATCTGTTATGATAAAATAATCTCTATTTATTGCTCTTTCATCTTTGAAATGTCCATCCAGTTTGTTCCACCCTGCTGTTATTCCAATCCATACCTGTATCACCTTCGGGTTTGATTTGTCCGAGCTAAACTTCTTGTGTTTTCTTCATAAGTTGCAAACAATTCCACTGTCCATTTTCTTATGCATTGCATCATACTAATTCTTTGCAATCTTCACCAGTTCGCATTCTTCAATATCAATCCCAAATATCATCCACATCCCTGCACCAGGTCATTTCAGTATCTCTTTTCAGACCTCTATCTCAAATTCGACACTTCACATTTTGTTCACTGTTCTTTATACTTATTCATTGACTCCTTCATCAACCATGCACCTTCCTTAAATCTGTCCTTAAATGTCTTTGAATTTTTTTATCATTTTATCATTTATTTTTAATTTCAATTATTTTCTCAAAATACTTTACCTTCATCTTTTAATTCTATCCATCTGCTTTTGTGTGGCATTTGATTTCTACTTTGCACTTCTCTGCACATTATCACAATCTCAGATATCTTTCTAATGTGAGGAATGATTTTGCCAACTTCAACTTAGATTTGTACAGCATCCATACAGTGGAGTTGTCACTGAAAGTTCAAGACTATAAATGTCTGGAATTTGTCACCAATAAGTCCTGAATTCTGTTTTAGAACAGGGTCTTCCTATTTCAAGGACAGCAATTCCCTCTCCCACATGATCAACAACGCTCTCTAGCGTATCACCTCCACTTTCTGCACCTCTGCCCTCGAAACC
Source organism: Hemiscyllium ocellatum (assembly GCF_020745735.1). Taxonomy (NCBI): domain Eukaryota; kingdom Metazoa; phylum Chordata; class Chondrichthyes; order Orectolobiformes; family Hemiscylliidae; genus Hemiscyllium; species Hemiscyllium ocellatum. Next base: position 17,942,501 of record NC_083417.1, on the reverse strand, counting down.
CACCCATCCAATTGCAAAAAGTATAGAACCCCCGGTCCTCACCTTCCACCCAACGAATCTCCAGATACAGAGCATTATCCTCTGCCAATTTTTGCCACCTTCAGTCTCGCCCCATCAGCTATGGACGACCACAAAGTTAGATCCTATTCCAAATTTGGAAGACTGTGTGGAAAAAAGTGGGATAAACAACTTGTATTTCAAATAGCACATATCTAGAGGATACTGACAGGTACCTTTTACCCAAAAGAGCGAAGGAAATTTTGGCTTTCATGAGCCAAATGGACAGTTTAAAGTCATGCCATTTGGTATGAAAATTGTGCCAAGCTATGTTTCAAAAGCTAACCAATAAAGTCATTAAACCAATTGTGGTGTGCGTCAACAATCTGGTGATTTTTAGTCACACATGGAAGGAACATTTGGAGCATCTATCTGAATTGTTCAGTAACTTTAGGAGGCAGGTTTAATGATAAACCTGATTAAGAGTGAGTTTGCAAAAGACCAAGTCATGTTCCAGGGCCATATCACTATACATGGACAAATGGTGCCATGGGATGTGAAAACAAAGGTTATTGGGGAGTTTCTTACCATCAATGAAAAAGGAAATACTCTGATTCCTGGGACTGTGTGTTTTTTTCTCAGACGTTAGTACCAAATTTTAGTTGCTCCACTGACTGACTTGTTGAAGAAGTACAGAAACCTTCAATGGATGGAGAAATGTCAGACGACATTTGAAAGCTTGAAAGCTGCCCCTGTGCTGGCCAAACACAAAGCCATTCAATGTGGCTATCAATGAGAGTGATGTGGGTATCAGTGTTGTATTCTTGCAAGGAGCTGGCAAGAAGATAGCAAGACCAGTTGGGTATTTTTCTAATAAACTGAATAATCATCAACAGAAATATTTCACAACTGAGAAGGAGACCTTGAGTTTGGTGTTGGCGTTGCAATATTTCAACACTTATATTGCCAATAATGTGTCTGAGGCAAATGTGTTCACTGATCATAACACCTTAAGGGTTTTGGGAAAATTTAAGGATAAAAGTACCAAATTGGATCTTATTATTGTAGCCATTCAATTTGAAACTTACATATGTTGCAGGACAACAGAATGCAATGTCGATGCATTGTTGTGACGTTGATGAAGGAAAATGGAGGCATTCAGGGGCGGGAACAAAACGGACTACAATGGACTGTAATAGTGAATGTTTTCTCTGTTTAGTATCAATGTAATGAACATGTGTTGTAGTGTACTAATAGCATAATGGTAAAGGCTTTTATAAATAAAGACAACTTTGTATATTGACGGTTCCTTTTTTTAAGGCAGGAGGTATGATAATATTTTGGCTTTAAGAGGTATATTTTGGATGTGGTCAAGCTCCCAAAGAACCAGGATTTTAGATTGAGCTTTCTGCAGATGCTGGGGTCTTGAATCTGGATGCAGAAGCTCTTATTTCTCTCTCAGTGACAGCTAAAAGCTGGGGTTCATTTCCTGCTGCTAGAACTGCATGTGTGACCAACAATTTTACTGAATTTGTCTTTGCTAAGGGTGTGTTTATAGGAGGTTACTATATTTAAGCATTTCGATGCAGTTACAGTTCAGCCAATTCTTTCCTTCATTGGTATAGGGGTATGATTCATATTCAGGGTGTTCAATGGTGTAGTCATGTGAGAGGTCCCAGGTCCAAATCCTGGATAAGCACTCATTTCTAGGGTGGCACAATGGCTCAGTGCTTAGCACTGCTGCTTCACAGTGCCATGGACCAGAGTTTGATTCCAGTCTTGGGCGACTGTCTGTGGAGTTTGCACACTTTTCCCATGTGCATTTCCTCTGGGTGCTTCAGTTTCCTCCCAGATGTGCAGGTTAGGTGAATTAGACATGCTAACTTGCCCATAGTGTTCAGGAATGTGCAAGTGAGGTGCATTAGTCAGGGGAAATGTAGAGTAAGTAGTCGGGATTGGGTCTGGGTGGGTTACTCTTCAGAGGGTCACTCTGCACTTGTTGGGCCAAATGGCCTGCATCCACACTGCAGGGATTCTATGATATTTACAATGATATAATTTGTCTGCATTTTAACTATGATGTAAAGAAAAAGTCTGCTTTGCTGAATGTTGAGTAGTTTGACCAATTGAATTGCATCTGGAACGCAATGCTTTGCACTCATTTGTTTAAAATAAGAAAGAAATAGGGTCTAGGCTATTCTCTGAATATATTTAGAGGGGATTTGGTCTGGTCCATAACAATATAAATGTTTAAAAAACACTGGTACTAAGATAGACATTATTATAATTTCAGTTGTAATATGAATACGGGAAAATTCTGTCAAATGATTCAATTACTTTAAATTGCTTGAAGAGCTCTAAACTACTGTATAGTATAACTTCAAATGAAAAATGATTGATAGAGCCAGGTAATTGGCTGTGTATCCATAACAAAAATGTTTGAAAGTTCGCCTATTTAGTGGATGTATGGCAGGTTAGCCCCACTTGAACTAAACAACTTTGTCATTCAACACGACTGGTCAAATTCTTGTGCTACCTAATGAGGTAAAATGAAAAGAAAAGCTGATAATGTCAACATAGTAAAGTGCCTATTTAACATGAATTCAATGTAATTCAAGTGATATGGATAAAATTTATACTGTACAGAATTTTAACACTTATTTTGTTAACTTTGGTGTTCCTTTTCATGTGTGTAAGCAACATATTTATACTCAAAGCACATGGTGATGTACTCAAAACCCTGTTTCGACTTGAGCTCCAATGGTGAATGGCTAACAAAGTTGCATACGCCAAAGGAACATCGACCAACAACTGACAAAGAATTTTGGAAGAATATTTAGTAAATTCCCCAATTAGCAGCTGCAGTGCAGACTTTGCATCAGGGTTAATTCCTTAAACAAAGTTATAGGCTGTGTGTGACAGATGTTCTCCTGCTATGAGGACAATATGAATGAACTGGCTCACTTATGAATAGTAGCAGATTTGTATTCCATGTGCTTGCAGTCAGGATAGACTCTGTTGCTGAACAATATTAGACATAAAAGCTTGTCAATAAGAGCAGAATGCCACTTTCAGAAAACCAGTCTGTGAAGACTTACTTTGGCTGGTTTCTTTACTGTCCTTTATTTTGAACAGACAAGGGTACTTATATTTGACACTCTTGAGGAGTAAAAATTTAAGGATTAAATGTTCGTGCAGCGCCCCCATAAGGACTGAAATGAACTGCTCCCTCTAAGGGAGCAGTTGAAATGTTGAAATGTTATGTGTGAAATAACACATGAGGCAGGCATCTCGCTATTTGAGCTTTGCTGTGACTATAAATGTGATGTGTGCACTGGGAGAAATAAATCCATAAAACCACTGTACTTTCTTATGTTGTTGATAGGATTGCTTCCAAACCAATAATTTTTGGATTTTAAAAAGGACCATTGCCAATTACATTTATGTATTATGGTTTTATGTGCATTTAAGAAATATTGCAGATTTAAAAGGCTGATTGAGATAACAAAATCATAAAGATTTGTGCTAATGCAGAAAGTGTTCCTTGAATGAAATTAGCAAGTTTAGAAGCAAATCACTTTTGACAAGAATCCTGAATTATTCTAGGTAATACATTTTCCAGTGTCAAGCACTATTGTTGTCTTAGCCTAAAATACTGTCCAGCCAGCTACACACCTAAATGAATAGCTATTATATAGTATTATATTGTAATAAAGGAATGTAACTTTGTGAACCTTTTGTTTAAATATGTTGGTTTATACACAAGATGATAACCATGCTTTAATTTAGCTTCAATTTTCTGGAAGGTAGACATTTTTGGAATGTAATGACCATTTGCATCTATATTTATTTTACCATGTTTGATTAATCATTCCCTAATTCCTTTATTCACTTCATGCTGGCACATACATGATGAACTCACAGGAGGATGAAGATACTGCTTTTGCACTGATGGAATCTAGTTTGTTGATATGAAATCAGCAGTTGGAAACAACTCTGAAGTTGGACATGTAGCTTAAATATTTGGGATAAAAGCTACCTTCTTTGGTAGCTGTGAATGTGATTGCACCAAAGCTAACTATGGCAGTCACATTCTAGTTCATGGTTTTAGAAGACATTAATCGATAAACTGGTTTCTAATTTTGCACAGTTGACGGGTTTAAATAACATAATTCAAGATCTAAAAGCATATGCAACGTGAGCACTTGAGGCCACATGGAGGTTTTCTGAGATTGGAGTATCAGTATATTTCTGAGTGCTGTACTAAAGCCTTCTGGAACAACTACATGAATGAGCTGAGGTAACACTTTACTTTGTGTGGGTGATTATTTATTGCTGATCATTTAGGGAATGAATTAACATTTGCAGAATGTACTTTTTTAGTATCTATAATTAACATATGTATTCCCAGGTCACATATAGCCGTGGTATGGAGCATGGCCCAGATTCAGCTTTGCAGCATCAGAAATGTATCAGACTAACTATTTCCACCTTCATGATCTCTGAGCAAGATTGCCAATAAAGCTATAAACAATGCTATTGATCCCACTTTTCAGTAGGTAACTTATCCCGTTGTCTGTGACTGAATTATGCTAGGATATGAAAACTATTTGAAGAGACTGCAACTAAAATTAAAAGCCAAGAGAAATAAAAGACTGCATTGTGCAACTTCAATAGATGCATATATCAAATGTGTATGTACGTCAAGTGATAGTTCCCAATTTTTTAAAGAAAAGTGATGGCAGTTAGCAAGAATGCTAACATAGAATTCTTCAAACTATCAAAATGGGGGAGATCGTGATTAATCCAGTCAGAATTAAAAACAGCTTCTGACCAAGATGTTGATGGAATGATTGTCCAAAGCTATTGTCAGTTCTGGTTAGCTTCATAATTAGGAATTTCTAGTATCTTATAAATAAAATGAGAAATTTAGCTGTTGAAATTGAGGTGGATTTTGTGGTCAATTGTCATTTGTTATACCCTCACAATTTTTCAGCTGACGTACTTACAGACAGATTGTGGGTTGTAAAATAAATCTCTCTCCCAATTCTCACCACTTGTCCATAAGCAGTTTGTGATTTAATTTTTGGCCTTCTTAAACAGGAGGGGAATATTGCTCCCATTCTCTGCATTTGTGGATTCTGACTTTGTCTGGATCAGAAAACACTGTGATAAAGTTAAAATGAAGTAAAGTTTATTTCACAAATGCTTAGATGCAATGGAGTGTGGAGAGGGATTCTTAGCAACACAAGCACACTTGCGTCAATTCAACAAGAGATAAAATCAGAAAGGATAAATAAATTATCCAAATAGAAACAAATTAAGTACAAAACAACTGAGGAATGACAGTTTATCAATGTCTTTGCTTTCAAAATGGAGTACTGAAGTCTAAACTGAAGATAGCATTTTGGAATTCCTTTGTCGAAAATGATTGATTGGATAGTCAATAATCGAGGAGTTCTATACAATTTCTTGCCTTCAAAAATGTTCTGAGCATATATTGCTAACATACAACCCAGGGATACGATAGGGGGATGGGAGATGAGGAAACTGGTGAAATTGACATTGACGCTGTGTGGTTGGAGGGTCCCAAGGTGGAAGATGAGGAGTTCTTCCTCCAGGCATCAGTTAGCTTGGATTTGGTGGTGGAGGAAGCCCAGGACTTGCATGTCCTTGGTGGAGTTGAAGTGGGAGTTGAAGTGGTTGGCCACAGGACGGTGGGGTTGTTTGGTGTATGGTTCCTTGAGATGTTCCCTGAAATGCTCTACGGGTTGGCGTTCTGTTTCCCCAATATAGAGGAGACCACATCGAGAGCAACGGACACAGTAGATGAAGTGGGTGGATGCGCGGGAAAATCTCTGCTGACGTGATAAAATCCTTTGGGGCCTTGAATGGAGGTGAGAGGAGACCCAGAAAATGTTTTGGGGACATGGGTTCGAACCCTGCCATGGCAGAAGATAAAGTTTGAATTCAATTTTAAAACTCTGGAATTAAGAGTCTAACCGCTAATTGTCAGAAAAACCCTTCTGGTCACTGATGTCATTTTGGGGAGGAAACTGCCAACCTCACCTGGTCTGGCCTACATGTGGCTCCTGGCCACAGTGTGGAAACAGGCCATTTTGGCCAAACAAGTCCACACTGAACCCCTGAAGAGTAATCCACCCAGCTCCATTCCCTTACCCTTTTACTCAATATATACTCCTGATTAGTGCACCTAGCCTACACATCCCTGAACACAATGGGCAAGTTAATATGGCCAATTCACTAAACTGCACATCTGTGGATTGTGGGAAGAAACCAGAGCTCCCAGAGGAAGCTCATGCAGACATAGGGCAAATGTCCAAACTCCACACAGACAATCACCCGAGGCTGGAATCAAACCTGGTTCCCTGGCATTGTATAGTTGATTGTTAACTGCCCTCTGGGCATTGAGGGATGAGCAACAAATGCTGGCCTAGCCAACGATGCCCTCAGCCTATGAATGAATGAAAAAAAAAATCTGGGGGCAAGCTGAACCTTCTGACTGAGTCACACAAGAACTCTTCATGTCTGTTTAATTCATGAAGATTATAGGTTTCTTTTCAGCAAACTGGCAGTGCATCAGTTGAGAAGCTGTATAACTTAGCAATCCTGGGCTGTTAGTTGAGGTCAGCCACAAACAAATGCACTGATGAGAGCAGTTTTCCCTGTAATGTGCTGGGCTTTTAACCCTAATACTTGTGCATTCCATGATGGGCGAATGAAATGTACTGCCACTCCAGCCCACAAGCAAAGATCTGGTAGATGCCCATGACAGGAATTAATGTATGAAAGACATGTCTGCCATTAGTCAGGTGGGATTCAGAGCCAAAATTCATTCTTCAGTTCCTGGAATCTGAAAGCATTTTAGAACTCCTCTATCCTGTCGCATTTTCACAGAATCTCCTCCCTCTCTCCACACCTCCCTCTGACTTGGATGTTGGGGTTTCTCAGTCTCTCGGCCTCTCCTCACTTCTGCTCACCACTTCTTTGTCCAGAATGCTTTCTGAGCAGGACGTTCTGGAGGGAGGCATTGAGTTTGTCGGCAAATTGAAGGATGATTTTGGAGCCATTTAATACCACTTGTCTAGTCATTCTGCTGCAGCTGATTTTGTAGAATTATTAAATAAAGATTGACCCCCAAAAGATATTTGACGCTTTGTTTTATTTTTAAAAACACCGCTTTTCAAAGGAGTTTGTGAAAGTTTTCCTAAACCTGATATGAAGCTCAGGAGTACAGTGAATTGTGAGGATGATGCTCGGCAATTTCAGAGAGACATTGACAAGTTGGCCAAATAGGGAGTCACCTGGCAGATGAATTCTAATGCAGAGAAATGTAAGGTAATACATTTTGGTAGAAAAAACATGCAAAGTTAATACAGGCTCAATCGTACAACTCTGAGGGGAGTACAGGAGCAGAGGGGACCTTGGGGTTCATGTGAATGATTCTCTGAAGGTGCCCAGGCAAGTTGAAACAGTTATTATGAATGTTTATAGGAGCCTTGAGTTGATAAATGGAGGTATGGGTGTAAAAGCAAGAAAGTGACGTTCCACCTCTGCAAATCATTGGTCAGACCACGTTTGGAACACTGTATTCAGTTCTGGGCACCTTATTTAAGGAAGGATGTTAAAGCCCTGGAGAGTGTGCATAGGAGATTTGCTAGAATTGTATGAGGAAAGAGGAATTTTAAACACAAGACAGGATTTGTGAAATTGTGCTTCTTCTCTTTGGAGCAGAGAAGATTAAGAGGTGACCTCCTTGAAGTATTCAAAACTATGGACAGTTTTTACAGAGTAAAGGAGGGTATTTTGTTTCCATCAGTTGTTTATCAGTAACTTCAAGGTTATAATTTCAAGGTTTCCAGCGTGGGAGGTATCAGTGAGATGAGTAACGCCTTGACTCAGTTGTTAGAATTTGGAATGTGCTGCCTGGGTGGGTGGTGGAGATGGATTTTATGGGAGGTTTCAGAAAAAGAGCTCACTTGAAAATGATGAACTTAGAGGGCTACAGAGATAGGCTGGACAATTGAAACTTACTGGGCATGTTTGCAGGGGCCAGTACAGACATGATGGATCAAAAGATTGCCTTCTGTCTTGTAAACTTCAATGATTCTATGTTTTGAGTTCTTTTTGTTGTTTTTTTGAGTCACACTGCGTCCATGAAGTCTGCACCAACAATAATTACCACTAAAGGCACACTAGTCCCAATTTCCTACATTTGTCCCATATCCTTAAATGTTATCATATTTCTAGTTGTCGTCCAAATATATTTTAAAGATTGTAAGGTATCTAGCCTCCACTACCTTCCCAAGCAGTGGCATCCAGATTTCCATTGCCCCCTGAGTGATTTTTTTCTCAAATCCCATCTGAATCTCCTGCCCCTCAACCTTAAACAATGTCCCTTTATGATTGACCCCTCAACCAAGGGGAAAACTGCTCCCTAGTCTCCTTGACCCCACACCTCATAAACTTACACACCTCAGTTATGCCTTCTTTGCTCTAAAGAAAACAATCCAAGTCTATCTAGTCTCTCCTTTTAGTTCACTGGCTCCATCCCGGGCAACAGCTTGCTGAACCTCATCTGCACCCCTTCCAGTGCTGCATGTGCACTAACTCCAGGCAGAGGACTGAGAACAATGAAGACAGTCAAGATAGTGACATATTCAAAATTAGCTTTACTTTTACCTGATGTTGCTTATTCCATTGAGTAACTTAAGTTCAAAGTTGTGCTCGACACCTCCCAGCTTTCAGTAAAAAAAATACAGCTTTCTTATAGCAAGGGACTAAATAACAATGATGCCAGCTTATGTAGCAACTGTTGTGTTATTTTTTTCCTATGAACAGCTACAAACGGAGATTAATTTACCATAATTTTCTAAGTGCCATTTACAGATGAATTTATTTAACTGAAATTCTGAACATGGTAGCACTGGCAGTTTTTGAAACTCTATTGCAGTTACTGTATTTTACCTTCTTCATAAATATTTGTATACCGTCTTAAATTTATTTTCCTGTTTTCATAGCTAAATACTACCTGCTAGTATGACCTGTTTATAGAAACATATCTCGTAGTTTAGTCAAGGTTTTTGCAAGCAATATCTTTCCATATTATTATTATTTTTGAAAATTTCTCCTCTTCCATTTTTTTTCGAAAGTATTTTCACCACAGCTTTGGATTTCAGCCTTTGCACAATGTGCCATTCTTCATTCAGGAGCAGAGCGCAGACAGCTCTGTATCAGACCTAGCTTATGAGCTGAGCACACTGGTGAGTGCTGTTCACATGGTTTGATTTTCTCTCCCCCCCAGTACCCCCACCCCAATATTCCCACTAGCTTTTGCATGTGACAAAAATGAATAATGTTTAACATTGATTATGTAACTACTAGAATGAACTTTTTCTTGATAGTTTTAAAAGGCATGGATTAATAGTTTCATTTGAAAAATTTTCAATGGGCTATGCAGTGTAATTTTAGCCATTTATATTTTGACAGTTTATGGGTCCTCCAAGTCAAAAACTTAATTGCAGTGATTTGAGTATAGTTCCATGGGCAAACTGCTACATCTTATCAATTGATTTTGGTTTTGGTGATAGAGTCATAGAGTCATAAAGTTGTACAGCACTGAAACAGACCCTTCGGTCCAATAGTCCATGCTGACCAGATATCCTAAATGAATCTAATCTCTTTGCCAGCACTTGGTCCATATCCCTCTAAACCCTTCCTATTCATATATCCATCCAGATGCCTTTTAAATGTTGTGATTGTGGTAACTTCCACCACTTCCTCTGGCAGCTCATTCCATACACACATCACCCTCCACATGAAAAGGTTGCCCCATAGGTCCCTTTTAAATCTTTCCCCTCTCAACTAAAACCTATGCCCTCTAATTTTGAATTCCTCTACCCTCAGAAAAAGATCTTGTCTATTTATCCCATCCAGGCTCCTTATGATTTTATAAATTTCTATCAGGTCACCTTCAGCCTCTGATACTCCTGGAAAAATAGCCCCAGCCTATTCAGTGTCTCCCCATCATTCAAACTCTCCAACCCTGGCAACATCCTTGCAAATCTTTTCTGAACCTTTCAAGTTTCACAACTTCTTTCCTATAGCAGGGAAACCAGAATTGCATGCAACATGCCAAAACTGGACGAACCAATGCCCTGTGCAGCTGTAACAAGACTTGTTTCTGGAGATTTTAATTTTATCTTATTTGCTTTAAAAATATGTGTACTAAGTGATGAGATATTTGAGGGACACCAGGCTGGCAGACCCAAACTGTTGAAACCACTCTAAATGAATTACTGATGAAGGAAAATAGAATTTAAGTGTCACAGTGGGTGGCTATCCCAAAGGGTTTCTGCTAACTGTAACACAATAACAAATGAAGATAGACGTCATAACTCTAAAGGTTCACTTTGCACTGGCTGCAGTCCATGTGGTATCTTTCCAGAAAGCCTTAGGTGGCACTGAGTAGAGTTTGCTGACTATGTCGATATGTAATAAAGGTTGAAGAGATATTTGAGTTGTTTATTGTCACCGAATGTCCTTTCTCCGTTATGCAACCAATGTCTGTCTAATTACCAGTTGTAATGGAATATGCACTTGTCTTAGGTCACTCACTGGCTTATAACATACCAAAAAGTAGTCACATTGCTAGTCAGGCATCTTTACTCAGACTCTTGGGAGCTGTACAGAATACATCCGCTCATTACAGGAACTCATGCAGAACTCTACTGTCTCCACCCAATTGGGTCAATATAATATGAACATTAACTCCTTCTCTACCATTACATTACCCGACAGTTTACATGACAGTTAGTGCAAAGCAGCACTTATGACAGTCTATCTGTAATAAATGTGTCTTGTACCTTTTAGCATTGGTATATTTCAGGTGACTCCATTTATAGTATAGTCACAACCATGTTGTGAATTGAAGTACTTTGAAACAAGATGGTTTAATTAATTTATTAAATATGCTTTGCCTGTTTTGACCACTATTAGGTTTCACATATATTTCAAGCATTGACAAGCAGGGCATTCCACGCCCTTACCACTATCTGAGTAAAGAACCTGCCTCTGACATCTGTCTTAAATCTATCACCCCTCAATTTGCAGCTATGCCCCCTTGTACAAGCCGACGTCATCATCCTAGGAAAAAGATTCTCACTGTCCACTCTATCTAATCCTCTGATCATCTTGTACATCTCTATTAAATCCCCTCTTAGCTTTCTTCTCTCGAATGAGAACAGACCCAAGTCCCTCAGCCTTTCCTCATAAGACCTTCGATCCAGACCTGGCAACATCTTCTCTGCACCTTTTCCAATGCTTCCACATCCTTCTATCATGGGATGACCAGAACTGCACACAAGACTCCAAGTGAGGCCGCACTAGTGTTTTGTACAGTTGCAGCATGACATCACAGCTCCAGAACTCAGTCCCTAACCTAACACACTATTTGCCTTCTTAACAGCACGATCACCCTGGATGGCAACTTTCAGGGATCTATGTACATGGACACCAAGATCCCTCTGCACATGCACACTACCAAGAATCTTTCCATTGACCCAGTATTCTGCCTCCTGTTATTCTTCCCAAAGTGAACTACCTCATATTTATCTGCATTGAACTCCATTTGCCATCTTTCAGCCCAATTCTATAGTTTATCCAAGACCCCCTGCAACCTGCAAAATTCTTCCACACTGTCCACCAGTCCAGTGACTTTAGTATCATCTGCAAACTTACTAACCTATCCACCTATGCCTGTGTCCAAGTCATTTATAAAAATGACAAACAGCAATAGTCCCAAAACAGAACCTTGTGGCACACCACTAGTAACTGGCAAGTTTGCAAGGAAACACCAAAAACACACAATGTCTGTGAGGAGGAATTTCCTCAAGTCTCATAGCTAGCAGTTGCTACATAAATTTCTTATTGTTCACTTATAAACAATAATTTTTTAGAGTGGCACACATCAGTTGTGTAGTATCTAGCAATAGTTTGAGATAAATAAGCCTGTAACTGTAAGAAACCTTCAAGAGTTGGAGAATCCAAAAGATAAAACTTGATTGAGACATATTCTGTGGTCTGGACTTTGTGCAAGTCATAGCAGGACCATCAGTGTCCACATATGCTAAACAGCAATGTCTATTATCTAAAAATGTGCAGCTAAACAGAGAAATCAAGAAATTGCTGTACAAGTTGTCTTTCTGCTCCAGAAGTTTCAGAAGAAAATGATACCTCATGAGATGCCGAGCATTCAGCTTTATGAAAGGTTCTGAGGTTGGGTGACCTATGTAATAAGTATCCAGCAGATATATCAGAAAACCCTAGTGCTTGCCCATTTGGGTGAGAACAAATTGTTAATGGCATGATTAATCTATTTTTACTCACTCATTGAACGTGGGCATAGCTGGATGGCTTGCATTTAATACACATATCTAGTTGCCCTTGAGAAGGTGGTCATGAGCCACCATCTTGATCAGCTGCATCCCACATTCTGTACAGAGACCCACAATGCCCTTCAGAAGGGAATGTCAGGATCATAACATCGCAAAGGAACAGGAATACATTTTCAAGACAGGATGGTGAGTGGCAGGTGGTTCACATGTATCTGCTGCCTTTGCCATTTTAAATGGAAATGGTCTTGGGTTTGGAAGGTGCTATCTAAGAATCTTTGAATTTCTGCAACAATCTGTAGATTATGTGCACTGTTGCTACTGAGTGTTGGTGATGGATGGGGTGGATGCTTGTGAATGTGCTGCCAATCAAGTGGATTGCTTTGTCCTGAATGTCCTCAAATTTACTACAAACCGACCGACTCCCACAGCTACCTAGATTACACCTCCTCCCACCCTGCCCCCTGTAAAAACTCCATCCCATATTCCCAATTCCTCCGCCTCTGCCGCATCTGCTCCGAGGAGGACCAATTCCACTACCGACCAACTCAAATGGCCTCTTTATTCAAAGATCACAATTTCCCCTCTGTTGTGGTCGACGACGCTCTCCACTGCATCTCCTCCACTTCCCGCACCTCCGCCCTTGAAATTCGCCCCTCAAATTGCCACCAGGACAGAACCCCACTGGTCCTCACCTTCCACCCCACCAACCTCCGGATACATTGTATCATCCTCCGTCAATTTCGCCACCTCCAAACAGACCCCACCATCAGGGATATATTTCTCTCTCCACCCCTATCAGCATTCAGGAGAGACCACTCCATCCATGACCCCCTCGTCAGGCCCATACCCCCCACCAACCCAACCTCCACTCCCGGCACCTTTCCCTGCAACCGCAAGAAGTGCAAAACTTGCGTCTACACCTCCCCCCTCACCTCCCTTCAAGGCCTCAATGGATCCTTTTATATCCATCGCAAATTCACCTGCACCTCCACACACATCATTTACTGTATCTGCTGCACCCGATATGGTCTCCTCTACATTGGGGAGACAGGCCGCCTACTTATGGAACATTTCAGGGAACACCTCTGGGACACCTGCACCAATCAACCCAACTGCCCCGTGGCTGAACACTTTAACTCCCTCTCCTACTCCACCAATGACATGCATGTCCTTGGCCTCCTCCATCGCCAGACCCTGTCCACACGACGCTTGGAGGAAGAGCGCCTCATCTTCTGCCTAGGAACCCTCCAACCACATGGGATGAATGTAGATTTCTCCAGCTTCCTCATTTCCCCTCCCCACACCTTATCTCAGTCCCAACCCTCGGATTCAGCACCACCCTCTTGACCTGCAATCTTTTTCCTGGCCTCTCCTCCCCCACCCCCTCTCTGGCCTATCACCCTCACCTCCTTCCACCTATTGTATTCCCAGTGCCCCTTCCCCAAATTCCCTCCCCCCTACTTTTTATCTCAGCCCACTTGGCACACCAGCCTCATTCCTGAAGAAGCGCTTATGCCCAAAACGTCGATTCTCCTGCTCCTCTGATTCTGCCTGGCCTGCTGTATTTTTCCAGCAACACATTTTTCAACTCTTGTCCTGAATGCTGTCAACTTCTTTGTGTGTATTTGGAGCTGCACCCACCCAGGCAAGTATGGAGTATCCCATCACACTCTTGATTTGTGCCTTGCAATTGTTGGAGAGTCAGGGGATGACTTATTCACTGCAATATTCCTAGCCTCTTACCTGCTCTGGTAGCCATTGTGTTTATGTGGCAATTCCAGTTGAGTTTCTGGTCAATGGTAACCCTCAGGATGTTGATAGTGGAGAATTCAGTGATTGTAACCCTATTGAATGTTAAAGGGCAGTGGTTACATTGTCTCTGATTGGAAAGGGCCATTGCCTGGAATTTATAAGGTGTGAATATTATTTGACACTTGTTAGTCCAAGGCTGGATATTGTCCAGATTGTTTTTATATTTGAACATCTGACCTGATGATGGGGGAATGGTCATTGATAAAACAGATGATGATTTTTAGGCCCAAGGCACTACCTGAGGAACCCCTGCAGAGCTATGCTGGAGCTAAGATAATTAAGCTCCAACATCCTCAATCATCATCCCATGTGGCAAGTATGATTCCAAGCAGCTGAGAGTTTGCCCCCAGATTCCTATTGATTTCAGTATTGCTCGGGCCTCTTGATTGCACGCTTGGTTGAATATGCCCTTGATGTCAAGGGCTGTCACTTTCACCACATCCCTTGAATTCAGCTCTTTTGTCTGTGTGTGAACCAAGTCTGCAATGAGCTCAGGAGCTGAGTAGAACCAAACCTGGGCATCACTGAGCAGGTTATTACTGAACAGGGTGCTGTTTGGTTATGTTAAACAACCAGACTGCCCCTGCAATTAACTGTTACAATTAATTTTGTCAATCTCATTTCTTCAAATTATAATTAATTACGTGGCTAGTGCAACCCTTGAGTACTGCTTCAATGGAGATGTGCTGTCATCTTGCATTCATCAGAACACAATGGCAAGAATACCAAATCTCAAGCGATCTCAAGGAGCAAATCTCAAGAAAGTGCTGATGTATTCATCAGAGTTCTTTGATTGGTAGATGCGCTGCTAAGGTGAATGTATCAGAAACAGTTAATTGTCTAGATTTTATTTAAATTTACTGTGGTCACTGTCATGGACAATGCTCCAGGGAACAGCTGCCTCAAAGCTTCTGTTCAGGTCCAATGTGTGGACGTATACTTCCTGTTTGCAAACAATAGGGCTCTGAGTGTGAATATATGTAGCTTCTAGCACTTCATAAATGAGCCACACCATATACCTTAAATTGATTGTTCTTCACACTATCAGGACTATTTAGCAAGTGTCATCTAATTATGGAATCACATAGCATGTTGGGTATCTGAATTTTGGAAGCATGAGCTGCTCAAGTATATTCAGCTTTCTGTCTGTTGTGAACAGCCAAAGGGACATGCTGTCTGATCCACCAGCTACTGACACATATCAATATTGTACCTGGAATCTTACTGTACCGGTATTCATAAACCACATTACTCTTTTGTGTAGAAGTCAGAATGTCTTATTTGTTCAATGGCAGCATCCTGTTATTGGAGAATCACTTGTGCTGCCTCTGTATTGTCGCACGTAAACATCGCCATTATTTCTGAAAGTGGGTGGATTGGGTTTTGGTTGGAGATTTTGAAAGTCTTAACATCTCACCCAGCCTTCATCTAGGTCTGACATTTAGAATGAGGCCCAGCATGTCTCAGTTGCAGAGGCTCAGATCCCCATTATATGGTTCCAAACTGATTTGGCTTTCTAATTGTCCTCTAAAATTAAATAAAATGACCTCCTGACTATTGGAATTTATATTGGCTAAGCAGCCAATATGAAAGTTATCATGCATATGTTTATAATTGACACAAATAATACATGCATCTTTGTACAGAGCGTTTCTTGTGGAAACATCAAAGCCATTTATAATATAAATTACTTCTGAAGTGGAGTGACATTATTTATGTGAACAACCAAAAAAGGAATGACATGAAAGATGACTAAGATATTGTTTTTAAATGGTTTATTATACCAGGGATCATGTTTTAAAAATAAGATAAAGGTGAGCACAACTTTATTCTCTGTTCCTCAAAAGGCATTGGAAGCAGTCTTTTGAATATTTTTAAGGCAGAGGTGAATAGATTATTGATAAGCAAATGGGTGAAAAATGAGGGGTAAATAGATTTGTGAAATAATCAAATCTGCCATAATTTTAATAAATGATGTCGCAAGTCCAAGACTCCTATTCTTGCTTCTAATTTTTATGTACATATGGATATTTGTATGCAAGAAATATTTTAGTAAGGTGCAAATTAATGTTTAGTCATGAGATAGGCTGGTTATCAGAAAAAATGGTGAAGTTGAAGCTAATTTTATGAGAACAAAGAAGAACTCTAATTATGGTACTGAAAAAGATAAAGGGCTGTTTAGAAATAAATCAAAATTAAAATCTTTTCACAGTTCAGAAAGCACAACTTTAAAATTATTATTCAAATTAGTCACATTTCCTTTGTCTGGAAGGTTATATGATGTGAAACCCTAGAACAAAAACAGGGTTGGATGTAGAATCCATCCTAAAGCCTCTTAAAAGGTGACTGGAAAAATATTTCAAAATGAAAAATGAATTGAGAAAAGGTTGTGGAATGGAATTAAATGAATAGGTCTTTCAGAAAGTTAGCACAGATGAATCAAATCCTTTTGTGCAAAGTTTCCTGATGGAACTGAGGGAATGCTACAACATTAAATGAGATATGAAAGCAAGGCTCCATCTTCCCTCCCAGGTGGATGAGCAGGATCATGTAGAGATATTTTAAGAAATAGCAGAAGAAAGCGTCCTAGTACCCGACCATTTTTTTTCCTCAACCAACATAATTAAAATAAGGCTCTTTCGCATTTGTGGAGGGGGAGGTGATGGTCTAATGGTTTTATTGCTGGACCGTTAATCTAGAGCCATAGGTAATGTTCTGGGGATCCAGGTTTGAATCCTGCCATGGCAGATGGTGGAATTTGAATTCAATAAAAATCTGGAATTAAGACTCTGATGTTGACCATGAATCCATTGCTGACTGTTGGAAAAACCCATTTCGTTCACTAATGTCCTTTGGGGAAGGAAACTGCCATCCTTTCCTTGTCTGGCCTACATGTGACTCCAGACTTACAGGAATGTGGT
This sequence comes from Hemiscyllium ocellatum, assembly GCF_020745735.1. Lineage (NCBI taxonomy): Eukaryota > Metazoa > Chordata > Chondrichthyes > Orectolobiformes > Hemiscylliidae > Hemiscyllium > Hemiscyllium ocellatum. The sequence goes on along the minus strand of NC_083417.1, from coordinate 17,925,355 downwards.
TAATTCTTAACTACCATCTAGGCAATTGTGGGTGGGCAATAAATTCTGGCCTAGCCAATGACACCCATATCCCATGAAAGAATTTTTTTAAACATTGTGGGATCTTGCTCTTCATAAATTAGTTGCTGCATTTTCTCCATTAGAGAGGTGGCTAGCTTTCAATGGAATTACTTTGTTGACTGTGAAGTACCATCAAAGCCTGGCTGAGATTGTGATAAATTAATGCAATTATATCTCCGTCATTTCTAAAATCATTATGGTATTAGGAGACATGGGCCAAATGCAGATATATGGAGTTGGGTCAAATATCACTCATGATCTCATGTATAATGGAATAGCTCAAGAGGTTGAATGGCCTACTCCTCTTCCCATGTTTCTAAAATTCTAAGATTCTCTCCTAAACCCTCACCAGAGGCACAGAAAAATGAGAGCTGTATCTTCTCCTACCCAAAATGATCGTTCAGTTTGCCCCACCATTGGTTTTCCTACAAGATAAAGGTATGATTAAAGATCACTTCTGTTCCCTTTGTCAAAACAAAAATAGTGGCTGAACTATTTTTTAGCCCAAAAATAGAACTCAAATTCTATAAATTCATTGCTTCACTGCACATTTTTTTAAAGTTCATTTGTGAGAATAGGGTATTGCGGCTCAACCAACATTTATTGTCTACCTTTAGTTGTTCTTGAGAAGGTGGTGGTGAGCTGCTTTCTTGAACCACTGCAGTCCATATGTTGTCGGGAGACCCAAAATGCTGTTATGTAGAATTTAACAGAACTGAGTTGTAAAATAATGATTAGCATCTCCCGATAGTCACCTTCAAATTCAAGATGGCTATTTCTGATCCTGAGGTCCTTCATTTTCAAACTACAAAATTATGTTCTCTAACCTTACTGAAAATGCTAACAAATTGCTGAAACATTGATTTAAAATTTTTAGATGTTGTACATTAGTAGGATATAATAATGATGGTAGCATTATGAAATTATAGCTCAGAGCAGAATATCATGTCCATACATTGATCAATGGATCCTTTACAATAAAAATTAGGACGAGAGTCATTGAATTCATATTCTCATTGCCCGTCTCTGAAAACTAATGTTTGGTTTGGTATTTCTGAGAGCACTGTGTTGTATTATTTGTTAAAAAATATTTTCTGGCATTTATAGGCATGCTTTCCTTTACACTGGAATTCCAACTTCCTAAATCAACTATAATTTTACTTCCTTCTCTCTAACTCCTTCCAAAGCAACCTCTTAAAATGTTGACATTGTGTCCTTCATGTGCCTCAAATTGAAAAAGCAGAAGCTGTAAACACTGATGTTACATTCTGAGTAGTATTCCCAGCTTGTTGCTGCTCCGTTTATTTTTCTACTTTTAACCACCAAGGAATAGGTCTTAATTTTGCTCAAAGTTTTGCATTTGTTCTGTTTGTAGGCTTGCAGCAGCAGGATTTGTGAGTTGACTCTTTGGCTAAGTCCGAATCGCATGAGTGTTTTGGTGGGATTTCCAGTGTGAGGCCAAACAAGTTCTCTCACCTTGTCTTACCAAACTCGTCTCACAAACTATTTTGGTGGCCCTATGCAACCCTTGTGCCTGATTCAATCACCATCTTAGTACACAAGTTTCCCGAATAACATGCCACTCAACAGATGTCCACCAAAGACATGCATTCATTGCATTTGTGCTTTCCTTACATATCTGTTGTGCATTTGGATGAACACTGGCATTCTGAAACTGCCCTGCTCACTTGGGCCTAGATTATCAACATTTTGGAAAGTGATTCTCAAACAGGAACTGGGAGATAAAAACTGAAAGAACGACACGGTGGCACAGTGGTGAGCACTGCTGCCTCACAGCACCAGGGACCTGGGTTCAATTCCAACTTTGGATGACTGCCTGTGTGGAGGTTGCACATTCTCCCAGTGTCTGCATGGATTTTCACTGGGTGCACTAATTTCCTCACATGGTCCAAACTTGTGCAAGTTAGGTCAACTGGCCATGCTAAATTGCCCATAGTGCTCAGTGATGTGGAGGTTAGATGCGTTAGTTATAGAAATGCAAGATTGTAGGGGACTAGGTCTGGATGGGATGCTCTTTGAAGGGTTGGTGTGGACCTGTTGGGCTGAATGGCCTACTTCTGCACTGTAGGGATTCTAACTGCAGATTCTGGAAATCAGAAACAAAAGCAGAAGTTGCTGGAAAAGCTCAGCAGGTCTGGCAGCAATGTGGAGACGTGCTAGTTAAAGGGGTGGTGCAGAAGAGAGCTGTCCTCCTCCTGGAGGTAAGGCAGAGAAGGTCAGAGCAGGAGACCCTGGCAACTTAGTCCGAGAGTGCCACCCAAATCAGTGCCATTTCAATGGTCCAAAATAATGGCAGCAGTGCTGTGGAAAGATTAATAACCTTTTCTGATGTGACATGGTAAGTGCCACACTCTTTTCTGGGTGTCCTGCTCTAGCACTTCCATGGACCCCAGCAGGTATGTGGAACAGTCCATCTTCCATAGTTACACTGGCATCATTCCCTACCTTTTCCTCTGCTACATTGATGACTGTATCATTTGTACCTTCCACGAGAAGGTTGAACAGTTCATCAACTTCACAAACACCTTTCACCCTGACCTCAAGTTTGCCTGGACCATCTCGGATATTCCCCTTCCTGGACATCTCCATCTCCATTTCCAGCGACCGACTGAACACGGACATCTTCTTCAAATCCACTGACTCCCACAGCTACATGGACTATACCCGCTCCTCCCATCCTCCACTGTAAAAACACTATCCGATACTCCAAATTCCCCTGCCTCCACCTTATCTGTTTCCAAGGAGGACCAATTCTACTGCAGAACTTCCCGGATGGCCTATTTCAAGGACTGCAATTTCTCTTCCCATGTGATCAACAATGCATCTTCAGTGCATCTCCTCCACTTCCTGCATCTCTGCCCTTGTCCCTACCCCTCCAACCGCAACAAAGATAGAACTTCCTGGTCCTCGCCCTCCACCCACCCTCTGGATACATCGCATCATCCTCCGCTATTTCTGCCACCTTCAGCTAAACACCACCACCAGAGATATATTTCCCTCGTCACCTCTATCAACATTCTGCAGAGACCATTCCCTTTGCGACTCCCTCGTTAGGTCCACGCCCTCTACCCCCCCCATCAACCCACCCTCCACTCCCAGTGCATTCCCTTGTCACCACACGAGGTGTAAAACCTACGCCCACAACTTCCCCCTCACCTTCATCCAAGGCCCCAAAGGATCCTTCCACATCTGGCAGAGATTTTCCTGCACATCCAAACACCTCACTTAATGTGTCCGTTGCTCTCAGTGTGGGCTCCTCTACATTGAGGAGACAGGATGCCAACTCACAGGAAGTTTCAGGGGACACCTCCGGGACCCACGCACCAAACAACCCCACCACCCTGTGGCTGACCACTTCAACTCCCACTCCACCAAGGACATGCAAGTCCTGAGCCTCCTCCACTGCCAAGTCCTAGACACCTGATGCCTGCAGGAAGAATGTCTCATCTATCTCCTTAGGACCCTCCAACCAAATGGGAACAATGTCAATTTCACCAGATTCCTCATCTCCTCTCTCCCACCTTATCCCAGATCCAAATCTCCAACTCAGCATCCCCATTTTGAACTGTCCTACCTATCCATCTTCCTTTCCATCTATCTGCTCCACACTCCACTCCAACCTATCACCATCAATCCCCACCTTCATCTACCTATCACCTTCCCAGCTACCTTCCCCCCAATCCCATCTCTCTCCTATTTATCTCTCAGCCCCCTTGCCCCCCCTCCCCTCCCCACACATTCCTGATGAAGGGCTTATGCCTGAAACATCAACTCTCCTGCTTCCCAGATGCTGCCTGACCTGCTCTGCTTTTCCAGCACCACTCCTTTTGATTCACACTCTTTTCTCTGCCAGCTCACACTCACGCCAACTCTGATACTCCACTCATCGCCAGTCAAGGTTCATGTTCTGCCTCCTTCACTATTGCCTGCAACTCCAACTCCATACAGTACTAACTGTGCATGCCCACTGCACTGCCTACTCACTACCTCAGATAGCCTTTCACCCAACTGCACCAGCAGCATCAGCTGTGCCATCCACTTCCACCACACTCAATCTCTCCCTTTTGCATGCAAAGAGTGTTTTCTGCACCTTTCACAAACTACTCGTTCCTTAAATCTCCAAAGGTCTCTTCCATTCGTTCTTCTTATCAGCCAAGAACCAGTTCTAACAGTCATCCTATTTAACTGTTAACAAAGTCTTTTCCTGCTCTTCATAGCAACTGAATCGCTCATCTCTCTTTTTCTCACTCGCTGCATTGATATGTATGTGTCTCTATCTGAAAAAAACAGCTGTGCTGGTTCTGCGTCGAAGTATAAAAGCTATTATTTAGTTTTCAATAGGCTTTGGCTTTTTTTCATGACAATCAGATCAACAGTTGTTTTTAAATATTCTTTCAAAGTGTTGGCTGGTCTTCCTTTCTTGCCCTCCAGTATAGTTACCCTCCAACTGTTTGGCTTCTAGACAGCATTAAGTCAAATGCCTTTTGCCAAATGTGTTTTGAAATTCCATACATCCACCAACTTGATGAACTTCATCAAGCCTTTAAAGAAAACTGTCAAATTAATTAAATATGATTGGCCTTTAACAAATCATTGCTGATTTTCACCAATAGTCCCATGATTTTTGAAATGGCAACTGATTTTATCTAGAATTATTGCTTCTGAATGTTTTCTCATCACTAATATCAGATTGACTGAACAAAGTGTTATCCTTCTCTCCATTTTGAAACAAAAGAGTAATATTTGAACATGTTCTGTCTTCTGGCACCATCTAGACATCCACCACCATAGTGATTATTGAATTACTTCCACAATTACCAACTGTACCTTAGTGGCCAGGATGCATCCTGCATAGACTGGGTGACTTTTGTACCTTCTGCAAGTACTACTCTTAAAGTGACAAGTACAATTCATCTCCAGTTTTAATTTAACTAGGATTTATGGTATTCCATAATAATTCAAAGAAATACTTTCTTGATGTGATCAAATATATGTAATGATCCAGAATTTACTGTTAAACTACTCAGTTCACTAAGGACTCTCATTATCACATATGCACACTTTAGGCATCAACTTCTAGCCAGTGTGTAGCTAAAGTTGCAAATGTGGAAGTTGTTTAAACTTCACAAGCTGAAAGAAAGCAACATCCCACCATCTGATTCCCCATTCAAATACATCAAATGATGTCAAGAAGTGTAAGTGTGACTTAACATTCCACAGTAAATTAAGGCTTATCCATTTCTATCTCATTGTTTCTATCATCCAGTCCAAATTGATACTAGTCAATTGCTTTAGTGTTCGAAATATTTTTTTTCTCTCTATATCTCTTTTCCTCTCTTAACCCAATCTTCTTTTCCTACATTTTAATTGACATCATTTACCCAATTTGGTATTGATTTCATTATTCTACTTCAAGGTTCAGACTCTGGACTCAAACAAAAAAAAACAAATGAACAGTGGACATCGGAAATAAGAAGCAATAACAGAAATTGCTGGGAAAACTCTGCAGGTCTGGCAGTATCTGTGGAGAGAAAGTAGATTTAACTTTTAGGGTCCAGTGACTCTTCTTTAGAACAGAAATGGTAATTCTGCTTTCTCTCCGTAGATGCTGCCAGACCTGCTGAGTTTTTCCAACAAATTCTGTTTTCATTTCAGATTCTGTACGGTTCATTTCATATGTTTTGGTCTGATTGGTTAAAGAGATACAGGTCCCAGAGGCCCTGAAGAGGAAATGGTGTTGTTTCCACTTCCCACTTACAGCTACTTCGCCTGCAAAAAGGCATGGATTGGCCCCTGAACACTAAATTTCTAATGAATGGAAGGTACCAACTATTCATACTGATTATGTTATACAGCATTAATGCAGCTAGCCAAAACCATCATCTGTCAGATTGAAATTACTGTAAAGTAATAAATATGTAGCATTTTATAGTTCAGCAAATCAGTTCAGGATATAATTTAACATCTGTGATGATGAAACTGAATCTTTGGATGGGTGAACAACTGCAAGTAACTGTGTCATCTGTTTTCAGGCAAATCTCTAAGCATAGCAACCTAATGGACAGGAAATTGTATTAAAATATATGACAACGTGGATCAGGAAATAGTCATTTCAACATTGAGCTCTTTCCACAGATTGTGAACATTCTAATGCACTATAGCCTATGCTTACTTATTTAACATGAATGAAATTTCTTCCTTCCCTTGAAAGACAATCTAGTGAAGCAGTTAAAAATATTTTCCACAGATAATACTTCACTTCATCTCCCTCAGTTAAGTGATGTGACACAGACAGTAGAAGACAGAAATGTTTTTGTTCCTTTTGCTAAAGCAAGTACTTTGCAAGGATGCTGGTTCAAATGTGAAATCATGTAAGTGAGGATGAAATGAATGATAAAGTGAATTATCTTAATATATACATTTTTATATAAATGTAGCAGATGAATAGTAACAACATATCATTTTAATTCAGGCACATTCAACAAGCTAATGGCTGAATGTTCACAAATTCATTTTCGCACCCATCTACATATCCATTTTAAAATATTTTTGTTAATTTGTAGGAAATGGGCATTTGTGGCTATGTACATCCATTGCATATGTGCAGAGAAGTGTTTGCAAATGCACAGTTCACCTTTCAATATCCTAACATCCAACCATTATAGACTCCATGTTTTAATCCATCAAAATACAAAGAGAGTCATTTTTCCAGTTGTGCATCCAGGTAACAGGAAATAATAGCAGGGAAAGCAGTTCACAGTGGGCACTATCAGCACTGACACACACACACACACATACACACACACACACACACACACACACTCCACTTTTACCTCGCCCTAACCTGACAGTCCAGTTCCACCCAACCCCCGATGAGGAGATCCACTACATTGAACTTTGCCTCCAACTGTCATCCTCACTCCCTGAACCCCTAATATCGTGCCATTATGATGCATAATACTCCTCTGCACATACTCTATGGCAGCCATGATGGTCATTGTCAACAATACCCATCTTGTAATGAACCTTGCCTTACAATGCTGTCTGCATGCCTTTCAGGCACCTTGTATTTCCCAATATTGTCCATATTCCCATCTCCACAACTGCCTCTCCTTTCTCACCCACGCTGAGCCTTGACTCCCCCACTGCTTTCGACAGTGAAGCTCTCATGGCCCAAACAGGCTCTCTTGCACACTCCTTAATGATCAATGGCTGGACATCCAGAACTATATTTATCCCAGACCTTTGACCAACTTCAACAAGTAGCCCCGAGACATGACTGACCAACACCTGACCACTGGCGTGATGCCATCCAAGACAAAGCAGCCTGCTTGATTGGCATCACATCCAAATACATCCATTTCCTCCACCACCAACATTCAGTGGCAGGGATGTGGACTATCTACAAGATGCACTGCAGATCCTTAGATGGCACCTTCCAAGTCCACGACCACTTCCATCTTGAAGGACAAGGACACTGGAAACACCACTACCAGTAACTTCCCCTTCAAGCCTCTCATCATCTTGTCTTAGAAATGTTCCTTCACTGTTGCTAGGCCAAAATCCTGGAACTCCCTCCCTAAGGGCAGTCTAGATGTACCTACAGCATGATGGCAATAGCATTTCAAGAAGGCAGCTCACCACCACCTTCTCAAGGGCAACCAGGGATGGGCAATAAATACTTGCCAAACAGTAATGCCCACATCCCACAACTGAATAAAACAAACCCTGAATTGTGTGCCTGCCCTGTGCACAAAGTGTCCCTCTTAAAACCTTTCAATGCTAGTTGCTGATGCCCTGCAATATCAAGTCTGTGATTCATACATGGCCTGCAAGTGGATGAATGTGGTTGAGTGCATTGAACAATTGTGTGTGTTAGTGACTGATCAACATTTCTATGCTATTGCCAGTGCAAACATGGACTTGAATGCCAGTATTTTGTAAGGAACAAGCATAATATTTGCATTATTTCTTAATTATAGATGCACAGTTTGCTCTAATAAAATTAACAAGAAAGATTTCCCCAATAATAAACAAGCAACTGTTAGGAAAGCAGCGCCATAATATTATTTACTTTGCATTCAAATTGCTGCAATGATCTGGAATACATTTGCATGATGAAAATATGTGCATAATGTGATTGCTCTGCTGGCACTTTCTTTGAATTTGATGCCATTCCATTTTACAGCATTTCTCCCTCTCAAATAATAGCAATAAAAAGAATCACTGTAAACAAACAGCCTAAAAATGTTATCCGAAATAGAAAATTAAATAGCAAACATCAAAGTTATCATTGGTGTGAATTTCATTTCTCTATTAAATTTAATAGAAGGATTTACATTTGATTCTATTTTTCCTTCATTTTAATTTTTAAAAAATGACAATGAACTTCAAACCATAAGAATTTCTTTTAAGCCCAATAACCTATTACTTTTTTATGCATACTCAGGTTCAGCGATCTGGCTTAATTTACTTGAAGGTGTTTTAAGGTAAACACTTCTGAAGGATTTAAACTTTATAGTTTGTTTATTGAATAATGTCAAAGTTAGATGAGTTTTACAATTGTTGTATGATTGACTTCCTCACACTGTTAACAGTTACAACAAAACCACTTTCAATATTCCTAAATTAAATTAAACAGTGAAAAGTTATAAAATTATACTGAAATGGATGTAGCAGGAAGGAACTGTGGTTCTGAACACATATAGATATGCTATCTTCACTCTAAGTCCTCATTTTATGCATTTGCTTTCGATTAATATTTCATCCAAACTCTGGATTTTAGAATTGCTTATTTCCACCTAAAACTATGTGCAGCTTCACTCAAATTAGTAAGTTGGTCATACTAATAGTATTCATTCATTCTATCTTTGGTGACTGTTCCCTTGGGTCATTTAAAATGGTTGAGTTATATTTTAGAATTGAAGTAAAGTTCAGAGCAAGAAAGCTCTGTTGTTTCCCCTACTGCATGGGAGCACAAACAGCAATCATTCACAATTATTTGCAGTTCTGAATTTTAATCATCCTGTTTGTAGAAGCATGGTTATTGTTCAGAGAATAATTTCAAACATTCCTCAAAAGTCCTTTTATTATTAATTCAAATGGCCAATACAGTGAAATGCACTACGTTCCATGCAAGATTTAGGAGAAAAGCAAGTTTTTCCTGAATTTTTGCATCAGGGTTAATGGGAATAATTCCTCCATTCAGTATTCAACACTGTATTCTGTTCAAGTACAACTTAATGAGAAGGTATTGCATTAACTGCTTAGTAATTGTAAATATTAAAATAAATTAAAATAACAAGAAGCCTGTTGATTCTAATCAGCATTCATGAGAAAATGTGAAATGTAATCTGCAAATGAAAACAATATAGTTCTTTACAAATTACAAAAAGTTAACCATAATTTACTTAAACACTGCCTATTCTTGTTCCAGTATGTCCTTTTCCTTCTTGTTAAAGTTGTAATTCTTTTGTGCATGTTTCTTCAGTATCACTTCTATCCATTCATTTTTAAAGTATATTGTGGGGCTAAGTGCTATAATGCATGAAAAAGTCACAGGGATTGAGATATGCAGTCAACCCATGTCTGATTTTTGCAATGCATCTAACATTTCAACTTGATGCGATCTGCGTGTTGTTGATTTCAGTAATCAGCCACCACCAATCTCATTGTTTACTGGCTGGATGCATGAGCAAGATCAGACATGCGAGTGAGTGATTTGGTGACAGTACCATAAGTGACCAGTGCAACTTAACCCTAGTTGCACTTCTTAATTCTGTGAGACATTGTGGTTGGAATAGTGCTGGCATTCAAGAAGGAAGTGAATCTGACCTGATAAATACCTAGCATTCCCTCAAAATGGAAGGGTTTTGAGTAGAGGTGTTATGAAGGAGGAGAGATATCTTGTATTTGTATGGGACCCAGATATCCTCTAGATACATTCTGAGAAGGCAATCTGAGAAAGTAGCCACGGAGTTCAATGCCAGGTGCCAAGACCTTGATACGTTCAATGACCACAAGTCATTGTCAGCGTCAGTGAATGTATCATCAAAAGTCATATCCTTTGTCTGTACTCTTAGTCTCAGACACTGCTGGCTTACCAATGACCTTTATCATTAAGATACAGATCTAACATTTATATGGCTTGACCACATCCTCAAACAGTACAGCTGCAAGCCTCACTCCCTCAACTCACAGCTTACTCACACTGACGACTATTCAATCATCACTTCACCCAAGCAGATTGCATGATTCACAGTGAAAGAGTTCCCTTCCTATTGCAGAATAAGCTTGCAAAACAGCAAATGTCAAGTGAAGGGAGACAGCTCAACCACATGTCCACTATGTCTCCCTTAAGGAGAAAACTTTGCTGATGAGGAAGGAGCTATTGAAGATTTTGTGGAATCAAGTGTGCTAAGTGGATTAAGTGTCAAAAGAGAAACAGTTCACAATATCATAAGGTCTAAGTTGATGATGAAAATGGACAAGAACCAATCCAGCATAAAAATTGTTAAAAGTGGGGTGGGAGGACCTCAATGGATTGAGTACGGATCCGTCCAAGAAAAACTGGAATCAAACAATGATAGGGCAAAACCACAACAGAACAATGCCCTTAAAGAGAAACATGTTTGAGTGCAGACAAAACTTATTCATACCATACAAAAGGAAAAGGTAATCATATATAGACTCCCTCGATGATGAAAGAGATAAAGAGTTAAATACAAAGAAAGAATGCATTTCAGATGTCAGGTTGAAAATTGGTAACTAGTCTCAATTAGAATATTCAGATGGGAATTGCAAGAAACAATTAAGAGAAGCAAACAGAGAATATGGGAAGGGACTAGCAAAAAAAATATAATTTATTGTGGATATATCCATATAATATATACTCACATAACATATATATCCATATGCATATGAAGAGTAGAGATATGGTTACAAAAAAGGGCATTGTGTTGATTAAGGGCCTAAAAAGTGATTCAAGCACAGACAGAGGATATTTCTAAGACTTCAATTGTACACATCTTTGCCAAAAAGGAAGATGATGTTCCAGGTCTTGGTGATGTACATTAAATCTCCCATCCAGAGTACATTCTGTGTCCTTGTCACACCTCAGTGTTTCCTCCAAATTGTGTTCAACACTGAGAGCACTGATTCACTAACTGATGTGGAGTGGTAGATGCAAGCATGAATCCCGCACTTTTGCACATCAAACAGACACTGACTCCAATGACTCCAGGCATTGTCCTAGCCAATTCCTAGTTACACTTAACATCTAGTGGAAGGCAAATGATGGCACAGAACATAGCTCATGGTTGACACTATCAACATCACGTATTCCCTGGTCACTGAGTATCCTGTTAGAGTCTCCATGCCCCCTTTAACCTTGCTCTACCCTGACAATCCATGTCACACATCACCCTTAACTTTGCCTCAAGTTGTCCTCCCTGCTCCCTGAGGGCCAAGATTACACTTTCAACACATGCTCATGTTTACCCTCAAAGCTTTGACTGCCCCAAAGTCTTCTCAATCACCCCACTTTGCTCCTGTAGCCACCTTTGCACCTTCCATCAAACACCAACACACAGACTGCTCCTCCCCCAGAACCCACCTCCCGCAGGACTGTATTTGTCCCACACGTCTGACTGACTTTGACAAGCAGCTAATGGATGTGACCGTCTCGACCCCTGATCCTATCTTTGAATTTCCCAACTGATGAGATGGAATTCCACTCCGATTGCTTCTGATGGCACTTCAGGAATGACCATTGCCCACACCCCGGACTGGCGGTGACCACATCCCCTGACTGCTTAGCCAGAGTGGATGACCTACCATGGCCAAGCCCCTGGACTGTGTGCAGACTATGGTTGACAATGTCAAGAATGCTGACTGACAACCACTCCTGACCAGTCTTGATTGGACTGAGAACTAGCCCCCATCCACTTTCTAACTTGGCTATTTACTCGAATATGTTCACTGGGCAGCCAGCTATCTCATGTTGTAGGTGTTAGATTATGTGTCTGCACTAGAGAACTCATTAGTATGGCAGCACTGATTATCTTTAGGCCCTGCTTGAAGTAGCATCATGCTAACAGGCCTGGCATGGCAAGACATGGAATGGAATGGCATATATTCTGAGAGCAAACACATATGCACTCAGTGAGCAAGAGCTAAGGGAGAAACGAACAGTGTTGAGATGCAGCTTCTTCCAATCTGTGAGCTGGGTGCTTGTTCCTGCATGCAAAGTTTCCCTGCTGCAGTTTTTTAATACAAGTCGCTAGAATGCCCTGTACTTAAATTCCGTACTTACTGAGTATCCTGCAAGTGTATCAGAGAGATGCCTGAGAGTGTCCCATTCTTGGATGTCAACGTCTGTAGATGAGAGGTGCATGTGGCTGGCACCCATGACTTTTTCCTGTTAGATGCTGTTGCACACAGAGCAAAATATACACTCTTTGCAGCCAGCAGTGAGCTAAAATCCTGAAATTCCCGCTCTAACTGCCATGTCAAGAATTCTGTGTTTAATTTGTTCACAACGGATGAAGATTAGGAAACCGCACTTTAAGAAGGAAAGATCTGCAGTTATCAGTTCTGAGGAAGGGTCACTAGACAGAAATGTTAACTTTCATTTCTCTTCACAGATGAGCTTTTCCAGCAACAACTGTTTTTGTTTCTACAGTTACCAAGAAAATTTATAAGCAATAATACTCCTCAATCGACAATTTGCTGATCCCTCGCTGTTATGAACCAGATCAAACCCTCTCAAAATAAATTAAGCAGATAGCCTAGACTCTGACTTTTTTTTATTTTAAAGGTAAGTTTAAAGCATTGCAGTCCAGTGGCAATTTGATTGATCAAACTACCAGGCTTGAAACAAAACACACTTTATTCATTATAATTAAAATGCAGACAAAATCAAAAGAAATGAAAATAACTATCAAAATGTTTAACAAAATAATAGATATTTTAGCTGTTCTGATATTGTAACATCCCATAAGCACACTCTTGGCATAAAACGATTTCAATAAAAGATTATCTCACATGCAATTCCAGCAGCAGGAAGAGAACCTGTAACAGAGAGAGGAATAAGAGCTTCCACATCCAGCTTCAAGATCCCAGCAACTGTAGAAAGCTAAAACTGAAAGTTCTAGCTCTGTGGGAGCTTGCCCCCACCAATTCAGGCTGCTTCTATTGTTCCAACTTAAAAAAAACTGAGGTCTCACAAAGTTGTTTACTTTATTGGATTTGGAACAGACTGCTCCATACTTCTGTCTCAATCTCTCTTCATTAAAAAAAGGAACGAAGTGCACCTCTAAAAGCCATAGTATCGTCACACATTGATGCCTGGAATAAAATATGTAGCAAGTTGCTCCCGAAACTGAGATCAGCCTTACCAAACCTTATGTGCATTTCTGCCACATTTCCCATCATAGCCCATGTCATTCTGGCCCCTATAAGATTCTACACATTGATTGAAAATGGATGTGGTATACACAAAAGTCTCATCAAATCATTAACCTCTGCACACCTGTCAGAATGACCTTAGAATTGAGTGTGGAAGAGGATCTTATTTTCACCTTTCCCACAGTGGAGGGGGATGTAAATTTTTCTGTATGCATTTCTGACAATGTCATGCTAGCCTTAAAATAGAGATATTTTCATCTAACAATTTGCCTTTAGTTTTTAAATTAGTTAATAAGCAACCCAAGTGATTCATAATTTATTATGTTTTTAGATAGTAAAGGCATCAAGGGATACATTACGAAAGCAGGAAAATGGCATTGAGATAGAGGATCAGCCATGATCACATCGAATGGTAGAGCAACACCAAAGGGCTGAATGGCCTATTCCTGGTTTCTACATTAGAAGGAGCAGACAAAAGACATCAGATTTTGCCATGTTATATTTATAGAATATACTCTGCGATTATTGACCTTCAAAGGGATGTTGTTAATTGAATTTGTAACATGGAATTCAACAATTCTTTTGATCTCACCTCATCACTGAGAGTTACCAAATGAAACATAAAATACAAACAGCAGCTTTATAAAAATTACCATCATGGTTTCATACAATGGACATAGTGTGTCACTTAATGAGTTAAAATAAGCATGAAAATTTAAACTCTTCTTTGATTTATTTAACAACTCAGAACCCTTAGTGATACTTTTGAAATGACTTTGGTTAAGATCATCCCCTTTCATAATATTAGATGTAAACAACACGTTTCTCTTTCATGTGTGCAAAAGTAATGAGAAGCCTTGTTAGTTTGTTTTAAAAAAAGGAAATATTAATCTGCACCAGTGACAGTATAAATGTGCACCATATCCATATGATAAGTTAAAGAAATTCAGGTTTTCCTGTCACTGTTGTGATAAGGATAGCAGTGTTTGTATAACACTGCCCTCCCACACACAGGGTCAAATTATTGAAAGATCTACACCGAGAAAAGTGACAGTAATTATAATCTATTAGCGTTTCTCCTGCTGATCTGCTTAGCGCTCTCATAGATAAGTCCAGTATGGTGCACAGCTACAATTCTGGAAGTCCCAATATTTTTTCTTCCTCCTCCAAACAAATTTCAGTGTACTATTCTGTGAAGAAAATCCCGTGTAAGGAAGTATGGAACAAGTAATATCTCAATGCATTCAAACTATTGCAAAGCGTCTCGTGATCCCAGCTTTATATCACATTGAAAGAATTCCATTGTAAATGTGTGATTTGCCTTCTGTTTGTACCTCAAACCAAGGAAATGAATCTCTTACTCTTGTGCTGCAAAGGTTTAAATAATCAATTCTAGTTCCTTAGGGCATCCTGCAATTGCTGAAAATTTTAGCAGGTTTTTACAACACCAGAAATCTTCTCGCACACTTTATTCTTCATGGAGTTGCAACAGGTCAATGATTTTGTGTTTGTTTTTAAAGATGTTCCAGGAACACCAATTACTCTCTTTCAAAACAGTGTTGTATGTATGGCTCATAATTACAGTTTGTTCCTCTTGAGCAGGTAGGAGATTTTCCTCTAGTGTGGTGCAGAGGGAAACCATTAAAATTACAGTCAAGAGGAATTTCCATTATGTACACTTTTTCCCAAAAAAGGAATGCAAAATTAAATGTACTTAAAGGAGGTTGTTCATAGGTATCTTGCTATTAAACAGAGAAAGCTGCATTTTTCGTATTGCCAGGGACTTTAGATTGACTACTTTCTTTGAAACACCCACATCTGTCTACACCAAACATCTGTGGCTTCAGATTTACAATTTGATGCATTCATTCCGGGGTCATCCAGAAAGATGTATGGATCCTGTTAAAAAGTGAAGTCTGTCAAATGTTCAGTCTTGAAATGTTTACATTGCTTGTGATTAACACTTCGCAGGTGTCAGTATAGACAAAAAAGAACCCTTTGGATACTAGATTTATATTTTATGCAAGGTTGTATTCAGCCACTTTTGTGTTGACATTTATAATCTGTCGAATAAAAATGCTTCATTTTTTAAAAAACCAAAATGAAACCGTTGGTTTCATTTATTTTCTCCTTCTTGCTCTCAATGGGACCAATAATAATTATCATCTCTCATCCGTGTGTATAAAATGAACTCTTCTCTTCTTCCACCACCTGCCCTGTAGCCATAATCACTGTTTAATCTATTTTGCCTAGAATTCCAGATGTAATGGGTCACTAGCAGCTGTAAATCCTAAATAATATAAATAAATAGTAAAGTAATCCTTGATGTACTTTGTATAACCATTGAGTAATTGCTACATTTAAATATTCACCTTAAAATATTCAAATGGCCACCCAGAAGCATTTTTCCATTTTTTACGGTCAAACTTTGTCAGTATGTAGAACTCCGGTTGGGGGTGGGGGGATGGTGAGGGGGTTTCCTGAGGTTCACCTGAACGCATAGGAGGCAACTGGATAATGATCAGAGAAAAGTCTTTGTTGAGTCCTCCTATCTGACTAAATGTCATTTGAACACATGGCTAGAGTCAGTCATGTCTCATTAAGATAAATGTCTAACCCCAGGAGAGGCAAGTTACATAAAAAGAAAAGCTGACTAGTGGAGAGAAAAGCAACAAATTCTGCGACTGGAAAATTGAGAACAAGGTGAGTAATTCTGACAACATGCATCCCTCCCTCAGTCTGCCCTACCCCCATTTATTCTTCCCTTCTCTTACTATCAACATTCAAATGGTCTGGCAACATTAGCCTTCGTGCAACTTATGAAGGTACTTGGCTGCGGCATTAAAGGACTACAGAGTTGTAGATCTGCACAACCTCTCCAGCGAAAATTGTTTTTAACATTTAGTTTTGCTAAGAGAAGAAAAGTGACTGCTTGAGAAACAGAGTGCCAACCTGAGGGATTCGACTGATTCGCTTGCCTCTGAGTGAAGATTTATGGTTTCATTGGTGTTTAACAGCATCAGACATAGAGTCATAGAGATGTACAGCATGGAAATTGGAGAAAATCCTATTTTCCTTGTCAAGTTTTTTAAAAAAGACACAATACACACAATTCATAGATGTTCTATAGAATGTTTATCATCTGGATCCAAATAAATCTTTAACATAGAATCATAGAGATATGCAGCACATCTTGTCTATTTTGACCATATATCCTAAATTAATCTCATCCCATTTGCCAGCACTTGGCCCATATCCCTCTAAACCTTTCCTCTTCATATACTCATCTGGGTGCCTTTTAAATATTGCAATTGTACCAGTCTCCAACACTTCCTCTGACAGCTTGTTCCATACATGCCCCATCCTCTGCATGAAAAATAGGAAAAAGGCAAAAAAGGAATTGGTTGCAAGATACTGCTCAGAGATCAGTCAAAATATTCATGAGTATTATTTCCTGGGTGTTTGTAGCAGAGAATAAGAAAACATGGTGGGGTTGATTAGGATGCATAAGCTAAGAAGACTTTACTTGCCTGCTGTATCTTGGTAATGCCTAATTACCAGGCAGTGAAGACTAGAATCAGCACCAAAGACATTGAGAGCTGCTTAAATATTGTGAACAACTGGCTTAGACAATGAGACCTTCAAGGAAAGGGATGTGATACCTCCACCTTGGCCTGTGTTACACAGAACTTCAGCCCAGTTAACATGGTTGAATTGAAATGCCTTCAGAGCTGGCATTAACCATTTAGTTGCATAATCATTCAAATCATTCACCAAGAACACTTATATGTTGCCCGAAGAATCATTCCCTACGCCAGACAGTAGGCAGCTGATGTGCATTCAAGCTTACTATGTCTCTGAAAGCAAATATTTTCTTCATTGCACATGTAGTTGAGTTCCTGGCTTGGTCTTGTGTTCCAGCCTAAATGAGTAGCTCCTTTCATAGTGAAATTTGGGCAAACACCTGCAATTAATGTTCACTCAGGCAGTGTATTTGTTTATCAAATCACAGTAAGGCCACCACCAGTATGAATTCCAGTGGATTTGCACCTCCAGCCTCTCATCCAGCCCCAAGTAGTCAAGCAAGGCTTGTAACTATGTGACTTGCCATTCAACTGTTTTTTGTTGCTTTTGTTGTTTGATAAAGAAACAGAAGTCTTATTTGTTTAAGCCATGTGCACCCAAACAAAGATGTTAATTCAGAGGGTCCATTATGGACAGAGGTGGATAACCAACAAATGAATACAAAACTATTTGTTGGCACTATTGATCATATCGTCACATAGCCACAGTTTATCTCACACTGCTGTGGTCAATTGTCTTGGACTAGTGTCTCACTAATAGTATAGTTCAGGCTTGTAGAGTAGGACCAATGCACTGAATAGGATTAACCACAACTACTTGAGCACGTATATTAAACTCTGTTAATGAATGAATATGAATTATTTGTAAATTTCCATATTTAAAATTAAGAATACTGTATAACCTGTATAGATCAAATACTTAGTGAAGAAGACAGAAAAATGAGGACATTTATTTTCAGTTCTTTCCTAAAACTAAGGTAAACCTTTTAACAATAGAGCACTTCATTAAAAAAAAATTAGCATAAGGGAGATAGTGGACTATTGATAACGCTACTAGGCTAGTGATCCAGAAACTCAAGCTATTGGTTTGGAATATGGAATTAAGTCCCACCGTGCAAGTTGATAAACTTGAATGTTTTAGAAAAATCTGGAATTAAAAGCTAGTTTAGTGGCAACTGTGAAACCATTACTTTAAAACAGATCTGAATCACTAATACTTTATAGGGAAGGAAATCTGTGATCTTTACCTGCTCTAGCCTCCCTATGACTCCAGGCCTACCTGAGACTCCAGATCTGCAGCAATGTGGTTAGCTCTTAACTGACCTCTGTGCAATTAAGAATGCTTAATAAATACTAGTGTAACCAGTGACACCCTCATCTCACGAAATAATGTAAACCAATATTTTTTGTTCGCATATTGGCAAGACTCCATGCAATATTCATTGTTATCCATAGAAAGAGATGGGTGTTTCTTGCCTAATGGTCATACAACTAAATAGCTTACTGAGTCAGCTTTGAAGGAGTTAAGAGTCAATCATTTAGCTTGGGACTGGAGTTATGTGTAAGCCAAGCCAGGTGGAGATGGCATATTTCTCTCTCTGAAAGGGCGTATTTTGTCAGTCATATGTTTACAATATTCAAGCAGCTTTCAAAGTCTTTGGGACTAATTCTGGTCTGCAATGTCTTGTTATTAAACATTGCTGAGAAATTGCTTGAAACCCTACTTACATTTTAAAAAGAAATTTGCTGAGAAAGTATAAGTTTGTTGAAATTCAGCACATTGAAAGATATTTGAAAACATGTTCAGCACCTTCTCAACTAAATTTTTATTGGTATTACTTTCCCACAAGTTTTTTTTTTCCAAAACCAACGTAACCTATGCTTTTTTATTCTGCTAAATATGCTTTTAGGGCATGTTCTAGATTAAGTAAAATTAGGATGAAAGTTGAGCCTTGAATAATAACTATCCAGTTTAAGTATTAGCATGGTATCATTTCTTACATGTTACAATCATCTGATGTTTGGAATATGTTTCACAAACTGCAATATTTGTATTCAACTATTTGTGTGTTTAATATCTCATTGTTATGTAGTAAGCAGTTTTCCCTTGGTTTAAAATTCATTATACGTCATCATGGTGCTGATTACTTAATCTCCAAACTGTCATAATATTACATACTAGATCATTATTTGCAAACCCTTCTTTTCCCTACCAAGCCTTTTGTTTGGGTAGAACATTATAGCAGAGATAGATGATCTATTGATTCCATACAATTAAATGGAGATAGAAATTAGTATTTCTTAGCTATAGGTATTGTCTGGAACTTTAAGTACAAATGTTAATAAAATTCAACATTATAACTTAATTAGGATTATTTCTCGATGTTATGTTCTGTAAGCATGGGACTAAAATCTAAATGGATTAAATTAATTTGTATAACTAGGATCAAATCAAATCAAATTAAACAAAATGTTTCATATATTAAATCAATATAGAGCTTTTACCTTTCAAATTTAAGAGTTACAGGAAAAATTTTGGAATGGAAGGTAGTTATTTGTTGTGTTGTCATCACATTGAAATGTATGGAATAGCAAACTGTTATATCAATGTTGAAAATGTGTTGCTGGAAAAGCGCAGCAGGTCAGGCAGCATCCAAGGAGCAGGAGAATCGACGTTTTGGGCATGAGCCCTCCTTCAGGAATTCCTGAAGAAGGGCTCATGCCCGAAACGTTGATTCTTCTGCTCCTTGGATGCTGCCTGACCTGCTGCGCTTTTCCAGCAACACATTTTCAGCTCTGATCTCCTGCATCTGCAGTCCTCACTTTCTCCCTGCTATATCATGTACCTTTCGTTGTGTAAACATTAAATGCTGACATTATTTCGCCACATGCAGACAGTCAAAAGGAAGAATGTTGCAGCGATGGTTATAAGCTTTTTGTGAATGTTTGATACACTGCAGGCACTACATATGTTGTCCGTACATGTAGATGTTTACCGATTTGGAAGGCCTGTTTCCGTCAGCTGACTTATTAATAATGTGAAGTAGATCTTTGTGAGTTATTTTCTTGACCAGTATGATAGATTGGGTTCAATGTAAAGTTGATCACTCCCATATATAAAAGTGTAACATCTGCATTTCAACTTGAAGCAGTATTAAAGATTTTAATAAATAATAAAAGGTAAAGTTACATGCACAATATAACAAAAATTCAGCTGGCCCAAACTAAAGTAAATAGTGCACATCTTTGTTGCAACAGATTTGTCTTGTTATTTGTCACAATGCAATCGCACTGAATATTCTTAACATAACTAATAAATTTACCTGCACTGCACTACACTGCGTTACTCACTCTTTCCCTGACAAATTTCTCCTAATATGTACAAAGTAATGTTCAATAAAGATAGTAATATGTGTGTGTATTGAAAAAGTTACTTTTAGTGCATTAAAACCACAGCTTAACAGCAAGCTAACTGTACTCTAATTACATAGCTAAGCAGTAATTTCTTAAAACTTTAAAGCATCTTTACTGTTGGCATCGCAATGGTAAGCACCATCGTGATTGAAGGAAATTTTAAACTTGAAGGCTGCTCACTACACATGGTTGAGGTACTAAATGAGAAACTACTTTAATGTCAGTCTCGTCATTCACAGAAATGCTTCAACCATTAGTTGATTAATACATGCAATAACTGATATTATATAAAATGCTTAGTTTAAGCAGCAGGGTCATAATTCAAATTGCATTGCTTACAGTAATTTTAAAACCACCCAGACTATCCATGAACTAGTTTCTTGTTATGAAAGATTTATGTAAACCAGCAGATAGAACATACGTGTTAGGAAATGTAAATTTCATTCAATTGAGAGGCCAGCTTTATAAAATACTCACGTTTTGCTCTAGAAAATTCTTTGAACTTCTCAATTGTTCTGTAAATGGTAATATCAATTTCTATTGGACATAATTTAGTGACTAGGATGACTCAGTTAATTTAATAATGCAGGATTTTAGTTAGACATTCCATATTAAAGCACTGTTCAGTCCTGTTGAATAAGAATCTAATAGTTGCGTGAAAGATATTAACCCTTTTGCGCTCTAAATGTTTGAACTTGAAAGTATTTTTTTAAAAGTGTATTATCTCAAATAAAACAGTTGAAATTAATTACCTTTGGTTGGTTTTCAAGTACCCATGACTTGCAACAGACATTTGTTAATTGTTGATTCCAAGGCAATCAGCATCAATATGTTATAATTGAATACAGCTGATGTGGTCAGATGCATTCCACTCATTATAATCTATTCATAGAAATAGTTTAGACAGCACATCATAGAAATATATGAATTTAAATGCCAATACAGAATGTATGATTTGTCAACATGATCAGAATGTGGAACTTGCTCCTAAGGGTTTGAAAAGATGATCCCACTGCAATTGTTCAGCAGGGAAAGAAACATATTAATATCAATAGACTATTGTCCAGATTCCATCAGTACGGTGTACTACTTTAGGTAACCTTAATTAGGGCCAGGGTGGAGGACTACATTTGGCTTTACTCCCTTCAGGCTCCTTGGGGTGTGGGGAACAGTGAAAGAAAACAGTGTTGATCCTTGTAACCAGTAAACACAACTGGAAAATGTGTATACCAAGCATAAGGTGGTGTTAGTAATGATGCTCAGTTGTTAGATAATTCATTAACATTACCCAGAACTACTTTCCTGAAGTATTAAAAGACTGTGCCACTCAACAAATGATTTGTATTACACTGAAGATAGGAGGGTAAAAGGATTGATTTTGATTTTCTGAACAACAACATAGTTCACTTTCTTAATATGTATTTAGTGCACCAAATTTAAACATTTTAAAATCTCAAATTATATATGAATTATTTCCACAATGTCGAGAGCACAAGTCACCATCTTTTATGCTTTTCACAAGCAGCACTGCAAGATTCTCACTAAGCAGCAGCGAGTGGTCAATTGCTAGTGATCATTATCTTTTTAAACACCTTCTGACAGCCCAACTCCTACTATACTGCTGTATTGGCAAATCCAGATTCTCAATTGACTTCTTCGAAGCTCATTAGATGTTTGCTAATTAGCACAGTTGCAGAGTGCTTCTTCAGACACTAAATTAATTTCAACAGACATTTATATACAAATTTTACACTAGACTTTTTTAGGATTTGTGGTGTTGGGGATTAGGGTGGGTGACAGTGAGCAACAGAAGATGTTGCATGCAACAGTGAAAGCAATAGAGCATGAACCTTGGTGGGAGGTGGGTTCAGGAGCAGAGATAGAGTGAGTGTGATATATTAGAGAGAAGATGGGAACACTCACCCTTGGTTGGAGTGAAGTAGGATATTAATGTTTGTCCTGCAGTGCTGGGCATTCCTCCAGATGGCTTAGATTGCTTCACCCTGAGTGGTCACCTCAGACCAGGCTGGCATGGTCTGGTGTCATAGCCTCCACTGCTGGTCCTGGGGGAGGAGGATCTTTTGCATTAGTACCACCCTGTCAAGCAGGATATCCAGGAAAGAGGTGGCACAGTGGTTAACACTGCTGCCTCACAATGCCAGGCACCCAGTTTCGATCCTAATCTCAAGTGACTATCTATGTGGAGTTTTCACATTCTCTCTGCCTGCATGGTTTTCTACCCATAGTCCAAAGATGTGCAAGTAAGGTGGGATGGCCATGTTAAATTGCGCCGTAGTTTCCAAGGATGTATAGGGTAGGTGGGTTAGTCATGGTAAAATGTAGAGAGGTGGGTCTGCGTAGGATGCTCTTTAGAGGGTCAGTGTAGATGGGCCAAAAGGCCTCTATCTCCACTGTAGGGATTCTATGATAATGCCCACAAAATGGGACACGAATTTCCCATGTCTGCTAATTTCATGACAAATGTCAACTGCCATGCAGGGCTGACAGAACTTGTCCAGATGCGCAACAGGCTTTTAAAGATGACACAGGTACAGCGTGGCAATCTTTCAACAGATAACAGCTGAGTGGTTAGTTGTTCCAGGAATGTGCATGGTAAGATGGGGCAGGAATTAAATGTGACAGATACTCTAAAGGAGTGCTTAGGCAAGTTTGGTAAGCTTTGACAAGAAAACCCATGAGACTTCACGCAACAAACTCTCCAAAATACTTGACACAGCTCAGACTTACCAAAAAAAATGTATGAGTCAGCCTATATTCTTGATGTCGATGCAAAGATCGAGAGAAGACCCAAAGGAAAAAAAAACCAAGGCTGGTTCAGGGAGACCAAGGACTGCAGTATGATATAAGTGTGAAGAAGAATTGCCCTCTCTCCACAATTGTCGTAATAGAAAATATGTCTACGCTCGACATCAACACTATGTAATTAGTCTTCATTTAGAAGCGCAGAGAATCTAATTTCTAGCTTTTCATACCAGCTTGTGCCAAAGATATACATAACTAACAGAAATCTGAGGCATAAAAGGCAAGTCCAATGTTTCCAATGAGAAACAAAAGATTCTTAACAAAGTGACCAGATTAGAAATAACAAAGAATTCTATTTGAACTTGCTGCAAGTCTTACAAGTTTCAGTCTTTAAGGGTATTAACAACATTCCTTGAGTAATCTAATCTTCATTACTAATCCTTTCAACATTGGTTACAAACTATATTCTAGTACTTAATCCTTCTAGCTTTATGAAAATGCAAAAAATAGTGTAACAATTCAAAGGATTGAGTTCTCTTAATGAAATTTAAGAAAAAACATCTGCCATAAAATTTGGAATTGCTGTTGAAATTAATTTAACCTGTAAAGAAGCACACGACAACTATGAGCTGTTAGGAAGTTGATTGATTATCTGTGTTTGCCAATACCGCATTATATCTATATAATAAGGGCTGCTAAAATGTCGCCAAACTCATTAAAATCAGCGTCGAGTCCCTAAACTGGGAGGAATAATCCATCCATTCCAATTCCCATTTTCCTCAATTTGGGAGATGACAGATGATTACTTTATTATCCTCCTAATACACCACCAGGAAACACAAGATCTATTTCTGATGCAAAATGCCAACGGTACAATCATCAAAGATTTTTGTAAAAATCTTACTCTTCCCATTAATATTTCCACTCATCAGATCAGATGAATGGATTCCAAGGATCTTGAATGGACAATAACAAACCTTCTCACAGATAAGATAGTTAAAGCAATGAATATTCTCAGACCTGTTGAGCAATGATCTCTTTGGATATTGGAATTCTTAAACAGAAAAAATCATGTGGAGTAACTACTCAAATTCAAAATGTGTGGACAAGATTCATGCAATTTTATTTTCATACAATCATGGAAACAGTCCATTTGACCCAACAACTCCACACCAACCCTCTGAAGAGTATCCTACCCAAACCCGTTCCCCCTAGTCTATTACTTCACATTTTCCCAGACTAATACACCTCACCTACACATCCCTGAACACTATGGGCTATTTAGCATGGCCCGAGGCTGGAATTGAGCCTGAGTCTCTGGCACTGTGAGGTAACAGTGCAACCACTGAGCCATTGTGCTGCCAATTTTATCGAGAAGGAAATTGGCTATTATGCCTAATCTGGCCTACATGTGACTCCAGACCCATAGCAATATGGCTGACCTTAAACTATGTTATGAAATGGTTTAGCAAGCGGCATAAAACCATTATTGAAGAGTCCATGGAAAGAATAGTTTGCTTAAAATTTTCTTTTAAATTATTGCTATTCAGAATATTCTCCTGCTGCCTACTCCACCATAGGGTCATCAAATTCTATCACATATCTTTCAGTTTAGAGTCTTCACAGCACTGCCATTCAAACATGTGGGCTCAGTTAACGAGGACAGTGGTGGCCATCCCTATTAAGGATGTTGCCTGGCCTGCTGCACTTTCCCAGCACCACACTTTTCAACTCTAGTCTCCAGCATCTGCAGTCCTCACTTTCTCCTAGCCATCCCTATTAAGCCATGCACAAACATTCTCGCTCTCAACACTAGACGCACATTCTTTACATGTACTCTGACTCAAGTTCTGATGTCTGGCATCTCGTTGATAATTATTCAAAGTACCAGAGCTTTTTCACCCTTCCTAGCATCACTTCCTTTCAATTTCCATTTCCTATCCCACATAGAGTCATAGAATCATTGTCAACTCCCATTAGCCTTTTAAATAACTGTTACTGGTCTGTCTATTGTTACATCAAACCCTTAATAAACTACAATGTTTTGCATAAATTAGTCACATTAAAGTCTGAAAATGAGGTGCAAATCTTCCATGACTGATAATAAAAATAAATATTATTACACTAAATATGAACAAATAATAATTAAAGCTTTGTATTGAACACTAAGCCGAGTTGTACTTTTTTCTGTGAATAAATTTGCTAGATTGCAATTTTTCTCAGCAAAATTATAAAGAATATTTCTATGAACCATATCAGTTAATAATTATTCAATGCATTTGGTTAACTGTAATTTATTCAAAGGATAAACGTCACTTCATCAGATTAGGCTTTTAGTCACAGTGCAAACTAATAAAAGCAATTTCTTATTCAAAGCAAGTTTGATCTACTTGCATATTTTCTCCAATGCTTTTGGCATGGTAATCTGTGATGAGAGCAAGCTGTTTCACTTTAAAAATTATTTTTTCAGCTGCAAGACATCTTAACAATCTGTAGTGACCTTACACCCTTTTATCCTGAAGTTTGGACTCTTAATCATCATTTGTGACTCATGGAGCCACATAAACAAAACCATTGCCTGTTTTCTAACCTTCTATGAATAAAATATTAAAATGCTGGGATCATTTATAGTGCCTGTGGCAAGGCTTGGCATTCAGATACAGCTGAGACAGAATTCCAGTTTGAAGGAAAGGGAAAACAGAAGTCGTTCCATTGAGGGGGACGAAGGGAGGTTAAAAGTGTTTCCATTGAGGTAGAGAGAATTTAGAAGACAAAAGAGATTGAATTCTACTGATTCTATGCATGAAAACTGAAAAGGGTAGAAGTGTAGGGCAGGCAGTGGAATTGTTTTTCATGTCTCTGGTAGTTAACACAGTCAAAAAAGTACATGTGAAATAGCAGTGAGGCAGAGCAGTGCATGAAGTGGATGAAGCATCATTTATCTTCAGCAGCTTGCATCAAGTAATGTCACAAGGTTTGCTCTGGAAGAGACTGCTATCTTATTTTTAAAAAGTGCATTTAAAATCAAATGCCAATATTAATCTTTTAACAATGATCAACAATGCTTTGGTAACCTTCTTGAACAGTTTCAATGAACAGAAAATATTAATGTTTGTATAATTGTTAACTGAAATTGCCAGTGAAAGCTTTGATGTGTCTGGCTGGAATCTTATAGGACCCTGAACAATTTGAACTATAGCATGAAATCTGAGAGAATGGTTTGGCAAGGCATTTCTTCTTCTTGAAGTATCAAGTCACACTTACCAACAGAGTTTGGGGCATTGAGACGAGATTCTTCCTAGGGAGTAGCAAGATGACTAACAATGGGGATTATTATTTATTATCACCCTCATTAACAATTAATCTTGCCTCACTAATATACAAAGTCCTATTCTACCACTAATTAGATAGAACTAGATACGGGAATTCTTGAGATGGAAGTCAGAGCCAGGTACCTGTTAACTCCAGCTTTCTCTTCCAGACCTCCATCTTGGACACCCAGTACCAACACTACTTGGCATACCCATAGACAATGGCACGAATCTTGGCATGCGATAAACTCACCATCATGGCACATCTCTAATCCACTCATAAAATAGTTCAGTACTTCAGTTCTGCACTTTGAAGAGCTCTGGCACCTCTCACTACAAATTCTATCCAACTGAACGATTAGACCAGGCTGCATCTCAGGATTGTTTCTTACCTCTCCTAGATCTCACTCAATATACACCGATTTAGAAGCTTCCAGCATCTCTACCTTGCCATGTTTTTTTCTGGCCATACCTTGCCTTTAAGTGCAGACACAAACCAGGCAGGCTGTCAGCAATTACAAGTCCAGGAGTGGACTTGATGCTACACACCACCAAGCTACATTAGAAACACTGCTTGTGATTCAACCAAATAACCATGTCTAAGAGTCAAAGAGGAATAGAGTTGTGGAGTCATAGAGATGTACAGCGCGGAAACTGACCCTTTGATCCAACTTTTTCATGCCGACCAGATATCCCAACCCAATCTGGTCCCACCTGCCAGCACCTGGCCCATATCCCTCCAAACCCTTCCTATTCATACACCCATCCAGCTGCCTTTTAAATGTTACAATTGTACCAGCCTCCACCACTTTCTCTGGCAGCTCATTCCATATACATACCACCCTCTGTGTGAAAAAGTTGTCCCTTAGGTCTCTTTTATAGCTTTCCTCTCTCACCCTAAACCTCTAGTTCTGGACTCTCCCACCCCAGGGAAAAGACTTTGTCTATTTATCCTATCCATGCCCCTCATGATTTTATAAGCCTGTATAAGATCACCCCTCAGCCTCCGACGGTCCAAGGAAAACAGCCCTAGCCTATTCAACCTCTCCCTATAGCTTAAATCTTCCAACCCTAGCAACATCCTTGTAAATATTTTCTGAACCATTTCAAGTTTCACAATATCTTTCCAATAGGAAGGAGACCAGAATGCTGAGTCAGTCAGCTCACAGGAGATACCCTTCAGTTAAGAGGTGTCTGACATTAAGTCAAGGACAACCTCTGATATTAGTCTAGGGGCTTGGTCACTGTGAGACAATTACTTGAGGTACTCAGAGTTAGGACGCTTCTCCTCTAAGGGTGTGAGGAGAGAAATATCATGCAGTTCAACCCCTGCCTTGGCACCTAAATAACCATATTAACAATCTTTAATAACTCATAATAGCCATATTATGAGTTAATTTTACAAGGCCTGAGTAAAAAGGGGGGAATTGAATGAACTAAAAGTGGATGGCATAATTGTTCGTGCAGCTAAGGTAAAGGTGCTGAGATATCTCAAGTGACCGTCTTCCTACAAGATGCATGGTGTGCTTAACTTCATCGGTTAGAGTATAGAAGTCATATTGCAGCTATACAGAACTTTAGTCAGGCTAATTTGGAATATAATATACCATTCTAGTTGTCACAGAAAGCTTTAAAATGGTAGGGAAAAGATTTACCAGTATGTAGCCTGGTTTGGGAGATATTAGCTCTGAAATGAAAGTGGACAAACTTGATTTGTTTTCACTTGAGCATCAAAGGATGAGGGATGACTGATAAAAGTTTACAAAATTATGGAAGCATGGTTAGAATGGATATATGGAGTCTTTTTCTCAGGGTAGAAATGTCAATTACATATTGTTAAGTGAAAAGGAGGAAATTTTAAAGGATTTGCGAGGCAAGGTTTTTAGTCAGAGGGTGGAATGTGTTGCCAGAGGAGGTGATGGAAGCAGATACAATTGCAATGTTTAAGAGGCATCTTCATAGATACATGAATAAGCAGGGAATCGAGGGATTTGGACCATGTATAGGCAAAAAGTTTTCAGTTTAGAAGCACAGTCTTAGTGGGCCTGTTCTCATGCTGTACTGTTCTTTGTTTTTTGTAATACTGGTGTTTATCCAGGAGGTATGCACTGCACCAACTTATTGCTAAGCTCATACCAAGCTGGCTGGTTTTGTGTCATAGTATTCACTGTTGGTTCTGGGGGACATGGGCTTACACCTTCTGTACCTGTGTTAATTTATTTTCTTCTGTATGTGTGTGCAGTGATGAACTCTGGAACTGGAAGTCAATGCTCTGAACTGGGTTGGCATGTCAATAGAACATATACATACCCTCAGATCAGGTAAGAGAATGCACAGCCATGCAGTGTCCATGAGGATCTCCAGGTCTTTGTCTGCAAAGTGGGGTACCGATTTCCCCTTGTATGCCAAGACCAGGGAAAGGTCACTAGCCAAGTAGAGGGGGCTTCAGGGTGTCAGCATGTGCCCTGGTGCACAATGGCCTCTTAAAGAATGCAGCAATGCCATGGATGACAGGAGAAGTGCCAAGGGGGTGGTAGGTAGCTAATGAGGCAAGTGTGGGACAATAGTGCAAGAATATTTGGTGGGGCCCACAGATATTCTTGATGAAAATGGCACAGACAAAAATACCTTAAAATTGAGTCCAAAAACCATGAGGCCAATAGTCCCACCTCATAACAACAATTTGCGCCGAAATAGTGCCTTTTACATAAAATGTACTGAGATGCTTCACAAAAAGCACAAAGCAGAGAGAAATCAGAAAGATTGGCAAGTTGTTTGGTCAAAGACAAGGTATTAAGGAAATCTAAAGCTGGATGTAATTTAGAGAAACAGTAGAAGTTTGGAAAATAGGGAGTTGAGGGATATAGCAGTGTCATTGGTTGCAAGTGGAAATTATCTTACTTTTGAACTCTGAAACAAAACAAGAAATTGCTGGAAAGGGATAATGGGACTGGCATCATCTGTGGAGAGAAATCAGAGTTGAGGAACCTGTTCTAAGGAAGGGTCACTGAACACAAAATGTTAACTCTACTTTCTCTCTACAGATGCTGCCAGATTTGCTGTGTCTTTTCAGCAATTTCTGTTTTTATTTCTGATTTCTAGCATCCGCAGTTTTTTCGGTTTTTATTTATATCTCGAAATATTATTTGGTTTAATCAATGGGTTTTATCAACTATGTCCTTGTGTTAATATGCTGTGAATTTCTATTCATCAAAAATTGTCTTTATTAAAGTTCTGCCTTCTGTTAGATACATTTGTTGACATTATCAACAGTAGTATTCTAACAGTTTTACTAACTTATAGGCAGGTAATTTATACATTCAGTGATTTTCTTTTTGCCTCTAATTTAAACCTATCTCCTGCTCAATTGAAAGTTGAGAAGCTGACCACTTTCCCTATTCTTATAACTCTCTTGCTCCTTGGTGCCTGAAATTAAGTAGGCCCCTAATTTTAAAAGTAGGCCTTTACTTGTTGGCGTTTCATCACATCATCCATAGGCACACAGCCAGATTTTATTTTGTATGTTAATAAAATCCAGTTCTATGGATGTAGGTTTGCTCACTGAGCTGGAAGGTTCATTTTCAGACGTTTCATCACCATACTAGGTAACATCTTCTGTGAGCCACCGAACAAAGCACTGCAGATGATTGCTGCTTTCTATTTATATGTTTGGGTTTCTTTGGATTGGCGATGTCATTTCTTCTGGTGATGTCATTTACGGTTCTTTTTCTCAGTGGGTGATAAACCGGGTCCAAGTCGTGTGTTTGTTGATAGAGTTCCGGTTGGAATGCCATGCTTCTAGGAATTCTTGTGCATTTCTCTGTTTGTCTTGTTCTAGGATGGATGTGTTGTCAAAGTGGTGTCCTTCCTCATCCGTATGTGAAGATACTAGTGAGAGAGGGTGATGTCGTTTTGTGGCTAGTTGATGCTCATGTATCCTGGTGGCTAGTTTTCTGCCTGTTTGTCCAATGTCGGATCTTCTCAAATCTTCTCAAAAATCGCCACCCAGTTCTATTTTACAGCACCTTCCTCTAATATCCTTCATACACGCTGAGATGTCATGTTTGATGTTAGTTTGCTAGAATCTTCTCCAATTGACTGTTGGGAAGACCAATCTATTCATCCACTTGAAGAGTTTCATTGTCTTGCCAGTGATTTCAACTATCCTCCCCATAAACCTGCCACCTTCCCAAACCCACATCCCCTGTTTACAATTAACACACTTATTGATTCATTGCTTTTGGATCCTGCTCATCCCACCAATGAGATTCAAACTGTATTTTCTGACCTCCAGTGTTTTTTTTCCACTTCGCACAATAGTGCCCACTTTTGCCTCTGTAATATTTCCAACACAACCAAACTTTTGAAGTTTAACATGTCTTCTGTGACAATTTATCAAAGCCCATTCTTTAAAAATGTTATCTTGCCTGAGATAGGGCTGCTCAATTTCTGTCCTGTTCGCCCAACACTCCAATCCTCGCCAACCTACAAATGCATCATTTAGAATTGATATTTTTCACGCCAAGTGTCTGCAGTCATAACCTTCTCACTATCCTCCCCCATAAGTTCTACTTTAAACCTTCAGTTCATCCACTTTAGCATGTTCTTTCAACTTCGCAGTAGGGGGAGTGAACAATTTTGAGCTCAGTTTCTAAACACATTCCTAAACCTCTCTAATATATAACAAAGAACTGTGAAAGTTAAAGATCTGACATAAATAAAAGCAGAAATTGCTGAAGAAACTCAACAGGTCTGGCAGCATCTGTGGAGAGAAACTGCTAACATTTCAATCTCTGTGAGCCCAAATGACTCGAAATTCTAACTCTGTTTTCCCTCCACAGATGTTGCCAGACCTGTTGATTTCTTCAGCAATTTGTTTATCTGTATATCCCTAAACCTCTCTGCCTTGCCTTGTCTCTCTCTGTGTACTCTTTCAAAACTGACTGGTCTGATTGTTTCCTTGCCTAAATGCACCGTTCTCTTTCTTGTTGAAGAGACCTTGATTAGATGGGCCAGTGAGCTGATGAGTGACAGTTGAAGTTTAACTCAGATAAATGTGAGGTGTTGCATTTGGAAATGCAAATCAGGGCAGGTCTTATACATAAATGTAAGATCCTGGGGAGTGTTGACAAACAAAGACACCTTGGAGTGCAGGTTTATAGGTCCTTGAACGTGAATGTAGATAAGATAGTGAAGAAGGTGTTTGGTACCCTTGCCTTTATTGGTCAGTGCATTGAGTATATGAGTTGGGAGGCCATGTTGCAGCTGTTGAGGAGATTGGTTTGGCCACTTTTGGAAAACTGTATTCAATTCTGGTCTCCCTGCTATAGGAAAGATGTTGTGAAACCTGAAAGGGTTCAGAAATGATTTACAAAGATGTAGCCAGGTTTGGAGGGTTTGAACTATCGGGAGAGGCTGAATAGGCTGGGGCTGTTTTCCCTGGAACATCGAAGACTGAGGAGTGACCTTATAGAAGCTTATAAAATTATGAGGGGCGTGGATAGGTTGAACAGCTGAGGTCTTTTCCCCAGAGTGAGGAGTCCAAAACTGGAGGGCATAGGTTTAAGGTGAGAGGAGAAAGACATAAAAGGTGCCTAAGGGGAAACTTGTTCAGGCAGTGGGTGCTGCATGTAGGGGACGAGCTGTGAGAGGAAGTGGTGGAGGCTGGTATAATTACAACATTTAAAGGCATCTGAATAGGAAAAGTTCAAAGGGATATGGGCCAATGCTGGCAAATGACTCTAGGTTAATTTATGATATCTGGTTGATGCACGGATTGGATAGAAGGGTTTGTTTCCATGCTGTACATCTCTATAACTCTCTGACTCTATGTTTGCATTTTAAAAGGAAATTATTTGGTGAATAAAAGTAAACTCCATTTCAGCTAATGGCAGTGTTGAGGACAGTAGCATATAATCATAAAATCAAAGCCAGGCTATTCAGTAGAACAGCACACCCCAACAGCACTGTATATCCATACCATATGGGTTGCAGTAGTTCAAGAAAACAGCTCATCATCACTTTCCAAAGAGCAATTAGGGATGAGCAATAAATGTTGGCCTACTGATGGAGGTCCACGTCCCATGAAAAGATTTTAAAAAATTATTCATGCAAGCAAAATAGAAATATTGAGTTCGATCAACAACAAAAAATAGATGCAACTCAATTAACAATTTTAAATTTGAAAGCATTGGATTAGCGATGGGTATGAATGAATTATAGAATCAAAACAAGTACTAAAGATTTTCAGTCATGAATGGAATTAAATAGAAAACATGGTTCAAGGGGCTGAATGGCCTACTGTTATTCATGTCCTTCTTTCTGCTTAAGACTTTTTTGATACTAGAAGCAAATATAAATGTGGATAAATTCAAGGTGGTGATGCTATATAAATTAACATGAAATCTATTCAAGGTCATTTTATGCAGTTAGAGTTATTTTTGCTGATGATGGCCCATTCAAACTGCAACTCATTTTATGGGAAAGTGTGAGAGCATTGATGTATTGTGGAGTATTTTGAAGGTATAGTTTAAATAATGGAACACATTAGAGTTGTGAGATGATTTCACAAATAAGAAAACAAAATCATGTCAATTGACTTGACCCTTCCTGTAAAAGCAAGATTTTTCAGTATAATAATTGTGTTATGTTAATTGTCTTATTAAATTGTCTTATTCTGTTAATTATAATCATAAGGAAATAATTCATTTCCCAGAACAGGGGCAAAAGCATTTTAGCATTGTGAGAGTACGTTTCATAATATTCAACTTAAAGCAGTTTCCTGCCAGAAATTCCCTCCCGTTTTTGTGTTGAAATTAAACTGGTCATGGCTATTGCCATGAATATTTGCTGGTAAAGGTTTTAAAATACTATTAGTGCAGAACAAAATTAATAACTCCTAATGGTTGTTTGATGGGGGTAGGCTATTAGTACAATCCCTTTTCAATACAAACATCTGAATTCCCTTTCCTGTCGGGTGGATGACCTCAGGCAGAATTTGATTAACAAATGTGAATTGCACATTATGGTGCAAAAAAAAGAAAGCTACACGTGGTGGTCTCCACAGTCAGAGCACAGGAGAGGAAAACTATAAAAATAAACTATACCTTGTTGCTTGCAGGGTGGGCGATGCCATTCTTGCTCAAGACCCTCAGCTCTGGTGAGTGTTAGCACTGTCACAGTAGCTACGATCTCAACAGAACCTGCTTCGGCAGGTCAGAAAAGAACATTCTTTGCATTCCTTTGCTTAGCTTTATCTTACAGAGTTAGACCTTCCAGCTCTTCAATTCCAGAACTTTAATTCTGAAGTTCTATAAACCTGCACTTTCACGGCAGTAGACTATTAACTAAATAACATCGACACATTTAGTTCAAGTTCTTACTGCTTCAGTATAGCTATGAATATTGTACAGCTGGAACATGTTTCACTCGTTCCATTGTCAGTGGATTTTGGCAACTTCTGACCAAAATGTTTTACAACGGCTTTGGTATTTTTTTTATGAGACAAATTATTAGCAATGTTATTTTTACAGTTTTGCTGGTAAATTATAACAGTTTGCTCTTTACCTAACTGCTTTGCTTCTCACAGCCGAAGTCTAATTTTGTTGGCTAATGTGATTGCAAAATTATAACGGCCTGTCTTTAAAAACTCTCTGCTGTGTTCACCTATCCATAATGTTGCAAGCATAATGCAGAAATGTAACATCTCATAAATAACTTTAATTTTCATGTATGTATAAGGTGGGAAATTTAGCACAAATGACTGCCTCACGTTTCACCAATTGAGAAAGAATAGCAAAATGAATTGTGACAATTAAGGGATAGCCTTGCATTCAACTGTAGTAAACTTCAAATAATTTTAACTCCATTCCTTAGCAATTCTGTGATTAGGTTAAGTTTGCACCTTGATCCAATTACATAAATATTGCAGTTGAGACTCCATTGACTCTATCCCATAAATGTATGAGTAATGCTGAGAGATATAGACTATACATAGCCTATTTTCTTTCAAGACACAACACATATTATAACACCAACACAGTATACTTTTTTTTGTAATCAGGTTTTTTTTGTCAAAAGGAAAAATAATAATCAATGACTCCTCCAAAACAGGAAACTTATTTTACATAAAAACAGAAGTTACTGAAAAAGCTCAGCAAGTCTGAAACTCACAATCCAGACCAATGCATTCGCTGTTCACAATATGGTCTTCTCTACATTGGGGAAAGAAAGTATAGACTGGGTGACCACTCTAAGTTGTGCCCACAAAAAGATCCTAAGCTTCCAATTGCCTGCCACTTTAACACAGCACCCTGTTCCCCGGCAAAATATCACTGTCTCAGGCTTGCTGTAGTGCTCCAGCAAAGCTCAGCACAAACAGGAAGAACAGCACTTCAATTTCCACATGGGGAACCTGCAGCCCTCCTGATTTAATGTTGAGTTCAATAACTTTAGGGCCAAAATTTCCCCTTGTCCTCGTACACCACCCACCCCCCCCACCCCGCCAACACCACCACCACCACATACAGCACATCACACACACTACCTATTGTTAGCCACTAACAGTTTTCGTTAACAGCTATTCACCGTTTACTTTTTACCGCCACCCCTACCTTATCTTCTGCATATAAACAGACATTTTCCTAGCTACCATCAGTTCTGAGGAACGGTCACCAGACCTGAAATGTTAACTTTGATTTCTCTTCACAGATGTTGCCAAACCTCCTGAACTTTTCCAGCAACTTCTGTTTTTGTTTCTGATTTACAGCATCTACAGTTCTATCAGTTTTTAACTTATTTTACGTGATGTCTTAGAATAAGTGGAAAAAGAGGTAAAGTTCCACTACTGTATAATTATTTAACATGAAGGATCCCATTGCTATGCTAATATCCCCAAACAAATCAATGATCTCCACAGAGTGAAGACTGACTTGGATTGTAACAGACTAAAATGGAGTAGGTTTATTCAGGAGAGCACTGAGCACATCACCAGTTTTGGTCGGGAACCGCAGAGGTGAAGTCAGCACATTAAGGAGAGCACACAGCCTTCCAAATGCCTCAGCCACCTAATCCTCTAAGCACTATCTGTCCTGTATGGTACAGATTCTGCAGCTTGAAGATTGGATGTATCTGCCATCTCTGAACTCATCAAACCAGAGTGAAGGCAAGTCATTCACAATTCCAAATGACTGCCTCAGAAGGAAAGAGGATAGCTTTCAGTTTGTGTGATATTTCAATGAAGTTGTTAATCCATTTAAAATTACAATGTCAAATGCATGAGTAAAATAATTCAGAACAGGAAGTTAATGTAAATGTAATAGCCAATGAGCTAAAAATAGCAAGAGAGTTACATTTCTCGGTGATGGCTAGTGCTTGGTGATAAATATTTTTTATTGTGTAGACCCAACACAAATAAGCTGAAATATATTGATATTGGAGAAACTTTCAGAATCCTTTAAAGTAAATACTCTGTCTTTTCTATTCAATGGCTTTGTGGATTGTCCATTACAATTTTCTGGAAGGTGATCTTTCTATACTTTCAGTGCAGAGCTAGAAAATATTGATTTACTGCAGTACAAACTAAAATTCTGCAGGTATTTATTTTGTAAGAGCATTACTAAAGTGATAATTTAATCCAGAAATCTGTGCTGTGTCACAGCAGCAGGGACTAAGGGTGACTATCTATGTGGAGTTTACACCTTCCCCCTGTGTGGGTTTCCTCCCAGTGGTCTGGTCTCCGCCCACAGTACAAAAATGTGCAGATTAGGTGGGCTGGCCATTCCCATAGTGTACAGGGATGTGCAGGCTAGGTGGATCAGCCATGGGAACATCAAGGGTTATGGAGATAGCGGAGGGGGTGGGTCAAGATGGGATGCTCTTTGGAGGGTAAGTGTAGACTCAGTGCTCCGAATGTCTTGCTTCCACACTGAGGAGATTCTGTAATTCTGTGAAAATATTGAGTAAAACTGAAGACAACCTAGCTGCTATGAAATTTCACACGAGTTGCTGGAACCTCAATATAGTCATACTTCCAGTTGAGATCTTGTTCACCATAGGAATATAACAAGTGCACTTTGCGACTGACTGTGTATGTATACAGTAATATTGCAATAATAGACAGGATAAGTAGTGTCCTTCAATGATTGCCAATGGATATTCCTGGCAGGTGACGCTCCCAGAAGTAAAGTTCCAAGTAGAACTCCCATTCATAAAGTGAGACTAATATATATGAAGCCAGACTAAAGTGATACCAATATTAATTAAATAATATTATTTAATTAATTAAATAATTTAATGCAACTAAGCAGTTTCTTACAGCAGCCACAGGATTTATCCCAAATAACCTGTTTTCAAAGATGACACGTCAGTTTGTTACTTCTCATGCAGGAGGATGTATAAGCAAGGATCAATCTTTCATTTTTCAACAACTAGTACAATGCCATAAGGTTAGCAAAAATATGACTTCCAATTATTGAGTTTTTATTTCCTATTATTTGCCAACATCCTTCATTCTGTTTTTATTAAGCTCTGGTGATTTTTCTCACTGTACTTTAATTTTGGTTTGGATTTTTACTTAAAATGGTCTTTAAATACTGAAGCCAGTTACTTTATAAATTCTATACTTCCTAATTTTTGTTCAAGAGCCTTATACTTTACATACAACAGTGCTGCTTCCTAAGTATCATTGCTCAGATAGGTACTCTGTTATCATGATAATTATTGCACAAGTTAAATCATACATCAACAGTTATCAGACAAACCTTAAACCAGAAAAACACTGCATTGCCTGTGCAAGTTGTCTAGTACGTAAAAACATTATTTACATAGGAATGGATATGAGAGAGTTTTGTTTTCACTTTTCATGCTTAGATGGTGATTACAGTTCTGCTTTAGACAGCGCTGAAAAGAGACCATTTGACACAACTGGACTTTGCTGTGTTCTGTGCTGTGCATGAGCTTCCTCCAATTAACTTTCATTGAAACAGGTTATCATACCCTTATTTTCCTCTCTCATAGAACTTGCTCAGCTTCCCCTTGAATGCATCTATGCTACTTTCTTCAACTATTTTTTGGCAGTGAGTTTCACATTCTAACCACTTTCTAGGCAAAGGAATTTCTCATGAATTTCTTATTGGATTTACATTTATCACTGTCAGTTTTAGATTTCCCTCTTAAGTGGAAAATAGCTCCACTACCTCTGGACTATCAAACTACCTTGTGATGTTATAGATTATATCAGGTTGTCCTTCAACTTTCTCTTTTTCTCCCGAGAAGAGGCATAACGTCAAAAAAAAGGCAAATTACACTTAGGATCTGACTGGATGGGGTCACTGTCTCAAGTAGACTCCAGGGTATTAATCCCTCTATTGTATTCCTAATAGCGAGTTTTGAGAAGATTTGTGGCTCAGGTTGAGGTTTGTAGCCACAAAAAGGCATGACCCTCTCCCACTGATATCCTTACATATGGATGAGAAGGACACCACTTCGACTGGGACAACACATCCACCCTAGGACAAGTCAAACAGAGACACTTACGAGAATTCCTAGAATCATGGCATCCCAAACAGAATTCTATCAACAAACACATCGAGTTAGACCCCATCTACCACCCCCGTGAAAAGGAACAGGAAGTGACTTCACCACAGGAAATAACATTACCACAGGAAATGACATCAGCAACCTAAAGAAACCCAAACATTTAAACAGAAAACAGGAATTTTCAGCAGTACTTTGCCTGAGGCCCACTGAAGATGTTACCTAGTAGGGTGATGAAACATCTGGAAATGAACTGTCAAGCTCAGCGAGCAAGCCTACATCCATACTCCCAATATTTTGTATCTGCTCTGCTGGTGGAGAGACTTGCCTTTCAATATCATAGATCAATAATTAGGCTAACTTTTAATAATATAGCTTTGCTTGACCAATCATTGAAATAAATGGCACAATGCTCCAATGATGACCACTTTGCCTGAAATGTTTAATCCTACTGCTGGGCAGTGCTCCCAGTTGGCAGCTTTGTCTTAAATCATTAATTTCCAGTGTTCAAAAACAGACAAAATAATGCTTGATTTAGTTTTCAAGAAGAATTCACATCAGTGAAGCTTAGGGGTTAAGTTCTCTTTCAATTTATTTCTCTACTGGGAGGTATTGGAGATGTTAACTGATTCTACAAACAACTGCACGGTTTCAAACCACTTGATGTACACAACCTCTCAAAATACAATTTTCAGAGGAAAAAGGTTCCAAGCTCAGTATATACTTCCCTGTGTTTGTCATTAGCTGTTCACGCAGCTGTCATGTCATTATGGGGGGGAAATCAAGTTCTTGCTTCCCTCTGTGCACACAAAACAGAACTTAATATATAATTAAAGGACTAGCAGTGAACTGCATTTAAGCTGGTACTGCTACAGATTGCTTGGGGCAAAAATCTAAAATCTTTACAGGCATTCTGTTCAGATCTAATGCAACACACCTCTGATGCAGATATGATTTGAGCCCAAGTCTTCTGGCCAAGAGTCAGGGACGCTACCACTGTACTACAACAGCTACATAGAGCTTTGCTCACTGAGTACTGAAACAAACTTCAGAAGGATCAAAATTTCATCAAGCATCATGAGTATGCACACACCAGAGCAGATATCATTTGGCTATAAGTTGCATAAAAACAAACTGATTGTGATTTTGGTGTGTTATATCAAACTAGGCCATCTACATGTCAAAGGTTTCATTTACCACTTGCAATCATAACAGTGGTCCAAAACCTACGAGGTAAAAACAATGACTGCAGATGATGGAAACCAGATTCTGGATCAGTGGTGCTGGAAGAGCACAGCAGTTCAGGCAGCATCCAACGAGCAGTGAAATCGACGTTTCGGGCAAAAGCTCTTCATCAGGAATAAAGGCAGTGACTTGGAAGCATGGAGAGATAAGCTAGAGGGAGGTGGGGGTGGGGAGAGAGTAGCATAGAGTACAATGGGTGAGTGGGGGAGGAGATGAAGGTGATAGGTCAGGGAGGAGAGGGTGGAGTGGATAGGTGGAAAAGGAGCTAGGCAGGTCAGACAAGTCCGGACAAGTCATGGGGACAGTGCTGAGCTGGAAGTTTGAAACTAGGATGAAGTGGGGGAAGGGGAAATGAGGAAACTGGTGAAGTCCACATTGATGCCCTGGGGTTGAAGTGTTCCGAGGCAGAAGATGAGGCATTCTTCCTCCAGGCGTCTGGTGGTGAGAGAGCGGCAGTGAAGGAGGCCCAGGACCTCCATGTCCTTGGCAGAGTGGGAGGGGGAGTTGAAATGTTGGGCCACGGGGCGGTGTGGTTGATTGGTGTGGGTGTCTCGGAGATGTTCCCTAAAACGCTCTGCTAGGAGGCGCCCAGTCTCCCCAATGTAGAGGAGACCACATCGGGAGTAACGGATACAATAAATGATATTAGTGGATGTGCAGGTAAAACTTTGATGGATGTGGAAGGCTCCTTTAGGGCCTTGGATGGAGGTGAGGGACGTGGTCCGAAACAGTCAGCTTTGAATAATAAATCTAGTTTCTGATCTATAACTGAGGATTCTTAACAGGGAATATTTGCATACTGAGAATCAATTGATTCAGAACTGTGGTCATTTTATTGCATTTTTGTCTGTAAACTTGCTTTAATGCTTTTATATCTTATCATATTACTTAGATTAAACAGCATGTAATCGCTGACAACTTCGGATTGAACAGAAGGATTGCTAATTTGAGTGCTTATTGCACTACGAAGCAGACTGGTGAATCCATGATGATCAATTACCAAGACCCTACTTAGCTGCATGAAAACATTCCATTGAACCATTTGAACATGAGCAGAGTGAGATCACTACCTGGTATAGCAACTGTACCATTCAAGATCAGAGATGGTTACAGAGAGTGGTGAATTCAGCCCGGTCAATCAAAAAGACCAACCACTCATCTGTAGAATCCATCTACCAGGCCCACTGTCAAGGAAAGGCCGCCAGCATTCTCAACGATCCATTCCACCCTGGTAATGCTTTTCTACAACCTCTACCATCGGGGAGAAGGTACAGAAACCTGAACACACGCACCAGCCGGTTTCAAAACAGTTTCTTCCCTCCTGTTGTTAGAATACTGAATGGACTCACAAACTCTTAGCATGTGCCTGTACCTGTATTTTTGTTTTTGCCACTGTTTACCTATCGTTTACTTATCTCGGATACTTAACTGTATTGCTCGCAAGACAAAGCCTTTCACTGTGCCTCGGTACACGTGACAATAAACTCAATTCAATTCAATTCAATTCAATCTGACTAGGTCCTGGCAAACATTCTTTTCTCAACCAATATCATCATAATGGTGATTAATAAAGTTATTGCTTTTCATTGGACTTTGTTATGCAGAGCTTGGCTGCTGCATTTACCACTTTAACAGTGACCATACCATATCACTCATTAGTTACAAGTATTTTGACAGATGCTGAGGACATGAAGGGTACTATGTTTTCTTCCACATATGAGATTTCAAAATTGATACATACTATAACATTCTTTTTCTTTCACTGAATATTTTATGACTGCAAACATTCGGAAAACTTGGTTGTAATCTTTTAAAACTCTGGCGATGCATGACAATAGACCCGATTCAATTATCTTTCAACTTTTCGTCCATCTGAATGAGAAAATGTTTTTATCTCAGCACACTGATCCTCCTTGCTGACCTGACTAAGATAAGAAACTTCACAATGTCAATACTCAGGCACATAAATCTGCATT
Organism: Hemiscyllium ocellatum; assembly: GCF_020745735.1. NCBI lineage: Eukaryota > Metazoa > Chordata > Chondrichthyes > Orectolobiformes > Hemiscylliidae > Hemiscyllium > Hemiscyllium ocellatum. The sequence goes on along the minus strand of NC_083417.1, from coordinate 17,884,039 downwards.
CTTATTCAGTCACTCAGGGTATTGAAAAAAAAATCTGCTTCACGACTATATGTACACTTACATTTTTATTCTTCATCGGGATGCGATGTGCAAGATCAGTATTTATTGTCCATCTCCAGTTACCCTTGAATTGCTGGTGATGAACTGCTTTCCTGAGATGATGACATTCATCTAGCATAGGCATACCCACGATGCTGTTGGGAAGAGTGTTTCAGGATTTTAAATCTGAGACAGTCAAGGAAAAGTGACACAGTTCCCAGTAGGAATGGTTTTTGGCTTGGAGAGGAACCTGTAAGTGGTCATGTTACCATTTGCCTTGTCCTTCTAGATGACAAATGTTGTGAGCTTGGAAAATGCTGTCATAAGAGCTTGATGAGTTGCTACAGTGAATCTTGATGCGGAGGAGCTGGTGTTAGACTGGGGTGGACAAAAGTTAAAGGTCACAGGCTATAGTCCAACAGGTTTATTTGGAAGGACTAGCTTTTGGAGTGCCATCCCTTAATCAGGTTTATTAAAACATGCATGTTTTAAATTGGATATCTGAGGGTTTCAATAATGCACTTTACACAGCTTAGAAATCTTATCATTTGCAGTCCCTTTTGCAACCTCAGTAACATTAGTTTTGTAGACCACTTCATTGCAAAATGATTTCCTTGTGAGTGGATTTATGCTGCAAATCCTTGTGAGTGGATTTGTACTAGCTAGCTACCTGATGAAGTAGCAGAGCTCTGAAAGCTTGTACTTCCAAATAAACCTGTTGGACTATAACCTGGTGTGTGATTTTTCATAGTGAGTCTTGTAGATGGTACACATTGCTGTCATTGTGTGTCTGTGGTGGTAGGAATGAATGCTTAATTCGGTGCATTGGCTATCAGTTAGGTGGGCAGCCTTGTCCTGTAAGTATTAAGTTTCTTGAAAGTTCTCAATGCTGTGCTTATCCAGGCACATGAAGAATACTGCAATGTTCCCAACTTATGTCTTATAGATGGTGGACAGACTTTGGGGAATCAGGTGATGAGTTACTCACTTCAGAATTCTAAACAATCTGACTGTTCTTGTAGGAACAGCTATTTATGTAGCTGGTCTAATTCAGTTTCTAGTCAGTGGTAACTCCCAGGGTGTTAATTGTGGGATATTCAGTAAGGGAAATGCCATTCAAGGAGCAATAGTTAGACTCACTTTTGTTGGAGAAAGTCATTGCTTGGCACTTCTGTGGCACAAATGTTATTTGCCCCTTATTGACCCAAGCATGGATGTTTGGACATGAACTATTAACTATTCAGTAACATGCCGCTTTAATGTCAAAGTCAATCGGCCTCACTTCCCCTTTTGCGTGCTGCATTTTCATCCATGTTTGAACAAAGGCTGAAATGAGACCACATGCTCAGTGGTTATGGCAGAACTCAAACTGAGCATTGGTGAGTATTATTTGGTGCACACTGTGATCAAATCTTTCCATCACTTTGCTGATTATAGAGAGTAAACTGACAGGACAGTAATTGCAGAGTTGAATTTGTTCTGTTTTGCTTTTTGTGGCCAGGCCATGCGCGTGCACTTTTTCACATCACCTTGCAACTGCCGTTAGTATTAATGTACTGGAATAGCTTGACTAAGGTTGTGGCTAGTTCTGAACACAAATCTTCAGTACCATTGTGGGAATTCTGCCAGGACCCAAAGCCTTTGCTGTCTGCAGGGCCTTCAACTATTTCTCGATATAATGTGGAGTAGATCACATTGACCAAAGACTGGCATCTGTGATGCTGGGGAGCTCCTGAAGAGACTCAGGTTAACCTTACAGTTGGCACTTCTGACTGAAAGCGCTTTCAAATTCTTCAGCTTTGTCTTTTGTGTTGCTGCACTGAGATTTTCAATCATTGAGAATGGGGATGCTTGCAAAGCTTCCTCCTCAAGTAAGTTGCTTTGTTGTTCACCACAATTCATGAATGGATATAGTAGAACTGCAGAGCATAACTCTCTGATCTGTTGGTTGTAGAATCATTTAGTTTAAAATGCTTGGCATGCCAGTAGTCCCATGTCATAGTTTCATCAGGTGATAGCTCATTTTTAGGTTCAGGCATAATGTCCAACACTCTTCATTTTCCAGTTCTATGAAGTGTTAAGTAAGGTTAATATACAAAGTAGAAGTAAAAATAAGGATGACCTTTATATGACCAGTGCCAGATTTCAGCTGTCATGGAGTTCTGTATCTTTCCTAGATAGAACTCAAGTGAAGACCTATCTTCACGATACTCTATTACACGGGCAATAAGTTTTTGTGAGACCCCACAAGAAGATTCTTCCTGGGGTGGTTTTGATTTTCCAAGCAGAAAATTAGCAAATAGTGATATGATGGATTCTGTCCCGACTCAGTTGTTGAGGACCCAAGGTGTAATCAGTATTAATATTAAACAGGATGGGCTTGGAAATATTTCAAAGTGGAAACTGATTCCAGATTCAAAGTGGGGGTGTTCAAAAAGTTTTTTTTAAATAGCTTTTGCAGTCTTGTTTCAAGTTTTCTATCCTTTGCAGGAAATGGCAGTGAGCCAGACTTTAATGCTGGAAGCTTCTTTAAACAAGATAAGTATCATTTCCACTCCAATATTTCTATCATTGTGCTTAGAGTGACAGCTAAATGTTTGGAATAGAAATTAAATTTAACACAGTGATCCCCACCTGAGACATCATTTCTCCCTGGCTGGTGAGCTTTGAGTTTCCATTTTAAACCTTCAAAGGCAAGGTCACCAAGGTTATGATACTAGTAAAAGTTCAGAAGGAAATGGATTATTGTTTTAGTAATGAAATGTAGATGCATAAAGGTATTGAGAGTACCTCTGGGACACATTTACTGTGTTAAACTGTATTGTATTTATTTGGCAGCTGCATATGGGAAGCCACCTTTAACAGGGTTAATGTCCATCAGTGAACACACTTTGTGCGATGTGCAAAAATTAATAATACCAAATGATTTATTTTAGGAGGGTTAACCTATGCCATTGTTGAAATTGCTGACAAGACAAACTTTAAAGACAGACAATATATTATTATATTGAGAAAAGTAAATTACACTGCTAAATTGTAAAACTATACCAGCAGGTTAAAATCAACTAGGAGAAAGTGAGGACTGCAGATGCTGGAGATCAGAGCTGAAAAATGTGTTGCTGGAAAAGCGCAGCAGGTCAGGCAGCATCAAAGGAGCAGGAGAACCAACATTTCGGGCATAAGCCCTTCTTCAGGAAGAAGGAGGGTATGCCAAGCAGGCTAAGATAAAAGGTAGGGAGGAGGGACTTGGGGGAGGAGTGTTGGCAACCGCAAGAAATGCAAAACTTGCGCCCACACCTCCTCCCTCACTTTACTCCAAGGCCCCAAGGGATCCTTCCATATCCATCACAAGTTCACCTGCTCCTCCACACACATCATTTACTGCATCCGCTACACCCGATGTGGCTTCCTCTACAGTGGGGAGACGCCAGGAGGAAAAGCGCCTCATCTTCCACCTAGGAACCCGCCAACCACAAGGGATGAATGCATATTTCTCCAGATTCCTTGTTTCCCCTCCCCCAACCTTATCTCAGTCCCAACCCACAGACTCAAGACCGTTTTCTTGACCTGCAATCTTCTTCCTGACCTCTCCGCCCCCACCCCACTCCAGCCTATCACCCTCACCTTAACCTCCTTTCACCTATCGCATTCCCAACTCCCCTCCCCCAAGTCCCTCCTCCCTACCTTTTATCTTAGCTTGCTTGGCACACCCTCCTCATTCCTGAAGAAGGGCTTATGCCCGAAACGTCGATTCTCCTGCTCCTTGGATGCTGCCTGACCTGCTGTGCTTTTCCAGCAACACATTTTTCAAATTATGCCAACACACAGTTTTAGTTTAAACATAATCGATACCAACAAAAGTAATTTTTAGAAAGGGGCTACATTGTAGCATACAAAGAATGGAACCAAAACAATGAGATGATACCTTCCAATGGAACTCACGATAGTAAAATCCCGAACATTTGTTAATTGATTGCATGTTGGGTTTCCATTTGTATGGTATCTTCTGCCTTTAAATTTATCATAGAGTAGAGGATGGTGGACTGCTCCTTTCCCTCAAGGAGTTGTCAGTCACCACCTAGAATGCCTAGAAGAAGCCCACACACTGTGGTTAGGATAACTGGTTGAGACTTGTTCTTATGCCTTGAAACAGGAGGAGAATCCAATTCACCAGCACATCATCAGGACAGGCTGTACCAATATTCAGTACTGGGTGTTTCAAGGACTGCAAGGAGAGGAATAAGAAGGTGGATGGTGACAAATGTAAGTTAAATCCCAGCTTTTTAACTGACAGCCCAAGGAGGTTAGAGAAAGCGATGAGGGTTATGAAAGCATTGCTGATTGTCAGAAAAAATATACGTCTGGCTCACTTATGTCTTTCAAAGAAGAAAACAGCCATCCTCACCTGATCTGGCCTACATGCGACTACAGGCCCACAGTAATGTGGCTTACTCTTAAATGCTAAGATAAAAGGTAGGAAGGAGGGACTTGGGGGAGGGGAGTTGGGAATGCGATAGGTGAAAGGCAGCATTGGATGGATAATAAATGCTGGCATGACCAGTGATGCCTCCATCCCGTAAATATAAGAAAGTCTAAGGATGAGCTACTCTTTCCCAATGCCTGATGTAGCCTAACATTTTCTTCTTGTTTAATGTGTGACCATCACATACAGGAAAGCCTTCAAACATTCACCTTTATTCAGTGACAGCAGAAACAAATGAAAAAAAACAAAAGCTGCAATCGCATCAGGGAACAGACAAGAATTTTCAAGCTGCACCAAATTTATTGTCAATGATTGATCACTGCACCCAGCTCTCATCTGTTGGAATGAATGTCAGTTAAGTCCTATCTGGCTTGTTGTTCCTGATGATACAGCACTCTACCACACAGAAGGTGATGTTCTTCCTGCTCAATGTTTGCAGCTTCCTCCTTGGAAGACAACTGCTGTTTCCCCTAGCTATTCAACCTCCATGTTTGCCTGTTTGCAGCTCCACTTGTGTACAGCACAGCATGCAACATTCATTTCGAAGACTGTCTGAACTGTTTGCAAACAGCCACCAGATGAATCCAAACATTGAAACCTGATCTTCAGCAGACATATCATCTGGTTCACAATGATCCTACACTTGGTCTCAGTCTTGAGTTTGCATAATGGAGCCATCATGCATGCTTGCGGAGCATTGCCCTTGTCTCTCAAAACCATACAGCCCTTATTGGTTTTGAGTACTCTTTCATACAGTTGGACATTGAACACTCTGACAACGTAATCAAATACCTTTACATGGAATTTTGGCATAGGGAACTTATTCCAATGTGTGTAGAGTAAGCTATGTTATACAAATACTGTAAGAAATTGTAAGTACTGTATGATTGCTGATACCGTAACTCCCAAACTCACATATCACAAGAAAGGCAGTATTGCTTATAAAAGCATGTTAACAAAGGCTTATAGATGAAGCTGAGAGGAAATCCACTCTATACCTTTGTGCAACTTGTGAGTCTGTTAATGCCACTTTTAAGGTTACTTATCATTACTTCGGCTTCACAGGGTTCAATGGTTATGTTGAATGGTTTGTCTTCACTCAGCTGAATCCCAGAATGACTTTCCAGACGCTGTGCTGATTGACAGAGTTTGCAGTTCATGCACCTCCCCTGGGATCATTACCATTGGTGAATGTTTGCATTGATGTAGATACCATCTCAATGGTGTTGGAATGTTGATAGTACAGTGATGCAAATTATGTAGACATCTTTGCCTGGTGCTTGATCATAGTCTTGTTCTTTTATTTTTAAAATAAATCAGGCATTTCTAGCTGGTAGATTTAAAAAAAAGATACATGACACTGCTTTCTATCTGAAGCTGTTGAGGAGATCTGTAGAGGGCAGAAAGATGTCATCACTAATTAACTGAGGTCCAAGGTCAATTCGATATATCCAGTTTATGTTGAGTCAATATAACTATTATTTCTATCGTTCAAGAAGCAATCATCAGCTCTAAAACAACTGTAGATTTAAAATGGATTATTAAAATTCAGGCATAAGTGCTGATATTTATTAACAAACTAAGTTCAATTTTGAGGGTTCTTTTCCACTAGAGATAAGATGATATGAAATAACAAGTGAAATAACATGTCACAAATATTAAGCAGGAAAACTTCAGTTCTGGGGAAGGAATTATGCCAATAGGAGTGGTCAGACCTGAGGGAAAGTTACTGAGTGCAAAACCGCAGAAATGTAACAAAAAGCTTATTCATTATCAACTCCAGGGCCTTATGTGAGAGGTTGTGACAAAGAAGTGTCTCACTGTAAAGTTGAGATCTGTTCCTGTTAAAATACTATTTTGAAAAGGTGGTTCAAATAGTTTGAACCTGTGCAGAAATAGTAGCCTTGCTATCAATTCAAACCTGAATATCACCTCCATGCATTCCACAAGAACTAGAAGAAGGTTGAATGTGAGAATGGTTGTTCTTTTATTTTTAATTTGTTTGTTAATGTAAAACCTTTTCAGCTGGTATTATCTGGTACAGGTTTATCAATTTCCTGCATGAACAATTTGATAAACCAGATTTTTCATGGGCTACTTTATTAGTTGATAGAAAATTTGTATGGTAAATATTTATAAATGCTATTTGTGTGGAACGGAAACATATGGGGTAACAGTTGACAAATAGAGGACTTACTGGTAGCATATTAAATCAAGAACTCAGAGGGTGTGGGATTATCTGGGCTGGAGCACAGTTTCTTAAAAGGACACTGATATTTTCTGTCAGTGACAAATATGAATCAGTGTGATTGTGCTGTGTCTTCTGCAGAGATGGAGCTGTAGATTGCAACAGGAACAAGGTGAACAATTTGTGTCAGATGAAACATCTCCATGGTAGCTCTGCTGCAATATGGAAACACAATAAACCCCAAAGATGATGATTCATCTCACCAAATTGTTGTTCCCAATAGTTAGAAGCAATTTCCAAAGCAAATGCATTTTTAAGAGTGTATTTAGCTCCTGGTTTAATGTCCAAACATTGTTCATTGTACCAATTTTTATCATTCTTGGGGGACAGACAAAGGCCTAATGGTATTATCACTAGACTGCTAACCCAGATACCTAGCTCATGTTCTGGGGACACAGGTTTGAATCCCGGCACAGCAAGTGATGCAATTTGACTTCATCAGAACTCTGGGATTAAGAGTCTAACTATGACTATGAATCCATTGTCAATTGTTCGAAAAACCCACCTGATTCGCCAATGTCCTTCAGAGAAGGAAACTATCATCCTTATCTGGTCTGGTCTACATGTGACTCTAGACCCACAGCAATGTGGTTGACTCTTAACTGTCCTCAGGGCAATTAGGGATGGACAATAAATGCTGGCCTAACCAGCAACGTCCTCATCCCATGAATAAAAAAAATCATGTATTAATCTTATACATAATATATAGATAGCTAATAGATATTCTAAGGCAGCAACTTTTGCTATTGAGGCTCATGTCAAGATATACCATGAGTCTCCTGCACTGTATTCCAATCCCATCAGAAACTCACGCCAAATATAATTCCAGCTCATTGAATTACACCCAGGTTTACTGTTCCTCCATGTCTCTGGTAATAGTCACAACGTAATGAGATAAAAAGTCCAAAATGAACAAGAATGCACTAACTAAAAAAAGACATTCTGCACACAAACAGGCAATTCTGTGAGTCCTGGAGCTAGAAATGCTGAATGATGTGTTGCACTTACAATGTGTTTGACACACCAATTACTGAGTCAGGAGCCAAGAGAGCAGAGAGAAAGTTTATAAGCAAAGTGCAGCATTGATGTAATTCCATTTCTACCACACATACAAAAGTTAACAAAAAGCAGACCATGTGCGATTTTTACAATTATTGTCATTTAATATTACTTGTTCATCCAGAAAAACTTACACAACACTCAAGCTTTGTTCAAATTGTATAAGCATTCAGCGTGTAAAAAGAGGAAAAATTGTTTGTGACGAAAAACGGAAATGCCTGTGCTGCATGTTAGATTAATCAGTAACTGTCAGAAAGAATTACTAAAATTCTAAAAGTACAATACAGTTGATCTGTATTTTGTCTTCTGTGGTCTTGTCAGCAAATGATTCTATAATACTTGTAACTCTGTCAGTAGATTATACACTTACAAATTTCTCTAATTTCTATCCTTAGTCTATGGAAAACATTAAGGATTTGTATTGGTGTGGCAAAGTATGCTAAAAATAATGGTGAAATCTGGATGGTCAGGAGAAGTGAGATGTGTGTTTGTCATATTTTCTATTACTATCACTATTGACTCATTAACATAATTTTCAGCTGCATGTGCAATCCTACTGCAAAAAATACCCAACCTTTGCCAATTTAGAATCAGTGGGGTTCTCCTGTAAAGTCTCAAGACAGTAAGTGATTGCAATCAATCACCAAGTGCGCTGCAACTTTTTCATATCACTGCAGTGCCAACATGACATTCTTAAAGGGGTGTTATGCACATATTCACATAGGAGGAAGGTGTACGTACATGAGATTAGCTGTCAAAATGAAAATAAAAATGAAACAAGAAGAGTAATTCACAAATTAAAAGTGCAAGGCAGAGTGATGTTGATGATGTGGAGGGTCACACTGCCAGCTGGAGACAGTGAAAAGCCTTTGCTGTCTCTAATCAGGAAAGTCCACTAAACTGCAAGTCAAACAGGCAGTGGTGAGGATACGTGAGGGCTTCCCTTTGAATCAATGGTTACTCTCGCCTAATGAGAGCCTATAGCCATTCAAAGTCACCAGTGTTTGTGCTCAGCAGCATTACAGGTGAGGTGGTGGCTGCGACTTGAATAGCACCAGGAGCAGGCTCAAGTAAATAATGTTGGGAACGAGAGAAAAGAGGGGGTTTTTTTGTATTCACTTGTGGGATGTGGGCATCATTAGCTGGCCAGCATTTACTGCCCATGAAAACAACAAATGCTGGACATCAAAACGTGTCAGACAGCATCCATAGAGAGAGAGCAAGCTAATGGTTCATCACTAGATGACTCTTCATCACAGCTGAACACTTCACTTCAGCTCTGATGATGAAATGTCATCTAGATTCAAAACGTTAGCTTGCTCTCTGTCCATGGAAGCTGTCTGACCTGTTATGATCTCCAGAATTTGACATTTTCAGCACAGATTACAGCATCTGTAGTAATTTGCTGCTCCATTTACTCTCCATCCCTAGCTGCCCTTGAACTAGATAGCTTGTTCGGCCATTTCGGAGGGTAGTTGAGAGTCACGCACGCTGCTGTGGGTCTGGAGTCACGTGAAGGCCAGACCTGGTGAGGATGGCAGATATCCTTTCCCTTGAAGGATATTTTAAGCTATATGAGTCTTTCCGACAATCGGTAATAATTTCATGTTCATCATTACACTCTTAAAACCAGAATTCAAATTTCACTTTCTGCCGTGACAGGAATTCGAACCCGGATCCCCAGATGTTAGCTGAGTTTCCAAAGAGGTAGTCTAGTGATCATACCACTAGGCCATTGACTCCCCTATTGGGTAGGTGCGGCGGGGAGTTTGAGTGGGGATGTGGTGCATCTGTAGTAAGGGCATGGGTTATGGTTCTCAGCAGACCCCACCCTCTCCCAATCTCTGCTCCCTTGATCAAGCATTGAGTGCCATTGATTACAAAAGCCTGCCCCCAATGGAAGAAGCCAGCTGGATGATTAAAGCTACCATGCATGCCATATGATAAGTTGACCTGCATGCGGCTGGGTTATTACCTGAGGTTCTTAAGAGATCATTAATTTGACCCCTTTCTTTCATTCAAGTTAGTTTTCTCATCAAAAATTATGGACAGCTTATTTTATATTTTTAATTCTGCCAAAAAACAGCTGAGGTCATAGTTCTTATTTTTATTTTGTATGTTTTATGGTAGGCATACTGAAAACTGACAAAGCAGGGTTGTAAGAAAAATGTTGAAACTATGATTTGTTTTTCCTTATATTTCTGTTTGGCAATGTCACACCCAGTACTGACATGTCTATTCTGAGCATCAAATCAATATTTCATTTGAAAACTGGCCACGAAAAATTACTGGAAATGATGGCCACTTGAGACATTCTGATGTTGTTTGTTGTTGATTCCCCTTATTTCAAGAAGGAATGAAACATTTCAAACTACTATGACTCAGTGCTTTTCTCTGGAACTAAATTAAAGTGGTACCATCAGATTGAATGGATCATTCTAAAACAAACATTGACTGTCTGAAACTCTCAGAGGTCTTAACCTTCAGGACAGACTGTAAGATTAGCAGAACATCCAAAATTATTTGGAAAAAGACACTTTGATCTTGGAAAAGTCCTTTGGAAGCAGTCATGTTGTCTTCGTTTAAGAAATCATCCATGGATTGTTTACGATTAATTTTTACCAAAGCTATCAAACTCTCAGTTTGGAGAATTGGTGAAACAGATTTGCAAAGTTCAAGACACCAGGCAGGCAATGCGGGAAACAAGCTTACAACTTGGTATGAATATTTATCCCTCCAAATATCCTCTTCAACTTTAATGCAGCAAAACTATTGAAAATAAGGTGTTCAGATCCTGAATGATCATCCTGTTCATTATAACTAGATCCTGAGAGAGGTTCCTCAATTTACTACAGTTCCAGGCCACAACAAATCAGGTTCCTCAGTGAGAAAGAATGCACTGGCTCCCCTTCTTGATCTATCCATCCCCTCGGTTGGTCACAGCAAGATTAAATAGAATCCCTCCCTTTTCTGTTTTTACAAGGAGTCAGTTAAACCAGGTTTTTCTACAATAACAGAGGGTGAGGGTTTTTGGTTACTAAATGTGAAAATAATTAATGATGCAACATACATAACACACAGATCAAAAATGCGAAATGGCTCCACAAAATATAAATGTTAAAAGATATACCAATCTAAGTCGTTTGTGAAGATTAGGTAGTCAAAGATTGCAACCGCTATTGTTGAATAGTTGAATTTGAAATTCTTGGCTTTTCTTGGTAATTAAAATTACTTTGTCCTAGTTTCTTTCGAAGTGGCTTGCTGACAGCATTCAGAGTATGAAATTATTTCCCTTTCTGCAGGGGTTCGTAATGGATGTTGACATAGCTATGACCTTCACACATGAGTCTACACACTTGGACATCAGACAATTCATGCAGGCAGACCAATGTTGATGTTTGCATTTAACCCCTGTCTCTGTGAATTCTGGAAAGGAGAAAATGCAAATATGGCTCTTGCCAAAACTGCTTCCTTTTTAACCATCATGGGTTCCAGTCTGAGATACCCAGGGGAATTACAGTTCAGCTTGTAGTAAACTTCACTCTTTGATGTTTCTTTGGCACTTACAGATGTTCCATTTCAGGATTTCTTCATCTGGACAACCACTGAATTCATGCCCTCAGTCTTTTTGGTTGCATTGGTCCTCTTGTAAAAAGCACGCATTGGAAGTAGAGTGCAGCGTGGTCCGAGGCAATCCAGGGTCATGATCCATATTTGTGACACAGACCAGAGAGTGTAAATCCAAGACTGAGATCATTACTATCTGTCAAAGTACATCATCTTCACCTGTATTTAATCTCAGCGTGAAAGTGTTTATGGGAATAAGTGTGTGAGATATCATAATTAATTTGGGGCAAGTGTTTATGAACAAATATTGTTCTTTACTTTAAACTCAAAAAACCTTGCTGCTGAATTTCTAATTGGGATGCACATGCAAATAAGTAAAAAAACGCATACCTCCTTCAATACAATACATACTAATCACAGTCAGTAAGAGAACACATAAATTCTTTCTGCGACCGTAAGATATACAAAGTTAATCGACTTGCCTCCTTTATATAAACTAAGCAAACAGGAATTATTTTCCATCCTTTACATTTATTCAATATTCTTACACATGCTCAGACAAAAAAGTTTTGTATTAATTTCATTTAATGCAGAGTTGTTCCACGAAAAACTCTCTAGTTGAAGTCACACCACATATCAAAGAAGATGTTTAATATTCTGAAGAAGGGTCACTTTGACTCGAAACATTGATTTCTCTCCACAGATGCTGCCAGACCTGTTGAGTGTTTCCAGCAATTTCTGTTTTTGTGATGAGGTTTGAAAGGCTTTGCCTTTTATTAGTTACCACTGCTTTCTTTTTCTCTTGGAAATCCTTGTCATCTTATATTCCATTTTTTCTCAGATCTTATACTTGCTTGCTTTAGTAAAATAAATATTCTTTATATGGTTCTTTACCCTGTCAAATTACTGTACTCCCATACTCACGTACGTGACAATAACATCTAAATCTAAATAAATGCATACAAGTTTTATTACAAGTTTTATTATTCCTAAACCAGCAGCAGTGCCAAAATATTCATTTTGTTAACCCATTGCAACTTAATTATTTGGAAGGGCAACATTGTACTGATACTGCATGGTAATGGATACAATCATCTAAAAAGAACTGCTGCCAAGCTATGAATGGAAAACGATATGGAGTAGTCGGAAAACAGCAAGAAGTAAAATTGAGTTCCAAAATTGCTTGCCACATGCCCTCTAATAATTCTTTGGTAAATTGAATAGTTTCCATTTGTAGCTAACCTCCATTTTAGGAATTAGCTAAAGATGCCTTGCCAGTGCAAATCATAGAGGGTGGTCCAGTGGTTCAATGGTTAGCACTGCTGCCTCACAGCACCAGGGACCCAGGTTTGATTCCATCCTCGGGCAACTGTCTGTGTGGAGTTTGTGCATTGTCCCTGTGTCTGTGTAGGTTTCCTCTGGGTGCTCCACCATCCAAAGATGATTCAGGTTAGATGGATTGGCTTTGCCAATTTGCCCATAGTGTGGAGTAGGGTGGGTTAGCCATGAGAAATGCAGGGTTACAAGGGTGGGGGGATGGGTTTGGGTGGGATGCTCTTTGGAGGATCGGTGTGGAGTCAATAGGTCAAATGGCTTACTTCCACACTGTAGGGATTCTATGAAAGATCAACTCTGACAAATTTGGTATCTAAGGTGTCTTGGATGCAAGATAGATAACACATACAATTAATCTATTTTGTTCCAAAATATATTTCCATTTGTAGTAGCGTGTCAAATCACTTTAGAGGATATGCAGTTAGTGACATCTGTGGAAAACCTAATGTTATATATATTGTGCCAGGACAAGAATTCAGTCCTAAAACATTCCATCATACCCATACAAGAAATTTCTACAAATTTAGTATGGTCAGGTTTGCAGGTTAGTCATGTTTTCTTTTTTACTGCCTAACATCTGTTACAAAACAGTTTGACTAAAAATGGATAATCCCTTTAAAAGGAATGAAATCGCTTACAGTTGCTTTACTTAATGTTCAAAATAAGAAAAACCTTTAATAACTGTCATGCCCTTCACAATGTAAGAATGCCCTGTAACTTGAATGTTTAAATATTCTTTGATGCACTAATGGTAATAAGGCAGCATTTTTAGGATGTAATAAATTTTCCAGGAGGATAAATTTCACCCGAAGGTCCACGCTGGTTTGGACGAACTCATCTGGAGCTGCGGTGTTTGTGTTACAATTCGCTTCAGCATCACTGGGCTAAGGAAGTGGGAAAACTCCACAATTGTTCCATTCATTTCAAATCCATGACCACTGGTGGAACATACATTGAATAGCTCTGAACCAGCCCCCTCACCCCTTGCTGAAACTATATAATACTCTGGACAGTCCTCAACTAACCTGACAGGTTGACCAAGTTGTGTGTCAAGGTCATTGCAGCACTGTTTCATATAAATAACAATCAAGAGAGTTGGCTTCACTAACATCACCCAGGCAGTGCATCACCACCTACTGTAGAATCTGTCTGACTTTTAATATTTTGTCAACCAACATGTTCTGCTGTGCAAGCCTGCAGCTGGGTAGTGTAAACCATCTTTTCTCAAATAAAAACTCTGAAGAAAAATCAGACCAGACTTACAATGCTAACTTTTTTCTCTCTCCACCAATGCTGCCAGATCCGCTGAGTTTATGCAGCATTCCTTGTGTTTATTTCATCTTTTCTCAACTAAGCTTTGCCCTGCCAACACAGTTCCTTTGTGTCCTTTTGTATGTACTTCTTTGCTGTTGCTCAGGACACAAGACAACAAGCAAGATCCTGGATTCTGGATCAGTGGTGCTGGAAGAGCACAGCAGTTCAGGCAACATCCAACGAGCAGCAAAATCGACGTTTCGGGCAAAAGCCCTTCATCAGGAATAAAGGCAGTGAGCTGGAAGCATGGAGAGATAAGCTAGAGGAGGGTGGGGTGGGGAGAGAGCAGCATAGAGTACAATGGGTGAGTGGGGGAGGAGATGAAGGTGATAGGTCAGGGAGGAGAGGGTGGAGTGGATAGGTGGAAAAGAGATAGGCAGGTCGGACAAGTCATGGGGAGAGTGCTGAACTGGAAGTTTGAAACTAGGATGAGGTGGGGGAAGGGGAAATGAGGAAACTGGTGAAGTCCACATTGATGCCCTGGGGTTGAAGTGTTCCCAGGCGGAAGATGAGGCATTCTTCCTCCAGGCGTCTGGTGGTGAGGGAGTGGCGGTGAAGGAGGCCCAGGACCTCCATGTCCTCGGCAGAGTGGAAGGGGGAGTTGAAATGTTGGGCCACGGGGTGGTGTGGTTGATTGGTGCAGGTATCTTGGAGATGTTCCCTAAAGCGCTCTGCTAGGAGGCACCCAGTCTCCCCAATGTAGAGGAGACCGCATCGGGAGCAACGGATACAATAAATGATATTAGTGGAAGTGCAGGTAAAACTTTGATGGATGTGGAAGGCTCATTTAGGGCCTTGGATAGAGGTGAGGGAGAAGGTTATGGGCACAGGTTTCCCTGTGGTGGCAGGGGAAAGTGCCAGGATGGGAGGGTAGGTCGTAGGGGTGCGTGGACCTGACCAGGTAGTCATGGAGGGAACGGTCTTTGCGGAAGGCGGAAAGGGGTGGGGAGGTAAATATATCCCTGGTGGTGGGGTCTTTTTGGAGGTGGCGGAAATGTCGGCGGATGATTTGGTTTATGCGAAGGTTGGTAGGGTGGAAGGTGAGCACTGGGGCCTTCTGTCCTTGTTACGGTTGGAGGGGTATGATCTGAGGGCGGAGGTGCGGGATGTGGATGAGATGCGTTGGAGGGCATCTTTAACCACGTGGGAAGGGAAATTGCAGTCTCTAAAGAAGGAGGCCATCTGGTGTGTTCTATGGTGGAACTGGTCCGCCTGGGAGCATCCCAGCCCCTGAACAAAGTGGGGACTGATGAGTCAATTGATAAAATAGATTGAAGAAATGAGATTCTTGACATTGACAAAGAAAGTTTGATGTTCCACCCAAGACTTTAACAGTAAGGTGAGACTTGATGACTGGCGAAGTATCAATTGACATCTAATTACTAACTAATCTGCCTGATTTATTTTTAGTTTGCTGCTTTCTCAGGTAGTGGAGTAAAACCAAACAGCAATAGTTCTCAACCTGAAAATCTGAATGGGTACCTGGTGTCTGCAACTTGCTAGCATCTTCTCCCAGCATCCATCTTGGTCAGTATTCCCCAATGTTTTAGAGCATACTCCATGGGCAGTGACCACCTGCACCCTCCGTCCACGGATGTTGACATTGGTGAAATATCAGCCCCCTCGGAATCATAGAATCCCGAGAGTGTGGGAACAAGTCATTTAGCCCAACAACTTTATATTAACCCTCTGAAGAGTAACCCACCCAGACCCATTCCTCTACCCTATTACTCTGCATTTAGCCCTAACTAATGCACCTAACCTACACATCTCTGAATACTATGGGCAATTTAGCATGGCCAGTTCACCTAATCTGCACATCTTTGGACTGTGGGAGGAAACCAGAGTACCCAAAGGAAACCCACACAGACACGGGGATAATGCGCAAACTCTACACAGACGCCCGAGGCTAGAATTGGACTCAGGTCCCTGGGGCTGTGAGCCACCATGCCTTATGCATTGGAGCATATTTGGGACTCACTGTGAATACAGTTCAGCATCTAGATATTGTAAATTAGAGTTTACATTCACCTCACATTGCAATGCTGCTGCCAGGCTGCTTTATGCATAGGTGCAAATGTGTTGCTGGTCAAAGCACAGCAGGTTAGGCAGCATCTCAGGAATAGAGAATTCGACGTTTCGAGCATAAGCCCTTATGCATAGGGGCAGGCACCCCTCTCACTGTATAGTTTGCTTTCTTACCCACACTAGGATGCTCACAGCATCTCTGCCTTGCCTTGCCTTTTAGTG
This sequence comes from Hemiscyllium ocellatum, assembly GCF_020745735.1. Taxonomy (NCBI): domain Eukaryota; kingdom Metazoa; phylum Chordata; class Chondrichthyes; order Orectolobiformes; family Hemiscylliidae; genus Hemiscyllium; species Hemiscyllium ocellatum. The sequence continues at coordinate 17,867,744 of NC_083417.1, read as the reverse complement.
TGGACAGATCGCCAAGCTGCTTCTCATCTTTGACAGCAACAGGTAGTCAAAAGGTTTATTGTCAGTCAGGAGGCTGCTCGCCTTTCAGTCAGGAAAGGTGTTGAGTTGTCCCTACTTAATTAAGAGGAAGTGCAGAGAGTAAAATGGATTTGGGAGATCTTATATGTGAGGACCATCGAGGAAAGTTGCTGCATGTTATATTGAGAGTGGTAAACCATGAGCCTTGGTGGGAGGTGGGTGATTGACAGAGTTACGAGGTAGCAGAGAGAAGATGGTGGCACTTACTATTGAAGAGTGCAGAAGGTCGCCAACAATTTTACTGCAGTGCTGTACATTCAACCAGGCTCTGATCAGGTGTTTACTTTAAACCAGTCTGTCAACAGACTATTGGGAACAGTCCTAATTTCTTCAATCTATCATCATAACTGAAGCTCCTCATCCCTGAACCACTCTTGTAAACCGCTTCTGCACTCTCTTCAATGGGTTCACAATCTTTCTATAATGTGGCACCCAGAACTGTTTACAATAGTCCAGCCGACTTGTACAAGTGTCTTATACAAGACCAAAATCACGTCCTCACTCCTGTATTCTACAATCCGATTAATAAAATCAAAGGTACCATATGCTTTTCTCACTGCACTCTTGACCGCCCTGCCAGTTTCACTCATCTGTACACATATACAGCCATGTCCCCCCAGAAGTGCATCCTCTATTTTACACTACCTTTCACAGGTGTGATGTGGAGGTGCTGGTGTTAGACTGGGATGGACAAGGTCAGAAGTCACACGACACCAAGTTATAGTCCAACAGGTTTTAGTTTATTTGAAAACACAGCCTTTCAGAGTGCTACATCTTCATCAAGTGAAGTCACAAAGTAGGCGACTCAGCCCCTTGAGTCTGTTCCATCATTTGATGTTCGTCCTCCCAAAATGATTTACCAATCATCTCTAACTGTGACCAGGTTGCATTATTGCCTCCTAACTTCTGTAGCCTATTCTACTCCAAGTTAAATTTCTGCTCCATAATCTCCACATTATCAATACGATTACCCATATCAATTCTTACCCACGACCACCTATCAATGACAGCTTTAAATATTGGCATTTTGAAGGCACATCCACCTGCAAATTAGAAGATCAAACAATTTCTTGGTGTTTGAAGATGGTTCATTGTAGACCAGACTAACAGACATCAGTGAATTATTTTTCATTACAAAGACATTAGAGAATTCCATCCTTTTTCTCACACACAAAAAAATCAATGAAATCAGAAGTAAAACAAGGATTTGATTTAATTATCTCTATTTAATCACTATTGTGAGCTTTCTAATGTTAAAGGCTGATTACTTCAGAAAGGGTTTGAGAAGCAACAGTAATAATGTATTGTGCAACAAACGTAAAAATATGCCTTTGGCAACTCTCCACAGTTATTAGACTGACAGACATGACAGCCTGCTGCTGAGAGTATGCAAGTTTTACCAGTAAAGTTATCTTATTTCTGGATCTTTAGTCATTTTCCAGAGTCCATTGTCATATGCATGAAATTGAGTTTTTTTCTGCTTAACTGCCAATTAATTAAAAGATTGTGGCACTTGCCAGGGGCAAAGTCCTGATGAAACAGTTAGCCGGCTGAATGATAAATAGGTTACCAAGGTTTATTTCTTTGAAACAGTCTGGATACAATTGATTTCAGTAATGTAAGAACTGATGTTTACAGAAATGTGGGAGGTATTGATTCACTTTAACATATACTCTTTCCACAGTTTACAACTGTTCAAGTTAAATTTAAATGTTTAAAATTTCCCTAGTACAGTAGTAGTATGTAAAAATTCACATCTCGATCTCTTTGCAAGTTTTGTCGTTACTGCTTTTGCAAATTTCTTAGCACTCCATGAAACGAATCAAACCATTGATTACGGCACAACATGTAGTGGACACATAATCTGTTTCCAATCACTTAATAAAAGTGATAGTCAAATTGAACAGCAATAACTTTTGGCATTTGAAATGCTATCCAACAAATGATAGGAGACAGAAACTATAGTAAGTGGAAAGCTGTTTATTACTTGCACTCCAGAGGTCATATATATTTGATGATTAATCAGAGGCTAAAACTTGCCATTATATTTACTTTTGTGCTAATATAAACTTTGCAAGTTTATACCAGTACTGTTAACACTATTATTGGTTTATTTTAACATGCTTTGTCTTCAACTCGTAAAATTGAACTGGCAAAAAATTAGGCCTTCACTACTCACTGTACGGATAAGCTTGTTACAGAAATGTTTGAAAACCGTACAGCAAGATGATGCCTCTCTATTTCATTTCCTTCGTTGCTTACACACATGAAATTGAAATTATTATGACCAGACCCTTGATGAGGTTTCCCAATTCTTTACATTTCAAGACTGAATATCCTGAACTGTTAAATCCCCAGTGAAAAGGGGTGAACTGCTCCTCTTCTTGATTCACCGCTCATTTGATTGGTTGCAATATACTTAATTTAAGAAAGAAATGTTTTACCAGAAGTTTACCAAATGAACTTGCACCTTAAAAAGGAACCATTTTAGCCAGGCTTCATTGAGTTAAAAAAGAGTGAACTAATGAAACACAAGAAGAACTAATGGCACAACACACAGGTTAGAAATAAGATGTGAGTACAAAATGTTACAAGTAAATTAAAAGGTTATCCAGATTAGTATTTGAATTGTTCATGGAGAACAGATAAGTTGATGATGCATCCATTATCGCATTATTGTGTCAGTGTTGACCTTGACAAATAAGTCTGTTGGACTTTAACCTAGTGTGTGATTTTTAACTTTGTCTACCCCAGTCCAACACTGGCACCTATGCATAAGAATTGATCTTGACAGCTAAGCAAATGATTTTTAAGATTGGTGCAGAATTTTGACAAATCTTTTTATTGAATTTTAATTGTCATATAAACACAATTTAAAATATCCACAAAATGCAGTAGCTGATTCCTGCTAGTACTTGTGATTGAAAATCTTGAACAAATTAGGTTGATGCACTAGAAACATAGGAACAGGAGTAGGCTGTTCAGCCCCTCCACTCTGTTCTACCATTCAGTGGGATCATATGTTTATTTGCATCAGATCTATATGTCTTTATTTCTTGTTATACAATGTTTCTTCTTTAAGAAAATGTATTTGATACAAAATTGAATTTCAAAAATGTACAAAAACTAACTAAAATTCAGATAAAATCCCCAATGTTTGTGCTTAAAATCAATTTTCATTCTAGGGCTATGATTGTTGAACAGAAACTATATTGACTGCAAAACTGGAGCCATTGGAAACTTCAGCAAAACAATTTCTGCCATTTGACATTTTACAACACATCTGCTGCCGAATTGTACTGGGTAATTGTGGTAAAAAAAATAGAAGACAATTGAAAGGTGGCAGTAGTCCAATGTTTTCCTGTTGGATGTTTTTAATATAGGCTTCGAAATGTTCTTGTGAACCAAAAAGTTGGTTTTGTCATTGCTTGTGAAAAAACATGTATGCTATTAGTTTCAGACAGATTGTTTCAAGAAACAATAGTTTTAATTAAGGAGTTTTTGGAATACTGACTTAAGGTGTTTGTTGATATCTGATTAGGAAAATCATCCCATTGTCAAAATAATTCTGTATTTAATAAACTTCTTTCTAAAAAAAAAACTCAGCATGAAATAATCACAATACTGTTTAGAACTTGATGTAGTATTTTTGTGTTCAAGTGGACACGATGAGACCTTGCTACAGTTCTCTGAAGCGTCCAAGATATAACTAAATGGATTGTTTTCTCACTCTGACTTATTAAATTGTTTCAGTACAGTATCTTGGCAAAGTTGTTTTTTGTAATTTGGAACAGGAAGGTGTGTTTTGTGGTGGATTTGAACACATCAGCAATATTTTAATATCAAAGGAAATCTAATGCAAACAGATCTTGAATTGCATCCATAATCATAGATTTTTTTATTGGAACCACACTATGGCCATCTGTCATTGTATTTTGTGGCCATACTTAAAAATTAAAAACATTATGATGAATTAACAAAACAGAATACACTTTAAAAAATAAAAACAGACAACATTTACAATTATAATGAATGCAAAATTTCAAACTATTAAATTGTCAATCATGTACAATTAGTATTTATGGATAGCATATGAACACATAATCTTGATTGAATAGCCAACGTCAATGATTACCAAAAATGCAGTCCCATATGCTGTGAAAATGGAATAAATCCAACATATCATAAGGCAAAGGCTTACATTAATCATATAAAGAAATTACAGTTGCCTAAGATGAATATGCATTTTGGAATATGTATATGACATGAGATTTACTTCTGTGCATTAATGTTGTTTTAAATAGATAGAGCTTTCTGTGCATTTAGAGGAATAAAGTTAATTGTGGTATTTTTGATATCCTAACAACTCAGATCCATTGGTGCATTTTCACAATAACTCTGGTTGAACTCTGACAATCCAATCACACAAACGGACCATGACCAAAAGGAAGGGTATCTCTCCACCCAAAGAAATTCCTATTTCCCTGAGCTTGATTTGATTGTCCATAGAAATAAAAAGCCCATCCATCAATACTTTCATGTCAGTACCTTTGGAATTTAGCAACACGCACATTATTTATTTTTTAGGATTATGTTAACCACAAATTTGGGGTCATTGGGTTTGACAATGTGTATATATTTTTAAAGCTAACGAATAAAAGGATTTGTATTTACTTGTGTGTTTTTCACAGTCCTAGAACATTTACAAGTGCCTTACAGCTAATGAAATAGTTTTGAAGACTGATCACTGTTTCGTTTAACGTGTGCACAGCATACTCTCACAGGTAGTAATGTGGTAATCAATAAAGTCTATTTTTGTCATTCTGTCACCAGAGATAACATTGCTCATCTTTTCTAATCGTATCAAGATTTATTTATGCTCATCTGAGTAATCAGGTTGGCCCTTGATATATCTGATCCAATAGACAGTTAACTAGTGTGGTTATTCAATCTGTAAAGGCTTTGTTACACTCAAAGCTAATTTTTTTGGAAATCTACCAGCCGTCATTAAATGATTTATTGTTCGTCCAACCAAATACAAAGCATCACGTAATTCATGGCAAACGGAAATAAAAAAGGCGCTTGTTGGAAGAAATGATTTTCTTAATGATTTGTAAGAAAATCTGAATTAAAAGTGACTGACTTAAGAAGAGTTTGTTCACTTGGGAAATTCCAATTGCTGTTTCGACATTGCTATTCTTCACCCAGCTGGGAAATTACAAGGATGCCTGTCCCTCCAAAAGTTTGTTTTTTAATCTTAAACCAAATGACTTCCATTTCCTTCATCTTTACATCCTTTTGAATACTCTAGACTTACTTTTTTCAGTTTTGGAAGAACGCCCTTTCTCTTTTAGATAACATCTGCAAAACAGATTATTGTCAAAATTATAATCTATTAGTTTACTACCATGATAACAGTAACATTTAGAATAAATTACTGCATTTCCATGATTGAGGTGAACTCAAATATCCATTCACCTTCACTCTTCAGTGCTTAGCATTGGATTCTATAGGATGTTTATGCCTTTTCCCTATGAAATGATTAGCATTGCGATCCCAGATTGAAAGACAATCTGATTCTCTCTTATAGTTATTTGCTTGGTTCAAGAAGTGACTAGTCAACTCCTATATAGGGAAAAGGTTCATTTGAAATGTTTAAAATGTAAGTTCTTGTCCCTTTCTTCCTTCAGAAGTAGCCATTTTAACATGACTGGACACTGCTGCAGAACAAATTTATGTGGTGAAGTTTTTACAAATTCACTTAACTGCAATCAAATGCAAATTCTCTCCTATTACTGAAAGCAAAACATTGGGAGTAGTACAGAACACCTTTAAATGAAGAATGCACTGGGCAACATATTGGGTTCAATGCAACTCAGCACATTAACTTCCTGGACTTGTGCAAAGTTATGTGTACTTGCATTACCATTTGAATCTTTTTAAATGTTTCCAAGAACTTGTACGCACATCTCATGGGCAGCTATTGCTGGAACTAAAGGAGTTGGTCAATGAGATCATAGTTCACATGTTTTTGATCTAATGCTTTGGTTTTGCTTTTCAGTTGTGCTTCTTTGCCCAGTGATGAGCTTCAGCAGATATCATTGCCACAGAACTGTTTTTTAAAAGAAAGATTCTTGTTAACATTTTTTGACATTCTTGTTAACATTTAGTGAGTCCTATCATTTCCTTACAGCACATAAAGAACATGATGACTCTGGGTCTTATTAAGGGGGACAGATTGAGAGGCTGTTTGCACCAGCTTCAGATGACTAAGCAACATAGATTCAGATTTAAGTGTCGAACATTTAAGACTGAAACTGAGATGTGGAGGTTTTTTACTTTCAGTCAGAGGGATGTGTTTCTCCAAAGGACTATGGATGTTTTGTAACTGGGCAGTATATAATGCTGGTGGTGGGTTTGGAGGGGTGTTCTAATCTACTAGCTGGAGACCTCTGCATCTGTGTATTTGGGGAAGGCTTACTAAACAAGTATATGATAAGCCAAGTTAAATGCCTTATTGACTCCAAACTCAACTTAAGGGAGGGAATTGGATTGAATCCATTGAGTAAATTCAAGGGTGAGAGTGGTAGATGTTTGGAGTCCAGGGTAGATTAGATTCCCTACAGTATGGAAACAGGCCCTTCAGCCCAACACATCCACACCGATCCTCCGAAGAGTAACCCACCCAGACCCATTTCCTTCTGACTAATGCACCTAATGTTATGGGCAATTTAGCATGGCCAATTCACCTGACCTGCACATCTTTGGACTGTGGGAAGAAACCGTAGCACTCGGAGGAAACTCACGCAGACACGGGGAGAATGTGCAAACTCCACACACAGACAATCGCTCAAGGCTGGAATCGAACCTTGGTCCCTGGTGCTGTGAGGCAGCAGTGCTAACCACTGAGCCACTGTGCCGCCTTAATTGAGGGACATAAAGATTGGGCAGCAAAATCAAAACGATGTCCAACATCGGTCATGATTAACACATCATGAAGGGTCCGTATGACCTGCTACTAGCGCTGATATTTATTAACCTTTTAATGACGCTTTGACAAAATAGCTACATAAAAATACACTTAGAGAGAAAATCATGTCTGGTATCTCACACCACATCCATTTCAATAACAGGTTGCTTGTAGAAATTATACATGAGCAGAACTCATCTGCATGTTCTTAAGGTGAAGCTTAATAACCAAATTAATTATTTTATTGCCATCAAAAGTTGTTTAATACTTACACCATCCATTTCCAGTCCTAGACCATATGCTGATACCAGTGACATCTTTAGAATGCCAGCCTACTCTATAAACAAGCATGTTCAAAAGAATAAATTCAAGATGACTTATTTAGTTATTATGCTGAATTTTCCATTTGTTTGCCTGAGTCTGAGCTGTATTCTGGAGGGACCCCTACCATGAACCCCTCACATGCTTACCCACTGTATCTTACCAAATTTGCTTCATTATTTGCCTACTCTGCCACAATGTCATCCCTCCAATCTCATAGTGATCTCATCCCACCATGTTCCATTCCTGGTGGACCTCGCCACTCAGCAGACATCCTGGGATTCATTGGCATCCCTTGCAACCATGCCGTATCTAAAAGGCCACTGGGCACCCCGCCAAGTGTGGTCAGTGTGGAGCAGCCCTGCATGGATCCTGAATATTTTCCCCGGTCATAGCTTTCCCCGGTCAGAGAGAAATCGGCACCACAATTTGTAGATGGGGACCTGAAGGTCCTGCTGGATGGAGCTGGGCACAAGTGGCAGCTTCTCTTCCCCCAAGACCAGAAGCAAAGACCTTGTCACCAGATTATGCCAGCCTGATCTGAGGTTGCTAACCAGGTCAGTTAAGTCTGCAACCAACTGAAAGAAGGTCAATCACTTTCTGCACTCTGTCAATTTAAGTGCCACCATTGTCACTCCACTCTCTTTCACACTCATTCTTAACGAGGAGAATTGGGCTGTCAACAAGGGGATTAGTCTCCATTAATTGGCAAGACAAGTGGATAAGTTGGTCAAGAAGGTATATATGCTCACCTTCATCAGTCAGAGCATCAGTATAAAAGTTGGCAAGTCAAGTTGAGGCTGCATAGAACTTTAGTTAGGCCACATTTGAAATATTTTATACAGTTGAGGTTGCTACACTACCAAAAGGATGTGGAGGCTTTAAACAGGGTACAGAAAATGTTTACCACCATGTAGCCTGGTTTGAAGGCTCATAGCTATGAGGAGAGATTGGACAAACTTGGTTTGTTTTTACTTGAACGTCAGAGGCTGAAGTGTCGACCTGAGCCATAGTTGACAAAATTATGAGAGGTATAGATAGAATGGATAGTCGGAGTCTTTCTCCCAGGGTTGAAATGTTAATTACTAGGGGATATAAGCTTAAGGTAAAAGTGGGAAAGTTTAAAGGAGATTTGAGAGGCAAGGTTTTACATAGAAGGTGGTAAGTGCCTGGAATGTGCTGCAAGAGGAGGTGGTGAGGGAAATACAATACCAATGTTTAAGAGGAATCTTGACAGATACATGAAGAAGGGCTTATGCCCGAAACGTCGATTCTCCTGCTCCTTGGATGCTACCTGGCCTGCTGTGCTTTTCCAGCAACACATTTTTCAGATACATGAATAGACAGGGAATCGAGGGATACAGACCATGTGGAGGCATAAGCTTTTTAGCTTAGAAAGACATTATGTGTCAGTGCAGTTTTGGTAGGCCAAAGGCCCGTTCCTCTCCTGCACTGTCCTTTGTTCTTTGTTCTCTTGACTCCAGAATTTGAACTGTGACTGGAAAATGGCTGTGTCTACACCTGGATTGCGATCCATCAGTGTTTTTGGGGAATGCATGCAGTGTCCAATTGCGCAGCGTGCAAATATCAGATTCTGTCACTTTGAACTGTAAGCTTTTATATGCAATGATACATTTCTTGGGTGCAGAGACATGGAACAGGAACAGATGCATTGGCAAATTGTAGGGCAGCAACATTGGCCATCAAAGAGCTTCAACATGAAGAGATAGAATGTGAGTATCTTTGTAGGATGTGCAGGAGGTACAGGATTGCCAGAGTCTTTCATCCTCAATTCCATTTGCTCCAGATGAGCAAGATGCAGTGTTGCAATGGGCTGAGGGTTTCCTGGACAAAGTCTCAGACTTATGCCAGCTGTTAGTGAGGAAACTAAAGGATTGGTGTCTACCTATCCTAGTGGTTATCAAAGTGAAATCAAAGTTACATTGAACCTTTTGAAATTGGCTCTTTCCAGGACCTGTGTGAGACCACATCATCATCCACCTAGGAATATATCAAGACTGTGACCAATACTAGGAGAAAGTGAGGACTGCAGATGCTGGAGATCAGAGCTTAAAAATGTGTTGCTGGATAAGCGCAGCAGGTCAGGCAGCATCAAAGGAGCAAGAGAATCAACATTTCGGGCATAAGCCCTTCTTCAGGAATACTAGTTGTGTCAAATCAGACCTTTATATCTCATTTCCCTGTGACAAAGTCGGTGCTGCAGCCTGTGCAGTTGACTTTGTGAACATGTCTGGTTTGCTCCAGGCACAGGGTGTAGTAGTCTGTAAATGCATCATGCTGAGATGATCTTTGATAATCCAACTGAGATTATCAAGAGAAATGAGTTCCATTCCATCAATATGCAAGTCAATTGTGATTATTGATACCACACCCGTGTGAAGGTCCCAGGATCTGTCATGATGCCTACATCTTTGAGAATTCTCATGTTTTTAGCACATTTGAGGGAACAGATGACTTGCAAAGATGGTTACTAGGGAACAAAGGCTGCTCTGTGCAAATCTAGTTGATGACATCCTTTCACACTGTCTGAAGGAACGAACAGAGCTCCGAAAGCTAGTGCTTCCAAATAGACCTATAGGACTGTAAGCTGGTCTTGTGTAATTGTTAAGTCTGAATGAAGCACAGCCTAGATGCAGTGCAGGCCCATTCATCAACTCGGTCCATGGTGGAGCAGACAATAATCATCCCAAAGAAGAGCTTCCAATGCTTGCATCAGTCTTGGGGGGCTTACAGAACAGAACAGAGACAGTGTGGTGCATATTCCCAACATGATGTGCTCTGCACAACTGGAGCAAATAAAGAGGAAATGTGATGGAGATTGACAAGCTGGGCGAACAGTAGCAGCGTTTTGAGGAGGACGATAATGACAGTAAGTAAGAGGAACACTACCTTCTGCATGATACAATGCTACAACACTGGGCGCTACAAACCAGAAAGGATTGGCTGTGATCATTCATCTTCTGTAAAATTGCAATCACTCAATAAACAAAAACTCTATTTCTATTTCGAGAGTCAGTTGCAGTTGCTGTTTGTTTGTTTTCTGTTAGCTTTTGCTATTTTTGTATTATTCATGGGATGTAGGTGTTGCTGGCTGACCAGCCTTACTTGCCTGCCCCTAGTTGCCCTTGAGAAGGTGGTGGTGAGCTGCCTTCTTGAAGTGTTGAAGTCCACATGCTATAGGTTGACCCAGAATGCCTCTAGGGAGAGGATTCCAGGATTTTGACCTAGTGGTAGGGCAGGAACAGCAATACACTTCTAAGTCAGGATGGTGAGTGGCTTGGAGGGGAACTTGCAGGTGGTGGTGTTCCCATATAACTGCTGTCTTGTCCTTCTAGATGGAAGTGGTCATAGGTTTGGAAGGTGCTAATTCAGGATCTTTGGTGAATTTCTGCAGTGCATCCTGTCGACAGTACACACTGTTGCTACTGAGCATTGATGGTGGAGGGAGTTGATGTTTGTGGATGTGGTACAAGTCAAACAGGCTGCTTTGTTCTGGATGTTGTCAAGTTTCTTGAGTGCTGTTGAAGCTATATGTATCAAGACATGTGGAGAGTATTCCATCACACTCCTGATTTGTGCCTTGTAAATGATAGATAGGTTCTGGAGTGTCTGGAGGTGAGTTACTTGTCACAGTAATCCTACCCTCTGACCTGCTGTGGTAGCCACTGTGTTTATGTGGTGGGTCCAGGTGAGTTCCTGGTCAATGTTAATCTCTGGAACGTTGATAGAGGGGGATTCAGTCATGATAACACCATTGAATGTCAAGGGGCGATAGTTGAATGGTTTCTTACTGGTGATGGTCATAGCCTGGAAGTTGTATGGCACGAATGTTATTTGCCATTTGTCAGCCCAAGGCTGGATATTGTCAAGATCTTGTTGCATTTGATCATGGATATCAGTATGTGAGAAGTCATGAATGGTGCTGAACATTGTGCAATCATCAGTGAACATCCCCACTTTTGACCTAATGATGGAAGGAAGGTCATTGTTGAATCCATTGAAGATAGTTGGGTTGAGGACACTACCCGGAGGAACTGCTGCAGAGATGTCCTGTAGCTGAGATGACTGATCTCTAGCAACCATTACCGTCTTCCTAATTGCTAAGTATGACTTCAACCAGAGGAGAATTTGCCTCTGATATCTATTGCTTCCAGTTTTTCCAGGGTTTCTCAATGCCACACTTGGTTAAATGCAGCCTTGATGTCAAGCACTGTCACTGTCAATTTACCTCTGGAGTTCAGTGTTTTGTCCATATTTGAACCAGACTGGAATAAGGTCAGGAGCTGAATGACCCTTGAAGAACCCAAACTGGGTAGCCCTGAGTAAAATTGCTGAATCGCTATTGCTAAATAAAAGCAAATGGCTTGACTTGTTTGATTGTTTGCCTGTAGGTGATAGTGCCACATTGAATGATGAATAGATGCTGTGCTACACTTGGGCATTGAGGATGGAATAGAAGAGTTGTAAGACGCGATGTGCCTAATAACAGGTAAGCTGTGCGGCTTGGTGCTTAGACAGTGATAGATACAGGTATGCCCAGTTGCATGTGCAAACAAGTGTCAGCTCTGACACTTGATTGCACATACAACACTACATGGGATAATAGCCGAAGGCAACACTGGACTGCCAAAGCATGACTGGGTGCACAGTTTGGGATCATAAGCTTTCTGCCAAGAGCAAGTGGGAGAAGAGGACAAGTAGGGAGCCATATGAGTGTAGTACATGATTAATAGGTTGTGTTTGGGATGACAGTACAAGAAAACACATTAGGCCTTTAGAGAGAAACTCACCATGAACCTCGACAGAAATTACACTTAACCAGTTTCTGGAAAGGTTCAGTGCTATTTCTTTTTAGTTTCTGCAGTCAATAGAATATCCTTCCATGATGAATTATATCCCTCAGCCTTTCAACAGTTATTCAAAAATATATCTGAATTTTGGCACCTTTTTCCTTTGGGTGTGCAGAGTTCATTATATTCAGCTACAGGTTTCCAAGAAAAACTAAAGGAATCTGTCAGGGCATGAAATTTTTTTTTACCAAAGATCATCATTAATTTTAAAAAATGTAATCTAACTCCTAATCAGGGCCATCTTGCCCTCAAACAAAATTAAACATTGTCAGTGTAGAAAGTCATTGAAAGTATCAAGGCATCTGTTTAATTGGACTTGGTGGTTTCCCCACATCAGTTCCTTCATATTATATATGTCTTTGTAGCATTAAGTATTTCTTTCATTCAAAATGCTTATTATTCATATAATTTATTTTCAGAATCGATTATAAAATGTTACAAAGTATGGAATAAATAGAAATCTGGTTGATAATCATCTGATTGGGCATAGTCAGCATGGGTGTGCCAACCATGTTTGATAAACCATTTGAAGATATTACTTACATGATTGACTCCACTTGACGAAGGAGCAGCACTTTGAAAACTTGTAATTTCAAATAAACTTGTTGGACCATAGCCTGGTGTCATGTGACTTCTGACCTTGTCCACCCCAGTCAAACACTGGCATCTCCACATCATGAGGAAGACGTAAAGTGGACTCAGGTTCCACAGACTGAGTGAATGGGCAAGAACATGGTCAATGGAGTATAATGTAGTGTAAGGTTTTGTACTTGATAGACGAAACAAATGTGCAGAGTATTTCTCAAATAGTAAGAACCTGGGTGATCATGTTAATAAGTCACTGAATGCCAACATACAAGTGGAGCAAGCTATCAGGAAAGCTCATAGTATGAGAGCCTTTATTGCAAGAAGAATTGAATGAGTCCAAAGATGTGCAGGTGAGGTGAATTGAAAATGCTAAATTGCCCATAGTATTAGGTGTATGGGTAAATGTAGGGGAATGGGTCTGGGTGGGTTGCTCTTCGGAGGGTTGGTATGGACTTGTTAGGCCGAAGGACCTGTTTCCACACTGTAAGTAATCTAATTAATTAAAAAAGAATACAGGTGTGGTGAAGTCTTGTTTCAATTGTATAGGAGCTTGGTTGGACTTTTTTAATTCACTCACAGTATGTGGGCGTCACTGACTGGCCTGCATTTATTGTCTGTCCCTAGTTGTTCTAGAGAAGGTGGTGGTGAGCTGCCTTTTCAACCATTGCAGTCTAAATATCTGAGGTAGATGCATAATACCATACTGTAGTAGTGTGTGCACTTCTGGTCGATTATCTTAGGAGAAATATTTTTGCCACTGAGCAAGTGCAGTGAAGGTTCACCAGCCTGAGATGGTAGAACTGTCCTATCAAGGGAGATGAGGCAAACTGGGCCTGTAATCTCCAGAGACTCAAAGTATGAGAGGTGATCTCATTGAAACTTACAAAACATTTAATTGGAAAAAGAGAGTAAATGTAGGTAAAATGTCAAAACGTTTAGGACCGGGGGAAAGTTTAAAAATATGGGTCTCGGGTGAGGATTTTGTTTTAGTCAGAGGGTTGAGAACCATTTCAGTCTGGTGAACCTTCGAAATTCTTTGGCACAGAGGGCTGTGGAAATTCAGTCTCGGAGCACATAGAAGGTAAAGATGTCTGATAGATATTTAATTATCAGCAATAAACAGGATTATGAGGATGGGGTGGGTAAAATGCATTAAAGTGCTCTATCAGCCATGATCATATTGAATAGCGGGCAGGATCAGTGGGCTGAATGGTCTTTACCTGTTCCTATATTCCTCTGATTTTTATTTAGCTTTGTAACCTCCCTGATGTTTGTGTTTTTACTTGCTGCACTAATCTAAATAATTCTATAAAGAAGAAAAAGTGTTCAAAACAAGCAGCAGGTCAAAGAACATCTTTGCTGAGGGAAACATAGTTAGTGGTCTGGCATTTGATTGAGTGAGATGACATGGGAGCCCTTTAGAAATGGGCAAATGTTTCCCAAATTACAGGATTCCAAAACCTATTCTTGGATTTTCTGATTTTCACCAGTACTTTTTAAGGGTACAGTGTGGTTAAGGTTGCAAATCCTGGCACTCTCTTGCAGAGATTCACATTTCCTATTCTTCTGTGATTTTCACGAATGTGGGCCATCTTTCTGAAACGCTATGGTTGGTGGTACTACTGAGCTGTCATTAACCATTGTCTGCATGAGTTTAGTTCAAGAGATCCTCTTCTAGTCTCACAATGCCAAGCTATATTCCCCCTACCAGCCATCAATGTCCATTCATGTCCCTTAGTTAAGCTGTGGCACTTCTACATCCAATGTAGACACACTACATACAGTGTAGAAAATTTGAATTTAATAGTGATATTGGAATGTGTAAAGTAAAAATTCATTCATTCATAACTGTTCATTTTAGTAAAAATGTCAATCATACAAGTCATTTAAAATATCAACAACAGAAACTGCAAGCACTTGCAAACTCTTAATCTTATGTAAGTAACAATTGACACCAGATATCCATTGGGTAATATTTTCTTTGGAGGTCAGTCATTTTAGACAACTACTGGATTTCTCTGATGTCTTCAAGATGGATTATGTATTCATATATTCAAGTCAATTTGCAGAAAGAATTATTAATTCTTTCCACTGCTCTAAAATTTATTTGTGCATTTTCCTAGTCAGGTAATGTTTTCACAAGTTAGAAGTAGTGAAACCTGCCATGACGTATCACCTGTTCTGATTTAAGGCTGGCTCAAACATTTACTTTTAAAGCACAAATGCAGTAATTTATTCACAAGGGGCATTTCACAAACATCAAGTAAAATAAATGATCAGATTCGATATTTTAACACATACCTAATAAATTAGTGGAAAGCAAACACACCATTCATCAAGAATGAATATACCAGTGATGCAAAGAGGTAGTAATATCGTGGTAACGTCACTATGCTTATGATCCAGAAGCCCAGCCTAATATTCTGGGCATAGTGACTATAATAAGGTCAACCCGTTGGACCTCATAAGCTATGAGTTCCCTAATTGGGCCTTAACCTGGTTCAATCAGGGAGCCCTGGCTGACAGTTAAGAACAGGAGTATCAGATATCCTGTTCACTCTAAGAGCTGGCTCTGAGGGAGCTGGATCAATGTCAAGGACTCTCTACATGTAAATAAAAGGTGACTTGGCGATGGAATACTGGCCTATGTGGAGCTGTTTCATTGGAAGCATGGGCTTAAATCCCACCACAGCAGATGGTAAAATGTGAACTCATTTTTTTTAAAAAGCTTAATGGTAACCAAATGATCCCGATCAATTATTGGAAAAGAAAAATCTGGTTCACTAATGTTCTTTAATGAAGCAATTTTGCTTCCTCACCTGGTCTGCCTCCATGTGACTTCAGACCCACAGCAATGTGATTGACTTGTAACTGTCCCCTGGGCAATTAGAGATGAGAAATAAATTCTGGCTTAGCAAATGATGCCCACATTCTATGCATGATTTTTAAAAAAAAATTGGAACCAATTTAGCAGCATGGGCAAAACTTGTGAATACACAAATTTATTCTTCCTTCCTCCAAGATGTAACAGCTCTTGGGGGGTAACTCAGAGAGATTTATACAGATAACTAGTTTGTAAGAAGTATTTACAATTGTCTGTCCAAAACAGATGTGTTTACAAACAAATTGTTTCCAGTACAGAAAAAAGTTGTTTCCAGCAAAGAAATTAATAGCCTGGTCATCCTTTCCACAAACAGAAAATGGGGAAAAACAGATCTTAACTTGTGGGATTTTCTGTATAGCTTTGGATTATGCTACATATGGATTTTGGGGGTTATCAGAAGTTCAGTTGTTTCTTTCTCAGTATTTCATAATCCAGAGCTTATAGCAATTCACGAACGGAAAAATACAGCCACAATCTCTACAACATTGCACAAAGCCAAATTAAATTTTTAAAGGTATTTAATGATATGACAGGACATTTACAGTTTATAATCTGGGTTTTCTAAAAGCATTTGTCAGCCTATATATTTCATTTTCATCCTTGACCACCCATGAGAAGAGGTAAGCAGGAAACTTTCATTCACTTATAACAGCAGTCTTTTAGGTAAGTTGCCAAATAAATGCATTAGATCACAGAACAAAACTTCTTAGCAATAGTTTACACAGTATCTTTTTCTAATTTACAGGCAATGTTTACATTAAGTGGTTCCTGATCTCTAAAATTGATATTTTTGCACTAACATTTAATCCTTTATCTGTAGAGATGTTGCTAAAAGACTCTTGAATTGGGAATACAGGTAATGTTAAGCAGTACATTTTGTACTGCATTTGTTCTCAGTCTTTCCATCAGTAGTAAAATTAAATGGAGCATTTGAAGTATTGAAGTCCTTTGCATTATACTACTGTGATCTTCCTTATTACAGTCCCATACTTTTTTTAAAATTACTTTTTTTTAAAGTTGTTTCCAGGACTTGGAGGAAAAGGCAACACTGGTGCTAGGGTGGGCCAAATAACTCTTGCCCACAGGAGCTCTTTTGCTCTTCCTGATTCATAGGAATTTTGGAGAAAAGTTGCAGTTTTATGCTTATATTGGCCTCTTCCAAGCACTAAATAACTTGTGCCACAGTTTGACTGTCAAAACTGGGCTCTCAGACGCAAAATTTAAAATTCCATCACCATTAAGCTATGACAGAAAACAAAAAAACGAATGGGTGGCCCTCCCTCCTATGTCTGCTTTTTGCTAAGTTAATATGGTGGGGTAGATGCATCACAAACATTGCACAATCTTCCACTGACTGAATAGTTTGCCAATACCATTCCTGCTGCATGCAGAAAGATATAATCTACCCCATTGTGTATATTGGCATAGTTGTAATTTGGAATTAGAGCAGTAATACATGACCCAGCGTCAATGTTTTAATAGTTCAAAGTTTGGGAGAAGATTTGTAGCTCGGGTGCTCATTGTTGTGGTTCAAGGAAGGAAGGAATTTGTGTTGCAGACATTTCGTTCCCTGTCTAGGTGACATCCTCAGTGCTTGGGAGCCTCCTGTGAAGCACTTCTGTGATGTTTCCTCCAGCATAAATGTCTGCAACACGTCTGCAACGGAACGTCTGCAACACAAATTCCCAGCTCGGCGAACAGAACCACAACAAAAAACATGTTGTAATAGTTGCTGATTTGAGAAAGGAACTTGCACTAAACTTGTACCGTATTCAAATAAAATATTATACAATGCATCACAATATTCTTGACTATTTTTCTTAGCTCCTTTACAGTCTGCCATGTAATTTGTTTCAGTTAACACTAACGCTGAAAATTTTGGCTTTACAGTGCCTCAGCACTTAGAAGGTCCTCAAAATAGCATGTGGTGTGAATTTGGATTTGTGACGCCTCACACTGGGAGTTTTTTTTCATTCAGGTGGTATGGGTATCATTGCCCATCTCTGATTGGCTAGAGGGCTTTTCAGAGTTAACTACATTGCTGTGGTTCTGGAGTTACCAGTGGACCAACCCAAGTAAGAATAGCAGACTTTCTGCCCTAAGTGACATTAGTGAAGCAAATGGTCCTTTAGACTAGCTTTTTATTCTGGAGGTTTTGCTGATTTCACCATCTGCCAATGTGGTATTCAATTTCATGCCCCCAGAAGATTAGCCTGTGATATTAATTTGCTAATCCAGTGACATAACGGCAATGTCATCATTTCCTCATCACAAGCATGAAATGTACACACCAAAAGCTTTCCCAGTAGGTCCGTTATGATGGCAAATTGCCTCTCAGGCTGGTTTAGCTCATACCATCTCAGTATGGACTGCATCGGTCCAATGGTAGACCCCGTGCTGACATTACCTGCATGTGGCAATTTCCCAACTCGCGCTATCTAAAGGGCTAGCAAACCAACTTGCAGCTGAGAGACTTTTAACACACTGTTGCTCTGGCAAGGCTTGTGAAAGCACTGTTGTGTGGTTTTAGAGGAGATACGGTGACTTGCCAGATTTGAATGGGAGTGCTTCTGTATTCTGAATGAAGAGTAATGTGACT
Source organism: Hemiscyllium ocellatum (assembly GCF_020745735.1). Classification (NCBI taxonomy): domain Eukaryota; kingdom Metazoa; phylum Chordata; class Chondrichthyes; order Orectolobiformes; family Hemiscylliidae; genus Hemiscyllium; species Hemiscyllium ocellatum. Next base: position 17,849,433 of record NC_083417.1, on the reverse strand, counting down.
TTTGACAGAAAGGTTTCTACCATTTTGGGAATTGTAATTGGAGGCCGTGTGAATCTGCAACACAACAAGGAAATGTAACAAAGGAGAGGGATCCCTGATGACTCTCCACCGAAGGTCTTACTCATCAAGGATTTTCATGGAGCACTTCTCTAACTTTTACCTCAGACCAGAGCTCCTGGGATTCACCAAGGAGTTGCTCACAGCTGTGCAGAATTGAATTATTTCAGTTTATCCAACATTGCTGCATCCAATGATGATAGAGGCTTTGCACGGGAGGAGAGGAGCTTTCATATTCTGATAAATACAGGGAAAACAGGAATATAGCTTTGCCAGAGCAGGGAGACACAAATTGCCTTTTCTGCCTCTTCTGTCTGTTGCCCATTCATAGCCAGCTGGAATACTACGTATATTTTCGATCACACTGTTATATTAAGCTGAAGAGAGTTCAGAAGAGAGTTACTAGGATGTTGCCAGGAATGAAAGGTTTGAGTTATAAATTTAGGTTGGAGAAGGTGGGACACTCTTCACTGAAGCATAGGAGGTTGAGAGGTATATAGGTTTATGAAATAATGAGGGGTATAGATAAGGTGAACGGCAGGTGTCTTTTACCTAGGGTGGTGAATTTCAGGACAAGGGGGCACATTGTTAAGATGAGAGGAGAAATATTTTAAAAATTACATGAGGGGCAACTTTTTTACACGGAAATTGGTTCATGTGTGCAATCAACTTCCAGAGGAAGTGGTGGGATGCAGGTACAGTTACAACATTGAAAAAGCATTTAGATAATTACGTGAATAAGAACTGTTTGGAGGGATATAGTCCAAGCACAGGAAGGTGGGACTCGTATAGTTTGGGATTACATTCCGCATGGACTGTTTGGACCAAAGGGTCTGCTTCTGTGCTGTATGACTCTATGAATGGAACTCCACATTCGCAGAAGCTAGTCAGGTTGGTGTGGCAGTAATTAACATTTGTGTTAAATGGATGCTAAGAGTGAATTGAACAAGCCCTAATTTGTGGTACTTTTAATCCATATCTATCATGTCAGTTTATAAACTTTATCTTGCTCAATTTGTGTGCACAGGGAGCAGAACGACATCTGAAATGAGGGTACATATTGAACAGCAAGTTCTAGTGTTTTATTTAATTGCTCATGTATGGGATGAGATGCCTCTAATTCCTCTCATAAACATCTATATCTGAAGGGGTTCCTCTTATTCCTCTCGCAGACTCCGATACAGAGCCATACAACATTAAAACAGACCCTTCAGTCAATCCCATCCGTGCCAACTAAGTTTCCCAAACTAAACTAGTCCAATTTGCCTGCATTAGGCCATCTCCTCCAAACCTTTCTAATTCATGTAGCTGTCCAAAGATCCTTCTAATTCCTTCCAATATTGCATTGAATTGTAGTTGCTATTCAAATTGCTCATTAATAGGAACTCTTCTGAAGTACAGTTATACCAGACTCAAAATGTTAATTCTGTTTTTCTCCCCAGATGCTGTCAGACCTACTGAACTTCTCCTGCATCCTCTAAGTCTGTTTCAGATTTCCAGCTTCTGCAGTATTGGGCTTTTATTGGTCATTAAAAGGGATATGTGCTTTTAGCTTCACCACTACCTTTGTGGCAAAATGCAGCCCATTACATTAAATGTCTTCTTTGAAGCTATTGACGGATAAGGAAAGTTTAAGTCGTCATTTGTATCCATCTGTTTCTTTCCTACATTTAGCCCTTTTGTGTAACTATCATTTGACTTGTTTTCCATCCTCCCTCTTTCTTGCTTCCATGGGCGATGACTTTGGACATTTATATTTCTCTCTGAATCTTCTCCTCTCTCTTTCTGTGGGTCCCTTTGTTTATAAGTCTCCTGTGATTGTGCAGCTTTCATGCATTTACTTTTAATATTGTCCTCAATGCTACCAATATCCCAGCATTCCACTGAAAGATACATTGTGTTCCATTGGAACAGAATAAGAGACCAAGGACAGAAGTCAGTAAAGAAGTGGGGCAGAGAATTAGAATTGCAGGGCACCAAAGTTCACGCTTGCACTTTGCATTCCACTGGAGTGACCCAATCTATAGTTGCTCTCCCCAGTGTAGAGGAGAATGCCTTGTAGACATTGAATTCTGCAAAGTAAATTAAAAGAAATATGATTAAATCAGGGCTTCATCTGGAAAGGGTAGGTGGAACTTGGGTATGAGAAGAGAAAAGGTAAAAATATGAGTGTTGCCCCATTTGCCTTTGCATGGGGAGAGGAGAATATTGAGGTGGTTGGGGAATGGATCTCCTCAACGTCATCTCTTTTGTATCCTATATCAATGATTTTAAGCTTGGCATGATGCATTTTAACTACTGGACGTTTAGGAAGATGTTGGTTCCAAGAACCCTTCTATGTTCTGTCATAGATGGCTTATATTTTGTACCCAAGAGTAATAGTTCTGTACATTTGTTTTCACGTATGCATACTCAGCTGCTTACTGACATTCCAGCAACACTTTATGCCACTTAATTTACAGAGCCTACTGTTCCATCTTTAACAGTAACCTGAAGTAGATTAACAGCAAGATCATGAGAACACGCAAGTAGGCTCAACAATAAACAGACATGTCTCCTATTAAGTTGACCAAATCTTTATAGAGCTCTCTTTTTTAAAAAAAAATAACGTGTTCCTCATAAATGATAAATTTGGAGCCAGCCAGTTAAGAAATCCTATCGGAATGAAAAGAAAGACAAAAAAGGATTTGTACTTGTATAAAGCCTCAGACCTCAGAGCCTCCCAAACCATTTCACAGGCAATGAAATATTTCTGAAGTGTGGTCATTGCCGTACTGCTGGAAAATGCAGCAGCCAACTTGCTGAAAAGGTCAGTGATCAGAAGACACAGATTCAAGATGATTGACATAACCAGTGACAACCTGAGGAATTGTTTTTTTTTCACACAACAGGTTGTTGTAATCTAGTATTGAAATGTCTGGAAGGGAAAGATAGAATAACAACATTTAAGAGAATTAAATACATGATTGATGAAAAATAATATACTAGGCTGAAGGGAACAAATGAAGGAACAAGATGAATTAGATAATTTTGCCAAAGAACTAATATAGGTACAATGCATTCAATGGTTTCTGTGTTGTATCATTCTATTATTTTACAAATTAGCAGGGCGAAAAAAGGCAGGCGATGGCTTAGTTGTATCATAGTGGAATTTGAATTAAATAAAATCTGGAATTAAGGGTCTAATGATGACCATGCATCAATTGTAAATTGTGATACAAAAACATCTGATCCACTAATGTCCTTTAGGGAAGGAAACTGCTTTCCTTACCTGATCTGGTCCATATGTGACACTATAGCAATGTGGTTGACTCTTAATTGCCCTCTGCACAACTCGGACTGAGCAATAATTACTGGCCTAGCCAGCAAATCTCTCCTCCTGTGAATGAAATAAAAACAAGGAAAAAAAGATGAGATACTATACCTTAGTGAATGAATAGTGGAAAGAGGAGCAGAAACGCTCCCCTGGTTTGTTCAGGACTTGGCATGTATTCTTTTCTATCCATCTAAGATCATTAGTTTGATGGCTGATGTTGAAGGTAGTTCCTACAGTTGACCAATACTTCCTTAACATTAGCTGGAGTTCTCAAGTCTCTGCAATGTGTCCTGTGTTCAGAAATCTTTGACTCAGTGATTGACATTGGAAATTTTTGCACAAAAAGAACAAAATTATATTGTAAAAGAGAAAATATCTCAAAGATATTCACTGTATTACTTTTGGCAAAGTAAGCAAACTGAAAATCCAAAAGACAGAAAACAAAATTAGTTCACGAAATGTGATACCTGGATGAAATGCTGAAAAGAGTTTAGCATTTTCTAGCTAGGAGTTCTTATTAATAAGATTTTAACATGAAGATAAGTACTTTTAGACATTTGAAGAAGGGGCTCAAATTTTATCGAGTGGATTATTTTAAAAATAACCGTATGCAATCATTGTGATTACTGAGACAGATGTCTCAGAATTGAAGTATTTCATATACAGTACCTCAAGACACAGTAGTTAGATGAACATTAGCAGAAGGACTCATTTGTCACGCCAGACAGATGTTGAGGGCATTTTCTCGTGCCTTTTCTCTCAAGACTGAAAACATTGAATGTATAGCTTTCTGACAATGTATTGCATATGGCTGCCTCCACCAGTAAGCATGTTATCAAGTGTATGTACAGTTGAAATGGCATTTTGTGAAAGGTTATTTAAACCTTAATCATTGTAAAATCTCCGGCTGACAGATGGTAAACTGATGGTAATGTTAACAAAATATATAAATCTTTTAAAATTTATTTTGTGCTACAAACTTCAGATTTATTGCTGAAGTCAAATAAGCTTTGTGTGCTTACGTTCCAATGAAAGGACACCACATAAAATAAAGCACACAAATAAAATATATCAAGGAAGATTTCGTATCAAAATATGACTTGTCCAGTAGTATCGTCAGCTGAGATCATAACAAAATGAATAATATAATAAAATAAGCCATTAAAATACATTTAGAATGGTAGGACAGATGATATGACAAAACTGCAGCTTATAGGAGTTCCTGGATACCAAGTTGATCCAGAGCAAACAAATCTGTTGCAACTGCTTTAAGATTGAGATATTTCAGCTCAGAGTTTATGAGCCAGAGGCTGTTGTACAGACATTATGACACAACAAGGAAGGGAGAATGTATTTCTAAATTCTTTGAGCCCAGAGGCAGTCACACACTTCAGTGTTTGGTCTTCTGATTTGGTAAATGTTTTGAGACAGGAGAGTGTGACTGTGAGTGAGGTAAGTAAGGGTACCTATAGGGCAGGTGCATAGGAAACCCATCCTATGAAATTGTGCAGCAAAGTTGAGAGTCATTAAAATTGTTTGGATAAGTGTGGGGCTGCAGGGAAGTTGAGCTGACTGACCAATGCACCAGGGTGCATGAAGTCAATCAGAAGTGGGAAGAAAGAAAGAATACAGTGATATTTGGGGAAAATAAAATGAGAGGGATTAACGATTCTCTGCAGCAAAGATTACGAGTCTAGAAGGCTGTGTTACTTGACAGGTGTTAGAATTCAGTACACTTGCTCAGGTCTGGAGAAGAACTGACATAATGACATTCTAGTCATTATGGTCCATGGAATCATAGAGATATAAAGTCATAGAGTTATACAGCACAAAAATACACCATTTGGTCTAACACATCTATACCGACCAGAGACCCTAAACTGATCTGGTCCCATTTGGCAGCATTTGGCCATATCCTCTAAATACTTTCTATTCATGTACCCATCTGGATGCCTTTTAAATGTCGTAATTTTGCTAGTCTCCACCACATTCTCTGGCAGCTCATTCCATACACATACGACCCTCTGCGTGAAAATGTTGCCCATTAGGTCCCTTTTAAATCTTTCCTCTCTCACTTTAAACCTATGCTCTCGTGTTGGACTCCCCACCATGGGGAAATAAAAGACCTTTGCTGTTCACCCTATCCATGCCCTTCACAATTTCATAAACCTCTATGAGGTCACCCCACAGCCTCTGATGTTCCAGAGAAAATAGCCCCAGGCTGTTCAGCCTCTCCCCACCTCTTGAACCTTCCAATCCTGGCAACATCCATGTAAATCTTTTCTGAACCCTTTCAAGTTTAACAGCAACTTTCCTATACAAGAGAGACCAGAATTGGCCACAGTATTCTAAAGGTGGGCTCACCAATGTCCTGTACAGCCACAACATGACATCCCAACACCTATGCACAATGCATTGATCAATGAAGGCAAGCACACCAAATGCGATCTTCACGACCCTAGCTATCTGTGACTCCACTTTCAAGAAACTATGCACCAGCACTCCAAGGTCTCTTCTTTCAGCAACAGTCCCCAGCCTTAGCATCAACTGTGTAAGTCCTGCCATGATTTGCTTTACCAAAATGCTACACCTCACATTTATCTAAATTAAATTCCATCTGCCACTCCTGACAAAGAAGAAGATTCTGGAGAGTCAATATGAGGAGCTAGTCACCAAATTGAGAAGCAGAACATCATAAGTCTTAATTTCTGCACTATTACTTGAGTCAGGTGCAAGTTGGCAAAGGGCAAATCAGATTAAAGAGATGAATGCACAAAAACTGGTGTGAGAGAAATGGGTTCAGTTTTGAGCTGTGCTGGCAGCAATTGTGGAGAAAGTAGGATCAGATGGTCTCCATTTGAACCATGCTGTGACTGGTTTTCCTACTCGCCAGGGATGTATAGAGGTCTTTAAGCTAAATAATTGAAGCAAGGAATTGGAGCAAAGGACCAAATTTGAGAAGTTGTGGTGAATCAGAGTAGTCAAGGCCAAAGAGAAAGGCATTAACAAAGATAAACAGACCATAACAGTAAGGGATAGAAGGTATGAATCTAAGAATCAAACAAAAGATAAGAATAGAATTTGCAATAACGTATAAGGAAAAAACAAAACCACTATCTGAATGCACAGACCATTTGAAAAAAAAATCAGAAAAACTGAGAGGGTAAATCAAAATTAATAGGTACAATCTGATAGCCATTATAGAGACATGCCCTCAGGATTACATTAATTGGGAACTGAACCTTAAAGGTTAGAGGATATTTAGAAATGATAAGAGATTAGGAAAGTTGGAGGGGTGGCTCTGTTATTGATGGTATTAAAGCAATAGAGTTTGATGGCCGAAACTCCCTGACTCATTAAAAATCTCTATTTCAGCATTGAATATTCGAATTGACCCAGTCAATAGACCTCTGCAGTGAAAAATTCCAGAGATTCACTCCTGTCTGAAGCAAGAAATTCCTCCTCATCTTTGCTTCAGTGGGTAACCGTTTATTCTGACCATGTGCTGCTTAATCCTAGCCTCTCAAATTAGTGAAAAAAACCTCTCCACATCTATCCTGTCAAAGTTCCTAATCATCTTGTATGATTTAATACGGTCTTCTCCCATGTTTTCAACAAGTATAAGCACAATCTGCTGAACCTCTCCACCTTAGAACCCTTTGAACTTTCACTGGACAGCCTATATTACCTGCAGGTTTTATTTTGGATAAGAGGATCAAAAGTGCTCATGGTACTCCCGATGTGGTCTAAACAATACTTAGTATAGTTTAGCAGGATTTCCCTATTTAAATACTCATTCCCTTTGAAATGGTTGGATTGATGTTGGGACCCTTGCTTTTTCTGATTTATATAAATATTTTGGAGATAGGTGTTGACAGACAAATCTTTAAATTTACAAATGCTACTAAGCCATGGAGAAATGTGAATTGTGAGAATGACGCTGAGGGACTTCAGAGGAACATTGACAAGTTGACCAATTGGGCAGATCCCTGACATATCAATTTCAATGCAGAAAAATGTGAGATAATATATTTTTGGTAGAAGAAACATGGAGAGACAAGACAGGCTCAATAACACAACTTTGAGGGAAGGACAGGAGCAGAGAGACATTGGGGTTCATCTGCGTGATTCTCTGACGGTGGCCAGAAAAGTTGAAACAGCTGTTAAAAAGACTTACAGTATCTTTGAGTTTATAAATAGAGGCATAAAGTATAAAAGGAAGGAACTGAGTTCAGAAAAAAAGAGTTCAAAGGAGATTTACAACAATGCTACCAGGAATGAGGGATTTTAGATACAAGGAAAGATTAGAGAGTATGGGCTTATTCTCCTTGGAACAGAGAATATCAAGAAGTGACCTTATTGAGGTGTACAATATCATGAACAATTTTGACAGGATAAAGAAAGAAATTCTGCTACTCCATATGTCAGTAACTAAGGGTCACAATTTCAAGATTGTCTGTAAGAGAATTAGGAATGAGATGAGGAGAAACTTCCTTACTTAGAAAGATGTTCAGTTATGGAACGTCATGCCTGAGAGAGTGGGGCAAATGGATTCTGCAGGAGATTTCAAACAAGATTTGGAAATGTTTAGAAAATTTCAAAAGTGATACATGTGTGAAAGTGATAAAGTTAGGGATGGCATGGTGGTGCAGTGGTTAGCACTGCTGCCTCACAGCGCCAGGGACTCGATCTCAACTCTTGCCCCAGGCAGACTGTCTGTGTGGAATTTGCACATTCTCCCTATGTCTGTGTGGGTTCCCTCTGGGTGCTCCAGTTTCATCCCACAATCCAAAGATGTGCAGGTCAGGTGAACTGGCCATGCTAAATTGCCAAGTCAGGGGTAAATATAGGGTAGGGGAATGGCTCTGGGTAGGTTATTCTTCAGGGGGTTCAGTGTGGACTGGTTGGGCTGAAGGGCCTATTTCCGTTTATAAGAAATCTAATCAAATCTAAAAGGCTACATAGATATGGCCAGGAGAAAGTGAGGGCTGGAGATCAGCGTCAAGAGTGTGGTACTAGAAAAGCACATCAGGTCAGGCAGCATCTGGGGAGGAGGAGAATCGGTGTTTTGGACAAAAGCCCTTCATCAGGTATGAGGCTTGTGAGCCAAGGGAGTGGAGAGAAAAATGGGGCTGGAGAGTGGCTCTAGCTGTGCAGCACTTTCTGTCAATATAGACACTATGGGCCAAATGGCCTCCTTTTGTATTGTAAAATGCCGTGATTCTATAATTCCATGATTCTATGATTCCATACACTCCTCATGACAATTCATGTTACCCAATTCCATCTACCCACCTCACTTGACCCTTCATACCTCCTACTATTATTTCCCTCTCTACCCATCAACAGAGCCCCTCATTGCCCCTATGGTACCATATTTCCTCTGTCCATACTTCATGACTACTCATACTCCAATGCCAACCTAGTGTCTAATTCTAGGAGAAAGTGAGGACTGCAGATGCTGGAGATCAGACTCAAAATGTGTTGTGCTGGAAACGCACAGCAGGTCAGGCAGCATCCGAGGTGCAGGAGAGTCGACGTTTTGTGCATAAGCCCTTCCTGATGAATTCTTCTCATCTTTACTGACTATGTCAACTCATCTAGTCGCCATAATCATCCATGCATTCATGAGAAAAGAAACATTCTATTTGTTACTGCAGACCACACTATATTGAGAAAAACTGTCTTGACTGCTTTTACAATGTTTGAAATGATACTTCTTCACTCATCTTCCCACTCTTGCCACTTCTTGTCAGCTCTTCACCCTTCATGATACCTCTTGACAGCACTTCACACTTCTTGACAGGTTGTTGTGGTTCTGTTCGCCAAGCTGGGAATTTGTGTTGCAGACGTTTCGTCCCCTGTCTAGGTGACATCTTCTGTGCTTGGGAGCCTCCTGTGAAGCCCTTCTGTGATGTTTCCTCCGGCACTTATGGTGATTTGTATCTGCCGCTTCCGGTTGTCAGTTCCAGCTGTCTGCTGCAGTGGCTGGTATATTGGGTCCAGGTCAATGTGCTTATTGATTGAATCTGTGGATGAATGCCATGCCTCTAGGAATTCCCTGGCTGTTCTCTGTTTGGCTTGTCCTGTAATAGTAGTGTTGTCCCAGTCAAACTCATGTTGCTTGTCATCTGAGTGTGTGGCTACTAAGGATAGCTGGTCGTGTCGTTTTGTGGCTAATTGGTGTTCATGGATGTGGATCATTAGCTGTCTTCCTGTTTGTCCTACGTAGTGTTTTGTGCAGTACTTGCATGGGATTTTGTACACTACATTGGTTTTGCTCATGCTGGGTATCGGGTCCTTCGTCCTGGTGAGTTGTTGTCTGAGAGTGACTGTTGGTTTGTGTGCTGATATGAGTCCTAGTCCATACATCAAGAGCATTTCCGAACTAACAGACAGACTACTGCGACCACTAGGACTCATAACAGCACACAAACCAACGGCCACTCTCAGACAACAACTCACCAGGACTAAGGACCTGAAACCCAGCATGAGCAAAACCAATGTAGTGTACAAAATCCCATGCAAGGACTGCACAAAATACTACATAGGTCAAACAGGAAGACAGCTAATGATCCGCATCCATGAACACCAACTAGCCACGAAATGACACGACCAGCTATCCTTAGTAGCCACACACTCAGTTGACAAGCAACATGAGTTTGACTGGGACAACACTACTATTATAGGACAAGCCAAACAGAGAACAGCCAGGGAATTCCTAGAGGCATGGCATTCATCCACAGATTCAATCAATAAGCACATCGACCTGGACCCAATATACCGGCCACTGCAGCGGACAGCTGGAACTGACAACCGGAAGCGGCAGATACAAATCACTATAAATGCCGGAGGAAACAACACAGAAGTGCTTCAAAGGAGTCTCCATGCACTGAGGATGTCACCAAGACAGGGGACGAAACGTCTGCAACACAAATTCCCAGCTCGGCGATCAGAACCACAATAATGAGCACCCGAGCTACAAATATTCTCATAAACTTCTTGACAGGTCTTAATATATATTGCCACTTCTTGAAAAATTGATAGTTCTTGATACACCTGGCACATGTCTTGATAAGTTGGACAGTTATAAGGGTTTTTTTGATTCTTCTCTGTACAATCTTCTCTTGTTAAAAGTCCCAAAGGTGACCTAATATGCCCCCAATATAAGTTTTGAGAACCGTACCCCATCCCCAAAAGATATATAACCCCCTTCAAAAAGACCCTTGACCACCACCTCCAAAGTGTCCTTAGACCATACCCACAGGGCTACGTTGGTTCTCAAAAAGAAATGTACTGGGAATGGACCGTCTCTTCTCTCATCTAATTGCCACACTCCCAAGTTCCAGACACAAGAGAATATACAGTAGCGGCTCGACACACGAACGATCCCGTTCACGAACAAATCGGTTTACGAACAGGTTTGTACGTAAAATTTTGCTTCAATGTATGTACAAAATTCAAGGTACAAACGAAGGTACGAACACAAAACGCCCGTGTAGACCACGTGATTTCATTGTTCTGCTTTGCTACGTGCTTGTTGGACGCAAAAGTTCTCAGGCCCCGCGTGATCTCATTTAGTTCGTCTTTGGTGTGTGCGCTGTGAACAGCCGTCCAAGCATTCTTATGCTATCCAAACAATGGGAAAAATTGATTCAGCTCACAAGCTGGGTCCCGGAACGGATTAAGTTCATAAGTCAAGACACTCCTGTAAGTCCAATTTGAGTGCAAGAGTCAATATTTAAATAGTTGGCAGCCTCTGCAATACACAGATGCCAACTCATGAAGAAAATTAGAAATGTTGTGTTCAGGGACGGGACTTAGAATTTTGGATATCTCGTAACATTCTTATCATGGTGGTGAGGATCCATGTTACGTTAACAATCTGAGCCTATATCTGCAATGTCTGCAGCTTCTATGTCAATAAAGGAATTGTGGAATGACAGAATGTATTTATACTCAAACACAAATTACATGGAAATACAGCAAGCAGTTAGGAAAGCAAATGGGTTAGCCTTTACTGAAAGGTTGGTGGAGTGAGGGAATAAAAAAAGTCATGTTACAACTATACAAGGTCTTAATGAGGTAAAGCTGAGAGTACTGGTTGTAGTTGTGGCCTCCACTTTGAATAAAAGGTGGGCATGTAATGGAAACAGTACAGTGAAGGTTCAAGAAATTAGGCTCTGGGTTGACAGGGCTGTCATGTGATGAGATTAGGTTCACAAGCTGTGGAGCGGCGGCACGGTGGCTCAGTGGTTAGCACTGCTACCTCACAGCATCAGGGTCCCAGATTCAATTCTGGCCTCGCATATGTGGAGTTTGCACATTCTCCCCGTGTCTGTGTGGGTTTCTAATGGATGCTCCAGTTTCCTCCCACAATCACAAAGATGTGCAGGCCAGGTGAATTGGCCACACAATTTACTATGGCCCATACTGCTTGGTGCATTCTTCTGCGGGAAATGGGTTTGGGTGGGTTATTCTTCGGAGGGTCAGTGTGGACTGGTTGGGCCGAATGGCCTGTTTCTGCACTGTAGGGAATCTAATCTTTAGCAGACTGAAAGATGAGCTCGTTGATTCTACAACAGCTTGATAGTTGAGGAATTGTTTCCTCTGATCATGGAACCTGAAACACTCAGGACCGGGCATGATCATTAAGAACTGAGGTGAGGAGAAATTACTTCACACAAAGGGTTGTGAATATCAGGAATTTTCTGTGCCACAGGGTGTACAGTCTCCATCTTTGAATGCATTTGAAAGTGGTAGTGTAGTGGTTAGTGTTGGTGGGCAATTCATCCAGTGGTTGACCCTGCCATAGCAGCTCATGGTATTTAAATCTGATCAATAAATATCTGGAATTGATGTTGAGGTGATGGTGAATTTGACCATGAAGCTATAAATTGTTATTAAAATCATATCATTTCACTATGACCTTCAGGGTTGGAAATCTGTCATCCTTATTTCGTCTTGCCTATATGTGACTTCAGATCCACAGTAATGTGATTTGTCTTGCAAATGGCCTTCAAAGCCATTCAGTTTAAGGTCAGTTGGGAATATTCATTAAAATTCAGTGACACCCATGAAAGGATTTTTGGAAAGATATTTAAGGCTGGGATAGATAGACTTTGGTATCTCAGGGAGCCAAATGATATGGGGAGTAATCAACTGAGGCCCAAGATCAGGCATGATACACAATTGGATGGTCCTTGTATCCACTGTGTCACAAACCAAAGGAAAATTCATGGTGTACCTTCCTGACTTTCACAGTTTCAGACTCTGGCCTGACATATTGTGTGGCACAGTGACTCAGTGGTTAGCACTGCTGCCTCACAGCACCAGAGTCCCAGATTCGATTCCAGCCCCAGGCAACTGTCTGTGTGGAGTTTGCACATTCTCCCCGTGTCTGCGTGGGTTTCCTTCCCACAGTCCAAAGATATGCAGGCCAGGTGAATTGGCCATGCTAAATTGCCCATAGTGTTAGGTGCATTCGTCAGAGGGAAATTGGTCGGGGTGGGTTACTCTTCGGAGGGTCGGTGTGGACTTGTTGGGCCAAAGGGCCTGTTTCCACACTGTAGGATATCTAATATCTAATATTCTCCACCTAACCACTAGAAAATAGGATGAGACTGCAAGCATCTGAGGGACACAAAGTGAGAATGTTCCCAAATGCTCTTCTACTATGGTCCAAAATCACCAAATAAATCAGAAACTTTTCTTGTTTTCTTTGTTTCAAAAGATTTAATTCTGAGATATCTTACAATGTTATCTTCAATACACCACTGTCTGATTTCTTAGCTTGACTCTATTTTTTCCATTGTGAGCCAATTCATTTTTCCAGGAAAAATAAGTGGATAGCTCCTTTTAAAGGCACTTGGTTTAGAATTTCAGCTGTCAGAAGGTAAATGACTTTTTCTGAGCGGTAGACATGTCATATTAAACATTTTGTAAATGTGTGGTAGGTAATGGCCTTCATTTTAGAAGTGATTGGTAAAATCAGTCTGAGGTTTCAGACATCCTGGCTCCTGTGCCAGTTAAGGTAATTTCTATTGCTGGGATCCTTATATATTCCAAATGACAACCTTTTCTCTTTGCAGTTTTCTTTCAAGCACGATACAAAAACGTGCAGTGTGTCTGGAGCAATAGTTATTGAATGTACAGTAGATACCTTGCTATCCTGTAGATACTAGCTGATCTCCTTAGAATTTCATAAGAAGTCAGCAAAGTATAGAAGAGCAATACTGTACAATGTAAGTTTCTCTTAAAGTGGAGCTGTACCCCTTAAGACTCACAAAGCCTAGTTGTAATCATCGGTGCCGGTCAAACAGAGTCCAGCTATTACTGAATCAGTGTGTTAGACAGGTTAGAATGGGCTTGTCAATTCTTGGCTACAGTAGCACCCAACAACACGGTGGCACAGTGGTTAGCACTGCTGCCTCACAGCGCCTGAGACCCGGGTTCAATTCCCGACTCAGTCGACTGACTGTGTGGAGTTTGCACGTTCTCCCTGTGTCTACGTGGGTTTCCTCCGGGTGCTCCGGTTTCCTCCCACAGTCCAAAGATGTGTGGGTCAGGTGAATTGGCCATGCTAAATTGCCCGTAGTGTCAGGTAGGGATAAATGTAGGGGTATGGGTGGGTTGCGCTTCGGTGGGTCGGTGTGGACTTGTTGGGCCGAAGGGCCTGTTTCCACACTGTAAGTCTAATCTAATCTAATTTTAAAACTGTCTTCGATCTGCAATGCATATGGTGTCTGGTGTGACAATTGTATGTGCCTTAGTTTAACATCAATTCAAGCATAGGAATAGGAAAGTCATAACATGTGGGGAATCTTTCCGGTGAGGTAACATTGTATTCGTTCAAAGTCACAAAATCCAGTTCTTAAGAACAAAATCTGCTGTTATCTACCAAATGCAGGACAGCGCATAGCCTGCAGATATATTTGAAATATGTTACACAGTTAAAATGATTTCCAGCCAGAATTCTGATACTGTATCTCACTGGAAAAGGCAGCTATCACCTAGAAGGCTGTCGAGGTTTAGGGGTGGGCACAGAAGTTCCGGTCAGCAGGAGACCAGACAGGCTGAAGGGTTTTTCCTAATTGACAGAATGAATTCATCACTGGCAAGATCATTGTTTCTTGTCCACCCCTAACTGCCCTTGAGAATGTCGCAGTGAAGCATCTTTTTTGATCCACTTTACTCCATGTGATTCAGGGTACACCCACAGTGGAGTTGAGAAGGGAATTTTGGCTTAGTGACAGTGAAGGAACAGTGATCCATTTCAAACTCAGGGAGGTGTGAAAGAGATTTGCAGGTGGCAGTGTTCCACCACACCTGTTGACCCTGTTCTTGTGAGTCACAGCTTTGGAAGATGCTGTCAAAGAAGCCTTTGCAAGTTACTCTGCAGTCACGGTGTGCTGACAATGGAAGAAGTGAATGTTAAAGGCAGCATAGGGTGTGTCAGTTAAGTGGGCTGCATTGGTATTAAGCTTCTAGAGTATTGTTGGAATTGCATTCATGCAGGTTAATGAAAAATATTCCACAAAAACATTGACTTGCTCCTTGTAAATAATAGGAGAAAGTGATGTCTGCAGATGCCGGAGATCAGAGTAGAAAAGTGTGGAGCTGGAAAAGCACAGCAGGTCCGTCAGCATCAGAGGAGCAGGAGAATCGATGTTTTGGGCAAAAGCCCTTCATTAGGAATGTGAGGGAAGGGAGTGGGGACGTGGGGAAAGGAGGCTGATCAATAAATAAGAGGTTGGGGTAGGGACCGGGGAGGGGTGGAACATAGCTGGGAAGGTGATAGATGGATGCAGGTGGGGGTGATGGTGATATTTGGAGCAGAAGATGGAGCAGATAGGCAGGAAGGAAGATGGACAGTTCAAGAGGGCAGTGCCGAGTTGTAGGGTTGAATCTGGGATGAAGTAGGAGAAGGGGAGATGAGGAAACTGGTGAAATTGATGTTGATGCCGTGTGGTTGGAGGGTCCCAAGGTGGAGGATGAGGTCTACTTCTTCCAGTCTTCAGTTGGCTTGGATTTGGCAGTGAAGGAGGCCCTAGTGGAAGATAGAAAGGCTCTGAGCAACCAGAGGGTGACTCATTCACCATATCCTAGCCTTTGACTTGCACTCAACAACACAGCTCACTCTGTTATGTTTCTTAATTTCTTAGTCAATGGTAACCCCAATATTGTTGATCATTGGACCTCAGTGATGCTGTTGAAAGGAGTTCAGATTTTTGTCTGTTGTTACTGGTCACCTGACGGTTGTGTGGCACAAGTGTAACTTGCTACTATCAATACAATTTGTATAAAACTAAATTTCAAACACTAAATTGCAAAGAGATAGCTTATTGTTGTGGGAAGTTGAAGAAAAGCAAATAAATTTTGAGCAATATGACTTACCTCAGTCTCAATTGTATTTGAATTTGTCATGTAATTGCAGTAAGCAGTACACACAGCTACGTGCATTCAGTGAATATTGTGTCAAGTTACAGTTATGTGGATGATGAGTAATTACATGACACTCCAGAAAATACTGAACAAAGTGTCAGAAGAATTGCCACAGAATCAAAGATCCAGCCCACAGCCCTGGGCTCACACATAGTGTCTGGCTCTTTATATTTCAGTACTTAAACCCAGTTCCCTTTTGATTCATAGCTCATATGTCTTAATTTGCCTTATTTGTGATTCTCTTAAGCGGAATCTTGGGGCTGGTTGTTTTCCGAAATACAGAATTTTTCAGATTCCGGAATAAATGACATTTTCACAGTGAAATAAAGAAAAAAAATGACCTAACATCAGATACTCGAGTGAATAATACGAGTGATGAGACACAACTGATGCCTGCCAATGCTGGGCCATGCCTCCACGTCACATCTGAGTGACGTGGTTCGACTGGGTGTGGAGTTGGGTCACCTCTTCACATGCCAAAATGACATTCCACACTCACGAAAAGAGGTTTGGATTTTGGAGCTTTATGGATTTCAGAATTTTGGATAAAGGATTGTATACCTGTATCCTGGTGAAACTGTCCCAAAAGTGAATAAATAATATTACTGTGAACAATTGCCTCATTAATGGATAAATTCACAATCAGGATAGAGAACCTAGATTAAGATATAATAGATAAAAGAAAAGCAGGATATATTGATAAGTTTAAAGAAAAAGGGGTGGAAGGTTTCCATTGTAAAGCATAAATGCCAACAAGGGTCAGTTGGACCAGATGTCCTGGTTTTGTGCTGTAAGTATATTGGTAAATACATTTTGCTTTACAACCAAGCCTCTATACTTTAAGAACTTAATATCAATTGTAATAACAATTTGTTGCTCTTTCCTGAGCAGTAATATTACTTATTCACTTAAGAGCCTTTTGGGACAGGTTCACCCAGATACAGGTACACAATCCTTTATCTGAAATCCAAAATGCTCCAAATCCAAAATTCTTTACGTGGAGTGTGGAGCGTCACTTTGGCATGTGAACAGGTGACCCAACTCCACACCCAGTCGAACCATGTAACTCAGATGTGACGTGGCGGTGTGGCCTGGCACTGGCAGGTGTCAGCGCTGAAAATGTGTTGCTGGAAAAGCGCAGCAGGTCAGGCAGCATCCAAGGAACAGGAAATTCGATGTTTCGGGCATAAGCCCTTCATCAGGAATGAGGAAAGTGTGTCCAGCAGGCTGAGATAAAAGGTAGGGAGGAGGGACTTGGGGGACGGACGATGGAGATTTGATAGGTGGGAGGAGGTCAAGGTGAGGGTGATAGGCCGGAGTGGGGTGGGGGCGGAGAGGTCAGGAAGAAGATTGCAGGTTAGGAAGGTGGTGCTGAGTTCGAGGGATTCGACTGAAACAAGGTGGGGGGAGAGGAAATGATGAAACTGGAGAAATCTGAGTTCATCCCTTGTGGTTGGAGGGTTCCCAGGCGGAAGATGAGGCGCTCTTCCTCCAACACGACGGTTGGAGGAAGAGCGCCTCATCTTCCGCCTGGGAACCCTCCAACCACAAGGGATGAACTCAGATTTCTCCAGTTTCATCATTTCCTCTCCCCCCACCTTGTTTCAGTCGAATCCCTCGAACTCAGCACCACCTTCCTAACCTGCAATCTTCTTCCTGACCTCTCCGCCCCCACCCCACTCCGGCCTATCACCCTCACCTTGACCTCCTTCCACCTGTCAAATCTCCATCGCCCCTCCCCCAAGTCCTTCCTCCCTACCTTTTATCTTAGCCTGCTGGACACACTTTCCTCATTCCTGAAGAAGGGCTTATGCCCGAAACGTCGAATTTCCTGATCCTTGGATGCTGCCTGACCTGCTGCGCTTTTCCAGCAACACATTTTCAGCTCTGATCTCCAGCATCTGCAGACCTCACTTTCTACTGGCAGGTGTCAATTGTGTCTCAGCGCTCGTTCCATTCACTCGTGTATCTGCTGCTAGGTAATTTTTTTTTATTTCGCTGTGAAAATGTCATTTGTTCCGAAATCTGAAAAATTCTTAATTCCGAAAAACAAGAGGTCCCCAAGGATTTCAGATCAAGGATGGCGTACCTGTACTTAAATACTAAATAGTTTATGAAGTTCCAAGGTTTAGCCCACATTTATCACAGGACATCATTGTGGTAGACACATTAAACTCACAAGGAACAACCATGTATTTAATCATTAAAGGACTGAGTGATAGTTAAATTCCATGTGAGAGTTCATTAAAGGCGCTCAATGATGTTTCATTTTGGTGGCTACCATGTGATCAAATGCTCTCTCTGAACAGTTCACACACACACACACACACACACACACACACACAACTGAAACTTATGGGATGAACTAAAAGTATAAAAACAAGCAGCTGAACAAAAAATGGGAATATTCAATTGTTAAGGGCAGTGTAGGGAAGAACCCCAAGTTGCCTTCAGTGTCAAAAGTCAGAGTGAAGAGGAGAAACCCAGCAAACTTGAGCTTTTGTCCTAGAAAGGGAGTATCTGCATATTAGACTTCTAAAAGATAATTCAGTAAATGGAGGGGTTGAATTTGAGAAAATAAGTCATATAATTAGTCACAGATCAGAAAAAAAATCATTGGCCTGTCTCTCCATTAGAGGGAGATAATTGGTTAAATAACTTAAGCGGCATCATTCTGCAAGCACAAGGCAGGATGAGAAAGTTGGCCTTCCTGAGCTAATGATTTGGAGGTGCCCATGGTAGACTGGGTGGACAAAATTAAAAATCACACAACATCATGTTCTAGTCCAACCTGGTGAAGAGGCAGCATTCCGAAAGCCAGTTCTTCCAAATAAACCTTTTGGTCTATTACCTTGTATTGTGTGATTTTTAACTTCCTAATCTAACACAGCCAGTGCAGGAATTAAACTCACTGATGACATCATTGCAGCACTTGAGTCAAACCACTTGACAACTTTGAATAAATTAATGGAACTCACATTCAAATGAATTAATGACAAATTCAGGATCAATATTGTTATTGTTCACACAAAGCTATCAATATATGGAATGCACCTACAGATGGAAGCGAACATGTAAATATTGTGTTAACAATTCTTGATTACTGAAAGTGGCAGAAGTTAGAATCTCTAATTCTCTAGAATTAATTAAGAAGCACTGAATAGGCTTCCTTTTTGGTGGTTAACTTATGAGCCTGATGCACACTACTGCTAACTCCAAAAATTGCTAACAAGCTGAGTAAACAGGCAGGTGGAATGGTGGCACAGTGGTAAGCACTGTTGCCTCACAGTGCCAGAGACCTGGGTTCAATGCCCGCCTTGGAAAACTGTCTGTGTGGAGTTTGCACATTCTCCCCGTGTCTGTGTGGGTTTCCTCCGGGTGCTCTGGTTTCCTCCCACAGTCCAAAGATATGCAGGTTAGGTGAATTGGCCATGCTAAATTGCCCTTAGTGTTAGGTGAAAGGGTAAATGTAGGGGAATGGGTCTGAGTGGGTTGCTCTTCGAAGTGTCGGTGTGGACTTGTTGGGCCGAAGGGCCTATTTCCACACTATAAGTAATCTAATCAGAATGTAAAATATAGAATGCTAACTATGTTGTGAGCTTCTCGCACCAACAGTCTTCACTAGACTAAGTGTTTATAACAAGTCTTTCCATCAGCTCAAAAGTAAAGGAATCACTGCAATCCAATTGTATGCATATTGCATGTTGGCAGGTTTTTAAAGAGTGCCTTAAAATGTAGCTTATCACAGAGAATATGGGGTACATGTTTTACTTTCCAGTGAATTTTAAATAAGGTCTATTTGTTGAAGGCAATATATTGTGCATGATTTGTGACATATGTTATTTCCTATTAATGGCAAGACACGAGAGCAAGAAGCAAAGTGATTTTTCTTGGATGACTTATTTTCTGCAAGAAAACGCAGGAGGATGAACTATATATGTGGCTACATATTGTTATAATTTCCCAAAATATTGCAACTCCATCAGTGTGATCCCTTTTTATCCACAAGAGTCTATTCCATGCACATTGATGAAAGTATCTTTTCCGAGCAATAAACTGACAATAAAAGTTTGAGACTTATCCTTTTCTTTTTGCACACATTTTGTTGGATGATTTAAGGATGTTTCAAGCTGAATTTTGGATCCCTATCCAAAAGCTACAATAGGCATAATAACAATGGAAAATCTCAGATCATCAAATCACAATTGTGATGAAGACTCTTTGTCATCTATCCATAGAATCATAGAATCCCTACAGTGTGGAAACAGGCCATTTGGCCCAACAAGTCTATACTGACAATCCAAAGAGTAACCCATCCAGAGCCATTCCCCTACTCTACCATCCTACATTTACCTCTGACTAATGTACCTAATCTATACATTCCTGAACACTATAGGTAATTTAGCATGACCAATTCATATAACCTGCACATCGTTGAATTGTGGGAGGAAACCCATTCAGACAAGGAGAGAATGTGCAAACTCTACACAGACAGTTGCCTGAGGTTGGAATCAAACTAGGTCTGTGGTACTGTGAGGAAGCAGTGCTAACCACTGAGTCACCGTGCTGCCCCATGTATCAACCAACAAGTAAACTCAGCATGGAATATAACTTGGTGTTGTGTGGCTTTCAACCACATCATGGTTACAATCTGGCTTCTGTGATGCTACTTTCACATCAGCTGATTGGAGAATATTTACCTTCATGGAGAAGAGATGATTCACAGTATGGTCAAATTAGATCAGCTATATTGGAGATCTGAACACAACTTTCAGAGAATCCTGACAATGCAGAAAGAGGCCATTCAGCCCGATGTGCATCCCGCCAAGACCTAAGCCTTACTCACATTGCCCTGCATTTACTGTGGCTAATCCACACAGTCTGCACATTGCTGTGACACCACAGACAATTCAGCATGGCCAATCCACCTAATCTATACATCTTTGAACTTTGGAAGGAAGCTGGAGCACCTGGCAGAAATTGGGACAGCATGGAAACTTCACACACAGACAGTCACCTGAGGCTGGTATTGAACCCAGGTCCCCAGTGCTGTGAGGCAGCAGTGCTAACCACTGAGATCCATGTTGTGCTTTTATTTGGGCATTGCTAACACTTTACAGTAAAAGAAATCCCTCCCAAGGTAATATTCCCCATTAGTTTTAATTCTCAAAAGTATTTTTCAAAATGAAGTACAAAGCAATAACAAATAAACTGACCAGATGGAATTGCAGTTTATAAAACTGACACTATTCCTGCCCACGTAACTTCAAAAGACAAAATAAAACAAAGAAGTATGGCACAGCACAGTGGCTCAGTGGGTTAACATTGCTGCCTCACAGCACCAGGGACCTGGGTTCAGCCCCATCTTTGGGTGACTATCTGTGTGTAGTTTGTACATTCTCTCCGTGTCTGCATGGGTTTCCTCTGGGCAATCTGATTTCCTCCCATAGTCTACAGATGACTATGTTAGGTGGATTGGCCATGCTAAATTGCTCATAGTGCTCAGGGATGGACTAGCTAGGGGAATTAGGGTTGTAGGACAGTGGGTCTTCAGAGGGTCACTGTGGACTCAGTAGGGCTGAATGGGCTGGTTCCACTGGAGGAACACAATGAAGTGCAGATGCTGGAGATCTGAAACAAACAATAATAGAAATTTTGGAGAAACTCAGTTGGTCTGACAGCATCTGGGAAGGGAAAAGAGGTAACATTTTGAGTCCTGGTGACCCTTCTTCAAGACTCTTCTGTCTTAACTTCAAATGACAAATTTGATAATTGGAAGAACAAGGCACCAAGCCTCAATGACCAATGAATGCTAACCAAGTCTGGTGTCGGTAGTGAATTTCTCATTGGAAGCAGGTGGTTTACAGAAAATAAATTGGAAAATAGTGCTCACCACTTAACTGATAACCACCAAGTGGACACGAATGGTTGATTCTCCAACAACCACTAGTCTGGCATATATTCTTATTTATGCAATGTAAACTATTAATACCTGAAAAGAATGTAAATTTATTTTCTTTTTGTCAATGTCGGCTGCTCTTGGCAGCATGGATTTTGGTGAGAGGCTGCAGAAAGAAACAGGGCGATAATCCTGCAAAGCAGCTCGAAATCAATGGAAAGAAATTGCAGAAATGTAAATATATATTTCCATTTTTTTTTGTTTTTCAATAATAAATATACTTGAAGAAAGAGGACACATCAGAAGTGAGTGATTGACAAAGAAGTGTTCAACCACTAATGGTCCCAAATTTCTTTTTTTTAAAAAACTGTGCGGGTGGGTGTAAACCACTTAGCCTAAACCACCAGTCTACAGTAAATAAGTGCACTCAATGAGCGTTATGAAAACTCAGCAATAGCCATTTTGGTCATACAGTATGGTTATCACTACCCAGGGAACTACTTCTCACTTAAATAAGCAGTGACAGCAATTTTTTGTTGTTTTATTACTATTATGATCAGTTTTGTGTGGCTTGATTTACTTCGGGTATTTCGAGGTTTCAGCCTTTAGCACCCAAATTGTAGAGCTCATAAGAAGGATTCAATTCTGACACTGCTGTTCTTGAATTTGTCAATGCCCTAATGGTATTCCATTGGAACTCTGCAGTGGCCTAGAGCTACTTTTCGTTACATTCATTGGATGTGGGCTTCATTCGTTAGGCCAACATTTATTGTGAGATGGTAAAGTGTCAACCACGTGCTATGGATCTGGAGGAACCTATTGGCCAGACTTTAGATTTCCTTTCCCTAAAGACATTAGTGAACTCAGATGTGTTTTTACAACTATTGACAGGGATGTCATTACGGTGTCCTTTTTTCTAATGAATTTAAATCTCACCATCTCCCATAATAGGACTTGAATCCATATCCATAGGACATTAGCCTTGTGTTCTGAATTACTGGCCTAGTGACAGTATAGTTCACTACCACCTCCCCATGATGCCGTTCCTTGTGTACACTTAGGTAAATGTGTCATTCCTACTTGAACGTTTCTCGCTTTTAAGTTGGTGCCCTTGGATATGTTATTAATGCAAAAATGTTAGCTTATTGGCACTGGAATGTGATATCAATCCCAATGATGATGATGTACTTTTGTAAACTTGTGACTATGTGCAAAGAAGACCATTGTTTCACACATAAGTGCTGCAAGACAATGATGTGCAGGGAAAAGTTGAAGTTGCATTAAGTTCTAATAAAATTACACTTCTTGAGCCTAGTTAGGTCCTGGTAAAAGTAGATCAAAGAGAAATGAGTTCAGCATATGACTTAACTTCAAGCTAATTATTTTCCCTTTTGACTTCTTTTTTCTCCATTGTTTCTATTCCAGAAAGGGCTATAACAAATTGATGCTATATCCTCATTAAGAATTTTCAAGGTCCCTAAAAGACGTGGGTATACTAATCAAAACAAACTTTAGATGTGTATCTTAGATTAGGTTACATTTCAGTACTGTACAGGTTTAAGCTTACAGGAAATGTAATTTTGGGAATGTAATGCAAATTCATCGGCCGTTTGGCAGAACTGAAGGCCAGCAGATGCCATAATGTGTCACCTGTTCCTAGCTGTGATCTTTTCAATAAAGAAGAACAAACACTTCTTAATTTTCATTATGGCAGCAAAAAGGAGAATTTCTGTTTTCCCATGACCTTTTAAAGAAACAGTAGCCTGCAGCTCTACTTTCAACTTTTCTAGTTGGAAGTATTGTATTTGACATCCCCTCACTGCTTTAATCTTTCCCTTTGGTTGCAGAAGTCAGGTCTCAGCTATAGGAATAACTCCAGCCTTATGCTGCTGCCTTCATCAAGCTCTCCAGCGAGAGAAGATAGACAAACAGGAGGCTGGAAGAACACAGCAAGCCAGGCAGCATGAGGAGGTGGAGATGTTTTGGGTGTAACCCTTCTTCAGGACTCGGGGGAGGGTGAGAGAAAGCAGAGCACACAGTCACATTTCTCACCATTGAGTAAATGTTCGTTTTGCTAAAGGTGAGGAAAAGTTTGCAAATTAAGGTGAGGATCCCAGACAGATCAATATGTTTTTTTTCAGTGAGCTCCTGATCCCTAATCAATTCTAAGGTTTCAACGTTGATTAAAGTGCTACCTGATTTCAGCCTATGGGCTGATAGAGAAGTTATAATTCAGCTTCAGTTTATGGAGAATTAAAATGGAGAATGTCTCCCTTTGTTGTGTGTTGGGCTGATAACCTGGGTTCAACAATGTGCAAAGTGAAAGGGTGAAAACAAATCAGAGAGAAGCCAGTAACTGTGTGACTTCGCTTCTAGAAAATAACTACTACTCCCTGATCTGTGCTGATTGGGACAACAGTTAGTGTTCTCCAATTGTAAATCATGCTCATGTCGTAAGTCACACTAAGTTAGCAACTTATAAATACACTCAAAAGTATCCTTCATTCATGCGGAAGCCATCAAATATGTAGATCATTTTTAAGAAAAAACTCCAGAAAGAATGTATTCATATTTACGATCTGTCAAATAACTTCAGGGCTAATTAAGTTATTTTGTAAGTTTGTCACCATTATGTGGATTGCCTACCTTACAATGTAAAGCATTCAAAGAGGAGTCATGTCACAACGCAAAACTATTAATTCTGTTTCTCGCTCCGCCGGTGCTGCCATGCCTGCTGAGTTTCGCCAGCATACTCTTGGTTTGTTTCAGATTTCTAGTACCTGCAGAATTTTGCTTATATTAAAATGAGCTTCTGATCATTGTACAGCTTCTTTTTGTTGCTCTTATATGTAGCTGTTGGACAAGAACATCACTTTCAAAGTTTGCACAGGTTCAAGAAGCCAAATGGTCTCTTCAAATGTCATGGGATTCTATGACAGGAGAAACTATTTTAATTTTGCTTTCCACAGTCAAATTATGTTCTGCCACTCAGTGCTAAGGCTCACAATCCCTATGGTTTGGAAACAGGCCATTCAGCCCAAGGAATCCACACCAACCCTCCAAAGTGCATTCTACCAAACCGACCCTCCATCATTGTAGCCCAGATTTTCCAGGGCGAATTCACCAAGCTTGCACATCCTTGAAAACTATGGGCAATTTAGTATGGTCAATCCACCTAACCTACACGTCTTTGGAGCACCCAGAAGAAGCCCGCATAGGCACAGTGAGAATGTGCAAATCTACACAGATGGTCACCTGAGACTGGAATCGAACCTGGGTCCCTGGTGCTGTGAGGCAGCGGTACTGACCATTAAGCCACCATGCCCCCCTTACATTCTGTCACTCAGTGCCAAGGTTCACATTTTTTTTTATTCATTCATGTGATGAGGGCATCACTGGCCAGACCAGCACTTATTGCCCATCCCTAATTGCCCAGAGGGCAGTTAAGAGCCATCCACTCTGCTGTGGGTCTGGAGTCGGATGTAGGCCAGATCAGGGAAGGATGGCAGTGTCCTTCCTTAAAGGACATTAGTCAACCTGATAAGTTTTTCCGACAATCGGCGATGGATTCAGTTATCTTAATTCTTAATTCTAGATTTTACTGAGTTCAAATTACACCATCTGCCATGGCAGGATTTGAACCTGGCTTCCCAGAACATTACCTGGGTCTCTGGATTAACAGCTAGGCAATAGTACCTCTAGGCTATTGCTCCCCTGACGAGACCCTGCTTTTGTGAAGCAGGGGGCAGATACCTGTGTCTCAACATTGCAATGTGTGAGGATGGAAGCATGGCATTCCAACCAGAACCCTATCAACAAACCCATCGAGTTAGACCCTATCTACCACCCCTAAGAAAAGGAACAGGAAGTGACTTCACCACAGGAAATAACATCACCACAAGAAATGACATCACCAACCCAAAGAAACCCAAACATATAAATAGAAAGCAGGAATTTTCAGCATTGCTTCGCATTAGGTCCACTGAAGATGTTACCTAGTAAGGTAACGAAACGTCTGGAAATGAACCTTTCAGCTCAGTGAGCAAACCTACATCCAAAACCTCAACCTGAGCTACAAATCTTCTCAAAACTTGCTAACACTACATATGAGTTCAATTCCCATAATTAAATGTTTATATGACACTAGTAATTAATCAGCATTTCAATGACACTGAGCCACTGAAATATGCTGCAGTTAGTTAGTAATATGGAAAGTAGAGGCGAGAATGTAGAACTTTATATTGTGAGGTAGGTACACCTTGTAACAGTGAAAAACTTAAAAGAAACCTTAATTGACCCAAAGGTTCTTTGAGATGTCAATATGAAAAGAATCTTTCTAGATTTTTCTTTCCATTCTTAGAAATGATCTGTACATTTGACACTTGATAGCTATCACACAGACCAAGGACACCATTGGTTGTGTATAGGAGTAACCAACTTAGCTTGTCTTAGCACTTGAATGTGACTTACTATAGAGAACAGTATTGGAGTTGAATTTCTCAAGAAGTTCAGTGGAGGAAAGAGAGGGATGTTTGTTTGCTTTTGTCCAAATAACGCAAATTGGAGAGTAGGATTAGTGAGTATTTCTGGTCTTTGAAGTCAAAATAAAATATTCAGTTTGTTTTCATTTGTTCAATTCCCATAATTAGATGTGTGTTAGGTATAATATTTATACTGGTGTGTAAAGCAAAAAAAATACAATAATGCAAAGAGAGTTGGATTATTAAAATGAATAATTAATAATTTGCTTAAATAAAATACGATAGTGATGGCAGATTGGGTGACATGCAACTGCAACATATTTAGAAACTGCTGGACACCAACATGATTCAGAGTGAACACATGTATCATAACTGTTTAGAGCTCAAGGAACATGAGATTAGAATTGAGGAACTGGAGTTCAAATGGCAAACAGGAAAGGAAAGATACTTGCTCCAGGAAGTGGTCGTAGTCTTTAGATAAGGCAACTCAAACTGTGGCTGCGGTTAGTGACTGAAGTGTTTATTGTACATAAGGCAGGTATCTGCCTTATGTACAATACTTAATGGATAGTTCTCTATGAGCCTCTGTCTCTGAAATCCTCCAACATTTATGAGGCTTTTAAGACTGTGGACAAGATTAAGGACTATGGAAAGGATGAGCTGAGGTAGTGAGGAACATCTGGGAAGACAGCATGAGAAACAATGCTCGAACTTGAAAGAAAAGTGATCCATGAAATTTGCCAAAATTTGCTGATTTCTGGCAAGATTCAGCCTATTGTGTGTTATTGTTTGCTTAGTATTATGTCCATCTACCCCGAGCTGGCATGAATTCTCTGGATCTTCTCTCCTCTCCTGCCTGTATGTTCTTTTATTTAAATCAAACATCTAAAATTACTTAAAAAAAATCACCGCCACTCCCAAGATTTTTGGTGGAGTGACAGTCATTACAGAAATCCTCCCTCACTTGTGGAATAAACTGGGTGCTTTCACCATTGACAAAGAAAAGAAAGATTGGATTAATACCGCACTTTTAACAACTACAGGTGTCTCAAAGTGCTCCAAAGTAAATGAGGAAACTTTGAAGTTGAGGTAATAATGAAATGTAGAAAATTTGTCAGCTATTTTGCATGCAACAGACTCTGACAAACAGCAATGTGATAATGATCAGATAATTTGGTTTTGTGATGTTAACTGAGAAATAAACATTTAATTTAGAATTTCCACAATGGTCTGATGGTTTGTGCAGAACAGAATGAAAGATCCTAGCTGATCCTGCTACACCTGATGATTACAATTGAGTATTAAGATAGTACAACTGGACTGATGATTGAAAATTGCTATTGGTTTGATAATCAATAATTCCCAATGGTAAGTAGATATGATTGCCAATGAGCAGGTCCTTGCTCAAACATGATGTTGTCATTAAAATAATGTCGAGGTGCCAGTGTTGGTACTCTTTTGATACTGTTAATTACCTAGAATTATCTTACAATGATCTCTCTACCTATAAATTCTGTGCCTATGCACTTCTCTCTACTTCACCTGATAAAGGAGTAGTGCTCCAAAGTTTGTTATTTCAAATAAATGTGTTGGACTAGGACTTGGTGTTATGTGACTTCTATCCTCATTAAAATAAAACAGAGTGCTGCAGACGCTGGAAATCAGAAGCAACAACAGAAAGCTCGAAGAGTGGCATCTTATTTTGTGCTTGAGGACCCTGCGGCCTCAAGGACTCAACATCGAGTTCAATGCAGTCATGTTTTTTACGCAGGAGAAAGTGAGGACTGCAGATGTTGGAGATCAGAGCTGAAAATGTGTTGCTGGAAAAGCACAGTGGGTCAGGCAGCATCCAAGGAGCAGGAGAATCGACGTTTTGGGCATGAACCCTCCTTCAGGAATGTTTTTCACACACCCCACATTCAGTCCTGTCATAACATGGGTTGATTTTAGTTCAGCTACCCATACACACATACACTTGGCCATTATCACATTATATGGGTTGGACTTACTATCATTCTTAGCCCTTATTGTTGTGTATTCAGTTTTTCTTCTGTCCTGGCCTACTATCTATTATCTTCTGTTTACCTATCCCTTTCATATCCCTCTCTCTCTGGGTTCCATCTCCACCTATGCACTCACCCCTCCCCAACCCCCATCCTAATCCAACTTGGGCTTCAGTGTATCGTGTATATACCATTATTTCCAAGCTGCTAACAGTTCAGATGAAGAAACACCAGACTTGAAGCATTAACTCTGCTTTCTTCCCACAGATGCTGCCAGACCTGCTGAGTTTCTCCAGCTATTTCTGTTTTTGTTTCACAAAGTCTCGTTGCCCACTATCCATCTTGATTTGAGCTTGGACCTTCTGCAGTTCTGCTGTCTCAAACTGCATGTACAGCAGGCTCAATTGGCAATATGGTCCATTCCTGGTCCTATTTCTGGTGTTCCTATAAGCCAATGACTGGACGAGGACAAAAATGGGAATTGTTTGAGGATGCACTCATTATCTCAAATATATGTTTCCCTGTCAGACATAATGTATAACATTCAATATGGCTAGCCTTGCTTCATAAAGATAATTGAAATAACATGTAATGAAAGTCTAACTCAGTGACATATTCTATTATGATACTCCAGGTGCCTTTAAGCTAAGTGCAAAAATGGGAAAAGGTCAGAAGAGTATATTGATCACGGGAGATAAAGTAAAGCAGGTGGAGACTCGTGTGAAGCAAAATCCCTTTGGTTCGTACAGCTTGTTTCTGTGCAGAAAATTCTATATCTTTTGAGCCAGCACAATACTTTACATTAGCAATGTCTGTAGTTCCTCGTACTGCAATGAGTGGCAGTAGGGGCCATTTAAAAATTAAATAGGCCGAGTTTCTATGCAATTGTAAGCCAAAAGCACCACTTACCAAAAATAATGTTTTTTTTCCCATAAAATCAATTTTAACCAGCAGTACAGAGGCCGCAAACTGCTAGAGGCCTCATACACTTTCCTCAGCCTGTTTCCACTACTGGAGATCCTGCCAAAAATATTTAAATGACACTGAGCTGGAAAATGTACCACATTCAGAAGCAGATCTATGTGGTGGGTGGCAGACCTGCCAAGCTGAAGAAGCACCTTAATTCCACTAAGTTGAAGCACCTAGGCCTTGCTGTAAGCCTAAGTATATAACTTTAACCATAGTTTCTAAGGGTTGCTACTGTCCATGAAACTGCACTCCAGCTTCAGGTTAGATGGACAGAAAGCAGACTAGGACTGAAAAACTCATACGCACTGACATAAAAATAACGGGAATGTATAACAATAACACACAGGATAATCCAATGTAAAGAAATTAATTTATTTTTGTGCAAAATAGTTCGGTGAATACATGGGCACTTTAACACTTCTTGTGACATCATGTCATGTGTTATTTCCCCCCACTATCCTATAACACTGAGTCTTTGTGAAGCTCAATTTGTGTTGGCTGTTAGGCAGTTAAGGTGCCAATAGGGAAAGGAAGTCTAAGACCGCACACAGCAATAAATCAGTGCAGGTAACTTTACTTTTTTATAAATATGAAGATGTGGAGCTATAAAGATATCTTAATTTTATCTTTAATATGTCTTGATCAGAATTATAATCAAAGTCAGTATTTATCAAAAATTAAATGATTGATTTTCACTTTTTGAAATAAATGCTAAAACTGCTCAGTCTGTGTGTGTTCAAGGGCATTAAAAATGTGGAAACATTCAGACTGTGTTAGGAATTTACCTCCTGACTGCTTTCCCAGCCAAAGCAACAAACAGACAACACCCGCTAGATTAACACAGATATGGAATTTATTGGTTATCGCCTTGCGAATAGCTGGCCATGCCTGCTGTCATAAATTTGACCGATTAGTGCTTTTTTTCCATAACTCTGCTTCCAAATGCAGCTTTTAACTTGAGTCAAGATCCCTCAGGCCCCCATGGCTAATCGCCATCCTGATTGCTCTAGCTCACTGCCTGGGTTCTTAACCCTATTATCTTACGGACTAAACCACAGATATATGGCAACTGTACAAGTTTAATGCTCCCCATTACAAGTTGCTTGCCACCAACACAGCTGGCTCACCGACCCTGCCAGGCTTTATGCCACCCACCTTCTTGTGTTTCTGAAGCACCTTGTCAGTGTATCCCCAATCCCTGTGGCTGACCAGAAAATAAACCACTCTAAGGTACATCCTCTTCCAATTTATACATATAGCTCTGACTCAAGCCAGGAACATGCACACAAAGGTAATATGCATAAATGCTCATTGTATGAAAACAGGGAGATTTTTAAGCTCTGCAGGTATATCACAAAGAAGGTGCAGGTGCGTAGGAGAGCAAGAACTCAAACAGACTACTTGAGCAATAAATTTGGCATCCAATATTAGATGTAGCAGCAGCACCTGGTCTGTCATCAGTGCCTCAGACACTCACTAACTTCATGCTCTCAAGCCTGCTGATTGTACAGTACTGGCGGAATATATTGCCACGTAGAATATGGAGCAACATTAACTCCTCCTCTCCAGGGACAATCATCTATTGAAAAGAAGCCACTTTGACTGACCAGTGATGGAAACCATAACCACAAAGACATTTTGTACCCAGGTAAAATTGAGGTTTAAAAAATCTGGCGCCATAACTCCTAGATGCCAGAGGATAGAAATGCAAGGGGCTTTCTCTTGTGAAAATGAATAGTACTTTCAAGTAGTTAAGTTCTGAACAAGACTGGATGAGGATCAGAGAATGTTTTAGTTGTGGGAATTGAGTGAGTATGTGGTCCCATTTATAATATTGAACATTTATTGAGTACATTTTGTTTTCAACATATTTTCTTAACTTGCTGAATAGTTTCTAACGCTGAGCACTCAATATAAATCATTGATAATCCATGCTGTACATATAAGCAACTTACCTTATAAGTATAAACTTCTAATATAATTTTCATAAGTTAATTGATATACATTTGCTCCTGGTCCAGTTTTACGCTTTCGTTAAATTCTTGATAATCTTTTGTTAGGAAGAACATTGATGGTGATAAAATATCTCATCACGTCTTAATCAAAATTGGTGAATAGCTGTGAAGTTTTATATGTACAGGACTGTCTTTCTGAACTGGATGTTAAGATTCTCACTCAGGATACTGCTGTATTGCTTATATGTAAAATCACTGCATGCATATGCACATGGCTACAATGCAATATTTGGGTTCTTATGCACCAAATGATATTGTTTCAGCGTTGCCTCTGTTTGACTTATTTTCCCCCCAACAAGAATATTAATACCTTGGTGCTTTCAGCAGACTTCTGTATTGAAAATTCAGATGGAAAAATGTAAGCTGGTGCACCAGTCATTTGAGCTATTGCTAGTTTATGCAAATATTTATCTGTTTACTTGTATTTGTCGTTAACACTTCCTTAGTTATTAATTTCTCCAATTACCATATATTTAATGTCCCTATCGGATGTAATAAAAATATTAAATGTGAAAAAAAAGAGTCTATAGATACTCTGCTTATTTCTTTTAATAAGCTTTATAAATAAATACCTTTTCACTGGACAAATAACACGTTTCTGTGGTTGAGTGCCTGAGGATACTGTAACAGGATTTGAAGGAAACCAAAATATTTCACTTGAAATAAATGGCACTATTAAAAGAGTGGTAGTGTATTTTTTTTTAGCAGCTTATTGATTCACGATTCCAAGCTTTTCCTTTTCAAATCAGGTGACAGAATTTTATGTATCTTTTCTATGGCAAATAAGAAGCTAATTTACTCCAGGAAACTGATCTGGAGCATTGGGGAGAATGTGAAAAGTACAAGATATGCTCAGGTTGTTAGTGCTATTGCGTGCAATGTCTGACCTTTACAAATCTTCAGTCTGAAACACTGTGGCAAGAATAAGGCATTAAATGTTCCCATAAGGAAAGTTTTATGACAATTGTCAGAGCAGATGTTGTGGGTGGGCGAACCTTGAGTTCTCCTGCATGTTGGTTCATTTCTCTGGCTGACCCAATGAAAGCATTGGCTAGAGATTAGCAGCAGCGTTGTACGTGGGACTCTATTAATTCAATGCTCAGAACAGAATCACTGTTGTAGGTAATTTGAATAGAAAGGCCTGGAATTTAAATCAGACAGTTTTACAGTCATTACTGTAATTTAAATACCCAGCAGAGAACATGCGCATTCTTATAAATCTAAAACTCTGCTCCCTGTATTGCGTAAGATGTATCTTTTACCAATACCCAAAGTTGCTAGTTCCTTTGCATATCGAAACAAGGAGCCTAATGCCTACTTCAATCCTTATGGCACAAAAAGAGGTCATTTCGCCCATCATCTCTCTACAGATGAGCATTACTACATTGTGCCAATCTCCTGCTTTCCACCCATAGCTTGCATGTTATTTTTATCCTAATACTCATTCAATGTCTTCTTGAATGCCTCATTGAACATGCTTCCACCATGCTTCTAGGCAGTGCATTCTATACACTAACTATTCACTGAGTGAAATGTCTTTTCCTGATCTCACCCTTACTCTTTTTGCAAATCACTTTAAATCTGCTCTCTCATTCCTTTTAAAAGTGGAAACATCATCTACTACCCAAACATTCCCATTGCAACACTTCTTTTTTCCCTGAGACAGTCACAGAATTCATGAGTGGTCATTGCTACTGGAGTAATTCAAAGGCCTATATTAAAACTCCCTAAGAGACAAGGGGTTTGAACTATGTGGTCTCTTGCCAGTGGGTTCGAAGGTGGATGTCGCGGAGTTGGGGGGGAGGGAGAGTGGTATTTGTAATATTCAGTACATGGTCCACCTGCCTATCTGATTCCCTGACCTGTCTCGCTTTTTATGAGGAAAGTGCGGGAAATTATAGACCTCGATCCACAGCACCACTATTTAACCAGTAGGAGAAGGTAGTTCACATCAGGTAACCAATCTGTCAACAAAATTGCAGCCTTCTCCAGCACCTCACACCAAAAACTCCAGCCTCACCACCTCTCAAACCCAGTTACCCCTTAGGTCCCTTTTAAATCTTTCCCCTCTCACCTTAAACCTATGCCCTCCAGTTTATAACTTCCCCACCCCACCTGACCCCAGACGACCTGGCAACCTTATCATTGCATCCAGCCCCCTATCTCCACCTTCCCCCGATCCCCACACCCAGCCAATTTCTCACTAAATCCCCTGAATCCAACACTCCCATCCTCCATCCAACTGACAGTCCAAATCCATGACCCTCTACTTTTACAACCCCTCTGAATCTGACACTCACCCTACCGACCTACCCGAACCTTATCACACCCTGTATTGCCCCCAAACTGACCCTTCAACCCAATTTAAATAACTCATCCAATTAACTGATGCACCAACCGCTCTCCCATCAGGTCCCTCAACCTCACTCACCTGGCACCCTAACTACCGAACCCACATGGTTCCCCAGCCCCTTCCGCCCTACTCCCCTCACCCACCTGCTATGCTAATCTCTCACCCACCTGGCACCACATCCTTTACTCCTCACACTCACCTGGCACCCATGCCCCTAATTCTCTCTTGCCATCTCAACATTTCTCTTACATTTTTATCTCCTCCCAAGGTAAATATTCACACCTTGCACCCTAATTAATATCTCTATTTACCATGCCCCTCATGATTTTATAAGCCTCTATAAGGTCACCACTCAGCCTCCGACACTCCAGAGAAATAGCTCCAGCTTATTCAATCTCTCCCTATAGCTCAAACCCTTCAACTCTGGCAACATCCTTTTTGAATCCTTTCTGAACCCTTTCAAGTTTCACAACATTTTTAGTTCAGCAGGGAGAGCAGAATTGCACACAATATTAAAAAGTGTCCTAACCAATGTCTTGTACAGCCACTTTTTCTCCAATTTCATTTGCTTGCATTACACCAGTAGTTTCCACAGTTTATCCATCGTCAAAGTCTCATTGAGCTCAGGTGAATCTGTACGAAATGCCCAGGTGGTCACTATTTCCTTAGCTCAATTCCCTGGCATCTGGAACCCAACCAAAAAAAAGACTCCAACTCTCACTCAGAGTTGCCAATTTTAGAGGGTAATGACTCATTTTAAGCTTAAAAGTTACCCACAAATCACTAAACCTACCCTCTGCCCAAATAACCCCTGAACCCAGACACCCCAAGCTGACAGCCCAAACAGCCCCCCGACACCTCCACCCAACCCCAGAGGATCTGGCAATCTTATCAACATCTATCATCCCCCCAACCAATTCCTCAACAAATCCCTCTGAATCCAACATTCCCATGCTCCAACCAACTGACAGTCCAAATCCCTGACCCTCCACCATTATAGACCCATGGAATCTGACACCCACCCTACCCAGCCTCATCAGATCCTGCATTGCCCCCAAACCGAACCCTTAACCCAATTTAAATAACTCATCCACTTACCCAATGCACCGCCCCTTCTCCCACCAGGCCCTTCAACCTCACCCACTTGGCACCTGACCCAACTCACCCATATGGTTCCCTACCCCCTTCAGCCCTATTCCCCCTTTCCTACCTACTATGCTAATCTCTCACCCAACTGACATCTATTTTTCACTCCCCACACTGACCTGGCTTCCTTGCCCCTCGCTGCCTCTTATTCTTGCCATCTTAACTTTTCTCTTACATGGTTATCTTCTCTCAATAGTTTTCAAAGTGGCCAGAAGATCATTAACTCACAGAATGTAGTAGTTACCACTCAAAAAATGTGGATAATTCCTAGCAACTCCTTTCCATTCCTGTTTCCACTGAGTCCTAGGTTCATCTGCACTGCTAGTGTTCTCACCAG
Organism: Hemiscyllium ocellatum; assembly: GCF_020745735.1. Classification (NCBI taxonomy): domain Eukaryota; kingdom Metazoa; phylum Chordata; class Chondrichthyes; order Orectolobiformes; family Hemiscylliidae; genus Hemiscyllium; species Hemiscyllium ocellatum. The sequence goes on along the minus strand of NC_083417.1, from coordinate 17,814,413 downwards.
GAAATTCATGGGGAGAACTCATCAAAAGGCATTTTTTCATCCAAACAAAATTGTTCATATTCCAAATCTCCTTGGAAATTCAGGACCATTATGTTGATCAGGGTTAGATAGATGGGGTAAGAAAAGGGTCATGTGAAACATAAACATCAGCATGAAGTGGCTGGGCTGAATGGCCCATTGTCAATTATAGAGTCATAGAGATGTACAGTATGGAAACAGACCTTTCCGTCCAACTTGTCCATGCTGACCAGATGTTCTAACCTAATCTAGTCCCATTTGCCAGCACTTGGCTCATATCCCCCAAACCCTTCCTATTCATATACCCATCCAGATACCAAGAGAAAGTCTTTTGGGCCTTTAACCTGGTTCACCATTTAGTAAGACAATGGTTGTGTTGATTGTGGCCTCAACTCTACTTTTGTGACTCCACCTTTTTTGCCTTTGACTCCCTGTCAACTGAGAATCTACCGGAACCAACCATAAAAATGTTTACTGGCCCAGCCTCTCTCTGGGGAAGAGAATTCCACAGAGTAACAATATTCTAAGTGATAAAATATTTCCTTTTTTCCATCTTCAGTGGGAGAGCACTTACTTTATTTTAATTGTGTCCCCCAGTAAGCGCAAACACTTCCTCAGCATCTATCCTGTTCAACTTACTCAGGATTTTATATGCTTCAATAAGGTCACCTATCAAATTTCTAAGCCTCATTGAACATAGTCCCAACCAGTCAAGGTTTCTACAAAAGATAACCTCTAAATCTCAAAATCAGTTAAGGATTAATAATATTTGGAGAAGGGCAAGTAGGCTTAATCAGTCCTTGTTTTAGACTCATAAATTATTTCCTTTTTAATATTATTTTCAATTAAGTAGTAAAAACAATATAAATTTGGTTGTAGAGAAATCACAGTGATTGGAGCACAGGAGTTTCTCTCAGTTGACTTTTATTTATTCATGGACTGTGAGCATCGTTGGCTGGGCCAGCATTTACTACACTTCCCCCATGGTCCTTGAGAAGGCAATGTTGAGCTGCTTGCTTGATCTGCTGCAGTCGGGATGCTGTAGGTGGACCCACAAAGCCATCAGAGCGAGATCTTTTCGAAGTCTATTCCAGTTAGCACAGTGATAGTGTCACATAATACAATGGAGGGTGTTCTCAAAGTGACAATGGGACTTTGTCTCCACAAGGACTGTGGTCACTCATATCAATACTGTCATGGACAGATGCATCTGATTGATGAGGATGAGGTCACAAATGTGCACAGCTAAGTAACATCACTAGCATAACTGAGAGGAAGATATAATTACAGCAGGATAATTGCTACGATAAATGTATATATTGGGATTTGTGATTGTGATAAGAATTATATGTAATGGAGAGTATTTGACTCAAAAATATAGCACAATTGTAATTGTGAAAAATAAACTTTTACAAGAAATGCATGTATGAGTAAGTTTTTTATATATAGCTTACTAATAATTAGAAAGCACAGTTTAATACAATTTTGAAGGTGAAAATGGAGAGACAGTTAAAAACACCAGAACAGGGATGAGGAGCTAGGAAATGTAAAAGTGAGGTGCTACAATGCCATCAGTGGTGAGAATGTGTAATTACAGCATGACAAGATCATAGAGAGGCAGCTTCCCAAAGAAATGATTTGGAGATGCCGTGTTGGCATATTGGGGTGCAAACTTGGTCCCCATGGCTGTTCCGTGTGTCTGGATGAAGAAATGGTCACATAGAAATTCACAATTGAATAAGTTGACGCAAAGTATTATAAAGAGATAGCCAAGGAAGAAAAGAAATATTCTCGAAGGGATGTACATAACAATATGTTTCCCTTTTAAAAACAGTATAAATTCATTTACAGTGAATTATTTTCTGAATCCTGAATTGATTCAAATTGTATAAACAGTACCAAGGACTTGTATTTGTTTAGTACCTTCATTGCAATAAAAAGAATCCAATGTACTTCACAGAATGTAAACAGATTTGATTCATGCAGTTGGTTAAGGCAAGTAGGATGTTGCCTGGTATGGAAGGAATGTCTTACGAGGAAAGGCTGAGGGCCTTGAGGCTGTTCTCGTGAGAGAGAAGAAGGTTGAGAGGTGACTTAATAAAGACATACAAGATAATCAGAGGGTTAGATAGGGTGGACAGGGAGAGCCTTTTTTCAAGTATGGGAACGGCAAACACGAGGGGACACAACTTTAAAGTGAGGGGAGACAGGTATAAGATAGATATCAGAGGTAATTTCTTCACTCAGAGAGTAGTAAGGATATGGAATGCTTTGCCTGCAATGGTAGTAGATTTGCCAAGTTTAAGTGCATTTAAGTCCTCATTGAACAGGCATATGGACGTACATGGAATAGTGTAGGTGGGATGGGCTTCAGATTAGTATGACAGGGTGGCGCAACATCGAGGGCTGAAGGGTCTGTATTGCGTGTAATGTTCTATGTTCTATGTTCTATATAACCGGAAGGTTCTCACTGTAGTAAAGAGGATGGATGGGCAACGGTTGCAGAACTCGAGATTGTGGAGCCCAGACGGCTGAAGATCTGGTTATTTAAAGGGAGGATGAATAGGTTTGAGAGTAAAGGGTGCTGATGATTGAAAGTTTAGAGAGATTTCAAACTAGAAATAGAGTAGAATAGTAATTTATTGTCACTTTACAAAAAAACAGTGAAAATGTTTAAGTCGCCATACTCCTGCGTCTGTCTTACTAACAGAAAACATAAGTATAAAAAAATTAAGACAAAGGCCATCTTAGAAGCTAATAGAGATTTGGAGGGGTTAGACTGCGGTCAGATTTGAATACAAGAATAAGAATATGGTGGACCATTAACCAATTTAGATCAGTAGGCAAACAATGATGAAGGAATAAGTGAACTAGACTTGGTTTGAATCGAACAGGCAGCACACAATTGTTAGAATTACAGATCGGAAAATTGGGAGCATTGGAATATATTTTTGTGACTACAGGTATTTAAATGAATAATTTGAAAATACTTTGCAGCTGGTGCCTAAATTTCTAATGTGTGTTTCCACCAGTGTGGTATCCCACCAGGAGTCCAACGTCAGAAAATTACTTTTTAAGTGTTTGCTTATTCAAGCCAATTTCATTTTGTCCACTTTATGAATCAGGAACATGTATTTCATGGTTGTTAAACACTCATTTAGTCTACATTTGCTTCATAACACCTGAAAGGTCTGCTGTCTTTGTAGCAGTTTTCAAGAGTATGAACCTGTAACTGTTGAATTATTTCCAGGTTGTTGGCAAATTACAAATACTTGAGTTTGGCATGGTTATTAATATTGTGGGGAAAAAAAGCAAAAAGATTTACACACTTCATACATTATACATTTTCCTGTTTTCAGGGCTTGATTTATTAATATTCTGTTTGACTCCAGTACATCAGCGCTCCTGACTATCTGTCATCAAGTTTATTCAAGACCCAACCATCTAGGAAGGAGTCTGGCCCTTCTGAGAAACACTGGTCTTAACTAAAGTGCAACACATGCCATCTAGCCATCATTCATGCACATTTGGCAGAAGAAAATGTAATCATGGACATTTTCCAACTTTTAATGACACTCATACTGATGCCATAAAAATGCTTTGAAATGAACAGAAAATATGACACATATCTCGGGGAAAATATAGTAGCATTGTTTCACCAATTATCATAGACCAGTGGAAATGTTACCTTGTCCCCTGCTATGCCTAAAATGTGGGAAATACTTTTTAAAGTTACACTTTCGCTGGTGATGATGCAGGAATATGTTCAGGTTGAGGGATTGATTGGTGGTCCTAACTGATCAGAGAAATTCATGTATGGCATTATTTCTTTTTCATTCATTCACAGGGTGTGGACATTGCCGCCTCGGCTAACATTTGTTGCCTTTCTCTAAACACTCCTGAGAAAATGATGGTGAGTTGCATTCTTGAACTGTTCTTATCCAAGTTCTGTAGGTAGATCCAACATACCCTTCAGGTGTGAGTTCCAGGAGTTTGTCCCAGTGATACTGAAGAAATAGCTATATATTTCCAAGTCAGGATAGTGAGGGGAACTTGAAGGGGTGGTATATCCATGTATCTGTTGCCCTTGTTTGTTTAGATGGAATTGTACTGAGTTTGGTAGGTGCTGAATAAGGAACCTTGGTGAATGTTTGCAGTGTATCTTGCAGATGGCACATCTGCTACTGAGCATTGGTGGTGGAAGGAGTGGATGCTTGTGGATGTGATGCCAATCAAGTGGTTGCTTTGTGTTGGATGGTGTCAAGCTTCTACACTGTTGTTGAAGCTTCACTTATCTATACAAATGAGAAGTATTTCATTAAACTCCTGACTTGTGACTTGTAGATGGCTTTGGGGAGCCAGGAGGTGAAATAGTTGCTGCAGGATTCCTAGCCTCTGACCTCCTCTTGTAGCCACTGAGTTCATTGGGCTAGTCCAGTTCAGTCTCGAACAATTGGAAACCCCAGGATGTTGATAGTAAGGACTACAAGCATAAAGTGAGAACTGCAGATGCTGGAGATCAGAGCTGAAAATGTGTTGCTGGAAAGGCGCAGCAGGTCAGGCAGCATCCAAGGAGCAGGAGAGTTGACGTTTCAGGCATGAGCCCTTCTTCAGGAATGAGGAGAGTGTGCCAAGCAGGCTAAGATAAAATCCTTGTAGAGGTGGGAAGAGAGCTTCTTCAAGGAAGGCTCCTTGAAGAAGCTCTCTTTCTCCCTCTACAAGCTCTTGCAAGGATGCCTTCCTTGAAGAAGCTCTCTTCCTCCCTCTACAAGGATTTTATCTTAGCCTGCTTGACACACTCTCCTCATTCCTGAAGAAGGGCTCATGCCCGAAATGTCAATTCTCCTGCTCCTTGGATGCTGCCTGACCTGCTGCGCCTTTCCAGCAACACATTTTCAGCTCTGATCTCCAGCATCTGCAGTCCTCACTTTCTGCTAGACGATTTTAACCGACTGCGAGTCCTCTTGCAAGGATGCCTTCCTTGAAGAAGCTCTCTTCCTCCCTCTACAAGGATTTTATCTTAGGCTGCTTGGCACTTTCCTCATTCCTGAAGAAAGGCTCATGCCCGAAACGTTGATTCTCCTGCTCCTTGGATGCTGCCTGACCTGCTGCGCCTTTCCGGCAACACATTTTCAGGACTACAAGCATACCTTGTGTTAGGAAGCATTATTAAGGGTAGGTTGTGTTCAGAAACTTTATTGTTAGGTAGTGCTCACGTAAGGTAGTACTAGCAAGTCTGGAAACTGTTAGCTTTCACTAGACAACAGTAAGCCATTATGTTACACTAAGAACAGACTGAAACACTGATGGCATAATGGGGCCACAGGGAGGGTGAACAGATAACAGGACATTGAAACCGTGTTAGATTGCACGTAGCTCATACTGAGGTAACCGAATCTTATCTCTTCTGGAACCAATACTATTAGAGAATACCGCTTCTTACCAAATAAGGATGTAGCACTGGGATGTGAGGGGCTAAAAGCTAGACAAAGAGAACAATAGCTCAGAACGCGCCTTCTCCAGTGAGGAGTAAATATCCCACTGTATGTTCTGTGTACATCTCTCTCATTAAACCAGCTTATATTTTGAATCAGATCCAGTGTCTCTCTCCTTCAAACGAACACGGGGACGGTAGCCCGTCCTAACACTTGTAACCAATTTCCCTTGATCTTTTCCATTGGGCATTTGTTAATCCACAATTGCATTTATATCTGAGTCCAAATGTTCAAGAAATCTCATCCCTTTGTACATAATGGGATTGATCAAAGAAAATTTCGAACAGCGCTAAATTGAGTTCAATCTGTCCCACATATCTAAGTCAAATGTACATCTTATTTATTTCTCAAAGATAAACATTAAAACAATGAGTGTACTTCTGATCACATACCAGTCCTCAAAATGAGGTGAAATTCCATGTCTTTGCTCATCTGACATGGAAAGGGAGGAGAAATTAACTATCCGACCACTTAACCCAAAAGGTGGACTCAAAGAGAATCATGGATTAAAGAAACCATTACTATTATATATGCCTTTTATTCATATCATTAGGAATTTTGGCTACCAGACCTACTTTACTCACAGAATAAACCTGATAATCCCTCAGTTATGACACAAGTTTTCTCTCTGGCTGCAATAAGGCAAGAGTGGATAGCCTTTCACTGTAACTAATGCATTTTTCCGGAATTCAAGGTTCTTGATGCATGTCATCCCTGTGAGGTCCAAAGAGTAATTGATGCAGGTTAAAGAAAGTTTTAAATGATTGCAAGCTGTCAAATCAAACATTGTTGAACTTTTTGTACATTCTGCTCAATTTTATTACAATTTATTGTCACTGACTTTAGCAATGCCATGAATGCTTTAAGTATATGAAGTTGATGTAAACATGAATTGAATTGTAAATGCAGAAAGAGAATTTTGTTATGATTCACTCAATAGCTTGGCAGCCCTCTATTCCAGTTTGTTTACAGTAACTTTGTTCTTCAATTAGCCTTGAGTAATGATTATTGCTGGCTAATGTAAAGTTAAACCCCCGTACTTGTAGTTCTTAATAAGTCAAGTAGAAGAGTTGTACAGCAAGTATTGATTGGGCTTCCCACAGCACTGTATGCTTATTGAGTGGGGTTGAGGTTGCTAAAAAAAAGCATATGTCTGCCAGTTTTACATGTTACAGTCTCAGTATGTGATTCCTGCAAGAAGTAGTTAATCAATCCTTAAGTGCTGAATGATTTTTGGAGGATACAAACTAACATTTTGCGCTATTTTAAAAGATGAATTACTTGAAAAAGCTTTTTCTCCCTCCCATTTAGAAATGGACATGACAGGCAAGTGACTAAGATTAAGTTTGAGCTGATGCTGCCATTGAGTCAGCTGCTGCTATATGCACGGTGTTCATCTTCTATTTTCCTATTATTGATTTGGAAAAATGTATAGCTTCTGCTTGCCATCTCTCTTGCACTGACAAGGCCAGAATTAAACAGGATTTCACTGTGAGAATGGCAAATGTGAAACTAATTTCCTCCTCCTACTCAACATTGTCCATATTTGTAACACTAATGTTCAGTAAATGATGATGAAATACATAGAACAATAAAAATGCAGCTATACTGCCAATTTTTCATCAACATGAAGCAATATGAAAAAAGTGTCAGTTTTGCTCATGAGCACTAACTCACAAAAATGTAGATATATGATAACTGAAACACTTCCAATCCAGAGTTCTGTACTAAGTTTTCAAACTCCCTTCAGCAGTACCGTATAGCTTGTCAGAGGTTGGGTAATACCATTTACGTTACTCCAAAAATCTTTTCACTGCAAATTCCAATGGGTTTTCAACTTATTTGGTAATGATATGTGCACATTTAGTCACCAAGTTTTCATGTGTTTTTTTTTGTTGCAATGAGACTTAGCTATTCAAATGCTGCCCCGCCCACTTTTCTACTTTGTACCCTGGTAATCTTACGTTTATGTAAAATTGCGGCAACCATATCCTAAATTGCACCAAGGCTCGGTCGCCTTACACTCCTGCTGATTGTTTACCAATCCAGCCACAGCACAGTTTTAAAATTCTCATCTTGCTTTCAAATGGTCTCCCATTACATCTGAGCTGACCAAACTCCTTTTACTCTCCACTCCTCCAACTCTGCACTCCTCCAACTCTCGTCTCTCGCATCCCCCAAATTTCATTAGCTCCACCACTGACTGTTTACTTTGTAGATCTTCCTTCTGTCATTGGCAGTGGAGTGTGCATCGGCTAGGAGCCTCCCCAACCTCACCAAACCCACCTCAAACAGTTGAACATTTTCTAGTCGCAGGTGGATGTTTTTAGACATAGAACATAGAACATGGAACATGGAACAATACAGTGCAGAACAACCCCTTCTGCTCTCAATGTTGCCCTGACCTGTGAACTATTCTCAGCTCATCCCCCTACACAATCCTATCATCATCCATATGCTTATCCAAGGATTGTTTAAATCTCCCTAATGTGGCTGAGTTAACTACATTGGTAGATAGGGCATTCTACACCCTTACCATACTTTGAATAAAGAACCTCCTCTGACATCTGTCTTAAATCTATCACCCCTCAATTTGAAGTTCTGCCGCCTCATACAAGCTGACGTCATCATCCTAGGAAGAAGACTTTCACTGTCTACCCTATCTAATCCTCTGATCATCTTGTATGCCTCTATCAAATCCCCTCTTAGCTTTCTTCTTTCCAATGAGAACAGATCCAAGTCCCTCAGCCATTCCTCATAAGAGTTTCCCTCTAGATCATCCTGGTAAATCTCCTCTGCAATGCTTCCACATCCTTCCCGAAGTATGATGACCAGAACTGTACACTATATTCCAAGTGCATTGTGTTTAGTTGCAGCATGACATTGCAGCTCCAGAACCCAATCCCTCTACGAATGAAACCTAACACACCGTATGCCTTCTTAACAGCACTATCAACCTGGGTGGCAACTTTCAGGGATCTATGGAAAGTACTCCAAGATCCCTCTGCACATCTAAAGATGTTTATTTTGTAGATATTTATTATCATTGACTGAGACTACTTGGTGAGATGATATGGGAAGGATTGTAAGAAGGGGATATTGGAGGTGCAATGGTGAGAGAAAATGTTCGCCAGAAGTTTCATTGTCTTACTCAAAGGCAAATGTCAGCTTAACATCTCAGATGCATATCTTGTAGAGTCACAACAGTGACAAGTGTTCCCAAAAGGACAACCTTTTAGTTCTGAAGTTCAAAACTACGAGGCATATTTTTAAGGTGAGAGGAGAAAGCTTGTAAAGAGAACATGAGAGACAATTGTTTTATACACAGAGTGGTTCATGTGTGGAATGAACATCCCGAGGAAGTAGTGGATGCAGGTACAGTTACAACATTTAAAAGATGTTTAGTTAAGTTCATGAATAGGATACATTTGGAGAGATATGGACCAAGTACAGGCAGGTGGGACTAGTTTAATTTGGGAACATGGCAGGCGTGGACTGGTTGGACAAAAGGATCTGTTTCCATGCAATATGACTCTACAATATTCCATGACAAGTGAACTATAACCTACACTCATTGGAGTTTCGAAGAATCAGCGGTGATGTTATTGAAACATATTAAATTTGGAGGGGCCTTGGCAGGCTGAAGGCTGAGAGAATATTTAACATTGAATTAGAGGGGCATCTAACAGCTGTAGCAAGTCATTAATGAGCTGTGTTTTGGTTGGTCGTGTGATAAACTCACTTGGTTTTGCAGAGAGCAAACCTCTGTGAAGCACATTAAAATGACACTTTAGCAAAATATGGTAAGATTTTGTCTAGAGGTTTAACAATGTTAAAAAAGCATTAATTTATATTTCTGTTGGAAACCTTCTAAGAAATGTCATGTTGACATAGAGAAGGATTGTGGGTACTGGAAGGTTCTTTTGTTCCACACATCCACATATTCAGAGGAGAGCTGATTGCCTAGTAGTATTATCACTGGACTGTTATTCCAGAGACACAGGTAACGTTCTGGGGATCTGGGTTCGAATTCTGCCTTGGAAAATGAAGGAATTTATATTCAATAAAAATCTGGAATTAAGAGTCTAATGATGACTATGAAACCATTGCCAATCATCAGGGAAAACTCATCTAGTTCACTAAAGCCTTTTAAGGAAATAATGTGACTCTAGACCCACAGCAGTGTGATTGACTCTTGACTGCCCTCTGTAATTAGGGAAGGGTATAGATGTTGTCCTGGCCAGACCCCCTTATCCCATGAATGAGTGAAAAAAGATTCTCAACGAGGGCAGCTATGGATTTCAACTTATGTATTTGTAACTCAATGAGTTAAAGGAGATAAATGCTCGTAAAGCCTACACCTTAAACAAAGAAAATAATAAATTCATTGTTCCAATGCAGAGTGCAAGCAGAGGCATTGGTTCAACTTGGAGCTTTAGGATTTATCTGATGTGAAGCAAAGCTGGAAGATTTGCCCCACTTAAAGGTAGAGGAAGAAATCTACAGTGATCTTCCCAGTGAAAGGCAGTTAGTCAGCTTGGAACAGAGAGAAAATGTCCACCAGGAATTAACTGTAGGTCCCACATTTGCATCAAAACTGTGAGAGAACAAGAGAATATGAGCAATGCAGTATCCCGAGTACTTAGATCCCTAAGCAAGACGTGAAGGAAGCCTATGTTTGAACTAAAGAATCTACAGTCATGAGGTATAGTCATGGAGTCGTACACCATGATACATACCCTTCTGTTCAACTCATCTGTGCTGACCAGATATCCTAAGTTAATCTAGTCCCATTTGCCAGCATTTGGCCCATATACTTCTAAACCCTTCCTATTCATGTACCCATCCGGATACCTTTTAAATGTTGTAATTGTACCAGCATCCCCCCCCAAACAATCCATAGCATGTTGAAGCACACTCTCTTGTAAGAGATGAATAAATGGAAGAAGTTAATAAAAAATCACTGTTGACAATTTAGAATGCTGTCGTGGCTTGAAATTTGTTAATGAAAATTCACTGAGGAAGTGTATTTTGAAGTGTTTCTTTGTGGTCCATTGGTCTCACAAGATCTGGATTCTAATTCTTTTTAAAATTAAGATTGAGGACCATAATGAAAACACATTGCCTTATTACTTCTCTCTTCTTTCACCTCTGCGTCTATACTTTTTTATGCTATTTCACTTCCTGGTAGGTGTATCTAGTGATTGTAATGGAGCAGGTGGACCTCACAGAATATGAGTTCCCTGATTGGGGCTATTAATCTAGTCCAATCAGGGAGCTGTGGCTGACAGATAAGAACAGGAGTGTCAGATATCTTGTTCACTCCGAGAGCTGGCTCTGAGGGAGCTGGATCAGTGTCAAGGACTATCCATGTGCAAATAAACTTGGTAATGGGATACTGGCCTGTATGGAGTTATTTCAGTGGCAATGAAAGAAAAGCATGCTCCTGAAGAAATTCGCTTGCAACAGTTGTCTTTAAGTTCAGGTAAATATTTCTGGCATTATGCTGTTATTTGTGAAGCTTGGCTTGTTCAATCCTGCCATTGAAGATTGGGGCTAGCATCTGGAAAGAATGTATTATCTTTTCCGAGCAAGACACATTGGGGCAGGTGAAAAGCAATAAGCAATTCTCCTGACAGTTTGCAGACCCACAGTTTTTTTCATTATTAGGAGCTCAACTTACCTGAGGCATCAGATATTAAAACCTTTCAAGAGTTGACAGATCTAATTGATGAATATTATGACCCCAAGCCTCCTCTAAATCTGTGGCGCTATTGGTTTTACTAAGCTTTATGCACTTGCAATTGCAGTTAGATGAGGATTCCCTGAAGTATTCTATAACTACTACCATGATGTGGAGATGCCAGTGTTGGACTGGAACGGACAAAGTCAGAAGTCACATGACACCAGGTTACAGTCCAATACGTTTACTTATGTTAGAACTCATGTGACATCAGGTTATAGTCCAACAGGTATATTTGAAATCACAAGCTTTCAGAGTGCTGCTCCTTTGTTAGGTAAAGCAGCTTCACCTGTTGAAGGATCAGTGTTCTGAAAGCTTGTGATTTCAAATATACCTGTTGGACTATAACCTGATGTCACATGAGTTCTAACATAAGTAATACCCATGAGGATTAGTACCAATACACAAGATTGCCATTTGGGATATCATCAATCTGCACAGTTTTTCAGTGCATGACAGAGAACATTTTGCAAAGTCAATCCCAGGCCAATATTTATCGAAGTGACATGCTAATAACAGGGAAGACCAGTAAGAAGCACTTAGAGAACTTGGACATTTCTCCCGGGGAGTATGCACCTTAAAAGGGAAAATTGTGTGTTCCAGGCATCCCAGGTGACCTACTTGTGCTACAAAGTCAAGAAGACCAGGTTACACAGGTTGAAACATAAAGTGAGGGGGATCAACGGTGGCCCAGCTCCCATCTATACCGGAGCTTCGATCTTTCCTTGAGCTGTTGAATTATTATTGAAAGTTCATACATAACCTGACTTCCATTCTGGCACCTTTGCATTAATGCTTAAAAAAGAGCCAGCCTTGGAAATGGTGGCACCACTTTCAGGGAAGTGATGAAACAACTATTATCCTCAAAGGCATGGGTGGGTTGGACCGAAGGGTCTGTTACCATGCTGTACATCTCTACGACCCTATGACTTGAAAGGTGTTGGAACACTATGATCCCAAGTGAGTTTGGGGGTATTGACATGCAATGCCTTCCTGTATGGTATCGGGGTAGAATTAGCTCAGAGGTGGCAGAATAAAGAGGAATGCCCAATAATGTATGCACCTAGGACTTTGGCTAATGCAGAATGTAAATACACCCAGATAGAGAAGGGAGATTTGGTGGTCATATAAAGTCAAGAAGTTCTACCAATGCCTTCATGAAAGCACATTTTTTCATAGTAAAAAAACACAAATCCCTGCTAGGTCTACTTCAAGAGGACCATAGCTTAAGGCCACATTCTGCGGTGGGCTGTAATAATAAGTGCGTATGATTACAAGTTGGAACAATGTCCGAGATACCTAGTATCAAATGCAAATTCATTGAACTGCCCCCACTGGCAGATACACCAGTGATGGTACCATCACTGGAAGAGACCATCATGGTTTTAGATTTTCTGGATGCTTTCTGCTGACAATGTCAGACTTTGGACACAGGAAGATTGGGGTCCTGGCAAACTGAAAGAGCTGGTGGTGATGGGGAAAACCAAAGGGCCATCCCAATCAGAACTGAAACCTTTTTGGATCAGAGAAACCAGATCACAGTGGAGAATGGCATATTATATGAAGCAAGGGTGATTGGCCCAAATAAAGGTCACCGACAGATACTGGTTTAACTCCACCAGGGTCATCCAGGAATTTCCAAAATGAAGATGTTAGCAAGAAGTTATGTCTTTGTGGCCAGGATTGGATGGAGACATAGCTGCATTGTTGGAACAGGACCCATAGTGCCAACAAGGACAAAAGTCACTGCCAGCAGCTGTGTCACATACATGGGAATGGCCATGCAAGTTCTTCCATGGGGTCAATGTTCTTAGCCATTGTAGATGCCACTCAAAGTGGCTGACTGTGCATAGAGTTCCTTTGTCAAAAACAGGGGTAATGATAGAAAAACTGCTTGCATCTTCTACAATACATGGATTCCCGAAAGTGTTGGTCACAGGTAACAAGCCATTGTTTACCAGCAATGATGTCGAATGGTATTCAACATAAAAGGACAGCTATATACTATCCATCGTCCAATGGTATGACAGAAAGAGTAGTCCAAATTTTGAAGGCAGGCTTAAAGAAGATGCCGGTAGACTGGAGGTTGGCTAACGTGGTGCCACTGTTTAAGGAGGGTGGTAAAAACAAGCCAGAGAACTATAAACCAGTGAACCTGACATTGGTGGTGAGCAAGTTGTTGGAGGGAATTCTGAGGGACAGGATGTACATGTACTTGGAAAAGCAAGGACTTATTAGAGATAGTCAACATGCCTTTGTGCATGGGAAATCATCTCACAAACTTGATTGAGTTTTTTGAAGAAGTAACAAAGAGGATTGATGAGGGCAGAGCAGTGGACATGAACCATATGAACTTCAGTAAGGCATTCAACAAGGTTCCCCATGGGAGACTGGTTAGCAAGGTCAGATCTCATGGAATACAGGGAGAACTCGCCATATGGATACAGAACTGGCTCAAAGGGAGAAAACAGAGGGTGGTGGTGGAGGGTTGTTTTTCAAACTGGAGGTCTGTGGCCAGAGGAGTGCCACAAGGATCGGTGCTGGGTCCTCTACATTTTGTCATTTATATAAATGATTTAGATGTGAACGTAAGAGGTATAGTTAGTAAGATTGCAGATGACACCAAAATTGGAGGTGTGGTGGACAGCAAAGAAGGTTATCTCAGATTGCAACAGGATCTTGACCAGATGGGCCAATGGTCTGAGAAGTGGCAGATGGAGTTTAATTTTGATAAATGCGAGGTGCTGCATTTTGGGAAAGCAAATCTTGGCAGGACTTATACACTTAATGGTAAGGTCCTCGGGAGTGTTGCTGAACAAAAAGGCCTTGGAGTACAGGTTCAGAACTCCTTGATAGTGGAGTCGCAGGTAGATAGGATAGTGAAGAAGGTGTTTGGTATATTTCAGAGTATTGAGTACAGGAGTTGGGAGGTCATGTTGTGGCTGTACAGGACATCGGTTAGGCTACTGTTGAAATATTGCGTGCAGTCCTGGTCTCCTTCCTATTGGAAGGATATTGTGAAACTTGAAAGGGTTCAGAAAAGATTTACAAGGATATTGCCACAGATGGAGGATTTGAACTATAGGGAGAGGGTGAATAGGCTAGTACTGTTTTCTCTGGAGCGCGGAGGCTGAGGGGTGACCTTATAGAGGTTTATAAAATCATGAAGGTCATGGAATGGATAAATAGACAAAATCTCTTCTGTGCGGTGGGGGAATCCAGAACTAGAGGGCATAGGTTTAGGGTGAGAGAGGAAAGATATAAAAGAAACCTTAGGGGCAACTTTTCCACGCAGAAGGTGGTGCATGTTTGGAATGAGCTGCCAGAGGAAATGGTAGAGGCTAGTACAATTGCAACATTTAAAAGGCACCTGGATGGGTATATGAATAAGAAGGGTTTGGGGGGATAAGGACCAGGTGGGGCTAGATTGGGTTGGGATATCTGGTTGGCATGGACGAGTTGGACTGAAGGGTCTGTTTCTGTGCTGTACATCTCCATGATTCTATGACTCTATAAATAGCTTACAGCTTCATACAGATATACAGTCATAGAGTCATAGAGGTGTACAGTACAGAAACAGGCCCTTCCTGCAAATTGTCCACATCAACTACACATCCCAATCTGACCTAGTCCCATTTGCCAGCATTTGGCCGATATCCCTCCAAACCCTTTCTAGTCATACACCATGCAAATGCCTTTTAAATGCTGCAATTGTACCAGCCGCCATCACTTCCTCTGGAAGCTTTTTCCATACACACACACACACACACAAGAAAATGTTACCTCTTGTGTCCTTTTTAAATCTTTCCCCCCTTACCTTAAACCTATGTCCTCTAGTATTTTACTCCCCTACCCTCGGAAAATGTCCTTGATAATTTACTCTTTCCATGGTCCTCATGACTTTATAAACTACTATAAGGTCATCTTTCAGTTTTCAGTAGAAAACATCTCCAACCTATTCAGCCTCTCCCTATAACTCAAACCCCCCAATGCTGGTGACATCCCTGTAAATTTTTTCTGCACCTCTCAAGTTTAACAACATCCTGCCTATAGGAGGGCAAGAGAATTGTACACAGAATTCTAAAAGTGGCCTCACCAATGTCCTGGTCAGCAGCAACATGATGTTCGAACTCCTATACTCAATGTTCTGACCCATGAATGCAAGTGAGCCAAACACCTTCTTGACCACCTCAGTCTCTTTTTTGGCAACATTACTCAGGTCCAAACCATTAAGAGTATAAGTCCTAACCTGGTTTGCCTTACCAAAATGCAACACCTCACAGTTATGTAATTTAAACTCTATCTGCCATGCCTCGGCCAATTGGCCCATCTGATCCAATTGTGCTCTAAGATAATCTTTTTGACTATTCACTCCACCATCTATTTTGATGTTATCTGCAAAACTTACTAACCATACCTCCTACACTCACATCCAAACCATTTATATAAATGAGCAAAAGCAGTAGATCCAGCACCAAATGGATTCTTGTGGCACACTATTGGTCTCAGGCTTCCAGTCTGAAAACCAACCCTCCACCACCACCCCCTGATTCCTACCTTCAAGCCAGTCATGTATCCAATTGGTCAGCTCACCCTGGATCCCACATGATCTAATCTTTCTAACCAGTCTATTATAAAGGCTTATTTGTCCAGTCAGATATCACCCATAACTCTGTGAGCATTTAACAATAACAAGCCCCACTGTATATGATGAGGATATCTCATTAGCTGATCAACATGGAGAGGCTTCACCCTTGACACTTTTGCATAAAGAAATGCTTTGGTTATGAAGGAGCTAAGTCACTGATCAAATTAGTCCTCACCAGAGCTGGGAGGAAGATGTTTACCTGCACCCATATGTACATCATCTATATAGTTGTGTTTCTGAACACAAGAGTCACCCGTTTTTGACTATCAAGATTGTGCCAGTTTGCACAGTGATAGATATCAGGAAACCCACCTTCTCTGAAAGGTTCTGAGAACTTGATAGTAAAACATCATCCCAGTCAGGAAAGCAAATCCTTGCCTCCTGCCCAATTTAATTACCATGCCACTATTCTTAAAGCTCCAACCAGGCAGGGGAACTTCCATCCAATGTAACAATATGCCTTCCATTAACAACATGGAGACCTGAAAGAACTGCACTCTATGAAGAACAAATAATTTAATTCTAAAGCATGATTATTTAGACATTACAGGAATGAGAAAATATCACAGGGAGGACATCAATGGAAATGGGACTAAAGTGAGTAAATGAAGCTAAAATGTTGATGGTCAATGATTCAGTTGAATGGAGGAATATCTTTTTGGGGCTGAAATACTTATCTCAGTACCTGATTCCTTAAATAGCTCTTTCTTTCTATTGACTCCGTGCTTGTCTTACTTCCATTCATGGATGTGGGTATCATTGGCTGATGGTGCCTGATTATCCCTGACATGGTAGTAATGAGCTGCCACCTTGAACCACCACCGTCCTTTTGTTGTAAGGACAATCATGCAATTGTTCGGAAAGGAGTTCCACAATTTTGACGCAGCAATAGTGAAGGAAAAGCCAAATATTTCCAAGTCAGGATGGTGAGGGGTTTGGAAGGAAACTTGCAGATGGTGCTCCCCTGTATCTGCTGCCCCTTGTTCTTCCAGATGGCTGTGGGTTTGGAAGTTGCTGTCCAAAGACCCTGGGTTAGTTGTTGCAGTGTGTCTTATAGATGGTACATACTACTGCTGCTGAGTGGTGGAGGGTGTGAATGCTTAAGATAGTTGGAAAAGTGAGTTGTATTGCTGAATCTTCTTCAACACATGGAAGACGGGTGAGTGGGTAAAACAATGCAGGAATACATTGTTGGAGATTTACTATCAAAAAGAAGAGATAAGCTGACAGAATTAAAATTCCCAAGTGCTGGTGACACTGTATGTAAGGATTTTACTAAGGATTGCACTAAACACTGATGCATATGCTCTTTATGGGATGGGAGTATTGGCTACCCATACGTAATTGCCCTTGAAGTGATTCACTTCAAAAGCATTCAGAGGATAGTTAAGAGCCAATCACATTGCTGTGGGTTTGAAGTCACATGTAGGCCAGACCAGGTCAGTTTGGCAGCTTTCCTTCACAGCAGTGAAGCTGTTGAGTTTTTACAACTCCTTGGAGTAGCTTTCTTTTTATTAATTTCAGATTTTATTTTTGTTGAATTCAAATTTCACCATGTGTCATGTTGAGTTTCGAACCTAACTCTCCAGAACATTAGTCCCGGTCAAGTAAGATATGACAGAGTAATTTCACCTGAATTAAATTTATTGTCACGTGTACCGAGACACAGTGAAAAGCTTTGTTTTGGAAGCAATACAGGCAGATCACAGAGCTAAATAGCATAGGTAAGTAGATAATAAGTAAACAGCAGCAAAAACAAAAACACAGGTACAAGCGAATGCTAAGAGTTTGAGAGTCCATTCAGTATTCTAACAACGGTTGGGTAGAAACTGTTTTGAAACCAGCTGGTGCATGTGTTCAGGCTTCTGTACCTTCTCCCTGATCGTAGAGGTTGTTGAAAAGCATTGCCAGGGTGAGTAGGATCTTTGAGAATATTGGCGGACTTTCCTTGACAGTGGGTCTGGTAGATGGATTCTATAGCTGGGAGGTTGGTCTTTTTTATTGTCCGGGCCGAGTTCACCACTCTCTGAAACCTCTCTGAAACCTCTCTGATCTTGAATGGTACAGTTGTCATAGTGATATATCCAGACAGAATGCTCTCGATGGCATGCCTATAAAAGTTGGCAAGAGTATTCGCCATCATGCCAAATTTCCTCAGCTGCCTGAGGAAGAAGAGATGTTGTTGGGCTTTTGTATCCAGAGCATCCACATGAAGAATCCAAGAAAGATTGTTATTGATGATCACTTCTAGAAGCTTGACACTCTCCAGTCGTTCCACCTCTGTGCTGTTTATGTGAAGGAGTAACATTCTGCCGAAAGTCATTAATGAAGTCCTTGGTTTTGCCAGCATTGAGAGCTAGGTTGTTCTCAGTGCATCATTTTTCCAGGTCTTCCACCTCCCGTTTGTAGTCTGTTTCATTGCCATCTGAGATTCGACCGTCTATGATGGTGTCATCAGAGAACTTGTAAAGACTTTAGTCTGATTGTTGGCAATGCAGTCATGGGTATACATTGAGTATAGTAGGGGCCTGAGTAAGCATCCCTAGGGGGCTCCAGTATTGAGTGTTAGTGAGGGTGTAATATTGTCTCCAATCTTCACTGATTGTGGCACGTGGGTCAGGAAACTGAGGATCCAGTTGCAGAGAGTGGAACTTAGTCCGTTATCACTAGTTTAGTAATCAGTCTTACGGGATAATATTGTTGTAGGCTGAACTGTAGTCAATGAGTAGGATTCTTAAGTAGCTGTTCTTGGTGTCAAGATGTTCTTGGAAGGAATGAAGGGCAAGTGATATGATATTGACATGGATCTGTTGGTCGAATAGGCAAATTGGAGTGGGTCAAGAGTAGTGGGGCGGCTGGAGTTGATTAAGGCCATGAACAGCCACTGGGGCATAATTACTGGACATGCTGCATGAGCCTTCTTTTGCACAGGGATGATGTTGGCCCTCTTGAAACAGGCCGGGGCAGTGGCCTGCTTCAGGGAGAGGTTGAAGATGTCCAAGAAGACCTCTGCCATTGATCTTCACATGCTTTGAGTGCATGGCATGATATTCCATCTGGTCCCATCGCTTTCCTTGGATTCACATGAAGGAAAACTAATGCAGTGACTGCTGGGATAGGTTCTTCAGGACTTGTCGGAATAGGTGTTACCTCTCCACCGAAATTCTGCTCAAAGCGAGCATAGAAGGCATTGAGATGATCTGGGAGGGATGTGTCATCGTCTGCTTTATTGCATTGTCTCTTTTTAGAACCTGTGATGTCATTCAGTTCCTTGCCATAGTCTTCGGGTGTCTATCTGGGTCTCTAGTTTGTTCTACCTTAAATTATACTTAATAGGTTTGGTGGAAAGGAATCAGAGTGACATCCCATCCTCTGGTGCTAGATTTCCACCCAGCACAATTACTCCATCGGAGAAATCATTCTAACTTAATTGTCTGATAATGTAGATTCACAGAACAACACATATTCTCATTTATAGTATTTGTTCCAAATCATTGAAGTAAAAGATCTGTGTATAAACAGGTGGGTGTTGGGAGACAATATGGGCAGTTGCGTGGCAGAAACAGGAGGGCTGAATGATTTCAATCCATAGATAAAATAACATTCATTTAAAAAAAAGTTCAGCTTTTGCCTGAAACCACAGGAAATTCTCTCCTGATTAATGAACCACACGGTGCTGCTATTTGTCCTGTAGCCTTGGAGTGACAGTTCTGTTGATCGCTCCGTTCTGAAACAGCATCATGTTTCACCTCACTGTTTCCTGTTTCTGGAGAGTTTGCTGCCTTCGTCAAAGGAGGGGGTCAGAGCTGGACTCGAAACCTTGCACATACCCTGCAGTACAAAGGCCGCACAGAGAAAGGAGAAAGGACCTCCAATAGGTCATTGCTTACAGGCAGTCTCTGAATCACAACAGGCGTCACTTGCCTTTTGCTCTTGAAAGTTCACTGTCTGCGAAGGATCTTCCATCCTATTTCAATAAATGCCAACTGGGAGCCTAGAGCTGATGAAATCTGGCAGTGCACCAGGCTATCCTGCCAATAAGGAGAAAGCGTTAGATGTGGAAGGATCCTTTGGGGCCTTGGATTGAGGTAAGATTAGATTTGATTACTTACAGTGTGGAAACATGCCCTTTGGCCCAACAGGTAGGAGATGTGGGTGCAGGTTTACACTTCTTATGGTGGCAAGGGAAGGAGCCAGAAGTGGAGGGTGGGTTGGTGGTGGGCATGGACCTAACAAGGGAGTCGGGAGGGAATGGTCTCTGCGGAATGCAGATAGACAAGGGGAGGGAAATATATCCTGCCAGTTGGAGGGTCAGGCTTTGTTGTTATGCTGCTAGCTTGTAATGGGCACAGAATGCAGAAAATAGGGAGGGTGGTAAGTCTGAAGGTGTAATCTGGGTCGACCATGATACTACAGCCCCAGATTGTGTCCTTGTAAAACTCTCCTGGCCCCACAGAAGTAGTTTTAAATGGAGCATGACAGTGGAAACCTTCAGAAAACAACACTGAGAAGTGCAATGGAGCCCTCTGACTCTATCCTATTCCTGTTACTACCCACCTATCAAAGGGGTTTAAATATGCCCCTAATCTGGCACATTTCTTACACAAAGCAGTATTGAATGTCCAAACTAATTACATACAGCATGGCATATAACAGCATTGTCAAGAATTGGATATTTCCAATCTGAGAGTAATTCTTCGTGTACAATTTTGAAAAGCATACTATTTAGCTCCAATATTCTTTATTATTTTTGAACTTAATTTGTTACGTGATAGTCCTCAATTAAATGTGCTGAATTTGGCGGCGCTAACAGTGATTATTATTGGATGTTCATTTAGGAAGGCAAATGAAAATGGGTGATTGGTGAAATATCAGAATGTGGGTCAGTTTTAATGTCTATGATTTTGAGATGGTTAACACTGTGATGCACCACTTGACAATAGTAGACAGATGATGATAGATAGATTTTTAATCAATTAGGGAATCAAAGGTTATGGGGAAAAAGCAGGAAGGTAGATTGTGGATGGTCAGATCAGTCTGATATCATTGAATAGCAGAACAGCTTTGATGGGTTAAATGGCCAGAACAGCTTATGGTCTCATAGAAGTGAGATTCACCATCCAGGTCCTCCTCAAAGTTTCTGTAACAATGCCTATCTTGCCAATGTAACTGGGAGTAGATTTAGCTCTGTTTGCCGGATGGCTGGCCTTTGGTTCAGGGTGACCCCAGTGTTGGTTCAATTTTTTTGTGGTTACTACAAAATGTGCCCGGCTCCTCGATTGTCTTCCCAATAGTTCCAGAACCCATGGATTCTCCCTTTCCATCAAATGTTGAAGATACCTCGGAGTCTGAGATGGACAGGGTAGATGTCACTGCATGGACACCTTTGCCGCCTGAAGAAGAGAGTTAATTTCTTCTGAGATGCTTTAGGTGCAAGAGGTGAGTTATTGTGTCGCCAGTGTCAGATTTGGAGATGCCGGTATTGGACTGGGGTGTACAAAGTTAAAAATCACACAACACCAGGTTATAGTCCAACAGGTGTCAGAGACAGAGTTGGATGAACCTGACCTAGTGCTAAACGCCCCAAGAGGAGCTACAAAAAATAAAACTGGCTTAAGTCCTCAGGCTCAAAGGGGAAGAGATCTAATGATCATAATGTGGTCAGCCAGTGTGGACCTCATAGAATATGAGTTCTCTCATTGGGTCATATTAACAACAACAATCAGAGAGCCTTGGCTGACAGATAAGAACAGGAGTGTCAGAAATCCTGACAACACTGAGGAAACTCGATCAATGAGAAGGACTTTCCATGTGTAAATAAAGGTTGACTTGGTGACAGGTTAAAAGCCTCTTGGAGTTTCTTCAGTGTATACTCTCCGTCCTCCCCCCAAACACTCTCCTCTGTCTGACCAACACCCATCTGCAGTACCTTATTAAAGGCACTAACAGATTGCATGTCTGAGGAAAGTTATTTAAATATGACTTGGTTTACTCTGCTACTGTTTTCTGTCTAGTTGGGAATTCTAAATAATGGGGCTTGATCATTTATTTGACTTTATCAAGGATTGAGAAGTGACTCCCTGGATTTTCCTATTTACAGATTTTTTTATTTTAAATTATTTTAGAAACATTTACATACTTACTAACATGCTTGACACAGCTTGATACCCTACTTTATTTATTGGTAATCTAAATAAAATTGCAGCAATTTAGTATTTTTTAAACTCAAAATATATGAAACATTTAAATATAATCTGGATGAAAAATCAATCTACGCATGGCAAAAGTTCAAAATAACTTTCTTCCAAAGTTCATTCAATGCAGCAGGGCAAGAGTTGATATCTGCTTTACTATAACTGTGAATGGGCTCATTTCAGATCCTGGAAAAAGATCTGGACATTTTCATTATCATGTTATCACTGTATGATGTGTCAGCATATTCATGTACTAATGTGATAAAATGGTTTATCTTGCTTTTTACATGTTTACAAATGATAATAAATCTAAACTGAATAGGGTTCAAAGGGGGTAAGGGCTTTGATTAGTACATGATGACTGCAGGTTACTCTTTAATAAGATTTAGTTACTGGCTGTCCTGCTGTGAACAGTGTGGTCCAATCAGTCTTCTATGTAATCTTACAAAAATTGGACTGTGAAGGAAGACAGACTGGAAACCCCCTATTAACTGGCTCCTGGACTGAAGCATTAAGCAGGCAACTGGGAGATGTTCTCCATAGCAGTGGCTGCATACCAGAGGTAATCACAGTCAAAGCTTAGCATCAAGAGGCCTACTGGAAGTCGCTGGGTAATGCACTTGGGATTAGATGTGAATGGACTCAATCAGCAGTACCATGTATATGAATGATGCTGGGATTTACATAGATGACAGGATTATTGAGAATTGAGTATCATCTTTGTCTTGTCAGATTGCACAGATAGCAAGGAATGTAAAAGGGTAACAGCATAAAGGCCATTAGCTGGGGCTCCCATGCAATCTGAGACAGATCATACACTGTACATAATAAACCCTGGAAAGAAATGTTTGCTCACACTTTCCTCCTCCCCAACATCCCCAAACTGCCCTGTTTCTACCCCACCAACTCAGTACTCTACTCGTTAGCTAAAATGAATCAACTTTAGACAGGTGTTGTAGGAACAACTGTATGAGTGGGTGGTCGAACTGAGACCATGGGCTGTGTAGTTTGTAGACTGGAAGCATAAATGACCTGTTGAAGGCCAATGGGACGGCTCACTGCAATAATGACAAGAAGAAAAATACAAAAACTCTCAATCAGTCCTGTCAGTCTGTGTTACAACACTGATTCTGTTTCAAGTAGCCATTCTTTTCATTTAAATGTTTAAAAAGATGACCCCCCCCCCCCCCCCAACTAATTGTCAAGTATTTTCTGGAATATGCATTTTATCTGTGTAAAAATGTTTGAAGGCTCCACCAATATGTTCTTCACTCATGTTTGCAACTGAATACACATGATAAGGACACCAGTTCTCATCTGCTGGTGACTCCACATTTAATTGATTCCAGATGCAGGTTAATTAGCTAGTCTGCAGCTAGGAGACTGCTTGTTCTCACTGGAGTCCTGCTTTCAATTGCTGAGCAAGTGTATAATTTTTGACACAAAACCAGATGTCATGTGTTTCTTTAAGCATGTAGTTCAAAAAAAAATGGTTTAGTAGGTTTTATAATACATTGGCCAAATATAGTGAGGCTAATGTTCAATGCAATAGGCACAGCAGTGGATCTCCATGTCAATTAAATGAGTCAAAAAATGAATTGAAAGTGCAAGGGGTCACAGCTAAAAATAACTGATCCCCCACTGTGAAGTGGCATCAATGCACTCACACAGCCTGCTGTTGATTTGTCAAGATCCCATGCAGAATTCATTACCAGCAATGTAAATCTAGTGTATCAATTGGAAGGCATCTGGACTGCATTACTTGGGGGTGGTTGTAGCAAATTAGAGTATTAAACTTAATTTACTTCTGTTGGTGGACGACAGCTCAGTCACCGAAGCTGCGATTGTAAGTGGAGACTGTACTTATCTATAAGTAGAAGTGAATTCCTGAGGGGGAAAGTGAGGATTTCAGCTGAAGGAATAGCATAAGGCTGCTGCACATCCTCTTTGTGATTAACGTGTTATTGGAGGTAGCATAATATACATGATATTCGATCCCTGCTGTATGTTAGCCAACCCCTAGTTGCGAGTACGGGTGTGTCCATTAACACTTTGCTGATAATCTACCACTGCAGGTCACAGCAAAGGAAACAAAGTAAATGGAAGGAAAATGGTGCTTATAAACATTTTGTGAATGATGAGGTCCTTAATGTGTAGAAAAAATTAGTTTATGATAAATTTCACATTGAGGGCTTGAAAGCTGAAACATCAAAACTTAAATCAGTAACTTTTAACAAAAGTTAAGGAGTAGCCTTTGTATAATGCTTTTCACAATCATTGAATACATTAAAATACTTTTCAACCGTATGCAATTTTGAAGAATACTCACTGTTGTGCAGTAGGACACGTGACAGCCAATTTGCACACAGCAAGTTCCCACCAGGTAATTTGTTCTTATGATTTTGATCAAAAGATAAATAAACAAAGACACTGTGGATAACTATTCTACTTTTTTTCTGGAATAGTGCTACGGAATCTTTCATGTGTCTGTTACACATGAGAGTTGAGTTAATGTCTCATATAAATAACAGCTGTATTGGAATGACTGTTAACAAACTTGCTCTAACCCAGCATGAAACTCACTTGGAAGCATGATTTGACAGTTTGGGATTGTGCTGTTTAACAGTTTGACTTGGAGCAGTTATTGTGTACAGAGATTTGAAGAAAAGTTGTGAAGACGGTTCCAGGCAATGCTCTCAGCTAATTGATGACAGCAAGCGAGAGTTGGGTTTTCTCTCTGCAATTATCAGTCCCAAAAGTGCCCAGAAGTTATCCCTGCTTTGATGAAAAGGAGAAAATGCAAAGGTCCTTCAGGAAATAAATATCTTTCCTTGCTCCCGGAGCTGCTGTTCAGAAAGTCCTCGTGGGACAGATGCCACACTTGGACTCAGGATGGTTAGATCAGAAACTCTTAATTACAATATGCAGGAGAAATTCAAACTCTGTTAGTCACTTTATCAGTCTTTCTGTAAATCTCTAAGCCTCTCTCTATCTCACTCTCCTCCTCTCCATATCACATACAAGATTTATTTGGACAAAATTCTAAGAAGAACAAGCACAACTTGCCCGAAAACATTCCCTGTCTTATTTTATCTGCTTGTCGCACGTCATTCCTGGCTTAGCCAATCACCTTCTCACAGACAAACTGGTGGGTAGAAAAATGCTGAAGAAACAGCTTGAGTTTATGAACTGCAGTAACATCATCTCCAGCAACTCCATTAACCCCTTCATTCTCTACATCAGAGTCTGTCTACAAAGGCACATGCACCCAAATTTATTTTGAGTTAAATCAAATGCAGAAGATCAAATATAGAACATAGAACAATACACTGCAGTGCCGGCTCTTCGGCCCTCAATGTTACGTCAACCTGTGAAACCGATCTGAAGCCCATCTAACCTGATTATTTCATTATCATCCATATATTTATCCAATGATCATTTAAATGCCCTTAATGTTGGCGAGTCTACTATTGGTGCAGGCAGGGCATTCCACACCCTTCCTAATCTCTGAGTAAAGAACCTACCTCAGATGTCTGTCCTGACATCAATCAAAGTTTTGCAATTCAAATCAGTGATTCAACTATTCTTGTCCATGATGTGGAGGAGCCAATGTTGGACTGGGGGAGATAAAGTTAAAAATCACACAGCACCAGGTTATAGTCCAACAGGTTTATTTGGAAGCACTAGCTCTTGGAGCACTGCTCCTTTGTCAGGTGGTTGTGGAGATGATCAGACACAGAGTTTATTGCAAAAGGTTACAGTGTCATGCAACTGAAATGATTTATTGAACAAACCTAGATTGTTATATTTATTAAATATTATTTAAATAATTTCCACTTTAAAGTTGGGAATGGGATTACAGACAGGTTCTAACCTCACACCTTTAATGCATTGTCTGAGCTAAAATGTTGCCTTTTGTTATAAAACCTTAAGTTATCTTGAGAATGTGACTTAACAGAAGTTCTGGGATTTACATAGTTACAAATCACACAACACCAAGTTATAGTCCAACAGCTTTAGTTGGAAGCACTAGCTTTCGGAGCGCCACTCCATCAGGTGGTTATGGAGTGCACAATTGTAAGACAGAATTTATAGCAAAAGTTTACAGTGTAATGCAACTGAAATTACACATTGAAAATACCTTGATTGTTTGTTAAGTCTCTCATCTGTTAGAATGATCCATGATAATTTCACTACTTTCACATGTAAATCACAAAACTTTTTTTAAAAGTTAGATACTCAGATTAACTGTAACAATTGATGTCAGCGCAGATAAGATGTTGAGATATTGAAGGTGTTAGCCCCCTGTGTTCCCTGTCTGTGCCATAATGTTTAGACTGATTCTAATCTAAAATGTGAGTTAACAGAGTCTTACATGGATTCATGCAATTTTTGAGCAAACTACAAATGAACCGAAACGTGTAACCCATTCTAAACGATGGAAGACTTAACAACAATCCAGATTTGTTCAATATATCATTTCAGTTGCATGACACTGTAATCTTTTGCTATAAATTCTGTGTCTTCTGGTCTTATGCTCCACAACCATCTGAAAAGCCAGTGCTTCCAAATAAATTTGCTGGACTATAACCTGGTGTTGTGTGATTTTTAACTTTATTCTAGTCCAATTTTAGTCTTTTAGTCAGAGCCAGAACCTGTCAAACAATCTCAATCTCGACCTGGTTTCACACAATGCTGGAGAGCCATTCCACTGCCTAAAGTTAAAAGAGTTTGGAAATCCCAAGTTCCACCCCTGAACACAGCATTTCTCATGTTCACAGGTGATGAGATTGGGGTGGATGTGTAATTTGAAGGTATGAGATTTGTGGAGGCTGCTGAACATGTAAAGATCATCTGACTCCAATGGAATCAGATCCTGGAATATGGAACCTAGTAAGAGCAAAACGGTGCTCAGTACATTTCTTTTAAATAGCCAAGCTACTCTTTTGAATAGGTAAGACAGCTCTTTTGAACTAGTTCTGAGACACCATTCACAAATTTAATGTGCCCATTGGTGGAGGTAAGGCATGCTTTTGAAGATTTAGGTGCCCTTTATTAGGAGGTAGGGCATGCTTTGGAATTGTGAGTAAAAAGTGCATGGTTATTGTATTCGGTCATGCGTTGTGGGTATCAATGGCTTAGCCAGCATTTATTACATATCCCAAATGCCCAGGACACTGTGGTGGCAAGCTGCCTTCTGAAGCTGCTCCAGTCCATTTGGTGAAGGTATCCCACAGTACTGTTCGGAATGAAGTTCCATAAAATTGCTCCAGCAACAACGAAGGAAATGCAATGTTGTTCCATGTCAGGGTGGTGACTTAGGGGGCCTATTCTGTGTGAGGCAAACTTCACCCGAGTGGGACAGAGATGGAGGCTGAACTGGTATATCTGAGAATCTGGTTCAAAGGGGGAATTTGGTGCAGAGAGAAAGAGGTGGTTGAAGTAAGGTTTACTGCCAGAAATAGGGTACGGAATACACCGACTGGATGTGCAGTGGCGTCAGGTTCAATTGAGGGATTCAAGAGAGAATTGCGTGATTATTTACTTAGAAAGAATGTGCAAGGCTATAAGGAAGAGACAGGAGAATGGCAGTGTCATGATGTGCATTTGGAGAACCAGTGCAGACATAATGAGCTGAATGGTCTCAATGTGTGCGTCAACAATTCTGTGATTCTGAGGGTGGCTTTGAGGGGAGCTTGCAGAAGCTAATGTTTCTATGCAACTGGTGCACTTGTCTTTTGAAGTGGTTGATGTTGCAGGTTTAGAAGATGCCCATGTCTTAGGAGCTGGAGTGAGTTATTCAGTGCATCTTGTAAATGTTGCACACCATTGCGACAGTGGATGTGTTGCCAAGCCTAGTAACCCTGGGAAAAATGCCAAAAAGCACTATCAAACACATATACAAAGACAGGTAATAATATCAACATCCGCAGTGCAATCTGCAGATAGCTGCAGAGTTTTAGTGAATGATTGATAACCCTAGTTGCTTTTCACTGGATATCATTTTCTGAGACAATAAGGGAACCAGGCAGTGAGCGAGAAAGTTCCAGCTTGTTGTCACACTTCATTTTTCTTATCTCTGCACTGCTGCTCAAAAGTAGCTGTTGAAGGATAGTTCAGTATGTGCTCTGAGTTCTCTATCCATTGTCTTTTGAAGCTGTCTAACTTGCAGATGAGTCTTTCATCTCCCCAAATGTGAAATTATCATACACTTGTTGATTCAATCAAGAGATGCTGATTTCTTTACACTGATTATGTTGCCTGGCTTTACAGTCTTTGCATAATGGCAGTTTTGGTAGAGACATCTCTCTCTATGCTACATAGGCTTCACAAAGCTTGTCTCAATCCATATGCAGCTGAGCATAGCAGCCATTTTTGGTTCATCTTTCTCCCTTTGTACAATTTACTTCAGTTAGTGATAGGTTTCAGGCACAACAGATAGTGAAAGTCAAAATGAGATATATAAACATGTGAATACATATAAGAATGTGCATATTTATCACTATTGCAACACCATACCTTGGTCAAATGCAGTCGTGTTGTCAAGAGTCCCAACTCATCTCTGGAGTTCGGATTTTGTTCAGTGATTGAATCGAGGCTTTATTCAGGTCAGGAGCTGAGTGACCCTGGTGGAACTCAAGCTAAGTCTGAGTATCAGAGAGCAGAGCATTGCAGAGCAACTGACACTTGAAAGCACTGTTGGCAATCCCTTCCATTACTTTCCTGATGACCATGATGGTGACTGGGATGTCCAAAACTGTCACAGAATGGCTAACATTTCCAAGGATGGGTCAAGGAACTCTCCAAATACAAGGGTGGAATTGAAAAAAAACTGTGCCAGGCCACGTTCCCTCGATTTTCTTTCTGGATACAAGGGCCTCCGAGGCCCTTGTGGGGAAGTGGCATCTGGAAGTCAATACCGCAATCGCCATGCCAATGCTGACCACCATGCATGGAATATTGGAACGGTACGGTGTGCACATGAAGCTGCAGGTCTTAGAGGGAACATTGGCTATGAGATGTAGTGGGAGTGGGTAGGCAAAGGTGTTTGGATATACATGGAAGATGTGGAGAGAATGGGGTGGCTCCATAAAAACGCAGAAACGTAGCAGGTATAGGCCATTTGGCCCATCAGTCATGCACCACCATTTAATAAGGTCATGGCTGATCCTCTATCTCAATGCCAAATTCCTGCTTTCTCCCCATACCCCTCAATGCCTTTAAAATCTAAGAAAATTATTTAATCTCTTTCTTGAATATTTTCAATAATTTAGCCTACAGAGGCTTCTGTGGTTGGAAATTCTGTAATTCAGTGAAGCAATGTTTTTTCATCTCAGTTCTAAATAACTTGTCCCATATCCTGGGATCCTGAAAAAAAAGAGGGATCATATCAAAAGTCTCCTGAAAATCCAAATACACTCCATCCACTGGTTCTCCTTTATTTTTTCCAATAGTTACATCCTCAACAAGCTCTGGGCTACAGGTGAAATGGGTTAGCATGGAGGGGCAGGGGGAGCAAGTGGTTGGGAACACGAAGGATATGTAATATTTTAATCTTTATTTTTAAACTTTGAACACAGAGCCAAGGCCCTTGACAAGTTTACTACCCAGCTGCCCTCAGGAAGCAACAGTCTCTTTCTCCATTCATCCCAGAATGCCTGGCCTGACTCCCAATCCAGCCATTCTCCGCCACCCCCAAGCCACCTCCAAGACCACATGTGGGAAGTGTGGATGGCCATTTTTCAAAGTTGGGTTTGCAGAGCTAGGATTTCACCCACCTCTGTTCACATGATCCCAGAATAAAAATTGGGGCTAGTTTTTTCTTAAAGGGCTATTCACATTTCCTGAAACATCACTGAAATACTAAAATTGATAAACTTACTATAACACCATTGCAATGAAAGTAACTCATAACCCTTTTGCTTTCATTGGAAATAAGAATGCTTCAGTAAAAGCCAATACCTTTTTACTTATCTCTTGGGAATTAATAAGTTTGTTGCATATGTGTTTTCAGTTTGCAATTTCTCAAGTAGGAACTGTTCCTTTTTTGGATGGGTACTTTTTTAATAGTTTAAAAAAATGATCCATATTTCAAATATCATCTTTATGTTGTATTAAATGTATTTATGAGTAACTCTCGCATGATCAAAATGTAATCTATGGCATATTGCTACTAGTCAAGAGTGTAGTGCTGGAAGAGCACATCAGATCAGGCAGCATCCAAGGAGCAGGAGAATTGACATTTCGGGCATATGCCTTTCATCACAAATGTCAACCACAGGAAATGACGTCACCAGAAGAAATGACACTACCAATTCACCCACCCCACCCTGGCAATGCTTTTCTGTGACCTCTACCACCAGGGAGAAGGTACAGAAGCCTGAACACACGCACAGGCCGGTTTCAAAACAGTTTCTACTCTACTGTTGTTAGAATACTGAATGGACTCGCAAACTCCTTGCATAAGCCTGTGCCTGTGTTTTTGTTTTGCTGCTGTTCAATTCAACCCAAAGAAACCTAAACACATAAATAGAAAGCAGGTCATAATACCAATGCTTCACTGGAGGTTCGCTAGTGATATTACCTAGTATGGTGACAAAACATCTAAAAACAAACCTTCCAACTCAGCAAGCAAACTTACACCCATGACAAGCCCCAAAATAAGAAAGGATGTATCAATGACAGAGTTACATTGTAATATCTGAACCCAACCATATAGATTCTGCTCAGAGCAAGTTGTAGAGTCATACTGATTTAACAACATGGAGAAAGGTCCTTCAGCCTTTGCATCGTGTCATCTGACTTAAGACCATAAGACATCTGTCTATTTTAAACCCATTTTCCAGGACTTGGTCAATAGCGCTCATCTAAATAGTGCTCATCTCAAAATGTTTCTTAGTAACCTTGAGGGTTTCTGCCTTTACCAGCCTTCTAGGCAGTCATTCCCAGGTACCTATGACACTCTGGATGAGAAAGCTTTTTCTCAAATCCCCTCTAAACCCATGCTGTTTGCCTTGTACTGTTTATCACTGACCCTACTAATAAGGGGAAATGTTTCCCCTTTCTCATCTAAATATGCCCATCATAACTTTGTCCATCTCAATCAAGTTCCTGCCCCCAGCCTTCTCTGCTCTAATAAAAACACCCTAAAACTATCTGTTTTCTCTTCACAGATGTGCTTCACCAGCCCAGGCAACATTCTGATGAGTATCCTCTGTACCTTCTTTTGTGTATCATATCCTTCCTATAATGTTGCAAACAGAACTGCACACAGTATTTCACAACCCACACACCCACCAACACACTAAAACAGCAGCTAATGAACTTGAAAGACCCGATACATACACCAAGCAAAACTAATACAATTTACAAAATACTGTGCAAGAACTGTAATAAACACTACATTGGACAAACAGGCAGAAAACTAGCCACCAAGGTACATGAATACCAACTAGCCACAAAGTGACATGACCCCCTCTCACTAGTATCCTTACATACAGATAAGAAGGACACCACTTTGTCTGGAACACCCATCTTAGGACAAGCCAAATAGAGACATGCACGAGAATTCCTAGAAGCATGCATTCCAATGGGAACTCCTATCAACAACCACATCGAGTTAGACCCCATCTACTACGCCCTGAGATAAAGAACCGGAAATGACATCACCACAGGAAATGACAACACCAACGAAAAGAAACCCAAACATATAAATTGAAAGCAGGAATCATGTACAGTGCTCCACCTGAGGCCCACTGAAGATGTTACCTAGTAGGGTGACGAAATGCCTGGAAATGAACCTTCCAGCTCAGCGAGCAAACCTGCATCCAGAACCTCAACCTGAGCTACAAATCTTCTCAAAACTTGCCAACACAATCCTTCATCTGTGACCTTGGTTACACTATACACAGCTTCATTACAACCTCAGTGTAGGAGCAAATTACTGCAGATGCTGGAATCTTTACTGAAAACAATAAATGTTGAAGGTCACAGTGGGTCAGACAGCATCCATGGAGAGACAGCAAGATAACATTTCGAGTCTAGATGACTCTTTGTCAAGGACTCTTCATCTGATGAAAACACATCTAGATTTGAAATGTTAGTTTGCTGTCTTTCCATGGATGCTGCCTGACCTGCTATGATCTCCAGAAGTTGTTGTTTTCAGTTCATCATAATCTCCTTGCTCTTACATTCAATGCCTTGACGAATAAAAGCAAATATACGATAAGCTTTCTGTGATTATACTATGGCTTTAAGTGGTGTATTTTGTCCTTTGTTTGTGTAAAGAGACATTGAAAGAGAGATATTAAGTGGTCTACTTAAAGCCAACAAAGTAAGCAGCTTGTGAGGCCTTGTTCATTTTTTAAAAGTTGGATTAATATAAGAAACCAGAATGGGTGGGATCAAACTCCTACAGAACCAGATTTTTAGTTTCTGCTTTTTGCGGTTACTGGGATCTTGAAGCTGAACTTGGAAGCTCTTAATCCTCTCTCTGTTAGCTGAGGTTCTCTACCTGCTGCTAGAATTGCATGTGAGACAATTTATATTACTGAACTTGCCTATGCTAAGCTTGTGTTATATTATGTTACAATATTGTCTCATTCTGTTAAGTTTTCCAATAGAATTGTTATTCCAAACTTTCTTTTGTTGCATTTAAACCATAGTGTATGAATGAAGTGTGTTTTGCTTCAAACCTGATAGTTTGACCAATCAAATTGCATCCAGAACATAACACCTGACACTTGCCTTTAAAATAAGAAAAAGTTAGGGTTGAGGCTATCTCATTGTTATGTTTTGAGGTGGTTTGGTTTGGTCCATGACGTTTCTTAATCACCTTATCTATCTGTTTTGCTGCCTTAAAGGATCTATGGACAGAATGCCAAGATCCTTCTGATCCTCTGCATTTGCTGGGGTCCTGACATTTATCATGCACACCTTTGCCCTGTTATTCTCTCAAAATGCATCTGCTCATGCTTTTCAAGATTTATCTTGTTTAGCCCATCTGATCAGTCCTCCTATATCATCCTGCAGACTAAAACTTTATTCCTGTCTATTTTCATGTCATCTGAAAACTTACAAATCATACCTCCAACATTCATATCTAAATCATCAATGTGCACTACAAACAGCAAGGGATCCAGCACCAAATTATGTGTTGGGTCACAGGACTCAGACATCCAGTCACAGAACGTTCTTTCAATCATCACCCAATGCTTCCTGCCACAAAGCCAATTTTTGATCAGTTTACCAAATTACCCTGGATCCATGGGCACTGAGCTTATTAACCAGCCTGCCATACAACACCTTGTCAAAAGCCTCACTGGAGTCCATGTAGACCACCTATCATCATCGACACACTGACCACCTCATCTCAAAATCCAATCAAATTCATTGAATGTGATCGCCCCTAACCATCCTAGATTAATTCATGCCTCTTCAAGTCTAGATAAGTTCTGTCCCTCAGAACCTTTCCATTTTCTGCATTACCCATTGGACATGCACTTAGTGTAAACTGTTACATTGTGATTTCTACAGATTAAAGCTGCACAATGCACAGATGATTTTTATTTACCTTATTATCAGAAAATACAATTCGAAATAAATATGGATTCTCTCGTGTTCAATGTTGCAAAAATCTTGCAGCTTTATGTTCATGTTTAGTTATGATTATCACTATTCTAATTGCATTAGGATTGTTTTGCTGCTTTCTCCAATTAGCCAAATACATCATAATTGTAGATACACAATTATTTAACATTGGAATTTCTTAGCATTAACGTTTTACAATTTAATCAATTCTTCTTATTAAAAACAACTTATATTTGTTTTCTGCATCTATTGTTCTTCTCTGTAATGACTCATATGGATAAGATCATTGTTTCCAATGCTTAGTCAAAACATTAATGGGAAAAGAATTATACGTGGGCAGTTTGTGCTGCTGTCTAGTTTAAATGTATTTGAGTACAAAATAGCCCCAAGAAGGTAGTGATAAGTATCTTGGTTAATGTTGCAATCCTGGTGACAAATAGGACTGAGTGACAATTGCAATATATCATTGTTTTGTGAAATCTTGCGTTGTGACACAAAAGCACATGAGTTGGCTCACTAGCTTCAGTTTTCGTGTAACTCAGCTGCAGATCTCTTTTAACCCTTGAAGAGCTACTCCTGAAACCACACATGCACCCCACTCCTAATACTATGCATATAGGTGCACAGAAGTACTCTGCCTTAGAAATGCTTTTTGGAGACATTTCTGAGAATGTCTTCAAGGAGCTTGTTTGTCACAGCTAGTTCAGTGTAAGCCAACAGCAATTTTTCCCCAAAATCCATCATCAAATCAGAGTGTGTCCCTGTGACCCTGGAATAATTAACAATGTCACAGGAGAATGGAGAATGTCGCCACTTGCTATTTATCATGACAGTGCAATTCAATTTGTGAAGCACACCAAGTATTTTCTTAAAATAATAAACCCATAAAATCCTAATCCCAAAGCCAGTCTAGCAGATCTTTATTCAACAATTCTTCTGATATTATATTTATTGTTGTCACAAATGTATATTAACCTGTTCAATTTATTGAATAGTGTTTCTGACAATCTTCATGAATGACTCTGCATTATGACTTAAGGTTTGAAAGAAAAAGTGCTAATGTACCTGCCAACAGAAACTAAATTTCCTTATCTAGCTTCCAAGTCATGACAAATTCCAAACCCTGTACACTGAGTTGGGGCTCAAGTACAACATGTTAAATGGCTGATCAGAACCAACTTTTCAAGTTTGGTCTCTTAAACAGTTATTTGAGTCCCTGGTTTTATCTGTAGTTAAATGAGATGATTTGAGGACAGAGAAGTGACAAAATTTCGCATATTTGTCTTTGATTTTTCCCAGGAATTCAAAAGCAAAGCACCCCCATTGACTCAAAAAGAAATGGTGCCTTTCTAATCCTTCAATTAGTTGAAAGATGCTTTGAACTAGGTGAGAACCAAATTTACCTCATGTCTGTTATGGGCTGAATTGTGTTAAATGGCTTAAAGCTCAGTTGTCATCGATTTATGGTCTTGTTTAACATCTAAAGACAGATCTGCTTGTGGCAACCATGCCTCCAGCTCAGCTGAAAATTCCCCAATTTACAATATGACTTAGAAAATCTAACCTTCTACGTAGTCAAGCACAGGGGTTGAGAGCCCTTTGCCTGAATAACGTCTGGCTCACTTGCTAATGAAATACATGAATATGATTGAAAGGAGAAGCATGTTACTGAAGCATTTTGTCTTGCAATAATGCCAAATTTCAAAACAATGACAATTTAAAAGTGACTGCTGATTGGCTGACGATCTGGAGGTACTGGTGTTGGACTGGGACGGACAAGGTTAAAAATCACACAATACCAGGTGATAGTCCAACAGGTTTATTTGGAAGTAAAATCTTTCATCAAGCATCGCTGTGGAAAAAGCCATCAGAACTATAGTACAGGTTCCCCAGCAGCTTAATAAATCTTATAGACAGTTAATTGGAAGTGTGTGTTGGCTCTCTCCCACCTTGCCCTTGCTTTTCACTAGTGCATAGAAGGTTGAAGGGTTACCTTACAGAGGTTTATGAAGTCACGAGAGGCCTAGATAATGTGAATAACAAAGGTCTTTTCCCCAGGGTAGGGGAAATTAAACCTAGAAGATATATTTTTAAGGTGAGAGGAGGAAGATTTAAATAGGACACAAGAGGCAACAATTTTACACAGAGAGTGGTTCAGAGGAAGTGTTAGATGCACTTGTTATGTTTAAAAGACGTTTGGATAAGTACATGAATAGAAAAGGTTTGGAGTGATATGGACCAGACACAGGCAGGTGGAGGGCATAAACTATCAGCACTTCCCAGAGGAATTGGGACACTGATATATTGTCTGGCGGAATGCTATTTTCAATGTACATTCACATGGGCAATATATTAAAAAAAATCAAGCCCAAGGTCTTGGAAAGATTTAAGCCTCATCAGTATTGTTCAATTAATAATTATTGTTTAATGCAGTGAGTTTCAAAGTAAATGTCTGAGACTCCATGGGACATGATTTTCTTAACATGAGGCAGTTTCTTTCTGTTTTACCAGATGCACAGAGCTAGATTAATTTCAATAATTTGGAATTATTTATCACTTCCATAGACTCCATGTTGTATTTCCTGCTTGGCATAAAATGCTATTTAGTGTTCTTAATGCTGGTTGATTCTGTTTTTAGTTCTCAGGCATTCATACAATCATTAAGCAATAAAGGAACCATTCAGTCTACTGGCCTGTGTCAGTGTTCTATTTTTGTAAATAAATCTCATTAATAACTTGCTTACAAAATGACCATTTTTGCCTGACAAATGTTCATCTTGGGAAGAGATGTACCGTGGCATTGAACCTTATATGTTACCTCGGGAGAACTAGGTACAGGGTTAGGGTTTGAATTAGGGATTAATCAGAGTCAAACAATCCTCAGCCACTTCATTTTAGGGCAGACTAGTAAATGTTGTTTATTTGGATTTTAGTCAGGCCTTTGATAAGATTCCTGAAGAAGGGCTCATGCCCGAAACGTCGATTCTCCTGCTCCTTGGATGCTACCTGACCTGCTACGCTTTTCCAGCAACGCATTTTCAGCTCTGATCTCCAGCATCTGCAGTCCTCACTTTCTCCTTTGATAAGATTCTACATGGTTAATTAATTAGTAAAGTTAGATCACATGGGACTTAGGGTGAGCTTGCCAATTAGATACAAAATTGATTTTATGGTAGGAGGTCGAGGGTTGTAGTGGAGGATTGGGTTGTGGACTGGAGGCCTGTGACCTGCGATGTTCCATGGGGTTCGGTACTGGGTCCAGTTTTTTTTGTCATTTTTATAAACCATTTGGGTGAGAACGTGGGAAATTTGGTTAGTAAAATTGCAGATGACACCAAAATTGGAAATATAATGCACAGTGAAAGTTATCTAATATGACAAAGATATCTTGATCGATTAGGTCAATGGGCTGAGGAGTGGCAGATAGAGTTTAATTTGGATAAATGCGAGGTATTGCATCTTGGTAAAACAATCAGGGCAGAACTTACACAAATAATGGTTGGATCCTTGGTGGTGTTGTAGGTCAGAGAGACCCAGGGATTCAGGTACATCATTCTTTGAGATTTAATCACAGGTAGAGAGGGTAGCAAAGAAGACATTTAACATGCTTGTCTTCAATGCACAGACCTATGAGTATAAGTTTTGGAATGTCATCATGTGGTTGTACAGGATGTTGGTGAGGCCTCTTCTGGAGTATTGTGTCCAGTTCTGGTCACCCTGTTATAGGAAGGTTATTATTAAACTGAAGTGGGTTCAGAAAATATTTACAAGGATATTGCCGGAAATGGAGGGCTTGAGTTATAAAAGTAGGCTGGATATGCTGGGAATTTTTCAATGAAGGCAGAGGTTTATAAAATCATGAGGAGCATAGATAAGGTGAATAGCAAAGGTCTTTTCCGTCAGATAGAGAATCCAAAACTAGGGGGCATATTTTTAAGGTGAGAGGAGAAATATTTAAAAAGGACATGAAGGACAACTTCAGAGAGTGGTTAATGTGTAGAATGAACTGCCACAAGAAGTGGTGCATGCAGGTACAGTTACAATGTTTAAAAGACATGTGGATAAGTACATAAATAGGGAAGGTTTGTAGGGATATAAGCGAAATGCAGGCAGGTGGGACTAGTTCATTTTGGGAACATGGACGGTGTGAACTAGCTGAACTGAAGGGTCTGTTTCTGTTTTTTATGACTTTTTGTGTTGTGACTGTTTGAAATTTAGTATTTAATTTCATCCTGAGGGGTTGCAAAACAAAATACTTTGGTAACGTGCCTCTCTTTTCAGTAATATGAATGTACTTTGCTCCCAGGTAAGCCAGAAATTGTTCAGATGAAAGGTTCCCAATCCCAGACTGAACATTAAACCCCAAGTGTGGCTGCATAGGAGATTAGATTTACTGATCTATCTTGTAAATTGAGATATAGGTCCAGATTGTTCATGCAAATGCTCACTGCATTCCAAACACTTAACAAATCGTAATCAAATCTTTGGATCACAGATAATGTGGCCTGTGCATGGAGGCTGCCTGCTGAAAGTGCATGGAACGAGTATTAGGAATGACATTCCAAAAAAAAACTGTATCTGTTCGGCTTTTCCCATTTGCAATTGCTCGACCCTACAAAAAAACAGCAGTCCTTATTTTACTACCTGAGTGCCAGTTTGAGAAAGTAGCATAGAAATTAAAAATTGCAAGGTGCCCCAATGGTTCAGTGTTAGTGCACTGCACAGAGTGGACTGGAAATGTACGGCCTAATCCTTAATCCCTTGTCAGTGTCTATTAAGGCAGTATGCTACACTCTGGCCCAATTTGTGAGGGATGGAAAACCATAAAATTGAGCTTTTTGTCACTAAAAAGTATATAATGATTCCTTATAGGAAAAGGGTGTTTGAAGTCAATGGAAAGGAAAATTAGGCAGGGAACACAATGGCTGGTAGATTCCATAACAGATAATGATTGAAATTCTCCTTCAAGTTGTACAGGGTTAACAAGAGCATAGGCACTCATTGGTCTCAATTTTAGCTCTGTGCAAGTGAATGGATTTTATAGGTGTTAACATTATGGCCTCTCGGACTGCTTGTTCCCTATGAACCAGACTGGAGGGAAAATGAAACTGAACATCTGAAAAACTTTTAGGTGAATAACTCCAATGATGACTTCATTTCCATTGGACACTTTGCTGGTTATGTTAAACACCATCTGCCACTCCTCAGCCCACTGACCCAATTAATCAATATAATTTATAAATATTAAATCAGTGAAGTTTGGAGAGCGCTCCAGTATAGTGAAGATGTAGGAAAATAATGAAAGGTTAGATTTTTTGGCCATTTCATCTTGATAATAACAAACAGAAGAATATGTCAAAGTCATTATTAGGTGCACAGAAACTGACTAATTGTTCAATGACTTTTACCTCATTAAGTTTGTGTTTATCATAATTTGTGGAAAAACTCATTTGGTTGGTAGTAATGAAAAGATTCTTGCATAAGAAGCTGCTGGTTTTAGTTTCTTAACCGATATAGTTGAATTATGGATAAAAATATATTTCACATCCTTCATGTTTTCAGAAGTAAGACCAAACCTCAGCACATCTGTGTTCTGCTTATTTTTTCTTCATAACTGATGCCACTTTCAAATTATATGAGCAAAAAAATCTGAACAAAAGCCACAAAATAGTCTGAGAGAAAGGAGAGTGACTGAAAATATTGAGAGGCTGTGAAAATGTGAAACAAAATTAGATAATTGGAGACATTGGTTCAGGTGTATGTACATATGTTGTTTCACATTCACGTAATCATTAGTTTAATTTAATTGGCTTTTCACTTTAATCTGTTAAAATGTTTATATTCTTTAGTCCTTGAAGTCATTCATTCTGACATTTGGTTTTCACATGTTATTGCAATTTTCTATTTTCAGAAGAGACCATATCGAAATCTATACTTAGAATGTGCCTCCTTGAGCAAGCTTTCAGTCACCTGTCTTAATATCTCCTTCTTTGGTTTAAACTTAATATTGGTCTGGTCTCACACCTCTAAGAATGTGTTGTTCTTTTTAAGTAAAGATCATGTGTAAGGACAATTTGTTATAGTGTGGTTGTTAACACCAAATGAATCCCTCTCTTTCTACACCATGTTTTACATTCAGTTTTCTTCATGGTTCATTTTCAGACAGTGCTTTATTTTAACTGAAGTGTTTTGCTGCATTCTTCCTCATATCTTCTAATGTTTCTTTAGCATTTCTTTCTATTGCTAGCATTTAATTATAACTTTATTTTTATTTAGTAAGGAGTGCTCAACTGATTCCAGTCCTTTTAACTTGTTTTCTTTATGTCACTGTTCAGTGCTAGTTCTTCTTATGATTGCATTACTTTCATTTATTGCTACCTTTTATTAATTCAATTTAGAGTACAAGCATTAATTGCTGCTTTTCTGGACTATTTCAGGATGTATTGCAGTTACTTTAGGGAATAGTGTACCCCTTTTAACCTTAAAATAGCCCAGAATGTGCTTGTATCAAGGGCCAGAAGCTGAAAATTGGTACTATTGGTAGAAGAAGGAAGTATCCAGTTAACCTGAAAAAATGTAGATGATCGTAGTGTAATTTAATCACAAAATGCAACAAACATCGTAATCATTAGTTCATAAGGAGTTAACTGTTAGTTTTTACTTCTAAATATCCATGCTGTGATGCATATAGTGTCGTAATGACTGAGAATCCTCTGCCATATGAGACACAAATGTCAAATCAGCCATCGCAAGTAATTAGTCATATTAGGCCAAATAAAATAAATGCTTGCTCATTACCACACACAGTCATGGAAAATCTTTATCAAAATATACCAAAGGATACCCTCGTCAATCAAATATATTGCAGCATATACTAATGAACTGAATTTATCGTCAGGGGCTGTGAATAATGAATTATACAATTTAATATCCTAGTCACCTAGCCTATAGAATTTTGTTAATTTTTGGAACAAACCTGGGACAAACTGGAAATATTACTGCACTTAACCATCGTATTGGACTTTAATACACTTTTACAAGAGCACTTCCAATTCCA
Source organism: Hemiscyllium ocellatum (assembly GCF_020745735.1). Taxonomy (NCBI): domain Eukaryota; kingdom Metazoa; phylum Chordata; class Chondrichthyes; order Orectolobiformes; family Hemiscylliidae; genus Hemiscyllium; species Hemiscyllium ocellatum. The sequence continues at coordinate 17,773,669 of NC_083417.1, read as the reverse complement.
GTGGGATTGTTTCATAATAGGAGAATCTGCCATTTTCATGTTTTATGCTAGCCTCTGCCTTAAAAATATTCAGTTTCACTGGAAATATACCAGAAATAGTCCATTTGCCATAACATTAAATGTACTTCTGCATTTATGTCTAATAAATTAATGATTAACAGTCTGTTTTATGTGACTTTATTGAAGTTGTGGGACTAATAGCAAACTATTCAAAGTCTGCCAAAAATGTCTCTTTGTTTTATTGTGCTTTTAAGTATAACACAACATGATCATGTTAGTCATTCAGGATTATAATTTCAACATTTCCATTGATTTGGTACAGTGATAATTATTTTGCAATATTAAAGGACTGCACCATTTAAAACCAGTCAGCTTTGTAAATCTCCTCTGAGTGATATTAATCAGGAAACTTTTGATCAAATCCTTCCAAATCTAAAAAGCATTTTATCAATGCAAGCATGAGTTATTTTCTCCTTGGTTTCAAAAGTACATCATTTGCACGTGAAGCAACAAAACATATGTCACCTCTCCAAATTGAAGAATTGTTAAATTGGAAAAGGAACTAAAAGAACTTCAGAAACCATCAAAATCAGCTAGATTCAGATTAACTAAAAACAAAACCTTTTAGCAGTTTGCATTTTAAGAATAAATATTAGTGTTGGCTTCAACTTTTGGTTCATATAGTTTAGTTTATTGAAACATCAATGTGGGAGGTATTTTTTTCATTGAGCCTATACTTTCGTTGTGAAAGCAATGAGTATTGCGACATCAAAGAGAATTAGCAGCAAAGCAAAGAGTGAGCTGTAATATTAAAGGGTAGGCTTTTTAACAATGGATCTCTCTCTATCTCTTTGCATTATACTGTAAATCAAGTAAATCCTAATATCAGCAGGGTTACTTGCCTCATGATCTCTGGAGCCATAGCAGTTGTGATTAGTATTGAAGGTTTTCCTACAGCTAGAACAGAAATCAAACCAGACAGGCATTTTCTAATTAATTAATTTATATAAAATAGCAACAAAAATATTGTTCCTGTATATTTGTCACTTTGTTTTACAATATTTAGAAAATCATGCTTGTTAAGAAAACTTGAAATTGTACAATTTATCCATTGAAGATATCGCGCAATAAACAAAAGATACAAAACCTAAATGCTTAAATTAATTTATTCCTTGAAATTATGGTACATACCAGCACATGCAATAAGGGAATACTAAAGTTTATTGAAGAGGCATACTCACTTCAATCTGTCTTTCTACATGTACTATATCTTTGTAGCATTTATACATAATTAATAGTAAAGAAGTACATGAATTGTTACATTGAATAAGGCGCAGGAGAATAACTTTTCATGCTTTTTGCATTTTTAAACTTATTGCAACTTATTGTGCTGTTATTTTAACAGAATAATACTGAAAAGCTGAATAATGTCTTTCTTGTTCCCTAATCATTAAGACAGCACAGTATGAGTGAATCATTTGGCTGTCTCAATATGTTTTCCATGGCATGCTGCAATCTGAAATGGTGTGATTTGACTCCATTACACTTTGTGATGCTGTGGCTGTTAACCTTTGACATGTGAACTAACCATGGAGCTCTGGCAGGGGGACACTACTGCCCATCTCTGATAACCTTAGTGACATCATTTAGATGGAGTGACCCAGCCTGCTGCAGCTCACTGATAACAGTAACAGCCCTGTAAATAATTTCTGCATGATCAAGTATAGATAGAGGCTGACAGACCCTGACTACATTGACATCTAGAATTAGCAAGTGACCAAAATATGTTCGAGTTAGTTGATGTCATCAAAAGAAATGTTTGCTTGTCAGGTAATTTATTTGCAGCACAGTTATTAAGTTTTGCTTATAATTTGCTCCACCTGTAAATTATTTTGCACAACTTCTCTGTTTGAAGACTGGCTGAAACACAGCATTTTGCAAGATGTATTTCTGGGTTATCTTTATATAGAATAAAAATGTTTTTTTACTGAGAACTGTCTCCTTTTGTTCAATTTTCAAATGCTATGTCAGACATAAATGTTATTGGAAACTTATTCTTTCATAATGTTGTGGATAACCAACTAGTTTAACAGAATGGTATTAAATTCCTTACAAAAACATAGCAAAGATTAAAGAGAAATCGACCACTTTGTCATTTTTTTCTGCAATTATCATTATTTTGAATTTTCTCCAATGTGGTTCTCCAAATTATTGAAGAAACCTTGCTTATTAACTGTTTCCATTTCTGCTTCCTTGATAACATTTTAAATTTTAAATGGAACACATGGCTCTGAGAAATGTAATTTTATGTTAAAAATTGTCCTTTGAATTTTCTTCTACTTTAATCATAATTCTTTTTCTCACGAATAATCATTAACATAAGTTCCAAGATTTATGCAGGATTTTGTGGAAAATTTAAAAGGAAACAGAAATTGCCAGCAAAATACTTGACCAAGTACCAGTGCAGACTTTTATACTAAATAGTGGATTTAACTTAAAAGGTATTGTACCAAATGGTGAAGTTACATCACTCATTCCATATCTGTGTGTTTAGGACCAGAAAAGTGATAATTCCAAAACCAAGGTTCATGAATAAAAGATAGGCACCTTTCAATTCAGAGTTGTGAAAATATGAAATTTGATAGCATGTAGATAGCGGCACTCCTCCATAAGACAATGGCTTGAGCCATTGTGATCATCTCAATGTTAAGCATCTCATACTGTGTCTCCTGAGTTGTACTCTACCAAGGCAGTCTCTGCTGTAGATCTAGATAATTTGTGGTTTTTGCCGATGGCCATATGTTACCACCATGTGGTATTTTCCACCTTTTATCGATATGAGGTGCTGGATAAAGTTTGTTTGAAGTAGTTCACTGACACCAATCCTCCTTTGTTTTTGCTTTATCTGCCTACCTAAATCTATCTAATAGGGAGTACTCATATCACAAGGGTTGATTTCATGGTGGCAATAAGTAGATAACATTTTGTCAGGCATAGTTACAACAATTTTGAGGAGCTGGTACAGATGCATTTGCTCCCTCTGATAGCTACAGAAGAACAACTTGTTCCCACACAGAGACTGTGTTAGACATCAGTGGAATGGGTAGTGTCAATGTAATATGAATATTAGCTCCTTAAGAACTATTATCTTAGAAAACAAGAAGCTGCATGATTCACTGGCCTCTGTTTTCTTTGTGCTGTGCTCCCAATCAGCAGTCTTTTTGTCTCTGCTGACTTCCATCAATGTCCATTCCAAAGCAGTCAGCTTGCAGAGGCCATGGTTATCAATGGCTGCCTCCAAGTTGACAAGGTCAATGTTTGTGATGTTGATATGTGATTTTAGGAGTCCTTATATCAGGGATATGAGCACCTGGGAAGTTGTGACCAAGTAGCCAATTCTCCATGTTAAACGTCTTTAGTTATACAGCCATCGTCTATCTAATCAACATACAGCAGTTGAGGCAAATGATATAAATCCATTTGAAGTGAATTTATTAGAATATGAGGAAAAGACTAATATAATATGAGGACAAGATTTTATGAAGTAGGATGGAAGGAAGGTCATATAGAGCAGAGAACAGCGAAGACAAATGATTTGTTTCAGTTGTTTAAATTCTAGGCAATTCCACATAAATCCAGGATTTTTACTATTGGATGTGAATACACCTTGAGGAAAGGAATTGTATATTTCAGTAACCCCAGTATGTCTGAAACAAGTACTACTTTGACTGTATTATTTATTTTGAAAGGATTGGCTTTTCCAACATTTTCACCTAGTGGCAAACAGAATGGCTCCTTCAGAGAGCTAAAGATTAGGTCTGTAACTCTAATTCATGTTTACTTGCCCCAGTCTCCAAATTATGTTCATGCAATATCAAGAGGTTGTGAGTAAGCAACCATAAAAAACACAGAAGCATTACTTCTCACTAAAATGTGTCTCCTCAGTCTCCTGTATCAAAGTAAATCAGTTATTTTCCTTTGAATCAGCGTTACAAATATCTGATTTTATAAAACAATTTTGCCCCACAGACTCACTGTCTGTTTTACAGAATGTTTGAAAAAGATTCTCAGTTAAATTTACTGTAAGGTTTCAATACTAGAACAGTACTTATCGAAAAATATTTTACTTAAATATAATTTATCTATATTAAGACTGTTTAGTAACATCATTTAATTTTATTTTTTCATTGTAAAGAAAATACTTCTCAAATTTTTAACAAAATCAGAAATTACTGGAAATGATGAGCAGGTCTGGCAGCATCTGTGGAGAGAAATCATTTAATGTTTCAGCTCTGATCATATTTCCTCAGAACTGCTACTTCCCAAATTGTTAATTGTCTTTTATGGCCTCATTAATTGAATTAATGATTCTCCTGTTAGTTTCAGCACAGTTATATCTACCATCTAGATTTTAAGATATGCTTAAGATGTGCTTTTTTTCCAGACTATTGAGAATAGTGAAAAAAAACATGTTTAAGTTTACTTTAAAGTTGCATGACCTGCACTTTAAAAAGCCTAACATTGGAAAGACATACATGTATGAGTGGAATTCTAATGAATACCTATTAAAACCAGGAAAATACCATAATATGTAATCACTGGAACCTAGAAATTAGTTAATAATATCAAAAAATATTTCTGTATTCATGTTTTTGGAGACATTTAGCATTGCATTGCACACCTTAGGAAATATAAATGTATCAGAAACAAATGATCTTGTAAACAAATAGTTGAGGCAAATTCTGCTAATTTTACAAAATCATAGCAGATTGATAAGAGGAATTTATGTCAAAGAATTAGCAAAATAAAAATTATTTTTTAAAACTCTGATCCAGTTATACGAACTATGTGATAAATATGATCAGTATCCATTGTGGAGAAACTCCTGAATATATTAAAATAATTTATCACATTTGTGCAACTATACTTCTCTTTGGCCCTAAAGTTATATGAAGAGATCCTGATGTACAAAGACTTGATGTGTTTGTCTAAAATTCCTCTCTCTCCTCTGTTACTAGAAATACTCACTTGTTTATTTCAAGCAAGTTAACACCTCCTTAAGCTGTTATATTTAATTAAAGTAATAGTATACTTATGCTAAGTTAGTAGAGAAAAACATTTCAAATGAATACTCTGGGTATCTACAGTGCTTAATCCCCTTGTAAATCATTACTACCAGGAAATTCTTTAAGCTCAGTCGCTCTGCTGCTGGAATTTCAGTGGAAATCTCACTTACAGGCAAATGTTTTCATTTTAATTTTAATTTTACTCAGAAATAATCCTGAAATGACATATTAACATCTCAGATTTGACTCTTTTAATACATCTATTCCTGCAATGTTTTTCAAATTAAATGTTCTATTTTTTACATAGTACTGGTGTTATAATTACTTTTGATTTCTTGTTTTTGCCAAATTCTTAACTTTGTCAGATATCTTTTCACTCCGGTGAGGAGATGGTATTTGGAGGTACTTCAATTACCCCGGAAAATATTACTTTCCTTTTCTTATGGTTATATGCTGAGTCACACAAGAATGTGGTTGGCAGAATCTGTGATTGGGGAGTATTGATTGAGAACTCTTTCTACACCATTCTGATGAAGCATGGTTCTATATGTCATTTCATATTTTTTGCTGAAAAGCTCTAATGTAGTTTTATCCATCTCTTTGAAAAGTTGTCCTTCTTATTGCAGCCAGAATCTTGCTGAGTGTTTCTCCCCAGACATGAAAAAGATAACAAGTCTCTTTAGAGAAATATGAGTTATGCTTGTCTTTAGAGGGCTTTACCAATTCCACTACCTGTATTTTTCGGGCGAAATCATACATATCTTGTAGATCCAAGTAAACGGTCAGCTGAGAAATTGGTATGGTGGTGGTGGTTCATGACAGTTTACTCAGAAAGTTTGAGTTGTTATGGAAATATTCATTTTCACATTCATGTTGTGGTCTGGATCTATGGTTAACGATGGTACAGGTTTCAAGTATCTTTTTTATCTCACAGCTGACCAGAAATTTCTTCCACTCAGAACACCTTTATTGGAGTGTGTTGGAAGATTTGCAAGTTGATAGTAAACCTGTTATGAATACATCTTCCTTGGCCATCATGTCCTAGACTGGGACCAAAATTCATGCTTCTGCTTCAGAGGCAGCAATTCTACTCATTGTGCTAAAAGACTTTGATGGAAACGGGAAAAGCAGATATTACATCTAATTCGCCTTAATCAACTAGATTTCTACCAGACCTCTAACAACATCTCTCATATCCTGATATGGTTATGTCAAAGAGATTGAGTGAACATGTTTGAAATGAAGAAAAGCCGCAGACGGTCAAAGACATCCGGTCCTTACAGTTATCATCTGTAGTGTTTTATGACTTTCCAACAAACATTGGTTCTTGTATTATCCATTTATTTCCTTACCGAAACACAAAGGAAGTCATTTGTCTGTGTTAAAAGTATCCTCTTACTCCTCTCCACGCCTTGTGTCACAAGTGGGTCCATCAAACCTTTTCAAGCACACCAACTGACATTAAGATGAAACTGCGTCTCAACAAAGTCTATCAATATAAACCAAAAGAACTGACATTGCACGACTCAGTGTGGTATTGGGGTCAGACAAGTTTGTCTGCACTAGTGCACTAATGGATAATTTGCTTGGAGACTGCTGTTGGTGTGGGATAAAGAATTGCCTGACCACATCCTGATACGACTAACCCAGATTCTTGCGGAAGATTTCCTGTTGTTTAGCGAACAGACCAGGACACCTGTGTTAAAAGTCCTGTAATACATCAGTTGAATTTGCACGACATGCTGACGAACATTATGTAAACAAATGCCTTGTTTAAAGCCAAGAAAAACAACACACATCTGAATATATGTGGACTGATGCACTAACCCCGATTTGGTATCTTGGCCAGCTCTTAGTGGGGGCCCCATTTAGGAAATGAAATGTGTCTTCAAAAGTAAATTTGATTTAGAATATGCAATTTACAGATCTGAAATAAATTAAACCATTAAAGAATGTTGCTTAAGTCCCTGGACTGATGCGTTTCTTCGCAAAGTATAATGTGACATGCTGTAGTATTTCCCCACAATCTATGCTGACTGCATTTTCAAGTCACATAGTTGAATCCACTCAATACTCAATAAATAAACATTTAAATTAAAGAGCTGGAATGAAATTTCACAATCAGAAGTACTACAAGTCTACAGGTACAACATTTATATTTTTTTTGAAAATTAAGAGCTCTCAGATTACCGGTTGTTACTCGCTAGATTTGTTACTGTAATGAAGCTATTATGAACTTCACAGGACCCGGTCACCGAGCTCTCCCTTCTCCCAAATTTATCAGGGGGCTGCCTGTTATCGAAATTCTTCGCATGTCTTGCCATATAAAGTCCTACCATCTCAGTTGATCTTTTATTGAAATGAAAATGTTTAACATCACATTTCCTCAGAAAAAAAGCTGTGCCTGAAGTAACGATGAGCTCTTGAAAGTTCTGGAGTCGTCGTTCATCCAGTTTCCAAGATTGGCTATTGCAACATCTGCTGAGGTAAACATGCCTAAGGTGATCTGATTGGCACTGTAACACAAGATAACGATAGTTTATGCACAATAAAAAGCCTCATGGCGCATTTCCAATATGATATGATATTAGACTAAGGAGTCCAGTAGAACATAGATTCTTCTCCAAAAATAATAAGGGAAAATGGGATAATCAGCCTAAAAACCTCAATGATAAAGATCTGAGCACTGGTCACCTCCCTAGTCTCTCAGACAAGTAATTGGAATGTGACTTAAAAACACTTAAAGAGATGGGAAAAAATTAAGATAGGAGTTGAATAATACATTTTCTAAAGTTTTTATATTTATCTATATCCTCAGTCGTAAAGAAAAAAACAAGCTCTGACTGGGGCCAATTTTTGATTCGTGGGGAACAGACTGGAGTAATCACTCTCAAAATGAATCCAGTGACTTTGGGACCCAAGTTACAATTAGCTGACAGCTTGCACTTCTGCTACCAACATTTGGAGGTAAGTCCTACAACAGGAGAGATGGGAGGGAGGGAAGCAGAGAGAGCAGGGGAGAAGGTCTACACTGAGATTAGCCTACTTCTCTTCCAAGCCCCACCATTTTCAGGGGTATAATTACTTCAGATTGAATCTACAATGGCAATCCCTTCAAAGAAAGATAAAATGACTTGCATTTGTAAGCAACCTTTCATGATCTCAGGGTGTGCCAAACTATTTAAAACCAAAGAAGTGCAGTCACTCTTATAATGTGTCCCTATGCACTTCATTAGACACTTATGAAGGTCGGATAATCAAGCTTCATGGCATAAGATTTCATGTTTCAGCCTTCAGCAATGATTATCAAGTGAATATTGAGTATTAGTGACACACTGTGTCAATTAATTCCCTCTAATTTGAATCATAGTTAAAACTAAACATAGGTATGTGCTTTAAATGTACTTTGACAACCTTTTTAACTAGACCAATTGGAAGCATTTTCAGTCAAAATTCAGAATTTTTCATCAATTTGGTATTGTTCACTGCTCGAGTAAATAAATATCGAGTCAGGCAGCATCAGAGCAGCAGGAGAATCGTGAAGGGCTTTTGCCCAAAACATCAACTCTCCTGCTCCTTGGATGCTGCCTGACCTGCTGTACTTTTCCAGCACCACGCTCAATTTTGATCTCCAGCATTTGCAGTCCTCACTTTTTCCCGACTAAATAAATACATCAACGTTTGTGCAGATATTAATACCTCACTGATATCAGTGTGGATGTGTTTTTTTTTCTAAGAAGTAATGTAAGCAAACAAATGGTGCAAGCACACAGAACATTCATCAGCATTGAAGGGAAACAAGTATCATTTCTGATTAACATATTTTTGCTACCAATTTCACTTTTTTTTGTGGCATTTGCAATATCTTCAGTTTTGTTTCTAATACCCTACATTCCCAGCTTTTCCTTTTCCACATAGATATTTGCATTTTTTTCTTGTTAATTTGAGTTTAGGAAGACCATTTACACTAACTGATTCTTCCAACTTCAGACTCACTTTATCAATTTCTCTTTCTGAAGCCAGCCTCTGTGATGTACTGAATTTATGGAAGTGGAATCTAATGGCAAAGAGGACAATGTCCAATGTTTTACATCCCAGTTGATTTTCTTTGCCATTGCAGTTTGACTGAGGTTGACTACATGCTGTCATCCAATTATTGCTCTGGATGTGAACTGAAGTGTCACCGACTGGACTTTACAAGTTCAATGGCAGTAGGAAGGTGGAACAAACTATCTGCACTGCTCCAGCACAGGCTGAAATTCTGCAGGGTTTCCACTAGTCACTTTTCCACAGAAGTTCAGACACAAGATTAATGAAATTGCTCAATGTGTTAGAAGTGAGAGGTTAGTGAAAGCCCTGTGGAATTTCAAGACCTTCCCCACACACCTGCATATACACACATGCATGCACACGCACATGCACACACACAATTACATTGCAGGCAGAGGCCTGTGATTTGGATTTGAAATTCTAACAAATGGAGTTTCCATGTTTTGTTCTCACTATGATTGTGTGGAGGATGGAATCAATTATCTTGCTCCCTGTTTACTTTCTCTCTTGCTGTGATTCCAAAGTTGACATCTAAATGTATCCCTAATTCATGGGAAAAAAAATTTTACTCTCTTAAAAATAATTAACTGACTTGGACCAAAATTCAGTGATGTCCTAATCCAAAAATGCTAATTAATTTTTAAAACACTATGGGAACTTGGGAAACATTTTCTGAACTAATATTCAAAAAACAAAGTAGTAAGTGTGTTTAACAATGCATACCATTATCTTTAAGATGAAGTATTTGATTGAATGCAATGTTAAGGTGAATTTCTCCCCCAGTGCTTTACCATTAGGGGATTAAATAACATGGTATGATAATACCAACTAATGAATTAACGTGCTTGTCTGAATCGCCTTCATCTAGTAATTAGACAATGATGCTCAACCATAGTAATTTATTCATTCATGGGATGTGAGGATCACTGGCATGTTGCATCCCAAATTGACCATGAGGTGATGGTGAGCTGCTTTCTTGAACCACCATAGTCTAGATGTCATAGATAGATTCACGGTGCTCTGAGGAGGGCAGTTTTATGACCAGGAACAGGAATATATTTCCAAGGCAAGATGTTGTGTGGCTTGGAGAAGAAATTGCAAGTGGCCGTGTTTCCATTCATCTGCTATCTTTGTATCTTTCTCGAAGTCAATGGTTCAGAAGGTGCTAGCAGAGGTACCTTGGTGAGTTGCTGCAAAGTATTTTGTCGATAGTATAACACTCCTGCCATTGTCCAGTGTGTGAGAGGAAGTGAATATTTAACTTGTATGCAACACCAACTGAGTGGATTGCTTTAGTTGTCCTAGATGCTGTGATTCCATCCGTGAGCATAGATGAAGCTGCATTTATCCAGGCAAGTGGAGAGTATTCCATCACACAACTTACTTGTGTCCTTTAGAAAGTGGATAGACACTGGGGACAAGTTGCTCACCTCAGAATTCCCAGCCTCTCACTACGCATTCAACCACAATGTTTGTAAGAATATTATTTATTTATGTAATCCTTTATTTACAACTTTATTCAAATAGTTGATAGAGGAATTCCATAAGCAGATTCCTTTTGGTTAGTAACATCCCACAATGTGAGTTCAATCCTTTGGAGTTTTGAAGTTGATGTTTTTAGTTAAATATCCATTGGTCCATGGGACATTTCTGTGTGGTTTTATCAAAGGGGTTGTTACAGATTGAACAGGACAAGCCACGATGCCACGAAGGATCAACAGAATATGTGATTTGTAAAGCAAGAAAAACATGATTTCTTTAGTGTTTTCAGGACATTGCAAAAATGTAACAACATATTTATGATTAAACTCTGTTGAAAAGCTATGCCTGGATCATAATGAATAATTGACCACTAGCAAACAAATTTAGTGCTAAATTAGGTTATATGACATGTCATTCCTGGCTTCTACTTCTGTGTATACAGTTTCCAGCAGGGTAAATGAAGTGATGCAAGGCAGTGATTAGAATGTTGTTTAAATGTTATATTGCAGCAGGAAGCTATAAAAGTTTGCATGATTTAACCACTAAGTATAAAGTGGACTTCACCGCTGAAATGAAACTGCGGCCACAATGACACAGCATGCCTAATGGAGTTGGTAAATAGGCATCACCACAGTGAGTCACAATCCAGATGCATATTATTGCTTATTTACTCATCTGTGTACATCCAGTGGCCTCTTGATGTTTGTGGATCAGAAGTACTGTCCAAATATAGATGTTTTACAGAAATCCGTGGCATTTTCCTGTTTGGTCAGCCCCACACAGTGCTGTGCAATGGATTAATCAATGAAGATTTTTTTTTGCTTCAAGTGTTGTACTTAGAGGAACGCCATTTTCATGAAAATGTATTTGGCAAACTTCTTTTTTTCTCATTCGTGAAGAAATAAAAGCCCATTCTGATATCAATGTGGATGTGATTTTTTATTTGTTTCTAAGAAGTAATGTAAGGAAACAAATGGTGCAACCATTCATGCACCTTAGAATGTCACACAAGCTTATATTTTAAAGTCTTGAACACCACTACCACCTGATGAAGGAGCGTCGCTCCGAAAGCTAGTGTGCTTCCAATTAAACCTGTTGGACTATAACCTAGTGTTGTGTGATTTTTAACTTTGTACACCCCAGTCCAACACCGGCACGGTGGGCGGCACGGTGGCACAGTGGTTAGCACTGCTATCTCACAGTGCCAGAGACCCGGGTTCAATTCCCGCCTCAGGCGACTGATTGTATGGAGTTTGCACGTTCTCCCTGTGTCTGCGTGGGTTTCCTCCGGGTGCTCCGGTTTCCTCCCACAGTCTAAAGATGTGCGGGTCAGGTGAATTGACCATGCTAAATTGCCCGTAGTGTTAGGTAAGGAGTAAATGTAGGGGTATGGGTGGGTTGCGCTTCGTCGGGCCGAAGGGCCTGTTTCCACAATGTATGTAATCTAATCTCCAAATCAGATCTAGTCTGGCACTCAACGCAAGGCATGCTACATTATTCGAGGAACTGCCTTTCAGATGAGACCTTAAGCCAAGCCTCCATATGCAGCTAGTGGATGTAAAAGGTCCCAAGGCACAGTTTTAAAGAGGAGTGGGGGACCAATATTTATCCCTCAATCAACATACTAAACAAGGTTACCCTGTCATTATCACATTATTGTTTGTGAGAGCTAGCCAGGCACAAATTGGTTGCTGTGTTTCATATGTTAAAACAACGATTATATTTCCTGAAGTAACTTATTATCTTTTAAAAAAATCTTTGTGATGCCCTGAGGTCATGAAATTCACTATATAAATCAGCCTTACGCATTAGTTGCATTGAAGAAGGTTGAGTCACCATCTGCAGACAAATTAATAAGGTTTTGCCTCTAACCTTGAGGTGAGACATACTATTTTGAAAGTTAAGGCACTAGTTTGAAGGGTAGTGTGAAGGTACTTGAGGAAAAAGAATGTTAATACGCTATTAAGCATTGAAGCCAGGGATGGAAGTTCGGTGATCAGTAGTTTAGAGAGAATAAGACTGTGTGAGCAGAAGGGTGAGTCTCATAGCTAAGCTGAAAGCATGAAGTTGATTGGAGAGAAAAAGATCCAAATTCAGAAGGGCTAGGGATTCGGGGGTGGGCTAGTAATCTAATTTTGCCGATTGTTCAAGCAGGAAAATAACAGGAAAAGACAACAAATCAGCCTGGAGTATCCCATGCCTGTTATCAGAACTCCAGTGCCAAACTGCGGAGGAACTGGATGTCAGCTGGGTTTTCTCAGGTCTGCCTAATTTGTGCTCCTCACTTTCTTCCACCAAAGTGTTTATTTAAGACTGATCTTATTTTGCTTCCTGACAATAGTTGCTTTGCTTTGTAATACAGGACTTGAATATTATGTTTAACTCAATCAGCCAATCACTGAAATGCATGGCCTATCAAAGGCAAAGGAACATAGGAACAGTAGTTGTTCATTCAGTCCATCAAGTCTGTTCCATCGTACAGTGAGATCATGGTTGTCAAGTGGCCTTACTCCATATATCTACCTTTGGCCCATATCCCTTAATACTTTTACTTAACAAAAACATTATCTGTCTCTGATTTAAAATTAACAATTAATCCAAAATCTGCAGCTATTTGTGAAAGAATTCCAAACATCTACTACCCTACTACTGCTTCTGGCACTAATTCTCATACAATGTCCCCTGGTTCTAGAATCACAACCATTGAAAAAGTTTATCCCTATCTATGCTGTCTTCCCTGTTAGTATCTTGAAGGTTTCGATCGGTTCATCCCTTAACCTTCTTAATTCTAGAGAAAGCAGGCATACAATGTCTTCTCATTACTTAACTCCTGAAGTCCTGGTATCATTCATGTAAACCTACTCTGTACTCTCTCCAATACCAATATATTCCTCCTAAGATGTGGTCCCCAGATCTGCTTACAATACTTCATTTGGGGTCTTTGCATCTTTGTACTTGAGCCTTTTCAATATAAAGGCCAGCATTCCGCTAGTTTTCTTGATTATTTTCCACCTCTGATTGTGACATTTTAAAGATCTGTGCTCCTGAACCCCAAGTCTATTTGGACATCCAAATCCTGTATTTAATTTCATGCCATTTAGAAAGTACCCTGATCTGTGTTTTTTTTACCATTTTTTACTCCAATTTGCCAATTTCAGTCCAAATGTGCAATCAATCTGCTCATGCCAGGATCACACAAACAGTCATGTAGGTAAAGACGGGGTGATCTATTTAAGGATCCTGATTGAGGGATAAATATTGGTTCCTTTTCAAAATTGTACTAACTTGCACCAAAACCTGTTTACCCATTAATCCTATGCTTGCTGGCTTACACTAACTTCCACTAAGCGATGTCACAATTTTAGAGTTCTCATCCTTTGTTTTCATATTCCCCTATGATGTGATCCCTCGTTGCCTCTGGGTTTTTTTTTGCCAACCCTATAGGCATGCTGGTATCTGCGCTATTTCTATCATTCTGATGTTTTGTACTTTCCTGCTTTTAATTGATCAATTCTTGTGGCCGTACCTTCAGCTGTCTAGGTCCTAAGCTTGAGAATTTGCCTCACTGAAACACTCTGCCTCTCTGCCTCAATTTCTTGCTTTAAAATGTGACTTAAAACATACCTCTTCATGCAAGCTTGTGGTCATCTGCCCTCATATTTCCTTCTAAGGTTTGTCATAGGTGGTTTTATACACATCTGTGAAGTGTACGCAGCATTTTATTACGTTAAGGGTTCTATATAAATAACAGTTGTTGCTGTAGGTAAATATAATGCAGGAAAGAATGTTGCTATTTTGATCATACATGGGTGTACATCATACACTTCTGTTCATTCTAAGAGTGGGCAACATAATGCTGTTAGCCTATCATTCAGGCTAATGTTAGTAAACAGGTTGATTTCCAAGAAATATGATTACACAGAATGATACAAAATACTACACGTAATCAGTAAAATAGTATTCAATATATTAGAAAACAGTAGGGGAACAAAATAATAAGACTGGAATCACCTCATTCTTTTCCTGATTTTTTTAGCAGAATTTCTAGTAAACGTAACATAGTGTTCAGTTTCCAAGTGCCCCTATCACTGTCACAACATGGAAACAGCTAGAAACAGGAAGATATAGTGAAGTTGGCATTTGGCAGGAATATACAGTATATCAGTGAATTAGCACCCCTTTTACACTATTGAAACTGTCTAAAGTAAACCAATTTGTTCCCAGAGGAGCCATAAGCACTTGGACAGCTCAAAAGATCAGCATTGACTTAAGTCAGTTACCCACAAATAGGTTATAGATATTAGTTTTCAGTTAGACAAGATGGGAACTACAAGTTTCTTGGCCAGATGCTGAAATGTTGGCCCTGGATGGTGACCCACTGCCAAAATAATGCATATTAGAATTTTGAAAAGCATGCACTCCTTTGGTAGATGCCTGCAAGGTAGACAGGAATAGGATAAACGTATACAGGTTGTTTCCCTTTGTGGAAGAGTCGACAATGACAAGGTATAGTCTCAGGCCAACATATCTCGAGACAACTTAAGGTTTTATAAAAAAAGGTGACATCTCAGCTAAGACAATGCATTAAAGGTGTGAGATTAAAGTCTGTCTGTATCCCAATCTTGAGTCAGGCTCGTTCTATTTCCAAAATGGGATTTACAAAATGTTACGTGGATTGACTGCCTGCATTGACTGCCTGCTCAATGTGTGCTTTTAAGTAAAGTAGAATGTATCTGCAAATCTAATTCTGCAAATGCAAATTCACCCCGTAGGCCTATGTGAGTATGTCCATGTATGAGAGAGAGAGTGAGTGTAAGTATGTGCATGTAAGTGTATGCATATGAGAGAATGTATGTTTGCATGTGTGCATGCTTGGTAAAGTGTGTATGTGAGTGTGATGGAGTATAAGCCTGTGAGAGGGTGTGCATGTGGGTGTGAGTGTGGAAGGGGTGTGTGTGTGTGTGTGTGTGTGTGTGTGCGCACATGAGAGAGAGTGTAGTGTAGTGGGGTCACCTGAAGGTCCTGGTTGAGGCCATCTTCATGGGTACCGAACTTGGCTATCAGCCTCTGCTCGGCCACTCTGCATTTTTGCATATCTCTTGGTCCACCTTGGAGGTTGGACACCTGATGATCCAAGGCCAAATGTCCATGACCACTGAAGTGTTCCCCGACAGGAAGGGAACATCCCTGTCTGGTGATTGTTGTGCGGTGTCCATTCATTCATTGTTGTAGCGTCTGCTTGGTCTTGTCAGTGTAACCATGCCTCAGGTCAACCTTGCCTGCAGTGTATGAGATAGACAACATTGGCCGAGTCACAGACGTACCAGCCACATACATAATGGATGGTATCCCCGTGTGTAATGGTGGTATCTGTGTCGACACTCTGACACAGTTTGCAGTAGTTGCCATGACAGGGTTGTGTGGTGTTGTCCTGAAAGCTGGGCAGTTTGCTGCAAACAATTGTCTATTTAAGGTTTGGCGGTTGTTTAAAGGCGAAAAGTGGAGACATAGGAAAGGTGTTGGCAAGGTGCCCATGCTCATCGATAATGTGTTTCAGGCTGTGAAGAACATACATCCCGGGAAGTACTGGACAATGAAGGGTACCTTATCGGTTGCATCCTGTGTCCATCTCCTGAGGAGGTCATTACAGTTTCTTGCTGTGGCATGTCAGAACTGGCGATCGATGAGTTGAGCATTTTACCCTGTTCTTATGAGGGCATGCTTGTGCACCTTCAGGTGTCTGTCACATTCCCTCTCATCTGAACAGATCTTGTGAAAGGTGTAGGGCTTGTCCCTTGGGGATGGCTTTTTTAATATGTTTTGGGTGTTTCTGAACAAAGAGACCTTGGAGTGCAGGTTCATAGCTCCTCGAAAGTAGAGTCGCAAGTGGATGGGATAGTGAAGAATGCGTTTGGTATGCTTTCCTTTATTGGTCAGAGTATTGAGTACAGGAGTTGGGAGGTCATGTTGCGGCTGTACAGGATGTTGGTTAGGCCACGTTTGGAATATTGCGTGCAATTCTGGTCTCCTTCCTATCGGAAAGATGTTGTGAAGCTTGAAAGGGTTCAGAAAAGATTTACAAGGATGTTGCCGGGTTGGTGGATTTGAGCTATAGTGAGAGGCTGAATAGGCTGGGACTGTTTTCCCTAGAGTGTTGGAGGCTGAGGGGTGACCTTATAGAGATTTATAAAATCATGAGGGGCATAGATTGGGTAAATAGACAAGGTCTTTTCCCTGGGGTTGGGGAGTCCAGAACTAGAGGGCATAGGTTTAGGATGAGAGGGGAAAGATATAAAAGAGACTTAAGAGGCAACTTTTTCACGCAGAGGGTGGTGTGTATATGAAATGAGCTGCTAGAGGAAGTGTTAGAGGCTGGTACAATTCCAACATTTAAAAGGCATCTGGATGGGTTTATGACTAGGAAAGGCTTAGAGGGATATGGGCCGGGTGCTGGCAGGTGGGACTAAATTGGATTGGGATATCTGGTCGGCATGGATGAGTTGGACCGAATGATCTGTTTCTGTGCTGTAAATCTCTATGACTATGAGTGCAGCATCATGAGGTTATTTGTGGATTTGTGGTAGAGTGAGGTACTGAGGTGCCCATCCTTGGTAGAGATGCATGTGTCCAAGAATGAAACAGATACTAAAGAGTAGTCTATGGTAAGAATTAGAATTAGAATTCCTACAATGTGGAAACAGGCACTTTGGCCCAACAAGTCCACACTGACCCTCTGAAGAGTATCCCACCCAAACTCATTCCACATTACTCTACATTTACCCCTGGCTAATGCACCTAACCTACACATTCCTGAACACTGTGGGCAATTGAACATGGCCATTTCACCCAACCTGCACATCTTTGGATTGTGGGAAGAAACCGAAGCACCCAAAGGAAACCCACACAGGCACAGGGAGAATGTGCAAACTCCACACAGACGGTTGCCCAAGGCTGGAATTGACACCGGGTCCCTCATATTGTGAGGCAGCAGTGCTAACCACTGAGCCACCATGCCGCCCTACTGATGGTGGGATGATGGTAAGTCTGGTGGATGAAACTTGTTGATGTCACTGCGTATTTATTTCAGTGACACCTCTCCATGGGTCCAGAGGGAGAAAATGCCGTCAATATATCTGGTGTATAGTGCTGGTTGGAGGTCCTGTGCTGCAAAGAAGTCTTGTTCGAACTTATGCATGAAAATGTTGGCATATTGGTGTGCAAATTTGGTCCCCATGGCTATTCCGTGTATCGTGATGAAGAATTGGTTATCAAAGGTCAAAATGTTGTGATTGAAGATGAAGTAGGTGAATTGTAGGATGGTGCTCAGAGATTGGCAGTTGATGGTATTGAGTACAGAGGCTGTTGCAGTGATGCTGTCATCATAGGAGGTGCTTCTGTCGAGTGCTGAAATTCCATTGTGATGAGGAATGTTCCTGGTTTGACTCATCCGTGGGTGCTGAGTTTCCTTATGAAATCTGTAGTGTCACGCCAGAAGCTGGGGATCCCCTGTACAATGGGTTTCAAAATGCCCTCGACATAGCCAGAGAGGTTCTCACACAGGGTCCCAATGACCGATACGATGGGACGACCAGATGTGTTGGCTTTGTGTATCTTTGGAAGGCAGTAGCAGTCCCCTCAGCAAGAATATATGGGATAAGAGTACGTAGGGTATTATGAAGGGCTGGATCAAAAGTTTTGACCAAAACTTGATCTCATCACAGCAGCAGCCTCTTGCACTCAATGCCAACAACCGCTAATCTCTGACCACCATCCTAAAACTCATCCGCTTCATCCTCGACTACAACATTTTCACCTTTGACAACCAGTTCTTCATCCAGAACAAGAGACAGCCATGGGGACCATATTTACTGCCCAATATGCCAACATTTTCATTCACAAGTTCGAACAATACTTCTTTGCTGCACAAGACCTCCAACCAGCATTATACGCCAGGTACATTGACGACACTTTCTCCCTCTGAACCCATGGTGAGGAGTCACTGAAACAACTACGCAGTGATATCAACAACTTTCATCCAACCATCAGACTTACCATGGACTACTCTTTAGTATGTGTCTCATTCTTGGACACACGCACCTCCATGAAGGATAGGCACCTCAGTACCTCACTTCACCGTAAACCCACAGATAACCCCACAATACTACACTTCTCCAGCTTCGACCCAAAACATATTAGAACAGCTGTCCCCTATGGACAAGCCCTATGCATATACAGGATCTGCTCACATGAGGAGGACTGTGACAAACACCTGAAGGTACTCAAGGATGTCCTCTTAAGAACAGGGTACAATGTTCAACTCATCAATAGCCAGTTCTGACATGCCACAGCAAGAAAAGATAATGACGTCCTCAGGAGATAGACATGGGATGCAACCGATAGGGTACCCTCCGTTGTCTAGTGCTTCCCAGGAGTGGAGAAACTACGCCATGTTCTTCTCAGACTGAAGCATATTATCGATGAGGATGAGCACCTTGCCAACACCTTCCATATGCCTCCACTTCTCGCCTTTAAACAACAGCCAAACCTTAAACAGACAATTGTTCGCAGCAAACCGCTTAGCCTTCAGGACAACATTGACCACAACACTGTACAATCCTGTCATGGCAACCACTGCAACATATGTCAGTGTCAACATGGATGCCACCATTATACATGGGGACACCACCCACCGTGTACGCGGCAGGGTATCTCTGTGACTCGGCCAACATTGTCTATCTCATATGCTGCAGGCAGGGTGTCCCGAGGCATGGTACATTGGTGAGACCAAGCAGATGCTACAACAACAGATGAATGGACACCGTGTAACAATCACCATACAGGAATGTTCCCTTCCTGTGGGAACACTTCATTGATCGGGGACATTCAGCCTTGGATCTTTGGGTGACCATTCTCCAAGGCAGACCAAGGGAATGCAACAACGCAGAGTGGCTGAGCAGAGGCTGATAGCCAAGTTTGGTACCCCTGAGGATGGCCTCAACCAGGACCTTGGGTTCATGTCACACTACAGATGACCTCCACTATACTGCACACACACACACACACACACACACACTCTCTCATACACTAATATACACACATCCCATACTCACACCCATGCACACATCCTCTCACAGGCTTATACTCCCTCAAACTCACACACACGCACTTTACACACTTTACCAAGCCTGCATACACGCAAACACACACTCTCACATACACTCATACTCATATGCACACACTCACACTCTCTCTCTCTCATATGCGTGCACACACACATATAAGTGTATGGAGTGAATTTGCATTTGCAGAATTAGATTTGCAGATACATTGTGCTCAAAAGCACACGTTCAGCAGGCAGCCAATGCAGGGAATCAATCCATGTAATATGTTATAAATTCTACTTTGGAAGTAGAACCAGTCTAACTCAAGATTGGGATACAGACAGACTCTAACCTCATATCTATAATGCATTGTCTGAGCTACGATGTCACCTTTTTTTTTATAAAATCTTAAGTTATCTCAAGAATGTAACTTAAAAGAAGTTCTGGGATTTACATATTAATGACCCAAAACTTGCAATCCATTGTAAAAGCTGAAAGACTTAACAGCAATCTAGGTTTGTTCAATATATCATTTCACTTGCATGACACTATAATCTTTTGCTATAAATTCTGTGTTTTATGGTCCTGCTCCACAGCTAACTGATGAAGGAGCAGCGCTCCGAAAGCTAGTGCTTCCAAATAAACCTGTTGGACTATAATCTGGTGTTGTGTGATTTTTAACATGATTCCAGGAGTGAGCTCGCCACCAACATTTCAAGAGCAACTAAGTTTGGGTTATAAGTGCCAGTGACACTCACACCCTGTGAGTGAATTTTTAAAATGTCAATTAAAGGATGAAATAGAGGAGTAAAACACCTTTGCCACAGAATGCTTATGAATGGTAAATATTTTACAAAATATATAATCATGTAATTGCAAGGAAATTGTTTGCAAGATGCAGAGTTTGGGCTGTTACTTCATGATTAAACTTTAGTTCCCTAAACTATCAGCCCCTTCCAAAATGACAATGAGTGTTGACAGGACTTTGTAGGACATCCACACACTTAAATTTGAGGCACGGCTTCCCTGGTTAATGATCAGAATCGTGAAATCTGATGGACTTTTCACTGCCCTAAACCAGTAACACTAAGGACAGTTGTGGTCTCTTTGCTAATCATTCCTGCGAGATTGACCAATGCTGGTCCAGTTTTATGCAGGCTCCATTGTCACAGTAAATAAATTTAAGTGTACAAATGACTAAAATCTAGAATTTTTCTGTTTATTTTGCTAGATACAATTCTGATTTGTGTAAGGAGATTAATTTGCAGTCACTACAAAAAATTGATTAATTAATGCCCCTATTATCACCTTTACAAATGCTCCGAAAGCTAGGGTGCTTCCAATTAGACCTGTTGGACTATAACCTGGTGTTGTGTGATTTTTAACTTTGTACACCCCAGTCCAACACCAGCTTCTCCAAATCATAATCCATTCATTATTCTGCTAAATGCATCACTCTAAGACATTCACTGGCTTTGCAGCTGGCTAGTGTAAATGTTATAGTTGACCCTCCTCCTCAATTTTTTTAAAATGCCTGAAATTGTCCCTGTTTGTTTAATTCATTTTTTTAAAAGAATATATTAACATGCTAGAAAAGATTAATACAAATATGAAAGTACATCACACATAGAATAGGAGGCAGCATGTACAATGCTGATGGGACAAAAATATAATGAGGGGTAACTTCAGCCTGTAACAGTGGAAGATGAGAATTAGAATTAGAGTTATTGTCACATGCACTCATGTGAGCAGAGTAAACAGTTTACAAAGTCATGGCTAATGGCCCCAACTTAAGTACAAAGGTACCTAGGTAGAGATTCTGAGAAATAAGTTAGAAAAATAAAGAGATAAAAAGTCCTGCATTACAAACCTTAATCCTATCATAGGTGCAGAAGGTATCTAAGTACAAAATCTTAGGAATAAATTAGAAGAATAAACAAATTAAACATACAAAATGACATTAATTCCAAACATAGAAGATGAAGTGAACAAGTCCACACTGGTCTCCAGTCCACGTTGCTCTTCACCTCGAGACCGAGAGTCCACACTGAGGCCTGGAGAACACTCCGAGGCCAGGTGATCACACTGAGGCCAGGAGTCCATAATGAGACCTGAAGTACACTCTTGAGGCCAAGTGTCCGCACCGAGTCCAGGAGTCCGCACTGAGGCCAGATATCTGCCCTGAGGCCTGGTGTCTGCACTAAGACCTTGTGTCCACACTGAGATCAGCAGTCCACACTGAGATCAGGTGACCACGCTGAGGCCTGGTGTCCACATTGAGACCAGGGGTCCACACTGAGGCCAGGAGTCCTCACTGAGGCCAGGAGTCCTCACTGAGGCCAAGTATCTGCATTGAGGCCAGGTGTCTGCACTGAGGTCAGATGTCTGAACTGAGGCCAGGTGTCTGCACTGAGGCCAGGAGTCTGAACTGAGGGCAGGTGTCCGCATTGAGGTCAGATGTCTGAACTGAGGCCAGGAGTCTGCACTGAGGCCAGGTGTCTGCACTGAGGCCAGGTGTCTGCACTGAGGCCAGGTGTCCGCACTGAGGTCAGGTGTCTGAACTGAGGCCAGGTGTCCGCACTGAGGCCAGGTGTCCGCACTGAGGCCAGGAGTCCGCACTGAGGCCAGGTGTCTGCACTGAGGCCAGGTGTCCGCACTGAGGCCAGGTGTCCGCACTGAGGCCAGGAGTCTGCACTGAGGCCAGGTGTCCGCACTGAGGCTAGGCATCTGCTCTGAGGTCAGGTGTTCGCACTGAGGCCAGGTGTCCTCGCTGAGGCCAGGTGTCTGCACTGAGGCCAGGTGTCCGCACTGAGGCCAGGTGTCCACACTGAGGCCAGGTGTCCGCGCTGAGTCCAGGTGTCCGCACTGAGGCCACAGGGGTCTGCACTGAGGCCAGGTGTCTACGCTGAGGACAGGTATCCGCACTGAGGCCAGGTTTCTGCGCTGAGGCTAAGAGTCTGAACTGAGGCCGGAGCCCACACTGAGGCCAGGAGCCCGCACTGAGGCCAGGTGTCTGTAATGAGGCTAGGTGTCCACACTGAGACCTGGAGTCCACACTGAGGCCAGCTTTCTGCACTGAGGCTAGGTGTCCGCAAAGATGCCAGGTGTCCGCGCTGAGGCCAAGTTTATGCGCTGAGGCCAGGAGACTGCGCTGAGGCCAGGTGTCCACACTGAGGCCAGGTGTCCGCGCTGAGGCCAGGTTTCTGCGCTGAGGCTAGGTGTCCGCAATGATGCCAGGTGTCCGCGCTGAGGCAAAGTTTATGCGCTGAGGCCAGGTGTCTGCGCTGAGGCCAGGTTTCTGCGCTGAGGGCAGGTGTCTGCACTGAGGACAGGTGACTGCGCTGAGGCCAGGTGACTGCACTGAGGCCAGGTGTCTGCATTGAGGCCAGGTGTCCGCACTGAGGCCAGGTGACCGCACTGAGGCCAGTTGTTTGCAGTGAGACCAAGGTGTCCGCGCTGAGGCCAGGTTTCTCCGCTGAGGCCAGGAGTCCACACTGAGGCCAGGTATCCGCATTGATGCCAGGTGTTCACAGTGAGGCCAAGGTGTCTGCATTGAGGCCAGGTGTCCACACTGAGGCCAGGTGTCCGCGCTGAGGCCAGGTGTCCGCGCTGAGGCCAGGTTTCTCCGCTGAGGCCAGGAGTCCACACTGAGGCCAGGTGTCTGCATTGAGGCCAGGTGTCCATACTGAGGCCAGGTGTCTGCACAGAGGCTAGGTGTCCACACTGAGGCCAGGCATCCGCACTGAGGCCCGGTGTTCACAGTGAGGCCAAGGGTCTGCACTGAGGCCAGCTTTCTGCCCTGAGGCCACCTTTCTGCACTGAGGCCAGGGGTCTGCACTGAGGCCAGGGGTCTGCACTGAGGCCAGGTGTCTGCGCTGAGGCCAGGTGTCTGCGCTGAGGCCAGGTGTCTGCGCTGAGGCCAGGTGTCTGCAATGATGCCAGGTGTCCGCGCTGAGGCAAGGTTTATGCGCTGAGGCCAGGTGTCCGCAGTGAGGCCAGGTGTCTGCACTGAGGCCAGGTGTCCGCACTGAGGCCAGGTGTCTGCGCTGAGGACAGGTGTCCGCACTGAGGCCAGGTTTCTGCGCTGAGGCTAAGAGTCTGCACTGAGGCCGGAGCCCACACTGAGGCCAGCTTTCTGTACTGAGGCCAGGTGTCTGCACTGAGGCTAGGTGTCCGCAAAGATGCCAGGTGTCCGCGCTGAGGCCAAGTTTATGCGCTGAGGCCAGGTGTCTGCGCTGAGGCCAGGTGTCCGCACTGAGGCCAGGTGTCCGCACTGAGGACAGGTGTCCGCACTGAGGCCAGGTTTCTGCGCTGAGGCTAAGAGTCTGAACTGAGGCCGGAGCCCACACTGAGGCCAGGAGCCCGCACTGAGGCCAGGTGTCTGTAATGAGGCTAGGTGTCCACACTGAGACCTGGAGTCCACACTGAGGCCAGCTTTCTGCACTGAGGCTAGGTGTCCGCAAAGATGCCAGGTGTCCGCGCTGAGGCCAAGTTTATGCGCTGAGGCCAGGAGACTGCGCTGAGGCCAGGTGTCCACACTGAGGCCAGGTGTCCGCGCTGAGGCCAGGTTTCTGCGCTGAGGCTAGGTGTCCGCAATGATGCCAGGTGTCCACGCTGAGGCAAAGTTTATGCGCTGAGGCCAGGTGTCTGCGCTGAGGCCAGGTTTCTGCGCTGAGGGCAGGTGTCTGCACTGAGGACAGGTGACTGCGCTGAGGTCAGGTGACTGCACTGAGGCCAGGTGTCTGCATTGAGGCCAGGTGTCCGCACTGAGGCCAGGTGACCGCACTGAGGCCAGTTGTTTGCAGTGAGACCAAGGTGTCCGCGCTGAGGCCAGGTTTCTCCGCTGAGGCCAGGAGTCCACACTGAGGCCAGGTATCCGCATTGATGCCAGGTGTTCACAGTGAGGCCAAGGTGTCTGCATTGAGGCCAGGTGTCCACACTGAGGCCAGGTGTCCGCGCTGAGGCCAGGTGTCCGCGCTGAGGCCAGGTTTCTCCGCTGAGGCCAGGAGTCCACACTGAGGCCAGGTGTCTGCATTGAGGCCAGGTGTCCATACTGAGGCCAGGTGTCTGCACAGAGGCTAGGTGTCCACACTGAGGCCAGGCATCCGCACTGAGGCCCGGTGTTCACAGTGAGGCCAAGGGTCTGCACTGAGGCCAGCTTTCTGCCCTGAGGCCACCTTTCTGCACTGAGGCCAGGGGTCTGCACTGAGGCCAGGTGTCTGCGCTGAGGCCAGGTGTCTGCGCTGAGGCCAGGTGTCTGCAATGATGCCAGGTGTCCGCGCTGAGGCAAGGTTTATGCGCTGAGGCCAGGTGTCCGCAGTGAGGCCAGGTGTCTGCACTGAGGCCAGGTGTCCGCACTGAGGCCAGGTGTCTGCGCTGAGGACAGGTGTCCGCACTGAGGCCAGGTTTCTGCGCTGAGGCTAAGAGTCTGCACTGAGGCCGGAGCCCACACTGAGGCCAGCTTTCTGTACTGAGGCCAGGTGTCTGCACTGAGGTTAGGTGTCCGCAAAGATGCCAGGTGTCCGCGCTGAGGCCAAGTTTATGCGCTGAGGCCAGGTGTCTGCGCTGAGGCCAGGTGTCCGCACTGAGGCCAGGTGTCCGCACTGAGGACAGGTGTCCGCACTGAGGCTCGGAGTCTGCGCTGAGGCCAGGTGTCTGCAATGAGGCCAGTCGTCTGTGCTGAGGCCAGGAGACTGCGCTGAGGCCAGGTGTCTGCAATGAGGCCAGTCGTCTGTGCTGAGGCCAGGAGACTGCGCTGAGGGCAGGTTCCTGCGCTGAGGCTAGGTGTCCGCAATGATGCCAGGTGTCCGCGCTGAGGCTAGGTGTCCGCGCTGAGGCCAGGTTCCTGCGCTGAGGGCAGGTGTCTGCACTGAGGACAGGTGTCCGCGCTGAGGCAAAGTTTATGTGCTGAGGCCAGGTGTCTGCGCTGAGGCCAGGTTTCTGCGCTGAGGGCAGGTGTCTGCACTGAGGACAGGTGACTTGGCTGAGGCCAGGTGTCCGCACTGAGGCCAGGTGTCCGCACTGAGGCCAGGTGTCTGTGCTGAGGCCAGGTGTCCGCGCTGAGGGCAGGTGTCTGCACTGAGGACACGTGACTGCGCTGAGGCCAGGTGACTGCGCTGAGGCCAGGTGTCTGTGCTGAGGCCAGGAGTCTGCACTAAGGCCAGCTTTCTGCACTGAGGCAAGGGGTCCATGCTGAGGCAAGGTTTATGCGTTGAGGCCAGGAGTCTGCACCGAGGACAGGTGTCCGCACCGAGGACAGGTGTCCGCACTGAGGACAGGTGTCTGCACTGAGGACAGGTGTCTGTGCTGAGGCCAGGAGTCTACACTGAGGCCAGGAGTCTGCACTAAGGCCAGGAGTCTGTAATGAGGCCAGGTGTCCACACTGAGACCAGGGGTCCACACTGAGACCAGGGGTCCACACTAAGTCCAGGTGTCTGCAATGAATCCAGTGGTCTGTGCTGAGGCCAGGAGACTGCGCTGAGGCCAGGAGTCCACACTGAGGGCAGGTGTCCGCGCTCAGGCCAGGTGTCCACACTGAGGCCAGGTGTCTGCAATGAAGCCAGTCATCTGTGCTGAGGCCAGGAGACTGTGCTGAGGCCAGGAGACTGTGCTGAGGCCAGGTGTCTGCATTGAGGCCAGGTGTCCGCGCTGAGGCCAGGTTTCTGCGCTGAGGCCAGGTGTCTGCATTGAGGCCAGGTGTCCGCACTGAGGCCAGGTGTCCGCACTGAGGCCAGTTGTTTGCAGTGAGACCAAGGTGTCCGCGCTGAGGCCAGGTGTCTGCGCTGAGGCCAGATTTCTGTGCTGAGGCCAACGTGTCTGCACTGAGGCCAGGTGTCCGCGCTGAGGCCAGGTGTCTGCACTGAGGCCAGATTTCTGCGCTGAGGCCAGGTGTCCGCGCTGAGGCCAGGAGTCCACACTGAGGCCAGGTGTCCGCGCTGAGGCCAGGTTTCTGCGCTGAGGCCAGGTGTCTGCATTGAGGCCAGGTGTTCACAGTGAGGCCAAGGTGTCTGCATGGAGGCCAGGAGTCTGCACTGAGGTGATGAGTCTGCACTGAGGCCCGGTGTCTGCACTGAGCCCAGGTGTCTGCACTGAGGCAGTGGTCTGTGCTGAGGCCAGGAGACTGCGCTGAGGCCAGGTGTCCACACTGAGGCCAGGTGTCCGCGCTGAGGCCAGGTGTCCACACTGAGGCCAGGTGTCCGCGCTGAGGCCAGGTTTCTCCGCTGAGGCCAGGTGTCCACACTGAGGCCAGGTGTCCACACTGAGGCCAGGTGTCTGCATTGAGGCCAGGTGTCCACACTGAGGCCAGGTTTCTCCGCTGAGGCCAGGAGTCCACACTGAGGCCAGGTGTCTGCATTGAGGCCAGGTGTCCGCGCTGAGGCCAGGTGTCCACACTGAGGCCAGGTGTCCACACTGAGGCCAGGTGTCTGCATTGAGGCCAGGTGTCCACACTGAGGCCAGGTGTCTGCACAGAGGCTAGGTGTCCACACTGAGGCCAGGCATCCGCACTGAGGCCCGGTGTCTGCACTGAGGCCAGGTGTCTGTACTGAGCCCAGGTGTCTGCACTGAGCCAGTGGTCTGTGCTGAAGCCAGGAGACTGCGCTGAGGCCAGGCATCCGCACTGAGGCCAGGTGTCCGCGCTGAAACCAGATTTCTGCGCTGAGGCTAGGTGTCTGCATTGAGGACAGGTGTCTGCACTGAGGCCAGGTGTCTGCACTGAGGACAGGTGTCTGCGCTGAGGCCAGGTGTCTGCAATGAAGCCAGTCGTCTGTGCTGAGGCCAGGAGACTGCGCTGAGGCCAGGTGTCCACACTGAGTCCAGGTATCCGCGCTCAGGCCAGGTGTCCACACTGAGGTCAGGTGTCTGCAATGATGCCAGTTGTCTGTGCTGAGGCCAGGAGACTGTGCTGAGGCCAGGTTTCTGCACTGAGGTCAGGTGTCTGCATTGAGGCCAGTTGTTTGCAGTGAGACCAAGGTGTCCGCGCTGAGGCCAGGTGTCTGCGCTGAGGCCAGATTTCTGCGCTGAGGCCAATGTGTCTGCACTGAGGCCAGGTTTCTGCACTGAGGCCAGGTGTCCATGCTGAGGCCATGTATCCGCACTGAGGCCAGGTGTCCGCACTGAGGCCAAGTGTCTGCACAGAGGCCACGTGTCTGCGCTGAGGCCAGGTCTCTGCGCTGAGGCCTAGTGTCCGCAGTGAGGCCAGGTGTCTGCACTGAGGCCAGGAGTCCTCATTGAGGCCTGGAGTCCGCGCTGAGGCCAGGTCTTTGCGCTGAGGCCAGGAGTCCGCACTGAGGCCAGGAGTCCGCGCTGAGGCCAGGAGTCCGCGCTGAGGCCAGGTGTCCATGCCGCGTCCAGGTGTTCACACTGAGCCTAGGTATTCACACTGAGGCCAGGACTCCGCACTGAGACCTGGTGTCTGCACTGAACCCCGAAACGTCTATTCTCCTGCTCCTTGGATGCTGCCTGACCTGCTGTGCTTTCCCAGCAAAACACCCTTGACATAGAATATGCGTTTCCTGTTTGGGCCAGGTATTAGATTTGCAGGTAGGTGAGCACTTTAGTGATAATGACGACAATTCAGTTCTGTTTATTTTAGTGATGGAAAGGGATAAGTATATACTGCAGGGCAAGAGTTATAGCTGGGGGAAAGGCAATTACGATGCAATCAGGCAGGATTACGATGCATAGGATAGGGAATTAAACTGCAGGGGATGGGCACAATTAAAATTTGGAGCTTTTTCAAGGAACAGCTCCTGTGGATCCTTGATAAGTATGTACCTGTCAGGCAGGGAGGAAGTTGTTGAGCGCAGGAGCCATGGTTTAATCAGGAAGATGAATCTCTTGTCAAGAAGAAGAAGACTTATGTTAGGATAAGATGTGATGATTCAGTTAGGGAGCTTGAGAGTTACAAGTTACCCAGGAAAGACCTAAACAGAGAGAGAGAAACCCACAGTGGTAACTGACACAGCAGTGTATCTGTGCAGTTACTGCCATTGCTGTTTGAATTCAGGTATCGCTGAACAGCGGAGAGTTTCTAGAAAACTTAACGAACAGCGAAATTCACAACTGATCGTCGAGGAACCTGTTTGGGACAGGTCACAGCACAGAAACAGATAAATGAATAGTTTAAGCATAGCCTTGCTGTAAATCTACAATAGTGAGTAGATTGGCTTATTTCTTGATTGTATGTTTTTATTGTGATCTGTTTCTTGATTAACTTTTTAAAATATAAGCCATAAGTATTAAGTTAACCTGGAGCAGTGTTTTGTGGAGCAAGAAGACAGTGCTATTTTCTGGGCCTGTAGATTGGAAGGAGCAAAATGGCCTTTAGTAGAGCGACGTGCTCTTCTTTTCAGATGTAGGAGTTTCGGGAGAGTTAAGGGTTGCTGAGGATTATACCTGCAATAAATATCGTTGGTTGCAAATTCGATCAGATCAAATGGATTGGTTGGAGCAACAGTTAGAGGCAATAAGGAATTTACAAGAGCCATGGGGTGTGATGGATGGCACTTACAGGAAGGGAAAAAGGCCACAGATGCAGTCAAGTCGATGGGTTAACTCCAAGAAAGGTAGGAGAGGTAGGCAGGTAGTGCGGGAGTCTTCTGTGGCTATTTTAAACAAGTATGCTGCTTTGGAAAATGTAGGAGGTGATGGATTTTCAGGGGAACAGCCAAGTTTCTGGTATCAAGACTGTTCTAATGTAAAGAGGCTACATCGGTTTCCAAGTGATCGATTATGTTAGGGGAATGTCTAGTCAGGGGCACAGACAGGCATTTCTATGGGAGCAGCAAAAAGTCTGAATGGTGTTTGCCTCCCTGGTGCCTCAGGATGCCTCAGAGAGGGTGCAGAATTTTCTCAAAGAGGAGAGGGACCAGCAGGAGATCATTTTACAAATTGGTACCAATGAGATAGGAAGGGGGAATGTAAAAAGTTAGGCAGGAATATAATAAGGAGGTCCTCAAGGGTAGTGATGTCTGGATTATTCCCAGTGCTATGAGCTGGTGAGAGCAGGAATAGGATGACAGAGCAGATGAATACATGGCTGGAGAGCTGGTGTATGGGGGAAGGATTCACATTCTTGGATCACTGGAATCTCTTCTGGGGTATAAGAAACATGTACAAGAAGGATGGATTGCATCTGAATTGGAAGGGGACTAATACACTGGCAGGGAGATTTGTTACACCTGCTTGGGAGGATTTAAAGTAGTAAGGGGGGTGCAGTTGGACCCAGGGAGAAGTGAGGAAAGAGAACGTTCTGAGACTGGTACAGCTGAGAAAAGAAGCAAGCCAAACAATCTGAGCAGGCAGGAACAAAGCAGAGAACAAGGTAGGACTGATAAATTAAACTGTATTTATTTCAATGCAAGAGGTCTAACAGGGAAGGCAGATGAACTCAGGGCATGTTTAGGAACACGGGACTGGGATATCAAAGCAATTACAGAAACATGGCTCAGGGATGGGCAGGACTGGCAGCTTAATGTTCAAGGATACAAATGCTACAGGAAGGATAGAAACGGAGGCAAGAGAGGAGGGGGA
This sequence comes from Hemiscyllium ocellatum, assembly GCF_020745735.1. Classification (NCBI taxonomy): domain Eukaryota; kingdom Metazoa; phylum Chordata; class Chondrichthyes; order Orectolobiformes; family Hemiscylliidae; genus Hemiscyllium; species Hemiscyllium ocellatum. The sequence goes on along the minus strand of NC_083417.1, from coordinate 17,743,437 downwards.
ATGCCGTTTTTGATAAGGGATAGCATTAGAGCTGTTCTGAGGGAGGATATTCCCGGAAATACATCCAGGGAAGTTATTTGCATGGAATTGAGAAATAAGAAAGGGATGATCACCTTACCAGGATTGTGTTGTCGACCCCCTAACAGTCAGAGGGAAATTGAGAAACAAATTTGTAAGGAGATATTGGCAGCACGATGACTCAGTGGTTAGCACTGCTGCCTCACAGCGCCATGGTCCCGGGTTCAGTTCCACCCTCGGGTGACTGTCTATGTGGAGTTTGCACATTCTCCCTATGTCTGCGTGAGTTTCCTCTGGGTCTCCGGTTTCCTCCCACAGTCCAAGATGTGCAGGTCAGGTGAATTGGCCATGCTAAATTGCCCATGTGTAGGTTAGATGCATTAATCAGGGATAAATATAAAGTAGGGAAATGGGTCTGGGTGGGTTACTCTTTGGAGTGGCCTTGTTGAGCCAAAGGGCCTGTTTCCACACTGTAGGAATTTGAATTCTAAAGCTAAAGAGCTGTAGACTTGGCAAGGTTCAAATCCTTCCCAGTTTCCATTGGAACTATCTCTCCTTTGTGGGTGGCACAGTGGTTAGCACTGTTACCTCACAGCACCAGAGACCCACCTCAGGCGACTCTGTGTGGAGTTCGCACACTCCCCCGTGTCTGCGTGGGTTTCCTCCCACAATCCAAAAATGTGCAGGTTAGATGAATTGGCCATGCTAAATTGTCCGTAGTGTTAGGTGAAGGAGTAAATGTAGGGGAATGGGTCTGGGTGGGTTGCGCTTTGGCAGGCCAGTGTGGACTTGTTGGGCCGAAGGGCCTGTTTCCACACTGTAAGTAATCTAAACAAAAATCAGTTATCTGTAAGAATAATAGGGTGGCTATGGTAGGGGATTTTAACTTTCCAAACATAGACTGGGACTGCCATAATGTTAAGGGTTTAGATGGAGAGGAATTTGTTAAGAGTGTACAAGAAAATGCTTTGATTCAGTATGTGGATGTACCTACCAGAGATGGTGCAAAACTTGACTTACTCTTGGGAAATAAGGCAGGGCAGGTGACTGAGGTGTCAGTGGGGGAGCACTTTGGGGCCAGTGACCATAATTCTATTAGTTTTAAGCTAGTAATGGAGAAGGATAGACCAGATCTAACCGTTGAAGTTCTAAATTGGAGAAAGGCTAATTTTGACCGTATTAGGCAAGAACATTCAAAAGCTGATTGGGTACAGATGTTCGCAGGTGAAGGGACAGCTGGAAAATGGGAAGCCTTCAGAAATGAGATAATGAGAGTCCAGCAACAGTATATTACTGTTAAGGTAAAAGGAAAGGCTGGGAGGTGTAGGGATTGCTGGATGACTAGAGAAATTGAGGGTTTGGTTAAGAAAAAGAAGGAAGCACATGTCAAGCATAGACAGGATAGATCGAGTGAATCCTTAGAAGAGTATACAGGTAGTAGGTGTCTACTTAAGTGGGAAATCAGGAGGGCAAAAAGGGGACATGAGATAGCTTTGGCAAATAGAATTAAGGAAACTCCAAAGGGTTTTTACAAATAAATTAAGGACAAAAGGGTAATGAGGGAACAAATAGGACCCCTCAAAGATCAGCAAGGTGGCTTTTGTGTGAAGTCGCTGGAGATGAGGGAGATTCTAAATGAGTATTTTGCATCAGTGTTTACTATGGAGAAGGACATGGAAGATAGAGAATGTAGGAAAATAGATGGTGACAGCTCAAAAAATATCCATATTACAGAGGAGGAAGTGCTGGATATCTTGGATAAATCCCCAGGACCTGATCAGGTGTATCCTGGAATGCTATGGGAAACTAAGGAAGTGATTGCTGGGCCCCTTGCTGAGATGTTTGCATCTTTGATAGTTGATGAACGTGGTACCATCATTGAAGAAAGGTAGTAAGGACAAACCAAGGAACTATAGGCCGGTGAGCCTGACGTCAGTGGTGGGCAAATTGTTGGAGGAAATCCTGAGGGACAGAATTTACACATATCTGGAAAGGCAAGGACTGATTAGGGATAGTCAACATGGCGTTGTGCATGGGAAGTCATGTCTCATAAACTCGATTGTGTTTTTTGAAAAAGTAACAAAGAAGATTGACGAGGGCAGAGTGGTAGACGTGATCTATATGAACTTCAGTAAGGCATTTGACAAGGCTCCCCATGGGAGACTGGTTAGTGAGGTTAGATCTCATGGAATATAGGAAGAACTAGCAATTTGCATACAGTACTTACTCGAAGGTAGAAGACAGACGGTGGTGGTGCAGGGTTGATTTTCAGACTGGAGGCCTGTGACCAGTGTAGTGCCACAAGGATCAGTGCTGGGTCCTCTACTTTTTGTTATTTATATAAATGATTTGAATATGAACATAGGAGGTATTGTTAGTAAGTTTGCAGCAAAATTGGAAGTGGAGTGGATCTTGATCAGATGGGCCAGTAGACTGAGGAGTGGCAGATGGAGTTTAATTTAGATAAATGCGAGATGCTGCATTTTGGGAAAGCAAATCTTAGCAGGACTTATGCACTTAATGGTAAGGACCGAGGAAATGTTGCTGAACAAAGTGATCTTGGAGTGCAGGTTCATAGCTCCTTTAAAACAGAGTTGCAGATAGATAGGATAGTGAAGAAGGTGTTTGGTATGCTTTCCTTTATTGGTCAGAGCATTGAGTACAGGAGTTGGGAGGTCATGTTGTGGCTGTACTTGGTTAGGCCACTTTTGAAATATTGTGTGATGTTTTGGTCTCCTTCCTATTGGAAGAATGCTGCAAAACTTGAAAGGGTTCGGAAAACACTTACAGGAATGTTGTCAAGGTTGGAGGATTTGAGCTGTAGCGAGAGGCTAAATAGGTTGGGGCTGTTTTCCTGGGAGCATCAAAAGCTGAGGGGTGACCTCATGGACGTTTATAAAATCATGAGGGGCATGGAAAGGAAAAGTAGACAAGGTCTTTTCCCTGGTGTGGGAGTCCAGAACTAGAGGGCATATGTTTAGGGTGAGAGGGAAAGATATAAAAGAGAACCCGGGGCAATCCTTTCACTCAGAGGGTGGTATGTGTATGGAATGAGCTGCCAGAGGAGGTGGTGGAAGGGGGAACAATTGCAACATTTAAAAGGCATTTGGATGGATATATGAATAGGAAGGGTTTAGAGGGATATGGGCCAAGTGCTGGCAAATGGGACTAGATTAGGTTGGGATATCTGGTCAGCATGGATGGGTTGGACCAAAGGGTCTATTTACATGCTATACATCTCTATGACTCTAGGAGCCAGGAGGGGACATGAGAAGTCATTGGTGAATGAGATCAAGGAAAACTATTGGCAGATCAGGAATAACTAGACTAGACTAAAATTAGGGCCAATCAAGGATAGTAGTGGAAAGTTGTGTGTGGAGTCTGAAGAGATGGGGAAGTGGTTAAATGAATACTTTTAATCAGCATTCACACTAGAAAAAGTCAATGTTGTAGAGGAGAATACTGAGATACAGGCTCCTAGACTAGATAGGATTGAGGTTCACAAGGAGAAGCTGTTAGCAATTCTGGAAAGTGTAAAATACGTAGGTCCCCTAGGCCAGATGCGATTTGTCCTAGGATTCTCTGGGAAGCTGGGAGGAGATTGCTAAGCCTTTGGCTTTGATTTTTATGTTGTCATTGTCTATAGAAATAGTGCCAGAAGACTGGAGGATAGCAAATGTTGTCCCCTTGTTCTAGAAGGGGAGTAGAGTCAACCCTGGTAATTATAGACCAGTGAGCCTTAATTCGATTGTAGGTAAAATGTCAGAAAGGATTATGAGAGACAGGATTTATCATCATCTAGAAGAAAGTAAGTTGATTTGGGATCATCAATATGGTTTTGTGAATGGTATATTTTGCCTCACAAACCTTATTGAGTTCTTTGAGAAGGTGACCAAACAGGTGGATGACAGTAAATTGATTAATGTGTATATGGATTTCAGTAAGGCATTTGAGAAGGTTCTCCACAGTAGACTATTGCACAAAATACAGAGGCATGGGATTGGGGGTGATTTAGCAGTTTGGATCAGAAATTGGCTAGCTGAAAGAAGACAGAGGGTGGTGTTTGATGGAAAATATTCATCCTGGAATTCAATTACCGGTGGTGTACTGCAAGGATCTGTTTTGGATCCATTATTGTTTGTCATTTTTAGAAATTACCTGGATGAGGGCATAGAAGGATGGTTATTAAATTTGCAGATGACACTAAGGTCAGTACAGTTGTGGATAGTGACAAAGGATGCTGTAGGTGACGAGGGACATAGATAAGCTGCAGAGCTGGGCTGAGAGGTGGCAAATGGAGTTTAATGCGGAAAAATGTGAGGTGATTCACTTTGGAAGGAGTAACAGGAATGCAGAGTACGAGGCTAATGATAAGATTCTTTGTAGTGTGGATGAGCAGGGAGATCTTGGTGTCAATGTACATAGATCCTTGAAAGTTGCCACCCAGGTTGATAGGGTTGTCAAGAAGGCATATGGTGTATTAACTTTTATTGGTAGAGGGTTTGAGTTTTGGAACCATGAAGTCATGCTGCAGCTGTACAAAACTCTGGTGCGGCTGGACTTGGAGTATTGCATACAGCTCTGGTCACCGCATTATAGGAAGGATGTGGAAACTTTGGAAAGCGTTCAGAGGAGATTTACTCGGATGTTGCCTGGTATGGAGGGAAGGTCTAATGAGGAAAGACTGAGGGATTGAGGCTATTTTAATTAGAGAGACAAAGGTTGAGAGGTGACTTAATTGAGACATATCAGATAATCAGAGGGTTCGATAGGGTACAAAGTCAGAGCCATTTTCCTCAGATGGTGATGGCTAGCACGAGGGGACATAGCTTTAAATTGAGGGGTGATAGAAATAGGACAGATATTATAGAACATAGAACATAGAAGGATACAGCGCAGTACAGGCCCTTCGGCCCTCGATGTTGCGCCGACCGAATCCTACCTAACCTATACTAGCCCAATAACTTCCAAATGCCTATCCAATGCCCGCTTAAATGACCATAAAGAAGGAGAGTTCACCACTGATACGGGCAGGGCATTCCATGAACTCACAACCCGCTGTGTGAAGAATCTACCCCTAACATCTGTCCTATACCTACCACCCCTTAATTTAAAGCTATGTCCCCTAGTAACACCTGACTCCATTAGCGGTAAAAGGTTCTTAGTATCTACCCTATCTAAACCCCTAATCATCTTATACACTTCTATCAGATCTCCCCTAAACCTTCTCTTCTCCAATGAGAACAGCCCCAAGTGCCTCAGCCTTTCCTCATAAGATTTTCCTACCATTCCAGGCAACATCCTGGTAAACCTCCTCTGCACTCGTTCTAAAGCTTCCACATCCTTCCTATAGTATGGCGACCAAAACTGCACACAATACTCCAGATGAGGCCGCACCAGAGTCTTATACAACTGCAACATGACCTCAGGACTCCGGAACTCAATTCCTCTGCCAATAAAGCCCAGTACACCATATGCCTTCCTCACAGCACTATTTACCTGGGTGGCAACTTTCAGAGATCTGTGTACATGGACACCAAGATCCCTCTGCTCATCCACACTACCAAGTAGCCTACCATTAGCCCAGTAATCCATCATCTTGTTATTCCTACCAAAGTGAACGACTTCGCACTTAGCTACATTGAATTCCATTTGCCACATTTCCGCCCAGCTCTGCAACTTATCTATATCCCGCTGTAACCTACCACTTCCTTCCTCACTATCCACAACTCCACCGACTTTTGTGTCATCCGCAAACTTGCTTACCCAGCTTTCAAGTCCTTCCTCTAGATCATTTATAAAGATAACAAAAAGCAATGGTCCCAAAACAGATCCTTGTGGTACACCGCTAGTAACTGCGCTCCAAGATGAACATAATCCATCAACTACTACCCTCTGTCTCCTTCCAGCCAGCCAATTCCTAATCCAAACCTCTAATGTATCCTCAATGCCATACCTCCGAAGTTTTAGCATTAGCCTACCATGGGGAACCTTATCGAACGCCTTACTAAAATCCATATACACAACATCTACTGCTTTACCCTCATCCACTTCCTTGGTCACCTTCTCAAAGAACTCAATAAGGTTTGTGAGGCATGACCTGCCCTTCACAAAACCATGCTGGCTATCCCTGATCACGTTATTCCTACCCAGATGTTCATAAATCTTATCCCTTACCATTCTCTCTAAGACTTTGCCCACCACTGAAGTCAGACTCACTGGCCTATAGTTGCTAGGGCTATCCCTACTCCCTTTCTTGAACAATGGGACCACATTCGCTATCCTCCAGTCCTCTGGTACTATTCCTGTTGACAACGATGACATAAAAATCCAGGCCAATGGCTCTGCTATCTCCTCCCTAGCTTCCCATAGGATCCTGGGGTAAATGCCATCAGGCCCAGGAGACTTATCTATATTCATCCTTTCCAATATTCCCAAAACCTCTTCCCTGCATATTTCCAGGGCATCCATTCTAATTATTTGTGATTCCATATTCACATCAGCAACAGTGTCCTGTTCCTGAGTGAATACTGATGAAAAGTACTGATTTAATGTCTCTCCAATCTCCTCCGCCTCCACACACAACTTCCCACTACTATCCTTGACTGGACCGATACCTACCCTAGTCATCCTTTTATTCTTGACATACCTATAGAAAGCCTTTGGGTTTTCCCTAATCCTACCAGCTAAAGACTTTTCATGTCCCCTTCTCGCTTTTCTTAACTCCCTCTTTAGCTCCTTCCTGGCTACCTTATAACTCTCAATCGCCCCTACTGAACCTTCACGCCTCATCTTTACATATGCCGCCTTCTTCCCTTTCACAAGGGACTCCAATTCCTTACTAAACCACGGCTGCCTCACAAGGCCCTTTACACCATGCCTGACTGGTACATACCTATCGAGGACACGCAGTAGCTGCTCCTTGAACACTCCCCACATCTCATTAGTGTTCTTCTCTTGAAGCCTGTTTTTCCAATCCACACATCCTAAGTCATGCCTCACTGCATCATAATTTCCCTGCCCCCAGCTATAGCTCTTGCCCTGCGGCACACGATTATCCCTCTCCATCACTAAAGTAAAAGTCACCGAGTTGTGGTCACTGTCCCCGAAGTGCTCACCTACCTCCAAGTCCAACACCTGGCCTGGTTCATTACCTAGAACCAAATCCAATATAGCCTCCCCTCTTGTTGGCCTGTCGACATATTGTGTCAGGAAACCCTCCTGCACACATTGTACAAACACCGACCCATCTAATGAACTCGAGCTATAGCTCTCCCAGTCAATATCTGGGAAGTTAAAGTCCCCCATAACAACCACCCTGCTACCTTCACTCTTTTCCTGAATCATCCTCGCAATATTATCCTCTACTTCTCTAGGACTATTAGGAGGCCTGTAGAAAACACCTAACAGGGTGACCTCACCTTTCCTATTTCTAACCTCAGCCCAAACTACCTCAGATGGCAAGTCCTCTTCCATCGTCCATTCCACTGCTGTGATACTGTCTTTGACAAGTAATGCCACGCCTCCCCCTTTTTTACCCCCATGTCTGATCCTACTAAAACATTTGAACCCTGGAACGTGCAACAGCCATTCTTGTCCCTGTTCTACCCACGTCTCTGTAATGGCCACAACATCGAAGTCCCAGGTACCAACCCACGCTGCAAGTTCACCTACCTTATTCCTTATACTTCTGGCATTGAAGTATACACACTTCAATCCACCTTTCTGGTTACAGTCACCCTCCTTAGAGATCGCTGCATTATTCCTAACCTCCCTACACTCAAGGTCCTGTACCCTAAAGCTACAGTCCTGGTTCCCATGCCCCCGCGGAGTTAGTTTAAACCCTCCCAAAGAGCACTAGCAAACCTCCCCCCAAGGATACTGGTGCCCCTCAGGTTCAAGTGTAGACCATCTAACTACCATTAGAGGTAGTTTCTTTACTCAGAGAGTAGTAGGGGCGTGGAATGCCCTGCCTGCAACAGTAGTAGACTCACCAACTTTACAGGCATTTAAATGATCATTGGATAGACATGTGGACGAGAACAGAATAGTGTAGGTTAGATGGGCTTCAGATTGGTTCTACAGATCAGTGCAACATCAAGGGCTGAAGGGCCTGTACTACGCATGTAATGTTCTATGTTCTAATCTGGGAGTCAGGGAACCAGGGCTGATAGATATGAACAGGAGTGTCAGATGTTCTGTTCACTTTGAGAGCTGGCTCTGAGGAAGCCAGACCAGTGTCAAGGACTCTCAATGTTTTAATAAAGGGTGACTTGGTGGCAGGATACTGGCCTCTGTGGAGTTATTTCAAATGCCCTCTTGAATCCATCAGTTGAACTACCTCCACCAGTTTTCCAGGTAGTGCATTTCATACCCCAACTACTCTCTTTATGTGAAACCATTTTTCCTCACTTTGCCCTTGCTTCTTTTTCAGAAAGTTAATTGGGAACGTGTGGTTAGTGGGGTCAACAGAGAGTGCAGGGAAGAAAGGAACATGTAGGTTTGGAAATTTGGGAGAGGCTGAATCAGTGACTCTTCCAATGAGGCATGACTTACGTTTCCAATCTCGTCTGAATCGTAAATGTGCATTGGAAATGAAAAACTGGCTGCCATCACACCCAGAGTGGATGGAGTCAGAGTTTATCATTCTCTGAGGTCATGACCTCCACCTGTGGTCACATGAAGCCCTTAAAAGGGCAATCGTATGATCCAGACACTTATAACAAACAGTTTCAAGACTTAACCATAGGATCCTGAATGTGAAAAACCTACAGTGTCTAACTTTGTGAGATATGAATCCTGGCCACAAGCAATCTTAACTATGCCACTCATCATTACAAATTGACTGTAGTCTTGAAATAATCACAGGTGATCTTTAAAATATCACCTGCAGACCACTATTCACTAACACAATCCAATGTCTCATAAGCTACACAATGGTCTACTGGCCGTGCCCTTCAAGATGGTAGAGATGGAAGGTGCTGCCAAAAGAACCTTTTTGAGGAGCTGCAGTGTATCTCTTAGATGGTGCGCACTTGTGTCACTTTGCATTGGTGGTGGAGGCAGTGAATGTTGAAGGTGACTGATGGGGTGCTAATCAAATTGGTTTGTTTCATCTTAGATGATGTACAGTTTCTTAAGTGCTATTGGAGTTGCAGTCATCCAAGTAAAGTGGAGACTAACCCATCACACTTCTATCTTACGACCTTTTGCTTAAACTTCACAGAAAGCCTGTTCAATCGTAGAGTCTCTCCAGTGTGGAGGAAGGCCATTTGGCCCAGCCCACACTGACAAGAGCGTCCCAAACAGACATCAACCCACAACCCTGTCCCTGTAACCCTGCATTTCACATGGCCAATCCACCTAACCTACACATCCTTGAACACTATGGGCAATTTAGCATGACCTAACCTCACAGCTTTGAACTGTGAGAGGAAATCCGAACACCCAGTGGAAACACATGCAGACACAGGGAGAATGTTCAAACTCCATACAGACAGCTGTCTGAGGCTGTCCACCATGCTGCCTCATGCTCCTGCCAATTATTTTAAATGAAATGATCAAAAGATTTAAATACTCCTTCCCAAAATATATGTTGTTGCGGACAGTCGAGACATTAGAAGAATGAGGTGAAAGTTACTCCATCATCTGTCCCTATCCATAACACAGCACAAAACTGGAGCTATAGCAATAACATGAGCATTAATTGTGCCAAATAATGGTCATGTTAATGAAATGCATTCAGACCCAAGAAGCTACTCAACTCCTTTCATTTATACAATTTTCAGCTAATGGGAAGAGATCATTTTTCAGTCTAGGCTATTTTTAATGTCAAGTTCCAGAGGTGAACATTCCATTACTCCCTTGCCCCCAAGAAATGATGCGCCAACCATGACTCAGTTGGTAAAGCTCATGCCTCTGAATCAAATGATTGAAATTTCAATTTCCAGTCCAAAGGTTTGAACACATAATTGAGGCTGACATAATTAATGGAATTCTGCATTGTTCCAGCAGCTGGTTTGCAGATGAATTGTTGAACTCAGAATCCTCCAGATGGATGGTAAAGATTCCAAAGCACTGTTGCAAAGAAAAGTATGTGAATTCTCTGCTCTACTGTCCTGACAATTGTTACAAGTTTTGCTACCAACCACTGGCAGCTTGGCATTGGGGTTGAGGGCTGCCACCCCTCCCAGGTCCACGTCACGTTCATTTGGTAGACAAAATTGCAAAGATTATCAAGAGCCACAGGTGATGTGTCAACCTCCATCGGGACCTTGTGGTAGACTCTCCAGTTCAACAATATTAACCCTTTTGGAACAAGTACTTCATACAACAACCATGACACCAAAAGAAGATTATCAGATTAATATATCTTGTGGTGCTTTTGCCATAAAATTGTTTGCCACGTTTGCTTCATTACATCATGGCTCACCTTAAAAATATTTCACTTGTCAAACATTTTGAAACATTGTGAGGTCATGAAAATATGCTATGAATCCAAATCTTTATTTTTTAAAAGATTACTCCTCTCTTGCAAAACAATGTTTGACATTGTTAGTCCAGCAATGTTTTCAGTGCTTCCTTTTCCGAAATAAAAATCAATGCATATTTCATGAAATAGCACTTCACTTGGAAAATACATTTCCCATTTAAACCCTTAGATCAAAGCAATTCCCAATTAAAAATGATTTTTTGAGAAGGTTTAAGACCAGACCTTTTTGCCTGAACAATGACACCCCCTACTGGCAAAAAAAAACCCAAAGAATTCGTTTTTGGAAGCTAAGACATTGATTGTCATTTTGGAATTTTGTTGATTCCTTAGCACCCCAGAAGTGAACATTGACATTATTTGAATTGTAGCTCCTTATTATTCTGTCTTTATTCTTCTTGCCTCTTCCTCATTTTTACTGGCTTAAAAACACATATGTTGTTTCAGTCCCGATAAAAGGTCATTGACCTAAAACCATGGGTGGAGTCTTATAGAGATCTGAACAATGTGGGCTCTGGTTTGTTTTGTGGCAAAATAAGTGAGAAGTCTGGCGAGGCCTATCTCAACACTGGAGAAACTCACTGTATCTTTTATGCATCGACTGAGCAGTGGGGCAAATTTCTCACTAGACACCAATGAATTGTGAATTAAAAGAATTCCATATAGAAGGATAAGGACTGCAGATATATGGGAACACCACCCAAGTTTCCCAACATACCTTTCGCCATCCTGTCTGGGAAATATATCGCTGTTCCTGTGGATAGGTCAAAATCCTGGATTTTCCTTCCTCAGGGCATAAAGGGTCAACCCACAGCACAAGAACTGCAGCAATTCAAGAAAGAAACCCACCTTCACCTTCTCAAGGCCATCTGGTGAAGGCAATAAATGCTGGTCAGCCAGCAACACCCACATCCCAAGAGTGAATGAAGAAAGTATTAAATCTTGTTAAACACATTATTAATGGCACAACTGACCGCATTACTATTAGCTTCATTTCTTAGCAAATGTGCTAACATATAGAATTCCTGATGTGAAATTTGGAACAAGTACCTGGTGACTTCAGCTTGTCGCTGGCTCCAAAGTGCACAGAACCAAACAGCATCTCAGTGTATGTTCCATGGGTGCCAGCACAGGCAACCTTTGCCCACTGACATTGGCATCCAACAATTGTCACCTCCTTACAATCATTGTAGTACCTCTCAGATCCACTTTCAAGGAATTGGGCACTTGAAGGGTACTCCAGCAACTAGCATTGAAAGGTTGCTGCAAGGACAGTCTCCACACAAGGACAGGCACCCAGCTCATGGACTGGACCAAGCCACATCTCAGGGCTGTTTACTTGCTCTCTTCAAGCTTGCTCACTTTGCAACCACCTGCATTCTCACAGTATCCTTGCAATACCATGCTTGTTAGTATATTGGCACTCCATCCAAAGCCCAGTACTGCCGTAATAATGTGCTGTTTTGCACAATCAAACAGACAGGCTTCTTGCCATTAGGAAACTGTCTGTGGGGGTGGACATCTTGCCATACTGCTCACTGAGATGTCAATCTTACACCTACAACATAAACCCATGCAGCAAGCACACTGCACATTTATTGAATCAAATGGCCATGTTGGAAAGTGGGTGGGGTCCACCTCAGTCCAGTTAATGGGGCCCCATTGGTAGTTCCAGCGACACAGATTGAACACAATCCAGGGATTTGGCTATGGTGCGTCATCTGCTCAGGCTGTTCATGGCCAGAGGACACATCAAATATCATTCAGGAAGTTGGCAGTGGTCATTTCTGTAGTTCAATCACAACTAAGCAGGAGAATCACTTGTCATCTGTTAAGAAGCTATAAGCACTGGTGTCTGCGGTCTGGTCAGTTATGTTTAGTGGATTCTCATCGAAATCTGTCAGAGGTCTGGGGTGAATACAGCCCTGGAGAGACCATCCATTGATCATTGATGGACTCATGCAGGCAGCAGTGGGAAAGGGGTGGGGGAATGGCTCAGTAGGGGAATGAAGAGACACAGGTAGAGGTGAGGACAAGGATGGTAATGGAGAAAAAGTTCAACGTAGTGGGTCTCCACATTGCGTGGATGTTAAGAAATGGACTGTTGCGATAAAGCAAGGTAACAGGAAACATGGAAACTTTTGGGGGTCTACCTAGCAAACAAGTGGAGCCCAGTGCTAATGGTGTTCACCGTAAGCTGTGTTCCTGCAGAAGGCAATTGGAAAACAGTTGGGACAATGCCCAGAGTGGGCTGAGTCAGTATAATTTTGAGGAGCAAAAGTGCAGGATCCATGTCTGCTGGGTGCTAGGATAATAAGGAGGCAAATACATGAATGTTACATTAAGGCAAATACATTAAGGTTGGCAATTTCCAGCTACATTCCATTTGTAATCATTTATTTTCTTATTTACAATGCATGCAGAGTGAATGTAGTGAAAATTCCCATGTTTGTCAATTGCACAATGCCATTGGTGCTTGCCAATATAACATTAGTATCTCAATGACACAGAAGATTTGGGCGGCACGGTGGCACAGTGGTTAGCACTGCTGCCTCACAGCGCCTGTAGACCCGGGTTCAATTCCCGACTCAGGCGACTGACTGTGTGGAGTTTGCACGTTCTCCCCGTGTCTGCGTGGGTTTCCTCCGGGTGCTCCGGTTTCCTCCCACAGTCCAAAGATGTGCAGGTCAGGTGAATTGGCCAAGCTAAATTGCCCGTAGTGTTAGGTAAGGGATAAATGTAGGGGTATGGGTGGGTTGCGCTTCGGCGGGTCGGTGTGGACTTGTTGGGCCGAAGGGCCTGTTTCCACACTGTAAGTCTAATCTAATCTAATCCAGTGACTTAAAATGAGGCAATTGCTGAGCAAAAGCCATGAGTGAAACTTCCAAGAGTGCTGTGGGTGGAGGGAAACATAGTTTCAACAAAAAGTCATCTAAGAACAATGATGGACTGTACCAAATGCACTGAAAAGTTGATTGATGTGTGTCTGGGAAGGGAACATGGTCAGAGTGCAGTCAACACTCCCATTTTGATGTATTATCTTGGTATCTCTGATAGTGTGGTCGATGTCTGTATGTAAAGCAATGTAATGTGTGCACAAGAATGGCATGACCAATTATATAGAGATCCAAATAATTTTATGAATAAAGTATATTTTTGAAATTAAAAGCAGTGTGGTACTTTTACCAGGTTGGTCAACATACTATGACCAGGACTGCGGTGAAGTAGATGATAGGGTTCCTGAAGATGTGGGTCCATGGCTGCATGGATTCATCTGAAGGCAGTTCCACTATGATCTATACAGAGCATACCATGTCAACCTGGCATGTTGTAGTCTGCACGGTGGAGTAGGCAATGAGGTGATGTGCTAATTACTGAAGAACTGGGAGAATGGGGGCAGTTTTCTAAAGAGGAGGAGAGGTTATTGCAGAGGTGCAAGCATGTCAAAAATCAGTTGCTTTGGGCATTACAAAGCAGACAAGATTTGATGAACTCACAATTGCAGTAGATGGGTGCAGCAGACCATCATAGACTATAGAATAGCCGTTGGTCATGATGCCAGTATTTGGTTTGCATTATGGAGGTGTGATGCAGCCTTTATTCATTTCATTTGTATTCATTTTTGCTGGCTGTAAATAAAGGCTCATGTTTGAAATTGTCTGATTACTTGTCTGTAGGAGGTTCCTCTACTGGACAATGGCAAGCTGCAAGTGGGCATTGTGGGCAAAGTAGCAATATCTTAGAGAGGGTTTATAGATGGGATTAAGCTAAAAACAGGTAAACTGTATGGTTATGCAAAGACGTGTGTGAACAAACGGGATTATATGCGAAGGAGTGCAAGCCCTACCAGCTATGTGATGTGCAGTGTGGCTTTGTGGCGACTGTGTTATCATGTTATCAATGAAGGGTAATGCTGGATTGACAACACTTGTCCTGGGACACATTGGCCTTTCAAAGGTGGTACAGTCATGAGGTATGCCCAGCTTTTATTGGATATCGTTGTTCTAGGAATGGTAATTGGTAAAATGGGAATAGAATCAAATGAAAGTCACCATGAGGCTGGATAGGTAATTAATGAGATGAGTTTGCAAAGACAAAGCCAAAAATCTAAGTATGTTCCCATAGTGAAAAGCCCTTCAAAAAAACTTGTTGCAACTAGCAATTAGCCAAAAAAAATGAAATTCAACCCAATAACTCTATTTCCCTCCACAGATACTGCTCGACATGCTGTGTTTTTCTAGCCTTTTTAGTTCTTGTATTATAGAAGCACTCTCATTGACAATGAGTCACTATCTCCAGAGGTAAGTGTCTGTACTATTACCATTATGTGTGTACCTTTGGCCATAATGGATGATGTATGAGCTGAATAGATTTCTAGAATCATGGCATTCCAACTGGAACTCTCTCAACAAGCACATTGACTTTGACTCCATTAACCACCCTTTGAGAAAAAGAACAGGAAATGATGTCACCAATCCAAGGAAACCTAAAAACATAAATGGAAAGCAGTCAACATTGCTAGTACTTCACCAGAGGCTCACTGATGATGTTACCTAGTATGGTGACAAAATGTCTAAAAATGAACCTTCCAGCTCAGTGAGCAAACTTACATCTAGAATCTCAACCTGAGCTATAAATCTTCTCAAAACTCACTGAATAGATTTCAGTATGTTTTCTGTGAACTTTACCATTCGTGAGCAGTGTTGTAGGAGTCTTTTGCCCTCTTAGGGAAATTTTTCATAACATTATTTCAATTCCCTTGGCAATGCTAGTGAGTCCAACTACAACACATGGTCTGGATAAAAGACTGGCCTGTTTTGCCAAGGCTCATAATAGCTCCCAAACTGATATAAACCAAATCACTTTTCTGCCTCACTCTGTGAGAGAGACAGAAGGACAGAGCTCTGAAGGAAAACACACACATAAGATTGAAAGATCATTTTGGGCATCTCAGCCAAGTACTTTGGCTTGTGTTTCTGTTACCCTCTGTGAGTTTCAATTGCTCCTCTGGATGAATTCTGGGCACTGAAGTTTATTCCTGATGAGAATCTCCAAATGGTTCAGATTTCACAGGCAATTTACCTCCCCATATGCTATGTGACCTTGTGATACTCTGGAAGCACCTTCAGAATGTTCCAATATTTCTATAGGCCAGCACTCTTCATCTTGTAACATGTTTTGCAGCTTCACTGTTGCAGGTATTGCTTCAGAAATAATTGTGAATGATATAGTGAGGGTAAGTGTAGCCCAAAAGGAAAAGCAAGAAATGACTGAGCCCAGGTTACCTGGACTCTTATTATCCAAGCTCATTTTGTCAATGGCCTGAACCTGCAGATGGAAAATAGGACTGATGGTAAAGATGGAGTGTGGTAGAAAGGGGTGGTGGAGGAGGGTGTAGTGAATGGGGCTTGTGTGGCAAGGCTTCTGGTCAGATTCCACCTATCAACTGCTGACCTCCAAGGATTCACATTCCTGTTGAAGAGCTTAGGCCTGAAAGGCCGACTCTCCTGCTCCTCGGATACCGCCTGTCCTGTTGCTCTTTTCCAGCACCACACGTTTTGACTAGGATAGAGTGCTGCCTTTTGGACAAATTCTACTGGGATAAAGCACCCTACACCAACTCTTTTGGACCAGGCTTTGCCAAGGATTCAGTTCAGATCATATTTCACTCTTTGCTGAGCCTTTTTTTCAGCATGAGGGCCTTAATACTTTGTATTGTGGTCAAACCTTTCTAGTTGGACTGAATTACAGCTTAATTATCAGTCATAATAATTCTGTCATAGTGAATAATCAAGATTCCACCTTACTTCAAAAATGTTCAGAAATATCCTGAAACTGTGGCAGGACAGAACCTCTGCTCATACTTTTGCCTTTACCTGAATGCCCTTGCTGTTCTGTCAAGAAATTAGTCACTCAAACTGAAACTGCAAGTCTTTAGCTGTAAGTTGCTCACTCACTGCTCCTGTCCCTATGTTGTTTAAACTAAATTGTTGACTGACCATTAGCATAACTCTGACTACTATGTTTTAGCCTTATGTACTAAGTGTTGTAGAGAACCTCCTTGCCATCATTGAAATATATTTTAATCAAATGTTCAGGTATGTTATGACACACCTCTGCATCCGGTGAGGAAATAAATTTCAGAAGTGCACATTATTTTTTTAAGATTCTGTAATCAAGAATGTAAAGTGATAGGGTAAGGGTCAAAAATTCAAAAAAATATTCACGTACTACGTTCTTTATCTGACCAAATAAAATGTTAAAGTAACAAAGACAGAATTTGCTCAAGAAATTCAGCAGGTCTGGCAGAATCTATGGAGAGAAAAAACAGCTCATGTTTAAGCAAAGAACTGCATAGATGCTGCCATGCATGCTGACCTTCATCAGCAATCTCTATTCTTATTTCAGATGTATCGCGCTACCTCGTGCTCCCACGAGGAAGTTGAACAGTTCATCCACTATAAACCAACCGACTCTAACAGCTACCTAGACTATGCCTCCTCCCACCCTGCCCCCTGGAAAAACACCATCCAATATTCCCAATTCCTTCGCCTCCGCCGCATCTGTTCCCAGGAGGACCAATTCCAATACCAAACAACCCAGATGGCCTCCTTCTTCAAAGACCGCAATTTCCCCTCAGACGTGGTTGACGATGCTCTCCACAGCATCTCCTCCACTTCCCACTCCTCCGCTCTTGAACGCCGCCCCTCCAATCTCCCCACCAGGACAGAACCCCGCTGGTCCTCACCTACCACCCCACCAACCTGCAGATACATCTTTTCATCCTTTGTCACTTCCATCACCTCCAAACAGACCCGACCACCAAGGATATATTTCCCTCCCCTCCCCTATCAGTGTTCCGGAAAGACCACTCCCTCGTCAGGTCCACACCTCCCACCAACCCTATCTCCACTCCCGGCACCTTCCCCTTCAACTGCAAGAAATGCAAAACTTGCGCCCACACCTCCCCCCTCACTTCCCTCTAAGGCCGCAAAGGATCTTTCCATATCTGTCACAAATTCACCTGCACCTCCACACACATCATTTACTGCATCCGCTGCACCTGATGTGGCCTCCTCTACATTGGGGAGACAGGCCGCCTACTTGCGGAACGTTTCAGAGAACACCTCTGGGACACCCGCACCAACCAACCCAACCACCCCGTGACAGAACACTTTAACTCTCCCTCCCACTCCGCCAAGGACATGCAGGTCCTTAGCCTCCTCCATCGCCAGACCATGGCAACACGACACTTGGAGGAAGAGCACCTCATCTTCGAACTAGGAACCCTCCAACCACAAGGGATGAATGCAGGTTTCTCCAGCTTCCTCATTTCCCCTCCCCCTACCTTAGCTCAGTCCCAACCCTCGGACTCAGCACCGCCTTCTTGACCTGCAATCTTCACCCCCACCCTCTCTCTGGCCTATCACCCTCACCTTAACCTCCTTCCACCTATCGCATTCCCAACGTCCCTCCCCCAAGTCCCTCCTCCCTAACTTTTATCTTAGCCTGCTTGGCACACCCTCCTCATTCCTGAAGAAGGTCTTATGCCCGAAACGTCAACTCTCCTCCTTGGATGCTGCCTGACCTGCTGCGCTTTTCCAGCAACACATTTTCAGCTCTGATCTCCAGCATCTGCAGTCCTCACTTTCTCATTTCAGGTGGATAGCATCTAAAGTTTTCTTTGTTTTATAAAAGGTTAAAATACATTTCTTGTGTGCATTTGAGTTTTGAGATCACATACCAACAATGGTATCTATTATTAACTATTTTCAGATACAATTTTCCACATCCGGTTTACCAATTTAACACGTGTGGGTATGGCTAACAATTGGATGACACTGCAATACCCTAACCCCATTACTTTGACTTTAATGAATGGAAAACACGATAGTGCAGTCCACTTCACATGGACACAATTACAGCTCGCTTTAAAATAGGCAAAAAGGGTAGGACCTCTGAAGCTGGTAGAATTTCTGAGGAACCTCCCAGACTCTTATCAGCGCCACCGTCAAAATTGAAATCATGATCATGGGCAGCAGGTAAAGGAAAGAATAGTTTCGTCCAAATATTTGCAGTCCAATACGCAAGTCACAGTCAGGATTCAAGTTGAGTCTGAATGTTTCTTTTGCTGTGTTGAATTTGTATTGCACTTCTCTGAAATAAAACTGATGAGCTTTTAATAATGTATAGAATAAGCAAGGACAAGCTGGACATTTTGTTTTGAACAGTGATAGGCAAAGTTCAGTGTTTGTTTAGAAGATTTGGTGGGATAAAAGGAATGCAGTTGTTGTGTTATGTTTCACAGTTAGTGTCTCAGGGAGATGCTCATGATATCATCACTGTATCATGACATAAGACCTGAGAATGTTTGGGTTTCATGAGCCTTCTTACTTGGGATCACATGCAGCATGACATGCCATAGGAAGCATGCTGCTCTTTGTAACCTCATAGCTTAACGTCAGACTAGACACTTCAGTGTCTGTGAATGTAATATCTGTACATAACAGCTAGTTGTAATAGTTATACAGTGCAGAAGAGGCCCTTCAGCTCTTCAAGTCTGTGCTGACCTATCTGTACTAATCCCATTTTCCAGCACTTAGCCCATAGCCTTGAATATTACAACATTTTAAGTGCTCATCCATATATGTTTCAAAGGTTATTGCCTTCTCTGGTAGTGCATTCCAGATTCCCACTACCTCGCTGAGTGAAAAGATTTTTCCTCAAATCTCCTCTAAACCTCCTACTTTTCACTCTAAATGTCTGTTGTATTCTTCAATATCATGAAATCAACATCTAGTTTCTTATGTTAAAAGGGATAACATACATATTGTCACAAAGGTAAAATAAAAAAGGTTGGATGCATCATGGCAAGCAGCAGTGGCTATCTAGAAAGTGACCCAAAAATTCCTGTGGTAGATATTTGGACATCAAATTGAAGTCCAAACAGATAACAGCTTTGAACAACAGAGAATTTGGACAGTTTTTCATTCTTTAAACAGCACCACTTTCTGTGAGTAATGATAGCTGTATAAATATTTCAATCAGGCATTGACCAGCAACAAGTTAAAATATAATTTGTTTTGATTGGAATATATGTTCTTTCAAGATAAAATACATTTCTAAATATGTCTGATTTAATCATTAAAAGAATCTGCAATCCACTTTTGAGTTGAGACACAAAGGAAGAAGGCTAATAATTTCTGTTGTTCACAGTGATACAAAAGTAATAAACTATTGAACAATAATTGCAAAGTCTTCCATTAGAAAGGGAGGAGCTTTGTTACACCAATATAAAGCTGGGAACATACAGTCTTAAAGGTACAGTCCAATGTTTGTCGGGTGTAATGATGAATTGTTTATGAACTGGGTACCCAGTGACATCTATACTGAATATACTGAATTACAGCATGCAAATAATGGATGAAGTTCTGAGGGTTGGTGTGGACTGGTTGAGCCAAAGGGCCTGTTTCCACACTGTAGGAAATCTAATAATCTAATCTAATAATAGATGATACCAAGAATA
Source organism: Hemiscyllium ocellatum (assembly GCF_020745735.1). NCBI lineage: Eukaryota > Metazoa > Chordata > Chondrichthyes > Orectolobiformes > Hemiscylliidae > Hemiscyllium > Hemiscyllium ocellatum. The sequence goes on along the minus strand of NC_083417.1, from coordinate 17,723,404 downwards.
GAGATCAGAAAATCAGTCCAGCCATTGACAAGGAGGGATTTCACTAAATTAAAGTGCTTGTTTTTTTTTGTAGATGACCAAAAGTTTCCAGAAAGGATCTAGCAAATTCTTGAAGACCAGAGATGAGTCTATTGACCAGTTTGCTGGGAGATGCTGCAACTAAGGGCATGAATGTGACTTTTCTGAAGAGTTAGTAATTGCTTCTACATCAATTAATGTCTTTAGGAAGAATCTTTTGGGCAAGAAAAAGGGTTATGTCAATGACATATAATCTGAGAATGGATGTACCAACAAAATTATAATAGCAGGCCAACAACAATTACATGCTTTAGGTGCAGCCAACACTATTATTATGATCAGTGAAGTGCACTGAACCAACAAGGTGTGTAACAGATGTGATTGGTTGTACCTACCGAAAAGCTATCCAGACTTACTGAATATCTTAAAGCATGTGGTACCAAGGAAGATTGGGTACACATATCCAGGAAATCCAATTCTAAAGACCAAGCCAGACTCCAGAACAATGTAAAGCTGATCAACAAGATGGTCCAACACCACAACACTGGCAGGATGGAAGTTCAATGAAGTTCAGAATCAACGAAGCAAAGACAAAGTTCAGAGGCTGACAAAGCTTTCCATATTATAAGTCTCACATACAATCTTAACAGTGTAAGACAATCAAAAGGTTTTACAAATATAAATGTTACACATCCTAAGAAAGCAAGGCGGCAATCACTAAAAGTTAAAATCAATTCAGGAGCTGGGGTCAACATATTGCCCCTACATGTCCTGAATGACATGCCTCAGCAAGTGGCACCCAAGGGTAGGGCCATCTCATAATGTGTAACAGACCACCAATTCAGTGCATTAGCAGAATCACACCACGTGCCAGTAAACAATCTCTTCTTGGCTTCCTGAATTTTTTTACTAGGTAAAGGCAAGAATCCAGCAGTAGCAGGATTATCAGTATGGACAGTATGTCACAATTCATGAGATAATCAAACTATATTCACTGAATGGTATAGGCCACACTTGATGAAATCATAACATTCAAAATTTTCTCCAGGGATATGACTTTGAATTGAGATATAAGCCAGGTACCAGGATGATTACATCTGACAAATGGGACAGGCTACCCCAACTACACAATGACCAAAATATTCTTCTTCATGTCCAATGATGCTCTTGATAATAAAGTTGAAGATGTTTTTGAAGTTGGTCTGTTACTCCTTGTCCAGAGCCTAGTGTGAAAAATGCCAATTAGCATCTGCTGGAGATGAACAATGACAAGATTAAAAAAGGTCATGAACCAGAGAAGGCCCAATGGTATTAAAGATTTACCTAAGAAGATTCATTCATCTTGGCCAGAGAGAGATGAATTTAGTGCATCACAATAAGTCATTTTAAAGAGCAAACCAATCCGAATACCAAAAGCATTATGTTAGGGTATCATAGCTATATCAAACCAGAGGCACATGGGCACTGAATGCACAAGACAATGAGCATATGAGTCTACATACTGGGTAAAGATGGATCAGGATATTCAGCAACAAATGAATGCATGTAAGGTATACCAGAGGTATCAATTCCAGCTGCTATGGGACTTTCTACAAACACACAACATTCCCCAGCGTTTCTTGAACAAGAGTAGCAACAGACCTGTACACAGCACTCAGGGCAGGTTACATCCTTGTGATGGATTACTTCTCAAATTTCTCGTTGCTTGATGATGTAGCAACACTATGAATGCAGCCATCACTGAAACATTGTCAGTCTATTCAGTAGACGTGTACTAAATGGAGAGTGCCCTCTATCACATCAGCACTGTGCTGTCCATGCTCAAATGTATCTAGAAGAGCAAATGTATCTAGCATACCAACCAATCAACTTTGAAGTGTCAAAGAACAAAGCAAGTTTTTTATACTGCATTGCTGCATTTTCATGCAACACTAATGCAGACCAATATATGGCACACAAGTCATGCAGAAAGAAAGTGAGAAAGAGCATTCCAATAATGATAATTGTGTGTGATATTGCTTGAAAGAAGCCAGCAGGAAGGCAACAAAATTGTCAAGCAAGTGCAATGTTGAGCAACATGGGCCTTGTCACATAAGTGTATGATCAATATAATGAACATTAGTCTCGTAAACTCTGTTTTATCAATTTGTAGGATTATCAAACTGCCAACACATACCAGTGTATATATATTTTTGGAATCATGTTTTATCTTTGCAAAAAACAGGATGCACTGTTGTGTCTCCTGACCAATATGTAAGCGGAGCTTTACAGGACATGCTCATGAATGGCATCACTTTAACATAGAATAACTGTAACATGCGATCTGATGGTATAACGGTCTCATAAGCCCTTGGGATCACTTGAAGTAGGGCACACTAGTAGAAGCATATTTCTCATTGTAACTTCACAGCATAGCATTAGCCTAGATGCTTATATGCCTGTGAATGTAATGCCTGCAAAAAACAGCTAATTACAATGAATGTCTGTTGATTCTTCAGTTCCATAATATCCACGTCCAGCTTCTAATTTCACAAGGGATAACATAACTATTGCCTCATCAGGTAAAATACCTTGTTGGAGGCAAACCCCATATCAGTAGTAGTTACAATGTTTATGAATTTTGGGAAAGCAATTGAAAATGTCTCAGAAAACTTGCCAGAAATATTCCAGTGCATGACTTAAGAGGAAATATAACAATGTTAAAACTTGGTTGACAGACAGGAAACAAGAGTATATGGAAGTTACACAAACTGGAGATGGATTAAAACTGGTGTATCAGATAACATTCCACCCTCCCCACCACTCCCTGCCCCCCCCCCCACCCCCCCACCCCCAGCCCCCACCACCAATCTAGCTCGATAGAAGCAATCTTACTCCTACTGTAGCTAAGATCAGCCATCTCAACACAGATTTTCAACTGAATTTAGGCCTTTCCGAGTGTGTATGACTCAATAGTTTAGCATCTGGAACATTTACCTTCGAGACATTGAGTCAGTTAGCTGGGGAATTCAATAATGAGTTACATTATCGAGAATCAGAAATAAAAGCAGACTTGAGAGATTCAGTTAATAGTATTTACAAAAGTGAGCCATACAAACTGCAAGGTGAGATATCCCTTTTTGCAGTATTTGATGAGCAGTTTCATTTCGATAGGGTTAGGTATTGAAAATCAAAGTATCCCATTCATTTCTGCTTAAACTTAGCCTATATTGGCACTATTGTAGTGAGATTCAAGGACATAGGTATTCATACATGATACATACAAATTTATAATAATAGGCAATATAGTTCAATATTAATATCTTTAATTCCCAATATCTCTCCAAATTGATTTTCTGAAGGCAGGAAAGAAGCTGGCAATCTGTTTGTTCACTTTATGCTCTTTGCTATTCACATTTTGTCAAAATAAAACGGGAAGACGTAACCTTTGCTCTGCACTTTCCCACCATATGAAAAGCAGTCGGAACGGGACTTTAATTTGAATGGCGAGGCACTGTTGTTCACAGCATTCTAATTTAGTAACTGTGCATAGTTACTGAACGACTAAGGACCTGAAGGAAGCAGCTCCTAACTGTGGCTGCACGCAATGAACAAATTGATGGTTAAATGTTTTTTTCCTGTTCAGTGTGACGCCCTCCATCACTCTGTCAAGAACTTCCAGAGATCTAATAATGAATGTGCATACATCTGTTTACAGACAATTATGTGCTAACTTATGTTTTCTCTGGTGCCTGTTCCTAAAATTTGAATGGACATTCTGCAATGGCAGTAATAGCTTGCACAAGCAATGTACTTTAATCTTCCAAAAATGACATTTCAGAACATAAAAACTTATTGTCTATTTTTTCTTTAAGCCACTGGTTTCCCACTCACTATCAATGAACATTTTAATATTTTTCAGTGTCTGGATTTGGGCACCTATCATGTTTAGTCATCACAAAATTGAGACAGGGAAAAGTGGAAGTATTATATAATAGTGTTTTGTTAGAAAATTAAGGTTACTTAAAATTCAAGGAAAGGGAAAGCAAAGTGTAAAACTGCAAGAAGAGAGGATATGTCATGGGCGGCAGTAAGATATGATGAATATCTTCACATGCAAACAGAACGGACAAGTCGCTGCCTCTTGCCAATCTCATAAGTGGAGATATTTATAACTTGCTGCTTGTCATCACATGTTTTGTTTGTGCCTTTTCTTTTAATCACCAATTTCATGAAATTCAGAACACAGAAGATAGTTGTGAGCCAATCATATAATGAAATGGAACTTACAGCTGGCAAAATTTGTGATTCAAGAATTACATCGTGAGCACATATGGCTAGAACTTTGTAGGCATGAGTGCAATCACACAATGCTTACAACACAAATGGAGGCCATTTGACCCATTGTGTCTATGCCAGCTCTCTGAAATTGTGTTTCACCAAGTGCCACTCCTTTTCCCAATTCTTTCCATTTCAGTTAAAGATCTTATACTGTTTTGGAAACTACAATTCATTCTACATTCACCACACTCTCAAGCAATGCCTACCAAAACCTAACCCATTGTTACATCGAAATATAACCTCATGGTGTTGGTGCTTCCATTGCCAATTACCATAAGTCTGGGCCCTCTGTTTGTTACTCCTTGCAATTAAAGAAATTGTTTCTCCCTGTCTTTTCTGTCTAGACCCCCTCATGGTTTTCAATATCTCTATCAAATCTTCTTGCAATCTTCTCTTCTCCAAGGAGAGTAGTCCCAATTTCTTCAGCCTATATACGCTACTGAAGTTCCTCATCCCTGGAACTATTCTTTGTCAATCTTTTCTTTGCCCTCTCTTTGTCACACTTCCTAAAGTGTGACATGTAAATATAATGCTTTGTGTCATTGGGATTAGGCACCATAGTGTAGATATTGTTACATCCTTGAATCATGTGAATCTTTTCCATGTCTGCACTTTTTAAGTTTCTGTTTCTTTTTGCTAGCCCTGCTTTTCCGGGAATGGGTTTATCTTTTAATTATTTATGTTTTTCTCAAAATAATTAATATTTTTTTCACTTGTCTTTTCTTTTAAGACAGAGGATTCTGTGGAATGCACTGCCAGAATTAATGACCGAGGCAAAGGACCAGTTCAAGATTTAAGAATAGAATCTGTCAATGGTTGACGAAGAAGGCGATACAGGTAAGTAAGATATGGGGTAGATACAGCAAAACTGCCCCTCTGGTGGGTAAATACCAACACACATACTGGACACAAAATGTCAATTCTTATTTTTCTCATCACCAACCTGCTGAATTGCTCTAGCACTTTCTGTTTTTATTTCACACCTCCAACATCTACAACTTTATTTGAGTTTAATAACTGTACATTTTAATGGGCTGTAATACAAATCTATTGGGGATGTGGATCTTTCAGTATCACATTATCCATGCTTACTTTCTTATGTTACAAGGAATAACATAACCTGTTCTACAGGATATAAAGTACCCTGCTGGGGACAAAACCCATATGAAGGGAGTGAGTGGAGTTGGCAAAGGAGGGCAGTTCCCCTGAGGGGGTCCCTAAGGGTGTGGCAGCTGAGCTGGAAAAAGTTCAGTGACCTTACATGGTTAGTCAGTGCATCTTCACATGGCTTTGTCTACCATAGTACAACCAGTATCTCATAATATTCAATGCACCACACCTCAACACTAATCCAATTCCTCATATTCAGAATTCACACTGAGCATTCTGATGCTATGCCTCAGCAACATTAATCTTCTGGTGATGTCAGTCCAAAACTAACATGTCCCTGCCTTTGCCTACCTCCAGTTATTCTACTATGGCAGCCATATCATACAAACACAATGTAACACAATCAAAGATAGTCTGCCCCTTGATCCAAGACATTTTGCCATTTATCTAACAGGACAAGGATGCCCATACCAAATGGGAGTAGCAGAAAATTGGCAGGGGATTGGCACAACTTCATCCACTCAGACCACTGGTGAAGGTGGTGTGCATCAAGGTGTGGGTTGAGACAGAGCTATAGTGTCCTGCATTGCTAAAACCATCTGAGATGATGTTATGATACTACTGTATACCCTTCTCAACTCCCTCCTTACCCTTGTCTGACATGCACTCTAAACTGCAGATGGTGTGACAATGGTCCTCTTGCTTTGTACCCTCACCCTGCTTTCATTTCACCTCCACACTCCCTTTCTGTTTCTGTGTCTTCAGATAGTAAAGATGGCTATCTGCTCAACCACAGAAGTCTTGGGAAGAGGAGAGAGAGTGATCTTACTTGAGTGAAGAAGCAGCCAGCAACTGTGGAGAGAACAAAGGAGTTAACATGACTAATATTCACATTCTAGGAGAAAGTGAGGACTGCAGATGCTGGAGATCAGAGCTGAAAATGTGTTGCTGGAAAAGCGCATCTGCTCAGGCAGCATCCAAGGAGCAGGAGAATCGATGAGTCCTTGTTCAGGGTTCCTGAAGAAGGGCTCATGTCGAAACATTGATTCTCCTGCTCCTTGGATGCTGCCTGACCTGTTGCACTTTTCCAGCAACACATTTTCATCAGTAATGTTCACATTCTGCCTGAACTGCTGAGTATTTTTGGCAATTTTTGTGTTTGTTTCAGATTTTCAGCATCTGTTGCTTTTGTGTGTGTGTCAGTAGGAACTCTCTTGATCTGACCCACGCAGACACCGTTTCAATTACTGGCACTGCAGAATCTTCAGGAAACCAGAGGAGGGTAATGTATTGGGATCTGCAGGTGGAGACTTACTGGGCTCAAACCAGCTTTAGGCAGGGAAGTAGAAAGGCAATTTGTATACCTGCTCCTCATGAGAGTGAGGTCTCAGTAGAATTCCGCTACAGGAGATTCAGATGAGGATACACTTCAGAGCAACAGTGGTATACAGTGTACAGTAGTGGTCTTTGTACATATGGAAGGATGTCAATATATTGGAAGCAGTTCAGAAAAGATTTATGAGACCAACACCTGGAGTGAACAGATTGCCTTATGATGAAAGGCTAGACAGGCTCGGCCTGTATCTTCTAGAGTTTAGAAGAGTCAGAGGTGACTTAATTGAAACATATACAATCCCAAGAAGAATTTATCAGGTGGACATTAAATGTTTCGTCTTGCAGGAGAATCTAAACCTGGGGTCGCAGGGGAAAATAAAAGCTCATCCTTTTAAGACACAGATAAGATAAAACAAAATCTCTCAGAGAGTTGAAAGTCTTTGGAATTCCCTTCCTCAAAGGACAGTGGATGTAGAATCTTTAAAAATTTTAAGGCAGAAGTAGATAGATTCTCAAGTAACAAGGGGTGAAAGATTATCTGGAGGTGGGGGTGGGGGGGTGGGGAGGGAGTATGTGCAGGGGGAAGGGTGTGGAGGGTATGCGGGGATGTAGATTTGAGGTCACAATCAGATCAGCCAAGGTCCCAATGAATGGCAGAGCAGGCTCAAAGGGCCGAATGGCCTACCATTGTTTCTGTGCTCAAGTTCAACAGTGGCAGGTAGGGAAGGAAGTGGGGAGGCAATAAGGCCTATTGGAGAACAGTAGTGAAACTTTATGCCAAGGCAGGCAGCCTTCTCGTAAAATCCCGGGGATGATCCAGGAATGAGGTAATGTCTACTGGCCTGCCTCCAATTCCTGTGCAGTAAGTGGGGGCCACCACTGCCTCAGTGTGCAGTGGAAGTTCAAATAACGTTTATGAAACTCAGCTATCATCCTGCAGGCACTGACTGCCACCATCATGGTTGAGGATCTCAGTGTCCAAAGGGGCATTTTGGCTCTCACCACAGTCAAACAGTCATTGCTCCAGAGGATTAGGAGAATGCTGAGATACCAGCCTAGAGGAGGAGTAGTGCCACCATGAAGCAGATGATTGTGGGCTCCCACCAATACCACTCTGCCAGTGCCTCTGCTGTTAGCTCTCAACCAGCTAGTCAGCCTAGACTGCTGCTGCCCTAGTTATGGTAGCACAGTCAACAAAGAGGGGCTCTCAAGGCCCAAAATTGCTCAATGACTATCTGTAAGATCAGCTCCAGTATTGTCCCCTGAAAGTTAGCAGCCTTCCATCAGTCACTGCAATAGCAACTGCATATCAGCAACAGGCAGAAACAGCCATAGACAGGAACCAAGAGGATGAACAGGGTTGAATAGTTCATTTCTGTTTGTATCATTCGATGTGTTGTCGGATAAAGATACTAATGAGAATAATGTTTTGGAGGCTTTTGTTGTTGGATGGTAGCCAACAGGACTCTGTGATGGGGTGTCTCAGAGTCAAGTGGAGATAATAGGAAACATACATCAGAAAAATCATTGGTGGGACATTTTGTGGAGAGCTCTCTTCCTCTGAGTTTACAGAGTCCTTCAGACAATACCACTGAGTGGCCTCGTTCTAATTTTAATTTTATGTTCCTTTTGTTCTGGACTCACTCACCAGAAGAAATTGTTTTTTCTCTATCCACCCTAACAACTGTTTTAATTGTCTTAAACATTGCAATTAAATTATCCCTTAATGTGTTACACACAATAACACATATAGGCTGTCCTGATATTCTAGACCTTCAGGTCCCAGTATGACCTCGGTGAACCTATTCTTCCAGCCAATGTGTCCTTTTGACTGAACTCTTGTTAAAACACTGTGCACACTCACACATACTGAATTAGCTGGAGGGCCTCACCATCCAGAACAGGGCCCAGTACATGGCTTAGAATGTGAATCGTAAGGGTTTGAATACTAAATAGGTTCTCAAACACCAGTTTGTGATTGCAATTGCAACAAAAGCACATTCTTAGAAAATGATACACTAACCAGAATTGGTCTCCTCAGTCAATCAAATGGCCAGTGTTTGATAAAAGCAGCCACTAATGTAAAATAAAGTGCAATCATATGGTTCATTTGACTGATGCAATTGACAGGAAAATAAAGAAAAAAATTAATGCATAACATATGTATTTGAGTCCAGCTTGAGCACTGGTTTTAAGACTGAATGCTGAATGCACAGTACCAGTTAATAAAGCAAGTAACAATTTTTTGTTCTTCTCTGAAAGGAAATATTGCATGCAAAGAAAACATTTATTCATATAAGGAAGTGCCCCTGTAAAAGAGGAAGTGTTAGTGGCATTCCTTAGTTTTAGGAGTAAACTAGTTAGTAGGTGTGTTTACTACAAGGACACATTCAAAATCAGGAGTAGATAATTCAGACACTCAAGCCTGTCCTTCACTCTAATAGCTCAAAGCCGATTTACAGTTTAACTCCATTTGCTCCCTTTCTACATCTCTTCATACCCTTACCTTACAAAACTTTTGTCAACTTCAGCATTGAAAATCTTAACTGACCACTCCCCACCTCAGCACTTTTACAGAGGACAGAGTTTCAGACTTTCCCTTCCTCTCCTCATCGAAACAGAAGAGTCCTGATTTCACTCCTAAATGGTCAAATCCTAATTGTACAACTGTGGAGTAGACCAAAAGACAAGATTTTCATCACATCACACTTGCGCATTAGGATGCAGGGCTAGCATATTTTCACAGTGTGGAGGTTTCATGGTTGTAATTTATCATTTTGCAGTGCGTTCTGAGCTTTTCAAAACTGCCCACGGGGACAATTATTCAAAGTGGAGACGGCTGGCTTGTGAAATGTTAAAAGAAGAGTGAGGAAAATGCTGAAGAAAAACATACACTCTGTGAGCTGGAACTTATTGTCTATGATTGCTGTTGACAGCCCTTGTGATAATATAAAATTGGCAGGAAGAGGTTGCGAAGACATACCCAGAGACTGATGGCAAGACTTTCACTGGCAGTGTGCAGCAGTACAACTTCTGATTTTTCTTTTTGTTATTCCTTTTTGTTTTGTACAAAAAGAAAACAAACCTTTGAGCAGAATATCTGGAATCAAGGTTTTCTACTCTGCCTCCAGCGATCCTTAATAGAGGAATTGTAAGGTACTAATAATGATTCCTCTCATGAAAATAATGGATGAAAGTTTACATGAATATGATTTTAAATCCACATTAAGACTAGCAAACTACTCTGATCAGAACTGTACATTTGCTTTTTGCTGTGCTCCAGACTACACCGCAGGATAACTTGTTTCCTTTTCATTAACTACATGATATCGCATCCATTATTATGGGCATAGTTCTACATGTTACACAACACTTCAGCAATTGTCAGGATAAGGCTGCAAAGGTATCTCTGCCTCTCTCTGCTACTTATTGTGGCTTTACTCCTGAGGTGCCTGCAACCCTCCAATACAGGGGGGAACAGATTGGAAGGTGGGGTTGAGTCAGACAAACAGCCGTGATCATATTCAATTGAGAAACATCCTTGGAGGACCATAAGGTCAACTCCCGCGCCAATTTCTTACATTCTTAAGGATGAGCTCCACAAATGTCATAAACTATTAGTTAAGCTTCTAGTTTATTCAATCTAGCAGTGCACTTGGTGTGTGGCTTTAAACAAAGTATACTAGGCTTTGTGGGATGGTGTCAAAAGATAGTAGTGACATAGCAAACCATCAACATCTCTTGGTTTTGGTTTCCATTGTAAAGTACAAAGGAATAGTCAACCACTGTACATTTGATATCATCAGACAAAGTCAATTTATGACATTGTGCTTTTAAAATTAAGTACAGTAAACCAATACTGCATTCTAATTCAATATTTATTTTTAGGATCTGTTTCAACCCATTGGATACCTGTTTGCACTAAATTTATCATATCATTAGGCAATTTTGTTACCAGAGAGATATTGCTGGGACCTTCAATTCAGCTAAAAGGATATTGTTGTCATCTGTTGTTTCACACTCGCCAAAGGCACAGCCTAAAGATCATAACAAATAGCAGCAGCAGTAGGCCATTTAGTCTATCGAGCCACTTTCATCATCAATAAGATCATGGATAATCTGATCATGGCCTGAACTCCACTTTCCTGCCTGTAGCACCATCCCTGCCCCATCAAACTTTTAATTTCTTTTATAGATTAAAAGTCAGCCTTGAGTGTATTCAATGACCAGGCCTCCAGCGCTTTTGGTCAACAGAGACTGACAATGCCTGAGAGAAGAAGATCCTCCTTATCTCCATCTTTGATGGGAGATCCTTCAATCCTGGATTCCCCCAAGAGGGGAAACAACCTATCAGCAATTAACTTGTCAAGAGCCTAAAAATTTTATGTTTCTATCAAATTACCCCTCATTCCTCTAAACTCCAATTAATATGGGCCAAAATGGTTTATGTTTTCCTCATAAGACAATCCTTTTCTCCCAAGAATCAGTTAAGTGAAATTTCTCTGAATTGATTCCAATACAGATTCCTCTTCTCAAGTAAAGCAGTATGGTACAAACTCATCAATGATCTGTACAGTCAAAGCAAGACTTTAAGTGTATTGAATGGTTTTAAATAGGATAGAGTACCTTTAAATGGTGCTCCAGAAGTCCAGGCATTCAACAAAGCAGTTAGTGCTGCAGCCATGTAAATGAATAGGCAGCAGGAAATTTGCAGTCTGGCTGTATCCAATGCAATAGGTTAATTGTGCTTTGAGATCTCCATTTTAAAAGCTATCAAATTTAGACTTACATCAACAATCCAGGCCTTGGAGGAACAGGGAACAGGGGGAAAATTGTTTTGCACTCTGAGTCCCACCAAATCTTATAACATAGAACATAAAACGTTACAGCACAGCACAGGCCCTTCGGCCCTCGATTTTGCGCCGACCTGTGAAATTAATCTGGTGCCTGTCAAACCTACACCGTTACATTAGTATCCATATGTATGTCCAATGCCTTCTGAATTTATATTCCTCACCTTGTCATTTTAAAATGGAGACTTCCATGAACCTCTCAAAAAAAGAATATGCATGAAAGACATTATTGGAGAATGGCCATTGGTACAATCTTTTATGACGATCTCTGCATCAGTGTCACTTCAACCATGACTACTTAGTGGTTGTCAAAGGCATGTGAGGGGAGGAGTAAATAAACCAAAGAAGAAATGGTAAAACACAAGAGAAGAAATTCAAAAAGAAGAAATAGCCAACAGTAAATTAAATGACAAGAGAAAATTAACATAATTCAGAGAAAGAAAAATAGAATCTGAAAGAATTAAATAACCATGAAGTGGAAATGCAGGAAGAAAGCTATGACAAATTAAAAAACTGAAATGATAAATAAAACTTTTTTTTTGTATTGTTTGGGCACTGGTGAGACTACAGAGCCAAGCAATTGAAAGTAAAGAGCGTTGAATTTATTTACAGTAAAGTGATCTTATCCTGAGCATTAAATCACGTGAATTAGGTTGTATTCAGGATCTTTATATTGACTTTTAATGGAAACAATTAGTCAGTGATGCCAATAAAAACAATTTGACTGCCAGTAAATTCACAGGAAAAGTCCATTTGATTTACTCAGATGAACACTTTCCTCGCAATGCATTGCCATACCTCATAAACTTCTTTACTTTGGATCAGTGGTAGTGCTGCAGGTAATTGATTCCATCTTTTGACCTTTTACTTAGTGGTCATTGCAGTTAATAAATCACATAAAGACACCAGCTTTGACAATGCAGCACTCTTTCAGTACTGCATTGGAGTGTCAACCTAGCTTATTTCCAGAATTTATAAGCTCCTGGCTCAGGTGAGAACACAGTCAACTAAACCAAACTGACATCTCACTTTATCTGTTCAACTTTCTTCAAAAATGTAGCATAATGGGTTTAGGTAACTTCATGAAAATTTCAAAGAGCAATTTTAAAATGTAATACTTATTTTAATTTGTAGATTGCAAATACTAAGAACCCAATGTATTTTTTTATATGTTCAGAATATCTCTGAAATATAGATGCATGGTAGCAATTTTTGATAGATATTTGTCAATCTTAATGCAATATTAAAACTGTATCAATCCACATGCACGGAATCAAGTCTCCACCCCTACTCTGATGTTGACCTTGCTGTGTCTGGCCATCTACACTGCTCTAATGAGATTCACTGAAAACTTGAGGAACAGAATTTCATTTTATCAATACGCAATTTACAGCCTTTTGAATGTAACATTGAGTTCAGCAACTTCAGTCTATGTAAACAGCACTTCCATTTTCATTGACAGCAGATTTTAATAATGATTCTGTTCTTTTATTCCCAATTTACAGCCAGCTTCTGTTCTTACTTTTCTCAGTAGAATCCCTCCAGCCCCTCAACCCAACAAGCCCACATCAATCCTCTGAAGAGTAAACCAACCAAACCCGTTTCCCTACCCTATTATCCTATAATTACCCCTGACTAACGCACCTAACCTACACACCCCCGAACACTACGGGCGATTTAGCATGGCCAATTCACCTGGCCTGCACATCTTTGGATTGTGGAAGGAAGCCCACACAGACATAGGGAGAATGTGCAAACTCCACACAGACAGTTGCCCAAGGCTGGAATTGAACCCAGGTTTCTGATGCTGTGAGGCAGCAGCGCTAACCACCGAGCCACCATGCCATCTCATTGAGTCATATAGTCACAGCGGCTTACAGCATGGAAGCAGGACCTTCAGCCCAATTTGTCCTTGCTGCTCAGTTTTTTCAATTAATTTAGTCTAATTTGCCTCCATTTCATCTGTATCCTTCCCTACCTAGCCTGTCCTTGTATCTGTCCAAATGTTTCTTAAATGACAAAATTGTACTCACCTCAATTATTTCTGGCAGCCTGGTCCAGATACTCATTACCCTCTCTGTGAAAAAATTGCTCCTCTGGATCCTTTTATATCTCTCTCCACTCATCTTAAATCTATGTCCTCTAGTTTTAGATGGCTCTACCATTGGGAAAAGCTGTTGGCTATCTACCTTATCTATGCCTCTCATGATTTTATTGACCTCTACAAGATCACCCCTCAGGTCACTATGCCCTAGGGAAAAAAGTCCCAGCCTATCTAGCTTCTCCTAATAATTCAAAACTTCCAGTCAGGTAGCATCTTAGTAAATCTTTTCTGCACTCTGTCTAGTTTAGTTATATCCTTTCTATAACAGAGTGACCAAACTGCATGCAGTACTCCAAATGTGGCCTTACCAACATCTTGCAACAAGATGTCCCAACTCCTATATTTATATTGCTATTCTGCATTCCCTTGCACCCACAACTTTTTGACCATTTAATCTCTCCTTCCTTTCACCCAGAACAAACCTCCATTGTAGTTCTTAAATTCCACTCCCCTCCTCCCTGTATCTGTACTTGAATCAAACCTGTGCATCTCTGAATGTTTCCACTTCTGACAATCATTGGTGTGAAAAATTGTACTTTTCTGCACAGATTTTGCCTGACCAGCTGAGCATTTCCAACCTTTCTGATCTTAACTGCAGATTTCCACCATCTGCCTTATCTTGCTTTTGATTGACTTGGCATTTTATCCTGGTAAGTAGTCAGCATTTGGTGTAACAATCCTTGTTGCTAAAAAAAATGCTGTGATTAACCAGTTTGACAGCCTGCAAACAATCCAAAAGTAAATACTGCCAATGCTGAAAATCTGAAATAATTTAGAAACTGTTGGAAACAGGTGACAGGTCTGACAGCCTCTGTGGAAGGAGGAGGGGGGTTGGATTTCATAGATACTCTCACTCTAGCCTTTTCATCTAAAGAGTCCTGTAGGAACCCATCCAGGACATAGAACATCAAACAATACAACGCAGAACAGGCCCTTTGGCCCTCGATGATGCACTGAACTGTGAACTAATCTAACCCATCCCCCTAAGCTATCCTAACATCATCCATGTGCTTATCCAAGGATTGTTTAAATCTCCCTAATGTGGCTGAATTAACTACATTGGCAGGCAGGGCATTCCAAGCCCTTACTACTCTCTGAGTAAAGAACCTGTCTCTGACATCTGTCTTAAATCTATCACCCCTCAATTTATAGCTGTGCCCCCTCGTACAAGCTGACGTCATCATCCTAGAAAAAAGACTTCCATCCTCTGATCATCTAGTATGTCTCTAGATGATGTCTGCCTTGCTTCAATTCAGCACTGGAAGCAGAATAATTTGCTCAATGGTTTTATTGGGAAAGCTGCCACCTATCCATCAGTCAGTATTTCTATCATCCCATCTGGTCTAACAGAAGCCACTGTTCAGGGTACAAGCTGTCCCACAACAGTTAAGGTTGACCCTGAGGATCATGGCAAAGGTTGTGAGTGTGGGCTTGTGTGGTGCTCGTGGAAATAGTATGTTCAAGTAGTCAAAGAGGAGGTTTAAAGAAGGCCATGGCTTTTAGGTGGTACCTCTCATTCGGCCACCAAAGGAGGATTCCACCGCCCACATCTTCTTGCCTGATACCAGCCTACAAGACTCAAGATGCCAGGCTTCCAGAATATCTTGGACCCCTGTGCCACAAATAAAATACTTGCAGCAGACAGGATAGGGCCTTTAACTAACTGTTAGTTGGCTACTTCTGGACATCAATAAACCCAGTGAAGACCAGACTACCTGACACTTCAGCTGCCTCTCATTTCATACAGGTTGGAAATAGGTAAATAACGAGAAGGATAGCTACCCTTTAAATTTTACATTAATGCTGCCTTCACATCAGCCCATGGGGAAAGATATAACCTTTTTACTGAGATAAGGAGAAACCTCTTCAGCCAGAGAGTAGTGAATCTATGGAATTCATTGCAGCAGGAGGCTGTAGAGGCCAGTTCATTGAGTATGTTTAATATGGAGCTAGATAGGTTCTCGATTGTCATGGGGATCAAGGGTTATGGGGAGATAGCGAGGGAATGGGGTTGAGAAACTTATCATAGAGTAAAAAATGAGGTCTGCAGATGCTGGAGATCACAGCTGCAAATGTGTTGCTGGTCAAAGCACAGCAGGCCAGGCAGCATCTCAGGAATAGAGAATTCGACGTTTCGAGCATAAGCCCTTCTCGAAACGTCAAATTCTCTATTCCTGAGATGCTGCCTGGCCTGCTGTGCTTTGACCAGCAACACATTTGCAGCTGAGAAACTTATCAGCCATGATTGAATGACAGTAGACAGGCAGGAGGCTGGAAGGAGCCAGGCAACATCAGGAGGTGGAGAAGTCAACCTTCTTCAGGACTCAAGGGTTACACCTGAAACATCAACTTCTCCACCCCCTGATGCTGCCTGGCTTGCTGTGTTTTTCCGGTCTCTTGCTTGTCTATTTTGGATTGCAGCATCTGCAGTTTTTCTTTTGTCTCTAACCATGATTGAATGATGGAGCCAACTCAATGGGCTGAATGGCCTGTCTTCTGCTCCTATGTCTTATGGTCTTATGTCCCTGTGGATCTCGCCCACATAGCTAATAAATACCTGGAAATAAAATTTGAGTATGGCTATTTGTTCAATTCATTTGATGCATCTTTCCTCTAGCAAGAATATATTTTGCCTGACACATTAATAAGAAGAGTTGCATTTTATTGGTACATTCTCAATAGATAATTAAGCGAGCTTGAGCACCCTTTCATTTTTTTTAATTGGATCATTGATTTTTTTTGCATAAATTACCAACAATGTTTCTTATTATTAAGATCACTGTCAGATTTACACTTCTAACCTGTATTGTATTCCATTTCCAATCCACCATTTTGAGGTGTCGAACATAGGAGTTAATTAAATTATCTTCTCCATTCAAAAGGAAGTATCCAACCATAATGTTCATGATCAAGTGACCCAATTGAAAAATGCATAATTAATCCACTGGACAAATATTAATTGAAGTGTAATTCAAAAGTATAATTTGGAAGTAAATTCCTAGCATTGGTATTCATGATTCCAGAGTCAGAGTTCTTGTCTTTACTTGGATTTTAACATTGACCTATTTGCTTGAAATCATCAAACACATTTCTAAATTTTTTCTGGTTTTAAGTTTTTTACTATCAGGGTTACTGTATCTCAGGTCAGCTAGAATTGATGATATAAATGTTGATAGAATACAGAGGTTAGTCTGTGATGCTGATGTATATGTTAAATAAAAAGGATGGCTAGCCCATTACTGTGCTCCCCACCATTTCTCTTTACAATGGATCAGAAAAGAAACTGGGACAAATTGGTTATTTTTGGCATTTTGTTGGTTCATAACAGTACTCCTTGAAATTACTATTGTGCCTCCAATGGTCTCAATCATTCTCATATTGCCTCCAGCCATACCTTGTTCCCTCTGATTCAATTGTCACTCTTCCAAGGAACATTATTATTGTGTCGGCCACATCCTCAATTACTAGACAGTTGTTCTGAGTTAAGAGTGACAGGAATGGCATCTGTCTCCAAATTCTTGCCCTTGTCTACCAAATACCTTGCTTGTCCCAGTTTACCACCTTTTACAGAGGATATGTGACATAGAAACAACACAATTGTCTTTGTTCATATTCCATTCAACCCTGCTCATATTTTTCTCATCAAAATATGTGAATGGAACCCAATTTTCCCTCCTCTTTCATATTCATGTATGCAACATGCCTTCTACTGTTTTTTTCCACTGTGTCGGGCGAAATCCATGTGCGGCAGTGGCTCCTGGAAGCTGAAGCCAATACATTGGAACACCAATGGGAGTGCACGGAACATCCTAGTGGATAGGGAATGTTGATTATTTGCCTTGTCTTTAAATGCAATTATTTGCTTCGAATGTTCACTGTGGAAGGAAGTTTCATAGTCTAAGCACATTTTGGGTAAAATTGTTTCTTCTAAACTCCTTATAGCATTGGAATGCTTAATGATGCTTTCTATCTTTGGTTCCTAATTATGCTCTTCCCCACAAAAGAAAACATTCTCTCTGCATGCACTTTCTGCATAACCTTTCATAATTCAAAATACTTCAATGATTTACCCCTCACCCTTTGTATTTTAAAGAGAAAGGAGACACCCAGCCTGTCAGTCGCTTCCAGACATATGCATGCTCCCCCAATCTCGCATCACTGCTCTTTGAACAATCCCCTCTGATGTACTCTGGGCTGAACAACCCTCCTCCCCCAACCTATTAATGGCAGAACCATCAGCTATGAAAGCACTTTTTCTCTGGAATCCTCTCCCTAAACCCTTTCACCCTACTATATCTCTTCATAAATCTGCTCAAAAACCCTTTAGTTTCATGAACAATGACCTCCTGTAAATCTTATAATTCTTAGTCACTATTTTTTCTGAATTTTTTTCCAGCTTTAAAGCAACTTGTTATACTTCACTACATTAAAGATATTGTTTGCACAATTTATTGCTGTCGTCAATCTTGACACCATCTCACCAAAATACCTTAAAAGGTGTGAAACTGGTTGTAAAGAATGATAGAATCCTGATGCAATGAAGGAGGCCAGTTGGTTCATGGTGCTTGTGCTGGTTCTTTGACTGAATTATCCAATTTCTGTCACTCATTCCACATTCACGTGAAAAGCCTCCAGGATGTAATTCTCTTTCCAAAGCTGTTACTGACTCTGCATACACCACCCTTTCGCACACTGCATTTCTGATCATAACAACTCACGGTGCAAAAAAAACTCAACTCCCTTTGCCAATTGCATTAACACTCTGCCCTCTGGTGACAGACCCTCCTGCCTGAAGAAAAAAGTTTCTTGCTATCTGCTCTATCAGAATTCCTCATAAATTTTTAGATATACTTGAAACATATTTTGAAAATATGTTAAATTGGAGCAATTACAAAGCAAAAAAAAGGAAAAATGAGGTATTTAATGGGACTGGAAAAAAAATGTCTCCTACTTGAAATAATGTTGCTCCTGTTGGTTGATTAGAGCTGACACCAACTTTATCTATTTTTGTAACTGTTGGAGGCTAATGGATACAAGAAATTTAAGAGAGAGTTTTGTGGCATGCTTAAACTATGTATGAAAATGCATAACATTAAATAAGTAATTCAATGTTCTATTCACTCCTGGGTATATTTAACGTCTGTTTTGATTGTCCTCACCAGACCTTTAATTGAAATAACATTTCACTGTAATTGCAACCTCTGTGTTCCTGTCTTTTCGCAAATAACGCCATTAATTTGCTGGGGCATCGATAGCAGACTGGAGCCAAAGGTTGACTCTGGGGTGTGGTGTGGGGGGACACATTAGCTTGATATTGCTCAGCAGGTCACAGCAACAGGATGCTGATAACATCCTGCAAGCTTCCTCCCAGTGCCTCTGTAGAAAAAAATTACTGCCCTAAGGCATACAACGGCCATCCATGCATTGCAAAAGCTACTACTGGGAGACATATGTTTAGTTGTGTCTTGGGAAAACTGTCATTATTCCACATAGCTGGCCACTTGCAGTTTTACCATTGAATGTACCAGTCCACTTATTGTGATCAGCAGTATTTAATGACAGAAATGAATGGTACATTTTAAGAAAATCAACCCTGCTTTAATTTTTCTTTTCAAAGGTGTTAATATTTTGACACCCTTAGATGTGTTCAGACTCTTTATCTTGACAATTGTTGTATGAATACATGTAGATAAAATGAAACCTACTTTTGAATGAAGATTAATTTTGAAATCAGCTTCCCTGGTGGTATATTTGTCCAGTATTCCACAAGGCCTTACAGATCGAACACACATGTTCTTTTCGAACCAATGTATATCCTTGATGCAGAATATCAGGAGCCTGGAAAATACTGATTTCCTTCATTGACACAAAGCACAGTAGGTAAGGTGCATTGTTCCTGACATTACCCAAATCTGTTTGTCAAATCATAGAGTTTTATAACAAGGGCCTTCAGCCCATTGTATTCCTGCTGGTCATCAAGCATCTATCCACTCTGATCCCATTTTTTCCGTATTTGACCCATAGCTGAGTAGTTTATGTCATTTCAAATGTTCATCTAAGTACTTCTTAAATGCTGTGATGATCCCTGCCTCTACCATCCTTTCTGACCTTGGGTTCCAGGTATTCCCACCCTCCAATTGAAAATATTTTTTCCACAAACACCCTCTATTCCTCAGCCACTTTCCTCAAATCTGTGCATCCTGATTATTGATCCCTCTTCTAAGGAGAAACTTTAAGCACTGTTCAAAACACAGTCCAAAATAACTTTGTAAGCCTCAATTAGGTTCCTCCCTCAATCTCTTCTGCTGTAAGGAAAACCTTCACCTATCTAGTCTCTCTTTATATCTGACTCAATCAACATCCCAGCCAATGTTTTCTTTTTTCCTCAACTGAGGACTCATCCACAAAGGTCAGTAGGGCACTTAGGTAATGTCCAACACACTTCCCATATTTCTGTCTTCACTCCTTCTCTCCCAGAATAACAATTTGTCCTCACTTCCTACCCTACCAATCTGTACATTCAAATGGTCATCCTCTATCATTTCCACTCCCTTCCAGGATGCCACCACCTAACAAATCTTCTCTGTCCTTGTCACCAGTCTCCAAGAAACGTTCCCTCTCCGGCACCAAGTCCACCCCAATGCAGCATCCTACCACTCTCCAATTGCATAAACCCCTGTGTTCCCTCCCCTCCAATAGTCCAAGGCCAGGTCTCTGTACATTAACACACTCAATAACCCCAAGATGAAAATGACAAAGGAATCAATATCTTAGTACTGAGTAGTTACAGGATGGGCAGTGGACTGGCCAAACATCAAGTGAATGGCCACCTTATGAAGCTGTCAATGAGATGCTGAAGCAAAGATATCTTATGGTCTCTCAGGTGGACATAAACGATCCTGTGACACAATTCAGAAAAGAACAGGGGAGTTCTTCCCAGCTTTCTGATCGACTGTCTGTCCATGATCACATTTCTATTGTGTAACCTTTTTGCATATTCTAACTGCTGTGTTTCCTACCTGAAATCAGAGACTATACTTCTAAATTGATCGTAAAGCATTTCAGAACATCTTAAGGCCATGGCATGACCTATATCAATGCAAAGGACTTTTAAGATAAAAGACTTTGTTAAATATAAGGCTTTTAATGACCAGTGGATGTTATAAAGTGACTTTCAGTTAATGAAGTCCTTTTGAAGTGTAGTCGTGCAGCTAAATTGCACCCAGGAATCTCCCATAGTCTCAGGAATATGACAATGACAGATAATGGCTGGAATTTTGTGGACTACTTCATTGCTCCACCATCATCAGGATTGGGTAAATGGTTGGGTCGGAGGGCTGAGTGTCAAACCAGGTTCCATGGCGTGGTCACTAAGTCCGCCAACTACTCACCATCATTTGCACAACTGTAAATGATTATCATCCCAGATGTTCAACCTGGGGCAGCAATGGTACCTACAACGATAGCAGAGACAGAGGATGCTCAGTTTTACCAGAACGATATCAGTGAGACGTCACTGACATGCTGACCTTGAAGAGAATTAAGTGATTGGAAATAGGGTGATCCTGTGGAATTGAGGTAAAAGATATTTCGATTGACTTATTTATTGTAATAATTGCATGTATTTATTGCAGTAAATTGCAGTGTTTTGTAATGTCTCCGCTATCCACTGTCAACTTAAAAATACAGAAAATAAACAAAGGTAGAGAATATAAAGGTAAAAAATAAAGAAATAAAGTTTAAAAAATCAACATTACAGTGCTTCTTGTTCAGTGCTCTAGGCAGGGGCTTGGGTCCAGGCTCTTCCACACCGATGCTGAGTTCAACACCAGCACAAAGCAGTCAGCCAGCCTCAAGTCCCTTCACTGTGCTGCCACCGCTGAAAATGTGTCATCATTCTTCGGTTCCAGCTTGCCTCCACCAACATCATCAATAACAAGAGGCTGCACTGCAGCAATCTCAGCAATGCAGCTGAAGCTGCGAAGTCAAACCCAGCACTTGGGCCCACCACACCAAATCAGTGCTGCCAATGTTGCCGGGTCCGGCACTGGGCCCACGCTATAAGGATAGAATGACGTAATGTTATTAAATGGCAGAGCAAGTTTAACAGACAATATGGTCTAATGCAGTCCTTATTTGTCACTAATATCCAGGGAACTATTTTAGAGTGCCCAATAATGCCAATCAATGTCATCATTGTCTTCAATCAGTGCTTTCCCAGGCAATCACAAAAACATCTTTTGAGTCATTGGTCCTAATTTTCCAAACGGTACTTGCATTTTTTTTTACACATGCCTAATTTCACCTCCGTTCAATCCAAAACATTTTTCATTTTCACTGCATTTAAGTTAGGTGAGATAACAACTGGACATAGAACTTGGACAAATGAGAGGAAATAAATTGTTTGTTGTTACAATCCTAAAGTTCCGAAGCAGCATGATGTTCCAAAATATCATGTTTTTACTTACTGTCAAAAGCCCGAGACCATTGACTTTGTCCACTGGAACATTTAAAATAATTAAAACTTTCTCTCATCTGAAGGGAGAGGTCTTCAGACATTGGTGCCTCATTTATGTAGCAGAACTCCCCATAAATTAATTTTTTATACCATTAAAGTGTTCCTTTCTTTTTTCAATGTAAAGTGTGGTCCAAGGCATGAATAACACAGCATATACAAATCAAACCCAAATGGGAAAGCAGCCAATGATACAAGTCCTTGCCCGAGTGCCAGGAGTGGTGTGAGGAAGAGAAAAGCATCCCAACCATTTTGGTTAGCATCTCGGCTGTTGATATTGTTACAATCAGATTCTGGGCCAAGTTCCCCAAGTTATTACAGTTTCAGAATGGAAACCCCAAATTGGCAAGATCCCTGGTGAGAACTGATGAACTGGCATCCTTTCATTATTCACCAACCTCCTTCACTTGATCACACAAGGGTTAATTTACAGAGAATTGCCTTCCTTGTGGATTCCTTTCTCCCAGACCAAACACATTTATGTTTTAAGATTAGATTCCCTACAGTGTGGAAACAGGCCCTTCGCTCCAACAAGACCACACCGACCCTCTGAAGAGTAACACACCCAGATTCATTTCCCTCTGACTACTGAACCTAACACTATGGACAATTTAACTTGGCCAATTCGCCTAAACTGCACATCTTTGGACTGTGGGAGGAGACTGGAGCACCCAAAGGAAACCCACACAGACATGGGGAGAACGTGTAAACTCCACACGGACAGACAGACACCCAAGGCCAGAATCAAACATGGGTCCCTGGAGCTGTGAGGCAGCAGTGCTAACCACTGAGCCACCATGCTGCCCAACAGTTTTTGTTGTGGTGTCACCACAGTCTTACCAGTCATTAGAGAGAAGTGACTAGTGATGATTTAACCTGAGGACCACCAGCAAGAGAAGAGGTTGAGAAGGAGAGTCCTTCATGGCAACCTCAAACCGGTGACGGGAATTGAACCCACGCTGTTGGTATCACACTGCTCTGTTAAGCCAACAATCCGGCCAACTGAGCTAAACCAATTCCCTGAACTAAACCAATTCCCTGAGCTTTTAAAATAAGCCAGTTTCACCGGGCTTCTTAAGCTAACAAGAAAGTAAGATTTAGTTACTAAATGTGAGAAATAATACCGCAACTCAGTTACACAGAGAGAAATGAGAAGCAGCAAACAAAAGCAAATGAAATTGAAAAATACATGGTAAGTGTCTTTAGGTCATGAAGAGTAGACAGTGGAATTTCGATAGTTACATGGTCAATTTATTTTATTCACTCATGAGATGTGAACATTGTTGGCTGGGTCAGCAATTAATTGCCCCTTCCTTTTGCCCTTGAAGATGGTGGTGAGCTGCCTTCTTCAACGACTGCAGTCAATTTGATGTGGGTAGACCCACAATGCTGTTAAAGTGAGATTTCCAAAATTTTGATTCAGCAACACTGAAGGAACAGTAAGATATTTCCAACTCAAGATGGTGAGTGACTGGGAGGGGACCTTGCAGGTGGTGGTGTTTCCATATGTTTGCTGCTCAGGTCCTTTGAGATGGGAGAGATTGTGGGTTTGGATGGTACTATCTAAGGAGTTATGATGATTTTCTGTAGTGCATTGTGTAGATGGTACACACTGCTACCTCTGAGTGTTGGTGGTGGAGGGAATGAATGTTTGTGCCTACAGTATCAATCAAACGGGCTGCTTTGTCCTCAATGGTGACATGCTCCTTGAGTGTTGTTAGAGCTACACCCATCCAGGCAAGTGGGGAGTATCCATCATGCTCCTAGCTTGCGCCTTGTAGATGGTAGACAGCCTTTGAGACATCAGGAAGTGAGTTACTCACTGCAGGATTCCTAACTACAGTACTTATATAACTAGTCCAGTTCAATTTCTCATCAATGGTAATACCCAGGGTTTTGATAATGCAGAATTCAGCAATGATGTTACCATTGAATGTCAAATGGCAGTGGTTATATTTTCTCTTGTTGGAAATGGCCATCACCTGGTGCTTGAGTGGTGTGAATATTACCTATCACTTGTTAGCCCAAGTCTGAATATTATGCAGATATTGTCGCATTTGAACATGGACATGGGCTTGAAGAGTCAAAAATAGTGCTGAACATTGTACAATCATCAGCAAACATTCCCACCTCTGATCTTAGGATGGACAGAATGTCATTAATGAAGCAGCTGAAGATGGTTGGACTTAGGACACCAACCTGAGGATATCCTGCAGAGATGACCTGGAGCTGGCCTCCAACAACCACAATCATCTTCCTATGTGCCAGACTTAAATCCAAGTTAAACTCTTTCCAATGGGCCTCCTCCATCACCAAACCCTTACCACCCAACATCTGGAGGAAGAACGCCTCATCTTCCACCTTGGGACCCTGCAACCACAGGGGGATTAATGTGGATTTCAACAGTTTCCTCATTTCCCCTTGACCCACATTATCCCAGTCCCAAGCCTCCAATTCAGCACCACCCTCCTGATCTGTCCATCACCTTTCCCATCTATCTGCTCCCCTACCTCTCCGACTTATCACCATCTCCCCCACTTTCATCTAACTATTGCATTCTCAGCTACCTTCCCCCAACCCCAGTTACTTAATGGTTCACCACCATTCATGGCTGGATGTGGCAGAATTCCAGAGCTTAGATCTGATTTGTTCCTTGTGGATTCACTTAACTCTGTCCATCACTAGCTGCTAATGGAGGTTGGTACTCATGTAAACCAGTTTTATAGTTTCATTGGTTATCACCTAATTTTTCAATATGCACGCATCCCAGCACTCATCATTGAACCAAGGTTGATTCCCTGGCTTGATGGTTTGGGTAGACTGGGGGATATGTTGTGCAATGAGGTTACAGATTGTGTTGGGCTACAATTTGACTGCTGCTGATGCTGACAGTGTCTCATGGATGCCCAGGTTTGAGTTGCTAGATTTTTTTGAAGTCTGTCACATTTAGCATTGTCATACTTTGTGAAAAAATTTGTAGCTCGGGTGCTCGTTGTTGTGGTTCTTTTCGCCGAGCTGGGAATTTGTGTTGCAGACGTTCGTCCCCTGTCTTGGTGACATCCTCAGTGCTTGGGAGCCACCTGTGATGCGCTTCTGTTATGTTTCCTCCGGCATTTATAGTGATTTGTATCTGCTGCTTCTGGTTGTCAGTTCCAGCTGTCTGCTGCAGTGGTCGGCATATTGGGTCCAGGTCGATATGTTTATTGATTGAATCTATGGATGAGTGCCATGCCTCTAGGAATTCCCTGGCTGTTCTCTGTTTGGCTTGTACACTAGTGTACAAAATCCCATGCAAGGACTGCACAAAACACTACATAGGACAAACAGGAAGACAGCTAACGATCCGCACCCATGAACATCAACTAGCCACGAAACGACATGACCAGCTATCCTTAGTAGCCATACACGCAGATGACAAGCAACATGAATTCGATTGGGACAACACTACTATTATAGGACAAGCCAAACAGAGAACAGCCAGGGAATTCCTAAAGGCATGGCACTCATCCACAGATTCAATCAATAAGCACATCGACCTGGACCGAATATACCGACCACTGCAGCGGACAGCTGGAACTGGCAACCGGAAGCGGCAGAGACAAACCACTACAAGTGCCGGAGGAAAGATCACAGAAGCGCTTCACAGGAGGCTCCCAAGCACTGAGGATGTTATCTCGACAGGGGACGAAACGTCTGCAACACAAATTTCCATTGTCATACTGCCATAAAACACAGTGGAGAGTATCTTCAGTGTGAAATCGGCTCTTAAACTCCATAACGACTGTGTGATGATTGCTGTCATGAATCTGTGGCGGGCAGACTGGTGAGAATAAGGACAAGTATGTTTTGCCCTGTTGTTGGTTTCCTCACCATCTGCTGCAAATCCAGTTTAGCAGATCTTTAGTGCTTGAATGTCTCAGTCGTTAGTGTTGTTGTTTAACAATTCCTGGTGATAGATATTAAAATCACCTTTCCCAGACATTTGACTTTGCCACCCTCAGTGCTTCCTTCAATTTCAGGATTCTTGGCTTTCCAGGTTAATTGCAATCCTTTTGTCCTATTTCCTGTAAATGGCAGCATTCAAAGTAGTTTTGTCCTGTATGTTTCTGACTGGCTTGCAGGTTTCAATCATTCAGAGTGAAAGAGATTTCTTTACATGCCATTTAGGGATAACTAGTGATGGTTCCATACTGTGACCTAACAGCACACTGGTGCTTGAAGCCAGGTCAGTACACATGAGTATCATCAACCCACCTTCTCCCACTAGCACAAACAGACCAGAAGTTGAACCACCATTTAACTCCTGTCTTGTGTATTTTTGAAAGAGGAGAAGCTGTCTGTCCTTAGACTACTTTGAGACAAAGAGTCCTAAAGAAGGACTACACCCAAAACGTCGACTTCTCCACCTCCTGATGCTGCCTGGCTTGCTGTGTTCTTCCAGCCTCCTCCTCAGACAGCTGCCTTTTCTCCCATCACGTTTGCAGTTTGAGATAACTCCCACGAGATTAGAGTTCAGTTCGTAATGTATTTTCTCCCATTCCCGTTCATCCTTTTGAAATTTTTTTGATGCCTTATCAGGTGTGACTTTCTAGGATCTCACTCTCTCCAGGAATGATTTGGAGATGCCGGTGTTGAACTGGGGTGTACAAAGTTAAAACTCACACAACACCAGGTTATAGTCCAACAGGTTTAATTGGAAACACACGAGCTTTCAGAGCGAAGCTCCTTCATCAGGTGATAGTGGAGGGCTCAATCCTAACACACAGAATTTATAGCAAATATTTGCAGTGTGATGTAACTGAAATTATGCATTGAAAAATCAATTTTGGATTTAAAAGTTCAATAAGTGCACAGGTAAGCTTGGGTTATGATCCTTGTCCATGAAAATAATCTCCTGTTGTATAATGAGAGTGATAAACAAATGCATTTTGTGCAAGGGAAATAGTGTATGCATTTATTTTATTTTTCTGCTGCTTTTGATTCTTACATGTCAGAGATTTCTCCATACATTAATTGGAAGCTGCCTTCTGCCTGAAGCAATTTTCTTTGTTAAAGTGCTGATCCAAACTTGGTAGATATACCAGCTGTTACTATCTAAGGAACAGACAGATATACATGCTTAGATCCTGCCAACATTTATTGACAGATGTTACTTATATCATGACATGAAATGTCATATGGAATAATAAATGGTGCAAATTGAATTACAAGCATATGTAAGGTCCTATTCAGTTTGCACTCGTATGCCAACCCAACCAGAAATGTACCCCACATGTTTCACATTACTCCACTGAAACACTTGTTAGTTCACATAATGCATATCCCCTTTTTCTTTAGCCTCCTTTCCCAAATAGAA
The DNA here is from genome assembly GCF_020745735.1 of Hemiscyllium ocellatum. Classification (NCBI taxonomy): domain Eukaryota; kingdom Metazoa; phylum Chordata; class Chondrichthyes; order Orectolobiformes; family Hemiscylliidae; genus Hemiscyllium; species Hemiscyllium ocellatum. Next base: position 17,695,793 of record NC_083417.1, on the reverse strand, counting down.
GAAGTACCAAATGAACAACAACACAATGCAAATTAGATATGGAGCATACTAATTGAATAACAAAGCAAAAGGAATACATATTAGACGAACATTTGAGAAACATCGGAGTTCCCTGAGGTGATTCTGAAAGAGCAGATTGCTTGTCCATTGCACAGCCCACTTATTTGTATATGGCATTGAAATCAATGGAACAGAACTCTAACAGATTCTACAAATGACAAGTGTTAGTCACTTGTATTCTGCTCTTTGATTACATAGAAATTTCAAGTGTAGCAATAGGGTATTCAGTTCAACTGCTCCAAACCATTGTCTATGTTCTACACGACCTCCTGCCACTGTACTTTGTTTAACACTGTCAGCATATCCTTTTATGCCTTGCTCCCTCATGTGGGTATCTAATCTCCCTTAGTTGCATCTATTCCATTAATCTTACTTATTCCATGTGGTAACAAGTTCCAAAGCCATGCTGTCAGTAAAGGATTTCTCCCAAGTCTCCTATTGGATTCATTGATGATGACCATATATTTATGTGGTCTAGTTTGAAAACCCCACAAGCGGAAGGCTCTTCTCTACTTAAGCATTTGCAAATTTCTCCAATATTGCAAAGTCTGTCATATGGCAAATAAATGAGCTGTCAGAATGTTGTATTGTTTTGCTGGGCTATGTGGTTGGATGGAAAAACATCATAACATTCAAATTCACATAGTGGCATATTGTTTCTGATATTTACATTTCATTATATGACATGACAACTTCTTGTGTGGTTACCCAAATATTTTTTTTTCAAAATACAGTGTTTCCACCACACATTAAGAATTTTTAACTTTATACAGGGCCTCCTGTTATGTCAACCCCTAGCCTTTGGCCTGTTAGTTTCCACAGTAACTCAATCATCTTGTCTGATCTTCAGTGCCCTTACCTCCTTGCTCTGTGTGCAATGACTAACTGTTACAATGGAAATCAAGCATAACTTCAGCCAAAGCAATCATATACTATAATGTTAACACCAATAACATTAATCCTATGGCTCTCTACTTAGAGTTCTATATCCTGTTTAATATTTTATGAGGAAATCTGTGATCGGATTAATACTTTTGAGTTATTGACTGCTGTGCACACCTCACGCATGATTGGGACCTGACAAGGTATTATCCCACGGTTAACAAATAAACCTTGCTGTGTCTCACAGAAATTCCTTTCCACGAAAAAGTAAGATTTGCTGATGCCCAAATTATACAAAATGACCTGCTGAAGAAATGGTTTTTGGTGAAATTTGCCACAATACATTCATCTCACCCCCCACAATATCAAATTTCACAGATTTATTCACCTTCTAAGAGAGAACCTTCCTCCATTCTCTATCCTAATTGGACAGAGTGACCCCTTAGTCTGAGATTATGTCCTCTGGTCCTAGAATACTCAACAAGGGGAAACAACTTCTCTGCATCTAACCTGCCATCTCCCTTAAGAGTCTTATAGGTTTCAATAAGTTCTCCTCCCATTCTTCTGAATTTGAATGAGTACAGGCCCAACCTACTCAACCTTTCCCTTCTTGGTCAATCCAGGTAACACTCTCTAAACTACCTTAAATAGCAATATATCTTTCCTTCGATAAGGGGACCAAAGCTGTTCACAATATTATAGTTGTGGCCTGACTAGTGACTTATATATTTTAGCGAGACGTCCTTATTTTTAAACTTTTAAGTAAAAAAAAACACATTCTATTTACCTTCTCTATTACCTGGTGAAGTTGTAATTTTTTGTAATTTATGCACAAGGACTCCCATATACCTCTGTGCTTGAGATTTCTGCAACCTTTCTCTTTCTCAATAATATTCAGACTTTCTATATTTCTTGCCTAAGTGCATAACCTCACATTTCCCCAGGTAAGGTCATCTGTCAAGCTTTTCCAACTTATTTATCCAGTCTATATCCCCAAGCAGATTCTTTGTGTAATCTTCACAATTCACCTTCCCACAAATTTTGTATTACCCATAAAATTGGTTATTTTCATTCACCTGTCCACCTCATCCAAGTTTGCATTGTAAACAATTGTGGCCTGAGCACCAATCCCTGTAGCACTCCACTCGTTACAAGTTACCATCCTGAAAATGTCTCTTTCTTCCAACTCTTTGTTTTCTGTTGGTTAGCTAATCTTCTATCCATTCTAATACATTACCTCCAATGTCATAGGCTCTTATTAAGTAGCCTAACACATGGAACCATATCAAATACTTCAAGGAAATGCAAAACATTACATACACTGCTTCACCTTTATGAACTGTGCTTGTTACCTCTGCAATGAATTCTAATGAATTTGTCGAGCATGATTTCCCTTTTGTATATCCATACTGACCTGCTTGATTTCTGATCTCTGACACTAAGTTTGTAAATAGCCTGGTTTAGTCTCATACAATTGTCAGGCAATAACTTCAATGTTTCAAATATTTCATTAGAATTGATTTTGATAATAATACTCCATAGAGTTTCTTAAACAACAAAGAGAAGCGTTACTATGAGGCACCTGCCTTGACGAGTGTGGTTATTTATGGGACCATTTGGATCGAAGAAAAGAGTGCTTTTTTTCTGGCATACAAATATGGAGCAGCTTTAAGCTCTTGCTCAGATGACTACAAAGCTGCATCCTGATTTGCCATTCCTGTTTTGTTACCTGCTAAGACTGTTCATTAACATTTTCAGGTGGCTGGCCCTCTCTTCTCTTGAGGCACAGACATGTAGAGTTGAGCATGGAATTAACATTAGCATGTAGTTAACTCCCCTGACCCATCTTAAGTGAAGGGACAATCTATTCCAGAATAGCAGAACACATCAAATCCCTTCATCCTGAATTATCTATGCCAATTATGACAAGCCAATTGAATACATTGGTAGGAAATTGGCATACCTTTTCCAATCTGACTAAAATCCTCACGAATAACACACAAAACATAAATGGATATTCTCTTTTAATAAAACAATTAACAAAATATACAGAAGTCAATCTTATCTTACCTGTAACTATATGTCCTTTAGGTGGCTCACATAACTTAAATTCTCCATTCTATTGTTTCTCAAAGACATCATACTAGCATTGCAAAAGTTGATTGACTGTTCATGTTAGAAAAGGTTTGAAAGTCTAAGATGGTCCTCTATTCATAGCGACTTGCTGTGGGTGGGTAGTAACTTGTGACACCATCTGTGGGTTATCCTGGTGTTACCTTTATGATGCCACTGGCAAACTGGGCTGAAGGGGAATGCTCATTAACATGCATGTTCTGTGAATCTAAGAAACAGCAGCCTCAGGAGGTCAATTCCATCCATTGCCATTCCATTATGCATTAATTCTGTGCCTCCAATGACCTATTAAAATGGATAGTCTGATGAGAACCATTATATAAGTATGAAGAGACGTGTGATTGGTATCCAAGTCATTAGAGTCTGAAAACCAGTACACAGGATATGCGCGAATTTCTCCTGTGAGCAGTTATGTACTAGTTTCACTCACACCAAGATTTTAAAAAAACCAAGGTGAAGGATAGAAATTTGACTCCTGTGTTCCAATAGCATTCCACAGCAGATGTAAGAGACAACTGGTGTCACCACCTTGTAATGGAAAGACAAAACTTGTTCTAAAGTTTTAATTGCTCCAATGGCACCCAAGGTTTTATTACAGAGATTTCCTGGTTTCTTCCTGAAGTATAAGGGTTAAATGTAGGTAAACAAGATTTTCACAGATTTTTAGCTTAAACAATGACTATAGTTGCAGAGCCCTGTGCAATGGTTGACCCAGCTTACTTATTTGGTGAAGAACACATTATTAACTTGTATCTGCTTACTAATATATGGTTACAGTTGTGAAGATAATAACATTATTACACTCTGGGGTTCTAGCTCTAAAATAGAGTAACTGAAAGCGATGTGACAGGAAGCTTGGGTTGTTTGATTGTTCCAGATCAAAGGGAGATTTATATTGTTTTATGAAGAAGAAGGTATTGGAAATGGTCACAACAGTGCTACTCGCAATAACCTGCTCACAGACACTCAGTCTAGATTCAGCCAGGACCTCAGCTCTTGACCTCAGCACAGCATTGGATCAAACATACACAAACAGCTGAATTTCCAAGGTGGGGTAAGAGCACCTGGATATCAAGGTTGCATTTGATTAAGTGTGACACCAAGGAGCCCTAGCAAAAGTAGAGTTAGTGAGATTCAATTGAAGCATTCTTAACTATTTGGACTCATATCTGGCATAAAGGAAGACATAATGGTTGCTACAAGTCAATCTTCTCAGCCCCAGCACATGTCTATGTGAGGTCCTCAGAATTACATCGAAGGCCCAATCGACCTCAGCTACTTTACTAATAACCTTCCCTCCAGCATAAGGTTGAAAGTGGGGATGCTCACTGATGATTACATGATTCGTGACTCCTCGGATACTGTAGTAATCTAAATGCAGGAGGACCTGGACATGCTCAGGTTTGATTGGACAACTGGCAACATAACATTCACACCTCACAAATTCCAAGCAATGACCATTTCCAATGAAAAAATGTATTTAAATATCATCCTTTGACATTCAATGGCATTACTTACACTGGATCCCCACTATCAACATTTTGGGGATGACCACCATTGACAGAAACTCAGACTCACCATATAAATACTGTAGATACAAGAACAAGTCAGAGGCTAGGAATCTTACAATAAGTACACTACCTCCTAACTCCCCAGAGCCTGTCTACCATCTACTAGGCACAAGTCAGGAGTATGATGGAATATTCCTTACTTGCCTGGATGAACGCAGCTCTAACAACATTTAAGAAGCTTGATACCATTCAGGGCAGAGCAACCTGCATGACTGATGCTACAAGCATTGTCTCACTTCGCCAGTGAAACTCAGTAGCAGCAGTGTGTACTGTTTACAAGATGAACTGCTGAAATTCACCAAGATTTCTTGGACAGCACTTTCCAAACATACAACCAGTACCATGAAGAAGGACAAGAGCAGCAGATATCTGGGAACATCAACATCTGCAAGTTCCCCACCAAACCCCATCTCACCATCCGGACCTGGAAATGTATCATCGTTGTTACTCAGTCAAGATTCTGGAGCAACCTCCCTCCCAGCATTCTGGGTTTACCTAGACCACATGGTTTGCAACAGTTCAAGAAAGCAGCCTATCAGTACCTGCTCAAGGGCAACTGGGAATGGATTTTAAATGCTGACCAAGCCAGTATGCCCACATTCCCCATGGAATGCAGCTTCTGCAATATGTGGGAAATCAGGGACATTTCCAGTGTCCATGGTGACCACATTGGCAGGAAGTGTGTTAAGCTGCAGCTCCTGATCTATCATGTAGAGTAGCTGGAGCTGTGGATGGACTGACAATGGAGCATCCATGATACTGAGGACAACATGGATAGCATGCTTAGTGAGCAGGTCACAGATTATCAGCGTTAACTACATAGTAAAAAAGAAATTGGGTGACCACCAAGAAGACAAATAAGTGTGGGCAAGTAGTGCAGGAGCTCCCTGTAGCTATCTACCTCTCAGATACTGTTGTACACTGTTGAGGGAGGGAATGACCACTCAAGGGAAAGCCAAGTTGGTGGCCCCACTGTTGACTGTGCTATGTAGTAGGGGAGGAAAAAGACTGGAGAGCTTGAGAAATAGGGCACTTGATTGTTAAAAAGAACTGGCAAGCAGTACTGTTGCTGGAAATGAGACTCTCAAATGGTATAATGCTTCCCTGGTGCCAGAGTTGGGGATGTCTCACAGCAACTGTAGGGTACTCTGAAGGGGGAATGTGAACATCTGGTAGTTGTGGTACATGTCACTACCAAACAATGCAGCCAAAAAAAAATGACATCTTTCAACAAGAATTTAAAGAGTTCAGTAGTGGTTGAAAGAGGAAGGACTACAAAGATAGTAATCTCCTGATTAGTTCCAGTGCTATGCACTACTGAATAGAGGAATAGGAATATAGTCAGATGAATACATGGCTAAAGGGGTAGTGTAGGAGGATGGGTTTCAGATTTTTGGTTCATTGAGATGACTGCTGGAGTAGCTGGGACCTGTCCAAGCTGGACATGTTACACCTGAACCGGAAAGGGTTCAATATTCTTGCTTGGTGGTTTACTCGTGCTTTTGGGAGGTTTTAAACTAAATTGACAGGGGTACAGGGCACAGGATAGATGTAAAGTCATGAGCAAGATCCAATCAGATAGAGAAGGAACACTAGAACAGTCCAGCAGGTAAAGAAGACATAGGCACAATAAGGGACATGGAAGATCCAAGAAACTAAATTTTATCTATTTTAATGCAAAAAGTCTGACTGGTAAGGCAGATGAAGTTAGAACATTGATCAGCTCTGGGAATATGTTATTGTTGCAATCACTAAGACATGGTTGAAGGAAGGGCAGGTCTAGCAGCTCAACACGCCAGTGTATTGAAGTTTCAGGTGGGATAGAGGGATGTAAGGGAGGGGGAGCACTACATTATTGATCAAGGAAAGCATCACTGCGGTAATGAGGGAAGATATCCTAGAAGTCTCCTCAACTAAGCTCATCAGGGTACAGCTTAGAGATACAAATGGGATAATTATCTTGCTGGGTTTATACTACAGGCCTGCAAACATTTCACATTACCAAAAGGATGTGGACACTTTGGAGAGGGTGCAGAGAAGTTTTACGAGGATGCTGCCTGGTATGAAAGGTGCTAGCTATGAAGAGAGGTTGAGTAGGTTAGGTATATTTACACTGGAAAGATGGAGAGTGAGGGGGGACCTGATTGAGGTTTACAAAATCTTGAAGGGTATTGACAGGGTAGATAAACATAAGCTTTTTCCCAGGGTGGAGAATTCAATAACGAGAGGTCATGCTTTTAAGGTGAGAGGTGAATGTTTAAGGGGGATACACGTGGCAAGTACCTTACACAGAGGGTGGTATGTGTTTGGAATACGTTGTCAGCAGGAGTGGTAGAGGCAGACATGGTAGATTCATTTAAGATGCATCTGGACAGATACATGAGTAGGTAGGGAGCAGAGGGATACAGATGCTTAGGAATTGGGCGACAGTAGCTTTGTTTCGGCTCAGGCTTGGAGGTGTGAAGGGCCTATTCCTGGGCTGTAAACTTTCTTTGTGCTTTGTTCTGTTAAACAGTCAGAGGGAGAGAGAGAGATATAGAGGTAGAGATTTGTTGGCAAATCACAGAAAGGTGTGACAGAAACAGGGTTAATACTTGTAGGGGATGTTAACTTTGCTCACATAAACTGGGATTGACATAGTGTGAAATGATTAGATGGAGTGGAATTTTTAAAGTGCTTCCAGGAGAGCTGGTCATGTCAGTACATAGATAGACCTACTAGAAATGGGGCAGTGTGAGACTTAATGATAAGGAATGAAGCCAGTCAAATGGTTGAAGTTTCAGGGGCAATCGTTTTGTAGATAGTGACCATAACTTTGAACGTTTCAAAGTCATTATGAAAGGAATAAGGATAGTGCAGAAGTTAAGTGACCAAACTGAGGGGAGCAAACTCATGCCTGAAACGTTGATTCTCCTGTTCCTTGGATGCTGCCTGACCTGCTGCGCTTTTCCAGCAACACATTTTCAGCTCAAACTGAGGGGAGGCCAATTTCAATATCACTAGATACTGGCAAACATAGATGGAGCAGTGACTTGTAAGTAAGTCGACATTTGGAAAGTGGGAGCCTTTCAAAAGTAGTATTGTCAGAATTCAGGGCCTGCATGTTCCTCTTGAGTGAAAGACAAGAGCAGCAGGTCAAGGGAACCCAGAATGTCAAGGGATATCGAGAGTTTTATAAAGGAAAAGAAGGAAGCTTTTATCAAGTACAGTGTATTAAAACAGACAATATTTCAAAAGTATAGATAATGTACAGGATTACTTAAAAAAAGGGGTCACAAAATACCTTTGATATATGGGATCAAAGAAACCCCAAGACTTTGTATAAGTATATTAAAAGTAAGGGGATTACCAGGGAAAGAATGAAACCAAAGGAGCTACCTGTGTGTATGGAGTCAGTCTATGGGTGAGGTCTCAGATTAATATTTCTCATCTGTATTCACAAAGGAGAAAGGCATTGTAAATGGAGATTTCAGTTGGAATGGTGAGGTTCTGGAGCATGTTAAGATTAATGAAAAGGTGCTAGATGTTTTAGCATGCATAAAGGTGCATACATCTCCAGGGCCTAATGAGATGTATCTCAGGCTCCTATGAGAGACAAGGAAGGAAATTGCTGGGGCCCTAGTGGAGATATTTAATACCTTACCTACCACAGATGAAGTGCTACATGGATGGAGGATAGTTAATGTAGTTCCATGTTCAAGAAGGGCAGCAGGGATAGGCCAAGTAATTACCGATGAATTAGTCTAACATCTGTGGTAGGGAAATTATTGGAAGAAATTCTGAAGGACAAGAGTGATCAAAATAAGAAAAGGCAGGGAATAATTAGGGATAGTCAGCATAGATTTGTTACAGAGAGATCCTGCCTGACTAATTTAATTGAGTTTTTTGAAAAGTGACCAAAGATATTGATGAGAATGGTGTGTTTAATATGGTTTGCATGAACTTCAATAAAACCTTTCATGAGATCCCACATGGAAGGCTGGTAAAAGCCCATGAGATCCAAGGCAAGTTGGCAAACTGCATCCAAAATTTACTTGAAATTAGGAGACAAAGGATGATGATGGGAGGGTTGCTTTTGTAATTAGAAGCCTGGGACCAATGGTGGTTCAGGGGTCAGTGCTGGGACCCTTGCTTTTTTTATGTATATTAACAACTTCCATGGAAATGTAGAAAGTATAATTATTAATAAGTTTGCAGATGATACAAAACTTTTAGATAGTGAGGAGGATGATCTCCAGCTACAATCTAATATTGATCAGCTAGTAAATTGGGCAGAACAATGACAGAGGTCATAGAGTCATAGAGTCATAGAGATGTACAGCGTGGAAACAGACCCTTCGGTCCAACCTGTCCACACTGACCAGATATCCCATCCCAATTTGTTCTACCTGCCAGCACCTGGCCCATATCCCTCCAAACCCTTCCTATTCATATACCCATCCAAATGTCTCTTAAATGTTGCAATTGTACCAGCCTCCACCACATCCTCTGCAGCTCATTCCATACACGTACCACCCTCTGCGTGAAAAAGTTGCCCCTTAGATCTCTTTTATATCTTTCCCCTCTCACCCTAAACCTATGCCCTCTAGTTCTGAACTCCCCCACCCCAGGGAAAAGACTTTGTCTATTTATCCTATCCATGCCCCTCATAATTTTGTAAACCTCTATAAGTCACCCTTCAGCCTCCGGCATTCCAGGGAAAACTGCCCCAGTCTGTTCAGCCTTTCCCTCCAGCTCAAATCCTCCAACCCTGGCAACATCCTTGTAAATCTTTTCTGAACCCTTTCAAGTTTTACAGCATCTCTCCGATAGGAAGGAGATCAGAATTGCATGCAATATTCCAACAGTGGCCTAACCAATGTCCTTTACAGCCGCAACATGACCTCCCAACTCCTGTACTCAATATTCTGACCAATAAAGGAAAGCATACAAAATGCCTTCTTCACGATCCTATCTACCTGCGACTCCGCTTTCACTCCACTGTCTGTGTGGAGTTTGCACATTCTCCCCGTGTCTGCGTGGGTTTCCTTCGGGTGCTCCAGTTTTCCTCCCACAGTCCAAAAATGTGCAGGTTAGGTGAATCGGCCATGCTAATTTGCCCGTAGTGTTAGGGGAAGGGGTAAATATAGGGGAATGGGTCTGTGTGGGTTGCGCATTGACAGGTTGGTGCGGACTTGTTGGGCCGAAGGGCCTGTTTCCAAACTGAAAGTAATCTAAATCTTACCATTAGGTGCATAAGTTCCGTTAAGATTTGCTTTCCCAAAATGCAGCACCTCGCATTTATCTGAATTAAACTCCATCTGCCACTTCCAGATCCTGTTGTAATCTGAGGTAACCCTCTTTGCTGTCCACTACACCTCCAATTTTGGTGTTAGCTGAACCTCTTACTAACTGTACCTCTTATGCTCGCATCCAAATCATATATGTAAATGACAAAAAGTAGAGGACCCAGCACCGATCCTTGTGGCACTCCACTGGTCACGGGTGATGCATGTCTGGAGGTCTAAAAAAGGAGAGATATACAAGGTGAATGGTAGATCCCTAGGGAATACAGATAAACATAGGGACCTTGATTCACAAGTCCATAGTTCACTGAAGGTGTCAGCACAGATAGACAGGGTTGTGACGATGGATTACAAGATGCTTGCTTTCATTAGTGGGGGTGTAGCATACAGGAACAAGGCTGTCTTGTCACAAATTTATAAAACAATGTTTGTGTCACAGCTAGAATACTGTGTGCAGTTATGTTGCCACAGTATTGGATGGATGTGGTTGCGCTGGACAGGAGATTCTCCAGGATGTTGTCTGAGATGAAGAATTTCAGTTATGAGGAGAGACTGGAGAGGCTAGGTTGGGTTTCCTTGAAGCAGAGGAAGCTGAGGGAGGATCGATTTAAGGTGCATTAGTTTAAGGCGAAAAGCAAGTGGTTCAAATGAGATCTGAGAACTTTATTTTCACACAGACAGTGGTAGGAATATGAAATATGCTGCCTTAGAGGATGGTGAAGGCGGGTACTGTCACAACATCTAAGAAGAATCTGAATGAGCACTTAAAATTCCAGGATATTGTATGTTATGGACCAATTACAAGTAAATGGGATTAGTGTAATTTAATGTATGTTGGTTGCATAGACATGGTAGACCGAATGGCCTGTTTCTATGTTGTACACTCTATGACTCTCTATGATTCTAAAGAGAGAATAATAGTAATCTCTGACTTATAATGAGTGGACTTTGAGTCTCCCAAATTTCCAAAAACATGCTGATGGTATCAGGTTGTAAACAATTGTGTTTTAATCAGTTACTTTACTCCTAAAGTAAACAGGAGTTGGAGCTAAGAATAGGTAATTAGCATTTCTACCAGAATGCAGGCTAATGGATTTGTGACTATAGGAAAGAAGATAGAGGAAGCCATTTTGAGATCACGCTATAGCCTTTCATACAAAATTAATGAGTATCACAGACAAAAGTTTGGTTTTGGCAAAATGGAGTTTGGCTTCAAGAACTTCAACAACTCAATGCAAGTGGAAAAAGGTATCCAATCAAAGAATATGGACATAACGAAGAACTAGGAGCAGGAGTAGGCAATTCAGCCCTTTGAATCTACTCCACCATTTGATAAGATCATGGCTGAGATTATCTCAGCCTCAACTCCATTTTCCTGCCAACTCCCCAGAATCCTTCATCTCATTTAAAAATTGCCTATGTCCTCCTTAAATTTACTCAACGTCCTGGCATCCACCACACTCTCGGATAGTGAATTCCATAAATTGATGATCCTTTGAGAGAAGTAATTTCTCCACATTTCTGTTTTAAATCTGCTGACCTCTATCTTGTAGCCTTCCCTGGATTGTCGGAGATTCATGATGACATAGCTGAGGGGAAAGAATCATTAAATCAGATTTTTCTGATGATGCTATCAGCGAGAAACTCTCTGAAAACTCAGGAAGCACATTGAAATTGCTATGCAGCATTATCACTGAGCAGAATGGGCATACAGAAGCTCATTGGAAGCTGAATGCAACAATGGACTCTTTAAGACTGTAATTCTATGAGTCTAATGTGTATAAACTGTGAACCTTCCTCTATGTGTTAAAGAATAAGTTGTCTACAAATAAAACTGTTTAGTAAATAGTGTTTTAATCATTTGTTACAATAAAAGTTTTTAAATGTGAAGTTTAGCCATTTAATTCTTTCAGCTGAAAATTGAAGTTCAAACCTCTTTTTGAAAGTTAGTATTCTTTACAGAGATTGTAACAATATTTATAGAATGTGTGCTATCTATATATCTTTGAACATTGTTTCTTCCTTACATACTGCCTCAGTCCTTTCCTTTATACTTTACTCCAAGAAAATACTCTCAACTTATAAAAGTGCATTCACAATGAATGCCATACTCCCTTCCAAGAATTGTGCACTGTATAGGGAGTCAAAACTGTGTTTCATTCTCACAACAGGTCAGAAGCAAATCTGAAGTCAAATGGAACACAGAATCACAATCCCAAAAGTGCAGATTGGGGTCATTCGGCCTATCAAGTTTTATACTAACAGAAACAACCCAAATCTATCCTATCCTTATACCACACATTTAGCATGGCCAACTCACCTAGCTTGCACACTATGGGGTAATTTAGCATGGCCAATCCACCTAAATTGTCCATTTTTGGACAGTAGAAGAAAACCAGAGCATCCAACAGAAACGGGGGGATATGCAACCTCCACACAATCATCCAAGGCTGGAACTGAACCCAAGTCCCTAGCACTGTGGAGTAACCACTGAGCCACTGTGCAGCCCCAAGCTGTTAGCAGTCAACCACCACTGCTTAGCTCTGCTTGGCCTCAAAATCTCCTCAGCTGATCTTGCCAACAGCTGAATCTTATATTTCTCAGTCAGTTTTAAGCTTAGTGCATGACAAGCACAAAGAGAGAAAATTCAGAGCTGAAAAAACCACCAGCTCCCCATTTCATTATATACACCTCAACTTTGGAGGGACTCAACGGGGGAATCATATTGATAGCTTAAGTACTCAAAATCTTTTTGTGGCGGCAGAACAGTGGAGGCAGTTTAAGGTTCTGGAACTTGTTATTACAGTGAGTTTGCCCTGATTTTAGGCCCCAGCAACACCAAACCACTGTGGAATTTCAGATCCCTAGTGTATAAGACAGGTTAGACCCTGAGAGCACATCTCTGCAAGCAGCATGTGACCGTAATCCAAGAAAGTTTGTGAACTTTGCTAAAATCAGCAACAATTTTTAAAAATCTAACCTAACGTAATAAATGTTAAAACATTAGTTTACTTAAAAGTAAAAATAACAAATTTTTGGAGAAAGGATTGGGCTAGAATCCTATCCGCTCTGAAGAAACGATGTGGGTGAGTAGGAAGTGTTAAATAGCCAAGCAGTGAGTCATAATTTTGTGCAGATGTACAGTAAAAACTTTTCGGTTACAGTAATTTGATAGATGAAAATGTTTGACTTGGCAATAAGAAATGTTTTAAATCTTTAATTTCATACAACTAGCTTTTTCAGTGACTGTAAAGTGTAGCCATTGGTTCAGTAAAGCAATTCATGAGAAATGTAGGCGAGGCTAATAAATTTATAACATGATAGTATTGAGCAATAAACCAGAATGTTTCATTTACACCTCTATCAGTATAATGAAATTTTTCATTGATTTAAATATGGGGCTAGTCTGTGACATCAAATGTGTTCGTATAGAACCAAGTTTTGATCCCCGTTTGGAGAATTGATACCCAAGCACATCTGGAAAGCAAGGTTCAGATGTGACTGTAGAAACAAATTACCTTAGCTCATGCATCAAGCAAGTCACTTGGATTGAGAACTGGATGACTATTAAAGCATCAGTTATGAAACCATATCCTGGTAACAGTCAGATTCTTCAGAAGAGGTGGGATGTCTTTCTGACATGGTAATTGAATGTACCATAGTAAAGTAGAGCAATTTTATCAGCTTTTAAACTGCTATGTTAATTTCTGTGCTTTACATATACCATTCTGCCTATTTGCTGGCCATACAATAGCTTAATATTTTTCACCTATATCAAATTTAGCAGATATTTTCCCAGAAGTATAAGGTTCCTTTTCTCTTTTTTTATTCACTCATTGGAAGTGGACATCACTGGTTGGCCGGCATTTATTGCCATCCCTTGTTTCCCTTGAGAATGTGGTGGTGAACTGCTTCCTTGGACCACTGCAGAACATGTGCTGTCAGTTGACCCACAATACTCTTAGGGAGAGAATTCCAGAATTTTGACCCAGCTGCAATAAAGAAGTGGTGATATATTTCTGAGTTAGGATGGTGAGTGACTTTGAGAGAAACTTGCAATGGTGGTGTTCCTAAATATCTGCTATCCTTGTCCTTCTAGGTCGAAGTGGATTTGGGTTTCTAAGGTGCTGTCTGAGATTCTTTGGTGAATTTCTGTAGTGCATCTTATAGTGGTTGTTGTGTTGGTGGTGACAACTCTGATCTGCCCTCGAAATAGCCTAGCAAGTAAACCCTATCAAACCCTAATCTCTGACTTCATAAATTCAGAAGCTTGACCATCTGTCCTTATCAGCATGTGTTGGGTTGGGATGAGCTGTGTTTGAAGACTGCTGATTTGGATGTTGATCTTGTGTGAAAGTTGGTAGTGGCTGAACTAGTTATTGGTATCATTCATCAGATTCATCCCATTGCAGTAGGGATGGGTGTGGATCTTTAGTGGGACAAAATGTCGATGATTCTAATGTACCATTCTTCCCAATGTGTCAATTGCTGATTTGCTATCTACTGCATGTCTGCACCTTTCCGGTTCAGATCCTTGATCTGTACTGTTTGGCCTTGTTTCAGACTTGTTGAGATGTCGCTGTGGAACCATCTGTTATATTAATATGTTGTGGGTGACCAAAGTTCTGACAAGTGCTAACAAATCCATATTTGTGGAGCCAATTGCTATCTAAGAATAGGGAGCTAAGTTTTTTAAATTTTCTCTACAATAATAATTCCAATGGTAGAAAACCACACCAGGGAGCCCCAGGAGAGTATTTTCAGAGTTGTAAAGAACACAGACATGTTCGTCTTCTAGAGAGTTTTGATAGTTTAGATGTAATGTCGCCAGCTTTAGGACTTGAACAAAGATTCCTTGGTGGATATTCAATTTCCTTGATGCTGTTTGTTGAGGCAGTCCTCTGAAATCATTGTTTTGTTGATCATTTGTCTCCATTGGAGGGTCTTTAGTTTCCTTAAACCATGTTAGAGAAAATACTGGAGTTTCTGAAAGAAATAAACATTTCCCTTTGATGCTGTATCATGATCCTTCCATTCTTGATTCTATTCTTTTTGACAACATCACGACCCTATCAGGTTCAATCATACAGAGTAAAGCTGACTGTTTTAGTTTTGCACTGCTTCTTCTAATCAGCTGAATTTCTGTTTTAAGAGTCTATCATGAACTTGTAGTACCAAGAATATACAATGTTCAGATTCTCCTTCAGTTGGAAAATAATTGAATAATTCCTCCCAATCTGTGAAATCAGTTGTGCCTTCTGATCTCTCATGGTAAAAAGTTGTCACATATCAGTCTAATTAATGGCAAGTGGAGCATCGTTTTCCTTCGCTTCAATGAATATCCTTCTGAGACCTAATAATGCTTCCTTTTTTAGATTAGATTAGACTTTTTTTAGATTAGACTTACAGTGTGGAAACAGGCCCTTCGGCCCAACAAGTCCACACCGACCCGCCGAAGCGAAACCCACCCATACCCCTACATTACCCCTTACCTAACACTATGGGCAATTTAGCATGGCCAATTCACCTGACCCGCACATCTTTGGACTGTGGGAGGAAACCGGAGCACCCGGAGGAAACCCACGCAGACACGGGGAGAACGTGCAAACTCCACACAGTCAGTCGCCTGAGTCGGGAATTGAACCCGGGTCTTCAGGCGCTGTGAGGCAGCAGTGCTAACCACTGTGCCACTGTGCCGCCCTCTATTTTATTGAATAGAGTTGTGCTGATCTGAACTGGCTTCTAAATTGGCTGACATTCATCCAGAAACTATAATATTTTAAGAGAGAAGTATGCATTTATGCTCCGATCTGGAAATAAATGTTTGATAGGGATAGCCTTTGCAGAGATCTGGTTGCAAAGTGAAAAAGGGTATTTGACATTTTGAAAGGATAGAAAGAAAGGAATTGACACAGTTGTACTAATAAAGGAGGGGATCAGTACAGTTGTGAGAAAAGATCTTTCTTACTTCATGACAATCTTAACAATGTGTCCAAGCTTAATCAACAAAAGTCAAGTGTGCAGACAGAAAGACAGTATAAAGCTGCAGGCCTGTAAGGGTGGTGAAGAAAATGTAAGAAGGACAATGTGGAGGGAAGTGATAGGTAAAAATGAAATTGGTGCAGAACTCTGATCAACAATTGGTTCCAGTTACAAACACATCCTGACCTTGACTTTGATTGTCTAATGAGATCATATTCACTGAAGGCCTTCAGAACATAGTATTCATTATTTTTCTGTTTTTAGCTGAAGTGATCATTTTCAGCCCCACCCCAGAGCATAAAGCCTTTGATTAACACACCCATCCATGCTAGGGTGAATAAAATCATGAAGAATTTTGATTAGGTTACTGAAAGTGTGGAAACAGGCCCTTCGGCCCAACAAGTCCACACCAACCCGCGATCCACCCAGACCCATTCCCCTACACTTACTCCTTCACCTCACACTACGGGCAATTTAGCATGGCCAATTCACCTAATCTGCACATTTTTGGACTGTGGGAGAAAACCAGAGCACCCGGAGGATACCCACGCAGACACAGGAAGAATGTGTAAACTCCACACAGTCAGTCACCTGAAGCAGGAATTGAACTGGGTCTCTGAGGCAGCAGTGCTAGCCACTGTGCCACCGTGCCGCCCAATTTTATCCCATTTATTTGGAAATGGGTTCTATGTTTTATGCCTGTGCCCCCATCTTGCCACCCCCCTCCCTGCCCCTTTGGTAACCTGATAAACTGTACTAAGAAAAGCAGTTCCAGAGTGGAAATGACAATTCTGGTGCCTGTTTGCATTGAATCATGTTGTTTTGTTCAAATGACGATGGCCTTATACCTTTAGGTACAAGTTTATGACCATCTCTACAATAGTTGAAGTAATATCTGATTTTATTTCTCAACTCAGTTCAAGACCTGGTTGGTGTAAGTCAATGCAATGCTGCCTTTGGACTATATCAGCTCATGAAACACTTTAACTGCAATTCTGTAGCTAGAGACACTATTTGGATGGCCAGTAAGGAATAGTGCATTAGGTCTGTTTGCAGCCTGCTACATCTACTGTTTCCAAATGATCTGCCAATCTTTCAATTCTGGGTGCTGTGATCACAATATTATCAGCATTGGAATAGCTGAAGATGTGCTGTACAAGGTTCCTTCCATGTCACTCTACTGCAGAAGGCCATGAAGACGTCACTCATTGTATGGCACTTTGCATTTCCCACAGGCCTGGATGAATGTTAAAATATTCTTCAGCTGTAGCTAAAACAAGTGCTATTTTAACTCATGTATCAAGGAAGCTTGGTGAGATGTTAATTTAATGTATGTTTACAAATCTTTCTACATTTGTGAAGTCTGATCTCCCCGAGAGAATAGAGGCACAGAGACACAAGTTCAAATCCCACCATCCAGGATTCTCAATTCAACTACTTAATAAAATTGGAATACACGCTTGTCAGTAACATGGGAGAATCTGCTGGATTGCCATATGAAACCAATCTGGTTCATGAGCCATTTCAAGGGAGGAAATCTGCTGTCTTCATCTGGCCTGGTCTTTGTGACTCCAAATAATTGCCCTGTGAAATGGCTTGGCAAACCAATCAGTTGCAAGAATTAGAGATTACTTTTAATTTGATTTATTATTGTCACATGTACCAAGATACAGTGAAAAGTATTGTTTTGTACCCTAACCAGACAAATCAGACCTTGCAAAAGTTCATCAGGGTAATAGAGCAAAATTCAGTATATAGTGTTATAGCTACAGAGAAATTGCAGAGAAATATTAACTCTAAGATATGAGAGGTCCGCTAATAAGTCCAATAACAGCACAGAAGAAGCTGTTCTTAAATCAGTTCGCCTGTGTTTTCAAACTTTTGTATCTTTTGCCCAAGGGTGGAAGGCATTTTTTACTATATTGGATGTTTACCAGACGCAGTGGTAAGTGTGGATGACGTTGATGGAAGGAAGGCTGGTTTTTGTGATGGACTGGCCTGCGTTCACAACTCTCTGTAATTTGCTGTGGTCGTGGTCAGAGTAGTTGCTGGACCATACTGTGATGCATTCTGATAGGATGCTTTCTATAGTGCATCTATAAAAATGGGTAAGAGTCATGTGGACATGTGGAATTTTTTTAGCATTCTGAGGATGTAGAGGTGTTCATGTGCTTGACTGTTGCATTGACGTGGATAGATCATTGATGATATTTACTGCTCGGAACTTGAAGCTCCTGACCAACTCCACCTTACCACCAGAGCGCAATGGGCCCTCCACTCTGCTCCCTGAAATTAAAGACACTCCTTCATTTTACTGACATCGAAGGAGAGATTGTTATCTTTGCACCATGCAGCTAAACTGTCCATTTCTTTCCTGTACTCTGTCTTATTGTTGTTGGAGATCATATTCCACTATGGTGGTGTCATCAGCAAATGGATGTAAATGGAGTTAGAGCTGACTTTGGCCATGCAGTCATGAGTATTTAAGGAGTATAAGAAGAGGCTGAGTATGCTGCCTTGTGGTGCACCAATGTTGAGGATTATTGTGGAAGGGGTGTCCTCATCTATCCTTATTGGTTGCAGTCTGTAGATCAGGAAGGCAAAGATCCAGTTGCAGAGGGGGAAGCAGAGTCGAAGTTTCGAAATTTAGAGATGGGTTTTGTTGAAACTACAGTGTTGAAGGTGGAGCTAAAGTCAATAAATATAAGCGCTGGTCTTGACAATAATACTCACATCTAAAGAGCAAATAACCAAACCAACAAACCTTACTGCTCAATCTCACCCAGAAGTGCTCCAGGGCATTAGTAGCTGTGATAGTGCTGAGGGCAAGGGGAATGCTAATGCAGCTTGCTGTTTTGCCTATCCATAGTGTCACTTTCTCCAACATTCATCCCGTAAGAACCTATAATGAGAGAAAAAAGAAAACATATTCAGCATCAAAATGGTATCTTCAGAGAGCTTCTATGCAACATGTTCTATGCAACATTAAGAAGTTTAAAAAGTTTAACTAGCAGGGAGAACTATGTAACTGAAGTCAGTCTGATTCCATACCTCTGTACTCACCTTTCCCAATCCTTTTCCCTCTGCCTCTCTCTCCCTCTCTCATTCTAATGTTGTCTACAATCCTGGTTTCCATGTGCTGTATATTATATAGACAATAGCAGCATCCAAGAGCCAAAGAAAGACTCAGAGGCCTGATGACCCTCTATGGTCTGGACACTGCATATTAGACCCTGAAGTCTGAGTGCTGGCAGTATTCGTTGGACTTGGGAAAGCAAGATATACATTTTCCTCACTCAGGTTAAATTTCCACAACCACCTTTAACTTGGATAATAAATAAAAGCACTTCCCTTGGACACCCATCTCAGAACTGCATTGCATCTGGCCATAAGTGATGTTCGCATCTCAACCAGTGATGTCCTAAAATATTGTTTCCTGAGGACAAAATACATTTTTTTATTTTTCCAAAAATATCTTCCCTTCCCTCTGCTCACCTGAAGGTGTTAAATAGTGTTGGGGTAGAGTTACATTGATACTGGTCACGAGCAGAACCTTAGACAGTTCTTACCAGTGCAGGTACAATGTGTGTGGCCTCCTTCTGTACCATAATAATTGTGTGATTCTGTGATTCGAAATGTCTGAGCTAAAAACAGTCGCAGTAAACTATTTATTCCACCGTCATGTGATCATAAACAAATCAGATTTTAATACTACCCAACGTTCACATTTAAACATCTTTTAGCAGGAATCACTGGATACTGTGAGAGTATAGGATCCATAGGCAGCAATGTTCTCCCTTGGTCCAAGTGTGCTGACACCAATTGCAATATTTATACATTTGTACCTATTTATGTTGGGCAAGTCTATTAAGGATTGTGGAACCAAGGTGGGTAGATATAGTTAATATGTAGATCCGTATTGGTCTAATTGAATAGCATGACTCAGTGGATTGAATGCTCTTCTCCTGTTCCTGCTTTCCTAGTGCCGCATCAAATGAAACCAAACATCATTTGGTTTGTGTAATGTGGCATCATACCAAGTGGTGGCTTCAATCTTTGGGTCATGTTTTAGATCCATACAAATGTATCCCTTTCACCTAAGCTCCTTGAGAAAACTAATGAAGATCAGATGCTAAGACAGGAATCCTGGCATCAATGTTCTTTAAAGGTTGACCTTGCCAAGTGATGCTACATCATGAATAAAGGAGGGGGTTGCCATGGTCTGGTCAAGTGTTGTGTATATCTGATGAGGCACAATACCAAAGTTATTTTACAATGCATGGAAGCACATTTGTGGCAGATACCAAAGAGTTGAGAAGTTGAACTTTACCTTTTTGGGGGTGGATATCGCCTGTACCTTATTTAAATGGGCACCTTGCACCTGGATGAGCACTGGCATTCCAAAGACGCCCTGCTCAGTGACGGACATTCAGTCAGAAGATATTGAGTGGTAAAGATGTCCCGTGTTTCTCCAGCAGCCATTTGGAGTTCCAGTAGGAGGGGGTGGTGGTCATGCAGAGGAAGATCAGAGGATCCGCAGTGCCAGAGCCTGGCAATCTGGTCAGAGGGTACTAACTGCATCAGGTGCGCTGTCCATGGAATGGCCAGCAGTCCCTCAAGAGGTTCAGTGACATCTCAGCTCTGCCAGGTCATATGCCACACTTTTCTCTGCCATCCCACACTCATACTACTTCTGCGACATCACCCAGCTTCTGGCAAGAATCATGCTCTGCCACTGTCACCATTGCATGCAGCATCTTCCCTCATTCATTCTCATTGCCCTCCAACCTCCCATGCAACTAAGCTCACATTGTCACTACACTGGTAAGGTATGGGTGCTGCCAGAATGCAGGTAAGCACTAAGAGAGTGAGTAGGCATGAGACGCAGCCTTGTCCAATCCATAACCTAGACGCCTGTTGCAAGTATCCTTGCAACAGCCTTTCAATGCTAATTGCCTTTGTGCCCTACAATGCAGTTCAGTACTTCCTAAGCATCCTGTGAACGGATTGTGGAATGTCATGAGTGGTTGGTAAATCTCGGACACTAATCTCCATGGACCAGGAGTGTATGCAGCTGTGCCCATAGACCATGCTCAGAGTTGCTGTCACGTGCTGAGTAGCACAAAGTCTCTTCACAACAAGCAATGGGCTGGTGTTGCCAGGTATCCGTTCGGACATCTGTGCAGAGACTTGTTGACGGGTAAAAAATGAGGTCTGCAGATGCTGGAGATCACAGCTGAAAATGTGTTGCTGGTTAAAGCACAGCGGGTTAGGCAGCATCCAAGGAATAGGAAATTTGACGTTTCGGGCATAAGCCCTTCATCAGGAAGGGCTTATGCCCGAAACGTCGAATTTCCTGTTCCTTGGATGCTGCCTAACCCGCTGTGCTTTAACCAGCAACACATTTTCAGCAGAGACTTGTTGACATCTAGTTTGTTCAGTACATTGAGTAAGATAGGAAGCTGTGTGTTAGTGAAACAAGAAGTGCAGTTAATAAGGCTTTTAGAATCAAAACAAAACCCTTAATTGGCAATTCTGTGTTGCCTAGTGTGTAATTCACACCAGCACATGCATAAAGGGTGCAGCAAGTTGCTCCAGACTGTGACATTGGCCGTCGTTCGACTAAAGTGATTCTGCAACAAATCTTGCTGTAACTAACATCATCGAGTGCCCAGACCATTTTTACTGCTTAAAGGCAAATTCTGGGTACAAAATAGAATTCCATAAGTGGGAACAACTAACTCATGTTAAGATTAAGTGCTGTGAAAATACTTACGGTGTTGGGCATTGTTACATCACTGGTGCTGGATATATAACTCTCCAGTGACAATGTCTCGTTTTAAAAATTCAAGGTTCTAAACTTGGTACATCCTGTGTCAATTCCAAAGCTCTAAGTCACATCAGTCATCAAAGAACTTGCTGCAGAACATGAGGAAATGCCCTTGCCATCTTCTGAGATACCGAAGAACAAACAAACAGCAATGACGCAAGATATTGTGACTAATTGTACTCCAAGAATTAAGGCAAAAAGCATGATTAAACTGATTTTTGTTTTAAAAATGAAGGGTGTTGATAGAACTAATGAGAAAGAGCTATTTTTCATACTCAGTGAAATACACTAATCGATTTCATTGGCATAGGAAAAAGCTTAGGAGTTTTTTTTCTATGAAGATGGTTGCAGGAGCATAGAATAGGTGAGACAGGTTGCATCGCTTAAAGAAAATTTAGGCTAATATTTTACACAGAGACTATGGGAAGAACATGGAGCAATGGAATGAGTTTGAAATTATCTAAAAACATAAAAACTAGGAGCATGAATAGGCCACTCAGCCCTTCAAGTCTGTTCTACCATTCAATTTGATCATGGTGAATCTCAGTGTCATACTGCTGCTTTCTTTATGTTCTAAAATAAATCTATAAATTTATCTATGTCTTTCTTGAGTATGACTTGTCCTCAGCATCCTTCTGTGCTGGATAATTGCACTGGATCATTCCACTTTGAATGAAGATATTTTTCTTCATTTCAGTCTGAAATAGCCTACCCCATATCCTAAGACAGTATCCCCTGGCTCTCGACTCGCCAACCAGGGAAATTATCTTCTCTCCAGTGAGTGTGACAAGCCCTGCAAGAATTCTGTGCATTTCAATCAGAACTCCTCTAATTCTTCTAAACTACAATCAATATAGATAAGCTGCAGAGCTGGGCAGAAAGATGGCAAATGGAGTTCAATGTAGGTAAGTGTGAAGTGATTCACTTTGGTAAGAGTAACAAGAAGATGGGGTACTGGGCTAATGGTCGGATACTTGGTAGTGTGGATGAGCAGAGGGATCTTGGTGTCCATGTACACAGATCTCTGAAAGTTGCCACCCAGGTAAATAGTGCTGTGG
This sequence comes from Hemiscyllium ocellatum, assembly GCF_020745735.1. Lineage (NCBI taxonomy): Eukaryota > Metazoa > Chordata > Chondrichthyes > Orectolobiformes > Hemiscylliidae > Hemiscyllium > Hemiscyllium ocellatum. The sequence continues at coordinate 17,672,992 of NC_083417.1, read as the reverse complement.
AGAAGGCATATGGCGTACTGACTTTTATTGGTAGAGGAATTGAGATCTGGAGTCCTAAGGTCATGTTGCACTTGTATAAGACTCTGGTGTGGCCGCATCTGGAGTATTGTGTGCAGTTTTGGTCGTCATACTATAGGAAGGATGTGGAGGCACTGGAACGGGTGCAGAGGAGGTTTACCAGGATGTTGCCTGGTATGGTAGGAAGATCGTATGAGGAAAGGCTGAGGCACTTGGGGCTGTTTTCATTGGAGAAAAGAAGGTTTAGGGGTGACTTGATAGAGGTGTACAAGATGATTAGGGGTTTAAATAGGGTTGACCATGAGAACCTTTTTCCATGTATGGAGTAAGCTATTACGAGGGGGCATAGCTTTAAATTAAGGGGTGGTAGGTATAGGACAGATGTTAGGGGTAGATTTTTTACTCAGCGAGTCGTGAGTTCATGGAATGCCCTGCCAGTAGCAGTGGTGGATTCTCCTCTTTATGGGCATTTAAACAGACATTGGATAGACATACGGAGGATAGTGGGCTAGTGTAGGTTAGGTGGGCTTGGATCGGCGCAACATCAGGGACCAAAGGGCCTGTTACTGCGCTGTATTTTTCTATGTTCTATGAATATGGACCCAGGCAGACCCAAGAAGTCACGGACCAAATCAGCTAAATTGTTTTTTTTCTGTGCTGTAACTGTCTATGATTCACATGTAATAAAGGGACAACAGTCCTCCTGTCCTTTTCAGGCCATTTGATTGTTATTCCTTCCTCCTGGATTCAAAAGGAGGAGTCATTGCTAATGGATATTGTCTATCTATAGATTTCAGAACCGTAACATGTAATGGTCCTATGTAAGGATAATGATTTTTTTCCATATTTCTTGTAGATCCTCAGGTTTTAGCGGAGAATCTAAGTCAGTTCTTGCCCACTGGGACGAGAAGCAGGAACTCATATTAAACAGCAAAAATGCTGTACCATACTTTAAGGGAAATGTCAAAGTATTATCGATTGCTTGTTTAGATTAGAACTCTGCACTGCCAAAAAATAACATTAAAAAATAGTCATTTCTCCAATGCAGTGTTAGCTATGGCTGAGTGTGCCTGGATGGATGTATTATGCATGTCAGATCTGTCAACAGTTTGTATTTCTGGGACTTTTTTGGAAAGTTATACACCCAGTGCTGAAAGGTTCCACAAGAACTTCAATCAAAGGAGGTTTTTCTGTTGAATTAAGAACAGAAAGCACAGTTTTAAGGAATGCTGCAATAATGAATACATACATCACACACATGGAATAATATATTTAATTTTATTAAATCACACCATCCACAAATCAAAACAACAGCCACAGGTTGAGTTATTGGCAACATTATTGTATTGTTAGTGGGCATGCTGCATTTAGGAATGCAGGTGGACATTCACAGAGTTACAGAAGACGTAGGCTGGATATGAAATGGTGGATAGAGAGGGAATCATGTGCAATGATGATGCATGTCAATACAAAAGCTATCTGTTATCTGCATTTTTGCTCTTTTCATCACCTCTCATGGTGTTTGCTATAAAATGCCATTTGGTAAAATAGAACAAAGTGCTCTACAGTCATTTCCCTCAGCGCTACCAATGCTATTCCAGAACATCTTGTTCTTGCCTCGCACTTCATTAACAACCAAGCCAGCAACAGATGAAACAACTAGTGTACTGTGAATAGGCATGAGTGATTAGAAATTAAGCACTAAATTTATCTGGATTGAAATTATTTTCAACAGCAGCAGAGACACAGGGTGGCTGCTTTCAGTGCTTTTATTTTCTTAACCCAAACCCTTCTTCCCCATACAACCCCTAGAACACAACTCATGAATCAGAAACTGTGTCAAAAAATAGATTTGGACCATTTGAACATTACTAATGCAAAAATATTACTGTAGCTCACAGTACCTTCTGTGATACAGCAAATTCATTTGTCATCCATATAGTTAAGGATTAAGATTAAAGATAGCACAGAGCTCACTGTGTCAGGGACAGTACAGCACTCACTGTGTCAGGACAGTACAGCACTCACTGTGTCAGGGACTGTATAGGACTCACAGTATCAGAGGGATAACAGCACTCACTGTGTCAGGGACAGTACAACACACTGTATCAGGGACAATACAACACTCACTGTGTCAGGGACTGTATAGCACTCACAGTATCAGAGGGATAACAGCACACACTGTGTCAGGGACAGTACAACACACTGTATCAGGGACAGTACAACACATCACTGTATCAGAGATGTACAGCACTCAGTGTATCAGGGACAGTACAACACATCACTCCATCAGGGACAGTACAGCATTCACAGTGTCAGGGACAGTACAGCACTCACTGTGTCAGAGAGGTTACAGTACTTAATGTGTCAGAGAGGTTACAGTACTCAACGTGTCAGAGACAGTACAGCGCTCGCTGAGTCAGGGACAGTACAGCGCTGACTGTATCAGGAAGGTTACAGCATTCTCTGTATCAGGGATAATACAGTGCTCACTGTAGCAGGGAGATTACAGCATTCACTGTATCAGGGATAGTACAGCATTCACTGCATCAAGAGATACAGCACTCACTGTTTCAGAGACCGTACAACACACTGTATCAGGGATAGAACATAGAACATAGAACAATACAGCACAGAACAGGCCCTTCGGCCCACGATGTTGTGCCGAACATTTATCCTAGATTAAGCATCTATCCATGTACCTTTCCAATTGTCACTGAAAGGTCACCAATGATTCTGACTCTGCCACTCCCACAGGCAGCGCATTCCATGCCCCCACCACTCTCTGGGTAAAAAACCTACCCCTGACATCCCTCCGATACCTTCCACCCTTCACCTTAAATTTACGTCCTCTTGTAACACTGTTGTATCTGGGGAAAAAGTCTCTTACTGTCTACTCTATCTATTCCCCTGATCATCTTATAAACCTCTATCAAGTCATCCCTCATCCTTCGCCGTTCCAATGAGAAAAGGCCTAGCACTCTCAACCTATCCTCATACGATCTATTCTCCATTTCAGGCAACATTCTGGTAAATCTCCTCTGCACCCTCTCCAAAGCTTCCACATCTTTCCTAAAGTGAGGCAACCAGAACTGCACACAATACTCCAAATGTGGCCTTACCAAGGTCCTGTATAGCTGCAACATCACCTCACGACTCTTGAATTCAATCCCTCTGCTAATGAACGCTAATACACCATAGGTCTTCTTACAAGCTCTATCCACCTGAGTGGCAACTTTCAAAGAGCTATGAACATAGACCCCATGATCCCTCTGCTCCTCCACCTTACTAAGAATGTTACCGTTAACCCTGCATTCCGCATTCTTATTTGTCCTTCCAAAATGGACAACCTCACACTTGACAGGATTGAACTCCATCTGCCACTCCTCAGCCCAGCTCTGCATCATATCTAAGTCCCTTTGCAGCTGACAACAGCCCTCCTCACTATCCACAACTCCACCAATCTTCGTATTGTCTGCAAATTTACTGACCCACCCTTCAACTCCCTCTTCAAGTCATTAATAAACATTACAAACAGCAGAGGTCCCAGAACTGATCCCTGCGGAACTCCACTTGTAACTGGTCTCCAGGCTGAATATTTGCCATCTACCACCGCTCTCTGACTTCGACCGATTAGCCCATTCTCTATCCAACTGGCCAAATTTCCCACTATCCTATGCCTCCTGACTTTCCGCATAAGCCTACCATGGAGAACCTTATCAAATACCTTACTAAAATCCCTGTACACTACATCCACTGCTTACTCTCATCCACATGCTTGGTCACCTCCTCAAAGAATTCAATAAGACTTGTAAGGCAAGACCTACCCCTCACAAATCCGTGCTGGCTGTCCCTAATCAAGCAGTGTCTTTCCAGATACTCATAAATCCTATCCCTCAGTACCCTTTCCATTACTTTGCCTACCACCGAAGTAAGACTAACTGGCCTGTAATTCCCGGGGTTATCCCTATTCCCTTTTTTGAACAGGGGCACAACATTCGCCACTCTGCAGTCCCCTGCTACCAACCCAGTTGACAGTGAAGATGAAAAGATCATTGCCAACGGCTCTGCAATTTCCTCTCTTGCTTCCCACATAGTCCTATGATATATCCCGTCAGGCCCGGGGGACTTGTCTATCCTCAAGTTTTTCAAAATGCCCATCACATCTTCCTTCCTAACAAGTATCTCCTCTAGCTTACCAGTCCTTTTCATACTCTCCTCTTCAACAATACGGTCCCTCTCATTTGTAAATACTGAAGAAAAATACTCATTCAAGACCTCCCCTATCTCCTCCTGCTCAGTACACAGTCTCCCACTACTGTCCTTGATCGGACTTACCCTCATTCTCATCACTCTTCTGTTTCTCACATACACATAAAAGACCTTGAGGTTATCCTTGATCCTACCCACCAAAGATTTTTCATGCCCTCTCTTAGCTCTCCTAATCCCTTTCTTCAGCTCCCTCCTGGCTATCCTGTATCCCCCCAATGCTCCGTCTGAACCTTGTTTCCTCAACCTAATGTAAGCCTCCTTCTTCCTCCTTACAAGACATTCAACCTCCCTCGTCAACCAAGGTTCCCTCACACGACCATCTCTTTCCTGCCTGACAGGTACATACATATCAAGGACACGTCGTATCTGTTCCTTGAAAAAGTTCCACATTTCAACGACATCCTTCCCTGACAGCCTATGCTCCCAACTTATGCTCCTCAGATCTTGTCTTGTAGCATCGTATTTACCCTTCCCCCAATTGTAAAACCTACCGTGTTGCATGCACCTATCTCTCTCCGTAACCAAGGTGAAAGTCACAGAATTGTGGTCACCATCACCAAAATGCTCACCCACTAACAAGCCCATCACTTGTCCCGGTTCGTTACCAAGTACCAAATCCAATATGGCCTCCCCTCTGGTCGGACAATCTACATACTGAGTTAGAAAAACTTCCTGGACACACTGCACAAACACCGCCCCATCCAATCTACTTGATCTAAAGAGCTTTCAATCAATATTTGGGAAGTTGAAATCACCCATGACTACTACCATGTGGCTTCTGCACCTTTCCAAAATCTGTTTCCCAATCTGTTTCTCCACATCTCTGCTGCTATTGGGGGGCTGATAGTAAACACCCAACAAGGTGTTTACTATCAGCCCCTCCTATTTCTGACTTCAGCCCATACTACCTCCAAAGGCAGATCCCGCTCAAACTGCCTTTCTGCAGCCATTATACCATTTCTAATTAGCAATGCCACCCCACCTCCTTTTTTACCACCCTCCCTAATCTTACTGAAACATCTGTAACCAGGAAACTCCAACAGCCGTTCCTGTCCCTCTTCTATCCATATTTCCGTGATGGCCACAACATCATAGTCCCAAGTACCGATCCATGCCTTAAGTTCACCCATCTTATTTCTGATACTCCTTGCATTTTTTGGGATGGCGTTTTTGCAGGGGGCAGGGTGGGAGGAGGTGTAGTCCAGGTAGCTGTGGGAGTCAGTCGGTTTATAATAGATGTCTGTGTTGAGTCGGTCGCCCGAGATAGAAATGGAAAGGTCTAGGAAGAGGAGGGAGGAGTCTGAGACAGTCCAGGTGAATTTCAGGTCGGGATGGAAGGTGTTAGTAAAGTTGATGAACTGTTCAACCTCCTCGTGGGAGCATGAGGCAGCGCCGATACAGTCATCGATGTAGTGGAGGAAAAGGTGGGGGGTGGTGCCAGTGTAGTTGCGGAAGATGGACTGTTCCACATATCCTACGAAGAGGCAGGCATAGCTGGGGCCCATGCGGGTGCCCATGGCAACTCCTTTAGTTTGGAGGAAGTGGGAGGATTGAAAAGAGAAGTTATTCAGGGTGAGGACCAGTTCAGTCAGTCGGAGGAGGGTGTCAGTGGAAGCTGTATCAGAGAGATCACAGCACTCACTGTGTCAGGGAGATTACAGCACTCACTGTATCAGGGAGATTACAGCACTCACTGTGTCAGGGACAGTACAACACACTGTATCAGGGACAGTACTACACACTGTATCATGGAGATTACAGTACTCACCACATCAAGGAGATTACAGCACTCACTGTATTAGGGAGAGCACAGCACTCACTATATCAGGGACTGTACAGCATTCAGTGTTTCAGGGATAGTACAGCATTCACTGTATCAGAGAAATGACAGTACTCACTGCATCAGGGACAGTACAGCACTCACTGTCTCAGGGATAGCACAGCACTCACTGTATCAGGGAGATTACAGCACTCACTGTATCAGGGACAGTACAGCACTCACTGTATCTGGTTTATTACAGCAATCTCTGTATCAGGGTTCAGTACAGGACTTACTGTATCTGGTTTATCACAACACTCACTGTATCAGGATTCAGTACAGGACTTACTGTATCAGGGATACTACAGCGCTCACTGTATCAGAGAGATTGCAGCACTCACTGCATCAGGGAGATTACAGCATTCATAACATCAAGAGATAGTGTAGCAGTTTCTGTACCAGTGGATAATAAGACTCTCACTACATCAGGGACTGTACAGTATTTGGCTTCCTTGGGAATATTACACTAGTCAATATACCTTGGACTGTGTGTCATTCACTATAATATGGAGAGTAGTCAGGCGCTCACTGTATCATTGGGCAGTGCAGCACTCACTATATCAGGGATTTTATTAACTCTTCATACCAGGTGATAGCACTTACCAGGGTGAGTTCAGGGCATTATATAACTCTGTCTACAGCAAAGGCATAGAATAGCAAAGCTCCACAACCGTTGGAATAGAATAAAACGGCCCTCAGCCAGGAGATCATACAACAGCCCCCTATATCCATAGATGGAAAAGCATTCTGGACTGCTGATCCCAGAACTGGTCAAGGCAGTTCCACTATGAGAACTCCCATTTTAAAATTTTCTTAAATAATACATTATCCTTGCAGCTTTTCACCAGAATATTCACTGGCTGAATCTTACCTTTTTTGGCCAAGTGAGAGTTGTGAAGGTTTTTGGAGAGTTTTTCCAATGTGAGGCTGAGTAAGTTTTATCAGCATATTTTAGCAAACATACCTCAATAATTACCTACCATTCTCCTACAGCGTCCCTCTGATTCAATTCCAGCCCAGTCTCTAAGAGAATAATTGCTATGAACGGTGAATAAACAGTCCAGATATGCAGGCTGGTCTGGTCCATGAGCTGGGTGTGGCCCAGAGCACACAGAGTTGTTGCTGCAGCATTACAACGATAGCTGCCAGAGCAGCCGACCTGCAGTATTGAAATGCAGAGGTATGCAGAGATGTGTCATACAGGCTGGAACACATCAAAAGCCAAAGTCTGTGGATGTGGCATCCATTTGGCTGGTACCCATGGACTGTGGTCCGACAGGTTGATACCCAGTGTCCAACATCAAGGTCCTTCAGAGTAAGTGGCGAGCCGAAGATGCCTGATATTTGCTCTTATTTCCATGTCGAGAAAACTTAATGTCAAGCTTGTTTGGTGTATTTAGTAAGATAGGAAACTGAATACTAATGAAGTGAGTTGTGCCAGGAACAAAATGTTGAATAAACCCCTAGCCTTGTGACCTAAACTCCTTCTCACTGAGACAATTATAATTACAACATTTAAAAGGCATCCAGATGGGTGTATGAATAGGAAGAGTTTGGAAGGATATGGGCCAGGTGCTGGCAGGTGGGATTAGATTGGGTTGGGATATCTGATTGGCATGGATGAGTTGCACTGAAGGGTCTGTTTCCATGCTGTACATCTCTATGACTCTATAATTCCTCCAAGCTGAAGCTAACTAAGTCAATTTCCAATATTTTATCTTAAAAACTGTTACTCTCAAAACTGCCTGTGAAGAAAACACATTTGAATGTCTGTGTTTTTGCCGAGGTATTTGGTCTTCCTCCAACTTCATTCTTTTATGCATTTGGTGAGAGATCTACAGCTTATCCATTGTTGAATAGTTCTTCCTGAAGGCATTTTGAGATGTGATAATGGTCTTCAGTTGCAGTAACCATTATGATATATCGGTTTTCAATTAATGAGTAGTTTAGTTGCAGAGTAGAAGTTTCTTTTCAGTATCTGTTTCAGTTTTGCGAATACTTTGCTCACATTTCACTGTAAATCTTATTCTAGGGTTCTTGTCTGATTCATGCAGAGTTTAACTTTCATTTCACTTTAAGGACAAGAGAAAACTGAGGAATATAAATATCAGCCAAATAGTCAAACCAGTACCATTATCCTCACTGTCTTGAAAAAAATTCACCTCTAAAATAAACTCCAGTGAATTAGCAGAACAATTATACTGCCTTGATGTTTCTTTCTATTTACAGATTTTTCATAAAGGTAAAGCATTAATTTCGCTTTCTTTGTTTTCTTGGAACAATCGTCGACTTTAGTATGGTATCAAGGGTAGAGCATTGAGATTCCTTCTCTTGAGTGCTATTATATTTGATGTAATGGCATATTTTATTTAATGTACTGTAATGTCATGTCACTAATCACCACATTACCGGAAGAACATGGAGGCTTTGGAAAGGTTACAGAAACAGTTTACTATGATGTTGCCTGTTTTGGACAGTATGAGCTATGAGGAAACATTGGACAAACTTGGTCTGTTTTCACTAGAACATTGAAGTATGAGGGGCGACAGGATAGACATTTACAAAATTATGAGAGGCATGTATGGGGAGATAGTGGGAGCCATTTTCCCAAAGTAGAAATGTCCTTTGCTGAGGGACATAGGTTTAAAATAAAAGGGGTAAGCTTAAAGGAGATGCAAGAGGTTTTTTTATACAGAGAATGGTAAGTGCCTGGAGTGTGCTGCCAGAGGAGGTGGTGGAGGCAGATACAATAGGAAGCATTTTTAGAGACATGAACATGTAGGGAATAAAGGAACACGGACCATGTATAAGCAAAAAAATTTTAATTTAGAAAGGTATGTGTCAGTGCAGACTTGGTGGGCCAAAGAGCCTGTTCCTATGCTATACTGTTCTTTGTTTTATCTTTGTACTTGTAGTTTTGATCTCAAAGTATAAAGAGATGGACTCAAGAACAATGCCACCTCTTGCACCACCCCCACCCCCCACCTCTAACTCAAAGCCACTTTAAAAGTTTTGTATTTTGTTAATTTGCCTATGATGTTAATGCATTTAGATAAATCAACTCACGCGCAATCCAATAACAGTAACAATCTTTATTGATATAATGCCTCCAAAATGAGAGGTCATGGTTTTAGAATAAGGGGTAGCAGATTTAAAACAGAGATGAGGAATTATTTCTCTCAAAGGGTCATGAACCTCTGGAATTCATTACTCCAGAGTGTGATGGATGCTGGGACATGAGTAAAATTAGGACAGATCATCAGTAATGAATGGGCTTAAGGGTTTTGGAGAGCGAGTAGGAGAGAGGAGTTGAGGCCAAGTTAAGATCAGCCATGATCATACCAAATGGCAGAACAGGCTCAAGGGGCTGAATTGCCTATTCCTGCTCTTAGTTCTTATGTTCTTCAATGTCATGAAATAACCCAAGGTATTTCACAGAAGAATTAAAGGACAAACTTTCACTCTCAGCACTCTAAGGCTGTATTAGATAGCTAAAATCTTAATAAAAGGGCTAGCTTTTATAGAGGAAGGAATGGAATGCTGCAAAGAGAGAAGTCCAGAGCTTATGGTTCAGGCAGCTGAGGGCTCAACCACCACCAGTGGAATGGGTAAAACTGGGAATGTGTAAGATGCTAAAATTGGATGACCGCAACTATTTCAGAGACTCATGCAACTGAATGGGACCACAATTTTAGAGGGGCAATTTGAAAGTAAGGATGAAAATTTTAAAATTAAAGCATAGTTCCCTGGAGACAATGCAGGCCAGTGAGTACAAGGCTGTTGGTAAGTGGGAATTGGTGTAACTAAGGGCACTGCGAACAGATCTTTGCATGAGCTCAAATTTATGGGGATACAATGAAGCCGGCTGTCCAGGAGGCTGTTAGAGTAATCAGGCATAGGGGTAACAAAGGCATCAATGAGAATTTCAGCACGAGGTGAACTGAAGCAGTGGGGGGAGTTGGGTCTGCTACGGAACTGATTATAGGTGTTATGACAGCCTCCATGCCTGGTCAGTAGCTCCTCACAACGTTAAGTATGGCAGTTAAGATATGAGCAGGGTGGTTCATCCTCTGACACTTGCTGGGGAGAGGGGTAAAGTCAATAGCTAGGGAACAGAGTTTGTAGTGAGGACTAAAGACAATTGCTTCAGTCTGCCCAATATTTAATTGGAGAAAATGCTTGCCCATTCTAAATGCACTAGGGGAGGCAATGGCCTGGTTGCATTATCGTGAGGCTATTATTCCAGAAACTCCGCTAATATTCTGGGGTCCCAGGTTTGGATCCTGTCATGGCAGATGGGGGAATTTGAAATCAATTTTTAAAAATCTGGAATTAAGGTGATTGTCAGGAAAAGCCCATCTAGTTTACTAATGTCCTTCAGGGAAGGAAATCTGGCATCACCATCTGGTCTGGCCTATATGTGACTCCAGACCTGCAGCAATGTGGTTGACTCTTAACTGCCCCCTGAAATGGCTTAGCAAGGGTAGTGAGGAATGGGCAATAAATGCTGGCCAGCCAGTAATACCCACATCGCATGAATGAATAAAAGAATCTGAGGAGTCAAAGATGTGATGAGATTCCATACAGTTTGGAAACAGGCCCTAGAGCCTAACAAATCCACACTGGACCTCCAAAAAGTAGAGCACCCAGACTCATTCCCCTAACACCTATTTAACTATGACTAATGCACCTACTACTATGGGCAATTTAGCATGGCTAATTCACCTGGCCTGCAGATATTTTGTGTTGTGGGAGGAAAACCAGAGCACCCAGAGGAAACCCACACAGACATGGGGAGGACATGCAAACTCCACACAGACAGTTGCCCGAGGCAGGAATCAAACCTGGGTCCCTGGCACAGTGAGGTTGTAATGCTAGCCACAGTGCCGCCCCTGAAGTAGTACATTGGAACTGTATGTTGTTAATGCAAAATTGAAACTGATATTATATTTTTGGATGTTGCCACTGTGGTGCAGTTGATCTGAGAGATGTATGCTGTACAATTTAATCTGTAAATAAATATAAGTGAATAAAGATTGTCTCCTGTTCTTTCCTTGACCAAGTAGAATTCTGGAATAGAAAATATTGCATTAGAGTGCCAGCCTAGATTTTGTACTCAAGTGGCTTGCACGGAGTGTGGAGGGAGATTCTTGAGTCCATAACTTCTTACTTCAAGAGTAAGACTACTCCAACCATGCCATAGCAGACACCATAAAAATGATTTTAAAATTACACACGAGATTAGTTTAATCAATGAAAATTAAGGTATTTTATCCTTCTTGTAAATTGAGTTGTTTTGTCAAAACAAAATACCAGAATGAACTGAGCGACAATTAGAGTTAAATAAAGAGTTAGCCAAAAGACCTGAACACTGGACACTGTAATGTATTCCTGGTATATACTATTAAAGATGCAATTCTGACCTTTCACATAGTTTTCTAAAAAGTTCCCCCAGTATTTGGATCAAGCAAGGTCCCATCCTCTACTATCGCTGGTATTATAAAAAGCTATATGAATCAATTTCCCTTCACCTTGACTAACTTACACATAGGGTTCATTTGTCTCGGTTAATTATTTCTATACAATTGAATTATTTTCTCCAATCTTCATCAGGTTCCCTTTCTCATGGTTCTAGTTTTACTTACAGAGCTTTGCCTGTGTTCTTGACATTAATAACTATACGACCTCAAAGAACTTGTTCAAAATTGTGTTCTTTCTTCTACGCTTCAAATAAAGAATACATTCAGTTAAAAGCATAACTATCCACAAAACCTCACCATTTCAGGAACTTTGGGGTACAAATTGGCAAAGTGGCCTAATGTAATAATGGTAGGACATTATAGGCAGTTGTTAACATTTTAGCAAGTCGTGGAATATTTCAGCAGTAAACCATTTGCTCTTGATGCGTGTGATAACTGCATTGTTAGACACATACTAATGTTATGTCCCATTGGCCCTGCAAGTCATTCCTTTTCAAGTATTTACCCATGTCCTTTTTGAAAATTACTACTGAAATTACTTCAACCATTCTTTCAAGCAGTGTTCTTCAATCAGAACATTTAATGCAGCCAATTGAATCACATGCAATGTAACCCATAATACAAGATCACTCAGAAAATGTTATGTTAAACCATTTCATTAAACATGAACAAAGCAAAATTTATGCAATCATAACTACTCAAATAATGCTCCTCCTATTTCAAACCCTCTCTTCAATCAGTAAAGTTGTCCTCAGCACCCTTTCGTACTTTTGAAAACCATTGTAGGTTTGTTCTCTGGTTACTGAGCTGAAAATGTGTTGCTGGAAAAGTACAGCAAGTCAGGCAGCATCCGAGGAACAGGAAATTCGACGTTTCGGGCATAAGCCCTTCATCAGGAATCAGCCCTTCATCATTTGGTTCCTGATGAAGAGCTTATGCCCGAAACGTCGAATTTCCTGTTCCTTGGATACTGCCTGACTACCCTTAAGTTGTACACAGGTCCTTGTAGGGTGTGTTATTATGACCCTGTTAGAGAATTCTACAGTGAGAGAGGTATATTACAGAAAGGGTGTCATTGTGTCGTGAGCAAAGGATCTAAAATTAATCTATGATGTTAGTAATGAATCATTTATGCTCTCCCATGATTTGTGATCGCACTCTTATTTTATTGAGCACTTCAGCTGTTTAATTCCAAAAATGTCAGAGTGTTATGCCAGAAATATTACAAAATTAGATAACTTGAAGAGAGGGTTTGAAATAGGAGGAGCATTATTTGAGTAGTTATGATTGCATAAATTTTGCTTTGTTCATGTTTAATGAAATGGTTTAATATAACATTTTCTGAATGATCTTGTATTATGGGTTACATTGCATGTGATTCAATAGGCTGCATTAAATGCATGGTGGAGCATACTGCAATACAAATCATTGTGGAGTATGGTCATTTCATGAATTGAACATGTGCAAAGAATTGTACTTTAGATCTGTTATGTATTGACCTAATTCTAAGAAATGAAGTAATCTTAATACTTAGATATATTGCTTCTATTTCTGCACGTATTTCTCATGACTGACATGCAACCAGCACCACTGTGTACGTTGTCCTCTGAAGTGCTGTAGTAAACATCGACCTAACCAGAAGTTGACAGTAACCATATATGCCAGACTGTTTACCCTTTGAGGACTGCAATTGGTAATTGGTTCATGCTTTAAACAGTAATGGTAATTACTGCTGACCTTTGACTCCATATTTCACATTCCACCATCCCTGTTTCAGACGTGTACATTCCTTATTTTTTGCTGGGATCGTACAGATCCAGATCATCCCAAAAAATCATCCCAGATAAGAGCAGCCTGTGCTGCTGAGGAGCAATTACCTCGGCTTCATGAGTCTTTGCAATCCATTTTGGTCAATTTGGGGCCAGGTTGTTATTATACCTTAACTTGTAAGTGCTTGTCAGGCTCTAAAAATGTTACTATTGCCAATTTGTGAATATTGTTCATGAATTTATTCAGTTATGTCACAGGAACTGGAATCGGTCATTCAGTCCTTCAAAATTATTTCATTTTACTATTCTATCACGACCTGTACCTCAGGTGCAAATGAACTTTATATCCCGACCCACCATAAAATAGCAGCACTAATAACATTGTGGGTGCACCTAAACCCCACGACTGCAGCAGTTCAAGAAGACAGCTCACTAACATGTTCTCAAGGACAACTAGGAGTGAGCAATAAATGCTGGTCAAACCAGTGATACCTCAACCCCTGAAAGAATTTCAAAAATCCATTCATATCAATTTTCAAATAGCCCAAAGTCCATAGCCCTGGATTCCAGACTCTGATTATCCTTTGAATGAAAAAGGGTGCCTTCAATTAACTCCTAAATGGCCTTGCTTTAATTGTGAGGTAATAAAGGAAACTGAGGTTAAATTTTCCTTAATTTACTGATTCTGCTGCTACTGCTGCCTGTAGCTACTTCTACTAGATCTGCCATCATGCATTTGTCTGTCCTTTCCTATCCTCACGCATCCACTGTAGCTTGCCTACAATCACTCTGAGATATCCATTGTCCACCTTCACCTAGGGTAGACACTGCCCTCCACTTCAGCTGCCCTCCACTTTGCCCTCTAGAAGACATCCTCAAATGAGCACGATACTTACATTTTCTTTTCCAAATATCACATTTTTGAGTCATGTTTATTCTTGCAACCTCAAGTACATCTCCACTTGCCTTATGATTTATTTACAAAATTTTAAGCACATGTCTTAGCATCCATGTTTCAAAGGCCCCAAAACAAGGTACCAGTTCACATTATGACACAATGCAAACATTCTTTTGTAAGATGATTCATTTCAGATGCTTCTTCCTTTAAGATATCTTGTGTTGATATATTTTCCATTTTATGTTTCGATGCTGCTTTTAAGGTCTTATATGTGAGGAAAGCACTGACACTGGTTTCGGAGTCAGAGTTTGTTTGATAAGTTAACCCTGTGAAACTCCTTGATTAGTACACTACAGTTCCTATTCAAATGCCAGTTGTTATTTTTCTTTTAGCTCTCTCTAAGTACAACATGCACATCCAGTGACTAACTAACAAAATTGGGATAATTTTAAGCTGATCTGTTCAGAAAGCAACCGACAGATAAGTTGGAATGCCAGTTTTACCCCACCTCCTTTATCATTATCCCCTTGGATTCTAGTACAGATGAAACAACTGCTAATGGACTTCAGTTGTCACAGGAGATGTACGTGCTAAGTTTAAGAAGTAGGTGAATCATGAGGAGTAAGCAGGATAGTGGAATGGAGGCTTTGATGGAGATCAGCCACGATTCTATCAAATTATAGAACTCTCTACAGTGTGGAAGCAGGTCATTTGGCCCATCAAGTCTGTACCAACCCTCAGAAGAGCAACCCATCAGAATCAGTTCCCTGCTCTACCCCGCCCCCGTAATCCTGCATTTCCCACAGTTAACCCACACATCCCTGGACATTAGGGGCAATTTAGCATGACCAATCCACCTAACCTTTGGAGTGTGGGAGGAAACAAGAGCACCCAAAGAAGACCCACACAGTCAGTCACCGGAGGGTGGAATTGAGCCCAGGGCCTTGGCATTGTGAGGCAGCAGTGCTAACCACTGAGCCATCATGCCCCAACAAATTTAAACGCCATCGCTTTCAAGGTGGGATGTGAACGTGTGTCATCAAATTATTAGCCTTGGTTTCTGTGGGATTATTAGTCCGATGACATTATCACTAAGTCACCATCTCCCTATATGTGCGGAGGTTGTCAGATTTATTGTCAGTGATTTACCTGTGTGAAGGTCTGTCAAAATATGGAAGTTGCAGAGGGAAAGTTACTTGCCAGACAGCCGCTGAGTTGACACAAAAAGGGTTCCTGTGCGTGCAGCAGGCTCCTTTAGCAGTGAGCTCAGATTATTGTCAGTAAATTCAGGGACAAAGAAACTACAATGGAGGTTACCCAATATCCTGTTTAGTCTGGCATGTCTGATGAACCCCTTCTGTTCCTTTATCATCAGCCTCCTCAATGCAATAAATCAGCAGAGGCCTAAGGTAGGTTCTGTTGGATATTAGGCTTCAGTTTACAAGATAAAATTGTGTTTTGTTTTAGAAATGATATAATTAGTTTTAAAATTTATGATAAAAATCTTCACAGACAATGTAAAAAATAAATGATGAACCTTTGAAGAAATGTCACAAAAACATAAAGGGAACTTTAAACCAACAATTGCGACCCAAATGTCTCTTGCAACGTATTCAGTTGTGGCCCTGATAACTGCGTAGAGGTGTGTCAGTTGATACATAATGAGCTGAGGGTATAATGGCCTGAAAACTCTGCTTTTGACAGTGCAGAAGATCTGAGGCCAGTAAGGTGGTGATACCAGGTTGTAGCACCTGTTCACCTCGTTTTCCTTCATTGGTCGCTTCCAGTATGTCTGAAAATGGGTGGATAAATGGAGGAAAGCCTATCCTAGACCTCTTCCATGCAGTGGTAATACTCTTATTCCTAATACTGTTTGAAGTAGCTTCAGATGACTCAGACACACTGGCAGACACTTCAGTTTTGCAAGCTTAGTTTTCCATGAGTCACTTGTTAAAATGTGTCCCACCACTTGGCATTGATCTCCATTCTGGTATCCCTGCATTTAATGAGTTTGCAAAACCATGTTGTACAAGTACATAGTGTGCACAGTGAATCACAGCTCATTAGCCATGTGCAATAGGCCATTTATTCTCTTTCTAGTTCTTCCAAGCAGATGGTAGCTCGAGATAACTTCTTCAATTATATTTTTTTCTGCAGATGACTGTCTCTTTCATGTTCTGGTTTCCTGTGCTGTAAACACGCTTCCCATCTTCAAATGGATGTGAAAAATAATCGGCAAACTGCTACTGTGCCTGAGATGAGTGAAAAGTATCCTCTAGAAGGCAGGTGAGAGTAAAGTATGGTGGCTACAACACATAAATAAAATTCCCTACATTGTAGCACATATGCCTTCCTAACAATTCCCAGTTCTCAGTACATTTGATAGAGCAGCAACTACTGTTCAGCTGTTCACTATGTAGAAAACATCACAATTTGTTAAGTGTTCTGGTTGTCAGATCACACTTTAAGCTTGGAAAAATGAGAGTTCTTTGTACCTACTGCAACTGCCACGCTGCCTAGTCAGAAACCTTTCTCGGGACATTGGAACTGGAGTTGGCCATTCAGGCCATCAAGACTATGCCACCATTCAATTAGATCATACATACCATCTACCACAATGTCACTTTTCCACACCGTCATCATTTGTCTTCTTGATGTCTCAACCCCACTAACCTGATTTGCCACTGAGACCATGAATGGTCCCCATTGGAATCCTTACAATTCCCCACAAAATATATACCCATTCAGTTCATACAACTGAATGTGTTCCTAGCTCTTAGCAGATAATGCAATATATAATATATTGTACTCTATTCTACTTTCTCCCCACCCCCACCCTCCTCTCATTTTTCTGTCCACCCTTCAGGCACTCTGTCTGTATTCCTGATGAAGGGCTTTTGCCCGAAACGTCAATTTTGCTGCTCCTCTGATGCTGCCTGAACTGCTGTGCTTTTCCAGCAACAGTCTAGTCTAGAATCTGGTTTCCAGCATCTGCAATCATTGTTTTTACCTAATATATAATAATGTTCATTTGAAGTCTCTCACCTGAGTAGCTGAAAAGAGTTAGAAGTTTGGGTCTATATATATTGCTACCAAACATCATCACTGAGTTGTCCACATTCACCATTATTACTAAACTACTCAATATTGCAGTTGAATATCGAATTTTCTGTCTTGCAGGCTATCCTCATTGTATAGAAAGTCATTGTCCCATGTACCACTGGGACACATAAATCAGACTGATTCTATTTTACTGCCTGGTGGCCATTGGGTGACTGATGTCTGCCAGGATAACATTAAAAATAAAAGCAGGCGAAGGGCAGAAAGTTCAAAGTGGGAGAGAGGTGGAGAATTGAAATGAAAAGCTACAGGAAGCTCAGGGTTATGCTTGCAGACTGAACTGAGCTGTTCTGTAAAGTAATGTCAGGCTCCATATGGTCTCCCCAGTAAAGAAGAGACCTGTTTATGAACATTGAACATAATGTGCTAACATCACACTTCATTGGGGTAGCATGCTGGAAATCAAGCCCTACTGTTACCATGTCAGTGCAAAACTTAAAAATGTTATAAAAATATGCAAAACCCCCAATTTGTCTGATTCCATCCGCAGGTTAACAGAAAAGGCCAGATTAGACTTTTTTTAGGTTACTTACAGCGTGGAAACAAGCCCTTGGGCCCAACAAGTCCACACCGACCCGCCACCCAGACCCATTCCCCTACATCTAACACTACGGGCAATTTAGCATGGCCAATTCACCTAACCTGAACATCTTTTTGTAGTGTGGGAGGAAACCCATGCAGACACGGGGAGAATGTGCAAACTCCACACAGTCAGTCGCCTGAGGCGGGAAATGAACCCGGGTCTCTTGTGTTGTGAGGCAGCAATGCTAACCACTGTGCCACCATGCCACCCATTTTCTGTACTTAAAAAGAACTGCTATTTATTACAAAGGAATAGATTCTAACACAGGTAAAGAACAATTTATATAACGCTATAAATTAAAACTCTAAATGCCTTCACATAGATACAGGCAAAAACAGATTTTCTTTTTAAAAAACTGGCTATTATGGGTGGTGGAGAGAAAAGAGAGCACTGCAGAAACAGTTCAGTAGCATCAGTCCTCAGGATTCAATGGAGTATTCTTTTTGTTTCTAAAGTCCTTCAGTTCTCTGAACTTTTCCTTCAGGTTCTCTCACTTCTTTCCAGAAGGCACCAAGCAACTGATTCACAAGTAATTTTGTCCTAAATGGCATCTCCCATATTTGTAAATTGTGCTTCCTGGTTCAAGACTTCTTAACTGGTGGAAACAGGTTACCTTCATCTTTTCTGTCTATCCATGTATGTGTTTCATAAGTTTCATGAGATCCCTTCTCATTCTTTGAAACTCTAGAGATTCCACCTCAGCCTATCCAGTCTCACTTGGGTAGTCCCATCAGCCCTAGAACAAGTCTGGTGAAGCTTTGTTGCGCTCCCTCCGTGGTGGTAATACATTTCCTGTGATAAAGAGGCAACAGGTCTGATCTAACCAAGCACCTGCACAACCTGAAACAAGTCTTCACTATTTCTGTACTCAAATCCTTTTGCAATAAAAGTTAATATTCTAACAGCCTTCCTAATAGTTTCCTGCATGTTATCCTTCAGTAACTTATCAGAAAGAACTCAGGTCCCTTTGTACATTGGCACTTTCCAATCTCTTTCCATTTATGAAATACTCTGCACATTTATTCCTCCTACTGAAGTGGATATTCTCACATTTACAACATTTTATTCCATTTGCAATGTTCTTGCCCATTCATTACATCTGTCCAAATTTTCCTGAAGCTGCTTTACATCTTTCTCACATCACACATTTGCTTTGTATCATCCACAAGCTTGGAAATATTACATTCGGTCCCCACCTCCAAATCATTGGTAGTGTGTAGCTCATGCCCTTCTCCAGAGGGCTGAGAGAAAGGTCAGGGGAACAATTTCTCCCTAACCTTCTTGTAGGCTATGAAGGACATTGAAAAGTTCTCAGCTTTGCAAGTTTTTATGTCTAAGTTTCTTGTTTTCCTTCACATAGATCTCAGTCACTGGTGTACAGCAGCATGGACACATGGCCTGGGCAGTTCCCATCCAATACCTTAACTGAGGTTGGTACAAATCTTCATTTCACTCTCAAATTAAAAATAAGTCAACAGAGCTAAGAAAATGAAATGGAGAATTACTGACCTGTTGAAAATGTACTTAGACCAAAGATCCTCATTCATTCCTAAAGAATTCCTCTTTTTTTCCCTCCTGGGGGCTCTAGTTTTTCTTTCTCAATGTTATTTTAATCTGTTACAAATTAATAGACCAACAGATAAGGAAAAGCTCAGAACCGATAAACTGAAACACAGCGAAGGACGTGAGGGAGTGTTTTTTTGACTTCAGCATTGAAATCTCTCCTCTTGTCTCCCATCTCTGGTCACAGTCCAGCATTCAGTTGCTATAAAATATTATATAGGAACTTGCATGGATTAGTGGAAACCAAACCTCATAAAAAATACTACACCATTACAGTTCTGGCAGAACATGTGAATATTTTGACTAACCCTATGTTTATGACCAAATTAGTATAATTTTATGCAGCAGAGTTTTCCACATTGATTTACTAGTTGGACGCTATATTTTTGCTGTGTGCCAGATTCATCCTTGTCTATTTGTTAGGACTCTTGCCCTGAATTAGAGGTTTTGCATTTCCTGCACCATTTCATAACTTGGCATGCACAATTAAGGTTAACACTTAAGCCATTGCCATCTTTTTGACAAGACTTTAAAGGGATGTCTAACTTATCCGTCTCTTTCAGTGGTTAAGACAGTAACCAAGAATCCTAAGCTGCTATTTGAGAAAGTACAGGGAGTTCTCCACTGTTCTTGACCAATACCACCAAAACATAACAGCTTAACCAACAGGGCATCTCACAACAACTCAATACAACTCAATGGATTTGAAGCACAGTGGGTGTTGTGAAAAGCATAAGCATAAAGATTTTTTTTCACATTTGTAGTTTTAGATATGTTCTACCTAATTCAGCTAAATCATCCTGGAATTTACAGTAATCCTAACTATTTACACAGTACAAAATTATCATAAAATTTTGTGCAAGTTCCAGTTTGATGTTGACCTGTCGACAAAATACAATCCAAAATAGAATAATTGTTCATTTGTCACATGAGATGCCTTTGCACTTGGAGTTTCTCCAGTCTGGGTTCATTGGTGACCAACATTTGTGAACTGGCTCCCTGTATTTGCTTTGCTAAACTTCGCAACCCAATGCTAGAATCAAAGACACATCACAAAGACTTTGCAATGTGAATACAGAGAGCTGGCACACAGATATCACTTGCCCATGATCTGAAGAGTTCAATTTCAGACATGTAGTCATCACACAATGGCTAATATATTTGCTGATGTAAATAATCACAACACTCACTGCAGGCAATATGAGGTATTTCAAAATTCTCAGATGGTGCCTCATTGACACTTGTTTCCTATTCATTCCTATAAAATACAGCTGTCAGGATTTCCTGGACCAGAAGACAATATTGACAATTAAATTTAAGGTGAATGATGAATGGTTGGGCATTTCTTTACAGTCAATTTGGGATTGGGTGTGTAACAAGTAGGTGAGGGTGGATGTGAGGCTAAGGGTGATAAGGATGTCAGATAAATTCAGATGTATATTTTTGATTGCATTAATCGCTGTTTGCCACTTGTAGTGAACTGAGGATAAGTTTCAAATGAACCTCCCCCACTTAAACAGTATAACTCATTCTGGTAATAAATGCAAATCATGCTAATATTTGACTCAGAGATCAATTGAGCTTTAATGAAAGTTGTTTTAGAAGCTCATTTCTGTGTGCCATTGTTGATTCCATTCATTTAAAGTACATTTGAAAGTAGCTGCTGCTTTTCTGCCCTCTAGTGGCATTTTTCCAAACAGAACTGGAGTGTAATGATCGGAAATAATCTTATTTTAAAAAGTGGAAGTTAAATCAGCGATTGTTTGAAACTCTCTGTACTTGACTAATTAACTGTTAGGTTAACCCTACAAGAACAATCACTCTTTATTCAACTTAAGGAATATTTCTGCCATTGAACTGGAAAAAACAGAATATAGAAACTTGGAAGAATTTGATGAACTTAAAATCTGCAGTTGCCTTGTTAAACTGAATTTTTGATTAAGAAGGAGAATAAGAATCACTATAGCCACTTTAACTTGGTGGTGAGAAACCTTTTGGAAATAAGGTTCATTTAAGTTAACACTTACTTGGACAAGGATGAATTAATTAACGAATACTGGCAGACATTTATTAAATAGTAATCATGTGTCATCAACTTGACTGAATTTTTTGATGAGGCAACAGAGGGTTGATGAGCTTAACATGGTTCTGTATCATGTACAGGGACTTCAAAAGGTACTTGTTTTACACATTAGTAAAGTTGAAGCCAATGGAATGAAAGGGTCATTGGTGTCATAGATTTGTAGTTGGCTGAATGACCAGTGAACAATTTGTCGTCATAAATGAATGTTTTCAAACTGAAGGAAGGTGCAGTGCTGTTCTCTGGGGTTTGGAACTAGAAGCACTGCTTTTCTTGATCTACATTAACAACCCAGACTTGGGTGTGCAGGGCACAATTTTAAAGCTTCCAGATCACACACAACTTAGAAGATTTGTGAACTATAAGCAATGTAGCCCACCACCATTCAGAGGATCTAGGCTCATCAATCAGTGCTTTGACTACCTGATCCAGATGTAGATGCCAAGCACAGCCTTGGAGATTGGTGCACCAAAGAAAAATAATACAGAGAGTGGTGACTGAAAGGAAGTTAGTATTAGACATCAAGAGGTCCGAGGTAGGATTGTAGAATGGTGGGACACTTGGCAGATTAAATTTAATGCAGAGAGGTGTGAAGTGATTCATTTTGACAGGAATGAAGGGAGGCAGTTTGAAAATGAAGGGCATAATTCTAAAGGAGGTGCAGAAATACATAGACCAAAGGAGAATTGACACAAGCTATTGAAGGAGGTAGGGCAGATAGAGAAATTGGTTAATGAGGCAAATGAGTTCCCAAGGATTATTAATAGTGCATAGAGCACAAAAGCAAGAGAGTTATAATGCCCCTTTATAACATGCAGGTTCAGGCTCAACTTGAGGGGGTCTTTAAGACTTTAGAGAGGAAATAGAAAAGATCCATGAGAATGGGTTCAGGTATAAGGGTTTTCTGTCAAGTGGATTGACTAGACCAGCTAGATTGGTCTTCTTAGCAAGGAGAAAGTAGAGAGGAGATTTGATACCGATGGTCAAAATCGAGGGGTTGGGATCTGCCTGAGGGTGTTTTGGAGTAGGTTCAATTGTTACCTTCAAAAGAGTACTGATAAGCACCAGAGGATAACAATTAGATATAGGAGGGCGAAGGGAAAGGATGGGAGGTAGGAGTAATTGACTTGCTGTTGTAGCAATCTGACTTTAGGACCAAATGGACTCTTCTTCTGCTGTAATGATTCAATGAACTGTTTCATACATTTATACAACCACTTTTACAACTGAGAATCATGGAATTCCTACAATGCAGAAAGGCTAATTGCCCATCAAGTTTGTACCAACCCTCCAAACAGCATCCCACCCAGACTCAGCCCCCCCACCCTATCCTGATTACCCCACATTTCCCATAGTCGATCCACCTAACCTGCACATCTTTGGACTGTGAGAGGAAACCCATGCAAACACAGGGAGAACATGCAAACTCCACACAGACAGCCACCCAAGGCTAGAATCAAACCAAGTCTCTGACACTCTGAGGCAGCAGTGATAACCACTGAACCACTGTGCTTCATCTAAAATTTAACTTTAGATAATGTATAAGATCCTGATGTATCGTGACAGGTTGGATGTTAAAGTGATGTTCCAACTTGCAAGTGAATCTAGAACCAAACTTCACTGTTGAAAAATAAGGCCTTGCCCATTTAAAACAGAGATGAGCTGAAATTTGTTTTGTCACAGACAGTCATGAGTCTTTGGAACTCTCTTCCTGGAAACGAGGTGGAAGTGGAGTCCTCAAATATTTTTAAGGGAGAAGTGGATCGTTTAATGGTAAACAAAGTGGTGAATGGTTATCAGGGGAAAGCAGGAATGGAGATTTGAGATCACATATTGATCTGCCATGATTTAATTCAATGGGTGGAGGAGGCTCAACGAGTTAAATGACCCCCTCAAGCTACTTACTAATACGTTTGTGAATTAATGTGGTTCAAAAAGACTCTACAGCAAATGAAGTAAAGTGCATTGTTCTAAAGTTGAACATTTTTTCACAGCCAGGTCCAAACAGCTGGATAATAATG
The DNA here is from genome assembly GCF_020745735.1 of Hemiscyllium ocellatum. Taxonomy (NCBI): domain Eukaryota; kingdom Metazoa; phylum Chordata; class Chondrichthyes; order Orectolobiformes; family Hemiscylliidae; genus Hemiscyllium; species Hemiscyllium ocellatum. Next base: position 17,649,369 of record NC_083417.1, on the reverse strand, counting down.
ACCAGATAACCTGTTTTAGTGCAGCTGATTGGACGTAAGTGGCGACAGTGTGACAAATCCTTTCTCGATTTTTAAAAAGAATAATATTTACCATCCGTCTGCGAGGACATGCAGGGGCGTCATTTAATGTTTCATCTTAAAGATGGCACTCCTGAGAATGCAGCCATCCTCACCGCTATACTGATGTTTTTGTCTAGATTATGTACTCGAGTGTCTGGCGTGGCACTTGAGGCCGCAGCGTTCTTATTCAGAGCTACCACTGTAACAAAAACAGGAAATAGTGGAAGCACTCAGCAAATCTGGCAGCATTTGTGCCGAATAAAACAGAGCTAACTTTTCAGGTCAATGACCTTATGGAAGGTCACTGACCTGAGAAGGTGGTGCTGTTTCTGACTCCAAAGGTGCTGCCAGACCAGCTGTGCGTTTCCAGCATTTTCTGTTTTGATTCTAGATCTCCAGTATATAAACTAATTTGCTTTTGACCACAGCTAACATGGCAATGCAGTTCAGTATCAAGGAAGGATTCCGGCAAAATATGTAGGCATTGTTTAAAATACTTAAGATGTAGCCAATATTTTGGGAATCAAATACTTTACCCCACAGCTAGAAGTAACTTTACATTACTATGTTTTGTTTTAATCCCAGTAAATACTGATAATCTTTATAAAGAGATATGAAGTTTCCTGTGACTAACCCCAAAAAATGTAAAATATTGCATGATTCTAAATGTTGTACTGTAACCAATAAGCTGAAATAAACATTGATTGATCATTACTTTGTAGGCAACAAATATACTAAAGGACACTAAAAAAGTATTTTCTGTTAACTTTATAACCCCATGTCTGAAAAACCTGAGGGACATTTATATACGACACAATTCTCCCAGGTGCAAAGTAGTCTTATGTATAAAGTCCCAACTTGCTCCTGGCTTCAACTGCATCTTTTATCTCAATCTCACCAGAGCAAATCTTCCAGTGTTCTATTAATTAAAGTTCCTTAACTCAAATGTCTGAGCATAACTAACTAGACATTTTAGTATGAAGGCTCAAGACTCCTTCGTCTTTAATTCTCTATAAGCCTTATCTCTTCAAACAGGAAATCCCTTTGCATCACTACTCTGTTTAGTGGGTTAACCCAAGAAAAGTATTTTTGCTCTGCCTGGTACAGTATCTGTTTCTGGTCTCCTTCTTCAAGTTGCTCTTCCTGATTGATTATGAGAGTCTTTGAGTCTGACCATAGCAAGACCATCTGCCTATAAATCATTTTGCTAAACTTTCCCCCCTACTTTCAATAGATTTTGACCCAAGCATCTGTTCACATGAGTATGAGATCACAAGGTTTTATCTTCAGGTACATTTCATAGCAGGCTACATATCCCCTTCCAAACAACAACATTTTTACTCTGAATTAAGGGAGACAGTTTAAAATATAAGATCCAGAGTTCATAAAACTACTTGTAATACTGTTGTGCTTAAAATGTTTCAATCACATCAGTGAAATTGCAGGACATAAATCTTAAGATTCAGTCCAATTTATGAGGTTTTTTGCAAAAAACTCACTGTTTCCTAATGCAATCTGCAATAGCTGTCCATTTTAGGAAATTAAAATGTTTCAATTGAGTGACAAGTGACTAGTAGAAATCCAATTCTGAATGTAATTGTAATACCTGTAACATTACTGTAGTGCGTACGCTGATCAGCTGAACGTTTTGGACAGGAAGATTCTTCTAATTTTTTTGTTACTGATTGCATATTTAAAGAAAACACCTGAATAGACTGGATATGTTTTAGAGAAAAACAGAACAGGAGAGCAACAACTACAACAGTCACACCAGGAAGTTGTCTGAACAGAAAGTTGTTTTTGACTTATAATAACAGGTAGGACCTTTCATGCACAGATGTATCTCAAGGATTTCACAGTGAACACCGCACACTGGCATTAAGAGATAACTTTGATATTATGTTGAAACAAGACATTTTTGAAGATGGTACGGGTGATAGATCTTTAAATTTTCTAATAACTGTTTTAATAATAGACTTTCAAATCAAAAGCAATTTGTCATAAAACAGAATATGGGTTTTTAACTAAAGTTTATTGCATCTTCTGTCATCAGATGAAGTACTGTCACTTTTACTCCTTTGTCCTGACTCGATGTGTGTGTGTGTTCGAACAATTTGCATTGTAATTCCCTACAGAATGTCTCTTTATCTCACCAGCATGTCTTCCTGTTTATCTTTGTCTTAATTCTGTCAGTAAGATTACTTTAATTGTTATAATAACATCAGTTATAAATGACAGATCATAATACCAAGAGTTAATTGGGGATTTCATAAATGTTACAACTGAGAATTTTTTGGAATGTGTCTTTTACGTCAGACTGAGCACAGTGGGCCAAATTTTGGCCTCCCTAATTTGTGCGAAATGTAGGAGTTTAGCAGCTCACTGCTTATTATAAGATCTCAGGATAAGTTAATCAGTCCTGCATTCCCAGCAGGGAACTGCTCTCAATGGAGAGTGGATGAGAGGAACAGAACTCTGGGGAGATGCCAGGCAAGCGGTGTTATTGCTAGACTGTTAATTCAGAAACCCAGGTAGTGTTCTGGGGACCTGGGTTCAAATCCTGCCATAGGAGATGGTGGAATTTGAATTCAATAAAAAAAATGTGGAATTATGATTCTAATGATGACTGTGAATCCATTGTCGTTTATCATAAAAACACTTCAGTTAAATAATGTCCTTTAGGGAGGGAAACTGCTTTCCTTTTCTGGTCTACATGTCACTATGGACATGTGGTTACCCCTTAACTGCTCTGTGGGCAGTTAGTGATGGACAATAACTGCTGGGTCAGCAGTGATGACCTCATCCTATGAACAAATGAAGAGCTACAATGTGATAACCCTGTCCCTCCCCAAACTATCAAAGAACAAAGGACAATGCAACATATGAACAGGTCCTCCACCCACCAAGCCTGCGCTGATTCCTAATCCTAATTTAGACACACTACTTATTGCCCACATGCAATTTCTATCCCTCTGTTCGCCTCCTGTTCATGTGTCTATCCATATACGCTTTCCATGTGGCTGTTGGGCCTGCTTCCACCATCTCCATTGGCCGTGCATTCAACCACCCACCACCCTCTGTTTGAAATATTTTCCCCACACTTCTCCTCTAAACATTCCCCCTCTCGTTTCGTATTTGCCCTTTCATAGTTGACCTGTCTATCTTGGAAAATGCTTCTGATTATCCTCCCTATCTCATAATTTTGTGAACTTCCATCAGGTCACCCCTCATCTTCTGTTTTTCCTGTGAAATCAATTTGAGTTTATCCAAACTCTTCTCATATCTAAAACACTCCAAACTAGGCAACACCCTGGTAAACCTTCTCTGTGTCCTCTACAAAGCATCCATGTCCTTCCCGTTGTGTGGCAACTAGAACCGCACACAATATTCCAAATGTGACCTGACTAAACTTTTATACAGCTGTAACATAACTTGCCAACTTTTACATTTGACATACTGACTGATGAAGGTAAGCATGCTGTGCCTTTGAATATAGCTGCCAATTGGGAGTTGGGAACAGTTAATTATCTAATTGTGCCTGTAAAGTACACAATAAGAAGAATGAATAGATTTTAATGGTAGCAACAGGAATTGTGTTGTGATACGCAAATTTTTCAAAATCCTTATAAAGGCTTTGCTGCACATGTCCTTTTAATTGACATTAATTCTGGAAATGTAGTGTTGCCAGCGAGGCTGCCTTTTCTTGTCCATAAAGTGATGGTGATCCAAATTGAAGAAGGGCTCTTGCCCGAAATGTCAATTCTCCTGATCCTCGGACGCTGCCTGACCTGCTGTGCTTTTCCAGCACCACACTCTCGAATCTAATCTCTAGCAACTGCAGTCCTCACTTTCGCCAACTTGAAGCGCTGCAGACCATGAGCTGAAGTATGTCAATTGTTAGAAGTTGGGAGCAGCCAGCCAGACAAATTAATACAAGCAAATTCCTATGGTGCATTGAGGTTCTTGAATTAGGTTGTAAACAGTTCAGAATAATTTGGTTCGAATGAGAAAAATTAGTATCAGCTTTGCAGTTATGATTGAAGTGCAGATGACACATTGGGCGAAGTCTTTGCCTCTCTGGAGATGATGAGAAAGGTGCTGAGTAGGGGAAATAATTGGGGGTTTGCCCTGAAGAGAAAGTCACCCCCTGCTCATCCCCTCTTCAATGAAGTGCTTGTTGAAAAAGCTGCAAATGTGTTGCTGGTCAAAGCACAGCAGGCCAGGCAGCATCTCAGGAATAGAGAATTCGACGTTTCGAGCATAAGCCCTTCATCAGGAGGGCTTGTTGCTTGTTTTTTGCTTGTTGAAAAACTTCATTGGTGACACCTTTACTCTCCCGCAATTAAGGCATTTAACTGGTCAATTAATGGCCTCGGCTCATCAATCAGCTACCTCTCCAACTAACAATGGGAAGTTATGACCTGTCTGCTAAGTTGAGGGTTGAGCCTTAATCTGGGGGTGCATTGAGGTATGGATGGCATGCAAGAAGATGATGTCTGAAAGCTGCCCCTGAAAGCCACCGCCCTGCTTTTGTCTCCTACACTACACCCCTCCCTATAACCCCACTCCATGCAAACAAAAGGGTTTGTCTTCTCATCCTTAGATCTCCAAAGGAGTCAGGTCTGAACAGCAGACTTTAGGACCCAGAAGCTGAAAACAGTTGATTAGTAGTATCCAAGTGTCGAGGCCTGTGAATAGGGCACAATTATTGCCCATACTTACCGGTCTGCTTGTTATGTGCTGATTGGCAAGTGAGTCAGTGAATGAGCTCATGTTAGTTGGTCCCTAACACATCCTCCCCTACACTTGAAGATTTATTGGAAAATTTGCATAATGTGATTTACACATCTTTAAGACAAAAGTATTGTAAACTTTTCCAGCTGTATAAAGAACCTACAACAAATTTTATTAGTCTTGCATTAAAATTAAGTTGGTTTTGTACTGTGATTGGAAATGCTGGTGTAATTGAACAGTGTACTTGATTCAACATCTGACCAGGTTCTTGACAGTGCATCTTTTTTAATGATATGATGACAGCCTGTTATTAGATTATATTCCCTACAATGTGGAAACAGGCCCTTCAATCCAAACTGACCCTCTGAACAGTAACCCACCCAGACCCATTCCCTTCTGGCTAATGCACCTGACACTATGGGCAATTTAGCATGGCCAATTCACCTAACCTGCACATCTTTTGATTGTGGAGAACAAACCCACGCAGGCACGGGGAGAATGTGCAGACAGTCACCCGAGGCTGGAATCAAACCCGGGTCCCTGACGCTGTGAGGCAGCAGTGCTAACCACTGAGCCACCGTGCAACCCTTTTGGAAGTCAACATCTTGGACTTTGCTTAAATAATGATTAAGTCTGAAGCAAACAAAGGAAATACTAACAAAAAAGAAAAGAAAAGACTGGTTAATATTTCAGGGGAATTCTGTTTCACATTTTCTTTTACCAGCCACCAGCTGTTGACTGACTTGCTGCACACTTTTAACTTCTCATGTTTGTTTTCTTTTCTTCAATCTAATACCCACTTCCAAGTGCCTCTGATCCTGGGACTCCCAATGGCTTTAGTGCCCTTTTGCCCACATTTAAGCAAACTGCATTCTTCTTCCCTATACATTCATCCTGTGAGGGGGCAGAAAGCATTTGCGATAAGATTGGTTATTGCTGGTCTGGTGCCACTGCTTTGGTACAGTAAAAGATATCAACAGAAATACAAAGCTCTGGTGATCTTATCATCGAGACAAGAACAATTTATGCTGGTAAATGCAGATTGCAGTGGCATTCTCTGAATCCTTTAATTACCCAAAGGCTTTTGGCTGGATCCTATCTCACATTACATCTCTCAGCCCTGACTACAATCTCTTGTTTCATCTCTTGTAATATTCCACCCCTATGTTTCCTCCACAAATTTATTCTAGCCAATAACTATCAACTTTTGTTTCTATTTGAAGCAAGGAAACACTACACATGTCATACATTATAAATTATTTTATTTATTACTGCTACATTTAAAAAATAATATTTCAAAAGTTATCATCTAAGTTTCCAGTGCATGAGAGTTTCAGAAACATGGAAAGTTTACACAGGGTGGTGATAGGATCAAACATTTTCTCACAGGTTTTTGCAACTGGATATCTTCAGGAGACATAGAATTAAGTAAGTAAATCAACTCTTGCCTCAAATTAGTAGTTTTAAAATGTTTTCATTAAATCTGATTTCTTTTTGAAAGACATGATAGACTTCATGAAGCATACTTTCATCAAATCAATCAAAGTCTGCACATTTCTACATTAGGCAAACACAATTTGTGAAGTCATTTGGAATAACAAGCTATTTGAGATGTAAATTATCCTCACTGCCTTTGTTCAAACTTTTCTCAATGTTTCTACATTGTCTACATGTGAGGGGACTGAAATGGTTGCAACCTTCCACATTCAATGGAACCAAGATCGTGTACAGAAACAGAAATTATTGGACCTTGGAAATGTTACAGACATAAAAAAACTGAAATCCAAGGTAGACAGGCAGGAGGCTGGAAGAACACAGCAAGCCAAGCACCATCAGGAGGTAGAGAAGCCTTAGGAAGTGGAGGCTTGCTGTGTTCTTCCAGCCTCCTACTTGTCTACCTTAGAAATGTTATGGCAAGAAACAAATTGTGCTCTTGATTTTTTTTGTGGAATAGTTTAGTGTCATCTTGTGAGGGCAAAGAGCTGCTGCGATTAGATTCCCTATTGTCAAAACAGTGTCATTGCTTTGTTATGGTAAAAGCTAGCAGCAGAAGTGTAAAACAAGTATAAATTGATCATTGAGACAAGAATAATTTATGCTGTTAAAGCTGACTACTGTGGAAATCTTGAGCCCTTTACTTTTCCACTGGTTTCTCATTCACATCCTATTTTGCCTTACATTTTCCAATCTTTACTGAAATCTCATGCCCTGGTAAAGTGGAAAGCAATTGAAATCAGGAGGGGAAAAGTACTCATTAGAATTACATGTAACGCGAAGGAAGATGGTGTGATTGTTGAAGAATAATCATCTCAGCCTCAGTACACTACTGCAGGGTCTGCAGTCCAACCACCTTCAGTTTTTCATTAATGGTCTTCCCTCTTTTATAATATCAGAATAGGAATGTTTGTTGATGGTTGGTATTGGCCAGTACCATTCCCATTTCCTCCAATATTGGAACAGTTCAGGGTCACTTTCACCAAGACCTGGAAAACATTCAGCCTTGAGTCAATTGTGGCACAAAACATTCACACCACACCAGTACCACGCAATGACCATCACCAACAAGAGAGAATCTAACCATCTCTGTTTTGATGTTCATTATCTTCAGCGGATCCACCCTTATTACCATTGGTGAGAAACCTAAGTGGACCAGCTTTAAAGAGACAATGTCTCTTCCCTGTGTTGAGGGAGTCCAGAACTAGAGGGCATATGTTTAGTGTGAGAGGGGAAAAATATAAAAGAGACCTAAGGGGCAGTTTTTTCACACAGAGGGTAGTATGTGTAAGGAATGAGATACCAGGGAAGTGGTGGAGACTGGTACAATTGCAACATTTAAAAGGCATCTGGGTGGGTGTGTGAATAGGAAGGGTTTGGATATGGGCTGGGTGCTGTCAGGTGGGACTAGATTGGGTTGGGATATCTGGTTGGCATGGACAACTTGGACCGAAGGGTCTGTTTCCATGCTGTACATCTCTATGACTCTATGACCAGCTATGTGTATATCATCACACCTCACTGGATAGCCTTTTGGAAATCAAGCCCAGCTATTCCCGAAAATGTGCAGATATTATATAAAATTATGCAAGATTCCCCAATATGCCTGGCTTTTTAAACCTAGGTTGGCAGAAAGAAAGGGGGAGAAGTTGAGGGCTGCAGATGCTGGAGATCAGCATCAAAAGGTGGTAAAACACAGCTGGTCAGGCAGCATCTGAGGAGCAGGAGGACAATTGCTGATGAAGAGCTTAGCTTGAAATGTTGATGCTCCTGGTCCTAGGATGCTGCTTGACCAGCTGCTCTTTTCCAACACTACACCTTTTTGACAGAACGAAAGGCCCAGCTACCTGTACTGAACAAGAATTACTATTTGAAACTATAAATAGTTTCTAGCTACACATAAAGAACTATACACTGTTGCCATTTAACTCCGTTGGTTACAACTCTAACCCCTTATAAAATTCCCTTTACACATAATACAAGCAGTCACAGTCCCAGATACAAATGATATTATGGGTGAGGGAAAAAACTGGAAGACAGTTCAATTTCACCAGGAGTTGCTGAGATAATCATTTTGTCTTGTCAGGATTTGTTGCTTCATCTCCCCCTTCTCCAGCTACCTTCCCTTGCGTACAGGAGGCACAGAGTGGCTGGTTCAGAATGCATGAAGTCTCTGACTTATTGGTTAAAAGTACCTGCTTACTGCAACTGGTGAGGGAAAATAAACTGGCATTCTTCAGACTTTATTGATACGAATAGCATGCAGCCAGATACCACTTCTATTTCCAGAGGTCCGAAGGCTTCTGGTTATCTTGTTTTCATCCACGAGCTATTTAGCGAGCTGAGAGCAATTCACATAGTTGTTGGCAGGCAGAAGGCTTTTGTCATTGACAACTAGTGACCATTCCTCAGACCAAACAGCTAGTTGTTGCTGGCCAAATCTCACCTTGTCCACAGCCCTGGTGCCAGTTTGTCTACACGTAATCTTCCTCGACTGGTGGAATAAACAACAGTATACACAGCACTTACAATAACTTGTTTTTCAAATGAACAACAACCCCTTCCACAATCCTTCCTTTTTAAAAGAATCTTTTTTCCATTTCAGTCCACAATTAAAAATACAGTAAAATAAAAGATAAAGCTACTGTGGCTACAAAGTAGGATAGAGGCTTAGAATTCTGTGGCATATGGCTCAACCTCCTGACTCCCCAAAGCACGTCCATCAGCTACAAGCCACCAGTCAGGAGTGTAATAAAATACTCTCTACTCGAGGATGAGTGCAGCTCTAAAGACACTCAAGAACCTTTACACTATCCAGGACAAAGCATCACAATTGATCAGCACCTCATCCTCCACATTAAACATTGACTCCCTCCATAATGGGCATACATCCTGTGCCAGCAATAACAAACACTGCAGCAACTCATCAAAACTCCATCAGCAGCACCTTCCAATCCTGAGCTCTTTATTACCGAGAAGGACAGAAGCATTAAAATGCAAGGGAACATCACCATCAGAAAATTAACTCTAAGCCACACTCACTTGGAATTATATTGCCATTCCTTTACTCTCATTGAGCCAAACACCCTAGTGGGTGGACATGTGGACTGCAGTGATTCGCCCTCACCATCTGAAGGGCACTTAAAGATGTGCAACAAATACATGCCTTGCCAGCAACACTCATACCCCAGAAACTAAGACAAAAACATACCCAGTTTGCACTGGTTATGGCTTGTCAACACCCATTATGATCCTTTGGAGCGCAATCAATAATAATGTCCATATCCTTTTCTCTCTCGACTGATGTTAATTGAAAATTATGTTTTGTGTTCATACAATTAATGTTGGCATTATGTGAGTGAAAGGGTGTCTACCAAACTTGTCCTACCCCCTGGCGTATTTGGATCTGCTGCTGCAAATCCTTCTCCTCTGCAATTCAGACATGTTCCCAACTTTTAGTTTCATCTGTGAACTGGAAAGTTATTTCCTTACTACATCTCCATCCGGCAAATTAAGGGTGGATATTTATAAAAATATTTAAAAGCAATGACCATGCCCCACTGTCTGATCCTTGGGGTGGAAATGATGTAATCCAAGGCCAGTTGTCTGGGAACATGAGTTTGAATACATAGCACCATCCCTACCCCTGCCTGGCAGCTGAGGAATATTTGAATTCAATTAATTTTAGATGGAATTAAAAGATAATCTAATGGAGATGATGAAATTATTGCTGATTTTTGTAAAAAAAAATCCATCTACTTCACAAATATGCTTCAGAGGAGGAATTCGGCCATCGTTATCTGGTCTGATTTACATGTGACTCCATACCCAGCAATGTGGTTAACTCCTAATGACCCTCTGAAATGACCCAGTGAGCCACTCAGCGGTATCTAATTGCTATAGCATCTAAGAAAAATAATGAAACCAAATAAAGCCTGACACCACCCAAGATGGTAAGAAACAAAACAAATCCAGCCCTTAATGTCCTCCCTACTAATATCTGGGGGTTTGCATCAAAATTGGGAGGATTTCCTCACAGACTAGTCAATCACAGCCTGAGACAGTCATATTCATGGAACCAAAACTCATAGATAATGCCGAAGAACACCCCTATTCCCACTCTGGGTATGCCATATCTCCCCAGCAGATTAGTCCCACTGAAGGATGGGAACACAGTTGGGATGTAGTTTCCCTCAACATTGAATGTGGACCCGATGATGGCTACTGGCATCTGGCCAAAAATGGTCAAAGGTATCTCCTTTAATTAGTACCTATTGCTCCCCCCTCCCCTTCAGGTGATGAGCCAGTTCTCCATGTTGAATACCAACTGACATCAGTAAGGGCATCAAATGCCCTCTGGACATGGCACTTTAATGTCCATCACCCCAAGATTGTCTTGGCAGCAGTACTGCTGACCCATACTGAGGGTACCTTTGATCATGTTTGTGTGTATCTGTGTGTACCTGTAATTAATGCCAGTGACATTGTGGTGGTAGGAAGGACAAAGCATTAACATGACCACAATCGGCACTGATTGGTGCAAATAGCAGGCATTGATGGACTGGTGTCCAATCAGCAAAAATGTCATTACAATCAACTTCTTCAAAGGTTCATTAGAGTGATTCCTGAGATTGTTGAATGAGGAGAGATTGGGTCAACTGGGGCTGTAGTCACTGAGTTTAGAAGAATGAGAGGAGTTCTCATTGAAACATGTAAAACATTAGAGCTGGGACTGGACTGACTGGATGCAGCAATGGATGTTCTGAAGAAGGGCCATTGGACCCATTAACTCATTAATTATGCTTTCTCTCCACAGATGCTGTAAGACCTGCTGAGTTTTTGCAGTGATTTCTGTTTTTGCTTCTGAAAGCAGGAATGATGTTTCTCCTGGCTGGTAGGTCCAGAACAAAGGGCTCAAGATCCCAGGATATGCAGCAGGCCGTATTGGGCTACGATGAGGAGAAATTTCTTCAGTCGGAAGATGGTGAACCTGTGAAATTCTCTACCACAAAAGGCTAAGGCTGAATATACTTAAGAATGGAACAGATGAATTTTTAGAAGCTAAAGGTGTCAAGAAATACATAGAGAGAGTGACAGCATAGTCATAGAGTCATGTACAGCACTGAAACAGACCCTTCAGTCCAACTTTCCATGTTGACCAGACATCCTAAATTAATCTAATCCCCTTTCCAGCACTTGACCCATATCCTTCCAAACCCTTGCTATTCATATACCCATCCATGTGCCTTTTAAATGTTATAATTGTACTAGTCTCCGCCACTTCCTCTGGCAGCTTATTCCACACATGCACCACCCTCTGCATGAAAAAGTTGCCCCTTAGGTCCTTTCCAAATTTTTCCTTTCACACCCTAAACCTATGCCCTCTAGTTCTGAACGCACCCACCCTAGAGAAAAGACCTTGTCTATTTAGCCTATACATGCCACTCATGATTTTATAAACCTCTATAAGGTCGCTCCTCAGCCTCTGACGCTCCAGGAAAAACAGCCCCAGCCTATTCAGCTGCCCCCTATAGCTCAAATCCTTCAATCCTTGTAAATCCTTTCTGAACACTTTCAAGTTTCACAACATCGTTCCTATAGGAGTGTTGAGATAAAGAATCACCTATGATTAGGTTGAATGGCAGAGTGGGTGTGATGGGCTAAACAGCTTCCTCTTGCTCCTCTTTTCTACGTTTTCATGGTTCTATCTATTTCCAGTGCAGGCATACATCCTAATCTAAATAAAGAAAATGACACGAAAGCCATACTAACTCCTCAATCTTTGATGATGTCTAATCTCTTGCCTCCATATATACCCAATTTTACTCAAATGATTTCATCACTAAAGGAGTTACTGAGAAAGGATAAGCCTTTCCTATGGCATGAGGCCAATTGGTGTGTCTTCAAAACACTGAAACAACAACCAGCAGCTTCAAGATTGCAATTTCATACCTCTTGGGAGACAATAATGTTGGAGATAGAGCCCCATAAAAAGGCCTCAGTGCATGAATACTGCAAAAAAGCAACTTTTGTTTCAAACACTCCATCTTTGAGGGTGGCATGATGGTTCAGTGGTTAGCACTGCTGCCTCACAGTGCCAGGGACCCAGGTTCAATTCCAGCCTTGGGAGACTGACTGTGTGGAGTTTGCATATTTGCCCTGTGGTCTGCTTGGATTTCCTCCCACACTCCAAAGGTGTGTGTATTAGGTGAATTGGCCATGCTAAATTGTCCATAATGTTCAGGGATGTGTAGGTTGGCTGCATTAGTCAGGGTAAATATAGTGTAGGGCAATAGGTTACTCTTCAGAGGGTCGGTGTGGGCTTGTTGGGCTGAAGGGCCTGTTTCCACACTGTTGGAATTCTAATTGTATCGTGCTATCCATCTACATTGACCATTAACTTTGGTTGTTGGAATCGCGCATTCTTATAGGTATTTGTTCATTAAAAGATCTGTGTTAAGAGTTTGACCACAAACCACTAGAAATGATTTGATAAAAACCATTGACCAGTGCATCACCAATTGGAGCACCTTCTAATAGAGGTCAAAGATTATGACTGTTCCTGAGACGGCAAAGTGACCTTGGGAAGGAGATTGTGGAAGAATGGGAACAGGCATCTCCCAACCATTTAGAGTGGGGACAGATGCCTAGGAAGGCATGCTGGATTTAGTGGGTAGGCAGGGAGGAATAAAGCTGGGGCATCTTGTTTTGAAGACAGGGTGGTCTCACAATGAGCACAGCATTTTCCCATTGCTGAGCCCCTTCGCCCATTCTTTCCTATCTTTTTAAGTAAGCTGTTTCAAAAATGTTCTTCACACTCAGATCATAGAGTCCTACAGCACAGAGACAGTCTCTTTGGCCCAAACTGGTTCATGCCGACCAAAATGTCCATCCATGTGAACCTCATTTCTCTGCACTTGGCCCATATCCTTCTAATCCTTTCCAATACATGTATTTGTCCAAATGCCATTTAAATGTTGTTAATGTACCAGCTTCAATCACTTCTCCTGGCAGCTCATTCCATAGTTGTACCACCCTCAGTGTAAAAACGTTGCCCCTCAAGTTCCATTTTATTCTTTCCCCTCTAACGTTAAACTGATGTCCACTAGTCCTCAATTCCCCAACGCTAGGAAAAAGACTGAGTGTATTCACTCTACCCATGACTCTCATGACCTTTTATACCTCTATAAGATCCTTCCTCAGTCTCCTATGATCTAAAGAAAAATGTCCTAGCTTGTTCAACCTCTCACGATAACTCAGACAGTTGAGTCCTGGCAACATCCCTGTAAATTTTTTCTGCAATCTTTATGATTTAATAATATCTTTCCTATCGCAAGATGACTAAAACTAAACACAATACTCCAAGTATGACTTCATCAACATCTTATACAAATGCAACATAACTTCCCAACTTCTATACTCAATGCCCTGGTTGCTGCACCTGGAGTTTCTGGCAGTGAAAATGGATCGAGAACCTTAATTGTCAGTTACTTAAGGGACTTAAAGACCACAGTAGGCCAAAGGGCAAATGACCTAGTGAGCAACTTACCCAACCCATGAATCATGGGGAACAGGTTAGGGTTAGATAGAATGGAGGTGGGCTGGGCACCCAAGATATTTTACTAGCCCCACCCACTCATCAAAAGCATCCTCAGGTAGGGGCTATAAAATCTTGTCCATAGTCTTTTCAAGTAAGCTCCTGAGATGTAACTAGTCACATGTTATTTGGAGATGCAAAAGCATTGTCTACTAAGGAATTACAATTCATTAATTGACAGTAGAAATCTTTCCAAACCAATAAAACAATCTCTACCTCCAGTGATCTGTTAAAGATAAATTAAAGGAGAACCCCAAAGCATTTTATTCTTATATAAGAAGCAAGCGGGTAGCTAGAGAAAGGATTGGTCCACTAAAGGATAATGAAGGAAGGCTGTGTGTCGAACCTGAATGAATGGGTGAGATTCTGAGTGATTACTTTGCATCAGTGTTCACTGAGGAGAGGAACATGATGAATCTTGAGATTAGAGATAGAAGTTTGATTAGTCTCGATCACATTGACATAAGTAGGGAAGATGTGTTGGGTAGGCTAGAGGTTATTAAGGTGGACAAATCCCCAGGACCGGATGGGATTTCTCCCAGGTGGCTGAAGGAGGCAAGAGAGGAAATAGCTGGGGCCCTAACAGATATCTTTGTAGTGTACTTAAATACAGGTGAGGTGCCGGAGGTCTGGAGGGTTGCTCATGTTGTCCACCTGTACAAGATGGATAGGAAGGATATTCCAGGTAACTACAGACCAGTGAACCTGACGTCGGTGGTCGGAAAGTTGCTGGAGAAGGTACTGAGGGATGGGATCTATTTATATTTAGAAAAGAATGGGCTTATAAGCAACATGGTTTTGTGTGGGGGAGATCATGCCTTTCCAACTTAATAGAGGGTTTTCAGGGAAGTGAACAAGTTGATAGATGAAGGAAGGGCTGTTGCATGGACTTTAGTAAGGCGTTTGATAAGGTTCCCCATTGTAGACTAAAGGAGAAAGTGAAGTCACATGGTATGCAGGGCGCTCTAGCTAGGTGGATAAAGAACTGGTTGAGCAACAGGAGACAGAGAGTAGTAGTTGAAGAGAGTTTCTCGAAATGGAGAAAGGTGACCAGTGGTGTTCCACAGGAGTCAGTGTTGGGGCCATTGTTGTTTGTAATATAAATAAATGACCTGGAAGAAGGCGCTGTTGGTATGATCAGCAAGTTTGCAGATGACACGAAAATTGGTGGAGTAGCAGAAAGCATAAGGGACTGTCAGAGAATACAGGAGGATCTAGGTAGACTGGAGAGTTGGTGGAAAAGTGGCAGATGGTTTTCAATCCAGACAAATGTGAGGTGATGCATTTAGGCAAGACTAATTCTAGACCAAATTGTACAACGAATGGAAGAGCCTTGGGAAAAGTTGATGGGCAGAGAGATCCATTGTACCCTGAAGTTTGCTGCACAGGTCGATAGAGTGGTCAAGAAGGCATATAATATGCTTGCCTTCATTGGACGGGGTATTGAGCATAAAAGCTGGCAAGTCATGTTAAAAGTGTACAAGAGATTGGTTCAGCCGCATTTAGAATATAGTTTACAGTTCTGGTCGCCACATTACCAAAAAGATGTGGATGCTTTGAACAGGGTGCAGAGAAGGTTTACGAGGATGTTGCCTGGTATAGAATGTGCTAGCTATGAAGAGAGGTTGAGTAGGTTAGGTTTATTTTCATTAGAAAAAAGGAGATTGAAGGGGGACTTGTTTGAGGTTTACAAAATCATGAAGGGTATAGACAGGGTGGATAGGGACAAGCTTTTTCCCAGGGTGAAGGATTCAATAATGAGAGGTCACACCTTCAAGGTGAGAGGTGGAAAGTTTAAGGGGGATACACGCGGTAAGTACTTCACACAGAGGGTGGTGGGCATTTTGAACGCATTACCAGCAGAGGTGGTAGAGGCAGGCACGGTAGATTCATTTAAGATACGTCTGGACAGATGTATGAGTAGGTGGGGAGCAGAGGGATACAGATGCTTAGGAATTGACCGACAGGTTTAGACAGTACATTTGGATCAGCTTAGGCTTGGAGTGCCGAAGAGCCTGTCCCTGGGCTGTAAATTTTCTTTGTTCTTGTTCTTTGTGCTGGCAAATCACATGTTTGTATGCATATATCAAGCCGTGTAGGAACTCTCTTTATCACTCTTTATAAACAAGCATACAGGAAGTCTGATAATATTTTGAAAAATTTCTAAAATCAAATGTCTTTATGCTACCAGCATTGTGAAAGAGCAAGGAATAGCTTATCTGGGTCTCTCTAATGTGTTTGATTCCCTTATTGTTAATAAGTAAAGCAAATGCTTCATTAACCAACTGGGATTGCTTGATTTTGTCAAGGAATTAAAGCTACCATTTCCTAAGCCCAATTTTCAAACACAGTGTAGCTGGAAGATGGATAAATGTGGAGGATAACAGCAGCGATCATTGATCTTTCACCATTTGGCTACCTGATAGCTGATTCCAGCAGCTATTTCAATCTACACCCGAGCATATAGGGCTTATGTTATAATATGTTGATGAGTGATGAACATTTAGTGCCCCTCACATCTCAGACTATTTCCATTGGTTTGTACATTAACTCCAAATAACAGATATATCCAGAAATACTCATCAGCTGCAAAAGCAGCAACGAAAGTTAAAGGACCTATGTTTGTTCACAATGTCTGGTTGCAACTTGTACAGAAATGCCTTTTCTTTCAAATAGAGATTCATACATCCAAATGGTCTGTTAGTAAAAAGAGATTTTGTTTTCCTACCTGTTTGAAGGAATAAATATTTTCTAAAATGGATAAACCAGCAGATGGTAGACCAATAAATGCCACACAAATGATGATGCATCCATTAACATTTGATTCTGTTTTTGATTTTCTCATAATCTCAATCGGTTCAGTCCCATCTCTGTGGTAAATGGGATTTGAACCCACACCCAGCTGGCCCAGAGTTGGAATACTACCACTGAATCACAAAACCCTCTGTACAGCAGATCTATAATTTATATAATTTAAACAAATTTCAATTTATAAATCTTTCCATGATCTACTACATGACAGTCATACTGAAAGATTGGTAGCTCAAGGAACTAGAGGCCTGCAAAATTTCATAATGATTAGAATGCAACATTTATAACAAAAATGTAGAGTCAGCACAGAGGATTGTAGAAAAAATTGGATAGGTTTCATTTTGAAAGACATTTAAAATAGTGAGCACTTTAAATAAATGCTTGGGTAATTAGCGTAATTTTGCATTCCTTATATAAAAAAAGTGTATACCTCCTTTGCATTAATCTTTCCAATTACTACAGAACCAAGATTGCCTTAACAATTGTTATTTTAATTTTAACTATTGTTCAGTAGTAAATATTCAACATTATATTAAGGATTCTTGCCATGGAGAAACAGCGCAGGGAGGATCAATTTTCTTTTCTAAACCACTAGAGGGTGGTAGTTAGACAGTAATAGGTTCCTTTTACTCAAAAGATCTAGTTTAGATTTTACAAAACCAAGGATTGTTTTGTTCATTGATCCAGTAAGGCCTTGAAAGGATCTATGCAGTTCTATCAAGATACAAATGGAACAACTCCTAAGGGAAATGACAACCTCATGGAGTAAAATAGCAAAAAATACATCAGGGTGCACAGCGCATATGGGTTTCCAAGCTAGTGCAACTACTCAAAAGCAACGGACAGAAAAAGATCCTTGCTCGCTCTAGACCTTCCCAACCAGATGTGACCTCAATGCATCATGAATGAAGACTCTCTCCTACACCACCTGAGATCCTGGAGTCTTCAAGAACCAGAGAAAAACCTCATGCTCATTAAGGGAAAACAATCTGGAGCTGTTTATCTCTGATTCCTTTAAGCATGTAAAACAAATCCAGGAAGTCACATTAATCATGAATTAAATGACAGGTTAGCTCCATCTTGAACAAGATGCTCTCCATTCAAAATCAAAACAGGTCCACTTAAACAGAAATGACCAGGAATAGAGCATCTCAACATTCACTGTAGGAGAGGGCAATCTAGACTACCCAACACCTCCATCCCCACCCCCATTCACCCATTGTACTCTATGCTACCTTCCCCCACCCTCCTCTCTGACCTATCACCTCCATCCCCACCCCCATTCACCTATTGTACTCTATGCTACTCCCACACCCTTCTCTCTGACCTATCACCTCCATCCCCACCCCCATACACCTATTATACTCTTTGCTACCTTCTCCCCAGCCCACACCCACCCACCCCTCCCCCCCATTTATCTCTCCATCCTGGAGGCTTCCTGCCTCTATTCCTGATGAAGGGCTTTTGCCCAAACATTGATTTTCCTGCTCCTCGGGTGCTGCCTGACCTGCTGTGCTTTTCTAGCACCACTATGATCTAAACTCTGGTTTCCAGCATCTGCAGTCCTCACTTTTGCCTCACAGATTCTGCCACCACTAGTGTATCCCTGTACGTAACTTGTAAGCATGATTATTCCTCCATTACCTGTCCAGTTGAAGTAACTCATCGACAAAGTCATTATCTAATAGCTGACTATATCCAGCTCTTCCTCACCATCAGTTCTTTTAAACTTTCTGCTGTCTATGCATTATTGGACGACAACCTTGATTAACTGTGCTTTTTTTTCTCTCTGGTACAATAATACATGTGGGCGGCATGGTGGCACAGTGGTTAGCACTGCTGCCTCACAGCACCAGAGACCCGGGTTCATTTCCCACCTCAGGCGACTCTCTGTGTGGAGTTTGCACATTCTCCCCGTGTCTGTGTGGGTTTCCTCTTGGTGCTCCGGTTTCCTCCCACAATCCAAAAATGTGCAGGTTAGGTGAATTGGCCATGCTAAATTGCCCATAGTGTAGGGGAATGGGTCTGCGTGGGTTGTGCTTCCGCGGGTCGGTGTAGACTTGTTGGGCTGAAGGGCCTGTTTCCACATTGTAAGTAATCTAATACATCTCACGCTGTATTCCCTCAACACTGATCACTGATTTTACTCCCTAGTGATGATTTGTCATGATCCTATGTTGAAAAGAAACACTTTCAGTAAGATCAGTCCAGGAGTACTGTGTTTAATGGTTTGGCTTCACCATCTAACCATCTGATTTTCCAATAGAGCTTACATGACAGACTTGCTTCTCAGGAAATTCCGTTTGTATCCTTAGCAGGGTAATGGATCTGAAACATTAACTCTGCTTTTTTGCCACAGATTAGATTAGACTAGATTAGATTATTTACCGTGTGGAAACAGGCCTTTTGGCCCAAAAAGTCCATAACGACCTGCCGAAGCACAACCCATCCAGACCCATTGCCCGACATTTACCACTTCACCTAACACTACGGGCAATGTGGCATGGCCAATGCTGCCAGACCTGTTGAGTTTCTCAGTACTTTCTGATTTTGTTTCTGATTTCCAGCATCCACAGTTCTTTGCATTTTTTTGTCTTCTCTATCTAAATTCACATAATGTGGAGGTGCTAGTGTTGGACTGTGGTGGACAAAGTTAACAACAGCACAGCACCAGGTTATAGTCCAACAGCTTTACTTGAAAGTACTAGCTTTCGGAGCACTGCTCCTTCATTCGGTAGCTGTGCAGCAGAATCATAAGACACAGAATTTAGAGCAAAAGATTGCTGTGTCATGCAACTGAAACGGGTTATTGAAGAAACCTAGATTGCTGTTAAGTTCTTTCATCTTTTAGAATGGGTTGCAGGTCACCCTCATGCACATACTCTGCCAAGCACACACACACGCAAACACACTCTCTCTCTCTCTCTCTCACACACACATACACGCACACACACATATAAGTCTATGGAGTGAATTTGCGTTTACAGAGTTTATTTGCTGATACATTCTATTTTGCTCGGAAAGCGCACAATCTGCAGGCAGTCAATCCATGTAACATTTTATAAATTCCTACTTTGGTTCTATTTCCTACTTTGGCAATAGAACCAGTCTGACTCAAGCTTGAGATACGAGCAGACTCTAACCTCACACCTTCAATACATTGTCTGAGCTGAGGTGTCACTTCTTTTTGCAAAACCTTAAGCTATCTTCAGAATGTGACTTAAAAGAAGTTCTGGGATTTACGTGTTAATGAACTGAAACCTGCACCCATACTAAAAACTGAAAGACTTAACAGCAATCTAAATTTGTTCAACATATCATTTCAGTTGCATGGCACTGTGATCTTTTGCTTTAAAGTCTGTGCCTTATGATCATGTTCCACAGCTTTCCGATGAAGGAGCAGCACTCCGAAAGCTAGTGCTTCCAAATATACCTGTTGGACTATAATCTGGTATTGTGTGATTTTTAACTAAGTTCACATTATCAAGTGTAGCATGGTGGCTCAGTGGTTAGCACTGCTGCCTCACAGTGCCAGAGATGTGGGTTCAATTCCTGCCTTATGTGATTTGCACATTCTCCTGGTGTCTGTGTGGGTTTCTTCCCACAATCCAAGGATGTGCAGGACAGGTGACTTGGTCATGCTAAATTGCCTATGGTGTTAGGTACATTAGTTAGGGGAATGAGCCTGGGTGGGTTACTCTTTGGAGGGTTGGATTGGGCTGAAGGGCCTGTTTCCATATTGTAGGGAATCTAATCTCTTAATAATTCATTCAAGTATTTTATTTATTTCTGAAGGTAGGCAAATGGGTCGAGAGTTAACCAATTCTGCCTGATCATCTTGCCCATAATTTAGAACTACACAGTCATCCTTACAGTCCAAGGGATACCAGCAATCTATGATAAAGTTAGGCAAATGACTCAGACGAAACCTGCCCAATTTCTTTACGCACTCACAGGTGCATGTCTTCTGGACAGATGTCCAACCTGCTTTAATAGTTTTTGGTCCTATTTCAGATGATATCCTCAACTATTTCAATGCTAAAAATGTTTCTGTTGGCAGCACAACTCAATGTTTTTGATAGAACTTCACCTTCAAGAATTCAGATTAATGCAACTTACTCATCAAAAATATCTGCTAATCACTGAGAAACAATTTTAACCTGTTCTTGAGAATATTTCAATGGCCTAACATGGTCTTTGATTCAGAACATAGCTGAGAAGGCAGAGTGTGTTGGTTTCAGAGTTGTTTGATTTTCACAATCTTTTATTTGAGCTAGTAACAGTTTTTGCTTTCCTTGACCATTTATGGTAGCTGCTGGGTAAGAAATACTTATTGTTCTAAAATCATTTTTGTTTTACAACTTATTTATCTTTAGATCTGGCCAATCAGCCACTTAGACATCTTCCCACGAGACACATTTCTTCAAAAACAATGTGACTCTGTATATTTCTTAAAGTTGTCGGACTTGCATTCAATATCAGTTGCAGCCTGCCCAATAATTTCAGTTAATTGCCCAGTTCCAAATCCCCTGTTACTTTGACACCGTTAACCTTATTCAAATCTAGAATAGATGATATTTTTGCGTACGTCTGGTACTGCTGTTGATTGCAACTGAATCAGAGAACAATGTCACGGGTCTGCTGTGGCTATCCTTGGCCAAAGTAGCCATCTGTAGCTCAATGTAGGGGGAGATGGATTCTCAGGGGAATATAGCACAAACAGCCAAGTTTCAGATATTGAGACTGGCTCTAATGCATTGAGGGTATGTTGGGCTCCAATTCATCGATTGTATTAGGGGACTCTCTAGTCTGAGGCACAAAAAGAGATTTCTGTGGCCAGCAGCGAAAAATCAGAATGGTGTGTTACTTTTCTGGTGCCAGGATCCAGGATGTCTGAGAGAGTAAGCAGAATGTTCTCAAGGGGGAGAGGGCCCAGCAGGAGGTCATTGTACACATTGGAACCAACAACATAGAGGAAAAAGGATGAGATTCTGAAGGGAGAATACAGAGAGTTAGACAGGAATTTAAAAAGGAGGTCCTTGACACTAGTAATATCTGGATTACTCCTGGTGCTGCGAGCTAGTGAGAGTAGAAAAAGGAGGTTAGAACAGATGAATGCATAGCTGAGGAGATGGTGTATGGGAGAAGGATTCACATTTTTCAATCATTGGAATCTATTCTGTGGTAGAAATGACCTGTACAAGAAGGACGGATTGCACTTAAATTGGAAGGGGACTAATATAGTAGCAGGGAGATTTGCTAGAGCTGCTCAGGAGGATATAAACTAGCAAGGTGAGGGGATGGGGTGGTGGGACCCAGGGAAATAATAAGGAAAGAGATCAATCTGATATTGGTACACTTGAGAACAGAAACAAGTCAAAGAGTCAGGGCAGGAAGGGACAAAGCAGAGAACAAGGTAGAACTGATAAATTAAACTGCATTTATTTCAATGCAAAGGGCCTAACAGGTAAGGCAGATGAACTCAAGGCATGGTTAGGAACATGGGACTGGGATATCACAGCAATTACATAAATATGGCTCAGGGATGGACAGGACTGGCAGCTTAATGTTCCAGGATACAAATCCTACGGGAAGGACAGAAAGGGAGGCAAAAGAGGAGGGGGAGTGGCGTTTTTGATAAAGGATATCCAGGGAAGTTACTTGGGTGGAACTGAAAAATAAGAGAGGGATGATCTCCTTTTTGGGATTGTATTATAGACCCCCTAATAGTCAGTGGAAAATTGAGAAACAAATTTGGAAGTTATCTGTAAGAATAATAGGGTGGTTGTGGCAGGGGATTTTAAATTTCCAAACATAAACTGGGACTGCTTTAGTGTTAAGGGTTTAGATGGAGAGGAATTTGGTAAGCATGGACAAAACAAAAAATTCTGATTCAGCATGTGTATGTAAGTACAAGAGAAGGTGCAAAACCTGACTTACTCCTGGGAAATAAGGCAGGGCAGGAGACTGAAGTGTCAGTGGAGAAGCACTTCAGGGCCAGCGACCATAATTCTATTAGTTTTAAAATAGTGATAGAAAAGGATAGACCAGATCAAAAAGTTGAAATTCTAAATTGGAGAAAGGTCAACATTGATGGTATTAGGCAAGAACTTTCAAAAGCTGATTGGGGGCATATGTTCGCAGGTAAAGGGATGGCCAGGAAATGAGAAGCGTTCAGAAATGAGGTAATGAGAGTCTAGCAACAGTATATTCCTGTTAGGGTGAAAGAAAAGGCTGGTAGGTAAAGAGAATGCTGGGTGACTAAAGCAATTGATCGTTTCGTTAAGAAAAAGAAGGAAGCATATGTTAGGTATAGACAGGATAGATCAAGTGAATCTTTAGAAGAGTATAAAAGCAGTAGGAGTATACTTAAGAGGGAAATCAGGAGGGCAAAAAGGGGACATGAGATAGTTTTGGCAATAGGGTGAAGGAGAATCCAAAGGGTTTTTACAAATACATTAAGGACAAAAAGGTTATGAGGGAGAGAATAGGACCTCTCAAAGATCAGCAAGGCGGCCTTTGTGTGAGCTGCAGGAGATGGGGCAGATACTAAAGAGTAGTTTGCATCAGTGTGTACTGTGAAAAAGGATATGGAAGATACAGAATGTGACAAAATAGATGGTGACATCTTGAAAAATGTCCTTATTACAGAGGAGGAAGTGCTAGATGTCTTGAAATGCATAAAAATGGATAAATCCCCAGGACCTGATCAGGTGTACCTTAAAACTCTGGGAAGTTAGGGAGGTGATTGCTGGGCCTCTTGCTCAGATATATGTATCATTGATAGTCACAGATGAGGTGCTGGAAGACTGGAGGTTGGCTAACATGGTGCCGCTATTTAAGAAAGGTGGTAAGGACAAGCCAGGGAACTATAGATCAATGAGCCTGACGTCGGTGGTGGGCAAGTTGTTGGAGGGAATCTTGAGGGAGAGGATGTACATGCATTTGGAAAAGCAAGGCCTGATTGAGGATAGTCAACATGGTTTTGTGCATGGGAAGTCATGTCTCACAAATTTGAATGAATTTTTTGAAGAAGCAACAAAGAGGATTGATGAGGGCAGAGCGGTAGATGTGATCTATATGGACTTCAGTAAGGTGTTCGACAAGATTCCCCATGGGAGACTGACAAGCAAGGTTAGATCTCATGGAATACAGGGAGAACTAGTCATTTGGATACAGAACTGGTTGAAAGATAGAAGACGGTGGTAGTGAAGGGTGGTTTTTCATTTGGAAGCCTGTGACCAGTTGAGTGCCACAAAGATTGGTACCAGTTCCACTACTTTTTGTCATTTATATAAATTATTTGGATGTGAGCATAAGAAGTATAGTTATTAAATTTGCAGATGACACCAAAATTAGTGGACAGCGAAGGTTACCTCAGATTGCAATGTGACCTTGATCAGAGGGCCAATGGGCAGAGAAGTGGCAGATGGAGTCTAATTTAGATAAATGTAAGGAGCTGCATTTTGGGAAAGCAAATCTTAGCAGGACTTATACACTTAATTGTAAGGTCATAGAGCATGTTGCTGAACAAAGAGACCATGTAGTACAGGTTCATAGCTCCTTGAAAGTAGAGTCGTAGGTAGATAGGATAGTGAAGAAGGTGTTTGATATGCTTTCCTTTATTGGTCAGAGTATTGAGTACAGGAGTTGGGAGGTCATGTTGTAACTGTACAGGACATTGGTTAGGCCACTTTTGGAATATTGCGTGCAATTCTGGTCTCCTTCCTATCGGAAAGATGTTGTGAAGTTTGAAAGGGTTCAGAAAAGATTTACAATGATGTTGCCAGGGTTGGAGGATTTGAGCTATATGGAGAGGCTGAATAGACTAGGGTTGTTTTTCCTGGAGCATTGGAGGCTGAGAGGTGACCTTACAAAATCATGGATAGGATGAACAGACAAAGGCTTTTTCCTGGGGTGGGGAAGTCCAGAACTAGACAGCATAGGTTTAGGGTGAGAGGGGAAAGATATAAAAGAGACCTAAGGGGCAACATTTTCACGCAGAGGGTGGTACGGGCATGGAATGAGCTGTCAGAGGAAGTGGTGGAGGCTGGTACAATTACAACATTTAAAAGGCATCTGGATGCATACATGAATAGGAAGGGTTTGAAGGGATATGGGACGAGTGCTGGCTGGTGGGCGAGATTAGGTTAAGATATCTGATCGGCATGGAAGGGTTGGTCTGAAAGGTCTGTTTCCACGCTGTACATTCTAAGACTCTTTGACATTGGAATTTCCTTCAGGTCACTTAGATCAGCCGATGTAATGCCAGTGGAGAATCAGCAGAAACCATGTGAATGCGATTTCTATTGATCACCCCCTAAGTACCTGAAAATGAGAGGGCCCAAGGAAATTTCCAGTATAGGTTTCTTTGAATTGAAATTCAGAAATCATGTAATTGGCAATTTCAGAAGTTTAAGCTCAGGAGCTTATTACTACCCACAACCCTGACAGAACAGGCCTCAAAGAGCTGAATAGTGTACTCCTGTTCCCAGGTGTTTGTGAAGTATTCGCAATGTTGGTCTAATTTTTGAGAAGCTTTTGTCATTTGTTTCCAAGGCATTGAATTGTTTCAGATTTTCCTGACCCGATGATGGTGGGTTTGGATGAAAAAGGAAGGTCAGGGGTTCTTGATGCAATCCCTCTGTTGGGAAGCTTTTATCAGGGCAGTTAGGAATTGGATTGGCTACCCATTTTACAGAAGCTGGTTAAGTTAGTGGCAATTCTACATCATTTCATGAATTTTCAAAATGGCTGATCAACTCCCTGTCATAGGCAGAGGGTGGAGCTTTAACTCTTTCGAGGCCTGGGTGATTGTTGAAGTGGGTGGAAGGGATAATCATTGGAATTGAAGACTCCATACCCTAATAATGGGGCCACATAGCCAGAAAGCTGCAATTGCAATTCAACCCAACCCAGCAAAGGAGATGACTTTTCACCCTGATATTCTGATCAGATGCAGCAGACATTTTTTTCTGCAGTCTATCTTGGCTAGCGAGGGACCATCTGTGGTGAGGTGCCCCTGGGTATCCCCAACCTGTCACAGCAGCACCCACCTCGCCCACTGGGATTACGAAGGAGCCAGAACCTCTGCCCTTCTGACTTGGCCATTGCATTGGGAACCCACCTGCTGTCTTTAAATGGAGAGCGGGATTGGAGGCAGGCCACTAGGAGATTGCTCTACCAGCCTCACTGCCAGCAAGTAAGGGCCTGGGACTCAGTTTATTCCCAGTGTCAGGATCCCACAGCCTGTGGTAGAATCCAGCCATCATTTTTAGATGACCAACCTCACAGTCTGTAACAATAATTATTCCCTGTCTGAGAGTCTGGTACAGCTGAATGCAGATCATTCCTATCTTCCCAAGTTGACAAGGTAGTCTTAATTGTTTGTACCATAAGATGACATTGCTTGGTGGTGGGACTGCCAGTTCCAATGGCTGGTAATTAATTAAAGCAAGAAAGGTAAACTCTAATGGGGCAAAATAATCCTTCTAAAAGAGGATGTGAAAAAATAGTGAGATTCTCAATCTGTATCATTTCAAATTTGCATTTGTAAGGAAAGTTCAGAAAGCAAAATGCAATCTTCTTTTATTAATTTCATATCAACACATAAATTAGGAAAGTTATCTTTAGGTATATGTACTGGAATTCTTTCATATGAACTTTCTATATTGACAATTGATTGTCATTGGTCTATATGTCTGTTGTTTGAAACACACAGTGATTTTTATTTAGAATAACACCAGCTTTTATGCATAGCCAAGTATTTAACCTGGTATTTTTTAAGAGCTCATCACTTGGTTTTACAAATTAACACCACACCTCAAAGTGAATGTATGTGCATGCATTACATGATATGTCCACATGTTGATCATGGTCATAGTATTGCAGTACAAATCACAAATAACAATCTCATGTTTAGTCTCTGACAGAAGGCGAGTAGTGTTTGCCTTGCTTGCTTTAATAGTCTACCAGATCTTGAAACTGATTCTCTCATAAACAAGGTGCCACATGAATCAGGGCTATGTCACATGGGAACAGGCTCACAAGGAACATAAATACAAGCTTGGACTGCTGCTGTATAGTGAATATTACATAGCACCATCTCAGATGTACAATATCACCTTGGCCTGGCATCTGACTGTTGCCAAAACCTAGAACTGATATAAGACTGTGCCCATGACCCCCTGTTGGTACCCCCTGATTGGTAGATGCCCCCAAGGACTTCACTGTGGACTACTCCTTTAAGAATTTCAGACACAGTATACTGTATCCTGCAGATGCCATGTGTTTGGCACAAACACTAAGCACATGGTACAGGTGCTAAACTGGTGTTGCATATTGACATACGACAAGATGTATGCCCCCTTGGCTGAGGTCTTTTGCACAGTGCGGCCACCTACCTGGTTATATTACTGTGCCAACTGCCAATGCAAGGCAAGGCAGGGCAAGGCATGCATGCTGCGGGTATGCTGGTAGGTAGGCAGGTGAAAACATGCTGAGGGAGTAAGGAAGCAGCCTTGGTAGAAAGCCTGGAAAAGCCATGTAACGGCATCCTGTCCCTGTGGTGTTCCTGTATCCAATGTACACTGCTAGTTGCTGGCATGCCTACTAGGCCAGGCTGCCCTTAGAGGATGCAGCATCAGTGCATTGCAGACACCAGGATGGTGGCAACAACTCCCTGAAAGTGGAGTGCCAATCTCTGTGATGGAAGGGTATGAGCGGCTAGTGACTGTGGACCGTACCCTGCTCCATGACCACCAAGGATTTCCAGGAGCATGTGAAACCTCCAAGAACGTGCTTTAGTTTCATTCTTGATTTTTCCTGATGGTTGATTCGTACATGTCATCCGGTAAGATTGCAACCTGTGGCAGGTTGTGCCATTAATGAGCCATTTTACAAGTAGTAAAGAACGTTAATTGGGAACTCACTGCTGGCTCGTGAGAACCTTGCCATGTCACTTGAGAAAAGTGGTCAAGCTGGGGCGGCGTGGTAGCTCAGTGCTTAGCACTAGTTAGCACTACCGCCTCACACCACCCGGGACCCAGGTTCAATTCCAGCCACAGGCAATTGTCTATGTGGAGATTGCTCTTTTTCCCCATGTGCATGAGTTTCCTCTGGGTGCTCCGGTTTCCTCCCACAGTCCAATAGATATGCAGGTTAGGTGAATTGGCCATTCTAAATTGCCCATAGTGTTCATGGATGTGTAGATTTGCTGCATTAGTCGGGGTAAATGTAGGATACAGGGTAATGGCTCTGCGTGTATGACTCTTCAGGGGGTTGATGTGGACTTGTTGGACTGAAAGGCCTGTTTCCACACTGTAGGGATTCTATGTGGCGAGATGAAGTCAACGTTGAGTCCAAGCTTGACCAACATCTCACCTGACCCTACCTCTCATCTCACCATAGTCTACAGAACCTAGTAAGATTCTACCCCATTTGTTCATGCCTCTATCAGGCGAACTCTTAAAAGTCTACTTCAGTGGCTCATGTAGCATACCAAGAAGAGTGAGAAGTAATTTATTTGATTGAGACCCCAGCTCAGAGACAAGACTAAAGACTGTGTCATGTAAACATGATAAAACAGCACCACTGCCAAGAAGGGGACAGCAAATATGGGTCTGACCCATTGCCACCTGCCTAGAGGATGAGAGTAGCAGATGGGATGAACAAGGGGGAATTGTGGATGAGACCCACATTGATTCTCCCTAAATTTTTGGCTAACAAAATGTATAGCAAACCCAGCCTCCTTATTCACAGAACAGTGAGCAGACTAAGCAAGATTGCTGATTCAGTTCAAGGGCTTATGCAGAGATTAGCCAAGGTGTACCTTCTGCATGGTATAGATATCAGAGAGGCAAAGAGCATCACCCCTCCCAGCCAAGTCCAGAAAAGCTGGCCCATGTTCAGGAAAGATGAACAACATGGAGGAGCACCAACCTAAGAGTGTATAAGAGCCATAAGTGGAGCTTTCTGGCTTCACAATGGCCCAGACACAATTCCAAGACTGACAAGCCAGGTAATGGCAGGCTTAACTAATTGGATAGCATCCCCAGAAATTGTCTGGTGCACAGAGCTACCTGGGAAATGTAGTTAGAATAAGTGGAAACCTTCTTCCAGAAAATACAACCGGCTTATCTCATAATTAATCTCACAAAGTGGCCTTTTGAGGACATGTAGTGAGTCAAGATGGAATATTGCCCACAGCTGCAAAGGTGCAGGCCGTACCATAATTTCCCATTCCCCACAACAAAACAGGAAATTATGAAATTCTTGGAAAAGTGTAAGTTTTAGTGAAAGTTTGTCCCAATCGTCAGCAGTGTTGCCATTTGCTTATAGACATACTACAGAAAGGAAAAGGTATTATTGATTGAAAATACCAAACTGCTTTTAAAAAGCTGAAGACCATTTTGACAAACAAGTCTATGCCTTGAGCTTCAAACTTTAACCAAGCCTTTCCTGTAGACATTGAAATGAGTGACAATGGGGAAGATGTTATCCTCCTTCAGGAAAATTAAACTGAGATAAAGAGACCAACTAGGTATTTCTCCAAAAGTCTAAACAAAAATCATAAATGGTACTTCACAGGAAGGAAAGTAACAATTGATTTATCACTGGCTTTCACTTTAAGATATGTGCCCAAATTGAGTACAAAAAGTCTCTACTGACCAGAATTTCTTAAATTTTGTGCAGCAGTTTAAGACCCAGAATACCATGTTACTCCTTTGGAGTGTATTCATTCAACGGTACACCTACAATCTTTACTGGGAACTGATCATGATTACAAACAGCTTGTCCAAAACAAAACCTGCCACTTATCTTTTAACTTCTATCTATTTTTTGAGCTATCTTCTTAATCCCAATCTGTGTGCATGTGAGTTGTGTTAAATTTTTTTACCACACCAAGTAACTAATAAACTCACTCTTTTGATAACTCAGGAAAACCTGGTTAATTCAACTTGTTATAAAATATGAATGCATTTGATTTGGGAGAAAGACATCCAAAAAGCAGGGGTCTTTTTTAAATTAATCTTGTTGTGACCAACAGAGCGGCTGAGTGAATTAAGAAGGGGAGCTAATTGATCCCTCCTCACCAGGGCGCTTAATGATTTGGGATATTCTGTCTCGAACTGTTATAAATCAAGGGACTGCTTGCAACAGATTGCATTAGATGAAACCATTTTCCATTTGGAAAAAGAATCTAATCTGGAATTTTCTCCAGCTGTCATAACCATCATGAGATCCAATTGAAATCCCTTACATGTGGTTACAGCTGATCTTCATTGGAGGTTGTAGTTAAGATGGATGATCTGGACAGCAGAAAGGAATTTTCCAGTTTTATGAGCAGAAATGTGATAATGCTGAAATTATTTTGCAATGATTTTAAGTGTTTGATTGCATCAATCTACTTAGAGTCCATTTTGTCTGTTGTTTATTCAGCGTGAAGGTAAATTTCCTGACATTGTTCCAAAATTTGCTTTATCCTGGTTTGAACCTGTATGCATTTGTCACACTATCAGTAATGTCATACTCAAGGGGAATTGAATCCCTATTGTTTCAGCAGAGTTGCTCATTGAGGTGAGCCCTCCATCTTCCTGCCACAATTGGCTATTTGTCAAAGCTTCATTTGATGCCAATGCCACCAAATGTCTGGTGCGGCAAACATGCATGCACAGAAATGCAGTGTTGCAGTGCTACATTACTGCCAATTGATGAAGCAGCAGCTTCCTGTCGCAAAGATAGCACTAGCTGTACGGGAAGATAGGTACTGGAGTAGGTCATTCAGCCCCTCCAACCTGCTCTGGCATTCAATAATAATCATGGCTGATCTGTGATCTAAGTCCATATGATTGCCTTGGGCCCATGTCCCTTGTAACCTTGCTTAATAAAAACATGTTGATCTCAGATTTAAATTTAACAATTGAATGAGCATTGGCCATCATTTGAGGAAGCGAGTTCCAAAACTCCACTACTCTCTGTGTGTAGATATGCTTTCTAACATCTCCCTTGAATGACCTGGCCCTAATTGTTAGACTTTGCCCTCGGTTCTAGAATATTCAACTGGAAATTGTTTATCTCTATCTTTATCTACCCTGTCTTTACCTATTAATATCATGATTAGATAGGTACACAAGCACTACTCAGCTTTTTGCAAGATGAGCGAGAGTTGGTTTTCTGTGCATAACTGATTTCTGTACAAAGGTCTGAGCTGCTTGAAACTGCTACATCTCTCAGCAGAGGCTGTATATCAGTTAAAGTGGCTGGTCTCTAGAAAAATGACTAACCTATTTCAAACATTCACACAAACCAAGCCCAAGGGATGTGCCTGAAATCCACATTGCAGCACACACAGAGAGGTTGGAGCAGTATTGGAGGGATATGAAACTCATTTAGAATTATGTTCAGAATGGACTGGTTGGACAGAAGGGCCTGTTTCGGTACTTATGACTCTATAATTTGGGAGGTGTGTATAATCCATCATATTGTCCATAATATGCCACATTATGGCAGTGATATTTGTATTGTCTACAACTGATGCCTCCCCTTTGCAAGAATGGAAATATAGCACAGAACACAAATGCTGACATACCTTAAAAGTACAAAATTGCTGGAGAATAGGCAACACTTCAGGTTTTGGCTGGTGCTGACAGAAGACAGGACTTTGGGAAAAGATTGTTGACTATTGTGCACATGCACTAGAGACAATTTACTCAGGCAATGATTTGTAACATCCTCAATCCATGCACACAACATCCTGGTTATAAACATGCTGACTAACATCACAGGGACATTTGGGTATGCGCAGGCTCCTGGCTGTTTCTTTATGCATCAATAACAGTAATCTGATTTCTCAATCCTGAGACATTGACAAAAAGATTGGGATCTTTTCTTTGATAGTACAAGAACTTCACCCACTGTAACACTTCCCTTAACATTTTCAATTCATTTCCCAACGTAGGGAATCGAGCACTATTTCAAAATTAGTTTAAAATCTCACAACACCAGGTTATAGTCCAGCAGGTTTATTTAGAAGTACTGGCTTTCAGAGTGCTGAACCTTCATCATGTAACTGATGAAGGAGCAGTGCTGTGAAAGCTTGTACTTCCAAATGAACCTGTTGGACTATAACCTGGTGTTGTGTGATTTTTAACTTTGTCCACCCCAATCCAACACCAGCACCTCCACATCATAAAGGTTAGTGGCATCCTTAGTGAAACTTAGCGAACTTGCTGAATTTGTTAAGAGAAATAAGTGAATAAGAACACCCCTTAGCAACCCTGGGTTAAACCCTGGATCTATGAATATTAATTAGGTTCATCATGTACTCTCAGGTTTAGTATCACTTCCAACTCAGTTTCGCCTGGTGAAGTAATTAAAAGAAAACCCATTTTTATCTTTGCACCTGGGAACAATGGGAGGGGCAATAATGCTTTTAAGTAACCTAGCGAGTATGTCCATCTGATTCTACCCAGAGTGGTTATAAAATAACATTAATTGATCCCAAATTTACAAACATTTCCTGTACTTACGAAAGACTATTTTATATTGTCCTGCATTGCATTCCAACTCCTGTATAAACTGACTTGTGAACAACCTCAAGAATAGAACCCATTTGCAGCTGAGACATTGCCTGAAAAATAAATTGTTGGGTGATCTTATCAGCAATGACCTGAATGAACACAACTGCATAAAATTATAAGCCAAATCTACTTCACATTAATCAGTTAAAAACTGGTCAGATGTTCCATCTGCTTCCACCTTGACGCTTCTCTGCCCTGTTTCTGTTCCTTTTATTGTTCATTGTTCCATTTTTGCCTAGGCTTTGGTATCATTTATGATCCTTCAACTGGCAGAGATTTCATTATCAGTAGAAGAGGAACTGCCTCAAACCAATAAATTGGTTAAAAATATAACAAAGCTGGGTAATAAAGGCAAATGTGAGCAGTACAAACGATTTGTTGGTGTAGGCTGTCAAGTGGGTTCAATCAAAAATATTCGGGTGACTTATCATCTCTCAGAAGCTGTGTTTTAGGATCAATACAATGGTATGGTGAGAACATTCTAAATTTACTGTGCTATGGAACGGGGAGGCACTGATTTGGGATCCAGTATCCTGAATGGATAATGGAAATTTAGAAGACTTTCACCTCTAAGAGCTAAAAACAATGACTTCAGATGCTGGAAACTAGATTCTGGATTAGTGGTGCTGGAAGAGCACAGCAGTTCAGGCAACATCTTCACCTTTAGAAGGCTGTTGAGACATGATTGAAATTGCGAAAGTAAGATTCTAGATTTTTGTTAGGCAAGAGTATAGAACCAAGTAGTTAAGATACAAATCAGCCATGATCTAAATGAATGGTGCAAGAAGCTTTGGAGGCTGCATGGCCTACTTCAATTCCAATTTTCAATGAGTTCCTAATCTGATTCCTACACAGAAGGGGCAAGCTAAGAACAAGCCCTTAATTTTCTGGAGGAAGGAGAAAGCAAACAGTTAACTTTACACTTTATGTAACAACATTCTGTCAGTGCAGGTGTCAGCTGAGGGGGAAGGTTTGTGATGTTGGCTGATTATCAATTAGGTTAAAAAAAACAGAAAAGAAACTTTAAGGAGGAGATATTAATTGTTCCAATTTTACCCAAGATTTGGTGTCAGATGTGCTTTGCCTGCGCTTCAAGTCGAATATGACTTTTGTTCAGAGCTCATGTCTCGTCACTTTTGAGGTAAAAGAACATGAAAAAAAACTCTGAACGTATAAAAATAAAATTAATTCCTTCCAGGATATCTCTCTGAAACATATAAAATCTTGCCAATATCATGGACTCAAACTCACCTTTCATAGACCACTGAACATCTGGTCCTCAAAGAATGCACATTATTCTTTTGGGGATGGGGCTGATCAGGTAATAATACACATTATTATACTGTCTGTAATCCAGCCTTTCCCAATGGATCATATTTCCTTTTCAATCCAACAATCTGTTGTGTAATTTTACTTTATCTGGTCTTGGTGTGGCTGATGTTGTCAAGTCTCAAGTTATCTTGATTGTGGACCCAAGCCATATATTAGGTGAGGCAGATGGCATGTCATGTTCCCTTCCACCAAGGAGATTAGGGAAGCAACTGAGTCATTGCTTTTACCTGATACACCCCAACAGGTTACTAGATTTATTGATTCCAGTTTCTCAATTTGATGTTGTAGAACTAAAACACAAGGCCAATGTTTTGTTAATCTCATGCCTTATCCACAAGGCTGTCATATCCAATAGGAGACAATGAGGTCTGCAGGTTCTGGAGATCAGAGCTGGAAAAGCACGGCAGGTCAGACAGCATTTGAGGAGCAGGAAAATTGATGTTTTGGACCGGAGCCCTTCATCAGGATTCCTGATGGAGAGCTTCAGCCCAAACTGTCGATTTTCCTGCTCCTCAAATGCTGTCTGACCTATCATATCTAATAATTAATTTTCCAGTAAGAGATATTGTCACATATATTGATTTATCACTTTTCTTTCGGAATGTATCAAGCATCACTTACTATAGATTGAAGATATTCTGATGTTCTTGTTATCAGGCAAGGCTTCATTCTGACTTGATGTTTTGCTCCTGAAGCCTACTCTTGCAGCATACAAGGAAATAAACTCATCATCTTACAGTAACCACATTGTGTGTTACCAAGCATCGACAACCAGAACCAGATAGAACTTCATTCTTACTGTGTCCTATCATGTAATAGGGATCCAAGGGGTTACCTTTTGAAATACCAGGTGCCATTATTGCATAGATCACTGTGTGGCACAGAACACTGTGGCTGCCATACCTCATATACAAACAATGAAAGAATGACTATGTGACAATAATTTAGCAAGAAATAACAGACAGAACACTTGTGGGACTTTGCTTGCCTTTGAAAAGTACCTTAGGAAATTTTATGCCCTTTAAGCAGACAAAAGAGTGGGTGTGGGAGAGGCCAGCTCAGTTTAATGCTTTAGATAAAGCATGGTACTTGTGCCAATACATTCTGTAATGCAATGCCAACCTTGACACCCAATGCTGTCTTGAAACCGTAAACTTCTCAATTGGCTATGTAGAGTGTTAAAAACTGAGTGATGCCATTAATAAATTCATGTATGTCACAGCAAGGAACACATCAGAGGTGAAAAGGGTACCACTCTAAATTGGGGTAATCAAGATGGCAGCTGTGTGTATTTACAGGAGGTGACAAAATGAGTAAATATGAAAAAAGTACCCCTTCTGAAGCTGTGGGGACTCGTCATTTAATTACAGAAGTATACAGGAAATATGATGGATGGTCATAAAGCATATTGATCTCTGAACAGTGTTGCCAATATATTCTAATACTAAAGAAGGTTGAGAACCATTGATCTAAAATTAACATTGTTGTTAAAAACATCTCAGCTAACAGATTCACTTACTTCAAAGAAATTTTATTGCAGAGCAGTTAAACTTCAGCGGGTCTCTGATGAAACCAGCATTTTATTGAGGTGAAGTTCATGTGATTATCACTTCATGCAAACTTTCCCTGTTCTGGTTGGTAAACCGAAAGTCACAATAACAGAAATTAACCACCCAGACCACATACTTCGATAGTGGAACTGCAGTTATGCAAACCAGGTACAGCTGGTATTAAAGAGCCAGATCTATGAAGGTTCAAACTAAAATTGTTAGCAAAGTAATGACAAAGTGGATATTTTATTATCACTTCAAATTCTGCTTCAACGTGAAATGTAAGTGGTTTGACTGCAGAAGACGTTATCCTATTATGTTTGATTTCCACTGGTTGCAGTTAATGCTGGGGGTTAAAATTGTTTCTGCTCTCCTATTGAATCGAAGGCACTGCATTTACTGAAGGGACTCACAGAAGTGCTCATTATTCATTGGCAATCTTTGCTTAAGAGAACCATACCAACAGATCCCTGTACAATGCTTACTCGTCAATCGTACCTCTTGCAAGTGATTGAATTGGAGTCACAATTGGAAGCCTAGGCTGTTGTTCTTTTGTTTAGCATAAGCACAGCTGAGTTCAGCTACTTAAGTATAGGCCACCAACAGCAACAACAACTTATATATATATCGTGCCTTTCACAAAATGAAATGTTCTTCCATGTTTCATAGGAACACCATAACACAAAGTGTGACACTTATCCATATAGGGAGATTTTTTTCACACATTCAAAGGATCTGGGCATTGCTGGCTCAGCCAACATTTATTGTCTTTCACTGATTATCCTTGAGAAAGTGTTGACCAAAACCTCATGGCCGAGTTTTATGTGGAGACAATGGTCTGGGATGAGCCTGCTTCCACTACTGAGCCATGAATTTCCTCAAGACGCAACTTCTACCACTATCTGGAAGGAAGACATCTCTGAGGGCTGATGAACTAATCAAATGGCCGGTAGCTGTCTTAGTCCCAGCAGTGTCACCGTGAGTGGTGGTCATTATTGGGATTACGTACAATCCCAGAAGGAGAGGTGCCAGAGATAATGGACCTATATTTAAGAACAGGGTATTGCCTGAGCTAGCTTTGCAGGCCCTAGTGAATGGAGGGGCTAGGAGATTAGGGATCAGATTTAGCAAGGCTGGAGGGGTGGGACGGTGGAATACAGGTGGGAGATCTTAACTTTAGGGAGATGGTGGGGTTGTGGTGGCCAATGTCGCTATGATGGACACACAGTCATTGAACAGGTGACACTTGAAGCCTAGACTAGCATCAGGTTATGAAGTTTCAAATTGTAAGTTGGATACTTGGCCCTGGCGTCAGTCACGTTGAGTAAAATCCTACCTAAGATCCCCAATTGACCCACAGATGAGCAGACTGTCCGCACCCCACATGGACAGGCAAAATTCTATCAGTGGCAAATGAGTAAAAGACATGCCACTCTGCCAAAGAATCCAATTCCCACCCAGCTTTGAGGAACATGGGGAATATGTAATGTTCATCAAAGAGATAAGTTTTGATAAGTGCTGGAAAGAGGAGAAGAAAAGAAGGAGGTGTAGGGACACAGCCAATATTGTTGAATCAATTAAAATTGAGAGTGCAGAAGTGCCAGATTTGGGGAAGTACAGATATCTCAGAGGGTTAGGGAGTTGGCAGGGATTGGAAAGGGGCAAGGTCATAGGTGGAAACAGTGTTGAAAGTCTTAATATCAAGATATTGCTTGTCTCTGAGCTAACAAACTGAGGTCTGACAGGGGAACAGGATGTGATGAGAGAAAAGATGTAAGCGGCAGGATTTTGGACAACTCATATTTATGGAGAGGAGAATATATTAGGCCAGCCAGGAGAGCATTGGAATAGTTAGATCCTGAGGTAATAACAGCACGAATTAGGGTTTCAGCAGTGAATGAACTGAGGGACAAAGTTAGGTACATTCTGGAGGTGGGAATAGCTAGTCTCAGTGATAACACAACTAGGAGGTCAGAAAATAATCACAAATTCAAAGGTTGCCTTAATCCTAGACTGTTTCCAGGGAGAATGGAGTGGACAGCTAGGGAGTAGAGTTTGGAATTGGTATACAGACAAGCCTCGATTATCCGAAAATCATTTATCCGAATTCTGGATTACCCAAAGAAGTTTTCAAGGTCCCTATAGAAGAAGGTATTTCAACACTGATCACGTATTTTGTTTACAATGATTAAAAATAAAATTAGCTTATGAAATGCTGCTGAGAACAGCCCTAGACATCAATGGGAGCCCATGCACTGTCTCCAAATGACTGACCGCTTGGCTTCTCTCTCTCTCTACATCAGCCCCCCTTCCCCCCTTCCCCCCCCCCCCAGCCCCCAAACTTGCCCTGGCATCCTACACAGTGGTGTACCCTAACACCCCCTTCCCCAGATAATTTCTCCAACATCGTGCTGTACAGGGCAAATGTTGCAGTAAAAAGGTGTGTGTGTGTGTGCATGTGTGTGTGTGCGTGTGTGTGTGTGTCTATGTCTGTGTGCGTGTGCGTGTGCGTGTGTGTGTGCGTGATTGTGCGTGTGTGCTATTTTGAGACTCATCCCCCAAAGGCAGCAGCAGCTTTGTTGTTGGTGTCCAGTCAGGTTGCCCATGAGAGGGGGTGGGGAGTGGACAGGGGCACAAGGGAGGCTCACAGGGGCTGATGGGGGCAGGGCCCACGTGAGGCTGGGGCGGGGCACCAGGTTTAGATGGGAGGAGGGAGTGTGGATGGGGAGTGCGGACGGTGGGTGGTGGAGCTGGATGGGGTTGGGGGAGGGTTGGATGGGGGGTGCGGACACAGGGTGCGGGTCTATGCGCGGTGTGCTGCTGCCTAGTCTCTTGAATGGGGTGGGGGTGTGGCGGATTTAGCAGGTGCTCGCTCTGTTAATCCCACTGAACTGATGGTGTGGTGGGGTGGGAATGGTGGTGGTGGGGAGGTGAGAGGCTTCAGCAATGCTGCAGGTCCCTTATGTCCAAGTGTCTGTCTGCTCAGAAATAAACCCTGAGACAGAGAGAGGGAGCAAGGCAGGCAGAGCGAAGAAAAAGGAAATTTCAGAAAACCCAGAGCCCCAGAGGAGACGCATTGAATCAATTAACTGAATAATCAATCATCCGAATGGTATAGTGCCCGCTCATCTCGTTTGGATAATCGAGGTTCCTCTGTACATGGTGAAATCTCCTCCTTTGGGTACAGTAAATATTGTGGCTGTGTTCACCAGAACCATCTAACATACTTTGGATAGGTTCATTGCAACCAACCACTCTTATTGGTGTCTTTCTGGTATATATGGAAAACACTTTCGTAAGACAGCTGTAGCAGAAAATAGGGTCAATCGTTATAAATAGTAAAGATTTAATGCATTGCATTAGCAATCACTATGTACATTACATCTGATGGTCTCTTGTGAGACTAATCAGGCTCAATTTATAAGTAAATACAAATTATTGTTAGCTGCATTTTTGAAAAAAACATGGAATATGAGTGTTGCTGTCTTGACCAACATTTATTGCCCACCTCTAATTGCCCTTGAACTGAGTGATTTCTGTCTCTTTAGGACATTAGTGAAGCCGATGTGTTTCTACAACAATTAATAACAGTTATCTGGTTACTACATCATTTAACTTCAGTCTTTATTGAATTAAAACTTCATCATCTGCCTTCTTGGGATTTGAACCCATATCCCCAGAACAATATAATAGGATCCTGTACTACTGGGTCCAGCAATGTTATTACTGCCCCGATGTAGCCTCCACATACTTAATATTAGAACAACACTGGAACGCTGACTAAATACACTTCAAAACCCTTTTCTTAGCTCCTTCCAGGACCAGTCCTTTGTATTCTGATGGATATAGCTTAGCTCACAGTATCAGTTAACCCTTTCAGGTAAAAACTGCCTTTGCACAACAGCCATGATTTGGAGGAACCGGTGTTGGACTGGGGTGTACAAAGTTAAAAATCACACAACACAAGGTTTTAGTCCAACAGTTTATTTGGAAGCACTAGCTTTTTGAGCGCTGTTCCCTCATCAGGTGGTTGTGAAGTATAAGACAGAATCTATAGCAAAAGTCTACAGTGTGATGTAACTGAAATTATATATTGAAAAAGACCTGGATTGTTTGTAATGTCTCTCGTCTTTTAGAATGAACATGTTGGTCTCAGTTCATTTATATGTAAATCGCAGAGCATTTTTAAAGTTACATTCTCAAGTGAACTTAAACAATTGGTGTCATGTCTGCCCAGATAATGCATTTAAGGTGCAAGGTCCCCTGTGTGAGGCCAACTGTGCCACAATGTTCAGACTGATTCTAATCTAAAACACAGATTTACAAAATCTTCCATGGATTCATGCAGTTTTTGAGCAAAATAAAATGTAATTCTGCAAGTACAAATTCACTCACAAACTTATGTATGTGTGTGTGTGCATGTGGGTATGTATGCTTGTGGGGGGTTTGAGATTTGTGAGAAAGTGTGTGAATGTGTGTGAATGTGTGGGAGTGTGAGTGTAAAGGGGTATAAGTCTGTGAAAGGATGCATGTTTGGGTGTGAATGTGGGTATCTATGTGTGAACATATGAGAGAGGGCTTGTTTATGAGAGAGAGTCTGCATGAGTGTGTAGGTTTGTAGAAGTGTGTGTGCATCAGTAGGAGTGTGTGTGCATTAGTAGGAGAGTGTGTCTGTCTGTAGAAGTGTGTGTGCATCAGTAGGAGTGTGTGTCTGTCTGTAGGAATGTGTGAGAGTGTGTGTGTGTGTGTGTGTGTGTGTGTGGGGTGAGGTCACCTGTAGTGTGACATGAACCCAAGGTCCTGGTTGAGGCCATCCCCTTGGGTACTGAACTTGGCCACCAGCCTTTGCTCATCCACTTGACTCTGTTGCCTATCCCAAGTCTGCCTTGGAGGACGGTCACCCAAAGGTCCAAGGTCAAATGTCCCAGACCACTGAAGTGTTCTCTGACTGAGAGGGAACACTCCTGTCTGTTAATTGTTGTGCAGTGTCCATTCATCTGTTGCCATAGCCTCGGTCTCACCAATGTACCATGCGTCAGGGCACCCTCACCTGCAGCTTATGAGATAGACAATGTTGGCTGAGTCTCATGAGTATCTGCCATATATATGGCAACACTGAGCAGATCTTGGACCTTTGGGTGACAGTCCTCTAAGGCGGACTTCAGGACAGGCAACAAAGCCAAGCGGCTGAGCAAAGGCCAGTGGCCAATTTTGGTACCCATGAGGATGGCCTCAACTGGGACCTTGAGTTCATGTCACACTACAGGTGACCCCACTGCACTAACACACACAAACACACACTCCTACAGACCCATACACTCATACGGACCCTCTCTCATACGCAGCTCTCTCTCATATGCTCACACATACACTCCCACACTCATTCGCAAACAAATACCCTCTCATAGACTTATATCCCTTTACAGTCACACACATGCAGACACTCGTAAACCCCAACAAACACACATATCCATATGCACACACAACTTTGTGGGATGAATTTGTACTTGCAGAATTACATTTTATTTTGCTCAAAAAACTGCATGATCCATGTAAGATTCTGTAAATCTGTTTTTTAGATTAGAATCAGTCTGAACATTGTGGCACAGACAATCTCACACAGGGGACCTCACACCTTAAATGCATTATCTGGGCAGACATGACACCAATTGTTAAAGTTCACTTGAGAATGTAACTTTAAAAATGTTCTGTGATTTACATATAAAAGAACTAAAACCAACATGTTCATTCTAAAAGATGAGAGACATAAGAAACAATCTGGGCCTTTTTCAATATATAATTACAGTTACAACACACTGTAAACTTTTGCTATAAATTCTGTGTTTTATAATCTTATACTTCACGACCACCTGATGAAGGAGCAGCGTTCCGAAAGCTAGTGCTTCCAAATAAACCTGTTGGACTAAAACCTGGTGTTGTGCGATTTTTAACTTTATACAACAGCAGCAGCATCAATTGAAAGTAACAATCAAACCAATAATCTCTCTGGACAACGAGGGTGATTATTTGTGGATGGTTTAAAATAGGACCATTTCAGCTTGTCAGAAAAGGGGAAGTGAACATACTTCAAGCACTAACTCTTGCATTGTGAATGGGAAAGCTTTTCTTCTTTGTATTTTAAGGAGAATGTGCATGGAACCTTATAAACTGGTAGAATCTATGTACAACACTGTTAAAAAGCATCTAACATCAACAGACAGGGTGTAATTGTTTCCTTATTCTTAGTTAGGGACTACATTTTCGATGTCCATTCAATATTTTCCCCCTACCTTGTAAAGTTGCACTAATGCAAGGTAGTCTCACTCCATGCCTTTACAACCTTAGTCTTTGTGCAATTCGTTTTGCTGCAAATGTTTATGGAAAATTCTCTGGAAGTCTAGACGCACAACATTAAATACTGTAATGCATGTTCATAAAGTTATATAAAAATCAAATTTTAAAAAGCTGGAGTTCATTTTTAGATGGATAGAACTGGAAGTCAGAGAAGTTACCTTCCCTTGTATTAAATCATGACTAAACCATGCTTAAGCGAAGTTTGCCAAGTTCTGGTGTCAATAGTATGGAAAGGACATAGAAGTACTGGTGAAGGTAAAATTTTTATTTGCAAGAACAGAGACGTTATATCAGGAAAGGCTGAACACTATGTGTCTGCTTTCTTTACAAAGAAAAGGCTAAGAATTAAACTAATTGTCTTCAAAATTATGAAGAGAATCAATAGGGGAGATGTAAGGGAAATAAAATCTTAAAACCAGAAATTAGGCCATTCAGCCCATCAAGTCTCCTCTGCCATTCGATTATAGCTGATAAGTCTTTCAACCCAATTTTCCCCACTTTTTCTCCATAACCCTTGATCCCTTGGCAATCAGGAACATATCTATCCCTGTTTTCAATATACTCAATGACCTGGCATTCATAGCCTTCTGTAGCAATGAATTCCACAGATTCACCACCCTCTGGCTAAAGAAATTTCTTGTTTCTAAAAGGTCTTCCCTTTACTCTCAGGCTGTGCCCTGGGTCCTCTGTCTCAAATACTTTCAATTGTGGTAGATGCCAAAGTTAAGAGCTTTAAACATAAGATAACCACGAAAGAGTCCAGAAGGGAATTCAGCAGAAATATCTTGGCTTTGAGTTGGCAGGTGCATCCTTGGAGTAAGAACACTGGCATAGACAAGCTTTGCTGAATACCCTGTTTCCAAACCTGCATTTAACATAATGCTATATAATAAAGAGC
The DNA here is from genome assembly GCF_020745735.1 of Hemiscyllium ocellatum. Taxonomy (NCBI): domain Eukaryota; kingdom Metazoa; phylum Chordata; class Chondrichthyes; order Orectolobiformes; family Hemiscylliidae; genus Hemiscyllium; species Hemiscyllium ocellatum. Next base: position 17,606,958 of record NC_083417.1, on the reverse strand, counting down.
TCTCTATTGCCACATACACTAATTTTCTCACAAGATGTCAAGAAGATTAATTGAGCTGGAACTATCCTGGAACCATGTTTACTGAAACTTATTTGACTGTTTTCATTGAAGCAATCTTTTGTTTTATAATGAAGTCCATTCTTTTCCCAATCAATGGTGACACTGAGTATCACACTGATTTATTTGGTAGATGCCAATTTAATGTGCTTTAAAGTTATTTTGGTCAACAAGTATGTTCAAATGAGACACAACCGCAACCTTAAAGTTAGCAAAATAATTCTGAGTGGGATATTGATGTCAACTCATAAGACAGTTTGAAAGCAAACGATAAAATTACTCTCTTTCTTTCAGAAATAAAAAAGCTTATGAAAATCCCAGTTTAAATCAGTGATAAGTAAATGAGATAATGGTTAAATTTGTAAACCAAAAGTTTTTTTTTCTATTTTTACATTTAGTCATGATGAGAGCAATTATCAGTTGAGATTCATCAGATGATTAAGATCCGAACCTGAAAGTCAGCGATAAATCAAGTAAAACAGCTGAAGAGGAAAAGATTGCTGCTTAATGATCATGTGCTCCCAGGGGTATATGTGAAGAAAATGGAGGTAAATTTGAAGTTGAAACTTAACATTTCTGCACATTATGTGTAGTTTTACAATGTTATCATCAGATCTTTGAATATTGGAGTTGGGTCATCATGTTGAGGTTGTACAGGACATTGGTGAGGCCTCTTCTGGAGTACTGTGTGCAGTTCTGTTCACCCTGTTGTAGGAAGGATACTATTAAATGGGAAATGGTTCAGAAAATATTTACCAGGATATTGCTGAAAATGGAGAGTTTGAGATATAAAAATAGACTGGAAAGACTGGGACTTTGTTTACTGGAGCATAGGAGGTTGACAGGTATCTGTATTGACATTTATAAAGTCATGAGGGATATAGATAAGGTGAATGAGATGGGTCTTTTCCCTAGGGTGGAGGAGTTCAAAACTAGGGGGGGGGGGGCATATTTTTAAGGTGAGAGGAGTAAGATTTAAAAAGGACATGAGAGGCAACTTTATTTACACAGAGTGGTTCGTGTGTGGAATGAGCTGTCAGAGAAAGTGGTGGACGTAGGTACAGTTACAACAATTAAAAAGGTTTGGAGGGATATGGACTGAGGCAGGTGGGCCTAGTTTAATTTGGAAACACGGTCAGCATGGACAGATGGGACCGAAGGGTCTGTTTCCGTGTTATGTGACTCTATGTAACTGTCAGCATCCATTACTTACACAGAGTTGTTTTCGGAAAAAGGTCCCTTTAGTTTGTGGGGGAGGGATTTTACCGTTCAAAATTACACAGTGTTAGCAGAACCAGGGGCACATCGATAAAAGATTCAATGCTATCAATTTGTCAGATTGCTGACATAGAGCATCTATACTCGTTAAAAATAGCACAGGTCAGAAAATTCATTTCATTTTCCGGAACGTTCTGTGGCACTGCCTCCAGCTGCTGGGCACTGCAACGTCAAATTCTTGCAAAAACTAATGCAAAAATGAGCAACTGATTAAAGATGTGCATTTAAAAAGCAACTCATTAGCAAAAGAGTTCTCTTATATACTAAGTAAAGTTTACAAAATTGTGAAAGGCATAGATGGAATGGATAGGAGTCTTTTTCCCAGGGTAGACACATCAAATACTAGAGGACATAGGTTTAAGGTAAACGGGGTAAATTTAAAGGAGCTGTGAGAAGCAGGTCTTGTTTTAAATACAGAGGGTGGTAAGCACCTAGAATGTGTTGCCAGAGAAGGTGGTGGAGGCAGATACAATAGCAACACTTAAGAGGCATCTTGACAGATATATATGTGTAGGCAGGGAATAAAAGGAATCAGACAGAAGGCTTTTTGTTTCGAAAGGCATCATATGTCAGCACAGTCTTAGTGGGCAGAAGGGCCTGTTCCTGTGCTATACTGTTCTTTGCTCTAAATGGCTGATCCCTGATTTCTAAATAATGACCCTGAGTTCATGAATGAAATCATCCTTTCCACATCTATCCTGTCAATCCCTCGTTGGGTCTTATATGTTTCTGTCAAATCACTTGTTCCTTTTCTGAACTCCAGCAGATACAAGCTGAGCCTGTCCATCCATTTCTTGTAACACAACCTGCCATCTCCAGGCATTAGGCTCACAAACTGCTTCCCATTCATTCACATCCTTCCTTAAATAATGTGACCAACATTGCACACAGTACTCCAGATGCAGTCTCACCAATACTCTGTATACATGGAGCATAAACTCTTGTTGTTTGTATTCCCTTGCAATAAATAATACCATTCTATTCACTTTCTAAATTACTTACTGTACCTGCATACTAACTTTTTGTGATGCATGCACAAGGACATGCAGAACCACCTGCATCTCTGAGCGTGAAGAGTCACAAAATGGACTATTTTATATTTTCACACATTATATTCCATTTGCCAGATCTTTGCCCACTTATTTAACCTATCTATATTATTTTTAATCTCCTGACATTATCCTAATAGCATATTTTCCTATATATCATTGTTTCACAAGCAATTTTGACAACTATATCTTTTGCCGGTGCCAATATGCTATGCCTATACCATGAGCTTATACTTTCTGCTATTCCCTGTAATATGACACTTTATCAAATGCTTTCTTGAGATCTAAGTGCACCATATCCACTGGGTCCCTTCCATCTATCATGCATGCTACTTCCTCAGAGAATGAGAATAGTTTGTTTAAGTATTACTTCCCTTTCGTGAAACCATGTTGGCTCTGCCCTTATTACCTGAACCTATCTAAGTACCCTGCTATAACTTAGAGTCATAAGAGTCATAGAGATATACATAGAGGAATATGAACTCAGTCCAACTCGTCCTAACCTAATTTAGTACCATTTGCCAGCACTAGCACCATATCCCTGTAAATCCTTCCTCTTTGTATACCCATCCAGATGCCTTTTAAATGTTGCAATTGTACCAGCCTCCACCATGTCCTCTAATAGCTCACTCCATACATGCACCACCATCTATGTGAAAAAGTTGCCCATTAGGTCCTTGAAATATTTTCTCCCTCTGACCCTAAATCTATGCCCTGTAGTTCTAGAGTGCCCCACTGCAGCAAATTACCTTGTCTATTTATCCTATCCATGCTCCTCATGATTTTATAAACCTCAATAAGATCACCCCTCAGACTCCGATGTTCCAGGGAAAATAGCCCCAGCTTATTCAACTTCTCCCTATAGCTCAAATCCTCCAAACCTGGCAACATCCTTGTCAATCATTTCTGACCCCTTTCAAATTTCACACATTCTTCCAATCGGAGGGAGACCAGAATTGCACGCAATATTCCAAAAGTGGCCTAACCAATATCCTGTACAGCCGCAACATGACCTCCACCTTCTATACTCAATGCTCTGGCCAATAAAGGAAAGCATACAAATGCCTTCTTCACTATCCTATTTACCTGCAACTCCATTTTCAAGGAACTATGAACCTGCACTTCAAGGTCTCTTTGTTCAGCAATGCTTCCAGGACCTTCTTTGATAATGGCTTCCAACATTTCCTCTGTAGAATATGGTATGCTAACTGTTGATTCTTTCTTTCAGTCATCCTTCTTTTCTGAATATAAAAGTTATATTTCTAATTGTCAATGCCCTGAATCTTGGGAGTTTGAAAAATTTCACAGAATTCAACTATCTGACTAGCCACTTCTTTTAAAATCCTAGAATGATCCTGGTCTTCATGTATTTTTAAGACTGAGATAGATACATTCTTCACCGGTAGAGAAATCAAGAGTTGTGGGAAATGTGCAGGAAAGTGGACATGAGGAATATTAGATCAGCCATGATTCTATTCAATGGTGGAACATGCCCAAGGGTCGGAATGGCCTCCTCCTGTTCCAATGATCTTGTGATCTTACCTCTGTCAGAACCCAGGCACTTGTCAGGTCATAGTTTCCTCAGTATGACTTCTCTCAGTATGACTTTGCTCAGCATTGGAATTTGGTCAGTGAGTTCAGATGGTTACACTGTGGTGTTAATAATGCCAAGGTCATGGGTTCAATCCCCACACTGACCAGGTGTGGCATTGGAGTCTGGAAGTCTGTGTTTGTCATTGCTTTTATAGACATGGTGGCTCAGTGGTTAGCACTGCTACCTCACAGCGCCAGGGACTGGCGTTCAATTCCAGCCACGGGTGACTGTCTACATAGAGTCTGCACATTCTCCCCGTGTCTGCGTGGGTTTCCTCCTACAATCCAAAGATGTGCAGGTTAGGGTGAATTGGCAGTGCTAAGTTGACCATAGTGTTCCTGGGTGTGTAGGTTAGGTGCATTTCTCAGGGGTAAATTCAGAATAGTAGGGGAGTGAGTCTGGGTGAGTCTCTCTTTGGAGGGTTGGTGTGAACCTTTGGGGCCAAATGGCCTGCTTCCACACTGGAGGGATTCTAAAAAAAAACTCTGCTTTCTATTCTCCTTGATTTGGGGCAGCACGGTGGCTCAGTAGTTAGCACTGATGCCTCACAGGGACCCGGGTTCGATTCCAGCCTCAGGCAATTGTCCATGTGGAGTTTGCACATCCTCCCTGTGTCTGTGTGGGTTTCCTCTGGGTGCTCCGGTTTCTTCCCACAATCCAAAGATGTGCAGGTTGGGTGAGTTGGCCATGCTAAATTGCTCATAGTGTTCAGGTTATGTGTAGGTTAGTCAGGGGTAAATGTGGGGTAATAGGGCAGAGGCAATGGGTCTGGGTTGGTTACTCTTTGGAAGGTCAGTGTGAACTTGTGGGGCTGAAGAGCCTGTTTTCACATTGTACAATTCTATGATTTAAGTTTCTATTTCCTGATTTACAGCTGGTTCAGTGATGTTGCGTAAACCTTATATTGTGAAAACCCTTTCAATTCATCTACCAGCTCAATTTTCCATTATCAGTTCTCCACATTCACTTTCTATATGATCAATGCTCATTCTGTTAATTGTTTCCTTTCTGAAATATTTGTAGAAACTCTTACTACTTGTTTTAACATTTGTGGTTAGCTTTCTTTTGTACTTTAAGTTTCTCTCCTTACTACTTTTAAAAGTTTTTTTGTTGTTTTTATGTTCTGTCCAATCTTTCCTACCACCTGACTTGACGCAATGATATGCTTTTTTGAAAAAAAAATGTATATTATCACAGAATCACAAGGAGGCCATTTGACCCATTGTGCCTGCACACGTTGTATAATACAGACCCAATCTCCTGCTTAACATATCCCCATATATCTGTGCACCATTACTATCCAAATAACCATCCAATACTCTTTACAATGTCTCAACTGAACCTGCCTTCACCACATTTCCACTTAACTCAATCCATGCCCTAATCACTCACTGTGTGAAAAAAATTTTCTCACATGACTGTAGCTTCATTTGCAGAATACTTTCAACCTCTCATTCTTGTTTCTTTTACATGTGGAAACACCTTCTACTCTACCGAGACCGCTCATGATTTGGAAAATCTCAATCAAATCTCCTCTCATCCTTCTTCCCTCCAGCCAAAACAATTCTAACTTCTTCAAGCTGCCCTCATTGCTAATGTTTTTCATACCTGGAACAATTTGAGTAAATTGCCTCTGCATTCTCTCCAATGCATTTGCATCTTTCATTTAATGTAGCTACCACAATTGTACACAATACTCCTGTCGCACACAATACTCCAGCTGTCCACAATACTCCAGCTGTCCACAATACTCCAACAGTACACAATACTCCAGCTGGGCACAATATGCCAGCTTTTAGATTAGTGGTGCCGGAAGAGCACAGCAGTTCAGGCGGCATCTGAGGAGCAGCAAAATCGACGTTTCGGGAAAAATGCCCTTCATCGGGAATAAAAGCTGAGAGCGTGAAGCGTGGAGAGATAAGTTAGACGAGGGTGGGGGGAGGGGAGAAAGTAGCATGGAGTACAACAGGTGAGTGGGAGAGGGAATGAAGGTGATAGGTCAGGGAGGAGAGGGTGGAGTGGATAGGTGGAAAAGGAGATAGGCAGGTAGGGCAAATCCGGACAAGTCATGGGGACAGTGCTGAGCCAGACGTTTGGAACTAGGGTGAGGTGCACACAATACTCCAGCTGTACACAATACCCCAGCTGCACACAATACACTGGCTATACACATTACTCCAGCTGCACACAATATCCCAGCTACACACAATGCCCCAGCTGCACAACATACTCTAGTTGCACACAATACTCCAACTGTACACGATACTTCAACAGTGCACAATACTCCAACTGTACACAATACTCCAGCTGTACGCAATACTCCAGCTGCACACAATAATCCAGCTGTACACAATACTCCAACTATACACAATAATCCAGCTGTACACAATACTCTAGCTGTACACAATATTCTGGCTGTATACAATACTCCAACTATATACAATACTCCAGCTGTACACAATGCTCCAGCTGTGCACAATACCCTAACTACACACAATACTCCAGCTGTACATAATACTCCAGCTGTACATAATACTCCAGCTGCACACAATACTCTAGGTGTACACAATACTCCAGCTGTAAACAATACTCCAGCTGCACATAATGTTCCAGCTGTACACAATACTCCAGCTGTACATAATACTCCAACTATATACAATGCTCCAACTGTACACAATTCTCCAATTGCATGCAATACTCGAGCTGTACACAACACTGCAACTGTACACAATACTCCAACTACAAACAATGCTCCTGCTGTACACAATGCCCTAGCTGCACACAATACTCCAGCTGCACACAATACTCCAACTGTAGATAATATTCCAGCTGCACACAATAATCCAGCTGTACATAATACTCCAACTATATATAATGCTCCAGCTGTACACAATACTCCAATTGCATGCAATACTCTAGCTGTACACAATACTCCAGCTGCACACAATACTCCAATTGTACACAATACTCCAGCTGCACACAATACTCCAGCTGTACATAATACTCCAGCTGCAACACAATACACTACCTATACACAATATTCTGGCCGTACACAATACTCCAACTGTAGACAATACTCCAACTACACACAATACTCCAACTGTACCCAATACCCCAGCGGCACACAGTCCTCTAACTGTACACAATACTCCAGCTGTACAAAATACTCTAGGTGTACAAAATACTCCAGCTATACAAAATGCCCCAGCTGCACACAGTACTCCAATTGCATGCAATACTTTAGCTGTACACAATGCCAAAGCTGCACACAATACTCCTGCTGCACACAATACTCCAATTGTACACAATACCCCAGTTGCACACAATAATCCAACTGTACACAACACTCCAGTTGTACACAATATTCCGGCTGCACACAAAACTCTGGCTGTACACAATACATCAGCGGTACACAATACCCCAGCTGCACACAATACTCTAGGTGTACACAATACTCTAGCTGTACACAATACTCCACCCATACACAATGCTCTAATGGCATGCAATGGCCAGCTGCACACAATACTCCACCGGCACACAATACTCCAACTGTACACAATACTCCAACTATACGCAACACTGCAGCTGAATACAATACTCCAGCTGAACACCATACTCCAGCTGTACACAATGCTCCAGCTGTACACAATGCTCCCGCTGTGCACAATACCCCAATTGAACACAATACTCCAGTTGTACACAACGCTCCAGCTGTACACAACGCTCCAGCTGTACACAACGCTCCAACTTTACACAATACCCCAGCTGCACACAATACTCCAGCTGCACACAATACTCCAACTGCACACAATATTCCAACTTTGCACAATACTCCAGCTGTACACAATACTCAGCTGTACACAATGCTCCAGCTGTGCACAATACCCCAAATGAACACAATACTCCAGTTGTACACAACACTCCAACTGGACACAAAACCCCAGCTGTACACAATCCTCCAGTTGCACACAATACTCCAATTGTACACAAAACCCCAGCTGCACACAATACTCCAGCTGTACACAATACTCCAGCTGTACACAATATTCCAGCTGCACACAATACTCCAACTGTACACAATATTGCAGATGTACACAATACTGCAGATGTACACAATACTCCAGCTGCACACAATACTCCAACTGCACACAATATTCCAACTTTGCACACTACTCCAGCTGTACACAATACTCCAGCTGTACACAATACTCCAGCTGCACACAATACTCTAGCTGCACACAATGCTCCAGCTGTGCACAATACCCCAATTGAACACAATACTCCAGCTGCACACAATACTCTAGCTGCACACAATGCTCCAGCTGTGCACAATACCCCAATTGAACACAATACTCTAGCTGTACACAATACTCCAACTGGACACAAAACCCCAGCTGTACACAATTCTCCAGCTGCACACAATACCCCAGCTGCACACAATACTCCAGCTGAACACCATACTCCAGCTGTACACAATCCTCCAGCTGCACACAATACTCCAGCTGTACACAATATTCCAGCTGCACACAATACTCCAGCTGTACACAATACTCCAGCTGTACACAATATTCCAGCTATACACAATACTCCAACTGTACACAATACTGCAGATGTACACAATACTCCAGCTGCACACAATGCTCCAAAAGTACACAATACCCCAGCTACACACAATGCTCCAACTGTACACAATACTCTGGCTGAACACAATACTCCAGATGCACACAATACTCCAGCTGTACACAACACTCCAGCTGTACACAATGCTCAAGCTGTGCACAATACCCCAATTGAACACAATACTCTAGCTGTACACAATACTCCAACGGGACACAAAACCCCAGCTGTACACAATTCTCCAGCTGCACACAATATTCCAGCTATACACAATACTCCAACTGTGCAAAATACTGCAGCTGCACACAATACCCCAGCTCTGCACAATACTCCAGCTGCACACAATGCTCCAGCTGCAGACAATATTGCAGCTGTACACAATACTCCAACTGTACACAAAACTCTGGCTGTACACAATAGTCCAGCTGTACACAATATTCTTGCTGCGCCCAATACTCCAGCTGTGCACAATATTCTAGCTGTACACAATGCTCCAGCTTACTCAATACTCCAGCTGCAAACAATACTCCAGCTGTACACAATACTCCAGCTGTCCACAATATTCCAACTGTACACAATACTCCAGCTGGGCACAATATGTCAGCTTTTGGATTAGTGGTGCTGGAAGAGCACAGCAGTTCAGGCAGCATCTGAGGAGCAGCAAAATCGACGTTTCGGGAAAAATGCCCTTCATCGGGAATAAAAGCTGAGAGCGTTAAGCGTGGAGAGATAAGCTAGACGAGGGTGGGGGGAGGGGAGAAAGTAGCATGGAGTACAATAGGTGAGTGGGGGAGGGAATGAAGGTGATAGGTCAGGGAGGAGAGCGTGGAGTGGATAGGTGGAAAAGGAGATAGGCAGGTAGGGCAAATTCGGACAAGTCATGGGAACAGTGCTGAGCCGGACGTATGGAACTAGGGTAAGGTGCACACAATACTCCAGCTGTACACAATACCCCAGCTGCACACAATACACTGGCTATACACATTACTCCAGCTGCACACAATATCCCAGCTGCACACAATGCCCCAGCTGCACAGCATACTCTAGTTGCACACGATACTCCAACTGTACACGATACTTCAACTGTGCACAATACTCCAACTGTAAACAATACTCCAGCTGTACATAATACTCCAGCTGCACACAATAATCCAGCTGTACACAATACTCCAACTATACACAATAATCCAGCTGTACACAATACTCTAGCTGTACACAATACTCTAGCTGTACACAATATTCTGGCTGTATACAATACTCCAGCTGTACACAATACTCCAACTGTACACAATACTCCAGCTGCACATAATACTCCAACTGTATACAATACTCCAGCTGTACACAATGCTCCAGCTGTGCACAATACCCTAACTGCACACAGTACTCCAGCTGTACATAATACTCCAGCTGCACACAATACTCTAGGTGTACACAACACTCTAGATGTACACAATACTCCAGCTGTAAACAATACTCCAGCTGCACATAATGTTCCAGCTGCACACAATACTCCAGCTGTACATAATACTCCAACTATATACAATACTCCAGCTGTACACAATTCTCCAATTGCATGCAATACTCGAGCTGTACACAATGCCCAAGCTGCACACAATACTCCAGCTGCACACAATAATCCAGCTGTACATAATACTTCAACTATATATAATGCTCCAGCTGTACACAATTTTCTCCAATTGCATGCAATACTCTAGCTGTACACAATGCCCAAGCTGCACACAATACTCCAGCTGCACACAATACTCCAATTGTACACAATACTCCAATTCCACACAATAATCCAGCTGTACATAATACTCCAGCTGCACACAATACACTGCCTATACACAATATTCTGTCCGTACACAATACTCCAACTACACACAATACTCCAACTGTACCCAATACCCCAGCTGCACACAGTACTCTAACTGTACACAATACTCCAGCTGTACACAATACTCCAGCTGTACACAATACCCCAGCTGCGCAAAATACTCTAGGTGTACGCAATACTCCAGCTTTACAAAATGCCCCAGCTGCACAGTACTCCAATTGCATGCAATACTCTAGCTATACACAATGCCCAAGCTGCACACAATACTCCTGCTGCACACAATACTCCAATTGTACACAATACCCCAGTTCCACACAATAATCCAACTGTACACAACACTCCAGTTGTACACAATATTCCGGCTGCACACAAAACTCTGGCTGTACACAATACTTCAGATGTACACAATACCACAGCTGCACACAATACTCTAGGTGTACACAATACTCTAGCTGTACACAATACTCCAGCTATACACAATGCTCCAATGGCATGCAATGGCCTAGCTGCACACAATACTCCACCGGCACACAATACTCCAACTGTACACAATACTCCAACTATACGCAACACTGCAGCTGAATACAATACTCCAGCTGTACACCATACTCCAGCTGCACACAATATTCCAACTTTGCACAATACTCCAGCTGTACACAATACTCCAGCTGAACACCATACTCCAGCTGTACACAATACTCCAGCTGTACACAATACTCTAGCTGCACACAATGCTCCAGGTGCGCACGATACTCCAGCTGCACTCAAAACCCCAGCTGCACACAATACCCCAGCTGCAAACAATACCCCAGCTGCACACAATACTCCAGCTGTACATAATACTCTAGCTGCACACAATGCTCCAGGTGCGCACGATACTCCAGCTGCACTCAAAACCCCAGCTGCACACAATACCCCAGCTGCACACAACACTCAAGCTGTACACAATGCTCCAGCTGTGCACAATACCCCAATTGAACACAATACTCCTGCTGTACACAACACTCCAGCTGTACACAACACTCCAGCCGTACACAACGCTCCAACTTTTCACAATACCCCAGCTGCACACAATATTCCAGCTGAACACCATAATCCAGCTGTACACAATCCTCCAGCTGCACTCAATACTCCAGCTGTACACAATATTCCAGATGCACACAATACTCCAGCGTACACAATACTCCAGCTGTACTCAATATTCCAGCTATACACAATACTCCAACTGTACACGATACTGCAGATGTACACAATACCCCAGCTGCACACAATACTCCAACTGTACACAATACTCTGGCTGAACACAATACTCCAGATGCACACAATACTCCATCTGTACACAGTGCTCAAGCTGTGCACAATACCCCAATTGAACACAATACTCTAGCCGTACACAATACTCCAACTGGACACAAAACCCCAGCTGTACACAATCCTCCAGCTGCACACAATATTCCAGCTATACACAATATTCCAGCTATACACAATACTCCAACTGTGCAAAATACTGCACCTGCACACAATACCCCAGCTCTGCACAATACTCCAGCTGCACACAAGACTCCAGCTGCAGACAATATTGCAGCTGTACACAATACTCCAACTGTACACAAAACTCTGGCTGTACACAATAGTCCAGCTGTACACAATACTCTAGCTGTGCCCAATACTCCAGCTGTGCACAATATTCTAGCTGTACACAATGCTCCAGTTTACTCAATACTCTAGCTGCAAACAATACTCCAGCTATCCACAATACTCCAGCTGTCCACAATACTCCAACTGTACACAATACTCCAGCTGCACATAATACTCCAACTGTATACAATACTCCAGCTGTACACAATGCTCCAGCTGTGCACAATACCCTAACTGCACACAGTACTCCAGCTGTACATAATACTCCAGCTGCACACAATACTCTAGGTGTACACAACACTCTAGATGTACACAATACTCCAGCTGTAAACAATACTCCAGCTGCACATAATGTTCCAGCTGCACACAATACTCCAGCTGTACATAATACTCCAACTATATACAATACTCCAGCTGTACACAATTCTCCAATTGCATGCAATACTCGAGCTGTACACAATGCCCAAGCTGCACACAATACTCCAGCTGCACACAATAATCCAGCTGTACATAATACTTCAACTATATATAATGCTCCAGCTGTACACAATTCTCCAATTGCATGCAATACTCTAGCTGGACACAATGCCCAAGCTGCACACAATACTCCAGCTGCACACAATACTCCAATTGTACACAATACTCCAGTTCCACACAATAATCCAGCTGTACATAATACTCCAGCTGCACACAATACACTGCCTATACACAATATTCTGTCCGTACACAATACTCCAACTACACACAATACTCCAACTGTACCCAATACCCCAGCTGCACACAGTACTCTAACTGTACACAATACTCCAGCTGTACACAATACTCCAGCTGTACACAATACCCCAGCTGCGCAAAATACTCTAGGTGTACGCAATACTCCAGCTTTACAAAATGCCCCAGCTGCACATAGTACTCCAATTGCATGCAATACTCTAGCTATACACAATGCCCAAGCTGCACACAATACTCCTGCTGCACACAATACTCCAATTGTACACAATACCCCAGTTCCACACAATAATCCAGCTGTACATAATACTCCAGCTGCACACAATACACTGCCTATACACAATATTCTGTCCGTACACAATACTCCAACTACACACAATACTCCAACTGTACCCAATACCCCAGCTGCACACAGTACTCTAACTGTACACAATACTCCAGCTGTACACAATACTCCAGCTGTACACAATACCCCAGCTGCGCAAAATACTCTAGGTGTACGCAATACTCCAGCTTTACAAAATGCCCCAGCTGCACAGTACTCCAATTGCATGCAATACTCTAGCTATACACAATGCCCAAGCTGCACACAATACTCCTGCTGCACACAATACTCCAATTGTACACAATACCCCAGTTCCACACAATAATCCAACTGTACACAACACTCCAGTTGTACACAATATTCCGGCTGCACACAAAACTCTGGCTGTACACAATACTTCAGATGTACACAATACCACAGCTGCACACAATACTCTAGGTGTACACAATACTCTAGCTGTACACAATACTCCAGCTATACACAATGCTCCAATGGCATGCAATGGCCTAGCTGCACACAATACTCCACCGGCACACAATACTCCAACTGTACACAATACTCCAACTATACGCAACACTGCAGCTGAATACAATACTCCAGCTGTACATCATACTCCAGCTGCACACAATACTCCAGCTGCACACAATATTCCAACTTTGCACAATACTCCAGCTGAACACAATACTCCAGCTGAACACCATACTCCAGCTGTACACAATACTCCAGCTGTACACAATACTCTAGCTGCACACAATGCTCCAGGTGCGCACGATACTCCAGCTGCACTCAAAACCCCAGCTGCACACAATACCCCAGCTGCACACAACACTCAAGCTGTACACAATGCTCCAGCTGTGCACAATACCCCAATTGAACACAATACTCCTGCTGTACACAACACTCCAGCTGTACACAACACTCCAGCCGTACACAACGCTCCAACTTTTCACAATACCCCAGCTGCACACAATATTCCAGCTGAACACCATACTCCAGCTGTACACAATACTCCAGCTGCACACAATACTCCAGCTGTACACAATCCTCCAGCTGCACACAATACTCCAGCTGTACACAATATTCCAGATGCACACAATACTCCAGCGTACACAATACTCCAGCTGTACTCAATATTCCAGCTATACACAATACTCCAACTGTACACGATACTGCAGATGTACACAATACCCCAGCTGCACACAATACTCCAACTGTACACAATACTCTGGCTGAACACAATACTCCAGATGCACACAATACTCCATCTGTACACAGTGCTCAAGCTGTGCACAATACCCCAATTGAACACAATACTCCAGCTGTACATCATACTCCAGCTGCACACAATACTCCAGCTGCACACAATATTCCAACTTTGCACAATACTCCAGCTGTACACAATACTCCAGCTGAACACCATACTCCAGCTGTACACAATACTCCAGCTGTACACAATACTCTAGCTGCACACAATGCTCCAGGTGTGCACGATACTCCAGCTGCACTCAAAACCCCAGCTGCACACAATACCCCAGCTGCACACAACACTCAAGCTGTACACAATGCTCCAGCTGTGCACAATACCCCAATTGAACACAATACTCCTGCTGTACACAATACTCCAGCTGTACACAATACCCCAGCTGCGCAAAATACTCTAGGTGTACGCAATACTCCAGCTTTACAAAATGCCCCAGCTGCACATAGTACTCCAATTGCATGCAATACTCTAGCTATACACAATGCCCAAGCTGCACACAATACTCCTGCTGCACACAATACTCCAATTGTACACAATACCCCAGTTCCACACAATAATCCAACTGTACACAACACTCCAGTTGTACACAATATTCCGGCTGCACACAAAACTCTGGCTGTACACAATACTTCAGATGTACACAATACCACAGCTGCACACAATACTCTAGGTGTACACAATACTCTAGCTGTACACAATACTCCAGCTATACACAATGCTCCAATGGCATGCAATGGCCTAGCTGCACACAATACTCCACCGGCACACAATACTCCAACTGTACACAATACTCCAACTATACGCAACACTGCAGCTGAATACAATACTCCAGCTGTACACCATACTCCAGCTGCACACAATACTCCAGCTGCACACAATATTCCAACTTTGCACAATACTCCAGCTGTACACAATACTCCAGCTGAACACCATACTCCAGCTGTACACAATACTCCAGCTGTACACAATACTCTAGCTGCACACAATGCTCCAGGTGTGCACGATACTCCAGCTGCACTCAAAACCCCAGCTGCACACAATACCCCAGCTGCACACAACACTCAAGCTGTACACAATGCTCCAGCTGTGCACAATACCCCAATTGAACACAATACTCCTGCTGTACACAACACTCCAGCTGTACACAACACTCCAGCCGTACACAACGCTCCAACTTTTCACAATACCCCAGCTGCACACAATACTCCAGCTGAACACCATACTCCAGCTGTACACAATACTCCAGCTGCACACAATACTCCAGCTGTACACAATCCTCCAGCTGCACACAATACTCCAGCTGTACACAATATTCCAGATGCACACAATACTCCAGCGTACACAATACTCCAGCTGTACTCAATATTCCAGCTATACACAATACTCCAACTGTACACGATACTGCAGATGTACACAATACCCCAGCTGCACACAATACTCCAACTGTACACAATACTCTGGCTGAACACAATACTCCAGATGCACACAATACTCCATCTGTACACAGTGCTCAAGCTGTGCACAATACCCCAATTGAACACAATACTCTAGCTGTACACAATACTCCAACTGGACACAAAACCCCAGCTGTACACAATCCTCCAGCTGCACACAATATTCCAGCTATACACAATATTCCAGCTATACACAATACTCCAACTGTGCAAAATACTGCACCTGCACACAATACCCCAGCTCTGCACAATACCCCAGCTGCACACAATACTCCAGCTGTACACAAAACTCCAACTGTACACAATAGTCCAGATGCACACAACACTCCAGCTGTACACTATACTCCAGCTGTACACAATACTCCAGCTGTACACAATACTGCAGGTGTATACAATACTCCAGCTGCACACAATACTCCAATCGCACACAATACTCCAGCTTTACACAATACGCCGACCGTACACTATACTTCAGCTTTACACAATACGCCAACCGTACACTATAATTCAGCTGTACACAATACTCCAGCTGTACACAATACTCCAATTGTATACAATACTCCAATTGTACACAATACTCCAACTGTACACAATACACTAACTGTACACAATACTCCAGATGCACACAATACTCCAGCTGTACACAATGATCCAGCTGTGCACAATACCCCAATTGAACACAATACTCTAGCTGAACACAATACTCCAGCTGCACTCAAGATTCCAGCTGTACACAATACTCCAGCCGTACACAATACCCCAGCTGTACACAATACTCTGCTGCACACAATACTCCAGCTGCACACAATACTCCAACTGCACGCAATGCTCCAAATGCATGCAATACTCTAGCTGCACACAGTACTCTAGGTGTATACAATATTCCGGCTTAACACAATACTCAAGCTGCATACAATACTCCAACAGTACACAGTACTCTAGCTGTACACAATACTCCAACCATGCACAATACTCCAGCTGTACACATACTCCAACTGGACACAATACTCCAACTGGTCACAATACTCCAGCTGTACATAATACTCCAGCTACACACAATACTCTGGCTGTACACAATACTCTGGCTGTACACAATGCCTCAGCTGTACACTATACCCCAGCTGCACACAATAGTCCACGTGTACACAATACTCCGGCTGTACACAATACGCCAGCTGCACACAATACTCCAACTGTACACAATACTCTAGCTGTACACAATACTCCAGCTGTACACAATACTCCAATGGCATGCAATACTCTAGCTGTACACAATGCCCTAGCTGCACACAATACTCCAACTGTACACAATACTCCAACTGTAGACAATACTGCAGCTGAACACAATACTCCAACGGTATACAATACTCCAACTGTAGACAATACTCCAACTGCACACAATACTCCATCTGTACACAATACCCCAGCTGTACACAATGCTCCAGCTGTGCACAATACCCCAATTGAACACAATACTCCAACTGTGCACAATACTCTAGCTGTACACAATGCTCCAACTGTACACAATACCCCAGCTGCACACAATACTGCAGCTGAACACAATACTCCAGCTGTACACAATACTCCAGCTGTACACAATATTCCAACTATACACAATACTCTAACTGTACACAATACTGCAGCTGCACACAATACTCTAACCGTACACAATACTCTAGCTGTACACAATACTCCAATTGTACACAATACTCCGGCTGTACACAATGCCGTAGCTGCACACATTACTGCAGCTGAACACAATACTCCAACTGTACACAATACTCCAACTGTAGACAATACTGCAGCTGAACACAATACTCCAACTGTACACAATACTCCAACTGCACACAATACTCCAACTGCACACAATACTCCATCTGTACACAATACCCCAGTTGTGCACAATACCCCAGTTGTGCACAATACCCCAGCTGTACACAATGCTCTAGCTGTGCACAATACCCCAACTGAACACAATACTCCAACTGTGCACAATACTCCAGCTGTACACAATGCTCCAACTGTACACAATACTCCAACTGTAGACAATACTGCGGCTGAACACAATACTCCAACTGTACACAATACTCCAACTGCACACAATACTCCAACTGCACACAATACTCCATCTGTACACAATACCCCAGTTGTGCACAATACCCCAGTTGTGCACAATACCCCAGCTGTACACAATGCTCTAGCTGTGCACAATACCCCAACTGAACACAATACTCCAACTGTGCACAATACTCCAGCTGTACACAATGCTCCAACTGTACACAATACTCCATCTGTAGACAATACTGCGGCTGAACACAATACTCCAATTGTACACAATACTCCAACTGCACACAATACTCCATCTGTACACAATACCCCAATTGAACATAATACTCCAACTGTGCACAATACTCGAGCTGTACACAATACTCCAGCTGTACACAATACTCCAATTGCACACAATACTCCGGCTGAACACAATACTCCAACTGTACACAATACTCCAAGTGTACACAATACTCTAGCTGTGCATAATACTCCAGCTGAACACAATACTTCGACTATACACAATACTCTGGCTGTACACAATACTCCAGCTGCACACAGTACTCCAGCTGCACACAGTACTCCAACTGTACACAATACTCCAAGTGTACACAATAGTCTAGCTGTACACAATACTCTAGCAGTACACAGTACTCTAATTGCACACAATACTCTAGCTGTACACAATACTCCAGCTGCACACAATACCCCAGCTGTACACAATACTCCAATGGCATGCAATACTCTAGCTGTACACAATGCCCTAGCTGCACATAATACTCCAACTGTACACAATACTCCAGCTGCACACAACACTCCAACTGTACACAGCACTCCAACTGTTCACAATACTTTAGCTGTACACAATACTCCAACTATACACAATGCTCCAGCTGTACACAATACTCCAATTGCATGCAATACTCTAGCTGTTCACAATGCCCAAGCTGCACACAATACTCCAACTGTACACAATTCTCTAGCTGTACACAATGCTCCTGCTGTACACAATACTCCAATGGCATGCAATACTCTAGCTGTATACAATGCCCTAGCTGCACACAATACTCCAACTGTACACAATACTCCAACTGTAGACAATACTCCAACTGTACACAATACTCCAACTGTAGACAATACTGCAGCTGAACACAATACACCAACTGTACACAATACTCCAACTGCACACAATACCCCAGCTGTACACAATGCTCCAGCTGTGCACAATACCCCAATTGAACACAATACTCCAACTGTGCACAATACTCTAGCTGTACACAATGCTCCAACTGTACACAATACCCCAGCTGCATACAATACTGCAGCTGAACACAATATTTCAACTGTACACAATACCCCAGGTGCATACAATACTGCAGCTGAACACAATATTCCAACTGTACACAATACCCCAGGTGCACACAATACTGCAGCTGAACACAATACTCCAACTGTACACAAAACCCCAGCTGCACACAATACTCCAGCTGTACACAATACTCCAGCTGTACACAATATTCCAGATATACACAATACTCTAACTGTACACAATACTGCAGCTGCACACAATACTCTAACCGTACACAATACTCCAGCTGTACACAATACTCCACTTGCACACAATACTCCGGCTGCACACAATACTCCGGCTGTACACAATACTTCAACTGTACACAATACTCTGGCTGTACACAATACTCCAGCTGCACACAGTACTCCAACTGTACACAATACTCCAAGTGTACACAATAGTCTAGCTGTACACAGTACTCCAGCTGTACACAATACTGCAGCTGCACATAATACTCCAAGTGTACACAATACTCCAAGTGTACACAATACTCTAGCAGTACACAGTACTCCAATTGCACACAATACTCTAACCGTACACAAAACTCTAGCTGTACACAATACTCCAGCTGTACACAATACTTCAATTGCACACAATACTCCGGCTGCACACAATGCCGTAGCTGCACATAATACTGCAGCTGAACACAATACTCCGACTGTACACAATACTCCAAGTGTACACAATAGTCTAGCTGTACACAGTACTCCAGCTGTACACAATACTGCAGCTGCACATAATATCCCAAGTGTACACAATACTCCAAGTGTACACAATACTCTAGCTGTACACAATACTCTAGCAGTACACAATACTCCAACTGTACACAATACTCCAGCTGCACACAATACTTCAACTATACACAATACTCTGGCTGTACACAATACTCCAGCTGCACACAGTACTCCAACTGTACACAATACTCCAAGTGTACACAATAGTCTAGCTGTGCATAATACTCCAGCTGAACACAATACTTCAACTATACACAATACTCTGGCTGTACACAATACTCCAGCTGCACACAGTACTCCAACTGTACACAATACTCCAAGTGTACACAATAGTCTAGCTGTACACAGTACTCCAGCTGTACACAATACTGCAGCTGCACATAATATCCCAAGTGTACACAATACTCCAAGTGTACACAATACTCTAGCTGTACACAATACTCTAGCAGTACACAATACTCCAACTGTACACAATACTCCAGCTGAGCACAATACTTCAACTATACACAATACTCTGGCTGTACACAATACTCCAGCTACACACAATACTCCGACTGTACACAATACTCCAAGTGTACACAATAGTCTAGCTGTACACAGTACTCCAGCTGTACACAATACTCTAGCTGCACATAATACTCCAAGTGTACACAATACTCCAAGTGTACACAATACTCTAGCTGTACACAATACTCTAGCAGTACACAATACTCCAACTGTACACAATACTCCAGCTGCACACAATACTCCAGCTGTACACAATACTCCAGCTGTACATAATACTCCAGCTGTACATCATACTCCAGCTGTCCACAATACTCCAAATGTGTACAATACATCAGCTGTACATAATACTCCAGCTGTGCACAATACCCCAGCTGTGCAAAATACTCCAATTGCACACAATACTGCAACTGCACACAATACTCCAGCTATCTTTACCTTTCCTAGTTAACCACAGATGGTGGGCCTGTTCCTTGGAACATGTCTTACTCAGTGGAATATATCTATTCTGTATTCTGAAATATCCCGCTCAATGTCTGCTAGTGCATATCCTGAAGCCTAATTTGCCAATTTTCTTTAGCCAAGTATTGTGTGCAGCCGGAGTATTGTGTGCAGCTGGAGTATTGTGTGCAGCTCGAGCATTGTGTTCGGCTAGAGGATTGTGTACAGCTGGAGTATTATGCACAGCTAGAGTATTGTGTACAGTTGGAGTATTGTGTGCAGCTGGAGTATTGTGTGCAGCTGGAGTATTGTGTACAGCTGGAGTATTATGCACAGCTGGAGTATTGTGTACAGTTGGAGCATTGTGTGCAGTTGGAGTATTGTGTACAGCTTTCTTGACACCATAATTCCCCATATTGAATTCAGTATGAGAATATTTATAAATTCTATTTTGCCAAAGAAAACAAGTCTAATATAGCCTGGATTCTGGCTGGCTCCAGAACATGTCATTCTAAGAAACTACCCCAAAAGTGTTCTATGAGCTTTTCATTTAAACCTGATTTGTCCATCAGACTTTTACTGCCTGTATGTTGATTAAAATCTCCTGTGATTATTTTTATGCCTTTCTGATAAGCTCCTATTATTACTTCCTTTGTGCAGCACCCCACCATGAGATTATTGTTTGAGAGACAGAACGACACCCAAAAGGTGACTCCTTGCTTTTATGAAATAGGAATACAAATTGATTATACAGCGCATTGACCCTGCTCCATTACACAACAAGACCATGGCTGATCTTTTACCTCAACTGCAGATTTCCATCCTCTCCATGTATTTTTTTAATTGCGTTATGCCAAAGTATCTGTTAACCTCAGTCTTCCTCCACTCTCTGGGACAGAGAGTTTCAAAAATTCACAACCTTCTGAGTGAGGTAATGTCTCCTCATTTCAGTCTTAAATATTTAACCCCATACCCTGAAAAGATGACACTGGGACCCGGTTTCCTCATCCAGTGGCTGGAAAATACCTTCTTCCTCTTAACAGGTGAATGACTTCCCTTAATATTCCAGGTGCACCATTTAAACACAGGGGGTTGAGGGGTGGCCATTTTAGTCAGAAAGAATTAAAAACACACACGGGAGATTTGTAATCCTTAAAACTTTGATACGTGGGGAAGAATACTGGATCTTAAATGTTTACTGTTGCCTGGCTCACACCTTTAAATTCTTGACAGACGCACTTTCTAGACTGGTTAACCTTGCATCTCAACATATCATTCGTAGGAGAGGTTTTCAAGTGTCTCATAGACCCTACAGTAGATAGATGTCCTAAAGGCCAGCCAATGTTTTTTGTGATCTAAACAATAAAAGGATCTGTGTGCTTAATTGGGGTCAGTAGATGTTTGGAGGCACCTTCACCTTACTGGCAGGGACTTCATGTTCTTTTTGAATCCACATAGATGCCATACCAGAATTGATGTTTTTCTGACCCCCTGCAGCACATCTGGGCTCAGTGGTGTCATACCACTTGGCACTATCACTATTTCTGACCACGGCCCACTGTATTTAATGGTTAAAAGTAAAGGTACGATAGTAGGATTGAGGCACTGGTGACTGGATTCCTTCCTCCTCAAGGATAGAAAGTTTATTGAATTCTTTTCTACTGAGTTCAGGGCTTTTTAAAATATTAATTCAGGCTGGGCCAATAGCCCATCCATCCTTTGGGAAACAGCTAAAGCTTATGCTAAGGGGTTGGTTATTTCCTATTCAGCCAATAAGAAGCGACAGATGGTTGATATTGCTTGAGGCATGTCTGAAAGTAGCTGAAAAGGCATATTTTGACAGGCCCTCACTGGTTGAACTGCAGAGGATCACAGCGTTTCGGTCTATGCTGAACTCCATGCTCACACGGACAGCCAAGAGGGAGCTTACATTTACAAGGCTTGAGCATGGGGATAAGCTGTGCAAGTATGTAGTGTATCCTGCTAGGAAAAGGAGTGCCCCCCCAGCCATTACCTCGATCAGAAAACATACTGGAAATTTGACCTAAAATTCTAAAAGGATTAATGCAGCATTCTGGAAATTTTACTCTGAATTATTCCAATCTTAAAGCTGTGAGTGTGGGCAGGTTAGGATGGAATCTTTTTTAAAGAATTTGGACCTTACGGGACTGGCCCCTGAACAAGAGTCTCTACTCAGTGTCCCATTGTCAGAGCAAGAGGTGCAGGAGGCTGAGAGGCAGCTCCAGAATGGAAAGGTGCCAGGTCCTGATGGGCTCCCCGATAAGTTCTATAAGGAATTTATATGTATATTGTCAGGGCCGATGCTTAGTATGTTTAATGACTCACATAGTTGCGGCCTCTTCCCTCCATCTCTAAGAGAGGCAAACATCTTTCTACTTCTTAAAAAGGGAAGGTCCCGGAGGACTGTGCCCCCCACCCCCCATAGGCCATTTTATTCCTAAATGTCAACTCAAAATCTTATCCAAGATTATGACATTAAGGCTAGAACTGTACTACTCTGCATCATTAAGGAGGACCAGATGGGGTTCATAAAAGGTTGCAGATCAACGGATAACATCAGGAGACTCCCTAACGTAATCCAAGTATGTCAACAGCGATCGGTACAGAGATTAGTGATCGCCTCAGATGCAGAAAAGGCATTTTACAGGGTCAATTGGCCATAGCTTTTTCACACTTTGAAGTGGTTTGGCCTGGGAGAGACCTTCATCCGGGGAGGGTGGAGGTGTTATATAGTGATCCTCTTGCCATGGTCCTTACCAATGTTGTACGGTTAAGCAATTTTAATATTTGTAGGGGCAGTCGATAGGGCTGTCCCTTGTCACCATTGCTTTTCACATTGCTGGTTGAACTGCTGGTGGAGTCAACACGCAGGGATCCCAATATAACTGCTCCAGAAATGGGGACAAAATCACCTAAGACCGCACTGTATATGGAGGACGTTCTTGTCTTTTTATCAAACCCGACAGTCTCAGTGTCACACCTGATACAGCGCATCAATTTATTTGGTGGCTTCTCGGGTTATAAGATCAATTTTACGAAATCAGAGGCCATGCCCATGGATGGTCTCCTGAGAGTGCCTGATCCTGAGGGCGGATCTCGGTTATTACTCCAACTTTTGATTGGCTTTTTAAAGCCAATTTTGCCTATTTATTCGACAGAATCAAGCAGGATCTTCATAGATGGGAGGCGCTTCCAGTTTCTTGGTTAGGTCGGATAGCCCTCATTAAAATGAGCATTCTACCCTGCCTGAAGTATCCTATGTGAATGCTTCCTCTGCTTTTTACTAAGCAAATATTTAGAAGGCTGAGCGGCTGGTTTAGTTCTTTTATCTGGTATCGCAAGTGGCCCCTAATCAAACTGACTAAGCTGCAGTTACCTTACAGACTGGGACGAGTGGGCCTCCCAGATAAAAAAAACTGTCAGTTAAGCTCATTGCTATCTTATGTCAATGATTGGACCCAGGGGGACACTCACTCACTCACTCACTCACTTACTTACTTTGGTTGGACATTGAAGCATCTGAAGTAAGATGCCCAATTATTAGCCTACTGTTTTTAGACAAAATGAGAACATTGGAATATTGCCATAGCCCAATAGTCATTAATACTGTCAAGGCATGGAGAATAATGCGTTAGGGTGAGGGTAACATTGCCAAAACATCATTTTTGACACCCATAGTTGGTAAGCTGGATTTTCAGCCAGGGATGATGGACTCTGGGTTTAAACTGTGGGCAGCTCGGGACGTGTCTTGCCCGGTTGATTTACTTAAAGGGAACATATTGATGTCCTTTGATCAATTGGCTCAGAAATATGAATTGCCCAGGAGGGACCTCTTTTGTTTCTTTCAAATTAGAAACTTCATGCAAAAAGAGACCACACTTCTAACTGATCCTTATAGGCCCGACATGTAGAAGAGGGTATTGAGTGCTGAGGATACATTATCTATTAGTAACCCTTATCATCTATTGCGAGAGGCTCTGTAAGGTATGGGAGAGAGAGTTGGGCATTGAGATCTCTTCTGAAGTGTGGGAGGTTATCTGGGAAAATGAAAGAATGTCTCAATTTGCAAAAGGACCCACGCCGTGCAATTGAAGATTCTCCACAGGGTCCATCTGGCCCCAGACCTCTCTGCTAAATTTAAAGTGGGAGCATCTCCAATGTATCCTAAACGCTTACTCATTGTCTTTGGTCCTGCCACAGACTGCGGGCATACTGGAGCGCTATGGTAGGCAAAATAGAGAAGGACTTGGGGATGGAGGGGGAGATGGACCTGGTGTCTCTTCTTCTTGGCTTTGTTAATTCATTTTCATTAGATGCACACCAAAAAAAAGGCTTTTCAGGATCCTCACTTTTTGTGCCAGAAAAAACATTCTATTAAAGTGGTTGCCTGAAAATCCCCCAGGGCTGGCAGGCTGGTGTAAGCTGATCATGGAGCACGTCCCCATGGACTTTGTGACGAGAATGGTGCACCATGAAACTGAGAATTTCTATAAGATGTAGTGGCCCTTTTTGGACTACCTGGGTCCATATTTGTCCACCATATTAATAAGAGCCTTTATATAGCCATGGCAACCTATGTAATGGATTTGGTATCCAGAAAGGAGGAACTACAATCGTATGAATATGCATACACTTATGCACTCGATGATCAAGGACTATCGCTTTGCTTTCGCGAGCTGTGTTATGATTATTTTCATTATTGTTATTATTAAGACTTTTCTTTTTCAGCTCAGTTATTAGTTGATATTTATTTATGTAATTAGCAGGTTTGTTTTTTAATTTCAGTTTTCGGTTTTGTATTTGCTGTAATATTCAAAAGAAAATATGTTCCTTTTTTAATAAACATTTTTATTTTAAAATCTACTGCTGACCATAAAGCCACTGTTGATTGTTAGGAAAAGCTCATCTTGTTCCCTAATGTTTTTTTAAGGAAGGAAATCTGTCATCCCTCCCTGTTCTGACCTACATGTAACTCCAGACCCATAGCAACCCTGTTGACTTTTAACCAGCAGCTGAGCAATAAATGCCGGCTTGGCCAGAGATGTCCGCATTCCGTGAATAATTTTTTAAAAATCTAGAATGAACTGCCTCAGATGTGGTGGGTGCAGATTATATTGTGGCTTTCAAAATAGATCTAGATAATTATTTGCAGGAAGAAATAGTAAGTCTATGGGGAAATGGCAAGACAGTGTGACTAAGTTAATCTTCCAGAGAGTTAAAAATCACACAACACCAGGTTATAGTCCAACAGGCTTATTTGGAAGCATTAGCTTTTGGAGCACTCTCCTTAATCAGATGTTTGCTAGTGCTTCCAAATAAACCCATTGGACTATAACCAACACTGACACCTCCAAGTCATGACTTCCAGAGACTTGACACAGAAACAACAGGAACAGTGATCATTTTCAGTGCTGTCATTTTTTTTTATTACTGTGATATGACTCCATGATATCCCCATCACATCACTGTAATTGGAAGAAAATAATGGAATTCCCTTCCTAAATGCATTACCAGTGCATCTGCACCACATAGACTGCCACGGTTTACACTGATGTTGTGAGATTTTTAACTTTGGGGTTTGTTTACAAAGGTGGCATATTCTCAAGGGTAGTTAAGGATGGACATTGAAACCCATATCCCATAAATGACTAAAAAATCTTCTTTTACAGTTCAGACAATGTCGAGAAACTCAAGCCATCACTTCTCATTAATGGACTGTCTCATCCCCGGAACCTTCCTTGCATGTGTCTAAGGCAAATATATCCTTGCTTAAGGAAGGAGCTCAAAACAGCTTGTCAAGTGTAGTGATGCCAAAGGCCTGTGCAATTGCAACAAAACATCTTTATTTTAATACTCCAAACCCTTGCTGTAAAGGATCACATACCATTTGTCCCAATATATACATAAAAATCCAAGTGAAATTTTGAGGAACAAAGAGGTAGATTGTGGTCTGTATATCTTCCATTGATGTATAGAAGGCAGTTGGCAGAATATTGCTTGAAACAAGAAATTCTGGAATTGAATGTCAACTCTGATGATAGCGACGATGAAATCATCATCAATTGTTATGAAAACCCATCTAATTCGCTTGGGGAAAGTAAATCAGCCAACCATACTTGGTCTGGCCAAGTGTGATTCCAGACACTGGCAAAGTGGTTGACTCTAACCTGCTCTAAAGGGCAATAAGGCATCGTTAACAAATATTGGCCTTGCCAGTGACATTCACATCTGATTTAAAGGAAAATTTTTAAAATAGCCTAGCCAGTCATCTCAAAATTACCAAAGAAGATGTTACTTTATTCAGGTATTAATAAAAACGGTGTTAGTACCATAGTATGCAGACAACCCGTTTTGCTATTTCACTTGGTCGTTCAGAGATAATGAAAAATTGTTCCCTGGACTTTGTTAAAGGAATGAAATGAGTCATAAGATAATCCACATTTAAGGAAGTCACAAAATGTAAATTCCCTAACCGCACATATTGGTTCAACTTTGATTTACAAGAAAATGGCAACAAATAAGGAATAAATGAGCTTTCAGTTTATGTCAGCACATTTCCCAATTTACAGAAACAGATAAAAGTGAGAAACCTCAACCTATATGAAGGGTGAATCTACCAGCATTTGTTGCTGTGTCACTAACAGGTAGTGTGAGCTTGTTCTGAATTGTTCAATGTCAACAGTTGAAAGGCTGATAAATGTAGTGAAACACCTTCAATAGTTTCTACTATTTAACGATTTTGGGAAATATGTGGCTTAGTCTTACTACAAAACGCATGCCTTGGTCCGAGAAAGTTCTCAGATTGATAAATCAACAATGAAGGAAGCCACCAAGCCTGCACATGCTCTTTCAAAGAGCAACCCAGTTAGTCCCATTCTTCACACCCCTAACCCCAACTCTCCTCATTCCCTGTTGTATTCTTCTTCTTCATCTATTTTTCCAATTTCCACTTTACTCTACTTTTGAAGGCTACTGTCCCTTCATGCAGTGTATTCCAAATTCAAAACATTTGTTGAGCAAAATTTCCTTGTGTTGTCTCTGTTTCCTCTGTCAATTGCTTTAAACCTGTGCCATCTGAGTATTAACCCTTTAGCCGTTGGAAATTGGTTCTCTTTGTTCACTGTACCTAAACTCTTCATGATTAGATTAACAAGTAGCAACTAAGACTGGCAAATTGGTCTTTTCTGCTCTAAGACCAATTGGCTCCTTCACATAATTGTAGTCCTCATCTCCGTAACAATTCTTGTAAATTTCTTCTCTACCAACCCAAAAACTTGCATGGTCCAAAAGCATGTTCCCTGAAATGCATACAGTCCTCCAGCTGATGAAGAACTGTGGTTCTGAGCAAAGTGCCTGTGGGAGAATTGGACAACAAATCCAGCGAGGTCTTTCTAAACGTCAAGAGCAATAATTTTCTGCCTTTGCCAAGTGCCAAGGAATGTTTCTCACTAGGCAGCATATAGTTGTCAAATCAGGGGATTAAGCAACTTTGCAGAATAAAATCATGATTTCTAGCAAACTTCTCCAAAATGGTTTATCTAACCTCTTGCTAGCAGCACAACACATCTAATTAATAGTGAGCTTCCTAGCTTACCAAATGCACCAAAACAAGCTAAACGACGAGCAATATTGACATGGAATTCAGAACAGGTGCCCAAAGATTTCATCTTGCCACTGGTTGCAAGGTGTCTCTATCAACACCAAATAATATCTCAAGTCAAAAGCCATGGGCGGCAGCATCCCTCATCGACGTACATATATACATCAACACTCAACATTTGCCAACCCCTCACCATCATGGCACCTCTCTGATATACTTGCAGTATGCACAAAGCACAGATTTACTTTGCACGGCACATTGGCAACTAACACTGAAAGGCTGCTGCAGAGACACTGTGTGCAGGGTCAGGCACACAACTCACACATTGGACAATGCTGCATCTCTTTGCACTCTTAGCAATCTTGCTCATTTTGCACCTCCTGCATATTTTCAACATCTATGCTGTGCTGTCAGCACATTGGCACTACAGCCAGTGCTATAGGTTATCAGTAATTTGATATTGGTGTGCCCTTTGGCAGAAACACACAACTAGGCTGCTGGTCATACTTGTAAATACAAATGTGGAGGGGGACATCTTGCTACACAGCACACTAAGTATCAAACTTACACCTACAATATGTGCCAACTGCCTGTGGAGCAAACACACTGCAGAAAATGGTTTGGGATTTGTCCTCAGTCCAGACAAAGGAGAAGTGGGTGCTTTCTATTGGGGGTTCTGATACCATCAGTCAGGCACAGTCCACACACAGTTCAGGGATTCGCTATGGTCAATCATCAGCTTTATGTCACTAGTAACTAGAAATCTATCAGTCTCTGATTTGAACATGCTCAATCTCTAAACTTTCTCAATCTTTTAGGGTAGGGAGTTCCAGAGATTCACCCTCCCACACCTCCTCCCAAGTGAAGAGATTCATCTCACTCCTAAACTCACTTCTATTCTGAAGTTATATTTCTAGACCCCCAAAGCAAAGGAAAAAGTCTTTTCTGCATCTACTTTGTCTCTGTGGTAAGCATATTTTCAGCTTGTACGGGGGGGCATAACTACAAATTGAGGGGTGATAGATTTAAGACAGATGTCAGAGGCAGGTTCTTTACGCAGAGAGTGGTAAGGGCGTGGAATGCTCTACCCGTTAATGTAGTCAACTCAGCCACATTAGGGAGATTTAAGCAATCCTTAGATAAGCACATGGATGAGTTTGGGATAGTGTAGGGGGACGAGCTGAGAATAGTTCACAGGTCGGTGCAACATCGAGGGCCGAAGAGCCTGTTCTGCACTGTATTGTTCTATGTTCTATGTTCTATATCCTTCCCTAGGCAAGGGGACCAGAACTACACAAAGAACAAAGAAGAACAAAGAACCTTACAGCACAAGTATAGGCCCCTTAGCCCTCCAAGCCTGTGTCAACCCAGATGATCTATCTAAATCTGTCGCCTATTTTCTAAGGATTGTATCCCTCTGCTCCCTGCCCATTCATGTATCTGTCTAGGTACATCTTAAATGACACTATCGTTCCTGGCCCCACAAACTCTGCTGGCAATGCATTCCAGATACTCACCACTCTCTGCATGAAGAACTTTCCTGTATCCCACCCTTAAACATTTCCCCTCTCACTTTGAACTTGTGACCCTTAGTAATTGAATCCTCCATTCTGGGCAAATGTTTCTTGATATCCACCGTGTCTATACCGCTCATGATTTTGCATGCCTCAAGCAGGTTCCCCTCAATCTCCCTCTTTCCAATGAAAATAATCCTAATCTCCTCAATCACTCCTCATAACTAGCATCCTCCATACCAGGCAACATCCTGGTGAACCTCCTCTGCACCCTCTCCAAAGCATCCACATCCTTTTGGTAATGTAGCGACCAGAACTGTTCGAAGTATTCCAAATGTGGCTGAACCAAAGTCTTATACAACTGGAACATGACCTGCCAACTCTTGCATTCAATACCCCGTCCGATGAAGGAAAGCATGCTGTATGCCTTCTTGACCATTCTACTGACCTGCATTACCACCTTCAAGGAACAATGGACCTGAACATCCAGATCTCTCTGTGCATCAACTTTCCCCACGGTTTTTCCATTTACTGTGTTATTTGCTTTTCAATTGCATCTTCCAAAATGCACCATCTCAATTGTCCAGATTGAACTCCATCTGCCATTTCTCTGCCCAACTTTCCAATCTATCTATATTCTGCTATATCCACTGACAGTCCCCTTCACTATCTGTTACTCCACCAATCTTAGTGTCATCTGCAAACTTGCTAATGAGGCAACCTACACCTTCCTCCAAATAATTTATGTATATCCTAAACAACAGTGGTCCTAGCACAGATCCCTGTGGGACACCACTGGTCACAGGTCTCCATTTTGAGAAGCTCCCTTCCACTACTACTCTGTCTCTTGTTGCCCAGCCAGTTCTCTATCCATCTAGCTAGAACACCCTGGACCCATGTAACTTTACCTTCTTCATCAGTCTACCATGGGGAACTTTATCAAATGCTTTACTAAAGTCCATGTATATGACATCTACATCCCTTCCCTCAATCAACTTTGTCACCTCTTCAAAGAATTCTATTAGGTTTGTAAGACATGACCTTCCCTGCACAAAGCTATGCTGCCTATCTTCTCCAATAGCTTTCCTACCACTAACGTCAGGCTCACCGGTCTGTAAGTACCTGGATTATCCCTGCTACTCATCTTAAACAAGGGGACAGCATTACCAATTCTTCAGTCCTCTGGGACCACCCCTGTGTTCAAGGATGCCGCAAATATCTGGTAAAGCCCCGGCTATTTTCTCTCTCGCTTCCCTCAGTTACCCGGGATAGCTACCATCTGGACCTGGGGACTTGTCCACCTTAATGCCCTTTGGAATACATAACACCTCCTCCCTCCTTATGCCGACTTCATCTAGAGTAATCAAAGATCTATCTGTAGCCTTAATATCCACCATGTCCCTTTCCTCAGTGAATACCGATGCAAAGTACTCATTAAAAATCTCACCCATTTTTTCTGACTCCATGCATATCTTTCCCCCTTTGTCTTTGAGTGAGCCAATCCTTTCCATAGTTACCCTCTTGCTCCTTATATACTAATAAAAGGCTTTGGGGTTTTCCTTAACGCTGCTCGCTAAGGGTATCTCATGACCCTTTTTAACCCTCTTAATTCCTTGTTTCAGATTGGTCCTACATTCCCGACATTCTTCCAAAGTTCCATCTGTCTTCAGTAGCTTAGACCTCTTGTACGCATCCTTTTTCCTCTTAGCTAATTTTCACAGTAACATATCTCTCCTGAACTCTAATCAACCTCTCTTTAAAAGCCTCCCACATATCGAATGCGAATTTCTCTTTAAACAGCTGCTCCCAATCTACATTCCCCAGCTCCTGCTGAATTTTGGTACAGTTGACCTTCCTCCAATTTAGCGCACATTACTATGATGCAGTTTCACCAGTGTTCTACACAAGACTTCTTTGTTCCTGTGCTCAAATACTCTTGTGATAAAGGCTAACATACTGTTTGTCTTCTTAATTGCTTGCTGCATCTGCAAGATAGCTTTCAGCAAATGATGAACCAGGTTACCGCGGTCTGAAAGTTTACGTAAAGATTTGTAGCTCAGGAGCCAGTTGCTGTGGTGGTGGGTATGTTCACCAAGCTGGGAAGTTGACTTGCAGTCATTTCGTCCTCTTTCTCAGTGACATCTTCAGTGCTTTGGAGCCTCATGTGAAGCGCTGCTGTACTGTCTCTTCTGGAATTTATTTGGTTCAGTTTCTGCTGCTTCCGGTTGTTCATTGTAGTGGCCGGTATATTGGGTTCAGGTGCACGAGTTTGTTGATGGAGTCCGTGGATAAGTGCCATGCCTCTAGAAATTCTCTAGCTATCCTCTGTTGGTTTAGCTTGTCCTATGATTGTTGGGTTTTCCAGTTGAATTTGTGGTCCTTGTCATCTGTGTTTGTTGTCTGGCATTTAATGGCTAATTAGTGTTTCTGGATGCAGATTGCTCGTTATCTGCCTGTTTGTCCAACGTAATGTTTCATGCATTATGTCTTTGCATGAAATTTTGTTAATTACTTTTGTTTTGCACATGATGGGTATAGGGTCTTTTGTCTTGGTGAATTATTGTCTGAGCGTGCCTGTCGGTTTATGGGCTGTCATCAATCCCAATGGTTGGAGAGGTGTGGCTGTCAGTTCCAAGATGATTTTTATATAAAGTAGCATGGCTAGTGTATTGGGTCATGGCATGTCCTTGTCATGTTGTCTGTCTGCTAGGCATCTGCGGATGAAGTTGTGGGGATTTCCATTCTTGGTGAAGACTCTGTAGTGGCGTTCTTCTTCTTCCTTCACAGGGAAGTCCTAATGCAGCTTCGTTTGTATGTGTTTGGGTGATTGCAGTTGTCGGTTCAGGATCTGTTCCATGGGTGTAGCTTTTCTGTACACACTTGTGGTACATTCACCATACCGTATTCTTTCTACCATCACATCCAGGAATGGGAGTTGGTTGTTGATTTCCCCCTCTCTCATAAATCTGATCCCTGTGTGCAAGGTAGTGATAATCCAGTGTGGTTTTCAATTTCGTAATAAATAATTACGAAGGTATCATCCGCGTATCTGATCCAGAGTTTGGGTCGGATTTGTTGGAGGGTTGTTTGTTCCAGTCTTTGCATCACTGTTTCTGCTACGAGCCCAGAGATGGGTGAGCCTAAAGGTGTCCCATTGATCTGTTCATATATTTGGTTGTTGAGTGTGAAGTGTGTCATCAAGCACAGGTTCGGTAGTTTGGTTATGTAGTCTTTGTGGATTGGTTCCCCATCATGTCATCTGTTCTGCTTATCAGGAGGTTGGCTATTGTCTCTGTAGCCCAAATCCAGGCTCATACAGAAGCAGTGGTGCAAAGACTGGAACAGGAGACAAAATGTCTGCAAATCAACTTCCCAGCTCAGTGAACATACCCACAACCACAACATCTAGGTCCCTTTAGACACCAACACTTTCCAATCTCCCACCATTTAAGAAATGCTGTACACCTTTGCTCCTCCTATAAAACTGGATAATCTCTACATTATATTCCACCTGCCATTTGCTTGTCCATTCGGCAAGTCTAAATCCCCATGAAGTCTCTTTGCATACTCTTCATTACATACCTTCCCACCAAGTTTAGATAACGTACAAATATTGACCCACACCCAAATCATTGACATAGATTGTGAACATCTGGGGCTCAAGCACTGATCCTTGTAATGACCCACCCATCGCATTCTGGGAATGATCCATTTATTCCTACACTGATTTCTGATGGTTAGAGTCTAGATTAGAGTGGTGCTGGAAAAACACAGCAGTTCAGGCAGTATCTGAGGAGCAGTAAAATTGACGTTTCGGGCAAAAACCCTTCATGATGAAGATTTTCCTGTTCCTCGGATGCTGCCCGAACTGCTGTGCTTTTCCAGCACCACTCTAATCTAGACTCGGATTTCCATGATCTGCAGTCATTGTTTTTACCTTTCTGATGATTAACCAACACTTAATTCATGCTCATATATTACCAACAACCTCATTTGCTTTAATTCTAGATACCATTGTCCATGTGGGATTTTGTCAAAATTCTTCTGACAATCCAAAAACACTATATTCACCAGATACCATTATTAACTCTGCTAGTGGCATCCTCAAAAACCCTTGCAGGTTTGCCAAACATGATTTCACATTCACAAATCCATGTAGACACGGTCCATTTGGACAATTAATTTCTAACAATGCAGTTATCATTTCCTTAATGATAGATTCCAGTAGTTTCCCCACCACTGACATCAGGCTTAGAGATCCATAGGGCTCTGTTTTCTCTCTCCCTCCTTTCTTATACAGTGGGGTTCTATTTCTGTAGCCACCTTTTTCAAAATTCTAGTGTGATGGTCAACAGGCCCCAGGGATTTTTTTACCTTTTAAGCCCATTCACTTCTTAAATATTACTATTTTATTTATACTAATTTCTTTCAGTTCCATTCACTCAATTGGATTGATGGCAGAATTGTAATGCAGTTGAACAGCCTTGGGTTCAGTTCCCACACCAGCTGAGGTTACCACTGAAGACCCTATCTTCACCCCTTGCCTGTGGCATGGTGACTCTCAGGTTAAATTAACCATCAGTCATCACTCTTTGATAAAAAAAAATCAGATTAGGCTTTATAAGATGACCAAACAGTTAGGGTAATTTGTGGTGTTGTTCAAACCAGAATATTAGATGTGCATGAGCAACAAGATGGCTCAGTGGTTAGCACTGCTGCCTCACAGTGCCAGAGACTTGTGTTCAATTCCACCCTTGGGTGACTGTGTGGAGTTTATATATTCTCCCTGTATCCTCTGGTTTCCTCCCACAGTCCACAGATATGTCAGTTAGGTGGATTGGCCATGCTACATTGCCTATAGTGTCTAGGAGTGTGCAGGCTAGATTGATTAGCCATGGAAATACAGATTTATAGGGATGGGGTGGATCTGGGTGGGATGCTATTTGGAGAGTCAGTGTGGATTTGATGAGCTGAATAGCCTGATTCTCTCCATCAGAGATTCCATGTAGCAAGAGGAATGTTGATTGGAAAAAATTAACATGCACCAGCAATATGGAGGAAAATTTCCTGTAATGTATTCCAGTTTTCTGGAATCGAGACCACAGGTTAATTCAATATTATGCAATGGGAAAGAGTTAATTATTAATCTCCTGTATGTGCAACCCACCTATAGTTCCTAGTTAGATGAGACTTCCAGAACTTGCCTGTTAGTTTACCCTGTCTGAGAGAAAAAAATAGAGATACGCAAAACCCAGCATCCAGAACATTCATCCAGCAGAGCCACTATAAATTACAAAGGGTAGCCAATTGGCCCTTCAGACATTTGGAAAAGACTGTCCAATGTCGTCTCTTGCTCCAACATTTTCACCCCAATAATTCCTTTCCAGACATCTTTTCTAGGAATCTGATTGTAGCATTCTTTCAGGTACTACATTCCTGTGCAAAGAAACACATCCTAATTTATCGTGCAATTCTTTGGCCAGTTATTTCAAATCTTGCCCTTGTTACAACTCACCTGTCAGAGTAAACAGTTTTTTATGGCTTGTTTTATCAAAACCCCTCAACATTTAGAACGCCTCCACTTGGTCTTCCTTAAGCCCATGCGTGTCCAAGGAGACCATGACCATTTTCTGCATCCTCGCCATGAAGGTCACATGTTTCTGCTTCTTTGTTCCCAGAGTGAATTGTTTACTCACATACATAACAAGGTTTCTCCTGAGCCAAAATGTCAGCTTCTAGTAAGCTACCAAGAAATGCAGTTGACATTTGGCCAGAACTAACATTCACGATTTGAAGCTGTTAGCTTAAACCAACCTCTTTTCAGACTATCCACAAACATTGTATAATCCAGAAGCATGTACAGCAGGTCCAGATTATATGCTGATCTACTTACACTGAGCAGCCCGACAAATGGTCTATTTCTGCACAATGTGAGATAGCTTGCCAACATTTTGCAAACGTTAGTCACCAATGCATGTAATAATCCGTGAACAAATAACAATTCGCATAATCAGTTTCTTGGTTAATGTTCATGCATAGCTAACTATAACGAGGCTGTCAATATTCTAGACAATACTTAAGTAGGTAAACGAAATAACAACTGTAATAAGACATCAGCATTTAAAATCATGGATAAAAGCAAATTACTGCTTCAGTTAGACTCGAAACATCAGCTCTTTTCTCTCCTTACAGATGCTGCCAGACTTGCAGAGGTTTTCCAGCATTTTCTCTTTTTTGGTTTCAGCATTTAAAATCAGGTGGCCAGCAAGTGATTTGGTTTAAAATTGTGCTGTCTGTTGTTCCCATGTACTTGCTGAACTTATCCTGGTAGATGGCGCAAGTTAGAGGATTGGGGCCTGTTTCTGCAAAACGGTGAATTTCTGCAGTGTATCCTACAGGTAGTGAAGTCTGCAGCCATGGTGCACAAAGGTGGAGGCAGTATATGTTTCAAGCCAGTGGTTGGGATGCTGCATTGATCTGGATTGCATTGAGCTTGATAGACGTTGTTGCAGCTCTACCCATTGCAGGTCCAGATGGGTTTCTAAACAATGGTGATCAACAGCATGATGATGAGACTCAGTAATAAAAATGCTAGTGAATGACAAGGGGAGGTCATTAGCTTCTCTTATACTGGAGAAGGTCACTGTCTGATCATTTTGTGGCCCAAATTTTGCAAAGAGAGCAGGTGAAACCTTAAATAACTCCACAGAGGCTGGTATACCATCACGCTTTGTTTTCACATGCATTGTACTTGACCCTGGTCTGGCTTCCTCAGAGCCAGCTCTCAAAGAGAATCTCTGACACTCCTCTTTATATTTGTAAGCCAGGGCTGATTGAATGTCATTAACAGTCCTAATCAAGGAACTCATAACCAAGAGATCCACCTGGCTGACCTCATTCTAATCACTACAAAACTTTTCCACAACAGAAGGTGTGAGAATACAGAACATGCTAGGAGAGATAGTGAGATAAGTATACAATGTTGGTAGTTTTAACTTCACGTGTTCAGTGAAAACAGACTGGAGGAAAACAGTCAACCACTTGAAGAAATGAAAAGTAAAATGCAGCATGATATCAAACCTACAGCAATTAATTTATTGGCAAGAAATTGATGAGTTAAGTTAAAAGCATATGTGACATGTCTATGCTTAAGAATAAATCAATGATTGATGATAAAGGAAAGCATGGAAAAAAGAACAGGGTAGACACATCAGATTAGAACCATGCTTGCATACAGGATAAAGATTAGACAGATAAACAAGTGAAAATAAGAATAAGCTGATGCCTCCCAAACTTTTTCTCACCATGATCCCATTTGGAGACTTGAAACTTTACAGAACTTTTCAGTGAGAACTGTGTGGCACTAGGGAGATTATGAGAACTGGATAATATCTTCAAGGAGAAAGTGAGGTCTACAAATGCTGGAGATCAGAGCTGAAAATGTGTTGCTGGAAAAGCGCAGCAGGTCAGGCAGCATCCAAGGAACAGGAAATTCGACGTTTCGGGCATAAGCTCTTCTTCAGGAGAAGGGCTTATGCTTGAAACGTCGAATTTCCTGTTCCTTGGATGCTGCCTGACCTGCTGCGCTTTTCCAGCAACACATCTTCAGAACTGGATAATAGCCAAATACTGCAGATGCTGGAAATCTGTAAATTCTGGAGAAACTTAGCAGGTCTGACAGCATCTGTGAAGACAGAAACAAAGTTAATGTTTCAAAAAACAGATATATTTGTCACAAAACGTTAACTCTGTTTTCCTCTCCACTGACCAACGGAGTTTCTCCAATATTTCCTCTGTGTGTTTTGAGTCTGTTCATGGCAGCACATTGTTCCAACTCAGTTGGAGTCCCAAAATGGCTCTTGCTGCCTTAGAGTACAAAACCAAAATTTCAGCTCATGACTCCACTTAGGATGGTGACACCCATGGCATTTTGTGTTATTATAGTTTTAGGTGCAGGTTTTGTAGAATAATACATAACATATACAAAGACAATGAAAAATATGTTATCAGTGATGCCTGCTGATATAGAGACACAAACTTGGAAGTAGAACTGAGTCTACAGGGTTCTAGGAATGCTATCTCCTACCTACATATGTGTATAGCCACAATAGTTAATAAAAGGTTTTCATTCACAAGTAGGAGGACTGACTTGCCTCTCTCTCAGCAACATCAATACTATCTCAAATAGGGCTGAACAACTGAGAGATACAGACAAAGACCAAACCATGGCCAGTGACAGTTAGAGGTTTGCTAATTCTTTCTTCTCATACCTTGACTGCAAGCACTTCAAAACTAAATCTAGAGAGGCCATTGCAGGCCCATTAATGAGATGACTCAAACTTGTTTCTATTTGGAAAGTTTGGCTATCTTTCAAGTCACTACTGGTGTCATTAGCAAAACCATCTTGTGCACTTTTATGCACTATTCACAAAAAATTGAGTTGAATTTTGCAGCTTAGTCCAGCCTCAGAATCCAAGAACAGAGAGAGGATGGGATATTGAGGAGCACCTGCAGCAGTGTTGTCACACGGAAAGCTCTTGTGATCCAGGAATCACTCCATAAGCTTGTAGCATCTATCAAGATGTATTCAGAAGCCGGATCTTGCTGGAAGCTCACCAGGGTCCACTTAGCCATCTTCACACAATACGGGTGGTGACCTGTAAGTGATTTATATGGTTGCCACATTTTCCATCATTGACAATAGGCCATAATAATAGGAAGACATAGGGGTCCCTTCCCCATGCCTCACACCATCTCAACCTGTCACTCTGGGACAGGAGTATTCTGACTATTGTTTATATTCTGTCAATTCTAAGCTTCTCCACGTTGATACTGGAGATGACCTTTTAAATAGCGTCATCTAACAAATGCCTGTTATACTGATATGGAACCTTAGACCTTAACAATCTTCATGTACTGAATTTATAGTTCCAATTATCAAGAAAGTTTGCCAATATAACCTTGTTGTTATATCTGTCTCTTTATTGCAATTTTCTTTCAATTATGCAATTAAATAATCTTATCCCAAAGTTCACATGATTTTATTGGGGGGGGTGGAGATCATCACAAGACGTAGGCCTTGCTGAAAATGCAAAGATCTCTTTTCTATCCTTAATTTCCCTTTCTCTGAGGCTTGCTAGTCATTTTAGAGGGAGAGTTCAGAGTCAATCATATTTCTATGGGCCTGGAGTAGCATGTAGACAAGACCAGGTGAAGATGAGAAATTTATTCCACTAATAGTTATTGGTCAGCCAGATGTACTTTAATAACAATCAATTTATGGAGCAGCCACCAAATATTGTGCTGAATTTTGCAGTTTGCAGACTTGTTCCACCATTAGTGAATTTCAATTATCTTTTCATACTGCAAATTTATTAATTTGAATTTAAATCAGCTGTTGTGGTAGTATTTGAACCCATACTCCCAGATAATTAGGTTAGACCTCTGGATTACTATTCTGCTACCATCTCTCCACTTCATTAACTCATTAAGAACATCCTGGGGCTGGAACCTAAATTCAACTGCACTAATGATAAACCTTGCATATTAATATTTTACAATGGGGTTTAATTATTCAATGTGAGACACAAACTCGGATTATGTATTATATTTTTGTATGACTGTCTCTACAATCATTAATAAAGTGGTGAAAAATAAGTAAATGTTTTGCAGCAATAAATGCTCACCCACATTGCAGCTGCAAGCTTTAAAAAAACATCCTATTTGCAAAAGCCCTGAAAAAGCCTCAAATTAATTGCTGATCATGTTTTTTGTCCTTCAATTTTTGTTGTCAAGCAGCAAGCTTAAAAAGCCCCAATCCCCCAATGCTTTCTGCCTCTCCTGTGCATAAAATTCAAGATAGCTGACTAATAAATTTGTAATTGTTTGCAGAGTTGGCTTTCCAGCATATATAAGATCCAAAACAAGTCGTTCTATACTTATTTCCAAATTGAATAAGAGACAATGAGATTCTGGGGTTATTGTTGGATCTAGGTGCATTGAATCTTTTAAGTGCAATGTACAGAGAAAAATCACGCAGGGAGAGTCACAAGTCAATAATGATATCGCATTGAATGAATAGATTGAAATTCAGCTGACTTTTTTAAAATCGAGTCCGATACATCCTGAGCAACTTTATCGTGAATCACAGAATTGTTAGTGTAGAAATTCATTGCATATGCACCAAATCTCTGCAAAACCATTTCACTTTGTGCCATTCTCCTGTTTTCATGTCACAACACTGCACATGATTTTTTTTGGATGATGATCTAATTCTCGTCTGAGTGATTTGGTGAGAGCTGCCTTTGCCATACTCGCTGGTACTGCACTTCAAACATTTACTGCTCACTGAATGAAACGGTGCTTTTTCTGAAGATCCTATTTTGCTCCTTTTGCCAACAACTTTAAATCTGTGCCCTCTCCTTCCCAACTCTTTCACGATTGAGAACAGTTATCTATTTGGTCTAAACTTCTCATGATTTTGAATAACTCGATCACATCTCCTCTCAGGAGAAAGTGAGAACTGCAAATGCTGGAGAAGGGCTTATGGCCGTAGCGTTGATTCTCCTGCTCCTCGGATGCTGCCTGACTTGTTGTGCTTTTCCAGCACCACACTCTCGACTCTAATCTCCTCTCAGCCTTCTCTTTTTCAAAGAAAACATTTTCTCCAGTCTATTGTCATAACTTTTAAGAATGTTTCTACACTCTCTTTAATGCCTTCACATTCTTCATAAAAGTGTGGTGCTAAGCACTAAATGCAATACTTTAAGACTAAAAATGGGTCTTACAGAGATTTAATATAGCTTCCTTATCCTTGTAATCTATGACCTTGTTATTAAAGCTCTGATTACAGGATCTTTTATGAACAGCTTTCTCAACTAGTTCTGCCACATCAATGAGTTATGCATGTGGTATAACAAAGTTTGTCTTACTTTGCTCTAAGAATGGTTGTAAATATATGCTTAAAAAAACTATACCATTAAAAAGCGAGATCACATGGAACCGGATTCTGAGTCTGCTGGACTCCAAAAGTCTCTTGCCATCGTATTGATATAGTTTTATTTTATAAGGCTGCTGAATGTCAAATCAACATTTAGGTAAGTGAACAACGGTGCATTTATGCACCAAAGTCTCTCTGGTTCCCCTTTATAGAGTGGTGTCTAATGCTATCTGTCCATGTTGTTTCTACCAAAAAAAAAGTTCACATTTTGCCACATTGAACTTCATCCGCTGTTTGCCCATCATTTCACCAATGTGTACCTTGTCCTTTTCAAGTTCTGCACCATTCTCCTTGCAGTTTACAATGCTTCTATGTTTCATATCATCTGCAAGTTTTGAAATTGTATCCTGTACATCAAGGTCTTGGGACAGAATCTTATAAGCACCTGAACAATCCTCAAATTTGTGGCAGAATTGCACAAGAAAATCAAGTTGTTGGGATCAATGTGCTCTAGCTTTTATACATTGGTCGGGAGTCAAGGTCAGTTAGACACCAGCAAGGTGCCAATTAAGGGAGAAAAGAGCTTGTTAAACACATTATAAATGCCACAACTTACCTCATTATATTCAGCTTCCTATATTAACAAATAAGGTTAGTGAGGTTGAGAATTCTTGACATGGAAATCAGAGGGGGTGCCTAATGGCCTTATTTCACTGTTTTCTCCAAAAGACCTACATGTTGGACACCAGGCATCTCAGGACATGCTCCATGTACACCAGCCACACGCACCCCACATCCATGGACATTGCCATCTGACATGTGCAAGTCTCTAAGAACTCACATCTCCAATCTATGTATTGGACACTTCAACGGTTCATGGCTGCACTGACAACATATTTTGCAATGCTGCAGCAAGGACACTGTGCATTCTGGGAAAGGGAACCCAGCTCAGGGACAGAATCAGGTGACATCTTTGTCCTGTTCATTTGCTGTCGTAGCACTTACATACAGTGGATGCTCACTGCAGTCCTGCCTTGCCTTGACTTGCTTTTTTCTTTTGTATTTGTCTTCTCAGTCAGAGAAACCAGGCACATGATGCTGGTGGATTGTTGTGTTGTTGAACACAGCCACAAAAGGTAGGGAGCCAGTAGTTCTCATTTAAGTCAAGGTAGAGAGATTTTGATCAAGATGCCCCAACGCAGCAAGTCAAGGGCTGCCTCTTAAAGCAGTCTTGGAGCTTGGGCATTGTCAGTCAGACACTCGGGGTGGTCAGAGTCAGGATGCTGTCCATGTAAGGGGCAAGGAACTGAATGTTGGATAGCTCACCAAGCATCTTGAGTCTTTCTGCCTCTGGTCAGCTATCTTCTTCCTGGAATGAGAGAGAAGCAGGTATTAGGTGAGATGAAAGTGTTTGGCACATGTTACTTGTGTGGGGTAGGTGGTAGGGGTGGGGTGAAGAGTTTTTGAGCAGGTGAGTAGGCAGTGCAGAGCAAATGCAGAGTAACTGGTGCCAGGAGTCGGTGTGGTTGACAGTGAGTGAGGGAACACAAAGCAGGCAACAATGAGAATGGTAGATCATTAGATTTGGTGGAAGGTGGGTGCAGAAGTAGAGATAGAGTCACTGAGTGAGGTGGTGGCACTTACCCTGGCAGAATGGAGAAGGTCGTTGACCTACTTTCTATGAAGCTGATCACTTCTCCAGGTGATTGAGATTGCATTGACCTTGGTGGCACTGACAGACCAGGATTCCTGGATGCAAAGAATGATGTAACTCCCCCCGTCCATAATGTCCAGTGCAAATGCCCAGACCTGAGCATGTCCAAACTGACGGTGCTTCTCTGGGTACAAACAGCTTTTCAAAGATGGCACCGGAACCAAGGATGCCTGTGCATTCTAGGATATCCCAGCACAAGCAACTTATTCTGGGAATGGCACATGGGAAGAAGAGGGTAGAATCAGAAGATAGGGACATCATGGGGAAATGTTAATGACTAATGAGGTGAATTTTTCTAAGATATGGCGAGAAAGCCTTCTTGGTCTTTTTGCAAAAAAAAAAACTCTCTAAATAAGTTGATGTGACTGGCACGTGGTCAAACTGATCTAAGATCAAGCTCTAGTTCAGTAACACACATCAGGAAAACATTGGGTCACAATATGGAACCCTGGAGAACTCCACACTCAAACCTTCACTGAATGCAAAAAACATCCATCAAAAGAAGCTACATTTTAAACATATTTTTGAGATGAGGGCATCACTGGCTGGGCCAGCATTGATCACCCTTCCCAAGTTGCCCTTGAGAAGGCAGTGTTGAGCTTTCTTCTTGAACTGGTGCAGTCCATGTGCTGTAGGTAGACCCACATCAATGTCAGAGAGGGAATTCCAGG
Organism: Hemiscyllium ocellatum; assembly: GCF_020745735.1. NCBI lineage: Eukaryota > Metazoa > Chordata > Chondrichthyes > Orectolobiformes > Hemiscylliidae > Hemiscyllium > Hemiscyllium ocellatum. The sequence continues at coordinate 17,563,584 of NC_083417.1, read as the reverse complement.
ATTTTGATTCAGTAACTTTGAAGGAATGGTGATATTTTGAGTGGTTTGGAGGGGAACTGGTGGTGATGTTCCCAAGTATCTGCAGTCCTTGTCTTACTAGGTGGTCATGGTCATGGGTTTGGAACTACCGTCCAAGGAGCCTTCAAGAATGCCTGCTGTGCGCCTGATAGTAGCAACAGTCTGTACTGAGCACTGTTGGTGGAGGACGTGAATGTTTGTAGATGTAAGGCCAATCAAATGAGCTGGATACAAGAATACAGGAAGAGGGATATACTGCTGAGGCTGCATTTCAAATGTAGTCGTGATGTGGAGGTGCCACTGTTAGACTGGATGGACAAGGTCAAAAATCACACAACACTGTAATAATGCAACAGGTTTATTTTAAACCTTAAGCTTTCCAAGCCTTCATTCCTTCCACAGGCAGCCAGTGAAAGACAATACATCAGACACAGAATTTCTAAGTAAAAGATCAAAAGATCATACAACTAATGCAACACCTTTGTTCAGATAAAACCTGAAGTTATCTTGGGGCAATGATTTGAAAGAAATTCTGGGATTTACATACTAAATCAATCAAAACCTGCACCTCGGTTCTAACTGAATAAAGACTTAATAGCCAAATTAGGAGTGTTCAAAATATTTGCATAAGTTGTATGACCCTTTGATCTTTTACTATAAATTCTGTGTCAGATATATTCTCTCTCACCATCTGCCTGAGGGAGGAGCAGGGGCACTGGAAGCTTGTAGTTTTAAATAAACCTGTTGGACTATAATCTGGTGTCATGGGATTTTTGATGTGGAATATAGTGAGCAACTTTGGGCCCCATTTCTAAGGGAGGATGAGCTGGCCTTGGAAGGGTCCAGAGGAGGTTCGCAAGAATGATCTTGGGGATGAAGGGTTCCTCATATGGAGGAGTGGTTGAGAGCTATGGGTCTGTACTCGGTGGAGTTCAGAAGGATGAGAGGGGAATTTCATTAAAAGTTGCAGAAAACTGTCAGTCATGGATAGAGTGGATAGGGAGAAGGTGTTTCCATGAGTAGGTGAGATGTGGACCTGAAAGTACAGACTCAGAGTGAAGGGACCTTCTTTTAGAACTGAGATGAGGAATTTCTTCTGTCAGTGGGTAGTGAATCTATGGAACTTACTGCCACAGAAGGTTGTGGAGGCCATGTCATTAAATGTATTTAAGACAGAGGTAGGTAGGCTCCTGATTATAAGGGGGTCAAGGGTTACAGGGGAGGGGATGGCAGGTGAATGGGGTTGAGCAACTTATCAGCTGTAATTGAGTGGCAGAGAATGCTCAAAATGGGCCAAATGACCTAATTCTGCTCCTATATCTTAAGATCTTATGAAAAGACAAGCTTCTTGAGTACTGTTGGAACTATACACATCCAGGCAAGTGTTCTATCACATTTTTGTTGTACGCTATGTAGATGGTGGGAAGGCTTTGGGATGGTGAGGTACTTGCTGCAGGTTTCTGAGCCTTTGAACTAGCATAACTACAGTATTTATATGTTGAGTTGTTTCTGGTCAATGGTGTTCCCCAGAATATTGATAATGGGGTACTTAGTGATTGTAATGCCATTGAATGTTCAGGGCAATGGTTAGATTCCCTCTTGTTGGAGATGGCCATTACCTGATACTTGTGTGGCATGAACTTCACAACATTTGTGGATATTACTAGAGTCTTACTGCACTCAGACATGGACTACTTCAGTATCCGCAGAGTCACAAAAGGTTCATGCAGTCATCAGCAAACATCCCCTTTTCTGACCTCATGATGGAGGGAAAGTCATTGAAGCAAATGAAAATGTTTGCACCTCAGACATGACTCTAGTGAACTCCTGCAGAGATGTACTGGAGCTGAAATGAATTCCCTCCAACAGCCACAATGGTCTTCCTTTGTGCCAGGTATGACTGATGAATGTATTCCAATTGACTCTGGCTTTGACAGGGTTCGTTGATGCAACACTCAACATCAATGCAGCCTTGATATCAAGGGTAGTCACACTCGCTTCACCTTTGCAATTTAGCTCTTCCATCCATGCTTGAACCAAGACTGTAATGAGGTCAGATGATGAGTGGCCACAGTGGAACTCAAACTGAACAGATTATTACTGAGCAGGTGCAGCTTGATAGCACTATTGATGACTCCTTTCATCACTTTACTGATGAGTGAGTATTGATTGATGGGGCAGTAATTGCTGGATTGGATTTGTCCTGCTTTTTAATGTAAGGACATACCTGCATAATATTCCAACTTATAAGGTAGATTCCAGTCTTGCAGCTATACTGGAGCAGCTTGGCTATGGGTACAACAACTTCAGGAGCACAAGTCTTCAGTAACACAAAAAAAATGTCAGGACCTTAAGCCTTTGTAGGGTCCAGTGCCTCCAGCCATTTCTGGAGTAAATAGAATTGGCTGAAGACTGATATGTGATGCTGGGGACCCAATCTGGAGGTCAGGAACCATAGAAATCTAGTTTATTTGTATGTTCCTAAGCCTTTCCAAGCAGAACATCTGTAGGCAACATTTGACATCCAATGTAAGCACATGTCATACAAATGTGACTTGAAATAGGATATTTGAATTGCTTGATGCTGACTTTGTTTTCTCATTTTAATATTTTTAGGAAAAATGGTAATTTCAGTGCAGATGGTTTTGTTCCACATGGGTTTCCTGAATTTGTCTCAATCCATGGTCTGTTAGACATGGCTGTCATTTTGGGTCAGTATTTGTCCTTGCTTAACACCATTTTAGTGCATGAATGGTTTCATGTATAGAAAAAGATGAGTCCATATTTAGCATTGTTATCTTGTCATCTTTCACGATGAGCTTGGTTGCAGCTTCTTTCTTGGCAAAGGTGGGTGTAAAGTGTTCATTTATTTTCTTACCTTGCTCCCTACCTCTATCCTCCCCACTTTCTCCTTTTACCACTCTTACTAGTTATGTCTATCCGAAAGCTTCAGGATTTGCTTCTATGTTAGCTGTCAGTCCCTCTTTAATTTTGCCTTTTTGCTTTATTTATCTGCTTTTTCACCTTGCCTCTGAACCTTCCAACCTGGTTCTCAACTGAATTTTCTTCTTTACCTCCTTTTATTTTAGTTTGTACCTTTTTTTGTCATCCAAGGTATTCAGTGTTGAATCCTCATACCCTTCCCTTTTGAGGGTATACACCTTGACTCTGCATTCCATCTAATTTCCTTGACTGTGGACCTCCGAGGTGCATGCATAGCAGCAACGTCCTGAACCTGAAGTCAATGCTGCAACTTCCAGAACCTGAAGTCAATACTGGTATCAGATTGAAAATTTTGCTCTAGATTATTCTTTGTCCTGTTCTGTAGTCAACATAAACCCGATGATACAATGGTCTCTGTTCCCTTAGTGTTGTGGTCAGCATTCCCACTGCTGCATGGATTAAATTAGATTGGCCAGCAGTTCAGTGTTCGAATGTCCCCCTCAGTTATCAAAGGAAACTCTCCTCCAATGACAAAATGGTATCAAACAATACCAGTGTGCCAGTGTTACTAAAATGCAATGATGTACCTGGAATAAAGGTTACATAATGTGGCAATAGTAGCAACTGAATATGGTCAAATTATAGATAAGTATAGCCTTGGCATGAATTGGTTTAGCACGTAACCCACAAGAGTGATTAACAGATCTATTTTGTTTTTATAGACAAATGGCTTTCAAATGGTCACTGCTTTGAGAGAAATCATAAAACACATTTGTAATCAGTGACAAATGTGTGCACCATATTTCACTTTTGAGCACAAAGCACACTCAGAATCCCTCTAGTGTGGAAACAGGCCATTTGACCCAACAAGTCGATACCAACCCTCCGAAGAGTAACCTACCCAGTCCCATTCCCCTACCCTATTACTCTAAATATACCCCTGCTGATGTACCTAACCCAGACATCCCTGAACACCATGAGCAATTTAGCATGGCTGTTTCATCTAAGCTGCACATCTTTAGATTGTGGGAGGAAACTGCAGCACCCAGAGGAAACCCCCGCAGCCATAAGGAGAATGTGCAAACTCCACATAGACAGTCGCCCAAGGCTGGAATCAAACCCAGGTCCCTGACACTGAGGCAGCAGTGCTAACCACTGAGCTGCTGTGCTGCTCTGGGGAGTGTCTGGTGAGCACAGGAAAAGGCTTTTTTTTTCAACCCATTTGTCTGTAAGCTGCTTTAACATACAAAGGTGTGTGAAAAGCTAATTTGTTATTGAGATCTCCTCAGAGCATCATGTGTACCTCTTACTACACAGGTTTAAATTTTTCATACACAATAGAAGAAGGAAATTTGCTACCCCACCAGTACTGTGATTTAAATGGTTTCAAAAATAACTAATGTTTTCAGTTCACTCCAAACTTTACTTTAACAGAATTATTCATAGCAGGGGATATTGTAGGAGTCAGTTCCACCATTTAATTTGTTTATAGCTGTCATTATTCCACATGCCTTAATGTCTTTCCTAATAAAATAGGTGAAACTTCATTTGACTAAGCAGCTACATCCTTCAATGGAGAAAGTACCATACTTTCATGAGGCTTTGGGTGAAAATGTTTCGCAATTTCACTTTCAAATGGCCAATGTCTATTTTGAATTTGTGTTCTCTTGTTCTGGAATCTCCCATCTTTGGAAATAACTTCTCCTTATCTAGACCATCAAATGCTTCTGTTATTTTAAACAAATCAGTTAGATTACCCTCAATATTATAAACCTGTGGGAATTAAGTCCATGTTCGTGAAATAGATGGTGACAGCTTGCAAAATGTCCAGATTAGAGGAGGAAGTGCTGGATGTCTTGAAACAGTTAAAGGTGGATTATTCCCCAGGACCTGATCAGGTGTACCTGAGAACTGTGGGAAGCCAGAGAAGTGATTGCTGGGCCTCTTGCTGAGATATTTGTATCATCGATAGCCACAGGCAAAGTGCCGGAAGACTGGAGGTTGGCAAATGTGGTGCCACTGTTTAAGGAGGGTGGTAAGGACAAGTCAGGGAACTATAGACCAGTGAGCCTGACCTCAGTGGTAGACAAGTTGTTGTATGGAATCCTGAGGGACAGGATGTACATGTATTTGGAAAGGCAAGGACTGATTCGGGATAGTCAACATGGCTTTGTGCATGGGAAATCATGTCTCACAAACTTGATTGAGTTTTTTGATGAAGTAACAAAAGAGGATTGAGGGCAGAGCAGTAGATGTGATCTATGTGGACTTCAGTAAGGTGTTCGACAAGGTTCCCCATGGGAGACTGATTAGCAAGGTTAGATCTCATGGAATACAGGGAGAACTAGCCATTTGGATACAAAACTGGCTCAAAGGTAGAAGACAGAGGGTGGTAGTGGAGGGTTGTTTTTCAGACTGGAGGCCTGTGACCAGTGGAATGCCACAAGGATCGGTCCTGGGTCCTCTTATTTTTTATTTACATAAATGATTTGGATGCTAGCAATAGAGGTAGTTAGTAAGTTTGCAGGTGACACCAAAATTGGAGGTGTAGTGGACAGTGAAGAGGGTTACCTCCGATTACAACAGGATCTGGACCAGATGGGCCAATGGGCTCAGAAGTGGCAGATGGAGTTTAATTCAGATAAATGCGAGGTGCTGCATTTTGGGAAAGCAAATCTTAGCAGGACTTCTACACTTAATGGTAAGGTCCTAGGGAATGCTGCTGAACAAGTGGACCTTGGAGTGCAGGTTCATAGCTCCTTGAAAGTGAAGTCACAGGTAGATAGGATAGTGAAGGTGGCATTTGGTATGCTTTCCTTTGTTGGAAAGAGTATTGAGATAGGAGTTGGAAGGTCATGTTGCGGCTGTACAGGACACTGGTCAGGAATATTGTGTGCAATTCTGGTCTCCTTCCTATCGGAAAGATGTTGTGAAACTTGAAAGGGCTCAAAAGATTTACAAGGATGTTGCCAGGGGTGAAGGATCTGAGCTACAGGGAGAGACTGAACAGGCTGGGGCCGTTTTCCCTGGAGCATTGGAGGCTGAGGGGTGATGTTATAGAGGTTTACAAAATTGAGGGGCATGGATAGGATAAAGAGGCAAAATCTTTTCCCTGGGGTCAGGGAATCCAGAACTAGAGGGCTTAGGTTTAGGGTGAGAGGGGAAAGATATGAAAGAGACCTAAGGGACAGCTTTTTCAGAGGGTGGTACATGTATGGAATGAGCTGCCAGGGGATGTGGTGGAGGCTGGTACAATTGAGGCAATTGGATGGGTATATGAATAGGAAGGGTTTGGAGGGATATAGGCCAGGTGCTGGCAGGTGGGACTAGATTGGAATATCTGGTCAGCATGGACAGGTTGGACCGAAAGGTCTGTTTCTATGCTGTACATCTCTATGACTAAGTCGGTCTGCATAATTTAACCCATTAACCCTGGTGTCATTCTGGTGAGACTGAGTTTGATTACTAGAAAAGCATTATTCCAGTTCTATCCTTCCTGAAATGAGGTCCTGAACTGAATGCAGTACACCAAAGATCAAGTCTCTCACAAATCAACATTCCCTCTAAGATGTGGCATTCTGATCTTCCTCCAAAATCTTCCACTTATTGTTATCAGGGCATTGGCTTTCAGTTTCAGAAATCACAACAGCAGATGGCCAAACAAAAATCAGGGGAAATATTGTTAACTTCAGAGGCAAGTATCCTATCCCAAAGTCAGCTTTATTTACACAGAATCTTGACACTGATCCACCTCCCTCAGAGCCAGCTCTCAGATTGAACAGGATATCTGGCACTCCAGTTTTTGTTTCTTCTCTTTCCCACAGTGTGCAAGTGTGAGACAGTGAAAAACACAAGGTGTACAAATCTGTATTCAGTTTCCACCCCCAGGAAGAAAGGAAACACGCGAGTGGCCAGTGACAAGCAGTGCCCTTCACATCAAAGGGCAATGCTGTGTGATCAAACAGTGAAGGGGAGGACAGGCATTAAAGCAAAGTAGAGTTGGAGGGGGAAAATAATACATTTCACTCTTGGTGATGCCCACCTCTCCCTGAACAGCTCAAGGGTGTTGGTGGACACTGTGCTTCTTCTCCACAGACACCCAGGCTCTAACGTAACCGCGGAAGAGGGGTAGGCAGTCAGCCCTAACAACCCCCTCCATGACCCACACTTTTTTGAAATTTTATTAAGCAATTACAAAACAGTTAACATTTACAGCTGTATACAACAGCAATTTTACAAGGGAGAGGAGCAGCAAAGCCAGGCCCCAAATCTTACCTTTCAACCACTTTACAGGGAGATGAGGACAAACCCTAAATCCCAGTTTCAAATATGAAAAGACATCAATGTTGAGATTTGTACATGAGAATCCTGTTGCATACAAAAATTGCAGACAATACAGACCCAGCAAGCCCCCATCCCTCCCACCTTCCGACCACTAAGGCAACCTGCCCCTACATACCTTCTGGCTCTCAGGGTGACAGCTTTCACGACGACCCCTGAGCCTCGCAGCTCACAGTAAGGCCTGCCGGATCCAAGGATACATAAGACAGTGCAAGTGATAGACCCAACAAGCATCATAATACAGTTAGTTACCAAAAAAAAACAAACAGTCCTTTCTGGTACACAGAGTCTAGATATAGAGTCTGGGAAAATATAGAGTCCATTCTCAGGAACAGAGTCCACTCCAGTTTACAGCATGCATAGAAGTGGAGTCACTCCAAATTGCAGAGTCCACTCCCAAAGGCAGCAAATACACAGCACACTTGTGTTCGGTCTCCATGGAGTCCTGGCCCAGCCTTAGAAAACCAGACCCACTCTCAGGAACAGTACATTGCACAGGTGCAGTTAACTCACAAGGGTTTGGTCCACTCCCAAACTCCAGGATACAGCAAGTGCTCAGCTCCCAGCACAGACATAGGTGTTCACACTTCAGAGGCCCAGTCCCAGGGCTAGGCTTCCCCACTGGAACAGCTTCTCTGGTAAAATATGTCTTCCACAAGGGCTCAGTCCAAACACCAAAAAAAGGGAAGACATATACAAAAAAAAACAAAGGAAACTAGAGTCCAAGGGCTAAGCCCTACCACAAAATTAACATTGTCCTTTTCTCAAAAAGGAGAGAAAAGAATAACACAGGCTGTAACCAGCCAGTGAAACAACAATCCCCCTAATGAGAACTGAGTTACACCTGAAACTCATTATGTGCATCAGGTGTTTAACAATCAGTCCTCAAAAAGGAATGCCAGTTAACAAACTGGCTCAATAATTCAGCCAGTTCAGGAATCAGGTTTCACCCCCAAAGTAAAATGGAGCAGAAACCAACAGTAGCACCAGCCAGCATAGAGTCAGTCCCCTAATCTGAGAAGACTCGGAATCTCCTGTTTATATTTATTTTATTAACCAAATTACAAAAGTTTACAATAAACATTTACAGTTGTACAAGAGACAGCAATTTTACGAGGGAGAGGAGCAGCAAAGCTAGGCCCCAAACCCTACCGTTTGACCATTTTACAGGGAGAGGAGGACAAACCTCAAATCCCAGTTCCACATTTAACAAGACAGTAACAATGACATTTGTACATTAAACAATACGGTTACATACAGAAGTGCAGACAATACAGACCCAGCAACCCCCACCCTTCGACCACTCTAAGGCAGCCCGCCCCTACCCACCTTCCAGTTCTCGGTCCACCCCGTGCCCCTTCCAGTTCTCGGTCCGCCCTCACACACCTTTTGACCACCTCTAGGACAGCCCACCCCGGTACCCGCCCGGGGTGACAGCGGTTTGGATGGCCTACCCACCTTCCGGCTTCACCAACCACCCTCATCACCTTTCAACCACCTCTGGGGCAGCCCGCCCCGGTACCTGCCCGGGGTGACAGTGCTGAGGACGGCTACCCGCCTTCTGGCTCTCGGTCTGCCCCTACGTACCATTGGGCACTCACCCACCCCGTTGCACCTCTGACCAGTGGGCTATCCTAGCACACCTTTCGACCACCTCTAGGGCAGCCCGTCCCCTTCCCTGGGATGACAGCGTGTAGGGTAGCCCACAAGCCTTCTGGATGTCAGCCGCCCCTACGCGCCTTCTGGCTCTCGGCTGCTCTGACACCTTTCGACCACCTCTAAGACAGCCCGTTCCGATTACCCCTTATCGGGACAACAGTGCTCAGAACAGCCTACTCACCATCTGGCTCTCAGGGTGACTGGCATCAGGGTGGCCTACCCACCCTCTGGCTTTCAGGACAGCCTACCAACCTTCAGGTTCGCAGGATGGCCTACCCACCTTCCAGCCCTCGGGGTGACAGCTTCCAGGGTGACGCATGAGCCTCCCAACTCATGACAAGGCCTGCCAGACCCAGGGACACACAAGACAGTGCAGGCGATAGATACAGGAAACACCACAATATATATTAAAAAAAAGTCCTTTCTGGTACATAGTCCAAATTCATACATAAGAGTCTTCAAGATATAAAATCCATTGCCAGAAAGAGTCCACTCCAGTATACAATGTGCGAGGTCAGAAATAGAGTCCGCTCCAACCTGCAGAGTCCATTACTAAAAACAGAATCCGCAACCAAGGGCAGAGTCCACTCCTGAAGGCAGCAAATGCACATCCCACAGCACAGGTGTTCAGTCACCACAGAGTCCTGGCCCAGCCTTGGATAACCAGGCCCACTCACAGGAACAGTACATTGTACAGGTTCAGTTAACTCACAGCAGTTTGGTCCACTCCTGAGGGAAAAGGTGTTCTCCCAAACTCCAGGATACAGCAACTGCTCACCTCCCAGCACACACAGGTGTTCAATCTTCAGAGGCTCAGTCCCAAGGCTAGGCCTCCCTACAGGAACAGCTCCTCTGGTAGAATGTATGTCTTTCACAAGGCCTCAGTCCAACCACCAATAAATGTGAAGACACATACAAAAAACAAAGAAAACTAGAGTCCAAGGCCTAAGCCCTACCATAAAAGTAACATTGCCCTTTTCTTAAAAAAAAGAGAAAAGAGTAACACACAGGCTATAACCAACCAGTGAAACAACAATCCCCTAATGAGAACTGAGTTACACCTGAAACACATTGTGTACATCAGGAGTTTAACAATCAGTCCTCACTAAAAGGAATGCCAGTTAACAAACTGGCTAAATAATTCAGCCAGTTCAGGAATCAGTTTTTCCTCCCCTCCAAAAATGAGAAGCAGAAACCACCAGTAACATACTGACTATAATACCAGTCAGCATAGAGTCAATCCCCTAATCTGAGAAGACTCTGAATCTCCTGTTTTTATCTGTCAGCCAGGACTCCCTGATTTGACCAGATTTACAGCCCCAATTAGGGAATTTATATTCTGAGTTCCACCTGGCTAACCTTGGTACAATTACTAAACTTACATCTGAAGTGTAACTCCCTGTTCTTTACAATGCCATTAAGATGAAAATTCTAAGGGATTGTCTTATGAGCAAAGGATAAACAGGTTTTGACTCTACTTGTAGGAAATCAGAAGTATGAGAGATGCTTTCATTGAAACATACAGGATTCTAAGGGGTTTGGCAGGGTAAATGCTGTGAAGGTGTTTCCCCTGATGGGTAAGTCATGGACCAGAAGGCATAGTCTTAGGATTAAAGAGTCCCAGTTTAAGATGAGGAGGAATTTCTTCTCTCAGAGAGTGTGAGACTTTGGAACTCCTTGCCATAAAGAGCTTTAAGGATAGAATCCTTGTAAAACCAAAATACCAAAAGATAAAGGAGCAGAATTAGGCCATTCGATGATGGCTGATAAGTTTTTCAACCCCATTCTCTTGCCTTCTCCCTGTAACCCTTGATCCCCCTTACTGATCAAGAACTTATTTGTCTTAAGTACACTGAATAACTAGGCCTCCTCAGCCTTTAGTAGAAACCAGTTCCACAGATTCACCACCCTCTCGCTGAAGAAATTGTTTATTGTCTTGAGTTCTAAAGGGTTATGCCTTCACTCTGAGGCTGTGCCCGCAGGTCCCGGTCTCTCCAAATGGTACAAAACATCTCCACGTATACTCTCTCCAAGCTTCTCAGAATTTTATTGGTTTCAAAGAGATAATTTGTGCATTTAGGGCTGAGATAGTCAGATCCTTGATCATTCAGGGAATCAAGGGTTACAGGGAAAGGGCTGGAAAGTGGATGTGAGGAGTGTATAAGATCAGCTATGATCCTGTTGAATGGCAGAGCAGGTTCAACGGGTGAAATAGCATCCCCTTGTTCCTATTTCTCATGGTCTTATGGTCTCATCAATGTTTCTGATTTCTTATTCTATCTGTGCATTAGTTTGAAGCAGGTTGAGACAAATTTTGAGTCTTCTGAGCAGATTAAAATCATGATACCATCAGCCAGAATCAACACAGTGTGGTTAAAGTAAAATCATGTTCAACTAGTTTATTACAGTTCTTCAAGGAGAGTTAGAGTGCACATTTCTGGGTGAATTTTAAGGTGGCCACATCAGAAAACCTCTCCATCCAAAATATCCTACCTCTACAAAACATGTTTTACTATGGAATATATGTCTCGATAATTCAATTAATATTGCATTGATTGTTAAATTAAGGAGAATGCTGAATACAAATTTGGATTAAGGTGGGGTAAGACAGATTTGTGTGTGTGACAATGTTTAAATACTATGTGAATGAAGATGTAATGTGACAATTCCTCAGCAATTCTAATGTATAATAAACACATGAAGGAATGAAGAAGGTTGTGACAAGTCAACTGTTCAATATATGTGATGCCTTCATGCACAGCTATGCACTTGATGTAATTAAGGTAGAATTAGTTTCATTGAACATATCCTCAAAGTCCGAAGTTCTAGTTGTCCTTAGATCCAAGTGAGAATGTGATAGTTTGCAGACCTCATTTTATGCCTGAAATTTTGAGATTTTTGAGATATTCCAGATTGTTGACTGGGTTTTATGGCAGGTCAACTCCAATAAAGTAAAAAGGCTCTAATTACCTCCCATTGAGAGCAGGTGACAGTCCAGGTGTGGAATGTGACTCAGCGGCTCATCAGAATTTAGTTATCAGCCCTTCAATTACATGCTGCTTGTCAGCTCTATGGGTAAGCATCTTAACCTGACAATATTAAGGCCCTAGAGTGGGCAACTAATGGCCACATAAGGACCTCAACTTGCCACGAGTTTGATTACCCGCTTTCCAATTGGTTAATGCCTTTGAATACAGGTGGGTGCCACAGGGTCTGGAATGCATCAATTTGGTCAGCTGGTGTTCCAGTTATCCAGGTGCCGGTGATAATTTGCTTTGTTTTTGTTACAGTGACCTACCAGAGGCTGCCTAACCTGATTAATGCTTATCTAAAAGTAGTTTACCAACTGGGAAAAAAGGGTGAGCAGTCTATGCAAAATCCAATTGTTCCATTCGCAGGGAAATCAGAGGCATAGGCTTGAGGACTCAAAGAGCTGAATGGTCTACTCCTGCTCCTATTTCCTTTGCTTTGTGTATGAGCTGTTGTGGTGGGCCCCAATTCCCTGAGAACTTTTAAATTGTGGATGCATATTCATGGCCTTTGACTTGTGACTGAGTCACCTTGCGTAGCGGCTCAGTAAGTGCTTAACAGGGAAACACCAATTGCTGTTAGGCACTGAACACATACAACATTTTTGTGATGTTTCCATGTTGATAATCTTTGAAGGTTGAATTATGGAAACTTTGGCATATAAAATCCAGAGAAATTACAGAGAAAGACAAAAATATAGAAAATAAAAGTGGTGTAGGCCATTCAGCCCTTCGTGTTTGCTCTGCCTTTCATTATGATCAGGGCTGATCATCCAACTCAATAACCTGTTCCTGCTTTTCCCATCTCTTGCATATCTCAATAATAAAAAAGATGTTGGAAATTATACCCAGAGGAACTTGTCCAGTTTATTTGGTATGGTGTCATTGAGACTACAACAATCAGATGAAATTGGGGTCTAGACCCCACACTTTCTGACAGTGAATCCAACGACATAATCTTCCAGGAGTACTCATCACAATTGACCACTTATACAATCGTTGTCCTTTGTAGGTTTTGGATGTTAGAAATGTGGCAGCCCCATTGGGAGAGTTTGGTGCAGACTGGGGACCAAGAACATGGAGGCACCATTGGAGGGGTGAATGCAAATGAAGCGTTATAAGAGCCAAAGCCATTAGACATCCCACCCCCTCACCCCTCACTAAAGAGGAGGGGAAACATACTGGATGAACCATTGGGCATTTCTCATTCATCTGCAGCTCTCTTGGTCCCTCACCCTGTTGCAGGGAGTCTGCCTCCATTGAGCTTACAGCCTCTGCACGGAGCAGGGGCCTCCTCACCACCAGTGAAATGTCAGCGAACCCTTGAAATAACCAAAGTGGAGCCTTAACAATGTACGTTGGGTGCCACATTGCTGGAGAGGGTAGTCAGTTCAATCCCAGCCCTTTCCACAGAGAGATTCTGGTGGGGGGAGCCATTCAGTGATGTTCCCCAACCCCATCCACCACCAAACCCACCATCGCGAGGCTATGAAAATTCAGCCACATCTGTATATAAATATCTTAGCCAGTAGGTGGTGTGGGATATTGAGGTTGAGAATGAGACTACACACAGAGATTTAAAAATTGACAATCACCTCAAGGTGTTGGAAAGTGATGAAGGAAACAGAAAGTAAATTGCATAAACACACTTCAATTCCAATACATTCAAATGTATATTCCTTGAGTCAGTGATCATGAATAGTCTGAAAAGTGATAGGATGTTGGCTGATTGTTCAACATTAATTTGCATCCACCTGGTGCCTTTACTGTAGCAAAATGTACCAAGGCATTTCCCACAAGTATTATGAAATGGAATTAGGCACCAAGACAGATGGCAAAAGCTTGACCAAAGGGTTAGGTTTCACAGAGAGAAAGATAGAGAGATGGTGAAATTTAGGGAGCTCCTTTTGTGACAACGAATGTTTCTGTCAGTAAAGACATCGAGCGGGACATTTCTCCTGAGGTTTGGAGCCTGGAATCAAATCCAAATCCACACTCTGCATTGAATTACGATCAATCATCCGACATAATCTTTCATGTGTTGCCTAGTGGTCAGCCAGGGAGTATGCTTTAAGGATAGGCTTCTGAGGCTGAGAACCAAAAACAGATTCTCCAGCGCTTTTGGGAGAGAAGACACCTTAAGGCAATAATGCCCTCAAAAAACTTCCAAAGCTTTATGAAAATAAAAATGCCCGCAGTTGCCATAACAACAGAGGTGTTGATGGTGGGAGTTTGATTGTTTAAATCCACACAGAATGCTAACTCCCTCATCCCACTGCAGGATAGCCATTCCCTTTGGCTGTCACTATTTGGGATTCCCTCATCCCACTGCAGGATAGCCATTCCCTTTGGCTGTCACTATTTGGGATTCCATCCCACTGACAAAAAGAGTCCACTTGCCATGGGAAAAGGATTTTACTTAACTCCATTGATCACTTACCATTCCCAAGTGGCGTAGTGCTTTAGCCCCCACATGGGCCTCATCAAAAATGGCCAAGAGTCAGAACCATATAGTGAAGCCAGAACACTGAACAACATCAGAAAATTCTGGGTTTCCATTCCACCTCCATCCCGCAGCCAATATTCTGCCACCAACTCAAAAGGCTGTAAGAGCTGCCAGAAATTCCCTCCTTCCCCTTCCAAATAAAGTAGAAAACAGTAAAAGTGATGATTAAGTTACTTCAATCAACCACTGCTCCAATCTGTACGAAGTAGCAGCAATGAGTAAATGATGTTAAAATTGGGCAACAAATCTCTAACATCTGTTTCAATCCAAAGTCAGCTTCATATTTTTAACATTTCTCAGAAGTTTATTTTATTTGATTCTATGTAGATTTCATAATACAAGTTTGGCAAAACCTGGGAAGTTCACTTCCACAATTAACAACCTAAATCTCATTAAAGCATGTTCTGGAACATTTACAACACGTTACTCTGCTCTCACTTCAAATACCAAACAGTCAAAAATTTATCATCAGGTTTTTAATAAAAAGCGTCTCTTTAACAAAGATCTTCATGAATTGCTATGAAGACTGAATGTTTCTGATGTTAAGTGAGTCACTTTTCATTAAATACCACCGTATCATTGTCACTTTTGAATAGGATTGCACTTAATTGCTACTAATACTGCCTGAACAGTCAGACAGGAACTTTCAAGTGTATTTTTTCCTTACTGACCTTACGGGTTTTCTCCTTTCTCTTGTATCTTTACATTTCTGTCCTCTCATGGAAGGAGGGGGTATCATGGATTAAGTATGAATGGTGGGATGGTGACTTAGTGGTAACGTCACTGGACTAGTAATACAGAAACCAAGGAGGTGATGGAATTTAAATTAATTAATATCCCAGCTATTGAAAATACTGGACAAGTCAGAGTGACAGGTGAAACCTGGCTTGATAGATTCTAAGTTATTTATATTTTGTTTACCACAGGGATCAAACAGTGAATATAGTCACAAGAGGCTATCAGTGTACTCTTAACAAAAGCACATATAAATTTATTTCGCGAAGAAATATGTAAATTATATTACACGAGGCAAGAACAACTGGAGCAATATTATTACAAGAATCCAAAAGGTTTCATTCCTTTAATTGCTGCAATATCCTTACAGATTCTCAAACTATCTCCCATTTGAAAGCTCCTTTCAGTGGGTACAGCTCAATTGTTGGTTTCCTTTCAGCAAACAGCTGCACCTTCATTAGATACAATTTTCTTCAATAAAAGTGTGTACCCAAGATCCATAACACAAACAGCTAACTCAGCTGACATACTATTTAACATGGGTTCCCTAAACTGATGGCTTCAATGGTTTTATAGATGTCTTACTCTCTGACATCCCTACAAAAGGTTTTTTGCTTAAACCTTTTCTAGATTAGATTAGATTCCCTACAGTATGGAAACAGGCCATTTGGCCCAACAAGTCCATACCGGCCCTCCGAAGAGTAACCCACCCAGACCCATTCCCCTACTCTATATTTACTCCCGACTAATGCACCTAACACTGAGTATGACCAATTCACCTAACTTGCATATCTTTGGATTGTGGGAAGAAACCGGAAAACCCAGTGGAAACCCTCACACACACAGGGAGAATGTATAAACTCCCGAGGCAGCAATCGAAGCTGGGTCCCTGGTGCTGTGAGGCAGTAGTGCTAACCACTGAGCTACTGTGCCGCCCTGAAATAAGATTGTCTACGAATGATTTAGCACCAGTTTCCCCATGAACATAATGTGCAATTAAAGGAGAGAAGTGCACTTAGAAGTCTGAGGTGCTTAGAAGGTATTTTTTCTCACTTTCTTCTCAGCATCTCAGGACATGTTTCCATCCTTGGCTACTTGTTAACTGCTAATAACAGTACCTCTGCTGTTATGAACTTTTCTCATCAACCTGCTCCTGGATTTCTCATTCCCTCTCACTGAAGGTTGTATGGTTCATGTCAGCAAACAACTTAGCAATCATCTCCTCAGATGCTTTCCTGGTCATTTAGCTGAAACACACGATTTCTTGCAAATACTGTTTTGAACCCACTATTCGAAATGTCTTTCTAACCTTAAAAGATCAATCATCAAAAAACTGATTTTTAAAAACTGAAATGCATTTATCCTCCACTATAGAATGCAAGCCCTCAAATAATAATAATAATATAAAATGAAATTTCATCATAAATCCAAGGTTTAGATCTGGAGTTGTAAAGCTGGTTTCAGTAAATGCTGATCATGACAACAATAATCAATTACTATAAAAGCTCATCTGGTTCACTAATGACCTTCAGGGAAGGAAGTCTACCATCCTGCTTGCATTTGTCAACATATCACTTGAGATCCACAGCAATGTGGTCAATCCTTAATTGCCCTCTGAAAGTAAGAGGAAGCTACTGAGTTCAAGGGCAATTAAGGATGCACATTAAATGCTAATGTTATCAGGATGGCTCGTATCCCAGATGGAAAAAAGTGGAAAAATAACCAACTTGATTCTCCAACCATTATGGAGTAGGGCACACGCAATGGGCTAGCTGCCTATTTCCTGACCATCACTATCATGTATTCATGTGTATCTCTCCTCAAGGGATAACAGCCAGTAATGCACTTCTTATCATTGATTACTAAACTGTCTTAAATAGTCTTGTAACTTTTAACAGGCTTTGTATTATTGTACCTTTTAGATTTTGCACTCAAACAAAGGAATATCAAGAGCGTGCTTTATAAAGTTGTCTGTTCTGTGCAGCTTTATGTCCATTAATCAGGCACATGCTAGAAATGTTGGTACCTATTCAGTGAATATGATTCAATATATTCAGAACAAGTGCCGTTCAAAAGTAGAATTGTGCACATGTTCATATTTCTGATATTACATACAATTTCCCTAAGACTACGTTAGTAACTTTTATGCCATCTCCTCGTCTTTCAATTCTGTTTGGCCCCACTGCTTACTGTACCATTTCACTTTGTGGGCTGTTTTGGTGCACTTTTTTGTCTGTTTGCATAAAGTTCCTGTCTACTCTGGTTAACTCAGTCATTGACAACATAAATAAAGTAACAACTGCATTAAAACAGAGAAGACTTTTACATAAATGCAACCACCTGTGCACTAACACAGTCCACCAAATAAAGTAAGTCCAAAGATATTGCCTTCTTTATACAGTGTTCATGACCAGGAGTGCTTTAAATTACACAGAGCTGCTGTTTTAATTTTACTTTGCTAAGTTTTATGTATTAAAAAAAGAAGAGAACATTTTCAGGGAAATGTTAAGAACCACAATGTGCCAATTGCCTTTTAATTTGTATTATTTAAAGAACAATTCTTAACCATTTTCCAAACTATGCAAAGTTATTTTGGTTCCAAAGAGTGATAAATGAATGGGGTACGATGTTGGATTGTATGTAGGCAATCAAGTTTTTGATGATCTGATATTTAAAGGATCAGCTTAAAACAGACAGGAATCTGACCAGGTTATTGAAATAATGGCTAATACTATATTAATATACTGCAGTTACAACTTTTAAAAATCATATCTGAAGTGATGCGCAATTACAATACTTTTATCCATACAATGACAAATGAAATGTGAAAACCATTCATTTTTAATGAATAAAGACCAAAGCAGTGAACTAACAAATCAGGGGAAATCCCCATAAATATAACCACAGACAACATCTCAAATATAACATCTCTCAAGAACTATAAACATGATACCTCCACAGAAGACTTCAGCCACCATGATCAGAAGCTTTTTATTTGTCCCTGGGAAAATAAAGGTTTTTCACTTTTTTTTGCATACCTTGCTGACTTGCTAACTCTTCTTCTTGATCCTATCATTGTCTTTTCCTTTTTTTCTCTCTCTAGAATTTTTTCCCCTCCTTTGCTGTATTTACCTGCTCTACTCAACACACTGGCCTCATTTAGCATGAGAAAGAAAACATTATGGATGTATGGCAAGTGCCTGAATTGATCATATAATATGAGTCAGATTATTTCAATAATCTGATCAGACTCCTGTCTGTTTTAAGCTGATCCTTTAAATATCAGGTCATCAAAAACTTGATTGCCTACACCGAATCCAACATCGTACCCCATTCATTTATCACTCTTTGGGACCAAAATAACTTTGCATATTTTGGAAAATGGTTAAGAATTATTCTTTAAATAATACAAATTAAAAAGCAATTGGCACATTGTGGTTCTTAACGTTTCCCTAAAACTGTTCTCTTCTTTTTTTAATACATAAAACTTAGCAAAGTCAAAGTAAGACAGCAGCTCTGTGTCATTTAAAGTGCCAGACTCATGACAGGTATACTAAATACTGTTGTGACATTACATGGCATATTTCAGTGCGAGATACATCTTGTATAACATAATGGTTCTGAGAGAGTTAACGATTGCAATTTTGTTAGCTCTTTGCAACTCAATGATATTACACATTCTTTGAGTGTCAAAACATTCCATGTTGCACAAGTTCCCAATGGAGACAGCCATGGCATAGCTCCTGATGGTTGTAATTATGTCTAATTAATGAATGCTAATGATACCCACAACTATAATACAATAAAAGATATGTTGTTATGCAAGGCATGTGCCTCTTTCTGTTAAGACTCTCTCATGGCCTCTCTTTTGGCAATTAAACAGGACATTGGCTTCAGCAGAGAAGGGAATCTTGGCAGCAATGGTCTATCCTAGCCAGTGGTTGATACACAGGATCCACTTTGAAAATATGAATCAATCTTCCTTTCATAATATTGACGGTTTAACCAAGAGATAATCTTTACTTTTGTGAAATCATAGCTAACCTCAGTAACACAGGAAAAGTAAGCAGCATACTTCAAGCGCTAACCGGTATGAGAAGTTGAGATTGTTAAGCCCGCCTCAAAATAAATATTCATCAACAGCTTTATTGGGGCTTTAATAGAAATGCTTCATCAGGTTAACACAGCAAGAATAGTTGAAAATTACAATCAGTTGCATGTTAACTGATACATTAATTTAGTCAAGGATCTTGAAGTAGTTATTAGCTCCTGGAAGACATTGAGCTCTCTTTAGGAAACTCCCCCTCCAAACAGCAAAAGCCCCATGATATTATTTGTGGAGCCTTCAGTAGAGTCACTTGATTTATTACATCAAAAAAAATTCACTGTTAAAATTAGGAAATGCCTCACTCATTGGAAACCTTCTGTGGAAGGTAGAGAGATGTGTTTTTTTTTCCTATTGAGTCAGTTAACCTTTCAATCAATGAGGCAGCTGCTGCTTACAGATACTGAGAGTTCATTGACAAAAATAAACAACCACAGCATTGGCTTGGTATGTTTGATTCACCAGGTGTACACTGACTAGCCATCGGCAGGCATCGACTGTAAAAAAAGAATTAGCCTGTGTTCCTTCTATACTTTATGAACTAAAATCTGACATTCTTGCTGTGAACAGTAGCACTGAATCAGTTCTGTAGTCTGCCAATCTGGCTATTGATGCTTTGACAGGAGTATCACCACCGATGTTTCTGCATTGATTTAGCATCTTCTGAATGGCTTCCATTTGGTTTAGTTTCTTTTAGTTTAAGGCGTTCTATTGGTTATTACAGCACAGACTGTTAAGCTCAGGTTGCCATGAATTTGTTTACATTAAGCCAGAAGTTGCTGGGAGGTTTGTCAGCACCAACCCTTTACTGCAATTCTCCCATTTATCATAATAGCAATCACTAAATTGACAAATTTAGCCAGGACTAGTTGTCAAAATAATTTCGGAGACCAATAGATACTCCTAATTTTTATGATTAAAGAGTAAGGCAAGTCCAGGAGAAGGGCAGATGCTTGTAGAAAAGTTGCTATGCAAATTGGGACATTTGCCTCACCAGTGAATTGTATTGGAAGCTGCTACACTTGTTTGGTAGAAATGAACTAAAGTCATGTCATTCCAAGTCCATGTGCTCTTTTAATGTGGTGATATGCATTCAGTACTACTAAACAAGTGGGGAGTTTATTTATATATGTATCTCACACTGAAATATGCCATGCAATGTCACAACAGTATTTAGTATACCTGTCATGAGTCTGGCACTTTAAATGACACAGAGCTGCTGTCTTACTTTGACTTTGCTAAGTTTTATGTATTAAAAAAAGAAGAGAACAGTTTTAGGGAAACGTTAAGAACGTTTATTGGAGAGTTTATTGTTGGAGATATTAAAATTGAATATTGCTTAAAAGAGAAATGGGTTACAGAGTTTTTCATCTCGTATTCGTGAGGTCAAATTCAAGAGTGCCAAATTTCAAACAACCACAACTACTTATAATAGAGAAGAACAGTGTGGGTTGTTTCACAAGTCAACACCGAGTAGCCGAGGTATTGCTATGGAAAACCCAACTGGGAAATTAGAGTCCCCAAACTCCAGAATAATTCAAAAGAGGTACAAGGTTAGAACATAATCCTTTTGATTTCAGAAAATAGATCCATGTGTATTAATGGAAAGCTTGAACAATATCTGTTTTCAGCAAAATTCAAGCTTTGTACAGCCAAGTAAATGTTAAAAATGGCATGCATATAATTTTTAGAATTTTTTAAATTTTCCTTTTTTCACTTTCTCTCTCTCATTCTGCTTTTTGCTTCCCCATCTTTATTTCTCTTTCTATATCTGATTTGACATTGAAATGATACATTTTAATTCACCCTATTTCTTAGTCCTTCTGCTATTTATCTCTTGATCTTTTAAACTGATTCATTAAGGAGGTACTTTGTTGCTTGTCCCATTCAATCAAATGCCTATGATGTTAATAACTGCCACAACTAATAATTCAATCAGCAAAAAACTTTTTAAGTTGAAATGTGCAGCAGCAAATCTAATGTGGATGCCATGATTTATCTAGTTATAGTAAAATCTGGCCCTTTACAAAGTGTTTTCACTACAGCAACATAAGATTGGAAATTAATGTCATTAACTGTGACTGGCATGATTTACAGCTCTCACAAGTCAATCAACATTGAATTGTATCTAAATTGGGATGTAGAATCTTTTGTTTTGCATGCAATCAGCACTGTATTCCTGTTTGTTTAGATAATTATATTTACCTTTAATCAGAGAAAATACCAGCCATTCAAAGAAAAATAATCCAAAAAGATAGATGATATGTGCAATTCTTAATATTTTATAGAATGATAGTGATTTATTAATAACCCTGTGCCAAATCTGAGACTCAGCGATTCAGTTAGTTCAAGCACAGACCTTAAACATCCCACAGCTTACTGCTTTGATTGGAACCACTCCTGAACTGAATGAAATATTATTCCCCAAAAGCCTACTAAAAAAATCTGCAGCAGAGAGCTGGCTATAAGTGCAAATTGATCCTAAATCACTTGTAGTATTCACAGAGGCCCTAAATGGGAACATCTCCACTAATCTAGCAAGAGGTGTCCTAAGTTTAGGGGTCAAGCCACGTTGTTGGATAGTGTAGATAAAGCTTTACTCTGCACACGGTCACATGTATTTATGGAAAAATATATCCAATAAGTGTGCTTGAAATCATATTTCACAGTAGACAATGGCATAAAGTCAATTCATTAAATGTGCTGGATGGAGCACAGGGCAGAGAGCTTTCCAACTCATAATCATTGCTGACTTGGTTGCAAGCCAAGTGTGCAACCTCATTGCATTTTCCCTTATGAATCAGATCTGTTCATTTTGCGATCGGGATAATTTTACAAGTTCACTAGGAGTGTGTGTTTAAAAGGTTGGGTCCAGATGCAGTTTTGATCCATTAATTTTAATGGACTGAGACCCTTAGGGAAAATTTATCCAAATTCCCAACATGCAGTCCTGACTATTAAGACTCCATATGAAAATGTGAATGTCTAAAATTACTCTTTTAAATTTGAGAATGGTTATTGACTTTTAATTTTAAAAAAAATCCTAGGCCAAAAGTTTAAATCATTTACAGTGATTTCTCATATAAGTTTACTGAATGAAACACTCCTATGTCTTGCTTCAATACATGATACACGTTGGCATTTAGGACCTCTGTTGTAGATCCTTTCTCATTTTCTTATTTCTGATTTCTTTAGCGAGAGGAAGAAAAACGACAGGAAGGTTTTTTTAGTGTTAAATAAATTAGGTTCAGAGCAAGCCAATACAGAGCATGAGCACTACAGTTGTATGGTCTGTGGCTGTGTTGTAGGTTCCACGTAGTTCCATGGTTTGCTTTGTGTTCTCTGACCTGTGTTTGGTTTCCTCAGATGTGGCTCAATAAATGTAATCAAGAAACTGTGCCTCATCAAAGTATAGACTCATGGACATAAAAATAAGATGAGGTGTTCCTCCAGCTTGTGTTGAGTTTCATTGGAGCACTGCAGCAGGCTGGAGACAGAAATATAGGCGGGGGAACACTGTGCTATATTTCAGTGGCAGGTAGCTGGAAGGTCAGAGTCATTTTTATGGACAGAAAGTAGTTGCCCAGACTGTGTTTCACCTCCCCCCTGTGGAGGAGACCACATTGCGAACAGCAAATCAAGCAGACTAGATTGAGTGAAGTGCAGGTAAATCGTTGCTTCAACTGGAAGGTGTCTCTAGGTCCTTGGATATTGAGGACAAGGCAGGAAAACTGGCACATAAACTCATGGACAGCCCACCTGGAGCAAACAGATCTCAAATGTCTCCTCCCTTTATCTTTATCCTTTTATTCTATCTTCTCCACTCCCTTGACTTCCTCTGTCTCTTCCTCTTCCACCTATGGTGGCCTCCAAGACTGTATTTCATGATAGCAAAGATGTGGAGAAGACAGCAGTCTACCCCAATCTTGAAGATATCAGAAATGGAGCCTTGAGTCAGGCGTAGAACCAATATCCTGGTCACCCAATGGCTTGCTTCAGACTCTTTGTTCAGGGACGCAGGATAAATGTATTTTAGCTTCTGCTATGTTATCAGACTGTCACAAACCAGCTACAAGGTTATGGGGTCATAGCACTTTATATTTGTAGTGCATTTCCCCATTAATGAGTAGGAGCCACTGAGCTGGGTATGTGCATTGATTGAATCTGACACTACTAGGAATCCTGCAACCCTGGCAAAGCCTTGTACTCCTTTGCTGCTTCCTCTGAGTCGAAAAGTGTGGCACTGGAAAAGCACAGCAGATCAGGCAGTATTTGAGAATAAGGAGAGTCGCCATTTAGGGCATAAGTCCTTCATCCCACTCCTGATGAAGGGCTTATACCAGGAACATCAACTCTTCTGCTCTTCGGATGCTGCCTGACCTCCTGTGTTTTTCTCGTGCCACACTTTTCGACCCTGATCTCCAGCATCTGCAGTTCTCACTTTTTCCTAGTTTCCTCCTTGCTACAAGATAGAAAAAAAAGCTCCTCTCCTCCTTGATCATCATTCTGTTGGAAAGATGCAGGGCAAATTATATGTTAGAAATTTCAATGGCACATCTCGGTCACCATCACTTTACTGAAACATAGACTCCTCTAATCCCTGGATTAAGTGGAAATGGAAGAAGTGATCCTTTCAAACTCTTAGTGGGTATGACCTGCCAGTGAAAACCTCCTTATCCTCCTCCCTATGTGTACAGCTTTCCTTCACTCCTGCCTGTGCCCCATCTCATAGTCACGTTGCAGCTGAGAATATCAACTTTGTGCCATTAGTTGTGCATTTGGTTGAGATGCACTTCTTTATGAATCTGCGCTGTTGCAAAACTCCCCCAATGTCGCTGAATACAGTACATTGAGAAACTGCACCAGCAAAAGAAAGTCAAAAGCCCCTCATTTAGAAATTGCATGGTTATCCCCTAATAGGGGCTCTCATGTAACAGAAGTTATTCAGGGAGGGTGTTAAGACAGGGTGATTGAAATGGCAGATTGGTGTGACAGATCAGTTTCAGAGGCTGTTGAAAGTCACAATCTACTCACCCCACAGATTTTCAGCACACACACAAGCCCACAGCTAGCACACTGACCGTCAGCAGGGAGCATGTCAGGAATGACGAGAAGGGTTCCCGCTGAGTTTCAGACTTGTACCTGCATCATGGAACTGAATTTCATGATTAGGCAATTCTGTCAGCTAATGAAAGCTACACAACAGACAGGGGACAAGTGAGCTGTGTAAATATGAGGTTGAGAAATGTAAATGTGAGATATTTTGAGGGACAAAATCCAGCGTGGGCCAGTGATCAGAACAGAGTTCTAGATAAGCTGTAGTTCAAAGACCATGTTGATCAGCCAAAGGAACGCAGGAGAGTGAATGAGGGTTTCAGCAGTGGGCTGGCTAAGGAGAAAAAGACGGTGTATGTCAGGCAGATAGACAGTATTGATGGAGAGGATATGGCTTTGTAAACTCAGGCAAGGTTCAAATAAATCTTTGTGGACTCAATTATCTGAATGCAGCAGAAGTACGACACAGAGCTTGTGCCATTGTTCAAAAGCGATTATTTTCACCTTCCCAAAGCTACACTGGAAGAAACTTTGGTTTATCCGAGGCAGAGTTTTGGATGTGGAATCTGACAACACAATGGAAGTTGGTGAAGAGGTGAGGCTAGGTTTTCTCATCCATCAATGACAATCGCAATCATCTCCAGTTTGTTTCACCCGGGAATAGTAGGTAAGAAGGAACAGGTTAGATGCATGACTGATTCCAGAATGAATAAGGTGAAAGTGAGGATTGCAGATGCTGGAGAACAGAGTCATAATTAGAGTGGTGCTGGAAAAGCACAGCAGGTCAGGCAGTATCTGAGGAGCAGGAAAATCATTCCTGATGAAGGGCTCCTGCTCGAAACGTCGATTATCCCACTCCTCAGATGCTGCCTGACCAGTTGTGCTTTTCCAATACCACTTTCATCTTGACTTTAAAATGAATAATCTTGGGGACGGCAAGAAATGCCACTGTTGGAGATTAAGCAGGTAAGTGTAGATAAAATCAACTAGGCAAAAGTGAGGATTGCAGTTGCTGGAGGTTAGAGTTGAGAGTGAGGTGCTGGAAAAGCACAGCAGGTCAGGCAGCATCCAAGGAGCAGGAGAGTTGATATTTCAGGCAAAAGCCCTTCATTAGAAATGAGGTAAAAGTGGAGCCAAGTGAAAGCAATTATCCTGACGTCAACCATGAATTAAGGCAGAATATCAAAGGGGAACAGTCTGATGAACCATGTCAAAGGATTTGTAGAGTTTAATCAGGAATAATATATCACAGTCATAGTCACAGAGGATGTCATTTGTAGCTTTGAGCATGTTGAGATCAATGCTACATTAGATGAACCCATCCTTAGAGAGACTCAAACACAGTTTACGAGGAAGGAGAACTGTACCTGAGGAGGGAAGTCTCCTAACATGGGGAAGAGGAAGAGAAGATTATTGTCCAGCCATTAAGTTGGAATCGAGGTTGGGAAATGCAGGATGAAGGTGAGTTCATGAAAGCTGAAAGAAAGAATATGTGGGAAGCAACACGCAATCCAAGTCATTGTTAGCTATTCCTCATTCAAATATGGCATCTGTTCAAGGTTGCGTATTTCTGACGTGTGTCACACCAAACAACCCCAACACTGCATGAGCGACCAATTTAACTCCCACCACCCCCCACCTCCCCCAAGGACACACAGGTCCTTGGTCTCCTCCACTGACAAATCAAATTCACCTGCTAAATGGAGGATGAATGCCTCATCTTCCACCTTGGGACCCTTTGACCACATGTCATTAACATTGACTTCACCAGTTTCCAAATCTCCCCTGCCCTCAACTCATCCCAAATCCAACCTCCAACTTGGCACTGCCCTCCTGACCTGTCCAGCCTGTCCATCTTCCTTCCCAACTATCCACTCCAACTTCCCCACTGACCTATCACAATTTCCCCCCCACCTACTTCTACCTATCACCTTCCCACCTATCTTCCCTCCAGCCACACCCCGCTATGTTTCTCTCATTCCCCCTTCCCCCTCCACGTTCCTGATGAAGGGCTCATGCCTGAAACATAGACTATCCTGCTTCTCGGATGCTGCCTGACCTGCTGTGCTTTTCCAGCGGCACACTCTCCCTCTCTTCTTTTAACTGGACGAGTTATTTCTCTACACACAGATCCTTTGACACATAGGACAGGTCACAGTGGGATCTAGAGTGCAGGATTTGATTCTTTTCCTATCCTTCTCTGGCATTGCTTTGGCCAATCATTGAGATGTTTAGATGCAGCTGAATGAGCATGTTGTCACCATCTTAAACAATTGGTAACAGACTCCACTCAGTCATTAATGTCAGTACTGATGCACTGCTGGGAGAGCTTCAGAGGTTTATGGTGTTCTTTTCCATGTCCTCCCATGGAACACTGGCCATTTGAGTGGTGAGGGATCAGGACGTGGCAGAGCAGAGGGCTATTCAGCTCAGTGAGGCAAGGTGAGAAGACAGGCCGTGGAGATATCTGAATATGAATCAGTTCTTTGGATATATGAAACCTGATTGCAAAATTGAATCCTGCCTTCACACATTTTGTTCATGAGATAAAGCTGTGATCTGAAAGTTTTAGGCCAACTGAATATTCCATTTGACACCAATGAGTGCAGAGCTAATGACTGAGTCATTGCACAGTTGTGGGCAGCCATCCAAACAGGTATCATATTTCATCAACTACTTACATTTTCCTAGAATAGGTGTCAACATCATTTACCAGAAAGGATCTCTGGGCCTTATGTAATTTCACAATTAAATTACAATAGTTTTGTTTTTGTGTGGGGGTATTTGCATTTGTTCTCTCAACATCTTTAATATTATGCTTGTTTAACATTCGGGTTAACATTGGGGGAATCTGCACAAAAGAAAATAAAGCAAAAAGGCAGTTTACATTGAGTGAACCGCTCACCGAGTCTAAATTGGATCGTCACGGGATTGACTTACATTCTGTTGATCTTACCAAAGGCTGAAAAGCAATCTAAACTTGAAGTCCATGAATTGCATGCTGGGGATTGGCAGCCACTAGAATCAGTGAGGACAATACTAATGTTTGTATAGGACTGAATACAAAGACGATGTTGGAATACTTTGGAATATCTGAAGGATAGAGCTCATAAAGCAAGGGAGTGATGGAGAAAAATGGTGTGAAATGGAACTTTGTAGTGCTTGAAGTCTTGCACTTACAGAACCAAAATGCAAACTGGACACCATATTGGCACCCTGCTGGATGTATGCAGGGCAGACTCTGGACTTGACACTGGCCCAATTTAAAGTAATCATCAACTGTTTATGTGCTTTCTTAGTTGTTGGTTGATTTCTTCTGGATGTCAATCCAATCCTATTGGAGTTTGGTGTTTTCTGTTGTTCGTCATTGTTGCAAAAGAGAGAGAGATGTGATGATGAAGGCATTTTCACTGACTTAAAGGCTCCTGCAGAAACACATTGCTTCCTGCACTAGTAGACATTGCCCAAGCATTGCAGCATGACTTGGGGAATTAACAAAGGACTCAACAAACATGCAAAGCTGCTGGAAGAAAGAGGGGTGGGTTTGGGATCACAGCAGGAAGCTAAATCAATCCAGGATGTTCAAGGAACATTCTGCTTCCTTAATCTTACTGAGGAACACAGCAGGAAATTTCTGTGCTTCACTAAGAATGTACTTACTGAGATCTATCATTGATGACAGCCAAGAGTGCAACCTCAGAGCAAGGCTGGAATTAGAAATTGTCTGCAATGTTTTGACCCACTGTGAGTTAAGGAGGTCACTTATTCTCTCTGCCCAACAAGTGGTAACTACATTTCATTCTCCTAACCAACAAGCAGAGAAAATGTATAGTTTTACTAAGTTTGCAGGCCTTCTGGAGACGCATGATGCTTTTGACAATTACATACATGACTTTGTGGGTGCAGGGTGTCAACTGTGTCCTTGGGGGTGTGTGACCATCCGCAGATCAATGCTTCATACACTGACAGTATTCATGATGCCTTCACTCTGCAACAGACCATTGTACCCACTACTTGTGCATCATCATGACAAACCAAAGAGTGACAACTTGATCACAAGGGATATCTCCTAACAACATTCTCATGATTGTAGCGGACAGCCCACACACACTTTGCTATACTCATACATAGCTACAAATTAGGAGCAGGAGTAGGCCACTCACCTCTTTAAGCCTGCCTTTTTGCCTTTGAATAAAAATATGGTAGAGCTGATTTTAGCCTCAAGTCCACATTACTGCCTACCTCTGATAAACTTTCACCCCTTTGGTCATCAAGAGTCTATCTGCCTAGGCCTACAGTGACCACTCCAAGTATGTTACCATTGGCATACTGAAGAAATAACTGCTTTTTGTTGGCAGAGAGTAGGTGCTAAGATCCATGGCGATCTGGTTCATGATGGACAAGCTCACCATCACAAGGAGCAGTCCTTGACACTAACTGCATGGAGATCAGCTGAGGAACAGATAAAGTGAAGTAGAGGATGAGATGGCGAAGAGGAGGCCTAGACATTCTTCTGTCCAAGCTGCATGGGAAAATAATCATTTCCATGTGTGCTGTATATCTCTATAACTCTATTTGTAACTGAATTAACTCGAATTCTGCATTCACAAGTCCCACTCGCACCTCAACTTCCCTCTATCAATAAGGATCCACTTGGCCATAATGCCACAACCAAAAAAAAATTAAAGCCAAATTTTGGAATGAAATGATTCCATATTACATATGGATGTCAACTAAGTAACCTTTATGCATTCCTCAAATACCTTGGCTTCAGAGTGCCTTTGCTGGTCCTTTGAGTCCTATGCAGTGCCATCCTAGTGGCTGCAGCAGAACTGGTGAAAGGCTGTTGACTTTCAGTGGAGGAGAGTGCAAGCCACCTTACAATTGAAGTTCCAGATCTCAAGACCCACCTATGACTATACTAACATGGCACAGACTGGGTTTGGCCGATTGATAGGCAACCACAACGACTCTGGAGCACTGACAGAGAGAAAGGACAGCAGTTTCCTACTTTCATGAAGACATTGGCACTCCTTTGAGAAGATACTTCTGTAATCCTAGTAATCTGTTGGAGGGCAGATCGATGGTCTGACATCCTATTTGCCCTTTTTAATACGATAATCTACAGCCATCACGACAGCTACAGCAAGCTGATTTTGTATGATCCCAGTATAAATCTCCACTGCAGCACTCTGACATTGCATGGCTGCTGCTACATTAGGGTTCCATTCACAACTGGCCAACTGGTGTTGACCATCACTTCCCAGCTCTGTGGCCCTGTTCCAAGTTGGCACTCGACTCCCTATGCTTCCCGGCATTGAAAGTAGAATTGCTGATGGGCTTCCCAATGCACCAAGCATTTCATGACTCATCAGGTGTTCTCCACAGGCTGCCCAGCCAAAGTGCACACCTGAACCTGCCCACTGTAGCAGAGCTCATGTGGCACTCCACCATCCGAAGAGCTGGCACTTGCACCATTGTCCTGGCTGCAGGACACTTACACCTTGTCCCTCAGCACAAGCAGAGTCAGTTATAGAACATGTAGCTGTGACAATAAAATCAACCCATGATATATCTTCATCCTCTTCTCCGACATCTGACAGGCCAAAGTGGCATATGGTAAGGTAGTGTGACTGGTAGTGAAGATCTGTGAGTGTGCAAGCTTAAATCTTTTGCTGTTCACATAACAACAGAGTGTGGGATGTAGCAAGGTATAATATGAGAAAGAGGAATTCATAAGAGGATGCAGTTATTGTTGATTTCCTTTCATAGCTTCAGCAGTGGGGATGTCAATGATGGCTAGCACATGTCCCCCACAGAGATTAAGATATGCAAGAATGCATATTAGCTCCTGCAGCCTCAACGTGATATGTGAGAGAAATGGAAACACATTGATGAGTGTCATGCAAACTGGAGGATGAGGCTGTCATGGTTGAACAGATAACAATGTATGTAAGCCGTGTGATATGGAGGTGAAGTTTGCAACAATGGTATTTACTATAGAATATGGTGAAGATTATAATTGTTGGGTTCGAGTGACAGGTGAATGATGTGGGAGTGGTGAATTGAGCATTGTTCAAACAAAAAGGCAAACATCTAGAACATCGACATTGTTTCCTTCTCCATGGATACTGTCAGTTTTTAGAGCACTGCGAGGCTTTGTTTCACATATCTAGGTATGTATGCGGTATTTTGTTTTTGTATTAGTGTCTGAGATTTGTCATGCAGTCTGCATGATAAAGAACCATGTTACTCATTGTAATATACCTATCTGTTTCTGGATATTTTCCAGTTTAGTCACCAAAGAAGCTTCAGGTTAATAAAGGTGTAAACAGTGGAAATCAAGTTATGTAACCATACTGTTGAATATAAATAAAGAACCATGCATTTATATTGGTCTGCGTACAAGCAAATCAAGCAAACAATCATACAATCAGACTAAACAAATTGTCTTTCTATTCAATAACATGTCTGAAGACCTGTGCAGGGCAATAAGGAGAGCTGATTATTATTTCTCCATCACTAGTTGCCAAGAGGACAGTTAAGATACATCTGCGTTACTGTGTCTCTGGAATTATGTGTCAGCCATACCAGGTAATGATGGCAGATTTCCTTCTCTACAGAACATTTGTGAACCAGATGGCTTATTAACATGGCAAGCAACAGAGATTACATGTTGCCATTAATTTAGTCCTTATGAAGCAGGCTTGAAGGCCTACTTCTGCGTGGAATTCATATGTCATATTTAAAGCTCTCTCAGATTAGAATTAAATGCACATATTAATCGGGCATTTTAAAAATAATTTCTGAAAGTTGAATCACTTCGGTGGAACAAATATGGCAAGGTGAGCAGTAGGGCCCTGGGTAGCAGGCATGATGAGAATTAGGACTCTGGGAAGCACCGAGGATCAGAGGGACCTTGTTGTGCATGTCCACCTCTCCCTGAAGGTAACAAGGCAAGATAACGTGGTTGAGAAGGTGTATGGTGTACGTGTTTTATTAATCAAGGCAAAGAGTATAAGAATAGGGAGGTGATATTGAAACTGTAGAAATGTTGGTTAAGCCTCAACTAGATTGTTATGTACAGTTCTGGAAACCACATGAAAGGAGAGATATGAGTGCATTGAATAGAGTGCAGATGTTATTTACCATGATGTACCCAGGGGTGGAGAATTTTAGTTACGAAGAGAGATTGGGGTTGGTAGGGATTGAGAGGGGTCATGCATGAAATATATAAAAGTATGAGAAGCATAGACAGGGTAGAAACAGAGAAGATAAGAGCAGGAGTAGGCCATTCAATTCCTCAAACCTGCTCCACGATTCATTATGATCAGAGATGATAATTGAGCTCAATATCCTAATCCCCCCTCCCTCCATATCACTTAATCCTTTAAGCCAAAAGAGCGACATCTGCCTCCTTCTTGAAAATGCATCATCTTTTCATCTCAACCAATTTCTTCGGTCGAGAATTCTACAGGCTCTCCACCCTCTGAGCGAAGACATTTCTCCTCATCCTAGTCCTAAAAGATTTATCCCTTACCCTTAAACCAACCCTGCTTTTGTGAGATCCTCTCTCATTCTTCAAAACTCCAGTGACTGCAATCCTAACCAACTCAATCTCTCCTCACATGTCAGTCCTATCATCCCAAAATTAATTTGGTAAACCTCCATTGCACTCCATGTATTGCAAAAACGTAATTTCTCAGATAAAGAGATCAAAACTGCACACAGCATTCCAGGCTGGCCTCATCGATTCCCTGTATAATTGCAGCAAGACATTCTTATTCCTGTACTCAAATCCCCTCACTACAAAGGCCAACATACAGTTTGCCTTCTTGACTGCATGCTTAACCTGCACACCTACTTTCAGTGACTGCTTTACAAGGACACCCAGGTCTTGTTGAGCATTCTCCACTCTCAATGTACAACCATTCAAGTAATAATCTATCTTCCTACTTTTGCTACCAAAGTGGATAACCTCACATTTATCTACATTATATTGCATCTGACATGGCTTTACCCACTTACTCAGCTCACCTAAGTCACAGTTCTACATCCTCCCCACAAATCATCCTTCCAGCTTTGTGTCATCTGCAAATTTTGTGATATTACATTTAGTTCCTCATCTAAATCATTGACATATATTATGAAAAGCTGGGATCCTACTTCCGATCCCTACAGTACTCTGTTAGTCATTGTCTGCCGTTCTAAAAAACTCATTTATTCTGATTCTCTGTTTCCTGTCTGCTAGCCAGTTCTCTGTCCATCTCAATACATTACTCCAATCCCACACGTTTAATTAATCTCTTATGTGGGACTTCGTCAAATGTCTTCTGAAAGTCTAAATAAACTGCCATCCACTGGATCCCTGATTCTACTCTAGTAGTTACATCCTTGAAAAATTCCAGTAGATTTCTCAAGCATGATTTCCCTTTTGTAAATCCATGTTGAATATGTCTGTTTCTACACAAACAGACATTGCTTGAGAAACTCAGTAGGTCTGGCAGCATCTATGGAGAGAGAGCAGAATTAACATTTCGGGTCCAGAAGGGTTTCTGGACTCAAAACAATAAGTCTGCTTTCTCTCCATAGATGTTGCAAGACCTACTGAGTTTCTGCTTTTGTTTCTGATTTCCATCGTCCACAGTTCTTTGCTTTTTGTGTGTCTGATTCCACCACTGTTTTCCATGTGCTCTGCTTTAAAATCCTTGATAATGGATTCTTGTATCTTCTCCGTTACCAACATAAGACTCACTGGTCTATAATTCACGGTTTTCCCTCTATCTCCTTTTTAAATAGTGAACAGCAAGAAACCTATCCCTTAGGTGAGTAGTCAATGACCAGAAGCCACAGGTTCAAGCTAAGGGACACAACGTTTAGAGGAGATGTAAGGAAATATATTTGACACAGAAGGTGGTGAGAATCTGGGACTCACCACCTGTAAGGCTGGTAGACGTAGAAGTGCACTAACAATCCTAAGGACATACAAGACTAAAAGGCAAATGCTGGAAAATGGGCTTTGAATAGGTAAGAGCTTATTTTTGACTGGTGTGGAAGCAATGGGCCAAAGAGCCTTGCTCTATGGTCTAGTTCTATCTTCTTGATGGATTAATCCAAAATGTTTATAATTCTGAACCTATAACTTTACTTGCATTGTTAAAGTAATGAAACACCCTTCATTTTCTATGAACTGTGCTGCCCAAATAAAGTTTACCTCTTTGTGATATTCATGTAGAGACTTCAATGAAAGACGAGAAAGTAGTCTCAATTTTATGCTAGACTCCAAGTAAGGTAATATTCAACATTTTTTTAAAAGCTTAAAAGTGATCATTTTATTATAGTGCTCATTCTCTGAGTTCTTAATAAAATTCCAATACTCTCCTAACAATTTTGACTGAGGACTTACCTTGCAATTACATTTACCGATAACCCCTATATCTTCTAGAGGACTTGCTATCACTTGGTTCTCGTGATCTTTTATCCTGCACGTCAGAGCTGAACTAATCAGAAATTGACTGTATTTCTGTAATAAGTAATTTCTTTGTAATAATGAGATTCTCTTGTAAATAGAGGGGATTTTTGCAACTTAAAATTATTCCTGTCCTTTCAAAAGGTCAAGATACCCCTTTTACGTGAAACAACTCACTAACGAAACTCTCATCAATGCCTTTGTTATCTGAAACCTTGAGTTTTTAAAAGTATTGTTGGCCAGCCTCCCATTTACCACTTTCCATAAACATAATGTCATCCAAACTTCTGCTACTTTTATCTGAACTTGCAACAAGTTCAGTTCAGCCATTTGCTTTCTGACACACATTCATTCCTTACTGAATTTACTCTGTTTCAGAACTCTGTTCCCTCCCTTAAAAACACCCTGTCGCATTATCCCTCTCTATCTTTGCAATCTACTCCAGCCCTGGTAAAACCCCTCCCAATGTGGCAGGTTTAACATTGCTGGTTTCATCACCCCACCAGTGGAAGCTGGGAACTTTGACAGCTATATTCTGAAATCCCTTTCCTAAATCACTCTCCCCTTCATTAATGTAGTTGTTAAATTCCAACTCTTTAATAATTTCTTTTGACATTCCGTTTTGTTAAGTTTTGCTTATAAAACTCCTGCCACATCTGGAAATATTATATCCCATTAAAGCTGTGATATAAATAAAGTTATCTCTGCTGACTGTTTTGTATTAAAATCAAAACTTGTTTTTTTTATCTCACTGGATTATTTAAACACCGTCAGTATTAAGACTTTACCTGATATACATTCTTGTTTACAGTCTTGGTGTGCAGGAGAAGATTTCAAAGTTTAAGGATACAAAACTTGGAAACATTGTGATAAAACAAAGGACTGCGCTGGCTGGAGATCTGAAACAAGCAAAAACAGACTTGATGGGCTGAATGGCCTCTTTCTGCATTGTAGGGATTTTAGGATTCAGTTATGTCTGATATTAGAAATTGCTGGAGAAACACAGCAGGTCTGAGAGCACCTGTGGAGAGAAAACAGAGTCAATGTTTTAAGGAGTTCTACACACGTTGTGACATTGAACACTTCTCCCGCCACCTCTGCCTCCAGGCTTATTTTTTGTACCAGAACTCCTGCGCACTGTCCGAGGACCCCTTCTCCCACCTGCAATACACCCCACCCACCTAGACATCCTGCGCTGGTCTGTTACCTGCCCTCAATCTCTTCATTTCCAACTGCGGCTGTTACATTGACTGCATCAACCTGTCTACCACCCCCACACCCACTCCAACCTCTCACCCTCGCAACATGCAGCCCTCCACTACCTCCACTCCAACCCCAGCCTCACCATGAAACCTGTGAACAAGGGGGGGCACTGTGGTAGTTTGATGCACCGACCGCTACACCGCTAAAACCAAGCGCCAACTCACAGACACCTCCTCCTCCTGCCCTGTCAACCATGACCTTACCTCCCATCGCCAAACCATCATCACCCAGGCCATCCACAACCTCATCACCTCATGGGACCTCCCAGCCACCAGGATGGGACCATTTGCCACAGCAGATTCACCGCCGCTGATTAGCCACTGCCCTTTCACCGCCAAGGACGCTTAGCCACCGCCCATTGGTCACTGAAGATGATTCGCTACCTCAAGTATTTGTCACTCATTTTTATATATAAACCAATAAAAGGATATTTATTTTACTTTTTGTAATCAATATGTAGTATGTAGTTGTATAAGTAAAGGGACTGAGAAGTATGAAAGAACAGGTGGGAGGGAAAATAATCACTACATTTAATTTTTCCGGTGGTGAATAGTCTGCAGAGGTCAAACGACCTCAGTGGAGAAACGCTGGTGGCGAACCGGCAGTGGATAATCATCAGCGGTGAATCTGCCGTGGTGAATCGTCACCATTCCCCCAGCCACAGCCTCCAACCTCATTGTCCGGGAACCCTGCACCACCCGATTCTACCTCCTACCCAAAATCCACAAGCTTGACTGCCCCAGTCAACTCATTGTCTCAGCCTGCTCCTGCCCAACCAAACTTATCTCTGCATACCTTGACACCGTTCTGTCGCCCTTAATACAGGAACTCCCCACCTATGCTTGGGACACCACCCACGCCCTCCACCTCCTCCATGATTTCTGTTTCCCAGGCCCCCAATGCCTTGTCTTTACCATGGGCATCCAGTCCCTATACACATCTATCCACCATGAAGAAGGCCTCCAAGCCCTCTGTTTCTTCCTCTCACCTGATCAAATAGTACCTTTCCACTGACACTCTAATTCAACTGGCTGAACTGGTCCTCTACCTCAACAACTTCTCCTTGCAATCCTCCCACTCCCTCCAGACCGAAGGGGTAGCCATGGGCACCCGCATGGATCCCAACTATGCTTGCCTCTTCATTGGGTACATGGAACAGTTCATCGTCTGCAGCTACACTGACACCATTCCCCACAATTTCCTCCGCTATGCCATTGACTGAATCGGCCCCACTTCATCAGCTTCACCAACACTTTCCACCCTGACCTCAAGTTCACCTGGACCATCTCAGACACCTCCGTCCTCTTCCTGGACCTCTCCATCTCCATTTCCAGTGACCAACTCATCACAGATTCCACCACAAACCCACCAACTACCTCAGCTACCTGGATGACACCTCTTCCCATTCTGCCTCCTGTAAAAATGCTATCCCCTATTCCCAA
This sequence comes from Hemiscyllium ocellatum, assembly GCF_020745735.1. Classification (NCBI taxonomy): domain Eukaryota; kingdom Metazoa; phylum Chordata; class Chondrichthyes; order Orectolobiformes; family Hemiscylliidae; genus Hemiscyllium; species Hemiscyllium ocellatum. Next base: position 17,527,019 of record NC_083417.1, on the reverse strand, counting down.
TTCCTCTGCCTCCATTGCATCTGTTCCCAGGATTACCAATTAGAAAATCTCAGATGGCCTCCTGCTTCAAAGACCCCAATTTCCCCTTTCACATGGTCAACAATGCCCTCCAGCGCATCTCCTACACTTCCCATACCTCCAACCTTGAACCCCACCCCTTCCAATGCAACAAGAGCAGAAATACCCCCCCAGTCCTCACCTTCCACCCCATTAACCTTCGTAACATCGCATCATCCTCTGCCACTTCAGCCACCTACAAACAGACCCCACCATTAGGGATATATTTCCCTCCCTACCCCTATCAGTGTTTAGGAGAGAACTTTCCCTCCACAACTCCCTTGTCAGGTCCACATCCCCTACCAACCCACCCTCCCCTCCTGGCACAGTGCAAAACCTGTGTCCATACCTCGCCCTACCTTCGTCCAAGGCCCCAAAGGATCTTTCCACATCTGGCAGAAATTTACCTGTACCTCCATACACGTCATCTATTGTATCCATTGCACCCAATATGGGGAGATAGGATGCCAACTTGTGGATCATTTCAGAGAACATCTCTGGGACACCCGCACCAATCAACCGCTCCGTCTAGTGGGTGACCACTTTAACTCCCGTTCCCACTCCGCCAAGGATATGCAGGTCCTGGGCCTCCTCCATCGCCAAACCCTAACCATCCGACGCATGGAGGAAGAATGTCTCATCTTCCATTTTGGGACACTTCAACCACAAAGGATCAATGTCGATTTCACCAGTTTCCCAATTTCCCTTCCCCCTACCTTATCCCAGTCCCTCCCAGCTCTACACCGCTCTTTTAAATGGTCCTACCTGTCCATCTTCCTTCCCACCTGTCTGCTCCACCCTCCTCTCTGACCTATCACTTTCACCCCCACCTTCATCTACCTATTGCCTTCCCAGTTACCTTATCCCAGCCTCACTGCTCCCTCCTCCCCCATTTATCTTTCAGCCCCCTGGCCCACAAGTCTCATTCCTGATGAAGGGCTTATGCCCGAAACGTCGACTCTCCTGCTCCTTGGATGCTAACTGGCCGGCTTGTGCTTTTCCCACACCACCCTCTTCGACTCAATGTTTCAAGTCCAGTGACCTTTTTTTCAGAAATGAAAGCAGCTTGAAAAAGATGCTATTTATGTTTGCGTGTAGAGATGAAGTGCAGACTAATTTGAGGAATATTACATCCTCTCCCTTAAAATGGACCCAAGCTTCTAGCTGCCTGCCACGTCAACACAACACCACATGTCCATGCCAATATTCCTGTCTCAGGTGGGCTCCAGTGAAGTTCAACGTAATCTGGAGGAAGAACACCTCATCTACTGCCTAAGTACTTTACAATCTTCAGGATTCAACACCAGGTTTACAATTTCAGAGCATGAACACCTCCTTCCATCTCCATTACCTATTCCTACAGCCCCACATCCTATCATGGAATTAGTTGCTTTCAGCATAGCCAACTCCTTTTCATAGTCTCCATTGTCACCTATCTGTCATCCCTTCTTGCCTGGCTTACTATCAATGATCGCTTGTCTGCCTATCCTTTCTTCTCCTCTGTCTCTGGGCTTCAACTCCATCAATCCACTCAATCCATTCCACTCATCCCCTCATTTCCCCATCATTCTCCCCAGCATCAACATAAATAGCACCCTTTCATAGCTGCTACTAATTCTGAAGAAGGATCACTAGACTTGAAATGGTAACCCCATTTTCTCTGCACAGATGTGGCCAGACATGCGGAGTTCCTCCAGCAATTTCTGTTTTGTTTCTTTCATATCTCCAGCATCCACAGCTTTTTTGTTTTATTGAAATATTATTCTGTTCTCAATAAGCCATTTCAGTGTCACGCAGCTGACTCATTCACAAGATTACAAGGTTTGGCATGTGTTCTCAAGTGAAATGAAAACTGACTCAAGCAGAGTTTAAAAAGTCAGTGTTAGTGACAGCTGGAACATTACAGAGGAGATAACAGTTAGAGACATCTTAAGAGTCAATGCTGTGGTCAATCCAGTTTGCAATGGATACAAGTGATTTTGAAGCGGGGATGGAAATTGATGCTACTAAGGTTGACATGGGTAGAACTGAAAACAACAAAGAACAAACAGAATGATCAAATGGAAGTGATAGATGGGGAAGCTAGCTACTATATATCTGATGATTGTAGCAAACAAATATTTACTTACTAAGTCACTATAGAATTCCTTACAATTCAGTTCGTGGTCTGAGCTTACATGTTCACTGAGATTTTACATTCTTTTGTGTGAACAGTATAGCTATATACAGAGGATGGTAAAAGAAGATAGCTTATGAGGTGCACTTCAAAGACCGACTGGAAGTCTAAATTGTCTGATGTCACTATGACATAGCTCCTTTTATACATCTTCAGTAACTACACCCAGAAAAAAAAACACATCTTGCAGTGGTTAACATGACAGGGTTCTACAGTGTTCTAGGAGAGTTGGAGATCAGAGCTGGAAAATGTGTTGCTGGAAAAGCGCAGCAGGTCAGGCAGCATCCAATGAGCAGGAGAATCGACGTTTCAGGCATAAGCCCTTCTTCAGGTGTTCTGTTCGATGTTATCCTGAAGGCTGGCAGTTTGCTACAAACAATGGTCCATTTAAGTTTTGGTGGTTGTTTAAAGGCAAGAATTGGAGGCATAGGGAAGGTCTTGATGATGTGCTCATCCTCATTGATAACGTGTTGCAGTCTGTGATGAACATGGCGTAGTTTTTCGGCTCCTGGGAAGTATTGGACAACAAAGGGTACCCTATTAGTTGCAACCCTTATCTGTCTCCTGAGGAGGTCATTACGGTTTCTCACTGTGACATGTCAGAACTGGCGATCAATAAGTTGAGCATTGCATCCCGTTCTTATGAGGGCATACTTGAGCACCTTCAGATACCACCATTACCTGAAGGGACACCACCCACCATGTACACAGCAAGTACTCATGTGACTCATCAACGTTGTCCATCTCATACGCTGTGGACAAGAATTCTCTGAGGCATGGTACATTGGCAAGACTGAGCAGACACTACAACAACAAATGAATGGACACCGCGCAACAATCACCAGACAGGGCTATTCCCTCCCAGTCAGGGAACACTTCAGCGGTCAAGGACATTCAGCCTCAGATCTTCAGGTGACCATCCTCCAAGGCAGACAGAAATTGGTTGAGCAGAGGCTGATAGCCAAGTTCGGTACTCATGAGGATGGCTTCCACCAGGACCTAGGGTTCATGTCACACTACAGGTGATCTCACAACACTATACATGCTTACACACACACTCTTACATACTGATGCACTCACACAGACCTCTCTCATGCACATGATGTCTCTCATATGCACACACATACACACCCCACACTCACACTCATGTGCATACCCTCTCACAGGCTTATATTCCATCACAGTCACACACACACACACACACTTTACCAAGCTTTCACACATGCAAACACACATACTCTCACGTACACTCAAACTCACATGCACACCATTGACTCTCTTTCTCTCTCTGTCTCTCTTACATGCATGTGCACACACATATAAATCTATGGGAGTGAATTTGTGTTTACAAATTATATTTGCAGATACATTCTATTTTGCTCAAAATATGCACAATCTGCAGGCAGTCAATCCATGTAATATATTGTAAATTCCACTTTGGAAATAGAACCAGTCTGACTCAAGACTGGAATACAGATAGATTCTAACCTCACACCTTTAGTGCATTCTCTGAGCTGAGATGTCACCTTTTGTTATAAAACCTTAAGTTATTGTGGTTCTGTTCGCCGAGCTGGGAATTTTGTGTTGCAGACGTTTCGTCCCCTGTCTAGGTGACATCCTCAGTGCTTGGGAGCCTCCTGTGAAGTGCTTCTGTGATGTTTCTATAAATGCCGGAGGAAACATCACATGAGCGCTTCACAGGAGGCTCCCAAGCACTGAGGATGTCACCTCGGCTGGGGACGAAACATCTGCAACACAAATTCCCAGCTCGGTGAACAGAACCACAACAACGAGCACCCGAGCTAAATCTTCTCCCAAACTTTGAACCTTAGGTTATCTTGAGAAGGCGACTTAAAAGAAGTTCTGGGATTTACATATTAATGAACTGAAACCTGGAACCCATTCTCAAAGATAAAAGACTTAACAGCAATCCAGGTTTGTTCAATATATCATTTTAGTTGCATGACACTGCATTATTGTGCTATAAATTCTGTGACTGTCACAACCCCCTGATGAAGGAGCAGTGCTCTGAAAGCTAGTGCTTCCAAATAAACCTGTTGGACTATAATCCTGTATTGTGTGATTTCTAACATTTTACAAGGTCTACCCAAGGTTACCATTTATCTGGATGACACACTAATAATAAGCCCATAAGACCATAAGACAATGGAGCAGGAATTAGGCCATTCAGCCCATCGAGTCTGCTCTGCCATTCAATCACAATGAGTTTCTCAACTTCAATCACCTGCTTTCTCCCTGTAACCCTTGATCCCCTTAATACCGAAGAATTTATCTCAGTCTTAAATATACTCAATGACTTGGCATCCACAGCCTTCTGTGGTACTGAATTCACCACTCTCTGGCTAAAGAAGTTTCTCCTTGTCTCTGTTCTAAAAGGTTTACCTTTTAGGTAAAGGAAACCTTACTCTAAGGTTATGCCCTTGGGTCCTAGTTTCTCCTACCAAGGCAAACATCTTCCCAACATCCACTCTATTCAGGCCATTCAGTATTCTGTATGCTTCGATTAGATTCCCCTCATCCTTCTGAACTCCATCGAGTGTAAACCCAGAGTCTTCAAACATTCCTCATACGTTAACCTTTTCATTCCTAGGACCATTCTCATGAATCTCCTCTGAATATACTTTAGGGCCAATGATCCTTCCTGAGATATGGGGTCCAAAGCTGCACACAATACTCCAAATATGGTCTCACCAGACCCTTATAGAGCCTCAGAAGTAGATCCTTGCTTTTATATTCAAGTCCTCTCAAATAAATGCCATCATTGTATTTGCTTTCCTAACTACTGACTCAAACTACAAGTTTATCTTGAGAGAATCCTGGACTAGAACTCTGAAGTCTTTTTGCACTTCGGACTTCTGAATTTTCTCCCCACTTAGAAAATAGTCCATGCCTCTATTCTTCTGACTAAACTGCAAGACCTCAAAATTACCCAAGTTGTACTCCATCTGCCATTTCTTTGCCTACTGTCTTAACTTGTCCAAATCCTTCCGCAGCCTTCTCATCTCCTCAATGCTACCTGTCCCTCTACCTAGCTTTGTATCATCTGCAAATTTAGCAAGAATGTCCTCAGTTCCTTCATCTAGATCGTTAATGTATAAAGTGAAAAGTTGTGGTCCCAACACTGAGCCTTGCAGAACACCACTTGTCACCAGCTTCCATCCATAGGGAAAACCAATAAGGAGCATTTAGAGAACTTGGACATTATCCTTAGATGTTTCTCCCAGGTGGGCATATACCTTAGAAGGGAAAACGTATGTGTTCCAGGCACCCCAAATGATGTACTTGGGCTACAGAGCCAACAAGACCAGGCTATACAAATTGGAAGATAACGTGGGGATGATCAAAAGTGCACCAAGCTCCCATGTCTAACCAGAGTTTAGGTCTTTCCATAGGCTGTAGAACTATTACTGAAAGTTCATACATAATCTGGCCTCCATCCTGGCGCCTTTGTATAAAGTCTTTTAAAAGGGTCAGCCTTGGAATTGGTTGCACAGCCAAGCCTTAGTTTTCAGGGAAGCAAAGAAACAGCTGTCATCCTCTAAGATGTTGACACACTATGATTCCAAGCAAGACCTGGTATTGACATGTGATGCCTCCCTGCATGGCATCGGAGTAGTATTACCTCATAGGTATACAAATAGAGAGGAATGCCCAATAACATGTGCATCCATGATTTTGTCTAATGCAGAGCATAAATACATCCAGATAGAGAAGGAAGCTTTGGCCGTCATGTTTGGAGTCTCCCAATACCTTAACGGATGTAAATTTATAAAAATAATGCAGGACAAACCTCTGTTGAGTCTACTTAAAGAGGACAAGACAGTGCTACCCAAAGCTTTATGCCAAATTCTACCTGTGTGGGCTCTAATTCTAAATGTGTATAACTACAAGTTGGAACACCATTCAGAAGGATGAGTAGCAAATGTGAATGCATTCAGCCACCTCCCACTGGCAGTCGCACGACCAGTGGTACCACCACTGGAAAAGTTTGGAATAGTTTTAAACTTTCTGGACATATTTCCAGTCACAGCTGACAATATCAGACTTTGGACGCAGAAATACCTGGTTTGAACAAAACTGAAATAGCTAGTGGTGATGGGGGAAATCAAATGTCCGTCACAACCCAAAGTGAGACCTGTTTGGACCTGGGGAGACCGGCTCACAGTATACAATGGTATATTATTATGGATAGTAAGAGTGATTGTCCCATGCAAAGATCGCTACCAGATACTGGCTGAACTCCACCAGGGTCATCCAGGGATTTTCCAAAATAAAGATGTTGGTGAGACATTATGTCTGGTGATAGCAAGGAATTTGAGTATTTCCTGAAGTCGAATAGTGTTTGGCACAAAAGGAAGATCCATACCATCCATCGTCCCATGACCTGACCGAAAGAACAGCCCAAAGAGCAGTTTGAAGGCAGGCTTAAAGTAACAGCCTACAGCTTTGCTAGATACCAAACTGTTGCAGTTCCTATTTGACATTGGACCATCCCTCACACACCTACAGGGATAGCTGTAGCAAAATTACTAATGGGGAGAAGACTCCACATCAGGTTAAAATTGATCTTCCTGGACCTGAGGAGGCGGGGAAGGTGAAATGGCATCAGGAATGCCAATGACAGACATAAGCAAGAGAGGGGGTTTATTTCAGGGGTTGAAGTCTGGTGTAGAAACCATGGGAATGGCCCTTATGGGTAAGAGGCATAGTCAATGTGGGGTTATTCCAGTGATGTATGAAGTTTATATTGGTGTGATGGTCCTGAACACGCACGTTGACCATGTGAAAGCTGCAAATTCGCAAACAACATGGGCGCAAAACATGCCCGGCTCCTCAACTGCCTTCTGAACAGTTCAGGGACCCATGGATTCTCACGATCTGCCAAGCATTGAAGATACCTTAGATTCTGAGGGGTGCAAGATAGATATTGCCGCTTCGATATCTTTGTCACCTGAGAAGTGAATTAATTAATCCGAGACAGTCCAGACACAAGAGATGAGCTGCTGTAGTTACACACCGCCTGCACCAGAGGCAGAGTTGGAGGAACCTGACCCAGTGCTAAAACGCCCCGGGGGAGCTGCAATAAAAAAGAATCAGCCAATGTTCTGTGATTCAAATGAGGAGTGATTGCAACTGGGTCAGCCAGGTGGTCCTCATAGAATATATGTTCCCTGATTAGGGCTATTAATCTGGTCCAATCAGGGAGCCCTGGCTGACAAATAAGTGTAGGTGGGTAAAAACAATGGCTACAGATGCTGGAAACCAGATTCTGGGGAGAAAGTAGCATAGAGTACAATAGGTGAGTGGGGGTGGGGATGAAGGTGATAGGTCAGGGAGGAGGGTGGGGGAAGGTAGCAAAGGTACTTCAATAGTTTCCTCATTTCCCCTTCCCCCACCTCACCCCAGTTCCAAACTTCCAGTTCTGCACTTTCCCCATGACTTGTCCGACCTGCCTATCTTCTTTTCCACCTATCCATTCCACCCTCCTCCCTGACCTATCACCTTCATCCCACCCCCATCCACCCATTGTACTCTTTGCTACCTTCCCCCACTCTCCTTCCTGACCTATCACCTTCATCCCCACCCCCACACACCTATTGTACTTTATGCTACTTTCTCCCCACCTCCACCCTCCTCTCATTTATCTCTCCACCCTTCAGGCACTCTGCCTGTATTCCTGATGAAGGCCTTTGCTCGAAATGTTGATTTTACTGCTCCTCGGATGCTGCCTGAATCTGCTGTGCTTTTCCAGCACCACTCTAGTCCAGATAAGAGCGGGTGTGCCAGACATCCTGTTCCCTCTGAGACCTGGCTCTGAGGGAGCTGGTTTAGTGTCAAGGATTCTCCATGTGTCGATGAAAGGTGACTTGGTGATGGAATGCCAGCCTCTGTGCTGGTCATTGTTAATTCATCCCTAGTCCACAACAATCAACTTCTCATGTTAAAATTACCTTGGCTCCAGTCCATAGTCTTAAAAAAAACCAATGGAAAAAAAACACAGTCTTTACAAGAAAGAAGGTATAATTGCCTTTACATGTGCCATTGTCAATGTTGGAATGCTCCCATCCTGCAAACGCTTCAGTGAACCTGGTGCCAATGAAGAAACTGACAAAGTTACATTTATGGATTTATATGATTTTGTGAATTCACTTTCATATTTTTCCATTGGTGGGATATGAACTCTCAATGCTGTGGTGACATAACCACAACACATCTTCACTCCATAACTTGCTCATTAGTGTCGTATGTCTGGGAAAAGCTTCTCTTATTGCTGCGATACCATATCTCTTTCTTTTCAGATTTTCTATGTTTCACTTAGGACCATACCACAATTACCTTGAGTTTGATTACAAAAATGAGCAGAATATAAGAATAGAAAGAGGCCATTTAGTTGTTCAAGCTTGTTCAGTCATCTAATGAGATCATGTCTATTCTGAGACCTAATGACATATCTCTTCAAATGTTTGGATAACAGCGATTAATCAAACTCAAGTGTCACTTCCTCACTCCCTGTAATCCTGTAGCCTTCAAATTGCTTTCTCTCTCTCTCTCTCTTTAAACTTAAAGGTGATGATGTTATTTTCCCAATATGCTTTTGTAAATTCATCCTTTAATTTTTTGCTATCTGCACTTTCGCAAATAATGCATCAAGTGCATTCTTTGAAAAAGTATTGACATGATGTGGCAAACCCTTTTCAAAATAAATTTGTTCAAGTCACATCACTTTACTCTTGACTCCAACGGGAGACCCAATAATAGCTTTGCTTTCCAATGCAACATAACATCCAATATTCTCCTCCACCATGGCTGCAGATGGTCAATCAGATACAAACTGCAAAGGGCACTGCAATAGTTCATAAATATTGGAAACAGTGTCAAAGATTATGCATAATAGACCTATCCCCTGTTTGTAAAAGATAATTCTTTTATGAACATGAAATAGAAGTAGATCTATCCCCCACTTGAGTCTGTACCATCATTGAATTAAATCATGGTCAACCTGCATCTTCAAATAATTTGACACCATATCGTTCATGTCAAGGGGCTAATGGTTCAGTCTTGCTCCTGTTTCTTATGTTCTTACAGCCCTTTTGTAGCCATTGAGAATTGAAATAGTCAACTCACCTCCACACATGTTCCACTCAGCCCAATTTCCAACCTCATTACTCCCATTCCTTTCTAAGCACTCTGCCCAGCTCTCATCACTCCTGCAATCTGTGACCTTGCCACTGAACAACAATACCTACCTCTTTCTCCACAACAAACAGGAGGGTCTAGCCCTGATCATCCCTCCACAACCAACTGTCGCCCCACCCACCTTCAAAATCCAGCAATGTCTTCTTGCAGCATGGTAACATCCAATTATTTATTCACCAACAGTGAGCAAAATCCAATGTCCCTCAGTGTAATTTCCCCCAATTAGAGGAGCATACCTTGGAATATAAATGATCTGGTTATGTATACTGGCCCAATTTTCCCAAAAGTTTTAAAGCCACCTAGCACACATCTAATCCTGGTCTTGGGGAGTTAAGTGCAATTTACAATGGACTTAATGAAGGTACCTTACATAAATGTTAAATGAATGCAAACTTCTTCTTCATAATGTTCAAAGACACTGTGAGTGTTTCTTCACCCTAAAGTTTACAGCAGTTCGGCAGTACATCTCACCAACACCTTCTTAATGGCGGTTAGGAATGGGTAATCAATACTGGTTAACTAATAAAACCCACATGCCCTGAGAAAATTTATTTAAAGACTTTATATTTCCTGGAAAGACTATAGAACACAGATAAAACACTGTGAATACTTCAATAAACCACTTCAGGATTTTTTTTAAGCTAGCAAACAAATTGAACATTTTTTTTAAAATCCATTGGAAACCCTACAGTACAAAGCTGCACCTGCAGCAGTCCTCAGCTTAAGCTTATCATTACCATCAAAGTAACTTTCAACAATTCATGGACAACACTCCTTGCAACACAAACTGCATAACATGCTATTTGGTTTATGTGGGTAAGAGAAACAGCAGCTGTTTGATTTTTTTTTAATTTAGGGAAGTAGTTTGCGCATTGGAAATGTCCTCCCTTCCCACAGATTTTTCCTGATGTGGACTCAGTGTTTATCATGTGACCAGCTCACGACCTCCAAAGACCTAACTTTGGTTTGAAACCCAACAGATTTTTACGATGTTATGCAATTTTTTATTTCCTTTTAAAACTGTCGTGTTCATTACATTTGCTTTTTTTATACATTTCTTTACCAATGGAACCACATACTTTGTGGATCACATCTGCACGTAGCCTTTGTCAACAGACTCATTGAGATGTTCAGAACGTTTACTGCAAGATTTATGTCAGAGTGCATTGTGCTTTACAATGTCTTACAACATTTTTACTGAAACATTCTGTGTCATTTTACATCAACAGTTTTCTTATTTATAATTATTGGTATTTGTTACTGAATATTCAGGTGGCGTGGTGGCTCAGTGGTTAGCACTGCTGCCTCACAGCACCAGGGGCCCAGGTTTGATTCCCGCTTTGGGCGACTGTGCAGAGTTTGCACATTCTTCCCGTGTCTGTGTGGGTTTCCTCCAGTCCAAAGATGTGCAGGTCAGATGAACTAGCCCTGCTGACTTGCCCATAGTGCTAGGTGCATTAGTCAGAGGGAAATAAGTCTGGTGGGTTACTTTTCAGAGGGCCAATGTGGACTTGTTTGGCCAAAGGGTCTGCTTCCACACTGTAGGGAATCTAATCTCATATGATTTCTCCTCATTTCTATTTTACTATCAGTCTGTTTCATTTAGTGCAATGTCAATGTATCCATACTGTACTGTCATTTCAGCTCTGATGAAGAGTCACCTAGACTCAAAACGTTAGCTTGCTCTCTCTCCCTCCATGACCCACTGTGACTTCCAGCATTTTATGTTTTCAGTACTGTCAAAGAAGGGCATTTTTCTACCATTTCATTAAGAATGGGAGTGGGCCATTCTGAACTCCTGAACTATTCTAATCTTCCAATCTCATGATGAGTAGTTGAGTCGAGTCTTTACCAGCTTTATGCTAAGTTTTATTTCAACTCCAGTCTCATAACACAGAATACAATACAATATCCTGTTATTGTCATGTGTACTCCATTGTAGGAATACAATGAAAAGCTTTTACAATGTCTGCCATCTTATGGTGACATCTTAGGTACACGTACCGAGGTACAATTCTTGGATACAGCAGAGGAATAAAAGTAGTTGCATTACTTACAGAGTTGAAAAATAAGTTAAAAATAGGATAATATTAAAGGAATGACATTACAATAAGGTAGGAATTTTAAATAAACATTACAGTGCAGCAGTTCAGCGCAGGACCACGCATGTGGTCTGACCGTCTGAGCCAGACGCCAGTCCAATAGCCAATCCCGCTCCACTCCAAGCCCCAGACTGCTTGGCACTGACACTCAGCTGCTCCAGGGCTCGAAGCTTGCGGCATACTAGGGCTTCTAGCCCACGCGCTGTTCCAGGGCTCGCTGCCAGCGCCTGCCCCTGTGCCTGTATTTGCCTCCGGTGCTGAGGGAGAGAAGAAGAAAAAAAAGGGAGAAAGAGAAAGAAAAAGAACAGGCAGAGCAGAGGAGCTCTGACAGGAACATCCTACATTACCGCCATCTTGGTATGAATGACAGGAAGAAAATAAAGAGGTTAAAAATACAGCAAAAGCTGATAAAAACTAGTAAAGATTTCTAATAAATGAGAGGATGCAGGAATTTCATAAGGACATATTATTCCTTCATATAGTATCTAGCTTCCTCCATTTCTGGCAGATTTCTCAAAATGTGCACTTTCCCCACCCCCTCATGACACTTAACATCACAGCATTTATAAGAATTGGATTTCAGTCTGTGAAATGATTCATTGTGCACATTACTTATCAAAATTGTTTGCTCCTACTCTTTATTTTACTTTCACTCTGCTCGCTTGCAGACGAAGACGGTAAGGTCATAAGGACAGAAGAGCATAAGTAGCTCATTCGGCTCATCCAATCTGCTCTGCCATACAATGAAATCGTGGCTAATCTGATAGTCCTTAAATCCACTTTCCTGCTTTTTTCCCCATATTTCTCAATTTGTTTATTGATTACAAATCTGTCTATCTCAGCTTTGAATATCTTTAATAACCCAGCCTCTACAGCTCACTGCAGGAAGGAATTCCACAGATTCATTACCCTCTGAGAGAAGAAATTCCTCTTCGCATATGTCTTAAATGAGTACTCCCTTACTCTGGGATTATGTCTTCTGATTTTAAACTTTCCACAAGGGAAGCAACCTTTCCCCATCTACCCTGTCAAGCTGCATGGCCGCTCAGTGGTTAGCACTACTGCCTCATAGCACTAGGAATCTGAGTTCCGATCCACCCTTGGGTGACTGTCTGCGCAGAGTTTACATGTTCTGTGTGGGTTTCAACTGGTGTCCAGTTTCCTCCCACAGTCACAAAGATGTGAAGCGATGTGGATTGGCCATGCTAAATTGACTATAGTGTCTTGGAATATGCAGACTAGGTCGATTAGCCATAGGAAATGCAGGGTTATTGGGAACTGGGTGGGATGCTCTTTGGAGAGTCAGTGTGGACTCAAAGGATCAAATGGCTTGCTTCCATGGCGTAGGGATCCTAAGTTATCTAAGAATATTATATATTTCAGTAAGGTTGCCTCTCATTCTTTTAAACTCCAACTCACATCATACACCATTAAGGTTTGCTTATTCGTTTTCATATTTATTTCAGCTTGAGCCCATGGGGCAAATTATCTAGTTTGCTAAGCAGTTGTTATTTTAAATCCAATCCAATCAATATGATTACCAGTCAAGGTTTTCCAACGATCATTGTCATAAACCCATATATATGGGAATCATTCAGTAACATGGATGATGCAAAAATGGCCATTGCAATAGTGTTGCTTTAAACTTCTTAAGTGTCATGTGCCTGTAGCAAGTCGTCCAACAAAGGAGAAAGTAATGACTGCAGATGCTGGCGAGTCAGTGTCGAAAATTGTGGCTCTAGAAAAACACAGCAGGTCAGGCAGCATCCGAGGAGCAGGAGAGTCGATGTTTCGGGCATAAACCCTTCATCAGGCTTATGCCTGAAACATTGACTTTCCTGCTCCTTGATGCTGTCTGACCTGCTGTGTTTTTTCAGTGCCACACTTTTCTACTCGTTCACCCAACCAACACTGGTGAACACAAGAGAAAGCAGAACTTTATACTTAGCCTAGAAAGTTCAACTCTTAGGGACCTGGACACAGAAGAGAAAGATGGCATGCCAGAGTAAAGAAGTGGCTTCTGATTTTCCCCTTCCTCTGCTTGATTAAAATAAAAATGGCTTGTGAACAGTCACAAAAGAAAATTAGAGAAGACAGATTGGACAAAAGCGATTGATTTTAACCGTTTAATTGAAAGAATGTAAAACCAGATCAGTTCCATTATGGACACACTGTTATCCCTTTCCCATTCCCCTAATTACGGAAATATCCAGCTGTAATATTTTTGAATCGCAAGCCATGTCGGGCCCCGTTTACAGGCTAGTTCTAATTAGCCCATAAATGAGTAACTTATTCAGTGGGGCTAATGTTCATGTCCCTACTAATTCAGCTGTACCTGTGAACAAGACAGTCGCAGATCCAAAATCACGGGTGGGTTAAAAGAGCAATAGAAGGCTTGTTGTCATCCCGTTCTGATTTTCAGGTGGACCTCAACTTATGCAGTAGAACTGGAGATCAGTGGAGGAGCTCATGAGTAAATTCAAACCAGGATCAGATTCTGTAGTGACAAACCCCAGCACTATCCCTGTCTCCGTACATATTGCAATGGCTAGTGTGCGTGATTGCTCACCACCCAGAAAGCTGCATTAAGACTTTCAGCATGCTACAATTCACCAAACCAGCCTTGACACCTTAGCATCATGCATCAGGATAATTGATTTGCGGCCAAGGTTATCTCTCATGAAGGATTCACCTTCTCAGCATCACCCCTCACTTAAAGTGTGGTTACCTCAGGTTAAACCATCATCAGTCATTTCTCTCTATCAAGAGAGCAGCCCTACAATCCAGTAGGACTATAACAATGAGATCTTTACCTCATGAACTCCGATTCTAATAAGTTATCCACAGGCAGACAGTGAGAATGTTTACAATGAGTATCAGAAGACAGTAAGAATTGAACAGTGTATAACAGCAAGAAGGAATTGAATCTTCTGACTGCCCTTCATGTCTGTCTATAACAGGGATGGTTTGTAAATATTCATTTGCGTTTAAAAGGTAGTGTGTCTCCTCAAACCCTGTTTGTGAAGTCCATTTTTAAATGATCCACATTGATGGAAACATGGTTACAAGGAAATCAAAACTGGGAATTAAATATTTGTGGGTTTATGACTTTTGAGAGGGCAGGGAGGTAGAAAAGGGAGGCAGAGTAGGTTAGAATAAGATTAAATAAGAAAGAAAGATAGCAAGGGAAAAATTATCTTGAATCAAAAAATGTAGGATCTGTATGGTTGTAGGTAAGAAATAAAAAGGGAAGAAACGACTGTTGGGAATAGCCCATGTGTCCCCTAAGAGTAACAATACATTAGACAGGCAATAAATCAGGAGATAATGAGGGCATGTAAAAATAGCAGAATGTAACCATGTGTGACTTTAATCTTCATGTAAACTGGGAAAATCGGATAGCCATAAGGAAATGATTTAGGAAGGTATTACTCTCCAGATCTATGTTTATGGATCCAACCAGAGCAATATGTAAGAGGCAAGTTTAACAAATGATGTTAGGAAAGAAAGCCCCCTTAGGAAACAATGAGCATAACGTAGTGGAATTTAACATTCAGTTTGAGTGTGAGAATATTGGGTTGTTAACAACTGTCCTAAATTTAAGAAGGGCAATTAAAAAGGAATACAGGCAGAGTGTATTAGATTGGGCTGTGAATAGAAAATAAGTTGATAAAATTGACAGATATTTAAGAAAATATTTTGTGGTTTACAACAAAGATGTACCTCAGTGAGTAAGAATGATGCTAGGAAGGTGATAAACCACGATTGACCGAGGAAACTAAGGGCAGTATTATATTGAAAGAAAACAAAAGTGTCTAACATTAATGGGAAGCCAAAGGATTAGGACAGCTTTTTTAAAAATATAATAAAATGAAGAGGGGGTTAATAAACTTGGAGGGCAATTAGCCCTCCAACAATGGACAGCAAGTGATTCTTTAAATACATAAAAAGCAAAGGAGGCCAAAGCAAATATACACTCCTTAAGGAATGAGGTTAGGGAAATAGAAATGGGGAACAAGGAAATGGCAGAGGAGTTGAGTAAATGCTTTGTATCAGTCTTCATAATAACAGCACTATCAAGGGCAAAAGAATGGAGAAAGAAATAATAACTATCACTCAATAAAAATATTGAAATGAAGACTGATAATGCCCCTGGGTCTGATGGGATACATCTTCGAGTAAAAAGTGAGGTCTGCAGATGCTGGAGATCAGAGCTGAAAATGTGTTGCTGGTTAAAGCGCAGCAGGTCAGGCAGCATCCAAGGAACAGGAAATTCGACGTTTCGGGCAAAAGCCCTTCATCAGGAATGAGGAAAGTGTGTCCTGCAGGCTAAGATAAAAGGTAGGGAGGAGGGACTTGGGGGAGGGGCCATGGAGATGTGATAGGTGGAAGGAGGTCAAGGTGAGGGTGATAGGCCGGAGTGGGGTGGGGGCGGAGAGGTCAGGAAGAAAATTGAAGGTTGGGGGGGGGCGGTGCTGAGTTCGAGGGAATCGTCTGAGACAAGGTGGGGGGAGGGGAAATGAGGAAACTGGAGAAATCTGAGTTCATCCCTTGTGGTTGGAGGGTTCCCAGACGGAAGATGAGGCGCTCTTCCTCCAACTGTCGTGTTGTTATATTCTGGCGATGGAGGAGTCCAAGGACTTGCATGTCCTTGGTGGCGTGGGAGGGAGAGTTAAAGTGTTGAACCACGGGGTGGTTGGGTTGGTTGGTCCGGGCGTCCCAGAGGTGTTCCCTGAAGCGTTCCGCAAGTAAGCGGCCTGTCTCCCCATTATAGAGGAGGCCACATCGGGTGCAGCGGATGCAATTGATGATGTGTGTGGAGGTGCAGGTGAATTTGTGGCGGATATGGAAGGATCCATTGGGGCCTTGGAGAGAGATAAGGGAGGAGGTGTGGGCGCAAGTTTTGCATTTCCTGCGGTTGCAGGGGAAGGTGCCGGGAGTGGAGGTTGGGTTGGTGGGGGGTGTGGACCTGACGAGGGAGTCACGAAGGGAGTGGTCTTTGCGGAACGCTGATAGGGGAGGGGAGGGAAATATATCCCTGGTGGTGGGGTCCGTTTGAAAGTGGCGGAAATGATGGCGGATGATATGCTGTATACGGAGGTTGGTGGGGTGGTAAGTGAGAACCAGTGGGGTTCTGTCCTGGTGGCGGTTGGGGGGGCGGGGCTCAAGGGCGGAGGAGCGGGAAGTGGAGGAGATGTGGTGGAGGGCATCATCGATCACGTCTTGGGGGAATCTGCAGTCTTTGAAGAAGGAGGCCACCTGGGCTGTACAGTATTGGAACTGGTCCTCCTGGGAGCAGCTGCGGCGGAGACGAAGGAATTGGGAATATGGGATGGCGTTTTTACAGGGGGCAGGGTGGGAGGAGGTGTAGTCCAGGTAGCTGTGGGAGTCAGTGGTTTAAAGTAGATGTCTGTGCTGATTCGGTCGCCCGAGATAGAAATGGAAAGGTCTAGGAAGGGGAGGGAGGAGTTTGAGACAGTCCAGGTGAATTTGAGGTCGGGATGGAAGGTGTTGGTAAAGTTGATGAACTGTTCAACCTCCTCGTGGGAGCACGAGGCAGTGCTGATACAGTCATCGATGTAGCGGAGGAAAAGGTGGGGGGTGGTGCCAGTGTAGTTGCGGAAGATGGACTGTTCCACATATCCTACGAAGAGACAGGCATAGCTGGGGCCCATGCGGGTGCCCATGGCAACTCCTTTAGTTTGGAGGAAGTGGTAGGATTGGAAAGAGAAGTTGTTCAGAGTGAGGACCAGTTCAGTCAGTCGGAGGAGGGTGTCAGTGGAAAGGTACTGGTTGGTGCGGCGGGAAAGTTAGAAGCGGAGGGCTTTGAGTCCTTCGTGATGGAGGATGGAGGTGTACAGGGACTGGATGTCCATCGTGAAGATAAGGCGTTGGGGACCGGGGAAGCGAAAATCATGGAGGAGGTGGAGGGCGTGGGTGGTGTCCCGAACGTAGGTGGGGAGTTCTTGGACTAAGGGGGACAGAACCGTGTCGAGGTACGCGGAGATGCGTTCGGTGGGGCAGAGGCAGGCTGAGACAATGGGTAGGCCGGGCAGTCAGGTTTGTGGATTTTGGGCAGAAGGTAGAAACGGGCGGTGCGGGGTTGTGGGACTATGAAGTTGGAGGCGGTGGATGACTCCCACAGCTACCTGGACTACACCTCCTCCCACCCTGCCCCCTGTAAAAATGCCATCCCATATTCCCAATTCCTTCGTCTCTGCCGCATCTGCTCCCAGGAGGACCAGTTCCAATACCGTACAGCCCAGATGGCCTCCTTCTTCAAAGACCGCAGATTCCCCCAAGACGTGAACGACGATGCCCTCCACCACATCTCCTCCACTTCCCGCTCCTCCGTCCTTGAGCCCCGCCCCTCCAACCGCCACCAGGACAGAACCCCACTGGTTCTCACTTACCACCCCACCAACCTCCGTATACAGCGTATCATCTGCCATCATTTCCGCCACCTCCAAACGGACCCCACCACCAGGGATATATTTCCCTCCCCTCCCCTATCAGCGTTCCGCAAAGACCACTCCCTTCGTGACTCCCTCATCAGGTCCACACCCCCCACCAACCCAACCTCCACTCCCGGCACCTTCCCCTGCAAGCGCAGGAAATGCAAAACTTGCGCCCACACCTCCTCCCTTACCTCTCTCCAAGGCCCCAATGGATCCTTCCATATCCGCCACAAATTCACCTGCACCTCCACACACATCATTAATTGCATCCGCTGCACCCGATGTGGCCTCCCCTGTATTGGGGAGACAGGCCGCTTACTTGCGGAACGCTTCAGGGAACACCTCTGGGACGCCCGGACCAACCAACCCAACCACCCCGTGGTTCAACACTTTAACTCTCCCTCCCACTCCACCAAGGACATGCAAGTCCTTGGACTCCTCCATCGCCAGAACATAACAACAGAACGGTTGGAGGAAGAGCGCCTCATCTTCCGCCTGGGAACCCTCCAGCCACAAGGGATGAACTCAGATTTCTCCAGTTTCCTCATTTCCCCTCCCCCCACCTTGTCTCAGTCGATTCCCTCGAACTCAGCACCACCCCCCCCCCCCCCCCCCACCAACCTTCAATTTTCTTCCTGACCTCTCCGCCCCCAAACCACTCCGGCCTATCACCCTCACCTTGACCTCCTTCCACCTATCACACCTCCATCGCCCCTCCCCCAAGTCCCTCCTCCCTACCTTTTATCTTAGCCTGCTGGACACACGTTCCTCATTCCTGATGAAGGGCTTTTGCCCGAAATGTCGAATTTCCTGTTCCTTGGATACTGCCTGACCTGCTGCGCTTTAACCAGCAACACATTTTCAGCCCTGATGGGATACATTCTGGG
This sequence comes from Hemiscyllium ocellatum, assembly GCF_020745735.1. Taxonomy (NCBI): domain Eukaryota; kingdom Metazoa; phylum Chordata; class Chondrichthyes; order Orectolobiformes; family Hemiscylliidae; genus Hemiscyllium; species Hemiscyllium ocellatum. The sequence goes on along the minus strand of NC_083417.1, from coordinate 17,508,121 downwards.
ATACTAAAGGAAATGTCTACAAAGATATTGGTGGAATGATTGTAATCTTCCAAGAATCCTGAGATTCTGGAAAAGTCACAGATGATTTGGAAATTGCCAATGTAACACCTTTATTCACAAATGGAAGAAGACAACAAGCAGGCAACTATAGGCCCATTAGCTTAACATCTGTTATTAGGAAAATATTAAAGTGTATTCAAAAGAATATAATTGCAGAAGCATTTAGGAATACACAATATAATCGAACAGAATTGGGACTGAGGTAATCATTGTATAAAGGGGGAACGTTCCTTAAAATGGAGTGCATTTTTATGCTAACACATAGATGGTCCTACCAGTGCATTGCTGGACTTAATTCTGAGGAATGAAGCAGGCATGTGTTTGGGATGAGAGTGTGGGACCATTTTAGTGATAGTGACCACAAGACCAAAAGTTTTAAGTTTGTTATGGAAAAGGTGAAAGATGGTCTACAAAAAAAGGTTTTGGTTTGGGGTAACCCAGATGTTATTTAAATAAGGCAGGATCTTGCCAAAATAGACTGGGAATATCTACTTGAGGATAAATCTACAGCAGAACATTGGGAGCCATTCAGAAAGGTATTGTGGTGAGTGCAGGCCCAATACGTTCCCTTTAGGGTGAAATGGAAAAGAGAGATATATAACACACGTTTGAGAGGAATATACAAAATGCAGAGGGAACTCAAGAAAACAACTAGGAGAGCAAAGAAAGGGAATGAGAAAAATACCTGTGGGCAATTTGGGGGAGAATCCTAAAATATTCCAAATGTATATTAAGAAGAAGAGAACAACCAGGAAAACAGTGAGGCCCATTAGGGACCAATCTGTACATGAAGCCAGTGGACATTGGTGGAGTGTTAAGTGAATGTTTCACATCTGTCTTTACTCAGGTACAGAGTACAGAAGATGGATTGTGAAGTTCTTGAGCAGATTGATATAAAATGTGAGATAGTATGGGAGGTTCAAGCAGATTTAAAAGTGTACAATTCCCAGGACAAGATGAGCTGTATCCCTGACTGTTGTGGGATATGTGAGAGGAATTTTTTAAAATGTCGCTGACCATACAGAGGTGCCAGAGGGCTGGAGGATAGCTACTGTTGTTCCACTTCACAAGAAGGGTGGTAGAGGTGGACCAGGGAACTATAGACCAGTGAGTCTAACATCAGTGGTGGGAAATCTTTTGGAGAAAATAGGGAAGGAGAAAATCCATCTCCATTTACAGAGGCAAGATTTGATCAGAAGTAGTCAGCATGGCTTTATTAAAGAGTGTCATGCCTCACAAGTCTGGTGGAATTTTTTGAGGAGGTGACCTAGTGTTTGGATGAGGGTAAGGCAGTTAATGTCGTTGATATGGATTTCAGCAAGGTCTTTGAAATGTTCCACATGGGACACTGGTAAAGAAAGTAAAAACTCATGGGAGCCAGGGTAACTTGGTAAGATGGATCTAAAATTGGCATGGTGATAGATGACAGAGAGTGGTGGTAGAAGGCTGTTTATGTGACTGGAACCTGGTGTGCAGTGGCAGACCCCACAGGGTTCAGTGCTCAGTCCCTTTTTTTGTGAAATTCACAAATGATATGTTTGCAAATGTGAGAGGGATGATAAGTAAGTTTGTGGATGACACAAAGGTTGGCTTTGTAGCAGATGGAATCTAACCCTAATAAATGGGAGGTGATGCAGTTTGGAAGAAGGAAGCTTCAAGGAACAAAGGGATCTTGGGATATTTGTTCTGAAGGTGGCGGTACAGGTATGTAGGATAGTTAAGAAGGCATATGAGACACTTGCAGTTATTAGTTACGGCATAGATTATACAGTAGGAAAGTCATGTTGGAGCTGTACAGAACTTCAGTTCGGCCACAACAGAAGTATTGTGTGCAGTTCTGGGTTACAACACTATAGGAAGGATGTGATTGCACTGGAGAAGATTCACAGGATGTTGCCTGGGATGGAGCAGGTTAGTCATGAAAAGATTCCTGAAGAAGGCTTATGCCCGAAACATCGAGTCTCCTGCTCCTTGGATGCTGCCTGGCCTGCTGCACTTTTCCAGCAACACATGTTTCAGCTCTGATCTCCAGCATCTGCAGTCCTCACTTTCTCCTAGTCATGCAAAGAGGCTGATTAAGCTCAGGTTGTTTTCTTTGGTGTACAGAAGGTTGAGGGTGTGATTATGAGGGACAGGGAGAAGTTCAATAAAAAGCAGTTGTTTCCCTTGGTTGAAGGGTCAATAATAAAGAGAGATCATTTTAAAGTGGAAGACAGGAAGTTTTGAGGGGATTTGAGGAAAATCATTTTCACTCAGAGGGTGGTGAGTGTAGGAATGTGTTGTCTTGGATGGTAGTTGAGGCAGGAAACCTCAAACTTGGAAAAGTACTTGGATGAGCACTTGAAGTATGTAACATTCAAGGCTATTGGCCTACAGCAGGAAAGTAGGACTTGTGTACATAGTAGCATATTTTTGTCAGTGCAGATTTGATGGGCTAAAGGGCCTCTTCCACAGTGTATGATTCTGTGATTCTGTGATTAGAGAGTCAGTATGGCTCCATGACAAATTCAATGGGATTCTTTGAATAAGTAACAAACAAGATAGATAAAGGCGAACAAGTAGATGTAGTATATCTGCATTTTCAAAAAGCATTCAATAAGATCCTGAACATAAGGCTACTGAAACAAATAAGAGCCCATGTCTTGAGGGCAATATGTGAATATAGATAGAGTTTTGGCTAACTATTAGAAGACAGAGAGTTGGAATAAAGAGGCCATTTTCAGGATGACAATGTGTAATGAGAAGAAAGCCACAGGGACTTGGCATGGTGGGTGTCACAGTGATTAGCACTGCTGTCTCACAGCTCAGGGACCCAGGTTCGATTCCAGCCTTGGTGATTGTCTGTGTGGAGGTGCACATTCTCCCAATGTCTGCTTGGGTTTCCTCTGGGTGCTCCAGTTTCCTCCCACACTCCAAACATGTTCAGGTTAGGTAGATTGGCCATGGGAAATTACCCACAGAGTCCAGGGATGTGCAGGCTAAGTGGATTAGCCATGGAAAATGAACAATTACAGGTATAGGGTGGGGAAGTGGGTCTGGGTGGGATGATCTTCAGAGGGTTTGTGTGAACCTGATGGGCCAAATGGCCTGCTTCCACACTGTAGTGATTCTACGTTTCCGTGACAAGGGTTTGAATCTGGCCACAGCCGGATTCAATAAAAGTCTGGAATTAAGAGTCTAATGATGACCATAAATCCACCATCAATTGTCAAGAAAAACCCACCTGGTTCACTAATGTTCTTTAGGAAAATAAACTGTCATTCTTACCTGGTCTGGCCCACATGTAAGTCCAGATCCACAGTAATGTGATTGACCCTTAACTGCCCTCTGAACAATTAGGGTGGGGCAATAAATCCTGGCATAGCCAGCATTGCTCACATCATGTGAATGAATAAAAAAAAACTGCAGAGGAAGTTCCAGAGAGTCAAAGTCAAACTTTCTTTGGATTTTAATAGATTTGACAAAAGACTTAACAATAATTACATTAATTCTATCTTTAATTGATCCTAATTCAAATTCCGTAATCACAATTTTTCAGTAATCAGGAGAGATCATTCATGGTAATATTCTGGAAACAACACTGTTCTGTAAAATCCTACTCTGTCAAGAATTTTTTTTTGGTCTTAGAGTAAAGTAAAAGCTGCCAAAACTTCTTCAAAGCTGACTGTGCTCTTGTTCCATATTTTAGTCTTTTTATTATGTCTTTTGAAAAAATTTATTTATTCACTTGTGCAACAAGGACATCGCTGGCTGGCTAACCTTTATTGCTCATCACTAGTTGCCATTGAGAACTTGGGGGTGAGCTGTCTTCTTAAATTGTTGCAGTCCATATGCTACGAGTAGGCCCATAATACTGTTATGGAGGGAATTCCAGGATTTTGCCCAAGTGACAGTGAAGGAATGGTGATATATTTCCAAGTCAGGAGGGCAAGTGGCTTGGAGGGAACCTTGCAGATGGTGGTGGCCCCATGTATCTGCTGCCCTTGTCATTCCAGATGGACATGGCTGTGGAGTTGGAAAGTGCTGTCTAAGGATCGTTAGTGAATTTCTGCAGTGCCTATTGTGGATGCTACTGAATGTTGGGGATGGAGGGAATGGTTATTTGTGTGTGTAGTGCCAATTAAGCAGGCTTATTTGGCATGGATGGTGTCAAGCTTCTTGAGTGTTGTTGGAGCTACAGTTATCTATGCCAGTGGGGAGTATTCCGTCACACTCCTGATTTGTGCCTTTTCGATGGTGGACAGACTTTGGGGGTCAGGAGGTGAGTTGCTCACTGCAGTATTCTGAGCCTCTGACTTGCTCTTGTAGTCAGTCATTGTGTTTATGTGGCGAGTCCAGTTGAGTTTCAATAATAATCCCAGGATATTGATAATGGAGGATTCAATGATGGCAACACCATTGAACGGGTAAAAAATGAGGTCTGCAGATGCTGGAGATCACAGCTGAAAATGTGTTGCTGGTTAAAGCACAGCAGGTTAGGCAGCATCCAAGGAATAGGAAATTCGACATTTCGGGCATAAACCCTTCAGAAGGGCTCATGCCCGAAACGTCAAATTTCCTATTCCTTGGATGCTGCCTAACCTGCTGTGCTTTAACCAGCAACACATTTTCAGCTGTCAACACCATTGAACGTCAAGGGACAGTGGTTAAATTGACTCTTACTGGAGATGGTCATTTTCTGGCATTAGTCTGGCGCATATGTCACTTGCCACTTGTCAGTCGAAGCATGGATATCATCCAGATTTTGTTGCATTTGAACGTGGACTGCTTCTGTATCTGAGGAGTCATGAATGGTGCTGAACATTATGCAGTCATCAGTTACAGAGAGTTGTGAACTCAGCCCAGTCCATCATAACAACCAGTTTCCTTCCATTGACTCAGTTGATATTTCCCACTGCGTTGAGAAAAGTAGCAAATATAATCAAAGACCCCTCCCACCCCGGTTATACGTTCTTCCACCCTCTTTCATTGGGCAGATGTTACAAAAGCTTGAAAACAACAGATTCAAGAACAGCTTCTTCCCTGCTGTAATCAGCCTTGTAAACTGACCTCTCATATATGAGAGTTGATCTTTCTCTGCACCCTCCCCGTAACTATAATAATATATTCTGCACTCTGGTCTATTCCTCTGAAGCAAGGTATGATTTTTCTGGATAGCATGCAAAATAATACATTTCACTGAAACTCAGTACATGTTTTGATTTGATTTACTATTGTCACATGTACTACATAAATTGAAAAGTTTTGTTTTGCATGCTAATCAGACAAATTATACCTCAGAAGTGACAATAACACATCAAATCAAAATGTCCCCACTTTTAACCTTATGTTAAAGGGAAGGTCATTAGTGAAGCAACTGAAGATGGTTGGGCCGAGTGCACTACCCTGTGGAACTCTTGCGGAGTATCCTGGAGCTGAGATGATTGACCTCCAACAACAACAACCATCAAGCTATGTGCCAGGTATGGGTAACCAGGCAGAGTTCTCCCCAGATTCATATTGATTTTAATTTTGCTATGGTTCCTTGACACCATACTTGGTTGAACGCAGCCTTGATGTTTAATTGTCTGCCACCAGTCACGACTGGATGTGGCTGGACTGCAGAACATAGATCTGATCCATTGGTTGAGGGATTGCTTAGTGGTGTCCATCACTTGCTGCTTAGGCTGCTTGCCTCACAGGTTGCCCTGTTTGGTAGCTTCACCAGTTTGATACTTTAGATATGCCTAGTGCTGCTCCTGGCATGCCCTCCTGCACTGTCCTTTAAATCAGGGTTGATCCCCTGCTTGATAATAATGGTTGAGTAGGGGAAATGCCAGCCCATGAGGTTGCAGATTATGTTGGAGTACAATTTGCTACTGTTGATAGCCCACAGCAACTTATGGATGCGCAGTCTTGAGTTGCTAGATCTAAAAGTCTGTCCCTTTGAGCACAGTGATAATGACATGGTGATGGAGGGTATTTTCACTGCAAAGGAGGAACATTGTCTTCACAAGGACTGTGTGGTTGTCCCTCTTACAGATACCATCGTGGACATTTGCATCTGCAGGCGAAAGTGAGGACTGCATCTACAGGTTGATTGGAAAGGAAGAGGTCAAGCATGTTTTTGGAGAAAGTGACGACTGCAGATGCTGGAGATCAGAGTCAAGAGTGTGGTGCTGGAAAAGCACAGCAGGTCAGGCAGCATCTGAGGAGCAGGAGAATCATCATTTTGCGCAAAAGCCCTTCATCAGCAATATCACTCGTGGCTACTGTGTCACAAGCTCTGCTGGATCTGTCCTGCTAGTGGGGCAGGACATAACCAGGGATAGTGGTGGGGGTGTCTGGGGCATTGTCTGTAAGGTATAATTCCATCAGGCTGTTGACTACATCAGGCTGTCGCTTGACAGTCTGTGAGACAGCTCTCCCATTTTTGGCATGAGCCCCCAGATGTTCGTAAGGACTTTTCAGGATCGACAGGACTGTTTCTGCTATTGTCTTTTCAGGTACCTAGCCCATCTGGTTTAATATCTTTCCTGAGACTTCATAATGATTTATTCAACTGAGTAGCTTGCTAGACCATTTCAGAAGGCAGTTGAGAGTCAACCACATTACTATAAATCTGGAGTCACGTGGGCAGACCAGGTCAGGGTGGTAGATTTCCTTCCCTGAAAGACATTAGTGAACCAGACAGCTTTTACTGACAATTGACAATGGTTTCATGGTCATCAATCAATTCTTACTTGCACATATTTTTATTGAGTTCAAATTCCACCACCTACCATGAAAGGATTCAAACCCTGGTCCCCAGAATATTGCCTGGGTCTCTGAATTAACAGTCCAGCGATAATACCATTAGGCTGTCACTTCCCCTAACTCTTTTGCTGAGTTTCTGGATTAATGGCTGAGCAATAATACCATTCAACCATTGCCTCCCCAGATGTAACTAGTCAAATAGCTATAGGTCCTAATGAATACAACAACAAAATCTCTTGTTCATCTTGAGATTTAGGATCTAATTGTGAAGGAATTCTATCCCTTGAGAATTGTTTTCACCCCAATTGTCAATATGGTGCTCAAGTGGCCTCATCTCTGATATTAAATTCCTGAGATAGTATCATTTCATAAAATCAGAATTCCCACAGTGTGAAAGCAGGCCATTCAGCCCATCAAGTCCTCACTGATACTCCAAAGAGCATTTCAACCAGCCCCTCTCTCTGCAACCCTTCATTTTCCATGACTAACCCACCATCCCTGGACAGTTTGGGCAATTTAGCATGACCAATCCACCTAACCTGCACATCTTTGGACTATGGGAGGAAACCAGAGCGCACGGAGAAAACCCACATGGACACGGGGAGAATGAGCAAACTCCACACAGACGTTCCCGGGGTGGAATCAAATACGGGCCCCTGATGTTGTGAGGCAGCAGTGCTAACCACTGAGCCATCATGTTTCCCCATTTTTCCTGCCATTTTCTCCTTAAAGTAGTTATGTAGTCTTCTTACCTCCTGACTATTTTAAATACTATCGTACAGTATCTGAATATTGCATTAGACTTGGTTTTAAAGTTTTTAATCGTGCCATTAGTTAATGTTGTTTTTATCTCTTCTTTTGGAAGACATTTACTTCCTTAAACAGCAATGCTATTTTTAAAATTTTTACAAGCTATTAAACTGTGATTTTGTTTCCTTCATGTAATGCTTTCAATTATGTATTGGCACAATGTTTTGTTATTTTCTTACAATAGACCTTTAAAGTCTGTTGAATACCAATGCTGTTAGAAATTTTGGAGAAGATGTGTAGCTCAGGTTGAGAACCAAGTTGTCTGTTCACTCGCTGAGCTGATGGCTTTGTTCAGACGTTACCAAGTATGGTGATGAAATGTCTAAACACACCCCACCAGCTCAGCAAGCAAACAGACAACCTACCAATGCTGCATCTCTGTGCTGCTTGCTGAGGCATCTTTCTGTCTTTTGTGGTCAAAGTAATAGTTTGCTACTTTCTACTCAAAATGGACATTTTCCAAACTTCTGCAGCTGAAAGGAATGTTACAAACTCTTGCACGGGACAAAATGGTCACTTCCCCACTTTTCATAATCTAAAACACAATGTGCACCCTCTTTCACAATTTTCCGATAAAGTTTTATGGTTGTGAGTTGGATAAATCTTCTGAAACCTCTGTTTGGATTATTAATCTCCAGTTCTATCACAATTTAAAGGTCTTTTAACAATCTCTTCCTCTTAGACACTGTCTTATTTATCTCCTGAATCGTCTTTTCATTGCAATTAATCTGCCCCGTGATATTCCTGAGGATGCAGCCTTGTTAAATATTGAATCGATGGCCTTTGACTTCCTTAAGATAGGAGTGCCCTTGTGCTGGCAGCAAGGCCCATTATGAATGGCCAGCTCTCTTTTCTTAACTGTGAAGTTTTCCCAGTCTGGTGTATATTACTGTTAACTTACTATCATTCCCCTGGTATAACAGGGATTTTTAATTTTACTTACAAAGCTCCAAAACAGCTACTTCCCAACTAAATGTTAAATTGAGACTGTCCCTAGAATCTTCCCTGAGAACTCTGCTGTTTTTAGAAGTTGTCTTAAAAAGCTACAGTTTACTCAAAATTGTCAACCTGGCTTGTAGAGTGGCACACTTGCATGTACTTGAAACTACATCTATTCATACATATGACCCTGTTCTTTACAGATGTAATGAGCAGAAGAACATAGAAAATAAGAGCAGGAGTTGGCCATTCAATCCTTCAAACTTGCTCCACCATTCAATATGATCATGGCTGCTCAGCCAACTCAGCATCCTGTTCTCTCTTTCTCCCCATACTCTTTGATTCCTTTAACTCTAAAAACTATATCTAGCACTTGCAAACATTCAATGTTTTGACCTCAACCACATCTCATGGTAAAGAATTCCACAGGCTCATCAGTCTCTGGGTAAAGAGATTTCACCTCATCTCAGTCCTCAATGACCTACCCTGTATCCTTAAACTATGACAGCTAGTTCCAGACTCCCTGGCTCTTGGGACTATCCTTCCTATGTTTACACTGTTACATGTACACATACTCTGCCTCTTTCAACTCAACAGAATAGCTGGCACTTGTTCATTTCTCAAGGCAATGCCCTGACCTATCAGTCAACCTGTTTTGTTTAAAACATAAACAAAGCCTGGCAGTTAACTGTCAATCAGCATTAATGTGTGCATTCCCCACATTATTACTTTGACCACAAAAGCCTCTAACAATCAGCCAATAACTAATCAGCACTCTCCTGTACATGCATTATAAAGGTTGGTTTTCCCCTTAAATTGATATCCTAACAAAATGTCCTGTTGAGTGCAAGACAAAAAGCTGCGGCAATATGCGAATTTTTCACATGACAGATTCTACCTTAGTGCTTGATAGGAGTAGTACAAACTATATGAGCTAGTTAGATATAATAATGAAGACTATCACAAGTCAATAATGATACATTTGGCTCCATCAGAATTTTGAGCAAGTTCCACATTTCCCCATCTATTACTGAATGGGAACATCAAATTAGGTGGACCTTAACTCATTCTTCAACATTAAGCCTTTCAGAACCATAACATTATACATCAATGCTGAACTGAAATAAAGGAGGGATTAACAAAGCCAGACAAAAGCTTAGTGAGGTTGCACAGATGGCTTGGGTTATCACTACTAAAAGCATGTTTAGATCAATCAAGTAGTGGTCAGCCTTGGCAGAAAACTGAATTCTCACTTGAATAGCATTGCACTTAATATATATTTTTATTTATATATGGCTGTACGTCTACTCTAAGCATCAATGTGTGACAGGTTGAGAAACTATAATGAGTAACTACAGCAAATAAAGATATTTGAAAATGATAAAAGATTTGAAATACTGTATTACATGAAACCAATAAGATTTTTTCAAAGCTGTTGACCCATGACATTCTAACAGGTAATATATCATTCTCGCAGGATTTGGAATAATTATTCATATTAAAATAGTATAGTTAAAAATTATTATTGTTTTATATTTTAATAACACTGAGTAATTTCAGTGAAATTTGGACAACTACACCACCAGTCTAACAAAAAGCAGCCAACGGAAGTCGATTACAAAGGCAAAGTGTAAATGAATTTCTGTTCTTCTTCTCAATCAAATGCACAAATATGCCTGAGCATTTTGCATAAAGGGATTTTTCTCCATTGCACGTGTTATATCAGTGTCTTGCTTATAAAAAAGGATTGTAAACGTTAAAAAACTTAAAGAGAAATGGAAATAATTGGATCATTCAACACCTAAAACAGAAGCAGAAATAACCAATTCTGAGGAAGGGTCACTGGGCCTGAAATGTTAACACTAATTTCTCTCCACGGACGTTGCCAGACTTGTTGAGCTTTTCCAGAAATTTCTGTGCTTGTTTGTTTGTGAGCACAAATAACTGATTTGATTGAGGTGTTTTATCAATTCTGATAAAGTGTTATATCAAAGCATAACATATTATACTCTTTCAGACACTGATTGACATTTATAACCTTGCTTAATTTTAATCCAATATGGTATGATAAATTGATAGATTAAGATAAAGTAAATTGAGAAGGAGTTCACAAAGAGCATAAGCATCAACATAAACCAATTGCTGAACCACGCGGCCAGAATCTGTATTATAAAGTTTATGCCATTTTATCATTTTGTTTGGTTTTATTGTGTATTAATGCCCTAGAGCAAACAGAAAATGATATTTAGCCACTAAGTGCACCAAAAGTTACAGTATTCAGCACATTAGAAGTCGCAGATAAATGCGTTTTAATATGAGATTCTTTTCTTGCCCAACAACAATGTCATTTGTGACTATTATTATTTCAGCTTACAGCATTCTAAACTGTGCTAGAGGAATTTTATTTTGAGGAAGTGGTTTAAGAACTAAAATACCGTACTTTCTCCTTTGTTCTGAAATGTCCAAAGCTTAATTAACCCTTGGATTTTCTTTTGCTCACTGTCAACAAAGCTGTATATGCAAGGAAGTAAATGTTGAAAAACAAATTAAACGTTAACATGAATGAGAGTGATCTTTGGCACAGCTTTGCAATAATATCGGGTTGTTTGCATGTTTCCAATTTCACAGTTACTACTACTGCAGCTGCTCCTTGCAGCTATTCCTGTCAGGAGAGCTGCTGTTTTAGTATGCCATGTTTTATCTGTCTTGCGCCATCCTCACACATCCATTATAGCTGGGCATTAAGGAATTTCTAACCGTTATGATTACTCAACATTATCTGCTGAACGGAATCTGCCTTGAGTATTCAAAAAGGAGATGGTTAACACAGCCATAGTTTTGTGGAGAAAGGCAATTATAGATATCAAAGTAAATGTGCTTTTCTATAAAATCATCTGTGATTAAAAAGACTGGAAAATATAAGCAGGGCCCTGAAACCATATGAAGTAACATAAATAGGCATTCCATTAAATGTTTAATTACACATTTATTTCTCTCACACTGAAGACTACACTTGGCAGAGAATCAGTATAATTCCGTTGGAATGAAATGACATGAGGATGTACACCTACAGAATATCTATAAAGGGAACGCACCACTGGGGATTAAAATATTACAACTTTCCAGTCCTTCATTTTCAGACATTATTAGTCATCATGTGACATTTTGAGAAATGTAAGAAGGGATTGGAAGATTTTATTTCCAAACCAAAGACTTATTGGAAGGCTTTAGGGATGCTTGATATTACCTAATTGTCATAAAAACTGATTCATTTTCTTGATTCATAGCTTTCGGATATTGTGCCAAGTGTAGCATTTGTTGGGGTAATTATAATATAAGGGGTTATGTCTGACTTTAGTATGTTAAAGAGACCATCACTAGGACTGAAGCATATGATCTTGCTGTCTCCCACACCTTTTTGGCATAATTAAGCTAACGTAGAATGCTTCTTACATAGATTTACAGACTCTACACAGTTTTTAGCAGCACAATGATATCAAGGATATTGCAGTAATATGCTCAGTTTGTATGCTCATGCCCTTGTAACGATGGTGGTGAGGCATCTTTTTAATAACTGTGAGACTTGTTAGGTCACTTCTGATAGTTTTGACTACCTAACACTTTTCACCAAAGGCCAAGTCACATTTAGGGCAACCCAGTAAAGATTACAGATTTCTTTCCCGAAAGGGCATAAGGCAACAGATGGATTTCTGCAACAACTCAAACATTTTACGGTCATAGAGTCAGAGAGTCATAGAGATGTACAGCATGGAAGCACACCCTTCGATCCAAATCGTCCATGGTAACCAGGTATCCCAACCCAATCTAGTCCCACCTGCTGGAACCTGGCCCATATCCCTCCAAACCCTTCCTATTCATGTACCCATCCAAATGCCTTTTAAATGTTGCAATTGTACCAGCCTCCACCATATCCCCCGGCAGCTCATTCCATTCACATATCACCCTCTGCGTGAAAAAGTTGCCTCTTTGGTCTCTTTTATATCTTTCCTCTCTCACCCTAAACCTATGCCCTCTAGTTCTGGACTCCTCCACTCCAGAAAAAAGACTTGTCTATTTATCCTATCCAAGCCCCTCATTATTTTGTAAACCTCTATAAGGTCACCCCTCAGCCTCCGATGCTCCAGGGAAAACAACCCCAGCCTTTTCAACCTCTCACTATAGCTCAAATCCACCTCTGGAGGTGCTCAAATCCTGGCAACATTCTTGTAAATCTTTTCTGAACCCTTTCAAGTTTCACAACATCTTTCCAATAGGAAGGAGACCAGAATTGCATGCAAAATTCCAACAGTGGCCTAACCAATGTCCCGTATAGCCGCAATATGACCTCCCAACTCCTGTACTCAATACTCTGACCAATAAAAGAAATGATTTGGAGATGACGGTGTTGGACTGGGGTGTACATTCACTAAAAGAAAGCATACCAAATGCCTTCTTCACTATCCTATCTACCTGCAACTCCACTTTCAAGGAGCTATGAACCTGCACTCCAAGGTCTCTTTGTTCAACAACACACTCTACGACCTTACCATTAAGTGTATAAGTCCTACTAAGATTTGCTTTCCCAAAATGCAGCACCTTGCATTTATCTGAATTAAACTTCATCTGCCACTTCTCAGCCCATTGACCCATCTGATCAAAATCCTGTTGTAATCTGAGGTAATCTTCTTCTCCATCCGCTACACCTCCAATTTTGGTGTCATCAGTAAATTTACTAACTGTACTTCTTATGCTCGCATCCAAATCATTTATGTAAATGACAAAAAAAGACCCAGCACCGAACCTTGTGACTCTCCACTGGTCACAGACCTCCAATCTGAAAACAACCCTCCACCACCACCCTCTGTCTTCTACCTTTGAGCCAGTTCTGTATCGAAATGGCTAGTTCTCCCTGTATTCCATGAGATCTAACCTTGCCAATCAGTCTCCCATGGGGAACCTTGTTGAATGCCTTGCTGAAGTCCATATAGATCACATCTACCGCTCTACCCTCATCAATCCTCTTTGTTACTTCTTCAAAAACTCAATCAAGTTTGTGAAACATGATTTCCCATGCACAAAGCCAGTTGACTATCCCTAATCAGTCCTTGCCTTTCCAAATACATGTACATCCTGTCCCTCAGGATTCCCTCCAACAACTTGACCACTACCGATGTCAGGTTCACTGGTCTATAGTTCCCTGGCTTGTCCTTACTACCTTTCTTAAAGAGTGGCACCACGTTAGCCAACCTCCAATCTTCCAGCATCCCACCTGTGACTATCGATGATACAAATATCTCAGCAGGAGGCCCAGCAATCACTTCTCTCACTTCCCACAGAGTTCTAGGGTAAACCTGATCAGGTCCTGGGGACTTATTCATCTTTATGCATTTTAAGACATCCAGCACTGCCTCCTCTGTAATATGGACATTTTGGAAAGCTTCACTATTAATTTTGCTACTTTCTATATCTTTCATTTCCTTTTCCACAGTAAATATTCGTTTAGTATCTCCCCCATTTTCTGCAGCTCCACAGAAAGGCTGCCTTGCTGATCTTTGAGGGGCCCTATTCTCTCCCTAGTTATCCTTTTGTCCTTAATGTATTTGTAAAAACCCTTCGGATTCTCCTTAACTCAGTTTGCCAAAGCCATTTCATGTACCCTTTTTGTCCTCCTGATTTTCATCTTAAGTATACTCCTACTACCTTTATACTCTTCTAAGGATTCACTCGATCTATCATGTCTGTACCTTACATATGCTTCCTTATTTTTCTTAACCAAACCCTCAATTTCTTTAGTCATCCAGCATTCCATATACCTTCCAGCCTTTCCTTTCACCCTAACAGGAATATACTTTCTCTGGATTCTCGTTATCTCATTTCTGAAGGCTTATCCCATTTTCCAGCCACCCCTTTACCTGCGAACATCTGCCCCAATCAGCTTTTGAAAGTTCTTGCCTAATACCATCAAAACTGGCCTTTCTCCATTAGTTTTTTTATTCCCGATTGACTGATTTAAATCCAACTTTACCCGTTGCCATGATGAAATTTGAACTCGTGTCACAAGAAGGAATTTGTCCAGTCTGCTGCAATGCAATATCGAAGTCATGATTTTATCATAAGCCTTTCGCAGGACTTAGGGTTTGCTGTATGCATGGAAATAACAATGACAAAGCAAAATAGGCTGGACATATCATACCAGCTCTGCTTCATTTGTAACAGTGGAGTCTAATCCAACCAAATGCTCCTCATTAAAGGATTTCACAGGAATTTATTCATAAGCAAGTGGCATGTAGATTGTTGTCAAGATTTGTTTTTAAAGGATTTACATTTGTCAATATATTCCAATGATCATTAAGAATTGTGCCTACGGGCACCCATATGCTAACAATAATGTTCCTATAAACCTTCTTTGCTGTTAGGATATACAGGGATTTTCTATATCTCTGAACAAATGGCTGCTTGACCCAATATTAGATTATCCTTTTAAATAGTGCTTTGTGAATTTTGGTTAACTTTGTATGTCTTATGTTTATTCCTTTTAATATAACAGTAACTCTGTTAAAGTCAATTTGCTGTATTTAGGTGTTACTTAAAGGCATGTGTTCTGGATTGTGAAACACTAGTGGCACTAAAATGTGTAGGTTTAATCAAATTAGTTCAAAATCTGAACTTAGACACTGGTGTATATTATGTAATACTTGGTGCAAATACTAAAAACTGAAATCTGAATGTGCAACCAACCGATAACATAGAATACTGAAAGAGTGGAAGCAAGTCATTCAGCCCATTAAGTTTACACCGACCCTCTGAAGAGCAACCACCCAGACTCACTCTCCTATCTTATCCCTGTAACCCTGCACTTCACATGGCTACTCCACCTCGCCAGCATATATTTCGACAATATGGACAATTTAGCATGGCCAATCCACTAAACCTACATATCTTTGAACTGTGGGAGGAAACCCATGCAGCCACAAAGAGCATGTGCAAACTCCACAGATTCAGTTGCCTGAAGGTGGAATTGAACCCGTGTCCCTGGTGCTGTGAGGCAGGAGGCCAATGAGCCAACTGTGCGACCCAAATCAAATTTGCCTGAAATTAAATACATGAGATGATTTTCAGTTGATTCTTTCTGTGCACACCAATCAACAACTCAAAAAAAAGACAAATCTTTCAAGTTTAATAACTTACCATCATGTGCAATGTTCAGGTTCAGTAGAGAATGATTATTATTTATTGAGGGTGAAACTTGAGTTCATAATTTAGGCTGATGCTTCAAGTACAGAATTTAAGAATGAGACATAAATTCAAGGATATATCTTTTCTCTGAAATGAATACAAAATATTACTTAACACTATTCAAAGAGAAACAGAGATGTGCTGATTAGTGTCCTATGCAACAATTATCCCTTTATTAACATTAATTGTACAAATGATCCATTAGTTACTTCATTGTTATTTGGGGAATCTTCCTGTCATTTTTCCTACATTACAACAATGCTTACATTTCAAAAGTACCTCAGTGGCTTAGATCAAACATACATTCATATTAAAACATAATCAGCTCTATTTTCAATGTGGTTGGACAGACCTAAAACTGCCTTGGGGTTCATTACCCTTAAATAAACCACCCAATTTGCATTGCCACAATGGAACTGAAAATCACACAGTTTCAATAACAAGTCAAGAGTATTCTACTCAAAGCGACACAAAATATACCAGAGGAAGTAATAGCAATGTAATCTGCACGTCAAATCAAGGGGCCAACTGGACTCCTCCTGTTCCAATTTTCGTGAAATATTCCTCTATTCCTATTATTCCACCCAGTTTTCTTAACTCAAAATGTTAACCTACTCATAGAACCTAACTCGCATGTTGCAGTTGTTTGAAATGACCAGTTTCTAAAAGATGTGCCTCAATGCTGGGTACGGTCACATTACATGAGTGTTACTGGACTAATAACTCAGACACCCTGTCTCCCGGCGAGAAAATTCAGTAAAAGATCAAAATATTTGGAAATGAACAAATGAATCATAATGGAGCTCCATCTTGAGTTTTACAAAACAAAGGAAGATGTAAATGCATTGGAGGTATTCAGAAGTCTTTTACTAGAATGATACGTGGAATAAGCGGATGACTTTATGATGAAAACTTGAACAGTCTGGGATTGCTTTCACTTGAGTGCAAAAGAACTTAAAGTTTATAAGATCCTGAATGATCTTGTGAAAAGTGAAGATGAGTCCAGAACCAGAGGCATTATTTTAACGTTAGGAGTCACCCTTTTAGGACAGAGATGAGGGGACTTTTTTTTCTCTCTCTCAGATAGTTGTCTGACTCTGTCTCGGAAGGCAGTGGAGGTGAGATCACTGAATATTTTTAAGACAGATAGTGTCTTGTTGGTCAAGGGATTCAAACTCTATCAGCACTTGATAGGTTGAAGGGCTAATTCTGCTATTTAAATATGGGAGGGCTGATAGAAATTACCATATGAAGGTAAATCGGAATCTGGATTTTGTACAAACATGTTGAATTTCAAGATGTTGGTGGGACCAGAGGTGAAAAATTCCATCTAGTTACTGGCATTATGCTAGAGGAAGTTCACCAGAAAAATATGAAAAATGAGAGGTTACATTATGAAGATTAGAATATCGTAGCTTTTTTGTATTTCACTGGAGCAAAGAAAATTAAAATGTGCTCAAACTTATGTAGGATTCAGAAAGTAAATACCAAAATATTGCTTCCAATGGTTAGTTGTCTTCCAAAGAGTAAGAAAAGAAGTTAGAAGGATTTTTTTTTAAATGGATTTCTCCACCATCAGTACTCAATTCAAACATAATTATAAAGCAATGGGATAAGAATTCGAAAGGGATACAAGAAAAGGGAAGAGGCAGTGAAGTAAAGTAAATAGTCCCTAATGTTCACATTGATGCCCACATAATGAGACAACTAGTCTCCTTCTGTAATTTCCTTGACTTTTCTGATTGATTTATATGTATAGACCCATGCCACCTAGAGCATTTCCCATGGGAATTCAAGGTTTACATATCTTGAAATGGGTGAAACAAATGTATAGCTTCATCTCTTGAACATCTCTCCACAAAATGTTAAGCAAGTTGAAGGGATTCTGCAACATCACAGAGCTGCATTACGTGCATAGGCATTCACATTGATACCAGACGTTTTTTATTACAAAAGACCCAGTAAAGTCGTGGTTAGAATCTGGAATCAATTCTTCTGAGGAATTGAATTCAAAACCCACCAAATGAAATTGATTTCAGTTTATCTGATTACTTGTGGATTGGCTTTGAAAAAGGGAAAGAAAATCTATCAAATTGTCATTAAGAACTGATGGACACATCTGAAGTTTAGGCAGCATTTTAGTTTACCTGATGTGGTTGGCTTGTTCCACTCCACGTGTTGAGAAATGAAACATTTCCACTGGGCTTCCAGCACTGCATCCAGCACTTCTCGATCCAACGGGTACTGATTTGATACATGTTTAACATCCCAGTCCCTTGCCCCAGCAACATGTCTCAGCCCCAGCCGTGGATGAACACCAATGTGAAATCATTCCATAATTTTGTGACCATTTAAGTAGTGTTTACAAAGTTGGGAATGGCTTTTACAGAGTGAGCTCAGTCCAATTGGGAACTGGATCAGGCAATGCTAGATGTCATGGAGAACCCTAACACCCAGCAGACAGAAAAGACTTTTATCTCAATTTCTGGACTGAAATTAAACCCAGAAATTAAAAGCATGTGTTTAACCAATTGCCTCATTCTATCATTCCCTGCTTCCTGCCTCATTAATAATGAAGTATAGATAAACAGTTGTGACAATAGAGTAAGTCGAACAAGAAATATTATAATCCCTTTGGGATTTGTGTTTAACTTCTGAGGCTTGATTTTTTTAGTCTATTCTTCAAAAGATGTAAATTTAGGGCTGAAAATATTCTACTTATACATAAAATTAAGAAAATAGTTCCGAAAATGTAGCTGGAGAGAAATGATAAGCAGTTCACATGCTAACATCCTTGCAGTGTGAGAGAAAAATAAAGCCTTAATGAGTCTGATATGTTTACGTAACTGATTAAAGCAGAATACCTCAGCTTTACTTAGGTGAGATGCAGTGTATAGTCCTCCCTCAATAAAACTATCTGATGTGTTGCTGCTTCATTGAATGGGTTATCTGTGGGTTCTTTCCATGTGTAAATTACCTGTCAGGTGTACCTACCATGACACTTTATTTGCTACATTTAATCATGTGGCTGTTACTGACAAGAACAGTGTTGAAGGGACCTTCCCTAATTGCTATTGAAAAGATGTTGGTGACCTGCTTTCTTGAATTCCTGCAGTTCATGTGGTTTAGCTACAGTGCTGTTAGGGATGGAGTTCCAACATTTGACACAGCAACTGGTGAAGTAATAATGGAATGCATTGAACTGAATGCATTTCTAAAGTAAAGGTAAAGATGACATAGTCCCAGAGGAACGAAGGGGTGCTCTCTCATTAGAGACAGATGACTGGTGGTGAGTTTAACCTGAGGGTCACACAGCTCAGGCAAAGGGCGAAGTTGAAAAGGCATAACCTTCTTGGTGATCTCAGCCAGTGTGGGAATTGAACCTGTGCTGTTGCCTCACTTGTGAAGCCATGGTGCATCTTTTGGGCATCTGAACTGCCAAGGCAAAGAAATCGGAAAGATTTATTCGACCAATCTAACCGATTTGTTTCACTGTGAATATGCTTCCTGATTAATAGTTTTGAAAAGTGATATGGTTTATAAGTGCTGCTATCTTATACATTACAGCAACTGTTGATTTTACAGTTATTAATTTTAGCCAATCAGATGCAAGTTTTTTTTAGATTAGATTATTGACAGTGTGGAAACAATCCCTTCGGCCCAACAGGTCCATACCAACCCTCTGAAAAGCAACCTACCCAGATCCATTCCCCTACACCTAACACTACGGGCAATTTAGCATGGCCAATTCACCAAACCTGCACATCTTTGGACTGTGGGAGGAAACCCATGCAGATACGGGGAGAATGTGCAAACTCCACACAGACAGTTGCCTGAGGCGGGAATTAAACCCGGGTCTCTGGTGCTGTGAGGTGGCAGTGCTAACCACTGTGCCACCGTACTGCCCACAACTAATTGTCCTTTAAATCTGTGATTTTCAAGTATGCCAGAGATAGGAGGGTTCAATGGCACATGGTAATGTCCTCACCTCTGAGCCAGAAAACCTGGGTTTACATTTCACCTGATTTGTGTCACAACACGTTTGAACAGATTTTCATGACAAAACTAAAAATGACATTGTCAGCGGTGGTTGGAAAAGCACAAAGGATACATTCCTTTGTATTTCCTTTTTATTTACGGCTTGGAAAGTAAAAGCAGGAGCATACAACATGGAAGAATGTGCGTTCCTACTAGAAGGTGCAGAAGAGATTTATGAGGGTGTTGCAAGGATAGAGAATTTGGTTATGAAGAAAGATTCGATAAGCTGGGGTTGTTTACTTTGTAAAATAGGAATTGAGGGGTGATTTAATGGAGGGGCTCAAAACTATGAGGGACTTTGATGGAATGGATAACAATGAGCTATCTCCTCAAGCAGAAAGGTTACTTAAGCTGGGGTTGTCATGCTTGAAGCAAAGAAAATTGAGTGGAGATATAACAGGACACACAAGAATGAAACAGATTTGAATAAGGGAAAATTGTTCTCATTAGCTGACAGTACAAGGAATAGGCGAAATGAATTTCAAGCTTGGGGCAAGGAACGTAAGGGAAATGTGAGAATGAACATTTTTAGTGGCAAGTGGTAACTCGCTGACAGTAAAGATAGTGGAAACTACGATAATCATTGCATAACACAATTGGACGAATGTTTGAAGGATGTAAACTTTACAGATGAATGGGATCAACTATATTGGTACATGGAGAGTTGAAACAAGTTTGATCAACCGAATGGCTTCACCCTATGCCAACATGATACTATAACAGTAAGAATGATCAATGAACAGGAAGTACATTCAAAGTAATTGGCAGAGGAATAATAAGGGAATTATCAGCAATTATTTCATCCAGAAAGCATTATGAATTGGAACTCATTGCCTGAAGTGATAGAAGTAGAAAAGTCATTGTCTTTGAAAAAAATGTTTTGGATATGGACTTGAAGTGCCTTTGCACACAGGGTGACAGCCAAAGAATGGGAATGTTGGGTTTGTCTTTCTGGCTGTTTTCAGCTAGTAGTCATGATGGGCTGAATGGCCTTTTACATGCTTTCAACATACTATTTTTACATGGTTTCACTAGTTGAGTGGTATATGTCCATTCTCTAGTGTAAGTAGACTATTTAGTCATTAGTATTCCAATCTAGCAGTGGTGAATGTGCAAGTGATTCTGAGGGATTGAGTCACATTGCTTCTTCTGGAACCAAGGTAAAGGTAAAACTCGCAATAAAATCTCTTCTGTCACTTCTAAAGAAAATCAAAATGCTAAACAAAATGATGTATTTATCACAAACTTTCACATAATTAACTGAAACTAACATTTCATGTGCTCTTCAGCATAAAAAAGGTTAAATTGTGGAATTACAGTAATTTGTCCAATAATCAAATGTCTGAGGTTCATACTCCAACACAGCAACTGGTGGAATTTAAAGTCAACTAAATTTAATTCATAAATTTGGAACATGAAGCTAGTCTTGGGAGTGGTGACCATGACAACCATCACTGAGTGTTGGAAAAACTGACCTGGATCACTAATGTCCTTTAGGGAAGGAAACCAGGCAGCCTAACGCAGTCTGACCTACATGTGACTCCAGATTGATAATAAAGTGGTTAACTCTCAATTGTCTCTTAAGTGACATGACAAGGTAATTACAAAAGAGCAATTAAAGAAGACTAACAAAAGCTGCTCTTTCCAATGTCAGTCATATCCCCTGAAAGTATAAAGAATAATTACACTAATGGCCAGTGCACCAGGTTTTACTTTCTTGTCTCATCGGTTTGCAAAGGTAGCAAATCTCATGAATTTTAAGTCATAATTAAAATCCCACCTCAGATTCTCAGTATTAGAGTTAGAACACGATAAACTGAGAAAAGCAAATCCATATCATCAGCGGAAAGAAATCTTGAATAGCTGCAATATGAAAATAAATGTTCAAGAAAAGCTGAGTTAAATCATATTTTCCTGCTTTGTCACACAGAGCCACCTCTAGCCCAAGCACACAAGTGAAACATAGCATAGCAACAAAGAGGTAATAGTTTCAATTTGGCAACCATTCCTTTAATTGGCTTGGATATTGATAGATTGAGTGAAACTAATTGGGTTATAGGGTTGTGTACAACATTAGATGGAGGAAAATCCAAAATCCTGGCTCATGTTCTGAGGAGCTGAAAATGTGTTGCTGGAAAAGCGCAGCAGGTCAGGCAGCATCCAAGGAACAGGAGATTCAACGTTTCGGGCATAAGCCCTTCTCTGAGGATGTCAGTTTGAATCCCACAGTGATAGATGGTCAAATTGGAAATTAATTTTTAAAAACCTGAAACACAAAGCTACTCCAAGTTTTTTTATTCATTTGTGGGACTTGTGCGTCGCTGGTTGGCCAGCGTTGATAGCCCATCCCTATTTTCCATTGTGAAGGTGGTGGTGAGATGCCTTCTTGAATCATTGCAGTCCACTTGCTCTGAGCTGACCCACAATGCTTTGTTGTGACTTTCTCATGATTGATACAACCGAGTGGCTTGCTAGGCCAGTTCAGAGTCGACCACATTCCTGTGGCTCTGGCACCAGACCAGGTAAGGATAGCAGATTTCCTTCCCTAAAGGACATTAGTGAACCAGATGTGTTTTTCTGAGAATTATTTCATGATCATCAGTTGACTCTTAATGCCAGATTTTTAAAATTGAATTCAAATGCCACCATTTGCCATGGTGGGATTCAAACCCAGATCCCCAGAAAATTATTCAGCATTTCTGGATTAATAATCGAGAATAATACCACTAGGCCATTGTCTCTAAAAGCAACCATGTAACTAAATTGACCTAAGAAAAAAACTAATTTGTATCAACTAATGTGCCTGAGGGAAGAAAAGCTGCTATCCTTATCTGATCTGACCTACGTGTGATCCAAGTCCCAGAAGGGGTTGAATCTTAACTGCCCTCTGGGCAATTAGGGATATACAATGAATGCTGGACTAGCCAGTGTTGACCCTATCCCATGAACAACTCTTTTTCAAAAAGGTGCAACCTTCTGAGGGCAATAGAGTTACCCACTTCAAAAAAAAACCAAACATTTATCAAAAGAAACAAAATTAAATTAACTCCTTCGTTGAAATGAAATGTAATTATTTAAGGAAAGCAGTCATAAGTCCTCCTTAGTGCAGCTCCTTAGTCCTCAGCCAGCATTTTTTTTTGTTTTCTGAACCCTGGATTAATATAGAAATAGTGGGAGTCAGCACTTCTCTATCACTAAAAAAAAGGGACATTAGGCCTCTCATGGATTTTTTTAAAGTTGTTGATTTCCTAAAATTACCCAATAGGTCAATCAGCTGACTTTGTTCAATGTTACTCAAGATGCGATATTTAGCCCAGTTAGCACATTTCTGGTGTTACCAATTCATCATCCAAGTGTGCAATAAGTAAAACTTATAAGTTACCAGTAGGTGAAGTTTAAAATTCAATTCTACCACATAAACAGAATTTAAAAGTTGTACCTCAATCTATGATATCTCTCTGGAATTGCTCAGTAATTAGTGAAGTGTTAAAAAGGTTACATTTCACAGACTACCCAAGTAAGATGAAGTACATCCAGTTGTCTCACTCATCAGGAAATGATTAATCTATAATTTGGTAAAGTGTTTGGCAACTGATTGACCCTGCAAATGGGAAGAGCAGTGTAGTTCAGCTGTTAATGCTATTGCTTCAGCTTTGTTTGCTTAAAACGACTAATTGAACAAAGAAACATTGAGTTGAGAGTATGGTGCTGGAAAAGCACAGCAGGTCAGGAAGCATCCGTGGAGCAGGAGAATCGATGTTTCAGGCATAAGCCCTTCATTAGGAATTGTGGCTGAAGAGCTTCAGGGCAGAGGAGTTGACCTGAGGGGTGCAATGAGAGAGGGACTCACTGAGATCCATGTGGAGAGGTTCTTCAAGGTAGGCATCCTTGGAAAATGTTTCGCAGTAAGGTTAAAATCACCTAGGATTCCTGATGATAATGATTCTTGATGAAAGGCTTAATCCCGAAACATCAGTTTTCCTGCTCATTGGATGCTGCCTGACCTGCTATGCTTTTCCAGCACTATACTCTCAACAATGAAACATTGAGTATTGGATGTTATCACTAAGAAGTTTTCATTGAGGCAATAAACTAACTTAGACATTTGGCATAATATAGGGTCAATGGAGTTGACTGGCAGCCACCACAACTCTGGTTAAGGTCCTAAAATGGACAGCCAAATACTTTGCTCTTTTGGACAAGGAACTATTTATGATCTGCATTCTTTTTTGTTCATTTGTGGGATGTGAACATCAATGGCCTGGTCAGCATTTATTACCCATCCATTAGTGCCCAGAAGGCAGGTAAGAGACAAGCACATTGTTGTGAGTCTGGAGTCACATGTAGGCCAGACCAGGTAAGGATGGAAATTTCCTTCCGTAAAGGGACATTCGTGAACAAGATGAGTTCTTCCTGACAATTACAATGGAGTCACAGTCATCACTTGCCTCTTAATTCCAGAATTTATTCTTATTGATTTCAAATTCCACTCATTTGCCTTGGTAAGATTTGAACCTAGATCCCCACAACATTTCCTGCGTCTCTAGATTAACAGTCTAACAATAATGCCACTAAGCCATCACCTCCCCATGTGGAATGGTTCTAACACATTCATGAGATCTCAGTTGCAGTATTGAGGTACAAATGGGAGCATGCCTTTAAGAGACTGCTGTAGAAAGTGAGTCATGAGTTGTTTAATGTTTTTGGTGGCTTCCACAGGCCAACAAGAGAAATTCTCTCTTACAGTCGAAACACAAAAGTATTCCCCCAATCACTTTGTTTCCATTCCATCAACATCAGCCTGTTCAACAGGAAAGCTAGGCAATTTCTCAACCTCCCAATAACCAGTGTGCATGAGTGAGATATTTGCTTGTTGCTGCATCCTCTGAATAGTGGGGCCTCCCACAAATGATTCTCACACAGTCAACAACTGGCAAATAGCAGGCACATCCCAGCTACCTAGTATACACGCAGAGCTAAAATCACAGTGAGGATGCAGAGATGAAAGGCTTAATTGACATAATTCTCAATGCATTGTCTTGGTTTCAAAGGTCACCAACCAAGCTGGATTACAGTATCATCAATTCTGTCCAGTTCAATCCTGGCATCCTTCCATCTGTGCAAAGTGACAGATACAGCGACAAAACAATCCCACTTCAGACAGACACTCTTCATAATGGCTGAAGAGATTTGAATATGTGAACATTTGAACATACAGAGTGGTTGGCTATTTCAGCTCAAGCCATCTCGACCTTCCAATAACATTGTGGCCCACCTGCTTGTGTTTCAAGTTCCACATTTTCAATCTCCTTGCCTAAAAAGAATCTATCGACCTTTCCTTTAAAAATATTCTCTAACTTCACTTCTACTGCATTTTGAGGCAGAGTTCCAAATTCACACAGCCTGCTGAGAGAAACAAAAACATCTCTTCATCTCTGTCCTAAAAGGATGACACCTAATTTTAAAATCTCCTAGTTTTGTTTTGGACTGACCCACATTCATCTTGTCAAGTCTGTTCAGGATCTGCTACACTTCGATCAAATCATACCTCATTCCTCTGAACTACAGTGGAATAAGTCCCACATGTCAAAATTACCCTCGTAAGGCAATCCATTCATTCCAGGTATCAATCTAGTAAACCACCTCTAAATTACCTGCAACATATTTACCCTTTCCTTAATTAAGAAGATGGAAACTACACACACTATCCAAGATGTGGTCTCATCAATGTCCTGTGGAGCTAAAATGTGACCTCCTTACTTTTATTTTCAATTCCTCTTATAATAAAATTTTGCATCCTATTGGCCTTCATAATTACATATTGTATCTTCGCACTAACTTTTTTTGACTGATGCGCTAGAACAGCTGGACTTCTCAGAACCTCGGAATTTTGCAACTATCCTCTGTTTTTACTCTTCCTGCCAAAGTAAACAACATCACACTTTCCCACATTATATTTCATCTGCCAGATTTTTGCCCACTCACTCAACCTATCTATATCCAACATGCATTCTTACCAATCTTAGCTCCTCTCATCTAAGCCATAGATATAGATTATAAAAAATTCTGACACGAGCACAGACTCCTCTGGAACTCCATTAATCATATCCTGCCAATAAGACAAGGAGCCATTTGGATATACTGTCTGTTTACTGCCAGCTAGTCGATCCATGTTAATATGTGATCCCCTACAGCATGAGCTTTGATTTTCCACAATAACTTTTGATGAGATATCTTGCCAAATGCTTCCTAGAAAATCAAGTACAGTACATCTACAGGTTTTTCTTTGCCCACTGTTGCAACACACGTTGCTCCTTCAAAGAAATTCAATGAATTAGTTAAATATGATTTCCATTTCATAAAACCATGCTATATCTTGCTGATTACTCTGGGCTTTTCTCATTGCCTGAATGTAACCTCTTTAATGATCAATTCTAATGCCACTCCAAAAACAGACGTCAATCTGACTGGCTTGTAGTTTCCTATTTCCTTTCTCCTTACTCTCTTGAGAAAAGGGATTATAATTGCTACATTCCAGTCTGATGAAACCTTACCTGGATCTAAGGAGTTTTGAAAAATTGACACCAATGCCATGTTTCCCATCATTAACCTCTGCCCCTGGTGTTTGACAAGGTCAGCTTTTCTTTCTTCTTGATATGCTGTCCTCTGCTTAACTGGCATTCCCTTGCTGTAAGCTCCAACTCTGCCTATCCGCTCACTCCTTACTCCCCACCTCCAACTCACTGTCATCAACATAAATATCACCTTTTCCTGGTTACTATCAGTTCTGAAGAAGGGTCAATGGACTCAAAACATTAACTTGGCTTTTCTGTCTCCACAAATTCTATCAGACCGGCAGAGGTTTTCCGGCAAACTCTGTTTTGCTTCATCTAATACATCATCTGCCACTCTCAGATGAAATCTATCTGGACACAGGGGCATGTTAACTTCCAACTCCATCAGTTTGCTCAGGCTAACCTCCTGAGTGAATGCAATTTCACTAAAGCTTCCCTCTCCATTCCACACCCTGATTTTCACAATTGCTGGAAAGCTTTTGATTTGTATCTTCTCTAATGGAGACAGAGGCAAAGTATTTGTCCATTTCATCTGCCATTTCCTTTTTATCTATTCTTAATTTATCATCTCACTGTCAACACAACACTCATTTATTCTTTTTCTTTTATCGGTTCCTGTAGAAACTTTAATGATCTGATTTTACATTCTTAGCTAGCTTTCTCACATACTATAATTACTTTATCCTGATAAACCTTTTAGTCAATCTGTGACTTTCTTTATGTTCTGACCTGCTGCCCATATTTGTACAATTATGTGCTTTTTCTTTAAGTTTGATATCCTTCTTAACATCTTTAGTTAACTTTGGATGACAGGACCAAAGTAGTAGGAATATACTTACATTGAGTAACTACACATCAAATTTAATCACATTGAAATTGCTGCTACATAGGGGTGCCTCAACTCTGAAGTCATAAATTCATCCTGTGACATTACACAATACCAAGTCTAACATAATCTGCTCTCTGATTAGTTCCAGAATTTGGCTATTCTCAGAAACTAACTTGAAATTGTTCTCTGAAGTCCTCATCCAGGCTACTAATGTCAATCTCACTTTTCCAGTTGACATGTTGATGACAGTCACCCATGATTACTGCCCTAATTTTATCAAAGAATCCAATATCTCTTCTTTCTATTTAGTGGTTACTGGTAGGGGGCCTGTAGACCACTGCCACTAGTAATTTATTTTCTCTAATGCTCCTCATCTCCACCCAAATGGACGCACTCAATCTCTAAATATTGCACAAATGCACTTCTTGAAAAGTAATGCTGTACTTCCACCTTTACCTTACTTATTCTTCTTGAGTATCAAATATCCCTTAAAATGCAGCCCACACTGTTTGACATCTATAGCCATCTCCATAACAGCTATCACATTTTATTTACTGAGAGGCAGGATCAATCAAGCATGCTGCACATCAAGCACCAAGTATCTTTGTGGGTTGTTGCTGTTGACATTGGCATTTGTTGTCAAACCACTATGGCTACTAGTCATCATGGGGTTGCATGCAAGCTCACAAGAGGTGTTATTATTCTCCTTTGTTGTCAGCTTTCATGTCATGCATGATCTATTACGGTTAATAGAACACCATGAAACAGGGATTACTAAATTGACAACTCAATTTACTGTAACCAGTAATCACTGGAAGTGGTGATAGGCTGAGGACAGTCAGTTAGCTCAGTTGGATAGACAGATGGTTTGTAATGCAGCATAAAGCCAACAGCATGGGTTTGATTCCTGCACCAGCTTCTCAACCTTTCAGCACACATATGGTGTAGTGACCTGCAAGTTAAATGCCATCAGTTGTCTCTCTCTAATGAGAGAGCAGCCCTATGGTCCTCTTGGACAATGGTGGCTTGACCATTACCCTACCGATAAGATGGGAAAGTAGAGTCAAGTTAGAAGATCAATCACAATTATATTAAATGGCACAGCAGCCTCCAGGCTTGAATGGCCAACTCCTGTTCCTATTTTCTTATATTATTATCTTCTCAAATACATTGTTGATGCAGATTTGCAGTATTGCAGTTGGGGGCAATCTGTTTCAGATGGGACTGAGAGCTATTACTGGACACCAAAGACAATGAGGCTGACTCCTTGCAGCACTTGATGCTGACACTGAATAGCAAAATGGAAAATGCAAAATGTTCCACTACTCAACGCCAACGTGCTTCACCTTGATGAGCACAACATTTACCCACGAAAAGAGAAGTGGATGAACTTTAGCATTATCAGCAAATGTAATCCCCTGGGAGTGTGGCCACAAATGCGTGTGTGTGTGCGTGCATGTGTCTGTATGTGTGTGTGTGTGTGCTTGTCAATGTGTGTGGGGAAGGGCACGTTTTTATTGTGGTCCAATGAAGGTTTTCCAAGGGCAGGCATTGCAGCTATTAAATTATTATTTCAAGGCAAATGTTCTTGTAACAAATAATTTTAAAAGTACCGAAAACATCAGGACTGAGTGCTTTTGCTTTCAAGCTCAGTTTTAGGATTATGAAAGTTTGTGAGAAGATTTGTAGCTCAGGTGCTCGTTGTTGTGGTTCTGTTCGTCGAGCTGGGAATTTGTGTTGCAGACGTTTCATCCCCTGTCGAGGTGACATCCTCAGTGCTTGGGAGCCCCCTGTAAAGCGCTTCTGTGATCTTTCCTCCGGCATTTGTAGTGGTTTGAATCTGCTGCTTCCGGTTGTCTGTTCCAGCTGTCCGCTGCAGTGGTCGGTATATTGGGTCGTGTGAATTCGACTGGGACAACACTACTATTATAGGACAAGCCAAACAGAGAACAGCCAGGGAATTCCTGGAGGCGTGGCACTCATCCACAGATTCAACCAATAAGCACATCGACCTGGACCCAATATACCGACCACTGCAGCGGACAGCTGGAACTGACAACCGGAAGTGGCAGATACAAATCACTACAAATGGCGGAGGAAAGATCACAGAAGCGTTTCACAGGAGGCTCCCAAGCACTGAGGATATCACCTAGACAGGAGACGAAATGTCTGCATCACAAATTCCCAGCTCAGCGAACAGAACCACAACAGGATTATGAAAGATAGCACAATCTGTTAAAGGGTAACTCAGCATCCAATGAAGAACTATGTTCACAGGGAACATAGCTAATAGAATTGAGGGTACATTCTCCCAACCAATCAACTTTGAAGACACATTTGCCAGTTCCTCCTTTTGAGAAACTGACAATGTTATTACACGCAATGCGTTCATTCCTGAACTGGCCAGTTCCTCACACATTTTAACCCTGTGTTTTTTTGATAGTGCCTCCTATGTGCCTCAAAGCTCAAAATCTGTTCAGGACAAAAGAAGCCACCACACATTTTTTGCTTAGGTAATGGTTTTATGCACTCGAATAATGCAATGTGTTCATTCTTTCATTCACCTGATGGATACTCACTTGAGTTAATCATACATCACACAGCATTATTTTTATTTACATTTTTCTTTGTTCTTTTCCTGGGCATTACAGGAAAGGCTGGCATTTGTTGTTCATCCTTCAACACAGTGGCTTGCTATGCTAATTCAGAGGACAATTAAGAGTCAACCATATTATTGTGGATCTGGAGTCACATGTAGTCCAGACCACTTTAAGATGGCAGATTTTCTCCCTAACAGGCATCAGTGAACTGAATGGATTTTTATGATAATCAAAATGGTTTCAATATCAGATTGGCTTTCCATTCCCAATTTATTAGTTGAATTTAAATCTGATGTTATGGATTCAAACTAATGTGCCTAGACCAAAAGTCTGGTCGTCTGGATTAAGTGACATTACCACTACAACACTGTCCCCTCAAAAAGGTATTTCCAAACTGGCAGACAGTCAATTCTTGAAACAAAATCAAAGCCTGAATGCAAGCTGACTTTTTGCTTTGTTATTTTCTTTCCTGTACCCAACATCTTTTTCCTGTAAAATACCAGAAGCTCCACAGACATTGAATCACAGTTTCAGTTCTACTTTCAGTGGAGTAGTTTTGAATACAGCAAGGGTCTGTTCTTTTACGTATCCCTCATGCAACTATGCTTTCTTCAAGTATCTCACATAATAATCATGTCACATCAAGTAGCTCAAGGTTCTTGTTGCTACCCCTAGAACACATTGAATTGCTGAGGCATAGGACATTAAAGAATATCAAACATGGAAAAGCAAATACTATATCTATAAGAGAGGTAACGATGTTGCAAATGTTAATCCACTTCAGTGGATAACAAGCTAGCTCAGCCATATTACGAAATTACAGTTCCTTCTGTTAACTTTTCACGAAAGAATCATAGAACTATTGAATCCCTATGGTGTGAACATCCTCATGTGCCCAGCTGCAAAATTCTGAATGGACCTGTTAAGTAAAGCCAGAGAACATTCTAATTGGAAATCGCTCTTCCATTTTGTACAAGTGTTACATTAATTGCCACACCATGCATTTTAGTTCAGCAAAAAGTACTTTTCTTCAGATATCTACAAGAGCCAGGGATATCCAATTCTCTTGGTTTACTCCTGTGTTTGGGCAGGGGGGTCAGGATTCATGGTCAGCTCAGTTAAAGCAGGCACCAAACAAGCATCACGCTGTCTCCTTATTTGAATGATTGCAGTCTTTGGCTGAATTTGATCTGCACTGCTGACTGACTGCATGATGAATGATGGGCAGACGTGACATTCTCAAACCATATTTCTACTGCCTGTGCTGCTTGGGAACTGCCCTAGAATATTTACAGGAACTTTTTCCCAAATTTGTTGTGGTCTACTGTGCCCTTTGCAAAATTCTTATTGTGACTCTTATTGGAGGCCACATTGGCAGGAGGGGGAGAAAGTGAACGAAGGAGAAGAAAAGGAGACAGAGAAATAATTGCTCCACATGGATATTCTTTGAAAACCTGGTCAGATTCCAGCTCCCTCCGAAGCTTATCCTGCCTGTCAACACTATCTCTGAGGGTCAAAACAAACAGGTTCCGTGACCTCTCCATGGAAAGAATGCTATAGTAATGGTTGTTTGACAATTCCCCAACTTCCTATCACAGCTAAAACTTTCTCCCCACTCAACTCCTCTGTCTCTCACCCCAACATTCTATTTCTGTATTTTTGAGCTATTTCAGATAGCCCGGTTTCTTTAGAATGCCCTTTAAGAGGAGTGAGCTGCCATTGAGATGCAAAGGGTCTTTAGAACATCTGATAACTGTGCATTCATCATGCAGTCAGTCAGCAGTGCAGATCAAACTCAGCCAAAGACTGCAATCATTCAAATAAGGAGACAGCGTGATGCTTGTTTGGTGCCTGCTTTAACTGAGCTGACCATGAATCCTGACCCCCCTGCCCAAACACAGGAGTAAACCAAGAGAATTGGATATCTCTGGCTCTTGTAGATATCTGAAGAAAAGTACTTTTTGCTGAACTAAAATGCATGGTGTGGCAATTAATGTAACACTTGTACAAAATGGAAGAGCGATTTCCAATTAGAACATTCTTAATGGCAACATGGCTCTTGCTACAAGCTCATTGGTGTCACTAGTCAGATGGCAGAGGGGAGTCTTGAGCCATATGTAAAAAAGGTACTCCTTAATGACCATTGATCATCCAATGTCTGGTTCTACATGGAGACTTAAAGACAAACGAACAGTAGACTGTCACAATGTAATGCTGCCATAGCTATTGTCATACATTGTCATGATGGCCGGGCATGGTTACATACTAACTACACCTGAATGAAATTGAAAGCTTTGAGGTTGAGGTACAACTTCCCTGTGGCCCCTCAGACCCACTATGCTGCCTGAAATATTGGCCATCTTACTACCTGGCAAAGCCATGTCTTATCTCACCTCAATTCTCTCTAATTACCTTTTGCAAAGAGCTTGTCCCCTGCATCCCATTTCCCTGTATTGTCGCATACCCAGACTGTTTGCAGCTACAGCACCCATAATGAGAGCAACTTTTCCATGGATGGGTCATGAAACCTGTTTGTTTTGACCCTCAGATGTAGTGTTGAGAGGACGGACAGACAAAAGGGAGGAATTTACATAGTCTCTTTCGTAATCTCAGAATGTCACAAAATGCTTTACAGTCAATTATGTACATTTGACATTGATAATATAGGTCCTATGTAACCATATAGACTGAGTGTTCTGGCCATTTCAGTTTGTTTGCGTGAGTTTACTCTGAAGCTTTTCTGCAAGTGTGCCAGCATTGACAGGAAGGACTGTCGGAGTGCAAAATGGCAACAAATTGGACACCATACTTTGAGTCCAAATACCGACTAAGCTCAAGCTGTGTGTATTTCAAACATTTACCAGCTAAAGATACAGGAAAGATGCCTTTAAAGGTAGAGATCAGGTAAACAAACAATCAATTTAGTTGTTAAAACATGTCAGTTGCTCTCCAGACCTCATACTACCCACGAGTAACAACCTGGTGATCAGCTATATTTGATCTTTGATAAATATTTGACCTTCACACCATTTCCCCTCCCCATCCTTCCCCAACTAATCCTTAACTAGTCTAGTATGGAAGTGTAAGGAATTGTAATCACAACTTGATGATATTATGGCGTGAATTTGAGCTGATGACCATTAACTTTGTTTTCAATATAGCTCTCTCACTATTATAGCTTAGAAATAAATCTAGAAATTTACACAATAACCAGGATCATCACTTAAAGAGCATGTGATCTAGAATTTACCCTTTTTAAATTAATAAGCGGAAGAGAGGGGCAAGGGTTTACTGTAAAGAGAGATTGCTTCATTCAATCTGTCCAGAATAGACTGTGTACTTCCCTTATACCTAGAAACAGTCAAATATGGTTTACATTTTCAGGAAAGGGAGAGATTTCAGTACTGTGTTGGGACAGTGTTTTTAACTCTTCAAGGAGCATGCTGGTGATTTCAAAATATAGAAACATAGAAAGTCAGAGTGGGAGTAAGTCATTTGACCATTCATGCTTGTTTGTCATTCAGTATGATCATGGCCGATCCAGTAGCTCAGCACAATATTCCCATTTTCTTTCCATTCTCCTTGATGTCTTAAATATCCAAAGATTGATCAATCTCTTTCTTGAATGTAGTCATCGATCTGTCTTCCATGGCCTCTGTGACATCCAGTGAACTTAAGAAGGGAATAAAGCCACACGATTCCATGGATTTGGACAAACAGTAATGCCTATCCAGTCAGAATGACAATAGAATATGTAAAACACTTAAAAATTGTTTCCATAACCCAGAACAAACATGTGGTAAAAATGTGTGATCCATTGTGCTTTGAAACCTTTTCATTAAATAGCATTTACTAACACTGAAATCATAAATATTGTCCTTAAAGTTCCAAAGTTTGTGCTCCTGACCATGAAGTCCTCTCACTGGCACTGTATTATCTGGAATCTGATAAAGTTTGCATTTATATGGCAACACTCTTAGAACATCACAAAGTGGCTCACAACCAATAACATAATTCAACATGAAGTCACTGTTGCAAAGATTATTGGTTTCAGATTTAAAATGTGAACAAGAATGGATTTCCAAAGTTTTCTCACTGCAAATTTTCCCTTTAATTTCTGGCCTTCATCCAAGGGTGTCCCAGTGATCTGTTCCTAAGCTGACATCCAAGTTCTTCTTGAATCTATGCCATTGATGCAGGGAGATAACATTACCTTGTCTAACATTGCTTCGGTTGATAATGCTCAATGCAAGCAAAATCAGACCCCAATACTCCTCCACATTAATACTAGTGTCACTGCTTCAAGGCTCAATGTCACCATATCACAACACAATGATTACAAAGTTATTGACAGCCAGTCCTTGATTCAAGGCTGATGGCTCCTCAGGATTGTGAGTTTCTGCTATGGGTTTTCAGTGAGTGAACAGACCAATTCTCAAACCTCAGATCTTTGGACATACAGGGCAGGGTGTCTGATGAGGTCATGGAAACAAGTATGGAGGATGTTCACCCTTTTATTCTTTCTTTGCCCTCATTCTGTCTCATCATTAAGGCATTTGAACTCGAAGTATGGTGAACAATTTGTTGCCATTTTGCACTCCGACAGTCATTCCTGTCAATGCTGGCACACTTCCAGAAAAGCTTCAGAGTACACTCATGCAATCAAACTGAAATGGACAGAACACTCAGTCGATATGGTCACATGGGACCTGTATTCTCAACCCTTGAATAGCGAGCATTGCAGGGGAGGACAAATAAATTGTTTCAAAGATACAAAAGGTTATCATAGTGCATCAGATAAAGAACCATTTCACTCAAAATATACTTCTTGGGCTTCAGAATTTCAGAAACACTTCACAGGTAGTTCAGTAGTTTCTATGGTGTAGAGACTATTGCAATGTGTAAACAGTATTATCCCTGATATTTAATTTCAGATGTTCTGGCTAAAAGAGGAGTATAATCCAGATCATCAGGGAGCTATTGTTTTATTCACTTGCTGGTTGGCCAGCATTTATTGTCTGCCTCGAGTTGCCCTTGTGAAGGTGATGGTGAGTTGCCTACTTGAAGGCAAGTCCTACTTTCAAACAGCGTAATGAGATCTTTGATATTCATCTAAGAGACCAGACAAGATATCTTATTTAATAGATCACCCAAAAGATGGCACCTCTGTCAGTGCAGTAGTCCCTTAGTACTGCAATGGAATATTCATCTAGATTTTTACCTTCAGATCTTTGGCTCGAGACTTGAAGCCACAACCACATGACTAAGAGTGGCAATAATGTTACCACATGATCCAAAGCTAATTCTCAAACATGATAAAAGGGTTTAAATCCCTCTCTCAAATGTCAATAACAAACAGATGAAATTCCTATGTGCACACTTTATCAAATATACTGACACATTTATCTTTAGCTCATTAATATTTCTGCTAAAGCAGAAAAAAATTCACACAAGTGAACTAGTGTACTGACGAACAAACTTACTCAGCACAATATGGACTGTGTGTTTCAGCCACAAACATGTCTTTCCATTGCAGAATCTAATGTATTAGAACGCATTGCAGCAGCAGCAGCAGCAAAACAAAATCCTGACACCAGTCGGTTTCCTGTCTCAGCGTCTTGTGAGAACATCTTCAGAGGACTGAAATTTAGTTTTTGTCCTCACTTGCTCAATCATAACCCATCAGCTAAGGTCCTTTCTTCGACAAGTAAAATACCTACTAAGGTTTGTTTGATTTTTAATTAAACTCTTCCATTGCTGCCCTTTACAGTTGGTTTTTTTCCCCACGTGCAACCTTGGCCACAACACCTGGGGAAAGAAACTACTGACCAGTGGCACCACAGAAACCTCAATATTGGTGTTGCAATAACTTGCTTCTTGCCACATTGCAGACACAGCAGCATCAGTCAGGAAAAAGCATCCTGTTGCTTGTCAGATGACCTTCATTAGCTTAGCCTGGGAAATGCCAGCCAGATTATTTTGGCCCCTTAGATTTAGAAGGTGGGCAAACTCCAAGGATCGTTAGATGACCATTATTAACTGGAGCAGTGAATTGTCTGCAAGTGCTTCCCTTTTCCATGGAGCTCTTTTTGTGTGCTGAAATGTGAATTTTAGTGTCAAGGTTTCAGTGTGTTCTTGATTCTGAGCTGACACTCGGCACTGTGAAGAGGTTTTAGAAAGTGAGAAACTGTTCCTGTTACAAGTTGTATAATGAGAATTAAATTGGTCACTTAAGATTGAAATTTGAAAAAACAGGGATTCTCTTGAGTGAATGAGGTTTTTATATCAGGGTTTCACTACCAAATTCAAACAAGAAGTGGGTTATACTGTTCATACATTACTGAGCACACTACTAAAATATGAGTGAAGTTGTAATCATGTCAGGCTTGGTGCCAAATGGGAAACTTGTAACTGAGAATTTAACCATATAACAAAATGCAGTTTTTACATGGAGACACTTATTCAATACAAATTATTTTATCAACCACCTTAATGGAGATCTCAATTCCAAATTTGGGCAAATGCACAGTGAATGTTTATACGCGATAGCAAAACTTTTAGTTCAAGCCAATCTTAATTGATTGAAATCCGAAATGAATGCACAACAGATTTATGCAAAAGATCCATCATGTCAGAATCCAACAGGTTAATGCTTTGGATGTCGCTCTTGTATCAAAACTCATAACAATTTGTTCAGGGACTGATTAACTCATGAGTATGTGTTTGCAACCCCAACCTTTGCTTTAGTTCTCCCTTTCTGCTTCTGATTCAGTCAATCTCAGAAGAGTGCTCTCTATTTCCTCTCTGAAGTATTAAGCATTTCCTCTCTCTTTCAAAAGCAGACAGATACTTGTTTATCCTCAGTTCTGACTGAAAGAAAGCCAGTATTTTTGGCAAGCGTTTTTCATTCCTCATCAGCAGTGTTGACACTTAGTATTTAAGTCAAATGCTCCAGCTCCTTGTTACTGATAAGAATGGCCTTTTTCAACCTTTTCCTTCCCATCCAATTTATCTAATTCTGGTGAATAATTTGAAGAACTAAGATTGAATACGTTAAAGCAGAGACATTTTCAGAAAGATCTAATAAGGAAATGCAGGGTGAGGGTCACATAGAATTTGGATTATATGCAGAAAGCATAAAGAGGGAGGTGAAAGTATGGGATGTTTTTAACTGAAGAGATTGTTTAATTATGATATACATAACAACAGCAGTCTTTGAATATGGAAACATGTTTTTTTTCCCTAAAAGGAGTTTACAAACTCAGAGGTGTAATGGGCTCAAACATTCTCTTCAGCGCTTAAATTCCTCTAACCCAATGCTTCCTTCATTTTGGCTTCCATTCAATCCTATCTATAATTAAACAGCTTTTCCATGCCCTGGAGAGGTTCTTCAAATGGCTATTTTCACACTATTACACGAGGTGCACGTTAATGATTATAATCTGATAGGTGACCATTTTCTTGACTATAACCCTAATTGATCCTTTCATCATCGCCTCTTTCAACATGACTTTAAGGTTTAAAAGGTCCTCTTCTATAAGTTCTATTGTTAGACATTAAGTAAATCCTGCTCAATTTATTATTAGATCTTTGAGCAGAATTTTCACAGATTTTAAACGGTCTGGGCAATAATGAGAAATAGAGTCACACAGTCATACAGTCATACAGCACGGAAAATGGCCCTTTGGTCCAACCAGTCCATACTGACCATAATCCCAAACTGAACAAATCCCACCTGTGTGTGTCCTCCAAACCTTTCTTATTCATGAATTTATCCAAATGTACCTGCATCCACCACTTCCCCAGGAAATTCATTCCACATATGAACCACTCTCCATGTACAAAAGTTGCCCTTATGTCTTTTTTAAAATTAGATTAGATTACTTACAGTGTGGAAACAGGCCCTTCGGCCCAACAAGTCCACACCGACCCACCGAAGCGCAACCCACCCATACCCCTACATTTACCCCTTACCTAACACTATGGGCAATTTAGCATGGCCAATTCACCTGACCCGCACATCTTTGGACTGTGGGAGGAAACCGGAGCACCCGAAGGAAACCCACGCAGACACGGGGAGAACGTGCAAACTCCA
Source organism: Hemiscyllium ocellatum (assembly GCF_020745735.1). Taxonomy (NCBI): domain Eukaryota; kingdom Metazoa; phylum Chordata; class Chondrichthyes; order Orectolobiformes; family Hemiscylliidae; genus Hemiscyllium; species Hemiscyllium ocellatum. Next base: position 17,470,204 of record NC_083417.1, on the reverse strand, counting down.
CACAGTCAGTCGCCTGAGGTGGGAATTGAACCCAGGTCTCAGGCGCTGTGAGACAGCAGTGCTAACCACTGTGCCACCATGCCACCCACAATCTTCCCCCTCTCAACTTAAAAATATGCCCCCTGGTTTTGAACTCCCCACTCCAGGTAAAAGACACCTGACGTTCACCTTATGTATACTCTTATGATTTTATAAACCTCTATAAGTTCATCCCTCAACCTCCTGCATTGCAGTGAAAACAATCCCAGCCTCTCCTTATACCTCAGACCTTCCATTCCTAGCAATATCCTGGTAAATCTTTTCTGAACCATCTCCAACTTAATAACGTCCTTCCTATGACAGGGCAACCAGAAATGTGAGAGAATAGTGCAAAAGAAAAGTCTGAGCTTCCCCCTGAGATTTCAACGGCTGGATGAGAATTTTGCTAATAAGTGGTGAGCACTTTATTATCATGTATTTACATCTCATTATTATCATTACTGCATGTCATGTAGCATTGAGGAAAGTGGGCAACTCAAGTCTAGGAATGGAATGTGTTATGCTGGGGTGTGGAGAGGATAATGACAGTGAAAAGCGATATGGGTCTGGTGCTGGAAAGTGGGACTAGATTAGGTTGGGATATCTGGTCAGCATGGACGAGTTGGACCGAAGGGTCTGTTTCTGTGCTATATGTCTCTATGAGTCTATAAGATGAGAATCTCCAGCTATAAGGGTGGAGTCTGATATAGTATGGGATGGCAGAAGGTGTTGAGGCAACTGACCACAACCCTGGCTTCAACAGTTGGATAAGTGGGTCAGGCAAAGCAATAAGCCAAGGGCGGTGGAAGAAAGCTGGGGGTATTGACCATTAAATAAAAGGTTTGAAAGGTAATGTGGGGTATCAGGGGGCTGATGGAGGTTGACAGGGACATGAATGTGCAGCAAGAATCTTGACTATCAGGTGGAGTGTAGCCTGGGCGACGAGTCATCTTCAACCAAATCTTGACTGCACAATAAGAAAGACAAATGGCTGCCAACACATTCACAGAGAATAGAGGAGATTTCATTATTTTCTTGTCTTTGAAGCCAGAAGGATTTCTTTGCATTATAAGGGTAGGTCTGTATGGTAATTGAGCATGGGTCATCACTCATCTTTGAGTGAGTGCACGCTCCCTGTTTAATCATATTGGTAAAATAAATCTTTGCCTCAAGAGATGTGTGCATTCATGGGTGATCACATCTAACATACCACGTGTTTGTGAGTGTGGAATACAAGTGGAGGCAAGGATATATTACAAAGTATTTACATTACTTTCAGCTAAATCTAAAATCTTAATGTACAGGTCAGGTGAATTGGACATGCTAAGTTTCCTGTAGTGTTAGCTGCATTAGTCAGAGGAAAATGGGTCTGGGTGGGTTTCTCTTCTGAGGGTCATTGTGGACTTGTTAGGTTGAAGGACCTGTTTCCATACTGTAGGGAATCTAATCTAATCTAAAAAAAGTTATTAAGTGTTAAATCTTGCCTGTCCTCATGAACATAAAGTTTGAAGAATGCCTGAAATTCTCTGCTACCTAGGATACTTCTTAGAGGTGAGTATTGCCTCATCATTTATATTCTATCTCCCTTGTGTGAAATGAGAGGACTACTCAACTCTGTCATGGCAACCACTTGACCAAGCCCTGTGGCTAACATGACAGTCGATTATACAATTGATGATTAATTATGATTAAATATATCTACAGATGTAAAAGTGTATTTTTAATGATGTATCATCCGTGGTATCTCTGTACACTCTGTATGCTTATTTTCCTTTTAACTCCCCTCCTATTTCACTTTATCTATGTGCAGTCCTGGTTCCGTAGTGGGGTGGAGAGAGCTTGCTGTACAGTGTACTTTGGTGGAGTTGAATGAGAGAGTTGGTTGCATAATCCCAGGGGTATTTATGACTAGAGGGAGCCTAGACATCTGAAAGCATCCCACCCAGATGCCGGCTCACTCTCCTCAGCTTCAGCTTCTACACTTTTGGGATTACAGGCAACATGAATGTGGAGGGACCTGGCATCCCCATGAATTCTGCGATGGCTGGGGAGGGAGAGACCATGGGTTGTGGCTGGCCTGTGAATGATTTCTCCTCCATGTGTATAGCTATTGGTATTATCTTGTTTCCCTCAGTGGAAGGGGTGCCTGGAGTATGATTTTGAGCACGTGTGGAGTGATGTCTAATGGAAAGTTGACTTTTATAGCGAGAGGATTGGAATACAAGGATGCTAATGTTAAGCTGAAGTTATACAAAACCCTGGTTGGGTTCCATTTGGAGTATTGTGAGCAAATCTGGACAACACCTTTACTGTCCTTGGAGGGAGCACAACTAGATTCACAAGAATGATATCTGGACATCATGGGTTAAGTTATGAGGAGAGATAATATAAATTAGACCTGTTTTTTCTGGAATTTAGAAGGTTAAAGAGTGATCTGATTGAAGTCTTCAAGATACTAAAAGACAGGGTAGTTAAAGATAAACTATTTCCATTCATTGGACATTCTACAACAAAGGCATAGTTAAAAGATTAGGGCCAAACTGTTAGGAAGCACTTTGACATGCAAATGGTGGTAGATGTTTGGAACACTCTTCCATAAATATCAGCTGTTCCTCGATCAATCTTAACTTTGAATCTTAGATTTTTGTTAAACAATGGTGCTAAGGAATATGGGCCAAAGGCAGGTATATGACATCCAACCACGCATCAGCTATGATATTATTGAGTGGTGGAACAAGCTTGAGGGGCTGAATGACATACTGCTGTTAATATGTTCCCCTTTCTTTGGCCAATAATCATTCTGCTGGACCTGGCCAATATATAGTGGCTGCCACCTATCCATTGAGATAGCCAGACAGATACGTGTTGGAACCAGGATTGGGGTGGACTCCTCCAAACTTTGATCCAATTTGTCTCTGAAAAATCTGCCTCGTCCTCCTGTGACTGTCTGTGCGCTAGAACAAAATTATTCATGACCCTCAACATGGGTTAATCTGAAAACAAAAAGTGCTGAGAATCACAGCGGGTCAGAAGCATGGGTTAATCTTCTGCCTGGGGCTAAGCTGATGTCTGGTCTCCAGCTGTCCCCTGAGAACCAGTGATCTGGGGATTTCTTCCTCACCAGCTGTAGAGACGTCTCAGTGATGTGCTCACCAGAGGGTGAAGATGACACTTTGTTGAAAAAATTTTAAAAATTCACCCCTTTATATTTTTTTCCCAGAATCTCAATCTGTACAAAATTCCAAGGAGTGGGAGGGGGGGAATTTCCGATAGAGACCTCTCAGACTGGTCTGGCACATAAACGTTGAAGTGTACATTGGGAAATTACCCATCCCTCTCTGCCAACTCTCAAGTCCAGGAATCCCTCATGTCCTTGTGTTCTGAGAGAGCCAAGGCCCACCTCATTTCTTGTTGGTTTGAACAAAGGAGCAAATGTGAGGACATTTCACACCAAACTGCTGCAAATGCCGAATGAAACAATAGCAATAGTCACCTATTTCTTAGCACACAGCATGGGGAAACAGTTTACTCCTACACCTTAAAGGTGTGCTAAAGTTTTCCTAACTTAGACTGACCAATTAAAGTATTATTATTCAATATTAACAAGGTCTTAAATCTATAAAATGAATGAAAAATAATTTCAGGGATATATTCAAAAGAGCTCCAGAAATTTGTGGTTTATAACATGTGTCAGCTCATTGTGCTTATTACTTGCTAATTGCTGTAAAAAAACGTCCGTGCCAGTTGAGGTCTTATTATTTGCTTTGTCCAGGGAGATATTTTAATAAGCAGCATTTTTAGTGTCCTTTATGTTTCATGGAACAACAGCACAAAAAAAAAGTCAATTCAGCAACAACTATACTGCAGGCAGAAGTCAATAATCACATGGTCAAGTAAGGTTTGCTGATTGTAGCAGTAACTGAGGATTTGTGTATGTCATCTCAAATTTAGTATCTGCTTCCAAATGTATTAATATTCTCCTTTTTGATTTTCAATGGACTTAACATATGTAATAAAATGTTCAGTGTATTTTTGCAATGTATTAGTTGAACAACCTTTATGGCGTCAATTAGCAAACACTTGCGAGGAAGATCATGTGGAGTTTTTTTATTCATTCATGGAACATTGGTGTCGCTGATTAGACCAATATTTCTTGACTATCCATAGTCATTCTTGAGAATCTGGTAGTGAGCTGCCTTTTTGAATCACTGCAGTCCATTTAGTATAACTATGTACAGCTGAAAATGTGTTGCTGGTTAAAGCACAGCAGGTTAGGCAGCATCCAAGGAACAGGAAATTCGACGTTTCGGGCATAAGCCCTTCATCAGAAATGATATAACTATGTACACACTGCTATTATCAACGGAGCTGCAGGATTTAGATCCAGCAACAATGAGAAATAGTGTGCAATATTTCAAAGTGAGGTAGCTGTGTAACTTGTAGGGAAAGTTGTACGTGGTGGTGTTCCCATGTATCTGCTGCCCTTGTTATTCCAAATGGTTATGAGCTTGGAAGGTGCTGTCAAAGATGATGTGAACTGCTGCTACTGTGTTTGCTTTAGTTTACTTGCAACCAAAACAGATTGAATTCAGAGAACTTGTTTGGGATTCATTTCTTGTTGTTATAGATAGGCCTGTCAAAATGAAGAGAACTTTTGACAGTGAATGCCGGAAGAGGAAAACAAACAATAGCTTAAGGAGTATCCAAACAGAAAGGACAATGGAAACAGAAATCTCAAAGCTTTGTTTTATACACATAGACAAAGGGCAACTAAAAGCTAATAATCTACACCCACTAATAATATCAATCTATATAATATATACATCTCTGTAAATCTATTTGCACATTCTCCCCAAATCTGCATGGGTTACCTCCGAGTGTTCTGTTTACCTCCCACAGTCCAAACTAAATTACTTCAAGATTTCTTAAATAGCATATATGAAAACCTTCACTACAGAGCAACACAAGATGCTTGTGCATGTTGGAGCTGAAGTCACCCTAGGAAATTGGAAATATTCCATCACACCCCTGACTTGGGCCTTGCAGGTGATGTACAGACTTTGAGAGTCAGGAAGTGAGTTACTTGCTGCAAGATTCCTCGCGCATGACCTGCTGTTGTACCATTGTATGTATATGGAGAAAGTAAGGACTGCAGATACTGGAGATCAGAGTCGAGAGTGTGTTGCTGGAAAAGTACAGCAGGTCAGGCAGCATCCGAGGAGCAGGAGAATCAATGTTTCGGGCATAAGTCCTTCATCGGGAAGGACTTATGCCCGAAACGTCGATTCTCCTGCTCCTCGGATGCTGCCTGACATGCTGTGGAATTTCCAGCAACACACTCTCGACAGTGTATTTATGTGGTTAATTTAGTGCAGTTTCTGACCAATGGTAACCTATAGAATATTGGTAGTGTGGGATTCAGCAGTGGTAATGGCAATGCAAATCAAGAGACAATGGTTAGGTTCTCTGTTGTTGGAGATTGCCTGTCACTTGTGTAACACAAATGCTACTCATCACTTGTCAGCCCAAAAGTAGATATTATCTGGGTCTTGCTACATTGGTGCATGGACTGTTTCAGAATCTAATCAAGTATGAATGCTGAAAAACATTGTGCAATCATCAGTGAAAATCCCCACTTCTGACCTCGTGATGGAGGGAAGGTCATTGATGAAGAAGCTGAAAATGTTTGCGCATCGGACACTATCCTGAGGAACAACTGCCAAGATATCGAGAGCTGAGATGGCTGGTGTCCAACAAGCACAACCGTCTTCCTTTCTGCTTGTCATGATTCTAATCAACAGCGAGTTTTCCCTCTGGTTCCCATTCACTCCAATTTTGCTACAATTCCTTGATGCCACACTTGGTTGAATGCATCCTCAAAGTCAAAGGCAATCACTCCCACCTCCCCTTGGGAGTTCAACTTTTTTTCCACTTTTGAATTTTGCTGTTCACAGTATACAGAATGATTCACTTTTATTGTTAAGTTCATAAAAAAATAATAATAATATTCTAACAATCTTCTAAAAATTGTATAATTATATGTTGGCATATAAGGGGCAACATGGCGGCTCAGTGATTAGTACAGCTGCCTCACAGCGCCAGGGACCCAGGTCTGATTTCACCCTCAGGCCACTGTCTGTGTGGAGTTTACATATTCTCCCCGTGTCTGTGTGGGTTTCCTCTGAGTGCTCCGTTTACCTCCTACAGTTAAAAGATGTGCAGGTTAGGTGGACTAACCATTCTAAATAGCCCATAATGTCCAGAGATGTGCAAGCTAGGTGGATTAGCCAGGGGAAATGCAGGTTTTCGGGGTAGGGTAGGGGAGTGAGTCGAGGCAGGATGCTCTTCGAGGGTCAGTGTGGACTCAATGGGTTGAATGGCCTGCTTCCACATTGTAGAGATTTCTATGATTCTGTGTCTGATGATGAAGTTACTATAGTAGTCAATGAAAAATAGGTTCTTCATTGTAAGCAGTTAACCTGCTCAATCACAAAAATGATACACATTCAAAAAGAACTTCATTTTAAGCAATGCAGTCCACAGACATGCATTTGAACTAAAACTAAAAGAACTGCCGATGTTGGAAATCAGAAACAAAAACCGAAATTGTTGGAAAAACTCAGTAGGTCTGGTTGCATCTGTGGAGAGAAAGCAGAGTTAACGTTTAGGGTTCAGTGACCAGCTTTGGAATTAAATTGCACAGAAATAGGTGCTAATTTGCTGAAACTAATATGTTTGCAAAGACCTTTTATAAAGGCTTTCCTCATACTATGCGTCATATTTGTGGAGAAGTAAAGGATATCAGCTATTCCTGATACAACAGCAAATATCATGGAAGCTGGAAATCTGAAATAAAAGCAGAAAATGCTGGAAATGATCAGAATGCCAGCCGATAGTCTATGGATAGAGAAAGAAGAGTTCCATTTCAGATCCGCCATAGTCAATCAGATCTTTTCTCTCTTCAGATGTTGCTACATATTTCCAGTGATTTCCCTTTTCTATTCTCAATTTCTGAATGCTCCAAAAAATGCTCTTACGTGTTCTTAAAATTTCCTCTGAATGATGTGAGGAAGAGAGTCACGGTCTGATATTTCCTCTGGGCAAGGACCTACCATGATTCTAAATTATCACTTCTGAAGAAGGGTCACTGGACCCAAAACATCAACTCTGCTTTCTCTTTGCAGATGCTGCCAGACCTACTGAGCTTTTCCAGCAATTTTTGTTTAGGCATATGAACTTCTGACTTTTTAAACAAATATAAAAAGATATTCCTAATAGTTGAATAGTTTAATAAATATAATGCATGGGTATTCTTGTGCAACGGTGTGTGAACTTTGTTCTGCCCTGAGAATAGATGGAAATGTTGTCTCCATGAAACTTATCAATGTGATGGTTTATCCTCTACAGTGGAAAGAGATATGTGGCAAGGCAGGAGCCATATGCTTGCTGGCTGACCAGTCAGATCCAGAGTTCCTGTCAGGGCCGATTATGACATACTGACATACTAAGATACATCAAGCTTAAGAGTTCTCACAACATTACCAATTAGACATTCAATAGTACTTAAATCATTTTTTTATCCAAATCCACCAAACCAAAACATCTCTTCTATGTTGGACAACATACAAAGGCTATGCTAGCCATATGATTTAATGTTCAATTCTTAATTTTCTTACCCATCTTCATACTTATGACAATGAACAAGATGATACTAGGTTAGAATCTTGAATTGTTCAGGAGAAAATGGAGGGCTTGGAGCTTGTGCTCATTGAGTCACAGAGATGTACAGCACGGAAACAGACCTTTGAGTCCAACTCATCCATGTCAACCAGATATCCTAACCTAATCTACTCCTATTTGCTAGCACTTGGCCCATATCCCTCTAAATCCTTCCTATTCGTATACATTTAAAAGTTGACTTTTAACTGTTGTAATTGTACCAGCCTTCGCCACTTCCTCTGGCAGCTCATTCCATACATGCACCACCTTCTGTGTGAAAAGGTTGCCCCTTAGGTCCCTCTTAAATTTTTGCCCTCTCACCCTAAACCTATGCCCTCTAGTTGTTGACTCCCTCACCACAGGGAAAAGAAGAGTCCAAAGGTGCGCAGGTTAGGTGAATTGGCTGTACTGTTAGGTGAAGAGGTAAATGTAGGAGAATGGGTCTGGGTGGGTTGCTGTTCGGAGGGTCGGTGTGGACATGTTGGGCCGAAGGCCTGTTTCCACACTGTAGGGAATCTAATCTAATCTAAGCTACTTAACCTATCTATGCCCCTCATGATTTTATAAACCTCTATGAGGTCAGCTCTCAGCCTCCAATGGAACAATTTGAGGTATGACAGGATGCACAGTATTTCGGATGTGCATAAGGCTTTGCACATCACTCTCACTTCTTGAAACAAACTTGAGAAAGATTTGATGATATTGAAGTCAAAGCAAAAGAAAATCTGCTTGATTCTGACGACAAGTTTGTGACTAAATAAAAAGAAGGGAAATCAAAAATGTCAATACTGGTGCTGCTCCGAGTGCTGATGAAACAGTTTCTCCAAGAGACCCATTTTGAGTGAAAGCCTTTCTTCCAATGATGGACACATTTAAAAAGAACAACTTAAGGAAAAGAGCAATGAAAAACAAAAGTAATGCTAACATTTTTTTCTGACTTGTTTAATTTAGGAAACTCATAAAAACAACTAAACGGTGTATAAAAATATATCTTGGTGGTGTTGATGTCAACCTTGTTGGAGAATATTTTTTAAAAACCCATTCACAGGATGTGGGCATCACTGGCTAGGCCAGTATTTTTTCTCATCCCTAATTGCCCAGAGGGTGATTAAGAGTAAATCACATTAATGTGAATCAAGAGTCACATGTAGGCCAGACAAGTTAAGGATGGTAGCTTCCTTCCCTGAAGAACATGAATGAACCAGATGGGATTTTCCCCCAACAATTGACAATGATTTCACGGTCATCAATAGGCACTTGATTCCCAATTTTTATTGAATTCAAATTCCACTATCAGCTACGGTGGGATTTGAATTCAGGTCCCCAGAACATTACTGGGGTCTCTTGATTGACAGTCCAGCCAATAATATCACTAGGCCATTGCATCCCAGACCTCTAGGACTATATCAAGGAAAGTCTGTCAGATAAGTGTGGGTGGCACAGTGGCTTAGTGGTTAGCACTGTTGCCTCACAGTACCAGAGACCCAGGTTCAATTCCTGCCTCAGGCGATTGACTGTGTAGAGTTTGCACATTCTCCCCGTGTCTACATGGGATTCATCCGGGTGCTCCGGTTTCCTCCCACAGTCCAAAAATGTGCAGGTTAGGTGAATTGGCCAAGCTAAATTGCCTGTAGTGTTAGGTGTAGGGTGGGTGGGTGGGTGGCGGGTTGGTGTGGACTTGTTGGGCCGAAGGGCCTGTTTCCAGACTGTAAGTAATCTAATTTATCACTAGTATCTGTATCAAATCATCATTAAGATACAATTCACTTTCCCTAATGTAGAAGCATCATTGTGATTCATTTTGAGTTTAATCGTCACAAAACCACTCAGGAGAAAGGTCATTCTCAGAGTGGAAAGTCATCAGGAATGAACAGCAGATGATAACGCTGTAAGAAAAGCTGTCTCTGATAAGTATTATGTGTGTTGAAACTGATAATTTTCACTTCTAATCAGCAGTGATTTTGCCATCAAATAATCAGGAAAGAAAATGTTTTAGATTTTATATAGGTTGTATTATTGCTGTGGACTAAAGGATTTCAAATACCATTAAATAAGAAAAAAATGAAATCATCTGATTTGAAAGCATTTCAAAATGCAAATAGGTTTAATGTGTCTCGATTATTAGTTTGTACTTGCCCCTTTGCATATCCGTATGGACAAAAATAAAACTTTGATATTGTTATTTTCATTGTCCTTTCTGTTAGGATATTTTTCAAGCCATTGCTTGCTTTTCCATTCTGACTTCCACTCTCAAATGTTCACATCATTTTTAACAGGCCTCTTTATAATAATGAGCAAAGCTTCCGGGACAAATTCTTTGAACTCAAACCCATTTGTTTACAAATAAAGTAAAAGCCGTAAGTGCACAGATGCATTTCAATAATACCTGGTGTCAAGGAGGAAACCGACTGCTTATCACGCTTCATTAGCTCTTTAAAAATAAATGCATTTTTTAAAAGTAAAATGTTTTCAAATTCAATAGCCTAAATGTATAATATAAGTTGAAAACACCTTATAAGTCATTTTTATTTCATGAACTTGAAGGCATAGGTTTAGGGTGAGAGGGGAAAGATTTAAAAGGAACTTAAGGGCCAAGTTTTCCGAGTGTGCATGGAAAGAGTGGCCAGAGGAAGTGGTGGAGGCTGGTACAATTACAACATTTAAAAGGCATCTAGATGGGTGTATGATTAGGAAGGGGTTAGAGGGATATGGGCCAAGTGCTGGCAAATAGGACTAGTTTAACTTAGGATATTTGATCCTCCTGAACTAGTTGGACCAGAGGGTCTGTTTCCGTGCTGTACATCTCTATGACTGTTTGACTGAAGTAGTAAAATGGATCACGTGACTCTGAAAAATAAAGGAAGTGGGCAGAACTGTTCTTTAACTGGTATGTAGTACTTAGGAACACAGTTATGTTGGAGTTTGTCAGTGTGAGACTCAGGGAATGGGAGACTAAGCACTACACATCTTCATTGAAGGCACTGTACAAACTGTGGCATTCTGACCATGTTTAATATCCAAGCAGGATAATTTTATATGACAGGTAATTTATTTAATAAGAATAGTTTTATCATTACAGAAAACAAAATACATGTTTCTTTTGCCTGACCACTTCATTTCTCAAGCGATTATCTAAAACTTAAAGTTTACTCTTTTATATTTAGAGGCCACACGGTGTGGTTTATCTAGGTTGTGCGTAAACCTGGTACTGGCTCTGGCCTCCTCTGGTCAGGACTATCTGGAGTAGTTCTTGCACCTTCCAGCTAAGAGATAGGAATGCTCCCCCTAAGCTAAAGCCTCTGTCTGTCAAGCATAGTGCATTTCCAATTTTTCATTGTTAATTTTAAACACAAAACTCAGTAACTCTTTCAATTCTCTAAGCAATCAAGATGTTTTATATTCTGGACTGCAATCCTAATTACAGTTCTATCTGGTTATAATCTAATGCGCAGAATGACTGTCTGCTAATGTACCATTGATTGATAAGCCTCAGAGGTCAAAATTCTTCTTGAATAATAATAATCACCTCATGGTATCAGTGCTGGGTCCTCTACTTTTTGTCATTTACATAAATGATTTGGATGCAAGCATAAGAGGTACAGTTAGTAAGTTTGCAGATGACACCAAAATTGAAGGTATAGTGGACAGCGAAGAGGGTTACCTCAGATTACAACAGGATCTTTACCAGATGGGCCAATGGGCTGAGAGGTGGCAGATGGAGTTTAATTCAGATAAATGCAAGGTGCTGCTATTTTGGGAGAGCAAATCTTAGCAGGACTTATACACTTAATGGTAAGGTCCTAGGGAGTGCTGATGAACAAAGAGACCTTGGAGTGCAGGTTCATAGCTCCTTGAAAGTGGAGTGGCAGGTGGATAGGATAGTGTGGAAGGTGTTTGGTATGCTTTCCTTTATTGGTCAGAGTATTGAGTACAGGAGTTGGGAGGTCATGTTGCGGCTGTACAGGACATTGGTTAGCCCACTGTTGGAATATTACATGCAATTCAAAAGATATAAAAAAGACCTAAGGGGCAACTTTTTCACGCAGAGGATGGTACGTGTATGGAATGAGCTGCCAGAGGAAGTCGTGGAGGCTGGTACAATTGCAACATTTAAGAAGCATTTGCATGGGTATATGAATAGGAAGGGTTTGGAGGGATATGGGCCAGGTGCTGTAGGACTTGATTGTGTTAGTATATCTGGTTGACATGGATGGGTTGGACTGAAGGGTCTGTTTCCGTGCTGCACATCTCTGTGACTCTATGATATTTGATGCTCTGGTCGTTAGTTCTACTGAAGTCAATGGTGATGAATATTGAATGTGAGTTGCAGAAAATTAATGAGAAACCACTTTTTCATACCATTCAATTCCTATCCAAAATAATACTTTTCTCTCATTCTCCATGCGTTGAACCTCAGTACAGCCTTGTAAAAGTTGAATTGAATCATGGGAGTTCCTTGCCGAGAGGAAATATCAGGCCATGACTCTCTCCTACACATCATTCAAAGGAAATGTTTGAGCATATGTCAGAGCTTTATTAAGATTCTTCAGAAATCAAGAATAGGTTATTAAAACAGAAACCACTGGAAATATGCAGCAGATCAGGTAACATCTGTGGAGAGAAAAAGCCTGCTCGACCGTAGCGGATCTGAAATGGGAACTCTTGTTTCTTTCTCCACAGAATGTTGCCTTCACTTCTGAGCATTTCCAGCATTTTCTGCTTTTATTTCAGATTTCCAGTTTCCACAATATTTTGCTCTTGTAATAATAATAGCTGATATCCATGTCCTCTCCGTAGAAATATGATGCTTATTATGAGGAAAGCCAACAAAAAGGATATTATCTTCATAAAAGGACGTTGCAAACATCTAAGTTTCAGCTAATTATGCTGAAACTAAGAAATGAAGCGACTACCCCAAAAAGATTCTTAAATTTAATTTTAAGTTCATGTATAGTTTGTTGTAAAACCATTCTTTCTACGCCATGTTAACGTCTCATTCTGAGTATTTTAACATTAAGAAGAGAATCTTCTTTCTCCATTTCCTTGGTCACACTGTTCCTTCTTTGTATTAGTAATCTCTTCCTCCTCCAATCACACAACCTCCTACCTGATCTTATTCTTTCCTCAGTACTAAGGATCTCTTTACCTCCCTCTCACTTCCTCTTTTTGTATTCATCAGGTTTTTAATAACTGTTTCTCTCTGCTGATCAAGATTTTCTTGCCTCCTATTTCACTCTATTTAACTTTAATGCTGATTGTATCAGGTACTTTATTGAAATATTTATAAAAATAACTCTTTTTACTATGTTGCCCTCCTACATTTCACAGCTCCATAATTTTCCTGCCAGCTGTGAATATTCTGTAAGTAATACCAGTGCAAAATCTTATTAGCCTTTGATATAATTTAAGCAAAATTTTCCCATAATTACTTTAATGATAGTTAATAGCAAATTATTGCAAGATTATTTATTCAGGCTAAATATGTTTGAAGCATTTATTTGAAAGTAAAGGATGGATCTAAGTGTCTGCAAGAGAAAGGAAAGCAGAGTTACCTAGTGTTTGATAGGTTATATCAATTATGCATTTGTTTCAATTTTTTATGTCTTCTGATCTCTCACGAGCCACCAGTTCTTGACTTCTGAGACTGTTTTTGAGATATAGTTTACCATGACAATGGATCACTGCTCCAAATTATATTTGGACATATTGAATTTAAGCAAAAGATTTTTTTGTCAAAATCTTGAATAAAACAGACATACAAGCCAAAGATGACCTTTGGGAGTGTAAATTCTGAGACTGTCTGGAAAATTCCTGTGCAAATTATAATTAATCCTGAGCAAGATAATGGAATGTCACACCTGGAGAGTATCAAGGACTTCAAACAGAGACACATCAAAAGAAAAGATGCTTTGCGAAAATTAAGGCATAATCTGTTGTGATTTCTAATCCAGGAATACATAAAAAAGGGTTAAAAAAAACCTAGGTCTTGGTATGTCAATGTTGTGTTCGAGTTCTATGGGGTTGGTGTATGTTGTAAGGATCACACCTGAATAAAACTCTGTTGGCTTCCTTTACCTGAAAGCACAAGGGTACGGTCTCTCTCTGTTGTATTGATTGCTGAAAATAAGTCACAATTCTGCAAAAGCATCATTGCAAAGGAAGCAGAACAACTCCTTCAGAGAAATATGACAAACCCAAGAACCTCCAAATTAATTGCTCAGCTGCTGACATCTGCCCTTCTAGAACCTTCAATTTAACGGCTGCAACTTTCCAACCTCTACTCAGCATGGAGGAGCAAATTTGTGGTTTGTGTCCGTGGGACATTTCATTATTAGTTTGAAAATGTGAGGAAAAGTAAATTGACAATTTCCTAAACCCAAGAAAGCCAAGTTAAATTGGATCCCTTTGAAACACTGAAACTGGGAAAGGTATCCACAAGGGGAGAGAACTCTTGTTGTGTCTTTAACCTTGTTATCTCCAACTGAGGTGAAGGGGTGGGGATTAGTGGGAGAGTTGAATGAAAAAGTGGACTCCAGTTCTTCCCTCCTCCCCGGAAGTGTAATGATTTCAGAGTTTTCTTAATTATGTGCACTCATTAGGGACTGGTCATAACAAGTTGACAAGTTACCCATCAGATGGCCATGAGAGTGAAGTGCATGGAAAACACAGTCCTCCATTTCTTTCTTCAGAATCCTCTTCATTGGGTTGTTGTTTACTAAAGTTGTCAAAATTATTCCACAATTCTTCCTCTGTACATGCTTCCATATATTGACATGAGGAGCTGACAGAATTTGTCCTTTTTAAGCAACAAGTCTGTTCATTGCAAATTCAGCCATTTTGATGGACACAGATCATCTGCAATGAGGAAAGGATATGGACGTTAAAAAACTTTACAATTGTAGCCCAGCAAATAATCTCCTGAGCAAATTACTTCTTTTTCATAAATTGTTATCGAAATGAAGCAACTTAAGAAAAGCAGGACAATGATGATGATCACATGTCGGTCACCACTTCTTACCTCAAGTTGCTGACAACTAACATATCTTTTTAAACTAACCAGTCTTCAGAGTAAGTTCCCATTAATGATGACAAGTGTATTGGAGAACATTAAAGCTGGGATTGGCAATTAGCTGCTTAGTTTTGCAGATGACAAGGAAGCAGGAGGGGAGGTCAAAAATCTCAGTTGTGTGAAGGATTGGATTCAAAGATGCAGCAACAATTCTGAGTTCAACACAATGAGGGCAGAGAGAGAAAAAGAACATGTAAAATAGGACATGTTTCAAATTCTGGAAAATCGTTAGAAGACAGTTGAAAAAGATCAGTAACCATGACCTTCTGGATAAAAAAGACAAAAGAAGAGGAAATATAATGGTGAGAGAGTGAAGGTAAAGTCCCCATAATCCCAGAGGACTGTTCTGTCATTAGAGAGAGATGACTGGTAGTGAGTCTAACCTAAAGTTCACCATATCTCAGGCGAGGCCAAAGAGGTAGAACCTTCATGGTAACCTCAGCTGGTAGGTGGATTGAATCTGCGCTGTTGGCACAAATCTGCATGACAAGCCAGCTGTCCAGCCAACTGAGCTGATAATCTAAAAAAATGAACTGCAGATGCTGGAAATCTGAAAATATACAGAAATTGCTCAAGAAACTCAGCAGGCCTGGTAGTATCTGTGGAGTGAAAGCAGAGTTAACCTTTCGGGTCCAGTAACCCTTCTTCAGAACTGATGGTAGCTATGAAAAGATGGTATGAATGCTAAAGACAGGGGCTGGGTGAAATAAGAGGATACGAAATATGTGAAGATGGAGCCCAGAGACAGACAGACACAGAGAGAGAGAAAAAAAACAGAGAAAGAGAAAGAGAGAAAGACAGTTAGGTTGACAAAAGGATGGATAATGGTGAGCCAGGGAGAAAGAAAATCTGAAATTGTGGAACATCAGTCGTAAAAATGGGTTGGCAGTGCTGAAAACAGTCCATATGATGACAAGGCCTGGAGTGTGGGGATGGGTAAAGGACATGGAAGAAGGTGTTCAGGTCTAAAATTGTTGAACTTGATATTGAGTCCTGAAGGTTGCAAGGTCCCCAAGTGGAAAAAGAGATGCCGTTCTTCCAGATTACACTAAGCTTCTTGGACAGGAAGGTTGAGACAGGAATGTTGGCCACACAACATGGTTGTGTTGTCGTGACAGGTGGACAGGATGTAGGTGTTCTCCCAAGCAGTCGCCCAGTCTGTACTTCATCTGCCCAGTGTAGAAGGACACCACATTATAAGCAGTGAATGTATCCATCCCTTTGTCTGCCCTACTAATTTCTCTCCCTCCGTCCTCCATCTCCACCTGTTGCATACTCCTTCACCAACCTAAGGTCCAGTGTCTCACACTTGAATGCCTCCTCTATAACAGTTTACTACACAATTTCTCTGCAATGCACTCTTTTCCAGCTGGCATGTTACATCCAGCTCAGCTGTCAGCCTTTCCAAGTCAGTAACATTAATCTATAATTCAAACTTTTCATCATTGAGTGCTGTATCTGTCTAGAAGTCTTCTTCTTCAGCTGCCTGAGCTTTCCAAATTAGCAGAAGAAGAGCCACCAGACACGAAACATTAAGTTTGCTTTCTTCTCACTGATATTGCCAGACCTGCTGAGTTTCTCCAGAAATTTCTGTTTCTATTAAAGAAGGAAAGCTCATTAGCAATTTGACCAAGCAGTGAGGCAGCATCAAGATTCTCACCAACACTTGGCACAACCAATGACACAACATTGGTAACATCAAGTACTCCATCTTTGGAGAAGTATTCAAGTTATCACTAAGAGCTCTAAAATGCAAATCTATAAGGTAGAGGTACAACCTCCTATCACCTAATCAATGCCATGAATATTAGTTTAGGTAAGAAAATAAATTATAATGGATTCTAAAAAGTTTTTAATTCAATTATAAATTCCATTGTTAATCATCTTTAGTCAGGATATCATTTTAAAAGATGCCATGATTGGAAGGACTATATGAAGATTTTCAAGGAAAGTTGAAATGCAAGTATGCTACCAGGGTGCCATATGTTTCTGTTGCAATGCCATCAGGTGCCAAGCAACAATAGTTCAGTCTACCAATGGAGATCTCTAAGAAGTATACCTCCAACATATTGACTGTGTGTGTGATTATTTCAAACTTCTGGATACAAAAAGACTAACAACCTGCATCTACTGTCTGAACAAATAATAAGAGTTCAGCCAATATTCTGTTGCTACGTTTTTTGTCAGTGATCTATTAACTAAGAGATATTGAAGAAATTGCTGCTGTCACAACATGAAGTGAAATATGATCATTACTCACATTTATTACTGAAGTGCTGACAGGTGACATGTGTCCCATCACGTTTGTCTCTTGAATGTTACAGTTAGCAAACCATCTCCACCATAGGGGTGGCTCAGTGGTTAACATTGCTGTCTCACAGTACCAGAGACCTAGGTTCAATTCCACCCTTAGGTAACTGTCTGCGTGGAGTTTACATGTTTTCCCTATGTCTGCATAGGTTTCCTTTGGCTTCTTCCCACCATTCAAGATGTATAGGTTAGGCGGATTGGCCATCCTAAATTGCCCATTGTGTCCAGGGATGTGCAAGCTACGCAGATTAGCCATGGAAAATGCAGGATGGTCGGGTAGGGGCTGTGAGTCTGGATGGAATGTTCTTTGGAGGATTGGTGTGGACTCAATGTGCTGAATAGCCTGCTTCCATAATGTAGGGATTCTATGATATCGCTCATATGTTCCAAATCATTTCTTTAGGTGAAACTGAAAATGAAAATTAGTTAAAATTCTCATGACAGAATCTTAGTCAGCTTCTTTCTGATGTACATAATGGGTGATTGTGTTGTCTCATAGTTAATACACAACTATGCCTCTAATAGAAATGCTTATGAGAACAGCATTGTTTAATAACATATGATTCGAGGTTATAAAGGTCTCAGACTCCACCCTAACAGGGCCACTGGAAGCATGACATACCGATGGAAACGTGCTGCTGTTTGTAACGAAATCGAATATTTGCCAATATTTAAAAAATAAATAACTGCAGATGCTGAAAATCTGAAACAACAACAAAAGCTGCATGTCTGGCAGCATCTGTGGAGAGGTAGCAGAGTTTCGGGTCCAAAGACTCTTCTTCAGAGGACAAACTTGTTGTCTTTCTCCAGAAATTGCTGGTTTAGTTAGCTCAATGTTAGCCTAGACTCTGAAAGGTCTGTGACTGTATATATGTATATACCAACAGCTGTAATTAACATCTTTTGAATCATTCAATACTGCATTGACTACATCTAGTTCTCATGTTACAGGACCTTGCATAAATGTTACCCCATCGGGGACAAGTACCTGCTGGAGGCAAAAACCCACAATGGCAGAACAAGCACCTTATTTGTAGACTGTGCCTCATGTCCTTGCAAGAGAAAGGCTAAGATTCCTATGAAAGCAAAACATGAAATTTCCTGTCCACGACTGCCCTTTTTTGACTCAGTTTTTGTGACCCTTAGATCTGTGGTTAAAAACTTTAACGGTATTGCTGGAGGGAAGTGTTGTCTTGAGCTGCTGTAGCGAGAATTCCAACATAACCAAACTGAAATAAATGAAAAGTATTTCCCTTTGGTCATCTTTGTGAAAATGGAGAAGCCAAATGTAAAAAGACTGCAGAATAAAGTTGCCAAGTTTACAAAGAGGAAGGGGAAACACGGCAAATGAACTAGGAATGAGTAATGAGAAAGCTTGAGTCTTGAGTAACTGCAGATTGCATGATGATTGAGGAGTTCCACAATTTCTGCGCTTTGATTTTAGGATAGGACACAAGGCAGTTTATCTTGACTTCATCACAATGAGAAAACAGAAGGAGGAAGCACTTGTATTCTAGCTCAGGACGTACAGGGAAGGAAAGTTCAAAAGATCAATAAACTAAAATAGTTTCAGAAAATGGGGAGTCAGATATTGATGGTTATGACAATAAAGATGTGGCCAGAGGTGAGACATTGATCAGCAATTTACTAATTGCTAATAATAATTTTAAAATAATAGACATTTGCAGTTTACTCCTCCCAGCACAACTTATGTTGACAATGAGCTGGTAATTTGACAAAGAATCGGTATTTGTTCTTAGTCTGTTTGTTTGGGTCCATTCAGAAACTATTCTGAATTTACACTGATTGCCTACTTAAAATGACTAAGCTGAAAATTGACTTCTTGTATATAGAAGTATAATCATTGCTGCATTCAGGTAGTGCCTCACAACCATATACACCACTGAATTCTAATCAATGTGGCAAATTATCCTGCCTGAAAGCAGAAAGATTTGTGCCACCCTTCTAAAAGCTTCTTTCAAAATTCTTTGTAGCCTACTAAAGTAATGCTATTTCTGCAGCCAGACAGACAGAAAGAGATTTGGTTTCCTGTTTAATTGTTATCTATTACAAAGAATATTGGTCAGCTGCCAATGCTCACAAAAAAAAAGTAGAGAAAGTAATTATTACAATTTATTTTACAACACTAAGATTATATAATATTTATACAATGGTGATGCTTACTACCACAGGAGCAAGACTGTACAGTCATTTTATTGTAGAATAACAACTTTTCAAATATGTTTCTCATCATTTTTATCTAAAACACAGGAATTGCTGAGCTTTCTGATATTACATCCAAACAGAAAATGCTGCAGAACTTCAATGGATCTGACAGGTCTCTATGGGGAGAGAAACAAAATTAACATTGCAAGATAATTCTTCTTTGGAATTAAGGGGTTCTGTTTGGGTTTCAGATCCCCAGCATTCATATTAGCTTGATTTTATTTGTGCTGGCTAAGATTGTTTAAATGCTAAAATCTAATATTTGTATAAATCTACACTAGATTGAAACTTGGAACATTGAATTTTCTTGTAGTCATGTAGTCATTGTTTAGTTGTAAAAACAAAAGTGAAAGCTTAGACTTGAAAGCAATGTTTGAAGATCAATGATAATGCACATCAGGTCACTCCAGCTTTAAACAAGAAAGACAACTTGGTGCTTCTGGTGAAACATCATGCCAAAGTAATGCAGGAGCTTCCGTCACGATACTGAAGAAACTGTGCATTTATAAAGAATTAGATATGGACTAATGTCAGCAGCCAGGTAGAAATGTGAATAGCTATCATAGAATAAAAGCTATTCATGACATTGTGCAACTAGTCCCAGGTAGTGATTACATCTGAACTGCAGAGACCAAGTTTGGAGACAAGAAGTTTCTATCCAATACATGCTCTCCCATACATAGGTGAATAGTCTATATGCATTTAGTATTATGTTTCATACAGGAATCTAACATAGAAGTTTACATTTCCATGAATTACAAGAGATTGGTGTTCAGTAAAATCTATTTCCCAAAATGTGGCAGGAAAGAAGAGTCACATCATTATTCAGTGGGGAACATGATAAAGCAGCGTGAGAACCAAAGGGTTAATCCACGGCCCTATGATTTCAGCAGGAAGTTCAATGTAAAGGAAACCCTTGACCAAAGAATCAGATCATGGGTTACAAATCAAGTCAAATGATGCAATTTTTTTATTGTTAGGAAGTTGAGGAATGTATGGACTTGTGTATTTGGTAAATTCTGTTTTGAATAGAGATCCATGTTTAATGGCATTCATTAGCACTGACCTTCAAAATCTAACTTCGGTGTAATCTATCTTTTTTTAAGAAAAGTTCTTTGTGTGATGGTGGTCTTGATCCATCTGTAATACTCTCACCAGAAGGCTGGAAGTTCCAGAGTCTTGAGCAGGTAATCCATGCAGGCACATCAGTGCTACAGTGACAGAGTTCCACTCATGAAGAGGAGCAGGGATTTTTCCAGACTTTCAGGGAAATGTTTATGCCTTAATCGACATCACTAAAACAGATCATCTGGTCAGTTGTCTCAGTGCTGTTTGTGGAACCTTGCTGTGCACAAACTGACTGCAATATTTCCTACATTACAAATGGGGCCATAGTTTGACAGCATTCCTGTCACTGGCTGAGAAGCTGTTTGGGACATCTATCAGAAGCAATGCATAAATAGAAGTTATTTTTTTCCTTTATAATTTTCATAATTGAGAGTGTTGGATGATTTTCTCAGACAATTGAAGAAAAAATGAATGAGTTGCCAAACATTAGGTCAATTTTACACAAGTTGGTCAATGACTTCTCATTGCTTGTCAAGAGTAACAATACAACATACTGTTACTGGAAAAATAATGTGCTTATTCTATATAAATAAGCCACATAAATCTTAAATAAATAAATTTTAACAAGTATAATGCAACAATTAAAATTATTTAGCATCCATCGTCTACAAACACTGCTAAGATGTGATTGAACTAGCGAGTTTTTAGTGGAATTTATTTTGGCACAATGTCAATTTGGGAGAATTTCACGGAGGTCATGAACCCCAGATATTTTCATTCCACAAGTCTCTGCCAGTCACTTAATTAAGTATGCACCTGGTTCCATGGCATCCTCTCTTGCAAAATCTTGCATTTAACAGGAGCAGAAGCGCTTCTCAGTGCTGAGGCCTTGGGGTGTTCATGCCTTGGACATCATATTTAATCCCCAGCTGCAAAAGTAGCATTCAGGTCAGTATGGTGCCCATAGTCTGGAAGAACGTGCAGCAATATCAGAAAAAGTTTAATAACCTTATCTGCTCTGAAAGGGTAACTGCCACCCTCTTCTCTCTGCTACTGCACTCTCTAACTCTGCCATTGCATCCATTTGTTTACAAAGTCTGTCAATGTTAGTATTGCACACAGCAACTTCCCTCAATTCTCCCAAACCACTGCTCATGTGCATACATGTTAGCGGCAGTAACAAAGTTTATACATATATAAATGCTGAAGCTTTAGGGTGAGTAACATCTTAAATCTCTGTGGAAAAAGTATTTTCTCCCCTCGCATTTGCTTCTTTAACAAAACACCCTCAAACCCTCGAGAAGCTGACTACCATTCAGAACAAAGGAGTACACTTGATTTGGTTTGATTTATTATTGTCACACGTGCAGTGAAAAGTTTTGTTTTGCAGTCCAGGCATTTCATACCAAACAAAGATCATAGAGTGATAGAACAGAACAAGGAACACAAAATTATAGCTGCAAAAAAGTACATAAAAAGCAGGATCAACATTAGATTTGAAATTGGAGATGTCTATTCAGAAGTCTAATAACAGCAGGGAAGAAACTGATTAGTATTATATCCACAAACATCCACTACCAACGTTCAGTAGCAGCACTGTACACTAAAAACAAGATACAATGCAAAAATTCACCAAAGAACGTTAGACAGCACCTTCCAAACCCATGCCCACTTCCATCTAGAAGGACAAGGGCAGCAAATACATGGGAACATCAGCACTTGCAAGTTTCCTTCCAAGTCACTCACCATTCTGACTTGGAATTATATTGCCATTCCTTCATTGTCACTCAGGCAAAATCCTGGAATTTCCACTCCAATGCAAGTCTAAGTACAACACGTGTACTACAGTTGTTTAAGGAAACAGCTCGTCACCATCTACTGAAGGACAACTGGAGTGGGATAATAAATGCAGGCCAGCCAGTGATGCGAACGTGCATTGAGAATTTTTTAAAAATATTTACAACTAATCAGAATGAGCTTGTAAAGTTGCAAAGGTGCAGAGCCAACAACCTGTCTCTTAACATGGACAAAACAAAAGAGATGGTTGTTGACTTCAGGAGGGAACAGAGCGACCACCATATCGACAGCTCCCCCGTGGAGATCGTGAAGGGCACCAAATTTCTTGGCTTCCACCTGGCGGAGAATCTCACCTGGTCCCTCAACACCAACTCCATAGCTAAGAAAGCCCAGCAGTGTTTCTAATTTTTGCATTGGTTGAGGAAAACCCACCTCCTCACATACCCCCATCCTCACCACATTCTACAGAGGGTCCATTGAGAGTACCCTGAACAGCTGCATCACTGCCAGGTACAGGAATTGTACCATTTTGATCATAACACTCTACAGCGGATAGTGAGGATAGCTGAGAGGATCACTGGGGTCTCTCTCCCTGCCATTACAGACATTTACACCACACGCTGCATTCACAAGGCTAACAGCATTGTGGACGACCACACACATCCTTCATTCAAGTTTTTCTCCCTCCTGCCATCTGGCAGAAGATACAAGAGCATTCGCTCTCTCATGGCCAGACTGTGTAATAGTTTCTTCCCTCAAGCCACGAAGCTCCTTAACACTGTATGATCACACTTTATTCCATTTGCAGTTTTGGATGACTTTTTGAACTGCCACTGAAACAATGGTTTATTAATCATTATTCATTGTTACATTGTAATTTGTCCACCACTGTGCCTATTGTCTTGATTAGTCAGGAATTACTGGGCTGCCTTGCATGTTTTGTACTTTTCTATGCACTTTATGCTGCCCTGTGTATGACTGCACTCTCTTGCAGTCTGTGTGTTCATATAGCACCTGGGTCTGGTAGGAACGCTTTCTTGTTTTTATTGCACCAGCTGTATATGGTAGAAATGACAAATAAAGCTTACCTACCTGATCTCCTTTGTTATGTCTGATGAACCTGATTGAATTGGTTTGAAGGGTATATCAAATTAGTAAACAAGAGATTTCCATTGGGTGAAATGCATTTGGATTTGCTCTGAAAAGACTTGAAGTTGAAGCTCACTGAAGGTAAATTGGTGATCTGATTAACATAGAAGTTAAGCAAAGGTCACTGACAGTACTTTAACAGGGTGGTACTCTATTACTCAGGAAGTGATGAGTGATATCCTGGCCTTAGTTATTCACAGCATTCATCAATGACTTGAGATAGAAAGCCACATATCAGCATACCAATGACACAAAGATAGATGCTATTGTAAGTAGTGTAGATATATGGGCAAGATTATAGATAGATGTTTGTGCATTAAATTAATGGACAAATGTAGCAAACTGTTTTAAATGCAGGCAAATTTAAGACATCCTCTTTGAACCCACAAAGAATGGAACAGGGAACTATCTAAATTACAAAAACTAAAGTAATGGAGTTCCAAAGTTTGTGAGAAGATTTGTAGCTCGGGTGCTCGTTGTTGTGGTTCTGATCGCTGAGCTGGGAATTTGTGTTGCAGACGTTTCATCCCCTGTCTAGCTGACATCCTCAGTGCTTGGGAGCCTCCTGTGAAGCACTTCTGTGATCTTTCCTCCGGCATTTGTAGTGATTTGTATCTGCCACTTCCGGTTGTCAGTTCCAGCTGTCCGCTGCAGTGGCTGGTATATTGGGTCCAGGTCGATGTGCTTATTGATTGAATCTGTGGATGAGTGCCATGCCTCTGGGAATTCCCTGGCTGTTCTCTGTTTGGCTTGTCCTATAATAGTGGTGTTGTCCCAGTCGAACTCATGTTGCTTGCCATCTGCGTGTGTGGCTACTAAGGATATCTGGTCATGTCGTTTCATGGCTAGTTGGTGGCAAATTCAACCCAAACTCTGGGTCAGATATGTGGATGACGCCTTTGTAATCATTAAAAACACAGAAATAGAGAACACACACCAGATCATCAACGCCACACTCACAGGAATCCAATTCACTAGAGAGGAAGAAAAAGGACAACCAACTCCCATTCCTAGACGTGATGGTACAGAGAACACCTAACGAAGAATTCACCACAAAGGTATACAGGAAAGCCACACACACAGACCAAGCCCTGAACTATGAAAGCAACCACCCCAACACATACAAAAGAAGTTGCATCAAGACAGTATTCAAAAGGGCCACAACACACTTCCGCACACCAGAACTGCAAAAAGAGGAAGAAGAACACCTATACAATGTATTCGCCAAAAACAGATACCCGCGCAATTTCATCAACAGATGCCTAAGGGAAAGACAACAGAACGAGGACATTCCGCAACCCAAAGGACTAGCCACACTACCATACATCAAGAGCATTTCCGAACTGACAGCCAGACTACTGCGATCTCTAGGACTCATAACAGCACACAAACCAACAGCTACTCTCAGACAACAACTCACCAGGACTAAGGACCCGATACCCAGCATGAGCAAAACCAATATAGTGTACAAAATCCCATGCAAGGACTGCACAAAACACTACATAGGACAAACAGGAAGACAGCTAATGATCCGTATCCATGAACACCAACTAGCCATGAATAGACATGACCAGCTATCCTTAGTAGTCACACACGCAGATGACAAGCAACATGAATTCGACTGGGACAACACCACTATTATAGGACAAGCCAAACAGAGAACAGCCAGGGAATTCCCAGAGGCATGGCACTCATCCACAGATTCAATCAATAAGCACATCGACCTGGACCCAATATACCAGCCACTGCAGCGGACAGCTGGAACTGACAACCGGAAGCAGCAGATTCAAACCACTACAAATGCCGGAGGAAACATCACAGAAGCGCTTCATAGGAGGCTCCCAAGCACTGAGAATGTCACCTAAACAGGGGACAAAATGTCTGCAACACAAATTCCCAGCTCGGCAAACAGAACCACAATAATGGAGTTCCAAATTGGGAGTCAGGTACACAAAATCTCATGATTAGGAACAAGAAATAATGAAAATGGTTAATTCTATGGTAGTTTTTACATCTAGCAAAATAGAATAGAAAAGAGCAGAAATTATGGTTCAGCTACACAAAAACCAGTTACAGCACACACACAGTAGTTTGTCTACAAAGTGATTGTTCTCTTATTTCCTCACAGGGCAAGAAAATCAAATTGTCCCTTCTCAAGACCTGGACAAAGTGTGATACATTTTTCAACCGAGTGTTTCCATATTGAAAATGCGCCATGTTTCTTTGAATCTGTCTGAATAGAAAGGTTATGTCTGGAAGCATCTTCAGTGTAGGCTAAATGCAAAAGATTGTAAGTTTATGGTTAGTTCTTTGATTCACTCAAACCTAGTGTAAAATCAGCATAGAACTGTATCTGTCACACTCACAATAAAGTGATTACAGTTTAAGCTCAAAGTTTTTCTGATTGCCCATCTCAGCAGCCATCTTAAATGATTCCTTAACAAATCTAACTGGACGTCAATGTTATATATTGATGAACATTAACATAAAGACAAATCTCCTGATATCAATTTGCTAAAACACACATATAAGTTATCTAAAAACTTAACTTCAAAGACCAAAGCCCAATAAAAAAAACCTGAAAGGCTCTGTCAAGCCAAAAATTTATACAAACTTCCACATCAATTTGGCCAATTTACACCAACATTTGCAGAAAATCCCAAGCATCTATTGCAGCATAAGAAAAGCAGAACCTTTCTATGTATATTCTCCCCTGAATTTCCAAAAATACCCTGAGTCTGTATACCCAATACCAATTTAATGTTAATTTTGTGGCCAGATTCTTGATGAGATTTTTTAAAATTACACCTTGCAAGCTCATAGGAACTCTTGTATCCAGAGAGAATATGAGAAAATAGATTATCTAACCTTGTTTCTTACCTCTCACCATCCCCTCTACAAATGTGGACATTACTTCACTGAAGGTTTCAAACAAGTGAGCAAGTGATCCATTTCAAGTCTTTAAAGCCAGTCGAAATAAAGATCAACAGGAATGTGAAAAAAAATATTTTATATTGTTGACCTGCTCCTAATCCATTTTTTGATATAGGAAGCAGAAATCAGTCAGTCTGTCTGATATAACTAAAATAGTGCAGATGCTGGAAATCTGAAAGAAAAACAGAGTGTTGGAGAAACTCAGTAGGTCTGACAGCATTTGTAGAGAGAGAAATAGAGTTAGTGTTTCAAGTCCATTATGACTTCAGAACTTCTGAGGACTTTCTGAAGAAATGTCATATCAGACTCAAAACATCAATTCTGCTTCTCTCTCTTGACAGATGCTGTCAGATCTACTGAGTTCCTCCAGCACTTTGTTTTTATTTCAGTCTGCCACAACTGCTTATGTTTCTTCAAAGCAAACACTGGACTGCTATTTCTCCTTCCTAACCCATACCGGGGGAAAAAAGACATAATCGTTTATCTTGATTAACCCACCATTAAAGTAACCAATCACCCAATGAAAATATAACAAATTCCAAACATTGTCCATCAGGGACAGGATAACAATAACAACACAAAATGAGTGATAAAAAGAAAGAAGATTAAATCAATGGAGTTAGTTGGAAAGAGAGAGCCCTTTTCTATGTGCAGAAGTGCTCTTACACACAAATGAATTGTTTTCCCATTTCCAAATCGTTTATGGTATGTTTTCTTCTATTAGTGACCACCAGTATATCACTTGTGTTTTCTGATGCAGACCATCAAAGGTAAAGAAGTGGAAGGAAGAAGGGGAGGGACTAAATAAAAATGGAGTTGGAAAGAAACTGCTTTTTATTTAATCTATTGTTCTCATCAACTGGTTCAGAGATGTTATTGTATACCTCTGGAACAGGAGGGACTTGAACCCAAACCTCTGAGTCTAGGGGTAGGGACACCACCACTGCACCACAAGATGACCCAAGAAACAGACTTTTTTTTAACCTATTTTGCTAATCAACCAGTTTAGAGATGTTATTACACACCACTGGAGCAGATGGGACTTGAATCCAAACCTCTCAGTCCAGGGTAGAGACACTACCACTGTGCTATAAGCGGTCCCAAGAAACAGTCTTTAAATATGAGAATCTGCTGCTCTCTATTATCTCTTGAGCATCTCTTGACCTTTTATAACATTGTTAAAAAATTATCAATTTTACACAACTGCCACCAATTTAAAGTCTTTCCATCCATGATACAGCTCTCAGAAAGAGGGAGCTTTTTTGATATTCATTCGTGGGATGGGTGTGTCAATGGGGCAAGATAAGCATTTTGTGCCTATCTCTGACTTGCCTTCAGAAGATGCTGATGAACCAGCTCCCTGTACTGTTGTGTTCACACCCAGACTGCTCGCAGAAAATGAGTTCCAGGAATTTCTTCAGTGTGGTTGGAGGTCATGGGTTTGGGAGGCACTGTCGAAAAAAGTTGAATTGTTCACCCTCCGAGTTCACTTCCCTCCCTACCCTATGGAATTTGCAATTTTGGGACTCCCACTGTCCATCAACCCAGAGACTGTCAAGGTATGTAATGATTCCCCGATACTGTCCTTTGATAATGGTCTGGATTTTACTAATATTCAGCTATGTGTCAATTTTGGGGAGTTTTACAGGGGATTTTGTCTCCAATCAGGTCCAGTGGGTTAACTCATGCAATTGCCCACTGATCATTTATAATTTTTCTGACGCACCTTTAAGGGGCTGCACTGTTTTGCATTATTGGGAGGAAATGCTCTCTGCTGTCAGGACCTTCTGAGATTCACATCACCGGTTCCATATTTCAAATCCAACTGTGCCTGTGCACCAGGACAAATACTCAAGCCAGGAATAGATCTTCACATTTGCCATAGCAGGAGGGAAATGAAAAAGAAAAGCATCTGCGTGCACACTGATGGTACAGGAACACATCTTTGGAAATAGAAGGTAACACTTGTAAATGCACTGTGCTTTACACTGACACATGCCAGATTGACACAAGAATGATGTTACAAAGCCTACCCAACTTCAGTGACATACCATAATAAAACCCTGCTGAAAATGTGTTGCTGGTCAAAGCACAGCAGGCCAGGCAGCATCTCAGGAATAGAGAATTCGACGTTTCGAGCATAAGCCCTTCATCAGGAATGAGAGAGAGTAGCCAAGCAGGCTAAGATAAAAGGTAGGGAGGAGAGACTTGGGGGAGGGGCGATGGAGGTGGGATAGGTGGAAGGAGGTCAAGGTGAGGGTGATAGGCCGGAGTGGGGTGGGGGCGGAGAGGTCAGGAAGAAGATTGCAGGTTAGGAGGGCGGTGCTGAGTTGAGGGAACCGACTGAGACAAGGTGGGGGGAGGGGAAATGAGGAAACTGGAGAAATCTGAATTCATACCTTGTGGTTGGAGGGTTCCCAGGCAGAAGATGAGGCGCTCCTCCTCCAGCCGTCGTGTTGTTATGTCCTGCCGGTGGAGGAGTCCAAGGACCTGCATGTCCTCAGTGGAGTGGGAGGGAGAGTTAAAGTGTTGAGCCACGGGGTGGTTGGGTTGGTTGGTCCGGGCGTCCCTGAGGTGTTCTCTGAAGCGTTCCGCAAGTAAGCGGCCTGTCTCACCAATATAGAGGAGGCCACATCGGGTGCAGCGGATGCAATAGATGATGTGTGTGGGGGGCAGGGTGGGAGGAGGTGTAGTCCAGGTAGCTGTGGGTGTCAGTCGGTTTATAATAGATGTCTGTGTTGAGTCGGTCGCCCGAGATAGAGATGGAAAGGTCTAGGAAGGGGAGGGAGGAGTCTGAGACAGTCCATCCAGGAAGGGGAGGGAGGAGTCTGAGACAGTCCATCTAGGAAGGGGAGGGAGGAGTCTGAGACAGTCCATCTAGGAAGGGGAGGGAGGAGTCTGAGACAGTCTAGGAAGGGGAGGGAGGATATGCCTGCCCCCGCATGGGCCCCAGCTATGCCTGCCCCCGCATGGGCCCCAGCTATGCCTGCCTCTTCGTAGGATATGTGGAACAGTCCATCTTCCGCAACTACACTGGCACCACCCCCCACCTTTTCCTCCGCTACATCGATGACTGTATCGGCGCTGCCTCGTGCTCCCACGAGGAGGTTGAACAGTTCATCAACTTTACTAACACTTTCCATCCCGACCTGAAATTCACCTGGACTGTCTCAGACTCCTCCCTCCCCTTCCTAGACCTTTCCATCTCTATCTCGGGCGACCGACTCAACACAGACATCTATTATAAACCGACTGACTCCCACAGCTACCTGGACTACACCTTCTCCCACCCTGCCCCCTGCAAAAACGCCATCCCATATTCCCAATTCCTTCGTCTCCGCCGCATCTGCTCCCAGGAGGACCAGTTCCAACACCGCACAGCCCAGATGGCCTCCTTCTTCAAGGACCGCAGATTCCCCCCAGATGTGATCGACAATGCCCTCCACCGCATCTCCTCCACTTCCCGCTCCTCCGCCCTTGAGCCCCGCTCCTCCAACCGCCACCAAGACAGAACCCCACTGGTTCTCACCTACCACCCCACCAACCTCCGCATACAACGTATCATCCGCCGTCATTTCCGCCACCTCCAAACGGACCCCACCACCAAGGATATATTTCCCTCCCCTCCCCTATTAGCGTTCCGCAAGGACCACTCCCTTCGTGACTCCCTCGTCAGATCCACACCCCCCACCAACCCAACCTCCACCCCGGCACCTTCCCCTGCAACCGCAGGATTGTAAAACTTGCGCCCACACCTCCACACTCACTTCCCTCCAAGGCCCCAAGGGATCCTTCCATATCCGTCACAAGTTCACCTGTACCTCCACACACATCATCTATTGCATCCGCTGCACCCGATGTGGCCTCCTCTATATTGGTGAGACAGGCCGCTTACTTGCGGAACGCTTCAGAGAACACCTCAGGGATGCCCGGACCAACCAACCCAACGACCCCGTGGCTCAACACTTTAACTCTCCCTCCCACTCCACCGAGGACATGCAGGTCCTTGGACTCCTCCACCGGCAGAACATAACAACACGACGGCTGGAGGAGGAGCGCCTCATCTTCTGCCTGGGAACCCTCCAACCACAAGGTATGAATTCAGATTTCTCCAGTTTCCTCATTTCCCCTCCCCCCACCTTGTCTCAGTCGGTTCCCTCAACTCAGCACCGCCCTCCTAACCTGCAATCTTCTTCCTGACCTCTCCGCCCCCACCCCACTCCGGCCTATCACCCTCACCTTGACCTCCTTCCACCTATCCCACCTCCATCGCCCCTCCCCCAAGTCCCTCCTCCCTACCTTTTATCTTAGCCTGCTTGGCTACTCTCTCTCATTCCTGATGAAGGGCTTATGCTCGAAACATCGAATTCTCTATTCCTGAGATGCTGCCTGGCCTGCTGTGCTTTGACCAGCAACACATTTTCAGCTGTGATCTCCAGCATCTGCAGACCTCATTTTTTACTACATAATAAAACCCTGTCAACAAATACTAATCTTTGCCTAATGCCCAGACATCACAACATCTTGTCACTATTTGATGTCAAAATGTTACATGTTGGAAAGCTTTCAAACAGTTGATGATGATCATTTTAATTCACAACAGGAAAAGCAAAGAAACGATAAATTATAAAACTGAATTTCTTCTGGGACTAAACAGTGGCAGCTTGCTTTTCCAGTAACAGCAAGTCTGCAGTCAATAAGTGGAGACTGTGCCCAACTCCGATTCATTAGAGCTAATTCACTCCTGTCTGTCTTATTGTGCCTGACACGACACTGGCCTGACATGCAGATGGTGATTTTCCTCATGTCAATGCCCTCCAGTCCCTTCCCACAAAACTGCTGTCATTCTCCAAGCTCTTCAGAGACCTTCACACAGCATACACAGATATTTTCTGAATTGTATGGCAAGATCCCCCAGACTGATGCCAGCATCAAAAACTCATCTTCAGGAGACCTCTCATCTGCTCCATGATCTACCATTTGGAAGAATGGGCTGCATCATATCTACACTTAGCTTTAGGCAGGGGTTGCAAAATGGAGTCGTGATCGCCACATAACCATCATTGTAAGGCATCCAGGCCTTGAAATGAAGCAAGAACCCAAGGGCTTTTCAAGATGATCAAAGATCATTATAGCAACTCCAGAGTACCATGCACAGACCTTTAAAATGTGATTCCAATGACTGCCACTGACCTACAAATTGACCACAATTTCTCTTGGTGAAGTGAGCCATGTAATAATACTGGCATTCTCAACGTGATGTTTGCGCTGTCTATGGTGCCCTGCACCCGGGGGAAAACAATAATATAGTAAAGCTTCCTGACCCGGGCTACAGCACTGACCTTGTCACTGCGAAGTGAGGTGAAGCAGTGTGTTCTGGCCTGAATTGCTCTAGTAAGAGGCTTGATGCATTGAGGATTATGAAGATTGAGAGATCACATACAGATCCACAGTGGATGGTTGGAACCAGACAGTTGCACCAAAAAATTAACACAGCTGTCACCTTGAGACCCATCAGAATAGGATCGCCAATCGTCCCTTCAGGTCGCAGGTCCTGCTCCAGTAGATGACACTGTTCTGTGGTCGTATCCTGGGATATCCTCATTAGGTGGCAGCACTGCAGCTCACTTGTCTGGAGGGAATGGCATGCAGGACAGTAGACTTGACGCGTCCTGTACCTCCTCCACATCCTGAGGGGACCTTCTGCTGTGATTTCTTCAAATGGAAATTGTTTTGACAGCCACTGGAGACTTTTAGTTTTGGATCTGCTGATGCACTTGTCACTCTTCAATTTCTCTCAGCCTTGGTCATGCAGCAGCCGCAATGATGATCACCCTTGCAGTGGCTGGATCCAATGGGGATGGTTCCAATGAACCTTAGTGGGGAATATCAGAAACTGAAAAGGCTTCTTAGTAACGTCAACAATCGACATTCACCTCATACACAAATGATGATTTAACACATGCAGTGGGGCGTGGTGGGTGTGAACAAGGAGGGAGATGGGAGGCCATCACATGAACCCTTAACGTAGTAGGCCTTATTCTGATGTATGTACCACAAACCATGTTATACAAATACGGGGGGAGATTATAGATGCAGTAGAATTAATGAAACCTCACGCCCCATCCATTCCCCTATCCCCTCACCAAAGAAAGGCAGCATTGCACATGACAGCAAATACTTGGGAAATGTGAACAAACTGTAGCTCCCCTCCCTAGTGCATCCTATTGGGCTGTTGGATTGTCTTTGTGAATTGTGACCCTCATATGACACTTGTAAGACTGTCTGCAATTACCTCTGGTTCACAGAGGTGACTATGATCAATTTGTAATGACAAATCACGTGGTCAAGGTTGTTCGTGGCCAGGATTTGTATTTGACAGGGTTGGTCACTGCCAGTTGTTCACCTGCAGACTCCTGTGATTACAGATGTCTTTAACCTGCACTTTGTACAAGCCTGATTAATGCAATTTCCTCTTGAAGAGCCTTATACCACTCAGAACTAAAGCCTGCATGCTCGCATAGTAAATAACCCTGCACACACTCTGGGGGTGATGGCAGCCAATTCTCATCTTCATTGAGCATTTGTAATTTAAATGAGGATGAACAGCATTGCAGGTCATTCTTCACTGACTAAGCTGCAGGCTCAGCCTGTCAATCAAGGTGACTCCCTCCAAATCTTAATATCCGTTCCTTCCTCGCATTCCTTATTGATTCCAACACTTCCAAACATTCCCATTCAATTCTATTATTCAAGCCGTCATGTTCCATGAGACACAGGCTTCAAAATTAGACATCCCAAGAATCCCGACAGTGAAGCCAGGGTATTGGGGATCATCAGTTTGTTTAAATTTCATTCGTGGTAAGTGGGTGTTGCTGGCTAGGCCTGCATTTATTACCCGTTCCTAGTTGAGAAGGTGATGGTGAGCTGCCTTCTTGAACCGCTGCAGTCCACATGTTGTATCTTGACCCACAATGCCATTAGAGAGGGAATTCCAGGAATTTGACCCAGCAATGGGTCCAATTGGCCAATGATGTCTTCCTTCCATATGAACCAACGTGCACTAATGTTGTATCATCTCTCACCCTTACATGTTGAGTTGCTGCCCCTTCACAATTATTGCCCCCTCCACATCCCAGCATGTCTGCCTCCAATTCCCATAATTGGTTTCTCAACTTTCTCATCACAGCAGTGGAACTGATAACATCCAGTCTGTTCACTGCCAATGGAATAGGTCTCCAGACTGATGGTGGCCCACTGCCAACTGACTTGGAATGGCGCCTCTTGATGGCTGATTGCTATCTATGCAGCTCCCTGACTTGACTTCCTGCTGATCTGTGGACTGGTTGCACTGAATTTGCAGGACTGAATGGATCACTATCTGGACTGTAATCATACAGAACCCAAGCAGCAAACTGACCATGTCTAAGCCACTGAATTGAGAACGGGCGGCACGGTGTTTCCACACTGTAAGTAATCTAATCTAAAGTGATGCCTATGACTGACTGTGGTGAGACCCTTTGATTGACCACAGTCTGCTTACACTTATTAGTGAAACATAGACAATGGTCTACTCCCCTTAGAGTTTGAGAGATGGCCATTTGGTTGAAACGCAATGCAGTATGTTTGTCATGTAAGCTGTTAGCACATGCTGTAGGTGTGGCATTGACACAGCAAAGGAACATGTCCAGCCCCTTGACTGCTCACTGTTGGCAAATATGACATGTTGGCTGGCTTTTTGTGTGTACTGAGAGGCAAGACAAGACAGAAGTACCATAAGCCAGCAAGTTTGAATGATGCAGCACTTCATAAAAAGGAAAGTCAAGGAGAGGCAGAGATACTGCAAGCATCCAATGTAGTAAAATTGCAAAGTAAGCAAACTAAGAGTCCTGCCAGGACACGTAAAGTGGATGTGTGTTCGTGCATGCAAATTAACATGGTAGCTGCATTGCAATATCGTGTGTACACAAGCTCCGAAGTGCAGCATTGAAGTGGCTAGTTCTATTACTAGTGAGTTGAAAATGGGCCATGATGATATTATAAAGCTCATACGAGTACCTGATGTTAACCACTGTGGATAGGGCTTGCAGGTTTCTCATGGAGTGTCGGTGAATGCTAGCTATAATGGAGTCTTTGAGGCACATATGGCAAGCTCCAGCCATCAGGTACCTGCTTTCATGTTGGGAATTGTAGCCATCTGGTTTCTCTCTGTTGCCTGAGAAAGTAGCAACTTGCATAAGAATGAGATGGATATAGGTAATAATGACACAGGATTCCTCTAACTTTTCGCTTACAAAATTCTCAACCCGCCATTAAAGCGTTCGGTGAAACATTGAAATTTCTTTTCTCACTGTCAAGATTCTCACATTTCCAATCTCACCATTTATTCTCAATTGACTCACCCCTGCCCAGGCCATCAGAGGCTTGGAAAATTCCACTCATTGGAATGGAGGACTTAAGAACAGGAGAAGGTCATTCAGCCTTTCAAAGTTACTCTGCCTCTCCACCTCCCACACGATAAACCATGATCCCTTAATCAAAATTCTGTCTAATTCAGCCTTGAACAAATTCACTGTCCTAGCTCCCTTTCTAAGGTAAATATTACATGCACAAGTGACCCTTTGAGAGAAAGAATTCCTCCTCCTCTGTATTAAAACAAGACTTCTTATTCTTAAATTATGTCTCCTCGTTTTACTTTCCTCCAGAAAATGAAACAACCTCTTGATATTGATCCTATCATGATTCCCTCAGGATCTTCTGGATTTCAATAGCATCACTTTGTATGCTTTTAAACTCCCAAGGACATAGACTCAACGAGTTCAGCCTTTCTCCACAGCGTGAATCCTGAATTTCAGGACTGAGTCAAGTGAACCTTCTTGGGGCTGCTATGAATGCAATTATATCATTTTCGGATTAGGAGACCAAAACTGTATACCGTTGTCCAGATGTGGTATCATGCAAGGTTTTAAACAGCTGCAGCAAGACCTCTCCACTCTTCTATTTCATTCTCATTACAATAAACACCAATTTCCATGTACCTAATCACTTGTACCTGCTTGCTGAAGAAATGTTAAGTATGAAATGCGATGAAATGTAAGCAGCCCTAAGAAGATTAACTTGGCATTGTCTTTCACGTTAAGTGTTTATTTACTGCAATAGTTGGTGATTATTTGAGTCAGAAAAGGATATCAAGTCTCAAAAATATTAGAAATCTGTCTTTGGTGAATAATATTTCTACCATATCTTTGGAATGTAGGAAATTTGCTTTTAAACATGCTATTTAAGATATTTGATTACGTTCTATAATTTGCTATAAGGGTTGCAGATAATGCTTGTATAAAGAGTCTTGTACCTTTAACTTTGTTTTTTGTTATATACATGTGTAACCTGTTACTTAAAATAGCAACTCCTTTTACCAACAACACATTTTTGTTGTAACCAACACAACCCCTAAGGGTTAAAATTATGTAAATTACTTTCCTGTTCAAAACACTTTTAGCATAATTAAGAATGCTTCTGTCTAAAATAAGACAGACAAGTCTTCCTGCTTCTTTACCAAGGAAATGAGATTTAAGTGAAGAAATGTTATTGTTTAATTCAGGGTCCTGTCTGCTACGTCGGGAGAAGATTAGCAATTCCATTGGATTAATTTAAAGGAGAGTAGAAGAATTTTCACCATCGCCCTGGTCAACATTTCTCTCTCAACAATACCTGAGAGAGATTGTGCGATCACCATGTGACAGCCGTTTGTGGAATTATACTGTGCAATAGTTGGCAACCATGCTTCCTAAAGAGATGGTCTGCAAATAGCTGGAAAGCATTTGAACTATCCTAAGATTAAATTCAAGTTCTGTTCTTTCTTTTTATATGCCGAACTATATAAAATTACTTGCTTACTTTAAATCAATTGTGCAATTTACTTTTTTCCTGAAGATTGAGATGAGAATATGTAATGCAATGTTATTTCTGGTGATTCATTTTTGTCAGAAACGAAGACTGAATTACTTTATAGATCCTTTATCAATAGTCATGGTCTGCTAGAACGATAAGACTGATCTTTGTACTACCAAATATGGTGATCATACTTAAGATTATGCCAGTTGCTTAAGACTGGTCATAAAAATATGTACTATAAAATCACATTACTTTTACATAGTAAAATATGTACTATAAAATCAGATTCTGAGGCTCCTATGGTGTGTCAGCTTGAGTGCTTTTCTCCAGCGATAAATACATTCTGTTAAAAGTTCACAACAATTGTAATAATTCTCTTCAGATAACAAAGGTTCGTTGAGACATAAGACAAAATAGGGGCTGCTGTCTCATTAGAGAGAAACAACTGCAGTGGTTTAACCTGAGGGTCATCATGTCTCAGACTCAAGGAGAGGTTGAGAAGTAAAGTACTTCAAGGTGACATCATTCAGTGCTGAAATTGAACCATGCAGTTGGCATCACAAATCGGCCAACTGGCCAACTGAGCAAACCGAAATATTTAAACTTTATGTATCCAAATATCTCACAAGCTGGAAGGCAACCACAAGGCAATTGCTTAATTGAACATCATAAAAGGCCACGATAACTGGATTGATATAAATAATCTCGTTACATTTGGAACCAGCTCTGTGTGACTTTACGAGAAATGTTTGAGAAATGAGGTCAGGGAAATTTGTGACAAATCCGATTGTAGAATCACCAATAAAATGTACTCGCCAAAGACACACAGAGAAAGCAGCTCAATTAACACTGGAAATGCTGATTACCCACGAGTCAACTTCAACATTTGAAATCCTATTTTATTAGCAACTTCAACAGGTTAGTCAGGAACACATAGACATTAAAGCACAGGTGCAGCATATCCTTAATAAAATCAGGAAATTCTGGAAACACTCAGCAAAACTGGAAAGAGTGAGAAAAACAAGGTTAACTTTCAGGTTGATGACCTTTCCTCAGAATATGTTTCTATTTCTATTTCAGGTTATTAACGAAACCTTAAACAGTCTTGCTTATTCTTGGGCAAATCTGTAATTCATTTATCAGGATTTAATCATCGTTCCCTAACTATACCAGTAAGACTGCCAATATTCCTCTCAGTCTGGAACTAGTTTATTACAAAAATGATACAGTGCCAGAAAATAATCAAGCTTTGAGTGGTCCCACATTGAAACATTGGTGGCAAATAGAGGTCACAAGTTGGTGAACAGGACAACATGAAATTTATCCAAAGTAGCAGGAAGGACCTGCTAATAGATATGTGGGATATAAATGAATTAGCAAGGTTTTTCTCATGAGCGGATTAACCAGAGTTTTGCCGTTGTTTACATTTCATTTACATTTTTTGGGATATGAACCAGCTGGTTGTAACAGATGCACAGGATGCTTGAGAGAAGCTCTCTGTCATAGT
Source organism: Hemiscyllium ocellatum (assembly GCF_020745735.1). Taxonomy (NCBI): domain Eukaryota; kingdom Metazoa; phylum Chordata; class Chondrichthyes; order Orectolobiformes; family Hemiscylliidae; genus Hemiscyllium; species Hemiscyllium ocellatum. The sequence goes on along the minus strand of NC_083417.1, from coordinate 17,432,513 downwards.
CAGTGCTTGCACGTCCAATTCTTGTATTTTTTTCTCGAAACAAAACTCTGATTTACAAGCTATACTTCAATTGTGTTTAACTAACCTTACACATTTGATGTCAGCATTCCAATGGATGGAAGTCTAATCTGTCTATACAAGTTAGAAAATTCCCAATTGTATACGCCATAGCGTTTCGAATATTTTTATTTCCTTCCACTGGAATGTTGTTTGCAATAAATGCTGGCCTCATCGCATGAATGAATTAAAAATCAGAGAGGATCTCAGCCACCACCCCTGGATACATCTTGCTCCACTGGCAGGAGAGACCCAACAAAGGTGGCAGCATTGTGATATACAGCACCAGACAGACCTAAAAGGGAGATGTCGTGGTGATACTACAACACAGGGTGCCTTGCATGTCAAATAGCAGAAACAGTATGGCAAGAGCTAAGTGATCCCCCAACCCAACTGGCCAGTTAAAGATCTACAGTCCTGCCACATCCAATAAGACCATAAGACTATAAGAAATAGGAATATGAGTAGGCCATTCAGCCCCTCAAGCGTACTTCACCATTCAATTGAATCATGGATAATCTAATGTTCCTCACTTTCACTTTCCTGCCCGTTCCCCATAACCCTTGATTTCCCTACTAATCAAGAATCCATCTATTTCAGCCTAAAATAGACAGAAGGACTCTGTCCCTAAAGCACTCTATAGCAAGGAGCTTCAAAGACACACAATGCTCTGAGAGAAGAAGTTCCTCCTCATCTCAGTCTTAAATAGAATAGAATAGTCATTTATTGTCATTTATTTACCAAAAACATACAGTGAAAGATGTTTAAAGCACTTACGTTAATAAGAGAAGGCATAGATAAGAAAAAGCAATTAAGAGAAAGTCCATTTTAGTTCAATTCATGGCTCCTGGGTTCAGGAAAAGACAGTACTACTGCAATACCGCTATACCAGGCCATTGGAACACCAGCCTGGAAGCTACTACCAAAACAGGCCACCCATGCCAGGCTGTTGGAATCCCAAGCGGCAAAACTCCGGAGAGACTGTCCACCAGATGCAGCCATAATGGCCACAAGGAACCACCGTCACCGCTGCTGCAGCCTCCTAAAACATCCCTCCTCCACCTCGTCGATATCACCTCTGACGAAGGATCAGCCAATATCAGGTGTCCACGCTCATCCCTCTGCCAGCCGCCGCTTCAACGTCGCTGCCAGGGTCCTGTTCCTGGCTCACCAGCCCACCTCACTGTCGTTCATCAAAGTCCTGTTCCGGGCTCACCTGCCACCACCACCTTCTGGACCCCAACGAAGCTGCCTTCTTACTGCCTTCCACCAAAAAAAACAAGAAGAGAAGGAAAAAGAGAGGAGAAAAGAAGGGAAAAAAAGAAAAAAGAGGAAAAGCAGATTGAATGGATGAGCCCTGGGCACACTCCGCTGCCACCTTCTTGCTGCAAAAATTGTCACCCCTTAAATCTGAGACTGTGCCCTCTGGTCTTAGACTCACCCATGAGGGGAAAATTCCTCTCAGCATTTACCTCATCAAAACTGTTAAGAATCTTATATATTTCAATGAGATCCCTTCCCATTCTTCTAAACTCCAGTGAATAGAGTCCCAACCTGTTTAACCTTTGATCATAAGACAACCCTCCAAACCAGGGATCATCCATCTCAATCACATCTGCATCATTGATGTCAGCCAATTTGATTCAAGAAAAGTCTGAAGACAGGAGACTGACAATATTATGGCAATAGCTCTCCCTTGCGTGTTTCTTTCAGCAGAATAAAGGAAGGTTTTGCCAATGGTGTTATCTAACAGCAAAAGAATATCCTTCTCAATGACACTCAGTTTGGATCTGCCAAGGCCACACAGCTCCTGACTTACTACAGCCTTGCTGTAAACATACCCTCTACCTGTTCTCACCTATACCTACCTCACCACTCCATCCCTCTTCCCACACAAAACCCTTCTCTACCTCCCCCGCCCTCCTTGAAATCTGCAGCTCCCCTTACACCCACCCCTAGTCTTGAAGAAGGACTTGAAGAAGGATTGACTTTTCCACCTTCTGATGCTGCCTGGCTGGCTGTGGTTCTTCCAGCCTCCTGCTTGTCTACCTTGGATTCGAGCATCTGCAGTTGTTTTGTCTTTTGCCATAAACATAGGCAAAAGATCTGAACTTCAGAAGTCATGGTGGCTCAGTGGTTAGCTAGGGATCCGGATTTTATTCCAACCTCGAGTGACTGTCCATTTGGAGTTTACACATTCTTCTGTGTCAGCGTGGGTTTCCTCCAGGTGCTCTGGTTTCCTCCCACGATCTAAAGATGTGCAGGTTAGGTGAATTGGCCCTGCTAAATTGCACATAGTGTTCAAGGATGTGTAGGTTAGGTGCATTAACCAGGGGTAAATAAAGGGTAATAGGGTAGGGGAATGGGTCTGGGTGGATTACTCTTTGGAGGATCGGTGTGGGCTTGTTGGACCAAAGGGCCTGTTTCCACACTGTAGGAATTCGATGGATTCTATGGTTCACGGTAAATGGGGCTGCCCTTGTCACCATTTCAGCTACAGGTCATCTCTGCAGAGATTCCTCAGGATCATGTCCCTGATGTTCCTAGATATCTTCAGCTCCTTCATCAATGACCTTCCTGATGATTGCACAATGTTCAGCACCTTCCACAAGTCTTCACATACTAAAGTACATTATCAAATTCAGCAAAACCAACACATTTGCAGGCTTGCATAGATCAGTGTGTGATGAGTAACATTTACACCACACAAGTTGACAATAACCATCTCCAACAGAGAAAGAGACTAACCATTTCCACTGACATTCAATGGCATTACCATCATTGAATCCCTAACTATCAGCATCCTGGGGGTTGCTATTCACCAAAATGTGAGCTGGACAATCTATATAAATATTGTGACTGTAAAAACAGGTCAGAGCCTAGGAATTCTGCAGTCAGTAACTCACTTCTTGTCTCACCAAACTCTGTCAATATCTACAATCTCAAGTCAAGGCAATTGCTGGGGACATTTGAGTTGTCACTCAGTTGGCATAGGGACTGTAAAGGGGCATGGAAATGATTGTGGTTATAATGGGTATGAAGTATCAGAGGAGAGGAATATATGGATATATTATGGTTTGGGGGACGAGGGGAATAAATAGATGGGCAAAGAGTAGCACTGTGGGTTCAAGCAGTATTAAGGGATTATGTACAGATTTGCCTAAGTATGTTTAATTCTAATGAAGTAATGAACTCTCAAGCGTCTCAGTCAGGTTTTCTTTTACACCATCAGTACACAGGTGGTCTTCCACACATTCCCAGACATTAACCATGCAATTCTGATACCACACAGGCAGAGCCTCAGTTTAACTTCTCAAGTGAAGAATTGCTCTTCTAACAATGCAGCACTTCTTCAGTATTGCAATAGGTTGTCAGGTTAAATTTTGTGCTCAAGAATTAAAGTGAGAACTAGGGTTGTTGCAAATATCTTTTTTTGTTACTTTACAATAGATTGTCACAGTTGACAAAAACAAGAGAGACTTCTCTTTCTTATAATCCATGTACAGGTTTTGACTGCACTGAGTGCAGAAGTAATGACAGAATTTATAACTAGTGCTCATGGTGAGCTCTGATTACACTATAGAATCACATCATAATATAGGCTAGGAAGCAGCTAATCATGTGCAGGCATGTAACGAATGATATTTGACTGGCCTCCAGTTCAAGACAGTTTCTGTGGATTGAAAAGGGCTGGTTGGACTAGCAAAACCATTCCACACGTAGAAATTGGAACTAGTCCCACTTTGTCAAAAACGGTAGCTTTGGGACTTGAACCTTGCCTCAAGTACAAAATATAATCAACCAAGGTCTCTTCCTGGAAATGTCATATTTGTTTCATTAGTGAGAAATGCCAATATGGAAAATTAAACCATACTGTGATCAGATATAGATAATGTGTCAGAAAGGATGGTGTGGCTCATGATTGATAATGAATAATGGCCTATCAGCTTGAACAGAAACCTAAAGCTAGGGCACACAATGTGCTTTGAATATGAATTAAAATAGGATTAACCAAAACCTATCAATGTTTCATTATAGGCAAGGTAGATTAATGGTAGGGTAGATTCTTATCTGTATTGTTCACTGTTCATGAATGTAGTACATTTGAGAGGAAATTGCCTTTGGTTTCTTTAGTCCAGTACCTCAGCAAGTGAGCTTTTTGCCTTTAACATTTGTGGTGACCATGATTGCTCAAGGCATTTTCTTTGAAATGTAAGGCTAAATTGTTGAAATAGTTTTCTAAAACCTCACAGTGTATAGACAGGAAGCCACAGCTAACATACAAATGGATTCATCAGCTTAAAATTGGTGGGAAAATGGAAGTGACACAAACTGTTGGGCCAAAACAACAGTACAAACCAAGTAATGTGTTGCATTTGCAAAGAATTCTTATTATTGCCATTGGAAATGAATACATTGAAATAAATTGTGTAAACCTTATTGGAAGATTTGATAGATTTGTGTGTAACTGCACAGCTTGGTGAGATACTGAGCCATTCAAAAACGAATAGGCCCCTGTTATAAGCGAAAATTATGATTAAGCAGCATTGTCACTGCACTAGTAATTAAACTTTGGGATCATGGATTCAAATCCTATCGTGGCAACTGGTGCAGTTTCAATTTGATTAATGAATCTGTAATTAGAAGATAATCTTAGTCCGTGATAATATTATCTATTCTTGTAAAAATTTTGTTTGGTTCAATAATGTCCTTCAAGGAAGGAAATCTGTCACTATTACCTGGATTGGCTTACACATGACTCCAGACCAGAACAATGTGCTGGACTCTTAATGACCCCTTTTGACATGAACTAGCAACAGTTAGCTCAAGAGGAATTTAGGATGGGCAACAAAGGCTGGCAGATGCCCACATCATATGAAGGAATAGAAAATTTGCAGTCTGTGCTTATCTCTAACAAGGTGGGTGAATGAGGGAATAAAAATAGAAAGGCTGCCCATCTCTAATTGGTGCCCAGTTAATAAAGAGTAAAAATTCAATTGGTGTATGTGCAACAATTAGGGAAACATCTTCCCATCTTAAATATCAGCAGGTAAAAATGTGTCTGAACAATTTTCAGGCACCACGTTTCAGGCACCACAAATGGCCATCACATTTGATTCTCTTGCTCGGTTCTTGATCACTCCAATTAAAAGTGAAATTCAAGTCCACAAAGTCAGAAGAAGAGTGTGTCTATGGATACTGACAGTCTCCCAAAGTGATAACTCCGTGTTCTCACACAGGACAGTAACACTGCTGAGGCTTATCGCTGTCAGAATGTCTGTGAATCAATGAGATGGTCATTAGGTGCAAGAATGGTAGCTACCTGTTCTCCTACCACCCTCCCCTCCAATGCCCTTGCTGGCACCAAATATCTAACTGGGTCAGATAGCTGGAGCCAAGACCAGATGCCAGCATTCTGCAGCTGGGTCTTCAATGGCCAGAGCTACATTAGGGTGTCCACCATAATGATGTCAAGTAGCTTCAGTAGGAGTGCAACAGCCATCCATGTCAAATCATGGCTGGTGACATTTGGAGACAAATTTGCTTTGTTTAACTTTATAGTCTTCATAATACTGACATAACAGGAATGCCAATGAAGGTGGAGGTCAGGGTGATCTCAGGGCTCAACATTTGAACCTGGAATAAGGCCCGAACTGTCCCCATCCACCAACACCCTCCTCTGCCTAGTTGAGCTTATCCTCACTTTGAACAACTTCTCCTCTAATACCTGTCACTTTCTTCAGGTCAAAAGTGTGGCCATGGCTTCCCATATGGGCCCCACGTGTGGCTGTCACTTCGTTGGGTACAGGGAACATCCCTTGTTCCAATCCTATTCAGGTTTCTCCATGCAATCATTCTCTAGTACATTCTTGATTGGAATTCAAAAAATCTATCAATTTTACTTCCAATTTCCACCCTGCCCACACCTTCACCTGGTCCATTTCGGACTCCTCTCTTCCATTCCTTGACATAGTTGTTTCCATCTTCAGGGATAGGCTGACCATTAATACATACTAGAGACCCACCAACTCCCACAGTTAGATTGGTTATATGGCCTCAAACTCTGCTTCCTGTGAAGGCTCCATCACAGTTTTCCAGTTGTTCCATTTCAGTCACATCTGTTGTAATGGTGCCACTTTTCTTGCGAGGGTCACAAATGCGCACCCATTTCCTTAATCAAGAATTCCCTGCCAGTGAGGTTGGCAGGGCCCTTAGCTATGTCCAATCCATTTCCTGCATTTCAATCCTGCAGGCATTGTTCAAAAAGACTTGCCATAAAAACTTGTTTTAAACCTCCCCCCCCCCACAGAAGCCTTTCTCTTTATATATGAGTCACTGTCTAGGCCACTCAATGTTGTCCATCCCTAACTGCCCCTGGAGAAAATGTTGGTGAGGTGCCTTCTTGAAATGGCTTCTTTTGGCATAGATATGGGTGGCATGGTGGGTCAGTGGTTAGCACTGCTGCCTCATAGCTCCAGGGGCCCAGGTTCGATTCCAGTCTCAGGAAACTGGAGATTGCACGTTCTCCCTGTGTCCCCATGTGGATTTCTTTTGCGTGCTCAGGTTTCTTCCCACAATCAGAAGATGTGCAGGTTAGGTGAATTGGCAATGGTAAATGGGCAATGGGCCAAATGGCCTGTTTCCACACTGTAAGGGTTCTTTGGTTCTCTGATATACCTTATGTGCTTTTAGGGAGATGTTCCAGGTTTATGACCCAGCAACCCTGAAGGAATAGTGATTTAATTCCCAGCCAGGATAGTAAGTGACCTGAAGGGGAGCTTGCAGATGCTGGTGTGTCCATGAAGTGACAAGGGGTTGTATTTCAAACTCAAATTGATTTCAAATAAACCTGGTGTCTATAACCTGGTGTCATGTGACTTTGTCCACCCCAGTCCAACACCGGGCACCTCCGCATCCTGGCTATTGAAAGGTGGTAGATATTGCAGATTTCGAAGGTGCTGTTGAGGAGGTTGGTAAAATTGCACGAAATATTGCACCTCAAAATTTGATTTTGGTGGTGTTTGTATTCATCTCAAAACAGAAACGCAAAACATATCAATTTCTTCCCCGACATCTTCCTTGAAATGACAGTGATTGTCCCATTGCTAAAGAAGCCAGGAGTATTCTGAGTAAGTAAATCAATGCTGCAGTGTAATTCATTCCGAAACTGTTCTCCTTTCATGAAATGGGTCTGTTTGTTACTGAAACAGCCAAGATGTGGTAATGTGATTAAGAGGTTAAATTGCCTGTTGCTTAGTACCTTTCAACAAATGTTACCAAAGTGAGATAATTGTGAACTCCGTCTGTAACTTCAGACCACAATGTTCAGTGTTTGGCAGCTCGCCTGAAGAAACTCAAAGAGGAAGCAGATGGCCGTAAGAAAAGCCTGCAAACACATGAAGTGCAAGAACAGATTTGTTTTTTTTTAAAGCATGCAATCTTTCTTTGGGTCAGGGTGCAAATCCTGCACACCCTTAACCCTCAAGCACAGGCAGTGACTGAATATTGGAAATGAATGTGTGTTGTTGGAAGAATTTAGTCAGGGACCAAACAGCACCTGTGCGCCACAGTTACTCATATACAATGATGTGGCTGGAGAAAAGCTTGCATAATGTGGCAATAGTAGCAACTGAATATGGTCAAATTATAGATAAATATAGCCTTGGCATGAACTGGTTTAGCACATAACCCACAAGAATGATTGACAGATGTATTTTGTCTTTATGGACAAACGGCCTTTAAAAAAGGCTGAAAAATGTGTTGCTGGAAAAGCGCAACAAGTCAGGCAGCATCCAAGGAGCAGGAGAATCGACGTTTCGGGCATAAGCCCTTCTTCAGGAATAATCTTAATTTAAAAAGGCACTGTATCAGAGGTGCATAATCATTGGTTGGTAAGTGAACTCTGATTGTCAGAGAATTGCCAATGCAGAATACACCAGTTAGTGCTGATTGGCAAACCTTGTTTAAATTTTAACCAGTCAGGTTTACTCTGATTTGTCGAGACATTGTCTGAGAAATGAAAAGGCCTTTGGTGATTTGAAGGGAATTATAAAACACTTTTGTCATAGTGACAAGTGTGTGCACCATATTTCACAGTTGAGTGCAAAGTGCAGTGTATGGTGAGCACAGGAAGAGGCTTGTTATGTTCAACCCGTCATTTAACTGCAAGCTGCTTTAATGTACAAGCTGTGTGAAAGGCTCATTTGTTACTGAGATCTCCTCGGAGCACCACATGTGCCTCATTCTTCACATGTTTTTAAGATTTTTCATCATATACGACACAACAGGGAAATTTCCAGTCCCACTAGCACCACTGTCATTTAAATGATTTCGAAAAATGGTGTTTAGATTCCCTTTAGTGGAGTTACTAGAAATATGGGATATCAAGGAAATGCAAGACCTGGGATAGGGCATGAAGCCCATGGAGTTTGTTGCAACATTTAACTGGTTTATAGTTGATTTTACTTGCCATAGGCTTTGATATCCTTCCCTATTATAACATCAGACTTGGAAATTTTGTCGAGGTAAGCATCTACATTCTTCAATGGAGACAGTACTACACTTGCACAAGGTTTTGGGTGAAAACTTCCAAATGGCCGATTTCTTACTTTGGTTTTGTGTCTTCTTGTTCTTGAACCCCAACTCCATGTCAATAGCTTCAACTTATCCACTCTATCAAATTATTTTGTTATTTTAAACACATCAGTTAGATCATCACTCAACCTTTTAAACCCATGGGAATTAAGTCCATGTTTGTACTATCTGGTTTAACCATGAGCTCTGGTATGATAATAATGAGGCTGAGCAAGAGATGATTAATTACAGATAATATGTTATTCCTGTTCCCTTAAAGAATAATAGCTCCATCTGGAACCTACGTAAGCTTGCTGAAGAATGGTGTCCCAAACTGAATGAAATACATCAAATGTATTTTCATCAAGTCCCTTATGCCTGAAGCGTAGTTCTTTCCTTTTTATATTCCAATCTTTTGTGATTAAAGCTAACCTTCCATTAATATTTCCGATACCTTATTGTATCAGTGCGTTAGTTGATAGCAGTAGGGTAACATCAAGTTTTGAAAGGATTTATAATCATCATACATTCAGGCAGAGGCAACATGGTTTTGTGAAAGTGAAATCATGTTTGATTAAATTCTTAGAGATCTTTGAGGAAGAAACAAGTAAGGTAGATAAAAATGAACTTTTAGATCTTGAGTATTACTGAAAAAAACAAATGTTTAGCTTAGATTCACTACAGTATGGAAGCAGGCCCTTCAGCTAAACAAGCCCACACCCACCCTCTGAACAGTAGATTAGATTAGATTAGATTTACAGTGTGGAAACAGGCCCTTCGGCCCAACAAGTCCACACCGACCCGCCGAAGCACAACCCACCCATACCCCTACATTTACCCCTTAACTAACACTACGGGCAATTTAGCATGGCCAATTCACCTGACCCGCACATCTTTGGACTGTGGGAGGAAACTCACGCAGACACGGGGAGAACGTGCAAACTCCACACAGTCAGTCGCCTGAGTCGGGAATTGAACCCGGGTCTCAGGCGCTGTGAGGCAGCAGTGCTAACCACTGTGCCACCGTAACCTACCCAGACCCATTTCCCTCTGACTAAGGCACCTAACACTACGGGCAATTTAGCATGGCCAATTCACCTAACCTGTACATCTTTGGACTGTGGGAAGAAACTTGAGAACCCAGAGGAAACCCACACATAGTCACCCAAGGCTGGAATCAAACCTGGATCCCTGGCACTATCAGGTAGTAATATTAACCATTGAGCCACTGTGCTGCCTTGATGATTTGGTGGATGTTTTGCATCTTGTACTCATTTGGATAATTCGCAAGAATAACATTTAAGGGGGAAAATCAACATTTATACTGTATCAGAGGTGTATAATCATTGGTTGGTAAGTGAACTCTGATTGTCAGAGAATTGCCAATGCAGAATACATCAGTTAGTGCTGATTGGCAAACCTTGTTTAAATTTTAACCAGTCAGGTTTATTCTGATTTGTCGACACATTGTCTGAGAAATGAAAAGGCAAATGGCTGTCACCTATTTTGTTGTGCTGAAATAGACATAGTGCATTTGTGTTTGGAAAGTACAAGGCCCTATGTGTATATTTATATGTTTATATATGTATAGGATATTACAGGATATATAAGTGTGCTCCACTGTAGGCCCAACTGACAATCCTATGTTGGATTGTATTGCATGCTCAGAATTGATGGCAAATGTTGTCCAAATGCAGAATTGCATCTAAAGTTGGACACTGCATTGCAAATTTTGCACCATGAACTGTTCCACTCTTTATATCAACTCCTCTACTAATCAGAGTCTACCTACCAACCAATAAACACTCTCCTTTCTTACAGTATGAATGTTAGTTTTCCCCTTGAATGCCCCGTATGAATTTCCCTGCTGGTGGTAGATATGAAGCTTCAACAAAATATGTATTTTATCAGCAATGTTCAAGCTACCAGATGACTCTTTGAACCCGTATTTCCAAATGGCATTTGATAATGCGCCGCACCAAAGCAGTACTACACAAAATTAGCTGCATAGTTCTGAGGGGGGAATCACTGGACCTGAAATATTAATTTTGATTTCTCTCATAGATGCTGCCAGACCTGCTGAGCTTTTCCGGCAATTTCTGTTTTTGACACAAATAGGAGTTCACGGCATTAGGGGTAAGATATTACTCGGGGGCTGATTAACTGACAGGAAGTAAAATGTAGGTTGACTTAATCATTTTTGGGCTTGAAAGCCATAACCAGTAGACTGCCACAGGGTTCAGTATAAAGGCCTCATCTATTTACAATCGGTATCAATGATTTGGATAGAAGCAATGAATGCATGGTTCCTAAATTTGCGATAACAAAAGAACAGGTAGGAAAGTAAGTTGTCAAGAGTCTGGAAAGAGATTTAGATAGGCTATATGAGTAGGGCAAAAACTGGCAAATGGAGTAAGATGTGAGAAAATGTAAACTTGCCCACTATGACAGGAAGAATCAAAGAACAGTATGTTATTTATATGGAGAGAAATCACAGAACTCTGCGGTACAAGGACACATCAAAAAATAGAATATTATTTACACAGAGCAAAGTTGCTGAATAGTGGTACAGAAAGATCTGGTTATTCTGGTACATGAATCACAGAAAGATTGGAATATTGGTTCAACAAGGGATTAGAAAGATGAAAAGAATGTTGGTATTTATTGCAAAGGGAATGAATTATGAAGGTAGAGAATCATTGCCGCACCTGCACAAATCTTGGTGAGAATGCATCTGGAAGACTGTGTAGAGTTTTGGTCTCCTAACTCAGAATGGATGTACCCTAAGAAGGCTATAACTCCTTACCTAAGAAAGGATATAATTGCATTAGAAACAGTTCATTCAACTGAATCCAGGGATAAAGGAATTAGCTATGGGGACAAGTTGAGAAGGCTGGATCTGTACCCAATGGAATTTGGAAGAATCGTATTGAGGCATAAAAGATGCTGAGGGGACTTGACAAAATAGATAATGGGATATATTTGCCTTAAGGGAGAGTCTAGAACTAAGGGACAAAGTTTAAAAATTAGAGGTCTCCGATTTAAGGCTGAGATAAGGAAAAAAGTTCTCAAGTTTGGAATTCTCTTCTCTAAAGTCCAGTAGAAGCTGGGTTATTGAATATATTAGGGTTGAGCTAGATATATCTTCCAAACAACAGAGGAGTCAAAGGTGGAAGGGGAATGGTGAGGGGGCAACAAGTAGATATAGTTGAGGCCACAATTATATCTGCCATAGTCTTATCAGGTGTTGGAGCAGAGTCAAGGGGGCAAAATGTATAATCATGCTCCAAAGTCTTGTGTTCATTTAGATAGCTTTTCAGAAATTACACTTTGCAGATTGCAATATAATGCATGTGCAGCAGATGAGTCAATCAAAACTCAACGAATGTTTTAAAGGCCTAAACAGAATTCTCATGTTGCAACTCTCCAATTAGAGATCGGCTCCCCCCAATTCTCCTATTGAAGCCCAGCCTTCAAAATTGCTCAGAATTGTCTGCAAATGTTGCTCAAATGCAGAATTGCATCTAAAGTTGGACACTGCGTTGTAAGTTTGGCATCATGAACTGTTGCATTCTTTATATCAACACCTCTACTAAGCAGAGTCTAGCTTGTTTACAGAATCCCCACAGTGTGGAAACAGGCTATTTGACCCAACAAGTCCAAACCAACTCTCCAAATAATATTTTACCCACACCCACCCCTCTACTCTCTCCCCTCCCCACCTCCGCCAGGGCTAGAACACCCCTGGACACTATGTGCAGTTTAGCATGGCCATATCACCTAGCTTGCACATCTTTGGACTGTGGGACGAAGCTAAATCACGCAGCCAAAGCAAGCAGAATGTGCAAATTCCACGCAGGCTGTCGCCCGAGGGTAGGATCGAACCAGGTCCCTGGCACTCTGTGGCAGCAGTGCTAACCACTGAGCCACCATGCCATCTTTCTTCTAGAGCTTTGTGAAAATGTCAGATATTCTCACTGCTCAAGGCCCACTTATAATCATTCTATACACACATATAAATTAGGAGCAGACATAGACGTCTCAGCCCCTTGGGTTTGCTCTTTCAGTGGAATCATGGCTGATTAGATTACTCCAATCTATCTACCTCTGTCGAAAAAATATTGAAAGACTCTGCTTCCACTATCTTTTGAGGAGGTGAGTTTCAAAGACTTATAACTGTCTGTGCGAAAAAATATTCTTCCTGACCCCTGTCTTAAATACTGAAAATGTGTTGCTGGTTAAAGCACAGCAGGCCAGGCAGCATCCCAGGAATAGGGAATTCGACGTTTCGAGCATAAGCCCTTCATCAGGAATGAGAGAGAGTAGCCAAGCAGGCTAAGATAAAAGGTAGGGAGGAGGAACTTGGGGGAGGGGCGATGGAGGTGGGATAGGTGGAAGGAGGTCAAGGTGAGGGTGATAGGCCGGAGTGGTGTGGGGGCGGAGAGGTCAGTAAGGAGATTGCAGGTTAGGAGGGCGGTGCTGAGTTGAGGGAACCGACTGAGACAAGGTGGGGTAGGGGAAATGAGGAAACTGGAGAAATCTGAATTCATCCCTTGTGGTTGGAGGGTTCCCAGGCGGAAGATGAGGCGCTCCTCCTCCAGCCGTCGTGTTGTTATGTTCTGCCGGTGGAGGAGTCCAAGGACCTGCATGTCCTCGGTGGAGTGGGAGGGAGAGTTAAAGTGTTGAGCCACGGGGTGGTTGGGTTGGTTGGTCCGGGCGGCCCAGAGGTGTTCTCTGAAGCATTCCGCAAGTAAGCGGCCTGTCTCCCCAATATAGAGGAGGCCACATCGGGTGTAGCGGATGCAATAGATGATGTGTGTGGAGGTACAGGTGAACTTGTGGCGGATATGGAAGGATCCCTTCCACACTCACTTCCCTCCAAGGCCTCAAGGGATCCTTCCATATCCGCCACAAGTTCACCTGTACCTCCACACACATCATCTATTGCATCCGCTGCACCCGATGTGGCCTCCTCTATATTGGGGAGACAGGCCGCTTACTTGCGGAACGCTTCAGAGAACACCTCTGGGCCGCCAGGACCAACCAACCCAACCACCCCGTGGCTCAACACTTTAACTCTCCCTCCCACTCCACCGAGGACATGCAGGTCCTTGGACTCCTCCACCGGCAGAACATAACAACACGACGGCTGGAGGAGGAGCGCCTCATCTTCCGCCTGGGAACCCTCCAACCACAAGGTATGAATTCAGATTTCTCCAGTTTCCTCATTTCCCCTCCCCCCACCTTGTCTCAGTCGGTTCCCTCAACTCAGCACCACCCTCCTAACCTGCAATCTCCTTACTGACCTCTCCGCCTCACCCCACTCCGGCCTATCACCCTCACCTTGACCTCCTTCCACCTATCCCACCTCCATCGCCCCTCCCCCAAGTCCCTCCTCCCTACCTTTTATCTTAGCCTGCTTGGCTACTCTCTCTCATTCCTGATGAAGGGCTTACGCTCGAAACGTCGAATTCCCTATTCCTGGGATGCTGCCTAACCTGCTGTGCTTTAACCAGCAACACATTTTCAGCTGTGATCTCCAGCATCTGCAGACCTCATTTTTTACCCTGTCTTAAATAGGCAACCCCATAGTTTTAGACATTGATCCCTTCATCTAGAATAGTCAAGATCTACTCCAATGAGTCATCTGTGTTGTGCTGATATGTATTATTTTCATTTTGTGGTTCTGGTGTAATAGAGGACTTAGAGATTAATTCATCGCCAATTCTTTCTGATGGTGGGAAATAATACATTACATGCAGGGACTCAATTATGAGGTGAATTGGCCATGCTAAATTGCCCGTAGTGTTGGGTAAGGGGTAAATGTAGGAGTATGGGTGGGTTGCGCTTCGGCGGGGTCGGTGTGGACTTGTTGGGCCGAAGGGCCTGTTTCCACACTGTAAGTAATCTAATCTAAATGCTGATCAAAGAGCTGGGTGCTAAGGAATATTCTACAAGAGTAAGATGAGGTAGAGAGATGGCGATGCTCAGGGAGGATATCCCAGAACCTGAGACCCAGTCAAGTGAACCAACAGCCATGAATGAATGAATGATTAACATCAAAAAGTCACAATTAGAGAAGTAGAGATATTTTGGAGTAGAAGGAATTTCAGAGATAGGGATGGTCAGTCTCTGGAGGGATCTGAATTTGAGAATGAGAAGCTTAGACCATGATTTCCCTTTTTTCAGAAGAAGCATGGGGTCAGGAACACTATGTGTTAACCAAGGCACGCTCCCACTGATGTTAAGAGATGACTGGTGAGTTTCTAGGTCTATCACCACCGCCAGAACTGATGCCCCAGTTCTCCAAAAGTTACTGCTTAATCAAAGTCCATGTCCTAAAAACAATTGGTGAAGGTTTACTTTTCAAGGAATCCAATGGTGAGAAGGTACATCTTTTTAATTTTGTTTCCCTCAGTTTGGAGGTTAAAGGAAGAGGGGTGTTAGGGGTTCGGAAGAAAGGGCTGGGAATTAGCTTTCAAAGGCCACCCCCTCGCCTCACATCTGTGGCTCCAACTGCCTGCAACTGTGGTAAATGGAGACCCGATGACTCGAGCAAGTTGATTGCCCAGGTTACTCAGTTAGGAAACAAACCATTTTTGTCTGTCTGCCAGGAAGCAGGTAAGCAGGAAGTGGCACATTATGACTCTTGAGTGGCTTTTAATTGGTCACACAAGACTCTTAATTCTTGGTGAGTTAAAAAAATCCCCAGGCCAACTCACCCAATTATTTCCCCTCCATCCGCCTTTCTCATCACCACCAGAGAGGGGAATGTTGCACCCTTAAATCAGGAGATTCTTTATTGATGGCCAGTGTAGATTAGCGCTTTCAGACTGAGAGATGAATGAGGCTTGATGTGAGTTAAGGCATGGAAATATGATATCCCAGTCCCATGTTTCTAACCATGCCCTGAGTTCATCTGCCTTCCCTGTTAGATCTCTTGCATTGAAGTAAATACAGTTCAATTTATCAGCCCTACCTTGTTCTCTGCTTTGTTCCTGCCTCCCTGACTCTTTGACTCACTCCTTTACCCAACTGTACCAGTCTCAGATTGATCACTTTCCTCACTAATTCCTTGGGTCCCACCGCGCACCCCCACCCCAACTGCGCTTCCCCCTGCCCTCAGCAACCTTAATAGTTTAAATCCTCCCGAGCAGCTCTAGCAAATCTCCCTGCCAGTATATTAGTCCCCTTCCAATTCAGGTGCAACCATCCTTCTTGTACTGGTCACTTCTACCGAAAAGATATTCAAATGATCTTAAATGTGAACCCTTCTCCCCTGTGCCAGCTCCTCAGCCATGCATTCCTCTGCTCTATCCTCCTATTCCAACCCTCACTAGCTTGTAGCGCCAGGAGTAATCCAGATACTACCCTCAAGGACCTCCTTTTTAAATTCCTGCCTAACTTTCTATATTGGCCCTTCAGAATCCCATCCTTTTCCCTTCCTACATTATTGATTCCAATGTGTACAATGATCTCCTGCTGGTCCCTCTCCCCTTTGAGAACATTCTGCATCCTCTCTGAGACATCCTTGATAGTGGCACCAGGGAGGCAACATACAATTTTTTTTGCTGCTGGCTACAGAAATGTCTGTCTGTGCCTCTGACTAGAGAATCCCCTATCACAATCAATCACTTGGAACCCAACATGCCCCTCATTACATTAGAGCCTGTCTCAATACCAGAAACTTAGCTGTTCTTGCTACAGTCTTTGAAAGACCATCGCTCCCTACATTTTCCAAAACAGCATACCTGTTTGAAATTTATATAAATGATTTGGATGTGAACTTAGGAGGAATAGTTAGTAAGTTTGCAGATGACACCAGAATTGGAGGTGTAGTGGACAGCGAAGAAGGTTACCTCAGATTACAATGGGATCTTGATCAGATGAGCCAATGGGCTGAGGAGTGGCAAATGGAGTTTAATTTAGATAAATACGAGGTGCTGCATTTTGGAAAAGCAAATCAGAGCAGGACTTATGCACTTAATGGTAAGGTCCTGGGAAGTGCTGCCAAGCAAAGAGACCTTGGAGTGCAGGTTCATAGCTCCTTGAAAGTAAAGTTGCAGGTAGATAGGACAGTGAAGAAGACATTTGGTATGCTTTCCTTTATTGGTCAGAGCATTGAGCATAAGCATTGGGAGGTCATGTTGCAGCTGTATAGGACATTGGTTCGGCCACTTCTGGAATATTGCATGCAATTCAGGTCTCCTTCCTATTGGAGAAATGGTTCAGGAATATTTACAAGGATGTTGCCAGGGTCGGAGGATTTGAGCTACAGGGAGAGGCTGCTTAGGCTGGGACTGTTTTCCCTGTGGTGGGGGAGTCCAGAACTAGAGGGCTTAGGTTTAGGGTGAGAGGAGAAAGATATAAAAGGGACCTAAGAGGCAACTTGCTCACGCAGAGGGTGGTACGTGTATGGAATGAGCTGCCAGAGGAAGTGGTGGAGGCTGGTACAATTACAGTATTTAAAAGGCATCTGGATGGGTACATGAATAGGAAGGGTTTGGAGAGATATGGGCCACGTGCTACCAAGTGCAACTAGATTTGATTGGGATATCTGGTCAGTATGGACAAGTTGGACCGAAGGGTTTTGTTTCCGTACTGTACATCTCTGTGACTCTAAAAGGTTTTAGATGACTTCAAGTTCACAGAGGGTGGAATTTGGAAGATGAGCCTGGAGTGTGTTGGAATAGCTAAGTCTGGAGGTAACCAAGGCATGAATCCAGTGGCAGAAAAGTTGTGACGAGGCAAAGTCAAGTGACTTAATGAAAGTGGAAATGGGTAATCTTAGCAAGGGTATCACTGTGTGATCAGAAAGCCACCTCAGAGTCAAATGTAGCGACAAGATTGCAAAGAGGCCTCTTGAATCTCAGAGATAACTTTGGAGTTGGAAACTGGGGAATGGAGTTTGAAACAAGTTTTTAAAACAATGCCTTCAATTTCCCAAAATTTAGTTGGAGAAAATGTCTGCTTTTCAATGCTGGCTGTTGGAGAAACAATTTGGTAACTTAAACAGTGGATGATATGAGAGAGGTGATAATGCAGTAGGGCAATGCCCCTCCACTCCACATTCTGACGATGGCAAAATTTCAAAAGTTAATGTTGTTGCTGTTTCATTTGCTTTTGTTGTTCCTTGCTGGTGAATCTGTCTGATGGAAAACAACCCCAGAATGTAACAGATCCTGGACAGTCCCTGCATTGAGCTTTATGTATAAATATGGAAGTTCATGGTCAGTGCTGCAGTATTGTAGACTGAAAGGAAACTGCAGTATTGGACCGGATTAGATTAGATTACTTACAGTGTGGAAACAGGCCCTTCGGCCCAACAAGTCCACACCGACCCGCCGAAGCGCAACCCATCCATACCCCTACATATACCCCTTACCTAACACTACGGGCAATTTAGCATGGCCAATTCACCTGACCCGCACATCTTTGGACTGTGGGAGGAAACCGGAGCACCCGGAGGAAACCCACACAGACACGGGGAGAACATGCAAACTCCACACAGTCAGTCGCCTGAGGCGGGAATCGAACCCAGGTCCCTGGCGCTGTGAGGCAGCAGTGCTAACCACTGTGCCACCGTGCCGCCCCAGATCTAATATATCTCAGCGATAGGCTCCCAACAAACGCAGAAGCACCTCAAGGCTCCCTTAGATTTCTCAATTGCCTTCATCTTTGAGATTCCATTGGATAAAAATTTACCATTGTTCACTACCTTGGGTACTCCAGCCTGTTTCTGCTGTTCTTCTCATTTTCAGTGTCCCAACAAGATAACATTTCAATATATTCTCCATATTCTACTCAGTAGAGAAAACAGGGCTTCCCTGTATCATTTCCTTCCTCTTTAAATTGAATAGTCTGCAACACAAACTCACTTGGCTGCTTCCACACCTAGTTTTAATGAATATTAAATGCATACAGTTGGGTAGATGAAAATTGTATCTTTTTAAACACGTATTCAACAAGAGGGAATGTGACATATGATGTACCTCAAATACAGTAAGGCCAAACATTAACTTTTGTGATGCATAAGTTTCAATTTGCTAAAGCATGCAAAATTAATCAGCAAGGTGAAAGTGAGGACTGCAGATGCTGGAGATTAGAGTCAAGATTAGAGTGATGCTGGAAATGCACAGCAAGTTCTGGCAGCTTCCAAGGAGCAGGAGAATTGACATTTCAGGCAGAAGCCCTTCATCAGGATTCCTGATGAAGGAATCCTGCCTGAAACGTCGATATTCCTGCTCCGTGGATGCTGCCTGACCTGCTGTGCTTTTCCAGCACCATTCTAATCTGAAACATAATCAGCATTCAATTTGTGTGAGCTGAATTTCTTAATGTAATGACTTATTTCCACCTATTTCAACCTGAAGCTGTGATTTTGCTTTAAAATTACAGTTAGTTGACACTCCCTTTCAGTATATTTGTTCATTTGATTCATTTTTATTTCTGCTCCTCTTTTTCATTGCTTCTCCATTGCACACTGTTCCCATCTATGATTAGAATAAATAAAGACAGACAATCTAGACTCCAGACTGACTTAAATTGAAACCATCGCCGATAAACTTGTGGAATGCATCATCTCCCTCAGTTTTCCTTTTCACTTACAACCTACAAAACCTGTAAAGCTCCAAACTATCGTCAGCCACAGTTCAATTGGCAGCACACTCCCCTTCTGTGCAAAGATTGTGTGATCACCTCCTGTATAAGTTGACCTCTCATAGGCTGATGCTTCAGTTCAGTAACGCTGGAGTGCTGCAGTGCTGGAGGTACTGTTATTTTGGATAAAACTTTAAATTCAGCCCTGTCTATCTCCTCATGTGGATATAAAAAATCCCATTGGACTATTTTAAATAAGAGCAATATTCTGACCAATATTTGTCTCTCAAAAATACAATTATGGAGCAAATTATGTTGGCATTATTTCATTGGTCAAGGCAAAAGTCCTGATGATGGGCTTTTGCCCGAAACATCGTTTTCCTACTCCTCAGATGCTGCCTGACCTGCTGTGCTTTTCCAGCACTACTCTAATCTAGACCCCCATTATTTTTTGGTATTTGTACGAACTAGTTTTATACTACTGGTTTGTTACGCCTCCTGTACATATTCAATTTATAATAACAATAGACTTCAAAATGAAAATTATTCTGCTGTAAATGTCTTTGGAATCCATTGAGGCCATTAAAATTGCTATGCAAATGCAAGTTTTTTTTTCTTTCTTTCCTCTCTCCGTCTCTCTTTTGTCTCTTTCTCGTTCTCTCTTTCCAACCTTCTGTTTTCAATGTTGACAATTGTCCAAATTGGACTTCACTTAGGCATTACATTGCATGTTTGGTTTCCCATTTGAATTCCATTTCAAAGATTCGTTTTATATAAAATCAAACAGAAGGTTATATGGTTTGCATTTTTCTTGAACAGAACTACGTTTTCCAAAACAAAAGTGTTTCAAAATAGTCTGTGGCTCAGAGCAACAAGCAAACTATTACTGCGTATTATTTCTGTACTGCAGATGTCAGCTTCAGTTGGTACATATTTCTCAACAAGCCATGTGGAAGGTGGAAGGGTTCCTATGAAACCACTTATGCTCTTCACCATCAATGCTTCTGCACGCCTATCTGTTCTCTGTTCTCAGAGAAATTATAAAGGAATGCAAATACATTTGAAAGGTCACGTATTTCTGGTGGGCCCGTGTTTCTCTCACTGATCTGCAAACCTGACTTCAAAAGTACAAATTGGAACTTACTGCATGAAAGGCTACAACGTAGCATTCTGCACCGACATATCTGACATCAATTATTGTGTCAATTGCAGCAAATTATAAATGGGCTTCCCTAAGTGTCTCACCAGATCTAAATGTGGAAAAATGTGAATTGTAAGCCTGGAATAAAGTGGTCGGTATTGGAAACCCAAAATATGTTAAGTCCCTCAGAGGAACGATGAAAACTCTTGGATGAAAAAAAGACCGAGAACCTCAAAGCAGGCTTCAATTGTATTATTCAGTAAATGGGCATCTTTACAATGAGATACAATTGTTGTGAAAAGCTGAAAACAAAACTTTTGAAACATCATTTTTGTAAGTTTTGAAAGGCTTCAACCTTATGGAGAAACAGCAGAATGGATGCCAATTGTCCATATCGTTAAAAAGAGCATGAAACAAACTTAAGAGAAGGAAGAAATGACACAAAATTATCATTTTTTTCATCTTGAAAAATGATTTAATGCTTCTTCATTTAACTATTTTCAAAAATCTCGGAGCATTTAAAAATAATTTCCTAAGACCATAAGAGAGAGGAGCAGAAATTAGGCCCTTCAGCCCATTGAGTCTGCTCTGTCATTCAATCATGATTTGATGGGTTTCTCAACTCCATTCTCCTCCTTTCTCCCGAACTCTTGATCCCCTTAATACTCAAAAATCTATCTATCTCAGTCTTAAATATACTCAATGACCTGGCCTCCACAGGTTTGTTTACTCTAAAGTTATGCCCTTGGGTCCTAATCTCCCTTACCAATGGAAACATCTTCCCAACATCCACTCTGTCCAGGCCATTCAGTATTCCGTATGTTTCAATTAGATTTCCCCCAATATCCTTCGAAACTCCATTGAGTATAAACCCAGAATCCTCAAATGTTCCTCATATGTTCAGCTTTTCAGTCCTGGGACCATTCTCATGAATCTCCTAAGTACATGCTCCTGAGATGTGAGGTCCAAAACTGTGCACAATACTCCAAATGTGATCTGACCAGAGCCTTATGCAACCCCTAGAAGTACATTCCTGCTTTTATATACAAGTTGTCTCAAAATAAATGCCATCAAAGCATTTGCCTCTGAACTACTGACTCAACCTGCAAGTTTTCCTTGACAGAATCTTGGACTGGAACTCTCAAGTCTCTTTGCACTTCAGACTTCTACCCATTTAGGAAATAGTCCATGCCTATATTCATCCTACCAAAGTGCATGATTAGATTAGATTACTTACAGTGTGGAAACAGGCCCTTCGGCCCAACAAGTCCACACCGACCCGCCGAAGCGCAACCCACCCATACTCCTACATTTACTCCTTACCTAACACTACGGGTGATTTAGCATGGCCAATTCACCTGGCCCGCACATCTTTGGACTGTGGGAGGAAATCGGAGCACCCGGCGGAAACCCACGCAGACACAGGGAGAATGTGCAAACTCCACACAGTCAGTCGCCTGAGGCGGGAAATGAACCCGGGTCTCTGGCGCTGTGAGGCAGCAGTGCTAACCACTGTGCCACCATGCCGCCCACACGGGACTTCACACTTTCCCACATTGTACTCCATCTGCTACTTCTTTGCCTACTCTCCTAACCTGTCCAAATTCTTCTGCAGAGTCCTCGCCTCCTCAATGCTACCTGTGCCTCTACCCATCTTTGTATCATCTGCAAACTTAGCCAGAATACGATCAGTTCCTTCATCTAGATTGCTAATGTATAAAGTGATAAGTTGTGGTCCCAACACTGAACCTTGCAGAACACCACTTGTGCCATCCTGAGAAGGACCCTTTTATCCCACTCTCTGCTTTCTGCCAGACAGCCAAGCTTCTATCCATGTGAGCACCTTGTCTCTGACGCTATGGGTCCTTAGAATTCTAGCACATATGTCTTCTGTAGAAATAGGATAATTCTGACTGAGACAATTTTCAACATTAATTAACTGAAATGTAAAAACATTTCTAGGAATATAGATGTTAGAAATCTTCATTGAAATAACAAAGCTTCGTAATGATAACTCAGCAGGTCTGACAGCATTTATGGAGAGGAGATAGAGTTAATGTTTTGAGTCTGGTGACACGTCTTCAGAACTGATGACAGTTTGTAAAAGGTGACATTTATACTGGACATGGGGAGAGGGGAGTGGAAGAGATGTGAACAGTGAATGAATAGATGCAGATGGAGCTCACGGAGGAAGAAAAATCGATATGCAGACAGAGGGATTGTTCATAATAAGCCAGGGGAGGAGAAGCTGGGTTGGGCTATGAGTATGTGAAAATGCACAACACCAGGTTATAGGCCAACAGGTTTATTTGGAAGTACAAACTTTTATAAAATATATTGAACAAACCTAGATGTTACTTTTTTAAATAAAACCTTAATTTTTCTCGGGAATGTGACTTGAAATAAATTCTGAGGTTTACATATTAAAGAATCAAAATCTACAACCCATTCTAAAATATGAAAGACTTAATTGCAATCTAGGTTTGTTCAATATATCACATCAGTGACAATATATGACACTATGACATTTTGCTATAAATTCTGTATCCTATGATCCTACTCCACTACCTAACTGATCAAGGAACAGCGCTCCAAATGCTTGTACTTCCAAATAAACCTGTTGGACTATAACCTGGTATTGTGTGATTTTTAACTTTGTCCACCCCAGTCCAACACCGGCACCCCTACACCGCATTTGAAAGTGAGTTGACTACACTTTCCTAGCAGCTAGCAGTTCTGAAGAAGGATCACTGGACTTGAAACTGTTTTTGTTTATTTCAGATCTCCAGTGTCCACAGTTTTTTGTTTGACATCTTGTTGATAAAACTTTATTAGTAATTCATCTTAATTATCCATCACCTTAAAAAATAATTTCAGTCTTCTAGAAGAATTGCTGAAGACACAATGTTCAGTTTACTTGAAATGATTATACAATATGAAACACTGAACGGCAAATCCAGTGATACCTGCAAACAATTAAAAAGCTCCTTCAACTGCTTTCAAATAAATTATTGAATAAGAGAAGGAGGACTGGTTAAGCACAGTGACAATCAACTGTTCTAATACAGTAACGTCCCAAAAACACACCCTTGAGACCACAGTTTGATGAGTCAATCAGTTAATGGGGGTCACATCCAACTCCAGTTCAGGGGATAAACCATGGTCAGTCGTTAATCCATAGAGTCAGACAGAATGGAAGCAGACTCTTCGGTCCAACCAGTCCATGCTGACCATGTTCCCACACCAAAATGGTCCCATCTGGCTGCATTTCGCCCATTCCCTCCAAAGTCCTATTCATGTACTTACTCAAATGTCTTTTAAATGTTATAACTGTGCATGCATCTACCACTTCCTCTGGCAGTTCATTCCACTTACGAACCACTCTCTGTGTAAAAAAATTGCCCCTCATGTCCTTTTATATCTTCCTCCTCACATCTTAAAAATATGCCCACCCCCCCTAGTTTTAAACTCCCCACCCTGGAGAATAGACCCTTGTCATTCAACTTATCTATGCCTGTCATGATTTTTTTTAACGTCTATAAGGTCACCCCTCAATGTCCTACACTCCAGGTAAATAGGTCCCAGATTATCCAGCCTGTATTTTTAACATTCCCAGAAACATCCTGGCAAAACTTTTCAAAACTCTCTCTAATGTAATATCCTTTCTAAACCACGGCTACCAGAGGTGCACACAGTGCTCCAGAAGAGGCCTCCTCAATGTCATGTATAAACCCAACATTATGTCCAACTCCTATACTCAAAGTTCTGGGCAATGAAGGCAAGCCAAAGTTCAGGGCCTTATAGTCCAGGGATTGAGCCACAGTTAATCCGACAGGCCAGTTCAGGCGCTGTGATATCTCAATATCACACCTGCAACACAGGGAGCTCCAGAGACATCAGTCCATGGTGACTGGGATGGTACTTTCTACAATGAAATGGAGGGACTGTACATGTTGGAAATGGATGGAAGGACAGTTAGTGGCAATGCATGAGCAGTGGAAGTAATGAGGTATACCCTGTGAGTGAGTAGGAAGCACAGAGGACAGGAGGGGCTGGAATTTCGTGAGGATGTACTGCATGGGCGCTGTCTAGTGAATATGCTGCATGCAACAGTGACAGTTACACTTCGTAAACCTTGGTTAGAGATGTGTGCAGTAGCAGGGTTAAAATGAATGTGAAGTAACAAAGAAAAATTGGTGGCATTTAGCAATGAGGAGATGATTGACCTTCTTGAGCAACTAGACATTCTGCTTCACCGTACATAGCACTGACCTGGGCTGCTCTTCAGGTTCAGACTGGCTTGGTCTGGTGGCATGGCTTTCCTTGGTAGTTAGCTGGAAAAAGGACAGCCCTCCTCTCCAAGACCTCCAGGTCCCTGCCCATGAATCGGGGAAGACCATGTCCTCTGTAATAATGATCAAGCATCACAGTGTGAAGGCCTGTTCTGCTTTGCAGTGTAGATTTTGAAAATGGCGTGAGCAGTGTGAAGGCTGGAACCTTGAAAAGGTGGTGAGCATTTCCACCTCTATGGTTGACAATTCCCCAAGAAGGGCACCCGTCGCTGCATACGTACTTGGTCAAGAGGGGGAGAGTTTGTGAGGAAAGTTGCTGTGAACTGTAGTGGACTGGGTATCAGGAATCTCACTTTAATGGAAAGTGGACAAATTCCACCTAAACTATCAGATAGCAAAGAAGATCTATGAACCTTTGATCACAAAAAAATCATTGTCTTTACAGAATGGGAATTTGAGAATTAAAATAGCAAGTAAGAACTTTATGTTTCTTATCTTAATTATTCAATGTTTTGTTTGCTTTCATGGTTTCTCTTTCATCCTAATGCTACCTTTTTCTCTCTCTCTTATGTATATATCTATGGGTTGCCAATTTTGATTCCAACTCTCACCACAACATGAGAAATTTTTGCTTCAATGTTCTGCAGAAAAAAATCACAGTTGTGATTGCAGCATTGACCGTCCACTTTCTGCAGAAATTGCTGGAACACCTCCAAACGATGAGGTTTGGGAGATACCTGTATACCAGCTGAGCAGACTATGCCCTTATGTGAGCAAAACATAACTGAGAGTAAGGGATGAGTAACTACAAAATATCATGAGCTTAATGTAAGGGGAGTGGAATGAGAATGGCACACAGACACTCTGATCTAAACTCTGGTTTCCAGCACCTGCAGTCCTCACTTTTGCCTAAAGGCACACAGATGATGAGTGAGTTGAATCATCATCAAGCAAGTAAATTTACAGAGCAAAAACTATACTTGCAGACTGTAGAATTCTTCAAATGTATTCTTAATCATGAAAAAATCACTTGCATTATTTCAGTAAAAGGTATTTCACCTGCCAGGTTAATTTTGTTTCTGGACAGATTTGATAAATATTGCCATATGTTATGGTTCTGGATATGTTCACTGGAACCTTTGGATTCTTGAGTACATTCCCTGCTACCAATCAAAGTGATTCTTACAAATTGAGGATGATTTCATGTCCTGATTATAAACCTGATGGTTGATGCAATCATTAGAAGACCCAAACATGTGGAAGCAGTGGACACCTGCAGGTATCAAGGAGATGTCCATCTTTCAATCAATTTTGAAAGTCATGTGGCAGGAAATGTAATTGGCAGGACCATTCAAAGGCTGATGTAACTACAAAGAGCTGTGTACCACACCAAACCGGATGTGCACAAGCGTATCTGGAGATGGGGCTTTAAGAAGGATTTGTTCTGTCATGTTTCTTTTGAAAGCAGGTATTGTACAGTTGGAACCAAACTGTCTGCTCTGAGCCCAGCTAACTTTGCTTTTTTTTTAAAGTTGGAATAATTGAAGCAGCATGAAGGGTGAGGTCAAGCTCCCACAGAACCAAGATGATGTCAAAAATCCAAATTATCTTTCCTCAAGCAGCTGGTAATTGTTTGTTATTGACTGAGATTGGCATAGGAACAAGTGTCAACATACTGTCCCTGCAAATTTTAGGATGAATGCTCCCACAGACACAGGAAGCCATTCAGATGAAATTATTTTCAATGGCATCCTTTCAAGCTATATGTCTTTCAAACTCACTTAGACTTTTTTCTATCCACTATGACTTCTGTATCATTGATGACATTGTTATGATAGGAGGAACAGTGCATGAATCTGAACTATAATCTGCTCTTAGTAGTGCAAGTGTGTTATGGACCAGGCCAGATCCCTCAAAACCTTTCAAGAAGGTAGCCCAGACCCTAAATTTGTTAGTTGTTTTAAGCAGATGTAAAGCGGGTACTCCAGGAAAGAAGTGGCTGGTCAAACCACTTAGTTTCAAACAAAATAGAATTTATTTACTAGATTTCCGAATGAAAGACAAAGAACAGAAAACAGAATGCTGAATAACTTATCCAATCTGAAAATCCAACAGAGCACTCCACTTAATGATGCTGTTCCAAAATACTTGCATGACTCCAACAACGAAAGCAGTTGAGTTAAGTTATAAACAGTGCTTTTGTAACAAATGCAGCCTCTTTGCCTTTTTGTCATACACATGCTCTCAAACCTCTCTGTGGGTCAGCTATCTCCATGGTAGTTGTCTCCCGAGGGTCATCAGTTGTATGCTGATGTTAACTGTTTCAGTGCTTTGAAGAGCCACCAGTGGTCCTCATACCACAAGGAAGACACATTCTTTCTCAACAACTCCTTTAGTGATGAAGACTTTTGTGTGAAATTGGGAATGCTTGGAAACAAGAAATTAAAGAGACCTTTGCTGATTGTCTTTCTTGAGGAGTAGGTATGGTTTTTTGTACTTTATTTTTATTTGGATCAGGATGCATGTCGCTACTAGAATAAATAGAACCAAAATATGTGGGATTAACAAAAAAACTAACATGTTATGATTGAGTTAGTTCAATTATAATTACATAATCTAAATATTAATCCATTGAATAATCTAATATTATAGCATTGTGGTTAAGTATAGCCATTGCAAATGTTGATACTTTAAAATCATGCAACTCTGCTTAACTTAATTTGACAACGAAGTGCATCATGGGATAGTGAACAGAGTGAAGATAATAATCTAATATTTAAACTTATGTTTGCAGGGATGAGAGAGTTCTGTTTGGTTCCAGATTTTGGCTTCAAAGCTTGAATAAGACAGAGATGGCATATTCCTGAGCTCGATGGCCTTTATCAAGGAATCATAACCACAGTTTTATCCTTATATTACTGTGTCGCAAGTATAAAAATTTACTAAATGTAACCTTTATATTAGAGTTAACAATGTAACAATGTGTTTAAGTTTGTAATAAGTCCTTAAGACCATGAGATCTATGAGCCTTGTTTTATACAAGGGGTAACACAAACTATTGCCAAGAATTCAGACACAGCAAAAAGCAAATGGTCGGTAATAAGTGTCTGATTTAATGGAAATTTCACCAAATCAAGCAGCATTAAGACATGAGCTCAAGGACATTAATCATTGGGTATATATACAAATGCCTGCCTTTTTCTTTCCCAAAAATGTAAAGAACATTTCAAACTATCCTCTTATTTTAATAAAATAACATTAACAAATATTGTTATTAATCTGTTTATTTGATTCTTTAACCAGAAAGGCAGCAGAGAAAGACATAGTGCAGTAACTCAGGAAACATGGGCATCTCCAGAAATAGCCACTGCACTGTATCTGGATGTATCAGCAAATTAACTCTGTTATACTGAATAATGGGCTTACTTATCATTGTCAATCATTAAACTTTCTTTTGAAAAGGAAGGGAATGTTGTACCTTGCCTCTAAGAGAGTTTATCTTTAAGACCTCCATAAATAATGTGTAAATAATGTGCTGTAAATTTGACTGGCAGAAAGCTGTGTGTTTACTGGAAGCATACACATACATGCTCAAGAACGCAAGCATACGTGCACGTGTGCAGACGCACACACACACAGACATAAACACAGATTCACTCACACAGACATGCGTGCACACACAGACTCATGCATACACGTGCGCTCAACGCGCACACACACACACACACACACACATACAAACACACAGAGGAGCTGGTTGGCTATAATGTCTGTTTTATAACTTGTAATGTGATTTACTGTCTTAAACAATTTAACCCACGAGGATAATCAATTCCTGATGAGTGTTTAATTATTAAACCTGTCACAAAGCTCGTCCTTCTTTTTCTAAAAGCTGTTCCTTGGCTCAAGGAGATCCTGTCGTTGATTTTTTTCAGAGTGGCAATAACTGGGCCAGGCTCTGATCAATCTGGTTTGGTACAGAGCTGAAAAGGATTTTGAGAGGTCTTTTGTTTGTATGTAAACAGATGAGACTTCAGACCAAAGTGGTCATGTTTTAGTGGTAACCTGTATAAAGAAAGGGGAGTGGTCAGCTCTCTAGCTGAGCTGAGCTGAGCAGTTTTAGTTCAGTCTTGAACTGGTTGGAAGTTCAACAGGGAGCTGTGAGAAAACTCTCTCTCTTTTTTGCCCTTCAACTTCAACCTGTAAGCATGTGTTCCATTTAGACTGGTTTTTAAAGGGAGTTTGCTTATTGGGATTGTTGTGTTTATTCGAAGCAGTATAATTAATCTAGTTGAATAGGCTGAGTTCTGTAGGGGGTTCTTTATTCTGTTCTTTTGTGTTTCATTGTGTAATTTTATGAATAAATTTTGTCTATTTTAAAATCTAGTAGTTAACCTAGCTAACTTAATCCGGGTAATTTTCACTGTACACTTACTGAAACAAGTTGCAAAGTTATGGTCTGAGCTGCCTGCTTAAGAATGTTTTGAATGGTCTGGCTTAGTCCACAACAGACCAAAATTAGTAACTTGACATCTATCTGTTAGTCCTCTTCTTCCTCTTCAATTCTCTGCCTGAATGCAGGTCCTCAGTAATTATTCATCAAAGCATAGAAAAACCAGGAATTTTATAACAGGCAAGACAAATCTACCTCAACTGGATTGGGATTGAAACCTGCACTGCTGACACTAATCTGATCCATTTCCTAACAAGGAAAAAGTGAGGACTGCAGATGCTGGAGATTAGAGTTGGGAGTGTGGTGCTGGAAAAGCACAGCAGGTCAGGCAGCTTATGCCCAAAACTTTGATGTTCATCTTTAATTGCCCAGAGAGCTGGTGACATTCCTGATGAAGGGCTTATGCCTGCAACGTTGATTCTCCTGCTCTTCGGATGCTGCTTGACTTGTTGTGCTTTCCCAGCACCACACTCTTAACTCCCTGTACTAACCACCTAGCCATTTGAAATAACCAGCCTGGCAACTACTCAATGCTGATATTTCACTCCCAACTCTATGAGCCTTTATTGCAGGTATTAAAGTGTGGCACCTTATTTAATGCTTCTTGGAAATCCAAGTATCTACA
Source organism: Hemiscyllium ocellatum (assembly GCF_020745735.1). Classification (NCBI taxonomy): domain Eukaryota; kingdom Metazoa; phylum Chordata; class Chondrichthyes; order Orectolobiformes; family Hemiscylliidae; genus Hemiscyllium; species Hemiscyllium ocellatum. The sequence continues at coordinate 17,402,772 of NC_083417.1, read as the reverse complement.
TCCAATGGTTTCAATTTATGTACCTTTCTAGTTGTCCATTTGTCAAGGACTTCCCTTTAATGAGGCCATAATGACTTCTACTACTCATATTATACTTTCCTAATTGTGTTGTTTAGACTTGCTTAATATTAGATTCTAGCTCTTTCCCAATGATTCATTTAAAATTCACTGGCCTCAGTTCTGTTATTCTGTTTCTCTCCTTCCTTGAATCACTGTTACATTTGTTAATTTAAATCTGATTCCACCTAGGGTCTCAAAAAACATAGCCAACACATCCCTGTCTATAACTATCTCTTTCAGAGCCATAGAATGTAAGTTTCCAGAACTGTGGATCGGTTGGATTTTAGTTCTGCAATACTTTTTTCCCTAGTATTGTTTCCTTAATTTCCTTACCCTAACATAACCACTAGTTTATCCTCTGTTTCCGGCATGTGACTTGCATCTTCAACACTAAAGTAAGACACAAAGTATTAGTTCAATGTCTCCGCTATTTCATCATTCTTCAGGATAATTTGTTCTTTCTTCACACCTAAGGGACCAACATAAACTTTAGTTAAGTTGTCCCTTTTAACATACTTGTGGAAGCTTTTACAGTCCATTTTTAAATTTGGTGGCTCGTTTGTCTCATATTCCATATTTTTCCTTTTCGTTAACTTTTCAGTAGGCCTTTGCTGGTTTCTAAACCATTTCCAATTTTCAAACACTGCTTTAAAGTGATTTACAAATGGAGAAAAGGCACAGAAAGAAAGAAAAACGTTTCACATAGCAATTAGTTAGGGGTATGAAGTGTACTGCTTGGAAGTGTGGTGGAGGCAGGTTCAGTTGAAATATTCAAGGGAGCAAGGTAATAGAAAAGTGTGGACATGATGGGCTGCATGGCCTCCTTCTGTTTTGATTTTTGTCACATCTACTCACGTCCAAAACTAAAGGAGTACAATAGAAAGTATAAAATGTCTCCACACAAGGTGCGGTCTTAGGCACAAGTACCTGAGTACAAATTCTTAACAGCAAGGTAAAATAAGAGAACAAAGTTAAAAGTTTTGTAACAATTCTGTGATTCAGTGATATTATTCTTTGCAAAATACTAAACTTCTTTTAAAATAATGCCACTGCTAATCTCCTTAATAATTCATAGATGGGATTTTTTTCTAATGAAATGTATTTTTGTTAACTATTTTATAATGGTTCTTTAAATATTTCCCAATGTTTATTTACTACATAACATTTATCCAAATCAAGATTAGCCAACTCTCCCTTCATACTTCTTTAGGACGGTTTCTTTGACTTTAAGATTTTTGTTTGTGATTGGGTATGTCATTTTGAAACATAATGTGAAATTCAGCGACATTATCATTGCTATTTCCAAGTGGATCATTTGTGTATAACAATATTGATGATCCTTTCTTATTGCACAATAATATGATTCTATCTTTGTTGCTTTCATATTTCTCTAATTACACATAAGACTGATGGAAAAGTTGTTTAATAAGTGTTGCTTCTTTATCTTCTAGCCTCCAAACACTTTATATCTTTCTGATCTCTTTTGAAGTTTTGTCTATAGTACCACATTACAATAGTGGTTACTGTACAAAAATATGTCATTGCTTTTAAAGCACTTTGATAATGAAAGGCACTATATAAGTATGAGTTTTTTTTAAAGATTGCTGCTTCTGTGAATCTACTTCCTTGTTCCTCCCGAGCTTTAAATATAATGGCTTGTGAGTTATTCTTCCTTCCTGATATGTTGAAATACAAGACTTGTCATTTTGTCTCCAATTCTAATTCATTTCCAGGGACTCAAAGTTGTAAAATCCATTCACACCCTTGCCTCCTGCAACTTAGAGGTCTTCAAACCCCACATCATCCTTTTTGAGCATTCTTATAGGCTCAATGACTTCTTTATATCTGGGCAATGTCCACACTTTAACCCATAATGTAGGTCTCTGAGTTGCAAAAAAGTCTTTCCAAGGTCTCTGATTTTGTAGCTTAGTCCCTCCAATGAAAACAAACTTGACTTTTCCAACTCAATGCATACACTTTAACCTCAGTACCTTCCATGTAACTGTTCTGCAATATCTCTCAGTCTTTTGATAGATATATACTCATTGAGAGAGGTAAGAAATTAAAATTGGTATGAATTAAAATACTGTTTCCAATTTTAGGCACTGAAATTTAGATAGATTGTGCAGGCAATATTGAAGATTCTGAAAAAAATTCACCAAAATGAAAAAAATGTCTGTTGTGACAATGAACTGGATGTTGTTCACAAGAAAGCAAATATTCATTTAGAAAAGCATAGGTTGTTCCAAATTCTGAAGATAATTAATGAGGTAAATAAGAAAAAAAAATCAAAAACAAGGTAAATAAGGTTAGGAACCATTCAACTCAGCACCGCCCTCCTAACCTGCAATCCTCTTCCTGACCTCTCCGCCCCCACCCCACTCCGGCCTATCACCCTCACCTTGACCTCCTTCCACCTATCCCACCTCCATCGCCCCTCCCCCTAGTCCCTCCTCCCTACCTTTTATCTTAGCCTGCTTGGCTCCCTCTCTCTTATTCCTGATGAAGGGCTTATGCTCGAAACGTCGAATTCTCTATTCCTGAGATGCTGCCTGGCCTGCTGTGCTTTGACCAGCAACACATTTGCAGCTAGGAACCATTAAGCTTCACTTTAATGTGTCATTTAAAAAATAAAGAGACTAATGTGAAGGATTTTTTGTTTATAATATAATGCACCATCAGAAACAATAGTGAAGTCAGGATCCATAATCATTTTTAACAGCTAAATCTTTGTTAAAGGAAATACTACAAGGGAGTGGTGAAAAGGCAAAGAGATTGGGACTAAAAGGAGAGCTGCACTGAGTGACCAACTGCTGTACTGTGAAATGTTATAATTTACAGACAACACAAGATGAATGTAAAGCTGGTGTAACCAATGAAATGATTGACTAAATTGAAAATCTAAAAATTGTCTGCAGCTGCGATGTACTTCTTCCTGATATGGGTCCTATTAGTGAGCTATCTTTCCACACAGCTGCTACTACACCATCAAATTCACACTAAATATCTGACAAGTGGAACTGCCGCCAGAGCTCAAGTGATGAGTACTAAGTGAGTCATTAAAAATGCCAACAGTCTTACACACACTATATCTCACCACTACAGTCAGCTTCTTTCACCATGTCCTTTCAAATCCTTTCTTCTCCATGCACTATGATATAGATAGCAACCCAGAACCATCTCCTAAAACTTTGATATACCATTTATAATAATAGACAACACACAAGAGTCAATTGCTGCTTGACCAACTTTATATTCAGCTGTGCCAGGAATTATATTAAAATTAAACTACAACAAATTTGTGGTCAAGCAACGCCCTGACTTAGTCATACAATGGAATCATGTCTTACAGATAAAGCCCCAGACATCATCATCACCGTTTCTGGATATGTTGTCCCCCACTGGTAGAACAAACCCAGAAGAGGTGGCAGCACAATGGTATAAAGTCAGGAGGGAGTTGCCCTGAGAATCTTTAACATTGGCTTATAGGACGTTGAACATTACAGGACACAAACAGGCCCTTCGGCCCACAATGTCGTGCTGAACATGACTTCAAATTAAGCTAATCCCCTCTGCCTACCCTTGGTCCATACCCTTCCACTCCTTGCATACTCATGTGCCTATCTAAAGGTCCCTTAAATGCTCCTAACATATCTGCCTCCATTACCACCCCTGGCAGCACATTCTAAACTCCTAGCACTCTGTGTAAAAGAATGAGCTGCCAAAGGATGGGGTGGAGGCTGGTATAATTGCAACATTTAAGAGGCATTTGGATGGGTATATGAATAGGAAGGGTTAGGAGGGATATGGGCCTGGTGCTGGCAGGTGGGACTAGATTGGATCGGGATATCTGGTTGGCATGGACAGGTTGAACCAAAGGGTCTGTTTCCATGCTGTACATCTCTATGACTCTATGACTTTATTTCATTTGAACTCTCCCCCACTCATCTTAACTGCATATCCCCTAGTGTTAGACATTTAAACTCCAGGAACCACTTGAAACCACATAAATTCTCACAGCATCAAGTTAAACATGGACGAGGAAACTTCCCGCTGATTACCACAGACCATCCTCCCTCAGCTGATTAATCAGTACTTCTCCATATTAAACAACACTTGGAGGAAGTGCTGAGGGTAGCAAAGACGCAGAATGAGTGGGGGATTTTAATGTCCAAGACAAAGAGGACTCAGCAGCAATGCAACTGAGCTAGCTGGTTGTGTCTTAAATGACAGAGTTGCTGGATGGGTCTGCAGCTGGTGGTGAGAGAACCAACAAGAAGGAAAAGTAGACTTGACCTCACCCTTGTAGCACCCTTATCAATCAGCTGGCAGCAGATGTATCTAAAAATTACATCCAAAGTTATGCAGGTTAGGCATTTTAGCCATCCTAAGAAATTCCTCATAGAGTCCAGGGATGTGCAGGTTAGATGGGTTAGCCACAGTAAAAGTCCCATGCAGGGTCACAGTGATGGGATGAGATGGTCTTTGAGGGCCAGTGCAGACTCGATCGGCCAAATTGCCTCTTTCTATTCTGTAGGGATTCTGTTCTATTCTATGATTCCTCTATGCTCCTATGATTCTACGATGATAGTACTGGTAAGAATGACCGTTCTTCTAGCAATGAAGTTCTGCTTTCACCTTGATAATTTATTACATCATGTTGGTTGTCACTATCACTATGCTAAATGGAATAGACTTTGATCAGAAATAGCAACTCAAGATTAGGCATCCATGAGCTCTGTGGGCCATCAATAACAGGAGAATTCTACTCCAACACAACCTGCAACCTCATGGCCCAGCAAATTCCCCTTTCAAGCATTACCATCAAATCAGGAGATCAACCCTGATTCAATGGAGTATACAGAAGGACAAACCATGAGCAGCACTGGCATACTTAAAAATGAGGTGTCAACAGGTAACTCTACTAAACAGGAAGACTTGCATGTCAAACAGCATAAACAACAAATAGTAGACAGAGCTAAGCGATCCCACAACCAATAGATCAAATTTAAGCTCTGCAGTCTGAAACAGGTACTGTGGAAACAGGCCCTTTGGCCTAACAACAACCCTCCAAAGAGGGTCCACCTGGACCCATTTCCCTCTGACTAACGGACCTAAGAATATGGGCAATTTAGAATGGCCAATTCTCCTGACGTGCACATCTTTGGTCTGTGGGAGGAAACCAGAGCACCCGGAGGAAACCCACGCAGACACGGGGAGAATGTGCAAACTCCACACAGACAGTCACCCGAGGCAGGAATCGAACCTGGATACCTGGTGCTCCTGCCACATCCAGCCATTAAAGACAATAGGCAATTAATTAAACAAATCATGGGAGGAGGAGGCTCCACAAACATCCCTGTCCTCAAGGATGGAAGAGCCCAGCACATCAGTGCAAAATGCTGAAGCACTTGCAACAATCTTCAGCCAGATGTTTGGAATGGATAATCCATCTTGGCCTCCTCTGGTGGTTCCCCAGCATCATAGGTGCCAGTCTTCAGATAATTTGAATCGCTCCATGTGATATCAGAAATGGTTGCACGCACTGGATACTGCAAAGGCTATGGCCCCTGACAATATTCCAGCAATAGTACTGAAGACCTGTGTCCGAGAACTTGCCACACACCTAGCCAAGTAATTCCAGGATAGCTACAACACTGGCATCTACCCAACAATGTAGAATATTGCCAAGCGATGTCCTCTTAAAAAAATGGACAAATCCAACCCAGCCAATTATCGCCACATCAGTCTACTCTCAATCATCAGTAAAGTGATGGAAGGGGACATCAACAGTGCTATCAAACAGCACCTGCTCAGCAATAACCTGTACAGTAACATCCAGTTTGAGTTCCACCAGGACCACTCATTACACCAGGGCCTTAATACAGCCTTGGTTCAAACATGGACAAAAGAACTGAATTCCAGAGACGTGGTGAGAGTGACAGCCTTTAACTTCAGGCCACATTTGACTGAGTGCAGCAACAAGAAGCACTGAAAAAACTGGAATTAATGAGAATCAGGGGAGAACCTCTTCGTTCGTTGGCGTTGTACCTGGCACATATGAAAATGGTCATGGTTGTTAAAAGTCAGTCATCTCAGTTCTCAAATATCTCTGTGGGAATTCCTCAGGATAGTGTCCTAGCCCCAACCATCTTCAGCTGCTTCATCAATGACATTCCCTCAATTGTAAGGTCAGACATGTGGATGTTCACCAATGATTGCACAATGTTCAGCAACATTCACAACTCCTCAGACACTGAAACAGTCCATATTCAGATGCAACAAGATCTGAACGATATCCAGGTTTGGGCTGACAAGTGGCAAATAACACTTGCACTACATAAACACTGCACATTGTCATGTCTTGTACTCACTGCTCCCAATGCGGTCTCCTCTACGTTGGGGAGACCAGACACCTTCTCTCAGAGCACTTCAGGGAACATCTCCAGGATGCCCGCACCAATCAACCCCACCGCCCCAGGCTGAACATTTCAACTCCATCTCCCACTCTGCCAAGGACATGCAGGTCCTGGGCCTCCTCACCACCACTCCCTCACCACCCGATGCCTGGAGCATGAACGCCTCATCTTCTTCCTCGGGACCCTTCCACCCCAGGGCATCAACATGGACTTCACCGGTTTCCTCATTTCCCCTCCCCCCACCTCACCCCAGTTCCAACCTTCCAGCTCAGCACCATTCTCTTGACATGTCCCACCTGTCAATCTTCCTTCCCACCCATCCGCTCCATCCTCCTCTCTGACCTATCACCTTCGCCGCCCCCATCCATCCACCAATTGCACTCTCAGCTAACTTCTCCCCAGCTCCACACCCCACCGATTTATCCCTCCACACCCGAAGCTCCCAGCCTCATTACTGATGAAGGGCTTTTGCCTGAAACATCTATTGTCCTCTTTGGATGCTACCTGACCTGTTGTGCTTTTCCAGCACCACTCTGGGTGGTACGGTGGCATGGTGGTTAGCACTGCTGCCTCACAGTGCCAGAGACCCGGGTTCAATTCCCACCTCAGGCAACTGTCTGTGTGGAGTTTGCACATTCTCCCCGTGTCTGCGTAGGTTTCCTCCGGGTGGTCCGGTTTCCTCCCACAGTCCAAAAACGTGCAGGTTAGGGAACTGGCCACAGTGTTAGGTGAAGGGATAAATGTAGGGGAATGGGTCTGGGTGGGTTGCTCTTCAGAGGGTCGGTGTGGATTTGTTGGGCCCAGGGCCTGTTTCCACACTGTAAAGTAATCTAATCTAATCTTGACTCTGACCTCCAGCATCTGCAGTACCCACTTCGGCCTAAACACTACACAATGACCACCAAGGACAATAAGAGATCATCTATTCTCAGGCCCCTGACATTCAGTGGTGTTACCTGAATTCCTACTATCAACATACTGGGGGTTACTATTGACCAGAAACTCAACTGAGATTGTCAAATAAAAACAATGGCTACAAGGGCAGATCAGAGGCTTAGAGTACGGCAGTGAGTAACTCACCTCCCCAGAACCTGTCCAGTATCTTCAAGGCACATGACAGAAGTCTGATGGACCAGTCCTCATACGTCTGGATAAGTGCAGCTCCAACAACACTCAGGAAGATTGACACCATCCAGGACAATGCAGCCCACATGATTGGCACCACAACCATAAACATCTACTGCTTTCACCACCAATTCTCAGTAGCAACAGTGTGCACTATCTGCAAGAAGCACAGCAGAAATTCATCAAAGATCCTTAGGCAGCATCTTCCACATCCACAACCACCCCCCTCCCCTCACCTTGTCTCAGTCGATTCCCTCGAACTCAGCACCGCCCCCCCCAACCTGCAATTTTCTTCCTGACCTCTCCGCCCCCACCCCACTCCAGCCTATCGCCCTCACCTTGACCTCCTTCCACTTATCACATCTCCATCGCCCCTCCCCCAAGTCCCTCCTCCCTACCTTTTATCTTTGCCTGCTGGACACACTTTCCTCATTCCTGATGAAGGGCTTGTGCCCGAAACGTTGAATTTCCTGTTCCTTGGATGCTGCCTGACCTGCTGCGCTTTAACCAGCAACACATTTTCATCCCTCACTTGCTTGCCATGCAACATCTTTATGGCTGCAATCTTGAAAGAAAATCCACCACAAAATAACCAACCTGTCCCAAATTTCCCAGTAATACATTCAATATTTAATAGAATTATTTTCTGATTGCACATGTACATTCTCTTCATACCTTTCTTCCACATGTCCTTGCCTGTCCTGTTGTACCTATGCAATCCAATGCCAATGGCTGCTCAAAGGCTGCTGACCTTCAGTTGGGAGACTGCAGCTGGATATGCAGGATGCCCTCGAGCAGGAACGAGTCCAGAAGGTTGAGTTTCAAACTGCCTCTCTGTGCTACCTGTGTTGGCAGGTTGACAGCAAGCAGCTCTACAATGATGGGACTGTGGGATGATTATGTACCATGTTATCAGTGAGGCTGTGATGTTGTCAGAGCAAGATTGGGCCAGGATCCAAGTGCATAAGATCTCACAGAAGCTCCCTCGTATCTACCGTCATGTAAACGCTGTTAAGTTCAAAGAAGACTGTTCTCACTACATAGTGGCAGCAGTTCATAGATCTAGGATGGCCAGTCATCAGTAAGAAACAAGTGAAAGGAAAGATAATGCCCTGGAAGGAGTCCAAAGTAAGAAGGAAGAAAGAAATTCACAGCAAGGTCAGGGAGAGAAGCACCAAACTCAGTCAGGCCACAGTGAGTGTATGGGGAATACCCACAGTGCAACAGAGAGACTGGGCCAGAAAAGGGGGGAGCCGGAAAGGTAAGGCAAATAGCTCTGAAGATGTTCCACAGGCCATTCAGAATGAGAAAAGGGTAGAGAAAAACAGCAGCAGTATGAAACAAGGCAAGCTCAAAAATTAATCAGCAACAGTAAGTAAAGTCTGCAAAGTGCAGATACAGTTGGAGAGGAGAAATAAAAGGGCCCAGAGGCAGTCTGTTGGCAGAGAGTGTGGGAAGAAACAGGGTGTGGTTTCTATTACTGAAGACTCACATGTGTGGAAGATCTGCCCAGCAAGTATTGATGGTGCTACGTACCAGGAGAGATCATTTCAGAACAGTGTCAGCAGCACAAGGAATTAAAAATACTACAAGATTGTCCAGGTGCCCAAGGATTTGAAGATACTGAGGAACAGGGTTTCTGATACTCAGAGGTTACAACCACACCAAACAAAGGTTTTGACTCCCTGATTTCACAGACCACAACATAAATTCTGGTTTGCTGACATCACGGTTCGCAACAAGTAAGTTTAATTAATTTTGGATACACAAAATACAGTATCCATTCATTTAAATTCCTACCATGAGCACCTTCAACCATGTAATGTTCAGCTTCATTCTTAATGGAATACGATCAGAGGGCAGGTGAGTACAACTTTTTGCTATAAGGTGGAAGAGCTCGCTGTTCTGGAGAAGAATCATATCAGACTGAAAGATCAACTCTGTTTCTCTCTCCATGGTTGACCTGCTGAGTTTCTTGAGCATTCTCTGTGATTGTGTAAGTGTTTACTGTTACTGTATGTGTCATTTCTCATCATCATTACTTCCTGTTAACCAAGAACTTATTATTTTGAATCTTCTTTACTTTACAAAGGGAACTAGCATTGTTCCATTGCACTGCGAACCCTCCATGATTGACATGGCACATTTCCAAGGACCACAGATGAATTTTATAAACCATTCATTTTGTGAGGTCAGTGCAGGGGCCAGGCATGAAGGTAATCAGCTGCCAGATGATATGCTCGACCTTTGGACGCTCTTTCAGGAAGGAGTTCATGGCAAGGAAATGCCACATGTTGCTGTTTTTATCATTGGTGAGATCATTAGAGAAAGGAGAAAAAAATCATCCCTTTCCTATTCAACAGTGGGATGATTTTTCATTAAAAAGACAAGAGAGACTTGGTGATTGTTGGCAGTGGAATCCTCACTCTTCTCCTGTGACAGACCATTCCATAGGGCTGGAAGATGACTGAAGCAATGGTAATGAGACATTTAACGTGTTGGTGAGTGACTAATGGTGTTGATTAAAGGAGGTGTGGTGAAGTGAGTTGATTATTTGTAAGGAAATGGCAGGTGAAGATACTTTTGCAAACCTGGATCATGTGTTAGGTCACTCAATTTCTTGCAGTGAAACAACGAGGTCCCTGAGGCTGGTCTGCTGGCATTGCCTACAACGCCCATTTGCACCCACCATCACATTGGTGACAACTTAATGGGGGAGGACCACTCCTCCTATGGACCACCTGCAGTTCAAGGTCCAGAGCTGAATGGGAGAAGCTTGGGAGCTGCTCTTTGGCCATTTGCACTATTTCCCAAGGTCTTCTCACAGACTTGGGCCCCATGCTGAAGCATGCAGCCATTGTTGGTTTGCTCACCAACATCATTACAATTATCAGAGTGATCAGCACCAAGTATGCTAGGTGCCTCCATCATTTGGAAAAGGAAGGTTTTGTCACGTATCACATTCTCATATCGATTGGCAGGGGTTAGGGGAGGTTTATTGAATTTTGCACCAAAGTATGCAAATGAGACAAATAAAGGAAAAAAGGCAGAAGGAAATTGAAAAAGTGAATGGCAGCTACAGCAAGGACGTTGTCAGTAAAGAGAAAGCTGTGGTCCAAATCCTCAGGTCTCCAGATTGTTGGGGACAAGACAAAAAAATGGAAGATGCACATCCAGATCCTTTCAAAAGCCTGACATGCAGAATTAAGAGAAAATTTCCCTGACATCTACACTTCGAATAAATTGATGCCCCTCTGCCAAGGAATCATCATACAATTTAAAATCTGATCTAACACTGAGGAACTCCACAAAAGAACACTACTCACCCAGTAAACCATCCTGTATCAACTTTCCTTCACTGAACCATGATACTACTTTTTCTACCAAACCGACTAACCCCAAATGTCACACCATACTTCTGTTCAAACCAGAATAACCCTCTCACTCAAACCAAACCAATACCCCCTTGGACCACACTAATAGCACTCCTGACTACTCACCAAACAATACTGTCTTCAACCGTCTCATTACTCTCATCCAAAATACCTACTCACCCATTGACCCAATCACCCTACCTACACACCTCACTCCATTCATCTGCCTACCTTCCACTGCACCCACCTCATCCATTATTTTGAACCATTTTCCAACTTAGCACAGGAATGTAGACTCTTTACTCAATGCCAAAGTATGAAAAGTACCGTCAAGGAATAATTTTATTGGAAAGTTGATAATCACTCATTTACAATTCAAGCTAGCAAAGTATATTGGACAAAGACTGAAAACAAATATGTCATTAGTTATGACAATAAGTTCTGCACGTGTTGGTCTGTCATTTCCCGGGTCACAGAATTTTTGGAGTCAACTTTTTCTTCTTTGAGCATTGCTTCTATGTTCATCACATCCCTTGAGATTTTAAACTTAATCCATTAAATTCTAATTCACAGATACTTCCTTGCAGTTGAAAACTCTAGTTTCCCAATCTACCATAACCACTTAGCAAAAAAACCAAAAGAACTGCGGATGATGGAATTCTGAAACAAAAACGAGAATTGCTGGAAAATCTCAGCAGGTCTGCAGCACCTGTGGACAGAAAGATCAGTTAACGTTTTGGGTCCAGTGGCTCTTCTTCAGAACTTTACTACTTTAACTTCTGTAGCTTTCAGACCATCCTAACTGCTGAAGCTGTACACGTCAAAACTACCTGTTAAAACTACCACTCTCTCTCTAGTGGACTCAGATTTTTATATTAAATTACTTACAGTATGGAAACAGGCCCTTCGGCCCAACAAGTCTACATCGACCCACCGAAGCACAACCCACCCAGACCCAATCCCCTACATTTAACCCTTCAGCCAACACCACGGTCAATTTAGCATGGCCAATTCACCTAACCTGCACATTTTTGGATTGTGGGAGGAAACTAGAGCACCTGGAGGAAACCCACGCGGACAGGGGGAGAATGTGCAAACTCCACACAGAGAGTCGCCTGAGGCGGGAATTGAACCCGGGTCTCTGATGCTGTGAGGCAGCAGTGCTAACCACTGTGCCACAAAGTATATTCACACTCTCTGAAGACAATCAACTTTAGACCCAATTTGGAGATGCCGATGTTGGTTTGGGGTGTACAAAGTTAAAAATCACACAACACCAGGTTATAGTCCAACAGGTTTAATTGGAAGCACTAGCTTTTGGCTCACTGCTCCTTCATCAGATGGTTATGGAGTACATAATTCTAAGACACAGAATTTATAGCTATTATTGCTATAAATTGCTATAAATTCTGTGTCTTACAATTGTGTACTCCACAACCACCTGAAAAAGGAGCAGCGCTCTGAAAGCTGGTGCTTCCAGTTAGACCTGTTGGACTATAACCTGGTGTTGTGTGATTTTTAACTTTAGACATAATTGTGGATTTCAATACAGATCCCTGTGAATGTAACTCCTTTATTCAAAAACGAAGAGAGGACAGAAATCAGGAAACTAAAGGTCACCTAATATCCATCATAGGAAAATGTTAAAAGCTAGAATGAAGTAGGTTAAAGCAGGGCTATTAGATCAATCAGGGCATTTAATCAATCAGAGTCAACATGATTTAATGAAAAGAAAATTATGTTTAACCAAGTTATTAAAGTTTTTGAAGAAGTAATGTGCCGTGGATTATACTGTATTTAGATTTCTAGAATGTATTTGATAAAGTACCACATCAAAGGTTATTGTGGAACATCAAGCTTATTGTGTAGGGAGCAACACATTGGCATGGATAGAAAATTAGCCCATTAACAGGAAACTGAGCAAATATAAATTGGTTAAGAAAATGTAACAAATGTTCTGCCACAGGAGTCAATGCTAGGGCATAAACTTTTTAAATTCATATAAATGAATTGGATGAAGAGGCAAACGATACTTGCTAAAATTTGCTGATTGTTCAAAGCTTGGTAGGGAAGCAGTTATGAAGAGGACATAAGGAGACTACTAAGGACATGATGAGATTACTTACAGTGTGGAAACAGGCCCTTCAGCTCAACAAGTCCACACCAACCCGCCGAAGAGCAACCCACCCAGACCATTCCCTTACATTTACCCTTTCACCTAACACTATGGGCAATTTAGCATGGCCGATTCATCTAACCGGCACATCTTTAGACTGTGGGAGGAAACCCGCACAGACACAGGGAGAATGTGCAAATTCCACACAGACAGTTGCCCAAGGCGGGATTTGAACCCAGGTCTCTGGCGTAGTGAGGCAGCAGTGCTGACCACTGTGCCACCGTGGCAAATGGAGTATAATTTGGGAAATGTGAAATTGTATATTTCGGCAGGAAGAATAAGTGTGAAGCATATGATCTCAAAGGTGAGAGATTGTGGAGTTCTCTCATACACAGGCATCTAAGTGTTCTAGTGCATTCATCACAAAAGGTCAGTATGGAAGTACAGGAAGTAAATAGGAAAGCTGATCAATGTTATCATTTATTGCAAAGGAACAGAATGCAATAGTAGGAAAATTATGATTCAGTTACACATGGCATTAGTGACACTATATCTGAAGTATTATTTACAACATTGGTCTCCTTATTTAAAAAAGGATGGAAATGCTTTGAGAGAGGTTCAGAGAAAGTTTACTCGGCTAATACTTGGCCTGGGCAGGTTTAGTTATGTGGAAAAATTGGACAGGCTGGACTTACATCCACTGGGGTTTAAAAGAATCAGAAAAGACTGAATTGAAACACAGAAAGATTAGCAGGCAAGGTGGCAGGCAGGAAAGTGGAATAATCAGGTCAGCTGGGATCTTACTAAATGGCTGACCAGGTTCAAGGGGCTGAGTGGCCAATTCCTACACCAAACTTGAATGTCCACGTGCTAAAGTAGATTGGTGCAATGCCCGCCCCCCCCCCCCCCCCCCCCCATTATTTACCTCAAGACAGGGCAAATACTCCTCAACTGGCAATGCCCAATACAAAAGCCAACTTCATATTAAGTGTCCATGCCTGAGTCTCTCTCCCAGCAAATGATCCCAGCAAATGTCCTATGAAGAAAACTTTCGCTTGGTGTGATGCTCCCTGATTTTATACCCTTTTTACAATTTTGCAACATCCAGACCAAATATGTGGGTCTGGATCAGAAAAATCCTTACGAACTGTAAAATGTGCAGAGCATTGCCACTGACTGGAGGATTCAGACCAATAACTGAAATGACAAAATATAGACCTGGAATTGGGAGGCAAAAGACATGGGCAAAAAACAAGATACAGGGATCGGTCAAACACCGAAAGCAAAAGGATAAAAGTAAATTCAGGAAAAGTAGCATAAGACAAATAGATAAAATTCCCAAATTGGGAAAGTAAAAACAGGGATGTAAACAGATTTTGAATACAGCTTTTATTGGATTTCTGAAAGCAAAAGAGGTGATTATAACTTTAAATTATAAAATATGGAGGTGAAATAGGGGATTACCAGGATGGTACAGTCCTTATCACACCCCCTCAAAAGCTGTGCATCTGAGATGAGGTCAGAAAAAGGTTACATCATGCCTCACTGCACACTGAAAATAAACTAGTCCTCTTACTATTTTTTAATTGCCAGACAAAGATGATATTTACTAAATATTTACTACCTTAGTTTTATTTTGTTCCAGAAGTTTGTCAGTTGGTAAATGTGAAAGTGCTCCTGTTATAGTCATAGCCACCATATCTTGATTAACATACAAATGAATGGGTGTGGTCAATGTTCACTGTCTATAGGTTGCAGATGCACATAAGTGCAAGCATGTTAAAGAGATAAGGTCAAGCTTTATTTTGTAAATAGTACAGCATACACAGCGCTATATTCAAATGTGGCTGTCCACAGAAGTGGAAGATTAGAACAGTACAACACAGAACCATTCCATCAATTTTCACATTTGCTGGTCTTCAATCGGGCCATTCAGTTAATTGCATTTCAGATTAAATTCACAAACTATTTTCCTCTGGAGCTTGAAAAATCTATTAGCTCTACCTCTAAAGATGTAGGGAGTCCGTTGACCAACATAATTAGGCACGTTTGTTCTTATTCTCAACCATCACCTCCAGAGGCGACGTATTTTAATAGGAATCAACAGCAAGAAGGAGTGTGAATGTATGCTGAATATTAGCCCTAGGCTGGTGTTGCTATGTTCTGGACAACTGTAGCGACTCGTAATGTACCTTTAGTGACGATTAGCTTCCTCAGCACAGGCCCATGAAGTAGGGGTGAAATGGGAGGGCAGAGGAATATTTCTGGCCTAGGTGCATTTTGGCCAGCTGATTTACCCACTGTTGACTGTCAGACCACAAGCCTCCCTATTTAAGTAGAAAATTAACACCGACCTAGAATAGCATACGTCAGCACCCGTGACTAAGTTCGCCTCAGAGCTGTGCTGAGCAGTACAGGAAGGACAATGTGTAACAAGAGCCATGAGTACACAGCTGTAGATCAGAGGACCTGAGCCCCCAGCTATCAGTAATACATACAATGTCAGGTTTCTTGCTCGACTCTGGTTCACAATTACTATTTGTTAACAACATTTCATGTGAGTACCTATCCCCTAATTACGGGAACACTATTCTGAGGACTGACAGGAACATAACAATTCAAATAAAGACATGACCTTTTCCTTGAATGTTGAAGTCAAGTTGTAGATCCTCCGATCTGCCTCTGTGAAATAGGAAGAAATGAAGAAATATCAGAGCAGGAGTAGCCATTCACCCCCTAGACACTCTGCCCTGCCATTCTAGATCATGCCTGACAATCCACCTGAGCACCAATCTCCCACACTGCCACAGATCCCTCATTGTCATTCGCTTCTAGAAATCTATCAACCTCTCTCTTTGAATTTACATAATGACTGAGCTTCTACAGCCCTCAGGAGGTAAAGATAGAAGACATTCCTCTTCCTAAGAAACCTGTTCTGACTCCTAAGATGAACCTCTACTGAACTTTCTCAAAGGCAAATGTATCCTTCCTTCAGTTTGGGAACTACTACACACTATATTCTAGATGTGGTCTTATCATGATGCCATACAACTGAAGCAAGACCTCTTTATTCCTGTGCATTCCTGTCTCCTCAACCTATTGGTGCCTGACACACTCTTTGCTTTAAGGAAGTCTCCTAATGAAGACCAACAATAACAAAGGTGTCAGATTCCATGGAGCTCTTCTAATTCCATGCTGCAGAGTATAATAATGTAGCACCAGAGGAGGCCATTCACCCTAGTGTGCCAGTGCTAACTCTTTGAAAGTGCTATTTAAGTAGTGGCATTCCACTGCTCATTCACAACATTGCTGCAAAATTTGCAGAAGGGCACTCTGTGGGAAAAACATTTGTATGGAGTTTGCATCAATCCTCCAGCAAGGTTGCGGTAGAACGTCTCCAACAATTTCACACAAATATCTTATCACTTCCTGATTCTAATAGTCTGTCTGAACATTTCCAGCATTTTTCTTGTTCTGTCTCAATTTCTGATTTGTCTTTACACTTGCAAGTAAAAATAAAAGTTTAAAGTGCCAGGGGCCTCGTCTGTGTCAAGGTAGCAGAGGTCTTAAAGGACAAAAGTAAAGATATCTGATCGTCTTAATCATTCAGAGTTTCTGTTTATTCAGCAGCATGGCACTTAAGGTGCCTGTAATACAAGTCTAACTTGTTAAACAAAGCTCACCATTTGACAATGACTAATTGAAATAACATTACATCTGTTCGAAACAACATAAAGGAGGTTATTAAATGAAAGTCGAGGGCTAGGAGCTCCCCTCGCTTTACTTGTATTTCACTTCAATTTGCCTTCAGCAGAAACTCTATTTACAGGGCAAAGCTGGATGGAATTCCACTCCCATCCATGTTTAATCCATGAAACATTAACACCCTTTTATATTTAATGTGTTTATGCCCTCTGTTATAGGGATGACAAGAAGGAACAGCATATTTGTGGGTTTTGGGCCTACACCCAGCACACGCAGAAATGGCAGGAGATCAACAATCACTTGGGTGTCATAGAGTCATACAGCATGGAAACGGACCCTTTGGTCCAACCAGTCCATGTCAACCGTAATCCCAAACTAATCTAGTCCCACCTTCCTGTGCTTGGCCCATATCCCTCCAAACATTTCTTGTTCATGCACTTATCTAAATGCCTTTTACATGTTAAACAAGGAGAGAAGAGTAACTCCTTTCACAATAGGCCTAATGGCTTTGTATACGTTCAACTCAAACTGTAGCATTGGCTTCCAATTGTTTAGCAGCCCGTGCAGAGGGGTGGAGAGGGAGAACGACCGGCTAGTTGACTGAAACATTCTTTCTTTAGTGTTTCATGTCCATTCACGCTAGCAAAGTCTGCTCATGCATTTCTATCAAATAAACAGCAGAGCTCCCTTTCTTCCTCCCATAACCATCACGATTCAGTCCTAGAGTCATTGAATCATAGAGTCATAAAGGGATGACCTTTAGAGGTTTATAAAATCATGAGGGGCATGGATAGAATAAATAGACTCGATCATTTCCCTGGGTGGGGCAGTCCAAAACTAGAGGGCATAGATTTAGGGTGAGAGGGGAATGATTTAAAAGGGACCTAAGGGGCAACTTTTTCACACAGAGGGCAGTGGAGGCTTGTACAATTACAACATTAAAAAGGCATCTGGATAGGTACATGAATAGAAAGGGTTATGGACCAAGTGTTGGCAAATGGGACTAGACTTATTTAGGAAATCTGGTCGGCATGGACTAGTTGGACTGAAGGGTCTGTTTTCGTGCTGTACATCTCTGCGCATAAAATAATTCAAAACTTTTTAGAGAGAAAAGCAAAACTACCCTGATGAACATGTTTAATCCACCAAAAGTGCTCTCTTATTTTCTCTCTCTCTCTGTTTCTTCACACCCTCTTCATTCGTCCCCCTCTCCCTATCTGCTTGTGTATGCAATGAAAGCACTGTCCTGCTTTAACAATGAAAACATGTTAAGCAGGAACTAATATTTGTTTTAAAAAGGAAAAGTGTTGGAAGTACTCGGTGAGTCTCACACCATCTGAAAAGAGAGGGAAATAGATGGGCTGGACTTGGACAATAGAGCGGGAGTCCTGACCCCAGAGTCAATATACAAGTTGCACAGCTGCATCGGGGTGGTGGGACCTCTTCAGCAAATTATTTTATTAATTTCCAATCAATATCCAGCAAGCCAGCAATAACAAGCGGAGGGCAGAAAGAAGTCCTGGAAATTCAAATGCGGGGGTCATTTTTTAAAGGCCTATTCAATCCTCATTTACGGCAAAGTAAATCTGCTCATTCTCTAAAGTGGGCAGCAGGATCCAGGAGGAAAGGAATAAGATACGTCAAAAACTTCAACATCGGCCCTTTAGAAACATTGAATTTAAGAATGGTGATACTGGTAGAGAAATACAGTTGGAAAAATAAACTTGGAAAAATAAAAATTGAGGCACAATAGCAAAGAAGAGATTTAAGTAGCTGTTGTCCGGGACTTATATCAGATGAAGACCAACTTCTCCCTGGATTTGTCACTCATTTAAAGGTTCAACTCTTCAAAATGAAACAACAAGCTACAATTGATGTGCGAAACAGAAATCCAAATTCATTAACAAGGTAACTGATGTTATGTAGGTCAAGCTGACATGAGGACAAAATCAAATAAAACAAGATCTTCGTGATCTTTCCTAACCATGACGCAAGTGTATATGTTAATCAGGGTAACAGCATATTTACAATGATAATATTTCAGAGTCATCATCTGCTAATGTTTTATGTGTTCACCCAACACAAAGGCAATATGAGCATGCTATAGAGAGGCTGTGGATAAATGCAGGCGTGTTCAACCTGCCAGCGACACAATCTGAATCTAACGTCAACCACCAAACTTTGCTATTTTGTCTGTCAATTAACCTTTTATACTTGCATCATTTTTTAGAAGTTTTCCTGAGAAGTTTCAAGTTCTCCTTAAGGATCTTACTTGAATACAATACCACCAACTTTAGTGCCTTTCAAATTAATCTTTTCTTTTAAAGAAAGGGTACACCAATGCAGGCAATCTACTTTTGCTTTTTTCAATAAAAAAGACTGTCAGTTTCACATAGGCATTAACAAAAGGAAAAGTCGAACACTGCATATGCATTTTCTGTCAGCAAGCTTGTCTTCATTGCTCAGACATTTGAGTATAGGAGTTGGAATATCATGTTGAGGACATTGGTGAGGCCTCTTCTGAAGTATTATATCCAGTTCTGGTTGCCCTGTTACAGGAAAAAGTTAAAATCACACAACACCAGGTTATAGTCCAACAAGTTTATTTGGAAATATAGTTTTTGGAGTGCTGCTCCTTCATCAGGTAGCTGCGGAACAGGATCATAAGACACAGAATTTATAGCAAAAGGTCATGCAATTGAAATGATATATTGAATGAACCTAGATTGCTGTTAAGGCTTTCATCTTTTAGAATGGGTTGCAGATTTTGGTACATGAACAAGGTGCTTGGTTGATTGTGTGTTGATATTGGTGAGACCAAGCAGACACTATGACAATGGATGAATGTACACTGCGCAACAATCGCCAGACAGGGGTGTTCCTTCCCAGTCAGGAAACACATCAGCAGTCAGGGACATTTCACCCCAGATCTTCAGGTGACCATCCTCCAAGGCGGATTTCAGGATCCACAACAATGCAGAGTGGCCGAACAAAGGCTGACAGCCAAGTTCAGTACCCATGGGGATGACCTCAACCGGGACCTTGGGTTCATGTCACACTACAGACGGCCCCATTGTACTATACACGTTCACACACAAGCACACACACTCTTACATACTCATCATGCAGACCCTCTCTTGTACACACGCTCTGTCTCAGACACACCCACACACACACTCTCTCACAGGCTTTTACCCCATCACACTCATGCACACACTCTACCAAGCATGCATACATGCAAACACACACACACACTCCTCTCTCTCTCCCTCACATGCACACACACACGCAAGTCTATGGGGTGAATTTACCTTTGCAAAATTGTAATTGGAGATACATTCTATTTTGTTCAAAAAGCATACAATCTGCAAGCAGTCAATCCATGTAACATATTATAAATTCCCACTTTGGAAATAGGCCTAACTCAATATTGGGATACAGACAGACTCTAACCTCACACTGGCTGAGCTGACATGTCACCCTTTTTTAATAAAACCTTAAGTTATTTCGAGAATGTGGCTTGGAAGAAGTTCCGGGATTTACATACTAATGAACCGAAATCTGCTACCCATTCTAAAAGATGAAAGACTTAACAATAAATTAGTTTTGTTCACTATATCATATCAGTTGGTTGACACTGTAATCGTTTGCTTTAAATTCTGTGTCCAATGATCCTGCTCCACAGCTACAAAGGAGCAAGACTCCGAAAGCAGGTGCTTCCAAATAAACCTGTTGGACTGTAACCTGGTGATGTGTGAATTTTAACTTTGTCCACCCCAGTCCAACACCAGCACCTCCACATCACATTATAGGAAAGATATTGTTAAGCTGGAGAGGGTTCAGAAAAGATTTACCAGGATGTCGCCAGGAATGGTGGCTTTAATTATAAGAAGAGGCTGGAACTTTTTTCACTGGAGTGTTGGAAGTTGAGAGGTGACCTTATAGACGCTGAGGTGTATAGATAAGGTATCTTTTCTCTTGGGTGAGGGATTTCAAGGTAGGGGGCAAATTTTTAAAGTGAGAGGAGAAAGATTTAAAACAGACATGAAGGGAAACTTGTTTACACATAGAGTGGTTCATGTGTGGAATGAACGTCCAGAGAAAGTGGTGGTTGCAGGTACAGGTACAACATTTAAAATACATTTGGATAAGCACATGAATAAGAAATGTTTGGAGGGATGTGGGCCAAGTGCAGGTAGGTTGGATTAGTTTAGTTTGGGATTATGGGCAAAGTGGACTGATTAGACCAAAGGGTTTGTTTCCGTGCTGTATAACTCTATGACTGTATGATTCTGACTCTACATTTTACATGAATCTAGTTAACCGCTAGCGGAAATAATCCACTCAAATCTACCGCATCATCTGCATCAAGGTATGTATGAGTGATGGAGCTAATCCAGTTATTACATTAAAAGTATCCATAAAAGCTCAAAAGATGATACCCTATGAATGGTAATTGTCTGGAATTTTCAATGAGAAAGATATAATTCTACAGGTAATTACTATGATTGTAATAATTCAAAGGAGACATTATTTTGGCAGTAAATAATATTAACAATTAGCAGTCACAGGGAGTAACTAAATATATGGAAAATAGTCATCAATAAGAAGAAAGAGTGAAGTGAGGAAAAACATTTTCACACAAGTAGTTAAAATGTGGAACACACCACCTGGCTGTGTGATGGGGGCAAGTTCAATTGAGGCTTTTGAGAGGGCATTGGGTGGCTATTTAGATAAAAATAATGTGCAAGGGTCTGGAGAGAAAGAAGGAGATTGGCACCAGGTAATGAGGCTCATTTGATGAGCCAGTGTAGGCATGATAGGTCAAATAGCCTCATTCTGTGCTGTAAAACTTCTGCAGTTAATGTATTCAACCATCATGTGCATTGAGATTTTGGCAGATGATGTTTGAAATACAAGTTGAGTACTGTTTCTTATGTCTTCACTAATCTCTTTGCTAATATATGTACATGATTAAAATAACACAATTAAAGAATACAATAATCAAATGATAATTATATTTCAATACAACTATGTGTCCCTAGTTTTACTTATTTAAGCAGTGAATTATAGATAGCCTTCTCATTCCATGTAAAAGAACTCACAGAATGAAGAAATATTTTGCAAATGATCACCTTTATTTACAGCATTATATTTACAGAAAAATCTTTGTTATTCTTCTTAGAAAGTACTAATATACAAAGTAGTAACTATTTCCTTATCTCATTTAGCATAGGGAAACAAAACCTATCCAATATCAATTGTCTGAGGGGCAATGAGGTATTTGACTCATAAATGTTTAAAACAAGTAAGCTCTGCAGTCAATGAAATGCAATCTTACTGAAGTCGGAAAGTTACCAGGACAAAATTCTATTCTTCGCTACCTCACACTCATCTCAATCTAATTTATATTTGTTCAAAGTAACCCAGACCAAGTTTGCACAGTCAAAAGATTTGACTCTGCAAACCTGGATAAAGGGTGGCAAGGCATTTCAGTGATTAGCACTGTTGCCTCACAGCGCCAGAGACCTGGGTTCGTTTCCAACCTCACGCGACTGTCTGTGTTTAAGTTTGCACATTCTCCCTGTCCCTGCATGGTTTTCCGCCGGGTTCTACAGTTTCCTCTAACAGATGAAAGACGTGCATCTTAGGTGGATTGGCCTTGCTAACTTGCCTGCAGTGCACAGGCTAGGTGGATTAGACATGGGAAATGCAGGGTTACAGGGACAGGGTAGGAGGGTGCAGGGTCGGTGTTGACTCAATGGCCGAATGGCCTGCTTCCACAGTGTCGGGATTCGTATATATATAGATCATTTCAAACTATTGGTTTTTACGTTTTTATTTCACTGCAACAATTTGATGAGGCAGACATAAGGCATAGAACCAGTTCCCGTAATAGTCCTAGTAAACAGACTCTAATAATGTAAAACACATAAAATTCCGAACAAAGGTATGTTTGCATAAAGTTCAGTTTCAAACATATATACGGACCAAACTCTACCCCATATAGCAAGGGTCAAAGAAAAAAAAGAATTTTGATAGTCAGAGGAACTTGCACATTATGCCAGGGTAGTTGACGTTTCCTCCGTTCTACTCTAATGAACGTTTCACACATGCTTTTGGTGGAGATGAACAAACAGCACAATTGGCACATAAATCGCACATAAAATTGCACTTTGTAAAGAACAGGATCATGCTACTATTTCCGAAAAGAATCAGACCCTTATTACAATAAAAAGTTACTTTATGCATGTTATAAAACAAAATCATTAACTAGGAGGGAGATAAAAGGTCACATCTAACTCTTGCTTAGAATGTTATCTCTGAAGCTGAATGTAGATTGCTTGGTACAAACACCCTCAGGGTTAAAGGGTGTTTTGCTACTGTTTTTCTGTTTCTACATTCTCAAAAACTTTATCCAACACACTTCTGGTTTTCCTTGTTGGTCCCTGAAAAAACTTTGTTTTCACAGGCACATTGTATCTTGCAAAAGTTCAAGCTTGAATCTTATTCAAAGTATACAAGGTAGCTATTTAATTTGAGAAAGCATGACAGCCAAGCTAGACCTCTTCTACAAGTAGAGAAGTCACTGAACAATGATCAGGAACATGGAATCTGGCTAATTTCCACTAAAATCAAGACAAGACAAGGTTTAGTACCACTATTGCAATCAAGACCAATGAACTCAGCCCAGACTGTGGATCAAGCCTGAGTTTCCCTGAATGGCTCTGACCCATTGAAGCAAAGTTTCTTCTTGTATACCACTAGTCCAGTTCAGAGACTACCTTTTCTTCCTTTAAAACTGGAAATGCTTAAAGATGGAGAAAGAAAAAGGAACACCGAAAGAATTGAGTAAAAAATACAAAGGAGGAAATAAGGGCTGAAAGATTTTAGCTGGATTTGGCTTTTAAGAAAGAGGAGCAAAATAATATTGTCATCATGTCAAAATACCAGTCATTCTTAAATGATGAATGGCGATGAAGTCTAGGTACTTTTTTTAGGAGAGAAAGACAGGTAAAGGACATCTGTCATTATGAATAAGCATTGTTGAATTCTAGGTACTTTCTGAGAGGCAACCCTGTGTTATCATCACAATAAAGACACTGGTCCAAAGCCATGTTCAGCTCAACAGCAAAACTACAGCTTAACACAGGTAAATTTAAAACAGTCGGAGCTTATAATTGGAGAGTACATTGGGTGATTAAAATCATAACACAAATGTTTTAATACTGCAGTATCATTTGTGCAGTTGTCCATCTTGTAAACAGAATGTGCTATAGGTTTTCACTATTCAATGCTATGGCTGATTATGACAGTTCATCCAGCATATACCAGCAAAGGATATAATGTCATGACAACAGCATTGTGCACGTGTTGCCATCAGGGTATTTGCGCTTGGCTGATCAAAATATTCAGTATCAGCAGGTCTTCAAAGCTATTTGTCTTAGAATCAGCTATTAAACATCAGCTCTGCAAGGACCATGCACTGGGAGCCTGACATGAATGCAACGTAAAAGTCTTTTCTCCCTCTCACATACATGCACAGCAAAATCTAATCTCTTTGTGCTGTATACTGGACTCATTAATTGTAATTAATGTTATAAGTAACAATTCCCGAAGTATATATCCTATACAGCATTATAGAGCCAACTATCAAAATGTTTAGATACAAAAACTTAGTTATAATTGATATTAGTGTGAAATATTTAAAATACTATTTGGTTTGCCAAGTTTGGTTGCTTACTAAACCACAAATAACTTTAACTTTAATAACAAACCACTTTAACTTTTTTAAATTCTTTTGCACCAGATATCAATAGGGTTTTACCTTTGATTTGAAGCAAATTAACTTAACCAATTCACTGAACTGGTTATTTGATGTTTTCATCTGAGGATTTAAGGGTTAAGGTTCAAGGTTAACTTAGTAATACTGATGTGGAATTTAAGGGCTATTAATATAAATTGCCAAAACCATCAGTGAGTAACCTTCAAACTTAATTTATTTTGCTAACTGAAAGAGGGAGGTAAAATTTTTTAAAAATGGAAACTGTTAAAATTGAGGATCAAATAATTCCTTCATTGTTTTCAGTTCAAACAGTAACTTGAGCACATCTAGTTCTGCACTGGAACTGTGTTAGCTAAATCTGATCAGGAATTCAGCAGAAACTGCTTTACTCAGGGAATGAAAAACTTACTACCATGTGGAGTCATTGTGGCAAATAGCACAGATACATTAAAGGAATAGCTAGGTAAGTACATAAGGGAGAAAGGAATAGATATGTAGACAAAATAAGGTGGGAAGTAGCTCATGTGAACCCTAACCGTAAGTATAGATTTTCTGTGTTGTAAAATCTAAGTATTAATTATGTGTAAATGTGTTCATACTAAATGCTGGAGTCTGATTTTCACTTCTTCAAAAGCATTAGCATGCATGCTAAATACATGAACTAAGGAATACAGTTTTCAAATCAGCCAAGTGTCAAGTCTGTGTCTGTATCACACCAACACTGGTCAAAAAAGACAAACTGTTATTTTTAAGGTTTGGAGATGCCGGTGTTGGACTGGGGTGTACAAAGTTAAAAATCACACAACACCAGGTTATAGTCCAACAGGTTTAATTGGAAGCACACTAGCTTTCGGAGCGACGCTCCTTCATCAGGTGATAATCACCTGATCACCTGATGAAGGAGCATCGCTCCAAAAGCTAGCGTGCTTCCAATTAAATCTGTTGAACTATAACCTGGTGTTGTGTGATTTTTAACTTTATTATTTTTAAGGTGTCTTCGATTTAATTCTTTGAAATGATGAAATGAATGCGTAAGTTTTAGAATACAGTCTATTTAGGTATAAGATGATGGGAAATTTCTTCATCCAGAGAGTGATGGATTCACTTCCACAGAAAAAAGTTGAGGCCACAACATTAAATATTTTCAATAAGGCGTTGGATATAATTCTTAGAAGCAAAGGGATCAAGATGTAAGCAGAAAAAGAGGGTACTGAGTTTGATGATGCCATTATCATATTGAAGGTTAGAGCACACTTGAAGGGTCAAATGGCCTACTCCTGCTCCTATTTCCATGTTTAAAATTAATGCTTATAATATCAACAAATAATGGAATGGGTATCCAATTAATATCAATATCTTAATAATATTTCAGTTTCAGAGTAGCTAATATCAGCCAACTTACAAAACTGAAATGGTACATTCATCGTGAGATGATATAAAATGGGGTCAAGTAACAGCACAGGAATTGGAAGAAAAGGATGAAGAAAGAATTCCAGTGCAGAACTAGATGTGCTGCTTCTCGATTTACTGTCTGAACTGAAAACAATTAAGAGATTACTTGATCCTCAATTTCAACAGTTTCCATGTTTTTTAATTTTATCTCCCCCTTTCAGTAAGCAAAATAAATTAAATTTGAAGACTACCTCTGACAGTTTTAGCACAAAAAGATGAAGTGGTTATGTTTGTTATCAAATAGGATAAACTAACTGGATAATTACATAAACCAGCCAATACTCAGGAAGTTTTGAGTTTTGATACCTGCAGCAACTGTTTAGCTCACAGTCATAGCTTAAATGATAATTATCATGGCTCTTCTGCTGAAATTTAAGGTACCAGCCCCATTCCAGGGATGTGAGTGCACAAACTTAGGCTGATAGCTCAGTAAAATAAGAATGTGATCTGTATTTAATATCAGAGGTGCCATTAAACTAAGGTCCTAACTGTACTCTCTGGTGAATATAAAATGTCCTGTTGGAAAGAATTCTCCCTGGTTTCGAAAATATTGTTTATCCTTAAATCAATAAGATGTCTGGTTATTATCACATTCCTGTTTACTGTGCACATGTTTGCTGCTGTGTTTCCTACAACAGTTCCAGGAGAAAAAAGCAATTCACTGATTTTAAAGCACTTTGGAATACCTGAGCTCATGAAAGTGCTGATATAAATGCAAGATTTCTTTTGAAGTTGATTGCCTCTACAGAAATGTGCCTGTGCTCAACTCAAACTGCATTTCGATAATACAACGGTCAGTACCTGTATTGGATATTACAAAGTAACTGCAAATTACTGCACAGCAATACATGCGAGGTTGCAATCTATACAAATGAACGGCCCATTTTCTTTAAAAGCCAAATTGATAACAAAATTGCAAGGCAACTCATACCCAGGCACAATTTCAAAACTAGAAATTTTTGTAACCCATTATAATAAATCAATGCAAGTCCCTCTTAGACATCCATTATTCTGTAGGTAATAAATATTTCTTACATAGTAAGTGTCATGACAGTAATGAACAGTATTACAGGTAAATTCCTGTTCAGTGCCTTCTGTTATAAACTTCTATGGATAATAAATTGGTCTTCACAGTGAAAAATAAACCTTTATAAAATATATGATTATTTTACAAAATGCAATATTGTTACAAAAATATTAATTGCAGTGCAAAGCTGCATTCAGCCAAAAAGGATGATTAGAAATTCGGAGTCCTTTAGCAAAATTACTGACATCCAGCAAAGAGCATTTTTCTTAATGCTACCAACTTACACAAAAGTCCTTAGATCACTGAAACAAAGATTTGTTTTTATTTTCAGCTTATTTGTTGGTTTTCACTGTAGGCGGGTCTTGGGTAGCCATAACTATTCACACAAAGTTCATGAAGAATCCCAGACAATTTGTCTTCTGCTGTTTCATTGGAAATTTGAAGATGGATGTTGTTATCATAATTCCTTGACTGAAGTACTGCTTGCAAAATATGCTTTGTTTTCATTTGTTCAATCTACAAAGTAGGTAGAAAAATGTTTCATTTTTATTTTGTTAAAACTAAGTAATTTTACATTGTTAAAACAGTTTTAAGATGAGTTTTGGATCAGGAATCGCAAATGCTCTTTTACAGAATGTGGGTATCGCTAGCTGGGCCCGCGTTTATTTCCCATCCCAAACTGCCCAGAAAACAACAGTCAGCTGCATTGCTATGACTCTGGTCTCATATGTAGGCCAGACCAGGTAAAGATGGCAGAATTTCTTCCCTAAAAGGACATTAACGAATCAGTTAAATGTTTATAACAATCTATATATACACAACAGAGCTCTGATCACCATCACACTGACTTTTTATTCCAGACTTGTATTAAATTCAAATTTCACCATTTTCCACAGTGGAATATTAACCTGGGACTCTGATTACTAGTTCAATGACATTACTACTACATCACCGCCCCCCACTCCAATGTAATAAATTCCTTTACCTCCACTATAATTAATTTTTTGTTGATGGGTTTCATGTCAGGAAACTCCTCTCCAAAACATATAATCACTTTGTTATCTGGAAGGACACACTGGGGGTTCTCTGTGTAAAGCTGCAAAGCTGGAAGAGAAGTACAATATTTTAAGACCACAAACCATCATCACCATTGCATTGCAAGTTTAAGTCTAATTGTTACTTAACTCTTGTGTTAGATTAACATAAATTTGCATCCAAAAAGATTTTCTATCATTTATAAATGCATGCCAATAGCTGTAAATAATGTACATATAAGCTTCTGTTACAAATACATTGTCTAACTGCCCAAACCGATGTGGGTGACTTCAATAATTATATATATCAGATACCCAAAACTATTGTTTTCAACTAATTCACAAGCACTTTTTGAATTAACAACGTAGAAGATTAATTTGCAAATCTCTTTCCTCTCTGATACACCAATGCTTATTAATAGTTCTACAAGTAAGGTTTGATACGCAGGAGAATCTGCACATAAAGTTTACAAGACATAAACAACTTACATGTACAGTATTCTATAATGACCAAAACATTATAAGAAGTGCAGAGGCATAAGAGCATTAGGCTTATCAATCCTTCTTTGCCATTCATTAAGATCAAGTGTTATGCAATTGTGACCTTAACTCCAATTCCCTTGACTCCCTTATTGACAAATGTCGCACTCAGCTTTGAATACGTTCAATGAGTCAATCTCCACTGCTCTGTGGCAGAGAATTCCAAAAACTAATGACCTTTATGTGAGAAGAAATTTGATCTTCAATGGGACACATTTGCCTTCCTTCCTATTTACTTGATGTGCCTACATGCTAACATCTTGTGCTTTGTAATTCATGTACATGGACCTTCAGTTCCCTCTAAACTGCAGTATGCTGCATTATTTCTATTTTTTCATGATAATCTGATTTTCTATTCTTCCTTTCAAGAGGACTGCCTCACATTTTCCCACACGAGACACCATCTGCCTCTTTTTGCATACTCAACTAAGCTCTCTCCCTTTTCCAAACTCCTCAATATAACAGATTTTTGCATTTTCTAACATGACAGATAATAGATGAATCTATAATTTTCTAATTTGTATTCTGCATTCTCCACCATTTTTTGAACAGTGATGTTATACTTGTTGTTCTCTTCTCTGCAACCACTTCCTCCAAGACCTTAAGATACAAACTATCAGATGCAAGAGACTTGTCAGCTTCGATTCCTGTTCATTTCCATGTAACTTACTGTCAAGCAATACTGGTTTTTTAAAGTTCCTTCCCTGCCTTTGCCTCTGTTTCTTTTAGTATTCTTGGGATGCTTAAGGATTAAGGTCAGTGCTGCTCAAGGAAATGCAGGTACATCAAAAGATGACGAGTGCCTTTAAATGCATCCCTCAGTCCAAATCTGCACATTTTGCGGAGGGCAGCTGTCTATTTTCCCTTTCCATAAATGGCAAAAGAAGTATCAGAATCAGTCAACTGAGCAGTCTGTACACAAAAAAGGTGCAATTATTAATTTGTAACATGGTGAAGTAGAGAAATATAAGCAATTGTTGGACATGAATAATCAAGTTACAGGTTTAAATGACTGAGATCCAGTTTGCAGTTCCTGTCACAGAATAGGGCAGAAACTTCTTGTATACACCCTTCACTTGCCGTGCCACTTTCAACATTTTTCAACAGAAATGTTTTTGTGTGTAACTTTCCCTCTCCAAGCCAGAAATTGCATATTAGAATATTATACAAATCCAGGGAGTCTACCATAAAACATATTCCTCCAATACTTGCATCTTAGCAACATCGAGCAGAAAGAGCTGGCTGTTTCCTTCTGTCATCTAACACTCCTGTAACTAACACAGAGGAGTTTCATCTAACTTTTAGCTGAGACAAATACCTAGGTGCCCAGGATGTATCACATATTAAATACAACTGGAGTCTTATGGGTTCTTAAGACGGGCCACAGGACCTGAAACGTTAACTGATTTCCTCCACAGATGCTGTCAGACCTGTGAGCTTTTCCAGCAATTTCTGTTTTTGTTCTCGAGAATCTTATGGCGCTTTTCCAAAGCAAAAAACAGAGACAAAGAATTTGGCCTTTGTACCCAGCCGCAGGTAGCAGGAACCCAAGTCTTGTCACAGTCATTCCCAGGTAAACTCCCAAAAGAGAGGACAGACAATCATCCAAAATAATCTAAATTACTCTGACTCCAGAAATTCAATTTGGACAATACTTCCCCATGGTGCCAGAACTCCCGGCCCAGCGTAACTGCCAAGTAAACACTGGCTTTTTATTTACAATGCTATGACCCAAATCCCAGATCATTTGGCTTCATTATGAAATGGTTTTGATACCCTATGCTAGGGCACTAACCCCTAACCAATGACAGCTCTAATCAGCTAAAGATCTCTTATTGATTTAATTTTAAGAGTACATGTTAATATTACGCTAATTATATTGTTAAGATATATTAGAGAAGGGTATTAAATACCTAGAGCATGCACAAAGAAAGATTTTGGGTCACTGGGTTGGTTCATAGGAAACAAACCAAACGCTGTGCTGCTTTTGGTGATTATTATCAAGAAAAGTACCGTGTCACATTTGATACTTCAGCAATGATTTGGGATCAATATAACCTGACATAACTGGTATAGAGTACAAATGTGGCAAACAATCCATTTCACAATTACCATAATATTGTAATAGCTTCAGTACATCATTCAGACTTATTAAATCACACATATCCACCAGGAATAATAGTTCCTTCATTAACTGAAACCTAAGTGAAATACGGTTGGAGTGAATACACTATGTCTGGGAACATACCCTTACTTAAATTCCTCTGATATTCTGACATAGATGTGAAACAATTTCTCAGAAGCATTAGTCTTTTGATTGTGCGCATTCTGTGCAGTTGTATGCCTGGCTCTATCTAAGCACCCTGTGATTTGTATGTGTTGTATGTTATGATCTGCCTTAAAACAAAACTTTCCATTGTACTCAGGTACATGTGAAACAATAAATCAAATCAAATATCATAGAATGATTTATCCCTATAACATGTTTCACTTAAAAACTACGGTATATTTACAGTGTAATCTAGAAATTCACAAACATATTATCAGATCATACATCAGTGATGTGTGCTTTGTAAGGTGAGCCAAGCCCTTTTAAACATAACAGGTTACCCCATGTAAGAAACAATCCACTCAGGAACAGCATACAATGTGGTGTTCAAATTTAGATAATCAAACTTTCTGTCATATCTTGACCATGTCTTGCATTGTGCTGAAGAAAGTTTTGTTATGAATGCTCACTCAGAACATGATCAGGTCCAACTATGATGACATCTACAGTCAAATAGCTTATCAACACTTTCACCCTAGACAGAGTGATGAAGAATGGCATTTGGTCAAAATACTTATGGTATAATGTTCTAATACCAGTACGCCCAGGTGAAAGGCTAAGAATAAAATAAATTGCAACATTCATACTCAATTTTCTGTGCAAAATGATGATCTGACAGGACGGTATACTGTGAAATATTAATTTCTGTACCAATAACAATGATCAATCCCAATTAAGAACCTCTTTCTCAGTTAACCAGATCCCAAAGATAAAATCCCATTTATCCATCAGTGCTTCCTGCTCTACATTGGCTCCCACTGCCTTGATTATGTAATTTTCATTCTCAAAAGGTTTTGATAGTCTCACCTCCCTCAATCTCTTTAATCTCCTCCCTCTCATAACACTGACACTTCTGCACCTGTCCTGTTCTAGCACCTCTTGCACTAAAATCTAATTTTACTTTAGTCTAAGCTCAGGAATGTCCTTCTCAAATACGTTCACTGTTCTAACATCTTAAGGCACCAGTTAAAACCTGACTCTTTGACCAAGCACCTGTGCTAAACCCCTATGTGGTATGGCATTAATTTATATTTTATAATACTCGTTAAGCACTGTTAGATATTCTTTGACATTAGACGATGCCAGATAAATGCACAATCCAAAGAAAGTTATAATACAAACCATGCAAAAACTGTTTTGTGTCAAAAAGCTTCACTATCGCATCTCTCTCCAGCTTGTTCGGCCGGTCAGCAAAAGGCGCACAAGGGCCACTCCAGAAAACCCTGCCCTGGCACAGCCTTTTGATATAGATGCCCTCGTTGTTGCTCAGCAGCAGCACCCCACGCTCAAGGTGAGTCAAGAGTTTATTTGTGACTTGCTGTTGCCGATGATTCATGATCTTGTTTGTGGGTGGGAACAGAACCTGCTCCATGCCTTCTGGCCCGAATATGGTCTCATTGCTGGTGGGGGCATGACGGACGGTGATTCGACAGCCATCAGATCGCCGAATGGGAACCCGGGACATTGGAATTCCTCCATAGTAAAAGGTTACTATCATCTGGCAAAACCCTGGATAAAACACAATGTTTGAGAAATTCAAAATATCTCGCGTTCAGAGGCCAACAACGCAGAATTGATAGAGCGCCCATTTCATAATTCTACAGCACGGCAATATTCTGCATGTGTCATCAGCAGTCAAAATGCAGGGTGGCAGGGAGGAGGAGGCTGTCAGTGAGTGCCTCAAATGCATTGAAGCGCTTGGGAAAATTCAACCAAAATATAACCATTGAAGAGTCAGCCTTCACTCCCTCACCACCCTCCCCCACCCCCAACCACCCCCATACACCATCCCTCCCCCCCCACCCTAACTGAAAACTGCCAAAATCTGGCTCCTTCAATGACAGGCTGGTTCTCCCTTACATTTGCTACAATCAAGCTTACTCTTGGCATTGGTGAAAAGATGACTGGCAGCATTCAGCACAGCTGTGAAGGAAATGAGGTTTCAAGGAACCCAGTTGTGGGAGGAGTAAGGTGGGCAGAAATCAATCCTGCCATATCACAGGGTGGATGGGGGACAGCAGTAAGGAAGTCTAGTGAAGGTGGTGTGAGGTTAGGAGTTTTTAAATCATAGCATTCTCTTAATGGTATGCATGTGTGTTGTCACAGACTGTTCAGCTAGGTAACGTTCCTTTCTCAGGCAGTGTCAGTCCTGTGTCCTGTGTTGTTGCTGCAGTACCTGTAGTTGTTGTTTCATTTCTATTGTTAAGGTGGATCTCACTCACTGATGGTTAAACTGTGGCCTGCACAGATTTTGAGTTTACACTTTCCTGACTGGCTGCTGTCAGATCTGGATCAGCTTCTTGAGTTGTGCCTGCGATTGTGATGGTTTATCTGGCTGTTCATTACCACTGTGTGTGATCTAAGTGATAACTGCTCTATGCAGGTCCCAAACTGTCATGTGAGATGATTCTTGTGGAGTGCTTTGAGGTTTTCGCTATAATGGCCAATCTAATGCTAAAATCTAGCAATTGTTTTGCAGCCTTTTCAAAGTGAAATTTAACTTGTTGCTCTTCTACTACGATTCCATCACTCATGCCTGTTACTATTTCTGACTTCAGTAGCTTTTTGCTGTTGGAAGATTAACTTAGGTGCGCTGTCACATTAAGTCTGTACAGGGCTACTGCCTGCCTTCAGTAGATATGTTTCTCAACTCAACAATTGCCTCATCTACTTCTGTGCTCAATTTCTTTATGATTCCTTTTGGCAATTTCCACTGCCACCTCCATTTTCCCATTTGACAGAAGATGGCGTAGAGATGATTGTGGTGTTGAATTTCACAATGCTTTATTAAGCAACTGAATTCTCCACTTGTGATCAGAGAGCCATAGTTCATCACGATGTTCAGAATGTCATAATGTATGTTTTCAATTTCTCCACTCATCGTGAAAGTCAGCTGGTTCAC
Organism: Hemiscyllium ocellatum; assembly: GCF_020745735.1. NCBI lineage: Eukaryota > Metazoa > Chordata > Chondrichthyes > Orectolobiformes > Hemiscylliidae > Hemiscyllium > Hemiscyllium ocellatum. The sequence continues at coordinate 17,368,903 of NC_083417.1, read as the reverse complement.
CTCTCAGTGGTCAGTAATAGGCTACAGTAAGATGATAATCAGTTCTTAGGAGAAAAAAAGTCTATTCCCAGCTTTGTCCATGGACAATGAGGGGTGTTGTGTCATCACTAACACTCCATCTTGTTCAGCTTGGGTCTCAAGAATATGTAAATATAATCTTGCATATATAAGAAATGCCTTTGGTTTACTTGTTGGATAGAGTCAAACTCCAATGTTTGTTCCTTCACATGCTAATATACAGAACCAAACTGCTTTAGTGACTGTGTTTTAAAAAATTTTATGAATAAACTTTATTTTTGCAATTACAAAGAACTGATTACAACCACTGCATTAGCTGATGCAGTCCTTGATTTCATTGTTCTGATTAGGCCAGTACAGCATACCTCTTGTCCTTCCGAGAATTAGGATTTCTGGTCGGCATGGACGGGTTGGACCGAAGGGTCTGTTTCCATGCTGTACATCTCTATGACTCTATTACTCTATGACTCAATCCCTTAGCGTATGGATGTGCTTTAACATCTCTCCTCTCCACTCTTTAGATATAAAGACTGGATATTCTCTTTCCTATGTGCCACTTTGGCCTGTCATTTTGCACCTATCTGCCCAATATGCTCATGACTATAGGAGTGTCCTTGATGCCTTTCAGCCTTCCTTCTATCACCACTTCTTGCAACCTTTGGGGTGTTACAATTTATTTGGTAGTTCACTTGATTTGAACAAGGCCTTTGACTTTTGAGCACAATGTCTCTTCTGGGTTGATGAACTCCAGAGCAGGTAAAGCTGTTGCTTCTCATTGGATCTGGAAGGTTTCACATTCCATCACAGCATCCTCTATTTCCTTCATGTTCTCAATATCCTGTCAGCGATGTCCATCTGCTTTCCGTGCTTGTGCATCTCACCCAGATGATATCTTTGCAATCCGAAGAACATTCTTTCCAAACTCTTTGGAACAGATAGTGCCAGCCTGAGGAAAATACTTTGAACTGGCGTGTGGTCAGACTCGACTGACACTTTTTCTCTTCAAAGAAAGCATCAATGAAAATGTTCACAAACACACAGTGGCCAGGCACTCTTTCTCAATCGGAGCACAACAAAGTTCCATTTGTAGTAATGCGTTAGATGCAAATACAATGGTTGCCCTTGTGGCACGGTGGCTCAGTGGCTAGCACTGCTGCCTCACAGCACCAGGGACCCGGGTTCAATTCCAACCTTGGGCAACTGTGTGGAGTTTGCATATTCTCCCCATGTCTGCATGGGTTTTCTCTGGGTGCTCCAGTTTCCTCCCACAATCCAAAGATGTGCAAGTTAGGTGAATTGGCCATGGTAAAATTGCCCATAGTGTTCGAGGATGTGCAGGTTAGGTGCATCATTTAGCAGTAAATGTAGGGTGGGTCTGAGTGGGTTACTCTTCAGAGGGTCGGTATGGACTTTTATGGCCAAAGGGCCTGTTTCCACACTGTGGGGAATCTGGGATACATTAGGGTTGCTCCAAGTTTGACCTTGCTGGGTCACATTATACAAACTTACGTTATAGTATTTCAGTAGTGGCCTTGCCAAACTATTTGCTTGATGTAAATTTGCTTCTTGTTCCACGCCCAGTACCACTGCACATCTCGGAAGCCAGCGAATGTAATGATTCCCACTCAGACGACAAATGGGGCAAGAACCTTGCTAAATATTTGCCAAATCCAACAAATCATTGCACTGCCTTTCCAGTTGGTGGTTACCACTTCACTGCTTACAGCTGTCACCATTTCCGGACCTGGGCAAAGACGTTTTGCTGCTGTACATAAGCTCTGCACTTAATTTTAAACATCTTTAATTGCAATTTTTCTTATTCAGCTTCAGGTTCATTGGGAGAGCTCTTTCCAGCAGTCACACAAGATTTTGAACATGGTCACTGATGGCTTCTTTCATTGTGTTTCTGCATCAATAAACTAGCAAGTTCTCCACTATAACCTCCACTCCAGTAGGGTCATTAACTGTCTCATCTTGATAGGAGAAAGTGAGGACTGCAGATGGTGGAGATCAAAGTCAAAAAGTGTGGTGCTTGGCGCTACGAAATGCCAAATGGCTTATGCAACCATTTGTATCTCTTGAATGACATCCAGAATATTGTTAGAGAGTTACTGCTTTCATCCCACTTCATTTGCCATTAAGGAAGCAAAGATTTTTGTCTTTGCAGGTTGTGGTATAACTCATTCGATAATTAGCATGGGATAATGCGATCTCTTCAGAGCTTTAACTAAATCCTCAAGCTCAACGAATAGTCAGCCTTGGAGGCTGTCTCACTACCACCATGTGGCTAAGCTGTTCTTTAGGAGTTGTTACTTTCTTGATTATTCCCTTCCTTTCCAGGTCTTCTATCTCGACCTTCAGGCTGGCTATAAAAGGAGCTCAGGTTTTCTTCATCTGATACTAATTTGGTCTTGCATTCTCATCTACTTCGAGGTGATATTCTCCTGGGACACATCCTAAGCCTGTAAACATATTGTTATATCCTCTAGGATCTACTCAACATTCAGTGCTTCAATGTACTCTAAGATGTTATAAATCTCTTTTGGTAGGTTGAGGGTTACTGGCCTAAACTTTAGACTTGCTCTGGATGATCAAAGTGCTTTTTCTTTGCTTTCCTTCTATAATCTGGAATTCCGATTCTCCTTCATGTAGATGCAATGGGCTCAGAGAGTGATCTATCCTCTCAGCATAAGTATGGAGTCATCATATCAGCTCTATCTTATTTTTAAGGGTTTCACTTTTGGATCTCCACTTTGCACAGGTCTGTGATGCACTGGTATCCACTTGACACTTTAACATGATGTTCTCCTTCTGCAATCATCACTCCAAAGGCAGAAACCATGTTAAACCAGACAACCTAACTATAGCTTGTTATATAGTGCAGCATGATTCATCAGCATCTTCAGCTGATTACACTCCAGTACCCATCTGCATGTGCTCACCGCAATTGCTTCAAGCTGGTTTGTAAATGGATTCAGATTCTTGCTGTTAGAATAATGCTCTCTCCATGCTGGACATGCTTTCTTTTCCTTTGTCTAATATTTTCCTTACCATTTACATCCTACACGTTATCTGTGACTATTCGTTTTTTTCGGCCTGGAAGGTTTATCAGCATAACGCAAGGCCAAGTTTTGTTTACCATCAAAATGGTCTGGTTGCTGATGTATAACCTCATGTTGCAATTTTACAGAGAGCAAGTTCTACATCGTTCAGGCGTGCTCTAACTGCAGGTCCTCTAATGTCGAATACAATCCTTTCCTTACTAAGATAGTCTTTTAATTGTACAAATTCTGCAAGCTGTGCCGATCAATGGAAACTTTTTCACCTTGGGCCCTATTATCGAACACTTACTATTCTTCAGTTATGTTCACTCAAGGTTCAAAATGTGCTTTCTCAGCTTTCAAAATTTCTACTGTCTTCTTTTTTGTTCATAGCACACTTCCTGGAATCCCCACAATGCGGAAACACCCTATTTGGCCCAACAAGTCCACGCCAACCCTCCAAAGAGTATCCCACCCAGAACCATTCCCCTCCCCTATTACTCTATATTTCCTCTGACCAATGCCCCTAACCTACACATTCATAAACACTATGGGTAATTGAGCATGGCCAATTCACCTGACCTGTACATCTTTGGATTGTGGGAGGAAACCAGAGCACCCAGGAGAAACCCGCGCAGACACAGTGAGAATTTGCAAACTCCACACAGAGGGTGAAATCGAACCCAGGTCCCTGGCACTGTGAGTCTGCAGTGCTAACCACTGAACCAGTGCTAACGCTGCCCTGTTCTGCAAAGAGATTTAAGGTTGAACACTTTAAAACAGTCTTGGCCAAGCAATGAGAAAAATATAGTTACTCTCGGCTGTTCTGACTTATTCTGTTGCACTTTTGTAATCTTTCCAGTTCTTCTTCATATCACCTTTCAAATCAACTTGCACTGGGACAGATGTGGTTGCAGCTATAATGCTTTATCCAATGTTTCGGCTGTGCCTGCTTCTTCATTCCTTTGTCATGTCTTTTAGCAGCATATAGCTGCTATTGCAACTCTGAACATGTATCTTTCTGTTGTAGCTGTGTTTCCACCCTTCCACTTTTAATACTGTGTTACATGTTCAGTCCAGTATACACTGGCTCCACTTCAACTTGACTTTACTGCAGCTGGCCATAAGATGGATGACCCCTCATGATAGGGGTCACATTACTAAGGAAGGCATGAGGCACACTAGTGCAGTTTCCATCCCAAATTGAGGGGGCACAGTGTGGGTGAGGAGGAAGAGAAGCTGCAAAGCAGACAGGGACTGCAAAGGGGAGCAACATGGTCTACAAAATGGAGTGAACATCTACAATGGGACACATTCCAACAAAAGAATACTTAGCTAACTGGGAACAAGGAGAACAAGGGTATTCCTTGCAAATGAATGTGAAATTTCTAGCTTAAGACTGTTGGAATTTGGGAACTACTTTATGGGGAGAACCTGTAGTGGTTGCTATCATAATTAACATTGTGTCAATCAAATAATTTAATAATGAACAGTTTTATATCATAACGTTTTGCATTATGTGAATCCCACCTTGGAGGATCGCAGATTATGTGAATTAATTGAGGATCAGTGGCTGTCTGCGACATAAGCACATGATGGTTTAGCAGAAATCTCAGCAGTCCATGGAAAGTGTGTTTAAGTGATGCTTTCGGTGTATAAATTTGTCAGATACACTTTTTTTTTAAAATTGGTGCTAATTTGTATCTGTTGTCTTGCGCCAATTTAAATACGAAGGTGTCTAGGAGACTAATCCTTCCCTTGTGCACTATGGCTTTAGGATTAAATGAAGCAGTGATAGCCATTGAGTATATTAGTGATATTTTTCTAATTCCATGCCTATTTCCACCATATGTCAACATATATACAGGAAGTGTGCATCAAATATGAACTGTAATGAACAATAATGACAAGCAATGATTTTGTACCTGAACTGGGTTGCATAGGTCCAAAGTTATTGGCATAATACAGCATTGAAGAATCTGAAACAAAGAAAAGGAAGAGATTGCACTACAAGACGTCTGTTACAATGGAAACACAACAAAACAAGGCTAAGGAAAACAGAGTGAGGTGTACTTTGACTTTCTGCAGCCATGCAAAGGGGTTGGAAGGTCATTTTCACTTTTGCTTCACTTCTATTGGAAATGATTATTAGGAGAGATGTTGACTTGCTATCATGATTAGCATGATTTGGAGGAACCAGTATTGGACTGGGGTGGACAAAGTTAAAAATCGCACAGCACCAGGCGATACTCCAACAGGTTTATTTGGAAGCACCACCTTTCGGAGCACTGCCCCTTCATCAGGCAGCGCTCTGAAAGCTAGTGCTTCCAACTAAACCTGTTGGACTATAACCTGATGTTATGTGATTTTTAGCCATGATTAACATGGTTTACTAAGTCGTGATCTATCTCATAGAAATTTAAATGTATCATCGTTACAATTACAAACTTGAAATATTATTGATTGGTTGATTGCTGTGATGTGTTCTTCCTATATGAATTAACAAAATTAACCTGAATAGCTTTCCTCACACATAAATGGCACACAAATAATTGACACTGCAATTTCATCCCATTCTTCTTTGTTCCTTACAACCTACAAGCCCTGAAATGACACTGTGTGATTTGGTTGTGTAACACTAACATGTCCATCCACTTTCCTTATTCATTCATGAAATAGAAACATGGTTGGCAAGGATAGCATTTATGCCATCTCAAACTACCCCTGAGAAGGTGGTTGCACACTTACTAGTAGATCTGAAACTCCTCTGCACTGTTTTCATGCAAGTTTTAACTTGTTTAAAATATTTCCTCTTAAACAGCAGGAAAGGAAGTTTAGACAAACATACAAAGTGTTCATGCATAATTTAAGTTGCCAGATTGCTAAAACATAAACTTTACATTTCCTAATCGTTGCTTCCTATATTCCCCCTGCTCCTAATACTGCCCTACTCTGATGGCCTCCCTCCTGAATGAAGGGTTCTCAGCTCTCAGTCCCCTGGTTTGTCTAGAATCTTATGGATTGTTTACTCATGAGTAGATGGTTGATTGCAAGCTCTTCTCAGGTATTTTTTTTTAAATTCCATCACAGGCTTCACATCATGCAAGGAGGGGAGAGAAAGCTCCATTTGAAATCTTCACAATTTCTACTTCACTGTTTGTAGAGGAGTACTTTCTTTTAATTTTCCTGCCCTCTAATGGCAACTGCTCAAAGTTTACAAACTTTTGTTCTTCTAGCTGACAATATTCCCATGAATGGAAATTCTATTCCACTTTCTGATCTGTCAGAATCCTACTAATGGGTCATATCCCGTGATAAAACTTTTTGAAAGGCTAAGCAAACAGAAAAAGTGTATAAATCAGATTACAGCTGGTTAGTCCAACTGCAAAAAGGGAAGGGTTGGCTTGTATTACCTTCAATGGTTTGTCGTCCCCACCAATCTTGCTGTGGTTGACTTGTACAATCCTCCTGTGGTGGAGAATGACTTCTCTTTATTATGCCATTGTAATCTACAATAACCTGCAAAATGGATTTCAAAAGACACATAATTATCTTACCAAACTTTTTAAAGGGTTCCTAGTTTACCATTCTATACAGACACTCGTCTGTTTTATCCTCCAATTATACATCCTATTCACAAACTGATGACAGCTCCTGTTGTTTAACAATAAATAATGCAAATTCAAATATTATTTAAGGAAAAGTTTGAAACATCATATTTGCACATTTTGTCCACTTATCCCTTTCCCTCAATCCTGATTCCCCTGAATGGAGATTTGGCTGCTCTGTCAGAATCCAATCAATGCATCATATCCAGTAATGTTCCTTTTTAAGTCATTAAGCTCCATGTGTCATGCAATGGGAAATTAAGTTGGGGAAAAGGAAAAGCAATGACTAACATTTACAAAGTTGTACTTTGCAGAAGCTTGTCTATTAGCAAAGTGATGAAATAAGTCACCACCGTGTTGTCATGTGGCACTTACATAGCTGGCTCAGTACTGATGGACTCTCTTTAAGGTTTATCTGTCCTTTTCCTTTTTTGTAAGTTATTAAAAATGGATCCTAATTCATGGCAAGAAATTTCTGTATTTTATTGTATACTTACAGCAAGATACGTGACAGTAAAATCATTCATTCATCAGCTCACTTTTTGGACTTCATTACAGCCCAGTCCGAACATAGACAGAAAAAGCTGAATACCACGGGGCAGGGGAATGAAATAACAACTACTGAACTTGAAATCAAGGCAGCCTTTAATGGAGTTTGGCATCTAGAAGCTGGTGCAAAATTGAAGTCAATGAAAGTCAGGAGTAAATCTCTCTATTGGTCGAATTCATACCTAAGACCTTGATGAGGCCAAACATCTCAGTCCCAGTATATCACCGCAGGGGTTCCTCAGGATTGTTCCCTGATCAGCTAGCCCAGCATCTTTTATTATATTCCCTCCACCATAACGTCTGAATTGTGGATGTTCAGTGATGACTGCACAGAATTGAGTAATATTCGGCACGGTGGGTCAGTGGATAGCACTGCTGTCTCATCGTGCCAGGGAGCCAGGTTCAATTCCAACCTCTAGTGACTGTCTGTGTGGATTTTGCACATTCTCCCCATATCTGCATAGGTTTCCTCCAGGTGCTCCGCTTTCCTCCCACAGTCCAAAGATGTGCAGGTTCGTTGAATTAGCCATAGTAAATTGCTCATAATGTCCAGGTATGTGCAGGTTAGATGCATTAATCAGGCGGCAATGGGTCTGGGTGAGTTGCTCTTTGAAGGGTCGGTGTGGACTTGTTGGGCTGAAAGGCCTGTTTCCACACTGTAGGGATTTTATGATTCCTCAAATACTAAAGAAACCATGTCCACATACACAAGACATGGACAACTTTTAGTCTCAGAATGATAAGTAGCTGGTGACATTCACACCACACAAGCACCAAGTAATGACCATTCGAAAAGAAAGAATCTACTTCTTGGACATTCAATGGCATTGTCATCTCTGCTTCCCCAGTGCAGACAATCAACATTGTACGTTTGCCTCTGACTGAAAGCTGAAACTGGACTAGTCATGTAAATTTTACAGCTACACAGGAGGGTCAGAGGTGAGCAATTCATGTCCTAACTTTCCGAAGCCTGTGCACCATCAACAAGTCAGAAATGTGATGGCAAACTCTCCCCTTGTCTTAAAGAAGGTGGTGAAAATGTGTTGCTGGAAAAGCGCAGCAGGTCAGGCAGCATCCAAGGAGCAGGAGAATCGACGTTTCGGGCATAAGTCCTTCTTCAGGAATGAGGAAAGTGTGTCCAGCAGGCTAAGATAAAAGGTAGGGAGGAGGGATTTGGGGGCTACCTATCACATCTCCAAAGCCCCTCCCCCAAGTCCCTCCTCCCTACCTTTTATCTTAGCCTGCTGGACACACTTTCCTCATTCCTGAAGAAGGACTTATGCCCGAAACGTCGATTCTCCTGCTCCTTGGATGCTGCCTGACCTGCTGCACTTTTCCAGCAACACATTTTCAGCTCTGATCTCCAGCATCTGCAGTCCTCACTTTCTCCTTAAAAAAGGTGGTTCCCATAATACAACAAAAGCTCAACAACATCCAGGACAAAGCAACCCATTCAATCAGCTTCCACAATCTAAACAAACATCCATTCTCTTCACCACTGTACAGCGGCAGTAGTGGGTACTGTACACAAGATGTACCACAGCAACTCACCAAGGTTCCTTCCACAGTCCCTTTGAAACAAGTGGTCAATACTACTTACAGAGACGAGAACAGTGGATGCATGGAACCACCACCATTTGCAAGATTCCTTCCAAGAATCACACCATCCTGCATTTCAAGTCTACTGTTGTTTCTTCACCCTCATTCGTTGAAAATCCTGGAACTCTTTTCCTAACAGCACTCTAAATGGCCATATATAAAATGGACTACAACAGTGCCTCAGAACAGAGTATAAAGGACAATTAGGGATCAGCAACAAGTGCTAGCCATTGCAGAGACACCTATAGCCAATGAATGAATGAAAAAATGTGATAAATACCGAATGAACTACTTTAAGGGCAACTAAACAATTATGTAGCACAAACTTTGATGAGTAAGGGGATGAATGAACAATCCGGTAATCCACATTTTTGGTGGAATTAGTTGAGAGAATAATGTTGGCAAGGACAATTTTTCTCTTAATTTTTGAAAGTTCTTCCTAAATTATCATCAGAAATCTTTACTGTCCACCTCAACAGGTGGACAAACGTCGCTTAACATCATATTCAATCGGCAACAGTTCCAACAATGATGTATTCTCTCAGTGACTTATACATTCCGATCCGAGACATGGGTTGGGATATCTGGTCAGCATGGGCAAGTTGGACCACTGGGTCTGTTTTCATGCTGTACATCTCTGTGACTCGATGACTCTATGGCATGGCCAGCAATCTTTATAATGCATGACTAGATACAGCAAGCATTGTAATAACCAGCACGTATGGGACCAAGAGTGATCAAATATTCGGATAATCAAGAGGTACACATAACGACAGAAAACCCTGTTCAAGCAAAGCTTTGAAATATCGACATAGAGTCATAGTCATAGAGAAATGCAACACGGAAACAGACCCCTTGGTCCAACTTGTCTATGCTGACCCAGATATCCTAAATTAATCTAGCCCCATTTGCCAACATTTGACCCACATCCCTCTAAACCCTCCCATAATGTTGTATTTGTACCAGCTTCCACCACTCCCTCTGGCAGCTTATTCCTCACATGCACCACCCCCTGTGTGAACAAGTTGACCCTTAGGTCCCTTTTACCCTGTTCATGCCTCTCATGATTTTATAAATCTCTGTAAGGTCACCCATCAGCCTCTGATGCTCCACAAAAAATAGCCCAGCCTATTCAGCCTCTCCGTTTAGCTCATATCCTCTAACTCTGGCAACATACTTGTAAATCTTTTCTGCACCCTTTCAAGTTCCACAACATCCTTCCTGTAGCAGGGAGACCAGAATTTCATGCAGTATTCCAACAGTGGCCTAACCAATGTCCTCGACATGACCTCCCAACTCATATTCTCAATGCACTGACCAATAAAGACAAGCATACCAAATGCCTTCTTCACTATCCTATCGACCGGTTACTCCACTTTCCAATGAACCTGCACTCCAAGGTCTCTTTGTTCAGCAATACTCTGCAGAACCTAACTGTTAAATTTTCAAGTCCTGCTCTGATTTGCCTTTCCAAAATGCAGCACCTCACAATTATCTAAATTCAACTCCATCTGTCCGCCACAGTCCATTGGCCCATGTGATTAAGATCCCATTGTACTCAGAGACAGCCTCCTCCACCTCCAATTTTGGTGTCACATGCAAACTTACTAATCATACCTCCTATGTTCACATCCAAATCATTTATATAAATGATGAAAAATAGTGGACCCAGCACTGATCCCTGTGGCACTCCACTGATCATAGGCCTCCAGTCTGAAAAGCAACCCTCCACCACCACCTTCTGTCTTCTACCTTTGAGCCAGTTCTGTAGCAAAATAAGTGGTTCTTCATGTATTCCACATGGTCTAACCTCACTAACCAATTTACAATGAGGAATCTTGTCGAACGCTTTACTAAGTACATATAGATCACTTCCATTGCTCTGCCTCATCAATCCACTTTGTGACTTCTTCAAAAAAACTCAATCAAGTTCATGAGACACAATTTCTCATACACAAAAACATGTTAACTATCTCTAACCAGTCTTTGTCTCTCTAGAGACCTGCATCAACAAAAAATAAATTGTAGAAATTCAATAGCTCCTCAAATCAATGTAAAAAGACACAATAAGTAATAGAAACATAATGCAGGGAGTATGCACATCACTGTTATACTTTGTTTACAGCATAAATACTTGAACAACGTGGTAGATTGAGGAAAATAAAGTATATAATTTTTGCTGGTAATCAAGAGTGCCAGTTGATAACATGCTGGTAGAAACAATGTTTACTGTACCCCAGTCAAAACCAAACTGATACATATTCGGGCTTCTAATTCAACACTCCCTGCAAAACTGCTTCCATAATATTGTATTTTAGATCATGAACTTTTCCACTTTAATCAGTATAAAATTGACAATGAACATGTCTAATTTTAAAACATTGGCTTTGCACTGCTCACAAATAATCTGAGCTTGATATCACATCCATTTTCAATATTGTATGCACAGCGAGCAATAATTATTGAAATGCTTGCAACTTAAGAGCTCTAAAACTGAGATTCCACACCCAGTGTACAATCCTGCTCAAATGAGCATGACTATCAAAAACTGGAAGTGTAAGCAAAATAACCAGAGAAGTCAACTTAACCACAACTCAAGGACACTAACCTCGCCATTAGCGGAGGTTGAAAACTTTTCAGTGCTCAGTGATAGTGGCAAAAATCTCCTGCTGTTAGGAAATTCACTCTTTTATATCTGAATGCCATAGCACCAACAAGGAAATCATAAAAATAATTGGCCATCCTGTCGGCACTCTACCCATTCACTTCTGTTCTCGCTGCCAGTAATCTGCCTTCAATCCCACCTGCACATTAGTTTATTTAGGGGCATGAGCAAAAGGAAGATTAGAAGAACTGAAGTTCATACAATAGAATCCCTACAGGGTGGAAGGAGGCCATTCAGCCCATTGAGTCTACACTGACCCTCCGAACAGCATCCCACTCAGACACACCTCCCTACCCTATCTCAGTAATCCCACAATTTTCTAAGGCTAATCCACCTAGACTGCACATCCCTAGACACTATGGGCAATTTACTGTAGCCAATCCACCTAACCTGCACATCTTTGGATTGTGGAAATAAACCAGAGCACCTGGAGGAAAGCCACACTGACAGGGGGAGAATATGCAAACTCCACACCGACAATCACCCGAGGCTGGAGTTGAACCCAGGTTCCTGGCGTGGTACAGCAGCTGTGCTAACCACTGAATTGTCATGCCGCTCCCCCTGATATATAATTGCTGGTGCAAGAAGAGAGTTTTCTTTGTTACTTACTGAAACAAACCAAAAATGGACACTAGTTTAAAAAAATTAAAACTTTAATCCTTTTCAGGATTAGGTTGGGACAGAAACAGGACATGGCAGCGGTGGGTGGCATTTATTTTAGAGGGGAGAGCTTCATGTTCATAAAAATAGTTCTGGCAAACCTTTCTCTCGGGTCATTCCTTAATATCGTCAGGCTATTGCCCCTCTACATGCAAGTCTCCACAGGCTTTTTCACAGACACAGTGCCATTCGAATGAGCTGCTACAATGAATGTTCAAGCAGTCCAGGTGAAACAAGAAGCACTGCGAGGAGTGCTCTGTGAACAATCTATACGGTTATATCAGTCCCAAGCCAAGTGGTGACAAATGAAATTAAACGCTAACATTTTCGCTGAAAATAGGTCACGGCTTTGCTTCCTAGCTACGAGCCCAGTGTCCCAACAGTCATTATTTTATAGTATTTTGTTGAGACAAATGAAATAAAGTGAAATTAAAGAAACAGTTGACAGTCCTTTTACAAGGGACAATAAAATGAAAGAAAAGCCAAAATGAAATTGACAAACTTTAAACTGAAATACGGTCATGAGAATTGATTACGTATTCCAGCTCCTGTGGTGTCCACTGGTCACAGAAGCTCTCAAATATATCAGTGGACACCATACGCTCCCTCTCCAAGGTCACCAAGATAGTCCCTCTCGGTGGTTAATTAAACAATGCCCTTTATCTGTATAGTGGAATTTTTATACCATTAACATGTATTCACTCTGAGTCTCTATTTGTCAAATGCTGACAGTTCCTAACGCAAACTTGCACTGATCTGCATAATGATGCAGGACAAATATAATTTCATTTGTAGCTGGTTTTATTGTTTATATAAAAGTCATAGCAGAAGTTTCCTCGTTAATTCATGGCTTAATGTTTCATTAGAGCAAAGCCACAAAAACAATAATGGACTAGACAGGATTCTAAATCTATATCACATTGGCTGTTCTGGGCTCTCAGTCAGCTTGCCACAATTGGAAAAGGAAGAGAAAATATAAACTGGAATTGCTCATTCTGTGACTTTTAATGGAATGTCATCAGAATACAAACTGATCAGCCTGCGCTATGATGCTATACCATAATCATTAAACTGACTTGCACATAAAAATGGACACATGGATTCCAAATTAGTTCGGGCAATCATGCCTTAGCAAGAGTTAATGCCTTCAAAGAATGAGAGTAGAAAATTGAAATGAAGTCTGTGTTCATAAAACTATGAAGTTTTAAATAAGAGAGACCATTGTTGTCTTTCACTTTGAACATTTATTTTGTGCTAGACAATACGTCAATACTTCTGTAGATTTGAGAACCATGCCGGCCTTCAGATACAATGTTCAATCATCAAATCATCAGGTAAGCACCTTCCAAGAACAAAAAGGTCTCCCAAGTGTTACTAACATGCTTTCACAGTTAATATTAATATGAACTGGACTAAGCAATCATATATTTCGTCAGCTACTTGTGTGACCTGGTCATATTCAAATTGATTGTTAAATATATCCACATAGTAAATGTGACTGTCGTTTGAGACAGTCATTGGAGAGTGAAGACTTAGAATATCAGAGACATATAAGGCCATACACAAATCTAAATTCCTTCTTTATTCACAGGATGATCAAACAAAAGAAGGTACTGAACTCTTCATTTTACATTCATGTTTGCATTGCAACTTATTTAGACCAACAGGAAGCATCTAACTTTAACCATTTCATTACATACTTTTGAATCTGACTGAGGCCTTAAACCATAACAAAGGGATAAAAGGAACACAGTCACTTACATCCTTCATAAGCTCATCGGATCCAGGAGGGCTGCAATCCATATCAGTGACATCACCTTGTTCATTGGAGTTACTGCCAAATTTACCTGTTTTAGAAAGTTTAAAATCCATTCAGTCAGTACAATGAACAGGACACAACATTCGGTCACTTTTCTGGGATATGTTCATTCGATGCAAGTAATTTGTCAAAGTGATAGTATCCGTACTAGTACCAGAAAGGACTTGTTTATAGAAATGTGTCTATATTTACTGTCCAGGGCAGGTTTACCGGGCACATTTAATGAGAAAATAGTCTCTTTCTTGCACATCTGCCTTTTTTCTGTAAAAAGGTTGTTATTTATGTTAAAGATGGGGGGGGGGGGCGCGGCGGTTGAGTGAATGAAAGGTGGAGATGATGCCCAGAGAAATAAAAACAATTGGGCAAACAAAGGAGGGGGTAAAGGTCAGCCTGAGAGAATGAGTAGCTGCTGATGGGGGCCATTAGTGGCTGACGATGGGCTGTTTTTGGTAGCAGTCCATTGATAGCAAGGCCTGGTATGTGGGATTGAGGTAAGGACATGGAAGAGGGTGTTCAGGCCCTAAAATTGTGAACACGCGATTGAGTCTAGAAGGTTTCAGGGTCCCCAAGTGGGAAATGAGGTGCTGTTTTTCCAGCTTGTGCGCAACTTCACTGGAACACTGCAGCAAGCCCGAGACAGTGATGCTGGCCAGGGAACATGGTGGTGTGTCGAAGTAGCAGGCAACCAGAAACTCAGGGGCATTTCTGTGGACAGTATGTCTAGTCTGCACTTTGTCTCCCCTTTGTAGAGACAACAACTATACTCTTAGGTGCCCTGTAGCCTTCTGGACTCAATATCAACTTCAACAAGTTTAAGGCTTGAGCATCTTCTCCAATGTCCCTACCACATACCCATCACGCTACTGCCAGAGATAACTCATTGTCAGCCACTAATTGTCCCCATTAGCAGCTATTCACTTGCCCAAGATGACCTTTATCCATTTCTTTGTCTGCTCACTGTTTTTCTCTTTCCTTGGGTTCCATTTCTACTTATCATTTACTCCTATCACATCCCCCAACCCCACCTTTAGCATAAAGTCAGAAGTCACACAACACCAGGTTACAGTCCATCAGGTGTATTTGAAATTTGGAGTGCTGCTCCTTCATTAGATGAAGGCACTTGTGATTTCAAATAAACCTGTTGGACTATAACTTGGTGTCATGTGACTTCTGACTTTGTCCACCCCAGTCCAACACTGGCACCTCTACATCAACTTTAGCATATGTACCAGACTTTTACAATCAGTTCTGGAGGGTCAGTGAACCGAAAACGTCAACTCTGCTTTCTCTCTACAGATGCTGCCAGACCTGCTGTGTTTCCCCAGCAAATTCTGTTTTCATTTGTGATTTCCACCTTCTGTAGTTCCTTGTTTTTTTTTCGTCATTATCTGGCTGCCCAACCAAAAACCATGCTCTGGAATACCAAAGATTGCAATTCAGGAAATTGTCTCAGCTTTCTGCGGGGGCTCGTTAAGTTCCTCAATCAGATCAAATTATTCCCCACCTTCCTCTTAGATCAAACAAAATTTATAAGCCAATCTTATTTTGATTCAGTTTTTTGAAGATATTTTTAATTGCGTATATTGCTGTCCAAGCATGATTAATCTACCACTTTATTTCAACAGAACAGAGCTATATTAACCAAAGGTTATTTGATTCCTTTGCGTCAGCAGAATGCCAAAGCTGATTGTGTTCTGCTTCATTTTGTCAGCTTGACATTGCATCAAAGTTAAACGAGGAGTTTACTCTCCTCCTGCCTGAAGTCATGACCATAATTTCCTAAAAAGCTACACAATTTCAACAAGCAATGTCTTGATAGATGATATATATACTATGATATGTTGCATAATACATTCATACCAAAATTCTCTCTCTGCTGCTATGATTCCCAACAAAAGAAATTTGATGTGTTACTAATATTCATATAATGAACATATTGAAAGTACAATAGACCTAAATGAAACCTAAGCAACTTATTTTCAAGTCATCCCCAAACTTTGACAGAAGAGTTAAAAACATTTATTCAAGGAAGTGATCAATCTAATTCCACCTGACGAAATCTCGTAATCATAGAATTCCTACAGCTTGGAAACAGGCCATTTGGCACATCAAGTATGCACCAATCCTCCAAAGAGCATCCTACCCAGACACACCCCACTATTCTAACCATGTAACCCCACAGTTCCCATGGCTAATCCACCTAGTCTGCACATCCCTGGGCACTATGGGCAATTTAACATGGTCAATCTGCCTAACCTGCGCATATTTATGGGCAGCACGGTGGCACAGTGGTTAGCACTGCTGCCTCACAGTGCCAAAGACCCGGGTTCAATTCCTGACTCAGGCAACTGACTGTGTGGAGTTTGCATGTTCTCCCCGTGTCTGCGTGGGTTTCCTCCGGGTGCTCCGGTTTCCTCCCACAGTCCAAAGATGTGCGGGTCAAGTGAATTGGCCATGCTAAATTACCCGTAGTGTTAGGTAAGGGGTAAATGTAGGGGTATGGGTGGGTTGCGCTTCGGCGTGGACTTGTTGGGCCAAAGGGCCTGTTTCCACACTGTAAGTAATCTAATCTAATCTAATTTGTGACTGTGGGAGGAAACCCATGGCTGTGTGGAGTTTGCACAATCACTGGAGGCTGGAATCAAACCTAGGTTCCTGGTGCTATAATGCAGCAGTGCTCGCTACTGAGTCACCGTGCTGCGCTAATGTTTCTATTTCTCCCAAACCCCACATAATATTGAAAAGAACAATTTCTCAACAACCTTTTATATCCCAAGCACCCAACCAATGTCTTATGAATCAAATCTTTAAGAAAAAGGAAAAGAAAACAGAAAAACAGAAAATGTCAGCAATGCATGACAGGCTAGTAGGTCAGCCAAGAAAACAAGGAAAACTCAAGACTTTGAGATGGAGCAACTCATCAAAACGTATCTTGCGCTTTCAGACAGTAAAAGAACAAACATGGCTGAAACCACTGAATCTAAATTTACAAAAGTACATGGGTAAATCAGATGGCGGAACACAGGGTACATAATCTGCCAAAGCTGCTGAATAACTTATGCTCACATTTTTGCTGTCCTTCAGGAACAATTCGATAAACCTTATATGGTTCGGAGATGTCAAGCTGTGAACGGTCAGTTACTTCTTCAAAGTCTGGACTTTTGTTGAGCGCACAACGAAGTCTTGTCTTCCATGTGGCAGGCTCTGCTTTCTCACCTTCTTTATATTTTCCTTTGAAAATAGCCCAAGCCTATAAATGCCACGTAATATATAAAACAAGCATACGTTAGTAGCAAGTCTCAACAAACTAATTGGTGCACTATGAATTATTCTTGTACTGGAAGCCATTAAAGTGGTGACCTCTCACATCTCTGATTTCTGCTAACAGTTAATCTCCAGTCAATAGAACTGTAACTTCCTTTTCAGCCTCCAGTTAAAGAACAGGCTTGGTTTTGGCTGTTTTAATCCAAGTGTTAAAAAGCAGGTGATACAATAATGAGATGCCTTCCCACTTACACCTGTATTTGTGAGATATTTTACAACAATCATCTATGTTCTTGCTTTTATTCTTCTCTAAAAACAAAACAATTCTGTTCAAGTCTTCTTAAGTTTCACAACAGTGCGAGTGACAAGGCAAGGGGAAATTTGCATCTTGGATGTTAGGTAGATATTCCAATTACTTCTTTTCCAATAGAAATACACTATGTTATATTCACCATCTAAATATATATATATATTACAACTTCAAATGTTCCACTTGACAGTTGCACCAAATCAAATGGTTTTTAAAATAAAATTCAACAGAAGCAAAACAAAATCTAGACATTAAGAAACTTTGTGCTTAAAGAGTTACAGTGCCCTTACTCTAAACATACTGCCTCAATGGATGTTGATACACAACTGAACTTCAGGTTAAACCTTTGTTCAGCTGCCAAAACTTTGCCCTAACTGCCACTTAATAATGTGTTATATTCAACTGGAAATGTTCAGTTCTCTGCTCTTGTCACTCAGCGAAATTTCCAAATACTTCCACAGTCCGATTTCCAGATGCAAACAAAGAGATCTATAGCTAGGGTTTTCACTTCAGAAAAAGAGTTACAAGACTCAAAGCCTTATTTCTGCCTTCTCATCACAGATGCTGCCAGACTTGCTGAAGTTCTCCAGCAATTTGTTTTTGTTTAATGTTCCCGCATCTGCAATTCTTTGTGTTTTGGATCTGTAGCTGGTTCTGTCCTTCGGACTTGATAATATTGTCATCAAAAGCATGCTCAACTTGGGCAAATAATCCCTCCCAATAAACTAAATAAATATTTTTAAAAATACTTTCACCTTCAGTCTTAAATACATCTTGCATCCAGCTTCTTGCTCTATACATTTTCTTGTACAATGATTTTGTTTTCATTGCAACAGCTAAATCCCTAAACTTACTGCAACTGCAGAATCTAAGTGTCTAACCTTACTGCAACTGGAGAGGCTACTGCAAGATAATAAGCAAGAAAATATTGGTCATGGTAGTGAATGAAGCAAAAATTGCCACTATTTTCTACACAACTGAGAAGTTAGCTTTCATTACTAATTGAGATACCCCTTCACTAATGTCTGTAAAAAGGTTAGCTTTCTCAACTCCCCGGAAAAATACCTTATAATTTACATTTTTCGAATTCAAATTGTGCCCCGACGGTTTTGTCTTTCAGCGAATCTCATTCCTCGAAAAACATCTGACAACATCTAAACTGAGCTCAGGTCCCTTGATACAGACCGGCCTCAAAGTCAATGAAGCAAATTGGTATGCATAAAGATGTCTATATCCGCCTACAGCTTGGAAACTGGACTAACTTGCTACAAACCTCCAGAGTGTCCCCAAACCTAACCTGCATGTTTTACCCTTGGCTACATTGCGATTGTGTATTTTCAAAGTAGAACCGCTTCATGAAAATTAATAAATGCAGCATCATAAACTGTGTCGTACTTTGAAGATCGAAGCGTCCACCTCCTGGTTGTAGTCCTGTTTCCCGGCGTGTTTCCAGGGAATCCGAAAAGTCACTTTCTGCTCATCATCCCACACCAAGCCTGGATACTGATCACTATCAATCTGGTCAATGAGCCACTGTTTGAGACGGCGCATCCCGGTGTTGTTTTTATCGACCATGCCAATCCTGCAATAGCAACATTTTAACCCATCAGAGAATAATTACCTGGTAACAAACGAATTGAATTCGTCCCAAATCATGAGACAAGTTACTCAGAAACAAAATATCATTTTTAAACCATTGTGAAAAAAAAGTTTGTAATGAAGCATTGAAAGTGCATCCTCACCCTTGCATCGTCCCACAGCAGCTCTGCGCCAGGTATAATTAACAGTGGTCTATTACCAAACTCCAGGGCAAGCGTTTTCTCTCCTGGTTTCGTATCTCCTGTCCTTCAATTGCCTGACAATCAATGCCGTCCTATCTCGGTTTGAGCTGAACTGTGCGTTTATGAACTCGTAAGAAGGTGGGGCTTATGTTTGACAACTGTCAGCTCATTGACACGGCGGGCTGCCAAACATCTCAGCAAAGTTCAAGGCGGCGGGGCCAATCAGATGGGAAGGCAGGAGGGATTTCCTCCCAGCCCAAACCGTTTACAAGAAATCAGATGGGTTGGAAGTAGGTGCAGTGGCGGATCTGATGGCAGTGTGTGTGTGTTAACAGTATATCCCTGTCTCTTTTTGGGAGGTCTGAGGACCGCCGTTCACAGTTTCCAGCAGCTCATTTCGCCAAAGACGCTTTTTAAAAATTGTTTCTTGATATTCAGTCCATTGTATTTTCCAATCGTATGGTTGTATCCACGTGGGGGGAGAGGGGGATTTACTGAATGGCATGTACTGCTATTTAATTGGGGGAATTTCCCAGGTCCTGTACGCCTCCTCCTGTCCCAGGGTGGTAATAGTATCGGGGAATGAGAGCCCTTTCGCAATTCTCTTAAGGCATTGTTTTTTTTATGAATTCCCAATGAAACACCCCCTTTCCGCCGCCTCATTTGTACAGACTTTATTTTCATTGGACAGTACCCACAGACGGGTGTTTTATTTTTAACTGACTTGTCCAGCAGTGGTCAGTGCACCAAGTTGATACTTTCGTGATGAAAAAAGAGACCATCAGAACATCCCTTCACTGAATCAACTTTCCCTCCATTGTATCTAGTTTATTTTGTTCCCTTCACCATTAGACTTGAGAGCTGGATATGCATCGGAAAGTGATGGATTTACACGGCTACAGAGATGGAGAGGGAACCAAGTTGAGATTGCTTTTTCAGAAGCCCACGGGGTACATCGTGTCGAATGACCTCCTCAATTACTGCAAAATTCTGTGATTCCTATTCCCAATTGCCCAGTTTCTCTGTCATATATTGTAACCCTCAATACCAGCACTTCCAATCTGACTTTTTTTTAATCCAACCCTGGATTCACCACCTACCATTCCCCTTCTAGGAGATAGTGAGGATTGCAGGTGCTGGAGAGTCAGAGTCGATAAAGTCTGTCGCTGGAAAAAGCACAGCGGGTTAGGCAGCATCCGAGCAGCAGGAGAGAATCGACATATCAGTCCTGATGAAGGATCCTGCCTGAAACGTCTATTCCTGCTCCTCAGAATTAAAAATCACACAACACCAGGTTATAGCCCAACAGGTTTAATTGGAAACACACGAGCTTTCGGAGCGACGCTCCTTCATCAGGTGATAGTGGAGGGCTCGATCGTAACAGAATTTATAGCAAAGATTTGCAGTGTGATGTAACTGAAATTATACATTGAAAAATTGATTGTCTGTTAAGCTCCTGACGTACTGCCTGACGTACTGTGCTACTTCCAGCGCCACATTTTATTAGTACCCTCATAAACACAGCTCTCCAATGTGTCCAATCTACCTCACATATTTCTGCGCTCTCCCCTTCCCCTCCCTCAAAGAATAATGATGGGATTTCTCTTGTCCTAACTTGTTGTCCAAAAGCCTGTTTTCAACATACCATCCCATTCTATTTATTACCATGTCCAGCGATAGCACTATCAAATGCATCTTCCCAAGCACTCCGCTTTCAGGATTCTGTAAAGATAGCTCCCTCCA
Organism: Hemiscyllium ocellatum; assembly: GCF_020745735.1. NCBI lineage: Eukaryota > Metazoa > Chordata > Chondrichthyes > Orectolobiformes > Hemiscylliidae > Hemiscyllium > Hemiscyllium ocellatum. The sequence goes on along the minus strand of NC_083417.1, from coordinate 17,347,846 downwards.
GACATATTAGCCCTCTCCTTGGTCATCTGCAAGTTATCGCTTTCCATGCAAGTGCAGGAGATGTAACATCTACACTTCCACTTCTCTCTCCTCATTATCCATGGGCACAAACACTCCTACTCTGTGAGATTCATTTGTATTCTTGCAGTTTTGAATAAAGTATTTGCAGCTCATAATTCAATCTCCTCTACACCAGGGCACTGCTTTGTGGAACACCTTGATTCAATCCTTGAGGACAACTCGAGGCATCATGTTATTTGTTATTTCAATTCTCCACCTTGTTCCCATCCAGACCTGTCTGTCCTCAGCTTGTTGCAGTGTTTCAGTGAAGCTGCAGCTCCTCTTTCAAATTTCCACTTAAAGTCTTCTGGATCAATTCTTTTCAATATAATCTCACCTCCATTTTAGTAATATTTTTGCAAGTTGTGTTTTTCTCTTTTTTTTTACTTAATTCAATTTCTTTCAGGCAGTGACCTTCCAGCCATTTTTACCTCTTATAGATAAATCTTTTGTTCTTTTACTATATCTATTAACACTCTCCTTGGCCTTTGCACCATAAAACCTTTCGTCATTCAATCTCTGCTGCCTTCCACCCTATCATGGACCTCCCATCCATCCCACAACACACAACCTCACCTTCACTTCATAGAGTCATAGAGACATACAGCATGGAAACAGACCCTTTCATTCAACACATCCCTGCCACCAGACATCCTCAATAAATCTAGTCCCATTTGGCACATATCCCTCCAAACCTTCCTATTCATATAGCCATACAGATGCTTTTTAAATGTAATTGTACCAGCCTCCAATACATCCTCTGGCAGCTTATTCCAAACACACACCATCCTCTGTATGAAAAAGTTGTCCCTTAGGTCCCTTTTGTACCTTTCCTCTCTCACCTTTAACCTCTGCCCTCTATCTTGGATTACCATGTAAACCCCTCTGCTATTTTAAACGCGACAAGCAGAGAAGCTCACCTCCTGCCATAAATCCGTTAAATTTCGAGAGGCAAAGAACTATCACAAATATCACTATTTAAAGAAACATTATTCTTTCAGTCCAACCGAGAAAATTAAAGCAACAGCTATTTGCAACTCTTTCTCTTAAACCTATCTTTTACCTCCCAGTCTACAACACTGGTCCGATAAAAAAAACCCCGATATGCGATTTACAAAAAAGATTTCTGCTTCAAAACCAGTCAGCTTTGTCAACTCTCCTTTGTAGATTTATCTAGGTTGGCTTCTGTCTCCTGCTGCACAAATGTCTTATGGACAGGTACCTTTCAGAGAGCTCTTTGGTTAGCAGTGTATAGTGGTTGGTGTTCTTGGCAGTTCTCCCCCTAACTGTTCAAAATGTCTGGTTTTATATCCCAAAACATAGGATCATTTCATTGGTTTGATGTCATCCCAAACAGTAAAATTCAAATTGTTTTGGATTTTGGTATCTGGGGTATAATTTAAACTGATCGGCCAAATTTGAATTTGTTTTTGTTCCAATGCAATGCAACTCCAGCTATTTGTTTCAACCAATTGTTGCATTTTCAAGTTGTTCAGCACACTCTGTGCTTTCAGTCAGTCCTTGCCAGCTTCCTCTCTCTCTTAAAGGTACGATACACACCCACACCTTCATAACACCTCCCCGTTTAAGAAAAAATGAACCATCATAATGAAAAGATGGCGTTTTTTCTATTCCTTAATCACATTACCATGGCATACACTTGACTTTAATCTAAGTTCATATTAATTTCTTCCCACATATATAAAACCTTGAATAGATAGCAATCTCATCTAAACTTTACCAATCAAATCCACAATAATGCATCTGCTGTTACATTCTTATGGCCAGCAACAGATACAATTTGTAAATTAAAAGTCTGTAACATAAGACTCCAATGAAATAGTCTCATATTCTTGTCTTTAATGCATTCCAAGAATGTAAGAGGATTGTGATCCGTGCGCACAACCATCTCTGACACATTGTTCGTGACATACACATTAAAATGTTGTAAGGCCAGTACCAAACTCAACCGTTCTTTTTCAATCATGCAGTGTTTCCTCCGGTGGATGTGGAGTTTCTTTGAAAAGTAACCAATTCAATCCGCCATCATCTTCCTGTAGCAGTGCAGCTCCAACTTCTACATCACTCGTATCGATGGCAACTTTGAAGGGTTTCAGAAAGTTTGGTGTAGCTAAAACTGGTGCAGGGGTTAATACTGCTTTCAAATGGTCGAATGCCTCCTGGTATTGTTCTGTTCCCTGAAACTTTGTGCTCTTCTTCAGAACCCTTTCAAGTTTCACAACATTCTTCCTATATCAGGGAGGCCAGAATGAAGTCAGTATTCCAGAATTAGCCTAACCAAAGTCCTGTACAGCTGCAACATGACTTTGCAATCCTATACTCAATGTACTGACCAATAAATGCAAGCTTAGCAAATGCCTTCTTCACTAGCCTGTCTACCTTCAATGAACTATGAACCTGCAACCCAAGGTGTCTTTGTTCGTAACACTCCACAAGACCCTACTATAAAGTGTAAAAGTCCTCCCTTGATTTGCCTTTCCAAAATGCAGCATCTTACTTTTATCTAAATTAAACTTCATCTGCCACTCCTCTGCCTATTAGACCATCTGATTAAGGCCCTGTTGTACTCTGAGATGCCCTTCTTCACTGTTCACTACACCACCACTTGCACAGAAACTGTTAAATTTCTAACTTCCTCACCTCTGATGAAAAATCACGGACATAAAACATTAACAGTTCCTCCATTCACAGAGGCTGCCTAACCTGCTGAGTTCTTCCATGACTTTGTTTTCCTCTTCTTTTTTAAATAATGCCATTAATTGTTTTTGTATCTGCTGCCTTATTTGATATGATATGGAATTTGTCAATTGTGGAGAACAGTAAAGTCACAGGCCACCAGATAACATTTTGGATCTTAAGTTATTCTATCACAACAGAGAGAGTGAGAATGAAGATGATTTATTGGACCAAGTGACCCTGAATCTTGCTTTACTGTTTGAAGGCAGCACAAATTATAACTGAAGACTTGACAGGATAGATGCAAAAACATTGTTTCCCCCATAGGAGAGTCTAGGGCCATAGGGCACAATCTCAGAATAAGGGGTTGCACATTGAAAACAGAGATGAGAAGGAGCTTCTTCTCTCAGACAGGTCTGATTGTACAGAATTCTTTACCACAGAGGGCTGTTGAGGCTTGGACTTTAATGTGTTCAAGACAGAGCTTTAAGGGAATCAAGAATTATGGAGAAAAGGTGGGAAAGTGGATTTGAAGATTATCAGATCAGTCACAATGTCATTGAATGGCTGTTCAGACTTAATGGACTGAATGGCCTTCTGCCTCCATGTCTTTTGATCTTATAGCTCTGCTATCTCTTTTGAGGAAAATCAGCATTTTGTTGAAGAAGCTGACAGAGATGAGTTTGCACAGCCAGTCAGGCAACATCCGAGGAGCAAGAGAATCGACGTTTTGAGCATAAGCTCTTCATCAGGACAGTGAAGAAACAACGCTTCTCCTTTTCCTCGGATGCTGCCTGACCTGCTGTGCATTTCCAGCACCACACTCTCGACTCTGATCTCCAGCATCTGCAGTGCTCACTTTCTCCGAAAGAGGTGAATCTGTCTGTTCTCGCCACTATGTAGCAGTGACATCCTCAATCAAAAGAAAAACTCTGATAAAGTGGTGAAAATGTCCAAACTAGACATTCTGCCTAATACCAACAGAGCTCTTGTGGAGAAAATAGTTGATGGCAGTGTTAAGCTTCTGAGTCTTTCAGTAAGTCTGGCAAATCATGATACTATGGAGGAACTTCCTATAATTCCTAATCTTGATGTAGGTGTCCAATATTTAGTTTCCTTAAATCATCATGTTTATGTTATTAGAGTCATAGAGATGTACAGCACAGAAACAGACAATTCAGTCCAACTTGTCCATGCTGACCAGATATCCCAACCCAATCTAGTCCCACCTGCCAGCATCTGGCCCATATCCCTCTCAACCCTTCCTATTCATATACCAACATCCTTTTAAATGTTGCAATTGTACCAGCCTCCACCACTCCCTCTGGCAGCTCATTTCCATACATGTACCAACCTCTACATGAAAAAGCTCCCTTGAGGTCTCTTTTATATCTTTCCCTTCTCACCTTAAAGTTCTGGACTCCCCCACCCCAGGGAAAAGACTTTGTCTATTTATCCTATCCGTGCCCCTCATAATTTTTTTAAACCTCTATAAGGTCACCCCTCAGCCTCCAACACTCCAGGGAAAACAGCCCCACCCAATTCAACCTCTCCATATAGCTCAAATTCTCCAACCCTGGCAATATCCTTGTAAACCTTTTCTGAACCTTTTCAAGTATCACAACATCTTTCCGATAGGAAGGAGACCAGAATTGCACGCAATATTCCAACAGTGGCCTAACTAATGTCCTGTACAGCTGCAACATGACCTCCCAACCCCTGTACTCAATACTCTGACCAATAAAGGAAAGCATACCAAATGTCTTCTTCACTATCCTATCTACCTGCGACTCCAATTTCACGGAGCTATGAACCTGCACTCCAGCCACAACCTGAAGAGAGCATGGAAATGATACCACTGCCTTCAGAAAGGAAATTTTTTGCCCTACCGTAGGAGAAAAATCAACACTTTTTCACCTTCAAAACTGTTTTCACAATGTTCTTCACTCTTGTTTTTGCCAATCCCCTTCATTCCTGAATGAGGTGTGGAATATTTCTTTTGCTAGTGGCTCCAGCTGTGGATGACACAGCTGTGGAGACCTTCATGGGAGCTGAAAGTATTCCACTTTTGTTCAAATTTTAACCTTCCCTCGGTGTGCAATGGAGGGGAAGCAAAAGCAGCAAAGGGGAATCTTATTTGTCTTCCTATCTATGGGTTTCTGAGGGTTCAGGTCCCAAAGAGTCTTCTCTTGAATAATTTCATCTTTGATCTGTCATCACTGCCTTTGCTTTCAAGGTGTCAAGAGTGTCACAATGTGATGTGCTGGTATCCCTGTCTGCCAATGGATTTGTTTTCCAAGGAGGAAATAACAGAACATATGCATCCCATGCTTCCTGAAAACGGGCTGAGGCCACTGTTAGAGATTGAGATACTTGGTGAAAGTGACTTTGGGGAAGGGATGGAGAAGTATGATTAAAATATAAATTGTTTGTTGGGCAAATTTGGAGGCAGAGGCAGTATGATGTCTTAATAAGTTAATCTGAATCATCTGCAATGCCAGATGTCAGATCACATGGAACTGGGATCTGAGTGAAGAAGACTCTAGTGAAGTCCTGTTGCACCATGCCTCTCTACCCTAGTGTACATAGATAAACATATAGGGAAAGTGATGGCTTTATTGGTTTGTTGGTTGACTGTTAACCCAGAGACCCTGATTTCCTTGAATTCAAGGAGCAGCAATTACTGTTTTATATGCTGTTGCATTGTTTTGAAACTTTGGGGGAAAAAAAGTCAAAACAACAGCAGATTTAAAAGGGAGAAGTACAGACAAAGGAAGCACATGGTGAGGTCAGTGCAGGAGAGAGAGAGAGAGAGAGAGAGAGTGAAAGAAACTGACACCACAGTGAACCTGCACAGTTACTGCCTTTGCTGTTTGAATTCATATATTGCTGGACATTGGGGTGCATCTGGGAAAATTAACAAACAATGAAATTCACAAGTGATCTCGGAGGAACTGTTTGGGTGAAGATCACAGCTCAGAAATAGATAAGTGAATTGTTTTAAGTGTGGCAGACAAAAAGTCTGCAGTAGTGAAAAAATTGGGTTCTTTCTTGATTGTATGTTTTCAGAGATATGTCTCTTGATTAAACTTAAAATATAAGCCATAACTATTAACTTGACTTGGGGCAGTCTTTTGTAGAGGAATAAGACAGTGTAAATTTTTGGGTTTGTAGATTGTGAAGGAGCAAAAATGGCCTTTAATAGAGTGATATGTGCTTCTTGTCAGATGTGGGAACTTAAAGAGAGTTTAAGGGTTACTGTGGATTATATCTGCAATAAATGCTGTTGGTTGCAAATCCTATCATATTGAATGGATCAGTTGGAGAGACAGTTAGAGGTAATGAGGAATTTGCAACAGCAACAGCATGTGATGGATGGCAGTTATAGAAAGGCAGGGAGAAGTCTCAGATACAGTCACATAGATGGGTTAACTCCAGGAAAGATAAGAGAGGTAGACAACTAGTGCAGCAGTCTTCTGTGGAAAATGTAGGAGATGATCGATTCACAGGGGAACGTAGCATGAACAGCCAAGTTTCTGGGATTGAGACTGACTGTAATGCAACGAAGGGAATGTCCGGTTCCAAGAGATCAATTGTGTTAGGGGACTCTCTAGACCGAGGTACAGATAGATGTTTCTGTGGCCAGCAACGAAACATCAGAATGGTGTGTTGCTTCTCTGGTGCCAGGATCAAAGATGTCTCAGAGAGGGTGCAGAATGTTCTCAAGGAGGAGACGGGCCAGCAAGAGGTCATTGTCCACCTTGGAACCAACAACATATGAAGGGAAAAAGTTGAGATTCTGACGGGAGATTACAGAGAGTTAGGCAGGAATTTAAAAAGGAGGTCATAAAGAATAGTAATATCTGGGTAACTTCCAGTGCTACAAGCTAGTAAGGGCAGGAATAGGAGGATAGAGCAGATAAATGCATGGCTGAGGAGCTGGTGTTTGGGAGAAGGATTCACATTTTTGGATCATTAGAATCTCTTTTGGTGTAGACATGACCTGTACAAGAAGGACAGATTACTGGCAGGGAGATTTGCTAGAGCTGCTCAGGGGGGGATTTAAACTAGTAAGGTGGGGGGAACCCAGGGAGATAGTGAGGAAAGAGATCAATCTGAGACTGCTACAGTTGAGAACAGAAGCGAGTCAAACAGTCAGGGCCGGCAGAGACAACATAGGATTATTTTGCATTTATTTTAATGTAGGTGGCCTAACAGGAAAGGCAAATGAACTCAGGGCATGGTTAGGAACATGGGATTGGATATCATAGCAATTACAGAAACATGGCTCAGGGATGGGCAGGACTGACAGCTTAATGTTCCAGGATACAAATGCCACAGGAAGGATAGAAAGGGAGGCAAAAGAGGAGGGGGAGTGGTGTTTTTGATAAGGGAGGGCATTACAGCTGTACTGAGGGAGGATATTCCCGGAAATACATCCAGGGAGGTTATTTGGGTGAAACTGAGAAATAAGAAAGGGATGATCACCTTATTGGGATTGTATTATAGACCCTCTAATAATCAGAGGGAAAATGAGAAACAAACTTGAAAGGAGATCTCAGCTATCTATAAAAATAAAAGGGTGGGTATGGTAGGAAATGGACAAACATGGACTGGAACTGCCATAGTGTGAAGGGTTTAGATGGAGAGGAATTTGTTAAGTGTGTACAAGACAATTTTCTGATTCAGTATGTGGATGTACCTACTAGAAAAGGTACAAAACTTGACCTACGTTTGGGAAATAAGACAGGGCAGATGACTGAGGTGTCAGTGGGGGAGCACTTTGGGACCAGCGACCATAATTCTATTAGATTTAAAATAGTGATGGAAAAGGATAGACCAGATCTAAAAGTTGAAGTTCTAAATTGGAGAAAGGCCAATTTTGATGGTATTAGGCAAGAACTTTCAAAAGCTGATTGTAGGCAGATGTTCACAGGTAAAGGGATGGCTGGAAAATGGGAAGCCTCCAGAAATGAGATGACAAGAATCCAGAGAAAGTATATTCCTGTTAGGGCGAAAGTAAAGGCTGGTAGGTATAGGGAATATTGGATGACTTAAAAAATTGACGGTTTAGTTAAGAAAAAAAAGGAAGCATATGTCAGGTATAGATAGGATAGATTGGGTGAATCCTTAGAAGAGTATAAAGGCAGTAGGAGTCTACTTAAGAGGGAAATCAGGAGGGCAAAAAGTGGACATGAGATAGCTTTGGCAATAGACTTAAGGAGAATCCAAAGGTAATTTGCAAATACATTAAGGACAAAAGGGTAACGAGGGAGAGAATGGTGCTGAAAATGTGTTGCTGGAAAAGTGCAGCAGGTCAGGCAGCATCCAAGGAGCAGGAGAATCGACGTTTCGGCCTGAGCCCTTCTTCAGAGAATAAGGCCCCTCAAAGATCAGCAAGGCGGTCTTTGTGTGGTGCTGCAGAAAATGAGGGGGATACTAAATGAGTATTTTGCATCAGTATTTACTGTGGAAAAGGATATGGTAAATATAGTATGTCGGGAAATAGATGGTGACACCTTGAAAAATGTCCATATTACAGAGTAGGAAGTGCTGGATGTCTTGAAACGCCTAAAGGTGGATAAATCCCCAGGACCTGATCAGGTGTAACCCAGACACTGTGGGAAGTTAGAGAAGTGATTGCTGGGCCTCGTGCTGAGATATTTGTATCATCGATAGTCACAGATGAGGTGCCGGAAGACCAGTGGTTGGCTAAATAGTGCCATTGTTTAAGAAGGGTGCTAAGGGCAAGCCAGGATCTATAGACCAGTGAGCCTGACATCGGTGGTGGGCAAGTTGTTGGAGGGAACCCTGAGGGACAAGATGTACACGTAGTTGGAAAGGCAATGATTAGGGTTAGGCAAAATTGCTTTGTGCATGAGAAATCATGTCTCACAAACTTGATTGAGTTTTCTGAAGAAGTAACAAAGAGGATTGATGAGGGCAGAATGGTAGATGTGGTCTATATGGACTTCAGTAAGGCGTTCGACAAGGTTCGCCATGGGAGACCGGTTAGCAAGGTTAGATCTCATGAAATACAGGGAGAACTAGCCATTTGGATACAGAACTGGCTCAAAGGTAGAAGAAAGAGGGTGGTTGGTGGAGGGCTGGAGGCCTGTGACCAGTGGAGTGCCACAAGGACTGGTGCTGGGTCCTCTACTTTATGTCATTTATATAAATGATTTGGATGCGAGCATAAGAGGTATAGTTAGGAAGTTTGCAGATGACACCAAAATTGGAGGTGTAGTGGACAGTGAAGAAGATTACCTCAGGTTACAACAGGATCTTGATCAGTTGGGCTAATGGGCTGAGAAGTGGCAGATGGAGTTTAATTCAGAGAAATGCGAGGGACTGCATTTTGGGAAAGCAAATCTTAGCTGGACTTTTACACTTAATGATAAGGTCCTGGGGAGTGTTGCTGAACAAAGAGACCTTGTAGTGCAGGTTCATAGCTCCTTGAAAGTGGAGTCGCAGGTAGATAGGATAGTGAAGAAGGTGTTTGGTGCGCTTTCCTTTACTGGTCAGAGTATTGAGTACAGGAGTTGGGAGATCATTGGTTAGGCCACTGTTGGAATATTGCATGTAATTCTGGTCCCCTTCCTATCAGAAAGGTGTTGTGAAACTTGAAAGGGTTCAGAAAAGATTTACAATGATGTTGCCAGGGTTGGAGGATTTGAGTTGCAAGGAGAGGCTGAACAAGTCTCCCCTTTTTTAATCAGGGGTATAACATTTTCAGCTTTCCAATTCTCTGGCACTCCCACCAATAACTGAGGATGTTTGGAAGATTGTGGTCAGCGCTTTCTTCCATGATCTCCCCTTTTAGTTAAAATGTATCCCATTCAGATCAATTTACTACTTTGGGTACAAAGAATCTTTAAGTACTTCTCTTTATATATTTTCTTCTGATCCAATTCCACAACTGCCTCCTCCTTTGGAAGATGCTACATTAGCAACATCTTCCTTTATAATGAAGGGAGTTGAAAAATATTCATTTACAACTTTAGCTCTGCCCTCTGGAAAAATGGCAGTGTCCCTACCTCTGAGCCAGAATATCTGGGTTCAGGTCTCATCTGCTTCGGTGGGTATTATAACATCTCTGTACAGACTGATTAGAAAATAGCTACTGTGAAAACACCCGTCTCTTCCAATACTGTCAGAGGATCTTAGGAATTTCATGGGGCAATGGTAGTGTTCCTACATCTGAGGCAGGTGGCCAGGGTTCAAGTCCATTCTGCTCCAGAAGTGAGTAATAATTACTTTGAATGGGTTGAGAGGAAAATCTACCCTCTGCCACCAAACAGTGGTATTCTATTTGGTCCCTAAGTGATCTCACCTTTCCCTCAGCTGTCCCATTAATATGGAAACTACTTAAAAGATTTTTGGCTTTCATTTTATGGTAATCTCTAAGCAAATGTCATGCTCAGTCTTTACTCTCTGTGTTACACCTTCTGTATTCAGCTTGATTTTCTACTGAATTACAACACTGTATCCTATTTGTTTAAGCCTCCTTTCTTCGATTTTTTTTTATCTCTGTCTTTTTAATCATCCAGGGAGCTGTACCTTTGGGTGCTTTTCCCTTTTACAGGATTGCAGCTACTCTCTACCGAAAATCTCAGAATCACAGAAGTATTATGTTGCAGAATAAGGCCATTCAGTCCATTGTGTCTACTTTGCATTTCACTCCATTTCTATTCAAGTTCTCACCAATGCTCTCCTGAATGCCACAGCTGAACCTTTCTCCACCACACTTCCAGACAGTGCATTACAATCTTAACCATTCACAGTGGAAAAGCCTGTTGTCACCTTGCATTTGTTTCTTTTGCAGAACACTTTATCTGCCATCTGGTTCTTGATTCTCTCATGAGCTGGAACAGTTTTATTTTCCCTGGACTCTGTCCAGTGTCTTCATGGTTTTGAAAACTTCAGTTGGATCCCCTCTTAGCTTTTCCCCTCCCCAAGGAAAATATTCCCAACTTTTCCAGCTTGTAGCTGATGTTTCCCATTCCTGGAACCATTTTTACAAATCTCTTCTATACTCCAATGCATTCACATTCTTCCTATAGTGTGGTGCCCAGAACTGTACAAAATACTCCAGCTGATATAGTCCCAATTGGAAGGCCAATCGCTGTTCAATTGCTGTCTTGTCTCCAAATTTTTTATTACAATTCTTGTCAGCCAGATTCATAGTTGCCTTATTAACCTTATTCCACTTAAATGTTTTGCGATTAATTAAAGTCTTGGAGATGTACAGCACAGAAACAGACCCTTCAGTTCATCTCGTCCATGCTGACCAGATATCCGAAATTAATCTAGTCCCATTTGCCAGTTCCTCTTCATGTACCCATCCAGGTCCCTTTTAAATGGTACAATTGTACCAACCTCTACCACTTCGTCTGGCTTTACTCATCCTTTAACAGCTATTCTAAATTTGATGACACTAATCACTGTTCCCCAAAAGAGCCCCTGCTCAAATAAGCGTTATTTACTCCATTCTCGGGAACTAAACCAAGCATTGCTTCTTTCTCCACTGAGCAAGAAATACATCGATTAGCAAAGCTCTTTTGCATATATGTGAATAAATTATTGTCAAATATATCTTGGGAGATACTGTAAAAAAATGCTCTGTTGCCACAATCCAGCACCATTGTGTGGTACAAAAGAGTAAAAAAGAAAGTACTTAAATAGAATTCATCTTCACTGGCCTGGACCCAAACACAGCTCCTGGATTTCTGTAAGGTCCCTGCGCCAGGCACTGACATCACCGCAGTTGATGACCGAAGCTGCCAAAGATATCCATGCTCTGGGTACCACAGCCAGGCATCCCCACTCTTCCATCGCTGCAACAGATTCCCCACTACCATTCCAGGAGTTCATGCACTGGGCCTATAAGCTAGGAGTCACCAGGAGCTTACATCACTCCGGCCACCCCACAACATCAGGAAGTTGAAAAAAGAGAAAAAACACAGAAAAAAGATGAAAAGGAGAGAGGGAAAAAGAATACGGCCTGGAGTGGACAGGTTCATCCCAAACACTAACTATCATGCCAGCACTGCGTTCTCGGAGACATCTTAAGAATTGTTGTGGTTCTGCTCGCCGAGCTGGAAGTTTTTGCTGCAAACGTTTCGTTCCCTGGTTAGGGAACGAAACGTTTGCAGCAAAAACTTCCAGCTCGGCGAGCAGAACCACAACAACGGATACCCGAGCTACAAATCTTCAATCAGATTTTAAATCTTAAGAATTCTTCTGCCTCTTTACCATTCACATTGTTACTACCAAAGTCTATATCAGGGATCATTTAAATATTCCATTTCGATTACCCTAGACTGCTTACATCTTTCTGTTATTTGCCACCTATCAGCCCAAGCTTGGATATTGTCCTGGTCTTGTTGAATTTGAACCTGGACTGATTCTGCATCTGAGGAGTCATGAATGGTGTTGAACATAGTGAAATCATTGGCAAACACCTCCACTTCTGAATAGGGCGAATGCACTCAGTCTTTTTCCCAGTGTTGGGGAATCAAGGACTAAGAGGGGTCAGTTTAAGGTTAGAGGGGAAAGAATAAAAGGGAACCTGAGGGGCAATCTTTTTACACAGAAGGTGGTATGCATATAGAATGAGCTGCTAGCAGGAAGTGGTTGAGGGAGCTGTGTTAACAAAATTTAAAAGGCATTTGGACAAATACATGGATAGGAAAGGTTTAAAAGAATATGGGCCAAGAACAGGGAAACGGTGTGAGTGTGGATGGACATTTTGCTTGGCATGAACCAATTTGGACCAAAGGGCCTGTCTCTGGAACTATAGACCAGTGAGCCTGATCTCGGTGGTGGGCAAGTTGTTAGAGAGAATCCTGAGGGACGAGACGTACATGTATTTGGAAAGGCAAGGTCTGATTAAGGATAGTCAACATGGCTTTGTGCATGGGAAATCATGTCACACAAACGTGATTGAGTTTTTTGAAGAAGTAACAAAGAGAATTGATGAGGACAGAGCAGTAGATGTGATCTATATGGACTTCAGTAAGGCAGAGGGTGGTGGTGAAGGGTTGTTTTTCAGACTGGAGGCCTGTGACCAGCAGAGTGCCACAAGGATCAGTGCTGGGTCCTCTACTTTTTGTCATTTACGTAAATGATTTGGATGCAAGCATAAGAGGTGTGGTTAATAAGTTTGCAGATGACACCAAAATTGGATGTGTAGTGGACAGGGAAGAAGGAAACAAACACTTCGGTCAAACCTGTCCACTCCAACCAGATATCCCAACCCAATCTAGTCCCAGCTGCCAGCACCTGGTCCATATCCCTCCAAACCCTTCCTATTCATAAACCCATCCAAATACCTCTTAAATGTTGCAATTGTACCAGCCTCCACCTCATCCTCTGGCAGCTCATTCCATACATGTACCACCCTCTGTGTGAAAAAGTTGCCCCTTAGGACTCTTTTATATCTTTCCCCTCTCACTCCAAACCTATGCCTTCTAGTTCTGGATTCCCTGACCCCAGGGAAAAGACTTGGTCTATTTATCCTATCCATGTCCCTCATAATTTTGTAAACCTCTATAAGGTCACCCCTCAGCCTCCGACGCTCCAGGGAAAACAGCCCCATCCTGTTCAGCCTCTCCCTGTAGCTCAAATCCTCCAACCCTGGAAACGTCCTTGTAAATCTTTTCTGAACCCTTTCAAGTTTCACAACATCTTTCCAATAGGAAGGAGACCAGAATTACACGTAACATTCCAACAGTGCCCTAATCAATGTCCTGTACAGTCGCAACATGACCTCCCAACTCCTGTACTCAATACTCTGACCAATAAAGAAAAGCATACCAAACACCTTCTTCACTATCCTATCTACCTGCAACTCCACTTTCAAGGAGCTATGAACTTGCACTCCAAGGTCTCTTTGTTCAGCAACACTCCCTAGGACCTTACCATTAAATGTAGAAGTCTAGCTAAGATTTGCTTTCCCAAAATGCAGTCCCTCGCATTTCTCTGAATTAAACTCCATCTGCCACCTCTCAGCCCATTGGCCCATCTGGTCAAGATCCTGTTGTAAACTGAGGTAACCCTCTTCGCTGTCCACTACACCTCCAATTTTGGTGTCATCTGCAAACTTACCAACTGTACCGCTTATGCTCGCATCAAGATCATTTATGTAAATGACAAAAAGTAGAGGACCCAGCACCGATCCTTATGGCACTCCACTGGTCACAGGCATCCAGTCTGAAAAACAACCCTCTACCACCACCCTCTGTCTTCTACCTTTGAGCCAGTTCTGCATCCAAATGGCTAGTTTTCCCTGTATTCCTTGAGGTCTAACCTTGCTAACCAATCTCCCATGGGGAACCTTGTCGAATGCCTTACTGAAGTCCACATAGATCACATCTACTGCTCCGTCCTCATCAATCTTCATTGAGCAGGTATTGTTGAGCAGGTGCTGCTTGACAGCACTGTTGAAGACACCTTCCACTGACAGGGCTGTTCCTTGTATTGTCATTTCTGGCGCCTAGTTCGATGTGAGTTGGTCCATCTTTGGTTCTTTGATGCAGAATGAAGCCAACAGGATGGGTTCAGTTCCTGTAACAGCTGTGGTAGTTCACTGGGGACTGTGGCTCCTAACCTTGCCCAGATTTGAAGAGTGTCAACCCTCAAGCTATACATGACCACTTGCCTCTCTTCCTCTCTTTCTCTCTCTCTCCCACTCTCACTCTCTCTCTGGTAGAGGTAGATGGGACTGTGGCTCCTTCCCTTTCTTTTCATTCAAACATCTGTTGCAGTATATCACTATTAGTTTTACACATGACCGGCAGAAAGTGAAATTCAAGTTTTGGATTTTCCCACTATATCCTCTCAGCAATATAATGTCATCTGGTCAGATTATTTATATCAATAGTCAGTCATTACCATCTTCATTACATACTACATTTTGCCTGTGTGAGAGATTGTTGGCAGTTTTAAAATTCCCAGTCTCACTAATTCTTTCCCTGAATGTATATTTGCTCACTGAGCTGGAAGGTTTGGTTTCAGATGTTTTGTCATCATTAGTGTTATGTTATCATTGATGATGTTTCCTAGTATGGTGACAAAACGTCTGAAACCAAATCTTCCAACTCAGCAAGCAAATCTACATTCAGAACTTCATCCTAAGCAATGAATCTTCTCAAAACTCGCTAATTATTTCCCTCTTTCCCCAGATTCTTTGCGTTGTCTTGGTCTTTGCTTTCTATCTCCTTGACTCTTCTGAGCTCCATTTTCTGCTGCATCCATGGTGGACAAAAAAACACCACTTTCAAGTTCCCCTCTAAGTCATTTACCATCCTGATTTGGAAATATAATTCCCTCCCACAGCATTGTGGGTCTACATGCACACATGGACTGCAGCAGTTCAAAAAGGCATCTCAACACCACTTTCTCAATGGTAACTAGAAACAAGGAATAAATGCTGGAGCAGCCGGTGATACCCACATCCCACGGGTGAACTAATAAAATACTATACCTGCTGAGTCCCTAATCAATTTAATGATCAAATTCAGTCCAATCAGAAGCTATTGCTGTGTAGATCAGTGGACTCCAATGGATGAGAAATGTCCTTTAACACAGTGCAATATTAGGAGACTGTGGGAAGTCAGTTTACCTATGTGTCCAGGGTTTCCACTAATTTTCCAGCAATGTCAATTGTAAGAACACAAAAGAAAATCACTGGTGTTTGTTCCCAAGGAATTGACCCATTTCCAATCTTTGGAGGATAGGTCTTTCTAATAATGAATCATAAATAACTGCAGGCTTCTGGCATTCATGGTTAGTTTAGGAAATTGAGAAGGAATTTCCTTATTCCACAAATTGCAAATGGGATCTATTCCATGTTTTTTAAACTTTAGACACAGCTATCAGTTATGGACAGTTAGTTAAGTCTCTAAATCTGAAGATTTTTTTTATTCATTCATGGGACATAGGCATCACTGGCTCAGCCAACATTTATTGCCCATACCCAGTTATGTTTGCGAAGGTGGCAGTGAGCTGCCTTCTTGAATTGCTGCAGTTCATATGCTGTAGGTTGACCTAAAATGCAAATGTAGATGAATTGATTGACTTTGCTGGTTTCTTTTATGGCAGACCAGAAAATAGAGTGGCACGGTGGCTCAGTGGTTAGCACTGCTGCCTCACAACATTGAGACCTGGGTTCAATTCCAGCCTCACAGTCTGTGTGGAGTTTGCATACTCTCCCTGAGCCTGTGTGGGCACCCTTCAGGTGCTCTGGTTTCCTCTCACAGTCCAAAAATATGTAGGCTCACTGGATTAGCCATGGAAAATACAGAGTGACAGAGATAGGGGAGTGAGTCTGATTGGGATGCTCATTGGAGAGCCAGTGTGGACTTGTTCGGCTGAATAGCCTATTTCCACACTGTAGGAATTCTATGATTACAGTATATAGGAGTAGAAGTAGGCCATTCAGCCCATTAAGTCTGTTCTTCCATTCAATGGGACAACGGCTCATCTGATAATCTTCAACTCAACTTTATTGCCTTCTCCCCATTATCCTTGATTGCCTTACTGAGTAAAAAGCTATTTCTCTCAGCCTTGCATACTTAATGGCCCAGCCTCAACAACCCTCTGCTACAAAGAATTCCGTAGACACGCTTCCTTATTTCGGACTTAAATGTGCAGTACCTTATTCTGTAGTATTTTTAATGTTGCATCACTAACACAGACTTACGACCAGAAAAAACATTTAAAGGCTAGATTTTAAATAGACATGAATAATTAATGGAGAACAATGCTTGTTATTCCCATCCATAGCTTTACCAAAGCCAACAGATGAAGGATCCATGCTATGCTCTTAACTACTAAGTATTGGATTTCCTTGTCTTATCTGACAATTGCCTTTTGTTTTCCGAAAGCATGGTTGCTTACATTTAAATTTTTTGAATGCAAACTGAAAAATTCTGCTCTTTATTTAAAGATCAAAAACTGAAGGTAAAGAACCCTGCTTATGTGTCACTTTGATGTGTGGGTTTATCCAGTCTCTGCCACTGGTATCAGTTAGAGTGTTGATGTGGTTCAGCAACCACATAAGAACAGCAAGTGTGTACTTCATGCAAATAAAGCAAAATGGAGGGATTGTGGTTATAATTTGGTGGAAGGAAGTGCCAGGTTTATGTTGGTATTTACTATCTGAATGAAACAGAGTACCTGCAATCATATAGTACCTTACCATACCTGACAACAGAGACCATCGCATTTTTCTTCAATTAGTTACTGCTCATTCATTTATCTGTCATTGTCAGTGGAAGAATTTCTTTCCATTGTATTATTTAAGAAAGGTCACGATCTCTTGAGCCACAATAGCCCAGATCTTCCAGTGTCTGGATTTTCAGATACTATGTGACCCAAGCTGAACTAACATCCATGGGAATTGACCAGGAAGCTTGAACTTCTGATGGTAGTTTTCCCTTCTCCCTGGGACCATCTGCAATGGTCTCCAATTCTGATTTCAAGTCATTGTACATAGCTCAACAGTTACCCAGGAAACGTCAGACAGAAATCCTAAGCCACCTCTTACATGATGATACAACTGAAGCCCTCCACCAGTTGCACACACTGACAAATCCAGTTCACCACTGACCAGTCTTGACTAAATCATGAACATGCTAAAAACACTTGACTACTCTCCGTCATGTGACAAACCCCTCCAAATCTGACCTGTGTAGCCCCCAGCATTTACTCATTTCACTTCACCCACTATTATTTCATCACTTAGCCCACCCAATGTCTCATTCAACCACTCACCTAATCACTCATACACTAACATTCACACTGGGCATTTGAACTTACTTTGTGACTGCCAATACAATAATGAAGGAACATTACTTGTCTTTCTGTAAATATGACACTACTACAGTGGAATTCTTTGATTGATTATGTACTCTGCATTTCTGCAGAAATCAAACTAGGAGGTGCCTGCTTGAACTGTAGAGCTTCTTTAAACTGGACAAAAATACAAAACGAGTAGCTATCCAATGATGATTTCTAGTCCACAGAAGATCTAGACCAACTTAAAGAGGAGGTAGCAGTAGCGGTAACATAATCACTGCTAGTTACAGCATCTGTATTTATCTTAGGTAGGTGTCTACATTGTGTAAGTGACATTAGCCATTTTACATCAGGATAAACACCTCATGGATCTTCTTCAAGACTTCTACTCATGCCAGTCCGACACAATATAACAACAAAGTTGGGCAACAAACAATATGATTGAGAATGGAAACCAAATCCATTTTCCCTTTCCTCACTTCCATCACTGTATCATCTCATTTTCCCACTGAAGGTGAACCATTTTGATGAATGTGAATTATGTTCTCTACCCATGTGGTAAACGCACCCTTACAATGTATGTTATATCCTGTCAAGAAGTTCATAATATTGATATTTTATTCCAGCCATCCCCAGGTGGGCAACTACTGACTGGGAGAAGAATGGAGGGCATATTGTGGCATAGATTTGTACTAGTCTGTATTTATTCATTCTGGCTCTAAACCTTGCAATAATGAAATATATGGGTATTTGGAACTTGAACCCCTATTTAATGCCTCATTCGTAAAGTATAGTGAAGTGTCTAAATTGTTCAACTTTAAAACTGAGTATTTTGCTGCAACCAAGACAACAAGAATGAGCTATCTGACCCCTAATACTCAACCATGGTTTGATCAGATCATGGCACTTCCTTGTCTATCACCTTAACCTTGACACCTTTGAGGATCAGAAATATGTCCAACTCAGCCTTGAGTATAATCAATGACCCAGACTCCACTGCTTTCTGGGAAAGACAATTCCACAGCCTAACAACCTTCTAAGAGGAAAAACTTCTTATCTCATTCTGAAATGGAAGACCCAGAGACAAGTGGAGAACAGCAACAGTATAATGCTAAAAAAATGTGGCAAAAACCAGTGGTATAGAAATGAAAGAGAATTGAAACCCACAATGCAAAAGGAGCTGATGCACATCCTACACATATCACTCACATACTAGCATTAATGTCACTGTTTTTTTTTCCCAGTGATGTAACTAATAATACATGACTTAAATAGAATGAAGAATCCAGGGAACTTATTTTCTGCTATTCAACTAGTTTCTATTCATCCATGCTAGCCATGTCTATGTTGATGAAGAGAGAGTTAACCTTACTCTGTAATAACTCTGTACTTTTTAATAGAAACACAATCATAGATAGGTCTGGAAGCCAACTGAGAGCAAACCTCTTTCAGGAAAGTACACATAAATGATGACGTGGATGGAATCTTATCAATTTGAGTTTTTTTCACAAAACTTTCCTTTCAATAGAAAATGACAACCTTCCTGGGGCTTTTCTTATCCCTAGAATGAAAATTGGAGTCACTAGTTTCTTCATTTTTTAAAAAAACAAATGCAGTTAATGCAAGAAAGATAGTCTACAGATTTGGATTGTTTAGTCACTGAAAACTGCCTGGGCAACACTGGGTTCCAGATATGTCTAAAATTTCAGGGCTTTGCTAACATATGTTATACACTTGAGTGTAACCAAAAAAACCACAATTCAATGCAATTGCCCAAACAACACGGGAAAGAAAGGAAGGGAATCCATTCTTTACTCCTGTTCTTCCTCCTTGCTACGTGAATCTCTTGATTCCACACCTTCACCACCAACATCTAAATCCCAACAAGTGGAAGTTCTGAGCTGGTGTCAGGGAGAGATGTGTGGAGCAAATCTTGCATCATACTTGCTCTGCAGGCTGCTGAAGGTACAGTTTCTTTTTCTCAAGTAAAGTGTTTGACATCCTTCATTTCAATAAAATTTTAGGTTGGCTAATTGCACTCGTTATCTGAAAGACACTGAAAAAAATCACCTTGCAGAGTAAAAAAGTAAAATACAATTGGTGAGAGAAACAGAAGCTCTGAACTTGTGATGTAGGGACAGGATTAAACAGGCAGGTCACCTGTCAGAGATCAGAATTTGGAAAGAACTCAATTCTTCCAGGATTGTTCCCTATTCTGAAAACGGCCTTAAATTTAGCTTAGGATGAAGTAATTGCACTGCACCCAAATGAAAGTAGCATGTCTCAGAGATCCCAGGCTACCCTGTTCATTCCTTATAATGGCACAGAGCAATTGCCTGCTGAGCCATTTAGAAAGATCCAAAATGATTCTGAGTCAATTTAATCATTTTTGGAGAGAACTAAATTGTTATATTTAGAACCCTTAAGTCTCCATAGTATCATAGTTAATTTCAGCAGACAAATGCTTTAGTAGAATATCATTGCAACACTGTAAAGAGCTGTCAACTAATTCTGCCAATAATTTCATGATTTGAGAGTTACTGGTGTAATCAATAAGAACATAGGAATGGAAGGAAGCTATCCAGCTCTTTAAGCACATGCATCATTCAACGAGATCATGAATGATCTCCATCTCAGCTCCAGTTACCCACCTTTGCTCCAATCTTCCTGACATTTTTGATTTTAAAAAAATATCAGTTGTTGAAGAGTTCAATTGACCCAGCATTTTAAGGGAGAAAGTTCCACATTTCCACCACTTCCTGATTTCACTCCTAAATGCTCTAACAATAATTTGAAGCCTTGCAGCACCCAGGTTCAATTCCAACCTTGAGCAACTGTCTATGTGGAGTCGGTGCATTCTCCCCGTATCTGTGTGGGTTTCCTCCAGATGCTCTGATTTCCTCCCACAAATCAAACATGTGCAGGTGAGGCAAACTGACCATCATGTTCTGGACTGTGCAGTCTGGGTGAAGTAGCCATGGGAAATGTAGCGTTACAGGGATAGGGTGGGATGGTCTTTGGAGAGTCAGTGTGGACTCGATAGGTCGAATGGCCTGTTTCCACACTATAGCGATTCTATGATTAAGCCCCCTTGTTCTGGATTTCCCCTTCCAGAGAAGGTAGTTTCTTTGTACCGACATGACTGAATGATCTTTTTTAAGGGCCTTAGATTGACCACCCTCTAAACTTTTAAACTGAAGTGAGCGCACAGAAGGTTTTTTCCACTCAGCCGTTTGGCTCATGTTAACTTGTCTCTACCTCAGAAAGATTCGGAATATGCACCATGTTTAATGTATAAAGGAGGCATTGGATAACAGACTTGGAAAAGTGATGAGGCAAAAGGTTTCTGTCTGACAGCACTAATCCAGTTTCATGTACTAAATTTGAAGGAACTTCCTCCATTTTTGTTTTGATAAAGCATAAACTTCCTAAATTATTGAAGAATGACATTTTGCATATGCAGTGAAAAGCTTTTCAAATTTTCATGTAGGGGAGAAGAAGAAAAGGTGGCCTTTGATCTACACACCACTATTTCAGATAATGAAGAAGTAAAGACGATAAAAGTAACCCTTCAGTCTTTTTGTTTCATCTGGTGGGCAACCCTCTCCCGAGGCATTACATGGAAGTGTGATTTGCATCCAAAGTATTCACATTTGACTGTAGTGGAATGTTATCCTGACAGTGAATGTAAAGTAATTTAGGATGAGCTACTGTTCAAGTGAAAACATAATTTTTTAAAATATTGTTTTAGAGTGCCAGGAACTCAGTTTCTGCATTCCTGATTCCTATGGGATTCCACAGGGAGTCCTTCTATGTTAAATTGCAGGATGAGGGTTTATTTACTGCCTTATCCTAATTGCCCAGAGGGCAGTTAAGAGTCAACCATATTACTGTGAGTATGGAGTCACATGTAGGTCAGACCAGGTAAGGATGGCAGTTTCCCTCCTTAAAGGTCATTAGTGACCAGATGGGTTTTTCCAACAACCAAGAATGGATTTGCAGGCATCATTAGACTCTTCATTCTTTGCCTCTCCACCTCCCTATATAACATATACAGGCAGCTTTGTGGTCAGACCGTGAAGCACAGTTCCAGGCTATGTAAACTATTCCATGAATTTTGGAGTATTGAGAAAGCCATGCCTGAATTAAGCTGACATGTACTCAATGCAGGTCCACCCAAACAATTTCAAAGTACTTCCCAACAAATACATTTTTTGCAGTTGTCAAATGGCATATCTTCCTCAGGCCAAAGGAAGGGATCATAGGTGGAATTATGAGAATTGATTCACATT
Organism: Hemiscyllium ocellatum; assembly: GCF_020745735.1. Classification (NCBI taxonomy): domain Eukaryota; kingdom Metazoa; phylum Chordata; class Chondrichthyes; order Orectolobiformes; family Hemiscylliidae; genus Hemiscyllium; species Hemiscyllium ocellatum. The sequence goes on along the minus strand of NC_083417.1, from coordinate 17,325,995 downwards.
AGATGGCAGGCCATCTTTGTTTTCCTTTTGGAACAAAGAATCAAAACATTTCAATTTGAAAGTTATTGATTCCCCCATTAGATTGGTACTCCAATACTCAGCCAAAGGATCGGATATATCCTGTGTCTCTGTTGTGACTCTATCAACCTCAACATTCAACAGATGTAATCCCCACTCACAGTGTCAGCCCCAGTGAACAAGAGACGTCCAGTAGCTGATCAAGATTTTGAAGATTTCAGACCCAGACAATTTCCCATTGCCCAGTTATTTGACACTGGTTCATCTTGGAAGTAAAAATGCTCTTACAGCAAATGGAACAACCCTGCCAATAGTAAATTATACATAATGGACAGTTTATTGCAGCATGGAACTGATACATAAAAGGAGAGAGTAAATATATTCAGCGGTTCATCTGTGACAGCATCTCTGGCTCAGGTCCATCCTTTGACATACAAATGAAACTACTTATAGTCAGCTTGGGTTCGTGGTTTATAAGACTGCTCTCTTATCTGAGAAATACTGTGACACTATATAATAGAAGTAATCTCCTGCCATCACATGACAGTAATTACTTCCTACAAGTGATGTTTAGGAGTTTTTCTTCCTGTTCATGGTTTTTACATAAACCTCTTTAATTATTGGTACAGTAATGTTGGGTTCTCCCGGTTGTGATATTACCACATTGGGAATGAGCTACTGAGAGTTTTCTTAATGAGACACTCAAGGGAACAATTAAGTACTATGGTTTTGGGGTCTAAACTGATACAAGAACGTGAGGCAAACCATGAATCCATGGCTGGATTCTTGCAAATTTGTGAGTCAAGAGTCGACAGTTTGTCATGGGGAGGATTCCTAAGAGAGGTAACATTCCAGAATATTAACACTTTTGGAAAGTCTTACTTCAACAGAGCCAATTGCAATTGATATTTCAACACAATGAGAGTGAAATGACGTGGAATACATAGAGGGAAGGGTGTTTAAAACTGAGAAGAGAAAGAGCTTTATGTGAGCACCAGTCCTTGCAGTTTTGTGAAAATGAAAGTAGATTAAGTCCATTAAAAGTTCAGAAGGAGGGTCATAGAGTCATAGTGGTGTGCAGCACAGAAACAGACCCTTCAGTCCAATCTGTCCATGTCGACCAGATAACCCAAACCCAATCTAGTCCCACCTGCCAGCACCCGGCCCATATCCCTCCAAACCCTTCCTATTCATACACCCATCCAAATGCCTTTTAAATGTTGCAATTGTACTAGCCTCCACGACTTCCTCTGGTAGCTCATTCCATACACCTATCACTCTCTGCATGAAAAAATTGCCACTTAGGTCTCTTTTATATCTTTCCCCTCTCACCCTAAACCTAAGCCCTCTAGTTCTGGACTCCCCACCCCAGGGAAAAGACTTGTCTATTTATCCTATCCATGCCCCTCATAATTTTGTAAACCTCTATAAGGTCACCTCTCAGCCTCAGACGCTGCAGGGAAAACAGCCTCAGCCTGTTAAGCTTCTCCCTATAGCTCACATCCTCCAAGCCTGGCATCATCATTGTGAATCTTTTCTGAACCCTTTCAAGTTTCACAATGATAGGAAGGAGACCAGAATTGCATGCAATATTCTAACAGTGGTCTAACCAATGTCCTGTAAGCTGAACCATGACCTCCCAACTCCTGTACTCAATACTCTGATCGATAAAGGAAACCATACAAATGCCTGATTCAATATCCTAACTACCTGCGACTCCACTTTCAAGGAGCTATGAACCTGCACTCCAAGATCTCTTTGTTCAGCAACACTCCCTAGGACCTTACCATTAAGTGTATAAGTCCAGCTAAGATTTGCTTTCCCAGAATGCAGCATTTCACATTTATCTGAATTAAACTCCATCTGCCACCTCTCAGCCCATTGGCCCATCTAGTCAAGATCCTCTTGTAATCTGAGGTAACCTTCTTCACTGTCCTCTATAGCTCCAATTTTGGTGTCATCTGCAAACTTACTAACTATACCTCTTATGCTCATCATTTATGTAAATAATGAAAAGTAATGGATCCAGCATTGATCCTTGTGGCACTCCACTGGTCACAGGCCTCCAGTCTGAAAAACAACCCACCACCTCCACCCTCTGTCTTCTACCTTTGAGCCAGTTCTGTATCCAAATGGCTAGTTCTCCCTGTATTCCATGAGATCTAACCTTACTCACCAGTCTCCTGTCAGTGTTCACTGATGATTACACAATATAGGGACCATTTATGATTCTTCTAATACAAATGGCCATTTTCATCTACAGAAAGACCTGAGTAACATCCAGGTTTGGGCTAAGTGATAAGTAACATTTGTGCAATACATGTGTAAGAAAAGCACCATTTCTTACAAGAGGGAATCCAATCCAATTCAAATCATAAATGGTCCATACATTGTGTGATCATCAGTGAACACCATACTTCTGAACTTATGATGGACATAACCTACTTTCATTTTCACAAAACTGCAATGACTGGAGCTCACATAAAGCTTGACAATCAATATCATTACCATTGCTGAATCCCCTACTACCAACTTTTTCTGAGTTAACATTGATCAAAACCTGAACTAGACTAACATATAAAAGCTATGGCTACAAAAGCAGGTCAGTGGCTAGGAGCTCTTCAAAACTTGTTTATTATATTCACTGATGGGACATGGATAGCACTGGCTGGACTAGCACCCAACGCCCATTGCTAGTTGCCCTAGAGAAGGTGAGCTACATTCTTAAACCACTACAGTCCATGTTCTGGAGGGATGCCCACAATGCAGTTAGGAAGGAAATTCCAGGATTATGACCCAGCAACACTGAAGGAACAGCGATATATTTCCAGGTCAAAGTAGTGAGTGGCTTGCCCATGAGCTTGCAGGTGGTGGTGTTCCCATTTATCTATTGCCTTTGTTCTTCTACATGGAATTGTTCATGGTTTGGAAGGTGCTGTTTAAGGGTCTTTGGTAAATTTCCACAGTGCCTTTTGTAGATAGTACACACTGCCACTACTGAGCATCAGTATTGGAGTGACTGAATGTGGATGGTTTTGAGTGTTGTTGGAGCTGCACCCTTGCAGACAAGTGAGGAGTATTCCATCATACTCCTGATGTGTGCCTTGTAGGCAGACAGACTTTGGAGAATCAGGAGGTGAGTTACTTGCTGCAGTATTCCTAGTCTCTGACCTACTCTTGTAGCCATTATGTTTATATGGCTAGTCCAGTTCAGTTTCCAATTAATGATAACCATCAGGTTGTTGATGATGGAGAGTACTGTGATGATATTCTATTGAATGTCAAAGAACAGTTGTTGGATTGTCTCTTATTGGAGATGGTTATTGCTTACCATTGGCTTGAATGTTATTTGCTACTTTTCAGCCAGATATTGTCCAGGTCTTGCTGAATTCAAACATGGACTGCTTCAGCATAGAACAGTCATGAATGGTGCTGAACATGGTGCAACTATTGTGCAATCTACAATGCAAGAGTCAGGAGTGCTATGTTATACTCTGCACTTGACTGGATGGGTGCAGCTCTAGCAACACTCAAGCAGCTTGATGCCATTCGGGTCAATGCAGCCTGCTTGATTGGCAAAACATGTTGAAGATTTTTAGTTTGTTTTCAGTTCAGGATAATCAAGAATTGATTTTAGTTTAGAAAATCCAGAGATTGAAACATTTTCGAGCAATTTGGAACAGACCTAACGAGGGCCAGAAGTAAGTTTATTTTTCTCTCCTTACAGGAGTATAGGACAGTTCAGGGAAAACAAGTCACCTTCCAACAAAGTGTTTCATTTGTGAAACATTTAATCAAAGAGGGTTTGGCTAGAAATCTGTAGGTTAGTAGAAAGAAGATAGGTTTTGGTCCCAAAGCTGTGGAAGAGTTAATTTTCTTGACAGATTGAGAAAAGATTCATCAAATTGTCTCCTCAGTTCATAGGAAAGAAACTAGGGGGAATTAGTTAAGTAGAATTTAATGATTTTATAGAGGGGTAATTTAACTGGATTTTACTTTCTTTAAGTGTCAGGAAACAGGCTAACATTTTGTTTTAAGATCTTTCTAACTGTGTTCTATTTTGAGATAGCTTTTCAAAGAGATAATCTTTTGTATGATAAATCTCTGTTCATTTGGTAAGTAAATTATGCAGGCTTTATGACTATGTTACAGAGACTGACAGCCATCTTGACTACATTGTGTTTTTAAAAATATGATCCATCAAGTAAGATTTCATTCTGGGACCTGAATTGGTGGCAGTAAACCTAAATTATTGCATTGCTTTAGGTTGGAACGTTAGGGGAGGCAGATGCATCCTGGTACCATCACTGGGCTAATAACCCAGAAGCCTTGGGTATAATTCTGAGGGTTTACATTCAAACCCCACCCGTGGCAGATGGTGAAATATAAATTTAGCAAAAATCTGGAAAAGCTATTCTAATGGCAACCATGTAATCACTGTTAATTGCCACAGGGAATGAAGTCTGCCATTCCCAGCACACGTGGACAATAAATGCTGGCAATGCCCACAGCCTATGAATGAATGATAAAATAAAGTACACGTGTCCAATGGGCATACTTCATGGTTTCATGATTTTTCTGAAATACGTCAGAATCTTCCCTATCTAGAACATCATGGCAAATGGCAAGTCAATTGGATTATATGATGAGAATGGAGAAATTAGATTTTTGATTTTGAGAAAAGAAAGGCCAATTTTACACCCAATGATTCAATGGTGTGATAGGAATCTCACAAGAATATGGCACAGGGACCATCTATATTTCATTGTATTCACCCCTCATTTAAATACAATTTAGTATTTTCTCAGTTGGTGGAGAGAAACCAGATGGCAATAATTCTCAGCTTGAAAGTCTGATTGGATACTTAGCTGCACCAGCTCATCGCTGGGCTTCTACTTTAGCCAGTGGTCACCAAACACCTCAGGCCACAGTGCTTAAAGCAGCAACCATCTGTGTGCCTCATCCATAGAGGTGACACACGCCAGTGTCGCCACATGGTCATGGCACATCTCTGACTCACTTATAATATGGTTCACCAACTCAATGCTGCACTCAGAGTTCACCAGCACTGTCCATTGCAACGCTGCTGCCCATTCACACACAGAGGCAGCACCCGTTTCATAGGTTGCATTTTTTTGTTCACTTTACATCTACTTGGAGGTTTACAGCATCAAAGTCTTATCTTGCTGTTTAATGCAGATTGGTAACCAGATAGCTTGTCATGCCAGCTGCAATAGACAGTCAAGGTGGAACTATGGTCAGTCAGTGGGTCCAGTCCATCTCCATTCAGGAAAGGTGCTGAGCTGTCCCGAGTGATTGAGTAGGAACCACAGGGGCATGGATTAGAGGTTTGAGGGGACAGGGTGGATGACAACTGTTGAAGGAACCTGCTGCATGTAATGCTGAGAGTGGTGGACAATGTGCTGCAGTGAGAGGTGGTTGCAGAATTAGAGTGAGAGTGAAGTAGTAGAGGAAGATGGTGGCACTTGCGCTTGCAGTGAGCAGAAATAAATTAAACTTCCAGCAATATTGCTGCACATTTCTCCAGAGCCTGGATGGATGGCTTTTTCAGACCATGCCTCCAGCACTTAAAGTCATAGAGTCATAGTTGACATAGTGCACAGCTGAGGCTTAAACCTGTGGTGCCCACAGGTTGAACATCGATAGATTGCAACAGTGGTGAGCATTTCACAACTGCTGAACTCAAGGTAGTGCAACAGCAGTACCATGGTGCATACTTAATGAGGTGAGCAGCAGAGTGACATGATGTTACATCACCATCTACCCTCAAACAGCCAAGACTCACGATCTATGAGCAAGTCTTACAACACGGCTTTTGAATCATGTAATGAACCCATCTGAAATAAGAACAGCTGACCCCAGGTGGTCCATATCTTTATGCCCTCCAATGTCTTTTTCCTTGGATCTTCAGGCCCAATTTCTGTCAATATTGGTCACTAACTGAAATTGACCACATAGCTCAGGAATTGAGTGTATCAAGCTGAAAAGAATAGTTAAGTAACAATAATTATATTGTTCCTTTCTGTGCTTCTGAACTATACTGCTGATATTATATGTAAGATAGCTAAATGCTGACCTACAGTGGATAGTTGAAGCACCAAGTTGTTTGAGCTTCAAGTAAGACCAAGAAAACACTATCATCTGGTACAACTAATGACGATGCTATCATACAATAACAGGTCACCACACTGGAAAAATCCAGTTGAAAATCAGCTGCAGGGCCATGATCCGTTGAAAAGAACAGCCGTGAAGATGAGTTGAATACGTTAATTTGGCATCTGAATGGGCAGAAATGTGATGGATGAAATGGCCTCTTTCTACGTAACAATCTCTATGATTCTTTAACACCATTGTTGGATTTTAAATAATTGTTTGAAAAAGTTGTAAGATGACGGAAAGATTGAGGAAGGTGGCAAGTGTTAGGGTTCTGGGAAAGAATGAGTTAGAACGGGAGCCAGTGTGGTGAGTCTTTATTTCAACACAGCAAAGATGCATTAAAGAGGAAGAACAGGCTGACTGTATATTTGGAGCTCAGATGGAACGAGACTAGTGGGCAACCATTTTGCTGCGGTTGAAAAAGAGAAAGACGAGTTGGATTGCAACACAGGCAGAGTTGCAGGCTGGAAGTGACAAAATGAATATCCAGTGCTAAATTAATCTTTCCCTCTCAAGGAATGCGTGAGAAAGCCGGGAAAAGTTTCACCAGATATGGGAGCTGCACGAAAATCTGGAATTGACATGGGCTGTGTAAAGATCCAAGGCTAAGAATGAGAGCCAAAACTATATTTCTTAGAAGCATGTCTGACAAGGATGTTATGTGGGAGTTGCAGTTAGTCAGTCACCCGCTATTTTTCAGAACTTAAAACATCTGCTCGCAATTTATAAGGATAGGAATTTACTGCAACCTTTTCTGGTTACAAAAGCTGCCAGGGAAATGCAATTAGCTGTTGCTTTTATCTGACGATTACTTCGGTTTCATTCACAAAGCTATTACAGTTGTCAAATGTCAAATACACAGAAATACTAGATTAGGATAAAGTAATTTGAGAATTATATAAATCCAGAGAACATTTATGATTTACACTCACATCTTGTTTTACTCTCTACTTTGGACTAATGACAAAAAAAAATATTTTTGGTCTATTAAACTTCATCCATCTATGACACAATTTACCCAGGCCCATATTCCTGCTGTTTTTTGAAATATACAAAGCAAAAATAATTAAAGTAATTGGATGGATCATCATTTCAGTGTCCCATAGGTACCTTCCAATGAAAAGTTACTGTACTGTCATACATTCTTGTTCTGTATTCTTGTCATTGCTTCTCATAGAGGATTTACTCAGATTCTATAAGGTTGGTAAAATCAGAATTTTGCTAGTCCGATCCAAATTCTTTAAGATTACTATGAAATTCTTTTAGAACAATGGGACAGTGAATTATGACCTGCACTACCAGGGCAATAATGAAACAGGTCAAATCACGTATCATTTGTAAAGCCCATCCGATGTCCATCATCAAGTTCAATAGAACAAAACTGCCCACGGAGATGTAAAAGCATTCAAAACTGCTAGTGCATCTTTGGAAAAAATCATCAACAGAAAGCTGTGGGTCCACTGGACATTTCATAATTCTGGCACTGACAGAAATGTGCCGTGCTAAAGCAGGGTAAGAAACGGGTTTGCGGCTAAGTTTCCTCACACGATGAGTTTCTGATCTGTTGTGGTGGGACATAAGCAGGGTGAGCTCTTTCCTCAGACAGAGGAAGTGAAATTGTTGGCTTAGTCACCATTAATTTCTCCCAGGAATCTGCTAACTGCCAGTTAAGCCTCATCCAAACTTCAAAGAAGCAATGTACTGTACAAGAAATCATAAGAACATAAATTTCTGTAGCACAGAACAAGGTCATTTAGCCTTGTCTGTGCCAAGACAGTTAAATACAACCTCAAATAGCAAATTAACTCAAATATCAAGATCTGGTTGATGATTGTATTGTTCTTGTTCATAATTATACCAAGAATGGAGAGTGCACTGACTCTCTCTAATTACAACACTCAAATTGATGCAGTATAAATTTAAACCTTGACCCTTAGTGATATGAACAATTAATCCTTTATTGATATTAGGTTTGGAATAAGTATCAACGAGGTTTCTTTAATAACCAACAAAATTATTGATGAATTATAAATATAAGTTTTATTTGACCAAGATACAAAGCTAATTAACATGCAGTTTGAAATATGAAAGTATAAATGTTTACCTTTCCTAACAAAACCTACTCACACATAGTTAGAGAAAATAAACTTTCTCTGCAGAGTAAGTTGGGAAAAAAACATTGTGGTCAATAGTCATTGGTTTTTAAGGTAGGTATGAAATGTTTGAGGTTGCTGAGAGTCAGCATCCTGGCACATGTAGATGGGGTCACTAAACACAAACAGTTATCACTGCGGTCTTTGCCAATGCAGTTTTTTTCAGGAATAATTGAGAAGAACTCTCTCAGGGTTTGTTTTTAGGAGACCTGTTGGATCAGTGCCTCAGTTACCAGACTGGATACTCAGAGTTCTCTCAGGAAGGCAGAGGACAAGCAGGGTAGCTTCATTCTCAGGAGCGCATGCATCTTCTGAACTCCAACAAATCAAAAACTTACTCCGGACAGCTATAAGCACAGGTATAAGATTTCCTATAATTATAAGCAATTAGCTTCAGCTATAATGAGATCCAAGAAGTATGATTATAAAAAATCCAATTTCTTTCTATGATGCTTATTGAGAAAACACATCCAGTCATCCCCTTAGCTGTTTTCAAATGAACTCCTGCCAATCATCTATTAAGTACAAATCCTCAAAAAGATTAATAATGAGCATGTCCATTACATTCTATATACAGGAAGAATGACCCTCACATAACCCTTGACGCTGCAATCAGTTCACCCAAAGCAAAGAGGGAAATGCAAAGTAAATGGTTCACGTGTGGTCACAATGTAAGAGGCTTTAAATTTAATACGTGATTAATTGATGTTTAAATACTTGATTCTGTGCTACATAATTTTATGTCTTCTGATTTACATTTCTGATGCATATACGTTGCTTCTTTGAAATTTGGGTGAGGCCAGGCAACATGTTCTGGGACCATAACTAACAATGGTCTTAACTGGCAGTTAGTAGATTCCTGGCAGAAATTCACTATTTATAAAGGACTAGTTGATCTTCCTTAACCTTGAACACAGGGAATCACTACCAAGTACAGTCTTTATGATAAAAAATGTTTGGAAATAAAGAAATAACTGGGCCAGAAGCAATTCAGTCCTTGTCTTAAAGCCATGCATTCTTTCTTGATTTTTCTATTAATATAAATTCTGGGCACCAAATTTTTTTGGCATATTTTCTTCCATGCTCTTATTATATACTTTTGATGACTTGAATAAGAATGTCTACCTGCATGCAAAGGTTCATGGCAAATTGATGAATTGGGCAAGACTGCACACCAAAAACAAGGTTTGTGATATCCTTGTCTATCTGCTAATGCCACTGCAAAGGAATCCCATTCTGAAATATGTTTGTATCACCTTGGAAATAGTTTCTCTTGGGCTTGTATGGAGTTTGGGCTGGCAATCAGCGTCAGGTAGACCAAAGTTATGGGCCAAGATGTAAAGGCTCCACTGAAGTAACTACACGCATGCTGGTACCCCGTCACCAAGTCACCCTTTATTTACATTTGGAGAGTACTTGATACTCCCACAGTCCAAAAATGTGCAGGTTAGGTGAATTGCCCATAGTGTTAGGTGCAGGGGTAAATGTAGGGAGAATGGGTCTGGGCGGGTGTGCTTCGGCGGTTCGGTGTGGACTTGTTGGGCTGAAGGGCCTGTTTCCACACTGTAAGTAATGTAATTAAAAAATCCATGATTTAAAGGGAAAACATAAATTGCTGGAGAAACTCTGCTTTTGGTGCTGACAGCTCTGATGAAGAGTGGTTGGACTCAAAATGCTGTCTTCCCACAGATGGAATCTGAAGCAAAAGCAGAAAATGCTGGAGAAACTCTGTTGGAAGACAGCATTTTGAGTCCAACCACTCTTCATCAGAGCTGTCAGCACCAAAAGCAGAGTTTCTCCAGCATGTTCTGCTTTTGCTTCAGATTCCATCATCCACAGTTCTTTGTTTTATTGCTGTAAAGCAAATTTATTAGCTTAAGCTACTTCATATATGTCAGAACTAAATATTATCTTATACTACTTTAGATATATTGGAACTAATTATTAGTTCAAACTGCTTAAAGCAGAGTTTCTCCAGCAATTTATGTTTTCCCTTTATATCATGGGTATTCAAACAAGTGAGCCTCATGTCAGTTCACCTGTCGGGAAGCCAGACACTGGCACATAGAGCTCGATCTCATTTCCCACGGCATCAGTCACAAACCCAGCCTATTGAACTGTGAAATGTTCCAACATGAATGGTATACTGGATTTGATGATATGTGCTGAATCTCCCCTCCTGAATACTTTTCCCAAGTATTCCTCTGTGCTTGGTGAAAAACAAGTCCAGGTCATGCTGTAATACAGCTTCTTCTCACAGCAAGGCCATCTACTTGCAAGGTAAAAACAATGACTGCAGATGCTGGAAACCAGATTCTGGATCAATGGTGCTGGAAGAGCACAGCAGTTCAGGCAGCATCCAACGAGCAGCGAAATCAACGTTTCGGGCCTGATGAAGGGCTTTTGCCCGAAACGTCGATTTCGCTGCTCGTTGGATGCTGCCTGAACTGCTGTGCTCTTCCAGCACCACTGATCCATCTTTTTACAAAACAGCCTGTTTTCATAGACTTTTCTGATCTCCAGCAAAGGCTTATCACCATCCCCAATTAAACCTCAAAGATTTAATTTGGAGATGTCATTTTTATTGTGATGCACTACAGGGAGCATTCCATCACATTGTGACTTATACCTTTTAGAAGGTCAATAGATAATCAGGTGAAAGAGGTGAGTTACTCTTGACAACGTTCATAGTCTCTGACCTGATGTTTAAAGAACAGTGCAGCACAGGTACAGGCCCTTTGGCACACCAAGCCTGTGCTGATACACAATGCCTTTCTAAATAAAAACCTTTCTCTTCTACATAATCTGTATCCCTCTATTCCTTGTCCATTCATAGATCTGTCAAGATACCTTTAAACATTTCTAATGTTTTCACTTCACCAACTCCTCTGGCAGTGCATTCCAGGCACTTACCACCCTCCATGTAAAAAAAAATTGCCTTTCACATCTCCTTTAAACTCACCACCTTTTACCTTAAAGCTATGTCCCAGAGTAAATGGCATTTCTATCCTGGGAAAAAGCCCCCAACTACCTATTAATTATCTCTCATCATTTTGTAAGTTTCTACCAGTTCATCGCTTGACCTCCTATGTTCAAGTCAAAACAAACCAAGTTTGTCCAATCTCTCCTTATAGCTAATACTCTCTAGGTAACATCCTGGTAAACCTGTTTTGTACACTCTCCAAAGATTCCACATCTTGCTGGTAGTGTGATGATCAGAACTGTACACAGTGTTCCACATGTGGCAGAACTAAAGTTCTATATATATATCTGCAATATGACTTGCCAATTTTTATACTTTATGTCCCGACCAATGAAGACAAGCATGCCAAATGCCTTCTTGCCTACCTTATCCACTTGTGTTGCCACGTTCAGTGAACTCTGGACCTGTACACCTAGATCCATAAGACATAGGAGTGGAAGTAAGGCCATTCGGCCCATTGAGTCCACTCCGCCATTTAATCATGGCTGATGGGCATTTCAAGCTTAGTGGTGCTGAAAGAGCACAGCAGTTCAGGCAGCAGCGAAATCGACGTTTCAGGTAAAAGGCCTTCATCAGGAATAAAGGCAGTGAGCCTGAAGCGTGGAGAGATAAGCTAGAGGAGGGTGGGGGTGGGGAGAAAGTAGCATAGAGTACAATGGGTCAGTGGGGAAGGGGATGAAGGTGATAGGTCAGGGAGGAGAGGGTGGAGTGGATAGGTGGAAAACGGGACGGGCAATGCCAGACAAGTCATGGGGACAGTGCTGAGCTGGAAGTTAGGAACTAGGATGAGTTGGCGGAAGGGGAAATGAAGAAACTGTTGAAGTCCACATTGATGCCCTGGAGTTGAAGTGTTCCGAGGTGGAAGATGAGGCGTTCTTCCTTCAGGCGTCTGGTGGTGAGGGACCGGCGGTGAAGGAGGCCCAGGACCTCCATGTCCTCGGCAGATTGGGGGGAGAGTTGAAATGTTGGGCCACGGGGCGGTGTGGTTGATTGGTGAGGGTGTCCCGGAGATGTTCCCTAAAGTGCTCTGCTAGGAGGCGCCCACTCTCCCCAATGTAGAGAAGACCGCATCGGGAGCAACGGATACAATAAATGACATTGGTGGATGTGCAGGTAAAACTTTGATGGATGTGGTTAGGTTTATGCAAAGGTTTGTAGGGTGGAAGGTGAGCACCAGGGGCGTTCTGTCCTTGTTATGGTTGGAGGGGTGGGGTCTGAGGGCGGAGGTGCGGGATGTGGACGAGATGCATTGGAGGGCATCTTTAACCACGTGGGAAGGGAAATTGCGGTCTCTAAAGAAGGAGGCCATCTGGTGTGTTCTATGGTGGAACTGGTCCTCCTGGGAGCAGATACGGCGGACGCGGAGGAATTGGGAATACGGGATGGCATTTTTTCAAGAGGTAAGGTGGGAAGAGGCGTAATCCAGGTAGCTGTGGGAGTCGGTGGGTTTGTAAAAAATGTCAGTGTCAAGTCGGTCGTCATTAATGGAGATGGAGAGGTCCAGGAAGGGAAAGGAGGTGTCAGAGATGGTCCAGGTAAATTTAAGGTCAGGGTGGAATGTGTTGGTGAAGTTGATGAATTGCTCAACCTCCTCGCAGGAGCACGAGGTTGTGCCAATGAAGTCATCAAAGTAGCGGAGGAAGAGGTGGGGAGTGGTGCCGGTGTAATTACGGAAGATCAACTGTTCTACGTAGCCAACAAAGAGACAGGCATAGCTGGGGCCCATACGTGTGCGCATGGATACCCCTTTGGTCTGGAGGCAGTGGGAGGATTCGAAGGAGAAATTGTTAAGAGTGAGGACCAGTTCGGCCAAACAAATGAGAGTGTCGGTGGAAGGGTACTGTTGGGGACGTCTGGAGAGGAAAAAATGGAGGGCTTGGAGGCCCTGGTCATGGCAGATGGAGGTGTAGAGGGATTGGATATCCATGGTGAAGATGAGGTGTTGGGGGCCAGGGAAACAGAAGTCTTGGAGGAGGTGGAGGTCATGGGTGGTGTCTCGAACGTATGTGGGGAATTCCTGGTCTGGGGGGGGATAGGACAGTGTCGAGATAGATAGAGATGAGTTCAATGGGGCAGGAGCATGCTGAGACAATGGGTCAGCCAGGGTGGTCAGACTTGTGGATCTAGGGAAGGAGGTAGAACCGGACAGTTCCCAGACTATGAGGTTGGAAGCTGTGGGTGGGAGATCTCCTGAGGTGATGAGGTTCTGTATGGTCTGGGAGATGATGGTTTGGTGATGGGCGGGGGGTGGGGTCATGGTTGAGGGGGCAGTAGGAAGAGGTGTCCTCGAGTTGGTGTTTGACTTCAGCGGTGTAGAGGTCAGTGCGCCAGACTACCACTGCGCCTCCTTTATCCGCTGGCTTGATGGTGAGGATGGGATTTGAGCAGAGGGATTGGAGGGCTGCGCCTTGTGAGGGTGAGAGGTTGGAATGGGGGAGGGGGGTAGACAGGTTGAGGCGGTTAAAGTCCTGGCAGCAGTTGGAAATGAAGAGGTCTAGGGCAGGTAATAGGCCAGCGCGGGGTGTCAAGGTGGATGCAGTGTGTTGGAGGTGGGCGAAGGGGTCCTCGGAAGGTGGGCGGGAATCCTGATTGTGAAGGTAAGCTCAGAGGCGGAGGCGACGGAAGAATTGTTCAACGTCACAGCGTGTATTAAATTCATTGATGCATGGATGGAGAGCATTCTCCCCGCAGCCCTTAATTCGTTGTGACATCAAGAATTTATCAATCTCGGCCTTGAAGCCATTTAGCGTCCCGGGTTCCACTGCACTCTGTGGCAATGAATTCCACAGGCCCACCACTTTCTGGCTGAAGAAATGTCTCCGCATTTCTGTTCTGAATTTACCTCCTCTAATTCTAAGGCTGTGCCCATGGGTCCTAGTCTCTTCAGTTAACGGAAACAATTTCTTAGCGTCCACCCTTTCCAAGCCATGTATTATCTTATAAGTTTCTATTAGATCTCCCCTTAATCTTCTTAACTCCAATGAGTGCAATCCCAGGATCCTCAACCGTTCCTCATATGTTAGACCTACCCTTCCAGGGATCATCCGTGTAAATCTCCACTGGACACTCTCAAGTGCCAGTATGTCCCTCCTGAGGTGTGGGGCCTAAAATTGGACACAGTACTCCAAATGGGGCCTAACCAGAGCTTTATAGATGCTCAGTAGCAACGGTGCTTTTATATTCCAGTCCTCTTGAGATAAATGACAACATTGCATTCGCTTTCTTAATCACGGATTCAACCTGCATGTTTATCTTTAGAGAATCCTCAACTAGCATTCCTAGATCCCTTTGTACTTTGGCTTGATGAATTTTCTCACCGTTTAGAAAGGAGTCCATGCTTGTATTCTTTTTTTCCAAAGTGCAAGACCCCACATTTGCTCACGTTGAATTTCATCAGCCATTTCCTGGACCACTCTCCCAAACTGTCTAGATCCTTCTGCAGCCTCCCCACCTCCTCAGTACTACCTGCCTGTCCACCTCACTTCGTATCATTGACAAACTTCACTAGAATGCCCTCAGTCCCTTCATCCAGATTACTAATATATAACGTGAACAGCTGCAGCCCCAACACTAAACCCTGTGGGACACCGCTTGTCACCGACTGCAATTCCAAAAATGAACCTTTTATCCCAACTCTCTGACTTCTGTCAGACAGCTAATCCTCAATCCATATCAGTAGCTTACCTCAAACACTATGGGCCCTCACCTTACTCAGCAACCTCTCATGTGACACCTTTTGGAAGTCTAGATAGACCACATCCACTGGGTTTCCCTGGTCTAACCTACTTGTCACCTCTTCAAAGAATTCTATCAGGTTTGTCAGGCACGACCTCCCCTTACTAAATCCCTCTCTATATTAATGCTTCTCAGGGTTCTGCCATTTACTGCATATTTTCCTCCTTCCAGAATGCATCATCTCGTATTTGTCTGGATTAAATTCCATGTACTCCACCCAAATCTCAAGCCTATCTATGTCCTGCTGTGTCCTCTAATAAACCTCCTCACTATCTGCAGGTCTTCCAATCATTGTGTCATCTAGACGCTTACTAATTAGGCCACGTACATTCTCTTTCAAAACATTTATATACATTGCAAACAATAGAACACCACTAGTCACAGATCTCCAGTCAGAAAAACCACCCTTCCACGCACTGTTTATTTTCTGCGACTGATCAGTTCTGTATCCTCTTACCAGCCCATGGAGATCCCATGTGACTTTTTTTTGTATCAACCTACCGTGAGGGACCTTTTTAAAGGCCTTACAAAAGTTAATGTAGACAACATTTACTGCCCTGCCCTCATCAATCATCTTTATGACTTCCTCAAAACACTCAAACAGGTTTGTGAGACATGACTTTCCCTGAACAAAGCCATGCTGCCTATTGCTAATAAGTCCATATTTTTCCAAATGTCAGTAAATCTCACCCCTAAGAATCTTCTCCAATAATTTCTCTCACACTGACATGAGGTTCATCAGCTTGTAATTTTCTGGATTATCCCTATTGCCTTCTTAAGCAACAGAACAATGTTAGCTATTCTTCACTCTTCTGCAACCTCCTGTGATGAAAAAAGATACAAAGATTTCATGCAAGTATCTTGCAATTTGCTCACCTACCTCCTTCAGCATTCTGGGATAGATACCATCAGGTCCTGGGGACTTGTCTAACTTAATGCTTTTCAAAACACCCAATACGTCCTCCTCATTGGCATGCCTAGAACATCTACATATCCCTCTCGAGACTCACCATATGCAATGTTCTTCTCCTCTGTAAATATTCATTCAGGACCTCACCTACTTCCTCCGGCTCAACAGATAAATTCCCTCCTTTGACGCTGAGTGGAACTACCCTTTACCTAGCTGCCCTCTTACTCCTTATATATGTAGAGAATGCCTTGGGATTTTCCTACTGTTACATAGAACATAGAACATAGAAGGATACAGCGCAGTACAGGCCCTTCGGCCCTCGATGTTGCGCCGACCGAATCCTACCTAACCTATACTAGCCCAATAACTTCCAAATGCCTATCCAATGCCCGCTTAAATGACCATAAAGAAGGAGAGTTCACCACTGATACGGGCAGGGCATTCCATGAACTCACAACCCGCTGTGTGAAGAATCTACCCCTAACATCTGTCCTATACCTACCACCCCTTAATTTAAAGCTATGTCCCCTAGTAACACCTGACTCCATTAGCGGTAAAAGGTTCTTAGTATCTACCCTATCTAAACCCCTAATCATCTTATACACTTCTATCAGATCTCCCCTAAACCTTCTCTTCTCCAATGAGAACAGCCCCAAGTGCCTCAGCCTTTCCTCATAAGATTTTCAAATTGTAGCCACAATATTTTAATGTGTGGTCCAGCTCAGTTTCTGGTCAACAGCAATTCCCACAATATTGATAGCAGCAGTTTTGACACGAGATCCAAATGGTTGTACATCACTTTCCAATCTATTTCCCTGATGGACCTGTACTACCTTACTGCTGGATGTGTTCACTGTGTCTCACCAGGCCATTCCTGGATTACTAATTGAGCAAGAAAGCATTGTTTTTGCAGATCTCATCTCTAATCTGACTAAGGTTTAGTAGTGTTGCATTCACCCAATGATAAATCTTTACACCTAGACATGTGATCATATGTTTCTTTCCTATGATAACAGCCAAGATAGGCTGTCTGCCAGTACCACTTCTTGGCTTGTATTTAAGAATGAAATCAATACTTTGAAGCCTCAAGAATAACCTCTGTACTATCACTGGTGCTTTGCACAGATTATTCTTGTGGATTAGCTCTAGTTGATGATGATTATTATCGATTATGAAATTTCTCCTGGAGAGGTCTATATAGAATTTCTCATGTCCATACATGAGTGTGAGAAGCTGTCTTTCTGCACTGGCATTCCTGAAATTAGATTTTTGTAAGCGCTATTGGCTTTTGCTGTTGTGCCAGGGCTGCTCTCAGTCCTTTCTTGGAAGCATCTACTTGAAGAGTGACAGGGCTTTTTTTTATCTGGTGCAGTATGACAGATTTGTCTCTCTGCATGTTATCATTTTGCATTTGTTGCAACTCATATGACTTTGGCCACTGGTACCTGCAGCTTCTTTCATCAGCTTCTTTCACGGTTTTGGTGGGTTTTGACATAGGCAGTAAGAAGGATCTCATGAATTGGATGAAGCCAAGGAAACTTCTCCATTCTCTTATTTCTTGAAGCTTTCATCCCAGAAATAGCCAGAATTCTTTCAGGATTTAGTTTGATTCGTCAGGTGTGCATACCATTCCAAGGAACTGGCATTCTGTCACCTTCATAATGTGTTGGACTACATTTAACTTAATTCCAAAATCCATAGTTTTCTCCATAGCTTAATGCAAAAGGTGCAAATGATCTTTATCCTCTATACCTTGTATCTGGCTATCATCCTCTATTTCAATTGCTCCTTTGCAACCTCTGTATGCATCATAGACCTACTGCTGGAATACACGCTGGCTCAATTTAAGGCCAAAATGTAGAGGCAGGAATTTGTTCTCTCCAAAGATTATGTTGGGTGTTGTCAACAGTGCTGGGCCTAGCTTCACATTGCAGTAATCTTTTCAGACATTAAGTTCACTTTTGCTTCTGCCAGTGCTAGTATTTCAACCCTCCAGGGTTGGAATGGGCTTGTGATCCCTCTTTATGGTCTGAATAAGATCTTTGGGATTCAAGCAAATTTTGAGTTGTACTCTCACTCTCACTGCAATGGGGTTTACCTGATCGTTTCTGCCTGTTGGTCACTGTCCTAATTTTAATCTCTTGGAACTCTCTTTAAAATGCTCATTTTTGTTCCATTGATACATTACATGTATGATACATCACTGGTTTCATTGTTGGGTCAATGGTGAGGTGATAGTCAAAATCTCCAAAATATCCCACTGAAACACTGTGGGCATATTTGCACCAGACCTTTGCATCTGTTTGTAGGATATTTTTCAGTGTATATACAATGTTCATTGCCCCAGCATTTAATTTGATTTGATTTGATTCATTGCAGTCACATGTACCTAGGTACAGTGAAAGGTTTTGTTTGCAAGAAGTACAGGCAGATCATAGTACGCAAGGACATACAGATCATAGGGTGCTTAGACAGAGTGAGTCATACAGGCAACACTGCACAGGTGGAGTAGGAAGTAAGATCAGCATTAACAAGATCAACATTATTTGAAGTTAGAAAGTCCATTCATCCATCTAATGGGAGGGAGATACTGTTCTTCAACCTGTTGGTGCATGTGTTCAAGCATCTGTATCTTCAGCTTGATGGAAGAGGTTGTCGGAGAGCATTACTGGGTGGGAGGGGTCAGTGATGATGTTGCTGCAAATGTGTTGCTGGTCAAAGCACAGCAGGCCAGGCAGCATCTCAGGAATAGAGAATTCGACGTTTCGAGCATAAGCCCTTCATCAGGAATGGTGATGATGTTGGCAGCCTTTCTCTGCAGTGATCTGTGTAAATGGAGTCCATGGATCGAAGGTTGGCTTCTATGATGGTCTGGGCTGTGCACGCCACCTTCTGTAGTTTGTTACAATCCTAGGCAAAGTAGTTGCTGTACAAGCCGTTAAGTACCCAGCCAGTATGCTTTCTATGGTGCATCTATAAATGTTGGTGAGGGTCCTTACGGAAATGCTGAATTTCCTAAGCTACCTGAGGAAGAAGAAGCATTGTTGTGCCTTCTTGACCATCACATCTACATGGGAAGGCCAGGACAAGTTGTCATTTATCATCACTCCTAGAAACATGATGCTGTCAATCCTCTCAACCCTCTCAACCTGCACACTGTAGATATAAAAAGGGGTGTGTTCTCCTTTCTTCCTGAAGTCAATGATCAGTTCTTTTGTTTTGCTGACATTGAGGGAGAGGTTGTTATCATTGCACCACAACACCAAGACCTCTGTCTCCTTTCTGCAGACCCCTTCAGTCAGATCTCAGCTGTAGATTTGTCTCCTGCCTACAGAATGATAGAGCTGACTCTCTGTTCATTGCCAGTGGGAATCTACTGACTACCTGTATCCACTTGTGTTTAAACTTTCCAAATACCTATATGATGTCATGGAAATCCTAATGCATTATGGGCTTTTGCTGTGCTGTTTTATACTTTAGCATAAGAAATTCACTCCCATTAACAGCTATTCACCCTCTTAGACTGATCATTATCCACTCCTTTGTCTGTCCAGCTGTTGTTCTCTCCCTTTGGGCTCTATCCCAACCTATTATTTTGTCGTTACCCCCTCGTCCCATCCTACATTCTACATAATAAAACATTTTACTAGCTGCCATCAGTTCTGAGGAAGAGTCACCCCGGGCCTGATTTTTTTCTCCACAGATGCTACCAGACCTGCTGTGCTTTTCCAGCAATTTCTGTTTTTGTTTCCAATTTCCAACCTCCAAGGTTCTATCGGTTTTTGCTCAGTTTTATTTCTCTCTCCCTCTGTCTTGCACTAGTTTGGGCCAATTTTGCTTATCAGAATTCAATTTAATTTAAAATGTTTTAACAACATTTGCCACCATGTTGTTATCTGGCTGTCTGTGGTTCCCAGATTTTAAAATAATCACACTTCTTACTTGAAAAGGTTAAAGCTCTTTGATTTTAATCGAATTTGCCGCACAATCTCCTTAGAACCTTTGGCCAATGCCCAGTTACACATAACCTGATGCTCTACTGCAGTCATGAATGTGCACCTCGAGAAAGTTAAAAATCACACAGCACCAGGTTATAGTCCAACAGGTTTACTTAGAAGCACTAGCTTTTGGAGCGCTACTCCTTTGTCAGGTGGTTGTGAAGTCTTATACTCAGTTTTCTTATACTCAGTCTTATACTCCACAACCACCTGATGAAGAAGCAGCGCTCCGAAAGCTCGTGTTTTTAAATAAACCTGTTGGGCTATCACCTGGTGTTGTTTGATTTTTAACTTTGTACACCCCAGCCCAACACTGGCATCTCCAAATCATCCTCTCCACAACCCTTGCACATACAGTTAGTTCCTGGCTAATTAGTTTCCAACTCTTTTACAGACAGTAAGACAATGTATAATAATTATATAATCTATTGAACATTCTCCAGAGTTAAAGGGTTAACTCAATTGTGGCTTCTATCTGTAATGCAGTTAATCTCAATAGCTACTGGCAAAATTACGTCACATATTTAACCAGTATGAACCTGCTCTGTAACTTTGCACAAATGGCAGCATCGAAGAAATATTTGATCATTGATTAGATAACTGAGAAAGAAACAAACAATAACATGCTGTTACAGGTTACAGCATGACTGAAAAGCAGAATTTAAGTTCTTTTTTAAGAAAGTAAACTATTTTTCTTGGAGGCTGAGAGCACTAGTGCCAGAACTTTCAGTCAAGCTTGGCAGAAGGATACCCTTGACCTTCACTATAGCCTGAAAGCATCTAACATCTAAAGGAAGCAAAAAGGAAATACAAGGTTCTTCGGTTCAAATGAGTTGCACTCAGCAGGTAATTCTTACCCAGTCTCAGTAGCACTACACGATTCAACATGTTCCCATGCTAAGGTTCCCTACTCCCAGGCTTACTCAGCCCTAGCCCTAGCCATGAGCGTTCCTCGACTGTTTCTCCAAAATAATCCCTGACCATCTCTGTGACAACAGCCAGGCCAAGTCCCTTCCTATCCATCCCATGCCATTATTCCTCCCTTGCATTCCCTCAAGCACCCCAACTTGAATGCCTTGCTTGTTCCTGGTTTAATCCTCTCCAGATTCATTGGAATGCATCCTGTATATTAGTGCTTCTTGGCATGATACCGACGTGTTTGTTGCTCTGCCTTTGTTTATTCAGCCACACCACCCAGTTCTCGTAATCATAATATCCCTGTTATCTTCTATCCAAACCAATGGAAAGAGCACGTATGAAAGTCATGGAAAGTGTAGCAAGATAGAGGGAAGGGAAATCTGACACAAAGACTAAGCAAAGAAATAAGCAAGAGAATACAATGACAGACAGCCTGAATGGATGGCAGAGGCGGAAACCATCATAAATTAGTAATTAGATGAACACTTGAAACACTGTAGCATGCAAGGCTATGAACCAAGTGTTGGGAAATGGGACTATAATAGACTGGTGTTTGATGACCAGCGCAGACACAGTCCCTTTCCACTCTGTAAAAGAGAGAAGGGAATAGGATGACAAATAGAAAGACACATAGTGAACTTAAGTGGGGAACAAAGTTGCAAGAAGGCTATGATGCAATAGTTGGAATCTTGTGCCTTTTAATACTAATCTCATTCCTTGCCATGGCACGACAGCCCTGGTAACAGCCCACCTGCCTCCCAGGCGAGAAAATGCAGTAAAACTGGTCAATGGGGGCATATTGGTTCAACTTGTTTCATATACTTCAAAATGAGGGTTCAGGATCACACATTCAATGCCAAGTATTGGATTTTCTGACTGTGTTGTTTTTCCCTCAGGGTTGTCGGGTCTTCCCAGAGGAAGTCAATGAATAGGACTTTGTGAATCAACCTCATTTGTTAAATAATTAATCAGCTCTGAATGCATACACCAGGTCTCTGGCACTGCTGATCCCTGCTGCTGAGGTGCTCGGAGTTGGGAAGGGGTGGAAGAAGGGGATGGGAGGACTGAATGCATTTCCAGACCCCAAGCCTGCCATCTCTTGGATGCCAACTGTGGGCACCCTGCTCAGCGAAAGGCCAATTCATTGTCGTCGCAATCTGCCTCCAAATCACTCAACACAAACAAATGTCTGCAGATGAAAATCTGAAACAAAAACAGCAGTTGGGTGGAGAAACTTAGCAAGTCTGGCAACATCCATGCAGAGAGAAGCAAAGTTAACATTTCGAGTCCAGTACTGATGAAGCATCACTGTACTTGAAACAATAACTCCGTTTTCTGTCTGCACAGATCTGCCAGAACTGCTGAGTTTCTCCAATAGTTTCACTTTGCGTTTCACTTAATCACTCAAGTGCTTTTGGGCAGGTAACCATTGTTGGTCATGTTCACCTCTGGTAGGATTCTCTGGAGGCAGAACATGTTGAGCCAGTTAACCAATTCAGAGCTTCCTGCATTTCCTGACATCAAGCTCCTTCAGTAGGATTGGGAAGATCTTACCTTATTCTTTTTGTCTAGGATCTATTCATCTATTTCCTAAAATTTATTGCAAAAGACAATAGAGACTGAATCAGAAAGTTTCATATTTCAGATGCAAAATGTTGATAATTTCTAATCAACCTATTCAGAAATGCTGTGAATAAAAGTCTCGAACTATTGAATTGGTTTTTGACAAGCAAACAGTACAGCCTAAATACAAAACTAGAGGCAATTCTTTTTTTAAAGAAAGCATTTCACAAGTTCTGTGGATGTTCAGTATTAATTAACTATCATATTCGCACAAATTTAATAGCTACAACAAGGTTGGACATTAATACTTCTCAGATCTGTTACTAATCATCCACTACTTTTTATAACAGAAAGGTTATAGTGTCAGTAATAAAAAACAAAAGATGCCAGTAATGAAGATCAGATCATGATTTCCAGTAAGCATTACATGTACATTTATATTGTACTCCACCCACCTACCTTTGGGCGCCTTTAGTTGTAAATCACTTCAAATAAAATGCTGTAAGTCAACAGCATAAGAAAAGATAAAGTGTAACTTTAGCTTTATAGAGACTGGGTAGGGCAGTGGACTAGTGCAGCTTTAGTATGCAGGAAACGATTTGAATTCAGTCCAAACTGTTGGGATGCCTGCCACCAATCCAATCAGTCATCAGGACTTTAAAACTCAAGGAATGTCAGCAGGATAAATACTGATGCCCACCTGAATAGATTAGATTAGATTCCCTACAGTATGGAAACAGCCCTTCAGCCCAACAAGTCCACACCGATCCTCCGAAGAGTAACCCACCCAGACCTATTCCCCTACCCTATATTTACTCCTGACTAACACAATGGGCAGGGTAAAAACAAGGACTGCAGATGCTGGATTTTTCTCTCGATTAGAATGGTGCTGGAAAAGCACAGCAGGTCAGGCAGCATCCGAGGAGCAGGAAAATTGATGTTTCGGGCAAAAGTCCTGATGAAGGAGTTTTGCCCGAAACGTTGATTTTCCTGCTCCTCGGATTTGCCTGACCTGCTGTGCTTTTCTAACACAATGAGTAATTTAGTATGGCCAATTCACCTGACCTGCACACCATTGGATTATGGGAGGAAACCCATGCAGACACAGGGAGACAACCTCCACACAGGCAGTCACCTGAGGTGGAAATTGAACCCAGGTCCTTGGTGCTGTGACAGCACCACCCACTTGGCACTTATTATCATTTTGACTCAGAGAAGTCACAAGGTGTCTGTTGGAGACCTGCAAAGATTTATACTGGTGGGCTGGATATGAACTTGGTCCAAAAGCATTTTGTTGACATAAAATACAGAATTACAACTAACCCATGCAAAATGTATCCAACTTAATTCATCAGGTGCCGGACATAAAGAAGTGTCTCATATATTTTAAGGTTGACAACTTTCACATGATCAATGCAATCAAATAATGTTTTATTTAATGTCTTTACTTGTGATTAGCAAAGTAAATAAGGAGCAATACAGTCCTCAGCAGAATCTTTTGGGACAGAGTTTATGTGTAATGGCTCACAGTGTGATCACTTCCACATTACTTGCTCAAACACCTCCACTCTATCTATAAGTGTAACATTGGTCAGCCTGTGACCTCCCCCACATTGACCTGCCCATCTATATTCATCCCCAACTCTGATCTTCGACCAGCTCCACCAAGCTCAGTGTGAGTTGCAGGAACAGAAACTTCAGTAACTTCAGACTGCAGCGACATTCACAGCTTTCTGTCTAGCCAGGAAGCTGCTGGACTTGTGGAGTTGGTTTTGTTGACATTTCGTTGAAACTCCTGACATGGATCTTTTTGTGGCAGGAGCCGTGCTCTTGGACGGCGACCTCTCCTTTTTTGCCCCCACTTTGAGAGTAGTGCTTCCAGTCTTAATTTTGGACTCAATCCCTCGCTGTGGTGTTCACATAAGACCATAAGACATAGAAGCAGGAATTAGGCCATTCAGCCCATCGTGTCTGCTCTGCCATTCTATCACGGCTGATAAATTTCTCAACCTCATTCTCCCACTTTTTCCCCATAACCCTTGATTCCCTTGATACTGAAGGACCTATCTATCTCAGTCTTAAATATACTCAATGACCTGGCCTCTACAGCCTTCTGTGACAATGAATTCCATAGATTCACCACTCTCTGACTGAATAAGTTTCTCCTTATCTCTGTTCTAAATGGTCTTACCTTTACTCTAAGGCTATGCCCTAGGGTCCTAGTCTCTCCTACCAAGAGAAGCATCTTCCCAACATCTACTCTGCCCAGGCTGTTCAGTGTTCTGTATGCTTCAATTAGATTCCCCCCTCACCCTTCTGAACGTCATCGAGTAAAGATCCAAAGAGTAGTGAATCTATGGAATTCTCTGCCCAAGGAAGCAGTAGAGGCAGCTTTATTAAATATATTCAAGACACAGTTGATGAGTTTTTGCATGGTAGGGATATTACAGGTTATGGGATATTGCAGGTAGGAGGAGCTGAGACGATGGATAGATCAGACACGATCTTACTGAATGGCGGAGCAGGCTAGATGGGTCAAATAGTCTACTCCTGCTTTCATTACAATGAAACTATGAAAGTAGGCTCCTTTGTCTTTCAACAAGATCCTTGAATTTCTGGTATGCCCAGTTACAACCCTGTTGCACCCCTGGTCCTTGGAGGAATGCAGTCTCATTTTTACTGTATCCGTTTTACATGGTAAAATAAAAAGCTACTCTGTCTCCACTCTCCACTGAGTGGATTTCCTCGGCAGCAGCATCACTGGGCACTGTTGTACAATCCATGTTGTACCATTACCATTAACATGCAGATTTTCCTCTCTGATAAAACAGGATCCTGCAGTTTGTCAAGTACATTTGAGCCTATAGAAAGAAATGTGGTTGATAACTGTCATTTATTAGTTATTTTATTGTGCAAGATGTCTTCTTGAAAAATCATCACATCTTTCGAAGATCTTCATGAAGCAATCACCAGCTTTCTGAGTATTGCAATTTTCCTTTGAGTATTTGTGGTTTCTATCCATGCCAGATAATGAGCTAAACTGACAATGAGATGTAGAACTGAGTTGCACAATGTATCTAGATATACAGTGCAGAGTCATAGATCAATATGCATTACATCATCCCAGTGGTCAAACTAAAATGCTGGAAATTAGTCATAATACATAGTCATAAGTACAGTACTACAATTCAGCATTGGCACAGTGTTCCTTGCATTTTCAATTACATTAGCACATTAGAGAACTAATTCAATCTTCAAATCAAATTGTCATTGTTTCAAGTTTACTGCCACCTGTTTGAGCTTCTCCAAAATATTATTTACTAATATTGAGTCAGAGAGTCATAGGGATGAACAGCACAGAAA
The DNA here is from genome assembly GCF_020745735.1 of Hemiscyllium ocellatum. Classification (NCBI taxonomy): domain Eukaryota; kingdom Metazoa; phylum Chordata; class Chondrichthyes; order Orectolobiformes; family Hemiscylliidae; genus Hemiscyllium; species Hemiscyllium ocellatum. Next base: position 17,300,177 of record NC_083417.1, on the reverse strand, counting down.
AAGACCCTTCAGTCCAACTCATCCATGCCGACCAGATATCCTAACCTAATCTAGTCTCATTTCCCATCATTTGGTCCATATCCCTCTAAATCCTTCCTATTCATATACCCATCCAGATGCCTTTTAAATGTCATGAGGTGGGGGTGCTGGTGTCAGACTGGGGTGGACAAAGTTAAAAATCGCACAACAGCAGAATATAGATCAACAGGTTTATTTGGAAGTACAAGCTTTCAGAGTGCTGCTCCTTCATCAAGTAGTTGGTGGAACAGGATCATAGGACACAGAATATACATCAAAAACTTTGATCTTTTACTATAAATTCTATGTTCTATGGTCTTCTCCTTTACATTCAATGGCAGTACCATCACTGAATCACTCACCATTTACACCCTCAGGGCTAGTATTGACCAGGAATTGTACTGGACCATCCACTTAAATACTGGTGCTATAAGAATGGGTTTGATGCTGAGAATTCTACAGCTACTGACTTTCAAATTTCAATGAAACTTAGTAGACATGTAGGAAATGGCCTAAAAAAGAACTTTGCTTAATTTTCACTGACAATGCAGATCTGGTCTTGATGCTGTAATCTTTAAGATACATTAACGTTGGCAGATAGGGAAAATTGACTTTTTCTTAGAGTGTTAGACACTATTTGATTTAGAATGCTGTTGATTATTTTAGGGTGTTGTAGATTGTCTCAGCTGTCTAATGGAATTTGTCAGTCGTCTATCTGTGAGCAGAGTTTTTAGGGCAGTTTGTTGGACATGGATTGGCCTGAGACCTTCTTGGTGAAATGTATGTAGTTAACATGATTATTTTATTTTTAAACTTTGTGGGAACAGCCCCAAGAAAGAACTACATATTTGTAATAACATTGAGTTAATGTAGCATGGCAAAGGGATACACTCCACTGAATCCCCACTCCATTTGTTTTCGTTATTTTACATTGTTAGTTACTTAGCAGCACGGCACGCACCACTTAATTTTCACACAGTTGTTGCCTATATACGGCCTGACCACCAAATAGAGGAAGTTTCGGTGTGTTGTCAGGAGATGCTCAGAGTCACAAGCTCACACAATAAGCCATAGCTATCAGAAATATCTTCCAACACTCAGATTAGAATTTCAATGGCCAATGTGTAAGACACAACAGTGGCTAAAGCCTAATGTTGACTGTTTGGTATGGAAAGCAATTGATGGAGCTAAAATAATTGAAAACACAAGCTTTTAGAGCCTTGCTCCCTCTTCAGGTGGTAGTGAGAGAGGAGACATCTGACCCAGAATGTATAAGTAAAAGATCAAAGGATCACACAACTGATGCAAATGTATTGAACATATTTCAGATGGGTGTTAAACCTTTTATCAGTTAGAATAGAGATGCAGGTTTCGACTGATTAATATGCAAATCCCAGATTTTGTTTCAAGTCACTGCCCCGAGATAACTTAAAAGTTTTATCAGTATGAAAGCGGTGACATCTCAGGTCAGACAATGCATTTTCCATGTGAGATCTTGTATAAGTCTGTCTGTGTCTTAACCTGAAGACAGACTGATTTATTTCCTAAGTAGGAATTTATAAAATGCCACATATACTGACTGCTTACAGATTTGTGTGCTTTTGGAACAAAATAGAATATATCTACAAATACAAATCTGTGAATTTATAAATTCCTACTTTGGAAATAGATCAATCTGACTCCAGGTTAAGACACAGACAGACTCTAAACAAGGCCTCACACCTAAAATGCATTGTCTGACCTGAGATGTCACCTCTTTTATGCTGATAAAACCTTCTGTTATCTCGGGGCAGTGACTTGAAAGAAAATCTGGGATTTGTGTATTAATCAATCAAAACCTGCATCACCATTCTAACTAATTAAAGATTTAACAACCATTTTAGGTATATTAAATAAATTTGCGTCAGTTGTATGACCCTTTGATCTTTAGTTATAAATTCTGTGTCGAATGTCTCCTCTCTAATTAGCACCTGAAGAAGGAGCAAGGATTTGAAAGCTTGTGTTTCCAAATAAATCTATTGGACTATACCCTGGCGTCATGTGATTTTTTTTTATCTTGTCCAACCCAGTCCAACATTGGCACCTCCATATCATGGCTAATATAATTGAAAAAGCTTTGGAATTGAAATCCAGATTGGCACAATTGCATGACCCTCCTGTTTTTGAATAAGTTTGAGCCCATTTATTTTGTCGAGCTTATCGTTTGCACAACAAAGCACAAGCTGAAATATACCATTACTGCATAGCCCATTCCTACAGGCAGTTTGTCAATGGTAATCTCTCATCTCATGAGCTAGCATGATGTTCAGGTAAAGTGACTGAAGTAGATCAGCAACTCCTGGTTGTATTTCTCTCATACCAATCACCACATGTTTCATTATTGTATTGTAAGTGTATCAGCTAGGGCCTGTGCAAAACAACGCACGCAGAACAAAAGGTTCCAGCTTTGTGTCATTGTCTTGTGTCTTCAAAGGAGCATAAGATTTTAAAAAAATGAAGAATTTGCCATGTTTAGAGTCATAGAGTCATAGAGGTGCACTGCACAGAAACAGACCCTTCTGTGCATCTTGTCCATGCTAACCAGATATCCCAACCCAATCTACTCCCACCTGCCAGCACCCTGCCCATATCCCTCCAAACCCTTCCTGTTCATATACCCATCCAAATGCCTTTGAAATGTTGCAATTGCACCAGCCTCCACCATTTCCTCTGGCAGCTTATTCCATACACGTTCCACCCTCTGCATGAAAAGAATCCCCTATTATATCTTTCCCCTCCCACCCTAAATCTGTGCTCTCTAGTTCTGGACTCCCCACCCAAGGAAGACTTTGTCTATCCTATCTATGCCCCCTCATGATTTTATGAATCTCTATAAGGTCACCCCTCAGCCTCCAACACTCCAGCGAAAACAGCCTCAACCTCTGCAGCCTTTCCTTATAGCGCTGATCTTTCAAATCTAGCAACTTCCTTGTAAATCTTTTCTAAACCCTTTCAAGTTTAACAACATCCTTGCAATAAGAAGGAGACCAAAACTGCACGCAATATTCCAACAGTGGCCTAACCAATGTCCTGTCCAGCCACAACATGATCTCCCAACTCCTGTACTCAATACTCTGACCAGTAAAGGAAAGCATACCAAATGCTTTCTTCACTATCCTATCTACCTGCAACTCCACTTTCAAGGAGCTATGAACCAGCACTCCAAGCAGTACTCCAACACTCCGTAGGATCTTACCATTAAGTGTATTAGTCCTGCTAAGATTTGCTTTCCCAAAATGCAGTACCTCGCATTTATCTAAATTAAATTCTATCTCCCACTCTTCAGCCCATTGGCCCATCTGATCAAGATCCTGTTGTAATCTGACATAACCTTCTTCGCTGACAATTTTGGTGTCATCTGCAAACTTACCAACTGTACCTCTTATGCTCACATCCAAATCATTTGTACAAATGACGAAAAGTAGTGGACCCAGCACCAATTCTTGCAGCACTCCACTGGTCACAGGCCTCCAGTCTGAAAAACAACCCTCCACCACCACCCTCTGTCTTCTACCTTTGAGCCAGTTCTGTATCCAAATGGCTAGTTTTCCCTGTATTCCATGAGATCTAACCTTACTCACCAGTCTCCCATGGGGAACCTTGTCGAACACCTTATTGAAGTCCATATTGATCACTTCTACCGCTCTGTCCTTATCAATCCTCTTTGTTATTTTTTCAAAAAATTCAATCAAGTTCATGAGTTCTCACACATAAAGCCATATTGACTATCCCTCATCAGTCCTTGCCTTTCCAAATATATGTAGATCCTGTCCTTCAAGATTCCCTCCAACAACTCGCCCACCTTTGACATCAGGCTCACCGGTCTATAGTTCCCTGGCTTGTGCTTACCACCTTTCTTAAATAGTGGCACCACATTAGCCACTATTCCGGCACCTCACCTGTAACTATCAATGATACAAATATCTCAGCAAAGGGCCCAGCAATCACTTTGCTCACTTCCCACAGAGTTCTAGGGTACACCTGATCAGGTCCTGGGGATTTATCCACTTTTATGTGTTTCAAGACATCCAGCCTGTAATACTCACATTTTTCAAGATGTCAACATCTGTCTCCCCATATTCTATATCTTCCATATCCTTTTCCACAATGAACGCTGATGCAAAATATTCGTTCAGTATCTCCCCCATCTCCTGCGGCTCCACATGAAGGCTGCCTTGCTGATCTTTGAGGAGCCCTATTCTCTCCCTAGTTACCCTTTTGATCTTAATGTATTTGGAAAAGCCCTTTGGATTCTCCTTAACTCTGTTTACAAAAGCTATTTCATGTCCCCTTTTGCCCTCCTGATTTCCCTCTTAAATGTAAGCCTACTGCCTTTATGCTCTTGCAAGGACTCACTCAATCTCTCCCATCTATATCTGACATATGCTTCCTTCTTTTTCTTAAGCTAACCCTCAATTTCTCTAGTCATCCAGCATTAGCTACATCTACCAGCCTTTCCTTTCACCCTAATAGGAATATATTATGTTTGGAGTCTTAATATCTCATTTCTGAAGGCTTCCCATTTTCCAGTCGGCCCTTTACCTGCGAACATCCACCCCCAATCAGCTTTTGAAAGTTCTTGCCCTAATACTGTCAAAATTAGCTTTTGTCCAATTTAGAACTTCAACTGTTAGATCTGCTCTATCCTTTTCCTAATTTTTAGACTCTGAATTATGGTCACTGGTCCCAAAGTGCTCCCCAACTGACACCTCAGTCATCTGCCCTGTGTTATTGCCCAAGAGGAGGTCAGGTTTTGCATCTTCTCTAGTAGGTACATCACATACTGAGTCAGAAAGTTTTCTTGTGCACACTTAACAAATTCTTCTCTATCTAAACCTTTAACACTATGGCAGTCCCAGTCGATGTTTGGAAAGTTAAAACCTGCTACCATAACCACCCTATTATTCGTACAGATAACTGAGATCTCCTTACAAACTTGTTTCTCAATTTCCTGCTAATTATTGCGAGGCCTATAATACAATCCCAATAAGGTGACCATCCCTTTCTTATTTCTCAGTTCCAGCCAAGTAACTACCCTGGATGTATTTCTGGGAATATCCTCTCTCAGTACAGCTGTAATGCTATTTCTTATCAAAAATGCCACTCTCCCTCTTCTCTTGCCTCCCTTTCTGTCCTTCCTATAGCATTTGTATCCTGGAACATTAAGCTGGCATTCCTGTCCATCCCTGAGCTGCGTTTCTGTAATTGCTGTCATATCCCAGTCCCATGTTCCTAACCATGCCTGAGTTCATCTGTCTTCCCTGTCAGGCCTCTTGCATTGAAATAAATGCAGTTTAATTTACTAGTCATACCTTGTTCTCTGCTTTGTTCCTGCCTGCCCTGACAGTTTGGCTTATTTCTTTTCTCAACTGTACCAGTCTCAGATTGATCTCTTTCCTCACTGTCTCCCTGGGTCCCATCCCCACACCTTATTAGTTTAAATCCTCCCAAGCAGCTCTAGCAAATCTCCCTGCCTGTATATTAGTCCCCTTCCAATTTAGGTGCAATCCATCCTTCTTGTACAGGTCACTTCTATCCCAAAAGAGATTCCAATGATCCAAAAATGTGAATCCTTCTCCTTAGTCATGCATTCATCTGCTCTATCCTCCTATTCCTACTCTCACTAGATGTAGCATCGAGAGTAATCTATATATTACTACTCTCAAAGACTTCCTTTTTAAATTCCAGCCTAACTATCGATATCCTCTCTTCAGGATCTTATCCTTTTCCCTTCCTATGTCATTGGTTCTAATGGGTACAATGATCTCCTGCTGGTCACTCTCCCCTTTGAGAACATTCTGCACCCTCTCTGTGACATCCTTGATCCTGGCACCAGGGAGGCAACACACCATTCTGATTTTTTGCTGCTGGCCACAGAAACGTCTGCCTGTGCCTCGGAATAGAGTATCCCCTAACTCAATTGATCTCTTGGAACCCGAAGTACTCCTCATTGCACTAGGGCCAGTCTCAATACCGGAAACTTGGCTGTTCATGTTACAGTCCCCTGAGAATCCATCACCCCCTATATTTTCCAAAACAGCATATTTGTTGGAAATGAGAATAGCCACAGAAGACTCCTGCACTAACTGCCTACCTCTCTTACCTTTTCTGGAGTTAACCCATCTATCTGACTGTACCTGCAACTTTTCTCCTTTCCTACAACTGTCAACCATCAGTCCCCCTTGTTCTTGTAAATTCCTCATCGCCTCTATATGTATTTCCAACTAATCCATTCGATCTGATAGGATTCACACCCAACAGCATTTATTGCAGATATAAACTCTCCCTAAACTCCCACATCTGACAAGAAGAGCATATCACTCTTCTTCCAATCTACAGACCCAGAAAATAGCACCGTCTTATTCCTCTACAAAACACTGCTCCAGGCTAACTTAATACTTATGGCTTACATTTTTAAGTTTAATCAAGAGACATATATATTTCAAGAGACTTTGTCATGTGTTCAAAAACTGTCAATAAAAACACACACCAAAAACATACACTGTAACAAAGCGTTCATATTGAGACTGCTTCCATTTCCTATTATTTATTTAAAACTATTAAAGAAACAAATGAAAACTTACCACAATCACTCTTCAGATCCTTAAACTCTAACCAGTTAACATTTGAACATGGACTCATCACCTCTTAGCATCCTTTTTTTTGAAGTTTCTGAATGACAGTTTCAAACCACTCCATTAACCCTCTCCATCTGTTGAGACAGGATTAGCAGTTTTACATGCACGCTTAAATTTGAAAGCAATATTGGATTCGATGCATGTTATTCCATCCACCATTTCCTCACTCCTCATTGCAATCTTCCCCACTTTTCAAGTTTGATTAGAAATGCTTCAGCCTCATTTACAGGGGTCAAAGGTCTAATGTGTTTGCAAATTGTACTATAGGATAAAGAAAAAATCATCAACTAACCTCATTCAAGAGACACTGACCAATGTAATAGGGCTTTTCCAGATTGAAAATACTGGGTAGAAAGTAAAATATCAGGAAATACCTACCTGGAAAATTAGTATACTGAGTGCAGTGTTATCCATGGTAATAGAAATGGCATGCGTCAGTATTGAGTTGTAACTTCGTCAATTCTCTGGAAATATTTTATTTTGTTGCACGGTAACTTAGTTTAACAGGAAGCGAGTAAGAAATACGAGGTGTTTTGTTATCTATAAGGAATACATTTTATGATGCAAATATATATTCAAACATATGAGCAAATCTCACGATAGAATAAAAAAATTAAACCTGCCTGGCATTGGGATAATAACAAGTTTAGACAAATACCATATTCAACAGATGTCAGAAGTGATTTATTAAATATTCTTTCATCATTTCTTTGAGCTGATTGTAGGGCTTGATATTCTGGATTGCTTCATAAAAGTAGTTAGAAGTGGTTTCACCTCAATCTGAAATATTTTGTACTTGTGAATTGTGTGTGACAGAGGATTTAAAAACCAAGTTAACTGCAATAAATCTGTTCAGGTTGGAGAGACAAGGAGTACAAAAAGCAATGCATGGCCATGTCAAAATTGTCATATACCAGTGCCTGAGCACACGTAATTATCTTCTACAGGACAATAGCAATTACATTACAGAAGCACATAATTGGCAGTAAAAGAATTCGGGACACCCTAAATCATAAAAAGTGCAATATAAAACTTCTTCGTGCTTCTTCATGGGTTACATGTTAATATTTGTACGAAGCTTCTTATTATTTTAAATTTGCTAATGTGGTTTCAATGTTCCAAATCTTACATCAGTCCATAACTCTAAAGGGGGAATGAAACTGACTGAATTGCTCCATGACGTAGACTCAAGCAGTCAAATGGCCTCTTCTGTGCCATAAATGACTCTATGACCTTTTGCAGGATAAGGTACTCATAGATTTTCAGGCAAGCAATTGTCTCCTGTCCACCTGCAGTGAACCACTATTAGCACAATGTGGAATAAGTCATGCCGTTGCTCAATCTACCAAATGGTCAGCATAAACACAAAATTATTGCAGCTGGCAAACCTGATCTCACAGTCCAGTGAAATAAAATAGTTACAGTCAAGATGTTAAGTATTAATTTTATTTCAGGACTGGGTTCATGACATTGACCTCAGGTGTTTTGTGCTACATTTTCAAAGTGTGGTGCAACAGTGGTCATGTGCAAGTAGGTTAACCCATGGCCTGTGATTAAAATTGGCCTATCATTGACCATAGTTCAACATACACATCTGACCTAGTTACTGTTTGAGGGAACCGGTAGCTGGAGTTTCACAATTCACAGATCTTGTGTACTAAGAAGTGACGATACACTGGAATAATAGCATGAAAAATTTGTCCTGTCGCTACATCAGGGCAAGTGGCTTGTATAATTCAGGTAAGAAGTTTAATATTTGATGCTGATTGATGATTCCATAGTAGGCTATCTACTTAATTTTTTTTTAAAACATCTATCGGCATCCATATGCACTTGTTCTCTTCCCTTTTAAAAGTACCACAATCTACAAACCATTTCCCAGATGTAATAAAGGGTAAATTATTCACTCAGAATTCCTTCTAATATTTTCCTTGGCTAGCTGCTAGCAAAGTGTACAGAGATTATCAAATTCAATTGTTCTTTGAGATTTTCCAGACTAGGATCTGAATATGATTCCATCTGGGAATACAAATGCCAATCCATATTCCTGAGCAATATGCTTACTGCATCAGGATCTCAACAACATTTGCTTACTGCATCAGGATCTCAACTTGCACATTTTACTTCCTGATTGTTTCGTGAGGGTTGAGGGGGTGAGCAGGAGTCTCTTACCACAGTTGTTCAGACCCTGAGCTTTGGAGCCAGCTCACGGTAAGGAAGGAGCTGTGAAAGATGGTTGTGTTGCAACTCCACAGGGCTCAGCTCAATGTTTTTTACAGGAGGTTACCCACGACTGTGTGGAATGAAGAGAAAGAAGCACAACAAAAAAAGGACATTGTGAAACTTAAAAGGGTTCAGAAAACTTCTGCAAGGATGTTGCCAGGGTTGGAGGGTTTGAGCTACAGGGAGAGGCTGAATAGGCTGGGGCTGTTTTCCCTGGAATGTTGGAGGCTAAGGGGTGACCTTATATAAGTTTATAAAATCATGAGGGCCATGGATACGATTAAAAGATAAAGTCTTTTCCCCTTTGGGAAGGGGGAGTCCAGAGCTAGAGGGCATATGTTTAGAGTGAGATGGAAAAGATATAAAAGAGACCTAAGATGGTGGAGGTTGGCACAATTGCAACACTTAAAAGACATCTGGATGGGTACATGCATAGGAAGGACCTAGAGGGATATGGGTCAAATGCTGGCAAATGGGACTAAATTAATTTAGGATATCTGGTCAGCATGATGAGTTGGACTGAAGGGTTTGTTTCCATGCTGTACATCTCTATGAAAGGAGCAATAAATGGATTTTGAATAAAGCTAATTTAGAAATGGTAGTGATCAGGCAGAGTTTAAATGTAAAACAAACCTTACTAGATTTGAGTACATGTGTCTCTCTCAGTGCGCAGAACATAACAAGTATTCTTGGTGATTGTCAGCACCAGTAGTCACATGGAGTTGTGATATAGTGACAAATTGGAGACCTAGCTCCAAGTGAAGAGATGAGCTTTCAGTATTTCTGCCTATAAGAAAAAATATGGAAGAAAATAAAGTAAATGACTTTCATAGCCCCAGTTAAAATGTTCCAAAGTTCTTTTAATCCTAGAATCTTGAAAAATTGCAATGTAACACTGTTTTTTTAAGAAAATTGAAAGAAGGAATCCATGGAATTATCAATCACTTAGCCTAATATCTTTTAGCAGGAAATTGCTAGTGTCTCTAGCAAGGATAGAGTTATTGAAAACCTTGAAAACTGACCAGACAGACAAAGCATAGTTTTGTAACTGATAACTTGTGACTCATGCCTGAAGAACCGGGTTAAATTTTCTGAAGATGTGACAAAAGAGCCAGACAGGTCAGTGTCTAGTGAGACTACTTGTATTTATATCGGAAGGCTATCCTGGCTTCAGTGGACATGGAGCATAAATTTACCAGGGTGACACTTGGACTCCAGAGGCTAAAGTCTGAGGAGAAGTTATGCAAACTGGGGATGTATTCTTTGGAATCCAAAAACTTAGGGACTAATTTGCTGGAAGTTTCAGTAAATTAAGAGGAAGTGATCAGGTGGATTGAAACATTTTCTCTAAAATTGGAGCGTTAGAATTTAAATATAATTGAAGAATTAGTGACTTTTCAAGAGTGATATTAAGGAACATTTCTGTATTTGTTATTTTGTTTTGGTTGGAAGCGTTCTTCATGTTACATTTATCCTTTAAAAGTTAGACTTTTGCTGCCAAAAACAGACAATAGATGGACAAACTGACTGATATCCTGTCTAAACATCTTAAACACAATGCACAGTTTGGATGAGGGGCTCAGAAATAGCATATAGGATGCTACCCTCACTATGGACAAGTTTCACAACAACTAATTCACCAAGTTCAGTACTGCTACACTTGAAATTTAAAGTTTAAAGTGTAGGCAAAAAGAAGAGGAACATTCCAGTGTCGAGAATCAGTAAGAGGTGACACTGACAATGCAAGGAGGAGGAAGATCGACAAGGTACTTTTACTTTCCAATGCACATAATATCACTTCTCTAGCAGTATCATGTACCATTTACAATGAACTTCCACACATGCTGACCGCAATATCCTCCCCCAAAAAAAAATGATCTGAGAATTTAAGCTAAGCTCACAAAGTATTAGTTCAGCAGTGTTTATGAGAATGCAAAACACATCGTCCTTAATGGCCATGTCTACAAACTCAATTGAACCCTTTAGACCATAAGACAGTAAGGGCAGAAATAGCTCATTCAGATCATCTAGTCTGCTCTGCCAGTTAATTAGATCAGAGCTGACCTGATAAATTCACGGTTTCACTTTCCTGCTTTATCCCCATAACCCTTACTGATTAAAAGTCGAGGTGAAAGTGAGGACTGCAGATACTGGAGATCAGAGTCTAGATTAGAGTGGTGCTGGAAAAGCACAGCAGGTCAGGCAGCATCCAAGGAGCAGGAAAATCAAAGTTTCGGGCAAATGTCCTTCATCAGGAATGTGGCAGGAAGCCTCCGGGGTGGAGAGATAAATAGGAGGAGGGTGGGGTTGGGGTGAAGGTAGCTAAGAATACAGCAGGTGGATGGAGGTGGGGACGAAGGTGATAGGTCAGATAGGAGAGTGGAGCAGATAGGTGGGAAGGAAGACTGGCAGGTAGGACAGGTCATGAGAATGGTGCTGAGCTGGCAGGTTGGAACTGGGGTAAAGTGGGGGAAGAGGAAATGAGGAAACTGGAGGAAACCATATTGGTGCCCTGGGGTTGAAGTGTTCCGAGGCGGAAGATGAGGTGTTCTTCCTTCAGACCTTGGTGATGAGGGAGTGGTGGTGGAGAAGGCCCAGGACCTGCATGTCCTCGGCAGAGTGGGAGGGGGAGTTGGAGTGTTCGGCCACGGGGCGGTGGAGTTGATTGGTGTGGGTGTTCCGGAGATGTTCCCTAAAGCGCTCTGCCTATCCTGGCCTTGGATACACTTAACGACCCAGCCTCAATGTCCGTCAGTGGTATGGGTTTCTATAGATTTGCTGAAGACAGAAAGAAGAAATCCCTCCTCATCTCTGTCTTCAATGTGCAAACCCCTTATTATGAAGTTATTTCCTGGTCCTAGACTCTCCCTCAAGGGGAAATCAATCTTTCTGTATTTAGCCTGTCAAGTCCCCTAAGATTCATATACATTTCAATAAGGTCACCCCTCTTTTCTTCCAAGTTCTGATGAATACAGGTCCAACCTACTCAACCCTCTTCATAAGAAAATCCATCCACACCAGGATCAAATTAACGAATGTTCTCTGGACTATTGATTGAAAACTCCACCAACAGTCCCTTATCAACTTCTTGAAATCCAAATGTATCACATCCACATCCACACATCTTTCCATCTCATTAGATCCTCAAACAATTTTAATAAGTTTATCATGAAGACTCTGTTTGCTTATTTTCTGCATTTCTTAAATGATTTGCTACTACACCTTCAATCATAGTCTCTAACATTTTTCCAATAACTGATGTTAAGCCCAACTGGTCTTCAGTTATCTGTATTTTGTCCCCTTCCCTTTTTGAAAAATGCTTCACAAAGGCAGTCTTTCAATTCTCAGGCCCTTTTCCAGACCTGAATGATTTTTGGAAGTTACTGCCTTCTTTTACTTTTGGAAGTCCTTGACCTTTGTAGGCACTTCTTCTATTATCCTTAGGTCCAGGGATTTATCAATCTCTGGCACCATTAGTTTTCCTAGTTCTTTTTATCCCAGCAATAATTATTGTATTTCCTTCCTTTCCAATCTTACCCCTTGATTTCCCTGTTTAGTATCTTTGGAATGCTATTCGTATTGTCTGCAAAGTATTTATTCAACTCCCACTGCCATTTCCAAGGTCCCCATTATTATTTCCCCACCTCACTCTCTAAGTGGCTTCTCACTTCTTTTTATATATTTAAAGAAGGTCTTACTGTCAGTTTTGATATTACTTGCAAATTTACCCTCAAAATTTGTTTTCACATTTTTTTTTTGGTTGAGTTTCATATGGTTTTTAAAACTTTCCCAAACTCTGGCTTGCCACTAATCTTTGCCACATTATATGTGTTTTTCTCAGATTGATGATCCTGCATTGTTGGAAGGAGGTGAAAGCTTTGGAAAGGGTTCAGAGGAAATTTGCTAGGATGTTACCTGATGTGGAGGGAAGGTCTTACGAGGAAAGGCTGAGGGCCTTGAGGCTCTTTTTTTTGTTAGAGAGAAGAAAGTGGAGAGGTGAATTAATTGAGACATATGAGATAATCACAGGGTTAGCTAGGGTGGACAGTGAGAGCCTTTTACCTCAGATGGTGATGGCTAGCTCAAGGGGGGAATTGAGGGGTAATAGATACAGGACAGATGTCAGAGAGAGTTTCTTTACTCAGAGAGTAGTAGGGGCGTGGAACGCATTGCCTGCGACAGACTCGCCAACGTTAAAGGCATTTAAATGGTCATTGGATGAACATATGGATGAAAATGAAATAGTGTAATTAGATGGGCTTCAGATTGGTTTCACAGGTCGGCGCAACATCGAGGGCCAAAGGGCCTGTACTGCGCTGCAATGTTCTATGTTCTGTGATGCAATTCCTAACTTCTTTGGTTGATGGTGGTTACTATATCCTCTTCATAGATCCATCTTCCTCACCGGCATATATCTTTCTTCTAAGCCATGAACTGTTTTCTTAAGTTATTTTCAAGCTACCATTGTTAGGCAACCACCTTTGCTACTGAACACCTTTCTCAGTCCACCACAGCTAGCACTGCCTTCAGTCCTTTATAGTTATCTTTATTTAAGTTTAGCACAGTTATGGCTGGTCAAAGTTCCTCCATCTCAAGCCGAGTGCAAAATTCTAACACTGTTAAAGTTCATGTTTTTGACAAGATCTTTTAAACGTGCCTCATTACACAACACCATAGCCTGATCCTTTGTTGAATCATCAAAAAACTGTTGGAGGAACCTGTCCTGAAAATCTTCATTGAAATTTTCCTCATGACTATGTTTACCAATCTGACTTTCCAATCCACCCGAAAATTAAAAGTATGCTTGATTAAAGTAATCCCTTTTTTTAACGTGCCCTCATTATCTGTTAATTTATTCTTTGTCTTATCCTATAGCCGTTGATGGAGGTCGAGCAGGGGCAGTTATATTCTCCTACTAGTGCCTTTTTTCCCCTTGGTATTTGTTATCTCCACTCATATGGATTCTACATCTTAGTGTCAGAGGCTGAGGGGAGACCTTATAGAGGTTTACAAAATTATGAGGGGCATGGATAGGATAAATAGACAAAGTCTTTTCCTTGAGGTTGGGGAGTCCAGAACTAGAGGGCATAGGTTTAGGGTGAGAGGGGAAAGATATAAAAGAGACCTAAGGGGCAACTTTTTCACTCAGAGGGTGGTGTGTGTATGGAATGAGCTGCCAGAGGATGTGGTGGAGGCTGGTACAATTGCAACATTTAAGAGGCATTTGGATGGGTATATGAATAGGAAGGGTTTGGAGGGATATGGGCTTGATGCTGGCAGGTGGGACTAGATTGGATTGGGATATCTGGTCGTCATGAACGGGTTGGACTGAAGGGTCTGTTTCCATGCTGTACATCTCTATGACTCTATCAAATCTTGTCGCAGTGCTCATTCCAGTCCATATGAACAAAGCTACCCCACCTACCTTTTCCTTCCTTCCTGCCTGCCTGCCATCTCAGGAATCACATACTCTTCCTTATTGAGTTCCTAGCCTTGATCACTGTAGAGACAGAAAACCTGCAGATGCTGGAATCCAAAGTAGACAGGCAGGAGGCTGGAAGAACACAGCAAGCCAGGCAGCATCAGGAGGTGGAGAAGTCAATGTTTTGGATGTAACCCTTCTTCAGGACTAAGGGTGGGTGTTGGGGGCAGGGTGGTGGTGGGGATAGATGAAGACAGGCAGAACGAACGATCTGGTTGGTCAATGGGAGGAATTAATCTGGTTGGTGGCTGGGAGGAGTGGAAGGGAGAGGGAGGGGCTGAGAAGAGAGTTAGCGGATGGAGAGGAAAGTTAGTAGAAATTGGAGAACTCAATGTTGAGTCCTTCGGGCTGTATTCCTGGAGATTGTAGCTATGCTGTAGGGTGCCCAGAGGACTCAACATTGAGTTCTCCAATTTCAAATAACCTCCCTCCCCATCTCCCAACTCCTTTTCCAGACCCTCCTCCTCCCTTCCACTCCTCCCTGCCACCAACTGGATTCATTCCCCTCATTGACCAACTAGTTCATACCTTCATCCTGTCACCGCCATGAGGAAATCAAATGTCAACAATGCCCGACTTTAAAGTTGGGACAGGCACTTGATGACCTGTTCCTCTAGATCACCATCTTAGATACCAGATGTCATCATCTATGGTGACGCTCCAGTGTCCAAAGATGTGTGGTTTAGGTGGACTGATCATGCTAAATTGCCTACAGTGTCCAGGGATATGCAGGCTAGGTGGACTAGCCAAGGGAGTTACAAGGATGGTGTGGGACTAGGTGGGATGCTCATCAGAGGATTGGTGCAGACTTGATGGGTTGAGTGGTCTGTTTCTATAATGTAGGGATTCTATATAGCAGCTGCACACATCCCACATCCATGGACACTGGCATCTGATATGTGTCCACCTTCCCATGCCATTAGGGCATATCTCTGGTTCATTTACTGAACCTTGGCATGCAGTTGCGGCCATCATTGCAACTCTGCTGTGGGAACAGACTGTAAACAAGGGCAGGCACCAACTCGTGGATTGGACCGGTCGGATCGGTCAGATCTGCTGACTTGTTCTCTTGGCCACTAAAACACTTTGGACAGACCTAGGTGCTCACAGCCTCCCTGCCTTGCCGTGCCTGTGTTTGTGTGATATGTTCCCACAGCCAGAAGTACCAGGCTCAGAATACTCCAGTATCATCTTGCTGTTTAGTGCAGGCACAAAGCTGGGAAGTGTGCCCATGTTTGTCAGCAGCCCTCAGTCATGGGAGATAGTCTTCAGCCAGGTGACCCCAGCACAGTCCAGGCACTGACCAGGGTGGTCAGAGTCTGCATCCTCACCTTGTAAAGAGGTAAGGAGCTGAAAGGACAGGCTGTCATCTGTCTTGACTCTTTCTGCCCTGTTGGGGGCTGCTTCCTCGTGCGATGAGAGATAAGGTGTAATCAGGGAAGACAAAAGTGGCTGGTGCAGCTGTTACTATATGTGCAGGGGATAGGAGGAAATTTGGTGGAGTGTTTCAAGTGAGTGAATAGGCAATGTGTAGTTAGTAGCATGAGGGTGATGACAGTAGGTGAGAAAACTGAATGTATACATTGTGAGAGTGATGGAGAATAAGCCTTAGCAGAAAGTGTGTGCAGTCACAGAGATAGTGAGTGTGAGGTAACATTTATGCTGGTGGGAGTAGTAAAGGTCATTGACCTTCTTCCTGCATTGCTGGGTGTTCCTGTAGACAGCTGAGACTGCATTGACCTGAATGGTAACCTCAGACCAGACTGTCCAGTGGCATCACCTCCTCAGGCTGTCCTGAGGGAACAGGATATCCTCCACCCGTCAGGATGTCCAAGTCCTCACCCACAAAGTTCTCCACCATGTCTGCAGCAAATGACAGGAACAGTGCAGGGCAGATCCAGGTTAGCTGTGTTTGTCAGGATGCACAGTGGCCTTGTAAAGATGGCATCTGTGCCAGTACTGACAATTTATTCCAGGATATTCTAGTGGTGACGAGTTCTTCCAGCTACAGTGAGCAGTAGAATCAGTCTAGTATTGGACCAGATGGGTGCAATAGTGGGTGTTAGGTAGTTAATGAATTTGGGAAGACAGCATGAGAAAACTCACCAGGCCTTGTGGAGAGAAACCCACCATGACTTACACTTTACCAAAATATGACAAGATTCAGACCCACGTAAAGATAAGTTTTGTTCAGTTCTGTCACCAGTGACCCAGAAGGGTTTTAAAACAATAATTGTTTCATGGTCACCATTACTGACACTTGTTTTTAATTCAGAATTTATTAATTAACAAACAGTTTATCAACTGTGACTCTGGGATCTGAACCAGTGTCCCCAGATGATTAAAACTGAATGTCTGGATTGCTAGTCTAGGTCAGTATATTATAGTCACATCCCTGTGATAAGACTGTCTTGACAATGAGGAAGTACCCACGGTTTTTACATGGCACTTCAAGCACCTTTCAGAATCCATTTATGATGCCTTTGCACAAAACAATTCTTCCCATGATCAAATATACTGTTACTCTCAACATCTAACGTATAAGGACTGAGGGGGCAATTTAGGTCTTCCAGCAGAAAGGTATCCCATTGAGAGGAAAATTTCAGAAAAAATGTAGACTGCCAGTAAGGGTAGTAGAGGCAGAAATCCCTATAACACTTAAGAAGTATTTAGATGTGCACTTGAAATGTTAAGGCCGAGTATGGCCGAGTGCTAGAAAATGGGATTAAAATACGTTGGTGCTTGTCTTTGACCGGCATAGAATCAATGAACCAAAGGGCCTTTTGTTGTAGATACCTGCGACTCATGACTGTGCAATGATGAATCCCTGAGATATCACCCAGGAGTGAGAACCAATCCCCAAAGGCAGCACCAGTAAACTGACTGCAAACTGCAATAGCACCTTGAATATCGGGAAGCATTCCAAGGTATTCACATTCAGATTGCCTATTAATAAGGTCACAAGACATTGGGTCAAAGAGGTAGTTTCTAAGGAGATCTTTAAAAAAGGGGATGATCATTTGGGTTGGGATTCTGACACAGAGAAGTTTAGAAAAGGGATTCCAGACTAAAGGGGCTAAGTAACTGAGAGCGCGACTACCAATTGTGGACAAGAGGAAGTACCTGATGGGACAAGATGCAAACTCCACAACTTACTTAAAAAGGTACAACACTGTAAACCCAATTTTCCATTTTATTTAATCATTTTAAAATTCAATTAGCTTAATGAGTAAAAGTAAACATTTACTGACACATGCGGCACTGAAAAAACTTATATGGTTTCATGTCCACTTAACAACATTGTCAATGCTTGTAGGTAAAAGTAGCAACTTTATAGACTGTTAAATAATTTATAGCCCTAAATGGCACTGCCCAAAGTTACTGCAGCAAGCATCCATTCTGGATAAAAGGGAGGTGCCAAACAAATCCAAAGCAGCACAATTTAACACTGCAATCTTAATTAGGCACTTTAGTTTAAAGAAAGGCACAACTCGCACACTGTAGCCAATGAAAACACACTTGAAAATGATAAATAGGAAAAGAGAAAACAATGGTATATAAATTATATGCCGTTCTCCTGCTTCATATTGCACAGTTGGTACATATGGCTGTATATATTCTTGCTGATTCGCAAATGAATAAAATGATTCAGCAGTGTTTCTCTGGCAGTCCTCTTATCTGTTCACCCAGCTGCGACTAGTACTGCCATAGGCGTTGTAGGGAAGAGGATAGACCGACGATGCATGGTTTGTCCAGTGGCGCTCCCCGAGTCTCAACTGCTGTTGCTTTTGCTGTTCATTGTACTGAGACAGCAGCTTTTCTACCTCCTGCTTGTCATTAAATCGATTTTCACCATATTCTGCTCGAAGCCATCTCCGATACTGAAAATAAACAAGCACATGTCAAAATTCTGTATTTTTTTCCCCTGATGCCACGAGGACACATTTCTGAGAAGTCACCAATGATCTCCAGAAAGGTAGAATTTCTCATCCCGAACCAAAAGCTATAGTTCAGCCTATATATAAAAAAATAACAAAACCATGTGCCATTGCTTCAGCTGCCCCATCAGCTGGGCACATTCCTGATGAAGGGCTTGTGCCCGAAACGTCAAATTTCCTATTCCTTGGATGCTGCCTGACCTGCTGTGCTTTAACCAGCAACGCATTTTCAACTGTGATCTCCAGCATCTGCAGACCTCATTTTTTACCCCATGTTGTAACATGCCCACATGAAAGTTGGCAATCATTAAATCGAAGCTGACATTCTCGTGTATTTCTGAGGAAGTGTTGCACTGCCATAAGTGCTGTTTATTTTTCTTTAAGATGTTAAACCAGAGCCACACTGCACCCTCAGGTGTGCATTTAAAAAGTCCCATGGCATTACTGTAAAGAATAGTAGGTGAGTTGAAAAGAAAGGAAGCTTTGCATTTATATAGCACTTTTCACCATCCCTGGAACATCTCAAGGAGTTTTACAGCAGTTTTGACATGTCATAACTGTTATAATACAGGAAAACACAAAAGGCCAGTGCAGATGCAGCAAATTGACACTAACAGAAATTTGACAATGACCAGATAATCTGCTTGATTGAGAGAAAAATCTTGGCGAGAACAGGGTGCAGAATTACCATGCCCTTCTTCAAAATAACACAATAGAAATTGTTTACAGCTTCCCAAGCAGAAGCTGGAGACTTGGTCTGATATGGCTGCAAAGGTATCACCTCCAGCATTGTAGCATGCCCTTAAGACTGCACTGAAGTGTCAACTCAATCTCTACACTCAAACCCTGGAGAGACCTGAACCCAAAACCTTGTGACTCAGAGATAAGTATGTTAGCAACTGAGGTAACACTAGAAATTTAAATTCTTCAACCAATATTATTAACATTATAAGGTATTATAGTTATTATCATGACATAGCTGCTGCATTTCATTCATTAGAATAATGGCTACATTTGAAAAGGACTTCATTGGTTGCAAAGTGTTTTGAGATGTTCGGAGGTTTTCAAAAGTGAGTTCCTTCTTTATTTTGTCTGTGGATACATTGCACTGATAAGTGGCAGCATATTAAAGTATTGTGACCTGTCAGAACTCTTGAGACTGTGAGTTTTTGATTGGTGTCAGCAGCTAGAGAATCCCCATGACCTGTAGCTATCTAAGGGCCACAAAGCAATGGTAGAGGCTTGAATATAAAATTTCTTGGGATAGCATGGTGGCTCAGTGGTTAGCACTGCTACCTCACAGCACCAGGGTGTCAGGTTTGATTCCAGCCTCAGGTGACTGTCTGTGTGGAGTTTGCACATTCTCCCCGTGTCTGCGTGGGTTTCCTCCAGGCGCTTGGGTTTCCTCCCACAATCCAAAGATGTGTGGGTCAGGTGAATTGGCCATGCTAAATTGCCCATAGTGTAAGGTGCATTAATCAGGGGTAAATGTAGAGGAATGGGTCTGGGTGGGTTACTCTTCAGAGGGTTGGTGTGGACTTGTTGGGTCGAAGAGCCTGTTCCTATACTGTAGGGAATCTCATCTAAAAGCTGTTGTTATTGGTCGACCTTGGATCTTGCACAGAGCCTCCCCAGGTAGTTCATTTTCCATCCTAAGCCATAAGTTGGGCCTTTATCTGAGTGACTGGCGACCATTATCTCACTGGTCCTACAAGAATGTCCTGCATCATGCATGTTGCTCCCAAGGGAGAAAGTGAGGACTGCAGATGCTAGAGATGTAATCTTCAAAAACCCCAGAATCATCTTAAGGTAATAATTGCTGAATAAAGACTTGTAGTTCTGTGTTAGATAAAAATATAGCCTATTCTAATTAACTAAGAATTCCTGATGAAGGGCTTATGCTCCAAATGTTATTCGCCTGCTCCTCAGATGCTGCCTGACCTGCTGTGTTTTTCTAGCACCACACTCTCGACAGTGCTCCAATGGACATACAGCCAGTCAAGTGACCTCTAAATTAATAATTAAGACCAATCCTGTCTTCATTCCATATCTACACTTTCAACAGGATCACAGCATAACCTTTGGAGCAGCAATTAATTTGACTTTGCTTCTCTCTTTCCCCTGGCACCAGGGGCCTCTGCTCTTTGTAGTTTTTATAAATGACTGGGATGAGGAGATTGAGGGGTGGGTTAGTAAATTTGCAGATGACACAAAGATTGGAAGCGTCGTCGATAATATAGAGGGTTACTGCAGACTGCAGCGTGACATAGACAGGATGCAGAGCTAGGCTGAGAAATGGCAAATGGAGATCAACCTGGATAAATGCGAAGTGATGCATTTTGGAAGGTCGAACTCGAATGCTGAATATAGGATTAAAGACAGGATTCTTGGCAGTGTGGAGGAACAGAGGAATCTGGGTGTGCAAGTATATCGATCCCTCAAAGTTGTCACCCAAGTGGATAGTGTTGTTAAGAAAGCATATGGTGTTTTGGCTTTCATTAACAGGGGGATCGAGTTTAAGAGCCACGAGGTTTTGCTCGCTCTACAAGTCCCTGGTAAGAGCACACTTGGAATATTGTGTCCAGTTCTGGTCGCTCTACTATAGGAAAGAGGTTTTGGAGAGGATGCAAAGAAGGTTTACCAGGATGCTGCCTGGACTGGAGGGCTTGCCTTATGAAGAAAGCTTGAATAAGCTCAGACTTTTCTCTCTGGAGAAAAGGAGGAAGAGAGGAGACCTGATCGAGGTATACAAGATCATGAGAGGAATAGATAGAGTCAATAGCCAGAGACTTTTCCCCAGGGCAGGATTGGCTGGTACGAAGAGTCATAGTTTAAAGATATTAGGAGGAAAATATAAAGGAAATGTAAAGGTAGGTTCTTTACGCAGAGAGTTGTTTTGGATGCATGTAATGTGTTGCCAGCTGTGGTGGTAGAAGTAGATTCTGCTGTACATGCACATGGATAGCAGTGAGTTGAAGGGTGCATAGATTGTTATTATATTTTACATTATGATTAAACCTCGGCACAACATCGTGGGCCAAAGGGCCTGTTCTATGCTGTACTTTTCTATGTTCTATGTAGTATCACCACCACCACTTTGGCTAAGATTAACCATCAGCATCAATCTTGGCATTTCTCTGGTCTGCATGCCACACGGGGAAACATGCTCATCACGTAGTTAATTAGGACAGGCTATATTTTTATCTTACACAGAACTACAAGTCTTTATTCGGCAATTATTGCCTTGTGATAACTCTGGGATTTTTGAAGATTACATCTTCCAAAGTTTTTAAAAATTAAAGCTCATGGTTTGTGGTGCATGAAGAAGTCAATTTAATGATATAATACATTTCACAAGGCTCTTTGGAAAGCAAGTTCCAATCCAGATCGCTATCTAACTTATGTGTTTTGTTCATTAGATGTGGGAAACACTGGTTAGGTCAAGATTTACAGCCCATCTCTAATTGCCCTTGAAAAGATGGCAATGAGCTGTCTTCTTGAGTCACTGCAATCCCCGGAGAGCACCCCACCTGCAAGTTCTCCTCCAAACCACACACCACATTGATTTGGCACTATGTCACTGGTCCTTCATTGTCACTGGATCAATATGGTGGATCTCTCTTCCTAACAATACTGTGGGTGTCCCCACTTCGGTAGCAGTATATGAGGAAGGCTCACTACTGGCTTCACAAGGGTACTTAGGAATGGGCAATAAGTGTTGAACTGGACAGTAATACCCACAACTCATGAAAAAAACTTTAAATCTATTTTTCCGCAAAACCCTCAAATCAACAGTATTTTTTACAATGTCCATATTAATGGCGTGTTTGACAACAATGTCAGTAGTCTTCACAACTGCTCACCAAGGCAAAAGCACTCTACAGGTCTCCGAATATGGTTGCTCATGTGCCAAGTTTCCATAATCAGACAGGTATGGAAGGGCTCACATCAAATGATCTGCAGCAGCTATACCATTCTCAACTTAAATCTGGCCATGTTTGAAGCACTTACTTTGCCTCAAGGATAAATCTTTAAAAACAAATCCACAGAGTGGAGGAGACATACTTGGGGAGAGAGAAAAAGCAGCAGAGGCCATCACTCACTGCAGACAAACTAGTACCGTCAGGCCACATCCTCTTTCTGTGAGAATTATGATTAAGGTAGACTATGGGGAAGCGTTCTGCAGTACCTCCCATGCAGCATCCATTCCTATATTAAATGCAAATCTATCTGCAAATCCACATGAAGCTGTGGTCTCTGCACATAACAAAGAAGCCTCTTGTATTAGTCGTAAAGTTAACTTCTACTAATCTGGACCAGTAGCTCCTTGCCCTACTCCCACTCTATAACTTCACTCTAACACTCTGGATTCATATTTTACTCATCATCTACTTCCTTTACAAAATCACATGACTTTCCTCATTCATCTCATGCTTCCTTCCTACTCTTCCTCCAACCTTTGAAAATATTCAGCAATCTAAACCAGACCCACTCCTGAATAAGTGAGCTCATCAGCATTGTAGTTTAAGTTATAGCCTACTGTTTGATCTTTTTGAGTTTATCAATTCATTAATTGACTGGGTGAATTTCCCAAAGAAGTAGAGTCTACCCAGACTACTCTATCTCTTTCTGTTTTAGCACCATTCATTGTATGTACATATTGCCTGTTTTCCCATCCTATATACGGTACTTTGTAACTGTCTGTATTTAATACCGTTTTCCACTTTGTCCAACTCAGTTGAATATTCTAAGTTGCCTCTTCTGATTTTAGACTCTCCTCTAGTTTGATTTTATCAGCAAACCTGACCAAAATGTTAGTGCTACTGCCTGCCTTTTTCTCTTAACAAAACATCTATATTGCACATAGCCACCATCTGATGAAGGGTTGCACTCAAAGTGGGATGTTGCTGGGAATGGAGGGTTTGAGTTACAAGCAGAGGCTGGATAGGCTGAGACTTTCTTCATTGGAGCATAAAATGTTGAGGGGTGACCTTACAAGGGTCATAAAATCACAAGGGGCGTGGATAGGGTGAATAGTAAGGGTCATTTCCCTATCATGAGGTGTTCAAAACTAAAGGGCATAATTTGAAAGTAAATGGAGACAGATTTCAAAAGGGCATGAGGGACAACATTTTTACACAGTGAGTGGTTCATGCGTGGGATGAACTGTCAGAGGATGTGGTTGATGCAGGTACAGTTACCATGTTTAAAAGTACATGAATGGGAAAGGTTTGGAGGGATTAGGCCAAAGACAGGCATGTGGGAATTGGTTTGCTTTGGGAATATGGTCAGCATGGATTAGTTGGACTGAAGGGTCTGTTTACATGCTGTATGGCTCTATGACCTTGAATTGAGTTTCTGACTCCAAGTCATTTCGTTAAGTAAGAAACAGAAGTGAGAACAATACCAAATCTCAGAGCAGCCCATTCGTCCAACATGATACAGTGGCTAAAGTGCAGTATTTTTCAAGCAGGATTCTTTGGGAAGACAAAGATTCTGTCAGCACGTCTGAATGATTCAGGTTATTCAGAAACTGTACCATTTTCTTTTCAACATTCATTGTGATCACATTTAATGAAAAATAATCAGTTAAAGTGTTTCCATTTTCATTCATTTGTTTGTGCCTAATTTTGTCTTGGTTTTTGTTTTCAAATATATGCAGCAGGAATGGAGAAAGAACAGAAGGTTGGGGCTCTAACAAAATTTCACAATACATTGTAGTGTTACTTTATCAAAAACAAAATATTGAAAACCGCTGGTCTAACAAGGATTCACTCGTATCTACCTTTTGATAAGTTTCTTGTCTATTCCATGGATTTACCCTGAAACTGCGCTGCCTTCCTTTAGCATTTCATCAAATATTCTGTTGGGCTCCTAGTTCCTTAAAGTGAAGGGGTTTGGTTAAGCAGAATTTTCCCCTTCTGTATCCACGTTGCTATTGGTTTAATTCAGTTATTATTGCACAGTTACTCTTTAAACGTGCCCCTCAATCGATTCCACTGATGTCTCTGTGGTTCCCCATTTCCCTTTATTTGACTATGTGACAAAGTCCAAAGACTTCATCACAGAAAAGGACTTGACTTTTGTTTAAAAACTGAGCCAAAAGATAATGGTTGAAATGGAAATCTTTTTCTCAAAGCATTTATTTCATCAGAGAAAGATGGAACAGCATAAATAAACTGTCTTAGCTATATATTCTTGCAAAACTAGAAATGGAGCCATTTTCAATACAGAGGTATGGAGCTTTATGTTAAGGCAATTGAAAAATTAAATTGATCTGGCGATAGCTTGTGTATCTCTTGCTCCTTGTCCAATTTTTTTCCCCTGGATTCAGTCTGAGGAAAGATTTGTTTTCACAGAATCATGGAATCCCCGCAATGTGGAAGCAAGCCTTTCAGCCCATCGAGTCCACAGCATCCCTCCAAAGAGCAACCCACCCTCCTGCCCTATCCCTGTAACCCTGCATTTCCCATGGCTAATCCATCCAGCCTGCACATCCCTGGTCACTATGGGCAATTTTGCATGGCCAGTCTACACAACCTGAACATCTTTGGACTGTGGGAGGAAACGGAGCACCCAGAGGAACCCATGCAGACACAGAGAGAATGTCCAAACTCCACATAGACAGTGGCCTGAGGCTGGTATCGAACCCGGGTCCCTGGTGCTGTGAGGCTGCAGTGTTAGCCACTGAGCGAATATGGAGAAACTGAGTACTGCAGATGCTGGATATCAGAGTCGAGAGTGTGGTGCTGGAAAAGCACAGCAGGTCAGGCAGCATCTGAGGAGCAGGAGAATCGACATTTCGGGCAGGGGCCCTTCATCAGGAATCTGATGTTTCCTGATGAAGGGCTTTTTCCCAAAACGTCGATTTTCCTGCTCCTCAGATGCTGCCTGAGCTGCTGTGCTTTTCCAGCACCACACTCTTGACATTGAGCGAATATGTCAGGCCGTTACTGAGCATTGTTGGATTGTCACTTTGACTATCAGTTCTTGCCATTGGTTACAAGGAGGGAACAAGGTAATGGGTTAAATTTGCCCAGGGGCCAAATACATAGCAAAAGAGATTCTATTTGTGACTACAGTGAACACCATGTGGAGAGGGATTGCTGCTCTACTGAATACAAATGCAAACAACACTCCTGGATACCAGGAAATTTAAGTTTTGAGGAAAGATGAAAGAAAGAGGTCTAGCTTTCTTTGGAAAAGAGGAAGCTGTGAGGTTACCTAAGAAAATTCTTAAGATTATAAAAAGAAAACATAACGTTGACTCAGGGAAATATCAATGCCACGAGGTATTCCAGAAAGAAAATACAATAAAAGGACATCGTATCACTTTCTAATAAGCTGATATAGTTAGTCCTACAGGGATTTCTTTCAATTATGGATCAGCATCAAATATGCTTTTAAAGAAATGTTCTGCAGTTCTGAATGAATCTTGGTTTAGCAAGGCTGAACTTGCAATGCAGCATTTAACATGTAATGGTATAGTGGCCTCAGTAGACCCTTACTTCCTAATGTAAAATCACACAACGGTATTTCCAATGGAATTCCCCTCTGCTAATGTTTGGCTCGATGTCGCATTGTGAGTGATAAATGGTTTAACTTGATGTAACATTGATGAATGCATTCGGACTCTCTCTCATACATATGCTGCTTAAGTTGATAAGCAATAACAGACTGTGAAGCCCCATGAAAAAAATCATTTGCCAGTTTTTTTTTTAAATTGCACCCAGGAATAACATCAACCCCATCGGAAGGTATCATTGCATCATTTCAGAGTTAAATCATCAAATCAACATCCGGAAATATTTTTGAGGGGGATTTTGGGCTCGGAATGGCTCAACAAGAGCTATTGCAGGAGAACATATGTTCCAAGATAAAATTGGACAAATAGCTTAAAGAACTTTAGATACAACCATCCGGACAGCAGAGAGGTAAATAAGGTGGGCCAGCAAATCATAAGACCATATGATATAAGAGCAGAATTAGGCCATTCGGCCCATCAAGTCTGCTCCTCCATTCGATCATGGCTGGTATGTTTCTCAACTCCATTCTCCTGCCTTCTCCCCAAAACCCTTGAATGTCTTAATAGTCAAGAACCTATCTATCTCTGTCTTAAATACACTCAATGATTTGGCCTCCACAACCCTCCACAGCAATGAGTTCCATTGAGTGTAGCATCGTTGCACAAGAAGATTATCTGTTTCTTGTATTAGACTAATTCCCTGTCTATTGACTGTAAATGAAGGGGAGAAGGGGATATTAATCAGGGTGACATTTATCTTCCTTCTCTCCAAAGCAAAATGAGTATCATAACTACCAATATCACATTAAGGAGCATGCCCAAAACTGTGGGAATAATGTAAGGGACATAAAGCTCACAATAATGTATGTAAGGTCAGTACATTTTTTCTGGGTTGAAATTAATAATAGGAGGCATGGAGAGACAGTGATAGATATGCGTGGTTAAGGTGGAATATCTGGATGGAAGGTGCAGATTCTAAGAGAGAGAGAGAAAGAGAAAGAAAGTGTGTGTGTGTGTGTGCGTCTGTGTCTGTCTGTGTGTGTCTGTGTCTGTGTCTGTGTTTGTTTGTGTGTGTGTGTGTGTGTGTGTGTGTGCGCGCGCATTCGTTCTTTGTGATGGAGGAGGAGGAATCTTGAAGATTTCCTGACCCCCTCATCTGCACCAGACCTCATCCCTTTGTACATCTTGATAATGACTTTGCAAGAATAAGTTTGCTGTTAAGACACAGCTTTGAATAACCTATACCTTGTGGCCTGAAAACAATTCAGCAGCAGAAGTTGCTTCAGCTACTGCCACATCATTCGGAGAAATGTTATGGGTAAGTCACATCAACTTACACCTTACAAATTAGATTAGATTACTTACAGTTTGGAAACAGGCCCTTCGGCCCAACGAGTCCACACCGACCCGCCGAAGCGCAACCCACCCATACCCCTCCATTTACCCCTTCCCCCACGGGCAATTTAGCATGGCCAATTCACCTGATTGTGGGAGGAAACCGGAGCACCCGGAGGAAACCCACGCAAACACGGGGAGAACGTGCAAACTCCACACAGTCAGTTGCCTGAGGCGGAAATTGAACCCAGGTCTCTGGCGCTGTGAGGCAGCAGTGCTAACCATTATGCCACCGTGCCGCCCTAAATGATCACTCTGCCCCCAAACATTAGGGGGCAACTCAGTTTCCAACCATAGGGTGCCCACTTGCAAAACTGGCTGAAGCAGCACGATTAAAACAGATCTGAATCTCAAACATGGGGTGGAAAGTCAGGTTTGAGCACTGGTAACTTTTGGAGTCATTTGCCAGGTGTTTTGACTGGGGTTTTGGCAGCAGATAAAAATACAGAGGCTTGCTTTGATTCTTGAGTTGCTAAATTTGTTCAAAATTGATTCTATCTCAGCCATCCCGTTAGCTGAAGGACTATCAGGAAAGATGGGAGTGCCACTCAATCAGCCACAGTGATGGCCATAAAGGCAGCATCTGTATGGACGATCTTCCCCAAGAAAATGGTGATGGAGCCAATAGCCAAAGGGGGTTTACATAGAACTTCCGAAACAGAATGTTGGTCCTCGATATGTGGCAAGGGAAGAACGTGTGAGGGTGCTGTGCCTCGGCAGGTCAGCTGTCACTCACCTCAGTCACATTATGCAATATGATCGGAGCCATATCGTTGTGCACACACTGCATTCTCTGTGACTCTGAATATCGTAGTGAGTGACTCTCAATCTCTGTCAGAGGCTTACTCCACAATATAACAGGTGACATCAGCAACATCAATCAGTTCACAGTCCCTGCACAGCCTTCAGGTGGGTGAATGATGCTGAACATTGTACAATCATCACTAATACCTCCACTTCCGACCTTATGAAGAAATGAGGATCATTGATCACGGTTGGGCCAAGGAGACTACCCTGAGGAACCCCTGCAAAGATATCCTGGAGCTGAGGTGACTGATGTCCAACAACCACAACCACATTGTTATGGTGCCAGCTTTAAATTCAACCAATAGAGAGTTTCCCCCCCCGATTCCCATTTGTTCTAATTTTGCTTGACCCCTTCATTCAGTTGAATGTAGCCTTGATATCAAGGACAGTGACTCTCACACCCCTCAGGACTTCAGTTTTTAGATCCATGTTTGAACCAAAGCTGTAAGTGAGCAGGTTGTCGCTGAGCAAGGGCTGCTTGTTGATGACCTCTTCCACCACTTTACTGATGATCGGTTGTGGACTGACAGGGGCCTAATTGGCTGGGTTGGGCTTTTCCTGTTTTTTGTCTATGGCACATGTCTTAACGATTTTCTGCATTGTTGGGTAGACGCCAGTGCTGTAACTGTACTGGAACATCTTGGCACAAGTCCTCAGTACTATTGTCGGAGTATTGTCAGAGCTTTAGCTGTTGAAGGTTCCAGAGCGTTCAGCTGTTTCTTGAAATCTTGAGAATTGAGTTGGAGAAGACTGATGTCTGCGATGCTTGGGACCACTGAAGGAGATTGGGATGGATCATCCACTCAGGACTTCTGGCTAAATTGTTGTGAATGCTTTCGCCTTATGCTTTGTACTTACGTGATGGGTTCATCCATCATTGAGGGTGGAGATGTTTATGGACCCTCCTCTTCAGTGAGTTAATTGTCCACCACCATTCCCAACTGGATATGGCAAGAATGTGGAGCTTAGCTCTGATCCATTGGTTGTGAAATTGATCAGCCCTGACTATCGCTTGCTGCTTATGTTATGTAGCAGTCAAGTTGCACTGCTTTCTAGCTTCACCAGCTCGACATTTCATTTCTGGGTATGCCTGGTGCTGCTCCTGCCATGCTCTCCTGCACTCTTCATTGAAATAAGGTTGATCCCCTGGCTTGATAGTTACAGTAGAGTAGGGGGATATACCGAGCTGTGTGGTTGCAGATTGTGTTGCAGTACAATTCTTCTGCTGCTGCAGCTAGCCCACGGTACCTTGTGGATGCCTAGTCGAGTTGCTAAATTTATCCAAAATCTATTTGATTTAGTGCAGTGGCAGTGCCACACAACACAATTACTTCACTTTCTCATTCTTCTTTCCTTGGGTGCCATCCTGAATTTGGGACATGGTCCTTTATCTAGGTTTCCTATTGTTATATTGTATTTTTATGAGCTGCTAACAGATTGGGAGCAGTTGAGTATAGCAGTGAAATGAAAGTAGCCAGCAACCACAGAGGCAAATACCTCAATCATCTTTGTTTTAGAATCAATTATCCCCAACATGACAACTGGGCTTTATATCCACAAGGATTGTACGGCGATTAATCTTACTGATGCTGTCAAGGACGGGTGCATCTGCAACAGCCTCATTGGTGGAGATGAAGTGAAGTATGTTTCTCCTTCTCGTTGCCTGCTGTGAAGCCAGTCCAGGTAAAAACAAGGACTGCAGATGCTGGAAACCAGATTCTAGGTTAGAGTGGTGCTGGAAAAGCACAGCAGTTCAGGCAGCATCCAAGGAGCAGGAAAATCGACATTTTGGGCAAAAGCCCTTCATCAGGAATGGAGTCTACCAATGATGTCCTTTCAGACTCAACCACTCAGTAATGGTGCTGCCAAGCCATTCTTGATGACGGATATTGATTACATTCTACACCACGGGAACTCTCAGTGCTTCGTCCAAGTGCTGTTCAACACAAAGGAATAATGATACATCAGCTGAGAGGGTGGGAGAGCTCATGTATTTTATTATCTGTGTCAAAATTGGAGTATTCATAAATACAGTAATATTTTACTTTTACTTGGCATTGGTCTCCATGGTATTTCAGCTGACCTATTTAACATTTTTTCTTTCTTTTGCAAAATTAAATGAGTCTCTTTTAGTACAGTTAGTCCTCCCATTTAGATAAACCATAAACCACTTGTAACTCCTTCACTAAAACAGGAACTGGCTTGAATCACTGTTTTATAATACTGTACGTTGCTTCCAACAAAGTCACTCTCGAGAATCTGTACTGCGCCACTTGACCCATTTTTGCTCTTTCTCAATGCAGACTGTTATGAATCCTCTGGCTGTAATAAACAGCTTCTTCTTATCTGAGGGAGGTATTTTTGCATTAGGACATTTCTGACAGCAGTAGTATTTGAACAAGTAGCTTATATAAATGTGCTTACAAATGCATTAAGATTTCAACTAAAGCACGCACCAGAAGAAAAATACTTTCTAAATACACAAACCTTAGCCAATAAACTGTAAGAATTGCTTATTACTTTTCACAATTTTTATTATTAAAATATTTCGCTACCTATTTTCTCACACCATCAGCCCAGTGCAGGGACACGAGTGACCATCAGCCCAGAGTGGGGACACTAGTGACCATTAGCCCAGAGCGGGGTCACTAGTGACCATCAGCCCAGATTGGAAGCACTAGTGACCATCAGCCTGGTGCGGGGACACTTTTGTGACCATCAGCCCAGAGTGGGGTCACTAGTGACCATTAGCCCAGAGTGAGGACACTAGTGACCATTAGCCCTGAGCGGGGGACACTAGTGACCATCAGCCCATTGCGGGGACACTAGTGACCATCAGCCCAGAGTGGGGACACTAGTGACCATCAGCCCAGATTGGGGACACCGAGTGATCATCAATCCGGTGCAGGGACACTACTGACCATCACCCCAGAGTGGGGACATGAGTGATCATCAGTCCGGTGCAGGGACACTACTGACCATTAGCCCAGAGTGGGGACACGAGTGACCATCAGCCAAGACTGGGGACACCAGTTGCCAGTGTCCCACTGCAGAGTGTAGTGACAGCCAGTGGTCAGAACATGTGAGGATCCCCTGCTTTGGCCTGCTGCAGATAGTCTTTCAAGAGAGACTGTGATGTTTGCCTTTTTAACTTTGTTTTCTCTGATCTATGGTTACACTGTGTAATGTAACTCTTCTTTCATTTCTCTATTCTGGAACAAAGGATTGTACCCAGGTAACTTTGTACCTAAGATGGCACTGTAACTGGTAACTTATAAACATTTCACTGTACTCTTTGAGTTCATGTGACAATAAAGCTACGTCATTTATTCAGGTCCTAAGTATGAATCATTTTGTAACCTGTGTGCCATTTTGCTGACGACATATTGCCCTCCAACCGTCTCAATGGAGTTGGACTCTGTGGAGCCGAAACTCATCAAGACCAATCCAGCCAGGAGTTTTTCCTCCTCCAACCTGATTTACCCAGCGAGGTAAATCTCAATGTACAGACCAACTGTGCTCTCTTATAGTCATGTGCTGAGATCTGCCGAGATTCTGGAGCTCTGTCCATCCAACGGGACCTGCAGCATCATGCACACACGTACACTCCTCACACCAAGCTCATACCTAGAGATGGTCAATGAGGTGGCTGCCTCTCAGAAGATTGCACTTTGTTGGTTTGTGGGGTGGGGGGTGGGATCCTAACTCAAACCTGATCTCAGCATCCTGAAAGCCCTGGGAACATCTGATCCGGAGACAGTGCCACAAAATATTTAATGATGTCAAATGAATGTTCCAGATCTGTGAAAACAAACAATGTATCTGTGGGTGCAGAGTAGCTAAGCAAACTGCAACTTTTTAAGATTCCTGAACAGATACAGCATTGTGAATTGGCAAGTGAATTCATTAGCTCAGTTCCAAATTAGTAAGCAGGTGACATAATCTCCAGATTACTTGGAATACATGATAGACTGGCTTGATCTTTCTTACAGAGGAATTCCAAATGTATTCCTTTATATATGTTCATTGACTTGGTTAGTTCCAATGTTGGCCTAACAATCCTGGCAAGAGTGTATTAAGCTGCAATATTTGGGCTAGAATTCACAGTCTCTCCCACTGGGTGAGCCCATCAAATACATGCCTACTGCCTACCTGCCCACCCCTGCTCCAGCCACAAGGGGAATCGGGTAATCTATCTGCCTGTACCCAATTAAGCTCCTTGAGTGGCTAATTAAAGCCCACTTCAAGTCAATCTGAGGCCAAATTACAGGTCAAAGGAAAGCAGCCCAGGGTAGTCCAGTCAGTACGCGGGGCGACTGGGAACTGGGTGGTTGACGACCAGCATGCAGGAAAGCAGGCCTGCAGAGGGTTGGTCAGTACGCAGGGTGGCCAGAGACCAGAAGGCTGACGACTGTCCTGTAGGAAGGCTAGCCAAGGACGGTCTGATCAGTATGTTGCACGGGCAGGTGTCCGGTGTCTTTTATAGCTTCATTGGGTCTGTACTCTATGCACTGTTTCTGATTTGATTGCACTGTCTTGTCTGTGTTTGTTACTGTTATCTTTGTGATGAATGGAAGTCGGATTTGAGGTTTGTCCTCATCTCCCTGAAAACTGTGGGGTTTGGGGTTTGGCTTTGCTGCCTTTTCCCCTGTGCATAGTGTTTTTTTTGTGAACTGCTGCTTTCTGTTAATTAGGTAAAAACAATGGCAATTCCTCCCCCTCCGCTGTATCTGCTCCCAGGAGGACCAGTTCCACCACAGAACACACCAGATGGCCTCCTTCTTTAGAGACCCCAATTTCCCTTCCCACGTGGTTAAAGATGCCCTCCAACGCATCTCATCCACATCCCGCACCTCTGCCCTCAGACCCCACGCCTCTAACCGTAACAAGGACTGAATGCCCCTGGTGCTCACCTTCCACCCTACCAACCTTCGCATAAACCAAATCATCCGCCGACATTTCTGCCACCTCCAAACGGACCCCACCATCAGGGATATTTTTCCCTCCACACCCCTTTCTGCCTTCCGCAAAGACCGTTCCCTCTGTGATTACCTGGTCAGGTCCACGCCCCCCTACAACCCATCCTCCCATCCTGGCACTTTCCCCTGCCACCGCAGGAATTGCAAAACCTGCGTCCACACCTCCTCCCTCATCTCTATCCAAGGCCCTAAAGGAGCCTTCCACATCCATCAAAGTTTCACCTGCACATCCACCAATATCATTTAATGTATCCGTTGCTCCAGATGTGGTCTCCTCTACATTGGGGAGACTGGACACCTCCTTGCAGAGCACTTTGGGAACATCTCTGAGACACCCGCACCAATCAACCACACTGCCCTGTGGCCCAACATTTCAACTCCACTTCCCACTCTGCCGAGGACATGGAGGTCCTGGGCCTCCTTCATCGCCGCTCCCTCACCACCCGACGCCTGGAGGAAGAACGCCTCATCTTCCGCCTCAGAACACTTCAACCCCAGGGCATCAATGTGGATTTCAACAGTTTCCTCATTTCCCATTCCCCACCTTACCCCAGTTCCAAACTTCCAGCTCAGCACTGTCCCCATGACTTGTCCTACCTGCTTATCTTCTTTTCCAACTATCTGCTCCACCCTCCTTCCCCCCCCCCCGACCTATCACCTTCATCCCCTCCCCCACTCACCTATTGTACTCTATGCAACTTTCTCCCCACCCGCCATCCTCCTCTCATTTATCTCTCCACCCTTCAGGCACTCTGCCTGTATTCCTGATGAAGGGCTTTTGCCTGAAACGTCGATTTTCCTGCTCCTCGGATGCTGCCTGAACTGCTGTGCTTTTCCAGCACCTCTAATCCAGAATCTGGTTTCTGTTTATTGTCAACTGTATTTTGTACTGCTTAATAAAATTTTTTAAGAAGTCAATCTGCTGCTGCCAGGATTACCTAGTGATGTCTTGTTTAAGGAAAGATATCATTCCATTGGAGGCAGTTCAGGGAAGGTTCACTGGGATAATCTGGAGGGATTGTCTTATGTGCAACATTGAACAGATTGGGACTCTACATTTGCTGATCTCATTGCAACATATCGGATTCTCAAGGGGCTTGACAGAGTAAGTGCTGAGAGAATGTTTCCACTCAGGGGAGAGTCCAGGACCAGAGGGCACAGTCTCAGAATAAAGGCATCAATTTAAGACTGAGATGAGAAGGAGTTTCTTCTTTCAGAAGGTTGTGAGTCTTTAGAACTCTTTGCCACAGAGAGCTGTGGGGGCAGAACTCCTGCGTGTATTTAAGGCTAAGATAGATGGTTTCTTGCTCAATAGGAAAATCAAGGGGTATGGGGAAAGGGCAGAAAGGTGGACGTGATGAATGTGATCAGCCATGACCCAACTGAATGCACAGCAGGCTCAAGGGGCCAAAAGGCCAACTCCTCTTCCTGTTTGTTATGATCTCACGGACAGGAAAGACCGTGCTACAGTCCAACCAGATAGTATTCCCTGCAAAGGCTGGTAAGTGGTAAAGAGTTGTGGATCCTCCTTAACAGGAGGTTCCCCATTCCAGGTCCCTCTCTACCCTGGCCTAGTAACAATGGTGACAAAAACCTTTCGGTGGAAGAAATTCAGGAAAAATATTCAAAGAAATTACCTGCTATTTTCATTTTAATATATACAAGAGGAGGTTAAAGGGAGCATTTCAATGACTCCCTGAAGGCTTCTCTTAAGAAAAGCTAAATGGATGTCAACGCACAGGAGTCCCTGAGAAGAAATCAAGTTGAAGGAAACTCCTGTCCGAAGGGATGCAATTCTTTGAGGCTACCATTAAAAACAAGAAGATTGGAAAAGGACTCAGAAAAAGGAATGCCAACCATCTCGAGATCAATGGCTATTTTCATCTCCCAGAAACACCTGCCAAACATGTAATTGGGGATGTGGCTCTAGGGTCAGGCTCATCAGCTATACAAGGACCCACGGAACCCAAGACCAGTGACATGGAATCTCTTGGGTGGAGGGCAATCATACTCAATAGTGAGTGATTGCCGATGATGTGCTCCTTAAAGGAATGCCTCTGACTTTGCCAGTCTGACACAGCACGAAAGTGTAGTGTCATGGACATATCTCAAATCTTTGATCTAAGTAGGCAGCACAATAAATGTAAAGATAGAACACAGTCAAAAACAAAGATAGAGCAACCACAGCTTTAGAAAATCGGAAAATTAATCTATGATCCCTGGTTTGAAAAGTCTATATAAAAACGTACAGAGTTCTGAAATCACCCCATCTGAGTTTTAAATTGTGGGAACCTTCACAAATAATATCACATCAGAGGTGGACCCTTCTGCACGTAAACGTGATGTACTCCACGATGGTGGAGCAGATTCATAGAACATACAACATAGAACAATATAGCACAGTACAGGCCTTTCGACCCTTGATGTTGTGCCAGCCTTTTTATCCTCCTGTAAGATCAATCTAACCTACATCCCCTTTATTTTACCATCTTCCATGTGCCTATCAAAGAGTCACTTAAATGTCCCTAATGTATCTGAACTACTACCATCGCTGGCAGTGCATTCCACATACACTCCCCACTCTCTGTGTAAAAAACCTACCTCTGACATCTCCCATAAACCTTCCTCCAATCATCTTCAAATTATGCCCCCTTGTCATAGCCATTTCTGCCCTGGGGAAAATTCACTGGCTATCCACTCTATCTATGAGCCAAATGGCCTAATTCTGCTCTTATAACTGATATCTTATTATGGGGTATGTTTCCTACTGGTCGCATTGGTGCTGTAGACAGATCACTATTATAGAAATTGTATGGTGTCCATTTCTTTTGACTAGTTTTAAGCCAGGGTGGAAATTGGAAATCCACTCCCATTTCTACATAGAACAGGAGCATCTCCATGCTAAAGAAAATGTCTGAATGATTGCAACGAAATTTGTTTCAGGATAAGATATCTGAGATCAGGATGGAAATACTTGTGGGGAGCTTTGACACTTTGGGGTCTTTTCCAAATTTCTCACTCGATATTATTTCAGCTCTCAGATCATTTATATGGTAAGACTGAGCACCATCCACCTTCAAGACTGGCTATGGCTGCAGTTCTAAGCACTAAGCTAATACTTACTTTCAATATATTCTTTGCTTTAACATTTCTTACCACTATTCCCTGAAAATTCAGTAGCTTCTTGAACAAGAATGTCAGACTAATTCTTCAACTCGGCTCTTTGATTTGAAGACAGAGCAACCCCATTTTATGTTCTAGAAAAAGGAGTTGCTAGACATTTCAGGAATCCATGACTCAGACTCATAAAGTCCTGTGCAAATAATACTAAATCATTGTTTAAATCTGAATTAATGTTCTCTGTTCCAATGGAAACAGAATCTGAACTTGAGTAGTTTTCTTTTTGAGAAATCTGTTTATGATTGCCATGGGACTTGACATTAAGAAAATTGCTACATTGAAAGTAGTCAAAAGTATTTGAAATTGTAAAAAAGACAGTTGTTCATTCAGTTCTGACAGGTGGAATTTCAACCTCCTACAGCCAATTAATCCCACATTAATTTCCGGGATGTAATCCACTCTCACATGGTGAGGTAGTTATAAAATTCTTTTCACTACAAAATGAAGGCAGAGACCAGTTCACTGTCTGTTTTACAATCAGGTTTCTCTATATTCTGTAGATACAGAACAGAAAAAAAGTATATATACTTGCTCTATTGGTCTATTTGAAATAAGCAGGAATTCCCATAAACATTAACTGAATGCTGCAAACTCAAATTAGTTGAACCCATTGCAATGGCACATTTAAATTAAATCTACAGAATAGACTTTACACATTACAGCAGATAATTCTATGATGAAAGCAATTACATGTGGAAAATGAAAAAGATCCATTAATCAATTGCAGCTACTGCAACAATGTTCGGTGTTTATGAGTGAAAAAAAATCAGGTGTTGGGATGAATTAAAAGATTAATACTGAGCCAAAAAAATAGAGGTAACCTTACTACATGAGACATCTTTCATGAAACTAAATTTCAGAGCTCTGTGTAGAGTCCCAGTATGAAAAGAATATTAGAATCATTGAATATACACATCAGAAAGCAACCAGACTGAACAATGAGGTGTAGGAATTGACTATGAAGAAGGAATAATGCAAATTGATCTGTTCACAGCAGGAAGGGGAAGGTTGAAAGGTGATTTGATTATCATTTTTAGGATTGCAGAATGACTGGATAACGTTATCCATGAAAAATTATTCATCTTGTTCAGCATACACAGCCTGCACTTGAAGTAAGGGTATATTCAAAACAAATCTACAAGAATTCCATTGTACACAGGAAGATGGAATGGCCATGGTTCTGCTTGCCCTGACCACACTCTATAGCTCCACCTCCTGTCAAATGGACAGTGTGGCTGATGGGCACGAGAGAACACGCTTGGCATAAGGTGGTAGGTGAGGATAATTGGCAATAGTCCCTGGCAATCAGCAAGTGGGGGAAGACTTGTGATCTGGCATCAGGACAGGGATCCTCAACTGGTAATTGAGAGCTGCGGGTGGGTGGGGTGCAGGGTGGGGGCATTCAAGTTCAAGCGGCTGGAGAGTGGGGAATGGTGAAGGCCCATGGTTTCATTAACAGGCTTCCAGCTCTCCTGGGCCAACAGTGGGCGTGGAAGGGGCAGCTTGCCTTGCAGATGCAGCAGCTCCCTCCTCCATACACTGCCAAGATTCGCAGCCCTCAGTGAACACAAATGGAGTTCAAAACTGACAGCCAGTTAAATTGTTGGAGCCTGGATTCGAACACCAACCAGCATCTTATCTCTGAAGAGTGCAACATTTAGATGCTCTGATTCTGCTAAGCATTCAGAGTCTGTTGGAGCAGCTTCTGCAATGTTTACTTTTCAAACACCTTCTCCCTCTTGCCATTGAGTGGTTAACATCAAATCCACTGTTTCAGTGAAGGCGTTGTCCATCTATAGAGCTGATCACTTTGGGCAAAGATAGAGGCTGCTATTGTTGACTCATTTAAACATAATTCAAATAGATTTCATTCAGAAAGTGCCATTTTGGGAGATATTATGTGACTAATTTGAGGCATTATGTATTAATTATAATGAGTTTGCAAATATAAAGATCAATTTTGATTTGATTTTGATGTGGTTTCCCAAATTTCCCTCACCACTGAGATTTCTTGTCCATAATTTCTGCGTCTGTTATAAATTAATATTGATGGAGTTACTTTTTCTTTATTTGTTCATGGATGTAGCCTTTGCTGGCTAGGCTGGCATTTGTCAGCCATGAGAAGGTGGTGACGAGATGCTTTCTTGAACTGCAGCAGTCTGTGTGGAGGTAGGTATGCCCGTGATGTTGTTCCAGGATTATGACCAAGCAACATTGAGGGAACTATGATGTCATTCTCATTAATGATTGGGCTTGATTTTGTTGGGGGTGGGAGGATTGCAGGTGCTGGAGCTCCCATGCATCTGCTCTCTGTGTCCTCCTAGGTGGCAGAAATAGTGGGCCTGGAAGATGCTGTAGAAGAAGCATTATTTTTATGCAATTCACTTTTTAGATGCACAAATGGAGGAAAAGAATGCTAAAAGTAATGTTTGTGGTGCCAGTAAAGTGGGCTACATTGTCCTGGATGGTGTCAAGCTTTTTGATTGTGGTTGGAGCTACACCCCAGGAAGTGGAGGGTATTCCATCCCACTCCTGACTTATACCTTGTAGATGGTGGACAGGCTTTAGGAAATAAAGAGGTGAGTTATTCGCTGCAGGATTCCTAACCTCTGAGCTACTCTTGTAACCACAGTATTTATAAACAAGACAGAAATTGCTGGAGAAGCTCAAGAGGTCTGATGGCATCTGTGGAAAGAAAGCAGAGTTAACGTTTTGGGTTCACTCAACCTTCTTCAGAATACAATACATACACATATAGCAAGTCCAGTTCAGTTTCTGGCCAATGGTAACACACGGTTTGTTGATAGTGGGAGATTAAGTGATGGTAATAACATTGAGTGTCAAGAGCAATGGTTAGATTCTCTCTTGTTGAAGATGGCACTTGTGTGACATGAGTGTGGATTAGTCAGCAAGTGCGTTATCACTGCCATACAACAGTTAGGATGGTAGGTTAACAACATTGAATTTGTTCTTCTTTCGTCTAGCAGTTCCAATGTTCCCACAGAAATATTATTAAAGATAAGACTTTGGATTGTTTGTTGTACAATGACTTTGTAAAACATATCAGTAAAGCAATTAATATGGCCCTGTGACAGATCCTGGATAATGGAGTTTGGTTTGTATCCTCTGCATTGTAGATCACTTCTTCCAAAAAGGTTACTTAAATAGCTTATTTAATTGTCTTTGTACTAAATATTTACAAAGCACTCTGGTGTTACTCTACAGATCCCCTTGGGAACAACGTATTTACTTCCTCTTTTTAAGGGCTGTGGTCCCACAATACTTCCTTGTAGCTATCCTTAATCTCAGTTTCAGTCAAGACATAAAAGTTCAAGAGCTAAAAATTCATCCACACCATTTTTTGTTGGGCGTGGGAATCTCAATTCCCAACCTGCCCATGTCTCCTGAATTGGAGCTAAGTAAATTCTGTCCTATCATCATTGGACAAGTACATGGATGGGGTAGGTATGGAGGGATATGGGCGAGGACTGCAGATGCTGGAGATCAGAGTCAAGATTAGAGTGGTGCTGGAAAAGCACAGCAGGTCAGGCAGCTTGCGAGGAGCAGGAAAATCAATGTTTCGGGCAGGAGCCCCTCATGAGGAAATCTAGTGCTTGTAGATGGTGGACAGGCTTTAAGAAATCAAGAGGTGAGTTACTCACTGCAGGATTCCTAACCTCTGAGCTACTCTTGTAACCACAGTATGGATATGGACCAAATGCAGGCAAACGGAACTAGTTTCATTGTGAAAACTGGGCAGTATGTTCATGTTGAGCCGAAGGGCTGGTTCCATGCTGGAAACCTCTTTGAATCTATCTCCCTGATCATAACGTAAAGCTAAGCATCTGTCACACTGTGGATTGGCCCAGTGCTCAGCAGTAGTGTGTGCACAGCACACAATGAGCCAGCGTTGTTCTTAAAGGGGTAGTCTGTACCTTTAACAAGGAAGCTACACTGAATTACCCAGGGTATCGCTGAATACTATTGCAGCAAAGGGACTGAGAGGGTTCTGGGTGCCCATCTGCAGTGTTAGGAGTCTGTTAGGATTGAGGTAACAAGAGGGGAGATGAGAGAGGTCTCATGACTTGTGTTGCCAACTGCTAAAGTCTCCCCACTATCCATTTGGAGTCCAGTAGAATGTTGAGATCAGTGCACGGCAAGTCATTGAGCATGAGTGGGCTGTAACAAAGCCAAGATAAAGCAGAATGTGCCAGGAATACTGGGGCACCCCCTGATTGGTCATGATACAGGGGGTTCAGATGAGGATGCCGATATAGCAGCAGTCAGTTTAGGTAAAAATTTAAACCAACTAACTGTTGTGATCAGGAACCCACTGCAGGAAAGGATGATGGAAACAAATTCAATATTAATGTTTAAAATTTAATTCGTAAATACTTGTAAAGAAAAAGAAGGAATGGTAAAAGAGTGAGAGAGTGTAACTCATTAGAAAGCACTTGCAAAGGTTCGAGATAGGCATGCTGGGCCAAATAAGCGGAGGTGGGCACTGCAGATGCTGGAGATTACAGCCCAGATTAGAGTGGTGCTGGAAAAGCACAGCAGGTCAGGCAGCATCCAAGGAGCAAGAAAATCGACGTTTCGGGCAAAAGCCCTTCATCAGGAATGCTGGGCCAATTGACCTTCCTCTGAGTCATATCATCGTATGATTCCCTATGAAGTCATGAAAATACCACCAGGAGGAAAAGCTATCACATCTTTTGGACAGTAAGCAACCTGGCTCAGTGGTTAGCACTGCTGCCTCACAGCGCCAGAGACCCGGGTTCATTTCCCGCCTCAGGCAACTTTCTATATGGAGTTTGCACATTCTCTCCGTGTCTGCGTGGGTTTCCTCCGGGTGCTCCGGTTTCCTCCCACAGTCCAAAAATGTGCAGGTTATGTGAATTGGCCATGCTAAATTGCCCTTAGTGTTAGTTGAAGGGGTAAATGCAGGGGAATGGGTCTGGGTGGGTTGCTCTTCGGAGGGTCGGTGTGGACTTGTTGGGCCGAAGGACCTGTTTCCACACTGTAAGTTATCTAATTCGATTGAACCTGTAGGATCCTTGGAGATATGTTTGACTTCCACTTGCGAACTACCCAGTTACGTGATTCAGATCATGAGCTTGGTGTGCGGGAAATCACAGATCAAGAACAGCACATGGCGCACCCAAAGGTTTCAGATCAGAAGTTTCTAAATTATATGGTTCAATTAAATTTAAGGTAGGAAAGCACCCTGGGATTTTTTTCAATGGATTTCAGTCAATGATTCTCTGGGGAGAGAGACTTTTATTTTAGCTTGCTATGCAAAGTTGAAGGGGGAAGGAGAATTGTCTCTTGCACTTGAGAAGGTAGTGGTGAGTTGCCTTCTTGAACTATTGCAGTCTGTGTAGTGTCGGTACACAATTCTGTTGGGGACGGAGTTTTAGGATTTTGATCCAGCAACACTGGATGAACAGTGATATATTTCCAAATCAGGATAGTGCATAGTTGCATGTTGTGGTGTTCTCATGTATCAGTTTTACTGGTTTTTCAAGGTAATGGAGATTGTGAACTTAGAACGTGATGTTAATGAAACAAAAATACTGCATTTCTGACAATGTTTTATTATTTATTGGATGCGGTCTTGGTAACCACTAGAATAAAGCCTAGCTCCTTTCTCACTGTTTCAGGTAGTGAAAAGGAATATATATATTGACATCTCAGGGTAAGGCAGAGATAGATCCATATTTTGATTGTTGCCTTTCTTTGGAAACTCCTTTAACAGTCCACTCAAAGTATTCAGGCTGGATCACTGAGTCAAACCAGCCCAAACAATTCAAATATGCTCATTGCTTGTGTAAATTTCACAATCTCCAGAGAAAAGGTAGGAGTATCTGACAGCACATAGCAATCCTACAAATAGGTGCAGTGATTCTGTCAGTGGATTTTTAAACAACAAAAAAAGTTGTAATTTCGCTTCTTGATTTCTCCCTGCTCCCAATCGAATGTGAATTAGTGAACTCACACACATGTATCCTGGGATGATACACTCTGAGGACCCAGCACTGATTGTGAATGTAGACCTGCAGGATACTATTACAATGCCCGCATTTGAAGATATAACTTGACAGGGTCGGGAGTGGCAAACAAAACAAAAGCAATTGGCCAATGTCTCCGCATTTTGAAACGCTGCATCTCAATTCAATGGCACATCTCTGCAAGTGCTTTATAAACGTCAGGTTTGCAGGTCAAGGATTTCTCTCAGGAGAAAGTGAGGACTGCAGATGCTGAAGATCAGAGCTGAAAATGTGTTGCATAAGCCGGGCATTCGACCATTCCTGAAGAAGGGCTTATGCCCGAAACGTCGAATCTCCTGTTCCTTGGATGCTGTCTGACCTGCTGCGCTTTTCCAGCAACACATTTTCAGCTAGGATTTCTCTCACCTCTGCACACCTCACCTGGCAACAAACTTCAGGACCTTAGTCTTTGTTTCAAATTATTTTTTAATTCATTTTTGGGACATGGGGGGAACTGGTTGGGCCAGCATTTATCGCCCATCCCTAATTGCCCTTGTGAAGATGGTGGTGAACTGCTGCAGTCCCTATGCTGTCAGTTGACCCACAATAGAATGAGGATGTGAGTTCCAAGATTTTAACCCAATGACTGTGAGGGTTAAGATAGAAATACATGTCCCACCAACAGGTGCACCAAGGTCCAAACGATGACGCGCCCCACAGCAGGAAAAGGGTGGTTCCTTCAGTGTCACTGGGTTAAAATCTTGGAACTCAAATCTTCATACTAGTGTGGATCTACTGACAGCACAGGGACTACAGCAGCTCACCACCACCTACACAAGGGCAATTAGGGATGGGCGATAAATGCTGGCCCTGCCAGTCACCCCTATGTCCCAAAACTGAATTCAAAAATAATCTTAAACAAAGACTAAGGCCCTGAAGTTTGTTGCCAGGTGAGGTCAGAAAGAAATCCTAGACGTACAAAGCTGACTTTTATAAATGGCCTAGGAGAAAGTGAGGACTGCAGATGCTGTAGTATCAGGGTTGAAAAATGTGGTGCTGCTTGGCACAGCAGGCTAAGCAGCATCTGAGGAGCAGAAGAATCAATGTTGCGGGCATAAGCTCTTCATCAGGAATGAGGACCATACCTGGAACAAAGGAAAATGGTGGTAGTTGCTGGAGGTCAGTTATCTCAGCTCCACGACGTCTCTGCAGGAGCTCCTCAGGGGCCCAACCATCTTCAGCTGCTTCATCAATGACCTTCCCTCCATCATAAGTTGAGAAGTGAAGATATTCACTGATGGTTGCACAACATTCAGTACCACTCATGACTCCTCAGAAACTGAAGCAGCCCATGTCCATACGCAGCAATACCTGGACAACAACTGATACGCAGCAAGAACATTGTGTCTCACCAATGTAGTCAACGGCCATCGGACAAGAGAGAATCTAACCATCTCCCCTTGATGATCAATGGCATCACAATCACTGAATCCCCTACTTTCAACATTCTAAGGCTTACCATTGATCATAAACTGAAATGGATTAGCCACCTAAATACTTTAGCTATAACAGCAGGTCAGGGGTTAAGGAGTCTATAGCATGTAATTCAATTCCTGACTCCCCAAAGGCAGTCGACTGTCTGCAAGGCATAAGCCAGAGTTTAATAAAATACTCTCCACTTGCCTTGATCAGTGCAGCTC
The DNA here is from genome assembly GCF_020745735.1 of Hemiscyllium ocellatum. NCBI lineage: Eukaryota > Metazoa > Chordata > Chondrichthyes > Orectolobiformes > Hemiscylliidae > Hemiscyllium > Hemiscyllium ocellatum. The sequence goes on along the minus strand of NC_083417.1, from coordinate 17,256,263 downwards.
CAACTACAATCAGGAAGTAATCAAGGACAAAGCATCCTGCTGTATTAGCACCTCGCCCCCATTTTCAATACTCACAGCCTCTGTTACTAATGCACAGTGGCAGCAGCATATACTTACTATCTATAAAATAGACTACAATAACTCATGAAGGCTCCTATGACCTTGTGGTACCTTTCAAACCTGTGGTCTCTTCCAATTGAAAGGACAGAGACAGATGAAGAACACCACCAGTGCAAGTTCCTTTCCAAGCCACACATTACTTGATTTCGCTGACTTGCATCTGATTTCATTGGAGGCAGCTGATCATTTAAGTCATCAGTTACCTCCAGGAACTACTTTTGCAAACTAAGGACCCACTGCCCAATCCTTCCTGCAGAAAAACTGAGAGATCCCGGAACATAGGGCTCCTGACTTCTTCCATCATTTCACCATGGCAAGCAGAGGCTGGGGTTAGCCATTAGGGAAAGGGTCAGCAGTGGGGGTATCATGCCACACCCCTGAATTTAGCACTATAGCGGCCTAAGCTGGTCAGGACAGGTAAGCACTGTTGCATATTCTCCTACATCCTCCTGTAGTCATCACACCACAAACAGCCTTGTCAGGCCTGTTCAATCACATCACTCCTCATCTCCACTTACCTGCACATTCATCCATCCATTCATTCTGTACGCTCTCTCATTAATCACTGTCTATCCACACCCCGCTCCCACTCACCCTGATCCTTATGCAGTGTCAGGTCTCTCTCACTGTAAGTCATCCTCTTCAATGAATGCGGCCTAACAGCCGAGCATACGTCACTATGTCTATACATCTCTCCTCTCCTTCCACAACTATATATCACTGTATTCGGTCAGATTGATTTAATTGCAACAACGAATGCAATCTGATCATCTTCATCATGGGGTTTAACTTCTGGCATATTTTTATTTTGCCAGGACTAATTCATGTCTTGCCTGTCTTGTGGAGTCTTCACACATGCATCAGAATTCAATGGAGGTCATCAACAACAATTCTCCAGGGCAACAGAGTCCTCTTGATCATGGCATTGTGACAGGATCCATTCAGACTATGCACCAGTTCAGACAAACACACACATTAGCGGGCACACATGGGTAGGTTTTTCCTTTGCAACTCACACTGCTCAAACGAGGGAGAGCTCAGACTGGGATCAGGGTCAGCGGTGGAGAATTGGTGTCAAAGGGCACAGCCCTGTCCACGTTCTGCCCAATTAATCACAATGCTGTGCCTTAATAATGAGGCATCATTCAGTATCAACAGCCTGATGCGCAATGCGCAGCCAAACATTCAAAGTAGGATTAGCATGGATTGCTAAGAAGGAGATTGGAGGAGTTCATGTCAAATATGAAGGCAGGCAATCGAAGCATAGAAAGTAGGTGCTGGAATAGGCTATTCGGCCCTTCAAACCTGCACCACCATTCATTGTGATCATGGCTGATCATCCAATGTCAAGTATCCCATTCCCACTCACTCCCCATATCCCTTGATTCCCCTTAGCTGCAAGGGCCACGTCCAGCTCTCTCTTGAATATATCTAATGAACTGGCCCCAACAGCTTTGTGAGAGAGAATTCCACAGGTTCACATCTCTCTAATTGAAGAAATTCTTCCTCAGCTCATTCTTGAGTGGCTTATCCCTTATTCTTAGACTGTGACCCCCTAGTTCTGAACTTCCCCATCACTGGGAACATGCTTCACGCATCTAGCCTGTCAAGTCCCATCAGGATTTTACATGTTTCTATGAGACCTTGCCTCATTCTTCTACATTCCAGTGCTGTTGCAAGTCACTGTGAGCTGTCATAGGTATAAAACTGAGTCCATGCATTCACTCAACATCACTGTGCACATGCCTGATACCAACATATCAGTCACATTAAGTTGGGTGGCAGATACCTTAATTGTGACCTTACAGAACTGCACTGGTCTAAACTAAGTGTTCTCCAGTGCAAACATAGGATTCTTTTACACCTATAAAGCCTTGGGGTCTTTAGTTGGTGACTGTGCTTGACTGACAGTTCAGTCTGTTATGAAGATGAGAGAATCCTTTACAATCTTTGTGGAGGTTCTACTAGTTGACATATTTAGGCACATGATATTTGCATTAATAAATCTGAAGCAACCTGGAATACTTGCTGGTTCCATGTAAAAACTGAGCAAACCAATACAGATTTGCTTCATAGAAAACTGCAGTTACCAACATCTCATAGACTTTGGACATCACCTCGGGTCTGCTGTTCTTCAGCCTATTGACTCGTTAACCTCCTTTATAGATGGCATCTTCAACACAGCAAAATGTATGAAAATACTTCTCATTGGCATTAACAAACAAAAGAGGAAATTTACAAGAATGGTACCAGGGATGAGGAACTCTAGTTATGAGGACTGATTGGAGAAATTGGAACAGTTTTTCTTGAAGAGGAGACAGCTGTGAGGAGATGTAATGGAAGGTTTCAAAACCATGAGGGGGCTGGAGAGAATAGATCGGGGGAAACTGTTCATGCTGGCGAATGAATCGAGAAACAGAAGATGCAGTTTTAAAGCTTAATTTGCAAAGGAAGCAAAATGTGAGATGGGAAAATAAAAATTTCACAGAGCTTCCAAATTAGAGCCTAAAATGCACTGCTTCGGAGTGCGGAGGAGGCAGGTCCAATTGAGGCATTCAAAAGGGCATTTGATGATTATTTAACAGAAACACGATGCAGCATTCTGGGAACAAGGCAACAAATTGGCACTAAGTCAAAACACTCTGAGATCCAGTGCAAACAGAACAGATTGAATCACCTACTTCTGAATTCTAACGATTCTGTGATTTCATGAAAATTCTGACACTGAGCTACATGCAGGGAGTTTTGGGGTGGTGACCAAATGTTTTGTCAAAGAGGTAAGTTTTAAGGAGCACCGTATGGAGCTAGAGGGAAGAGCAAGATCTAGAAAGTGTACTCTGCAGGACGTTGATAACTGAAGGGTGGAGAGACTGAAATTGGCCAAGTGCAAAAGGTTTGAACTGGAGGAGCATTGAGATCTTGTGCTGTTGAAGCATCTGCACAGGAACCACTTTTATGAACCAAGAGAGATGACTAAAGTAATACTGCATACAATAGCAGCAGCTAGGATAAGTATTTGACCAACCTGCCTTTGTTCAATCTCAGGCAATGCCTTTTGCCTTTCTTTGAAGTTCATCATCATATAATCGCGATAGTGTGGAAACAGGCCATTTGGCCCAACAAGTCCACACCGATCCTTCAAAGAGTAACCCGACCAGACTGATTCCCCCACTCTATTGCTCTACTTTTCCCCTGACTAATGCACCTAATCTGCACATTTCTGAACACAATGGGCAACTGAGCATGGCCAATTCATCTAACCTACCCATCTTTGGAGTGTGGGAGGAAACCGGTGCACCCGGAGGAAACCCACACAGACACAGGGAGGATGTGCAAACTCCACACAAACAGTCGCCCAAGGCTGGAATCGAACCCAGGTCCCACGCGCTGTGATGCAGCACTGCTAACCACTGAGTCACCGCGCAGTTTATAAGTTGTTCCTAAAATCAGTCATGAACAAATATGTTGTATTTTAAGGAACCGAACTGTGATTAAAATCAGATATATACTGGCCCACATTCATCTCAGTTATCCACGTCTATGCAATTTCTCACCAGCTGTGCTCATATATGCCATGCCCTATACCTTACAGTGTAAAAGTAAGGCTTCAAATATTCCATTCATGAACTGTCAACTTGCACATTCATGTAGTTTTCTATTAGTGGGTGTCTGCTGGGGGAATATGAGCAGCCAGGGGCTAAATTAAAAAGCAGAAGCAAAAAAGGAAAGAATCTCCAGATTATTACATGAGCTGCAGTCTAATTGGCACAACATCAACAAGATTAAAGAAGTAAAACGTGTGGCTCAAAGATTGATGCAGGAGAAACAGGTTCAAATTCATAACTTGGAATATTAGCACCATACTGGGGAAATGGGAAGCTGTTCCAATAGGACGGGCTCCACTTGAACCATGCTGGGACCAGAGTCCTGGCGAATTGCATTACTAGGGCTATTGAAACAGCCTTAAACTAAATAGTGGGATGGTGGGTTCAATTGCGTGGAAAATTACTAAATCAAAGTTAAAGAAGAAGGTAGGCATACAAAAAATAGAGGAAGGGACAGACTGTGTGAATGTCATATTGTACCAAAGAAACATAGGATTATCAGGAAATTTGATATCAGAACAAACTTAAAGATGTTGTCTCCTCATGCACAAAGCACTCAGAATAAGTTAGATGAGCTGATGGTGCAAATCAAGGTGAATGAATATGATCTCATAGCCGAAATGGAAACATGGTTACAAGGAAATCAAAACTGGGAACTTTTAAGTTCAGGCATATTTGGCCTTCTGGAGAGACAGGAGAGATGAAAAAGTGGTGAGGAAACACTGTTAATAAGAAATGAAATTAGGACAGTTGTGAGAGATTACCTAAACTTGAATAATATACAGTACACTTGGGCAGAGGCAATAAACAGCACAGAAAAGAAGATGTTGGTAAGAGTAGTGTACAGACCTTCCCAAACAGTAGCCATGCCTTGGGAGAGGATGTAATTCAACAAATAATATGAGCAAGTACAAAGAATAGAGCAATAATTCTGGGCAATTTCAATCTTCATGTTGATTGTGTCAGTCAAATTGGAAAGTGTAGCTATAACAATGAGTTCATAGAATGTATTAAGGATAGTTTCCTATAGTAATACTGTATATCACAGAACTAGGCAGCAGCCTATCTTGGATCTGAGTAATAAGACAGATTTAATAAATGACCTCCGAGTAAAAGATTCCCTAGGAAGCAGTGATCATTACATGATGCAATTTAACATTCAGTTTGAGCGTGAGAAAGTTGAGTTGGAAACAACTGTGTTTAACTAACATAAAGGGCATTACAATGAAATGAGGTTAGAGTTAGCTAAAGTGAGCTGGACAGATTAGCAGTAATGTCAGTAAATAAACAATGGTATACATCTAAAGAGGTAATTCATGATTCTCAGCAAAAATACATCCCAGTAAGGAGGAAAGATTCTAAGAGAGGGATAAACCAACCATGGCGAAGCAAATAAGTTAAGGAGAATATTAAGTTGAAACAGAAAGCATATAAGGAGCCAACGTCAATGGAAGCCCCAAAGACTCCAGAAAAGGAGGACTGAAAGGATAACAAAGGCAAGAGAAAATAAACTATGAGAGAATTAACGAGAAATATAAAAACTGATAATACAAGCTTCTTTAAATATATAAAAAGGAAGAGAGAGGCCTCTGAGAAAATGAATCTAGGGAGACAGTTTTGGACAACAAGGAAATGGCAAAGGAGTAAAATAGATATTTTGCATCAGTCGTTACAGTGAAAGGTTCTTCAAACATTGCATTAATACTAAAGAAACCAGGAAAGGAATTAAGTACTATCACCATCACAAGAGAAATATTATTAGACGATGCTGGAGGGCTAAAGGCAGATAAGTCTTTTGGCTCTAATAGATCGCAATCTAGAATCCTAAAAGAGGTAGAAACAGATACAGCGGATGCATTCGTTGGAGTTTTCCAAAAATTATTTGATTCTGGATAAGCACCAGAGGATTGGAAAACTGATAGTGTGAAATTCCTATTCTAAAATGGAGGGAGGCAAAAAGAAGGTAACTATGGGCTGATTAACCTAACATCTATTGTGGGCAAAGTATTGCAATCAATTCTTAAGGAAGTAATAGCAGTACATTTAGAAGATAATCAAGCAGAGCTAGCATGGCTTCATGGAAGGAAAATCATGTCTTACTAATTTATTAGAGATTTTTGAGGAAGTTTCAACTAAAGTGGATAGAGGGGAACAAGTAGATGTGTTATATTTGTACTTCCAAGGTATGTGACAAGGCAGCTCACAAAATGTTAAGTGAGCTTAGAGGCAATGGTGTTGGAGGAAGTATATTGGCATAGACAGAGACTTGGCTCATGGGTAGGAAACCGTAGGAATAAGAGATTCTTTTTCAGGTTGGTGACCTGTGGAGTTCCACAGAGATCAGTGCTGGGAACCAACTGTTTGCAATATATAGAGTCATAGAGTCATAGAGATTCACATCATGGAAACAGACCCTTTGGTCCAACCCAATCTAGTCCCACCTGCCAGCACCCGGCCCATATCCCTCCAAACCCTTCCTATTCATATACCCATCCAAATGCCTCTTAAATGTTGCAATTGTACCAGCCTCCACCACATCCTCTGGCAGCTCATTCCAGACACGTACCACCCTCTGTATGAAAAAGTTGCCCTTTAGGTCTCTTTTATATCTTTCCCCTCTCACCCTAAACCTATGCCCTCTAGTTCTGGACTCCCCAACCTCAGGGAAAAGACTTTGTCTATTTATCCTATCCATGCCCCTCGTAATTTTGTAAACATCTATAAGGTCACCCCTCAGCCTCCGACGCTCCAGGGAAAACAGGCCCAGCCTGTTCAGCCTCTCCCTGTAGCTCTAATCCTCCAACCCTGGCAACATCCTTGTAAGTCTTTTCTGAACCCTTTCAGGTTTTACAACATCTTTCCGATAAGAAGGAGACCAGAATTGCACACAATATTCCAAATGTCCTGTACAGCCGCAATATGACCTCCCAACTATTAACGACTTGGAGGCAGCAAGTGAATGTATTGTAGCCAAATTTGTACACAACACAAAAACAGATGGAAAGCCAGGTTGTGAAAGGGAAGCAAAGAGTTTAGAGAGAGATACTGATAGGTTATGTAAGTGGGCAAACATGTTGGCAAATGAAATATAAAGTGGGGTATGGCCAAGTTATTCATTTTGAAGGAAGAACAAACGTACAGAATATTATTTAAATGAGAAAACCTGCAGAAAATTGCAACGCAAAATGATTTGGAGGCACTTGTGCATAAAACACAGGAAGCTAGCACATAGGTTATCAAGAAGGCAAATAGACTATTGGCCCCTATTTCAAGGGGGTTGGAGAGTGAGGATAGGGAACTCTTAATGCAACTGAACAAGGTGGTGGTGAAGCCACGTCTGGAGTAGATGAGCAGTTTTAGGTCCCTTATTTAAGAAAATATTTAATTGGAGGCAGTTCAGAGAATGTCCACTAGGAAGATCCCTGGTACGGAGGGATTGTCTTGGGAGCAAAGGTTAAACAGTTTGGGCCTCTACTCATGGTGTTTAGAAGAATGAGAAGTGATCTCATTGAAACAAGGATTCTGAAGGGACTTTACAGGTAAATGCTGAGATGATATTTCGCCTCATGGGAAAGTCTAAGACCAGAGGGCCGAGTCTCAGAATGAAAGGGCGCCCAATTTAAGATTGAAATGAGGAGGAATTTCTACTCTCAGAAGGTTGTAAGTCTCTGAAGCTCCATGCCACAGAGAGCTATGGGATATGCTTCTTGTTTCTGGATTAAAAGGTGCTGGAAAAGCACAGCAGTTCAGGCAGCATCCAAGGAGCAGTAAAATCAACATTTCGGGCAAAAGCTCTTCATCAGAATCTGGTTTCCAGCATCTGCAGTCATTGATATTACCTAGTTGATATACTCCTTATGCATGTTTTAGGCTGAGATAAATAAATACTTGGTCAGGAGAGGAATCAAAGGTTACAGGGCAAAGGGCAGGAAAGTGAATGTGTGACTGTCAGATCAGCCATGATTCTACTAAATGGCAGAACAGGATTGGGGGGCCGAATGATCCATATCCTGCTCCTATTTCTTGTGATCTTATGATGTTAAATACTTTCTAAAGCCCTGTTCAGATCAGTATAACAACTTTGTCTGCATTCCATTAATCTTTCATAATGACACATAAAATAGTTCAGAGTCACTACGATCTCTGTCATTAATGTTGGACCTTAAATGGACTTCACTAACTCAGCTGAAGATCATTCATAATTTGAGAAAGGAATCACATCTAGCCTGTTGTGTTGAAACAGCTATTGCCCAACAGAAACATATAATGGTTTTCTCTGAGCACATTCTCTATTTCAATTCAATACATTCTTATCTGACTGTGTGCATTACTGCCATATATATCTTAAAAAGTCTTTCCTTTATTTTTCTGTCTTACTTCACAACCCTGAAATCTAACAGAGTGTTAATCAAGTTCTGCCCAAGATGTTTGCTATTATTGTCAGTCGAGAGCACCTGCTAACCCTTGCGTTAGTTTCAATTCTGCTGCTGCTTATTTTGGCATTCATAACTTACTATGTGTAAAGGATCTGAATTTCCATTCCCACAACGAAAAAAAGAACACAGTTTGGACATTTTCAGCGTTGGGGGAGGGTTAGCACAATGGTGTGAGGTAATAGCAGATCAAGTGAGGTACTGATCCACTGATGCTCAGAGCTCTTGATTGAGAATATTTTTTCTGTCATGGATGGGGAAAGCTTATGCAGCCATAGAAATGATGCAGCCAACTCCTTCCATAGATCACATACAGAACTCTGCTAGCGTCGTCTCTGTCCTCCCGACTTAATCATATGTGGGCAAGTGTTTAATACTGGTTTCTGATGACCAATGGTAGTCAAAGCAAAATACTTTTACATCCTGTATTTTTCCTGTTCAAACCTGGACAGTTGCTTTTCACAGATGATCCTCAGAATTCGCTCTACCTCATAACCTAATAACAAAGAAACCATTCCAAAACCTGAGAATGTTAGGATGTAGAGAAAGGTTATTTGATCCATTAGGTCTGCACTGATGTTTTGCACCTGCTCCAAAAATCATTTATTCTATATCCTAAATTCAGCTCTTCCCCTGTACATTTTAACATTTCCCTTCTTCAATCAATCTTCTAAGTCCCTTTTCAAATATTTCCCTTTCCAAAGTGGCTTTCCATCACCAGTTTGCAACAGAGAATTCCACATTCTGGCCAGCATCCTGTAGCTTGAATAATTTTGACAACCTCTGCCAGCACTCATTAAAAAGCTGTAGATTCTCAAGGTCATCCTCATAATTGTAATCAGACACCTTAGTGTAATAAAACACTAACATACCATACCATTCTTCATCAATGTGATGTAATTTATACAGCAGTTTAATAAGCAATGATTGCAGTACACTTCCTGCATCTGGGATCACATTCATCACAAACTAGAAGCTATGTCTCCACATTTTCCCACTCGACCAGCTTTTTAGAATCCCACCATCTTAGATTGCTGCACCATACAATATTTCTCTCCAGAAGATGAGGATCACATTATGAATGCATTGGATTAAGATTTAGACTTAGCTACAAAAGTTAAATACCAAGGATGGTGACCAAGGTTGACAATTGTACAATTACAGTGGTAAATGTCATGACCCTTTCTTAAAAAAAAACCCATTCAATTACAGACAGTACAGCTAGAATCCATTTACCAACATTGAAACACATTCACCATTCACTCTATTCTCATTCCACTCGAGACTATCACTTCTTTCCACATTTCCTGGCTCAGTTTTTCTTCCCCTCTCTGATCTTTCAATTAGAAACTTAAATATGTTCCATTAGCCTTCAATGCAGAAAGTCTGGAATGCAGAATGCAGGTAATGTGCACATAAGAAAAATGAATATTGATACTTTCTCTGGCAATCCTGTCTCAAGGTTGAATAAGTCATAGGAAGCAGTCATTTACAAAATCCAAACATTGGTTTTCTGGTCTAATTAACACTTTAATACTCAAAGGAACCCAAACACATGAGCCATGGGCAGAAAACTAAACACTGGAAATCCAGATAACCATCTTCTACTTTCTACTGACTTAGTTTTACATTTATCCTGAATGAAATGGAGAAGGATTTGTTTGTATAGCCTCACTCTGAGCAGCACCAAGCAGACGTAAATCAGGACAAATGTAATGATATAATGAGACAAAAAAAACCCCAAAGAACTGCAGAAATCAGTAACAAAAATAGAAAATGCTGCAAAAACTCAACAAAAACCGAAAAGAAGAGTCACTAGGCCCAAAATGATGACTGTGGTTTCTCTCTACAGATACTTCTAGACCTGCTGAGTTTCTCCAGCGATTTCTAAAAGTAATGAGACATGCTGTACAGAAAGTGGCCAATGTTGCTGCCTAACCCCACAGATTCAATGTTCCTCTGTACAGCATTGCTAAATGTTACCCTTTAATGTATCAATTTATATTTATGCAAAGAAATCTCGCTCTGTATCTATTCCTCAGTGATAATATCATGGAATCTGACATACTTATACCAATAAACCTGCAAAGCATCTTGCTTTTGTGTCTTTTCTAAGAGAATTCCCAAAAATGTGCCTAATACCCAAAGCACACGCTTCTCCAATGGTCTTTATCTCACATCTGAATATTCTGGAGACCGACAGAAGCGGATTGCAACGATGAATTAGAAAATGAAGAATCGGTGTACCATACAACTTCCAGCATTTTAGGAAGGAAAACAAACTGATCCTGTCAGAATTAAGGATTCTTAATAAATAATGTTTTGGAGATAATAAAGAATTCTTATCGAGTTAGCTGGCACACATTGATTTTTCTCTCTTTAGAAAGGCATGAGCAATTCTAAGTAGCCAGGTTGGAAAGGTTCAAACAAATGATTGACAGAATGTGAACGAACAGCCCCTGGGGGAAATAAAATATACTAACACGTCCTCATCGGGAACACAGCTTCTTCAGATGGAAGGTGTACCCAGAAATATGGAGGATCACCAAAGGATCCATCACAAATGACTAAGTTCGATACCCTGTGTGCCAACTATCTGTTCAACTTCAGGTATCAGTGAATCGCCCTCAACTGTCACATCTTATATATGTTTCCAGTTGATTCATGCATCATATTGAAACTTTTATTCTATGCTAAACTTAATAAACAACCTTGAAATTACATAGAAAGTCAACTATTACCTCAGGTATTTGTGATTCCCTCAAAATCTTACAAGCCTTTGCGATTTCATCCAGTAAATCTTAAGTTGTTTCTTCAAAATGAATAAAGCATTTATTATTTTTTTTTCTGACTCTAACTGCAGTAACGTCTATTTAATTAACAGTCAATGGATGTCTATACTTTGAATTCTGTTGCACATAAATTCATCAATCTGTACATTGCATTGGACTTATTTACAGTGGTTATTTCAGTCTAATACTCAGAGATGCAAGAACATTGCTCCTGGGCTACAGTTACCTCTTTTACGAGAGTTGCCTCAAACTCTTGGAGCTGTTGCTGAAAGCCAAAGTTTGGGCTGACAAACGATCGGGCAGCCTTCACCGCAGACAAGCACTCTTCCCAGCCATAGTCAGTTACAGTCATCAGATAAGCCACCACTACTGTTGTGCTGCGTGAGACTCCCGCCAAACTGTGCCGAGGAAGGCAGAGGGAGGAACAAAAGAGAAGACATTTAATAACACACTTTACTACATGATTCCTTGAAGAAAGCAGAAACAGATGTGGATTCATTTACGAATTTGATATCGCTAAGATGTTGTACCTACCAATGAACAATGCACCCTCCTTTTTCCAATCGACATTCATGGATAAACTTAATGCACTCCTTAAAGTATTGGATCCTAGGAGACACAAGTCAATGATTTACATTGAACATTTACAATATTTTTTAAATACAGTTCATAGACAAAAATACAAGCCAAGCACGTAAACATGTAGTCCATTTCCGCCAAGAGTTTTCTCCCTCTGTATCCTATCATCATGAGATTATCTTAATGTGACATTCTTTTAGCAACAACATTGACTTTTCATTAGTGGTGTAAAACACACTTCCTTACATTGAGCTTCAGACTCAGTTTTCAAATTAATTTTGAACAATTTCACAAAAATTGTAATTCTGTCGCATATGAAACCAACATCTCCCAAGGGTAACCTATGAACAAAAGAAAATATAATGAATTTGCTTCGCGTTTTGAGCAGAAAAAGGAACAGCAGATACCTGCAGGTACAGCAGGCAGTGGCAAAGGCAAGTGATATTTTGACCTTCATAGAAAGAGAATTCAAGTAACAAGACCAGGGATGTCTTGCTGCAATTGTAAAGGGCCTTGGTGAGATGACAGCTGGAGCATTGTTTAAAGTTTTGGTCTTATGAGAGGAAAGCATTTCTGACTATGGAAGACATGCAATGAAGGTTTACAAGATTGATGCCTGGAATGGCAGGATTAATGTATGAAGAAAGACTAAATCAGTTAGGTCTATATTCACTAGAGGTTAGAAGAATGAGGGGAATCTCATTGAAACCAAGAAAATTCTAACAGTACTGGCTAGGGTAAATGCAAGCAGGATGTTTCCAATGATTGGGGAATCCAGAGCCAGGGTCATAGTTTAAGGATAAGGAGTAAGCCATTGAGGACTGAGATCAGGAGAATGTTCTTCACCGAGAGGGTGGTGAGCCTGTGGTATTCACTGTCACAAAAAATTAGCTGATGCCAAAACATTGAATGTTTTCAAGAAGGAGTTAGATTTAGTTCTTGGGTATATCAAAGGGTATTGGGTAGCAGTTGGAACAGAGTACTGAGTTGAATGAGCAGCCATGATCATAATTGATCAAAAAGGCACAAATGGCTTAATGGCCTATTCCTGTTCCTATTTTCTATGCTTCTATGAATATGCAAAGCATCTTGAGTTCATGTTCCCAACTGTACTATCTGGGCTAATAGACAATTTACAACACAGTGTGTTTTTGATTCCTAAACCCCAGGGTATGAGGAAGATATTTTGCCATGATACAACAGTAACTAGTCACATTATCATTTACTGGTTATCAGTTCTGCTTCACCCGGCCATGGGGCTCAGCAATTGTTCCTTCTGTGGTCTCATTGTCAAAATATCCCAGTTCAGTTCTGTACACAAAAGGAAGGATGGCAAGGCATCTGAGAGAGAGTGGAGGGGGAGGGGGGATGGATGAAGGATTTCATTTCCAAGGAGGGAATGGAGAAGCTGGAGCTGTTCACCGTGGAGAAGAGAAAGTTGAGAGGACATCTGATGGAGGCATCCAAAATCATTAGAATCTATTGAGTTGCTACGGAGAAATTGCTCATATTGACGGAACAGTTAACAAGTGGAGAATTCTAGGTGACTGTAAGGTGACAGGCGAAATTAAATGGCAACATGAGGAAAAACCTGTTTACCGAGCAAGTGGTTAGGATCTGGAATGCTTACCAGCTGGTCATTGTGATGCAGACATATTCAATTGTGGTTTTAAAAAGGAATTTGGATAAGCATCTGAAGATGAAAAAAAAAGTTGCAGGACTACTGGGACAAGTTGGGTTGGAACATGAATTCCTCTTGCGAAGTGCCAGAAGAAACATGAGGGACAAATGGCCTCCTGCTGTGTTCTAACTATTCTATGATTCCATGTTAAAATTAGTTACAGAAAATGAACAGCTTTTATTTAATATTAAGAACATAATTCCTTTCAGGAAATATGACGCTAACAAAAATATTTACTGAAAACCATGAATCAAATAATTTGTGCAATCCACTGACAAGAGCTCTTAAAAGATCTAAGCATAGACAGTACAGCTGGCAACAAGAACACAAGATATTTTGTACATTCATGTGGCATTCCTTTTCCCATTCAAAATAATATACAAATGAACTAAGTTTTCTGCTGCTGTTAGCCTACCCTTTTGGAGAAATTGGGTTTGTGCTCTGGAAAATTATTCATTTTGGGGAATTGTCCAATTTTTCTGAACGAATTTATACTTACAATAAATCCTCTCAGTCTATGAATAAAAAGTACTGTACTGGTGACATTAATGTAAGAAAGCATTTGTAACAGAATTTATCTTTTTCCTCAACTGCCAAGTCTGTCCTCCTCACTTCTACTATCCCCGTCTCTAGAAGTAATTTTGGTTTAGGTTGAATTTATGTTTTAACTAGTTTAGACACAGATATCCCTCTTCCCTTAGGAAGTGTCTCTGCCTTGGGAAAATAGCCTCCAAGAATGGTCTTAAATACTGCCCACCTCTGTGGGGTGAGTTGATGAACTTTGATCCAAGTCCATGCTGAGGAAGGCATTCTAGAGGCTGGAATGTGCCAAGGGGTCACCATACACTGGTTCCTCACAATTTCCCTCGACACAATGCTTGGCTTCAGAGTTGTTTACACACTGCCAGGGACATTTCAGCCCAGAGACTCCTACTGCACAGGAGCAATCCATTCTTTCCAGTGTGCTAATACTAGCTCTTTTACTGAACTACCTAATTATTCTCAATGCCCTGATGTTTCCCAGTAGCTTTGCAATTTTCTCTACTTAAAGGATTTATCCAGACCAGCTTTAAAACTATTTCCATTACCCTTTCAGGCAGGTGTATTCCAGATCACGATGGGTCACCAACACAAACCTGATGCAAGGGCTTATGCCCGAAACGTCGAATTTCCTGTTCTTTGGATGCTGCCTGACCTGCTGCACTTTTCCAGCAACACATTTTCAACAACACAAATCTCCCAATCTCCCCTCTAGCTCTTGTGCTATTTAGCTTCTTAGTATTTAAATAGTGGGGATCTGCCACTTGTTTTGCTAAAAGCTGAATTAAACACTGACTCACTTAGTCTCTCAACAGTTTCCCTTTTTGAAATTGTCTATCGCTCACCATCAAATCCCAAAAGTAACAATTTGATTTTGTGCATAAATCACTCTCCTCTTTGAACTGAGAACTGACAAGCAACAACTCACATTCTGTAGCTAAAGAGATTGCCTCACCATTTCCTGATGTATTACTAAATGACATTACATACTCCTTTAGTTCTCACTTTAAGAATTAATAGTTTCTTTCTCATTCAGAGGCATATCTTTTTAACCTTAAAAAGGTTTCTCTTTTAAGCACCTGCTCAGACCAGATGCCCAGTACAGTGATTGCAATGGAGTGAAGGGTCACAGCGATCACATATTTAAAGATTCAGAAGCAATGCACTTCCAAGCACATGTAAAGCAAACAAATCAGCTCCAGTGGGAGTTGCTCCACCTTAGGAAAAATGTAACACCTCTTGGTTGGGATGGTGGGGTGGTGGGAGAAGGGCACCAAAGAATCGGAGGATGGAGAAACACGAGCATACTAGATTAGATTCCCTACAGTATGGAAACAGGCCATTTGGCCCAACATGTCCACACCGACCCTCAGAAAAGCAACCCACCCAGATCCATTCCTCTACCCTATATTTACCCTTGCATAATGTACCTAACACTATGGGCAACTTAACATGGCTATTCACCTTACCTGCACATTTTATTTGGATTGTGGGAGGAAACCAGAACATCTGGATGAAACCCACGCAGACACGGGGAGAACATACAACCTCCACACAAACAGTCGCCAGAGACGGGTATTTGAAACTAGATCCCAGGCATTGTGAGGCAGCAGTGCTAACCACTAAGCCACCGTGCTGCCCCAAGTAGCAGCTCCACTAGCACCCATCTTTTTTTCAGGCCCTGTGCCAGACATATTTCCTGGCCTGAGATAAGAGGCCTGCTCTATGTTAGTCAGCTAACAAGCAGCTAAGGAATCTTTCTTCATAAGACAGCAATAGGGTGATCAAATGCAAAATATTGCATTTTGGTGAACAAACAAGAGCAGGACTTATACAATTAAAAATAGGGCATTGTTAGTGTTGTAGAATAAAGAGACCTAGAGGTTCAGGTACATAATTCTTTGAAGCTGCATCACATATAGACAGAATGGTTAAGAAGGCATTTAGTGTGCTTGCCCTCATTGTTCAGATCTTTCAGTAAAGGAGTTGGGACATCATGTTAAGGTTGTTCAGAACATTGTTGAGGCCTCTTCTGGAGTACTGTGTCCAGTTCTGGTCACCCTGTTATGGGAAGGACATTATTAAGCTGGAGATCACTGACAAGAACCAGTATCGCCCACAGAAGTCAAACAGTTCACCCAAATAGAAAACCATTTTTTGCTAGACTCGGTTGGCATTTGAGAATTGGGGCCAGTATCACCACTTGCCACCAGTTGGCTGTGCTTTCCAGTTGGTCACCAATAGCTACAAATCACTTCCATTCTAGTTACAGGATCAGAAAGTAAAACTATGAGTGTTACAATAGCTCTATGGCAACTGGATTCCCTAAATGTCTCATAATTCAAACACATGTAAATTTAGTTCCCACAAGTTTAACATTTAAGTCACTTATGTAATCTCACTGTAAATTGGAAATTTGGATTTTTGGAACATTTGCATAATAACTGTTTTTTTAAAAAAACACTTAGTTCTGTCTCACACTAAGCGTGGTGCAATTAAGTCTGCTACTTTCTTTCATATGCTTCCAATAGCATATCAAATGAGTATCTACTGCTCTAGAAATCTGCATAAAACAAGAACTGTATGCATTCAATACAACAGAATCAGTTCAAACACCTTCAGCAAAAACTGTTGGTGCTTCGAATTCCATCCATCCTCCGCTTTCAAAAGGTAACACTTTCAAGTTGCAGATTGTCTGCTTGACATTGTCAGCCCTCTTTTCATTTTGGTTCGAAACGGTACATAAAAATCCAATTTCAAACAGACAGATGCCTCAAGCTCTCCTTGCCTGGCTTGACACAATAGGCTAAATATTGGAAAAGGCCTATTAGCAAACACAGAGTTCACATACACGATTACCCAGCAGCACAAGGAAGGTAAACTCATTGCTTCCTGTGTGGCTGTTATGGCATAGATATGAGGGGTTCTCAGAGCAGCCCGGTAACCTATTGAGGTTGAGTGTTGTTAAATGTGTCCAAAACCCTTCCAGGGGATCTTATTTTTCTGAAAATGCTGATGTCACACATTGACCTGCTGGTTTAACCCGTGCAGAATAACAATCTGGGAGTCATTTCACATTATCACCAAGATTTTCTTTTCCCTGTTCAACCACGTGTGACTCCCTGGCCCAGTTTGTTGATTGTCAGGGCAAAGCAGTCAAAATGCAGTTCTCTGCATCTCCAGGATCCAGCACCACAATCAAGGACTCTTACCTGAACCACAGTGTGCAGTAAAAGAATCTACACTGCCCTCAAAATCTACCAAATCTTTTAAAACTTTTGTATATGTATGGTACCTTACCATATATGTCAGTCCAGTTCAATGCACTTCAATTATGGAGTTTCAGAACAGTATTGGTGCCATATCAAAATACTGCCCTTTACCTGCACTTCTCCTGTTGCCATTATTACTCTACCTCTACTCACTCCATTTTCCCTCCACGAGGCTTGGCATCAATAAGAAAACTGGCAACAATGACCATCAGCACAGTCCACATGCAAATTTGCAACACCCAAAAGCAGTTCAGGAATGGTTCATAATATTATGCTCCATGCTATTGCAACACCAGCTGCAAAGTGTACTTGCAATGCGATGAGATCACTGTTTTGATGAGCTTAGGGTTCCGACACAGCTTCTGCATGAATTATACAACAGGATTTGTTCAAAATATTGCTAATAAGTCTCCCAGAATGCTTTCCTTGTCCATTGGGAATCTAGTGGCAGTCATTCTGGGAGGAGTGGTATCCTAGCTGAGGTGACGTCCTAGGGCACTGACGGTGGTGGAAAGGTTATGATGCCTTCTGTCAGTATGGCAGCCTTCACCACTCCACCACACTGTCCTTGTATTGCCAGTCAGCCAGTCCAGGCTGCTTCCACACATGCCAACATTTTATGGTCTGTAACCAAGCCCTCAAGACCCAGAGCTACTCAAGAGCATCCTGCAGTCTCCTTCAGAGAACATCAGCTGTCTTCCCCACCCACCACCCTCCAGCGTGAAGGAGCGCTAGGCTATGCAAAGGCACTCACATGGTAGGCACTAAGTGAAGGTCAATAGTTCAAATTGTTTATATTATTGCAAGTGAACAAAGCAGATACAGTGGACTGAATGGCCTCCTTCTATGTCATAACAAGTCTGGGAAATGTTGTTGAATAAAATTGGTGTGCGTGATCAGTTTGCTGCATCTCTTAATTCAGAATTTTAGGTCAGTAAAATTTTTGAAGGCTCATGATAGTGGCACAGAGAAGTTTGGACAATCTGAGACATGGGGATTTTCTATCGTGTGTTGGAGTCTGATGAGGCTGTTGTGGTCAGCCTATCTGGACTGACGATGCTCCAAATACTTTCTTCTTTTCGGATCTGTCTTCTTCTCCTCTTTCTTCTCCTTCTGAGCTTCTCACCAAAGGCTGTGCTGTCCTGATGGCTCAGTTGTGCAGACTGTACCATGTATCGACACCCTCCAGCAAGGAATGGAGGGCTCCCATGAGTGGTCCAATCATTGTCACAGCATGTTAATGGTCTACTCCACAAGGTGACCAGTTGCATCGTGTCATTCATTGGAGTAGCACCGTCAACTCGGTCAGTCAAGAGCTGCATTGAGAGCAGGGAACCCCTGTTGCTAAGCGACCACTCTCTGGTTTGACACGGTGGCTTGGAGACGAATGGAGTAAAGCAAGATGGCAACATGATGATAACCAACACACGCGTGAGAATCCACAAAATTGAGGGTCTGTGCAAGGTCACCCGCTGTCTGCATATTCAAGGATTGGAACTCTCTAGGTCTCCAGCTTCATCTCTACATTGCAATGTCACACCTGCCGACTAAGCAAATGTAGTCAGTAACCTCGGCACCATTGAATAAAACCATGTGCTCACTCTTCATGCTTGGACCAAAGGCAAATGAAGCTCATTCCCTGGTGGAACCAGTCTTGATGTCCTCTCTGATGCATGACCAAGTGGGGAACTCATGTGACTCGACAGGCCTTTCAGCCCATCAGGCCTGTACCACCACAGTCCTTCCACAGGTCCAACACAACTGCCTGAAAGCACTGTCAATTCCTCCAAAAAGATTGTACACGCTGATTCCAATAACACAGCAACAGTGGAAGAAAGTCAAAAGAATCCCACCTAAGGGTTCCCCTAAATGGGAGATGGATGGTCCCCCTCCTGCAGCCAATCACATACCCAACTGCAAGAGATGGTACTAACACGAAGTATGAGGTCCAAAATGGCAGTGTTAGACACAAGCAGATGTCTATATCTGCCCATTCCCCCTGCCACTGCTGCATGCACAGGGCATTGGTGTTCTTGGTGTTTAGTGTCAACCTTGTTGGAAGAAATAGAAGGAAACTCCATCATCCCTATTGTCACCAGCTCCCAGGATTGATGAAGCTTTGCATGTTTTGTAGCTGATGTTCGCAAAATGGCCTTGGTGTTAAACCAACTTGCTCTCCATTACTGAGTAACACCTGGCCGATAGAAATAAGGATGGACTTAATAAGAAAAGGCATTTCTTTCCATCTTTAGTCTTAGCTCTGTGTTATCCATATTCATCTGGATTAAATTTAACATATTCGTTTCTCACAAGAATGATCCTTGAGTAGTGACACAAATTATGAATCAGTTCACAATTTCTCAAGTGAATATAAACATCCCCCTGGCAAAAAGAAGAGAACTAAGAGTTAACCCTCAATGTCCATGTGAATATTTATTCCTCATCCATCATCGTGAAGACAGATCATCTGGACATTATCGCACTTCCATTCACTGGACCCTGCTGTGTACACTTGGTTGCCATGGCTGCACATCAAAATAATTCACTGGTTGTGAAATCCTTTAGGGCATCCTAAAGTCACGAAAGCTTCTGTCTAAACATAAGTTTTTATCAGTTCTTCGGAATCTTCCTTTGCTCATTTTTTAAATTTAAGCGAGGTCATGTAGCGATCTTAGGGTCGCAAAGTCATACAACACGAAAACAGACATTTCAGTCCAACTCATCCATGCCTTGTGAGTCTTCGCAACCAGAAAACTTTATTGTCTGTGATACTTTATGGGTGGCATAGTGGCTCAGTGGTTAGCACTGCTGCCTCATAGCACGAGGGTCCCAGGTTCGATTCTAGCCTCGGGCGACTGTGGAGTTCACACATTCTGCGTGTGGGTGCTCCGGTTTCCTCCCAGTCCAAAAATATGCAGATCAGGTGAATTGACCATGTTAAATTGCCCATAGTGCATTAGTCAGAGGGAAATGGGTCTGGTTGGGTTACTCTTCAGAGGGTCGGTGTGGGCCAAAGGGCCTGTTTCCACACTGTAGAGAATCTAGTCCTTGGTAATGAGCGAAGGCTCATTTGTTTCAGCATTGGCTATTTATACTCAATTGCACAACATATGGTTTGAGCACCAACTGCTCACTCCCACAGAAAAGAGGAATTGGGTTTTTATTGAACTTTAACCAAGAAAATGAGAATTGGTAAATATTCAGTGGGTTGGTTTTGAATCTAACTGCAAAGGGGGAAAGAAAAGTTCAAGAGAAACAGCAATGTGTTGGTGGGGCACTGCTGCTCCGACAGGTCAGCAGCTACGTGAACAGATGGTGAGTTGTCGATTGGGACCGTGCTGTCAGAGGGGAGTAGCTCAAAGAGCAGGTGCTTCCTGACAGCCAATGAGCAATAGTTCAAAGAGCGATTCCAGTCAGGACGGCTCTGGTGACATCTCTTCCCAGCTGTTCCAAGATTGGAGAGGGGCTTTGGGACCAGGGTCAGTAGGCCTGCCTTGTCAGGCAAGGTCATGTCAAGCAGGAGGAAAGAAAATCAAATGAAGTGAACTTTTAAATTGAAATGGAAAAAAAAACTGACTAAATGTTTGATAACAAATAAATAAAGAAAGACAGATTAATTAACTACTTGGGGTTTTAACTGGATAAGACTCCATTTCTCAGCGTAATCTCATTGACGTAGGGTGCGCAAACTACATGCTATCTGCTCATCTCATCCACTCCATGATGCCCTGCTGACTAGGACCCACAAGGGACCCTACCCCTATCTTCGTAATGTACATATAGCCTGGGCCCTAAAAAAGACTTGGCCTTCTTATGCGGAACTGCACACATGCAACAGGAAATTCTGCAGTCTTTGGCTGGAAAGAAAATCACAACAGATGGAGCAACAGAAAAGGGGTAAAAGACACCAGGTTTTCTGATAGCAATGCTGGAGATAATGACGATGGGGATGGAAAGGAGCATATTCCTATAGGGGATCAGGAGATAGCTTATGCTCGAAACGTCGAATTTCCTGCTCCTTGGATGCTGCCTGACCTGCTGCGCTTTAACCAGCAACACATTTTCAGCTCTGATCTCCAGCATCTGCAGACCTCACTTTTTACTCGGGGATCAGGAAATAGTCAAGGTATGCACTGAGAAGGGAAAGGGAGCAGCTGATCAGGAGAATGAAATTCAAAAGTCTTATCCCCCCAAGAACTTGGCTGTAGTGCTGAGGAATATTCAATGATCTAATATAACTAGTTATGGGCAGTGACTGTTTCTCATAGACACCACACCACCAAGCTCTCCTGCTGCTCAGTGCAATCACCTCCACCACTCGCAGGGCAGTAAATGTAGCTGAGGGATCGGAAGATGATGAATTAGGGAGCAATTCTGATGTCAGGATGGCAAATGTAACTCCATCAATCCTCCCAATGTTGTGAGCCTTCTAACGTCCATTCACAACTTCCACTTGTCCCAAACTGTTAAACGATGGCAAGTACTTGACCCAAACACATTGGAGCATACACTCCATTTTCCCGCTTTCTTGCAAGGGAAGGTGGTTCGCAATCTCAGCAACCGAGGGGACACTGACACACTTGCATCATCCAAGCCCTGTGGTCTTCTGCGTCAAGGGATCAATTACAACTGAGGCCACTGTATTCAGCAACTCTAAGAATATTCAGGATGACAGAAACTTTCTGTAATCTCCCCTTTTCCAAAACTCCTCCCACTGATTACATGACATGAAAGCAAAAGGTGTGACCAGGAGCCGCTGCCTTTTCAACGAACTGTAAGCCCCATCATTTTACCGCACCCAACCTCCCCTTCTGTGTATCTGGCATCAGATACTCACGAATGCTGCCTGGCCAGTGGCAATAGCCTCATCATACTGTTACACCAGGAACATCATCACTTGCTTTGACAATCCATTGCAGAGAACTCAGATGGAATACATTATAGAATGTGGATGGACAGGTACAATGTGTTGTTTGGTGTATTGGCACCAATGTTTTCCCTAAGCCACATGGACCAAGCAGCCACTGGTAAGCTCCGAGCACATCCATTGGCATGCCAATGCATGGCTTCCACTTCAGCCACTGCCATTCTCACTGCCTTGACAGGCAAAGGCAACAGGTATAGTGATACAAAGTTGAGTTTTGGTATGTATCGTTGTGATAAGACTATTGTGGAATTTTTTTTGTTGGCGGCTTTATTTCAGTATTTTGGCCATGATGTTATGCAGCAGAGGGATTGGAAGATGATGAATTAGGGAGCAATTGTGATGTCAGGATGGCAAATCAACAAAACCGAATCTGTTCGAAGTCCAGAGGTGAAGGGGTCCTGGATGTCTCCACCTTTTCCTAAACATCCTTCTCTTCCTTCTCTTTATTCCACTCAGCTCCCTTCCACACTGCCTGAAATTAATCTTCAAGTCATACTGCAGCCCAAGAGGAACTGAAACCATAGTCTCCAGCATCGAAGCAGACTTTCTTTTGACAAGTTTTCCAACTCCTCTGAGCTCTTTCTCAAGGCCCAGCAGCATTCCCTTGAAAAATCCAAAAAGCTTGTAAAATTCTCCCTGATAATATTTTGCCAGTAAGATATGCAAGTTTGGTGCTCTTTGGAAGGTGCCAATCTAGGTCGGGTACATGAACAAAGGAGTACCCGAGTATAAATACATCGATTGCTTCAAGTTACACCATAAGTTAGCAAGGCCATAAAAATCAAACCAAGATCCCCGCTTTATTTCTACATGAATAGAATCGAAAACCACAGAAGTTATGCCAAACCTGTATTGAACCTAGCTTGAAAGATTCAGCAGGTCTATGGAGAGCGAGTCAAGTTAACGTTTCAGTGATCCTTCTTCAGAACTGGACAAGTCCAGCATCTGCAGTTCTTTGGTTTTTCTGTATTGAACCTTAGTTAGACCACGTTCAAGGTACTGTGTGCACCTTGTGATCAGCCTGTTATGAAAAGGATATCGTGGAAAAGGAAAGTTTCGAGGATGATACATGAAATGCATGGGGATACGTACTAGGAAAGGACTGGCCAGCTGAGTCTGTTTCCTTCCTAAAAAATGTGGAGAGGTGACCTACTAGAGGCCTTTAAGATTATGAAAGGTTTTTTTATAAGAGTGGATACACAGAGAGTTTTGTTTTGCGCTAAGGGGCTTGACAGGAAGCTATCACTGTAAGATAGTCATCAAAAAATCCACTATAGATTTCAAGAAGAAACCTTTTTAATCCAGGGACTTGAAACTGAGGAATGGTTGAAGTAAACAGTCTAGGTACAGTACAGGTGAGATTAGCACTAGGGCAAGGGGACTAAAAGGTTACAATGATAAATTCAGAGGAACAGAACTCAGAGGAAGCTTGAGTGGAACATAAGCACCAGCATGGACTGATTGGGCTGAATGGCCTGCTTATGTACTATACATCCAATGTGATCTTCTGTAAACATAGAAAACACAGGAAACACAGTGCAAAGGATGTGCAGAGAAGGTTCACTGGGTTAATTCCAGAGTGAAGGGAGTTGGCTTATGGGGAGAGATTGCATAGAGTGGGACTACACTCATTGAAATTTAGAAGAATGAGGGGGATCTTATAAAAACATATAAAATTATGAAGGGAATGGATATGATAGAAGCAGGGAGGTTATTTCCACTGGTGGGTGAAACTAGAACTAGGACTAGGGGGCATAGCTGAGGAGGAATTTCTTCACCCAAAGGGATGTGAATCTGTGGAATTCCCTGCTGAGTGAAGCAGTTGAGGCTTCCTCGTTGGATGTTTTTAAGGCAAAGAGAGATAGATTTTTGAACAGTACAGGAATTAAGGTTATAGTGAGCTGGGGGTCAGTGGAGCTGAGTCCATGAAAAGATCAATTGAATGGTGGAGCAGACTCGAGGGGTCAGATGGCCTACTCCTGCTCCTAGTTCTTACTTTTTATTCCACTAACTCTACAACAACAAAAGGAAGTCAATAGCCCCTCCCCTAGAGGCTAGATGGTTAGCACTTGTGCAGGGGGTTTCAGGGTGTGGCTCCCTCATGCCGAGCTGGGATGATCTAAGAGGATGCATTAACTGCTCCAGCTGATCCAAGCTTTTACATCAGGTCAGAGTTAGAGGCTGTTTGATGTCACAATCTGTCCACTCTGAATCCTTCACATATCATCCTCACCCTTCACGCTATCAGTATGGAGGAACTATGGCCTGTGCAGAAAGTGGCTGACACATTTTTGTGTTCAGGACTGCGGTACTTACAAACATAAGAACAAGGAAAAAAGTATTTTTCCTGCTCGGCCATTCAATCAGATCACGGCTAATCTGAGATTCCACATCCCTGCATAAACCCAATAATTATTACTGGGCAGGGAGAGGGCATATCTTCATTAGAGCATCTTCTTCACTTTCTGCAGAAGTTCTTTAATGAAAACCTCTTTACCAAAAATTGTGTATGGTCAGAGGATCAGTACATTGATTTGCCATTCACCTCCAGCTATTTCCACATTTCTCAATTGCACAAGAGCCTTTGTTCGGATGTTAATCTTGTCATGTCTTCAATCTTTCCATTTACTTTAGTTACTTATTCAACATGCTGAGATAGAAATTTCAATGTTGCTAATAATGGTTGCTTGCTATTGGAACTTAACTGAAATTCTCCTGGAAGATATATTCCCCTATAATACCAAGTCACATATTTCACCTTTTTTTTATATACTATGAGTCTTGAAAGTTGACAAAAATTATCTGCAAGTTTCTGAATGTGCTCAACAAGTCAGAGCAAGCACCAAAAACTGATCACCCTTTCCATACCCTCAATATCCGATCTTGGATGTATAAGCGAGTAAATGCTTCTGAACAAATTCACAGTGCTGCCAGACGTGCTTTCTTTCATGTTCTGATCATAATCTTGGAAACTTGGCAAGACCAGTGAGGAATCAGCTGAAAATCTAGAAAGTTAAATCACTGGAGAGCAAAGGTGAAAGAAAAAGTGAAATTAGCTGCTCATTAATTGGAGGGATTTGAGTTCTCAACAGTTTGGCGTCTTCTATATGATATGGCACTAAAATAAACAGGCCACTTGGTTCCAGAATCAGTCCCCAGTCTGTGCTAAAGTTACTGAGTTCTCCTGATTTGGCAGTTGGTCTTTTATCACGTGGTCTTAATTCACATCAAAAGCGTTTGTGTTCAAGACTATTTGAGAAGACAAGATCAAGAGCCAGCTTCAGGCTTAGATTTCAAAGTAACATCATTTATCATACATTAATACTAAATACAGTTAAGACCATAAGACATAGGAGCAGAAATTAGGCCATTCACCCCATTGAGTCTGCTCCAACATTCAATCATGACTGATAGGCTTTTCAAACCCATTTTCCCCTTTCTCCCCATAACCTTTGATAAGACTATAAAACACAGGAGCAAACTCAGCTGCTCATGGCAATCACAGATATACCAGGCTCTGATCTTACGTTAAGTAATGACTAGTCTACTTTGTGTATTCATATCCATGTGCTCTTTCAATTCTACTAACTTTCTAGCCTAGTGTGATGAGATCTAACACCACTACATTGTGCTACATGGAGGAAAGTCCAGTAAATAAGCAGTCATACTTGGAAACGCATGTACTGCTCACACTGGAAGGCCAGTTTAAGATACACAAGACAAGTTGGATCTGTATATGTCATTCACAGTTTTCATGACTTCTCCTGTGACGATAGATACCTCTGTGACATATCTTCACAAGGCTCGTTGAGGGTCCTCTATGCCTTGCACAAGTTGTCACCTTCGAATTGGTATCAGAACCCTGGGCTAGGAAAGAATTCTGCAAAGGTTCCTGTGACTGATCACTTTGCAAGCCCCCATAAGAAACTCTGTATGTGTGAATATCAGGGAAGATCAAAGGCTGTGCTGTCTCCATTGTTAATTATTTTCCTGCTCAGCTTCAATGATCCTATCGGTAGAGTACCAGACGGTCTTCAGTACCCTTCGGTCTGTTCTTTCGTTTAAGTTAGAGTTAGCTGGTAGAAAGATGGATATTGGCAATCGGTATGGAAATCAACTCCAAAATCAAAGTAAAATCTTGTGGGTGCTGGAAACTGATATAAAAAGAGAGAGAAAGTGCTGGAGCAACTCAGCAGGTCACTAAGCCAAGAGAGGATGAAAACCCCGACTAAAAGTCAACTCATTTCCAACTCCTACTTTCATATGAATGTCACTGTGACCAGCTCAGTGTGTGTATCATCAGGGAAAAACACAAGGTCAGTGTTCTTTAAATCCAATCCCTGAATTCAGCCCCATTACCCATCCATTGACCAGGATTTTGGACCCTGTCTGTGTCTCTGTAGTTCTGCTTCATAAGAAAATAGTGTCTTGGTGGCTCAGTGATTAGCAATGCTTCGTCAAAGTGCGAGGGACCTGGGTTTGATTCCAGCCTCAGGTGACTATGTCGAGTTTCCCCATTCTCCCGATGTCTGAGTAGGTGTTCTCCAGTTTCCTCCCACGGTCCAAAGATATGCAGGTTAGATGGATTGGCCATGCTAAATTGCCCACAGTATTCAGGGGTGTGCAGGCTAGGTGGATTAGCCACGGAAAATACATGGTTACAGGGATTGGGTGGGATACTGTTTAGAGGGTTGGTGTGGACTCAATGGGCCAAATTGTCTGCTTCCACAATGTAGGGATTTCAGAAAAATGATTTTTATGTTAGCTCTGCCTCTAGACATTTTTAAATTGTCATCTTTAAAATGACAATTTATTGCTTTGCAATTAATTATCTTTTGCTCCACAAATTGATTAGATTTTTTTCCTACCTTAACTTTTGTTTCATGTTTAATGACCCAATCTCAGGCAGATGCTGTTGGGTTTCTTGCTGAAGGGACTAAGAAAAAGAATTGATTGCTTTTTTGCAGGGCAGACAAAAGGGCTCATTTTTGCTCCAGCAAACCCAAGAAATGTTGAAAATGGTCAACATATCTGGCAGCATCTGAACAGAGAGAGAGAGAGAGAGAGACAGACAGACAGACAGAGACTCAAGTCAGTGAGTCTTCATCAGAGTTAGTGTAGATTATGAAGCACCAATTCTGCTTCTCTCTCCACAGATGCTGCCTGGCCTGCCAAGTATTTTCAATATTTACTGCTGACATTTTAGATTTCCACCTTCTGCGGTGCTTTGATCTCCTAGTATAAGCACCATGCTGGGCGTTGGTAAGTGTACTGTGTTCCAATTTAAAGTGAAACGTTTTCTTTTGTCAATTGAAAGAATAATTTTCTGTTAGCAAAGTCCACTTGAGTCAAATAAAATAGCACATTACTGAATGTTGGTTGGTGCTAGTTTACTAGAATGTTCTGCCACTTCTTAAATTTGGAAGTGAAATTAGGAGTCATGTGTCAATAGAATATGTCATTGCTAGTTCAAAATATATCCATTTGTACATTGGATCGTTTGTCGTGGCACTTGTGATGTTTGAGGCTTTTAGAGCTTACTGTCTAAATATTGCATACAGCCAGGTTCAAGGACGCAGAGCTGGCTGCATTATATAAATAAGCAAGTTGTGTGTTATTGTCCATCAAAGCTGTCCTTATAAAGTTATTCGTGTGAAACCTGAGCATTGATGTACTGAGGCACAGAGTACAAAAGACAATAAGACGTAGGAGCTGAAGCAGGCCATTCAGCCCATCAAGTCTGCTCTGACATTCAATGAGATCGTGCAATAGGTTTTGCTCAACCTTCAAGAATAGTTTGACCCCACTATGACTATGGTACACAATTCAAAGGTTATGAGGGATTGGGTTTGTGGGAGGAGACAAAATAAACTGCTCAGGAACAGAAGAGTCAGGACTCATGGTTTTCATCCCTGGCCCTGTTTGGCTGCTTAGCAATGAACTTATCTGCACAATATGGAGTGTTGTAAGCTTCAAATGATTGCTGTAGCTGCCACTCAGATTTACCAGCACTGAGTCGGTGGAGCTAATCTCCAATAAAGATATAACTTTTATTCTGAGCTTACTTAAACTAGGAGGCAAGTCAAAGTGGGTCCAGAGAAAAATAAGTCACAATCCATGATGCAAGAGGAGCTAAAAAGACACCAGTAAATTTGAAATATATTTGAATTAAAAAAGAACAGGCTTAGACAAGTTTCAGTGCTTTCACTTGGACAAACTCCAACATTTTGCTTTATTGACCTGAAGCTGCTGTGATGCAGCTTCTGACGCCCATTACATAAAGCAGCAATGACCAGAGTTCATGTTGACAGAACTTGAATAGTTTCCTGTAAGCTGCGGAAAATTTTCTAGCAGCTTCTACAGCTTGTTTCAGTACTGCCCTACGATGTTAAAAGATACAATTTCACATCAGTGCAGGAGCTGATATACCCAAATCAATTGAGAAAGGTTGAGAAAGCTGTTTAGCAAAAGGTTACGGGATCCTTAGCTTTATAAATAGAGGCACAGGGTACAGAAACAAGGAGGTCCAGCTAAACCTTTGTAAAACACAGCGTAGCCCTCAGCTGAAGTACAAGGGACACCATAATTTTAGGAAGTGGGTCAGGAGGAGATTTGATAGAAGTGTTCAGAGTTAAAAAGGGTTTCGATAGGGCAAACATTTCCAGTGACAAAAGAGTTAGTAACCAGAGGAAACAGATTTAAAGCCTTTGGTAAAAGACCCAGAAGCAATATGAGGAAGCAATATTTGATGCAGCAACTTGTTATAATCTGGAATGCACTGCTTGAAAGGGCAGTAGATGCAGATTCAATAATAATTTCAAAAGGGAACTGGATCAATATATGAAGTCGAATCATTTTCAGGGCTAAAGGGAACAGGTGGATGAGATTATTTCTATCACAGATTCAATGGACCAAATGGCCTTATTCTAAACTGTATCAGTCATCATCCATGATCCAATGGCACTGGTTTTGGAGAACACAGTTGCCTGTGAATGGGAGATAGATCATTAAATAATATGATGTCTAAATGGTATTCTACATGTTGCTGCTTAAGGTCATTCACCTCTTAAATTCCAATGAGAATCTCTCTGAACCCGACAGCTAAAATGTACATCAGGACAAAACCACCCCATCTAAGTTTAATATCCTTTTAGTGAAGAAATGTCTTGCCTTCTTTCTAATGGTACAGCCCAGAAGCATTCTGTGGTACTGAGCCTTCATTCACCCATCAGTTGACCACACCACCCAGTGGGCTTCTAATGCCCTTCATATTTATCAGCATTGAAAAGATTATAATCTGCCTAGCATCAATCACTATCTTCAATGTGCTATACTCTGCTCTGTTAGAACGAAAGTAGGTCAACAGCATCTTGAACAAAGAAGCTCAGTTGACCCTTTGACGACCTTAAAAAATTCACTCCCTCCATCACTGATGCAGAGTGGCAGCAGTGTGTGTTATCTGTTAGATATACTGCAGCAATTCACCAAGATTTCTTCAACAAGGAATATGTGCTGATAGTGAGATTAGTTCAGATGGATCAACATAGACTCGCTAGGCCAAAGGGCTATATTACTCTTGACGCTGTAACAACATATTCTCAACTGATTCTCCATATTGCTCCTCTGAACCCAGATCATTTCTCTTTAGCTGTACTTATCTCATACTTATTATCACAGCTACCCAAATTCTTCGTGCTGCAATAGATTATTTTATGAAATAATCTCAGGAGCCTCAAGATACAGATCAATGGTTGTTATTGTTTATGAAGAACCCAGTGCCGAAAAGATTCCACTGACTCAACTAGGATGCATCACATATTTATATATTGTAAGTCATAATAGGCAATACATTGCTTGAATTCTGAATTGGTCTGTTATGGACAAACACTTCATTTGTAACACCTTGCGAAAGTTGCAAGGTGCCTGTTTCCCATGGTCTCACCACTCCTTATCTTCCCAGGTATCATTCTTCCTCCTCTGTAAAGCTTGTACATCGTTACCATTTGAATAAACCCCATTGCTTTGTCTTTCTTGGCATTGTACTGGATCATCCTCACATTCCACTAATGCTGGTTCAATCACCTTTCATTCTCACAGAAACCATCCGTCTACTTCATCAGCGTCTGAACATGTTTGTGCAGTTTAAATAATTTTCTTTTAGAACCTGACTACTTTCTTGAATAAGAATAACCGAGAATGAACCTTAAGTGATTTATTTGATTATTGCTTGTAAAGTTAATTAAAAATTCCTCCTCATTCTAATCCCAGCTGGAGTTTCATGTGGATTTATAGGTTAATTTATGCCCGAAACGTTGTATCTCCTGTTCCTTGGATGCTGCCTGACCTGCTGCGCTTTTCCAGCAACACATTTTCAGCTCTGATCTCTAGCATCTGCAGACCTCACTTTCTCCTCTAATTCATGTCATACCCAAATAGCCCCCTAACAGGTGTGCTCTATGATACTTTGACTCTCTAACAACATATTTCAGGCTGATTCTACACCTTAGTCCCTAAACCAAGGTGACGTCTTGCCCCTGTCCTGATCTCTTCCTTATTACCACAGTGGTGGTGAGTTTAGCTCAGTTGATTTGTGAAGCAGTGTGATGCTGACAACATGGGTTCAATTTCTGTACCAGCTGAGCTTATCATGAAGAACTCTCCTCCTCAACCTCTCCCCTCACCTGAGAGATGGTAGCCCTCAGGTCAAACCACCACCAGTTATGTCTCACTAATGAGATAGCAGCTGTCTGGTCTGGTGAGACTATGGTGTCTTGAGTATCTTAAATCTTAGACACTCAAAGATGAACTGATCAGCCAATGGAATTTTAGATTAGATTAGATTAGATTACTTACAGTGTGGAAACAGGCCCTTCGGCCCAACAAGTCCACACCGACCCGCCGAAGCGCAACCCACCCATTCCCCTACATTCACCCCTTTACCGAACACTATGGGCAATTTAGCATGGCCAATTCACCTGACTTGCACATCTTTGGAATGTGGGAGGAAACCGGAGCACCCGGAGGAAACCCACGTAGACACGGAGAGAATGTGCAAACTCCACACAGTCAGTCGCCTGAGTCAGGAATTGAACCCAGGTCTCTGGCGCTGTGAGGCAGCAGTGCTAACCACTGTGCCACCGTGCCGCCCTAATTTTGTTGTTTATTAACTAAAAATTGGAAATAACAACTAGATGGAGAACTGAACGGGAATAACGTCTGTCTAAAAAACAATATTAGCTGATTTAAATATTTGCAATATTGACTATAATTTAAAGCACTCAAACTAAAGTGTAACTCTGAGAACCATTTCAGCGGATTTGATTTGTATAATTTGGTATCAAAATCAATGCTAAAATACTGCAGAAATTTGCCATTTCCTATTGCAGGGTGGTTGACGAGGCAACACTCCTGTTCTTATCACCTGCTATTAGCCAACTGGAAGGATTTATAGGCTGAAAATCAATTAGCTTGACCACCACTGGAGACCATCTTCTATGATCAACAAGTACCAGTGTTGGACTCGGACCCAAATAAAATACCTTCCTCTCTCTGCCCCCTTTCAAAAGCAAACACCAAAGTTAGTTCAAAGGTCTGGAGAGGTGGTGGGCTAATGATACAGAACTGCTCAATGTCCTGGGGGCATGGGCTTGAATTCCACTGTGGCAGATGGCTAAATTTGGATTCAATAAAAACCTGGAATAAATTGTAAGCCTAATGGAGACCATCTCACCACTGTTGATTGTCATAAAAACCCTTATTATTCACACATGTCCTTTAAGGAAGTAAAAATGGGGTGACACAGTGGATCAGTGGTTATCACTGCTGCCTCACGGCGCCAGGGACCTGGGTTTGAATCCACCCGTTGAACGATTGTCTGTGTGGAGTTAGCACGTTCTCCCCTTGTCTGTGTGGATTGCCTCTGGGTGCTCTGGTCTCCTCCTACAGTCCAAAGATGTGCAGGTTTGGTGGATTGGTGAAGCGTCGGTCTGTGGGCAGGATGTTCTTTTGAGGGTCAATGTGTGACTCAGTGGAATTCCAGGCACCTTTGATCTTAGCTGATTTTTCCAAAGAGCACAGGTCTCTAGAATGCATTCAATTATCCGTCCATTGTCGATTGTCAGGGAAAAGTCCATCTGATTCATTAATGTCCTTCAATGTTATGCATTTGTTAAAAAATAATCTCAGATGTTTCAAGCTGAAACAAGCTATATGGAGAGAGAAGAATGAATTTCTGGGATGTCAATTAGAATTTTAAAATCCAACCTTGTATCAGCTTATCTTTGCCATCCAGAATAAGCCAAACAATTTAAGTCGACATATTTCACTTCAGCTTCTTTTCTGAAAGCAAAAGCTCACAGCAATTTCTCAATTCAGTGCCATTCTCAATGAAATTCTTTGCTTTTTACTCTCATTCAAATAATTGCGTGTTAAAACTAAAACAGAAAACTGTCACCACTGTAAACCCAGGGAACCTGAATGAAATATATGAAACTTCTGTATCACTCAATTCTAGATTAAGCATTCAGAGAGCCTGACAACAGTATCAGAGGAAACCCCTGATCACACTCTTGTTGATTGTTTCAGTCTCTTCACTTGACTGCCCTGAGCTAGCACAACATCATAGGCATTGGAGTATGCCATTCCACCCCTCTAATCTTTTCTACCATCCTGTTAAATTGTGGCTGATCTCAAACTTTGCTGAGAGCTTTCACATTTTGGTAACTTAGCTGAGTCATTGTTCACCCTCACTGTGGTGTGAAGGGTTAAATTATACCTCTACTCTATTGAGCATGAGCACAAGGAGCTTTGTCACAGTGAGATCAGAGCAAGGAACTAGAGCCTGATTCTGTACAGTTCCAGAAAAACGTTCTCTCTGACTACCTCTTGAATATCACTTGGGTTCATAAAACTTGTTAATATTCCCCTCGCCAGAATAAAGACTTCACCTTATTAAACAGTGGTGGGATCTGGACCAACATCTCTGGAGATTCTCACCTACGCTATCCTCTTCAAATCATAGAATCCTTACAGTGTGGAAGCAGACCGTTCTGCCCATTGAGTCCACACTAACCCTCTGAAGAGCATGCCACTCAAGCTTCCTTCCCAATCTTATTTCTATAACCCAGCATTTCCCCTGGCCAATCTACCTAACCTGCACATTCATAGAAACCCACAGACACAGGGAGAACAGGCAAACTCCACACAGACAATCACCCAAGGGTGGAATTGAACTCAGGTCCCTGGCGCTATGAAGCAGCAGTGCTAACCACTGAACTGCCTCTGAGTAGTATTTGTTAGCACTAATCCCTTAATTCTTCCAGGAATATGACAGTTTTCCTTCTCTAAATGCTTGACTGAAACCAAAGGGATCAAATCTGGGGTGAGTGGGGAAACAGGTCGGGACGGGCTTTGATTTTTGGGACTCGCTGCCAATATAGCAAAAAGGTCAAGATACTAGCAATGTACCATTGGATTCACACATGGAGAACTGGAGTTTAAAGATCAATGTGTGATTGAAACTTCCCAAATATCAATTAAGCAATCTCAGTCACTGAAGGGGCTACATCTTAGCAGAGCAAAGGGTATTAACAATCCAATCTCATTCTCTACCCAAGTGAAAATATTGCTTTTCGTTATGATCAAATCATCTGGTAAAAATGAGAGAGAGAGAGCCACAAAACTCATATTCCATTAGCTTGTTTGGAAGGAAAGCAACATAATGCGTGAAAAGCTGCCAAACGGGTTCACCCTCTCGTATGGGGCCTCTCTTTCATGCTTAATACACAAATAAATAATCGTTTGGCTGTGGTGGTTTATCAGGGCAACACAATGTGCCCTTGCAGTTGTTATGAAGCATTTCCTGTGCAGGTGCAGCCCTTATCCAAAGTGACTTAAATCAGTAAACAGCAGCCCCTCTCCCCTCCCCACCAACCCTCTGAGTTTCAAACCTGCACCCTGTATCTCCACTCTCCTACACCCATGCCTTCCTGTCTCCTCACTCGATCGACCTCAACTCCACATGTGCTTTCAGAAGCTCTGTGATAATGTGCCACCTTTTTTTGAGATAACTATTGAAAAGCAGTGGCTGATGTTTTGTTACCTTTTGGTTCGTTTTTCTCTTGAATTATATCTAATTACAACAGCTACATAATGGAATAAGAAAAGAAATGTATTTGGGAAACAAGACAAAATACATGTGAGAATAAAGATTAATGGGTTTAGCATAACTGGACACAAGTGAAATTGAAACACGGCAGTCTAGGCCATTCAACCCTTTTAGTCCTCCTTTGACATTCAATTAGGTCAGTGCTGATCTGTGCCTCAACAAATAGTAAAAACACAAAACACTGGCAAAGTTGCAAAACTGATGGGCCAGAACTTCCTGTCAGACTAACACTGAGGCTAACAATGTTCACAATTTCTCACATGCATATCGCAAAACAGTTTTAGGCACTTCAGTGCGATTAAACGAGAAGATCTATCATTTGCAGTCCAAGATACACTGATTCATTGTTGATTTCGTGAAAATTCAAATGCACCAGATATCAAGTTCCTATACTGCTGCAGTAAATACAAACTAAACTCACTAAACCAAAATTGGGGCTTGTCCATTTCAATCTAAGTATCCTTCTATTTGCGCAATGAGTCTGAATTCCTGCCAAATCATCTCTACGGCACTAACAGTTAAGTATTATAAATGTGTTGTCATATTCCCGCTGTGTTTAATAGTTGGAAATGCTTTTAAAAATACGTTGACCCAGCATATAAAACAAATTCATTTCTTTCGCTCCCAAAATCATGTTCATGCGTATATTCCAGTTGATATATTAATCAAAATCCCCTAACCTACCTTTGTCAGTCAGGACACTGCATTAATCATCAGCAGCAATGTTTCGCCCCACAAATGGATATTTTACTCACTGGTACCTTATCACTGGATGCCAGGGGGTGAACACAGTTCAGGTTCTGTTACAAAAATGCGCAGGAGTTTTAGACACTCCCATGCAGGACATTGCCCCCAGGTGGTGAATGACAAAGATGCCAACCACCCACATCATACCAGCAGTTCATTTTTGCATTTGGCATAAACATCAGCCCCAGTTTTAGGAATGATTATTGTAAAGCTTCAACCAGTGCAGGCAAGATGGGACAAATGGCCTCTTCCCTCGCCATATCAATTCTGTGATTCAAACATATGATATAATCTACACTTACTTATATTTACCATTATGCCACCCCACCCCACCACCAGCACACCAAACAAGTTCTGGTCCACCAAGTTTTCTTTCTTGAAAGATTTTTGGTGAACCTTAATGCTCATTGCAGAAGCAGAGGTCATTTTGGGAATAGAATACTTTTCCATTTCAGCTAACCTACAATTTCCAGGTCAAGTTTCATGATAATTAAAGACATTCTTCCACTCTTATCCAAAACAAGCCTTGACTCTACCTGTAACCCAACAACATTCTGATTTGTAAAGGTCAACTCTCCAGATTTTCTAGATACACATCTTAAACGTGGCTTCATAGCATGTATATTTACTACTGAACACGTTTCATAACATTATAGATGAAACCATAAAATGTTGGATATCGCTGAGCAAATCAAGCATTACCACTGGCAAAAGAAACACAAGTTGACATTTCTGATCAATGAGCCTTTGCAAGAGAGAAAAGTGCTAATGAACAGGGATGATTTTGGAAAGCTGTTGATTGGGGTCATTGGCCTGGAGTTTCACCAGCGTAGCAGCTAGTGAGAGTCGGGAGAAGTCCCACAGTTGCACACTCACCTCAGGAGATAGTGTCTACGAAGTCATTGTGGACATGGAGGGTGGAAGATGTCAGGCCGGCTGACCCAGAAAAGAAATCAGAGGCAGCCACAGAGTCTGTTAGGAACTGAGACAGTGTGTTTAAAAGACCTGCCTCAGTGATGTGAGACTTCTTTCCTACTAGAGTGAAAAATCTAATGCCCTCTTGCCTTAATCTCTCACACTTCTTAACCCTCTCCCCATGCCCTATCCCTGCCATCTCATGCCACATTTCAGGCTGTACCCCTTCACTCTCCCTGTCCTTGGTACCCTCATGACCCCATGCCAGGCCATGCCCCTCCACCCACCCACAACAGCTCCTCATCCATCCTATGCCAGGTTATGGTGCTTCCATGACCACTCACCCATTATATACTAGCTGGAACCAATGATCTCAGGTGTTTCAACACTGTGAGATAATAATTCCAAATGAGATTTGGCTGAGAACCGAGACATCTGTTAGACTGCTGAAACAACTGAGCCCCAGACAACCAAGGCTAGATTGATAGCTCTGGATCTCTGGATCTCTGATATTGCACTTTTCTTTTCATGAGATTAAAAGGTTTCAAGTCTTTGCAGCTTTTATTATTGATAGTTTAAATGGTTCAGATGATTGACACAATTATTGCTCTCCTTAAAAGGACTGAATTTTTAATCTGAGATAGTGGACATGAATGAATGAATAATTTTAAATTTTTTAACACATTCTCTTATCACTAGAGAGTTCACTGATTCCATAAAGTGTATAAAAATGGGCATGGGCATACATTGATTGCCTTGAGGGACTATGGGGTGTGTGGATGGCATTACCTGAAGGCAGTGGGAGGTAATTGGAAAAGCATTAGGAAGACTCTTTGGACTTACCTTTCCAAAGGTACACACTGCAGACTTTGTTTCATTACTTCTTTGTGGTGTCATGAACTACGACTCTTCCAAAAAGACAACCAAATTCTATGAAAATTGGAAAGAATGTCTATCTCAGCCACATTGGGAGTGCTGGGCACTGGCTCACAGTGCAAATTAGACTACATCTTTGAAAGGATGCGGAATCAGGATAATCAGGATGCAGAATCTCGGAATCAGGACATGCCCACCATTTTGAAAAGATTCCAGGTATTAACTCTGTTTCTTTTTCCATAGGTGCCTCCTGACCTGTGTTTTCACAGTGTTTTCTGTTTATACTTCAGATTTTCAGCACTAACAATATGACCCTCCTTGAATCTGTATCATTCAGATTTCTCCATTTTTTCTTTCTCCTTCTTCTGAAGATGAAAGCATAAGGCATCTGTGCTATCCAGTGGCTCATTGCTTCTGTCTCAATGTGATATTCCCATTCCATCTCCCACATTATTACAGACTCTGGTGACAAGACTGCCCATTCATTCCAAACTACAAGCAAATTGTGCTGTAATTCTGTGAACACGTTTTGAAACTGCCCTAAATCTACATAAGGACCTACCAAGTCAGGAAAGTATTACTTCCATCTAAATCAATAACTACTGGAGGACCAAAAGACAATATTTTACTCCCTTTACAGCCAGTCTTCCAGAAAGCAATGTTGGCAGAGCTCACACTCTGTGCAAATTTCTTCTTTGTGAAAACAATATTTCTTTGTGGTTGTAAATTTGCTCGCTAAGCTGCTCACAGATGTTTCATCACCATGCTAATGAGCCTCCATTGAAGCACTGGTGTTCTGTCTGGTCTGTTAAGGTGGGTGATATCATTTCCGGTTCTTTTTCTCTGGTAAATGAGGTCCAAATCGATGCGTTTATTTCAATCATGGGGATCGCTGACAATTCATCATTAATAAACACCCCCTCTCAGTCCCCCACCACACCCAACTCCCCAAAGGCCCTTTTGTCATTCTTTGTGTTTTAACTTTGGATGCTCCACCATTTCCCTCAAAGATAATGCCTGGTCTGTACCTAAACTATCTCTTCCTTGAATGGTGTCCATTGTGCTATTACTGTTTTACCCTGGGAATTACTTTTCTAATCTACTTATGCTGAAATTAGTCTTTCTCCACTTCAACATGTTTTAGCTTTGATAGCTTCTGGACTCTGTCTTATTTTAAACCAAATTATGGTGCACTCAATGTTAGTTTAATCAGCTTGCATTATCCTACCTTATCCAATTTCAAGTCTCACAACCACATCCAATACTGCTTTCCTTCCCTGATAGTTGGCAAACATATTGATGAAGAAAATTCCACATATCTGAAAATCTTTTCCTCTCTACCAGTCTATATCAAAAGAATTAAAGTTTCCTAACACTCTATTTTTGCTACATATTGAAATGCGGCAATAAATTTTATAACAAGTTAACACATAATCCCATCCTCAACTCAAGCCAAATAGTTTCATCCTTAGTAAATCCTTTATATTTAGAACTGTAACATCAAGCCAAGCAATAATGCCAACTCCTCCTCTCTATCATTCTTGGAGGTCGCCACTGATGATGTTACCT
This sequence comes from Hemiscyllium ocellatum, assembly GCF_020745735.1. Taxonomy (NCBI): domain Eukaryota; kingdom Metazoa; phylum Chordata; class Chondrichthyes; order Orectolobiformes; family Hemiscylliidae; genus Hemiscyllium; species Hemiscyllium ocellatum. The sequence goes on along the minus strand of NC_083417.1, from coordinate 17,218,041 downwards.
AGCCAGGTTATGAAACGTCTGGATATCAAACCTACAGCTCAGCGAGCAAACCTCGACCCTAAATTCTTGAATATTTGGAAATTAAAAATATTCGGAATTCTAAGCTGACATTTTATTAGTGTCATTTCTCTGTTAAACCAAACATACCACGATTCCTTGCAGCAATTCATGCATACAGCTCACCAAACGTGCTAGTTACATTTTAGGTTGCCCCTCTAGTTTGGAGTAATATACTTTACATGCAGTACTTTGGGAAATATTTTGTGAAGTGAAAAATTTTGTACAACTGCCTGGTACACTGCAGTATGTTTTTGACTGCATGTGGCTGAGGGCGTATGTTATCCACAAGCACTATAGACGCTTGCAAAATACTGCCCACTTCCACCTCCATAATATCATCCATCTCCAACCCTGCCTCAGCATATCTCCTGCTGAAACATTGACTCAATCCCTCAGTACCTCTACAGTTGATCATTTCCATGTTCCCCCATGTACCACCCTACATAAACCCAACCTCCTCCAGAGTTCTGATGTCCATTTCCTGGACTTCGTAGCAAGTCCTGCTCATCTACGACCACTCTGCTCATTGACCGACATTGGTTCCCTCTCTCCAGCGATATTTACATTTTAAAATTCTTACCCTGGTTTTCTAATTCTTCCACAGCCCCTCACTTTATATCCACGTAACCTCTCCCATCCCTACATTTCTCTGAAAACTCTGGACAGCTCCAGTTGTGGCCTCTTACATGTCCCTGCAAGTCACAGTGGGTGGTGTTGTCTTCATTTGCCTAGGCCCTGAGTCTGAAATTACCTCACACACCTCTCTATTTTTCTCTTCGCCTTCAAGCAACACTTTAAAGTCAAGCCTCTTAAACAAGCCTTTGCTCAAATATCCCCTGATACTGAGGCTCTCTGCCCAGTTGTCTGATATCAATCCTGTAGAGTGACTTGAGAGGTTTTACTTCATTGAAGGTGTCATGTGCATAAATGTGCAATGTAACTGTGATTAAACAAAATGTCTTTCTTTTTACAATTCACTGTACAACTCAATGGTTGCTAACGTCTCCACAATGACAAGGAATGTGACATTTAATAGATATCCATCCTTTTATCAAAAAATGCCACTATTGTCTCAAGTAGCCTTTATTCATTCATCTTTCACACATCACACAGCTGCAGTGACAGCAGCTCGGGAACTTTAGTAGACACTGTGTGGCTAACACATATACGTGCCCAGATAGAGAGTAACCTGCTTTCAGCACATTTTGCAATGCACCTTTACCCAACCCAGACCTCTTATTCCACCAGCAAAGACGTGTGCTCACAGTGTTAATACTGCAACGCATTGGTTTAAATGTCGAGCTTTGGAAACTGATCATAGTGCTTGGTGTCAGCCTCTTTAAAATCTTCTTTGTGTCGGCATGATTTTCAATTGTGAAATCAGATTTAAAAATACACACAACTGCAGAAAAGGGTCACTTCTGTTAAAAAACGACCTTATGTCTTCCTTCCTGTGGTATTTCTCCTGGACACATTCTGATTGCAAAAAGGAATCGAATTGTGCATTGACCAGAAAACCATTTCTTGTAAATAGAGATATTAGTTCTGTATAATCCATTTCAAGATTCACTTTATTACTTTAGGTCTGGTAGTCAATGGGAGCACTTGAAAATCTGTTTGTCTATTGAAATTGACAGTCAAGCCTAAGGAGAGTCAGAACAGACTCAGCAAAACACGACTGGAGTTAAATTTCTTTATGTCATCAATCACGCTCATCACGAGAGAGGTCACAGAATCACAGAAGTGTTACAGGGCAGAAGAAGATCATGTTAATCCAAGACAATACCTATTATCCAAACAGTTCAAAAATAATTCCAAAATATTACTCTGACCCAATCAACTTTTTGCAATGAGTCATGATTTTCTTAAAGATCCTCCATTGTTCCACAACCATCTTTGATGCTAAACTCTTTTCCCAATCCTCTACAAACAACTCAGCCTTCATTCCTATGTATTTAACAGTTGTTTAATTTTATCATATTTGTTTGCCCATGTTTCTCACTCTCAAACTTAAAACTTAATTTTGGGGATCTTTTACTCTGAGATCATTAATTAAACCTGGCTCATTACAGATTACCAGATTCAAAATAAATTGATCCCTGGTTGGATGCATAACATATTACTCTATGAAATTACCCTGAATACATTCTCTGAATTCTTTCTCGTGACTACCTTTACCAATTTGACTTTGCCAGTCTACATGAAGGTTAATGTAGCCAACGATTAATGCATTGCCTTTTTTACATGCTATCACTATCTCCTGATTTATTCTTTGTTCTACAAAACAGTTAGTGTTTGAAAGCCTATAGACTAGTGTCTTTTTCCATTTATTATTTCTTATTCCCACCCATGGGAGACTACATCAGCTGATCCAAGATAACTTCTTGCTATTGCACTTATTCCATCTAATATTAACAAAGCCACCCGAACATCATTTTATTCCTGCCGTTCCTTTTGTAAAGTCACATACCGCTATTGATTTAGGTTCTTCTAGACACAAATGAACTTGTGGAGGGATAATACTTAACAGTTAGTTCTTACTGTGATAAAGATCCAGGGTACGCATGAGTCATAAATGGGAAAATCATAACACATTTCTTCATAAGTTCTGAACATTCTCGGTGGTGGAAGTATGATGAAGGAGATGTATTTTCAATCTAAAGCACTCCTGTTCAAACAGGTTGTTCCATAGTTTTGATTGAGTAGAAGAAAGACATCAATTACATTGAGAATGCTGCTATGCTAGTTTTTGCTCTCCCCAAACTAACTCATCTCATATTTGCAGCATCTCAGCTACACATAGTGTTCACTCTGTTGAGCAGAGCTTTAAATTCTCCCTGGGATTCAGATGCTGGTGGCAGTCAGAACCCTGTCTCCTGTGAACACTGAACATGAGAAACTCTCCACTTGCAAATGGTTCAGTTGCCATTTGCTCTTTTGTTGATGAGGACAATGTTTCCTATATTTGGCCAAATATTGGCATTGACACCTGGATGGACAATTTTGTTTCAGGCAATAAAGGCCTGTTTATGAAAATAATCAGGAATGAAGAGGTTGCTAAGTTTACAGATGGGTTTACCCTTCCTGAATCCCATAACAATTAGAAATATTAATGAAGCAAGAATTGTTGCTCCTTAATTTTGGGTTTGGATAGCCTGATTTGGGCAGGTAGTCCAGAAGCCGGACAAATGTGATGGGGTGGGATAAGGTGGGTGGGTGGGGAGTACCATGAGTTCAAACACCCCTCAAAGCAGCTGATGGAAATTGAATACAATTAATAAACTGGGAGGAAATGTAGTAATGGCAACCACAAAGGCTGTCACTGACTGTTGTAAAATCCCAACTGGTTCACTAATGCCGGTTAGAGAAGTAAATGTGCAATTCTGGCCAGCATGTGACTCCAGACCCACAGCAATGTGGTTGACTCTTATTTGTCCTTTAAGGTGGCCTACAGCAATGTCGAAATCAAGCCTCAGTCCACAGTGTCTTACTCAAACTTATTCTCTGCCAATACTCTCAAATAAGAAACTTCTCATTGCCCTCAGTTTCCTTTCTCTTGACCATCTATAGGTCTGGCTTCTCCTCACCATTATTCCGCATCCTCTTTGCTATTCTTTGCAAATCTGGTTGAAGCCCTTAACTCCTTCCCTAATAACAAACAAAATCATAAGTCGGACGGTACCATGTGGATGCTTGAATCATTTGAAACTATCGGCCGATGATGCATGACAGGAACCCAATTTATCCTAGCAGTATTTAATGCCAGAGTTATCAGCTTGTTAAAATCAAATTCAGATTCCTCCTCTTCAGGAATGAAACTAGAAAGTAAAGATTCTGGAGTAAAGAATCAATGTTTCCCCAAATGCACAACAAGCATGTTAATGCTTTCACCAATGACATAATGAATAGGATTCCTCAGTTAATTGCTCTGCATTCACCCTAGCTCTATGTATTCATCATGGTTAATACTTACAGATTTTGGCTTGAAGAATCAGCTGCAGCAATACAAAGGTATTTCATGTCCTGCCAAAAGAAAAGAAGTTCAGTGTCATTGAGGCTGACAAAGACTGAACTTGCCTGTGTTTTTGTTATGGTCCAGACCAAATCCCCTCAAATCTTCTACTGTTTTATATTATTTAAAGGCAAGTGTAAGATGCTGTGTCCCAGTTGTGATTCGATTGGCCAACTAGTAGGGTCTAAGCAAAACACACTTTATACTTACAACACAAACAAAAGAAAAGAATAATTGGCATAATTTGAATGCTGTTGAAATACTTAATAAACATAGAACATAGAAAGATACAGCGCAGTACAGGCCCTTCGGCCCTCGATGTTGCGCCGACCGAATCCTACCTAACGTACACTAGCCCAATAACTTCCAAATGCCTATCCAATGCCCGCTTAAATGACCATAAAGAAGGAGAGTTCACCACTGCTACTGGCAGGGCATTCCATGAACTCACAACCCGCTGTGTAAAGAATCTACCCCTAACATCTGTCCTATACCTACCACCCCTTAATTTAAAGCTGTGTCCCCTAGTAACACCTGACTCCATTAGCTGTAAAAGGTTCTCAGTGTCGACCCTATCTAAACCCCTAATCATCTTATACACCTCTATCAAATCTCCCCTAAACCTTCTCTTCTCCAATGAGAACAGCCCCAAGTGCCTCAGCCTTTCCTCATAAGATTTTCCTACCATTCCAGGCAACATCCTGGTAAACCTCCTCTGCACTCATTCCAATGCCTCCACATCCTTTCCAATGCCTCCACATCCTATTCAATGCCTCCACATCCTATATATTATGTAACTACTACTCATCAACTGTTCCAATATAGCAGATCCCATGAACACACTCTTGGCAAAGGCAAATTCAGAAAAACAGATTTTCTTCACGTGTCATTTTCTCTGCAGTCCAGGAGAAAAGAACACTGACAGAAACAACCTAGGGGGCAGAAAGTGAACTTAAGTTTTTCCTGTAGCTGGGGGAGAGCTGTATCTATCAGCTTCAATGAGCCAGCTCCAAACTCCGACTGAAAGCAAAACTAAAATCCTGAGTCTATGTGAGTGCGATTCATGCCTCTTTCATCTAATTTTTAAAAACACTCAGGAAGCTTAAAACTGTTTACCCACTGCTTCTGAAGCAGGCATTCCAGCACCACTGTGGCAACACCTCACTGCAAAGGAAGCAGGAAAGAACAAATCTCTCCTAAAGGCACAGTACCATCACACTTTACAGTCATGGAGAATGCACTGTCGTTTTATCCTAACTCAACAGATTAGTTGCATGGTGTCGGGCTTACACTCTGCTTTACATTACCCCCTGTTGATCCTAATGGTGAGAATATTCAGGTAGGCTTTAAAATCAGCCTTGCACCTGATCCTATGGCTTTCCTAATGGTCAGGTTAGGTTAGATATTTGAAGCATTTTCACCTAAGGAATATATTAACCAAGTTCCCACAAACTGGAGCATGATGATCACTAGATTGAGCTGCTTATTTTCGGTGATGGCGAATGTGATGTAAGTATTAGCCAGATCAGTGGGGACAATGCCCTGTTCTTCAAAAATAGTGCCAGGGTTCTATTATACTCACAGGAGAGGGCAGATATGGCTTCATCTTAAATGTTAATCTGAACAGTTGGCACCACTGATAAGCACACCTTCCTTATTACATTTGAGAGTAGGTATGGACTTTTGTGCCACATTTCGTTCCAAAACTGTGTGTTTTAAATTTGTATCCACTTGTTCCCTTTTATTAAGTATCTCATTAGAACATAGGACATAGACCAGTACAGCACAGAAACAGACTCTTCAGCCCACGATGTTTTGCTGTACATGATGCCAAATGAAACTGATCCCTTTTGCTTGCCCTTGGTCCATGTCCCTCCATTCCTAGCATATTCATTTCTTTATCTAAAAATCCTTTAAATATGCCTATTGTATCTGTCCCCACCACTACCCTGGCAGCGCTTCCCACACTCCTACCACTCTCTGTGTAAAAACCTTGCCCCTCATATCTCCTTTGAACTTTCCCCTCTCACCTTAAATGCATGGACCCTTGTATCATTCTTTACCACTTTGCCTATTCAGCTTATTTTATAAGATAATGATTGGGTATCCCTCAGTCTTATGGTGCAGATAAATGTGAGGTCATCCACTTTGGCAGAGAGAATAGAAAAGCAGATTATCATCTGAAGGGGAGGTGCAACAGAACCTCTGTGTCCTTGTACATCAGTTGCTGAAAATAAGCTGGTAGATGCAGCAGGCGGTGAAGAAGGCAAATGGGTGCATTGGCCTTGAAAGTGAGAGGATTCAAGTATAAGAGCAGGGATGTCTTGCTGCATAGTATAGGGACTTGGTGAGGCCACGTCTGGAGTACAATATGTCGTTTTCATCTCCTTATCTTGGTCAGGACTGGCTATGGAGGGAGAGCAATGAAGGTTCACCAGACTAATTCTTGCAATGGTAGAATGAAATGGGAAGAAAGCTGAAAATGTGTTGCTGGTTAAAGCACAGCAGGTTAGGCGGCATCCAAGGAATAGGAAATTCGACGTTTCGGGCATAAGCCCTTCATCAGGATGAAGGGCTTATGCCCGAAACGTCGAATTTCCTATTCCTTGGATGCTGCCTAACCTGCTGTGTTTTAACCAGCAACACATTTTCAGCTGTGATCTCCAGCATCTGCAGACCTCACTTTTTACCCTGAAATGGGAAGAAAGACTGGGTTAGTTAGGGCTATATTCACTGGAGTCTAGAAGCATGAGGGGGAAATCTCAAAGAAACCAAAAAAATTGTGACAGGACTAGACAGGGTAAAAGCAGGAATGATGTACCCTATGGTGCGAGAGTCCAGAACCAGGGGTCACAGTATAAGGATATGGGGTTAGGCCATTTAGCACTGAACTGGGAAGTTTTTTCACCTGAGAAAGCAGTTGAGACCAAAACACTGAAAGTTTCCAAGAAGGAGTTAGATATCATTGTTAGGGCGAAAGGGATCTCAGGGTATAGAGAGAAATCTACTGTAATATAATTAGATTAGATTACTTACAGTGTGGAAACAGGCCCTTCAGCCCAACAAGTCCACACCGACCCACTGAAACGCAACCCACCCATACCCCTACATTTACCCCTTACCTAACACTACGGACAATTCAGCATGGCCAATTTACCTGACCCGCACATCTTTGGACTGTGGGAGGAAACCGGAGCACCCAGAGGAAACCCACACAGACACGGGGAGAACGTGCAAACTCCACACAGACAGTTGCCTGAGGCGGGAATCAAAGTCATAGTCATAGGATCATACAATGCAGATATAGGCCCTTCGAGTCTATACTATATAACTACTACTAAGGGCGCACTCATCCCAATCTCCTGTACTTGTCCCATATCCTTGAATGTTACGTTATTTCAAGTGTTCATCCAAATACGTTTCAAAGGTTGTAAGGCTTCCAGCCTCCTCTACCTTCCCAGGCACTGTATTCCAGATTCCCACCACCCTCTGAGTAAAAATGTTTTCTTTCTCAAATCACCTCTGAATCTCCTGCCCCTCATCCCAAGGATTATACCCTCTCATGATTGACTCCATAGCCCAAGGGGAACAGCTGCTCCCTACTTATCACCCTATCCTATACTACGTTTGATCATAGAATCACTACAGTCCAGAAACAGGTCATTCAGCCCATAGAATCCACACCGACCCTCTAAACAGTATCCCACCCAGACACACACCCCTACCCTATCCCTACAACTCTGCATTTTCCAAGGCTAATCCACATAGCCTGCACATTCCTGGACACTATGGGCAACTTAGCATGGTTAATTTGCCTAACCTGCACCATCCTTGGACTGTGGAAGAAACTGGAGCACCCAGAGGAGACCCACACAGACACAGGCAGAATGTACAAGCTCCCAAGGCTGGTATTGAACCCAGGTCTCTGGCGCTGTGAGGCAGCAGTGTTAACAATTGTGCCACCATGCCATCCAATGATCAGCCATGATCCTATTGAATAGTGGAGCAGGATCCAAAGAGTCAAACGGCTTACTCCTGCCCCTATTTTCTACATTCCTATGTTTCTCCCGAATCATCCTTCAAGAAGTAAGATCACTAAAAGTACAGAACTACCCTGATCACTCTTTGCTGAACTCTGTACTTTTTGAGACCGGAGTTAATGTATAACCAGTGAGAGCAGTGTGATGGGCAAATGGCAACTGCACAGCAAATTGGATACGAAGTCTGATTGCCATAAAAAGTTTCAAACAATGAAGACAGAACAGCCACAAAAACATTAGGAATGCACAACAGTCCATTGGCACCTGGCGCCAAATTAACCATATACTGCTGAAGGCTGAACACAGTTCTCTAGATGGCATATGACCAGTACGCGATATAACTCAAACACTGGATTATTATTTTATAAGTCAATCCAGTTAATATCAAGGCCAACATTCTAATAGTCATTTTAGATTTTAGTTATGGGGGCTCACAGCACTAGGGTTCAATTCCTGCCTCGGGCAACTGTCTGTAAGGAGTTTGCACATTCTCCTCGTGTCTGCCTGGATTTCCTCCCCCAATCCAAAGATGTGCAGGTCAGGTGAATTGGCCATGCTAAATTGCCCATAGTGTTGGGAGTAAATGTTGGGGAATGTGTCTTTGGAGGGTCGGTGTGGACTTGTTGGGCCGAAGGGCCTGTTTCCACACTGTAAGAATCTAATCTAATCTTAATGTCTGTACATTATTATTATACACGCACAGCTAAGTCCCATTGTTTTTCCACAGATACTTGTCCCTTTTTAATTAAGAAAGTAGTCATTTGCATGTAACTAATTTGAGTATTGCTGGAAAAGACACATTTTATCAAAACTTTTCAGCTTGCATTCATCAAGACATTTCAGAAGAATACCAATTCAAGGACAAAGCTGCATGAAAAGAGAGTGCTGATTAGTCACCAATTGGTGTAATTTTTGTCATGGAGAATGCACCCACTAATACTGATTGACAGTCAACTGTCAAGCTTTGTTTAAATTTAAAACCAGGCATGTTGTGTCTGATTGCTCAGTGCATTGTCCTGAGAAAAGAACAAGCAAATGGCTGTCACCTACTTTGTTGAGTTAAAACAGTATACATTCATATACTTTCTGTCTGTAAAGCACAGGGCCCTGTATAATAATACATATAGCTTCAAGTACGTCCAAGTACACCACACTGTGAGCTGGCTAACAAGTCTAAATTGGTACCCATCAAACATCTAGCATATTCAGGATTATCCAGAAAATGTTGTCCAACTGCAGAATCACAACTAATGTAGGACAGTGTGCAGTGACTTTTGTAAGTGCTGTTTGGTTGGGTACAGCAGTACATTTCTTGTTGCAAACAGCCAAAGGGACATGTTGCTTGATATGATCATCACGCCCATCACACACCTCCACCAATCAGAACCCATTTGCCAACCAATCAGCATTCTCTTCACAAACAGAATAAATGCTGGTTTTCTCCATGAGCTGAGATTCTTGCAAATATCCTGATGAGTACAAAGCAACAAGCTTCCACAAAATGTGCTATTTTTCAGTAACATTTAAGGAAATATGCCAGAAACATTGCCTGTGGATTGGAACATTTCAAATGTCACCCCTCCGACCCCCCCAAGTTAAGAAGCAATTTGAGAAGAATGAGGGGGATCTTATTTAAATACTTTCGTGAATCTAGCCTCTACAACTCTCTGGGATAGAGATTTCCAGACATTCACTACCCGCTGGGAGAATAAATTCCTAACATCTCAGTTTTAAATGAATGGCTCCTTATTCTGTAAAAATGTCTCCTAATTCAAGATACCCCCATTAGTGGAAACATCATCTCACCACCTAGCCTGTCAAGCCCATTTAGAATCTTATATGTTCAAATAAGACCACCCTCATTCTTCTGAATAAAGGCCGAATCTGTTTAGCTTTTTTTGATAAGTTAACTCCTTCATCCCCAAAATCAGCCAAGTGAATCTACCCTCAATGATTAGATTATATTCCCTACAGTGTGGAAACAGGCCCTTCAGCCCAGCGAGTTCATACCAACCCTCCGAAGAGTAACCCACCCAGACCCATTTCTCTTTGACTAATGCACCTAACACTATGGGCAATTTAGCATGGCCAATTCACCCTGACCTGCACATCTTTGGACTGTGCAAGGAAACCAGAGCACTCAGAGGAAACCCACGCAGACACGGGGAGAATGTGCGAACTCCACACAGACAGTCGTTGTGAGGCTGGAATGAAACCTGGCGCCCTTGTGCTATTAGGCAGCAGTGCCAACCACTGAGCCACCATGCCTAACCATTCCTTCAATGGTAGCCATACCCAGGAAGTATTAATGTTAATATTGAATGTCATTAGTTAATAATATTTTATTAAATTCCTAAGAGGATAAGAGACTTTGCTGCCCTAATGTCTTCCTGATATGGTTGAAATTTGTGGTAAATTAAGGCTTCACTCACATGGAAAGCAAGTTGGAGATTATCTTTGGTGTCAATTCCTCACAAACATTAAGAAAATGTCATTTATCCAAATCAGTGAGCTTTGGTTTGCATTGTTATGGCAACTTCCCACATCGGAATATAATTAAATAACTTAGTAAGTCACGGAAGAAGGACATTGTAGCTCATACAGCTTTGTAGATGAAATGTGCAAAGGGAATATTCGTCATTAAATAGTCACATTATACCATCACCAAAGGGAATTAAATAACTTAAGAGTCGATCTTCCGCTGTGTTGAGTAGAACTAGAAAGCAGAAAAAATAGAATTAAATAACATTGGTCTATGCACGCTGTCTGCCACCTTTCTATATCTGACCCAAAGCTCCATTTAGCACAAATGTCACTTGCCATCTGAAGTCATAGATCCCTTTTCAATCCCTGAATGGCTTTCCTTACAAAATGAACTGATTGCTGCCCCCTGCTGTGCAATAATGAATACATTTCAAAAGCACATTGGCTGAAAAATGTTTTGAGACACGTTGGGTTTATGGAAGGCTCCATATAAATGCAACTTGTTTCTTTTTACTGACTGCACCCATTCTACCTATTGTCCTCCTTCATTAAGATGCACCTTTTTAACTGATACTTTGGTCACCACCATCACAACATCTCCTTCTTTGGCTCATCACCCACCTTTATCTCCACAGAGCACTTACCATGTCATTGAACACAAACTCTTTCAAAAGTCTGATTATCGAATCCAAAGTTACAGCATGTCTCATTCACCCTCACCCTCTGCCTACTGACCTACTGGCTCCTCAATCCGGTCACATTTTCTGAGCTCCTCTGATTCTGTATTCCTATGCATCTGTGCTGTTCATTTTTTGAGCATAGAGTCATAGAGATGCACAACATGGAAAAGGACCCTTCAGTCCAACTCATCCATGGCGACCAGATATCCTAAATTACTCCAGGCCCATTTGCCAGTACTTGGTCCATATTCATCTAAACCCTTCCTATTCACATTCCAACCAGCTGCTTTTTGAATGTTGTAATTGAAGCAGCCTCCACTACTTCCTCTGGCAGCTCATTCCATACACGTACCACCCTCTGAGTGAAACATTTGTCCCTTAGGTCCCTTTTATATCTTTCCCCTCTCACCCTAAACCTATGTCCTCTAGTTCTGGACTCCCCAAACCCAGCGAAAATACCTTGTCTATTTATCCTATCCAGGCTCTTCATGATTTTATAAACCTCTACAAGGTCACCCCTCAGCCTCTGATGCTCCAGGGAAAACAGCCCCAGCCTGTTCAGCAGCTCCCTATAGCTCAAATCGTCCAACCCTGGCAACATCCTTGTAAATCTTTTCTGAACACTTTCAAGTTTCACAACATCTTAACAATAAGAAGGAGACCAGAATTGCACGCAATATTCCAACAGTGGCCTAAGCAATGTCCTGTACAGCCGCAACATGACCTCCCAACTCCTATACTCAATACTCTGACCAATAAAGGAAAGCATAGCAAACGCCTTCTTCACTATCCTATCTACCTGCGACTCCACTTTCAAGGAAATATGAATCTGCACTCCAAGATCTCAGCAACACTCCCTCGGACCTTACTATTAAGTATGTACGTCCTGCCCTGATTTACCTTTCCAAAATGCAGCATCTCACATTTATCTAAATTAAACTCCATCTGCCACTCCTCAGCCCATTGGCCCATCTGATCAAGATCCCACTGTACTCTGAGGTATCTGTCCACTGCACCTCCAATTTTGGTATCATCTGCAAACTTACTAATTATACCTTCTACATTCAAATCATTTATATAAATAACGAAAGATAGTGGACCCAGCACCGATCCTTGTGGCACTCCACTGGTCACAGGCCTCCAGTCTGAAAATCAACCCTCCACTACCACCCTCTGTCTTCTACTTTTGAGCCAGATTTGTATCAAAATGGCTAGTTCTCCCTGTTTTCCATGAGATCCAACCTTGCTAATTAATCCACCATGAGGAACCTTGTCGAACGCCTTACTGAAGTCTATCCAGACCACATCTACCATTCTGCCCTCATCAATCATCTTTGTTACTTCTTCAAAAAACTCAATCAAGTTCGTAAAGCATGATTTTGCATGCACAAAGCCATGCTGACTATCCCTAATCAGTTTTTGCCTTTCCAAATACATATAAATCCTGTCCCTCAGGATTCCCTCCAACAACTTGCCCACCACCGATGTCAGGGTCACCGGATATACGGTCATGCCTTCAGCTCAAAGCTCTTGAATTCCCTCCCTAAAGCTCCACCTCTCTCTTCACCTTTCAGAATGCTCTTTGTGACCTGTCTCTTTGACCAAACTATTGGTCACCCTATTCAGGTATTCCTTTATGAGGTTCAGTGTCAAATGTTAGCTGGGAATGTTACTGAGAAGTGCTTTGAGTCTTTCACTATGTTAAAGATGCTATAATGTAAGTTGTTCTTGTCATTCTTTCACGTTGAAGACAAGTTATTATTGATGGTTCACCCATTACGCACACTTACCCAAATGTCAATTCTAGATGGGCCAAGCCGCACATGAGATTCAGCAAGATTCCCAATTTCCAAGGATGCCCGTTCCCAGCTGTCAGTCACTGACTAGCGATCAGAATAAGCTCCTGCTCATTGCACATTCCTACCTCAGCACTGATGCAAACAATCCTGTCTCACTGCTTTTTCTGATGAGTTGTGTACTGGATAGGAGGAGGGACCACAAGGGCACACAGGGGTATGTCCATGTGAAAATATACTTCAAAACGATGCATTTGAGTGCATTTTCATTTGCAAATTTCCCTCCTTGGAGTGAGTGTTTCCTTATCCATTCAATTGCAGAAATGCCTTACAATAAATTATTGCTCAGTGCACTCCCAAATGCCTTAATCCTATAATGGCGAAGAAATCAGAGGCTTTAACAAACTGTAGAACCTGACTGAGAGCTACTCCAAAGTGAAGAAGATTTAATCTCATAACATGATGTCACTCTGACAAAGTGGTAGTACTGCAATGTATTACTATGTGGGAAAGATAAATAAATTAGGGCAGATTTTACTGTGACAAGGTATCTAAGTTCTAGGAGTTTTTTTAAGGCAAGTTGCTGTGAGCTATGAGGGGAAGGGCAGCACCTGGAATTTGAGTGAATACAAAAATTCAGATTGAAGGATTGTGAAAACCTGAGCAGTTTCATTCAGATAAAATTAATTCCAAATTAGGAACCAAAACAAAGGACGGAAGGAAAGGAGGATGGATTAATTAAAGAAACAGGCAGTAAAAAAAAAACTTTATTTCACATTCTTAATTCTGCAGCAACAATTAATATTCAAAGGGTGAAACTCCAAACTTGTAACTGTTCATTTTTAGAGCAGTATAAGTTGCTTGGTAGTAATTGACACTGATCACAAAGTTTAAATGATACAGAGTCTGAAATGTGACAAGTTTAGTTTGTACCGACAACACAAATGCAGCAACATCACATTGTTCAGTGAGTTTCAATCAACAAGCAGGCCAAGGCACTGCACCTGCGAAAATAATGGCAGAGCAGCACAACTCAGGTTTAACCATTTGGATATTTTAACACTATTAGCGTCACCATTAAATTAACAGCAATATATGCCTCAACAGAGACAACTATGGGTGGAATAGCCAGTTAGCCCATCCTGTTCATGCATGAAATGAAATCTATTTTTTCTATGCTTCCTTTCCTCCACCTTTACTGTAGCATTAACGTATGTCTGAAATGTTCGACAGATTTCCATCAAGCAATGGATGAAATGCAAACATAAAAGGTTATGTTTCCATAAGTTCCACTTATGGAAATTTCTTCTCAAATCTAGGAATAATAGTGGTCATTGTACGCTGGGATAATGAACCATAATAGTGAGCTTACTTAAATCCAGTATTAATGCAACTTTGAACACTTCCTTCCTGCTGTCAAAAAACAAAATCTAACACGAACATAAAATATTTTGTTAGGTTGTGGAGTTAGATAAAGATGAGTGAGAACAGGCAGACGTGCAGCTTAAACACCAGCACGTACCTTAAAGCCTGAATGGCCTTTTATTGTGCTTTAATGCCTGGAGCTTTACAGCTTATTTTGCTGGATGGTTACTTTCTCAAACTGATGCAGTGAGATCCTGTTACAACAACATTAACAACCTGCAAGTACATAACGTAGAAAAACATTTCAAAGTAGTTCAGGGGAGTGTCAGTACACTTTGACCAGTAACCCACGTGCCTATTGCAGCAGGAAGGTAAATGTGTTGGGGGATTGTAGTTTCTAATATGCACTGTCAACAGTGTTGTCCACAAAGTGCCCTGCATTGCTGCCCAGTGCCGCCCAGTACCCAACGACCCAGCTTTTCACCTTTAGTGGACTACACAGAATCCCAGGGCTGCAAAAGTTTGCACTTTCATTTTGCCAAGTTGATACTTGGGCTGCAGAACAAAATGATTCAGTTAACATTTGTACTATACTGAGGAGATGATGTTTCTTCTGAACTATGTGCAGCACTGATGCACTGAAGGAAGGAATGTGCTAGGGGAAGGGTCTGTCACTGCTCAGGATGTATTGGGAGGGAAGCAGATCTGCTGACTGACTTGCAATTAACGCTGCTGAATGCTGCATATGCTTTGTACTACTGTCCCCTAGTGTCTTCCTGTTGTAATACATTGGCAGTAGTTTTTAAAAATCTGGTTTTGTTCCACAGAAATTGCATTTGATCCCTCCTTCAAAACATAGTTTTTAATTAAATGCAAAACATCATTTCATTCAGAACCAGATGGATATTTCCCTGTGCCAGTATTCCTGATGTAAAATGTTAATGCTACCCTTCAGTAAAATGGTATGGAGAGACCTTAGTGAACTGTGGAATCAAGGGTGCCATGGTGCAGTGAGTTTCCATACCACTACGGTACATTTGATCAGTGTTTTTTGACTCATTCATGTGAGGAGGAGAATCACTGGCTGTGCCAGCATTTATTGCTCATTTCTAATTGCCTGGCAGGTTATGGTGGTGGCACAATGGACTGGATTGTAAGTTAGAGTGGACTCCCCACCCTAGAGTTAATGTGAGAAATGAGGCCAGATCTACTTGGCTGGCTCAGTCCACTTTCACCCGGTGAAAGCCCAAGACCGTGCGCTTTGTGAGACTTGTGAGAGCAGTAGGAGGGCAGGCCTCATAGTGCTGCTCGAGACAAAAAAACGCAGATGCTGGCATTCAAAGCAGAGAAACAGGAGGCTGGAAGAACACAGCAAGCCAGGCAGCGTCAGGAGGTGGAGACCTAGAGGTGGAGACCTCCTGATGCTGCTTGGCTTGCTGCATTTTTCCAGCCTCCTATTCGTCTACTGATAGAGCTGCTGGCCCGTTGAGAGAGTGGACACGCAGTGGACCCTCTAATTGTCTTTGGGGACCATGCAAGGGCCATCTTCTTCATCTGCTCCCTTCCCACCCGCCAACAGGGTTAAAGCTGCCATCTATACTTTCAGTCTCAGCCCCTCCCATCGCCTATTAAATCAGCATGGCACTATTAATTACCATTAATTACCTAATTAAATCCCCCATTGGGGCACAAGTGGGCAACCCATCAAATAGTACCTGTTGCTTGTAAAATCACAGTGGGGATGCAGATGGCCAGTGTGGGCATGACACCAATGGCACTGTGTCCAAATGTATGGGTCCACCTGCCTGCTTTCACACCCATTATGTGCCTGATTAAATGTAGCCTTATGTGTTCTGAAACCACTATGACAATGTACATCAACTAATTCCTACAACAGTCTGCATGCGTTCATTCAGCATGAGTCAGCATGGTGGCTCAGTGGTTAGCACTGCTGCCTCAAACTCCCTGGGCAACCCGGGAGTTTGCACATTCTCCCATGTCAGCGTGGGTTTCCTCCCACAATCCAAAGATGTGCAGGTCAGGTGAATTGGCCATGCTAAATTGCCCAATGTGCTAGGTGCATTAATTAGGGAATTGGGACTGGGTGGGTTACTCTTTTGGCCTGCCTCAGTACTGTAGGGAATCTCATCTATTCACATTCATAAATATTAGCAAGTTGAACATCAGATCCTACTCAATGTCAGAATTCTCACTGACGGCAGGAATTAACCTCTAATTAATCTCAGCTCAGTTTTGGACCTTCTGGATTTAGCATCTTGTACATAGTCACATCCTAGAAGCAAAGAATACCTATTTGATATATGTTACAATACTCCTTATAGAACTGAGCAGCTAGAGACTCACTAGAACAGTCAACATCACATGAGATCTACAAGCATTTGTAGAAACTCAATTCCAATTAATGGTTCAATCAAAGACAATATGAAATGCACACGATGAGATTCCACCTGTTGAAACAGTTTGCAATCGGTATATCCAATGAATAATCGGAAATCGCAAAACTGTCTCAGTAATTGTTTCTTTCGGAAATCTACTTCAGTCCATGGATTCTAAATTATGAATGCTCACTTAAGATGAAAATAAGATTCCAAAGAACTGAACTGACTGCAGACTGTACTATATTTTAGCAGCACACAGCGCCCCAGACAGACAACATAGTGGCCCTGACGACTCAGGTTAGAAACAGGTTGCTTGTCCCCAAATCACAGCATCATCCTTTTAGTACACTGTCCGAAATTACACACTGGCAAAGCGCAGGAAACTAACATCAGTTTCAAAAGATCATTCTCCAATCATGGCTGATTTTGTGAGTTTGCTGTGTGAAAACTGGTTGCTGTGTTTTCTATCTTTGCAACAGTGGTATTTTTATTACTCAACTATTAATGCAGAAACCCATTCTGCGGATCTGAGTTCAAATCCGACCATGGCAGATGGTGGTATTTGAATTCAATGAAAATTTGAAATTAAGATTCTAAAGGTGTTCATGAAATCATCATCAATCATCAGAAAAAAACCCATTCATTAATGTCATTCAGGGAAGAAACTGCCCTCCTTATTTAGTCTGGCTACATTTGACTCCAGAACAACAACAATGTGGTTTTCTCTTAATTGCCCTCTGGACAATTTGGGATAGGCAATAAATGTTGGCCTAGCCAGTGATGCCCATCTCCTATGAATGAATTTTTTAAAAGTATTTGAAAATTGTTCATCAGCTGTAAAATACTTTGAAAAGAGGGAAGGTGCTAAATAAATGCAAAAGTCTCGCTTGTGGTTATTGTGACATCGTTCTTTTCAGGCAGGTTCTGGGCGCTGCAACTTTGAAACAGTGAGAAGCAAGCCCAGATCTGTGGAATTAAAATCATAATCTGTGGACAGTAAAGAAAAAAAATCACTGTGAAAGTTTGTGTCCTCCCCCCACCCCTACCCCCACCCCCTCAAAATGGCTGCCAGAAGTTGTCACCCTGTTCAGACTCAGAAACTGCTCCTGTCTTTGTTGATGCTGGTCAGAGCCATGCTTTGTGATTCTGTGTGATTCCAACTTACTCTGAGGCTCTGTCAGTGTAAAAGAAGGAAACTCTGAGCTGCACAGTGACTGCCTACATTACTGATACTAGATTAGATTACTTACAGTGTGGAAACAGGCCCTTCAACCCAAACCGACTCTCCAAACAGCAACCCACCCAGACCCATTTCCCTACATCTAACACTATGGGCAATTTAGCATGGCCAATTCACCTAACCTGCACATCTTTGGATTGAAGGAGGAAACCGGAGCAAACCCACACAGACATGGGGAGAATGTGCAAACTCCACACAGACAGTTGCCCGAGGCTGGAATTGAACCCAGGTCTCTGGCGCTGTGAGGCAGTAGTGCTAACCACTGTGCCACCGTGCCACCCAGAATGGAACCACTAGGGAGTGACTGGACAGTTCACTTTAAGAGACAAAATGACATGACAGAGGCTGGTGTTGGTAGAAGGGAATCAAAGTTGGGGCAGAAAACAGCTTCCTCTTGACCCATTTAGTGAAGAGAAAATTACTTGTTCTAATGATGTGCTATGTTTACATTTAAAACAGCATGGAAATTCTATACTACAAACTTTATTAGCTTGTGGTAAGTCATTGTCAAGAACAGAATTCCTCAAAATAGTGAGACCTGTCTCATGCCTGCAACCAATATTAAATCACAGACAAAACCTCCAGTCAATGCTGACTTGCACAGTCTATTGGGTTTTCCCAATCTTGTATTATAAATGGGACCTATTTAATTCATTAAACAGTGTAGAACTGAACTGAACTGCACACGGCCTGAACCTAAGGCTCGAGACACATCCAACCCTTTTCATGAACATCTATGTGGCAACTTAAATCCAATTACTTTTATGAATAGCCCCACATACTACCCAGCACCTCACCATAACTGACACTTGGTCTGAAGCATAAATCACCTGCTTTACAGCTCATCTAAAATCAATCTCTTTTTCTCTTGCGCTCACACATATGTCTTTATTTCAGCCTCTTGCGGTATCTCAAACATTCCACTGCTTATTAAAAATAAAATCAAACCTACTTTCCATTTATAGGTGCCTACATTGAACAACCTTTCCCAATTTCACAAAGTCAACACTCACAACTTTATTTAAATTTGACATTGCAAGAAAAAGGCTTTGGTGTTTCCTTTAATACCTTCTTTCAGAATGTAACTGCGTACCCGGGGGAGACATATTAATTTGTACATTTGGAATCATGGAGGCCCAAATGCAGAGAGTGCCATTGTTCACTAACCCGGGATTTCACTGTCAGACTTAACCACCAGTCTTGGTTGTCCTGAGAAAAGCTGAAAATGTGTTGCTGGTTAAAGCACAGCAGGTCAGGCAGCATCCAAGGAACAGGAAATTCGACGTTTCGGGCCAGAGCCCTTCATCAGGAATGAGGAGAGTGTGCCAGGCAGGCTAAGATAAAAGGTAGGGAGGAGGGACTTGGGGGAGGGGCGATGGAGATGTGATAGGTGGAAGGAGGTCAAGGTGAAGGTGATAGGCTGGAGTGGGGTGGGGGCGGAGAGGTCAGGAAGAAGATTGCAGGTTAGGAGGGCGGTGCTGAGTTCGAGTGCAGGTTATCTTAGCCTGCCTGATCCCTACCTTTTATCTTAGCCTGCCTGGCCTCCTCCCTACCTTTTATCTTAGCCTGCCTGGCACACTCTCCTCATTCCTGATGAAGGGCTCTGGCCCGAAACGTCGAATTTCCTGTTCCTTGGATGCTGCCTGACCTGCTGTGCTTTAACCAGCAACACATTTTCAGCTCTGATCTCCAGACCTCACTTTTTACTGTCCTGAGAAAATGTTTGTGAGCATTTGATATCCTCTCCAAACCAGGAGATACAAGTCATCATTTTCAATATATAATGGCTGCCTGTCTAAACTTATAAATTGGACATTTTAACAAGTGCCAGATACTCTCAAAATGCATATTCTTCCGAAGCAGTGATTTTTCCCTTCCCCTATGATTTTTACTGTGTGCACAATACTATGCCCATTGGCTGGCAGATTGGGTATAAGATTAAGAAGAGTTCAAGGGTAAAAAAGGTTAAGAAAACAGGGGAGGGGATGAGAGGCAGATGGTGGAGAGGTGGATAGAGAGAAAGAAGGATGGAGGATAGAGACACAGAACCGAAACAGAGAGAGAACTAGAAGAGAGAGAGAGGTTGGAGAGAATGAGAAAATGTGAAATGGAGACAGGAGGGAGAGGCTTGGGGAGAGAGGAGAGAGTCTGGGTAGAGCATGCCTGCTTACTTCCAAAGAGACCTATTATGTTTTTCCTATGTATTACATTATACAATCCATTCCAATACAAATCTATTAATCTAAATACAATTTAGTTACCCTAACATGTGCAATGAAGCATGATGCTGTGCACTGGAAACTGTCAGACCACCCAGCTGATGTGCCCTCTGGTGTGTCAAGACAGGATGAGAAAATTGTGTAGACAGGGTCCTAATTGAACTGTTTATACCAGATTGATTCAAATCAATTTGCTTCTGCATTTGCTTTTGACCAGCATCAGGAAGTGAGCAGTTTTGCTCCAATCAAATGTTGCCGCAAATTGACTTGCATCCTTTTTATTGTACATTTGATTCAAAACAGCTGCACTTCGGAAAACCATAGACAGGTCTTTAAAATCCTGAAACTGTGTGGTTCTCAACTGATGTGAAATAAATCCATCACAAGCAATTTGACGCTGGGATGGGAAGCTGTGCTTATAAAACAGCCCAGGAGTTGTACACCTCAAAGAAACAGGAGGAAGTGAGGACTGCAGATGCTGGAGATTAGAGTCAAGAGTGTAGTGTTGGAAAAGCACAGCAGGTCTGGCAGCATCCAAAGAGCGGAAGAGTGGACGTTTCAGGCAAAAACCCTTTGTCAGGAATCACCACAGCCGTTTCCATGTGGACTCTCTCAGTGCCTCCCAGTTTCTGCCAATGTCAGAACAACTTATGGTCATTGATCATGATATTGTATCCTTGAGAGGATATCAAATGCTCACAAGCGTTTTCCCAGGAAAACCAAGACTAGCAGGGTTAAATCAGACAGTGAAATCCCGAGTTAGTGAGCAATGGCACTGACTCCATTTGCCTGAAATGTCGATTCTCCTGCTCGTCAGATGCTGCCTGACCTGCCGTGTTTTTCCAGCACTACACTCTTGACTCTATCTCAAAGAAATAGCAGTTGTACTGGAATTTAGCTTCTTTCAGCAAACCCCTGGACCAAATTAGCAACCAACTAAATATCTTAACATCTTATCTTATTATGTGCAAGGTAGAACATTAAAAATCGAAAGGCAAGGAAGGAACAAGGGACAGTGATTCACTGGATGGGTCTTTCAAAGAGCCAGCATGGTTGTGATGGGCCAAACAGCCGCCCATTGCATTGTATCACCCTCAGACTCTGTGAAATTGTGGGGTGGCCCTTTTCCATGTAGGCAATAATGGGTATTCTGCTTAAAATGACTGAAATAAGATTCTTCAAAGGGTATCGAAAAGTGTGGCGCTGGAAAGGCACAGTAGGTCAGGCAGCATCTGAGGAGCAGGAGAGTTGGTGTTTCGGGCATAAGCTTTTCATCTCTTCAAAACGTGTGCTGAGTGATGATTTATGGATTTGTGGCTGTTTCCATCACACAGTAAAATGTCCCCACTCATGTCAGTCTTTCCAACCTGGGAAGACACAGCATGAGACCCTTCCTTCCCTCGGAAAATGGATGAAGGAAACAACATAATGATCAATGACCATAAGTTGTTCTCACATTGGCAGAAACTGGGTGGCACTGGGAGAGTCCACATGGAAACGGCTGTGGTGAGATTTTAATCTGAAAAGGGAAAATAGTTTGCAAAGAGAAACAGACACTTTTTTTTAAAGATTTTAAATCAGGTTGAATTGTATTAAATATTCTCATCAGCTTCTGCATCATTTTTCAGAACTGAAAAGAGTTATAGATTCTTGAGCTCTGTCATGAGACACTCCATTCTCCTTTTCTTCTGACCGGAAACTGTAGTGAACTCAATGTCCACTCAAATTCCTCAGCCCAACCCCAACCCAACCTTATTGTTAATCTACCCTTATTGACCACCTCCTCTTCCAGTTAGTCAGGGACCACTCTATAAATGCCCCATGGCCGTGTGAATTTGTCCAGTGCATGGAGATGACGTGCACAGGTTGGGATGCAATGAATTGGTTGTCATCAGTTCCCTTGAGATGGATATACAGATTGCAATGGAGCACCATGTGACTTGTTTTGATACAAAGTCTGAGTCATCGACAACACTCAGGGGCCAAGGAACTAAATCTCAGCGCAAATCAAATGTGGACACCTTCTGGTGAGGCTGAACCTTACATGAGTATATAAACAGATGGGTAGCCCTGTAGGTTAGGGTACCATGCTATCAATGCCACACAACCCCTTCTTCGCCAATCTGACAACCAACACAAATTACAATTTTGCTTTAGGCAGGCAAAGCATTGGGTGAGCCACTTCTGGTCTCATTCCCATCATCACTTGGATCTGAGTTGATGGAGAAAGGGACCCAAACTGAGCAACCAAGCTGGTGGGTTTCCCTGCACAGGTTGGTGCTGGGCACTAGGGGTCCCAATTATTTAATCTGGCCCCATTGGTCCATCAGTGGGCAAAAATATAGGACTCACCCCCAAACCCTTCCCCATGCAACCCCCCTCCCCATCTCCTTGAGGCTTGCAACATTTTAATCAATCGCAGTTTACCTCATGAATAAAAACCGAAAGAACTGTGGATGCTGGAAATTATAAGCAAAAACAGAAATTGCTGGAAAAACTCAGCAGGTCTGGTAGCATCTATGGAGAGAAATCAGAGTTAATGCTTCTGGTCCAATAACTCTTCCTCAGAATGCAGTTCATCTCCTCCTTGCTTGAGTATGGTATCACTAGAGGCAGCCACCTGAATGACCAGCAGTTCTTTGAGGTGAGATTGGCTATTCCTGAAGGGGAGAGGTAGCCATCTGAAAGGCAGCCAATAGTGTCCTCAGCAGACTTCCATAATCCCCCCACCCCACCCAAACTATTCGGGTGGGTTGCCGTAGATAGTAGCCAGCATTATGTTAAGGTGACATTTTGAACAAGAGGCAGCTATTCAAAGGAAGAACCTACATACTGTATGTGTTAAGCCTTTCATTACCTTAGAATGTACCAAGGTACTTCAGAACTGTTATAATGGAGGAACCATAGCAGCCTGATTGTACACAGTAAGTTCCCACAAAACAAAATATGATAATGACCGGATAACGATTTTAGTAACATCAAAAAAAAAGATATTGGCTAGGACACCAAGAGTAACTCTCCTGCTCTTCTTCTAGATTGTCATGGGAGCTTTTGAATCCACCTAATGCCCAATCCCAAAGACTGTCACTTCAACACTGCAGTACTGTCTCAGGGCACACTAGAGAACCATCCTCAGGCCTTGTCAAGCTTTGTACTCAAACTGCTGGAGTGGTACTTGAACCAATAAGCTTCTGAGTCGAGTGAGGGATCTTCCCACTGAACCACAGGTAACACTTAATCACAAGTCAATCCAATCCAAAACCCATTTTATAGTAATACGTTCACATTGATGTCAGCAAACTACTATAGGACAAATATAACTGTTGCAGCTCTTGCTAATTGTGATGCTTACCTCAAGTACAGGCTTGGCATTGTGGCAGATAGACAGGACATGGGAAACTCCATTCTTTACAAGGTTATCTTTGTCCTGGGAGTCTGTGGGTGACAGCAAATACAAAAACCACATTCATAATGATTAAACACCCACATAAGCACAACACTGTGCAAAGAATAAGAGTGAGTTGCAATTTTGCGAATCAAATTCTACAATGTGGGATGTGGGTAGCATTATAATTAGTGAAAGCATCCATCAATTTGGAGACATTCTACGAAAATTAAGTGTTAACTCATTTCACAGTTTGCAGTAAAGAGAATAAGCCAAGATCAAAATAGGCAATAAAACAGAAACACAAACACTGGAAATCTCAAAAATAGAACTGAAAACTGGAAATACACAATGAATTGATGACCTTTGAAGGTATGTGTTTTGGGTGGGACCCTTTGTCAAAATGAAACATCCCACCTAATCTGTGTCAGAAGACAATGGGGCTGCAGACAGATCTTCCTGTTGATCCTTGTATGTTAGTAAAATGCACCAAAAATAAATCACAACGAGAAGGGATTCCTATTCTCTTGAGCGTTTGAACAGAAGGCAACAACATTGCTTGTTCCAGGAGTCTCCTGAGCTAATTGTTTACATGGTCCCATTTCATTAATAAATGAAGACAATTGCATAATGAAAACAGCAAGAAATAACCAGAGCCCAGGAGAACAGTGTGACCCTTAACTCTAGACGCTGTGCAATGCATCTAAAATTCTGTGGCTGTCTTTTTCAAAGCAGACGTGAAAGAAATTGTTTCCTTTTCCACTACTTCTCTCTGCTTCTCTCCTGAAGCCACTAACGTTTGACTGGGGATCAGTTCTGAGGGTATGAATCACTCTCTCCCAATATTTAATGAGGAGCTAACAACCATGGGGGCCAACTCAGTGGATCCAAAACCTGACAATCTAGGGGCATTGGCCCTCTTCAACAGCCATCAGAGGGTGGTCAGGAGCAAGACTTCAGGCTGATGTTGTTTTCCTCCTATAAGACTATGAGGAATAGAAGTAGGCTATTCAGCCCATCAAGTTTACCTCACCATTCAATTGGATCATGGGTAATTTGATAATCCTCCACTCCACTTTCCGGCCTTTTCCCCATAACCCTTGATTTCCTTATTGATTAAAAATCTATCCCATAGTACGTGGCGGTCCTTTTTGAACTGTTCAGACACAGACTTGTGAGCTATATTGGTCAGGGCCTTTGTGTAGCCATGAGAGGTGTCTGGCAGGCCGGGGGCCCCTGGGAGGAAGAATTCCAAACAATTACGGCTTTGCCAAATGATGTTCCTAGTAATGGGGAGCTTTGGTGGGATTATGCTGAGTGTTGTAACTTAACACACTTTAATTTACCTTGGTTCAATTCGCTTTCATTTAGTTGCTTTTTGACTTAGTCATTTATTGAAATGTAGTTTGTGTAGGTTTATATTTCTCTTTATTCTTTTCTTTCTTCTAAATTGTTTGGGGAGTAGACTAGTAGTTTGGTTACTGTTATTGTTGTTATATTATAAGATTTTTTCGCTTTTTTGTAGTAATTATGTAATTTTGTAAAAAAAATTCAAAATCTTTTTCTCAATAAAAATATTTATTAAAAAAACTATCCCAATCTTGAAATTATTTAAGCACTCAACCTTCTATATAAAGAATTCCACACATTTTCTCCTGGAGGGTAGTGAACATATCTCTCTCCACCTCCGTCTCAAATGGGCCACTCCTTACTTTGAGATTATGCCCTCTGGTCCTAGACGCTCCCACAGAAAAGTAACCTTGTTGCATCTGCCCTGGTCAGGTCCCATAAGATTGAAATGTCTAAGTTCATTTCAATGAGGTCTCCTCCCATTCTTTGAAGCTCCATTGATTACAGAATGAATGAAAATCCTTCCGTACCTAGGATCAGACTCACGAAACTTCTCTGGGCTGTCTCCAATACCAAGACATCTTTGCTTAGATAAGGGGACTAAACCTTTTCAAAGTATTCCAGCTGCAGTCTGACCAATGTCTCTTGCTTAGCTCAGGTGTTCTGTGGCTTACAACAAAATCCAAACAATTGTAAGCAACTCTTTCTCATTCAGCACTTTGGGAAAAGAAATGTTGCAATATCCCAAAATATAGGTTGATAATTCCTTGAGTGTAGAGAATTAAGTGCTGATCCTATTGAAATAGTTAGAACGATTAAGGGATTAAATGGTGTAGAGATAGAGAAAGAAATGCTATTGTTATTATTATTTAAACAATTACATTATTATTTAAGTGATTTACGCTGAAAATAAAATGTAACAGTGGTGTGTATACTCCCTGCATTACATTTCCATTACTGAGTGTGTTTTTAATATTGATCAATGGGAGTATTTGATCAACCTGCACACTCCTGGTCCTATATGTACCAGTTAATAAAAAGTTTGCTATATTTATTATAGTGGGGAAATCCATGTGAGCAGATATTCTCTTAACATTAGAGTTAGCCCATTAAAGGGTGATATCAGGAAACGGTTATTCTCATGGAGGGTAATGAAAATCTAAAACTCGACAAGCTGTGAGGCTGAGGGTCAAATGGAAATTTCAAAACTGAGTTTGATAGATTTTTGTCAGGTTATGATATGAAAGGATTTTGAAGGCAGGTAAATGGGACAAATGAACCCCAAGCTAACTGAATGACAGAACAGACTTGCAGCGCTGAATGGCCCACTGTACTTTAGGGAGTGACAGCGGATAGAAAGTTGACAAAGTAATGTGGAGTCAAATAGGGTTGAGCTCTGATTAACATCCTGTTGTTTAAAGCTGACAGTTGCACAATAACACTAAATATACACACAGGAAGTACTGAAAACCTCACAGGACAAGTGGTGAGCTTTCAAAGTGAAATATAGCTAAACGGGGAGCCTCCACCATCTGTCTACATGAATTTCTCCTCAACGTAATTACCACTTGCATTTAGCATTTTATTCTGAGATCTCCCACTAGAGGAAGTAAATGCAGTAAACATTATTTATCAATGAAATGTGGAAAGTGACAAAGATTGATCTAAAACTAGATGAGGCAACCAAATACCTTATTTTTGTATAAAATGAGGAAATCAATTGTTCACTGTGAGCCTGGTACAAGATTAAAGTGGGGTATCAGAGAATAATGGTGATGTTCCTGTACTACCACCCTGGGGACATGAATTCAAATCCCACTATGGTAATTGAGGAATTTAATTCAACAAATCTTGCATTAAGAAACTAAAGCATTAGACATGGATATGCCTTTAAGTACAGCACAAATAACCAAATGCACATTAAATGGTAACCATGAGTTAACTCATTTCGTGAAAATGTAGTTCACTAATGTTTGTTTACAGAGAGAAATCTGCCATCCTTTCCCAGTCTGACCTACACATGACTCAAGACCCATAGGTCGACTCTTAACTGCCCTTTGCAAAAGCCAGCAAGCCATTCAATGGATATACTAATGGGCAGTAAATCATGGTCTCACCAACATCCCAAGAATCAACAAATTTTTTAAAAAACACCCATCTGTTTTATGGAGCTGCAACAGATGGTGCTACTCTGAGTTAGGGACAGCAGAGAGAGGTTAGTGTAGATCTTCACATATTATTTCTTGAATCATATACAGAATACAGCACAGAATTTTTTTTTAATCATTCACAAGAAGACAGCATCGCTAGCCAGGCCAGTATTCAATTGCCCATCCCTAATTGGCCAGAGGATAGTTGAGAGTCAGCCACATTGCTGTCAGACTACAGGCACATGTCAGCCAGAGCAGGTAAATATGGCAGTTCCCTTTCCTATAGTTGTTAGGGAACCAGATGGGTTTTCTTCCAACAATCATCAATGGCTTCATAGTCACCATTAGGCTCTTAATTCCAGATTTTTATAGATTTCAGATTACACCAATTAGCACAAACCCAAGACCACAGAGTCTCTGGATCAATAGTCTAGTGATAATACCACTGGGTGACTGACTTCACAACATGAGGCTGTTTGGTCCATGGTAAAAGTGCTGGCACTTGAAAGTACCTATCCAATCGATCTCACTCCCCCATTCAGTCCTCATTGTCCTATAAAACACACCCCTTCAGGCACTTATCTGATAGCTTTGTGAAAGTTATCACTGACTACAATTTCAATTATGCTTTCTCGGCTATGTGTAAGATCAGAAAAACCTGATGCTTAAAAAATCATGCCTTCAAGTTATGTCTGTTATTTTTAACTTCTCTTTGAGGGTCCCACCTCAGCAGATTCACTATTCCAATATGTGGCATATGCTTCTCTCTTCAAATCATCCCAGTACCCTCTAACATCCATCGCTGTCTGCAATATTCTGATAGACTCCCGACTGTGACAGTAACCAGAGTCTAGATTACAGAGGTACTGGAAAAACACAGCAGGCCAGGCAGCATCCAAGGAGCAGGAAAATCGATGGTACAGGCAAAAGCCCTTCATCAGTATGGAGCATTTCAAATTGTCACAAACAAAATTGCCTTTAGTCATAGAATAGTACAGGTGTACAGTTCCTCAGTCCAACTTGTCCATATCAACCAAATTATCCTAAATTAAACTAGTTCCATTTGCCAGCACTTGGCCCATATCCCTGTAAACCCTTCCTATTCATATACCCATACAAATGCACTTAAATGTTGTAATTGTACAAGCCTCCACCACTTCCTCTGGCAGCTCACTTCATACACCAACCTCTGCTTGAAAAGAATTGCTCCTTAGTTCCTTTCAAATCTTTCCCCTCTCACTCTAAATCTATGCCTTCTACTTTTAGACTCGACCTACCACTGGGGAAAAAGGCCTTAGCGATTCACCTTATCCAAGATCCTCATGATATTATAAACCTCTATAAGGTCACCCACTCAGCCTCCGTATCTCCAGCCTGTTCAGCCTCTCCCTATAGCTCAGACCTTCCAGTCCCGGCAACATCCTCATAAATCTTTTCTTTCAAGTTTAACAATAGCTGGGAGACCAGATTTAAATGCAGTATTCCAAAAGGCTATCATAGTCAATTTCATCTTGATGGTTTAGCTCAAGTACCCACTAAAAGAGAGGTCTGACAGGAATTATAGCATTTACTGCTGATTGATGGGCTTGTCAAATGTATACCTCTTCAAGTAAGGTCATCCCACAACAACCTTGTTCTGCTTTTAAATTAACTTCATTTCATTCTGAATTCATCTGCCTGCAAAATTTGGGGGGTTGTTTTTGTGGCAATATAAACATTTTAAAATTCTCCAGCTCTTCAGTCATATATGGTTGGCTGAAAACACAAAACCTCCTCTCTCTGTTTCTATAGCATTTCTCTGAAATGGAGACTGGGTGCATGCCATAACAGAACAATTAAGTTATACATATCTTTTTAGCTGTCCAGTCTTCAGCAGCCCAATAACAATTAAGCATTGAAAAATACTTGAAAGATGTGTACATTGCTACTACATGCATTTTATTACATAGAATGTAAAGCACAATTTATATCTGGTGTTTATGCTCCTTCTGCTCTACTGCATATTTTTATTCATTCATGAGACATGGGATTCTCTGACTGGCCAGCATTTATTGCCCATCCCTAGTTGCCCTGGAGAAGGTAATGGTGAGCAGCCTTCTCGAATGGCTGCAGTCCATGTGCTGTAGATAGACCCACAATATTATTAAGGAGGAAATTCTAGGATTATGATCCAATGACACTAAAGGAATACATCTTCAAGTCAGGATGGTGAATGGCTATGAGAGGAACTTGCAGTTTTTTTCCCCATGTACCTGTTCCCCTTGTCCTTCTAGGTGGAAGTGGTCGTGGGTTCGGAAAGTACTTGATGAATTTGTGCAGTGCATCTTGTAGATAGTACACAATGCTATGGAATGTCGGTGGTGGAGGGAGTGAATATTTGTAGATGTCATGCTGATCCAGCACGCTGCTTTGCTCTGAACAATGTAAAGCTTCTTGGCTGTTGTTGAAGCTGCACCCATGTAGGCAGTGGAGAGTATTGCATCGGACTCCTGACGTATGCTTTGCAGGTGACGCACAAGGTTTGCGAATTCAGGAGGTGAGTTATTTGCTGCAAGATTCTTAGCCTCTGACCTGCTCTTATAGCCACTGTATTCATGGAACAAGTCCAGTTCAGTTTCTGGTCAATGGTAGCTCCAGTATGTTGATAGTGAGAGATTCAGTGATGGTAATGTTGTTGAATGTCAACAGTCAATGATTAGTTTATCTCATATTGAAGATAGTCATTGCCTGGCACTTGTAACCCTTTCAGCATTACCTTCTAATCCTTTCTCCTTGGATACCCATCTTATTTCCTCTTAAATGCTCCTACACTATCTACCTGATCCACTTCATTCACTGTCTATTTTGACAATTTCACCAGTTTTTCAGTAAAGGAGTTCCTCCTGAATTTGTTATTGAATTTATTAGTTTAATCTAACAGTACATCCATTTTAATCTAGCACTTATTTTCACTTATGCCAACAAACGTAAGAAGGAATCACTCTAATACTCAACACACATTCTAAATGGAAATTCAACTTTGAGGTTGAAATTGACATTGACAAAACTCTGAGTTATTATTCCTCCTGGCTGAGGTGTGATTGATCAATACTGTGATGAAGAATCAGAAAGTAGTATTCTTACAGACAGATTATTGGAAAATTAGGTACTTTGCCACAGAAAGTGGTTGAAGCAGAGATAGTTTTAAGGGAAGACTGACTAACTACTTGAAGTGGAGGAAGAATCACGGTGACTGGAAAGGAGCTGGGAGCTGCTATTAGTTTTGGATGGTTCCAACAAAGAGCAGACTCAGACATGATGGGCCGAACGGTCTTGGAGCATCCATGGATCTATTGACTGAAATACTATTAACTTGTAAAAAAAAATGCACTGGCCATTGTATTTTATAGCAGTTGGTAGCTCTGTTCTAATGATGGGCAAAAGAACTTTTTTTTTAGATTAGATTAGGGAGGTGATGACCGAGTGGTATTGTCACTTGGCTGTTAACCCAGAGACCCAGGTAATGTTCTGGGGACCCAGATTCGAATCCTGCCAAGGCAGATGGTGGAATTTGAAAAAGTGGGCGGCACGGTGGCCAGAGACCCGGGTTCAATTCCCACCTCAGGCGACTGAGTGTGTGGAGTTTGCACATTCTCTCCATGTCTGCGTGGGTTTCCTCTGGGTGCTCCAGTTTCCTCCCACAGTCCAAAAATGTACAGGTTAGGTGAATTGGCCACACTAAATTGCCCGTAGTGTTAGGTGAAGGGATAAATGTAGGGGAATGGGACTGGGTGGGTGCGCTTCAGCGGGTCGGTGTGGACTTGTTGGGCTGAAGGGCCTGTTTCCACGCTGTAAGTAATCTAATCTTAAAGAACCAATAATGCAGTTTAAATCCATGGTAACCATGATAACAAGTTAAGAAATGATAGCCACACTTACCTCTAATATTTCCAAGATAGAGACCATCTAAAACCTAGTAAGAGAAGAAGATTTCTTTATTAAATCAAGAATGCATAGTTGCACAACTTACAGTGAGTTCAGTGATACAAGTAAGTTAATTTCTAAGCAAGCTCAGCTCTGCACTGCACACCAAACACATCCATCAGAAATAAGACTGATATGCATTGTAGTGTGGTTTTCAGCCTGACAAACAGAAACGTGGCACTAGCTTTGATTAACCAGTCTGCACTTTGTTAATGAATCCCAGCAGAGACAATGTTCCAGGGTAAATGTCGGTTAGTGTTGCATGTTTTGCACTTCTGATGCACTTTATGCCACTCTCTGTATGATCGTGTAGTTTGTGCTGTTCATGTAGCACTTTTTGTCCTGGAGGAATGCTGTCTCACTTTTACGTATCGGTTGTATATGAAAAATAAAGCTCCTCTTGATTCTTGGCTTGACTCTTGGTGGCAAGAGGAATAAAGGAACAGCTCGCAGTGTCTATTCTCACTTGCCAGAGGGCAACTTCCACAAAAGATGGATCTACATACGGATCAGGTGAATGAAACATCAAGTTCAGCAATGATTACCTATGTGAATGAACAGACTGATAATGTCAGTGCCCAGGTTCAAATCCCAGGAATGATCATTTACTTAAGGCACCAACTGGGTACTGGCAGCTCAAGATGATGGTGTGTTTAAGAGAAGAGCAGAACTTCGTCAAAGTGAACATATCTGACAGAGAAGTGGGAGTGAATTAAACACTCAAATAAAGGTAAGATACTGTGGATACTGGAAATCTGAAATGAACACAGAGAATGCTGGAGAAACTCAGCAGGTCTGGCGGCATCTCTGGAGAGAGAGAAACGGAATTATCGTTTCAAGTCAGCAATGACTTCTTCAGAACTTCCGGACTTGAAACATTTCTCTCTCCACATGATCTGGAGATGCCAGGTGTTGGACTAGGGTGTACAAAGTTAAAAATCACACGACAAAAAGTTATAGTCCAACAGGATAATTTGGAAGCACTAGCTTTTGGAGCACTGCTCTTTCATCTCTCCACAGATGCTGCCAGACCTGCTGAATTTCTCCAGCAATTTTATGTGTTTGCTTGTGAAAGTCTCTTGAAATTCGTTACTCAATTCAGCAATCACATTTCTTTGATGATGGAAAGCTCAAGGTTTGTATACAGAACATAATCAACAAAGATTGAGGAAGTGTAAGTGAGAAAGCAAAGATTGTGCTCAGGTTAGAAGATTCAATTTCAGTTTTAAAATTTGGTGATTAGTGGCAGAACTGTTGGGAGTGAGCAACGTAGTGTGTTTTGAAGCTCTATGATAGCTACCACTATGCACAAGATACCGACTACTCAAGACAGGATCAGAAACATTATAATGTGGAGTCTATGTTCAACGATGATTCTGTACAAAGGCACATCTCCTCACTGCACAGTACGTTCTTTTAGACCACTACCATATAAAAGACACATACCTTACATCTGCTCTACGTTAGAAACATAGACATAACTCTTTAAGGAATACTACATCAAAGCTGGGACTAAGGTGTTTTACACAAGTGATCCAAACAGTCCTTGCCATAGGAGGTGAAGCGTGAAACAAGGAATATTGGTAACTTCAGAGAAAACAGCCCTTAGAAACAAACTTTCTAAGTCATGATTTCTAGTTGGTTGACTTAAAATTTTGCCCTACGCCTATCCTAATCAATGGCTGCCTGCTGCTGACAATTCACAGCCACACAAACACTGAGCAATGACTTGACGTGGATTTGAAGATATTTCACATGCAGCTCGTATACCTCAACAGCTGCTCACATCTATGGCTTTTGTCAAATCTCATAGATTCAGCTCTTTTGTGAATGGCTTGACATGGATAAGAAACAGGTACAGCTGACTGAACTAATCCTTCACACATTAAATGTCTTCTGTACCTTTCAGGACTGAATGTCCTGATCCATCATAAAACACATGCAAAGGTAACTGCTTTAGCTTAAATACAGAAGTGGCACAGAGATTAGTTTTAGCATCAGCACCTACATGCAATGTACTCACTCCTCTGTGTGTCACACACTGAGCGAGTCTCAGAGTATCCTCAACTGCAGGACACCACCATGGAGACAAGGGAATGGATTTTCAATCTGAGGTCAGGAACCCAACACCTGGAACACCTTTAAGTCCCAGCCCCACAACAAATCTGCAAACTTGCAGAACTCCCAGTTGAGCCAGAGGCCAACTCAGCACTGATTTGTGGTGCTGGGCAGTGTCTGGGAATAGGAACTGACTCTCAAAGCAATGCTAAATGGCAAACAGCAGGCATTACTCAGCTTGCCATCACCTTGCTGAATGGAGCAGACATGATGGCATACATCAAGCAGCACCACAGTGCAATAAATGGAAAAAGAGGCAATCCATTCAAATGATGACCATTTTGTGCCATTAACTGACCTCCTAGGTTTGAATAACACTTTTTGCTTTCAATACTTTAAGTCAGCAGCAACAATGGCTCCCTGCTGTGTTCCTGACAAGTACTAAGGAACCCCAGCTTGTTTACTCTTCCTGTTTGCTGGTTTTTTTGATCACCACAGTTTCAAATCAGAAACAAATGGTACAATTAACAGGGCCAGCAGCAAGCACATGAAACACATACAATTCCATGACCGTGGTAGGTTGCTGTTGGAAGGTCCCACCATCAATCTGGGTTTGTAGGGACCTTTCAATGCTCTGAAAGCAGCAGAGCTCTGCAGGACCACAACTGAGAACTCCTGGGGAAAACATGAGGATGACTGCAAGGTTCATTGTCTGTGGTCGCAAATCAATTAGATGGCTAGACAATGGAAATCCTTCCAGTTGACACCGTCTTGAGGGAGAAAATTCTATATGTCTGCAATCCTCTTGAGGGAGAAAATAAATGCTTTCTGATTTATCTCCCAACTCATCTAGCTCAGATTTTATGTTCTTTGTTCTTAATTCACTCATTAGGGTAAATAGTTTATCTGTATCCAACCTTTGAACTCTTATGACACTTTAAATATCTCAATTACCTCCACCCTCAATCTTCTAAACTCCAGGCAATACAAGTGAAGTTTATGAAATTTGCCCTTATAATTTAACTGCTATGATGGTCCTGTATTTTCAACTCACACATTACACCTAAAAATCATAACGTTTGTTCTGATCTTCCTGAACTAAGTCCTATTATGGCCTCAGGTCCTATAAGTATCGTATTGTTCTGTTACATAAGTACACTGATACCAAACTAAAATGTTGATAATGTTATCAAGGAGAATTCAGAATTTCTTGTATAATCAGCAGCCAGTGATTTGCACAGCAAATGTATGTCCTTAACGTAAGTGTAAAATACATTATTCAGTTGTGTTCTTCCAGAGAGAGAAAAAATAAATTCTCCCAAGATTGTGGCAAAAAAAAAGGGTGGCATGTTAGCTCAGTGGTTAGTATTGTTGCCTCATAACACCAGGAACCTGGGTTTGACTCCATGCATGGGTAACTCTGTGTGGAATTTGCACATGTTCTCTGTGTCTGCGTGGGTTTCCTCTGGGTGCTCCAGTTTCCTTCCACAGTCCAAAGATGCGCAGGTTAGGTGGATTGGCTTTGCTAAATTGCCCATATTGTCCAAAGATGTGCAGGCTAGCTGGAGTAGACATGGAAAATGCTGGGTTATAGGATACAGGGGTGGGTCAGTGCAGGATCCTTTTGTGGACGGTCGGTGTGGACTCAATGGACCAAATGACCTGCTTCCACACTGTACAGACTTTATGATGTCAATGATTATTTACTGATGTTGCTCGTGGTTCCCAGGGAGTTCTAGTGGAGACTTGAATACCACCTACTCCAGGGAATGGCTGTGAAGCCCTTTGCCCTGGTAACGGGTGATCCTCATCTGTAATGATACTGTCAAATTCTTTGGAACGATGGCAGAAAACACCAGCCATCCCTTTGAATCACCTGTGAATTCCAGACCACAAAATGCCTCTCTTAACTTTGAGGTTACTTTATGACAACTGTGGGCATATCATTGAAATTCCAATCATCACCTTGGACTCTTTCACCATGGAGATGGACATACTATTGCCTCTCAATGAGCCAAAACCTAACTCATCAGCATTCCTCCTCTAATCTAAGCAAAATCTTCAAATATTCAGACTGACGCTGTCCCATTAATAAATCAAACTGTCTTGTGACTGAGCATTCCATCTGCCTGACAGCATCTTGATTTTGACTCAAACACGACTGTATTAACCGTGCCCTACATTTAATTAACCTTCATTAATAACTCCCATCATCAGAATCAAGACCCTTCCCACTCAGTGATCGGTCACCCCAATCCCAGCTCCTGACCTCCTTCACAGCCCAGTTCCATTCCTCCATGCCCTGAGCCGACCTGCTGTTCTTCCCAAACCTTACTGGTTTTGCCCATGGCCCTAACTGAACCCTCCTCATTCCTGATTTGCTCTTGACTGTCCTGACCCCCTCATTCAATTTGTCATTCTCCAGGTCCCCTCCCTTGGTGCTGCTGAAATTAACAATTTCAACCATTCACCTCAGGCACAATGCCAATTAGTGCCCACCATTTTTAATCATGCCATCATCCCAATGAGTTTGTCAGCTTCAGCACAGTTATGAGTGTCATGTGGTTCCTGTGTGATACTGACTTAATCTGAAAGGTTTGTAAAGTTTTAAGATAATGAACATTCGCATTATGCAAACATATTACAGGTCAGCATCTGCAGTAGTACAGCATGAACCCTGATCTGTCATGTGGCACCATTAAGTTTACTTTTCATACCAGCATATTCAAATTCCACCTCCCACACAATTACTTCACCTCACTCGCCATGTATCCCATCTCATTAAATTCAGCCCTATGAGTGAACTTTGTCAGCATTAAATATTTGCAGTAATCCTGGCTTCATGTATCAACTTTCCTCTTCCATAGGGCCAGATGTGAAGTCCTGCATTTAGCTAACCAGAAGTAACATCGTCCAATCTTGCTATGTCTCCCAGTTGAAAACTAGAGTTGATGCTCACAGTCTATTCCTAGATTGATACTCGGGCTTCTCTTCATTTGCCACGAAGTTATAGCTCTGAGGAAGAAAAAAAGAGGGCCAAGGAATCCATAAAAATGCTCTTTTGGTCTTAGAAAAATAATGGATGAGGTTGTGACTGAATGTAAGGTGTAGAGTGAGTAAAGGTGTAGAGTAAGTATGTTTTGTGTCTATGTATGTTACCTTGGCAGTGAGCAAACAGAGTGTGTCAAAGAGTAAACGCTGAGTATGCACGTGTCAGTGTGAACAAACATTTCTGGATTGGGATGAATGCTCACTCAATACATGAGTACATTGGCGATTCATCATTTTCAATCAATCAATGTAGCAGATTCATTAAGGACCAACTCCAAGTTATGTCATTTCTAAATGCAAAGGAAATTATTTTGTGTTAAAAGATCATTTTGCTTGATTTATTTCAACATGCATTGTGTGCTATCACCTGCAATGTATTAAATATGTCAGATCCAAACACACTTCCTTTTACCTATTCACACATTTCCTAGTAAGGCTGACGTAAATTCAACTGAATCAGATGAATTAATAGGATACCATCAGTCTGTTATCATGTTCGGTCTCCTTTTTTAGGTCCATTTTCTCCTTAAAAATTCTCATATCCACATTTACAATGGAAACTATCTGTTGAAGATGTCATTACAATAATTACAATGCACTGACTGTGGTGGAACTGTAGCCCCTTGATTTGTGTCTGCCAATACTCCATCTTCAAAATACCTTTCGTTTATATCCCTAACTTATCATATGTTCCTCCATTTAATATTTAATATAAAATAAGAATATTAACTTTAAATTCTATTTGTACATCCTAGTCCATTTAGTCCTTGTCCTCTAATTACAATTGGTGCAACATTAAAAACTGCCACAATAACACAATGCTACAGAAGGTAAATGTCTTCTGTCTAGCATTGAAGGACATAACCCCACAGATCTTTGGACTGAAGATTTTGATTTCAGTTGTCAGCTAAACAAGGAGTAGTTTTATGGTTGTACTGTGTTACACCTGTCCCCCCCCCACCACCCCACCCCCACTACACCTTCATATCAATGCAGTGAGTGACAGGTCGTATTGCACTTCACAGGAATATGCTAGTAACCTAACAGATGTCAAACCCTCACTTTAATATCTGACACCTCACTCCCTCAGCAGCTAGAGTTCATTTTACACCATATATTTACCCACACAGCATGCTAGGTCCTGCAGCAACTTGTAATACATTAGCGTCCAGCATGGTATCTGAAGCTCAGATTGGGAGAGGTTTATAATGATGTTAAAAATGATCCAACCTGAACAGTGTTATCAAATATCAGGCTTTCTCAAATACTTTTTGGGCAAATCTAATTTATGACTGTCCATAAACACGAGTTAATCAAAACCCTGTGCTTGGAGACAGTGAGGTCTGCAGATGCTGGAGCTCTGAGTTGAGTGTGTGTTGCTGGAAAAGCACTGCAGGTCAGGCAGCATCTGAGGAGAAGGAAAATTGACGTTTTGGGCCAGAGCCCTTCATCACTCTCAAGTTGAAATCCTTTGCTGCTTAATTCTCACTAAGTCCTGCTCATCCGTCACTCTTGTGCTCACTGCTCCTAAGTAAAGCCTAATTAAGCAATAACTTGATTTTAAATATCAATCCCTGATTCCCAATCCCTCCATGACTCCACTTCTCACTATCTTGGTTACCTTCTCCAGCTCCATCAAAATCCTGCCATCTCCATGCTGCTCTAGTGCTTGACCAAGCTCCTCATCACCTGTCATAAAGTCTTTGTTTATGGCTCAGTGTCAAAATCTCCCTTATTACATTCCTGTGAAGTCCTTTGCAAACATTTCCTTATGTCAATGGTGCCATATGAATGTTTCATATCTTGATTCCTATCCTGTTCCCAGTTTGCTGAGGTCAGTCAGAACAGTAGCGTGGAGGAACTACAATTGGTCTCTGCTCTCCTGGTCAAAATGTGAGATGTAGAATTACCAAACATCCAGGAAGCCCTGCTGCTAAATGCCTCTGGGGAGGAGCCAACTTTAATGAGGTTATTTTTCCCACCACAGCTTAAAAGCACCTGTGATTTGTGCTAATGCCCATGAATGGCCATGGACAGGGAGCCACAACTAGTTGCTGTGGCAATGCACTCATGTGAACAGTGCATCTTTGAGGAAGCATTATGGAAAGAAGCATCCTGTCCTCAATATGCAGGAGCTGCATACCCTGTGAAACAGACACTTCTTGGCTAATGCTTCAGCAACTTCTAGAACATGCATGGCAGTCTGACCATAAACTGACCTTTACAAAGAAATGCACTTAACTTGCACACTTGCCAAGAAAGGAGAAGATGTTTGCAGTCAGCTTTTATTATCACACCCTGGATGGACTTCCAATCATTATAAATGCTCTCAGTTTTCTCCCTTGGCTGTATATTCCGAGATGCAAAGAGTTCAGCCAACCGCACACTGTCAGCAAGTAACATAGTTCGTCTACTGTAACATCTATCTAAACTGGGATGCCAGGCCTCTATTTT
This sequence comes from Hemiscyllium ocellatum, assembly GCF_020745735.1. Classification (NCBI taxonomy): domain Eukaryota; kingdom Metazoa; phylum Chordata; class Chondrichthyes; order Orectolobiformes; family Hemiscylliidae; genus Hemiscyllium; species Hemiscyllium ocellatum. The sequence continues at coordinate 17,179,335 of NC_083417.1, read as the reverse complement.
CATGTCACTGATTTGAAAAATGAGCTTTCTGGCCAGTTTACAGGTGAAGTTTAACAAATGTTTTGTGTTCATTGTGTGTAAGTTGTGCATTCTGCCATCAAACAAAAATCATCTGCTCCCAACTGCTAATGACAAGATACATATCTGTCTTAGCTCAGGTGGGAAAACAAGCATCAAGATGCGTTTATATGACACCTTTCACAATGTCAGAATGCCCCAAAGTATTTTACATTCACCCAAATATTTTGAAGTGTTGTCAGAGTTGAATCCTACCAGTCTCACCTCTGAATCAGAGATTAGGAGTACAGATCTCACTTCAGGTTATTGGGTAAATAATCTAGACTGACACTTCTATGTAGTACTGAGGGACTTGTGCCTTAACAGAGGAGTCATCTTTTCAATTAGACATTTAATCAATATCCTTCAGACTTCCTCAGTAGCCCAAAGTGAAATGGTCTATATTTTTAAGCATTATTATATCCTATCAACAATGGAGTTGGAAAAACTGCAGTTTTTCAGCTGCAATATAATTAGCAGCCTGTTAAAATTCAGCACAGGAGGTCTTGGTGGTGCAGTGGCAAACATCCATGCCTCTGAGTCAGAAACTGCAGGCTCAAATCCTACTCTGGGATTTGATGGATAAGGAATGTGTATTCATAATTCTGGCCCACAGATTGAGCATCAATCACCAAATCCTTCCATCATACACTAATGACAAGTAGTAAGAATAGGAGAGATTCTTGGTCAGCTATGTGGTGGAAAGATTGTTGGAGCATTGACCTTGGCTCCAAACTACAACATGTATTTGAAAGGGCATGTTGCCCTGTGCCACAAGTTCAACATACCATCACTGTTTTTGTGTTCTGTGCCTCATGATGTAAAACCAAATGTAATGTTTGTCTTTCTCCAGTTAGAAGGAGAAAGTGAGGACTGCAGATGCTTTCTCCAGTTAGAACAGAGAACAGAGGACATTACAGCACAGTACAGGCCCTTTGGCCCTCAATATTGCAGCAACCTGTGAAACCAATCTGAAGGAGAAAGTGAGGACTGCAGATGCTGGAGATCAGAGCTGAAAATGTGTTGCTGGAAAAGCGCAGCAGGTCAGGCAGCATCCAAGGAGCAGGAGAATCAACGTTTCGGGCATGAGCCCTTCTTCAACCAATCTGAAGCCCATCTAACCTACACTGTTCCATTCTCAGTCATATGCCTATCCAATGATCATTTAAATGCCCTTAATGTTGGTGAGTCTACTACTGTTGCAGGCAATGCATTCCACACTCCTACTGCTCTTTGAGTAAAGAAATGACTGCTGACATCTGTCCTATTTTTATCACCCCTCAATTTAAAGCTATGTCCTCTTGTGCTAGCCATTGCTACCTAAGGAAAAAGGCTATCACTGTCCATCCTATCTAGCCCTCCGTTATCTTATTTGTCTCAATTAAGTCACTTCTCAACCTTCTTCTCTCTAATGAAAACAGCCTCAAGTCCCTCAGCCTTTCCTCATAAGACCTTTCCTCCACACCAAGCAACATCTTAGTGAATCTCCTCTGAACCCTTTCCAAAGCTTCCATATCCTTCCTATAATGTGCTGACCAGAACTGCACACAATACTGCAAGTGCAGCCGCACCAGAGTTTTGTATAGCTGCAGCAAAACCTCATGGTTCCAAAACTCAATTCCTTTACTAATAAAAGCTAACACACCGTACACCTTCTTAACAACCCTATCAATCTGGGTGACATATTTCAAAGATCTATGCACCTGGACACCGAGAACCCTCTGCTCATCGACAGTACCAATAATCTTTCCATCAGCCCCAGTACTCTATATTCCTGTTGTTCCTTCCAAAGTGAATCACCTCACACTTTTCCACATTAAACTCCATTTTCCACCTCTCACCTCAGCTCTGCAGCTTATCTATGTCCTTCTGTAATCTACAACATCCTTCGTCACTATCCATAACTCTACGACCCTTAGTGTCATCGTAAATTTACTAACCCATCCTTCTATGCCCTCATCTAGATCATTTATAAAAATGACAACAGCAGTGGATCCAAAACAGATCCTTGAGGTACACCACTAGTAACTGAACTCCAGGATGAATATTTCCCATCAACACTATCTTCTGTCTTTTTTCAGAGAGACAGTTTCTGATCCAAACCACTAAATCACCCTGAATCCCATGCCTCTGTATTTTGTGCAATAATCTACCGTGGGGAACCTTATCAAATGCCTTACTGAAATCCATATACACCACATCAACTGCTTTACCCTCATCCACCTATTTGGTCACCTTCTCAAATAACTCAATAACGTTTGTGAAGTACGACCTACCCTTGATAAAACCGTGTTGACTATCCCTAGTCAACTTATTTCTTTCTAGATGATTATAAATCCTATCTCTTATAACCCTTTCCAACACTTTACCCACAACTGAATTTTTTTATGAGCAAACTATGTGTTGAAATTAAAAAATGAGTATTAATCAGGGATTTCTTTTCTTACCCCATGTTCAAATTTTTAACTCTTTCACAGCTTTACCGGTTTGAAGTATTAAGAATTTGACTGCCGTGCAGAGTATCGTACTTGACAATATATTCAGTCAGTCTCTTGGCTAGTAAGTAATAACTGTAATTTAAATAACTAGCTAAGATTTATTCCTTTATTAAAGTAATTATTTTTAAATCCAGTAGCCTGTGTGGGATGGTATGCTTCTCCTGTGAGATGTGGGAAATCAAGGCAATTCAAACACCTCTGACAACTACATCTGCAGCAAATGTGTGCAACTGCAGTTCCTGTCAGACCACATGGATTGGTTGGAGCATCATTTAGACTTAGGAGCATGTAGAAGGTAGAAAGTGTCTTAGATGGAAGTTTCAATCCCAAGGTTGAGACAGATAGATGGGTGACTGTAGAAGGGGTGGGAGTCAGTGGCTATCCCCCTCTCTAATATGTATACCGTTTTGGGTACTGCTGGGGGGCATTCCCTATCATAAGATGGTGACAGCAACAGTCAAAGCAGTGGCATGGCAGCTGGCTCTGTTGTACAGCAGGGATGCTCAAAGTGCAGGTGAAAGGTGGTAGTCAGGAACTGTGTACTCGTGATTATTCCCTAATGAGGCCAGAAATAAGAAAATAGTACAGCTGATCACACTGATGTACAAGGAAGGGCTTCAGATATCTGGATCACTGGCAACTCTTCCAGGATAGGTGGGACTTGTACAAAAAGGACAGGTTGCAGCTAAATTGGAGGAGCACCAATATCCTTGCTGGGAGGTTTGCTAGAGCCACACAGGAGGGTTTAAACTGGTGTAGAAAAAGGGTGGAAACTGGAGCAGCAGGTCAGCTTGTGATGAGATGGTAGAGGTTAATAAGATGAAGAAGCGGAACCAGTATAATGAATAAGATAGGACTATAAAAAATGTATCGCGAAAGACAGGAGGGAGAAATAATAAAAAGATGCCGAAGGTCAGAACAGACTGCACAGTCTACATTAAGGTTCTTTATACAAATGCACAGAGTGTATGGAACAAATTAAATGAGCTACAGACTCAGCTTCAAAATGGAAACTGTGGTATTGTAGCCATTATGGAGACATGGCTGCACAGTGGTCAGGACTGTGAACTAAACATACCACTTCATAAAGGTTTACAGAAGGGATAGAGAAAAAGGCAAAGGAGGTAGAGTTTCATTACGTGTTAGAAACAGAATCACTTCTATGGTGAGGGAGGATGTAATGAGGGGAAAGCCCCCAGTGAAGGCCTTATGGGAAGTGAGGAATCATAAAAGAACTGAAACCACAATAGACCACCTGTAGCAGATCAGATAAATGTTGATGTTAGGCAATCGTGAAGCAAAAGCAGAGCAATAATAATCAGGAATATTAGCATTGACCATTGACATACTGGATAATGGGTGACATGGTGGCTCAGTGGTTAGCGCTGCTGCCTGACAATGCCAGGGACCCACAATCAATTCCAACCTTAGGCAACTGTTTGCATGGTGTTTGCACATTCTTCCTGTGTCTGTGTGGGTTTCTACTGGATGCTCAGATTTCCTCCCACACTCCAAGCCTGTGCACGTTAGGTGGACTGGTCACCCTAAAATTGCCCTGTGGTGTCCCAGGGATGTATAGGCGAGGTGGGTTAGCAATGGTAAATGCAGGGGTTACAGGGATAGGATGCGGAGCTAGGTCTGGATGGGATGCACTTTGGAAGGTCAGTGCACATTTGATGGGCTGAATGGCCTCTTTTCGCATGATTATTTTATTTCAGTATTTAGAGCAGAAAAGGAGGACAATTTCCTGGACGTTTCAAAGAAATTAACAGAGGATCAGGAACAGGGTTAAATAAAATTAGCTGAAGTAAATCATCAATAATGGGGAAATTAGTGAAAGTTAAGAATAAGAAGTCTGCAGGACTTTAATGCCCAACCATGGGCATTAAAGGTAAGGGAAAACATTACTAATACCCGAACAAGAATCTTTCGGAGTTTCCTAGATTTAGACGTTGTACCTCAGGTTTGGAAAGTTGCTCACATAGCTCCACTCTTTAAGAAAGGTCACTGAGGGAAATCAGGAAATTACAGACAAGTTACCTTGACATGTGGTAGGGAAATTGTTGGGATCTATAATTAAGGATAGCTGAACTGATCACCTCAAAAATTTTGGTTAATTAGGGAGAGTCAGCATGGATTCATGAAGGGTCAGTCATGTCTGGCAAACCTTGTAGAGTTTTTTGAAGATGTAACAAAGGTGGTGGACAGAGATAGGTTGATGGATGGTGTTTATGTGGACTTCAAGAAAGCTTCTAATAATGTGCCACACAAAAGACTGTTAGTTAAGGTTGAAGGGCACAGAACTGGGGGCAAATTACTGATGTGGATCGAAAATTAGTTGAGTGGCAAAAATCAGAGATTTGAAATAATGGGTAAGTATGCAAATTGACAGGGAGTGACAAGGGATGTTCCACAGTGAAATGTGTTGGGGCCTCAGTTATTCACAATATTCATTAACGTCTTGGATAACTACGTTAAGAAGTCAAACATCCAAATTTGCTGATAAAATTGGGCAGCATTGTAGACAGGATTGATGGCAGCATAAAATTACGAGAAGATATGGATAGATTTGGTGAACAGGCAAAGCTGTGGCAGATGCATTTTAATATAAGCAAGTGTGAGATTATCTATTTCAGACCAAAAAAGGATAGATTAGGGTTTTTTTTGAAGGCACAAAGTCAAACATAGTGGATGTTCAATGGGAGTTGGGGGTTCAGGTGCTTAGGTCTTTAAAATGCCACAAACAGGTCCAGAAAGAAATCAAGAAGACTCATGAAATGCTTTATGTCTAAAAGGCTGAAGTATTAAGATGTATACATTGTGCTGCGGTAATCAAAAATTTAGACTCCACTTAGAATACTGTTAGCAGATGTGGGCTAACAGTATTCTACCTTAGGAAGGATATTTTGACCCTGGAGGGAGTTCAACACAGGATCACAAGGGCGATATCTGGACTTCAGGGGTTAAGTTATGAAAAAAGATTAGACAAATGAGGCCTTTATTCTCTAGAATTTAGAAGGTTAAAAAGTGATCTAATCTAGATCTTCAGTAAAGACAGGGTAGTTAAAGATAAACAATTTCCACTAGTTGAAGATCCTAGAATGGGGAGTATAGCTTGAGAATTAGGGTCAGACCAGGGGAGATCGAGAAAGCACTTCTACATTCAAAGAAAGATGGAGGTTTGAAACTCTTTTCCTTAAACAGCAGTCGATGCTAATTCAATTTGTTAAACTTAAATCTGAGGTGAACACATTTTATTAAGCAATGGTATCAAAGGATATGGAGTTAGGGTACAGATTAGCCATGGTCTTTTGAATGGTAGAGCAAGCTCAAGGGGCCAAATGGCCCACTCCTCTTCCTGCATTTCTAATTCTAATAGCTGAGTAAAAGGCTTGCTGATATTTTTGGTATCCAATATAGATTATTACCTTTTGATCCAAAAACTATGACTGCAGCACTTTGACTGAGGGACAAGGGCTCACTTTTGCTACATGCATCAGGCAGGAGGTCTAATAGGCGTGCCTCACAACAGCTGAGCACTGTTCCCACAATATCCCCAAATGGTTAGTTTTTAGATTAGATTACTTACAGTGTGGAAACAGGCCCTTTGGCCCAACAAGTCCATACCGACCTGCCAAAGCACAACCCACACAGACCCATTCGCCTACATTTACCCCTTCACCTAACACTATAGGCAATTTAGCATGGCCAATTCACCTCACCTGCACATTTTTGGACTGTGGGAGGAAACTGGAGCACCCGGAGGAAACCCACACAGACACGGGGAGAATGTGCAAACTCCACACAGTCAGTTGCCTGAGGCGGGAATTGAACCTGGGTCTCTGACGCTGTGCCACCGTGCCACCCACTGTGCCACCGTGCCGCCCACATATAGGATTTAATAACTGAATTCCTCTGAGTTTCATTAGTTAGTTTGGTTCACAGATCCCTGTAGATTGCCTAAAACTACAAGTAGAGCCAGAGATTAAGTACCAATACCAGACTGGACATCTTTCAGAAAATTATCTGGGAACTAACAAAGACTATTTGTGCTGGAAATCATATAAGCTGAGATGTTTAAAAGTATTACAAACAAATACTCAAAACTAGAGTCATCAGTGCATTGTTCTAAGATAATTCAATCATCTAAGATATGCAAAATCAAGACTAGAGTGGTGCTGGAAAAGCACAGCAGGTCAGGCAGCATCCGAGGAGCAGGAAAATCAACATTTTGGGCAAAAGCCCTTCATCAGATATACAGAAACCTGCTGAAAACAAAACAGACAGGAAGCTTTAGGCAATTTTCCCATTGTACTATTAATAATTGAGTCCACCGTCTGATAGCATGGGCTGACAAAATTAATACCCTATGCATTGCTCTTAAATAATAAAAGCAAAAAGTTTTATTTTACAATTCATTCACAGGATGTGAGCATTTTGAGAAATGCTTGCATTATTTTCCATCCTTCATTTCTTTAAGGATATGGTGGTGAGGAAGCTTCTTAAATCGCTGAAGTTTTAATGGGAAGGGACAGCCAAGGTGACGTTAGGTAGGGATTCCCCACAAAAAGCACTATCAATCATGGATTAGTGACATGCTTCCAGGTCATAATGATGGATGATTTAGACAGAAACTTGATGCTGTTCAAATAGGCCTGCTGCCCTTTTCCATTGAGATTGGAATTTTCACAATTTCTAAAGATGCTGCCAAGAAGCTTTGGTGTAGTATGTCTTGTGGATGATAATATTCTGCTGCTGCAGACTGTCAGTGGTGGAGAGAGCAAGGTCAAGGACAAAATGCCAAGAAAGCAGGCTACTTTCTCTTGCTGCGGTTGAACATGTTGGATTACATTAGAAAGGTGCTCATTCAGGCAAGTAGGGATTATTTCCTCACAGTCCTCACTTTTGCCTTGTAGGCAGTGGAAAAGGTTTTGGAAGATAGGAGGTGTACTAGTTGCTCCAGAATGCGCAGCCTCTGATCTGCTCTTGCAGCCATAGTATTTACATCTGGTTAGTCCAGTTCAGTTTCTGATCAATCAATCTTTTGTACAATCAACTATATAAGCAACCCCATGTTTTTTTTTGCCAAAGAACAGTCCCATGGATGTGATAACCTTGATTGATAATCCAGAGATCCAGGAAGTGTTTTGGGGACCTGGGTTCAAATCCCACCATGGCAGGTGGTGGAATTTGAATTCAATACAAGTCTGAGACTAAGAATCTAATGACAACCATGAAACCATTATCAATTGTGAGAGTAAAACCTATCTAGTTCACCAAAGTCCTTTAAGGAAGGGAAACTACTACCATCCTCATCTGGTCTGGCCTACATGTGACTCCAGATCCACAGCAATGGGGTTGACTCTTAACAGCCCTCTGGGCAATTAGGTTTAGACAGCGACAGCCTCATCCCGTGAATGAGTAAAAGAAGTTTAGCACTGATCACAGAAGTGTTACAGTGTAGAAGGAGGCCAATCGGCCCACCATGTCTGCACCAGCTCTTCAAATGAGCACCATTACTTATTTTCCATTAACCTGTACGCTGTTCCTAATTACGCTGGGCTGATAAAATGTGGGCTCGTTCAGGTCTTTGAAGATCAAAGTTGTTATTACTGCACTCACAGTAAGTATCCCAAGGCCTGAGTACATGGAGATATATTTAAACAGACCAAGCTCCCAGAATAGCCTGCCGCATGAACAACTGCCAAGTCGCCTGCTGGGATCAGATGCAGCACCACAATGGCGTGCTAACTTCCAAATACATTCACTGAAGAAATGCTAACAGCAATGTTGACAACAAAATTACTGCATATCGTCTGTGCAGCAGAGAAACGCAGAGGAGTGAGGCCAGTGCACTCATATTTTTTATTTAAAAGGCACAAAACACTTAACCTCGTTTCGTTTTGAACAGAATGTGAAGTCTGTATTCCCCCACTGGTTGCTCCTGGAAACACAAGAGCCTCCTGCCTCTTTTAAGACAGGTGGGTGTTCATCCGCTCATCTCTGAGGGAGCGAGAGGGGAGTGGGGTAGAAATCGAGGAAGAGAGTGTTGGATTGGGGTTGAGATTCAAGGACAGCGTGGGTCAAGACCAGTGTGTTCCCTGACTGACACCAGTCGGACTGTCCTTGCCGTCCACCGCGGGTCACATTTCAATCACCACCTTGACTGGATTCTGACCAAAAACGCAGGTCCCTCGGGCGAAATGGATAGAGGGGTTCAGGCCACCCCCAGCGAAGTCTTCTCCCTCGCCTCGCCCCTTAAAATACATCAATGATTTCAAACTTAACCTTTCCTGTGAACTCTCGGGTTTTATTTTTGTTGGTTGCTACAACAAATCCCATCCGAGGCAACGCTGGATGAACATGTTAGTTTCCTGTCTGGGACATTTAAAGGGGGTGGGTGGGGGTGAGATCAGTCTCAAAGCAAATCCTAAATTTAGGGTGATTTAAAAGCACTGTTTATTCCCCACCCACCCAGATCGTTTCGACCGACCGTCACAAACTGTTATTTGAGTTTTTTTGGGGGGGGCAGGGTGGGATGGGAGAGGGTGAGGGGGCAATTGGTGAACTTTTTGCGAGGCTCCTTCCAGCGGTGGTTCAAACACGCAGCGGAGACACCCTGTTCACTTCCGATCAAACGCCGTGGTGTTTTGGAAATGTCAGCAATTGCTCTCATTACATCGGTGGGAAACGCGAGCCGCCAAAGGGCAGAGCTTGCAATTTCACCCAAAGGAATCCATTCGATTTCAGCAAGTTGTAACAATCTGTCTCTCCCATCTCTCTCCACCCTCTCCCTCCCTCTCTCTCTCTCTCTCGGCAACACTGTCAACACACACACGCCCCATGTCTACCACATACCTTACTCATTCCAGTGCCCATGACACACAGACTCGGGCTCCTACAGGAGCTGCGGTTACAAAAATAAAAGGTTTCAAGGCTACGGCCGAGCTTTCGGTGCAAAGGGAGCCCGGCGCTGAGCGGTGGAGAACTGCTCTCGTTAATGGACCGCTCTGAGACCGGTGCCGGGCTGAACTCGGATTTGCAACGTGCCAATGCCACCCGTTTTCCCTTCAGCTGGAGCTGGAATTCCGATCCGCTTCCGCACTCCCTGGAAAATACATCAGCGCGGTGACATCACCACTAGGTGTCTCCAACTTCAGTTAAAGGGGACACAACATTGTCTTCATCTTTCCCTTGTCTAACACTTCTCACTCATTCCTTCTCTTCATCCTCTCATCCAGCCCCATGTTTTACTCCTTCTCCTCCCAATCCCTTCTCCCAAAGCTGTGTAACCAATCTGCCTCTGTACATCCAGACAATCTGCTGGTACATCTCTCTCTAAACTTTTGAAAACTTCTATCAGACCTCCACTTAGTCTTATTCTCCCAAGGGGAACAGCCCCAATGTCTTCAATCAATCCTCATAACTGAAGTTCCTTAGTCCTGGAATTATTCCTGCAAATAGCTTCTGGGCTCTTTAGATCAGATTCCCTACAGTGTGGAAAAAGACCCTTTGCCCCATCAAGTCCACATCAACCCTCCGAAGAGTAACCCACCCAGACCCATTTCCCTCTGACTATTGCAGTCTAACACTATGGGCAATCTAGTATGGCCAATTCACCTGACCTGCACACCTTTGGACTGTGGGAAGAAATCCAAACCCACACAGACATGAGGAGAATGTGCAAACTCCATCCACCTGAGACTGGGATTGAACCTGAGACCTTGGTGCTGTGAGACAGCAGTACTAACCACTGAGCCACCGTGCTCTCTCCAATGTTTTCTCATCCTTTGTATAATGGGGTGTCCGCATGCTGAACAGGAGTTAAAACAAAATGCAAAGATCATGGACCTGAGACATGAAGTTTTATCTCTTCTCTCCCTCCAGATGTGTTGACCAACTGTCTGAGTATTTCACAGCACTTCCCTGTGTTTTTTTTTAATTCCTGTTCAGCACATGGACATCCCATTATAAGAAGGATATCAACACATTGGAGAGTGCAGAAGCGATTTGCAGGAGGAATTCCAGTAATTAGTCTTATGGATTGATTGAAGAAGTTGGGGGGTTTTCCCCTTGCAGGGAAGAAGGCTAAGTGGAGATCAGATACAGATTTTCAAAGTCAAGACCGGACTTGATGGAGTAGATAGGGACAAACTGATCTCACTCATAAAAGGATCAAGATTCAGAAGGCATGGATTTAAAGTCATTTGCAATAGAAGCAAATGCGATTCCAGAAAAACTTCTTCACTCAGTGAGTAGTTAGGGTCTAGAATACACTTTGGAAATGTAGGGAAGGCAGGTTCAACTGAGGCATTCAGGGGGGCATTGGATGACTATTTCGAAATAAATAATTTGCAGCAGTAAGGGGGAGAAGCAAGAAATTGACACTGGTAATGATGCTTATGTGAAGAGCTGGTGCACACATAATATGCTGATTGGCCTCCTTCTACACTGCAACACTTCTATAACATTACTGCATGAAGAATGCATTATGAACAATGCTACATATCTTCAAAGTTTTATTACTATATGCCTTGCTCCAAGTATCTTCTCGATTCCTGAAGAAGGGCTTATGCCCGAGACGTCGAATCTCCTGTTCCTTGGATGCTGCCTGACCTGCTGCGCTTTTCCAGCAAGACATTTTCAGCTCCAAGTATCTTCTGCCTTCTAACTATACTTGACCTGAAAAATACATTTTGTCTGTGTGCAGCACTGTGAATAACTAGCCCAAAGTTTTAAATGTGCGAACCTAAGGGAAGAGTATTTTAGAAAGTAATTCAAAGTCCAGGGTTATATCCAAGTGTTTGATACCAAATCATTTCAATTGCGTTGCAGATATTGAGACTGGTTTAATAATACCCGTCATAGTGAGTTTTGAGAAGATTTGTAGCTCAGGTTGAAGTTCTGGATGTAGATTTGCTCGTTGAGCTGGAAGGTTCATTTTCAAACGTTTCCTCACCCTACTGGTAACATCTTCAGTGAGCCTCCGGAGGAAGCTTCGACCAAAGGCTGACTCACTGAAGATGTTATCTAGTGTCCTGACAAAATGTCTGAAAATGAACCTTCCAGCTCAGCGAGCAAACCTACACCCAACACCCGTCATAATAATGAAATTAAATTTATCCACAAGTTACAAATAAAACAACCTACTATGGCTTTATTCTATCCATAGTCCAATACTTCAGGATATTTCCTTATGTAACATATGTTAAATATATATACAAATGCAAACAAGCACTCAGAGACTTAGTTCCACCAGTAAGACAAACAAGAATCCAAGGCCTTTACTTCTTTATTATTTTGCACAGTAATATATAAAGGTATAAATTTGGCTTGTATGTATGTAAAATAATAAAGAATACAGGTGAACTTTAAAATCTTAATTTTGTTTGATATTAATATTCACTGAAAGGGTACAGTTGATGTTCTACCAAGGAAATCCAATGATATGTCTGAGATAGTAAAAGTGGAAATGATTAAGTCTTTTTGCCTTTCCAGCATATTTTGTCCAGGTCTCGCCACTGTAGAGGAGACTGACAAGGAAAATGTTTATTTTTTTTTAGTCACTTTGCTATTGGTCCACACTCTTACTCAACGGGACATAGCAGCTCCAGTTTTTATGATATATCTGTTGATTTCAGCAACAAGAGCCATACAGTTGAGAACTGTGGAGCCTACATATGTGAATATGTCTAAACAACCTCCAGTGTCATTTTGTCAATGCTGATAAATAGCACGATGCCAACATGTTGGACCATGGCCTCTCTTGTCCTGATGCTGTTGATGTATTTTCAGCATCTTTCGATAAGACAACATCATCACTCAGAGTTCCTTGGGCATGCATATTTTATCAACTTACAGTCATTGCCAGGCTAATAATGGGTGATGGCTGTATACTTAGACCTTCTGTATGGTGAATTAGCCACTGAGTTATGACCTCCTAGGCATCTAAATTTCCACTACAAGGAAGATATTAAGATGACAGATATTGACAAAAAATGTTATCATAGAATCGCTACAGTGTGGAAACAGGCCCTTCGGCCCAACAAGTCCACACTAGCCCTCCGAAGTGTAACCCTGAACCTATTACTCTACATTTACCTCTAACTAATACACCTATCCTACACATCTCTGAACACTATGGCAATTTAGCATGGCCAGTTCACCTTACCTGCACATCTTTTGGATTGTGGGAGGAAACCAGAGCACCTAGAGGAAGCCCACATAGACACAGGGAAAATGTGCAAATTCCACATACAATCATCCAGGTCCCTGGCGCCATGAGGCAGCAGTACTAACCACTGAGCCACCGTGCCACCCTGGATACACCACTGGAGGCAGACTATTTGGAAGGGTACTGGAAGAGGTGACCAGAAACAAACAACTCACATGGCTGAGCTAATGGCCCAGGAAAACAGAGTCCAGTGAATCATGCACTTTCTCATCCCACTGTCTTCCTCTTCAGCAGCTGAGGCAGACTGCAGCCACTCCAGGTGATAAAAACTAATAAAGGACCGTGAACACGGTAAAACAAAAACAAAAATAGAAATTGCTGGAAAAGCTCAGCACGTCTGGCAGCGTCTGTGGAGAAAAATGAGAGTTAATGTTTCAGGTTGAGTGACCCTTCCTCAGAACTCAGACTACACTACGTGATGCTCAATGCAGAGTCACCACCACAATACTGAGAGAGGAAAAGGCTACCACAAGAGCATCTTTTTTAATATAGAGGAGCTTCAGATACACATAAAGATGAAAATGACAGTTAGAATCATTTCCTGATTTGACTCTAGGATTGCTTGGAAAGAATGCCTCATACTATCTAGTAGTATGATCATATATTGAGCATGACTTCAATCTGGTATCAAGTTCAGAATTTTAAGAAAATCTTCAGAGATCCTTGGCCCCCTGGAAGTTAACTCAAACTATTTTCAAAATTTTGGGAATGCATGAAAAGGTACCAATAGAGCTCTCTCCTGCATAATGAAGTGCAATTCATTGCCAGGCATTTTACCAGCTGCACTTACCATTCTCCATCCAATGTTTCAGAGTTAGAATCTATTTCTATCATAACCACAGGATGGAAATTATTGGAAGTGAAGAGTATTGTATTGGCCACAGTACATTAACATTTCCCACCCACATGCGTAAAGGATCCAGAGCTGAGAGGCATCACATGATTCACAGATCATTTTAGGCATGCAGGATTATTTTATTAATATTTTATTCATGGGTTTCTCTAATATACCTCTAAGAGGACTGAAGGCAGTCAGCCAGAATTTATCTACAGGGTAACTGTTGCTATAGGAACAAAGGGAAGCCATTTGGCACATTTTAATGACCGAAATAAATTGGCAAGAAGTACTAAAAGGAATACAGAGAATTGAACATTTATGCTAGATTGTAGCACGTAGACTGTAGTTATCCTACCTGTAATGTAAAACACCCATGAGAGGGAACACCGCTGGATCTAATGATAGGAAAAGAAATGGAAAGTGTAGGATGCATTGGGGACTATGTGGCTATAACAATAACAATATTTAAGATAAACATTAAGATTAGACATTTCAAAAGAATAAATAAGAAACAAAATAATCGGCCATAAGGCCATGACAAAGTAGAACAGGAGTACACTGTTCAGCCCCTCAATACTGCTCTGCCATTCAGTAGCATCTTGGCTGATCTGACTTTACTCATGTCCACTTTCCTGCACTTTTCCTGTAACCCTTGATTCTCCGCTGATCTAAGCCATAAATATACACAAGGACTCTGCCCTCGCAGCTCTCTTTGCAAGGAGTTCCAAAGACTGTCAATCCTCTCTGAGATCTTAAATTCACACCCCTTAATTCTGACTCTAAGTGATTCTCAGGGATGAGAACGAAACTAGGGAAAATAAAAGAGGAAGTATTACAGACAAACAAAGAAATTAATCAGAAGTGGAAACATTTAAGGCGATAATCAATAGAGTTCAGGAGAATAAATTCAGTTTCTATGTGTGGGTGTGTGTGATGGAGAGAGTTTAAACTGAGTTTAACTCTGCGTCTCTGCTTAGGGATTCCCTGTCCTTCATATATATGACTGCAACATAATAGAAAATGTAAGTATCTGCCTGTTTCTCTCCCATCTTTCAGAATACATGGAAACCTCCACATAGAGCAGTTGAATCCTGTCTGGCTCAGCTCATTGCTGAGTTGGTCCATGGTGGGTACTTTCTCCTCTGCTTTCTTTCCTCTCGTATCTCATTGCTCTGCCTATAGATCACCCAATCCCCTAAATTTGACTGCAGTCTGCATCTCACTCCTGAGTATCTGTTATTCTACACATAATCATCCTGAATCCCCTTGGTAAAATTCCAATCTGTAACTGACTTCCATTTTTAAGGGACCCTGTACATTAGCCACCTCAATCCTTTGATTAGATTCCAGTCTGTATCACACTCCTGGATATCTGTTAGTTTGTATATTAAACATTCAATCCAAATCCTGTTAAAATTGCCCACAGTGTTCAGGGAAGTGTAGGTGAGGTGCATTAGTCAGGGGTAAATGTGGGGAAATGGGTCTGGATGGGTTATTCTTCTGAGGGTCAGTGTGGTCTTGTTGCGCTGAAGGACTTGTTTCCCCACTGTCGGGATTATATGAATCTCTCAATTACATTCCAATGTGTAACTCACTCCCATGTATGTATGACTCGCATGTTTAAAAAACACCCCAAAACCTTCAATTCTATTCTATTTGGTGGAGTTTAATTTAGATAAATGCAAGGTGCTGCATTTTGGGAAAGTAAATTTTAGCAGGACTTATACACTTAATGGTCAGGTCCGAGGGAGAGTTGCTGAACAAAGAGACTTTGAAGTGCAGATTCGTAGCTCCTTGAAAGTAGAGTGGGAGGTGGATACGATAATGAAGACAGCGTTTGGTATGCTTTGCTTTATTGGTCAGAGTTTTGAGTATAGGCATTGAGAGGTCATGTTGCTGCTGGACAGGACATTGGTAAGGCCACTGTTGGAATATTGCGTGCAATTGTGGTTCTCCTTCCTATCAGAAGGATGTTGTGAAACTTGAAAGGGTTCAGAAAAGATTTACAAGGATGTTGCCAGGGTTGGAGGATTTGAGCTACTGGGAGAGGCTGAATAGGCTGGGGCTGTTTTCCCTGGAGCATCAGAGGTTGAGGGGTGACCTTATAATGTTTATAAAATCATGATTTGGAGATGCCGGTGTTGGACTGGGGTGTACAAAGTTAAAAATCACACAACACCAGGTTATAGTCCAACAGGATTAATTGGAAGCACACTAGCTTTCGGAGCGACGCTCCTTCATCAGGTGATTGTGGAGGGCTCGATTGTAACACAGAATTTATAGCAAAATTTTGCAGTGTGATGTAACTGAAATTATACATTGAAAAATTGATTGTCTGTTAAGCCTTTCATCTGTTAGAATACAGTGATAGTTTCACTTCTTTCATGTGTAAATCACAAAACCCTTTTTAAAGTTGCATTCTTGGGTTAGCTGCTAATAATGGTGATAGCGAGACAATATGAAATGGGTGGGATATGGGCTAAGTGCTGGCAAAAGAGACTCGAGTAGGTTAGGATATCTGGTTGGCATGGATGGGTTGGACCAAAGGGTCTGTTTCCGTGCTGCACATCTGTATGACTATGACTAAATAAATTCCACTTGATGGCAAGTACTAGCCAGTGATGACATACTAAGGATGCACAGGAAATAAGGTTAACAGTGAAATCTTAAAAAGGCAAACACTTTTCAAAAAAAGAAGGCTCAACAAAAGGGAATACAGAGAGGTCAGGAATAAGTTTTAAAAATTGAAGATAAAGAAACCACAACACAAAATGATACAGGAGTTCAAAAAGGTATAGCAAATTATTTAACGAGCACAAAACTAACTAAGGGAAAATGGGAATAGGTAAAGGACCACGGATAGACATACAATTAAGTAATGACTGTGAAAAGGCAAAAATATTAATTATTTTGCCTTGATATTCACCAGAAAAATAACCTAAATGGTAGGCATTTTTTATATTGGTTCATGGGGTGTGGATGTCATTTGCTAGATCAGAATCAGATCCCTAAATGCCCCAGAGAAGGTAGTGCTGAGCTGCATTCTCAAACCACTGTATCCCTGGCATAGAGGTAGACCTATCGCGCTGCTAGGAAAGGAGCTCCAGAATTTTAATCCAGTGACAATGAAGGATATAATCCCAAATCAGTACGGTGTGTGGTTTGGAGAGGAATTACCAGGTGATGTCCTCATGGATTTCTTGTTGCCTTTGTCATAAATGGGAAGCGAAGAAGAGATCAAAAGGAATAGAAATGCACTTAAGGGAGAACAGGGAGAAATCATTAATAAATCTGGATTGACAGAAATCTTGATCTGAGTGAATTACCTCCATACATATTAAAAGTGAGAGAAATGTTTGCAGAGGCATTGTTAAAACATATTTAAGAATCATTAGAAAAAGCAGTGCTAGATGACTGATAGAACAAGTCCAGTAAATTATAGACCAATTATCTTAACTTCAATGATCGGTGTTATGAAGTTGAAAATATGTACAAGACCTTTAAGAGAGAGTGAATGCTATTATGATCTGACAGATTACAAGCAGCTGTACATATATAACTAGATAGCAGTCTCATATTGTACTGGAAATTGAAAACATGTAACATTTGGCTGTGAAATGGATACCTGAGTTTTGGTTGCTGTTTTGACGACAATTCAAATTTAGGCAATCAATTTAAATGATATTCAGGACATTAAAACCAGTTGAGATGGATTTATTGTCTTGCCAACATCGAATCAATGAGATGATTTGATGTTGGGGATATAAAAATAGACATTTTGAAAATTGGGAAGAGAGTAATTGCCATCAAGACAAACCTAAGAAATTAGGAAACATTCTCCATCAAGAGTACCTTTTCACATGAAACATACTCACAGTAAAAAGAAAGTCAATGATCCAGGCAATTCAGCAGCTGGAAGAGTGAAGTCACAGAAGATGACAGTGCCTGTGAGATTTTGAAATTAAGTTGATGTAATTTTAATAAGTGTCTTATTGGAAGAGCATCTTGTTATAGAGTTGGAGGCAGGTAATAAGCAGTTAAAAGAAAAGGGGACTTAGAGTTGTGAATAGTTATTTTTTAATGTTCACTTTTAGAGTTAAATAATAAATTGATGTTATTTACTTTAAATAGTGGAATTTGGGAGTTCGCTGGCATTCATATTTTAAACGGATTACAAAGCGAGGGAGCTTTTCTGGGTGTCTGGGCTTCATTAACAAAGGGGTTCACCTTCATGTCATAACATAGGAAATATAATTTTAGTCCTTATTTAAAGAACTAAATTTGGAAAACTATAAAGAACCTGAGAATATAATACAGT
This sequence comes from Hemiscyllium ocellatum, assembly GCF_020745735.1. NCBI lineage: Eukaryota > Metazoa > Chordata > Chondrichthyes > Orectolobiformes > Hemiscylliidae > Hemiscyllium > Hemiscyllium ocellatum. The sequence continues at coordinate 17,161,390 of NC_083417.1, read as the reverse complement.
AATTGTATTATACAAACTTAACCAACCTTATTGAATCAGTTTAAGTAACAGAACAAGGAAGCATAATGCTGTAGGCATAATAAATTCTGATTTTCAAACTAATTTCAATATAGTAAAGACGTTCATGCTAATAGACTCATGATGCAAGCAAGAACAAAGAGTCAGTGAACATGGCAGCAGAGTAATTAGCAACCTGTCTCCTAACTGAAAAAACAGAATGTTACACGAAGTTCCATCAGACTGGCAAAAGTTGTGAATTAGTCTTGCCTAAAGCTACTCATTATTTACACAGGAGTTGGATGCATAGTCCTAAAATTTATATATGTTAACAAATTGGGGGTTTAAATAATAGAGGACAGCAAGGCCATGCTAAATTGCCCGTAGTGTTAGGTAAGGGGTAAATGTAGGGGAATGGGTGGGTTGCGCTTCGGCGGGTCGGTGTGGACTTGTTGGGCTGAAGGGCCTGTTTCCACACTGTAAGTAATCTAATTTGTAATCTAATTTTTAAAAAAACAAATTACATCAAGACATGAACAGATTGTAGGGTTATTGCAAACGAAACGTAAGGGCTCTGGAAATAAGGTAGTCACTAATCTCATTAAAAAATTATGGGGAACTTTCTTTAGAGATTGGAAATTTCTATTGCAACAAATAGTCGAGGCATAGATGTTTCAGGAGCAAGTGGGATAATCCAATGGAGAAAAGAACATGTGGATATAAAACTATTGTGCTTAATAGCTTGTTTGTACTGCAAGTACTTGTGCAGCGTGATGAAATATTTGTGACAACTCTGAAATTGTTTTCCAATTAGTTCCACTTTCATGTTCTAATCCCACAGCCCTGCAAGAGTATCTCACTATGAATTTGTTTAAGGCCCACTGGTGAAGATTTCAATCCTAATGTGAGAAAAATCACAAGTGGTAGTCAATACCTCATGTTGACGCACAAATGAGTTACCTTTGGTGTGATATTTAGTTGTCATGCCCCACAGATTTTTTTTTAAACTCATTAATTGGCTACATTTTTACAAGCATATTACTAGTTTCAAAATGCCATCTCCAGTAATTGAATTTGACAAAACAACTAAAGTAAAGCAATAGCTGGAATATAAAATGTACTTTGTTAGTAATTAAGGAGCTTTACACTTGCAAAGAATCTTGTTGCATCACAAACAGAAGACCCACTCCAGATTTATACACTTTAGTTGGACATTAATATGAATTTATGTAGGATCTTTAATGTTAAAGACTTCCCAATGTATCTTGAAGAAGTAGAGGTACCAAGCTGAGCCAAGAAGAATTACATTAAAAAAACTTGAGAATTTTTTTTAATAGCAGCCTGTGATTATTTAAAGCAGAAATTACAGAGAATAGGGATAAAACAATTTAAGGTTCCAGCATCAGTGAAATTAAAGAGTGGAAACCCATAGAAAACCAAAAATAACAAGGAGATAAGGCAAGACTTTAGGAAATTTCGGAGTACTGTCACCAAAGAGTCAACATCCAGTTTAGTTTAAAAATTCCATGGCCAACAAGGATTTTAAACTGATTGCATTGTCAGAGAAGAACCCAGAAGAAATCATATCATTAGGTAAAGTTAGTCAAACCTGAAAACAAAACGTGCTGGAGATCACAGCTCCATGGAGAGAAAGCAAGCTGATGTTTCGAGTCATCTAGACTCAGAATGTTAGCTTATTTTCTCTCTATGATGCTGCCTGACCCACTGTGATCTCCAGCATTTTTTGTTTTCAGTTCAGATTCCAGCATCTGCAGTAATTTGCTCCTAGCCCCTCAAACTTGTTCTGCAATATTTGGTAATAGATGATTGGGACAGGAAGCTGTATTTTGCACCTTTGGACATCAACAATTGTGCATTGAAATTGAAGCTGCAACTGGCATATACCAAGAAGGGTTTCAGTGGTAAAGGGATTGAAGTCACAGAACCTTGCAGCTCATTATGCATGAGCTCACCTTTTGAAAGGGCTGTTATGCTTAGTCATATCCCATTTTTGTTTGCCCTAGCTATCTAAATCTCATGGATGTAAATTTGCTTGCTGAACTGGAAGGTTCGTTTCCAACATTTTGTTGCCATACTAGGTAACACCGTGAGTGAGCCTCTAGTGAAGCGCTGCTGTTATGTCCCACTTTCTATTTATTTGTTTAGGTTTCCTTGGGTTGGTGATGTCATTTCCTGTGTCGGTGATGTCATTTCCTGTTCTTTTTCTCAGAGGGTGTTAGATGGGGTCCAAATCGATGTGTTTGTTGATAGAAATATGGCATTCCATCCTCTGAGAAAAAGAACAGGAAATGACATCACCAACCCAAGGAAACCTAAACAAATAAATAGAAAGCGGGACATAACACCAGCGCTTCACTAGAGGCTCACTGAAGATGTTACCTAATATGGTGATGAAATGTCTGAAAACGAACCTTCCAGCTCAGTGAGCAAACTTACATCCAGAACTCAATCTGAACTACAAATCTTCTCAAAACTCGTTATCTAAATCTTGTCTTCAAGTACTTTTTCAAACAATTTATAGAATCAGCTTTCACCATATGTTAATTTGATCCTAAAGACCCAATATTTTTCTAGTCGCAATAACTTTATCAGCTCTTTGGAAGTGAGACCAATGTTACAGTTTGTATTTAAAAAGGAAGGCAAGAAGCACAGCAAACAAGGTCAAAACGAATAAAATCCATTCAACACAACTTCCAACAACAGAAAATTATCACTTCAATAGGATTATACTTCAAGCTGCTTTAGACTCTCATTTGGACATGAATCATTTCTATCTCATTTTATTCTTCAGATGTCAGAAAGTGGGAATAATTCATGCAGAAAACATTCCATTTTATAGCATGTTTGTGTTTTAAATACTATTTTAAATTCATTCTTGGAATCTGGCCATTCTTGGCATTTACTATCCATTTCTAATTGATTTTTTTGGAGGCTATCAGCTATGCTTTCGCACTGTCCTGACATCTTTACTCATACATGCAGGCCCTTTTGATACTGCATCCCTTTAGAATTGTACTATTTTGTTACTTCCCCATGCTTTTCCTACCAAAATTAATCAACTGTCATTTCTCCACATTAAATTCCACCAACTCATCCTTCTGAAGTACAATATGTTCCTCATTGCTTCCAAGATTTGTATCATCTGCAAATTTTGAAATTGAGCCCCTATATCATAGAACCACAAAGATTACAGCACAGAAAGAAACTGTTCAGCCCATTCCGTCTGTGCCTGCTGAACAAACTAGCCACCAGAGTGTAACAGTCTAAGTCATTAACACATCACGAAAAACATGGATCCCAATACTGAAGCACCTCTCCGTTCCTTCCTGGAGCTTGAAAAGTATCTATTAACCACAACCTTTTTACCTGTCACTCAGACAATTTTGCATTCTTGTTGATACTGCCCCTTTTTTTCCCCATGAGGTCTAATTTTCTTTGTTGTGTCACTGCATCAAATGCCTTTTGGAAGTCCACGGACAGAACATCAACAATATTGCCCCATCAACCCTGACTTTTCTCTTCAAAGCTCCAGCTAATTAAAAAAAACCCTTAACAAATCTAAACTGATTTTCCTTAATTTCTCTGCATTTGTCCACGTCAATATTAACTTAGTCTTGAATGATTTTTAGTGTCTTGGTGTCAGTACAATCGTTACAGCACAGAATGAGGCCATTTGGCCCCATGTCCATTCTACTCAAATATCCATCTATTCAATTTCTGTTTTCCAGCACTGGCATGTAGCCTTGTATGCTACAGCATTTTGAATTTTTAATCTAAATAGCTCTTAAATGTCATGAAGGTTCCACCCTCTACCACCCTATCGAGCAGTGAGTTGCAGATAACGAAACCCCTCTAAACCTTCTACCCTAAAATTCTGCTCCACGGATATGGGTTTGCTCGCTGAGCTGGAAGATTCATTTCCAGACGTTTCGTCACCGTACTAGGTAACATCTTCAGTGAGCCTCTGGACGAAGCACTGCTGAGGTTTCCTGCTTTTTATTTATGTATCAACAAACATATTGACTTGGACCCATTTACCACTGCCTGAGAAAAATAACTTGAAATGACACTGTAGGAAATGAAGTCACCACATGAAATGACGTCACCAATCCAAAGAAACTCAAATATATAAATAGAAAGCAGGAAATATCAGCAGTGCTTAGCCAGGAGGCTCACTGAAGATGTTACCCCTAGTATGGTGGTGAAATGTCTGAAAATGAACCTTCCAGCTCAGTGAGCAAATCTACATCCAGAACCTCAACCTGAGCTACAAATCTTCTCAAAACTTGCTAATTCTGCTCTATGGTTACTGACCCTTCTAATATGGGGAAATGTTTCACCCCATCTCCCCTGTGTTTGTGCCTTATAACTAAGTACTATATACCTCAAGTCAGATTTCCTTTAGTCGTCTTTGTTTAAGGAAAACAACCCCAGTGTAAGTAGCCTCTCTCTGTCTTCAGAGTAGAATTGCTCTTAACAAGGCATAATCCTGGTGAATCTCTTCTATGCCCACTCTAGTGCAATCAGATTCAGCCTTTAGTGTGATGACTAGAGATACACATATACTCCAGGTGAGGCCTAATTAATGTTACATACAGCTTCACTATAACCACCTTGCTCTCATACTTGATACCTCCACTAATAAAGTAATCCAATGCCTTCCAAGTCACCTTATCTACCTTTTCTTCTGTTTTCAAGGATCTGTGGACATGCACAACAAGGTCTCTGTACTGCCCAAGGTCCTACATTCAACATGCACTCCCTTGCCCTCGTTCATCCTTCCAAAAGCATCATGTCACAAGTTTCAGCATTAAGTTGCTCAGCCTATCTGACTATTGTTCCTAGAAGTTACTCCACCACTGCAGTTAAACTGGCTGGCCTGTGGTTGTTCAGAGCGCATAGCTGCTGGGCTCAGCTCTGACATACTTTACAGTCAAATAACCTCTCTTGTACCTTGCATGGTACAATTTCGATGTTTAGAGGGTAAGAAATAAAACTCAACATCACAAGTGATAAATGTACATCTAGCCCACCAATATTACAAACATTCATAGAAGCATTTAGTGTCACTCCAAATTATGCAATGTCAATGACTCACATCAAGCTGCTTCAATTGTTCTCATAGCTCAAAAGAAATTATTTACATTAAACAAATGAGAAAACAACCACCTTGCTTTCATCTCTGGCAATAGGACTTGAAACTGGCACCAAAACTGAAAGGAATTTCCCCTTCTACCATTATGTGGTGTTATAAAGAAAGTTAGAGGATATAAGTCAGTGGTTAGTCCAAGAAAGAGTCTTTAAACACATTGAAAAACCATGTAGAAAAACAGATTGAAGCATTTCAACTCTTTGGTCAAAAAACTGTAATAAAACTTTTTAAGTGTAACAAAATACTTGGGTTTTGTTTATAGGTTCTGCACCTTTAAGAGCCGCAAGGTTTTGCTGCAGCTCTACAAGTCCCTGGTGAGACCACACTTGCAATATTGTGTCCAGTTCCGGTCGCCCTACTATAGGAAAGATACAGGGGCTTTTGACAGGGTGCAGAGAAGGTTTACCAGGATGCTGCCTGGACTGGAGGGCTTGCCTTACGAAGAAAGATTGAATAGGCTCGGACCTTCCTTTCTGGGGAGAAGAAGGAAGAGAGGAGGCCTGATTGAGGTATACAAGATAATGAGCAGAATAGATAGGGTGAATAGCCACAGACGTTTCCCCAGGGCAGGATTGACTAGTACGAGGGGTCATAGTTTTAAGATATTAGGAGAAAGGTATGGAGGAGACATCAGAGGTAGGTTCGTTATGCAGAGAGCTGTGAATGTATTGAATGGGTTGCCAGTGGTGCTGGTGGAAGCAGAGTCATTTGAGACATTTAAGCGACTGCTGGACATGCACATGGATAGCAGTGAGTTGAGGGGTGCACAGGTTAAGTTATTATATTTTACATTAGGATTAAATCTCGGCACAACATCGTGGGCCAAAGGGCCTGTTCTGTGCTGTGCTTTTAACTTTAAATTTTTAAATTTTAATCTTGTCCATCTCATCCCTCTCAACCAAAGTTAGAACTACTGCTTTTTAAAAAGATTACAGCTCACAGACAAACTCACATGAACCAGTCAAATTTATTATCAAAATTTTGCAGATTAACTCTAGACTGTTAAATTTACTTCCTAAACGCACAAGCTAGTATTTGAAATGTTAAACAAGTAATAGTTAAAACGTTCAGTGCATATTCATTTCTTCCATTTGTTGTGTTCATAATCCCATTTTGAAGCAAAGCCTTGAATTGGATTTATCCTCATGTCCACCATTCTCTTGGTCTGCTTAGCCTTCCATTCATTAGAAAAAGTGTGAGGAGCATCTGCATACACTGTGAATAGAAACACATATTAGACCACCCACAATAACGAGACTCTCCAGCTAGAATCTAACACTTCTAAAAGCTGTTCAGCCTTTTAATCAGAAGTTAAATGAGCATAATTGAGAAAGTTATGTATGACCTATTGCTGAGATATTTGTATCATCGATAGTCACAGGTGAGGTGCTGGAAGACTGGAGGTTGGCTAACATGGTACCACTGTTTAAGAAAGGTGGTAAGGACAAGCCAGGGAACTATAGACCAGTGAGCCTGACGTCAGTGGTGGGCAAGTTGTTGGAGGGAATCCTGAGGGACAGGATGAATATGTACTTGGAAGGGCAAGGACTGATTAGGGATAGTAAACATGACATTGTGCTTGGGAAATCACAAACCTTATTGAGTTTTTTGAAGAAGTAACAAAGAGGATTGATGAGGGCAGAGTGTTAGATGTGATCTACATTGGCTTCAGTAATGCTTTTGACAAGGTTCTCCATGGGAGACTGCTTTAGCAAGGTTAGATCTCATGGAATACAGGGAGAACTAGCCATTTGGATACAGAACTGGCTCAAAGGTAGAAGACAGAGGATGGTGATAGAGGGTTGTATTTCAGACTGGAGGCCTGTGACCAGTGGAGTGCCACAAGGATTGGTGCTGGGTCCACAACTTTTCGTTATTTATATAAATGATTTGGATATGAGCCTAAGAGGTATAATTAGTAAGTTTGCAGATGATACCAAAATTGGAGGTGTAGTGGACAGCGAAGAAGGTTATCTCAGATTACAACAGGATCTTGATCAGATGGGCCAATGGGCTGAGAAGTGGCAGATGAAATTTAAATTAGATAAATTTGAGGTGCTGCATTTTCGGAAAGCAAAGCATAGCAGGACTTATATACATAATGGTAAGGTCCTAGGAAGTGTTGCTGAACAAACGGACCTTGGAGTGCAGGTTCATAGCTCCTTGAAAATGGAGTCGCAGGTAGATAGGATAGTGAAGGTGGTGTTTGGTATGTTTTCCTTTATTAATCAGAGTATTGAGTACAGGAATTGTAAGGTCATGTTGCGGCTGTACAGGACATTGGTTAGGCCACTGTTGGAATATTGCGTGTAATTCTGGTCTCCTTCCTATTGGATAGATGTTGTGAAACTTGAAAGGGTTCAGAAAAGATTTACAAAGATGTTGCCAGGGTTGGAGGAGATATGCTATAGGGAGAGGTTGAATAGGCTAGGGCTGTTTTCCTTGAAGGTCGGAGGATGAGGGGTGATCTTACAGAGATTTATAAAATCCTGAGGGACATGGATAGGATAAACAGGGAAGGTCTTTTCTCTGGGGGGGGAAAGTCCAGAACTAGAGGGCATAGGTTTAGAGTGAGAGGGGAAAGAAAGAAAAGAGACCTAGGGGCAACTTTTTCACACAGAGGGTGGTACATGAATGGAATAAGCTGCCAGAGGAAGTGGTGGAGAATAGTACAACTGCAAAATTTAAAAGGCATCTGGATAGGTATATAAAGGGTTTGGAGGGATATGGTCCAGGTGGTGGCAGATAAGACTAGATTGGGTTGGGATATCTGGTCAGCATGGACAAGTTGGACCAAAGGGTCTGTTTCCATGCTGCACATTTCTATGACTCTATATGGATATGTAATTCCTCTGCTTGGAAATCTTGCTAGCTTGTTAGTGATTTGACCTTTACCAATGGTAGCATTTCAATTTGTTTTATTACAGGCATGTTTACTTCATAAAGCACATGTGTCACTACAGTGAAGGAAAGGAATATTGTCAGTTTTATACAATAGAAAATGTTGCCAGCGATTTTGATTTGATTTCATGTATTGTAGTCATGTAAAAGAGACCCAAGGGACAACTTTTTCACACAGAGGGTGGTACGTGTATGGAATGAGCTGCCAGAGGAAGTGGTGGAGGCTGGTACAATTGCAACATTTAAGGGGCATTTGGATGGGTATATGAATAGGAAGCGTTTGGAGGGATAGGGCCAGGTGCTGGCAGGTGGGACTAGATTGGGTTGGGATACCTGGTCGGCACGGACAGGTTGGACTGAAGGATGTGTTTCCATGCTGTACATCTCTATGTGTGCGTTAGTACAGTGAAAAGCTTTGTTTTCATGCGCTACAGGCAGATCAATGTAAGCAGGGGCATACGGATCATAGGGGGTTTAGCAAGAGTGACGCATACAGGCAACAATGCACAGGAGATTAACAAGCTCAACATTATTTGAAATTAGAGAGTCCATTCATCAATCTAATAACAGCGGGGAAGAAACTGGTCCTGAACCTGTTGGTGCATGTGTTCAAGCTTCTGTATCTTCTGCTTGACGGAAGAGGTTGTAGGAGTGTGTTACTGGTATGGGTGTGATCCTTGGTGATGTTGATGTTGCAGCCTTTCTGTGGCAATGAGAAATATAAATGTTCATATTCCTAACTCAATGACATTTTCATATGCCCAGACATTTGGAAATAGAATGAAGTCTTTGTCATTGAAATGGTGCAGAATTACTATATAGAATATACAGCACATACTCAACCCAGCTCAACAATCCATGTCAGCATTAATGTTCCAATGTGGCCTCAACAATCAGCACAACCTACCATTCCCTAATCTGCTGTACAATCTCCCTTAACCAATCTGTGGCTTGAAAATTTCATTTACACAGAAAATGTGGTGTACTGTGACATGACAAGTAGTACACAGCCTAAGGCTAATGCTCCGGAAACATAGGTTCAAATCTCTCCAAGGCAACTGGTGGAACTTGAATTCAATTAATAAAGATCTGGAATCGCAAGCAAGTCACAGTAATGGTGAGCATGAAACTACTGACTGTCATAAAAAGTGATTCGGTTCACTAAAATCCTTTCAGAGAAGGAAATCTGCCATTGTATCCTGGTCTGGCAAGCAAGGGACTCAGATCCAACAATGCCTGATTTTTACCTGACCTCTGAAATGGTCTAACAAGCCACTCAGTTCAAAGACAGTTGACGATGGACAACACTAACATCCCAGGCAAATAATGAAGAAAAATAAAATTTGAAAAATGCCTTGATTGGTAAGCAAAGTGCAGTGCTAAACCACTCTTCCCAATACTGGGTATCATTCATTGCCACCATTTACATAACTTCACTAATCTTATGCAGCTGACTCAGCTTCACTTACCATACACTCTCTGCCAGGCAAAATACAGTCCAGTTAAACCTATCAGGAATAAAGCTCCACCAATAACAGATTTCCATTCATTTGATCCCTTGTTCATTTCCACAAAGCTTTGGTGAAAGCGAATGCGATATACTGAAGAAATAAACAAAAACTATCTGAATAAGAATTTGGTTAGAGCTTTAATATAAGTGAACAAAATGAGAAAACATTTGATGAAATAATAAGAAACTGCTTCCAATGGCAGTCAGAAACCATTGGACGCCTTATTTACCAGATGAACGAGAGCCACAAAGAGAAGTTATTTTGTAATGCAGCACATTATGAGCTGGAACATACTGCCTGAAAGGATGGTGGAAGCAGATTTAATAACTTTCAAAAGCAAATAGGATAAATAATAAAGGGGAAAAAGTTGCACTGCTGAAGAAATAAGGCAATGGGAATAGGACTACCCCAAAAACAATTTCAGGGAGCCAGCACAGGTGCACTGGGTCAAATGACCATCTTTAGTTCTGCATTATTCTAGGCTTAAAACCGAAATGCAATAAAGTATAGTTACACAATCAATATGTTCTGAAGATTGAACTTCATTCACTTCCACCTGCTTGTTAGAAGTTATTTTGTTTGTGTGCTAGGCTACTAGAAAAGAAAAGGCCATGCATTGAGTCAGGTATTGCATTTGAGGAGAGATGGAGAAGAATTCTGCATTTTGTCTCAATGTAAGGGCTCTTCACTTTGAAGAATCAATTAATTATCACCAAAAGCCCTGGAACAAGTTCATAACCATTGCCCAATACACTATTTCCACTGGGTGAGGGTTCTAGAATTAGGGGGAATAACCTGACAATTAGGGCTAGACCATTTGGGAGCAATATTAGAAAGCACTTCTACACAGAAAGGTGATAGATGCTTTGAACACTATTTCACAGTTGGCAGTGGAGACTAGGTCAGTTGTCACTTGGAAATCTGAGCTAGACAAATTTTTGTCAAGCAAAGGCCTTAAAACAATATAGGCCAAAAGCAGATAAATGGAGTTATAAATCAGCAATAATCTTACTGAATGGAAGAACAGACTTGAACGGCTAAATGGTGTTCTTTTGTTCCTATACACCTAATTCTTAGAACCACAAAGGAGAAAGAACTTCAGAGGGGCAAACAAAAAATGCAATGGATTTTAAAAATCAGCTGCCACGCAAATATTTCAAAATAAAATGGGATGTAACCAAGTAATTGTCTTTTTTTAAAATTTCATATTTCAGTTATGATTTGGAAAGAAGCCTGAAAATTAAACATCAAATTAAGGATACATTTGACTGATGAAAAGGGGTAGAAAGGTAGGACACAAATAATTGTTCAGATACTTAGCACAACATCAACAACAATGAAGGGCGATCCTTTTGAAAGAAAATTTTTAAGATGTTTAATGCTTGATCATTCACCTGACTGGGAAGCATAGAACAGTCTCACAATAAGGAGTCAGCCACTTCCTATTGACATCAGAGCAAATTATTTTCTACCACAGAGAACTGTGCATACTTGGTTGTTGGGTATATTCAATGACTGAGATCAATGACTATTTGGAAACCACTGACAATAAGGAACAAGGGAATCGCGCAAGAAGGTGGAGATGAAGCAGGCTGGTCGTAGTATATTGAATGGGCGAAAAGATTCAAAAGGCTGCATCACCTATGCAAGTTTCTATTTCTTATGTTATTAACCTCATGTCTGCATGTTCCACAATAATGGCCTCCTGGAATTCCCACTCAAAAGGTATTATAGATCAACCTACAACATGTGGACTGTGGTAATTCAAGAAGGCAGCTCACCACCACTCTCTCAATAGCAACTTGAGACAGGCAATAAAATGCTGAACAGCCAGCAACGTCCACGTCCCACGAGTGAATAAAAACAAATGGTTTACAATTACTGAGGACAGTTAAAACATCAACTTTGATTAAAATGAATCCTATCTGAATATTATTGGAGGGATGAACTGAGTGGAGGATCAACTGTAAAAGGTCCAGGTTCAACTCCTAATTACCCCAGATGTAAGTCGAAGCAGGTCGATTAACTTTCGTGGTGAAGATCTGGACTCTAACTGTCAATCAGGGAGTGAAACTTTCAGGGTAGCAATATTTAGAGTTGTGTCATAACATGTCCAAATAGGCTGATAATTTTAAATACAGAAACATTTATTGACACAAAAGCAGAAATTGATGGAAAACTCAGCCGATCTGGCAGCATCTGGAGACAGAGTTAACAGAATGAGTTCTGACGAAGGGTGGCTAGACTCAAAACTTTAACCCTGTTGTACCCCACAGATGCTGCCAGGCCTGCTAAGTTTCTTCAGCAATCTTTGTTTTTATTTCAGATTGCTCGCAGATTTTTGTCTTATTTTAGTGAAACATTTACTGACACTGGAGTTGGGTAATAGAGATAGGACCTATACAGTTATACTATTTCACTATGAACAAATCTAAAACTGAGTAAAGACTGACTTCTATCTATTTCTTCACCAAATAGATATCAGGAATTTGACATCTGAGACAGGTTTGTGCCTACAAAGATTTCTCAGCACCTTCAGGCATGGTGAAAACAATCGATAACTTTAAAATGCTTGCGTTGCCAGTGAATGAGGCTCAAGACATACTAACATGAGCTTTCAGACCTTGATTCTGGATATTAATAATTCAAGTAAACAGATCTCTTCCTTGAGTATATTCATGTCCTGTACTAATCAAAGCCACCTAGCAATCCATGCAGTCAAATCATAGGTGAATGGAGCAAAATCAGACTCCATCCTCTCTTGCCCCACATTCTCCTCCATAATTAATTACTCCGCATTCTCCCTCCTCAACTACTCCCACTAATCAGACAGGTTCAATGCCAACATGTAGTTTATACATCATTTTAGTTACTTACACTTCAGCTTCTCATCAGTGGAAAGAGAAACCCAAGAACTTTTCTCCTTCTCCTTCAGGGACTTTTGCTCTCTGGACAGTTGTTCCACAAAGTCAACAGCAGTAAGTGGATCATCTTTACGATCATAGTAAGGTGAAAGTGAACTGGCTCCAACCTTTGCTACACCTACAGAAAACCAGGACATTTCTCAATTACATCAGCACACAATAACATTAAACATAGGCATACACACCCACAAAGGAAAATCAGTGTTAAAAATATTTCTGATCACCTCATGGGTTTCCTTCTGTAGTATTCTGATAAATCTCTAAATCTTGGTTAAAATATGCTGAAACCAGTTACTGATCATAAGTTCAGTATTCACATCACTTGCAAAGAGTGCTAAGCAAATGCCTCTGGCTAAATTATAATTTAGTGACCAGTTTCACTTGCGTTTTATCATCTGCTATATTCAGTCTATAAGTGAATGATTGTAGTGATTTTCCTGCTATTGGTGTTTTTGATAAGATTGTATTTTGACAAGAATGCTAGAGTTTCTGATCTATATTTACAATCGAAATATGGATTTCCAACATAAGTTCAGGTTTCCTTAACACATTAAAAATATAATGGCGCGTACAATATAGAAAAGGGCTTGAAAAGTCAATTTAATTTAAATGTAAAACTTGATGTTTTCCACATTGTGCTAATACATACAAGATTTTTTTAAAAAAAGACTGCAAGCGGAAGACACTTAGAATGAAGAAGAGTAATCACTTTTAGTATCCAGACAGGTAAATGTGGTAAAACAATTGAAGCAGGAGAATATAGGCAGAACACTACAATATATCTTGAGATTATGGTTTTGTCAGTCCACATTTAAATTACTTAATTCTGTGCAGTTCACTACACAAAAGCACTGAAGCACATTTAGCATACATTTCAAAAGGTCCACAAAAGAACAAAATTTATTGCAATTACAATGATGACAAACTGGATTTCATGATTAGAGATGTTCAAGGATTACTGTCTAAAATGGTAAAGTAAAGGTGGTCCCTAGCAGTTTGCATGAAAGATGAAATAGTGCAAATAAGAATCCAACAACCACACCTTCACGCATTTTAAATTAGTATTTGGAAACCCAGCTTTGAACATCTGGCTAATGAGGTAGATACAAAATTATTAGAGACATACTCTGTGCAATTGGATACTGCAGAGTTAGAATATTCAAACAGATGTCTAGTCCTTGTGAGTATATTACTTTTCAGGTCTGTCAATAGAATAATTTCTTTTAAACACGGGTATCATTCTCATGATACACTCATTGCAAATTTAAGATTAGGATGTTAGCTGTGCATGTGGTAGGAGTTGAGTGATGCTAACCCTGTCGTAGATAGTATTTCAACTCCAAAAGATGATGTAAAGGGCTCTCAATAAGGCTCAGACAAGCTTATGCACCCACATACTGACTCAAAATACCTGCAAAGGCTACACAAAGGTTACAGCATCTTCATAGCTGCACAAAAAACAAAAGCACTGCACACTTAATCACCTGCCCAAATCAAAACCATTGAAGAGTATTAGTAGTACAAAGATAAACTATTTCCACTGTTTGAAGGTTCTAGAACTAAGAGGTCAAACCTAAAAATTAGGGCCAGAGACCGCTCAGGGGAGGAGTTAAGAAACACTCCGACACAGAAGGGGTAGGGGTGGCAGTGGTTTGGAACGCTCTTCCACAAATGACAGTTGATGTTAGATCAGCTATTAATTTTAGAGATAGGTTAAAGTTTTATTACTAAAGGATATGGGCCAAGATGAATTATACGGAGTTGGGCCAATATGGAATATGGAATTATGCTATGGATCAGCCATGATCTCATTGAATAGAGGGACAGACTTGAGGGGCTGATTGGCCTGCTCCTAAGTACCACTGTTTCTGTTATAAAGATTAACAATTGTGAGGTTATGTTTTTCTCAAATCAAAACACATTTCAAACTTTCAGCCCAACTATAATTCACTCGCTGAACACTGACATAAGTATACAAATTTTGACTGAATAAAGTTAGCTAAATACTTTGACTATTGATCCAAGCTCTATACAAATAGCTCCTTGTTTCAATTTAGGCACAAAATTATCAAAAAGGTTAGGCACAGAAATATATAGACTGATTTTGATGCAAATATTCTGCGACTGCTCCTTCACAAAGTGAAAGGAGAGGTATCACAGTAAATTATGAATAGCTGAAATTTACCTGGCAAAAGTCAATAAAATATTATAAAATGTGGTATCACCCAAAACATAATCAATTTTATGGTATATATACAATATACATTGTATTAAAACCAAACAAACCTTATTGAAATCTTATCTGTTACCAAAACATGCAACACCAAATAAGTTGTGAATTAAGACAAAGAATCAGCAATGGAGATTCAGAATGTGCAAACAATCAATATTGGATCATCTAATGTAGCACTAGAATTTAGATCCTCCAACCACAATTGTTTTACAACTTACTATGTCCACGGGCTTGGATACAAGTAGAAATTCCACACTTGGTGATCAGGCTCAGAGCTCTTGAAGCCAACATTCTGCAAAGATTTTACAAAGGACATTTGTCAGAGTTATGTGTCTGTCAGTGACACATAGAAAGTTTTATATGGTAAAAGTCTGAAGCATCAAGTACACCACGTAGTTCCAGTTCCAAACTACCAACGCTTTAACAATTCACAAGCAAGGCCAAAGTTCTAAAGATCACCTTTTCACAACAAAGTGGAAGACCAATGTTGAGAAATGAACATTCACCTGTAAAACCGAAACTCAACATATTAAATACATCCAGTCACATTCTTAATTCCAAGCTTCTTCCATTAACGAAAAAGTCATAGAGTCATAGAGATGTACAGCATGGAAACAAAGCTTTCAGTCCAACTCATCCATGCTGACCAAATATCCTAACCTAATCTAGTTCCATTTTCCAGCACTTGGCTCAGATCCCACTAAACTCTTCCTATTCATATATCCGAGTAAAAAATGAGGTCTGCAGATGCTGGAGATCACAGCTGCAAATGTGTTGCTGGTCAAAGCACAGCAGGCCAGGCAGCATCTCAGGAATAGAGAATTCGACGTTTCGAGCATAAGCCCTTCAGGGCTTATGCTCGAAACGTCGAATTCTCTATTCCTGAGATGCTGCCTGGCCTGCTGTGCTTTGACCAGCAACACATTTGCAGCTATTCATATATCCATCCAGATGCCTTTTAAATGGTGTAATTGTACCAGCCTCCACCACTTCCTCTGGCAGCTTATTCCACATACACACCACCGTCTGCATGAAAAAGTTGCCCCTTAAGTCCCTTTTATATCCTTCCCCTCTCGCCCTGAACCTATGTAAACAAAGGCTGGAGCGGTCAGGAAACGCTCTTTATACTGAAACCTGGGATTGAACCAGAGACCAAGAAATCTTCAGTCTAATGCTCTCCCAGGTCAAATTTTGCACCTTAACAACTTCATTGTTAGCTGTAGAGCTAAAGATCATTATTGACATTTATCAATTACATATAACCCCTCAGAGATTAAGTGTAATTAATAATGGTCGAAAGTAATGTAAGGGACAGGGAAACCTCTCACAGCCTGACCACAATCACTTCCTCGATTGTCCTCCCTTCTAAATTCAGAGAAACCTTCCAGTTTTACTGCAGACTACTTAACCATGGTCATAGAGCAAAGTAAAGGTATGTGTAAATACACAAAAATATAACACACATAAGCATTCAGATTAATAAACATCAAATGCAATTCTTGCAAGGTAACTTTATGTTAGCCATATACATCTGCAGCAGAGTTGTGAACAAAACCCTGTATTGACTTATGGATAATTTTAGACAGACACCCATGCTAAAGTGAAATTATATTGTAACATTGCTGTACAATCCAGTGTGTCCAGTTTAATCATTTCGCCAAAAGATCTACTGTAATAAACGATAATAATTATTTGATTCTGTGATTTCATTTCCCAATTTACATGTAATTCATTTGAACTGACACTTGTAGCTCACACTTGGTAGACTAGACCACAATCATTAAAAAAGGTACTATAATAAAGACAGAGGTAAATAATCCTGTAAAATTAACATCCATCATGGTTGTAGGGCAACAAAGCAAAATTAAATTGCAAAATGCATACCAGCAACAGATAAGCAATAACTTCACAGAAGAATTCCTAATTCAATATGTGGATGTACCTACTAAAGAAAGTGCAAAACCTTGATCTACTCTTGGGAAATAAGGCAGGGAAGATGACTGAGGTATCAGTGGGGAACCACTTTGGGGCCAGCGACCATAATTCTATTGGTTTTAAAATGGTGATGGAAAAGGATAGACCAGATCTAAAAGGTGAAGTTCAAAACTGGAGGAAGGCTAATTTTGATGGCATTAGGCAAGAACTTTCAAAAGCTGATCGGGAGCAGATGTTCGCAGGTAAAGGGATGGCTGGAAAATGGGACGCCTTCAGAAATGAGTCCAGAGACAGTATATTCCTGTTAGGGTGAAAGGAAAGGTTGGTAGGTGTAGGGAATGCTGAATGACTAAAGAAATTGAGGGTTTGGTTAAGAAAAAGAAGGAAGCATATGTCAGGTATAGACAAGATAGATGGAGTGAATCCTTAAAAGAATATATAGGCAGTAGGAGTATACTTAAGACGGAAATCAGGAGGGGAAAAAAGGGGATATGAGATAGCTTTGGGAAATAGAGTTAAGGAAAATCCAAACGGTTTTTACAAATGCATGAAGGACAAAAGGGTAACTAGGGAGAGAATAGGGCCCCTCAAAGATCAGCAAGACGGCCTTTGTGTGGAGCCGCAGGAGACTGGGGAGATATTAAACGAGTATTTTGCATCAGTGTCACTGTGGAAAAGGACATGGAAGATATACAACATAGCGAAACAGATGATGACATCTTGGAAAATGTCCATATTACAGAGGAGGAAGTGCTGGACGTCTTGAAACACAAGACTGGGTACATTCCCAAGGACCTGATCAGGTATGCCTTCAAACTCTGTGTGAAGCTAGGGAAGTGATTGCTGGGCCCCTCGCTGAGATATTTGTACCATTGATAGTCCCAGGTGAGGTGCCGGAACACTGGAGATTGGCTAACTTGATGCCACTGTTTAAGAAAGGTGGTAAGGAAAACAGAACTATAGATCAGTGAGCCTGACGTTGGTGGTGGGCAAGTTGTTGGAGGGAATCCTGAGAGACAGGATGTACATGTATTTGGAAAAGCAAGGACTGATTAGGGATAGTCAACATGGCTTTGTGCATGGGAAATCATGTCTCACAAAATTGACTGAGTTTCTTGAAGATGGAACAAAGAGGATTGATGAGGGCAGAGCGATCTATATGGACTTCAGTAAGGCAGTTGACAAGGCTCCCCATGGGAGACTGATTAGCAAGATTAGATCCCATGGAATACAGGGAGAACTAGCCCTTTGGATACACAACTAGCTCAAACGTAGAAGACAGAGGGTGGTGGTGGAGGGTTGTTTTTCCAGACTGGAGGCCTGTGACCAGTGGAGTGCCACAAGGATTGGTGCTGGGTCCACTACTTTTAGTCATTTATATAAATTATTTGGATGTGAACATAGGAGGTATAGTTGGTACGTTTGCAGATGACACCAAAAGTCCAGAACTAGAGGCATAGGTTTAGGGTGAGAGGGGAAAGATATAAAAGAGACCTAAGGGGCAACTTTTTCACACAGAGGGTGGTACGTGTATGGAATGAGCTGCCAGTGGAAGTGGTGGAGGCTGGTACAACTGCAACATTTAAAAGGCATCTGGATGAGTATATGAATAGGATATGGGCCAGATGCTGGCAGGTGGGACTAGATTGGGTTGGGATATCTAGTTGGCATAGATGAGTTGGACAGAAGGGTCTGTTTCCATGCTCTACATCTCTGACTCTATGAGGAAGAAGCAGATATTTGGAGTAGACTTTATCATTTCAGTGTACTTTCTTCCTAAATCAAAAAAAGGCTGCAGTAACTATCATGTTGAGCAGCACTGCCTACCTACACCTGTTTCTATGACTTCAACTGGGGCTGTTGTAGACAACTCATGTTGCCAGCATCTAGGGTGAAAGATCAAAGTGCATATAATGGATGATCCATTGGCTATGCCAGCAACTTAACTTCAATAAAATATCAAAAGATTAATAAATATTTCAAATGTCAACTGCTAATTATGTAATGGATTCTAGTTTGAATATTTAAAATAATCCTGACAAATACTTATGCTCTGCTCTCAAATCTTGATATTGATCTACTGCACTCCAACCTTGTTATTAGTCGATAATTGTACTAAAAGTATCGTCATTCTTTCAAACATTATCTGTTCAGAAAACCCGTTGACATCAGATTAGCCTGAGGGAACTAAGGAATGGTTATATCAGATGAGTAGGGTTTCAGAAAAATAATAATATTTGGTCCATCTCATGATAAACACCTCAGCGCTGGAGAAAGAAAAATACTTTTGGCTCCGTAATTCCTTACAATAATACCGACATGTACATCCTGGTTTAAGTCGTTAAAGGCTGCAAGAAAAGACAGACAGCTCAATGGCAAATACATAGTTTCACTGTGCGATGGGACATCCTCGGGGATTCCAGATATCAAACTGATAAAACCTTTGTGGACCACTTCCAACACTGTTGTGTGACCACCGCTGTGCACATTGCTGCTGATGTTGCCTCACACAGTGCCCAGTATAGATAACCTCCCTCACCTTGATATAACCGATGTGTTTGGGGCGGGGAAGGAGGGTGGGGTTATTTCAGTTTAATTGCAGTCAGCCCCACCGTGCTGAAGCCGCAGAGTTACTGCCTTCATTGACAGACCTTGTGAAACGGAACAGGCAGGTCACCGATCACCCCCTCAATGTCCCTCCCCAACCCCAATCCCAATCCCAACCCCCTAACCCCAACACCCCACACCCTAACCCCAAATCCAACCCCCTAACCCCAACACCCCACACCCTAACCCCAAATCCAACCCCCTAACCCCAACACCCCACACCCTAACCCCAAATCCAACCCCCTAACCCCAACACCCCACACCCTAACCCCAAATCCAACCCCCTAACCCCAAATCCAACCCCCTAACCCCAAATCCAACCCCCTAACCCCAAATCCAACCCCCTAACCCCAACACCCCACACCCTAACCCCAAATCCAACCCCCTAACCCCAACACCCCACACCCTAACCCCAACACCCCACACCCTAACCCTAACCCCAACCCCCTAACCCCAACACCCCACACCCTAACCCCAAATCCAACCCCCTAACCCCAACACCCCACACCCTAACCCCAAATCCAACCCCCTAACCCCAAATCCAACCCCCTAACCCCAAATCCAACCCCCTAACCCCAACACCCCACACCCTAACCCTAACCCCAACCCCCTAACCCCAACACCCCACACCCTAACCCTAACCCCAACACCCCACACCCTAACCCCAAATCCAACCCCCTAACCCCCACACCCCACACCCTAACCCCAAATCCAACCCCCTAACCCCAACACCCCACACCCTAACCCCAAATCCAACCCCCTAACCCCAACACCCCACACCCTAACCCCAAATCCAACCCCCTAACCCCAACACCCCACACCCTAACCCTAACCCCAACCCCCTAACCCCAACACCCCACACCCTAACCCTAACCCCAACACCCCACACCCTAACCCCAAATCCAACCCCCTAACCCCAACACCCCACACCCTAACCCCAAATCCAACCCCCTAACCCCAACACCCCACACCCTAACCCCAAATCCAACCCCCTAACCCCAACATCCAACCCCCTAACCCCAACATCCAACCCCCTAACCCCAACACCCCACACCCTAACCCCCACACCCCACACCCCACACCCCACACCCCAATCCCAATACCCCATCCCCCTAATCCCAGCCCCTCCCCTCGGCGCCTATGCCTGAGACCCTGTTCCAGCGGCTCCCGAAGGCGGGAGGGCAGCCACCGCGAATTAAATCCACCGTCTCCACCCCCAGGCCGAGGCCCCGGACGAACACAGAGGCGGTCACTCACTCGAGCGATCAGTCACCACAGCAACGGGAAAGCTAGTTACCGAGGGAGGAGAGGGCGGAACTGACGCCACCCCGCCGGAAGTCAGGGTCAAATGGCACCCCGGGCGGCAGGCAGCAGTTCAGGGAGTGAACAGTAGGGGGTGTAGGTTGCGCACACATTCAAATGCACGATGTATGTGTCAAACATCCCCATAAAGAGTATATATGGACTGGGTGTGAGATTTCACCATATAGGCTGTATATGGACTGGGTGTGAGATATCACCATATAGGCTGTATATGGACTGGGTGTGAGATATCACCATAAAGGCTGTATATGGACTGGGTGTGAGATTTCACCATATAGGCTGTATATGGACTGGGTGTGAGATTTCACCATATAGGCTGTATATGGACTGGGTGTGAGATATCACCATAAAGTGTCTACATGAACTGGGTGTGTGATTTTACCATTAAGGCTGTGTATGGACTGGGTGTGAGATATCTTTATAAAGTGTGTATATGGACTCAGTGTGAGATATCCACATAAAGTGTGTATACAGACTGGATATCAGATATTCCTGTAAAATGTGTTTCTGGACTGAATGTCAAACATCCCCATAAAATATCTGCAAGGTTCAAATGTATGATATCTTCATACACTGTGTACGTGGCCTGGTTGTGAGATTTCCTTATAAAGTGTGAATATGGACAGGGTGTGAGATTTCCTTACAAAATGTGTCGATGGACTGGTGTGAGAAATCCTCGTACAGAGTGTGTATGAACTGGGTGTGAGATATTCTCATCCAGAGTGTGCACACCATTAGGAATGAGATGTTCTCATCCAGAGTGTGTACATGCACTGGGTGGGAGATATCTTCATACAGAATGTATATGGACTGAGTGTGAGATTCCTGAAGAAGGACTTTTGCCCGAAATGTCGATTCTCCTGCTGCGCTTTTCCAGCAACACACTTTTCAGCTCTGTGTGTGATATATCCCAATACAGAGTGAGTACATTCCTTGGGTGTGATATATCTTCTTGTAGAGCATGTATGTGGACTGGGTGAGAAGTATATTCACGCAGTTTATAGGCATTGGGTGTGAGAGATCATTATGCACTGTGTATATGGATTGGGTGTGAAATCTTATCATAAAGTGTGTATGCAGTGACTGAGAGAGATCCTCATCCATGTTTCTTTGGCAGGAGAGACTAGCATCCGAGGACACAGCCTCAGAGTAAAAGGAAGATCCGTTAGAACAGAGATAAGGAGAAACTTCTTTGGACAGAGAGCGGTGATTCTGTGGAATTCATCGACATAGAAGGCTGTGGAAGTCAGGTCATTGAGTCTATTTAAAAGAGAGATAAATAGGTTCTTGATTGTCAAGGGGATCCAACTGTTACAGGGAGAAAGCAGGAGAATGAGGTTGAGAAACTTATACAGCCATGATTGAATGGCAGAGCAGACTCAATGGGCTGAATGGCCTAATTTCCACTCCTATGTCTTATGGTCTTACATCCAGAATGTATATACATCAAGAAAGAGATGGATAGAGCTCTTAGAGATTGTGGGATCCAGAATTATGGGGATAAGGCAGGATACTGATTGTGGATGATCAGCCATGATCATAATGAATGGTGGTGCTGGCTCGAAGGGCCGAATGGCCTACTCCTGCACCTATAGTCTGTTGTATGTGGACTGGGTGTCAGATATCCTCATCCAAATTGTGTATGTGCCACTGGCTTTGAAATATCCTCATCAAGTGTCTATATGACAGGGTGTGAGATTAAAATTAAATGTTATTGTCATGTGTACTCAAGTATAGGAATACAGGAGTACAGTGAAAAGAGCAGTCACATTGCCAATCTTCAACATCATCTTAGTTACAAAACCAGAATTTAAAAAAACACAATTTTTATTTGAAAAAAGAGCCATAAGGTAAGGAAACATCCAGATCTGAAAGTCTAAAGATTTATCTCCATGAAGGTATTTGGAAAACCCATCCACCATGCAGGCAACCAAGACTAGCCTGGAGGCTGTCATCATTACACAAAAGGTCCCCTATCAATGCCAATGTTGTTCTGTCTCCCATCCCGTCACCACCTCCAACTGCCGGGCGGCTGCCAATCCATGCACATCCCGGTCTCACTGCAGTGCCAATGCCACTGAATCACTGCAAAAGTCTTTAAAGAAAAGAAAACAAAGAGAAAAGTAAAGGAAAAGAGTAGAAGTTAAAAACAAAGCAACATAAAAAAAATGCAGGCAGGAGTGGACAAGACCTGGGCTCAGCCCTGTTATTCCAACGCCATCTCGAATGATACCTACAACCAGCATTTATATGGACTGGGTGTGAGATATCTCATACAATGAGTATATGGACTGGGTGTGAGATAGCCTCATACAATGAGGATATGGACTGGGTGTGAGATAGCCTCATACAGAGTGTCTATAGGACTAGGAGTAAGAAAGCTTCATATTGTGTGTATAGACTGGGTGTGAGATATCTTTACATAGCGTGCATATGTTCTTGGTGTGAGAAATATTCATACCAAGTTTATATGGACTGGGAGTGAGATATTCTTATACACAATGTTATGATCTGGATTTGAGTTATTCTCATATAGAATGTGTGAGTGGAGTGAGTATGGAATATCCTCACCATCTGTATGTGGGACTGAATATAACAGGATGGTTATATGGTTAAGACAGACCAAGAGTCAATTAAATTACTGTGACAATGTATGGAGTTGAGTGCAGATGTTGTAAAATGTAATGATTAATACTGTGTATGAAAACTATGTAAGCATTGACTCATGAAAGGAATGGGTCAGACCAGCAATGGTGAATACATATGTGGACGCTGATGGGATAAAAAGGGTGAAATATAACTGTATTGTTGCATCTTAATTCCTACACTGTACCAGAATGGTGAACCGCTAAGAATCTACAATGTTGATGGGAAAAAGTGGCCAACTTCAGAGGAACAATTGCTGTGAACAACAGAGCCAAGCACTGCTCATTAAGCAGGAATTTGGTGATTAGGGGCTGCCCAACGCTTCTTGACCTTTGTGGTTATCAAGATTTCTAAATTAAAGAAAGAAGGTAGGACAGTGAGACAGATGTATCTTTTCTATACAACCCTTGGATGGATGGTCTTAGAGTCACAAGGGTCCTTGGGTAGGAATCAAAATTTATGGAACTTTGAAAGAGAAAACACATAAAAATAAGTATTTTGAATACATCGGCCACGTAACTTAGGAATAACTATTGCAGAAGCAGGACCTTGAGCACAGAGTTCAGAGAAGAAGGACAGATCTATCTGCTTGACTGAAGCCCGGCCAGCTCTCCCTCATTAGTGTGATTAATACCAAAGTCTCAGTAATGAGTCTGAGGCTGATTTGTTTGTACCCTGACACAGTTTTATGCTGTAGTATTAAACTGACAGAATGGTTTAAAAACCAGTAGATTGCAGTAACAGTACAGACTGTATTTATTGTGTTCATTGGGGCTGACTCAGAGACAGCAATGAACGACACTCACATAGTCTCTTCAACCATTCTTGGATTCAAGATGGTGTCAACACCAGGCAACTCTTTGCGTGCTGTCTACAACAGTTCTTATTTCCACATTTCTTTAATCGGTAGCACTATTAAATCTCAATTCTATGTCTGTAAAAATTACTAACAATATTCTCTTAAATCTCTGTTTAATCTATATGTTCTTGATCTATATGTTCTTGTGTTATGATCTGCCTCTACTACACACAAAATAAAACCTTTCACTGTACGTAGGTACATGTGACAACAACAAATCAAATTATAAAGGAACAGTGGGAGAAACAATCAGTTTCCTAACAATGAGTTTTAACTGAACCCCACAGGGCCAGTATCCAATTGCATCTTTCCCCGTACCTCTGTTGAAAGTAAGTTTGTGTTGAATTGAGACAGAGACTGGAGAACCAACTCATGTTGGAGGCTGACTGAACAGGGAATCCTTAAGCACTGAATCCAGCACTCATTTCTTGTCTGCTGTCACACAGAGAGTGGGTGATGAATTTTCCCTGATGAAACAGTTTGCCCAGTGTGACCCATCGTTCTGTATAATTCCGGTTGCCCTGCTACAGGGAGGACATTGTTAAACTTGAGAGTGTGCAGAAAATATGTACAGGGATGTTGCCAGGGTTGGAAAGTTTTAGTTATAGAGAAAGGCTGAATAGGCTGGGGCATCTTTCCCCTCAAGTGTTGGAGGCTGAGAGGTGACCTTATAAAGGTTTATAAAATCATGAGGGGCATGGATAGGGCGAATAGCCAAGGTCTTTTTCCTATGTGTCAGAGTCCAAAACTGAAGGGCATAGATTTAAGGTGAGAGGGGAAAGATTTGAAAAGGACTGAGGGGGTAACTTTTTCATGCAGAGGGTGGTGCCTGTATGGAACGAGCTGCAAGAGGAGATGTTGGAGATGGATATAATTACAACATTTTGTACATGAACAGAAATAATTTAGAGGGATATGACCAAATGCTGGCAAATGGGACTAGGTCAGATTGGGAAATCTGGTTGGCGCAGACGAGTTGGTCCAAAGGTTCTGTTCCCATGCTGTATGACTCTATCTTAGTGCTGCCAAAGGATTGTCTCTAGGCTCAATGCAATATGCAATACATGGTAGATTTTCTGTATAAGAGACAGTCATTGCCTGTCTCTTGTGCGGTGTGAATATTATTTGTCACATGTTGATCCAAGCCTGAATGTTGTCCAGGTCTTGCTGCATCTCGGTTCAGTATATTGCTCCAGTATCTGAAGATTCACAAATGTTACATAACATTGTGTAATTATCAAATAACATTACATTGGAGAGGGGGTCATGGGTAATGCAGCTGAAGATATTTGGGCATGGTACGCTTCTGTGAGGAACGATGACTTGGGGTTGGAATAAATGACTTTCAACAATCACAACGATCTTCCTTTGTGCTATGTCTGACCTGACAATTGGATAATTTTGCCCACATTTCCATTGACTTCAATTTTGCTCAGCCTTCTTGAAGCAACACTTGGTCATATGTTTCTTTTATGTTGCATCACTTTCACCTCATTGGAGCATATCCGAATAAATATTCTAAATCCAGAGATGTCAAGTACTGAAATTAGTGAGGTAGTCTCTCCAGATGTGTCATGTCTGTGAAGCAATTACTTGGCCAGAGTTGAAATATGATGTGGAGACAAATGTTTTAAGCCAGAGTGTAAATATCACTGGACAACAGTGTCTTAATTGGGCTGCTTTGATGGGATATTTGTGATTCATTATATATCTAATTTGATGAGAGCAATCTAATTACTAAAACCTCTGGGATGTCTACAGGGTTACACTAACTAGCTGAGTTCATTAGCGCATCTGTTTTTGTGAGGGATATCAATTCTGGAAACTGGATTCTTTTATTTAGTTTCCAAGGATTGTTTGCCACATTTCAGGAAATACTTGGCAGAAGTTTAAAGAGAACTGAGCTACAATGAGTCTGTCATTATGCTGTGATAAAAAGATGTTCTCCCAGAGAACTGTGTTCCATTCACAGCTTTCCACTTATAAAAAAGGTTAGGATTTACTTTGAAGCCTCAGATATGGAATTAGTATTAAATCGATTGGTTCCCACGCCTTGATTAATTTTACAGTAATTACTTCTTTTGGATGGGGGGAGAGGGTTTGGTGGCGTAGCAGCAATATCATTGAACTAATCCAGGAGTCCCAGGCTCATGTTCTCCAGACACAAGTATAAAATTCTGTCACTGCTATTCAAAAAACCTGCAATATAAAGTTGGTCTCAATTGTGATGCCCATTAAATTATTACCAATTGGTTCACTAATGCCTTTTAGGGAAGAAAATCTGATATCCTTCCTATGCATGTGACTCCAGACCCAAAGTAATTTGTCTGACTCCGAAATTGCCTGAGCAAGTTCCAGGGTAATTAAGGATGGGTAACAAATGCTAGCCCAGCCCCCATCACAAAACCCATATCTAATGACTAGATTAGTGAGAAGCTGACAGATGGAGATGGGAACAATATTGTGAGTAAACCAACCCCTCATCGACAACGTGTATGAGCCATTAGTGCTGGAAGCGCAGTTGGGACAAGATTATGTTGAAGTACAGATTTGAGATGACCCAAGGAATCCCTTATGGACTCAACCTGTAAGCCTCTCTTTGGTCATCCTGGAGATAGTTCTCATTGATAGTCTGGAATAGAAAACTCTTACAGACAGTTTAGTTTAATTTTAGTCATCCCCTTTATTTACCAATAGCATCACTATTACAACATAACACTGATACCTATAAGCTAAACTAAGTAGGTTCTAAAAACCCAGAAGAGTAGGGCACCAGCTCTTCAAGAGCCCAGCAGGCTACTCCGATGTACTGACACAAAGTGTCTTCCTTTATACAAAAAGTTTACAAAAGCATTGCATGTTCTTAATTAGGCAGACAACAGTGAAAGACAACAATTCGTAAGGAAGAGAAGTTAATTGACAGGTCTGTGTACGCTCGACTAATCACATCTACAGGCCCTAAGCCATTCATCAGGTGGGATAAACAAATCCAGCTGTTAGGCGCCTGTTGAGATAAGTTAGTATCATAACGAGGTACCAGTCTGAGCTAATTGGAGAGTTCATAAGGTAACCTTGCACATCTCACATGTCAGATACAATCTTTTACAAAACGGCTTCTTAGCAAGGAGATCAAAAGTTTTGAACATAAAATGACTTCCAGACACATTGTGCCAGAATCTCTTCAATGTTGGGTTTAGAATATTTTTTGAGCTAGGTCAGACTCCTGCTTTTACTCTTAAGCACAGAATCATCTGTGCCTGAGGCTGAGATGTTACTCTAAGGTTGTATTTAAACTGATTCATTAATCGTGAATTAAACATGCTTTCTTTTTGGGGTTGTGATTCAAATTCAAATAAGACATAAGATCTGACTAGTTAGAATTGATAGTGGGGCAGCCTGTAGGATGGTCTGCAAGCTCAGCAAGTAAGTTAAAGCTTCATCAATATTACTTTTTACAGAGTTTGCATTTCATAACCAGTAATAGCAACACAAAATCATCATAAAATCTCAAAAATGTAATTAAGTTCAATCCATAGCAGATAAGCATAAAGAGTTTTTTTTTGCTGGCAGCCCCAGTTACTAAAATGATCTCTCTCTCTCACTCTCTCTCTCTCTCTCTCATTCCTTTTGAACTCTCAAGTCAAGGACTTATAAAAGCAAAGATGTGTTTTCCTCTGTTTCAGCCTAGCTTACAAGGGGTAATAAGAATCCGTTATAATTTATAGGACTTGACCATTAATTACACAGCTTTTGATAGTACCAAGTTTCGTTTCGAGATCAGAATCAAACTCCGTCATAAATTTCACAAGGGAACAGCCATGAATGTTATTACTCGGTGTCCTGTTTACACAGATTCACTGATGTTAAGGCAAATGTTCTTAATTGCCTTAGAGCATCCTGTTATCACTTGGTGAGCACAGATAGAGTCATAGAGATGTACAGCATAGACACAGACCCTTTGGTCCAACCTGTCCATGCCGACCAGATATCCCATCCCAATCTAGTCCCACCTGCCAGAATCCAGCCCATATCCCTCCAAACTCTTCCTATTCATATACCCATCCAAATGCCTTTTAAATGTTGCAATTGTACCAGCCTCCACCACTTCCTCTGGCAGCTCATTCCATACACGTACCACCCTCTGTGTGAAAAAGTTGCCCCTTAGGTCTCTTTCATATCTTTCCCCTCTCACCCTAAACCTATGCCCTCTAGTTCTGGACTCCCCGACTCCAAGGAAAAGATTTTGTCTATTTATCCATGTCCTTCATAATTTTGTAAGCCTCTATAAGGTCACCCCTCAACCTCCGACGCTCCAGGGAAAACAGCTCCAGCCTGTTCAGCCTCTCCATATAGCACAAATCCTCCAACCTTGGCAACATCCTTGTAAATCTTTTCTGAACCCTTTCAAGTTTCACAACATCTTTCCGATAGGAAGGAGACCAGAATTGTACGCAATATTCCAACAGTGGGCTAACCAATGTCCTGTACAGCCGCAACATGACCTCCCAACTCCTGTACTCAATACTCTGACCAATAAAGGAAAGCATACCAAACGCCTTCTTCACTATCCTATCTACCTGTGACTCCACTTTCAAGGAGCTATGAACCTGCACTCCCAGGTCTCTTTGATCAGCAACACTCCCTAGGACCTACCATTAAGCGTATAAGTCCTGCTAAGATTTGCTTTCCCAAAATGCAGCACCTCGCATTTATCTGAATTAAACTTCATCTGCCATTTCTCAGCCCATTGGCCCAACTGGTCCAGATCCTGTTGTAATCTGAGGTAACTCTCTTCACTGTCCACTACACCTCCAATTTTGGTGTCATCTGCAAACTTACTAACTGTACCTCTTATGCTCGCATCCAAATCATTTATGTAAATGACAAAAAAAGAGAACCCAGCATTGATCATTGTGGTACTCCACTGGTCACAGGCACCCAGTCTGAAAAACAACCCTCCACCACCACCCTCTGTCTTCTAACTTTGAGACAGTTCTGTATCCAAATGGCTAGTTCTCCCTTTATTCCATGAGATATAACCTTGCTAATCAGACTCCCATAGGCAACCTTGTCGAATGCCTTACTGAAGTCCATATAGATCACATCTACTGCTCTGCCCTCATCAATCTGCCTTGTTACTTCTTCAAAAAACTCAATCGAGTTTGTCAGACATGATTTCCTATGCACAAAGCCATGTTGACTATCCCTAATCAGTCCTTGCCTTTCCATATACGTGTACATCCTGTCCCTCAGGATTCCCTCCAACAACTTGCCCACCACTGAGGTCAGGCTCACCGGTCTGTAGATCCCTGGCTTGTCTTTACCGCCCTTCTTAAACAGTGGCACCACGTTTGCCAACCTCCAGTCTTCCAGCACCTCACCTGTGACTATCGATGATACAAATATCTCAGCAAGAGGCCCAGCAATCACTTCTCTAGCTTCCACAGAGATGTTTTTATCTTCTGCATAACTTGGGTTCCCCTTTTTCTGAGCCTCCCTGCCTCCCTTAAGGCTATAGACTTTCTCATTCCCTCCTTTTGTCATTTCATGACAACCACTTGGCTTATATAAATATAATTAGTCAGTTCAGTCATTTTGTATTCTCAATAAGTCAAGTGCCTCCTCTGGTGAGTCATCTTCTCTCAGAGTCTGAAAGATACTGAATTTCAGCATGAAAGTTCAGGCATGGAGGTACAGGGGTAGACAAGGGTCGATTAACCAGATTCCTCTATGGCTTTGGCAAAAAGCAATGTATGGTCCATTTCATTTATAAGTGGACGATAATATATATTCCTTGGATGAGACCAAAGACTATCAATACGTCCCATATGTCCATCCACACAGCGACCATAGCCAGCAAGTAAAACTCCATCCACATGATAGGGCAGGTATCTTCCCTGCATCTTGACCCGCTTTGTTGATAACATCTGTGTCATCCAAAATGTCTTTTGAGAAATCATTAATGTAGATGAAACAATGACTGAATGAGCACCTCCTTCTCTGGCAAGGAGGAAATCTAGCACTAGTCGATTCTGAAGCGTCATCATCCGGGTCTCCTGTAACTCTTTGTTCACCAGCTTGAGAGCATGGGCAGTCAAGTTGGCAAGTTTTTCTATGTCTTACGCAAGGTCAGTTATCTGATCTAGGGCCATCTCAACACCTCAGGCAGGAATAAGGTCTCCCAGCAATCTAGACCACTAGGTGTGTTGATGGAAGATGTTATGTAAGTCCGTTTTGCTTTTCCTCAACCTTTGGCTCCGTACTGATTTACATGTTGGTGGGCGTTCCATTCGTCACCTACTTAAGGTAATTTGTGGTGGAGGGTGAAAAGTGGTAAGATGTGTACGAGGGCACACTGTCCATACCAGTCATTGG
Source organism: Hemiscyllium ocellatum (assembly GCF_020745735.1). NCBI lineage: Eukaryota > Metazoa > Chordata > Chondrichthyes > Orectolobiformes > Hemiscylliidae > Hemiscyllium > Hemiscyllium ocellatum. The sequence continues at coordinate 17,130,906 of NC_083417.1, read as the reverse complement.
ATAAATATGGGTAGGCTTTGTTTTTGCATATCCAATGAACCCTAAAAGGAGTTCCAAGAGTGCACTTCAGTGAGTGAATGACGAGTCCACTCAGAGCGAGAGCTGAATCTTGTAAACAGTAAGTGCTATCAAATGTTCAGGTGTTCAAGTGTATTAACAAATGGAGAGCAGGAGTATGACCAGTGTCTTTATCTTCTGCATAACTTGGGATCCCCCCTTTTTTCTGAGCCTACCTGCCTGTCTATTTTCTAGTGTTCAGCAAATGTGTTCCTTAATTCAACATTACATTTTAGTCTAAATGTTCAAGGACAAGTTTTAAGACTGTAGACGTTCTCAATCATGACCTTTATTAGACAGGAGGCGAATGTGGGGTAAATAAGTGGCAGTAAAAGAGGAGACAATGGAATGCAGTGTGAGCGATTGAATAAGAATGGAAGAGATAGGGATGATGTTTGGAAAGAAAAGAAACATTCAGAGAATTTTTAAAAATGGAATTGGGGGAAGATTAAATGTTTGGCTGCCCCTGGTTATGAGGAAGGACATGCTACACTTGACTAAAAAGAGTGAAAAACTGTGATGGAGCTGGTGAAAAAGTGCCAGCATGACTTAGCAAAATGGCTGATATAAAACAAAGCAACTGAATTGGTAGAGAAGAGAGGCAAGATAATATCAAAGAGGTTGAGGGAAAGGGGAGAGAGTTAATATAGGTTTAGAGGATAAGAGAATTTCTATATGGAAAGATCACGACATTCAAGAGATACAGATGGGGTTGAGTGCCTCTGTGACAGAAGGGATTTAGAAATGAGTCTATTCCAATGTATCAAGCGTGTGGTGCTGGAAAAGCACAGCAAGTCACGCAGCATCCGAGGAGCAGGAAAATCGATGTTTCAGGGAAAGCTTTTGCCCGAAACATCAATTTTCCTATCCCTCGGATGCTGCCTGACCTGCTGTGCTTTTCCAGCACCACATTCTGGACTCTACTCTCCAGCATCTGCAGTCCTCACTTTCACCTATTCCAATATATATCTAGGCAGCTTCTCACACGCAATCCTCTTTGAATTTAAGATCACCTGAAATGCCTGTGTTGTAACTTGCACCCAATCTTGTTCACCAATGAATCACCTGCCCATCCACCACCACTGTGTGCTCATTTATTTACACTGCTCCTGATTCATCAAAACCTTAATGTTAAAATGCTCCTCCTTGTTAGAACATGCCTTGCCACCTTGTCTTCTCTGTCATTTTCTCCAGTGCTGTAAGCCTCCAAAACTGATGCTTGAGCATTCGTGATTTCACTGTAAATTGACAATCAAATTCAGATAAGCTGGAATGGTAGTTGGGGAGAAGTTGTCATTCCTACCAGAATTATAATAAATCCAATAGAATGATGGCCAGGACTGATAATTCAAACTGGTAACTTCAGATTAGCCAAATTCAAGCATGTTTTTCTGATGACAGATTCTGGATCAGAGGTGCTGGAAGAGCACAGCAGTTCAGGCAGCATCCAACGAGCAGCGAAATCGACGTTTCGGGCAAAAGCCCTTCATCAGAAATAAAGTTTTATTCCTGATGAAGGGCTTTTGCCCGAAACGTCAATTTCGCTGCTCGTTGGATGCTGCCTGAACTGCTGTGCTCTTCCAGCACCACTGATCCAGAATCTGGTTTCCAGCATCTGCAGTCATTGTATTTATCTCTTTTCTGATGACAGCACCTACCATTCAGAATGGAGTTATGCCATATTAGCTATGTGCCCTCTAATTTTTTTGAGTGCTATGCAGGTCCACGTGTGTTAGTGTCTTCCATCACCTGCATGTCAATCAGCATGTGTGTTCTCTCCTTGTGGCCATGCAGCCTAATGGGAATTTTGCCCACCAAAGTGAAAAGAAAACCAGTCAAGCATCATTTGACATCAAGATCAGTCTGACAGAATGTTCAGACATTCTGGCTCAACCTGAGAGGAGATTAATAAAGCCATTGATTGGAGATAAAGTGAAGTGAAGACAAAAAGGCTTGCTCTACTGCTGTAGGCAGCTGGTCTTTCAGGTGACCAAGGCCATCAAAAAGGTGCAACCCAACTGCTCATGAAGAAGGCATGGAAGACAGTGATGGAAGCTACAATTGCCTACTGCTTCTGGGTTCAAAGAGGCGACAAATGCACAAATACCAAGAACACGGTAGTGCAGGATGAGACCAACCAACTCAATGGTGAAGTTGTTTTTGCTCATCTGGAAAAGGATAGCATGGAAATTCCAGGCAGAGCAGTGGACGTGATCTATATGGAGTACAGCAAGGCATTTGACAAGGTTCCCCGTAAGAAACTGATCAGAAAGGTTAGATCTCATGGAATACAGCAAGAACTTGCTATTTGGATACAGAACTGGCTCAAAGGTAGAAGACAGAGGGTGGTGGAGGGTTGTTTTCCAGTCTGGAGGCCTGTGACCAGTGGAGTGCCACAAGGATCGGTGCTGGGTCCATTACTTTCTGTCATTTATATAAATGATTTGGATGTGAGCATAAGAGGTACAGTTAGTAAGTTTGCAGATGACACCAAAATTGGAGGTGTAGTGGACAGCAAAGAAGGCTACCTCAGATTACAATGCGATCTTGATCACATGGGCCAATGGGTTGAGAAGTGGCAGGTGTAGTTTAATTTAGATAAATGCAAGGCGTTGCACTTTGGGAAAGCAAGTCTTAGCAGGACTTATACACTTAATGGTAAGGTCTGAGGGAGTGTTGCGGAACAAAGAGACCTTGGAGTGCAGGTTCATAGCTCGTTGAAAGCAGAGTCGCAGATAGTTAGGATAGTGAAGAGGTCTTTGGTATGCTTTCCTGTATTGGTCAGAGTATTGAGGACAGGAGGTAGGAGATCATGTCGCAGCTGTACAGGACATTGGTTAGGCCACTTTTGGAATATTGTGTGCAATTCTGGTCTCCTTCCTATCAGAAGGATGTTGTGAAACTTGAAAGGGTTCAGAAAAGGTTTACAAGGATGTTGCCAGGGTTGGAGGATTTGAGCTGTATGGAGAGGCTGAACAGGCTGGAGCTGTTTTTCTGGAGCATCAAAGGCTGAGAGTTGAACTTTATATAGATTTATAAAATCATGAGGGGCATGGATAGGATAAACAAACAAAGTTTTTTCCCTGGGGTGGGGGAGTCCAGAACAAGAGGGCATAGGTTTAGGATGAGAGGGGAAAGATATAAAGGAGACCTAAGGGGAAACATTTTCGTGCAGAGGGTGGTATGTGTATGGAATGAGCTGCCAGAGAAAGTGGTGGAGGCTGGTACAATTGCAACGGTTAAAAGGCATCTGGATGGGTGTATGAATAGGAAGGGTTTGGAGGGATATGGGCCGGGTACTGGCAAATGGGACTAGATTGGGTTGGAATATCTGGTCAGCATGGACGAGTTGGACTGAATGGTCTGTTTCCGTGCTGTACATCTCCATGTCTCTATAACTTTAAGAAACAACTACAGAAACATAGAGTTGATGGAAAACATCATACTGCTCAAAGGAACTAATAGATAAAGCAATCATGACTGCAGTACATGTTTCAGCTGAGGAGGCTGGTGACCATGAAGAGTCCAATGAACATCAACCTACCCACCTGCCTCTTTCCCAATGTGAAGTGATAAAGTCTCCAGGTTTTCACATTTCATGACAAATACTCAAAGGTCATGTTTAACTTACTTGTTAAGATGATGTACTGACCCACACTTATTTGAAGGCAATCACTAAGAAGATAAAGAAAATTTCTGGATGTTTTCCAGATATGACCCCCAAGAGTTTTCATTGCCCTGCCAAGCTAATCCAAGACAAGATTTGAAGAAATTGAAAAATAAAGACATTTACCACATTTTTACATGATCAATTTTCATTTTTGACCTCAAACACATTTGTAGTCAAATTGAATTTTTTGAGAGATTCCTCAGTTATCTCCATTTAACACAAATTTGTGGGTTGTATCCCTGAGATGTATTGTACCTTTATTTGAAATCACTCCACCATTGGTTGTCTCCCGTCAGATGCCAATGTCCTACCATGCTCGCAATGAACCAACTACTAACACTCACTACTGGCTGGTTCTATTGCACAATACCCAAATCCTAGCACACACATTTTTCTTGGAGTCAAACCAATGTTTTGAAAACTTGTGGTCCACAGCCCCTCAGGGGAGTCTAGAAGAGGGTACCATTGAAAAATAACTTCAAGAATTCTTAACCTATGCCCCCGGACTAACTCATACTGCCCATCCACACCCAATGGCTGCTCACGCAATACATGCCAAAAAATATTCTCCTACCTACCCCCAAAGATCCCCCTATCCTCCATGTTAGGCCATGCCCATCTACTGTACCTCCTTTAGTCCCCCATATCTTCCATGCCAAATCATAACATTCCCATGTCCATCAGTCCTGAATTCATAAACATGTACAGAATCACAAGCCATTGTACTACCAATGGTTTGTAAGTAGAAGTGTTATGAAAATATAATTCATTCATAATTTCCTTTAAAACTCTGCTGTGATCAATGGCCATAAAGGGATCAACCAATTCTAGAACTTTAAAATAACAATAGCAGAAACTACAAGTGCTTGGCATTCCTTTCTCATGTGCAAATATACATTTGACAAATAAAAATGAGAAAATACAGTTAGAACATAGAACTGTACACAATATTTCAAATGGGGCCACATCAGAGTTTTGTACAGCTGCAGCATAGCATACAATAGGTGAAGAGCTTCAGGGGCAGAGGAAATGACCTGGGAGTTGCAGTGGGAGAGGGATTCCCTGAGATTCTTGTAGAGAGAGGAAGAAAACTTCTTCAAGGCAGGTGTCCTTGCAAGAGGATTTGCAGTAGGGTTAAAATCAACTAGGTAAAAACAATGACTGCAGAACAGCTCTTCACCTATTGTACTCTATGCTACTTTCTCCCCACCCCATCCTCCTCTCATTTATCTCTCCACCCTGCAGGCAGGCACTCTGCCTGTATTCCCGATGAAGGGCTTTCGCCCGAAACGTCGATTTTCCTGCTCCTGTTTTTCCAGCACCACTCTAATCCAGAACCTGGTTTCCAGCATCTGCAGACATTGTTTTTACCTAAAACACTGTATGCCTTCTTAACAACCCTGTCAACCTGGGTGGCAACTTTCAAAGATCTGTGTACATGGACACTGAGATCTCTCTGCTCATCTACACTGCCAAGAATCTTACCATTAGCCCAATACTTTGCATTCCAGTTACTCTGACCAAAGTGAATCACCTCACACTTGTCTGCTTGCCACCTCTCAGCCCAGCTCTGCAGCTTCTCTATGTCTCTCTGTAACCTACAACATCCTTCGTCACTATCCACAACTCCACTGACCTTAGAGTCATCTACAAATTTACTAACCCACCCTTCTACGCCCTCATCCAGGTCGTTTATAAAAATGACGAACAGCAGTGGACCCAATACTGACCCTTGCAGTACACCACTAGTAACTGGACTCTAGGATGAACATTTCCCATCAACCCCACTTCTGTCTTCTTTCAGCAAGCCAATTACTGATCCAAACTGCTATATCTCCCACAATCCCATTCCTCCGCATTTTGTACAATAGCCTACTGTGGGGAACCTTATTGAATGCCTTGCTGAAATCCATATACACCACATCAACCGGTTTACTCTCATCTACCTGTTTGGTCACCTTCTCAAAGAACTCAATAAGATTCGTGAGGCATGACCTACCCTTCTCAAAATCGTGCTGACTATCCCTAATCAAATTATTCTTTTCTAGATGATTATAAATCCTATCTCTTATAACCTTTTCCAACACTTTACCAACAACTGAAGTAAGGCTCACTGGTCTATAATTACCAGGGTTGTCCCTACTCCCCTTCTTGAATAGGGGAACCACATCTGATATACTGCAGTCTTCTAGCACTATTCCTGTAGACAATGACGATTTAAAGATCAATGCCAAAGGCTTGACAGTCTCCTCCCTGGCTTCCCAGAGGATCCTAGGATAAAACCCATCCAGCCCAGGGGACTTATCTATTTTCACACTCTGCAGGATTTCTAATACCTCTTCAACTAACTTTTTTTCCTCTGTGTACCCTTGTTTCAACAGACTAATGGATATCTTGGCTCTTTGCTGTTTCTTTCCAACTAGATCCAGACTATTTCTGGCATCTTCTGTTTTTTTTGTTTCTAATTTCCAACATCTGTAGTATTATGCTTTTTGTGAAGAAATTGCAAGACGCCCAACTAACTTGACATTGTAATCTAGTTGTAATGGCTCCTTTCCTCTTGTTCATATAGAATTTTGTTATGTTCAGAAGTTATTAACTGTTTTCTTACATTGGTAATGCGCTAAACAAACATTTGTGTGGATTTATGTTTTGGTGTCCTTGGGACAAACCACACTTCCCATGAGACCATCAAAAAGGGGCTGTTTTGAGGCATTTCTGGTTCATGGTTTATTAAAATTGGTCCACTTCTTTTATTAGAATATCAAAATATTGTATTTAATGATGAAGTAGCCACTTGCCGAAAGCTAGTGCTTCCAAATAAACCTGCTGGACTTTAACCTAGGTTGTGTGATTTTGAACTATCGTATTAAAGTGTATTTGTCCATCAAAACTGACTCTGTCATATTGGTCTGTAGAAAATTGGCCCTTCCCTCATGTCAAAATAGTATTTTCTGCCTAATTAGTCTAACAGGAAAAGCCTATCAAATTGCTGATCCAGCAAGTAACAGGTGGCACGGTGGCTCAGCAGTTAGCACTGCTGCCTCACGGTGCCAAGGACCTGTGTTTGATTCCTGCCTCAGGCGACTGTCTGCTTGGAGTTTGCACATTCCTGATGAAGGGCTTGTGCCCGAAACGTCGAATTTCCTGTTCCTTGGATGCTGCCTGACCTGCTGCGCTTTTCCAGCAACACATTTTCAGCGTTTGCACATTCTCCCCATTTCTGCATGGGTTCTCTCTTGGTGCTGTGGTTTCCTCCCACGTTTCAAAAGATGTGCAGGTCAGGTGAATTGGCTATGCTAAAGTGTTAGGCGCATTAGTCAGGGATAAATGTAGGAAAATGAGACGAGGTGGGTTACTCTTCAGAGGGTCAGTGTGAACTTGTTGGCCCAAAGGGTCTGTTTCCACACTGTAGGAATTCTAGTGCGATAAAAGTAAAAGGTTATTCACTGATCCATTAAACTAGACTTAAACTAACTTCACATGTTACTCCATACGTTCCCATCTGTTATTGGCTCATCACAACTAGACTCTCATATGATGAAGGGCTTTTGCCCAAAACGTTGATTTTCCTGCTATGTGGATGCTGGCTGACCTGCTGTGCTTTTACAGCACCACACTAATCTAGACTATAATCTCCAGCATCTGTAGTACCCACTTCCGCCTCTCATATTCCATTGGGCTATCAAGATCGTCCTCTAATCTTATTGGTCGAAACAAATCATCCTTTCAATAGACTGGAAGAAAGTTGGAACTGCAGGTGGTGGTGCTGGAAATGCACAGCAGGTCAGGCAGCTTTCTGAGGAGCAAGAGAATTGAGCTTCAGGCAAGATTATTGGTCCACTATCTTTCAATATAATTGGGTCGTTAAAATAGATCCTTTAATGCTATTGGTCGATGGAAATAAATACTTGAATTCTATTGGTTGATAATATTAAATGTTTCAATCCTATTGGTGCATAACAACAAACCCTTCAATCTTTCCGGTCCATAAAAAGTCGGCTAATCGTCTGGGGGGGTCATAGAAAATAATTCCTTTGTTCCAATTGGTCCATAGAAGTAGATGCCTCAATTCTATTGGTCAATAAAAGTGTCTGAAGTATTCTTAGTGTTGTATTAAAACAGACCCCGCAATCCTATTGGTCCATAGCAAATAGTTCCTTTGTTACTATTGGTGATTAGAAATAGGCCCCAACTCTATTGGATCATTTATATATAAATAAATATATAAATAAATATTTTATTTATATATAGCGCGACAATCCGATTGGTCAATAAAAAATAGTTCCTTTGTACTTATTGGTACTGAAAGGCAGGTCCCTCGATTCTATTGGTCGATAAATATAGACCTACAATTCTATTGGTCTAGATAGGATTGATCCCTTACTGCTATTGGGCATTAAAATATGGACACCTCGCTACTATTGGTCCATAACAGAAGCCCCGCCCTCAAACTGTCACCGCCCGCGACTGAGGACTTTGCGACATTTTCTTTGACGGTTTACGGCGGTTGCCGGTGAATGGGCGCCGGGGCCTGGTGAGTGGAGCTGGTGCTGCCTCCAGAGCGTGCGGCGGGGATTCGGGTATCCGAGATCGGGGGAATGTGAGAGGCCGTGTTCCCCCATACCCCAACCCGAGGGAGAGAGAAAGGGAGCGGGCGGGCGGGTGATGACCGTGCGTTAACAGGGCGATCGAGTAACTCGAGGAGGCTTACTGAGGCCGGGCCTGAGGGAAGGAGAGAAAGCGGCGGCGTCGTCGTCGTCAGCACCACTACCCCCACCCCCCTCCCCCACACCCACCCCACCCCCCTCCCCCACCCCCACCCCCACACCCACCCCCCTCCCCCACCCCCAACTCCTACTCTTCCCCCAGCCCTCCCCCTCTCCCTCCCCCACCCCCACCCGCGGCCATGACCTTGTTCAGACTCACCACCCAGGCCTACTGCAAGATGCTGCTGCACGCCGCCAAGTACCCGCACTGCGCCGTCAACGGCATCCTGGTGGCCGAGAAGCACAAGAGGAAGGACGGCCAGCCCGTCCTCTTCGTGGACTGCGTCCCCCTCTTCCATGGCACCCTGGCCCTCGCGCCCATGCTGGAGGTGGCCCTGACTCTGGTAAGAGAAGAGCAGCGCGCTCAGAGGGAAGCTGCTGGGGACTCTCTCTTCCCCCCACCCCTTCCCCAGCAGCAGGCCTGGCAGCATCGGAGTCCTCGGCTAACCTCTTGTGGTTCATGTTGTGCCAAGGGGACGTTGCTGCCAGAGTCTGGAGTACCTGTATGAGAGGGGGTCGAGAGGAAGGAGAGGCTTTCTTTTTTTTTGTACTCGGAAATGTCACTTTTATCCCCCCCCTTCTCCCTCTCCTCCCCGTTCAAAATGTTAACCTATCTTCGCCTCACCTGTTCAGGATTTCCAGCATTTTCCATAAACCTGCAAACATCTGCACACCAGTGTCATCACTAGAATTTCATGTGTAAATGTTTCCAAGTTGGAATCTCTTTGATTTGCTGTATGTGATGTGTCTAAGTGCTGGTGGGGGATGTAATCTCATCCTACCTAAATACAGGTCTTTGCAATTCCACACTGTTCCTAGCGAAGTAGTTTGTGTTGAGTTGTTGTATTTTTGATTACTTTCACATTGTTTAGAATGACACCTGGAGGTCTTGATTCAGTATGTACTGAATCTGCCTCTCATCCAGAAACTTCAAGTCCTGGCATAGACTTTGGTCACAGCATGTTTTTACATAAAGCTGTCAAACAGCTTTTCAACCTACAGATTCAAATGGCCAGTTTGAGCAGGTATCTGATGGAAAGAAGTGTTGGCATCTCTGTTGTCATTATTTGTAACTAGTTTATAACATGCACAAAAAATTACATTACTGTCGTAAAACCAAACAATTGCAGGTGCTGAAATCTGAAATAAACAAAAACAAATTGCTGGAGAAACTCAGCCTGCATAGTAGCATCTGTAAAGAGAAAGTTAACCTTGAGTCCTGTGACCCTCCAGAGCAATGAAGGGTCATATGAAAGAAAGATCACTGGACATAAAAGTTTTTACAGATGCACCAAACATACTGAGTTTTTCAAGCAATTTGTTTTTGTTTGTTACTGTAGTAACTTGGGTTCTCTGTGATTCCTGAAAAATAACTACCTTTTGCTGATTGGTTGTCTTAGCTGTGAAGAGGGTGTTTCCTCTTGCAGGAGAATCTAAAACTAGGGGTCACTCCGTTAAAAGAGAAGTGGGGTGTTTTTGTTTGAGGATTGAGAGTCTTTGAAACTCTGCTTCCAAGTGACGTTTAGGAAGAGAGTCCTTGAATATTTTATAGTCAGAGGTGCATTCAATCCTTGTTAACTGTTCCTGTCCTTGGTTATCAGGGATAGGGGAGAATGCAGATTTGAGATTATAATCAGATTAGCAATGATCAGATTGAATGCTGGAGCTGAATGGCCTTCCCCACATATAATTTATAGATTCATAACTAACATTTCTGTACCTCATTTGCCTCCTTACTAGTGGGTAGTGTCACCAGCAAACATGACATTGGTTCCACTTGGTGCTGACAACCAGTTCTAATTGCTTTTCAATTCCATTTGAAAATAATCATTTAAGGATTAAGTCTTGGATGAGTCACTATCTCCTTCAGATGATCACAAGGATGACCAAAGCAATCCATTTAGATTTCTGGCTAAGGATAAAATGGTGGCTGTCAAAAACTCAAATTTAAGGAGTCATCTGAGCAGTGAATTAAATGAAGTCTGGATGTTGAGCTGAAATTAGTGCCACTCTTGCTTAATCCTTGCTGCACTGATACCTTAAAGTCAGAGTTGAATAGCATGTAACAGACGCTTTGAGCCAACTCGTCCATACTGTCCTAAATCAATATAACCCCATTTGCCATCATTTGGCCCATATTCTTCTAAACCCTCCCTATTCACATACCCATCCAAATGTCTTTTAAATGTTGTAATTGCACCAGCCTTAATCACTTTCCCTAGCAGCTCATTCCATACACACACCACACCAGCAACACATTTTCAGCTCTGATCCCCAGCATCTGCAGACCTCACTTTTTACTCTGTGTGAAAAGGTTGTCCTTTAGGTCCCTTTTTATATCTTTCCTCTCTAATCTTAAACTCTAGTTTTGGACTCCCCTGTCCTGGAGAGAAAATAAACTTGACTGTTCATCTATCTATGCCCTTCATGATTTTATAAACCTCTGTAAGGTCACCCCTCAGCCTCCGATGCTCCAGAGAAAATAGCACCAGCTCTATTTAGCCTCTCCCTATTAACTCAAACCCTCCGTCCCAGCATCCTCCTCCCAAGCTTTTCTGCACCCATTCAAGTTTAATAACATCTTTCCTATAGCAGGGAAACCAGAATTGAACACATTATTCCAAGAGCGGCCTAAGCTATTCTACACACCCACAGTAGGACGTCCCAACTCCTATACTCAGTGTACTGACCAATAAAGGCAAGCGTACCGAATGCCTCCATCACTCCCCTATCTACCTGTGACTCCACCTTCAAGGATCTATGAACATGCAGTCCCCAAGGTATCTCTATTCGGCAATGCTTCCCAGCACCCGACATTAAGTGTATAAGTCCTACCTTGATTTGCCTTACTAAAATGCAACACCTCGCATTTTGTGATAAGTAGGCACTTTTAAAGATAAGTGGATTTTTAACAGCATGATAGGTCTCCTCTACTCCAGAGCAACTTCTCTAATGTTGAAAATGTGGAGTCTTATTCCTCTACCTTCAATTATTGGACATTTTCTTCTAACTTTCTTAATCACATCTTCCTTTCCACTTTTCTCTTTTCAATTATTTTTAAGGGCATTGACGTTGAATTAAAACTACTGGGTATAGATTAATCTCAGTTTGTTCAATTTGATTTGGTCGAGATCTGATGATGATCAGTTCCCCAGATTTCCTGTAGAGGGCGGTGTACTGTTTCCAGTGTCTAACTCCTGCAAGTTGCAGTGAACAAAACCCAGTCAGGGGATGGATGGAAAAAACAAGTGATCTTCACTTACTGCTGACCACAACATCCAGGGTTCATTTTGGTGCTTGTCAAATGTGATTCAGAGCTGAGCTTTAACCCCTGTATCGTCTGCAGCTGCAAATTCATGTATTTCCACATATTTCATTTGACCATATCAGTTGTTTTCTTCTCCTATCCCACCACCCCATGTGTTACATCAGTTGTCATGTGTAGTAACACCCTAATACTGGGTTCTCCTCTTCTTGCTAGTTGTCCAGATCTCCATTCTGTTCCACATTAAGCTCCATATGACAATCTACATTGGTATTCTGTTGCTCAAAATGCTATTTCTGTCACTCTTAAAATATCGTTATTGCTTGACACCCTCCCTCCCTTACCTAAATACTGTTCTCCAACCAGACATCTTCCTTTTTTAGCTGTTGCCACCTGAGTATCTTCTCCCTCCTCCTTTCACCCTGGTTTTTGAAGGCAGACGTTTAATGCTTTTGTAGGAGTCTTCATATTTTATGGAATTCCCTCTAAATCTCTTAGTTCTCCGATTCATTGTAAACATTTTTCCAACACGAGTAGTTTCCTTTATCAGTCTTGCCTTGATCACTTTATCAAATCTGTCCTGTGGAGAAAGTGAGGAGTGGAGATCAGAGTCGAGTGTGGTGCTAGAAAAGCTTCATTCCTAATGAAGGGCTTATGTCCAAAATGACGACTCTCCTGCTCCTCTGATGCTACCTGACCAGCTGTGCTTTTTCAGCACCACACTCTTCAAATCGGTTCTGTGGTTAGGCATCCATGCTCCTTTTTTTTTATTTTGTAAAATGTTTTGAAAACTTTTGCCAAGTGTTGTAAATGCATGTTGTAAAATGGTCTAAAGTATTGCTATCAATGCTGATTAGGTCAGTATCTGTTGTATATCCGTAATTGTCCCAAAGAAGGCAGTGGTAAGCTACTTTCTGAACCACTGATGATGGGAGGCACCCTCATTGCTGTTGGATAGGAAGTTCCAGAATTTTGACTCCGCGACAGTGGTATACCTCCAAGTCAGGATGGTATGTAGCTTGGAAGAGAACTTGCAGGTAGGTGGTGGTAGTCTTGTGCACCTGCTACCTCCTGGTTGAGGTCATGGGTTTGGAAAATGCTGTTTGAAGAACCTTGAATCGGATTTAGAAATGATGCTCTCTGCTGCCACTTTGAGGGGATTGCATATTGAAGTAGGTATATGAGTTCCCAATCAAACTGGTTGCTTTGACCAGGATGTTGTCAAGCTGTTTGAAGCTTTGCTCCTCAGGTAATTAAGAATAGTCTATCACACTCTTGACTTGTGTCTTTTAAGATGATGTACAGACTTTGTTGTGATAAGGTGTCTCATGAGAAGTCTAGTCCAGGATATACATGGAATTGATATTGATGGCCCCCCACTAGATTGGCTGACTGAATTGGGGTAGGTTGCGGGGGGAAGCATTGGGTTTGTGTTGTAGTGCTTTCACAGATCCGTCTCTGGAGGGAAGTTGATGTGGCAGTAGGCACTTTCACATGTTGCAGCTGGGAGCTATAGCATGAATGACCAGGTATTTCTCCTGCTCTTACTGCCAGTCATTCGTGTATGTTGGTACATGTAACTGGGAATTATTCTGAATGAAAGGATGTATAAAGTGCAGTCCCACAGTGAGCTGAGCTCAATGGACTTAACCAGCGATGATGAATTTAGATCGAATAGGGATGTGGGCAGAAATTTTCTATCTGCAATTTTAATGCAGATAACTAGTTTTTATATTTTGGGAATATAGGACAGCCAAAGCAATACAGAATGAACAGGGAAATTATTGACTGGTGAAATGAGATCAGCATCTCCTCTTTAAGCCAAATCATGTTAAATTGCAAAAGACAGTGTAGATCCAAACCATTCTCAATTGAACAATGCCAAGGCCTTTGAATTCTGCACAAGTCTGGTACTCACACTCTCAGAATGATGTGACTGAACTGGGCAAGGTACCATGAAGAACTAACGTATAAGGGAACTGAGAGAAAACATGTTCACTGTTTTGGATTTCTTAGTGAAGCAGAGGTTTGGATATGATTCAAGATTCTCAAATGAATAAACTGAAGTCAAGAGCCAATTACTAAGGTGAGAATTGGTTTACTTAGGTAGGTTTGTTGTGGGGTTGGGGGGGGGTGGCAGGGTGGTGGCAGAAAAGATCTGCTTCAAGGAATATATTGCTGAGTAAAATTGTTGGGACCAGTACCTTCTTCTTAAAATAACTGAAAGTTAGGCAAGTTTCTTTGGATGAGAATTGACATAAGCTGCAGATGCTGGGACTCGGGATCTTCTAATCACTCTATTAATCACATGGAAACTGGATAATGAATTAGGGTCAGAGAGGGTATCACACTGACAAAACGGTAAAGCATATTAGATGTCATTTTCTCAAACATTATGACAATAACATGTTTTTGTTACAACTGTTTAACCTCCCTGATAACTCCACCTTTTCAGACAGCCCCTTACGTGTGCTCTCTTGCAATGTGCTCTGTCCTATGTCCTCCGTTAGTTTTTTTTTAATGGCTTGTGTAAACCTAGCTAGTTACTTGAAAATACTTGCCATGTTTGCACATCAGCGCTAATGTTTCTGCTACTCCAGCTAAGTCATGTTCAGATGTAACACACAATCCTTCTCTCCTTTAGGATCCTCCTAAACTGTTCAAGTCCACAGTTTCATCTAAACCTTCCTACTGTCAATCAGTAAATAGCTTGTGCTAAATAATTTTTCATTCTTGACAGAACACTTCTTCACTCCACTTCCTCTTTCATAACCCTTTTCCTACTCTACACAGTTGCCTCCTTGATTTTGCCATCTGAAATTTGTCAAGATGATCACAATCCATCATAATTGCCCAGGTTTGTTATTGAATAGTGCCTCCATTCACTGACCACGCTTTTTGCCTTGGAAGGCAGTTATCCTATCCCCCAAATATTGTGCATGTTTTCACTCTACCTCCAGTTTAATCCTTTGCTCCTTTTCTTTTAAAAATGGCAGTATAATATCATTCAGTCCCTGGAGTCATTTCTGCCATTCATATATTGTGGCTGATCTGTCTTTAATTGCTTCTATGCACCTTGGTTACATTGCCCTTCATATTCTTTAGACCATAGAGTGCTGCTCAATCCCTGACCTTCATTTTCCGGGATCAAAGCAAGCATTCGCCTCAATCATAGAATTAGCACTCCTCCATCACTTCACATTCAGTCCTGTCCCACCTGATTTCTGCACTGGTCATAGTGCTAAAGTTTACAACAGCCAAAGTAACATTTGATCCTGTGGAACTGTCACTGCTTTTCACTCTCTTCTCTGCTATCCCTGTGTTGCTTTTGAGATTGTTGGGTAACCCTGTCCATTTCTTCCATTTCTCTTCTGCAGTCCCATCTCTACCCCTCAAATATTGCGAAACAGCAATGTTCCTCTGCTTCTCTGTTCATGTTGTATGTATGTTTGCCCTTGCCAACTCAATCCAGTCTCTATTTAAAAGCCTCAAGATTTTGTAGGATTTTCTCTGGAAATTGGAGAGCCAAAGAGTTGTGAAATATAATGCATGAAATAAAATACCGTATGTTTTTTTTCTCTCATAACTGCTGTTACTATACAGAAAGCTATTTTCTAAATTTCTTTTATTCATTTTGCTTTCAGGTTGACTCTTGGTGCAAAGAGAATAACTACATAATAGCAGGATATTACCAGGCAAATGAGCGTATGAAGGACACCAGGTGTGTAAATGTTTTGATGGATGTGGGATGAGCTATATTGTACCAACAAGTTTTAAAAGTCTTAAGCTTAAATTTGATAACATTTTAATTAAAAGTTTCACATTTCTCTGCCTGTTACCCTCTTTGATTAGGGAGGATGGTTGATCAATTCCTGTGAATGAGATTCAGCAACTGATGTACCTGAAATGTACAAAAACAACATGCTTGGCTTGGCTTCCTGTTTGTTATTGGATTATGTACCCAAGAGAGCAGAGGGGGGGTAAGATGATTCACAAGCTCAATATTTTAAAAAAAACTACATCCCATGGGCTCAGCACCCAAAGGTCCATGAATGCACCTCTTGAGTCACTGTTTGTGCCTTTCTTTTTGTTTTGAGTTGGAGACACTTTAGGAAGGTTTGTGCAACTGTGTCACAGTTCACACTTTGTAGTACCTGTAATCACTACATATTGAGTGTTGAAACAGGAATGATTTCTGGGCTGGGTGCTAGCAATTAGCAGGAAGCAGTGAAGTGGAGAGGTTACAAAAGTTATAGGCATCTGCTGGCATTGTTAATAAGCAGTGCTCTGCAAGATAGGGACTTGGGACGGATTAAAGATTTCCCAAGCTTTGTCAATGTTTCTGACGATTCCGTGTACAGCCTTTGCTTGTTCTGACAGGCAAATGCCCAACACCTTTTTTATAAGAGGTTTGTTTGGGGAATTTTATAATTATGCTGAACCAGAGGAAAACACACTTAATGTGTGATCTAAACATTGAGTTTTTGTGTTCGTAAACTGAGACCAGTTTTTTAATATTCTAAAGGGCTAGATGTGGACCAGGAGCAGACACATCCTGGAGTCTAATTCTGTGACTATTATTTAACAATCACTGAACAGATTCTTGATTGTTTGCTCGATAATATTGTCAAAGGCCTGATACCAACTGATGTGTTTCTGTTATGAGCTTTTTTAAAAAGTAGAATCAAATGCAAAGCCAATCCTTTCATGTTCTCGTAGTCCAATCTTGTGATTTTAAATCTCTTTCCTCTGTTTCTGTTGAATGTATCAACCAGATTGCCTGCTACAGGCCTGTGTTCACACCATTATTTTCTATCTTCTATTTCTGATTATTTGGGTTTAGTTTACCTGCAAGTCTTTGCATATGTGGTCTCATGATTACAATTCTCCCAGTACTCAAGATTGTGTTTTTAAATGTTTGACATGCTGAAATATTACTTTCTGAGAAATGAGTCTTAATGGAAAGTAAGAAATACTTGAGTAGATCCCAGCATGACACCCTACACTTCATGTTTTGTGTCAGATGTTTTGATTGTGGTATAATTCTGAAGACTTGATCCCACAACAAAAACCACTGCTTCATTTGTACTTGGCAACATTAATCTAAGTATTGTGCCTTCATTATCAATTTAAATGCTTTAGTCTTTTACCTCTTTTCGGATGAAAGGTTTAATATTATGTCTGTGTACACCACCTGCACAGGCTGCTCACACAGAATATGTGTAGGGATACTGTTGATCTAAAATTTGGGTGGGGGGGGTAATAAAATAGTCACACTGGTTTCGAGGTATACATTTTAAAGACTTAATTTGTGTTTGCATTGATGTTGCAGTGCTTTCACAGTTTGTTGATCTTCCCTCCTGGGGACTGTGCTTCAAACCATTGTCTCCTCTGAGGATCTTATTGTGAAATAGTTCTAATAGGTACAGATCCACAGTCTTGAGACCTGACTGCATCCTTGGCCATTTACTCTATTCTGGTTAAATCAATTCAATGTGAAATGAGAATAATTGCATTTTTGTAAGTTTGTATTTTAGAATAATTGCCATGAGTATTCAGTAATGCCAATGAGTGTCCAGTGTTTTTATTTTGCCCCAACAGTGATGCCTTGTACATTTCTGACCCCAGTTCTGAAAAACCTGCAGCGTGTGTCAGGCTGATAGTTTTGTTGTAATTTCCATCTTTTTTTTGTTTGCAGCCCAAACCAGGTTGCTGAAAAGGTTGCCTCTCGGATTGCAGAAAACTTCAATGATGCTGCCCTAATCATGGTACAGTATTGTGCGATTTTCTCGTATCTTGCTGCACAAGTTGCAGAGGAAGAAGTGTTAATTCAGTGTGTTGACTTTCAAGACAGTTACTGAAATGTCAGCTTTGGGGTACTGGTCTTTGGAAAACGTTCAAATATGGATTGAAATAGATAATAGATGCAGGAGTAGGCCATTCAGCCCTTTGAGCCTGTACCACCATTCATTATGATCATGGCTGATCATCCACAATCATTATTCTGTTCCTGCCTTATCCCCATAATCCTTAATTCCACTATCTTTAAGGGCTGTATCCATCTCTTTCTTGAAAGTATCCAGAGACTTGACCTCCACTGCCTTCTGGTGCAGAGCATTCCATATATCCACTGTTCTCTGGGTAAAGAAGTTTCTCCTCAACTCTGTTCTAAATGGCCTACTCCTTAGTTTTAAACTGTGTTCTCTGGTTCTGGACTCACCCATCAGCAGAAACATGCTTCCTGCCTCCAGTGTGTCCAATCCTTTAATAATCTTATACGTTTCAATCAGATCCCCTCTCATCCTTCTAAACTCGAGTGTATACAAGCCCAGTCACTCCAATCTTTCAACATCTGATAGTCCCACCATTCTGGGAATTGACCTCGTGAACCTCAATAGCCAGAATGTCCTTCCTCAAATTTGGAGACTAAAACTGCACATAGCGCTCTAGGTGCGGTCTTACCAGGGCCCTGTACAAATTCTGCTTTTGAACTTGATCATATTTGAAACCCAACTTCTGGATTTCATTTCCACTCTGGCAGATCTTCATGGGCACTGGGGCAGGGTATTGGATCACTGCCAGTACTTGTAGTTGAGCAAGTCTGAGCTGATTCAAGAGAAGGGAAAACTAAGTTTTCATCCATTTCGGATATTAATCTACAGGGTTGTTTGTAATATTTGACTTCTAGTGCTAAGTCTTATCCTTTTTTTAAATAGGTGGACAATCACAAATTTACGATGGAGTGTGAAGAACAATCAATTGTAGTATATGAACACCATGAAAATAAATGGCGATGCAAAGACCCTAACATGTGAGTTTTTACTCCAATGAAATAGACAAGGGTATTGAACTTGTGTTGTGCAATGTATTGTTACAGATGGTGGATTTCTTGTTTGGTTTCATCAGCAATGGCTTAGTGAGAGCACTCTTTGATTCAAAAAGTGATTTAAATGAAGTCCTACTCTATAGAGTGGAGCAGAAAATCTGATGGAGCATTGCACTGTCCAATAAGACTGAAAGATATACTGTCCCCTCAAATAGGTTTGACCTGGCATTCCTTGGAGAACAGGGGAATTCAGCCAGTGTGCTGGCCCCATTTATATCTTCACTAATATGACTTAAACACAGTTTAGTATGTGTTTTTTGTCATTGCTGTTTGTGGGATCTTTATGTGCAAATCAGCTGCCAATTTTTCCGACATATTTCACAGCCAGTTTTTAAGTACTGTGACAAAGTTAGGATATCTGAGGATGTGAAAGGAGCTCGTTTAACTGCAAGCTCTCTTTCTAGTCCTTTAAAAGTGAAAGCTAATAGTATAGATGTGAATAGTTTACACAGATTAAGCACTCTGCAGAAGAGGCTGTTGTACATATCAGGGGAAATGGCCTGCTTTAAAGTAACACATTAGAAATTGATCATCAAATAATTTATAAAACTATGATCTAGGATTTGCTAACGAGAATATTTGCTTTTAACTTGAATAAGTCGGTGCCTACGTCTTTAAAAAAATATATATGCATCTGCTCCTGTTCTGAATTCTAGGGACCAAGTAATTTTTCTTTGAATTTTCTGGATTATAGAATGCCCTAACCACAAAGAGGGAAACTGGAAAGCACTATATGTCTAAATATTTACCTAAGTGATTAAATGTTACATAACACAAAAATTGGTTAAAATAACAACAAAAGTCCTGAAAATGCTCGGGTTTTGCAGCACCAATGGAAAAATTAACTTCACGTTTCAAGTCTTTGATCTTTTAGAATTGAGCAAAGTTGCATATGTTGAGCAAGGGATGGGTAGCACAAGGATAAAAGATGGGAGAGATTCAATGACAGAAAAGCTAGCCTTCCAGGGCCAAAGGTGTCAGGGTACCAAAGCATAAAAGGTGTACCTGGAGCAGGTGTGCTGCTGACTGGGACTAAAACATGTGTAAAAGACACAAACAAGCCATTCCACTCTGCAAAATGTCTCCAAGAGCTCTGCAAATGTGACCATGAGGTTTTAGGCACTTTGATTTTCCATTGTGCTCTTAGTATTAGAATTAGCTTTATTGTTGCATGTATTCACATGGCTATTGGAAGGATATTGTCAAACCTGAAAGGGTTCAGAAAAGATTTACAAGGATGTTGCCAGCATCAGAGGATTTGAACTGCAGGGAGAGGCTGAATGGGCTGGGGCCATTCCTCCTGGAATGTCAGAGGCCGAGGAATGACTTTATCAAGGTTTATAAAATCGAGGGGCATGGATAGGATAAATAAACAAGTCTTTTCCCTGGCATGGGGGAGTCCAGAACTAGAGGGCATAAGTTTAGGGTGAGAGGGGCAAGATATAAAAGACCAAATGGATAACTTTTTCATGCAGAGTTGGTGCGTGTGGAATGATCTGCCAGAGGAAGAGGTGGAGGTTGTTACAATTGCAGCATTTAAAAGGCATCGGGATGGGTATATAAATAGGAGGGGTTGAGGGATATGGGCCAAGAGATGGCAAATGGGACTAGAATAGTTTAGGCTATCTGGTCAGCATGGACGAGTTGGACCAAAGGGTCTGTTTCCATGCTTATAATTCTGCTGAGTACAGTGACCAATTTACAAGTTGTCACTTGCAGCACCATCTTAGTACAAATGTACTGAGATAAAGATTCTGAAGCACAAATTCTTCGGGAAAATTTTAAAAAATAAAGCAATAAAAAGCCCAGTATTGTAGACCTTCACAGCATTCCTAGGTACAAAAGTACAAAATCAAAGAAGTAAATTAGAAAATGAAAGTGTTCAAAATAAGTCGTTCCACCTGGCAGACTGCTCCTGATTCACCTCTAGGCCAGGGGGCTGTGCGGAGGCTGGAATGTAGCATTCAGCAATTTCAGACATAATCTCTTCCCCATTTGTTTTCCATTCCCACTTCCTTTGGTTTTTCTTGCATTCAGCCAGCAACAGGCTAGTAATCACATTTTTTTTTGGTTTTCTTCACAATCTCCAATCCCTTTAGGACTAGAGAACCATCTGTTCTGTCTTCCACCCAATCACTGACCGACCTTTTCCTCCTCGTTACACCCACACATTAAAATATATTACATATCTACTTTTCCAGCTTCTAATAAAGGATCACATACCTGAATTGTTAACTGCATCTTACTCCACAAATATTGTCTAATCTGATGACTATTTCCATCCATTTGTGTTTTGTATCAGATGTCCAGCATCCACTGTTTATTTTTTTGATAAAGAATTTATTTTACTGATCCAAATACAAAAATCTTATTTCCGTGACCAAAGTACTGTACTAAAACAATGCTATGGGCACACTCAATTTCCACGGAACTGATCTTTCCAAACAATGGGTTTCTGAACTGAAGAGATTTACCTCGGAGGGCCTCTGAATTTACTATTCTTGTGCCTTCCTTTATATGGAAGTTCTATGTTTTATTTTAAAAAGAACTTGTCTCTGCTCAATAACAGTGAAAGGTGCATTTGGTCATACATTAATATTAAACCCCTAGCCATGTCCTAATCTTAATTTACCACATGCAAAACTATATTTTTAGTTTCATAGAAGTAAGTGCAAGACTATATGGAGAAACCTTTGCTCATTTCAATCATTTACAGAAATAAGCTTGTGATATGGTTTCTGTAGGAATACATTTTTTTTTGGCAAGTAAATAGGATATACTGCTTGAAGTAAGGAACAAGTAAAGTATTAAACACTGACCTTCGTGTGGTAGATGTTTCTAAGTTGGGAAATAAAATGTCAAAGATGAGAATAAGTGGAGAAGCTAACGTTTAGCATGTGTTTTTTTTAATGGCAAGTAGTTGAAGGTAAACAGATTTTTTTTATCTTTTTAAAAAAAATCTGAAAGTATTTTTCATGGCTTGAAAGAAGCAGGAGGCAATATTTTTAGTTTTAGTTTAGTCAAATCTGACAGTTGGATCCTGAAAACACATTTGTCAGATGTCATAAACCACTATTGGTCTTCAATGATTTAAAAGTTCTATGGATTTTTTAACTGGTGTTTTGAGTTCTTTATTTTGGGTACATCTTTCCTTCAATAAAAGGTATTTTCTTCCACATTTGAAGAAAAGACATTGGTTAGTCTTGTACACTCTTTAGTCTGAATTTTGACACTAAGACTTGGTGGGGAAGAAGGAAGCTCATTCTTTAGGGGTAATAGGATTGTAAGGACATGTTCTCCATCACTAATTGATACCACCTGGAATGAACTATGCATTTTCAACTTGTCATGTTTTGTGTGCATTTAGTTGATTTTTTTGTTTCTTTTGCAGTGATTTTTGTGAAGATTGGTCAGAGGTGCAGCGAATCACAAACTGTCTCCTGGATGGTAAATCCTATGACTCCTTAGTGGATTTTGATAACCACATGGATGATCTCAGGAATGACTGGACAAACCCAGAGATCAACAAAGCTATTCTTCACCTTTGCTGAGACAGCTTTCTAAGAATGTTCTAGGGCATTTTTTGGTAGCTGGGGACCTGCAGCTGCTTTTGACTGCAAAGGGTGACCCTTAATGAATGTGAAACCTGATGAGTGCTAATTCACTAAAGAACGGAAACAATAAGCATACCAGCATACTGTGCTGAGAGATAAGATTTATGCCTTCTAATAATTGAGCCATAGATCTCTTGGTATTCACAGCAGGACAATAAGTTTGTGATGAAATAACATTTTAGTTAATAGTTTCAGTCATAAATCAAACTTTGGGTATTTCAAAAGGAGACAAGTGAATTATGTGTAAGTTTTTAACATTTGCACCCTCAACATTTTTGTCTGTTTAAAATGAAATACTTTTAGAATATTTGATTAAATGAAAGTTTAAACTCCTTGTCTGAATATCCTGCAGCATGTTTGGTTAATTTTATTACTGTAGTTGCTCATGTGATTCAGCCCCAATTTGAGATTTGACTCTAATTTGCAAATAAATTGGTGGGGTGATAACAGAAAAAGATATCCACTATTTTTTTTTCTCTCACTAAAATAATGGCATTATTTTTGCCATGCAGCTTAAGCGTGTATGAAATGGAAAAACTCTTACCTAGACACAGGTACTCAAAATTGAATAAGTGGAGGATTCAATTCCATTTGGTATAAAAGTGCAATGGTGTATGTTGCAATAAATTAACTGCAAAATTAATGTGATTTGAATTTAATACAATAATTGTACTTAAAGTACTTCACTAGGTGTGAAACATTTTGGAAAGTTCTAACTTTGTGAAATATTGTATAAATGAGAGTCTCCAAATGTTTTCACATTTGCAAAATATTCAGTACAGTTACATTTTTTAAATTTGTAACTGAAATCCTAGATATAACAGCACCAAAGTCTGAACTTTGAATTCTTGAAATTGCACCCAACATTGCAAGTCACTGGCTGCACAACCATTAGACATCTGTATGAATAAGAGTCCTATCCTTTGTGTTGTAAAAACGTTAACATTTTTATTTAAAGCTCCATGAATGAAACCATCTTATAATAAAACATCTGTGCAGGTTTAGTTTAAAATGTACTATAAGTTTCATCCATGAGATTATTTTCATGTTTCAACGTCAGCTTTATTTACCAACCAGCGTAATGCAGATTGCTGTACCTATATGTTACTTGTCTTCTGAGCAACTGACTTGTACATTATTTTTATGTTGAACAAATCCCATGGTACAGGATTGATTTAACATTGTTTTGAATTGGTTTTATTCTGTAATTATTTTGGTAGCTTCACATTATTCTGGCCATTTTGAGTGCAGGGGTGACAGCTTTCAAAATATAGTTTTCTCTTTTTGTTCCCCATCTCCAACGGTTAATACTGTATCACCGAGTAATAAGCTAAATGGTACAAATTATTATTTGAAGAATTGAATTTAATTTAAGTGCTTACTACAATTCTTATGCAGTTTGATTCCCTCCCATTACCCATTGTATAAGCTTGAGCTTTTTGTTGAACTGTCCCATTTGATCTTAAGGTCACTTCTGGGTTTTACAACTCTGGCCCGTGTTTGATTCTTAATCACAGATTTGTAGTACTTTCTGAACAGTACAGAAAGAACAATATCAAATCAAAGCATCAGTACATGGAACGTATATTTATGTTGACTTTGAGCTCGTGCCCTTTTCAAATTCTCTGTTCTCCAAATTTTTTTTTAAGTAAATGCATGGAATGTTCCAACTCTTCAGAACTGAACTTGCGTTTCTGTTTCTGTGGCAGTGTGGGAGATGAATAATGGAAACAGACGCCACTCTGCTGTTCATTTAAAACAATTTAAAACTAAAGGACATTGCATGTACAGTATTTGCATTTTTAAAATCACTGCCTCCAACCTTTTCATTAAGCAGGGCTGCCAGCAGTTGAGCTGCCTTTAGCCTTGTGACAAACTACTTTCAAACATTTGATTGTAAAAATGCAAAAATAATCCTGCAAATTTTCTTAGACTACTAAGTGGAGCATCCTAAACAGGGTTCCTATCTGATTACAGCACATCTGAGTACTAACGTATGGTTTCCCTGCTGCCTATACGTCAGGCATTGTAGCTCCAATCAGTGTTTGTAAAGTTGCTGTTTGTGACATTAGAAAAGATGCTTTAAGTTCTTGGTTGTGGGAACGGTTGCTCCTTTGGAATTCAGAGCCTGCCTGGTAGCAATAGATTGGAGATTGATTGATTAAATTTTCTCAGGATGGGAGCCTACCCACTTCTGAAAATGGTCCATCATGGCAAGTTGCTGGGTAGTTGGATTTGCTTTTGTTATTGTTGAAAGCATATTGCGACACAGCTTGTTGGTGTATCCATGATAGATTTGCATGACTGAGTTTGCCCTGCAGTTTTGTAATGAATGTTTACACAACACAATCCAGATGCACAGCTTCAGTTGCAGTCCTTTTGAGGTTGTGGGGACGAATTTTGATGTTCAGTGTCGCTTGTCTTTATCCTTTTTGGTGTTGTGACCTGCTATGTTTCTGGCACGGTTTTTATTTCAAATTTCAGAGTTGACCATTGTTCTTTTGGACAAGATTGCTCTACTGACTTTTATTTCCAAAGAATTAGCCCTTTAAAACAAGTGCAGCATTCACCTGAATTAGTTTTGTGCTGGTGGTGTTCTTTACAGGAGCAACCAAACTTAATCCTACTTGCCTATGACAGTGTCTAACTCTGCTGTCTCAAACCCGGGCAGGACAATGGACATAAGCTTTGCTCTGCAGTCACCTCATGCAGTTGAACTCTTAATTTCTATTGTAGTGCTGTGGTAACTCCCAAATTTGTTCACAACACTCCACAGATCTCCACCACCTTACCTGACAATTTGAAGTGTTGTATCAGTAGTGTACTTTAGCAGCAGTATTTTGTTAGAATCCTGATCTTCCTCCATCCCTGGGGTTGCTGTTTCTAAATTTAAAAATCTTTTCACACTTGAAAACAAATCGAGCTCTTCTGTCAGCAACTATCTCTCAAACTCCCATGATTTTTTTTTAATCTGGTTATTTCAAGCCTCTTGCAAATTGCTGCATTTTTCTGCAGCAGTGACTGTGCTTATTAATTATCAGTCAAGAGACTTGGGATGCCCCATTGTTGTGAAAGGCACTATATTAATGCATTTTTTTGTACACTATAATTCCTGAACTGCTGCATAGTGAGATGAATATTTTCACTTCCATTTAGTTTTATTTCACGTGTCTTTATGTACAAAGCCTCTGTATCTAGGTACTTGTAAATTGTTCCTGAAGAAGGGCTTATGCCCAAAATGCCGATTCTCCTGCTCCTTGGATACTGCCTGACCTGCTGCACTTTTCCAGCAACACATTTTTCAACTCTGATCTCCAGCATCTGCAGTCCTAACTTTCTCCTACTTGTAAATTGTGGACAGTGTAATTAGTTTATTTTCTTGTTAGGAGTTGGTCTAAGTGAATTATACATAATCACAATTTTCTTAAACCTCTCAGGCCATCCAAACTTAATGGGCAGAGTCTAATATAGCTCAGTGGAGTAGACATGGTGATGGGATAGTTAGGAGAATGAACATGAGTATCTACATCTAAAACATAGTAAGAAAGAATAAGTGTAGGCCATTTTTAGCCCACAAATCTGTTCTGCTGTTAGCGTGATCAGCCATGATCATATTAAACATTGTACTCGAGCTCTCTTTGTGGCCATTTTGAAGCATTTAGTTTCTAGAAACCTATTTGTTTTAATCTTAAATACATTCTTGCATATTGGCCTCCAGTGTCTCCTGTGGTAGAGAATTCCTCAATCACAACTCTCTGAAGAAATTTCTCCTTGTCTCAGGCCAAAATGACTTACCTGTATCCAGAGATCATGACTTGTTCTACACCCCAGCTGTGGAGAACATTATCCTGCATATCTAGTCTCTTCACACGTATCAATTTTGTTTCAATCCACTTCTCTCCTCCTCCTTATCTCTGCTGATTACATACCAAGTCAACTCAATCTCACCTTGAATGACCAATCAGCATGTGCCTTCACTGAACTTCCTCTGTCAAGTATATCTTTTTGATGTGGAGACACAATCCACATGGTCTCAGTAAGGTCTTGTACAGCTGCAGTGAAACATCCTTGCAGCTGTGTTCACTCCCCCTGTAACGCATACCAATGTTCTATTAGGAAGTCAGTCTGCTTGCTAATTCTGCAGCAGATTGATGGTGTCAGAAAACTATCCTTAGTGGGAGAATGAGGGTACTGTCAATTACACTCAGCAATGTGTCTCATTAATGAGCCGATAGGCATTGAGTGGTGGTTCAGGGTTTCAGTGGACTTGCATGGATATCTCATTCTTCTCATCCTGTGGAGCAAATCCTGTTGGCTTAGTTGTTAGTCCGTTGGATCCCTTGCTGTCAGGCATTCATGCTGTGGGTGCTGAAAGCCACCCACTGCCCTTGAATCTTACCCCATCTTTCTTTTTTTATTGCTCTTTCCAGGCAATGCAGCTGTCTCCAGGGATCTAGAACGATCCCTGGTAAAGGCCTCTGCATTACTTGCAGCAATCACTTGATAATGGGCCGTTGACTAGTGTTTGGCCTCTTGGACCAATTAGACAAGTGCAGACTCAGGAGCTAACATTAATTCTCCAGGTGGCTGGAGGAGTGAGGGAGGACAGTGCTATCTCAATGACTAAATTCTGCCCTCAAACTTGTTATTGATCCTTTTGTTACAAATGTCTTTAATACACAAGGTTGTTTGAACATGCAGTGGGTTGCCCGAGAGGGTTTGGCTGAAGCTGAACCTGTTTTATACTTGAAGGACAGCTGACTTGCAGAAATATTTGAAACCAGAAGGCACAGGATAGTGAGAATCTGTTCCAGTTGCTCTAGCACTTCAAACGTGGCCCTCTGTAAATGCTATGTATCTAACTTACACAGTCCTTGAATCCAAATTTGATGAAATTGATGGTTGTGCAAATACTCCACTAGTAAGCCTGAGTTTGAACCTCCGTCTTGATTGTTACTTGCATTTGTGTACTCAGTAAGGGATGGGTTCCATCTTTTGCATTTGCACTTCGATATGACCACCTGCTGAATTGTCTTGAAAATGTTGTAGTGTTTTTTTTTCTCTCAGGCTGGACCTGTATCTTGCTGCCTGAATAGGTTAATAATTAAAATAACCTTGTGACTAATGGGTTCCTCAAGTCCAAGTATCAACCTCCATTTTAATGAGCATCTTTTCAAATGGGTAAACTTCAAGTGTGGCAGTTTTAAAGATGTTTCATTGTACTTCACTGATACTCAATTATATGGAAGATACATAGACCAAATTGTAATACATTAATATCAATGCTGTCACTTTTTAAGACTGTGATGAAACCTCAATAAAGAATTGAAATGGAAATTTGACATTATTTACTAAATGTGCTACAAAGATTAATTTCAAGTTGGATAATTCAGCATGAAAAGAATCTGGAGTTATATATTTATTTGTAAATTTTGAAGAGCCTGGATTGAATATCAAGCCACAAAAAAACGAAGTGCAGGAGTTGAATCAAATGGAAAAAAAAATCTGTCAGTAATAAGACAGAAGCAAAATATTACAGAATTGGAACTCGGCAATGGAAACCAAAAAGGCCAGAAACGCTTGTTGCTGTGTGGGAGAGTGTAAAGATTTTTGGTTCATCTTTTGTCAGAATTGTATAAACATTGAAGCGAACTGTTTTAAATCAGTACTTCTGTTTGTTCTTCCTCACCCTTTACAACCTTTTAAGCTTCTCCACAGCTTAAAATCAGCTCTGTTATTATAGTTATCAGCAATCCTATTCAATATTTTCCCTCCACAAATGTATGAGCACTTCCAGCTTTTGTTCTTAGTGTGATAGAAAATTCAACAGCCTCTTGGTAATGTAATGTAATGTTTGATTTTCTGAGTTGCACAGAACCGGAGCTGTAATGTGACAATTGATCTTGAGGTAAGAGGGCATCTTGAGCTAAAGATGGGGGGAAGACATCAAGTTGCCCCTTCAGTTCCTAAACTAGTGAGTGTCTCCTGGAATGCATCAGGGCTGTGCTGTTACGTTTACAGTCCAATTATTATCTGTCTGTACTTTCCCACCCACATCAGCACCTTCATGTTCTTTGTAAAGAACATTTATAACAATGAGAACTTGAATATAATTATCAGGAAATAATTAACAAGCTCCAGGAAGGCTGAGGGGTGACTTAGAGTTTTTATTATTGAAGCTTCTAATAATTTTGGACAATGTACAATATGTGGGAAAAGCAACATACAGAACCATTATCCTTGTCACAGGAATCTGTGAACACTCCAAAAAAAAACATGTCAATCCAGAGAAGATTATGGAATTCTCCATCACTGAGTTTAGTTGAGGTGACCAGTATAAATATGTTAAGGGGATGAGACCAGCCAGCATATGAGGTGAAAGGAAATAGAGAGTTGGCCTGATGGTTAAGGATGGATGTTAAAAGTACAGCGTAAACGTATTGAATGGCTTATTTGTGTATTTTGGTGTACTTTGAGACTGAATAATTCCCCCACTAGGCCTAAAGGATAAGATATTTGTACAAATGTGTCCTGAGCTACAGCTATCTTTGGGTCAAGGAGGTGATATGGTTTTTATTTGGTTGAGATGATGAAATAATTCACTCATCTATACTAGAGAGATAGTTCTTAGGGCAAAATGGATTAAAGGTTATGGAGAGAAGGAGAGACCATGGTATGGAGTTGGGTATGAAAGTCACGATCATATTGTGACGATCAGAACAAGCTTGAACAACCAAAAGGCTTATTCCTGCTACTATTTTCTATGTTTGTGATAGGTATGTGGATGCAGTTGGATGTGTATGTGCTCTTGGTTTGTTTTAAGTATCAATAATTTAGTATTGCATTGGGATGTTGATGCTATGTAGAAAATAAGATTTACATTCATCTAGTGCCTCCCACAATCTTGGCATCTTAAAGGATTTTATAGTCAATTCCTTTTAACTTGCAAGTTTCATCACTTGTAATGCAAGAAATAGTGAATTTTACACACTAAGCTGCCAAATAGCAATGTGATGACCACCAGATAGTTTCAGTGATATTGATTGATCAATCAACATTCATTAGGTAAGACACCTGGGATAAGTTTACTTAAAGAAAACATCCCCTGGCATGATCTCAAGCTACTTGACAACAGCCTCATTTTGACATTTCATCTGAATGATACCTTCAATAGTTCAACACCCATAATCAATAGGAACAGAAGTACTCCAGATGTGGTCTCACCAGCACCTTGTAAAATTGCAGTAAGACCTCCCTCCTCCAACTCCCTTGAATTAAGGGAAAACCCACTTTGTACTGCACTTGTGTTATTTCTGTGCACAAGTGTCTGGATTGAATCTACGTCTGCCTCTGGCAGAAATGCCACCAACTGAGTTTTAGCTTCCACCCCATGAGAATTCTAAGTAGGGTTCAGAGGTCCATTTGCAACCAACAAAACAATGGTTTTTCCACATGAGGAAAGGCAAAAGGATTTTCCTCTCTCTAATCATGGACTTAATAAAAAATATTCAATGAACATTAGCATTTAGCTGGTTCAGTGGGTAAAAGTCTTGGCCGAGTCATAAAGATGTATAGCAAAGAAACAAACCTTTCGGTCCAACTCGTCTGAGCCAACCAGATAACCTAACCTAATCAAGTACCATTTGCCAGCACTTTACTTATACCCCTCGTAAGCCCTTCCTACTCACATACCTATCCATATGCCGCCTTAATGTTGCAATTGTACCAGCCTCCTCTACTTCCTCTGGCAGCTCATTCCATACACACATCATCCTCTGCATGAAAAAATTGCTCTTTGGGTCCCTTTTAAATTCCTCCCCCTCTTTCCCTAAGCCAATGGCCTCTAGTTCTGGACTTCCCCCACCCCAGGGAAAACACCTTGTATAAAGTCACTCATCAGCCTCTGACGCTCCAGGCAAAACAGCCCCACCCTATTCAACCACGCCCGAATGCTCAAATCCTCCAAACCTTGCAACATCATGTAAATCTGTTCTGAACCCTTTTAAGTTTCACAACATCCTTTTTGAAATCTTATTGCAGGGATTAGAAGCAAAGTCTAAGCAGTTGCTCCAGTGAAGAGTTGAGGGAGCACTGGTCTGTTGGATGTGCCATTAAACTGGCTGCTCTGAGTACTATGGGTTATTTTACATTCAGTGTCTTTGACAAAGAGCAGGGGAAATCTGCCCACTGTTCAACCTAACATTTGTCCCTCAACTAACATTATCAAATAAAATCTTATCATTTAATTCATTTCTGATTGTAGACTTTGTGAATTGGCAGACATTTCCTACAACAATTTCAAAAGAACTTCATTTATTATAAGTACACTTTAGAATGACCTTTAAGTGAAAGGTACTTGATAACTCTGCACAAAAGACTTGTATTTATGAAAATACCAACAATACTGCCAACCCTTTGAAGTTGCATGAGATTCATATTAATAGCACAGGAGCTGCAGATGTGGGGCTACCTTTTTCTTGTAAACATTTTTTTTGGTGTAATGGTAATCTCTAAATTAGTACGGTCTCTAATTTGGTAGTTTGTCTGCGTTTTATTTGGTTTCAGCGTGATGGAATGCTGTTTGAGCTTGTAGTAATAGATTAGGAAGGAGAATAATAAATATGAAGTGCTGCATTTTGGTAAGGCAAATCAGGGCAGGACTTATGCACTTAATGGTAATGGTGCTGAACGAAGAGATTTGGTGTGCAGGTTTATAGTTCCTTGAAAGTGGAGTTGCAGGTAGACACAATAGTGAAGAAAGCATTAGGTGGGCTTTCCTTTTTCTCTCCACGCTTCAGGCTCACTGTCTTTATTCCTGATGAAGGGCTTTTGCCCGAAACGTCGATTTCGCTGCTCGTTGGATGCTGCCTGAACTGTTCCAGCACCACTAATCCAGAATTCCAGACCAAAGGGTTAGCCATGGGCACACGTATGGGCCCCAGTTATGCCTGTCTCTTTGTTGGCTATGTAGAACAGTTGATCTTCCATAAATACACCGGCACCACTCCCCACCTCTTCCTCCGCTACATTGATGACTGCATTGGCACCACCTCGTGCTCCTGCGAGGAGGTTGAGCAATTCATCAACTTCATCAACACATTCCACCCTGACCTTAAATTTACCTGGACCATCTCTGACACCTCCCTCCCCTTCCTGGACCTCTCCATCTCCATTAATGACGACCGACATGACACTGACATTTTTTACAAACCCACCAACTCCCACTGCTATCTGGATTACACCTCTTCCCACCCTACCTCTTGCAAAAATGCCATCCCATATTCCCAATTCCTCCACCTCCGCCGTATCTGCTCCCAGGAGGACCAGTTCCACCACAGAACACACCTGATGGCCTCCTTCTTTAGAGACCGTAATTTCCCTTCCCACGTGGTTAAAGATGCCCTCCAACGCATCTCGTCCACATCCTGCACCTCCACCCTCAGACCCCACCCCACCCCCAACCGTAACAAGGACAGAATGCCCCTGGTACTCACCTTTCACCCAACAAACCTTTGCATAAACCAAATCATCCGCCGACATTTCTGCTACCTCCAAAAAGACTCCACCACCAGGGATATATTCCCCTCCCCACCCCTTTCCACCTTCCACAAAGACCATCCCCCCTACAACCCACCCTCCCATCCTGGCACCTTCCCCTGCCACCGCAGGAACTGTAAAACCTGCGCCCACACCTCCTCCCTCACCTCTATCCAAGGCCCTAAAGGAGCCTTCCACATTCATCAATATCATTTATTGTACCCGTTGCTGCCGATGCAGTCTCCTCGACATTGGGGAGACTGGGCGCCTCCTAGCAGAGTGCTTTAGGGAACATCTCCGGGACACCCGCACCAATCAACCACACCGCCCCGTGGCCCAACATTTCAACTCCCTCTCCCACTCTGCTGAGGACATGGAGATCCTGGGCCTCTTTCACCACCACCCCCTCACCACCAGACGCCTGGAGGAAGAACGCCTCATCTTCCGCCTCGGAACACTTCAACCCCAGGGCATCAATGTGGACTTCAACAGTTTCCTCATTTCCCCTTCCCCCACCTCACCCTAGTTCCAAACTTCCAGCTCAGCACTGTCCCTATGACTTGTCCGGACTTGTCCTACCTGTCTATCTCCTTTTCCACCTATCCACTCCACCCTCTCCTCCCTGACCTATCACCTTCATCCCCTCCCCCAATCACCCATTGTACTCTGTGCTACTTTCTCCCCACCTCCCACCCTCCTCTAGCTTATCTCTCCACGCTTCAGGCTCACTGCCTTTATTCCTGATGAAGGGCTTTTGCCTGAAACGTCGATTTCGCTGCTCCTTGGATGCTGCCCGAACTGCTGTGCTCTTCCAGCACCACTGATCCAGAATTTCCTTTATTGGTCAGAGTATGGAGTACAGGAGTTGGGAGGTCATGTTGTGGCTGTACAGGACATTGGTGCCTGAACTGCTGTGCTCTTCCAGCACCACTAATCCAGAATCTGGTTTCTAGCATCTGCAGTCATTGTTTTTACCAGGACATTTGTTAGGCTGCTTTCAGAATACTGTATGTAATTCTAATCTCCCTCAATAGGAAGGGTGTTGTGAAACTTGAAAGGGTTCAGAAACTATTTACAAGGATGTTGCCAGCGTAGGAGGGAGTGAGCTTTAGGGAGAGACAGGATAGGCTATGGCTATTTTCCCTGGAGAATCAAGTTGAGGGGTGACCTCAGGGGTTTATAAGAACATGTATGGCATGGGAAGGGTGAATAGACAAAGTATTTTCCCTGGGGTGGTGGAGCCCAAAACTAGTGGGCATAGATTGAAGGTGGGTGGGGAGGGTGGGGGGTAGACAAGATTTAAAAGGGACCTAAGGGGCAACTTTTTCAATTGCAACGTACAAAAGGCATCTGGATGGGTATCTGAATAGGATGGGTTCAGAGGGATATGGGCCAAATGCTGGCAAATGGGACTAGATTAATTGAGGATATCTAGTCGGCATGGACAAGTTGGACCAAAGAGTCGGTTTCCCTGCTGTACAGTTCTATGACTCTCAATTAGTCAGTGTTTCTCCACATAATTTGCATGTTTCTACTAAACATGGAAATTGATGTCAGATGAGAAAAACGATGATCAGCTATGGTCTTTCACCTGTATCTTGCTCCCATTGTTTGGGCTTGTGAAGAACATTGCTTGGATAGAAGACCACCCCGAAGCACGAGTCATTACTTTCTGAAGGGGATATGCCAAAGAAAGATGGGAGGGGTGGGGGCAGTGCAGGCAAGATCAGCAACGTGCTGAAAGATGATATTTTGTAATGGAATTGTAAAAGGTTTACAGAAGTTATGCTAATGTACCAAGAATTCATGAAACATGAGGACAGGTGGCACAGCCAATGACTTGTACTTGAACTTCTCATCTGCCGGCATACTTAGCTTCATGGACTTGCGAAATTGTTGAATAGTTATTTGCTGTTACTCATTCAAAGTTCTCCCCTTCTACTTGCCTTGTCTGATTTTAATACGATCCTATATTTTATTCAATATTCCCCACATGGATTTGTACCAAATTGATTTAAATGGAGAAATACCAATAATCCTGTTTTTGAAAGTAATCAAGTCAATGTTCCTCCTGGCTTACTTGATGGTTTAATAGTATCATACAGAATGGAAATAGACCCTTCAGTCCACGCTGACCAAGTTTACCAAACTAAACTAAACTAGCCCCATTTACCTGTATTTGGCCCATATCTCTCTAAACCTTTCATATTCATGTACATGCCCAAATATCTCTTAAATGTTGTAACTGTATCTGCATCCACTTCCTCTGATAGTTTTTTCCCCACACAAATCACCCTCTGTGTTGGGAAAAAAAAAAGTGCCACTCAGGTCTTCTTAAAAACTTTCTCCTTTCACCTTAAAATTATGCCCTCTATTTGAATTCCATACCCTAGGGAAAAGACTATTGCTATTCACCTTCTCTATGCCCCTCATGATTTTATAAACCTCTATAAGGTCACCACTCAACCTCCTGTGCTCCAGTGAAAAAAGCCCATATAACTCAAAATTTCCATCCCAGTAGCATCCTTTAAACATTTTCTGCACGCTCTCCAATTTAATAATATCCTTCCTATAGCAGGGCAATCAGAATTGTAAGCAGTAGTCCAAAAGTGGCCTCTCCAACATCCTATACAACCCCAACATGACATTCCAACTCCTGAACATAATTGTCTGAGCAATGAAGGCAAGTGTGCCAAATGCCACTTTTATCAGTGTCTATTTGTGATACAACTTTCAATGAATTATGGACCTGAACTCCCCTGTCTCTCTGTTATACAACACTCCTAGGTCCTTTCCCTTAACTATATAAGTCCTACCCTTCTTTGTTTTACCAAATTGCAACACCTCCCATTTATCCAAATTAAACTCCATCTGCCATTCAGTTTAGATAACCTTCCTCACTGTCTACTACACCACCAATTTGGTGTCATCTGCAAACTTACTAACCCTGCTTCCTATATTCTCATCCAAAGCATTTATTTAAAATATAAAGTTTAACTTGTTTGTCACTTCAAGCTACTCCAGAGTTGATGATTGTTTTTTTAAGGTTATGAAAAAGGCCCCACGTTTGCTATTTTCAATCTTGTGGACCCATTTATTCCTAGACTCTTTAGGTTGGTTGGTGTTTCCAATGTAAAGATTGAACCTGCCCCATAAACCCCTATTAGTAATCGTGCAGCCAAAAAAGATTGACAAAAGGTGGTAACATTATCAGCAAATGAAGATTAGATTAGGTTCCCTACAGTGTGGACACAGCCCTTCGGTCCAACCAGTTCACACTGACCTCCAAAGAGTAACCCACCCAGAAACATTTCCCTCTGACGAATGCACCTAACATTATGAGCAATTTAGCAAGGCCAATTCCCCTGGCCTGCGCATCTTTGGACTGTGGGAAGAATGTGCAAACTCCACACAGACAGTCACCTGAGGCTGGAATCGAACCTTGGACCCTGGTGCTGTGAGGTAGCAGTGCTAACCACTGTGCTGCCCCACCCCTGAGTGAAATGGTAAATGAGAGGCTGATCTTCTTAATCAAGAAAATATGTAGAACTATTTTAGTTCTTTACCCATAGCAATTACTCCTCCCCTTACCACCTGCCATTGTCTATGTTGAAGAGATTTACAAATTAATATTCAATCTATCTTGCCACGTTATGAACACATTTTCCTTGTGAGTCTTGCTACTTCTAGCTCAGAAGTACTGCACCACAAGACCTCACATAGATATTACAATATGGAAATCTGCCATTTAAACTGGTCAGGTTATGTCGGTCTTTATTTTTCTAAACTTGCTCCTCCCTTATTCCAAAATGTCTTGATAAGATCCCTTCAAAAGCTAATAAAGTTATATTTGATTCAATTGTCCTGACCAGTACAATTCCACAATCTCTTAATTTTTCCCTGGAATCCATGTTCTTCTGAACCTCTATCACCCACCGTGCAAAGAAACCAGAAGTGGACACAAACTAACCATGACCTTCTAGAACAACATCAAACAAGCAAAGTATAAAATGCTAGAAATCTGAAAGAAAGACCCAACATCTGGAAATACATCCCTGGTCTCTCAGTGTCTGTGTAGAGAGAGACCTTTCATTAGCACTTGGAAACGTTTAAAAACATAACAGTGGGGATAGGATGAGAAAAAAGTCAAAGGGAAGACATGGATGGATGTGAAAGACAGGAAGGATTAATTGACAAAAAGATTGAAAGCAAATGGCAATGAGCCAAGGAAAGAAACACAAGGTGCTCCTAGGGCAGATGTGGATGCCAGATTAACAGCTGCCATCCAAAAGCAAAAACACAAAAAACAAAGAGTCAAATCAAATGAGGACAGAGATTGTTGTCTCGAATTGTTAAAATTTGAGTCTGGATTGAATTTACCAATTTCAGACCGTAATTTCTGTGCCCATTTTGTTTCCTTTCACAAACATCCATTTGAGGATGTGAATTAAGAGTGGCCTTAGGCCACTCAGCCCTTCAAGCCTGTTCCGTCATCAATATGATCGTGGCTGATCAGATTACTCCACGTTCGGCCTATCCCCCACCCCATTAGTCTTTTGTTCTTTTCATCTTAAGAATCTGTCTACCACTACCATAAAAATGTCCAATGACTCTGTTGCCCCTAACGTTTGTGGTAGATTGTTCCAAACATTCTGGGAAAAAGAAGTCTGTTTTAATGGGTGACCCTTTCTTTCTCCGGTGGTTAGCCATAGATTCTCTCACAAGAAAAGAAAAGTTAGATGTGAAAGGATGTTAAGACCCCCATGTGTTCAATCAAATCACCTCTTATAATTTCCAGCAGCTGTGGCTAATCTGTCCAACCTTTGCACATAAGACAACCCACCTGATCCAGGTATTAGTCTATAAACCTTCACTGACCTGTTTCTGATCCATTTGCATATAAAATGAGTCCAGCTCTGTACGCAATACTCCATATGTGGCTTCACCAATACCTTGTAACACAGATTGTTTTTTTATCTTGTTTTTGCATTTGGACAGCAGCAGCTGTTGATCATTTTGCTATTCACACTTGCTACAGGCATATCTTTTGTTTTCTTGACCAATTACTACTCCCTTTCACTCCACGCAACCAACATTTTTGTTATTTAATCTCTACCAGAACAGATATTGCCTTTGG
This sequence comes from Hemiscyllium ocellatum, assembly GCF_020745735.1. Taxonomy (NCBI): domain Eukaryota; kingdom Metazoa; phylum Chordata; class Chondrichthyes; order Orectolobiformes; family Hemiscylliidae; genus Hemiscyllium; species Hemiscyllium ocellatum. The sequence goes on along the minus strand of NC_083417.1, from coordinate 17,093,971 downwards.
TCTTTCCCCTTCCCCATTTCACTTACTTCAACTGTTTAAAATTGAGAGATTTAGAAATGTGCAGATCTGAAAGTCAAACTTCCTTTCTGTCCCCATGGGCATACCCTCTGAGAATATAATTATTTTAGGTGTATATTGAATTGATATTGCTTAATGCCATTCTCCATTTCTTTCTATATCCAGAGGTGGATACCATAAAGGGAAAGCTGTCCTGTCAAATTTACATTATATTTCTCAAAAATGTATGGGGGAGTTGGCATCTTGATTGAAAAGGCATTTCAAGCATTGCAATTTTAAGTTGATGAAAATTTGCATTTGAGAATCTCTTACTGAGCTGTGAACATCCAACAGCACCTCATGATTCCTCAAGTTGGTTTAACAAAACAAAATTTCACTCTCAAGTGACTGATTACCTGTTCTGCAGCCACACGATGTTTTGAGGCTTCTGAAATCAGGTTTCACCTGTGTTCCTTTTCTTTAAAAACCCAAAGCTTTTTCATCTACACTCACAAAGACAATTTGTATTTATTTATATTGTATGAGAGGAAAATGCTGATTGGTCATCAAGTGGTCTCTGACTTATAGAGGCGTTTGGTCAGACAGCATCCAAGGAGCAGGAGAATTGATATTTCAGGCATGAGCCCTTCTTCAGGAATGAGGAAGGGCTGAAGAAGTTCCTGAAGAAGGGCTCATGCCCGAAACGTCAATTCTCCTGCTCCTTGGATGCTGCCTGACCTGCTGCGCTTTTCCAGCAACACATTTTCAGCTCCGATCTCCAGTATTTGCAGTCCTCACTTTCTCCTAGTTAACTGTCCGGGCTTGTTTAAATTTTAAACCATTCCTGATGAAGGGTTTATGCCCGAAACATCGAACCTCCTGCTCCTCGGATGCTGCCTGACCTGCTGTGCTTTTGCACCTCCACACTTTTTGACTCTGATTTCCAGCATCTGCTGTCCTCACTTGCTCCTAAATTTTAAACCAGGTAAGTTGACTCTGATTAGGCAGGCGATTGCTTGAGAAATGAATCAGGAAATAGCTGCCGGTTTTGTTGAGTTGCAGCAGGCACAATGAATCTACATGTTTTTTTCTATCTGCAAAGATCAGGCCTTATATTTTAGTGTAAGTAGCTTACAGTACATATAGGCATGCCACATTACAAGCCCCATTGATCATTATAAATAGGTTATCAGTTTAATTCTTGGCATGGGGCTTAGTGATATTATCACTAGACCATTAATCCAGAGACCTAGGTAATGTCTTAGGGACTGGGGTTCAAACCTTGCTATGGCAGATAGTTGAATTTGAATTCAGGTAAAAGAAAATCTGGGATTAAGAGTCTAATGATGACCATGAAACCGTTGCCAATTGTAAGAAATACCCAACCGATTCATTAGTATCCTTTAGGGATGGAAATCTGCCATCCTTATCCAGTCTGGCCGACATGTGACTCTAGACCCAAAGCAATGTGGTTGACTTTCAACTGCTCTCTGGAAGGAGAAAGTGACGACTGCAAATGCTGGAGATCGGAGTCGAAAAGTGTGGTGTTGTAAAAGCACAGCAGGTCAGGCAGCATCCGAGATGCAGGAGAATCGACGTTTCGGGCATAAGCCCTTCATCAGGAATGGCACCTCTCTCCGGGCAAGTAAGAATGGACATGAAGGTTTTGGGCATAAGTCCTGATGGAGAGTTTATGCTTGAAACATTGACTCTCCTGTTCCTCGGATGCTGCCTGGCCGGCTGTGCTTTTCCAGCACCACACTCTCAACTCTGATCTCCAGCATCTGCAGTACTCCCTTTCTCTGAATAAATATTGGCCTGGCCTGCGATGTTCACATCCCGTGAATGAAAAAAAACACTCGAGGTTACTCAGCAAATGTCCAATTGTGGAATCACATTGGACACTAAATATTGCAAGTGTGGGCTGTTTTGGCATAGACTCTACCTTGCTTGTTGTGCACAACTGAAGAGATATACTGTTTGGTAGGATCTGCTGGTTTTTGGGACCTACATGCCTTGCACCACACTGGCAGTGAAATTCATTTACCATATTACTCATTTTGAGTCATAGACAGAACGTTGTTTGGCCTGATTGCAGCATCCTCCTGGCAGTGAATGCTACAGGTGTTGCTCCTGCATTGTAGCAGTATGAATCAACTAACTTCACATGTTCTTCAACCTTTGACCTTCCTTACTCTTTCAAGAAAATCTGAGGTAGACTGGACATTTTTCATGCTGAAAATGTATTGCTGGAAAAGCGCAGCAGGTCAGGCAGCATCCCATGAGCAGGAGTTTCCTCATTTCCCCTCCCCCCATCTTGTCTCAGTCCCAATCCTCGAACTCAGCACCACCTTCCTAATCTGCAATCTTCTTCCTGACCTCTCCGCCCCCACCTCGACTCCGGCCTATCAGCCTCACCTTAACCTCCTTCCACCTATCGCATTTCCAACACCCTTCCCCCAAGTCCCTCCTCCCTACCTTTTATCTTAGCCTGCTTGACACACTTTCCTCTTTCCTGAAGAAGGGCTCATGCCCGAAATGTCGATTCTCCTGCTCCTTGGATGCTGCCTGACCTGCTGTGCTTTTCCAGCAACACATTTTCAGCTTTGATCTCCAGAAACTGCAGTCCTCACTTTCTCCTGGACATTTTTCATGACTAAAAATGATGACCCTAGGGCCTTTTATGGGTTTGCATGATGATCTGATCAGGGTGCCTATTAAATTTCAATAAAGTGTTGCAGTTAACTGTCAGTCATAGTAAACTTGTGCATTCTCCCTGTCAAGGCTTCTATCAATCAAAGGCTGCTTGTCAACTAATCAGCACAATCTTAAACAGTTTAAATGTAGATTCGTTCTCAATTTGTGAATTGTCCTGATGAATGCAAGTCGGAATACGTTGACAAATTGTGACTTTTTTCAGTAATACTCAGGTTCTATCTTACCAAATGAACATTCCTGTTGACATTCCTTCTGTGTTCCAGAAGCCCCTTCCAAAGCCCTGTAAGCAGGAGGAATATTAAAATGTCAAACTTTCTAGTGTACTGCTTCAAGAGGCAAGGTGTATCCAACCTGCTGCGATCATATTTGTGTAACACTCCATTAGAGTAAAAAATGAGGATGAGATGCTGGAGATCAGAGTCGAAGAGTGACCGACTGTGCTTTTCCAGCATCACACTCTTCAATTCCATTAGAGGAAAATCATATTCTTGGAAAGAAACTATAGGGCAAGTCTTGAGCAGAAAATTTATTTGTTTGAGGTAAGAGTTACAAATAACTGAGCTCTGTTAATGTTATCACAATTATGCAATATTTCCCTGAGCTTTTTCCTGCTCTCCTGCTCTAAAACTACAAAGCTGCGAACAGAAATACTTTTATTATGAGCTTTCATCTCACTGAAGTGGCTGCAGGTCAATTCACATCCAACAACCTGCTCTGAAAGCACTGCACACATTTTGAAAGCTGTGTTAAATTATACCACAGCAGCTAAGACAATCCTCAACATTCTAAAACAGTCAACAACATTCTTTATAAAATTATCAATTTATCTTATCTCCCAAGTTTAGCACATAGATACTTTTTAAAAAGAATCCATAATACTATAAAATCATACGGTATAGGAGTAAAATAAGCCCATTCCGCCCATCGATATGTCTCTCTACCCCATTCTTCTGTCTTTTTCCTGTAGTCCTTGATCCTCTTACTGATCAATAACCTATCTATCTCTGTCTTAAATGCACTTAATGACTTGGTATCCACAGCCCTCTCCGGCAATGAGTTCACTCTGGCTTAAGAAATTCTTCCCCATCTCAGTCTGTTCATTCTGGGGCTATGCCCACAAGTCCTAGCTTCTCTTACTGGTGGAAACATCTTCTCTACATCCACTCTGTCCAAATATCTCACTACTCTGTAAGTTTCAATGAGATAGCACCCCCCTCCCTTCCTTCTAAACTCTATCAAGTACAGTACCAGAGTCCTCAGCCACTCCTTCAACGGCAAGCCCTTTAGTCTTGAAATCATTCTTGCAAACGTCCTCTTCACTCTCTTCATGGCCAGCACATCCTTCCTGAAATAGAGAGCCCAAATCTACTCATAATATTTTAGATCCAGATCCACTTCCTTGCCATAAACTAAATAGTTCTCCCTTGGGCTGTTTTCAAACTGCGTACCAAATTTAATTGAATTCTATGGATTAGTTTTTGAGGTATGTTATTTGCAGTCAAATATTAATGAACAAAAATGTTAGCTATCTGCAATTTCAGCAGCAGAGCTAAAATGCTCAGCCTGTTAACAAACTCAGATGGGAAATGCAACTGATATTCATTTGTTTTGTTCATGTTTAAAAAATGAGACTTCTTCTTTGCTTCAGGTCTGTAACTAATTGACCTACTAACCCAATAGAATGCATAGATGTTGATGTGAAGATCTGACCTAATAATTGACTGGACACCATGCACAATCATCCAGCCTTCACATAATCCTGACTTACAATAACAGCTTGTAATTACATAGCACTTTCAAGGCAATAAAACATCCTAATGCACTGCACAGGTGCATTACAAAGCAAATTTTCACACCAAGCTACATTTGATGGTGTTTGGGTAATGACAGGTTTGTACGAGCAATAGGTTATAGCTACATAGAATGTTCAAAACATATGACATGGAATGAGGTTACTCAACCTATTGTGTTTCTGCTAAAAAATAATTACCAATCTAACTTCACTTTCCAGCACTTGGTTCATATCCTTGTAGGTTACAGCCATTAAAATGCTGGAATGAGAGTTTTGACTCTATCATCCTCCAGGCATTGAATTCCCAAAGCCCACTATGCAATTCTATCAACTTCTGATGACAGGTCATTGTCATGGAACATTGGTTCTGTACCTCTCCCCATCAATGCTGTCAGACGTGCTGGCTATTTCCAGTACAGAGTCCAGCATCCGTAGTATTTTTGCATTTGTCTAAAAGCTAATGTTGTGTTGGCAATAATGTTGTGAAATAAAAAAAAGAAGGCAACCAATAATAGTTCCTTGGGATCACTAGACACAGTGGAGCGGCAGTGCAAAGCAAAGCAATTGCAATTGTTACTCTAGTTGTAACTGGATACAAGAAGAACTAGGCATGTGCATCCAGTGATGATGGAGAGGTGTTGGAGGAGATTGTTTTAGTTAAACGCGTCACTGGCACAGATAATTTGAGCATGGCAGGTGTAATAGTTTACAAAAACACAAGTTGCTGGAAAAATTCAGCATGTCTGGCAGCATCCGTGAAGACAAATCAAAGTTAACGGTTCGGTTCAGGTGACCCTTCCTCGGAACTGGAAAGACAACTCTGATTTCTCTTCACAGATGTTGCCAGGCCTGCTGAGCTTTTGCAGCAACTTCTGTTTTTGTTTAGGATTTACAGCATCTGCAATTCTTCCGGTTTTTAAGAGTTATAGTATACCTTTGTCACACACAGGATGTCGCTACGACTTTGATAAGAGTCATTTTGGTATTGTGGCAGCAGCAGAAATTCAAACAGTGAGTCCCCAAGAGAGAGGGATTGACTAAGATTTGGGAATTAAGGAAACTTTTGAGAATTTCAGAGTGCTCAAAAAAGTTGAAAAAAATGAGGTAATTTGCAAGGACTGTGATGTCAAGGGTTGCTTTCTTTTGAAGGGAGATGTTGATGATAGATTGAGATGTTGATAAGAAAGGTATGTTGTTATTATCAGTTAATATGGGGACCAGGAAAGAAAATGGGTAGTCAACATTTTAGCGGAAATAGACTCAGGGAAAAGGAGGCGGGGCTCATAAACAAGTTGAGTTTGGTGAGGACACAAGGAGTAATCCAAAGACAGGAATGAAGCTCCAATACAAATTTCTTATTTTATTCTAACACAAAGTAATTGCTTTTGGCATCTTTTCCATATGTTATGTTTACTGATCTGGTAAATGTTAAAATATGCAGTAATCCAAGAGAAAAATAATAAAAATGATCATCTTTCACAGCTCCACTGTCAGCACTGGAAGAGAGTTGGTGATTTAAAGTGCCTTTCTTTATCAGCAACAGCCTTTCACTTTGATTTTGGAGACAGATTTGATCATTAAATCTTAACTTGTATTTTGTAGTATTTCCCATCCCTGCTTTATTTTGATGTGTCCTCTAAAAGTTCTGAAGTAAGGTACACCATTATCACAGTGACTCATCTTTCATCTTATCACATACCGTTCATTCTGCTGTGTTATTTATAAATGTTCTGATTTTAGTTTATAATTGCAGCCAAGTCTATATGTTCACTTCTTTGTCTAATACCTGGCTCATGCAGGATCGTCAGTGCAAATGAAGCTCTATTTCAAACTGATCCATCATTTCACCATTAGGAATTGTACACATCTGTTTTAATTGACAATTAAAGTTTTATCAACTTTTAAGGACCAAAGACTGATTCAATTGGAATGTCAATGGTTTGGGATTTCCCTGTGGACATAAGTATCATTGCATATTCCTTCTCTTTCTCTTAATTACCATAAGTTTCGATGGGTGAAAATGAACATTAAAGTGGGAAGCCCCCAACTCTCTTTGAAAATGTGAGATTTTCTGGACTTTTTCACAAACAGAAACAATTCCAGTCTTCTGCCAGACAGAGGGAGTAACTTAATCTAAGGACGCATTTTATGTCCATTTTCAACAGGCCTTTTCCATATTTGTTAGCCTAGCAATTTGAATAATTGTTAGCTAAAGCCAACCCATAAAGTGCTGGAGAAATTCAGCAGGTCTGGCAGCATCTTTGTGGAGAGAAACAGAGATAGCATTTCGAGTCCAATATGAATATTCTTCAGAACTGGAGACCTCTTCTTCCGTACTTCAGAACTAAAGACCTTTTGTTCTCAGTAATTGAAACTTAATGATTTCAAAGAAAACTACCAATAAAACCAACCATGTCACATGGAATAAATCATTTTCTGGTGGTCATCCAGACATCTGGGTTAATGTTAGATTCTGGCTATACTGGAGTTCTTCCAACATTTTCCAATTTTGATCTTGGAAAGATTGACCAATCATCTCATGAAAGAACAAAGAAAAATTGATTTATTTTAATTTCTTTAACTGTTCAGAAACTTATGTTTTGTTTTTGAAAACAGTGCATATAGCAACTCTGTATTTCAAAGTATTCTTTTTAACATACAGGAGAATGCTAACATAACTTTGTTTTTGGCTTTCAGATGAAACATACAACTAAAACATGATCTATCTATTCAAGTGGATGTAAGAGATTCTAGGGTAATCTATTTGAAAATTAGTTGGAGAATTATCCCTGGTGTTCTGATCAATGTTTATCCCTCAATCAACATCTCAGAAATGGATAATCTGGTCATTATTGCATCTTGGTTTGTGGGAGCGCTCGGTCCACAAACTGGCTGCTGTGTTCCCGACATTACAGCCATAAATAAATACATGCCAGAAAGCATTTCATTGGCTGTGAAACATTTTGTCACAACTTGAAATCATGAAAAGCATTCGATAAGTGTGGGAAGATGAGACATAGTGGTAATGTCAATAGACTCTTAAAGACTAATATTGAAATCATGGGTTCAAAATCCCATCATGGCATCTGATGGGATTTAAATTCACTTAATATAATTTGGAACTTAACTCTAATTTCGGTAATGGTGCCATGAATTGTAATTTTAAAAATAATCTGGTTCATTAACATCTTCTCAGGAGGAGATCTGTTATCCTTACCAATTATGGCGTACATGTGACTCCAAACCAACTGTAATGTGGCTGACTCTTAATTATCACTCAGTTCAAAGACAATTAGGGATGAATCACAAAAAGCTGTCTTTCCAGTGACTCTCACATTCCATTCAAGAATGAAGAAAAATCCAATTATATATTTTCAATTCCTTAAATTTTCAGAAACTTACCTTTCTTCTCAAATTGTATTAAGAACTGACCTTCCAAAACTTCATGCTGAACATTTGAGCAAAGCTAATCACATGTTTACACATGTTAACCAAATGTCCACAACCCAAGATAACTGAGGTTTTAGGAGCAGCAGTGATTGTCACCATGCATAGTTTACCAATAGTTTCATCCTCAGTTAGAACCCAGTAACCTGGGAGTATTCTGAACAGCTGTTCAACAGTGAATATTTCGACCATGTATGGCAATTATAAGGATGGTGCAGCTCCTCTGGAAGAGAATCTTGACTGAAATGCATAAAACTTTGGAGATTATATTGTGATCTGTATTTTCTGCTTGCCTTGCCTTTACATGCTAATTAAATTTCTGCTCAAGCTAGCAACCTGGATTCAGTCAACTCTGCGAACAAGTACACTCCACAGGGATTAGGAAGAATCATGAGAACATAAGGACGAGGAGCAGGAGTAGGCCATCTGGCCCATCGAGCCTGTTCTGTCATTCAATAAGATCAAGGCTGATCTTTTTGTGGACTCAGCTCCATTTAGCCCCCCGCTCACCATAGCCCTTAATTCCTTTGCTGTTCAAAAATCTATCTATCTTTGCCTTAAAAACATTCAACAATGTAACCTCAGCTGCTTCACTGGACAAGGAATTCCACAGATTCACAAATCTTTGGGTGAAGAAGTTCCTTCTCAACTCAGCCCGAAATCTGCCCCCCTCCTAGTTCTAAGTTGCACCTGTCAGTGGGTGCTGGCTTCCTCCTATTTTATTTATTCCCTTCATAAGTTTATATGTTTTATAAGACCCCTCCTCATTCTTCTAAATTTCAATGCGTTTAGTCCCAGTCTACTTACTCTCCTCATAAACCAGCCCTCTCAATTCTGGAACCAGCCCAGTGAACCTCCTCTGCACGCCCTCCAGTGCCAGTATAAGGAGACCAAAACTACACAGTACTGCAGGCTTGGCCTCACCAGTACCCTATACAATTTGTGTGTGCTTTATATAACTACATTGTAACATGATATATAGTAAATCTATTGTTCATCAAGTAATTTTAGACTTGTAGTTTCCATTGACACCGTTGGTAATTGTTTTCTCGCCATGTTTGTGTTTGACTTAGTGATAGTTTTCCAAGAATTAGTTTTATTAATCCAGATGAGCCATTAAATCTCTGCCTGCTCAGGTGGGTGTAAAACATCCCATGACACTGTATCAAAAAACAGTAGGGAACTTATACCTGGTTTCCATGATAATATTTATGCTTGAATCAACATCACAAAAAAAAGATTAACTGGTCATTTGCACATTGTGTGGGCTTGCTGTACTCACATTATTTACCTCATTCACAAATCACAATAGTTACTGCACTTAAAAAGTACCTCACTGACTATAAAACATTTTGCAATATCACAAAAGGAAGTCTTTATTTTCCCTTTATTTTTCTATTGTGAACGCTAAGTTGACAGAGTGAACATGATCATGTTTTTCACACAGCAATTCCAATGTTTCTAAAGGGAGGTGCATTGGTTAGAAGGAACAGTGACCCTGAACAGTGACCTCGAGGAAATCAAGAGGACGTCAAAGGGAAAATTAATAGTAGAAATAAATTGAAACCCAGAAGTACGGCTTTGAAATGAATTGAACATTCATCCTTCATTTTAAAGTTTTAAGTTTATATTTTCTACCCAATTTGATATCTTTCTTTATTGTTGATGCCTTTAGCTTTTTTCCATGAATGCATAACCTGATTGTTTGCAACAGTAACATTGAAATAGGTTAAAGAGGGAATCTGACCTTCTGATGTGATCAGGTTGAGTTTACTTTTAATACATGAAGGGTATTTTCCATAAGACCATCGATGTGGGAGCAGAAGTAGACCATTCAGACAATCAAGCCCGCTCCACCATTCAATAAAATCATAGCTAATGTTATAATTTTCAACTCCATTTCCCTGCCTTTTTCCCATAACCCTTGATTCCCTTATAGATTAAAAAAATGTCTATCTCAGCCTTAAATATACTGAATGACCCAGCCTCAACAGACCTCTGAAATAAAGAATTCAACAGATTCACAACCCTTTGATAGAAGAAATTCCTCAAATCTGTTTTGGATTTGCAACTCCTTATTCTGAGATTATGCCTCTGCGTAACCTCACATTTTGCCACATTGTATTCCGTCTGCAAGTTTCTGTCCAATCATTTAACCTGTCTCTATCTCTCTACAGACTCCTTTTCTCATTCACACCACTTGCTTTCCCACCTACGTTTGTGCCATTTGCAATCCTGGCAAGTACACTCACTTTCCTCATCCAAGTCATGAATATGTATTGTCAATAACTGTGACACAAGCATGTAGCATTCCACTCATTACAGGTTGCTATCGTAAAGATCATGAGCACGGTGGCTCAGTGATTAGCACTGCTACCCAATAGCACCAGGGACCTGAGTTCGATTCCAGCCTCAGGCGACTGTGTGAAGTTTGGATGTTCTCCCCTGTGTCTGAATGGGGTTCCTCAGGTGGCTCCAGTTTCCTCCTCCTACAGAGGAATGTAGGGATGGAGTTGGGGTTTGGATTGGATGGTCTTTGGAGGGTTTGTATGGATTTGTTGGACCAAAAAGCCTGTTTCCACGCTGTCGGTGTTCTATTAAAACAAATCCCAACACTCAGCCTTCATATTAGTTAGTCAATCCTCTATCCTTGCTATTATACTACCTCCAACACAATGGGCATGCCTTATTATGGAGCTTAATCTGTGGTGCTTTATCAAATGCTTTCTGAAAATCCAATTATACACATTCACTGTTTATCTCCATCTATTCTGCTTATTGTCTCCTCAAGAATTCGAGCAAATTTGTCAGACATGATTTCCTCTTCACGAAGCAATGCTGATTCTGCTTGATAATATTAAGTATTTCTAAGTCCTCTGCTATTACATCCTTTATAACAGACTAGCATTTTCCCAATATCAGACATTAGCCTAACTGACTAATTGCCTGTTTTTTTTTATCCCGTTCCCTTTTTAAGTAAAAGTGTTACATTTCTATGTAGCTACTTCCTTTAATATCCTAGAATGCATCACATCAAGTCCGGAAGACTTATCGGTCATTAGCCCTATTAATTTCCTTAGCACCTTTTCTCTAGATACAGTTTTTTGTATTTATTTCCTCTCCTGGGAAGCTAGGGCAATGATTGCTGAGCCTCTTGCTGAGATATTTGAGTCATCGACAGCCATAGGTGAGGTGCCAGAAGACTGGAGATTGGTTAATGTGGTGCCACTATTTAAAAAAAGTGATAAGGAAAGACCAGGGAAGTATAGACTGGTGAGCCTGACATCGGTAGTGGGCAAGTTGTTGGAGGGAATCCTGAAGAATAGGATTTACATGTATTTGGAAAGGCAAGGACTGATTAGGGATAGTCAACATGGCTTTGAACATGAGAAATCATGACTCATGAACTTGATTGAGTTTTTTGAAGATGTACCAAAGAGGATTGATGAGGGCAGAGCAGTGGATGTGATCTGTATGGACGTCAGTAAGGCATTCAACAAGGTTCCTCATGGGAGACCGGTTAGCAAGGTTAGATCGCATAAATCCAGGGAGAACTAGCTACTTGTATACAGACATGGCTCAAAGGTAGGAGACAGAGGGTGGTGGTAGAAGTTTGCTTTTCAGACTGGAGGCCTGTGACCAGTGGAGCGCCAAAGGATCGGTGCTGGGTCGACAACTTTTCGTCATTTATGTAAATGATTTGGATGTCAGCCTAAGATGTATAGTTAGTAAGTTTGCAGATGACACCAAAATTGGAAGTGTAGTGCACAGCAAAGAAGGTTACCTCAGAGTACAACGGGATCTTGATCAGATGGGCCAATGGGCTGAGAAGTGGCAGATGGAGTTTAATTTAGTTAAGTGTGAGATGCTGCATTTTGGAAAAGCAAATCAGAGCAGGACTTATACATATAATGGTAATTTCCTGGGCAGTATTACTGAACAAAGAGAGTACAAGTTCATAGTTTCATACATGAAAGTGGAGTTGCAGGTATATAGGATAGTGAAGAAGGCATTTGATATGCTTTCCTTTATTGGTCAGAGCATTGAGTATTGGAGTTGGGAAGTCATGTTGCACCAGTACAGGACATTGGTTAGGCCACTTTTGGAATATTGTATACAATTCTGGTCTCCTTCCTATCGGAAGGATGTTGTGAAACTTGAAAGGGTTCAGAAAAGATTTACAAGGATGTTGCCAGGGTTGGAGGATTTGAGCTATAGGGAGAGGTTGAACACGCTGGGGCTGTTTTCCCTGGGGCATCAGAAGCGACCTTTTAGACATTTATAAAATCATGAGGGGCATGGATAGAGTAAATAGACGAAGTCTTTTCCTTGAGGTGGGGGAGTTCAGAACTAGAGGGCATAGGTTTCAGGTGAGGGGGGAATGATTTAAAAGAGACCTAAGGAGCAACGTTTTCACACAGAGGGTGGTACGTGTATGGAATGAGCTGCCAAAGGAAGTGGTGGAGGCTGGTACAATAACAGCATTTAAAAGGCATCTGGATGGGTGTATGAATAGGAAGGATTTAGAGGGATATGGGCCACATGCTGGCAGATGGGACTGATTACGCTAGGATATCTGATCGGCATGGTCAAGTTGGACCGAAGGCTCTGTTTCCGTGCTGTACATCTCTATGACTCTGTGAGTGAAGATGACAAAACTTTGGTTTATTTTTAAGAAAATGAACACAGATGAAACCTTATTTCAGAAGCCTCCAAACATCTTGTGGCTGAAGTACAGTAATCAGTTGTGAAACCAACTTGAGGAATCATGAGGTGCTGTTGGATGTTCACAGCTCAGTAACAGATTCGCAAATGCAAATTTTTATCAACTTAAAATTGCAATGCTTGAAATGCCTTTTCAATCAAGATGCAAACTCCCCCACATGTTTTTCAGAAATATTATTGCATATAAATCTGACAGGGCAGCATTTCCTTTATGGTATCCACCTCTGGATATCGAAAGAAACAGAGAATGGCATTAAGCAAGATAAATTCAATATACACCTAAAACAAGCACTTCAAAGGCAGCTGGATGGGTGTATGAATGATGTGGGCCAGGTTAGGCTTGGATATCTAGTTGGCATGGACAGGTTGGACTGAGGGGTCTGTTTCCGTGCTGTACATCTCTATGACTCGATGGCTGTGACTCCTTAGCCAATGATTATTTAGTAATTCTAAAATGCTATTAACATCTTCTGCAGCGAAGATTGATGCAAAGTTTATATTCAACTCCTCTGCTAGTTCTTCTGTACCCATTATTATTTCCCCAGCCTCATTCACCAAGAGTTCAGTTTAGTTCATCTCTTCCTTTTTATTTCTTTGGGGGAGTTTGGTCAGTTTAGTTGACTGGATGGCTTAATTGCAATGCAGAGTAACACAGTACCACATTGACTGAAGTTACCATGAAGACACTCATTCTCAATCTCTCCCCTTGCCTGAGACATGATGACCCTCAGGTAAAATCATCACCCGTTGTCTCTCTCTAAAGAGAGAACAGCCCTGTGGGCTAATAAGACTCTGGCGACTTTACCTTTCATTTATTTAAATAAACTCTTGCTGTTTGCCTTGATATTGCTTGCAAACATGCCCTCAACATTTAGAGTCACAAAATTATAAAGATGTACAGCACGGAAACAGACCTTTCGGTCCAACTCTTCCATGCCGACCAGATATCCTAACCTAATCTGGTCCAATTTGCCAGCACTTAGCCCATATCCCTCCAAACCCGTTTTATGCGTATACCCATCCAGACGCCTTTTAAATGTTGCAATTGTACCAGCTTACACTGCTTCCTCTGGCAACTCATTCTATACACACCACCACCCTCTGTGTGAAAAAGTTGTCCCTTAGGTCTCTTTTAGGTCTTTCCCCTCTCACCCTGAACCTATGCCCTCGAGTTCTGGACTCCCCCACCCCAGGGAAAAGACTTTGCCTATTTACCCTATCAATGCCCCTTATGATTTTATAAATGTCTATAAGGTCGCCCCTTAGCCTCCAACGCTCCAGGGAAAACAATCCCAGCCTATTCAGCCTCTCCCTATAGCTCAAATCCTCCAACCCTGGCAACATCCTTGAAAATCTTTTCTGAACCCTTTCAAGTTTCACAACATCCTTCTGATAGGAAGGAGACCAGAACTGCACACAATATTCCAAAAGTGGCCTAGCCAACATCCTGTACAGCTGCAACATAACCTCCCAACTCCTGTACTCAACATACTGCCAATAAAGGAAAGCATACCAATTGCCTTCATCACTATCCTATCTACTTGCAACTCTACTTTCAAGGAGCTATGAACCTGCACTCCAAGGTCTCTTTGTTCAGCAACACTCCCCAGAAAATTGCCATTAAGTGTGTAAATCCTGCTCTGATTTGCTTTTCCAAGATGTAGCACCTCAGATTTATCTAAATTAAGCTCCATCTGCCACTCCTCATTTACCTTTTCGCTTTTTTATTATTTTGATCAATTTGAATACAGTAATAGAATCTCTACAGTGTGGAAACAGGCCTTTTGACCACCAACCATCCAAAGAGTGTCCCACTCAGGCCCACCCCATCTACCCTATCCCTGTAACCCTACATTTCCCATGGCTAACCCACCTAACCTAGGCTCCTCGGATGCTGCCTGAACTCTGTGCTTTTCCAGCACCACTCTAATCCATAACCCACCTAACCTGCACATCCCTGGACACTATGGGCAATTTAGCGTGGCCAACCCACCTAACCTGCACATCCTTGGACAATTACAAATATAAGGATTGACAAGGTAAGTAACCCCAAGGGGGGCACTAAAATGATTGCCTTCCTACATGTTTCTTTAGACACTAAATGCTGGATGCTGGAATCCAAAGTAGACAGGCAGGAGGCTGGAAAGACACAGCCTCCGAAACATTGACTTCTCCACCTCCTGATGCTGTCTGGCTTGCTGTGTTTTTCCAGCCTCCTGCTTGTTTACCTGCATACCTCTTTCAGTGTTGTAATTGATGCAAGCCGCCTGGTTCCTTGCAAGGAGTATTTCTGTGCATTACTCCAAGTGACAAATGTCAGCGCTGATGGAGAGAATGGCCCTCATTGGGCAGTCTAAAGTGATCAGCGTATCTGTTGTTTTTGGTGTAACCTGTCTCATGACACACCCAGAGACCTCCTTCAGCGTCTTACGTCAGCCTCACTCTGCTGTCATTTTTTTTACAAAAGTGTAGGCTGTTTCCTTTTATTCCACGCCAACAATCCATAGAACAAGGTAATTGTATTGTCATGTGGAGTGTCCATCCACTCAAATAACCATTTATTTTGTCAAGGTTTTGTTGCTGTTGGAAGTGCTCCCTACACAGAAGAAAACTGTTGTTAAAAGTACTTCATTGAGCTAAGAAATCGCTGTCTCCATGCAATTTATTTCTTTCAATGGAGATGTTCTGCCCTTCCCCCATGGGTTAACACTGTCACCGTTTCATATTGCATCGAAGGAAGGGGATCACACAGGATCTCGTCTCAGAAAACCTTAGCGTGCAATCTGTTTCGATTTCCAATTTTTTTTAAAAAATTGCATTCCCACAATAAGGAGCCCAGTCTGCAGAAATGCACCTGAATCCAGGTGAACACCTCCCCATCCTGACAATCCAAGTTCACCTACTCCTCCAAAAAAAATAGCTTCTTACGATGTGAGTTGTCAATGTAAATTGACACTCCCTTCCTCCATCCCTCCCTCCCTCCCTCCTTCCTGACGATCTGAGTAAATATTACCTGGAACTGCATGGTAACGCACGGCAAATCATTCAGGGCTCGCCATCACTTCGCGTGTTCTGGCAGATCGTGAGCTCAATTCTTGAAACAACGGCGGCTGTTTCTTTGTGTGTGTGTGTATATATATATATGCAGTTTTGTTGGGAAAGGTGGGGGGGAGGGGGGTTGTCTGTGGGAAGGGGTGAACGGAGAGTGAGGCGAATTTAACGATAACAAGCGAACCGCCTGCTTGGATGCGACAGGAGGAATTGGCTTGCAGGAAGAATGGGGAAAGGTGGTGAGAGCGTGCGGAGGACGTGGGCGATTGCACGGTACAGTACACCCATTGTTTCTACCCTCAACCCCCTCAACAGCGCGACTGGAGGCGACAGTGCCAAGCGCCCAGCACCCAGACTGCCACTCAGTCCCCCCCCCCCCCCCCCCACCTGTGACCGCCACTCACCACTCTCTGCATTAACAGCGTTCACTTTTAAAATTCCTCTGTTGTACGGTGTTACTTTCAACTTACAGGAGAGTTCATGCCTTTCAATATAATACCTTCACTGAAATGTGCTCCTACAAGTGTTTGACATTGGTAACTGAGAAAGAGTTAACCCCACTTTTCTCCCAGGTCCTAGAAAGAGCCCGCAAGTTTGGTTATGTAAGCACAATTTTAGAGCTTTTAATTCCTCGCGTGCTTATTCAAATACGTGCATTTAAATTATTGTTGTGGCGAGCAATTTTTTTAAGCTTCCTTCAGCCGAGTGCCTTTCTTAGTCTGTTCCTATGGAAGGGGAGGTGAGAACTCACACACCAGAAAAAACCTTCACGGCTAGAGGACAGCCTTTGTAGCTGTTGGAAAGCTTTCTTCAAGAACTCAGGGTCACAGTCTAAGAATGACGGGCAAACCATTCAGGGCTGAGATGAGAAAGAATTTCTACCCTCAGAGAGTTGTGAAGCTGTCCAATTCTCTGCCATACTGAATGGTGGTGCAGGTTTGAAAGGCCCATTGGGCTACTTCTAAACCTGACTTCTATGTTTTAACTCATTTTCCAACATTCAGAAAGGCACGGACTACTGGAAATCACTGGGGCGAGAGGCAACTCCCATTCGGGGCTGTGTCCTTTAAAACTGACTATAGTTAAAGGTTTTAGTGTCATCCTCCATCACTCATCAGGTGAACTGGAAGTAAACACATTGTAAATACAAAGTGAGAGCATATCTAAAATGTTAGAAGGCCAACACAAAGAATACACCCTGCTGCAGATTCAGGATGTCAGGCAAGAAGCATCGGTATGCGTAGTAACCTCTTGAGTCTCAAGTTCATTTGTGCTTGTAGTCCATTCGACCCTTCGAACCTGCACCCCCATTCAGTATGATCATACAAATTCAAAATCCCACACCCGCTCTCTGACCATTCCCCTTGAGCCACATCCAGCTCCCTCTTGAATGTCTATAACTGAACTGGCCCCAAACAGCTTCTTGTGGTAGAGAGTTGTTCCTTTTTTTGTGGCTTTAGACCAAGCCCCTCTTCCAGGAGGGGCCCCAGGTAGAAGCTAGTCTGTCTTACACAGCACCAGTAAACCTCCTTCTGCCTCTCCTAAACTCGAACTATGTTATGAACCATAACGACTTGCATTATTCAAATGGCTTTAAGCACTCCCAAGGTGTGTTGTGTAACAGAATTTCTTGCTAAGACCTAGAAACATATATTAGGACAGATTTGGTCAAAAAGATAAGTTATAATGCGTGATTGAAAGGGGGATAGAGAGGGCCGAGGTTTGAGGAAAGACTTCCTTCCAGAGATTGGGGTCTAGGCAGCAGAAGGCATGGCAGCCAATTCATTTCAAAACCTCAAAGGATTGTGGGGCTGGGAAAGGTTACAGGAATAATGAAGGGCGTAAAAAATAGGATCAGTTGTAGGCCATTTGGACTGTCCAACCTGTTCACCAGTCAATAACGTAATGGTTGATTGATCATGAATTATAATTTTTGTTCATTCATGGGAATGGCCAGCATTTACTGTCATCTCTAACTGGCCAGAGAGTGGTTAAGAGTCAGTCATATCACTGTGGAGTCTGCAGTCAAGTGTAGGCCAGACTGTGTAAGAATGGCAGATTTCCTTCCCTAAAGGACAGTGTTGTACTCCACTTCTGCTGCTGGACTCTTGTAGATTCAAAATCTGTCTAACTCAGCCTTAAATCTTGACGGGTTTAATAGCAAAGATGATGGTTTTAAAATGGAGATATTTTTAACCTGAGGCCCAAGCAGATGAGTGAGGACAGGGTTGATAGCTGAAGTGGACTCAGCCTGACTTAGGAGAAAGATAAATATTTTTCAATGGGTTTAATTTGACACAGTGTGGGAGGCCAACAAGGACATAATGACAAACAAAAAACAAAATTGCTGGAAAAGTTCAGCAGGTCTGGCAGCGTCTGTGAAAGAGAACTCAGAGTTAGTGTTTCAGGTCTGGTGACCCTTCCTTAAACTAGGGCATAATGACAATTTGCATTTAAATAAAGGTTTTTACATTTCGTCCTGAGGTGCTTTACAGGTGGAAGAGGGTATTGAACAGGAAATAACAAAGAGGTTCAGGGAAATGATGGGAAACACAGTTCCCAGATGTAAATCTGCAGAAGATGTTTGAAAGTAGGGAAGGAAGTAAAAATGGACAGATTTGGAAGAGGATTTGAGACATACTGGAAGAAGGTTATGTAATTAATGGCCGAGGATCAAGGGAGGTGTTAATGTGACATACACCCTGGGTGATGTCCACTAGCTGCCAAGATGAATGGATTGATGCTGTCATCAATGTGA
Organism: Hemiscyllium ocellatum; assembly: GCF_020745735.1. Classification (NCBI taxonomy): domain Eukaryota; kingdom Metazoa; phylum Chordata; class Chondrichthyes; order Orectolobiformes; family Hemiscylliidae; genus Hemiscyllium; species Hemiscyllium ocellatum. The sequence continues at coordinate 17,075,483 of NC_083417.1, read as the reverse complement.
TCAGCACTAAAGGTTATTTTCCAAATTAATCACTTATGCTTCAGTTATGATTTGTTGGTCAAAAATGTGTTGAGCTATAAATCATCATTAACAGTGAAAACTCTCTGGTTTAGCACACTGTTCTTCAGCCTCGGGATCCAAGATTCAAATGGGACAGAACAGATGAGATGAAAACTCTCATGTAAATGTTTAAGTGAACTGACTCACTTCCTAATTGCTATGGCGCCACGTCATAAAACAAACCATAACTCAGCACCTAACTGACGACCATATTCATGCCTTGTTTAGAAACAAACGAAGAGACGGATTCCTGGTGTTTTTGATATATATTTCACCCAAAATCTCCCAGCAGTTTTGTCTTTTGCTGACGTATAGTTTTACTGGTGCTAAGTGTCACTCTTAACGTCTAATGCTAACCAATGAGTGTCAGCAAGCTACTTAACTGTGTTTGGTGTTACAATAGACCCTCATCTTGCTCTTGCCCAGCATTCACATGTGCACTTCCTGGAAGCAGTCATTGGATAGACATAAGAATAGGAACATAATAAGCTTTAGCCTAAGGTTATGGTGATAACTATAATATCCTCACATCTATCGGTGTTGTATATGTCACAGGACAATTCCACCAACAGAGAGGAAAAAAAAACACAATTGTTTACAGGACCAAGTACTTTATCCATCTGCAGCTTCTGTCCCTCAGATTCCTCCACATCAAATTTTCATTGTACCTGTAATCTGTCAGGTTATTGTTTGTACTATTCTAAACTGGAGGTGATAAGAGTTTTGCCGTTTTTCCTCCTTAAGATCAAGTGAGACAAATTGGCAGGATGCAAAAGAAAGTACTTCTGAATACATGAGATTACAGCAAATTCAGTTGTGGATTGTGTAAAAGACAGAATCTTTTAACAAAATCCAGCAAAAACAACTGTTGTAAACCATTTTTTTGTACAAAATAGCACCAGAGTCAAAAAACCCCTGCTGTTGATTGTGCTCAGGTTTTGTTTTTCACACGAGATGTCAGAAATGCCTTTAGGTTGCCTGGTCTGGAGATGTCACATGTGGGACAGAAACGTGTTTTGAGTTTAAGGTTAAGGCATATTATTGAGAGTAAAAGCATCTTTTATAATGCTTGAAAGAAAATTGGACATTTTCATCACATCTGGCTTTCTTCAGACTCAAATGTTGTGAAGAGTATGTGTCTTGGAAACTGGGCTGGGTGGAACTGTGAATCATTGTTACAGTGTACCTGAAACTTCAGATTTATCAAAAATTGGAACTTGCTCCATTACCATCAATCACTCTGATAAGCACAAAAAACAAGCTCCAACCTAGAAACTTGGAAGAGTTTGCACAATTGTGTGTGTGTCAGTGTGTGTGTGTGTGTTGTCTGTGTGCGTGTATGTGGTAATCTCATTCTGGCAGCTACCATGTGGGTCTAGCTGACCAGAATACTCTCCCGTAGGTGTACCAGAAGTATTTGCAGATTGATAATCAACTTGTTTAGCTACATTATCATTCACTTCCTGTAGATATGAAGTTCCAAGGTGGGATTTGAACAGCTTCTGGCCTGGGGATACTGCACTTCTGGCCGATTGCTGAATTACTCACCATATTGGAACTTGCATTTACATAACACTTTTCTCAACAATTAGGCACTTGTAAGTATATTACAGCCAATGAAGTTCTTATGTTTTTGTTAAGTGTCATCACTGTTTTAATTTAGGAAGTGCAATAGCTAGTATGTACACACCAAGCTCCAACAAACAGTGTGATAAGGACCAAATAATTTGTTTTTGTGGTGTTGATGGAGGAGTAGATATAAGCCAGGCCACTGGATATAACTCCCCTCTGCTTCTTTGAAAAGTGCCATTGGATCATTGCATTAGACTGAAAGGCAAACAAGTTGAACATTTCATCCAAAAGGTGGTTCTTCCAACAGTGCAGCACTCTCTAGTGCTTTGTGCTCTAGTCCTGAAGTGGCATTTGAACCTTGTGATTTGGTATTGAGAGTGCTACAAAATGAACCGTGGCTAATTCTAAACTATCACCCCAAAGTCATTTTAATATTTTATGTATGTATAATGTGAAGCTCAAATCACCATGGAGATGTAGTTAAGATTAGCCAATAATTAAAGCAACTGGAAAAATTAGACACATACTTTTCTAGTTTAGAACTACTTGCACAAGGTTTCAGTATGCCTTAACACTGCACTGCCTGCATGGTAATCCACAGACATTTAATATCTAGGACTCACATCACATAGCTTCTAACTCCTGATTTGTATAATTACCTTCATTGATTCTAGTATCCTTTCAAAGTCCTCTTCAGGTTGTATGAGTAAATGTCCAAACGTCCCCATTTGTGACGTTTCCAGAGACTCTGTCACATGCTTTAACCAGAAAGGGCTAACTTCTACAAGTGATATAAACACATCACTGGCACCTGAGGTGGGTGGGTGTTGGGGGGGGGAGCAGTGTTCAGGGAAAAAAAACAGATCCAAGGTTTTCTATGTATCATCCTTTACTTTGATCAATTCAAATTCATCACTAGTTACTTAGTAATGGCACGATAAGGGAACAAATTGTACACCTGTGCATTTTACCTGGACGCAATGTCTTTCACAAACCCAGCTGATGATGGCATGCGATGATAGATTACCGAATATCTGAACTCTTTAACCAGTCACTGCAAAACCATTTAAAAGATAAGAAATGAGACAAAAAGTTCAAGCAGCATTAACTTCTAAAGTGAAGGTTGTTCAAGCAAATAATTAACTACAAGCAATTTTTAATCATCAAATTAATGATAAACTGTGGTGCTTCTTTCACAGCTAGGTCAGTTTGACACTTAAACCTATACAACGTTTATGAAGTGACTCTAGTCTGCAAATAACAAATCACTTTTCATTTTTAAATATATTAGTTCGTCTATCATGACACTTCATACACAAAGTTAAGGACTACTGTGGTTTTCAGATGAATTGATTTGAGGGCTGGAGAATAATTGCAGGAGGGGTACAAGTCTACTTTCAAGTTATAGATTTGTCCTTATTATAATTTCTGTCCATTACAAATCCCAGCACCTATACAGTCATGATAATGGAAACTGCCTATGTGTGCATGTCATGTTGTAAGTTCAACTTTGTACCAGTTGGTGGCACATTTTCAGAGTGAGGTGGTAATATCAAAGTGGCATATTTTACATAAATTCCCATGGTAAACATAAATACAGGAACAACCAAAGTATTTTACAGGAAGTACACAGAGGTAATTTTTAAGAATAAATATGTTAATTGGCTTATTTGAGAAATAAACTGCTAAGACAGTTCTAAAATTGAATAAAATTAGAAGAAGATGAGGTAAATTAACAATTGATTTGGGTAATATTAGAATTTGGAATTGGAATTTTGAAAGTCTGTACACTGTAGGGGAGACAGAGGGAGGATAGAAGAGTGTAAGCATTTGGTTTTTGGAAAAGAATGAGTTTGAGTGGGAAATTATATGCTGTCTGGATTATGGTGCAGTGAAGACAGAGAGAGCAGGAAGAGCATTTTCCCCGAGCTTTTTGAAGGCATCTTCAGCTGTTTGAGTGTGTCAGTTCCTCTTGACATCCACGGTAAAGAATATCAATAGCAGAAAATGGACTGGAGTGGATCTACTGAAGGCAAGAGGTGGAAGCAATAGGTTGGATTTGCAAGGTACATTAGAGTGTTGTGCTTTTAAACAAATTAATGAAAATAGTTTTAATTGCTTCATTAAACAGCATAGAATAGAGGCCACAGTGGTCTGTTGTAATCCACTGCATTACAATAAGAACATTCTAATGAAATTACTACCACAGAATCACTTCCATATATCCAGTCTTTTCCATTTCGCACTTATGGTGTTGACAAGATAATTATCACAGAATAGCTTCTTGAAACATGAAACTGGTTTTTAATCTGTCAAACGCTCTTTTTTTAAAATTAGAGGCTTGTATGTATGTACACAGGAAGCTGATTTTTTTTTATATTGCTGAAGAACCAGGATTATTTCCACTTGGGGACAGTGTGATGAAAGGTGTCTGGAGATAAAATCTCCTGATTCAATTACTTTAAGCAAATTGGGAATGGGTTCAAAATAGATATCCAAGCTGACTTTCTGAACTTTAATGGAATTCAAAATGCGTTCCTCTTTTCATTTCCCTACTAATAGTTTCCTGTTTTGCACCCAAACCCACCCCAGAGGTATTTGTGGCTGAGGTATTTGTCCCTCCTTTCAGATGGTGCTGAAATATGGAAGACATCAGAAGCGAGTCTGATTTGACCCTTACCACATAGCCAAATACAGTCCCCATTATCAGCAGGTCAGGAGCCAGTGCCCATTTGAGGAGACAATGACAGATTATGGCCTTTGGAGAAAGTGAGGACTGCAGATGCTGGAAATCAAAGTCAAGAGTGTGAAAAGCACAGCAGGTCAGGCAGTATCCGAGGAGCAGGAGAATCCTTGTTTCAGGCATAAGCCCTTCATCAGGAATGAAGCTTGTGGGCCGGGGAGCTGAGAGATAAATGGGAGGTGATGGGTTGGGAAAGGTAACTGAGAATGCAATTGGTAGATGAAGGTGAGGGAAAAGGTGATAGGTCGGAGAGGATGGTGGAGTGTTGAGATGGGAAGGGTGATGGGCAAGTCAGGAAGTTGGAGGCTTGGCACTGGGATAATGTGGGGACAGGGGAAAAGAAAAAAAATCATTGAAATCCACATTGATCCTGTGTGGTTGCAGGGTTCCAAGGCAGAATATGAGGTGTTCTTCCTCCAGGCATCGGGTGGTAAAGGTTTGGCAATGGAGGAGGTCCAGGACATGTGTGGCCTTAGTGGAGTGGAAGAGGAGTTGAAGTGTTCGGCCACGGGATGGTGGGGTTGGTTGGCGTGTGTGTCCCAGAGATATTCTCTGAAGCAATCTACAAGTTGGCGTCCTGTCTCCCAGATGTAGAGGAGACCACATCGGACGCAACGGATACAGCAGATGACATTGGAGGAGATACAGGCAAATTTCTGTAGGATGTGGAAGGATCCTTTGGGTCCCTGGATGGTTGTGAAGGGGAATGGTGTGGGTGCAGGTTTAGCACTTCCTGCGGTGGAAGGGGAAGATGTCGGATGTGGGATGTGGGCTGGTGGGGGTTGTGGATCTGACGAAGGAGTTGCAGAGGGAATGGTCTTTCTGAAATGTTGGTGGGGTGGGGAGAGGAAAATATATCTGGTGGCGGGGTCCGCTTGTAGGTGGTAGAAGTGGCAGAGGATGATGCGGTTTATGAGGAGGTTGGTGGGGTGGAAGGTGAGGTCCAGTGGGTTCTGTCCTTGATGTATTGGGAGGGGTGGCGGTCAAGGGTGGAGGTGCGGGAAGTGGAGGAGATTTCGAGTCTAACTGACCCTTTGTCAAAGCTGGTTTTGACAAAGGGTCAGTTACACTTGAAACATCAGCCCTTTTCTCTCTTTACAGATGCTGCCAGACCTGCTGAGATTTTCCCTCAGATGAATTTTTTTCCTGCCAATTGACAATGGATTCATTGTCATCATTAGACTCCTTATTCCAGACATTTATTGAATTCAGATTCCACTATCTGCCACAGCAGGTTTCAAACCAGGCCCCCAGACTTGACCTGGGTCTCTGGATGAACAGTTTTGCAATAAGACCACCAGGCCATCACCTGGGAAACTGGACCAACCCTTGAAGCTAGAAATCAATATCTCACCAGGCAATAGAGCCACCTCCTCAGCCATCAGGGAGAGGAGCCCAACTTCTTTCCAAAAAAAACCTCCATATTCATGAATCAAAATAGTTTACTTGTGCGGCTACCAATCTATCTCTGCAGTTGTTTAAATGTACAACTTGGTCATGACTTACATCTGTTTAGACTAGTAGGGTTGTAAAATTTACTGCTCAAGTATATTCTTTTCCTTATTAGGTCACTGTATGACTGATATTGAGACTGGAATTATCCAACACAGCACTGCAACTGATTCCCCGTCCCTAGTGTTTTGCTTGAAGGCATTGGATTGGAATCTTTCAATATGGTCATCCGTGTACTTCTGTTTAAACATTCTGCTCAGTTTTAATTCAGCCATGGATTATCACAGGTTAGAACATTGTTTAAAGCCAGCGTGCAATAGAAAGCATTTATCTGGATATACATCAACAATGCTATTCATTTATATTTTTTGCAGCAGTTAGCGCAAAACAAATCGAAGTTACATCGGTTTGCAGTTTAGGAGATTTAGGTGTAAATTCTGGATTAATGTATTCACACCGTGAATGAAAAGCTGTCATTTCAAATCACATTCCCAGGAACCTCAGTGTACAGCAACCAAGGAGTGCTGCATTGCTGGAGGTGCCATCTTTCTAATGAGACCATAAACTAAGGGCCAATTGGCCCTGACAAGGGAACATAGAATCATAGAATCCCTACGGTATGAAACCAGGCCATTCAGCCCAACAAGTCCATACTGACTTACACCCCCAGCTCTATCCCTGTAACCCTGCATCCCATGGCTAAAGAACAAACAACAAAAAAAATTTACAGCCCAAGAACAGGCCCTTCGGCCCTCCAAGCCTATGCTAATCCAAATCCACTGTGTAAACCTACTGCCCAATTCCTAAGGGTCTGTATTTCTCTGCTCCCCACCTACTCATGCATCTGTCCAGACGCACCTTAAATGAATCTAACGTGCCTGTCTCTACTATCTCCGCTGGCAATGCAATCCAGGCACCTACCACCCTCTGTGTGAAGTACTTTTCACGTGTATCCTCCTTAAACTTTCCACCTCTCACCTTGAACGCGTGACCTCTCGTTATTGAATCCCTTACCCTGGGAAAAAGCTTATCTCTATCCACCCTGTCTATACCCTTCATGATTTTGTAGACCTCAGTCAGGTCTCCCCTCAGTCTACCTTTTTCTAATGAAAACAATTCTAACCTATTCAACCTCTCTTCATAGCTAGCATCTTCCATACCAAGCAGCGTCCTCATAAACCTTCTCTGCGCCCTCTCCAAAGCGTCCACACCTTTTGGGTAATGTGGCAGCCAGCACTGTACACAGTAATCTAAATGCAACTGAACCAAAATTTTGCACAGTTTTAACATGACCTGCCAGCTCCTATACTCAATAACCCATCCGATTAAGGCAAGCATACATATGCCTTCTTGACCACTGTATTCACCAGTGCAGCCACCTTCAGGTTACAATGGACCTGAACTCCCAGATCCCTCTTCTCATCAACTTTTCCCAAGGCTCTTCCATTTACAGTATTTTTCACTGTAGAATTAGACCTCCTGAAATGCATCACCCCACATTTGCCCAGATTGAACTCCATCTGCCACTTCTCCACCCAACTCTCCAGTCTATCTATATTCTCCTGTATTCTTTGACAGTCCCCTATGCTTTCTGCTACTCTTCGTGTCATCTGCAAACTTACTGATCAGAGCACCAATGCCCTCTTCCAGATCGTTTATGTATATCACAAATGACAGTGGCCCCAGCACTGATCCCTGTGGAACACTTTCTCCATTTCAAGAAACTCCCTTCAACTTCTACTCTCTGTCTCCTGTTGCTCAACCAGTTCTTTATCCACCTAGCTAGAAGACCCTGCACACCATGTGACTTCACTTTCTCCATTAGATTACCATGGGGAATCTTATCAAATGTCTTACTAAAGTCCATGTATATGACATCTACAGCCCTTCCTTCATCTATTAACTTGGTCACTTCTTCAAAAATCTCTATTTAGTTGGTAAGGCACGATCTCCCCCACACAAAACCATGTTGTCTATCATTGATAAGCCCATTATTTTCCAAATATAAATAGATTCTATCCCTCAGTACTTTCTCCAGCAACTTTCCCACCACTGACGGAAGGCTCACTGGTCTGTAGTTACCTGGAATATCCCTACTACCCTTTTTGAACAAGGGGACAACATTAGCATCTCTCCAGTCTTCTGGCACCTCACCTGTGTTTAAGGATGCTACAAAGCTATCTGTCAGGGCCTGAGCTATTTTCTCTCTCACTTCCCTTAGCAACATGGGATAGATCCCATCCAAGCCTGGGGATTTGTCCATCTTAATATCCTTTAGCCTACCCAAACATCTTCCCTCCTTATGTCAACATGATCCAGAGTAAACAAACTGCTATCTCTAATCTCAAAATTCATTATGTCCCTCTCTACAGTGAACACTGATGCAAAGTAATCATTGAAAATCTCACCCATTTTCTCAGTTTCGAAACACAACTTTCTTCTTTATCCTTTAGTGGCCCAATCATTTCTCTAGTTACCCTCTTGCTTCTTATATATGAATAAAAAGCCTGGGGATTCTCCTTAATTCAGGTTGCTGAAGTTATTTCATGAGCCCTTTTAGCCCGCTTGATTCCTCATTTAAGATTGGTCTAACTCTCCCAATATTCCTCCAAGGCCCGTTCTGTTCTTTGCTGCCTGGACCTTATGTACACTTCCCTTTGCCTCTTGGCTAGTCGTACGATTTCTCCTGTCATCCACGGTTCACAAATCCTGCGTTTCCTATCCCTTGTTTTCAAAGGGACATGCCTATCCTGCACTATCTTTAACCTATCTTTGAATGCCTCCCACATATCAAATGTGGACTTCCCTTCAAATAGCAGCCCCCAGTCCACATTTCCCAGTTCTGGCGAATTTTGATATAATTGGCCTTGACCCAGTTTAGTACTCTTCCCTTAGAACCACTCTTATTTTTGTCTACGAGTGTTCAAAAACTTACAGAATTGTAGTCAATATCCCCAAAGAAATCCCCCACTTCAACTTCCACCACCTGGCCTGGTTCATTCTCCAACATCAGTTCTAATATGGCCCCTTCCCTCATTGGTCTATTGACATACTGCTCTAGAAAACATTACTGGATGCTCCTTACAAATTCTGCCCCATCCAGAACTCTAAGTGTATCCCAGTCATTGTTGGGAAAATTACAATCTCCCATCACCACCACATTGTTGTCTCTAAACCTTTCCATAATCTGTTTACTTATTTATTCTTCTACCTCACGCTCACTGTTGAGAGGCCTGTAATAGAGCCCCAAAAACGTAACTGCACCCTTCTTATTTTTCAGATCTACCCATAATGCCTCACTGCTTAAACCCTCCATAGTGTCCTCCTTTAGCACAGCTGTGATATCATCCCTGACCAGCAATGAAACTCCTCCCCCCCCTTTTACTTCCTCCCTGTCCTGTCTGAAGCATTTATATCCTGGAATATTTAGTTGCCAATCATGGTCTTCCTTCAACCAAGTCTCTGTGATTGCAATAACGTCATACTCCCAGGCACCAATCCAAGCCCTAAGCTCATCTGCCTTACCCACTATATTCCTTGCGTTAAAGTATATGCACTTCAGACCACCAGTTTCTTTGTGTTCATCTGCTCTCTGCCTACTCTTCCCCTTGGTAATGCTGACTTCATGATCCTTAAAGTCTCTAGTTTCCACCTCACTGTCTACTAGTTTTCTCTTCTGGTTCCCAGGGCCCGACCACATTAGTTTAAACCCTCCACAACAGCAGTAGCCAAACCTACCCCAAGGACATTAGTTCCAGTCTGCTTCAGATGTAATTTGTAATAGTCCCACCTTCTCCAGAACCGGTCCCAATGTCCCACAAATCTGAACTCCTCCCTCCTACACTATCCCTCAAGCCACGTGTTCATCCTACCTATTCTTTCACTTCTACCCTGGCTAGCACGTGGCACTGGTAGCAATCCTGAGATCACTACCTTTGAGTTCCTCCTTTTTAACTTCTCTCCTAGCTCCCTGAATTCTGTTTTCAGGACCTCATCAAACCTACACCTCCCTGCACACTGTGTGACATGAAAGCACCCATGGCAATATTTTGAAGATAGAGGTATGGAAGGTTCTCCCTGGTCACTGAACTAATATTTATCCCTCATCCTACAAGAAAATAGTGGTTGCTATTCGGTTAGTTGGTGGGATCCAGCTGTGTGTAGTCTGGTTTCAGTGTTGCTTATGTTCTACATCAGCTGGAAAGTGCTTTGGAAAATTGCTGACGTTATGAAAGGTGTTAAATAAAAAGAAATTCCCACTTAATAATGAGCAGAAGGAATGGGTTTTGTAAACAGAGCTGGAATGGCTGAGGGGAGAGAATTTCAAAGGATAGGAACCTACCAGCCATGTTATGGGATTGGGACGAGAGATGAGTGAGAACCTGGAATCAGAGCAGTGCAATGTACAAGGGAGCATGAGGAAATTTAGTGCAGGAGAAAATTGCTGATATTAGGGTGTGGAAGAAGTTAAAGGCCAGTTAGAGAATTTTAAATTCACAATGTAGGTATATCTATTTATGAGCCTTGATGAAGGAAAAGAGTATTGTCCATCATGGTTTGGAAATCCAAGTTTTATTGAGGGGAATGAGAAGATAAAGAAACAAACATTGAATAAATCAGTGGGTCAAACATGAGTCCATTCACTCTAAATACAAGAAAGGCACTTCATAATATTTCTTAATGCTGAGACACTACAAGCTGTGGAAGAGCAAGTGGGTTTAGGAGTCCAAGACCACAAATTGTGAAAAGCTAGTCCACAGGCCCAAAAGAAAATCAAAGAGGTGTATAGACTTTTTTATATGTTAAAGGGTACAGGGAGAAAATTATGTTTCAGTTGCACGGAGCCTTGGCTTGGTCTATCTGAACTATTGTAGTCAGTTTTGGCCACTGTTTATCAGGGACAATGGTTTTGGTCTGGCAGACTGCAGGTTTTGCAAAATGATAGCAGCAGAGGTTATAGGAATAAACCATGCGGACAGGTTACATAAATTTGGTTTATTGTCATTGTCAGCTCCCCCTGCCTTCAACTGAGAGGTCTACTTGAGGTCATGAGTTTCTGCCATGGAACATCATGTGACTGATTTTTAACCTGCAGATCTTTAGACACAAGTAAGATGTGAAGGTCAATGCTGCTGCACTTCAAAGAGCTTCAGTGTCTTTTGAAGCTTTTCTTTGAACTCTCGGGAATATCGGTCATTTGAGAACTAAAAGAAGAGGAGCTGGCAGGTGAAGCAGATTTTAACCATCTGGACACAGTGTCCCATTCACTAAAAATGATTTTACTGTAATTTTGCCTGAATATGAGGACCTGCCTTCAAGAAAGACAATCGTGTTTGTTGGTCCTGCCCTTAAATCAGGCTTGAATCCTTCAGAGAGTCATAGAGATGTACAGCATGGAAACAGACCCTTCGGTCAAACCCGTCCATGCCGACCAGATATCCCAACCCAATCTAGTCCCAACTGTCAGCACCCGGCCCATATCCCTCCAAACCCTTCCTATTCATATACCCATCCAAATGCCTCTTAAATGTTGCAATCGTACCAGCCTCCACCACTTCCTCTGGCAGCTCATTCCATACCCGTACCACCCTCTGTGTGAAGAAGTTGCCCCTTCGGTCTCTTTTATATCTTTCCCCTCTCACCCTAAACTTATGCCCTCTAGGTTGGGACTCCCCCACCCCAGGAAAAGACTTTGTCTATTTATCCTATCCATGCCCCTCATAATTTTATAAACCTCTATTAGGTCACCCCTCAGCCTCCGACGCTGCAGGGAAAACAGCCAGAGCCTGTTCAGCCTCTCCCTACAGCTCAAATCCTCCAACCCTGGCAACATCCTTATAAATCTTTTCTGAACCCTTTCAAGTTTCACAACATCTTTTCAATAGGAAGGAGACCAGAATTGCACGTAATATTTCAACAGTGGCCTAGTGTAGACAGGTCTGAGGATATCCAACCAAGGTGCTTTAAAAAATAAAGCTTTTCGATAAAGTCCTTACAGAGAAACCTATTGATGGTGAGGGAAGTTTGAGGAAGGGGCTTATTCTTAAAATTAGAGCTACATCATTTAGACGAAATCCAGACATTCATTTGCACACAGGGCAATGCAAATCTGCTATTCCAAGACCGTGGCTGTTGTTCCAGCAATTTTCAAGATGTATCGACAGGTAAAGGTATCAAGAAATGTGGATCTAAAGTGGGTAACTACAGTGAGGTACACAGGTCAACCATGACTAAACTGAAAAGATCCAATGGGATGAATGGCCTACTCCAATCAGCTGACAGTCATCCACCATTCAGGAGGAATGGCTTCTCATATAGGATAACCTGTCACTCACAACACTATCAGGCAGGAACAACAGTGGCCAAGTCGTTGGGTTCAACAAGCTCATTATAGTTGTGATCTCATCTTTGAAGCTACACCAGCAGAGTGATTATTGCAAGTCTTGCATGGACAGTAACACAGTTAGAATGAGGTGAAGACACCTTACTGAAATCAAAAAGTACTGCTGCAAGTAGGGGGAAGCAAATCCTTTGTAAGGCTTGGAGTAACCATGTTCTTAGTGCATTGTATAACATGACGATGTTTTCTTGTTTCTAATTCAGATAAACTCTTATCCTGCTGAACAAAGTACTTACAAAAACAACAGGAATTCAACAGATGTTGCCAAACTGCAAATAGTGTTATAGCTCACTGCTTCTTGGTGCTAATTAGTATTTTTCTTTCTGTGTTAGTTTTAACCAATTCGTAAACCTGCAGAGAAAAATGTACCAGACTTTAGTTAAGAAAAGCGAGTATATCAGGTTGATATTCAAAAGCATACTGTCAGCCAGCTTTCACTATCCAAGTCTCTGTGAATTTCATAAACATGGCTCACATTTTATATATTAGCATCTTAATTATTTTAACACCTTAGGAATGAAATAGTAACATCTGTTTGTCCTATTTTTCCATCTCCAATGTACAACAATGTTTTCCTCTGGGTGCTCCAGTTTCCTTTTCCTCTGGGTGCTCTGGTTTCCTCACACAATCCAAAGATGTGCAGGTTAGGTGAATTGGCCATGCTAAATTGCCCATAGTGCTCAGGGATGTGTACGTTAGGTGAATTGGCCATGCTACATAGCCCATAGTGTTCAGGGATGTGCAGGTTAGGTGAATTGGCCATGCTACATTGCGCATAGTGTTCAGGGATGTGTAGGTTAGGTGCTTTGGCCATGCTATATTGACCATAGTGTTCAGGGATGTGTAGGTTAGGAGCGTTAGTCAGGGGTGAATGTAGGGGAATGGATTTGGTGGGTTACTCTTCAGAGGGTCATAGAGTCATAGAGATGTACAGCATGGAAACAGACCATTCGGTCCAACCCAAGCATGCCGATCAGATATCCCAACCCAATTTCGTCCCACCTGCCAGCATTTGGGTTGGGATATCTGGTTGGCATGGATGGGTTGGACTGAAGGGTCTGTTTCCATGCTGTACATCTCAATGACACTCCAAAGGGTTATATCTCTCCAAACCCTTTCTATTCATATACCCATCCAAATGTCTTTTAAATGTTGCAATTGTACCAGCCTCCACCACATTCTCTGGCAGCTCATTCCAAACACGTACTGGTCAGTGTGGACTTGTTGGGCTGTTTCTACGCTGTAAGGATTATATCAATCTATGGAACAAATTTAAGCAACTAGGAACAGGATGATTCCCTGTGCAAATCCAACAGTTGGTATTTGAAGGATTATGTCTAGTTTTCACTGAATTCCTTGGTCACCATGATATTAACTAATGTGTGGCTATGAATAACCAGAGTTGCTTTTTTTTTCTCTTCTTCTGATGCAGGAAATCTATGTTGGGCTGTTGACCCTGGAGTAGAGTGTTCCCAGTATACCACCTTTTTGCATCCAATTTACTTCAGTCTGAAGGATGTAACTATGGGTCTGAGACAATCCTGTTTGGGTGGTAAGCTCATTTCCATGCCCTCATACCCACAAAGCACCTTCTTATTCTGTTCTTGTTCTGTCTCTACCAACGCTAACTTCTTGCCCCTGCTACCTGTGGTCAAGTACGGGTTATCCCCATATCGCAACAACATGTTCACGCTGTCTGATGCCCAGTACTCTGGTTCTCACTTCTCAGTTATTTCAATGTGGCCTTTTTTGATACATATTAAATGTTAGTTGTTAGATTTAACCCCCTCGCCCCCACACCTCACATCCCCGTGAGTGTACCTACCCTGCATTGCCCTTGACAGGTTCAATGAAAGCGGCTCACCAGCTCTTTCCCAGAGGGGCAAATAGGGACAGGCAATAAATGCTGTCCATCCAGAAAAACCCACATTGTCTGAAAGGTTAAATAAATCAAAATGCAAGTATACTCCTGTTTCTTTCTCACGTTCAGCTTTTTGCAAACGAAAATGGCTTTGACATGTTTGCTCAAGATTTCACCTACAGCATTCGGTGTTGGACATAATGCCAGCAGTCACTGTTCCTTCCTAGTTGAAGCATGTGTCAAACAGGAAATGATTTTCTTTTCTTGGGTTACACACAAGAAGTGGCATGGTTCCGTGCAGCTGTCAGTCCCCTTCATAGTAAAAAAATCAGTGCAATTCACTTATATCGCCGATTCGTTTTTCTATTAATCCTCCCCTTTTCTTTCCCTCTCCAGGCTGCAGATTATGTTTGCAAGGCGAATGTGATAGAAGCCGCAATTCAGTGGAGAGTCATCTCCAAGTTCCTGATATTATAATAACACCTCCAACACCCACAGTTCTCTCAACACCCGGGGGCTTGAAACAGGCTGACAGGGACTCGCTGCTAGACGATACTCTCCCAAACAGATGTTAGCTGCAAAAAAGCCCTGATATTTATGCAAAAGCCCGAGCACCAAGATCACATCAAGAATGTTTCTTGTTTAAAGAAGCGTTAAGAACAGATTGCACAGCAACCATCTGCCTCATTTCACTTGGTGTGTGAATGATAAACTATACACAGATTTATCTACCAATCTGCTTTTTTTTTAACTTTTAAAACAAGTTTTGATGACAATAGCAATTTTGAGTTTGGACTCAAAACTTAAACATTCACAAAAGAATGACTGACTGCCGTGTTTAACTCCTTTGCACCCTCTCTTAGCTCTCCTGTTTTCTGTTGTATCTGCACACACCAGTAGTAAAGACGCTTTGAAAATACCATTTGAAAGATAAAAATGCAAATTTTTATAGTTGCCCTTTTAACTAAAGAGGAATTCTGCACCAGCGACCCACACAAATAGTCTGATCTCAAACTCCCAATTTACATCCAAGTATCTCAATCCAACTTCATACAACAAGCTCCAGAGATAACCAAAGATGTTTTCAATAACGCAGTGAAATTATCAACATGCAAAGATTATCAAGGATCTGTAAATGAAGACCAGATGGAGTGTCATTTCATCCTGATACTGTTGATGCCTAAAGGAATTTTTAATGGAGAGGCAGGCAGATGGAAATTCTTAATTCATGATGACAGCCAACAGATGGCAAAAGGCATTATCTACAACTGCATGATTCCAGAGACAGATTCTTTAAAAATGTCAGCAACCAAATGGAAAACAGTGCCTTTCGATTCACACTGCCTCTCCTATCAATCAGAAATGGAAATCCGATCACATTTTTTGGGTCAATGAGAACTAGATTTGAGCTCCTGTACTACACACCAGTAAACACGAAGTTAGCCATGCTCCGAGGTAAATGGGAAGGCCTTTTGCAACTCAACCTGGATTGGGAGCGATGCCGAGATCGAAGGGATAATGGTGTGGGGAAGGCAATTTGTGGAGTTAAAACTCTCACTTTTTAAATCTCTGCATTTTTAAGGTTTGAACAATGTTCCTTCTGTAGTATTTCTGAAGGATTTTCAAAAATGTCCTGACTTGTAAATGCTGAAGACATTTAATGCATCAACATTTAATCTCAATGGGTCAGTTAATAAATGCACCGACAGGCCTGTCGCTAAATCGCACTGTATAGGAAGATCCTCTATTGCTGTTCCTGGTCTTGGTCCATGCAGTTTGGGTGTCAGTCATAACTCAGGTGGTACACTCTTGCTGTAGCATGCAGGATTGTTCATTCAAATTCCACTCCAGAAATTGACCTCAAATTTAGGTTGGCACTGCACCGCAAATCTGTGGGAGTGCTGCATTGTCAGAGGTGCAGTTTTCAGGATGAGACATTAAGCCAAAGCCTGGTTTGCCCTCCTCAGGTGCATGTAAAAGATCCTAGGGCACTATTCTGAAGAGGCCTGAGGGAGATATCCCCATGTCCTGACCGATATTGATGTCATTAATAGAAAATAGATTATTTAGTCATTATCACATTGCTAGTCTGGGCACAGTTTGGCTGCCATATTTCCTATAATAAACAGTGACCAACTCTTTGAAATTATGTTACTGGCTGGAATATATTTTGAACTACATATGCTTGTTTTTAATATGTATATGGAAGTTTGGTTTTATTTTGCTATAATTTGAATCAGTGCCTATCAATCAAAAAGGAAAATCAGCTTGAGTTACTGTCTGACTGATGCAGGAAGATGGGAATAGGATAAGGCCAAGATCAGATTCAACTGAGATGCCTACCCTGATTGAATTGCCTGCTGTCAGTCACTATCCAGACTTGAGCAGAAAAGATGCTAATTTCAGTGTGGTGAGGTCTTATATAGGAACATTACTAATGGTGCTGCGGCTCAGAAAGCATTACTTTAAAGTGACAGGTGGAAATTAAAAAGATTTCCATTCTCTTCATAATCACACTGGCTCATCCAGCCCACCCCCTCTATTAAAATTGGCCTGTTCTCTCTTTATTGGTGGCATGTGCACCTTAACTTTGATTGGAAGAAGTTCCTCTGAGATACCTTTAAAACAAATGTAACAACTTCAGCTTTTCCTCAGCAGAATGAGTGTTAATGGGATTTATGTTAGCATATTAAGGACCCCCTAATGGAAAGGCTTCATGTTACCCTGATATGTGTCAGCTACATTACAGTAACTGCCTCACAATGCACAGAATGCATGTGGGTGGACAGGATTGGATTGAACTGCGATACCTCCTCGAATGAAACCAATTGTTTAGTCTGACATGAAAAATAGCCATTTAAGTGGATGCATGGAACCATAGGAAGATTCAGCACTTCCAGGAGACAAAAGCACAAAATGGGAACTGTTCTTTACATCAGACCATTATCCAATGCTATAAATGAAGGTAGCTATCCAATATATTTCCTTCCATGTGCTTTACAAAATCATGATATTTGTAAACTATGTCATTAACTGAGTGTAATTTTCAATTGTTCCTATAAATAGTTCATTTCCTGATCTGACGTTGCAATTTGTTAATAGTGTGTGTAATGACAGATAGCATCAGTGACATTATAAAGCAATAGTGCTTCTTTTTAAATGCTACCTTAATTTAACCTTAACATTAGAAAAATAATCAGCTTGGTATCCTCTGCAATCTTCCTCAATGTACCACACATCCACACTTGCCGTGTTGCTGGAAAAGTACTTCACATTTAAGAATCAACTTTACCCTTCTGATAATTCAAATTGCTTTATTTATTTGTGCTTCGCATTTAGCATTGTATCAATCATCAGTTAAAACTGCAGAGGACTACAATGAGCACTTGTTTGTTTCCTTGTCCTGTGTTAAACTGCCCTGCAGTGATAGTAGAGTGCTGCAGTTGGCCTCAGTGTTCTGGTGTGTAGGAGGGAAGAGAAGAAAAGGACCAACTGATTGGATTCTGGTGGAAAACAGACCTAGCCAGTTGTCAGGTGACTATTTAATTGGGCTCAGTTCTGATGCCCATTATGGTTGAATTTCTTAGTGACATTCAGAACCAGCTTCATGCAGGAAGATTGAAAGAAGAACACAAGAAATTGCAGCAGGAGGAGAATTTATGAGATCTTTGAGACTGTGCTGACATTCAATAATGATGATGGCTAATCATCTACCTCAACTCCACTATTCTGCCTGCTCCCTATATCCCTTAATTCACTGAGAGGTCAAAATCCTGCCTATCCCAGTTGAAGTTTACTTAGAGATGGAGCGTCCATAAACTTCTGGGCAGACAATTCCAAAGATTAATAATTGGCCAGTGAAATGCTCGGCCTTTCTCTTTACTGAACAGCACAGATCCATTAGGGCCACAGTCATGGGAATATTTCTACATAGAGTCAGGTGTGTTTAAAATACAGTTGCCTAACATCCTTCTGAATGAAAGGTTTAGCATTCTTTGGGTCAAAATCTGTAACTGCTTTGTGGAAAAAATAAATAATTTTCTTTTCTATACATGAATCCTCAGATTTTTTTTGGAAGATTTCATCCTCCATGTACCAAAGAGCTTTGCACAGAGACTAATGCATTCTTTATGATTAGAATAAAATATAACTCAAATGATTTAATTCTGTAATTGCGTGAGAGTACGTTCTTATGTTTGCTATTCATTCCAAGATTGCAATTGTGGTGCAAATTGAAGAGCAAAACCTATTGCGCAATGTTTTAACAATAAAGAAGGAGCTTTTCTGTCAAAGTGAAGAGATTTCAGAGGATGTTGAAGAGAAAATAGATATACAGTTTGCATCCATAATCTTAAACATGGGCTCAAACAGCCAAAGGGTGAGAGATATCTTCACACAGATGCTCTCAGATGGATCTAGTTTGCAACTGGCATCTGCAAAATGGTTGGAACTCCTGCAAACTTTGATCTGGATTCTTTTTAAGCAGGCTGCCCCTCTCCTCAAGTTACAGGATAGTTGCCAGGAGACAGGAGCTATGCAGCTGTGCGCAGAAATGTGGCAGCGGTGCTCCATTATCATTGAAATCTGTCTGTAATATAAATTGGAGCGACTGAGTCTTAACAATTCCAGCAATAAATCACACGTTTACCACAATGGGAAGTTCCAAATTGCTTCGCAGGAGCTGTGCTCAGGTAATCACAGGGATAAATGTTGATATCAAACCAAAGAAGGAGAAATCAACCAAGAAAGGTTTTAAAGAGTATCTTAAAGGAGGAGGATATATCATTAAGGGAGTACTGTATTACGCTATTACAAAGAGCTATTGCACACACATGGGACTGAATGGCCTCTTTTCATAATAATACGGTAAGGACATAAACAGACACTGAGAACACCATCATATGATGAAGCAGAGTCAATAAGACTTTGTGAAAGGGGAATCATGTTTGACAAATTTATCCGATCGTTTTGAGAATGATGCTTAGAAATATAGACTATAGAAGCAGCAGTAGGTCATTTGGCCCTTCAAGCCTATTCCTACCTTCAGTATGATCATGGTCAATCATCATACTCAATACCCTCAGGAGGGTAGATAAAGATGGATCAGTAGATATAATATATGTAGATTTTCAAGAAATATTCAATAAACAAGTACGCTGTTTTGGAAAATGTAGGGGGTGATGGATTCTCAGGGGAATGTAGCACAAACAGCCAAGTTTCTGGTATCAAGACTGGCTCTAATGCAATGAGGGGCATGTTGGGTTCCAAGAGTGTAAGAGGACTCTCCAATCTGTGGTACAGACAGATGTTTCTGCGGCCAGTAGTGAAAAATCAGAATGGTGTGTTGTTTCCCTGGTGCCAGAATCAAGGATGTCTCAGAGAGGGTGCAGAATGTTCTCAAGGGTGAGAGTGCCCAGCAGGAGGTCATTGTACACATTGGAACCAATGACATTGAAAGGGAAAAGGTTGAGTTTCTGAATGGAGAGTATAGAGAGTTAGGCAGGAATTTAAAAAGGAGGTCCTCAAGAGTAGCAATATCTGGATTACTCCCAGTGCTATGAGCTAGTGACGGTAGGAATACGAGGATAGAGCAGATGAATGCATGACTGAGGAGCTGATGTTTGAGAGAAGAATTCACATTTTTGGATCATTGGAATCTCTTCTAGGGTAGAAGTGACATGCACCTAAATTGGAAGGGCACTAATACACTGGCAGGAAGATTTGCTTGAGCTGCTCAGGAGGATGTAAACTAGTCAGGTAGGGGCGGTGGGGGAAGCAGGGAGATAGTGAGAAAAGACAACAATCTGAGACTGGTAAGTTGAGAAAAGAAGTGAGTCAAACAAGGCAGGCAGGGACAAAGCAGAAAATAAGGTAGGACTAATAAATGCAAGGGACCTAAGAGGGAAGGCAGATGAACTCAGGGCATGGTTAGGAACATGGGATTGGGATATCATAGCAATTACAGTCACATGGCTCAGGGATGATCAGGACTGGCAACTTAATGTTCCAGGATACAAATGCTACAGAAAGGACAAAAGGGAGGCAAGAGAGGAGGGGGAGTGGCGTTTTCGATAAGGGATATCATTACAGCTGTACTGAGGGAGAATATTCCCGGAAATACATCCAGGGAAGTTATTTGGGTGGAACTGAGAAATAAGAAAGGGATGATCACCTTATTGTGATTGTATTATAGACTCCCTAATAATCAGAGGGAAATTGAGAAACAAATTTGTAAGGAGACCTCAGTTATCTGTAAGAATAATACCGTGGTTATGGTAGGGAATTTTAACTTTCCAAACATAGACTGGGACTACCATACTGTTAAGGGTTTAGATGGAGAGGAATTTGTTAAGCATATATAAGAACATTTTCTGATTCAGTATGTGGATGTACCTACTAGAGAAGGTGCAAAACTTGACCTACTCTTGGGAACTAAGGCAGGGCAGATGACTGAGGTGTCAGTGGGGTAGCACTTTGAGGCCAGCTACCACAACTCTATTAGTTTTAAAATAGTGATGGAAAAGCATAGACCAGATGTAAAAGTTGAAATTCTAAATTGGAGAAAGGCCAATTTTGATGGTTTTAGGCAAGAACTTTCAAAAGCTGATTGGGGGCAGATGTTTGCAAGCAAAGGGACAGCTGGAAAATGGGAAGCCTTCAGAAATGAAATAACAAGAGTCCAGCGAAAGTATATTCCTGTTAGGGTGAAAGGAAAGGCTAATAGATACAGGGAATGCTGGATGACTAAAGAAATTGAGGGTTTAGTTAAGAAAACGAAGGACGCATATGTCAGGTATAGACAGGATAGACCAAGTGAATCCTCAGGAGAGTATAAAGGCAGTAGGTGTATAATTAAGAGGCAAGTCAGGGGGGATCCAAGATGGCGGCGACCCAGCAAGACTGAGTCCACAGTGCTCTACCCAAAACTTGGGAAAAGTGGGCTATCCACCCCCACCACACTCACTAAACCATTTATAATAGTTGTTAACCTTAAATAGTTACCTATTAGTACATTTAAATAGTCTAATACTAGCTGGAAAATGAGTAAAGGGAAGGGAACAGGCGGCTCTAAGAAAGCAGGGACCCCTCCCCCACCCTCTCCCTCTTCAGCTGCAACAAAGGTGTCTTCAGCTACTTCAGGAGATTTACCAATGAAGATGAGCTTTGAGGAGATGTTTGCCAGGTGGGAGGCGAAGATTGATGCTTTTATCGATGAGTCTCGGCAGAGCAGAGAAGCACTATCAGCCGAGCTGCAGAAGCAGGGCAGAGACATTCAGGAATTGGAGTGCCGAGTCAGAGAGGTGGAGTCGAAGGCCGCAGCCTCAGAGACTGGGATAAAATCAACAGCCGACCACATCCGTTTTCTCGAGAATTGAGTCCAGAACCTAGAAAACCACATTGATGACCTCGAAAATCGATGTCGTAGAAAAAATATTCGGTTGTTGGGCCTTCCCGAGCAGGAAGAGGGAGGCCAGCTGACAGCATTCTTAGAGCATTGGCTGCCACAACTTTTAAATCTGCAGGCTGGATCAGGCCAGGTAAGGGTAGAATGGGCCTACCGGGTCGCAGTACGTGGGCCCGGCTCAACCCAGCGCCCACGCCCGGTCCTGTTCCAGCTGCAGAGCTATAGGGAGAGGCAGATGCTCCTGGAAGCCTCAAGAAATCTGGGAAAAGATCCCCAAGCTATGACCCACAAAGGATCCAGGATCATGCTGTTCCAGGACTTCTCCCCAGCTTTGGTCCGAAAGAGGAAGGCATTCGATGAGGCGAAGAAGCGTTTAAGGGACTTAAATATCCAGTACTCCTTACGATATCCAGCGACGCTACGCCTTAGCCACAAAGGATCCATATATAACTTCGGATCACCGGAGAAGGCTAAGGAATTCTTGGACTCTCTTAAATAAGCTGTAAGAGATTGTGGACGCTGGTCTGCCTTTCCCATTATTTTGGTTTACATCCCTTCATCTTTTCTTATCTTTCCCCCTATGTGTGTATGTATATATATATGTTGGGGCGTTTGGTTAATGTTGATGGGGGGAGGTGGTTACCTTATTCTATTTTACTTCTGTTTTGAGGAACGGGGTCGTTTTTCTTTCCCCTGTTATTTTGTGGTATTATATTTAAGTATTACGTGTTGAGATTGTAATCTTATAGTTATATATGGTATTAATATTCCCAAATATATTTAGATGTGGATGTGGGTGGGGGTGGGGTGTTCACTGTTAACTCTAGCTTTATATTATATTTGAATTCTCCTCATTTTATTGAGGAACACCTGGGTCAAGGGTGGGGCACTGGTTGGAAGAGGGTAAGATGGACTGTGGGAGAGGAAGTGACGCTCCCTGGGAACAAGGGAGAAAATCTCCAATTCGGAATGTTTTATATTTTTTATACTTAGAAAGAGTTTTTTGTTATCTTGTTTTGAGTGTATCAGAGAATCTTTACTTTTGTAAATCTTGTATGCTCCATGCTCGGGATGTTCTAGATAGGGTTTCCCCTCCCGAGGGGTCTCGGATCTGTCCAGATGATTATGGCTGAACAGTCGGTTAAGTGGTGCACCTGGAATGTCAGGGGGAGTAATTCGCCAGTTAAAAGGAAGAAAATATTATCAAATCTTAAGAAGGAGAGAGTTGATATAGCTCTCCTACAGGAGACACACCTGTCGGATAAAGAACACTTAAAATTACGACAGGGCGGATTTGATCAGGCCTTTTTTTCCTCTTTTAATTCAAAAAGCAGGGGAGTCGTTATCCTTGTCCGGAAGAACTTCCCTTTGAAAATTCTAAATCAGATAAAAGACGAATCTGGACGATATATTTTGATTAAAGCCCTCATAAATGGAGAGGAATATGGGATCTTAAATGTATACTGCCCCCCGGCACACCCCTTTAAATTCATAACGGAAGCTTTTTCAAAACTGATGGCCTTTGGTGCCCGTCATACAATTATAGGGGGAGACTTTAATTGTATTATGGATCCGGAAATAGACAGGATTCCCAAGAGTGCCGCTGGAGTATCTCCCAGATCTAGACAACTGGCGGACCTGAATAAAGAATTAGGATTGGTAGATGTATGGAGATGTCTCCATCCACAGGGTAGAGATTTTTCTTTCTACTCTAATCCACATAAATGTCACACAAGAATTGATATGTTTTTTGCCCCATCGATTTTTCTAAACTCTATAGCAACCTGTAAAATAGGTACTATAGCAATCTCTGACCATGCCGCTGTATACATGGAAACTAAGGTAAAGAACAATGGGACATCTGCTCGGCATTGGCGTATGGACCCCTTCCTGATAAAAGATAGCAAATTTTTAAAGTACTTCTCCCAAGAACTTAAAACTTTTTTAGAAATTAATACTGGTACGGCTAGCAATCCGTCAATGATGTGGGAGACCATCAAAGCTTATGCACGAGGTTTGATCATCTCCTATTCAGCGACCCAGAGGAAAATGAAGGGAGAGCAACAGCGTCTGCTCGAAGCTCGCCTAAAAGCAGCCGAAACAGCATACGCTGATAGACCTTCTATCACAAAATTGCAGAGGATTACAGCTCTTAGGACAGCTTTAAACACCATGCTTACTCAAACGGCTAAAAGGGAAATATTATTTGCGAAACAAAGATTATATGAATATGGCGACAAACCGGGTAGATACTTAGCATTTCTTGCAAAGAAAAAGAAAGCCCCTCAAACTATTCCGACCATCAAGGAAAGTACAGGTACCCTGACTCATGATCATAAAAAGATCAATGCGACCTTTAAAGAATTTTATTCTGAACTATATAGATCGCAGGATTGTGAAGATAGGATTAGGAGGATGCAGTCATTTTTTAAAAATTTGACCTTCCCGGGCCTGACTCCGGAACAGGTGTCGGCCCTAAATACCCCTTTAACAGTCCAAGAAATACTTGAGGCAATTAGGCAACTTCAGAGCGGAAAAGCACCGGGCCCGGATGGTTTTCAAGCTGAATTCTATAAAGAATTTACAGGAATATTGGTTGACCCACTTATGGATATGTATAATTTTGCGCATAGTCAGGTCTGTCTCCCGCCCACGCTGAAAGAAGCAAATATTTCTCTTATCCTCAAAAAAGGAAAAGACCCAGAAGATTGTGCATCTTACAGACCAATATCCTTACTAAATGTAGACTTTAAAATTCTCTCAAAAATGTTAGCACTAAGACTAGAAAGGGTACTGCCATATATTATAAAGGAGGACCAGACGGGATTTATTAAGGGCCGCAGATCATCCAATAATATCAGAAGGGTCTTGAATATGATCCAAGCCTGTCATCAGGGAAAGATACCAGGAGTAGTAATTTCATTGGATGCGGAAAAGGCATTTGATAGGGTTGAATGGTCATATTTATTTTACACATTGGAAAGGTTTGGCGTTGGACAGGTGTTTACCAAATGGGTTTCAACATTGTATAATGACCCCAAAGCAGCTGTTATTACTAATGGGTTAAGATCGGATGGCTTCAGTGTGGATAGGGGCTGCCGTCAAGGATGTCCTCTCTCACCATTGTTGTTTACACTGATAATCGAACCATTAGCAGAAGCCATCCGGACTGATCCTAATATAATGGCCCCGAGGATTGGTACAGGTAAACACAAAATTACCCTCTATGCAGATGACGTTCTCTTATTCCTCAGTAATCCTTTAATGTCAGTGCCTCGTCTAATTCAAGTTATTAATACATTTAGTGCATTCTCAGGCTATAAAATTAATTTTTCAAAATCGGAAGCCATGCCAATGGGTGGTCTGGCTATGATACCCCACTTAATGGACGGATCCCCTTTTCCCTTCCGTTGGTCCCTGGAGGGCTTCTTATATTTAGGTATTTTTATCACGCCAGTATTTGATCAGCTGTATAGGGCTAATTTTGTACAATTAATGGAAAGGATAAGGCAGGACCTCCAGCGATGGAGAGACCTTCCGATTTCCTGGCTAGGGAGAATAGCATTAATTAAAATGAATGTTCTGCCCCGTCTCTTATATCCTATGAGAATGCTCCCGCTGATGCAGCCAAGGCTAGCCCTACGTAAATTATATGGCTGGTTGGGCTCCTTTATTTGGAACCATAGACGGCCCCTTATTAAGCTTGAAGAAGCTACAGCTTCCACAGGCAAGGGGAGGACTGGACTTCCCAGACTTTAGGAAATATCAGTTAAGCTCCCTACTAAGTTACATAGCTGATTGGGTTTCATCTGATCCACAATCAATTTGGCTGGATATCGAAGCCTCCCAAGTAAAATACCCACTTATTAACCTTTTATTTTCAGATAAGAGGAAAATCATTACAGACCACTGTAAAAATCCCATAATATTAAACACAATTAAGGCCTGGAATATAATGCGGCAAAATGAGGGTAACTCACATAAAACATCCCCCCATGCACCAATAGTAGGCGCATGGGGATTCCAACCGGGGATTACAGATGCCACCTTTAAACTCTGGAGATCCAGGGGCATCTCATGCTTAGGGGACCTATTTAAAGATGGGATCCTGATGTCCTTTGAGCAGCTGCGTCTGAAATTCGGAATACCTAATGGGGATCTCTTTCGATACTTCCAAGTTCGAGATTATATACAGAGGAAGACTACATTAATAGATAGTCTTTATAAATCAGACAGAGAACGTAATGTCTTACGACCAGCGGGGGCATCCTCCGTTAGTACTATATACCATTTGCTACATGATGGAGTCTCAGGAGACATGGATGACCTGCTTAAAACATGGGAGCAGGACTTGGGGCTAGAAATCTCTGAGGATATGTGGAATGACATTTGGGAAAATGCTAGAAGAATTGCTATCTGTAACAGAACTCAGGCTATCCAACTAAAGATACTTCATAGGGCCCATATAGCTCCGGCTCGACTGGCAAAATTTAAGGCAGGAGCATCTCCAATGTGTCCTAAATGCAAAATAGAGGTGGGTACTTTTGTACATTGTCTGTGGACTTGTCAGAAAATCCGCAGATACTGGACTAAAGTGGCAAATACCCTGACAGAAATTTTAGGAACGGAAATTAGGGTGGACCCTGTATCTCTCCTTTTGGGCTTTTCGAACCTCTCATCTCTAGATATGCATGGGAAGAGACTATTTTCTATTCTCTCTTTCTGTGCAAGGAAAAATATTTTGGTGAACTGGGTGGCTGAGGGCCCCCCTGGACTTTCAAATTGGCACAGATTAATTATGGAATATATCCCCCTTGACTTCCTCACAAATATGGTGCACCGAAAGACTGAATTATTTTATAAAATATGGCAGCCCTTTTTGAATTATATAAATGCAGATATTTCGGCTATCCTAACAAGGGCTTTTATTTAGTGAAGATTTCAGACCGGGCTGCTCCGGGGCCCCTTGGGAGAGGAATCCTGCGCGAATACGGGTTTTATTATATTTGATGTTTATACATTCCGAGCATGTAAGAGACTTAGGTATACACTCTGGTTAGTTATAGGTTAGATTAGTAGAAAGTTGAGGTTTCTTTTCTTTCTTTTTTCGTTTCTTTTTTTTCTTTTTTTGTTTTCTTTCTTTCTTTTTTCTTTGTTAAATTATGACTATTGTATATATGATTTAATTGTACATCAATGTTTGTATTTGAGTGTTTTGTTTATTTTTGTAAATTTGCAAAAATGTTAAATTTCAATAAAAATATCTACAAAAAAAAACAGTTCTCATGGAGTTTTTTTGGAAGGATCACACAACACCCAGTTATAGTCCAACAGGTTTGATTGGGTGTTGTGTGATTTTTTTGGGAGAACTTCATGAGAACTGTTATGCATTTCAGATAGCATCATTTAAGGAGCAAGCAGTAGAACTGCTCCTTCATCGGGTGGTTGTGGAGGTTAAAATCATGCTCACAGAATTAATAACCAAAGGAGCCCAGTGTCATGGAGATGTGATGCAATAATCAATTTTAGGATTAAAATTTTTCACCTTTTAGAATGGGGGAAAGAAAAAGAGGCAAGTCAGGAGGCCAAATAGGGGACATGAGATAGCTTTGGAAAATAGAGGTAAGGAGAATCCAAAGGGTGTTTACAAAGGCATTAAGGATAGAAGGGTAACTGGGAGAGAATAGGGTCCCTCAAAGATCAGCAAGGCGGCCTTTGTGTGGAACCGCAGGAGATGAGGCAGACACTAAACGAGTATTTTGCATCAGTGTTTACTGTGGAAAAGAACATGGATGATATAGAAAGTAGGGAAATAGATGGTGACATCTTGAAAAATGTCCATGTTACAGAGAAGAAAGTGCTGGATGTCTTGAAACGCATAAAAGTGGATAAATCCCCAGGATCTGCTCAGGTGTAACCTAGAACTCTGTGGGAAGCTAGAGAAGTGATTGCTGGGCCTCTTGCTGAGAGGTTTATATCATCAATAGTCACAGATGAGGTGCCAGAAGACTGAAGATTGGCAAACGTGGTGCCACTATTTAAGAAAGGTGGTAAGGACAAGCCAGGGAACTATAGACCGGTAAGCCTGACATTGGCGGTTGGCAAAGTTGTTGGAGGGTATCCTGAGGGACAGTATGTGCATGTATTTGGAAAGGCAAGGACTGATTAGGGATAGTCAACATGGCTTTGTGCGTGGGAAATCATGTCTCACAAGTTTGATTGAGTTTTTTGAAGAAGTAACAAAGAGGATTGATGAGGGCAGAGCAGTAGTCATGATCTATATGGACTTCAGTAAGGTGTTTGACAAAGTTCCCCATGGAAGACTGTTCAGCAAGGTTAGATCTCATGGAATACAGGGAGAACTAGCCATTTGGATACAGAACTGGATCAAAGGATGAAGACAGAGGGTGGTGCTGGAGGGTTGTTTTTCAGATTGGAGGCCTGTGACCAGTGGAGTGCCACAAGGATTGATGCTGGGTCCTCTACTTTTCATCATTAACATAAATTATTTGGATGTGAGCATAAGAGAAATAGTAAGTTTGTAGATGACACCAAAATTGGAGGTGTAGTGGATAGCAAAAAAGGTTACCTCAGAGTACAACGGGATCTTGATCAGATGGGCCAATGGGCTGAGAAGTGGCAGATGGAGTTTAATTTAGATAAATGTGAGGTGCTGCAATTTGGAAAAGCAAATCTTAGCAGGACTTATACACTTAATGGTAAGGTCCTCGGGAGTGTCGCTGAACAAAGAAACCTTGGAGTGCAGGGTCATAGCTCCTTGAAAATAGAGTCGCAGGTAGATAGGATAATGAAGAAGGCGTTTGGTATGCTTTCTTTTATTGGTCAGAGTATTGAGTACAGGAGTTGGGAGGTCATGTTGCGGCTGTACAGGACATTGGTTAGGCCACTGTTGGAATATTGCGTGCAATTCTGGTCTCCTTGCTATAGGAAGGATGTTGTAAAACCTGAAAGGATTCTGAAAAGATTTACAAGGATGTTGCCAGCGTTGGAGGATTTGAGCTATGGGGAGAGCTTGAATAGGCTGGTGCTGTTTTCCCTGGAGCGTCAGAGGCTGAGGGGTGACCTTATAGAGGTTTATAAAATCATAAGGGGCATGGATAAATAAGTAGACAAGGTACTTTCCCTGGGGTGGGGAGTCTAGAACTAGAGGGCATAGGTTGAGGGGAAAAATATAAAGGAGACCTTAGGGGCAACCTTTTCATGCACAGGGTGGTACGTGTATGGAATGGGCTGCCAGAGGAAGTAGTGGAGGTTGGTACAATTGCGCATTTAAAAGTCATCTGGATGGTTATATAAATGGGAAGGATTTAGAGGGATATGGGCCGGGTGCTGGCAGGTGCAACTGGATTGGGTTGGGATATCTGGTCGGCATGGGTGGGTTGGACCGAAGGGTATGTTCCTCTGCTGTACATCTCTATGACTCTGTGACTGTAGATTGCCACACGAAAGGCCGTTGCACAAAATAAGGGCTCATCGGGATGTGGGTAATATATTAGCGTGACTAATGGACAGGAAGCAGAGAGTAAAATCAGAAGGTCATTTTCACATTAGCGGGCTGTTACTGTTAGGCTGCCACAGGGATCTGTACTGGCACTTCATGTATTTATGATCTATATTGATGTCTTTGATGAAAAGCCAGAGGATAACCTATCAAGGTTTGCTGATGATGTATAACTCAGTAGGACGTTAAGGCTGTGAGGAGGAACACAGAGTCTGCAGAAGTATGCAGATAGGTAATGTAAGTGGGTGAGAAAGTTGTAGCTTTTAAAAATTTATTCAGATGTTGTTGATGTCATTGTCTATCCTTAGTTGCCTTTGAAAGTGTGGTGATGAGCTGCCTTTTTGTACTGCTGCAATCCCTTTGGTGTAGGTACACCCACAATACTGTTAGAGGAGGAGCTCCACGTTTTCGATCCAGTGACATTGAAAGAACAGCAAAATATATCCAAGTCAGGATGGTGAATGGATTGAAGGGGAGGTTAGAGATGATGGTGTTCCCATACATGTGCAGCACTTGTCTTTCTTGATGGTAGTGGTCATGGTTTTAGAAGGCGCTGACTAAACATGAAATATAATGTGGGGAAACATGAGGTTTCTCACTTTAGTATAAAGATAGGAAACTTCTTTAAAAATTATGAAGAACTATTGCATGTTGGTGTTATTAGGGACTTGAGTGTCCTCAGAAAGTAGATGTGATGGTACAAGAAGAAAATGACATGCTGATCTTTATCATAGCGGGTATAAGTACAAGAATAAGGACGTTTTAATTCAATCTTAGAGTAGAGTAGAGTAACTTTTTATTTGTCATTTCTACTATTTGCGGCTGACACAGTAAAAATGAGACAGCGTTCCCCCAGGACCGAGGATGCTACATGGACAGCACAATCTGCACAATGGTATACGGCATAAAGTGCATAAGAAGTGCAAAACACGCAAGTTACAGTGTTATAGAAGAATGATAAGTAAAAGACATTTTTCTAGCAGCAATTCAAAGTCGTGCAAAGAGTTTCAGATGGGAAAGCACTGGATCATACTGTGTTAAGGAGCTTGATGGCTTAGAGGAAGAAACTGTTGCACAGTCTGGCCGTGAGAGACCGAATGCCAGATGGCAGGAGGGAGAAGAGTTTGAGTGAGGGGTGTGTGGGGTCTTCCACAATGCTCTTAGCCTTTTGGATGCAGCATGTGGTGTAAATGTCTGCAATGGTGGGAAGAGAGACTGCGATGATCTTCTTAGCTGCCCTCACTATCTGTTGTAGGGTCTTATGATCTGAGAAAGTGCAGTTCTGAACCAGGCAGTGATGCAGCAGCTCAGAATGCTCTCAATAAACCCTCCACAGAATGTGGTGAGGATTGGGGGGGGCGGGGAATGGGAGATGGGCTTCCCACAGCCTGTGCAGAAAGTAGAGGTGCTGCTGGGCTTTCTTGGCTATGGAGCTGGTGTTGAGGGTCCAGGTGAGGTTCTCCACCTGGCGTGTGAAAAGAAATTTGGTGCTCTTCACAATCTCCATGGGGGAGCCGTCGATGAACAATATAGAGTTATCACTCTGTGTCATCCTGAAGTCAACAACCATCTCTTTCATTGTGTCTATCTTGCAGGACTTTGGTGACATTATACCAAAGTGAGATGAGCATAAACAATGAAGAATGACAGGGTGCCATCCATTAGGTGAGACATTTAAACAAGGCCCAACCTTCCTTCTCAGGTGAACATCACAAATTCCATGACACAAATTCTAAGAAGAGTAGAGAAGATCTCCCTTGTGCCCTGGCCAATGATTATCCCTCAATCACCATCACAAGAACAGACCTGGTTATTATGAGATTGCTGTTTGTGGGAATTTGCTGTATGCTGATTGGCTGCCATCTAACCTAACACTGTACATGAGTCTCAGTCAAGATTGTTCTCCTTGAGTTCTGGAGTGGGACTTTGACCATCAAGGACCTGACTCCGCAGTGAAAGTGCTACCAACTGACATAAGGAGATCTTAGGACAGGGTTGATCTCAGAGAAATAATAAGGGTGTACAGTAGCGCCTTGACTTACGAATTTAATCCGTTCCGGGACCCGGTTTGCGAACCGAAACGTTCGCGAACTGAATCAATTTTTCCCATTTGAATTAATGCAATTTCAATTGATCCGTTCCCTAGCCCCGAAAACATACTTTTTTAATGTAATTTTTATTTATTTGTGGCCCTGAAATTTAAAATAACCTAAATTATAGAAAAATACTCCATCACTAAAATAAAACTGATAATTGTACTGCATTTTACCTTTATGGTTGTTAGCTGCTGGCACGGGCAGATGGTGGAGGAGGAGAGGAACAATGAAACCATGTGGTTGCACACGGGCTTTCTGCGTTCGTACCTTCATTCTTACCTTCATTTGTACCGTGAATTTCGTACGTACGTTGAAGCAAAATTTTACGTACAATCCTGTTCGTGAACCGATCTGTTCGTATGTCGAGGCGCTACTGTATTAAACTAACCCACACAGTTCATTAATTCCCGATGACCAATTAGTCATTAGATCACTATCATTACTATCACATGGTAGTAATACAGAACTTCACAATTGCTGTCAAAAGACACATTTTTTCAAACCTGTGCACTTTGCACTCACCACAACATTTCATACGAATACAAATTCAAGGGCAAACCAGCAATTAGACTGTGTGTAAACTGAGATTTAAACACATGTACAACCCAAAGATCATAAGGCATGGATTCTTTATTCTACTGGCATCAGGTCATTACAAACAGGAAGGTAAAATAAAGAGACCTATTTACACTATGTGAAGGGGACAACTGGTTCTGTTTATTCTCCTTTTCTCCCAGCCAAATTGTCTATAATGGCACTCTTTCCAATCCTATAAGAATCCATTCAACTGCTCCCGCTGTCCTTCCCCATTGTTGCCACCTGGTGGTGGAGGACCTGCCGAACTGTTCAGCTCCCTTGCTATTATTTTCAAATCAACCTGTGCAGTGATGTTATTACACACCTTTGGAGCAGGTGGGACTTGAACCTGGGCCTCTTGATTCAGAGATACAGACACTACACAGTGCCACAAGAGCACTCGCAGCTCCCTTGCTTAGAGCCTTCCATCATGAACATCATTTGCTATGTGCACTTGGAATGGATTTAAGTACAAAGTCAAGTTCACAGGTTGACAATGCTTACAGGTCCTGAGTACAAATTCAAACATTGTCACAATCACCACAACATCCAAGTATAGAATATACGTGGTCTTCTGTTTGCACCAAGGAAATGACTAGTTTTCAACCAAATTTTCAAGGTACATGGCAGAACAGGAGGCACAAGCAGTGCATCAGAGCAAGGACTGATGCAGCTACAAAGAACCGAACACCAACCCAAACAGACTGAGCACAAGGAGTATTTTCATGCTAAACCTGCGAGACAGGAGTACAGACAGTGATCAACAATCCAAATTCTAATCGTGTGTATCACAAAACAGAGTGGTGAATTCACGTTTCACACTGTCAGTCTTGTGGAAAATATGTTCCTGTCATCATCACAGTTTTTGAAGTGTTTGCAGAAAATAATTGCTTTTAGACTGATTCGGTAGCAATTGCCAACAAGTTAACTTTGTGAAATCCAAATGCATGTATCCATAAACATAGGAAGCCATGATGGAATGTACAAATGTAAAACTTTCAACATATGATAGCTCAGCAATTTCAAAGACCTCAAGAGATTGGAGCAGAATAAAGCCATTTAGCCCATCGAGTCAGCTCTGCTATTCCATCATGAATAATATGTTTTTCACCCCCATTCTCCTTAGCCATAGCCCTTGATCCCTTTACTAATCAAGAACCTATCTAGCTCAGTCTTAAATACACCCAATGACTTGGCCTCCTCAGCCTTCTGCAGGAATGAGTTCC
Organism: Hemiscyllium ocellatum; assembly: GCF_020745735.1. NCBI lineage: Eukaryota > Metazoa > Chordata > Chondrichthyes > Orectolobiformes > Hemiscylliidae > Hemiscyllium > Hemiscyllium ocellatum. The sequence continues at coordinate 17,042,570 of NC_083417.1, read as the reverse complement.
ACAGATTCACCACCCTCTGACTAAAGAAATTCCTCCACATCTCAGTTCCAAAGAACCATCCTCTCATGCTGAAGTTGTGCCCTTGGGTTCTAATCTCTCCTACTAGTGGATCCACATCCAGTCTATCCAGGCCATTCAGTATTCCATAAGTTTCAGTGAGATCCCCCTTCATCCTTCTAAACTCCATCAAGTACAGACCCAGAGTCCTCAACTACTCTTCATATGACAATCCCTTCAGTCCTGGATCATCATTGTGAATCTCTTCGGACCCCCTCCAATGCTAGTATATCTTTCCTTAGATATATAGCCCAAAACCCCTGTCAATATTCCAAATGCGGTCTGACTAGAGCCTTATGCAGCCTCAACAACACATCTTTGCTCTTGTATTCTAGTGCTCTCAAAATGATTGCCAACATTCTATTTGCCTTCCTAATCACCAACTGAATCTGCATGTTAATCTTAAATGAATCCTGAACTTGGATTCCCAAGTCCATTTGTGCTTCAGATTTCCGAAGCCTTTCTTTAATTAGAACACAATCAACACCACTATTCTGCTGACCAAAGTGAAAAACCTCACACTTTCCCACATGGTATTCCATCTGCCACTTCTTTGCCCACTCTCCAATCCTGTCCAAATCCTTCTGCAGCCTCCCCGCTTCCTCAACACTCCTGTCCCTCCACCCATCTTTGTGTCATCTGCAAACTTAGCAACAATGCTCTCAGTTCCTTCACTGAGATTGTTAATGAATAATGTGAATAGTTGTGGGCCCAATGTTGACCCCTGCAGATCTCCACTAGTTACCAGCTGCCATCCTGTAAAGGATCCCTTTATCCCCATTCTCTGCTTTCTGCCAGTCAGCCATTCCTCTATCCTGCTAGTACCTTGCTCTAACACCATGCAGTCTTATCTGATTTAGTAGCCTCCCGTGCAGCACTTTGTCAAAGGCCTCTCTGGAAATCCAAATAGATCATATCCACTGGCTCTCCTTTGTCTTACTTGCTCATAACCTCCTCAGAGAATTCCAACAGATTTGTCAGGCATGACCTCCCCTTAATGAAGCTGTGCTGACTCCGCCCTACTTTACCTTGCATTTCCAAGCACTCTATAATCTCATCTTTAATAATGGACCCTAAAATCTTACCAACAATCATGTCAGGCTAACTAGCATACAGTTTTCTGTCTTCTGCCTCCCTTCCTTCTTAAATAGGGTGTTATATTAGATATTTTCCAGTCCTCTAGGATCCTGAACTCCAGTGATTCCTGAAAGATCACCATCAATGCCTCCAAGATCTCCTCAGCTACCTCCTTCAGTACATCTGGGTTCTGGTGATATATTCACCTTGAGAATTTTCAGCTTCCCCAGCACCATGTCAAAGTACTGGAATGTAATAACAATCAATCCAATTAGATGTTGCAGATGTTCTCCACCATAAAGATTACTGAACTAGAATTTACAGGTGTATTACCATGCTGTGACCTAACGCTGTTCACAATCCGCGGAATCTATCGTACATCAGAGATGCAACAGAAACTGCAGCACACCATTGCAGAAACACTTGCAGAGTCGAATATGAACACTTCACTGTCTTCTGAATCACTGGAGCCAAAATCTCAGCACTCTGCAGTGGAAAGGAAAATGAAAAGTCAGGAAGAAAAGGCTGGACAACAACTCCAAATGTAAGAATACCATGTCTGCATTGATGAAATCATTGGGCAACACTTCTGTTCAGCTCACCAAGATAAGAATGAGTGGAAAAAGACACAAAGCAGAGCGAGTGTCAAGCTCTGCCACATCAATTCAGTGAAAGCGTTTCTAGGTCGCTGTCAAGCTCAGCAGGACCAGCAACAGAGACATTGGTTTAAGGTCAGAGCAACGCTGGGGAAAATGACAGACCTGCAGAAACAGGTGAAGAATCACAGCATAACAACAAGAGCAGCAACTCATTCATGAGACAATCCCTGCAGAAATTAATGTCAGCAATGATTCTCTACTGGAAGAACTCAACCATGACATCAATCAAATGAAACAACCACAGAAGCAACAAATGGAAAAGGTCCAAGCTTCAAATAAACAATGAATGAATGATTTATTGTCACATGTATCTTGATGATATAGTGAAAAGTGTTTTCTTGCCACCATTTTGAGTTACAATAAGGATAATAAGAAATTACATAAATAAGACTTCATCTTCTGTCCAAATTGGGGTCTCAAGCACTGATTCAGGGCTTTTACAAGGTGTCTGGAAGGTGTTCAGGGTCTCAAGGGGTCCTGCTGCAGGAACAGTGACAATGCCGCTAATGCTGCAAGAGACTCTGCTTCTCCTGCCCTTGCTGCCTCTCCGACACCAGTTCGATTCTGGGACTACTGCCACCAGGAGTCCTTTTTCCAGACACAGCCACCACCAGGAGTGCGCACTCCAGGCTACCACCACTAAGAGTCCAAGCTCCAGGCCTACCCACTGGCAGGAGTCCCTGCTTCGGGCTTACCACTACTAGGAGGCGAGGCTCTAGGCCTACCCACTGCCAGGAGCCCAGACTCCGGGTATATACTGCCAGAAGCCCAGGCTCCAGGCCTACCACCACCAAGAATCCAGGTTCTGGTCACCACCATTGCCAGGAGTCCTGATCCACACTACCGACACTGCAGCTTCCACCCTGCCAACATTGCTCCAGCCGCGAAGGTGAGGAAGAAAGGAAGAAGAGAAAGAAAAAAAAAGTTATGTATATGGAGAAAACAATGTTGCCGACCTGGAGCAGATCAGCTCCAATGAGCCCTAACATTATCTACTGTGCTGGCGCCATCTTGAAACAAAAAGAAATGAAAATGTTGAAGAAGCTGAACTGTTATACAGCAGCTAAAAGAGGAGGAAAATATATTGTCCAACAATTACATAAAACTTTGACAGAATCAGAAGAATCTTGGATGTAAACTGAAAATCTTCAAAATGAGCTGGAGGTTATTAAGGAGCGTAACAATAAATGGCATGACGATTTGAACTATTTGAGATAGTTTGAAGAACAAGACCAGTCAGTGGCTAAACTGAAGTAAAACTTGGCTGTACTGTGTCAGATAAAGCAAATTCCGTAACAGTAACTGCAGTTCACAGAAGATAAACTTGACAACTCAAACAGGAATGACAGATAATATCACTGAAGATTGCAGAAATCAGCAGCACCTCATGATAAATTATCATCACAAAATCTGTATATATATCAGCAAAATACCTCTACATTATAAAGTGTCATAGCTCATGTGTTATTATAAACTCATAGAATCCCTACAGCGCAGAAGGCCAATCAGCCCATTGAGTCCACAGAGACTCTCTGAAGATCATCCCACCCAGACCTGCCCCTACCCCTGTAACCTTGCATTCCTCATGGCTAACCCATCAAGCCTGCACATTCCTGGGCACACTTTAGCATGGTCAATCCACCTAACCTGCACAGCTTTGACCTGTGGGAGGAAACTGGGACACCCAGTGGAAACCCACACAGACACAGGGACAATGCGCTAACTCCACACAGACAGTTGCTTGAGGCTGGAATCGAATCCAGGCCCCTGGAGCTGTGAGCCACCATTGAGCCACTGTGCCACCCTATTTGTAGACAGTTAAACTTTCATTTGGAATAGAGGGGGATGTTGTGTTTCTTGCCTTTAAGAGAGTTCACCTTTAAAGGCTACATGTACTGTGTGTATACAATAGTGCGACTCTGCCTGCCAGTTATTCTGCTGTGGATTTACAAGCTGCACATACAAAAATCAATTAGTTTGCTGCAATAAAAACAGACCAGCGGGTCTGGCAGCATCTGTAGATAAAAAAACAAAGTAAACATATTGAATCCAGTGACCCTTCTTCAGAATGGTTCCACTCAGATGATATTTGGCATGAGAGTGTTGGATCACTCAATATTTACGTTCCTGCCCTACAGCAATATCTTGTGTATCTTGGATGTATCTTGGCACATTACCTGAGTGTACAGCTATTCTTTAGCTTCAAAATATGTGCCACACTAGCTATTAACATTTGTACTGAAATAGACAGAACTTATTAAAACTGGTGCATTTGTTTTACTCAGCCTGCTCAGTGGTGTTATGACACAACTCTGGAAAAAATGGATCCTGAACCTGGCTCTCCTGGCTCAGAGATAGGGACACTACCAATGTATCATAGGAGCCCCTGGTGTAGTGTGGGTCCTAGAATGCATTCATAGTTTCTTAAAAACCAAGTGGGTTGCAAAGGTCACTTTCTCCTTAGAGTGGGGTTAATGTCGCTAGCAGAGTGAACCAGAACCACGGGTTATTGTTTTGGGGACATGGTGGCCAAGAAAATTCAATAAAATCAAGAATTAAAAGTGAGCTTATTTTAACCACTGTCAATTGTCATCAAAACCCATCTGGTTCACTAATGTCCTTTTAGGGAAGGGCATCTGCTGTGCTCACCTGATCTGGCCTATTTGTGACTCCAAACCCATAGCAATGTGGTTGACTCTTACCGGCTCTCTGGGTAGTTAGAGCTAGTTAATAAATGCTGGTCTATACAGCAAGCCCCCATCTCATGAAAAGGTGAAACAAAAATTAAAATGTCCATTCAAATAAGCAACATTTCACACACGCTTATTGACACAATTTCCCAGAATGAGACAAAATTCCATGCCCTTGCCGAGAGCGTGCTGAAGTTTTTAAATGCCTGACAGCACTAACAAATCTTTAGTCAGATTAAAAAAAATTACCAAAATATGCCAGCCAACCATTAACATTAGCAGTTTCAAAAATCTAAGCAGAATGCAACTTACAACACTTGAAATTTCAAATGTCCATCTATTCAGCTTGGCCCTTGATCATTACAAGCTGCCATACATTTTTTGATCATTTCAGTTGGGTTATTGACCACATTGAATATTCATGGTAGCATTGGGAGCAGTTTGACCTTTAGTACAAAGAGGCCATTAATATTTCACTGCCTGTTGGCACACATCCTTGTTTTTATATTAGTGCCAAGCTGGAATTGGCATTTGCTGTAGAATATTTTAATTCTGGTTTTTAACCATGGTGCTACAATGTTGTTAAGTGGTTTGTTTGTTCACTTAATAAAACCTGCTGTCCTCATAAGCGGAGCTCCAGTTTTCATGCAGACTTGTTGCATTGATTGAATAATGCCAGGTAAATAATGATACTTCCATTCAACTTTCATGTTGATTTATAAGTAATAGACATCTGATGCTGTGACACCTTTTCTACTGGTCTACAGTTTTCTGGGTTTAAAACCAGACAAACTAACAAGGTAAACAGAAATTGCTGGAGAAGTTCAGTTGGCCTGGCAGCATTTAATTAGGTTAGATTCCCTACAGTGTGGAAACAGGCCCTTCGGCCCAACAAGTCCACACCAACCCTCTAAAGAGCAACCCACTTCCCCTCTGACTATTGCACCTAACACTATGGGCAATTTAGAATGGCCAATTCACCTGACCTGCACATCTTTGGACTGTGGGAGAAAAATTGGAGCACCTGGAGGAAACCCACCCAGACAGGGAATATGTGCAGACTCCACACAGACAGTTGCCCAAGGCTGGAACTGAACCTGGGACTCTGGTGCTATGAGGTAGCAGTGCTAACCATTGAGCCACCATCTGTGAACAGAAAACAGAGTGAACGTTTCGAATCCGGTGACTCGAGAGAAAGAGATTGAACCTTGAGCAGAATTCAAATGTTAGCTAATGGACTGCTGAAAAATCCTTGAAAACCTTATTAATCAAAATAATCAAAGTTCCGATATGCAGTTATGGCATAGAGGGAATTGCAATTCTAAATGGAAAAACAGACTTAAATTTATATAACACATTTAACAACATCAATATATCTCAGAGCACTTACAGACAACTGAGCACTTTCAAAGTCTAGTCACTATTATAACAAATGCAACAGCCAATTTGTATACAGCAAGCTCCCACAGAATATCTCTGTATACATTATAAATGTATTTACGTGTGTGTATAAAACGTAGATGAATAAATTAGTAAGAGTTGCAACTCTATAGTCTACAAGAAAATGTGAATATAATCGATGTACAGTGAACAATAGAGATCAAATGAAATAGTTTGCATTCAGTCAGAGCCCTGGATAAGTTCTGGATGTCTAAACTGTGTGTGAAGAGGAAAGGGAGATTTTTAAATTAGTTCTCACATTAGTAATGGAAAGGGGATAAATGGGTCTTTTTTTTGAGTTGGAAGGCTGTTATGAATGGAGCACCACAGAGATCAGTGCTGGGGGCTCAATTATTTTCGATCTATATCAGTAATATCAATAATGGGACCAAACATCTTCTAGCTAAATTTGCCAATGACACCATGGTGGGTAAGAATGTAAGATGTAAGAATTTGATAGAGTCTAGGGAGTCTAGGGAAGTTTTATGAGTCAGAAAGAAAATGGAAAATGGAAATTAAGAGAGACAATGTGAGCATGTGCATATTGGCAGGAAAAGAATTGAATAGAAGCAAACTTCAGCACTTCCAAGGTACTGGTGCCCTGGTACAAGAATCACAAAACATTGGTACGTAGATTCAGCAAGTAATTGGGAGGCCAAATAGTACTCATTAAAAGGAGGTAGAATATACAAGGTGGGAAGGGTCACTGCAGAATCTTGTAAGTGTTTTGGATTCTTACTTAAGAAATGATATAATGCATTAGTAATAGTTTAGAGAATGACCACTCAGCTGATTCCTGGTATGAAGCGATGACATAATGCAGACAGGTGAAACAGATTAGAATCTTTACCAACTATAATTCAGAAGAATGAGAGTTGATATTTTTGAGACATGTAAGATTGTGAAGAGACTTGATTCTGTCAATGCCAGCAGGATGTTGCCCATATGGGGGAATCCAGAACTAGGGGACTATTCAAATATTATGGCGTCTCCCATTTAAGAAAAACATTTTTGCCCACTTCTTGACCACTTACTTAACCTATCAACATTCTGTTGTATCCCTCTCACAATCTGCCTTCACACCTATTTTGTCTCATCTGCAAATTCATGTACAGTACATTCACTTTCCTCTTCCAAGTCATTAATATGCAGTAGAACCTCGATTGTCTGAACGAGACAGACAGGGAGTATTTTATTGGGATAATTGATCTTTCAGATAACCGATCTGATCGTAAACAAGCAATAATTTATGAGTGCTGCTTATCTGAACATTTCTCGGTTATCCAGCAGTACATGCCATTATGCCGTTTAACTGATAACTAAATGCTGAGCTGCTTAGTGTGGTTTTTATGGGACCTTGAGGTCTTGTTTAGACAATCCTAAATTTGGATAATTGATGTTCGGATAATCGAGGTTGTACTGTATATTGTAAACAGTTGCAGTTCAGCACTAATCTTTGTAGAATCCCACTGGTCAGAGGTCACCAAGCTGAAAAAGAACCCCTTATCCCCATCTCACCCCTTACTTAACCTATCAACGTTCTTTTGTATCCCTCTCACAATTTGCCTTCACACTATTTTGTCTCATCTGCAAATTCATGTACAGTACATTCACCCCTTATCCTGCCCATGAGCCAGTTGTATATCCATGTCAATATATTACTTTCAACATCATGTGTCGTGGTCTTATGACTTAATCTTTGTAAGTTACCTTATTGAACGCTGTCTAGAAATCCAAATACTGGATCCCCTCGATTCACACTGGTTGAGACTTCCTTGAAAATCTCTGATAAATGAGTCAGATATGATTCCCCTTTCATGAAGCCATGCCGCCTCTGCTTCATTAGATTACGATTTTTCAAATTTTAGTTCCTTAATAACTGATGACAATAATTTTCCAACCATAAGATGTTGGGCTAATCAGATTAGTTACCCACTATTTACTTCCCTTCCTTTTTGCATAGGAGTGTCACATTAGCAGTCTTCAAATCCTCTGGTACTTTTCCAGAAACCAACAATTTTTGGAAAGTGAAGTTACAGCACCTGAAAGGGAATGTCCCCTCAAATTTTCTTTTCCTGCTGACCCTCCAAGGCCAATGAGTAGCAGCATCTTTCAGAATTGACTTGTTGGTTCTCGACTTTAAAAATAATAAATATTCATCCTTTCATGTTGCCCCTCTCTGTTGTGAAATTTTTCACTCTGCCTCATGTTGGCACATTTAGATTGTTATCGTGAACTGCAACTCACATTTCATCTTAATTTTATTCACAGCAAGTAAAAATCATTTGCATGTTAATACTGTGATATGGATTAACTTGCATGCTTAATTTGGTGGCTCATTAGCAATGAATTACCAACGGCCTGACATTACTTTTACGAGGAAGTGTTAATGTGCTAAAGGTTGTCTTCTTTGCGTGGGCTGCTGTTTTGAGGTGAAAGCAAGGAAGCAAACTGACAGATTAATGTCAGCTCAACATTGAATGTATGAATGAAGCATTACAGTTCTTCAGGCATTTCAGAAATATGATTGCACAAATGTTCCTTCTAGAGGAACTCAGTCAGATAAGTTTTCAAAATAATGAGGAGTCAAGCTAAAATTATGTGATAAACTGTTCTAGCTAATGGAGATATTGAGAACAAAAGGCTAACTATAAAGTATGTGAGGACAAAAACATTTTCATGGAATGATTGGAATAGACTGCCTGAGTGTGGTGTGGAAACAGTTTCAATGAGGCATTCAAAAGCAAATTGGATTTTACGGGAGAGAGAAGAATGTGTGGTGAGGAAACAGGAAAGCAGAATTAGATAACTTAGTCCCATAGAGCTTGCACGGACATGATGGGCCAAATGGCCTCATTCTGTGTTGAAAGCATTCCATAATTAAAAATGGAACTTGATTTTATCACTTGCTAACAATGGGCTCACCAATTACTATTGTAAATGCCTCATTGCCTGTTCTGTTTCCTCTTAATTCCACTGCCAGACACAGCACCAGACAAACTTAAAAATGCAGTGTCAACAGGTCAAGCCACAAAACAAATCTACCTACATAGAGTCATAGAGATATACAGCATGGATACAGACCCTTTGGTCCAACCCGTCCATGCCGACCAGATATCCCAACCCTATCTAGTTCAACCTGCCAGCACCCGGCCCATATCCCTCCAAACCCTTCCTATTCATATACCCATCCAAAAGCCTCTTAAATGTTGCAATTGTACCAGCCTCCACCACATCCTCTGGCAGCTCATTCCATACACGTACCACCCTCTGCGTGAAAAAGTTGCCCCTTAGATCTCTTTTATATCTTTCCCCTCTCACCCTAAACCTATGCCCTCGAGTTCTGGACTCTCCGAACCCAGGGAAAAGACTTTGTCTATTTATTCTCTCCATGCCCCTCATCATTTTGTAAACCTCTATAAGGTCACCCCTCAGCATCCGATGCTCCAGGAAAAACAGCCCCAGCCTGTTCAGCCTTTCCCTGTAGCTCAGATCCTCCAACCCTGGCAACATCCTTGTAAATCTTTTCTGAACCCTTTCAAGTTTCACAGCATCTTTCCGATAGGAAGGAGACCAGAATTGCATGTAATATTCCAACAGTGGCCTAACCAATGTCCTGCACAGCCGCAACATGACCTCCCGACTCCTGTACTCAATACTCTGACCAATAAAGGAAAGCATACCAAACGCCTTCTTCATTATCCTATCTACCTGCGACTCCACTTTCAAGGAGCTATGAACCTGCACTCCAAGGTCTCTTTGTTCAGCAACACTCCCTAGGACCTTATCATTAAGTGTATAAGTCCTGCTAAGATTTGCTTTCCTTAAATGCAGCACCTCACATTTATCTGAATTAAACTCCATCTGACACTCCTCAGCCCATTGGCCCATCTGGTCAAGATCCTGTTGTAATCTGAGGTAACCCTCTTCGCTGTCCACTACACCTCCAATTTTGGTGTCATCTGCAAACTTACTAACTGTACCTCTTATGCTCACATCCAAATCATTTATGTAAATGACAAAAAGTAGAGGACCCAGCACCGATCCTTGGGGCACTCCACTGGCCACAGGCCTCCAGTCTGAAAAACAACCCTCCACCACCACCCTCTGTCTTCTACCTTTGAGCTAGTTCTGTATCCAAATGGCTAGTTCTCCCTGTATTCCATGAGATCTAACCTTGTTAATCAGTCTCCCATGGGGAACCTTGTCGAATGCCTTACTGAAGCTAAGCTAAAAAAAATCACACAACACCAGGTTATAGTCCAACAAGTTTAATTGGAAGCACTAGCTTTCGGAGCGCCGCTCCTTCATCAGGTGGTTGTGGAGTACACAATTCTAAGGCACAGAATTTATAGCAAACATTTACAGTGTGATGTGACTGAAATTATACATTGAAAAATACCTTGATTGTCTGTTGAGTCTAGCTAACACCCATTGTTACAGCTAACTTGAGAATGCAACATTTAAAAAAGGGTTTTGTGATTTACACCATGAAAGAAGTGAAACTATCATGGTATTCGAACAGATGAAGGACTCAGCAGAAAATCAAGGTATTTTTCAATGTATAATTTCAGTAACATCACACTGTAAATTTTTGCTATAAATTCTGTGCCTTAGAATTGTGTCCTTCACAATCACCTGATGAAGGAGCGGTGCTCTGAAAGCTAGTGTGCTTCCAATTAAACCTGTTGGACTCTAACCTGGTGTTGTGTGATTTTTTAACTTTGTACACCCCAGTCCAACACCGGCATTTCCAAATCATGCATGCTAAGCAGTATTAACAGCAAGTGATAGACAGAGTTAAGCAATTACACAACCAATGAATCAAACCAAACCAGTTGTGAATGGGGGTAGACAATTTAAAAATTCACTGTAGGAAGAGATTCCACAAATATTCCTATACTCAATAGTGGGGTAAGCCAGCACATCAGTGAAAAAGTTAAGATTAAAGGACTTGCAGTAATCTTTAGCCAAAAGTTCTGAGTGGATGAGCTATCTTGGACTCCTCCAGAGCTCCCCAGTATTACAGATGCCAGCCTCCAGGAAATTCACTTAATTCCACGTGATATCAAGGCAGAATTGGGAAGTGCTAGATACTGCAATGCCTAGGGACCCTGACAATATTCTGAGTAATAGTATGGAGGATTTGAGCTCCAGAACTTGTCACAATCCTAGCCATGCAGTTCCAGGAACAGCTTCAGCTCTGGCAACTGCCCAATAATGGGAAAAAGCCCAGTGTTTTGCTTTTTACAAAAAGCGGGATAAATCCAAAGCAACCCCTTCCTGCCCAATCAGTCAACTCTTCCTCATCAAAAAAATGAAGGAAGGTGTCATCAACAGTGCACCTGCTTTGCAATAATCTGATCCAATTTGGAGTCCACCCGGGCCACTCAGCTCCTGACCTCATTACAGCCTTGGTTCGAACATGGACAAAAGAACTGACTTCCGGAGGGGAGGTGAGAGTGACAGCCGTTGACATCACAGCTGTATTTGCAAGGTGTCCTTGCAAAACTGGAGTCAATGAGAATCAGAGAGAAAACTCTCCACTGGTTGGAACAAAGGAAGGTAGTTGCTTTTGTTGGAGATCATTCATTTCAGCTCCACGTCGTCACTGCAGGAGTTGCTAAGGGTAACCAGTCACTGGGTAACAACTTTTCTCCAGGATAACTTATTGGTTTTTGTATCATTATGGACACAGTTCGCTGTAATAGCTTTTTAAAACTTCTCTTAATTTATTGACACAACAATCCATCAAAAAGACTTGAACAGTCCACATCCTCCACCTTCCTTGTTCTTGCCTTGAAAACTTCTTCTTTAACTTCACACATTTTCTTCACATCCAAGGTGTGGACATCAGTACCCAAACGACCCAAATTATGCCTGTCTCTTTGTGGCGTATGTGGACCATTGCATGTTCCAGTCCTACTCAGGCCCCTCCTACTCATTCATCAGTGACATCATTGATACTGCTCTTTCTTCCATCTGAAGTTGAAAATATTTATCAATTCCACTTACAATTTCTAACCCCGCTTCACGTGGTCCATCTCAGACTCCTCTCTTCCCATCCTCAACACCTCCTTTTCCATTTCAGGGGGATAGATTGGCCACCAATATCCATTACAAACCAATTGACGCCCACAGCTACCTTGACTATACTCTAAAGACTATTCTGTTCTCTCAGTTTCTCCATTTCTGTAGCATCTATTCTGATGATGCCACCTTCATTGGAGGGGCCTGAGAAATGTCCATCTTTCTTCCTCAATTGAAGATTCCTCACTGCTGTTATTAACAGGGCCCTCAGCCATGTCTGACCCAATTCTTCACTTCTGCTCTCACCCCTTCTCTTGTCTCCTACAACCCTGATAGGGACCCTGGTTCTCACTTTCCAATTCACCGGCATCCACATCCATAAGATCATAAGCTGCCATTTCTGCCACCTCTAGTTGGATAGCACCACCAGCAACATATTCCCTCCCCTTTCTTGCTAACTTTCTGCAGGGACTGTCCCCTTCCGGATATCCTGGTCCAATCCTCCTCTACTCACAACACCTCCTCAGAGCCCCATGACACCTTCTCTTGCAACTGCTGAAGGTGGAACCCTGCTTGTTTACCACCTCCCTCCTCGCTATCCAAGGGTCCAAACGCATCTTATGCATGTTGCAGGGCTTTAATCGCACTTCACTCAATCTGGTCTACTATACTCGCTGCTCATAATGTGCTCTCTTCTATGCTGGACAAACAAAACACAGACTGAGTGACCATTTCACGGAATATCTGACATTCTGTCTGTAAAAATGATCCCAAGCTTCCAGTTGCCTGCCGCTTCCAACACACTACCATGTAGCCTGACCAACATCTGTCTCCAGCATGCTGTGGTGCTTCAGCAAGGCTCAGCGCAACATGGAAGAACACCATCTCATTTGCTGTTCAAGAACCCTGCAGCCTTGGGGACTCAGTATTGAGTAAAGCCTGATCACCCTCTTCAGTAGCCTTTACCCAACCCCACACCCCAAATCTGGCAGGACACAGGCTGCTTTCAGCACAGCCAACACATTAATACCTACTCATGGTCCCCTTCATCAGCTTTTCAGAGTTATACAGCACAGAAACAGACATCTACATCTACATCTACATCTACATCTACATCTACATCTACATCTACATCTACATCTAGTTCCATTTGCCAGCACTTGACCCATATACCTCTAAACCCTTCCTAATAGTACACCATCCAAATACCTCTTAAATATTGCTAAGGGGCGTGGTTTAGTGTTGGGGGCGTGGTCTGATGTCAGTAGGCGAGAGCTGTCGTCAAGGGGCGGGGACTGCGGATAGGGGCGTGGTCTGTATTTAAATAGGCGGTGTCGGAAGACTGGGCAGGGAATATAGTGAATGGGCGGGACCAGCCGGAGACGGTCGTCGTGGAGGCGGTGACCGTAGTTAGGGGTGGAGTCTGTTGTTAAGGGGGCACCTTAGCTTGGGGCACGATGACGTTTCAGGGTCGGTATCTATTGTCAAGGGGGGGAGCCTTCCCTCTGGGATCGGTAACGTTAATTAGAGGCCGGGGTTCGTAGTCAAGGGGCGGGACGTGGAGTTAAGGGCGCGGGCGATAGTTAAGGGATATTCCGTAGCTAAGGAGCGGGGTCCACCTTCCGAGAAAGCAACCCTCGGTTAAGAGGCGCGGCCAGATGTCAGGGGCGGGGGTGGGTCCCTAGTTAAGGGGCGGGGTCCACCTTCGGTGAGAATTACCTCCGCCGATTGGAGGCGGGTCCTGTTGTCAGGGGCGGAGCGAGTCCCGTAGTTAAGGGGCGGGGTCCACTTACCGTTAGCAGAACCACCTCCGATTGGAGGCGGGGCCTGTTGTCAGGGGCGGAGCGAGTCCGTAGTTAAGGGGCGAGGTACACCTACAGTTAGCATAACCACCTCCGATTGGAGGCGGGGCCTGTTGTCAGGGACGGAGCCAGTCTGTAGTTAAGGGGCGGGGTCCACCTTCGGTGAACATAACCCCCGTTTGGAGGCGGGGCTTGTTGCCTGGGGCGGGGCGGGGCCGGCTGAGTGACAGTGTCGCTATTTCTGGGTGTTTAATTTGCGCGGGAAGGTGTCTCAGGGTTCTGGCGGGTGATTTAAACCCGGGAGGAGGCGGTTAAGAGCAGCCATGGATCCCTCTGAGGTGGAGTTTCTCGCAGAGAAGCAGACTGTGACCATTATTCCCAACTTCAGCCTGGATAAAATCTATTTAATAACCGTGAGTGTACTTTGTCAATTCACTCCCCTGTTTGACTCAAGGGCCTTTGTTTATGTTTTAAAGCACTTCACACAAGGAGCAAGTTTAAACTAAAAGGCTAAATGATAGTGAATTATGTGCAACATGCTGGAAATTTGGAGGAGGTCTTTTCCTACAGCCTGCTGTTATCTCTGTTAGAAAAAATGTAAAATATTCAGAACAAGTGACATTTTCTTCCAAATTAATTTTGGGTCGTTCCAAATTAGACTTTGTTTTTTTAAAAACTTATTTTGTTGCATGAATTGTGAATGAGGAAGGTCCACGTCTTTAAATAGTTTTGATCCTTAATATTGTTCCTGATAATGGGCAATAATTAGGCAAGTGCATATTGACAAGTTTGAAATCCAGACGTAAACAAAAAACTGCAGATGCTGCAGATCTGAAACAAAAACAGGAATTGCCAGAGAAGCTCAGCAGCCTCTAAGCATAGACTGGGGCTGCCATCATGTTAAAGGATAGAGAGGAATTTGTTAAGTGTGTACAAGAAAATTTTCTTCTTCAGAATGTGGATGTGCCTACTAGCGAAGCTGCAAACCCTCGACCTTCTCTTGGGGGGGAAAATAAGGCAGGGCAGGTGACTGAGCTGTCAGTGGGGGCCACTTTGGGGCCAGTGATTATAATTTTATTAATTTTAAAATAGTGATGGAAAAGGATAGACTTGATCTTAAAGTTCTATATTGAAAAGAGGCTAATTTTGACAGTATTAGGCAAGAACCTTCAAAAGTTGATTGAAGGCAGATATTTGCAGGTAAAGGGATGGCTGAGAAGTGGAAAGCCTTCAAAAATGAGATAACAAGAATCCAGAGACAGTATGTTCCTGTTCGGGTGAAGGGCATGACTGGTAAGTAAAGAATGTGGGATGACTAGTGAAATTGAGGTTCTGGTCAAGAAAAAGAAGGCAACATATGTCAGGTGTAGAAAGCCGGGATTGAGTGGATCCCGAGAAGAATATAAGGGAATCCAGAATAAACTTAAAATGGAAATTAGGAGGGCAAAAGGGGACATGAGATAGCGTTGGCAAATAGGGTTAAGGAGAATTCAAAGGGACACTACAAATACATTAGGGACAAAAGAGTAACTAGGGAGAGAATAGGGCCCCTTAAAGATCAGCAAGGCCATCTGTGTGGAGCCACAAGTGCTAGGTGAGATACTAAATTAGTATTTTGCATCAGTGCTTACTGTGGAGAAGGATATGGAAGCTAGAGAACTTGGGCAAATAAATAGCAATATCTTGAAAAGTGCCTATATTACACAGGAGGAGGTGCTGGACATCTTAAAACACAAAAGTGGGATAAATTCCCGGACCTGATCAGGTGTACCCTCGAACAGTGTAGGAAGCTTGGGAAGTGATTGCTGGGCAGGTTGCTGAGATGTTTTTATCATTGATAGCCATGGTTGAGGCCCCTGAGACTGGAGGTTGGCTACTGTTGTGCTGTTGTTTAATAAAAGGTAGTAAAGAAAAGCCAGGGAACGATAGACCAGTGAACCTGACATCAGTGGTGAGCAAGTTAGAGTCATAGAGATGTACAGTTTGCAAACAGACCCTTTGGTCCAACCTGTCCATGCTGACCAGATATCCCAACCCCATCTAGTCCCACCTGTCAGCGCCTGGCCCATATCCCTCCAAACTCTTCCTATTCATATACCCATCCAAATGCCTCTTTAATGTTGCAATTGTACCAGCCTTCACCACATCCTCTGGCAGCTCATTCCATACACGTACCACCCTCTGCGTGAAAAAGTTGCCCCTTAGATCTCTTTTATATCTTTCCCCTCTCACCCTAAACCTTTGCCGTCTACTTCTGGAGTCCATGACCCCAGGCAAAAGACTTTGTCTATTTATCCTATCCACGCCCAGCATAATTTTGTAAACCTCTATAAGGTTACCCCTCAGCCTCCTATGCTCCAGGGAAAACAGTCCCAGCCTGTTCAGCATTTCCCTGTAGCTCAGATCCTCCAACCCTGGCAACATCCTTGTAAATCTTTTCTGAACCCTTTCAAGTTTCACAACATCTTTCCGATAGGAAGGAGACCAGAATTGCACACAATATTCCAACTGTGGCCTAACCAGTGTCCTGTACAGCCTCAACATGACCTCCCAACTCCTGTACTCAATACTCTGACCAGTAAAGGAAAGCATACCAAACACCTTCTTCACTGTCCTGTCTACCTGCGACTCCACTTTCAAGGAGCTATGAACCTGCACTCCAAGGTCTCTTTGATCAGCAACACTCCCTAGGACCTTACCGGTAAGTGTATAAATCCTGCTAAGATTTGCTTTCCTAAAATGCAGCAGCTTGCATTTATCTGAATTAAACTCCATCTGCCACTTCTCAGCCCATTGACCCATCTAGTCCAGATCCTGTTGTAATCTGAGGTAACCCTCTTCGCTGTCTACTTCACCTCCAATTTTGGTGTCATCTGCAAACTTACTAACTGAACCTCTTATGCTCACATCTAAATCATTTACGTAAATGATAAAAAGTAGAGGGCCCTGCAACCATCTTTGTGGCACTCCACTGGACACAGGCCTCCAGTCTGAAAAACAACCCTCCACCACCACCCTCTGTCTTCTACCTTTGAGCCAGTTCTGTATCCAAATGGCTAGTTCTCCTTGTATTCCATGAAATCTTACCTTGCTAATCAGTCTCCCATGGGGAACCAAATTGAAGGCCTTGCTGAAGTCCATATAGATCACATCTACTGCTCTGCCTTCATCAATCCTCTTTGTTATTCTTCAAAAAACTCAATCAAGTTTGTGAGACATGATTTCCCACGCACAAAGCCATGTTTACTATCCCTAATCATTCCTTGCCTTTCCAAATACATGTACATCCTGTCCCTCAGGATTCCCTCTAACAACATGCCCACCACCGAGGTCAAGCTCACCAGTCTATAGTTCCCTGGCTTGTCTTTACTGCCCTTATTAAACAGTGGCACCACGTTCGCCAACCTACAGTCTTCCGGCACCTCACCTATGACTATCGATGATACAAATAACTCAGCAAGAGGCCCAGCTTCTCTAGCTTACCACAGAGTTCTCGGGTACACCTAATCAGGCCCTGGGGATTTATCCACCTTTAACCGTTTCAAGACATCCAGCACTCCCTCCTCTGTAATCTGGACATTTTGCAAGATGTCACCATCTATTTCCCTACAGTCTATATCTTCCATATCCTTTTCCACAGTAGATACTGATGCAAAATATTGATTTAGTATCTCCCCCATTTTCTGTGGCTCCACAAAAGGCCACCTTGCTGATCTTTGAGGGGCCCTATTTTCTCCCTAGTTACCCTTTTGTCCTTAATATATTTGTAAAACCCCTTTCGATTCTCCTTAATTCTATTTGCCAAAGCTATCTCATGTCCCCGTTTTGCCCTCCTGATTTCCCTCTGAAGTATACTCCTACTTTCTTTATACTCTTCTAAGGATTCACTTGATCTGTCCTGTCTGTACTTGACATATGCTTCCTTCTTTTTCTTAACCAAGCCCTCAATTTCTTTAGTCATCCAGCATTCCCTATACCTACCAGCCTTCCCTTTCATCCTGACAGGAATATACTTTGTCTGGATTCTAGTTATCTCATTTCTGAAGGCTTCCCATTTTCCAGCCATCCCTTTACCTGCAAACATCTGCCTCCAATCAGCTTTTGAAAGTTCTTGCCTAATATTGGCCTTTCTCCAATTTAGAACTTCAACTTTTAGATCTGGTCTATCGTTTTCCATCACTATTTTAAATAGAATAGAATTATGGTCACTGGCCCCAAAGTGCCCCACCCCTGACACCTCAGTCACCTGCCCTGTCTTATTTCCCAAGAGTAGATCAAGTTTTGCACCTTCTCTAGTAGGTACATCCACATACTGAATCAGAAAATTGTCTTGTATGCACTTAAGAAGTTCCTCTCCATCTAAACCTTTAACACTATGGCAGTCCCAGTCCATGTTTGGAAAGTTAAAATCCCCTACCATAACTACCCTATTATTCTTACAGATCTCCTCACAAGTTTGTTTCTCAATTTCCCTCTGACTGTTGGGGGGTCCATAATATAATCCCAATAAGGTGATCATCCCTTTCTTATTTCTCAGTTCCACCCAAATAACTTCCCTGGTTGTATTTCTGGGAAAATCCTCCCTTAGCACAGCTGTAATGCTATCCCTTATCAAAAATACCACCCCCCCCTCTCTGTCTTGCCTCCCTTTCTATCCATTTGTATCCTGGAACATTCAGCTGCCAGTCCTGCCTATCCCTGAGCCATGTTTCCGTAATTGCTATGATATCCCAGTCCCATGTTCCTAACCATGCCCTGAGTTCATCTGCCTTCCCTGTTAGGCCCCTTGCATTGAAATAAATGCAGTTTAATTTATTAGTCCTACCTCGTCCCTGTCTGCCCTGACTGTTTGACTCACTTCTGTTCTCAGCTGCACCACTCTCCGATCGATCTCTTTCCTCGCTATCTCCCTGGGTCCCACCCCCACCCCCTACCAGTTTAAATTCTCCCAAGCAGTTCTAGCAAATTTCCCTGCCAGTATATTAGTCCCCTTCCAAGTTAGGTGCAATCCGTCCTTCTTGTACAAGTCACTTCTACCCCAGAAGAGATTCCAATGATCCAAAAATGTGAATCCTTCTCCCATGCACCAGCTCCTAAGCCATGCATTCATCTGCTCTATCCTCGTATTCCTGCCCTCATTAGTTTGTAGCACTGGGAGTAATCCAGATATTACTACCCTTGAGGACCTCCTTTTTAAATTTCTACCTAACTCTCTGTAATCTCCCTTCAGAATCTCAACCTTTTCCCTTTCAATGTCATTGGTTTCAATTTGGACAATGACCTCCTGCTGGCTCCTCTTCCCCCATGAGAACATTCTGCACCCTCTCTGAGACATCCTTGATCCTGGCACCAGGGAAACAACACACCATTCTGCTTTTTCTCTGCTGGCCACAGAAACGTCTGTCTGTATCTCTGACTACAGAATCCCCTAACACAATTGATCTCTTGGAAGCCGACATACCCCTCGTTGCATTAGAGCCAGTCTCAATACCAGAAACTTGGCTGTTTGTGCTACGTTCCCCTGAGAATCCATCATCCCCTACATTTTCCAAAACAGCAGACCTGTTTGAAATGGGTATATCCACAAAAGACTCCTGCTCTAGGTGCTGACCTCTCTTACCCTTCCTGGAGTTAACCCATCTATGTGATTGTCTCTGAGACTTTCCCCCCCTTTCTATAACTGCCATCCATCACATACTGTTGCTGTTGCAAATTCTTCATCGCTTCTATCTGTCTCTCCAACCGATCCACTCGACCTGATAAGATTCGCATCCAACAGCATTTATGGCAGATATAATCCACAGTAATCCTTAAACTCTCTTTAAACTCGCACATCTGACAAGAAGTACATATCACTGCAAAGGCCATTTTTGCTCCTTCACAATCTACAGACCCAGAAAATAACACCGTCTTATCCATCTATAAAACACTGCCCCAGGTTAAATTAATAGCGATGGCTTATATTTTAAGTTTAATGAAGAGACTTATCTCCAAAAACACATAATCAAGAAAGAATCCACTATACTCACTACTGCAGCTTTTCTCTTGGACAGACTTAAAACAACAATTAATTTATCTGATTCTGTGCTGTGAACCTCACCCAGCAGTTCCTCCAAGATTAGTTGTGAATTTCACTGTTTGTTAATTTTCCCAGATGCACTCCGATGTCCAGCAATACATGAATTCAAACAGCAAAGGCGGTAACTGTGCAGATCTTCCTTTCTTTCCCTTCTTCCTTTCCTTTCCTTTCCTTTCCTTTTTTTTCTCTCTCTCTCTCTCTCTTGCACCATCCTCACCATGTGCTTCCTTTGTCTGCTCTTCTCCCTTTTTAAACTGTTGTTGTTTTGACTTTTTTCTTCCCCATAAGTTCCAAAACAATGCAACAGCATATAAAACAGTAATTGCTGCTCCTGGAATTCAAGGAAATCACCTCCAGCACATAAAATACCTCAAAAAAGGAGCAGCTCTTACAGCCAGAAATTTTTCCCATCCTCCATCTTGGATTACCCAGAATGCAAATCATAGAGGTGTGCAGCACAGAAACAGACCCTTCAGTTCAACTTGTCCATGCTGACCAGATATCCTAACCTAATGCATCCCATTTGCCAGCACTTGGCCCATATCCCTCTAAACCCTTCCTACTCATACCCTTTCAGATGCCTTTTAAATGTTGTAATTGTACCAGCCTCCATCACCTCCTCTGACAGCTCATTCCATGCACGCACTACCCTCTCAGTGAAAAAGTTGCCCCTTACGTCCCTTTTATATCTTTCCCCTCTTGACCTAAACCTATGTCCTCTAGTTCTGGACTCCCCACCCCAGGGAAAAGACTTTGTCTATTTACCATATCCATGCCCCTCATGATTTTATGACCAAAGTTGGACCAAAGGGTCTGTTTCCATGTTGTACATTTCTACAACTGAGGTCTGGCGAAAATGTGGAGAGAGAGAAAAGCAGAGTTAATCTTTCAATTCTGATTAACCTTCAGCAGTGCTAGTCAAAGATGGCTTATAAGTTTTCATTTAAGAAGGAGGTTGAGAGGTGACTTAATTGAGACATATAAGATAATCAGAAGTTTAGATAGATTGGACAATGAGAGCCTTTTATCCTCTGATGGCAATGGCTTGCACGAGGGGAAATAGCTTTAAATTGAGGGGTGATAGATGTAGGTCAGATGTGAGAGGTAGTTTCTTTACTCAGTAGGGGAGTGGAATGCACTGCCTTCAACAGTAGTAGCCTCGCCAACTTTAAGGGCATTTATATGGTCATTGGATAGGCATATGGACAAGAATAGAGTAGTGTAGGTTAGATGGGCTTCAGATTGGTTCCACGGGTCGGCACAACACAAAGGGCCTGTACTGTGCTGTAGTGTTCTATATTCTGAAGATAGTGCGTGTCTGTGTCTGTCTGCGCGTCTGTGTGTTGAGAGCCTAAAGAAGGAGAGGATTGATGGAGACGAGTCCAGGGAGAGAGAGAGAGACTGAAAGTTAGGCACAAAAGGAGATAAATAATGGTAAGCCGGGGTGAAAGAAAAGTGGATAGTGGGGACCACATATAGGTGAACATAGGTAGGTTGTGCTGAAAGCAGCCCATGTCATCTCCGCCTGTGCTGTGGAGGTGGGTTTAGGAGGTGTTCAGGTTCTAAAATTGTTGAACTGGCTATTGAGGTTCGCAGGCTTCCCAAGTGGAAAATGGCATGCTGTTATTCCTGCCAATACACTATTCTGTTCCCTGGCCAACCTTTCTCTGTTGTGTTTGCTGCAGTGCTCCAGGGAGGCTCATGCAAGTTGAAAGAAAAACATCTCATTTTCCACTTGGGGACCCTGCAACCTTCAGTAGCAAATTCAAAAGTTTTTTGATCTGAGCACCTCCTTCCATATCTCTTACCCACCCCTACACTTCGGGCTCTGAGATGACATCGATTCATAGAGCATGGATCCTTTGGTCCAACTCTTCTGGACCAACCAGACATCCCAATCTGACCTCTCCCTATTTGCCAGCATTTGGCCCATATCCATCTAAAGCCTTCCTGTTCATATACGCACCCAGAGGCCTTTTGTATGTTGTAATTATACCTGTCTCCACCACTTCCTCTGGGTGTTTCTTCCTTGTCATCATTACTTGTGCATGCTTTTACGTATAAAAGCAGTGTATTAATTTGTGTCTTTGAAATGTCCTAAAATGTTTAATGACTATCTAATCATTTTGACAAGTACTTTTTTCTTATAAGCAAATATGCCAGTTATATTGCAAGGCTCCAAAAGTAGTGCAAAGATAAATTAATACTTAATTCACTTCAGGTGATGTTAAATTTTATGCATTAATTTGATTTCCGTAAACTCTAGCCAATCCAGTTCGATGGGCTGAATGGCTGCCTTCCAAGTCCATATGATTTTGTTGTGCTTTTGCTGGCCTTTGTACACAGGGAGATTTGGGACCGTTCAATCCAGGGCTTCCAGTCGATGTACCTGTCTGGCTCGCTATTAATCTGAAACAGCGACAGAAGTGTAGGATTGTGGTTCCAGATTGGATGGATGTGGGTGAGTTATTTTGAGTGTTTGAGATTTAGGTAGAGTATTGTGTGTAAGTTTGCAGTGTATTTGGTTTTAGGGGTGGGCTGTTGCTGTTGGAGAATCCTCCATAGGTGTCTCAGTCTGTGACTGCCAGGGTGGTGACTCTTTTCCAAATTCACGTTAATCCCCGGCTGGTTCTGGAACTTGTTATGGGAATAATTCCCTTGGTGTTCTGCTGAAAGCGTTTCTCCCCTTTCTGCTGCTGTCTCCATTTACAGTGGCTTGTGATTTTCCTAGTGAAAAGAAAGGTGTTGGAGGCTTTGCCCATTTGGTGTTGGTTGGCTCTGCTGTTGAGTGGCTGCCACTTGACAAAAATGCCTTGAAGTTGCTCCTTGTAAGTGTTGGTTGTGGTTGAATCAACAACTTGACAATGTGCTATTCAGTCCAAAGTCACTCTTCTCAAACGCTGCAGCTTTGAAAAGGAAAGCTGTTGTTTGTATAGTAGCAACCTTTGCGTCTTCAGAACATCAACAGATGTTCCACTGCCAATGCTGTACCTTCTGGAAAACTGGTTCCTGCTGCAGCTATCACATTGGTCTTCCTGGGAGTCAAGCCAAGGGAAATAATGGGCCTGGACAGAATCCCAGCTGTATACCTAGATCCTGTGCGGACTAACTGGTAGAGGCATCCACTGACACCTTCAACCTCTCCCTCCTTCTATAAGCTGAAGTCCCCACCTGCCTCGAAGGTTTTTTGAAGAAGTAACAAAGGATTGAGGGTAGAGCGATAGATGTGATCTATATGGACCTCAGTAAGGCGTCTGATCGGGTTCCTCATGGGAGACAGGTTAGCAAGGTTAGATCTCACAGAATACAGGGAGAACTAGCCATTTGGACACAGAACTGGCTCGAATAGGGAGAGTTTGGAGCGATATCGGCTGGGTGCTGGTAGATTGGGTTGGGATATCTGGTCAGCATGGATGGTTTGGACTGAAGGGTCTGTTTATATGCTCTCTATCTCTGACTCTAAGGCCACCATTATCCCAGTACCTAAGAAAGTGTATGCAACATGCCTTAATGACTACTGCCCAATGGCTTTGACTTCCATAATCATGAAGTGCTTCGGGAGGCTGGTCATGGCCTGCATTAACCCTAGTCTCCCAACTTGCCTTGATCTCCTGTAATTTGCCCACCGATGTAGCAGGTCCACGGTGGACACCATTTCCCTAGCCCTGCATTTATCCCTGGAACATCTGGACAACAAGGACACCTGTCAGATTCCTGCACATCAACTACAGCTCCAACACCATAATCCCCTCCAGACTGATCTCAAAACTAAGTCCTTGGTCTCTGCTCCGCCCTCTGCAACTGGATCCTCAGCTTCCTGACCCACAGACCACAATCAGTGAAGACAGACAACTGCACCTCCTCCACAATAACACTCAACACTAGAGCTCCCCAAGATGCGTTCTTAATCCCCTACTGTACTCCCTGCACACTCGCAATTGTGCAGCCAAGTCGCAAACAAACTCCATCTAAACGTTTGCTGACAACACCACCACCATAACAAGGATGAGTGAGAATATAGAAAGGTGATAGCGGGCTTGGTGTTGTGATGCAGTGATAATAACCTCTCACTCAATGTCGGCAAAGCTAAAGAACTGACCATTGACTTCGGAAAGAAAGGAGAAGAACACATCCCCATCTACATAAACAGAGAGGAGGTCGAGAGTGTCCAGTTCCTCTGAGTGATGATAACTGACAACCTGTCCTGGACTTCTCATGTAGGTGTGATGGTCAAGAAGGCACAATAATGCCTCTTCTGAAAGTGGATGAGGAAATTTGGCATATCCATAACGAGTGAAGCTGAAAATGTGTTGCTGGTTAAAGCACAGCAGGTTAGGCAGCATCTCAGGAATAGGGAATTCGACGTTTCGAGCATAAGCCCTTCATCAGGAATGAGAGAGAGTAGCCAAGCAGGCTAAGATAAAAGGTAGGGAGGAGGGACTTTGGGGGAGGGGCGATGGAGGTGGGATAGGTGGAAGGAGGTCAAGGTGAGGGTGATAGGCCGGAGTGGGGTGGGGGCGGAGAGGTCAGTAAGGAGATTGCAGGTTAGGAGGGCGATGCTGAGTTGAGGGAATCGACTGAGACAAGGTGGGGGGAGGGGAAATGAGGCATAACGACCCTCACAACTTCTACAGATGCACCATCGAAGGCATACTATCGGGGTGCATGACAGCCTGGTACAGCAACGGACTGTGAGAAACTACAGAAGGTTGTGTGCATAACCCAGACCATTATGGAAGCCAACCTCCCATCCATGGACTCCATTTACACAGCATTGCAGCAGAAAGGCTGTCAACATCATCAAAGACCCCTCCCACCCCAGTAATGCTCTCCTACAACCTCTTCATTCAGGCAGAAGATACAGAAGCTTGAACACATGCACCAGCAGGTTCAAGACCAGTTTCTTGCCTGCAGTTATTAGACTAAGGAATGGACTGTCTCTAACTTAAGATAATGTTGACCTTGTTCATTTTAATCATATCTAGCACAAATCCTGTGCAATATAACCTGTATGCCTCACTATGTCCAAGTTTTCTTTCGCCCTATGATCTGTATGACCTTGCTTACTGTGCCTGTACTGTTCACAAACAAAGCCTTTCACTGTACTTGGGTAATGTGACAATAAATCAAATCCAATCCAACTAAGTTAAATATATAATCATTTTGTTACTTTTAGACAAACTTGAACAAATCAAGGAACAAGAACGTAAAGAAGAAACCTTCACCCCGATGCCCAACCCACATTACATGGAACTGACTAAGTTGTTGTTGAAACAGTAAGTTCTTCCTAGATCCAGAAAATGTACAATGGTACTTTTTTTCTTTTTGAGTTCTCCTTCTAAACATCTAAGCTTGTTGTTGGAATTCAGTTTAGTTGCTAATGTCTCTTCCCATTGACCCTTGCCCAGCGTGTCACCCTTTGCAATGAGAATTGGCAACCTTACTTATGATGGGTTGATGTCTGAACCAATTCTGGTGCGATCAGCGGTATCTGTCCTCGTGTGAGCACACATATTTGCACAGGCACAAATGCATAAGAGTGACATGTATGTGCAAAGATAAATGTATACAAGCATGCTGTTAGAATTGTAACTGAAGCTATTTTTAATTCTCTCCTTCAGTCAGCTCATTGTGGTACCACAGTGCTGACTGAGGTCAGTATTGAGTGGGGCTGAAATTAATACCATAGCCACATTGAATGTTGCCATTGTTTTGATTCATAGATTAAAACTGCTTAAAGTGTAATGTGAACCACAGCTGGAACAGTAAAAGTCTTTGCATTTGATAGCCATCAAAGTTTGAAGACCCTTTTCTTATATGTTGACCAAGTTGGTTTCACCTTGCATCAAATCTATAGGACATGAGTTGGTACTTTGATTTGCCCACATCCCCCAGTACTGATGTCAGCAGGGACTCCAGCCGTGGATCAGTTAGCCCTTTCCTCCTCATTTCCTCAGAATTCCAACCAAGCTGAAAGGGCAAACAAGGAGATACTGTGCATATCTTGCAATGGCCAATTTGAAGCTGCATTGACTTAGGCACAGGAGCAGTTCGACTGGCATTAGGCCGAATAGAGAGGATAAAAGGCGAACCTTTCTTTCTTACTGTGCAGGTTTGAAGCCTCTAACTTCACGAATATCCAAGCATATTCTTGCTTGGGAGATTGATGTGTATTTTCTTGTATGGGATGTGGGCATTGCTGGCAAGGCCAGTATTTGTTGGCTGTCACTAAATACCATTGAACTGAGTTGCTTGCTATGCCATTGCTGTGGCTCTGGAGTTGTATGTAGACCAAACCAAGTAAGGATGACCGATTTCCTTCCCTGAAGGACGTCAATAAACCAGATGGGTTTGTATGGCAATTGACAACGGTTACATGATCATCATAAGTCTGGCTTTTAATTCTTGATTTTTATTGAATTCTAATTTTACCGTCTGCCTTGATAGAATTTTTAAACTCATTTATCTCCAGAACATTAGCCTGGGGTTCTGATTACTAATCCAGTGACATTACCATTATGCTGCCCTCTTTCCGCCATGATTAATACTGTACACATACTTTATTTTACGAATTACTTTTAGGAAGATAGCCATTCTTTGCACACCTGTGACCACTCAATGACTTCAATTGCAAATGACGCAGAAATTCCCATGCACCTATGGACTGATGCTTTTCAGACACTGATGTCTACAGTAATCCCACCCCCATACCCTTAGGGTATACGTTCCAAGACCTACTGCAGAAGCCCAAAACTGCAGATAGGAGCGAACCTATTCATTTTACATGGGAAATGTACCTTCCCAGCAACCCCACAGTCCCTGGTTCCAGAAGGTTCTCTTTAATATGTTCAGGTCACAGGTAACTAAAACTGCGGAAAACAATTCCGTGGAAACGGGGGTCGCCCTGTATTTAGAGTACAGCTCCCATGCACCATGAAGCAAAGTTTGGGAGAAGATTTGTAGCTCGGGTGCTCGTTGTTGTGGTTCTGTTCGCCGAGCTGGGAATTTGTGTTGCAGACGTTTTGTCACCTGCCTAGGTGACATTCTCAGTGCTTGGGAGCCTCCTGTGAAACATTTCTGTGATGTTTCCTCCGGCATTTATGGTGATTTGTTTCTGCCGCTTCCGGTTGTCCGTTCCAGCTGCCCGCTGAAGTGGTCGGTATATTGGGTCCAGGTCGATGTGCTTATTGATTGAATCTGTGGATGAGTGCCATGCCTCTGGGAATTCCCTGGCTGTTCTCTGTTTGGCTTGTCCTATAATAGTGTTGTTGTCCCAGTCGAACTCATGTTGCTTGTCATCTGCGTGTGTGGCTACTAAGGATAGCTGGTCGTGTTGTTTCGTGGCTAGTTGGTGTTCATGGATGCGGGTCGTTAGCTGTCTTCCTGTTTGTCCTATGTAGTGTTTTCTGCAGTCCTTGCATGGGATTTTGTACACTACATTGGTTTTCCTCATGCTGGGTATCGGGTCCTTTGTCCTGGTGAGTTGTTGCCTGAGAGTGGCTGTTGGTTTGTGTGCTGTTATGAGTCCTAGTGGTCGCAGTAGTTTGGCTGTCAGTTCAGAAATGTTTTTGATGTATGGTAGTGTGGCTAGTCCTTTGGGTTGTGGCATGTCCTTGTTCTGTTGTCTTTCCCTTAGGCATCTGTTGATGAAATTGCGCGGGTATCTGTTTTTGACGAATACATTGTATAGGTGTTCTTCTTCGTCTTTTTGCAGTTCTGGTGTGCGGAAGTGTGTTGTGGCCCTTTTAAACAGTGTCTTGATGCAACTTCTTTTGTGTGTGTTGGGGTGGTTGCTTTCGTAGTTCAGGACTTGGTCTGTGTGTGTGGCTTTCCTGTATACTTTTGTGGTGAATTCTCCGTTAGGTGTTCTCTGTACTATCACGTCTAGGAATGGGAGTTGGTTGTCCTTTTTCTTCCCCTCTAGTGAATTGGATTCCTGTGAGTGTGGCATTGATGATCTGGTGTGTGTTCTCTATTTCTGTGATTTTAATGATTACGAAGGTATCATCTACAAATCTGACCCAGAGTTTGGGTTGAATTTGCAGTAAGACTGTTTGTTCTAACCTTTTGGAGTCAAAGCAGAAGCGGTAATGCAGAGATGGGTGAGCTCATGGGTGTGCCGTTGATTTGTTCATATATTTGGTTGTTGAATGTGAAGTGTGTTGTGAGGCACAGGTCCAGTTGTTTGACTATGCCGTCTTTGTTGATAGGTTTTCTGTCCTGTTATCTTTTCTGTATGTCCAGCAGGTTGGCTATTGTTTCTCTGGCTAGAGTTTTGTCGATAGAGGTGAACAGTGCCGTTACATCGAATGAGACCATGGTTTCTTCCTTGTCTATGTGTATATTTCTGATGTCCAAGAATTCCTGTGTTGACTGTATGGAGTGTCTGGATCTGCTGATCAGGTGTTTCAGTTTCTGCTGTAGTTCTTTAGCCAGTTTGTTTGATGGTGTCCCTGGTAGTGATACTATGGGTCTGAGTGGGATGTCTGGTTTGTGTACTTTAGGTAGTCCGTAGAATCTGGGGGTGGTGTTGCTTTCAGGTTTCATTCTCTGCAGGTTAAACCTGGTTATCTGTCCGTTTTTGTTGTAGGTTCCTCAGTGTATTGTTTATCCTATTGGTGAGCTGTGAGTAGCCACACATGCAGATGACAAGCAATGTGAGTTCGACTGGGACAACACTACTATTATAGGACAAGCCAAACAGAACAGCCAGGGAATTCCTAGAGGCATGGCACTCATCCACAGATTCAATCAATAAGCACATCGACCTGGACCCAATATACCGGCCACTGCAGCGGACAGCTGGAACTGACAACCGGAAGCAGCAGGTACAAATCATTATAAATGCCAGAGGAAACATCACAGAAGCGCTTCACAGGAGGCTCCCAAGCACTGAGAATGTCACCTAGACAGGGGCCGAAACGTCTGCAACACAAATTCCCAGCTCAGCGAACAGAATCACAACACCGTGAAGCAAGTTTAAAATTATCCGAAGTAACTATGAAGTAGTTATACCAAAACAAATGGCCATCAACATGTGATCTTTAATTAATCGAGTGTGGACTTTAAGAGGATTTTTTTTTATATCAAAGCCTGGTTAGAATGTCAAATTCATTACCATTTTGGAGTTGGGCTTGAGGCACATGGCATAGATGGATTTCAGGAAGATGTGACTTATACACAGGAGGGAGATGGGAATAGAAGGCTATGCTAGCATGATGAAGGCTATGCTAGCATGCTTCCTTCCCCAGCTAGCAGAAAAACTGAACCGGTTGGTCAGAGTCTTGTTACTGGCTATAAACTTTGAGAACGAAGGAAGACACTCCTGAGTCTGTCATTAAGTCCTGCACGAATTGTGCTTGTATAGCGTGTAGTTTATTAGGGTACAATATAGCTAGAAGGGGTAGTGATTTAAAGGGCATACCAGTGGCTGTCTGAAACCGTATAGTAAGCATTTCAGAAAACTCCATAAGTCAAAGGAAAGCACAAAGAGAGGATTGAAAATTGCATCCACAAACCCAAAAATTTATCTTTCTATAAAAAAACTAGGATGCAACAATGAGTGGTGATGTAGTTCTAAGTGTATTTGCTCTTCCCAGTGCCTCTGACAATATTCCCAAAGCCGACGAAATCCGGACCTTGGTCAAAGATACTTGGGATACTCGCATTGCAAAGCTGCGGTTATCTGCAGATAATTTTGTGAGTCAACAGGAGGTGCATGCAAAGGTAAGGTTCTTTTGATGTTTTTTTCCCCCAAATTTAGCACCCATCCGATTCCAACTTGAAAATCTGACACTCCGTCTACAATTTGATACATAATTGTAAATATATAGAACCCTTTTTAGCTTAGAAGATCATCTGAGACTTCATTAACGATCAGCGAAGAAAAATAAAGGCTGATGAGACCAAGGAAAGATTCTGAAGAGTGATCAATTAAGCTTCAATAAAAGGGTGTAGGAAAAGGAGAGCTGTTTAGTGAAGGATTAGCAAAGATGTACAAGAGGCCATAATTTGGAGAGTTTGAGGAACCTGTATGATGCAATTTTTAACTCTCAACCACAATAATATGTTGCACTCAAAGCAAAGTGAAATATTCCCTGCTGCTTAAAGGGACATAAGTGCTTGGTGGATTCCAGCAACAACTTCCTTCTGTTCTGAGGTCCTTTCTTTAAAAATGTAAGCCTCTTTATGTAAAGGAAAATATCACTTCTGAATATCTGATCTCATAGCAATTACAGAAACATAGCTCAAGGATGGGCAGGACTGGCAGCTTAATGTTCCAGGATACAAATGCCACAGGAAGAATAGAATGGGAGGCAAATGTGAGGTGCTGCATTTTGGATAAGCAAATCTTAGCAGAACTTATACACTTAATGGTAAGGTCTTAGGGAGTGTTGCTGAACAAAGAGATCTTGGAGTGCAGGTTCATAGCTCCTTGAAAGTGGAGTCACAGGTAGATAGGATAGTGAAGAAGACGTTTGGTATGCTTTCCTTTATTGGTCAGAGTATTGAGTACAGGAGTTGGGAAGTCATGTTGCGGCTGTACAGGACATTGGTTGGGCCACTGTTGGAATATTGCGTGCAATTCTGGTCTCCTTCCTATCGGAAAGATGTTGTGAAACTTGAAAGGGTTCAGAAAAGATTTACAAGGATGTTGCCAGGGTTGGAGGATTTGAGCTACAGGGAGAGGCTGAACAGGCTGGGGCTGTTTTCCCCGGCGCATGGAGGCTGAGGGGTGACCTTAGAGGTTTACAAAATTATATGGGGCATGGATAGGATAAATAGGCAAAGTCTTTTACCTGGGGTCGTGGAATCCAGAACTAGAGGGCATAGGTTTAGGGTGAGAAGGGAAAGATATAAAAGAGACCTAAGGGGCAACTTTTCTACGCAGAGGGTGATACGTGTATGGAATGAGCTGCCAGAAGATATGGTAGAGGCTGGTACAATTGCAACATTTAAAAGGCATTTGGATGGGTATATGAATAGGAAGAGTTTGGAGGGATATGGCCGGGTGCTGGCAGGTGGGACTAGATGGGGTTGGGATATCTGGTCGGCATGGATGGGTTTGACTGAAGGGTCTGTTTTTGTGCTGTACATCTCTATGACTCTAAGAGAAGAGGGGGAGTGTCATTTTTGATAAGGGATAGCATTACAGCTGTGCTGAGGGAGGATATTCCCAGAAATACATCCAGGAAAGTTATTTGGGTGGAAGTGATAAATAAGAAAGGGATGATAACCTTATTGGGATTGTATTATAAACCCCCTAATAGTCAGAGGGAAATTGAGAAACAAATTTATAAGGAGATCTCCGCTATCTGTAAGAATAATAAGGTAGTTATGGTAGGGGATTTTAACTTAGACTGGGACTGCCATAGTGTTAAGGGTTTAGATGGAAAGGAATTTAAGTGTGTACAAGATTATTTTCTGATTCAGTATGTGGATGTACCTACTAGAGAAGGTGCAAAACTTTTCCCACTCTTGGAAAATAAGGCAGGGGAGGTGACTGTGTCGTCTGCGGGAGAGCACTTTGTGCCAGCGATCATAATTCTATTCTATTTAAAATAGTGATGGAAAACGATAGACCAGATTTAAAAGTTGATGTTCTAAATTGGAGAAAGGCCAATTTTGACGGTATTAGGCAAGAACTTTCAAAAGCTGATTGAGGCGAGATGTTCACAGATAAAGGGCAGCTGGAAAATGGGAAGCCTTCAGAAATGAGATAATGAGAATCCAGAGAAAGTATATTCCTGTTAGGGTGAAAGGAAAGGCTGGTAGGTATAGGGAATGCTGGATGACTAAAGAAATTGAGGGTTTGGTTAAGAAAAATAAGGAAGCATATGTAAGGTACAGACATGATCGATCGAGTGAATCCTTAGAGTATAAAGGTAGTAGGAGTATACTGAAGATGAAAATCAGGAGGGCACAAAGGGTACATGAAATGGCTTTGGCAAACTGAGTTATGGAGAATCCGAAGGGTTTTTACAAATACATTAAGGATAAAAGGGTAACTTGGGAGAGAATAGGGCCCGAGTAAAAAGTGAGGTCTGCAGATGCTGGAGATCACAGCTGAAAATGTGTTGCTGGTTAAAGCACAGCAGGTCAGGCAGCATCCAAGGAACAGGAAATTCGACGTTTCAGGCCAGAGCCCTTCATCAGAGAATAGGGCCCCTCAAAGATCAGCAAGGTGGCCTTTGTGTGGAGCCGCAGAAAATGGGGGAGATACTAAATGAGTATTTTGTGTCAGTGTTTACTGTGGAAAAGGATATGGATGATATAGACTGTAGGGAAATAGATGGTGTAATCTTGCAAAATGTCCATATTACAGAGGAGGAAGTGCTGGATGTCTTGAAATGGGTAAAGGTGAATAAATCCCCAGGACCTGATCAGGTGTACCCTAGAAATCTGCAAAGCTAGAGAAGTGATTGCTGGGCCTTTTGCTGAGATATTTGTCTCCGGTGAGGTGCCGAAGACTTGGAGGTTGGCTAACTTGGTGCCACTGTTTGGAAGGGTGGTAAGGACAAGCCAGGGAACTATAGACCAGTGAGCCTGATGTGGGCAAGTTGTTGGAGGGAATCCTGAGGGACAGGATGTACATGTATTTGGAGAGGCAAGGACTGATTCGCGATAGTCAGCATGGCTTTGTGAGTGGCAAATCATGTCTCTCAAACTTGATTGAGTTCTTTGAAGAAGTTACAGAGGATTGATGAGGGCAGAGCAGTAGATGTGATCTATGTGAACTTCAGTAAGGCGTTCGACAAAGTTCCCCATGGGAGACTGACTAGCAAGGTAAGATTTCATGGAATACAGGGAGAACTAGCCATTTGGATACAAAACTGGCTCAAAGGTAGAAGACAGAGGGTGGTGGTGGTGGAGGGTTGTTTTTCAGACTGGAGGCCTGTGACCAGTGGAGTTCCACAAGGGTCAGTACTGGGTCCTCTACTTTTTGTCATTTACATAAATGATTTTGATGCGAGCATAAGAGGTTCAGTTAGTAAGAGGTTCAGATGACACCAAAATTGGAAGTGTAGTGGACAGCGAAGAGGGTTACCTCCGATTACAACCAGATCATGACCAAATGGGTCAAAGGGCTGAGAAGTGGCAGATGAAGTTTAATTGAAATAAATGCGAGGTGCTGCATTTAGGGAAAGCAAATCTTAACAGGACTTATGCACTTAATGGTAAGGTCCGAGGGAGTATTGCTGAACAAAGAGACCTTGGCGTGCAGGTTCATAGCTCCTTGAAAGTGGAGTCACAGGTAGATAGGATAGTGAAGAAGGCATTTGGTATGCTTTCCTTTATTGGCCAGAGTATTGAGTACAGGAGTTGGGAAGTCATGTTGCGGCTGCACAGGACATTGGTTAGGCCACTGTTGGAATATTGCGTGCAATTCTGGTCTCCTTCCTATCGAAAAGATGTTGCGAAACTTGAAAGGGTTCAGAAAAGATTTACAAGGATGTTGCTAGGGTTGAGGATTTGAGCTATAGGGAGAGGCTGAACAGGCTGGGGCTGTTTTCCCTGGAGCGTCGGAGGCTGAGGGGTGACCTTATAGAGGTTTACAAAATTGAGGGGTGTGGATAGGGTAAATAGGCAAAGCCTTTTCCCTGGGGTTGGGGAGTCCAGAACTAGAGGGCATAGGTTTACGGAAGGATATAAAAGAGACCTAAGGGGCAACCTTTTACACAGTGGTACATGTATGGAATGAGCTGCCAGAGGAAGTTGTGGAGGCTAGTACAATTGTAACATTTTAAGAGGCATTTGGATGGATATATGAATAGGAAGGGTTTGGAGGGATATGGGTTGGGTGCTGGCAGGTGGGACTAGATTGAGTTGTGATATCGATTTTGCTGCTCCTCGGATGCTGCCTGAACTGCTGTGCTCTTCCAGCACCACTAATCCAAAATCTGGTTTCCAGCATCTGCAGTCATTATTTGTACCTGGGTTGGGATATCTGGCCGGCATGGACGGGTTGGACCGAAGGGTCTGTTTCCATGCTGTACATCTCTACGACTCTGAATTAATTTTAAGTAGTTTGGACCTTTTTTGTATATTTCCTCTACCACTAGAGGTTGCTGTTCTTCTATGTTACTGATTGTGAGAGCCAGTCTTCAAGGAATGCTCAAACTGTTTTGATTTGAGTTCATTGATTTACTCCTGAAATGTTTAGTGATTTAGCAGCGAGCTCCTCATGCTGTAAATTTGAAACAAAAATTCCTTGTATCCGAGACTTCAGGTACAGAGTAATCCAGCATGGAAACAGACCTTTCGGTCCAACTAGTCCACGCCAACCATTTACATGATAGTTTGGCAGACCTGGGCTGATTCTCCCTCGAAAGGGAGGCTGAGGTGAAAGCTGAAGAAGTTGAAAATCATGACAATTGTGGACAGTAGAGCAGGAGAAAGTGTTCTCATTTCTTTGGAGCAGTGGAGGTTAAGTAGGGAATGGTGATTGAGGTGTATATGTTTGAGGCCCATGGATAGAGTGAATAGAAAGCAGATGGTCCCCCTTCTTGAAGTGCCATGACTTTCATGGCTATGGGCTTCATGCAAGAATGTAGGACTAGTGTAAGGACTAGAGTGTTTTGTCCTGCATGATTCTATGAGACTATTGTTGGGCAGAATAAAGGAAAACCCAATGGGGTATTTTTAAATGTGTAAAGACTTTTTGAGGGAAAAAGAGTAATCTGGGAGACATTGGCACAGTCTTCAATGAGGGGGGAAGAAAGTTGGGCAGAGGCATCAAGGACCAAAGGGCACATACATTGAGGTGATCTACAAAAGGACCAGAGATACTAGGAGGAAGAC
The DNA here is from genome assembly GCF_020745735.1 of Hemiscyllium ocellatum. Taxonomy (NCBI): domain Eukaryota; kingdom Metazoa; phylum Chordata; class Chondrichthyes; order Orectolobiformes; family Hemiscylliidae; genus Hemiscyllium; species Hemiscyllium ocellatum. The sequence goes on along the minus strand of NC_083417.1, from coordinate 17,007,934 downwards.
TGTCAATTGGATGGCAATCTAGAATGTATAGCCTGAGCACATGATGGAGGCAGGTTCAACAGGGGCTTTCAAAAGAAAATTGGATAACTTTCTGAAAAGGCAGAATTTGTAAGAATGGAGTCGGACTAGAGTTGTTCTTGTAGAGAGCCAGCATGGATGTGATGGACCAAGTGGCCTACTTCTGAACTGTATCCAGTGTGTAGTTCTATGTTGACCCCTGTCTCTACTCTCTCACTTTCTACCTCTTGTGCATGTTAAGCCATTTTATTTTCAACAGGCTAATGATAAATGATGGGGGAGGGTGGATTTGAGGTTTGTATTGGTGAGATCTCACTCAGATTCTGGGTGCTTATGCCCTGTATGCCTGTGCATTACAGCCAGGATTCCTGGTTGGCTGGTTTTGCACACTCTTTAAAAATAAGCAATCTCCTCCCTCCTTAAGCTGACAAGGAGAATTGTTGGCTCAGAGGATGATGAGACAGTAGAATGCTTGACTTTATTTTTAAATTTTCTCCAGATTGCAGTGAAGCTGGATCACATGAATGTCTTGAAGGCAGAGGTAGATGGTTTATTGAGAGACAATGGTAGCATGAGGGGAGGCAGGGCACGAGAGCTGAGGCTACACTTGAATCAAGCATGATCTTATCAACAGCAGAGTAGACTGAAGGAATAAATGACCTGCTCCTGCTCGTAACTGTTTTGTATCCCCACCCCTCCAACTGCATGTTTGTATGTTTCCCCAATCTGACTGCTCCCAGGGATGGAGGGGCTACTGTTATTTGAAGCTAGTGATCTCACATTACAGAAGCTGCCTTAAACAGTACCCAGAGATTGGGACCCTTCTACTCCAAATGATCCTATAATATTACATTATTGAATAACAACAGACTGAACAAGGCTATGGAGGAAACATTACTGTTTGAAGCTAATGATATATTCCTAATATGTATTAACCAGGATAATGCCTCTGTATGTACTATTCAGGAGCTATCTAGCCATTATCAGAAATCCAGTGAGCCTTTCACTGGGTTCAAAGCTGCCTCTGAGAGGTTGGAGAACTCCAGTTGGAATTGGGATCAGAATGAATAATCCCGGACCCCTCCTTATTTTACAGTATTAAGGAGTCTCCAAGATAAACAATGGGGGAGGATCCCCACACTTCAAGCAGTGTTGTAATCATTGACTATAACCTGCTGAGACTATGAAAGATGCAGCATAAATGCAAGACCTTCTTACTGTTTGTGTACATGACACAATATTGAATGGTAGAGTTAATGGTCCTGATGTTTTCTCCTTTGACTCAGTATATGTGCTGTAGTACCTGTTACTGAATCCTATTCATACCAGCATATCTCAAACTTCTGTCTGCTGACTATTTAAACTGGGCAAAAGACCCCAGCAGCTGCCTCCTTTCACTTTCTAACATGAGAAAATGTATGTGGAAACAATAAAAAAAACTAGACTGCTTTTTCTCTGCTGAGAGTAAGCATTTTTGATTGAACAGATAAGTCATTATTATTTCATACCAGAAACAAAGTAGAAACATTTTTCACATTCTAATCTTTAAAACTACAAAAGAACATCTTTATTTGAAATGTTTGAATGTGTTGTAGTATGATCTTTTCAAATTAATATTTGATGTTACATCTATGTTTATCAAACCAAATCTACAGTGACGTAAATCTTTTAAAACTGCATTGTTGTTGTTGTTATTCACGCTTGCGTCAATGTGAGCCACAAAGAGAGAAACTGGTCTGGATATGTAATGCCATTTTTCTGGATTAGTGGTGCTGGAAGAGCACAGCAGTTCAGGCAGCATCCAAGGAGCAGCAAAATCGACGTTTCGGGCAAAAGCCCTTCATCAGGAATAAAGGCAGAGAGCCTGAAGCATGGAGAGATAAGCTAGAGGAGGATGGAGGTGGGGAGAAAGTAGCATAGAGTACAATAGGTGAGTGGGGGAGGGGATGAAGGTGATAGGTCAGGGAGGAGAGGGTGGAGTGGATAGGTGGAAAAGGAGATAGGAGGTAGGACAAGTCATGGGGACAGTGCTGAGCTGGAAGTTTGGAACTAGGGTGAGGTGTGGCATGGGGAAATGAGGAAGCTGTTGAAGTCCACATTGATGCCCTGGGGTTGAAGTGTTCCGAGGCGGAAGATGAGGCGTTCTTCCTCCAGGCATCTGGTGGTGAGGGAGCGTCGGTGAAGGAGGCCCAGGACCTCCATGTCCTTGGCAGAGTGAGAGGGGGAGTTGAAATATTGGGCCACAGGGCGGTGTGGTTGATTGGTTCGGGTGTCCCAGAGATGTTTCCTAAAGCGCTCTGCTAGGAGGCGCCCAGTCACCCAATGTAGAGGAGACCGCATCTGGAGCAACGGGTACAATAAATGATATTAGTGGATGTGCAGGTAAAACTTTGATGGATGTGGAAGGCTCCTTTAGGGCCTTGGATAGAGGTGAGGGAGGAGGTGTTGGCGCAGATTTTAGCGCGGTGGCAGGGGAAGGTGCCAGGATGGGAGGGTGGGTTGTAGAGGGGGCGTGGACCTGACCAGGTAGTCACGGAGGGAACGGTCTTTGCGGGAGGCGGAAAGGACTGTTCTGCTTGTTCTCTTGTGGCCTCAGCTATAGCATTGCATTTTGGAACAGCTCAATGACCACCTGAAGGCCCCTGGTGGCCGATGGGTCACACGTCGAGCCATGGTGGGTAACATACTTGGAACCACTGACCTAAGCTCCAGGTTCAGGTTCCCATCTGTTGCTGTTCTGCATCTGTTCAGTTTATAGCCTACAGGGGGAGATCATGAGTTGGCTTTACTCAGTCCTGTGCACAAAGGCAGTGTTTGATTTGTTTTAAAACTTGCATTCCTGGTCCCTGCCTCTTGCTGTGATGTTGTACAACTTGGCTGAGCAGTGAGGCCACCCACATCTGGGTCTGTGAGGGGATGGTGTTTTGTTCCACGTCATTGCCTCTGACTCTGTCTATTTGCAGCTCTGTTGCATTGTCCCCCTGTATCCCTGCCTCAGCGTATCTGCTATTGAAACCATCATCCATGCCTCATTTGCATTCAATTGACTGACTTCTCATGTCCTACCCTTCTATCACTTTGAGATCACCCAAATCTCTGCCACCCACATCTTAACTTGTAGCAAATGCAGACACCCCAACACCCCTGTGCTCACTGATCTATTATAAGTCACCTGAGCAATGTCTCACTTTTAACAATTGTTCTTGCTGTCAAATCCCTCCCCTAGCCTCAATAACCTCCATATCTGTACTCTTTTCCAGCCTCAACACTTCAAGATATTGATGCCTCTTGAACATCCCTGATCTTAATCACAGCAGTGCTGGTATTCGTATCCCAAGCTGCCAGGGCCCGAAAGGGCTGGAATTCCCTCTCAAAGTCTCACCTCTATCTTTCTTAAAATGCTGTATAAAACCAGCTAGTTTGTCCAAGGTTTTGGTCATCTGCCCAAGAATCTGCTCAGTTGGCTTGGTCTGATTTTGTTTTGTAACACTCCTATGCTGAAGGTGCTCCATAAAATTGTCTTTTAATATATTGGGCATGAGAGGGTGTTGCAAGTTTCTGAAATATCTCCAGTTGCTGAGAGAGTTGATCCAAGTGGGACCAGAGCCCTTTTCTATTTGGCGTAGGTAGGGAAAGGTGATGCAAATGGGCACGTGCCCAAAGATTACAGTAATTGTACAAATGGCTAGTTTCCTTTCGGAAAGCTGGAGTCTCCGCTTCACTTGGAAACTGAAGTTGCTGTGCACCTGCAGCTATGTGAGAGCTGTACTAATGGTTCCCAGTGGGAAGAATGGGCATGGCTGACTGGAATATATTTATTTATTTTGTTTTTACAGATTCAGTAGGAACATTTTTAATAACAGTGCAAATTTCTTCTCTCCTGTCTCCCTCCCCTCCTGCAGCTGGACAACCTCACACTGATGGAGATTAACACAATCGGGACTTTCCTTACAGAATCTCTGAATCAGATGCACAGTCTCCGTGCAAACCTTCAGCCTGGGGAGAAGGCTCAGTCACAGGACTATTAAACTGCTTTCTCTAAGGAGGTCATTTCCTTCTTGAAAAGCGTAAAGCTTGGAGGAGAGCAGGTGCCGAGAGAACCAAATTCAGCAAGGAAGGAACGAGCAGGGTGGGATTATTGTGCTGGCAATCTGAAATACTGGCAATATCCCTGCAATGCAAAAGATTAGTGCTTTGATTATTTTCATTACTGTGTCAGAAGTTTCTCTTTTCAGATGCTGACTGAGCAGTGAAAGACTTCTGAAGTTTTTTGTTTCTAATTCTTTTCTGTAGGTTTAATGTTTTCCTAAATAATGTTATATTTTATATTCTGGTTTAAAATATAAAAATGGGTGGCAGTGGAAATATAGTTTTTTAAAAAAACACAAACACAGTAATTTGGTTTATAAATTGATTCTTTAATTGTTTACTCAATATCTCATTGCATCGTAGCCTTACCTGCCATCTTCGTTTAAAATAATAGTTTTGATTGTTCAATTGTGTCTGTGTTTAGTCACATTTTTGACATTCTGGAAAACCTTTTCATGGGGGAACAAAAATCCAGATAGTTGTTGGCTCAATAACTCTGAAGTGAAGATAGTTTCCCTGAGATTTACACAGCCTCACTATTTTGATTCCCACTGTATTTTGAGCCTGTAGCTAGTGATCATAATGATAAGGGAGGAGGAGCTGTTGTTAACTATGTGGATGATAAATAGGAAAATCCAGCAAGGGTTGGATTCTCTGGACTGCTATAAACCTTCATCATTTGAACATAAGTTAAACACTGGATCAGACTTGTCCACATCTGATTTCCTTTTAAATTTACAGTGAATAGTTATTTGTTTGATTGTGGGTCAATTGTTTTAATTCACTTATGGGACATTGGCATCGCTGGCAAGCTGCCATTTATTGCCTGTGCCTAGTTGCCCTTGAGAAAGTGGTGGTTAGCTGCCTTCTTGAGCTGCTGCAGTTCACATGCTGAAGCTTGACCCACAATGGCATTAGGGTGGGAATTCCACGGTTTTGACCCAGCAACCATGAAAGAAAGTCAGGATGGTGAGTGGCTTGGTGGGGAGCTTTCAGGTGGTGGTGTTCACATCTATCTACTGCTTTTGTCATTTCTAGATGGTAGTGGTGGTAGGATTGCTTGCAGTCCAAGGGTCTTTGGTGAATTTCTGCTGTGTATCTTGTAGTTGGTACACACTGCTGCTACTGAGTGTCAGTGGTGGAAGGAGTGGATGCTTATGGATGTGGCGTCAATGAAGTGGGCTGCTTTGTTCTGGATGGTGTCAAGCTTCGTGAGTGTTGTTGGAACTGCTCCCATCCAGGCAAGAAGGGACTATTCTCTCACATTCATTGACTTGTGTCTTGTGGTCAGGCTTTGAGAAGTCAGGATTTATGAGCAGACTGCCTTACATCATCCCTATACCAACTTGACTCTAATCAAAACTGCTCAAACTTTCTAGAAGAGCAGAAAGTCTGATTCTTTTCAGTTGCAAAGAGTGTAAATGAGAGGAGGAGCTTGGTACTTGATGTGCCTCGAATGTTTTAAACTGCAGGCCTTCAGTTTCCATTTTAACCTGTCCATGTATTTGGAGCAACTTTTGTAATTCAATAAGATTCCTGCCTGTGACAATTTCACTATTTTTACAATAAATCTGCTCCCTGAAGGAATGGTGTTGTTGACTCTTTAATACCATTGTCAGTAATTCATAAAAGGTCTGGCCCAATGAAAGTAACCTTCAAATTTGGTAGTTTAAGAAGGAAAATTATTCTGCTTGCCTTTTTGCTGCTGAATCACACTTTATTATACAGCTGCATGGAGAATGAGCTGCTGCAATAGTGGTGAATCCAATCTGAAACATCTGCTTCTCAACAACAGGACAGATCTGTGTATTGGGCAATATAGGGTACAGTATATTCTCACCAGGGCTTTAAATGTCTATCCCTTTGCTTAAGCTCTGAGATTAAACTGGTTATAAACAGGCCCCTTCCCAAGTTAGAATACAGTGTAGAATGAAGGTTTTGCTCTTTATTACACTGTGGGGTTAGGGGATGGGATATTGCAGCTGCAAAACTCTGTTCTTGCAGCAAAATGTGTTGGATAAATCTGGTCAATGGTTTTCTATATTCTCATAAAACATGGACAATGACAGTTGCAGTACTTAGCTGGCTCTGAGGTATTTCATACATTGAGGTTCTGAAGGCTATTTTGTAAAATGCAAGTGTTTCTCACACCTTCCTACAAAACTAGCCAATTAAAATGTTTCTTATCCGTTTTCTTTTCAAATGCCTTTTGTTGGAGCTCCCCTGTTAAGGATGCTCAAGCTTCGTGATTTGATCCTTTGACTTCCATCCACTGGTACCTGGATTTAGCAATGAACTCGATTGTGATGAATCAAATGTTTTGAAGGAGAACTCTACTCCAATGTAGGGGAAGTATGCAGTGTTACACTGTAAAATGGAAAAAATGCTGACTACTAGAACCCTTTGATATTTGAATATCACCAACTGAGTTTAAAAAAGCTAGGTACCACTGAAAATAGGGCTTTTCTTTTTTAAAAACTCACTAGAAGTACTTGGCAAACTTGTCTACTTTGGTGAAGAGTACATGTAGAAGTTTCTGTTACTACTTAAAATCCTAAGCGAGGCTGCTGAATTCCTGCAGTGCTAATTGTTTTGGGTGAATACCAAAGAGCTGATGGTGCAGTTTCTATAAGAGCAGGAAGCTAACTTGAGGTCCTGGCCTACTCCCTACCCTTAAGTTCAGGACAGAGCTAAACTGCCATCTCTCTGTACACATGGAATCTGAGCGATGCCTGTCCTGTGGATGAGAAATTAACCTGAGGACCCTGCCTGCTGCACTTGGCAATTTGTAAATTACTCATACAGTCAAAGTCATAGAGATGTACAGCATGGAAACAGACCCTTCGGTCCAACTCGTCCATGCCAACCAGGTATTCTAACCTAATCTAGTCCCACCTGCCAGCACCTGGCCCATATCCCTCCTAACCCTTCCTATTCATATATCCATCCAGATGCCTTTTAAATATTGTCATTGTACCAGTCTCCACCACTTCCTCTGACAGCTCATTCCAAGCATGCACCACCCTCTCACCCTAAACCTATTTCCTATAGTTCTGGACTTGCTGCCACCACCATCACCCACCCCCACCCCCACGTCCTTCATGATTTTGCAAACTGCTATAAGGTCACCCCTCAGCCTCCAGTCCAGGGAAAACAGCCATAGCCTATTCAACCTCTCCCTGTAGCTCAAATCCTCCAATCCTGGCAATATCTTTATACATCGTTTCTGAACCCTTTGGAGTTTCACAAAATCCTTTCAATAGGAAGGACACCAGAATTGCATGCAATATTCCAGAAGTGGCTTCACTAATGTTTTAGCATTGTATAAGACACGACCTCCCAACTCCAATACTCAATACTCTGATCAATAAAGGAAAGTATACCAAACAACACCTTCCCTATCCTATCTACCAGCGACTCTACTTTCAAGGAGTAATGAACCTGCACTGCAAGGTCTCTTTGTTCAGCAACACTCCCTAGAGTCTTAACATTAAGTATATATGTCCTCTGATTTGCTTTTCCAAAATGCAGCACCTCTCATTTGCCTAAATTAAACTCCACCTGCCACCTCTCAACCCATTGGCCCATCTGACCAAGATCCCATTGCACTCTGAAGTAACCTTCTTTGCTGTCCACTACACCTTAAATTTTGATGCCATCTGCAAATTTACCAACTATACTCCTACGTTCACATCCAAATCATATGCCCTTTTGTAAAGCGGGAGTACTCTCTGATGTCCTGGCTAATGTTTATGCCCATCAACATCCCTGATGAGAAACCAGTTATCTGTTCATTATCACTTTGGGGTTTATGAGAACTAGCTGCACGTAAACTAGTTCCAATATTTCTTGCATGATTGTAGTGATCATGATTCCAGTGTATGTAAATGACTATACAATGCCTTTTGAAGGCTTTAGGATCTTGAAAGGTGTTATCCAAATTCAAGTCCCTTATTTTTGGCTCCTTCTCAAAAAGCTGACAGTACAACAACCTTTTAATATGTATTATCTGTGTACAAGTCTCCTGGGCATTAAAATTACGTGTGCTTGCTGATGAGAGACTTCAGACTGTTCAACCATGGAAGGCATCACAGCCAAGCCCCATTTCACCTTCATCCAAAATCTAAGCACATTATTTTCCACTGGTGTTGCTGAATGACTATTGAAAGTGGCCAAATAGAATCTGGTTCGCCCCACATTTTGTCCACATCTCTTTGTCTTCTCATTTAAAACTTGCCTTTGAATCTGTTCTGCATCTTATCAGGCACTGCATTCCACATCAGGGCCACTCATGGTGTTTTTAAAAGTAAAAGGACTTTTCTCATTTTCATTCTGGTTCTTTTTCCAATCATCTTCAATCTATGTCCCAGCCACTGGAAGAAGAATCTTTTGCCCTTTTTATTTGTTCTAAATTTGACTCCAGCTTGGCAACAATGTAACTGTTAGGTTGTAAGGTTGCTCACTGAGCTGGCAGATTTGTTCTCAGACGTTTCGTCACCATGCTAGGTAACATCATCAGTGAGCCTCTGAAGCACTGGTGTTCTGTCCCACCTGCTATTTGTGTGTCTTGGTCTGTTGTGGTGGTTGGTATCACTTCCAGTTCTCTTTTCTGGGAGGTTGGTAAATGGGGTCCAGATCGATGTGTTTGTTAATGGAGTTCCGGTTTGAATACCAGATCTCTACAAATTCCAGTGTGTGTTTGTCCCAGTTGAACTGGTGTCCCTCTTCATCTGTGTGTATGGATACCAGTGATAGTTGGTCATGTGTTTTGGTGGCTAGTTGGTGCTCATGTATCTTGGTGGCTAGTTTTCAGCCTGTGTGTCTAATGAAATGTTTGTTGTAGTCCTCGCAGGGTATTTTGTATATGACGTTCGTTCTGTTTGTTGTTGGTATGGGTTCCTTTTAAATTAATCAGGAGCTGTTTCAGCATTGTGGTAGATTTGTGGGCTACCATGATGCCTAGGTGCCAGATTAGTCTGGTCGTCATCTGAGATGTCTTTGAGTGGCAGGGTGGCTAGAGTCTCTGGGCATGTTGTGTCTTCCTGTTTAGGTCTGTTGTGCAGGAATCGTCGGACTGTGCTTATCGGGTACTTGTTGTTCTTGAATATGTTGAAGAGATGTTTTTCCTTGGCTTCTCATAGTTCCTGGATGCTGCAGTGTGTTCTGGCTCATTAAAGTAATGTCCTGATGCAGCTCCATTTGTGGGTGTTGGGATGATTACTCCTGTAGTTGAGTATCTGGTGAGTGAGTGTGGCTTTCCTGTTGATGCTGGTCTGCAGCTCTCCATTGGCTTTTTGTTCTACTGTAACGTCTCGGAAGGGGAGTCTGCTGTTGTTGGTGGTGGTGGTGGTGGTGGTGTTATTGTTCTCAAACGCTAATGCTGGAGAATGGATTTTTCTTCAGTTTAAAGCAACCAGTGTTAATGTCAAACATTGACTTGTTTTCTAAATGTAAATGTAAAACTGCTTCTACTCTCTCAACACTATGCCTGATAACTCAGGACTGCAACAATGTGACATGCTTCAGTTTACCATCAGTCAACAGCCTCCTGTGGAAGGCACTACATTCTGAGGTTTTACTGACTAAGCTCAGAACTGTACCTTCAGGTAAATATATAAGCATTATCTACCCATTTTGAGTATATTTACAAAAGAAGTTAACTAGTGACATTCTCTTAAAGCAACACTATACCACAAATCAAACAGGAACTTAATTTTAATTAGCGTACGTTTTAGTGTTGGGAGGATGGGGAGGAGAGATTATGCATTTCAGCCCCAGTGATGCCCATCAGTCGTGGAATGCCTCAAGCATACCAGTGGACATCAGGGTTCACCTTTGAGGGAATTCCAGGCATGGATGTAATTATAGAAGTTAGGAACGCAGCGGGGTCCAACTACTGCTATGCTGTATACTAGCATTAGGCAATTCATTGGAGTTAGTGGATTCGATTTTTTTCTTTTAAAATGCGCAGACTAAGAACAGACGACTTTGTGAGCTTTCAGAAGTCATGGGGTTAAAGAAAAGATTTTGGCTAAATTAAAGTCATGGAGCTCCTGTGGGATGCTGCAGCTAGATCAGATTGCTCTCAACTATGCAGTTACTTTCTTTATATTGTGAAGCTGTACACTGTAGTGTTAGTGCTACAAATAGATTACACCAGAGTTAATCTGATGGAAATCAAAGGGTGAGTAATCTGCAGCTTGGGAATTGGGAGGTTCTTGTGGTCTTGTTACAGATTCGGATTTCTGTTGTATGAATTTAAACAACAGCAACGTTCAAAGTAAATGTAAGTCACTGGGATTCCAGTTGCCAACAGCAGGAACACGATTTGTTGGATTAAGCCCACAGCTTTTAAAATTTATGTCTTTAAAGGACTTCCTGCAATTAAGGTGCACACTGTAAGGGACCTCAACTTCTACTTTCCCAACGAGTGCCAGATAGCTGAAGGAAGACAGTTCTGTCATCATGGAAATATTTTGTATAGCAGTGGAGACGACCTCTCAGGTAGGTCAAGAAATCAGAAATTTGATTATCTCAAGAATTCTCCTGGTATCTCAGGGAGAGGAATTTGAAAGTGTATACATTGAGGAAAAGTAGTGTTCGATGACCTGACTTTTGGTTAGCATAGTGGGAGCAATGTTCAGGTTGGGGCTGGTTACATCAGGCCTGGCTCAGTTCATACGACTAGGAAAAAGTGAGGACTGGAGATCAGAGCTGAAAAATGTGTTGCTGGAAAAGCGCAGCAGGTCATGCAGCAAGAGAACACCTCTGGGACACACGCACCAACCAACCCGTGACTGAACACTTTAAGTCCCCCTCCCACTCCGTCAAGGATATGCAGGTTCTTGGCCTCCTCCATCGCCAGACCATGGCAACACGACGCCTGGAGGAAGAGCACCTCATCTTCTGCCTAGGAACCCTCCAACCACAAGGGATGAATGTAGATTTCTCCAGCTTCCTCATTTCTCCATCCCCCACCTTATCTCAGTCCCAACCCTTGGACTCAGCACCACCTTCTTGACCTGCAATCTTCTTCCCGACCTCTCCGCCCCCACCCCCTCTCCAGCCTATCACTCTCACCTTAACCTCCTTCCATCTATCGCATTCCCAACGCCCCTCCCCCAAGTCCCTCCTCTCTACCTTTTATCTTAGCCTGCTTGGCACACCCTCCTCATTCCTGAAAAAGGGTTTATGCCCGAAATATTGATTCTCCTGCTCCTTGGATGCTGCCTGACCTGCTGCGCTTTTCCAGCAACACATTTTTCAGCTCGGTTCATACAACCTAATTTTTTTATTATTAATTTACAAGACGGGGGTGTCTTTGACTAGGCCAGCATTATTGCACATTCCTTATTTCCCAGAGGGCAGTTAAGAATGAACATGTTGCTGTGAGTCTGGAGTCACATATAGGCCAGACCAGATAAGGCTGGCAGATTTTCTTCCCTTAAGGATTTTAGTGAACCAGATTGGTTTTTTCCCAACAATTGGCAATCAATTAAGGCCATCATTAGACACTTAATTTCAAACTTGTATTGCATTCAAATTCCACATCTGTCGTGATGAGATTCAAATCAAGGTCTCCACATCTGGCAATAGTACCATTAGAGCATCACCTCTCCATAATATTAACATTCAGTATATTTTAGACCACTTAATATCAAATTTCTTGTCATCAGAGCTTAATTTCTCCCTCTCTTTTGCTTTTGAGGGCATTATTCTTAGTATCCTCCCATAGGAACGCTATGGGATCCACCAATCACATTCTCAATATGGCTTATGCTGTGTCTACATCTGTCATTTCCCATTTCCTGCTGTTACTTTGTTCCTTTTCTGCTTTGTTTGAGACACAATGCAGGGCCTATATTTGGTGCCAAAAGCAGAACTCCTAATACTGCCAGAAAGAGAGACATAGAACAGTACAGGACAGAACAGGCCCTTCAGCCCATGATGTTGTGATGACCATTGATCCTCATGTATGCACCCATACAGAAACTTTTCAGCTTGCACTCATCAGTACAAATTCAAGAATTTTGAGAAGACTTGTAGATCAGGTTGAGGTTCTGGATGTAAGTTTGCTTGCTGAGCTGGAAGGTTTGTTTTCACTATACTTGGTAACACCATCAGTGAAGCACTGGTAGTATGGCCCAGTTTTTATTTGTGTGTTTAGGTTTCCTTGGATCTGTGCTGTCATTTCCTGTTCTTTTTCTCAGGAGTGGTAAATGGGATACAAGTCAATGTGTTTGTTAATAGAGTTCTGATTGGAATTCCATGCCACTAGGAATTCTCTTGCATGTCTCTGTTTGGCTTGTCCTAGGATGGATGTGTTGTCCCAGTCGAAGTGGTGTCCTTCCTCATCTGTATGTAAAGATACTAGTGAGAGTGGGTCATGTTGTTTTGTGGCTAGTTGATGCTTATGAATCCTGGTGGCTAGTTTTTTGTCTGTTTGTCCAACATAGTGTTTGTTACAGATCTTGCAAGGTATTGACTGTATCTTACCACAATATTAATGTCTTTGAAGAAAGAAGTGAATGCAGTACAACAACCTTTGCAAGCAATACTAAAATTGGTGTAAAGGCAGGTTGTGAGAGGATACAAACAGTTAACTGAGAGATAGTGATAGGTTAAGTAAGTGGACGTTTGGAGTATAATATGGGAGATTATGAAGTTGTCCACTTTGGAAGGGAATTCAAAAGAGCAGTATTATTTAAATGGAGAAAAACTACAGAAAGCTGTAACACATAAGGACTTGGAGGTACCAATACATGAAATACAGAAAGCTAGCACATAGGTGCAGCAGGAAATCAAGGAGGCTAGTGGGATGTTGGCCCTTATTTCCGGAGGGCTGAAGTATAAGAGTAGAGAAGCCTCGAATGCAACTGTACAAGGTACTGGTGAAACCACATGTGGAGTACAGTGAGCAGGTTTAGTCACCTTATTTAAGGAAACATATTATTTCATTGGAGGCAATTCCGAGAAGGTTGACTAGGATGATCCCTGATATAAAGATCATTTTATGAGCAAAGATTAAACAAGTTAGGATCTTCTCATTGGACTTTAAAAGAATGAGAGATTGAAACATCTCATTGAAACATAAAGGATTCTTAAGGAGCTTGACAGGCTAAATGCTGAGACGTTGTTTCCTTTCATGGAAGAGTCTAGTACCAGAGGGCATTGGTGACCCTTTACTCTGAGACAATGTAAAACTGAGATGAGGAGGAATTTCTTCTCTCAAAAGGTTGAGAGTCTTTGGAACTTCCTGTCATAGAAAGCTGTGAGGGGCGAAGCCCTTGTGAATGATTAAGGCTGACGTAGATTCTTCATCAGTAGTAGAATCAAAGGTTATGAAGAAAAAGCAGCAAAGTGAGCCTGAGGTATGTCACATTAGTCATGGTGCTATTGAATGGTGGAGCAAGTTCGAGGGGCTGAACAGCCTACTCCTGTTCATGTTTCTATGGTAACTTACACTGCACCACCTGTACGTCCCACCATCCCATACCCACCAAGCTTCATCTGAAGAGCAGAAGTGACATTTTGGACCTTCCTGATGAAGGGCTTATGCCCAAAACGTCGAATTTCCTGCTCTTCGGATGCTGCCTGCCTGCTGTGCTTTCCCAGCAACACGCTCTCGACTCTAATCTCCAGCATCTGCAGTCCTCACTTTCTCCACCATGCTTCATGCTAATGCTGCATTGCCTCTCTCCAACAATGCACCATGAAGCTCCTACAACTTTGCTAAAACTCTCTAGGCAAAAAGAACATAGATACATTGCACCTTTTTCTCTGACAAAAGGGTTTTGGAGACAGCAAATTGCTGCTGTGCTCCCACAGCAATACCCTGACCAATCAGAGCACTTCATCTCGATGTTGAATTCAAAAACGTCAGAAACTGATCTTATTATGAATGTTCTCCACTTACCTTACATTCTCTCTCTCTCCCCACCCTCCCACAGCCTTGTCTAGTTTGTGCCTTGTCTAGTTTGTGCCTTGTCTAGTTTGTGCCTTGTCTAGTTTGTGCCTTGTCTAGTTTGTGCCTTGTCTAGTTTGTGCCTTGTTTACTTTGCATTGAACAGAAAGGACAAATTGTCTCCCTTTCGCACCTTAGTTTATCAGCTAGCATCCTTTTCTCCTACAGTATAAATTGTTGTGATAATTTAAAATTTGGCATTCTTACATTTGTTCTGATTTCGTGCAAGATGTAAAGCTTCTGCATGTCTGTCTTTCCAGTTGTAATATTGAGTTGTGCTTATTGCACCAAATAAAGGGCCTGCGTTTTACATGTTTTTCTGTCTCCATCATTAATAATCATTAGCAGTCATTTTCATTGGGTCTTTGCCTCTATTAAAAGTATATGATTTAAAAGAAAATTCCAACAGCTTTCAGTTCTGAAGAAGAGTCATACCAGATTTGAAATGTTAACTCTTTTTCTCTGCTGTCATAGTCATAGAGATGCACAGCACAGAAACAGACTCTTCGGTCCAACTCGTCCATGCCAACCAGATATCCTAACCTAATCTAATCCCATTTGCCAGCACTTGGCCCATATCCCTCTAAACTCTCCCTATTCATATGGGAGGCTGCAGGACACTAGTTATATTGACTAGTGTACAAAATTATCATACCGAAGGTAAACTGTGTGATCATGAGTTTGGTTAAATCACTTCACCACCCTGCTTCACAAATTGAATTGGAGGGATCAAATGATTACTGGGAGCTGGGTGTTTTTCTCGTTAGCTACAGAAATTCCTGTAAATCAACTTCTTGATGGGAAAAGTCACTCTCAGATGTACTATTTCTCTAGCATCCTTTTGTGTCTGTTTCAAATTTCGAGCATCTGCAGTGTATTGCCTTTAAGCAACTTGCCCAGTTTGAATTTAATCAGCTAACTCTGACAATTAACAGCCCTACTGTATCTCCATGTCAACCATGTTCAAACCAATGATCGCACTCCTCTCATTGCTCTATAAATTGTTATTTCCTTTCCACCTTGTTGTTCTAGCGTTTCAGTCCTGGTGAGTGTGTGAGATGAAAATGTTTAACTTCAAGTATCTTGTTAGCAACATTTCAGTTCGCAATTATTTACATGACATCTCCTCTACCATCATGTTGTACCCCATGTGTCCCATCTAGATCAGATTGCTCTCAACTATGCTGTTTCTTCCTTTATAGTGTGAAGCTGTGCACTGCAGTGTTAATGCATCAAATAGATTACACCAGAGTTAATCATATGAAATCAAAGGATGAGTTATTTGCAGAAGGACAATTGAAATACTGTAAGATCATCCTTGTAGCAGCTCTTGAGAGATCAAATATCCCTGCTGACTCTTGGGAGATGTTAATTTCTGACCAACCCAGTGGAGAATGTTCATTTGGGAAGGTAGCGAACACATGGTCATGAGATTGCAGAGGAGAAATTCCAGTGTCAAAGTGAGTGCATTGACCCAAGATATTACCCAATACTTAACACACAATCTGCCCCACACATGGTAGAGTCTGCATATTGTGCAGTGGAGTTGACAACCATTTCAGAACTAATTGAACCCAAATAAGAGCAAGCGGTCCTCTATTGTGAGGAAGTAACAGAACAGGAAGTAATGCCATATAGTGATATCACTGGACTAGGAATTCAGACTAAGTCAATGTTCTCGGGACATGAGTTCAAATTACACCACAACAGATGGTGGAATTTGAATTTTAAAATCTGGAATAAAAAGCAAACCAAATATTGACCATGTAACCTTTGTCGATTGTTGTTAGAACCCATCTAGCTCATTAATGTCCTTTAGCGAAGGAAATCTGCTGCCCTTACCTGGTCTGACTAATAGCAATGTGGTTGACTCAACTGCCCTCTCTGGGCAATTAAGGATGAACAGTAGGTATTAGTCTAGCCAGCAACATGAATAGTGTTTTAAAAAATTCCTACAGCTATGTTTCACAGTATATCAATGAACCCTGCATGGTATCAGGCTCCCTGTAGTTTATGTTCCTGTCCCTCTGTCACAGCACTACGTCCTACACTATACCATTCTTGCCCCCTGCTGTCCTACCTTTGCTCCATGCCACACTATAAAGCATTATACTCCATCCTTTTTTTTCAAACCAGCTTTATGTTACACCAATTGTGCCAAACCTAGTTCCACCTTTGCCCAAACAGCAATCTCTCAGGATATACCCTCCATTATGCCACATCGCTGCTGTAAATAAAACCAATTGTTATTTGCCAGTTTATAAATTTTATCAGTCAAATAGTGGATGCTGAAATCACAAATTTCTTCACTTAGATCTTGAGCACACGATGGACAGTGAATCCAGCAGAGCACAGTAACTGTAAACAAGTCTCTGGTGAGCGCATGTATCTTGTGGTGTGGAACTGATGCATACAGATTTTGGAAGTCTTTGCTCTGATCAATAGTCTGTGTGAGAGAGTGGATCCCAGCTGGAATGGCAGCAGCAACAGCAGCAGCATTATAATTACCCTCAGCATCTCAGAACTGAAGAGGAAAAGACAGTCTGGGTTGCCACTCTTAGATGCTGAGTGATGATCCCTGCTCCGAGGACACATGCAGGCAGAAAGATAAATCATTCTCTTTCCTTCATTCATGAGATAAAGGCACTTATTGCTCGAGAGAGGTTGATGCTCAGCTGCCTTCTTAACCACTCCAGTTAGTCTGCCAAAGGTTTTCCCTTAGTGCTGTCAGGGAGGGAGTTCCACGTTATTGCCCAGTGATGAAGGAATGGCTCATAACTTTTCCGAATCAGAATCCTGGTTGGAGAAACTGCAAGCAGTGACATTGCCATGCCCCTGGTTCCTGTGTTCAGTGGAATAACGGTTGCCAATTTGGAAGGTACCTTTGATGTTTTCCCTCAGTGCACCTTGTTGATGATACGCACTAGTGCCAGGTGCAAACGATGGTGGAGGGAGTGAATGTTTAAGCTGTGGATGATGACATATAGTTGTAGTGGACAGCGAAGCTTACCTCCGATTACAACGGGATCTTGATCAGATAGGCCAATGGGCTGAGAAGTGGCAGATGGAGTTTAATTCAGATAAATGCGAGGTGCTGCATTTTGGGAAAGCAAATCATAGCAGGACTTATACACTTAATGGTAAAGTCCTAAGAAGTGTTGCTGAACAAAGAGACCTTGAGTGCAGGTTCATAGCTCCTTGAAAGTGGAGTAGGTAGATAGGATAGTGAAGAAGGTGTTTGGTATGCTTTCCTTTTATTGGTCAGAGTATTGAGTACAGGAGTTGGGAGGTCATGTTGTGGCTGTACAGAACATTAGTTAGGCCACTGTTGGAATATTGCTTGCAATTCTGGTCTCCTTCGTATCGGAAAGATGTTGTGAAACTTGGAAGGGTTCAGAAAAGATTTACAAGGATGTTGCCAGGGTTGGAGGATCTGAACTACAGGGAGAGGCTGAACAGGCTGGGGTTGTTTTCCCTGAAGCATCGGAGGCTGAGAGGTGACCTTATAGAGGTTTATAAAATCATGAGGGGCATGGATAAGATAAATAGACAAAGTCTTTTCTCTGGGGTGGGGAGTCCAGAACTAGAGGGCATAGGTTTATGGTGAGAGGGGAAAGATATAAAAGAGACATAAGGGGCAACTTTTTCATACAGAGGGTGGTACGTGTATGGAATGAGCTGCCAGAGGAAATGGTGGAGGCTAGTACAATTGCAACATTTAAAAGGCATTTGGATGGGTATATGAATAGGAAGGGTTTGGAGGGATATGCGCCGGGTGCTGGCAGGTGGGACTAAATTGGGTTGGGATATCTGGTCGGCATGGACGGGTTGGACCAAAGTGTCTGTTTCCATGCTGTACATCTCATTGACTCATCTTACACAATTTCAAGGTATTTTACAGCCAAAAGATACTTCCAAAATGGGGGGGCACCATCACGATGTAGAAAAACCATAAGAGTGCACAGCAAGATCTCCCAAATGCAAATAATGATTGACAGATTATCACTTTCGGTGATACTGCCCACGGGATAATTACTGATCAGGATGTGGTGGACAATCTCACTGATCTTCTTCAAAGTAGTGGCTTGGGATCTTCTCTATCTGCCCGAGATTGTAGACAGGGCCTTGGATTGACATTCAAGCAAACCTCAGCATTTCTGATGGTGCAGCACGGGTAGAGTCAGAAAGTGATTAGCCGCTCGCGTCTCTCAAATGCTGCAAATAGCACAGCTCTATCACTGAGCCACAACTGACATCACCATCGATGCCGAGTGGAGGAGGGAAGAGAAAATTGAAAGGGAAGCAGAAGACGAAAGTGCTGCATTGTGTTGATGTAAATATGATATATGAAGCATTGCTGCTCACAGAGATATGCTATTTGTGCCCCGAGGTGAGACAGAACTGTGCACTTTAAGTCTAATCTAAAGCCTTTTCTGAAGGAGCTGTAAAGTGGTTTGAAATTGCATGCTGCAGCACCAGTAGCATTCATCCCTCAGTCATGTCACTTACTGCTTAGTGTAGGCGAGTACTTCTCTGCTACACTCTGTAGCTTCACTAAATACATTTTGATGGATTTGTAGATGCCCTTCCTATCTTAAACAATTGGGGTGAACACAACTAAACAGTGTCTATCTGTATTTGGATTAGTGGTGCTGGAAGAGCACAGAAGTTCAGGCAGCATCCAAGAAGCAGCAAAATCAACATTTCGGGCAAAAGCCCTTCATCAGGAATAAAGGCAGAGAACCTGAAGCGTGGAGGGATACGCTAGAGGAGGGTGGGAGTGGGGAGAAAGTAGCATAGAGTATAATAGGTGAGTGGGGGAGGGGATGAAGGTGATAGGTCAGGGAGGAGAGGGTGGAATGGATAGATGGAAAAGGAGATAGGCAGGTAGGACAAGTCATGGGGACAGTGCTGAGCTGGAAGTTTGGAACTAGGGTGAGGTGGGGGAAGGGGAAATGAGGAAACTATTGAAGTCCATATTGATGCCCTGGGATTGAAGTGTTCCAAGGCGGAAGATGAGGCGTTCTTCCTCCAGGCACCTGGTGGTGAGGGAGCGTCGGTGAAGGAGGCCCAAGACCTCCATGTCCTCGGCAGAATGGGAGGGGGAGTTGAAATGTTGGGCCATGGGGCGGTGTGGTTGATTGGTGCGGGTATCCCGGAGATGTTCCCTAAAGCGCTCTGCTAGGAGGCGCCCAGTCTCCCCAAGTACCTGCCAGTTAACAGTGTTGGACTCTCCCTCTTTATGGGCATTTAAACGGGCGTTGGATAGACATATGGAGGATAGTGGGCTAGTGTAGGTTAGGTGGGCTTGGATTGACGCAACATCGAGGGCCGAAGGGCCTGTACTGCACTGTATTTTTCTATGTTCTATGTAAGTAGAGGAGACCGCATCGGGAGCAACGGATACAATAAATGATATTAGTGGATGTGCAGGTAAAACTTTGATGGATGTGGAAGTCTCCTTTAGGGCCTTGGATAGAGGTGAGGGAGGAGGTGTGGGCGTAAGTTTTACAGTTCCTGCGGTGGCAGGGGAAGGTGCCAGGATGGGAGGGTGGGTTGTAGGGGGGCATGGACCTGACCAGGTAGTCACGGAGGGAACGGTCTTTGCGGAAGGCGAAAGGGGTGGGGAGGGAAATATATCCCTGATGGTGGGGTCTTTTTGGAAGTGGCGGAAATGTCGGCGGATGATTTGGTTTATGCGAAGGTTGGTAGGGTGGAAGGTGAGCACCAGGGGCATTTTGCCCTTTGTTACGGTTGGAGGGGTGGGGTCTGAGGGCGAAGGTGTGGGATGTGGACGAGATGCGTTGGAGGGCATCTTTAATCACGTGGGAAGGGAAATTGCAGTCTCTAAAGAAGGAGGCCATCTGGTGTGTTCTGTCGTGGAACTGCTCCTCCTGGGAGCAGATACGGTGGAGGCAGAGGAATTGGGAATACGGGATGGCATTTTTGCAAGAGGTAGGGTGGGAAGAGGTGTAATCCAGGTAGCTGTGGGAGTCGGTGGGTTTGTAAAAAATGTCAGTGTCAAGTCAGTTGTCATTAATGGAGATGGAGAGGTCCAGGAAGGGGAGGGAGGTGTCAGAGATGGTCCAGGTAAATTTAAGGTCAGGGTGGAATGTGTTGGTGAAGTTGATGAATTGCTCAACCTCCTCGCGGGAGCATGACGTGGCGCCAATGCAGTCATCAATGTAGCGGAGGTAGAGGTGGGGAGTGGTGCCAGTGTAATTATAGAAGATCAACTGTTCTACGTAGCCAACAAAAAGATAGGCATAGCTGCGGCCCATACATGTGCCCATGGCTACCCCTTTGGTCTGAAGGAAGTGGGAGGATTCGAAGGAAAATTGTTCAGGGTGAGGACTAGTTCGGCCAAAAAAAGTGTCGGTGGAAGAGTACTGTTGGGGACGTCTGGAGAGGAAATAACTGAGGGCTGGGAGGCCCTGGTCATGGCGGATGGAGGTGTAGAGGGATTGGATATCCATAGTGAAGATGAGGCATTGGAGGCCGGGGGAAGCGGAAGTCTTGGAGGAGGTGGAGGGCGTGGGTGGTGTCTTGAACGTATGTGGGAAGTTCCTGGACTAGGGAGGATAGGACAGTGTCGAGGTGGGGCAGGAGCATGCTGAGACAATGGGTCGGCCAGTGTGGTCAGGCTTGTGGATCTTGGGAAGGAGGTAGAACCGGGAGTGCGGGGTTATCTCTCCACGCTTCAGGCTCTCTGCTTTTAATCCTGATGAAGGGCTTTTGCCCGAAACGTTGATTTCGCTGCTCCTTGGATGCTGCCTGAACTGCTGTGCTCTTCCAGCACCACTAATCCAGAATCTGGTTTCCAGCTTCTGCAGTCATTGTTTTTACCTCGTTGATTTTAACCCTACTGTGAATCCTCTTGCAAGGATGCCTGCCTTGAAGATGTTTTCCTCCTCTCTCTACAAGAATCTCAGGGAGTCCCTCTCCCACCGCAACTCCCAGATCATTTCCTCTGCCCTGAAGCTCTTCAATCATGTCGTGAAACAAACTCACTACCGCAGCTGCATTTGCTTCCTCAGTGCCTGCCTCCGTAACCAACTCATCCCACACGGACTCCGGACCACCTTTAAACCAGTAGAGTTTGGACCCAAACAGGACAAACAGTACAGGCTACAGATTCAAAAACACCAGCAACGGTTCTCCTTCAAGATCCTCCGCTCCAGGCTTGCAGCAATGCGCCAGCACCTAACCTCTCTACAGCCAGCCCTGCCTCAGCTGAGGGCCACACTCTTTCAGAATTGCAAAGGATCCCTTCTGTACTATATCCTCAGGAGAATTCATACTCTCAACAAACAGTATTTCAACTCTATCTCAAACATCAAAAACTGTAAGTACAACAAACTTTTATCTACATACCTCCATAACCAGCGCTCCTCAAACATTCCAGAAGATTCCGCTGGCCTCAGAAACTACTCAGACATCATTAGCTGTGTGGCTGATGCAGCTGCCACCCCCTTGCTGATTGATGATGTCACTTCTGCCCCATCATGGCCACTCTCACAACCACTTCCGCCCCTCACAATTCCTCATGTATCACACGTTACATCACTTCCGCCCCTCACATATCGCTGATGCCACACACTCAGTGACTTCCGCCAACCCTACTGCTGTGGTCACCACCACTTCTGCCCCCACCAGCGCCACTCACCTGCATTCTACTGACACGCCCCCCACAGACCCCACTGTCACTATCCCCACCCCCCCGAACCCCAAGGGGAACACGACCCCTGCTCATGACTCCACCCCCATTCCCCACACCACCACACCCACTCCAGTTGCAGGTTCCCCCCCCACTCCCAGCTCCACACCTACACCAGATCCCAGTTCCCAGCCCTGCTGAGTTTTCACAATCCCTCCAGACCACCCCCTCACTGAGGACGAACGATCAGTCCTCAGCACTCACCTTCATCCCCCTCTGTCCATGCATCAATGAATTTAATACACGCCGTGACGTCGAACAATTCTTCCGTCGCCTCTGCCTCCGAGCTTACTTTCACAATCAGGATTCCCGTCCACCTTCCGAGGACCCCTTCGCCCACCTCCAACACGCTGAATCCACCTGGACACCCTGCGCAGGCCTATTACCTGCCCTCGACCTCTTCATTTCCAACTCCCACCGGGACATTAACCGCCTCAACCAGTCTACCCCCTCCCCGTCTCCAACCTCTTACCCTCTCAACGCGCAGCCCTCCAATCCCTCTGCTCTAATCCCAACCTCACTATCAAGCCAGCGGATAAAGGGGGCGCAGTGGTAGTCTGGCACACTGACCTCTGACAAACGCCAACTCGCGGACAGCTCTTCCTACTGCCCCCTCGACCATGACCCAACCCCCCCATCACCAAACCATCATCTCCCAGATCATACAGAACCTCATCACCTCAGGAGATCTCCCACCCACAGCTTCCAACCTCATAGTCCGGGAACTCCTCACTGCCTGGTTCTACCTCCTTCCCAAGATCCACAAGCCTGACCACCCTGGCCGACCCATTGTCTCAGCATGCTCCTGCCCCACTGAACTCATCTTTACCTACCTCGACACTGTCCTATTCCCCCTAGTCCAGGAACTCCCCACATATGTTCGAGACACCACCCACGCCCTCCACCTCCTCCAAGACTTCTGTTTCCCTGGCCCCCAATGCCTCATCTTCACCATGGATATCCATATCCCTCTACACCTCCATCCGCCATGACCAGGGCCTCCCAGCCCTCTGTTATTTCCTCTCCAGACGTCCCCAACAGTACCCTTCCACCGACACTCTCATTTGTTTGGCCGAACTGGTCCTCACCCTGAACAATTTCTCCTTCGAATCCTCCCACTTCCTCCAGACCAAAGGGGTAGCCATGGGCACACGTATGGGCCCCAGTTATGCCTGTCTCTTTGTTGGCTACGTAGAACAGTTGATCTTCTATAATTACACCGGCACCACTCCCCACCTCTACCTCCGCTATATTGATGACTGCATTGGCGCCACCTCGTGCTCCCGCGAGGAGGTTGAGCAATTCATCAACTTCACCAACACATTCCACCCTGACCTTAAATTTACCTGGACCATCTCTGACACCTCCCTCCCCTTCCTGGACCTCTCCATCTCCATTAATGACGACCGACTTGACACTGACATTTTTTACAAACCCACCGACTCCCACAGCTACCTGGATTACACCTCTTCCCACCCTACCTCTTGCAAAAATGCCATCCCGTATTCCCAATTCCTCCGCCTCTGCCGTATCTGCTCCCAGAAGGACCAGTTCCACGACAGTACACACCAGATGGCCGCCTTCTTTAGAGACCGCAATTTCCCTTCCCACGTGGTTAAAGATGCCCTCCAATGCATCTAATCCACATCCCACACCTTCGCCCTCAGACCCTACCCCTCCAACTGTATCAAAGGGCAGAATGCCCCTGGTGCTCACCTTCCAACCTACCAACCTTCGCATAAACCAAATCATCCGCCGACATTTCTGCCACCTCCAAAAAGACCTCACTACCAGGATATATTTCCCTCCCCACTCCTTTCTGCCTTCCGCAAAGACCATTCCCTCCGTGACTACCTGGTCAGGTCCACGCCCCCCTACAACCCACCCTCCCACCCTGTCACCTTCCCCTGCCACCGCAGAAACTGTAAAACCTGCGCCCACACCTCCTCCCTCACCTCTATCCAAGGCCCTAAAGGAGCCTTTCACATCCATCAAAGTTTTACCTGCACATCCACTAATACCATTTATTGTGTCCGTTGCTCCCGGTGCGGTCTCCTCAACATTGGGGAGACTGGGCGCCTCCTAGCAGAGTGCTTTAGGGAACATTTCCGCGACACCCGCACCAATCAACCACACCGCCCCGTGGCCCAACATTTCAACTCCCCCTCCCACTCTGCCGAGGACATGGAGGTCCTGGGCCTCCTTCACCACCGCTCCTTCACCACCAGACGCCTGGAGGAAGAACGCCTCATCTTCTGCCTCGGAACACTTCAACCCCAGGGCATCAATATGGACTTCAACAGTTTCCTCATTTCCCCTTCCCCCACCTCACCCTAGATCCAAACTTCCAGCTCAGCACTGTCCCCATGAATTGTCCAGACCTGTCCTACCTGCCTATCTCCTTTTCCACCTATCCACCCCACCCTCTCCTCCCTGACCTTTCACCTTCATCCCCCTCCCCCACTCATCTATTGTACTCGATGCTACTTTTTCCCCACCCCCACACTCCTCTAGCTTATCTCTCCACGCCTCAGGCTCTCTGCTTTTATTCCTGATGAAGAGCTTTTGCCTGAAACGTCGATTTTCCTGCTCCTTGGATGCTGCCTGAACTGCTGTGCTCTTCCAGCACCACTAATCCAGAATCTGGTTTCCAGCATCTGCAGTCATTGTTTTTACCGTGTCTATCTGTACGCAATGTAACACATTCACTCCAACTGATGTATTTTGATGATTGACACACACAAACTATCCTTTTTGGTATAGTATAAGTGTATCTTAACAGTAGGGAGTAGAATGTCCAAAAATTCTTTTTTAAAGATAACACATGATAATTGGTAAAGAAAATCTAGTGTCAAGTGTTAAACAAACATGCCAATTATGAGCAGAAGTAGCAGAAAGTGAGGACTGCAGAGGCCGGAGATCAGAGTCGAGAGTTTGGTGCTGGAAAAGCACAGCAGGTCAGGCAGCATCCGAGAAGCAGGAGAATCGACGTTTCAGGCATAGACCCTTCATCAGGAATGAGGCTTGTGAGAGATAAATGGGAGGGGTGTGGGGTTGGAGGAAAAAGGTAGTTGAGAACGTGATAGGTAGATAAAGGTGAGGGAAAAGGTGATAAGTCAGAGAAGAGGGTGGAGCGCGAGATGGGAAACGTGATGAACAGGTCAGGAGGGCGGTGCCAAGTTGGAGGCTAGGCACTGGCATAATGTGAGGGGTGAGGAAGTGAGGAAACTGTTGAAATCCACATAGATCCCATGTGGTTGCAGGGTCCCATGGTGGAAGATGAGGCGTTCTTCCCTCAGGTGTCAGGTGGTAAGGGTTTGGCGATGGAGGAGGCCCTGGACCTGCATGTCCTTGGTGGAATGGCGGGGGAGTTGAAATGTTCAGCCATGGCGCAGTGGGGTTGGTTGGTGCGGGTGTCCCAGAGATGTTCTCTGAGACAATCCACAAATTGGCGTCCTGTCTCCTGGATGTAGAGGAGACCACATCGGTGCAACGGATACAGAAGATGACATTGGTGGAAGAACAGGTAAATTTCTGTTGAATGTGGAAGGATCATTTGGGGCCTTGGACAGAGATGAGGGGAGTGGTATGGGTGCAGGTTTTGCACTTCCTGTGATGGCAGGGGAAGGTGCCAGGAGTGGGGTGTGGGCTGGTGGGGGGCATGGATCTGACGAGGAAGTTGTGGAGGGAATGGTCTCTCCAGAATGCTATTGGGGTGAGGAGGGAAATGTATCTCTGGTGATGGGGTGCAGTTAGAGGTGACAGAAGTTGTGGAGGATGATGCGATGTATGCGGAGGTTGCTGAGGTGGAAGGTGAGGACCAGGGGGCTTCTGTCCTTGAAGGTGGTCCTGGACCGCCTCCATCACCAAACCCTTACCACCTGACACTTGGAGAGGAACACCTCATATTTCACCTTGGGACCCTGCAACCACGTGGGATCAACAGTTTCCTCATTTCCCCCCCCACCCCCCCACATTATCCCAGTCCAAGCCTCCAACTCAGCACCGCCCTCCTGACCTATCCGTCACCGTTCCCATTTATCCACTCCACCTGCTCTCCTATCACCTTCTCCCTCACCTTCATCTACCTATCGCATTCCCAGCTACCTTTCCCTCCCCAACCCCAGCCCCCTCCTATTTACCTCTCAGCCCCCTGGCCCACAAGCCTCATTCCTGATGAAGGCTTATGCCCGAAATGTCGATTCTCCTACTCCTCAGATGCTACCTGACCTGCTGTGCTTTTCCAGCACCACACTCTCAACAATGAGCATAAGTAGGCCATTTTGCCCTTCAAGTCTTCACCATTCAATAAATTTATGACTGATGAGTACATGTTCCAAATTCCATCTACTCCTGTGATCTTTGATTCACTTTTCTAACAATTTTTTTCTGCCTCGCTCTGTCTAAACACTCTTTGACCTGTGTGTCCTTTTATATTATGATGTGCCTGTTCTGCTTGGAAAACAAAACTTTTCACTGTACTTAGGTACATAGAGTCATAGAGAGGTACAGCACAGAAACAGACCCTTTGGTCCAACCCATCCATGCCGACCAGTTATCCCAACCCGATCTAATCCCACCTGATAGCACCTGGCTCATATCTCTCCAAACACTTCCTGTTCATATACCCATCCAAATGCCTTTTAAATGTTGCAATTATACCAGCCTCCACCACTTCCTATGGCAGCTCACTCCATACACGTACCAGCCTCTGCGTGAAAAAGTTACCCCTCAGGTCTCTTTTATATCTTCCCCTCTCAATCAAGTCAAGTATCTCTGGCTTAAAAAATACTCAGTAACCCTGCCTCGAATGCCTTCTGAGACAAAGAAGTTGTACAATCCTCTGAGAAAAACAAACTTTATCTCTGTCCTCAAAAGCAACTCCCCCAAATCTTAAAGCAGCATCCCCACGTTCAGACGAATAAACATCTTTTCCATGTTTATCTTGTCAATACCATTCAGGATCTTTTACTGTCCCTTGTAATTCTAAACTTTAGTGGAAACAAGCCCAGCCTGTCCAATTCTTCCTCATACAGCAATCCGTTAGTTCCAGATATAAATCTCTGAACTACTTCCAACACATTTGCATCCTTCGGATATTTCGGCCCTCAATGTTGCGCTGAGCTGTGAATCCAATCTAAAGCCCATCTAACCTATACTATTATAGAAGATGCTACCAACTAAACCATAGCTGCCAACACCTAATCTAAAACTTCATCCAAACAATAGCAACATTGATGGTGCGAGTGCCCGCACTGTGATCTACCAAAGTTCACCCTATTCAGGAGTCGTTTTTTTCATTTGGAAAATTATGTCTATCGCTCCATTACACAATAAAAGTGACAAAAGAAAACCATAAAATTCTAGAACAGTGAATTATAACATGTTATCTGGAAACTACCAGAGTCTATAATTAAGGAAAGGGTGAGTAAACCCATTGAAGGTTTTCATTTCATCAGTGAGAAGCAACATGGATTTGTAAAGGATGTATTGTGCTTGGTGAAGCTGATTGAATTTTTGTAGAAGTGACTAAGGTTATAAACGCAGGAGAATGTGTCTGGATATTCATTAATATAGTGTCCAGGTGACTTCTGATAATAAGAGCTTGGGTGCTAAAGTTGGAATTAAAGGTAACTTATTGGCCTGACTGAGAAATGGGTTGAATGGAAAGAATGAGAGAGGAAGAATAATGAGCAGGTACTGTAATTGGCAAGACTGGTGTCTCACATGAATCTGCGCTGTGTCCATAACTTCCCACTGTATTTATGCATGACATAGAAGGTGAAATATTGAGCCACATTTACAAAGACGCAAAGACTGGTGGCATTGGGAGCTGTTTAGGTTATAGTATAACATTACATAGCCATATTGATAGATTAAGTGAAAGGGTAAAACCAGAGCAAATTGATTTCAATGTAGGTAAATGGGAGGACACCTGCTTTGAACCCAAAAATGATGGAATAGAGTTCCTTTCTTGAAACTGGCAAGCTGAAAATATTTGAAATCCAAAGTGACTTGGGGGAGTTCATGTTCATAGATCGTTGAAATAATATGAACAGTTACAGAGAATAAGCAGAAAGGTTAATGGGATGCTAGCATGAAATTCAAGAGGATACAAGTCATGCTTCATATGGGTGAAGACCTCTTTACACCACATTTGTGAGCTCTGTGAGCAATTTCAGGCACCACTCCATTGAAGGATATTGGCCCTGGAGGGAGTATTGTGTAGATCTAGCTACCTCAATGATACAAGGACCCCAAGAGTTAAATCACAAGGAGAGATTTGACAAATGAGTGTTGCATTCCCTGAAATTTAGAGGATTGGAGAGGTGCTCTGATCAGGAGTAGATAGTGAAAAACAATTTCCTCTCGTTAGAGTATCTGCAACCAGGAAGCATTGTCTAAATAGGGACATTTTGGGAAGGGGTCAGGGTCTAGTGTGTGTACAATTCGGAAACAATCCTTCACACGAAAGGAGGCGTACATTCTTCAAACAGCATTAATGTGAGAAAAATTTTTAAATTCAAAATTTATGATTGATTGGTTCTTTTCCTTCATCAAAGGGAGGTCACAGATCAGTTCCAATCTTGTGGAATGGCTAGGGGATGAGATGACCACTCCCCATCTTCCCTTGTTCCTGGTGTCTTGGTTGAGTTGAGGTCATGTACTGAGGATTTTTGGTGTGTGACATAGACCCACAAGATTCTGATTTAAGTGTGTAACCTACTGAGTGATGATGAGCATCAATGGAGGTTGTGGGATGCATTCTGAGGCAGTTCACCAACAGTTAAGCAAATATGTCAGATCATGTTGAAGCAGATTCATTCATTTCAACAGCAAGAATCACCAGACCAGCTGTGTGACAATCACTTCCCCAGCCTGTCATTTGACTTTCATTAATAAATTGCATTAAATATCTGGAGGTGGTATTTCATCAACAGCAATTCCAAGATTAAGTTCCATTTAGCCCTGATTCTGTCAGTGAAATATGGCTGTTAATGTCAGCCTCTAATTTATTTGAGATTAATGTCATATGCAGCTTTCTAAAAAGATTAATTATTGAAAGGTATTTCGTGAAACATTTTCATAGCATTAACCTGCATATTTAAACATGAATAGGCTATTTAAAGGGTTATAAAGGAATCCACTTCATTGCTTTCATCTTTTTTTATTTATTTCTATGTGGAGTTTG
The DNA here is from genome assembly GCF_020745735.1 of Hemiscyllium ocellatum. Taxonomy (NCBI): domain Eukaryota; kingdom Metazoa; phylum Chordata; class Chondrichthyes; order Orectolobiformes; family Hemiscylliidae; genus Hemiscyllium; species Hemiscyllium ocellatum. The sequence goes on along the minus strand of NC_083417.1, from coordinate 16,978,954 downwards.
ATAGGCAAGGTGATTTTTTAAAAATAGTTTACAGTGTAACTTTCTCCTCATGATTTATTTGGTAAATACACCACACTGTCAGTGACTGGCCCATATCGATGAGATGGTCTTAGACTTGTTGCTCAGTTAAAAGCTGAAAATGTTGGAAATGCTTGTCAGGTCTGGCAGCCTCTGTGAAGACAGAAACAGTTAAAGTTGCAGGTAGTGACTCTATCTCAGTCTGTGTTTCAGTCAGAATGCATGGAAACCAATCAAAATATCCCATCCTCTGTGGTCAGACAAAACCATGGTAGGCTTTTGGACCAGAGCTTAAATTTGGACCCAGTCAGCTCCCTCAGAAAGAAATAAAAGATCCAAAGGAGAGCAGAGAGTTCCATCTGGTATCATAGTCAATATTTATCCATCAACAGAACTCACAAAAATAAGAGATTATATGGTCATTATCACATTCCTGTTTGTGGGAGTTTGTTCTGCACAATTTGATTTTCATTTATCTTATATCACATCCCACTACATTTTGAAGTTTTATCATGGGCTGCTTGGGAACTCTGAAGCTATGAAAGACGCTATATGAATGCAAGGCTTCCCTCCCCAGCCAGGGATGTGAGAGGAAGACTCAACTGGCCTCAGCATCTCTGTAGCGGAGAGAGGAGGCACGGTGACCACTTTGGCTCACAATCTAGAAACCATCACAAGGAAGTGCAGACATCAAGAGAACATGGGGGTCAGCCTCAAGCTGTGATTACTTCCACAGCTGAACAGGTGATCAACAATTGCTTTCTCAACATAAAGAATGGGTTGTTCCATTAATATCTTGCAGCAGAGCTGTCGGCAACTGTACAAACATAGGTCAACAGGACAGGCAGCGTCCAAGGAGCAGGAGAATCAACGTTTTGGGGCCTTTTGCCTGACCTGCTGTGCTTTTCCAGCACCATTCCAATCTCGAATCTGATTTCCAGCATCTGCAGTCTTCACTTTTGCATAGGTCAACAGGAGTCAATTCCTCAAGGTAGGGTAGAAGGAATGGGAAGGACTTCAAGCACATGTGGAAGATTGAAGCTTACAAAGATTGTGATGCTGAAGAAAATTTATCTTTATCACAGTAAAGAATCCATACATGCAACACACAATATGGACCAGACATTTGTGCAGATTGTTGCTACATGCAGAAGGAATTCCCATCCTAGATACAAACCCAGATGCTCAACTTATTTTATTATTCAATTTTAGAAAATAAAGGTTTTCTGCAACATCTTCCATTGAAGTGGGAGACCTACCTGCTCTGTTTCCGAGCCACCAGAAGAGGGAGCCACCTGCATCAATAACAAGTTCCTTTTATTGTCATAAAGAACCCTTGGAGTTGGGCAATAGCACACTGAAATCTTTTATAAACGTTTTTATATCTAGTGTCAAACCCCAAGAAGAAATCATTTGTGTGTCTGTGTATCTGTATGTCTGTCTGTGTATGTATATCTCTTGAGTGTGCCTGTTTGCGCGTGTATATCTGTGTGTGTGTCCCTGTTAAGTATGTGTCTGTGTGTATCTGTGTCTATCTGGTGTCGAGGAGGGAGAGAGAGCATAGAAGATAGGAAGGGGTGGGGGGGTGCAGGGAGGGCTGAGAAGATCCCAAATAAAGGAAATTGGTGAAAAGTTAGATTTTGCTTGAACATCACTAAATCTTAAAACAAAACAGGTTATTATTATTCAACCAATTCGGAATGACAACCCTATTATTCATACAGTGTACAAGCCTTACCTTAACCAGCTTCAGTAATACTGTACCTTCTGCTTGCCTTGCTATGAATAATACTGACTTGCAAAGAATCTCCCTCATCATCCTTCAAGCCCCACCATATAGGAGGCCATTCATTCCATTGTGCCAGTATTGGCTGTTTCGAAACCGTGTGAATTTGAGGTGAGAGGTCTGTGTAGTGTCTGGTAGCTCTGCCTGTTCCAGAGGCTATGGGTTCAAACCCTATCTTGAACTTGCTGGGTTTATAACGTGGGCAAGTATTTTGAGGATCAACTTGTGAATCATTTCCAACACATTCCAACAGCAACTGGTAAGAGAGGTGAGGTTCCCGGTCAGCTATGTGACAGATTGTATATTGGGACCTTTACCATAGGTCCAAGCTACAAGATGTGTGCGTAAGTGTACTCTATCACAGAAACCCAGACTTCCTGCTAGTGTGGGAGAGGTGGCAGGGGAAGGTAAGGGTTGAAGGTTGGCTCAGTTGGCTGGACAGCTGGGTCTGGAACAGATTGGTGTTAATAGTATGTGGTTCAATCCCTCTGCTGGCTGAGGTGAATCCAGAAGCTGCCTCCTTGCCCTTACCTGTTGTGGAGATCACAGCACTGTTGGTCAGACTTGCCTGTGGCTACAGAACCCAAAAGGAAGAGGTTTAATGTAGTTTAAAGGATCTGTCTGTTCTGCAGCAAAGCAAATTTTTCATTAGAGAATGCTTGCTACCTCCCTTGGTATACACGCGTGTGCGCGCACACACACATGATCTGGTCCGTGCAATGCACTCTCAGGTCAGAGCTACAGGAGTTTCTCAGGGCAGTGTCCTCTGAGAAACCCACTTCACCTCACCCTCTGTACAAAATAAGAATTACACAAACGATGGCTTCCTTGATAACTGCTTCACAAAGCTGCTGTTTTTATATGCAATAAATAAATCTGTTGCCTACAATGTTTTTAAAAAGCCACAGTATGAATCTCGAATGCTGTATTGCAAAGAATTAAGAACATTCAATGTTTGATATGTCACTGAGTTTAGTCATAAGGTTGGACTGGTGTTCGTGTGGTATATCTGAAGTGATGGGTGGAAACACAAGGTAATTCTAATATTCTTACAATTCACATTGCAGAATTCTTACTCAGATATTCAAATCCCATACACACACAACTCATGAAAGCCTTTCAACACAGCTGTGCCCCTCTAAACCTGGTGTCTTATACATCCACAATTCCCTTCACTTTAATATTCCATCCTTAAACCTCTCTATTCTCCCCAGCTCATTGTTAAAACCCATAAAGATTGGGGTCACTTGTCTAAGGCTCCTTACATTTCTCAGTGTTAAATTTGGTTTTCTAACACTCCTGTGAAGTGTTTTACAATGTTAAGACACTTACTAATGCATTCAAATAAAAACAAAATACTGCGTATGCTGAGGAGCTGAAATTAAAAAAACAGAAAGTGCTGAAGTAACTCCAAGAGTTAGAAATAGGAGTAGGAGTATGCCATTCACCCCTTTGGAGGGTGAAAAAGAGGAGGGAGTATAGCATTGCTAATTCAAGAGTGCATCACAGCTACAGAAACAAGGTTGTTGAGGGAGATTGAAGAACTCATAGGCGAGCAGATTTTGGAAAAATGCAGATGTAGCAAGGTTTTTGTTTCAACTTTCCCAATATCGACTGGAACCTCCTTAGTGTAAATGGTTTGGTTGGAGCTGTTTTTGTTAGGTGCGTTCAGGAGGGTTTCCTTACTCAGTATGTAAACAGACCAACAAGGGGAGAGGCCATTTTGGATTTGGTGCTTGGCAATGAGCCAGGACAGGTATCAGACCTCGTGGTGGGAGAACACTTTGGTGACAGTGATCACAACTGCCTCACATTTACCATAGCCTTGGAGAGAAAAAGGAGCAGTTACTAAGGGAAAATATTTAATTGGGGAAAAGGAAATTATGACGCTATCAGACAGGAGTTGGCAAGTACAGACTGGGAGCAATTGTTCCACAGAAAGGGCACAGCAGATATGTGGAAACTGTTTAAGGAGCAGTTGTTGCGAGTGATGCATGGATTTGTTCCTCTGAGACAGGTAAGAAGGGGTAAGATTAAGGAACCTTGGATGACGAGAACAGAGGAGCTTCTCGTCAAAAGGAAGAAGGCAGCTTACGTAATATGGAGTAAGCAAGGATCTAGCATAGCTTTAGAGGATTACAGGCTTGCTAGAAAGGACCTCAGAAATGAACTGACGAGAGCCAGGAGGAGGCATGAAAAAGGCTTAGCAAATAGGATTAGAGAGAACCCAAAGGCAGTATCATGAGGAATATACATGAGGAATAAGAGAATGATCGGGGAGAAGGTAGGGCCGATCAGGGATTGAGGAGGGAACTTGTGCGTGGAGTCTGAGCAGATAGGGGAAGCCCTAAATGAGCGTTTTTGCTTTGGTTTTCTCTAAGGAAAGGGACCTTGCTGTGAATGAGAGGAGCTGGGATACAGGCTTGACCAGATCAAGATTGATGAAGTTGATGTGCAGGAAAGTTTGGCAAACATTAAGATTGATAAGTCCACAGGGCCAGACCAGATTTATCCTAGGCTGTTCTGGGAAGCTAGAAAGGAGGTTGCTAAGCTGCTGACTAAGAACTTTGCCTGCTCACTCTCCACGGCAGTCATACCGGAGGATTGGAAGGAGACGAATGTTGTTTCTCTTTTCAAGAAGGGGAATGGGGAAATCCCTGGCAATTACAGACCAGTCAGTCTTACATCTGTGGTCAGCAAGGTTTTTTTAGATTAGATTAGACTTACAGTGTGGAAACAGGCCCTTTGGCCCCACAAGTCCACACCGACCCGCCGAAGCGCAACCCACCCATACCCCTACATTTACCCCTTACCTAACACTAGGGGCAATTTAGCATGGCCAATTCACCTGACCCGCACATCTTTGGACTGTGGGAGGAAACCGGAGCACCCGGAGGAAACCCACGCAGACACGGGGAGAACGTGCAAACTCCACACAGTCAGTCACCTGAGTCGGGAATTGAACCCGGGTCTACAGGCGCTGTGAGGCAGCAGTGCTAACCACTGTGCCACCGTGCTGCCCAAAAGAGTTTTAGAAAGAATTCTGAGGGATAGGATTTATGACTATTTGGAAAAGCACAGCTTGTTTAAAGGCAGTCAGCAGGGCTTTGTGAGGGGCAGGTCATGCCTCACAAATCTTATTGTGTTCTTTGAGGAGGTGACAAGACAGGTTGATGAAAGTCGAGCAGTGGATGTGTTGTATATGGACTTCAGCAAGGCATTTGATAAGGTTCCCCATGGCAGGCTCATTCATAAAGTCAGGAAGTATGGATACAGGGAGATTTGGCTCTCTGGATTCAGAATAGGTTAGATGGCAGAAGGCAGAGAGTGGTTGTAGATGGAAAGTATTCTGCCTGGAGCTCAGTGTTGAATGGGGTCCTGCGGGGCTCTGTTCTGGGGCTTCTGCTCTTTGTAGTTTTATAAATGACTTGGATGAGGACATTGAGGGGTGGGTTAGTAAATTTGCAGATGACACAAAGGTTGGAGGTGTCGTTGATAGTATCAAGGGCTATTGCAGATTGCATAGACAGGATGCAGAGCTGGGCTGAGAAATGGCAGATGGAGTTCAACCTGAATAACTGTGAAGTGATGCATTTTGGAAGGTCAAACTTGAATGCTGAATACAGGATTCTTGGCAGTGTGGAGGAATGGAAGGAACTTGATGTTCAAGTACATAAATCCCTCAAAGTTGCCACCCAAGTGGATAGTGCTGTTAAGAAGGCATGTGGTGTTTTGGCTTTCATTAACAGGGGGCTCGAGTTTAAGAGCTGCGAGGTTTTGCTACAGCTCTACAAGTCCCTGGTGCGATCACACTTGGAATATTGTGTCCAGTTCTGGTTACCCTATTATAGGAAAGATACAGAGGCTTTTGAGAGGGTGCAGAGAAGGTTTACCAGGGTGCTGCCTGGACTGGAGGGCTTGCCTTATGGAGAAAGGTTGAAAAAGCTCGGACTTTTCTCTCTGGAGAGGAGGAAGAGAGGAGACCTGATCGAGGTATACAAGATAATGAGAGGCATGGGTAGAGTCAATAGCCAGAGATTTTTCCCCAGGGCAGGATTGACTGGTATGAGGGCCATAGTTTGAAGATATTAGGGGAAAGGTATAGAGCGGACATCAAAGAAGATTCTTTATGCAGAGAGTTGTGAATGCATGGAATGTGTTACCAGCTGTGGTGGCGGAAGTAGAGTCATTAGGGACATTTAAGCGACTGCTGGACATGCACATGGATAGCAGTGAATTGAGTGGTGCGTAGGTTAAGTTATTTTATTTTACCTTAGGATTAATCTTCGGCACAACGTCGTGAGCCAAAGGGCCTGTTCTGTGCTGTACGTTTCTACGTTCTATATTCTATTCCATGCAATCATGGCTGATCATCCTACCCATTACCTCTATCCACTCCTTCTTGAAAACATTTAATGTTTTGGCCTCAACTGTTTTCCTAGACAGACAATTCAACAGGCTCACCACTCTATGGTGAAGAAATTTCTCCTCATCTCAGCCCTAGATGACCTAAACCATAGGTGACTCTGGCTCCAGATTCCCTGGTCATCTGGAACATCCTTCCTGTGTTTATACTGTCTACTCCTGTTAGAACTTACTGGGTTTTTAAAAAAAATGATATCCTCCCACATTCTCCTAAACTTTGTGGCTATAATTCTAACTGATCCATTATCTTTTTACACATCAGTCCTGCCATCCCAGGAATCAGTCCGGTAAATCTTCACTGAAGTCCCTTCATTGCTAGAACATTCTCCCTCGGATTTGGCGATCGAAACTGCACACAGTAATCCACGTGTGGTCTCACCAAGGCCCTGTACAATGTTGGCAAGGCATCTCTGCTCCTGTATGCGAATTCTCTCACTCTGCAATGCTGCCAGACCTGCTGACATTCTTTAGTGCTTTCTGAATTGATATGTTAATTGCTGTTGTAGCATTTACAGATTGCTTTGTGTATTCAAATGTCTAAGTCCTTCTTATAAACATTTATGGAATGTGGGTGTTACACTTAGGCCAGCATTTGCAGCACACCCCCACTTAGAGTTATAGACTCACAGACATTCAGCACAGAAACAGACCCTTTGGTGCAACTCATCCATGCTGACCAGGTATCCTAAATAAATCTAAAAATTGTGGAGAATTATTCGCCACAACCACTCTTTGAAAGAACAGCACTCTGAAAGCCAGTGCTTCCAAATAAACCTGTTGGACTATAACCTGGTGTTGTGTGATTTTTAACTTTGTACACCCCAGTCCAACAATGGTGTCTACAAATCATAAATAAATCTAGTCCCGTTTACCAGCATTTTGTCCAACGCCTTCTAAGTGCTTCCTATTCAGATACCCATCCAAATGCCCCTTAAATGTTGCAATTGTACCAGCCTCCACCACTTCCTCTGGCAGCTCATTTGATACATGCACCACTCTCTGGGTGAAAACGTTGTCCCTTAGGTCCCTTTTAAATTTTTACCCTCTCACCCTAAACCTATACCCTCTCGCTTTGGACTCCCACACCCCAAGGAAGAGATCATGTCTATTTATCCTATCCACGCCCCTCATGATTTAATGAACCTCTATAAGGTCACCCCTCAGCCTCTGACGCTCCAGGGAAAATAGCCCCACTCTATCCAACCTCTCCCTGTAGCTCAAACCCTCCAACCCTGGCAACATCCTTGTAAATCTTTTCTGAAACCTTTCAAGTTTCATAACATCCTTCTTATAGCAGGAAGACCAGAACTGCACACAGTATTCCAAAAGTGGCCAAACCAATGTCGTGTACAGCCGCAGCATGACCTCCCAATTCCTATACTCAATGCACTGACCAATAAAGGAAAGTATACCAAACATCTTTACTATCCTATCTGCCTATGACTCCACTTTCAAGGAACTATGAACCTGCACTCCAAGGTCTCTTTGTTCAGAAACACTCCCCAGGACCTTACCATTAAGTGTATAATGCCCTGATTTTTGCCTTTCCAAAATGCAGTGCTTCACATTTATCTAAATTAAATTATATCTGCCACTCCTCAGCGCATTGGCCCATCTGATCAAGATTCTGTTGTACTCTGAGGTAACCTTCTTCACTGTCCACTCCACCTTCAATTTTGGTGTCATCTGCAAACTTACTAACCATACCTCCTATGTTCACATCCAAATCATTTATATAAATGACGAAAAGAAGAGGACCCAACACCAATCCTTGTAGCACACCATGGGTCAGAGGCCTCCAGTCTGAAAGCAACCTTCCATTACCATCCTCTATCTTCTACCTTCTACGGTTCTGTATCCAAATGGTGACTTCTCCCTATATTTCACGTGATCTAACATTGCTGACCAGTCCACCATGAGGAACCTTGTCAAAAGCCTTACTGAAGTCCATATTGATCACATTTACCGCTCTGTCCTCATCAATCCACTTTGCTACATCTTCAAAAAAACTCAGTCAAGTCTGTAAGACATGATTTCCCACACACTAAGCCATGTTGACTATCCCTAATTGCTTCCCATTAAACTTGTTGGACGATATCCTGGTGTGTGATTTTTAACTTTGTACGCCCCAGTCCAACACCAACATCTCAAATCACAATTATCCATAATCAGTCCTTGCCTTTCCAAATACATGTAAATCTTGTCCCTCAGGAGTCCCTCTAACAACTTGCTCACCACCGATGTCAGGCTCACCAGTCTATAGTTCCCTGGCTTTTCCTTACCACCTTTCTTGAATAACGGCATCATGTTAGCCAGTCTCCAGTTAGCCAGCCTCCTTGTCTATGGCTTTCAATGATACATACATCTCAGCAAGGGGCCCAGCAATCACTTCCCGAGCTTTGCACGGAGTTCTAGGCCCATGACAAGGTAATAATGAAGTATATTCTTGAAACACTGCAGTCTATGTGGTGTAGGTACACTCATAAATAGAGAGTTCCAGTATTTTGTCTCGTCATAGTGAAGAAACAGTGACATAATTACAAGTCAGACTGTGTGTGACTTGGAGGGGAAATTTCAGGTGGCACAGCACTTGTGCAATTGCTGCTGTGGCCATTCTACATGGCAGAGGTTGCAGAGATGGGAGGTTCTCTCAGAGGAAGTTGGTGTGAGTTGCTGCTGTCCATCTTGCTGACAGTAGATACTGCTGCCACTCTGTGCTAATGGCAAAGTGAGTACATGTTGAAGGGGGTGGATGGGATGCCAATCACCCAGATTGCTGTTGCATGCATGCAGGTGAGTGGTGGGCGGGGTGTACCATTGCATTCCTGATTTGTGACACATGATGGATGGTGGACAGGCTTTGGAGGGTTAGGACCAATTTTCCCTTTAAAATGTATATCTTATTTCTGTTTAATCAATGCCTTTAAAGGCTGCATATTTAGCATGGAGTCTTTCTTCGTGCCTTTCTCTCTTGTTTGCTTAACTGCCTTCTCCTTAAATACTTCCATGTAGTTCACCTCCATCTCTCCTTGTGGTTATGGGTGCAGGGTTTTAAACACCCCTGTGTAATGAGATTTCACCCGAATTCCCAAAGGATTCATTGGTGATTATTTCAGTATTATCATTACTGCTGGATAGAGTTTCTTCCTCAATTGGAATTATATTGAGCCAGGCTAATTTAGTGCTAGATGGATCTTGACTAGCTTTGATTAGAAATCAATATATATTGCTCATCATTTTCTTCAGCTGATTTCCTCACCTCCTTTTCTCCTGAAGGTGCTGATTCCTCTCTGGGTATGGAAGTAATTGAAGCTTCCTATCTCCATCTTATTTGAGGTCAAACAAGTTTTCTCACTGCCTTTAAATTTCTGCTGTTCATCTATTTTTTACAAACAGTCTAACAGGCGTTGGAGATGATGGACAATGTTCACAACAGACTGACACTCAATCTCCTTACACTGGAGATTTCTCAATGCTAATGTGAATTAGTTAAAAGGTTAAGAGAATAGTTAGACCTCGTTTATTAACAATTATCTCTCTCTTATTTAGCAGTCTTGCATTTGTATTTAACTGTCAGTGTGTGCATATTTGTGTGTGTGTGTCTCTGTGTATAATATATATATATATGTATGTATGTATGTATGTGTTTGTGTTTTTGTATATATGTGTGTCTGCATGTTGCGTGGATGTTTATGTGCCTGGATGTCTGTGTATGTGTGTGTGTTTGTATGTGTGCATGTGCATGTGTGTGTATGTGTGCGTGTGTATGTATGTGTGTACGCGTGCATGTGTGCACACGTGTGTATATGTGTGTGTGTGTGTGTGTGTGCGTATACGTGCGTATAAGCTGATTATTCTGCTGCTTCAAATTTGAAGGAAGTGAGTCCAATTTACTCACTTGGTCTGGCATAGGGAATAATCTTGCCTGTGTGTCTGGGTTTCAGGAACAGGAATAGGCCATTCAATCCATCTAGCCTGTTCCACCGTTTAGTGGCTGATCTGTATGTCAGTCCCATTCATCTGTCTTCGATCCATGTCTCTTAGTCAATAAAAATCTATCTGTAGGAAAAGCAAATTACTGCTGATGCTCTGACAGAAAAGCAGGAAACTCTGGAGGCCACATAGCTGGTGTGTGAGAGGCAAGAGCAAACATTTCAGGTTAAAGCACAGAAGAAGGCCATTCAGGCAGTGTTGTCTATACTGGTCCACTTTGGAGCAATTCACTGAGCGCTGCTCCTCCTCCCTATCTTTTCCCTGTCAATCAGTGTATTTTTCCTGTTGGCTAAGGTCTTAGCTGTTATGTTTAGACCAAGCAGGCCCTGTGGACCCCAACCGAAAGAGAATGGTGGCAGCAAATATGCCTTCTAAAAATCAAAAGGCCAAATAGCTCCCAGAACCTGATGAGCAGTAGTGAAGTTTCATCTTACAATTCCTTTTTGGATAATAATCTAATTAGCTCTCAAAAGTACCTCTCGGGGAGTTGATTCCAGATCCTAACCTCCCACAGATACGATAAGAGCTCTCCTCATCTCTCCATTGCTACTTTTACCAATTACCTTCACTTTGTGTCTTCTTGACCTTAATCCTGCCACCCAGAAGAACAGTTTGTCAATATCTATGCTGTCCAGCCTCCTCATGATTTTGAATATTGATATTGAGTTGTGAGGTTACATCAGAAAATGAAACATTCAACCAAAGTCGTTATGGCTTCCAGAACTTAAACAGGTGACCCATGATAATGCTGTCATCATAGAATCCTTACAATGTAAAAACAGGCCATTAGGCCCAACAAGTTCACACCAACCCTCCAAAGAGTAACCACCCAAAACCCATTCTCCATTACACTACATTTACCACTGACTAATGCACCTAATCTATACATCCCTGAACAGTATAGGCAATTTAGTATAGCCAATTCACCTAACCTGCACATCTTTGGACTGTGGGAAGAAATTTTCAAGGTGAAAGTGAGGTCTGCAGATGCTGGAGATCAGAGCTGAAAATGTGTTGCTGGAAAAGCGCAGCAGGTCAGGCAGTATCCAAGGAGCAGGCGAAGGGCTTATGCCCGAAACGTCGAATCTCCTGTTCCTTGGATGCTGCCTGACCTGCTGCGCTTTTCCAGCAACACATTTTCAGCATTGTGGGAAGAAACCAGAGTACCCAGAGGGAACCTGCACAGACACGGGGAGAATGTGCAAACTCTACACAGACAGTCACCCGAGGCTGGAATCAAACCAGGGTCCCTGGCACTGTGAAGCAGCAGTGCTTACCACTGAGCCACCGTGCCTGTTCTGTAAGAGGTGATATCTTCTCTGTAAGCTCAGGTCTGTTTGGTGAAGTTGCTGTTACAAATGAATGGTAAATGTCTCATGGCAATATTCGAAATAGGACAGACTGTTTTTCTGGGTTCCAGCCCAGCACCGCTCCCTGAACCTGCACTATGAGGGACAGGTCAACTACTTGCCCATCACAAAGGCCCTACACACTCAAAGGACGCTGGGACTTCAGGTTATCAGTACACCAGATGCTGCAGGATACCATCCAGGAAGTGTGAGTATAAATGTAAATGAATCGAAAGGTGCCACAACAGCACAGTCTGCAGTACCAGAGAGTGTAAAACCAATGCAAAACTTAAAACGGGAATGTAAATTCTTGATTAATTCATCATAGAACAAAGAGACTGCAATAAGCTGTCACAGTATAAAACCCCCAGTACTGCGTCTGTGAGACCAAAAGAAATAGGAACAGCTACATATAGGCCATTCGGCCCCTCGAGCCTGCTCCATCATTCAATTGGATCGTAGCTGATCTGAAATTCCTTACATCCATTTCCTGAGAGAATCTCTCTCTCTCAGCCTTAAATAGACATTGCCCTCACAACTCTCTGTGGCAAGGAGTTTGAAAGAGTCACAGCCCTCAGAGAAATTCCTCCTCATCTCAGTCTTAAATGGGTGCTCCTTAATTCTGAGACTATGGCCTCTGGTTCTAGACTCTGCCATAAGAGGGAAACAGTATTTACCCTGTCAAGCCCGTTAAGAATCCTATACATTTCAATGTGATCACCTCTCATTCTTCTAAGTACCAGTGAGTAGGGTCCTAACCTATTTAGCCTCTCAGCTTATTAGACAATCCCTCCATACCAGGGATCATCTTAGTGAACCTTCTCTGAACTGATCCAATGAAACGATATCTTTCCTTAAATAAGGCGACCAGACCTGTGCACAGTACTCCTGTTGTGGTCTCCCCAGCACCTTGTCCAGTTGCAGTGAGACTTCCCTACTCTTATACTCCAACCCCTTTGAAATAAGGGCAAATATTCCATTAGCCTTCCTGATTACCTGCTGCCCATGTGTGCTAACTCGCTGTGTTTTGTGCAGAAGTACCCCAAGTCCCCTTGTGTTGCAGCTTCCTGCACTTGTTCTCAAAGCACTGGTGTTGGAAAATTTAATTGTATCAATTTACCGTTGAATGTCATTTGATAAGGTAAAAACATCATCGAAAATTACTCAGCTTTAGGGGCCTAGAGTTTATATTTGAAACTAGCCATTGACTTTTATTAATGCATCACTGAGCAGGATGTAGAAGCATGACAATGATTAAGAAGGTATATACAGGTCTTGTTTGGAGCCACATTTGGGGTTTGGTTTGGTCTAAGTGCAGTCTAAATTTATTGAAGCCTCCGATACATACACACCTTCTCTCCTGGTGCAACTAACCTTCAGCGGTCCCTAGAAGTAAAATCACCACACATCCAAAACTGAATTTATGATTTTGTCATTCAAACAATACATTTGACATGAAGCATTCACAATGTATTCATCTCAATAATCTCCAAGGCACAATAACACAGAGCAGAAGTAATCTGCTGAATGTAGAGTTGTTCAGCCCTTGGAAAAGAAAAATCAAATCAATTAGTTATTTTCCCACCCAACTTTCTTTGGCTTCTCTACTAAAAGTATCTCACTCACAATGGGCGACTTCCACAGGGGACTGCAGCCTTGCAGGAACACATCCAATAGATGTCACACGCTTTGCCCAGCTTTCTCCAGGATCTCATCCAGCAGCCCAGGCCTGCTGAGCCCAGACAAAATACAAATAAATGCTTCTGTCTTTGCCAGAGTATCCTTTAAAAATCACTGTAGGTGGAGCAAAGAGCAGACAGAAAGTTGATGTCATTCTCAAGTGACACGGAGGCAGCTGACTGGATGTTACCTGAAGGAATCTGTTCAATAGAATAAAAAGAGTTTATTTTGTTTTCTCCCATATGTGGCTGCCTCCCATTCTTTCCCCAACCTTCCTGCCACTCTGATGCAAAGAGAGGCGTGGCTCCCAGTCAATACATCTCACCACCCTCTCCTAAAGAACACCTAAGCCAGGCTTTCACTTTCTCCCTCTGCTCCTGGTACAGGTCCCCCCACACACTGTTCACAGTGCAGCTTTTATCCTGTTCCATCCAAATTCCCAGCCCCTGCCATTCCTCCTCATCAGCTGATGATGGGTAAGATGCTTCCTATGTCCTGGCCTGCCAAGGTCAAGTGATTTCATTGGCCATGTCTGCACTTGCATAGTGGCCATGTTGAATTTTGGACAATTTCTTTGTATTGTTTTCCATGATAATCCTATTTTCTCCTCTATTAATAAAGTGGAAACTGATCACTATTCTTAAATAGATCAGAAAAAAAAATGTTTAATGTAAATTCGTTTCAAGAATGTCTGTTTTCAGAGTTTGGTTATGCTCTAAAAAGATGATATAAGCATGATTTCAATTGTAGCTGCTGTGTATTTTTGTCTTGGATCTAAGCACAGCTGACACTGGTTTCAGTGCATGGAGTGGGTTTCAGTGCTTAAAGTGTCTATGCTAGCTCTCCAGCTCTAGCTCCCACCTCTTCACATAGTTCTGTTTATTTTTCCCAGAGTCTACACCCAGCCTTAAGCAAACAAGCTCATTGAGCATCAATACTGAACCAACTCACACTATCAAACAGCCAAACCTTTGAACACTACAGTAAAAGTCAAAGGGGCAATATTGTGGATACTTAGAAAGGGAAAAATTTGCAGGGTTAGTGGGCAGAATAGAGGAGAGGAAGTCATTGGTTAGCTGTTTCAGAACAGATATGAAGGGCCAAATGGCCTTTTTCTGTGTTCGATTATAAAGGAGTTAACACAATAGTGTAAATTGACAGAAAGAGGTTTTATTATTTTGGAATGAAATCATCTTCATCAGACATTATGTTATATTGATAGAACTTCTGCACCATTAGTTTTGCCGATGCAGCATGTAAAATTGCATTATACATCCTATTAAAATCTCTCTTCATCTCGGGATGCTATTGCCACTTTTTATAGCTGATGTTACAAAGCAATGATGCTATGCCCCAGGTCCTCTCAATCCATTATGGATTTACAAAACGCCTAGTGACACAAACAATAGAATGTCATTTGAGAACAGATGATCGCACGAACTGTGGTAAGTGAAATAATTTGAAAAAAACTCCACGTTAAATAAACTGCAACACTTCTACCTGGATGTTTCCCTGGATACCAACGGCATGTGCCATTCTGCCTCCCCTTTCTTGTTAAATGCTATTTTGCACAAAGACTGCTTTTTACATTTTCTGATAAACAAGCAGATGAGGAAGCAGGAGAGAAAAGTCAAGATGCTAATTAAAGGCAGGTGTCATTTATACTAAAAAGGCACGACTTATGTGTAAAAAAAAACGCAATAAAACTATTCTTAGATCCAGACTCCAGTGAGTACCACAGGAAATACTGTCCATCCTCTACCAAGCACTGAAAATCCAAACTCACTGCATTGTGAATAAGGAATACACTTATAACTGTGCTATTACTCATTGTCCCTCTTAACATGGCTCATAGGTTGACTGAAGCCTATCGACTAATCTGTTCTGTCCCTTTAAGAGCCCAGTTATAAACACAGTTTTCTGTGGCCAGCTATGAACGGCTGAGGTTATTTCAAGGAAAGGAAGACAATGCGGGCTTATAGAGTCATAGAGGTGTACGGCATGGAAACAGACCCTTCGGTTCAACTCATCCATTCTGACCACATAGTAAAAAATGAGGTCTGCAGATGCTGGAGATCACAGCTGCAAATGTGTTGCTGGTCAAAGCACAGCAGGTTAGGCAGCATCTCAGGAATAGAGAATTCGACGTTTCGAGCATAAGCCCTTCATCAGGAATAAGAGAGAGAGAGCCAAGCAGGCTGAGATAAAAGGTAGGGAGGAGGGACTAGGGGGAGGGGCGATGGAGGTGGGATAGGTGGAAGGAGGTCAAGGTGAGGGTGATAGGCCGGAGTGGGGTGGGGGCGGAGAGGTCAGGAAGAGGATTGCAGGTTAGGAGGGCGGTGCTGAGTTGAGGGAACCGACTGAGACAAGGTGGGGGGAGAGGAAATGAGGAAGCTGGAGAAATCTGAATTCATACCTTGTGGTTGGAGGGTTCCCAGGCGGAAGATGAGGCGCTCCTCCTCCAGCCGTCGTGTAGTTGTGTTCTGCCGGTGGAGGAGTCCAAGGACCTGCATGTCCTCGGTGGAGTGGGAGGGGGAGTTAAAGTGTTGAGCCACGGGGTGATTGGGTTGGTTGGTTCGGGCGGCCCAGAGGTGTTCTCTGAAGCGTTCCGCAAGTAAGCGGCCTGTCTCACCAATATAGAGGAGGCCACATCGGGTGCAGCGGATGCAATAGATGATGTGTGTGGAGGTACAGGTGAACTTGTGGCGGATATGGAAGGATCCCTTGGGGCCTTGGAGGGAATTGAGTGTGGAGGTGTGGGCGCAAGTTTTACATTTCCTGCGGTTGCAGGGGAAGGTGCCGGGGGTGGAGGTTGGGTTGGTGGGGGGTGTGGATCTGACAAGGGAGTCACGAAGGGAGTGGTCCTTGCGGAACGCTGATAGGGGAGGGGAGGGAAATATATCCTTGGTGGTGGGGTCCGTTTGGAGGTGGCGGAAATGGCGGCGGATAATACGTTGTATGCGCAGGTTGGTGGGGTGGTAGGTGAGAACCAGTGGGGTTCTGTCTTGGTGGCGGTTGGAGGAGCGGGGCTCAAGGGCGGAGGAGCGGGAAGTGGAGGAGATGCGGTGGAGGGCATCCTCGATCACGTCTGGGGGGAATCTGCGGTCCTTGAAGAAGGAGGCCATCTGGGCTGTGCGGTGTTGGAATTGGTCCTCCTGGGAGCAGATGCGGCGGAGACGAAGGAATTGGGAATATGGGATGGCGTTTTTACAGGGGGCAGGGTGGGAGGAGGTGTAGTCCAGGTAGCTGTGGGAGTCAGTCGGTTTATAATAGATGTCTGTGTTGAGTCGGTCGCCCGAGATAGAAATGGAAAGGTCTAGGAAGGGGAGGGAGGAGTCTGAGACAGTCCAGGTGAATTTCAGGTCGGGATGGAAGGTGTTAGTAAAGTTGATGAACTGTTCAACCTCCTCGTGGGAGCACGAGGCAGCGCCGATACAGTCATCGATGTAGCGGAGGAAAAGGTGGGGGGTGGTGCCAGTGTAGTTGCGGAAGATGGACTGTTCCACATATCCTACGAAGAGGCAGGCATAGCTGGGGCCCATGCGGGTGCCCATGGCAACTCCTTTAGTTTGGAGGAAGTGGGAGGATTGAAAAGAGAAGTTATTCAGGGTGAGGACCAGTTCAGTCAGTCGAAGGAGGGTGTCAGTGGAAGGGTACTGGTTAGTGCGGCGGGAAAGGAAGAAGCGGAGGGCTTTAGATAAATCTGGTCCCATTTGCCAGCACTTGGCCAATATTCCACTGAACCCTTGCTATTCATGTACCTACCCAGATGCCTTTTAAATGTTGTAAATGTATCAGCCTCCACCACTTCCTCTGGCAGCTCATGCCATACACGCACCACCCTCTGCATGAAAATGTTGTCCCTTAGGTGCCTTTTAACTCTTTCCCCTTTCACCTTACGCCTTCTAGTTTTGAGCTCCACTACCCCAGGGAAAAGACCTTGTCTATTTATCCTATCCATGTCCCTCATGGCTTAATCAACATCCTGAATCTCCGACGCTCCAGGGAAAATAGCCCTGGTCTACTCAGCCTCTCCCTATAGCTCAAACCCTCCAACCCTGGCAACATCCTTGCATATCTTTTCTGAACCCTTTCAAGTTTCATAACATCCTTCCTATAGCAGGAAGACCAGAAGTGCGCACAATATTCCAAATGTGGCCTAACCAATGTCCTGTATAGCCGCAACATGACCTCCCAATTCCTGTACTCAATACTCTGACCGATAAAGGAAAGCATACCAAATGCCTTCTTCACTATCCTATCTACCTGTGTCTGCACTTTCAATGAACTTTGAACCTACACTCCAAGGTCTCTTGTGTCACTAGGTGTTTTGTAAATTCATAATGGATTGAGAGGACTTGGGGCATACCAACATTGCTTTGTAACAGCAACTATTAAAAAGTGACAATAGCATACCAAGATGAAGAAAGATTTTAAGAGGATGTACAATGCAATTGTACACTCCACAAGGCCTTACCATTACGTGTATAAATCCTGCCTTGATTATCCTTTCCAAAATGCAACACTTCACATTTATCTAAATTAAACTCCATTTGCCACTCCTCAGCCCATCGGCCCATCTGATCAAGATCCTGTTGTAAACTGAGGTAACCTTCTTTGCTGTCCACTGCACCTCCAATTTTGGTGTCATCTGCAAACTTACTAATCATACCTTCCATGTTCACATCCACATCATTTATAGAAATGACAAAAAGTAGTGGACACAGCACCAAACCTGGCCACAGACCTCCAGTCTGAAAAGCAACCCTTTATCTTCTATTTCAAGCCAGTTCTGTATCTGAATGGCTAGTTCTCCCTGTATTCCATGAGATCTAACCTTGCTAACCAGTCTACTATGGGAACCTTGCCAAATGCCTTACTGAAGTCCATATAGATCACATCCACTGCTCTACCCTCATCAATCTTATTTGTTAAATCTTCAAAAACCTCAATCACGTCTATGAGATATGATTTCCCACACACTAAGCCATGCTGACTATCCCTAATCAGTCCTTGCCTTTCCAGACGTATGTAAATCGTGTTCCTCAGGATTTCCTTGTTCTCTGTTCTGTTCCTCTCTGCCCTGACTGTTTGACTTGCTCCTTTTCCATCTGTACTAATCTCAGACTGATCTCTTTTCTCACTCTCTCTCGGGGGCTCACTCTCACCACCCCCCCCCCCCCCCCGTAATAATTTAAATCCTCCCAAGCAACTGTAGAAAATCTCCCCGCCAGTATATTATCAAGTGCAATCTGCGCTTCTTGTACAGGTCACTTCTACCCTAGAAGAGATTCCAATGATCCTAAAACATGAATCCTTCAGCCACTCAGCCATGCATTCATCTGCTCCATCTTCCTATTCCTACCCTCACTAGCTCGTGGCACCAGGAGTAATCGAGATATTACTACCCTTGAGGACCTTCCTTTTCAAATTCTTGCCTAACTTCCTGTATTCTCTCCTCAGAGTCTCAACCTTTTTTCTTCCTCTGTTGTTAGTACAATATCTCCTGCTAGTTCCTCTCTCTTTTAAGAATATTCTGCACCCTCTCCTTGACCCTGGTACCAAGGAGTCAACACACCATTCTGATTCTCTGCTGCTGGCTGCAGAAATGTCTGTCTGTGCCTCTGATTACACAGTCCCCTATGATAATAGACAATAGGTGCAGGAGTAGGCCATTCTGCCCTTCAAGCCTGCACCAGCATTCAATATGATCATGGCTGATCATCCTTAATCAGTATCCTGTTCCTGCCTTATCTCCATAACCCTTGATTCCACTATCCTTGAGAGCTCTATTCAACTCTTTCTGAAATGAATCCAGAGACTGGGCCTCCACTGCCCTCTGGGGCAGAGCATTCCACACAGCCACCACTCTCTGGGTGAAGAAATTTCTCCTCATCTCTGTCCTAAATGGTCTACCCCGTACTTTTAAGTTGTGTCCTCTGGTTCGGCACTCACCCATCAGCGGAAACATGTTTCCTGCCTCCAGAGTGTCCAATCCTTTAATAATCTTATATGTCTCAATCATATCCCCTCTCAGTCTTCTTAACTCAAGGGTATACAAGCCCAGTCGCTCCAGTCTTTCAGTGTAAGGTAATCCCGCTATTCCAGGAATTGACCTTGTGAACCTACGCTGCACTGCCTCAATAGCCAGAATGTCTTTCCTCAAATTTAGAGACCAGAACTGCACACAGTACTCCAGGGATGGTCTCACCAGGGTCCTGTACAGCTGCAGAAGAATCTCTTTGCCTCTATACTCAATCCCTCTTGTTATGAAGGCCAGCATGCTTTTAGTCTTCTTCACTACCTGCTGCACCTGCATGCTTACCTTCATTGACTGGTGTACAAGAACACCCAGATCTCTCTGTACTGCCCTTTTACCTAATTTGATTCCATTTAGGTAGTAATCTAAATGGATTCCTGTTCTTGCCACCAAAGTGGATAACCATACATTTATCCACATTAACCTGCATCTGCCATGCATCTGACCACTCACCTAACTTGTCCAGGTCACCCTGCAATCTCCTAACATCCTCATCACATTTAACCCTGCCACCCAGCTTAGTATCATCAGCAAATTTGTTAATGTTATTACTAATACCATCTTCTATATCATTAACATATATTGTAAAAAGCTGCGGTCCCAGTACTGATCGACTGCTTGGACTGATTGATAATCGATCGTTTGGAACCTGATGTACCCCATATTACATTAGAGCCAGTCTCGTACCAGAAACATAACCTTCAGTGTTTCATTCCCCTGAGCCTGCATCATCCCCTACATTTTCCAGAACAGCATACTTGTTTGAGATGGGGATAGCCAGAGAAGACTCCTGCAGTACCTGCCTCCCACTCTTGCCTTTCCTGGAGGTAACCCATCTACCTGAATGTATCTGCAGTTTTTTCCCTTCCTGCAACTGACATCCATCACATCCCTTGCTCCAGTAAATTCTTCATTACTTCGAACAGTCACTCCATTGATCCATGTGCTCTGATAGGATTTGTAACCAAAGACACTTCCTGCAGACATAATCATCAGTAACATGGAGATTCTCCCTAATCTCCCATATCTGACAGAAAGAGCACATCACTCTACTAAATTCCATCTTTGCACCTAGAAAATAGCACAGTCTTACTGCTCTGAAAAACATTGCTGCACGCTAACTTAGTACCTATAGTTTATATTTTAAAAATTTAATCAGCGACAGGTCTCAGTAAAACATAAAATAAAAAAAATACCCACTTTATTCCCTGTTGTAGCTTTACAAAATAAACAGCAAGGTTAACACTTTAAAAAGCCACTTAGCTGCTCTCCTGCTGTGAACTCTGCCACACAGGTTTCTTCAAGGTCAGCTGTGAATTTCGCTGTTTGTTAATTTTTCTTAGATGAACTCTGATATCCTGAGGTATTGAAATCAAACAGTAGAGGTAGTAGCTGTGCATATTCACCTCTGAGTCAGACAGCAGTGTAGGCTTCTTTCTCTGTTTGAATCACTTCCCATGTGGTCACTGCCTTCGTCTGTCTTCCTCCTTTTTAAAAGTATCATTATTTAGATCTTTTCTCCCCCAAAGTTCCAAAACAATACAACTGCTTATCAAACAGTAATTACTGCTCCGAGAATTTGAGGAAATCAGCTCCAACACTGAAAATATCTCAAAGAAAGACAACTCCTACAGCCACAATACTTTCCCATCCTCCATCTTGGGTTACCCAGAATCCAGCTGATAGCTTAGTGGTGTTATTGTAACACCCACAAATCATTCTGGGGACCTGATTTCAAATTCCACCATGGCAGATGGTAGAATTTGAATTCAATAGAGATCTGGAATTCAGAGATTAATGATGACCATGAACTCACTGTCAATTATTGGAAAAATCCATCTGGATTCTTAATGTTCTTAAGGGAAGGAATCTGCCATTTTTATCTGTCTGGACTACATGGGAATCCAGGCCCACAGTAATGTGGCTGACTCTTAACTACTCTCTGAGAAATGTGACCAGTGATACCCATCCTATAAGTGAGGAAAGGAAAATGCATGTAAAATTTAGGCTTTAGGTCAATGCTTGTCTTCTCTATATGTCATTTTGTACCTGATTTGTGATTTATCTGTGCTGTCTCACTTTCTTCTTTCCTACTCTTCCTTGGCTAAATGTTTGGACTCTGGGATAGAGATTGTGTTTTATGAGAGCATTCTGATATCCTGAAAACATACACACACACACACACACACACACACACACACACACGTACACATTGCCTGGATATTGGTCTCTGTGTGGCATCAGAGCCTAGGTCACTCCAATCACCATCAGACAGTTTTCTGAGTAGTATGGGCATCCTGATTTCCCCCTGCCCCGCAATCCTGGTTCCATTTAAACCAATTGGAGTGACTGTCCTCTCCATTGCTCAAATCCATTCTTCCAGTAGGTGACCAGTTTAACTCCTTCTGTCCAGCATAGTTGCAACGACAGCAATGCCACATCACTTACTGTCAATGTTCTTGCTCTGACTGCCTCCCTTTCAGAGGGAACCCCGATATGAGGCTTTGAACCACTAAATCATTAAAACACAGTAGGAACGTTTGTGCCAATACTCAGAATGAGTAACCGCTAGTGCCATTTCCCCATCTTCTCCCCATAACCTGCACAATCTTCCTTTCAGATAATGACTTCATTCCTTCTTGAATGGCTTGTCTGATCCTCCCTCCCCCACACTGTCAGGCAGCATCTTCTAGATCCTAACACCTCACTGCATGAGAAAGTTCCTCTATTGCTTCTTCAGAGAGCTGGCACAGATACATTGGGCTGAACAGCCTCTTTCAATACCGTACCCATTCTGCAATTCGATGATGTTGTGGTAATTGCTGATATTTGATAGTTTGTGAATGCTCATAGATGGAGAGTGCTCATTAGCTCACCTCAGTCAACTCTGCCTTTGAGTCAGGGCTTGTGAGTTCAGCAGTTCAAAGCCCCCACTAACACTACAGTTAGTACCTGAGAGCTCACACTGCACTGACACTCCCACACTGAACAAATACTTGACTATCAGACATGTCATCCTGAGATAGCAAACTTATGCTCCTAAAACGCATAAAATGTCATGTCCCTTGGCAAAACAGGAAATGTTTGTAGTCTCTTAACCAACTTTTCTTCCTCAACCAATCACACATTTGACAGGTTGACTGGACAATCATCTCATGACCCCTTGTAAATTCTTTCAGCTTAATGCTATTATGTGAAGTGGCTGCCACATGTATCAAAACGACAATGACGGCTACTCATAAAACTTATTAATTTGTGGCTTTAGGAAGTGTTTTAAGAGGGATGTGATAAGATGCAGTATAAATTCAATTTTTAAAATTCTTATTAACAGTGCCACTTGTTTGGAAATAAAATGAATTTTATCATGAAATTTGAAAGTAAAATTTCCTTTTGTGATTAATTATAACTCACTGTGTCCTTTGCTTCGAGATTGTGATCAATCACTTTTATTTTGAAAGTTAATTTTTTCTTCTCTCTCTCTCTCTCACAATTCTTCATATCAAAGACCTTTACGTGACTATATCTGTAAGGTCCTAGACTTCTGCTGAGTAATCTGTGACATGGCCCCTGTATAAGCTTATTAAAATAATCTACACAGACAAAGCTCCTGGATTATCTTTCAGAAATGTATGATCATTTATATTGTTTTTGTTCAGAATATGTTCATTTGAACTTTCAGCCCTGGAGGAAGCTGAAAGGCAGATCATTTATGTAGTCGGCTAACGTAATGCCTATTTTCCAATCATTCAGTATTTGATAATCGATGCATGTATTCAGTGGCATGCAAAAAAATGTCTTTGAAAGTATTTGATTTTTGTGCATAATTGAAGACAGACTGCTTATTTTTCAGACCTGCATCCATAAGATGTTGGCTACACTGGGTGGACTGCTGTCATCCATATACAGCAGGGCAAAAGTGAGGACGGCAGATGCTGGAAACCAGAGTTTAGATCAGAGTGGTGCTGGAAAAGCACAACAGGTCAGGCAGCATCTGAGGAGCAGGAAAATTGACGTTTCGGGCAAAAGCCCTCCATTTTTGATGAAGGGCTTTTGCCCGAAACGTCAATTTTCCTGCTCCTTGGATGCTGCCTGATCTGCTGTGCTTTTCCAGCACCACTCTAACCCAATCCATATGGAGCAGATCAACCCACAATGCTGTTAGTTAGGGAATCCCAGGATCTTCGCCTCGTGGTAGTGATGTAATAACGATATACTTCCAAGTCAGGATGGTGGATGGCTTGGAGGGGAACTTGCAGGTAGAGTTGTTTACATGTACCTGTAACCCCAGGTGGTGGAGGGAATGGATTAGAAAGATGGCTGCACCGTCAAAGGCTGTCATTAAATGAGAAGGAAAACAAGGTCAGCAGAATCAGACTGAAAGTGGAAGTGCCTTTCCCCTTCATTTTAATTCTAACATTTCCACAAACAGATCAGACAAATTCAGTTTGTTTTCAGAAACAAAAAAAAACCCAGAAATTTCTGGAAAATCTCAGCAGGTTTGACAGGGAGAAAGCAGAATTAACATTTTGGGTTCGGTGATCCTTCAATTTACAGAGCTATACACACTGATACATACTCGTCCATACTCGTTATCCTGAACTGATCTAGTTCCATTTGCCAGCACTTGGCCCATATCCCTCTAAATCCTTCCGATTCATATACCCATCTAGACGCTTTTTAAAGTTATAATTCTACCAGCCTTCACCATTTCCTCTGGCAGCTCATTCCATATTCGTACCACCTTCTGCATAAAGAGTTGCCCCTTAGATCATTTTTAAATCTTTCCCCTCACTCCTTAAACTTATGCTCTCTAGTTATGAACCCCTCTACCCTAGGAAAAAGGGCTATTCATTCAGGCCTTCATGATTTTATGAACCTCAGTAAGGTCACCCCTCAGCCTCCACTGCTCCAGGGAAAATAGCCCCAGCCTATTCAGCCTCTCCCTGTAGCTCAAGCCCTCCAACCCTGGCAACCTCCTTGTAAATCTTTTCTGAACCCTTTCAATTTTAGTAACATCTTTCCTGTAGCAGGGAGACCAGAATTGAATGTAGTATTCCAAAAGTGGCCTCAACAATGTCCTTGACAGCCACAACATGACCTCTCTACTCCTGTACTCAATGCACTGATCAATAATGACAAGTGTGCCAAATACTTCCTTCACCACCCTATCTACCTGTGATGCACTTTTAAGGAACTATGCACCTGCACCCTGAGGTCTCTTTTTTTCCAGCAACACTTCCCAAGACACAAACATTATTTGTGAAAGTCCTGCCCTGGTTTGCCTTACCAGAATGCAACACCTCACTTTTATCTAAGTTAAACTCTATCTGCCACTCCTTGGCCCATTGGCCCATCTGATCAAGGTCCCATTGCAGTCCGAGATAAGCTTCTTTCTGCACTACACCACCAATTTTGGCCTCCTCTATTCACTTCAAAATCATTTATGTAAATGATGAAACACAATGGACTCAGCACCAATCCTTGCAGCACAATGTTGATCACTCAGGCTTTCAGTCTAAAGAACAATCCTGTACCACCAAAGTCTGTCTTCTACCATCAAGCCAACTTTTTATCCAATTGACTAGCTCCTCCTGGATTTCATATGATCTAACCTTGCTAACCAGTCTACCATGTGAAGCCTTGTTGCATGCCTTGCTGATGTCCATGTGGGCAGTGTTTTCCATTCTGCCATCATCAATCTTCTTAGTCACCTCCTCAAAAAACTCAATCAAGTTAGTGAGGCATGATTTCTCATGCAGAAAGCCATTTCCCATGCATATCCCTTGCCTTTCCAAATGTGTGTAAATCCAGTCCCTCAGAATCCCTTCCAATTACTCACCCACCACTGACATCAGATTCACTGGTCTATGGTTCCCTAGCTTTTCCTTAAACTTTTCTTTAATAATGACACCACATTAGCCACCTTCCAGTCCTCCACCACCTCACGTGTGGCTATCAATGACACAAATATCTCATCAAAGCCCCAGCAATCTCTTCCCTAGCTTCCCACAAAATTCTGGGATACACCTAATCAGGTCCCAAGAATTTATCTATCTTTATGAGTTTTAAGTCTGCCAACACCTCCGTTTCTGCAATACAGACATTTTTCAAGACATCATTATTTATTTCCCCAAGTTCCCTAACTTCCATATCTTTCTCCACACTGACACAAAACATCAGTTTAGTATCTCACCCATCACCGGTGGTTCCACACAGTTCTGGTCTTTACAGAGGCTGATTCTCTCCCTAGCTACTCTATCACCCTTAATGTATCTGTGATGATATGGAGATGCTGATGTTGGACTGGGGTGGACAAAGTTAAAAATCACACAACACCAGGTTATAGTCCAACAGGTTTAATTGGAAGCACTAGCTTTTGGAGCGCTGCTCCTTCATCAAGTGGCTGTGTACTCCATGGTTGTGTACTGATGAAGGAACAGCACTCTGAAAGCTACTGCTTCCAGTTAAACCTGCTCGACTATAACCTGGTGTTGTGAGATTTTCAACAATGTATCTGTCGACACCTTTTGGATTATCTTTAACCCTATTTGCCAAAGCTACCTCATGTCCCCTTGTTGTCCTCTCGATTTCCCTCTTATCACTAATACTGCCTTTGTACTCCTCGAGGGATTCACTCAATTCCAGCTGCCTCCTTCTTTTTCTAGTCATCCAGCAATCCCTACAACCATTAGTCTTGCCTGTTGCACTAGCGGAAAAATACTGTATCTGAACTCTCGTTACCTCCTCTCACTGCCCCACCATCCCTTTGCCAGCGAACAGCCTCTCCCAGTCAATGTTTGAAAGTTCCTGCCTAATACGGTTAAAATTAGCCTTACTCCAATTTAGAACTTTAACTTCTAGATTAAGTCTACCCTTCTCCATAACTACTTTAAAACAAATAGACCTATGATCACTGGTCCCAAAGTGCTCCCCCATTAACCTCTCAGTCATTGGCCCTGCCTCACTTCCCAACAGAATGGCAAGTTTGCTCCTTCTCTAGTTGGTAAATCTACAAATGGAATAAAAAAGTTCTCTTGAACACATTTAACAAATTCCTCTCCATCCAAGCCCTTTCGGGAGTCCCAGTCTATTTTTGGAAATTTATAATCCCCGACCATTACAACCTTATTATTCTTATAGGTATCTGAGACCTCCTTACTTTTGGGGGGGGGGGGGGGTGTTCCTATAGTACAATTCAAATAAGGCAATTAACCCTTTCTTATTTCTCAGTTCTACATTTCTTCAGACCAAACAATTTCCATTTTCTTTTCTGATTTCCAGCATCCCTCGGTCTTTGAATTTTTTTGGTTTATTTTCACTTGACTGTCAGAGGCTAATGGGTGACCTGATAGAAGTTTACAAAATTATGAGAGGCGTGGATAGTTGGAGTTCTTTTCCCAGGGTAGAAATATCGATTTCAAGGGGACTTAACTTTAAGGTAAAAGGAGAGAAAGTTTAAAGGAGATATGAGAGGCAAGTTTTTTACACAGAGGATAGTAAGTTGCTGCCAGAGGAGATGATGGAGACAATATAATGGCAATGTTTAAGAGGCATTTTGACAGATACTTGGATAGGCAGGGAATAGAGGGAGACAGACCGCATGGAGGCAAAAGGCTTTTAGTTTAGAAAGGTATCAGCGCAAGTTTGGTGGGATGAGGGGCCTGTTTCTGTGCTATACTTTGTTTACAATGTCTAAATAACACGAAGGTGACAACTTTAAAATTCCTACTGGACACACAGCGGATTCCTGGCAGATGGGACCTGGAAAATGGGACAGAAATTCTTTGGTGTAGCCATTTTCTAGGGGCGACGGGGTTGAGGGCCTGTCCACGCTTACCTGCCTGTGGCCAGGAGGAAAAGGAGCGTGAAATTCCTGAGCTGCCTCTGAATGCCTTTAAAAAAATGCTCAGCAAAATTCCTGCCCTTTGGGAGTCTGGCCATTCCACTCTGCCCCTTTCTTCTGAAAGATCCCTGTAACTCTGCAGAGGGAGGGAGTTGATTTTCCCTGTTCTGGATTCCTTTTCTGAGCTGAATTTTCTTTTTACAGGTCAGAATGGTTTCCTGGAATCACTCATGAAGCAACACATCAGCTGTTCTTTCCAAGGTAGGCCCTTGCAGATGACAGTGGGCTGTGCCGAAGAGGTGACCTCAACTTTGGGCAGAGCTGACCATCCTCCTCCTCCAGTGAACTTGAGGCCTGCTCTGCTAGGCCTCTAGCAGCAGACCAGAGCCTTCGCATTTCTTCATTATCAAACTGACAGTCCTCGGAACCTGCTCTCCTGCCTCAGTACGAAATAATATTCTGGATTTATCTGATTGATGTAATTTAATACTTGTATACCTCAATAAGTTCACTCCTTCAAGTCACCAGGCAGAAACAGTGAGGGGAGCTTCAAACCAAAAACAATTCCCAGGAGGGAAAAAAACAGTATAATCAGTGAATAAGACATTCTGGTCCGACTTGTTCTATGTACTTCAAAATGGAGGTTCAGTGCTTTTTCAAGTGAGTATTAGCGATTTGTTTTCTCTGTCTTTCCCTCTGGGT
The DNA here is from genome assembly GCF_020745735.1 of Hemiscyllium ocellatum. Taxonomy (NCBI): domain Eukaryota; kingdom Metazoa; phylum Chordata; class Chondrichthyes; order Orectolobiformes; family Hemiscylliidae; genus Hemiscyllium; species Hemiscyllium ocellatum. The sequence goes on along the minus strand of NC_083417.1, from coordinate 16,951,118 downwards.
TGGGTGGTGTCCGGAAATGTTAGATAAGGGGAGGTTGTGGAAGGGGATTAATGTCCTTAAAATGTAATTCCCAACCTAAATCCGTGTCTAATCCACCTTTGAGCCAGGTTGGTGGATGGCCGATGGAAACAATTTAACGCTATCTCTGGTCAATTGAATCAGGAAGTTTGGGAACTACGTTGAATGTCTGCCTGAGAATCTGTTGTTTTCCTCCAACCTCCCTTGCATGGCTCCGATCCTCCTCCCTGCTCCTCCAAGTCCTTAGATTTGGTCCTCTAACCTCTTCCTCCGATTTTGCCATTCCTTGGACTTTTGATCTGCAACCCCACTCCCCATGACACCTCTGTCCTACCTTTCAAGGCCTTTAAATAGCTCACCCTCAACCCCAGTCCTGTAAACAGCCCTCCAAACATGGGGAGAATGCTTTCCCCGGGCGACCATGCTTTGGGATTAATCTCATTGATAGTTCTTGCGTTTTTTGCAATGGTCTATGTTTTACTTTGTGCCATGAAAATGAAAACTAAACATAGTCTAACATGTGTGGTCTAACAAGCCCACTCTCCCGTGCCAGGTATATATTATATACATCTCATTATTCTATTTGCTTTATTAATTACTTTGCCAAATTGACCGGGCATTGAAAGTTTATGAAGTTATTTATAACAACAACTGCACAGTCCTAATGAGGAACATTCACAGCGAATGCCAGCACTCGTAACAGTCTATGGAAACAGTTAGGCAAATTTCTCAGGGTAAAATTAGAAACAGATGGAGACCAGTAGCTTTGCCAAACGGCAGCCCATAACCCAAACATTGTACATCACTCGTGAAGCAAACCAGATGTCCTGCTTCTTGACGGGTACATTGCAGTGAACATTCTTATTTCTTTAAACTTGACATTGCCAACCCTCCTTCAGCCAAATGAAACACTAACATATAATTCTGGGCATTGGCTGGTGTTGTATGTCACTGGGGCCTTCCTGAAGAACACCACATTTGTACTTTGGCATCATTGAAATATTTCTGATTATAATAGTCCATTGATTTTCTAACTGATGGTTGCTGCTAAGACAAATATAATTTTTTACATTAGACTTTCTGCAAGTCACGTTGATTCATTGAGTGCAGTATCTCCCAGTCGCAGTCTCTGCCTGCTTAACTTTAAGGAGAAAGTGAGGACTGCAGATGCTGGAGATCAGAGCTGAAAATGTGTTGCTGGAAAAGCGCAGCAGGTCAGGCAGCAGGAGAATCGACGTTTCCGGCATGAGCCCTTCTTCAGGAATGAGGAAGGTGTGCCAAGCAGGCTAAGATAAAGGTAGGGAGGAGGGACTTGGGGGAGGGGCGTTCGGAATGCGATAGGTGGAAGGAGGTTAAGGTGAGGGTGATAGGCCAGAGTGGGAGTGGGGCGGCGAGGTCAGGAAGAAGATTGCAGGTTAGGAAGATGGTGCTGAGTTCGAGGGTTGGGACTGAGACAAGGTGGAGGGAGGGGAAATGAGGAAACTGGAGAAATCTGAGTTCATCCCTTGTGGTTGGAGGGTTCCTAGGCGGAAGTTGAGGTGCTCTTCCTCTAGTCGTCGTGTTGCTATGGTCTGGCGATGGAGGAGTCCAAGGTCCTGCATGTCTTTGATGGAGTGAGAGGGGGAGTTAAAGTGTTGAGCCATGGGGTGGTAGGGTTGGTTGGTCCGGGTGTCCCAGAGATGTTCTCTGAAACATTCCGCAAGTAGGTAGCCTGTCTCTGCAATATAGAGGAGGCCACATCGGGTGCAGCGGATGCAGTAAATGATGTGTGTGGAGGTGCAGGTGAATTTGTGGCGGATATGGAAGGATCCCTTGGGGCCTTGGAGGGAAGTAAGGGGGGAGGTGTGGGTGCAAGTTTTGCATTTCTTGCGGTTGCAGGGGAAGGTGCCGGGAGTGCAGGTTGGATTGGTGGGGGGTGTGGACCTGACGAGGGAGTCACAGAGGGAGTGGTCTTTTCGGAACGCTGATAGGGGAGGGGAGGGAAATAAATCCCTGGTGGTGGGGTCCGTTTGGAGGTGGCGGAAATGACGACGGATGACAAGATGTATACGGAGGTTGATGGGGTGGTAGGTGAGGACCAGTGGGGTTCTGTCCTGGTGGCGATTGGCGGGTCGGGGCTCAAGGGCGTAGGAGCGGGAAGTGGAGGAGTCTGTTTTACTAACACCTTCCACCTCGACCTCAAACTTACCTGGACTGTCTCAGACTCCTCCCTCCCCTTCCTAGACCTCTCCATTTCTATCTCGGGCGACCGAATCAACACAGACATTTACTATAAACTGACCGACTGCCACAGCTACCTAGACTACACCTCCTCCCGCCCTGCCCCTTTAAAAATGCCATCTCATATTCCCAATTCCTTCGTCTCCGCCGCATCTGTTCCCAGGAGGACCAGTTCCAACACCGCACAGCCCAGATGGCCTCCTTCTTCAAAGATCGCAATTTCCCCCCAGACGTGGTTGACGATGCCCTCCACCGCATCTCCTCCACTTCCCGCTCCCATGCCCTTGAGCCCAGACCCTCCAATCACCACCAGGACAGAACCTCACCACCCCACCAACCTCCATATACATCGTATCATCCGTTGTCATTTCCGCCACCTCCAAACGGACCCCACCACCAGGGATATATTTCCCTCCCCTCCCCTATCAGCATTCCAAAAAGACCACTCCCTCTGTGACTCCCTCGTCAAGTCCACACCCCCACCACCAACCCAACCTCCACTCCCGGCACCTTCCCCTGCAACCGCAAGAAATGCAAAACTTGCACCCACACCTCCCCCCTTACTTCCTTCCAAGGCCCCAAGGGATCTTTCCATATCTGCCACAAATTCACCTGCACCTCCACACATTTACTGCATCCGCTGCACACGATGTGGCCTCCTCTATATTGGGGAGACAGGCCGCCTACTTGCAGAACGTTTCAGAGAACACCTCTGGGACACCCGGACTAACCAACCCAACCACCACGTGGCTCAACACTTCAACTCCCCCTCCCAAGCCACCAAGGACATGCAGGTCCTTGGACTCCTCCATCACCAGACCACAGCAATACGACGGCTGGAGGAAGAGCGCCTCATCTTCTGCCTAGGAACCCTCCAACCACAAGGGATGAACTCAGATTTCTCCAGTTTCCTCATTTCACCCCCCCCCCCACCTTGTCTCAGTCCCAACCCTCAAACCTGCAATCTTCTTCCTGACCTCTCTGCCCCCCCTCCGGCCTATCACCCTCACCTTAACCTCCTTCCACCTATCGCATTTCCAACACTCCTCCCCCAAGTCCCTCCTCCCTACCTTTTATCTTAGCCTGCTGGACACACTCTCCTCATTCCTGAAGAAGAGCTCATGCCTGAAACATCGACTCTCCTGCTCCTTGGATGCTGCCTCACCTGCTGCGCTTTTCCAGCAACACATTTTCAGTGATTAACTTTAAAGCATCTTAGAATTGCCATTTTCGGTGTAATATATTGGCACCATATAAAAAACATCAGAGTGCCCATCTTTCCTTCATATCCATGTTTTAATCTCCATTTCCAACTCTTAAATGGTGCAGAAACATTCCTAATCAAAGTTACAACTCAAAGCCTTTGCGTGTGTGATCATCTTGCTTCATCTCTCTTGACATCTTTCCAGCCTTTGCTATGAGTGACAGTTCATTGTCCTTCATTGCTCTCCAATGTCCAGCTGAGAGGGCTACCCTGCAAAGTTCAATTCAGTCATAGCCAGATAATCTCCTGAACTCGCTTCTCTTCTTGCTATCACAGTTACTTCTACAGACTCCAAGGATTTGTACTCCCCTCAACTCTTATTTCTGACCTAAGTACAGCCATTTGTTGATATCATCCCAAGACACATCAATTCTATCTCATCATCATCATCATCATCATCATCATCATCACACCTCTCTAGCTGTCCACTGCTTATCCATCAGCCAAGGTTCAACCAAAAGACCCAACACCAGAGGTGGGACGAGAAAGACTTCACAACACTAAAGCAGCATTTGATCAAGCCTGACATGGATGGGATAAGGGTGACAGCTCTCCACCAGTCAGACATATCCTGTACAAATGAAGACTATCATCGTTTTTGGAAACCAATCATTTAGGAGCAAGAGGAGCAAGAGTAGGCCATTCAACCCATCCAGCCTGCTCTGCTACTTGATTTGATCATGGCTGACCATCTTGTGCAATGCCATTTGCCTTCGTTTTCTGCTGTTGGCTTTAGTATCCAGCTGACCATGCTCAATGACTGAGCTCCCACAGCAGTCCAAATGGTCACCACCTACTGAGTGAAGAAGTTCACAGAATTCTTCCATTACAGAAGGAGGCCACTCAGCCCATTGTGTTGGCATCAGCTCTCTGAACAAACATTACAACTAAATTCCAATCTCATACCTCTTTGTCCATAAATACGCATTATCATTTCACTTCAAATAATCATCCAATAATTTCTTGAACATCTCGATGAATTTGACACAATCACACTTAGCGGCTGTGTTTTCCAGACCTTAAAACTGTTTGTTGTGTGGAAAAGACTTTTCTTACATTGTGTGTGCTTGTTTTGTAAATTACTTTAAATCTGGTTCTTAAATCTGTTACGAGTGGGAACAGTCTCTCCCTGTCTACTCTGTCCAGGCTCCTCATGATTTTGAGCATTTCCATCTCATCCCCACATAGCTGTCTTCTCTCCAAGGAACCACAATCCCTACTCCTTCAATCGATCCTCACAACTGAAGTCTCGTGCCCCTGGAACCATTCTAGTAAACTTTTCTGCTCTCTCTCTTTCTAATGTGGTCATCCTTGCTGCAATGTGGCACCTAGAACTGTATACAATGCTCCAGTGGAGGTCTAACTAGCATCTTATTCATGTCCAGTGTAGTCTCCTTGCTGTTGTACTTGTGGATTGCAACAGAACAAGAGGCAGTTCACTACCACCCAATACTAACCTTTATTGTAGCAGAATATTGATGGGATAGCACAGGCTTGCATCGGCTGGCGGTCAGATCAGGAAGAGATAACTTCATTGAAGCATGTAAGATCCTTAGGAATCTGGACGAGGTGGATGTGGAAGGGGTGTGACTTCTTGTGGGGGAATCTAGAACCAGGGTTGCCTGTTTAAAATAGAGATGAGGCGAAGATATTTTTCTCAAGATGGCGAAGAGTATTTCTTCCTCAGACATGTTGGAAGCACAGCCTTTGAATATTTTTAAGGCAGCGATAGATAGATCCTGAATAAGCAAAGGGATGAAAGGTTATCAGAGGGAGGCAGGATCGTGGAATAATCAAATCAGCCATGATTATATTGAGCAGGCTTGGGGATCCAAATGGGCTAATTCATGTGGTCGTTTGTCCCAAATTTCAAGAGCTTTATTTGACATAAAATAGGTGCTGATTGGAGAAGTGTTATTTGAGAACTTACATCCCGTTGCTGGAAAAGGAGAACTGCCTCAAACGTACATCGTGTATGGGCTTTTGACTGTGTTTGATTAAGTGGATACTGTCCCCCTCCATTTCCCTGGAAGATAATCCTTCGCCATTATGTAAAGAAATTCATTGCTCAGATCTTTTGAGTATCGCCATTGTGATGCTATGTTGAGGTTGTACAGGACATTGGTGAAGCCTCTACTGAAATACTGTGCACAGTTCTGGTCGCCCTGTTACAGGAAGGATATTTTTAAGCTGGTGACTGTTCAGAAATGATTTAGCAGGATGTTGCCAAACATGGAGAGTTTGGGTTATAAGCAGAGGCTTGATAGGCTGGGACATTTTTCACTGGAACATAGGAGATTGTGGGGTGACCTTTAAGAGATTTATAATGAGGGTACAGATAAAGTGAATGGCAGGAGTCTTTTCCCCGTCAGGTGAGGGATTTCAAGACTGGGGGCATATTTTTAAGGTGAGAGATTTTTATAAAAGACATGGGGGTAACTTTTTTACACACAGTGATTACACACAGTGTCATGGATGGGGCTGTGAAATGATGGATGGGGGTATAGTTACAATGTTTAAAAGTCATTTAGATAGCTACATGAAGAAGAAATGTTTGGAGGGATAGGGCCAAGCACGGACAGGTGGGCCTAGTTTAGTTTGAGATTATGTTCGGCACAGACTGGATGGACCGAAGGGTCTATTTCTGTGCTATCTGACTGTATAAATGTAGAGAGCTGCCTGTTATATGGTTACATGTCGACCATATTTGGAAGAACCATGTGTAACCAAGTTTAATCCTGTACGGAATGAGCAGCAAGCACGGTAAATCGAGTAGTGAAAGTGAGAATGTAAAGGACATTGCTGCTGGTTAGTCACATCAAGTGAGGAGAGAACCCTATTCCAATCTGCCTGTCTCATGGAGTAGTGTTTAAAATTATAACGAGTGTGTAAAAGATCTTGCTTTTCTTTACTGCTTGCCAAATACTTGGGTGTAGAACTTGGTTTAAGCACTGGGCACGTGTCCTTAAGATGTGATGTTTGTCTTCATTATCTTCACGTATGGAAGTTTTGAAAAGAGTATGGAAAATCCTCCCACTCACCTGCCTTGGTTTCAGCACAACCACCGTTAAATGCAGCATGTGAGGTGCCAGCTGTGGCCTCATGTTTGACACTTTTACCTCAGAGGCCAAAGGTTGTGGGTTCACCATGGGCTTATGCACCAAAAGCCGATAGTTCTAACACAGTCCTGAGAGAGGGCTGCAGTTGTTGAGGTGTTGCCTTTCAATGGGATGTTAATCCAAGGCCCCTTCTGCCATCTCACATGGATGTGAAAAATTCCAGCACTGCCCACACCGGATTGCTTTCTAGAGTTTCTCATTCAAAAGCATGATGGGACAGAGAGGACCTTGTAAATTAGCAGACCACTTGATTCCCTGGCAATGGTAAAGGACAAGGAAGAACAAAGCTCTCCTTAAAAATATGAAATAGGGTCTTCGGCAGGGCAGATAGAGTCTTGGTTTAGAATCTAATGTAAAAGTTAGCATCACTGACAATACAACACTCTTACTGGACAGTACAATACTGCACTGAATTGTCACTTCACTTCATATCTTTAAATCTCTGCAGTTGGGGTTAAATGCAAAACCATCCCTTTCAGAGGTTAAAAACACTATCCGTGGAGCTAAAGCCAGCATTCACAGAGATCTACTGCATAGAAAAAGGCCAATTGCACCATCGAATCTGTGGTAATCAAAAACAAGCGCCTAAGTATGGTGTTTTAATGCGAAATTACTATCCCTGAGCATGTTGACTCCTTTCACAGAAACTTCTTTACAGTGCAGCTGAAAAATATCACACATTTATCACTCTGTACATGATTTTATTTTTGTGATTTTTGTCAGAAATTACAGCAATATATTCATAAATACCTAATTACTACATTCAACAAATATATTACATTACAATAAATCCAAACAATACAGTTAAAACATAATTTTCACAGCATCAACCACCCCACCCCCCATTATAATGGAGGTCTCATCTTCCTCCCTCAAAAGAAAATGATACACTGAATGTGCATAGGCTGTAACAGAAGTGCAGAGCTATAATCCAATCTAACCAGTGGCAGATTTATAGTTGCAATGACCTATAAAGGCAGCTTTGCTTGTGAAAAGCAGGTGTATGACAGAGGGAAGTGGGTTATTAGCAACAGGCCTGTTGACTGCGAAATGGGGAATCATGGCTACAAGGAATGCACTATTGTTTGTTGACTCTTTTGCATTTGAGCACTAGTCTTGTCAGGTTTGTGGCTGAAGTAAGGGTGGCAAGTGATTTGCTGCAGCAGGTGACTTCTCGTGGCCTGGATACTGGCATTTCCGCTATCCTTTGGTATTCATCATGGCTACTCGCGACCTACATTAAGTACAAAAGATAGGGTGGGGTGGGGGGAAATATAGAGCTGTATGACAAAACATTGCTTCATCAGTCCGAGTGTGAGGGGGCATCCACCCGCTACCATTGGCATTAGTTTTTTTTAGGGCACTTCATTAAGTTCTGGATTAATTCTCAGAATTAATATCACAAATGGTCTCAACAAGGCTCTCTGGTGGCACTCAAGACAGATAGAATTAAAGAATCATCTGGAACTGCCTGCTTTTTGATTTAAGCTCCGAAGAAACACTGATATTCTTCTTTGGACTAACAAAGTCACGTGACTTCATCTTGACCTCACAGATAATCGCACCCCTGTCAGTGGGTTTCTCACAATGAGGTGGGAATGGAATTGTATTTGACCCAGTTCCCTCATCAAGTGCTCACTCCTATGAACAGCGGTACAACCAACACCAATTTCAACTAAAGGTGGCATCTGTGCAATCTCATCAAAGGTAGATGGCATCATATTCTCAATAATACTGGACAAGTTGCAGAGTCTTGCAAAACACCTGTTTTCCCTTCAGAAATCAAATTTGCAAACAAATCCTTGAGTTTCCCCATGTTAAAGAGGTTAGTTTTCAGCCTGTATGTTTATAACTGTTATAGTATAAGAGTTCTGTTGCCAGGTCAGACTGTTGCACTTCACTTCAAAAACCCAAATAAACTGGACAGCTCCAAGAAGAGTTATACACACTAATGCACTCACTGTTGAATGTAAAGTCCATTGTGTGCTCCCTCGTCAAGAAAACTTTATCATCAAGGATGCTGTAAGTGGGAAATATGTTAACCTTCTCAAGTGTGTGCCCGTGCAGTCACATATGTCAAATACTGACTTCTGCATTTCCTAATTGGAGAGATGTGCACAACTTTCTTAAAAAATTATATCAGTCATTGGGAGACAAAGTAATTTCCAAATTTGTTTTAGTTGTATTTGGTATGAGTTGAAAGCCTTCTGGACACTGTTCACTCACTGGGTTTACCTGTAATACTGACCAGTTTTTTATTGTTCAATAGTTTGGGAAGCAATGGCAAAGATTTACAGAGATACAGTCTGCCAAGTTAACAAGGATTGGTCAAGGTAGAGTCATTAGAAAAGAAGTCATTGGAAATTCCAGTCAGGTCAGAGGACTCTTGGTGGAAGGACAAGCTTTGCAGGCCTCAGTTATCAAATGGAATATCCAATGGCTCGTACCTGGTCCAAGGTATCAGTTAAATAAATGCAGGCTGAAAGACACAGCAAACAATAGGTTGTTGGTGGCATCTTCAAGTATTAGAACGAGGCCGAATTGTGTATTACAATCGTACATGTTATGCCATGTTAAATATAACTAGTGCGATGAAGTTTGTCATGAAATGGCTTCTATTAAGCATATCTCCTATCATAATTTAGCTAAACTGACAATGATGGCAGTTCCTGTATGTGGGCTTATTGGTGATTGGCACCCAAGTTAAATGGTTGATGATAAATCACAACAAGAGAGAAACCAGCTTGATGATATCATCAGTTATATTTAATGGGGCTGTGCAGATCAGTGACAGTGTCATCAACAAAGCCCTGGTCAACAGTAAGATTGACTGAAGACACAGTTGGTAAGATGGTGTTTATCTCAGTCACCGAATAAATGGAGTACCTGGGAATGAGTTTGCAGATAGGGGAATTGTTGTAGTGAATCTCATAGATAGAGTGTGTGGGGTAGCATATATCTTTGCTGTACAGTATAAAGGACGTAAAGGAAACACTTTCTATTCACCATATAATTCCTGCTTTTAACCCCTGCCCCCCCACCCCACAATATGTCAGTCACTAGAAGGAAAATTAATTACCTACAGCACTGCAGAATATTAACACCAACTAGACTTCAAGTAGGTAAGCACTGAGACTGGATTGTAAGTATCCTTGCCCTTTCTTGCTAGATTCCAGAAGCACTGATTTGTTAGACTCTGGTCCCATGGGTTCCCAGCCATCGTCCAGTACTTCACTCAAGTTTGTCTTTCTGTGTGGCAGTGCACATCAGAAGAGGTTTTACATTGAGAGTTTCTATTTTTGAAAGTATCCTTGCTCAACAACCATGCACAGATGCAGTCTAATCTGAGAGGGAGCAGGGGCAGGAACCGAGGCTGATTTCCCTCCAAACCAGGATAACATTGGTGCACTGGTTCAGGCTAGACAATGTTTCTAATGCGGAAGGCTCTGTAACACATTCAGCAGGCACCACCCCACGGCTACGCTATGTGGTGAAATGGGAGCACTTTTATCTTTTCAAGTGGGTAAAGCCTGATGAATAAAAAAGAATCTGGTGACATTGCAACATTGAGAGCTGGGACTTTCTGCAGTGGAGGGCTGGCTCTCTCTGTAAATACACCAATGGTTCACAATATGGCACAAAACCCATTTAGGAAGAGCTGCAATCTGACTGAGCCTCCAAGTGATTGGCAACAGCACTTCCAGGTGCAATTAGCCTTGCACTCAACACTCAAATGAAGTTCCTCTGAAGCCTCCCAGGAAGTCAGTCTTGTCTTCTTTAACCTCTTAGTGATTCATACTTACTGAAGCACAGCACCCAATGGATTGTTGGCTGCACTCCATTAATCAAGGTACAACAACTACTGGGGAAAAAAGGTGACGGTGATGGGGGATGCGGAGGAAAGGTTGCACTAACAGTCTCCTCCTCCCCCTTTATGTGTTGTCTACATGGGAAGGTTTGGGAAATGCAAAATGCCGTGTAACAGTTGCAAGCAATTTACAAAGAAAATCGGATAAATCAAACCATGGCTCAGCAGTGGGTTAAGCATTCCCATTCTTTCTGTTTCCAACAAAATAAATCCTGCAGCACGGCACTTGGTAAAATGGCATGGAACCTTTTTAAGTTGAGAAACAATTTGAGATGAGAAGTGGAGAACACACTTGTCCTCGCACAAAGGGGGAAGGACATCCATAATGTCAGGCCTTCTAATGTATATCGTTTCCAAGAAGCTAACCTGTGAGAAAGACTGCAGAAAGTCCCACTTACAAGGGACTAAAGCCTGGAATCTCCACTGAAAAGAAGGCTCACTTGCAGGGTCATGGGTTTTGAATGAATGGCAACAGATATGTTAACATTTTTCATCCTTTTAATTTTACGAGCACATCCAGGAAGCAATGCCCTTGGTTACAAAGAGCAAGACTGTTTATATTTTGTACGGGAGAAGGACTCAAACAAATGTATCACAGAATGCTAATGGGCACAGAAATGCGTTCATTCTCCTATCGCTCCAGGGTGTCGTAACTAATGTCTCTGTTTTACAAGTTTCCAGAGAGGGTTTCTGATGGGATTGTCATGGCTGTAGTCTCCCCTGACCTTGCACCAAGGGGGAATTTGGAGATTACAGTTACAATGAGTCACATTATCCTGCACTATCCCACAGAACATCATTCTCCCAACTCAGTACCATTCTAAACGAGTACAGGCCCAGTGAAGTGGCTGGGGGAATTAGAAAATGCATGTTTAACTCTTCCATTGCCAGGCATAACAGTCACTCATCAACTGTCAAAAGTGGACAATCCCTCAGTCCATTCTACCATGTGTGACAGTGCTGTGCAGATACGAAAAGAGACGAAAAATGAAAAAGTTATTTCTCTTATATAAAAAGGGACCAATAGACAGGGAGACCCATATTGGCTTCTTCACGAGTGCGCCTCAAAAGGGAGCAAGTTCCAAACCATGTATATGTCTTCCGATTTTAATGAGTGCTAACTCTCCAAGCACAAAGGGAACTTATTTTTTGATGTGAAAGAGATTGAGTGCCCATTATAGGCGAGTGCAAATTATGTATGAAAAATTACAGTACAACAGGAGGACAGATAAAGCAGCTGATACAGCCACACATCACTAACAGTGCTCACCTGTTCCGAGCACACATAAATAACAGGGAGGAAGGGGAGGGTGAGTGGGGTGGGGAGGCAATATGATTGGGGGGGGAGGGGGTGGCAGGATGTAGAGGCTTTGAATCCTCCTGTACAGAAATCTTAAACTGGTGCCACATGAAAACTAGAGTAACAGAGCATGCACCAGTGAAAACCAGCTCGCTTTCTTTCTCTTTCGGATTTCCTTTTAAAAACATTTAAATTTTTTTTTGTCCTGACCAGCAGCAGTACGAACACTAAAAGCAAGATATTTGCCAAAGCAGAAACATATTAAAAATGGCAAGCTTTAATAACAATAATTAAAGTAATAAAAACATACAAAATCTGTTTTCATTTATATACAGTACAAGGCAAAGCACCTCTTGTGTGAAAAAATCCTTTTTATTTACTTTTTTAATTAAAAAAAACCCTGCCCTTCAGGCTCCCATCTTTCTACTTTTTTTTAATGCATACACTCAGCTTTGTAACATGCATCTCTTGTGATTTAGAAGATTCTAGTTTCAAGGTACCTTCAATCGCCTTAAGTGCATTTTTCGTGTTTTTTTTTAAAAAAGCCTCATTATCTGAGCGAGTCTTGAACTGTCCTATTGTGGTCTGGTTCAGTTGCACTACAAGGGTTGGCGAGGGACAGCCAATATTTCAGATGCTTTTTAATCGAGGGACGGGTGGGAGTAGGTCTGGGAATGCGGGAACGAGAAGAGATTTCCAAGGATTTTGGCAGACGGATTGATGGAAGGGGAATCCTGTGAGGGGAGGTGGAGAGCCAAGGTCCTTCATTCCCACGGGGTCAGCACTCGCAGCTTCTTCCAACGGAGTGGGTTCTTCTGCTTCTTCACTTTCGGGCAAGAAACATCCAGGTGAGAAATCCGACTGAATCCGACGTCCTGTCCACGCTGCTATAGTAGGCCACCTGACCGAAGGAATCAATGTGTACTCTGAATAGGTTAGTGTCGGCTCTGGGAGCTCAGAATGAGGTCTCCGAACCCCGTGCTCTCAAAAGCAAACTGACTTGTCCTTTTAACCAGAAAAAGAGGGATAGAATAATGATGATCAGGTCAAACAGGCTGGAAAACAAAAGGTTTCCTTAAGCAAATTTATGTAAAAATAGATCCAGAAGTTTCGTTACAGTTGCATTGCAATGTTCATTCAAATAGGTCGTTTATCCTTCGACCCTTTGCTTCATATGTGGCACGTTTCCTTAGGTCTTGCCTAGAGTATCAATTCCAATGGGAATATTAAATACCAGGATAACAAAATAGTCTCTCTATGCTGTGGCTGAGCTAACAGGGATGTCACCTTGGGTAGGACTTGAAATAGCTTCGAGACCAGTGCATGGTTGGGAGTGCAAGGCACTTTCTTAAATGGTCCAGCTCGGATTGGAGTCTTTCCCTTTCAGAGGCAACTTTTTGCTTCTGAGCCAGTAGTTCCTGCATTTCAAACAGAATCAGACACACTGGAGTCAATTATCAGCACCGCCACTCATAAGTTGCTCGACTTTGAATTATTTAAGTTATTTAACTTCGAGCCCTATTCGGACACAAGTTCACAGAATTGTTAGTTGTTCTGAAATATGCAGACAGCTGCCTTCCCTCCAAGTTATTAATTAAATTCATGAGCTGTGAACGGAACGTCTAGATTTAGATTAGATTAGATTAGATTAGATTAGATTAGACTTACAGTGTGGAAACAGGCCCTTCGGCCCAACAAGTCCACACCGACCCGCCGAAGCGCAACCCACCCATACCCCTACATATTACCCCTTACCTAACACTACGGGCAATTTAGCTTGGCCAATTCACCTGACCCGCACATCTTTGGACTGTGGGAGGAAACCGGAGCACCCGGAGGAAACCCACGCAGACACGGGGAGAACGTGCAAACTCCACACAGTCAGTCGCCTGAGTCGGGAAATGAACCCGGGTCTACAGGCGCTGTGAGGCAGCAGTGCTAACCACTGTGCCACCGTGCCGCCCTTTTTTACTTATAATTCCAGATTGTTGTGACTTGGACCTTATAACTGGTTTCCTCATTGAAGGTCTTTCTCCCGCCATGAGATTTAGCAATGCAGGCGTTCAAAGAGATAGCTCATTAAAATTTTCTGAACTAGAGATGGACAGGAAATGTAGGAGAAAGTGAGGACTACAGATGCTGGAGATCAGAGCTGAAAAATATGTTGCTGGAAAAGCGCAGGCATGTCAGACAGCATCCAAGGAGCAGGAGAATCGACGTTTCGGGCATAAGCCCTTCTTCCTGTAGAAGGGCTTATGCCCGAAACGTCGATTCTCCTGCTCCTTGGATGCTGCCTGACCTGCTGCGCTTTTCCAGCAACGCATTTTTCAGCATGGACAGGAAATGTGTCATCCACACCTCCAGAAGTTTGGGTGTTGAAGTGTTGGCAGTGGCCAACCAATGGATAGACACAAGTTGCCCCCTATATTATTCCCTGCTCTCCTGCTGATGTTGAACTGTGGCCACACAGGTCAGTGGCTCTCTAACTGGGAGCCATACAGACATTCCAGGGAGTCCATGGAATAACATGGCAATGCTTGCTCAACTGGACTTGACAGGACCCTGCAACCACCACAGGATAAACGTGGATTTCAACAGCTTCCTTATGTCCCTTCCCCCAACATTATCCCAGTCCCAAGCCTCCAACTCTTCATCGTCCTCTGAACCCGTCCATCACTCCCCCCTCTGGCCTATCACCTTCTCCCTCACCTTCATCCACCTATCGCTTTGCCAGCTACCTCCCCCCCAGCCCCATCCCCTCCCATTAATCTCTCAGCTCTGACCCACAAGCCTCATTCCTGATGAAGGGCTTATGTCCAAAATGTTGATTCTCCTGCTCTTTGGATGCTACCTGATATGCTGTGCTTTCCCAGCACCACCTTCTTCGACTCAACAGGACTGACAGGTCTTACGCATGGAAAGGAGACACACCCAACCGTTACCCTTAAAGCATTGTTGAGACACTCTTTAGGTGCAGCATTTCAGATTCAGGACTAGTTTTTAAGTATTATAATCCATTCAACAAAGGGCATCATTCAAATAAAATTTCAGTGTCACTCCGTGGGCTGAGGCCATTGTCCAGGTGACAGTCCCACACAGTGAGATAACGCACCAAACCTTGTCCTCTCTTTGCAGCCTGGCACAATCTGTGGTCAGTCCATCACTCTGTCTCTCTCTGACCACCATCAGGCCAACTCAATAGCCAAGGCACTCTGAAGCTAACTGTTGTATGCTATCCTATCATCCAGTCTGGACAAAAGGAGGTAGAAACTTGGGTCCTGAGTACACAAGACATTTACTAATTCAGCTCTGTCACTAGATTTATAGAACTACAAGATGGCACCAGATATGGTTGACTCCTTGTGAGCTCCTCCATGCAGATCTAAGTTTCCTATTTCCTCCATCGTTCTACGCTCTTTTTGTAACAGTTTCTACCCTACTGTTGTTAGAATACTGAATGGACTCTCAAACTCTTAACACCCACCTGTACCTGTTTTTGTTTTTGCCCTGTTTATTAGTTATTTACTTATCTATGCTACTTAACTCTGTGATCTGCCTGTATTGCGTGGAAGACAAAGTTTTTCACGGTGCCTCGGTAAACGTGACAATAAATTCAATTCAGTACAATTACAGAATGGTCACTGCACAGGAGGCCATTAGGCCCAACGTGTCAGTACTAGCTCTGCACAAAGACAGTACATTGATGCTATTGCCCCAGTTTTTCCCCATTGTCCGACAACTTTTCCCCCTTTAGTTAACAACACAATGTTCTTTCCAAAACTATCACTGAAGCTGCCGCCACAGTACTCTTTCATAATGGGACAATCACTGTGGGAGGTACAATTTAATTCTCAAAGTAGACCAACATGGTCTGGGTGAAACTTGTTCAGTGAATAAAACTTCATTAAGGTTCAAAACTCTTCGTTTCTATTCCATGGGGTGGTAATTTTGCTGGTGTCCAATTCCATCCAGTGGACAGCAGCCTCATTATAAACTGCTGGCTGGTTAGGTTGCTGAGTACTAACGATGGAATACCTTCTGGACTGTCAGCCCTTGAGAACTCCATCAGGGTCCTGTCTGGTTAATGCAGTACACTTGCTGCTGCTCTGATATAGCCATTTCAAGGACCTCATAAGAATATTAGGGTTAGGTTCTGTGCCTCAGTACTCCTATGCTCCACTGTCCTGTTCCCATTGAAATGAGAAAAATCAGTCCAGGGGTTTAACAGTCCAGGGTAAACAAGAGAATTGTCACAAAATGTTTCATCTCAGCACTTACCGCCATACTGAGGGATAGCTGTTCTGCAGTCAGGCTAAGGTTATAGTGAAATGTTTCTAGACGTCTGCACTGGGCCTGCAGAATCTGCCTCTCAATATTTTGTTCTGTAATGAAATTATAAATTTTGTGTTACTTCATCTGCTTGAAGCATTAACTCGTCACCAAATCATTAGCACTCCAATCTCAGAACTCACCTTAACAGTAGCAACAGGCACAGACAAAACAAGGTCATTTAACTGATTGAGGTTTACAAAATCATGAAGAGTATAGACAGGGTGGACAGAGACCAGCTTTTTCCCAGGGTGAAGGATTCAATAACAAGAGGTCACTTTTTCAAGGTGAGAACTGGAAAGTATAAGGGGGATACATGCGACAAGTACTTCACACAAAGGGTGGTGAGCATTTGGAACATGTTGCCAGCAGAGGTGGTCGAGGCATGCCTAAGATGCGTATGGACAGATGCATGTGTAGGTGGGGAGCAGAGGGATACAGATGCTTTGGAATTGGCGACAGGTTTAGACAGTTGATTTGGATCGGCTCAGGCTTGGAGGGCCGAAGGGCCTGTTCCTGGGCTGTAAATTTTCTTTATTCTTTGTTTAACTCCTTAACTAAAAGCAAAATGTTGTGATGCGGGAGATTGGAAATAAAAACAGAAACTGCTGGAGAAACTCAGCAGGTCTGTGGAGAAGGCATCTCCAGCACTTCCTGTGTTTTTTTTAAATCTCAGATCTCCAGCATCCACATTATTTTGCTTTTACTTAAATTCATGAGCGATCCTCTCTCCAGAGATGATGTCAGACCTGCAGAGCTTCTCCAGTACTTTCTGTTTCTGTTTGGCTGTTTATCTTCATGCCTCTCATTCCCTTCAAAGACTTTTCTTCTGAAGAGGATGCAGGCTTGGTTTTCTTGTCAAGCACTCTTCGGTCTCCGTTGTTCCCCCCCACCACTGAAATGGGTGACTGCCACATTGCACTGTTTGGCAGTTCCTTCGATTATTTCAGAGGATGTGAGCATTGGTGGCTCAGCACAGCATTTATCAGATTAGATTAGATTAGATTCCCTACAGTGTGGAAACAGGCCCTTCGGCCCAACAAGTCCACACTGGACCCTCCGTAGAGCAATCCACCCACACCCATTCCCCTACATTTACCCCGAGTAATACACCTAACACTGTGGACAATTTAGCATGGCCAATTCACCTAACCTGCACATCTTTGGACGTGGGAGGAAACCGGAGCACCCGGAGGAAACTCACACAGACACGGGGAGAATGTGCAAACTCCACACTGACAGTCACCTGAGGCTGGAATCGAACCCGGATCCCTGGTGCTGCGAGGCAGCAGTGCTAACCACTGAGGCACTGTGCCAGCCTATCACTCAGCCCTAATTGCTCTCAAGGTGGTGGTTGCGGTGCAGGGACAGGAGCGCAGCGGTAGCAGAACTGGGCAACAACCCAGTGGGCCTGCTGGGAGTGAGTTCAAGTCAGAGCAAATGGAGGGATTTAAATGTATTCAATTAGTATAATCTGAAATTAAAAAAGTTCATCTCAGTCATGGTGAACATGATTGGATTACTATACGGTGCAACTGGTTCACTAAAGTCTTTGCGAATGGCTGACTTTACCATGGGACTGGCCTATATTTGACTCCAGATGCACTGTAAGGTGCCTCGCTATTATACCACCTGACATACAGCGTACCTTCCACATATTCCTGGTAAGCCTCAAAGACAGCTTCAATGCCCTGCCACTTTGAATGGAAAGGTCGCGATTCCTCCTCTTCCTCCTCTTCATCTTCATTGTCAGTTTCCTCCTCACGCTCGTATGCCATCCCTTTCCGGGTCTGGGTGGCACTGTGCTGCCCGTTCTGGTGTGTAAACTCAGCTCGGCTGGCAGAGTCCATCTCTGGAATGTTGTAGCGGACAGAGGCATCGAGCTTGTGATTCTGTTCTGCAGTTAGTGTCGCCGTGGTACCTGAAGAGAAACAAGATTTCAGTGAGGGCTGGGGTGAATAAATGAAAATTCCACCACGTGGAAAGGGGTAGGGGGAGTAGAGAGGTGACATGACTGGGTAAAATAATCAGGCAGAATATCTCAGGAATGCTCACTGTGAAGACCTAGTGGACTGTAACTCATCCAGTTTGATGAATATAGGGTCAGCAGGTCAGCTCAGTGGTCAATCTTACGCACTCTCTAGATTAGTGTCAGAAACCTACGATGCCATTCACATTCCAGGCTGGGAAACAGAATTACAGCATTGTTATGGTGCAAGAGGCAATTCAGCCCCCTCGTGTTTGCACTGGATCTACCACCTTGTACCAATTTCCTGCCTTTCTATCCAAGAAATCATCCCGACTGAATGCCTCAAATGAACCTGCCTCCAACACAGTTCCAGACAGTGCATTCCATACTCTAACTCCTCACTTTGAGAAAAAGATTTTTCTCACATCACCCCTGTTTCTTTTGCACATCACATTAAATCAATGCCCTCTCGACACGAGCAGCTTATTCCCATCAACACTTCCAACTTGCTCAGGATTATGAAAACCTCTGTCAAATTTCCTCTCAGCTTTCTTCTGTCCAATAACAGGCTCAACCTCTGCGATTGTTCCTCATAACTGGTGTCTCATCCCTGGAAACATTCTTGTAAATCTCTCCTGCAGTCTCTCCAATGCATTTATATCTTCTCTCTAATGTGGTACTCATAACTGTGCACAATACTCCAGATGAGGTCAAACAGATGTTGTATATCACCTCATTGCTCTTGTAATCTATGCCCCTATTAATAAAGTCAAGGCTACTGAATGCTTTATTTATGGCTCTCTCCACCCTGGGACCCTCCAACCACATGGGATTAATGTGGATTTTACCTGTTTCCACATCTCCCCTTCCCCACTTTTCCCAGTCCCGATCTTCCAACTCGGCACCACTCTCTTCCTGTCCATCTACCCACTCCACCTTCCTCTCCGACCTATCATTTTCACCTCCAGCTTCATCTACCTATCGCATTCCCAGCTACCTCATCTCCAGCCCCATCCCCCTCCCATTTATCTTTCAGTCCCCTTGGCTCATAAGTCTCATTCCTGATGAAGAGCTTTTACCCGAAACGTCGATTCTCCTGCTCCTCAGATGCTGCCTGACAGGCTGTGCTTTTCCAGCAGCACACTCTTTGACTCGCCACCTTTACTGATCTGCGCACACATCCACCCAGGTCCCTCTGCTCCTGCCCCTTCTTTAGAATTCTACCTTCTGATTTACATTGACCTTCATTGCTCTTCTGACTCAAGTGCATCAGCTCACACTTCTCTGCATTGAACTGTGCCTGCACACTCCATCATCTTTGTCAATGTCCTTTTGAAGGTCTGCACTGCTCTCCTCACAATTTATAATTCTTGCAAATTTAACGTCATCTGCAAACTTTGAAATTGTTGCATTCACATCACTGATATGTATCAAGAAATAAGTACAAATCCAAATTTCCCCGGGATCTTCCTAGAACGAATGTATGGACACAGACAGACAGAGATTCTTGCTTTCACCAGCTGGTAATGAAATTCACATTGTGTCTATTTCTTTGCCTTTTTATTGCCTCCAATTGTCTTGCTTTAGTTAATATCCTGTCCACCACCTTAGTTCAGCAATTTTGACAACCAGACAGCTTTTTGTTCATATGTTCAAAGGCTATGGGTGTCTCTGGCTAGGCTGGTATTTATTGGCCACAGGGCAGTTAAGAGTCAGGGTCTGGAATCATATATAGACTGGACCAGGTAAGGATGGTTACCTCCCTAAAAGAGGTTACTGAACCAGCTGGGTTTTACAATAACTGTAGTGAGTTGCCATTAGGCTAATTCTCCCCCCAACCCCAACATTCGATGTTCAGCATTATTCTCTTACTTGCAGATTTCTATTGTGAGATTCGAATGCAGGTCCCCAGAACATTACCTGTGTCCCTGGATTCACAGCCCAGCAACAATACCACTGGGGTGTCACCTCCACTGACTGAAAACCAGAAATCAGTGTGCTTAAAGTGACCACAGTGAAACAGGAGCTTCCTTTCATCACAAGGCAGCAGCGTACCTGTGTTTATCTTGGGCTGAATTTCAGCCAGAAGCACAAAGCAGACTAATAAAAAATGTAAACAAATAATCATTTGCAATTACCGCAGGGAGACATGCTCATAACTTCCTTTCGTTGAGAAGGCAGCTGGTTAATTGGATGCTTTGAGAGGGAGCACTTGCAGTGATCAGGTTCAAACCCAGCATGGGGTTAGCTTCCTGGAGCAAGAAACTGTTGCTAAATTTCTTACGTTTTGTAGGAAGCAGTAATCAATCTGAAAAACACGGGCAGAGGGCAGCACTTGCAAACTCTTCCCCTCCTCCCTACAATTGGCGTGTCAAGGTGGCTGATGTCTTTGAACACGGGAAAGGACTACAGGATTTGCATTTGTAGAGCACCTGTTAGGTACTGGGGACATCCCAAGGTGTTTTATGCAGCCAATGACGTACTTCTAAAGTGTACTTCCTGCTGTCATGTGGGAATCACTTGTGGACAGGATCACTTGTCTCCACTCTGAGATCGATCTGTCCGTTTTGGTAATGTTGATAGAGGAATGGGTTTTCCTTCAGGTTAAGTAGGAAGGACTCCCCTAGCCTTTTGAATTCTCTTAACGCCACCTGAGAGGGCCTCTGTGTAAATTTTAGTCCAAAATCCAGCATAACTGACAGTGCAGCACTCCCTCAGCACTGCACTAAACGTCGCACTTATGTGGGTCTTGGGCTTGGCGCTTTGTCTGAAACCTTCTAACTTGGAGGCATGGGCACTACCACTGAGTCACCAGCTTAATGTGATAGTATGGTGAGGAGCAAGTGCCCAGTCCTGTCGATGGCTTTGGCAGATCTATGCAGTGGCCTCTATGAGGAGAAAGTGAGGTCTGCAGATGCTGGAGATCAGAGCTGAAAATGTGTTGCTGGAAAAGCGCAGCAGATCAGGCAGCATCCAAGGAACAGGAGATTCGACGTTTCGGGCATAAGCCCTTCTTCAGGAATGGGCTTCTGAAGAAGGGCTTATGCCCGAAACGTCGAATCTCCTGTTCCTTGGATGCTGCCTGATCTGCTGCACTTTTCCAGCAACACATTTTCAGCGGTGGCCTCCATGATACCAAGCTCAGTACCTGTTCAGTGTGGAATAACTGAACACAGTCAGGCCACTTACAATCCACTTCATGGTTCTTGCAGTGTCGGCAGGGGGAGAACATCCTCCTGGGGATTCCTGTCGGAAAGGGTGTGAAAGGCGGTCTCAAAGTCACATAGCCGTGAACACATGCAATCTCAAACGCTGTGGGAGGTTTGGCTGCATGGGTGCCACCGTTGCCTACCATGGGGCAGTGCCAGGAACTGGAATATCAAGAGGTGGGATAGAGTAAGAGGAAACAAGAAAGCAAGAGAACATCCTACTTCAACAGGAGACAAGAGAAAATAATCGTTGGTTTGGATTGGCCGAAACATAATATCTGATTTGCCTTTGAAGTTGCCAATTGTTTTTTTTTCTGAAGGCAAGTGAAGAGCTGGCTTAGATTGTGGAACATGTCAGATACACTACTCGAGATTTCTCTGTCCTTGAACAGGGCTGTCAGGGCTCGAACTCAGGACCAGGAGGATGTTTCGATGTGAGGGCACCGAGAGTGTGATTCGACTGATGGTGGCCAAAGGCAACAGCAGCCTATCAGGCCAGAAGGCACAAGGACAAGAAATAGGCAGTTCAACCCATTGAATCTACTCTACTGTTCAATGAGATCATAGCTGATGTGATAGTCCTCAACTCCACTTTCCTGCATTTACTTCCCCATAATCCTCAAGTTCCAGACTCATTAAAAATCTGTCCACCTCAGCTGTGAATGTACTTAGTGACTCAGCTGAACAGCCCTCTGTGGTCAAGAAATCCACAGATTTGTTAACCTCTGAGGGAAGAAATTGCTCCTCATCTCTGATTGAAGTGGGCAACCCCTTATTCTATGATTACGCTGTCCGGTCCTAGATTTTCCCACAGGGAAGGCAACCATTCCACAGTTACCCTGTAAAGTCCCTGAGGAACCTCGCACATTCCATTAAGGTCGCCTCTCATTCTTCAATAACCCCCAATGAAAACAGGCCCAATCTACTCAACCGCTCCTCATAAGACAGTCCTTCTGTACCTTGATTATCCTTTTATGCTTGCCTAGCACAATATTTAGCTACCCGACCTTGGAATGATCCTGGGTACTGCTGACACTGTCAAACTGAAGCCAAAACCCATCAGCCGGCTGAAAGTGGCTTAACCAAGTCAGCCCGTAAATCTCAAGGTCCTCCCCACCAGTTGTCCCTGCGTCTCCGGTGGAGGGCTAAGTATGTCAGAATTGTGGTTATCCTGCAGAGAGAGCTTACCCCTCCACTGGGATGATTTAGAGAATTTTTTAAAAATTAAATACCTCATCGAAGTGTCTTCCTTTTGAAGGCCGGATACCTCAGGAACACAGCCACTCTCTTTTCGCTGGCAGGTGTGGGGTGGTAACCCTGACACGATCCTGCCCCAGAATTAGGTTTAAAAGGTTCTGCCGCATAACCTCAATCCGTACTGGGGTAGGAAAGGTTCCATCGTCCCACTGCTCACTTGGGAAAACTCCCAGTGAAATGGGATCTGGAGCACACGAACAACTTTTCATTTGAGGAGCTGTGGCCAGCATCCGCATCATCAGATTGCTCCTCAGTTGTAAAACGTCAATGAACAGGAAAGCAGGTGGGACTAACAGGAGTGACTTTAGATGGTGGATATTGGGTACCACACAGTCAGGTGTCATTGCGAGAGAATCGCAGAATTGTTATAGCACCCAAGACGGTCATTCAGCCCAACCTGCCTGTACCCAGTTCTGCAAACGGCTGTCATTACCTCGTGCCAATCTCCTGCCTTCCCCACCACCACCTCCCACTTGTCATCTTTATCCAAATAATCATCCAAAGTGCTCCTGAATGCCTCAGTTGAACCTGATCCCACCCAGGCACGGCCTTCCACCCCCTCACATATCGCTGAATCTTCAGGTTTCCCATCACTTTGCTCTTGTTCTATTTGTTGCTCATTTCAAATCTGTGGCCTTGAGTTTTTGTTCCTTTTCTAGGTCAGAACAGCTTCTCCCAAGCAGCTCTAGCCAAAGTTTGACAACCTCTATCAGATCTCTGCTCAGCCTTCTCCTCTTCAAGGAGAACCGTCCCAGCCTCTTCAATCTATCCTCATCACTGAAGTTCCTGGACTGGAGGGCATGCCTTATGAAGAAGGGTTGAGGGAGCTCGGACTTTTCTCATTGGAACAAAGAAGGACGAGAGGTGACTCGATAGAGGTGTACAAGTTGACGAGAGGCATAGATAGAACGAATAGCCAGAGTCTTCTTCCCAAAGCGGAAATGGCTATCATGAGGGGACATAATTTTAAGGTGATTGGAGGGAGGTTTAGGGGAGATGTCAGAGGTAGGTTCTTTACACTGAGAATGGTAGGTGTAGTAGTAATAGTAGAGTCAGATACATTAGGGACATTTAAGCGACTCTTGGATAGGTACATGGTAGGTAGTACAAGGGAGGGTATGTAGGTTAGACTGATCTTAGGGGATAAATGGTCAGCACAACATCGAGAGCCGAAGGGCTGTTCTATGTTCTCATCAAGAAACCAACCTTGTAAACCATTTCTGCATTCTCTGTCCAGTGTGTTCACAAACTTCCTATAACGTGGCACCCAGAGCTGGGCGCAATAGCTGGAGTGGATGTTCAAAGTCCCATGGAACAAACTGAAAAGTATTTTCTTTCAATCAACATCATCAAAATACTGACTGGTGTTTGTAGGAACATTACTGGTGGAAAATGGCTGTAAATCTAGTGTGGTCCAAAATATAATTAATGGCACAAATTGCTTTTGGATGGTTAGCTGTTTGAATCTAACTTTGTATACCCTGAAATCCACCCGTTCATGAAGCCTCATCATAGCAATGCAGTGTGGGGCACTTAGAATGTGACAGATTATCAGCAATGTGCACAATACTGTTCAGAAAACAATTCATGGAATCATAGAATCCCTGCAGTGTGGCCCATTTGGACCCATCGAGTCCTCACCGACCCTCTGAACGGCATCTCACCCACCCCTTACCTTACCCCTGTCGCCCTGCATTTCCCATGACCAATTCACCCATGTGAGGCACATCTTTGGACTGTGGGATGGAACTGGAACACCAGGAGGAAACCCATGCAGACACGGGGAGAATACGTAAATTCTACACGGACTGTTGCTGGAGGCTGGAATTGAACCCAAGTTCCTGGCGCTGTGAGGCAGCAGTGCTAACCATTGAACCATCATGACGCCCCTCTCCTTCCCCCTTGCACAATTAACTCCTGGATTTTTCCTCAGGAGGCAGGAGCAGGCACCTCTTCCCATGAGTCATTCACCACAAGGGGAGACTCTTCAGCCCATCGATTCTGTACAAACAACCACCACGTTAGTTATTCCCACTTACCTTTGTGCTTCTGCAATGCTCGCTGTGTGGACTGCAGCACAGACTCGTGAAACTGCTGGGCAAAGTCCTCAGCCATGAACACCTCCCAGGGCTTCCTTTTCTCGTTCAGGCTGTGCCCGGTGCCAGGATTGTCTTTCTGGAGGGCAGCTGTGGTGTTTGTGAGCACGCTTACTGTCCTAGTCCCAACAGGCCCCTCAACAGGCCTAGTCTTGTCATTGTGAGGGCCTGGCTCCTTAGGCTTCGATGTAGCCTCTGAGACTTTCGCTGGCTCTGCACTCTTCCGGAGTTCCGGAACAGCAGGGGTGGCGCTTGGCGGCCTATCGGATTCGGCAGAGGTGGAAGACTCGGCTGCGCCCACTGCAGAAACAGAAAGGTGCATGTGATTTTCAAAATAGGTGCCTTTCACAGCTGTGCTGTATCGCATCTTTGTGCTCACGGCCAGGTACAAATGACCGTTTCAGAGGATTTCACTTCAAATGAAAACACCCCCTCGAATAGTGGTGACTGATGTTTCCTTGAAGCTGCACTGCTCACACAGAAGCCTCAGAGCTACCACACAAGCCCTGTTCTGAGGGAAATGGGTGCACAGTCCCACAAATAAACTGAAAAATACTGTGCACTCACCAAATCGGGCCATGCACAACAGCCTATTTCAAAACGAACCTCACTGACGGCTGGTACTGAGGCACTGCAATCCACAGCTCTCTCTAATACATGCACACTTGGATTGTGTGTGTGTGTGTGTGTGTGTGTGTGTGTGTGTGTGTCCATCCGCGCATATGTCCATCCGTGTGTGTATGCATGTGTGGGGCGGGGGGTTAAAATCAGCCAGAAACTGCTGGCCAGCCTATGAGTGCCTCACGGCACTCAGTCTGCACCAGAGGCTCACCCCTGGGCTCATGTTAATGGCTAGCAAGCCCTTGCTTGTGCCTCTCTTCACCTTTAACCCCAGCTAAGATTGGCTAACTCAGCAGGGACTGAAAGTTGAACTAATACCCTCTGGATCTGTCTGGTTCAGAACTATAGAGGGCAGTGGGATTTACAGATAGAAACTCGAATCTCCCTTTCCTCAGAAGCCACTGATTCCCTGAATAGTGGCTAATTTGGATTCATCCTGAGAGGGAGAGACTGGGAGATAACTGGACTGTGTCTAATGTTGTCCCAGTTAGAGCAAGCTTGGGATCAAATCCTGATCCAGACAGCTCAGTATCATAGATTTAGCCAGTTGGTTGCATTGCATGAATTGGGGGTTTGGACACTAAGTGACCAGCATTCTGGCCAAAGACACAAAGACAAAAATATCTACTTAGTGCCTCACCTCTGCCTAAACTGTGACTAGCACATGGCATGAGGCAGCATTTCTCCCCTTCTGAAAGTAAGTGCCAAATATTAACCATTGAACTGAAAGATCTAAAACGCCTGACCCCCTGGTCATCATGATGTCAATCCGAAAAGGGAGATTCTTGGAACCTCAAAGACACTCACATAACAACATCACCCTACCCAACCCTCCAATCAGAGATGTTCCGACAAATGTTGCTGCAGTGTTCCCAACATTTAGCAAATAAATTGAAAATGATTCCAATCCCACAACTGGATCATTTGAGCATGACTGCAGACTTAGCAAAATGGCCAGAATCAATCCCCCAGCAAAGATGCCCACCCCTGTGTTCCCCAGCAATGTAGGAACTCCAATCCTCATTTACTTAAGCCACTCCTCCTATTAAAGGTCACTTTTTTTGCTCAAACTGCGTTGCCAGTGAGTTGTGAAGGATTTTTTTTTTGCCATTCAGGTCAGGAAAACAGGCTGAGATCACTTAATCATCTTACCGTCTATAAGACAGAGAAGCAAACAGCCAAAATGGGAATTGCAACTTCAAGTCCAGAGTTTTAGGTTTGTTCATACAGCAAAGATGAAGTCAGTTTTGAAGGAAGCAACTGAAGTTTGATTTGGGGGTGGGAGGAGGGCAGAAGATCGATTATGTCCCCTCTCTCAATCACTTCCTGAGGTCAGACCCATTGGCAAAGTTTTTGCAGGCTCGAGCGGGAAGGGAAGAGAAACGCTTCAAAGTAAAAGGAGAGAAATGGAGGGAGGGCCAGTGAAGTATACGGTGAGAGACAGAAAGATGTGTGAAAAAAAACTAACAAAGCTGTGTTTGAGCAGATGAAAAGGAGTTCAGGAAAAAAAGCCCTCCACTGGCCGCCACTGTATTGCCGGGAGGGGAGTCACCCCAGAGGTGCATCCCCATGTGCATTCCGATTAAACCAGCAGTTCTGGAGCTTCTCATAGACCAGTTACAAAAGGACCTCTCGAAGAGATCAACACTCACCAGTCTGAGATGAGCTGGGACTGCTACACGATGGAGGGGAGAGGTATTTAAAAGGTGCTTCTGAAGGCTGGGTCTTCTGTTTTATGGAATGGATCATTTCTATCAGGGTCTCCTTTTCTGTGTGTGTGAGAGAGAGGGAAAGAAGCGCCAATAAATATTAGGGTGAACACTGAGCTTTAAACAAACCCCAACAGCGAATTGAGACTGTGTGGCAGAGCCAGGCGCGTTGGTATTTAGCTGTTGGACTGTAGCCAAGTGTGGGTTAATTCCGACTCAGCTTAAAGCTCTTATCCAAGTCTGACTGTGGTCTATTAAAAGTGGAAGCTGACCAATAATGGCTGGAGACCAAATGGGTGATTTTAATATCTACATATCCATTTACTGTATATGTGGGAAAGAAAAGTCACATAAATTGACAAGGTGTGGTTAATAACTTTTGACTTTAGTTGGAATATTCTTTTAAGATTTTAATGAACCTTTCACATACTATGCGCTTCAAAGTGCTTCATCTATTGAGTTCCAGATGGTGGCAGGAAGCCCTCATGCTGGGGGGCCATGGGAGTACTTGCACCTCAGATTGGAGGGAGCAAGGATCAGTAATGTGGATTAACACCACGAACAGAGGAGTAACATGGGAAGGAACTGTCATGGCAGCCAGACAGGACTCAGCTGGTCTCTCTGCCACCTCTGAGTCTGAAAGGTGTGGATTCAACTCCCAGCATGGAGGCCTGAACACTAAATTTTGGCCAATGCTCCACTGCGAGGCTGCTGCACTGCTGGAGGTGCTGCCCTTTGGCTAAGGCACTAAATCCTGTTCTCCCTCTTTTCCCTAAACCCCGCTTGTCCTCTGACACCTTCACTACACAGGACCATAGAGGTCTACAGTTCGGAAAAGGCCCTTCAGCCCATCGAATCTCTGCTGGTCAAAAACAACCATTTAATGACTCTCATCCCAATTTCCTGCATTTGGTCGTTTACCTCATAGGCCTTGGGTCAAATGATCTCTAAGACTGGGAGGGCTAAATGTGGATGGGATGGCAGAACAGACACTGGAATAGAAATAAAGAGACCCTCTCATTCTCAGGGAGGAAGGAGAAGGGCTGAGAGTCAGTGGGGATGGGTGGAGCTGGGGGTGGATACAGAAACAACAGAAACTCCAACCAGAGGCCCAGAGGCTGCTACTCTCTGCATAGTCAACTCCCCAGCACCCCCCACCTCACCGAGAAACAGATGGATGGGGGAACAGACCTTTACCTTTTCTTTTCTCCGGGAGTATGTGAGCAAGGCTAAAAGATGTCAGGAATCTCTTCTTCTCGGCGAGGTCGGGAGTGCTGTTCATTTCGTCGGCGCTGTACTTGTTGGTGGGCAGGGGCCGCGGTGAGTGGGCCTGCCGCTTGGTTGAGACCGGAGGCGGTGAAGGACTCCGCTCCATCAACATCCGGCGCCTCTTGCGTCGTTTCTGCTTCAACAGCTCCTCCCTCCGGGCCTGGGTGGTCAGGCTGAAGACTTGCAGGAAGTCCAGTTTCTAAAACCAATGGGAGAGAGGTCGAAATTAACTCAGCAGTAAAAGCAGGGCTACGGACGAGATGGAGTAGAATCCCTACTGTATGGAAGCAGGCCATTCAGCCCATTGATTGAGTCCACACTGATCCTCCAAAGACCATCCCACACAGATCCACCCTCCCACCTTGTATCCCTGCAGTTCCCATGGCTAATCTACCTAGCGTGCACATGTCTGGACACAAGGGCAATGTTGCATGGCCAATCCACCCAACCTGCACACCTATGGAGGAAACTGGAGCACTCAGAGGAAACCCACACAGACATGGGAAGAATGTGCAAACTCCCCACAGACAGTTGCCCGAGGGTGGAATCAAACCCGGGTCCCTGGCGCTGTGAGGCAGCAGTGCTAACCACTGTGCCACCCAAGAGGGTGCCAGCACTTCAAGAGGTGGGAACTGCTCCAAACTTCTTGTTGTTCTCTATTCACAGTCTCAGCCATTATCTCATTGATAGAGAAACTGGGTAAGCACCTGAAGAGGTGAACATTTGGAGGGATAGGGAAAATCTTGCAGTTATACAGCACTTTTGACAACCTCCAAATATCTGGACATGCTTTAGAGACAATGAGGTATACTTTGAAATGTAGTAACTGCTATAATGAGAAACATGGCAACCAACTTCTACCCAGCAAGTTCCCACAAACAACAACATGATACAGAATCATGGAGTCATTGAGGATGGAAACAGACCCTTCGGTCCAACCAGTCCATGCAGACCCTACTCCCAAACTAAACTAGTCCCACCTGCCTGCAATTGGCCCAGATCCCTCCAAACCTTTCCTATTCATGAACTTATCCAAATGCATTTTAAACATTGTAACTGTGCCCACATCCACCACTTCCTCCACAAGTTCATTCCACACATGAATCAGTGTAAAAAAAAACTTCCACCTCATCTCTGATGATCAGATTTTGTCCAAGACACCAGGGAGAGCTCAGCACATTAGCTTTTACTTTCTCTCAAGCCAGGCAAGTTCTCAGTTTAACATCTCATCCTAAAGTTGCCATAGCACACCCTGGGGACTGTAATGGAGTGTGAGATTTTGTGCTTAAGGCCTGGATTGGGATGGAGAACCTAGAATTCAGAGGAATGTGTGCTAGCGATGTAGCTGCGCTGACTCACTAGGTAATAGCAGAATTGTGGAATAAAACTAACAGCACAGCCGTTAGAGATCAGCCAGAGGCATGATAGATGATAGATTAAATGGCCTCTCATTGTAGTGCAAGATTCTGTGATGAGCTCCTCCAACCGAACATCTTTCTGCCAATTCCCAGAGGAAAGAACAGACAACATATCCATCTGAATGAACGACACAAGCCAGGAGTGTGATGGAAGTACTCAAGAAGCTTAGCACCATCTGAACAAAGCAGGCCAATCTGCACCCCATTACATTGACCAACATTCACTCCCTCCAACCACTAACACACACTGTTAGCAGTGAGTACCAGCTGCAAGATGCACTGCAGTATCTTACCAAGGTTCTCTCTACAGCCCGTTCCAAACTGAACTCCATCAACTAGAAGGACAAGGGCAGCAGACAAATGACATTTGATCCTGGAATTATATCGCCATTCCTTCTTTGCTACTGAGGCAAAATCCTGAAACTCCCTCGCTCATAGCACTGAATGTCCGTATACCACAAGGACTGCAGTGGTTCAAGAAGTCAGGTCTTCCCAAGTGCAGTTAGGGTTGGGTAATGAATGCAGAACTCCCCAGAAGTACCGACAAAGAACAAAGAACCAAGAACCTTACAGCACACGAACAGGCCCTTCGGCCCTCCAAACCTGCGCCGATCCAGATTCTCTATCTAAACCTGCTGCCTATTTTCTAAGGATGTGTCCCTCAGCTCCTTGCCCATTCAAGTATCTGTCTGGATACATCTTAAATAATGCTATCATTCCCACCACCAGCACCTCCATTGGCAACGTGTTCTAGGCCCCCAACACACTTTGCGTAAAGAACTTTCCATGCATATCTCCCCTAAACCTTTCCCCCCTCACTCTGAACTTGTGACCCCTAGTAATTGAGTTCCACACATTGGGAAAAAGCTTTTTGTTATCCACCCGGTCAATACTGCTCACAATTTTATAGATCTCAATCAAGTCCCCCTCAACCTCCTTCTTTATAATGAAAATAATCCTAATCTATTCAACCTCTCTTCATAGCTGGTGCCTTCCATACAGGCAACATCCTGGTGAACCTCCTCTGCACCCTCTCCAAAGCATTCACATCCTTTGTTACCAGAACTGTACGCAGTATTCCAAATGTGGCTGAACCAAAATCCTATACAACTGTAATATGACCTGCCAACTTTTGTACTCAATACCCCGTCCAATGAAGGAAAACATGCCGTATGCCTTCTTGACCACTTTACTGAACTGCGATATCACCTTCGGGGAACAATGGACCTGAACGCCCAGATGTCTAAGTATATCAATTTACCCAGGACTTTTCCATTTACTGTATAGTTCGCTCTTGAATTGGATCTTCCAAAGTGCCTGGATTGAACTCCATCTGCCATTTCTCTACCCATCTCTCCAATCTATCTATATCCTGCCATATTCTTTGACAGTTCCCTTCACTATCTGTTACTCCACCAATCCTGGTGTCATCTGCAAACTTGCTAATGAGGCAACCTACACCTTCCTCCAAATCATTTATATGTATCACAAACAACAGTGGTCCTAGCACAGATCCCTATGGAACACCACTGGTCACAGGTCCCCATTCTGAGAAACTTCCTTCCACGACTACTCTCTGTCTCTTGTTGCCCAGCCAGTTCTCTATCCATCTAGCTAGAACACCCTGGACCCCATGTGACTTCACCTTCTTCATCAGCCTACCATGGGGAACTTTATCAAATGCCTTACTAAAGTCTATGTTTCTGACATCTACAGCCTTTCCCTCATCAATCAACTTTGTCACCTTCTCAAAGAATTCTATTAGGTTTGTAAGACATGACCTTTCCCGCACAAAACCATGCTGCCCATTACTGATAAACCCATCTTTTTCCAAATAGGAGTGGATCCTATCCCTCAGTATCTTCTCTAGCAGCTTCCCTAACACTAACGTCAGGCTCACTGGTCTATAATTACCTGGAGTACCCCTGCTACCCTTCTTTAACAAGGGGACAACATTAGCAATTCTCTAGTCCTCTGGGCCCTCACCCGTGTTCAAGAATACAGCAAATATGTGTTAAAGCCCCAGCTATTTCCTCTCTTGCTTCCCTCAGTAACCTGGGCGAGATCCCATCTGGACTTGGGGATTTGTCTACCATAATGCCTTTTAGAATACCCAATATGTCCTCTCTCCTCATGCTGACTTGACCTAGGGTACCCAAAGATCTATCTCTAACCTTAACATCCACCACGTCCCTCTCCTCGGTGAATACTGATGCAAAGTACTCGTTAAGAATCTCACCCATTTCCTCTGACTCCATGCATAACTTTCCTCCTTTGTCCCTGAGTGGGTCAACCCTTTCTCTAGTTACCCTCTTGCTCCTTATATATGAAAAAAAGGCTTTTGGGTTTTCCTTCACCTTGTTTGTTAAGGATATCTCATGACCCCTTTTAGCCCTCTTAATTCCTCATTTCAGATTGGCCCTACATTCCCGATATTCTTCCAAAGCTTTGTCTGTCTTCAGTTGCCTAGACCTTATGTACGCATCCTTTTTCCTCTTAGCTAGTCTCACAATTTTACCCTTCATCCATGGTTCCCTGCCATTTTGATCTCTCATTTTCACAGGAACATACCTCTTCTGAACTCTAATCAACCTCTCTTCAAAAGCCTCTCACATATTGAATGTGGATTTACCTTCAAACAGCTGCTCCCTACCTACATTCCCCAGCTCCTGCCGAATGTTGGTACAGTTGGCCTTCCCCCAGTTTAGCACACTTCCTTTAGGACCACTCTGGGCTTTGTCCATGAGTATTCTAAAACTTATGGAATTGTTATCACTATTCCTGAAGAAATACCCCTACTGAAACATCAACCACTTGGCTGGGCTCATTTCCCAACATCAGGTCCAGTATGGCCCCTTCCCAAGTTGGACTACTTACATATTGCTCTAGAAAACCTTCCTGGATGCTCCTTACAAATTCTGCTCCATCTAGACCTCTAACACTAAGTAAATCTCAGTCAATGTTGGGAAAATTAAAATCTCGTATCACCATTACCCTGTTGCTCCTACATCTTTCCATGATCTGTTTACACATTTGTACCTTTATCTCACACTCAACATTGAGAGATCTGTAGTACAGCCCCAACATTGTTACCACACCCTTCAAACTTCTGAGCTCTGCCCATATTGGCCCGCTGTGACATCCTCTTTGACCAGTAATGCAACTCCTCCACCCCTTTTACCTCCCACTCTATCCTGCCTGCAGCACTGATATCCTGGGATGTTTAGCTGTCAATCATGCCCGTCCCTCAACCAAGTCTCAGTAACAGCAATAACATCATGCTCCTAGGTACTAATTCAAGCCCTAAGTTCATCCACCTGACCTATTACACTTTTTGTATTAAAACAAATGCCCCTCAGACCACCACTCCCTTTGCATTCATCATCTGCTCCCAGCCTCTTCTTCCACTTAGTCATGCAGACTTCATTATCTGCTTTAGTTACTGCTTCCTTACTGTCCTCTAACCTCACTTGGTTCCCAAGCCCCTCCCCTACGTTGCATGTTTTCTTTATTCACTTGTAGGACAGGGGTGTTGCTAGTTGGGCGAGCTTTTATTGTTGATCCCTAGTTGTCCTTGAGAAGGTGGTGGTGAGAAGTCTTCTTGAACTACTACTACAACTAGCAGCTCAGATGACTGATGCACTTCGTTATTCTGATTATAAGTTGTGAATGTATAGAACCATTTTACTAGTCCAGATGGTTACACATTCACTCAGGAGACAATGCTACAAAGAACTGGTTGTAAATCCAAAATTGGAGAGGGAGGACAGCAGGACAAGGGTTCAGGCTCAAGTCTCAAAATCTGATCCTTCAATACGAGGGTTCTAATAATAAATTCAATTGGGAATTCACGCACAATATCTTTACTCAGAGAGTGGTCAGAATATGGAGCTGATTGCTACAGGGAGTGGCTGATCCAAGTAGAATTGATCAACACAGGGGAGGCTAGACAAAGACATGAGGGAGAATGGGTTGTTAGTGTGAGACAAAGCAGAATGGGAGGCAGCTTCTGTGGCACGTAAATGGCTAATTTCTGTGCTGTGCATTCCATCTAATTTCTCGTATTTAAAAGCCTTGATTATTAAGGTATCAAAACATGACAAACAGGACAACAGACTCTCGGTATCAGCTTCGCATTTCCTGTGGTTCCGGACAGCCCACTCAAAAAATCAGGCTTGTTTCGTTCAAAACCATGAGGGGTCTGGACACAGTGAACAGAGAAAAGCTGTTCGCACTCCGCTGAAAAGCAGAGCACACACTCTGAAGGTAATTGGCAAAAAAAGCAATGGTGACAGGAGGAGAAACTTTTCCACACAGTGTGGGGCCAGGACCTACGCAAGAGTGTGGTGGAGGAGGGGTAAATTGTGGCCTTTAAGTGGGATTTGGATTATTATCTAAAAAAGACTGTAGTGTTGCAGCAGGGGAATAGCACTGGGTTTATTGTTCCTTCAGAGATCCTGCGCAGTCATTACAGGCTGAATGGCCTCCTTCTGAGCTGCAACCATTCTGTAATCAAGATGAGAGTCAATTCTACTGCAGCGAGAAAAATCCTGGCAAGATGCCATCGAGCTGCAGAACCCTAGTTTCTAATCTACTTTGTGCTTTGCTGAAAATATAGTTGAAGCAACAGGTGCCATTAGCTGCTTCATGCTGCTTTATGCAGTAGTCACACAAGTTCTATTCACCACCAACAGGATGCTGTAGTCAAGCCATAAAGACATTCTGCCCATTACAGAAACAAACAAGATGGCTTATGAATTTCAGCGCTGTTGTGATGGGCGATACTGGCAGATCACATCAAACAGCACGTCGGCTGAGTACGCACTGACACTGCTCTTGGCAAATTCACAATAGTGTCCTACATTACATGTGTTCTTGTAACTAGACACATTTGCTGGATAATCCTTATAAGGTACAAGGTATTACACTGACAACCAATTTAGGATTGTCAGTTGTACCAGTGCTGTGGCACACTTGTGGAGACTTGAAGCTGCATATATTAATACACAGGGCTATGTTCTTTGCAGACTGAAATGACATATCTACACACTGGCTGAACTGAACTCAATAAAATAGGTGACAGCCATCAACTGTTTCATTTCTCATGTATTGCCCCGATCCATCAGAGACAACCTGCCTGGCTTCAAATTTAAATAAAGCCTGGCAGTTAACTGTCAATCAGTATTAATGTGCATATTTGCCATGACAAAAATCTTCACTGATCATAGTTCACTTGCCAAACAATCAGCAGTCTTCCTTTGTATAGTATAAATGTTGTTGTCCATTTACTTTGGCATTCTTGCAAATTATCCTGATGGATGTGAGGCCAAAAGCTTTGATGAAACATGTCTTCTTCAGCAAGTCCTACATTCCCAAATAACAAATGTATTTTGTACAAGAGGACATGACAAGGGAAGATGGCTGTAGTTTTCCCCTTCCTCACAGTCCCCTGTGTAACCAACGAATGTCTTCATTGCGATACACCTCCCCCACCCTTCCATTTGTGTTTGATTCAACACTCCAGTGGCACTTTGGAAAGATTTCCTGATGTTGCCCATGCGATTGCATCGACGTCATTGCACAGGGGAACAATGGATGACATCTGCTCATTTGAACCAATGTCTCACCATTGCCATCAGGAGCAAAACTCTCGGTGCGGTGAGACAGAAATTCTCCAGCACCCAATACAACAGCACATGACATCCCTCAGGCACAGCACAGTGAACACTCCGGGAATATGCTGACAGTGTCACCAGACCAGACAGAAGAACATGCGGGTCAAAAGCTTTTGGCATTTGAACACTCAAAGGTGTTTACATTAAGCATTAGTTGATCATTCCTTTCTTGGGTCGCTTTTGCCACAGATTGATTAGAATTAGAATTAGCTCTATTGTCACATATACTCACACGAGTCAAAAGTTTACAAATTGTCACTTACAGTGCCATCTTAGGTGCAAAGGTACCTAGGTACAGAATCTTAGGCACAAAGCAGAAAGATGAGGAAACAAAAGTTAAAATGACAGTCATCACAGCCTATTTTGCTTTCAGTGGGTAGGCCTTTTTATTGGTGTCTCTGATCTTCTCAATATTTTCTCACCACCAGGTTTGCTCAAAGCAGGCTCCAACTTGCCCTTGCCTGAGCTGGGAAGCATATCTTCTGACTGCCTCAGCTTGCTCTCACAGGCTAAACGAGCTCCTACTGTCCCTACTCTACAGGAGAGGAGATACCGCTCCGAATCCCAACCATTACCCTTCTGCCATTGAGGAAGACACGGACCACTTCCATTGGGATAAATCATGTTTTACCCAGCACCTGGACTGCCAGGAAATCGCATTAGAACCATTATCTGAAGCAATTTTGCAACCCATGTGGGTCAGTTGAAGCTCTTCATCTCAATCCCTATGTAACTGATTTCAATCTGCTAAATCAGTGACTTAATGGGTATAGGAACTAATGATCCTGCTCAGTGATTTAATTGTAAACATCAGGGAACAGAACAAAGAAATGTACTGAAATGATGATGTGATTAAGTGGTGATTGATTGACACAGCTCAAATTTTGATAGTTCTTACACTCAGGTATGGACGTTGTCATTTTGCACGGCCCCGCCAATGACTTAACCCCTCCACAAGTGCCTCGCCATCCCACTGGATCGCAGCCTCGATTGGTTCCTCATCATCTTCAGCCAATACGATGTTTGGTTAGGCACAGACACAGAAATGAAAAGGACTGCATAAACACTTCAAATCTGGTTTTGATGATCGACATCAGGCAGCTGGGGTAGCTGGTGGTGAGAGTGGGTGGAGATGGCCCGGGTTCAGTCGGTGGTGAGAGTGAGTGGAGGCAATGTGGGTCAGTCGGTGGCGAAAGTGGGTGGAGACAGGCCGGGGTCAGACGGTGGTGAGATAGGATGGAGACAGGCTGGGTCAGTCAGTAGTGAGAATGGTTGGAGACAGCCCAGGGTCAGATGGTGGTGAGAGTGGGTGGAGACAGCCTGGGGTCATTCGGTGGTGAGAGTGGGTTGGGTCAGCCCTGGGTCAGTCGGCGGTGAGAGTGGGTGGAGACAACCTGGGTCAGTCGGTGATGAGAGTGGGTGGAGATAGGCCAGGATAAGATGGTGGTGAGTGTGGAGACAGGCCAGGGTCAGACAGTGGTGAGAGTGGATGGAGATAGGCCAGGGTCAGACAGTGATGAGATTGGGTGGAGACAGGCCGGGTCAGATGGTGATGAGATTGGGTGGAGACAACGAGGGTCAGTCGGTGGTGAGAGTGGGTGGATACAGCCCGGGGTCAGACGGTGATGAGAGTGGGTGGATACAGCCCGGGGTCAGACGGTGATGAGAGTGGGTGGAGACAGCCCGGGGTCAGATGGTTGTGAGAGTGGATTAGACAGCCACTCTCTTATGCTTATAGCTGTGGTATCCAACTTTTAACCATGTTTCTTTGTTTCTCTGCTTTTTTACAAGGAGGACTATAATGTTTAACTTTTTAAGCTTATCTCTTTATTTTTCTGCTCTGTATCTAAGATTCTGCACCTAGATACCTTTGTACCTGAGATGGCCCTGTCAGTGACAACTTGTCCCTGTATTAGTGATTTTTGAGAAGATTTGTAGCTCAGCTTGATAATAAGTATACAAGTTATCTCATTGAGCTGGAAGGTTTGTTTTCAGACGTTTCGCCACCATACTAGGTAACATCATCAGTGAGAGTCTCCAGTAAACTGCCAGTGGTATGTCCGGCTTCTCTATAGGCCTTGGTTTCTTAAGGCGGATGATGTCATTTCCAGTTCTTTGTTTCAAGGGAAGGTAGATAGGGTCTAAATCGATAAGTTTATTGATGGAGTTCTGGTTAGAATGCCACGCCTCAAAGAATTCTCATGCGTGTCTTTGTTTTGCCTGTCCTAGGATGTGTGTGCCGTCCCAGTCAAAATGGCGTCGTTCTTTGTCTGTATGTATAAAAACTAGTGATAGTGGGTCCTGTCTTTTGATGGCCAGTTGGTGTTCATGTATCCTGGTGGCATGTTTCCTGCTAGTTTGTCCGATGTGGTGTTTTTTATAGTTCTTCTATGGTATCTTGTAAATGATGTTAGTTTTGCCAGTGGTTTTGCTGGAGGAGTATTCGGGTTCATTAGTCACTGCTTAAATGTGTTGGTCAGTTTGCGGTCTACCATGCTGCTAAGGGGTCTGAGTAGCCTTTTCTGTCATTTCTGATTTATCTTTGATGTAAGGTAGTGTGGCTATAGTTTTTGGTTACATTATGTCTGCCTGTTTGGGTTTGTTAAACACTTGCTCTTGCAAGAACTGTACAAAATCATCGGACAAACTAGCAGGAAATATGCCACCAGGATACGTGAACACCAACTGGCCACCAAAAGACAGGGCCCACAATCACTAATTTTTATACATACAAACAAAGAACGACGCCATTTTGACTGGGACGGCACACACATCCTAGGACAGGCAAAACAAAGACACGAATGAGAATTCTTCGAGGCATGGCATTCTAACCAGAACTCCATCAATAAACATATCGATTTAGATCCTATCTACCTTCCCTTGAAAAAAAAGAACTGGAAATGACATCACCCACCTTAAGAAACTAAAACCTATAGAGAGGCGGGACATACCACCAGCGTTTCACCAGAGATGCTCACTGATGACAAAACGTCTGAAAACAAATCTTCAAGCTCAGTGGGTTAACTCCCATATGTATGTTTCCCTGTAGTCATGTGAGTACATGTGACAACAAAGCTAATTCTAAAAATGTCCCCCATAAAGGTGAAAAGACAGCACCAGACAGACAAAGAATATGTTGAAGGAATTATGACATCCTCCATATAAGACTATAAGACATGGAAGTTGACGCAGGCCATTCAGCCCATTGAGTCTGTTCCACCATACAATTACATCATGGGCTGTTCTGATAATCCTTAACTCCATCTTCCAGCCTTTTCCCCCTAATCCTTGGTCCACTTACTGATTAGAAATCTGTCTCCCTAGCTTTGAACTTATTGACCCAGCCTCGACACTAAAGAATTCCACAGCTTCACAATGCTCTGAGAAGAAATTCCACCTCATCTCAGTCTTATTTGGTAATCCCTTACTCTGTATTCTGGTCCTAGGCTCTTCCACAGGGGAAGCAATCTTTCCACATCTACCCGGTCAAGTCCAATGAGAATCTTGCATGCTTCAGTAGGGTCACCTCTCATTCTTCTAAACTCCACTGAGGACTACAAGGAGAAAGTGTGGACTGTAGATGCTGGACAATCAGACTTGAAAAGTCTTGCGCTAGAAAAACACACAGGTCAGGGAGCATCCAAGGAGCATGAGAGTCGACGTTTCAAGCTTCAGGGCAGAGACATGCGAAGTTAGGTGGTGGTAGAATTTCAAGGAAAGGCAAGATCCCATTACAATTATGCTGTCTCTCCTCAGGAGCAGCTATCCATTTAGGCCCATCTCCTTGCCTTTACCCACTACAATTTAATTTCCTTTCCTCTCTAAGATGGAATAGGTTGGGAAAATCTTCTCCAATTGACCAAAGTGTCTGAACCCTAAGGATCCACATTTAAGGTGATTGGCAAAACGGCAACATAAAGACAACTATTTTAATGCTGTGGGTGTTTTGGGTCTGGAATACACTTGCTGAGAACTTGAAGGAAGGAGATTAAATTAGGGACTTTATGGGTGATTTGGATCATTATGTAAAAAAGAAAAGCATGGCAGGGCCGCTGGGAAATGATGTCGAAGGTGGGTGAAGGCGAGTTGCAGTTATAGAGAGCCAGCAGGACATAATGAGCCAAAAATCCTCCCTCTGTGCTGTAATTATTCTATAATTCTATAAATATCCACTTCCCTGAAAAAAAACTATTGATTTTGCTTCCGTCATCAACTCTGGCTTCTGCCCCTCTACATGAGAAAGCTCTTCTTATCTCTTTCTCTTTGTTCTTTTGATGGTGATCTACAATTTCAGTCTCTCCAGTTATTGACTCTCCCATCAAAGGAATTAGCTTTTTCCTATTTGTATCATCAAAAAAAATGATCACTTTAAACATGAAATCAAATCTCCCTGTGACTTTCTCTGCTGTATGCAAAGGGCCCAGTTTTTCACAAGTACCACTTTTAATTAATGTCTCTCATCCTTGGCACTATCTTAGTCAATCACTTCTCCATCCTTTCCAAGGCTTCAATATTTTTGTCAAACTTGATACCTGAAAAAGTGACACATTGTTCTAATTCCAGCTTAATTGATACACATTTAGCAATACCTCAAGGCTGTGCAGTTAATGTCCCTATTTATAACAGCTATAATCTCTTTACAGCTTCAACTTGTTCCTCTAATTTTCAAGGTTTGCTAATCAGAATCTGTAAATTATTTTGCACCTCATTTACCAAGTAGTAAAATATCACATATCCTTTCATAACATTTCAGTGTCAATGCTCTCTCTTTATTCGTACATCTTTACCATAATCTTACCCTCAACTTACACTTTTTTGACATCTCTATGTCATGATGGTGAGAACTGGGTTTTTTATCCAATTTCTTTGCTCTCTCACCTGAAGGTGCTGGGGCAGAGTAGCACCACTTCCTATCTATATGTCCGAACTTACAAATTACCACCTGGAATATGTGCAGGGGTGGTCACTTCACAGAAGGGAAGAAACTTGAGGAATCATACTGCACAGGAGGATGCCTTTTGGTCCACTGTGATAAAAAGATCCACCCAATTTGTCCCAGAATCCAGCTCTACCCTCACAATCTAGCAAATCTTCCCTTTCCGGGTATTCACCGACTCCCTTTTGAGCTTTACAAGTGATTCTGTGTCCCTCACCCTTCCGGCAGTGGTTTCCAGTTTGCAAAAACTTAAATAAAACTAAGTTCTCATCTCCTGCCTGGTTCGTTTGGCGGTTATTAGATTAGATTGCTTACAGTGTGGAAACAGGCCCTTCGGCCCAACAAGTCCACACTGACCCGCACATCTTTGGACTGTGGGAGGAAACCAGAGCACTCGGAGGAAAACCACGCAGACACAGGGAGAATGTGCAAACTCCACACAGTCAGTCACCTGAGGCAGGAATTGAACCCGGGTCTCTGGCGCTGTGAGGCAGCAGTGCTAACCGCTGTGCCACCGTACCGCCCATAAACTCTATATCCTCTGGTCGTGGTGAAACCAAGACATATTTGACTGAAACTGCTAGTAATTTACATGTTAAAAATGGCTTTCCCTTAACTTCAGTGTGTGTATATCAGAATTATTGTCACTTGACGTGAAGTAATGGGTGGCACGGTGGCACAGTGGTTAGCACTGCTGCCTCACAGCGCCAGGGACCTGGGTTCAATTCCCGCCTCAGGCGACTGACTGTGTGGAGTTTGCACATTCTCCCCGTGTCTGCGTGGGTTTCCTCCGGGTGCTCCGGTTTCCTCCCACAGTCCAAAGATGTGCGGGTCAGGTGAATTGGCCATGCTAAATTGCCCGTAGTGTTAGGTAAGGGGTATATGTAGGGGTATGGGTGGGTTGCGCTTCGGCGGGTCGGTGTGGACTTGTTGGGCCGAAGGGCCTGTTTCCACACTGTAAGTAATCTAATCTAATCTAATGAAAAGAATAGGTTTCTTTTCCTTTTACCTTTTTTCAATGAACCCATCTGGCTTGCTTTTATCTCTATCTAGCTTGACTTTGCTCTTTCAACATCTATGAGTGGGTCATACCTGAACTGCGACTACCAACTCCACTGAATGGTTGGAACCATGAAATTAATTAATTTGCCTCATTTTGCTCCACTGACAGATTGTGCAATATTGGCAGACTTCCAATTTCTTTTTGACTCTCACTTTCAGCTGGAGGAGCAATTAGCTGATAGGAGCAAAAAAAAAACCAAATTCCTGGAAACTCTCAGCATTGGGGCAGCACGGTGGCTCAGTGGTTAGCACTGCTGCCTCACAGCGCTAGGGACCCGGGTTCAATTCCAGCCTCGGGCAACTGTCTGTGTGGAGTTTGCACATTCTCCTTGTATCTGTGAGGGGGTGCTCCGGTTTCCTTCCACAGTCCAAGGATGTGCAGGTTAGGTGAATTGGTCATGCCAAATTGCCTGTAAAGTTAGGGGAAATGGGTATGGATGGCTACTCTTCAGAGGATCGGTGTGGACTAGATGGGCCGAAGGGCCTGTTTCCACACTGTATGGAATCTAATCAAATCTAATATGTGGAGAGAAAGCAGAATTCACCTTTTAGGTCCAGTAACCCCTCCTCTGAACCATGTGCTCTCCCCTTAAGATTTCTACAGCCCTGGGAGGGTTGGGATATCCACTATGCTGTGAACAAAGGAGTTCCAGGATTTTGACACAGTGACACAGAAGGAATGACTGAGGAACTGGAAGCTGTGCAACTGCAGCATCACCACTGGTGGGATGATGTAATGACAGCGTGACAATTTACACAGCAGATGATTATTATAAATGTGGAAGAGTGTGCCAGTGCTGGAGAGTCCGTGTTTTACCTGGAAATAGCTGGGTCAAAAACATGAGGATTCCCCTGAATCTGAGCAAATCTGAATGCCAAATTATTTTATACTATCT
The DNA here is from genome assembly GCF_020745735.1 of Hemiscyllium ocellatum. Lineage (NCBI taxonomy): Eukaryota > Metazoa > Chordata > Chondrichthyes > Orectolobiformes > Hemiscylliidae > Hemiscyllium > Hemiscyllium ocellatum. The sequence goes on along the minus strand of NC_083417.1, from coordinate 16,908,883 downwards.
TAACATTATAATTTTCCAAATGACTACTGAGTTCCTATCACTATTCCTGGTCACTTTGCAAATTGAACTCAGCATTAAGTAGTCCCCATTGTAACTGAAGAGTGAATGGTGGTCATTTTAAATGATCAACGTCTGGGTAGCATTGCTTCTTTCTGTTTACGGCTCATTGCTCCACTCTGTTCTGCTTGCTGTATAACAACTGTGCAATTTGCTTTAGTTTCTTACAGGGCTACATCTGTTTTAATGGACTGCAAGATAAACTGCTCAGTGTACAACTCATTCAAAGCAAGCTGTGGGGAACAGGCATCTCCTTAATTGCACCAAATTAAAAACAGTCACAGAAAAGCTGTTTTTGTTTTGTCGCTGGGAATGAAATGCAAAAAGCTGCTGTGCAGGTACTCTTGGAGTTTGTAATCCATCACTGTGGTAGGGCCCAAGCTGAAAAATCATTACCTTGTCTGGATAATTTATTAAAACACAGCTTTGAGATTCCTGCTGGTTGAGGTGATGAATGTGCCAGACTTAGCCCAACAGACCAGGGAGCTTTTAGCCCAGGCTGACCACGAAGGTGTTAGTGTCCTACTCTTAGGGCTTGGGAGAATCAGACAGTGATCAGCTCTTAACATATGTATGTGCATGTGCGAGAGTGTGTGTGTATGTGTGCACATGCCCACATACATGCCCATCCACTGACACTGGGTGAGGATCAGTGCCAGCTGAGCCAAACAGCAATGCCTACATTTAAGTGAAGAATAGGAATGTAATTCATTTTGTGAAGGATGGGCATCGCCAATGGAAGACTCTTTCAGGCTACACCATTGACCGGCAGCCTTTGCAAAGAGTGGAACTAAATGTGTAAATCACTCTCTGTCAGGTACACAATCTCTTCATTGTCATGTCCTCAGTTGAGTGATATCTAGGTCTCAGGTTAAAGATTCAGAGGAGGTTGGGAGCTCTGACCACTGAACAAGGTAGAGGCCCACTGCACACCCTCGTACTTAGACATTCTCAGGCACGTGTGCACCAGCTTTAGGGAAATAGCTCCATTCCTTTGTGGATGCCTTGGGAAAGTAAAACACTATTGGAGCAAACTCTAACAAAAAAAAACCTGGAGTGGAGGCCAAAGGCATGCTGATGGCAAAACACTTCACCTCTTCGGCAAATCCTGCAGCCGTGCCAGTGCCAAAAACCATTCTATATATTTCTGTGGATCCAACAGGAAAGGGCACAGTCCAGGAACTCCATACACTTTGTGGCCGAGAAGGAAACTTCAGCTTTACTGAGCAGAGGAGTTGACCAGCATGGTGCAAACCATCATGCTGCTAGAATAGAGTCACAGTGAAGTACACCACGGAGAGAGACCCTTTGGTCCAACCCATCCAGGCTGATCAGATATCCTCAATAGATGTAGTCCCATTTTCCAGCATTTGGTCCATATCCATCTAAATCCTCCCTATTCACTTACCATCTAGATGTCTTTTAAATGTTGTAATTGTACCAGCCTCCACCACTTCCTCTGGCATTTCATTCCACACATGCATCACCATCTGCATGAAAAAGTTGCCCCTTAGGTCCCTTTTAAAGTTTTTCCCTCACAGCTTGTGCCCTTCAGTTTTGGACTCCCTCACCATGGAGAAAAGACATCCATGCCCCTCATGATTTTATAAATCTCTATAAGATCACCCCTCAGCCTCCAACGGTCCAGGAAAAACAGCCCCAGCCTATTCAACCTCTCCCTGTAGCTCAAACTCTGGCAACATTCTTGTAAATTTTTTCTGAACCCTTTCAAGTTTCACAACATTGTTCCTACAGCAGGGAGACCAGAATTGCACACAATACTCCAGAAGTGGCCTAACCAATGTCCTGCATAGCCGCAACATCATCTCCCAACACCTGTACTCAATGCACTGACCAATAATAGAAAGCATATCAAATGCTTTCTTTACTATCCTTTCTACCTTGACTCCACTTTCACGGTCTCTTTGCTCAGCAACACTCCCTAGGACCTTCCCATTAAGTATATAAGTCCTGCTCTGATTTGCCTTTCCAAAATGGAGCACCTCACATTTATCTGAATTGAACTCCATCTGGCACTCCCTGGCCCATTGGCCCATCTGATCAAAATTACATTGCATTCTGAGGTAGCCTTCGCTGTCCACTATGTCTCCAAATTTTGGTGTCATCTGCAAACTTACTAACTATACCTCCTATGTTCCTATCCAAATCATTTATGTAAATGATGAAAAGTAGTGGACCCAGCATCAATCCTTGTGACACATTGCTGGACACAGACCTCCAGTCTGAAAAACAACCCTCCACCACCACCCTCTGTCTTCTACCTTTTAACCAGTTCTGTATCCAAATGGCTAGTTCTCCCTCTATTCCATGAGATCTAACCTTGCTGACCAGTCTACCATGAGGAACCTTGTTGAACGCCTTACTGATGTCCATAAAGATTACGTCCACTGCTCTGTCCTCATCAATCCTCTTTGTTACTTCTTCTAAAAAGTTAATCAAGCTTTTGAGACCTGATTTTCCACACACAAAGCCATGTTGACTATCCCGATTCAGTCCTTGCCTTTCCAAATGACCATCAGGATTCCCTCCAATAACCTGTCCACCACCGATTTCAGGCTCACCAGGCTATAGCTCCCTGACTGTTCCTATCACCTTTTATAAATAGCAGCACCACACTGGCCATTCTCCAGTATCCCAGCACCTCACCTGTAACTATCAACGATACAAGAAGCCAGCTCACCACCACCTTCTCAAGGGCAACTAAGGACAGGCGGTAAATGCTGGTCAGCCAGCAATGCCCACATCCACAAACTGAATAAAATAAATATCTCAGTAAGAGGCCCAGCAATCACCTTCCTAGCTTCCCACAGAGTTCTAGGGTACACCTGATCCGGTCCTGGGGATTTATCCACCTTTACTCGTTTTTAGACATCTAGCACCTCCTCCTCTGTAATAGTATTTTTCAAGATGTTGTTCTTTATTTCCCCACATTCTCTGTCTTCCATATCCTTCTCCACAGTAAACACTGATGCAAAATACTCATTCAATATATCCCCCATCCCCTTTGGTTCCACACATTGGCAACCTTGCTCATCTTTAATAGGCCCTATTCTGTCTTTCATCACCTTGTTGTCCTTGACGTATTTATGAAATCCCTTTGGATTCTCCTTAACTCTATTTGCCAAAGCTATTTCATGTCCCCTTTTGCCCTCCTGATTTCCCTCTTAAGTATACTCCTGCTGCCTTTGAACCCTTCTAAGGATTCACTTGATCTCTGCTGTGTATACCTGACATATGAGTTCCTGATGAAGGGCTTTTGCCTGAAACGTCGGTTTTACTGCTCCTCAGATGCTGCCTAAACTGCTGTGCTTTTCCAGCACCACTCTAATCTAGACTCTGTTTTCCAGCATCTGCAGTCATTGTTTTTACCTATACCTGACATACACTGTACTTCCTTTTTTTAAAACAAAACCTCAATTTCTCTAGTCATCCAGCGTTCCCCAAACCACCCATCTTACCCTTAACCCTAACAAGAACACACTGTCTCTGGACTCATATTATTGCATTTCTGAAGACTTCCCATTTTCCAGCCATCCCTTTACCTGCGAACATCCATCCCCAATCAACTTTTGAAAGTTCTTGCCTACTACTATCAAAATTAGCCTTCCTCCAATTAAGAACTTTAACTTTTTGATCTGGTCTATCCTTTTCCATCACCATTTTAAAATTCATAGAATTATGGTCGCTGGCCCCAAAATGCTTCCCCACTGACACCTCAGTTACCTGCCCTGCCTTAGGTCCCAACAGTAGGTCAAGGTTTGCACCTTCTCTAGTAGGTACATCCACATATAGAATCAGAAAATTTTTTTGTACACCTTAACAAATTCCTCTCCATCCAAGCCCTTAACACAATGGCAGTCTCAAACTATGTTTGAAAAGTTAAAATCCCATACCATAACCACTCTATTATTCTTACAGGTAACTGGGATCTCCTTACAAATTTGTTTCTCAGTGTCCTGCTGACTATTGGGGATCTATAGTACAATCCCAATATGGTGATCATCCCTCTCTTATTTCTCAGTTCCACCCAAATAGCTTTCTGGACATTTTGGGAGAACACGATGGAGGAAGATTAGAGTCTGAATTGAATGGATTCAAGGATCTGATCGCACTGATGGACACAGTGATGGCTTTGCAGCAGACTACAGCCTCTGAGTTAGAAAGTAACTTTGGGATTTAGACAAAACTCTTCAGAAGGAAGAAGATCATTTTACAAGTAAATCACTGAAATGCTGCTCTTGGAGAAGCAAATGAGTTGAGATTTAGTTGTCAAATGCTGAAACAACCAACCTGAAAATTCTCTGAGACACTGTGAATATTAAATTTGTCTAGATTTTTTTTCTCTTGTCATTGTTTGCTGCTTTCAGATTATCGGTATTTTCTGTGTGAAAACGACCTCTCATCGAGCCAAGATGCCTCATGAACTCTTTAGCATCTTTACAAATAACCATCACCTTCAGCTTAATCCACAGTAATCCCAATGTCTTGACTAACAAATCCTTCTTCACCCTGTTTTGTACATCTAAGCAGTTGGATGTCCTGTCTCAAATGCACTCATTTTTTTTGGAAAATTCAAAAGTAAGCAAGGGAGTTCAGAGGGAAAATGTTTTTACAGAAAGAAGGAAGGGAGACTGGCAAATTAATGATGTGGTGAGGAATGCAAAGAGAAGGGAAAAGGAGGCTTCTAAGTCTATTAGATTCTCATTATTGTTCCACAGCCTATTTTTAGACTGCCACAATGGAGAAGTGTTAACATACCTCAGATGAATCGTCAAGTTTCAGAGGTGGCTGCTCAGCGACTCGCCGGAGATGTGCTCGAACTTCCTCTTCATCACTTTCATCATACGAGTCATCAAAGTCATAGTAATAACCTAATTAGAAACAGTGGAAGCAAAGCAACAGAATAACTGACAAAGCAGCCTGACAGTGTGCAAATATATTCTGCTGTGTCAGCACATTCATCCTGAACTGAATTGCCCAATTAGTTCATTTCAATCCTTCAATTAACTAACTACATTCAAGTGTGTGTACACACACAGACACGCACACACCCCCACAGACACAGACATGCACACACACATACACAAACATACACGCACACAAACACACACACACACTCTAAGCTCCAGCACAGTGTCTTCTAAATATATTCTGCTGAATCAAATATCACAAGTGAGAGTAGGACCACAGAAACAGGAGTAGGCCAATCAATCCCTCAAACCTGTTTCACCATTTAATCCAATTGTGGCTAATCAAACTCTTTAATGTCTTTCACCCACACCATCCCCATAATCCTATATGCCATCGGTAATCAAAGAGTTATCAATATCTACTTTAAATCTACTAAAAGACAGAGATTCCAGAGTCATATAGCACAGAAACAGACCCTTCGGCCAACCAGTCCATGCCCACCATTATCCCAAACTAAACTAGTCCGACCTGCCTGCATTTGGCCCATATCCCTCCAAACATCTCCTATTCATGTACTTACTTACCTAAATGTCTTGTATATGTTGTGAAGGTACCTGCATCCACTACTTCCTCTGGAAGTTCATTCCACACACAAACCACTCTCTGTGTAAAACAAATTGCCTCTCATGTCTTTTTTAAATCTTTCTCCTCTCACCTTAAAAAGATGTCCATGGTCTTGAAATCCCCACCCTAGGGAAAAGACACCTACTATTTGCTTTATCTATATCCCTCATGACTTTACCAACCTGTAGAAGGTCATCTCTCAACCTCCCAATGAAAAAAAGTCCCAGTCTATCCTGCCTGTCCTTATAACTCAAATCCTCCATTCATGGTAACATCCTCTGTAGTTCTGAAAATTCACCAACCTTGAAGTAAAAGAAAGCTTCCTCATCTCGGTTCTATGTGGCATCTCCTTTGTTTTGTAAAATTGTATCCCCGCCAACAGGGGGAACCCTCTTACCTGCATCTATACCTTCCATCTCTTTAAGTATTCTATATGTTTCAAAGAGATTCCCCTCTCATTCTTCAAAACTCTCAAGAATACAGGTCCAATTTACCCAATCCCTCTTCACAGGACAGTCCCAACATCCTGGGAACAAGGTCTGTTGAAGCTTTGTTGCATTTTTGCTATGGCAATAACATCTGCACTGAGGTAAGGAGACCAAAATTGCTCACAGTATTCCAAGTGCAGTCTAACCAAACTTCCATACAATTCAAGCAACACCTCATTGCTCCTGTACTCAAATCTTCTTGGGAATCCTGATTTCAAAGGTAGATTATGTTGAGGAAATTGATTCTTTATCAGTGTGTAAGTGCTGGGGTGCTCAGGGGCAGGAGATCCGAAGATCCAGGACTTCCCAAAGTGGGGCTGGACACCCCAAACTGGGCCGGACACCCCAAACTGGGGCTTGAGGTGAAATTCCGGGGTACCCAGCTCTGAGGGAGAAAGAGCAATCACACAGCTCTGACCACGTGTTCCCGCTCTAACCTGTTCTCACACATCCCTTTCATACCCAGTTTTCATAGCTCTCAGTCGACAATTGCCAATCCTTGAGTTAGGGTCACAATGGGAAAACAAACCTTTGGGAAGCACTGCTTTAGACTCTGGGAGCTGGATTCAGCCCAAGTGATTTCCACAGTAATCATTACATTCCCAATTCCAGATTTTACTGGAATTCAAATTCCATCATCTGTGGTGGGATTCGAACTCGGGTCCTCAGAGCATTACCTGGATTAACAGTCTAATGAAAATGCCACTCCGGCATTGCTTCCCATTATATTTACATACTTAAATTTTACTATTTCACATATCATACTCAGCATCTTCCAAAACTTCCGTTGCTTGATGCTCTGCATTGATTGTCGAGCATTGGGTTTAGTAGAACACCATTGTCTCATTCCTTAGCTATATCAATACCGTTCATAAAGCAAGCTGCCTAATGGTCGTTCTTGTACACAATATGTTTAACATACTGCATGATATTAAAACCTTAAAGTCACTCCAATGTATCTGTTAATACACTAGCTTTTATTTTAATTAATTCATGGGAATGTAAGTATCACTGGCTCAGCCAGATTTATTGCCTATCCTTAAACTGTCCAGAGCACAGGGATCACATGTAGGCCAGATCACATAATGATGACAGATCACCTTCCTTAAAGGACATTAGCGAATCCAATGGACTTTTACAACTGACATAGCTTATGTGGTCACCATTAGGCAAGCTTTTTAATTATAATCAGTTCTTAGGAAAGGTCACTGGACCTGGAATGTTAACATTTCTCTCCACAGAACATTTGCCTTGGTCTCTGGATTGCTAGCCCGGGGATGTAATTTATAACTTCACCTTCTGCCCCGTTTTCTCCTGTTTTGGGCTTTTGTTTTGGTTTCTGGTTAAGTTAAAGCAGCCCCGGTGCGCAATTTTTTGTGTAAACAAAGAGCTGGGTTTTCTCTCTCTGGATTGAGCCACGGCTTTTGTTATTCTGAGCTCAGCAGTTAGCACTGATCTGTTAAACAAGTCAAGGCAAAGAAAAATATTCTGACCCGAAATGTTAACTCTGCTTTCTCTCCACAGATGTTGCCAGACCTGCTGAGTTTTCCCAGCAATTTCTGCTTTTGGTTCCGATTTCGAGCACCTGCAGTAATTTTGTTTTTTCTCCTTTCAGAGAAAAATGTAGTTATTTATTCCACAGTGGCCAGAATAAGTCACCACAAAGTCCAGGTAGCTCTGCTGGCTCAGAACCAAAGGCGCTACAATACCACAACTAATAGCTCAAACAATTAAATGTCCTGGGAGTCAGATAGCACAGAAGAGGCCCTTCCTCCCATGAGCTGTTCCACCTATACTAACCCACTGTTCTCTGCCACCCAGGCTCACCTTTCTCTTTTGCCTCTTTCCGCTTCTTCTCTTCAAGGTCCAGCTTGCTTATCAGCCTCCTGTGGCGCTGTAGGAGTTCGTCATAGACATACATAGGCCCTGGGGCTCTCGGTAGGCTCAGGGGCTGTCTGTAGGGGGAAGCTGACTTGTGCAATAAGCTCATGTCGCTGCACGGCCCGAGGAAAGGCATGGACATCCGCTGCTGGTTAAGGATGGACTGGGCAGATTTCTCCAGCTCCGCAAACGGAGGGCCGTACGAGTGAGAGTGCGAGGCGTGCTCCAGGGAGACTGGGCCCCGTGACGGCTGATACTTCTCAGGGCCCTCTCGCCTCTTGGTGCTCTCCTCATGGCTGTGGATCTTCTCCATCTTGATTGGTGGGCCTGTCTGCCGGTGCATGTCGTAGTGGCCGGCATAGTTATTCAGCACATGGTGATCGTGGCTCTTACGGGACTCAGCGTGATTATCCATCAGGGTCACTGGGTTCCAGAGGACGGCCGGGTTGGAATGGTGCTCCTTGTGCTGGGGTTTGGGGGAAATGAGTGGGGGCGGAGCTCCTAGTTGCTGGGGTTGCTCTCTGCCACACAGCTCATGGTGACCATGTCCAGATCTACAAAACACAGAACGACAACATCAACAAACAATGTCAGATTATATACACACAGGTTGAGGGCTTGCTCCTCTGGGTGGAATCCAAAATATGCTCAAAATCTATTACGTTTCTGATTTCCTCAGATTTCACCAACGACCGCAGAGCCAAAACAGTAACACTTCTTCTCTTCATAAACGCTGCCTCACCCAATTAATATTTCCAGCACTTTCCTTTGTATTAAAGGGAGACACCTAGCAAAGAGGAAGGGCCCATGATTATTTTGTACATCATCTACAAGTTGCACACCAGCAACGCACCAAGACTCCTTCAACAGCACCTTCCACACCTGCCATCTTTCCCATCTAGAAGGACAAGGGCATCAGATACATGGGGTCACCATCACGTGCACGTTTCTCTCCAAGACACTCACCATCCTGGTTTGATATGTATCGTTGTTCCTTCATTGCAGCTAGGTCAAAACCCTGGAGGCTCCCTTCCTAACAGCACTGTACGCACATCACATGGACAGCAGTGATTCAAAAAGGCAACTCACCACCACCTTCTCCCGGGCAGCTAAGTGTCTGCAGTAAATGCTGGTCATCTGATCAACACCACCCACTTCCCATGAATGAACGTTTTAAAGAAAGGTCAGGAATGACGATGATACCTGAACATTGCCAGGTCATCAATTCAGCTGCAGTGGACAACACCAAAGAATATATCCTGCATTTGAATGGTGATCAGCTGCTGTTTTCTATCTCACAATTAACACACAGAGAACTGAGCAAATGTTTCCGATGACACAAACTTTAAAGACACTTGCATCAAAAAAAATCTTGACAACTTGGTCAATGAGAAACCGGTTTCTCTTCTAGTGTTGAAGTACATGACTGGGCGTGTCATAAGACTTGGCAAATCCCCTGAAAAATGAACCCAGCAACAACTTTATCCAGTTGGGATGACTTGTGGAAATTAAAACTGGAAAAGAGGATTTGGCAGGAAAACTTCAAGTAACCAAAATGTCGAAATCTGTGTTGGAAAGGGAAGACTTTCTGCAGTTTTAACCCAATGTGAAATAACTATGGTACAGTGGCTTTGAAGATATCTTGACTCTCAAAGAGATATTACTACTGTCCATTATAATTGACTTACATAAATCAGATAATCACATAATCCCTACAGTGTGGAAACAGGTCCTTTGGCCCAACAAATCCACACCGACCTCAGGAACCATTCCTGAGGAAGTGTTATACCCAATTCGTTGACTTCTCCACCTCCTCATACTGCCTGGCTTGCTGTGTTCTTCCAGCCTCCTGCTTGTCTACTTTGGATTCCAGCATCTGCAGTTTCTTAATGTCTCTATACAAATTTAAGTTGTCATTGGTGGGACACAATCTCCACTTTAAGGCACCCCAAGCATGTTCGAACTTCCATTGCTCATTCCCACCACTATCCAGTCACTTATAACATATAAGTGAAGGCTGCGAGATACAGAGTGCCACTCCAGAGACTAGAGTACACTCCCATTGCAGTACTGAGGGAGTGCAGCACTGTCAGAGCTGCTGACCTTGGATAGCAGGTTAAACCGAAACCCACTTGATCTCCCTGGTGGATGGAAATGATCCTTGTGCCACTATTCTGAAGAACCACAGGCAAGTTCTGCCAAGTGGCTATCCTTCAGCTGAAGTCACTAAAATAGTCCATCTGTGCCCTTTCAGTTTGCTGTTTGCAAGAGCTTAAATGCAATCAATGCTTTGGGATGGGCTGAGATTGTCACTACATTAAAAGAAGTCCTCTTTTTATAAAGGCTACATTTGATCATGTATTTGTGTTGGGGTGGCTGACTCCCAATGCAGCCACAGCAGGCACACCTGTTGTGGGCTCCTTCTTCCTGCTAAACAATCAATGACCCAATACTGGCACGTCTAAGGACATGTGAACGTCAGGTGTGATCTTGCTTGTGACTCCTAGTATAAGAAACCAGCTTACCATTTTGGCTCACATATTGGGAAGGACTAACAGGCAGCAAAGTGTGGGGATAAATGAATGCTATTCTGATTGGTGTGACAATGCTGCTCCTTTAACAAGGTTATGCTGTCCTTGGCTTTATCTTCAGAGAGGTCATAAAAGACACAGGCCGCGAAACGTCTGAGGTTGAAGGGTTTTAGGGTCAGTTTGATTATAGCTAACAGATACTGCCTCAGTCAGAAGGCTTTCAAGTCAAAATAAACACAGTTGTACAATTAAAGGGGAGTGGCCATTCTCCCAGCTCAGCTTTTCTCTGGCTTGGTTTGGTTTTTAGCCTTAGAGTTGAAAAAAAGCAGGTTCATGCTGGTACTCTCTCTCTCAGACCTCTCTCCTGGAAGAACCAGTATTTGATTTTACCGTTATTATCAAGGGATGTTTATGAGGATTGTTGCAAGTATTTGGAACAACACCGTAAAGTTGGGATGAGCTGCTGGGTTTTCAGATAAGTTAAGGTATTCGGTATTCTGTTCTTTTTTGTTTGTGTTTCATTCGGTAATCTTGTAAATAACTTCTGTTTTGTTTAAAACTAAGTGGTTTGACCAGGGACATTTCTCCTGGAGTATCCAAGCTACATCTGTTTAAAGCAAATCATAAAGTTGGGGTTTGGGCTACCTTTTAATAATGTTTTGAAGGGGTCTGACCTGGTCTGTAATATTGGCAATCAGTATTCTAGTAGTGTGCTTCAGGGATCAGTGTGGGACTACAATTATTCACAATTTATACAGATGTACATAGATAATTTCAAATTAGAACCATGTGTAGTGTGTCAAAGTTTGCAGATGACACTAAGACAAAAGGCAGAGCAATATGTGCAAAGGACTGTGATACCTTGCAGATGAACATAGATACTTTAAATGAGTGTGTAAAGGTGTGGCAGATGGAATACAATGTTAATAAATGTGAAGTCATCCATTTTGGTAGGAGTAACAGTAAAAAGGACTATTACTTAAATGGTAAAACATTGCAGCATGCTGCTATGTAGAGGGACCTGGGTGTCCTTATGATAAATCACAGAAAGTTGGTCTATAGGTACAAGAGGTAATTAGGAAGGCAAATGGAATTTTGTCTTTCATTGCTAAAGGGATTGAGTTTAAAAGCCGGGAAGTTATGTTGCAGCTGTACAGGGTGCTGGTGAGGCCACACCTGGAAGACTGCGTGCAGTTTTGGTCTCCTTACTACAGAAAAGATTTACTGGCACTAGAGGGGTGCAGAGGAGGTTCGCTAGGTTGATGCCGGAGTTGAGGGTGTTGGCTATGAGGTGCGAGTGAGCTGACTGGGATTATATTCACTGGAATTTCGAAGAATGAGGGAGAATCTTATAGAAACATATCAAATTATGAAGGGAACAGATAAGATAGACATAGAGATGATGTTTCCACTGGCAGGTGAAACTAGGACAAGAGGGCATAGCTTCAAAATTAGGGGGAGCAGGTTTAGGACTGAATTGAGAAAGAATTTCTTCACCCAGAGGGTTGTGAATCAGTGGAATTCCCTGCCCAGTGAAGTGGTTGACACTACTTCAGTAAATGTTTTTAATGCTAAGATAGATAATTTCTTGAACAATAAAGGAATTAAGGGTTATGATGAGAGGTAAGTGGAGCTGAGGCCATGAAAAGATCAGCCATGATCTTATTGAATGGTGCTGTAGCCTCAAAGGTTCAGATGGCTGACTCCTGCTCCTAGTTCTTATGTTCTAAGGAATGCTTATGTTAAACACCATAGCCTGTGTCCATGGGGCCAGCGACTGAGAGACACAGAATAATGGGGAGTGGAAATGGATGAACAACTTGGGGATAAAAAAGAGGAGGGAAAGTTAGATTAAAAGTGATGTAAAATAAAGGGCAATCAGGGATGAGCAATAAACGGTGGTCTCACCGGTGATGCCCACATCCCATGAAAAGATTTTTAAAAAGTTTATTTAAATCATGGTGGCAAGGCAACATGATGGTTCAGTGGTTAGCACTGCTGCCTCACAACACCAGGGACCCAGGTTCGACTCCACCCTCGGGCTACTGTCTGTGTGGAGTTTGCACATTGTCCACATGTCTGTGTGTGTTTCCTCCCACAGTCCAAAGACGCGCAGGGCTAACTGAATTAGCCATGGGAAACGCAGGGTTACAGGAATAAAGTAGGGTCTGGGTCTGGGTGGGATGCTGGTCGGAAGATCAGTGTGGACTTGATGGGCCGAATGGCCTGCTTCCACACTGTCTGGATCTTATGAAGCACTGGAAGACAATCAAGAGCAGCTAAAGAGAACTGTACACAATCAATCAGTCTGAAAGGAATAAAGATTGATAGATGCTGTACACAGTTACCAAGATGCAACTCTATTCTGTGAGGAGGGCTGATACACCTAGCTTTCCTCTGCATTGTGTAAGCAGATTAGATTCATCAATTCAATTGAATCCAGTGTCTATTATTCTTCCATCACCATTTAATGTAAGCAGACAGTTGCAAAAAGGCTTTTATTTTTGTTCTGAAGAATGCAATTATCAGCCAGCCTTAGATAGATGAAGCAGGATTATCACTCGCTTCCCGAACACGAGTTGGGTATTATTATTCTAATCATGAGAAATCACCTAACTGCCTCAAAAGCAGCTGGGAGAATTGGGGGGGTGTAAACGGGTGGGCACTTCGGTTATTCTGAAGCTTTGAATCACACATGTATCTCCTCCAAACACATATCGAGAATAAAGTGGGAATCATAGATCCCTGCCCTGATCACACCTGATTAGCCTGCTAAGCTGAGAGAGATAGAAAAATCCCCGACAATAATAAATCATCAGAGCAGGAGGCAGCCTGTGTGAGCAATGCTTAATCATCCGGCAATGGGCTGAACAAACAGGCGTCAAAAATTTTTCCTCCCCCCCCACTGCAACCCCTGTGGCTTCAGGATGTGAATACAATTACCTTTTCAGTCTTGCTCATAGTTGTGTCAATACAGAGAGAGAGAGAGAGAGAGAGAGAGAGAGAGAGAGAAAGAGAGGAAGAGTGTAATTGTAATACAGCAGCTTGCAAATTATGGTGACCTCTGCTTTCCATAAAGTGTCATATAATTATCAGTGTGGTTATCTACATATAATTTGTCATCCAACATACTGTTAAAAACCCAATTTAACTGTAATCTCAGCCAGTGTATGGCTCTGCTCTATCGCCTGCTCTATGCATATGAGTCCATTATCCGTGAGCACTGAATAGTTGGACTGTCATGGCACATCGACAGATCTTTTGAATATATGGCAGTCTTGGTAGGATTGGAATGTTTTAATTCAGCAACAAAGCAAGTCAAAGTGAGGATATTGTAACAATATGATGACAATATTGTCGGAAGCTTCCTGCCACTTGACTGACTTGCTCAGCATTTCACAAGCTCGGGGAGCCCCCAGCATTCGAACACAGTTCATCATGGACATGTCTATAACAACAACTTATGTTGTCTAGCACCTTTAATGTATTAAAATATTTCAGCATGCTTCACAGGAGAATTATGAAACTAAAGGTGACATCTTGTCACACAAGATCTTTCGATCTTTTGAAAGCAACAGGAGTGATGTTGTGAAACCTGATAGGGTGCAGAAAAGATTTACAAGGATATTGCTGGGGTTGGAGGATTTGAGCCACAGGGAGAAGCAGAATAGGCAGGGGCTGTTTTCCCTGAAGCACTGGAGGGTGACCTTATAGAGGTTTATAAAATCATGAGGGACATGGATAGGGTGAATAGTTAAGGTCTTTTCCCCAGGGTGAGGGAGTTCAGAACTAAAAGGTACGGGTTTAAGGTGAGAGGGGAAAGATTGAAAAGGGACCTAAGGGGAAAATTTTTCACATAGAGGATGGTACGTGTATGGAATGAAATGCCAGAGGAAGTGACGGAGGCTGGTATAATTACAGCATTTAAAAGGCATCTGAATGGGTTAATGAATAGGAAGTGGTTAGAGGGATATGTGCCAAACAGTGGCAAATGGGACAAGATGAATTTATGATATCTGGTTGGGATGGACAAGTTGGACAAAGGGTCTGTTTCCATGCTGTACATCTCCACGACTCTGCGTGTGAACATGGGGCAGCACGGTGACTCAGTGATTAGCACTGCTGCCTCAAAGCGCCAGGGACCCAGATTCGATTCCAGCCTCAGCCACTGTCCGTGTGGAGTTTGCACATTCTCCCCGTGTCTGCGTGGGTTTCCTCCCACAGGCCAAAGATGTGCAGGTCAGGTGAATTGGCCATGCTAAATTGCTCATAGTATTACGTGCATCATTCAGAGGGAAATGGGTCTGGGAGGGTTACTCTTTGACGGGATGGTGTGGATTTGTTGGGCTGAAGGGCCTGTTTCCACACTGTAGGGAATCTAATCTAATGTAGCAAAATCTAGCGAAGCAAAGGCTTACACTGTGAATTGTATGATCCTGCAAAGTACAGAACATCAGAGGGATGTGTGTGCACAGAACCCCAAAGGTAGCAGGGTAGGTATATCAGTTAGTTAAGGATATATGGGATAGTTGCCTTTATTAACAGAGGCACAGAATAAAAAAGCAAGAAGATTATGCTGGAACTGTATAAAACACTGGTTAAGCCAAAACTGGAATAGTGTATGCAGTTGTGGTCACTGTAATATAAGTAGGATGTGATAACACTAGAGAGTGTGTGCAGAGAAGATTTACCAGGATGTTGCCTGGGTTGGAGGGTCTGAACTATGAGGTAAGGTTATGGAGGCTGGGGTTGATTTCTTTGGTTGAGGGGGAATATGATGGCAGTGTATGAGATTATAAGGACAACGTTAAAAATCACACAACAACAGGTTCTAGTCCAACAGGTTTAACTGGAAGTACTAGCTTTGTAAGGGGCATAGATAAGGTGGATAAAAAAAGGCATTTTTTCCATTAGAATGGAAGGGTCAATAACCATGTGCAGAGATATAAAGAAGAGATAGAGGGTAAGACGAGAGGTGAAGAGACTTTTTTTGCCTTGAGGTTGGATTGAATTTGGAATTTGTTGCCTGAAAGGGAAGTTGAGTAAGAAATTCTCCTAATATTTAAGCAGTTGCTAGAAATTCATTGCCATTGCCTCCAAGACTACGGGCCATAAGCTGGAAAGCAGGATTAGCTCAAGTGAGGGCTTTGTTGACAGGCCTGGATACAGTGGGCTGAATGGCCTTCTTCTGTGCTATAAACATGAGAGTTCTCAGAATTTGGAATCTACTGAGGATGGGAAATTTGGGATTCAAATTAGGGATATGCAAGAGGTTGTAATTGGATCAGTGTGGACATCACACATTAACCTGAGGCTGCAAGAGGTTGTGAAGGTATGAGGCCATCAAGAGATTTCAAAACAAGGATAAGCATTTTAAGCAGTTTAACCAAGCAACCACCTGACTAGGAAGCAATGAAAGACAAAGGTTCTTGTGGCAGAGTGGTAGTGCCTGTATATCTGGGCTGGGACACCCAGGTTCAAGGTCCTCTCCTGCTCCAGAGAAGTGTAAAAATATCTCTGAACAGATTAGAAAAGAAAAACAGTGAGAATAGGGGTTGTGGGTGAGTGGGACCTGGTGAGAGTTAAGGCTCTTGTAGCAGAGTACAGAATGTGGGAGGCCAATCAGGAGTGTGCTGACATCACTGTGACAGCAAACACTGGAAGGTAATAACACCCACAAGAGGGCATCGGTTCCAATTTCAACATTGGAATAATTGTAGTTATCAGCATGGCTCTGGTCTGCGCAGGAAGTAATTAAAGAGATTGAATAGATATTCCACAACACCAGGCTATAGTCCAACTGGTGCATTTGGAAGCAGTAGCTTTCGAAGCACTGTTCCTTCAGCACTCCGAAAGCTAGTGCTTTCAAATAAACTTGTTGGACCATAACCTGGTGTAGTGTGATTTTTAACTTTGTCCACCCCAGTCCAACACCGGCAACGTCACATCATGAACAGATCCTCACCTTTATCATCTAGCAATGGAATTCAGAGCAACAGAGTCTGACACTGAGGAGGGACATCAGGAAGTGCTTTTGGACACAAGAGCTTGGGAAAATCGGCAATTTATTCCACCCTCTCCCCACAACCTCCCAAAGGTTGTGGACGCTGGGGGCCAGTAGAAATTTTCAGGATTTATGTTGAGTAAGATTTCAGTTCCAAAGGTGGTAAAGATACAGGTCAGCCATAATCCAGTTGACTGGTAGGACGGGTGCAGCAGGCTGAATGTACTGTCACGTAACCCTCGCTGGTTTCCCATCCCCCTTCAGGGGTATTGAGACAAATAGTGCACCCGTATTATTGGATTGGTTGAAACTGCTGATCTAGCAAAAGGAAAGTGGTCTCCCAGTGTCTGTGGCTTTGTACTGCATTGCTGCGAACGGCCCCTTGCATGTATTAAAAAAAACTGGCCTGTGTCCCCACAAAAAAATGAAAACAAGAATTTTTGGTACACTCACAGGATGTGGGCATCTCTATCCATCCCAGAGAGCAATTATGAGTCAGCAACATTGCTGTGGGTCTGGAGTCCCATGTAGGCCAGACCAGGTAAGGATGACAGATTCCCTCCCTGAAGGAAATTAATGAATCAATTCCTGACATAAACAACGGATTCATGGTCATTATTAGACTCTTAATTCCAGATTCTTTTATTGAATTCAAATTTGAATCCAGGTCCCCAGAACATTTGCTGAATTTCTGGATTAATAGTCGAGTGATGATACCATTCGGCCATTGCCTCCCCCCCTTATTTCCTACGGCCTGCACTAGTTTCATGGAGTGGAGGTGCCTGTGTTGGGCTGGGGTGTTCAGACCTCAGAGATAGGAGACTTCACATTTGCAATCACGACTCCTCCCATGTCACTATCCAATGAATCCAACAATCAGTTGGATTCCTTACTGTGTCGGTCATTGTACCAAAATCAAAGTTGTCTCCAGCCAGTGGCTGCCTTAACAACCTTTTTTAAATAAAATGGCTTCACCATTAAAATCAGGTGAGACATAAGGTTGAAGTTCTCTTTTGTTTAACTACTCATCCTCCTCTGTGTGCTAGAAGCAAGCGTATCTCCTGTTTAGCAGAGCATCAATCAAAGACTGTCAATCCTCATGGTTTAAAAACCTTCAGCTTTTGACAGCAGCCTTTCATTGATTTTGTTGTAAATTCCTGAACAAATCTGGTATGTGCTGCTTCTTTCTATTGTACTTTTAAGAATCAAAGATCACATGAGGCCATTCAGTCTATTGTGTCTGTGTCAGCTCATTGAAGGAGCTATCCAGTTAGTTCTAGCTGACCTTGCTCTAACACCTTTAGCCCAGCAAATTTTTCCCCTTCCAAAGTATTTATCTAATGTCCTCCTGAAAGTTACCATTGAATCTGCTCATACTGCCCTTTCAGTGTATTCAGTGTCATAACTTATTTGGTTTTATATAAAAAAAATTCCTTTTCCCTTCCTGTCTTTTGACAATTGCCTGAAATGTCTCTCTTTTGATTCTCCACCCTCACTGTGAGGCAAAACAACCTTATCCCAGAAAAACCTGTCAAAATATTCAACACCTCTAATAAGGCCCCTCAGAACTGCCTTAAACACACTGCAAAACTACGGCATAGCTAAGTAGCAGGAAGTTGCACACCAGATTTTCTGTTTTTGGCAGGAGGGGGTGGGGGACACTTTGGAACTTTTCCTCTCATTGAAAGGCAGATACCAACAAGTTGCCACACCTGACTGTCCATTCTGAGCTTCTACAATACAGCAAAACCCCATTCACTTGAATGGCTGATTTATGCACAAACACAACAGCAAAACATCACAATCTTTTGTCAAGCATTATCCAGTGGAAATCTGTAAGAATTAAAAGCAGGAAAAGGCTATTTGGCCCATCAAGCCTACTTCCCCAGTTGATAAGGTCATGGCTGGCTTGATTATGGTCTCAAATTTCAATTTCCTGCCTATCCCAGAAAACCTTGAACGCCCTTGTTAGACAAGAATCTACCCCTACATTAAAAATATTCGATGAACCCACCTGCACTTCTCTCTGACAAAGAAAATTCTAAAGACCTAGGACCCTCTGGAGAGAAAAATATATTTCTCCTCATTTGAGTTTTAAATGAGAGACCCCTTATGTTTAAACGGTAGCCCTAAGATCAAAACTGGTTCGTAAGGAGAAACACCCCCAGTTCAGCATCCATGCTGTTGAGTCTCTTCAGGAACTTTCAGTAAGATTGCCACTCACTTGTTCAAGCTCCTCCCAACTTGTCCGACCCTCCTAAGGTTGCCAATGCTTCAGAGGGCATTATGCGCAGAAAGAAAGAGATTTACAAATTCTTAATCAATACAGGATAATATTGCACAGTGTAGGTCGTAGTTTCTATCTGGGTATGTCTCAATGCAGTGTGACATTGTGCCAAATGGGAAATGGGAATTGATATATAGAGTCTATGAGGCTGAAAGTACATTCTAAGTCAACAGATTTGTCATGAGCTCACTTTCTAGTGCTATTTCCGCACGTGTAAGGAATCACAAATTATATGGCAAAATCATTCCAGGTTCACAGGAGATGGATGGATGCATTAAGCTCCTTAAGAGCTGTTTCTGAATGGAGGTGGGGACAGTTAGTTCAGACTTTTACCAGTCAGCTCTGGGACTCCCCATGCCTTCCCAGGTAGACAGAGTCATGAAAAGCATCCCACGTATGCTTAAAGACATGGCAACAAAAATACAAGATGCAAAAGTGCCACATTTCTCTCGCGACTCGTTACTGCCTTTAGCTGTGATGACCTTATGAAAATTTCGTTAAGCAGAAAGTTTCCAAGGATTCTGTTTGGCTCTCTGTACACAATTCTGAGAATGGATCCTTTATTCCATCAAACTACTTTTGTTTGGTTAAGTTCAATCTCAAATTCCATGGTTAAAAGATTGCCTGCAAATGTCAATCATTCTGCAATCTGTTAAAGTTGCAAAAATATTCATGCAAATACACAGGCATCTGAACAACTCTCCTTAAATAGCGCTGTTGCTCCAAATGATGCTTCAGTGATTATCAGATGTGAAGACGGATTCCTGGGATGGCAGGAGAGACTGGATTGGTTAAGACTGTGTTCACAAGAGTTTAGAAAAATGAGGGGAAAATCTCAGAGAAACCTACACAATTCTAACAGGTCTAGACAGGGTAAACGCAGGAAAGATGTTCCTGATGACCAAAGAGTCCAAACCTAGGGGTCATAATCTGAGAATAAGGGTATGCCAATTAGGACTGAGAATGAGGGGAAATTCCTCCACATGGGAATTCTCTGTCACCAAAAGCAACTGAGACTTAAACATTGACAGTTTTTGAGGAGGAGTTAGATATTGTACTTAGAGCTAAAGGGATCAAAGGTTTTGGGGTGAAATATGGACGAGGGGATGGAATTGAATGATCAGCCATGATCATATTGAATAGCTGAGCGGGCTTGAAAGGACCAAGTCGCACAGCCCTGTTGCTATTTTCTAAGGTGACACTGAATGACTGCCATTATTCAAAGGGTTTTGGTGGGGACGCTGTGACTCTAGCCTACTGGCTCCAGAGACAGTGAGCAGCTGTTTTAGATTACTTACAGTGTGGAAACAGGCCCTTCGGCCCAGCAAGTCCACACCGACCTGCCGAAGCGCAACCCGCCCAGACCCCTCCATTTACCCCTTACCTAACACTACGGGCAACTTAGCATGGCCAATTCACCTGACCCGCACAGCTTTGGACTGTGGGAGGAAACCGGAGCACCCGGAGGAAACCCACACAGACACGGGGAGAACGTGCAAACTCCACACAGTCAGTCGCCTGAGCTGTGATACCTCACCTCTACAAAGTGCTACTCAGGCACAAGTGGCCATGAAAGATTCCAGGGGTGGAAATCCT
The DNA here is from genome assembly GCF_020745735.1 of Hemiscyllium ocellatum. NCBI lineage: Eukaryota > Metazoa > Chordata > Chondrichthyes > Orectolobiformes > Hemiscylliidae > Hemiscyllium > Hemiscyllium ocellatum. Next base: position 16,888,483 of record NC_083417.1, on the reverse strand, counting down.
ACCCAGTGATAGTTGCTCTGGCCAGTCTGAGGCCGACAACTCTTCTGAATAGCAGTGCCACCTGGAAGATGGTGGCTGCTGCTGGAACCACACTTACTGAAGGTGGCACAGGTCACGGGCAATGGGGGAGGGTGAGGGACAGGGGAAGGTTATGGGGGAATGGATGTAGGGATGTCAGAAAGGGCAGAGAGATGACTCTCAATGAAACATCCATTGTTTTTCAAGTGCTGCGTCTCTTGAAGAGGCCCTCACTGCCTCTGAATGAAGGGCCTCCCCTTCACCCCCACCCTAAGTTGGCCACATGACTTTACCTAATGTGCACCCCACACGTCAATGGCTCCCAGTGGATGTGAGTGAAAGTCTGAATACTGGTTATTATCCGACCACTTAAGGGTCTCAGTTGGCAAATGGATGGGAAGGGTGACCACAGGTCTTTCTAACGGGGCCTGGGATGGGAGTTTACATCAAAGTCCAATAACCATTGTGGCCCTTGGGAGTGGAGGTAAATCCTGCTGTGTCTGGGTTGGGGATGGGGCAGAGGGCACTGCGACTTGGTTGGGGATAAGTGAGTGAAGGCATGAAGATGCTGTTCTTTGGTTGGCTCAGGCCAGTGGGCACTGTGCCCAGGCGTAGAATTGGCACCATGAACCCTTGCTTCCAGGCTGTGAATTCATTCAGTTGTAATGGGAAGGCAGCGGGTTTCGGATCAGCTACCAGCCTGACTCTTTTTGTGCTCTTCCTGCCTTGGGAGAAGTTATAAAATTGCACCTAATGTTGCTGCTAAAGTACAGCGAAGTCTGTCATGTCAAATTCCAACATTTGGTAAGTGCAGGAGTGAAATTTCTTCAAAGACTGGATGGAAGATCCTCCTGGCCACCAGTTAAACTCATTAATTAATGTATTTGAAGTAATCAGGTTAACAAATGAGTTCCAGTGACAAGTGGAGGAATTTAGCATGGATGGGTTAATTATAAACAGTGCTGAGAGCAATTTCCCTCAGCTTGAGAACATGTTCTCCCTCAAGAAACGCATTTCACACCAAGCGGATAATTTGTTCTTTTCCAAACTGACAGGTGGTATAATGGACCACCGGAAGAACACTGAGTGTAACCATCAAATTCAGGCTGTTTCCCCCTCACAATAGGCACTTTGAGGAAGACTACACTCTGAAACCAGCTCAATGTCCCAGCATGTTTCCCCCATCAGATCTAATGGATGGGGATCAAGGTGTCAATAAACAGGTATCACCCAACCTGATCCTTGGGAAATGCCTGATCGTGGTCAGCAGTCCAACCCATTAATTATTTAGCAGTTTAAAGGGTTTACCCAGACTCTCTTGTCACGCAGCCTCACCTGACAGAGTCCCTGTGCTCCACCTCATTCTGTGAGCCTGGTCGGCCAATGTCCAAGTGCTGCTCAAGTACCTGCTGCCGAAACTCGGACACTTGGTACTGCCGGTCCTCCTTCTCTTGCCGCAGTTGCCGCTGTTTGGCCATCCATTTCTCTTCCTCATTGTTCCTCTGCAGCAGCATGGCTGAGCTGCTTCCGGGTGGGGCGAAACTGTTATGGTTGGAGATCAGAGTGGGGACAGAATGGTGCGAGATGGAAGACTGGTGCAGGTTTGGATGGACTGCTTTGGGGCACGTCAGTGCAAAATCCTTGGGCTTATCTGGAAAAGAAAGCAAACCTCTAAGACTGTGGCAATCTAATGTTACACAACATCATTACAAATGAAAAAAAAATCTTTCACTGGATTAGGATGCTCCCCATCCATAACTACACTTGAGAAGGTGATGACAAGGCAGTTTTGTGAATCGTGCAACTCAGGGAGCAGAGGGATAGAGAACTATCATTTATTTCTGGTGAGTTGTTGTATTCTGGAATGTACTGCCTGTAAAGGTGGTGGAAGCATATATTACTCTGCATGGGTCCATCATGATGAAGCGAATTGTCTTATCGCAGTCATGGAAGGCAGATAGGGATTTTTATTTTTGCTACTCAGGGTAAATGCTGTGTAAATTGCCAGTGTTAATGTTGTATTAACTGTGGTTTGTTAAGGGGAAGGATAAATAGGTGGAAGGTATTGATTAAATATCTTGAGTACATGCAAAAAGGGCTACAGTTGGTTGGTAACAGGCGCAGCTAATACATAGCTGCATTCTGTAAATAAACCTACTGCCAAGGAAAGGATCAGTGTCATTTTTCATTACCTGGCTTGGATCTGTTTAACACCAAGCGCTGCAGATCTAAGCTTTTTCAAGGCTGCCTATTAAGGTTATAGAACACTGGTAATCAGATTTAGCTGTTGGCAAAAAAAAAGCGACTCAAAAATTTAACAGACTAGCTTATTTTTTAAAAATGCAGTTACACCTTTCCATGTTCTCCCTGTACAGGGCATATTGAACACTGATGCTCAATTACTGTAGGGTCAACATTAATATGTAACCATTTGGCACACTGGCAGATTGTATGAAATGTTCAATGAATAAAATTTGCCTGCATGAATGGTCCACGTTTGCTTCCAGTTTACTAAATCACAGCATAATAATTTGCTCGCTGCACACACAGATCATACAAATTTTGCCAAAGCAATCAATAAAAAATAAAGTCTTTGTGCTGAGACAAGGGCCCTGCTAAGATAACAATGTGTGTTTGTGCAGGCTATTCTGGTGACCTTTGCAAAATGTCAGATCTTGTTGTTGCATTGGGGAGCGAGTAAGCAGCCAAGCACAGAGGTCCCGATACATCTGTAGCTACAGCCATAGCTAATTGCATTACACAGACAGAAGGTTAGATGCTGATCTGAAAGCTAATTGAAGTTGAGACATTTCAAACACTTGGAGATATCTTTGGCTCCCCTTTTTGGTTCAATAGTTTGACTGTCTTTACTCATCTATGTCCAAACACCTGCCAATCAAGGGAAAGACAGACTTGCAGCTTTCATGACCTCAGGCTGTTCAAAAGTGCCAAATGAACACTTTAAGTGCAGTCACTGTTACAAAGTTGGGGAAAGTGACAGTAATTTGCACACAGCACGCTTCCTAAAGTAGCAATGGGATAACGACCAGATAAATCCGTGACCTCAGTTGAGGAGAAGTTGGGACAGGGAACCAGGAGAAAGGCCCTTTAGCAGTTTTAGCACCACTCTTTAGCAGATGAACTCACTTTAAAATAATTACTTTCTTGCCAATGAATCCATGAAAAGTGAATATGGAGATCTTTCTTTATATGAATGCTTAGGGCACACATTTTGAAGAGCAAAGTGACTTTATTGAAGTTGTAGAGGATCCTGAATGGTCCTTTCAAGCTGAATGGGCTAAGGATGTTTCCTTTTGTGGGGGAGTCCTGGACTGTTTAAAGATTAACGGGATCCTGTTTGACCAGAAATTATCCTCCTCTCAGAAATTTACACAACTTTGAACCTCTGCCTCAGAAGCTGATGGAAGTGGGTCACTGATTTGTGATTCAGAGAGAGGGGGATGGATTTCTGTTTGGCAGAGGAGTGAAGGCTTATTGGTGGTGGACAGGACTTGTAATTCAAAACGCAAACACATCAGCCATAACCTTACTGAATAGTACAGCGAGCTCAAGAATGGACTACTTTCTACTGTGCTCATGTTTGCCAGTTGTTAATGAATCTTTCACAAATACTTCCGCATTGCCATCCTCCGGAAAGCCATTTCAGTAAATTCAGAACGGAGTATTATCTCTGTTGTACCAGAGTGGTCTCAGCAGATTGGCGTACAGAGGTTCCTCTCTTGTAGTGAAGGAACAAGGGTTCAGTGCTGTAGATTTTAAATAAAGGATACAGGCCAGTTCCTACAGCTGTAATCTGGCCAGTTAAAGTCAGTGTTAAGGAATCGGACTCCACTTTATTGCCGGAATATGTTATTCCTTTTTAACTGTGTCACATCAATTACCTGGTCGGTTTGGTGTTAGTCTCTCTGCAGTCTTCACTCTATCGTCTATCTGTTGGCCTCGCAGACTGTGCAGCTCCGGCATGTGTAAGTAATGGTTTTCCATTGCTTTTGCTGCATTCATTTCCTTTTCCCTGTTCCTTTCCCGATCTCTTTCCATCTCCCGCTCACGCTCCCTCTCTCGCTCCTTCTCTTTCTCTCTTTCCAGCTCCTTCTCCCTCTCTTGCTCGCGTTCCCTCTCCTTCTCACGCTCTGCTTCCCGCTCCCGCTCCTTTTCCCGCTCTCGCTCCCGTTCTCTTTCTCGACGGATCTCTTCGTCCATTTGGAGCCTGTGAGTGAGGGCATGGATAAATAGAATCATGATTAATTATAGAAATTGGTGGAATGCCATGAGGGTACGTGCCAAGCAGCTTCCTCTGTTTTCTGCTTTGAGGTGGAGCATTAAGGGGAGCTGGACATCATTGTGAGGGGCCGTGAGAGGAATTCCTTTCTCCCAGTGAGGGGCACTGCCTGAAAGGTGGCGGGTGGAAGCAGACTGAAGGCTAACACTCAAAGTGACACGGAGACACATCAAATTGGTAAGTTTTGCAGGGCTGAGGTGAAAGAGCAGGATGGGTGTTGATGGTTTGGACTAACTAGACAGCTCTGTCAAAGATGATGGCCTGACTAGCCTCCCTTCAATGTTGTCAATTCTATGGAACAGGTCCAACTCCCTAAACCATGTTAATCTCAGCCATACAGAGGCCTTTTAGTACCAGAGCTTGCAAAACTAGCCTGGGTCTATTTTCCTCACTGAGACATTGCAAATTGGCAGTGTCCATAACCAAATGATGGCACCCAGAAGAGGATTGCAAAGCAGTGGTCCCCCGAATTGGGTTTTGGTGATACATTGCAGAATCTCCAAGTGGCTGCAGAGTCACCCGGCCTCACCGCTCAGAGGGGACCAGCCGTGGCAGTTTCCTCAATGATCTAATTGTTTTTGTTAAAGTGCAGTTACTACCGAGGCTATTTCTCTGATGCTAGCATCCAAATAACCAGACTCAGGGAATTCCATTTCCCAACTTGTTAAAGTGGGATTTAAACTCATACCCTTGTGGAACCATGGGTACAGTCCATCACTTGGCACTGTGGCAAAAAGCACCAGCTTTGCCGTCATTAGCCATGAGCAGCCAGTGAACATCAAAGGAACAAGGTGTCACAATATCAACAGCTGCCATGGCATTTTATTGCACTTAAAAAGCAACGTAGAGTGCACTGTCAACAAACTGCACTCAACAAGTTTCCAAGAATATATTTGGGTTATTGGCACTGTAGTGATTCTTTTAATTGGCCAGTAAAAAACAAAAAAAATTAACATTTATATAATGCTTTTCACGGACATCTCGAAGCACTGTATAGCTAATAAAGCGCTTTTGGAAGTGTCGTCACTGTTGTGATGTAGGACATTAAGGGGAGGCAATAGTGATAGTAATCCATACTATTAATCTAGAGGCCCAGGGGACCTGCATTCAAATCCTGCCATGGTGAAATTTTAATTCAACAAAAAATCCGGAATTAAGAGTCTAATGATGTCAATGAAAACTACAGTCAATTGTCAGAAAAAAATACTTGGTCCACTAATGCCTTTTGGGGAAGGAAACTACTGCCCTTACATGGTTTTTGTGGTAGGAAACTAGTTTCTGCATATTTTTTTCTTTCATCGTTGGCTCGGCCAGTATTCATTGCATATCTTGAAGTGGAGGGTGTGTGGGTCTGGACAAACCAACAATGTCCAGACGAAAGAATAAAAAAAAAAGTGCAGCAGTCAATTTGCTACCACGAATATCAATGTAATAATGACCAGATAACCTGTTTTTGGATATTGATCTAGGGGTATATGGTCACCATGGATAACGCTACTGCTCTTCCTCAAAATGAGATAGAATCATAAAATCCCTAAAGTGTGGAAACAGGACATTTGGCACACCAAGTCCACACCAACCCTCCAAAGAGTAACCCACCCAGACCCATTCCCCTACCCTATTACCCTACATTTACTCCTGAGTAACGCACCTAACCTGCACATCCCTGAACACTGGACAATTTAGCACGGCCAATTCACCTGACTTGCACATCTTTGGATTGTGGGAGGAAACCGGAGCACCCTGAGGAAACCCATGCAGACACAGGGAGAATGTGCAATCTCCACACAGACAGTCGCCCGAGGCTGGAATCGAATCCGGGTCCCTGCCGCTGTGAGGCAGCAGTGCTGATCACTGAGCCACCATGCTGCCCACAAATCTTTCACTTGGGCAGGCAAATCTAGCCTCAGGCTAAAGTCTCATCCAAGAGGCAACACCTTTGACAGTGCAGCACTTTCTCAGTACTGCAGTGGAGTGTCGACCTGTGCTTGAGCCCTGAGAGTGGGAATTGAACCCAGAATCTTGCAAGTCAACTTGTTACCAACTGAGCCAGGACCGGCACAGCAAGAAATCCACAGTGTTAAAAGTCAAATTCCACCATAGCGGATTGAGCCCTTGAATTCACATATGCATATGAGAGCATGGAATAAAAACTGAGGAGGAACAGTCACACTGGCATTTTAACAAATGAATGGAAATGTGCACCCTATTGACAAACAGCTGAGCGAGAAACAAAAGCAAAAATACCATGGATACTCAAACTTTATGAAATATTAACTGGAAAAACTCAATACAGCAGGCAGTCTCTACAATTTCTCAGTCTCTGCCTGATCTAGTGAGCATTTCCAGCTTTCTGTGTTTCCATATTGGCGTTAGGAATGGCATTTGACATTTCGATTGTGGGATACCCCTGCCTGAAACATGAACATCATCCTCGAAAAATGCTTGATGACTTGCTGGGGGAATGGCTTCAACACTTTGTCCTTTTAGTTCAAATTCCAGCATTTTCTGCCTTTCATTATCTTTCCCAGAAAGAAAGTCAGCTGTTTAACCCTGAACCTTTTTCATATATTTCTCATGCTGGTTTAAGCCTGCACGTGGCGTATTGAGGGTAGCTGGACGTTTACCTCTCTGACAGACGCTCTGACTGTAGGGCAGTCAGTGAAGAATGAGACAGCTCTGCTGGGAACCTCATTCCAGGCAGGTGCAGGTGCATGGCAGAAGGGTGAAGGGGAGGTAGGGAGGCAGGGCTTGCAATCGGGTAGAAAGGTGACCTCAAGGCTGAAAGACAGTATGAATCATCCACTCTGCAAACATAAAGAAGAAACAGCACAATCAGTCAAATTCCTTCTTGACAATTTGTTACTCAAACTCACCATTACAATACACTATTGTATCTCATCTCACTGCTATCAGCCTCGAGTCACCCAGGGCCGAGCTCAGGAATTCCCTCTCTTCACCCATGCCACTCTTTTATCCTTTAAGACACATCTTTAAAGCTACCTCTTTGACCCCATCCTTTCTTGATATGGAATCACATTCAGTGTAATAATCACTACTGTGAAGACATGTTTCACTACACTGAAGAAATTTATCTGTTGTTGCTGCTGTCGGACTTAAGTTGAGGCCTATTAAGTAGGCTGTGTACTTCTTCACCTCAGTGATGGTGATGTTACTTTTGGTAAGCTCAAGTCATCCATCCTGTGGTGGTACTTGTTAGGTTAAGAACGTTTCACCATGGGGGAGATGGTGTAATAGTCTGTGTGGAGGACTCACTGGTTCTCTCTCTTCAGTCCACAGTGGAAGGAATGAGAGTTGAATCAAATCATTTCCATTCTGGACTGTCTGTGCAACATCACTCAGGAACTTGGAAGGGCTTTTCTGGAAGAATGGGCTGAGACGTTGCCTCCCACCCTCCTTTTTCACTTTTATTGGGATCCCTTTAACACTGCTGAAGCACCACATCCATACTCACACGCAGACAGACACACACTCTCTCTCTCTCTCTCTCTACGGATCCCTCTCTTGGTACACATAGACTGGGGAGGGGAGGGGAGTTGACAGGGAATGTGGAGTACTATTCACCCATAAATGTAGACTAAAAAAGACCATCGATCAGAGAACGCCAACACGTGGTTTTCAACTTCCTGGCAATGTGGAGGTTAAGTGTTGCAACAACAGCTCCATTTAAGAAGCACCTTTGCTAAGTATAGGATTGACAACTGTCAAGAAGAAAGGCTTCAAATGGTGCTTTGCTCTTTGAGGTCTGCACTGAAGGAATGCTTATAGAAAGTCTGGACTCGACGAGAGGAAATCTGATCAGCTGCCCATTTTAAAACAAGCTCTCTCAGTATATCAATAAGTTACAGTAGCAGCTAGGTTACAGAACTTTGCCAGCAATATCTTGAGAGATAGTTCAGCCCAAGGACACAGATGGTCTTGTTTATGGTTAGCTCAAAGTTTAACTTTGACAAAGTGGAGAATGTGTTTCACACTTGCATGATGCTCCTTTCTTGAAGGTAAGACCCTTACCAGCAGTCTAATAACTCATCCTTCAATTGTGGGCACAATGAGTGTTGGGAAGCTAGTAGACTATGGGGATCCTCAAAGAGCCGAATGCTCTTTCACATATTGGGGCTGTATAGGCTTTTGCAAATAATCCTGGTGAAGTGCGAGTGTCAATTCACAGAGATAGATGGTGTGGGTGCCCACTGGGGCTGTTTCCTACTCCAAGTGATGCTTCTGTCAAGCTTGACTGAACCCAAATGTGTTCTGCTTGCCCTCAACTTTCCCACTGCCACTACCCCTCTCCTGCAGCCAGGTTAAAATGCCAGGCTCACATCTCAGTGAGCAGAACCTCATCAATTCTCAATGTCTGTTGCCAATGGCCACTGGGCCTATTTTTACTGTAATGCAAGGGCAAAAATGAAACAACCTCACTTCACAACTTTTTCATTAAAAAAACACAAGATGCAAGGTCTTCAGATTCCACTTAGACCCCTACTTTCAAAACTTAACTTGGGCATTTCTGTCAAAGAGGAGGGTGGCCTCAACATCAGGTTTCTTCTGTCATTTTGCTGGGGAAAGCAAATCATATTTGTGTTGCCATTGAGTCTTTTGTACGTATATCACTGGTCTCCCGGTCTCTTGCCTCTTCAGTTCCTGTCAACCACTGAATCCGAATTGTCTCAAACCAGCCAATATGGATCCCCATTGAGAAAAAGAAATACAAGGAAGTTGGAAGCCGAGTGTTGGCGTTCTTTGATTGACGGTCTTTTTCATTCCACATTTATGGGTGAACAGTACTCCACATTCCCCCCACAGCTCAGTGGTTATCTAGAATGCTCAGGTGATTATCTTGGACAAAAGTGAGTACTGCAGATGCTGGAGATCAGAGTCAAGATTAAAAATCACACAACACCAGGTTATAACCCAACAGGTTTAATTGGAAGCACACTAGCTTTTGGAGCGACGCTCCTTCATCAGGTGGGTGTGACACCTACCTGATCAAGGAATGGCGCTCCGTTAGCTAGTGTGCTTCCAATTAAACCTGTTGGACCATAAAAAAAGGCAAATTACTGCAGATGCTGGAATCTGAAACCAAAAGAGAAAATGCTGGAAAATCTCAGCAGGTCCGGCAGCATCTGTAAGGAGAGAAAAGAGCTGACGTTTCGAGTCTAACTGACCTAGCTTTGACAAAGGGTCAGTTAGACTCGAAACGTCAGCTCTTTTCTCTCCTTACAGATGCTGCCAGACCTGCTGAGATTTTCCAGCATTTTCGTTGTTGGACTATAAGCTGGTGTTGTGTGATTTTTAACTCTGTACACCCCAGTCCAACACCGGCATCTCCAAATCATGACTAGAGTCAAGATTAGAATGGTGCTGGAAAAGCAAAGCAGGTCAGACAGCATCCGAGGAGCAGGAAAATCGATGTTTGGAGCAAAAGCCCTTCATCATGCTTGTATTGAAGTCTACTGTCAGCAGTATTGTATAGAGGTATTACAGCTCTGTGTGATGCTCCCATCAGTGACCCTTCACTCAGATGGGGATGGGGTCTGCCCTCAGCCAGGAGCCACACATGAAGCACATTCCAGGAGCAGTCACTGGATACCAAGGGGAATGATGGTTGGTCCATTCTCTTCTTCATTACTCCAACAGCAACTTAGCAGATTGTCTGGCTGGTCAAGGTTATAGAGCTAACAGAGTGAAGGTGGAAACAATGTGAGGTGGGCGGTTTATAAATGGAGGTGTTTGTGAATGGGGCATTAGGAGGGGGGGTGAGCGAGCGCTGGGGCAATAGCAGACCCGGTCTTGCTGTGCGTTTGGATACAGGAAGCAGAGGTTTTGATGAGGTAAACACTGTGGTGGGTGGGAAACAAGAGGAGGGTAAGGATGGCATTGAAATGTTCTCTCTGGAATGACAAAAGTGTAGACAAGCATTTCAATGGCAAATGGACAGGTTTACAGGAATTCTGTCAGATGATGGTAACTCTGCTGGGTCAGGACGATTCCTGGTCCAGCCTCAGACAGTAGCCATGGAGTAGGACGCTAATCGATGCCTTCAGACTTCACAATTCTCAAGTGCAGGAAATGGTAAGCCCAGGAGCAGGACAGTCCTGCTGCTGCCTTCATTCAACACAAACTAGGGAATGGCTGAGCCTTCCTGTGGCATGTCACTGACTCCATTAGCTGCATGACAACCAAAGAGGCTCTGTTTTACCTACCCGTGCATCCCCACATGCAATCATGCACACACTTGCGTTATTTGCAGGCAGTCTCTCACACACATACTCGCACAATCATGAAATCTCTCACACAGACTCAAGTACTCCAGTCAATCATGCACGCACTAGCATTAGACGCGACACACACACACACACACACACACACACACACACACACACACACACACACACACACACACGGAATAGGCCTCAAACTGCACCAACAAAATGAACAGGTCTCCCTTACCGAAAAGCCGGGTGAGGGAATGGGTGATGTGTGAGATAGCTCGAGTGGTAGTAGGCAGTCGCAGCTGCCTCAAGGCCCATTGGCGGCAGCGAAGGCATGCGGAGCTCCTCGCCGGTGTGATACGGCCTGAAGCTGCGGAGATATTCTTCTTGCACACCCCCTGGTGTGACCACATGAGGAATGGGTCGCTGCAGACTGTGGGGAGTCAAATCAGAACGAGTTTCATTATCATGCATTAGCAAATGCCCTCCAGAAACAAACACTACCCTTTACCACAACTTTTCTGGAAAATCTGTACCCAAAGTTTAACTCCAGGAGAAGTTTTTTTTAACATTAGAATTTAAGTTATTATCTCTTCAGATAACAATCTGATTAAAGAAGTGGGCTTGGCAGAAATGCTTTTAAAGGCCTGAAGTGTAATCAATTTTCAAATATTTACTTTCAGCACCTTTAAATGCACAATGGAATAAGGTGAATTGGATTTCTGACCTGAAGGCTGACTGGGTGGCTCAGTTGTTAGCACTGTTGCCTCACAGCTCCAGGAACCAGCACTGGCAAAGGACTGACAAGAGCAGCAGCTTGGAAAGATATCTTATGGTACTGGGTGCAAGTCATGGGGATGGTGTAGTGCAACAGTAGGCAATAAAGGCGGACGCAGGAAGACAAGCAACTTGCCTTAATGTCTCAGCATAGAGAAGTCCCATCCCCAGCTGCTTGGGAAATCAACCTCTACAAATGGTCTTTCCTCAAACTGACAGAGAACACACAATGATCAACACGGCAATAATCTGGCTGTGCCAGGAGTACGCCGCTGTGTTTGTGATTGAAGAGACAAGGGGCATGCATTGTTCAGAGGTGAAGGGATTCAGGAGCTGGGTCCATTCCAGGATGTGAAGCTGCAACCCTCCGGGCATACAGTTAAAACTATTCTGGTGAATTTGGGCATTTAATTAGTGAGGGAAAAGGAGTGGCAGTCACACACTGACGGGGGCAGGGGGTCGATGGGGAAGATGAGGTACAGCTCTGGCCTGACTCAGCAACTGTTTCTCTGGCATCTGTCCAGAAGTGAACAAAATGTTAAGGACATTAATCTCAAAATGAGCCTGGATGAATATGGGGCTGGATCGCAGAATAGGCTCATTTAATGGCTGAGCAACAGGTTTCTGCCAAAACTACAATTCTGAAACAAAGCAGCACATGGCACCACCTGACTGCAGCTGTTCGGATTTACACAGCTCCTTGTGGCTGACTGCCTGCCACCCCCAACCCACCTTGAGAAATCTCAGGACATTTTATTACAATAAATGTGTCCAATTTACAAGTCGGGTGATTTCACGTTCCTGCTGTTTAAATGCTGGCAGGCCAGTATTCAAGTTGGCGATTCCATTCCTTTTAGCCAGCTGGGTCCCATGGCAACCTGGTTTGGGCCCAGATAATCAAGGCCCCGATTTGCAACCGTCACAATGGAATAAGAACGGCCACACAAATGACGTTGCACATTTCCTCATGGTTTTAGTGCACAGTCGAGTGTCAGTTTAACCTTTTGACCTACTGTTCACCAAACACTCCCCCACACACACACCCCCCCCACCCCATTTCTACCCATGGCCTGGTACCCATTTCTTCCCATGGTATTATAGCTATACTATTAATTCAGAGACCCAGGTAATGTTCTGGGATCTAGGTTCAAATCCTGCCACAGCAGATGGTGCCATTCAAAACAAAAATGTGAAATTAAGAGTTTAATCAAGACCATTGTCAATTATCATTTGGTGTCCCTTAAAGAAGGAAACTGCCATCCTTCCCTGGTATGGTCTACACGTAACTCCAGACCCACAGCAATGTGGTTGGCTCTTATTTGGACAATTGTGTTTTGATTTCTTCATTCACGACATGAGGGTGTCGTAGGCCAGACAGCATTTATTGACCATCCCTAGCTGACCAGGATTTGGTTAAGTGTCAAGCACTTTGCTGTGGGTCTGGAGTCACATGTAGGCCAGACCAGGTAAGGAAGCCAGTTTCCTTCCCTGAAGGATATTAGTGAACCAGATGGGTTTTTTTGACAATGGATTTATGGTCATCATTACACTCTTACTTCCAGATATTTACTGTGCTCAAATTTCACCATCTGACACGGCAGGACTCAAAAGCAGGTTCCCAGAACATTATCAGGGTCTCTGGATTAATAGTCCAATGGCATTGGGCCATTGCTTCCCTGTCATTAGGGATGGGCAATAAAAGCTGGCCTGGCCAGTGATGCCAACATCCTGAGAATTCATTTGTTAAAATTACAAAAAGGTTCCGGTCGCTGCTGCGTTAACTTACTTGAGAGGAGGGAATCGGGAATCCTGAACCACCGTGCTGTGAGTGAGGCCAAACGCATAAGGGGTGCCCAGCAGATGAGACGTGATTGATGGAGCTCCCTTCTCTGACTGGTGCTGTGACTCTGTGTGCATTCGCTCTCTGCTGGCGCCCCTGGACACTGGTTCTGGCTGGAAAGAAGCAAGAAGGAAAAATTAAAAGAGCGTTGCCCGCACCTGATTTATGACTCAGTCAGATGTGCAATGTGAGCCTTCAAAAGGCCCCTGCAACATACCCTTTGCAGATCTGCCAGAATCTGCTTGAAACTGTTTCTCTTCATCACAGTCAAATTCACAAATGAAACGCTCCACTTGTAACAAAACTGTGTGGATTCTTCATTCAGATGAACCTTTCAAACCCGAAGCCTTGTCTAACCGTCCAGTGAGCAGGGCAAGGTAGAGGGACGATTTGAAAATGATAAGGCTATGACCCTGGTGCCCTGCATGATGTTTCTTAGGGTGAGTGAGGGTGGAACACAGCACAGTTTTCAGTTACATTTTAATGGGAAACCTGAGCAGTGAAGAATGACCCCGGAGAGGACAACCTGAAGTATCGCAGCATTCAATGATATGGGTCAAGTGCTGGAAGATCGGTCAGTATAGATTCAATTGGCTGAAATGCCTCTTCTCCACTGTTCCTTCTGGGAGAAGTGCATCATCTGCAATGGTGGGATTTGAATCCAGATCCCAGAAGGAGGCCATACAGGAGGAGGGCAAATTTTACACTAGAATAAACCCCAAAAAAGGTAAGTTCTTTCAATTTTACCACCAACTTATGGCCCAGGAGTGATTCCTTTGGCCATCAAAAGGAAACCTTAGGCAGCCCATGCCTCTGGATTCCCTCTCCCTCTCCACTTATTGCTCATTAATCTGTCATGAGGCCTGTTCCCTCAGGCTCCGAGGGCAACACCTCCTGCCACTTGACGCCTGTGCCCAGCCACTGGGAATCTAAGAGCCCATCATGCAGGATTCAGTCAGTCTATTAGGCCGCAGGTTGTGGTGAGACAAATTTTTCTCCCCCACTGACACTGGCCCATAACTGCAGAACTCCCAACAGGAGTTCAAATTGAGCGTTACATTTCAATACTGCCTTTGGACCACCTCTGTGTCGTCCTTATATTCCCCTCCTCGCCACCTCTGCTCAAGGGGACAGTCACTCTAATGGAGACCGTCCAACACATTTCCCACCTCTCCCTGACACGCGGCCAGACTGGGAACGTCATGTTCAGCTGTGGCCCCTTATCTTCAGACAGGAAAGGAAAGAAAAATAAAGGGGTGGCTGGTGAACTTCAGGCAAACAAGTCATGAAAGAAAGAGCAAAATCTTCCTTAAGCTACCATTTCACAAAAAGAAATTAAAAAAGAAAATTTTGGTCAGCATTGCCCTGGCTCCGCAGGCCTTGCAGTGCTGAGAAGTAACTTTTGAGAAGGGGTAGTGGCTGCAATTTCATAGAAGGGAAGTCACATTTGGTGAACCATTTCCTCTCTCAAGAGATTGCCATGCTCTAGCGGAGGCGTGCACGCTGATAATTGCTGACCCCTCCTGACTGCAACGTGCTAACATGTCATATTAAATATCAGGAATGTTATTTCTGAGCTGAGGTGTGGATCCACATTGGATTGAGGCTGGAGAGGTTTCAGCCAGGGCAATTTCTCTCTCTCTCTCTCTCTCACTCAAGGAGCCCCATTTTAAAAGGCGGTGAATTTTTCATGCTGCTGGGAGAGAGGCTGCATTCCCCTCCCCCGGAACCCTGGGAGCTCGGCCAAGCGTTAAAAGTGATTCAGAAAATGTCAACAGAAGTCAAAATCAAAGTTCAGAGAGCCAGTGCAGACCCACAGCTCTTTTCAATGTCAGGCCACCCGAGGAAAAAAAACAACTCAGGCACTTTCGATTTGCAAAACACGACTCCAACAGATCAAAGAGGCATCACATGACGGCCCTTGCACTCCCTTTGAAGTAGACAGGCTTTTCTTCAGCAAAAAAAGAATCTAACTGGCCATTAAAATTCTTCCCGGTTCTCTCTCCTCTGCTCCTGAAGACGGTAAACAAAACTTGAATTCCTGTAGCCTCAGGATGTCCCAATGTGCCTCAAAGCCGATGAGCTAACTCTTGAAGTGCAGTTGCTGTTTTAGTGGAGGGAAACAGGGCAGTCAATTTGAGCACAGTAAGTTCCCACAAATGGCAAATGTGATAAGCAACCAGATGATCTGGTTCTGAAGTGTTTGAATGATTGGACTCCTTGCTAGGGTACAGTTCCATATGATTCAAGCACCCATTTCTTGCCTCCAACTGTCCATTCTGTGTGTTCAGTGTCTGTTGAAAAGCAGCCTGCCATCGACACTCCACACTCAGGAACCAGTGGATGACAGTCAGGGAGTGGAGAATGCTGGCTAGCCTCCACCTTGCTGAGGAGGAGTTAAACAGATTTTTAATTGGAAACAAGTTGAAAGGAGAGGGAGAGATGGCAGGAAAATGGGGGTGAGGAGCACATCAGCCATGATCGAATGGGGCGAATGATCTAATTCTGCTCCTATACCTTATGAACTTGTAAACCTCAAGTGTGTGGAACCCATTATGGGTTAGGAATTGGAACGACAGCTTGCATTTAAGTGGCGACTTGACAGCACAAACACCCCAACATGCTTTACAAGAGTAGGATCGAGATTTCCTTATCTGCATGGCCCAGCCAGTCCAAGATAAGCTGCTGAGAAAGTTTAAAGATCATTCACTCCTTCAGGATTCTGTAATTAATACAAGGGCTGTCTACTATAATTGAGAAGCACAACATTGTTGTGGGGGAATAGTAAATGGTGTGTTGGGGGTGGGGGGGTAGATGAATTGGATAACTCTAACAAATAAGCATATTGGTGCAATGGACTCCTTCTCTGCTGGATCAGTCTATGTTACTAACAGCACACGTTGTTCCTGATTTCCAGCAGAACCTCTGGGTTTATAGGTCATACCTCTGCAATTAATGTTCCTTCTTGTTCAGCTCCATAAGGAGGAAGAGTCCTCTAAGGCCTCTCCTTATGTTGTTGTGCACATCATGCACATGTCTCCATGGTGGGTGTGTTCTGATTTGATACTCATTGACTCTGAACAGATGGACTTACAGAAGCCTACAGAATACTGAGAGGTCTGGACAGAATGTACGCAGAGGAGATGCTTCCACAAGTAGAGGAGGCTAGGACCAGGGGGGAACAGCCTTAAGAGTGAAGGGACATCCCTTTAGAACTGAGATGAGGAATTTCGTCAGCCAAAGGGTGGGCAATCTGTGGAATTTTTTGCTGCAGAGTGCTGTGGATGCCAAGTCATTGAGTGTCTTTAAGATGGAGTTAAGATAGGTTCTTGATTGAATTGGGGAAGAGGGCGACAGGGACAAGGCAGGAGTATGGGTTGAGAAACATATAAGCTAAGATTGAATACCAGTGCAGACATGATGGGCTGAGTGGTCTGATTCTGATTATGGTCTGATGGAGAGTCCACGAACACTTTGCAAGAAGGACATCATAACTAAATCCAATTGAATATTCTTTGGCTCTTTGGTGAATCTTGGGATGCTTTACCTTGTTAAAGGTGCTATGTAGGTGTTTGTTGTCATTGTTAAACTTAATTAATGGTCACACATGAATGTTTCAGCAGGTCCCAGCAAATTATGACCCAAACCAGGAAATTGTCCTTTTTGGTCCAGGCTCTGATGAAAGGAACCCAACTACTACTTTAGTCAGGTACAATTCAGTTCTGAAGAAGATTCATCCTGGACTCAAAACATAACTTCTGTTTTTCTCCCTGGTAGACCTGCTGAGTTTCTTTGGCATTCTATGTTTGTTTCAGATTTTCAGTGGCTGCAATTTTTTGCTTTTATATGAGATTATAAACTCTTTCTGCACAAAATCAAGTCTGGAAGCTCATTAATGTCAATGGTTACACGACTCGCTGGGGAGTGGCAGCAACCCCATTGAGACATAGAAACTGTAGGAAGTCATTCAGCCCATCAAATGCGTTCTATCCATTTCATCTAATTCTGGCTAATCTGTATTCAAACTCCCCACCAGTGCTGAGGGCGAATGAACCTCCTGGTTGTGACTTCGATGATGTCCCGAGGGTTGTCTGAAATGGTCTCTGAGCTAAAATTACCAATGGTCCTTTCTCTCTCTCTCTCTTCCTGTGGTTACTGCAACTTCCTGCCACAAAAGCAACTGAGCGAGCAGTCAGCTGCACAGATTTAACAGAAACAGGAAACGTCAGTTTGAGTAGTTCCCATCATGCATAGTGAGCAGGCAGAGAGAAACAAAATCCCAGTGAGTCAAAAAATAAAGTCCATGGTCAACAAACTTAAATCAAATTAAGTTGGTTGAAGTCTGGTAATGAGACACTACTAAGAGTTGACCCTCCTCCTCACACAAAAACAGTCTGGATGCCTTCCTGAAGTGGCTAATCCCGCTGACCACATCTCCTCAGACACCTCTGGTTTAGCATAAGACCACAGGAGAGGAGTAGGCCATTAGTTTATCAACCTGCTTATCCACTGTCTGCTCAGGAGAAAAACACAACTAATTGTTATTGTTGTCAATATATAGCTGATCAATCTCGGAAAAGGTGCTTTAATTTCATACTGGCTTCACAGAATGAAAGCATTGCTTAGAATTTCATAGTACATAAGGAAACCATTCATTCCACCATATCTGAATCAGCTCCTGAAAGGGCTACCCATCTAATCCCATTCTCTAGCCCTAGCTCCATAGCCCTCGAAATTCATCGCTTTCAAATAAATATCCAATTCTCTTTCAAATGGAATCCACCTCCATCACTCTCCCAGGCAATGCATTCCAAAACCTAACAACTCATTGAGTAAAGACGTTTCTCCTCATCTCACTCCTGGTAACAACCTTGACATTGTGACCGCTAGTTACTGATATACCAACCAGTGGAAACAGCATATCCTTCTGTACAAGTGTTCATAATTTTGAACACCTCAGTGAGGTCACCTTTTAACCTTCTCTGCTCTCAGGGCATTGCTCTGCCAGTTTAACTGTCCCATTCGGTACTGCTCTCTATTAGGTGCTAGGCAGATGCAGAGTTCGGAAAGGGGGCTGCAGCATTCACAAATCACCAGGGGCAGGTCGGGATGTGGGGGGGGAGCTCCGTTAATGCCAGAACAGACTAAGCCAGGAGATTCAAAATGAGTGACTATAACGTTGGCTGTTAAAGTGACCCTTCAGGGCTGGTGATTGCTTTTTGAGAACTTCATGTGATCCTCAACAAACTAGCTGCTCCAATTTGAACTGAGCCTCCCTTCGTTTCATGACGGAGTGGTTGTGGCACGTTGTTTCTTTGCTGCCTGTTCTCTTCATGCTGTCCTGCACTAGAATCTGGGAGCATTCTATGAGAGAAATGGAGTTACCTCATACAGCATCCAGCAAGAGAGGGGACACTGCTAACACAGAAATATGTAACTAAATGATTTTCTTATTTTTCCTTTTCCTTCTGTTACTTTTAAACATTTCCTTTATCCTGTGGGAAAGTGCTTGACATCTCCCATTTGATGCAGATCCAAATCTCTCGTCAATGTCCTAGCCTTCCCAGACAAAATATGAGAGTGGACCCCTAAACCAACCTGGACTGTGGCTTTGGATAAACAGTAAGCCAGCATCTCTTGGTTTAAAGTATTTCCCACTTCACGCAGCTCAAGTCTCAAAAGGTAGCCAGTTGCCTCTTGTCCTTCCAGCCTTTGTTTCATGCACTGTTTAGCAGTTCAACTAAGTACAATCCACAAGGGCAGCATAACCACAAAGCAACTTAAAAGCATTACCACATAGTTGAAGAGATCAGTGAACAAGAACATTCTCCCAAAATACTACCCCAGTTCGTTCAAAACACAACTTGATTTGTTGCTGCATTCTAACCATGAACAGTATTTACAGTTGAACTGCCAAGCATAATATTGTTGCACCCAGGAGAAGACGAACAGACTGTTTGTGTGTGGCTGGTTTACACAGTATACACTCTGTCACTCCTTAACCATACACAAGACCTTACACAGCAGATTTTAACAGCAACGTGCAGGGAATACAAACAGGGAACCACACACGTAGGGCTAATGCAGCTGTCATATGGACTATTTTCAGCGGTTGTCAAATTTGGACTTTTATTTATTATACAAAAGTCAGAGAAGCCACTAGAATTATTCAGCGGATTGGCACCAATGCACGGCATGAGGAATCGCATTTAAGCTGGCTTGCTTTAATCGTAAGATTTGTAGGTATCAATGTGTGATATCTGGAATTCACTGCCACAAGTGCTCCCACCACTGTCGCTATGGACAAGACCAAAGCAACCCAGCAGAGCTTCAACTCATTGCCACAAGAGCTCTCAAAACTGTTGATGGAGAAGCCCACCAGGACAGTGGACTTCCATGGATAATGATGATTCACACTGATGCTATTTTACATTTTACTGGATCTTTTCCTCAGTGCTGCTGTGTTGGCGCCTACTCCATCAAGCAGGCTTTAACTCTGACTGTTGAAGTTGGCAAAACAGCCAGTGGTGTCTAGTTTCAGCTTGTTGTGTTGGACTGCCACACAATGGTTGCAACATTGGCATTCTTTTTTTTCAAGGGGACCTTTACCTGAAATGGTGGGGTAGGGGGGTGTTGGGTGGGAATGCAAGGCTGTGGAGAAAGAACTGAGAAATAGAACTAATTGGATAGTTCTTCCAGAAAGGTAAAGTTGCCAGAGGCCCAGCAGACCACAGGACTGCTCTCTTATTAGAAAGATGACCAGCAATGGTTCAACCTGATGGTCAACACATGTCAATTGAATGGGAGAGATTGAAAAGAAGAGCCCTTTATGTTAACCTCAGTCAGTGCACAGATTGAACCCATGCTATTGGCATTATTTGGAATCACAAACCAGCTGTCCAGCCAACTGAACGAACCCCCCCCACCCCCGCCTTTCAGAGAGCCAGCATGGGTGAGTTGGGCTGAAAGATGCACATAAAATGGAACAAAACTCAAGTCTCAAAAATGGCAGTCAGTCAGAGAAAAGAATCATGGACAGACCCACAACCACTCCAGGCTACCCATTCATTTCCATTCCTATTGGATCCATGCCAACCCCAATGACATTCTTTTGATATGGGCCCAGCCTTCATTCTAAATGCTAGACTGTTCCATCAATTCATTCTATTTGGGAACTGGATCCTAACGTATTTAAAACAAACTTTGCTGAATGAGGCTGTTTTAGTCCTTAGGAGCAGTGTTATTTCTTGTTTGTTGGCTGATTTTTGAGATTTCCCCTCTATTGGACCAAGCATTATAACCTAAGAATCGACATAAGACGATAATGGGATAACCTCCAGAACAGTGCTCCAGCTGCCACTGCAACTCCTCATACCACAGTCTGACCTCTGTTTCCTTGACCCCCCGAAAGCTAGACTCACATTGTATACACGCTGCACCCATCAGTTCAGTCAAAGCCAGAGTTCAATGCATTTCAGGCAGAAGGAGGTGTGAGTGAATGACCTTGACATAAACAGAGGAGGGCAGGGAGAGGGCACCAGCTGAAGATGAAGAGAGAAATGTGACCATTACAAATTCCTTCAGCAAGTGAGACAGCAGGACATATTAAATAACACGTGTCATATCCTAGGTTTTAGTAGTGGGGCAGAGATTACAAGAAGAAAGCAGTTATGACAAACTTTTAGACTTCAGTCTCAAATGAAGAAATAACTTCAATCCTGGGCAGCAGGAGAGTACAGAAAAGAGTTGAAGACCTGAGAAAGAACACAGAAGAGTTTCACAAGAATGGTTCCAGAAATAGACAGATTGGAGAAGTTGGCACTGCTTTCCTCGTAGAAGATAAAGTTGAGAGATTTGATTGAGGCACTTCAAGACTTACAAGGACTGCACAGAGTAGGTAGGGAGGAACTGTTCCCATTCATGGAAGGATCAAGAATGGAAAGGCGCAGATTCAGGGTGATTCTCAAAAGAAGCATCAGGGAGAGGAGGAGGCAAGTTTTCATGTTGTAAGTGTGCTGCCTGACAGTGGCAGGGATAGATTCAATCGAGGGGGAATTGGGTTTTACCTGAAGAGGAAGAATGCACAGGGTTATGGCGGGAAGCTGCAATGAGTGCCACTATGATGAACTATTCCTGCAGAGCCAGGGGAAACATGTTGGGCCAAATGGTCTCCTCCTGTGCTGTAACCTTTCTGTGATTGTGACAGTGAACACTGTTAGACTCGAACTGACTCGTGCTAAATGATGCAGCTCAACTCGTTCGCACCAGCAAATGCAAGGAGATGGGTCAAACTCATGTCAACCATGGAGATATCACACGATAGATGGACAGACCTCGGCTAACTCAGATTCAAGTTTCAATTGGATAATTGCACACACTCCACAATATGCTTGAGGTAATGCTGTTAAATAGAGTTTGTGGGTATTAGGGTAGTGTATCACGTGGACAGTGTTTCTCTACAACTGGGCAAAAAGCCACAAGGCACTTGGGAGAAAAGTTAGTCCTGCTCTGTGTAAGCTAGAACACTCTTTTAATGCAGGTATTCATCTGCATTAACCTGAAATATCAAATCAGTTTCCTGTCCACAGATGCTGCCCAACTTGATGCATATTTCCAGCATATCTTGTTTTTATTTCAGATTTTCAGCATCTGTGGTATTTTTATGTAATTCCTATCTCACTAACTCAGCTTCCTGTAACTAGAACCTCCAGTCAGATGGAGCTCATGAGGAAGCTGTTATGAATTGTTTAGAGTGTGATTTTTTTGTCGACATGGCTATTGCACCAAACATCTTTTGCACTTTTATTTAATGAAAGAATAGCCAAAACAGCACTTACAATCTGTACTCAATGGTGACTCAGAGGATGAAGTCATACTGTGTTTGGTCACTCATTGTGACATTGAACCCACCTAAAGGTCAGAGTGAATGAACTGATTTCAGGGAGCCCCTTTTGGCACTACAAGCAAATGGTGTCCCCTGTCTAGGGACCAGTGTATGAAAATAAAATCACTAGCTCTTTTGTGAGGCCAGAGCAGCCTGCTGAACTATAAGACACAGTACAAAGCCTGTGCTTGATACTCCTTCTATGTGACTTTAACTTACTTCATCGAATATACTTACAATCCTTCTTACACATGCATTTATCTAGCTTTTCCTCAAATGCATCAATATTATTCCTTATCTCCAATTGCCCTTGAACTGAGTGGGTTACCTGGCCATGTCAGAGGGCAGTTACAAGTCAATCACATTATAGTGGGACTGGAGTCACATGTAGGCCAGATCAGGTAAGAATGCCAGTTATCTTTTCATCCAGAACAACTACGTAGTAGCTGGCTGGTAACCGTCACTGAAACGAGCTTTTATAATTACAAACGAATTTATTCATTGAATTTAATGTGCCATGATGGGATTTGAATCCATGTCCCCAGAGCATAATGTTGGGTCTCTGGGTTACTAGCTCAATGACATGAGCACTCTGACATCACTTTCATTGCTAACCTCTGTGATACATAGGGACCTGAGAGCAGAAGGAAGCCATTCGGCCCCATTTGGTCAATAAGATCAAGGCCAATCTGGTTGTGGTCTCAAGCGCACTTTGCCGTCTGGTTCCCAGCTTTGCACACCCCCGCAGTGGGAGCATCCCATCTACATCCAGCCTACCACAACCTTGTGTCATCTCAAGGACTTTAATCGTGTTATCTCATCATTTCCCCAGGCTCTCTTTCTTGGAAAGAAGTGCACTATCCTTTCCCCACGTGCTGTAACCTCTTGGTTGTGCTGTCATCCTGAAAAAAGTATCTTTATCTGAACTTTCTCCATTATATCCATACACCTCCTGCATAAAGCTAAATGATTGAAGTGATTTGTAAATTAACTGACAACGTTGAACACTGACAAACTATGGAGCAGTCAAGCAAGAAAAGTCATTTCCAATTTTCTTCTTTAAAAGAAAGTGATGAATTGCCTCTTGGTTAACAGTCTTGGGAGCTGGGAGCATCTATGTGGAATTGTATCCATACACAAGTCAGCACTCCTGAGAACCGACTGGGACGGATGGGGGAGGCTGAAGCCTTCAAGCAAAAGGAGTTCAAGACTCTCAGGAAGAAAGCACTTTTCTCAATAAAGATTTCACTTCCCTCGGTTCACTGCACTGGAGCAACTGAAGCTGATGCTGCCACTAAAAACACTCTATAAATGACGATAACATTTGAGTTTAGGAACCCAAGAGCTTTGTAAAATGGAACAATTTACTGCGCCTCAAAACATTGGAGCTTCCTTCTCTCCTTTCTGAAGTATTCATATACAGAGCCGGTCCCGGCTAGACTCACTAAACCAGCAGCAGAACGATGCTTGCATCTTTTAATTTAAAATGCAATAAATGTCTGACAAGCAAACCGAGAAACTTCGACGCATGGGCCACCGATAGATTCTTCTCTTGATTGGATTACCAGAATGCAAATCAGATAAAGGCAAACAAATTCTGCTTGCTTTTGGACCCCAGAGAATCAATTATTCTTTGGGAGAGCATAACAAAAACCAAATATTTGCATCCACGTTTTCCATCAGAATTATAAATGTCTGTTGTGGCATGATTACCTCACTCCCCACCTAGCTCATTTCATTAAGGCAGCCTTTCAAGCACAGACTGAGACATGAAGACAACATTTTTTTTACTCTCTCGCACCTGAACCAATTTGCTTTATTGAGCAGTATCTTAATAAGACAATTAGCTGGAACACTGATTGCTGCTGCTCCCAGTCTACTTGGCTAATAATTTGATTAATCCATTAAGAATGGAGTCATGCGGAGCATGTGTTCACTTGCAGTAATGTGGAAACACGCGGGACTCTGAATGTCAACTTCCCCTTCCATTAACAACATCACACAAAGAGTTAAAACCCTTGAGAACCGGCAACTAATATCAGCATCTCTGAGCAAGTTCATCTGGAGACTGTCATCTTTTCAGATACATTCAGACACTGGAGCCTTAAAGCTACCATCATCCTTGGGACATGTCCCTGACCTTGCTTCAACAGCTAATCTTGGACAGCAAACAGGAGCTGAGCTGGTCAGGCTGGAGCTAAGGTCAGAAGGTTCGCCCAAAAATGCCCCTCAGTTGGTTGAGATCACATTGCTTTTGCAGGAAAGTACATATTGGCTGCCATGTCTCCTACATTGCAACAATGTCTACACTTCCGAAGGGCTGTATTGTTCTATGTTCTCTGTTCTAAATACTTTTAAACATGACCCTGATGTAAAATGCCCAGTATGGGCTACAGCAGAGAAAAAGATTGGGCCCAACTGCCAGTTGCAAATAAGCAATAAAGGCAGCCCACTGGTACAGACATCAACAGAAGAATCAAAAATGAATGTTGACCGGGGTGACCCATGTTGAAAGCAGGTCTTCCTGGGGTTGTGAGGATAGAAAACTGAGCCTGTAATACTCTAACCCTGTGGCCAACCCCCATTCACTTCAAAGGTTGGTGAATGTAGTTCGCTCCACTTAGAGTCCAGAATCATCACAGAATCCCTGCAGTGTGGAAGCAGGCCATTCGATCCATCGGAGTCCACACCAAATGAAGGGTTTTTACAACAATCAGTGGTGGTTTTATTGTCACCATCACAAAGACTCACACTATAATCCAGATTTCATCAGCTGAATTTTAATTCCATCAGCAGCTCCACTGGGATGTGAACCCATGTCCCTGGAAGCATTAGTGTTGGCCCTTTGAATACTAGAATTAGAGTCTCTACAGTGTGGAAACAGGCGCTTCGACCCAACAAGTCCACACCTACCTTCCTAATCCAGTGACATGGCTGTTTCTTCACCATTTTCCCCAGATCCGGGTGCTCCGGTTTCCTCCCACAGTCCAAAGATGTGCAAGTCAGGTAAATTGGCCATGCTAAATTTTCCGTAGTGTTAGGTAAAGGGGTAAATGTAGGGGAATGGGTGGGTTGCGCTTCGGCGGGACGGTGTGGACTTGTTGGGCCGAAGGGCCTGCTTCCACACTGTAAGTAATCTAATCTAATTTAAAATCTAATTAAAATAAAATATAATCTAATCTAATTAAAGTAATCTATCTAATTTAATCTAATCCCGGTGGCTTCAGATTGAGCTGCACCCAATGCTTGCATGTACTCACCTGCCTGCTTTCACTCCGCCAAAGTCCATTAACAGTCTTAGTTGGCGCAATGGTCACCACAGGGGGTGTACTGGGCACGCTGTGACCGGCTGTCGGGACAAGGATGGGTCCAATTGGGCCTCTTTTGGGTGTACTGGCAGGAGAGCTGTGGTTGGTTGCTGGGGAAGAAACCGGTGAGGACTCACTGCTTATTGAGGAACCTGGAAAACAAACAGACAAAAAATGTTCCAAGTAAGTGTTCAATTAAGAGACAGGTTTCCAAAAGCTTCCATTTATGGAGCTAGTTACATTATTTAGCCGGATAATGCATCAGCTATTTTCCATATGGTCAGTTGAAACATATTATCTGTGATACAAGTGACTTGTTTACAGTGCTGATTATGAACACCAACGAACTATCAACTCTTTAAACAATAAGTGGAAGAAGGTCTAACATTAAAATGCCTCTTACTGCTGCACTGGATCAACAGCTGAGACTACAAATTCTTAGTAGTTAGGCGTAATTCTCAGAATTACGCCCAACCTCCTCATTGGCAAAGTGTTTCCAAATGAACCAAATTAGTATTTAAACGTTGTAAATGAAGCCAAATGTTAGTAGTTAAGGGACATTTATATATCCATTCGGACACAGATCCGTCCCATTTACGGGAATCCAGTGCACCCTGTTCCAAATGAGCAGAAATATCTTCTTTTGCCTCTGGTCACGTCTTTCTCCAGTCTCAGTGCTCGAGAGTCCTGTAAGAGACCTACAGGCTTCAAGGTATAAAATGCAGATGCTACAAGGTCAGAAGGCATTCACTGGTGTTGTTGAAATGGGTTTGCATTCTATCAAGGACTAGAAGTGACTTATGTTCCACTTGTAATTGTGTAATATTCTTTAGATTAGATTAGACTTAGATTAGACTTACAGTGTGGAAACAGGCCCTCCGGCCCAACAAGTCCACACCGACCCGCCGAAGCGCAACCCACCCATACCCCTACATTTACCCCTTACCTAACACTGCGGGCAATTTAGCATGGCCAATTCACCTGAGCCGCACATCTTTGGACTGTGGGAGGAAACCGGAGCACCCGGAGGAAACCCACGCAGACACGGGGAGAACGTGCAAACTCCACACAGTCAGTCGCCTGAGTCGGGAATTGAACCCGGGTCTACAGGCGCTGTGAGGCAGCAGTGCTAACCACTGTGCCACCGTGCCGCCCACTAATTGTACTCATGTAAGGAGTAAGTGGATCCTCAGCCAGACAGAGCTGGTGCTTTTTCTGTTTAGGAAAGACAGCCCCAGGAGATTTTCAGAACAGAGTAATTAATCCGAAAGAAGACTAAGGCTCTGTAAATGTGCAGGTTTGCTCCTTCAGACGGAGACCAGATTAACTTTTGAGCCACTGCTTAAGAAAGGATGCTAAGGTTTGTTTGCCAGTAGAATTGTATCTGTAAAACTCGGCAGGCACATCTGCTGCACCCTTACATCCAATTACAATAGCGGGTCCCGTCACCACAACCTGTATAAGGCTCAGTGTTGTTTCTAACTTCACTAGGAGAATGGGAATCTTGGAAGTTTAATTCTGATAACATTCAACTGGTGACACGTTCATAGCAGTTAAATAAAGAAAGCAACAACACTCACGTTAATTCAAGTACAATGAGCCACCAACAGAACTGCATTCTCAGAAACTGAAATTCAAAATCATACACACTCTCTGGTGTGAGGAGGCTGTTACTGCGCTCTAGATGGACAACCGTTGATACCAAAGACAATGGAGCTAAATCATTTGCATGGCAAATAAGGGATACAATGGAATAAAGGGAGTGTGAGAGTTTGTGTGTGTGCACGCGCATGTGGCAGGGAGGTTGTTGACAGTAAAAGGGCAAGGCCTCCATAAATGGCCTCTAAGCGAGCTTGATGGGTTTGTGTGGGCAAGCCATTCGTTTCTGGAACAGGGAACCTGGTGAGTTGAAGGGAAGAGTAATCTCCATTTCTGAAAATGAACAGAAATCTGTTTCAAGCAACATGGAACCTGTGCTCAGTTTCCAGGAAGTTTCATTTACATTGGAAATATGCAGGGAACAGCCAGAAATCTTCAGGCATTTGCTTTGGATGGTTTGTGGGTTTTTTTGTATGTCAGGCTCGGAGGCAGCATTGGATATTCGATAGAAGGAGAAGCAGTGAGCATAAATCACAAACACAGGAAAGAAAATATACCAAGGTAAATAAAATGTAGAACAGTAATCATACTTTCCCCTCACGTTATGCTGCTTGAAGTGAGTCACTGTTGAAATGGTGTATGATTGACAACTGACTACTATGTCCATTTTGTCTTCAAATTTATATCTATCTCTCCAAAGAAGTGATTGGTAGTGTTCCATAACAGTCCTCTGGTATACTGTCATAGAGATGTATAGCATTGAAACTGATCCTTTGATCCAATTTGTCCACGCTGACTAGATATCCTAAATTAGTCCTAAACTATCCCAATTGCCAGCATTTGGCCCATGTCTCTCTAAACCTTTCCTGTTCATGTACCCATCCAAATGTTTTTTAAGGAGATCCATGCAACAAATTAGGCCTAGGTGTTGTCCAGTTAAAGTCAGTAACTGGCAGTTAGGGCATGGTGAAACCAACTTCGTCACATGTACAAACTTGTTGAAAACACCATGCCCAGTCATACAACACGGTTGCCCGTATTGTGGACGTGTATATTTACTGAACAAATGCCTACTGCCATTTAGTAATAACGCCTTTGGAATATTAGCAAGAAAAGACAGGACAGACAAAGATAAACTATTTCCACTGGTTGGTGATTCTAGAACTTGGGGCATAGTCTGAGAATTAGGGCCACACCATTCAGGAGAGATCTTAGGAAGCACTTCACACATAAAGGATGGTAGAGGTTTGGAACTTCTACCACGAACAGCAGTGGATGCCAGACCAGTTGTTTGTTTTAAATTGAAATAGATAAACCTTTGTTAAGCAAAGGTGTTTAGGGACATGGGCCAAAGGCTGGTATATAGAGTTAGGCCAGAGATCAGCCATGAGCTCACTGTGTGGCAGAAAAGGTTCAAGGGTTGAATGTTTCTATGTAACAGTGTGAGGCACTGGTACACTGCTCTCCGACTCATCACATATAAAAAGAAATGTACAAAAAGATTCAAATTCACTTTTTTATTGCCAAATAATGGAGCCTGTTCTTTGCGGTTCCTAATGACAAATGGAATCCCCCCCAGAAATGGATTCCTGATCCATCATTGGCTGGTGGTCCAACATATGGGACTACACTATGCTGGACATTGAAGGCCAGTGCAATGGCTGCCAATTAAAAGACAATGGGGGGATATGATGGTTCAGAGCTGACCCCTGTGCCGTTCGCACTTGACACTGCACACAGACCAGAAGGTTTTGTATTGCTGATCTCACACAGCTGCCTTCAAGACGATATTAACTTTATTAACTGAAATCAAGAATGAGAAGCCAGTGCGTCCATCATTTGAATTAAAGTAGAAATTAAGATGTTGAAATTTAAGCCCAAAATAAAACTGACTGTAGGCACTAACATTGGGCTTGCACTTTCCATCTCTAATTTCAAATTTGCCTGAATTTGACACAAGAGAACTCAAGTGTGAAGCTAGCCTGAAAATCTATAACTTGGGCATTCCTTAAAATAAAGCTGTCAGATGACAGCCCAGCTTGTATAAAGTCTTTACTGAACTGGCAATGTGATGGATAACTGTCGTGACTGCCTCACAATCGAGGTCACATGACTACAGCAAGCCAAGAAGCACATTTCTTTTTGTTTCTCTTCACAGGATGCAGGCTTATTACTTATTGCTGCGGCCTGGAGTTACACGTAGGCCAGGCCAGGACAGCAGATTTCCTTTTTTAAAAGGACATCAGTAAACCAGATGGGTTTACATGACAATTGACAGTAGTTACATTGTCACCATTAAATTAGATAACAGAATGTTACTGAATTCACATTTTGCCATCAAACCTATTTCTCCGGAGTATTATCTGGGGTTCTGAATTTCTAGGCCGATGATATTAGCAATGTACCACCATCTCCTCCAACTACAATATTGAACTTCCAATCAAGCAACCCCCTTTCCACGAGAAAAAGTTGCATGCACCATCATTTACACTACAAAGTACCCAAAGTTACTCACTACGCAGTTAACTGCACTCAACGTTATATGTATTTGCAGCTGGTCCCTTTTGCTTCAGTCTCTTTACATGCATGACAAGAATGCAGCTTGTTGGATTTCCCTCCAATGTCTATCTGTCGGAAGGATGTGCTCCCTGGTTCAGTTTCAAAACCTTCTCAGCAGACCTGGGCAAATGTTGCAAGAAGCACCAGTGTCTACCTGGCATTTCACTTTCATTGGATGCTCTTGTTCTGTTGTCTTCATCGCAATAGTTAGAAACTACTTTCCTTCTTTCGACTCAATATTAGCAACCTGCTCTAAGAGATCGATTAAACCAGCCAGGTCTTCACATGACATCTCACTGGTAGCCCACACTTGATTTGATTGTCAACATTTGACACTTCAGTCGCAATTATCTCCATCAGCTTCTTCTTCACACAGGACATGCTTCATTTGTTTGATGCAATGACCACCAGGGTGACATGGTGGCTCTGTGATTAGCACTGCTGCCTCACAGTGCCAGGGACCTGGGTTCAATTCCAGCCTTGGGTGACTTTCTGTGTGAAGTTTGCATGGTTTCCCTGTGCGTGTTTGGGTTTCCTCAAATAGTCAAAAGATGTCCAGGTTAGGTGGACTGGCAATGCTAAACAGTGTCCAAGGACATGCAGGCTATATGGATTAGCCATATGAAATGCAGGGTTATATGGATAAGATAGGAGGTGGGTCTGGGTGGGGTGCTCTTTGGAGGGTGATAAGGACTTGATGCACTAAATGGCCTGTTTCCACACTCAAAAGATTCTATGAATATTTACAACTTGCCCTTCAGCTTTGATCTTTCTGCTGGTCCTTCTCTGTGAATACTTATTATCTTCCCTTGCACTTCAAAGGTCTGGGCAGATTATCGACATCATGAACAGTTCCTGATGAAGAGCTTCTGCCCGAAACGTCAATTTTCCTGCTCCTCGGATGCTGCCTGACCTGCTGTGCTTTTCCAACACCACTGTAATCTTGAGTCACTTATCAAACTGGTGTGCAGATCTGGTCTGTTTCACTGCATTGTGCACAAACCTGGCTGTTTTCCCATGTCTACAGTGTAGCTGTTGATTATCAGCTAACAACTTCCAAGCAACATCTTCTTCAAGCATGAGGTTTTCTTTCTTTCACAGTCACGCTGTCATTGTTAGATCTCTAAGATCATTTTACCTTTGATGAGACCATCTGTCCGGTGCCTGAATTCACAGGATTGTGTGAGCTGTGTTAAAGCAGTCCCATACTGACCATTGGGTTCTTCTTCATCGTAAAAATTAATATTGCACAAATTTCATTCATAAGTTACATTCACTTGGGTTCCAACGTGTGGCTTTCAAAGTCTTCTTGAGAGAGAGAGAGAGTTAGGATGGAATATACTTTGTAACAGTTTCTCTTATTCAGTGAAAAAGTGTATTTATTTGCAGATGCTCTGGCTTGTTGATTAAATCTCTTGCAATCTTGTGGTTTTGCCACTGTGAATGAAAAATCTGCCAGTTCTGTTTCATATCACCCTTCCTTTTGACTGGAGCCAGGGGATAAGGGTTGACAGCCAGTAATTTAGCCTCAGCCCACTTCTTTATTCAGTCTTGCTTTACAGTGGCTTATCAGCTTCCAGCAGTTCTGAACATTTCTGTCAGCTTTGACAAAAGGTCAGTCTGACTTGAAATGTCAGCTCTTTTCTCTCCTTACAGATGCTGCCAGACCTGCTGAGATTTTCCAGCATTTTCTCTTTTGGTGGCTGAACATTTCTGTGTTCCTCTTTCAGTAACTGTGCTTCCAGACAGCTCGTCAAAACTCAATCTTAGTTCTACTTCTGGACACCATCTAATGAGTCAAGATTAGAGTGGTGCTGGAAAAGCACAGCAGGTCAGGCAACATCTGAGGAGCAGGAAAATCAGGATATCTGGCAAAAACCCTGATGAAGTGGCGTTTTCCAGCACCACTCTAATCTTGACTCTAATCTTCAGCATCTGCAGTTCGCCATCATCTAATAAGCTATCAGGACCAAAGTCTCGCCAGTCCTGTCTTTATTGAACTGGCTGTAAGATGGGTGCCTGTAGCCTCATGGCATGGGTCATATGGTTCATAACAGGAATCTTATCCACCCCCAATCCTGAAGAAGGGATACACCCAAAACATCGACTTCTCCACCTCCTGATGCTGCCTGGCTTGCTGTGTTCTTCCAGCCTCTTGCTTGTCTACCCAGGAATCATTTTAGCACCATATTGTATTTCCCTCTGAACACTCCTAGCCTGCCGGAAGTGATGGAGCATAGAAGGAGGTGACTCAACCTGTGCTGTTTCTTTGAAAGACCTATCTGTATTGGTCCTATTTTTCTAACTTTCCCCTGCAATTGTTATCTTTAAACTTACCCAATGCTCTTGTAAAATGTACAACTGAATCTGCTTCCTCCCATCTTTTCAGGAAATACAATCCAGATCAGAGCAACAGCCTTGTCACAAAGACCAATGTACAATGCTAGTTAAATCAAAGCTCTAACAATTGGACCTTGGCAGGCAGTATCGTTAAGTGCTCTTGGAAAATTAACATGCTGGGGCATCGAGATGCTTTTTTGCACATACTTTATCTGCCATTTTCAGTCTGCCATATTGTCTGCATGAATATCAAAGGGCAAACTGAATCCTTCATGAAGTGTGAACTGCTTGGTTCTTTCGAGAAATGAATATCTGCTTTGTCTCATCTAACACGACTATAAGTACAGGGTAAAAAAAAACCTTACAGCTTAGCCAGAAGATAAAAGGGAGTCATGTAACAGGGTTGTCCACATGTAGGTAATTAATGAGGCCCAGTATCAAACACATCTCTCGATTCACCTCTGTTCTGTGTCTACCTTGAAATGGATTGAGTTCCCCTGGGATATAAAGCTTTTAAAAACATTATGTGTGAAAGGATAGATTCTGCAAATCCAATGCTGGGGAGCACTCAAGAAAGACTTAAACAAAAAAAAATCATAACATTAAAAGGAACTAGTTGATATCAGTTCAGAAGCCTGGAAATTTATCTTGTCAGTCCAAGGTCAGCAACAATTAGCAGACTAATCCCCTCGGGTTAAAAAAAGGCATTATTTGAGTCTGTGATAGCTTAACAATCAATACCATTAAAATGGGAGCAGAATTTAAATGATTCAAAAGGTCTTAGTTTATAAGTTTAATTCTCAGTGCGTGCTTCTGGAAAGGACATGAATTGCTTAATTAACCTCCTTCTTACGGAAATAAGGCAGTTAATTGAACAAATTTAGATTAAAAGTGACAGATGCAGAGGCGCAACCAGCAGCTTTAGTGTTCATCCTGCACACTACCAAATATGTTCGATTAGCAGGCTCTGAAAGACAGAAACACTTCATCAACCAATGACTTCCCTTCAGTTATATGTCCTTGATCGCAGCATCCAGACAGCCTGTTTGGGGCTTTTGCATTGTTGTGGTAGTGTCCCTACCTATGAATCAGGAGGTCCAGGTTCAAGGCCCACCCGCTCCTGAACTGCGCCAGATCACATTTGACCAGGATTACTGAACATTTCCCAAAACAAAACAATTATTGGGTGGTGTTCTGTTCCACATACGTTGATCCAGTCTTATATGGATACTAGTGGCCAATCTGCTCAGTCAAGCCTCCTGACCATTTAAATCAAAGCTTATCCCAACGTTTAAGGTTTCTTACATGTTCCCATATTTCACAACTGTTTATTCGAAATGTTACATGTTCTGAAATCCGGAGTCAGTTGGCTAGATGGCAGGTTTGTGTTAGCGAGTAATACCAATACGTTTTCTTTGAGGAGAGAGAATGGTGAAGGTAAAAGAGAATGAAAGAAACAGCAGCAGAAGGCACATAGCCATGAACAACATCAACCTAGATGGAAGCCCAGTAAGGAGGAGAAGGCG
This sequence comes from Hemiscyllium ocellatum, assembly GCF_020745735.1. Lineage (NCBI taxonomy): Eukaryota > Metazoa > Chordata > Chondrichthyes > Orectolobiformes > Hemiscylliidae > Hemiscyllium > Hemiscyllium ocellatum. Next base: position 16,855,099 of record NC_083417.1, on the reverse strand, counting down.
GAGATTTCTGGGAATCGGGTCGAGAAAGTAGGAGGTAGGCTTCAGGAATGAAATGAGGTTGGAGAGAACTTCAGAGGAGATAGGACTGAAAATCATTAAAGATGCAAATTCAGCACTTAGGGAAGAGAGGAGCCTCACAGGAAGTTTGATCTGGTCAGGTAATGGAAGAGGAAATAACAAAGGGAGCTATCCAGATTGCTCATATGTCAATGACCAAGATGTCTGAAAGCTTGAGGGGAGGATACAGGAGACAGAGGAGATGGGTTTAAGGAGATGATTTGCAACAGAGAAACAAAGCTAGAGTCTCCATTCCCAGATCTCCAGTGTTTACCACTTGAGAAGCACTGAAGTTGATATGGCGGCACTATGATTTACAATTATCATAGTCTCTAGAACAATGTAAATTGAAGCTCTTTATTATAAAACTGTGCCAAGATTAAATTCCCTTCAACAGAGGTTGTGGATGAATCAGTTTCCTTGTTGTAAAAATCTACTCGTGTGGAGGATTTACCAGACAGGCTAAATTCAGATGGTCACAGAAATGTTTGTGACATCCACAAGTAGTGGGCGGCACGGTGGCACAGTGGTTAGCACTGCTGCCTCACAGCGCCAGGGATCCGGGTTCAATTCCCGCCTCGGGCGACTGACTGTGTGGAGTTTGCACATTCTCCCCGTGTCTGCGTGGGTTTCCTCCGGGTGCTCCGGTTTCCTCCCACAGTCCAAAGATGTGCAGGTCAGGTGAATTGGCCATGCTAAATTGCCCGTAGTGTTAGGTAAGGAGTAACTGTAGGGGAATGGGTGGGTCGGTGTGGACTTGTTGGGCCGAAGGGCCTGTTTCCACATTGTAAGTAATCTAATCTAATGTATCTGGGGGATGCAAGTTAAACCTTCACATCATACTTGTCCTTTTGGAAGTGGGTGGAGATGACTGAGGGTAGAATGTGAAAATCTGTTGTTCAACGTAATGGGTTTTTTGAACATGTGCTGCCCTCCAGTTGCAGTTCAATGTTCCAACAATATTTATTTAAAAGCGACAGACAGGAATGGGCACAAGTTTAACCCACCATGAGGTGCCATAAGATTGGAGGTTGGCTAATGTGGTGCAACTATTTAAGAAAGGTTGTAAGGGCAAGCCAGGGAACTACAGACCGGTGAGCGTGATGTCGACGGTAGGCATGTTGTTGGAGGGAATCCTGAGGGACAGGATGTACATGTATTTGGAAAGGCACGGTCTGATTAGGGATAGTCAGCGTGGCTTTATGCATGGGAAATCATGTCTCACAAACTTGATTGAGTTTTTTGAAGAAGTAACAAAAAGGATTGATGAGGGCAAAACATTAGACGTAATCCATATAGACTTCAGTAAGGTATTCGACAAGTTTCCCTATGGCAGACTGGTTAGCAAGGTTAGATCTCATGGAATACAGGGGGAACTAGCCATTTGGATACAGAACTGGCTCAAAGGTAGAAGACAGATGGTGGTGGTGATGGTGGAGAGTTGGTTTTCAGACAAGGATTGGTGCTGGCTCCACTACATTTTGTTATTTATATAAATGATTTGTATATGAACATTGGAGGTATAGTTAGTAAGTTTACAGATGACACCGAAATTGGATGTGTAGTGGACAGCAAAGAAAGTTACCTCAGATTACAACCCTTGATCAGATGGGACAATGAGCTGAGAAGTGGCAGATGGAGCTTAATTTAGATAAGTATGAGGTGCTGCATTTTGGAAAAACAAATCTTAGCAGCACTTATACACTTAATGGTAAGGTCCTAGGGAGACCTTGGAGTGCAGGTTCATAGCTCCTTGAAAGTGGAGTCACAAGTAGATAGGATAGTGAAAAAGGCGTTTGGTATGCTTTCCTTTATTGGTCAGAGTATTGAGTACAGGACTTGGGAGGTCATGTTGCAGCTGTACAGAACATCGGTTAAGCTGCTTTGGAATATTGCGTGCAGTTCTGGTCTCCTGAAAGATGTTCTGAAACTGGAAAGGGCTTGGAAAAGATTTACAAGGATGTTGGCAGGGTTAGAGGGATTGAGGTTAAGGGAGAGGCTGAATAGGCTGGGGCTGTTTTCCCTGGAGCATTGGAGTTTGAGGGGTGACCCTATAGAGGTTTATAATATCATGAGGAGCACGGAAAGGATAAATAGACAATGTCTCTTCCCTGGGGTGGGGGAGTCCAGAACTAGAGGGCATAGGTTTAGGGTGAGAGAGACAAAATATAAAGGAGACCTAAGGCGCAACTTTTTCACACAGAGGAAGTGGTGGAGGCTGCAATATTTAAAAGTTATCTGGATGGATATACAAATAGGAAGGGTTTGTAGGGACATGGGCCAGGTGCTGGCAGGTGGAACTAGATCACGTTGGGATATCTGGTCGGCAAGGACAAATTGGACCGAAGGGTCTGCTGCCATGCTGTACTTCTCTGTGATTCTATGAATCTATGCAAATTCAACACTTAGGGAAGAAAGGAGCCTTACAGGACGTTTGATCTGGTCAAGTAATGGAAGAGGAAATGACAGAGAGAGCTGTTCAGGTTGTTCAAATGCTAATGACCAAGATGTCTGAAAGCTTGAGGGGAGGATACAGGAGACAGAGGAGACGGGTTTAAGGAGATGATTTGCAACAGAGAAACAAAGCTAGAGTCTCCATTCCCAGGTCTCCAGTGTTTACCACTTGAGAAGCACTGAAGTTGATATGGCGGCAATATGGTTTACAATTATCATAGTCTCTAGAACAAAGTAAATTGGAGCTGTGCCATGATTAAATTCCCTTCACCAGAGGTTGTGGATAAATCAGTTTCCTTGTTGGAAAGATCTACTCGTGTGGAGGATTTACTAGATTTATCAGGCTAAATTCAGGAGGGTTTATCAGGCTAAATTCAGGAGGGTTTATCAGGCTAAATTCAGGAGGATCTATCAGGTTAAATTCAGGAGGATTTATCAGGCTAAATTCAGGAGGGTTTATCAGGCTAAATTCAGGAGGGTTTATCAGGCGAAATTCAGGAGGGTTTATCAGGCTAAATTCAGGAGGATTTATCAGGCTAAATTCAGGAGGATCTATCAGGCTAAATTCAGGAGGGTTTATCAGGCTAAATTCAGGAGGATCTATCAGGCTAAATTCAGGAGGGTTTATCAGGCTAAACTCAGGAGGGTTTATCAGGCTAAATTCAGGAGGATCTATCAGGCTAAATTCAGGAGGATTTATCAGGCTAAATTCAGGAGGGTTTATCAGGCTAAATTCAGGAGGATCTATCAGGCTAAATTCAGGAGGGTTTATCAGGCTAAATTCAGGAGGGTTTATCAGGCTAAATTCAGGAGGGTTTATCAGGCTAAATTCAGGAGGATCTATCAGGCTAAATTCAGGAGGGTTTATCAGGCTAAATTCAGGAGGATCTATCAGGCTAAATTCAGGAGGATTTATCAGGCTAAATTCAGGAGGATCTATCAGGCTAAATTCAGGAGGATCTATCAGGCTAAATTCAGGAGGATTTATCAGGCTAAATTCAGGAGGATTTATCAGGCTAAATTCAGATGGTCACAGAAACATTTGTGACATCCACAAGTATCTGGGATGTACAATTTAACCTTCGCAACATTCTTATCTTTTTGGAGGGGGGGGGGCAAAGAGGGGAGATGGCTGAGGGTAGAATGTGGAAATCTGTTGTCAATATCATGGGTTTTTTGAACAAGTACTGTTCAAAAGTTGGGAAATGAACCAGGTTTCACACCATATGTCTGCAGGACAATATTACCTTCAAGGGAGTGCAGTATAGACTTACCAGAACTGCAAAGCTTACATTGTGGAAGAGAGATGAAACAAACTAGGGTTGCATCATCAAAATTTAGAAGGTTACAGTTGACTTAATTGAAGTTTGCAAGATGGAAAAGATGGAGGGAGAGAAAGCATTTCTGTTGCTTGGTAAGTCTACAGCCAGAGACACAAATGGAAGTTTAGAGCCGGGGCTAAACTTTGAAATACTTAGTCACGCAAGTTTGAAGCTCTCTTCAATAAATGGTCATTTAAATTAGAATGTTCATTTTAGTCAGAGATTGGTGTTTTTTTTATTTTTTAAGGGTATTAAGGGAAAAGGGTCAAAGAAGTTAGCCCAACTTTGATTTTAGTGAATGGTGGAACACGTTCAAGAGGCTGTATGGCCTGCTCCAATGCTATGTTCCAACCCTTCCACCTTGCCCCAAAATTACACTCTATGCAGGTCACCAGACAGTAATATTAAATGAGATGTAAAAGAGATGTCTGCCTGATCCCATGGGTTTCCAACCAGGACAGATCGGTTCAAATGGGTGTAACTAATATCAAAAAAATCGTTAGCAGCTTGATCTGAACTTACGAACAAAAAAATCCATGTATCTGAAAAATATGAACAGTTGTCGCGATGATATTTGACACAATTACAATGGCCTTTCTATCACGTGTCTCTGTTAACTACTGCAAAATTGCAGAATCTTCACATTCAGTATTTTCATGTCTTTTTCGCTTTTTTAAAAACTATAGGAGGGTTACTTCTCTTTAAAGATCACTTAGTTTGCCTCATGGTCCCTAAACACCACAGGGAACAGGCTCACATACACAGTGTGCAGAAAATCATCAAGAGCAGGATGGGGTCATTGCTCATTCGCTCTGGGTGACCACATTCTGAAACTGACTCGCACACTTTGTCAGAGCCCTGTACATTGGCAACTGTTACTACACACCTTCTCAACAGATGGGTCCTGAAAATATGAAAAATACATGCAACAGCAACCTGATGTCTTTGTGCAATTCAGAGGCACGTAACAACACAATCTGCAAGTCAAATGAACTGAAAAACGACTACACAGCTTTAGCAGAGCTTAAATATTTAGTGCCATATGGAGATTTTAAAACTGGACTAAATTTGCATAATTCTTCAGCTTGCCATCATACATGGATATAGATCCTGCTAAATATACTGTCCAGGGCAGGACTGCTTAACACAGGCTGGGTCAATCCTGCACTCAATACCAGGTCTGGGTTCACTCATGTCAGGATAATAGCAGAAGTGTTCCAATTGCCAGCAAGGGAGTGGGGAAAAGGGGCTGGGGGAGGGGATGGGGAAGGAGATGGGGGAAGGAGATGGTTGAAGGTGATGGGGAAGGGGATGGGGGAAGGGGATGGGAGGAAGGGGATGGGAGGAAGGGGATGGGGGAAGGGGGTGTGGGGAAGGAGATGGGGGAAGGGGATGGGAGGAAGGGGATGGGAGGAAGGGGATGGGAGGAAGGGGATGGGAGGAAGGGGGTGTGGGGAAGGGGGCGGGTATGGGGGGATGGGGGAAGGGGGTGGGGGGAAAGGGATGGGGAAGGAGGTGGGGGAAGGAGTTGGGGGGAAGGTGATGGGTGGGAAGGGGGTGGGGAAAGGTGATGGGGAGGAAGGGGATGGGAGGGAAGGGGATGGGAGGGAAGGGGATGGGAGGGAAGGGGATGGGAGGGAAGGGGATGGGGGAAGGGGGATGGGAGGGAAGGGGATGGGAGGGAAGGGGATGGGAGGGAAGGGGATGGGAGGGAAGGGGATGGGAGGGAAGGGGATGGGGGAAGGGGGATGGGAGGGAAGGGGATGGGAGGGAAGGGGATGGGAGGGAAGGGGATGGGAGGGAAGGGGATGAGAGGGAAGGGGATGAGAGGGAAGGGCATGGGAGGGAAGGGCATGGGAGGGAAGGGCATGGGAGGGAGGGGCATGGGAGGGAAGGGGATGGGAGGGAAGGGGATGGGAGGGAAGGGGATGGGAGGGAGGGGCATGGGAGGGAAGGGGATGGGAGGGAAGGGGATGGGAGGGAAGGGGATGGGAGGGAAGGGGATTGGGGAGCAGGAGGGAGGTAAGAACTGAGAGAGATCAAAGGAGACAGAGATGTGGGGAGGGGAGAAAGATGAAGGAAGGTGTGGTGGGGAACAGAGAAAGATATAAGAAGGGAAGAGATAAGAGAGAGAGGAAAGGGACAGAGCAAAAGAGAGGAAAAAAAGGGGTCAGACAATCTGACCCTGAAGTACACTAGATTTGGGCTGACAGGTGCCAATGGAACAACATAAATGCCAGGCAATGACTGCCTTCAATCAGAGACAATCTAACCATTGCCTTTAATATTCAATGGTGTCAATTACCCATTATTAACAGCCTGGAACTACACGAACCAGAAACTGAACTGAAACACATCACATAGCTACTGTGGCTAGAACAGCAGGACAAAGGCTATGGATCCTGCAGCAAATAATTCACCTCCTGACTCCCTAAAGCCTGTCCACCATCTACCAGGCACGTCAGGAGCATGATGGAATACTCCCTACTGCCTGGATGGGCACAACTCCAACAACACTCGAGAAGCTTGACACCATCCAGGACAAAGCAGCCCGCTTGACTGATACCACATTGGCAAGCATCCACTCCCTTCGCCAGTGACGCTCAGTAGCAGCAGTGTACACTATGTACAAGATGCACTGCAGAAATTCACCAATGTTCCTTAGACAGGGCGTTCCAAACCCCAAGCAATTTCACCTGGACAAAGAGTAGCAAAGGCCCCGAATGTCCAACATCACTTCTTGCTGTCAATGGGATGTAGACAAGAAATGGCTCTGTTCAATTGGATAGACCTGCCTGCTGCAACAGCCTATCAGCAATTACTATTGTGATTTAAGATCAAAAGAGAGAACCTTAGGGAGGGCAGAATTAGAATTAGATTTATTGTAGTGTGTACTCAAGTACAGGAGTACAGTGAAAAGTGTACAATGTCACCTCTCATGGTACTATCTGAAGTACAAAGTATCTTAATTGAGACATATAGATAATCAGAGGGTTAGATAGGGTGGACAGTGAGAGCCTTTTTCCTAGGATAGTGATGGCTAGCAGGAGGGGATATAGCTTTAAATTGAGGGGTGATATATATAGGACAGATGTCAGAGGTAGTTTCTTTACTCAAGAGAGTAGTAGGGGTGTGGAATGCACTGCCTACAACAGTAGTAATTGGTTCCACAGGCCGGCACAACATTGAGGGCTGAAGGGCCTGGACCACACTGTAATGTTCTATGTACCTTGGTATAATTCTTAGATACAAGGGGTGCTTGGGTACCAAGGGGTGCTCAGTGAGTGACCATGGAACTGCTCCTGAAGAGAATGGGGAAGGGGAGTGGGAAGTGGGAGGAGAACCTGAGACTAAAAGGACATTTAAAGTAAAGAAAACAAAATGATTCTCAGGTCTCAGACAGTCAGACAATTTCTTCCTTCGAATTCACACTGCTGAAACATACACAAGCAACTGACAGAGATTAAATATTGAGTAGCGTCATCCTTGTGCTAGAACAACACATTATAAAGCCTGGGGACAGATGAAATATCAATGGAGCATATCAGAATGTAAACTATATTGAAAGGGGCAGGTTCTTTATTCAAACAACCTCTTAGGGTACGACAAATGATGTGGCATTTGGATTACTTAGGATGAATTGAATTTCAAACTGTGCCCTGAAGATAGATGTGTTTTGGAAGATGTCTCAGTAACAGAATTTACATATGTCTGCTGCAAATGAAGCGAACTCATAGCCACAAGCACCAGGCAGCAGAGACCTTCCCGTTAGCTCCATGCTTGGAGAAACAAAGTACTTGGCTGCACAGAAGGGATATTATACACCGATGGAGAGTACTGCTCCGGATGCCTCCTAGGTCTCAAGGTCCAAGTGTCCAAGACAAGGGTTTCAAAGATACCACCTAAACCTCTTTCCTCAGTTACTGAACAACATTGGGTGTCAAATCTGCACAACTGCTATGAAAACAATGGAGGAGGAACTCTGCATTTACATAGCAGCTGTCACAACTTCTGGACATCCGCAGACAAAAAAGCTCCTCCAATTTGAGCAGCCATGATTTGAAGAGATCATGCCTTGCATTGTTTGAACCTGAAGCTCGGTGACATGTTCTTCACATCCTTCCGTCTCACTTTGTTTCTTTAAGGCACTCGTGAAAACCTTCCTCTTTGACTAAACGTTTGGTCTTCAGGTCTTATATCTCCTCAGTACTCTTGGAGGTGACTTCTGGCAGTTTATGATGTTTAAAAGGTGCCACACAAACTGTTTATTATTGGACACAGCTGTTTTTGTAATCCAAGGAAATGGCAATCAATTTGCAGGCCAGGCAACAAGAATGAAAAAGGACCAGATAGTTTACTTTCCTAAAGCCACATTGGGTGATGCATAAATGTTGGCCAGGATGTGGTAATGTGGGCCTCAAACACCATAAGAAATATGAGCAGGGTTGGCCCCTCAAGCCTGTCCTGTCACTCTGTCACATTATGGCTGAAGTGTCCAAGGTCACAATTCCTTTTTTGTGCCACCCCCTCATTGCCCTCGACTCCCTGATGCTTCATAAATCTACCTACCTCCTCTTTAAATACTTTCAGTGATCTCGCCTCCACAACTCCCTGGGATTGTGAACTCCTGACACTCACTCCCGTCTAGGAGAAGAAATTCCTTTCATCTCGGTTACAGAATAAGGAGGCATTTAAGTAAAAATACACCCTGGTTCAAAGTTCCTTCAAGAGTGGAAACATTCAGGGCGGCACGGTGGCACAGTGGTTAGCACTGCTGCCTCACAGCGCCAGGGACCTGGGTTCAATTCCCACCTCAGGCGACTGACTGTGTGGAGTTTGCACGTTCTCCCCGTGTCTGCGTGGGTTTCCTCCGGGTGCTCCGGTTTCCTCCCACAGTCCAAAGATGTGCGGGTCAGGTGAATTGGCCATGCTGAATTGCCCGTAGTGTTAGGTAAGGGGTATGTGTAGGGGTATGGGTGGGTTGCGCTTCGGCGGGTCAGTGTGGACTTGTTGGGCCGAAGGGCCTGTTTCCACACTGTAAGTAATCTAATCTAATCTAATCTCAACATCTATCTTGTCCACCCTTCTCCAAATCTTATGTTTCAATAAGATCACCCCCTTTGTTCTTCAAAACTCATATTAACAAGGGCCTAACCTGTTGAGTGTTCCTTGATGCATCAACTCCAAGTGAGTCTCTTTCAAACTGCTTCTAATATCAGTATATTCTTCCTTAAATACAGGGACTAAAACTGTACAGGATTCTCCGGTTACTGCTTCATCAATAGCCTGTGTAGTTGTAAGAAAGCTTCCTTTTTTTTTAAGCTTAAACCCCCAGCAATAAATGCCAGAGTTCTATTTGTCTTCTCCTACATTCTACCCTCTAGTGTTTCTGTGTTGTCAGTGTCTCTTTATCTCAGTAATTGATTCTTCCTTTAAAGTTAATGACCTCACACTTTCCTACATTAAACTCTACTTGCCAAGTATTTTGCCTGCTCACTGACAGCCCCTTGCAGATTCCTCATGTCCTCATCTCAACATGCCTTTGCACTTATATTTGAATCAAAAACAAATGTGGATGCACTACACTCAGCCCCTCGTTAATACGGATGGCAAATAACTGAGGCCCTAGCTCTGATCCACTGGTTAGGTTTCTCGAACCTGAAAAAGATTCATTAATATTGACTCTCAGTCTTGTGTGTGTTAACTGATCCTCACTCCATAGTCATGCATTGCTCTGAGCTCCTATCTGCTTTAATAATCTTTTATGTGGCACCCTATTGAATGCTTTAAAGAAATCCAAATATGTTGCATCCACCAGTTCCCCTTTGTCAACTCTGTTATATCCTCAAAGAATGCTAGCAAATTTGCCAAACCTGATTTCTCTTTCACAAAACCAGTTTGATTGCATTCAGCTTTTCGAAATATCTTGTTACTTCTTCCTTAATAGTGGACTCGAGAGCAGTTTCCAATGACAGATGTCAGGTTAATTGCTTACAATTTCCTGCTTTCACTCCCCCTACCTACTTGAGCAGGGGTGTCACATTAGCTTCATTCCAAACTGCTGGGGCCCTCTTAAGAATCAAGTGAATTTCGGAAGATTTTGAACAATGCCTCCATTATCTCTGCAGCTCCTTCCTTGAAAACACTTGGATGAAACCATCAGGTGCTGGAGGCTTGATTGGTTTTAGGTCCACTTGTTTATTGCTTGCAGTGGAGACTGTCACAAGACTTTAGGTCAATGTCATCTCTCAGACCTGGTGGCTCCAACAATGGACTGAAAGTTATCAACAATCCCAGAGGACCACAGGCTCATCTCTCGTGAGACAGAATTGACTGTTTGAGAGTTTAACCCAAAGGTAACTGCACTGCAGGTAAACGGTGAGGGTGAGAAGGAAAAGCCGAGATGGGAATTGAGCTCTCGCTGTTGGGGGTCAGAAACCAGCCATCCAACTGACTGAGCTAACTGAAACCTGACCTTTACTCTGCACTCCACTTGATGGCATGGGTGAGGCAGTGAGACCCAACACACTCTCTCAAGCAGGACAAAGCAGAGCATTTGCCAACAATGCAGATTGTAAAATGTTACACAAGCATCGTAGACTTTAAGATAACATTGACATGCTTCCATTTCTCTCTGTATTTATTATTAGCATCAACTCATTCTCTCCCTCACTGTTGTGCACAATCCCCCATTCCACAGCAACATTATTTGAGGCAGCAAGCCTCAATTAGGCTGTTGGCTTGGGATATCCTGCAATCGACTGTGCCAGGTTAAGAGTAAGTATCCCTGTGGCTTTGTGACGAATCATGTCAGAACAAAGAACAAAGAAAATTTACAGTCCAGCAACAGGCCCTTCGGCCCCCGAAGCCTGAACCGATCCAAATGGACTGTCTAAACCTGTCGGTCAAATCCTAAGCATCTGTATCCCTCTGCTCCCCATCTACTCATGCATCTGCCCAGATACATCTTAAATGAATCTACCGTGCCTGTCTCTACATCTCTGCTGGCAACGCATTCCAAATGCCCACCACCCTCTGTGTGAAGTACTTGTCACATGTATCCCCCTTAAACTTTCGACCTCTCACCTTGAAAGCATGGCCTCTCGTTATTGAATCCTTCACCCTGGGAAAAAGCTTGTCTCTATCCACCCTGTCTATACCCTTCATGATTTTGTAAACCTCAATCTTGCTCAACTCACAGAGCATGTCCAGAGAAAAGACTAAGTTCCAACACACTGTTTAATTGTGATTTGCAGTGTAACAAGCTTAATATTTACAGAGGCACACAAGCTATCGGACAGGAAGGGAACATCATGATCCACCTGTCCACAAAATATTGTCATTCTCTCGTTCTTAGATGTTTCAATCTCATGCTCTGTTGGACACTCCAATAGTGCTGTTCTATTAAATAATCTCCTCACAGAAGCACGCAATGGGATTTTCAGCAGGACAGGCAATGCTTACAGCTTTTAACCACTGGGAAAAAACATTTAGTTCTTCAAACACTTGGGAAGGATGACCACATCTCTGTGATCTAACCGAAAAGATTTCCCTTTGCTCTGGTACAGTCAATCAAATACTCGACAGCAGAATTCCTCATTTGCCTGGGACAGGAGAATCCCAAATCATTTCTGTGAACTCCTATTGTTCACCCCCTATTGATGTCCCCTAGCCACCATTTCATTTTAGCTGGATATTACCATCAATCCTGTTTTGTTCTTTTTCTGACTGGAAGACACAGTGTACCAGGTTCGGACCCAAATTAAATACAGATCACCCATCTATGTGGCGTGTTGCAAGACTTCCCTAATCTCCACCATCTGCCAGGCTCCAGTCTGATAACTGCAAAGCAGTGAGAGACAAAAGTACAGGCAAGAAAAGCACAGCAGATTATTTCCTGGCAGGAACCTGTGTAAGAAGAAGAGGAGTTATTTTCTTCCCTTTACTGAATATCCTGAGTCTGTACTGTGTGTTAGCCACACTCTCCTGAAAACTCAGTCACCTAGAGAAACACAGTGGCCTTAAAGGTGGTATTCCAGCCTTTCTTCACCACCTCGGTCTACACCATTTTCCAGCAGCAGACCATGGTTCGAGAGCAAGAGTGGGACCCTACTAACCTTTGCAACCAATGCAGCATGGAACGGGCATTTAACTTGATTATTCTCCAGAACAGTACGACTCTGCACCACACTGAATTTTCCTATTGCTTTTTTTGGGGTCATTTTGTCCAGTTAGTGGAAGGATTTGTCGAATGGGAGAAAATTCTCGAGAAGCTCACAATGAGCACAGAACAGGAGCTGCATGTATAACTCTTATCATGCCCTCAACGCACCAGGCCATCTGAATCAGTGGGGGAACGATGGTGATCGCTTGTGAAACCTCACAGTCACCCAACCTGTTGTATGACACTTCACAGCGACAGAGCATGTGGCTCTAATGCAGCTCTGAATCAGCTGGCTGTTTTCCCTCCCTCTCTCTCTTACTCACACAGACACACACACTCACACACACACACACTCACTCACTCACCTCTGGGCTCTTCTGCTTGTTTGGCGAGTTTGCGGAGTGCGGCTGCAAAGCTGGCAGAATGCGCTGACGGTACCGACAAGGTGCTGTTAGCTGCCGGGCTGCCATTGGGCACTATGGAGCCATTGAGGGAGGATGGGTTGAGGGGGCTTACGGTGGCCGTCGTCCGAGTTGCAGTCGAGATCATTCCCAGTGAAGGTGACTTTGGCTCATGGCTCATGCCTAGAGGTTGGTGATGGTGAGGAGTTGGATGGGGTGGGGGGAAGAAGGGTGGAGGGAGAAACAGAAAAAAAAGGAGAGAACAAAGATTTAGATGGGAGGGGGAGAAAAGAGCTGAAACCTTCCTTCTACAATGCACGAATAGGTTAAGTGAAAGCAGGACAATATGATTTGTATGCAGTAACTTGCTGTATTTATAGCATTGCATTGTTTGACAATTTTGAAACAAGGCACTAATTTGTGAAATACTTTTGGAAGAACTACATTAAGAGGTAATAAGCTAAGCTTTCAAATTGAAAGTGGTAATACACACATATATATTGTGGACGCCCATGTAATGATACACACTTGCATGTATATACACACACACACACACAAACACACACAGAACAAATATGCATGCATGCATACTCAGATATTGTACATGTTTATGTATATATACACACACAAATGTGCAGACACAAAGACCCAATCTCAGATAAGCAGCTGTTCAAGATTCACAATCTATAATTTTTGGACTGTATTTAAGATAGATAACACTGGCATTTTGTCAGGCTGGAGCAGGCAGCCTATTGAGCAGGTTTACAAGCACATCAATTGTGACATGTGACCCACAGCGTCCTCTCACATTAAACACGAGACTAATTACACTTTCTCATGAACTTTTGACAGGCAAGTGTTGGCACCAGTTGAGAAATAGCTGTCTCTCGGAGAACAGGACCAAGGGATCATATGCCCTTTGGCCACCTTGTGGCCAATACGTTATAGATAGTGACAGGCAAAAGCTGAAATGCAAGCATCGAAGGGAATTTAGGATTGCATCAATCTGTTGGAGTGTCAATAGAATATTTCCACATTTTCTTTCAAATCACATACAACTCAAACTCCTGAAGTTTCAAGCCAAGCGGATTTAGAGTCATACAGCATGGAAACAAACCCAAATAGCCCATGCTGACCAGGTTCCCAAATTAAATTAGTCCCAACTGCCTGCTCCTGGCCCAGAACCCTCCAAGCCTTTCCTATTCATGTACTTATCCAAATGTCTTTTAAAGGTTGTAACTGTACCTGCACCCACCACTTCCTCTGGCTGTTCATTCTACGTGTATAAAATACAAAAGTGGCTAGCTTTTGCATGAGACCAATCAATGGGAAAGACCTGGCATGACAGGAGGTGATGGGGGTGTGATCAAGACAGCACAAGTAAGGGTTGGCATGAGACTGGAAGATGCTGGGACATGATACTTCACCCAGTCCCACAAAAATCTTAATATTTAAGGGAATACTGACGTTTTCTGAGCAGCTCCAGCTGTGATTTTCTCAGTCAATCACCAGTTTTCGGGCCAAGAAACGGAAATTTGGATGTATTAACCATGCGTACCCTAGTCCTAGGCTTCTTGGGTTATCTTTTTAAAGAGTTTAATTTTTGCGATAGCTCAATGTATGCAAAGCACAACAAAAATGACCATATTCCAAAGGATTGGAACGCTGAGGTGGAGAAAGTGAGGACTGCAGATGCTGGAGATCAGAGTCGAGAGTGTGTTGCTGGAAAAGCACAGCAGGTCAGGCAGCATCCGAGGAGCAGGAGAATCGACATTTCGGTATTCCTGATGAAAGGCTAATGCTCCTCGGGTGCTGCTCCCGACCGGGTTGGAACATTAACCCTGGACTGTAACACAACGCTGTTAGGGTGCATTACTCAGAGTAGTCATGGTTCACATTCCCAGAAAAAAATGCATGTGAGTGAGGTCCAGTTATAAACAGATTCTGGATTAGTGATGCTGGAAGAGCACAGCAGTTCAGGCAGCATCCGAGGAGCACTATTCCAGAATCTGGTTTCCAGCATCTGCAGTCATTGTTTTTACCCAGTTATAAACAGGCCAATCAAACGCACACAACACAAAAGTTATACAAAATGCCGAAGCAGACTAAACTGTTGACAGGTTCCTCAAATATCTGTCCAATATCTTTCCGAATTTATGAAACCAGCTTTGACATTGCACATAAACAAAATGAGTGTAAACATTTCTCTATCTCTCAGAGATCATTTGACAGCAATTTTAAACCTATGACGAGCTTTATGATTACTGCTGTCAGTTGGTTATGTTTCAAACTGTCTCCTATAATTTAGGACAGAAAAGAATTTGAACTGGACGATGGTGTGAATGTGTGTTAAACTCTGCCCGGTGACAATCCCATGTGACCTGATTGCCATAGAGATGGCAGCCCAGAACAACATCTGTTGGAAGTCAGGTGCGAGCTTTAACACCCGGAAACAGAGGAGAAGATGGCCTTTCTTGCTGCTTGCAGACTTTCAAAGGCAGACTAAGAGTTTGGGGGGAAACATCCATGATAGATACTGCTGAGCCAGGCAGAAGGGAAGATTAAGCTCCAAGCAGAATGCAGGTAAGGATGGAAAACCAGTCTGAGGAAACGAGACTGATGGACAGTGCAAGACCATGGAATCAGCAGACCGGAGCCTGCAAGGGACAGTGCATTTGATTTACACAAAGGGTTGACTGAAAGGCAACTTTGTGTTTGAAAGAACACTAGAAAATCCATCTTGGTGAAGCAAGGAAACAGGATCCTATTGGTGCAGGCCAGGAGGGTTCAGATTTAATACCCACAGCTGGAAAAAGTGAGGACTGCAGATACTGGAGATCAGAGTCAAAATGTGTGGTGCTGGAAAAGCACAGCAGGTCAGGCAGCATCTGAGAAGCAGGACAGTTGATGTTTCCAGCGTAAGGCCCTCATCAGGAATTTGGGGGGGGTGGGAGGAGGAGGAGGAGAAATAAATAGAAGGGTGGGGGTGAGGGTCAGGGTGGGGGTGAAGGTAGTTGGGAAGGCAATAGGTGGATGCAGATGGGGGGTGATGGCGATAGAACATAGAACAATACAGCACAGAACAGGCCCTTCGGCCCACGATGTTGTGTCGAACATTTATCCTAGATTA
Organism: Hemiscyllium ocellatum; assembly: GCF_020745735.1. NCBI lineage: Eukaryota > Metazoa > Chordata > Chondrichthyes > Orectolobiformes > Hemiscylliidae > Hemiscyllium > Hemiscyllium ocellatum. Next base: position 16,839,571 of record NC_083417.1, on the reverse strand, counting down.
AGCACCTATCCATGTACCTATCCAATTTCCACTTAAAGGTCACCAATGATTCTGACTCTGCCACTCCCACAGGCAGCGGATTCCATGCCCCCACCATTCTCTGGGTAAAGAACCTACCCCTGACATCCCCCCTATACTTTCCACCCTTCACCTTAAATTTATGTCCCTTTGTAACACTCTATTGTACCCGGGGAAAAGTCTTTGACTGTCTACTCTATATATTCCCCTGATCATCTTATAAACCTCTATCAAGTCACCCCTCATCCTTCGCCATTCCAATGAGAAAAGGCCTAGCACTCTCAACCTATCCTCGTACGACCTATTCTCCATTCCAGGCAACATCCTGGTAAATCTCCTCTGTACCCTCTCCAAAGCTTCCACATCTTTCCTAAAGTGAGGCGACCAGAACTGCACACAGTACTCCAAATGAGGCCTTACCAAGGTCCTACACAGCTGCAACATCACCTCACAACTCTTGAATTCAATCCCTCTGCTAATGAACGCTAATACACCATAGGCCTTCTTACAAGCTCTAATCCACCTGAGTGGCAACTTTCAAAGAGCTATGAACATAGACCCCAAGATCCCTCTGCTCCTCCACCTTAGTAAGAACCCTACCGTTAACCGTGTATTCCCGCATTCTTATTTGTCCTTCCAAAATGGACAACCTCACACTTGACAGGGTTGATTTCCATCTGCCACTCCTCAGCCCAGCTCTGCATCATATCTAAGTCCCTTTGCAGCTGACAACAGCCCTCCTCACTATCCACAACTCCACCAATCTTTGTATCGTCTGCAAATTTACTGACCCACCCATTGACTCCCTCTTCCAAGTCACTAATAAAAATTACAAACAGCAGAGGACCCAGAACTGATCCCTGCGGAATTCCAGGTTGGAGGGGAGGGGGGAGCAGACAAATGGGAAGGAAGATGGACAGATGGGGCAGTACAAGAGGGTAGTGCCGAGTTGGAGGGGAGATGGTGAAGTTGACATTGATGCTGTGTGGTCAGAAGGCCCCATTGCAGAAGATGAAGCGTTCTTCCTCCAGGTGTTAGGTGGCTTGTATTTGACAGTGGAGGCAGCTTAGGACTTGCATGTCCTTCGTTGTATTGGAGGAGGGAGTTGAAGTAGTCAGCCACAGGGTGGTGGGGTTTGTTTGGAGTGTGTGTGTCCCTAAAACGTTCCACGAATTGGCGTCTTATCTCCCCAATGCAGATGAGATCACATTGAAAGCAATGGACACAGTTGATGAGGTGTTTGGATGTACAGGAAAATCTCTGCCAGATGTGGAAGGATTCTTTGGGGCCTTGCCTACACAGTACATTGTATAATATGTAAATGTGGTTTGGGACCTCTGGTTGCAAGTTAAGGAAGCTTACCCTTTCGCTGTTTAAGTGTTTTGGGCGCCTATTAAGTAATATTCATTGATGTTGATCTTAGCTGATTGAGTTCAGATCTTAAAATGCGAAATCGTGTCATGGTATTTTTTCGCATGGAACAATGGGAATTTCGTATCTCTTTTAAGAAGTTATCCGTCTCTATGTGGATTGCAGAACTTATCTGGATATTGACTCATATGCCAGTGCAAATATCTTTCAAAAACTGATCAACTCGAAAACTTCTGTTAAGTCGCCTCTTACCCTTTGACCGGCCCAGCAAACAAGACAGCGGGAAAGGAAGAACGATCCCGTGAGTGAAGTAGCAGAAGAGTTGGAAAGGAGGGAAAGCCAAAAGTTCAAGGATTAAAGATCAAAGGAATGATGAAGCGCCAGGCAGCAAGAGGGGAGGGCGGTGTGAGCAAAAGAGACCAAGGCAGCTATTCTCGAAACAAAATCAGAAATTTGCTGGAAAAGCTCAGCAGGTCTGGCAGCATCTGTGGAGAGGAATCTGAATGAATGTTTCAGGTCCAGTCACCTTCCTTCAGGACTATTGAGCAATCCTCATCATGGAAGGAGAGGGAAACAAAAACAGATTGGCGCACACAAAGGGAAAACTGAGAGAATGTAATACTTAATGGGCTAGAGGGGAAACCTGGATGCATGGAATCATAGAATCCCTACAGTGTGGAAATAGGTCATTCAGCCCATTGAGTCTACAGTAACCCTCCGAACAGCATATTACTCAGACCCATCCCCCCCTATTCTATCCCTGTAACACAGCACATCCCATGGCTAACTCACCTAGCCTGCATCTCCCTGGACACTATGGGCAATTTCCCAAGGCCAATCCACCTAACCTGCACATCCTTGGACTGTGGGAGGAAACTGGAGCACCCAGAGAAAACCCACACAGATGCGGGAGAATACGCACACTCCACACAGACAGTCACCTGAGGGTGGAATCAAACCTGGCTCCCTGGTACTGTGAAGCAGTAGTGCTAACCACTGTGCCACCTTGCTGCCCCAAGGTGGAGGGTAGAGTGGGCAAACAGAATGGCAATGTTTAGAGAGTAGGAGTGAAAAGGGGAACAGTCAGTATAGTGGCGATGGTGGTTGGAGGGGGGAGGCGTGCTGGAGGAACAGAATCCAGAATTTCAAAACTATATGACATTCCATTTCATAACTGTATGGATTCAGTTTGAGAAAATTAATATATACTTCCATTATAGGCACTCCAACAAATAACTCTTGGTAGTTCTAACGTGCTGCGCCATTAGTTGGTGGAGATGGATTTCCCAAAGAGGAGGCAAAAGAACTCTACATTCCTGCGATTTCCTCAGCAGATTTACAAAGATGTTGCCAGGGTTGGAGGGTTTGAACTATAGGGAGAGGCTGAACAGGCTGGGGCTGTTTTCCCGAGAATGTCAGAGGCTGAGGGGTGACCTTCTAGGGGTTTATAAAATCATGAGGGGCATGGATAGAGTAAATAGACAAAGTCTTTTCCCTGGGGTGGCACAGTACAGAACTAGACGGCATAGGTTTAGGGTGAGAGGGGAAAGATTTAAAAGGAGAGCTAAGGGGCAACTTTTTCACACAAAGTGTGGTACATGAAGAGAATGAGCTGCCAGAGAAAGTGGTGGAGGCGAATACAATTACAGCATTTAAAAGGTATCTGGACGGGCATATGAATGGGAAGTGCTTAGTGTGAGATGGGCTAAGTGCTGGCAAATGGGACTAGTTTAGGACATTGCATTGGCATGGATGAGTTGGACCGAAGGGTCTGTTTCTGTGCTGTACATCTTTATAACTCCATGACTGTATGGACTCAGCTCTAGGAATCAATACATATTCCCAATATCGGCATTTCAACAAACAATTCTTGGTAGTTATAATGTGGTGCACCATTAATTGGCTGAGATGGATTTCCCATCGGTGACAGCTCAAAGAGGAGGCAAGAGAACTCTGCAGGAAATTCCTGCGTTTCCTCACAGGCTGGCAACAACAGGGATGAGGCCTGGTCAGACCTGGGATTGGGGTTGGTGTTGAAGTGGGTGAGGAGGAGGAGAAGGGGGCAAATATTCAACTCTCCCTCACCAGCTTTGCGAGAGGAAGAAAGAACATCTCAACACTTGAAGAAAGCCCACATCCCTGCTCCTCACTCCTGTGTGCCTGAGCAGAGTGTAAGAGTAGACATTGGTTATCAGTGAGGCGCAGGATTAGTTTTTATGTCTGATATAATTGGTTAACAGGGCTCATAGAAAACCACCATCACTTATTAAACCTTACCTCGGTGTGAATCATCATTGTGAGGGTCAAGAGGGTGAAAACATTGAGAGGGAGAATGAACAGATAGCTGATTTCCTCTGACAGTGTATTTAGGGATTCATTAACGAACAAAATAAAAATACATTACAACCTGATTTAACGAAAAGGGAAGGGGACAATTGCAAACACTGCTCCCTTAAGACTCAGTGTGGAAATGTTGCTTAGAACCATTTGTAAACATTCTGACGGTGATGCTGGACTTTGCAGTGTGACTAGGAAAGGTTTAGAATTATAAAGCTTGCTGTTGCAATTCAGCAGCCTTCTCATACAACCAGCCTGTAAACTGGTCCCACTCGCAGCCAAACAAAAATAGCCGAGGTATCACAATGGGCACGTTGATCCTGTCAGGTTAGACAAATGGCAGCATTTGACCAAGAAAGGCTTGATCGGGGGAAGGAGTGGGGGGGGGGGGGGGGGGGGGGGGGAATAAAGAGCAATAGTCTCCCCCTTTAATGGGCTTCACACTATATTCCCCACAACAGCTGAAGAGATTGTTTGCTATTCCAATTCGTAGCATCAGCGCTTGGGAATAAATTACTTTGCTGGGTGTGTGATTGATGAGATATGATTGCACATGTAGTTTATTGGGTAAGGAAGACAAGTGGTGCTCAGCATCTCAGAGGGAATGGTGGGGGGGACAGTGAAGCAGCCCCTCCAGGTCATTACGACCAGCTTGCTCTGAATTACGAAAGCTTCCCTGTCACCCGCTCTTGCACGTGTGTGACTCTCTGCACTCCGTGCTCGTTAGTTGCAGGCCTCACTTTATTTCCTCCCGGTCCCCATTAATGCCACAAAAGCCATTACTAATCACAGATCTACTGTTTCCTGCGGTTCCCTAATTACAAAAACCCAGTCCGCGGCAGTCTTCTGACTTCAAACCACATTCTGCGATCGCCATGCACTGTAATTACAAACTAACAGTTTGGATGATTTTTTTTTGCTGGATCCATGCTGGACCCCTCCTGGATAATTATCCCCTAGAGCGTTGAGCTGGCAGGTCTCCTATTTAATCGGAGGCACACATTTGTGTCCTGCACTTCATAATAATCTCTCTTGACAATTTTCATTACAATTGGAAGAATGTTGAACAAATAAACAGTATTATTTAGCTGCCTCCTTCATCTCAGACAACTTTTCCACCCCCTTGGGGCTGGTACTCAGCATATTAACAGTGATAGGCCTGTATGTATGCTGCACACATGATAGCATATGACATTCAGCTGATCTCTCTACAAGCCAGTTGAATTCTATGGTCCATTATCATAAAACTTGAATTTGCAGGATTTTTTTTCCTTACAAATGTCCTGACTCTTTTTCTACCATCCCCAACCCCCAAACGTTAAGCGTTTTATTTCTGTTTTTCACAAGTCAAGTCATGACTGCTACTTCAATCTTTATCTCTCCTCTTTTCCATAACCCCAACTGACCAAACTAAAAAAAGCAGCTAATTTGAATTCCTCCCCAATGAAAGAGAGATTTGGACAGAGTTAATGGCAGCTGTCTTTTCCCTAAGTTGGGAGATTTCAAGACGAAGGGCACATTTTTTTAAGTTGAGAGGAGAAACATTTTAAAAAGACGAGGGGCTTTTTTTTGACATGGAGGGTGGTTCATGTGTGGAATGGACTTCCTGAGGATGTGCTGGATGTGGGTACAGTTGCAATATTTGAAAGACATTTGGACAAGTACATGGATAGGAAAGGTTTGGACGGATATGGGCCAGGAGGAGGCAGGTGGGGCTAGTTTAGTTTGGGATTATGTTTGGCATGGACTGGTTGGACCGAAGGGTCTGTTTCTGTGCTGGATGATTCTATGACCGCCATCTCTCTGGATCCCCAGCTTAGTGCTGCCTCTTCCAGAACAGAATCTCCTGAAGGAGAATCACAGGACCTGAAATTAGATTAGATTCCCTACAGTGTGGAAACAGGCCCTTCGGGCCCAACCAGTCCACACCAACCCTCTGAAGAGCAACCCACCCAAACCCATTTCCCTCTGACTAATGCACCTAAAACTATGGGCAAATTAGCATGGCCAATTCACCTGACCTGCACATCTTTGCACTGTGGAAGGAAACCAGAGCACCCAGAGGAAACCCACACAGACACAGGGAGAATGTGCAAATACCACAGAGACAGTCGCCCAAGGCTAGAATCAAACCTGGGACCCTGGTGCTGTGAGGCAGTAGTGCTAACCACTGAGCCACCGTGCCGAATGTTAATTCTGTTTCTCTCTCCACTGATGCTGCCAGATCGGCTGAGTTCCTTTAGCACTGTTTGTATTTGCATGTCCTGTTCTGAGCAGCAAACCATCCTCACCAGCAGATGGGTTCCATGAGCACACTTCTGGAGGCTGCCAATGACACAAATGTCAGGCAACCGTGAGAGGGAATGAGGTATCACCCAGGAAACACCATCACCAGGGTACACATGGTGCTAAATCCAGCTGGGCACCATCCAGGTCACGTACTGGTCTGTGGGTTATGCCAGAGCAAGTGTGCCAAGGACAGCTCAGGTCAAACACCCCTTGTGGCTGCAATGGATTACTAGTCACCTCCAGAGTTGGCAGCAGCAGACAGGCAGAAGAACAGTTCCCTGACTCCATGCCATGTTTGCTTGAGGGTGGGGGAGGGGTGAGATTGAGGGCATTGTGCCATGTGCAATCGATCCAGGTGCTGTATGTAGCCAATCAGGCTCATTAAACAACTAATGAAGGCCAATTACAGGAGGCGAACTGGAATTTCCCCCGATCATTCAGTATTGAGAGACCACCTGCTGTCCTTAATTGGACAGAAGAGGCCTGCAGAGGAGGTATCCCACTTTACAATGTCCCATGGAGGCATTTCTAACACCGTGAAACAGTTCCGACCTCTGCTTCCCATCCCCAGAGGACAGTCCAGTATCCAGCTGACAACACAATGAACTCTAACTTCTGGTATCCCCTGTCAGCCTTCACCAGATCAGATACCATCAGCTGGCAGGGGCTGGCAATAAAGGGAACTAAATTCTGAACATTCTGTAGTACGGACTGGGATCTAATGGGAATCTTCGCAGGCGACATAACACAAGCAATGTGCACAATGCCTCAATCAGCTGGGTCACATATACATCACAAATTCACCTGCACCTCCACACACATCATTTACTGCATCCGCTGCACCTGACGTGGCCTCCTCTACATTGGGGAGACAGGCCGCCTACTTGCGGAACGTTTCAGAGAACACCTCTGGGACACCTGCACCAACCAACCCAACTGCCCCATGGCTGAACACTTAAAGTCCCCCTCCCACTCCGCCAAGGACATGCAGGTCCTTGGCCTCCTCCATCGCCAGACCATGGCAACACGACGCATGGAGGAAGAGCGCCTCATCTTCCGCCTAGGAACCCTCCAACCACAAGGGATAAATGCAGATTTCTCCAGCTTCCTCATTTCCCCTTCCCCCACCTTATCTCAGTCCCAACCCTCTGACTCAGCACCGCCTTCTTGACCTGCAATCTTCTTCCCGACCTCTCCGCCCCACCCCCACTCCGGCCTATCACCCTCACCTTAACCTCCTTCCACCTATCGCATTCCCAACGCCCCTCCCCCCTACCTTGTATCTTAGCCTGCTTGGCACACCCTCCTCATTCCTGATGAAGGGCTTATGCCTGAATCGTTGATTCTCCTGCTCCTTGGATGCTGCCTGACCTGCTGCGCTTTTCCAGCAACACATTTTTCAGCTCTGGGTCATAAGCTGACACTGTGGATGTCCACAAAACAATATAGAAAATAGAAAAGTGATCACACTTGATCGAAGATTTGGGTGGAACTCTGGACGGGGAGTTTGTAAGTTAAGATATGAATAGGAAGATTTGGAGGGATATGGGCTGGGTGCTGGCAAGTGGGACTAGATCAGGTTGGGATATCTGGTCAGCATGGCTGTGTTGGACCAAAGGGTCTGTTTCCATGCTGTACATCTCTTTGACTTTATAAGAGCCTTTCCCACTGAGGCTGGACAGAGGTGATCAGTGCAGACAGCTGACCCTACTCGATGTCCATACTTCCCCAAAGAAAATTAAACTGTCACAATGGATCCGGGCTCCAACAGTGAGTCAAACTGGATGTAAAATGCTAATTCTGCTTCTCCTCACAGATGTGGTCAGACTTGCCCCAGCACTTTCAGTGTTTATTTCAGCTCTGCAGCGTTTACACTTTGTTGCTTTCCTCTATTATGCATCAGTATTTTCCTGTTCTCCTCAATGTGGGACTGCTGACTATGGCCTACATTCACTCCTCATCCATTATTGTCCTTGAACTGAGGGGTTTGCTGGGCCACACCAGTGAGCAGTTAAGAGTGAGGCACATTGCTTTGGATTTGGAGTCACATGTAGGCCAGACCAGGTAACGACGGCAGATTTCCTTCACTAAAGGACATTCGAACCAAATGGGTATCGAATGATAGTTTCATGGTCACCATCATCGAGTCTAGCTTTCAATTCCTACATTTTATTGAGTGATTTTAAATTCCATGATAGGAGTTGGAACTCATGGTTCAGAACGTTCGACCAGGTCTCTGGATGACTGACCCAATGAGATTACACTGGACCACTGTTATAGTGCAGGCAAGCTTCTGCCATTAAAAAATCATCTTCACTTTGGAACTGGGGTGACGTCCAAGGAAGACATTTGATCCCATGGTCTTCTCTTATAGGACATTCCTTTCAAAATCCATCAACCATTCCCATACTCTGCCTGAAATCGAAGAATTAAATGGAGAGTCCCAAGACCTCCCCACCATCCTTTGGGAATACTGAATGATCCCATTGTACCCCAATTTCATGAGGAGCTTGCAATCATTCACAGAACAGTCAATTAGTCAGTAAAAGATTTTGTTTGAAACAATAGCCTGTTTGGTCTCCCTTAGCAACATGGTCTTGGTAATCGCAATAGCTGCAGAAAGTACTCGTGTGCTCAAACAGGCCAAGCATTATTAACAGTGAAAGCATTGATTGCCCTGAGGCACATTCAGTGCTCTATTATACCATCGCCTTGTCTCCTCAGCTGGAGCTGAACCTGTTACATTAACTTTGTCCAGTCAATCATCAGCCAGCTCAGAGACAGGAAAAACAAAAGGAAAATGGAAGGGATGAGTGGTGGGGGTGAGGGTGGATTGACAATAAAAAGGTCCCAGGATGTCGTGAAGGGATTCTTATTGTTCTCAGAGCACAGCAATTGTCCTCATCACCAGCAACCTCCAGCCCTCCAAAAATACATGACATTTGTACAACTTTATCCTTGTTTCATCTCTTTACTCAGTCCCTGCTGGAATCTTTTTAACCCCTGTACAACTGTCAGGCTCATCGGATTTTGTTTTCCTAATAGAACCATCCATCTCCAGGCCTGGGTTCTGTTCCATGATACCTTTCCCTTCCCCCTAATCCAGATGTCTTCTGCACCCACCCCATCCCCTTGTGACCCACCCAAAGACACACATACCTCCTGTGACTGCCCCACCCCACAACTCCTACCTCCCTCCTGCAAAATCCTATTGACCTGTTCATTCTTTTCTGTTTGAACTTGGTTGTTGAGCTTTGGAAAGCTATTCCACCATGAAACAGATCACATTCACACCAGCCAGTGTCTGTACACATGCATTTTATGGCAGGCATATGTATTGGTATCATCTGCCCCTAGCCAATGCCACAGACAGAATCTAACCTGCTAAGCCACCATCTAATCAGATCCCGAGACGCCAAATATAGTTTGAAGGGACAGCACAGAAATAGGCCATTTGGCCCAAGTGACATAATGTCTATGCTCCACACAAGCCTCCTCCCACCCTCTGTGAGAGGCCACTTTGAGAACAGTGTGCACAATTCTGGTCATGAACTTAATGAGGGACAGCCTTGCATTGGAAGCAGTTCACAGAAAGTCCGGTAGGCTACTTCCTGGGTCAAAAGCGTCATTTTATGAGATAGGTGGGGTGAGGAGAGGATTGCAGAAATGGAGGGTATATTTTGTCAAAGCTTCTCCCAATCTGACAGAAAAACTCACTTGCTTATTGAAATGGAGGCAAACGTATTGCTGAGTTACAGCAGCAGAGTGGGAAGTACTGCAGATTATTTGCTCCCTCTGTGTGGACCATGTTGCAGGCCTCAGTATGGTCTTAGAGTAAAAAGTGAGGTCTGCAGATGCTGGAGATCAGAGCTGAAAATGTGTTGCTGGTTAAAGCGCAGCAGGTTAGGCAGCATCCAAGGAACAGGAAATTCGACCTTTCGGGCCAGAGCCCGAATTCGGATTCCTGATGAAGGGCTCTGGCCCGAAACGTCGAATTTCCTGTTCCTTGGATGCTGCCTAACCTGCTGTGCTTTAATCAGCAACACATTTTCAGCTCAGTACTGTCTTATACTGTGCGCCATTCTCTTCACTCCCATTTTACAGCAGACCGTGCTCTCTCACTCACAGGCTAACAGCCATCAGTCAAACACGACCATTTAACAGGTCCTTTGCACTACTGACTGCTGTGGGATCTTAATGTGGTTGGTTGCCAAGCTCCTCGACACAACAGTAATTCAACAAATGCTCCTTGTCTAAGATCCACTGTGTGTGAATCAGACTCTCCTTTCTCACTGCGAGAGGAACAGGTACAGACGTTTAACAATCTCCACCTCTCTTCATTTGCAATTGTTGCTTCTAATGACAGGAGACTCAGGAGAGCCCTAGCCTCTTGGGGTGGTCTGCTCTCTACAGGGTGCCCTCACGCATAAAACTGTCCCTGGAACAATTGAATTCAAATGCACAAGTCACTGAAGTGGACTTTAACTATGATTGAGTTCAAACAGGCTTTTCATGCACCAAGCTCATTTGGGAAGGGAAATGAGCCAAGGCTGGCTCAGTCGTTGCAAAGGGCTTTGAACCTTCTTCAAAAACTTTAGCTCGCTGCACAATGCACCCAACCAGGATTCAAAATGCATGAGCTCGACCCAATCTTCGGCACAGCTCAAATATTTAAAGCAAGGAAAGGACAACACGTGTTCATGTAGACAGACCACAGAATCCCTACAGTGTGGAAGCAGGCCATTCGGCCCATCGAGTCCACCGTCTGAACAGCATCACACCCAGCCCTACCCCCTACCTTATCCCTCTAAGCCTGCATTTCCCATGGCTAATCCACCTAGCTGGCACATCCCTGGCCAGTTTGGGTATTGTAGCATGGCCAATCCACCTAACCTGCACATCTTGGGACTGTGGGAGAAAACTGGAGCACCTGGAGGAAATCCAGGGGGAATGTGCAAACTCCACACAGACAGTCACCCAAGGCTGGAATCGAAATGGTTTGATTAAATGAGGGAGAATGCGGAGACATGCATAAATGGGATATATCAGTAACAGGAAATGTCTACAGGGCTGTGGGGAATGGGTGGACTAGTGGGATTAATTGCTTTGTTCTTTAGAAGACATCTTAATGGGCTGTATGATTTTCTTCCATGGTGGGTGATTGTTGTCTGTTACTGGTACTGAGTGTCCTCCCTGTGCTGAGCACCAGCACTGAGTCCTACCACAGACAAGGCCTGAAATGCTCTTATTAAAATTGCGATTTCCCCAACATGATTTCCATACTTTAAGGCATCACCATTTTAATCCAGGCTCCCTAGACTCTGCTCACCAACATACCTGACTATAGCAGAATGTCGAAATAGACCCCTTCACCCCCTCCTTCCAACTCAAGAGACATGACTTAAAACTTCTGCATCTTCAAACACGTTATTGACTTACTGGAAGGAAATTGTCACCCACTAATACTCATCTCCTTAGCCATGCTGGCTGCTGCACTGACCCATTGCGGCTGACAGAGCTTTTTGCAAGAGTGAATTATGAAACTTTCACTACACTACAAAGGCCTCTGCAGAAAGGTGCTGGATAATGTTTCACAGCTGGAACCAGCCTTAATTGTCAGCTCTTAGCCAGCAGTCTCTTGCAAGTCACAGTGCCCTGACTTAATGTGATCAGCCACTTATGCGATCCAGTGTGATCTCCACCTTACACTGACATTTCTCTGATAACATTCAGTCACTAATTCAGAGTGTAGCCTCTAGAGAGTGAGGGCCCTGCATTAAGATGCAGCTGGCTATTTGGAGCCACATTCCCAATCAGATCCAATCTGCCGGCTTGCAGTAATGCTCACCCAAAGAGACAGGCCAGAAGCAAAACTCTGCTATTGTGTGTCTCTGCTGTTGCAGGCACATTGATACCACAAGGAGACCGTTACTCTGATATCCACTGTGTCATTAACACTTGCACTCAATTGACATCGGAACTAAGGTGGCTTCATTTTTGCACATGTCATGACTACAAAGCTACTTAAACATATCTGCATCCTATACAATTCAGTTAAAAGCTTTCAGCAAGGTCAGAGCCACAAAGATAGACCTTAGGTTCTTCTCATGACTCTACATTTAAAGACAATAGAGCAGAGGCAGGAAGGCCTCAGGTCTCAACCTGTGGTCTAAATGCTGACGTGTGTGTGTGTGTGTTAGCGCACGTGCCTTGCTATAATGTGTGGATATCTGTCTGTAATCTGCAGGTGTGTAATGTATGTGTGGGTCTGCTTCTGTGACACATGTGCGTGCACATCTGTCTATAATATGTGTGCACGCGCATCTGTCTGTAATATGTATGTGTACATGTCTGTAATATATGTTTGTGTATCTGTCTGTGATGGGTATGTACTTGTCTGTGATATCTGCATGTGTGTGCATGTACACTCAACTGTGATTGCTGGAGTCTGCCTGTATGTGCATGTCAGTGTGAGAATGTGGAAATCAGCCAGATATCCGGCTCATCCAACATGCACTCAGAGAACAGCATCAAGTGGACAACCTGCTAATGCTTGGTGACAAAGTTAACACACACAAAGCACAGTCTCCTCCTCTGGAACACTGTCAGCTGGAGCCGGGGGAGGGGGGTTGGAGCAGGAAGAATGGCAGTACCACTCAATGCAGTAGCACACACTAAGAAAAAAAGTGGATTAGCCCGTCCATCCACATAAGCCTCACACACGGTACCAAATTTAAACTCCCAAGGGACCTTCCTGTAAATTGATCGGAAAGTAAAGGCCATAAACCCTGATGGGACAGGAGACTCTGTCCGTCCCCTCAGAGACCCCAAAGTCATTTCATTTATTAACAGACACAGGAAAAACAAATCAAACAGCTCTAATTGATTTATTGTTAGGAAACAAAGATCCTGCATCAAGTTACTACGTGACATGCTAATTCTAACAGTTAATGGTAACAAGTAAATAGATTGGAAATGCTGGCATGCACATTCTGAAGACTGAAGATTTATCATGGCTTTGTGTGTCAAGTTCTTTAGCAGACATCTAAGGAAACAAAATCCATTTGCAAGGAGGTGAAAGGTGTCAGTACCATACACATTCTATTTATCCAACGACAACCAAAACACTCCCTGGCCAGGTTTATTATTTGTTATAGACAACATTTAAACCTCTCCATTCACTGCACTAATAATGTGTTTTCTAACCTTCAGCAGAAGGGGTGACTGTCCCATTTCCCACACTAGCTATCCTTACACTCTCAGAAATTGGCCAGTCACGATGAAATTATGGGCAGCCTCCTCTGTGTTGGAGAGTCTCTTCCACTGGGAACCGAACTGAGACACTCCAAACAGATTTCACTCAGAATTCTGATCAGAATTGAGCCGCTGCATCATTATTTCATTTTGCTACTGAAAACACACAGTCCATTTCCTCTCTGTTTCATTAGAAAGCTTTAAACAGGTAATGTTGAAGCCTTGGGTCCATCGGTGCAGGCAAGAGCACTTCCCAAAATGTTTTATGATGTATCGATGTGAGAATATTTTGCAGCATCAGTAAAATGCAGTAGTCACATTTCACAAACTTCATTAAAATCAGCCTAACTGCTTCACTCGCTTTGCAATGTAACTTAATATTTCAAAAAGTGCCGACTCTGATCTGGGGTACAGTTACTGAGTGACCACTGCCTCATCCAAATGCTATATTGTCCATGGAGAAGTATATACAAGTAATAACAAGCATAACGATAATGGCACCAGACTAGCAATCCAGATCCTCAGGCTAAAATTCAAGGTTTATGGGCTCAAATCCCACTGTGGCAGATGGTGAAATTTGAATTCATCAAGAAAAGAAAATCTGGAATTAAAAAGCTTGCTTAATGGTCACTATAATTTCTGTGCAAGCAATCTGGGGAGCAGGGTGCAAGGAAATTCATGTGCTGGTTTCACATCACATAGTCCTCAAAAACTCTGCACCCAATGTATTATCCCCTTGACTGCCTATTGTCAAGCAAAAACATGAGGAGGGGTATGATTCAGTACAAGTGGTGGGGGGTGAAATATTAAAGTTAAGAACTTACACTCATTGTACATTAATCATAGAATCCCTGCAGTGCAGAGGCCATTCAGCCTGTTCAATCTACACCAGCCTTCTGAAGAGCATCCCATCAAGACTCATCCCATTCCTGTAACCCTGTATTTCCCAAGGCTAAACCACTCAGTCCACACATCCCTGGACATTACAGGCAATTTCCCATGACTAATCCACCTAATCTGCACATCTTTGGACTGTGGGAGGAAACCGGAGCACCCGGAGGAAACCCACGCAAGACTGAGGAGAATGTGCAAACTCCACTCATACAGTTGCCCGAGGCTGGAATCGAACCCGGGTCATTGGCTCTCTGAGGCAGCAGTGCTAACCTCTTCTGCCTCTAAGGCATGTGTTTCTCCAACATTCAGGGCATCATTTAACGTCACCGTCAAAATGCAGTACAAAGACCTGTGGGTTGATAACTGACATCGACATAAATATAGGCCGCAAGAGGGATTTTGTGGCACAGTGGCAGTGTCCCTTTCTCTGAGCCAGAAGGCCTGGGTTCAAGTTCCACAAGTGCCAGAGGTGCATAGGAACATCGCTGTGATTAGAAAACATCTGCAGGTAATCACACCGCTCTGGTTAGAGGCAAACAAACAATGACCTTATCTTGGATGTTCCTTGATGTGCTGGGAGCTCATTCCTTTATTAGCTCACCTTCCTCCTTCCACAGTGAGTGGAGAACTCCCTGCCCGTCAGGAAATGGCTTGGCCCACAGTTGCCTGCTGTTTTCTTCTCAAACCCTGCCTCTTTTCCCACTGCCCATCCATCCCACCTCCCCCAGCAAACATCCACCAAGGGCAGAGGTGAAGCCACCACTCGTTACAATCCATTTACTGCTTTCAGAGGTCAAAGGTCCCTGCTGTCAGAGGTCAGCCAGCAAAGCCATCAAGCAAAGTGAGATGTTTCTGATTGCATGATGAAGCCTGACCTGAAGGCCAGGCTCCTCTTGCCGGGTAGGACCTCAAAGGAGGACTTGCTTTGGGGCTGCCCATACTGCCTGAGCACATTTAAGCAAAGCAAACTCTATTGAAAAGCAGAACGACAAATTTGAGAACAAATATGTGCTCTGGAACAAACACGACTCACAGCCAGCCCTTCCAACCACTTCTCCCCCGCATCCCCACCCCCACCCCAAATAAAACCAAGAAGCTGTTTTTTCAGCCAAAATTCAGTAGACTCAGTTTGGTAAAACAACAAAAAGACAGGCATTCATATAGTCAAAAAAATTGTCAAATAAACGTGAAAGGAAGTTTCCATTAAAATAAACAGTCATCATCAATAGTTCATTGAAAACTGGGCAGTAGGGGTAAGGCCAGGTCAAATGCGTTGTTTATGCCTTTTCAAAACACCATCTGCGATCAGAATTGAGTCAGAATTGAGTATAGTACCACAAGGATGAACAGGCCCAAAGCCTGGCGTAGCAGTGGCAATTTCTTTTGAATGTTAATGCATAGGTGGACATTCACAGATACATACATGCACACGCTCTCTTGTTCTGACAACGGGACAAGTTGCTTAAAATGGCCACTGGAAGGCAGCCCCAAACTAAGTGCCTCACTTGACAGCTGTACTGCTGTGAAATGAAGATTGATGCCTTGCTCAGAGCTCACATTATAACCTGCCATACTGTACACATATAACTGTGGCTCCATTGTTACCAAAACCACTGCCTTTTGTTTCTAACACATGGTGACAAGCTTGACAAAGGTGCTAGACGACTGCAAGCTCAGGGATTGACAAGTGCTGAACAGTTAACAAGTCAGCTTTTCTTAAACAACAAAGGTGGCTCCAATCGACCCACAGACAAAATATCTACAATGAGTACTGGCTGGGTGACTGCTATCCAGAGCTATCAATACCAAAGTACATCTGTTGCATGCCCTGGAGTCAGCTGTGTAGACCTATTGAAATTAACTCAGTATCAAAGTCAGTATATTGTCCTCACTTAAGGCAAAGGAGCAGATGTAGGCCATTCAGTCCATTGAATGGCAGAGCAGACTCAATAAGATCATGGCTGATCTGATAATCCTTGTCTGGGGTGTGACCCTATTTACCCTCCCCTTCCTCAAATTAAGGTGCAGTTCCCAGTTGCACTGGCCAGGAATGTGCTCGGTTAGCTCCATTTGTTCAAGATTTGTCAACGAGAAGCATTTTCAGAGTTTACCTGGGTTGGACAGAACAGACAGTTTACAAGATGTGACCACAGTTTCTACCTGAAGGTGATGACCTGCCCTGGAGTAATACTCCATCTGTGACAGCATGAGTGACGGGTGCCTCAATGTAGTGGTCGCTCTGTACATGACGGAACGATCAACTGAACAGGCTATCAGAGCTCCGACCAGTCCTGACGCCTACTCATATGGTTTCACTACAGATGGACTGCAATCAGGAATGAACAGTGAGGAACCATCAAAGCTCAGTCCAGAATAAGTCAGAGGGACGAAAGGAGTAGACAGAGTGCAAAGGTAAAATGACTGAGAAGGAAAACATATTTTGGAGAGACAGCTGAAATTTACTTCCTTAGCCACTGCAAACATCCTTAATAAAAGCAACCCATTAATAACACTCCGACGTAGTCGTCTCACTCTCGTGATAGAAATTATTGCACTAACTTGCTGTCCTTTATTTAAATGTCTGTCTGCTCAAGAATCCATGTTCACTTATCCATGTAAAAGAATGATTTATCCCAGCTTTTGAAAAAGAGCAACGTACTGAAGTTAACGGATAAGTTGTAATAAATCAATTAGGGACAGGATTTAGAGGTGATGTTGCACATTGATTATTTGGAAGCCTTGCGCAGAATGACAATGAACAGCCTCCTCACACTCTGCACAATCTATCTCACTTCACTGCTGCACTTTGCTACTTAACCCAAACTGCCCTGCATTCCCTGCCAAGTAAGAGCCCTTGTGTTACTCTCCCCAGTTAATGGGCAGCTGCTCTCCTTTACAACCATTTAACTGCTGTTTTGCATCTATTTCAAATTCTAATTGCTCCACACGGTCTGCCTGAGTAGGATGAATGAAAGGATGAGGCACAGTAAAAACATTCAAGCTTTACTGCTTTACAGGAGATGGGGGTGTCTCAGCTATCAAGAAAGAAGCTTGCATTAACTGCAGTTAACAGCAATCCTTCAGTTGGCAGGACGGCTGGTTAGTGCATAAAAGGAAATGTGCTCATTTTTGGTCAAATGTTCTTACTCCTGGAGGAAGCTTTAATTCCACAAGCCTGACCTGAATGTGAAGCTCCAGCCCACAGATGAACCTGTACCATCCTCTGTATGTGGTTGGTAACTCAGTTGGCTAACAGCTGGCTTGTAATGCAGAGTAATGCCAACAACCCTGGGGTGCGGGAGTCCAGAACTAGAGGGCACATGTTTAGGGTGAGAGGGGAAAGACTTATAAGGGACCTAAGGGCAACTATTTCATGCAGAGCATGGTACGAGTATGGAATGAGCTACCAGAAGAAGTGGTGGAAGCTGGTACAAATACAGCACTTAAAAGGCATCTGGATAGGTACATGAATAGGAATGGGATTAAAGGGATATGGACCAAATGTTGGCAAATGGGACTAGATTAGGTTAGGATATCTGGTCAGCATAGACAAACTGGACTGAAGGGTCTGTTTCCATGCTATACATATCTATGACTCTAACATGGCTTCAATTCCCACATTACCCGAAGGTCCAGCCTCAGGCATGGTGACTCTCAGGTTAAATGTACCACCAGTTGACTCTCTAGAGTGGCCCCCAGAGACTATCACACAACACTCACCATCACCCGTCACTTCCCTATGAACTGGTCAGCTGCTGCAGACAGCCTTAATAAAAGCAACCCATTAATAACTCCGTGACATGGTCATTTCACTCTCACTCGTAATAGAAATGATGGCACTAATTTGCTGTCCCCTATTTAAATGTTCTGTGTGCTCAAGAATGCATGTTCACTTATCCATGTAAAAAAACGTTTTAGCCCAAGTGTTGAAAAACAGCAATGAACTTAACAGATAAGTTACAATAAATCAATTCACGCCCACCACACCCTTGCCCCCTTCGTTCTCGGAGCCACCCAGATGTTTCCAC
Organism: Hemiscyllium ocellatum; assembly: GCF_020745735.1. Lineage (NCBI taxonomy): Eukaryota > Metazoa > Chordata > Chondrichthyes > Orectolobiformes > Hemiscylliidae > Hemiscyllium > Hemiscyllium ocellatum. The sequence goes on along the minus strand of NC_083417.1, from coordinate 16,821,380 downwards.
AGCCTTAACAATTCACTCACTACCTCTCTCCAAGTGGCTGCTCCAAGCCCAGATGTGACGATGTGGGCTATTCGAATATGGAGCCATCACCATGTGCTCCTTTTTCAATAGGAATGTCTGAACAGTCAGAGCCTCAGGGAGTGTAACCCTCCCTCAGTCAGCAGCACTGAGACATTGAAATTAGTTTATACCTTTACCCATCCAAAGGCCAACTATGTTTCACAAGCCCAATACTGAACCTGTCGCTGGAAGATTCAGTTCCAAATGTAATTTGACCAATGCAATGTCTTGAAACTAAAGTTTCCACAAGGCATGATTGACAGCAGAAAACAATCACCACTGCCAGGACATTTATAAATGGAGACACTCATGAGTGGTCACTGGATTAGCTCTTGAAGCAGCTGTACTATCATTGGTGTAACTGAGCAAAACAACTTATGTCTTCGCTGAAGAAATTCTAAAGAAGGGTCATAGAACCTGAAATGTTAGCGCTGCTTTCTCTCCATAGATGCTGCCAGACCAACTGAGTTTCTCCAACCAATACTGTTTTGGTTTCCGATTTCCAACATCCGTAGTTCTTTGATTTATTTACTGAAATTTGCCTGCTCCACCAGCGGCAATCCAGTAACAGAATCAGAAAACTGAAGTCCTAGTCCAGCTCAAAAATATCCCACATTGCCATTCCTCCATGTTTAAGCCTATAGTTGATGACATGACTAGAGTTTATCGAGTCATACAGCACGGAAACAGATCCTTCGGTCCAACATGCCCATGTTGACAAAGTTTCCCAAACTAAGTTAGTTTCGTTTGGTCACATTTGGCCCATATTCTTGTTCCTGTCCAAATGTCTTTTAAATATAGTAACTGTAACTGCATCCGCTACTTCCACTGGCAGTTCATTCCACATATGAGCTACCCTCTGTGTGAAAAAGTTGCCCTTCAGGTCCTTTTAAATCTTTCTCCCCTCATCTTAACATTATGCCCTCTGGCTTTCAACTTCCCTATCCTGGGGAAAAGACCTTTGCTATTCACCTTAACGATGCCCCTCACGATTTTAGAAACCTTTATAAGGTCACCCCTCAACCTCCGACTCCCTAGTGTAAAAAGTCCCAGCCTCTCCTTATAACTCAAACCCTCCAGTCCCAGCAACATTCTTGTAAATCTTTTCTGCAGCTTCTCCAATTTAATACTTTGTATAGTACGGCCACCAGAACCATGTGCATTCGACTCAAATGCACTGAGGCTACGGGCAGAATCGATGAGATTGCACTTCAGAACAGCAATCCACCTGATTCCTGTCCCACACACAAAGTGCTGAGTTAACATTCTCATCAACAACATACACAAAACCAAACAGTTCATTCCAATTCAGGAGACAGTGGTCAGGACTCGTTGGGGGGTGGGGGAATAGCAGGACTCTGGAATGGGAGCACAAAAGGTGTAAGTGACATCTTCCTGGCACTGAATGCCCCCTGGTGTAGGGCATTCCCAGAATGCCCTCAGCGCAGGAAGTATTACTTGTCTGTTGTGATGGCACACTGACAATCTAAGTGCGCTTCACATTGACTAAATGTCAGAGATAGTTCATTTTGCTCAGCGCTTTTTCCTGCAGGATTACACAGAGCTAAGATAATGGGCGCTGCTGAATTGACATGTGGGAGCTGCATAATGCACAGTGCTTTGTAAACACCACAGGATATTGCCTTGTGTCGTCCATGCAGGAGCCCTCCTTCCTCGCTGCTTGAAGCTCTCAGTTATCCAATTAGCTCCAGGCCCTGAGAGTCTCAGATAATCAGAAGTCTATTGTAATTAAACAGGATTACATCAAGGAATATTAGAAGTGCCAACATTAGTTAACTGTAGAATATGCATTAAACATTCATTGCCACTGCTGTTTGTCCAAACACTCTAAAGACTAAATGCTTCAGATGCAGAAGATTACTGAGACAGATCATTAACAATGGACAATTTACAATTAGTGAGTAAGAAAGACATTGATAAGATTTCGATTGGTCAACAATTCTACTGCTCTCTGCGCAGCACAAACATTATTTCTTAATACTGTAATTGTCACTCACAACTTCTGCTAATTAAAAATGGCCAGGCAGGCATCAATGGGAAGCTTCCTTTTGTCCAAAGTTTAGATGCTATTTTGCCACATCGTGCTCCCAGATACAAATACCAAAGGCCTCACATCTTTACAAATATATTGGCAGGAAGCTCAGGCTGGGCAAAGCAACTAGATGAGAGGCAGCAATATGCCAAAGACGTGAAGTGGCTATGGTTTGGGTGCTTCAGTTGAACAAGAGCAAATGAGGACTCTTGCGTTCATGTGCTTGAATATCACTGAGTGAGCAGTAAAAACCACAACGCGTGACAACCTGTCTGTGCTGCGGCCCAGATATCAACTACAATGAATAATCCAGAAGGAGCAACTTCTTTTTATAGCAGTCCACGGGGTGTTTGTATAGCAAAAGGTGGGTAATTAGCTCGGCTGGCAGGACTGCTGGTTTGCAATGGAGAGTGACGTCAGAAGTGCAGGTTCCATTTTGTACCATACAGCAGAGGTAACAGGAAGGTCCTGCATTCTCAATCTCTCCCTTTGCTTAAGGCATAGTGACCCTCAGGTTAAACCACCACCAGTTGTTTCCCTCTTCAGAGGGTCAGTGAAGACTCAGTGGGCCAAATGGCCCCTATCTACAATGCAGAGATTCCACGACTCTAAGTGATTGCAACCAAGTCCATCATATGGAGAGAACCATCAAAAGCTAGATTGGCTTTCCCTACAAACAATGAAGGACCAAATGACCGTCTTTACAAACTCAGCACTGGCCTGGAACCTTTCAACTATGTGTGGTTCTGAGCCATACTAAGGAGCAAACTCCACAATGTGGTTACCTGGCAATTTTAATAAAATCAGAAATATCAAAACTCCATTGAACTGCATGGAACTCAACAAGTCTACGTCAAACAGAAAGACATGTGACGTGACTTCACAGGTATATAATAGATCAAAGTTTGACGGTAACTACGTAAGCAGAAAGCTGAAGTTTAAGGAGCATCCTGACAGTGGTGAGAGATGTTTTGGGAGAGAATCCCAGAGTATGGGGCCCAAACAGATGAAGGCACAGTTACCAAAGGTAGAAGAAGAAAAACAGGGGTGCATGAGAAATACAAAAATCTTTAACATTAGGTATCAGCTTACTAGACTGTATAGTCAACTTGAAATAACATCTTCAAAATTTATTTATACACTTTCAACAGAAATACAAGTGACTTATCCAGTAGTGTGACTCATTGGCCCTTTGACCTGTCGCCCACATCTGACTCTACCTATCCGAAAGTACTTCCCAGTGATTGGAAGTTATGCAGAATCAATTAAAGGTGTCGGCTACATTTGTGTTCAATGGACAGTATACAGTGATAAGTCAGTGCATTACATTATCCTATAGTAAGGCTCATGATGAGTCTGAGGATTAACTATTTCAGCAGGACTGGATTCTCCAAAGTATAGAAGAATGAGAGAGCACGTGTTGAAATGTACAAGATTCTGACAAAGATACCCAGAGGCTCTTTCCCTGGCCGAGAGATCTAGAGCATGGGCAAGGGGTTAATAATTAAGACTGAGCTGGAGAGAAATTTCTTCATTCAAAAAGCAGTCAATCTTTGGAATTGTCCCTGATGGACCTGACGTGATGGACTGTATAGTTTACCCTGTGTTCTATATGTTCCTTGCCATGATCAGAATTCATCTTTAAGGACTGCATTATTTTTAAAATTCACCCATGTGCTGTGGATGTCTCTAACTGGGCTAGCTTTTCTGGTCCATCCCTAGTTGTCCTTGAGAAGGTGTTGCTGAGCTGTTTTCTTGAATTGCTTCAGTCCATTTGTCACAGGTTTGTGTTTCTGAATTCTGTGAGGTGTGCCCACAATGCCGTTAGCTCTGTGCTGCATGTATACAATAGTATGACTCTGCTTGCCAGTTAGGCCGCTCTCAGTTTACAATCTGCACACAAGGAAATCAGTCAGCTTGCTGTAATGTTTGCTTCATAGCTTATACTGTGTTTTACTGTTTTAAATACACTAACCCGTGGAGCCTGACAAGGAACTGATTATGAGAACGTTATCTTGAACATTACAGCCTGTTTCAATTTCATGTTCTTGTGAGACCAGAGGAATTACACAGTATAATGCATAGAATATTATCAGATAATGCACCATCACCAGTCAGGTCATAGTTTCAAGCCTCACTTCAGAGACTTGAAGTCCAAACACATTCCAGTGCTGTATTGATGCAGTGAGACGCGAAATGGAGGCCATGTCTGCCCTCTCGGATGGAGGTAAAACATCAATTGCACTATTTCAGAGAATAACAGTGGCATTCTAACTGGTATCCTGGCCAATGTTTAACATGAACTCACATCACTGAAAACAGATGATCCGCTCCTTCATTTCAATGCTGTGTGCTGTGGACAAGTCGGCCACAATGTTGCTCAACATCCAACAATGATTACACTTCAAAGACTGCTTGTACAGTGCTCTGCAGCCTTCTGGAGGTTATGAGTGACATTATATAAGTGCACAGGATATTATTTTTACCAAGACAGCAGGGGGACTATCCCACCTCATGTGATTCTTCATAACATGCACGCTTACATAGCAATTGACCGTTAGCATTGCACAGAAAGAACACATCCAGTTGAACTAATATGCTTTGGTGCTTTGCTATCGACCACTGTCAGACTCTTAATTCAACACTTCAAATTGCTCCCACTAGCAATGACCCATAACCACCAGCTCTTCACCCCAGCTGCATATATACTTGTAATTTCTCTCCAGGCACAACCCAGCTATGGAGGTCACAATTGATAATTGTATCGCTGAATGTTTTTTCACAGCTCAAGTGCACATAGCACAAACATTTCCCCAGCTCACCATTGGATGAGAGAGAGGTTTCTTGTGAACCAAACTGGCTCGGTGTGGTCATGCGAAACAGCTCAAAAGCTCTTCATTACACGTTGCTCTGATTCACTGCACAAGGAAGCAATTTTCCTTTATCGTTCGACTGTTTCCTGCCATCCCTTGCAACCACCACCCACCAGCCCAATGTGCCACCCTTTAATCAGAGCTTCTCAGCTGTGGTTGATACATAACTGTGCTGCATGCCAACACCTTCCACATCAGGAGCTGAGACACAACGTCAATGCATGCAGGAGCCTTGAGTGGTCCTTGGGCCATACACTCGCCCTGCATTGCAAACACAACTCGCTTTTCTGTTTTAAAAAGGTCTGGAAGAACAAATCAAAATGAAATACTCAGGCAAAGCAGCAGTATGGATTTCACTGCTGGGTGAGTTTGGGGGGAACAAAAGGATGAGAAATCAGTGATTGTTTCATAAAACAAATTTCAGTACTGGGTAGAATGAATCCTTTTAGCCACAAGCAAAGAAGTCACTAAAGGTTAATAGAAGAAGTTAATCAAATAAGTTATTAACTAGAAGGAGTTTGACATATGGCGTGTGGCACTCCAAAGGAAAGCATTGGCACATGCAGTGAATGTTGAAGCCTTTGGAGCAGGAACAGATCCAAGATGCTTAGCATTAAGGAGTTGCCCATTTAAGACAGGGAAGAGGAGGAATTACTTCCTTCAGAGAGGGGTGGATCTCTGGGATTCTTTACCCACGAGGGCTGTTGTTACGTATATTCAAGGCTGAGATAGACAGATGTCTAATCACTAGGGGGATCCAGGGTTTCAGTGATAAGGTGGGCAAGTGGAGTTCAGGATCATCAGATCAACCACAACCTCAGTAAATGGCAGAACGGACTCAACGGATCAAATAGTCTACTGCTGCTCCTGCACCTCACAGTGCTGTTGTGATCTTAATAACAGATATAGGAAGATTGTACCATCAGTTTGGGTCACACTGCATGGTCTCTTCCACAGGTAAGGTGAAAATTCATCATTGATCAGGCAAATGGCTACTTGTGGTTTGATGTCCTGTTGCTGCTGAACATCTGTGGAACGTGAACTGGGAAATCAGGGACAGCAAGGTAGATGGGGTTAGTGATCCCCTCATTTAGAGCACAGTTTGGGGGAGTGGGGTATCAGTGGGAACACTTTCCCAGATGAGAGCATGCTGAGAGCACTTCATCTCCAGGAGGTGTATGGTTTTGATGCAGATGGGGAAATTCAAAAGAAATTAAGAATCTGAAAACCCCACAAATGCAGAAGCTGTGATCAGAAGAACAGTGTACCTCTCAACAATGCACTTCTCCCCTCAAAAGCAATTTACAAAAATAGCAAACGGGTGAGCACAACGTAAACCTTTCATCGCTTCTCATGCACATTGGTTTTCAAATAAACATAAGAAGCGTTTCACTGGAACAGGATGCCAGGTCCTTTACCTCGGATGCACAGTGCCATTCACTGCAGTAACCATGCCTGGCATTGTCCCATACTCGGGAGTCCTGCAGACCCTCTTGCCTCTGAAGGTTTATTTTCCACTGCCCAAGGCTTCCCAAGACTCGAGTCAGCTTTGCTAACCAGAATAAGCTGCCTTTTGTCTCCTCTTGTGTGTCTCTCTCCACTGCTTTCCGGAACAGATGAGGCCAATTCTCCGCATTCCTGTAGCTGGACACGCGCTTCATCGTTATGTGCATACAAACACCACTCCCGAGCAGTGGCAGGGTTTGTTTTGCAAACATGTCACAGGGCATTTTTAACTTAAGAACACAGCCGCCATTGTTCAATCAGCTGCTCGCTGAGGGCACACGATTTGTTATCAATAAATTACCCCCATTGTTCTTTTAACAAAGTTAGATTCATTTGCCTTATTTTCCGCTCACCACACTTTTCACGTCATAGCCAAGTTGGCTAGAACTCAGGAATCACCAACGGTCAGACAGCTAAACTATGAAGGCAGAGGCTTCTTCTAAGTGGGCAGCGTCAAATTGTCTCCAAAAGCAAAAACGGAAAGGCAATCCCTTGAGTTGGACTCCAGTGTAGAGTGCTGTTGGCTCCTGCAATGTACACAGGAATTATCACAGTGAGACAACCAAGGAAGCAATTTCCCCTTAGGTTTGCATAAAGTGAGAGGGTAACGGGAAACGGACAAAGGTAAGCTTCCGAATTATTTTGGAAGTCCCTTCCTTTCAGAGGAAGGAATATTACAGCACACTTAAAGAAGGCACTCCAATTGCATGGCATTTCAGTTCAGTTCACCTTTATTGTTGTATTTTGATCCTAAACAAAGTGACTAGGTGGATCAAAACACCAGAAGGAGCTGGTAACCTGAGAGAGAGAGAGAGAGAGAGATACATTCTCATTCTGATCAGTACAAACTGCCAGCCCCACCACCAGTGGCTGCTATGCAAATTCACACCAATCAGCTTTTGCAACCTCACTCCAGAAACGACAACTGGTTGTGATTTTTCCCAAATCAACAAATGGAAACAGATGGAAAAATTAGGTTCCCTCAAAAAGGGCAGAGATAACGTGAAGGCCTCATTCAGATAAAGAATGCATGGGACCTGGTTACTACAAGGGCACCTTTATGAAGTGAGAAAAGCTCAAATACAGCCCATAAAGTCATGAGTTTGCACACAGATCTTGAAGCTATTAATATAACCGCCTGATCTATTCTGCCTGAGATGTGTGGATGGAAGATGTACAGAAGAATAACAGCTGCACTGATCCAATCAAAGACATTGGACACTGTATAAACTGCCTTTATCATCATTGCTAGGTTTATTTGGTTGCCTTTTAAACGTTCTTGTTAATCGTCTCCTGAAGGTGCTAACTTTGTGCAGGGGAAGGGTTGGGCCTTAGGGCGTAACTACACTTGAGTTTCCAGAGGCTGAAACACGGGACAGGATTTTGTGCTGTCAAATTTGCCGTTTTATTTTATCGCTCCTGACCTCGTTACGTCCTTAGTTCAAACATGGGCAACAGATCTGAATTCCAGAGGTGAGGTAAGAGTGACAGCTCTTGACATCAAGGCCACATTCAACTGTGGTTGTTGAAGGTCAGTCATCTCAGCTCCAGGATATCTCTGCAGGAGTTCCTCAGGGTACAGTTCTATGCCCAACCAACTTCAGTTGCTTCGTCAATGACCTGCCCTCCATCATAATGATTGCACAATGTTCAGCACCATTTTCAGCTCCTCAGATATTGAAACAGTTCATGCTCAAATGCAATAAGATCTGGACAATATCGAGGTTTGGACTGTTGAGTGGTAAATAACATTCACACCACACAAATGCCAGGCAATGACCATCTCCAATAAGAGACAATCCCATCACTATCCCTTAACATTCAATAGTGTTATCATCACTGAATCCCCCACTATCAAACTCCTGGGGTTATCACTGAATGGAAGGTCAACCACATCAACACAATGGTTACAACAGCAGGTCAGAGGCTAGGGATACTGCAGCGAGTATTTCACCTCCTGACTCCCCAAAACCTATCCACCATCTATCTATAAGTCAGGAGTGTGATGGAACACTCTCCACTTGCCTGGATGGGTGCAGCTCCAACAACACTCAAGAAGCTTGACACCACCCATGACAAAATAGTCCGCTTGATTGGCACCACATCCACAGACATCCACTCTTTCCACCACCAATGCTCAGTAACAGCAGTGTCTACTATTTACAGGTGCACAGCAGAAATTGACCCAAGATACTTAGACAGCACATTCCAAAACCACGACCACTTCCATCTTGAACGACAAGGGCAGCAGATAAATGGGAATACCATAATCTGCAAGATCCCCTCCAAGCCACTTGCCATCCTGACTTGGAAATATATCGCCGTCCCTTCACTGTCACTGGGTCAAAGTCTCTTCCTAAGGCCATTATGGGTCAACCTACAGCATTGGACTGCAGCAGTTCAAGAAGACTGCGGACCACCATGTTCTCAAGGGCAACTAGGGACGGCCAATAAATTTTGGCCAGCCAGCGACACCCATGCTCACAAGTGAATAAAAAAATAAAATCACGCAATGGGACAGCTAAGGTATTGAGACATATGTCTCCAGTGGGTTGGTCATTGTATGCCAGAGGCTGCTGTGATCCTGAGCTACTGCAAAGTAAGTGGGGGGAAGGGGGTAAACAAGGTCTCCCAGTATTAACCATTAGCCCATTATTAGATTAGATTACAGTGTGGAAACAGGCCTTTCGGCCCAATAAGTCCACACCGACCCGCCGAAGCGCAACCCACCCATACCCCTATATTTACCCCTTACCTAACACTACGGGCAATTTAGCGTAGCCTGACCCGCACATCTTTGGACTGTGGGAGGAAACCGGAGCACCCGGAGAAAACCCACGCAGACACAGGGAGAATGTGCAAACTCCACACAGTCAGTCGCCTGAGTCGGGAATTGAACCCGGATCTCTGGCGCTGTGAGGCAGCAGTGCTAACCACTGTGCCACCGTGCCGTCCACATGTCTGATATTAGTTACTGTCAGTGCTTCCATAGACCTTAATCGTTCCAATGATACACACACATGCACTGGCACAGTTGTAAAAGGCACTGCCTAACTCGTGCCCATTTGACATCATGCCAGTCAAGCCGCATGGAGTGGAAACTGACTCATCAGCTGCCGAGCAGCCAGCCTTCCTAACACTTGCACATCAAACACTTGCCATGTGGTGAACAAGCAGACAGAAGGCAGCAATCTGCTCGATAGGGGTATCAAAGGTTATGGAACAAAGGCCGAGGATTGGGGGCAGTTTGGTCATGATACAATCAAATGGCAACATTCTTTTGAGGGGCTGAACAGTCTGTATCTGTGGTATCAATACAGTGGGTTTTATTGATTGGGCTTGCTTTAGGTTCTGTGGCTGGTCTACAGTAGGTAGATAGCATTACACTGTCCTCCGCGCATTATATTTACCAGAAACCCAGCCAGAAATCTCTTTATATCGATGTCTTGCACTGCTGTGGAGATGTTGAGAGCACCTCCCATCAGTCTAAAACTGATTTATGCCCACTCTTTACAAAAGGTGCCACAATTCCCAGTTCCTGCAGTCAAAACAGTACCATATGAGGTTCAATCAAAAATATCCTGGCATTAAAGAAGCACTGAGACCAATTCTAGCATCACAACTACGATGGATGAAAGTAGCATCGACTTGGTCGATGTGGGACTGTCCCAGGTCTCCACATTCGTTTCCACAAACCAAGTCAGAAGGGGTGCACAGTAAAGGTGACTGAAGGGGCAAATCTCTTAACACTCCTCTTAAGGAGCTGAAAATTTTAAAACAAAGAGATCAGAAGGATAAATATAATACAAAAAGATCAAAGCCAAGGGGAGAAAGAAATCTCTGAATAAATTAAAACACGACAGGCCAGAGATCATTCCAAAGGAATTATCATATTGACTTCAGAATGAGAAGAGGCAAGGGAAAAAAAGACTGTGTTTAATCACCCTGAATTCCCAAAGTACTAAAAGCCCGTTTAAGGCATTGTAGGACAGCCTTTAATCTCCAAATATGAAGAGGGAGGCAAAGCCAGTGGAGCTCTTGATGTAGACCTGATAATTAAGTCTATCCCAAGAGCAGATGTTGTGAACAGTTGTGTTTGCTTTCATTTTCCTCACATGTGGGATGAATGGTTATTCAGTTCCAGTAAAGGTTCCAGGCATTTCCATTCTCGGGTACCCTTTTCAGTGTGACTCACAGAGTAACTTGAACGCATTTCAGTATCATGAGTTGGCAACTTCTAACGGGGCAATTGCAGGTGTCATTGAGGAAGGAGAGAAGAGAGAGAGAGAGAGAGAGAGAGAGAAAGTGGGAGAAACAGCAAGAGGAGACCAGAAGACAGACAAGGGAGAAAGGGAGAGTGAACTTAGAAACAGGAAAGAGTAAAATGGAGGAACTGGCAGAACCAGACTGGCTGAACAACTTGACTGCCACTGTCTGTGACATGAGACTTCAGTGGAGACACATTTTGAAATGCAGAGCACAGGCTTGCACAACTTGTCAGTGTTGGTACCAGGGTTCCAGACATAGCTGACTTTCTCTTTTTGAAACATATCAACTGAACAGGAGTTAAATGAAACCTAATTGACAGCCTGCTAATGTGTTAAATATTCATTACTCCTAAGAGCTACAGGAACCAAATCCTCAGAACCAGGTAGGAGTTTAAAACTAATTTCAATCTCTGGCTCCTGTAATGCGTTGTTTGCAGTATTAGTCACTAACCACAGGATGAGGCACTACCCTCCACACAACCACATCCTGTCAGTGGTCACTGCTGGAGCATCCTGGCAAAAGCCACCACCTGACCCACCAACTCAGCCTTGGCTGACAGAGTCAGGGAATGGCTGGTTAGTGAGCTCACAGGCTCGGTGTAAGTGCAGTTGTGCTTTTGTTCAGCCTCCTTCTCCCCCCACTTTTACAAAAAGTACTTGAGACACAGACGAGAGAGACAATTTGTGAAGATGTGTGGTCTGATGTAACTCACTTGTCATTTTAAAATCAAGATGGAGCCTTTTGAATATTCTAATTGTACTTAAAACCAGTGCTTCAGACAGTCTTTTCTTAAGCAACATCATCATCATGAAATGATATAGCAATGTCGATCCTTTAACAGGCCTGAGACAATCTTCTACTTTGATGGAGTATTCAATTTTGATATCACCCAAACAACTAACAGAATGGAAGGTTTTACTTTCAGATTGAACCTATAACAAAAATGCTTTCTCCTGTCACCTGATAGTTTACAGGTGTTTTACACGCAGTGGCAGTATTCCTACCTCTGGATCAGGAGGCCTGGGTTCAAGTCAGCCACTTTAAGGAGATTTAAACAATAGTTAGATAAGCACATGGATGATTTTGGGATAGTGGTGGGGGGACAAGCTGAGAATAGTTCACAGGTCGGCACAACATCGAGGGCCGAAGGGCCTGTTCTGTGCTGTATTGTTCTAAGTCCCACATGACCAACAGGTCTGTCACAACAGACATTTGGGGGGTGGAAAGCGCACAGTAGCTCCAGTTTCCTCCCACAGTCCAAGGATGTGCAGGTCAGGTGGACTGGCCATGTTGCATTGCCCATAGTGTTTAGGGATGTGCAGGTTAAGCGGATTTACCATAGGAAATGCAGGCCCACAGGGATAGGGTGGGTCTGGATGGGAAGTAGTTCAAAAGGTTGGTGTGGATTCCACGGGCCGAATGGCCCGCTTCCATACTGTAGGGATTCTATAACATCTCTAAACAGGTTGGTTAAAAATAACCAAGGGCATAAGTTTGCTCCCGATCCAGTTAGAATATAAGGCTTCAAACTTTTTCTCAATCATTCCCTTTAAAGTAAAATTGGATCCCAGGTAACATGGAATTCCCCAATTTTCTCCCACAAAAATACTAAGTTGTAGTTCTTCCCCTCTCTCAATGGATGGACTACAAAGGGCAGAAGTTCACCACCAGTGACCCCACCTGAGGTTGAGGGACAGGGAACAGCATCGATGACACAGGCTGACTGACTGCTCTCCTTACCTCAGTAACAAAAAGGCTCTACACGGTTTGAAGCACTTTTGCCAATGAGGTGAAGCAGCTACAAACTCCCTTTACTAGACCCGCCCTCCCCCATTTCTACCGACTTCCCATGCCGAAACAAGGCTCCAATACTGGAGCCATTCTAACATAATTTGAGAAGTGACTTCAAACAAATAAAGAAGTGCTGAATAAAGGCTGAGAATTGTCTTCAATTCTTAACCATGATGTAGAAATAATACATGAGGCGATCGTGGCTCTTTTGCATGATACATTTTGAAAGCTTTGCAAGAGGGAGAATGGGGAAACAGAATAAAATATAAAGCCAAATAAACTGGCTCCTTCCATGTGAAGCCAGGCTCCGGTACTGATCTAATAGATGAATAACTAACCTGCCAAATCAGAAAACATTCCACAGATCCTGCAGTCTCCGGCAGGATTCCAAAATACAGCTCTCCGCAGATAAGCTGGGAGCTCCATGATCTGCTTTCCGAGAGGTATTGTTTTGAGAGACAGAAACTGCCCAGCAGATGGCAGGTATAACAAAGCAGCTTGCTCTGGCCAAAGCAATTATTTATCTAATTATGATTTACCACTTAACCACATGATCTTTGTGGAGTTGTGGGCAATTAAAATCAGTGTGATTATGTGGATTATGCAAATTGGGCAGAGCAGAGCAATTAAATTTTAGAGCACACACATGAGCTGTCAGTGAGTGGGTCAGAGAACCTAGGGGCCCTCATGCTCACACAGGAGAGCACGGGGATGGTTGACCTGCTGTAGAGCGCTACTAGCAGGGACATCAATTATTATCCCTTCATCCTGATCCCTGCTCGGCTGTCAAGCCTTTCAGTGGTGCCGTCGGGGAGTGCGTCCAGAATGATAAGGAAGGAGGGGGCAAAGAACAAGAGCTGTCTGCACAACAGAATGATAGAAAGAGAGAGAACCACAAAAGCCATTAGACGTGTATAGTGCAAATCAACCAGAGACATTAAAAGGCCATTCGGAGATCAACTTGTGTGTCGCTTGTAATCTCTCCCATTGATTATGGAGGGGCTGGGTAGTTGCTGTCTGAGCTAATACATAACAGACTCAATATAAATCATTCTAACTATGTCATGCAGCCATTTGCTTGACTGTGGGATTATCTGATAATGTAACCTTCACTTGCCACGATCATTAAATGACCAAATCAGTACAGAACCCACTCTGCTTTCCATTTACTTTATGTGATTTTTTTTTTAACTGGAAGTCTTCTGGCTGGTTTGATCATTTTTCTGGATTTTTTTTGACAATTTGCACAAAACCATTCCAGATCTTCATAAAATGTTCCCTCGATGCTTTCCTGAGAGTCAGGCACCAATTTTTTTAAAAACTGCATAAAGGCCTTTTTATGGTAATTTTACTAAACAGGGTGCGAATAAATGAGACGTTTTAACACCGCCTTATTTCACTTTCTGTGGTGAAGAATTGCAGCATTGCAAGTGTTTCTGTCGCATTTGCAACAGGGGGGGGTTAAAGGTTGCCAGGTGCGCCCTTGCTCTTACGATAGTGTTAGCTAAACAACAATTAGCTGATTTACAGCACTCATTTCAGCACTGCAACAGCACAAGGGCTTTTCTCCCTGTATTGAGGCAGGAAACAGAGTGGAAATGCGTTGGGACAGCAATGTTCACCTCTGGATCCTGCTGTGTCAATGGAGCCCAGAATGTCAGTGTGCTGTCTGTAAGGCTCCTGTATGAACAATCTTAATCCAATTCCTGGAGGGCACAGACTTGCAGCGCCAAACTGTCCTTAATTCCACACTAATTGGTAATCAAACACAGCAATGCTGTTGGACTGGACAGTGAGAGATAATAGCAAGAATGTCACACGTCCCATAGTGGAAGGAAGTAGACTGTTGGAGGACAGTAAAGGGAACTTTCTGGTCTGGAACTAGATGAACAATATGCCTGATGTGGAATGCATTTTAAAAATTGTTCATGGGATGTGGGTAACACTGGCCACACCAACATTAATTGCCCATCCCTAATTGCAGAGGGTCAACCACACTGCTGAGAGTCTGGAGCCACATGTTGGCCAAGCCAAGAGTAAATGGCAGATTTCCTCCCCTAAAGAAAGTTAGCGAATGGGCTAAATTTTTTACCACAATCTACTGCATAGTTTCATTTGGCTAGCTTTTCCTTTCGGATTTGTATTGATTCCAAATTTCACTGTCTTCCACAGGAGGATTCAAACACACATCTCACACAGCATTAACCTGCAGCTCAGCATCACCAGCCCACAGCTCTGCATCACCAGCCCACAGCTCACCATCACCGGCCCACAGCTCACCATCATCGGCCCACAGCTCACCATCATCGGCCCACAACTCGCCATTGCCAGCCTACAGCTCGGCATCACCAACCTACAGCTCGGCATCACCGGCCCACAGCTCACCATCACCGGCCCACAGCTCACCATCACCGGCCCACAGCTCACCATCACCGGCCCACAGCTCACCATCGCCAGCTTACAGCTCGGCATCACCAACCTACAGCTCGGCATCACCAGCCTACAGCTCGGCATCACCGGCCCACAACTCGCCATCGCCAGCCTATAGCTCGGCATCACCAATCTACAGCTCGGCATCACCAACCTACAGCTCTGCGTCACCGGTCTACAGCTCAGCATCACCAGATTACAGCTCGGCATCACTGGACCACAGCTCGGCATCACCTGCCCATAGCTCGGCATCACTGGTCCACAGCTCAGTCTCACCGGCCCACAGCTCAGCCTCACCGGTCCACAGCTCTGCATTACCGGCCCACAGCTCAGCCTCACTGGTCCACAGCTCTGCATTACCGGCCCACAGCTCAGCCTCACCGGCCCACAGCTCAGCCTCACTGGTCCACAGCTCTGCATCACCGGCCCACAGCTCTGCATTACCCACTCACAGCTCTGCATTACCACTATACTACTGACTCCTCATAGGCACTCAAGGTGTCTGAAATAGATAGTTCGCAATTCCCAACACAAGCAGTCCTCACCTCACCAAGCAGTTCAAAAAGAAAGTTCAAAGTTAGGAGCACTTTGGTATAGCTCAGCAACTTTATCCAGGCAGCAGTTTTGTGCAAAGCTTAAACACTCTGGGTTCTAACCCCGGTCTTCATGTGACTCAAGGGATCAATTTACCTTGAAATCCTGGATGTGATAAGTGAATTGATGGAATACCTTCACAGCTGTATGCACAAAATATTCTGATGCTCAGATCTGGAAATATTGACTCTCCAACCGGCATCAGTCAGTTGACCGAGATCCCAATTGCTGTCAGCTGTGGCTCAGTTGGTTACTCTGTCATCTCTGAGCTCTAAGGTTTGGGATTGAAGGCTGGTTCCAGATTTTCAGCACAGAGTACAAGGCTGACACTTCAATGCAATACTGAGGGATTGCTGCACTGTCAAAGGTGCCATCATTTGAAAGAAACATTTAGGTGATGTCCTGTCAGCGCTTTCAGGTGGAGCAGGGCTTTGTGTCTTGATCTGTCCCTTGATCAACAACACAGAAAGAGACCATAGGTAAATCTTCCATACTGCAATGGTTGCATTCTTATGTAACCCTGCATTATCGAAAAGTCACGCTTTAGAAACAGCACTTAGAGTGTTGGCAATGTCATAATTTTGCAGACAACACACATGTAGAAATTTGCGCTTTAATAAGTGTCCCCAATTCATCAATCCTATTACAGCAAATTTGCGTTGAGGAAATGTATGTTATAGCAGAATGACCTGTATCTGGCCATTACCATGCTGCTGTTCAGAGGAATTTGCTTTGCATTAATTGGCTGTCAGTTGCTACAGAGACTACATGTCAAAAGGAAGCAATTTTGGAGGTCCCGTGGCACTGTTATATAAACGTAAGAGGTTTGTTTTAAGCCAGTCTGTCAGCCTCTAAAATCGCAGAAACTACCTGCAGCAAAAATAGCATCCGGGCAACCTGATGTCAGATAATTCTTAACAGGTAGGAGATGTTCCAACTGGGTTCGGTCTTCCTGAGATACAGCGCAAAGCTCAACCACGTAATCTCATTGTTCTCCATTCAGTGTCCCAGCCTCAAACAAGGACAAACTATTGTGCTACCCATGAGCAAATTGTCTAGCCTATTGTCTATTGGCTTGAAGGAATATGTCTGCCACAGAATTGTAGACCAGCATGGTTCCACATCAGGGAAAGGAGGAACAGAGGATCCAGGAGACGGCAGGGGTATCAGAAATTAGAGAGAAAGGAGACATTTTCTTTTCATGGTTTGTTGCTTGAGCTGGAAAATGTAGATAGGAAATCAAGGCAATCATCAACTGAAATAAACAGCTGACATAACGAAAGGGATGGAGGACAGAGCAATGAGAAACTCCCTTCACTGAACAATTACAAATGGCTAAATAACAAGCATGGACAATGGAGATAATGAAGTATTCATATTATTGATTGTCGCGGGGACTTGTGCTTCTCATTACCAGTACAAAGTGTGTTTATTATTCCATTTCACCCAACCGATTCCTTTCCCTTTTTAAAATGATAAACCCATGAGCACTGACTCAATCAATTCGGGTTTAATGCACTTCGCAAGTCTGCAGATGGTACCAGTGGACCAGCCCGGTTTATCTCTGGGTAAGAAATGAACACTGGCAACAGTGCCGATTTGCTGCATGTATCTTGATTTTGCTAATAATCAGGCCATCTGTTAGCAATCGATGGCCCACAATGCTTTTGTCGTCAGTCATCCGGCAAGATGTCGCCTGGATTTCAAACTGATCAGTCTGAACTCCTTCCCTGATGCCAGGCTCAAAACCTTTTCCAAATTAGCAATCTCTCTCTCCCGGATTTTTTTAGAAAATAAAAATCTGTCACTCCAAAATGAATTCATTAACTTGGAGATTGAGCTTAAAATTCAAGAGGAAGGGCGGGGGGATGGAGAAAGTGAAAGAAAAAGAGAGACAGACAGATAGCCACAGAAACATCAGGCTTGAATAAAGAAGCCAGTCGGAAAACTGGCAGGGTCTGGCTGATGAATATTAGGACTTAGCACCAGGCACAGATGTGCCACACATTGCAACTAAATTATTACTGCATGGAGCAGTTGAAGCATCAATGACAATAGACAATAGGTGCAGGAGTAGGCCATTCTGCCCTTTGAGCCTGCACCACCATTCAATATGATCATGGCATCCTGTTCCTGCCTTATCTTCATAACCCTTGATTTCACAATCCTTGAGAGCTCTATCCAACTCTTTCTTAAATGAATCCAGAGACTGGGCCTCCACTGCCCTTTGGGGCAGAGCACTCCACACAGCCACCACTCTCTGGGTGAACAAGTTTCTCCTCATCTCTGTCCTAAATGGTCTACCTCGTATTTTTAAGCTGTGTCCACTGGCTAATGCCCGAAACATCGATTCTCCTGCTCCTCGAATGCTGCCATACCTGCTGTGCTTTACTCAAGAATGCCACTCTCGACTCTGATCTCCAGCATCTGCAGTCCTCTACTGAATAGAAAAGCACCATTGTGCTACTGAGACTTTATAAAGCTCTGGTTAGGCCCCATTTGGAGTATTGTGTCCAGTTTTGGTTCTCACACCTCAGGAAGCACATACTGGCAATGGAATGTGTCCCCCAGTGGAGATTCACACGGATGATCCCTGGAATGGTTGGTCTAACATACGAGGAACGGCTGAGGATCCTGGGATTGTATTCATTGGAGTTTAGAAGATTAAGGAGAGACTTAATAGAAACATACAAGTTAATACATGGCTTGGAAAGGGTGGACGCTAGGAAATTTTTTCTGTTAGGCAAGGAGACTAGGACCCGTGGACACAGCCTTAAAATTAGAGGGGGTCAATTCAGAACAGAAATGCGGAGACATTTCTTCAGCCAGAAAGTGGTGGGCCTGTGGAATTCATTGCCGCAGAGTGCAGTGTCGGCCAGGACACTAAATGTCTTCAAGGCAGAGATTGATAGATTCTTGATGTCTCGAGGAATCAAGGGCTACAGGGAGAATGCTGGTACGTGGAGTTGAAATGCCCATCAGCCATGATTGAATGACGGAGTGGACTCGATGGGCCGAATGGCCTTACTTCCACTCCTATGTCTTATGGTCTTATGAATGCACATGTGTACTATTAAGGCAGCTGTGATCTACTATATACTAATATGTATGGCTCTTTTTTTTAATAAATGCTCTATTGGATTGGGGAAGGGGAGTGTGGGAGGTGTTTGAACTGTGCAATACAGGACTGCCTAGCTTTCCCAACTCATTCTCCAGCAAGTATGGCCGTAACGAGTGGGAGGGGTTAGTGATGGGAATCTGAACAAATTTGTCAGGGGAATGGAGTCTGCAACAGGGCCTGTAGGCAACAATTCCATGCTGGGTTACTGCAGTCTGTGGGTTAGTCCCACACATTACTCACATGCACTGAGTTATTACACTGCAGACAGCCAGTGATCCCCTCCTTGGCCGATGGCGTCACCAAATAAAACCACCAGAGGCGAGCTGATCTACACGACATCATTACTGGCTTAGTGAGGCACAAATAAAAATCTGGATCCGCTTTCTCTCCAACCGACAAGGGCTTCAGTTCCAGGACATAAATCAAATTCAGATGTGGGCTTTTCTTATTCTGCACGAAGGTGCCATGATCTGTTTAAAATGTTGTCTATGGTAATCTTCTGCCTTCAGTGCAGATTATTAAAATTCACTGTATATTTAATCTGCTCATCTGAATTAATTGAATTTTTAGTCTCTGTAATTGCCAGTATTTGCACCATTCCAATCATGAGCTCATGACAATTTAATGACAAAACAGAGGACTAACCACAGAGCCATCATAACCGGAATCAATTATATATATAGCGGGTAAAATATTACAATAGTGAAGACAACACTAAAAGGATTCCATTCACTGGAATTGCCCAATTTCCTGTTGTTCAGTGGAAGGTGGATAGCTGGTTACCTGTGCATTATATTACCTCAGCTGTTAATTGATTTATTATGCTGAAGCCTAGATCTCAAGAGTGATGGTCGCTGTTACCCCTGCTCTCCAATGCATTGATTAATGAATCCTTGTCCATCTTGGCAAAGATCTTCATAGCCTCTCCCCAGGTCTGGGTCATAGCATGCCTTAAACTGGCTAATTTTTGTTTTAGATTAGACTTACAGTGTGGAAACAGGCCCTTCGGCCCAACAAGTCCACACCGACCCGCCGAAGCGAAACCCACCCATACCCCTACATTTACCCCTTACCTACCACTACGGACAATTTAGCATGGCCAATTCACCTGACCCGCACATTTTTGGAGTGTGGGAGGAAACCGGAGCACCCGGAGGAAACCCACGCAGACACGGGGAGAACGTGCAAACTCCACACAGTCAGTCGCCTGAGTCGGGAATTGAACCCGGGTCTCAGGCGCTGTGAGGCAGCAGTGCTAACCACTGCGCCACCGTGCCACTCTACCACAATTCTACCACTCTTCCATACACCTCTACTCTACTATCAACTACAATTGCTGTGATTATTGTGGGCTGCTTAGGCCAGCTTCAGTGCTACATCTATGGTTGGGAACTCCAATCAGAACTATTGGTTATATCATCTTCAAAAGTAGTGTCCAAAACTATCTTCCACAACACGGCTTCTATCACCTTCTGGTCCACTTGGCTCCTGCTTTAGTGTCTATTCCCCTCACCATAGTGAGAAACCTAAACATGCTGCACTATCTTAAAGTTGTATAACATTTGTTCTTGCTAAGCTATAATCTTCTTAAACTATATCTTGGACTGACTTTCTCTTTCAGTGGTGGCACAAAGCTGGTGAAAATGAAGCTACTGTCCTTTATGGAAACTACTCAATCCGAATCGAAGGTGGCATTTTTTGGGACATTTTCCCAATGCACAGGTTAGTAAGCACCAGACAAATGTGGCATGAAGATGTATACAGAGGAACCTCAATTATCCAAACAGCTCGGGTGGGGAGTATTTTGTTTGGATAATTGAATGTTTGGATAACACCGTTTATAAACATCAGGACCTTGCAATCTTGTCCAGATAATCCTTTGGATTATCAAATGCTAGGTAATTGAGGTTCCTCTGTAGTTACAGACAGCTTTGCAATTCCTGCTGAGATGTGAAAATTTTATGTATGGTCAACATTGAGCTTTCCTTTAATATCTTTTACATGTTTATTACCCAGAGACACTCATACAGGAAGAGGGGTCAATTGGACAACTGCAGTTGGCAGGAGTCAGTTCTTTCAGAAGAGGAGATGAAAACATAGAGGGATGGGGGGTGAAGGCTTTAATAACAGGAAACTATGACCATTTAACATCACTGATCTTCATTGTCACAGCTCAGTTCAACTCAGCCAGTGCACTAACACAATGGAACTGAAATGATAAGGAACTCTTCTTCTGATTGTCTCACTCACTTTTTAAATTGATGACTCATACTATCCCCCTCAACTATGACAGAACACATCTTCAGGTTATAGGCCAGTGCATGCCGTTAGTGTTGGGAGACAAATGCAGTAAGACAGTATTCGCCACTTCGTAGGCATGTGCCTTTAAAGGTCACCTGACCTGAGAGAAATCTGAATACCATTAAGTCCAACTTTCTGGCAAAGAACCCAAAGTACTAAGTGAATTGGTCACTGACAGCCATTATTGTCAATCAATAACCTTGGAATAAAATGGAGCTACACCTTCAGAAGCCACTTTGGCCCCATTTAGTGCCGACAGTAACCTTGACAGGCAATTCTATCCCCACAGTCCCTGAAAGGGAAAAAGTTACTTGCTAAAATTATTCACAGATGGATTTAAAATCGTCTCAAACTCACGACGAATCGATTTGAGGAGAGCAAATACATGGTCAAACACAGCCTTTAATTTCAATCCCCTCACACTATGTGATCAGGTATAAAGAGCATCAACGCAGAACACAAAAAGGCACATCGCAATGGCATTCTACAGAGCATTCGGACAGAACAGAGCAGGCAAAGTTCTCTCTCAAACTGAAGTCAAATCAACCAATTCCATTGAGCACGTATAAAGGAGATTGTGTGCCTTTGCGTGTAGCGTGTGTTGATCTGCTCATAAAAGTTTTAATACACACATACCACTAGTTCGTAAAAAGCATCAGGGTAGCAAAACAACATTGTACCATAAATGTTTAAAGTGCAGTAAGTAGCAATTCCTTGTCAAAGCTTTCTAGGCAGCACACAGTGTGAGAGACTAATAAACACTTTGGGCTGACTGTACTTATCAGTTTAAGGGACATATGTTGCTGCTGTTATCAGTGTCATTACACAGCAGTAAAGTGTAAAAATTGATTACAATGGCATTTAGCCCTGTCCGTTAACAGATGTTATCAAGCCCAGAGAAGGGACAGCAAACATCTGGTCAGCCTGCCTGCTTCACAGATGTTGGGCAAATAACTCAGGAGTCCCACCCTTCCGTCTGTAGTCCTGCCCTACAAGGTTACCTCAACATATTAACCTTTTCCCAACTGAGATGTCCAATCTTGGCCTTTGAAGGATACCCACCCTATTCCATGTTGTACTTCCATTATTTTCTTGAAACACAGAATGAAAGATAGAATTCACTCTTAGCACCAAAAGTTGCACCGTGCTAATTTGTGATGAAGATTTTATTCCTCTGATTGAAATTATGGTCCAACCAGTCCTGCAAATGGTGCTAGGACTATTTTAAACCTTAGCCTTTATGAGGAGACTGCACAATTTTATATATCATGCTCTGAAACAACTTAAACTGCGTTGAATCTCTAGATAAACACAAGCGAGATACCGTCAAATGAGCAAATTGTGGCTACAGGTTCCACAGCCACAATACTCCCCTCCAATCGAGAGGCATTACTCATTAACCAGGGCCTATCAATCCTCCTTCAGAGTATCTTTCAGCCCAGGTTTTGTTTCCTTCCTGTTTTCTTCCACAACAGGTTTCACGGTTTAGCAATTCAGCTGCTACTACCCTGTCCAATTAACTGCTTTTTAAGAGCGAGTTGGACAAGGGCAAACTAGGTACAAGCTCACTCCACGAACAGATGCACCTTTGCATCCTGCCTTTATCATACATAGAATTACAAGCTACAACTGGTCGAGGACCTTATTCCTAGTTGCAGAGACAACTGCACTGTGCAGCAATGAACAACTTCAGCAATTATTTTTGTATTAATCACAGAGTAGAGAAAAATGGTGCATTGATTGGGAACCAGCAGATGACAGCACACGTGCATAACTCAGACAATAAAACGTAGGACAGACTTGGGCCATTCTGTCTATCCAGTCTGCTCCAACATTCAATGAGATCACGGCTGATCTGAAACCTTCAACAATCCTTTTCTGCCTTTTCCCCAACTTATACACTGATAGGATGACATTCAATGCACCTGAAAATATTCATCATGATAAGTAATTGAAAGGAAGTATCACTAACAATATTTTCACAAGGCAAGTGAAAGATATTTTTGTTTTATTCACTGGTGAGATGTGGGCATCGCTGGTCGGGCCAGTGTTTATTGCCCACCCCTAGTTGCCCCTGCGAAGGCAGTGGTGAGCTGCCTTTTTGAACTGTTGCAGTCTAGTTTTGTGCAGTGGTTCAAAATCCTTTGGGAATGAATTCTGGATTTTGACCCAGCGACAGTGAAGGAATGGCAAAATATTTTCAAGTCAGGATGGTGAGTGCCTTGGATGGAAACTTGAAAGTGGTGATGTTCCTTATCTTTCTAGGCTTGGAAAGTGTTGTCTAAGGATCTTTGGTGAATTTGTGCAGTACACCTCGCAGGTAGTACATAAGTGCTGCTACTGAGTATCAGTGGTGGAGGGAATGGATGCTTGAGTGTATAGGGCCAATCAAGTCGGTTGCTTTGGCCTGGATGGTGTCAAGTGTAGATCCAGGCAAGTGGGGGAGTATTCCATCACATTCCTGACTTGAAGATGATGGACAGGCTTTGGGGAGTCAGGTGGTGAGTTACTTGCTTCAGTATTCGCAGCCTCTGACCTGCTCATGTAGCCATTGTGGCAATTCCAGTTGAGTTTCTGGTCAATGATAATGCCCAGGATGTTGATAATGGGGGATTCAGTAATGGTGACACCATTGAATGTCAAGAGGTAGTGGTTAGATTGTCTCTTATTGGAGATGGCCACTGCATGGCATTTGTATGGTACAAATGTTAGTTGCCACTTGTCAGCCCAAGCCTAGACATTGTCCATTTACATGGCTTCAGTGTGAAAAGTCACAAATGGTGCTAAACGTGACATCTAGATGTTCATGGGATAGGGTGGTTATTTGGGCCATGAAGTTATATTAAACTGTGAGTCTAATACTGAATCCCTGGTTACATGTACCTTTCCCTTGTACACAATGTCTGTCAGAACTTGAATGTAACTTCAAAGATAGAGATTAGATTAGATCAGATTCCCTACAGTGTGGAAACAGGCCCTTTGGCCCAACAAGTCCACACCGAACCTCTGAAGAGCAATACTACACCCAGCACTATGGGCAATTTAGCATGGCCAATTCACCTAACCTGCACATCTTTGGACTGTAGGAGGAAACCGGAGCACCTGGAGGAAACCCACGCAGACACGGGGAGAATGTGCAAACTCCACACAGTCAGTTGCACGAGGCGGGAACTGAACCCGGGTCCCTGGCATGGTGAGGCAGCAGTGCTAACCACCGAGTCACCGTGCCACCCGATGCACCAAAGCTTTTCATCTTGCATTCATTAAGATATATAAGGTTGTTTGCCAAATTGCAAACAATCACAACAATTTATATTACAGGAGAATCTCAGAATATCTACAGTGTGAAAGCAGGCCATTCAGCCCATCAAATTCACACCAATCCTCTGAAGAGCATCTCCCCCTATCCCTGCCCTTCATTTCTCATGGCTAATCCACCTAGCCTGCACATCCCTGGACGCGATGGGCAATTTAGCCTGGCCAATCCTGCACATCTTTGGACTGTGGGAGGAAACCCATGCAGATACGGGGAGAACGTGCAAACTCCACACAGACAATTGCCCAAGGATGGACTCGAACCCGGGTCCCTGGTGTTGTGAGGCAGCAGTGCACCATTTTCCTGGTGCACTAGCCAACAGTTGGTGCTTAATTGGTTTACAGGTTATTTACAACTGGTTTGGAGAAAGAGTGGGATTTAAATTATCCAATCTCCTGGATAATTTAAGAAAAAGCAGAAGGCTTGGACATATTCTTTTCACCATCAGCAACTGTCACACTCAGGATTGTTTGGCAAATGTTGCTGAATGCAGAACCATATTAAACAGCAGCCTTTCAATTTGGGTTAATGTCTTTCCTGTGGCCATGAATGGTGACATTTGTGTTCTGCACAGCTGCCATGGTCACCATTAATGGCGTGTATATGTGTGTGTGTGTGTGTGTGTGTGCGCGCGCGTGTTATTATTGGTTTAAATTGGTACTCCCATCAAGTTGAAAATGTGTTGCTGGAAAAGCGCAGCAGGTCAGGCAGCATCCAAGGAACAGGAAATTCGACGTTTTGGGCATAAGCCCTTCATCAGGAGTTAACTGATGAAGGGCTTATGCCCAAAACGTTGAATTTCCTGTTCCTTGGATGCTGCCTGACCTGCTGCACTTTTCCAGCAACACATTTTCAGCTCTGATCTCCAGCATCTGCATACCTCACTTTCTACTCCCATCAAGTTACCTACATGTCAAGTTGGTGCTCCAATCGAAACTTGGTATTCAGATTTTATTCACCAAATATGACAAGTGTGCTATAAACAGATCCTTCACAACCTCCAGGGACCTTAGCATTTACAGAGCAAGTTAGAATTAAAGACAGAAAATAAAAGTAGCACACATCAGGAAACTGTGATATTGCCACCCTTCAAGACTCTTAAAAGTCACATTACAACTGAAATCTTCTTCCATATAAATGTAACAGAGCTAGGCTGAAGGGGCTGTATTCCCTGAGGGTGGGAGTCCACAGGTTAACATCCTTTCTCTATATCTTTTTTTTCAATTCGGCTATGATCGGAAGAGATTCCATGGTGTTTCTGTGCAATTGCCCCATTTAAGCAACTCCTCAGAAATTCTGTTGAGTGCCTGCATCTAAAAGATGGCTACCAGGGGCGAGTAACATAGAAAACAAAGGACACTAAGTCACCACGCAGATAGAATGTTTTCTGCCGTTTGCCTAATAGATAAAGAGAGACAGACACAGTGTGCTGCAGCCAGAGCTGTGGCATCTCAAAAGCAGCTTTAGTGAGGTGTAAGACTGTGCGGCAGATACAAAACTCCGGGGAGCATGAACAACATCCCCACAAGATCCCTGGGATACTGCGACAGAAAGCAGGCCAAACATCTTGCCTTTGTGCAATAAAATAAATGCAACCAGGAGTTAACTGGATGGCTCCATGTTTTATCCCTTCCTGCCACACCTGAAGTGGTTACAAATCTAAAAGGTTGAAAGCTGACCTAGCGTAGACCTGTCCAACCTTCCGAAAGACAGCAGAGTGACCTCATCGTGGAAACCGTGTCAGTCAGAGGGCTATTCTGAGGTGGCCAGCCCATCAGCGATTTGTCTCATGATCTGGTAGCGACCCATTGCTCGCTTTGCCAGTGCTGCCAGATGGAGTTTGCACCTTTGACATTTGCAGCAAGCAGCCACTTGGATGTCCCACCTTAACTGTGCAACAACAGTGGGAAGGCAGCAGCGATGTGCCTGGAATTGTAGGGATGGTGGCCAGGGAGGTTGAAACACAGCAACCGAGCATAGTTCCAGCACCGACAAGAGATGCGACAGAAGGGAAATGCAGATTTAGTCATGGCGTGGGCAGATGCATTCGTATCAATTTGTGCCTCTACCACTTTGGACTTTATAACAGAGTGCAGCTGCTTTGAGGGGGAGGGGGAACTCGCACATCTCCTCAATCTCCGCCAGCATTGATGGTCATACAGGTGCAGGTAGGAGCAGACATCGCTGCCCAGCGAATAGAAATGGGATCTTTGAAGTCAACTGCAGCTCCTTCACCACTAACCCAGCTAAGCACAGAGAACTCAACACACACTGACTCGAAACCCCAACTTGGCTGAGGAGCTCAGCAACATGTCAGATGACTAATGAACCCACAAGAACTCCCTGGGTTTCTCAGTAAAATATAGCTGTTAAATATTGGTTGAAAAAAAAATCACTGTCTTTCAGAGCTACTGGGTTTTCTTCATAACCTGGGCTTGACGTATTTAGCAGCAACGAGCCAAGACCAGTGTGAATCACCCACCTGTATCTGAATTACTAAACTCTTCTCTTCAGTTCAATAGACAATAGAAGGTCCTGAAATTGTTCAGCATTTACTTTCTCTACTGAGAAATTGCATTTGTTAGGAAGATAAAAATCACCCAAAAACTTTCAAAGTCAAATAAAAATATTGAAGACACGTCATGATTTTAGCATTTGGTCATTTTATAGGATTTGCAGAGGTGGTCTCTGTAAAACAGTATTTCACTCTGCCATGTAGGACCCTCTTGCTGAATTCCTGAATCGCTGCTTGTGAAGAGGCAGAAATGACCAAGGATTGTTAAACTGTTGCCTTAAAGACCCAGACCAGTTGCCTGGCATGTGGGTTTTTTCCTCCCTTTTGCATGAGTGCTGAATGTACGCACAGCTCACTTCAGCTAAGACTGAAAAATTCCAATTCATATTGGACTCCAAATATTAACTTTACTTCTGTCTCTCCACAAACCCTGCCAGGTTTCTCCAGCACATTGCTTCAACTTGCTAAATTGACGGAGTAGAAAATCAAACCTGGAATCAAATGGTACGCAGTTTTATTTTAATTCCAAAAATATACCTATTCCATAAAATTATCTTTGTGTTTCTGCTGAAGTTAAATGGGGGTCTGTTCAGTTATCGGACCCTCCCGAAACCTCAGTATACATAAATGTAATCTTGTACAAGTCAGAACTTCATTTGTTTGTTGGAGAGTCTAACATCTAAGTTTGTTTGTTTATTCATATGTTACTGTTCAGAACTGAGCTGCTTTTGTCAATATGTATGTATATAAAGATCAAATGATATTTAGTGGCACATCAGCAACTTCTCTTTTTCTCTAAGGCATTGACTGAGGACACATTCGACCTTTGGCCTGCCTATTTCCTGTCGCTTTACCTCAAGGCTGACTGTTGTCTTCCTGTTGGAGAGTTCACACCTGTCGCAGGCTGGTGCTGCACTTTGTCAAGATAGCCATTTGTCCTGAGTTAGTCTAATCCACAAATGCAAGCATGGCCTTTAGTCATCGTGCTGGAGAAGTGGGTGCAAAGCCCTACCCCCTGAATATCCACATTTGAACAGGCGTAGGATAGTCATTGGATATTGAGAAGTGGAGAAACTCACAATCTGAAGTCAATTTGACCCTCCTTACTGCTGCCTTTGTAGAGAGAGGCAGAGACTTCTGGCCCAGAGACTTTCTGGAACATCCAGCTCATTGGAGTGGGGAAACTCTTCAAAGTATTTATAGCCCACAACTGAAGGGGAGAAAGTAGTCAAAGTTTTATGGAAATTCTGTTTTGTCCATTTCTGGCTTTGATACATTTTTAAGCTTTGCAAGGAACCAGTGTAAGAACAGCATACATTACATATCAAGTACTACGCTCCAGAAAATCCTGAAATATAATTTAGGTTTTCCTAGACACTGAGGACAAAAATTAATTTCCAGGTTGCATAAAGGAGAGATAATTCTAATGGAAACTGGGAAGGATTTGAACCTTGCCAAGTCTACAGCACTTTAGCTTTAGAATTCGAATTCCTACAGTGTGGAAACAGGCCCTTTGGCTCAACGAGGCCTCTCCAAAGAGTAACCCACCCAGACACATTTCCCTGCCTTGTATTTATCCCTGACTAATGCATCTAACCTACAAATAGACAACTTAACACGGCCAATTCACCTAACCTGCACATCTTTGGACTGTGGGAGGAAACCAGAGCACCCAGAGAAACTCACACAGACACAGGGAGAATGTGCAAACTCCAAGCAGACAGTCACCAAAGGGTGGAACTGAAAACGGGACCCTGGTGCTGTGAGGCAGTAGTGCTAACCATTGAGCCACCGTGCTGCCCTTTACCACTACCTTTGAGAATATATTGAAGGTGGTCAAGGGATTGAAAATGAATTCCAATCAGAGGAGTATTTCCTTCATAGTATTACTCAGTATATTGATTGTCTGAACTGCAATGAAACCAGATTTACGAAACAATTTTCTTTGAATCCAGAGTTCTTTGCAAAACAACCATTACACACTGGAAGGATAGTCAGTATTCAGTGTGAATGCTGTACTTTATGATTTTACGAGGTGATTGACTGGTTTTCTTAACTCCCTGCCATTTTTAAGCATTGCTGCTACTAAAACAGAGATGCTGGCATTGGTTCCTCTCATGTTATCAATGTTTTAAATAAATGATGCCCCTTTCTGTTTGAAAGGAAAAGCTTTGAAGATATTTAGAAGTGCAGACTTGCTAAGTGCTGTTAACTTGGGAAGATTGGTTTTTAATAATTACTGAGGTATATCATGTTTCAACACTCTTAGTAGAAATTCCCTCAACAAAATGATTTCAATCATATCCGAACATCAACGTGTCTCTTCCTGAAGCAATGACAGGAGGATATTGCTGGCTGCTGGTCTCAAAACGCAGTTAAGATCTTTACATTTATCCCCAAGCACTGAAATAATCAGGATACTTTGAAAGAAGAAACAGAAAGAGGGGAGGGAGAAACTAAATGAGTTAAATATTACCTCTTAAAAATATTCCAAAATTTGAGTCACCATGAAGATGTATGAGTGGGCATGTGGGGAAGGGGCCAGAGGAAGGGATGGAGAAAGGATGATAATAGACTTATAATCCGGCGTGTCTTTCAAATTGCAGCTGCAATTCCTGGTGTGTATTACCAAGGGATTCGGATCACAATTTTAGTTAGGCTCACCAAGGTTTTATTAATTGACAATTTATTTTCTTTGCTGATTACTAATAGCACTCTCATCATCACATTGCATTGGCTGTGCAGAATGAGATATCACAGATTTCATGCTTAAAACAAACGCATCATTCCTAGACTTTCAAATTACTTTGGGTTGAAAGAATGAAAAATACTTTTTTTCTTAATGTAAGTGGTCATTCTTTGGCAATGAATATGTTATTTAGCTATCGCATGCCATTCTTTCCTGAGGTCAAGAAAGGAGAATCTTAAAAGTCAGAGATACAGTGGGAAGAAATAAGAAACTGTTGGAGCAAGTCAACCAGTCCAGCAGCAGTGGTGACAGGGGTGGGGTGAGAGAGAGAGTGGGAGGGGAAGAGAGAGAGCCGGGGGGGGGGGGGGGGGGGGGGAAGTGAGAGAGAGAGGGAGAGAGGGAGAGAGAGAGAGAGAGAGAGAGAGAGAGAGAGGAGAAGGAGAGAGAGAAAGAGGAGAGAGAGGAGAGAAGGGGAGAGAGGGAGGGAAGAGTTGGGGGGAGAAGGAGGAGAAGAAGGGGGAGGGTGGGAGAGACGGGGGAGAGGAAGAGGGAGACACGGAATTAACGTTTGGAGTCTGATGTAGCTTCTTTTGAATATCTTTATTTTAGATTTCTAGCATCCATGAACTCCCTCACTGTTCCCCACTTGGTACCCGTCAAATGATCATTTCAAAACCAAGAAGTGGCTCACTATGCGAGTTAAAGGTGAAGATGACAAGATGAAGTGCAGTTAATACTCGACAAAATCACCCATCAAAATAAATAGATGCACATCAATACTTCGATTTAGTGGAGATCAAACCAAGAGATAATAAATACTTGCAAAAAAGAAACATGAACACCATGATGGGAATGAAGCGTGAATCCACCTCACAATTTTCTTCGATATTTTTTAATCAAACTGTTCAGAAATGTTGGTATGCACCTCTGGAACAAGTGGGACTTGAACCTTGGTCTCCTGGTTCAGAAGTAGGGACATTACCATTGCACCACAAAACAATTTTCCGAGACACAGATATACTAGATAGGAGTAGGTGGGGGCCATAACAGCCTTTCAATCTTGATCCACCATTCAATCAGATCATGGCGGTTCTGATTCCTCCACAGTTAGGTTTCCTAGTAACCCTTCACCCCCTTGCATACCAACAATCTATCCACCGGTGCCTTCAAAATTTGCTTCCACTGCCTTTTGAGAAACAGCGTTCCAAAACCTCCCAAATCTCAGCTCAGTTTTAAACAGCTGACCTCCTAAACAGTAACCCCACTTTGAGATTCTCTTGCAAGAGGACACGCCCCTGCCAGCTGTCAAAATCCAAAATCTTAGTGAACTTCATTTGTTGAATAGATTAGAGTGATGCTGGAAAAGCACAGCAGGTCAGGCAGCATCCGAGGAGCAGGAAAATCGACGTTTTGGGCAAAAGCTCTTCATAAGGAATGCCTTTTGCCCGAAACGTCGATTTTCCTGTTCTTCGGATGCTGCCTGACCAGCTGTGCTTTTCCAGCACCACTCTAATCTAGACTCTGATCTCCAGCATCTGCAGCCCTCACTTTTACCGACTTCATTTGTTGACTGTTTACTCATTTTTTTTCCCAAAGGTCACGTTCATCTTAAACTCCATTTGTATTTATTATGACTAATAATAATGATGTAAGAATACTCGCTATGGTATGTACATTCATGTTAAAAATCAATCTTAGTTGGGTACACTTGAACGCATCTTTTTGCAAATTTTAACTTGCTTTGCTTTGATAGTAGAATAAATCATTGGGTGTGCGTTATACTTTAGTCTCGTGGGAGGCTTTGAAGGGAGTAAAGATTACCAAATGATTCTTCCATCGTTGGCAACATTAGTATCTATTTAAAGGTTAGCATGGAGCAGTGGGAAGGAGGATACTGGAGTCAGAGAATGAAAGAATGTGAGACAGGCTGAAATCATGGGGAGGTTACAGAAGGCAAGGAATAGGACAGACTTTTTACTGAGACAGAGACTTTCAATTTGCTGGGGACTGGGAGTCACTGACGGTTGACAAAGTAAAGGTTTCAGCTGACAGACTAATGGAAATCCAAAACATTGGGGACTAAAGAAATTGAGTGCACAGAAATAATGAACATGGATGCGAGAGCTCAAACATCAGTGGAACTGAGATGGGGTAAAGTAGTTGAAATGTTGTGTAAGTGCTATATTAGACAAGGGATGGGGTTTGAAACAAAGTTTTGGGGTGCATATCAGTTAATTAGCCTGAGTGAGTAGCCATGCGAGGGATAAAGGTTAACGACAGTAATTTTGCCATTAAGTTCAACCAGTCTGAGGATATTCCAACTCATTCTCTATCTGATGTCGGATTAACAAAATTACTACCACGAACAGCAAGCTGCTGGCAGCAAAGATTTGGAAAGTGATCCCAATAATTTTGTCTAAAAGAGGAAAGAAGCTGGCCGAGAATGCAACCTTGGGACAAACGTGTAGGGTGACAGTATGACTGGAGTTGTATTTGCCCCGGCTCTAGTGAGCCATCTCGAATCTAAACCACAGAAGGAAGAGGAGTTGTTGAGTAAAGGCAGACCACAGAGACAGAGAAGGACGGAGAGAGTGTGAGGGATGGGTGCTTGGGAATCTGAGGTGAAGTGAAACCAATACCATTATGGAATTTCTTCCCACGAGCCAGTTAATGCACCACTGAGGGGAAATAAAAGGAGCTCTATTGGCCACAGTTTGTTTGTGGACCCACAATCAGAATTCCCCAAGCCACACGGAGAGGGCATTCACTGATGGTAACTCCCAGCCCACTTAAAAACACAGTCAGATTACCCAAGTGCTTTAAAAATGCACTGCTAAATAAAACAGACAGAAGCTTTTTAAAAGAGAGAGATTGTGTGTGTGAGAGAGGATTCGGGTGGTGGGGGCAGGGGGAGTGTGGGGGCAGAAACAAAAGCATTGGAGGAAGCAAAGACCCTCCGGCTGGCGAATGGTAACAGACTGACATTGTGATAAAAGAAGGAACTGTGCTTAGAAATAGAGGCACAGGCAGAGAACGGTAGCTGTTGACGTGTCTTACCTGGGAGGTAGTAGAGTGGTGGCTTCAGTCCAAACATGGTTTTAACTTACAGTGCCATTGTTCCTGACCAAAGGAGAGCAGCAAGCATGAATGAGTTGTACAGGTCCAGAGATCAAGGTGTTCTTGTCATTGAGTACAGCAATCAGACTGTCAGTCCCAGATCCACATTGTGCTCAACTGACCACTAATGACACTCTGAAGCCCCTGAACAGCTGCCATCCCCTTGCTTTCAGAACAAAAATGAGAAGAAAAAAGAGTAAGGGTTGAGAGGATAGTGCCAAAGGCACAGTGGTTAAGATCGTGACGAAACATTCATTTTCTTTTCTGCTTCAGATGAGACTTGAGGGGATCCGCTGTTTCTGTTCCACTCAGTCATCGGAATGTCAAGGTCGGAGGGGCGGCAGCAGCAGCACAGACGCTGGGGTTCAGGGGAGAGGGAAGAGGAGTCAGGGCTGGCGCAGGCAGCCCTCCGGGGCTGGTCTAACACACTCTGGAGCTCTCCTCGTCCTCCTGCCCCTGGGCTCCACAGCTCACCTCCTCGGGCACAGGCAGCACAGGAACAAACACACACACACAACAAAAACAGGGCAAGAAATTCGCTCCTCCTCTTCACACACACCGCAGCCGTCGATCAATCTTCATGCAGGAATCATTAGCTGTAAATTGGCGAGTCTGCTTGAATGACAGCAGATTTGTCACTCTTAATGAAAGAGTGAGGTTAGAAAAGCCGGCGGCATCTGTTCAGCACCCCTCGGTCCAGGGCTCAGAGAACCTCCGCTTCCTTCCCAATGTCGAGAATAAAACGATACTCCGCCAAAATGTTTCTCTGACTGGGGCATACGCCACCCTGCGAGCCACGCACAGAGGGAAAGCCCGCTGTTTAAATTAGCCAGATAACCAGAGGGAGAGTTAGCAGCAAAAGCTGCAGCTCAACACCCATCCTGTCCTCCCTTAACATCAACTCAGGGGCGAGCAGTAACACGGGGAAGCCGGCTGACGAAGCAATATGTGTGGGTGAGAGAGAGAGAGGAGGGACTAAACAGTGGAAAATAACTACCTCCAAGTGACAAACCAGGAAGAGGTTAATGTGAGGGGGACACGAGAAGGGTGACCCACTCAATCTTCCAGCTCACTTTTATTTTTGCGAAATAAATAAAACTTTCACTCCAGGTCAGACCGAACATACTTTCAAAAAAAATCCCTTCTGAACACTTCCAAACAGACCCACTTAATTCAGAGGCACAACCTGGGAGTGTTCCTTCCGATAAATCACATTATTTTCATCAGAACGAAACACAGAGAGAGAGAGAGGCGGGAGGACGCTGACAACAACGAGTTAACGAGCCTGAGAGGAAGGGTTGTTCACATAGCAGCCACTCGGGTTAAAATGCAGACACACAAACGACCACAAGAATACATCATTCCTACTTTGACATCAAAAAGCTCTATGAGCAAATGCATTGCGAAAATAAAACCCACATCCTCTGTTTTGGTCATCGGGCAAAGATTTTTGTTTTGAACTGATACCTAGTCTATGTATTTTTTCCCCCATGCAAAGCACCCATCTCTATTTCTGTCAAAAACCTCAACTTTTTAAAATTTGAAATAAAATGTAAAAGGTCGCTGCACAGTTTCGAACCTTGGATCCCCAGGCACGCAGCGACTAACAGCTCACTAGGTGTCTGAGTCTGTATCAGCAGCTACAGCAAGAGAGACGCGATAAGGAATCACTTAATCTCCCTCACACACTAGCGCCAGCGCTCCAGGCTTGCTGAAAGTTTTTTTTTAGTTGTTGCAAGATTATATGTTTGGACGGGGGGGGGGGGGGGGGTGCTTAAAAGTAGGAAGGCGGAATTGAGCGAAATTATCTGCTCCGGGGCCGTGAAAACACAAGTGCTAAGCATCTGGCCCATTTATTTGCCTGTGACCTCCGAGGTCGAGCAGTCCCTATTATCAGCTGCTACACTTTGGAGGCCTATTGTTCAGAAGGTTGTCTGCGTGTATTCCCTCAGAGAATGCCAGGCTGTCTGAACACACACACACACACACACACACGTCCCTGCTGCTAGGTTCCAGAATGGAAATCGACCCAACCCCACCACCTCCCCAAAAGAAAAAGACTGACATTTTAAATATATATATAAAAAATAAATCAGAGTGTTACAACAAAAGGCTTTGCTGCAATTAGTCAAATCAGCAGAACAGTTGCCATCAGGAATAGCGTAGGGATTCTGTTAAGATTGTGTTACACAGGCAAATGTCATGCATGGCACTGCCCGCTTGCTTTATCTTGCACATCAGTCAAATACCTTCAGCTAATGTACCACAAGCCATTATTTGTACAGGAAATCGGTAAGCAACTTCTGCAAGTACAATGATTTAAGACGAGGGTGGTAAGAGACCTGTTATTTTGCATGGCTGGGAACTATGTCCCAGTCTTAAGATTGTGGCAATGTATTGCCTTTCAGCTGCTGTCAATGCCATTTGGGCTGTGCTGTGTGTTGGCACCACCGAGAGATTAACTACCCCGTCACAATTCCTGCAATTAGCCACATAGCAGGTTTGCTGTTTCAAAATCCCTGTGTCACTTGAAACACTTTCTTTCTTTCTTTCTCTCTCTCTCTCACACACACACACACACACACACACACACACAGCAAACCCTCTTGTGGGTGACTGGTTATTTTTAGTGTTAAGATTATCTGTTAAGGGGTAGAGATAACATAACCTCTACTAAGCTCCCCCCCCATTCTTACCCACTGATCCTGTTAAGTCTAGCAAAAGTATAGCATTCTTCCAATGCAGCACTGGTAGGATGAAATGTTAGTGCAATTTGGACCAGTTTCTGAAGTAGGTGTTATTTAAATGCAAGTCTTTCTTTCAGGTTAATAAAGAATTTGTACTTATGTAGCACCTATCACAACCTCAGCACCACCACCTACCCACAAGAAAAAGCACATAGCAGTCAATGAGGTCCTTCCAAAATGAAAACAGAAAGTGCTGGAGAAACTCAGCAGGTTCAGCAGCATCTGTGGCGAGGAGAACAAAGTTAATATTCTGAGCCTGATGTGACTCCTCTTAGGAACTGAAGCGAGAGGTCACAAAGTAATGGATTTTCGGCTGACACAGTAGGAAAAAAATGAGGAGCAAGTGGAACAGAAGGGAGAGGTCAAGGGAGGGTTAGAGGGTGAGGCAGATTAGAGGTCACTGGTGTCACAGAATTAAACTGAAAGGAAGTGATTTTTGGTTACAGAGGAGTGGGCTAGGTCCAGAGTAGAGGTTAATAAGAGAATGTGGGTCAGCACTGCTGAAAGCACAACCAAGTAAGCCAGGTACTTTTGTGAGAGGGAGGACAAAATGAAGGACAGAGTGTACGGTCTGAAGTTAGAGTCACAGACATGTACAGTACAGAAATAGATCCTTCGGTCCAACTTGTCCATGCCTACCAGATATCCTAAATTAATCTAGTCCCATTTGCCAGTATTTGGCCCATATCCCTCTAAACCCTTCCTATTCATGTACCCATTCAGATGCCTTTTAAATGCTGTAATTGTACCAGCCTCCTCTGGTGGAGGCTCATTCCAAACATGCACACCACCCTTTGCGTGAAAAAGTTGTCCCTTAAGACACTTTAAACCCTTCCCCTCTCACCTTAAACCTATGCCATCTAGTTTTGGACTCTCCTACCCCAGGGAAAAGACAGTGCTGACCTACATTCTTTTATTGACCTCTACTCTGGACTTAGCCCACTCCTCTGCAACCAAAAATCACTTCCTTTCACTTTAACTCTGTGACACCAGTGACCTCACCCTATCTCTTCCTTCCTAACTTTATAAGGTCGCTCCTCAGCCTCCAATGCTCCAAGGAAAGCAGTCCCAGCCTTTTAAGCCTCTCCCTATAGCTCAAACCTCCAATCCTGGCAACATCTTTGTAAATCTTTTCTGAACCCATTTAAGTTTCAGGGCATCTTTCCTATAGTGTTTGTTGAACTGAGTGTACTTTTAAAGTCTAGTCACTTTTATAATGGACAATGCTATAGTGCAAAGTCAAAATTTACAAATAGGTCAGGAGAGGTGAGTGTGGCAGATTTCCTTCCTTATGGGGGTACTGCAGTACCAGATAAGTTCACTGGGTAACTTCCTGGTCACTATTATTGCTACAATTTCACTAACTGAATTTAAATTCCACCAAATGTTGGAGTGGGATTTGAAACCATGTCACTACAGCACTAAATTGGCCTTGTAGTCCAGTGACATTATCATTATACCATCATCACCAGCCAAAAGTGCAGGATTTTATGCAAAAGCAACAGTTCCTTAGGACATGAAATGGTTTGTTAATGGAGCGTGGCTTGAACTTTGGTCTCAATTCTGCTACCGAGTCATAGCTGACACTTTGACATGTATATCAAATATTAGTGTAAGATATATGAGTGTAATAATAACAAACTATACAGTAGCCACTCCTATCTCAGTGAAACATTGACACACATGCACCACTATCCCAACTAAGTAACAAGCTTGCTCTTAGATCGGGGACAGCCCTGGGACCTCTGGCCTGCTCAATGAAACAGCTTACACTGTGTTTGCCCATTGAGCTGGGATGTGTGCACTCGACAAAACAAAGAACAGAGAACAGTACAACACAGGAACAGGTCCTTCGGCCCACCCAGCCTGTGCCGCCACATGACACCCTTCTAAATTAAAAATCTTTTGCCTCCATGCTGCCTGAGTCCTTTTAAAAAAATTGCAACTGATAAATTCTGTGGCAAAAGCTGACTTTAGTTGTTCAGTTTGCCGAAATTGTGTCAACACATTTAAATCATAAAAAAATTCGTTAAACACATCAAAAGCACGATTATATAAAACTCAATTATCTCTGCTCCTCATATGGTATGTGGAATTGGGCACTGTATTCATTTTCTCTGCCACAACAAACAACTGCGCTATTGTCATAGTCAGAGAGACAGACAGCATGGAAACAGACCATTTGGTCCAACTCGTCCATGCCAACCAGATATCCTAACCTAATCTAGTCCCGTTTGCCAGCACTTGGCCCCATATCCCTCTAAACCCTTACTATTCATTTACCCATCCAGATGCCTCTTAAATACTGTAATTGTGCGAGCCACCACCACTTCCTCTGACAGCTCATTCCACACATACACCACCCTCTGCATGAAAAAGCTGCCATTTGGGTCCCTTTTATATCTTTCCCTGCTCACCCTAAACCTATGCTCTCTAGGTCTGGACTCAGGGAAAAGACTTTGTCTATTTATCCTATCCATGCCCCTCATAATTTTGTAAACTTCTATAAGGTCACCCCTCAGCCTCCGACGCTCCAGGGAAAACAGCCCCAGCCTGTTCAGCATCTCCCTATAGCTCAAATCCTCCAACCCTGACAACATCTTTGTAAATCTTTTCTAATCCTTTCAAGTTTCACAACATCCTTCCGATAGGAAGGAGACCAGAATTGCACGCAATATTCCAAATGTGGCCTAACCAATGTTCTGTACAGCCGCAATATGACTTCCCAACTCCTGTACTCAATGCTCTGACCAATAAAGGAAAGCATACCAAACGCCCTCTTCACTGTTTTATCTACTTGCGACTCTACTTTCAAGGAGCTATGAACCAGCACTGCAAGGTCTCTTTGTTCAGCAACACTCCCCAGGACCTTACCATTAAGGGTGGAAGTCCTGCTAAAATTTACTTTTCCAAAGTGCAGCATCTCACATTTATCTAAATTAAACTCCATCTGCCACTCCTCAGCCCATTGGCCCATCTGATCAAGATCCCACTGTACTCGGAGGTAAGTTTCTTCATTGTCCACTACACCTCCAATTTTGGTTTCATCTGCAAACTTACTAACTATACCTCTTATGCTGACATCCAAATCATTCATATAAATGATGAAAAATAGTGGATCCAGCACCAATCCTTGTGGCACTCCACTGGTCACAGGCCTCCAGCCCGAAAAATAACCCTCCACCCCCACTCTCTGTCTTCTACCTTTGAGCCAGTTCTGTATCCAAATGGCTAGTTTTCCCTGTATTCTGTGAGATCTAACCTTTGCTAACCAGTCTCCCATGAGGAACCTTGTCAAATGACTGACAACCACTCTGCCCTCGTCAAATAATTACTGCTAGTTCACAGCAGCCTTCTATTTACTTTAATAAGCTGCCTTTGGAAACTAAAAATTCCCTGCTGTTGCTGCACAGCCTATTAATTAAAATGGCTTCACTAATGCACGGCAATAGATATGTTCTAACCATAATAAGAACCTATTTATTGGGAAATTGTGGGAGTGGTGTTCATCAGAATGATGCAGGTAACCAGTTCATTAATGCATATACCTCGAATGAAATAGCTGCGAAATTAGATGAGATGCTGCCTCAACTTTGCACACATTGTGCACCAGGTGGCGAGGGATAACCTGCCTTAAGCTGCTGTTTATTTTGGTATCATTTCAAGTCGGAAACTGAGAGGTCAATGTCTGTGAGGCAGCTCCAATGTTTATGCAGTAGCAGGTCCTTAAGCCTGTGTTGGCACCATTGTAATCACAGTTATCGTTGGGTTAATGGGTCTACCTCTAAACTTAGGGAAGGTGGATTCAACAGGATATCAGTGGCCTGCATTCTTATCTCCCCACGGACAATCTGAAATGGTGGCCATTATTTTTAAGAAAAGCCGTTGCTACCAAATACTCAAAAACAAAGTTAAAATGTCCCATGACGAAAGTGAGGACTGCAGGTGCTGGAAATTAGAGTTGAGAGTGTGATGCTGGAAAGGCACAGCAGGTCAGACAGCAAGAAAATCGACGTTTTGGGCAAAAGCCCTTCATCAAGAATGAGGCTGGAAGCTTCGGGGTTGGAGAGATAAATTGGGAGGGCGGGGCTGGGGGAAAAGTAGCTGAGAGTGCAATAGGTGGATGGAGGTGGGGCTAAAGGTATTAGGGTGGAGTGGATAGGTGGAAAGGAAGATGGACAGATAGGAAGGTCATGAGGGCGGTGCTGAGCTGGAAGGTTGGAACTGGGATAAGGGGAGGGGAGTGGAGAAGAGGAAACTGGTGAAACCCACATTGATGCCATGGGCTTGGAGGGTCCAGAGAAGGAAGGTGAGCCTTTCTTCCTCCAGGCGTTAGGTGGTGAGGGAGCAGCAATGGAGGAGGCCTAGGACCTGCATGTCCTCAGTGGATTGGAGGGGGAGTTGAAGTGTTCGGCCACAGGGCGATGGGGTTGGTTAGTGCGGGTGTCCCGGAGATGTTCTCTGAAGTGCTCTGTGAGTAGGTGTCCTGTTTCCCCAGTGTAGAGGAGACCGTATTGGAAGCAATGGATACAGTAAATGACATGTCTGGAAGTGCAGGTGAAACTTAGATGGATGTGGAAGGCTCCTTTGGGGCCTTGGATGGAGGTGAGGGGGGAGGTGAGGGCACTGAATTTGCAATTCCTGTGGTGGCAGGGGTCGGTGCCGGGAGGGAGAGTGGGTTGTTTGCATGGGGGGGGGGAAGCTGATGAGGTAGACGCGGAGGGAACGGTCTTTACAGTAAACAGATAGGTGTGGGGAGAGAAATATATCCCTGGCGGTGGGGTCTGTTTGGAGGTGGCGGAAATGGCAGAGGATGATTCAATGTATATGGAGGTTGGTGGGTGGAAGGTGAGGACCAGGGGAGTTCGGTCCTATTTTGCGGGTGGAGGGAGCATCTGCTCCCAGGAGGACCAGTTCCACCACAGAGCACACCAGATGGCCTCCTTCTATAAAAACCACAATTTCCCCTCCCACGAGGTTGAAGATGCCCTCCAGCGTATCTCATCCACTTCCCACACCTCAGCCCTCAAACCCCACTCCTCCAACTGCAACAACTCCAACACCCCCTTCCCATTTATCTCTCCACCCCTGAGGCTTCCAACCTCATTCCTGATGAAGGGCTTTTGCCCCATTTTCCTGTTCCTCAGATGCTGCCTGACCTGCTGTGCTTTTCCAGCACCACACTCTAGACTCTAAAATGTCCCATGTCCATTAAAAAAAACTTGATAATACACCCTACGTGGCAAACAAAAATAAGAAACATATTTTTCAACATGCAGTTTAACTTTGTTTTGATCCCAATGGACGGCACATCCCACAATAAAACCTGGCTTGATAGATCATAATTTGCGTGTTTATTTAGTCAACTAGGAGCCTAGTCACTAAGCCATATGCACATTAGACTGTAAATTTTCACCAACAATAAAGCAGATGCTTTACTCACAAGAAAAATTAGCTGTCTGTATATCAAAGATAGTTACAATGAACTTACACAGCAAAATAAAGTCTTAACCTATTTCCCGCCACTATCTGTTACAGGGACTCAAGTCCAGAAATTATTTGCCTATCTTAACTCTTCAATGATTGACTGAACTGATTCCTTTCAGCTGCTTTGCTGTGGACTCTGGAGACAATTCTGTGAGTACTTACCAAGTAGTGACATAAACCTCCCACAAACCTGAAAGCTTAAGTTCCAAGAACCCAAAGATTTCTAATCAAACTTTCCTGGTTTGGAAGTTTGAAGAACCAAACTCCTTTGCTGAGATGATTTTTCCTGAACTGCTCGCTATCTCTCTAGAAGCAAGACTAAACTGGCTTCTCATTCTAACACCCACGTCATTTGATCTAAATAGGAAAGCTATTTGCCTTCCTTACATGTTTATGATAACTGTCATAAACCTATTGGTATAAACACACTTCCATTAACACCACAGGGATGTGCAGTCACTTACTTTCTGACAAAATATTAGATATGAATCATTCAATATGCTGGGATTTCTTTCACTGGAGCATAGGAGATTGAGGGGTGGTCTTATAGAGGTTTAAAAATCATGAGGGGCATAGATAAGGTGAACAGGAAGGGTCCTTTCCCTTGGATAGGGCAGTACAAAACTAAGGGGCATATTTTTAAGGTGAGAGCAGAAAGACTTAAGAAGGACATAAGGGGCAACTCTTTTTTACACAGAGAATGGTTTATATGTGAAATGAACTGCGAGAGGAAGTGGTGGATGTAGGTACAGTTACATTTAAAAGATATTTGAATAAGTACACGAATAGGAGGGTTTGGAAGGATATGGGTGTAGCACAGGAAGGTGGGGCTGGTTTGGTTCGGAAACATGGTCGGCATGACTGGTTGAACTGAAGGAGCTGTTTCCATGTTATGTGACTCTATGGCACTGGTCTGGAAGGACTCCTTGTTTTTTTTAAAAAAAAGAACTCCCCCCAACCCCCCGCCCTTCACCAAAATAATCAACGCTTCTCAGTCTCTACTCTACGTGGGCAGCATGGTGGAACAGTGGTTAGCACTGTTGCCTCACAGCGCCAGAGACCCGGGTTCAATTCCCAACTCAGGTGACTGACTGTGTGGAGTTTGCACATTCTCCCCGTGTCTGTGTGGGTTTCCTCCAGTTTCCTCCCACAGTCCAAAGATGTGCACATCAGGTGAATTGGCCATGCTAAATTGCCCGTAGTGTTAGATAAAGGGGTAAATGTACAGGAATGGGTGGGTTACGCTTCAGCGGGTCGGTGTGGCCATGTTGGGCCGAAGGGCCTGTTTCCACACTGTAAGTAATCTAATCTAAATCCCAACTGTTTTGTTACAGGAGGATGTTTTCCTAGCCTCCTTGTAAATTGTAAATAGAAGAGCCATTAAAGTCAATCTTACATGATATATACTTTCTTACATCAGTGGCCTCTCATAATCTCTGAATTTGCCAGCATTTTCTTTTTAAAGAGTAGACTCTTTGCTGGGCTCTGTTGGAAATCCAATTTCTATATGAATTACTCTTGGAATGCCGGAAGTCAGTCTACATATCCTACTGGAAACACCAGGTTGCCAGGTTTGTACTAAACTACGTTCTGGACAAGAATGCTGCCTACCCCTCCACCGAGAGCATGCACACATATAAAAAGGCCTTAGGATTTGCAACCTTTTCTTCTTCCCTTGGGCCAACATCTTGTGTTCCACTTGTCACATTCAAACCCCATCTAGCCACACCCCAACCCCAGCAATTCACCACGCACTGAATCGTGAGAGAAAAAAAAACCCACATCCTGCTTGTTATGTGACTGCTGTACCTAGGAAGGCCGATGTGTTGCCACAAACCCCTATGGTTATGGACTGATTATAATCTCCCTCCCCTACCCCTCAACGTGCTTCCTCTTCCTGTACTTAAGTGTTGGCTCTGTAACTACATCTCTAATAATTCCAGGTGGGGTCTGAATCTTGTCCTTTGCAGCATCTCAAGACAGACACGGCTGAGTGAGGCCTAGTCAAGATAATTCAACCATTACAGTGTCTCTCTCTTTCAACCTAGAACTGTTTTTAAAATGATTCTCACATTTTTTATCTCTACCTGAAGTTCCAGTCCTTGTGTTTCTCTTGACTGAAGAGAAATTTCAAGTCAACCAGCTTAAAATTGTCTTCAACGTTTGTGCTTGTGTCCCCTTGTTCCACATTTACAATTTACGTTAATACTCTGCATCTCCTTGATAATGTACACCTTGTGAAATCGCCACTGTGCCACTTCTGAAGTTCTCAACATATAAAGCCTCCTTCAATAAAACCAAGGACTGTAAACACATGGGAACACAATTCCAGGGCAAAGTCTCCCTCCAAGACACACAGCGTCATTTGGAAACGATATTGCTCCTTCACTCTCACTAGGTCAAAGACTTGGAACACCCATCCTCACAGCAGTCTGAGTCGCTCACCACCACCTTCTTAAGGGCAATTCTGACCAACAACAAATGTGGTGATGCCAGTGACGCTTGATTCATGAACTCATTTTTTAAAAAGTTTACTCCAACCAACCCAAGCAATGTCAAACCTTGTGTTCCTGAAAGTTGGCAGGCCACAATGTGGAACTTATGCTTCACACGCACACAGCCAAATTCACCAGAAGACTTGTAATGGACTTAAAATGCTAACTTCATTTCGCCTTCCACGGACTTTACCAGAGCTGCTGAGTTTCTCCTGCACTTTCTGTTCCTATTAATATTTCAGGTTTGAGAAGCTCAGTCTCAGGATCTGAGTCCATTAGCGTCATTGGCATGGATGCAAGAAGGAATGGTGTTAAACTGCAGCAATATCTCTGTGCATTCTGGATATTGATCGAAAAACAAAATCCACGTAAACCTAGACAAACCAAGTTTTTAAGCTTTAAACCATAACACGTGAAAGAAGTCAACTGGGCAATCACCCCCGATGTATTGGCCCGTGGTGTGCAATCCTTTGTATCTTCTCAGGGTAACAAAGTAGACTTTTATTTTTGGACTCCCGGCACAGACTTTCAGCTGATTTCAGGGCCCATTAGGACAATATTTATCGTTGCAAATGATAACTTACTGGTTGCAAGGACATAATGGCACACTCTTGCAGGTAGCCATCCTGCACTGAAAATGCCAAAGCTTGAACATGACCTGTCTGTGGCTTTCATTTTCAGACTGTGCAAAGGCAATGAACCCCCTTGTGTATGTTGTAATGTAGTTCCAGGCAAGTGGCTTCACATTATGAAACATCATATTCATTTTAGGTCTGTGAAAGTCCCAGAAAATAGAATCTGCCTTAAAATAAAAATCAATTTTTATTGAGTATATTCATAAGGTAACAAGTCAGACAGACATTATAGGAGATATAACACTTCATATTAGATTCACGGACTGTTGGAAGAGAAAGGTTTTTATTCCCTTAATAGAGTTGGCCACATGCCACAGTGGTACATAGGTCTTGAGACCCTTAATACTTCCAACCAGATAATGTACTTTGTGGCTAAATTAGCTTCATCTCACATTGTAAAAGGAAGCTGAAAGCATTCAGTTCACACTAGGTCTCCTGAATGAGGCCAAAAGGTTGTGTTCACAGATTTGGCATCTGAGACTAGCCCT
This sequence comes from Hemiscyllium ocellatum, assembly GCF_020745735.1. Classification (NCBI taxonomy): domain Eukaryota; kingdom Metazoa; phylum Chordata; class Chondrichthyes; order Orectolobiformes; family Hemiscylliidae; genus Hemiscyllium; species Hemiscyllium ocellatum. The sequence goes on along the minus strand of NC_083417.1, from coordinate 16,776,893 downwards.
GAAACTCAGCTTCTGACCCCACAAATCTACTATTACAAGGTTCAGAATCACAGAACAGTTACACCACAGTAAGAGGTCATTCATTCTGTCATATCTGTGCTATCTCTCTGAATAAGTAATGCACCTAGAGCCCTTCCCTTACTTTTTCCCTGCACATTCTTCCTTACCAAATAATAATCAAATTTCCTTTTGAATGCCATGTCTGAATATGCATCAACCACATTCTCAGGCGCAGCATTCCAGAATCTAACCACTTGTCACATGAAAAAGCCTTTTCCTTGTTCCAGCCGTGCTTCCTTTGCCCAATTACGTTACATCTGTGCCCTCTTGTTCTCAAGCCCTCCTCTAATGGGAACAGTTTCTCCCGATCTATCTTGTTCACACTCCTTATGATTTTAAATACTTCTATCAAATTTCCTCTCAACTTTCTCTTCTCCATGGAACACAGTTCCAAATTCTACAAGCTATTGCACAAATTCCTCAATCTTGGGATCATGCTTGTAAATCTTTTCTGCGGTTTCTCTAACACTTTCTCATTTTTCCTCAATTCTGGCACCAACAACAGATCCTCAGTTGAGTACCTTCTCCTTTTCTTTATTCATTTCGTGGGCTGGGTTGGCACTGTCAAGGCCAGCGTTTAGAGTAAACCACAGTCACTTGTAGTCCATGTCAATAAAAAAGGCAGATTCCCTTGCCTAAAGGGGCAGTCATGAACCAGATGATAATCAACCAGAATTGTCATTGTCTCAATTGCCTATTTATTAATTGGTGGGATTTGAATCCCTGTCACCAACCAGAAGATTAACCTGGGCCTTTAGATTACTCAATTCCAAAGACACCACAGGTGTTATGCAGGTTGACCATGACTTCCTTTCTTTTGTACGCTACACCTCTATTACTAAAGCCCAGAATACTGTACATTTTATTAACCATTCTCTCAAACTGTCCTGTCACCCCCAATTATTTCTGCCATACATATACCTCCAGTCCCATCTGTCTCTGCAACCTCCTTAGCATTGTACCCTTCACTTTGTATTGTATCCTTGCATTCTTTCATCCAAAATGTATCTCTTCAGACTTCCATTTCAATTTCTGGTTTCGCCCCCTACGTCGACAACCAAAAACTCACTCCCATACTCTGGTCAACTTCAGACTTTAATCCCAACCCTCATCCCTGCTACCTGTATCCTGTTGTGCACTAAGTGCTGCCTATTTATTTCCTTTGCTGGTCTGTAATGACTTGCAGATCCGTACAACCTCAGATTAAGGTTCTAATCCTAATGCTAGTGTCTCTTCATGGCATCTTCCTGCCTTACCTTTCCAACCTCTCCCAGAGCAAGAAGCTGCTGCCCAACAAACCCAACAAGCTTTCCTCTCTTCTCTTGATCATTTCCCCTTTCCATGTCCGGTGGTCTCCAAGGCTGCTTACACCCATGCTCCAAATCCATGCCTCCCAAACCTTTACCCCTTCCCCCCCCCCCATTGCGAATCCTATTCCAAAGTTTGAACATTATCATGATCCTTCAGTGAGAACTGGGAGAGTGGATGAGGGATGTTGTGAGAGCTGGGTCTGTGAGAGTAACTATCAGATCCGTATGGCACACACTGCTGCCCCACAATTCGGGACCCCCAGTGGGGTTGAGACTGGGATAAGATCACCCGTGATTACGTTAAATGGTGGAGCAGGCTCAAAGGGTTGAATTGCCTACTCCCATTGCTAATTCCTACGTATGTTGCTAAGACCCCATTTGAGGTCCCAACTCCTAACTTGGGAAGGACTGTTCTAAACTTTGAATTCAAAATTCTCTACCTTTTCCTTTGGATAAAATTTTAGCTCAGTTGGCAAGACAGCTGATTTGTGCTGCAGAGTGATGCTAATAGCATAGTTTCAATTCCTGCACCAGTTGAGGTTGCCATAAATGACTCTCCGTCTCAATCTCTCTCTTGTCATGTGTGGCATGGTGACCCTCAGGTTAAATTACCACCAGTCATCCCTCTCTAATGAGAGATCAGCTCTATGGTCTGATAAGTCTATGGCGAATTTACTTTTATCCATTGTCGGTCTTAATATACTCCTTCTTTACATTAATGTCTACTTCTTTAATGGCTCTGTGATGAGAATTGAGGTATTTCTCTGCACTAATGGTGCTCTGTAAGTGCAAGTTACTCTTGTAGTCTTTTCTTCCACAGAACTACAAAGGACACTAAATTAAACACATCCACAGAGCTCAGTTGCAAAAAATAACATCAGTTGTGACTGTTTATTCTAACTGTGTTTCACATTTACAGCATCCTTCATAGAAATTCACACCATAAAGAGATCAACCCAATTAGTTCAACTTATCAAAATTTTCATATGCAGTGATTCCTGGCACTTAGCTCACATAATAATACAACAGCCTGTTAAAGGCATAAAGTAGGTGGGCTACAGCAACGTTGGCGCTCCAGGGAGGCTGTGGTGTAACTGGCCTACTAATCCAGCACCCCAGGCTAATGTCCTGGGGGCTAGGGGTTTATAGAGTCAGTCAGGATGGAAACAAACCCTTCGGTCCAACTTATGCGACCGAGTTTCCTGATCTAAACCGTATACGGCCCATATTCCTCTGAACCTTTACTGTACATGCACCTGTCCAAATGTCTTTGAAATGTTGCAACTGCATCTACTAATTCCTTTGGCAGTTCATTCCACATACGAACCACCCTGTGTGTGAAAAAGATACCACTCGGTCCCTTTTAAATCATCTTCCTCTCACCTTAAAAATATGCCCCCAGAGTTTTGAACTCATCCACACAGGGGAAAACTGGGTCACAATGGGGCAGATGGTGAGAATTTTACCCACTCTTAACAAAATCTGCCACTGATGTCGAGTCTATAGATTCCAGGCTTGTAGCAACACGACTGACCGTTAACTGCACTCGAGCCAGCTTGGGACGGACAATAAATCTGAGTAGTCCAAGAAATGAGATAGCACATTACAATCCAATGAGAGGACCAAGAAGGGGTATTTTATCCCTACTGCAATACATCTGTACCAATGCAGTGGCATGTACATTACAACCCCAATTCCCAAAAAGGAATACTTATTCAATACACACCATGGGTCCGTGAGTTGGAAATGCAGCAAGTTCATTATGGTATCACCGCTGAATTCCAATGTCCTGGATAAACTAATCAGAGAATATAATTCCACAGTTTGGCCAGGGAAGCATGTAGCCGAATGGGTTATCCAGGGCCACTGACAAATTACATTCTCCAGTGTAGGCAAAGAACAATTGTAAACCCATGTTTCGGTCATCGAAAGCATTGTATATATTACAAAGCACTGGAAGCATTGTGGAGGGAAGGAAAGCTGTTAATGAGATGGAAGAAACAAATCTCCAAATGGTGGTAAAGCTCCAACATCAATGACATTGGAGTTATCTGTTAAACAGAACCACTGGTACCCATGAACTATTTTCCATCAAGGTGGGAATCCTGACATGCACGAGATTATTTGCTGCCCGAAGTATGGATTTCACCCTCAGGCGAATCCACATGCTGCTATCTCTGGTTCTCTACCCAACATTGTTTATCACGCCGTTCAGAATTCTTGAAGTCTTCGAGCTAGAAGGCTGCACAGCATCGGAAAACACTCTGCACGTTAACAGCAGTTAGGCACCAAGAGAGCTCGAAGAGGTGAGACTGAGCACATCCAGGCAGCTCAAACAGGCTGATTAATAATTCAGGAAGTGAAAATTGACATCAAAAGCTCAAAGCCGGGCCATCTGTGTTATTGGATGACTGTTGGGTGCAATCACACCTGACTGCAGAAAGCGATCCAGACAAGTGCAATACTGCGTCCAATGGGACTAGGGAGGGAGGTGGGGAGAGCAGATGGATAACTAACCGTGCAAATGATGGCAAAGTCACTGTGACAACAACAGTGCTTCTAAATCCCTCATTTGGCAAATTTACAGGAAGCTCAATTAACTTTTTACATCTGAAATATGTGCACCAGCTTTCCATTTAAAGAGACCATGCCCCTCTCCTTTCTTGTTGATCTGCCTTGGCGGAATGCCAAAGGCATCAGACGTGAGACCTTCACAGATACCTTTCCTTTAAAAGTATGCCAATTCCCGGTAAAGGGTGTGTGTTTATTTGCAAAATTCAGCCTGAAAACCTGCGATGTTAGCATAGGCACAGAATGAGCTGAGCCAAGTTATCACCATTTCTACTGAATGAATTCCAGTGGCTCTCTTGGATTTGAAATGATTGTGATAATTGCACAGTTCATCCACAGCCGCTGTCCTACAATCTATTTTACATAGAGTCATCCAGCATGGAAACAGATCCTTCGGTCCAACCAGTCCGTGCCGAACATAACCCCAAACTAAATGAGTCCTACCTGCTTGCCACATCCCTCCAAACCTTGCCTGTTCATACAATCCGGTGTGTGCACTACAATACATCCAGACTAAGGCAAAGGTACATGCATTACAGCCCTGTTCATGATTCCGAAAGAGGAATACTTATTCACCACACACCATGGGTCAGCGATTCGGAAATGCAATACATTCCAATCTAAAACGTTGTCATGTGCACGCGTCTGTGGGGATGTGGTGGGAAGCTGACCTTGGACCAGAGAAAGTGGAGTGCATTCCTAACCAGAGTCCTATTGAAGCAATGCACTTGTCAACAGCCAGTAGACGGGGGTGCAGTATGTCACCTTCTCTCCATCCCTACTGTTGCTAATGGCCACCTGAGTCATATCAATTTGAGAGAAGGTGCTGATGGGATCTGGGCACAGAATCCAGGCTCTGCCACACAAAAACTAAATCATGCCGCACCAAATCATGCCAGGAATGTTAACACGACCAAACCAATTGTTTCCACTTCTCCTTCTAGGAAAAAGTGCAGCTTCATAAAAATAGGAAACTGTTAATTGACTCCACACTTTTCTTTTCAGCTTCATAAATTTCTATAAGAATTGTTCAAGCCATCTGTAACTCCTGCCAATTACATACTTTAACCAGCTTAAAGCATCGACATCCCTGTGAAATCTCCTCTAGAAGCTTTTATGTACTTAAAAACAAGGCATTGACTTGCATATATGTCTGGTTGAAGGTTAAATGTATAAAGGAGAAGGTTTACTCATGAGTGTTTGTGGTATTTCTTCAGAGGAAACAGCTTTAAAGTGGATTGAGAATCCCTTGAGGACTCAGTGATTAAATGCATCACTTGATGCTGGACTGAGCCACACAGAGCAGAAGGTCTAAGCTTGAAACCATGTCTGTGAGGAGTTAACTGGTCTCAGCTGGTAAAACCTGGCTTCAGGATGCTTTAAATTAAAGGGGTCCTGCTCCTGACGGTGATCCCGTGCCATCTGCTGCATAATGTGGTCAAAATGGATCTGGGTGAAGCCTCTCATAGTCAAATGACGAGCAGCTGGGATTGCAACTAAAGAATGGCATTTGTGAGCAGCACCTGTAGAAATGGATGAGGAGTGACTGCAGGAGGAAAAAAAAAATCATAAAACTGCACGGCAGAGGAGGCCTTTTGGCCCTTCAAGCCTACAATGGCTCTTTCAAAGAACAATCTGGTGAATTTCAGTGTTTGTGTAAGATTAGTATGACGTTTTGGCATTTGGATTCTGTCATTTATGATGTGCTTCTCAGTTTTCATACCAAATGTATTACCTCATATTTTTCAACATTGACTTTCATCTGCCCTTCTATTTCCTCTTGGAAGTTAATTGCCATCCTCTTCACACTGCCAAGCTTCCTGTCACCTGCAAATTTGAAGTCACTTGTATCCCCCTCCCCCTACTCTGTGCAAGCTGTTCCTGAGTATCAGAAAGAGCAGTGATCCTAGAACTGAACCCTGGGGAGTATCAGTGCAAAACTTCCTCAGATCCAAACAAACAGACCACCTCAACTCTTCTATTTCCTTACTTGTACAAGTACTGTCTTATCCCACTGGATTCAATTTTGCTAACAAGCTGATTGTGTGGCATTTTGCCAAACACCTTCTAAAAGTCCACATATGCAGCATCAACGAGACAACTGCCTGGTGGTGTTACCACTAGACTATTAATTCAGAGGGCCAGGTAACATTCTGGGGACCCGGGTTCGAATCATGCCAAGGCAGATGACAGAATTTGAATACAATAAAAATTTGGACATCATCAATTGTTGGATAAACCCATCTGGTTCACTAATGTCCTATAGCGAAGGAAATCTACCATCCTTAACTGGTCTAGCCTACATGCGACTCCAGGCCCACAGTAATGTGGTTGACTCTTAACTACCCTCTGAGCGATAAATGCTGATCTAGCCAGCATCCTGTGAATGAATAAAGAATTAAAAACACCCTCTGTAAAATCTCATGTTGTCTCTCCTTTATTAATCCATATCAGTCCAAACGGCTGTGTCCAGATCATTTTTTTCCCCAGACCATTGTTTCTGAAAGCTTCCTTGCTGAAAAGGCATTAAAAGTGGCCCATGATTGCTGAGTAGTAGCATTCCTCACAGGTTACTTAATCTAAATGGTGTAATCAACCCATCACTTCACAGTGAAGATCAGATCTTCGGCAGAGGGGGAAAGACTGACTGAGAAAAAGGTAAAGGACAAAAGTGAAACATTGCTGGCTATTGCTCATCACTCTCACCTTCGAGTCAGGAAAGCTTGTGGGTTCAAGTCCCATTCCAATGACCCAAGCAGAAAAATGTTGTTGGCCGTGTCCGTGCAGAACTGAGGGAGTGCTGCACAGCCTGAGGTGCTGCCGTCTTTCAGATCAGGCATTCCACCGAGCTCCTGCCTGCTCTCTCAGCTGGATGTGAAAGATCTTATTGCCACTACTTGAAGGAAGAGCAGCAGAGTTATCTTTGGTGACTCTGACAATCCATAGCCTGAAGAGATTACTTTGATCATCATCACGCTGTTGTTTGTGGGATCTTGCTGCACCCGATTTGGCTGCCCAGTTTCCTACTCTACAACAGTTCAAAAGTACTTGGAACGTATGTGATGTTTGTGGGCAAGTTCTATATAAATGCAGAGTCAAGATTAGAATGGTGTTGGAATTCCTGATGAAGGGCTCCTGCCCAAAACATTGATTTTCTTGCTCCTCGGATGCTGTGCTTTTCCAGCACCTAATCTAGACCCTGATCTCCAGCATCTGCAGTCCTCACTTTCGCCTAGTCTACATAAATGCAGTTCTTTCTTTTTATTGTGAGGTACCATTGCCTCAGAAGTGTCACTGGGCTGATGCAAGTCTGAATCTGAGCAGAACCAAGACTGGAAATGGATTTGTGCTACATTTCAGTCTGCAAATATTTGGGTAAATATTACAATTCAGGAATCAGATTGTGAGCGGGAACCTCATATCAGGAATTTCACTGAGGGGTAGGAACTGGTGCCATGTGATGTTCAGTCCATTGATCTAAGACAACGTGAAATCACTTGCTATTTGACCATAAGGGGCATCATAGTCAAATCTGATCCAGTTCTCACACAACACTTACATTTTCTCATAAGCTGTCAGTGGGGTGGAATAACTGGATTAGCAGCCGCATTAAGGAAATGCGCCTGAGAGAGGGGCTTGCTACATGCGCATTAAGTGTTGACATGGTAACAGTACACGGTCAAGAGACTACATCCCATCATTGCTAGGAAAAGGATGAGAGCTCTTGGCTAAACGACTCAACTTTGTCCACATCACTGACCCCTGCCCTTTAACACCACACAGCCAGTCAGCTTTCTTTTAAGCCTGTGTAACAACTGTGTTGGATCTCCTATTGTGGTGCTTCAGACAGTCAGAGAGACAGGTTTCCCTCAGTGTGGCAGACTGGAGGAATAAGGGATTGGGCACTGGCTGCTTCTGCACCTCCACCTAGTGGGAGAAGTGCTCAGCTGCATGTCTCAGAATGGGGATGCCCAAAGTTTTAAAAAATGCCTAAAAAATGTTTGTGGAATGTGACCGTTATTGTCTACCGCCCTTGAGAGAAGGGTGGTGAGCTGTCTACTGAAACCACTGCATTTCATACGGTGCAGGTGCACCCGTGGTGCTGTCAGGGAGAGTACTGCTGGTTTGTGACCCAGTCCCACTGGAACAACAGCATAATTCCACCGCAAGATGGAATGTGTCTTGGAGGGAAACCCTGTAGGTGGAGGTGCTGTCCTCTTCTTCCAGGTGGTAGAAGTTATGAATGTTAGGGTACTGCTGAACCAGTCTCGGTGAGTTGCACCTCGTGGGCGGTGCGTGCTGCTGCTTCAGTGCATCCGCGGTGAAGCTAATGAACATTGAGGCTGGCACCAGGATGCTAATCAAACAGACTGTTTCTCCCTGGATGATGTTGAGCTTCTTGAATCTTGTTGGCGCTGCACACATCCAAGTAACTGAGTAGCGCATCATAATCCTACCCTGGGCCCATGGATGGGGAATTCAGGGAATTACGAGTTGAGTTACCCACTGCAGAATTACCAGCCTCTCACCTGTTCTTGGAGACAGAGTGATAAACACGAAGAAAGGTTCCCTAACTGGGGACCACCAACCCCTCCCTCTGTCAGCTGTTCAAAACTAAAGTGAATTGTTTGCAACCTTGGTATTATATTGTATTTCACCCTGAGATGATTACTGTCCTCTATATAAACTGTTGCCTCTCTCGTATCAAATCCCATTCCCTACCATTCTTGGTGGTAGCTAAACTACATTAGCTCCCTGAAAGATGTGCCTTGTTTTTAAATACTTGTCCTTGGTTGGAAATCTTTCCAAGGCCTTGCTTCTCCATGTCTCCTCCAGCCTCAGGTCTCTCGAGTTATCTGTACTCCTTTAATTCCGGGCTCGTCTAATCTGAATTGATCCTCCATCGGTGCCACTGCCTTCAGTCACCTGGGCCCTGAACTCTGGAGATCTCTTGTTGCACCTCTCCATCTCACTATCCTCTTTTAAAATGCTCCTTAAAAACTACCTCTGTTCAAATCTCTGGGCGCCTGACCGAACATCGCCCGAAGTGGCTCAGGTGTTGTGTTTTCTTTTATAATAATCCAATATGTCGTAGTATTACATTAAAGGCACTAGATAAGCTAAATTCTTGTTACATGATTGATGCAGATTAAGTTAGTCTTTCTCTCAGCCTCTGCTAATAACTCACCATCACTCTTGTTACTCGCAAGAGTGTTAATCTCATAAACACCTGCCTGAAAAGAGAGAGCATTGTCTAGAATTGTAGTGAAAATGTCACTCAGATTAGTAATCTACAACCCCACCAGGTTAATGTTCTGGGCACATGAGTTTGAAGCAGATGCTGATGGATGGTGAAGTTTGAAATCAATAGAAATCTGGAATGAAAGGTTGGCTTGATGATGATTGTTGCTGTAATAGCCCATTACCTTGAAGGAAGGAAATCCGCCATCCTTACCCAGTCTGGCCTACATGTGCTGACATACCCAGAGGAATGTGTTTGGCTCTCAACTGCCCAATAGGAATGGGCAATTCGTGCTGGCCTTGCCAGAAAGGCCCACATTCCATGAACAAAGGGGAAGAAAAACAGAGTATATTTGCTTTTGAGTACTTTTTTTTGGGTGAAGAGCATTCCTCCTTGTCTTTTCTGCTACCTGATTGGGCCTGCCCACCTCTGGGGTCCTTCTCGGAAAGACTAACCATCCTGTGGCCTGTATTGGCTGAGAATATCCACGCAAAGGCGTGAGCGAGGTGACTGTGGAGGACTATGACTTTATGACTGCTGTGATTCGCCAGTGTGTCCTGCCAGGTCATGTGACTTATTGCTGGAACAAAGATACAGCCACACTCTGAGTCCCTGTGTCATTTCCGACACTGTACATTGGCAACTCGATTTTAAAACAACGACTCTGCCACTTACACTGAGCATAAAGATGATGCAGGGGTAGAGAAATTTAAATGAAAACTGAATGTTAAAACATGGTGCGGTACAGCTGTCTGATCTTGAACATTTTCCTCATGAGCCGGGCGTGAAGCATGTAAATATGGAAATTTTAGAAGTAGCCAAGTCCTACTGCAACTGTACAAGATGTTGGTGAGATCACACCTGGGGTACTGTGAGCAGCTCTGGTCCCCTTATTTAAGGCAAGATTTTATTTCATTGGAGGCATTTCAGGGAGGATCCACTCTGATGATCCCTGGTTCAGTGGGCTGTATGAGCAAAAGCTATACAAGGTGGCACTCTACTTACTGGAGTTTAGAAAATTGAGAGGCAATTTCACTAAAATACACAGGATTCTTAAAAGGTAACGGGAAAGCTTTATGGCAAAGTCTAACATCAGAGATCGGTGTCTCAGAATTAAGGGGTGCCAATTTAAGGCTGAGAGAGGGTGGAGTGTTGTTGGAACTCCTTTACACAGAGTTGTGGGATAGAGTCCCTGTGTACATTTAAGGTTGAGATAATTAGATCCGTGATCATTTGGGAAATCAAGGGTTATGGTGAAAGGGCAGGAAAGTGGATGTGAGGTGTATCAGATCAACCATGATCTTACTGAATGGCACAACAGGCTTGAGGGGCTAAATGGCCCATTCCTGTTCCTATTTCATATGGTGTTATGACTGACATGCGATAGAAACACCCAAAGAAATGGGCGCAATTAGGAAGAACTTGGATGATCAGAATCATTGGCGAATGATGAACGTACATCTTCCGAGGTGCGTCGGTGTTTTAGTGAGGGGTGGGGGCACGGGTGGCTGCTGCCACTTCTCCTCATTTCACTAACAAATTAATCACTGCATCTTCAAAAGCAACTAAACAGAAGGAAAAACAGGTCAGGATGAAGCAGTAAGGAATGATTACTTTGTTCACTCAGAGCAAACACTGACTCTCATCAATGCCAGTTGCTGTTAATAAGAAAATTTCAATGTAAATGATAGCAAGGGAGTAGAATGATGATATTTTCCATTTGGAGACAGAACCGACAACTGTACTTTTGTTTTTTTTTTTGCATATCTCACATGAGCCTACATATACACAGGCAATTTTCATTCTGAGGTAACAATCCATGTGTCTGGTCTAGTGTATCATTCCTTAAAAACCAAGCAGACAGATGACTGCACCAAATGAGGGGTTCGATTTGATTGTGAATCAATAAATTAAATGTAGTACAGATTGAGGTAAAAAGGCCACTGTGTGATAACTTTACAAACATACAAAGAAGAAGCAGAGGCTATTCAGCCCCTCCAGCTTGCTTTGCCATTCAATAAGATCATGGCTGACTGGTGGGTTTGCTATTTGTTCATATAGTGGATGCACCTTCCCCTGCAGATCTGAAATATAAACTTTAAGTTCATCAAAGTCTCATATTTGTTGGCCAAAAAATAAAATGAAACAAAGTTCAGTTTCTGGTCAGCCAAAGGGCACAGCTGAAAGTACTCCCCAGTTCTGGCCTGCACTGCAGACACGGCATGGTAATGATTGGCATGGTAAGTGGGTAGACCAACCTGGTACAGCTCGGGGAGTGGGGAGCAGTCAGGGGTACTCCGGAAGCTGGTGATTGGCACAATCCAGGAAGCACTGCTTAACTTCTCATCTGATACCTCCAACACTGCAGCACTCCCTTCTTCCTCCAGTGAAGTCTCATGCTTTTGTGCTCAGGATCCTGGACTTGAATTTGAAACCACCATGTCTAACCCAAGAGGTCAGAGGGCAACTGCTAAGCATGGCGGACAACTTCTCACAAAATCTGCTCACTGTGGGTCACTGTCAGTCATTGCACCAGAGCGGTCAGAGAGAGGAAGAAGCTGAAGGAGCAATGACACTGATTGCTACAGCTGCTCAGAGGAGCCATTCCCCTCAGTCTTCTCCAGTTGTTTCTGACAGGAATGATGTATGATCCCATGCACAGACTGTGGAGGAGAAAGCCTACCAGTAGTGAGATTAACTCAAGGGTGGCAACATCTCGGGTGGTGGGTAGTGGAAGGTGGGGAGGGAGGTTGAAAAGACACTGCTTTCACTGTGACCTCAGCCAGTGTGGGAACTGAGCCCACACTCCTGGTGTCAGTCTGTGTCACAGCCATCCATCCAACTTAGCTAACCCACCCTCTAACCATGATGGAGGCTGATGCTGATGGTTATCCATGGGTTGGGAGGATTCACATCCAGGCTACACTCATGGAATGAAAGTTCCTTCAAGGGCTAAGGACGTTTTGATTAAAATGCACACACTTCCATTTTTATTCCAAAATTGAGCTTGACGAGATGAAGGATGTTGCTGGGTAATAAACCCTTCCCATTTCAGGTCTCAGTGTTGAGCACATTTCAGGTCAAACACAGTGCAGCAACATACAGAGGAAAGTCCCCTCCATTCTCGAACAGCATTGTGTCAAGAAAGAAAACTCACCACAGTAACAGTGTGATGGCTTCCCCCACCCCAGCCCCGTTCCTGCATTGGCCACCTTGAGACTACTCCAAGTAAAAGTGATGCAGCATTAAGTCTCAAGTACCTTGGAGCTGGACTGAGATTCTCTGAAGAGATCTCACAGCCAGCATCAGGCTTTCAACCCACTAGCCTGGCGAACCCAGCCTGAAAGGCAGAAGGTCAATGGTTAACTCACGGTAACAGCTGCTTCCTGTTCACTAATGTTAAACAAAATCCTTTTCAGACAATTGAGTGTAAACACGATCTTTCATTTGCTCAGACTTCCCAGATTTCCTCCCAGGTTCCAACTCAGTAGGATTAGCTTTTGCCCGAAAAGTTGATTCTCCTGCTCTTCGGATACTACCTGGCCTGCTGTGCTTTTCCAGCAACCCACTCTCGACTCTGATTTCCAGCATCTGCAGTCCTCATTTTCTCCTTACAATTCGATAGACACCAGCTGTTGTTACCTACCTCACTAAAGGGGCCATTCACCGTGTAGGAAGCTACACAGCGGACAGGGCAAGGCTACTCTATAGTGATACATTCAATTATGTCCTCACCCAGGGCACTTTCCACATGTGACTCACTGGATAACAACACAAAGGGTCAGGTAATGTAATTTATGTCTTTCTCTTTAACCCATGGGTGGTCTGTTAAAATATCACCCACTGTCTTGTTGGCTTTTGTTCAGCTAACTCAGAACCAAATGGCAATCTGACTTAAGGTCCTGTTTGAGGGAATAGGCGATGGGTTCAAATCAGAAAATAAACTGAGGCTCCACAAACTGACTTGGGCCACACAGTGCAGTATCAAAGAACAGTGGGGAGTTATGGTCTGCTTTATGGTCAATACCTCTCCCTCAATCATCATCACAAAAAGCATTATCTGGTCACTAGCTCTATGCTGCACCTTCAGGTTTTGCTGTGTTTGCTACAATGGAGAGTGCAACTCCAAAAGCAAGACAGTAGGAGTCTGGCAGTGATGAAAAACTGTGTATCAAAGCAAGTCCAACTTCACTGAGGCAGCTCTTCACTGTCAGAAAAGCCATTTTGTGATTCCAACTGAAACCGAGGCTCCTCCTCTGCTTGCTAGTGGACATCAAAGTTGCCACACGCAGTATTTGAAGAGGATTAATTGTGGTGGCCTGGCCACTAATTATCTTCCAATCCAACATTACTAAAATAGAATGTCTTGTCATCTGTCATTGCACTGTCTGTGGGTTGTCTGCCTGCCAGGACGATGCTGACTTCATTTCAACAGTAATCCGTACCAATCCAACTAAATCAGTTGGGATGCCCCCATGGCATGAAGGCTGCTATATAAATGAAAGTTCTTCTTTTGCTAATGAAAATTATAACAGAATGTCAGGCCCAGAAGCATTTTCTTCTCTATCACTGTCTTGACTAACTTGCAAGGCACTTGTAACATTTTCTGCTTCTGTTTCACATTTCAAAATCACAAATGCTCTGCCAGAAGGATCAAGAAAGAGAAAGTAAAGATTAAATGCAATTGGTGAGGGAAACAATAAGAAAGATTTCCTCATGCCATGGGTGGTTAAGACGTGGAGTGTGCTGCATGATGGAGGCAGGTTGTACCGAGGTATTCAGGAAGGAATTAGATTGTTACCTGGGCAGGAAACATGTACAATGCGAAGAGCCTCAGGTGAGGGGACAGGTTGGGAAGGATGATCCTTCATGGTAATCTCAGCGGGGGTGCAGGAATTGAACCCATGCTATTGGTATCACTCTACATTGTAAACCAGCCGTCCAGCCAAGTGAGGTAATCAAGCCCCTTCCACTCTGTGCTACTGAGACTTTATAAAGCTCTGGTTAGGCCCCATTTAGAGTACTGTGTCCAGTTTTGGTCCCCACACCTCAGGAAGGACATACTGGCACTGGAACGTGTCCAGCGGAGATTCACACGGATGATCCCTGGAATGGAACGGATGGTCTAACATATGAGGAACGGCTGAGGATCCTGGGATTGTATTCATTGGAGTTTAGAAGATTAAGGGGAGACTTAATAGAGACGTACAAGATAATACATGGCTTGGAAAGGGTGGACGGTAGGAAATTGTTTCCGTTAGGCGAGGAGACTAGGACCCGTGGGCACAGCCTTAGAATTAGAGGGGGTCAATTTAGAACAGAAATGCAGAGGCATTTCTTCAGCCTGAGAGTGGTGGGCCTGTGGAATTCATTGCCACGGAGTGCAGTGGAGGCCGGGACGCTAAATGTCTTCAAGGCAGAGATTGATAGATTCTTGTTGTCTCGAGGAATTAAGGACTACGGGGAGAACGCTGGTAAGTGGAGTTGAAATGCCCATCAGCCATGATTGAACAGCGGAGTGGACTCGATGGGCTAAATGGCCTTACTTCCACTCCTATGTCTTATGGTCTTATGGTAACTGGGATGTGACACTAATCCCTCGCACTAAGTGGCTCAACTAACCCCTCAGTGACCTAGGTACAAGTCATACCACATGTATATTTACACACTGAGCAAATGAAGACCATCCCTTTTTCTCTCTGTAAAATTAAAGCAATTGCTTTACATTGCTGAACAATATATTACACCCATACATCAAGAAAAGCATCCTCAAGTACACTGATTGGCGTGCATTTATAGCTACATTCAGCCTTCTCATGCTCTGTATTTATTTATTGAGTGGTTATACAAGGCTGTATAAAGTTGACACAGCTTGTGACACAATGTTTGCATTGCCCATGATTTGTCATTATAAAATTGCCGAGCACGATGGAAAGATTGCTGCCTTATTGTTGCATCGTAGCAGTTTATAAATCCTGCTCCTACAACCAAACCTAATCATTTTGCGCTTTAGTCTGAATTAGCTCTGAACACCATTTCCCCCAGGAAAGCTTATTAAAAGCATTTGCTTACATCTGACTCAAAGAATCTAATGGCTAATGAAATTTATATTTGAGAAACGAGGGTGATTTCTCACCAGCGTCATTCACCGGGAGCTGTCAGGAGGGCATGCTGAGGGTATGCTGCACAAGGATGCTGCAAGATTCTTGACTCTACTTCTTAAAATATCGAGGCTCCTGGTCCCCAAGTGGCCCAATTCACTTCAAATTAATGGAGAGCTTCCATTCATCTGATAATAGCCTCATTTGGGAGGGCTCAAATGCACACTTGCTTGATTCTTCTGATGATCATAGTGCGTTTTGAACGTTTTTAAGAGTCAGCCTATTCTCCACTACCTGCCTTTTACTTTACATCAGATGGAGGTACTGACATAATGTTTAAACATGTAGGTGAATGGCCAAATGTGGAATTTGTGCATATATCTCAGAAATCTCCCAATTTAAAATAAAATAAATAGCTTGCATTTATGTAGCATCTTTCAGCTGCCCCAGAGCACTCAATAGTTATGTGCTTCTGAAGTGCAATCCCTGATGTGAAGTAGTGAAATATAGGTACTAATTTCTCTCCGTGGCTCAGTGGTTAGCACTGTTGCCTACCAGCACCAGGGACCCAGGTTCGATTCCAGCCTTGGGCGACTGTCTATGTGGAGTTTGCACATTCTCCCCGTGTCTGCGTGGGTTTCCTCCCACAGTCCAAAGATGTGCAGGTCAGGTGAATTGCCCATTCTAAATTGCCTGTAGTGTTAGGTGCATTAGTCAGAGGGAAATGGGTCTGGGTGGGTTACTCTTCGGAGGGTCGGTGTGGACTTGTTGGGCTGAAGTGCCTGTCCCCACACTGTAGGGAATCTAATTTGTGGAGATGCAGATCCCAAAATAACAATGTGACAATGACCAAATAATTTGTTTTCTTGATGTGTACTGATCTGATTGAGGTATGTAAAACACTAAAGGGGATTGATAAGGTGCACGCCAAACAGATATTCTCCATTATGGGACAGTCTTGAACAAGAGGGCATAGATATAGAGTGAGAGGAGATAGGCTCAAAACTGGGATGATTAGAAACTACTTCTCTCAGGGGGTTATGAATCTGTGGGACTCACTGCCACGGAGTGCAGTGGAAGCAGATCAACCCACAACGTCAAGGAAGAAATAGATTTGTTTCTGCTGAAAAGTGGGGTAAAGGGCTATGGGGAACAGGCGAGTGGAGTTGAGACCAGGATAAGATCGGCCATGGTCATGTTAAGTGGTCAAGAGAGAAGAGACACTTCAGCTCTTTGACTCTGGCTCCTAATTCCTACATTCCAATGTACTGATGGCTAAAGCCGAATCTAAGTGAAATGTTTGACTTGCTCTCCAGTTCTGGTGAGAGCTCTAACCTACACCTACCACCTGTCTCTTCTCTTTAGGAACTGGGCTGGGCTATGTGGAGAAAAGCACCTGCGACAAGCCTGGATGCTTCTCCAGTTCTGCCCCATAATATTTACCGTTAGAAATTTCCGGCACTTTTCCCTTCCCCTCGCGCAGATGCAATTTGATGGCAAACACATGTTGACAGCTGCAGAGGATGTTGAACACACAACAGGTTAAAATGCCTTTGGGAACTTCCCATCTAGTCTTCGTATCAAAAACAAAATGGGAAAGTAAATCAGTCTGATTGCTACAATGGTCCCTGAGTGCGAAGCCAGCTGCTTTTGTGGTCCAGTATTTCTGACAACATTGGAATACAAAAGTAAAATATGCTTGCATCTGAATAACTTAAGGTTGTAAAACAAAACTAACAAGGCAATACCGTGCTGTCTTTTCAATTCAAAGAAGGAGGTGACTAACACAGTCCGTGTTCACTGGACCCATCTGTGCTGGCTTCTACTGTCGTCAATATGAAAGGCATTTCTGGATCCAACTCCTCATCCATCCTCCACATTCCCAGTTGTCCCAGAGGTGCTGACTTTTGCTTCCAATTTTATTGGCAGACAGCCAGTCCCAGGCCCAACTGGCTACCCTTTAGACGTGAATCATGATCAAGCCTGTAGGCTGACCTTTCAGCAGTGCAAGGGGTGAATCACAGAACCGGGAGACTCTGCCCCACCCTCTTATCTTCTTATGCCCCCTCCCCTTAGCTTCTCCCTGTATGAAGACTGTAGTGCGCTTGATGAATAGCCACTTGGATGCATGCTGCTAATCTGAAAATCGGGAGGAATCAGTGCTTTCAGGAGACGATAAAATGGGGAGTAGGGGTGATTTGACTGAAGTTGGGAGTGTTTGTTAAAGAAAGTGGAGAAAGTGAGCACTGCAGATGCTGGAGGTTCAGAGTTGACAAGGGTGTGGTGCTGGAGAAGCACAGCAGGTCAGGCAGCATCCGAGAACCAGGAGAGTCAATGTTTCAGGCATAAACCCTTCATCAGGAACGTGCTTATACCCGAAACGTTTCCTGCTCCTCAGGTGCTGCCTGACCTGCTGTGCTTTTCCAGCACCATCCTTTTCAACTTTGTTAAACCCAGTGTCAAGCCTTGATGTCGTGGCTAGCATTTCACACTGCTGAATGACAAGGTGGTGTGTTCAAGTCCCTCTCCCAGATCTGGTATGGATCAGGAACTAAAGGGAAGCTCCTCCTATGCTCTTGGGTAGCTGGAGAGGATATGATGGTACCATTCTAAAGAGTAGTGGCAGTGACTGGCATTCTCACACTGTCCTACAGAACAGAAGAAAGAGGAGTAAAAATTGGCCCATTGTATCCACGCGTCCGTTGAATGAGATCATAGCTGATCCAACGCCTGATCATTATTTATCATCTACCAGGAACTTACAACAGATCATCTGACAATTCATTTGACACCTCCATGTGGGAGCTTGCTGCTCTCAAATAAGGTATAACATACTTAACTGGGGCACCCTGTGGGTGTGAAAGAGGCTGTATAAACGCAAGTTGTTCTTTCCTCTGGATTACATAACAGCTCAGTGCAGTTATTGTTTGCTACTGAGATGAGCTATTTGGTCGGACAGTGGTGGGGGTTAGGGTGGGGACATTTGGCATTTCCCAAATTAAAAACTGTGATGAATGATCCCAATAACTACAGTATGTGTTCATCGTCTGTGCAGGCTCATTCTGAAACCAGACATAAGTTATGCCCCTGCCCCAGTTTTGCATATGTTTAAGAAGCACGGGGTTGTAATGGAAAGTAAAACAATTGCCGACTCCAGTTTTTGGATGTTTTAGTCTCTGAAAATATCTGATCAGCGCTGAATGATGCCCCAGACCACAAGCCTGATGTTCAATCAAAAGAGAATATTTTTTAAAAAACAGATTTATTGTTGAGTCCAAGAAGCTAAAATATATGGCAATGTCGATGGTGTTGGTCCTGATTGTCAGTGGGTTTTGCTTTTATGTCTTTAGTGAGTCAATTTAGCTGATGGGTCCAATCGCTTAGTCATGACTCTCTGTCATTCATATTTTGATTAATTGTACACAATGCTGCATAAATATCAGACAGTCTATTCGTACCCACACATCAATTAATCACTGCTCTCCATGTGTTGAACTTGTGTACAAGTCTTATTTGATGCTTCACTGGGGCTTTTTCTACTCCCCAGCGTTAGTAACTAGTGGCAGCCTGTAAAATGATGCATTGCTCTGAGTCTGTTTCCACCTCAGGTAGGTAATCTCCATCAGAAAAGTTGTTGGGATTTGGCAAATAAGCCATCAATTCCATTGAACTGGAGAGAGGCAGAGCCACTTCTCAGTGAGGGGGGTGCCACTGCTAATGGTCTAGCCAGGGACAAGGAAATGGCTGTGCACATGGTTGGCTGTCGATAGAATGGCTCGGTGCAGGTTTGACTGTGAAGCACTCCACAGTCCAACAGCCAGCCAGCGTTATTTGACTTCAAAGCCCTCTGCCTGGGGAGTAACAGGGTCGAGGGGTTGTGGACCTCACTGTGCTATCACTGCATTCCCACAATGGTCCTATGTTCGTGACTGATACAGAGATTGCAAAGGTGCGGGAGGCTTGTTAAGCCTGAAGTTGTGGGGACTTCCAGGGGGCACCGACTTGGTGCACCAGAGCATCAAGGGAACTCAGGAGCCTGTCTTTGCTGTGTTGCCCAGTTTCCATCCACATTTGGCCTTAGTCTAAGTTGCTGCTCATCGCACAGGTCCCATTCACATCTGTGCCAGGTAACATATACCTGGGTGTTGGTCCACCCACCCCTGAATTTAAAAATTCTCCATCCTTGTTTTCAGTCCCTCTGTTGCCTCACCCGTCCCTATCCAGATCTGAAACCTTCCCTCCAAGTGATCCTCCAATTCTGGTCTCTTCAGCATCCTTGATTTCCCACACTCTGCCTTTGGTGGCTGTATCTTCAGTTGCCTTCGGGCAAAAGCACCAGGATTCCCTCCCTAGATCTCTCTACATCCCTCTCCCCCTTTGCACATTCCTTCATGCTTATCTCTTTGTCTAACCTTCTATTTACATGTCCCAATATCTCTTTACGTGCCCTGATAGGGTTTCTGTGAAAAGCCATGAGATACTGACATCAAAGCAAATGCAAGTTGTTGTAAGTGAACCTTCCGGTTAAGGACCACATACAAAGTCAAAAGGACAAGTTAGAGGAGACCTCTGTCATACTCTTCCATTTGGGCAAATTCAGCCCTGCTGGAGGGAATGCTGCATTGTCGGAGATGCTGTTATTCAGATGAAACGTCAGAACGGGGAGTATTCTCAGGTTTACTTCCAGAATCCAAGGCACTTTTTAAAAAAAAGATCGTCAGAGGATTTCCCTGGCACCCTAGCGAATACTCTTTCCTCAACCAAGACCAGCAACAGATAATCTAGTCATTATCTCATTGCTGCTGTGGGACTTTCCAGTGTGCAGATTGGGTGCTGGATTTGCTGTTTTGTAACAAAGACCAGTTGTAAAGTGTTCCGGGATGTCCTGAGGTAGTTATCAAATGCAAGTCTTCCTTCTCCGGAGTTTCTACTGATTCTGACAGTTGCTTACACCATAGGTACAGCCAAAATAAAGGAAACATTGATATCTTATATCATTCAGTACAAGCCATTTTGTGTAATACAGGTGAGGTATCACCAGGCAGTTAGTACAATCACTGTTACAAAATCACAGAAATTACTACTATTCAGCTCCATTGCCTCCATGGTATCTCTTCAGCATTATCTACCCAGATATCACATCACTTTCTTGTATCCCTCATATTCGTGCTGTTCGAATACTTACCTAATCCATTTTAAATTACCTCAAACTCGGTCTCAATTGCCCAGTACATGAACATGAAAAAGTGTTGCCTACATTAGTTACTGTTCTGATCTTGTGCAAAGGATATTGTTACAATACTTGCTTACAGTAATGGACACATAATGCCCCACTGAGGAAATTACAGCCAAACTAACTCCTGGACAAAACCTTAAAGCAATTACCTCTCCATGCAGCTGTGTACAATGTCGACAGAAAAGCATCTGTCCAGCAACACTGCAATGGCAATTTTATATCACACATCAGACAGACAGACACACACACACACACACACACACACACACACACACACACACACCTTTCCTGATTTGGAGATGCCGGTGTTGGACTGGGGTGTACAAAGTTAAAAATCATACAACACCAGCTTATAGTCCAACAGATTTAACTGGAAGCACACTAGCTTTCGGAGCGACGCTCCTTCATCAGGTGACAATCACCTGATGAAGGAGCATCGCTCCGAAAGCTAGTGTGCTTCCAATTAAACCTGTTGGACTATAACCTGGTGTTGTGTGATTTTTAACCTTTCCTGATAGCGGCATCAGTGAAAATCCCCAACCTGTCTTCCCTACCAGAGATCATCAAATCATCGAATCCCCACTGTGTGGGGGCAGGCCATTAGGCCCAGCAACTCTACACTGACTCTCTGAACAGCACCCCAGACCCACTCCCCAAACCTATCCCTGTAACCCTGCATTTCCCATAGCAATCCACTAACCTACACGTCTTTGGACTGTGGGAGGAAACCAGAGGAAATGCACGCAGTCACAGGACAACGTGCAAATTCCACACAGACAGTTGCCTGGGGCTGGAATTGAACCTGGATCCCTGGTGCTGTGAGGCAGCAGTGCTCATCACTAAGCCACCGTGCTGCCCAAAGATGCAATAGCCAACATCCACCTTCGCAAAAGGAATGAGGATGGGGTATAAATGCTGGTCCAGCCAGTGATACCCACAGCCCACAAGTGAATAAGAAACAAAAGCTCTAGCTTGTATGAATGTCCATTTTTGAGTGAGATCTATGAGGAGTGACAATGTAATGGCACATGAAAAGGCAGGTGGAGTTTGGAACTCACAGGGTGATTGAGTAAGAAAGCTCTGGTAACATTGAAGTGGTTTGTAGATATTCACCTGCTTTGCCATACGCTCCAAGCCAAGGGCCAAGAACTGGAAAAGGATCAGGGCAGTCAGTGTGGGAATGATGGCCTAAATACTCTCCTTCTGTGCTGTGGCTGAAAAGGATCAGGAAGGGGAAAACAGACCCTATCTTTCTTCATGTTTCTGCTTAATGCCAAAATTAAGCCAGTGCATCAGAACAAATTAGCACGAACTGGAGTACCTGCAGCAGTTAGAAAATGGACCTCAGTGTGCATGTGCTCATCCAGTTGCCTACTTCATCAACTTGTGATTCAGGGTTCCCAAAGCTGCGTTGAATCTTCTAAAGCTCTGATAGAAAGATCGAGAAAACAGCTTATTCACAGAAAAATCAAACTTCCCACTACTTTGGGAATGTCAAAGAGCCATGGCTGAAGCCGATTAAAACTCAGCAGCGGGAATTCCTTTCTGACTTCCTTGCTGGCCTTACAACATGGAATTTTAAACAAGCAACTTATGCTTTTCACACCCTGGTAAGATTTCAACATGTTTAGCGTGCCTGTGCTCCCCCTGCCATCCCTTATCTCCCAATCTGAAGCCTGCTCCTGTTATAGGTTCCACCCAAAGGGACAGCAGCAGACCCACAGAAAGTTAATTGCACGAGTCGATCTCATTAGGCACTGTGGTGACAGCATTGCATTTACATAGCGACCTCTGAGCTTGCTCTCCCTCCCAACAGCGCTTGTCATCATTTATCATTTCTACAAGTAACTTAAAAAGTCAGCAATGAACTGACACTATTCCCCAGAGCCTTACTGACCCCTGCTAACTGTCATGCATTGACATCAGTCTCTGCGGGCTCCTTACAATTCTCTCACTATTCCTCCTCCCTTTCTGACTCTACACAACTATTGTAACAGCCAGCAGGACCATCAATGCATTAAAGTGTGATGATAACATGAATTGGCAAGTCTATTGCTGCCACTGTCAACCAATGCTTCTGAAATTCACTCCCTCCTTCCCCCACCCACAACTCGGTGACACACAGGGAAAAAACAACCAAACGAGAAACTGATTGAAGACCTGGCCTGTGCTGAGTCAGTGGATCCTGACTGGGAAGGAGACCCTACCTCCACTGAGTGCCACTCTGGAGGGATGGGTTTGGAAGCAGAGAGGAGGGGAGAATGCCTCAATTCTCAATCGTACTCCTTGCAGTGCAGTTGGAGAGTTTGTGAAGAGGGACAAGAATAGGGTTGTTCTGTGAGAATCATATCTTCTCATGTCCAGACAACACCCCTACCACAACACACGCACACACACACGTAATGTACTGAGGAATGTCTTGGACTTGTGGGCTGCCACGGGAGCTGAAAGGGGGAGGAAAGAGGAGGGAGAAGGATGATAATTACCACTCAAATCAACCCCATGCCTCATCCAGGTGAAACCATGTTACTAAGAGTGTGGTTCGTATGTGGGAGCTTCAGCTGCTTTCTAAGCCTTGCTGTCAGTTTGACACAAGGTTTGTGACTAATATGTATGCGGAACTCGCTCCTACACAAAGTAGTTGAGACGACAAACACAGACACGCTTAAGGAGAAGCTAGATAAACAGACAGGGTTGGAGTGGGGGGGTGGGGGGGTGGGGGGGATGTGTGGAATGAATAGAACATTATGCGGATGGGACCTGGTATACTCTTGCAGAGCAGAGAACATTAGCTAGGATTGGTTAGTCCCATTTCTGAGCCAGTTTCATTTGAATTCATATCTTAGAGCTGCAGCATCAATAATGTTCACGACATTTAAATCAGCTTAATGGTGACATGGCTTAGAGAAGATTAAGTGGGATGGGAGGAGGCATGTGTGAGGCCTCTGCTGTGTACTTTATGTAACCTCATGTATTATGTGATTTTGCGTAGAAACACACAAGTTAGAAAGTACATTTAGATGCCATAAAGATGCCCCTTCAAATACACCCTTGCCAACATTTATAGATGCACATTCTGTCTGGATGTACGGCAGCTGATACCATTCAAGATCAGAGACGGTTACAGAGAGTGGTGAACTCAGCCCAGACAATCATGAAGGCCAATCTCCCATCTGTAGAATCCATCTACCAGGCCCGCTGTCAAGGAAAGGCCACATTCTCAAAGATCCATCCCACCCTGGCAATGTTTTTCTACAACCTCTACCATTGGGGAGAAGGTACAGAAGTCTGAATACACGCACCAGCTGGTTTCGAAACAGTTTCTACCCTACTGTTGTTAGAATACTGAATGGACTCACAAACTCTTAACATTTGCTGTGTTTTTATTTTGCTGCTGTTTACCCCCTATTCCTGATGAAGGGCTTTTGCCTGAAACGTCGATTTTCCTGCTCCTCGGATGCTGCCTGACCTGCTGTGCTTTTCCAGCACCACTCTTATCTAGACTCTGGTTTCCAGCATCTGCAGTCCTTGTTTTTACCTAATATTTACTTGTCTATGCTATTTAACTCTGTGGTCTGCCTGTATTACTTGCAAGACAAAGCTTTGCACCGTGCCTCGGTACACATGACAATAAATTTAATTCAATTCAATCAGAAGCTTGTGCGTTGACGTACCACTGACCATTAAGTTTCGAAAGCTGCTGATATCTAATCCATTGCTGAGTTGAGTACTGAGTAGCCCATCCCCTACATCCAGCTCTTTCCTCCTCCGATGTAACAAAGCAGTGGGGCTTTTGGTAAATGCACTGTAAAAACTTGGACACAAAGCCTCTACCCCAAAATTCAACCCCCTCCCACCTCAACCCCATAAAGCCTGAGCACACACTATCACTAAAAGGTACTCCCCCCTGAATTTTGTACACCCCAGTCCAACACCAGCATCTCCAAATCATGTCCTCCTGAATTACTGTAACTGTCCATTGGTTTTGAAGATGTGTTTATCTGATTTGTTTATTACATGCATATATTGCAGGCTGGGCCAGCACTTGTGCCCATCCACACAGTACTCCTCATTGCTGGAGTAGGCTTCTTAAAGTGCTGCAGTCCACGTGATGTAGTTGCGTCCACAGTGTTGTTAGGGAGGGAGCTCCAGGACTTTGACCCAGTGAAAGAAAAGGATATAATTCCAGGTCAGGATGTTGTGTGATGTAGAGAAGGACTCGCAGGCAGTGGTACTCCGATCCCCTCTGATTCAGCAGGCCTGACGAGTTGCTGCAGGGCATTTTGTATCCATTGCTGTGACAGGTGCGGAGATGGTGCATATTTAAGGAAAGGTGTTAGTCAAGCAAGCTGCTTTACTGTGGATGGCATGGAGTTTCTTGTGTGCAGTTGGAGCTGCAACCACCCCAGGAGTGGAGAGAATTCTGTCACTTCTCATTCACAAGATGGTGCTCTCCAAACGAATGGGTTCTCGCAGGTTCGGTTATAAAGGGGCTACAAACTCGACATCAAACAGTGTGAATGGTGGTGGAATTCATACAAAACACATTAATGCCCACCAAAGTCTATCTTGTAGGATTGGATGCACCAACCCCTCAATCATGAGGGTAACTGAGCTCAGCATACAGAATTGTTATAAACAGCAGGCTATTCGGCCCATCCTGCCTGAACCAGATCACTTATCTAGCGCCTATCTCCTGCCTTTGCCCCATAGCCCTGCACATCGATAATCACCAAGGGTTCTTGTGGTACAATGAGAGTGTTCCTATCTTTGGGACAGGAGGCTCTGGGTCTTGCCTCGGCTCCTCCCTGTGTAATAACATCTCTGAAATGCTGATTAGGAAAATGTTTACATCAATGTCAATTAATGAACAAATCAAGACCATCAATAAATTATCCAATCTACTCGATAAAGTTGACAGACAAAGCATCCCCTGGGAACTGACTGAAGCCATTCAGAGCCACAGACAATTGTCCAGCACAAGTGTGTGGACGTACATACACAACAGAGCTACACATGTACAGGAGAAGCACACAGACACAGGCACACACACACAAATCCAAACAGAGGCAAGTTTCTTCATATACAAAGGATACAAGCCCTCACCTGTGTCTCCACACCTCTGTAAAGCACATGCGGGTGACTTTTCGACACAAGTGGGAAATTCTTGCTTCTGTTGCCAGCTAACCGCTGTAAGTGACGTCACTGGCTATTTAGTTAAAAGAGGCAGGAAATCTGTCGCAGCTCAGGCTGGGAGATACTGTGTATCTGTCATTTACTTAGCCACATATTCAGCTGGCAATCTTCCCACGAGCTGCCTGTGGCCCTGCATCCTGTGGTCAACGCTGCAGCCTATTGATAAGTCAGCAGCTCACTGCAAACCTTCAGCTGACTCCCAAAACACAGCAGGCTTATAATTACATATCATTCTAAACCATTACAAAATACTTCAGCCAGTGACATTTCCACTGAAACAACTGCACATTTCTTTTCTCTCTCTGAATGTATCTTCCAAAGTTGTTTATTTTTGTGGGAACTTGCTGTGTGCAGCTTAATCACCTGCATTTTCTGAGCTGCAGCAGTGACTACACTTCACTGGCTGTCCTGTACTTCGGAACAGTATGAAAGAGCAGGAGCATTGATACAGGGCTTCCCCAAAGTGGGGGTCAGGACCTCCCAAAGTCAGCCAAGGGTTTGGTGTCACAGGCGCTTGAGCAGCAAGGTCCACCTACAGACCTTCAGCCTGCCTCCCACCACCTTCACAGGGGTTCCGGCCCCCTATCCCTCGCTCTGATAGACCTTCTGCCACACCGCTCCCCGTACATCCTCTCAGTTCAAAGGTCACAATATTTTCGAATCAAGATCACGGAGGCAAATATTTTGGGGAACGTTGCAAAATCTTCAAGAGCATGAATGGGGTGAGTAGCCAAGGTCTTTTTCCCGAGGTGGGGGAGTCCAAACTAGAGGGCATAGGTTTAAGGTGGGAGGGGAAAGATGTAAAAGGGACCTAAGGGGCAACTTATTCACACGGAGGGTGGTACATGTAAGGAATGAGCTGCCAGAGGAAGTGGCAGAGGCGGGTACAGTTGCAACATTTAAAAGGTATCTGAAGGGGTACATGAATAGGAAGGGTTTGGAGGGATATGGGCCAAGTGCTGGCAAGTCAGATTGGATCAGTTTAGGATATCTAGTTAGCATGGGCAAGTTGGACTGAAGGGTCTGTTTGTGTGCTGTACATCTCTATGATTCTATAATGTACAAGGCTCTCTTTCGTTTGGGACAAAAGACTGAGTGAGTTTCAGTATTCTGGCCAGCCGGTGTTCAACCTCAGAGCCCGGCTGGCTTCAATGACAGAGATGTGAGAGAGGGGGAGCATGGGGATGTTGGTGTGGTCATTGAGGGAGGGGGTGGCTGAAAGAAAGACACGCTTCTGAAAAATCTGAATCAAGAAATAGAAAAGGCGAGGCAGCTCAGTGTACCAAGAAATGGAGATAGCTATCTAGATAGCCATTGACCCATGCTGTAATACTCAGGACATAGAATCAACAGGATCAGCTAAAGAAAATGACAAGGATACAACAACAATGTGGCAGAGCGATAACGATGCTGTGTGAAGGCTAGATAAATAGCCCCAGTAGCGAGATGTGTTTGCTGAGATGTTAATAGTGACTGTCAGCCTGTTTTAGTTGCAAAGCAGCATTTTGTTGCTTGAATGAGGAGAGGAACAGGAAGTGACAATGAAACCAAGCAGAAACCAAAAGATACTCAGAAAAGACCACATCCTCTATGAATGGTGATAATGTTGAAAGTTGCAGTAGTTGTTTGTGTAGTGGACCGTATACATTGCCAAGCCAAGTGAGAAAATTTTTTTTTTCATTCCTCTGCTCAGTCAGGACTTATTTTTGCCGCACATAACCAAACAAATAGTGAGAGTCTTCAAGCTGGGGCTAATGTGTAATCTTTTCCAGCCGTTTACCCCCTTTCCTAGACAGGGGATTCTGACTGTCGTTCAGTTCAGCCAAGGAAAGGCTGCTCAACTGTCTGACCAGCTGCTCAGGCAGAAGCTGAGCCACAAAGGTCGGTGAGGTACACAGGTCACAGCCACTCTGTGCTCAGTTACTGACCACAAGAGAAAGGAATATGGCACGATTCCTGCTCGAGTGAGTGAGTGCATGTGTGTGTGTGTGCACGTGTGTGTTTGTGTGTGTGTGTGTGAGAGAGACAGAGAGAGAGAGAAAGAGAGACTGTGTGTGTGTGTCTGTGAGTATGTGTGTGTACGTATACATGTTGAGATAGGAAATGAAGATTGTGTGTGTGTGCATGCATTTATCTGTGCACGTTAGGTGTGTGTGTACATATTAGCATGTCAGGGTGTGTGTTTGAGGCAAGTGTAATTGTGTGCACACATGATGGGTATATTCATGAGCATGTGTAAATTAGCACGTTTATACGTATATGTGTGTGTGTGTGTGCATGCTCACATGCATATGTGTGGCCCATGCATGTGTGTGATCTATGAATAGGTGTGGGTATATATGTGCATGCTGGGTCTACATCATTTGGGCTGACATTGACCAGGAGCTGAACTGGACTCACTACATAAATACAGTGGTTACAAAAACAGGTCAGAGATTAGGAATCCCACAGTGAGTAACTCACCTCCTGACTCCACTAACCTGACCACCATCTACAAGACACAAGTCAGGGGTTTAATGGAATTATCCCCTGGATGGGTGCCACTCCAACAACACTCAAGAAACTCGGCACCATCCAGGACAAAGTAGGATGCATGACTGACACCACGTCCTCAAAACTCTACTCCCTCCACTGCTGACACTCAGAAGCTGTATTGTGTACTATCTACAAGGTGCACTGTAAACATTCACTAAATATCTTCAGACAGCACTTTCCAAACCCATGGCTACCTCCATCTAGAAGGAGGAGGACAGCAGATAGATGGGAACACCACCACCAAGCCACTTACCACCCTGACTTGTAAATCCATTGCCATACCTTCACAGTTGCTGGGTCAAAATCATGGCACTGCAACCCTAACAGCATTGTGAGTGTACCTGCACCACACAGACCGCAGCAGTTTGAGCAGACAGCTCCCCACCACCTTCTCAAAGGGACAGACAACGATTACTGGCCCAGGCAGTGAACCCACATCCTTTGAATGAATAGTTTTGTACAATAGGTGTTCGCAGGCATTGTGTGTGTGCTTGCATGGACAGGTTTGCATGTGGGACACCAAGTGAAGACAGGATTGGTTGTTAGTTGACATATGCTGCAGATTCAGCTCAGACATGAAAACTGGTCATTTCTGCAGTAGACTGGGGGGGCTGGTCAACCAGGAGCCAATTGGATCATGAATGACTATGCCAGATTTCTTTTTGATTTCCCAGCCAGTATCCAGGTTAGTGATCAGTTGCTGCACCTAAGTCCCACTTCAGACATCTGGCAAGAAGCATGAATGTCCTGATCTCCTTACAGTCCCTCTGGAAAGGCCTGAACTGTGTGCCTCCTTGCCTGTGCGTTGATACTTCATATGTGGAACAATTGGGCACCTTGTTTTATCACACGAGTTCTCTCCAAGTGCTTTGTTTTGAAAAGGAGACAGTTTCTAAGCTGTAGGTGTTAAAGTGCAGCTCATTTCACCCTGTTTGGCAGTGCCTTTCACAAAATGGGCCAATGGCTGGAATTACCATCGTTCACCAGTTTAAACATGTCAAACAGAAATTAATCACCCTTCACAAAAACCTTAATCACCCTCGTTAGACTTCAGTCTCTTCTTCTGAGGAAATGCAAATTGCCAGCTGTGTAGAGTGAACAGGAATATCTGGTAAACATGTGACTGGGACCGAATGTCAAAACAGGAACCTAGTGGACACCTATTTCTTCGAAGTGTGAGAATTGCAGAAATGATACAACATGTATGGTTAATTCGACGCTGGCTCACATGCCTCTTGAGTCTTTGTCAGGCGCTCTGTACAGTTCCATGAAAACCCGAGGCTATCGTTGTGACTAAAGACACCCAGCACTGTCATCCATGTAGTACCTAAAAATGTGATCGCACGTTTCTGCCACTTAGGGAATGAAGACAGTTTCCGTGAAACAATCGCCGTGCTCTTTATACGGTCAACCACATCATCCTTCCCAGCACCATTCTTTGTGGGGGTCTTCCTTTGTTTAATTTCACTCCAAACGTTCTGATGGTAAACAGAACATCTCCAGCAATGGTTACAATTCACCACCTTGCGTAGTTCCATTTGAAGTCACCCAAGGATCCACCTTTTTCCCACCACAGTCTACACACTGTCCTGGAGTGACACTGAGTGTAGATGTGGAATCAGCTTTGATGTAAGCCTTTCCAACATCAGTCTTGACCGCTGTGGTCAGTCTGCTTGTCCAGTAAGACCTTCAATTACTTTTTTTTTCATTCATTGACAGGCATTACTAGTGAGGCCGGTATTTACTGTCCATTGCTAATTGCCGAGAAGGTGGTGATATTCCACTCTCCTATGAAAGCAATGTCTACCAATCCTGATACATTCTCTGAGCCCTCGGTATTGATTCCCTTACTCAATTCCCGCCCAAGTTGCAGCCTCAACCAGCCATGTACTCTTCAATCTTTCACCTTTCTGTGTAAATTCCCTTCACGGCTTCCCACTCCCTGTATTGGTAAACCACCCTAGGTGAACACTTCCAACATTCCTCAGATTCAGACTGAGTGCGCACTTGCCCACCCCAGACTGTGTAGGCCTTGATTCTGAGTCTAAGCCCCTCCAATTCTGTGAGACCCTGCTTAAAACCTGCCGATTTGACTTGACCCTTGGACACCTATCCTGATAGCTCCTACGAATGAGTGCCTTTGTACAAACACAAGTTGTTTCTTTCTGTTGTTCATCCACAATTAGGAACGGGGTTAGGCCATTCAGCCCATCGAGCTCACTCCACCATTTACTGCGATGACAGCTTCACTTCAGTACCTTTTACTTGCATAAGCCCATAACCCAGTACATCATTTATAGTGACATATTTATAGACAATAGACAATAGGTGCAGGAGTAGGCCATTCAGCCCTTCGAGCCAGCACCACCATTCATTATGATCATGGCTGATCATCCTCAATCAGTATCCTGTTCCTGCCTTATCCCCATAACGCTTATCCTTAAGAGCTCAATCCAACTCTTTCTTGAAAGTATCCAGAGACTTGGCCTCCACAGCCTTCTGGGGCAGAGCATTCCATACACCCACCACTCTCTGGGTGAACAAGTTTCCCCTCAACTCTGTTCTAAGTGGCCTACCCCTTAATTTTAAACTGTGTCCTCTGGTTCGGGACTCACCCATCAGCGGAAACATGTTTCCTGCCTCCAGGGTGTCCAATCCTTTAATAATCTTATACATCTCAGTCAGATCCCCTCTCAGCCTTCTAAACTCAAGCACATACAAGCCCAGTCACTCCAATCTTTCAGCGTAAGATAGTCCCGCCATTCCGGGAATTGACCTCGTGAATCTACGTTGCACTCCCTCAAAAGCCAGAATGTCTTTCCTCAAATGTGGAGACCAAAATTGCGCACAATATTCCAGGTGCAGTCTCACCAGGGCCCTATACAGCTGCAGAAGGACCTCTTTACGTCTATACTCAATTCCTCTTGTTATGAAGGCTAGCATGCCAGCTTTCTTCACTGCCTGCTGGAGCTGCATACTTGCTTTCATTGACTGATGTACCAGAACACCTACATCTCGTACTGCCCCTTTATCTAACTTGAATCCATTTAGGTAGTAATCTACCTTCCTGTTCTTGCCACCAAAGTGGATAACCACACATTTATCCACATTAAACTACATCTGCCATGCATCCGTCCACTCACCTACCCTGTCCAGGTCATCCTGTATTCTCCTAACATCCTCCTCACATTTCACCCTGCCACCCAGCTTTGTGTCATTAGCAAATTTGCTAATATTACTTTTAATACCTTCATTTACCAGCCTCTACTTTAAATATATTAGTTCCCAAGACTCTCTGTGATATAAAATTCCAAAGATTCATCACCCTACGAATAAAAAACATTCTCCTCATTTGAGGACTAAAGGGCATCTTCCTTACTTTCAAATTGTGCCTCTTGACTCTATCCTCTCCAGCCAGAGGGAACATCTTCACTGCATCTACCCTGTTTGTCTCGGAAAGTATTTTGCAGGTTTCCATGAGATCACCACTTATTCTTCAAAACTGTAGAGAATACAGGCTCAGCTTTCCCAATCTCTCCTTCCGGGTCAGTCTCGCCATCTCAGGATCAAGTCTGCACTCTCTCTGAGGCAATGATATCTTTACTGAGGTAAGGATATACATGTGTGGCCTAACTGCACAACTGAAGCACAATTTCACTATTTCTGCACTCAAATTTTCTTGCAATAAATGCTAACACTTCATTAGCCTTCCTAATAGCTCACTGCACCTACATGTTAGCCTCCAATGACTTATTGACAAGGACACCCAACTCCCTTTGGATGTCGAAACATTTTGACCTCTCACCATCTAAACATTCCAACCTCTCACTATCTAAGAAATGTTCTGCACATCTGTTCTTCCTGCCAAGGTGGATAACCTGAGATTATATTCCATCTGTCACATCCTTGCCCACTCACTAAGCCACAAATCCACCTGAAAACATTGCACACCTTCCTCATAACACACATTCCTGTTTGGCTTTGTATCATCGGCAAATATGGAATGAAGACATTTGGCAGATACCGTGAACAGCTTGGGCCCAAATACTGATTCCTGCAGCACCTTAACTAGTCAACAATTCTCCATCATGCAGGCACAGCCCAGCACGTCCAATAGGAAAATTCACTCTCCTGCCGCTCACCCTCCTGTGCATTGGTGAACAAATGGTGCACAGAGACCACTCTCACACCACCAGTGCAGTACCTGCTGAGAAACTACTTTAGATGAACTGGTTAAACCAAGTGGTTCAGCCATCTCTGGTCGAGCAGCTGTAAGATGTATTTACTCAGCACAAGACTGAGCTATAAGTAGTGCAGTAAAATTGAAAAAGCTCATCATCATACTGTAGTGTAATATATGTAGGCAGTACGGTGGCACAGTGGTTAGCACTGCTGCCTCACAGCGCCTGAGACCCGGGTTCAATTCCCACCTCAGGCGACTGACTGTGTGGAGTTTGCACGTTCTCCCCGTGTCTGCGTGGGTTTCCTCCGGGTGCTCCGGTTTCCTCCCACAGTCCAAACATGTGCGGGTCAGGTGAATTGGCCATGCTAAATTGCCCGTAGTGTTAGGTTAGGGGTATGGGTGGGTTGCGCTTCGGCGGGTCGGTGTGGACTTGTTGGGCCGAAGGGCCTGTTTCCACACTGTAAGTAATCTAATCTAATCTAATCTAATGTACATTCCAATGCATCGCAGCCCATTGTCCTCTGCAGA
The DNA here is from genome assembly GCF_020745735.1 of Hemiscyllium ocellatum. Classification (NCBI taxonomy): domain Eukaryota; kingdom Metazoa; phylum Chordata; class Chondrichthyes; order Orectolobiformes; family Hemiscylliidae; genus Hemiscyllium; species Hemiscyllium ocellatum. The sequence goes on along the minus strand of NC_083417.1, from coordinate 16,743,931 downwards.
GATTAGCTATTTTTACACAACAGTTGTGCTAGACACAAACAGACTGCCTGCTCTAAAGGCTAGTACAGTAGTAATTAGAACAGGAACAATCAGAATCTGAATCTGTACAATGGTTATACACAATCCGATTCCAATTCTAGTGTTGCACTTCACCAGAAGATTGTAAAATGTGCTGATCCTTCAGCTAAATAAAAATTTAATTATCTGTATTTGATGTACTTGCTGCTTTCTGGATTTATGTGAACATACATTTAAATGTAAACAGTCACCATATACAGTGCTTGCAGTGACCTCACCTGGATTGTCATCCCAAGCCTCTCTTTCATCTTCAAAGTGGAGAGAGTGAATAAATGGAGCGAATGGCAGAAGTTAAAGCATCTGCGGCAGCACCAACTTATTCGATTGGTTGCCTGGGCACATTCCCAGCAACATTTACCCAGCTTGCCCGAAACGGTCCGTTATGGGGTGACCCTATCAGTTCAAGGCACAGACTGCTGGGATTCCGTACAGCACGATGTGAAGCAACTCTATGTGTGGTCAGCCTGACCCCCTCACAATCCTGGAACAGTCCTGGAAGGCACATGGAGAAAGTAACAGATGAGGGAGAACAGGTTGGACCGGACTTGGCAACCACTGTCTATGTGAACGTGTGGTGGTTCACCCCAGGTAAGCGTGCGGTGAGAACACACCATAGGCCAGACTGCAGTCTAAACCGTGCACACATATGGTGTCTTTTCTGTACATTTGTTTATCCCTGGACTCTTTCAGTCAAAGACACTCTTACAGCAATGCCAAACAACATTCAATGCTAAATTACATTCCTCCCTCAAGAAGAAAGCTAGGGCAGTGATGCAGAACAGCTAATTAATACCAGTCACTCATGGCTCCTGGAGTCTTGTTACACTTTCACTGTGTGTCCGATTGTTTAAATTAGATCAATTTAGGAAGAATCATTACGTTTCATTGCCCTTAGCTACAGGTGGACTTCAAGCCATCTGCTTCATCACTCCCACCCACCAGACCAGACTTGAAACTTCTGCCAGCTTCCGGAAACTGCTTCAAGACAAGACACAAAAGATGCTGAAGGTTAAAGCAGATCAAGAGCTGAGCTAACAGCGTATCGGATATGAATCCGGTTGGCAGGATTTCCAACCCTTCCATGAGGAAACATGCCGAAAAGAAAAGGCGAAGACCGTTAGCAGTGAAATCCACAGGCACTGCTTCACACAAAAGGGAATAGTCTGGAACACACTGACAAAGGGATGTGGATTATTAAGCCTGACACTGCTTTACTTTAGTTGGGCGAGGGTATCAAGAAATATTAAGCCAAGCAGATAATTACAGTTGAGGAGTCTTGTGACACAGTAGTCATGTCCCTACCTACTGAACCAGGAGGCCTGGCTCCAAGAGGCGGTACGGTGGCTCAGTGGTTAGCACTGCTGCCTCACATCAGGGGGGACCTGAGTTCGATTCTAACCTCAGGCAACAGCCTATGCGGAGTTTGCACATTTTCACCATGTCTGTATGGGTTTCCTCCGGGTGCTCCGGTTTCTTCCTACAGTTCAAAGATGTGCAGGTCAAGTGGATTAGCCATGGGAAATACAGGGGAGGGGTAGGGAGGTGGATCTGGATGGGATGTTCTTCAGAGGGTTGGTGTGGACATGAGGCTGAATGGCCTGCTTCAACACTGTAGGGATTCTATAATTCTATGAAGTCCCACCTGCTGCAAAGATGTGTGATAATATCCCAATGATACAGAAAATACCTATTGAACGCAGGTGAGTCACAGAACCAGCTATGAGGACAAATATTGATAGTGACACTTCAGTTCAGTTAAATACACACTTATGTACATAGAACATAGAACAATACAGCACAGAACAGGCCCTTCGGCCCACGATGTTGTGTCGAACATTTGCCCTAGCTTAAGCACCTATCCATGTACCTATCCAATTGCCGCTTAAAGGCCACCAATGATTCTGACTCTGCCACTCCCACAGGCAGCGCATTCCATGCCCCCACCACTCTCTGGGTAAAGAACCTACCCCTGACATCCTCCGTATACCTTCCACCCTTCACCTTAAATTTATGTCCCCTTGTAACACTCTGTGGTACCCGGGGAAAAAGTTTCTGACTGTCTACTCTATCTATTCCTCTGATCATCTTATAAACCTCTATCAAGTCACCCCTCATCCTTCACCGTTCCAATGAGAAAAGGCCTAGCACTCTCAACCTATCCTCATATGACCTATTCTCCATTCCAGGCAACATCCTGGTAAATCTCCTCTGCAAGTAAAAAGTGAGGTCTGCAGATGCTGGAGATCAGAGCTGAAAATGTGTTGCTGGTTAAAGCGCAGCAGGTCAGGCTTATGCCCGAAACGTCGAATTTCCTGCTCCTTGGATGCTGCCTGACCTGCTGCGCTTTAACCAGCAACACATTTTCAGCTCAAATCTCCTCTGCACCCTCTCCAAAGCTTCCACATCTTCCACATGTACTGAGCATGTGTATTCTAGCCCGGTTTAGTGGGCGTGTCACTGAGTTAGTAATGCACAACCTTTGGCTAAAGCTCTGAGGGCAAAGGTTGAAACCTTGCCATACCAGATGGTGAAATGTGAATTCAATAAAAATGGTGACCATATAACCATTGCTGATTGGCTCATGAATGCTCCTCAGGAAGGAAAGCTGCTGCTGTTGGAAATCTGCTTTGACAAAGGGTCAGTTAGACTCGAAACGTCAGCTCTTTTCTCTCCTTACAGATGCTGCCAGACCTGCTGAGATTTTCCAGCATTTTGTCTTTTGGTTTCAGATTGCAGCATCCGCAGTAATTTGCTTTTAATCTGCTGCCCTTACCTGGTCTGGCTCACATGTGATTCTTGACTCAATATATGATTGACTTTGAGCTACCCTCTGGGAACTTTGGGATGAGCAATGAATACTGGTCTAGACACTAACGCCCACATCCCATGCACAAACTAAAAAATAAAATTTCTCACAGGTGGCTATAACAGATCGCATATCACTATTTCAAAATGGCCTGGTCTATTTATATCCCTCAACCTACACCACTCACCCAAAACATACCACCTCCTCATTTATGGGATCTTTACTGGCACCAGAAAGATAGCTATGGAAAACAACATACTTCTGCTCCAATCACAAAATAATTTTGTTTAGAAATGTACATATAATTAAATTGTTTTTAATTTTATCCTTTGTGTTGATGATGCCGTTCTAATGATTGCAAACCTACAGTAACACATTTTTCCAATTCATATTTGATGCCCCGGCTTTGATATCAAAGTAGCTTCTAATAGCTGTGTTTAAGTGGTCTGATTTATTGTCGAGCTGTAATTGATATGGAGAAAAAGTACCTCTCACAGCTACTCAGAGCAGGAGATGAAAGACACCAAATCAGTCACTTGCCTAAAATTTTAAATGTCTGAAGTAAAAGTGAGACACAGAGTTACTTTGAAGCCATATTACGCGATGTTTTATTCACAGCTCGTCGTGTTGCACAGTGGGGTACAGACATTACTCCCCACTGAAGTCAGTTGTAAATGTTTACAATGGTCCCATTCACTGGAGATACTGATTAAAGGTGATTTTATTTCACGGCAGTGTAAACGGTTTTTGTTTCCGTCCTTCCTCCCAACCCACTCGCCCGCTCTCCTGCACTACACTCACAGCCTGTTCCCTGCTATTATAATAAGAGGCATTAAGTTTGCCAGGTCCTGAGCTGAGTTTTCTCTCACATGATTATGGTAAGGCTCTCGTCTCTGTAATCGCCCCGGTTTCAGTTCTCACACGTTAGGGATACCTCCGTGCTAGAAATAGCTGAAGGCTGCACGCCAGTGGAGCACAACTTTGGATGATCTCCTTTCTCAAAATAAATGACATTGCTTTGCCTTTCGGTTTCAAGTATCCTGCTCCTGGCCCAGAGGTGACTCTGGCCCATTTAAAGACTGAGGTGACACACTCCTCTTCCTGTAGCTGTGAGCATCATTATGTTTCGGTGCCCAAATTTCTACCTCCCCATGCCCACCGCACACAGCCCAACAACCTCCAACTGGGATGATGAAGCCAAGGGTGTAAAGGCAAGGCAACTCTCACTCCCCCAGCCTGAATTAATATACAATAATATTCAGAACCATCACAATGAAATGAGAATGACTCCAAACTGTCTGACTTGACACTTTAGAGTGAAAGGCGCTCTACGCCAACCATGGCAGGTACTCTCACCATAAAGTAACAAATTCAAGTCCCACTCCCAGCTGTGTACACAATACATCCCTGTGCAGTACAGAGAGGGAGACACACTATTGGAACTGCCATAGACTCTTCAAGCATGGAATAAGGCCCTTTGGCCCATCATGTGTATCCTGGTCATCTACCCACCATCTGTTCAACTCCTACTTTCCAGCACTTGGCCTGAATGTGAAGGCACTTCAAGTGCTTATCTAAACAGTTCTTAGCTGTTTTGAGGGCCCTTGATTTCGCCACACTTTCAGGCACTGAGTTTCTGGTACCTGCCACCCTCTGAGTGATTTTTTTTACTTCAATCCACTCTAAATCACCTGCAACCTAACCCTTAAAAGTTTGCCCTAAATCACTTCATTAAGAGGAAAGGATTCTCCCTTTCTACCCTGTCTCTGTCCCTCAAAACCTGATACATCTCAATCAGGTTACCCCTCCCCTGCACCGCTCCCCCCACCTCAGCCTTCTCTGCTTTAAGGAAAACAGCCCCAGCCTCTCTACATAGCTGAATCACTGCAGCCCAGGCAATATTCTATTACTCAATACATACTCTCTGGCCTTGCTGGTCCTCACAAAATGTATCACCTCATACTTTTCAGGATTAAATTCTATTTGCCACTGATCTGCCCAGTTGATCTATATTGTCCTGCAGTTTAAGGCTTTCCCCCTCACTATTTACCACACCACCAATGTTCATGTTATCTACAAGCATACGCCGAGCGTATCTTGTATATTCATCTTTCAAATGACTGATGACTCTATATGCAAGAGGGTGCCATGGTCCTACTCCAAAGAGCAGGGCAGTTCTTCCCAGGGACTGGCCAGTATTTATCCCTCAAACTACATCACAAGAATAGATGATCCAGCTTTTATCACACGGCTCAACTTCAAAACTACTTCATCAGCCTTAAAAATGCTTTGCGAGGCCCACATGCAAAGTTCAAGTCTTTCTTTCTCACAGCTGCATTCAGTCCAGACTGTCAGCATGAAAGAATGTGTCCGTTCTCTCAAAGTTTCTCCAAGCAAAGGGGCTTGAGACCAATATTCATTATGTCCATGAATTCACTGCACCAACCTAACGTGAGGGCATCAGCAATGCCCAACAGGTAGCACTCTCACCTTGGGAGTCAGAAAATTGTGGATTCAATTCCCATCACAAACCCCTGAGCACAAAAATCTAGGATGATACTGCATTGAGGTAGTGCTGCACTGTCAGGTGCTGTCTTTGGGTTAGACCTTAAATGAAGCCTCATCTACTGTCTCAAGTGGACTAAAAGATTCAGTGCCACTAATCTAAGAACAGAGACACTCTCTCCAGTCTCCTGGCCCTTATTTACCTGAATCTAAATCACTGAAACAACTGATTATTATCATATTACTTTCATGGAATCCTGCCATGTGCAAATTGATTGCATTTTGATACAGAAATTGAGATATTTCTGATGTATATCACTTACGCAAAGTTTATGACAGAAACTGCATGTAATCAAACTGATGTACCACACTCTCTGCCTTTTGGAAGATATGGGCCCATAGCTGCCTTCTCAGGGAATATAAATTATTTCACTGGAGTATATGACCAAGAGCAGGTCAGATCCCCCCCCATGTCCTTGGCCAATATTCACCCTTCAATCACCACTACAAAAACGGGCACTCCCTTCAAAGATCTCACTGCCGCTGCAGGGGTCTTGTGGAGTGCAAGAGGCACTTCCCACATGTTTCCCACATTGCTAACCTTCCTCACTTGCTACAAAATGCTTGCAGTTAAGGTGCTATATAAATGCAAGGTATAACTCAAGCTTTAAATAGCAAGAACTACTTATCTGTGCACCCAGCTTCTTATGACTGCTGTAAGAAACATACCTGCATTTCTGTTGCATTTTTCACATGGTCAGTGAAGTCTTTGCAGTCACTGAAGTACATTTAAAGGGCAGAGACTCCTGTAAGGTCGCTGGAAAGTCATTCATTTTTCAATTTGATTCTGGGATGTGAACTTCAGCCCGAATTGCCCTTGAGAAGGTGATGGCGAGCTGTCTTCTTAAGTCGCTGCAGTCTATACGTACATGTACACACACACACTCCAAATGCTGTTAGAAAGGAGCTCCAGGAGTTTGAACCATTGACAGTGAAGGAACATCAATAACAGATCCAAGTCAAGATGGTGTGTGGTGGTGGTGTCCCCATGTTTTAGCAACATTCACAGGTTTGAAAGGTGCCATTGAAAGAAGCTTGGCAAGCTACTGCACTGCCCCTTGTAGTTGGTACCCACTGCTGCCACCATGTGTCAGTGGTGAAGGGAGTGAATGTTTAAGGTACTAGGTGTTGATCAAGTGGGCATTGCTTTGACCTAGATGGTGTCAAGCAATCCCCGTGTTTTTCTTTTGCAGTTGTATCTGTCCAGAAAACTGAAAGTACTCATTATGCTTCTGACTTGTGCTTTGTAGATGGTGGACAGGCACTGAGGAGTCAGAAGGTGATCAGGGGTGAGATATTAGAATCCCTAATCAAAAGAGTTTCCACAGGTACCATCATAAACACAATGTGCCACTGTCAGCTTCCTTATTAATATCCCAACAGAATATTATGAAAGAAATTCAGACCAACACTAACGGGGAGCCATACTTTGCACAATCCAGGAGAATTTACGCTAAATTGGATCAATCCATCTCAGAATTGGCTGCTGTCATTTGCTGTTGGGAAAACCATCTGTGAATAATGCAACTGCTGTTCTGCAGAATAATGTGCAGTCCCCTTTGTTTCATGGCATCCCTGGGCAATACAAAGCAACCAGCCTTGTTGACTTTAATGACTGTGTAATGAATGCACCAATGTACAAAAATATCCTTCGAAGGAAAGCTCAGGCAGGAACACAACTAAAAATACCAGGTGTGTAACTCTGAGTGGGGTAAGAAGGGTAAAATAAAATCATCAGCAGGAAACACAGGGTCAGAGATGCAGTCAAAGCTCTGAGCAAGACAATGATACGGGTAGAGATGTTGGCAGAGGCAAATGGGGAAAAGGACAATGAACAGAGAGAAAGCAAGGATAAAGACACTGAAGCAACGATGCAAAAGCACAGAGAAAGAAGGAGAGAGAGCAAGGAACCCAGAAATGGGTAAGGATAGTAGAATAGAGCGAGAAAGGTTGAAAAGAAACTGAGAGGCAGATACACAGGTAGTACAATAACAGGAAGAAGGAGAATTAGATAATGATCAGGACCATTAAATTAAATTAGATTACTTACAGTAAGGAAACAGGCCCTTCGGCCTAACAAATCCACACCAACCCTCCAAAAAGCAACCCACTCAGACCCATTCCCCTACACCTAAAACTATGGGCAATTTAGCATGGCCAATTCACTTAACCTGCACATCTTTGGACTGTGGGAAGAAACCGGAGCATCTGGAGGAAACCCATGAAGACACAGGGAGAACATGCAAACTCCACACAGACAGTTGCCTGAGGCGGGAATTGAACCCGGGTCTCCAGCGTTGTGAGGCTGCAGTGCTGACCACTGTACCACCAGAAAGACAGCTCATGCAACAGATTTAGAGGAATAATCAGTGAGATGCACATCGAGAAAGATGTGTTGGTACCACGATTATTTTCAGCACTGTGTAAGAACTGCAAGCTCAGATGTCCCAGAACTGTAAGGACAACAGGGTACACAAATGCGAGTGACATATCACTCAGGGGTTGGGAGAAATTCTTGCACTTTTGATTGTCTGCCCACACACCCAAAATGCTTTCGGGACAAGACCATTTAACCCTTCTGTTGCACAGGTGAAAGTGAGGACTGCAGATGCTGGAGATGAATTGTTAGTGTGGTGCTGGAAAAGCACAGCCGGTCAGGCAGCATCCGAGGAGCAGGTGAATGGGGCAGAAGCCCTTCGACTCTCCTGTTCCTTGGATGCTGCCTGACCCGCTGTGCTTTTCCAGCACCCACACTCTCGACTCTGATTTCCAGCACCTGCAGTCCACACTTTCCCCGAGTTGACTTTAACCTCACTGTGAAGCCTCTTCCAAGTATGCCTCCCTCAAAAGATTCTCCTCCTCTCTCTACAAGGATCTCAGTGAGTCCCTCTCTCTCACCGCAACCCACAGGTCACCTTCTCTGCCCTGAAGCTCTTCAGCCACATCCTGAAGCCGACTCGCTACCACAGCTACATCTCCCTCCTTCTGTTGCACAGTCGGTCAAATACACCTACTCTGTGGTGGTCTGCTCCTAATGATAGGGGGTTGTGTTTTAGAAGCCTCCCAAAACCTATCCAAATAGACCCATCTGACACAGTTTACACTGAGCTAATGCTGCTTGCTAATCAACCACTCAGCACACATTAAGGTGCAAACTCCCCAAAAATAGGTTCAAGAAGCTTATGATAATTAAAGATGTGAAAAAGTATTTCAGATGTTTTGGTGGTAAATAAACCGTTAGATGGTCACAGGTTGAAAAATAAAACACCGCTAATCTGATAAAACCAGTTTAATTTTAATTAGGTGACAGTTGGTGGGTTCTCTCCTTGCTGAGGTAGAAAGCTGTGGATTCAGTAACACAAACAGAAATTGTCGGAAGTTCTGAGGAAGGGTCACCCGACCCGAAAGGTTAACTCTGATATCTCGCCAGACCCGTTGAGCTTTTCAAAACATTTTTGGTTGTGTTTCCGATTTACAGCACCTACAGTTCTATCGATTTTTAATTGTGCATTCAGGTTTGGCCCCAGAGAGCTGATCATAAATATCCAAGCTGGCCCTCTAATCAGTACACTGGGATAGCATGGTACTGCCAGGGGGGACAATGTTCAAATAAGATGCCAAGCCAATAAACTCCTCCCTCCTCTGAAATGCTATGGGTGCTATTCAAAACAAAAAGGGGCATCCTGACTCATGTTTGACCCTCAATCAATATCATTAAAACAGATGGTCTGGTCATTCTCTATTAGTGGGACCTCAATGTGCAAATGGATGACTCCATTTTCTGCAACAAATTTCCAAAATTGGTTATAAAGGGTTTTGGGGAATCCTGAAAGAGAGCTCTAGGAACACAAATTTCTTTCTTTTATTATTTCCTGTCCAGTGGACAGTGATGCATCTCCCACTCAAGGGTGAGGAATGTGTGGCTGCCTTAATAAAAAGGAGAAAATCTTCTCTCTGTTCTCATTTGCACTGATAACACGTCAAATCAATTTGTTGTAGAGATGTCAGATGACCTATCAAGTAGGTGCCCAGAGTCTTAATTATATAAAGCACGGCTTTGTTCTTAATCCCTCTTCTCATCTTTTATTAACCCGTAGCCAACACACACTTAAACAATCCGTTACCATCCAAAGCAGCTGGGCCCATTTCACGAGCTCTGTGCAGCATTCGACAAATACTGAACATTTGCTAATTATAAGGTTTGATGCCAGTAATGATTTGTACAATAGAGATCATTCTGCTGTGTGACACTTACACCTGAGTTTACAGCTAATCAGAAGACAGGCACTTGAAGTTAAATGTGCTGTGCCACACTAAGGTTCACAATTTCAGTCTGGGTCACCAAAGTACTTAATTAATTTGTGGTGGTGTAATCAAAGCTCCATATAATCTATATATTTATACTCGAGCCTGCTGAGGTTTTGAGATCAAGCCTGTTGCTACTGCCTTTAAATTAAAACAATTAATATTATATTTGCGCTGCGTTTTTTCAGAACATTTGCAGCAGCTCCAGGGAAGTGATAAACAGGTTCCCACGTGTGAGTGACACCTAATTTGTTTTCAATAGGTTTCAATCAATTGTGCTTGGTCCCTAAAAAGAACGGTGCACCAATAATTGGCTAAAATAAATCTCTCTGCAATTCAAAAGGACCCTTACAGAGACATGCAGCAGATGATCATTCGATTTTTAATAAACCGGTAAGTGGATTCTGCATCTCTTCAGCGCCATGGGAACGAGGCACAGGGTAATAAGGGGCAGCATCAGTAAATCACTGAGAGCCAGCGACAAACAGCATTCACAGCTGAGATATTATGCTGGATTTTTAATCGACAGCTTCAAAGGTCCAGGGCTAACTGTTGGCAGAGGTGGACGCAGTGATCAGGGAAGCATGCTCCTCTCCCTCACATTTCGAGGCAGGGTGAAGTTTTGGATGTGACCTCCCTGCTCCCTCCGTTTCCACATCAACCTATTCACAGGTGTCCACAGTCCTGCCAGTCACTATAGAGGCTCACAGAGCTGCACAGCACGGAAACAGGCCCTTCGGTCCAACTTGTCCATGCCGAACAGATATCCTAAATTAATCTAGTCCCTTTTGCCAGTATCTGGCCCCCATCCCTCTAAACCCTTCCTATTCATGTAACCAGCCAGATGCCTGTGAAATGTTGTGTAGGTGCCAGTGTTGGACTGGGGTGGACAAAGTTAAAAATCACACTACACCGGGTTATTTGTAAGTATAAGCTTTTGGAATGCATACTCCACACCTACCGGATGAAGGAGCAGCATTCTGAAAGCTAGTGCTTCCAAATAAACCTGCTGGACTATCACCCGGTGTTGTGTGATTTTTAACTTCGGTAAGAAGCATGGACTATTTTGTAAATGGGGAGAAAATTCAGAAGTCTGAAGTGCAAAGAGACTTGGGAGTTCTAGTCCAGGAATCTCTTTAGGTAAAATTGCAAGTTGAGTCAGTAGTTAGGAAGGCAAATGCAATGATGACATTTACTTTGAGAGGACTTGAATATAAAAGCAGGGATGTAATCCTGAGGCTCTGAACGTCTCTGGTGAGACCTCATTTGGAGCATTGTGCACAGTTTTGGGCCCCATATCTCAGAAAGAATGTACTTGGTCCTGGAGAGCATGCTCAGAGGAGATTCATGAGAATGGTGCGAGGAATGAAAAGCTTCACACATGAGGAACGTTTGAGGACTCTGGGTCTATACCCAATAGAGTTGAGAAGGATAAGGCGGGATCTATTTGAAACTTACAGAATACTGAATGGCCTGGACAGAGTGGATGTTGGGAAGATGTTTCCAATGATCGGAGAGACTAGGACCTGAGGGCACAGCCTTAGAGTAAAGGGAAGACCTTTTAGAATGGAGATAAGGAGAAATGTCTTCAGCCAGAGAGTGGGTAATCTATAGAATTCACTGCACAGAAGGCTGTGGAGGCCAGGTCACTGAGTATATTTAAAACTGAGAGAGATAGATTCTTCAAGTGAATCAAAGGAGAATGGGTTTGTGAAATTTATCAGCCATGATTGAATGATGCAGCAGATTAGATGGGTTGAATGGTCGAATTTTCTGCTCCTATATCTTATGGTCTTACACAGACCACAAAGAGATCTTGTAAAGGTCAGAGGCACAGAAACCAAATACATTTTCCTCCAAAGGTTGGCCTTGTAGAAGTTGCATATAGGATCATTACAATGCAGGAGACCACTCTGCCCATAATGGCCTTTCAAAACAGCAACATGATTTTGTACTTTTGGTAAGTCTTTTCCCCGTAAATCTATTTAAGCTCTCTTGAATGCCTTAATTGAACTCTCCTCAAGCTCACTTCCCATTTAATTCATGTTTGATTTAGACCTTCTCTACCTGCCACATCCTTCACCCACCGTCTATTTAAGCATTGGCTGCAGGTGGGCATAGGGAGATTGGTTTACCCTGAGTGTTTGTGAGTTAACTCCGAGTAGTGACCTAAGGACCATGCAGTTGTCACAATCAGCTGCACTTCTGCAGTGTAGTTCAAATTCAAATTGATTTGAGCAAAGGAACAAATATAGTTAGACATTCTGTATCCACATTGTTCAAAATGATCTCAATCGATTGGTGGAAAAGGATGTTCTTATTTGCAATCTTCTCTGTCCCTGGCCTGTGAATACCAGACTGCGAGGAAGGAAGGCAAGCAAGAAAGCAGTGTGTTCCATCTTTTCAATAAATAAGCCATTAAGTGGAAATACATTCCGCTTATTTTTAAAAATAATATACCACATCTTGAAACACCCACACAAAAACCAAGTTGCTCAAGTAGATCTTTCCTGCATCCTTCACTGCTAAGGATTGGACATTAAGGTTGTTAAACCTTCAGGATTGTGCTGCATTTGCAAACATTATGGAATCCCTTGTGTGTGAAAACAGGATCTAATAAGAAATAAGTCCTCCCTGGCTCTGCGTACAGCATTCTATCCAGATCCATCCCTCCTACCCTATCCTGGTAAACTGCTGTGCTTTTCCAGCACCACTCTATTCTAGACTATCGGTTCCAACATCTGCAGTCCTCACTTTTGCCTACACTTCCCATCTACCTAACCAACACATCGCTGAACACTATAGGGCAATTTAGTGTGGTCAATCCACCTAACCCACACATCATTGCACTGTGAAAGGAAACCACAGCATCAGGAGGAAACTCATGCAGACACAGGGAGAATGTACAAACTCCACACAGTCACCGAAGGCTGGAATTGAACCTAGGTTCCTGTTAGATAGTAGTTATGAGCCACTGAAATACCGCGTCACCCTACAAACTGAGGATTATAAGAACAGAGGACATGACAGACACTGTGTTGTCTTCTTTAAATTTATTCTATTCAAAAAAAAATTTGAAAAGTTAAAACACTACGATGATATCCCAAACAAAGTAACTGACTGCTATAAAGACTTGCCGTGATGCCATATTTAGACTATTTACAAATGTCTGCACCTTGGTCTGTCACGTGTTGTGTAGTCTGGTTGGAAATAAAGATTAATTTCCAGGACACTGAAAGTAAAATCATATTGATTTGGAAGGGTTGCATTTTTGTTTTCTTTGAACACAATCATTTTTAGTCATAAAAGTACTGGCGAAGAAATTCTGGTCTCCCTGCTTTAGGAAGGATGTTGTGAAACTTGAAAGGGTTCAGAAAAGATTTACAAGGATATTGCCAGAGTTGGTGGATTTGAGCTATAGGGAGAGGCTGAACAGGCTGGGGCTGTTTTCCCTGGAGCGTCAGAGGCTGAGGGGTGACATTATAGAGGTTGATAAAACTATGAGGGGCATGGATAGGGTGAACAGACAATGTCTTTTCCCCAGGATAGCAGAATCCAAAACTAGAGGGCATAGGTTTAGGGTGAGAGGGGGAAAATTTAAAAGGGACCCAAGGGATAACCTTTTCACACAGAGGGTGATGCGTGTATGGAATGAGCTGCCAGAGGAAGCAGTGGATGCTGGTACAAGTACATTTAAAAGGCATCTGGATGGGTGCATGAATAGCGCTGAAAAATGTGTTGCTGGAAAAGTGCAGCAGGTCAGGCAGCATCCAAGGAGCAGGAGAATCGACGCTTCAGGCATAAGCCTTTCTTCAGGAATCATGCCTGAAACGTCGATTCTCCTGCTCCTTGGATGCTGCCTGACCTGCTGCGCTTTTCCAGCAACACATTTTACAGCTCTGATCTCCAGCATCTGCAGTCCTCACTTTCTCCTGGGTGCATGAATAGGAAAGGTTTAGAGGGATATGGTCCAAATTCTGGCAAATGGGACTAGATTAATTCAGGATATCTGGTTGGCATGGATGAGATGGACCAAAGGATCTATTTCCGTGCTGTACATCTCCACGACTCAATAAGGGAAAAGCTGTTCCAACAATTAATCATCGTTAAACCAGCTCATGAAGAGTCTATTTGATTTCCAGTTGGTGCACAAAGCAGATTTACATGGTGAGAGACCAACGCTGAAAGTCCAGAGGTGAGGCAGTTGGAAAGCAATAGACCATGTAATAAAGCCCCAACAACAACTTACTTTTATGTAGCACCTTTAACATACATACTGACAAATTCACAGCAGCACCATAAAATAATGTATGACAATGGGCCGTGCAGGGAAATAATCAGTCACTGACCAAGATGTTGGTCAAAGTCATAGACTTTAAAGGTTGTCTCAGAGGGAGAGAGTGAGGGAGAGAGGTCAAATGGCGTAGGGAAGGAATTGCAGAACTCAGACCTTGGGGAACTGAACCAGCCAACAAATGGTGCAGTGGCAGAAATTCAGGATGTCCAGTCGTCAAAGTTAGAGGAGTATGGATATCTTGGAGGTCATGAGCTGGAGATTGGGAAGGGAAAGATGATGGCAGGGATTAAAATCAAGGAGGAGAATTTCAAAATCAACATATTACTTGAAATCTTCAGGAATGAGTTCCTCTGGAACTTGAAGACTCTAGTAGTAGACACGGTCCAGAGAAAACACAGTGGGCAGTGGACACCCGTGAATAAAGAAAAGAATTTGAACGTGGCTGATTTTGTTCACCTTATAAATAAGGAACAACATTTTTATATCTAGTCTCAACAGTTGAGTTAACCATCTTGAAGTAAGTGCAGCCTTTCTAAATAGACCGTGACCACTCCGTAGGAGCTCACACAGATTCCATCTACTGAGGAAGTATGAACCAGCTCTCAGTGTTGCTCCCACACACGTCCTGTTGCAGGCGTGATGATGGATCCTGGAGAGACTGTAGGTGGGAAATCTCAGGGGAATGGACTTCCTGTTTACAATAAACCGAAGCTGGAATTAATTCAAGGAAACGTTGGTTGTAGGTGGGTGAGGAATTCAGTGGAAAGGACAAAGGATAACACTCAAGGAAGGAGGTGTGAGGCAGGATTATAAGGGCATAATTCTGAAAGAAGGAGGAACATTGAGAATTTCTGCATTAAAAGCAAAAAGGTTATAACAATACAAACTGTTAATGAGGAGGGAGTCAGTCATACGGATTGATAAGAGAGATCAGAGTGGAACTGCAGTGTACTGAACAGTGTTGGAGGGCAGAGACGAGTGTCAGGCTAAATTGAGGGGGACACAGACAGAGTGACAATGTCACCATGAATTGGTAAGATTAATAGAGCAGGAGGCATGGCTGTGAATAGGTCATAGAAGTTCATAGATCGGGAAACTGGACAGAATTAAATAGCTCTGTGAACTGTTTAATATACAGTCCATGGCCATGGGAAGCATGGCTGGTGGACACATTTAACTGCAGGAATGACTGCACGTTGGTCTCCCAATGACGGGAAAACCTCCCACAATTAAATTGGAACTCAGAACGAGCCCTTTGGGAGAAACACACACACACAGAGTGAGATCGCGCACCACATTTCCCTGAGCCTGTCAGAATTCAGCAATGGCTCAGGGATTATATGCGAGTGGAGTGGTGTTCCTGCACCTTCTGAAGGCCGTCCAGCCAGGCCTTTTGGGGAGGGCGCTCGACACCAAATTGAGGAACCACACCCCGCCCTCACCCACCTGCGACCTGGGTCCCTAGATGACCCTTGGCCCCTCACTAGATGCATTACCGGCAGCAGCCACTCTTCCTGATGGCGCTATCTGCAATGGACAGCTGCAGCTCTCAGGAGGGAAACCCCAGGGTCTTGAATCTCAGGGAAGGCCAGGAAATGGCCAGTCAAATGCCTGACTTGCTCTTCATCGAGCCGTGTCTTCTCCCTTCAGTGTAATACAGGTTTCTGAACAAGAGGGCTAACCGAATAGAGTTCAATTTAATTCCTCCCTACACTTAAAAAATGATTTTGTAGGTGTAAAGCACTTTGAACGTTATAAAAGGTACTATAGACATGTGAGAACATATTTCCTAGTTAAGACACTGCCAATGGTTTGCTAGCAAGAACAAAATTACAGAAGACATATAGTATAGCAACAGGCCATCTGGTCTAACCAATCTATTCTGGTATTTATGTCACTTCCTACACATACTCATCCAACTCTATTAGTGTAACCCTCTACTCTCACATGCTCATCTACCTTCCTCTTAAATGCAGAAGAGGTGGATCAGCACTTCATGTAAACATAAACATGCTGTGCAATTCATGAGACCATTTGGCCCATTATGTCAGTGCTGGTTCTCAGACAAGAACTACTAATTAGTCCCATTGCTACTGCTCACTCCCCATAGCGCTGTAAACCTTTTTTTTCCCTTTTGAGAATTCCTATTGAGTCTCTTTCCAACCAGCTTTTAGGTACTGCATTCCAAAAACACAAAGAAAACTTACAAAGCATGAGCACATAAATTTGTTCCCCTCCCCACAGGATTTTGACACCCCCCCCACCCCAACTCAAAGGATTAGAAAGAGGTTTATCAACATCACCGGCTTTAAGAAACGAGACATAGACATGTTGTATCAAGACCTTCCTGTTCAAGCCTCATACAAGGACCCTGAGGAAACAGGGATGAACTAAACACATTTATATTCTGGATCAGTGGTGCTGGAAGAGCACAGCAGTTCAGGCAGCATCCAACGAGCAGCGAAATCGACATTTCGAGCAAAAGCCCTTCATCAGGAATAAAGGCAGTGAGCTGGAAGCATGGAGAGATACACATTTATACCTTCCCTATCTTTCAGACAGCGAGAGTCTGGTGATAAATGTAATTGATAAAGTCTGAAGAAGGATGACAGAAACAGAGGGGTTGTGCTTGACTTTTGGTGGTCGGGGGACTGAAGGAAACGGCGATGAAGTGTTTTGTTTCAGAGCTGAACGTATTAGAGCCCACAGCACCTGCACAAAGCTCTGCGTGACAGCATGCTTGATGAGGCACACACACAGGGTAATGATGTTGACCCCACTAAGTGAACTAGGTAGCTTTAATGCTACCAAATATACACACTAATCAGCTCTCACTCCGACGTGTAGTTGAATTCACATTGATTTCTGTTGTTTCAGTATAGACACAAATGTGATTAGAGGCTTTCTATTTTACGTAGGCTTTCTATAATTTTTTTAAATAATTGATGGGCAAGGCGCAACCTATCCACAGCATTTACAACCTCGTTAATCCATGAGGAGCGTGAGGAGTGACACAGAGTAAAATCAACTGGCTCTTTCTTATCCTTTGATGGGAAGTGGGCATCGCTGGCAAACCCAACAGTTTTAGTCCATCCCTAATCTCCCTTGAACCAGGTGGTTTACTACCACTGATCCAGAATCTAGTTTCTAGCATCTGCAGTCATTGTTTTTACCAGGTGGTTTACTAGCCAATATCAGAAGAGTTAATGCAGATCTCAAAACCAGGCCATCCCACCTGGGATGCAGTGAGCTGGAGAGAGGTGATGGCCCAGTGGTATTATCACTGGACTGTTAATCCAAAGACCCTGGTAATATTCTGGGTACCAGGGTTCAAATCCTGCTGGAGCAAATGGTGGAATTTGAATTCAATGAAAAAGAAATCTGGAATTAAGAGTCTAATGATGACCATGAAACCATTGATGATTGTTGGAAAAAATCTGTCTGGTTCACTCCTGTCCTTCAGGGAGGGAAACTGGCCTACATTTGACTCCATACCCATAGCAATGTGGTTTTACTCATAACTGCTCTCTGGGCAACAAATGCTGGCCTAGCCAGTGATGCTTATATTCTGTGAATGACTTTTTTAAAATGACAATGGATTTACTTCCCTAAATGGACGTTAGATGGAATCAGAAGGGTTTGCAATGATTGAGGGTAATTTCGTAGCTCCGTGACTGAGGCTAGTTTTCATTTGAATTTTCAATCAACCAGCTGCTGCAGTGAACCCATATCCCCACTAAGCTGGCCATGAAATCATTGCTGATTGTTGGAAAAATCTGTCTGGGTTACCAGTCCATTGACATAACCACAACACGACCAGCTATCTGCTCTGTGAAAAGGCTATCTGGCTTATTGTACTCATTCTGGCTTATTGTATTACATGAGTAAAAAGTGAGGTCTGCAGATGCTGGAGATCAGAGCTGAAAATGTATTGCTGGTTAAAGCACAGCAGGTCAGGCAGCATCCAAGGAACAGGAAATTCGACGTTTCGGGCCAGAGCCCTTCATCAGCAACACATTTTCAGCTATTGTATTACATGATACAACAACTTGAAAGGGGAAACAATATATGGAGAGGCTCATCATTGCTGACTGCCCTTTTTGCATGGTTATGCTATGTCCAAGTGCTCTTGGAGAAGAAGCACACAGTGTCTATAAGTAGAAGCTTTCAGGGTAGGTGGGTACCACAGGGGCTGGGGTAGATTATTTCTGTTCCTAAAACACTCTGATTAATCCTGCTGGTGTATCCCTTTAGAGTCATAAAGTTATACAGCACAGAAACACACCCTTCGGTCCAACTCATACCGACCAGATATCCTAAATTAATCTAATCCCATTTGCCAGCACTTGGCCCATGTACCTCTAAACCCTTCCTATTCATGTATCTATCCAGATGGTTTTTAAATGTTGTAATTGTATCAGCCTCCACCAAATCCTCTGGCAGCACGTACCACCCTGTGTGTGAAAGAGTTGCCCCTTAGGTCCCTTTTTTGGGAAAAGACGTTGATTATTGACCCTATCAATTCTTGGTTAAGTTAAAAGGGCCCTGAGGCAGCTTTTTCATCTTAATTTTTAAAAAATCAATTTGGCTATGGAGGAGTCGTTTGTCAATGTGGTAGTGTCCCTACCTCTGGACCAGAGGTTCTGGATTCAAGTCCTACCAATCAGAGAGGTTGGTGTGATTAAAACCAAGAAAGAGATGGGCTCCTTCCTGATGAGCATTGGCTTCTGAAGGACGAGATTAGGAAGTTGGTGTATGGACTAAACTACAGATTTACAATCAAATCCTTGTAAAGTTCTGGAAGTCTTTTGCAGCCTCATGCAGTGTTTGTTTATTGGTCTGTTAAACGAGTATCATTCCACCAACCAGGCATCTGCCTGAGGAACCTCGGCAATCAAGTACGCTCCCCACACAATAGCTTCAACTCTAGAGCACAACTCTAGCCTTGAGGCGACCAAACATTCACTAGCCTTCCCCAACAACAGCCAGCCTTTCGATTGCCCCAAAGATCTGGCGCTCAATCCTCCACTGGCACATAGTCCTTGATTCCACAGCCACAACAAAGTGGATCCCTAGCCCCTCCAAGTCCTTAGTTCCAGACCCCTGCAATGCACTATCGTGCTCAGATCTGCCTGATCTCACTCCCTCTGATTACCCCAGTAGCCACCTCTCTCTCCCACACCCACAAACCAGATCCCCTAATCCCCTCATCCCCTGTCTGTGCCCCTGCTCTCAGTGATCTCTGAACAAATAACCCAGCGGGGCCCAGATCCTCACCTCCTTAGTCAGGACCAACTCTTTGACTCCACCCATTGGATAGGCGGTTTACCAAACGTATTCCCATCCCCAGGTACAACCCTTCCCAGGCCACTCTCAACTAAACACAATTCATCATCAGCAGTTAGAACATAGAACATAGAACATAGAACAATACGGCACAGAACAGGCCCTTCGGCCCACGATGTTGTGCTGAACATTTGCCCTAGCTTAAGCAGCTATCCATGTACCTATCCAATTGCCGCTTAAAGGTGACCAATGATTCTGACTCTGCCACTCCCACAGGCAGCGCATTCCATGCCCCCACCACTCTCTGGGTAAAGAACCTACCCCTGACATCTCCCCGATACCTTCCACCCTTCACCTTAAATTTATGTCCCCTTGTAACACTCTGTTGTACCCAGGGAAAAAGTTTCTGACTGTCTACTCTATCTATTCCCCTGATCATCTTATAAACCTCTATCAAGTCACCCCTCACCCTTCGCCGTTCCAATGAGAAAAGGCCTAGCACTCTCAACCTATCCTCGTACGACCTATTCTCCATTTCAGGCAACATCCTGGTAAATCTCCTCTGCACCCTCTCCAAAGCTTCCACATCTTTCCTAAAGTGAGGCGACCAGAACTGCACACAGAACTCCAAATGTGGCCTTACAAAAGTTCTGTACAGCTGCAACATTACCTCACAACTCTTGAATTCAATCCCTCTGCTAATGAACGCTAATACACCATAGGCCTTCTTACAAGCTCTATCCACCTGAGTGGCAACTTTCAAAGAGCTATGAACATAGAGCCCAAGATCCCTCTGCTCCTCCACCTTACTAAGAACCCTACCGTTAACCCTGTTTTCTGCATTCTTATTTGTCCTTCCAAAATGGACAACCTCACACTTGGCAGGGTTGAATTCCATCTGCCACTCCTCAGCCCAGCTCTGCATCATATCTAAGTCCCTTTGCAGCCGACAACAGCCCTCCTCACTATCCACAACTCCACCAATCTTCATATTGTCTGCAAATTTACTGACCCACCCTTCAACTCCCTCTTCCAAGTCATTAATAAAAATTACCAACAGCAGAGGACCCAGAACTGATCTCTGCAGAACTCCAATAGTAACTGGGCTCCAGGCTGAATATTTACCATCTACCACCACTCTCTGATTTCGACCGGTTAGTCAGTTCTCTATCCAGTTGGCCAAATTTCCCACTATCCCATGCCTCCTGACTTTCCGCATAAGCCTACCATGGGGAACCTTATAAATTGTCTTACTAAAATCCATGTACACTACTTCCACTGCTCTACCCTCATCCACATGCTTGGTCACCTCCTCAAAGAATTCAATAAGACTTGTAAGGCAAGACCTACCCCTCACAAATCCGTGCTGGCTGTCCCTAATCAAGCAGTGTCTTTCCAAATACTCATAAATCCTATCCCCCAGTACCCTTTCCATTACTTTGCCTACCACTGAAGTAAGACTAACTGGCCTGTAATTCCTGGGGTTATCCCTATTCCCTTTTTTGAACAGGGGCACAACATTCGCCACTCTCCAGTCCCCTGGTACCACCCCCATTGACAGTGAAGACGAAAAGATCATTGCCAACGGGTCTGGAATTTCCTCTCTTGCTTCCCACATATTCCTAGGATATATCCCGTCAGGCCCCGGGGGACTTGTCTATCCTCAAGTTTTTCAAAATGCCCATCACATCTTCCTTCCTAACAAGTATCTCCTCTAGCTTACCAGTCTGTTTCATATTCTCCTCTTCAAGAATACGGTCCCTCTCATTTGTAAATACTGAAGAAAAATACTCATTTAAGACCTCTCCTATCTCTTCCGACTCAATACACAGTCTCCCACTACTGTCCTTGATCAGACCTACCCTCGATCTCATCATTCTCATGTTTCTCACATACACATAAAAGGCCATCGGGTTATCCTTGATCCTACCCACCAAAGATTTTTCATGCCCTCTCTTAGCTCTCCTAATCCCTTTCTTCAGCTCCTTCCTGGCTATCCTGTATCCCTCCAATGCTCTGTCTGAACCTTGTTTCCTCAACCTTATGTAAGCCTCCTTCTTCCTCTTTACTGGACATTGAACCTCCATCGTCAACCAAGGTTCCCTCATACGACCATCTCTTTCCTGCCTGACAGGTACATACATATCAAGGACACATCGTATCTGTTCCTTGAAAAAGTTCCACATTTCAACGAAATCCTTCCCTGACAGCCTATGCTCCCAACTTATGCTCCTCAGATCCTGTCTTGCAGCATCGTATTTATCCTTCCCCCAGTTGTAAAACCTCTCTCTCTCCATAGCCAAGGTGAAAGTCACAGAATTGTGGTCACCATCACCAAAGTATTCACCCACTAACAAGCCCATCACTTGTCCCGGTTCGTTACCAAGCACCAAATCCAATATGGCCTTCCCTCTGGTCAGACAATCTACATACTGAGTTAGAAAAGCTTCCTGGACACACTGCACAAACACCGCCCCATCCAATCTACTTGATCTAAAGAGCTTCCAATCAATATTTGGGAAGTTGAAATCACCCATGACTACTACCCTGTGGCTTCTGCACCTTTCCAAAATCTGTTTCCCAATCTGTTTCTCCACATCTCTGCTGCTATTGGGGGGCCTATAGTAAACACCCAACAAGGTGACTGCTCCTTTCCTATTTCTGACTTCAGCCCATGCTATCTCCAAAGGCAGATGCCCCTCGAACTGCCTTTCTGCAGCTGTTATACCATTTCTAATTAGCAACGCCACCCCACCTCCTTTTTCACCACCCTCCTTAATCTTACTGAAACATCTGTAACCAGGAACCTCCAACAACCATTCCTGTCCCTCATCTATCCATATTTCCGTGATGGCCACAACATCGTAGTCCCAAGTACCGATCCACGCCTTAAGTTCACCCACCTTATTTCTGATACTCCTTGAGTTGAAGTATACACACTTGACCCATCTCTGTGTCCGCAAGTATTCCCCGTCAGTGCTACCTTCTCCACAGCCTCCCTACATTCTTGGACATCCTGAAAAACAGCTAACCTACTTGCTGGACTACAAGTCTGGGTCCCACCCCCCTGCCAAATTAGTTTAAACCTCCCCCCGAGGAGTGCTAGCAAACCTACTCCCCAGGATATTGGTGCCCTTCTGGTTCAGGTGCAACCCGTCCTGCTTGTACAGGTCCCACCTTCCCCAGAATGCAGTCAAATTGTCCAAATACCTGAAGCCCTCCCTCCTACACCATCCTTGCAGCCACGTGTTCAACTGCACTCTCTCCCTATTGCTTGCCTCACTGTCACGTGGCACCGGCAACAACCCAGAGATGACGACTCTGTCTGTCCTAGCTTTTAGCTTCCAGCCTAACTCCCTGAGCACTTGAATGACCTCCCCACCCCTCTTCCTACCTATGTCGTTGGTGCCAATGTGCACCACGACTTCTGGCTGCACACCCTCCCCCTTAAGGATTCTGAAGACATGGTCCGAGACATCTCGGACCCTGGCACCCGGGAGGCAACAAACCAACCGAGAGTCTCGCCCATGTCCACAGAACCACCTGTCTGTCCCTCTAACTATAGAGTCTCCTATAACTAGCGCTCTCCTCCTCTCCCCCTGTCCCTTCTGAGCCTCAGAGCCTCACTTCCACAATTCGTGGACAGAAATTCTAACTAGCACGCAGGTTTTCAGAAGCAGACCAGTTTCAAGAGTAATTAGCAAAATACATAATTTGTTCTGGGGTTCCACACTGTGGGTTGCATTTTAGATAATTGTGAGGACTTTGAAACTGTTCTTAATTTAATCATCCTCTACTTATATTTATTTAAGAGTGAGTGTGAAAAGATGCTAATTATCAGAGTTTAATATTTATTATGAGAAAAGTCCATGTTTTTACACGCTCTTATTATAATATTACATCTGAAAACTTTAGGAAAAAGGCGATTAACCTCTGACAAAAACTGAAATTGCTGGAGAAACTCAGCAGGTCTGGCAGCATCTTTGGGAAGAAATCAGAATTAACATTTTGGGTCCAGTGACTCTTCGTCAGAGCAATTATACCTCAGTACCTTCACGGCTCAATGTGGCATTTAGTGAAATTCTGATGTAGTTAGGTTTTGCTGATGTTTCCACTGTAATGTGGACTTGATTGAACTTATTTTAACCTCCATTCCTTGTTCACATTCTATTAACGCCATAAAATGTTATGACCAATCTTTTTAAAAACTAGAGTAAGGAAGATGGCGTGTTTCGGCGGCTAATGAGAGGAGGTCAGAGACAGCCACGTGTATGTGTGGTTGCTCAGTGCTGAAGGAGGAAATGTAACGACAGGAGCAGTGGGAAAAGGAAAAGAAGGGATAGAGACTGGAAACTGGAATCAAACCCTCCCTGTTGTGTAGTTCAGCCAGTGCATGGCTCTCATTAGCTGCCAGGGCAAATCAGATCATGGAATTAAATAACAATCTTACTGTTTAAGTTTTTAACTTGTTAATACAATGTCTTGCCTGTGTTTTGCTGGGACTTCCCTCCCTTTAGCCAGTGCTTTAAAATTCTTTCCAAAAATGTGGTTTCACTCAGTGGAGTTGTACACCTCCTTAAAATGTGGAGAAGGCTGATTCAATCCGGGCATTCAATTGGATGATTACTTGGATGGAAATAATGTGGAAGGGGATGGTGAGAAACACGGAGACTGGCATCAGGGCATGATGCCAGCTGGAAGTGGTGCAGCCATGATGGGCCAAACGTGCGTTCGGCTTCTGCGATTGTCACCACCCATTTGTGGTCGTCAAAGAGGCAAATTCTGAGAGGCCGAACACACACTTAGTCTACGCAGCTGCCAAACCAGGTGAAAATTCAACCCAGTGTTCCAAATGCTTGCCTGACTCGGAGCCAGCTCCTTGGAAAGCTGCTTGATGGTTTTGGGCCTGACTGGTGAGAGAGGAGGTTTGACTTGCTCCCACAATTCCGACAGCACCAACTGCCAAAGGCCATGTTCTCGTGAAGCTGGGCTGCTTTGCCTTCCAGCCTGTGGTGTGGTGATGAGGGGCTTTCCTCTAGTGTGGGTCAGGTCAGCTACAGAGTGCAGTAAAGCAATAAATTACAATATGCTCTTTACTCCATCACTGATTATGACTAATTACTTGCTATTCCATGTTCACCCACAACCTTGAATATCGATATGGGCAAAATAATCAATGAAATTAAATCATTATACTGCATGCATCTGACAAACCAAGCATCTTGCATTATCCCACCAATTTGGTGTGGATGGCAGGAGAAGGACATCTTGAATGCATGTTAAATTATAGCCACAAATTAGTGCCAGAGCTCTCACATCCAAGACCATATGTCTTAGATTTATGTCCCACTTCAGAGCTCAACATCTGGGTTGAAATCTGGCTCTGTACCACACAGAGAGATCTGCAAAACTGGAGGTGCTATTCAACCTTCTACCTCGCTAAGTACAGAGGAACCTCGATCATCCGAATGACACGGGCGGGGAGTGTTTTGTTTGGATAATCAAACTTTCGGATAATTGAATGCAGGATAGCACAGTTTAGCCAAGCATCGGGACCTTGCCGTCCGAATATATAATTCGGATAATCGATGTTCAGACAAATGGGATTCCTCTGTAAATGTTAAGGATCCCAAGGAATAACCTCAAAGGAGAGCAAAGGGGTGATGCTTATCCCTCAATCAATCTGAATGAAGTTGTGGATTATCTGGTCATTACCACATTGCTGTTTGTTGGCCTTGCTCTTCATTAATTGGTTTCTACTTCACCTTAAGTCAGTTGAACGTAAAATGCTTTGGGACCACCTGAACTCATGAATGCCACTATTATGGTTCTGTAGAGACCAATAACCTTTCTTAAAAAAAAAAGCAATTCAAACACTGAGTTGACAGCTAAAAGGATGGCATGTCAAGATTTCAAGATTTAAGACTTTTACAATAACAAACAGTCTAAAAGCACAACTGACTAAACACCATTTTGTGTAAACAATATATACTTAAACTGCAGAATCAAACATTTCTGTCTTAAAGCTAACACTTCTATATATTTTGTACTGTTCATTAAGTAATCATTCGTTTTCCAGGATCCACTTTAAAGTAATTTTT
Source organism: Hemiscyllium ocellatum (assembly GCF_020745735.1). Classification (NCBI taxonomy): domain Eukaryota; kingdom Metazoa; phylum Chordata; class Chondrichthyes; order Orectolobiformes; family Hemiscylliidae; genus Hemiscyllium; species Hemiscyllium ocellatum. Next base: position 16,718,493 of record NC_083417.1, on the reverse strand, counting down.
ACCTCCCGAAGGCTAACTTCTTTCCTTTCCTAATCGAGTAACTTTTAACTTTTCACACTGTGGATTTTTCCTCGCAATTCTCCCTCTAGCACAAATGAGGTAAATCTTTCAGCCTCACTTTAAACTTCCACGAATTAGATCTTTTCAATTCAAGCATGAACCCTGTCCCCCCACTGCTCAAACAGTTCTGCACAGCAAACCATACCGACCCCTGGCTCCTAGTGCGACCTCTGCCCCAGCACCCAGCAGACTGCCTGTCTCTGCAAAGGTTCAGAAATATATTCCAATCTTTACCTTCTCCAATGTCATTGTAATTTGAATCATGTGGACCCTAAATCCAGGAAACAATACTGATCACCTATTCTTAACACTCCAACTTTATTCTACCTCATCAACAAATGGAGGGTTTAGACATGACTGTTTAAAATCAATATTTTCCTGTCACTTTGGAGATTGACTAACCACTGTAAACACAGATGCTGCTACTGTATTCTCTCTCAGCATGAACTCTTTATTCCCTCCTCCTTTAGGGTGGCTCAAGTAGTTAGTACTGCTGCCTCACAGTGCCAGGGACCTGAATTCGATTCTAGCCATGGGTGACTGAGTTTGCACATTCTCCCCATGTCTGCATCGATTCTCTCCAAGTGCTCTATTTTTCTCCCACAATCCAAAGATGTGCAGGTTAGCTGGATTCGCCATGCTAAATGGCCCGTAGTGTCCAAGGATGTGCAGGCTAGGTGGGTTAGCCATGGGAAATGCAGGGTTACAGGGATAAGGTAGGGGGCGTGGGTCTGGGTGGGTTTCTCCTTGCTGTGGACCTGATGGGCTGAATGGCCTGCTTCCACACTGTCTGGATTCTATGATTCTAAAAAACAACCCAGATCTCCCTTCAATCCTTAACCCCCAAGCCTTTTGGCAGTCAGGTGTCAGAACAGGATATCCTGCTTCATTTTATCCCACCTTATAAATCTCATAATTGTAACACTACATAAATGTAAATTTCCTTTCTGTGGAGCTTGGAGTTGGCAAGCACCTATCCCTTAGGGATAAGGTCTGACCTGTTTCCCTCGAATGCAAACCAGGCCATTTGAGGTCAAAGAGTATCAAATGCCTGTATGCACTAAGGACACAACGTACAACATCAAATGGGCGAAGCTCTCTTCCTTGTGATTTTCACTGCTCTGAATTCAAATCACAAAGAATACAATTAACAGCGTCCTCAAGTGTTGTTTATTATCCATTCAGAGCTTTCATTCAATGAGAATCTAATTTGCAGTATTAGTTTGAAACCTAACAAGCCACACAGTGGAGATACAAAGTTCAGACACATGTCAGGCACGGCGATACAGCAGGGGCTGATCGCCTCCAGAGAGAGCTGTGCAATTATGAGAACAATTGTGAAAACATTGATGTACAGCCAGCAAGCCTGCGCTCAGCAAAGTCGAAAGTGACAATCCAGCCATCATTGCTTTATCTTTGATATAAAGAAGACTTTCAAGTATTGATGGTTTGAGCAGGCTCATTAAATGTAATCAATCTGTCCTTTATGCATGAGGCACTGAATCTAATCGAGATGAAGAGTGCTTACACCTACCCCTTCCCCACCCCCCCACCTCCCCACCCTATCAGCCCATGGAACAGTAAAACTAACAGCAAAGCATTGTGCCACTGTGTAAATCTCACTCACTGAACCACACAAACTGCAACAGAGCCAGAATGGGTGAGGATCTTTCATTCACCTATCTAACCAGCTTGCATTTATTCCCTGTTTTTAAGATCCACCTGCCTTTCTATGCCATCAAAAAGCCTTCCTTTGGTTGGTTTTTCTCCAGGTTCCTTTTGTCCAGAGTTTGCCATTGGTCAAACCATGATTTTCCTATTTGTTTCAAGAAGTGGCATACAAAATATTTTTATTCACAGGACATGGGCATCACTGGTCAGGCCAGTAGTAATTTCCGATCCCTGATTGCCCAGAGGGCAGTTATGCGTTAACCACATTGCTGTGGGTCTGGAGTCATATGTAGAATGGATTAGGTAAGGATGGCAATTTCCTTCCCTAAAGGGCAATAGTGAACAAGATGGAGCTTTTGACAATCAATAGTAGATCTGTGGTTATCACTAGACTCTTAATTTCAGATTTTCATTGAATTCAAATCCTATCAGCCATGGTGGGACTTGAACACAGAGCTCCAGAACATTAGCAGGGTCTCTGAAATAATGGTCCACGATAATATCACTAGGCCATTGCCATCGGAAGACGGTGTGCTGGAAAGAGTGATCTGAAGGAAAAAAAAACAATGTGGAACTGGTTCACAGCACACAGTTGACAGGGTGGTCCTGTCCTGCCCAATACGCTCAATAAACAATGGCGTGGTCACCTCCACGGTACTGTTGTGCCAAGTGTCACTTTGGCACAGTTGGTGGCTCTCCTGACTCTCTCAGTTCACAAGGTTCTGAGTTCAGGGCCCTAGTTCAGGGCTCAAGTACAAAAAATCAAAACTGGCACTCCACCTGAGAAAACAGTTGTTCCTGGACTCCAAATAATAACTCTGTTTCTCTCCTCACAGGTGTTGCCAGACCTGCTGAGCTTCTCTAGCATTCTCGTTTCACATTTCCAGCATCCACAATATTTTGCTTTTATTGGAGGCTGTCACACTGGAGATGAAATGCTAACAGAGTTGCAGGACCCTGTGTGACTCATTTAGCGATTCAGTGGTACAGTGATAGCGTCAGGTTCAAATCTCAACTTCTCCAGATGTCTTTCATAACATTTTTGAACATGTAGATTTGAAAACATCTAATTGGGCTCTTGTAGTGTGGTGGTAGTGTTCCTAACTCTGGGTCAGAAGGCCAACATTCAGGTCCCACCTGCTCGAGGGGTGTAAAATATCACCTCTGAACAGGTTGATTATATAAAGCACATCCAGAAATAAAATTGCACAAATTATTATACAAGAAGATATAGAAACTGAACAACGCACAGTTGTGGACTGACTATGGTATTGCCCCTATTAATTTAAGCAAGGGTCTGGTGGTAGTGTCCCTACCTTAATGCCAAGAGGCTTGGGTTCAATTCCCACCTGGTCCAGAGCTATGTAATAACATGCCCTATAAAGGTTAATTAGAAAATAGCTTAAAACCAGTTAAATCCCTTCCCTGCAGCAGCTTGAGTAGACGTGCACCTTGAGCTACAGCAGATCAAGAGGACAGCTCACCACCACCTTCTCAAGGGCAATTATGGAGGATGGCAAATGCTGGCCCAGCCAGTGATGCCCACTACCTGCAAAAGAGTAAAAGCAAAGGAAACACTTCCCCACCTTCCCTCACAATCCAAGGCTAGGGCAGCTGCAAAGGTGAATTTCCGAAGGAGGGGGGGGTGGGTCCCTGATCTATCGCCAAAGGCGAAATGGAAGGTCATTGGAGACCCTGGAGAAATAGCACAAGAGTCCATGCTTCCCCATTTAATCTCTTGGGGAATCGCTCGGAAGCTGCAGCAGAATTACAGAATATAAACGTGAGTGTACACTATCATTTCATTTCACAGAATGCGCCTTTAATTGTAATAATATACACTCCATTTTAACTTAGCGCACTATCTTATTATTTCACAATACATTTTCAGTCTCAAAAATTTATGCTGTAAAGCTAGGTTGTCATAAAGCGATCTGATTAAACGCTGCTATTGACTTGGAACTGTTCCAAATGAATGCACGTTGACACGTAGCATTTCTTTTCCTTATGAAAACTGAATTCTGTCACTTCATAAGGAAAGCAATCAGTTAGAAGCGCTCTTGTATTTAATGTTTTGAACCTCCTTCCAGATCTTCTGCATGGAGACAGCATGCATGCACTAAATATTATTTTTATGGCTCCCAGGAAACATAAACTCATGAATAATTTACAGCTTTCCTCATGCTACCATTTTCTCCTGCATTTCACCAAAGATGGTGAGTTGTACCGGAGGTTTCTGTCATTTGGGAACTGAAGGGGGGGGGGGTGGTGGGGAGAGAGAAAAGTGCTCTTTTCAAAATGGCCATTGTTAATGGCTAAACCATTGACATCGGGATGCCTGAGCAACTCAACTGAGTTTTCAATCCAGCCCTAACCGGAGGGTTCCTGTGGTGCAGTGGTCGTGTCCCTACCTCTGAACCAGGAGGCCCGGGTTCAAGTTCTCCAGAGGTGCCTCCTAACATGTCTGAATAGGCTGATGAGAAAACAATTCTAGGTTCTAACTGGAGGTCTGTGGGGGCAGTTGAATATCCCGAACTCAGGACTACAGGAGGTTCAAACACATACGCCCTGTCTCCACCCGTCCTAAGCCCCTGCTGACTTCCCACTCATCCACTGAAGGGCACTGAAAATCACAAGGACTCCCTTCAGAGCTCAAATTTGGATTGTTCCCCAGGAAAGAAGATCTACCTCTTGCAGCTGATTGTTCTCACACAGAGGGACCCAGAGGATCCTTATCGCTCTCCCTATGTCTATTCTAATTCTGTACATGCCAAAATCTAGGTCTCGAACTTCCATAAGACACAGGAGCAGAAATTAGGCCATTCAGCCCATCCGGTGTACTCCGCTATTCAATTGTGGCTGATAGGTTTCTCAACCCCATTCTCCTGCTTTCTCCCCGAAACCGTCGATCCCCTTTACAATGAAGAACCTATCTATCTCCATTTTAAATATGCTCAAGACTTGGCCTCTACAGCCTTCTGTGGCAGTGAATTCCATAGATTCCCCACTCTCTGGCTGAAGATGTTTCTCCTTATCTCCATCCTAAAAGATCTTTCCTTAAGTCTAAGGCTGTGCCCTCGGGTCCTAGTCTCTCCTACCAATGGAAACATCTTCTCAAAATCCACTCTCTCCAGGCCATTCAGTATTCGAAGTATACCCATCCCTCGTGTGTGCATTCCACTAAGCACAAACGTCTGTGCCACAATCCACTGAGCCATTTGTGACTCTCAACAAGCCAAGAATCTCAACGAGAATCTCGGGATTCTAGTTTCTAGAAGCCCTGTTGAACCTTTTGTCAAAAGTTGGAGTGAGGGTGATCTCATGACTCACTCCTGCCTTTAGTACACCCAGAGCTGATGAGCTCTTGCTTTGCTGATTTGATCCAGTTTTGTCAGGAACCTGTTCACCATGTGCAATCAGTCATCCAGGTCAGCGATACAGGAAGTCCATGAAGAAGGCAACTGGGTAAGCCACACCATCAAGGGAGGGGGAAGAGAACTGATTTACCCGACTAGCCTTGATTCGCAGCTGAGTCTCAGGCCCTGTGGATGTGTCTCTGAGCAAAAGCTTTTCCATTTGTCCAGCTGAAGTGGTCCACAGCGATTGAAGACTCACCAGTCAGCAGGACAGAACAAAAAGTCCCCTTTCTCTCAAGCAGGAGGGGGTTTGAACGAAGATACAATGTACATTCTGTTATGAATCTAACCGATGTAATGAAACTGGTCAATCAGTTTTCCACAACAAATGTACCCAAGGCCTGAAAAGAGACAATGGGTGGAATCTTGTTCAGGCAAATGGGGGGTCTCGCCAGGCAACGAAACACATGCCAATTGGGCATTCTTGAGGGCATCAGCTGGCAGCCACTTGAACCTTCTCACCCAGTGAAAGCTGTCAGCCATGCAGAGGTTGGAGGCTCGTACACTCAGGAGTGCTACAGGAGATGTCCTGTTGGCTGCAGGAAGATCTCCCAGGAAAGCGGAGGATCAAGGAGCAAGTAAGAGATTTTTGATTGGGGAGTGGGGTAGTTTCTGGGGTTGAGGGATTTGGTGAGGGAGCAGGGAAGCTGACCACGGGCCTGTCCACCTGAGACTTGGTTGGAGGTGGAAAGGTGACATTGCCTCTGGGAAATGAGCGAGAAGAAAGACTCACATTTATGAAGGGCCTTTCTCAACTTGGAGAGGTTTTAAAGCACTCTACAGTGCTTTCTCTCAAGGTGACATCGCTGTTATAAAGTATAAAACAGGGCAGTCAACTGGCAAAGATACACAAAGTAAACAAGAACCAGTCACACTTGGTGTATACACACACACACACACACACACACACACACACACACACACACACACACACACACACACACACACACACACACACACCAGAATGTAAACCGACACTGGGGTTCATTGCTGCACTCTCTCACACTGCTCAGGAACGTTCACTTCTAGGCTTTGGTGCGTTGGCAGATCTCTACCAGAATAATGAAGGACACACACCATGATTTGTCTCTCAGCCAAACTGCTACTCAACAGAGAACTGTGTCAGGAGAGGTCTTCAAAGCTCCACTGCAGACCCTCGAGTTCCAGACTCACCACTTTGGAAATGCTTGCGAGGGAATAGCATTGGGGGCTGCACCACAGTGCATTCTCCAGGACATTGCTGCAGATGAGCTGCTTTCCCATTTTCGGTAGTCCTTCAGCTCTATTCTGCTTAATGCTGGAGTGTGCGTAAATCAGTGTGTGTACAATGCACCTACCCTGGCTCCTAATCCTTATTTCTTGAATACCCAGTTCAACATTAGTTCCATCAACACAAATGTAGGAAATTCACTGGAGTATCACAATGTCAGCACAGCCCCACTGTGTTTGTGTGTGGTCTTTTGAAGATACTTTAAGATGTCTCTTTGGTGGTTTGAGAGAACATTGGAAGTCTACCCTGTCATGTACCAATTTTTGTGATGAATTACGCTCTCTGTTCCAACTAAGCCCGCAGTAAAGCGTTCCAGTGGGTCCGAAAGATTGATGCAATGCCTGTTTGAACTTTGAGAATCATTTCAATAGCATTGTTATAGGATTAGTTCTTCTGGATTTCACTGTGTTCAGAGAGGGTGGTATTAACAGCTCACTGCAGTACCAGGGTAGCTCCCCTCACCCACAGGACTGCCTTGGAATCTCCAGGAATTTACGATTAACTTCCTGTCAACTGCTTGGAGAGCCCGGCAAAACTCACAAGGGAGCATTTGTTCTGAGGTTTTTTTTGTTAAGTATTTATAAAACTATTCCGAAGTTTAGAGGAGTCAAATAGAACACGTTGGCCCAGAGAACCAATGCACTGCAAACACTGAGGTGTCTAGGTGAATGCTGGAGGATGGGGCAGCTTGTCAGCATTTGGAGAGAGGGGGAGAGAGAGAGAGAGAGGGAGGAAGAGATTATGATCAGAGCCTATCTTTGAGCGATTCTTGGCCCTGTCCAATTTGAGACTGCCAGATAACCAATAAAAGTAAAACAGCCTGGATGTGCAAGGCAATAAAGATGCTCAAGTGAAGGCAATGGAGGGAAATGACGTTGCTCTTACAGATCCATGGCTATTATAGTAAACTGTAAATTGGCCGGAATCAGTGCAAACAACCCCACACGATCATCTGGCTTTCACCTTCAACCATAGGTTCCCACTCCCAGCACCATTCAGCCCTTGATCCTGGACCCCGGTGTCTCTCAGCAAGAATCAGTTACAGTTGGGCCCATTTGGGATTGTTCTCTGCATTCTCAGAGAGTGTAGTGGGGGGGGTGGGGAGGGGGGAATATCTGTAAAGCAGGGAGAGGATCAGAAGGGTTATCAATTATCCAGACGCACACCCACACACATCCCCACAGACACACACACACCCCCCACAGACAGCTACACACTCCCCCCATAGACACACCCACACCCAGACACAAATACCCACAGACACACGAACAGACGCACAAACACACACATCCCCACAGACAGCTACACACTCCCTCACAGACACACCCACATACACCCACAGACACACAAACAGACCCAAGACACACTCACATCCCCACAGACACACCTACACCCCCACAGATGGCTACACACTCCCCCACTGGCACACTCACACCCAGACACACGCAGACCCACAGACACCCCCACACACCCATATCCCCACACCCAAATGCACACCCACAGATACACACACCCACAGACATACCCCATGTCAACCATGCCTCGAGGGGAGCACTCTCACCGCCGGTCAGAAGGTTTGCTGTAACTCCAGCCAGATGGAACCAGGGCACTTCCCGTGCTCTGACAGCATGACCACAAATGTGCATTTTCGCAACAAGATGTTAAATTGAGATTCTGTCTCGCAGGTAGAGTGTGAATATATTTGGTGTGGCAGGGAAAGATCTCACGGGACGATTTTGAAGAAAGGCAGTGACCTTCTCCCCGATGTTTACCCCCTTGACCAACATCACCAAAACCAACACAAACTACTGTGGATGCTGGAATTCTGTGTCAAAATGCTGGAAAAACACAGCAGGAAGCAACAGATACAATAAATGACATGTGTGAAAGTGCAGGTGAAACTCTACTGGATGTGGAAGGCTCCTAGTGCTCTCTAGTTTTGGAGTCCCCCACCACTGGCAAAAGAGCTCATCTATTTACCCTATCCATGCCCCTCATATTTTTATAAACCACTATAAGGTCACCCCTCAGCCCTTCAATGCCCCAGGGAAAAGAGCCCAGTCTACTCCTGTAGCTCAAACCCTCCAAACCTGGCAACATCCTTGTAAATCTTTTCTGAACCCTTTCAAGTTTCACAACATCCTTCCTATAGCAGGGAGACCAGAATTGCATGCAGTATTTCAACAGCGGCTGAACTAATGTCCTCAACATGATCTCCCAACTCTCACATTCAATGCACTGACCAATTTGGAAAGCATACCAAATGCCTTCTTCACGATCCTCTCCACCTGTGACTCCACTTTCAAGGAGCTATGAACCTGCACCCCAAGGTCTCTTTGTTCAGAAACACTCCCCAGGACCTTACCATTAAGTGTAGAAATCCTGCTCTGATTTGCCTTCCCAAAATGCAGCACCTCGCATTTATCTGAATTAAACTCCGTCTGCCACTTCTCGGGCCATTGGCCCATCTGGTCAAGATCCCGTTGTAATCTGAGGGAACCTTCTTGGCTGTTCACTACACCTCCAATGTTGATGTAATCCGCAAACTTACTATGTTCACATCCAAATCGTTTATGTGATGTGAACAGAAATGTTATTTGAGTACATTCTGCTGTTTCTGCAAGTGCTCAGGGCAGTTGTCTGAATGTGGAAGACACAGCTTGCTCAGGAATCAGGGTGGGATTACAATGTTTCCCTCTGATAGCCTGATAAGACAGGAGTGAAGTTGAGGGAAAAATAAAATTCATGGCACTAATGATGCAGTTAAAACCCACAAATGAAATAAAAATCATTTGTCTTTTTACCATTGCCTGTCACACTTGCTCGACACCCCAGGTCCATGTGATAATATAGGGACCGAAGACAAGCACAGAGGAAATTTTCAGCCGCACTATTCAGGCAGCGGAAAATGAGGACTGCTTGTCTCTATCGCACGCCTTGTCGATTATTCCGCATTTATTCAGCAGCGGTTGAATGTACTGCTCCCTAGTGAAAGCAAGCGGACACAGACCCTATTAACGCTTGTAAAGCTGGGGTGATTACTTGTCCCTGTCGGGAATCAGTCGCCGCTCCTGTGCAGCACTCCAAAGCTGATTAGAGATTAAGCAATACCTTTGTCTGCTCTTGTCTGAATGTACCAACACATCCCCTTCCTCATCCCTCCAGAGTGTCGCAAAGGGCTGAGATGCACTTATTAGGGTCTTCTCCCAATTGCAGAGGGCAAGGGGTCACGATCAAGAGTCAGGCCAGGTCAATTAATTTCAGTTGGAAATGTTATTACAAGTCAAAATTTATTGTCATCAGACAGCATTAGCACTGACAAGGGGAACAGCAGGTCAGACCCTGACTGAATAAGTGGATAAATTAGAGACATCTGGAGACAGAATGAAAGAAAGATTATTAATGCAGAAATCTGAAAGCCACAGTCTCAGCCACGAATCCATCAGCACGTTCACTTGCATTCAGGAAATTAGCAGCGATAGAGACTGAAGGCTGCGTGTTACCAGCTCGGCATGTCTCCAAACTGACAATGCCCCCTGGCATCCATTGGCTGCAGGCATTCAGCCGTAGCCAGGGAAGCTTTTAGGAAATACACCGTGGCATCTCCCTGAGGTGTGTGAAACAACCAGCTGGTTCCACACTCAGACAGACCTCCAGCGTCACCACATAGCTGGACGGAGACGAGCATGAACGGCTGCCCTCTTAACTCCAGACCTTACATGAAAAGCGCAGACCTTTCAAAAAGAAACGCACACGCGTGCACACACCTTCCGAGCCTTGTCCACGATGCAGGCGGGGAGGATGTGCTGCGACCCAACCTCGTGACGGGTTGGTTCAAGCAGTTCAAATGGTCATGTCCAGCGACATTTCCCATGCTAAATCAGTCTGCTTCAAACTCTCGCCCAGCCACCAACTCTCTCTGTAGTTAGTGAAGCAGCATTGGCAATGCCGATGCTGGACACAAGATTCCAGCAAGCAAGAGGCAGTTTACTTCAGGAGATGAAGTTTGGTGTAGGAATCATGGGACTGGCCCTGCATGGATAAGAGGCACAGTCAACACAAGGTCAGGTCCAGTGACATATAAAGTTTGTGTCGGTGTGAGGATCCTGAACAAGCACGTGGACCACGTGAAAGCTACAAACCCGCAACCAGGCCTCGAAGTTCAACAGCCTTTTCCGACTGTTTCAGAATCCATGGGCTCTCCCTCTCCTTTACGTGTTGAAGATATTTCAGAATCTGGGGTGGACACGGTGAATGTTGCTGCGTCTGAGCCTTTGCCGCCTGGAGAGGAAAATGATTTCTTCTGAGATGTTCCGGGTGCAAGAGGCAAGTTATTGTGCGTTACCCGCTGCCCATGTCAGAGGCAGAGTTGGACAAATCTGGCCTGGTGCTAAAACACCCCAGGAGGAGTTACAATAACAAAATCGGCCTATCACCTTGGACTCACAAGGGGAGAAATGTAGTGACTGTAACAGGGTCAGCCAGGCGCTCCTCACAGAATATGAGTTCCCTGATTGGGGCTGTTAATGTGATCCAATCAGGGAGCCCTGGCTGACAGATAAGAGGAGTGTCAGCCATCCTGTTCACTCTGAGAGAGCTGGATCAGTGTTAAGGACTCTCCACTTGTAAATAAAGGGTGACTGGGCGATGGGATACCGGTCTCAGTTTTCTTACTTAATTTAAGTCGAGTGGGGCTCTTTTGCCGTCTCGAGTCCGCATACCACCACCAACTACAATGGCTAGCCAACCTGGATCCTGAAGGAAATGTTAACCATTTGGTCAAGGCTTGGTTTTGTTTTGGGGTTTTGCTGCGGGCTGACCTTGAGTCTCTCTGATTCTGATATGTCCTGAGTGAGACTCTGCAATTGAAGACTGGTGCGGTTGCACACTTCACTCCAGTGGTGTTCCCCAAGCTCAATCAGACTGGTCAGGGTGTCCACGTCCATCGGAATACCCTGCAGCTCATATGCTCCACTTGCCAATGTCAAAGCCAGTTGTAGTGCCTATTTGAAGTCCAGTTGGGCTTCAGCTAGTCGGCACAGTTTCATGGTTACATCATTGTTAATCCCACTCTTGTTCCCACTGGAATAACTCCATGGAGGTCAGTATCCCGTCACCAAGTCGCCTTTATGTACACATGAAGAGTCCTTGACACTGATCCAGCTCCCTCAGAGCTAACACTCAAGAGTGAACAGAATCTCTGACACTCCTATTTTTATCTGTCAGCCAGGGCTCCTGATTGGACCAGACTAATGGCACCAATCAGGGAACTCATATTCTGTGAGGTCCACCTTACTAATCTCACTACAATCACCACAGTTAGGAGTCAAGCTCCTGAGGAACAAAAGTAGCTCTCTCTGTGTTCATTTTACATAAAGAATCAAAGTGCTCTCTCTCTTTCTCTCTCTCTCTCTCTGTGTGCGTGTCTCTCTCTCTCTCTCGTCTCTCTCTCTCTCTCTCTCTCCTTTATCTTGCTTCCCCATAACACTCACAATTGTTGCTTTTACACAAGTGCAGTCAAGTCCTGGTAACGTGACCTCCATTTTGCCACAGTGAAATCTGACCTTAAGAGCAAGATAACATTATCACAGCTTGTTAAGTATTACCATTACTACATTAAGCAACAGTTTGGCACCAATACCCATTAAATCAATTACAACTGTACTACCTTGCTGCAAGGCCTCTGTGACTGAGTCTCTTCTCTTGAAGGCACCACTGTCAAGTTGAATGTTCTGGCAGACAACAGCCTGGTCGTGGTTTGACTCTTCGGAGCCTTGCACAGCTCTGTGAGCTGTGGTGTTTTTTAGACTGTTCCTACGATTCATAATGAAAGCATGGTTTCCACTGGCAAAGGGTGTCTGTACACACCAACTGCTTGGCCACTCCTACCTTGGGAATGAAAGCAGCTGGTGTTAGTGGGACTGGACTGTTTCAGTCTTGGACGGAGAGGCGTGTGGGCGAGGGGTGGCTGGGAGTGTCATGGTAAGGGGTGGCAATGGCCAAGTGGTGTTATCATTGGAATATTAATCCAGAAACCTAACTAATGTCATGGGGACATGGGTTCAAATCCCACCACGGCAAAAGGTGGAATTTGAATCCAATAAAAATCTGGGATTAAGAGTCTAATGACGACCATGAAACCATTGCTGATTGTCAGGAAAAACTCACCTTGGTCACTAATCCCCTGAGGGGAGGAAACTTCCATCCTTACCTGGTCAAGCCTAGATGGGATGTAGGTTTAATGTGGTTTGCTCTCAATGTAGCCTGCCCACTGGGCAATTAGGGATGGGCAATAAATACTGACCTGGCCAGCAATATTTACAATGCATGAATAAATAAAAAGAAACTAACACAATCCTAGACTTAAGCCAGGAACATGCTTTCCACCAGGTGGTGACAGATCCAGACTGGGATTATAATGTCATCTCTCCCCAATCCCACAACAACATTCCTACTCTTCACTCTGACTTGCATTTATGTAGTGCCTATCACTATCTCCGACATTTTGTAGCACTTAATAGCCAACTCAAGTGCAGGTATCTCATCTGCACTCAGCAACATGATTCCAACCAGACCGGCTTTAGTGACATTGATCGGGGAAGCAGGGGATAACTTGACTGTGATACCAGGAAGAACTCCCTTTATCCGGAGGCAAATTAGGTCAGCCTGACCAATGGGTGGAGATCACAAGACTGACCACCAGGAAAAAACATCAAAATAACAGCCAAGGAAGAAAGGAGTTCCACTGTCTCTCACCTCAGTGTAGCAAATATGAAATATAAAGGGATGCAATGGTCTGTAAAATTGCAGAATTTTTGTTTGAAAGTATCATTAGATGTGACCACAGTGAGGAAACCTTGTTGCAAAAGAATGACCTGTAGAGGTTTCCTGGTGTAACACCGGTCTAGGGTGAATTGGTGAGGCCGACACAACTCTCCCCTGCCCCAAAATGAGGTCAATTACTATCATCGAAATATGATTCTGTTTTCATTAAATTATAGCGTTCTTCGTAAAGAACACATTTACAATTTTGCCGAATGCACAGAGAAAACATGAAGGGCTTTTGCCCGAAATGTTGATTTTACTGCTCCTTGGATGCTGTGCTTTTCCAGCACCACTAATCCAGAATCTGGTTTCCAGCATCTGCAGTCATTGTTTTTACCCAGAACTCAATGCATGCTGAACATGCATTGAGCAGAAGTAGCCATTGAAATCTGAACTGCGGGGGTGAGGGGGTATGTTAGCCCACCCGTTGAGCTCTCCAAAGTAGCTCCCCTCCCCCTAACAAAACCTTGACTGGAAACCAACTTTAGAGCTCCCAAGTTGAAAACTGTTAATAAGAAATCCAATCAGGAATTCGGGAAAAGCCACCTTATCCAGACAGTCACTAGGATATAGGATTCACCACGGTATGAAGCCATGAGTGTCATAGATACATCTGAGATGAGCTCACAAGGGAGAAAGGAATAGAAGGATTTGCTAATAACGTGAGAGGAAGAAAAGGAGGTGCAGCGTCACGTGGAACAGAACTTCTGCTTGTCGCAGTTATGCTCTGCACCGCAGACTTACATCCACATTCCACCAATGGGACAACACGGTGGCTCAGTGGTTAGCACTGCTGCCTCACAGCGCCAGGGACCCGGGATCAATTCCAGCCTCGGGTGACTGTCTGTGTGGAGTTTGCACGTTCTCTCTGTGTCTGCGTGGGTTTCCTCTGGGTGCTCCGGTTTCCTCCCACAATCCAAAGATGTGCAGGTTAGGTGAATTGCCCATTATAAATTGCCCATAGTGTTCAGGAATATGTGGGTTAGGTGCATTAGTCAGGGGCAAATGTAGGGAAATAAGGTAGGGGTCTGGGTGGGTTGCTCTTCAGAGGATCAGTGTGGACTTGTTAGGCCAAAGGGCCTGTTTCCACACTGTAGAGGTTCTACGTTTAAGTGGGTCAGCATGAGAATGGCCTAGCTTTGTGCTGCACAATCTGTGTAGTTCCATGGTAGGGCTGAAGAGGAGAGAGGGGAGGAGCTCCCTTGAGTTCCCTCCGACAAAAACACATGAAGAGAGCCAAATCCCAAGCAGGGTGAAGGTCAGGTCTGTGGCTCAGCTTGGACCATGAATGCAATTGAACAAAATCAAAATCATTTCAGAGCCAGAGAGCCACAGACTGATCCAGCAAATTATCCAACCACTGAAAATGCCCTGCACCATCTGATTTGAACACCATTTTGTAGTGAGGTATATAGTCACTGCTCTCCACCACCGTATGGCCCTTTGTTCAAGTTGCTGCTCGATGCTGGGATACCTTGGCAGTAAGTTCAGCTGGCTAGTTTACCACAACAGGCCATCAGTCAATGCCACATCCTGCCCTATATCTGTATCCACATGAACCTTAAACTCTAGGAGGAACAGATTATTAAACTACCCTTTAACATCCTTCATATGACATGCAGAAACCATAATCTTTGTAATTACCAAGTGATACTGGGAGCCTCAGAGGCTAAAAACACGTGCTTTGTAGATCTTGTAAATATAACTTTCAATCATGGCCCATACAATCTAAACTAATAATACCAAATGCTGTCCTTAGCAGACAAAAACTGCAGCCACTTTTCTGACTTTCACACCAACTCTTCTCGTGACAAGTATTAGAAGGCGACTTTCTATATGAATTTCCAGAAGATACGATCTCCTGATGATAATTTCACTTACCCCGTCAGTTCTGATAGGTCGGGAATTACTCATCAGTTTGATTTTCATGTGTGAAACTGACCTGAAATTGACCTTGTGGTCGACTCAATTGCATCAGATTTTTTTGAAAAAAAAGGAGCTTAAACTTACCCTTTCAGGCAAGGCGCCTACAGAGTGCCTTGAATATGGAACTTGCTACCACAAGGATTTGAAACAAATGGCATAGTTACATTTAAAGGGAAGCCGGATAAAGGCATTGTGGGAGGGAGGTTTGGGATAAATTATAATAGGAGGAGACTCATTTGCACCAGCATGGATCAGTTGGCTCAAATGGCCTCTTCCTATGCAATTTTATCTAATCCCCATTTCAATGCAGAAGCTGCTGTAAAAATAATCACTGTTCAGTTGTGTTGCTAATAACTACCAGAACACATTCTCACTGTGATGACACAGGAACCGATATCAATCAGCCGTTTCCTTATTTCACTGTTTCTGCAGACATCAGCAGTTCGCCTGTACCACATCTGTAATGCCTGACAGTATTTTCTCTTGCAAACTATTTGGCTTCAGAAGGCACCACTTATGAAGCCCAATCTTAATGCCATTTGTTAGGTACTCACTCCAGTGGCAGGCTGGAGTAAATTTTCGGGGCATAATCCCTGCGGTGAATGGTGGTGAAGCCTTGGAACGGCACTTTTCCCCCACTGGAGATCTGTGTTTCAAGCAGCACCTGGACTTTGTTTGAGTGCTCTGTGCAGTGCTTTGTACAGTGTGGCCAATGATCTGTGGGGAGGGAGGGGGAAGAGATGATTTGCCCAGCCCACGGTGGCACAATGTTCACGTGGGAGGCCCTTCACTTACTCTCCTTGCCCTTTTCACTGAAAGATCTCAGGGAACGATGAAACGAGAAGCAGAGCAGCTGGCTGTTCTCCTGAGATGATACGGTCACCACGCTCAGACTGTGCGGGGGTCACAGTGTCTGCCCCCTGTCTGACCTTGCTCAGACTGAATGCCTCGCTGGGGTGAACCCAGCTCCAACGGGTCAATCAGCAGCCGATAAACACCCCTAGCCCATCCAGAACAGCCAGCTCAAAAGGGTTGGGGGAGGGTAAAAGAAAGGGAATTGTTGTTGACCCGGCAACCTGTAATCGTGGAGTCACCAGGCAGCTTTTTGCATGTGATTACTTTCACCGGAATCAAGCTTTTCAGAGATGTTACACCATACCCCTGGAGCAGGTGGGGCTTGAGCCATACCCAGAGGCTCAGAGGTAGGTACACGACTACTGAGCTCTTTAAAATGCCTACTTACGATTTTAAACGCACTGGCTGGGAAAACAGAAGAGCTCCCCTTTATTAGTTTCAGGCTCTCCTTTTCAAATGCTTCATAAGGTTTCTAAATTAATTGAACAGTCCTTTGCGTTCTGCCACCTGAACCGATGTGGTCTTTATGAAAATCATAAGAGCAGTAAAAGGTACAAGGTTCTGGCATCACGCTGACTCTCGTCAGTGTTTCGAATCTCATGACCCAGGTTAAATGTTTACATGATAACATTCAGGTGCACGGTGCTGCTGCTGTCACTGCCACGGGGGCTCAAGGAGCTGCTAGAAATGGCCGCCAGGCCAACTCTGCTCAACTGCAGCATGACCCGCCATGTTAGCAACCACAATGGTAAGGTGGAGTTGTGCATGCACCAAGGTACAGAGTGGGATGATCACACAAGGGGCTATGGTGGCACAATGGTAACATCACTTGTTCAGTAATTGCCCTCTCACAAGGGCACAGCTCTTGACAGCAGGCTTTGAGTGTGGTCCTCAGGAGGAAGTGGAGGAGGCAACAGGTCAGTGGTTTGAGAGACCTCGACTCTCTGGTTGGTTGCTCGAAGGGTGACTGATCAGACCCTGCTTCCCCACTGCTCTCATGCACCATTCCATTCCTTCATTATGGAGCACGTCTGACTCTGAAATACCACAAAACAAAACCCTTTCCATCCCAGTTCTATCTAACAACATGAATAAGAAAGGAGGGTCTCAGTCACTGCCAACCCAAAAGATTCATACCACCTACTTTGCTGAGAGGCTCAGGGTGTGCTGGAAGCTCTGTTCCCACCAGTTCCCTGTGATTGTGTTGTGTTGTCTGCAATCTTGTCTTGCCAGAGAGAGGAAACAGTGGCAGTTGGTGTATTGTAATATGTTGAGTAAAGTGCCTGTCATGTTTGAATGGTAGGAAGCTTGGAGACATGGCTGTGAGGTATGCAGCATGGATAGATGTGAGAGAGTAAAGGCGGGGAGGGACATCAAATTGTCAGGCATGAAATCTGATCACACAGTGATTGCGTTAGTGTGTGTGTGTGTGTACGCATGCGCATGTGTGTGATAGAGATGCTGTGCATGCGTGGCTAAGAGAGACGTTGTGGGTGTTTGGTGGTGTGGGTGTATGACGGTGCGGGTCATTGACGGTATGGGATAATGATGGTGTGGGTGTATGACGGCGTGCGTTACTGACGGTATGGGTACGACAAAGCGGGTGTATGACGGATGGTGTGGGTGTTTGGCGGAGCGGGTGTATGATGGTGCGGGTGTATGACGGTGTGGGTGTATGATGGTGTGAGTGTTTGACGGTGTGACTGTTTGACGGTGTGAGTGTATAACGGTGTGAGTGTTTGACGGTGCGGGTGTATGACGGTGCGGGTGTTTGATGGTGTGGGTGTATGACGGTGCGGGTGTATGTCGGTGCGGGTGTATGACGGTGCGGGTGTATGTCGGTGCGGGTGTAGACGGTGCGGGTGTATGACGGTGCGGGTGTATGACGGTGTGGATGTATGACGGTGCGGGTGTTTGACGGTGTGGATGTATGACGGTGCGGGTATATGACGGTGCGGGTGTATGACGGTGTGGGTGTATGACGGTGCGGGTGTATGACGGTGCGAGTGTATGACGGTGCGGGTGTTTGACGGTGCGGGTGTATGACGGTGCGGGTGTATGACGGTGCGGGTGTAAGACGGTGCGGGTGTAAGACGGTGCGGGTGTATGACGGTGCGGGTGTGTTACGATGTGAGTGTGTGATGGAGCAAGTGTTTGACGGTGTGGGTGTATGACGGTGCGAGTGTTTGACGGTGTGGGTGTAAGACGGTGCGGGTGTATGACGGTGCGGGTGTGTTACGATGTGAGTGTGTGATGGAGCGAGTGTTTGACGGTGTGGGTGTATGACGGTGCGAGTGTTTGACGGTGTGGGTGTGACGGTGTGAGTATTTGACATTGCCGGTGTATGACGGTGCGGGTGTATGATGGTGTGAGTGTTTGATGGTGTGGATGTATAACGATGCGGGTGTATGACGGTACGGGTGTATGATGGTGCAGGTGTATGACGATGCGGGTGTATGACGGTGTGAGTGTTTGACAGTGGGGGTGTATGACGGTGCAGGTGTATGACCGTGTGGGGGTATGACCGTGCGGGGGTATGACCGTGCGGGTGTGTGACCGTGCGGGTGCGTGACCGTGCGGGTGCGTGACCGTGTGTGGCGTATATGTGTGATAGTATGCATATTCCAAGAGGTGTCACTGGAAAACGTATTCATTGACCTTGACCACTCTTCTGAAGTCAGTGAAAGTTTTCCTGGCACTGTGACTGGCTTCTTGGGAATCATGGAATTGAACTCTTTGCTAGCCAGCTGTGCTGATCTTCCCTGAGCAGGATGTGGCTGGACAGCCTACATGCAGGCTGCAGAAACAGGTTCTTGTAGTAACGAAGGTGTGGGTTTCACTAACAGTTGGAAACCTGGCCACAAGGCTCTCACATCACCGTATTTGAGGTGGTTTCCTGCTCTCCCATCTTCCGGCTTCAGGTAAAAGTTAAGGTGGGTAATAAACTGAGGGCCCCTCAGGTAACAGTGTTTCCGTTTTTGCTATCCTTGTTCCCAATGAGCTGCTGTCAAAAGGAAATTAGAAAAGCCACCCAACTCAGCCTCAACTCTTATGCCTGCTAAGCACATGAGGATTCTGATAAATCTACAGCTTCACAGCACCAGGGGTCTGGGTTCAATTGCAGCCTCAGGTGACTATGTTTGAGGAGTTTGCACATTGACTGTGTGGGTTTCCTCTGGGTGCTCTGGTTTTCTCCTACAGTCCGAAGGTGTGCAGGCTAGGTGGATTGGCCATGGTAAATGGCCTAGGGATATGCAGGTTAGGTGGATTGGCCATGGGAATGGCCTTGTCATGTGCAAGCTAGGTGGATTAGCCAAGGGGAATGGCCTAGGGATGTGCAGGCTAGGTGGACAGGCCATGGTAAATGGCCTAGGGATGTGTAGGTTAGGTGGATTGGCCATGGGAATGGCCTTGTCATGTGCAAGCTAGGTGGATTAGCCAAGGGGAATGGCCTAGGGATGTGCAGGCTAGGTGGACAGGCCATGGTAAATGGCCTAGGGATGTGTAGGTTAGGTGGATTGGCCATGGGAATGGCCTTGTCATGTGCAAGCTAGGTGGATTAGCCAAAGGGAATGGCTTAGGGATGTGCAGGTTAGGTGGATAGGCCATGGTAAATGGCCTAAGGATTTGCAGGTTAGGTGGATTGGCCATGGGAAATGGCCTAGGGATGTGCAGGTTAGGTGGACTGGCCATGGGAAATGCAGGGTTACAGGGAAAGGGGAGGAGGTTGGATCAGAGCGGAACGCTCTTTAGACAGTCAGTGCGCACTCAATGGGCTTCCACATTGTGGGGATTCTATGAAGATTTTATGATGTACCTGGTTGGATCTAACAGCCACACCTCTCTGAATATTCATGCAGTTGCCATAAATCTGTGCGGAGAGTGTCGTAACAGGAAGAACTGTACAACCCTCATCAAACCAGTTTCCCCACGTGCTGCTTGACATTTGAACACAAGAGAAATGTGGCATTCATTAAAAGAAGAAAAAAAATGACAAAATCATGCATTCGTGATGGGTAGAAAATTGGGAAGGTGTTTTGATCAAACACCCCCCTGCATCCCTGGCAAAGTTCACCACTGTCATTTTAAATAGTTTAATCACAATTAGCAAGTCTCTGTCTCTCAGTTTGAATTTACCTCGCTCCCATGACTGTGAGTTGCCAGCGGATTGCCAACTCTCAGCCACCTACATACTCCCCCATCCTGCACCACCCTAACCTGGAGTTGGTGGTGACCACTACAAGCAAGGAATCGGCTCTTGTGATCACCCTGACCTATGTAGCTCTCTACCCCCCCTGGTCGGAACAACCGAATCCACTGTGGAATTCAGATTTTTTTTTCACTTTGATGATTGAGGGCAAACATTTTTACTGGCTCATTTCTGAGATCCCTCTTCAAAAACCTTCTTTAGATGCCAGCGGATTCGCTCTGACCCCCCGAGCTGAAAGAAACAAAATAATGATGCATTATTTCTGTGGGAGCCTGTTACGGCGTTTCACTAGCCAGGCAGCTTGTACAAACATCATCTCTGATCTGCCACAGCCGCTAATCCTCTTGGGAAAAGAGCGTTGATAGCAATGAACCTTAAGTGATGCCTTTTTGCCCTCTGCTGCACTGGAGGGTAAAATTCCTCCTCGGGCTCCCTCTCCCCCTCTTCTTCCTGATACCAAGCAACCTGGATCCATTTTGGCTGTCTCATCTAATTCCTATTCACAGTGTTTTTTTTATAAAAAGCCCCCATCTCATCCCCTTAATGCTGCTCAGTGCAGCAATCTGTGTAATCTGACGGACAACACAACAGAGTCACTTTAGGCTTTTATGCCTCTGCCCATCAGTCTATTAACATTAAATTTTTATGCCGTATGGAATGGGCAGTTTTGCGAGCTACCTAAATAAAATGTCAAAACACTGAAAGCTTTAAGGCAGCAGAGACTGAATGAAAAGTTTTACAGCAGCGAGGGAGGGATGGAAACGTGTGACACTGAGCATCACATCGTGTTTAACTTAACAGGATCCTACATCACGGAGTCAATGAGTTGAATGGTAATCTTCCATCAGATGAGCCTGAGCGGTTTCCTAAAGGGATTATGTGATTCAGTACAGGCACACATCCCAACAGCTGTACTTTTTTTTTAAATTCTCTGAAATAAATGGAATAACTTACTGGAGAGATTTCAGAATTTTGAAAAAAAAGACACAAGCAGTCGCCTTATCCTTCTTTCCCCAGGACTGAAGGTAATCTCGAATTCCGCCTCAGCAGACTCAATTTATTTATCTCTCTCCAGAAAGAACTGACATCAGGCCAGCTCCTTCACTCAGCATTAACAGGGCACCGTCTCAGGGTCAGGGGCAAAGGTCAAAGGTTTGCGACCTGCTTAGGGCTGGTGTCAGGTATTTGGTGTGAAAGCCTTTGTTTGTGGGTTTTATATTTTAAAAAAAACAGAAGTGACACTAGTTACAGATCATAGTCATGTTAAATAGTGCATACATAATGAATTACCATGGCCCTGCTCTACATCGCAATACTACATGCAGATGTGCAGTCTTTCAACAGCTGGATAAGAGGAGAACAAAGGGAAGGGGATTTTTTTTGAGGGAATAAAGAATTTTAACACTCAGAGGGAGCAGCGACAGTCCCTTAACAATTCATTAAAGTGCTCAATCGCTCCAGCGGTACTTACTGAGATTCTGGAGCAGTGACGACCAGCTTTTCATCTCGATCATATTGTCTGGGCTGTGACAAAGAGAAACCATCAGAGTCTGGTACAGGAGCCCCCTACATTACTCTTCCCTGAGTCAGGCTAGCGCTGCCCGAAAAGCAGGAGTCCCCTTGCAGCTGCGGTCCTCCGCCTCCCACAGAGCCTGATAACTTCACTCACACAACATTAGCTTTCTGACAGCCGAGACTCTCTCTCTCTCTCACTCACTCACTATGTGTACGTATGCTCTCTTTGGGGAGTCAGCAGCGACAGAAGCGTGCAGCTTTGCAGGGGGAAATGCCAATCGCTCATGTTAGACACAGACTGAGATGATCCCACTTAACGCCTCGCACAGCTTTTTCTGCACTGGGCCAGTCCTGAATTATGGAAGCCTTTTTTTTCTTTATCTCTTTCTTTCCCTCTCTCTCCTCCTCCTCCTCCTCCTCTTCTGTTACCCATGAACCAACTCTATTCCCCCCTCTCTCTTTGCACTTGATAAGAGAGTTGTCAAGACGGCTGAGCTACCAATGACCTCTCACCCAAAGCTGCTAATTAGGACTCTGCAATGATGGCTCAGGCATCTCGCCTGAAGTTTGTGGAACTAAAGCATTTAATTGGCGCTCCTTCTCATTTCTCCTCACAGCTCAAAACACAAAAAAAAAGTGCAGCTTTTTCTTTCAAAGAAAAGGACAAAATTATACGAAAAAAGATACCGCATTCACTGCCTCTTCCCTCTGCCAAATCCTATTGCATTCCTAACCTGCAAGCAGTAAAAAAAATCTCACAGCAGACTGACTCACACCTACAAAGTGAAGAGCTCCCCTAAAGCGGCTGACATATTGCTGAAAAACAAACCTACACATTCAGGTCAAAGGCCTTTATTTGAATAAATACACGGATACAGTCTGCTGTTCTGACACTGTTGGCGTGCTTTTTAGATTCAATAAAAATCCTGTGTATAATGTGATCAATGTCTTCTTCATGGTCGGGCATGTAGTACTGTGCTAAACTACTTAACACACTGACAAAAGCTGATAGAATAATGTGTTTACTTGTGGGTTTTATAGAAGGAGTCAAGTCACCTGGTGATAAACTGCAGAGAAGAAAAGTTATCATTTTCCCACAGGAATGTTTCACTGATAACATTTAAAGCAACACACCGTTACAAAATGATAGCTTTTCTTTCATCGTCTCTCATTCTGCCAAAATAATACGAAGGAGTGCAGAGTGCTGCTGGTGGAGGGACCCAGCTTTATTGGTGTGCCTGAGACAGCATGGGTTGTCCTGCCACATGGTTGGAATGAGGAGAAATAGAAGAGGGCCTGTCTCATCCCAACAGGTCAAAGGTTGTGAAGAAGAAGCCATTACTCTCACTCTATCAAATTCCTGGGATTTCACATCCAGGCAGGCAACTGCTGTCAGGAGAGCTCAACTGTATCCTCTGGGATTCTTCCCTTTCAAATAAAGCATTTGCTGATGGTTCATGTACAACAAAGCATTTCCTTAAGGATAAATCTCCCAATCAAAGCACAGTGTGCTTTCCACATTCTGCCACTGGACACCGACACTGTCAGTGAAACAGTTTGCAAATAAGATCCCTGAAAATCCTCTTCCGTAGCCACTGTGAAAATACCTTTCAAAATCTGTTTTGCCACAACCCAGCCTAGGGGTTTTGAGGTACAGTCATGCCCAGATGCTAGTAGGTGGGGAACAAGTACAGCACCACACACAGAAACACATACTCTAGAACACACACACACAAATACACACAAATATGTACTCTAGAACACACAAATACATACTCTAGAACACACACACTAACACACATACAACAAACATGTGGCGTTGACATGTACTGAAACATGTATAAACACACACGTGTATACTCTAGATCACACACACAACATAGACACACACAAACGTGCGCTAACACACTTGAACATGCACACACAAATATATGTTCTAGAACACACACAAACATATGACGCTGACACATACTGGAACACACACACATAAACGTACTCTAGAACTAACAGATACTAACATATACACACAATAATTCATGGTGCTAACACACACTGGAACACACACAAACACAAATAAGTACACACACACAAAACACATGGTGTTGACACATACTGGAACATGAACACAAATAGAACACACAAAAATATACACACTAATGACGCATACAGAAATGCATACCAGAACACACACACACTAACAATTGTACAAATATACACAGTAACACAATCAACTCACATGAACACAGAGTTGGATACACAAACCCTATTATACATTCATACAAATATGAAGACTACACTAGGAGACATTCAATTACTGGATGCACACAAATAGATGAGCAAAGCTCTGACAAGTCAAAAAGTTGACCTTCAGTTATTTTATTTACATAATACCATGAAAGGCTTAATAAAGGAGGACTGTGTGCTGACAGTGGGGCAGCTGCACTTACAGAGAGTGAGGGCAGAATACTGGACTGCAATGCTGTGTGATTTTCCAGACCAGAGCTCAGGATTAAGGATCACCCCTCGTGCATCATCCATCTGCTGGTGTGTGTGTGTGTGCGCGCGCGCGCCCCTTTAAGGCTACAAAGTCTGACTACTGTCAGGCTGACGCTGAGTGAGTTCATATCCCTATCAATTAAGAAGTCACAGACATCCTGGCTCCTAGATTTTGTACTTTTGGAGAGATTCTTGCTTTGCACTCAAATTGCAGGCAATTCCAGAAGGAATCCTTATTGGAGCAATTTCAAAATATACAATGACCAATTCTTGGCCAAGTTTGGTTGTGAACGCTGTCATTTTAAGATGTTTAGTATATTAAAAACTTTAACACAGGGGTCACCCAGTTGAGCAAAAAAATGGCAACCAAAAGTACTTTCAACAGAATGTATTGAGAAGGCTGTTTGAAAGAATCAATTCTTCCCCTCTGGTCCCACACAGGAGCTGCTCTGTGAGTGACAGCTTAATGCTTGGATTCGGAATATCTTTTGACCAGCAGAGAATTCAAGCAAAGGAGGACATGCGGTCCTTATCAGGTGTATGTCTACTAAACATGCTTGTATACATATATCAACATATATATGTCCATACCTGCGCTCAGGGAAGAACACAGACAGCAATGAACTGAACGCTGACACAAGAGATTTTAAAGTTGGGCAAGAATTCCCTTCACAATTGCGTACAAAAAAAGGGATTAAGGAAAGGAACAAGCATCTGTTTTACACTTTAAAGAAAAGAGGCAGAATTTCAACTGCCTCTCCTCCTGCCACCCGTCATCTCCAAATAAGATCAACTCCGGCAATATATAACACATCTGACAGATGCGATACGGTCTGTCAAACAAAACCAGTGGTGCCAGGTTCTCTCTTGGCATTTTTTCAGGTAAAGATGGTCATCATTCCAATGTTAGATCAGAAGTGGGAATATTTGCTGATCATTGCACAATGTTCAGCACCGATTGCAACTTAGCAGATACTGAAGCAGTCTATATCCAAATGCAGCAAAACCTTGACAACATCCAGGTTTGGGCTGGCAACTGACATGTAACATTCACACCACACGAAAGACAGACAATAAGTATCGACAACAGGAGAGAAGTTGCCAACTCTCCTCAACACTACCACTGCTGAAACTCCCACTATCAACATTCTGGGAGCTACCATTCACCAGAAACCCAACAGAACCAGCCATATAAATACGTGGCTCAAAATACAGATCAGAGACTAGGAATTCAGCAGTGTGTAACTCATGGGGTCAGAGTCAATGTTGTGGATTCCCACAGCAGCTCCCTCCCACTCTTCACAGATACAGCACTTTCTAAAGGTATACGGAGATCCAATTCAGACCAATTGATAGCCTCGTGCTTTTAGTCTTTCACCCTGGCCCAAACAAAAAGAATGAAAGTTTTTTCTAATCAGTTCTTTTCCAATGTACGTGACAATTTAAGATTACAAACTATGAGTCAGAAGATTGCATGTGAAGGGTGTGCCAGCACCTACTTTCTGCATTTCCTTTTCTCACACCTCTGAGAAGGTGATAATTCAAGATAACTCGAGACCCTCTGGCCTTTAACACAGATCAGCTTTTTTTCTCGTTTCTGCAATTTTACAAACTTTTTAAACTCGCACGAGCGCACATGACTTTGTCTTCTGTTCTCATTCATCAAAAATGATAACACTTCTTTACTGGGACTTATTAAAATATCTTCCACTGTTTCTGCAGTAAATTACCTGTAATGCCATCAGTCAACTGGAATACAAATGGGGATTGACTGTTTCGGAAAATAAAGACTATTGTAAATCTAAACAGGGAAGCAAACGGAAAACTGGAACACGATTTTGCATCAGATGAAAGGTCAGCAACTTGAAATGTTAACTGTTTCTCTCTCCCCAGATGTTGCTAGACCTACTCAGTATTTCCAGTACTTTCTGTTTTTATATTAAAACCCCAGGATCTATCCAGGACAACCTCACCACAATCTTCTTCCCATCCTTCTTTCACACACAGCCCCATTTTTCAGGTAAGGTAGCCAGACCATATTGTTGAACAGAGCCACCTGTGAACTGTGCCCGCGTATCCTGAGGTGAACCGATACCAGCCTGGCTGAGCCCGGTGAACACAGACAGGAGATGCTGATGTTATAAAGAAAATGTGCCAACTTGCACTTATGTACAGGGGAGTCCCGATTTAAGAACGTTCAACTGATGAATATTTGTGCTTACAAAGGCAATCCCATACAGGGGTGTAATTTTAAAGATTCAACATGTGAACACTTCCTGCACTTACGTATAGCAATTTTACATTGTCCTGCATTGTGGTCTGACTTGCATACAAATTGACTTGTGAATGGACTCAAGAAAAGATCACGTTCACAACTTGCAGCTTGCCTGTAGAGCCTTTAGCATAATGATATATAGTATAGAGTTGTTGAGACGGTTTATAACTTGGACTGTGGATGAAGTTGTGGATTCATTCTCCATGCTGGTGTGTTTTTCTGCGAACGTTTCATCGCCTCGCTAGGTGACATCATCAGTGCGTCTTTGATAATGGGTTGGTGCTCTGTCGCAAAGGTCAAAAACCTGACACCCACATCCAGCAGGACGAACGTTATCGACAAGATACCCTGCAGAGACTGTGAGAGACACTACATAGGACAAACAGGAAGAAAACTGACCATACGAGTGCATGAACATCAGCTCGCCACTGCCAGACACCACCAGCACTCTCTCATTTCTAATGACACAGACAACGAAGGACACAAATTCAACTGGGACAATGTAACCATCCTAGCATAGGCAACACAGAGACACGCCAGAGAATTCCTTGAAGCCTGGCACTCCAATTACAGCTCAATCAAGAGATACATTGAGCTGGACCCCATATACAAACCACTTAGATACAGAACCAGAAGTACCAACAGAGAGGTATAAATACAAGGCAGGACAGAGCACCAACACCTTATCAAAGGTGCACTGATGATGCCACCTATGGGGCAATGAAACGTTTGCATAAAAACACACCGCTTCGTGAACGGATCCATGACTTCATAATGAATTTTCCCATTATACTGACAATGAACAATGTATGGAAACATTAAATAGATGACCAAAGCTTTGGTCAAGAGAAGTTTTACGAAGTGCCCTAGTAGAGGTAGCGAGGCTGAGACATGTACAGGGGGACTTCCAAAACTTGAGACTTATACAGTGAAGGGCTGATCACCAATGATAAATAAATTATAACCGGGAATGCACTAAAGGCCAGAATTAGAAGAGTAAGTGCAATGGGAACAAAGTGTTATTGTCAATTGTACTAGGAATCCAGAGAACCAGTCTAATGTTTTGGGGTCATGAGGGTAAATCTTACCATGGTAACTGGTGGAATTTAAACTCTAAGAACAGAATCATATGTTGAAAGCTAACCTCGGTAATGCTAACCATGACAATTATCATCAACTAGCATGAAAATCCATCTGGTTCACCAAAGTCATTGAGGGAATAAAGTCTGCCACCCTCACCCAGTCTGGCCTAATGTGACTCCAGACTCACAGTGATGTGGTAGGCTCTTAAACACATTCGGAAAAGGCCCACAGAGGCACTCAGTTCAAGAAGCAATTCAGGATGGGAAACCAAGTATGGCCCTGCCAGTAGCACCCGAATCCCATGGAAGAATTAAATATTTTTTGCAGTTTGTGGGGTTGGTGGAGATGACGAAGATAGGGAGGGGCGAGGCCAACGAGGGATTTGAAAACAAGGATAAGAAATTTAAAATCAAGACTTGCTTCACTAAAATGCTGTATTCTTAGGAATTCCCTGTCCCAACACTAACTCCTTTCCACCTGGTCCCCCTACCCACCCTCCACCTCTTCATTCCCCTCCCTTCGTCAATCCCAACCCACAACGTCGTCTCATTGAAGACACTGCTTCCCTTCGATTGAACTTCCTGTGGGCGGGAGTTCTTGACACAAATGCCTGATTCAGATTACAGCAGCCTACCCTATTTTGAGCACTGAGGACAAATTCACTTGTTCAGACTTTTAAGTGTTAGTGATTCCTTTCTGTTTTATTATAGTTATTTCCACTGTAATAACATGACATGAACAGGCTGCCTCCTACACATTCTGGCGCCTGCCTTTACTGAGAGACAAGCCTGACACTAATTCCAACACTTAGCAACCAGTTGAGAGAAGGAATGTAAACTTCTTTAGTCGCTGCTGTCTTCGGGGTCAGGAACTCTCAGTGACTCGGATCCATTATCAACTCACTTTTCTTCAGATTACAGGGGCAGAGGAGGGCGAGTGCAGCAGGAATGCCAAAGTATTCACACCGAGAGGCACAGCAATGTAACATCTTTTAAATGAGAGGGGTAAAGAAAGAGTGTTCAAAGTAGCTTTTGTGGTTTTATTGAATTCAGTCACTGCCCTCTTTTTCTGAATGAGCTACAAGCAAAAAGGGGGAAGGGGGAATAAAGAAACGTCAGTGAAAGGAGGCAAGGGACGAAGAACAGAACAGAGCACAAACACAGACAAAAAGATAAAACACTAGACATTTTTAGCACAGTGGTACTCAGACACCATAGAAAATGGCACCCTTAAGCCAGTGCACTTTAACACTTGGACTTACACTTCATTGCCGTGAATTTGTATCCAGCACCAGTGATAGACTTGTAGCCAGTCACCAGTTATTCATTCAGTGAAATGTAGGTCAAATGCTCATCCCAGACACAATCCAAGTTTGACAGATCGAAGAGGTTCATTCTATCTTTTTCACCAATATTAAAGACATGCTTCTGTAAGGGCCAGACCATCACCAGTACACTGACTGATGCTGCTGAATGCAGTTAGAGAGAGTTAGCTTAAAAGGCTCCCTTTGGAGACCCTACGTTCGGAGTGTAGGTTGGTGAATGGGTGCTATAGGTCCATACCTGATCCATGATCCTTTTCATGCATGACTCCATGTCGGTAGCATGGGTGCAGAGAATTCATCAAAGTAAGATACGTTGACAATGCACATGTCAGTGGAGAGAGTAAAGAAAAGAGTGTGAGGAGATTGACCCAAAAAATAAGCTTCAGCAAGTGAATCCCTTCTCACCCGAGAAATGATCGAATCCAAATGTGCACCAAGTCTTTAATTAAATGAATAAAGGATAAACCAGTGAAGTAGGCCCCCTGTTTAACATGGACAGCAATGCACAAGCGAAAATGTCACAATCTTTGATCAAGATTCAAGATCAGGTAAACCTTCCTCCGCCAAGAATATTTGGAAGAGACTTCCAAACAAGATTCGGAGGTAATGTGGCTATCCAATAGAACAGCCGGGGGAGTTTTCTTTCGAACAGGAAGGTTGCAGACTGTGGAGGCTCCCTACAGGAAAAGGCTGAAGTATTCTTTAAAACAAATCCCCAGCATGGTGATGAGAAACCAGGCTTGGGATCTGCCTTGGAGCTCGTTGTATTGGTCACGTGGCAAGAGTAGGGGGTACCACCCGGTGAAGTGCCAATAGCACAGGTAGAGCCACACAGAGGAATTTCTTTGCACCTAGTAAAGGACTCATCCATCAACTGGGCAGGGTTGATGGGCAGAATGGCTGTGGCATTTCCTGCCATGGATGCCATTATTTTGACATTTGCTTTCTGCTCAAACTGATTTATTTTCACTTGCTAGCGCCAGCGGACAAAGAAGAATACACTGCTAAATCTGTTAATTACAGCAGTGGGTAATTTTTCACAGTTCACACAAACCCTGGTATTAAAAACGTCAGCCACCTACCTCAGCAACTTATTGAAATCTGGGGGAGTGAGGGGGGGGGAGGGTTTGAAATTCACAGGCCTCTCCTGAAGTGACTGTGGGTGTGAGAACCACCTTGTTACCCATCTCATCCTCACTGCTAGACTGGCTCCATCAGTGAACTGAATGCTCAGTGACAACATGTCCAATTTCACCTTGAAGGTACCTCAGCTTTGGAATTTACAGAATACTCTTTTTTTGACATGGGAATTTAAGATTCACAAGAGATATGATGCAAGTGACATAATTCTTTTGTCAAAATACAGCATTAAGTCATTGTATTGAATATCTTGAACCAAAAATAGCTTTGCTGCGAAATTAACTTCATCTATTATATCATGACTACTGCAAGACATAAAAGATTCAATCAGTAGAATTGCATCAGGGATAGTTCGGTCTCTTACACAGCAGTGTTGAACCATTCCCACTCATGCGTACAGATCCCGATCAAACTTTACTAACCCCTGTCCCATCATCAAGGAGCCAGGTTGGAGTTCAGCACTTACAATTGAAAAGAAAGCGATGACAGTGACAGCATCGAATTATATATGCACAATGTCAGGCAGGATGATTGTGCAGACATAATCACTTTAATTGCAAACCATCACAAACAATGGACATTGAAATTTTACCCTCGTAATTTTATTAATATCCAATTATTCCAAGTTGCCAATGGTCATTTTTCCACAAGCTTGCTATTTATTTCAACAGCTGCTGGGACAATAAAAGATCCCACTTGCTGAAAGGTTTTCATTAAACGGGGCTGATTTCATTCCCCTACCCCCAATAAAAGGCTGCCTAATGAGGGCTGATTTAAACTGGGAGCTATGTGTCTTCCTTGAACATAAGCCTGTCATTAGCGACACACCAAACCCAAAGTGGCTGTTCCTAAACTGCAATTCAATAAAAGTGCTATTTGCCTATTTATCATCTTCAAGCCTTTTTATCACTGTGCAGATGGTGTCAACCTTTGGAAGGCTCAGCATTGCATCTGCACAGGAGCCCAGCAAAGCTTGGTTCCACTGGATCAGTGAGTGTGTTAAGTACATTCGGCACAACTGTGTATGTACGTGTGTGTGGACACACACACACACACAATCACTCACACCACACGCACACACATACTCTCTCTCACACACACACTCACACTCTCTCACCACCGGCACACACGAACTCACTCTCACACACACACACACACACACACACATGCACACACTCTCTCTCACGCACATACACACGCACATCCACACTCTCTCTCATGCGCACACTCTCTCACACATGCACATACACATTCTCTCTCACGCACACACACACTCTCTCTCACGCACACACAGTCTCTCGAACACACACATACACTCTCTCACACGTGCACACGTACACTCTCTCACACACACACATACACTCACTCGCGCACACTTCCTCTCTCTCTCACAGGCACACAATCATATCAATCTGTCCACTTGGCTACCCCGATCCTAAGTGTATTAATCAATTGATTTTCCCACCTTTGATGCGATTCTTCTGCTGCTCACCTCAGCCAGTTTCGAACCGAGGAACTGTTTTTATCTTGGAATTACAAAGCATCATATCAACGTTCCTGCACACAGGGAGGAACACAGCACCTTCTCACACTTGCCTCCACCAGCTGCCTTGCTTGCTGGTCAAAGGAAACCCAGAACGGAGAGATGCCACATTTTTTTTGTCTGAAGTGTGAGATTTGGCAGACCCGAGTCAGCCCCATTCAGGAGGTGCTGTGCTTAGTGCTGGTCCAGATGGTCGAAAAGTGCACAGCCCCTGATCTTGCGGCGGACAATAAACGGGGTCAGGCAGGGTCCATTTCTTCTGACCTTCATTCAGCCTGGCATATTAATTATCTTCCATGTGAACAAACAAGCTTTTCTTGATAATTACACAGGACACCAACAAAGCGGGGCTGACTTTTGAACTTCACTGACCCCTTGTCACTCCCTAACCTCTGGCACTGTCCTGCATGAACCTGCTTGGCAACCACCCAAAAATTAGTCATTAATCAAGTGCTGCTGACAGGACAAGACCAGAGGCTATGGCCTGAGACAGAGAGCGAGGAAGACCCTTACCCTCATTAGTCTGTAGACTCCACCCCCATTCCAGGCCATTTCTAAAGAAAATAACACTTTGCTTCAAGATGTTCTTTCCACACAGTTGTCGCCTGGAGAAATAAATTGTCCGAATTTAGCCGCTCACACTAAGGGGAGTGAGCTGCTACAGTTAAAAGGTAGGAACGCAAGACTTGGGAGAAGGAGTTGATCAATTTTCACCTCCCATAGCCTGTGACTGGGAACAGAGTTTAAAACAAATCAGCCTGTCCATTTGCCATCAACTTGCTGCTGCTTCCCAGAAGGTGCACTGCAATTCCTCACACAGTCCAAAAACTCTCTTACACTTCCTTGGTGACATTGGTGATCCTTTGAAAATAAGCAAAGCTGACTGCTGGGACTAAAACAACTCGATCAATAAACCGAGGCATCCGTTCCATCCTTCATCCAGGTTTTCACTGGAAAAGTGAGAAAGATGGCTACAGCTCGGAAAACTGTGACTCCACTGTCACTATTAAGAGGAGATCAGAGAAAATGGAAACAAACGATTTCAAATCAGTACTCTGAGCAGGCCCTGAATTCCTAAAAGGAGAAATTGAGGTCTGCAGATGCTGGAGATCAGAGCTGAAAATGTGTTGCTGGAAAAGCGCAGGAGGTCAGGCAGCATCCAAGCTTCCTGAAGAAGGGCTCATGCCCAAAACGTCGACTCTCCTGCTCCTTGGATGCTGCCTGACCTGCTACACTTTTCCAGCAACATATTTTCAGCTCTGAATTCCTAAAAATAAAAGACAAAAACCTCTCTGTGTGGTCGGGACAGCACGAGGAGATTCGACTGTACAAACATACAGAGGGTAGGCCATTCATCCCCTCAAGCCACATCTACTATTCAATAGCATCATGGCCTGTTGGATGCATGTTATCAGAGGTCATTGTAAGAAGGATGGCTGATGGGGCTGCATCCATGAAAAGAGAGTAAGTATGTTTGGCCAATTGGGTCATAAATACAGGAACTTAGAAAATAAGAATGGGGCAGGCCATTTGGCCCTTTGAACCTGTTCTGCCACTCAACATGATCACTGCTCAACTCAATATTCCATCCTTGCTGTCTCCACAGAGCATTAGATGCCTTTAGCCCCAATAGCTATATCTATCGCCTTGAAATCATTCAATGTTTTGGCCTATTCAACTTTCGCTGGCAGAGAATTGCTCAGACTCACCACTATCTAGGTGAAGAAATTTCGTGACATCTCAGTCCTAAATGGCCTGCCCCCTATCTTTAGACTGTGACTCCCTGGTCCTGGACTGTGTGGTCATAGAGAACATCCTCTTGCATTGACCCTGTCTAGTTTACAGGTTAAAATTTTACAGGTTTCTATGAGACCCCTAACTCCACTTCATTCTTCTAAACTCCAGTGAATATAATTCGCACCGATCTAGTCTCTCTTCAGATCAGGCCTGCCATCCAAAGAAGAAAGGCAATGATAAGCGCACTCACTGGCCTGCAAGAGTTTACCTTGACCCACAGGTTCTATGTAGATAAGATGAGACATATAATGTAAATGAGTAGCTCTGGGCATGTCGTTGGTGACTTCATGTTGGTTGACATCATGCTCAGCTGGCCCTTTTTCAAACCAGGAACGTGCTTTGACGCTCCACTGTCAGAGGTGGTTCACTAGCCACAAGGCAACACCTGTCACAATAGGTCACTGGTGTCTCACAGCCACCTGCCATTACCAAAGCACCTTTGACCCCCTCGCTGACACTCCCTCAGTGTCAGGAAATTAATGCAGTTTGAATTCAGTGCTAACTGTCAACAGCCATATGTCAGCTGGCCACTCGTCAGAAACCCTCTGTGTGTGTGAGTGTCAAATAAAGGAGAGCGAGACAAAATGTAGCTTTCTGTTCACCGGAACAGAGGCAAATAAGAATCTTTTTAAAGAAGCTGAGGGAATTGTACTGCACAGATCAGAAAATGCCCCAGGAGGAATGGGGAGAACGGGCATGGCCAGAGATGGTAAAGTCACGTTTTAAAACAGACAGGACTCAATTAAGTTGGCAAATAACTGTATCACGACCCAGAGCCCAAACAACAAAACCAGGAGACGTACTGTTGTGACAACTCGCTCACTGCCCAACATCACAGATATCTGGCACGAAGTTGAATTGCTATGGCTAAGGGAAGAGTTGGAGCACATTCACTTTGAACTTGTCAACACTGCGGCTGTGTTTGCATTCAGGTCGGCACATCAACTGGATTACTATTTCAACAGCATTCAGCCACTGTATTACACAGTCACTGAGTAAGTGCAAGCCAGTGATCAATAAATTTCCAAATACAATGTCCTCATGGGATATGGACTAGTGCAGGAAAATGTTGGGAATTGATGGTCAGCCTTGAGCTAGAATGGCAGGCCAGGCTTGATGGGTTGAAGGGTCTTCCCCTGCTCCCAGGTTCCTATGAACAGTTCAGTAAAGAACATAAACTGAATAGGGTTATCACCCTCCCAGAATGCCTGGGCCTCGGCTGGAATCTCACTAATCTCCTGGTGCCCAGGTTCACAAAGAACACATGCCAGAAAACTGGAATACAACAGGTTCTCAGTTTGAAGCTATACAACCAATGGGTGAAGAGCTTTTGAGGAGCAGGGGGTTGACCTACAGCACATGGACTGCAATGGCTGAAGAGGCAGCTCACTGTCACCTTCTCGAGGGACGGGCAAAAAACACCGACCCAAGCAGTGGTGACCACGTCCCATGAGTGAATTTTAAAATAAGCTTATTGCTGGATTTTGCATTGGGCCAGTTCAGAATGAGTAAAGCTTTACCTCAGTGTAATTCTGTCTTGTTTCCCTCACCTGCTGTTTTGGAGCACAGGCTTAGCATGTCATCAGCTCGCCACTTCTGCTGACATCTCCCAAAAGTCCAGCCAAGGTTCGCAATCCCTAATCATGGCTGTGCCCTCATGTGACCAGGCTTCCAGCCACAGGAAAGAATTTCATAAAGGCACTGGCTTTCTTTTTTGAGCATTTATTGACTTAGTTGTGAATGCCATAGGTTGGAGGCAGAGATGCCACTTAGGATGACATTAAAAGTCATTAGCATGACTTCACATTCCCTCATTAGCTGGACTGTGTGTGTGTGTGTGTGTGTGTGTGTGTGTGTGTGTGTGTGTGTGTGCGCGCGCTTGTGTGTATGCGTGCGTGTCTGTCTTTTCAGACACAACATAGTCACATCCAGTTCCCTCATGATGGCATTAAAACCCATCACTGCAGATACCAGATGGATCACACGTAACTCCCTGTAGACATTCTCTCACAACTTACCAATAGCTATCTAACTTTCCATGAGCATTACTACAGCCCTGTGCTTTACACATTTGCTATCAATGTAAGATTCTGTTGAAGAGTTTACTCTTCTCAAATAAAATCCACTTATTCAAATCCATTTTTCTCACCGATTCTGATCTGATTGGTAAGCATGCTGGAACTGTAGTAAATCCAGTCAGCTAACAGAAATCAAAAATAACTGAATGACATCAAGCCTAATGCTTTATAGGAAATGTCTTAAAAAACAATTCCTAGAATTGGAATAGTTCATGCTTTTTACCCCTTTGCATTTGACGTTCTAAATTACAAATTCAAAAACAATCTTTAAATGGTGTGCGTTTCAGTTCCTTCTCTCCAGAGAGCATGAGATCTACTGTATCCAGTCTATTAATTTGTCAGTGAATCAAACACAGCAGGACCTTGACTTATAACCTTACCTATTACTGACCACAGTCATCAGCCCAAAAATGTAGACATTGAACAGGACACAAACTGTAAACGTCCTCTCACAAGATATAACGGACTGGAGTTTTGGGGGCATCGTGGTTAAAAAGCTGGAGGTGGTTGAGAAGGGGGGAGATACCCTCAATCCTCTCAGCTGCTGAGAAACTATTTAACACTGGGATTGGGATGGGGGTGGGTGTGAATGGTAGAAGATTGGAAGCTAGCCAGGGGAGTGCTAGAATCATTGAATCTAGAGATATCAAAGATTTGGATACAAAAAGAGGTCAGTCAATTCTGATGCTTTACTTTGGCATCGGTGAGAAGCAAAAGCAAGAGTCAGTCGATATGTTGGGGAAATCTTAGCTAGCTAGTAAAAAGTATTCTCAAAATCACTTCCAATCTACCCAAGAACAATCAGCCTTTAATTAGCCTTACTGTGTCTCTGAGTTATGGAATTAGACCTCAAATAGCTTCACTGTAATAACAGAATAGGATATTATTTGTTATACAGTCAAATGATTTTAGTTTTTATACGGTGAGCAACAATGTAAATAATCCAACTGTTTGAAGACCATAACAAAACGGAGAAGAATTAGGCCATTTGGCCCATTGAGTGCGCTCTGCCAAAACTGATACGTTTCTCACCCCCATTCTCCTGTCTTCTCCCTGTAATCTTTGATCCCCTAACTAATCTATTTCTGTCCAGTCAGTCACTGTTTCCTCTTACATGCATCTTCATTATTCACTTCATCCACTCCCTGTCCTGGCCCACACTCTCACTCGTTTCTGGGGAAAGAGGGTCCTTTGAATTCCTTATGGGATTTCTCTGTCTTACATGCTCTGGCCCACGAAATGGAAAAGAGTCGCTGTGTCCACTTCGGCAAATGCCTTCCTGGTTTTGAAGACACCTATTATGTTTTAGACAATATATCCAATATTGCATGGCTGTTCTGTTGCGACATAGGTTGGCTGCCACTTTTCCGACACTGTAGTCACATTTCCAGGCTCTGCAGATCACTTCAGGACACCTGGAAATGCAATCTCTGTGTCTTCCTGTTTCTTTTCCCCAGACTGGAGGGAGGGAGTAACTGAGTCTGTTTTGATTTTCATTTTAAAGCACAGCGAGACATCCTTTCTGAGCAGACACAATGGTATTGACACATTACAATATTGTGACATCTCTACTTAAAGACTTCCTGAACTCGTCTTTGCCATCATGGTATTGCTCAGCAGTTGTGTAACCATAGACAGTGTGTGTTGGTCAAAAAAATAAAATTGAGGATGAGAGAGAGAGAGGCACTGCATAAAACTGGAGAGGGGAAACGGTTTAATCCGAGGAAATAAATAAAACTACCAAAATCATGGTATTTACTTTATTTTGAAAAAATTATCTATGGGATCAATAGGAACTGGGCCATTTTCAAAAGCCCCCTTAAGCTATCTGCAAAGGGTAAGTTGCCTTCTTGTTGTAGCAGGCAGCACTTCCCAGTGACCTGACAATTTATGAAAGGAAAATGAATACCAGATGTCCCACACGAAAACCATATAGCACTGCTTATTTTCCCCACTTGCTCAAAAAGGATGGCGGCGGCTCTAATTTAACATGACCATTCTGCAGGCAGAGGAGAGTCCTCAATCGGAATGACTGCCAACACTCTACACTTACAGCATACCCCGGCTCACTAAAAAAAACTGCATGAGAGGTCCC
The DNA here is from genome assembly GCF_020745735.1 of Hemiscyllium ocellatum. Taxonomy (NCBI): domain Eukaryota; kingdom Metazoa; phylum Chordata; class Chondrichthyes; order Orectolobiformes; family Hemiscylliidae; genus Hemiscyllium; species Hemiscyllium ocellatum. Next base: position 16,680,914 of record NC_083417.1, on the reverse strand, counting down.
TCTGACAACTGCCTCATCTCATTAATCTTGATGAGTTTCTGCTGAAACGCTCTTCCACGGGCTTTCAAACTGTTCACTAATTGCAATTAATCACTTGCCGAAACAGATGTCAGGAACAATGGAATTTGGAAGACTGGAAGGGTTGATAAAGCTGTCAGTCCAGGGTTGGTGTGTGTGCATGTGGGTTGGCTCCTCCTGCCAACAGGGCAATGCAACACCTTCTTGATTCCATTTGTTCAGAGTACGAGTTTGACCCCCCCCTTTTCGACGAGTGATAGCAGCTGTCAGGTCACAACTCGTAAAAAGTGGATCAAATCAGAAAGAAATGCGCATCATCAAATATTTATGAACCCACTCGCTCCTAACCACTTCACCGCTTGGTCTCGCAGTTTACGAAAATGTTCTGTCCAGGCATAAGGAACACGACACAATATACAGGAGGAGCTGTCTGCTCCTCATTCCCCACCAAGCCCTGCCACGACCCCACTCCCCACCGAATCACACCAACCTTTAATACCATTAAAGTCTCTTGAATTTCCTGTACTGGGAGCTGAAATATTTATGGAGTATGGATAGTCAGTAACTGGGATATTGTATTTTTTTTATTTGCATGGCTGCATCTGGTGAGATTTACTGTTCATCACCTGTAGTGACAGCTGCTGGAGAGGAGCTTTAACAAAACCCATTAAAAAAATCAGCAAGGATTGGGAAGGCAAAGTGTTTATATACTTCCTATTTTGGTTGGAAAAGGGTCATCTACATTACAGGGCGTTATTGGGAAATAGAGAAGCAAATATGCATTTTAAGATTTTTGTTCTTTTTTTTGAAAACAAGCACTTTATGGTTAAATGAAGCAGGTGTTCATAAGCAGTTTGTTGGCAGTAATTACCTCTGGATTAGCTGGCGCTATCTCTTTAGAGACTACTGAGTACTATGCAATCTTGCACATTTCAATGATGTCATGTGAGTACTCGGACAGTGAACACTCTGGGGTAGGGGTTGGCTTTGTGGTGACAGTTGTTAGCAAATCTGCCCCCACTTTAAACCAACCCCCCGCCCCCCCCCCCACGACTTGCACCTTGACAGAAATGTGTAAAAACTGCCTACTTTAACGCTTCCATTTGTACTAAAAGGATGCATTCCCTGACCAATTGTCTATACAGTACTGTACTCGTGTAAAGGACATATTTTTGACATCAATGCTTTTTTGACTTTTTTAAGGTACAGGTCAAATGTTTCCTACAGGTTGATCCATGTGCTGCATTTTTGGACCCATGTGAAATCCAACAAAAACCATCACAACGGAGTAAAGTAAAAACTAATACCGTTGAAGAGTTAAAAGCCGAAAGAACTGCACATGCGGTAAACCAGAGACAAATACAGGAATTGTTGGAAAAGCTCAGCAGGTCTGGCAGCAACGGTGGAGAGAAATCAGAGTGAACATTTCGGGTCGAGTTACACTTCCTGTCAGTTCTGAAACGTTTTCTCTGATTTCTCTCCACAGATGCTGCCAGATCTGCTGAGCTTTTTCAGCAATTTCTGTTTTTGTTTCTCAATTGCAACATCCACAGTTCTTCTGGTACTTTTAAAAGAGTTTATACCTTATCTAGCAATTATTTTAAAACATTACAAATGATTTACATTTCATCCTTATTAATTATTTAACACTTACTTGATTGCTGGTAATTATTTTCAATTATACTGATCTTTTTTCAATGAGTCAAACCACTTATATCTCTCCAGGATTATACTTCCTTCCCTGAAAAACTAGGGTCAATTTTTACACAAAGTGTATGAAATATTATATTATCTTAGAGCACAAATCAAGGTTGCAACTTTCATGAGAGTGAATTTTATGTGAGGATATATGCGAAGTGAATAGTAAGATTCTTTCCCTCAGTTTGGAAATTCAAGCACATGTTCACGAACAATGGTTGGGGGGGCGGGGAACATCTTTCAGGTGGGGAGTTCAGGTTCACTCCTGGATCTGCGTATAGGGGGCAGCACTGAGCTTTGACTCCTGCTTCATGTTGAGGTAACTGTTCTCATGCAAGATGGCAGCAGAGGCGATGACCCTTGCTCCCAATCACCATCTCATGACCTACGTTGGAGATATTTGCATTTGAAGTCAAATCATGTCTGCAATTCAAATACATCTGCCAACACTCAAAGTCTAAGCTTGCAGGTGGCAATTCATTATTTGGGCAAGAAAAGTCACCAGCTTCAGAAGAGGGGGTAAGGAATTTCTGATCATGATACAAGGTTGATATATGTAGCAGGTCACAAGAGTGGTCTTTCTGAAGACATGTCACGTACTCTAATCTTTTCCTTAAATTAGGCATTTCATTTCAAAGTAGGGTTTGATTTTTGTTATTTGCAAGGCCATGTGAAGTTACAGATAATCATAATCGCCCACTCAGCTAGCTGTGTGAACATTTCTTAAAACTCTGCAGGGAATTTTACTAATTTTCAAACCTCATGCAACTAAATATTACAATTACCCACAGAAAGACACGACATTCTTCAATACCAACATATAAGGATTGCTGTAACACGCCTTACACTCCCAAGAACAATAATTAAACTGTTTGATAATGTGCTTTGGCACCAATTGTTTTTGTATGTTTATGAAATCCCCTGATCTATCTGCCTGTAAGGTTTCACTCAGCTCAGAGATTTCATTTGGGATTAAAGGGAATATGGGGTTATGTTCCTTCACAACCTTCTCCTGCACTGAACCCACAGGCTACTTTATGCACCAACTATTTGTGATCACAGCTCTCCTATACAGATGGCCTCTCCTGATCATCAGGGACATATTTTGAAGATCTGAAAAAGGGCAATTCCTTTTTATGAGGCTGAATATGTTTTTGTAACATTAACACAGACAGTTAAAAATTCCGCAAACTTACTTCCCACTACCATCTGCATATTTACTCTGCTCTTGGACTAAATATTAGTAGTCTCCATTAATGACTGGCAAGTAGTGGTTAACACAACTTGCATTTCAAGCTCATTCCTGAAGAATTAACCACTTTTGAAATGCAGTATTTACTTAATGACTCACACATACAAATTATTTTGCATCAAACTGAATAGCAGAGCGTACAGATGTTCCTGCCCATGTCCCTGCACCCATCTGTGAGAGAGAACCCTCACACGTTCTGTAAAATTTATGAGGTAAGGTTCGGCAAAATTTAAATAGAGAGATAGAGGTACGGTGTTTTAAAATTAAAAGTCAGGAAATAAATGCATAAAGGCAATCCTGTCGAACTAGCCAGGGTGACTGGATCCCACATACAAAGAGACTACCACTTTAACAACCAACATAGAGTCATAGAGATGTACAACATGAAAACAGACCCTTCGGTCCTTGGTTGCTGCCTGAACTGCTGTGTCTTCCAGCACCACTGATCCAGAATCCCTTCGGTCCAACTCGTCCATGTTGACCAGTTATCCCATATATCTGGTAGAAGAAACTTCATTGGGATTGCAATCTAATTGGCTTGCCTTTTATATTTATATAAAACAACTGCCTTCACCTTAAAAACACAGCAGGACTCGTAAGTTGTATCTACACCAAAGTGTGCATTTTCAATGCATGCTCCATTAGGAGTCATTTGCACAGGAGCAGGGTGGAGGGAACACAAGACATCAGTTACAATCAAGACTGGGAGTTAATGCTCACTGTCAAACAAGAAATCTGGGAGTTTTGAATGGCTTAACCCTAATTTAGTGATCACTATAAATAGGCACAGAGTCATTGCTGGCTGAGAAAAACCCAAGTTACATTTTGACATCCTTCGACTATCCTGGCAGTGGCAAACTGTGATAGCGGAGTTGTTAACATCCCAGCAATCAGCTTCCAAGGCAGCATTTCCTGAGACAATCACTTTCACTTTAAAAACCATGAGACAGGCTCTAATCTTGAGTTTCAGAGAATTAAAACCTTGATGATCAGATAATTTAACATTGCTGGGGACATACTGAAAATACACTCTTTGAAAATATGGGCAGCATCATCTTTATTACAGGCAGCTGCCCACTTTGCCACTGAGTTGTGACATAGCCCTACAACATTCTAATTCGGTGCGTGCATTCACCGAGAGGTGGCTTTAGCTTTAAATGCAGCGTATTTATATAAAAACTAAAAACAGAATGCTGCCCTTCACGGGACCATTATAAAACAGAATTATGGCATGGAGCCAATAAGGAAATAAAAGCTTGGTCAGAGGCAGGTTTTAAGGGGTGTCTCAAAAGAGGAAAACCAGGTGGAGATGTTCTGGGAGGCTATTGCAGAGCTTGGGGTTGGGTCAACTGTTAATAGTGGAGCAATTAACCTTGGAATGAGCAAGAGGCCAGAACTAGATGAGTGTAAATATCTTGGAAGATCATCAGGGTGAAGAAGATTGCAAGTGTGGGGAGTATGCATGGCCAATTTTGAAACAAGGAGGAGAATTTTAAAATCAGGAGCCATTGTCAGCGAGCACCAGGGAGATTGAGGAATAGGACTTGTTGCAAGTTAAGAGAGAGGTAACACTGTTTTGGATGACCCCCCCCCCCCCCCCCCCCCCCCCCCCCCACCGGGTTCACAGAGGAAGGAGAATGTGGGAAACCCTCGGAATAGCTGAGCTACAAGGTAACAAGAGTCTGAGTGATGGGGAAACAGGTTCATGTCAACGTCACAACTGGCTTGCTCCAGTCTTTGCCAGTTTAAAACAAGATTGTTAAGGCAATTCAGACTGAGTGGAAGGAAACGCCATTCTGACTGTACAGCCGAAGAGGTAGACTGTGCCTCCAATTATCCCTGACAGACAGCCATGAACACAGCTGAGGTAACTTGAATGTTAAAAGAAAGTTGACAGTTCGACCCACTTGATGCTGAAGTTAACAAACTCTCATAGGTAGAGCAAGCAACGCAAGATAATGACAGCTACTCCCACACTTACACACAGCAGACATTTCTTGTAAAGGGAAAACAAAATGAGTTAAAAAGGCCACATCGTAAAAAAAAAATCCATAATCTTGCAATGAGTTTCACTCAGAAGTGCCGAACTGTTTCCAATTCAATAACTGAAACTTTGAGTTCAGACAGAAAAACCACAATCATGCAAGGCCGAACTCTGAGGCACAAAACCAAGTAGGTCTTTCTTGTGTGAATTCACACACCTCAGTTTTTTTTAAACACTGTGGAACCTGGTTATGTTTCTGAATGATAACGAGGTCCACGTGTGCTAGTGCTGACTTATATTCAAGCCACAAAACAGAACCTCACGGGGCCTGTGAACTGGAAGCTTTGTGTTACTGACACAGCCTTGCAGAATTTATCTGGGGGACCCAAAGTCACAAATAACAAAAAAAAACCAAAGCCAAACCTCCTTTTCCAAACCCATGACCTGTACCATTTAGAATGTCAAGGGCAGTGGATGCATGGGAACACCAACATGTTCCCCAGCGAGCCACTCACCATCCTCACTTGGAAATATAATGCTGTTCCTCAGCGTCACTGGGTCAAAATCTTGGAACTCCCTCCCTTACAGTATTGCGGTGTACCACACATACACTGCTGTGGCTCACCACCACATTTTACAGGGCAATTAGGGATTGGCAATAGATGCTGGCCCCCAGCTAGCAATGTCTGCATCTCAAAAATGATCAAAACGTATCATCACAGTGCAATCCCTCAACCAACTCTCATCACTCAGGCAGGAAGTGCAAACACAAAATCCTCTCTTGCTTTTCTTTCCCACAAGCTATAAATTAAACGTACAAATGATTAAAGTTTTCAGGAAGGCTGCATCGCATCTGAAAAGCCTTAAATTATTTGTAGCTTGTCCATCTCAGGTGACTGAGGTTAAAGAGCTTTCCATCTCTGGTATTTAGTACTCATACCAGGGGCTGGTTGATCTTTGATGAGGTGTATAGCTGCTGTCAGGGAGATTGCTAATACTAGTGGGCTTGATCGGAATTCTGAAGGTGACTGTTTCAGATCTCCCACAAAGATAGTCTGGAGTCATCGTGAAGCAGTTGGCTTGAAGTTTTGCTGACATCCAAGATCTCCAGAGAACAAGCACAGAGCCACGATTTACTGAGTCAAAAACTCAGGAAATACTCAGGAAACTAGCATCCAACACTGCCTTGTGGTGATGTCATCCAATATTCCTAAAACCTTGGACATGTCACATGAAATGGGCAGTAAAAAGGCTTTCTTGTATAAGTCAAAAAGTGTGGCACTGGAAAAAGCACAGCAGGTCAGGCAGCATCCAAGGAGCAGGAGAATTGATGTTTCAGGCATAAGCCTTTCACCAAGATTTTTGAGGGCTTATGCCCGAAACTTCAACTCTCCTGCTCCTCGGATGTTACCTGACCTGCTGTGCTTTTCCAGCGCCGCTCTTTTCGACTCTGATCGCCAGCATCTGCAATCCTCACTTTCTCCTTTTGTTCTTGTCATGAACTACTACATCATAATCCACACTGAGGACTGGTGATATATTTCCAAGTAAGGATGGCGAGCAGCTTGGAGGGGAACTTGCTGATGTTCCCATGCCTCAACTGCCCTTGTCCTTCTAGACGGTACAGATGAAGGGTTTGGAAGATGCTGTCAAGGAAGATTGGCTCCTATTGGGTTTTTTCTTATTGTTATTTGTGATTTTGCATTCGCATTTTGCAAGGCTATGTCAGTACACAATACTTCCAGTTCACAGGGCCCTGTGAGACTTCATTGCACCCAGCTGGGCAGCTCCTACAGAAACCCAGTTTCTGTTTCAGACTGGAGGCTTACTCATTACACTCCCAGCAGGAAGTCTCCAGTATCTATACCTGGCAAATCCCAGCCCTGGCGAAAGACAGAGAGTCATCCAGTTGGCTTGGGTGCCATGTAGTCTGCACGATTCATTACAGATTTACATGTCCTGGGTCCAATGTGTTCAATTCCTTTCTAATCTGGCATGTAAGCCTTCAAGTGCAAATAAAACATTATGTGGCAGGACAAGGAACAACCCATGCTTTTATTTTCACTATCGCTCCATCTACAAAAGTCAGTCACCATTTAATACAAAGTGGAATGCAGAGGTACGTTAAAGGCAGGGTGCTTGTCGGCTAATCTAAAATACACCAAAACAATTTTCTGTTGTAGAAGTGCTACAGAGAGTGCGTTATCGGTGGGCCCTTACAGTGGAATCATCCTGAACGCAAATTAAGGCAGTATCAAGGTGAAAAAAAACAGAGGCAGCTTTCAACTCCAGTAAGAGCTCTCTGGTGTGCAGGGCTGGTCAGAGAAGGGACTAGTATCCTATTTCATTGCATTTTAAAAAGTCTCTTGTCACAGGTTCACTGAACTGATAACTGATCCTTCATGTGGATTTATGTCAACTGTATATCTTTTTTACAGAAAGTCACGGTCCTAGTTCAGTAAATAACAGGCAATCCTTCCAGCGTTGCCGGTTTGCCGATAAACCTGTCATTGTGAAGCTTGTAGCAAGCGCCTTAAGCACACTGATACAACCCATTAAACTATCGGCTTTCCGCCTGGATTTGTCTCCCTGTTTAGCTCGCTGGCATTTTTATTTGTGGTTAAGGAATGTACACTGAGACAGACAGACACACTCACACTCACACACATCTGGAAGTCAGAAGCATTATCCTGAGGTGTTATCGCAAATAATTGCATGACAGATGATGGCCGGGGCTGCAGTTTATAGAGGTAGGGGACAGGGCAAGGTCAGCTCCAAATCAGCCAAAGATAACCCGTCAAAGTCTCCTCCTGACACCCCCCCCACCCCAAACCCAGAACCCGCCCTCCCTCTCCCCCCCCCCCACACAAGTCATTAATCACCAGCAGCAGCAGCTTTGTGACAATAGATACAGCGCTTTAAATTTCTCTTCACAGGTGACCTCTGACCTCAGGGGTCACTTTGTAATATAATGGCACTGTCGGGAAAAAACACAGCCTTGCCTTTGAACTATTCAAGGTCGCCCAGGTCAGCACATTAGGGCTATAAAGACAGGAATTTATCACACAGACTGTCGAGGCAGCAGATTCCATGATCAATAGTGAAGGATGGGGCTGGCTGTCCCACTATAGGGCTGAATGTATTCTGAATGTCTCACACCAGAGGCATGCAAGTTACTGCATCTTTTCAAAGATTATATAAGTTGCCCATTTAAATTCCCGTATATCACTAGTTGGTACTCAACATCTGTACAACAAATGGGCGGCACGGTGGCTCAGTGGTTAGCACTGCTGCCTCACAGCACCAGAGCCCCAGGTTCAATTCCAGCCTCGGGCAACTGTCTGTGTGGAGTTTGCATGTTCTCCCCGTGTCTGCGTGGGTTTCCTCCAGGTGCTTCACTTTCCTCTCACAGTCCAAAGACGTGAGGGTTGGGTGAATTGACCATGCTAAATTGCCCATAGTGTTAGGTGCATCAGTCAGAGGGAAATGGGTCTGGGTGGGTTACTCTTTGGAGGGTTGGTGTGGACTGGCTGGGCCGAAGGGCCCGTTTCCACACTGTAGGGACTCTAATCTAATTCCACATGCTGTCCCGAGTATAATTGGATTGCATTGGTCCTCACAGTTTAGTTTCTGATTTCTGGAAATTCTGTTCCCAGATGCTCAAGTAGGTCCCACTCCCTGAACCAATGGAAGGTGAAATTGGGGAGAGGGGTTGGAGTGGTATATTCTGCCCACCAGGGTTAATGTGGGCCCCCGATCGGTTTAAGGAGAGGTGTTCCACTTAGGTGCTCACAGCTGAAAATGTGGTGCTGGAAAAGCGCAGCAGGTCAGGCAGCATCCAAGGAACAGGAGAATTGACGTTTCAGGCATTAGCCTTCTTAGGTGCTCACAGACCGTGTCGCAGCCAAGCATCCATGCGTAAGCCTTGATGGACTGGTAATTCGACATTGGGGGCATCACAGCTGATTTGATACATGTTGTAGAAGGTGTTAGGGCTATGAAAGAATTAATGCTGAGGTGTGCACTAAACACCACCCAGTATGATGATGTCGTACAGACTTGGGTGGGAGGGCTGCTCTGGATCTTGTGTAGATTGATCCACCACTGTGGATCTTCCCAACAGTCTCAGGAACAATGTCTGATCTATTTGTACCTGATCCCTATTATGCAATAAGCTATAAGGAAAGACTGTCTTATCCAACTATTGGTTTGCCTATTCCACACTAGACCACTCAGGCCCCTTGGATCCCATTGAGGAGTCCACTGGTGGCAGCAAATCTGCTGTATGTACCTTTGACCAGGTGACTGGGGTGGGAATTCCCTCACTGCAGTTCCTTGGCTACAATTCACACAGGAATTAATTTTCCCAAACCTTGGAGTTCGTAATGAGAATGCTGTCGGCTCAGGCACCAACTCCAGATACTCCCAAAGCCACACCTCCAACCCGACTCTGAGGACAGTGCTGCACTATCAGTGATACCGCCTTTCATTGGGAGACAGGTTAACCCAGGCCCCAGCTGCCCACTCGGATAATAGTGCAAGATTCCATGGGGACCATTCAGAGAGTTTGCCTGTGTCCTGTTCAGGCTTATCCGTCAATCAATATCCCACAATAATGTGGTCATCATCACATTGCTATGTGGGGAGCTTGCTGACAACAAGATAAGTCCCTCATTTTTGTACACGATAACAGTGACTTCACTTCTAACAAAAGCACTTTGGACATCCCAAGGATGTGGAAGGGCCTATTCCATCCAATAATCTTCTTTCCTTCTGAGATTGACTACCTTGTAATTCCAACAAGTAGTTGGAACGTCTCCAGACAGGGCAGTGAGTGCAGCAGCTAAACCCAGTAGGGGAGCCTGAGGAAAAACATTGAAACAGTATGAAAAATAACCTCAAGTGTGAATTAATGCACAATTGAACACGGGTAACCAGTTTGATAATGCAGTGTTAGAGGTGTCACACCACTCACAGGGTGGATGAAGTTGATCAGATGCTTTGATTGGAGGTCACAGTGTATAAACCGATCTGCTTTCTCTCAGCTTCAAAAATCAATGTTTTGCAGATAATCAATGACCAGCCCTCACCCCCTTATCGAAAAAAATTATTATCCTCGCTCTAGTCATCATCCCAGAGTTAACCTTCCTTATTGGTTTCTGGAAACTGGGGAGAAAGGATTGAACAGGCGATGCAAAGTGGCATGCGATCTGAAGACACGCCCATACAGATGGGCCCCACATGGTGAATGACCAAGGTGGAGGTTATCCATATGCTGCCACTTCGTCCCAGTATTTAGACACTGAGCACCACATTGAAGACACGACATGGTGGCTCAGTGGTTAGCACTGCTACCTCACAGCACCAGGGACCCAGGTTCAATTTCAGCCTTAGGCGATTGTCTGCATAGGGTTTACATGTTCTCCCCGTGTCTGTGTGGGTTTCCTCCCACATTCCAAAGATGTGTACGTATTGGCGATGCTTAAATTGCCCCATAGTGTCCAGAAATGTGCAGGCTAGGTGGATTAGCCACAGGAAATGCAGAGTCCGGGTGGGAACCTCATCAGACAGTCATTGCAGACTCGATGGGCTGAGTGTCCTCTATATGCACTGTAGTGAGTTCACAATTCTATTCGAAGATGCAGTAGGACCTTACTGGATACAGAACTCTCTAGCTGAGATCCCTCATGCTGATATGGCTCAGAGCCTGGGCTGTACCTTGAAGGTGGAACGTTGCGATTCAGAGGTAAGGGTAATACCTGAACTATGCCTAACACACACAACCTGTTTAATCTCATAGCATCTTGCACCCAATCTCTCAGTACATACAACTTTGGTTTCTTGCTGTGATGCTTACTCAAGTGTTCGCTCAATCTCCTTCTCCCCCACCCCAACCTGATAAAGTACGGGTGGGATTCTTGTCACATTAAAGGCAGTCACCATTTGCAAATATGAGAAACAAATCAGTTTCCCTTTAATGTTTCTAAAGGCAGGAAAATTGATTTAACACAGGCATGTTTTATGTTCTTCATTACCACAGTGACTAAATTTCAAATGACTGTGAAACACTTTGAGGTGCTGGGAGGTCAGGCAAGCTGGAATTCAGAAAGCAACTAACCCATTAGTTTCAGGTTTAACCTGTTTTGTGTTTGAACATACCTGTTACGCTGTTCAAACATTTGCCTGTAAAATAACATCCTGTGAGTTCAGTGTTTATGGTAGATAGGAGGATTTCCATATCAGGTTTTTTGCATATCAGTTGGCATCAACCCAAATGGAGTGAGGAGATATCAGAAGCATATGAAAGAGTTTCAAATGTATTCCTCACAGGGCACTAGTTTAGGTACAAATGCGGCACTCGCAGAGGAGGCTGGTCAGAGATTCACAAGTTCTTCAACCTCACGTCCCTGTTTCTAAAAAAACTGCAAACCTAATGCGCACAGTATTGTCCTGAGCTGCTGTTTGGGTGGAGGGTTTGGCAAGTTTATTCAGGAATACAGATGCCATGGAAGAGCTATTCACTGTATTGGTTTTCTCAGTGCACTCAGCAAGAATTTTCATTTATAACTTGCACAGCCGCTTGATGTCCCAAAACTCTTCATTACTAATGGATTACTTGGGAAGCAAAGACTCTTGCCTCTAAATCCTAATTGGGTTCAAAGCCCACTACAAAGACTTGAACACCAAAGTCTGGGTTAATATCCCAGTGTAGCACTGAAGGAATCCTATACTCTAGGATTTCCATCTTCTGGGTGAATTGTTCAAGTTAATTATTCTTTGGTCTTCTCAGGTGGGGAGTCGAAGATCCCACGACACTGCTTCAGAGAGGAGAAGGAGTGTTGTCCCTGGTGCACTGCCTGACATTTCCCTTCAATCAATACTTATTGGCCATTTACAAGATTACTGCTTGTGGACATTTTGGGTGTGCTCTTTGGTTGCTGAGTTTTCTGCATCTCAACAGCGAGAAAACAGCACAGGAACTGCACTGACTGTAAAGAGGACATTGAAATATCGGGTGGCCGTGAAAGGTGCTATATAAACGCAGGCCACTTTTCAAACTGTTTTGGTTTGCTGACTGCTGGGAGATACAGATGTGGTCAATAGTTTTCGTTTTGGTATCTCACCACACCATTGCCAATCATACCAACCTATTTCATTTTAATTCAGCTCCCTCAGCCTGCAGGACATAAGAAAAGCCCAGTACTGAGCAAGGTGAGAACATAGAGGCTGCACAGACAAAGTCCTAATGACACCCCTCCCTCCCTCCCTCAAAAGGATACAGATGTATTGAGCAAATCACAGCATCACACATGTACATCTGTACCAACGTGACACTCATAGTTTAAAAGAAAATTGTGGTCTCCACAGCAGTGAAATTACGCTCAAATGGAGCCTGATTAATAAGGCGATCTCTGGCTCAGTTTTCACAGAATGATTTACAATCCAGAAATAGGTCATTGCCCTTACTGGCTGATGGTAGTTTTTAATGCTTCCAACAAACTCCTTCTACTGTACTTGAACCCACTCTGATTTCCTTTCTCCCCACACGCGCATATTCGGACTCCCCTTTAATCACCAATGCTATTCACCACGACAACTGTAAAGTTCAGAAGGTTTTGGTTTTACCAGCAACAGAACCAATTAGTAATCAATGAGATGGTACCGAAGTGGAAAATCCAGATGTTAATCTTAAATGAGCAGATGTTAGCACTCGGTGCTCTCAATGCACCAAAAATACAAAAAAACGATTTGTATCTATGTAACACCTTCTCACAATCCTCAGAACACCCCAAAGTGCGTTACAGCCAATTAAATACTTTTGTTGCAGCAGAGGAAAAATATGGTAGTGAATTGGGTCATAGCATGTTCCACAAAAAGCTGATAGATGAACATTAGTTGGAACATAAAGAACTACTCAGTTTGTCTACCTGAGAAGGTAACGGGGGTCTCTGTTTTTTTCCTTCCTTCCTCCTTAGAGCATACTGGATGTGGGCAGCTGGTCCAGAGTCAGTTCCCCCCCACCCCGACACAATCAAGAAGGAGGGTCCTTGCACACACACACTGATCCAGCTCCCTTAAGAGACAGCTCTCAGAGTGAACGGGATGTTTAGCACCCTTGTTTTATTTTTTTCTCTTTTTACTGGGGTCTTTGTTAATTGGGAGACAGTGAGGTCTGCAGATGCTGGAGTAAAATCAGAGTTGAGTGTGTGTTGCTGGAAAAGCACAGCAAGTCAGGCAGCATCCGAGGAGCAGGAAAATCGATGAAGCTCGAAACGTTGATTTTCCTGCTCCTCAGATGCTGCCTGACTTGCTGTGCTTTTCCAACAATACACTCTCAACTCTGTTAAGTTGCTCAACTGATAGAAACACTTCAGACAGTACAGTACTCACTCAGTACTGCACGAGTGGCTGAGATGATATGTTGAAGTCTCTGGCGTGTAAATTGAGTCCACCACCTCGTGACTAGGAAGACAAGCAGACTATGACTGAGCCACAGCTAATGCCAGGCACCACAGAATAGAGACAGGCAAGGGGAGAGAATGACTCAGTGCTAATGTCACTGGAAGTAGTCACTAGCGTCCCCTCAAGGTTGCACTGTGAAGCTCTCTACACATCAGTCGGTGCACTGATGAATGCTTTCTACCTTCAAGGTCGGTGCTGTGGCAAAAAAAATTACAGGGAAGGTTGCTAATAATATGGAGGCAAAGACTAATCATGCCGTGGGGACATGGGTTCAAATCCCACCAGGGAATAAATCTGGAATATGAACCTAGTCTCAATAACATTGACCTCACAGTTAGTATTAGATTACTTACAGTGTGGAAACAGGCCCTTCGGCCCAACAAGTCCACACCGACCCGCCGAAGCGACAACCCACCCATACCCCTACATATACCCCTTACCTAACACTACGGGCAATTTAGCATGGCCAATTCACCTGACCCGCACATCTTTGGACTGTGGGAGGAAACCGGAGCACCCGGAGGAAACCCACGCAGACACAGGGAGAACGTGCAAACTCCACACAGTCAGTCGCCTGAGGCGGGAATTGAACCCACGTCCCTGGCGCTGTGAGGCAGCAGTGCTAACCACTGTGCCACCGTGCCGCCCCTATTACTGCCTCACAGCACCAGCGACCCATGTTCGATTCCGCCCTCGGGTGACTGTCTGTGTGGAGTTTGTACATTCTCTCCTTGTCTGTGTGGGTTTCCGCTGGGTGCTCCAGTTTTCTGCCACACTCCAAAGATGTGCAGGTTAGGTGGATTAGCCAAGCTAAATTACCCAGAGTGACCAGCCATAGAAAATACACGGTTACAGGGATAAGGGGTGGGCTTGGGTAGGATGCTCTGGAGGGTCAATAGGTCGAATTTCCCGCTCCCACAATGTAGGGAATTGTGAAGAAGGCTTTTGTTATGCTTGCAAAAGGGCAAACCAAAAAGTGGTCAGAGTATTGAGTACAGGAGTTGGGAGGTCATGTTGGGGATGTACAGGACATTGGTTAGGCTACTATTGGAATACTGTGTTCAATTCTGGTCATCCTGCTTTAGGAAGGATGTTGTGAAACTTGAAAGGGTTCAGAAAAGATTTAAACGGATACTGCCAGGGTTGGTGGATTTCAGCAATAGAGAGAGGCTGAATAGCTATTTTTCCTGGAACGCTGGATGCTGAGGGGTGACCTTATAGAGATTTATAAAATCATCAGGGCACAGGGTTAAGTTGAGAGAGGGGAAAGCTTTAAAAGGGACCTACGGGGCAACATTTTCACGCAGAGGGTGTTGCGTGTGTGAAATGAACTGCCAGAGGAAGTGGTGGTGCTGGTACAATTACAGCATTTAAAAAGGCATCTGGATGGGTATATGAATCGAAAGGGTTCAGAGTGATATTGGCCAAGTGTTGGCAAAAGGGACTAAGTTTATTTAGGATATGTGGTCGGCACAGACATGTAAGACCGAAGGGGAGAAAGTGAGGACTGCAGATGCTAGAGATCAGAGTCGAGAATGTGGTGCTAGGAAAAGCACAGCAGGTCAGGCAGCATCTGAAGAGCAAGAGAATCGAATTTTCAGGCATAAGCCCTTCATCAGGAATCCCTGATGAAGGGCTTATGCCCGAAACATTGATTCTCCTGCTCCTCGGAAACGGTGTGACCTGCTGTGCTTTTCCAGCACCATACACTCAAAGTTGGACCGATGAATCTGTTTCCATGCTGTACATGTCTATGACGATAATTGTCATTAATTGTTATAAAGGCCTAATGGTCTTTAGGGGAAAGAAATCAATCATTGTTCCCCAGTCTGATCTATGTGTGACTCCAGACCCTCAGTAATTTGTTTGTGCTCTAAACAGGTCATAGCTGCCCTCTGAACGACCTGCGCAGTTATAGGACAATTTGGGATGGGCGGCCAATGCTGGACCTGTCAGTGATGCCCGTCCCCTAGAAAGGAATAAGAATGTGCCAAGGCCTGATCAAACATATGGACTAAGCTGCCTCAGCTCGCTCCTGAGGAGACTCTGCATGAGGGTGACACGCAGGAAGTTGGGATGGTGATTAAAAACCTGGAAGCAAAACATGCTTGGAAATATGAAACAACATAAAAACCCCTTTAAAAGATGCCCTTCATTCTTTCAACCTTGTTCATAATCAATGACCAAAACAAAGGGCAACTGTCAGCAATTACTTTGCATTTTCAAACTGGTGACCACTTTTCTCGGAGAGTAGCGAGTGTGGAAACTTCCATGGTATTCTTTCATGGGATGTAGCATCAACAGCTTAATCCCTACTATCAGCACTCCCTTAATCCTTAAACCCTACTGAATAAAGTACTCAGAGTCAACCACCCTGCTGTGGGTCTGCAGTCACATGCAGGCCACAGCGGGTCGAATTGCGAGCACAATTTCTCGCCTAAAGGATGCTCGGGGACCTGATGAGTTGTTAACGTCTGCATGGTCACCATCACAGAGGCGAGCTTCCAATTCAGGATTTGTTAATTAAATTCAAAGTCAGAGTGGTGCTGGAAAAGGGCTTTTGCCCAAATCGTCAATTTTCCTGCTCCTCGGATGCTGCCTGATCTGCTGTGCTTTTCCAGCATCACTCTCATCTTGACTCTAATCTCCAGCATCTGCAGCACCCACTTTCGCCTAATTAAATTCAAATTCCAGCCATGGCTGTGGTAGGATTTGAATCCCTGTTCCCAGACTGTTCGCCCAGGCCTCTGAATCACTCCTTGAGTGATGATGTCACTATTGCACTACTATCTGTCCCTAGTCTGCTACAAGCCGAGAGTGTAAAATATTTAATTGTTACAATGAAATGGCAGATATCTGGCGGTGTGAAAATCAAGTAGGTCAGAAATGCGCTTGGCATTCCGCAGCGTGGTTCCAAGGAAAGGTCGCTAAAGTCTGGTGAGGGCATCTCATTCCTGAAGAAGGGCTTATGCCCGAAACGTTGAATCTCCTGTTCCGTGGATGCTGCCCGACCTGCTGCGCTTTTCCAGCAACACATTTTCAGCTCTGATCTCCAGCATCTGCAGACCTCACTTTCTCCTTTTCAGCATCTCAGTCATTGTCATGTTTCCTGATGTAATTACTGCTGGCTGCTCAAGCAGCTTCTTTCTTCAGGTAACACGATCAAAGCATGTCCTCAGTTACACCAATTATTTAATCATTCTTCTCTAACACCCGTCAAATTAAGCAGTGGCCCAACCCTGCCGGGAGTGGCATTGATAGGTATTAAACGTTAATGAGATCAAATGGTCACGGCCTACTTTTTACAGTGTTCAGGGCCCCATTTATGAACATTTAATTTCCTAGGCCCTGACCTTATGCCTGTATGGCATGCCTATTCCTCTTGCACAGAGAGAGAGAGAGGGAGAGAGGCTTCTGTCTCTGCAGCTGGTTTATATTAGAATTCACGGAGCCAGAAAGGCTGAGAGGACTAAGTGGCAGCTTCAAATAATGTCAAAAGCAATCCAGAGTGATCCTCCGCAGGGTTTTTGTACATTAATCTATCTGGTACTCAGAGGCAGAAATGCTGATAGCATCAAACACATTGGAAACAATAAGGAAGGATCAGGCAGAATAAAATAAAATGAAATCTGGTCGCAGGCTACACGCCATATGCACAATGTTGATTTAAGTAATTTGCTTTAAATTTTGCATTAAACTGCAGGTCAGAGCTGCAGCCCACAGTGAAACAAAAGGGTAAGTGCACGGCTGGCTAACAATATTTGGCGATTAACTTCAGGGTGTTGCTGGAAGGGCTTGCACTGGGAAACAGAGCAAGGCACTGACCCAGGCTGCTGTACAAATCTGAACCTTCCTTCACTCTGCAGGGCCAGAACGCCAGGTGATCCTGTCGACTGTGCTCTGTTAGTTCAACTCAGTAAGAAGGTCGTTGTGATGGTGCCCAGGTAAAAGAGGGAATACAGTACAACCTCAATTATCCAAACATCAAATATCCGAATTTCGGATTCTCCAAACAAGATGTCAAGGTCTCGTAAAAATCTCATTAGACAACTCAGCATTCGGTTATCGGTTAAGCCGCATCATGGTGTGCATTCCCGGACGACTGAGAAATGTTCACTAACCGGCACTCAAATTACTGCCTGTTTGCGATATATCAGTTATTGGTTAAATGGTATAATGGCATGTATTGCCAGATAACCAAGAAATGTTTGATAACCAGCACTCAAATTGCCACTTGTTTATGATCAGATCGGTTATCTAAATGATCAATTATCCAAACAAAATACTCCCCGCTAGTCTCGTTCAGATAATTGAGATTGTACTGTAGACTATTCAGAGATCAGTATCTAATGGCTGACTCACGATTCCCAGATCAGCAATCCCACAAAGTGCGGGGGCGATTGCATGACTCTGCTCAGCTGTGATGCCTCCCACAGTGGAATGGCTTGCTGACACCACGTCTCAGCTCACGTGCACATCCAGAGAAGAACTAAATCAGTCGCTGCAATTAACCTTGTGCCCATTAAGTAACACGGGTGCCTGGGCCACCATACATCTTAGACTTTAAAATTCTTACCCTTGCTTTCAGATCTCTTCCTGGCCTCACCCTTTCCAGATCTCTGCACTCCTATAATCCTGCCTCTTGCACAGCTCCGGTGTTCAGTGGCCCTGCTCTCCGCAGCTTTGCCTAGGACCCAAACCTCTACGCCTCCCTCTTCCCCTGTACAGTACTGTTGAACCTGCCTCTTTGACAAAGAGTTGTAGACAATTGTGACAGCACCACCTGAGGCAGCTTCACATCAAACTATATGTGAGTGTGGGTCTGGAGAAATTCCTTGGAACATTTGTCCTGTATTGGAAGCGTTTTACAGTGCAAAGTCTGGAATCTGTTGAGGTCCCAGTAGGACTTAACGTTTAAAGAAGGATGGAAGCAGAAAACCAGGGAATTACAGGCCAACTAACCAAACATCTGTAGAGGGAAAATTGTTGGAGTCTACAATTAAGAATGGGGTGACTGAACTCTTTGAAATTAGGGACAGCCAGCATGGATTAATGACAGGTAAGTCTTGCATGACAAACCTTACTGAATTCTTTGAAGATTTGGCTAAGGTAGTGAACAGGGGATGTCCATGGGCATTGCTTATATGAACTTCAAGAAGGCATTTAATAAAGTCAAACAAAACAGGTTGTTCAGAAGCCAATGGAAGTAAGGGCAAATTACTGAGATGGAGGGAAATGAGTTGAGTGGCAGGTGACAGACAGTAAGGATAATTGATAGGCACTCAAATTGGGAGGATGTGACCAAAGGTGTCTCACAAGGTTCTGTGTTAGCGCCTCAATTAATCACATTATTTATTGACTTGGATAATGACATAGAAAGCCATACCTCCAAACTTGCTGATGACCGGTAGTTAAGTGGCATTGTAGACATTGTAGATGACAGCAGAATATTACAAAGTGATATTGGTAGACTAAGTGATATTGATAGACTAAGTGAATGGGCAAAACTGTGGCAGGTAGAGTTCAATGTAAGCAATTGTGAGGTTATTCATTTTGGAATAAGTTTAGATCAGAGTCCAAAGTCAAAGATGTCCAAAGAGACTTGGGGTTTGGTTGCTAATGGAATGCTTGTCTTTATCTTGAGAGGACTGGAGTGCAAGGATGCAGAGGTTATGCTGCAGTTATACAAAACTCTTGCTGGACCCCACTTGGAGTACAGTGAGATCTGGGCACCATACCTTAGGAAGGATCTACTGCCTTTGGAGGGGGTACAATGTAGATTTCCAAGAATGGCAGCTAGATTCCAGGGGTTACAGTGTATGAGGAGAGATTATACAAATTAAGCCTGTTTTCTCTCTAATTTAGAAGGTTAAGGAGTGATCTGATTCTTAAAATACTAACAGGAAGAGACAGGATAGATAAAGATAAACTACTTCCACTGGTTAGTGATTCTAGAACCAGGAGCATTGTCTCAAAATTAGGGCCAGGCTGTTCAGGAGTGATGTTAGGAAACACTTCTACACACAAAGGGGAACTCACTTCCACAAATGGCAGTGGATGCTGGATCTGACGTGAATTTTAAATTTCACAGAGATAAATGTTTATTAAGCAAAAAGTTATTAAGAGATAAGAGCCAAAGGAAGGTATATGGAGTTAGGGCACAGATCACTATGCTATCACTGAATGTGGAAAGGGCTCGATGGGCTGAATGGCCTACTCCTGTTCCTATGTTGACTCTTCCCATTGAAGAGAAGACAACTCTGCAAACGCCGAAAGACATTACCTCGGATGGCATTGGCACTGGTACAGGTCCCCTGCCTGCACTCTCCTCCCTATCACAAAGTGTTGCTCACAGAGGGGCAACTTGGCACTGGGAAGGGAAGTTCAAAAAGGCGCAAAAAATGATGATATGAACATTAAAAAGCAGATTAGCATAATGAGGCAATTGTTATTAGAAACCATATAAAGAATGATGAATACCCTGGAGTGATCGCGTGGCTTTAATCTATTTAGGGGGTTCAGATGCATTAAAGAAAGAATTATGGACACCCGGGAGTGATTGTGAGTCTGGGATCTAATTAGGGGGTTGAACTGAGCTGTGTTTTCCTCCTTTATCACATTACCTGAAGCACAAAATGAGGTTACATACTTGAAAGTCACTCCAGTGCATCTGTACATTTTATAGATTTCTCTTTCCAAACATTAGTTAGTGTAATCATTAGTTAGTGTTATCACTGCTTGTTAAGACATTCTGTATCTCGAATGTTATACAGCTGATCACTCACATTACATCAGCCCCTACCCAGGCAGTAATGTGAATAACAATCCAGTAATGTAAAGCTGAGTTTGAACAGTCAAATAAGCAGTGGTAGCACTAATTAATGCGTGGGAAGATACGTCTGTCTAGAAAATGACTAAAGTTTTTAAAGCATCGGTGTTTGCTGTTGTCACACTGTGTGACCATGACAAAGATTGAGACGAAAAAGGGTTGCTTTTTCTGAAGATGAAACTGACTGAGAAACTTACAAACGCAGGGTTCTTACAGCAGTCAGGGGTACGTGGCAAGAAGCAATGGTATAGAAAAGGTGATGCTGGGAGGAAAGGTAGACAGGAAGCACTGTGTAAGTGAGCAGAAGACCAGATGGAATGATAACAACATGAAACCAACAGGCTAGAGTTATGTTACTGGTGGGTAACATAAGATTGATGCAGCCGGAGCAGGAAGGTGCAGGCTACCTTGGAAACTTGGCCT
Organism: Hemiscyllium ocellatum; assembly: GCF_020745735.1. Lineage (NCBI taxonomy): Eukaryota > Metazoa > Chordata > Chondrichthyes > Orectolobiformes > Hemiscylliidae > Hemiscyllium > Hemiscyllium ocellatum. The sequence goes on along the minus strand of NC_083417.1, from coordinate 16,660,247 downwards.
CCTGAGTCATCTGTGCCACCACCATTTCATAGTACCATGTTCAGGCTTGATGGGCAAGGCAGGTTCGATCCCAAGTTTAGTTCTTGCTTTGAGCCACACTGTAGGACTGAACATATTGACTGTACTTGTACCTTTTCATTCTTGAATGGTAACCTCCAGTCCGTGCTCCACCACAACCCTCTTCCAGAACCAGTTTAAGGATACGGGGCAGGGAAGCCATTTGGGACTGAGATGAGGAGAGATGCCTTGACTCAGAGAATGGCAAGCTGGTGGAATTCTCTGCCAGGGAAAGTGATTGAAGCTAAAACGTTGAAAACTTCCAAGGAGGAGATGGACATAGCTTTTAGGGCTAATAGAGTCAAAGGGTGTGGTGTGAAAACAGGAACAGGGGGCTAGGTTGCATGATCAGCTACAATTGCCACTGAATGGCTTAAAGGGGCTACTCCTGCTCCTTTATTTTTTAGCTTTCTATAGTTCTAGGTGGGCTGTTTTACTCCCAAGAGCCTGAAGACTTGCCAGGTGAGAAGAAAATTCTGCTTTTGCCACAATTATGAATTCATTTGTCAAACTAATCTGCAGGGAAGATTAGGATTCTCATCTATGTATATGTGCATATCTGTGTGCATGAGTGATGTGTGAACACAAGAACTAGGAACTGGAGCTGGTCATTTGGCCTTTCTAGACATGTCCACCATTCAGCATGGGTGACTTTCTTCATCACTTGCTCCTTCCTACACTATCCCTCGAGATTGCAGGAGTAAAGTGAAAGTCCTGGAAGTGTACAGGTCAACTCCAAGGTCAAATGGAAAAGCACCAAGACCCTGGTTTCTCTTTGTATTGGAGATACCGAATAAAACTGGTTATTACATATGGGGAATGAGGTTGGATTGGCTTCCTTTCCCCAGGGCAACCCAAATCACTTAACATCCACCTGATCGAATCCCCCACCCCACCTCCTGCTGTTTTGGAAGGTGGCACGGTGACTCAGTGGTTAGCACTGCTGCCTCACAATGCCAGGGACCCGGATTTTATTTCAGCTTCAGGCAACTGTGTGTGTGGAGTTTGTACATTCTCCCTGTGATTATGTGGGTTTCCTCCGGGTTCTCCGGTTTCCTCCCACAGTCCAAAGATGTTCAGGTTAGGTGGATTAGCCATGGGAAATGCTGGGTTACAGAGATAGGATAGGTCTAGATGGGATGATCTTCCAGGGGTCAATGTGGACTCGATGGGCTGAATGGCCTGCTTCCACACCGTAGGGACTCGATGATTAATATGCCTCTCTTTCCAACAACTACCAAATATCCTTTTCGAAACATTTATGGAAGAGACTGCTTCAACAGTGGCTACTGAAGAGAAGTTCCACATTCTAACCAACTGCTGTGTGAGGAATTCTTTTGCTAACCTCCCTTTTAATTCTTCACGTGACGAGAACGCGCCTTTGCTATGGTTTTGCCAACTGCTGGAATTAAGTCAGCATCTGTCTCTGGTGTCAGTTAATGTAATTTCATGGTGGTTTACATGGCAAAACCCTCACTTGGCCCATTGCTGCACACACCCCATGACTGAGTGTGCTTTGAGCAAAATCGATTTGCCAATGTTCACTTGAAAATGGGCAAGGGGCTCAAGCTGTGAGCCTCACTGATCACAAGGCTGCGGTCCCTGCAGGAGGTTCAGGGAACTACATCGCTGCTACTTAACCAAGGACTACAATTACTAAATATTACAGTCATGATTTGGAGATGTTGGACTGGGGTGTACAAAGTTAAAAATCACACAACACCAGGTTATAGTCCAACAGGTTTAATTGGAAGCACACTAGCTTTCAGAGCGCCGCTCCTTCATCAGGTGGTTGTGTCCCTGAGAGGCGTTACTTCACCTGATGAAGGAGCGTTGCTGCGAAAGCTAGTGTGCTTCCAATTAAATCTGTTGGGCTATAACCTGGTGTTGTGTGATTTTTAACTAAATATTACAGAGCATACACTGCAAAACATTTGCAGTTGTTTGGTCGTAAGGAAATTGAAAATCGCTGAAAAGTAAAATATGTGAAATGGACGTTTCCTTTTAGAGAGATCATAGAACTGGAGTCACCATTTAAATTTAAAATGGTGTTATCCATTTGAAACACAGATAAGGCAGAAATATTTTTCTTCCCCTTCTAAAGGGTTTAGAGTCATCGGAACCATCTTTCTCAAAAGCAGAGTATTTAAATCTCTTTAAGGCAGAGGTAAGACAGATTCCTGATAAGAACAAGGGTCAAAGATCATTGGGGATAGATGAGAGTGTGGAGTGGAACACAACAGCCATGGCCTTATTGAATGGCACAGCAGGATTGAGGGGCCGAATGGCCTACTCCTAATGTGCAGGTCTGCAAGTTGCTGAAGCTTTTCATCTCGCACTCATTGCAACAAACACACATACACAAAAAAAAATTCAAACAATTAACTTATAGTACAAGAGAAAAAGGGGGTGGTGACATGGTGGTGAGCTGACTGATTGTGAAGTCAACTCTGATTGGCTGAGACATTGCCATGGTGAAATCAGTGGGAAACTATAGGCTCACCAAGCCTCCGGGTTGTTTAATAAAAGACACAATATTTGAATGTATTCCTTTCAAACGATAATGTAGATCGACAGGGAGTGGGCGGCATGGAGGCTCAATGGTTAGCACTGCTGCCTCACAGCACTGGGGACCCAGGTTCGATTCCAGTCTTGGTTGACTGTCAGTTTGGAGTTTGCACATTCTCCGTGTCTGTGTGGTTTTCCTCTGGGTGCTCCAGTTTCTTCCCACAATCCAAAGATGCGCAGGTTAGGTGAATTGGCCATGCTAAATTGCCCACTGTGTTCTGGGACGTGTAGGTTAGGTGAATTGGCCATGCTAAATTGCCCATAGTGCTCAGGGATGTGTAGGCTAGGTGAATTGGCCATGCTAAATTGCCCATATGGCTCAGGGATGTGTACGTTAGGTGAATTGGCCATGCTAAATTGCCTATAGTGTTCACAGATGTGTACGTTAGGTGAATTGGCCATGCTAAATTGCCCATAGTGCTCAGGGATGTGTAGGTTAGGGGAACTGGCCATGCTAAATTGCCCATAGTGCTCAGGGATTTGTAGGTTAGGTGAATTGGCCATGCTAAATTGCCCACAGTGCTCAGGGATGTGTCAGTTAGGTGAATTGGCCATGCTAAATTGCCCATAGTGCTCAGGGATGTGTACGTTGTGAATTGGCCATGCTAAATTGCCCATAGTGCTCAGGGATGTGTCGGTTATTAGTCGGGTAAATGTCAGGGAATGGGTCTGGGTGGGTTACTCTTTGGAGGGTCAGTGTAGACTTATTGAGCTAAATGGCCTGTTTCCACACTGTAGGGATTCCATGAATTCTTTATCTCAGAATGGTGTACAGAGAAGCAGCTTCAGCTTTCTCTGTGCAAATGTCTCCTTCATTTCCAAAAGCCTGTGTGCTTCTCGGAGCTGGATATTCTGGGCCATCCCTGCCCTCTGCTGTCTAAAAGCTGCTAGTAGTTCCCTTTTGGCACAGTTCAAGTATTCGGCTGGGACATGGCCACACACTCTCCAGGTTTGTGATCCTCCTCAGTGGACACCAGCTTTCTCTCAGTTCAGGATCTCAGACAGTCCAAAAGCACCAGCTCCTCCCTTGTGCTTCAGGTGTATGTCAATCTCAGTTCAGCTTGGGAAGTGCCTCTAGATGGGTACAAAAATCAGTACTGACCCTTATAGCCACTTCTGCTACAGCGTCTGTCATGGCTCAGTGATCTATGCTCTCTGCTAATATTCCAGTTTTGAACAGAGGGAGCATTACACTAATTGACTGAGACCCATCGGTCTCTCAAGAGAATGCTAAAGATCTCACATTACTATTCCAGTTATTTTACAGGCCAGTTAGTCTTACTTCGGTGGTAGGCAAAGTATTGGAAAGGGTACTGAGGGATAGGATTTATGAGTATCTGGAAAGACACTGCATGATTAGGGACAGCCAGCATGGATTTGTGGGGGGTAGATCTTGCCTTACAAGTCTTATTGAATTCTTTGAGGAGGTGACCAAGCATGTGGATGAGGGTAGAGCAGTAGATGTAGTGTACATGAATTTTAGTAAGGCATTTGATAAGGTTCCTCATGGTAGGCTTATGCGGAAAGTCAGGAGGCATGGGATAGTGGGAAATTTGGCCAGTTAGATAGAGAACTGGCTAACCGGTCGAAGTCAGAGAGTGGTGGTAGATGGTAAATATTCAGCCTGGAGCCCAGTTACAAGTGGAGTTCCACAGGGATCAGTTCTGGGTCCTCTGCTGTTTGTAATTTTTATTAATGACTTGCAAGAGGGAGTCGAAGGGTGGGTCAGTAAATTTGCAGGCGATACGAAGATTGGTGGAGTTGTGGATAGTGAGGAGGGCTGTTGTCGGCTGCAAAGGGACTTAGATATGATGCAGAGCTGGGTTGAGGAGTGGCAGATGGAGTTCAATCCTGTCAAGTGTGAGGTTGTCCATTTTGGAAGGACAAATAAGAATGTGGAATACAGGGTTAACAGTAGGATTCTTAGTAAGGTGGAGGAGCAGAGGGATCTTGGGCTCTATGCTCATAGCTCTTTGAAAGTTACCACTCAGGTGGATAGGGCTGGTAAGAAGGCCTATGGTGTATTAGTGTTCATTAGCAGAGGGATTGAATTCAAGAGTCGTGAGGTGATGTTGCAGCTGTACAGAACCTTGGAGTACATTTGGAGTACTGTGTACAATTCTGGTCGCCTCACTTTAGGAAAGATGTGGAAGCTTTGGAGAGGGTGCAGAGCAGATTTACCAGGATGTTGCCTGGAATGGAGAACAGGTCGTACAAGGATAGGTTGAGAGTGCTAGGCCTTTTCTCATTGGAACGGCGAAGAATGAGGAGTGACCTGATAGAGGTTTATAAGATGATCAGGGGAATAGATAGAGTAGACAGTCAGAGACTTTTTCCCCAGGTACAACAGAGTGTTACAAGGGGACACAAATTTAAGGTGAAGGGTGGAAGGTATGGGGGGGATGAGAGGGGTAGGTTCTTTACCCAGAGAGTGGTGGGGGCGTGGAATGCGCTGCCTGTGGGAGTGGCAGAGTCAGAATCATTGGTGACCTTTAAGCGGCAGTTGGATAGGTACATGGATAGGTGCTTAAGCTAGGACAAATGTTCGGCACAACATCATGGGCCGAAGGGCCTGTTCTGTGCTGTATTGTTCTATGTTCTATGTTTTATTCCAGAGCAGAGCAGAGCAAGCGAGCCCTCCCCAGGCCCTGGTCAACATTTATCCCCATCTCACAGAAATAGGTTTATCCTATCACGCACTTCATTGCTGTTTGAGAAAGCTTGCTGCTTGCAAGAGTCATAGAATTATGAACGCAGGCCATTTGGCCCATCAAATTCATACCAACCCTCCAAACAGCATCCCACCTAGATCCATCCACATTCCACCCCATCCTATTCCTGTAAACCTGCATTTCCCATGGTTAACCCACCTAGCCTGCACATCTCTGGACACTTTGGGCAATTTAGCATGGCCAATTCACCTAACCTGCACATCTTTAGACTGTGTGGGGAAACCACAGCACCCAGAGGAAACACAGGGAGAGTTTGCAGACTCCACATAGACAGTCGAATTGAACCCAGGTCCTTGGCATTGTGAGGCAGCAGCGCTAACCACGGAGCCACTGTGCTGCCCAGGTGCAAATGGGCCTATTTCCTCCAGTAAAAACTGCAAGTGCACTTCACTGGCTTCAAACCACAACAAGATGTCACAAACGCTGCCACAGAAACACAATACGTTCTTTTCCTTTCCCTGCTGCCTAAAAGCTTGGCCTCACATATGGGAATGCTTTACCTGCATTAACTTGCACTGGCTGTTTCATTCTGTAGGTTATGTTTACTTCTAAACCTCAGGTAAACAACTTCAAATGTATCAGCAAATTTAAAAACGCAAGATAAACATAGTTAATGTGGCACAGGACAGTGGAAGGAGAAATTAAAGGTCTACTCTACAAGTGCATGCTCAGAAGCAGTTGGCTGTTTTTGCACAGACTGGGAGGCAGAGACAATGGTGTGGTCAGGGATAAGAAAACCAACGTAGACAAAAACCGCCAAAACATACGGCCAAAATACTGCACACCAATGGGACCGCTCTTGAACTGAGTTATTATCTACTGAGCAGGAAAGTGTGGAGAAAGACAACTGAGCTCTTGCTGAACTCTGTACAGTTGCCGTCCAAATGTTAGACATGATGAAGAAGCCTGCCCTGGGTGAGTAGGGAAAGCAGTCTTCACTCCCCAAAGGATAAAGACCATGCAGTGCTTGTCAGAAACGCTGCAAAATGGGAAAAGCAGGAAGACAAAAACAAGCAAAATTAAAAGCACTGCTGGCCTTTCCAGACTCTCTGCTCTGTAACTCCACAGAAGATCATTTAAAGGAGAGAGAGGGAGTCAGTCTTGCTGAGTATTCAGGAAAGCAGGGGTCACCTGTGTAATTGAAGTCTGAGTAATCTGTACTTGGCGTACATGCAACAGTCCAGCAGGACTTGAGAGCTTTGGAAAAGTGTGCTCACAGGTGCTTATGGTTATTAGCTGTGGCGTGTGTACAGACCAATTCACACGGCTGCAGGATTTTAAAGCAAGGGATCTCTTGGCTCAAGTGGATTTTGAAGAAAAGGGTACACACCTGACCAATATTTACTTCAATCAACAACCCACAAAATCTGATCAAGCCACTCAATGCCATCCACTCTGCTCTCTATCACTGGTCTGGGTACTTCAGAGCCTGAGGAGGGTGAGCAGGAGAGGGGCAGGGTGAAAAGGAGAAAGGCCAGTGAAGAGGGCACAAGGGACTGAGGGAGAAGTGGGCAGAGGGGATGGGGAGCAGAACCAAGTGGTGAGGGGTCAGGGAGAGGCTTTGGGTGATGAGAGCTGAAGTAGGGAATCCTCCTAGTTGGTATGATTTCATGTTTATATGTGAATACAAAGGGCAGGTGGTAGGGGGACACTCTAGCAATGTAACTGAACGAGCAATGCAGAGGCCTAAATATACTGGAGAAGGGGTTCAAATCCTGCATTGTATTCAATTTATAAATGTGAAATACAAAGTTTGCCTCAATAAGTACTGACCATGACAGCAGCACAGATTGTTATAAAAACCTATCTGGTTCACTCGTGTCCTCTGGGGAGGGAAATCCTCCATCCTTACCTGGTCTGGCCTACAACGTGACTCCAGACCCAGAGCAATGCCACTGACGTGAAAGTGAAACAGCTCGGCAATTAGGAATGGGTGACAAACGCTGACCTGGCCAGCAATGCCAGAGAAAGGAAGTAATCGGAGGGGAGCGGGAGCGGGGACTGTGTACCTGTCCAACCTCCCTCAAGAATTGGCGGTGAATGGGTGAGGAGCTTGAAGCAGCAGCTTGGAGAACACCCTCCAGCCATGCACTCGGCTGTCATTTGCTGCACATTGTGCAATAACAAATGCTATTCTTCGAGGTATGTACGCCTGTCAACACACGGCACTGAGCCAGGGCACTACTGCAGCTGCTCACATTATAATGAGGGAGAGCAACCGTCTGCAAGTAACTCCCAGCCAACCTCAGCAGACTGGTAAACCCCAGCTGCAGGCAAGAGGAGGCTTCACATTAATTGAGACACACACACACACACATTATCTATTTTTTAAAAAAAAGGTTGCTTGTCAATGCAGGGAAGCAAGGTGAGGATAGTTCGCCAGCTCCTGCACTGGGTAGCCTTGTTTCCCCTTCACAACTCACCCCCCCCGCCTTATCCACCACCTTTCAGCTGCTCTCATTCGGTCTCTCCCCAGGTTATTACGGTCCTGTGCTCCTGGGTCATTCAGACTAGCACCCCACCTCAGGCAACTGCACAGAAAATCAAGTTTCAGATCGGAGCTGGTACAAGCCTCAGAAATCTCACCTCGTTGCTTCCAGGCCAGCCATCAGGACAGGCAGCGGGACCTGCGGGGAGCCCCTGGCCTTTGGCTAGTTTTCCTGGCACTGCCCAGGCTGGCACTGAAGTACAAGGCCCCTTGCCCTTCGGCTGAATTTCTGGTTAACCTCACCCCAAAGAGTTTCTCGTGGGACAGGAGTCAAAGTCGGCCTGATAATCACTCACATCAATCACCCCGAGGTGATGCACGGTGTTAAAATGGCCCAGTTCTAAAAGTGCAAGTGTTGTGTGAATCCCACAGAGAGTGAAGCTGCTGTCTGCAGGCTATAGCCTCTCCTCTGGCTTTCTCTGGCCACAGTCCAGCCCCGATTTCTGTTCTTTAGAATCAACACACTTTTCCCCCACCTTTGTCTCCACAAATACAAAGTGGCCTCTGGTGACACAGTCAATGACAATGCCCCTGCTGGGGGTGGGAGTGGATTGACTCTGATCTGGTACAGCCTGTACATACGTTCCAGAGAATGGTTGTTATAATGCTTCATAAACACAAGCTCTGGTTGTTATACCTCCCCTGATCACACGTCCAAAGATTTTCTCGATCCTCAATTTCAGGTGGAAACAGCCTGTGGGTTTTGCCGCTGTAAAGTGAGCAGCATCCTCACAGTTAAAACAAACCCTGTGTTGCAGCAGCTCCTGTAGACACAGGCATTGTTCCACCGTCGCCAAACACCTGCTGAGGTCGGCTCGATTGCTACAACGCAACTGTTGGAGTCACGTGTGCTGAGCACACAAAGAAAGGCCCCTCCAGTGAAAGATCATGGCAAATCTGCCTGACAGATGGCATAATGCACATAGGGAGAGAAAAAGGGACACACACACACAGAGTGACAGAGACACACAAACACACACAGTGACAGAGACACACACATACACAGTGACACAGAGAGAGACACACACACACACACAGACACACACAGACAGTGACACACATCCAGAAACAGTGACACACACAGACACAGAGACAGACACATAGTGACAGTGACACACATAGAGAGGCACACAGACAGTAATACATACAGACAGTGACACACAAGACACAGAAAGAGACACACAGAGACAGTGACACACAGATAGTGACACAGTCACAAACAGAGAGAGAAAAAAACCCACATACACAGATAGTGACACACACACACATACAGATACACATAGATAGTGGGACACACACACACACACAGAGACAATGACACAGAGACAGTGACACACAACTCCTTTGCAGTCCCACAAAGAATCTGGAGGGTTCTTTTATACCCAGAGAACGAAGATCAGAATTTATGTTGAATATTTCCTCTGAAAGGTGGCCCCTCTAACAGTACAGCATCAAGGAATGGGTCTATGTTGTGCGTGTCAGAGTCTCTGGAGTGGGACTTGATATACGACAGCTATAGCACAGCATTTGCAGCCTAGTAATCTGATAAAATTGACAGTGAGCCAAGAAAGATAATTTTAGCAGAAGTGAATAGTAGTGTGGTCAAATTGGTAAATAGTAAAAGGCAGAGTGTTCTGGAGGCTTAGGGAGGGAATGCTGGGCTACAGAAACATGACAGAACTTTTCTTGCCTTGGTAAATCTTTCTTTCCTCCAACATACTCCAAAACATCAAGGTAGGTGTCACCTCAACACTACCTCTCAATGTGCTCTCAACCTTCTCTCTGAATGGCCTGAAGAGCAGGCTGTGTCGAAGAATGTGGTGCTGGAAAAGCACAGCAGGCCAGGCAGCATCCAAGGAGTAGGAAGGTTGATGTTTCAAGCATAAGCCCTTCATCAGGAATTCCTCATTCCTGATGAAGAGCTTATGATCAAAATGTCATCTCCCTGCTCCTCGGACGCTGCCTGACCAGCTGCGCTTTTCCAGCACCACACGTTTCGACTCTGATCTCCAGCATCTGCAGTCCTCACTTTCTCCTGAAGAGCAGGCCTTCACCTTGGTTTCCCGAATATTGTAAAATTTCCAGAGGGAAGGGAGAAATGTGGCTTTGTTCCTGAGCTTCAGCCAACAGCTGCTAGGGACAGAGAGTGTGAGCTAGCAGCCTGTGTGGAGCCATGCTCTCTACCATCTCTTCCAGTATCCCAATTTCCTGTCTACAAATGGTAACTCACTGCGTTGGAAGAATGTTCTGCTCTGTAGTCAGAGACAGCTTCACAGCTTCATAGCAACACTAAAAGCACAATTAGTTCAAACTGTCACACAAAACCTCCAAGTCTGACTGGTCAGTGAAGTGTTTATTGGGGTTGGGTGGGGCGGGGCGGGTACTATAGTTTCCCACAATTGGGGCCTGGGTCCCTACACTGGGAAGGACAACTTCTGATCACTGTCTAGTGAACATCTATTGGGCAAGATCATTATCAGCTTTTACAGTGAGGTTTTCACCTGGGGAAAACCACTGCCCAGATTATTAGGTGAAGAAAAATTTCCATGTTACTGGACAGCTAGCAGCACCTGTGGAATGATCCTTCACAGTTAAATGCATTCAAAAGGGATTATCGGCCTAAAAATGAGAAAAGCAGATAGGTTTTCATAGCATCCCTACAGTATGGAAACAGGCCATTTGACCCAGCAAGTCTGACCCTCTGAAGAGTAATCCACCCAGACTCATTCCCCTACCCTAATACTCTTCATTTTACCTCTAACTAATGCACCTAACCTACACATCCCTGTGAACTATGGCAATTTAGCATGGCCAATCTACCTGACCTGCACATCTTTGGATTGTGGGAGGAAACCGGAGATCCCAGGGGAAACCCACGCAGACACAGGGAGAATGTGCAAACTCCACACAGACAGTCGCCCGAGGCTGGAATTGAACCTGTGAGGCAGCAGTGCTAACCACTAAGCCACCATGTCGCCCCTTTCCATCATATCTTTAAAAAAGATTAATTACAAATACTGTTCATCACAGTAAGTCCTAGATTCTCCCTCCCCATTTCCATCACAAAAGAAATTGCTGGAAAACCTCAGCAGTTTTGGCAGCATCTGGAGAGGGAAAGCATTTCATGTTTCGGTTCCTGTTCTTGAGACTCTGAGCAATGGTCACTGGACAGGAAATGCTTGCCTTTGTGCATTGTCTCCACAGATGCTATTAGACCTGTTGAATTTTTCCAAAAAATTCCGTTTTTGTTCCTGATTTCCAGCATCCACCGTTCTTTGGCTTTTTTAAAAATAAAGCTGGACCTCACAATCCTAACGTCTTATTGATTTTGCTCATGGTCTCTCGGTTAATTAACCCCTTGCTCATAGAACAAGAAATCCACACTCTTAACAAACGCAAAGAGTGGAATGTTCATCTCGACCCTGGTTACAAGGACACACACACACACACACACACACACACGCGCACGCACAGAGGTAGAGACAGACAGACACATTGACAGACTTACATGCGCGCAGCGCACACGTGCGCACACACACAAACAAAAGGCAGATAGATCAACAGGCACATGCACACACTCAGGCACACACAGACAGACACATAGACAGACATGCACACCCACATACACACAGGCAGACATATATACACACAGACATAGACATACAGGCAGAGAGATAGACAGGTATGTTTGCAAAACACAGAGAAAGAGACAGGCACAAAGTGACAGACACACAAATGCAAAGAGAGACAGACTAACACACACACACAAATTGAGATAGACAGCCACGCACATACACACACAGATTTTTGTCTGTTAGAATAATTCATTGCCTCACATGGTTACACAAATTAAGATCAAAGCAAGACAATCGTTAAGAATAACATCAGCGAATCTGCTTCCACCACAGAATAACTCTGGAAAGTTGTTGACATGCATTGACCAAATGGGATTCTGGATCCATGCAGCAACACTAAACTGCACTTATATAGCACCTTGTAAATTAAAATATCCCAAGGTACTTCAAAGGTTAAATTCAAAACAATCACAAAAATCGAATAGATTAGATTAGATTCCCTACAGAATGGAAACAGGCCCTTCGGTCCATTCTGACCCTCTGAAGAGTACCCAGCCTGACCCATTCCCCTACATTTACCCCTGATTAATGCACCTAACAGTATGGGCAATTTCGCAGTCAGTTCACCTGAGCTGCATATCTTTGGAGTGTGGGAAACTGGAAGTCCCAGAGGAAACCCACGCAGACACATGGAGAATGTGCAAACTCCACACAGACAGTTGCCTGTGTGGGAATCAAACCCACTGAGCCACGGAGGTTACAGCAGAGAAACCGGCCATTTGGCCCAAAAGGTTTGTGCTAGTGTTTACACACCACACAAGCCCAAGTCTCACTTCATCTCACCTTTTCTATTCCTTTCTCATTTCTGTGTTTATCTAGCATGATCAAAAGTGTATCCATCGTATTCACCTCCAGAACTCCGCAGGGAAGGAAGCACATTCCACAGGTTAAACACCCTCTAGAGTAAAGAAATTCCTTTGTTTGATTTACTGGAGAGAAGCTTATTCAAAGTTTGTGAGAAGATTTGTAGCTCGGGTGCTCGTTGTTGTGGTTCTGTTCGCCAAGCTGGGAGTTTTTCTTGCAAACGTTTCGTCCCCTTTCTAGGTGACATCTTCAGTGCTTGGGAGCCTCCTGTGAAGCTTCACAGGAGGCTCCCAAGCACTGAAGATGTCACCTGGAAAGGGGACGAAAAGTTTGCAAGAAAAACTCCCAGCTCGGCGAACAGAAGCTTATTGACATGCATTTTGGATGGTCCCACAACTGTAAACATGGAGTGAAGTTTTCACTGTTGTGGAACTTTAACCTATCGATCCGTGTTAAGGAAGTTCATGCCTGTGGAATAAGTGGGACTTGACCTCAGGACATCTGGTCTAGAGGTAGGGACATTACCACTACATCAGACCCCCCCCTGGAATTCCAACACATACGGGATGGATGGGAATAAGTTCCATAGGGCTTTCTTCATGGAATCAGAACTCAGACCTGGAGCTTCCCACCTTTCCCCACACCCCTCACTTCCCAATAAGCATTTGACATTTAAACTTCTGAATGATCACATCAGGAATAAATGTGAGAGATAACTTGAGGGGAGAGTTGAAGCTCCAACCTACACAATGTGCTCTCTACAAGCCTGGTGGAAGGTGCATTTGATGGAAATGATGTGTGTGAGCATTTTCAGGTGTACTTTGCATGGCTCTGGGGTAAGCGAGGGAGAATGAACATAGAACATAGAACAATACAGCACAGAATAGGCCCTTCGGCCCACGATGTTGTGCCGAACATTTGTCCTAGCTTAGCACCTATCCATGTACCTATCCAATTGCCACTTAAAGGTCACTAATGATTTTAACTCTGCCACTCCCACAGGCAGCACATTCCATGCCCCCACCACTCTCTGGGTAAAGAACCTACCCCTCTCATCCCCCCCATACCTTCCACCCTTCACCTTAGATTTATGTCCCCTTGTAACACTCTGTTGTGCCCGGGGCAAAAGTCTCTGACTGTCTACCCTATCTATTCCCCTGATCATCTTATAAACCTCTATCAGGTCACTCCTCATTCTTCACCGTTCCAATGAGAAAAGGCCTAGCACTCTCAACCTATCCTCATACGACCTATTCTCCATTCCAGGCAACATCCTGGTAAATCTCCTCTGCACCCTCTCCAAAGCTTCCACATCTTTCCTAAAGTGAGGCGATCAGAACTGCACACAGTACTCCAAATGTGGCCTTACCGAGGTCCTGTACAGCTGCAACATCACATCATGACTCTTGAATTCAATCCCTCTGCTAATGAACGCTAATACACCATAGGCCTTCTTAAAAGATCTATCCACCTTTCAAAGAGCTATGAACATAGAGCCCAAGATCCCTCTGTTCCTCCACCTGACTGAGAACCCTACTGTTAACCCTGTATTCCGCATTCTTATCTGTCCTCCCAAAATGGACAACCTCACACTTGACAGGGTTGAACTCCATCTGCCACTCCTCAGCCCAGCTCTGCATCATATCTAAGTCCCTTTGCAGCCGACAACAACCCTCCTTACTATCCACAACTCCACCAATCTTCGTATCGTCTGCAAATTTACTGACCCACCCTTCGACTCCCTCTTCCAACTCATTAATAAACATTACAAACAGCAGAGGACCCAGAACTGATCCCTGTGGAACTCCACTTGTAACTGGGCTCCAGGCTGAATATTTACCATCTACCACCACTCTCTGAACTTCGACCAGTTAGCCAGTTCTCTATCCAAATTTCCCACTATCCCATGCCTCCTGACTTTTTGCATAAGCCTACCATGGAGATCTTTATCAAATGCCTGACTAAAATCCATGTACACTACATCTACTGCTCTACCCTCATCCACATGCTTGGTCACCTCCTCAAAGAATTCAATAAGACTTGTTAGGCAAGACCTACCACTCACAAATCCGTGCTGCCTGTCCCTAATCAAGCAGTGTCTTTCCAGATACTCATAAATCCTATCCCTCAGTATCCTTTCCATTACTTTGCCTACCATCGAAGTAAGACTAACTGGCCTGTAATTCCCGGGGTTATCCCTATTCCCTTTTTTGAATGGGGCACAACATTCGCCACTCTCCTGTCCCCTGGTACCACCCCCGTTGACAGTGAAGACGAAAAGATCATTGCCAACGGCTCTTCAATGTCCTCTCTTGCTTCCCACATAATCCTAGGATATATCCCGTCAGGCCCCGGGGGACTTGTCTATCCTCAAGTTTTTCAAAATGCCCAACACATCTTCCTTCCTAACAAGTATCTCCTCTAGCTTACCAGTCTGTTTCATACTCTCCTCTTCAACAATACGGTCCCTCTCATTTGTAAATACTGAAGAAAAGTACTCATTTAAGACCTCTCCTATCTCTTCCGACTCAATTCACAGTCTCCCACTACTGTCCTTGATCGGACCTACCCTCATTCTTGTCATTCTCATGTTTCTCACATATGCATAAAAGACCTTGGGGTTATCCTTAATCCTCCCCGCCAAAGATTTTTCATGCCCTCTCTTAGCTCTCCTAATCCCTTTCTTCAGCTCCCTCCTGGCTATCCTGTATCCCTCCAACACTCTGTCTGAACCTTGTTTCCTCAACCTTATGTAAGCCTCCTTCTTCCTCTTTACTAGACATTCAACCTCCCTCGTCAACCAATGTTCCCTCACACGACCATCTCTTTCCTGCCTGACAGGTACATACATATCAAGGATATACTGTATCTGTTCCTTGAAAAAGTTCCACATTTCAATGACATCCTTCCCTGACAGCCTATGCTCCCAACTTATGCTCCTCAGATCCTGTCTTGCAGCATCGTATTTACCCTTCCCCCAATTGTAAAACCTACCCTGTTGCACGCACCTATCTCTCTCCATAACCAAGGTGAAAGTCACAGAATTGTGGTCACCATCACCAAAATGCTCACCCACTAACAAGCCCATCACTTGCCCCGGTTCATTACCAAATACCAAATCCAGTATGGCCTCCCCTCTGGTCAGACAATCTACATACTGAGTTAGAAAAGCTTCCTGGACACTGCACAAACACCGCCCCATCCAATCTACTTGATCTAAAGGGCTTCCAATCAATATTTGGGAAGTTGAAATCGCCCATGACTACTACCCTGTGGCTTCTGCACCTTTCCAAAATCTGTTTCCCAATTTGTTTCTCCACATCTCTGCTGCTATTGGGGGGCCGATAGTAAACACCCAACAAGGTGACTGCTCCTTTCCTATTTCTGACTTCATCCCATACTACCTCCAAAGGCAGATCCCCCTCGAACTGCCTTTCTGCAGCCATTATACCATTTCTAATTAGCAACGCCACCCCCCCTCCTTTTTTACCACCCTCCCTAATCTTACTGAAACATCTGTAACCAGGAACTTCCAACAACCATTCCTGTCCCTCTTCTATCCATGTTTCCGTGATGGCCACAACATCATTGTCCCAAGTACCGATCCACGCCTTAAGTTCACCCACCTTATTTCTGATACTCCTTGCATTGAAGTATACACACTTGAGCCCATCTCTGTGTCCGCAAGTATTCCCTGTCAGTGCTACCTTCTCCACAGCCTACATTCTTGGACATCCTGAAAAACGCTAACCTACTTGCTGGACTACAAGTCCAGATCCCAACCCCTGCCAAATTAGTTTAAACCCCCCCCCCCCGAAGAGTGCGAGCAAACCTACCTCACAGGATATTGGTGCCCTTCTGGTTCAGGTGCAACTCGTCCTGCTCGTACAGGCCCTACCTTCCCCAGAATGCAGTCCAATTGTCCAAATACCTGAAGCCCTCCCTCCTACACCATCCTTGCAGCCATGTGTTCAACTGCACTCTCTCCCTATTCCTTGCCTCACTGTCACGTGGCACCAGACCCAGAGATGACGACTCTGTCCATTCTAGCTTTTAGCTTCCCTGAGCTCCTGAATGACCTCCTGAATGGGAGGGCTCTATCACGTCTGACCTCACTCTCAAGAGCTCCAGGTCAAAAGGCCTCCTCTGCCCACAGTACAGTCTCCCCACTGTGACAGGGAGGCCCCTCCTGCCTCACTGCAGTGCAGTCTGGCTGCCCTACATCTCAAAATCAGCGACACACTCTTCCCACAGCTCACACAGCACAGGGCCCAGGTTCGAGTACTACCTACTCCAAGGCGGAGAAGCACATTGGAAATGGTGATGTAAAATATCTGCAGTCGACGGGGAAAGCTGGAGAGTTCAGTACTGGATATGTGTGACCACTTTGCTGCTTCAATCATAGCCTTGAGGTTTACAGCTGGACAGTGAAGACTGACTGAACAAGCTCCTGGTTTCCCCGACAGGACTACATTTCCTCAGCCACTCGCAAACGAGTTACTCCTCGAGAGCAGGCAAGTTCAAACCGCTCAGTGAAACCTGAGCCCTTGTCCCCTTTCCTTACTGCACACCCAAACAAACCAGCCCTTCCCCACCAGAACGGAACAGTCCAGAAGGCAGGCTCTCTTACCTTGGTAGGTGTTCATGTCAGGAGGAGGTTTCCCTGAGAGAAGTTACCCTGTTCCCAGGTCAACGCGAGAGGCCAGAAGTGGGGGGCGGGGTGTCCGAGAAGGGAAACCCACACAACTTTGCCACGGGCTCAAAAAGAGAAGGTGAGAGAGCCAGTCTCCTCCTAATGGATGTCGGCTGCTCACATGTATGGTGTTGTTCAAACTTGTCACTGAGAGCAGTATGACTCAAGTTTCTGACTCACTGCAGCCCTGTGACAGTAAGCCTGCTTTCACACTCAGTGCAGAAAGCACACTTGAGGTCAAGAACTGAAATCTCGAGTGATAAGGATCATCGAGACACGGTTCCACTTCTCGAGAGATTTTCAAAAAGTGAATATTTTGGTTTTGAGGTAGGTGCGAACACAATCGACACTGCCCTTATGCAAATCTCACAGAGCTGCCGGCAGAGTGTTGCCACTTCCTCATTGGAAGCATTCCTTTTCTCCTGCTGTTGTTGCACAGCCCCACTTCTGCTGCCAGCATGTTAGAAAAAAGATGCCCTGCTGCCTGACAAGGTGACAGGAGCTAACTGCCCACAATCATCACTGCTCACTAGATTCATCCCTGGAGTGACATGGTCGCCCTATGAGGAGAGACTGTGTAAACTTGACCAACACTCTCTGAAATTTTTAAGATTGTGAAAGTGTGGTACTTACTCAGGAACAAGCTTGTTCACTCCAAGAACCTCTATTCGGATACTTAAAAAAAACACAATTTCCTAATCAACCTGTTTAGGAATGTTATTACAATCCTCTGGAACAGGTGGGGCTTGAACCCAGGCCTCCTGGGTCAGAAGTAATAATCCTATCACCATAGTACAAGAGCCTTGGGAGTCTCTTAATGCTTAAAGGCAGTTGCTCTGCAGCTACCATACAGTCCTGGCTGGTAAAATTATTCACTCATCCTTATTGCACACCAGAAGCATATCCGCAGGATCTGCAGATCAATAACAGCCCATTTTGGGGGCACTATGACTTACCATCTGTGAAAATCAGGTCCTGAGATAGGGCTTGAACCAAGGGCTTGGGAGAATTCAGAGCCTGGGAAGAACCCAGAGACTGGGATGAACCTCAGAGATTGGGATGAATCCAGAGATCATGATGAATCTACAGATTGGGACAAACCCCCTGAGATTGGGAAGAACCCAGGGTTTGTGATGAATCCAGAGATTGGGATGAACCCAGAGACGATGCTAGCCACTGCACAAGGCCTCCTTTAGAAGAACGAGAGGTGATCTCATTGAAAACAAAGACAATTCTGAAGGGACTTGACAGGGTAGAGACTCAGAGAGTAAAATCAGGAACTGCGGATGCTGGAAATCTGAAATAAAACAGAAGTGTCTGGCGAAACTCTGCTGGGTTGGCATCACGCCTCGAGAGAAAGCAGAGTTAATGTTTCTGGCCCAGTGACCCCTAAGAAGTCATACTGGAGCCAAACCATGTACTCTGCTTTCTCTCCATGTATGCTGATAGAGTTTCTCCAGCACTTGCTCGTTTAGAGACTGGAGAGTCCCTGCTGGGGAGTCTAGCACCTATGCATTCAGTGATAGGACAAGAAGCCAATCAGTTGAGGTGGAGCTGAGGAGAAATCCCTTCACTCAAAAGGATTGCGAGTCTTCAGAATTCTCCACCTCAGAGGTTATGGATGTTCCATTGTGTTACATAATTAAGAATGCGACGGAATGATTTTTGGTGGCTCAATTAAATATGGGAAGCAGGTGCAAATGTGAACTTACAAGAAGAGACAAGTCATGTTCATGATGAAGGAAGAAGAGGTCTTAAGGGGTTAAATGATCCCTGCTCCTGTTTCTTATTCTTTGATGTTAAAGTTATACTTATAGCTAGGCTGAGAAAAATCAAAAATACTGGAGATCGAGATCAAAAATAAAGGACTCTGATATTTGGCTAGCAGTGTAGAACCTCCCCCCCTCCCTCCTCCTCACACTATATGGCCCGTTTTCAGGGAATGGCTCAGGGAGCCATCTCCTTAATGGATCTCAAGATTGAAAGTTCCTTTGTGTGAGCAACTTCCAGTGACTATCCCGATTCACCAACATTCTGTGGTGGAAAATGCTGGTTTCAGGTGTGCCCAAAGCTGATGCACATCGCAGATTTCCAGCCGGGATATTCTCAGCTGACCATTCTGAGCTACACTTAGTGAGGAGAGACACTGAGAGAGGAGCCAGCTCAGGGAGAACTGTGATCCTGAGGGAACCTCCACCTTTAAGCAGTGAGGGAAACAGAATGGGGAGGTGTGTTGTGGTAAGGCAGTATCCTCAACCCAGGCTGTCTGGAATAACTTGAGAATTCTTCATTTATAGGTAAACACTAACATTTATGAGGTGAGTGACAGATTGTTAAACCTTTCAACTGCTTGGTTCCCCAGCAAAGTCTTGACTTTAAACTAGATTCCCTACAGCATGGAAACAGGCCCTTCGGCCCAACCAGTCCACACCGTCCCTCTGAAGAGTAACCCACTCAGACCAATTTCCCTCTGACTAATACACCTAACACTATGGGCAATTTAGCATGGCCAATTTGGCTGACCTGCACATCTTTTGGACTGTGTGAGGAAACTGGAGCACCCAGAGGAAATCCATGCAGACCCAGGGAGAATGTCACCCGAGGCTGGAATCGAACCTGGGACCCTGGTGCTGTGAGGCAGCAGTGCTAACCACTGAGCCACCGTCCTCATTTCCAAATCCCTCCTTGTCTTTCACATCTCAGACTACGACACTCCCAGATTTGTGTGCTCTGCTAATTCTGGCCTCTCACACGTTCTCCATTTTCTTATTCTACCATTGGCACCTGAGTTGGCAAGCCTTTAGGGCAGAAATGTACCCTGGGCAGGGTGGGGGTGGGGCACTGAATTCGAGAAAAGATGCTGCTAAAGTACCTTGAAGTCAAGCTCATCAGTGTCCCTGTGACAAACACTATCGTAACAGAGAAAACGCTGGAAAAATTAACTGAGGGAACCAAGTTTATAAACGTTGACCTGGGGAGATGATGGAATCAACGAGATTGACATTCAGCTCAATCTAGTTAAATAGGACTTCAGGAGTCTATATTTGTGTTTTTACAAAGCAGTTTCTATAGACCAGCAATACAGCTATCAAACCAGGTTCACCTCTGCTGTTCATCCACAAAAACTGCATTTAACCCCCTGAAATGGCACAGTACTGAACAACGTGGATCTGACTTCAAGAAGGTCAACAATAAAAAAGTAGCATAGTCATTCTGCAATAGCTCTATCGTATATACACACTTAAATGTAGAAGAGCTTTATTAAATATCTTGGTTCAATTCAAAAATCTCATCCTCCAAATCAAATCACTTGATCCCTTCACTTCTTCCCATGTCTAACAGCTCTGTTTTCTTCAAACTGTGATCTCTTGATCAATGGTCCATTCCCTCGAGCCTGCAGTTATGAATCAATAAAAGCTAGCTATCCCCATGTTCTCCAAGTCCTTCCTCAAATCTCTCCAATATCTCTCTCACCTCCTTTAAATGATTGCTTGAAAAAGAATTGCCATCAGCCAGCAAGAATTTGGTAACTTGTCTCAATGTCCGTTACTTTGGCTGGGTGTCAACTTTTGTATGCTTACATTCTTGTAAAAGACTATGGAGAATATTTTGCGACGTTGAGGGGACTATATAAATGCGAGTTGTTATTGCGTTCAGTGAATTTATTGGGAACTTCAACAAAATAAATAAAAATGGCTTTAGTTTTGCTTTCAAATTTGTCATGAAGTTCTTGACAGGAAGGAGTTAATGAGAATTTATGACTGAATAGGTTACTATCAGTGCTGAAGCATTAGTGCGTATTGGTGTTCTTCAGTGCAATGTCAGTAGACAGCTGGAATCAGTTGTTCTCAGCTAACTAATGATCCATCTATTGGGTTTCGACCCACAAACTTATTCTGCCCAGAAGGAGCTTTCCTCAAACTACATACAATAGGCCCACTCTCTCCTGAGCTGTCTTGGTGAATGGTGTAAAGTGTTCCTTCACAAAGAACTACCAACGAGGAGGGGGATTTTCCGACCAGCCTTGGATATTTTCTAACTTTCTGTTCAGAAATGTTATTACACACTCGGGGGCAGGTGAAACTCAAACTCAAGCCTCCTGGCTCAGAAGCAGGGCAACTACCGCTGTGCGACAAAAGCCCCAAAATTAATCTGCTTCGAGCCAGACCCAAACCAGCGACTGAAGAGTGTCTTTATCAACTTTACAATCCTCTGCTCTACCAGATGAATGGTTGAAGGAGCACTTGAACAGCTTTAACTAATACAGGAAGACTAACATATGCAGTATATCAGAGATTAGGACATTCCAGCAACAGGCTGCCTGAACAGGCAGGTCAGATACAAAGGCAGAAGTGAGGACTGCAGATGCTGGACACTAGAGTTTAGACTAGAGTGATGCTGGAAAAGCACTGCAGGCCAGGCAGCATCCGAGGAGCAGGAAAATCGACGATTCGGGCAAAAGCCCTTCATCAGGAATGGGGTATCAGGTCAGTTGTGAATGTAAACCTTCTGACAGCAAGTGACTTCAAAACACAGAATGATCCCCGGCAAGTGCACTGCATGATAAACCTGCAGTAAATTAGTCACGACCCTTCCTTATATCATGAGAACAATATAGGATCCTAGAGTCATAAAGCACGGAAACAGATCCTTCGGTCCAACCAGTCCACGCTGAACATAATCCCCATGACCCATCCTCAGTGTTCGCTATCAATGCAGGAACTGAGTGAAAGCAGAAACGAATCTGACTTACTGCACACCCCTAGGACTCCTAAAACAAAAATGTAGCAAAATAGGAAGCTATTCTGTTCTAAACAGTGTGACCCAACCCACATAACCTGTCTTTGCCCCACAGCCCTTATTACCATTGTCAGATTTTCATTAGCCAATCTCAGTTTGAAATTGATAATAATTCTGGCATTATTTGTTGCTTGAGGAAAAGGTCTCCTCAGTAAACACAAGTCCATCAGGGAGTGGCCCGCTTGTGATCATGTTGGGGAGGCAATGGCTTTGTGTTATTACTGCAAGTCTGTTAATCTAGAGACCCAGGAAATGTAATGGGGTCCTCAGTTCAAACACTGCCCAAATTCAATTTTTAGAAATCTAGAATAAAGAATCTTATGATGAGTGTGAAGCTGATGCTGATTGTTAGGGGAGAGGTCCGTCTGGTTAATTAATCCCCCTGAGGCAAAGGAATTTTCTATCTTCACTAGGTCTGGCCTAGGTGGGACTCAAGACCCACACCAATGAGGCTAGTTGTTAACTGTCCCATAAGAAATAACTGCTGAGTTGATGATGCCCACATCCCGTGGACAATTTATTTTTAAAAAGCGGTATCTTCAGTGCTAAAACAATCACACTGGGTGACAAGACAGTTGCTATTTTATAGTTGTGGTTCATCACCCTGCGATTATATTCGAGCACTCTGGTGCAGCAGCAATATCACTGGCCTGGTAACACAGAGGCTAATTGTCAGGGGACAGGAGTTCAAATCTCACCATGGCAGCTTGTGGAATTTAAACTCAACAAAAATAAATCGCAAGGCAAACGATTATTCCAGTCAGAATAAGCATGAAATTATAATCCCTTATGGGGGAAAACTCCACTGGTTTGTTAATCTGATTCAGGGTCAGAAATCTGCCACCCTTATCTGGTCTGGCCAACATGTGACTCCAGACCTAAAGCAATGTGGTTAACTCGTAACTGTTCTCTGAAATGGCCCAGCAACCAACTCTGCTTCAAGAGCAATTAGGAATGAATAATAAATGCCCAGCCTTCCTTGTAATATAAGTACGCCGTGAAAGAGCAAATTAAAGAAAACACAAATGTTCCTCAAATCATTTGAAATGCTCACTAAAAATATTAACATTTTCACTCCTCCACGTTTCCAACATACAACAGAAGGGTTTAAAGAAAACATTTTGAATTTTAATATTATATATTTCGTGCTGACAATTATTGGATGAATTTCTCTGGTGTCTTATAATAGCTTTTCTATTAAGACTTTATCTCAGCGTCAGTGTCTCCCAAAAGCTTGATTGAATTTGATGTTTCTGCCTGAACACTTCATTAAATGATGAACAATAAACATAAGAAGGTCAGAATATAAAGAGGTGACAACATGGCCCTCTGAGCTTGCCCCGTCGTTAGGTCCAATCTGGCTACTCTTTGCCTTCAACTCTATTTTCCTGCCAACTCCCCGTATCCCCTGATTTCCTGAGGGATCAAAAATCTCTCCATCCCAGGCTTAAGTGTACTGAACAATGGGGCATCTACTTGAGTCATATGGTGGTCTTGTTTCTACCTTTAGGAATAGAATCTGCAGTTTCAGGTCCCACCTCTGGACTTGATTACCATGTGAAGTGCATCGTACCATTTGATTATCAATCTAAAGGCTCCTGAAATGCCAGTTGTAGGTGATAAGAACAGGGGAGTTGATACATAAACAGTTTTTGCTGGAGACTGGAAGGAGAATATGTTAACACAACCCACTACTGGAGAGTGTAGGCGCTGTATATAGATGAACAAACTAAGAGTATAAGTAGGCCATTCAGCCCTTCAAACCTACTGTCATTCAATGAGATTGGGGCTGATTGTTTCTGTTCAAATTTCCACACTTTCATCGACCCTGATGACTCTTTGATCTCCTGGTTGGTTTGTGGAGCGTGTGGGATGATGTAAAAATGCAGACAATGACTGGAGAACAAAAGGTTATATTCAAACACACAGTCTGGTACTGGCGAATGAAAGGTTAAACTGTAAACATAGCAGAATGGATGGCTATAAAGGCTGCACACTACAAGGTGACCTAACAAATATGAAAGCTGTTCACATTGGAACCAGTTCAGTTCTGGGAATCCCTCTAAAACTGCCTGCCGTTTCACGACGCCATGACTGGGAGGTGCAGCATAATGGCTCAACCTGTACGACCTGTAGGAGTCAACAGATACAACGTCACTCCTTAAAGCCAGACAGCTGCTTTGCTATTTGAAATACATAAATTCACAGACCATCAGGCTAAGTGAAGTCAAAGGCTATGCCTCTTCGTGTTTCATTAAGCACACCACCCCTTTCCCCAAAGCCCAGGTAGTGTCTTTAAATGGAGTAATCCATCATTTAGCCCAAAGCCTGGTGCTTGGAATGGGTAGCATGGTGGTTCAGTGGTTAGCACTGCTGCCTGACAGCGCTAGGGACCTGGGTTTGATTCCAGCCACAGGTGGTTGTCTGTGTGGAGTTCACAAATCCCCTGCAAGGGATTCCTCTAGGTGTTCCAGTTATTCTCACAGTTCAAAGATGTGCATGTTAGATGGATTAGCCATGCTAAATTGCCCACAGTGTCCACGGATGTGCAAGTTGGGTGGATTGGCCATGGGAAATGCAGGGTTACAGGGATAGGGTGGGTCTGAGCGGGATACTCTTTGGAGGGTCAATATGGCCTGCTCCCAGACTAGGGATTCTCTGATGTGAAGGAACTCGTGTGGGACTGGGTTGGACAAAGTTAAAAATCACAAAACACCAAGTTATTGCCCAACAGATGTATTTGGAAGTACAAGCTTTTGGAGCGCTGCTCTGATGGTTTCAGATAAAGAGCCCAGTCTTACTGCCCCATATCACTGGCAGCGTTCACAATATACTGCGACAAGGCAAAGGTACTGTCATCTTACCAGACGAGAGAGCAGAGAGAGAGAGAGAGAGAGAGAGAGAGAGAGAGATGACTGGTGGTGGTTTAACCTTAGGGTTACTACGCCTCAGGCAAGGAGAGATAGAGAAGGAGAGACTTACAAGGTAACCTTAATGGTGTGGGAATTGAACCCATGTGACCACAGTCTCTCAGCATGAATAAGCAGTGAGGTGAAGGGGTGCAAGGGTGGCAGATTCAAAAAAATGCCCCTTTTTCTGTGCTGACAGGATCAAAACTCAGGCGTGCATACAAATTCCTGCCAGTAACGTCAACCATCCCCCTCTCTCCACCTCTCACCCCCACTCCCCGCCCCCACCCCAAATCCCTGACAAGAGCCTGATCGCCAGCTGGCCTTCAGCCAACGCCGCTGTCTCCTCACTAATTCTGTTTTCCTGAAGTTATGACTCTCTCATTGACTCCAAAAACAGTATGTTGATAAAAAGAGAAGGCTTTCTCAGGAAATCCTGCAGGCTTCATCAAACACAACTGGTCACAGCACACGCCGGGATAGATTTGAACAGACGAATGGGAGCACGACACATTTCCGTCCAGCATTACCCCAGAGGGTTATGACACTCCCTCCTCCAATACCTCTCCCGTCGTTCCAAATACCATTTGAACTCTCCCCATTCGCAACCCCCAATTATTTCCCATCTCTGTGACTTCAGCTGTGTGAGTGTACAAGGAACCTTGCCAAGTTTATAGTTCAGTATAATGAATTGCTCAGAGGGGTCTGGTCATTTAATACTGTTGTACATCACACACACACACACGCACACACATGCCATTTGGTCCATCAAGCCTGCTTTCCCATTCAATACGATCATGGCTGATTGGATATATGACCTCTACCCCTTTCTCCTGCCTGTCCCCAGTGACTCCCAGCTCCCCTGTCAATCAAAACTCAGCCTTGAATATATTCAATGGACCATGATGTGGAGGTGCCAGTGTTGGACAGGGGTGGACAAAGCCAGAAGTCACATGACACCAGGTTACAGTCGAACAGGTTTATTTCACATCACCAGCTTGCGGAGGGCTGCTCCCTCATCAGGTGGAGGGAAGCACACAGATATAGAATATATAGGCAGAGGGATAATGGCAAAATAATTTCAGGTAATTAAGAATGTCACCAGATATGTGGAAATAGTTTGAGTGGACAGGATGAATAGCAAGTCTGTCCACGCCGCTCACGTTAAATCTGCTCAAAAATGTTGTTATGACACACCTTTGGAGTGGAGGATTTGAACTTAGGCCTCTTGGCTCAGAGATATGGACACTACCCCTGCACCATAAGAACCCCAACCTACGTGCTTAGACAATTAATTGTCACCACCTGGTTCTTCTTAGTCTTGGATAAAAACATGCAGAAACTGGACAATACGATTAGAGCAAGAGAGGGAGAGAGAGAGCAAAAGTGTCTGTGTGTGTGTGCGTGTGCGTGTGCGTGTGTGTGTGTGTGTGGGTGGGTGGGTGGGGTGCAGAGTGGAAAGAGAAAAATAAATTGACCTTGAAGCACTTTGTAATTTATCCTGCTCTGAGCAAATATCAGCAGGGCCTTACCTGTGGAGGCCAGAACAACACTAAACAATGTACAACCTTTTAGCATTCTCAGCAGCTGCAAAATAAAACCCTTCTCCCCAATTTGCAGGCTCTGACTCCCTTTACCACAGTCCCACCTCCTCATGGCCCACACGGAATGGGGCTCTGCACAAGAAATGCAACCCGCGGAGCCAAAAAGAACACATCTTGTAAAACACCGGTAATGTAATAAGCTGTCCTGAGGCAAAAGGAAAGTTTACCGGAGCTCAGTAAGAAGATATTCAGGCGGGTGAGCAACAATTTGGCCAAAGAATTGGGTTTGAAGGAGTGTCTTAAAGGGAGAAGCGCAGTGAGCTAGTGGAAAACCACAGACTCTTAAAGGCACAGACACCGACTAGAGCAATTTAACAGGGAAGACAAGAGAGGGTCAAAAGATTCAGGGAGTGGATGGGATGGGGTGGGAGGGGTGGAGGGATGAAGGGGGATATTAAAGAGGTAGGAGACATAAGGGCATCGAGGAATTTGAAAACAAGGATGTGTGAGAGTGAGAAAGATAGTGTGAAAGAGAGAGATAGTGAGAGACAGTGGGAGAGTGTGAGGGAGACAGAGAGAGAGGTGGAGAATGAGGGAGTGTATAAGAGTGTAAGGGAGTGAGAGTGTGAGGAAGAGAAAGTGCATGAGAGACTGTGTGTGAGAGAGAGAGTGTGTGTGAGAGGGAGTGAATGTGAGAGGGGGAGAGTATAAAAGGAAAAGAGTATAAGAGGGAGAGTGTGAAAGAGGGTAAGGGAGTGAAAGAGAAAGTGTGAGGGAGAGAAAGTGTGTGAGAGACTAAGTGTGAGAGAGAGAATGTGTAAGAGGAAGAGAATGTGAGAGGGAGAGAGTGTGAGAGGGAGAGAGTGTGAGAGGGAGAGAATGTGAGAGGGAGAGAGTGTGAGAGGGAGAGAATGTGAGAGGGAGAGAGTGTGAGAGGGAGAGAGTGTGAGAGGGAGAGAGTGTGAGAGGGAGAGAGTGTAAGAGGGAGAGCAAGAGCAAGAAGGTGTGACAACTTTAAAACCACGAAGCTGTTGAATCAGTAGCTGGTGTAGAAGGGCCAGCCTCTGGATAATGGGGGAGCTGGACTGAGTGATTAAAGACAGGGACAGGAGAGTTTTGGGTGTCTTCTAAACCGTGGGAAGCCAGCCACACGTGTTTCAATCATCTGTTTCATGTAGGATGCAGACAATTAGTTTGCAATTGAACAGTTACCAGGGAGAAGGAGGAAATCACTGGCAAAGGAACAACGAGTACTGAGAACTAGAGGCAATGGATTTCCCAATGTTTAACTGAAGAAAATTCCTGCAGTATTTGATGATGGACAGGAAGTTTGTTAAGCTAATGGCGGTGGTGAGGTTGAGCTATGCATTGTCAGAGTGAGATGGTCTTTTCAGATGACTTTGTCAAATATGGTTGAGAAATTGAATCTTTGGGGGGGTCACCAGACATAATGGTGTGGGAGCCAGTGTAGAAGCCATTACAGGTGAGTAGGTTTAGTCAGATAGGAACAGAACCCAGTGACTGGAGTCCCACCCACTGCGGATACCACCTGAGAGACAGAGGAGGAGGATCATTTTATATATTGTTAGCAAGTCCAGCATTTATTGCCCAACCATAACTGTCCTTCAACTGTGTGGCTTGCTAAGCCATTCCAAAAGGAAGTTAAGAGGCAACTACATTATTGTGGATTCTTTGGCCACACTGGTTAAAGGCAGCAGATTTCTTTCCCTTAAGGACTTTGATGGGGCTGACCATGTCAAAGGCAACAGACAGTTCGAGGAGGATGAGGAAAAATAGTGCACCTCTGCCACACAGCCACAGAAAACATGTCTCCAGTGTCTGGACAGTAAATACTGGGACTGTCTCTCTATCTCACTCTCTTACAAACAGTGTCTTAAAAACAAGCTCTTTGAATAAACATTTGGTTCTGCCCTAATGTGTCCTCCTGTGACTCAGTGTCAAATTATGCTGTAAATTTCCACGAAGAACTTCCCGGGATACTATTGATGTTCCTCGGCAGCTCAGCATGCTGTTTGACACTTCGTTTCCCCAACTGGTCGTCTTATCATTCTCCATCAAGTTACATCAGGGAGGCAATCACTTCTCTTTCATCTGTGCTTCTGAGTGGATAGCACTAGTACGACCTGAGCTTAATGGCCATCAATATATTGATGCTGCTTCTAAGCTCAGGGTTTCACACTGGGTGGAAACTCATGCTGAAAAGTAATTCAGTATTGGGATCACACAATCACAATGATAAGATTCAATCAACAGTCCTAGACTGTGGTTAAGATGTGATTCGGAGATTGTACTAATACCGACAGAGTTAACACAACAAAACTTTCACAAAATTTCAGTTCACAAACTCTGCATGGAGCAGCTCATTGAAACCTGACTGCGATCAGACTGGAAAAGAAATTCCTTCTCTTACCAGCTAATCACTGTGGTCAGAATCATCAAATTCCTAATTGTCACAGCAATGGGGTGGGGAGGGGAAATAAATGATAAAAGGAATGATATCTTGCACATTACAGTGTTTAAAACTAAAATTCACCTTGAAGTGGATAAGTCTACATACAGAATGTATTCTTCTACAGACAGTGGTGCAGTGGGTAAGATCAGTGAATCACTAATCCAGATGTTGTGAGGATCGTGGGGTCAAAGTCTCACCATGGCATCTGGTGCAATTTTAAATTTAATGAATTAAAGATTTTTAATAATAATACTGGAATAAAAGGCTGATCTCAGTCATGTGCCATGAAATGATAATTAACTATCATAAAAACCCATCTGGTTCACTATTGGCCCTTTTAGGGAGGGAAATTTGCCACCTTACCTGGTCTGGCCTACATGTGACTTCAGACCCCACAACCTCCCTCCAAAATGGTCAGGCAAGCCACTCACTTCAACATGAATTAGTTCAAGGATGGGTAATAAATGCTGGTCTTGTCAGCGGCATCCAGAACCCAAGAAAGAATAAAAAGGGGATGGGGGGGTCCATAAAGGCAACAAGATGAATTTGCATTGCACGTTTCAGAGATTCAAAAAGGCCCAAAGCATACTGCAAGTGAGGGGGGGGGGGGGGGGGGTAAGTGTGAGAAATGTGTGAAGTCATGCAAGTGTGAGGTGACATGGTGGCTCAGTGGTTAGAACAGCTGTCTCACAGAACCAGGGAACCGGGTTTGATTCTAACCTCAGGTGACTATCCGTATGGAATTTGCGTATTCTCCCTGTGTCGGTGTGGGTGACTACCTTTGTAATCCAAAGATGTGCAGGATAGGTGGACTGGCAATGCTAAATTATCCATAGTGTTGAGGGATGTGCAGGCTCGGTGGATTAGCCTTGGGAAATGTGGGGTTACAGGGATAGGGAGTGGATCTAGATGGGATTCTCTTCAGAGGGAGAGTGGTACTCAATGGGCCGAATGGCCTACTTCCACACTGTAGGAATCCTATAGTTCTAAATTCAGCAACCAAATCCCTCACACAGCAATGTGATAATGACCTCGTCAAAATGTTTTCATCGATGGATCAACTTGGCTGAGGCTAACTCCTTTAACTCTTGTACAGATGGGATATGAACTGTCCATCTGAGAGAACAAACAGGGCCTCGGTTTCATGGGAAAGGTGACACACATCTGACATTACAGCACTCCCTCAAGACTGTTAAATTGACATCTGACTCAGGCTGGAGTGTCAACCACTAAACCACAGCTAGCATCGCAGTGCAGGAATCCAACAATGTGGGAGAAGCAGGCAAGAAAGGTCAGTGAATATACAAAATAATGCCTTAATACTACCAGGTTTTCAATTCTGTCAGCAGTAGGAAAATGCAGGCATAGGGGGAGTGATGAAATTATTTTATCACAGTGAAAAGGAGGCTGTGGTGTAGTGGTAAGGTCATTGGACTAATAACTCAGGCTCCCAGGTTACTGCTTTGCAGACCTGGATTCCAATCTCACCATGACAGATGTTGAAATTTCAATTTAGTAAAAGTCTGGAGTTAAAAGCGCACCTAATGATGGCAATGTAACCATTGTCTATGGGATCACTAACCTCCTTTAAGGGAGGGAAATCTGCCATCCTTACCTGGTCTGGCCTACATGTGACTCCAGACCCACCGTTGATTCTCAACTGGATTCTGAAATGGCCGAGTAAGCTGACACAGTTTTAGGGATGGAGAATAAATGCTAGCCCATCCAATGAATGAAGTTTTAGAAAAAATAAAGAGGGGTCAGTCCATGGAGAAATGTCAATTTGGAATGCCGAAGAGTGGAGAGCTCACCAGAAGAATCCTAACTTGTAAGATTGTGAAGAAATGGCAGATTATGAAGGGAGGGCCATTTTGGTTTCTAGAGTTACATATGAAAGGGGTAAATGATTGCTTCAAGTGATGAGGAATGAAAATTTGAATTATGTTGTTCAATGCAAGGGGAAGTAGCGAATAATTTGGGATGCTTTTCCGATAGTTGAACAGGGTATTTCTGAGACCAGACTTGGAGTTGTGTAGAAAGTGCTGGCCTTCTTCCTTGAAAAGAAGATATAATTGCAATTCAGGGAAGGGGGCTGTCTTATGAAGAAAGATTGGACAGGTTCAGCCTTTATCTGTTGGAGTTGAGAAGAATGGGAGGTGGTCTTATTCAGACTCTTGAGAGTTGGCAGGCTGGAAACGGAGATGACGGTCCCCATTGTGGGAGAGACTAGAACTCAGGATCAGACTTTAAAAACGGCTGAGTTGGATGGATTGGCAAGGAAGTCATAACCTATCAGGGTTAGACAGTAAAAATTAGAAATGAGGCTACTTATAATGTGGTGCAGCAGGCTTGAAGGGCTGAATGGCCAATTGCTGTTCCGAGTTTGTATGGATGGTTGATTCGTAGTTTGATTTGGGTAAGAGCAGAGTACAGGAAACTGTAAAACACCAGTGGCTTTGCCAACCAATGAGCTGTGTGTATGTTTATGTTGGCACACTATTTTGCTTCATTACTTTGATGGATTGCAGTGCCAGGGGTTTACACCAGGAAGGATTCTGCTGTCGCCACACAACGGCCTCGTAAACAATACCAGCTGCGGGGACACAGTGCTGGAAAGTCAGAACAGGCTTCACTCCACGCCTGTGGATTTACACAGCAATAAATCTCCTCTAGGTAACAAGGAATCCAGTCTTCCTACCGCTTTCACTGCTGCACCTTTATATTACTGACTGACAAGCAGGACAATCAGACACAAGGTGCCGTCTCTAGCCAAGGAGCCAGGAAATCCAGCTGAGATTTAAAGGAAAAATCAAAAACATCTGCTATCACAGGCCCAGCCAGACCAAAATTATATCTCCCAAACCCGGAGGACTCCAGAGCCAAAGTTCCCTACAATTTCCAAAATGTACAGAACATAAAAAAGACGTGTAGTTTACTCAAGCACACAGACAAATCGGCGCTATGGTGTTTACTCCACAGAGGATGGCTGCTGAATAGTGGCTTTGGCAAAACTGCAGCTCCTTGCACGTCCTCCTCTGCTCATGCGGATTGGTGCCTTTCACAACCTCAGCACTTTGCAAGGAGTTTGCCAGCAATTGGTGTCCTTCAGCAGTGCAGCCAGTGCTGTGATGTTGGAGAGCTCCCACAAACAGCAACATGATAATGACAAAATTTTATTTCTGGAAGCGATTTAGGTTGAGGGACACAAACTGGGATGCTCTCTCGTTCGTCTTCAAAGAGGTGCTGCGGGATCTTTTAACACTCACCCAAAGGAGAAATGACAAGGCCTCAGCTTAAACATCTCATCCCAAATATGGCACTTCTGACAGTGTAGCACAACCTCAGTACTGCTCCAGGAATGTCAACTGAGATTCTGCTCTGGAATGGAACGTGGTGACAGGAACAACTATCAACTGAGCTGACAAACAACCCCAGCTGGGAGCAACAAAAACATCACAGAACCTGGGGCCATCCTCACCCACATTGTTCTGTTGACTCCACCATCAACTCGCTACATGAAAAGTAGTACAGGCAGATGATGATGCACTCAATGTGCGCTAACTGGCATTATAATAAAACCCCAAGCGATAGATCCAGGGCAACCAACAGTGTGGTAAGATTTAATTTAAAAAATGAATAATAATGGACAAATTCAAGTACACTGCTGCAATTTATTAACAACTGTTTTTATGGGTTACAAGTTAGGGCGGCACGGTGGCACAGTGGTTAGCACTGCTGCCTCACAGCGCCTGTAGACCTGGGTTCAATTCCCGACTCAGGCGACTGACTGTGTGGAGTTTGCACGTTCTCCCCGTGTCTGCGTGGGTTTCCTCCGGGTGCTCCGGTTTCCTCCCACAGTCACAAAGATGTGCGGGTCAGGTGAATTGGCCAAGCTAAATTGCCCGTAGTGATAGGTAAGGGGTAAATGTAGGGGTAAGGGTGGGTTGCACTTCGGCGGGTCGGTGTGGACTTGTTGGGCCGAAGGGCCTGTTTCCACACTGTAAGTCTAAGTCTGTAAGATGCAGTCAGTTCTGCTACAACACGGTAGTTCCATTCTCATGAGAAAATTGCGTAATAGCAGAACCATTTAAACTAATGGGGCAGTAATAGTGTAATAACCAATATGCACTTTAAACGTTGTGCTTTAGAAATGGTGTCCCCAGTTTATCAAGCACGTTAGAGTAAACGCGCATTAATGAAATGTGCCTTACAGCAGAGCGACCTGTTTAATTTAATGGAACACTCCTGACAATGACCCATTCACGGAACTAATAAGGAGTAGGCACAGTGTGAGGGATTCTCTTCCAACCAGTCACTTGTTATTTTGATTGGCCATCGTGTCTCATTTGCGTTCTTCCCTGCACTTGCTTGCTTCACAGCTCAAACGTGTGACAAAGCTGCTAACCTTTTCCAAAGTCTCCGCTAACACAGTTCTCCAAATAACTTCCAGAGTTGGATGTGTGCATTTCGAGACGTCTGCCCACCAACACCACCCCATTTCCAACTTCCAGGACTGCACTCCTATAGGAAAGTACTTGACCTCAATCAGAAAGCACCCCCCATCCCAAAAGCTGAGGTTTCAATAATTCAAGGGACCCACGCCAATTACGTACAGATCTTTTGACAGGGTCCAAAGTAGTACCCGTCCTAATAGGTGGCACAGTGGCTCAGTGGTCAGGACTGCTGTCTCACAGCGTCAGGGATGTAGGTTCCATTTCACCCTTGTGTGACCACACTATGTGAAATTTGCACATTGTCACCGTGTCTGTATGGGTTTCCTCCAGGTGCTCCGGTTTATTCCCACAGTTCAAAGATGTGCAGTTTCAGTGGATTGGCACTGACAAATTGCCCATAGTATCCAGGGATGTGCAAGCTAGGTGGTTTAGCCATGGGGAAATGCAGGGTTTCAGGCCTTTAGGTTATGGGGTTGTGTCTAGGCAGGAAACTCTTTGGTGGGTTAGTGCGGACTCGATGGGCTGAATGGCCTGCTTCCACGCTGGAGGAATTCTATTCCAGTAGCTGTAACATTCAGGTAAACGCTTATCTTCTCCTTCAATTGCCACTTCTCTTGGCAGAAACCTTTAACAGCTGAAGAAAGCAACATAAACACTGGCATGGCCAAATGATTTTACGTAATCCTGTGAAAGCTCAAGCAGGGCAATCACCTCCTCAGACAGCACTTTCCAAACCCACAACTGCTTCCACTTACAAGGACATGGGCAGCAGATACAAGGGAACACCAGCACTTGCAAGTTCCCCTCCAAGCCACTCATCATCCTGACTTGGAAATATATCGCTGTTCCTCCAGTGTCATTAGGTTGAAATCCTGGAATTCCAGCCTAGTGACATTGGGGGTTGACTTACAAGAGCTGGTCTGCGGCAGTTCAAGAAGGCAGCTCACCATCACTTTCTCAAGGGCAAAGATGAATGGGCAATAAACGCTGGCCCAGCCAGTGATGCTCACACCCCATGAGTGACTTTTTAAAGATATGTAGCTTTGTCTTCCTTTGGATGTTTTCTCTGCAATTCTTCCCGTAAATCTCCACTTCACTCTTAGCTTTTATAGCTGAAATAACTGCACAGAGATCGTGTTACCAAGTCACCCTTTATTTACATGTGCCAGCCAGCTCAGAGCCAGTCCCTAGAATGAAGAGACTCTCTGAATCTCTGAGTTACGTCTGTCAGCCAGGGCTCCCTGATTTGGCCAGGTTAACAGCTCCAATCAGGGATCTCACAGTCAATGAGGTCACTGCAACAGCCACTCACCTTCAGTTGTTCAACGTGCTCAAGAACTGGGGAATTTTCCGGTAATGAGTCCATGGCCAACTCATACTGCTTCTGCAATTTGTTGACAGTAGCCCAGTTTTCAGAAAATTCTATTTCAAACTTTATCATCTCACATCAAACTGCTAGCTACGTTGATTACACAGAGAGGAGAGACAGCAGCAGGCTGGTGGGCTCGATTGATAATGGCAGCATCAAGCTTAAAGTGACAAAGATCATTGGCGGACGTTGAACACAGTCACTCTCCCTGCACCACTCACCTCCCAACAGTTGATCAATGGCTCAGTGCAATTCTCCAGTGTCTAACTGGGCATACCAATTAGCCAGCTTCCCATTTACTCCCAGGTCTGTGCTAAATTACAAGTTCTTTGAAAGAACAACAGTGGGGTGCTTTTGAACAGAAAGTAAACTGAAACTAAAGCTCTCTCTGGATTAGAAAGTGTAATGCTCCCTCAACTCCTTTAAACTGAAGGTAATGCACCCTCTACTTTTAACCTGCATATAAATCTCACTCTATAAGGTCCAAATAAAACACTCCTAGGATAGGGATTGCACGGGCTTAGATATACAGAGTAAGTCTCCCCCTGCTCTTTTAAACAGAAAGTAAAGTTCCCTCTATGCCATCCCAATCAAATGCTCCTCAAATAGGGACAGAACAGAGTGAGATATGGGGAGAGCTCCCTTTACTCTTTTTTTCAAAATGTGGAAGTCAAAAATAATAATGAAGCAGCCCCTGCTTGGGCACTCGACTGAAATAAAACACAAATGAACAGCTGAAGGGAAACTTATATAATGAAACTGAAACTTACTAAATTCAAGTAACACTGTCTGTGCAGCCGATGCAACCCAGGCATGTGCGGTGCCCACTCGTCTTGAAAGGCTTCTACCCTGTCAGTGAGCACCAGTTACTCCCTATCCAGGGGCATCGAAACATGGACATAACAGTGAAAGAGGGATAGACAGTCAGAAAGGACAAGCTCCTCCGCAGCACGCTGAATGGAACTGCTGGCCGCCATCTTGACCAGGGCCAGGAGCAGACCCATACGAAGGTCTGCCCCTCCCCGCACTGAGGGGTGGGTGGGGGTGAGTTTCCTATAGATCAGGAGCATGGGAATGAAGTACAACCAAAAAACAGAAACTAAAGGATGGCTGCAAACAAAATCATTCAATGTACAAAAGAAAAACTGTTTCCTCGAGGCCACAAAAAACATGACATGTGGCTTGGCACCCAATGAACTTAATCAGCGACTGCACCAGACTGCCATGTGTAGTACTCTCCACCCTGGATCTCGAATAGAAAAGGAGAGGACTCCTTTGTACAAAGATTGCACAGATGGGGACTCAAACTCTGGACTTTCAAATGAAAAATCTGACACTCTACTGACTGAACTACTGCAGCTCCTCAGTGGGGCTCAGCAATTGGGCTTAAACATTGCTGGATCGTGGAGGAACAAATTGGCGACGGTTCTTGACCTCAGCTTCTGGATGTGACCTCTCCCAGCTAAGTTAATTGGTCAAAATACGCAAGCGTCCATCAGGATCTCTTTTTGTTAAAGAGAAACAAATGGCTTGGTACTGCATATGGGGCTAACTCGCCACATCAAGGAAGGCAGTTGACCCCAATGGGGGAGGTGATGGCCTAGTCGTATTGTTAGGGGACTAATATTCCAGAGAT
Organism: Hemiscyllium ocellatum; assembly: GCF_020745735.1. Taxonomy (NCBI): domain Eukaryota; kingdom Metazoa; phylum Chordata; class Chondrichthyes; order Orectolobiformes; family Hemiscylliidae; genus Hemiscyllium; species Hemiscyllium ocellatum. The sequence goes on along the minus strand of NC_083417.1, from coordinate 16,624,085 downwards.
CCAGGTAATGCTCTGGGGACCAGGTTTCACAGTCCACCAACTTGAAACAAAAAATCTGGAATTAAGAGACCATGAAGCCATTGTCAATTGTTGGAAAAACCCAGTTGATTCACTAATGTCCTTTACAGAATGTAACTGGCTATCCTTACCTAGTCTGGTCTACATGTGACTGCAGACCCACAGGAAAGTGGCTGACTCTTAATTGTCCCCTTAAGGATGAACAATAAAGGCTGGCCTAAAGTCCCATTAGTGAATAAAGCCACCACAACCAGTACAGATTGAACATGTGACACTCGATACATTTGACACTATATTCCAGCTTCTGAACTATCCAGCTTATTGCTTAACCACCTCCCATACTCGAGCACATTACCAATAACCCAGGTGATTACCTGAAGATGTCAAAGGCGATTGGGCCTTCCCTTCTCCAGGCCATGTTGACCATCACTTACACAGTCACTAACAGACAGATTGGTGAGAGGACCTGAAGGGACTGGAATAGGAACACCTGGCTGAACCTTCTGACATGAACGGAGGAATCACTGCACTGTCAGGGAAGGGGGTATTTCACATGCGGCTTTAAACCAAGACTCCACCTCCCTTCGCCGGATAGATAGTCACATGGCACTATTTGAAGATCAGATGTCTCCCTAACATCCAGCTAAATACTTATCCCTTAAGCAAAAGCTTTTGATTTGGTCACCATTGCAATCCTGTTGTATGAGAATTGATTCCCATGTTTGTAACATTGCAAACATGAAGACACTTCAAGAGTAATTAAATGGCTGTAAACTGCTCTGGGACATTCTCTCTGTCTCTTTCCTCAGGGTGCTCTGGTTTCCTCCCATAGTCCAAAGATGTGCAAGTTAGGTGAATTGGCCATGCTAAATTGCCTACAGTGTCCATGGATATGCCGGCTAGATAGATTAGCTGGGGTTAAAAACTCTATGGAGGTTTGGGGGGAGAGTTGGGTCTGGGTGGGATGCTCTTCAGTGCATTGGTGCAGACTCAATGGGGCTGAATGGCCTCTTACTGTACTGTTGGGATCCTTTGATCCTGATGATGTGACTGGCACTATGTAAGTGCAAATCTTTCTTTCAAAGAACGAAGAACAGTTCAGCACAGGAACAGGCCCAATAAGCCTGCGCTGATATATGTCTTTCTAAACCAAAAACCTTTTGCCATTACGTGGACCCTATCCCTCTCTTCCCTGCCTATTCATGGCACAGTCAGAATGCCTCTCAAAAGACCTTGAAGAAGTCTTCAAATTTCTCCTTCCAGGTTATTCTTCAATGGATTTCAAAAGGTGTAGGGTTCTTCATCAGTTGCTTGGAATGGTCTTTTTCTCAGCACAGAATTTTAACCATGAATTCCATCAGCACATCTCAGGGCTCCACAATGTGTTGTACTTGATTAAGCAAGGACTGTTGTGGCTGGAAACCCTGGAACCCCTCAACTTGAATTAATCACCATTACCACTTTCTAATCGTGCCCATTTCGAGGCCTTTGCAAAGGCAGCTCTAAAGTTTACACTGATTCTCGTAGGCGTCAGGAGATGACAGGGATGTTTTCAAAGGTCACAAAGGCGACTTCAGAACAAAGAAAATGACTTTGAAACTCCACTACAACAAGCAAGTGGGATGGTATATTCCTTCATAAAGTCTTATCAAATCCAATTAATGCAACAGAAGCAGCGATGAAAAGTGTTGTGAACACAAAAAGTGCTTGGGGATCACAGTGGGTCAGGCAGCATCTATGGAGAGAGAGCAAGCTAATGTTTCAGATCTAGATGACTCTTTATCAGAGCTGGTGAAGTGTGGAGGGGACACTTTATGCTTGTTTCATGTACATTGTGTGTATTAATCAAGCTGCACTACTTGTGTATATTAAGGAATATTTTGAAAGCATTTTTTCCCCAAATTTACATTTTAAATGCGGCCAAATTGTGTTGATTTATCAGTGATCAGCAACTTCATTTGAATGGACTCAACAACAAAAACAAGACACTTATCAAAATGTCATGACAATGTCCAAAAGTGGACAGCTCACACTGACTAGGACAGACAGTGTGTGGTCATTCCTTCAAACACTTGGACAATGAATCACGCCCCCTGAACACAGCACAAAACCCATTCAGTTCTGCAGCCCCGTCCTACTCTGAGTCACAGAACCGTACCGAAAGGAGGGCACTGTGGCTGGTCAAAGAGATACAATCCTCCAGCAAGTTCAGATGTTCACAAGCGTCAGAATTGGCTGCAGGCCAGTTGGTTGACACAAGGTGAATGCTCCACCCTCTCCAAACGTACTCATTTCAAAGCCCCGACTGACTTACCGAGTTTAAAAGGTTTCCATCTTTGACCCTTGCAATCCATTATCGAGCCGAGAGCTGTGCATGTCCCGCACCACAGGCTACAGTAGCTCCAGCCAAGGAACCAGCTGAACTCTTTTTAACACCTTCAGGGGAATTGGTGGGGAGGGAGGGAGAGAGAGCTCCCGTCATACAGACCTGCCTTCCTCTTGTGATAAGGCTGTGGACTAAAACAGATGGAATTCCACTCAGGCAACCACTTCCTGGCTAAAGTTCCAGGTTTCTGATTTCTCAGAAAGTGACTCAGCCTGTTCGACGTATTGTGAGCGATTTGCGACAACGTTTGCCAAACCCAGTCATCACATCCGTACCCAGCAGCGTGCACCCACACACACACAAAAACAGGTCCGCTCTCCCAGCGTGTAACAAGCACCCTTCCACTACACCTCTATCCCTGACCTTGGCACAACTACAGACCCCGCCAGACCTCAAATTTCAATCATCCAAGCCTCACGGCATTCAGACAAGACAAAACTTCTCAAAGCTGTGAATTGTCTAATGTTAGAAATGACTTCAACGTGCTCCTCAATTGTCTGTGTTAACTTCTGTTCTCAGGCAATGCATCCTATTTCATGAGTGTTTCTTAAGAGTTATCATTAAATGTGCTTGGATCTGTTCCTTTTTAAACAAAATGTTTATCCTCTCTATTTTGGGAAATCAGTTGGAGTCTGTCGTGTAGGAAACAAATAAAACCACACAAAAAAACTGAGAATGAGAAAAGGAGTATTTTCTGAGCCGTAGTGCATCTGAACTCTCATTTAATTACAGCTTGTACTGTTAAGACAAACCCGGATACACTGGGCTGTGTTTATGAACTAGAGCCTGGTAGCTATTTCAGCAAAACTTTGGAAGACTAATGTCGAAGGAGTTTTGCTTTTCACCAGCGGATTTCTCCAGCCAGCTCCCATCTCAGTCCCCAGCTTCCTGAGATGCAGACTTCAGTGAGGGTACTGTTCCAGGGCATCACATGCCCAGCACATACTTGTTGTAATGGCCATATCCTGCAAGACGGTACAAGGAGGGTATTCCAGAGCTGCACACAATACCCTAGCTGCAGGCAATTATGAAGGGATCTTTACCCCTTGATGGAGGGTTGAAGGACTGTGTGCACAAATGTAAGATAAGGAGGCGGGAGGCTTAGAGAGGGTGTGAGGAAAGGGTCTTTCACCCAGAGGGTGGTGGGAAATTGCCTGTAAGGAGGTTCAGGCAGAAACCCTCATAATATTGATGAAGTATTTAGATGCGCACTTACAATGCCAAGGCACAGAAGGCTATAGATCAAATGTTAGGAAATAGGATTAGAACAGTTAGCTGGCTGGTTTTGAGCTGTGCAAACGTGATGGGCTGAAGGGCTTTTTTTCTGAGCTACAGATCTAAGACTATGACCTAACAAGCATTTGTATGGCACCTTTATCCCAGTATAATGTGCCAAGGCACATCACATGTGTGATCAGACTAAGTTTGACACCAAATGACAAAAGAAAATGATCAAAGTGACCAAAAGCTTGGTCAAAGGGCTAGGTTTTGAAGATCCTCTATAAAGGTGGGATTGATAATGAGGACAGATAGGAGAGAGACAGGGAATGGTTTAGGGCTGGAATCCTGGAAGATAAGACCTAAATAACTGAAAGCAATGACAGCTAATGGAGGACGGAGATAAATCAGGGAAGTGTAAGAGGCTGCAATTGAAGGAACACAGAGATCCCACAAGTGGAATGCAGAATATTAGAGTTAAAAATCACACCACAGCAGCACTGCTCTGAAAGCTAGTGCTTTCAAATAAACCTGTTGGACTATAACCTGGTGTCGTGTGATTTTTAACTTTGTCCACCCCAGTCCAACACTGGCTCCTCCACATCTTGGCTATTACAGAGATTAAGGAGGGATAAGGCCACAGAGGGAGACAAAGACAAGCACAGAATGGGAGCTCAGTTATTATCCAAAATATTCACATTCAGTACAATGTGGGGTAACTATTCTGCAGAGTCATGGGCTATGTGGCTTCACAATGGAGAGCTTGACATTCAAATTGTCTGGTGTGTTCCATAGCAGGACAGCAGTCAGGAGCAACATTCCTGGTTAAATATACCCCAGACACAGGGATCCCAAGGTAAGTGGAACACTCAAATGGCGAGACCATGGGTATAAGAATAGGAAGGGTTTAGAGGGATACGAGTCAAGTGCTGACAAATGAGACTAGATTGGGTTAGGGTATCTCGTTGGCATGTACGTTTTGGACCCAAGGGTCTGTTTCCGTACTATATATCTCTATGACTCTATAATTAGGCCATTCAGCCCATCGGGGCTCCTTCGCCATTTCGATATTGGCTGATATGTTTCCCTGCCCCATTCTCCTGCCTTTCCCTGTAACCCTTGACCCCCTTACTAATTAAGAACTTATCTATCTCGGTCTCAAAATACACTCAATGGCTTGGTGTCCACAGCCCCTGCAGCAATGAGTTCCACAGATTCACCACCCTCTGGCTAAAGAAATTCCTTCTCATTTCAGTTCTAACGGGTCACCCCTTCACTCTGAGGCCGTGTGCTTGGGTCCTTGTGTCTCCTGCTGATGGAAACATCTTCTCCATATCCACTCAATCCAGGCCTCTCGGTATTCTGTTCAGATGCCCCCACAGCTCGGAGCTGTGGTGTGATCATCTGTCTGTGGCAAAAACTATCTCGGGTGAACTATTTCCCTCCTTTCTCCTACATCGAATCAAAATGACAAATGGCCTCCTTTGCTCACAAGTGCTGATTTATTTTATTTAATTCGTGAGGGAGCCACTGGCTAGGCCTGCATCTATTGCCCATCCCAGAGGGCAGTTAAGAGTCAACTGCATTGCAGGAGTGACATGCAGCAGATGAGGTAAGGATTGCAGTGTCCTTCCCTGAAGAACATTCATAAACCAGATGGGTTTTTCCAACAATCAACCACGGTTTTGTGGTCATCATTAGACTCTTAATTCCAGATTTTGATTGAATTCAAATTCTGCCATGTACCACGGTGGGATTTGAACCCAGGTCCCCAAAATATTAGCTGGTCCATGGATTAACAGTCCAGCAATTATACCACCAGGCCATTGGCTACACTGTGCTGGTGGCAGTTTACAGTATTTCCATGAAGATCTCAGCAAACCAGCCATTGTGAGTTGAAACTAAGACACACACATTTTCTGTTGAGAAGAGTCAGCCAGCAGACCACAAGTGGTTTGGCTAAAGTGAAGGCACAGCTCTGAGAGGAAGGAAACGTTCAAAGCGGTTCAGTGAGATTCCCAGAAACAGCCCTCACTTCGTGATTCGCAGTCCAAAGTTAGGGGAAACCGCTCTCATTGCAGCGCTTGGCCGCTGCTAATCAGCCAGAGCCAGTGGAATATTATCACCGCGTCTGTCCCCCCACATCAATAAAGAAACTGCCCAACCTGGCTCCAGGCTACCACCAGCCTGCCTGGGACTCAGTAAGCAGCCTCCTCACCACCAACCACCCCCCCTCCCACCCCCCACACACCCCACTCCAGCGACTTGTACACATAAACTAGACTGACCCTCCCAAAGACACTGTCATGTGGATAGGAAGGATCCCGTGGCTTATCTTAAAAAAGAGCATGTATCCTGGAAACATGCATCTCCTACCCAAAGCCTAAATGTGAATGATCAGATCAATTATTTCTTTCCTGTTTTTGGAACCGTGCTCTTTGCAAGTGCGTCTCGAGATTTAAAAACTGCAGATGCTGGAATCCAAAATAGACAGGCATGAGGCTGGAAGAACGCAGCACACCAGGCAGCATCAGGGCTAAAGAAGGGTTACACCCAAAACGTTGACTTCTCCACCTCCTGATGTATTCTTCCACATTTCCCTCTATTAAATAATAACTGCACTGGCGAAAGGGAGCAACTGCTTCTTGGGTTTCCAGCCTGAGAAAGGTGAGATTGTGTCATTACAAACTGAATGCTTCAGTTGAATATGGCTAATTTATTGTCAATAGGATCTTTATTCCTTCCTCAAACATCCAATGTATTCGCTTTCCTCCTGATTCCCACTGGAAGTACCTGGTAAGCTTCAGGTACCTCCACCAAGTGGCCATTCGTTTCTGGGCTCCATAATTGGGCGGCACGGTGACACAGTGGTTAGCACTGCTGCCTCACAGCACCAGAGACCCGGGTTCAATTCCCGCCGCAGGCAACAGACTGTGTGGAGTTTGCACATTCTCCCCGTGTCTGCGTGGGTTTCCTCCCACAGTCCAAAGATGTGCAGGTTGTCCGCCCTATGCTAAATTGTCCGTAGTGTTAGGTAAGGGGTAAATGTAGGGGTATGGGCGGTTTGCGCTTCGGTGGGTCAGTGTGGACTTGTTGGGACGAAGGGCCTGTTTCCACACTGTAAAGTAATCTAATCTAATCTAACGACTATGGTGTCACTGTCATTGTCAGACAGCACATAAACAGACCAACCAGTCCATGTTGAACATAATCCCAAATTAAACTAGTTCTACCTGCCTGTGTTTAGGCCACATCTCTGCATCCTTTTCTGTTCATGTACAGTACTTGTACGTGCATCCACCACTTCCTCTGGAAGTTGTTTGTAAATAAAAATTGCCTCTCAAGTCTTTTTTAAATGTTTCCCCTCTCATCTTAAAAATATGCTCCCTGGCCTTGAAATCACCCACCCTAGGGTAAAGACAGATGCCATTCACTTTATCTGCACTCTTCATTATTATATAAACCTCTGTAAGGTCACTTCACGACCTCCAATGTCAAATAGCTAGGCGGTCATTCCCACATGGGAAAGGGCTGCGCCCAATTCTTTCCTTACCTGATGGTGAATTCTTCAGGAGAAAGTGAGGACTGCTGATGCTGGAGATCAGAGCTGAAAATGTGTTGCTGGAAAAGCGCAGCAGGTCAGACAGCATCCAAGGAGCAGGAGAATCGACGTTTCGGGCATGAGCCCTTCTTCAGGAATGAGGAAAGTGTGCCCAGCAGGCTAAGATAAAAGGTAGGGAGGAGGGACTTGAGGGAGGGGCGTTGGAAATGCGATAGGTGGAAGGGGGTTAAGGTGAGGGTGATAAGGTGAGGGTGATAGGTCGGAGTGGGGGTGGGGGCGGAGAGGTCAGGAAGAAGATTGCAGGTTAGGAAGGCGGTGCTGAGTTCAAGGGTTGGGAATGAGACAAGGTGGTGGGAGGGGAAATGAGGAAACTGGAGAAATCTGAGTTTATCCCTTGTGGTTGGAGGGTTCCTCGGCAGAAAATGAGGCACTCTTCCTCCAGTTATCGTGTTGCTATGATCTGGTGATGGAGGAGTCCAAGGACCTGCATGTCTTGGTGGAGTGGGAGGGGGAGTTGAAGTGTTGAGCCACGTGGTGGTTGGGTTGGTTAGTCTGGGTGTCCCAGAGGTGTTCTCTGAAACGTTCCGCAAGTACACAGCCTGTCTCCCCAGTATAGAGGAGGCCACATCGGGTGCAGCGGATGCAGTAAATGATGTGTGTGGAGGTGCAGGTGAATTTGTGGTGGATATGGAAGGATCCCTTGGGGCCTTGGAGGGAAGTAAGGGGGGAGGTGTGGGCGCAAGTTTTGCATTTCTTGCGGTTGCAGGGAAGGTGCTGGGAGTGGAGGTTGGGTTGGTGGAGGGTGTGGACCTGACGAGGGAGTCCTGGAGGGAGTGATCTTTTCGGAACGCTGATAGGGGAGGGGAGGGAAATATATCCCTGGTGGTGGGGTCCGTTTGGAGGTGGCGGAAATGACGACGGATGATACAATATATATATCGGTTGGTGGGGTGGTAGGTGAGGACCAGTGGGGTTCTGTCCTGTTGGCGATTGGAGGGTCTGGGCTCAAGGGAAGTGGAGGAGATGCGGTGGAGAGCATCGTTGATCACGTCTGGGGGGAAATTGCGATTTTTGAAGAAGGAGATCGTCTGGATTGTTCGGGTTCTCCTAGGAGCTGATGCGCCGGAGACGAAGGAATTCGGAATATGGTATGGCATTTTTACAGGGGGCAGGGTGGGAGGAGGTGTGGTCTAGGTAGCTGTGGGAATTGGTCAGTTTATAGTAAATGTCCGTGTTGATTTGGTCACCCGAGATAGAAATGGAGAGGTCTAGGAAGGGGAGGGAGGGGTCTGAGATGGTCCAGGTAAATTTGAGGTTGGGGTGGAAGGTGTTGGTAAAGTGGATGAACTGTTCAACCTTCTCGTGAGAGCATGAGGCAGCGCCGATACAGTCATCGATGTAGTGGAGGAAAAGGTGGGGGATGGTGTCAGTGTCGCTGCGGAAGATGGACTGTTCCACATATCCTATGAAGAGGCAGGCATTGCTGGGGCCCATGCGGGTGCCCATGGCAACTCCTTTGGTTTGGAGGAAGTGGGAGGATTAGAAAGAGATGTTGTTCAGAGTTGGTCGAAGGAGGGTGTCAGTGGAAGGGTACTGGTTGGTGCGGCGGGAAAGGAAGAAGCGGAGGGCTTTGAGTCCTTCGTGATGGGGGATGGAGGTGTACAGGGACTGGATGTAGATAAAGCGTTGGGGACCGGGAATGGGAAAACCATGGAGGAGGTGGAGGTTGTGGGTGGTGTCCCGAACGTAGGTGGGGAGCTCTTGGACTAAGGGGGACAGGACCGTGTCGAGGTATGCAGAGATGAGCTCGGTGGGGCAGGAACAGGCTGAGACCACGGGTCAGCCGGGGCAGTCAGGTTTGTGGATTTTGGGCAGGAGATACGGTGGCACAGTGGTTAGCACTGCTGCCTCACAGCGCCTGAGACCCGGGTTCAATTCCCGACTCAGGCGACTGACGGTGTGGAGTTTGCACGTTCTCCCCATGTCTGCATGGGTTTCCTCCGGGTGCTCCGGTTTCCTCCCACAGTCCAAAGATGTGTGGGTCAGGTGAATTGGCCATGCTAAATTGCCCGTAGTGTTAGGTAAGGGGTAAATGTAGGGGTATGGGTGGGTTGTGCTTCAGCGGGTCGGTGTGGACTTGTTGGGCTGAAGGGCCTGTTTCCACGCTGTAAGTAATCTAGAGTAATCTAATCTAAAGTAGAAACGGGCGGTGCGGGGTTGTGGGACTATGGGGTTGGAGGCGGTGGATGGGAGATCCCCTGAGGTAATGAGGTTATGGATGGTCTGGGAGATGATGGTTTGGTGGTGGGAGGTGGTCAAGGGGGCAGTAGGAGGAGGTGTCCGCGAGCTGGCGTTTAGCCTCAGCAGTGTAAAGGTCGGTGCACCAAACTACTACCGCACCTCCCTTGTCTGCCGGTTTGATAGTGAGGTTGGGGTTGGAACAGAGGGAGTGGAGGGCTGCACGTTCCGAGGGTGAGAGGCTAACGTTTATCTATCAGATTGACCTTACCAAAACAAAAACTAACCTGTCAATTCACCTCTCTAGCCTTTATTAATGGGAATCTGCTGTGTGCCAATTAGCAGTATTGGAACAATGAATGGACAATGTGAACAATTCACTGACAGAAAAGCCGTTTAGGACAGTTTACTGACATGATAGGTGCTAAATAAATGCACTGTTTCTTTGTCTGATCTTTTGAATGAACTTCTCTGCAATACCGTGCTGTTATCTATTGTTCACTCTGCTAAATCTGTTTGTGCACATTTCATTCAAAGCCTGAAACACCGGTGAAAGGTTGGGTGACAGCCAGTTCTTAGTATGCACTTTGTTTGCATTGTCACATTGTGTTGAGGCTTAGACAAGGTAATGGTGGGTAGAACGTGGTGCAGGTCATCTTAACCTTTAGTTATTCATTCCTCAGCTAGTAAACTTCGAGTCAGATACATTAGGGCCATTGAAGTGACTCATGGAAGATAGTACAATGAAGGGTATGCGGGTTAGTTTGATCTTAGAATAGGATAAAAGGCTGGCACAGTGGCTCAGTGGTTAGCACTGCTGCCTCCTAGCACCAGGAACCCGGGTTTGATTCCAGCCTCAGGTGATTGTCCATGTACAGTTTGCACATTCTCCTCTTGTCTGTGTGGGTTTCCTCCAGGCGCTCCGGTTTCCTCCCACAGTCCAAAAGCATGAAAGTTAGGTGAACTGGCCAAAGTAAATTGCCCATAGTGTTCAGGAGTGTTAAGATTAGGTGCATTAGTCAGGGGAAATATGGAGTAATAGGGTAGAGGAATGGGTCTGGATGAGTTACTCTTCAGAGGGTCAGTATAGACTTGTTAGGCTGAAGGGCCTATTTCCACACTGTAGGGATTCAGTGATTCTAAGTGAACATTGAGGGCCGAATGGCCTGTACTGGGCTGTCCTGTTCTATGTTCTATAGAGAGAGATGGTGCTGTGCTGGTTAAGCTAATAGACTAATAAACTGAAGATTAATATCCCAGGCCCACAAAATCAAATCCCATAGTGGTCTCTGTTGGGACTGAATTAATACAATAAATTAATTAATTAACACAATTCTGGGATTAAGAGCTCCTGTCAGCAAAATCAACTATAGGGGGAGGCCAGTTGGTCCCTCGAGTCTGCTCATCCATTTAAAAGTGACTCATTTGACTGTAACCTCAAATCTACATCGCACTGACCCCAATAGCTGGAGTTACTAGGAATTCTGCCTTTAAAGTAATACCCTTTGATATTGCACATAATCAAATGCCTTCTGGAAATCAAAGTACAGAACGATCACGGATTTGCCTTTATCCACAGCAGTACTCCCTCAAATCTTTTTTTGTTTCATGTGTGAGCCGAGGGAATGTGAGTGGGGGAGTGACTTCCAAAACGGTAAGTCAACATGTCAGCACATCAAGTTCAGAGGAACTTGACGTGGCTGCAGAATTGCACAGCTAGATCACACATTATTTCCTCAAAGAACTGTAACACATTGGATAAACATGATTGCCCTTTCACGAAACCATGTTGACTCTGCCTGGTACATTGAACTTATCGATATGCCCTTCATTAACGATGGTTTTTGACATTTTTCTAATGACAGACATTAAGCTAACTACCTTTGGTTTCCTGCTCTCTGCCCGCTTCTCCTCCTCAATAGCATTTACATTCACTGTCATCCAATCTAATGGAAACTTTCCAAATCAAGGGAACTTTGGAAAATTAGAACCAATGTATCATCTATCTCACGAACCACTTCTATTAAGATTCTAATGATGCCATATGATTTTCATGGATGATTGTCAAAAGGCTTCTAGTTTATTTGTGGCCTTTAGAGAAGCAAATCTGCCATCCTTATCCAGTCTGGCCTACAGGTGACTCCAGACCCAAATGAATGCGGTTGATTTTGATGACTCTCCAAAATTGTCGAGAATGCTTCTCATTACAAAGGAATTTGATGCTCACATCCATGAACATTTTTTTAAAATGTTACATAAGCAGCCAAGTTGCAACCTCAGGTTTTTAGCCACATACACATTGCTGTTGCTTATGGTTTCTGCTGTTAACATGTAACACACTGAACGTAGAGGACAAATGTACGACTAGTATTCAAAACTAGACCTACGAGAAAAGCATGTCTATCAACTCTCAGAAAGGGAAAGAATGACAGATTTGGGATTTTGGAAAGAGATTCATAGAAGCTTGGAAATTAGAGTAGGCCATTTGGCCCATTGAGCTAACTCCACTGTTTAACATAATCACAGCAGGTCCTCTAGATCAGTGCCATACTGCAGCTTGCTCACCAAATCTCTTTTTGCTGTTAGTGTTTGGATATCTATCATTTTCTTTCCCATGAGCAAGTTTCCATCAGAAAACTTGAATTTAAAAATTAAATTGCAGGTAGTTCAACTTGTTCTACTGTTGTGTGAGGTCCACACAAACCCATTGATTTGATTGCAGCCTGCCACCCCATGAAATCATTTCCTCAGTTGAGGATTTGACCATGAAATAAACCTCGATTTGTTTGTTCCTACGTTTACTTCAATCATTTTCTGTTTTTTGGGAGTTATGTTGTACTGCTCAATGTGATGGTGAGACACAAATGACTATAGATGACTGAACGCCAGAAGTGCCTCAGGGCAGCAATTGGGGCAAAACACAATTGACTTTCATAGATGTGGACAAAAGGGGAAGGACGGGAATTGGATTAAATACTCATTTGAAATTGCAGTCCTGTTCTGGAAAGTGCATGTGTACAAAATTGGGAGCATGACAGTGGTTCTACCCAGGGATGAGCACCTGCGGTGTATTCACAGACTACCCAAGATATATCAAGACTAGTTACTTGGGTGAGGAACTGGCAAGCCACTGGTATCTATGGAAACATAACCTCTGCAGCAATCGAATGGCTCCTGATGAGGGGTGAACAGCTGAGGCTGAACAGCAGAGGCTGTGTAAGGCTCTGGTCAGGCGGCATTGGAATATTGAGAACAGTTTGGAGCCCCATATCGAAGTAAGGAATGTGCTGGCATTGGAGGGGGGTCTGGAGAGGTTTACAAGAATGATCCTGGAGACGAAAGGCTTATCTTATGAGGAGCGGTTGAGGACTCTGGGTTGCACACTCAGTGGGGTCTAGAAGGATGACTGGGAATCTCATTGAAACTTACAGAATACTGAGGGACCTGGACAGAGTGGACAGGGGAAAGACAATTCCACAAATAGGAGAGAATAAGACCCGAGGGCATAGCCTCAGAGTGAGGGAGCGGCCCTTTATAACTGAGATGAGGGGGATCTTCTTCAGCCAGAGGGTAGTGAATCTGTGGAACTCATTGCCACAGGAGGCTGTGAAGACCACATTATTGAGTGTAATTAAGACAGAGACAGGTAGATTAGTAAGGGATCAAAAGTTATGCGGAGAAGGCAGGAGAATAGGGCTGAGAAACATGTCATCCATAATCAAATGTTGGAGCAGACCTGATCGGCCAAATGACCTAACTCTGCTCCTATATCTTATGCCTTTTTGGATTTGGGAAGTTTCTGATAATATCACTACAGAACTGAAGACGAGGAAGGACTGTAAGATCAAACAGGTCAGTCATCTGATTTCCTCTCCATGCTTTACATGATCCCTGAAGAATTGACGCAGATTACAAACTCCCATCTGAGCCACTGCAGGAATAGCCCACATCCTCCACAACATTAGATGAATCATGTCACTTGTCCTCTGGGGCAAATCAATGACATGCATCAGTTCCACGGGGGATGAACCCTTCAGAGCTGTGAAACATCACTGGAGGCCAACACAACATTGCAAGAATGAAATTTTCTCTCTTTCCCTCACACACATTCACTTTATCCATGATCTCGCACATAGCGACAATGATATGGTTACCATTGTCCAGCACATTGCCAAGTCTGCACAAGCATCATTCACAGATGGCCCTCACATAAACAAATCAAACTAGCCGGGTCGGACATTTAGCTGGACTTGTAGAGTCTCAACATCTGGGACCACACATCTGAGCAAACTCTCTGGGTGAGAGCTGCAAACAATTAATCTTATTATCAGGCAATTGGTCCCAGAACAAACAACAATCATATAGAGATTCTCACTTTTGACTGGATCCTGAGAGTTTTACTGCAATAGGGTGTCATTAAGGCAGGTTCCCCTTGAACTTTAACGATAAGAACCTCATGCTAATTGCTGCCCGAACAGCTCAGTGTTGCACAAGAACTCCTGAAGGAATTGAAAATGTTAGTTTCTCCGAAAATTAAGTCATTTCACTCGACATTGTGAAATGGCTGTAATGGTTATAAACAGAGACATGTAATGACTATGATTGGTGACACACTGACATTGTCAATTGTTCTTTCTTTGAAATAACCATTTAGTGACTTCTCTCAATGGCCCAGTGGGTAACCTATAACCTTTCACAGTACAAGAGGTCTGTTTCATTTGTGCTTCTGGTTTGCTGGTTTGACCTGCTTGAATTCTGTTAGTCTGGCGCTTTGTAAAGGGCTGTCTCAGCAGTTTTACCTCATTGATGGAGAGGGAGCCTAAAATACCACATAGGACTTGTGTGAACAGCATGAGAGGTGTGCAGATTAAAGGGGAAACGGATTTATAAAGCATGTGTGGTCTGCAGGGTCCTACTTTACTCACCCAAAACAAACCCGCAACATCAAAAATCTTAGGCACTACTGAGTAAGACCTGTGGGAAATTATGTCAGGTGCTCCACAGTAAGCAGGAGAAAGCTGATCGAGTGCATAAAATGCGTCATTTGCCGAGTGAAAGGTATCTGCGTGTCTTCGAAAAATGCTTTCTTTAGAATCACTCAGTCACAGTAGTGTGGGAAGAGGCCATTTGGCTCATCTGATCTGCACTAACTCTCCTAAGGGCATCCCACCCAGATCGAGCTCCCTGACTCTAACCCTGTAACCTTGCATTTCCCGTGGCTAACCTACCTAACTTGCACATACCTGGACATGATGGAGCAACTTAGTACGGCCAATCCTCCTAAGCTACACGTTTCTGGACTGTGGGAGGAAACCAAAGCACCCAGAGGAAACCCACAAAAAGGGAGAACGTGCAAACTCTACACAGTCACCAAAGGCTGGAATCAAATCCAGGTTCCTGTCACTGTGAGGCAGCAGTGCTAACCACTGATCCACCATGTCAACTTTTATTTACTCTTTCATGGAACATGGATATTAGTGCAAGGCCAGTATTTGTTGCCCATCCCTCACTGTCCCTGCTATGTGGCCTGTTTTGTCTGCAGTACAGTGCAGCCACAGTTCAATTAGAGAAGGAGATCCAGGATTCTAACCCTGTGACAGTGAAAGAATGGTGATAGAAGTTCCAGGTCAGGTTAGTGTGCGGCTTGGAGGGGAACCTGAAGGTGGTGGTCTTCCCCTGGGTATACTATCCCTGTCTTTTAGATAGACAGTAAAGGTCACACATTAGGAAGGTGTCTCTGTAGGAAGCTTGGAGAGTTGCTGCAGAGCACCTTGTAGAGCAGTGGTGGATGCAGGAAGTGGTGAAGGTGGTGGATAGAATGGCAATCAACTACATTGTTCTGGATGGACAGCAAACGGTAAGAATTCCACCACCCTCTTGACCTGAGGCTTGTAGATATTGGACAGGCACTGGGAAATCAGCTGGTGCATCACTCAGCTCGGACCTTCTCTTCCAGTCACAGTAATTGTGTAGCTGCTTCAGTTCAGTCGTTGGTCAATGGTAACCCTCAGAATGTTGATAATGGAGAGTTCAGTGAAGGTGATACCATTTGAATGCTGAGGAACAATGGTTAGATTCTCACTTGTGGTCATCGCCTGGCACATACTTGGCATAAATGTTACATGCCATTTGTCATCCCAAGCCTGAACATCATCCAGGTCTTGATGCTTTTGGACATGGACTGCTTCAATCCCTGAGGAGTCGTGAATGGTGCTGAACATTGTGTAATCCTCAGTGAACATTCCCCTCTCTGACCTTATGATGGATGGATGTTGATGGAGCTGCTCAAGATGATGTCTTGAGTGTCCAAGAGCGACCCAGCCCTGGCTGGTGCACTCAAGATATAACAGAATAATTTTGAGGTGCCCCATCTATTGGGACAAACACACATAGGATCAGATGGAATGCTGATCCATCCTGCCCAATATCATTCCCATTGATTTGAATGGGAAGTAACATTGTATGCAGTGTAAACCTTGCTTTGCACCCAGTCCCGGTTACAAAATATGCTAATTTTCCACGTTGCTATAACAACCTGCAGCAAACTCCAAGGGCATTGGTTTATAGTCATACTGTTTGCATGTAACCACAGGAACAAATAATGCATTTCCAGGTCAGGGATTAAAATGGCCAATACTGCCAGAATTAATAATACTAATTGGGACTCTTTCATCTAATGTGACTGCTGCTGGCTCTAGGGATCCCACCATCAGTCAGTGCTCCCTCATGAGTGAGTGAACTCTATGCTCAGGGTAGGAGTTCCTAGAATGCCAAGTGCCAGCCCTCACCAGTCATTTTTTAATGTATGGTGAAAACAACACTAGATGGCATTTGATGCCACTGACTGGTTAGTAGGAGGAGCGGAATAAGAGCTTTATGATGGATGGATGTTGATGGAGCAGCTCGGCACACAACACAATGCTCTAACCACTGAACTGAAGCCCACAGTGACCTGGATTGTTATTCCTTACAGAGGCACACTGACCCAACCCACTGTAACCCATCTGGGGCTGAAGTTAGGAACAATATGTGAAGCGAGCAAGAGGGAAAGAGAACATATGAGACAAGAATACAAATGAGCAAACCCCAAACCAAAGTGACAGATATTAGACACCATATAGGCTGTCTATAGGGAAACATGTATAATTCAGCATGCAAAAGCTGTGAAGCTGTTAAACCTCAGGCTATCTATGTCCCCTGTAGGTATCCAGGTTGTGTGATACATCAGCCTGGTTCAAAGTTCATTATTCCTTGAGCTACTTCTATGCAACAGCTGTTAAACAGCAAGTGCTAAAAACATGAGCAATGTCTCCACAATCCAGCCTGTTAATGAGCTTTCACTGAGCCTGCTCACACGACTGTCATGAAAGAAACTGCATTTCTGCTGAGCGGCAAGTGGCTAAAGATCACGTACTTGTGGTTTTGTGGTCCACACTCCCCACATCCACTGCTGGCCGAGGCGAGGCCGTTGGGATGGCGTCCGGGCTGACTTGCTTAATCCCCTCTGAAGTCTCCCCTCTGCCCGGAGGAGAGCTCCACGTGCCCTGCTTCTTGTTCAAACTGGAAAGGTGAAGTGGCAGAGGCGAGTCCTGTGTGAAAATGGAGAGGAGGAAGATTTTAGTCCATTTGGAATTCAAAGTGAAGGCTGCTGTCTCCCTCACCACACCTTGCCAATCCCCACCAACCTACCCCTCTCCCAACTCTTCCCCATCCTCCCCACTCCTCTCTTTACACTTGAACGTACAGACCGGTTTTCATTTCAAGGCTATCTACAACTTGTATAGCAACTGCCCACTGTCCAAAAACCATACACAAGGTAAGTTTGCTTCATTAGACATTTCTCTCCCTCACCACCTTTCCCGAAAACAGTGGCTCACTTTTCACTGGCATGTTCTGGCACCTCAGGTGAATGCTGTGCATGATCTTTGGCAGAATACATTAGAGTCCAGTCTCATCCTTAACCTGATGCCAAGAACACACTTACTTCCAAGGCACATTGCTGGGTGCCTGGCTTGCTTTCCTCTCTCTAACCAAGATCTGTTGAGACAAGGCATAATGTTAGAGTCTACATTAGAGTGGTGCTGGAAAAGCACAGCCAGTCAGGCAGCATCCGAAGAGCAGGAAAATCGATGTTTCGGGCAAAAGCCCTTCTTCAGAGTCAGCTTTCATTCCTGAAGAAAGGCTTTTGCCTGAAACGCCGATTTTCCTGCTCCTCGGATGCTGCCTGACCGGCTGTGCTTTTCCAGCACCACTATAACGCAGATTCTGATTTCCAGCATCTGCAGTCCTCACGTTTGCATAGTGTTAGATCAAATACTGTGGCAATTCAGATCTGGTAGCACAGCACCAAGCTTGAGCATTGAACTCTCTTGTTTGTATAGATCCAACACATTTCTCTTCTTTGTTTTCTCAGTGGATGCTACATCTCAATAGAAAACACACCTTCCCCGCTGCCCCACTATATGCTCCTCTGGGACTGTGGCAACTTTGCTCACTTACATGGGGAGTCCACTCGTTACAGACCTGGGTTAGATGGCACATGGGTTTCCTACTCCACCTAGTGGTTCAACTGAGAACCAAACAAACAGCCCAACAGACAGAAAGCCCTTCTCTCGCCCTACAACCCACAGGCCTGACAGCTAGTTGTTACGATTGGCCTTAACCTCTCATTCAAACCATAAAAGAGCTCAGCAAGATTTTTCAGGAGACAACCATGCCATGGCTTCAGGAGACTGTGTGGTGAAGTAAATCACTCAGTGGGGGATGCAGAACAATTACAAGTGAGCCACCCCAATGCATATTTGAGGAGTGAGAAGTTCTGTACCAGATGCACCAGGGTGACTGGTTGCCTTCCCTGTAGTTTCGCTAATGACAGCCAAGCAATTCACCAGCTCAGCTTTGCTTTCTGCACACCATGTTCAGGATTGCTATGTGGAGTTAAAAAAAACACACAGGCAGAAAGCAGGAACTGGATTTAATTCACAGGTCAAGCTCACATTAGTGAAACCCTGATTTCATCACACTGTGCTTCACCTCTCTTCCTAAGGCATAACATTACAACTTCAGAATGGTTGACAATAGTTGTTTGAGGTCTACATGGCTTCATTATAATGTTGGGAATTAAGAGCTGCACAACACATGTGACACTTAAAACGACAAAGAGCTATTAAAGGGTAAGTGTTGGGGGGATAATGCATATTCTGAAGGGCATCTCAACTAGCCTTTCTAAGAATGAGTTGGGCAAATGGCAGGTGAATATGAAGCAAAAAGAAACCAAAAGATGCAGGCAATTGACAGCCTCGCACATTCAACCAGAAGACTTAGCACTGTCTAAGGCCACAGCACATCCTTTCATTGCTTTATTGCAAATTAAGTACCTTTGAAAGTGTTGAGACAATTACAATGTGAGAAACACAACAGCCAATATCCCCACAGCAAGATCCACTACACCCCCTCCAAACAATACAGTGAAAAGATTATGTCATCAGTTAATTCATGTTGATTATGGATAAATATTGGTCAAAATGCCAGTGGTTAACATCTTTAGCAGCTGCTGACATCTCTGCTGCCCTGCACCCAGTGAAAGCCAGACTTCAATGGCCATTGTCGAGAGCTGGGAAAGCACAGCAGGTCTGGCAGCATTCAAGGAGCAGGAGAATCAACGTTTCAGGCATAAGCCCTTCAATGGCCATTGCAAAACAAGTGTGACCACCATGGGTTTTCAGTGGGCATTCGGTTCAAGAAATGACAGATCATTGGTTGACGACCTCTCTTGCTACAATCCCCCTACAAGCAATGACAGACTGGAAGTGGAATGCCTCCAAAATGGCTTCCAGTGTTACAGTTCATCAGGAATCCTGCATAAATTGTTTGCCAATGGGAGCTCTGCTCCTCTGGTTTCTGTGAATGCCTGTCTAAGGGGCTCAGTGAATGACCACAGCTCACCTCCAGTAGCAGCCTGAAGCATGCAGTCCCATCTCCCTTCTTAAAAGACAATAAATAAAACAACTAGGAACAAAGAAATGGGCAACTCAGCCTCTGAAACCTGCTCTTGATACAATTAGACCGTATTTGATCTGTTGCTTAACACCATTTACCCACCTTGATTCAATAATCTTTATTATCCAGACCTCATAAAATGTATTCGTTGCACACAATATTTTCAACTGACTCCGCCGAAACAGCTTTTGGTGAAAGAGAGTTCCAGCTTTCCATTACACTTTGTGTGAAGTGCTTTCTAACATCACTCTGGCTCTAATTTTCAAGTAATGTATTTTAATCTGATGCGCCCCACCAGAATCTCCCTAGCAAATCCTTTAATTGTCTTCAGTATCAAAGTAAGATCACTCCTTAATCTTCTACACTTAAGGGAATATAAACCAAGTCAAGACAACATATCCTGATAACTGAATTCACATAGGTCCAACGTCATTCTGGTGAATCTGTGCAGCAACCCATCCACAGTGATAATGTCCCTACCTCTGAGGCAGGAGGCCCAGGTGTGCCATAAAATGATGGGCGGCACAGTGACACAGTGGTTAGCACTGCTGCCTCACAGCGCCAGAAACCTGGGATCAATTCCCGTCTCGGGCAACCGTCTGTGTGGAGTTTGTACATTCTCCCCGTGTCTGCATGGGTTTCCCCCGGGTGCTCCGGTTTCCCTCCCACAGACCAGAGATGTGCAGGTTAGGTGAATTGGCCATGATAAATTGCCTGTAGTGTTAAGTGAAGGGGTAAATGTAGGGGGATGGGTCTGGGTGGGTTGCTCTGCGGCAGGTCAGTGTGGACTTGTTGGGCCGAAGGGCCTGTTTCCACACTGTAGGGAATCTAATCAAAATCCCTAAATAGGCTGATTAGAAAATATCCATCTTTCCTGAGATGCAGCCTGGTGAATTGAGTGCTCCATTTGGAGTCTACGTGACAGTTGTGGTGTAAAGTGGGTAAAATAATTGAACAAATGACATGAAATCTCCTGAGTAGCCAAGTGCCTGCAGCAAATAACAGCAAAAAGTCATTTTTTTAAAAAGTGATTTCACGATTGCTGATTCAATGTAATTAGCTGTGCCCTTTTGATCCGCTAGTCCATTCACTCCTGACTGCATGTGGAATCATGTTGGCATCTAATGCACATAGTGCTTTCCATTGTAAGTCCAAGCCCCTGTAACCGGTGGGGGAGAGTTCAGACTTGAGCACAAGAGCCAGGCTGAAACTCCGGTGCACTATACCAAGGAAGTGCAGCACTGCCGTGGTGCCCTAAGTCTCGCAGTCATGATCACGTTTCTGCCCCAGGTTTTGTGCAGTGATCCAGTGAAGGCTAACACCTCAGTTTTCACTCAGACACTTTACAGCCTTTTGAGTTCAACAACCTCAGACATGAACTCAGCCCTCCATTATATATCATTTCACCTCAGTGCCTGTGTCTTGTTTTCGTGTTTTTGCTTTCAGATTCTAACTTTCATCCTGCTATTTACACCTACCTTGGATCGATGGTCGTTTTTCTAAAACCACCATCAGTCCCTTTAGTCTTTTGTTTGATGACTCCTTTGATCTGTAATCTCCCTTGTCCTCTAACCTTTCCTTGTTTTTCCAGTGCTCCACCCCACCTTTTTTAAAATAGTATATAATCCATTACACTTGCACCTCTCTTCAACTGAAAAGTCAAATTGCGCTCGAAACATTAATTAATGCTGTCTCTCTCTCTCTCCCTCTCTCCTCGGATGCTGTCAGTCATACGGATTTTCTCCAAGCCTTTTATTCTTCATCTGTCCTCTGCAGTGGATGGAAAAGGTCCAATGACACTACGTAGAGGAGGGGGTTGGGGGTTCTCCTCAGTGTCCAAGCTAACAGTTAATCCTCAACCAATGCCAAGAGGAAGGAAAAAAGTCTTTGTGGGAGTTTGCTATGTTTATAATGACAGCCATATTTCCCACAACAGTGACTACGCTTCTGTAATACCTCACTGGTTGTAACTTGCTTCAGGTCATCCTGAGGTTGTGATTGATGCGAATGTAAATGCAAGTGTTTGAGGCCGTTCCTACATTTCACACCTCCAGCTCCTCCCAAAATGTGGGAGAGTTCAGGGAGGGCCGAACTCCTGCATCTTATGTGTGGTTTACACCCCACCTTCACAAGCACAGAAGTGTAAAGTGAAAAATATTAAGGACTAGACTCCTTAATATTTAATTTAAATAAAACATGCATTTTCTTTTCTTTCTCACAATCTCAGGGAAGGCACTCAGTCAATGAAGGAAATTTTGCAAATTTACTCACATTTGTAATGCAGTAAATGCAGTAGCTGGTGAATGTACAATAAATTTCCACAGAAAGGAATGTGATAATAACCCGATCGTCTTTATTAGGGATAGTGCTTGCAGGATAACTATAGCCAGAACTCCGGAGAACTCAGGACTTAGGGCAGCATGGTGGCTTAGTGGTTAGCACTGCTGCCTCACAGCGCCAGGGACCTGGGTTCAATTCCAGCCTGTCTGTGTGGAGTTTTCACATTCTTCCTATATCTGCGTGGGATTCCTCCGGGTGCACCGGTTTCCTCCCACAGTCCAAAGATGTGCAGATTAGGTGAATTGGCCAGGCTAAATTGCCCGTAGTCAGGGGTAAATGTAGGGGAATGGGTCTGGGTGATTGCTCTTCGGAGGGTCGGTGTGGACTTGTTGGGCTGAAGGGCCTGTTTCCACACTGTAGGGAATCTAATCTAATCTAAATTTGCTCCACTTCATAAGAATACGTGGAATCTGTAGATGGGCCTCTGTACAACATTTAATCAGAAACATAACAGTTCCCAACAATTCACTCGAGTGAAAGCTGAGATTTTCTACTCAAGCCCCTGGAGCGGGACCTGAACCCCCCCATACCATCCAAAACCACCAGGTGAGAGTGGTATCCATTGAGCTCCAACTGACAGCTTTCTCAAGAGAGATCTGAACTATGGACGAAATTTTCCAAATCCTTTCACAATCCTTTTCCAACTGGCCATATTCAGTGGACCAGTACGTAGCTGAGACCTGATGTCCAGATATGATAAAGAGTGAGGTTGAGCCATTCAATTCTTCCAACACTGACTTGGCATCCCCACTTGCCAATCGGTAATTGTGATGCACAGACCAATTATAATTTCAATTAATTAATTCAAATCTTCATCTCCTCTAGTGGCAACAAAGCTATTGCCTTCAGGGTAATGGGTCCAATTCCCTCCAAGTTTCATAATTACAGGATGCCCGTACTGCAAAGTTCTCACTATTGTTGCTTCCACGATACTGGGATTATCTTAGGACTTGAGTATCACTGGCTGAAAACTGCAGGTACTATGCCTTTGGTTTTTACATTCTCTGCAATCAGTTCTGAGAAATAAAATGAACATAATGGCCTTCTTCTGTGCTGGATTGACCCCAGTTAGAAATTTCTCCTTCAACACAAACCAGAGAATGTAATAAACGAACCATTAACAAAACCGTGGCCTTGAAACGTGAGAGGTACTAGCAGGGTGATGAATCAGGGCGTAAGACTGACATCATTTCTTGAAGAATTTCGCCCCCCTCAGAGTCTCTCTGACACCCGTTTTCAGCTCAGTTTTGTATTACTGAATTATTTTTCTCAAGGCTTCAAACAATCCCTTCCCCAATCCTCACCATCTCTCTCCTCCTCCCCCTCCTTCATCACACAATACACAATCCAAAGCTTGGCTGCCCTGAATGACCAGGGTCAGAAGACAGAGGAGCTGGTGTGCAGGTTACCCTAGGTCATCCTACCATGCTTCACAGATCAACGAAAATTGGGAGAAGACTGAGATATCCGCAGCAACAGGAAGTAAGGTCTAATTTTCCCCAGTCAGCAATGCAGTTCAGTTATTCGATTTGTGGGGATGGTTAACTGCTCAGTGCGGTATTGGAACAGTGTGACATGAAACATTTAGTCTGCAGTAAAGATAAACCCATCCTCTGGCCTTCACCATGCTACCACAATCCAGTGTGAAAGCAGCAATTACATTCTCTTCAGTTACTGCAAAGAATTCCCACTCTCCTCTCCAACCGACAACAGTTCTAGTTGGAATGAAACACCGAAGTTATCTAATAACCCCAAATGAGTTTGAGAACACTGGCTGCTTTTCTATCTCCCAGCCTGTCTGTCTTTATACTTGAGAGAGAAATGGATTGGGTGGATAAGGAAGCAGCTTTCTCCTTGGGGTCTTGATGGTGTTCATCCAGGTAACACCATTGCACATTCTTATTTTCCCTTGCCACCTTAGCAGAAATATTGGTAACCAGTCCCAATCCCATCTGTTAAACACCATGGAGCTAAATGCCCTATATCCAATGGACGGTGGGTACGCATCAACTCGCTTAGTGAGGGGCCAAATTTCTAGTTTGCCAATTAGGCACGAGGGAATTTTCAACTTCACACTTCAATTTGTTTTTGTACAGTTCTGAAAAATACAGGTCAGTCTTGCAAGAAGATGTAGCATCTCTCCAACCTACTCTCCTCCAAGACATATGGCAGACTAGTAGCTATAGTATTGGGCTTGTAACGCTGGGATAAGTTGTGAAACTGGTTTCAATCAATTCAGTTCGTGGTCAGTACTGGAGCTAGGGGTGTGGATCACAGAAAATAAAAACTTTATCGGGTGACTACCTGCCGACCTCGTTTGATATGTTTCAGGTTTATGCCGTGAAACGGACCCATGAAATGGCCTGAGGAGCCATTCAGTTGTGGAAGTATACCTACTACCATGGGCAAAAAGGGATGGATGATAGACATGACCCCTGCCAACAGGGTCTACGGCCTGCAAACAAATGAAACATTGTATGCCCTACCAACCGTTATGCCACATGAATCCAACCTGAATCAGTTCCTAACAAATGGGCGGCACAGTGGCTAGCACTGCCGCCTCACAGCGCCAGAGACCCGGGTTCAATTCCTGCCTCAGGCAATTATTTGTGTGGAGTTTTGCACATTCTCTCCGCGTCTGCGTGGGTTTCCTCCAGGTGCTCCGTAAGCTTCTCATAGAAGCTTACAAAATACTGAAAGGGATAGATAGAGTAAGGTGCCTGGCCACTTTTGGAGTCCTGTGTCTAATTCTGGAGTCCTGTGTCTAATTCTGGTCTCCGTGCTTTAGGAAAGTTGTTGAAAGGGTTCAGAAAAGATTTACAAGGATGTTGCCAGGGTTGGAGGGTTTGAGCTATAGGGAGAGGCTTAACAGGCTGGGACTATTTTCCCTAGAGTGTCAGAGACTGAGAGGTGACCTTATAGAGGTTCATAAAATCAGGAGGGGCATGAATATGGTGATTGGCCATGGGCTTTTTCCCAGGTTAGGGGAGTTCAAGACTAGACAGCACAGGTCTCAGGTGAGAGGGGAAAGATTTAAAAGGGACCTCAGGAATAACTTCTTCACGCAGAGGGTGGTATGTGTATGGAATGAGCTGGTAGAGGGAGTGGTGGAGGCTAGTACAATTACAGCATTTAAAAGGCACCTGGATGGATATACGAATTGGAAGGGTTTCGAGGGATATGGACCAAATGCTGGCAAATGGGACGAGATTCAGTGAGGATATCGGTCAGCATGGTCGAGTTGGACCGAATGGTCTGTTTCTGTGCCACACTGTTCGGGAGTTTAAAACCTGACTGAAAGCATGATTGAAAAATAAGGGGGGCTCGAAGTCTGAGATGAGAAAGTATTTTATCATTATTCAACCAAAGGCTGTGAACCTTTGGAATGCTCTCCCACAGGGGTCCGGTGGAGCCTCGGCGTTTGTACACATTTAAGGTAGAGATTTCAGATTATCAATCATGCACAGGGTTAAGAGATCAGTGTTCGATCAGCCATGAATGGGAAGGCAAACTGGAAGGGCTGAATAGACTACTCCTGTTTCTTTGATCTTAACAGAGCTG
This sequence comes from Hemiscyllium ocellatum, assembly GCF_020745735.1. Classification (NCBI taxonomy): domain Eukaryota; kingdom Metazoa; phylum Chordata; class Chondrichthyes; order Orectolobiformes; family Hemiscylliidae; genus Hemiscyllium; species Hemiscyllium ocellatum. Next base: position 16,598,763 of record NC_083417.1, on the reverse strand, counting down.
CTGTTGAACAAGGTCAATTTTGAAGAACTAATAGCAACAGTCAGGAAGAGGAATACAGAATTGTCTGCAGCACAAACCAGCCAGAAGAAAGAGAAACGGAATTGGAAATTGAGATGCGATCATAGACAGCAGTGCGGCAGAGTGTGAAACAGAGATAAGAAAGGAGAAATGGGCACTGCTATTGAGAGTTGTGTGCAAATAACAGAAAAAAAAGACTTGCATTCTTCTAGCGCCTTGTTATGCCCCAAAGATACTCACAAGGGACAAGATGTATTTCAAGTGCAATTGCTGTTGCTATACAGGCAAATACATCAGCTCAACTGCTGTCTTCATCATAATGCTGGCTCAACATAGTGTCTGATAAGATCTTACATTACTATGTCACTTTGATATGAAACAATTCCACATGAACAAGAAAATCCCACGTTCAAACTACCGCAAGAATTTCAACAATGCTTTTACAAATATAGAAACGGGGTGAACGAGTCAGTCCTACCAGCCTGCTCCACTAGCCAACCTGAGTCTAGCTGATCATCCTACTCAGTCCCCTGTTCCTGTTTTCACCTGCACACTCTTTAATCCCTTTAGCCCTAGGATCTATATCTAACTCCTTCTTGAAAACAGCCACACCTTCAAACACCACAAGGCCCACATTCACATGAGTGACCACCAAAGTCAGATGTTGCCTCGAGTGAACTTTTCTCCTGAGACCCTTTTTCCAGTTAAAATCTGCCCAAATGCTCAGGTAACCCCAGTTCACTATCTCCTACAATGGTGTCAAGTTCAGTTTGATAACTCCGCTGTAAAGGATCTTGAGATGCTGTGTTGGAAAAGAAAGGTACTATATAAATGCACGTTGTTGTTGCTGCCCCTCCCAATCACATGGGTTTTCAGCAGAGTTTCCAGTCAGGCTACTTGCGCTGCTTCCAAGTTTTAGGAAGCGTTTTGCAGGCACTCAACAGGCCTCCCCACCCACCCACCTCCCTCGCAGTCCCAGCTCACGTCCCTTTAAGATGGAGCACTTTACAAAAGGCACTGGCTTCATCAAGGACTCAGCTCCGAAATGAAAACTGCCGGAGAGTCTGGAACACATTTAATTGCCCCGCATCAATCCACCAACCGAGGGTTTGCAGCGTGGTACATGCGCAGGAGCTGTCCCTGCTAAGGGAAATTAATTAGTTGCAGTGGCTTGAAATGACCTGGCAGCCATATGGAATATGTTTAAAGCTGTAACCCCGATTTATCTTGTCACAGCCTGAAACCCTCCATAGATAGTCTCTTAAATTTCAATCTGTCACTGCAGATCACAGTCGCTGCCTTTGTAAAAGATTGCAGCGCTGCCCAGTCTCTTACACAGTTCCTCCATCCACCCTCCCAGTTCATAAACAGTTCCCTGTTGCTTGGTCCCCTCCCTGTTCCTCACCCCTAGCTGTTTGCCTGCTTGTCTGTCTGTCTGCCTGCCTGGGGTCGGTTCATCTCAACTATTGTACCTTTAGTGGCTGACAGGGCTGGAAAATGATGACCCTCCCTTCCCACACAAACGCTGACAAGTCCAGAGTGATTCACTGGCATTGTCCAGAGTACATCACTTGCCTGCTTTTCATTGGCAACCTGCCTGTGCTTTCCCTGGCAGAAGGCATTTGCCTGTGGGGTCTCCTGTGACTGTGGCTGCACCAGGAGGATGGTGCAGAGAGGGGTGGGAGGGTAACACTGTTGTGTGACCACACCTGCTGAAAAGCACAGCAATAGCCAGGGGTCTGCATAAACCTGGCCTCCCTGCTCAAGATGAGGCCTGCGCATTCAGGCTGGCTGGATATCCACTACTCCGACTCTTTAAACAGCCCAGTGCTCCAGTTAGACTTACAATACAATCCCGACAGTGCGGAAGCAGGCCATTCGGCCCATTGAGTCCATACCGACCCTCCGAAGAGCATCACACTCAGGCTCACCTCCCTCCACCCCTGTAACTCTGTATCTCCCATGGCTAATCCACCAGCCCTAATCACTATGGGTAATTTAGCATGGCCAATCCACCTAAACAGCACATCTTTGTGACTGTGGGAGGAAACCCAAGGATCTGGAGACTACCCACGCAGACATGGGGAAATGTGCAAACTTCACACAGACACTTGCCTTAGGGTAGAATCAAACCCAGGTCCCTGGTGCTGTGAGGCAGCAGGGCTAACTACTGAGCCACCTTTTATATTCCCTCCTTCTCCCCCTCACCCCTGGTTACTGCTTTTATATTTAAAATGTACATGAAACGGAGCTAAAATAAATCGATGTGAAGTATTAAGGGGAGCATTTAAATGCTGTGTCATATACAGGGGCTGGAGAATGGGATTAGAAAGAGACAAGGAGTCCAGGACCAGGGGTCACAGTCTAACAATAAAAGGTAGGCCATTTAAGAGTCAGATAAGGAGAAATTTCTTCAGAGAGTGGTGAGCCTGTGGAATTCCAAGCCACACATAGCATCCGAGGCCCAAAACATTGATTGTTTTCAAGAAGGATAGGGTGAAATCCAAGATCTTTCCCTCAGGGTAGGGGAGTCCAAAACTACCAGACATAGGTTTAGGGTGAGAGGGAAAAGAGACTGAAGGGGCAACTTTTTCACGCAGAGGGTAGTACGTGTATGAAATGAGCTACCAGAGGATGTGGTGGAGCCTGGTACAATAAAAACATTTAAAAGGCATCTGGATGGATACATGAATAGGACAAGTTGGGCTGAAGGGTCTGTTTCCATGCTGTACATCTCTACGACTCTATAGGCAATAGGATATGCTTCTTAGGGCAATGGGGATAAAAGATCATTTGGCTCTTTGAACCTATCTCAACTCTCAATATGATTGTGGCTGATCATCCAACTCAGTAGCTCATTCCCACTTTCTCCCCATACCTTTTGATCCCAATAGCCCTAAGAACTATACCTAATTCCTTCTTGAAAACAGTCAAATGTTTTAGCCTGATTCACTTTCTGGGGCAGAGAATTCCACAGGCTCACCACTCTCTGGTTGAAGAAATTTCTCCTCATGTCAGTTCTAAATGGTCTACCCCATATCTTTAAACTGTGACACCCGTTCTGGACTCACCAGTCATCGAGAGTATCTTTCCTGCAAGCACTGTGTCTAAAGTAACCTAAATAGCCTCATACCTCTCCTCATTCACCACAATCCTGTAGTTTCTCTTTACCTTCCAAATACTTAGTTCTAAGTTGCATCTCAGCCCATGATAGCTCATTATGTGCTGCATCCATGTCCCAGGGAATACTACCAGAAAAGTGCACCCATGTTTCTGTGGCTGAGTTGTCTGTCAGGCTCCTAGTGCCCGACGTTTCAGAGCAATGACACATCTGCCATGTTCATTGGGCTGACATCCAGCAAAGACCCGATTCTCTGCCATTCACACACCCCTGGAGCTACATAAATGGATATTCAACAGTGAAAACATGTGTTCCCACAGGACGGTGATAGGGTGAGATACAATGAAATGGGAAGAGATAAATGTATACTTTACCAGAGGGCCGCTGGTCATGTCTCTCTGTTGTACAATGTAACTTAAAATATCTGCAGCTTGTTCAGCCCAAGAAGGAGCGAAAGGCAGCTTTCCATTGTGACAGTGACCCTACAACTGAATCTACTTGCGCATTTTCTCACCAAGTCCTTGTCCTCGGAGGACATCTCGGAGGAGAAGGGGGAGACTGTTACCCACCAACAGAGGGAAAGGGGATATCAAGGGAAAACTTCAATGTGCTTGGCCTCAAGCATCTTCTAGTGTCGGTCCAGGGCATAAGATGCACTGCAGAAATTCACCAAACCCAGCACCTTCCAAACCCACTCAGAGAAAGTGAGGACTGCAGATGATGGAGATCAGAGTCAAATGATGTGGTGCTGAAAAAGCACAGCCAGTCAGGCAGCATCCGAGGAGCAGGAGAATCGACTTTTCAAATATAAGCACTTCCTGATGAAGGGCTTATGCCCGAAACATCGATTCTCCTGCTCCTCGGATGCTGCCTGACTGGCTGTGCTTTTCCAGAACCACTCTTTTTGACACATTCCAAACCCACTCCCACTTTCATCGAGAAGAAAAAAGGCAGCAGATACATGGGAACACCACCTTCAAGATCCCCTCCAAGCCACTCACCATCCTGGCTTGGAATTATATCACCTTTCCTTCACTGTTGCTAGGACAAAATCCTGGAGTTTCCTCCCTAAATGGCATTGCGGGTCAATCCACAGCAGGTGGATGGCAATGGTTCAAGGAGGCAGCTCACCATCACCTTCTCAAGGGCAACTAGGGACGGACCCAGCCAGTGACACCCACATCCCACAACTGAATGAATAATACTCAAGGCGAGGCCTGCAGTGTTAACAGCTGCCTTACTATAAAATGTGTAAATCCAAACCAAAGCTTTTTTCACAATGGTGGTCAGCTACTGGGAGCCGCACATCCGCCACATATTTCTAAGACTGATGTCCTGCAAGACACGTGGGTTTTTATTTTGGCGTGGGTCTCCTTGAAGACGGTAAATTAAATTATTTCTTACACCTTGACCCCAAGGTGGTGACCCTGGGAGACAACATCATATGCTTCGATGGACAGTCAGCGAGCTAGGAAGAAGTAGTGTTGGTGAGGATGGGATGGGAAGAGGTGGAGAAAATAACAAGGTTGGTCTATGATAGGGTCACATCCAGGAAATACCTATCCCTTTGGGCTTTCCTGACTCCCACTAACCATGCCAATCCATCTTACCCAGTCTACTTGCCTTCTCTCCCAGCAACACACTATGCTCCATAACCTTTCCCTGGCCTTGTTCTTGCTTCCTCTCCTGTTTGTAAATCTGCTGACATGGAAAGGGATGCTCTTGTGCCATCCTCTCATACCCACTCGAATTCCACTCTGTCACACCCATCAGTCAGCCATACCAAGGTCCACCTGCAACTTCACTTCATGCACTACAACCCATCTCTGTAACGTTTCACATGGACAACATACTGACACTTTCCTTTCGGGGGATCAGTTGTTCTTGCTTAAAAGTAGTCAAGTATCACATTCTGACAAACAGTGTTCGGATTGAAACGTTAACCTAATTTCTGTCCCCGCGGTTGCTGCTTCTCTGCTATTTCTATTTCATTTCAGAATTCCAGCATCTGGAGTGTTTTGCCAGCATCTGACGACAGATTGGTGAACCTTTCTTTACATCGGTCTACAGTTTGATTAAAATGCCTACCATTGGTGGCAGTGCCTTCAGTTCGCCTGGACCCCAAGCTCTGGACTGGTCCTTCTAGCATACTCTCCTCTTTGAAGATGTTCCTTTAATCGTCCCTTTATGTTCCTTTCTAACTCCATGTCAAACTTTGTCTGAGATCAGTATGCAGAAGCACCTTGGGACCACGTTAATGACCGTGAGCGGCACGGTGGCACAGTGGTTAGCACTGCTGCCTCACAGCGCCAGAGACCCAGGTTCAATTCCTGCCTCAGGTGACTCTGAGTGGAGTTTGCACATTTTCCTCGTGTCTGTGTGGGTTTCCTCCAGGCGCTCCGATTTCCTACCACAATCCAAAAACGTGCAGGTTAGGTGAATCGGCCATGCTAAATTGCCCATAGTGTTAGGTGAAGGGGTAAATGTAGGGGAATAGGTCTGGGTGGGTTGCGGGTCAGTGTGGACCTGTTGGGCCGAAGGGCCTGTTTCCACACTGTAAGTAATCTAACCTAAAAAAAAAGGTTGGAGGATTTCACCTTTTGGAAAGTGTCTCATCTGAGAGAATAAGGCAGCGAGTAAAAACAAATCTTTCTTATATTTTCACTCAGGGTGCTCAGCACGAGTGAAATATATCCATTTGGCAGCTGTAATTCAGATGAGGTTTAAATACAGTATTGAACGTGTAGCCTTGCAGTACAACTCCCATGCCATCGATATTCTTTACTATACATTTCTGAGTTATGGTGCTTTCACAGGAGAAAGAAATGTGGAGAAAGCACTGTCATTCATGTAATGTATGATACAATATACTGCTGCTAAGTGTGTCAGTGATTCTGGCAGATTTTTACAAGTGCTTCAGGGAATATGGATGGAATGACAACCTCTTGAGCTAATTAACAGAATTCAAGGGCTTCGGACTGCTGTCACTGCCACCATTACAGAACCTAGTCCACTTGTGGCCTCCCTTGGACTTCCAACAACACAGAAAGAAAAGGGTTAAGAGAAAGTGAGGACTGCAGATACTGGAGATCAGAGTCAAAAGGTGCGGTGCTGGAAAAGCGCAGTCGATCAGGCAGCATCAGGAATGAGGAAGAGCTTATGCTCGAAACGTCACCTCTGCTGCTCCTCAGATACTGCCTGACCTGCTGTGCTTTTCCAGCATCACACCTTTTTGAGGAAAAGGGTACCTCACCTTGTGATTCTTTCCCAGTATACAAATGTTTTCAACTCTTTCTGGGTGTGGTTGAATTTACTCTGCAGCCCTCAGCAAGGTGGTGCTGAGTGGTGTTTGTGGAACCGATGTTATCCATGTGGTACACATGGAGAACCAGCAATATACACGGTGTGTGATATGAAACAGTGGGTGATAGGTTGCTGTCTTTGTCCTTCTAGAATAGGGCTGCTATTGCTGAAGGGACCTTGGTAAAGAGATGGCACCCACTGAAGCTATGGTGGAAGGAGTCAATGTTTAGCATGGTAATGGGCTGCTCCTCAAGCAGCCCACCTGGTCCTGAATTGTGTTGAATTTCTTGAGTGTGGCTGAACCTCTCACTCACAATTGGTGAATAACTGCGTCCCCAGAGCTCTGATGTTACTTGTGTCTCAAGGAGATGGTCCTTTGTGCCATCACTGACTGTGATAGAGTCCATAAGGTAGTGTAACCAGTAAAGGCAGTTGCTCAGCAGAACCTTCTTTTAGTGGGAAGTTGGAGACCATGACAATCCAAGGGGTCAGTATGTGCAATATAAGGATCATCTCAGATCCATACAGCTGAATGGTTATGCCCCCACCTCTGGACATTAGTTGCGTAAGGGACTGGAAGAATACAGAAGAGAGTTACAAATGTCATCAGAATAAAGGCAAAAATGCCATGTATGCTGGAAATCTGAAATAAATAAAGGGAACGTTGGAAAAATCCAGCATCTGTGGAGAGAAGAAAACAGAGTTAATGTTTTGAGTCTGGTCTGGCTTCCAAGGATCACTACTCTCGAAACATTAATTCTGTTCTCTCTACACAGACGCTGCCAGATCTGTTGAGTGTTTCCAGCATTCCCCGTGTTTGTTATGAACTACATGGGGACCCGACACATAAACAATAACTGTCTGAGATCCATGATTTTTAGGTGGCTAATACACACCTTCTGTCAAGATACTGTACAGGCGATGGAGAAAGGTAAAAGCTACAACATCACTTCAAGGTAATTCATCAAAGATGATTGTAAGACAACAGGTGCAAATGTGTTGCTGGTCAAAGCACAGCAGGCCAGGCAGCATCTCAGGAATAGAGAATTCGACGTTTCGAGCATAAGCCCTTCATCAGGAATAAGAGAGAGAGAGAGCCAAGCAGGCTAAGATAAAGGGTAGGGAGGAGGGACTAGTAAGACAACAGGTCCCATTTGGTGATAGGTGTGTTTGGATCAGTAAGTTCCATATGCAAACACTGACTGAGAATTAACAAGCTTGCAAGGACAATTTGTACCCCACAGCCAGTAAAGAATTTCTGGAAGATGTCATTATTGTAAGGTAGGAAAGACTACAGCAAACCTGATTACACTGCCTCCCATGGTGAAGGACATTTAAGTGATGCACAGAAGTACCAGCTAACATTATGTGCTTGAATTATCCCAAATGGAGCTTGAGCCTGGGTGCCTCTGACTCTAAGCCAAGAGTGCTACTCATTGAGCTATGACTGAGAGCCATCTCTATGAACAGAAGAAACAAAGATTGTCATTAGGTCATCCATTACAGTTACCTTCACTGTAGAGGTCCTTGGAGTTAGCTGTCATTCCAGCACTGACTGCTATCCATCAGGGATCGTCAGTGAGAACAGCCAGTGACTGTAGGGGAAAGATTCAGGGAGCAAGGCACTCCCTACAGCCCAGGGGCAGCCCTCTCAAGGGCACATTTGAAGATTCCTGAGCAGACTTCCAAACCCACAGAGCCAAGACTGAGGGAATCAGTGTGTAAATGGGAGTGAGGGAGTGTGAATGAGAGATGGAGAGTGGCTGAATGACTGAAAAAGAGAGGAATAGTGCATGTGAGTGTGTAAATGAGAGAAGCTGAAAATATGTTGCTGGAAAAGCACAGCAGGTCAGGCAGCATCCAAAGAGCAGGAGAATCGACGTTTCGGGCATAAGCCCTTCTTCAGGAATGAGGAAAGTGTGTCCAGCAGGCTAAGATAAAAGGTAGGGAGGAGGGACTTGGGGGAAGGGCGTTGGAAATGCGATAGGTGGAAGGAGGTCAAGGTGAGGGTGATAGGCCGGAGGGGGGTGGGGGCGGAGAGGTGAGGAAGAAGATTGCAGGTTAGGAAGGCGGTGCTGAGTTCGAGGGATTTGACTGAGACAAGGTGGGGGGAGGGGAAATGAGGAAACTGGAGAAATCTAGGTTCATCCCTTGGGGTTGGAGGGTTTCTAGGCGGAAGATGAGGCGCTCTTCCTCCAGCCGTCGTGTTGCTATGGTCTGGCAATGGAGGAGTCCAAAGACCTGCATGTCCTTGGCAGAGTGGGAGGGGGAGTTGAAGTGTTAAGCCACGGGGTGGTTGGGTTGGTTGGTCCGGGTGTCCCAGAGGTGTTCTCTGAAACGTTTTGCAAGTAGGTGGCCTGTCTCCCCAATATAGAGGAGGCCACATCAGGTGCAGCGGATGCAATAGATGATGTGTGTGGAGGTGCAGGTGAATTTGTGGCGGATATGGAAGGATCCCTTGGGGCCTTGGAGGGAAGCAAGGGGGGAGGTGTGGGCGCAAGTTTTGCATTTCTTGCGGTTGTAGGGGAAGGTGCCGGGAGTGGAGGTTGGGTTGGTGGGGGGTGTGGACCTGACGAAGGAGTCACGGAGGGAGTGGTCTTTTCGGAACGCTAATAGGGGAGGAGAGGGAAATATGTCGGTTCCGTAGACAGGTGCTGAGGAAGGAGATGTGGCTGTGGTGGTGAATCTGTTTGAGAACATGGCTGAAGAGTTTCTGGGCAGAGAAGATGACCTGGGGGGTGCAGTGAGAGAGGGACTCACTGAAATCCTTGTAGAGGGAGGAAGAGAGCTTCTTCAAGGAAGGCATCCTTGCAAGAGGATTCGCAGTAGGTTAAAATCTTCGAGGTAAGTGAGAGAAGTAAAATGAATGAGTGAATGAGTGAGAGGGAGAGTGTGAGTATGAATGAGTAGAAGAAGAATGGTTGTAAAGTATAAGTGAGAGATAAAGAATGAATGAGAGACAGCGAGAAAGAGGGAAATTGTGTGAATGGGTATGAGAGAGGGGGAGAGTGTGTGTAAGTGAGACGGGGAGGGAATGTGTACGGGAGGGAGGGTGTGGGTCTGGCAGACAGGAGGGGATAAAGAGTTAGTACACAAGTGGAAGCGCGTGTGTGTGTGAACTCTGAGATGGCCACAGACAGGCATCCTTGGGAACTTATTAGTCTCTCCCAAAAACCCCATCCACAATGCAGGCTGGGAGAGGGGGAAAACCCAGGCTGAAAGGCACTGTGCTTCCAACCCCACCTTCCACAGGATTTCTACTGAGACAAACTTCATCACAGATGGACCCCAAGGTTAGTGTTAGTTAGGCTGCCAATCCCACTGCCTTCCCAGTAATCAAGACTTGGAGCATTTTCTGTCTCTCTTTCGCCCTGTTATGAGACAGAGCAGAGAGACATAGTAAGATTTTATTAGTTAGCTCTGCTGCTTGGCCATTTTTATGAAATCTCACTTACGTAATCAATTTAGATTAGATTAGATTACTTACAGTGTGGAAACAGGCCCTTCGGCCCAACAAGTCCACACCGACCCGCCGAAGCGCAACCCACCCATACCCCTACATTTACCCCTTACCTAACACTACGGGCAATTTAGCATGGCCAATTCACCTAACCCGCACATCTTTGGGCTGTGGGAGGAAACCGGAGCACCCGGAGGAAACCCATTTATTGCTTTGGAATTGTCTTTTCCGCTGAAATTTCTGGAACTCATTCACCGTTGTGTGAAACCTTATCTTCCAGAATTTTTTGCACCAGTCCCTGGAGTGTGAGAAAGGTTGTCCCTTCGCCCAGCGGAAAAGGTTGATAATCTAGTCCGTACATGAAAGTTCAACATTGGGAAGAGCATGTACTAACTGAGCCTTCAGGGAGCTCCATATCCTTCAATTGCTTCACACCTTTAGTGGATGATCCTAATATGGATGATTGATAACAGTTTAAATAAAGCCTAGCGTAGTCCAATTATACTGAAATATTACAAACAGGTGCAAATGGAAAACTAAACGTACAACAGAGTAACTAAAACGTCAATTAAAATAAATTCCAGTAAACCATATGCAAGTATCGTGCATTTGAACAGCTAATTAGTGCAATATTTGAAAATGACACACACTTCATCAGGCACAAAAATACATTTGCAACCTTCTTTGCTACAATCTAATCCTAACACTGCAATCCCGAACTTTTATCTTCCCTCCCAGTTTCTTTGGACAGCTGATGCCACAGGGAGATGGACCAGAACCTGACCTCGTGAACCTCCCTCCAGGAAATCATCAACTGAAGCCCTGCTTTTCCCTGGAGCAGGGAATACCAGGACAGCCAGGGAGACAGTGAGCGGAAGGAAATCATTACCCTTTAGTATAAGTGGGTATCTGGATGTGGGTATCTGTGGGAAGGGCAGCATTTATTGGCCATCTCAAACAGCCTTTGAACTTTGAATGCTTTGCTGGGACCATTTCACAAGGCCTTCATGAGCCAACGACATTGGTTTGGTTCTGGAATCACATCTAGATCAGACCTGATAAGGATGGAAGTTTTCATTCCCTGAAGGATGTTATGAAACCAATTGTGTTTTTATGACAATGTCATCATAGGCCAGCTTCTAATCTACATCCCCTATACTTTCTGCAGCTACCTGTGTTCCTCTGCATAATCACGGTGGCCATGCAGCTTTGAGCAAACTTTGCTTTTAATTCCAGGTATGTAATGAATGTAAATTTTATCCTCTGCTGTGGTGCATTAGCCTGGATGTCCAATGACATGCCATAATGCCACCACCACCAACATTATAGAGTAAATGCAGAAGCAGCTGTTGCTACATCTCACAATTGGATGAGCTGCGAATGGAGTTTCCAAGAGGCAAAGCAACCTGTTTGCTTCTTGGTACTCGAAGACAGAACATGAGGCTGAAACTTCCCCAGCGCCATTGTGTACCATCATGTATAAGGTAAAGTTGCCAGAAACCCAAAGGATGATAGGGCTGCTCACTCTTTAGAGAGAGAGAAAGAGAGAGAGAGATGACTGGTAGTGGTTTAACCTGAGGGTCACCACGCCTCAGGTGAGGAGTGAGATTGAGAAGGAGAATGCTTCATGGCAACCTCAACCAATGTGGGAATTAAGCCCACTGTTGGCATCAGTCTGCATCACAAATCAGCCATCCAGCCAACTAAGCTAACCAACTTCCTTCACTGATTAGTGTACTCGGAAATATATATATAGAGAGAGTCATTGAGTCAGACAGCATGTATAAATATATATATTCCACAGTGTACTGTACTGAAACCAATGACCATTTGTTTTGTAGCTCATTCCCCCCAGACATGAGGATTCCTCCCTCGTATGACTCAGAATTGGATTTCCTTCTGTCTACACACGGCACAAACTACACTCAAAGGAAATTAATTAGCTCTGAGCACTAGGGGAGAGAAAGGGCATTTGATAAATATGAGTTCCTTCTTATCATCCAATAATTACCAGTTAAACACGGATGAAAAATGCAAATTGAAAAAGTTAAAAACAGATTTGCATTTAGATCAAGATCACCCATAGCATTTAACATCCAAAGCAGCATTTTCTGAAGTGGGACATGGAGGTCAAGTGGTACAGAAAAGTGTCCTACCACAGCAATGTGATCATGACTGGTTTCTGATAATGGAGCGACTTCACAAAGGGAGAGGCAATGGGTTGGAAAAGACAGGGAAGAACTGGGAGACTGTGAGAGGCTAGCAGCTGAATGTGAACTTCCAAGAGATAGACCAGATGCTGCTACTTGAAGTCTTGACCTTTGTTCTTTACATCAGGCACACATTTTGGTTGGGGTGTCAGGGTGTGTGGATTAGCCTGGAAGGTTGGTGCTAAACATACATATGGACCTCCCATACAAGTATGTATCATACATCACAAACTAATTCTTCAAATTCCAAACAAAAGACTGGTCAGTCTGCTTCCTCACACTGAACATTCTAGACTTCCGAATCTGTGAATTGTTCCTTTCTCGGGCTTTCGTTCTTTATGGCTTCATTGCTAACATCAGAAACTAGGCTGCCATAGCATACTTTAGCTGGGTGTGTCATTTCCCCTGTTCTCATGAGTTCTTGGGGACTATGTTGTTATTGACTCTTGTCAATCCAGGACACATTTCTCCACCAGTTAATGCCTCTTGGGTTATGACTGCCCCTTTAACCTATTCTTTTATCACTGCTCATTCTCTGCCTGCTGTGATACAGAACTTGCACCTTCTCAACTCTCTTCTGCTTTTCTGGCCACAGAAGTCTCATCATGGTCAGGCAGAACCTTTTAGCTATTTTTTTCCCATCAATCTGTATTGGAGAGAAGCCAAACCCTTCTCCTGGAAAGCTTCTCTGTCAAGCAGGGGCAAGTATTGAAAAATTTCACTTGGCTTTCCCCAACACTCCGCAAACACAGCTGTATACAGGTTTGAGTAAAACGTGAGGTCTGCAGATGCTGGAGATCAGAGCTGAAAATGTGTTGCTGGTTAAAGCGCAGCAGGTCAGGCAGCATCCAAGGAACAGGAAATTCGACGTTTCGGGCATAAGCCCTTCATCAGGAATGAGGAAACCGAAATATTTAAGTGTTCAAATTGCTGTTAGACACCACTTCTAACAGCAATTTGAACACTTAAATATTTCGGTTTCCTCATTCCTGATGAAGGGCTTATGCCCGAAACGTCGAATTTCCTGTTCTGTGGATGCTGCCTGACCTGCTGCGCTTTAACCAGCAACATATTTTCAGCTCTGTATACAGGTTTGGAACCCTTCAGTTCACAATGACGACAAACATCTGGAGGATTCTTCAATATGACCAAAAGAGTTCCCCATTCTCATGAATATCTTGAGAAAAGTCCTTCCGTATCTTTATAAGTAGCATTCTTTCTTGAACAGCAAAACATCTTGAATACTCAATTCTCCATTACCCCACTATATGCCATATAACCCTAGCAGTTCCACTTCTAACAGCAATTTGAACACTTAAATATTTCGGTTTCCCTGTTAACCTCTTGCTGGTATTGTCCCTATCTCAGGGCCAGAAGGTGCATTATCCCACCTGCCCCGCAGGTGTGAGCAGCTTGATTAAAATAACTATAATCCACCCAGTCAGGAGTTGCAATCATGAAAACAAACGCTGTGCTCCCTTTCTCTATCCCATTCAGACTTCAGTTACTCATCTACTGCACTTCTGCCACTGGTGTAATCACACCCTCTAGTTATAGCATTAGCCTCTTTTCTACCCAGTGGCTACTTTATTACCTTTACAAATCATACAACTTCAACGCTGTATCTGAGGGAACTGGCTCAGCCAGCTGTATACTTAGCTAATTATACGTGCTGACCTACTTAAATTCCAAGAGCTATAGAGGAACATAATGTTCACATGCCTAATCTGTGCATTATGCAAATATCGTTACAAGCATTCATGCTGCTGACTCTCAACATCTATTCAAGAGCACAGGTGCTGGGTTTTTTTTTGTCTTGTAAACTCAACAACTTCAATGTATTGCTCTGAATTAAACCCGTTCCAATTAATCAGGCCAAACTTTGGTTTATTTCAAATTAATGGACCACAACAATTATGTGAGTTAGTGCATCAGTGGTACAGTCTTAAAGCACATTTCATTCAATTGTTTAGTTCTTCTGCTTGCAGAAGGCAGCTGAATGTAGAGAGAAAAATCTAGAAAATGTCTTTCATAGCAAAAGAAGTGAAGGATGTAGTGATTATAGCAGCTTCATCAGGAAAGGAATGCACAGAAGCATAGAGAACAGAAGAACAGGAGTTGACCATTCAGTTTGTAATGTATTTTATAGCAGTCAACGTGATCCTGGCTGATCAGTATCAGAGTTCCGCCGATGCCACCTTAGTTTAAGCCATTTGCAACGCCCCGGCCTAACAAGGGTCTATCGGTCATAATTTTGGACATTAAACTGCACACACACACACACACACACACACACACACACACACACACACACACACACACACACACACACACACACACACACTCGCATGCACACAGAGTAAAAGCATCTGTATAGGTACAAATTAGTGAAATTACCAAAAATCCTGAAAAGCTTGACTTCCAGGGTCTTAGCCCCTCAGAAAACCAGGATTCAGGCACCAAGACTATTGTACAAATTTGTAATATTTTGTGCAAGTGGACACAGGCATTATTTTGTGTAAATGTAAAAGTAACATTGAAAATAGGAGGAACAGGCCATTTGAGTCTGATCTGCCATTCCACATGATTGTGGCTGATCATCAAACTCAGCTGTTCTCGCTTTGTCCCCATATCCTTTGATCCCTCTAATCCCATATCTAGCTCCTGACTGAAAACATTCAATGTTTTAGCCTCGACTGCTTTCTGTGGCAGAGAATTCCACAGGCTCATCACTCTCTGAGTGAAGATATTCCTCCTTATCTCAGTCTTAAATGGCTTATACCACAATGTTAAACCATGACCCCTGGTTCTGGACTCCCCAGTCACTGGGAACCTCCTTCCTGCATTTACGTTGTCTAAATAATCAAAAAGATTTCAATCACTGACTTCATCACTCTGTCTTTCTGTTATGTTGCAAAATATATTAATTAACCAATGCAAAGAATCAAAAATAATACTTCAGCCAAGTTGATGGTTTAATTTAAATTTGAAAATCTTAACTGTGAATGCAATTAAAAATCTAGTGCCTGTCTAGAATGACTAATTCCGCATTTTTGTTTTTAATGTTAAGATGTGGGAGGTGTGATTGGTTAGTTTTCTGCAAGTTAGTCTTAAATTTCTAATTGGTAGCTGCAACTTTTTCAATCTATTCATAGACCAGTGAACAGGGTCAATTGAAAGAAGATGATCCTTACAATGGTATTCACTTAAATATGAGAGGATCTACAATTCCAAAAATGTTGGGTGTGACAGTTTCATTCGATCTGATTTATTGTTGAGAGCGCGTTGCTGGGAAAGCACAGCATGTCAGTCAACATCTGAAGAGCAGGAGAATCGACGTTTCAGACACAAGCCCTTCATCATCTTGAATGAGGCTTGTGGGCCAGTGGGGGCTGAGAGATAAATGGGAGAGGGGTGCGGTTGGGGGGAGGGGTGGGGAAGGTAGCTGAGAAAGCAATAGGTGGATAAAGGTGAGGGAGAAGGTGATAGGTCATGGGGGAGTGAGGGACAGGTCAGGAGGGCGGTGCCAAGTTGGAGGCTTGGGACTGGGATAATGTGGGGGTGGGGAGGGGAAATGAGGAAGCTGTTGAAATCCACATGTCATGTGTATTTATTACAAATACAGTGAGAAGTATTGTTTAGTGTCACCACTCTCTGGCACCATCTTAAAACATAAACCAAAACACTGAAAATTGAGCCAGAAAAATAAAACAATTTCACCTTACAGTCTATTATCAATAAACTTAGGTGGTCTTTGGAGCAACTGCCACTTGTGGATCAGCAACAGGCCCGGGTCTGGGCTGCTCCACCCTGATGCCTTGAGATCCGGCTGCTCAAGTGACCACACTGCTGTAATCATGCTCTATCACGACACTATTGCTGGAATAAAGAGTCACCAATCTTGGGCTCCAACTCACCTCTGCCAATGCCACTGCTAGCATGAATTTACGCTGGGGCCAATATCACCAATACAGCTGCCACCGATGCCACAGTACCTTGCGCTGGGACCAAACTCATCGCTGTCATCACTTCTGCTGTCAGGCCTAGACACAGACCTGGAGCCTTGGCTCAACCTGCAGGTCTGGACCAGGCGATTAACCTTGGACCCTGCTCCTTCTACACCAGGAGACCTTGGACTGAGGTGGACAGACACCAGATTTTTTATTGCACTCACAGTTAGGATTTTCAGATCCAAAACGGTTTCAGTTTGATTACTCTTAGCTTCTGACTTGGCATCTTTTATCACCCACATTTACCAAGGAAAATCTAAATATGAAAATTATAGCATGGGTAAATATGGTTACAGGAAGAGTATAATCAGAGATAGTGTAGTGTAATAATTATGTGACGTGAATAGTCATTCAGATCCTTGGACTAATAATCACATAGCTCTATGTGGGAGATTGCCATTTGGCTGCTATGTTGACTACAACAGAGACTACAAAAATTACTTCATGTGGGTAGGATTTAGGATGCCCTGTAGCCTGAAGGCAGCTTGGTAAATACAAGATTTTCCTTCCAATTTACAGCGCACATCTCACACACAGACTGGGACATAGCTTAAACACACCACACCTCAACGGTGCAGCACCCCTGCGATACTGCATGAGAATATCAGTGCAGATCAGGAGTTTCTCTTTTTCAACAGGACTTAAATCCATTCATTCAAATGGCAGACAATAACTAAATGACAGTGAAACTATGATAAAACTATTCTCACCGAACCAATCAGAGAGTGATTACGTAGCCTACAAGCAGGCCCTGCAGCCTGTTGTACCTGGTTTCCTGAATTAGCACTCTCCTGCCTTAACCTGAAATCTTTGAACATTCTTCCTTGTCCAACGCCCTCCTGAATGCCCCTATTGAAGCTGCCTCCACCCCAGGCAGTGCATTCGAGATCCTAACCACTCGCCTTGCGAAGAGGTTTGTCATCGTATCTCAACTGCTCATTTGCTTCAATCTGTGCCCTCTTGTTCTCAATCCTAGGAACAGCGTCTACCTATTGACTCTATGCAAACTCCTCATGAGTTTGTATAGGTCTTTCAAATATCCTCTCAAACTTCTTCAAAGGCAATTAGTCCCAACTTTCTCAGTCTATCTACTGAGCTGAAGTCCCTCATCCTTTTCACAAATCATCCTAATATTGGTTAAGAAATTCGTTTTTAGCTCTTTAAGGGTTAAACAAATACAAAAGAACTGATTCACATCATGCTTCTATAAATTCTCCAGTCCATTATTAAGGAAGAAATGAGAAGTCACAGGACACCAGGTAACAGTCCAACAGGGTGGCTCAGTGATTAGCAGTGCTGCCATGCAACACCAGGGACCCAGGTTCGATTCCAGCCTTGGGCAACTGTCTTTGTGGAGTTTACACGTTCTCCCGGGAGTTTCCTCCCACAGTCCAAAGATGTGCAGGTTAGATGGATTGGCCATGCTAATTTATCCGTAGTGTTCAGGGATATGTGGATTAGCCATGGGAAATGTGTGGTTATCAGGAATAGGGTAGGGGGGGATAGGTTGGTGTGGACTTGTTGGGCCAAATGGTGAACCTGATGAAGGAGCAGAACTCCCAACACTTGTGACTTTAAATGAACCTTTTGGACTATGGTGTCATGTTACTTCTGACTTTGTGCACCCCAGTCCAACACCGGCATCTCCACATCCTGGCCACTCAAGAAGAAATAGCAGGACATTTAGAAATGCTTACGCAAACAGACTCAATGTGGTTTTGGCAAAGGGAAACCACATCTGACAAATGTGCTGAAGTTTTTTGAGGAAATAACCAGCAGAGCCCATAAAGGGGAACTAGTGGATATAGTATATTTGGATTTCTGCAGGGCACTCAGTCAGGCGCAACATAAAAGGTTAATTCACAAGATAGGAGCTCATGGTATTACAGATAAAATATTTGCATGGATTAAGGATTGATTAACACTCAGAAGACAGATAGTCAGGATTAATGGGTCTCTTTCAGGGTGGAAAGATGTAATTATATGAGTGCCACAAGGATCAGTCCTTGGAATTCAATTATTGAAAGTAAAGTCTTCGTTGAACTGTTGTCTCATTAGGGAGATTCAACTGGTGGTGAGTTAACCTGAGGATCACTAGGTCTCAGGTGAGGGGAGAGGGTGAGAAGCAGAGTTCTTTAAGGTAACCTCAGCCAGGATGGGTGCTGAACCTCTACTGTTGGCATCAGTCTGGGTCACAAACCCAGACCCGGTTGAGTTAAATTATTTACCTTCCATATGAATGACTTGGAGAGTAGGACAAAGTGCAACATGTCTAAATTTGATGATGAGACAAAACAGGTGGGAAAGGTATGCTGTGATGATGACATAAGAAATATGCAAGAGGAAAGATAGATTGAGTGAGTGGGCAGAGATTAAGGGCTGGAATTTAATGTGGGAAAGTATGAGGTTATGCACTCAAAAGGCAGGCAATTCTTTAAATGGAGAGAGACTTCAGAAAATTATAGCACTCAGAGATTTGATCATTTTTGTTCAGAACCAGGCTGCACCTGGAGTACTCTGCATAGTTTTGGTCCCCTTATTTAAATATGACTTTACTGGCATAGGAGACAGTTCAAAAGAGATTTACTAGGCTAATTCCTGGGATGCAGGGCTTAACTTATAGAGACGTACAGCACAGAAACAGATCTTTTAGACCAACTCGTCCATTTCGACCAGATATTCTAACCTAATCGAGTCCTATTTGCCAGCACTTGGCCCGTATCCCTCCAAACCCTTCCTATTCATACACCCATCCAGATGCCTTTTAAATGTTGCAATTGTACCAGCCTCCACCACTTCCTCTGGCAACTCATTCCATACATGCACCACCCTCTGTGCAAAAAAGTTGCCTCTTAGATCCATTTTATATATTTCTCCTCCCACCCTAAACCCATGCCTTCTAGTTCTGGACTCCTCCACCCCAGAGAATAAACCTTGTCTATTTATCCTATCCATGCTCCTCATGATTTTATTAACCTCTATAATGTCACCACTCAGCCTCCGGCACTCCAGGGAAAACAACCCCAGCCTATTCAGCTTCTCCCTATAGCTCAAATCCTGCAATCCTGGTAACATCATTGTAAATCTTTTCTGCACCCTGGCTAAACAGATTATGATGAGCCGATATTGGACTGGGTTGGACAAAGTTAAAAATCACATGACAGGTTTATTTGGAAGTACAAGCTTTTGGAGCGCCGCTCCTTCATCTGGTAGCAGAATGTCTGTCCCTGCTCTTATTTCTTATGGTTTTTATGTTCAGTATATGAGAAGGAAGCTGAACGACTCAATACATTATCATCAAGTACTAAATCTCCAAAAAAAACACTCTGGCCTGTTGCTCTCCCAAAAGCCTCACTCTAAATTTGAAAGCAAATGGCTAATTGAGCCTTAGAATGTCAAGCAGAGGCCAAAGGGAAGTGTTTGCAAGTTGTCTGCAGCAATTGTGTTGTGGGGGATGGGCACGCCAATACTACAGATGTCAATGATTTGTAACATAAACCATTTGTCGGAAAATAAACAGCTCTGAAATGTGTGGAGACATCAGGAAATCTTCTCATCTGGGGTTAAAGGTTATGACTACAGAGACATTCCAAATGGCCAATGTCATCATAATCCCTGTCCACTTTTCTGAAATTATCACCCCATTATCACCAGACAGTCCTGGCTCAGAATCACACATTTTACTTTTTTTTACAAGGAGGGGTGGTGGAGGGTGGGGCAGCTCATTTTTTGGGTTAAAAGAATCTTCCAATTTCAGAAACCTGCTGTTAGAAACAGAAACTAAAGATAGGAGTAGGCCACTCTGCCCTTCAATCCTGCTCTGCCTTTCAATGGGATTGTAGCTGATCCTGTATCCCAAAACCATATTCCCGCTTTCTCTCCATACCCCTTTATCCCTTTAATATATCCGCCAACCATTTACTATTTAAAAATGTCTCTCTTTCTTAAATACACTTAATAATCCAGTTTCCAAAGCATTCTGTGGTAGACAATTCCACAGGTTGACCACCCACTGAGTAAAGAAATTTTCATCCTCTCAGTCCTAAATTGCTTACTCTGTATCCTAAGGCTGTGGCCATTGGTTCTCAACTTCCCACCCAGGGGAAACATCCTCCCTGCATCTAATCTGTGCAGCAGATTTTACTACATTTTGGTCTGATCTTCTCTCATTTTTCTAAACTCTAATGAATACAGGTCTGGTCAAAAAAAGTCTCTCCTCATGCAACAGTTTGTTGGTGTGAAATGATTCACAAAACTCTCACAATGCAAACAAATTCACATTATCATGCCAGGAGAATATATCCTGTTCTCTGATGTACCAGATTATAAATCATGACTCCAGAAGTACTGACAAGTTCATTTTAAAACCCCTTCGACTAGATTGGGTTGGGATATCTGGTCAGCATGGGAAGTGTTTGCAAGTTGTCTGCAGCAATTGTGTTGTGGGGGATGGGCACGCCAATACTACAGATGTCTGTACTGAAGGGTCTGTTTCCATGCTGTACATCTCTATGACTCTATGACAGAGACCAAAGCTCATATGCCACTATTCCAAAATCCATACCCCAAAACAATGTTTTTATATGTGATATATAAATCACATCATAATGAAAATAGAGTATGAATTAGGTCGCACTGTGCAAACTTCTGGCTTTGCTGTGTCCCTCCGCAGGCTGCAAAGGCTTTTTTTTCTAGTCGACACACTGCAGGGAATTATATTAACATTATGCATCTCCTATTTACAAAGGTTCCCACTGGTTCCACCTCTACCATCTGCCTGATTTGGAGACAGCTTGGAGAGAAACGCATTCTGGCATTGGGCTGCTCATATCATTTTTGTGTTAAGTTCCTATTTTCCTTTTCCATTTTAAATAAGGCATGGAGAGAACAATTAGAGCTTTGTATAACCAGGAAACACAGAGAAGGATTGCTGGTTCTAACCTGACTGACAGAATGCCATGGCACAAATCGTTCATGTGGTTTAAAAGAGGCTGTCATGTCATTTAAGAGTTTCATGAAGTGTTTTTTTTGGTTTTGATTAACCTTCTCAAAATATGCCACCCTATCGCCAGTGTACATAATTTGCAGTATCTGCCACGCTCAAAGCTTTGGCTCTATGGGACAAGCCAGTAAGAGTTGGCAAGTTATTTGCATACAGTAGCATCACAGTCAAACCAGATCCTCTCTGGCCTACACATATAGTTTCCATCACTGGGGTGGGACAGTGTCTAATCACTGGATGGTACGTGCAAGTTTGGTCTCTATATCTAAGGAATGATATACATTTGTCATAAAGGAAGAACAACAGCAAACTAATCCCTGGGATGGAAGGATTATCCTGTAAGGAAAGATTAAATAATCTGGGTTTGTAGCATTTCAAAGAATGGAACATGATATTAGCAAAGCATTTATAATTCATTCAGGGATCAACAGGATAGACCAAGGCGTTTCCCTAGGTCTGGGGTGGGAACAGCCAAAGGTTACAGTCACAAAATAAAGGGAAGGCTATTTTGGACTGAGATGAGAAATAATTTATTCATTTAGAGGATGATGAACCTTGGAATTTCTCTGAGGCAGAGGGTTGGAGATGCTGAGTCACTGAATATGTTCAAGGCAGAGGTTTCCAGACATCGAAAATGTCAAGGAATAGATGGCAAAATTGAGGTAAAAGATCATTCTTAATCAACAGGCACTGGCTGATTGTGTGGATAGAAACAGTGTGCAAGAATATAAGGAGAAAGCAAGAGATTGGCATGAGGTAACGATACTTGTTTGAAGAGCCAGTACAGGTACGATGGACTGAATGGTCTACTCGCAATCCCATTTCGTATGTTCTTTTGACAAGAGTCAGGAGCGAGAACCCTCGACAGTCTAGGGGCAGCAGAAACAGTGGAAGGTTGACATAAGAACATTAAATGGTAAGGAATAAAAGCTGGAGTAGACCATTCAGCCCATCAAATAGGTAGCACCATTCACTACAATCACAACTGATCTTCTCCTTCAGCTCTGTTTTCCTGTGTGGTTCACATATCACTCAATTCTCTGCGAGATTAAACATCTGTCCGTTTCAGCCGTAAGCATGTTGAATAATTCCAAAGTTTTACGATCTTTTAGGGGAAGGAATTTCAATTCATCCCAGTCCAAGATGATCAATCCCTCATCGTAAGACAATGTCTGCTGTGTTTCAGAATCCCTAGCCATTCGAAACAA
Organism: Hemiscyllium ocellatum; assembly: GCF_020745735.1. Lineage (NCBI taxonomy): Eukaryota > Metazoa > Chordata > Chondrichthyes > Orectolobiformes > Hemiscylliidae > Hemiscyllium > Hemiscyllium ocellatum. The sequence continues at coordinate 16,576,431 of NC_083417.1, read as the reverse complement.
GCTTTCAGTGTCTACCCTGTGAATCCCCACCCTGAGAATTGTAGCCAATCTCAGCTGAAGAAGCCCAGGCTGGGTACCCTCCCTACATGACAGTGAGTCGGGATTCCACAGCACTGGAATCCGCTGGTATCTGGCTTATAGAGGCATGGAGTCGTACAGCATGGAAACAGACCCTTCAAGCCAAACAGTCTATAACCTGAAACTAAACTAGTCCCACCTGCCTGTCCTTGTCCCATATCCCTCCATTTCTTATTCGTGTATTCATCTAAATGCCTTTTAAACATTCAAGCTGTACCCACATTCACCACTTCCTCTGGAAATTTGTTCCGCACATTAAGGAGACAGTGAGGACTGGAGATGCTGGAGGTCACAGTCGAAAAGTGTGGTGCGGGAAATGCACAGACGGTCAGGCAGCATCCAAGGTACAGGAGCATAAGCCCTTCATCAGGAATACACGAAACGGTGATTCCACACATTGACCACTTTCTGTGTAAAAAAAAAGCCCCTCATGTCTTTGTAAAATTTTTCTCCTCTCACCATAAAACTATGCTCCTTAGTCTTGAAATCCCTCAACCTAGGTAAAAGACGCTTGCCATTCACCTCATCTATACCCCTCATGATTTTATAAGTCTCTCTAAGGTTACCCTGCCACCTCCTCCACTCCAATGAAAGAAGTGCCAGCCTGTCCAGCCTCTCCTTACTCAAACCCTCCATTACCAGCAACACCCTGGTAAATCTCTTCTGAGCCCTCTCTACTTAATGATGTCCTTCCTATAACAGAGTGACCAGAACTGGACACAGTACTCCGTAAGATGCCTCACCAACGTCCTGGGCAACCTCAACATGGGCTTGCAGCCACTGATAGCAAGCCCTTCATTGCAGATCTCCATTGGGTCATCATTAACTGCCCAACACCTGCCTTCTCCCTTCCCCAGCACAGCTCGAAACAAATGCAGCAACATGTTCAAATGTTGGAATTGCGAGGCAGTGAGGAAATATCAGAATGAATGAAGTACGGAAATTTTTCCCACATAAAGCAGTTGATCTTCCCTCGATTGACCATTTCAAAATGTAATAATGATAGCCTTTTAGAGTCATGGAGATGTACAGAATGGAAGCAGACCCTTCAGTCCATGCTGACCAGATATCCCAATCTAATCTAGTCCCATTTGCCAGCACTTGAACTAAACTCTTCCTGTTCATCCAGATGTGTTTTAAATGCTGTAATTGTATCAGCCTCCATCACTTCTTCTGGCAGCTCATTCCATACACCCTCTGTGTGAAAAAGTTGTCCCTTAGGTTCCTTTTATATCTTTCCCCTCTCACCCTAAACCTATGCCCTCTAATTCTGGACCCCGCACCCCAGGGAAAAGACCCTATCCATGCCCCTCATGATTTTATAAACCTCTACAAGGTCACCCTTCAGCCTCTGTTAGACAAGGCTGTAAAAGCATATGAGCCGAGTGAACTGAACTCAGTTACGATGCTGTCCAGATCAGCCATGATCGCGTGAAATCAGCTCGATGGGCTGAATGCACGCTTCCTCATCCCATGTTCTAACTGAGTCTTCTGCCAATTTTGGCAGCCAAGTGGGAGAATGTAGTGGCTCACTTCTCATCATAATCAATCTCCACCAATTAATACTCAACACATCTGCATGGAGGAAAGATTGGAATGGCCCCCCTTCAGTGGGCTTCGAGGTGGGCATCACCTCAAACTAACCATGTGACCTTCCCACCAACCTCTTGTTGCCACTCGTCTGCCCGAACTTCACAGGAAGCCTCTCCTCAGTTAACGATCACTTTAGCATGGCCTTCCAATGGACTACAATTTTAAGGACACAAAGTACCAGAGGTATTTCACAGAGAATCAAAATAAATTTTCCCAAATTCCACCACAACTCCATGACTCCCTCTAAATTAAGATGAGTAATTGGGACATGTCTTGCAGGTAAATAAAGGTGGAATTCCAGCATGAATGGGAACTCTGTTTGGCATCATAAAAGGTTAGAGCTGACTTTATTTTCTACTACTTGAACTTATGCTCCAATTAGAAGGTTCTCGATGGTTCTTAATAGCCTCCCTTTGCCATTTGGTGCAGGAATTCATCTTCAGCAATATGTCTGGGAGCTGTACTTATAACTGTCTGCAATCCCACTATACGCTGTAATTATGATTAACAGAGCTTAATAATGTGGAGACTGGGCCTTCTCTTGGAGCTGTTGAAACCGCTAATGATGGAACTGAATAAAATAAATGCAGGTCAGGACGACTGTAATTGTTAATTTAACGCCTCAAGAGAGCAGAGACTCCTAAAGTTCATGCGGAATATAAAAACGTTAACAACAGCAAAGGATTTCTTGTGCTATTCTTAAGGTTACATTTCATGTCGTTCACAAAGTATTGCTTAGTTATTACAGCCTGCAGTTTGAAATGTTTCTCCTTTTGAAGAGGCACCGGCACTCAAACTGAATATTCCTTTCTGTTGTGGATGGGAGTCACTGGGCAGGAAAACATCATCGCAGGTAGCATCCGAGGAGCAGGAAAATCGGATGTTCCAGGCAAAAGCCCTTCATCAGGCACCACTCTAATCTTGACTTTAATCTCCAGCATCCGCAGTACCCACTTCTGTCAAGGAAACATCATCAGTCCACCATTCTCTTTGAATGTACACCTTTCTGTACAGCTATCTGCTTCGCTTTATCTAAATGTCTCATGTCTGGTGCACTCTTCTGTATTTGAAACCAAGGGGAAACGATCGTTTAGGATTTCACCCAAACTGAAAATAGAAACTTAGAACCCATACATCCCTTCATGAGTCATCAGTTCTAAGTGGCATCCTTAAAGGGGTAGGTTATGACAAGAACACTCAAGGAGGTCACTTGGCCAGTCGTGTTTGTGCCAGCTCTCTGCGAGATCACCTTATGACAACCCTCTAGATCTGCAAAACTCTCCCCATGCAGATAATTATCCATTTCTCTTTTCAATGCCTCCACTGAACTCGTCTCCATCATAAACTAGAGCCAAAAATTCCAGATCCTACCCACCTGCTGCATCAAAATTGCTTTCCCTCCTGAGTTTAGATTCCATTAGATTCCCTACAGTGTGGGAACAGGCCCTTCAGCCCAACAAGTCCACCCCGACCCTCCGAAGAGCAACCCACCCAGACCCATTCCCCTACATTTACCCCTGACTAATGCACCTAACACTACGGGCAATTTAGCATGGCCAATTCACCTAGCCTGCATATTTTTGAATTGTGGGAGGAAACTGGAGCACCCGGAGGAAACCCACGCAGACACGGGGAGAATGTGCAAGCTCCACACAGATAGTTGCCCAAGGCGGGAATTGAAGCTGGATGCCTGGTGCTGTGAGACAGACAGCAGTGCTAACCACTGAGCCACCGTGCCGCCCATAGTGCTAGTTGCTTGTTTGGCCAATGCTCCTCTTACTGTCTTTCCTTACTACATCCAATTGCAGTGAGTGCCAAACTAGCTGATGATCTTTGAGAAATAAACTGTCTCAATTCTGGACAGCAACAACGTGCCTCCTCTGCTCCAGCTTCCAAAAGAACAAGACTGGGGTCTGAAGCTGTAGAATGCCCTAAGTCCAGGGGATTTAGGTCCTACTTCTCACCCAAGGGTGAAGTGAGGGAGTTAGAAAGTACAAGGTGCGTGGAAGTCCAATTTGCAATACAACAGCAGAACATGAGTAGCTTGCTCGGCAACGAGCCACATAGTTCCCACATATTGAGGAAAGACAGCAGAGGGACAATTGGTTAAAGTAGCAATGGTGATATGAAGAGACGCAGCGCATGGTGCAGACCCACTGTACAGTTGACATAGTTTCACTCGTGCCACACTAAAGGAAATCGGAGAATTATTTGAAAGGCTATAGAGGAAAGAAGGCCAGTGAGTGGGGCCAGGTGGTGAGAACCAGTGTGTAGATGATAGGCCGAATGGCCTTCTCCTGTACTATAACCATACTCTCATGCATGATGGTGATTAACTCTTAAAAGGACCACAGTCAGCAATATGAAGGGTGGCTGGAGATTGCAATCCCAAGCAATACCTCCAAATTTTTCTCCAAATTCTGTCCCCTACTCTGTCACTCCTCTGCTGCAGAGATCTCAGCAAATTCCTCAGGACAGTTTAGACTTTGAGCAAGAGCACTATGGCCACCACATTTAGATTTTCTTTTACATAGTGTTTCTGGGAATGGACAGTATCTCAGGATCCATTCAGGTGGTCACTATTTACAGGCAGTTCATGGGAGTGGGAGAAAGTGATGGAGAGTCAGAGTCAAAAAGGGTGGTGCTGAAAAGGCACAGCAGGTCAGGCAGCATCTGAGGAGCAGGAGAGATGATATTTTGGGCATGAGCCCTTCATCAGGAATTCCTGATTTCTGCTTTTCCAGCGCCACCCTATTTGGTTCATGGGAATGGTCACGGTTTGAAGGAGATTGTCCTCACAGAAAAGTCTGTAATATGCTCTTGGTAACAAGTTCAAAAATGTAATGTTTGTCACAGGCTTGTCACCTTGTGCCCCCCTTCCCAGGAGCACAGGGAATGAATGGCTCTGGAACATTGAGCCAGGAAAAGCAGCTGGAATCGCATGTGGCACTGAGTCCAGGTAAAAAATGAGGTCTGCAGATGCTGGAGATCACAGCTGCAAATGTGTTGCTGGTCAAAGCACAGCAGGTTAGGCAGCATCTCAGGAATAGAGAATTCGACGTTTCGAGCATAAGCCCTTCATCAGGAATAAGGCCAGGAACTACTGCTCCTCAACAGTTGGACAGATTGGTCCTACTACCTGTTTCACAAACCAGCAAGTTAGTGACTGGGCCTGTGTGCTCAATTTGTCAATGAATAAATCTGTCAGCTCTGGAATCTGAATTGTTTTATACACTCCCCTCTCCTGTAGGTAGTGTTCTCATCTGAGCTTAGACAGTTAAAGGGCAGCAGGCTATTTGACTGTAGGAGCATCATACCTCTCCCATCCTTCGTCAATGTGTGTGCATGTGTGTACGTGGGTGTTCACTGAAATCCTGTGGTAGGTGCCTACCAGTCATTCCCCTCCTACTCTCCCAGCTGATGTGGGCTATCTCAGCATGGAATGGGAAGCCAAATGAAGACCATCTGGTCTGCACGCCTCAGTCCCACACCAGATGGACGGTTTGGCCGCTGAGCCACAGGAGGGATTGTGTGTGTTTTAAACATTTTTATTTGTTTGGGAGCTCCCCGAGGTTCAGAGACTCGGAGGCAGCCTAACGTGCTAATGAGACGTGCTGAAGGAGAAGCTGGGAGATCAATGCTGAGTCACCATGGCCTTCAGACAGGTTACTAACGCACACCCTGCCATTGTGACGATGCTCTGGTGGAAACCATCAGCCAAGCTTCCAGTTCCCAACTGCTTCCCCCTTTGCTGGAATTCGCAACATGGATGTAGATCTGTGACACCATCAGTCTGATTGTGATGGCTTCCACAGTCAATCAATTTGCATTTCTACAGCACCTTTAATGTGGTAAAAAAAACTGGTTCCAGGTGTTGCACATGGCAAAACACCATGTGGCACAGAACTACATAAAGAGATCTTACCATAACAGCTTGGTCAACAGTGACATGTTTTAAGCAGCAACTTTAAGGTGTAGAAAGGAGGAGAGGTTTAGGGAAGGACTTTCAGAGCTTTGGGATTAATCAGAGAATTGTTACGGAGAAGGAGGAGGCCATTCAGCCCTACTGTACCTGCACTGACTTGTTAAACAAGCATCAGTTTCTGGTGTCAATCTTGTGCTTTCACCCCGTTTTCCTGTACATTACTTCATCCACTGCCCTCTTGAAGTCTCAGTTGAACCTGCCTCCACTACAGTTCCAGGCAGTGCATTCCATACGCTAACTACTCGTGAGAAAATATTTTTACTTCTATAACGTGGCACCCGCAACAGCCCAGGTAACTAAAGAGAGGACTGTCCATAATGGAGTGTTTAAAATAGAGCAAAATTGAAGGCCTGGCTGGAGGGACTTACACAGGCAGAGAAACTGAGCACTCACTAATGAACTACAGGTCACCTGATCAAGGTAGTGAGGGCACTTTCAGGTTGCAAGAACTGTGGTTCCTGCACGGGTCAAAAGATTGAGGAAGTGGACAAAGAACTGTCTCAGTGGCTTTAACAAAGAATATGATTTGGGTAGGGGTGGATAGTTTGAATGGAAGGTGGTGGGATAAGTTCCTGACTCGCTGAACTTCACATTCATCTCCAAGATTTAATTGCGCCCCAGAGTAGAAATCTAGGGCTGAATGCATGGTCTAATTGGATCCGTGCTTTACAACACTGACTTCTCCTTCTCCACTGAGGATTCCAGGGAGTTGTCACTCATGTTGAGGTAGACATTTGCTTCCCTAACTCCTACCCTCAACTCAGGAAATATAGTTAGATGCACAGGAGCTATGTAGTTACACACACTCTCACACAGACTCACTCTCTCTCATAAACACATACACAGAGACTCTCACACACACACACTCACTCACTCACTCTCAGACTCACTCACTCATATAAACACATACACAGAGACTCACACTCACTCTCACACAGACTCACTCACTCATAAACACATACACAGAGACTCACTCATACATACACTCACACTCTCACACAGACTCATTCTCTCATACACACATACACTGAGACTCACACTCACACAGACTCACTCACTCTCGTATACACACACACACACACACAGACTCAGTCACTCTCTCTCTCACACACAGACTCACTCACATGGTCTCACAGACTCACTCACTCTCTATCTCTCTTTCACACATACACACACACATGATCTCACTCTCACACATACACATACAGACTCACTCACTCTCTTACACAGAGTCACCCACTCTCGCTCACACATACACACACTCTCTCTCACATACACAGGCTCACTCACTCTCTCACACACACAGACTCACTCACTCTCTCACACACAGAGACTCACTCTCTCACACACACACACTCACTCTCTCACACACACACACTCACTCTCTCACACACACACACTCACTCTCTTACACATACACACCCTCACACACACAAACTCACTCTCACACAAACTCACTCTCACACACACACACTCTCTCTCACACATACACAGACTAATTCACTCTCACACACACACTCATTCACTCTCTCTCACACATACACAGACTCTCCCGCTCACATACATACTCTCTCTCTCACACATGCACACACAGACTCACTCACTCTCTCAAATACACACAGACTCATTCACTCTCACACATACACACACAGACTCATTCTCTCTCACACATACACACACAGACTCATTCTCTCTCACACATACACAAAGACTCATTCACTCACACACTCACTCACTCACAGACTCACGCTCTCTTACACACACAGACTCACTCTCTTACACACAGACTCATTCGCTCACACACACACACATAAACACACAGACTCAGTCACTCTCTCTCACACACACTCATTCACTCTCTCACATACACACAGACTCTCTCACTCTCACATACACACTCACTCACTCTTTCACACGTACTCACTCCCTCACACATACACACTCACTCACTCTCACACATACACAGACTCACTCACTCTCTTAACACACACAGACTCACTCACTCTCTTAACACACAGACGCACTCACTCTCTTAATACTACAGACTCACTCACTCTCTTAATACTACAGACTCACTCACTCTATCTCTCACATACACACAGACTGACTCACTGACTTTCACATATATACACCCACACACTCTCTCACACACAGACTCACTCTATTACTCACACAGCCAGAATCACTCACTCACTCTTACACACAGACTCACTCTGTCTCACACACACACACACACTCTCTCTCACATACACACAGACATACTCTGTTACTCACACAGATTCACTCACTGTCTCACACAGATTCACTCACTCACACACAGACTCATTCTCTCTCACCCACACAGACTTACTCTGTTACTCTCACACACACAGACTCAGTCACTCTCTCACGCACACACTCACTCACTCTCTCTCTCTCTCTCTCACACACACACGCACACACACACTCTCTCTCTCTGTCACACACACACATACACACACACTCTCTCTCTCTGTCACACACACACTCTCACACAGACACACACACACACACACTCTCTCTGTCACACACACACTCTCACACAGACACACACTCAGACTCAGTCACTCTCTCTCACATACACTCAGTCACTCTCTCAAACACACACACAGACTTAGTCACTCACACACACATACACACTCACTCACACACACACTCAGTCACTCTCATACGCGCACACTCATTCACTCTATCACACACAGACTCATTCACTCTCTCTCACACACACACACAGACTCACTCATTCTCTCACATACACACAAACTCATTCACTTACACACACACACTCACTCTCTCACACATACACAGACTCACTCACTCTCTTACACACACACTCACTCTCTCCCTCACACATACACACACAGACTCACTCACTCTATTACATAGACACACTCACTCTTACACATACACACTCACTCTCACACGCAGACTCATTCACTCACACACGCAGACTCATTCACTCTCACACACACTCACTCTCACACACACTCACTCTCACACAGACTCAGTCACTCTCACACACTCACTCACTCACACACTCACTCACTCTCACACATTCATATACGCACAGACTCAGTCACTCTCTCACACACACACTCATTCACTCTCGCACATACACACAGACTCTCTCAATCTCACACATACACAAACAGACTCACTCACTCTCTTACATACACACAAACGCATTCATTTACACACACACACAAACTCTCTCACACATACACAAACTCACTCACTCTATTACATACACACACTCACTCTTACACATATACACTCACACTCACACACGCAGACTCATTCACTCTCTCACACAGACTCATTCACACACACACTCACTCTCTCACACACACTCACTCACTCTCTCACACACTCACTCATTCACACACACACTCACTCACTCTCACACACACTCATTCTCACACACACTCACTCTCTCACACACACTCATTCACACACACACTCACTCACACACACACTCTCTCTCACACACTCTCTCACACACACACTCACTCTCTCACACACACTCACTCATTCTCACACACACTCACTCATTCTCACACACACTCTCACTCACTCACACACACTCACTCATTCTCACACACACTCACTCATTCTCACAGTCATATACACACAGACTCACTCACTCTCACACAGACTCAGTCACTCTCACACACACATAGACTCAGTCACTCTCTCACAGTCATATACACACAGACTCAGTCACTCTCTCACACACACTCATTCACTCTCATACATACACACAGACTCTCTCAATCTCACACATACACAGACTCACTCACTCTCTTACACACACAGACTCACTCACTCACACACAGACTCACTCATTCTCTCTCACACACACACTCACTCTCTCTCACACAGAGACTCACTCTCTCTCACACACAGACTCTCTCTATTACTCACACAGAAAGAATCACTCACTCTCTCTCACATACAGACTCACTCTGTCACACACTCACACAGACTCACTCACTCTCTCTCACATACACTCACTCACATAGACACTCTCACACACACACACAGACTCAATCACTCTCTTTCACACACACACAGACTCAGTCACTCTCTCTCTCTCACACACACACAGACTCAGTCACTCTCTCTCTCACACATACACACACTCAGTCACTCTCACACACACATACACACACACACAGACTCAAGTCACTCTCTCTCTCTCTCACATACACACACACACACAGACTCAGTCACTCTCACACACACATACACACACACAGACTCAGTCACTCTCTCTCACACACACACACTCAGTCACTCTCTCACACATACACACACAGACTCTGTCACACTCTCACACACACACAGACTCAGTCACACTCTCACACATACACACAGATTCAGTCACACTCTCACACATACACACAGATTCAGTCACACTCTCTCTCACACACACAGATTCAGTCACTCTCTCACACACACAGACTCATTCACTCTCTCACACACAGACTCAGTCATATTCTCTCTCTCACACACAGTCACACTTTCTCACACACACACAGACTCAGTCACTCTCTCACACACACAGACTCACTCTCTCTCACACACACACAGACTCACTCAATCACACATACAGAGTCACTCACTCACTCGCTATCTCTCACACACACAGGCTCACTCACTCTGTCTCTCACACACACACAGACAGACAGACACACACAGTCTCACACATGTAGACATACGGACTCAGATATGCACAGACACAGACGCGCACATCGATAACTGACTCACACTCTCTCTCACACACACACACCCAGTCACTCTCTCACGCACACACACATACAGACTCAGTCACTCCCTCACACACACAGTCACTTTCTCGTGCGCACACATATAGACACAGTCACTCTCAAACACACACAGACTCAGTCAGTCTCTCACACACACACAGACTCAGTCACACTCTCACAAACACACAGACTCAGTCACACTCTCTCTCACACACACAGACTCAGTCACACTCACACACACAGATTCAGTCACTCACTCACATGCGCACACATAGACTCAGTCACTCTCACACACACACACACAGACTCAGTCACTCTCTCTCATACACAGACTCAGTCACACTCACACTCTCACACACACACACATACACACAGACTCAGTCACTCTCACACACACAGACTCAGTCACTCTCACACACACACAGATTCAGTCACTCTCACACAGACAGATTCAGTCACTCTCTCTCACACACACATACACTCACGCACACAGATTCAGTCACTCACTCACACGTGCACACATAGATTCAGTCACTCTCACAAACACACACACACACAGACTCAGTCACTCTCTCTCACACCCATGCACTCACGCACACAGACTCAGTCACTTACACACACGTGCACACACAGACTCAGTCACTCTCACACACACACATAGACTCAGTCACACTCTCACACACATACACAGTCACTCTCTCACACACAAAAACTCAGTCACTTTCACACACACAGACTCAATCACTCTCTCACACACCCATACATTCAGGCACACAGACTCACGCACACACAGATTCAGTCATCCTCTGTCTCTCTCTCTCTTTCTCACACACACACACACACAGTCAGTCACTCTCTCTCTCTCACACACACACATTCAGTCACTCTCTCTCACACACATAGACTCAGTCACTCTCTCACACACACAGTCACTCTGCCACACACACACAGACTCACTCACTATCTCTCTCTCACACACACAGACCCATTCACTCTGTCTCTCTCTCACACACACACACACACACACACACACACACACACACAGTGACTGACAGACACACAGAGTCTCACACATGCACAGACATACGGACTCAGATATGCACAGACACAAACATGCACACCGATACACTGATTCACACTCTCTCTCTCTCACTCACACACATCCACACAAGCTAATTTTTTATGAATTTCTTCTGGTGTTCCTTTCCTCGACACTGAACAAAATACCCAGAAATCCAGAATTTCTTATAAAATGCCCAGCTTCAAACCAAAGGCAGCTCTTTATTCTGAACTGACATTGATGAACCCACAAGCAAACAGCAATCAACAGGGAGGTAACCGTCATCGTAGTCCAAAACAAAGCTAGTCCTGGAAGTCGCAGACATCCTTTCTACACCAGGGCAACTTTAACAAATGCAACAACAACCTTTATTTACATAACACCAGTAATATAACATGTTCCAAGGCTTTTCATGGGAGCATTTTAAAACAATTGTAAGACAGTGAGCCACGAAAGGACTGAACAGGTCGGATGATCCATAGCTTGCTGATGGAAGTATGCTTTAAGGATTATCTTACAAGGAGTAAACTCACCATAGTCCCACCAGATAGTAGGACTGCTTCCTCATTACAGAGAGACAACTGATGGGGTTTAACCCGAGGGTCACTACGCCTCAGGTGAGGGGAGAGTTTGAGAAGGAGGTAACCTCAGCTAGTGCAGGAATTATGTTAGCGGAAGTGATTGTTGAGAGACAGAGATGAATCAGAGAATCACTACAGTGTAGAAGCAGGCCATTCAGCCCATCCAATCTGCACTAACCCTCCAAAGAGCATTCCATTCCCCCTACCCTATCCCCATATCTCTACACTGGCTGAATGACGGGGATGCGTGGGGATCAACTGGAGAGGTCAGATGAAGGTATGTCCACAGGTAACGGAGCAATTGTAGTTGGGCTCGGCCAAGAGGCAGAATTATAGAAGCATGGATAGCTGAGGAATTAGGGATGCAGGGCATTTGAGCAGGAGGGAGGGCTCTTGGAGGGATTTGGAAACAAGGATGGGAAATTCAAAATCAGCAAATAAATAAAATGCACACACATCTCTGACTGCCAAGGAGTTTATGGAACTTGCATCTCGGTTTGGTACAAACACACCAGATGACAGTCTCAGCAATCTGACACTTCCAGTTAAAGCTCGCTTCCTCATATCCATCTCAGTTCAGCTATTCTGTCACAATTGGCTGCTGACATTCAGAATCACTTGCATTTACGTAGCGTCTTTCAGAATGTCCCAAAGGGATTCTTCACGACTTTTTCTCTAAGCAGGAAATGTGGCGACCAATTTGATCGTAGCCAGGGCCCATTGGAGGCAAGGAGGTGATGCCGAGAAAAGAGTGGTTTCGGTGAGGTTCGTTAGCCAGAACTGAAGGGAGAATTTGTCTGATCATCAAACTAGTGCAATGGGATCTGTAGCTCAGAGCAGCAGGTTTGATGACTCATTTGCAAGGACGCTGCACTCTTTAAGTGCTGCATTGGACAAGCAGCCTTGGTTTTACGCTCATGTTCATCAAGTCAGCCCTTAAATCCACAAAGTCCTGACCTCAGAAGCGAGAATACGACCAACTGACTCAGTGGAGGGGGATTAAATTAAAAACTCAACATGTGAAGGCAGAGTTATGTCTTGGAGGAAAAGCTCTAGCGGTTCTGACTCCACTGTGGCCACAGACAATACCTTTCTGAATGAGGCCCATGCATAACATCAGCCTTGTCAGAGGGTGTCTGATTTCATGTACTCTGTGTTCGGGCCCAATCAACAACATATTCATCTGTCATGGCCTCGTCGCAGTCTGATCGGGATGCAGACAGGAATCAAAAGCAATCAGAGGTGTGATAGCTCAAGGCTACTTGTTTTCGCAACAAACTGATTTTAATGGCATTTTTGGTGCCTAAGTGTCTACACGCTGTAATAGACTTCAGACCACAATTATCCGCCAGCCACAGAATTACAGAGAGGCTTTTTTTTTCCCACAGTCAGCGTAACAGGGAAGGATACCTGATAGAAATCTCAGTGCACTGCCCTGTTTAATTGCTGTGGGCTAACAGGGAAAAGGCAATAAGGGCACTTACCAAAGAGGGGCCCTCTGTCAGCCCATGAACAGCTTCGATGTGATGCAAGATACTTCCTCCATTACACTTATGAGGAGGTGCTGGTGTTGGGCTGGGGTGGACAAAAATCACACCACACCAGGTTACAGGCCAACAGGTTTATTTGGAAGCACTAGATTTCGCCGCACCGCTCCTCCATCAGGTCGCTAGCTCGCTGGTGAAGGAGCAGTGCTCCGAAAGCTAGTGCTTCCAAATATAGTCCAACAGGTTTAACCTGGTGTGGTGTGATTGGTACACACTCAAATAGTCACGCAAACATTCCGGGCAGATTTACCACCCAGAAGTGGACACAGGGAGAAACTGTTTCTCATTACAATGGTGTGCATAAGCAGAGTGCACACTTTTCAGGTGACTGCCAAAAGAATTAGATTAGATTACTTACAGTGTGGATACAGGCCCTTCGGACCAACAAGTCCACACCGACCAACCGAAGAGCAACCCACCCAGATCCATTCCCCTACACTTACCCCTTCATGTAATCCTACAGGCACTTTATCATGGCCAATTCACCTAACCTGCACATCTTTGTGACTGAGGGAGGAAACCGGAGCACCCAGAGGAAACCCACGCAGACACAGGGAGAATGTGCAAACTCCACACAGTTGCCGGAGGCTGGAATTGAACCGGGGTCTCTGGTACTGTGAGGCAGCAGTGCTAACCACTGAGCCACCATGCCGCCTCAATTAGAGGGTCCTTGAGAAAGCTTTTTCAAAGCAGTGCATTCTGGCCTTTTCTGCTTCACTGCTGCCAAAGAATCGGCATGGTGGCTCAATGGTTAGCACTGGTGTCTCGCAACGCCTGGGTTCAATCCCACTCTCGGGCAATTGTGTGGAGCTTGCACGTTTTCCTCATGTCTGCATAGGCTTCCTCCCACAGCCCAAAGATGTGCAGGTGAGGTGGACTGGCCCAGATAAATTTCCCTGTGTCCAAGGTTGTGCAGGCGAGGTGGGTTAGCTGTGGGTATTGTCCAGGGTTGTGCAGACTCAATGGGCTGAATAGCCTCCATTGCACTGTAGGACTTCAATGAATTTATGTGATAGCTCCTCCTCTGCACTACTGCCCATCGCTGCACCTTTGGCCTCCTCCTGTTTCCTGTTTCTCATGAACAAACTGCTGATTGAGTGTATAATTTGAAAATATAGCATCAGTTTTCATATGTATGCTGGCTTTATCCAGTACTACCTCACCACCACAGTTTTTCAAGCACAAGAACTGACATTTCCTCACCTACGTAGCTGGAAGATCTAAGTGTGTTATGACCCCAGCCAGTAGCAATACTGGATAGATCCCAGTGTGAAACCTGACTGCAGGGTGGTGTGTGTAGGAAATGACCTGCCAGAGAAAATGGCTGGTACAATTACAGCATTTAAAAGGGATCTGGATGGGTATATGAATAGGAAGGGTTTAGAGGAATATGAAGCAAATGC
Source organism: Hemiscyllium ocellatum (assembly GCF_020745735.1). Taxonomy (NCBI): domain Eukaryota; kingdom Metazoa; phylum Chordata; class Chondrichthyes; order Orectolobiformes; family Hemiscylliidae; genus Hemiscyllium; species Hemiscyllium ocellatum. Next base: position 16,561,397 of record NC_083417.1, on the reverse strand, counting down.
TGGCAAATGGGACAAGATTTAGATTAAGATATCTGGTTGGCATGGATGAATTGGACTGAAAGATCTGTTTGGATGCTGTACATCTTAACGATTCTTATGATTGACCATACAATTTATTTTTTAATTTTGTTACTGTGTTAGCCAGTCACTGAATGTATTGACATGAGGCTGCCAATGTGCTTATAACAAAAGAACATAAGTTTATTACATGAAAGAAAAAAAAAATCTAGGTATACATATCACAATGTTCAGAAAGAACCTAGAAAGAGCAATAAGAAAGATTCAAGGTTTTCCCAGCAATATCGGTTAGAGACACTCAACTCCTTGGGATGTATCAATTCAATCTTTACTCTTTCTCAATTGATGAAGTGGCAAGCATTCCCTGTCGGCAATTGTCTGCAAATTTACCAGATGTGAGTATCTTGACTCAATGCAAGTCATTCTTTCCTTGTAATTACAGTTTCCTGGAATACATAACTCTGCTTTCTCTCAATAGGTGCTGCCAGACCTGCTGAGTTTCACCAGCAATTCCTGTTTTTGTTGTAGAGTTGCGTTCAGTCTGCCAGATAAAAACTGTTAATTGCAGCCTCACCTTGCAGGGAGGAATTGTACTGCAAGCTGCAAACAGACCCTTTAATTCCAAAAGTATAATTTTTTTGATTGGACATAAAGCTTATCCTGTTGCTGCTGCATGTTAGTGCCGTGAGTTAGACTGGTGACTGCTGTTCAGACGTGCTGAGGGATTCCTGGCCATTAACTCAGTGGTATTTCTCAGCTTTATGCTCATCTGGCCCCTAGCTGTGGAACTGCTGCAAAATATCTGGCAGTCACAAGATATTGCAGTGGGCAACTCCATTTAGCCCATCTCAGCTCATCCAAGCCCCTAGCTCTCGAAGCTGGACAGGGTGCTTCAAAAGGATTTAAGACATAGGAGTGGAAGCAAGGCCATTTGGCCCATCGAGTCCACTCTGCCATTTAATCACGGCTGATGGATGTTTCAATTCCACTTACCCACACTCCCCACCGTAGCCATTAATTCCTAGCGAGATCAAGAATTTATCAATCTCTGCCTTGAAGATACCCAACATCCCGGCCTCCACAGTGCTCCATGGCAATGAATTCCACAGGCCCACCACTCTCTCTGGCTGAAGAAATGTCTCCTTATTTCCCGTTTTAAATTGACCTCCTCTAATTCTAAGGCTAAGACCACTGGTCCTAGTCTCCCCGCCTAATGTAAACAATTCCCAACATCCACCTTTCCTAAGCCATACATTATCGTGTAAGTTTCTATTAAATCTCCCCATAATCTTCTAAACTCCAATGAATACAATCCCAGGATCCTCAGCCAGTCATCATTTGTTAGGCCTACCATTCCAGGGATCATCTGTGCGAATCTCCGCTGGACACGTTCCAGTGCCAGTATGTCATTTCTGAGGTGTGGGGCCCAAACTGGGACCTAACTAGAGCTTTATAAAGTCTCAGAAGTATACCTCTGCTTTTATATTCCAACCCTCTTGAGATAAATGACAACATTACATTTATTTTCTTAATCACGGACTCAACCTGCAAATCAACCTTTAGAGAATCCTCGACTAGCACTTCCAGATCCCTTTGTACTTTGGCTTTAAGAATTTTCTCACCATTCAAAAAATAGTCCATGCTGTTTTTTTTTCCAAAGTGCAAGACCTCACACTTGCTCGCATTGAATTTCACCAGCCATTTCCTGGACCATCTCCTAAACTGTCTAAATCTTTCTGCAGTCTCCCCACCTCCTCAGTACTACCTACCTGTCCATCTAACTTCGTATCATCGACGAACTTCACCAGAATGCCCCCCCAGTCCCTTCATCCAGATCATTAATATATAAAGTGAACAGCTGCAGTCCCAACACTGAACCCTGTGGGACACCACTTGTCACTAGCTGCCATTCTGAAAAATCCCAACCCTCTGCCTTCTGTCAGACAGCCAATCCCCAATCTATGAGGAGAAAGTGAGGTCCGCACATGCTGGAGATCAGAGCTGAAAGGGGCTTATGCCCGAAACGTCGAATCTCCTGTTCCTTGGATGCTGCCTGACCTGCTGTGCTTTTCCAGCAACACAATCCCCAATCTATGCCAGCAGCTCACCTCGAACACCTTACACAGCAGCCTCCCGTGAGGCACCTTATCAAAGGCCTTTTGGAAGTCTAGATAGATGACTTCCACTGAGTTTCCCTGGTCTAACCTACTTGTTACCTCTTCAAATAATTCTAACAGATTTGTCAGGCACGACCTCCCCTTACTAAATCCATGCTGACTTGTTCTAATCTGATCCTGTACTTCCATGAATTTAGAAATCTCAACCTTAACAATGGATTCTAGAATTTTACCTATAACTGAGGTTAGGCTAATCGGCTGATAATTTTCCATATTTTATCTTGATCCTTTCTTGAACAACAGGGTTACAGTAATGATTTTCCAATCATCTTGGACTTTCCCTGACACAAGTGATTTTTGAAAGATCACAATCCGCTATTTCCTCAGGCACCTCTCTCAGAACTCTAGGATGTAGCCCATTGGGGCCAGGAGATTTATCGATTTTTAGACCTTTTAGCTCTTCTAGCACTTTCTTATTGTAATGGCTACCATACTCAACTCTGCCCCCCGACTCTCCTTAATTGTTGGGATATTACTCGTCTTCCACTCTGAAGACTGACACAAAGTACTTACTAAGTTCTTCAGCTATTTTCTCATCTTATAGCACTAGCCTTCCAGCATCAATTTGGAGCAGTCTACTTTTGCCGCATGGCTACCAATGGGTGATTTGTGATGGGGGAGCCCTCTAGGGGGCAACACGTGGCTGGTGCAGTACCCAGACAGGGAGAAAAGTTGGGCCCTCCCAACTCCTGAAAAATGCCAGCTGAACTCCTTTAATTGGCCTGAATAGCCCATTAGCTATTTGGATTGGTTACCCACCTCGTGCAAGTGGCAGCCTTGCTGCCCCCAGCCTCATACACTCATTTCTGTCAAGGCTGGGCGGAGAGGGGTGGGGATGCTAGAACTGGGGTAACAGTCTGACACCACTCATTTTAAAACTCACCAACTTCCAGTTCTGGGACGTGCTAAAAGTACCCACTCACTTGCAACACTTTGGCTGCGAGACAGAAAAGTGTCAAGAATGTGGTGGTGAAAAGCCCGATGAAGGGCTTTTGCCTGAAACATCGATTCTCCTGCTCCTCAGATACTGCCTGACCTGCTGTGTTTTTCCAGCATCACACTCTCGACTCTGATCTCCAGCATCCGCTGTCCTCACTTTCTCCTGCAAGAGAGAAAGTCCTGGATCCAGTCACTGATGTGCACTCAGTCTCAGCAGTAATCTCAAAACTCATCCGTGGAGGTCCCCATCTGGTGCACCACAGCCACCGCCTGTTCCCATATAACATCTTCAACTAAACCTGCTCTGCGTTTTTCTGTCGATTTCATACCCGTGATTGAGGATTCTCAAAAGATTTCACTTTGACGACAGGTGTATTGCTGGAACCTCTGAGGTTCATTTCAGAGAACATCTCTGGGACACCCGCACTAACCATCCCCACCAGCACTTGGCTGAACACTTCAACTCCCCCTCCCACTCCACCAACGACATGCAGGTCTTGGGTCTCCTCCACCAAACCCTAAACACCACACCTCATCTTCCGCCTTCGGACCCTCCAACCACACGGGATCAATGTGGATTTCACCAGTTTCCCCATTTACCCTCCCCCTAACTTATCCCAGATCCAACCTTCCAACTCAACTCCACCCTCTTGAACTGTCCTGTCTATTCACCTTCCCTCCCAGCTCTCTGCTCTACCTTTCCTCCCTGACTTAACACTTTCATTGACCCATCTCATTCCCAGCTATCTTCCCACCCAACCTCACCCCGGTCCCATTTACCTCTCAGCCCCAACCCACAAGCATCATTCCTGATGTTGGGCTTATGTCTGAAACATCGATTCTGCTGCTCTTTGGATGCTGCCTGACCTGCTGTGGTCTTCCAGCACCACCCTCTTCAACTCTGGAAGCTCTGAGCACAAAAACTGAATGATGGATTGTCATCATTGTCACCGGACCTCTGTCCCAATGATGGCCCACATGAAGGTTTGCCTGGTGCATCACTTCATCAAATCATGGTTTTCCTGAGGATTTTGCTGCAGCTGTCCTTCAGGATGTGTTCGGTGAGTACTAGTGTATGAAAGCAATACGAAAGCAAATGTTGTCTCGCCAAAATCACAAGACTACTGTCCCTGAATTTCAGGCCCAAGTGCCTGTTCTTGCATATACTCAAAATACATCTGTGATTCAGTTCAAAACAAGAATGAAACAGCAAGTGCTAAAAACAGCTCCAAAAACACACCACACATGGAAACTGAAAGATCCCCAATGATAAAAATCAGGAAGCTTTTGATTGTAAAACATACACTGTGTGTAAGATGGGCTCTTGCGGTGCAATGGTATTGTCTTCACCTCTGAGCCAGGAAGTCTACACTCAATTCCCAGCTGCTGCAGAGGTGTGTAATAATATCTCTGAACAGGCTGATTAGAACATTTCTACAATGTGTGCAATTTCAGTGAAATCTAGTTTTGCAAAACAGGTTCCCAGCAGTGAAATATTCCGAGAATCAAACAAAGAACTGCTGATGCTGGAGATCTGAAACAAGAACTGTGCTGAGGAAGGGTCCCCGGACTCAAAACGTTAACTCTGCTTTCTCTCCACAGATATCCAGCCAGGTTTCTCCAGCAATTTCTGTTTTTGTTGCTGGGAGTCTCACTTCAGTCAGAAACCTCCGTGCTCAAAGCCGGGTCTTGAACATACCATCTAGATACAGAGCCATAGAGATGTACAGCATGGAATCAGACCCTTCGGTTGAACTCGTCCGTGCCGACCAGATATCTCAACCCAATCTAGTCCTACCTGCCAGCACCCGGCCCATATCCCTCCAAACCCTTTCTATTCACATACCTCTTAAATGTTGCAATTGCACCAGCCGCGACTACATTCTCTGTCAGCTCATACCACTCTCTGTGTGAAAAAATTGCCCCTTTAGATCCCTTTTAAATTTTTTCCCCTCTCACCTAAACCTATGCCCTCTGGTTCTGGACTCCCCCACCCCAGGAAAAAGACTTTGTCTACTCATCCTATCCATGCCCCTCATGATTTTATAAACCTCTATAAGGTCATCCCTCAGCCTCCGACGATCCAGGGAAAACAGCCCCAACATATACAGCCTCTCCCTGTAGCTCAAATCCTCCAACCCTGGCAACATCCTTGTAAATCTTTTCTGAACCCTTTCAAATTTCACAGCATCTTTCCGATAGGAAGGAGACCAGAACTGCATGCAATATTCCAACAGTGGCCTAACCAATGTCCTGTACAGCCGCAACATGACCTCCCAACTCCTGTACTCAATACTCTGACCAATAAAGGAAAGCATACCAAATGCCTTCTTCACTATCCTATCTACCTGCAACTCCACTTTCAAGGAACTTTGAACCTGCACTCCAAGGTCTCTTTGTTCAGCAACACTTCCCAGGATCTTGCCATTAAGTGTATAAGTCCTGCTAAGGTTTGCTTCACCAAAATAATTTATCTAAATTAAACTCCATCTGCCACTCCTCAGCCCATTGGCCCATCTGATCAAGATCCCATTGTAATCTGAGGTAACCCTCTTCGCTGTCCACTACACCTCCAATTTTGGTGTCATCTGCAAACTTACTAACTATACTCTTATGCTAACATCCAAATCATTTATTTAAATGACGAAAAGCAGTGGATCCAGCACCGATCCTTGTGGCACTCCACTGGTCACAGGCCTCCAGTCTGAAAAACAACCCTCCACCACCACCCTCTGTCTTCTACCTTTAAGCCAGTTCTGTATCCAAATGGCTAGTTCTCCCTGTACTCTATGTGCTCTAACCTTGCTAAGCAGTCTACCAGGTGGGCTGCAGGAAGTGGTTTCCAAATGGTTTCACTTCAGATGGGATGTTAAAACTGAGTCTCTGCCTCTTCAGAAGGTAATCACAGTCCCATGGCCTTTGCATGGTAATTCTGCCAGTATTCTGGCCAGTAGTGTTCCCTCTGAAAACACCAGCATAACGCACTTCACTGCTGTTGTTGTGAACAAAATGTGCTGGGTGGTTGCCTGTCTAACCAAAATAACTAGATGTGAATCATTTCCTGACACTCTTCATGAAGGGACTCGATAGAACATAAGTTCTTCCTTGAAATTATGGTAAATGATGCTCCTATTATCTTGAAAATGGATATTAATATTTTCTAATCAGCCTGGGTGGGGATGTCATTAAAAACCTTCAAAGCAGTGGAACTTGAACACAAACTCCTTGTCCAGAGAGAGAGAGAGAGAGACACCACAAGAGCTTTTTTCAAAGTGATCACATGCTTGAGACAGAAGGGTTTTCCTGGGTTTGGCTAATGTTCAAACCAAGGTACACATGTGTAGCTGTGTGTCCATCTGTAATGTGCCACTATCATTAGATGTGAAGCTGGAAGGAGCACAGCAGGTCAGACAACATCCGAGGGGCAGGAAAGTCAACGTTTTGGCTTGAATGAAGGGTTTCGGCCCGAACCATTCCTTTTCCTTCTCCTCGGTTGCTGTCTAACCTGCTGCGCTCCTTCCAGCTTCACAACTAATGACTCTGACTTCCAGCATCTGCAGTCCTTATTGTCTGAAAATGTGTTGCTGGTTAAAGCACAGCAGGTCAGGCAGCATCCAAGGAACAGGAAATTCGACGTTTCGGGCCAGAGCCCTTCATCAGGATCTCCTGATGAAGGGCTCTGGCCCGAAACGTCGAATTTCCTGTTCCTTGGATGCTGCCTGACCTGCTGTGCTTTAACCAGCAACACATTTTCAGCTCTGATCTCCAGCATCTGCAGACCTCACTTTTTAACTCTCAGTCCTTATTGTCTCCAAGTCACTGTAATGTACCACACATTGAAAAGGTGTAGGATGGTTCTGGAAAGGCTGATGTTGGAAACTGCACTAAATTTCGCCCAATCAGATGATGCCATATGGGTTGGGTAAAGGCAGAATGGCTTAGGGTCTTGAAGAGAGAAGGCCTAAATCCTAAATACCACTTCAATGCAATTCATTATTGAAGGTGACTGCACACTGGAAAAGGCAGTGGTGGCCCACTTAGGTAGCTCATTAACATAAAGATGTCCTTAAAATAAAGCTCAGAAGCATAAAGTTTTGAACCCTGCTACCCTTGATGATGTTTCAAAAGTTCAGCAATTTGTTGCAACTTGCTGCGATTCAGCTTCTGCATCATACTGGATGATAAAGATTCGACCAGGATAAGGCATTGGCCGGGAGTTACCAATATGTACCTTTACTGAACCCACCCGATACCACAGTCTATGAAGGAATAAACTTCAACTCTCATCGCTGCAGCTGTGATGGTACTCAGAGAGCACACAGAAATGTTCAGACATGTCCGTCCAGGGCTTCTTTCAGTAGAGATGGTGGTGGTATAGTGGTAACAACAGTGACCCTCGTTCTCTGGGGACAAAGGTTCAAACCTCACCACAGCAGCTGGTGAAATTTCAATTCAATTCATAAAGCTGCAAGTTAAAGTCATGCTAATTGTTGTGAAAACCCATCTGGCTCACAAATTTCTTTGCAGTGAGGAAATCTGCTGTGCTTCCATGTTCCTCCAGACTCACAACATTGGCTTCTCCTGGCCTGAGCAAGCCAGTCAGTTCAAGGGCAATGATATACAACAGAATCTCAGTTTGCTGTGAATGAGAAGTATTGTCACATGAAGTCAAATGCGTACAGTGAAATCTTTATAAATCACCACTTATAGTGTCATCTCAGGTATAAAGGTACCGAGGACCCTCAGATCCCAAGAAAGAAAATAAAAAGTAGTAACTCATTTGAACCAACAGTGCTGATTTATTGTATATTTGAAACTTTAAACTTTGTTGCTCAACAGCACTTCCTTAAGTAACTTGCTTTATTTGTCAATCACTAAGGAATGATGGTTACCAATAGCTGACACCTTTCCCATCAACACTCCCTTTGCAAATTACTCCAAATTTTGAAACACTCATCCTTTCTTTGTTAAGCCATACAACGAAGGTGCGCTTTCCAGGCATGCAGGTCCTAGCAAAATCATACAGGGCCCTGGATCACCCAGAGAAAACATTGCTAGTGTGGTCCAAAAGAGAGGGTGAAGTCAGCTCCATTCGATGCCAGATATGCTGCCGAATGTACCAGAAAGCTGCTTGATAAGTTGTTGCTTTCAGCATACCACTCGGAATCTTCTGTGTGGGACACAAACAAGGTAGTGAGGCTGTTTTACCCATAACTGGGGTCTGGTTTGTGGCACCCTTTGTTTGAGGGTTGGTACCCTGTATTTTCGACCGGGTCTGCAAGGTAGCCAGTGTATTTAAAAAGGGAAGACGACAAGAATCAGATAACTTTCAGCCAGTTACCTGAACATCTGCTATTGGGATAATGTTTCAGTCTATTATAACAAATAAAAACATTCACAAGGATGTTGCCAGGGTTGGAGGGTTTGAGCTACAGGGAGAGACTGAATAGGCTGGGTATGTTTTCCCTGGAGCATCAGAGTCTGAAGGGGTGACCTCATAGAGGTTAATAAAATCATGAGGGGCATAGATAAGGTGAATAGACAAGGTCTTTTCCCCATGGTAGGTCAGTCCAAAACCAGAGGGCATAGGTTTAAAATGGGAGGGTGAAGATTTAAAAGGGACCTTAGCGGCAACATTTTCAAGCAGAGCTTGGTACGTGCATGGAATGAGCTGTTACAGAAGGTGTGGAGGCTGGTACAATTACAGTGTTTAAAAGGCACCTGGATAGGTACATGAACAGGAAGGGTTTAGAGGAATATCAGCCAAATGCTGACAAATGGAACTCGACTAACTTAGGATATCTGGTTGACATGGACAAGTTGGACTGAAGGGTCTATTTCCATGTTGCACATCTCTATGACTCTGTAAGGATACACAGCAGAATATTGGAAATTCATAATAATAATCAAGCAGAATCATGAAGGGAAATCATGCCTGACAAATTTACTAGAGTTCTTTGAGAAGGAAACAAGCAGGATAGATAAAGGGGAAGCAGTGCATGTAGTAGATTTGTAATTTCAGAAGACAGTTAATAGGATGCCACACTTTAGGCTACTTAATAAGAGTCCATGTATTGGAGGTAGTATATACACAGGGACAGAGGACTGGCCAAGTAATAGATGATAGACAGTTGGGATAAGAGGTCATTTTCAGGATGGCAACCTGCAGAGTGCCCCAGGGAAGAATGCTAGGGCCACAATTATTGACAATATATATCAATGACTCGGATGGGAAAGTGAATATACAGGAACTAGGTCTCTGGATGACACAAAAATAGATGGGAAGACAAGTGGTGAAGATAACACAAATAGTTTGCACAGGGACAGAGACAGGTTAAGTGAGTGGGCAAAACTTTTTATAAGGAATATAATGTCAGGAAATGTGAGGTAATGCACTTTTATCAAGAAGAGGAGTTGTATCTTATTTAAATGGAGAAAGGCTGCAGAAAGCTACAGTACAGAGGCATTTAGGGTCCTTATCCATGAATCACAAAAATCCAAGTTCAGAGAGTAATAGGAAAGCCAAATGGAATAGTGGCCTTTACTTCAAAAAGAGTGGGTTATAAAAGTAGGGAGGCTTTGCTAAAACTATCCAAAGCACTAGTCAGACCACAGGTGGAATCCTGTGAACAAGCCTGGGGCCCTTATCTCTGGAAGGATATACTGACATTGGAGGCAGTCCACAAAAGGTTCACTAGGCTGTCCCAGGTAGGACTTTTTGATGGGGAGAGGTTGAGTTGAGTGGGCTGGTACACACTGGAATGCAGATGAACGAGAGACAACCTAAAATGTACAAGAATCATAGGGGACTTGACAGGGTAGACGCTGAAAGGTTATTTCCCCCTGTGGGCGAGTCTACAATCGGAGAGCACTAGCACCTGGTTAAAAGGCAAAGTGCGTCCCAAAGCGACAGATGCAGGGAACCCATCTCTCTACAAAGGACCCCTGAATATCACAGGGCCACAAGCTAAACAAGTGAGTGAAGTCAGGTCGCACTGAACTCTATGATCTGGTTCACTGCACAACTTCGATTCCCTAAATGGTAAATGCCACCCTCTTTGGTAGGCCCAGAACCATACAGCCCCCAGTCAATGAAGCCACAGTTTTATTGTTCAGTACAGATTCCCACCCCCACTCCCCCCCCACAACCTGCTTACTCTCCTTTCAACAGATGGAGAGCGAGACCGGTCTTCCGAGGAAGCCAACCGGAAAAGCTGGCTTTGGGCCTGCTGCTCGGGATATTGATCGGCCCTGCAGACAGAGGTTCGAGACCCTCGCCACTCCCTCAGCAAACAATAGGGGGCAGCGTCAAGCAAAGGGTTAAAGGTGAGAACAGCAATAAGTGGCTTATGCTTGGTGAAGTGGCTGAAATGGCAGCAGACAATATTAACAAAGACATCCTCTGTTCGGAAACCGGTCATGTGGAAAACACCAGCGTGACCCTGTCACTTGCCTTCGAGCATGAGTGACTTTTATTTGTTCAAAACAATGGCTGGGGGTGGGGGCAATCCTTGGGTTTCGATAACTAAATCGCTTAGTCCAAAACGCAATGACTAATGCTTGTGAGACAGAGAGGAGGGGGAAAAAAAAGCTGACCTGAATGTATTGTTATTTGGTTTATTCTAATGTGGTAGCACCTTCTATTAGCCTGGCCTCGCAAACCACTATTAACATTTTCATAAAGCTTGCAACATCTATTTTGTTTGGAAGGGGGTCTGCTCAGAGGCTGGCGGCCATGTTTTGTGCTGGCCTTGACCGCATCAGCACCCAGCCTCTGTAACGATACCCCTGACAACGGACAACCTGCAAACCTGCTTACTCTGAATGTCTCGTCAGCCAACTGTGCACACTCCTAAATATTCATTTCATTCACAGCTGACTTTTTGTGAGATATTATTTATGACGGGATGCAAGGCTTCCACGCTGCACAGCTGCAAGGTTTCACAAGAACGAATATTTTCAAAAAAATTCTGAAGTATTAAACAGCGCAGAATTTCCAACCTTCGGGTCTTTGAATTATCTGCATTGGTCGACGCAAAGAAGGAGAGTTTGCATGACAGTCCTCAGCTCGAATCCTGTTTCACCTCAGTGGTAAAAAGGTGTCATCCGAGTACAGAGGAAATGGGGCACAGGAGAAAGGGGCTTGGGGCCAGACCTCCCATTATAAAGGGGTCCTTTTTATTGTCAAAATGCCACTCCGGATTCTCTCAGACATTACACAGAGTTGGAGGTGAAATCCCTCTTTGGGATTGACACGTGGGTTACACGGAGTCTCCGATGGGTCATAAATGTGATTGTTAATTATAAATCCAATTAGAAATTCAACAGTAAGGTCTTACAGGGTGGTGAGAATGTGACACTCACTGCCACATGCCTTGGCAGGAGAAAAAGCTTTGAGAAAATAACGGGCTAATTAGGTATCACCATGAGGTAGAAAAGAACAGAAATATATGGTGACAGAGAGAACAGGCAGAGAGCAGCGCAGGGTTTTTAATTAAGTGAGGGCCCCACCATTGCCCCACCTTCATCTTGATTAAGCTCAGGGTGGAGAGGCTCATGATCAGCCTTCCCATCATGCCACCAATCGAGATCCTTCAGTGAATGGTTAGGCTGGTTCTGCCACTGGTAATCGCACACTTTCAGAATGGATTCTGGGGCACTCTGCCAGATCGAAGGGCCAAGCCTTGGGAACGGAAGGACCTGAGAGTCATCCCATTAATGCAGCCTAGCCCAGACCCACCATCCCCTCAACTCCCTACCTCCCTCACCACCGGCCCCAGCACTCACCTGAGCTCCAGACCCCCGTGCCTCCCGACCTCCCTCACCTGGGCCCCAGCATTCACTTGGGCCCGTGGCCCCTCTATCCCCCTCCCTCCCTCACCACCACCCTGGCACTCACCCGGCCCCTTCAGACCCATGTTTCTCTGCCTCCCTCCCCACCACCCCAGAAAAATACACAATGACTGACCCCTGATCTAAGCTGGCGGCTCTCAGGGCCAGGATTTACATCCCATGGATTCCAGAAATTATTCGCTGCCTGCCTTATTGGGCAGGCCTTCCTGAGGTAGGTGACTGGGACCTTGTGTTAGCTCTCCAGCAGTCACCTACATTGAATACCAGAGCTGAAAATGTGTTGCTGGAAAAGCGCAGCAGGTCAGGCAGCATCCAAGGAACAGGAGATTCGACGTTTCGGGCATCAGCCCTTCTTCAGGCATTTCGGCCCTTCTTCAGCTTTTCAGGCATAAGCCATTCCTGAAGAAGGGCTTATGCCCAAAATGTCGAATCTCCTGTTCCTTGGATGCTGCCTGACCTGCTGCGCTTTTCCAGCAACACATTTTCAGCTCTGATCTCCAGCATCTGCAGTCCTCACTTTCTACATTGAATACCATGCATGGTGCGCTCTGGTTAACAGCACATGGTTGGGAACGAGTTCAGGAGCAGTCACAAAAATGTTACTCAGCTGGTTTAACAGCTCGCAGTCAATCAAAATAGTACATTCTGGCCAACTCCGCTGAGCAAGTTGCATTTATATAGCAATTTATCCAAATAAAAATATCCAAGGCACTTCACAGAAGCATTGTAAAGCAAAACATAACACAGCCACATAAGGACATATTGAGTCAGATGACCAAGATACAGGCCTCGGGAGGTGACAGTGTAGCCGTTAATGGGGGAGTAACTACAAAGATTCTAACGAGCTAGACTTTGATTGCAGATGTTGTGCAGGGTTGTTGGGTCGGGTGAGAGATCACAGAGATAGGAACAGGCCAGGCCATGGTTCCATCCAAATATGGTTTCAGGAAGAGGTGTTGGCTGAGTGGCATTATCATAGAGTCATAGAGACGTACAGTACGGAAACTGACCCTTCGGTCCAACCCGTCCATGCCAACCAGATATCCCAACCCAATCTAGTCCCACCTGCCAGCACCCGGCCCATATCCCTCCAAACCCTTCCTATTCATATATCCATTCAGATGCCTTTTAAAAGTTGCAATTGTACTAGCCTCCACCACTTCCTCTGACAGCTCATTCCATACACATACCACCCTCTGTGTGAACAAGTTGCCCCATAGGTCTCTTGTATATCTTTCCCCTCTCACCCTAAACCTATGCCCTCAAGTTCTGGACTGCCCGACCCCAGGGAAAAGACTTTGTCTATTTATCCTATTCATGCCCCTCATGATTTTGTAAGTCTCTATAAGGGCACTTCCTTCAGCCTCCAACGCTCCAGGAAAAACAGCCCTAGCCTGTTCCACCTCTCCCTGTAGCTCAGATCCTCCAACCCTGGCAACATCCTTGTAAATCTTTTCTGAACCCTTTCAAGTTTCACAACACTGACACTTTTTTATACACAGGAACAGGATCTTTATTCCATCATGTCTGTGCAGATCATGATGCAATTCTAAACTAATTCCATCCATCTGCACACGGTCTGTATCCCTCTATTGTCTGATAGGAAGGAGACCAGAACTGCACCCAATATTCCAACAGTGGCCTAACCAATGTCCTGTACAGCTGTGACATGACCTCCCAACTCCTGTACTCAATGCTCTGACCAATAAAGGAAAGAATACCAAACGTCTTCTTCACTATCCTATCTACTTACAACTCCACTTTCATTATCGTTAGACGGTTAATCCAGAGACCCAGGCAATGCTCTTGGGGATCTAAGTTCAAATCCTACCACTTAATGACTTTGAATCCAATTTTAAAAATCTGGAATTAAGAGTCTAGTGATGACCATGAAACTGTTGTTGATAATTAAGGGAAAAACCCATCTGCTGTCTATACCTGGTCTGGTCTACATGTGAGTCCAGACCCACAGCAGTGTAGTTAACACTTAACCCTCTGGGCAATTATGGATGGGCAATTAATGCTGCCCTAGCCAGTTCCCACATCCTGTGAATGAATTTTAAAAAAAGCTTAGAACAACTGAGCTGGCATGAGGGGCTGAATAGCCTTCCCCTGCTCCAATGTTCAGTATCTGAGTTCTAATCGCCAGCTGTTTTACTGTGGAGAGCATCACATTCATACAAGTCCGAGAGGAAAGGTGGCAAACATTAAAGAGGACAGTAACGGCCATCAGAGGAGGAGTCTGGTGAAGTGTCACCTGTGGCTCAGTTGGTCATAAGGTTCCAGGTTCAAGTCAACACTCCAGGGCGTGAATACACGGTAACCATGGCTGACACTGCAGTGCAGTACTGAGAAAGTGCTGCCCTGCCAGGGGTGATGTCTTTCAGATGAGACATTAAACTGACACCCCCTGGCTGCCTGCTCAGGTGGATGCAGGGGGTCAGTGAAGAGCAGGGGAAGTCTCGGCAGAGTCCTGACCAGTCTCTATCCCTCAGTGGACACCAACATGATTGGTCGATGCCACATCATTAACCACATTCACATACAACACAATCAGCAGAATGCAGATGTTCCTGCAGAGTACTGCAGCTTCAAGTCAATTATAGCGTCCAATTCTGGGCAGAGACGTTGGAAGGATTACAAGGCATTAGGGACAATGTTGAGGAGAATTACTGGAATGGTAGCAGGGATTATAGACTTCATTTTATAAGACCATATTACAAAAAAAAAACCAGACATAGGCCATTCAGTCCATCGAATCCACTCCACCATGCAATGACATCATGGCTGACTTGATCCACCCCTACTCTCCTCTAGCTTATCTCTCCACGTTTCAGGCTCACTGCCTTTATTCCTGATGAAGGGCTTTTGCCCGAAACGTCGATTTCACTGCACTTTAGATGCTGTCTGAACTGCTGTGCTCTTCTAGCACCACTGATCCAGAATCTGGTTTCCAGCATCTGCAGTCATTGTTTTTACCTCGTTGATCCACTTTCCTGCCTTGTTCCCAAAACCCTTGATTCCCTTATTGATAAAAATTTACTTCAAGCCTCAAATAAACTTTACTGACAGAACCTTGACAGCCTTCTGTGATAAAGCATTCCCCCACAGACTTGCAACTCTCTGACAGAAGAAATTCCTTTTCTCGTCTCTGTTTTAAAATGTGTGATCACATATTCTGAGATTGTCCCCTCTGGTCCTCGACTCTCCCTCAAGAAGAAACAACCACTTTACAGAAAGCTGAGATCATCAAAAACTCTGCTACCCGTGAATTAACATGCACTAAATGCTGTTCACCCATCAGCCCACTGCTCTCTGTCTGGATTCTTGTTGAATGATGCCTCAATTTTAAAATTCTCAGAACTTTTTTTTAAACTCATTCACAGGATATGGGCATTGCTGCCTCAGTTAGTACTTATTGCCTAGACTGAGGTTGAGAATCACCACATTGCTATGTGGAGTAACACATAGGCCAGACCAGGTAAGGATGGGTTTTTCCAATGGACAACAGATTCATAGCCATCATTAGACTCTTAATTCCTGCTGTGGCAGGATTTGAACCCAGGCCCCCAGAACATTACCTGGGTCTCTGAATTAACAGTCCACTAATAACACCTCTATCACCTGGCTAATCATCTACCTTAATGTCATTTTACCATATTATCCCCACATCCCATGATGTTATTAGTACCTAGAAATCTATCAATCTTTTTGAAAACAACCCTTATGCAAGTAGTTTTAGATAAATGTTGGTTTCCTGAATTCACTGGAAGGTGAGAAGGGAACATTTACAGATTTTGGTTTGACATATTTCAGTGAGAGTGAGAGACAGAAATAGTTCCTTGAAAGTGGAGTTGCAGGTGGGCAGGATAGTGAAGAAACTGTTTGGCACACTGGCCTTTATTGGTTAGTGCAGTGAATATAGGAGTTGGGAAGTTATGTTACAGCTATACAGGACATTGGTAAGACCACTTTTGGAATACTATATTCAGTTCTGGTCTGCCTGCTGTAGGAAAGACATTGTGAAACTTGAAAAGGTTCAGATAAGATTTACAAGTGTGTTGTGAGGCTGGAGGCTGAATAGGCTGGAGCTGTTTTCCCTGGAGTGTCAGAGGTTAAGGAGTGGCATTATGGACATTTTAAAAATCATAAGGGACATGGATAGGGTAAATAGACAAGGTTTTTGCCCTAGGATAGGGGAGTCCAGGACTAGAGGATGTAGGTTTAAGATGCAGGGGGAAAGATTTAAAAGTAACCTAGGATGACGACGTCAGCTTGTACGAGGGGGCATAACTACAAATTGAGAGGTGATAGATTTAAGACTGATGTCAGAGGCAGGTTCTTTATGCAGAGAGTGGTAAGGGCATGGGATGCCCTACCTGCTAATGTAGTCAACTCAGCCACATTAGGGAGATTTAAACAATCCTTAGATAAGCACATGGATGATTTTGGGATAGTGTAGGGGGACTAGCTGAGAATAGATCACAGGTCAGCGCAACATCGAGGGCCGAAGGGCCTGTTCTGCACTGTATTGTTCTATGTTCTAACCTAAGGAGCAACCTTTTCACTCAGAGGGTGGTGTGTGTATGGGATGAACTGCCATAGGAAGTGGTGGAGGCTGGTACAATTACAACATTAAAAAGACATCTGGATGGTATATGAATAGGAAGACTTTTGAGGAATATGATTTTGCAAATGGGACTAGATTAATTTAGGGTATCTGGTCAGCATGGAAGAGTATGACAGAAGGGTCTGTTTCTATGCTGTACATCTCGATGAGTCTATAAGATTGATTCAATTCCACCCTCTCCACATCAGCTTGTCCTATCAAGTGTTGGACGGCCAGTTAGAGGCCTCCAGCAAGAAGTAAGCCAATTGGAGGAGCTCAGCAGCTGGGATCCACTCACAACTGGAGCTATGTATAATGTGGCAGATTGGTAATGCTGCAGACAGCAAGTCAGTCACAGCTACAATGTTTAAAGGCTCCCAGCTCTCTCATTGTCTCTTCAACTTTAACTGAAAGCACAAAAATGAGTCAATATTAAATAAAGCCACCACCACAAGCCCAGCAGAACCTGCTCTGGTATTTAACCATGGAGAGTATTTCCTTTTAATCTTTCTGCTGCCTTTATAGCTGCGGAAAACACTCCCAGAAAAATTTAGCAGTCAAAACCCAAAAACTGCAGTTCAGCCCTATCGGAGGGCAAACTGCCAGGCAACTGGGCAGTGAACAAAGTTGATGACTTCTTAATTTTTACTCGTCATGAGATGAGGCAAGTACTGCCGGCTGGGCCAGGACTTAATGCCCATCTCTAAGTTACCAGAGGGCAGTTAAGAATGACCCACATTGCTGTGGGCCTGGAGTCACATGCAGACCAGACCAGGCAAGGACGACAGATTCCTTGTTTGAAAGGACCCTGGTGAAGCAGAAGAATCCATGCCCCCTGAGTAATCGGCCGTGGTTGTGGATTACAAACTCAGTAATATCGCCCCCTGCTGTTCTCGAGGAATGTGTTGTTTCAAAATGGCCGCCGGCATGCTGATTCCTGCAGCTGCTCACCTTCTGTAATTCTGGGTGTGTTTTATGTTCTCTTTGGTGGTATGGGGTTGTGGTGGGGGAGCATGGTGGGGTGATGGATAGGAGGGCATCCAGGGAATTGGTGGGGTGAGGGAGTGAATGGGAGACCCGTATACTTTGCAGATGTAAAATCCTGCCTAGGATTATTTATTTTTCATCTTCTCTGAAGGAGTTCTCTAATTTCTGGGATACAATTACACAGCCTGCCAGTGGCTTATCCAAACAGCCTATTTTTAAGTGTTAGCCTAGGCAGCAGGGAACATGGGCTGCTCAACATGAAGTGCATTTCATTTGAGCCCCATCTAGCCCTCACCCTATGTCTGTCCCTCAGACAAGCAGGTAATAGCAGGACTGAGCCAGCATGGAGTGCGCTCAGATGGCCTGGCCAAGGCAGACTAACTCAGAACAGGCCCAAGGTCGAAGCTGCTGCCTATCTGGGCTCAGCTACCCAAGCCACGTCAACCCTTTTAGTGTTTATTATTTCTTCAATCTCTCAGTCAATAATTGACTGGCTGATTCAGAGGAGAAATCTGTCACAGTTGCACCCCTCAGAGGTATTGTTAAGTGACAGGAAGTGACAGAGCTCTGAATCCCGGTGCAGAGCAGCACAGCAGATGGTAGCGTGCTGGCTTGTGATTGATTATAGAGCCAGTGCTGTAACAGCTTCAGTGCTGCAATTAAAATCCGCCAGTCTGTAGCAAGAGCAAAGCAAGAGCCCACGTACACCACAGTCTGGAAGGTAGTTTGTGAGCACAGAGTTTAAAGGGTTTATCCTTCGGGTTTTGGATGGCTAGTGCTGATACCTATGGTTTTAACTTGCAGCAGTTGGGTTCCATTCACATTCAGCCCCTCAGGCCCGTTCTGCCATTAAATGAGATCAAAGCTGATCAGTGGCCTGACTCCACATACCAGCCTTTGGCCCATATCCCTTAATATCTCTGCTTAACAGAAATTTCACTCTCTCATACTGCACGGCAGGATTCCCTGTGCTTATGACACTCATAACACCAGCCTTCTGCGTTCTACAAATGTAATGCAGCCTTTGCAAAAGCTTCAGAATTGCCGACTCTATTTCCCTGGACGTTTCCTGTTCTGCCTCACACAGTCAAAATGCCATTTTCCACTCCCACCCCCATCTCCATCTCCAGTAACTGAACAACAAATAAGTGAAAGGAAAAAGAAACCCAATTTTATTGTGGCATGGCAGTGACTTCCCCCCACTATCAGTTTACTCTCAAGAGCATCCTAAACGACAAATCTTTAATTCCTAGAGACTCCATGCCAATACTACTCTTTCTGTGGATGTCATTTCACAAGAGGTGTCATGGGTGGCTCCTCTCTCTATGGATTTGCTGGTTAAAACAGTGAGCCACTGAGCTCCACAAGCTAAGAAGTTCCCAGATGTGTCAGTGCAGTGATCTTGGATTTCAAGGCATTACCTTGAGCCTCCATGCACCTGGATAAGGGGTGTTTTAGTCTCCCTAAACCTCTCCTCCTTCAAGGTTCTCCTTAATGCCAACAAGCTGTTGGTCATCTGCCCCAATGCAGCCCCATGTGGCTCACAGTTGGATTCAGTTCAGTGAAGCATCTACAAACATTCCATCAAGTTAAAGGTGCTACATAAATACAAGTTGTTGATTAACGTTTTTGACCTGCATGCCAGAGAATTCAGATCCCAAGTTTGCAAATTTGATTATGGGTTTTTCTTTTAAGAAGGGAGTGAAGTAAAAAGAAAAAAAAGTGTTGATAATTGTTAAGAGAAAATTTGCAACGAGAAGATGGAGACTGCTATAATTTCTAGAAGGGGATGTACACCAGCCTTCAGCTGCATCAGAGTCGTTGGTTACCCTTATACCTTTCGAGTCACTATTGGCATCTCGTGGCCACAGATAAGCTTTCCGTTCTGGTAAAAAAGGTCACATTTCTGACGGTAAACTACTCTGCCACAGAATTATGTAATGGCACGACACATGGACTGGAGAGTTTGAGTTATACACACAGAGGGTGGTTCGCATGTGGAATGACTGCCAAACAAAGTGGTCGATGCAGGTACAGTTACACCATTTAGAAGACATTTGGACAAGTACATGAATAGGAAAGGTTTGGAGGGAATGTGGACCATATACAGGCAAATGGGACTGGCTTAGTTTGGGAAACATGGACGAGTTGGACCGAATGATCTGTTTCCGTGCTGTATGACTCTCTGACAGAAAGGGACCATTCCGTTCATCATGACAGTGCTGACTCTTTGAAAGAGCCATCCAAATAATCCACACTTCTCCATACCCACTGACCCACCCCTCCCAGTCCTGACAGGAGTCGGAAAACAAAAGTTTAAGATTTCAAGTCGACCTATTCCAAGTCCAAAGGGTAACTTCCTATCAGAACTGACTATAAGGCAGCTGCTCGCAGTAACAAAGCAGCTGTAGTCCAGGAACCTTACACAATTGCGACATCTGCAACTTTACCTCCAGTTATTGCAGCCTCCTTTCACATTCCCAGATCATTGTGTATCTAAGCTAATTTGAGTGAGAAATACAGCTCAGTTCCCAGTGAACGTAGGACAGGTGCATCTGCGATACCTGCCTCTACTAGAGGTTACAGGGACCAATGTCAGATCAAAATAAAAGAGTATGAAGACAAGAGTACACATTGAGTAACGGAAAAGAACATGTCTTCAATTTACTTTTCAATCTAATCCCACTGATAGGCAAATGCTGCCTCTGTATCTACCATTCAATCTGTCAAAATGTCATCTATGCAAAAGAATAATATTTGTAATTGATAAACAACTCACTCAAATTTCTGTTTCTGTTGTTTCAGCATCCCTTGTCCCTTTCTTTGCTGAGAAACTTGCTGTCCTGAGCTCCTTATCTCCTAACTTTCCAAACTTTGATCTCACTCAGTATGCATCTCAATATGGCACCAACCATTACCCATGCTCCTTTGCCCAACAGAAACTCCTCTATAATTTCTAGGCATGAGCTGTGATTTGCACTACATGTACCCCATTTTAATAATTACCAAAATGAGAAAAAAAAACCCCAGCAGGAATGCAATTAAAACATTTTACTTAATGAAGAGACAGGAAGTATCTCTACAGAATCTCTCAGTGGGAAGGAAAGAATAAATTGCAAAGTGGATATTAAATGTAGGATTCTCAACTTGACTCTGCTGTCTTTGTTATAATTCTAACTGGAAGCAATAAAAGCTCACCGAACAGAGCTCTATAATTATAAATACCACACAAAAGCTTTCAATTCGTGAAACAGTTTCTTTAAGATTCCAAATAGCCAATCCAATTTGAAAGGTTATGATTGCAATGTACTGAAAGATGCAGATGTGGAACTGAGGTTTCACTCAATGACTAAACAGGCTCAAGAGACAAAATAGCCTCATTTGGTTCAGTCATCTTCTGGTAGCTCAACTGTGATCCCAACTGTCTTCTGGAAACCCAATGTTGTGTGCTGTCTGAACACAGCTTCTATTTACTGGAATAAGATGTTCAAAGGCAGCTCTTGACAGATGTTAAATTGTTTGGAAGGGAAGAGTGTCACAAATTCAACAAAAACAGAAATTGCTGTATAAGCTCATCGGTGCTGGCATTATCTGTGGAGAGAAATCAGAGTTAAGGTTTTGGGTCGGGTGACCCTTCCTCAGAACCGATGGTAGCTCGGAAAATGTCAGTTTATATGCAGAAGATAGGGTGAAGGTGATGGGGTAAGGAGTAAATGATAGGTCGGGATAGACACTAAAAGAAAGAGAAGAATAATTGGATAGACAAGGGCATGGATAAGTGTCACTGGGGTTAAATTTGGACTTTTTTTGCAGCTTTTGGTGACATATGTCAATTATCTTTTTGCCTATTAATTTACTGGAGTAACATAGTACACATTACTTCCTTTTGCCTGGTTTTCCTCATTCTTTTCCTATGCTATCTTAACTCTGTACCATTTACTTAAGGTTTTCAAGTAGGCTTTCTCTGGATGGAATTATGTATAGATCATTGAGACACTTTGGCACCTGAGCGTTAACATGGACGCAGTCAAAAGCAGGATTGGCTAAAGGAAGGGCTTAATAGGAAACTTGAAAAGAGAGGTGGATTTTAAAGAAGGTCTTCTAAAAAAGAATGGAGAGGGTTAAGGGGGGAATTCCAAAGTGCAACTGGAGGAAGGACAGGGAAAAACCGGACCCAAGCTGACAGTGTGTATCTATACAGTTTTCAGTGAGAGACCAGCAATTGTCACTACATCACAGAAAGTGAAAGATACAGTAAATCACACCTAATGCTTCCTTTTACGAGAGGTATTGCCAAAGTACAGAAAATACCAAATTTGTTACGTCAACAGATGTTTGGTTTATTGAGGCATTATGTTTTATGTAATTAAACATATTAATATAACAGTTCATTAAACACTGGGACAGTGCCAAACATATAAGATTTTTATAATATTTATAATGCACGATGGAAACTCCTTAATGGGGAATGAACTCAAGCCTTCAACCAGGCCCTCAAACTTTCGGTAATTGACTATTGCAACACCTTAAATCTTTCACGCAGCCATTAATATTATGGAGCTTTTGATGATCTAAATTTTGCTGAATGCATAGTTTCATATTTGAAAAAAAAAGCAGAAACGTTCCTATTAAATAGAAAATCAGAACTAATGGGGTCCATATGGACCACAGAAAGGTTAATTAAATTAGATTACATTGCACTTAATTACATTCAAAACTAAAATGATACCATGGGGACTGATAGAAGGCTTTATACCAGCTATAACAATCCTCGGTGATCACCCAGAATTCCATCCAGATAAAGCCTACTTGAAGGCCTTAAAGAAATGATACAGACCTAAGACAACACAGAAGAAAATAAATAAAACTAGGCAAAAGAGAAATAACGAGTAATTTAACAGGCAAGAAGATAATTGCCATATGCTACTGAAAGCTGCAAAGAAAGTCCAGATTTCACCCAAGGCAGCAGTAGGTGAGGTACAGCTGACCTCAGTATTTCTGATGGGACAGTAATGCACCTGGTGAATTCTGACTGGCAGTATGATGTTGCCCAGCGGTAGACAGATTTCCCTCCCCTCCCCTAGACCTCACCCAAACAAGTTTGTAAATGAAGAATACGCAGATCTGGAAGCCATGTAACACAAGATGTTACTGTATTCAGCAAAACGCAGTGGGGAGATCAAGAGAGTGGTAAGACTAAACAAAAGGAAAGCAATATCGTCTGGAAACCTGGGTGGACTTTTTTTCCACATCAGCATTGACCTTAACTATAAGGATCAGAAAAACCTCTGGTTAACCCCCACTAGTTGGGTTTGAGCCTATGGTGCAGCCATTCTAGGGAATGCCACCCTTAGGGAAAGGAACATCAACCAGGAGCAATAGCTTACATTGAGACAGTGACTTCCAAGAATCTCCCAAAGTGATTCACCAGAGGCACAATCAGAGACATGCTGACAGAAAGCTGAGGGAGATAATACAGGAACAAAAGGCCTCGTCAGAGAGGTAAGTAACAAAGTTGCCATCTTGATGTTTGACTGAATTAGTATAGGGGAAAGTGAGGACTGCAAATGCTGTCTCGAACTCAGGCCTCCTGTCTCAAAGGCAGGGACATTACCACTGCACCACCAGGGCCCTTCTTTCATACTCTAAGTACTCAAACAATGCGCTTCACATGTGTAGCTCAACAGTTCATTAACACACTGTGATGGTACTGTGCCTTTAAGACTGATTTGTTCTGTGTTTTTTTTCTTGCAGGGAAGTGTTGCTCAGTGGTGCCAGAAGCAGTGGATAAACAGCGGTGAGGTCCTTGAGTGTTCTTTTTTTAAATGAGACAAAAGAAACATGAGTGGGTGGAGTTAGGTTGACACAAACCCAGGGTTTTAGTTTTGCGTTCAGTTTAAGTTGGAGTTGAAGCTGCTACATACAGCTCTCTCTTTGCTACAGCTAAAAGCTTGACTTATCTCTCAGCTGCTAGGTTGTTTCTTCCAGTTACCTTCCTCCTGGACTGGAGGAGATAGCACATGAGGAAAATCTGTTTTGCTGAATTTGCCTTTGCCAAGGGTGTCTTTATGGGATGCTGCTATATTGGAACAGTTGATGATTAATAGTTAAAGAATATATTGTATGACTGTATAAGTATTTCAACAGAGTTTAAAGTTCTGCCAATTTTGTATTTGTTTGTATTTTAACTGTGGTGTAAGAGTAGTGTATTTTGCTTAAAGCCTAGTTGTGGACCAATCAAATTGCATCTACAATACAGCACTTTAGACTCACCTTTCAATACTATAAAAGTTTGGGTCCAGGCTCTCTCCTTGATACCTTTTGGAGGGGGTGGGGGTGGGGGGGGGAGGGGTGGCGGCGGGGTGGGGGTGATCTGGTCCAGCAGGCAGCACAGAAACAGATCACTTTGCCTAACTGGTCCTGTTCTTCCATTCATTCATGGAGCATGAGCATTGCTGCTAGGCCAGCATTTATCCAACTACACACAATTAATATACTCACCAACTTCAAGACAGGTGGAGAAATTAAGAACAAGAAAGGGAGGTGCTTCTACTGTTAATACTAAGTCAGCGCAATTTCCAACCGGCCTCAAAGCTCCTTAAATTGACCTTCCATTATACTCTGCTAATACATGCCGAGCCATACTTCAAGGTACATAACAGGTTTGAGCAATATTTGGGTGATTGGGTGGGCCTACGTTCCAGCAGAATGTAAGTAAAGAACATTTATTTTGTTATAATGTGTTTATTAAAGACAGTGAATGAGAGAGCTGCAGTTTTAATAAAATATAAACACACTAGATTACAGTATATTGTTGTGTAGTGCATAATTTTGAAAGCAACCCAGCAAAAATCAAAATATTATGGTCTTTATCACTGGAATAGGAGCCACAGAGGACTGTGCACATTTGCCTGCTTCTAATGAGCGAGTAATGGAACAGTGTATGACTCACATTTGTTAGAATCACAACATTTCCTCCTTTAACTCACATACTCCCACAGCGTCAAATTGAGGAGCTCCTTACCTGTTCCTTCAAGTCTTTCCTGCTTCCAAAATCTACATTCTGCTTTCCATCGACAGATTTTTAAAACCTAATTTGTCATCATCTAACCTTCAACTTTCACTCCTCCAATCTAGCCTCATGAACATCCCCAAATTACTTCACCCCTAACCCACCATCAACAGACATGTCAATAGTGCCTCGTGCCCCACTACCTTTTTTGAAACTCTTTATATCACTGTCCCCTCATTTCAACCATTTCTCAAAACCTCTCTCCTTCACAGAGGTTTCAATCAGCAGTTCAGTGTTAGGTTGCGTTTGCTAACACTTCATTGAGGCGCCTTGGTTTTTCATGTGTGAAAGGCGCTACATAAGCGCACATTGATGTTGGAATGAGTGTTTGGAATGTGCTGCCAGAGGAAGTGGTGGAGGCTGGTGCAATGATAACATTTAAAAGGATGGGTATATGAATAGGAGGGTTTAGAGGGATATTCCTGATGAAGGGCTCCGGCCCGAATCGTCGATTTTCCTGCACCTTGGATGCTGCCTGACCTGCTGTGCTTTTCCAGCAACACATTCTCAACTCTGATCTCCATCATCTGCAGTCATCACTGTCACCTTTAGAAGGATATGGGCCAAGTGCTGGCAAATGGGACTAGATCAGATTGGGATATGTGGTCGGCGCGGATGAGTTGGACCGAAGGGTCTGTTTCTGTGCTGTACTGTATGACTCTATGACTATGGCAAATGTCAAAATGTGTTCAATCTGTCTATGTTCAGAAAGTGAGCTCATGTTGTGCGCTGGACTGGAACACTGCACTGTACCATTTTAGAAATTGGGTCGTAATTCAATCCAGATGGATTAGGTAGCAGTCACCCTTCTCAATTCTTAAGAGCCCAAAGTGAACTGGGTTGAGGGCCATTCAAAGATTCTCCCTTATTGAGAGTATGGCTATAGCACAAAGCTGTCTGTAACTTGATCACTGCAGTCCAGGTGTGAAGGAAAAATTACTTCCACTAACCAATTTAGGATATTAGTTAGCCATTTAAACTTGCTGGAAGCAGCATCCATTTATACATGGGACCCATTTTCTGCAAACAATACGTTGACATCTTTTTTTGAAGGATGCAAGAGCACTGTCTATGAACCTATAGTCCTCCGTTGCTTTCTCCACGTCTCAGCCAATCAGAGCTAATTTGCCAAATCAATTGACACCTTATTTTCCTGTAATATAAATTGTTATGATTGTTTGAAATTTAACATTCTTGCAGTTGTCCCAATCAGTGCAAGAGGAGAAGCTTTGGTTACTTGTCTTTCTTTCGGTAATATTCAAGTCCTGCATTATCAAAAAGCTGTACAAAGGTAAAAAGACAGACTTGGATTTATATAGCATCTTTTGCAGCCTCAGTTAGAACTTCTGAAGCTTGAGGTTACATGTAGGAAACGCAGCAACCAATTTGCACTAAGTTCCCACCAACAGCAATGTGATCATAACCAGATTGATGTTGATTGTGGGACAAAATGCCATACAAAACACAGGGAGAATTATCTACCCTTCTTCAAAATACAGCGTAGGAGCTGTTGTATTCACCTGTGAGAGCAGGCAGTTAGTGGCGGGGACTCTGATTTACATCTCATCCACAACATGGCACATCTGACAGCGCAGTTCTCTCAGTTTGTGGGCGGCACAGTGGCACAGTGGTTAGCACTGCTGCCTCACAGCGCCTGAGACCCGGGTTCAATTCCCGACTCAGGCGACTGACTGTGTGGAGTTTGCAAGTTCTCCCCGTGTCTGCGTGGGTTTCCTCCGGGTGCTCCGGTTTCCTCCCACAGTCCAAAGATGTGCAGGTTAGGTGAATTGGCCATGCTAAATTGCCCGTAGTGTTAGGTAAGGGGTAAATGTAGGGGTATGGGTGGGTTGCGCTTCGACGGGTCGGTGTGGACTTGTTGGGCCGAAGGGCCTGTTTCCACACTGTAAGTAATCTAATCTAATCTAAAGTATGATATCATTGAGCCCACAGGAACATGTGCTCATGGTCCTTACAGGGGAGCTTTAACTCATGAACATTTTACTCAGAGGCAACATATTGGGTCAGGTGAACAAAGTCGTGGTCAAATAGAGAGCTAAGATGTAAGAGAAACCAATTAAACAAAATAGAAGCGGGAATAGGCCACACCGTTCTGTGAGTTGGCTCTACCATTCAATACAACCTCTGGCTAGCCTACAGGAGCGTCTAAGGGAAGTGAAGAGAGACTGTCAGGCTCCTGAGAAACCAACTAGACCATCAGACACCGTGACCGATTCCTGCTGAAATTGCCGGATTGCTGTCTCCATTTCCCTGACATGACAACAGTTCGAGCCAGTTAAAAGCAACTGACCTCATCCTGAGGAGGGGTGGTCACCTTTCCTTCCTTGCAATCATTTCATGGCCTGCCCAGCCATTAAAACCATTTACAGACCTCACACCACCAGCAGGATACCACAGCGCTGCTCAGCTGAACAGATTGTAAATGCAAACTGTCCGATTTTGTTGAAATACAGCTGAAGATCATATCAATGGAAGCACTTAAACAATTGCTCTCTATCGAGCTGACATATGCTAAACTCCTGCTACAGACAAAATAGACATTGGGGAAAATATTCATTGCAGTTCTTAAGACACTTAGAGCCAATATATAACCTGCTGGAGGTTCTTAGCATGCCACACATGAATTACGGGTTTTATTACACCAAGTCTGACTGACCTGGAGCCACTAATTCTCCAGTGACTTACCTCAGCCTGCGCAGAGAAAATAAAAACCTTATTTCACGGCTGTCAGGTGGGAAGTAAGTGGTTCTGGAGGTGGGCCATTGAATGGGACAGGGATATCACACAACTTATATTTTTAATACTGCCTTGAATTGGAGAAGGTGCAGAGAAGATTTACCTGGATGTTGCTGGACTGGAGTGTTTGAATTATAAGAATAGGCTGGCACTTCTAACACTGGAGCGGGGGTTGAAGGGTGACCTTAGAGAGGCTTGTAAAATCATGAGGAAAGGGTGAATAGCAAGGGTCTTTTCCCTAGGATGAGGGAGTTCAAAACTAGGGGGTATATTTTAAGGTCAGAGGAAAAAGATTTAAAAGGACCTGAGGGGCAGCTTTTTCAGACAGAGGGTGATTCCTATGTCAGAGGAAGTGGTAGATGCAGGTACAGTTAAACATTTAAAAGGCATTTGGATATGTACATGAATAGGGAAAGTTTAGAGAGATGTGGGCTAAATACAGGCAAGGGGAACTGGTTTAGAGGGATATGGGCTAAATACAGGCAAGTGGAACTGGTTTAGAGAGATATGGACTAATTACAGGCAAGTGGAACAAATTTAGAGAGATGTGGGCTAAATACAGGCAAGTGGAACTGGTTTAATTTCAAACATGGTCAACATGGACAAGTTGGACCAGAGGTTCTGTTTTTGTCCTGTATGACTCTTGAGACTCTAAATGTTGCAAGGTCCTTCACAAGAGCCTTATAAAGTAAAATGCATTCACCTGATTCACACAAGGAGATATATAGGCTCAGATAGCCAGATCAAAGAGATGGCTTTCAAGAATTGCACTAAAAGGTAAAGAGGGGTATCCCAGAGTTTATACAAATGAAGGCCAAACCACCAATGTTTGTCTTTCTTTATTCTCTCACAGGACGAGGCCATTGCTGGTGGGCCAGCATTTATTACCCATCCCTAGTAACCCAGAGGACAGTTAAGCTTCAACCACATTGCTGTGGGTCTGGAGTCACATGTAGGCCAGACCAGGTAAGGATGGCAGTTTCCTTCCCTAAAAAACATTACTGAACCAGGTGCATTTCTCTGACAGTCGGCAATGGATTCATGGTCACCATTAGATTCTTAATTCCAGATACTTTATTGAGTTCAAATTCCATCATCTGCTGTGGCAGGATTTGAACCCAGGTCTCCAGAATATTATCTGGATTTCTGCCTTTACAGTCCAGCACTAAGACCGCTAAAAGTGAAGAGTTGATGGCCACAGTGAAATCTGAGGTAAATCAAATTTAATTGCGAACAGGTTTAGGTTTTTAAAACTTTGACTGTGTAGGGAGTAGAATGGGAAAACTTGAAGGATTAGGAAATCTAATAGTTTTGAGATACATCCATTCAGCCCATCAAGGCTGTTCTATCATTCAATGAGATAAATGCTGATCCATATCTTACCTCCATCCATCTGCCTTGGCTATAAATTCTTAAAGCTTTTGTTAAACAAAAGCCTTAGTATTAAAATTATTAATTGAGTTTAACACCGACAGCTTTTTATATGTGACAGTTCCACACTTCTACTGCTCTTTGAATGAAAACTCTAATTTTGATATGGACACCATAATAGTTGATTGGGATTCATCAGACTGCTGTCTCTACTCCAGTTCTCACTCAATTCCCACATCTATAAAAGATGGAGATTAGGAATGTGAATGCTAGCTGATTTTAATCAAATCATCAATTGCAGCCTGCTTGAGGTAAATCCACTGGCAATCCCCTCAGAGAACAGCTGGAAAAACCCCAAACGATGAAGCTTGAAAAGTGATTGAGCTTCAGTAAGCAGAACTGTCTTATACTTTCAGATAAAGACAGGGCATTTAGAAGCAGATTACAATGACACTATTAACTGACATTGTGTGGCAGTGAAAAATTATTCTGTGCCACATATTCACGCCTCCGGGACAAGACAGATCCAGCAATAATACTGTCAACTGACCTCGAGCAACTTTTCATTTTTCTCCACACAGTGCGCGCCAAAAATATGAAGGGGTAAAGCACATTTGTATTAGCAGTACTTCTGTAATGCTTAATGCAGAAATTCACACGCTGCCAAAATTAATGTCACAATCATAACTGAAGATCATTTCAACAGTGATCATCTGTAAAGGCCACTCTCTTCATATTGTGTTGGTTCTTTGTTGAGCGTGCAGTCCAAAAGATGACTTTTCCAAATGGCATTTCTTCATGCAGTGTAGTGAATGCCAGCAGGTTATTCAACTGCATGGCAATGTGATGCCAACACGTGATGCCAACCCCTCCCACATCTCTAGTTGAAGAGGGAATCTCTCGCCATTACCCCTCAAGCCAAGAAGACTTTGAGTCTGTAATAAAGCAAAGAGTTGTGGATGCTAGAGGTCTGAAACAAAAATAGAAATTACTGGCGAAACTCAGCAGGTTTGGTAGTATCTGTAGGGTGCACAAGGAGATAGTAGTTCGAGTCTAGTGACTGTTGAAGCGTTAACTCTGCATTCTCCCCACAGATGCTGCCAGACCTGCCAGGCTTTGCCAGCAATTTCTGTTGCTGTTTTAGACTTTGAGTTCAATTATTTTTGTCTAATTATGTTTCTACCAGTACCCAACCTACCAGCTGCTGACCTCTTCAGATTGCTTCAGATACTCAAAGTTGCGGAACCCCTGACCCGGGCCATTTCAGACAACAAGCCACTTAATATTTGTACTCCAGTTAGATGCTCAGGTCAAAGTTCATGTATTTGATGATAGCTACAGTATTGCCTATGATGTACTTGATTGCATTTGTCATTAACAATGGGCTGCTTTCAGAAATAAAGCATTACAATGACACCTGGTATGGAGAGACTGTCTTATGAGCAAAGGCTAAATATGTTAGGACTCTACTCACTGGTGTTTAGAAGAATGGGAGGTGAGCTTACTGAAACTTGTTGGATTCTTAAGAGGCTTGACAGGGTCAATGCTGAGAGGATGTTCCCCCTCTTGGCAGAGTCTAGGACCAGAGGGCACAGTCTCACAATAAAGGGGTGCCAATGTATGACAGAGATAAGGAGGAAATTCCTCTGCTGAGTGTCTTTGGAACTCCTTGTCAAAGAGAGCTCTGAGGTTAGAGTCTTGTGAATATTTAAGGCTGAGATAGGGAGATTCTTGATCAGTTGGGGGAATCAAGGGCTATGGGGAAAACAGGAGGAAAGTGGACATGAGGAATGTTGGATCAGCAATGATCCTATTCATTGATGGATCAATTCCTGATCCTATTCATTATGGTCTTTTGGTTAATGAAGAGAGTAACATTTGTTCAGTCTTGTTGAACAGTACTGTATAAGGCTAACTGGGCAGCAAGTGATACTACCCCATAAGGGGAGAGGATGGTGCATTGAGCAGACAGGGTAGAGGGAGATTTATTCCACAAATGGCTAGACTGGGATCCATCTAAAAATCTTATCTTAAAAGTTTGTGCCTCCTGATCGGCGCCACAATTCTCTGAGATCTCATCGCTGCTGAACGTTGGGCTTTTTGTTGCAACCTTGACTTTAATCACATCACCATTGGAAACCATGCTTTCAACTGCCTGGGACTGGAGCTCCTGATTTCCCTCCATAACCCTCTCTTCAACTTCCACTTTCTTTTAATATTCTCCTGGAAACTTAAACTCTTTCAACCAAACATTTGACCATGAATCCCAATAGCTCTTTATATGGGCTGGTGCCAAACTTTGTCTAGCAACACTTCTCTAAATAGCTTGGAACAGTTAAATAAAACCCAAACTAAGGACAGATACAAAGAATAATCATCTGTAGTGACAGGTTACTCAACCATCAATACTGTGTTAATATTGGTCTATTGAAACATAATGGAATCCACACAGAAGGACAGAAGATGATCTAGAAAATAAAAAAAAATGAACAGTCAGTTTGGATTTCAAATGGAACAATCTGGCTTGACCAACATCATTGAGTTTGTGAAGGAGACAAGAGAGAGAGTAGATAATAGTCACGTAGTCAATGTAATTTATCCAGATTTCAAAAGTCCTGTGGTAAGGTGGTGCAAAGTCAATTTATGAACAAAGTCAGGGAATGTGGAGACAGGGGACTTGTGACAGAATGGATTGCTAGTTGGCTATAAGACACAAAGCAGAAAGTGCAAATAAAGGGAAGTTATTCAGAGTGGCAGAAGCTGGGAAGTGATCTTCCACAAGGGTTATTACTTGGTCCATAAATACGTAAGGGATGTGATAGCTGAGGAGTATTATTGCTAGACTAGTAATCCAGAGACCTGGGTAATGTTCTGGATATCTGGGATCAAATCCCGCCATGGCAGATGATGTAGTTTGAATTCAATTTTAAAAAACTGGAATTATGAATCTAATGATGAACTTAAGAAATAGGAGCAGGAATAGGCCAGCTGGCCTGTTGACCCTGCTCCACTATTCAATAACTGAATGGCTGATCTTTCATGGAATTAAGCTCCACTTAATTCTCTTGCTGTTCAAAATCCACCTGTCTTTGCCTTAAAAACATCCAAAGAGGTCACTTCAACTGCTTCACTGGGCAGGGAATTCCACAGGTTCACACCCCTTTAGGTAAAGAAGTTCCTCCTCTAGTCAGTCCTAAAAGGATGACCGTGGATTGTCGTAAAAAAACCATCTGGTTCACAAATGTGCTTTAGGAAAGGAACATCTACCATCATGTGACTGCAGATCCAGGGCAATGTGGTTGACTTTTACCTAGCTTCTGGGCAATTAGGGATGGGCAATAAATGCTGGACTGGTCAGTGATGCCCACATTCCATGAAAAATTATTGAAAAATATGTAAATAAAAAGGACGTCTCTGTAAAGGATTACACGTGCATGGACATTGAGGAAGAAGGCTGAGAGTTAGACAAATGTGTATCATAGCACAGATTTCAGAATTTCCATTAATCCTTGGAATTATTTTGACAACAAAAGCACAATTTTTACTCTTTTAACATGAGCAAATGAAGCAAAATTAGAACTGACAGTGCCTGAGGGACCCTATCAAAAAATAAATTAGCAAGGGAGACTTTATAACAAACTTAAATCAAAGTATAATGTTGCAGAGGGATGGTTCACCCTAGCCCTCAAGGTAGTCCCCTGTCTCCGAAGGCATGAAGAGTGGCAGGGTCACCACATACTTCCCCTTCAAGGAAAGCCATGTGTGCACAGAACCAGAGAAAAGAGGCCGCTGGGTGGAATGACTCCTCCATGTCCTACCACCTACACCTGTTAATGGAGGCACTTGGCTGTTTCTTTTATTCCTGCTTCTGTTTCTAATCCTGTCTTTTCTCTACTAAGATGGTGCTGGAGAATGGCGACTTTGTACACTTTTCACTGTGCTCCTGTAGTCGAGTACATGTGACAATAAATCTCATTCTAAATTTGACCAGGTCCAAAACCCAATTTCTAAACTTGCAGATGACACCAAATTGAGGTGAAAAATGTGTTGCTAGAAAAGCGCAGCAGGTCAGGCAGCATTCAAGGAGCAGGAGAATCTGATCTCCAGCATCTGCAGTCCTCACTTTCTCCTAGATGATACCACATTGGCTGGGAAAGCCGGTGGGATGAAGGTGGAGACAATTGATACTAAGGAAGACTTAAAAAAAACACAGACAACATAAATAAACTAGTAAATTGGGCAAACAACTGATGAGGTTAAAGATAGATAAACAAGCAGTAATGGGACTATAGGAAGAAGTGGGGCTGATTATTACTTGATTGGGTGCAGGAACAGAGGGAACATGGAGATCAAATACAACGGTCACTAAAAGGTACAGGTTAACAATGCCATGACAAAATGAGGCATTATTTCAAGAGAGATGGAATTGACAAGTGCGTCAAATTGAACCTCAGATCCCAGTCATAGTCATTGAGATGTACAGCACGGAAACAGACCCTTTGGTCCAACTCCTCCATGCTGACCAGATATACTGACCTAAACTAGTCCCATTTGCCAGCACTTGGCCCATATCCTTCTAAACGTTTCCTTTTCATATACCTATACCTTTTCAATGTTGTAATTGTACCAGCCTCCACCACTTCCTCTGGCAGCTCATTCCATTCATTTCATACATGTACTCTGCATGAAAACGTTGCCCCTTGGGTCCCTTCTAAATTTTTCCCTTCTCACCCTAAACCTATGTCCTCTAGTTCTGGACTCCACCACTCCAGGGAAAAGACCTTGTCTATTTACCCTATCCATGTCCCTTACGTTTTTATAAACCTCTGTAAGGTCACCTCTCAGCCTCCGACAAACCCTGGCAACATCCTAAATCTTTTCTGAAACCTTTCAAGATTCGTAATATCCGTCCAATAGCCTTGCGTGCAGTTCATGATACCGTGCTATTAAAAAAGGATATGGAAACACTGGGAAAGAGTGCAGAGTAGCTTTACAAGGATGATGACCAGAAATGGATGGGTTTACATGCCAGGAAAGGATTGGGTCCCTGTTGAAAAAAGAAGACCTGATGTGCGCTATAATAAAGGTTATTAAAATGATGAAAAGTTTTGATAAGAAAGTACACAGAGAATGGTTCTTCTTGTGGTAAGGAGCTTAACTGGAGGCCACCAATATAAAGTAGTCACTTGGGCGACATAGTGGCTCAGTGGTTAGCACTGCTGCCTCATAGCACCAGGGAGCCGGGTTCAATTCCAGCCTCAGGCGACTGTCTGTGTGGAGTTTGCACATTCTCCCCGTGTCTGTGTGAGTTTCCTCCCAAGATCCAAAGATGTGCAGGTTAGGTGGATTGACCATGGGAAATTGCCCAGAGTGTTCAGGGATGGGTAGGTGAGATGCATTAGTCAGGGGTAAATGTGGAATAATAGAATAGGAGAATGGGTCTGAGTAGGTTACTCTTCAGAGGGTTGGTGTGAACATGTTGGGCTGAAGGATCTGTTTCCACACTGTAGGGATTCTATATAAGAAAATATAAAGTAGTCACTAAGAAATTCAATTGGGTGGTGAGAATGGGACTTAGAACAAGCACTTTGCAATCAGTTTGGATGCATTTATAGTGATACCAGACAAGCAGGAGGGGGAAGGGAGTAGAGAGATACAATGTAGAGTAGATACAGAGAGCTATACTAGAAGGTCTAGAGTAGATTCACATGAGGAAAGATGTGAAGGCTGGAGTAGTGCATAAACACAGAATCAGCAGAGTCTTGAACACAATCCCATACCCCGCTGCAGCACACTGAGGATGCCCTGCACTGCTGGAAGAGGTGCCTTTCAGAGGAAATGTTAAACCAAGGCCTTGCCTGCCCTCTCAGGTAAACGTCAAATACCCCTTGCTTACAAACTAGAAAGAGTTCTCTCCAGTGCCCTGACTAACCTTTATCCCTCAATCATCAACACTAAAAATTGATTTCTGGTCATGATGACATGCTGCTTGTGGAGTTTTCTGCATATAAACTGGCTGCCGTGTTTCCTACATTCGGACAGTGACAGCATTTCAAAATTGTTTGACTGACTGTAAGGTGGGACATCATAAAGTCTTGAAAGGTGCTACAGAGGAACCTCAATTATCTGAAGGACACAGGTGGGGAGTATTTTATTCAATTAATCTAATTCCGGATAATCGAATGTTAGATAACATACTTTGCCGAGCATCTGGACCTTGCGATCTTGCTGGATAATCCGATATTCGGATAATCGCATGCCAGATAATCTGTATATAAATCCAACTCACCATATGAATGAGGAAAGATAGGGAAAGAGGTTGATGGGGAAACTGTAGTTTTGGAAATGCAGAACACCATTTCACACTGGTTGCAACAATAAACTACATTGATATAACAACGGCAAAGCTGCTTCTAAGGTTTGCAATCAGTCCAAGATTTGAGAGAGATTTTCACATCCTGAGGGTTCCCTCGGCATTGCTGCTGAATCAGGGGCTCCTGATCATCCTTTCCCAGGAACTGCCAAAGGCCCACTGTGTTCTGAAACTGTCCCTGAAGGTAAAAAAGCCTCAGCTAGGGCCAGCTCGGCTTTCTCACTTCCCAAAACAAAAATGGAAAAATGCACAGTTTCTTTGCCCATTTTGTTAACTGTCAACTAGTAAAATTGGCAAGGACAGAACCTCATGAAAGCATTACATTTCAGAGTCAGCAGAGCATGAGTGGTTCTGTGGAAAGAGGAGCATAAAAAACTGGGGAAACACACACTGGAACACGTGAAATAAGGCAAATCCATAAAATACAACTTCCACCATCCTTTCCATAAGAAACACAAGTAGTTTCAAACGAGCTTTTGAAAACTGTTGCAGAGTGCACTTAGTTTGAGATGTGGGCACATCAAAATATCAGCACTCATTATAGACAATGTTGTTGATGTGAGTCCCTTAGCAGCTGCTATATACGTGTGTTAAACAGCCTTTTACCTGAGGCACTCGAGCTCATTATTTATTGACATTATTACACAGACATCACACAGACCCAGATGTGAGAGAGACACTTTCCATAATGATACCCCCTGGCCATTTTCTTCAACTGCATTACCAGATCTGGTCATTGGCTAGTCCGGGCCAGGCAGCGTTTTCCACATATTGAAACAGGCTGAGAAGTGCTCAATTTGCCGATGAACCCCAAACCTTCCAATATCAGATCTCACCTCCGGCATTGTGTATGCAACACAGCTGCTGCTCCACAGCCAACTTTGCCAACTCTAGCGGGCACTATCCTTGAGGAGAAAGTGAGGTCTGCAGGTGCTAGAAATCAGAGTCAAGAGTATGTTGCTGGAAAAGCACAGCAGGTCAGGCAGCTTTTTCCAGCAACAAAATATCCTTGAGGATTCTGACACGTGACCCGTTTCTACCAGTGGTTGTCCAACAGGTCCATCATCATGATATCTCCCCACTCACTCTGCTCTCCTTCCCCCAAACTCTTCCCTGCCAACAAAGAAGATGATAGAGACTCCTCAAGAAAGATCCGAGTTAAAGCCCCTTTTCATCCCATGACCTTGTTTTTTTCAAAAAGGAGAAAATGAAGACAATGTTACTAAAACCTTGAGATCCTGAGGAGGCTTGACAGGACGGATGCAGAAAGAGTGCGTGCACTTGTTGAAGAGAATAGAACTGGAGGCACAGTACAAAAACTATGGTCTCCTATTTAAGACAGAGGAAAGTTTGTCCTCATGAACGGTTGGAACTCTTTCCCTGAGCCATGGCAGAGAGGGTCACTGAACGCACAGTGGTTATCGAAGGTGGGGTGGGGGGGCAACTCACTTGCCAAAATTTTCCAAAGTATGTGGGTCTCTTGTCTTTTTTCTCCCCTTCCCTTTTCCCCAAATCCACCATGTCACTCCCAACTGAGCCAATGGCCTACAAAAGCATTGTTCACTGTTATCATCCCCCTCAGCCTCAGTTGGAACAGTGGACATACTCAGAACAAGGTTGACAAATCCAACCAGAGGGGCCAAATGGTCTACTTCTGCTTTTAATTTGTACGTTAATCTGAACAATTTGATAGTATCTGAGAACATGCTTGAAAAGAAAAGTCCTGATGCTTTATTTCCTGGGCTGATCAGTGCCTTGGAGAGCAATTGCCTATTCTTAAAGGTGCCAGAAGAGTGGACTGTTGGGAATCTTGGACTCAGCTAGATACATTTTATTTTGTTCAAAAGCACACAATCTGCAGGCAGTCAGTCCATGTGACATTTTATGAATTCCTGTTTTGGAAATAGAACCAGTCTGACACAAGGTTGGGATACAGACAGTCTCTAATCTCACATCTTTAATGAGTTGTTTGAGCTGAGATGTCACCTTTTATTTTATACTGATAACACCTTAAGTTACCTGGAGAATGTGACTTGAAAGAAGTTCTGGGATTTACATATTAATCACTCAAAACCTGCATCGCCATTCTAAGTGATTAAAGATGTATTAGCAATCTAGGTTTATTCAATACATTGCTTCAGTTATATGACACTTTGATCTTTCACTATAAATTCTGTGTCCTATGAGCCTGTCCCACTAGCTACCTAATGAAGGAGCAGCACTCTGAAAGCATTTACTCTCCAAGTAAAGCTGTTGGGCTATAACCTGGTGTTGTGTGATTTTTAACTTTGTCCACCCCAGTCCAACACTGGCACCTCTACATCATAGCTAAAAGACCAGCAGCTGTGGCTCAGGGAGTAGTGCTGGAGGTCAGGAATCCAAGTCCCACTCCAGACACTTGAGCAGGGTAGTTGAAGTTTACATCAGCAGCGAGTGATTACAGTATCGCTGGAGGTTCAAATGCGACATTAAGCTGAGTTTTTCTCAGCCCTCTTCAGCTGAAAGAATTCTAAGGCATACTTTGAAGAAGGATAGGGGAGTCCTCCCCGGGTGAGCTGGTCAGGAAATATTTCAATCAACAACAATAAAATAAATCTGTATTATTCAGTCATGATCACCTTGCTGCCGGTGAGAACTTTCTGAAAGCAAATTGGCTTTTGTACTTCCCAAAATTGCTGCCGCGCCCAAATTTCAAGAGCACTTTATTCACAGTAAGGTGCTTTGGGATATCCAGCGAATGTGAAAGGTGCTACATAAATGCAAGTCTAACTCACTCTCTGCTGTTTTAACAAAAGCAAACCAACAACTGCTGCCTTGAGGACCATTCCAGCAGTTAGCTCCTCCCCCATGGTGTCCATCCCGAAGTACTAAGTGAATGGGTGCCAGCACAGCTTTCTGCTCTGGATCTCCAATAGGAGTTTGTCTGAAACTCCCAATGTCTTTTTCCTGAGCCAGTCAGGCGGACTCACTTGCCATAATTTTCCAACATTCGCGGGTCTCTTGTCTTTTTTCTCCCCTTCCCTTTTCCCCCAATCCACCATGTCACTCCCTACTGAGCCAAGGGCCTACAAGAGGGTTATTCATTGTTAGCATCCCCCTCAGCCTCAGTCAGAACAGTTCGACAATAGATGGAGGTTTAGCCATTTTCCCAGACCCTGGCAGGATGCATTCCGACATCTCACAATCCTTCCTTGAGCTTGGGTCTAGTTTACCCTTTGTTTCCTATGAAATAACAAAGAACAAAGAAAATTTACAGCCCAGGAACAGGTCCTTTGGCCCTCCAAGCCTGAGTTGATCCAAATGTACTGTCTAAACCTGTCGGTCAATTCCTAAGCATCTGTATCCCTCTACTCCCCACCTTCTCATGCATTTATTTGCAAGCATCTTAAATGAATCTACCGTGCCTGCCTTTACCACCTCTGCTGGTAATGCGTTCCAAACACCCACCACCTTCTGTGTGAAGTACTTGCCCCCTTAAACTTTCGACCGCTCACCCTTGAAACACATGCATGTGTGCTCAGGGCAAAAAAATGGTGGACAAGTTGGATACGTCTTTTCTTTGTGCCTTCTGAAAGAATGCTGCATTTCAAATTCTGTGTTTTTTTTCCTCACTCTGGCTCCATTTCTCCCCTTTATGAACCCAACTTTCTACCAACTCCATTTCATCCTTACTCCTGTCAAAGGACAGAATCCTTGAGGGGGCATGTGGAGCCATGCATTGCTTGCCAGTCTCTGTCCCTTGCCTCAGTTGGTTGCACTCCCCTCTGACCCAGCTACAAACCCAGGGTTCAAGCCCTGCTGTGGGAATGAGCACACTCATCCAGACCGACATCTCAAGAGTGGTACTGGATGGAGAATACTCCACTGCACATTTCAAAAAACAGAGAGGAATGGAGTTCTGCCCTAGTTCTGACTCATGCCCAACACCCCAAAAATACGAGTCATTGGGTCGCTTGTATGTTTTTGGCTAATGTTTGGTTGTGACATGCTTGTTGTATTTTTGGACCTGGGAGAGGGGAGCAAACCGTCAGGCCAGAGCTCATGGGCGTATCCATTGTCCAGATGGAGTACTAAGAAAGTCGATCCCAGACAACCTGTAACATTCTCCTGCCACCCGGTTCTCTCTCCTCTTCACCATCCGCCATTATTGATGCTGCTGCCACTCAACTCAGCAGTGGTTAGCACTGCTGCCTCACAGCACCAGAGACTCGGGTTCAATTCCCGCCTCAGGCGACTGACTGAGTGGAGTTTGCACGTTCCCCTCGTGTCTGCGTGGGTTTCCTCCAGGTGCTCCGGTTTCCTCCCAAAGTCCAAAGATGTGCGGGTTAGGTGAATTGGCCATGCTAAATTGCCCATAGTGTTAGGTAATAGGTAAAACGTAGGGGTATGGGTGGGTTGTGCTTCGGCGGGTTGGTGTGGACTTGTTGGGCCGAACGGCCTGTTTCCACACTGTAAGTAATCTAATCTAAACTCCTCCCCGTGGAGTGTCCTCAGTGTCTTTTCATTAAAGGGAAAGGGAAGCTTGGTGTGGGGAAGATAAAGGGAGAAAAGCCCAAAATAGTAAAGAAAAGTCAGATAAAAGTAAACAGAATGAGTAATTACAAGGAGGAAGGGGACAGTAAGGACTGCAGATGCTGGAAGCAAGAGTCAATAGTGAGGAGCAGGAAAGTCAATGTTTTGACCTGCTGTGCTTTTCCACCTTCTCATCTACTAAGGAGAAAGGTGATTGGCTGTGATGTGGGTATTGGAGGAAGTGCAGAGAGGAAGAGGAGGAGACAAGTGAGGAAATGCTGCAGTGACTCTGAACCAGGTCATGAGAGGAGGTCTGCTCCTAGAAGTCAATCCTGGAGTCATGAAACCCTCTCATCGCCTGGGTCTCATGGTCTGACTGGCCGACAGTAGCTGTGGGAACAGACACACTGCAGCTTTGGATGTTTGTGCAGTTTAACGTAGAGATAGAGTTGGGGCATGAGTGGTGTCGCTGAATAGTGTTGCTAGTGTGCCTCAGGGGTCAGAGTAATAGCAGGTGTGGAAAACTTAAGAATAACAAATGCAGAAATGCAGCTTTATTCTTCACTCTACACAGGCAACAGAAATCACTGATCTTGTCAAATCATTTAAAAAAAATAGATTTGTTGGTGATGCACAAGTTCACAACTAATTGGGCATTGAACCAAAGTGTTTTCATTAATCAGACAAGTCTTAATGCTTCACCTAAGATCCTTCAGCAGTGAGCTGTCTCCTGTCGGGGGAGAGAAGATAGTGTCTCAGGCAGCAGCAAGTCAATCGTAAATTGCCCTCCTCCTCCCTCGTCCCTTCCTCACTCTCTCCCATTCACATCTCTCCAACACCGAACCAACATTAGCTGCAGTGTGGAGACAGGCAGTCTGTCATTTTCGATACAAAACAGCTCGTTGAAATATATTTTAAAAAACCTAAGAAATGTTCTGGCAAGCTGGATTGCAAGTACTGAATCTTTGCCCCAAATCTGAATTTACTGTTACCATGTACATATGGTGCAGTGTAGAGAGCATGTTAATGGGCCAGGCACTGAAATCACTGTTATAAATAGGAAATGGAATAGTTTCCTGTCAAATTAGCAATATTGCATGACTGCATGTTCAGATAGCATTTATTCTTTGCTTTGTTTAATAGATGCACAGGGTACACCTATTGGGCATACACAAACTAACACTTGATTTATGGATGCTGGAAATCAGAAACAAAAACAGAATTTGCTGGAAAAGCCTAGCAGGTCTGGCAGCATCTGTGGAGAGAAATCAGAGTTAACATTTTAGGTTGGGTGACCCTTCCTCACACTTTAAGAAATTGTTCCTGCTCAGAGTATTAATGACACAATATTGCATACGTATCAGACAGGATTTGTAACAAGGTATCAACAATGGGAGTTACCGTTCACTCGGACCCTACTGTGATGGTTGGCTGCAATGATTAGTGAATATTGAAAGGAGGAAACATATTATGCACTATTGGCAGCATGGAGTGAGTGAGTGAGGGGGGGAGAGAGAGACAGAGAGAGACAGAAGGGGCACATAAAATGGACAGGCATCAGGGGCACTTGGTTCTTTCCCAGGTCTTGATTTTCCTAAAATGAGCAGTTAGTGCACTTCAAAAGTGACTCCCTGGTTGCAAAGCTCTGTGATTGGTCCTAGATAGACGGGAGGTTCTTAGTGATCATGCCTCACGTGAGAGTACAGATCGTGAGGTTTATTCATTTGATTGGTCTTTTCTCAACCAACATCATAACCTTTGTGAGAGTTCATGGAGATCACAGGTGCAACAGGACCAGGTTGCTGTGTACTCTGTGCAAAGCCGAGGAGATCAGGGGCCAACTGCAGTGGGCTACATTTGCTATGCCCAACCCTACACTGGCTCCAAAACTGATCCTACCTGTCCCCACTCCTCCCACATCAGATCCTACCCTGACCCCACATTCAACCCAATTCTGGCCCCACATCCCACTCCATCCTGACCCCACAGCCGACCCTACACCCATCCCACATCTGACTCTATCCCACTCCTACACCTGAAAATGTTTCTCACATTGTTCCTCATCCAACAATATTTGGTTTTATTTATGCCTTTCACCCTCCTACATTTGTCATGTTCTAGCCAACTTCACTCTGTTGAAATGTGATTACATCTAAATATTTTTGACATTGAATTCCCTAATCCAGTTGAATCTGCCTGCCTGCTGCTCTTTGGATCTCTCTCTCCATTGTCCCATGCCTTATACCTGTCGCTCCCATACTGCCTGGTCTATCTCGCTCTCTAAATACTCGATCTCACCCATGCAGCAAGGGTAAGAGGCTATGCAGAGGAAAGAGCACAAGGGAAATAAACTGAATAATACAAGAGGCTAAATTAAATGCTTCTGGATTGTGATTGTACAATCAATAAGGTTAAAGGCCAGGGGCTCAATGCACAATAAAAGGCTGCATCACTCACTTAATACAGTGGGCGAAGCCTTCAAACTACATAATCCGATGATTCTAAAGATTCTCCTCAATCCAAACTAATTAGAGCTGCCCCAGTCAGAACCAGTCAATGTACAAGCTTTCAGCTCAAGAGAAATGTGGAGAAACAGATGAAACAAAGCGATTAGTTGGAGTTAACAGACAAATCCAGGGAAGGCTGGTCTTAGGGGTATTATCACTGGTTAATCCAGAAATTCAGGTAACATTCTGGGGACCCCGGTTTGAATCCTGCCACAGCAGATGGTGGAATTTGAATTCAATGACAATCTCGAATTAAAAATCCAATGATGAATGTGAATTAACAAACCCATCTGGTTTACTAATGTCCTTTAGGGAAGGAAACTGCCATCCTTACCTAACCTAGCCTGGTCTACATGTGACTTCACATCCACTTCAATATGGTTGACTCTTAACTCCACTCTGGGCAATTAGGAATGGGCAATAAGTGCTGGTCCAGCCAGTGACACCCTCATCCCATGAATGGAATTTTTTTAAAAAGGCAGTGGTAGAGTTTTAATGTCAGTAGATTAGTAATCCCAAACCCCAGACAAATGGGTTCAAATCCCACCATGGCAGGTGGTGGAATTTGGGGGGAAAAAACCCACAAAAGTCAACAAGTAGTGGAACAGGTTCAAGGGACTGAATGGACTACTCCTGGACAAGGTAACACAGCGGTTACTTAAAAGGCTTGGACGATTGCTCTGGAAACACAAGTTCAACTCCCAGCGTGGCAGCTGAGGAATTTAAATTCAATTAACAAATTAAGTCACAGATGCCTTCAAAACTGAAGAAGGCCCTTCAGTCCATGAAGGCAGCAATACTAAGTCTGATATAAAAAAAACTGATCTCAGAAACAGTGACCATGTCATGACCAAACAGTCAAGAAAGCCAATGTGGTTCATTAAAATCTCTTTTAGGAAACATTAAAAGGTCTACATATGACTCCAAAATTCTGGATCAGTGGTGCTGGAAGAGCACAGCAGTTCAGGCAGCATCCAACGAGCAGCGAAATTCGCTGCTCGTTGGATGCTGCCTGAACTGCTGTGCTCTTCCAGCACCACTGCTCCAGAATCTGGTTTCCAGCATCTGCAGTCATTGTTTTTACCTATATGATTCCAAAATCACAGCAATGTGTTAACTCCTTAGCATCCATCGAAATGGCCTAGCTGGTCACTCAGTTGTACACTCATCACAATCATTTCAACAACAAAGAGGGGCGGGCGATAAACACTGGCTTTGCCAGCAATGCAGTGAATGAATAAAGAAAACTCCTCTCCTGATTTAATCTCAACATTTCTCAATGCAGACTGT
Organism: Hemiscyllium ocellatum; assembly: GCF_020745735.1. Taxonomy (NCBI): domain Eukaryota; kingdom Metazoa; phylum Chordata; class Chondrichthyes; order Orectolobiformes; family Hemiscylliidae; genus Hemiscyllium; species Hemiscyllium ocellatum. The sequence goes on along the minus strand of NC_083417.1, from coordinate 16,517,935 downwards.
GACTACGTGAATAAAGTGACAAGGACTAGCATCAGCTCCAGGCAAACAGAAGATCTCCCAGCTTGTAAATTCATTGATTGTTGAAGGAGAGCCATCCGTTCAGGTGGGAAAAGGCAGCTGAAGAGAAAGCAAGCCCATCTGGAGAACAGCTTAACATGCAGATGTTAGCTTGTCAGTCTCTACCTTGTGAGATGTTTGCAGCATTTCAACACTTCACCAGAAACAAGCAAGAAAATCTCAACCAAGTGTGAACTGCACACAATAGGGGACAGGAAACTCCTACTGTTAAACAGAATCTTACCATCAATCCCAATCTGAAAGATGAATCCTTCACAATAAATGAACAACTTTAACATCTTTCTGTTTTTTAAGAGAGGAAGGCAGAGACAGAAATAGGGCCAGGTAGTGTCTGACTAAGAGTAGAGACATTTATTCACTCATTCCTTCTGGCCCTCTCCCTGACTCTCTGCTCATCAGCAGACTCTCAGTGGTTCATATGTTACAGGATATTTTCCTTATAGGAGTGTAAGGCATTGTAGAGCCAGCCTATGGACTTAGGAAACAGGAGTTGGAGTAGGCTATTTGGCCCATTGAATTTGTTTCACCATTTCGAAGATCTGATTGTGGCATTATGTTATCTGCACCATGTCTGCCTCTCCAACCCACTCCTTCCACATATCTATAAACTCAAAAATCTGTCAAACTCAACATCCCCTCCACAGCCTCTACTACTCTCTGGAGTAGAGAATTCCACAGACTAACAACCCTCTGTTCAAAGAAATGGCTCCTCCATCTGAAAGCTAGTTTGCTTCCAAATAAACCTGTTGGGCTATAACCTGGTGTTGTGTGACTTTTAACTTTGTCCACCCTAGTCCAACATCAGCACCTCCAACTCATGACTCCCCGTCGAGTTTTAGACTCCCGCGTGAGGAAAACCATCTTTCTTGGCCTCCACCCCATCAGAATTTGATATGTTCCAATTAGATGACATCTCATTCTTCCAAATTCCAGTGAGTACAGACCCAGCCTGTGCAGCTGCCCTCTGGGCAACCAGGGGAGAGCAATAAATGCAGGTCTAGTGAGTGGTGCCCACGTACTGTGAATGAATAAAAATTACTGGTCCTTAGAAGACAGCCTCATGGATGCACTGGTGAGATTTGAATTTCACAGCCTACTCAGAGGTGACAGAGTGAGGGCCGGACTGCCAAAGTTGACATGATCACCCTATGGACCAAAGCAGACAGTGGGGGTTGGGTTCAACATATTTGCAAGTTAGGGCATTAACTGACACAGTTGTGTGACTATTTGTTTAGGAAGACTTGTTTCTCCACCAGTCTCAGATTACAAACTGTAAGAAAAAGCCACTCTATTGTTGCGGGAATATAATTTATCCAACCTGCAAGTCTAATAGCACAGCACTCAGAGTCATAGAGACGTGCAACACGGAAACAGACCCTTCGGTCCAACCTGTCCATGCTGACCAGATATCCCACTGCTACTACAACATTGAATTTGAGTTGTATCTGAGTGTGGCAAAGGGCAAAATCTATCATTTAGTATTAACCGTTGAGTATTCTTTTTACAGCATAGACAGACATTGGGGATAACATGAATTTTACTGAACAATGTTGGCCCTTGCTTGAAGCGCAGGTTTAAATTGATAAATGTCTTCTGTCTGTTCATAATATCCTTATGCCATGGGAGCCATGCCTTCAATTGTTTAGGCCCTAGACTCTAGAACTCCCTCACTAAATCTTTTCATTTCCATCTCACTTGCGCTCTCACTCTTTGATCTATTCCTTAAAGCTTACCTCCTTGACCAAGCTTTCACTCACCTCTCCTAATGTCTCCCTCTTGGTGCTCGAAGCATAACTGTGTAATCAGAAGTTTAAAAACTAATTACGCTGCATGAAATCTAAGAGCGCTTATCCCCCATTCCTCGGTAATTTGCACGACTTGTTCAGGGGATCTTGGTGGGATTGGTACTTTACAGAAACTCCACAATAGATCATTGAAGAATTTGGCCAAAGTATTGCCACAGTGCACATTATGATATACATTATGCTCTCAAGATAGTTCTAATTTAATTCCAGTGATAAGCCACATTATTTGCCTACTTTACAATCATACAGGACCCAGTGTTTATCAGCCATGTACAAATGTGTCAGCAGATTGGAACAGAAAACGGTCAGCCAGGATAGCATTAAAGAAAATCTCAATTTGAATGCAATTTGCATAACATAATGTCACAAAGAAGCTTCTGTACTGAGGCCTGGTGACGAAATGGGTTAATTGTGAACAGAGTTAATAAACTAACCCCCCGGAACATGGCTAAGTGTCATTAAATCGTACACTGGATTTCCTGTGGCATGATAATGAGGTCCCCCAGCCACTTTTATTTGCAGAATTAATATTCTGCAAAATTATTACAGTGTGTTTGTAATGGGCTCGTGTTGCTTTGAGCCGTGACCCCCACAGCACATGTTAGAGGAGCCGCTACTTCTCCTGAGCTGGTTTGCCTGTGACTGAATCTCAACCTCTTCCAGCTGAAGAGCTCTCAATGTAGGGGGCGTCTCTGCATTGCCATATGTCCATATATCATTAAAGGCAGTTACCATTCATTAGGAATAAATTAACCATTACTTATACATGTTAAAATTAGAATGACATTCAGCCCCGAAAATTATTCTTGCAATTAAATACATGAAAGACACTTGGTATTCATAGCGATATCAAAAAAAAACTTGTGGACCAATTGTTTCTTTTTGTCCCGATCTTCTCTTCAGATTCTGGGTGGTGTGCATTCCCACGGCCACTGGCTATTCTCCAGGGCCCCACCCACATGGGAGTGTGAAGCCTGGCACTCGAGAGTCAGAGGAACTTCACAGGCCTTCTGCCTGACCTCTTCACAAGTGATTGCTCTCGCCACCAATTCCGCAGCAGCAACTTGCATTCTCTACAGCGTCCGGGGTGTAGAAATGAAACCTCACAAGAAGCCACCTCACACTAGGAATAAATTACGCTGAGTTTAAGTGGGCCGAGTAAAAAGACCCTGCTTGAATAAGTCGGCTTTTAAAAAGATGCCGTGTGATACAAGGGAGAGCAGTCACTGGGTGGTAATACCACCATGCTAACAATAAAAGTCAAGAGTGTGGTGCTGGAAACACACAGCAGGTCAGACAACATCTGAGGATTCCTGATTCCCATTCCTGATGAAGAGCTTTTGCCCGAAACGTCGATTCTCCTGCTCCTCAGATGCTGCCTGATCTGCTGTGCTTTTCCAGCAGCACACTCTCGACGCATGTGGGTGGCACGGTGGCACAGTGGTTAGTACTGCTGCCACACAGCGCCAGAGACCCGGGTTCAATTCCCACCTCAGGCAACTGAATGTGTGGAGTTTGCACATTCTCCCCGTGTCTGCGTGGGTTTCCTCCGGGTGCTTCGGTTTCCTCCCACAGTCCAAAAATGTGCAAGTTAGGTGAATTGGCCGAGCTAAATTGCCCGTAGTGTTAGGTGAAGGGATAAATGTAGGGGAATGGGGTCTGGGTGGGTTGCGCTTCAGTGGGTCAGTATGGACTTGTTGGGCTGAAGGACCTGTTTCCACACTGTATCTAATCTGTTCTCCAGCATCTACAGTCCTCACTGTCGCCTAACAATAAGAGTCACCATATACCTACCAGACAATAGGGCTACCTTCTCATCAGACAGAGGCAACTGGTGATGGTTTTAGTGGAGAGTCACCATACCTCAGGCAAGGGGAGAGGTTGAGGAGAGTCCATCATGGAAACCTCAGTCAGTGTGGGAATTGAACCATGCTGCTGGCATCACCCTATCATAAGCATATCATCCAGCCTACTGGCCCCCAGAACTTCATGCTAAGGTTCTGTGTCCATCGGTGCAAATTCCACTGTGGCAGATGGTGCAAGTTGAAGTCAAGAAGTACCTGGGGTTAAAAAAGCAACCGTGTCACCACTATTGATGCTGTGATGAAAACCCAGCTGGTTAACTCATGTTCTTTAGGGAAGGAAATGTGCCAAGCTTTGACTCCAGACCCTCAACAATGTGGCTGACTCTTGAGTGACTTCCAAAATGGACAAGTAAGCCACTCAGTTCCAGCCAAGATGGTTAGGGATTGGCATTAAATGCTGGCCTCAGCAACAACACCCACAACACATGAACTAACATTATATATACAGAGCAAAGCAGGCAGTGGTGAACCTGTGGGAAAGGCGAGGGTCCGAATTGAAGATACAAATCGATCAAAAATAGAAATTTCTTCAAGTTAGCATAAGACCAAGTAACAAATGGTTGAGTGAGAAACTGGACTCGTTACAATATTTGTAAAAACTCATTCACAGGATGGGGCATTGCTGATTAGGCCAGCATTCATAGTCCATCCCTAATTGCCCAGAGGGCAGTTAAGAGTCACCCGCATTGCTATGAGTCTGGGATCACGTATAAGCCAGACCATGTTAGGATGGCATTCTCCTTCCCATAAGAACATTAGTGAACCAGATGGGCTTTTCCAACAAATTGACAATGGTTTCATGGTCATCCTTAGATTCTTAAATCCATATTTCTATTGAATTCAAATTCCACTACCTGCTGTAGAGGATTCGAACCTAATCCCCAAAACATTTTCTGGGTCTGGGGATTAATAGTCCAGCAATAACATCACAAGGCCAATGCCATTGTCCTATTTTGGGATTTACAAATATCGTTCTCGCTCAATAATGCCCCCCACAGCCTTTCTCCTTCCAGAGAACGGAGACCTGACAGGCAGCAAAGGAACAGCAAGAACGATACAACATTGCCACTTGGTTTTTCACACTTGCTCAGATACAGAGATGGCATCTTTGAGGATCAGTTAAAAGGTAGAATTTGCATATGGTGAGACTGAGTTGGCTGCAGACAGTATAAGGTGGAAGGGTAGTATGGGTGCCAACTTGCTAGAGGGTGAGGGTGCAATAAATACCCTAGACTGCTGCCATTCATGCAGTCCACAACAGAACCTTCTAGACCAAGAAGTACTCGAGGTGAGAGTGGTGTAGAATGGGAATAGTGGGGAGGATGAATGCTGCCTTCTTGCTCGGGGGCAGTAGCTCTTGCTCTGTGGAGTGAATGGTATCTCAGCCATTCTGATAACCTGCTGGAGCACTATGGACCGGAACGGCATGACCAAAGTCTCTTTGGTAATCCCCGGCTGCAACAGGAGGGAGCAGGCATTCCAGGACCAGGCGTGTGAACTTCCACTGCAGTACTTCGACATTAGGCCACGCTGGGGACCTCTGCAACCAAGGCCATCAGGTGCTGCATTGTTGTTCAACTCACAAGAATGTGAACAACACTGGCATCCATGTTGGAAAGGATGGTCTCCGAGTTCTATGAAAAGCCATGTATTAGGTCGCTGTGCACTCTCCATGGCTCATCATTGAGCATTCACTATGAGGCAGATTTTCCAAGGCATCGAGCATTCTCTTGTGCATACCCATCAGCATAGTTACCCCATTATGGACTTCATTTGATTTCCTCTGCCTTGGAGCTCCTGTGCAACCTCACACTCTGCAAAGTTGGTGCCTACATTATCCTTTCCCTTATACTGGCTGCAACCCACTATTACCTGTTTCATCACCTTTCACATATTGCAGTTTGAACCATGGTGTAAGATGTAGCGGCCATATCTGAGCCAGTGTAAATGTAAAATTAAAGTGAGGATACCTCATCACTGGCTTCTTGCTGTTTCTCCTCTGCCAATAAAGGTTGCAGAGTTTGGATCTCTGCATGGGAAAAGGCACAAGGTTATATATGGCATGAAGTGGTGGAGAATAAGGAGATGGGTGATTATAAATCACCTGCAGCTTATAAATTGGAAGAGAGTGTGGGACGAGGAGGCAGAATGTCGTGAGAAGATAAATCATGAGCAGATTGTCATGGTTGTTGGTTTCAGCCACAGTGCAGGCCACGATCTCAGCAATGGTCACCTGAATGATTGAATCCCCCTCCCCAGGGGGATGGTCATGAGAGCAGGCAGGATCCTCTCCGGTTAGCTGCTGCTATCGCTGATTGTGCACCACCATGTCTCACAAGAGAAACAGAGTTCAACACTGAGCATGGTGCACTGGGATTGAGTGAGATAGCTACCATGGCTGACCAGCGGGCAGATTGTGCACGCTCCAGGATGCAGGTGAGAGGTTTGCAGCATTGCTCAGGGTGTGGGATGTGCTGAAATTCAAGCATGTTAGACTTGAGGGCTGGTTGTAGGCTACTGATGAGGGTGTGTTGAATGATGCAGTGCGAGAGTCTTTTCAACCAAGCACCTACTCCAGCCATAAGACCCCTCCCCTTTCAGAGATGCAGAAGAGTTAATGCAGCCTGGTTTTAAGTAATGCTAGCCACTCATGGTGTCAGCCATTCACTGATACATGCAGCCAGTGCACAGTGTGGTTCGTGCTGACAGGCTGCAAACAGCACTTAGACGAGAGGGTGGCATGCACTTGGTATTTCTGCAGTTGAATGAAGCAGCGCAGAGGACCCATGCTTCCCAATCGCATGTCCGTTTCACACCAATCCAATTTCACTCCTTCCAAGAGCCTCAATTTTACAAGAAATTGTATTTATCAATCAGCCTTTGGGCTTTGATTTTAAATTATCCTTGCACTTGACTTTTCACTACTTCAATATCTTCAATGTCACTTCAACAACTCACATTTAACATGGTAAAACGTGAGCATTCAAACAAAATCAAACAGAGATGTTAAAGCAGGTGAGTGAGCAACAGTAGGTTTTAAGGAGCATCTTAAAAGGAAAGAGAGGCATAGAGATGTACAACATGGAGACAGACCCTTCGGTCCAACTTCTCCATGCCAACCAGTTATCCTAACCTAATTTAGTTCCATTTGCTAGTACCTGGCCTGAATTTCTCTAAGCCCTTCCCACTCATGTATTCAGATGTCTTTTAAATGCTGCAATTATACCAGCTTCCCCCACTTCCTCTGGCAGCTCCTTCCATGCATGCACCACACTCTGCATGAAAAAGTTGCCCCTTAGGTCCCTTTTATATCTTTCCCCCTCACACTAAGCCTATGCCCTCTAGTTATGGACTCCTCCACGACCAAGGGAAAAGGCCTCGTCTGTTTATCCTATCCATGCCCCTCATGATTTTATAAACTTCTATAAGGTCACCCTCAGTGTCTGATGCTCCATGGAAAACAGCCTGTATATAGCCTCTGCCTGTAGCTCAAATCTTCCAACCCTGGCAACATCCTTGTAAGTCTTTTCTGCACCCTTTCAAGTTTCACAACTTCATTCCGATAGGAAGATCAGAATTGCATGCAATATTCCCAAAGTAGCCAAACCAATGTGCTGTACAGCTGCAACATGACCTCCTAATTCCTGTACTCAATGCTCTGACCAATAAAGGAAAGCATATCAAACAGTTCCCTTTACAAAGTGGAGAAGTTTAAAGCAGGAATTCCAGAGCTCAGGGCCTAAGCAAGAGAATCAGTTGTTTGCAGTAATATAATTTTCCTGTTACAACTCTGAAAAGGCTTTCTATTGCAGGCAATGCTGCACCACCTCCTCCCCTTTGGCTAGATACCAGATCTCAATGTTCAATGTTTGAGAAATGGTAGCTTCACCAGGTTTATACGAGAAACACTCCCTAAAACCACAAAGTTAACTGACACCAATCAATAGTTTTTGTCGTGGAAATTCAACAGCATGTCGCTGATAACATCATTACCTTATTTAACCCGGAGCTTGTCATGCCCAGCCTACGTTTGGCAACTGACATAATTAGTCAACATACATCAGAAGATTATGACTGGCTGAAGCAGTCGTCGACACTCAAAACGACTTTCAAAAGTGCACATTCTACAGATTGGACCAGCTCATTACTACAATGAGGACAAGAAGGAGGCATTTCCAAATGCTGCCTGTATACTCTCACTTCGGAGCCAGTGTTACTGGTTCAAGACCCTCCAGAGATTTGAGCACAACCAATGTGGTACAATAAAGTTAGTCACTCGGGTGTATGGGCACGGGCTGTCTTGTATACTTGCAAGAACAAAGAGACAGCAAAGCAGAAATGATCAGACCACCTTTATTTTATCACTGAGTGATAAATATTGGCCAGAGAACATCAAAAAGAATACCCCCGGCCTTGGTACCATGGGATCGTTAATGTTCAGCAAATGGGGGAGACAGAGTTTCGGTTTCACCTCCAACACTCCTGAGCAACACCTGCAATGTCTCTGCAGTGTGGCTGATTATGTGGCTAGAGAGGTTTCCACTGATCCTGGGCTGATTCTTGCAAATACTTGAATACACTTGTCAAAATTAAGTTCTGTCAAGCTTGCTGCTTGCTCACTGCCATTATCTTACTTACATTTAGAGGAAACCCTGGCCTGGTCTATACTGCTAAACATCAGCCCATCCCAACCCATCTTGACAAACTCTGACCTGATCTACCCTGGCAATGTCAGCCTGACTCAGCATTAGGTTTAAGCTATGCATAGCAGTATTAGAACAGGAGTCAACAGTCTGTACTAAGTACGTAAAGTGGAACGATTTTTAAACAAGATGGCAAGATGAGATAGGCACTGGGCTATTCTGGCATTTAATTTGCCTCAATACATCACATGCTCTGTGCCCAGTGTTGCTGGCTCCCGAAGGGCTCACTAAGAATGCGCGCATCTGAAAATAAAGTTTTTATACGGGTGATGCGGTTTGAAGAATTCAGACAATTTTGGTTGGCAGCCATTAGATACTGGCAATGCTCAACCCAGCCCAAGAACACTATTCTAAGTATCCATACAGCTGTGCTTACACATTGGCTGAGAACTGGTTATCTAGAAATGTAAAGATAAATATTTTAAAATGCATTCATGGAATGTGAGTATCGCTGGCTGGGGCAGTATTTATTGCCCGTCCCTAGTTGCCCTTAAGAAGGTGGTGGTGAGCTGCTTTCTTGAACCGCTGCCATCCACCTGCTGTGGGTTGACCCAGAACGATGTTAGGGAGTGGAATTCCAGGATCTTGACCCAGCGACAGTGAAGGAACGTCGATATATTTCCAAGTCAAGATGGTGAGTGTCTTGGAGAGGAACTTGCAGCTTGTGGTATTCCCATGTATCTGCTGCCCTTGAGCCCAGGCATGATGTGTCCCTTTAGGTATACAGAAGAGATCACCTGATACTGGTTCAAAAAACTGGGGAGTTCTCCTGATCAGTGGTAGCCCCTCAACCAACATCACTATAAACAGATTACATGGGCATTAGCCCCATTGCTGATGGCAAACTGGTATTTCCAATACGACTGCAGTGGTGACCGTTCAAATCCAGGTAGTGTTTGGTGGCAGGCAGCTATGCTTTGGTTTAAATTGGGATTTCATGGGCTGTGGGCATGGAAGAAGGATCAAATACTCAAACAGAAACAGTTTGCAACAGATGAATCTCACAGAAATGTAATCTGACAAAGCCTGATGCTGAATCAACAGCAGGGTTAGTCACTGGGTTAGTAATCCAGATGTCTGAACTAATGCTCCGAAGCCAATGAATTCAAATCCCACCATGATAGAATTTAAATGCTAGTCATTAACAAAATACAGATACTTTCAATGAAACCAATCATAGTAATAGTCGTTATGAAAGAGCTGGATTGTCATAAAAACCCAACTGATTCATTAATCTCCTTTCAGGAAGGGAAATCCAGCTTGGCCTATGTTATTCTAGACCAACATTAAGGTTTAAAAATCTGGAACTAAGAATGTAATGATGACTGTGAATCCATTGTTGATTGTTGAAAAAAGACCATCTGGTTCACTAATATCCTTCAGGGAAGAAAACTGCCATCCTTTCCTAGTCTGGCCTGCATGTGACTCCAGACCCACAGCAATGTGCTTGAATCTTAACTGCCCTCTGGACAATTAGCAATGGGTAATAGATGCCAGTCTAGCCAGCGGCACCCTGAATGAATATAAAAAATATAAAATCTTAACCTCCACCACAAATGACCAAACAAGCCACTTAGTTGCATAAAACAATGACAGGAAACTTGAAGAAGGATAAGACTGGTTGGAACAACCAGCATTGACTTTTTTAATTTACTTACAGGACGAGGGTATCGGTGGCTAAACCCCAGAATTTATTGCCTGTCCCTAAGTGCCCAGAGCCAACTACATTGCTGTGGGTCTGAAGTTAAATGTAGGCCAGACCAAGTAAGGAAGACAATTTCCTTCCCTAAAGGGCTTTAGTGAACCAGATGAGCTTTTCCAACAATTGACAATGGTTTCACGGTCACCAATAGACTCTTGATTCCAGATTTCTTTTAAAGTGACTTCCAATTCTGCCATGCGCCAGTGGAAAGGCAAATCAGGGCAGGATTTACACACTTCATGGGATGGTCCTGGGGAGTGTTGCTGTACAATGAGACCTTGGAATGCAGGTTCATAGTTCCTTGAAAGTGGAGTCTCGGATTGATAGGATAGTGAAGAAGGTGTTTGGTATGCTGGCCTTTATTGGTCAGATCATTGAGTATAGGGGTTGGGAGTTCGTGTTGCAGCTGTATAGGACATTGGTTAGGCCACTTTTGGAATATTGCTTGCAATTTTGATTGCCCTCCTATAGGAAGGATGTTGTGAAACTTGAAAGGGTGCAGACAAGATTTACAAGGAAGTTGCCAGGGTTGGAGGATTTGAGCTACAAGCAGAGGCTATATAGGGTGGGGCAGTTTTCCCTGGAGCATGAGGTTGAGGAGTGACCTTATGGGGTTGATAGGGCAAATAGATAAGGTCTTTTCCCTTGGTTGGGGGGAGTCCAGAACTAGAGGGCATAGGTCATGGTGAGGGGGAAAGGTTTAAAAGGGTCTTAAGGGGCAACTTTTTCATGCAGAGGGTGGTACGTGTATGGAATGAGGAAGTGGTGGAACTGGTACAATTACAACATTTAAAAGACATCTGGATGCATACATGAATAGGAAGGGCTAACAGGGATATAGGCCAAGTGTTGGCAAATGGGACTAGATTAATTTAGTATACCTTTTTGCCATGGACAAGTTGGACCAAGGGTCTTTTTCCAAGCTGTACATGACTATGTACCATGGTGTGATACCCAGAACATTACCTGGGTCTCTGAATTAACAGTCCAGTGATAAAACCACTTTAGGCTCCAAAATGCCAATGGCACATGCGGCACTGTTGACTTTGTAATGTTCTCATCATGAACATCTGAGGGCCTGTGTTGAAATTGCGAGAGTTGCCTAACAAACTGCAATCCTTGGATATGTCCTGTCCCACCAACAAACCAGACCCAGAAGAGGTGATGGCACATTATTATACCGCTGGAGGGAGGAGGCCTGGGAGGCCATTAGGCCAGACATGCACACGAAAACCTCCTGCTGATTGTCATCACTCACCCTCAGCCAATGGACTAGGCACTCTGGTCGGTTGAACACCAAGTGAAAGAAGCAGTACTGGTGACAAGGAAACAGAATGTAGCAAGGGTGTGGGACTTCAGTGTCCATCACCAATAATGTCTCGGGAACACCACAACCATCTGGTTGAATCCACAAAGGATCGATCTGCCAGAGTGGGTGTGCAGTAGACAGTGAGGGAAAGATCTATTAGACCTTGTTCTAACTAACCTAACTGCCAGAAATGATCACACTGTCATCACAGATAGATGTGACCACCACACATCCTCAATAAGACAAAGCCCTGTCTTCATACAGAGCATATTCTACATTGAGTTCTGTGGTACGGCCACTGTGTTAAATACAGTAATTCATATCAGAACTAACAGTGTAAGAATGGGCATCTATGAGATTCTGTGGGCCATCAGCAGCATTCAACCACAACCTCCAAGCTAAAGGACACATCTAACAGACCATGCCTGCAGCAGGTTGGGTGGTTCAATAAGCAAAATGAAAAATACTCTGACATGACCGTATCATCCCCAGTCTATTTGGAGCAGATGCCCCTGTCCATGACAGAATTGGGATGATTTTGGTCCATGGATAGAAATTACTAAAAGGCATAAAGAGGAAATAAATTGGCTGATGGAATGTTGGCCCTTTTAGCAAGGAAATGAGGATGCATTGCTTCTGTCAAAAAGAGTCTTGGTTAGACCTCATCTGGAGGACTACGTTTAACCTTACACAGTAGAGCTCAGCATCAGGTATCTTCCCTTGGCAGTGGGCACAGTGCAAATTCAGGACAATAGCAGAATAGAAAGACAGTTTGTGTAAATATAGTTTGCATTCCCTTGAGTTCAGATGGTTGAAGAGCGTTCTAATTGAAGTATTTCAACAGGTAACTCAAGCATTATACATTATGCTGATTAGAGCCTATTTATTCTGACTGGCAAACTTTTGGGAGCTTTTATAAACTAAGAACAAAAACACTGTTATTGGTAATGCAGTTCATTTACACCATTAGAAATACTTCTGCTTTAGTCTTGTAGTCCCCAGTCCTATCTCCTGTACATCTTAGTTGGTGCTGTCATTGCAAACCAAGATGTGGAGGTGCCAGTTGGACTGGGGTGAGCAAAGTCAGAAGTCACATGACACCAGATTATAGTCCAACAGGTTCATTCGAAATCACAAGCTTTCAGAGCGCTTTTAAAGTCACTTCAACTGACAAAGGAGCAGCCCTCCGAAAGCTTGTGATTTCAAATAAACTGTATCTGGTGCCCTGTGACTTATGAGAAACGAAAGTCTGTTACAGGCCTGGTGTCAATGCAATTTCATGCTCACAATTTTCATCTTTGAATATTTTTCAGACTGGAGGCCTGTGACCAGTGGAGTGCCACAAGGATCGGTGCTGGGCCCTCTACTTTTTGTCATTTACATAATGTCTTGAATGCGAGATAAGAAGTACAGTTAGTAAGTTTGCAGATGACACCAAAATTGGAGGTGTAGTGGACAGCGAAGAGGGTTACCTCAGATTATAACAGGATCTGGACCAGATGGGCCAATGGGCTGAGAAGTGGCAGATGGAGTTTAATTCAGTTAAAGGCGATATGCTGCATTTTGGGAAAGCAAATCTTAGCAGGACTTCTACACTTAATGGTCAGGTCCTAGGGAGTGTTGCTGAACAAAGAGACCTTGGAGTACAGGTTCATAGCTCCTTGAAAGTGGAGTCGCAGGTAGATAGGATAGTGAAGAAGGCATTTGGTATGATTTCCTTTATTGGTCAGAGTACTGAGTACAAGATTTGGGAGGTCATGTTGCGACTGTACAGGACATTGGTTAGGCCACTGTTGGAATATTGCATGCAATTCTGGTCTCCTTCCTATCGGAAAGATGTTGTGAAATTTGAAAGGGTTCAGAAAAGATTTACAAGAATGTTGCCAGGGTTGGAGGATCTGAGCTATAGGGAGAGGCTGAACAGGCTGGGGCTGTTTTCCCTGGAGAGTCAGAGGCTGAGGGGTGACCTTATAGAGGTTTACAAAATTATGAGGGGTATGGATAGGGTAAATAGACAAAGTCTTTTCCCTGGGGTCGGGGAGCCCAGAACTAGAGGGCATAGATTTAGGATGAGAGGGGAAAGATACAAAAGAGACATAAGGGGCAACTTTTTCACGCAGAGGGTAGTACGTGTATGGAATAAGCTGCCAGAGGATGTGGTGAAGGCTGGTACAATTGCAACATTTAAGAGGCATTTGGATGGGTATATGAATAGGAAGGGTTTGGAGGGATATGAGCCAGGTGCTGGCAAGTGGGACTAGATTGGTTTGGGATATCTGGTCGACATGGACAGGTTGGACCGAAGGGTCACATGACTCTATCTGTGAGAAGCTAGGAAATATTTCTATTAAGGAATCTTGCTGGGAAACCCTAGAATCTATGGGTGATTTCAATGGTGTACTCTCACTCTAGTCTGTGATGTTTTGGTTCTCATGGATAGGAAAGGGTAAAGTTTGCCCAATAGGTCCTTGGCATTAACAGAAACATATAATTTATATGCCATTATGACGATGAACCATCACGACACAGATAGCAGACGCATGGTGCTCTCTTCAAGTCATTAACTGGCCTGTACAGATGAGCTGAATCAATCAATCCACGAAAACGTGACATTGTGACAGAGGTCAGTATTATCGACAGTGAGACAGCAGCATCCCAACACTGCCAGCAAGGACATCAGTGAGTCATAATGGGTCATCTTTTCAGGGCGTCACAGCATCCTTAGGTCTCATTAGCAGTCTCAATGATGGAGAACCTCATGATTCCCACACAGCCCCACAGCACTTGCTGCTGCCTAATGGCACAACAATCTTGCCACATGTTTGTCAAAGTCAAACACCTTCCAGCCTTTTTGCGATCTTGTGCTGAATGACTTATCACAAGCGCTTTCACTGAATGCTCGCCACACACTGTGCTTAAAGCTGCTGCCTCCAACCTTGTGTCAACCAAAGGGCTTTACTGAGCAAAACAATCAGCAGCTATTCAGACACCTCAGATAAAACATAAGCAAGTGTTTCTCCCTGCCATGGGGACGTTAAGTACACACTATTCATACTGCAGCTGGAAAGCCGTATTGGGTCTAAACTGATCACAAAGGTACTTCTCATTGTCCCCTCCCTCCCAGTGGGGCAGCACCTGGCCTCCACTTAGACTTACCCTCCCCCAACGTGACACGGGTTTACTGTGTGTACTACCATGACAGCACACCAATATTTTACCAACTGAGTTAGAAAAAGCGGTTTCCACCTGTCTGATGCTGCTGATTAGAACCGAACAATTCTAATTACTCTTTGAGCCTCGTCTGTCTAAGGATAAAGAACTTACTTTTGTACTGAGTCTTTAACATAGCAAAGAAACTCACTGCATTAGGCAATATTAGGTCAGATGTCCAAACTCCTGGCCAAGAGGCAAGTATTAATGAGGGAGATCGAGATGCATGGGAGTAAGATTTCCAGAGCTGTGGGCCTAATGTAACATCTCCAGCCAATATTGCAGTGATTAAACGTCCCAAACTCATTGGAGGTGTGTGATTAGTCTCTTTGAGTCAGCGTTCCAGCAAGATTTTCTTCTATCCATTCATGGTATGTGAGCATCGCATGCCATGCCAGCATTTATAGCCCACCCCTTAATGTACAGGGGGGGCAGTTTGGAGTCAACCACATTGCTGGGGGCCTGGAGTTACCCAGCCATTGCTGGAAAGGAAGCACATTTTCTTCCCCTTAAGGATATTAGTGAATCAGATGGGTCATAGGGTAATATAGCATGGAAAGAGACCCTTCAGCCCAAACTGGTTCATGCTGACCATGGTGCCCACTCAGCTAGTTCCTATTGCCCACATTTGGTCCATAAACCCTTCCCATCCATATACCTATCAAATTTTCTGAAATGTTGCTATTGTGCCTGCCTCAACCGCTTTCTCTGGCAGCCCATTCCATACATGTACCACTCTCTATGTGAAGAAACTTCCCCTCCTTATGCCATCAACATGGTCGCAATTAGGCTAGCATTTTGATTCCAAAATTTTATTAAATTCAAATTGCACCATCTGCCATGGTGGGATTCAAAGCCATGTCCCAGGAAGCTTTTATTTATTCATTCATGGGATGAGGACAGCGCTGTGCGGGCCAGCATTTATTGCCCATCCCTAATTGCCCAGCGAGCAGTTAAGAGTCAACCACCAACAGTGGTTGACTCTTAACTGTGGGTCTGGAGTCACGTGTAGGCCAGATTGGGTAAGGGTGGCAGTTTCCTTTTCTAAAGGATATTAGTGAACCAGATGGGATTTTCAACAATCGACAATGGATTCACAGTCAATTCCAGATTTTACAGAGTTCAAATTCCACCATCTGCCATAGCAGGATTCAAACCCGGTCCCCAGAATATTACTTGGGTCTCTGGATTAACAGTCCAGCAATAATACCACTACTATGTGCCAATGCTTTCCCTTGCTTAACCTGGAGTTCTGGATTATTAGTCCAGTGTCATCGCCACTACACCACGACTCCCACTGGCATGCCCCGACGCCACCTAATTTCCTATACAGTTCGTTCTATATGTGGCAAGTTCTCATCAAGTGGATGAGCCTATCATTACAACTGAGGAACGTTTTGCAGTCTCTGAGGGATGGTGAGGCACATTAAAAGGGAAGAAGCACCCTGAGAGATCAACACGTGACCTGGGACGGAGAGGTTTAGCAGGTAAGCGTCAGGGATTGAGCCCTGGCAGGGAAGGAGTGGAAGGGTCTGCAAGGTCATGTTGGATGGTGTCTACTATACTCAATATTAACCCTTTCACCCCCTTACATCCTTATACAACAAATAAGACTGTCTTCAGATGTAGAGATTCCTCTCCGTGCATCATTATACACTGCCCATCAAACCCCCAGAAACTGCCATGTCATAAATTAGGCAGCAGTGAGGTCACTGTAACGGCAATGCCAAATTGCCTATCGTGTCCAGGATGTGCAGGTTAGTTGGATCAGCCACGGGAAATACAGGGATAAGGGTAGGCTCATGGGTTTGGATGGGATAATCTTTGGAGGGTCGGTGATGACTTGATGGGATGAATAGCTTTCTTCCACACTGTTGGGATTCTATGATTCTAGTCTTCCATAGGGCTGCTCTCTCATTTGGGAGAGACAATTGGTGGTGGTTCAACCTGAGGGTCAGGCAAGGGAGAGATCATAAAGAAATTAGGCAGTAGAGATTTGCCTATCTTATCTGGGGTTGATCTCACCATAGGCTATCAATGTTACTCAAATCTTATGAATTAAAGAACATGGTACAACAGATACAGATTCGGGCGGCACGGTGGCACAGTGGTTAGCACTGCTGCCTCACAGCGCCTGAGACCCGGGTTCAATTCCCGACTCAGGCGACTGACTGTGTGGAGTTTGCACGTTCTCCCCGTGTCTGCGTGGGTTTCCTCCGGGTGCTCCGGTTTCCTCCCACAGTCCAAAGATGTGCGGGTCAGGTGAATTGGCCATGCTAAATTGCCCGTAGTGTTAGGTAAGGGGTAAATGTAGGGGTATAGGTGGGTTGCGCTTCGGCGGGCCGGTGTGGACTTGTTGGGCCAAAGGGCCTGTTTCCACACTGTAAGTAATCTAATCTAAGATACATTAACATTATACAGGATACTGGTGGTAATCACAGTGATGGTCTGCTTCAGGCAGTCATACAAACTACCAGGAGCAGCGTGCAATTGTTAACTCTCCTGGCATGTGTATTGGAGTCACCACTGAATTTCCTGGTAATACACACTGTCAAATGAAGTGCAATTTTGTCTTTTCTGAAATGTGTGATTGCACAGTTTACGATGTCACAGATGATTGCTGACTCCCGATGATGTCAAGCTACATTATAATTCATCAGCTGCATGACAAATGCACAGCTGACATCCTCAACAGGAACGTATTAATGAGCTCTATTTGAAAACCATGTCACTGTGTATTATGTAAAACCGCTGAAGCTGGGAGTCAGATTAATAGGTTCTGTCTTTGTGAAGAATCCTGCCAATTTAAAATAAAATTATTTATGAGCACACAACTCAACGATGCAAATGACTTTGAAATGCATCGTCACGTCCCTTATGCACATGTCATCGAATCAAAGCGGCTCAGGGTCATTGTCTCCAAATAGTAAGAAAGTTTGCAAATATTCAAGAACAGGTCCCTTAACACAAAACTCAAGAACAATATCTTGCAATTATAAGCAGCTTTAAAGCAGTAAGTCATCCTAAGATGTTTCATAAGTGTTTCCATCAAGAACAACTTGACACTGAGCAGCGCTAGGAAATATTAAAACCTATAGCGTGGCCAAAGAGGTAGGTTATTAGAAGAAGAGAGAAGTACAGAGATTTAAAGCAAGAATTCAAGAGTGTAGGATCAATGGTGGTTTAGAAGGAGAAAGTGAGGTCTGCAGATCAGAGCTGAAAATGTGTTGCTGGAAAAGCGCAGGTCAGGCAGCATCCAAGGAACAGGAGATTCGACGTTTCGGGCATAAGCCCTTCTTCAGCCTTTCCAGCAACACATTTTCAGCAATATATATCAGAAGTTTATTATCTGAATGGCAGGAGACAGTAAGCAGATGCTGGAAGTCAGAGTCAACAGATGTGAAGCTGGAGAAGCACAGCAGGTCAGACAGCATCCATGGAGCAGGAAAGTCAACATTTTAGGGATAAAATGTTGACTCTCCTGATTGTTGGATGCTGTTCTCTTCCAGCTTCACATCTATTGACTATTATCTGAATGGTGACAGACTGGGTAAGAGGGATATGCAATGAGACCTGAGTGTCATTGTTTATCAGGTTCTGAACTTAGCATACAAGTGCAACAGGCTGTGAAGATGATAAATGTAATGCTGGCCTTTATAGTGAGAGGATTCAAGTACAGGAGCAAGGATATCTTACTGCAATTGTACAGGGCCTGGGTGAGACCACACCTGGACTACTGTGAGCAGTTTTGGGCTCAGTGTCTGGGGAAGGATAGAAAAACATGAACAGAGAATATAGAAACAGGAATAGGCCATTCAATACGATCATAACTGATCATCCAACTCAATATCCTGATCTCACTTTCTGCTCATATTTTGATCCCTTTAGTCCAAAGAACTGTATCTACAGATTTCTAAAAAGTCTTTAATGCTTTGGCCTCAATAGTTTCCTGCGGCAGAGTTCCACAGGCTTGTTACTCTCTTTGTGAAGAAATTCCTCCTCATCTATGTCTTAAATAGCCTCACCCCTGGTGATAGTCCTGGAAGTTCTGGTTATGCAGGATATGCAACAAAGGTTTCCCCTTTGATACCCTGGGATGGCAGGGCTCATGTATGAAGACTTTAGTCGATACAGTCTTAACCAATCCAAAGTTTGGAAGAATGAAGGTGGATCTAATAGAAACATATAAAATTCTAATAAGATCAGACAGGGTAAATACAGGAAAGATGTTCCAGACGACTGAGGAGTCCAGAACCAAATGTCATAACCATTTAGGAATGAGATGACAAGAAATTCCTTAACTCAGAATTCTTTACCACAGAAAACAGTTAAGGCCGAGTGCTTTCAAGAAATAGTTAGGTACAGTTCTCTGGACTAAAAGGGGTTAAAGGGTATTGGGGGGGGGGGGGGGGGGGGGGGGAAGCAGGAACAGGGTTCTGAGGTGGATGATTAGCCATGATCATGTTGAAATGAGGAGCAGGTTTGAAGGGCCAAATAGCTACTCCAGCTCCTATTTTCCATGTTTAAACAAGGGTCCAACTTACACGGCTTGTAGTTTTCTGTCCAGCAAAGTTACTGCGTAAATCATAAAGTGGGCACATGTCCATATTCCTGGCATGAGTTCACTGCACGCTTCATTGCCCCTCATCATCCCACCTTAAAGGATGTGTACTCTTGCTGTGCCATGCTGCACAGCTGCTCACAGATTTCTGGTACTTGGTCAACTGATGAGCTCTTGAGTTAGTGTGAGTACCTGGTCATTAAGGGGGGGCTACATCAATGCTCTGTGCAATTCTTCAGTCAATGAGCGTCAACAAGAATATACCAGCACTCTGGTATAGTTCATTTGAAGACACCCATAATATTTAAGTAGCATTCAGGTGTGCAGTTACGATTCCCAGTTTGAAAAGTGTGGTGCTGGAAAAGCACAGCAGGTCAGGCAGTATCCGAGGTGCAGAAAATTCGACATTTCGGGCGTAAGCCCTTCAGGAACCACATTTGACTCTTCTACTCCTCAGATGCTGCCTGACCTGCTGTGCTTTTCCAGGGCCACACTTTTCAATTCTGACTCTCCAGCGTCTGCAGCCCTCACTTTCTTTCAGTTACGATGTTGACTCACACAAGACCACAGGCCAAGTGCTAGAAAATGGGATTAAAACAGTTAGTTTTAATTGGTCCACACAAAATTGGTGTGGACTTGATGAGATGAAGGACCTCTGTGCTGTAGATCTCTACATGAACTTGTGGCTCTGGAATTCTTTCAGCCTCTCTATTTATCCTCTCATTCAAAATGTTCTTTAAAACCCACCTATTTGGTCAAGGTATTGGACACCTCTCCAAGTAGATTCTTACGTAGCCCAATTTTAAATCCTTAATCAATGTACCCTTGCGAAGTGCTTAGGATGCTTTATAATAAAATGCAAGCTGTTGTTGACCTGTAGTATGGCCCCCAAGGGCACTTTCAGACACTGTTCCCCCAACCACCTGATGAAGAAGCAATGCTTCAAAAGTTAATGCTTCCAAATAAACCTGTTGGACTATAACCTTGTGTTGTGTGATTTTTAACTCTGTCTGCCCCAATCCAACACGGGGCCCTCCAAAATCATCAAGAATATCAGTGTAGCTTTCCCAGAGTCCTGGCCAGCAACACTAAAAGAGATCATCAGGACATTTACCTCAATGCTGTTTGTGAGAGCTTGCTATCCAAAATTTGACTGAAGGGCCTCCTACATTAAATCAATGGCAAAACATCTAAATTGCTTCATTGGCTGTAAAGTACTTTGGCATGTCATGGACTGCAGAAAGGCATAATGTAAATGCAAGCTCTTTCCACAGTGAGGAGTTGATTTTCATGCTGATTAGCACCAAAGGAGATTAACCTGGGGCCAAATTCACAGATAGTCTTAAAGAACGGTTTGAACTTACAATGGGAAACTCAGAGAACAAGAGAAAATAGGGAATTTATATTTCTTCCAATCTGAGCGATCCTCTGTCACTTGGAAGCATTTTGATGTTTGAAAAATTGGGAAAAGTTTCCAATATTTACATTTAATGAGGCACACCATGGGTTATTAATATTTTTGAGTTTGCCTTAATTCTTGTCCCCTAAAATTTGAAAAGGTACATGCATTTTCCTGTCACCGTCTTAAAGTTTATGTCAAAAAAGGTGGTCAACATGGCCTTTCACCTAGCCTTTTTCATTCTTGTAATTGAGCAAATTCAGTCTGTGCTGAAACAGTCTGGACAGAGTTGAGGAGTTTCATCAGAAAGGAGGAAGAGAAAAAAATGACTTGCACTTAAGATACTGTATTTCTTCACCAATGGACATCTCAAATTGCTTTGCAGCCAATGAGGAATTCCTGGGATGTAATGTATAAGAAACATGTGCCATACAGCATGCTCACACAAACAGCAAATGATAATGACCAAATAATATGTTTTTTGGAGTAAAAAACATCACTGTCATAGAGTTTCAGAGCACACCCACAAAAAATAAGACCCTTTGACCCATCAAGCCTGCACAGGTCTAGAAAGGATAAATATTGGCTCAGGTCCTGGGGAATAATTCACTTGCTCTTCTTCAAAATAGGTTAGAGACAAAAGAACTGCAGATGCTGGAACCCAAGGTAGACAAGCAGGAGGCTGGAAGAACACAGGAAACCAGGCAGCATCAGGAGGTGGAGAAGTCAACATTTAGATCTGACTACTCCACCACCTGATGCTACCTGGCTTGCTGTGTTCTTCCAGCCTGCTGCTTGTCTACCTTCTTCAAAATAGTGCCAGCAAATCTTTCACATCCATATGATAAGGTGGATAGGTTCTCCCTTTGTCTGACCCTATACTGCACTCCCTCAGCACAGGTCGGGACAGTCAGTCCCATCTTTTGTCTTGCACATGCATCAAGAACCGGCTAGCTCCCAGGCAAGTATGCTACCCTCTGAACAATGGCTGGTACCTTTACATCTCAGGGCCTCTAGATTAAAACACAATCAGGAAATGTGTTGGGGATTTGATCTATTGATTGAGTTTTTAAGAGATTTTATAATATGGAAAGAAACCATCATTACCAGACTAGTTATCAACAGTCTATCTATACTTAACCCACTTTCCAGCACTTAGCTATGGCAGTGCAAGCTCTTATCTAAATAATACTTCTTAAATCTCTTGAGTATTTCTGCTTCTAACATCAGTTTAGGTAGTTAGTTCCTAATACTTTCCATCGGTTACTCATCCCCTTATTGAGGGGAAAAGCTTTCTCCTCCTGTACCCTCTCTCTGCCCCTCATAAAGCTGGACATCTCAATTGGCTCTTCCTCAGCCTCCTCTGCCCTAAGCCAAACAATCCCCATGTACCATCTAGTCTCTCTTCATTGCTAAAGGTGGCCCCCTCTGTTGGAGTAAGTGAATGTTATGTTAGGAAGCATGGAGGTCATTGGTGAAGCCCTGCACAGTTAACCTGCCTTAAGCCAAGAAAGGCAAGCTGTTACAGCCCATGAGAGCTACCAGACCCGAAGAGAGGCTCTGGGGATGGAGGGAGGAAAGTAGTGAATTTTAAAAGCCAACTAATACTTAAAAGTCTTCACATCTTTAAAAACAACCACATTGGTACCTAGATCAGTTCTGAATAAGTGTTCACACAGGAGACACTCAGGAACTGCCACAAGGTGTCGCTCACCTGTAACACCTTAAGACATGGGAGCAGATGTAGGCCACTCATCACATCAAGTCTGTTCTACCATTCAATGACATCACAGCTGATTTGATAATCCTCAGCTCCACTTTTCAGCCTTTTCTCCATGACACTTGGATTGGTCATCTAGGTTGGATCCCCACATAAAATAAACAACTGCGGTAATCCAAATGACCTCAGTACCAGGAACAAGGACAATTATTCACCAGAGCTGCTCCTCCTGATCACCATCACAGAGGAATAGACATTGGGTGAGTGGAGGATGGGCACAACTCCTATGCTTCAAACAAAAAGCTGTGCAGTGAAAATTTGTTATTTGGTAATCTATGAACCACCATACTTCAGTAACCGGATTTTCAGTTAGGTTGCTCTTTCAGATCTGGATTGGTTCACTTCTGTTTGGATATGAGCATAAGAGGTGTGGTTAGTAAGTTTCCAGATTACAAAATTGGAGGTGTAGTGGACAGCGAAAAAGGTTACCTCAGAATACAACGGGATCTTGATCAGATGGGCCAACGAGCTGAGGAGTGGCAGATGGAGTTTAATTTAGATGAATGCGAGGTGCTACATTTTGGGAAAGCAAATCTTAGCAAGACTTATACACTTAATGGTTAAGGTCCTAGGGAGTGTTTCTGAACAAAGAGACCTTGGAGTGCAAGTGCATAGCTCCTTGAAAGTGGAGTCTCAGGTAGGTAGGATAGTGAAGAAGGCGTTTGGTATGCTTTCCTTTATTGGTCAGAGTATTGAGTACAGGAGTTGGGAGGTCATGTTGCGGCTGTACAGGACATTGGTTAGGCCACTGTTGGGATATTGCTTGCAATTCTGGTCTCCTTCCTATTGGAAGGATGTTGTGAAACTTGAAAGAGTTCAGAAAAGATTTACAAGGATGTTGCCAGAGTTGGAAGATCTGAGCTATAGGGAGAGGCTGAACAGGCTGGGGCTGTTTTCCCTGGAGCATTGGAGGCTGAGGGGTGATCTTATGAAGATTCATAAAATCATGAGGGGCATGGATAGGATAAGTAGACAAAGTTTCTTCTCTGGGGTGGGTGAGTCCAGAACTAGAGGGCAAAGGTTTAGGGTGAGAGGGGAAAGAAATAAAAGACACCTAAGGGGCAACTTTTTCACACAGAGCATGGTGCGAATATGGAAGGAGCTGGCAGGGGAAGTGGTGGAGGCTGGTAAAAATTGCAACATTTAAAAGGCATCTGGATGGGTATATGAATAGGAAGGGTTTGGAGGGATATGGGCTGAGCGCTGGCAGGTGGGACTAGATTGGGTTGGGATACCTGGACGGCATGGATGAGTTGGACCAAAGGGTCTACTTCTGTGCTGTATATCTCTATGACTCTAATCCCTTAAAATCTAATGCTTGTCCCCTGTCAACCCAAAACTCTTGCAATAGTTTTAAAAAAAAAGTCAAAGTCACAGACTGTTAGTGATCTGTAGCCTGTCCCTTTTTTTTGGTCTCAGTAGACCCTCTCAGTTCTGCAGCACCACTTGGTAGATTCACTCTGCAGCTTCCTTGCCCCTCAGCTCCCACCTCAAAGGGTACTGGCATTATTGATGGACCATTCTACCCCCACACACACTGAATAAAAGAATTGAGACTCTTTTTTTTACTGAGCAGTTGCCCTGTGAACAGTAGCCACTTGATGAGCATGCTAAAGGAGCTGCTGCTACATACATAACTATACTGACTGAACTGAAGTTTATGTTGCGAGCTGTGGTTAAGGGTACACACTCCCTCTCCAGTAATTCAAACACAGGATCTAAGCTGTCAAGGGGTTAAACAGACTTGATTGTCATAAAGACAAGCGGCTGAATGGTGTCTCATGTTCCACTGACACTCCCGAGAACTACTGAGTGACTGCTGCACAGTTGAAGATGCCATCTTTTGAATGCAACATTAAACTGTGGTCACCATCTCCCAACGGAATTACTTGAAGAACAGGAGAGTTCATAGAATAGAACACCTACAGTGTGAAAGCAGACCATTCGGCCTATCAAATCCACACCAACCCTCCGAAGAGCATCCCATGCTATCCTTGTAAACCAACATTTTTCATGGCCAATCCATCTAGCCTGCACATCCCTGGACACAATGGGCAATTTAGCATGGTCAGTCCACCTAACCTGCACATTCTTGGAATGGAAACTGGGCCACTCAGTGGAAACCCACGCAGACACGGGGAGAATGTACAAACTCCACACTGACAGTCATCCAAAGCTGGAATCAATCCTGAGCCCCAGGCACTGTGAGGCAGCAGTAAAAAATGAGGTCTGCAGATGCTGGAGATCACAGCTGCAAATGTGTTGCTGGTCAAAGCACAGCAGGTTAGGCAGCATCTCAGGAATAGACAATTCGACGTTTTGAGCATAAGTCCTTCATCAGGAAGGACTTATGCTCGAAACGTCGAATTCTCTATTCCTGAGATGCTGCCTAACCTGCTGTGCTTTGACCAGCAACACATTTGCAACTGTGAGGCAGCATGCCATCCACTGAGCCTCCATTTTCCCAGTGCACTAGTCAACGTTGCCCGTCAACTTACACCACAAGAAAAAACTGCTGGAGAAACTCAGCTGATCTGGCAGCATCTGGGGAGAGAGAAACAGCTAACTTTGAGTCCAGTCAAGAGTCTTATTCAGAACTGGAATCCAAAGAAAAGTCATTGGACTCAAGACAACAACTGTTTCTCTCCTGTCAGATTCTACCGGACCTGCTGAGTTTCTCCAGCATTTTCTGGCCTTATTTGAACTTTCTTAGGACTCTGCTTTGGATGTCACCAAAGACTGGTCATCATCCGTTCAGTCTTGAGGGACCTTGCCGCGCGGAAATTGAAAGTGATGCTTGTGGTATTACAAGAACACGTCAAAAAAGTAGCTGTAAAACATTTCGGGGGGGGGTGGGGGTGAGTTGTCAAAGGCGCCAGTTAAATGCAAGTCCTTTTCTTTCAGGCAGACAGCAATGATTTTTTTTAAATAACAAAGATCCTGCTGCAAACATATTATTTGCAGCTTACGTGTTCCCACCAGTACTTAAACCGTTTGTGCTAAACAGTCGCCAGCCACAAGTAACTTCTCAAACCGTGTAAGACTGAGACCTAGCTTAACGCGTGTAAAACAAAAACTGCGACGGTAGCTGGCCACTCCTCCCCAGACTGCAATAGTGAGAGAGGCCAGCAAGCCCACACAATTCATACAGAAACGCTCATTTCAAAAGCAAGCGAGCACCTCCTTTCATTTTGCAACCTGTAGCTCCACAGATTTCAACCCACTGGCTCTCCCCACGCTCAACACACCCCAAATCCACACCCATCTCTCTGCTGCCACTCTGGTTAGGTTTACATTCATGTGTTCCAGTTATTGCTCAAGCAACAATGATACATTTTGCAATACCAAACGTCTTTCCACCTCCCCCCCCCAAAAAAAACTTACACTAACTACTGCCAACTCTCTTGCAGAAAAGGCAAATGTTAAATTCAAGGCAATACGTGAAATTACTTGCCAGTGCAACTCACATCTTACAGTCATTCTGATTTTACTTATTTTTTAAAAAAAGAAACGCTGCCAAATCTCACTCTGAAGTCACACTGAGACGACAAAGGAGGCACAGGCTTGATTAGAAAATACTGTAATTGTGCCTCTACACTGACAATTAAATGCAGAACGGTTGAGACTGGAGGTGAAGGCACAGCAGTCCTCCAGCTCAGACCTACTTCTCAACTCCTTCAATGTTAAACCAAGTTCGGTGGGTGTGAGGGGAGAAGAGGCTTTCTGCCTGACTTCAATAAGTAGCAGTGGAAAAACTTTCTTCCCCCCCATCACCCCCGTCAACCTTGGCACAGCCCAGAAAAATCCCCATCTTTTTTATTATATATCCACACACATACACGCTGGCCAAACATAACCTCGCCTTCAAGTCAAGGAGTTTAGTCACAAGTTGCAAACAACAGCAGAAAAAAGCTTTTGTTTCTCACCTGGACCCAGGCTCCTGTGGATAGTTGAACACAAATAGAGTTCCCAATCGAGCAGCAAAACTCTTTTCGATGTCAGTATATCTATGTTTACCTAAACACACATACACACATATACAGCTCTCACTCTACAGGCACAACGAAATTTCTCTATTTGAGATAGATATAAAAATCAGAGGAACCTCAGGAGTTTCCCCTCCTTAAGACACTGGACTTACAGAGGAAAATCAGAGACGGCAAGCCAAAGCTGACACAACAAAGAACTAGTGAAAACAAAAGAAACATATGGCCCTAGTAGCAAAAGGCCTGTAAATTAAACATAAAGAGGAGATTAGATAATGAATGTGTATTCACATGCAGAGTTTTGCCTGAGGTGGAAGC
Source organism: Hemiscyllium ocellatum (assembly GCF_020745735.1). Lineage (NCBI taxonomy): Eukaryota > Metazoa > Chordata > Chondrichthyes > Orectolobiformes > Hemiscylliidae > Hemiscyllium > Hemiscyllium ocellatum. Next base: position 16,491,219 of record NC_083417.1, on the reverse strand, counting down.
TACCATCCGTTGAGGGGGTGGCAGGGAGGGAGCTGTCAGCACTCACAGCACAGATTTAGAGCACAAAAGACTTCGTCATTGCCAAATGAACTGAGCCATTGGGGTGCACCCCATCATTAACTCAACCAGAAACGACTGGCACGCTTTTATCTGGATAGGAATGTGTTCTTGATATTCACTGCCAGACTGGAATTACCTGCTCTGCAAAATCCACTGCTCCACCACAGACTACCAGCTGCTGTGGGCATATGCATAGTTGGACTTCTAATGTCTAATAGGATTATAAAACTCCACTTCTTTCTGTTGGGGTTTGTGACAAGCCACTTGTACCCCTGGCGTACTGATAACTTGTCCTGCCTAATTCAGTCTGTCTTCCATCAACCCTCTCGTTTTTGTTGCCCTGTTTAACAATGCACAATTCAATTTTTCACAGAAAAAGAAAAACTGCTTATTTGTTTCGGAGAATGTGCCTTGACATTCTTACAGTGTGTTAGACAGTGGAGACAAATTGACCTCCTTCACAATTTGGAGAGGCAGGTGAAGACTGCACAGGACAAAACACTGGCACCATTTCTTTTCAACACTTCAGCTGCCCCAACACACACAACCTGTAACTAACAGTTCATTTACTGCAGCACTCTCACATAACCTTACACACACGCACAGTCACTATACTCCTACTCGTAAGACACAGGGAAATTGTTTGTAACGGTCTCAACTCTGGCATTCCCTCCCCCAAACATGCTGCCTGCCTCTCTTAAAACACACCTGAAACCAGGCTTCTGGTCACTTGTCCTGGTATATTCTATGTGAGTAGGTGTGAAATTTTGTTTTGAGAATGCTCCTCTAAAACACCTTGGAGTGATTTTCTACATTAAAATTGTGTTGCTATTGACTTGAACATTCGGAAGTCATCTAGCCTAAGATTAATTCTTTCTTGAGTTCAACCTCATGGTTAGGGTATGAGGTGACGCCCTTGCATAGGACCAACAATGATGAGTGTTGGGACCCTGGAAGCACCGAATATCTGCAGGAGCTTGGTTTGCATGTCCACCGATGCCTTAAGGTAGTGGGACAGGTCAATAAAGCGGTTAAGAAGTCATATGGGATACTTGCCTTTATTAGCTGTGGCCTTAGGTTTAAGAGTAGGGAGGTTATGCTGGAACTGTGTAAAAAGATGGCTAGGCCATAGTGATAGTATTGCGTCAGTTCTGGAATCCATATTATAGGAGGGATGTGATTACAGTGGAGAGGGTGCAGAGGATATTTGTAAGGATGTTGTCTGGGCTGAAGAGTTTTAATTACCAAGAGAGATTGCACAGACTGTGGTCATTTACCTTGGAGCAGAGGAGAAATGATTGAGATGTATAAAATTGTGGGAGCTTAAATATGGTAGATGGACAGAAACGTTTCCCCTTGATGGACAGATCAATGACAGGGGACATAGATTTAAGGTAAGGGGCAGGAGATTTATAGGGAGGAGTTTTTTTTCACGTTGAACATAGTGGGAGTCTGGAACTCACTACCTGTAAAGGTGGTAGAGTCAGAAATACTCATTGCATTTAAGAATTATTTAGATGTACACTTGTGGTTCCAAGGCATACATTGTTATGAGCCAAATTTTGGAAAAATGGGATGACAGTAGTTAGGTGATTGTTTTTAATTGTTCCAGATTCGATGGGCTGAAGGGCCTTTTTCTGTTCTGTAGACTTTTACCATTCTACAAGTACTGAATCCTAAGCACTACATACTTCAGTGGCTGCTAAGTGCATTGGGACTAAGGTCATGAAAAGGGAGCTATGTAAATGTAACTTCTTTCTTCATGAACCTCTTGTTCAAACTGGCTATGTAAATGTGATACTTCCCCAGTGACTTCAATCATTTGTTTTTGCAAACGCTATAGACCCACCTTGAATATGGCACACCTAATCTTCTTGGGCATCTGTCACGTTGGGCAGTGAAATATAGGTCTTTCATTTTAAAACCTAAGATATATTTAAAAATTATCAGAAACAAGCACGGAGTAGTAATACACTTTTTAAAAACATAAATACCTGTTGAATTGTTCTTCTGCTTTCAATTAAGAGGCCAAAGATCATAATCGACTTGTAATTCAAAGACAATGTGAACCTTATCTAGGTGCTGTTCTCAGGGTGGGGTTTGATGAGCTGCTGCTTTGTTTGTGTTGTGTATGCAAGCTACTGTATACAGTATTTAAGGTCAGTGGTTCTGACATTTCTTTGTTTGAGGAGTCCTTTTGTAAATTGATTAATAATCACAGACTTCCATTTGAATGATAAGACTACAGAATTCTCAGAATGCTAATGTTCTCCATGATAAAATGACTTCTACTGTACATCATTTTTAACATGAGGTTCAGTGATATCAGTAAGCTGGGTGTGCTTATTGCTTCTTACTTTTCTGGATGGAAGGACAGGTAAAGAGGAGGTGCTGTAGTGGAAAGATGACTGAATGTGTGATTCAGAGCGATTACTCTGAAATTATAGGTTCAAATCCCAGTACAGCAGCTGGTGGAATTTAAATTCAATTAATAAATCTTGAATATAAAGCTAGTCTGAATAATTGTGACCATGTTGCACAGACAAATTTGCTCACCAATGTAACTTAGGAAATGAAATTTGCTGTCCTCACTTGGTATCGTCATTCAGCCATCGAATCTGCTCCACCGTTCAATGAGATCATGGAAGATTGCTTAATCCTCACCTCCACTTTCCTGCCTTTTCCCCATACTGATTAAAATGTGTCCATCCAAGCCTTGAATATATTTAACAAACCAATCTTGATAGCCCTCTGTGATAAAGAATCCCACTACTCTCTGAGAGAAAATAAATCCTCACCTCTGCCTTAAATGGGTGACCTTTTACTCTGGTATTATGCCCTCTCATTGTAGACTCTCCCACGAGGGTAAACAACCTCTATGCATCTAACTTATCAGGGGTAGCCATGGGCACACGTATGGGCCCCAGCTATGCCTGTCTCTTTGTTGGCTATGTAGAACAGTTGATCTTCCATAATTACACTGGCACCACTCCCCACCTCTTCCTCCGCTACATTGATGACTGCATTGGCGCCACCTCGTGCTCCCGCGAGGAGGTTGAGCAATTCATCAACTTCACCAACACATTCCACCCTGACCTTAAATTTACCCGGACCATCTCTGACACCTCCCTCCCTTTCTGGACCTCTCCATCTGCATTAATGACGACCGACTTGACACTGACATTTTTTACAAATCCACCGACTCCCATAGCTACCTGGATTACACCTCTTCCCACCCTACCTCCTGCAAAAATGCCATCCCGTATTCCCAATTCCTCTGCCTCCGCCGTATCTGCTCCCAGGAGGACCAGTTCCACCATAGAACACACCAGATGGCCTCCTTTCTTAGAGACCGCAATTTCCCTTCCCACGTGGTTAAAGATGCCCTCCAACGCATCTCGTCCACATCCTGCACCTCTGCCCTCAGACCCCACCCCTCCAACCATAACAAGAACAGAATGCCCCTGGTGCTCACCTTCCACCCTACAAACCTTTGCATAAACCAAATCATCCGCCGACATTTCCACCACCTCCACCAGGATATATTTCCCTCCCCACCCCTTTCCGCCTTCCGCAAAACCGTTCCCTCTGTGACTACCTGATCAGGTCCACGTCCCCCTACAACCCACCCTCCCATCCTGGTACTTTCCCCTGCCACCGCAAGAACTGTAAAACCTGTGCCCACACCTCCTCCCTCACCTCTATCCAAGGCCCTAAAGGATCCTTCCACATCCATCAAAGTTTTACCTGCACATCCACTAATATCATTTATTGTATCCTTTGCTCCCGATGCGGTCTCCTTTACACTGGGGAGACTGAATGCCTCCTAGCAGAGCGCTTTAGGGAACATCTCCGGGACACCCTCACCAATCAACCACACCACCCCATGGCCCAACATTTCAACTCCCCCTCCCACTCTGCCGAGGACATGGAGGTCCTGGGCCTCCTTCACCGCCGCTCCCTCACCACCAGACGCCTGGAGGAAGAACACCTCATCTTCCACCCCGGAACACTTCAACCCCAGGGCATCAATGTGGACTTCAACAGTTTCTTCATTTCCCCTTCCCCCATCTCACCCTACTTCCAAACTTCCAGCTCAGCACTGTCCCCATGACTTATCTGGACTTGTCCTACCTGCCTATCTTCTTTTCCACCTATCCACTCCACCCTCTCCTCCCCGACCTATCACCTTCATCCCCTCCCCCACTCATCCATTGTACTCTATGCTACTTTCTCCCCACCCCCACCCTCCTCTAGCTTATCTCTCCATGCTTCAGGCTCACTGCCTTTATTCCTGATGAAGGGCTTTTGCCCGAAACATCGATTTTGCTGCTCCTTGGATGTTCCTGAACTGCTGTGTTCTTCCAGCACCACTAGTCCTGAAGTCCCATGAGAATCTTAAGTGTTTCAATAAGGTCTCTCAATCTTCTAAACTCCAATGAGTACAAACCCAACTTACTCAACCTCTCCTCACAAGAAAATCCTTTCATATCCAAGATCAGCCTTGTGAACTTTTACTGGACTACGTCCAATGCCAGTACACCTTTCCTTAGATGAGGGGACCAAATTATTCACAATATTCCAGCTGTGATCTGATTATAGCACCTTGTAGTGCTTTAGCAAGGCCTTCCTATTTTTATAGTTGAAAAGTGTGGCGCTGGACAAGCACAGCAGGTCAGTCAGCATCCAAGGAGCAGGAGAGTCGACATTTCAGGCATAAGCCCTTCATCAGGAATGTGGAGAGGGAAGGGGGCTGAGTGATAGATAGGATGGTGGAGGAAGGGGGGGAAGGTAGCTGGGAATGTGAAAAGTGGATGCGCGGGGGGGGGTAATAGTGATAGGTCGGCGGGGAGGGTGGAGCGGATAGGTAGGAAAGAAGATGGACAGGTAGGACAGGTCATGAGGGCAGTGCCGAGTTGGAGGGTGGATCTGGGATGAGGTGGGAGAGGGGAGATTTGGAAACTAGTGAAGTCTATGTTGATGCCATGTGGTTGAAGGGTCCCAAGGTGGAAAATGCGGCTTTCTTCTACTAGTTGGTGGATGGCTACGATTTGGCATTGGAGGCGGCCCAGGACTTGCATGTCCTTGGGGGAGTGGGAGGGGGAGTTGAAGTGGTCGGCCACAGGGTGGTGGGGTTGTTTGGTGCATGTGTCCCAGAGATGTTCCCTGAAATGTTCAGCGAGCTGGTTTCCGATCTTTATACTCCATTCCCTTTGAAACTAATTCCAGTTGCCTTTCCTAGTACCCACAGAATTTGGTCATGAGCTTATTGTGATTCATGTATGAAGATCCCATATCCCTCTGTGTTGCAGCTTTCTGCAGTCTTTCCCCATTTAAATAATCTTCAACTCTTCTATTTGTCCTGCTACAGAACATTATCTCCCATTTTTCTCACGTTATATTCCACCTGCTAAGCTTTTGCCCATTGGGCTTAACTAGTCCACATTCCTCAGCAGACTCTCCGCGTCATCCCCACCAGTTGCTTTCCAAATCTACTTTTGTGTCTCCCACAAATGTGGCGATAGTACATCCAATTCATTAATGTTTTCTGTAAATAATTATGGCCCCAATATGATCCCCTTGGCATTAAACGAGTTACCATGCTGCCATCCTGAAAATCTCTATCATTTATTTGTTAGCTAATTCTCCATCAATGCTAATATATTACCCTGACCACTGTGGGCTTTAATGTTATTAAGTTTCCTTAGGAGCAGAATCTTATTGAACGCCATTTTGAAATCCAAATATATTTTACCTGTTGTCTGCCTTTTATCTGGCCTACTTGCTATCATTCCTGATGAAGGGCTTATGCCCGAAATGTCGAATTTCCTATTCCTTGGATGCTGCCTAATCTGCTGTGCTTTAACCAGCAACACATTTTCAGTTACTTGCTATCTCCTCAACAAAATGTAATAAATATGTTAGATATGATTGTCTCTTCATGAAACCATGCTGACTCTGCTTGACTATATTATGTATTTCTAAATGCTTTGCGATCAAATCCTTTATAATAGATTTACATTGTCCCTATGATAGATGCTACTCTAACTGCTATAGTTTCCTGTTTTCTGTCTCCCTCCCTTTTTGAATAGAGTGTTACAATGGCAGTTTTTGACTCATAGAATCCTAGAATGTGGAAGCAGACCATTTGGTCCATCAAGTCCATACTGCCTCTCCAAACAGCAACCTATCCAGACCCACTCCATTTCTGCAACCCTGCCTTTCCCATGGCTAATCCACCCAACCTGCACATCCCTGGACATTATTGGCAATTAAGCATGGCCAATCCACCCTAACCTGCACTGTGGGACTAAACCCACACAGGGAGAGTGAGGGTGGAATCAAACCCTGGTGCTGTGAGGCAGCAGTGCTAACCACTGTGCCACACCGTGCCCTACAATGGCACTTTAGTCAAAATCTAAGGATTCTTAGAAGATTAATGTTCGTGTGTTCATTTTCTAAAAAAATCCAAGGATGCAATCAGGTTCGGGGACTTATTAACCATTAGTCCCATCAGTTTCCCAGGTGCTTTTTCTCTGAAGATGATTATTACATTTAATTCCTCCCTCTTCTTTAGCCACTTGATGATTTAGCCTTTTTAAACTTTTCCATGAATCTATGCCTCATTTTAAGTTCTTTTCGTTCAATTTGATACTTCCTTGGTTAACTATGTTGGTTTATCATCTTCCTAGAGTCCTTCTTCTCTGGGAATTTGTTGGGGATCATGAATTATTTCCTGGCCTAAAACTAACTTCATGCCCAGAGATTTCCTCTTAACTACTTCTGAAATATATAGCAGACGGGCAATATCGCTGAGTCTGCCAGTGACGCACGAAACCCAAAAAAGGTTAAAGAAAAGAAATAAGTCTGTCTAGCCTTCGCAAAACCACACATGGAGAGTAGGAGCCCAGAGAAAGCATGAGAGGAGGGGGAAAAGGAGGAGGACTATGTAATGCCGTGCTGTTCATGTGATTGCAGGTCATATTTACAATATCCATTTACATTTTATGTCAAATATTTTCTGACGCACGCAGCTTGAGAGGTTTTAGCAAAGTTCCCAGTTCCTCAGTGTAACATAGCCGGATGGCCTTGGAGAGTGGCCCTTCCACATTAAACCCCTCCAGATGTTGACCCAAGCTTTAGTGCTTTCCCACAGAGCCCTGGACCTTAGAATGAGCCAGTTTCCAACACTTGGTCCACTTGCACTGGAAGGGGTTTTGGATAAACCAGGGTGTCTTTCATCAGCAGTGGTTGTTGGTTATCTTGTAGGCATCCCTAAGAATAGCCCTAGGACATTGCGTACTGAGCTTGCCTGGATAAGTGCATGTCCAAAAGTGCACAGGAACATGACACCATTCAGGATAGAGCAGCCCACTTGACTGGCACACTACACACCACCTTCAATATTTACTCCTTTCACCTTGGACACAGTGACAGCAATGTGTACAAGATGCACTGCAGAAACTCACCCAAGCTTGATTGACGACAGCATCCAAACTCTACTACCAAGGGCAGCAGGTGCATGGAAACGCTACCACCTGCAAGACCCCAACAATCCACACAGTATCTAGACTTGGAACAATGTGGCTGCTCCTTCTCTGGGGCTTGGCTAAAATCCTGGAACTCCTGAACATGGCAGTGTCTGTACCTGCCCCTTCATTGATTGCAGTGGTTCAAGAAGGCCATTCCCCACTGTCTTTTCCAGGGCAATTAGGGATGGACAGCCCAGGCAGCAAAGCCCACGTTCACTTCAAGAATCGTTTGAAAAATTGCTCAGGCTAAACCTCAACATGGTTCCCTCTCTGGGAGCTGCTTCACAAAGACAACAGTCTCATCCCATGCACAGTTTTCATGAGGTTGTGTTATTTAGATTAGATTAGACCTAGTCTGTCTCCACACAGTCACCCAAGGCTGGAATCGAACCTGGGTCCCTGGCACTGTGAGGCAGCTTCATTAACCACTGAGCTGTCACAGAAGGTTGTGGACCCTCTAAATGCTCTCTGTGGAGGTCCTGTACCCAGGGGGAGAAACCACTTCCTTTGATCACTTCTGGTAAAGGACGATAAAGGGAGGCAATGGTGTAGCAGTATTGTTAGCTGACAAATAACCAAGGCTCCAGGAACATGGGTTCAAATCTCATTGTGGTAGATAGCGTAATTTAAACTGATTGAACAAAATTGGAATTGAAAGCTATTTTTAGTATTAGTGACCGGGAAACCATAAGTAATTGTTGTAAAGATCTACCTGGCTCACTAATGCCTTTCAAGGAAGGAAATCTGCCATGCTTACCTTGTCTGGCCTACATGTGATTCCAGACCCACAGAAATGGGGTTGACTCTTAACTTCTACCTGAAACAGCCCAGCAAACCACTTAGACCAAGGGCGATTAGAGTGGGCAACAAATCTGACCAAGCTGGCAGCATTCATGTCTGGTGAAAGCATAAATAAAAAAGATTATATCATCAAACCATACGGTCTGGTCATGACGACACTGCTGTTTGTGTGGGATTGTGCTGTACAAAAACTGGTTGCCAAGTTTACTGCATCATAACTGTGACTAAACTTCTAACGTACATCACTGGGTGGAAAGCAAATTAGGATATTCTGTGGTTCAGTGAGATGCCATTTAAATTCAAGACTTTAATTTATTTACTTGCCCGGCACTGTAACAGGAAGGAGGAGAATGGTTCAGCTTGAAGATTGACAGCTGGCGTTAAGATTTTCCTGGAAACAGGCCCTTCGGCCCAACAACTCCACACCGACCCTCCGAAGAGTAACCCATCCAGACCCACTTCCCTCTTACTAATGCACCTAACACTATGAACAATTTAGCATGGTCAATTCAGTTGAACTGCACACCTTTTGGACTGTGGGAGGAAACTGGAGCACCTGGAGGAAACCCACGCAGACACAGGGAGAATCGAACATGGGACATTGTTGCTGTGAGGCAGCAGTGCTAACCACTGAGCCGCCGTACCACATGATGACATCTATATGCAAAATCTAAATTAACAACTAGAAAGAGTGTCTGAAAATGTTTTTTTTTAATTGTACAATACATTGGGATTTTTTAATGTATATTCATTGACCTTTCTTTCTAAAAATGTCCCTTGTTTCTCTGGTAACAGTTTTGATTCAGATGTGATTCTCATTTTGCTTTCACTCCATGCCCTCCATTACCTTGCCCATTGAATCGCTCTTTATAAACAAACTGTAGGTCGTGAATTTCGAACCAGAGACGTAACACAGTTCCACCCCTACAGTTCCACCCTCACTCTGCATCCACACATAAACCTGCTCCAGACAACAAAACTGAAGACAAGACTGGGTCACTTGCAACACCCTCCACAACTGAAGAGGAACAGCAGGAAGCCATTCATCCCCTTCAAGCCCTTTCCACCCCTCATGTAGATCGGTGCCCCAAATCCATTTGCCTTACTTTGTTCTTTGCTCAGAAAGTGAGCGGATATTCTAGAAATTTCAATTGAAGCCCCACATATGAAGTCTTCTGAGGGAGAGAATTTGAGTATCCACAACCTTTGACTTCCTGATTTTAAAAGGCCCAACTCCAACTTCAAGCTTGTGCCCTTCCCACTTTGACTTTAATCCTATATTTTGTTCTTTGCCAGTGAACCTTCGATATATCAAAATATCCTTGCAGAAATGTGGTGTCTAAATGGAACAAAGCACTCTAGGTGGGCTGCGACACAAGACTCGGTGTAACTAAATCATCACTTCCTCTCCTTTGCATTCCAAGCCTCTTGAGATATCAATCAACATTTTAGGTTTGTTTTAAACAACCTGTTTAGACATGTTATGACACACCTCTGGAGCAGGTGGGACTTACACTCAGGCCTCCTGGCTCCGAGGTGGGACGGTCAACATTTTGGGTTACCTTTTAGAACCTGCGCTCCAGTGATTAGTGTGTCTCTGTACTTGGTCATTCGAATCCCTCAGCATTTTCACAGAAAGTGTCTTGATTCCAAAGTGGATGACCTGAGATTTCTTTACACTGAATTCGATCTTGTCCTTTAACCTAACTGGTCTCCATCCCTTTGTAGCATTCTGTTTCCACCAACGCAATTGAAAGCATCCACTAAGTTGTAACCTGCTGACTTACAAGGTACAACTCTTCATATGAGTTATTGACGCACTTGGTTAATAGTTGAATCCTCAGTACCGATGCCCTGGCAATACCACTCATCACAGTCTGTCATTCAGAGAAGATTTCCTACATCCCAACCAATTATGAACCCATATCAAAAGGTTACCTCCAATTCTGAACACTTTTCATTGTATGTTTGGGCGGGATTTCATATCAAACATCCCTTGGAAAGACAGACCGCCTCCATTGGCTCTTTCCTGTTCACTAAGGAAGGAATGTCCTCAAAATTGCAGCTAGATTATTAGGCGGAGGTGACAAATTCATGTTGACTGTCTCTGATGAAGCTCAAATTTGTTTAGGTGCTCAGTCACTTTGTTCCTGATGGTAGATCTCTGCAACAAACTGTGACAGGTCTACCATTCCCTGGTTTCATTTCACAACAGCTTTGAGTGTATTGGTGGAAGACTATTCGAACAGGACAGGATAGAGATTTGAATGGAGGCATGGATAACAGAAGCATCAATCACAACGGTTGACTCAGCTCTTCCATAAATCCTGCATCACTGCCATTGTGCTCTCTCTCTAGATATTTCACATGGTATCAGGGGAACGACCTTACCCATCGTTAATGATCCCAAGAGGGTTAGGGGGCTGAATTACAACAGACATTGTGGAGCCATACTGGAGCTTTCTTTCTGCAGATATTGTTACAGCTCTCTGCAACAGCCTCTGCAATATCACAGGGGACCCATGTGTTGTTGGTGTTCCCAGCCGCAGACAACAGGAACTCCCACTTGCTAACTTCCATTCCCACTTGGTCCCAGAGCTGCATTCAGTTAAAATTAAGGGTCTTTCTCCCAAGGAGCAACCCAATCCCAGGAAGCCATGCTGACCAAGCTTCTGAAACTAAACTAGACCCACTTGCCTACATTTGGTCCACATCCCTGTAATTTCCTATTCATGTACCTGTCTAACTGTCTTTTAAATGTTGTAACTGTGCCTGCAACCACTTCTCTGGCATTACACTGTGTGAAAAAGTTGTTTCTCAGGTCCCTTTTAAGTCTTTCTCCGCTCGCCTTAGAAATATACCACCTAGTTATGAATTCTCCCACCGTAAGGGCACTGAACAGATGCAGAGCTGCACATCTGTACACTAATGAAATGGTCAGAAAATTAGGGACAAAGCAAAAGGGCATTGCTGAGAATTTCATAACTTTTCCGGTGATACAGATAGGAGCTCAGGAAAACTGAGTGATCTTGTGGATTAGACACTGGCCTTTTCCCTTAGGAACAGTAGTTTCCATGGCACTGTCATGGCCCTATGTGTTGATGTGCTTGACCCCGTTGCAGACAAGCCGACAGACTGAATACTGTTTGCGGTGGGGTTCGGTGTGAAGGACACTAGTGGCTTGAGAAATGGTTATGTTGACTGGGCAGTGCATTCAAGTTGACACCAGAGCACAGGCTGAGGGGAAAACCACCCCGGGAGAAGCAATATCATTGTATAACCGTATCATCTGCAGCACTGCCATCAAAGTTGAGCCTGTTATTAATAGCAACACTATAAGCTGACCTATTAAAAGGGGTCCCAGTAGTGAGATTTACTCTTTACAGGAACCATGCTTGTTAATTGACAGTGGAATGACTAATAATACAGCCTGAGTGAAATGCAGCTGGGTGGATCCACCTGCTTGAAGGCTGACCCTTGTTCACAGGCCCCTATTAAACAATGACAGGTCCCAAATAAATCATCGCTACATCAGTCACTGCAGCTAATCTGGAGAGAAGCAAGGTGAGCTAAGCGACAGCAGCAAGCTCACACGTTAGAAGGCTACCAAAATGTCTCAGCCTCCGTTCCTTCAGTACTTTTTAAAATCTATACTCCGATTAATCCCTGTCACCAACTCTCTCCCACTATCAACTACACCCCCAATTTCACCCTTGGCCAATATACACCCTCCCTCACAACCTCAGAAGGACCCAAAAATGTAAGAGGCACAAACAAAATAGGGGGAGGCAACAGCCTAGTGGCATCCTCGCTGGACTGTTAATCCAGAGACCCAAGTAATGTTCTGGGTATGTGGGTTCAAATCCTGCCACAGCAGATGGTGGAATTTGAATTTAATAAAAATCTGGAATGAAGAATTTCATGATGGCAATGAAATTGTTGGGAAAAATCCATCTGGTTCACTAATATTCTTCAAGGAGGGGAACTGCTATCATTCCCCAGTCTGACTTACATGTGACTCCAGACCCAAAGCAAAGCAGCTGACTCTTAACTGCCCTCTGGATATTTGGGATGGGCAATAAATGCTGGCCGAGCCAGTGATGCCCAAATCCAATGAATGAATAATAATTTTTAAAAAAGGAATACCATTGAATACAAATTGCTAATGTCTCCTTCACCCTCCACCTACCAGTACTCACACTACTGCCCAAACCCAGTTCGTAAAATGCTGAGCCCCTTATCTCACTCCATCGTATATATAAAGATACGGAAATCTGGAAAATAGGAGCAGGAACAGGCCACTCGGTCACTCATTCTAGATGATCTTGGCTGATCACACAATTCAGTCCTCTGTTCCCACTTTCTCTCCATACCCTTTGAACCCTTTAGCCCTAAGAACTACATCCAACACCTTCTTGACAGCATTCAAAGTTTGGTCAGATAAGTCCACAGACTCACCACCCTCTGGGCGAATGAATTTCTACTTGTCCCCAGTACTGAATGGCCTACACCGACGTCTTAGACTTTGACACTGATTCTGGAATTCTCAGACATCAGGAGCATCCTTTCTCTGTTTACCTTGTCTAGTCTTGTTTGAATCTTCCAGGTTTCTATGAGATTTACCCCCACCAATAGCCTTCACTCTCAAATTCTCGCAAACATAATCCTAACTGATCCAGTCTCTCTCCAAACATCAGTCATGCCATCCCAGGGGTCAGTCTGGTAAACCTTCAATAGGCAGAACATCGTTCCTTCAGATAAGGAGACCAAAACTGCACACAATGTTCCAGGTGTGGCATCACCAATGGCTTGTACAATTGCAGTGAGCAACCCCTGCTCCTGTACTTGAACCGTCTGACTATGTAGGCCAACATACCATCTGCCTTCTTCACCACCTGCTGCTCCTGCAATCTTTCTTTCAGCAACTGGTGTACAAAGACACCCAGATCTCATTAAACATTTCCCTTTCCCAGTTTATGGCATTCACTTATACCCATTCACTCAACTTGTCCAAATCACTCTGAAATATTTCATTGTCTTCGTAAACTGCTCTCTCATGATTGCGTTAACCTGACTGTCACCATGCCTCAGGTGAGGGAAGACATAGAGAAGAACAGTCCCTCACGGAATCCTCAGCCGAAGAGGGAACAGAACCCATACTGTTGACATCACTCTGCTTGCAAACCAGTCATCCATCCAAATGAGCTAACTGATCTCCTTCTGTTCCATATATCTTTAATGGAAATATAAAAGGCTCTGAGGGGGTTTGGCAAGATAGTTGCTGAGGAGATATTTTCTCCAACAGGGGAATCTAGTACTAGGGGGCACAGCTTGAAAATAAGGGGTCTCCCATTTAAGATGGAGACAAGGTGAACTTGCTTTTCTCAGATGGTCATTAGAGTCTGGACTTGTCTTCCACAGAGAGCGGAGTCAAGAGTGTGGTGCTGGAAAAGCACAGCAGGTCAGGCAGCATCCGAGGAGCAGGAAAACCAACATTTCAGGCAAAAGCTCTTCACCAGGAATCAGGCTCCTTAGATGCTGCCTGACCTGCTGTGTTTTTCCAGCACCACACTCTTGACTCTAATCTCCAGCATCTGCAGTCCTCACTCCTACAGAGAGCAGTGGAGGCTGGGTCATTGAATACATTCAAGGCTCCATTAGTCAGCTTTCTGATTGACAAAGGAGTCAAGGGTTATGGAGGACATGCAGGAAATTGGAGGCAAGGCCGCACTCACATCAGCCATGATCTTAATTGAATGACACAACAGGCTTGATGGGTTGAATGGCCTACTCCTACTCCTATCTCACCTTATCTTATGATCTCCTCTCTTTCAGAGTCTCATGCATAGAATGTCAGATCACATCCTGTGCGGCACGGTGGCACAGTGGTTAGCACTGCTGCCTCACAGCGCCTGAGACCTGGGTTCAATTCCCGACTCAGGTGACTGACTGTGTGGAGTTTGCATGTTCTCCCCGTGTCTGTGTGGGTTTCCTCCGGGTGCTCCAGTTTCCTCCCACAGTCCAAAGATGTGTGGGTTAGGTGAATTGGCCATGCTAAATTGCCCGTAGTGTTAGGTAAGGGGTGAATGTAGGGGAATGGGTGGGTTGCGCTTCGGCGGGTCGGTGTGGACTTGTTGGGCCAAAGGGCCTGTTTCCACACTGTAAGTAATCTAAAGGCAAGTGACAGAATAAAAACACAAAGCTAAAACCCACAGCAACCCATCAATGTTATTTACAGGCCCACATGTTTGAAGAAGGCTCTCAATTTCTTAAATGTAGACAAGATAATCCAGGATAACATACATACACAAGACAGAAAAGGGATATGTCCATTTAATTTTAACTTATACTCCTATTGTCTCTCAACTGTGTAATAAATCAGCATAAAGAGTAATTGCCCATTATTGTGAGAGACTATTTCGTTCTCTCGGTAACCATGGCAAAAGTGTGTTGCCCTAAACAAAAGGGAGGCTAGAATGATGAAGACAAAGAAAATAAAATGTTTAGTACAGCAGCTCTTTTCTGTGAGGCTGCCTTTGGGAGACATACAAAAAGTGACTTACAGTGAAAAGCAACAGAAAGAGGCTTTTCTTTTACAAAGTACTTATAAATAACACTGCATGTTACACCAGAGACTATTTACAAGGAGTGAAAGTGAGTGCTGTGGAGAGTGCACTTTGTATGTGGGTTTGCATAATGCTGTTAAGGTGTTTTATATTGCATGAGGCCTGGGCTATTGCTGTTGATTTCTGGAAACACCAGCCTTAGACAACTGGCTGTAGATCAAAAGTAAAACCATTGCAGCTCCCTAACTGTGCAGCTCTGAGGTCCTTGGACATAAAGTGCCATATCCCTGAAACTCACACCAAATTTCACCTCCTGCTGGGAGTCTCCCCTAGGAACCTGGCTTGAATTTAACTCTCAGCTGAGCTTGTAGGAACTTACTATGTGCAAATGGGCATTTAGTGTTTCCTAAATAACAATAGTGACTAATCTTCAAAAACAACACTTCATAACATGTTCAGAGAATTCTGATATTGTGAACGGCTCACTATACAAACCAAGATGTCTCTCTTCCATTCATTCTGGACTCTCTTCCTACTGTTGGTCAATTTTGGTTTATTTGGCGCCGAGTTGTCCAACACTGAGTCATGCAGGGCCAGGATGCACTGTCTCCCCTAGATCAGATTTGCTCTCTGACCTGTGCTGTGTTATTTAATCTCAGATGGGGCTGCCATAAGGGTGTTAAACTTTGGGCAAAAGTGAGGACTGCAGATGGTGGAAACCAAAGTTTAGATCAGAGTGGTGCTGGACAAGTGCAGCAGGTCAGGCAGCATCCGAGGAACAGGAAAATCGACGTTTCGGGCAATAGCCCTTCATCAGGAATCATTGGCATTGTTGAACTGGGACTCATGGTAGGCCAGCAGGACTCCTGTTTGCCTGTGTACGTGGTCATATTTGTCCCTACGTATAACAGGCCACACTCGAGCACATTTTTTAAATTTCAAAAATATACTTTATTCATAAAATATTTTGATGATCTTTACAATTGGTCATGCCATACATACGTAAACATTCCATTTCTTTGCATAAAGAGACAGAGTAATCATTCATACATACAGGTCTGCACAATTACTATCCACATATTTAGCTGGGGGGGTCAGCGGAGCCCACCTACTGCGTGGGCCCCCTGTGCTTAGGCAGGCAGATGTTACACGCTGGTCTTTCCCCACCGCGCCTTGGCGGCAGCTGCCCCAAGCTTCATCGTGTCCCTCAACACGTAATCCTGGACCTTGTAATGTACCAGTCTGCGACACTCAGTGGGGTCAACTCCTTCAGCTGGAAGACCAACAGGTTTCGGACCGCCCGAGGAAGCACTTTACAGCGAAGCAAGCAGTTTTGAAATGCTGCCGCTGTTGTCCTGTACGATTGCAAACAGTCCATTTGCGCACACCAAACTGGAAGGTGACTGTGGGCAAATAATCTATTTTTAGTGATGCGATTGGTATCAGCCTGGGATCTGACGGAGGACTCTTCTTCGCTGGGATCTTTTACTTTTACGATTAGAGTGGTGCTGGAAAAGCACAGCAGGTCAGGCAGCATCGAAGGAGCAGGAAAATCGATGTTTCGGGCAAAAGTCAGGAATAGAGGCAGGGCTTTTGCCCGAAACGTCAATTTTCCTGCTCTTCGAATGCTGCCTGACCTGTTGTGCTTTTCCAGCACCACCCTAATCTTGATTCTAATCCCCAGCATCTGCAGTACCCACCTCCACCTCTTTCACTTTTACATCTGCCAAGGAGGCCAGGCAGAAGCCTTGCTTTAACCACCCATCCAAAAGATGGCACCTCTGACAGTGCAGTGCTCCCTCAGTGCCGTGCTGCAAGTAGCAGCTGAAATTTGTCCTCAAAGTCTCTGGACTGCAACTTGAAGTCAGGACTTCGTGACTGCACGTTGGGAGAGGTACCTGAAAGGAACCGGAACACCCTGCCATCTGCCAAACCTGGTGACTCAACAGAGACTTGCCACCCTACTACGGTGAGTCAAGATTAGAGTGGTGCTGGAAAAGCACAGCAGGTCAGGCAGCATCTGAGGAGCCGGAAAAATCGATGTTTCAGGCTAAAAAGTCCTTCATCAGGCCTTGGCATTGCCTCATCTCTATTGCACCCTCCATCAGGACAATGCAAGAAACCCAAACACAAGGAAACCTGATTTCAAGAGGAGCAGAGGGTGTTGGAAGTCTTAATTGAACTCAACTGCAAGGATTTAGCAATTAGATTAGTAAGCAAGTCCCCAGGGTGTGCCCCAGAGGCCAGGAATCCACTACACAGGCTTCCAGGTATTACAGAGCATGGCAGGGCAACAGCTGGCCCCTACTGCAAACCTGTTCTGTCTACGCCTGGACCTGCTCGCAGACCAGTGTCCCGACACGTTGCTACTCCCCAGAGGAAGGGAAGCTGTCGGAGCCCCTAGGTGTCAGCTAACAACCCACAGCAGCAGGGAAACATCAGTGTTCATTAAATTATGAAAGAGCTCACATTCAGCTCCAGGGCTGATCGTGCTCCTTGCTTCATAATGCACTAGCTTTTTAACTAATTTGAGGGAGGAGGAACTGTAGAGGGATTAGAGGAACTGCTAAGTGCCTCTGTTGTGTCATTTTAGCAAGGTATCAAAAAAAATGAATTCGCTGATTCATAAAATTTAACATGGGGAATGATGACAGAAGTTGCACTTCTCTCATGAGTCTTTGAAGGTACTCTGTAATACCTTTAATGGCACTCTACTCCACTTCAAACGTCACGGTCTGTAAACAAAGTTGGAACTGCTTCCTCAGTGGCTGCCTTTAACCTGGTTCAGCTCAGTGCCAGTCTGAACAGGTTCCAACTCTGATTTGTGAGCAGTTAAGTTAGGTTTGACCTGGTTAATATGTTTCCCCTGTGCAAGGCCTGAAGAGCTGAGAAATAAAACATAAATAGACAGTTCTGATCGGTTTGACTGTAAATAGTTTGGAGAGGGGGCAAACCTGTTGACCCAGTAGCACCCCTTTTCATCTCTCTTTCTGTTTTCACAGAAGAAAACATCATTGAGTGTTGTAGAATTTTGGTTAATTCCTGGTGGATTCCACACCCACAGCTTTACAAAGCATTGTTCCCATCATCATCTTCCATATAGTCAATGTCTGAACTGTAAAATTCTCATCATTATTTCCTTCCGTGGTATTGCCCTCCCCTGTCTTTTTTTTTGCAACTTCCTCCAGCCCTACAATCCTCCTCCAACTCTGGTCTGAAGCACACCCCTGGTTTTAATTACTCCCCCATCAGTGGCTTGGTCTTCAACTCTCTAACCTTAAGCGTTAGCTCCCTAAGCCACGCCAGCTGCCTCACCAACTCTAAGGCATTCATTAAGACCAACCAAAATCTTTCCTTCGCTGTCCTACTGTCTCATCATGTGGCTCCTTGCATTGGTTGCTGTGTGAATGAAAGTTGGTGTTGTCTTAGGAAGGCAGTAACTGAACTGAAATCTGCTCTCGCCAACTCATCTCTCCAGTTCTGAGCCAAACAGCCTCCTCCAGATGGTTAGCTAGTGACTCTGGGCTTGGAAATGTACACCAGTGAGTAACAGGCGACATTAAAATTAGAAAAACCAGAATGGACCAAAATTAAGCTGATCACTTAACAATCGTTACAACACACACATTACTACAAAGAAGAGGAGACAGTTCTTCCCAGTGTCTTGCCCAATATTTATCCCTCAGCCTATCTCACCATTTTAATGGTGGGTGTTACTGTGCATAAATTAGCTGCTATCCTTTCTACATTATAATAATAGTTACACTTCAAAAATACTTCCTTGGTGTAAAGCACTATGGGACATTCTGAGGTCATGTAGGCCACTACATAAATGTACCTGTTTTCTTTCTTTGAAGGAGCTTGTGGAAGAAGAAATGAGATTAAAAATAAATCAATCAAGCTTCCTGCTCGAGATGTTCTCTGCTGTGCAATCCCTGTTCCAGTTTGAACACAAATTCCCAAGTAAACTGTCTGTACCATGGCATTCTGTGTTTCTGAGTTTCATGGAATTAAACTTCTGCAGCTCCATGAACAAGTTTTAAATTCTGCGCACACACTCCTGAGCACAGACACACGTTCTGTACATTCAACACATACATACCCACTGTGCAAATATATACAGGCACACACCGTCCATATGGACACACACCAAAGGCTACAGACACTCACAGTTTACCACATAGGCACAAGGAAACACTACCACATAACCCAGATCTCACCAAAGAATTTTCTGAAATGCACATCAATAATGAATGGCTCTCTCTCTCTCTCTGTCGAAAAATACTGACAGCTGGGAGATGTGGGTGAACAGGTGTGGAGTTTGCAACCCCTCACCCTGCCCCCCTCCCCCACCCCCTGCCTCCCCCTCCTCCACCCCCTCCCTCCCCTCCCTCTCCTCCTGACTCATCCTCTCCCTGCCCTCCCCTCATCCTGCCCACCCCCCCAACACCACCAAGCACCATGCACCCCCCCCCCCCCCCCATCACCCTGACAGTGTGGAAAGGAAGAAGATGGCTCAACTTTGGCAGCATCAATGTCTGGAATTGGGAAGGTATCTGGGTGGCTTTGACAATTACATTCCTCTGTTAAAGCCAGGATGTACGTAACTCTGGTTCAGTGTAGCTTTTACCCCTGACTGGATTATTTGTAGTAATACATGTTGAACCCTTTTTAGGTTCAAGACCCCTCCCAAAATAAAACCTCCATCAGTATCCACTGTGACTCCAAAATGACATCTTGTGGTTGTAATTTAGTATTACACTCATCTCCTTTGGATTAATTCCTGGCGGTGACAGAGTACGTACACATTCACAGCAGGGAGCGCAACTCAATTCCTCTGAGCAACTAGTAAAATACTGACCTGTCCCAATTTCTTCCCTGTTCTGCCAGCTATGTCATGTGCCACTTCGGGAACGTACCTTTGCAAAGCAGGTCTGGAGAGAGATGCACTGGTTTTTGTTGAGGTTCATCCCAAACAGCTCCATGACGCAGGAGACTGTGCTCCACGGTCTATTCCCCGGGTCGCGGCTGGAGGACCATCAACTCAGTGAAATGTAGTCCTTGGTCTGCCTGAAACTTGTTGGTCTTCCAGAGCAAAGAGTTGACATCTACAGAGTGTGCTGCTGGAAAAGGTCTGGCAGCATCTGAGGAGCAGGAAAGTCAACATTTCGGGCATATGCCCTTTATCAGAGGGGTTATGCCCGAAACGACGACTCTCCTGTTCCTCGGATGCTGCCTGACCTGCTGTGCTTTTCCAGCACCACACTCTTCGAGTCTGATCTCCAGCATCTGCAGTCCTTACTTTCTCCCAATTGAGAGTGTTGTGGACTAGCACATTCCAAGGTCCGGGGCTACGTGCTGGGGGATGCACCAAGGCTCACGGCAGCTGACACAAAGGCACAGTGGGGCAAGACCACTGTCTAAGGCCTTTCTGCCAAACAAGAACAAGGGTCTGCTAAGATCCAAGACCTCCTCATTTGCCTTAAAGGAATGTAAACAGTTTCCTTTCACAGTTCGGCAATGTCCTTTTGCTGCGACTGGATTGAAGCTGTAATGGGTAATATCAAAATACCACTGCAAATTCTGTACAGACCTGTGTTATACTTGTTTTTCACTTATACATAATTTATGAGTAAAGTGTACTTTGAAATAAAAACATAGGAGGGCTCAGATAAGAAGGGGAATGATAGATACAACAAAACAGCATGCTCTCGAGAACAAAGGGATACATTAACACAAAAGAAAGTAAGGACTAGGAGAAGCAGGAGGCCATTTGGCCTGTTGAGTCCCCTCTGCCAGTCAAATGATCTGATTGTAGCTTTTACATTCACCTTCCTGCCTATCCCTCTTGATACCTTCGCAATCAAAACTCTGTTGAACAACCTTGAATGTACTCGATGATCCAGCCTGCACTGTTCACTGGGGACAATCATTCCAAACACTAACAACCCTCTGACTGAATAATTTCCGAACTCCATCTTAAATGAGAGACCCATTATTCTGAAACTGTGTCCCTGTGCTCTAAATATGCCCATGAGGGGAAGCATCCTCAATACACATGGACGAAATCAGGAGGCATATTTTTCACAGGAGAGGGAGTGGAAATATCTGACATAAAAGCCTATGGATACACAGATTACTGCAGCTTTAAGACTGAGATTGATGGTATTTGTAAGGTAAATGAACATGGAGCTGCAGTAGGTGAATGTGGGCAACGGCTGTGATTTAATGATGCTGGAACTTGAGGGGCTATGTAGCCTCCTCCCTCTCCTCTGCTTACGTTCCTAAACATTTTTAACATAAGAAAAGACAAATACACAGAGTTTAATTTGATTAATGTCAGACCTTTTGCTCTGTCCTCAATGATATTCCTGGTGCGAGTGGGGTAAGTGGATGTAAGACTATAAGATATCGGTGCAGAATTAGGCCATTCAGCCCATCAGGTCTACTTTGCCATTTGATCACGGCTGATATGCTTCGCAGCCCCATTCTTCTTCCTTCTCCCTTTTGATCCCCTTACCAAGACAGAAACTATCTATCTCTGTCTTAAATACACTCAGGGCCATGGCCTCTACAGCCTTCTGCGGCAATGAATTCCTCAAAGTCACCAACCTCTGGCCGAACAAATTGCTTCTTATCTCAGGTCTGTATCAATGGATCATTTGATGGCTGTACAAAGCCTCAAAACAATATTACTTTATCCTTCTGCTTTGCTTTCACACTAATTCTACTCCACCCCACACCTCCATTTCCTGAAGAATAGAAATAGAGATTGCTGGAAATGCTCAGCAGGTCTGGCAGCATCAGTGGAGAGAGAGAGAGAGAAAGAATGTTAATGGGTGGCATGGTGGTTAGCACTGCTGCCTCACAGCGCCTGAGACCCGGGTTCAATTCCCGACTCAGGTGACTGACTGTGTGGAGTTTGCATGTTCTCCCCGTGTCTGTGTGGGTTTCCTCCGGGTGCTCCGGTTTCCTCCCACTGTCCAAAGATGTGCGGGTCAGGTGAATTGGCCATGCTAAATTGCCCGTAGTGTTAGGTAAGGGGTAAATGAAGGGGTATGGGTGAGTTGCGCTTCGGCGGGTTGGTGTGGACTTGTTGGGCCGAAGGGCCTGTTTCCACACTGTAAGTAATCTAATCTAATATCTGGTCGATGACCCTTTGTCAGTCTTGAAGACATTTGGGGCGCGGGAAAGGGGAATACGTCGTGCTCATTGCCGGGGTCCATTGCCTGAAAGTGCTTGCAAACAAACACTCCACTTGGAGATAAGCACTCGAGGTCCAACTGGAGAGAAAGCCTGAGTCTCTGCGGGTATTGGTTTGAACATTCAGGTTACTTTCTGGGTGATCTTGTTTGGCCCCTTGGTTGTGCTCTCACCTGCTCCACCAGGGGGCGTCAATGTTCAGAATATCCAAAGACTCCCAAATTCGAGCCCAGGAACATTCCATCAATCAGAGGAAAATTACCTTGGTTAATAGAGTTGGTGAAGGGCAGTTGGAAAGTCATCAATATTTTGGCCTGAACACTTTATGGTGGCAGAGTTCCACAGGCTCACCACTCTATGGGTGAAGAAATTTCTCCTCATCTCTGACCTAAAAGGCTTACCCACTTATCCTTAGAATGTGACCCCTGGTCCTGAATTCCACGGTCAGTGCCCTGCTCCAATTTTCTTCCTGTACCTTAGAATCCCCACAGTGGGGAAGCAAGCCATTCAGCCCATCAAGTCCGCACCGACCATCTGAAGAGAATCCTATCCAGACCCAACCCTATCCCTGTAACCCTGCATTTCCCATGGCGAATCCAGTAAATTGTCACATCTTTGGGCTGTGGGAGGAAACAGGAGCAAACTCTTGCAGGGAGAACTTGCAAACTCCACACAGACAGTCACCCTAGACAGGAATTGAACCTAAGTCCCTGATGTTGCAAGGCAGCAGTGCTAACTACTGTGCCAACATGCTGTTCTTTGAATTCTTTTAGCCCTGAAAACTACATCTAATTCCTTCTTTCTGCTTCAACTATTTTTTGTGGCAGAGAATTCAACAGGTTCAGGTAAAGAAGGAGGCAGCCTATGGTCCAATGTCTTCGCTTCTACCTCCTGCCATATTAACCACCCCCAACACATTTTGTGTGTGTGTATGTGTGAACATGTCTGTGTTTGTCTTTGTGTGTGTCTGTGTGTTGGGGTATGTCTGTGCGCTTGTCTGTGTGTGTGTGTTTGTGTTGGTGTATGTCTGTGTTTGTGTGTATGTTTGTCTTTATGTGTGTGTCTGTGTGTTTGTCTCTGTATGTGTGTGTCTGTGTTTGTGTGTGTTTGTCTCTGTATGTATGTGTGTCTGTCTCTAAGTGTATGTCTGTCTCTGTATGTGTATGTCTGTGTGTTTGTGTGTTTGTCTCTGTATGCGTGGTGCCTGTGTGTTTGTCTCTGTATATGTCTGTGTGTGTTTTTGTCTGTGTATGCGTGGTCCCTGTGTGTTTCTCTGTATGTGTGTGTCTGTCTCTGTATATGTCTATCTGTGTGTTTGCCTCTGTATGTGTGTGTCTGTGTTTGTGCGTTTGTCTCTGTGTGTGTCTCTATGTGTGTGTCTGTGTGTGTTTGTCTCTATATGTGTCTGTCTGTGTGTCTGTCTCTGTATGTGTGGTGTCTATGTGTTTTTCTCTGTATGTGTGTGTCTGTGGGTTTGTCTCTGTATATGTCTGTCTGTGTGTTTGTCTCTATATGTGTGTGTCTGTGTTTGTGTGTGTTTCTCTGTATGTGTGTGTCTGTCTCTGCATGTGTGTGTAGTCAACCACACATGAGGGACCCTGTCAAGAGCACAGATGCTGGGATACAGAAGAAACGAGGCAGGCTCTGAGATAAAACATGCAAAAAAAAAGGCGTTTCATTCTTCCAGTGTCACTGCACTGTGTGTTAGGTCGCAGGGAAGGTTGTGTTTACCAAGCGCAGAGTGTTTGAGCAGCTGCTCGCTTCCCGCTTCAGGTAGAGCTGGCAATCAGTCAGTCAGTCTGGTGCTATCGAAACACACACACACGAAAGAGAGAAAGAACGACAGAAAGGAAGAAAGAAAGAGAGAAGGTTACCACAGCAACCGACGGGTGTCGAGGACAGCGGGCAGGAACTTAACTGGGATTTAAAAAAAAGACGTGCCATTTCAGCCAGGTCACGTCCTCTGGGAGAAAGGGGGAGTTTTCTCATTGTTTGTGCGGGAGGAGGAGGAGGGAAAGAGCTGTACCAAAGGGCGGAGGGATGGGCATGGTGATCAGGAACAAGGTGAGACTGTGGCGCCTCACCCTGGGCTCTGAGGCCAGCCCCAGTTAAATGTCTTCATCTAGAGGCTCTCCCTGCGGGTTCTCATTCACTCCACACACACACCCCAAACCCCAACTTTTACATCTCCAAACCAGAAAAGCAACTAGATGCTCTAGATGACACCACACTACTTTCGAATTCCTTTGACCTCAGTGACCAAAGCTGGAGCAGACTGCAATTCTCCAAAAAAAAGTTGCCTGTTGTCTGAGCTACTGGTTAAAATGGCACAAACATGAGTTAGTTTTTTTTAGGGGTGTGCGCGTTTATTGCAGGTCCCATCTCCTTCATTGATTAGATTCCCTACAGTGCGGAAACAGGCCCTTCGGCCCAACCAGTCCACACCAACCCTCTGAAGAGAAACCCACCCAGACCCATTTCCTTCTGACTAGTGCGCCTAACACTATGGGCAATTTAACATGGCCAATTCACCTGACCTGCACGTTTTTGGGCTGTGGGAGGAAACCGCAGCACCCAGAGGAAACTCACGCAAACACAGGGAGAATGTACAAACTCCACACAGACAGTCACCCGAGGCAGGGATCAAACCTGGCACTCTGATGTTGTCAGGCGGCAGTGGTAACCACTGAGTCACCGTGCCACCCCATAGAACACTAGTAACCACACACCCAATGACATGGTCATTGAATACATATTAGGCAGAGGTATATCGATGGACTTTTGAGTCAGCAGGGAGTCAAGAAGTTTTATAGGAGAACAGCTGAGGCCATCACCATCGGATCAGCCATGATGTTGTTGAGTGGGCATGCAGGATCGAAGGGCTAAGTGGCTTGCTCCAGCAGTTGATTCTCATGTACTTTGATGAGTGCAGTGGCACTTAAAGTAACACCAAATTCACGGTGTGCAGCTGTCTCAAGAGCAAAGAACCTCCCCTCAGAAACAGAGAACCGCAATGATAAAAAAATTTCCATTTAAAAAAAGAATCTTTCACACTGCCACAACTGAAATACCTCTGAAGTGGTGACTCTGTTGCAAAGCAGAAAACACAGGAGCAAGTTGGTACAGAGCAACACCAATAACTTAAGGGTCACAGGCCTGTAATGTAACTGTTGCCTTCTCCATAGATGTTGCCCAGCCTGCTGAGCATTTCCAACATTTTCTATAGTGGTCACCAAGACTTTTAGTTTGTTTCTGCGATGTTGTTTGAGGGACAGTGACTGGCCAGGACACAAGGGAGAACTCCTCTGTCCTTCCTCAAAATACTGCCAGAAGACTATTTTTGGTTACTTGAGAGAGTATAAGTACTCTCAGTTTGCTGTCCCATCTGAAAGATGGCACATTTGACAGTGTGGTACTCCTTGAGTACTGCACCAGAGTGTCAGCCCAGACTGTGCACTCAAGTGTCCAGAGTTGGGTCTCAAAACCTAATCATTCTGATCTAGACAAGGTGACTGTGGAGGCGGAATCGTTCAGTACATTCAAGGCTGAGATAGACAGATTTTTCATCAGTAGGGGAATCAAAGGATGTGGGGTTTGAGAGAAAGTCAGGAAAGTGAGTTGAGAATGATCAGATCGGACATGATTTGAATGGTGGAACAGACTCGATGGGCTGAATGGTCTATTTCTGCCCCTTCACCTTAAACATTGACACGTCTGAGAAGACAGAGCTGACATCACATAACATCACTTCATTCCATCTGGCCTTTTGATTCTGAAAATCAGAAAATACTTAAAAAGAGTTGTCTTGGTTTTTTCACTAAAGCATCACATGTGGGAGAAAGAAGTTTGATTTGACAGACAGTCAATCATCATCCAAATATCAGGACTGATAGCAGAAGCAGTAATGAAATGCTTAGAATAGATAGCCCTTCCCACCATCCAACCCAAACTCTGGATCCGGTATGTCGATGATACCATTGTCATCATTAAACATACATCAATAACATCCTCACCGGAACAAAAATTACTAAAGAGGAGGAAAACAATAGCAAACACCCCTTCCTGGACATATTAGTAGAATGCACACCTACCAGAGAACTCCAGACCAATGTGTACAAGTAGAACACCCATGCTGAATTACAACAGCAAACTCCCCAGCACCCACAAATGGAGCTGCATTAGAACATTGTTTAAATGGTCAACTGCAGCAACTCAGAACTCCAGAAGGCAGAACAAGAACACCTATTCAAAGGATTTCAACAAAATGGATACCCCAAGAACACAATCCTCCGGTATTAATGGGACAAACTCAATGAAGAAAACATTACACGACCAGACACGATAGCGGTCATACCATACATCAACGGCTTAACAGAGACAACCACCCGGCTACTCAGCCCCCTGGGAATCCTAGTGGCCCACAAACCAGTAAACATCTTCCACCAGCTCCTCACAAAAGGTTAAAGACCAGACACCACATCCAATAGAACAAACATTATCTACAAGATATCCTACAAAGACTGAAAAACACTACATAGGACAAACAGGAAGAAAACTGACCATACAGGCGGACAAACATCAGTTCACCACTGCCTGACAGAACCAGCATTCTCTCATTTCCACCCACACAGACATCGAAGGACACAAATTCAACTGGGATGATGTAACCATCAAAGCACAGGCCACACAGAGACATGCCAGAGAATTTGGAAATCCATCAATAAACACATTGGATAGACCCCTGTGTACAAACCACTCAGATACAAAACTGGAAGTACCAACAAACACCAGGCAGGACAGAGCACCAACACGTTATTAAAGACACAGTGATGATGTCACCCAGCGAGGGGACAAAACATTTGCAGAAAAACACATCTCAGCGAATGAATCCGTGACTTCATCATTCAGTTGGCTGATGAATAGTCCATTTGTTTTCCAATTTGACAGGAGGGGACTGTGTCATGCGATAATCGACATGTTGAGAAACCAATAGGATAGTACCAGAAGGGTAGGGTAGAGCTGTGGCCATGTGATTAAACCTCAGGATGTCCAATCAGACTTGGCCACCCAAGTTGACATGACTCAGCAGTTGAATTGGGGTGTAAGTGTACTGGGGACACAAAGTTCTCACTCAACTGGTCAGCCAATATTAGCCCTGTGCACAAGATGTAAAACCATCCCCAATGCAGACATAACTCAGTGAGCATTCAGATGTCAAATTCCACATAGTCTGATGCTTGAATCAACTTTAAGCTGGTCAATAGGTGCAACCAAAGCAGATTGCAACACATCACCTCACCAAAGTCAGACTAACCTAACAGTACAATGCCTGGTCAACAGGCCTAAGGCAGCATTAACATGGGGAAAAAAAGTCCCAAACCTCTAGTTAGTTAATCCTTTAATCCTTTCACAAAGGCACCATGGAAATGCTCAGATATCTAAATTGTTTGAATTTCAAAGCGAGGTTTCTTCAGCTGAGGCGTCAAAGAGTTAAAGGCGGGTAGAGATAGAGAGATGCACACACACAGGGGTGGATAGTAAAGAGCAAGAGAGGCTTCTAGTTACATAAGACCTTTCTCAACTCAGAATGTTTCAAATTACTTTACAGCTAATGGTCGTACTTTAGAAGTGTAGCCATTTTGTCACTATAAGAAATATAGTAGCCAAATTGTGCACAGGTTACAGTGATACGGTAGAGGGCTGGTCTGAGTAGGATGGTCTTTTCAGGGTTGGCACAGACCTGATGGGCCACATGACCTCCATATACACTGTAGGGGTTCAACGATTCTTCGATTAATCAAATCCCACAATCAGCAACTGAAAACAGAGAACTGCATTGAGAACAACCTAGCTCTCAACACTGGCAAACCAAGGAACTCATTATTGACTTTCGGCAGGATGATACTCATGCCCCCCTACACATTAACAGCACAGAGGTGGAACGAGCAGAGAGTGTCAATCTCCTGGGAGTGGTCATCCACAGCAAGCTTTCTTGGACTATTCAAATGGACGCACTGGCTACAAAGGCCCAACAACAGGCAGCTGAGGAAATTTGGCATGATGGCGAATACCCTTGCCAACTTTTATGGGTGTGCCATCAAGAGCATTGTGTCTTGATGTATCACTACCTGGTGTGGCAACTGTTTACAGAGAGTGCTGAACTCAGCTCGGACGATCACAAATGCCAACTTCCCATCTACAGAATCCATCTACCAGGCCCGCTGTCAAGGAAAGGCCGCATTCTCAAAGATCCATCCCACCCTGGCAATGTTTTTCTACAACCTCTACCATCGGGGAGAAGGTACAGGAGCCTGAACACACACACCAGCTGGTTTTGCAATAGTTTCTACCCTACTGTTGTTAGATTACTGAATGGACTCACAATCTCTTAACATTTGCCTGCACCTATGTTTTTTGTTTTTGCCACTGTTTACTTATTATTTACTATCTATGTTATTTAACTCTGTGAGCTGCCTGTATTGCTCGCAAGACAAAGCTTTTTGCTGTGCCTCGGTACACATGACAGTAAATTCGATTCAATTCGATTCAATTCAGCAAGGTGGTACTGGCTTTGCCTTAACTATTTCAGCTTGCCTGGGTGCCAGTTAGCTGAGTTGGTTGGATGTGATGCCAATAGTTGGGGGTTCAATTCCTGCACTGGCAGAGGTTACCAGGAAGGATTCTCCTTCTCAACCTTTCCTTTTCCCTGAGCCGTAGTGACCCTGAGGTGAAACCACCAGCAGTTGTCTCTTTTTGATGTGTGTGTGTGTGGTCTGGTGGGACTATGGTGACATTAACTTTATCTGCGGTCTCTGCTCAATGTTGAATATGGCGTAAATGGGAACAAAAAAAACCTGAAATACTTGTAAATTACATACTCCAGATAAAGTTAAAAATCACACAACACCAGGTTATAGTCCAACAGGTTCATCCCAGAACCACCTGATGAAGGAGCAGCGCTCCGAAAGCTAATGCATCCAAATAAATCTGTCAGACTATAACCTAGTGCACCCTAGTCCAACACCAGCACCTCCAAATCACAACATCCCATATAGTTCCATTCAAGGAATTTGATTTTTGGATTGACTTTTGTATATGAACATGGCAGTTGGTGTGTCAGTGACCATTGTTCTCCTATGATAAAGGGCTGATTCATTAGCTTAGCTTTAAACAGTACTGGTTGAAATTTTTGCTGTCGCTACCCTCATTTGGGCTGTCCTGTTCACCCATTTCACCCTGATCACTTCCCTACAGCGAGGCCTTCAACAACAACCTGCAATTATATAGAACCTTTACCTGTTGTAAAACCTATCATGCTGCCTCATAGCAACATTATGAAACAATATTTAATGCTGCGTTCAATGAAAAGACAGGACAGGAGGCATAATGTCAAAGGGGGGGGGGGTTTAAGAGCATCTTGAGGTGGAGGAACAGAGAAGTTCAGGGAGAGAATTCCGGAGCTTCGAGCTGTAGGAATTAACATCAGGAATTTGCAAGCTGCTGGAATTAGAGGAGCAAGATTTTAAGGCTGGAAGAGGTATTGCACTTGACTGCCTCACAGTGACAGGGACATGGGTTCAATTCCATCCTCAGGTGACTGTCTCTGTGGGGTCTGCACATTCTCCTTGTATCCGTGAGGGTCCCCTCCAGGTGCTCTAGTTTCCTCCCACAGTCCAAAGACGTGCAGGTTTAGTGGATTGGCCATGGAAAGTTGCCCATAGTGTCCACGGATGTGGAGGCTAGGTGGCTTAGCCATGGGAAATGCAGAGTTGTAGGGGTGCTGTAGGGGGGGATGGGTCTGGATGGGATGTTGTTCAGAGGGTCAGTGTGGACTCAATGGGCTGAATGGACTGCTTCCAAACTGTAGGGATTAGAGTCATACAGATATATAGCATGGAACCAGACCCTTCATTCCAACTTGTTCACAGATATCCTAAATAAATCTAGTCCCATTTGCTAGTATTTGACCCGTATCCCTCTAAACCCTTCCTATTCATATACCCATCCAAATGCCTTTTAAATGTTGTAATTGTACCAGCCTCCACCACTTCCTGTGGCAGCTCATTCCATACACGTACCACCCTCTGCGTAGGTAAGTTGTTCCTTCGGTCCCCTTTTTTCTCTGACTCTAGGAATGAGCTGATAGGGCTTTTTTTTTGGGGGGGGGGGAGTAGGTGATAGAAACGTCTGAGCACAAGGATGACTATTTTAAAAAAATGGAAACATGATAACGTTTCTTGGATTCCTGCCACAGACGGGCTCCTCCACCCAGATCCACATTCCACAGCCACCCACGGAGCTCCACCAGAAGGTAACTTCCTGATGAATTCACGACTGAGTGGGTGTTCATTAGGGGAGACATCAGCTCCCCTTTGCAGCAGGCAGCTCTTCACAGCAACACCACTTGGAAGGAAGGTGTTAATGAGATCAGACAAAGACCATCTCCTCAGAGATCAAACTTAAATGTAATGCACACCATTTTATCCTCTCTCCTCCACCCTCTTCCCACTCAACAGTCAGTGCAACGGCAAAAACAGCAAATAATGGGGGCTGGCAAGAAATGATGCAACCCACTTTTCTCTACTACCGGAAGAAGCTAAGTGACATGTAAAGAAGGGAAAGGCAACGGTGTCAGGATCTCAGAGAGGAAACCTAATTATCACACACAGGACTGCTTCACAGTCACACAGCGGGGATGAAGACAAAAGGATTCACTCGTTTTTCTCTCTCAAACTGAGTTAATTAACTAGCCCTTGTTTGTTTGAACAATGACCTGCTTTCTTCAGATGCGTCACTGGAGCACTGTGAATGAGGGCTCTGCACTAACAAGCCTGGCTGTGAAAAGGTAACGCTGTAGCAGCGGGTTAAAGGCAATAACCACCCACACACACACTGCTGGGGGAACAGAACAGGTGCTCAGGAAAGCAGAGTGTGCGGGAGAAGCTCAGCAGCTCTCTGCGGAGAGAGAGAGAGAGAGAGACAGAATTAATGCTTCAAGTCCAACACAACTCCTCTTTTGAGACTGAAGAGAGGCATGGAATTTCTTTTCCGCATCGGATCGTGCGTTGGTTAGCTCAGTTGGCTGGTTTGCAATACAAAGGGATGGCTTCAATTCCCACAGCAGCTGAGGTGACCACGAAGGACACTAAGCTAAAAAAAAAACAAACCAAAGAACTTACAGATACTGCATATCAGAAACTGATGGGGAAAAAAAACTCAGCAGGTCTGGCAGCATTTGTGCAGAGAAATCAGAATTAATGTTTCATGTCGAATGACCCTTCCTCAGAATCAGAAACCCATTCTGAAGAAGGGTCACTGGACCCAAAACATTCACTCTGTTTTCTCTCCATTGATGCTGCCAGACCTGCCGAGTTTCTCCAGCAATTTCTCTTTTGTTCCCGTGAAGGACTCTCTTCACTTGAGGCATGGTGACCCTCGGAGTAAACCACTACCAGTCTTCTCTCGCTCACTCTTTCTCTAACTATGTGGAGGTGCCGGTGTTGGACTGTGGTGGACCAAGTTAAAACTTACACAACGCCAGGTTATATTCCAACAGGCTTGTTTGAAAGTACAAGCTTTTGGTGCACCGCTCCTACATTAGGTAGCTAGCTGAAGAGAGCCTGGGATTATGGCGACTTTCCCTTTACCCAAGGATGGGGCACTGAGCAAACGGAGCTTGTGATGGGAGCTGGAGTTGAGCCTTTGAGTATTCTGCATAAGCTGCAGTTCGGTGCTTAGATACCTCTCAAGTTCCATTCCAATGTCTTGAGCACAAAATCATTGCAGTGCTGAGGAGGGTGCTGCACTGTCAAGGATCCTATCACTCAGTGAAATAATAGATCAAAGCCCCTCAGAGGAACATGAAAAGCCCCATAGCTCTATTTAATGAAACTTAAACCAGGATTCTGAATCTGTATCTTCCACCCTGCTTCAGATTACACACACCCTCATCATCGCTGATAAATCAGGAAAATATGATTTTCAGACAGATAAACAAAAGGATAGGCCTTGGTATTCTTGATCTTTTTGACAAGCATCAAGAGATTCCTGAGCAGCCTCCATTAAATATATGATACTGGTATCTGCACTGGTCTGTGACTCAATGGGAAACGGATACTGGCTTTGAGGCTGAGATGGCAGATGGTAATTACAGCAGAGGAACTTTGCAATCAGTATTATGTTACAATAGAGAGCTGAACTCCGGTGTCACCAGTGATGACAACCATCCCCTGAAGTATTTACTGAGCTGCTTCTGTCTGGTTAAAATAATAGTAAGTCACTTTAACCAAAAGGGATGACAGATTAATAGAAAGTGACTAATTCCCTTTAATATCGTCCCATCTGGACAACAGCTATCAGATATGCTTTGGTGTTTTGGTTTTATAGCTTGTAACGTGCTCTCAGGGCCTTATCAAAAGAGTCGTTCTGAAGCTGTGCTGCCTCTTGGGAAAGGTTAGAGGTTAGCGGCACAGCCTTACATGGAATTAAACTGGTACCCACGGGCCCTGAAGTCACATGATGCATGTCAATATTTGGGTTTCGTCTGCATTAATGGAGGCACGGTGACTGTAAGTTTCCTTTTACCAATAATAGAGGTAATTTCACTGGATTACTAATCCAGAGGCTCAGGCTAATGTCTGAGCATTATGATATGACACATCCCTGATAAAATTCAACTGATAAACTCTGGAATTGAAGGCCTGGTCTCAGTGATGGTGACCATAAACATCCCACCTGGTTCCCAAATGCCTTTCAGAGAAAGGAAATCTGCCATGCCAACCTGTCGTGGTCAACATGTGACTCCAGACCCACAGCAATATGATTGACTCGCAATTGCCCTGTGGCTGAGCAAACCACTCAGTTCATGGGTATTTGGGGATGGGCAAGAAATGTTGGCCTTTCCAGTGATGCAAGCACTTGACTTGCTAAAGAAGAGGAGTATTGGCATTTTTCTTGTTAGCTGGCCACACAGCAGCGTTTGTGCAATTTGGTTTTAGCAGTCACAGATGGTCCGGGGGGGAAAGTGCTAGAACACCAGGGATTGGCACTGAAAGGATCATTTCCAAGAGTTATAAAGTGTTTATTACACTATGAGCAGTGGCTGTATAAATGTGTTCAAAGAAAACACCAGTTTATGATCTGGTACAATAAAAGAAACACAGGAAGACTCATTGTCTGCAGACCAAGCTAGCACAAGAATCTAAACTTTGTTTCTTTTTCCTGAGCTCCTAAAAATTCCATTTCACCCCCTCCTTCCTCAAATTCTGCCTGAGACCATGAGCACAAGGTATCTTCTGGGAGGCCAGCTTTACATGGGTGAACCAGGAAGTGAGTGTTAGCAAATCATTCTTCAGTCACAGGGAAGCTTGCTCCCACCAGAGGGCAATTGCAAGAGTTTTTTTTAACAAAGAACTGAAACCATGAGCTCAATGGGCTGAATAGCATTCTAAGATTCCATTGAACCTTCATTCCTACAGAGTCATACAACCATTCAACCGAGTCCATGCTAATTCTTTGAAAGAGTGGTCCAAATAGATCCACACATTCCTGCACTCGATCCACAGTCTTCTTTCACAAAGCAAATTAACATTTATTTTTCCCTTTCTTATAGAGATATAGTCAATTTTAGCAATGCCCTACTTCCTGTCCAACACTAGATGGCCTTGCCCTTTCCTCTGGACATGAGTATTTAGACTGGGTCAGGATCAGGAGCATTGGCATTTCACTCCCTCACTGGGGAACACTGAAGCCTATGAACATCCTCCTTCATACTTCATACAACCATGAGTGGGGTATACAGTGCTAACACTAAAGTTATCATATCGTAATGCTTTATTGACAATGTTGTTAAAAGTACATTAGCGATGAGCTGTGTTGATTTTGGACTGGGATCAGATATACAGAGAGTTGGTAGTAGCAAGGAGGCAGAGATTTCTAAGGCTGCATCCCATGAATAGCCTGTTATCGAAGAAAACTCTGGTGTCCTGCTTCGTTCTTTCATCTCTCGCAAATGAAAGAGCAGCTCCTTGGTCCTCTGTGGACAATAGTGACTACAACTACTCCTTCATCATCTGGTTTGAATCCATTTTACATTGCACAGCCAGTATCAGCCTCAATACAAACACAAATTCTTGACCTAAATGATACCAAGTCAAAAATCACACGACACAGGGTTATAGCCCAACAGGTTTATTCGAAACCCCAAGCTTTTGGAGTCCCTACTCCTTCCTTGTGACAGAGAATACATCAGACTGGAGAAGGAGCAGGGGCTCTAAAAGCTTGCTGTTTCAAATAAACCTGTTGGATTAGAATCCGGAGTCATGTGATTTTTGATTTTGTCCACCCTCAGTCCAACACTAGCACTTTCACATCACAAATGATATCAGTGCAGCAAGAGCCTTGTTCACACTGTATAGCTTACAGCCCCTACCAGCCCCTCCCGGACACGGTTAACCTAGTTAACCACAACGAGCAAGCCTTCAGAATCTTGGGAGGATAATCTTGTGACCTATTCGCACCGGTGGGTAAACTGGCCCTTCTCTATTCAGTCAACAACAGGACTGGAGCCAATAAAAGAAACATATCCACTGGCTAATGCGGCTCATTATTGAGCCACTTAAGGCCTTTATCGCTGAGTCCACTGGGAGGAGCTCTTGTGGCACAGTGGTCTCTGAGCCAGGACACTGGGGTTCAAGTCCCACTTGCTCCAGAAGTGTGCAATAATGATTCTAAACAGGTTGATTGGAAAATACCTCAGAGTCCACGGGATTCAGTAGTAGCTCAGGGATTCTCCCATGTCAAAAGCAGGAATAGGCCCTTCAAGACTGTTCCACCATTCTGGATGATCATGGCTGATCATCCAACCCAGTTTCTGTATCCCCATAGAGACTCACCACTCTCTGGACAAAGACATTTCTCTTCATCCCAATCTTGAAATGACTATCTCGGGATAACTTTAGACTAGGACCTGCTGCGTTGTGCACCTGCCATTCCCCCGCAGATCACCAACAGATCCTGTTGGTTTTGCCAGAGGCCTTGAAGAGATGGTCACTCCACCAAAGGGACTTAGGGACCTGGCTACAGGAGGTGGACGGGAAGGAGGTCGACATTGTGAGCCGTCACCTTCCCCTGCACTCAATTTGGCAAACCAATAAACCCTTGGCATTACTCCTTAGCATTTCATTGCCTCACTGGGGAACACTGAAGCCTATGAACATCCTTAACTGAGGATTACCTCATATAACCATGAGTGGGGTGTACTGAGCTGTGTTGATTATGGACTGGGATTCAGATATATAGAGAATTGGTTGTAGTGATCTCTGAGAATGCATTCCATGAATACATCTACTATCAAAGAAAAGAAAGCCACTCACAACCCAGCAACAATCCTTGGTGAAGCCCACACTGAATCACTGGGGATAGCCAGCGTGCACAATGGCATCTTATTTGGCGAGCAACTCTAAGGGTCAGGACTTCTGCTCTTAATGTTCTGGGAAGCCCAGTGTTGCCTGTTTAAGTACCTGATTGCAGATAAACAGCGAGGAGAAATTGAGGTCTGCAAATGGACCTGAAGAAGGGCTTATGCCCGAAACGTCAAATCTCCTGCTCCTTGGATGCTGCCTGACCTGCTGCGCTTTTCCAGCAACACATTTTCAGCTGCAGATAAACAGCATCAGGCCACCCTTTCAATGGTGACTTGGATTTTCCACCATCTCCCCAACATCACCAATTGGATTCCACCCCCCCGCATCCCTTCATATATCTAGTGACTGCCCATTTTCTAACACAGGCCCTACTGTGGTTGTGTTATCCTTACACAAAACTACGAGACAAATGAGTGGAAGTAGGCCATTCAGCCCATTGAGTCTGCTCTGCCATTTAATGAGTTCATGGCTGATTTGATAATCCTCACCTCTACTCTCCTACCTTTACACCATAACCCTTGATTACCTTACTGATTAAACTCTCCAACTCAGCCTTGAGTGTAATTAATGACCTAATCTCACCAGCCCTCTACGGTAAAGAGTTCCATGGGTTCACTACCCACTGAGGGTAGTAATTACCCCTCATCTCTGTCTTAAGTGTGTGACCACTTATTCTAAGAATATGCTCTCTGGTCCTACAGTCTCCCATAAGGGGAAATAACATTTTCTCATCTACCTAGTTAAGTTCCCTGCAAACCTTGTATGTTTCAGTTAGATTGCCTCTCACTTTTTAAAATTCCAACAAGTACAGACCCAACCTACTCAAGGTCTCCTTGTATTACTGTCCCTGTATACCTGGTACCAGATTTAAATCTGTAGGAGATGTAGGACATTGTAGGAAGTGTCCCTGCCTCTGAGTTCAAGCCCATCTCCAAGCCTCATTGGCCAAGAACGCTGTGTTAATTTGACACAAAACAGAGTGAGTATCAACTTTCAAATGCTTTGAGTTACACCAATGGCAGGCAGTAAGAGCAGAACAGAATCCTGCTCAGCCCAGGTGATGGAGCCTCCACCACCACTGTCCATTGCTCCAGTCTAAAATAAGCATGAATCAAAATGTGCATTGAACGGCAAGTGTTAGACAGCATGGGGTTCGATCCCTGTACTGGCTGGTATGGAGTCAGGAACTGCCTCTTCACCCTGTGCTGTGGTGGTGCTCCCAACAGCACCGTGGGTCGAACTCACCATTTGGCAGACAATGCGACAAAGAAGAAGAATCATGCAATTCTGAGCTGACCAAGTACAACAACAAATCCATTAGCGAGTGCATTTGTCCGTATTTTCTGAAATTTTGTGAGTTTGTATACAGAAGCACTCCTTTAAACCCAATTCATTCACTAAACTGCTTGGTCATATCTGAATATCTCCTTATGTGGCTGGTGCTAATGTTTTGAACCATTCTGCTTCTCTTCTGTGTACACTATATACTCCTCCCTGTCACAATTTGATCATCATTCAGCTCTTCCCTACCTTGTACCTCTGCTCCCATATTTCTTTTTAACTTTGCCATCAACTGATCACTTGTTCCTCCCATTATTAGCTCAAAGTCCCACCTACAGCCCTGATTATATAATTCACCAGGTCCACAGAATGGTTCAGAATACTGTACGCTGGAAAGTAACTGCTTAGTTTATGGTTGCACTTAAAGACCAGGCGGCCATGAGGTGAATAAATCACTCTTGTGTGATTCTCTCCCTGAAAGTGGCCACTTAAGTAGAAAGTGTGGAAAAAAGACATATGGCACACTTGCCTACATTGGTTGGGCAACTGAGTACAAGAGTTTAGATGCGAGTGATGCGAGAAAAGTACAGCAGGTCAGGCAGCGTCTGAGGAGCAGGAAAATGAATGTTTCGGGCAAAACCCCTTCTCAGGAATAGAGGCCTCCAGGGTGGAGTGATAAATGGGGGAATGCTGGAGAGAAAGTAGCAAAGTGTACAATTGGGGGATGGAGGTGGGGATGGAGGTGATAGGTCAGAGAGGAGGGTGGAGTGGATAGGTGGAAAGGAAGATAGGCAGGTAGGACAAGTCATGGGACAGTGCTGAGCTGGAAGTTTGGAACTGGGGTGTGGTGAGGGAAGGGGAAATGAGGAAACTGGTGAAATCCACATTGATGCCCTGGGGTTGAAATGTTCCGAGGCAGAAGATGAGGTCTTCTTCCTCCAGGTGTCAGGTGGTGAGGGACCACTCTAATCTAGACTCTGGTTTCGAGCATCTGCAGTCCTTGTTTTTACCTGAGCACAAGAGTCAGGATATCATGTTACAGCTTTATAAGACTTCAGTTAGGCCACACTTAGAGTACACATAGTGGTAAGGTCCTAGGGAGTGTTTGCTGAACAAAGAGATCTTGGAGTGGAGGTTCATAGCTCCTTGAAAGGTAGATAGGATAGTGAAGAAGGCGTTTGGTGTGCTTTCCTTTATTGGTCAGAGTATTGAGTACAGGAGTTGGGAGGTCATGTTGTGACTGTACAGGACATTGGTTAGGCCACTGTTGGAATATTGTGTGCATTTCTGGTCTCCTTCTTATCGGAAAGATGTCGTGAAACTTGAAAGGGTTCAGAAAAGATTTACAAGGATGTTGCCAGGGTTGGAGGATTTAAGCTATAAGGAGAGGCTGTATAGGCTAGGGCTGTTTTCCCGGAGCGTCGGAGGTTGAGGGTTGACCTTATAGAGGCTTACAAAATTATGAGGGGCATGGATAGGATAAATAGACAAAGTCTTTTCCCTGGGGTGGGAGAGTCCAGAACCAGAGGGCATAGGTTTAGGGTGAGAGGGGAAAGATATAAAAGAGACCTAAGGGGCAACATTTTCACACAGAGGGTCGTACATGTATGGAATGAGCTGCAGAGGAAGTAGTGGAGGCTGGTACAATTGTAACATTTAAAAGGCATCTAGATGGGTATATGAACAGGAAGGGTTTGGAGGGATATGGGCCGGGTGCTGGCAGGTGGGACTAGATTGGGTTTGGATATCTGGTCGGTATAGATGAGTTGGACCAAAGGGTCTGTTTCTGTGCTGTGCATCTCTCTGACTCTATTGCTTTCAACTCTGGTTGCTGCATTACAGGAAGGAAGATGAGGCTTTGGAGAGGGTGTAGAAGAGGTGTACCAGGATGGTCCCTGGATTAGAGAGTATGAGCTGTAGTGAGAGGCTAGAAAAACCCAGGTTGTTTTCTCTGGGGTGGCAGAGGCTGAAGGGAGACTTGATAGAAGTCTATAAAGTTATGAGATGCAGAGATAACATTGACGGTCAGAATCTTTTTCCCAGAGTTGAAATGTCTAATATTAAGGGACATGCATTTAAGGTGAGAGGGGGCAAGTTCAATGGAGATGTGAGGGGAAGTGTTTGTAAATAGAGAGTGGTAGGAGTGTGGAATGCAAGGCCGGGGTGGTCGTGGAGACAGATACGATAGGGCATTTAAGGGACTTTTAGATAAGTACATGAATATGCAAGGAATGAAGGGATATAGACCAAGGGCAGGCAGAAGGGATTCATTTAATTTGATATTAATTTCATCTTGGGCCCATTTTCGAGCTGCACTGTTCTATGTTCTAAACCATAGCTGGACTGTGCCTGTGCAATGACTCAGTGTCAAAATTAAAAAGGGACCTAGTCTGATGATATTCATTTATATTCAATGATCAGAACAGACATTGTTGAACTCACGAGCTTATAAAGTGTTAAGCAGAGAGCCAAACAAGTGTTTAAAAGGAATAGAATGAATCAGCAACTCTTCTACATATATTAAACACTCACTAATAGATTTTTTACATAGTCAGTGTTAGTAGCACTCTAAAGGAATTGTTGTTGAACTGTAGTTAGCTAATTCAAAGGTAAAGTATTTACTTATACTGTGTGTTAGATTGCTGATTACTGTTATTACATAATGCATTTCAACTCTGGAAAATCAATCTCAGCGTACAATAACTAAGGTGCTCACAGAGGCATGGTGACATATAGCTCACCATGGGTCACACAGCAGCAACAGCTGAGATGCCAGGTTACAAAGTTTAATCGTCAGGCAGCCAGGACTTTTGTTATTATTTCAGGTTTTTCTGTGAGTTTTCTTAATTCTGTTGAGTCTTGGGAAGTGAGCGATGCTGTCATTTATCATTTCTACTCTGCTCCCCTTGAAGATGGCAATGGATCTTCTCCTGGGATCAGTGTTGAGTAGGGAATTCCAAAATCTTTTGTGCTCATGCACCAGTTTACATCCACGTTCAATGGTGTGGAACTTGGAAGGGGAACCAAATGGTGTTGTTCCTATGACTATGCTACTTTTGGCCTTCTGTCTGGAGGGGATTACTGGTCCAGATTCTATGTAGTCACCTGTAAACTAAGCCAAACCTTACAATTGTTTTCTTCCCCTTCAAACAAGCACCTCATTGTCTCCCCCTCTCACCCTCCCACAACACTCCAGAGATCTGATCCATGAAGCATTACATTGTGGTGTAGAACAACACACATGGCCATACACACCAAACATTTAAAACTCTGCCCATCCCTTGCTACAACCACTCAGCTGTATAGGTGACACCTGTTATGGATCAGACCAAACTCTCTCAAAATATATTAAGGAGAAAAAAGAATTTGATTGATTAAATGACTCAATTTTAAGTGAAATACACTTTATTTTTACATTATAGCTGAAGTACAAAAAAAAGTAAAAATAAAATAAATGCTTAACAAAATGTTTATTAGTGTTTATTAACTACCACTAATTACCTGTTCCAATATGGTAACATCCCATAAACACATCCTTGGTAAAGTCAAATTCAGTAAATTAGATTGTCTCACATGCAATTCCAGCAGCAGGAAGAGAACCCCAGCTTTTAGCTGTGACAGAAAGAGGAATAAGAGCTTCCACATCCAGCTTCAAGACCCCAGCAACTGCAGAAAGCCAAAACTAAAATCCTGGTTCTCTCGGAGCTTGATTCCACCCAATCAGGATGCTTCTGTCTCAACCTTTCTTCATAAAAATACCGAGGACAAAATAAACCTCTTAAAACCATAGTATCAGCACATACCATACCCCTTCACATCTCTCTTCCTAAAGTCGAATACAAAATGCAAAATACTACTTTGTTTCCAAAATTCAGGACACCGCCAGTGCCCAGCCTCACTCCAGCTCTCATCAAACCTCCATATTTCACAGGATGTGGGCATAGCTATTTGTACTAACATTTGTTGCCCATCTCTATAATAGCTTTCAGGTGGTAACGAACTGTATCCTTGAACATTGCAGTTCTTGTGGTTTTGCGACACTCATGACCCTAGAGATTTCCAGGATTATGACCCAAGGAATGGTGAGAATGGTTATGATGGTGACAGTGACATCGCTCCCAGTCAACATGTGTGTAACTTGGAGGGGATCTTGCTCGTGGTGGTATTCCCATGTCTCTGCTGCCCTTGTTCTTCTACGAGAGGTCATAGGTGCTGTCTGAATAGGCTTGGTGTGTTGCTGCAATATATGTGATGTGATTGAGTGAGTGAATGTTCAAAATGATCAATGAGACACCAGTCAGGCAGGCTGCTTTATCCTGGATGATCCTGTCTGAACTTTCTCAATGTTATTGGAGCTACACTCCTCCATGCAATATGCCATAAAACTCCTGCCCTATACCTCATAGACGATGGACAGGCTTTATGGAGTCAAAAAATGAATTCCTCTCTGCAGAGTTCCCAGGGACTGACCCATCCGTGCTGTAGGCACAGTATTTATAATGACAGGTCCAATTAAGACTCTAGTTAATGGCAATTCCCTAGATGTCAATGATGGTAATTCAGGGATGATACGGCCCCTGAATATCCGGGGAGATGGTTAGATTCTCCGTTGTCTGCACTGCCAACTCCACCTTCAGCGTTCAAGCACTATCCACAAAGTCCATCAACTATTCTCTCAATCTGCTCCTGTCTCATCAACTTCATTTCAATCTCATTCCTGCCAATACCTCTCTTTGCTGACACAGTCCTTGCATTCTTCAAGACTGCAGTTACCATCAACTCTCCGCGGGAAAGGTACCTTCACCCATTTCATGCCATTCCATTCCATTCTAGATTCACATCTTTCACCCTCCCTTTCGTTCCAAGCTCATTTATGTCTCTAAATAACATTGCCACTATATCTTGTCCAAAAACCATCCACCTGCCCACAGGATTGAGACAAATCTGATGAAAACTACACAGCAATAGCCATGATTCCTGTTTTGGAGATGCCGGTGTTGGACTGGGGTGTACAAAGTTAAAAATCACACAACACCAGGTTATAGTCCAACAGGTTTAATTGGAAGCACATGAGCTTTCGGAGCGACGCTCCTTCATCAGTTGATTGTCTCTCCGAAAGCTAGTGAGCTTCCAATTAAACCTGTTGGACTATAACCTGGTGTTCTGTTATTTTTAACCATGATCCCTGTCTATCTATCCTTTTTCTGTTATATTTGATATATTTGCTCATCTTTTTAATCAAAGAATCCCTATAGTACAGGGATTCCCATTCAGCCCACTGACCCTCCAAACAGCATCCCATCCAGACCCACTCACCCAATCCCTGTAACCCTATATTTCCCATGGCTAACCCACCTAGACTGCACATCCCTGGCACTATGGGCAATTTAGCATGGCCAATCCACCTAACCTTTACATCTTAGGATTGTGGGAGGAAACCAGAGACCCAGAGGAAACCCACACAGACACATGGAGAATGTGCAAACTCCACACAGTTATCACCCAAGGCCTGAATCGAACCTGGGTTCCAGGAGCTGTGAGGCAGCAGTGCTAACTGCTGAGCCATGGTACTGCCTTCCCTCCCTTTACACTATCTGTTTTCCTTTCTTTACATCTGACAAGCTCTGTCCAACTTCTACTCATACTGGTTTTAACCCCCCACAGTGCACAGCGAGGCAGTGTCCAGCTGAAGGGATTGATCTTAGACCTGTCTCTGAGACAGAAGTACTGTGGGAATAAGTTGGACAGACAGATACATATCATTGAGGAAGAACCACCCCCCCAACCCCCCACCACAATGAAAGACTCAGAGCTGCTGCATTGTCAGAGATAGAAATATAAAAAAAGGAGCAAGCTGAGGACTTTCAAGTCTGCCATTTATTAGGATCATGGCTGATCATCCAACTCAATAGCCTGTTCCCGCTTGCCCCCCGCCCCAATACCTGTTGATCCCATTGGCTCCCAAGTGTAATATTGAACTTCTTCTTGAAATTATACAATGTTTTGGCCTCCAACTTTTACACAGTAAGTTAAATCAAAGCCCCTTTAAGCCTGCTCAGAGGATCATAAATGATCACATGACAGCAATCAAGAAAAAGCACAGTTGATGGATGTGACCCTTCTGGAATACATCTGTGTTGCACCTTGTCACTGCCTGATAGC
Source organism: Hemiscyllium ocellatum (assembly GCF_020745735.1). Lineage (NCBI taxonomy): Eukaryota > Metazoa > Chordata > Chondrichthyes > Orectolobiformes > Hemiscylliidae > Hemiscyllium > Hemiscyllium ocellatum. Next base: position 16,448,190 of record NC_083417.1, on the reverse strand, counting down.
ACACATTGGTGGTGTGAAGGATGAATTTAAGCATTCCAACTACAGGGTCTTCAAGATACCTTTTTTGACTGATTCCCTAGATTAGAGAGGCCTCACAATAATCTTCCATTCTGCCATTGTGAAAACATGCACTCACTCTCACTACTGCCGAGTTAAGTTTAATGACAGTTATCAACCATAATTACAGGTGTGCATGCACACACATACACACATGCACATGCAACTAAAATGCAGTTTAATTATAGCCTTGAATCAAAAATAAGATATTTACACATATTAAAAAAGGCCTTAAAACAATAAATCCAATTAAAATCTTTGTTTGCTGCCTCTTCCCTCCCAGCAGGGTTTCATTTTCGAATAATCAAGTGCTTAAATATGTCCAGTGTGCTGTCATCTAATTCTTAAGTAAACCTGGATTGTTAATTAAACACCGCTCTGTTGTCACAATTAAATATTGAGCTCAAGTCAAATCAAACTGGTATATTAGCCCAAAACACAGGGGATTTGTGGCAGTTCCTGGGCAACACATTACCACAGTTAATTTTAAATTATTCAGTTCTGCCGTTCTCTATTTCTCTGTTGTACTTGCAGTATCAAGTTAACAAATGTTGAAGAGTACTAGTGTTGACTCAGATGCTCTCTGCAACCCAACTACCAACCTTTTTAATCAAACCCGACTGGAGATTCCTTACACAGGATCGATGAAAGTGGTGGAACAATTAAGAACCGTCTGCAATTTTACTAATTCAACATTGATTACTCAATTAGGAATAATCACCTCATTCACTTCAATTAACTGTCTGGTTTATTTTTCCCCTTTATTTGCCAGAGGTCCCAGCAGAACTCCTCAGTACACAGGCTGATTACTCAAACCATGTTAACAGTGCTGCAGCTGAATTTTCCCTGGAGTCTTTTAACCACGTGTAAGTTTCCATAATGCAATAACATCGAAACTGATCTTCGCCTCGATTCGAGCAGACAGTGGCGTTGACTTGAGGGTGGTATAATAGGTGCCAGTAGCCCATCAGTATCTCAGCCCAGTAGTCATTCGCCACAGGTAAAGTTGGAGGGTGTTAGTCAGCAGTGATTTGACTCTGTCAGGAGCAACTAGGTGAAAGTGAGGATTGCAGATGCTGGAGATCAGAGTCGAGAGTGTGGAGTGGAGTAAGCCCAACATGATCCAATCTTCAGTTTTCCAGAGATTTCTCGCTTTCTATGAGCTGTGACTGGGTTCTAAATTGGAGCAGGAAGCCAGGCCAATGTTCCCACCAGAGACTCTCAAACCAAGTTTAGGTCTCCCACTGCTGCCTCAGTTCAGAGTAGTTAGGTTGCCATTGATCTTCCAAGTTATTATGGCTCAGCAATATGGTCGCCCTGTTATAAGAAGAATATTATTAAGCTAGAGAGGGTTCAGAACAGATTGACCAGATGTTGCCGGGTATGGAAGGTTTGAGATCCGAAGAAAGGCTGGATAGGCTGGGACTTCTTTCACTGGAGCATAGGAAGTTGAGAGGTGACCATATAAAATCATAAGAGGTATAGACAGGGTTAATAATAGGATGGGGAATTTCTAGACTAGGGGCCATATTTTTAAGGTGAGACGAGAGAGATTTAAAAAAAGACCTGAGGGACAAATTTTTTGCAAAGAGGGTGACTTGGGTCTGGAATGAATTTCCCAAGGAAGTGGTGGATGCTGCTCAGTTATAATGTTTAAAAGACACTTAGAGAAGTACATGAATAGGAATGGTTTGGAGGGATATGGGCCAGGAGCAGGCAGATGGGATCAGTTTAGTTTGGGATGATGTTTGGTATGGATTGGTTAGAACGAAGGGTCTGTTTCCATGCTAAGTGTACTAAATTTAGCAAAAATTATGAGGGGTAGGGGAATAACTGCTCACAGAAAACAACTTGTGAAGAAGTACCCCAAGTGTTCCATGTATCCCAAAGGTCTGTTTATGTTAGACTATAAGGATCCTGTCATTCCAAGCTGACACAGAGGAAATGTCCAACCTATGCTCCTGTTAATATATCCCAAACCTGGGCTAATCTTGCTATCAAAGCCCTGGCAGGTCCCTGTGTGTATATTTCTCATAGACTAACTCATCCTATTCAAATCTTAGGAGGCAGGAAACCTGGATCCTATGTCTTTAGTACTGTTCATTGAATAAAATCATAGAATCCCTACAGTGTGGAATGAGGCCATTCAGTCTATCGAGAAGACACTGACCCTCTGAAGAGCATCCCACCCCCTTGTCCTATCCCTGTAGCCTTGCATATCCCATGGCTAATCCACCCAGACTGCACATCCATGGACACTATGGGCAATTTACCATGGACAATCTACCATGAGCAATTTACCATGGCCAAAGTGGAATGTGGAAGGAAACCAGAGCATCTGGAGGAAACCCACACAGACACGGGGAGAATGTGTGAACTCCACACAGACAGACAGTCACCCAAGTGTGGAATTGAACCTAGGTCTCTGGTCCTGTGAGACAGCAATTTTAGCCACTGAGCCACCACGTATTCTGCGCTTAATACATTATTCACCATAAACTTTACATCAAAACACAAACATCTTTCACAGTCAATAAATCCAGATATATAAACAAGAATAAGTTGAAACAAATCAATTAGAAATGTGGACGGATTGAGTGAAATGTTTTCCACTGGCAAGGAGGGTTAGAAAACTACAGAATATAAACTGAAGATCAATGACAAGGCGTGGGGGTTGGTGAGAATGCAGCATGTCATTCAGATCTGTAATGCTCTGCCTGAAAAGATGGTGGAAGCAGATTCAACAGTAATTTTCATTAAAGAGTTAGACATACATTTGGAAGTTTGGAGGGAAAAGCAGAGAAGTGGGATGAATTAAGTTGCCCTTTCAAAGAGGTAGCATTGAGGCAAACGGACTCCTTCCATCCTGTCAGGCTGTGCGATTCTACATGATTTTCCAGGCTTGTGTGCAGGCTTGGGTGGCCAAGCCATACAAATGGCCACAAATGAGCCATTTTAACTCTGATGGCTGCTGCAAATCTAGTCAGTGTTTTTCATACAACAAGCAATTGGATTGCCTGTGATCAGGCTCTTGTCACAACTTAGGCCTTAAGTGTGACCAGTAAAAGCTGAATGGGCTGTCTGTGAAACCTATGGAATGTATAGTGTACAATAAATGCTGCCCTCGAGTCAGAAAAGTTAACTGTTGCAAAAGGAAAAGGCAAAGCTGGACTCTAGCAAGTGACATTCAGACTAATGAAAAGGTGAAAGCAACTGGAACTTCTCTTCAATAAAAACAAGAGTTCTAATGAAGGGTTGAAAATGTGTTGCTGGAAAAGCACAGCAGGTCAGGCAGCATCCAAGGAACAGGAGATTCGACGTTTCGGGCATAAGCCCTTCTTCAGGATTCCTGATCTCCAGCATCTGCAGTCCTCACTTTCTCCTTCTAATAAAGGGTCACTGGACTTGAAATGTTAACTCTGTCTTTTCTTTCCACTGGATGCTGCAGAGTTTCTCCAGCAATTTCTGTTTTGGTTTGAAATTTCCCACGAAGGATTCAAGAGTGAGCGGCTATAGTTTATAAAGTGGATGAGCTGAAATGAAACCATTCATTAAGAATATTACTTGCTCTTCTCTCACTTAAGTACCACAAAAGCTTCTCAGCTGTTTCCAATTTCTCTCTTTGGGAAAATCCGTTCGGATTCATTTGAGTTGTCCAGGTAACTTCCTTTCTTGGTTAAGACAAAGACAAAAGGAGATTGCGTGTAACAGGACATACTGCATGTTCACTTGGCAAAACTTGTTTTACAACATACAATTCCATCACACACAAAGCGGTGGGAGTGAGGTAGACAAAAATGTTGAATCCATCCATGACACAAGTTACCCATCACCCTTTGTGAAACAGATGTCACTGGTGACCCAGGGAGCCTAAATAAGTGAGCAGAGAGTTGAGAGCTTTGTAATTCTACACACCCAGTGATCACAATTAATTTAAAAACCCTGACTCCCTGGCGAGCTGAAAAGCGATCAGATGGCTGTCATTTTTTAATTAAGTCCTTACCACATGAGAAATCAGGAGGTGTCTGATTTATTCTTCATCTGTAATATATTGATCTTTGGTAAACAAACCTAATGCATGGGACCACAGAATGGTTTTATTCCAAAATGCTGTCTTTCTTTCAGTTAAGTAGGCAATTTCTTACATAAATATTTTATGATATCACTTTCTCAGAACATTTAACTTCTTTATATATATTGATCGGTAGCTGTGGAACAGTTGACTCTTAAACTTGGTGGTTTCTCAAATCCAGTGAGAAAATTCCAAAGTGTTAGTTCGGAATCATGAGGTTCTGGGTTCAACGCTACTTTTGAGTCTTGAGCACAGACCATTCAAGGCTGACTCTGCAGTGCAGTGCTGAGGGAGTGCTGCATTGTCAGTGCAGTGCTGAGAGAGTACCCCTCACCCAGATCCTCTGTGTCCTGACCTAAATACACTGGGCTCCCTAGAGCTATGGATCCTGTTAATGGAATGATTTGGCGATGCCGGTGTTGCAATGGGGTGTACAAAGTTAAAAACCACACAACACCAGGTTATAGTCCAACAGGTTTAATTGGAAGCACTAGCTTTCGGAGCGACGCTCCTTCATCAGGTCAACCAGATGAGTTTGAGGGATTTGACTGAGACAAGGTGGGGGGAGGGGAAATGAGGAAACTGGAGAAATCTAGGTTCATCCCTTGTGGTTGGAGGGTTCCTAGGCGGAAGATGAGGCGCTCTTCCTCCAGCTGTCATATTGCTATGGTCTGGCAACTCCTCCATCACCAGACCATAGCAACACGACGGCTGGAGAAAGAGCGCCTCATTTTCTGCCTAGGAACGTAGATTTCTCCAGTTTCCTCATTTCCCCTCCCACCTTGTCTCAGTCAAATCATTCAAACTCAGCACCTCCCTAACCTGCAATCTTCTTCCTGACCTCTCCGCCCCCACCCCCACTCCGACCTATCACCCTCACCTTGACCTCCTTCCACCTATCGCATTTCCAATGCCCCTCCCCCAAGTCCCTCCTCCCTACCTTTTATCTTAGCCTGCTGGACACACTTTCCTCATTCCTGAAGAAGGGCTCATGCCCGAAACGCCGACTCTCCTGCTCCTTGGATGCTGCCTGACCTGCTGCGCTTTTCCAGCAACACATTTTCAGCTGCAGTACTTCCTACACCTACCGCAGTGACTTCACATCAGAATTACTCTGTTGACTGTGATATCTGGTGATTATTGGAAGGTGCTGTATAAATGCGAATCTTTTTTTCCAACCAGCATACTCCAAACCTTCCGAGCAGTAAATAAGGTAATGCAGTATGACAATCTTTTGGGAATCAGATCATGGTACACGCTAAGCAGAATTTACTGCACAGCATCAGGCCATCCTGTATGGTGTACAAGTTCCATGAATGTTCATACAGAAGCTTGAAGACATATACCAACAGGTTCATGAACAGCTTCTTCCCTGCTGTTACTAGACTGCTGAATGAACTCTCTAATTTCAAATCTAATGTTTATCTTGCTTTTGTGGACCTCCTGTGCAGCCATATCCTTGTATGCCTTGCTCTGTCTATAAGCACTCGATGATCTGCCTGTACTGCTCACAAAGCAAAACTTTTCACTGTACTTAGGTACATATAACAATAATAAATCAAACAAAATCAAATATTCATCTCTCAATCTATCTGCGTATCCTCATGTTTCTTCCCCCTTCACATAAATATCCCTTTCCCCTAAGTTGTGTCTATGTTATTCCCCTCAACTATTCCACTTGGTAGCAAGGTCCACATTCTGTGGAAAGAAGCATTCCCTGACTTTAATATTCAGTTTTGTTAGTAACCACTAGTGAGTGCTACCTTTTCTTAATGACCCTTAGATGAAAAGGCAGGTATGGGAGTGTAAAACTATGTTTTAACAATGTTAATTTCGAGAAAGTATTTGCAAGAACACTGGTGGGCACTGCCCTGTTCATCGGGTAACAGTGCCATGCAACTATATACCTCTGTCAGAAAGGTCAGAGGAGCCCATGGTGTAATGCCCAATTGAGTGACAAAGATTAATTAGGTCAGGTAATATTTCAAATCTATAGAGGGGAGAAAGAAACCTTTTAGAGTAAAAGTGGAAAATATGAAAGGGAGAAACATAAAATACAGGGAAGATGGTGTAAATGATGTAGTGGACAATTTCTGATCCCACATGCCCTGCAATTATGTTGCCAGGTAACATAGCTCAAAAGTGTTGGCATTACAACACTATTGTCCTATAGGCCAGTTGGACAATAGACAGTAGACAGTAGGTGCAGGAGTAGGCCATTCTGTCCTTCGAGCCTGCACCACCATTCATTATGATCATGGCTGATCATCCTCAATCAGTATCCTGTTCCTGCCTTATCTCCATAACCTTTGATTCCACTCTCCTTGAGAACTCTATCCAACTCTTTCTTAAACGAATCCAGAGACTGGGCTTCCACTGCCTTATGGGGCAGAGCATTCCACACACCCACCACTCTCTGGGTGAAGAAGTTTTTCCTCATCTCTGTCCTAAATGGCCACATGGCACACTCACAACATACAGCACACATACACCGATACATACACCAAACACACACACACATACACCATACAAACAAATACATACAGCACACACAGATACATACACAACACATATACATCGATACATACAGCACACACACAGATACATTAAGCAGACATACACACAGATACATACAGCAGACACACGCACTGATACATACAGCACACACGGATACATAAAGCAGACACAAACACAGACACATACATCACATACACACAGATACATACAGGACACACACACAGATACATACACCACACACACAGATACATACAGGACACACACATACAGATACATACAGGACACACACACATACATACACCACATACGCACAGATACATACAGCAGACATACACACAGATACATACACCACACATACACATCGATACACACAGCACACACACAGATACATAAAGCAGACACACATACAGATACATACATGAGGCACACGAACTGATACATACAGCGCACATAGATACATACAGCAGACATACACAATGATATATATAGCACACACACAGATACATATAGCACACACAGGTACATACAGCACACACACAGATACATACACCACATACACACAGATACAAACAGCACATACACAGATACATACAGCAGACACACACACAGATACATACAGCACACACACATAGACATACAGCAGACACACACAGATACATACAGCACACACAAATAGATACATACAGCAGACATACACACTGATATAAATAGCACACACACAGATACATACAGCACACACACAGATACATACACCACATACACTCAGATACATACAGCAGACATGCACACAGATACATACAGCACACACACACAGATACATACAGCAGACATACACACTGATATATATAGCACACAGATACATACAGCAAACATTCACACTGATAAATATAGCACACACACAGATACATACACCACATACACACAGATACATACAGCACACACACATAGATACATACAGCAGACATACACACTGATACATATAGCACACACACAGATACATACACCACATACACACAGATACATACACCACATGCACACAGATACATAAAGCAGACACACACAGATACATATAGCAGACACACACACAGATACATACAGCACACACACATAGATACATACAGTAGACATACACACTGATACATACAGCAGACATACACACTGATACATACAGCAGACATACACAATAATACATATAGCACACACACATAGTTACATACAGCAGACATACACACAGATACATACAGCACACACAGATACATACAGCACACACACATAGATACATGCAGCAGACATATACACTGATACATACAGCACACACAGATACATACAGCACACACACACAGATACACACAGCAGACATGCACACTGATACATACAGCACACACAGATACATACAGCAGACATACATACTGAGACATACAGCACACAAACACAGATACATACATCACATATGCACACAGATACATACAGCACACACATACATACACTACACATGCACACTGATGCCTACAGCACATACACACACAAATACATACATCACACACACACTTACATCACATATACACACCTGCATACACCATACATATCCACCCATAAAACAGATAATTACAGCATACACACACACACACACACACACACACACACAGAAGGCAACTACAATATCAAATTCCGACATTGCAACTGGGCCTACACATGAAAAAGTATTTAATTGGCTGGAAAGTGTTTTGAGACATCCTGAGGTCAGGGAAGGCATGATGTAAACATAAATTTTTTCCCTAATTGCTCTCGATGTCTCCGGGTTCAGGAGACAAACAAGATCCAGGATTGAACAAGGTATCTTCGGAGTCTCTTGGTGATTTCCACTGCGATGACCTTTATTTTAGATATTTAATTCCCGCTGGTTTTCCACTTAACTCTTGCTGGCCCTCTATTAACCACTTCACACTGACCTCTAGAATATTGCAGAACAATCTGTTTTCTTGATAATGAAAGAAATTCTGAGCCACTCCTTAAGTAATCTGGTGGGTTATTTGTTTCAACTTTTATCTTTTGTTCTCCATGAAGTGTCAACAGAAACTTTCCAATTCTGCAGTGGTCAGGTGTCAGTCCTTATCACCGTGTGCCCTCTAGAGGCAGTACTCCACCATAACCACTTGCCCCAATAAACTTGCTCATTTTGTCTTGCCTCCACCTTTCAGCTGAAGGTATGGACTGGAAGCCTGGTCCATTTCCATGTGTTAGGGGGCAAGGAAGACCCAGCCTCTCAGCTACAAGTGCATTGTCCAAGTCATTATTCTTCCTTATGTCAACCTGGAAAGGGAATTAAACCAAGGGGAGTGGGGTTGGCAAAGCAGTAGGGCCTAACCCTATTGTTCACTGAGCATGATGTGGAGGTACTGGGTTGGACTGGGGTGGACAAGATCAGAAGTCACATGACACCAGGTTATTGTCCAACAGGTTTATTTGAAACCATAAAGTGTTGGAGTGCTGCCCCTTCATCAGGTGAAGGAGCAGCACTCCAAAAGCTTGTGATTTCAAATAAACCTGTTGGACAATAACCTGGTGTCATGTGACCTCCAACCTGAACTGAACGTGAACCTTGACTGATTTCTTCCCAACTCTGAGAGAAAAGAAGCCATTCTGAGACAGGAACACAAAATCCAAGCCAACACTGCCAGTGCTGTGCTGCACTATCAGAAATGCTACCTTTAGGATGAGATGTACATCCAAAGGCGAAGTCTTCTTACAGGGACGTAAAAGATCGCATGGTCCTATTTCGAGGCCAAATGTTACTCATCAATCACATCACAAAAGTGGATTACATGATCATGACCGCGCTCCACTTTGTGAAATCTTGTTGTGCACAAACGACCTGGAACATTTCTGACAACATTTTGAGTTTTTCATTGGCAGCAATAAAGCTGGAACATTATGAGAGGAGTACTTCACTAGATAAATGCAAGTCTTGCTTTCTTAGCTCACTGCAGAGAAAGGTTCTAATTCCTTACTCTTTCTGGTTCAGTGTCACACCGAGCAGTGAACTTTGAATTCAGCTTTTTGATCAAAACCAAGCAGAAACAATAATTCTTTTCAGTTCTTTCCAATTCACCAAAGGTGACTGGTCCAGTTCAAGCAAGTGTTTGCTTGCATTGTGTAACAGCGGTAGTTTCCCAAAACTCTGCTCCCAATACAATTGATGGTCGATCATGAGTTGTACATTTTTAACTGCTCAGGACAAAGTCTGGGGACAGTTCTGGGTACATGAGATTAAAGCCCATCCGGCATATGTGCACAGACTCACTGCTCAGACAGTCACAGTCCTCAGGGTGCAACTAACACATAATAACACAAGACGTAACTCAAAACAAGAACATACTTGGAAGCTTGTCATTCTCCTTGAGGTTGATGAATGCTGAAGTTGGCATGGGGGACCCTGTACTTTTCTTGCACAAGCCAATTCTGAGATGTACCTCAACAGTCAGTGTGCTGAGGAGCAGTGATGGAAACTGTACAGCAGTCTTTGACTGCCCTCTGCAGTCCATGTGCTTAAGTTGTACAACTCATACATTTGACAAGATACATTTACATAGCAACTTCACAAGACTGCATGACCCTTAAGGTTTCAGCACTTTTAATTGGGTTTGAAGTTTCATCGCTGCAGGGAAAAGCAGTAACTAATTGACAATAATGTGGAGGAGCCTGTGTTGGACTGGGGTGGACAAAGTTAAAAATCTCATATAACCAGGTTATAGTCCAACAGGTTTATTTGTAAGTACTTGCTTTCAGAGTGCTGCTCCTTCATCAGATAACTAATGGGGCAGGATTATAACACACAGAATTTATAGCAAAAGATCAGTGTCATGCAATAGTACACCAAATAAATTCAAACTTTTAACTCTCAATTATCTTGAGGAGGTGATGGCCTAGTGGTATTATTGCTAGATTATTAATTCAAAAGCCCCTCATTAACGTTCTGGAGGACCTGGGTTTGAACCTATCATGGCAGATGGTGGAATGCAATAAAATGTCTGGAATTAGGAGTCTGATGATGACCATGAAACCATTGCCGATTGTCAGGAAAAACCCATCTGGTTCATTAATATCTCTGAGGGTGGTGGGGGGGGGGGGGTGGGGAAGCTGTCATCTTTACCTGGTCTGGCCTACACATGACTCCAGGCCCACAGCAATGTGATTGACTCTTAACTGCCCTCTGGGCAACTAGGGATGGGTATTAAATGCTGGCCTGGCCAGTGATATCCACAGCCAATGAATGAACCAAAAATCCCCCTACTCCTCCTAATATCCTTGATCATTACACCCTCTCTGAAGCTAATAGGCAGAAAATAATGAGAATCAGAGTGTGATGGAGGAAAGAATGGGAGTGAGAGAGTGACTGAAGAGTACGTGAACGCCAGAGAGTAATAGGGGATAGAATGGGAGTTAGTGAGTGATCCAGGAGGGATGGGAATGAGAGAGTGTCAAAGGAGGGAATGGGAGTGAATGATTGAGGAGTGAATGAGGGAGTGATGGAAGAGTAAATGTGAATGGGAGTGAATGTGTGATGTGGAGTACTGAGTGAGCAATACAGAGTGCAGGAGTATGTGTGTGTGTGACCACATGATGGAGAGGAGGTTTAAGGGATTGAATGAGTGATAGAAGAGGGATTTGGTAGTGATAGATCAAGATGGGGTAGTGAATGAGGAAGGGCGAGTTGTTTGCTCTTTATCCCAAGGTGAACCATAAGGAGGTTTGAAAATTAAATCAGGGACTTAGCACAAACATATATCTTGCCTTCTGAGTCAATCTTTAATTCAAGCACTCTCAGATTCATTTCACAACCCGCCTACTTCACACATTGTCCTGGAAAATTGGATTCCTCCAAACTCCTGGAATTTCCCTGATGTTTCCCAGGGGGCTGACTAAGAGCTGAGAGATCAGGCAGGCACGGATGATTCACTCAAACACTCTGTTCCACTGAGAAAGTGAGGGGAAAAGCTGGAGGCTGCTGGGCCCTGTCAAAATATCATGGCCTCCCTTCTAATAAATACGATGTGATCCTCAAACTGACAGCTGGCTGCTGCCTCCTCAGAGATGAGATACTAGTGAGGTGGTTAAGGCTCTGAACTAATAATCCCCAAGTCCCAACATGTTGCTCTGGGTTCAAATCCCACCATGGCAGATGGTGGAAACTGAATTCTGATCATTTCAATTAATTGTGGAAATGAAAATTGGTTTTATTCATGATGACTCTGAAACTAGCAGTGTCTTGTCATAAAAAAAAGTAGTTCACATACTGTCAGGAAGGAAATGTGTCCTCACTCACCTGGTTTGCCCTTCATTTTCCTCCCTATTCTTTTCTTTCCAGGGATGTGGGCATCACTAACAAGACCAGCACAAGTTGCCCATATCTAAGTGCCCTTGAATTGGTTGCGGGGCATTGGAGAGTCAACCACATTGCCATGGGTCTGGAGTCACTTGTAGGCTGGCCAGGTTAGGATGACAAATTTCTTTCCCAAGAGAACATTCACAAACAAAATGGGTTTTTACAAACAGTTGTGAACAAATAATTTGCAAAAGTCTATCACAATTGTTATGGTCACCATTACTGATGGAGCCTTCCAGATTTATTAACTAACTGACCAACTGTCATGCCAGTATTTGAGCTTGCGTCATGACAACTTTATTCTGAGCCTCCAAGTCCATGTACATTCACACTAAGTCACCACCTCCCCTGGATTCAACCCAAAAGTGTAGTTGACTGTCAACTGAAATGCCTGAGGGCGCTACACACTCTCAAAGAACATTACGTACCAGCAATAAATACTGACTTTGTAGGCAATGCCCGCATTCCACAGAAGGATCATTAAAAAAGAACAAGCTGGTGGAAACTTGTCTTCCACTAGAGAAGGCCAGAACATTCAAACCCCAGAACATCTGCTCTTACTTCACCACCTCATGGCTCCTGGATGCTCACAGAGGAATCATCTCAACAACTTCAAACAATTACAGAGCGTCGGGGGATTGGGGGGATGGTGGGGTCTAATTACCCTTCAGAAGCTGATGGTGCGCTGCTTTCTGAAAACTGCCGAAGCTCTGGTGATGATGTTTGAGAGGGAGTTCTGTAATTTTGACCCAATGGCAATAATGGAAGGGAGATTCATTTCAGGATAGGTGCTGACTGCACACTAGCACAGTGCTGAGTGCAGAGGGTGTTCAGGCAAAAGAAACAGAAAGGGTTTTAGTCAGCTTTAGCTGTAGCTAACATTAAGCGCTTCCTTCTCCCCTCTGCCCTTGCTGTCAGACTAACCCCTGTGCTGCCAGAAAAACTAGAGATCCCAGAGTTGGCCACCGATGAGAACCTCCAGATATGATGGTCACAGCTGTGAGCACGGAGATTCCGGAGTTACCACCGTCAGTCAGAGTCTGAGTTCCGAGCCGGCAGCCCAGTGAGCTTTCACTGCCAGAATTAGCCGCCCACCCAGACATTCAAAAGCACAACTGACTCACAAATTTCTCTAAAACATTTTCTTCTCTTTCCTTTTGGCTTTGCTGTTTTGTGGTTCCACGGGTGACTAGACTTTCAGAGAAACTGGGAGGGAGCTCACGAAGGTACAGAGGAGTTTTTCCAGAATGGTTCCAGGAATACTTGAATTTATTTAAAGCAAAGGATACTGACAGTGGACTGTGATGAGTTCAGATGAGGCAGATAGAAGAAAGCTGATGTGGTAAGAACTAGGGAAGACAGAGCTGGGTGAGAGACGCACGGTTGGAACGTTAGAGTACTTTATACAGTGAGTGATAACAACCTGGGGCGCTCTGTCTATGTGGATGATGGAAGCACAGACAATGAATGATTTTGAAAAGAAATTGGTTAGGGCTTGCGGAAGATGAAGTTGCAGGGGCGACAGGGATTCAGCCAGGTAGAGGGACTGATTGGACTGTTCCAGAGTCGGTACGGACAGAATAGGCTGAATGGCTTCTTTCTGTACCATTACTTCAAAGGCCAGTATATTTGTACTCATGAAGTTGCATGAGTTGGAGAATTGCCTAGCTCACTCCTCCCATCTGATTCACACAATCCTCATTGTGGGAGTGAACAGACAGGAGTTCATCCCGACACCAGGAGACAGTTCAGAGGAAGCTATAGAGGCTGCCAAGTGCCCAAGTGGAAATTGGGACTTTGCCCCAATTGAATTGTTAAGTTTTAGGCCTTTCACCCTCATCCCCATTCATGGCCACACTCTTACCACCTCAAGGCCCTCATTCAATCCATGCCCTCTGTGTTTTACTTCCATGGACTGTTACAGGCCCCATCCCAATTCATGTTTCCCTCATGTGGGAGATATGTCCCACTTTCTTTTCCATAACAGTGAAAATAAGATGGGTTGGAAATAGGGATGGGACTTCTACATCTTGGTATTGCTGGCTGTGGAGTTTGTACGTTAATGATCTGGATGAAGGAACTGAGGGCTTTGTTGCTAAGTTTGCAGATGACAAAGAGTGCGCAAAGAAGTGACAGATCGAAGACAAGGTGGGAACGTGTGAGGATATGCACTAAGGTAGGAAGAATAGGGGTGTAGACTATCTTCTCGACGGGCAACGGCTTTGGAAATCTGAATCACAAAGGGATTTAAGAGCCCTATTTCAGGATTCCCTTTAGGTTAACATGCAAGTTCAGTTAGCAATGCGAGCATTCATTTTGGGAAGACTAGAATTCAAAAGTGGAGATGTAATGCTGAGGCCGTAAAAGACTCTACTCAGACAGTGTTTGGAATAGTGTGAGCGGTTATGGACCCATATCTAAGGAAGAATGTGCTCATCTTAGAGGGGCTCCAGAGAAGGTTCACAAGAATGATTCCGGGATGTCATATGAGGAGGAGTTGAGGATTCCGGGTCTGTACCCGATGGAGTTGAGAAGGATGAAGGGGGTCTGATCGAAATTTACGGAACTGAGAAGCCTGGATAGAATGGACACGGAGAAGATGCTTCCAATGGTAGGAGAGAAGGATATGGAAGATATAGAATGTCGGGAAATAGATGGCGACTTCTTGCAAAATGCCCAGATTACAGAGGAGGAAGTGCTGGATGTCTTGAAATGGTTAAAAGTGGATAAATCCCCAGGACCTGATCAGGTGTACCCAAGAACACTGTGGGAAGCTGGAGAAGTGATTGCTGGGCCTCTTGCTGAGATATTTCTATCATCGATAGTCACAGGTAAGGTGCCAGAAGACTGGAGGTTGGCTAACGTGGTGCCACTGTTTAAGAAGGGCGGTAAAGACAAGCCAGGGAACTATAGACCAGTGAGCCTGACGTCAGTGGTGGGCAAGTTGTTGGAGGGAATCCTGAGGGACAGGATGTACATGTATTTGGAAAGGCAAGGACTGATTAGGGATAGCCAACATGGCTTTGTGTGTGGGGAATCATGTCTCACAAACTTGATTGAGTTTTTTGAAGAGGGCAGAGCAGTAGATGTAATCTATATGGACTTCAATAAGACGTTTGACATGGTTCCCTATGGGAGACTGGTTAGCAAGGTTAGATCTCATGGAATACAGGGAGAACTGGCCACTTGGATACAGAACTGGCTCAAAAGTAGAAGACAGAGGGTGGTGATGGAAGGTTGTTTTTCAGACTGGAAACCTGTGACAAGTGGAGTGCCACAAGGATCAGTGCTGGGTCCTCTACTTTATTTCATTTACATAAATGATTTGGATGCGAACATAAGAGGTGCAGTTAGTAAGTTTGCAGATGACACCAAAATTGGAGGTGTAGTGGACAGCAAAGAGGGTTATCTCAGATTACAACAAGATCTGGATCAGATGGGCCAATGGGCTGAGAAGTGGCAGATGGAGTTTAATTCAGATAAATGCGAGGTGCTGCATTTTGAGAAAGCAAATCTTAGCAGGACTTATACATTTAATGGTAAGGTCCTAGGGAGTGTTGCTGAACAAACAGACCTTGGAGTGCAGGTTCATAGCTCCTTGAAAGTGGAGTCACAGGTAGATAGGATAGTGAAGAAGGCGTTTGGTATGCTTTCCTTTATTGGTCAGAGTATTGAGATGTGAAACTTGAAAGGGTTCAGAAAAGATTTACAAGGATGTTGCCAGGGTTGGAAGATTTGAGCTATAGGGAGAGGCTGAACAGGCTGGGGCTGTTTTCCCTGGAGCGTCGGAGGCTGAGGGGTGACCTTATGGAGGTTTCCAAAATTATGAGGGGCATGAATAGGATTAATAGACAAAGTCTTTTCCCTGGGGTTGGGGAGTCCAGAACTAGAGGGCATAAGTTTAGAGTGAGAGGGGAAAGATATAAAAGAGACCTAAGGTGCAACTTTTTCACACAGTGGGTGGTACGTGTATGGAGTGAGCTGCCAGAGGCTGGTACAATTGCAACATTTAAGAAGCATTTGGATGGGTATATGAATAGGAAGGGTTTGGAAGGATATGGGCCGGGTGCTGGCAGGTGGGACTATATTGGTTTGGGATATCTGGTCGGCGTGGACAGGTTGAACCAAAGGGTCTGTTTCCATGCTGTACATCTCTATGACTCTATAACTAGGACCTGGGGGCACAGCGTCAGGGTGAAGGGACGACCCTTTATAACTGAGATGAGAAAGAATTTCTTCAGCCAGAGGGTGGTTAATTTGTAGCATTTCTGCAGAGGGCTGTGGAGGCCAAGCCATTGGGTATACTTAAGACAGAGATAGGAGGCTCTTGATCCATAAGGGGATCATAGGTTATAGGGAGAAGGCAGGAGAATGGGACTGAGAAACACATCAGCCATGATTGAATGGCCTAATTCCACTTTTTTTATAATGATGTTATGGTCTTACTCTGAATATGAAATTATTTGGCTAATGGATCGCTGCATTCAATCAAATATAAGCTGAGCTACACATAACAATATAGATCTTATGTTCAACTCCTTGGCATGGTAAATGTAATTGATCCCAAGAGCTGGCTGGCACTCCTGATTGGTCTTCATGAAGAACAGTGGGGGATGGTGTACATGACAATGAGACTAGTCTTTCCTGTGATCGACAAGTCTCCCACAGTCTGAATGCTGGTTAGCGGCAACTAAATACTGGAGCGTGCCTCAGTGATCCCTCCATTTCCCAGTGAGCAGGCAGTGCTTTCCATAGACACAGCCATGAACCAGGGAACAGGCCATCTCAGTTCCACAGGCCCTCCACAAGAGATACTCCCCACTGCACTCACTTGGTTCCCTGTCTGCTAAACCCAGGCTGTGAAATGTGTGAAAGTGTTGTTATAAGAAATTCCAAGCAAAGAGTGGAAGTGGGAAATGATTCACCAGCCTGGAATCCCATGGTCAGATTCACTTGGCACGTGTTTATCTGAAGAGGACGGCTTTACAAAATAAGCTCTGGCAATGATCGCCCAGTAGGAAGTGGGCCGAATAAGTAAGGATCATTTCTTTCATGCTCCAGTAATTCCAGGTTCCAGGAACCCAACGCAAGCAACGGTGAGGCAGTTGGTGGCTGCAATGCAGGGCTCAGGGCTTATGAGCAGAGGCAAGGTCTAGTGTGCCCGGGCAGCTGTTAGCCCAGTGTGTCCGGGCAGCTGTTAGCCCAGTGTGCCCAGTACGGTGGGAGAGGGAGCCTTTTTAGGGAAAGCCCCGCTTGGAGCATCCACAGGCCCATGGTGCAGTAAGGACTGTAATGTTTGACATTTTAGTTCTTTATTTTTCTCCTTTTATGCCAAGAAGGCTGAAGTACTGAATTTTTAAACTTACTTCTTTATTTTTCCATTTCTGTAACTCAGATTTTGGATGGAGGTAATTTGCATCTAAGACAGTGCCATGTGGGGTGACATTGTACACTTTTCACTGTACTCTTGTGTGCCGTACTTGAGTGCACATGACAATAAAACCTAAATCTGAATGAAATTAAAAAGAGGGGACGAAGTCATTCCTTACTTAAAACCAAAAGAGTTATGAAATTAGCCTCACCATAACCAAGCAAAATATGCCATTTTTCCTGTATCCACAATTCTTTTTTGAGAGTTAGCTTCCAGCACATTTTCAGACCAGAATGACTCCGTGCAAAGATGTTTCTCCACATGTCCCTTCTGGTTCTTTTGACAATTATTTAAAATCTGTATCCTTGGTTCCCAACCTTTCTAATGGTGGAAATAGTTACTAAGCACAGTACTAAACCAACTCCATTCCTAAGTTTTCTCCTGCTGGATTAGGGTCTGTCAGTGCAGACAATGCTCTGTTAAGCGAAATTGAAGCCTGCAGATGCTGGAGATTAGAGTCGAGAGTGTGGAAAAACACAGCAGGTCAGGCGGCATCCTAGAAGCAGGAAAATCGACGTTTCGGGCAAAAGCCCTTCATCAGAAAAGTCCTTCCTGATGAAGTGCTTTTGCCCAAAACGTCAATTCTCCTGCTCCTCAGATGCTGTCTGACCTGCTGTGCTTTTCCAGCGCCACACTCTCAATGCTCTGCTGAGCCTGCTCGTTGTCTCTCCTTATGTGCTAGCCGAGTCAGGGACAGTCATGATCAGATACCTCCCCACGTGTATTTGCAATAAGGGGTCACTGACTGATTTTTGATGTTTTAAAACATTTGTGATCCTCCAGATCCAAAACTGCTACGGCCTATTACTACTCATTTCATGTTTTTTCTGTCACTTTGGGGCCAGCGACCATAATTCTCTTGGTTTTAAAATAGCGATGGAAAAGGATAGACTAGATCTAAGAGTTGAGGTTCTAAATTGGAGGAAGGCGAATTTTGATGGCATTAGGCAAGAACTTTCAAAAGCTGATTGGACGCAGATGTTCGCAGGTAAAGGAATGGCTGGAAAATGGGAAGCCTTCAGAAATGAGATAACGAGAGTCCAGAGAAAGTATATTCCTGTTAGGGTGAAAGAAAAGTCTGGTAGGTGTAGGGAATGCTATATGACTAAAGAAATTGAAGGTTTAGTTAGGAAAAAGAAGGAAGCATATGTTGGTTATAGACAAGATAGATAGAGTGAATCCTTAGAAGAGTATAAAGGCAGTAAGAGTATTCTTAAGAGGGAAATCAGGAGGGCAAAAAGGGGATACGAGATAGCTTTGGCAAATAGAATTAAGGAGAATCCAAAGGGTTTTTACAAATACATCAAGGACAAAAGGGTAACTAGGGAGAGAACATGGCCTCTCAAAGATCTGCAAGGCGGCCTTCATGTGGAGCCTCAGGAGATAGGGCAGATACTAAACGAGTATTTTGCATCATTATTTAGTGTGGAAAACGACATGGAAGATATAGAATGTAGGGAGATAGATGGTGACATCTTGAAAAATGTCCATATTATGGAGTAGGAAATGCTAAATGTCTTGAAGTGCACAAAAGTGGATAAATCCCCAGGACTTGATCAGGTGTACCCTAGAACTCGGTGATAAGGTAGAGAAGTGATTGCTGGGCCTCTTGCTGAGATATTTCTATCATCAAAAGTCACAGGTGAGGTGCTGGAAGACTGGAGGTTGGCTCATGTGGTGCCACTGTTTAAGAAAGGTGGCAAGGATAAGCCAGGGAACTAAAGACCAGTGAGCCTGACGTCAGTGGTGGACAAGTTGTTGGAGGGAATCCAGAGGGACATAATGTACATGTATTTGGAAAGGCAAGGACTGATTTGGGATAGTCAACATGGCTTTGTGCGTGGGAAATCATGTCTCACAAACTTGATTGAGTTTTTTGAAGAAGTAACAAAGAGGATTGATGAGGGAAAGGCGGTAGATACGATGTATTTGGACTTCAGTAAGGTGTTTGACAAGGTTCCCCATGGGAGACTGATGAGCAAGGTTAGATCTCATGGAATACAGGGAGAACTCACCATTTAGACACAGAACTGGCTCAAAGGTAGATGACAGAGGGTGATGGATGATTTTTTTCAGACTGGAAGCCTGTGACCAGTGGAGTGCCACAAGGATCGGTGCTGAGTCCATTACTTTTCATCATTTATATAAGTGATTTGGATGTGAGTATAAGAGGTACAGTTAGTAAGTTTGCTGGTGACACCGAAATTGGAGGTGCAGTTGACAGTGAAGAAGGTTACCTCAGATTACAAAGGGATCTTGATCAGATGGGCCAATGGGCTGAGAAGTCGCAGATGGAGTTTAATTTAGATAAATGTGAGGTGCTGCATTTTGGGAAAGCAAATCTAAGCACGACTTATACACTTAATGGTAAGGTCCGAGGGAGTGTTGCTGAACAAAGACACCTTGGAGTGCAGGTTCATAGCTCCTTGAAAGTGGAGTTGCAGGTAGATAGGATAATGAAAGCATTTGGTATGCTTTCCTTTATTGGTTAGAGTATTGAGTACAGGAGTTGAGAGGTCATGTTGCGGGTATGTGTGTGGAAGTGCCTCAATTTTAAAATTCCTACTCACAACTTCAAAACCTCTTCCCATATCTGTAACCCCTCATCCACCCTACAATCCTCTGAGATCTCTATGCTGCTCAAAGCAGTCACTATTGCAACAGAGATTACATTAGATTAGATTAGATTAGATCAGATTACTTACAGTGTGGAAACAGGCCCTTTAGCTCAATAAGTCCACACCGACCCTCCGAATAACAACTCATCCAGAGCCATTCCCCTACACCTAACACTATGGACAATTTGGCGTGGCCAATTCACCTAACCTGCACATCTTTGGACTGGGGGAGGAAACCAGAGCACCCGGAGGAAACCCACGCTGACACGGGGATAATGTGCAAACTCCAACAGACAGTTGGCAGAGACGGGAATTGAACCCGGGTCTTTGGCACTGTGAGGCAGCAGTGCTAACCACTGAGCCATCGTGCTGCCCAAAGGAGAGGTGACAGCCTGAATGAGCACAGTGATACCCCACAAACAGGTAAATGACCAGATGTTCTATTGTAGTGAACAAGGGCAAAGTGTTATGGATGCTTTGATTGAGAAATAAATTAGTGCTTGAGAAACTCAGCAGAGCAGGTAGCATCTATATAGACAGATAAGTAGAGGTAATGTTTCAAGTCCCATATGCACCTTCCTATGAACTGAAGGTTAATTTTGGATTTGAAACATTGACTCTAGTTCTCTCTCCATAGACACTGACAGAACTTTGGGATTTCTCCAGCATTTTGTGCCTCCAATTTGGTGACAATGGTCAAGGGTTAAAGTTCTGTTTGGGAAATTCCACTCTCCTTCCAAATAGTGCCTTGGGATCTCCCACATTTTCCCAACAGCTGCAAAAGGAGCCTCAATTTAATGCCTCACATGAAAAGCAGCACCCGCCTGGCATTACTACACCAGAGCTTCAGCTTGGATTTACGAGAGTTTACCAAGAACCTTCTGACTCAGGGTGAGAATACTACCCATCGAGTCCTAGCTGGCACCAAACCAACTCATGGCTGGCAACAGAACAGCACAAACAAGAGCCGGAGAACAGAAGCCCTAACCACTTCATGCCAACACTCAGTGGACTGGCATGCATGACAGTGGAAAGAAGGTTTGATCAGAGAGCAGCTGACTTGTAAAATAAAAAGCAGAATCCTGTGACACAAGAATGTCACATTTCTGCAACGTAGGCCAAGTTTTAAAAGCAGGAATTGTGAAATAATTGAATGCACGTCCAATTTAGTAAAAACACACGACAAAAGCCAAGTTTGTGTTTCTTTCAATGTTAATTCCAGCAATGGCCGAGCAAGTACAGGTTTTACAAAGACAAAGAACCCACCAGCTCCCTTGGATGTCCCAAATACTTCACGGCTGATTATAAGTAATTCAATAAAGTGGAGTTCCTCTTGCCAAGTAAACACACAGCAAGATCCCACAAATCACAAAGACACACATTACCAGCAGCTCCATTAGGCTGGAATACCAGGTATAACTCCCTGCTCTTTGCACAGTGCCATGGGGTCCTTTACGTTCATCAGAATAGATGGGTGAGGGGTTAAAGTGAGGCACCATCTGAAAGACAGCAGTGCTTTAGTGACAATGCTTGCTGTGTCCTCACTAATGCTGATTACATCCTCCTTGAAACAGCTGGTTGAGAATTCAATAGCACCAGCTTACTTCAAAGTTAAAGCCCACAGACTGGCTCAAAAATCTCAGACTTCCCTGATTTCTCCTGAGACAGTAGTAAGAATCCTTCATTTGAACCTAGAGAGGAGATAAAGGGTTGGGTTGGGACCAAATAGGGTTCTTGGTTGACTATTGTCCTGTGACTCTCCTCCGAAAGGTGAGTGCTGGGCAGGGTGCTAACAGACTGGGTTACAAGCAACGCACTCTTTAAGATGCACTCACACAATCTTAAAGGTACCATAACAAACAATGAAGTTGTATTAGATGTATAAAGACGTCATAAACGTTTCTGAACATAAACTGGGAAAATGGAACTTGGACACTGCTACGTTGCAGAGAATGTACCGGCTGTTCTATTTTTTGCAACGCGAAGGTGATTATGGAACAATGTGGTGGTCATTTATCAGTTACACAAGGTCACGTAATTTTGGAGAAGCTGGATTTTATACTTTTGTGAGACAAGCCAGCACCAAGTGTCTTTTGGTTGAAAAACTGGCTAGCAACATTTTTGATTTCATTTTAAGTTGCAATATATCACAGACCTCCAGAAAGACTGCAAGGAAAGACACGTCTCTCTCTTTCTCACCCTCTTAAGTGATTAGAAAACACTCAAAGACTTGAAAAAGATGAACTTCTAATACAAACAGCAAGCTAAATCCAGCTGACCAGTTACCAAACCAAGGACTGTTTACTGTTTGATGGTCAACAATAATGTGATAATTTCGCCAAAAAAAAGAGATTTGAGAATGTCACCCCATTCCATCCTCGGTGGGTTACATTCTTAATGCACATAATTTGTTCCTTTCTATCTGTTTTTCATTCATAATATTTCT
Source organism: Hemiscyllium ocellatum (assembly GCF_020745735.1). NCBI lineage: Eukaryota > Metazoa > Chordata > Chondrichthyes > Orectolobiformes > Hemiscylliidae > Hemiscyllium > Hemiscyllium ocellatum. The sequence continues at coordinate 16,425,666 of NC_083417.1, read as the reverse complement.
GCACAGCTGTCAGTATCATCTGGTTTGTTTGTGAATGAGTGTGAGTGCATGTGTGTGTGTGTGGGATGAGGGGGAACTGAGTATAAAAGGAGTATAGCTCAAACATGCGTCATGGCAGTTAGTAATCCATTTTGCCATTTATTGAAGAATAAGTTTGTTTAGAACAAATACGTTTTTTCTCTGTTTATTGATTAAACCTTTTGGCAGTTTCTTAATGCCAGCTAAGAAAAACAGGCCAATTAACCTCCTTAGGTCATTTTACAATTGTGACATCTCGGGAAACAGTGGGCATTGATGACCAGGGTACTCTTGCCATCAGGGTCCTGACACAAGGAACACGAGCACTGGTTTGGGCACGAGAGAAGGAGCTGCAGTGCCTTCATAACCGATTGTCTCGTGGTCTAGGTCCACTGCACAAGTTGTCTGCCACTGACTGAATGAAAGCAGTAACACAGGCAGCGTGTTCATACTAATGTAAAAGACAGACATGTGAACACTTCCTATACTTACAAACACCTATTTTATATTGCAGTATGTTGTGTTCTGACTTGCATACAAATCGACTTACGGAACGCAATGGAGGGATTGCGTGTAATTTGACAGGCATTCCACCATTCATGAACGGAGTTGTGTATGGGGAGATAAAAGTCACTTGTCAGAATTGCGTTTGGCCAACAAACATGGTCATTAATTTACACGGAAACAGAAACAGGTCAATCAGCTGCAGCCAATGGATAAAGATTCTATCTATGTCAGAGGGAGCCTCACGGTGGGGTATTGTGTGTATCTGTGTCAGAGGGAGCCTCACGGTGGGGTATTGTGTGTATCTGTGTCAGAGGGAGCCTCACGGTGGGGTAATGTGTGTACCTGTGTCAGAGGGAGCCTCACGGTGGGGTAATGTGTGTACCTGTGTCAGAGGGAGCCTCACCGTGGGGTATTGTGTGTATCTGTGTCAGAGGGAGTCTCACGGTGGGGTATTGTGTGTATCTGTGTCAGAGGGAGCCTCACGGTGGGGTATTGTGTGTACCTGTGTCAGAGGGAGCCTCACCGTGGGGTATTGTGTGTATCTGTGTCAGAGGGAGCCTCACCGTGGGGTAATGTGTGTATCTGTTTCTGGATCAGTGGTGCTGGAAGAGCACAGCAGTTCAGGCAGCATCCAACGAGCAGCAAAATCGACGTTTCGGGCAAAAGCCCTTCATCAGGAATAAAGGCAGTGAGCTGGAAGCATGGAGAGATAAGCTAGAGGAAGGTGGGGGTGGAGAGAGAGTAGCATAGAGTACAATGGGTGAGCGGGGGAGGAGATGAAGGTGATAGGTCAGGGAGGAGAGGGTGGAGTGGATAGGTGGAAAAGGAGCTAGGCAGGTCAGACAAGTCCGGACAAGTCATGGACAAGTGCTGAGCTGGAAGTTTGAAACTAGGATGAGGTGGGGGAAGGGGAAATGAGGAAGCTGTTGAAGTCCACATTGATGCCCTGGGGTTGAAGTGTTCCGAGGCAGAAGATGAGGCGTTCTTCCTCCAGGCGTCTGGTGGTGAGGGAGCGGCAGTGAAGGAGGCCCAGGACCTCCATGTCCTCGGCAGAGTGGGAGGGGGAGTTGAAATGTTGGGCCACGGGGCGGTGTGGTTGATTGGTGCGGGTATCTCGGAGATGTTCCCTAAAGCGCTCTGCTAGGAGGCGCCCAGTCTCCCCAATGTTGAGGAGACCGCATCGGGAGCAACGGATACAATAAATGATATTAGTGGATGTGCAGGTAAAACTTTGATGGATGTGGAAGGCTCCTTTAGGGCCTTGGATAGAGGTGAGGGAGGAGGTTTGGGCACAGATACAGCGGAGGTGGAGGAATTGGAAATACGGGATGGCATTTTTGCAAGAGATAGGGTGGGAAGAGGTGTAATCCAGGTAGCTATGGGAGTCGGTGGGTTTGTAAAAAATGTCAGTTTCAAGTCTTGCAAAAATGCCATCCCATATTCCCAATTCCTCCGCTTCCGCTGTATCTGCTCCCAGGAGGACCAGTTCCACCACAGAACATGCCAGATGGCCTCCTTCTTTAGAGACTGCAATTTCCCTTCCCACGTGGTTAAAGATGCCCTCCAACGCATCTCGTCCACATCCCACACCACCGCCTTCAGAACACACCCCTCCAACCGTAACAAGGACAGAACGCCCCTGGTGCTCACCTTCCACCCTACAAACCTTTGCATAAACCAAATCATCCGCCGACATTTCCGCCATCTCCAAAAAGACCCCACCACTATATTTCCCTCCCCACCCTTTCCACTTTCCGCAAAGACCGTTCCCTCCGTGACTACCTGGTCAGGTCCATGCCCCCCTACGACCCACCCTCCCATCCTGGCACTTTCCTCTGCCACCGCAGGAACTGTAAAACCTGTGCCCACACCTCCTCCCTCACCTCTATCCAAGGCCCTAAAGGAGCCTTCCACATCCATCAAAGTTTTACCTGCACATCCACTAATATCATTTATTATATCCGTTGCTCCCGATGCGGTCTCCTCTACATTGGGGAGACTGGATGCCTCCTAGCAGAGCGCTTTAGGGAACATCTCTGAGACACCCGCACCAATCAACCACACCGCCCTGTGGCCCAACATTTCAACTCCCCCTCCCACTCTGCTGAGAACATGGAGGTCCTGGGCCTCCTTCACCGCCGGTCGCTCACCACCAGACGCCTGGAGGAAGAACGCCTCATCTTCCGCCTCGGAACACTTCAACAGTGGTTAGCACTGCTGCCTCACAGCGCCTGTAGACCCGGGTTCAATTCCCGACTCAGGCGACTGACTGTGTGGAGTTTGCACGTTCTCCCCGTGTCTGCGTGGGTTTCCTCCGGGTGCTCCGGTTTCCTCCCACAGTCCAAAGATGTGCGGGTCAGGTGAATTGGCCAAGCTAAATTGCCCGTAGTGTTAGGTAAGGGATAAATGTAAAGGTATGGGTGGGTTGCGCTTCGGCGGGTCGGTGTGGACTTGTTGGGCCGAAGGGCCTGTTTCCACACTGTAAGTCTAATCTAATCTAAACCCCAGGGCAACAATGAGGACTTCAACAGCTTCCTCATTTGTGTCAGAGGGAGCCTCACGGTGGGGTAATGTGTGTATCTGTGTTAGAGGGAGCCTCATGGTGGGGTAATGTGTGTATCTGTGTCAGAGGGAGCCTCATGGTGGGGTAATGTGTGTATCTGTGTCAGAGGGAGCCTCACGGTGGGGTATTGTGTGTATCTGTGTCAGAGGGAGCCTCACGGTGGGGTAATGTGTGTATCTGTGTCAGAGGGAGCCTCACCGTGGGGTATTGTGTGTACCTGTGTCAGAGGGAGTCTCACAGTGGGGTAATGTGTGTATCTGTGTCAGAGGGAGCCTCACGGTGGGGTAATGTGTGTATCTGTGTCAGAGGGAGCCTCACCGTGGGGTATTGTGTGTACCTGTGTCAGAGGGAGTCTCACGGTGGGGTATTGTGTGTATCTGTGTCAGAGGGAGCCTCACGGTGGGGTAATGTGTGTATCTGTGTCAGAGGGAGCCTCACCGTGGGGTATTGTGTGTATCTGTGTCAGAGGGAGCCTCACGGTGGGGTATTGTGTGTACCTGTGTCATAGGGAGCCTCACGGTGGGGTAATGTGTGTATCTGTGTCAGAGGGAGCCTCACGGTGGGGTAATGTGTGTATCTGTGTCAGAGGGAGCCTCACCGTGGGGTATTGTGTGTACCTGTGTCAGAGGGAGTCTCACGGTGGGGTATTGTGTGTATCTGTGTTAGAGGGAGCCTCATGGTGGGGTAATGTGTGTACCTGTGTTAGAGGGAGCCTCACGGTGGGGTAATGTGTGTATCTGTGTTAGAGGGAGCCTCACCGTGGGGTATTGTGTGTATCTGTGTCAGAGGGTGTAGAACCTTGACAGATATTCTGTATTATCTGAGAGACTTCCTTTGCATCTTCAGATCTGAAAGTTCGCAACTTAAGTACTTCTTTTCGAGGAAGCCCATTCTTTCACCTGAGCCATGAGTCATAGGGAAGTACAGCATGGGCAGAAGGTGGTGTGTGTATGAAGTCATTTGCCACAGGCAGTGGTGGAAGCTGGTACAATTACAGCATTTAAAAGGCATCTCGATAGGTATATGAATAGGAAGGATATAGAGGGATATGGACCAAGTGCTGGTAAATGGGACTAGATTAGGGTCGGATATGTGGTCGGCAGGTCAAGCTTTGATCCTGTTTCCCCATCCCCTCCATACTGGCCCTTACCGTGGGACAAAGAGAGGGAGATACCAGGATAAAGGCCAATGTCTGTGGATGCTGGAAATCTGAAGCAAATGCAGAGAATATTGGAGAAACTCAGCAGATTAGACTAGGTTAGGTTACTTACAGTGTGGAAACAGGCCCTTCGGCCCAACAAGTCCACACCGACCCGCCAAAGCGAAACCCACCCATACCCCTACATTTGCCCCTTACCTAACACTACGGGCAATTTAGCATGGCCAATTCACCTGACCCGCACATCTTTGGATGGTGGGAGGAAACCGGAGCACCCGGAGGAAACCCACGCAGACACAGGGAGAACGTGCAAACTCCACACAGTCAGTCGCCTGAGTCGGGAATTGAACCTGGGTCTCTGGCGCTGTGAGGCAGCAGTGCTAACCACTGTGCCACCGTGCCTGGCAGCATTTGTTGGATTAGAAACAGAGTTAACGTTTCAAGTCTGATGATCGTTCTTCAGAGCCAGGGCTCTCACTCCAGCTATCTGTTTATTCGCAGATGCCTGCTACTGAAGAGTGTGTCTGGTAGAGCCCAATGATGCCCTGAGAGTGATGCAGTCCAGCACTGGGTTCCCTCTTTCAGGATAAAGCAACCAATGGCCATTGGTCTAGGAACTAACTCCCAATAAAGAATCAACAGCCTCAGAAAAAGGAAGGGGAGAAAATAAGAAGCAATAATGGGTTTAAGAAAAAAGAAATCACAATTCATTGGCACCCTGCTTGGATTTAAGTCCCCCTTAACATTAAGAAAAAGCACTTCAGCTTGTGAGGAATGATGTAAAAGAAGATCACTGATTGGGCTAACTGCCTGGGATCAGTCAATATTGAAAATATTGGATGAATTGGGGCATACGCAGTGAAGGAACACATCCAGACACAAAGACCTGTTCCGCCATCAAATTAAATTAAGCCCAGTCCATTTAACCAGCTTCACACTTTATCCCCTCACCTACGATCTCAGGCCTGATTTCATAGACTCATACAGCCTGAAAGCAGACCCTTCGGCCCATTCAGTCCACACTGACCATGTTGCCAAATTCAACTCACCCCATCTGCCTCCATCTGGCCCATCTCCCTTCAAAACTTTCCGATTCATTTGACGTCAGGAGCCACAATGATTTAGAAGAGAGCACCAGATTTCCACTTCACATTATGAGAAGGAGTGGCCCCTTGACTTCACCCCAAAACAGCCTGACTCCAATTTGAAGAAGGGTACTGGCTGAATCCCACCCTCACCTAGATCGAGTTGCTCCGTATCTACCATATGGCAGTCTTTTACTATAACATTCCAAGCCCCACTCTCTTCCCACTAACTTTACTGAACCACACAGTTGTACAACCAGGAAATGGAAGTGGAATTACAGCAGATCTCCATTGGAACAACCAAATAGATTTTTATGAACTTTTTTTTTCCAGAATTCATCAGATTTATTTGGGATTCATGCTTCAGACACAAGCATCTTAAACCCTCACCCCACTTCCCCGCCAATCCCAACCTGTTAACTGGCAGTTCTGAAGTGCAGTGTTTCTGATGTTCTCAGAGTCCTGGGTGATTTTGGCGTGGTGTTAAGCAGGAGGCCAGGGAATCCATTACGATGCATTCTTGTCCAATCTTACTTTGCCATGATGTTCAATTGATGCAAGTTGCCACTCTTAACATGGGAAGTATTCCTTGGATCCCCATACCTTAAATGAGGTCAAGAGGTTACACAAACTAGGGTCGCATTCCATTGGGGTGATTTGATCAAAACTTTCAGATAACAAGGCAACGAAATACAGTGGATGGAAAGAAAGTATTTCCACTGGTTGGGGAGGCCAGGTCCAAGGGGAATGGCCCAAACAACTGGAACCAAATCTTTCAGGAATGAATTTCGGAAACAATCGAACACTTCAAGGCAGGCTGAACAACTTTAATTAATACTGAGTCAATTGTGAATGTGAAGTCTGAGATTGAAAGGTTACTGCTTCCAAAAGATAATGTAGAGCAGTTGGGAAAAGGAATAATGTTCAGTCACAGACCAACCATTGAGTAGTGGAAGAATCCAAACAAATACGGGCACACTTCTTGACGCAAGCTCTACCAGTATTCAGGTAAGGTCTGATGCAAAAACAAACTATGACAGACCGGACAGGTGGTAGGAAAATGGATACCCCACACCAGGTCCTGCTCTCTCAGTTGTCAACTGGCCAGTGTTCCAGGGGAGGGCAAAGAAAATACTACAAAGACACTCAGAAGCAGAGCATCATTGACGTAAGTTGCTATCTACAATACGTTCAAAATGGTGACAATCTGCCCATCAAGCTCCTACACGCTTTGGTTCCAGACAAGACAGGGTGGCGACATAGAAGCAGAGAAAGGGAACCAAATCTTCAACCCCCGCTCCCACAACCTCATGGGACGTTCTATCCCATCTGCCCAGGGATCTAAGGTCAGTGATGTACTGTATGTAGATTTCCAGAAGGTGCCACAAAGTATCTTGAGGAAAATAAAAATCTCATGGTGTAGCAGGTGAAGTGTTAGCACAAATGGAATGTTAGCTGGCTAACAGAGTAGGAATAAATTAACTTTTTTTAAACTGGCAGAATGTCACAAGTGGAGAGCCTTAGGAGTCAGTGGAGGGGCTTCAACTCTCTATCAGTCATATAAATCATTTGGTCGGACAAACGAACCGAAGGTACGGTATCTAAATTTGGTGACAACACAAAGATAATTAGGAAAGTGAGCTTATGAAGGACATACGGAGCCAACAAAGTGACATAATTAGGTTAAATGAGTACGCAAAAATCCACCAATGGAGTAAATGGGGGAAAATATGAAATTGTCCATTATCGTAGAAAGATTAAAAAAGCATATTATTTAAATAGTGAGTGGTTACAGAGTTCTAGATGCAGGAGGATCTGGGTGTCCTACTGCATGAATCATAGAAGGTTATTTTGCAGGTGGAGCAGGTAATCAGGAAAGTTTGTAGAATGTCATGTTTTATTGTGAGGAGAATTGAATGCCAGAGTATGGAGGGTAGTTTTTCAAGGCATTGGTGACATTGTATCTCCAGTACTGCCTACAGTACTGGTCACTGTAGTTAAGGAAAGATGTTAACACACTAGACACAGCTGAGAGAAGGTTTACTCAACCAATACATGGAATGAGCAGATTGCATGATGACTAGACTGGTTCGGCCTGTATCATTTGGAGATTAGAAGAGTCAGAGGTAACCTAATTGAAACATGGAAGATCCTAAGGGGAGGGGACTGGGTGGATGTGGAGAGGATGCTTCCTCTTGTTGGAGAACATGGAACCAGCGGTCATGGTTTAAAAGGACAGGGTCACCCATTTAAGGCAGAGATGGAGAAAGATTTTCTTTGTTAGAGGGTTGTGAAGCTTTGAAATTCCACTCCTCAAAATGCAGTGACTGCAGAATCTGTGAATATGTTTGAGGTAGAGGCAATGATTATTAGGGCGATGAAAGGTTAATGGGGAATGGAGAGTTGAGGTTAAAATCAGGTCTGCCATGATCTTGTTGAAAGCCAGAGTGGGACCAAAGAGCCAAGTTGCCTACTATTCCTTCTTGTTATTCTGTTTGGATTTCACGTTCCATGGTTCTGGGCGCAAAACAGTTTGCATATTCTATCCCAGAATGCAGTCTCAAGTCGTAACTATCTCCATCTTCGTTAATCTCTGTGCTTGTGACTGGGTGTGCTACCACTATAACTTTATTAATTCACCCGCCATTCTTCCTATTAATCAGTAACAATTCCCAGATGGAATCCTGTATCTTGAATCTTACTGTTACCATGAATCGGCAATTCCATCTTTAGGCCAGCCCAGCAACAACTTACATTTATATAGCGCCTTTAAGAGAAGTAAAATGTTCCAGGGCACTTCACTCGAGTGTTGCTGAACAAAATATGAGACCGAGTAACAAATGGAGACATCAGGGCAGGCAACCTGATGCTTGTTCAAAGAGATGGGTTTTGAGGTGCATTCTGAAGGAGGAAGAAGATTTAGGGAGGTCATTCAGACCCTGGGTTACCAACTGTGTCAAATCAGACACAGAGAAGGGGCCAGAATTGGAGGATGGCAGAGACTTCAGAGGTTGCTGGGCTGATGAAGGTTACATATTTAGGAGCAGATGAGACCTCAGAGGGGATTTAAAAGCAAAAGTGAGCTTTTTAAAATCTCTGAGTATGTCCCTCACTTTCCCCAAGGTGACAGTGCAGTGGTAATCACACTGGTTTAGTAATCTAGAATCTCAGACTCAGGAGATGTGGGCTCAATCCTGCCATGGATTGAGCCCACAAAAAATATGGAATTCAGAGCTAGAGAATAGCAACCTTTGTTGTACAAGTCCACACAATTCACAAAGATGTGCAGGTTAGGGGGATTGGTCATGGTAAATTACCCATAGTGTCCAGGGATGTGCAGGCTCAGTGGGTTAGCAATGGGAAATGCACGGTTAAGGGATGAAGGTCGAGGGGTAGGTCTGGGTGGGATTCTTTTCAGAGGGTTGGTGTGGGCTCGATGGGCTGAATGGCCTGCTTCCATACTGTAGGGATTCTATGATGGCTAATATCCTTTAGGGAAGGCAATCCGTTGTCCGTACCTGGTCTGGGCTATATGTGGCTCCAGATCCATAGTAATGTTGCTGACTCTGAACTGCCCTCTGAAATGGCCTTAGCGAGCTGCTCAGATCAAGGGGCAATTAGGGTTGGGCAATAAAAGTAGGTCTAGTCCACATTCCATGAATGTTGCAAATAAGCTGCAACCATCTAACATTTGAACATCAGCACATGGGGATTAGTCAGGGATTTATTAACTGCTGGAGTTAGCAAAATATGACAAGGAATTGATCCTTTGAATATTTTTGGGTGATTAATGGATATTCCATTGAACATTTGGTTCAAAACATTACATCCGTAGGAATTAAAACCATACATGATTTTCCAATGACGTGTTAATTTTTTAAATTAAAACACCTTGTAGGTTTCAACAACATACTCCACACACTCTAACCGTCTTTGATCGTTGCATTCCTGTTGGAATAAACATTTCAAGAGCAAAAATTATGAACTCAAACTTTGGTAGGTCTTAACAATTGATTACTAAACAATTAGTGGATCAGTTAGTCACTTGGAGAAGGGAGAAAAAGAAACCCAAAGAAATTAAGTCACTCAGATGGTATCCAAGAAACAGAATTTGGTTCTGTATATTCCAGCCAAGAGCCAGCAGGGACAGGATGGGACAAATGGCCTCATGCTGAACTGTAAATAATTCTACACATATTGGACAGCGATTCTATTTTCACATGAGCGTCCACACTGAAGCAACCAGCAAGGTTAACAATTAGGAATGGGAAATCCAGCTTCTGTTTCCTTCCTCTGAGCAACTTTAGACCTCACAGTTCTCCTGACTGTGCACAAGGTAAATCTGAGGCCACTGTGCCGCTGTAGCACATGCTCACGTGAACTCAGGGCGCTGAGGAGATGTGGACGCTGAGAGGGAGAGAGAGAGAGAGAGATGGCAGATAATATTGGAACAATAATCACATTTTCCTCAACCTGCTAACCACGTTCTATCCAAATGAAGATATTGTGCTTTACAGAAGCACTCTAATTAAAACCATTTCTTCAGACTGAAATGACATGCCCAGATGGAAATTCACTATGTGTTTTTAACATTATGGGAATAGCTGTTTATCCGCAGCCCCTTGTTCCGGGCTCCATTCAGACTGAGATTTTGAGTAATTCTTGGAATTAGAGCAGGAACACAGCAGGTCATCAAATCTGACAAATGCTCTCTCACATCTCTGCCTGGGTCCTAGAAGTTGGGCAACCTCTAGCCAAGAAAGACCCTTTCAAAATGCTACAGGAAAGGCATTTCACCAGCTCCAGAAACCATCGGAGGGCAGGGGGTGTGGAGCGAGCCATTTATTTTTAGTTCTGACATTTGGTACAACTCGTATAACTGCACTTGAGAAATAAAAATCACCCCCACAGCCGATGATGGTGAAGCTTTAAAAAAGACCAGGAAGACACGACCTTCTGTTTTAAATCCCAAACCCTGGAATCTGGTTTACATTAATGAGATTCCTCTCTAGCCAGCTCAAAAAACAAAAGATTGGGAGTGTCCAGTTCAGGACCGGACAAAATGACAATTCAAAAAAATCGCAGAGGTCATCTGCTAAGCCTGCAGATGTTCCAACACTTCTGCACAGACACAACAAGCTGCCAAGCCGTGTCACTGTGTCCCAGCCTTCAAACTGAATCAACAACAGGCTCCAAGTGGAAGGAAGATTGATTGTCAGGGGAAAGTGGGAGGCTACAGGCCTTGAGATTAAAATGAATTGCAGAATCCACAAGAACAGACTGTGAAGGGAAACTGGAGGCCACAAGATGCCGAGAGAATGAAAAGGTTAGAGCTTCTGCACGGTGAATGGTTCATACTCTCCTCCAGCTTTCCAATGTACACAATCTGATTCTGAGGTGGACACTTACCACTTCAATTTGAAGTGAATTCAACCCTGCAACTTGAGCAAATAATCTGAGATGTCAGATACTGCACTATTGGAGGCGTTGCTCTGTCCTGGGATACTGTTGTTTAACTGAGGTCCTACCTGCCTGTTCAGAGCAAGGCAACATTTCTGGAGGAGAAGGGGAATTTTCTTCCGGGTCCTGACCAACAACTACAATTGCAAATTGGCTGTCAAGCTTATCTGTAGAACCACACTAAGAATTAGTTCGCTGAGATGTTTATGGTGATATCCTGAGGATGTGGAAGGCACCATACAAATACACGTTCGTTCTTTCTTCATTTTTATTAATAATAATTGTAAATTCAGAATTCAATAACAGGAAGTCATTAGTGGACAGCGGTTACTGGTGAAATTTCGCAGTCAACATATCCAACCTGAAATAAATTGTCTGCTTTTGTATTTCACTGCTTCAGGACGTTGCTGTGAATTCCGACAAGCAAACTTAATTTCTGTTAGGAGCTGTGTCTGGTGGTGTGCCTTATATTCTTTGTTCTTTTATGATGTCTTCTGTTGCAGTATCGACAAAGTGCATGCCAATACTGAGCAAGCCCTGTAATATTTAATGTGCTTTACAATCCTGCTCAGAAGATGTGAATTCTCTCAAACCATACCCAAGGTAACAGTGATTCCCCTTCAATATGCCTCCAAATCACTTCTCAAAGGAAGAGATCAGTATCAGAATGGGATCGTTACCTTACAATCTCAATACCCGAACTGGTTCAGGTACTTGGTGCGTGCAGAACTGAGGCACCCAGCTCAAGTAGGTCAGTTGTTCAATCCTCAGGTTGGGTTTATTCGCTTCAGCTGGAAAGGACATTAACAGCCTCCTTCAACCTGATGTATTTTTTTCAAATGGCAGGGTGCTCTCCACCACATGATGAGACTGTCCCATGGATTCTGGTGGCCTTCCTCCTAACTGAGGGTGGTGAAGCTCCTGGGTAAGGGTGATTGGCTTCCTTTGCCAAAGACCATGAGTGAAACTGACCTTTTTCAACAGATTAATAACTTCCTGGTCCTTTCCACTGCCATCAATTTTGTAAAGACCCCATCTGCCTTTGATGAGATTTGAAATCGTGGTCATTCACATAACCGCTACACTGGCACACCCTACAATCACCACCATTGCTGAATCCCTCACGATTAACATCCTGGAGCTTTCAAGGCACCTGAGACTAAACTGGACCAAATGTACCAATACAATGGTTGCAAGAACAAGTCAGGAACTAGGAAGCTTTACAGCAGGGAGCTCACCTCCTGAATCCCCAATGCCCTGCCCTCCATTTGGCATCTCCTGAAATGCTTCTAGGAGATGATGGTGTAATGATTAGGCAATCCAGGCTATTGCCAGATGGTAGAATTTAAATTAATAACCTGGAATTAAAAGCTGGTTTGATGGTGTTCAGAAAACTATTGCTGATTGTCATTAAGAACATGTCTTCATTCACTAGCATCCTTTAAGGAAGGAAATCTGCCGTCCTTATCTGGTCTGGTCTACACGACTGTTAACTGTCCTCACGGACTGGCCCAGCAAACTACAGAGTTCAGGGCTAATTAGAGATGGACACAGGTGGCCTTGCCAGCAGTGCTCATATCCCATGAGAAGATTTAAAAATTGCAAGTCTCTCGATCTAATGTATAAACAGCAGTCACTGACAGACAACCAGCAGCCACAGAACCGTACATTAACACAAGCCAGCCCTGCTGGGGCCTTCAAAAGATGAAGAGAGAACAAAGAGGGACAGGACACAGTTTTCAGGATAGGCTAATGTGCAGCTGGCTATGTATGAAGAGATTTTTTAAATCCTCCCAAAGGCAGCTGTGCAGGAGTCTGGCAATTTTTGCAGTGTTTGCATCCTGAATCCGATTGTTACTGCAGTGGATTTAGGACGAAAAAGAATCGATTTTTTTTTAAAAGCCAAGTCATTGTACACTATCAAATGTGAATCACTGTTGTATGTTTGATACATTTATAAGGATGACAGCAAAACTGAACAGTTATAACTATCAAGAAGAACTGAAAGGCTGTGACTTTTCTCTAGAAGAGATGACCTGATAGAATTATGAATGGGTTTGCCAGGGTAGACATCAACTTTGGCTAATAAATAGCAGTAACATTTGCCACACACACAAGTCAGCCAATGACCATCTCCAACCAGAGACTAACTAACCATCTTCCCTCGAGATTCAATGGCATTAATTATCACCGAGATCTCGACTATCAATATCCTGAGAGTTCCCAACCATTTTAATACTGTGACTACAAGAACACATGAATAAGGAACAAGAGTAGGCCATTCAGTCCTTTGAGCTTGCTCTGCCCTTCGATAAGATCATGGCTTACCTGATCTTAACCTCAACTCTTTATTCCTGCATAGCCCCAATAACCTTTGGTCCCCTTGATAATCAAGAAATTGTCTACTTCTGCTTTAAAATATTTGAAGTTTCAACTGTGTCTACTGCCTTTTGAGAAAGAGAATTCCAAAGACTCTCAACACTCCTACCTACCCTTTTGTCATAAGGTAATTCACTCATTCCTGATAGAAGTCGAGTAAACTTCTCTGAACTGCTTTCAATGCATTAACATCTTTCCATAAGTACAATAACCAGTACTGTACACAGTATTCCAAATGTGGTCTCACCAATCCCTTGTATAACTGAAGCATTACCTGTCTATGCTGGTACTCAATTTCCCTTGCAATAAAACATAACATTCTTTTAGTTTTCCTGATTATTTGCTGTGTCTTCACATTCACTTTCAGCGATTCTTACACTTGGACATCCAGATTTCTCTGTGGCTCAGTGGTTAGCACTGCTGCCTCACAGCACCAGGGACCTGGGTTCCAATCCTGCCTCGGGCAACTGTCTGTGTGGAGTTTATACATTCTCCCCCTGTTTGCGTGTGTTTCCTCTGGGTGCTCAGGTTTCTTCCCACAATCCAAAGGTTAGGTGAATTGGCCATGCTAAATTGCCCATAGTGTTGGGGTAAATATGGGGAATGGGTCTGGGTGGGATACTCTTCGGAGAATCGGTGTGGACTTGTTGGGCTGAAGGGCCTGATTCCTTACAGCAGGGAATCTAATCTAATCTAATCTCAGATCTCTGCAATCACTCAGCATTTAGATAATGAACTATGTTTTTAATCTTTCTGCCAAAATGGATAATTTCCCACATTTACTCAATTTATATAACCAATCTATATCCCTTCATTGGCTTATGATGTCCACTTCACAACTCAGACTCCAACCTATCTTTGAGTCATCAGTGAATTTATCAACAGCACCTTCAGTCGCTTCATCCAGGTGATTTATATAAACCGTAAAGAGTTCAGGCCCCTGCCAGCTTGAAAAAGTCCCATTTATTCCTTCTGTCTGTTTTCTGTTTGCCAGCCAATCTTCTATTCATGCTAACATGTTACTCCTACACAATGACCTTTTATTTTCTGCAATAACTTTTTGATGTGGCACCTTACCAAATATTTTCTGTAAATCTACTGACAGTACAATAATCAGTTTTCCTTTATCTGCAGCACAAGCTACTATATTTTCCAAAGAACTCTAATAAATTAGTTAAACATAATTTCCCTTTGGCAGAACTATGTTGGCTTTATCTCATGACCTTGAGCTTATCCAAGTGCCATGTTATAACATCTTTTAGAATAACTTGCAAAATTTTCCCTTTGGCAGACGTTAACCTAGTAGTTTGCTGCTTTCTGCCTCCCTCCCTTTTTGAATAAAAGAATTCCATTAGCTATTTTCCAATCTAAAGGAACCTTCCCTGAATCTACAATTCTTTCACATAGAGGATGGTGTAATTGGGAATGAGGAGATGGCGAAGTAATTGGTGGAAGTATTGTATACAATTCTAGTCTCCCTCCTATCAGAAGGATATTGTGAAATTTGAAAGGGTTCAGAAAAGACTTACAAGGATGTTTGAGGATTTGAGCTACAGGGAGAGGCTGAATAGACCAGGGCTGTTTTCCTTGGAGTGTCAGAGGCTGAGGGGTGACCTTGTAGGGGTTTATAAAATCATGAGGGGCATAGATAGGGTAAATAGACAAGGCCTTTTCCCTGGGATGGGGGAGTCCAGAACCAGAGGGCATGGGTTTAGGGTGAGAGGGTAAAAATTTAAAAGAGACCTAAGGGACAACTTTTCCATGCAGAGGATGGTACTTGCATGGAATGAGCTGCCGGAGGAAATGCTGGAGGCTGGGACAATTACAACATTTAAAAGCCATCTGTATGGATAGGAAGGGTTTGGAGCGATGTGGGCCAAATGCTGACAAACAGGACTAGATTAGGTTGGCACATCTGAGTTGGACTGAAGGGTCTGTTTCCATGCTGTACATCTCTATGACTCTGACTCTAATGGGTTCTGAAGAATTAACACCTATGAGTCAACTATCTTACTAGCTACTTCTTTTAAAACCTAAGAGCATGATGAGTCTGGGAATTATGCCATAAGTAACTCATCTCCTGATTCTCCTTAGCCAGTCTAACATCTGTACAAATAGGTGTGTGATGGAACACTCATCACTGGCATGGATGGGTGTGTTTCCAGTAATCCTCAGGAAACTAAAAGCCATCCAGAAGAAAATAGCATCCCGCATTCCTCCCACCAAGTCAAACATTCACTCCCTTCACCAGCAATGTTGTGTGTACCATCCGCACCACACCAACTCACCAAGGCTCCTGCAATAGCTCTTTCCAAACTCACAACGTTTGCCACGTGAACAGTCAAGGAGAAAAGATACGTTGGAACACCACCAGCTGCAAGCTCCCAAGACAAACGCCATCTTGACTGGAAATATTCCTTCAGTGTCAAAAATCCTGGAGACAGTGAATTTATGATGGGCCAAATGGTCTCCTCCGGCCCTGTAAAAAATCAGTGATTCTGTGAACACCCCGAACAGTGCTGTGCATGTACCATTTGGACTATAGCAGCTCAAGATGTGGCACATCATCACCCTTTCAAGAGCAGTTCGGAATGAACAACACTGTTTGCCTTTCCAGCAAAGGTGACATCCCCAAACTGAACTAGGGAAGAAACAAGAATTTCAACTTGCGGAAAAATCCAAAACTGCAGGTCATAAATACAACTACCAAGAGAAACTCTTTAGGGAGAGAGTGTATACAACCCATTACCACTTAGAATAATTGGCTTGAAGAGGTTAGATGCCATTTAGGGGAAAATACATAAGAAAGGGGGATGTGGAGAGGGGAAGGTGGGGGGAGTGTGGAAGACAATGTTCTGCTTATGGGTGTAGATGAAGTAGAGTAGGATGAGGCTCGTTGGATCAGATGGGCTGAATGGCCCGATTCTGATCAGTAAACCTGATGTAAACAGACACAGAAGAGTGTATCAGCCACTCTTAGCAATTGGATCCTTTTTGTTTCTCCCGTTTGTTCCTTCTTTTTATTTCACCAGGGGAAACAGCATCCTCCCAGGGGGGCAGCAACTGTATCAGAGTCACACGGAACGACTGAATGGAAAATCCTGGCACCAGCCGTGGAAATGGGAGATGTGGAAGAAGATTAAAGGATACAAGTGATTTCTCCTTTGGAATCATTATGCAAGAAATGCTGCTGTGATGTAATTTGGAACTGTCACTTCCCTCTCAAATACAAATTCTGCTACATGGGCTCCGATTAACAACAAAGGGTATGGGAGCAGGAAATTAACCAACTTCTCACTCTGTACAAGAATGAAACCTTATTAGGAACGTGCAGCTATTTAAACTGTGGTAAACAGCCCTTTGTGAACACGTCCTGGGATTCCTTACTCTTCACTAGTCCAGCTGGCTCCTCTTTCTCCACAATACTTTATTGGCACAGTGTGGTCTGGTTGGAGTGGGAGGGGAGGGAAAGGATGGGGGAGGGAAAGCAGCATCTCTGCAATCCTCCACTTCTGCCAGGCTCTCACACAGACTCCGTACGGATTTGCTTTCCCTTACTCCTCCAGTGGGGAAAGACTCCACCACAACAAGGAGTATGCCCAGCCAGCCACCTTCAAAATAAGCAAAATGTCGTCGGGCTGATGCAGAGGTGGCTATGACAATCCCCTGCTTTTCAAACTCCCAAATTTTTTCTAAAATCCCTCCAAGGTCTCTTGTCCTCCTTTATCTGGATATCCTCCTCCAGAGCTGAAAAATGTGTTGCTGGAAAAGTGCAGCAGGTCAGGCAGCATCCAAGGAGCAGGAGAATCGATGTTTCGGGCATAAGCCCTTCTTCAGGATTCTTGGATGCTGCCTGACCTGCTGTGATGTAATTTGGAACTGTCACTTTCCTCACAAATACAAATTCTGCTACATGGGCTCCGATTAACAACATAGAAGTTGGTTAATTTCCTGCTCCCATACCCTCACTCTGTACAAGAATGAAACCTTATTAGGAACGTGCAGCTATTTAAACTGTGGTAAACAGCCCTTTGTGAACACGTCCTGGGATTCCTTACTCTTCACTAGTCCAGCTGGATCCTCTTGCTCCTTGGATGCTGCCTGACCTGCTGCACTTTTCAGCTCTGATCTCCAGCATCTGCAGTCTTCACTTTCTCCTATCTTCCTTCAGTCCTACTACCTTCAGAGATCTCAGTGTTCATCCAATTCTGACCTCTTGGTGCATTTCCCAATTTTCGTTGGTCTATTATTGGTTGCTAGCTAAGCTCTGAAATTCTAGAGCTGACCCTGCTATCTTTTCTTTCCTCTTCGAAGACACTCCCTGAATCTTGTCTCCTTGACTGCGCTGTCGAAATATTTTCTTATCACCTGGAAAGGAAAAGGCAGCAACATTTGGGCGGCACAGCACCAGAGACCCGGGTTCAATTCCCGCCTCAGGCTGTGTGGAGTTTGCACATTCTCCCCGTGTCTGCGTGGGTTTCCTCCCACAGTCCAAATAAAAATGTGCAGGTTAGGTGAATTGGCCATGCTAAATTGCCTGTAGTGTTAGGTAAGGCGTAAATGTAGGGGAATGGGTCTGGGTGGGTTGATCTTCGGAGGGTCGATGTGGACTTGTTGGGCTGAAGGGCCTGCTTCCACGCTGTAAGTAGTCTAATCTAATCTGGAGCCGGCTGTTCCTAACCTCAACCTAGCCAGCTCCACTCAGACCATAAATACCTCTAGTTTGCTCAAAATGTGTAACACTTCAGGTTAAATTGTAATGTTCTTAACAATACAACTTGACTGAGGGAGTAGGAAAGCTCTGTCAGTTGGGAGAAAGTGAGGACTGCAGATGCTGGAGATCAGAGTCGAGTGTGTGGTGCTGGAAAAGCGCAGCAGGTCAGGCAGCATCCGAGGAGCAGGAGAATCAACGCTTCAAACACAAGTTGTTCGAAAGCTAATGCTCGAAACATCGATTCTTCTGCTCCTCAGATGCTGCCTGACTCGCTGGGCTTTTCCATCAACACACTCTCGACTCCAGCTCTGTTCAGTTGCAGCCTTTAACTGGGAAAATGGACTGCAAACATATTATAAATATCCCTGCAAGTAAATTCCTACCTTTCAATCACCATAGGTTGGTGGTTGTTTCATTATGAGAAAGTGAGGACTGCAGATGCTGGAGATCAGAGCTGAAAAGTGTGGCTTTGGAAAAGTGCAGCAGGTCAGGCAGCATCCGAGAAGGAAGAGAATTGACTTTTCAGGCATAAGCCCTTTGTCAGGAATGTGGGGGTAGGGGTGGGGGTGAAGGGGACTGAGGGACAAATCGAGGGGAGGGTGGAGATAGGATGAAGGGGGCTGGGAAGGGGATATGTAGATGCAGATGAAGGGTGGTGTTGATTGGTCAGAGCAAAGATGGAGTGGACAGGTGGGAAGGAAGATGGGCCGGTAGGACAGTTCAAGAGGGCAGTGCAGAGTTGGAGGTTGGATCTGGGATGAGGTGGGGGGGGGGGGGTGAAGATGAGTAAAATGGTGAAATCAACATTGAAGCCATGTGGTCGGAGGATCCCAAGGCAGAAGATGAGGTGTTCTTCCCCCAGGCATTGGGTGGCTAGGATTTGGCAGTAGAGGAGGCCCAGGACCTGTGTGTCCATAGCGGAGCAGGGGGGTTTGTAGTGGTTGGTCACAGGACGATGGGGTTGTTTGTCGTGTGAATCCCAGGGCTGTTCTTGAAAACATTCCGTGAGTTGGCATCCTGCCTCCCCAATGTAGAGGAGACCACATCAAGAGCAATAGACACAGTAGATGAGGTGTTTGGATATGCAGGAAAATCTCTGCCACTTGTTTAATTATGTCTGTCATAAACTTTGCAAGATTGTTTTGATTGGAGTAACTCGGAGGAGCACATACCTGAAGATACTGTTTGAAATTAAGTTCTTCACTTTCTTAACACTAATGTTGGCCATCAAAACAAGTTACATAGGGGAAAAAAGTAAGAAGCAAACATCGCTTTTCAATGAAGTCAAACTTCATCAAACTCATGATGGAACTAGATTTTTTATTCCAATATCACAACATTTTGCCAGCACCAATTCTTTCCTAATTTGGAGATCTCCATGAGCCACAGTGCTCCACAAGACTCCTGGACTCTGGGATGAGCCCTAACAGAAACGATTGGCAGGATTTTCCATCAATGAGGAATCACAGTTAAGCCTCATCTGAAGCCTTTTCTTCGCTTGCACATCTGTACTCATCTGTCCAATATTTAAGCTTAGCCTTCAAATGACTGAGGAAACAAGTATTTGACGACTAGAACCCCGATCTAAAATTAAGGTTTACTGGTGAGGGTGATTCGTGTACTCCCAAAGACTTCAGAGACCCGGGCATCCTGGTCTGTGGTTGAATATCCAGCTGCAGAGCTACAGGAATTGTTGGTTCCTCTTGGCTTACAACTTATGCTGCTGTTTGTCACTCAGCAACATTATACAATTATTATTGTCAGAGTTTTCTTCTCACTCCTTGCATGATCCCTGGTGTGTCACACACTGGTGTCAGCTGGCTGCTGGTCCTTTGCAATGTAGCACTGTGATTGGTCATTATTTATTTATGGGGCGTGGGCATGACTGTCCCTTTTAGGTTGTACTATGGACCTTGTTGGGTACACTTCTTTTAGGATGCATTATTGGCATCAGCCTCTGTAACTTGCTTTCAGTGTGCATTGATATTCCTTTCAGGGACAAATAGTGATGGTCATAATAACTTCTGATCATGTTTTACTGTCAACAGTGTGTGAACTGACAACTGGAAAGACTTGCTTTTCAGATTGTTGGTTGTTCATTTTGTCGGTATGCTGTGTACATTTGAATGATTTTCCATGCTGCCAGTTTGGTGGTATTGTACCACCTTGTGGATCACTTGCGTTGCGCTCTGGGCTCTGGCTTTGCTTTTGAAACTAGATTTTCTATATGCAGGTGTCCAACGTCATTCGTTGTCACATGCTTTGCAGGTAAGGAGAAACTCTGGACAACTTCTGGGCAGGTATTACAAACCCCATCCAAGGCAGATCTTACTGGCTTGGTGCACTTTGCTGACAGTCACAATACAATTGCCTGCATTGGCGTCATGGTGGCTCAGTGGTTAGCACTGCTGCCTCACAGCGCCAGGGACCGGGGTTCAAATCCCGCCTCAGGTGAATGTCTGTGTGGAATTTGCACGTTCTCCCAGGGTCTGCTTGGGTTTCCTCCCACAGTCCAAAGATGTGCAGGTCAGGTGAATTGGCCATGCTAAATTGCCCATAGTGTCAGGTGCATTAGTCAGGGATAAATATAGGGTAGGGGAATGGGTCTGGATGGGTTACTCTTCAGAGTGTCGGTGTGGACTTGTTGGGCCGAAGGGCTCATTTCCATACTGTACGGTATCTAATCTAAATCATGTGATTAATATTGGTCTGTCCCTCTATAGCTTCATGCAGCTTCCATCTTCTAGCAAGACATTTGGGCTTCTTGCCCAAAAAAGTTTTAAAGAAGGCTTTATGCCTTGGTGATTTTCAACTCAATTAGCCTCTGTACTCATTCTTCCTCAGAAAAATCACAACCATACCCTTTGCTGTTGCATCTGGTGACAGAGCCATCAAAGCACTTATGGGGTTTCTGTCTGTACGACGTGGGTTAGTGTCAGTAAAAACAAAAGTTAATTTGTACCTTGAATTTGCCCTCAAATTCTTCCCAGATCTTTGCTGGATTATTGCATTGTCCTCAGAAATGCTGGATGCACTTAATTCTGTAAAAGCCTTTCTTCCCAATGGGAAGCAATATTCTGTGAGATATTCTCTCAGGACAATTTACGACTTGATCTACAAAGTGAAGTGACATACATTGCCTAAATAGTTGGTGTTTCGTGAAGATATCACTCTCCACCCAATCCATAGTAAGTTGTTCACCTTCCATTTCTTTTTGATTTTGTTTTTTTCTTGTTTTGTTCGAGGAGAGTGCAGGACTTGTTTATTTTTTTTTCTTATTGCTTTATTGATCTACCATTTTACATTTCCTTCCTACACTTCTGTTTTACTTTATTTTCAAGGCCTCATGAAGAAGGTTTGCTGAGTACAGGTTTTATGCCTTTAAGATATAAAGGACTGTTGGAGCCAATTTCTGTCCTTGGGGGAATTTGCACCAAAAAAGTAATGACTTCACCACACCAGCTGGTGCTGGATTATAGGAATCAAAAGGGCAGAACTGACCAACCATTGCACACAGGTAAGCATCTTTAAGTTAGAAAGTCACTTTTTAATGTATAAAATATCTTTGCTTATACAAACAGAAGGACAATGTTGTTACATTTACAGAATCGCTTGGCTGATAATGTTAGTTGTAAGCCCATGGGAAACCTTTTAGTTATGGAATTTACTTTTGAACCCAAAATAATTCTTTTTGACTACTGTACCTTAACATTTAGGTCAAGAAGCGGACTAAACCTTTGTTTATTTTGTTTTGTAAAGAAGATATATGACCTCTATGTTGAGAGATTAGATTAGATTAAATTCCCGACAGTGTGGAAACAGAGTCCACACTGACCCTCCAAAGAGTAACCCATCCAGGCCCATTTCCCCCTGACTAATGCACCTAACACTATGGGCAATTTAGCATGGCCAATTCACCTGACCTACACATCTTTGGACTGTGGGAGGACACCGGTACACCCGGACAAAACCCACGCAGACACAGGGAGAATTTGTAAACTCCACACAGACAGACAGTCGCCTGAGGCTGGAATCGAACCTAGGACCCTGGTGCTGTGTGGCAGCAATGCTTACCACTGAGCCACCAGGGAGATCTTGAACTTTAAAT
This sequence comes from Hemiscyllium ocellatum, assembly GCF_020745735.1. NCBI lineage: Eukaryota > Metazoa > Chordata > Chondrichthyes > Orectolobiformes > Hemiscylliidae > Hemiscyllium > Hemiscyllium ocellatum. The sequence continues at coordinate 16,403,673 of NC_083417.1, read as the reverse complement.
AGAAAGAAGGTAAATCTGCCTTCTGGCCATATAAGCTGGGGAACTATTCTCACATAAACATATTGTGGTTGGTCATTGGAACATTCTTTGATCTGAAGCTGTCTGATGTTCAGTGAAAGTACTTTTACAAGAGGTTATTGGTGCTTAGTACCAGGCTGCCATCATGGTGTGATGTATGTTGTCATAGAATCCCTACAGTCATAGAATCCCTCCAGTGTGGGAACATGCCATTCCCCCTGACTAATGCACCTAACCTAACACTCAACACTGGAGCCCCTTACTCAGTTCCCTACTGTACTCGCTGGATACCCATGACTTTGTTGCCAAATACCAGATTAATTCCATTTACAAGTTCGCTGATGACACCACCATATTCAATCAAATTTCAGATGGTGACGAAACAGACTACAGACGGGAGATGGAAGACCTGGAAACATGGTGCACTGAGAACAACCTAGCTCTCAATAATGGCAAAACCAAGGAACTCATTATTGACTTTCGGCAGGATGTTACTCATGCTCCCCTACACATTAATAGCACAGAGATGGAACGAGTGAAGAGTGTCAAGCCCTTGGGAGTGGTCATCAACAACAAGCTTTCTTGGAACCTTCATGTGGATGCATCGGTTACAAAGGTCCAACAACGTCTCTTCTTCCTCAGGCAGCTGAGGAAATTTGGCATGATGGTGAATACCCTTGACAACTTTTATAGGTGCCCCATCGAGAGCATTCTGTCTGGATGTATTGCCACCTGGTACGCCAACTGTGCAACTCAAGATTGGAGACAGTTACAGAGAGTGGTGAACTCAGCCCAGAAAATCATGAAGGTCAATCTCCCATCTATAGAATCCATCTACCAGGCCCGCTGCCAAGGAAAGGCCGCCAGCATTCTTAAAGATCCATCCTACTCTGGCAATGTTTTTCTACATTCTCTACCCTCAGGGAGAAGGTACAGAAGCCTGAACACACGCACCAGCCAGTTTTGAAACAGTTTCTACCCTTCTGTTGTTAGAATATTGAATGGACTTTCAAACTCTGAGCATTCGCATGTACCTGTGTTTTAGTTTTGCTGCTGTTTACCTATTATTTACTACCTCTGCTACTTAATTCTGTGATCTGCCTGTATTGCTCACAAGACAAAGCTTTTCACTGTTCCTTGGTACACATAACAATAAATTCAATTTAATTCAATATATATCTGTGAACATTATGGGCAAGTTAGCATGGCCATTTCACCTAACCTGCATATCTTTGGAGTGTGGGAGGAAACCAGAGCACCCAGAGGAAATCCACGTAGACATAGAGAACACGCAAACTCCACACAGACAGTCGCCCAAGGCTGGAATCAAACTGGGTCCTTGGTGCTGTGAGGCAGCTGTGCTAACCACTGAGCCACCGTGCTGTGTTAGCTTAAGGTCTAATACTTATGTGATGCATATGTTAACTCGCGTAACATAAATGAAATGTAGCTCATGTATTCAATAGGCTCTTATTACAGTTCCTAATATTTACTTATGTAAATTATAATCACAGGCTCAAGCTACACAATTTGGATTGAATGTAGCACATTCCGTTAGCAGGTATGCTGAAACTGAAAGAAAGACATGGAGAGGTTTACATCATTGGATCAAATGCCGTGATATGCTGACAACATCATGAGCATGTTGCTTCAAGGTATATTGCTCATCTGCTCTGAAATACAACCCATGGGTGATAATGTCAGTGAATAAAGCACAGAATAGGCTCAAACTTGGGACTGACTGGATAAAATCACCTGAACAGTAGGTACGTTGGGGAATTCTGAATTGTATCATAAGATGCTATCTCCTCATTGATAAACGAAATTCCCTTCAATTTGATTCTCCAAATTAAATTCTATCTTTTAGGTCATTGAGGAGGTCATTTAACCAAACCTATCCAGCAGCATCAGGCCAAATGATTGCTTGCACCCAGGGTGGTTCTCATCCCATGGACTTTGAATTAGTTTTAAAAGATGTGGCAATCACTTCTTTTACAATTACAATGCTGCAATACAGTGATTGGAGAGATAATGCAAATCTTCCATGTTTGTTTTCATTAATACTGTGGGAAATAAGCAATGGTAAGCAATACTTAGAATCGATCAATACTGGTAGAGTTCTTGTAGGATCAGGAATCTATAGAATTCTGTGTTTCAAAGGTCTGTGGAGACCAAGTCATGGGATATATTCAAGGCTGAGCTTGGGGGAAGTCAAATGTTATGGGGAACAGGCAGGTAAGTCAACTGAAAATAACAAATGTTGGAGGTTACAGTGGGTCAGACAGCATCCATGGAGAGAGAGCAAGCTAATGTTTTGAGTCTAGGTGACTCTGGAGAACCGTTACAACTGCACTGTGCTGGTGCTTATATTCCACACAAGCCTCTTTCCACTTCACTTTAGCACTGTAGGTGGCTCAGTGGTTAGCACTGCTGCCCCACAGCACCAGGGTCCCAGGTTCGATTCCGCCTGGGCAACTGTCTGTGTGGAGTTTGTACATTCTTCCCGTGTTTGCATGGGTTTCCTCCGGGTGCTCCAGTTTCCTCCCACTGTCTAAACATGTGCAGGTCAGGTGAATTGGCCATGCTAAATTGTCCATAGTTTTTGGATTAGTGGTGCTGAAAGAGCTTTTGCTGCTCCTTGGATGCTGCCTGAACTGTTGTGCTCTTCCAGCACCACTAATCCAAAATCTGGTTTCCAGCATCTGCAGTCATTGTTTTTACCTAAGTTGTCCATAGTGTTAGGTGCATTAGTCAGTCAGAAATGGGTCTGGGGGGTTACTCTTCGGAGGGTCAGTGTGGGCTTGTTGGGCAGAAGGGCCTGTTTCCACACTGTAGGGAATCTAATAAATCTAATAAAATCAATAAGGCAGCTCGCCACCATCTTATTGGAGAACATAGAGCAGTATAGCACAGGACAGACCCTTCAGCCCACGATGTTGTGCTGAGCATTTATCTTAATCTAAGATCAACCTAACCTACACACCCCTCAATTTACTGCTGTCCATGTGTTTGTCCAGCAGTCGCTTAAATGAATCAAGAGGAACTGGGGATGGGCAATGAATGTGGGCCAAGCCAGCAACTCCCAAATTCTATGAATGAAAAAAAAATCATCCTTCTCGCCCTGTTTAAACTCATGTACTTACCTAGCTTCCCCAGAAAAGCATCTATGCTGTTTGCCTCCATGACTTGTGTTAGTTCCACTGCCTTATCATTCTTTGGATCAAGATTTCTCTGGAATCCCAATTGTATTTATCGGTGGCTATCTCACACAACCTCAGGTTTTTGTTTTGGGTTCCCTGACAAGTGGAAATATGGAAGAATGAGTGATTTGAAAGAATGGGTGGATTGCTGTCAATGAGTCACCAGCACAAGAGGACAGGAAATAAAGAAAGAAACAATAGGAGTGAGATGGTTGCTGGGGAAAAAGAGTGGAGTGGCAGATTTAACTGCATCCAAAATGCACCAGTTTATGACACAGAAAGCAGCCATTCAATCTATTACATATCAGAACACATACTGACCAGTGAACACCCCCACACTGAATATGAAAATATTTCACAGCTTTCCTACACGGAACTGGAGGAGAATAAAAACAGAAATTGCTGGAGAAACTCAGCAGGTCTGGCAGCATCTGTGGAATGAGAAAAACAGAGTTAACGTTTCGGGTTCCAATACGAAGGGTTCAGAATTGAAGAACCTTGCAGGACATATATTGACAGGGATATGGCAACGCAATGGGACTGACTGGATTGCTTGGTATAGAACTAGGAGAAATTGAGGGCTGCAAATGCAGAAGAGTCAGAGTTGATAAAGTGTGGTGTTGGAAAAGGCACAGGAGGTCAGGCTGCATCTGAGGAGCAGGAGAGTCCTGAAGAAAGGTTATGCCCGAAACGTTGAACTCTCTTGCTCCTCTGTTTGCTAAACAGCTGTCAAGGACATGATGGGATGAATGGCCTCCTTCTGTTTTCTAACTCATTTGTGACTTCTGATGTGTGGCCTGCAGTGAATGTAAAGAACAATACGCTTGGAATTTCCTAAGAAGTAGGCTGCTAAGGAAAAACAAAAAAACTAGACTGTAATTTCACAACCTCATCCTTCCTTTCCCCAAACGACTGCGTAGAAATACACACACATGAAAAAGAAACTTATTAGTTTTGAACTGGAAACGATCAGATCCAGAAGATCAGAAAAAGATGCACAAAGGGCATTAATGGAATGGTGATGGGCAGGCATCCAATCAGCCCTCACTCCAGGACTGCCTCCAAACATTAATAGTTCCACTAAATTCTTCTATCGTTTCTTAGGGGGAGCTGGAGGGATGGAGAGAGATAAGTCAGGAGGTTCACTCTTCAGCAAGATAGGAGGAGAGAGATACTTAAAGCCGCTGTGTAATTATTGGGCCCCGTTCAACTGTCGTTTGTGAAGTTTTGATAGTAGTCACTGGACAATGAAGTAAGGTCACAGCAAGCTACCGGACAGGCGCCTATGACAGCAGGGAGGAGAGAGAGAGAGGCAGAGAGAAAGAGAGAGAGTGTAAAACGGGAAAAAAAAACCCACAGAAATTCTCAACAGATGCGTGAAGCCCTGTCAGCATTCCTGTAAGGTAAAGCAAGGTCACGCAAGCAGGAAGACAATATAAGGACTATTTGGGCTCCCTCAGCCAGATGTGTTTTAATAAGGCGGCTGCCCTCCAAGTTAATAAGGTCAGGTTCTGGCTCCAGCGAGCCGAGCAAACAAGTCAAGTCTTGGCTCAAGTACAACACTGACTTGGCAGCCGCCGTCTGGCTTCCTGAATTATCCCAGCTTCAAGAGCGGAACAAGCTCGCTTGCTCCAATGCTTTTATTAGAAGTTTCCCCTTGTGTGGAGAAAAAAGGGGGGACTTTTTAAAAACAAAAAAAAACCCAGAGAAAAGCTGCAGTCTGTTTACTAATTTTAGTACGGTCTGCAACCCGACCTCCCTCAAAAGCTGAGACCAGGGACAAACTTTTTAAAAAGAAAATAGGATTTAAATATCTGGAAAGCCAACAAGCTTATTACTGAGTGTTTAAACAGTAAAAAGAGAAAGTAAACGCAGTGTGTGGATTGAGAGCACTTCTCTCTATCTTTCCCCTTTCTTCCTGGCAGCTAAATGCAGTAAATATAAAGTGTGTGTGTGTGTGTGTTTGGGGGGTGGGGGGGGGTGGGGGTGAGGAGGGACAGCGACCGAGATATGAGTGAAACATTTTCTTGGCGAGTGTTCACCTCCCACCACCCCCCACTCCCTCTGCATCCTGGCTGCTGGCCCGAATCTGAACCAAACTTAAACAAACTCCTGTCGCAACCATCTGCTCGACTTAAATAAATCAAACAGTCTGTTCAGCGGGTGAGTGATCAAGTTTCCATCTGTGCAACAGCCCTCTCGACTCAGTGGAGCCTCCACTTGTCTCCACCGGCCAAGTGTCCTGGCAACATGTGTCTCTCCCTCCCTCCCTCGCTTCTCTCTCACATACAGTATATATATATAGATCTCCATCCTTGAATTCCTCCAGGAATACTACACCCCGACTTCTAAAAGGGAACCCAGCTCTATTTTCACAACTCCCTCCCAAGGGGAAACTCCTAAAGGGTGGGCGATGGATTGAGGGAGGGGTGGCTGGGGGAGATTGGGGCATTAGGATCCACAGTCACATTAAATTTGGCTTAATTTGACAAGTATGTTATTATTTCCCCAACAAAAAATGCGGAGAAGGGAAATTAAAATCAAAGGATCAACTCACAAAATATGTTTTCCCTATAATAATCGATCTTTCTGTGCACCTTCTCTGTAGCTGTATATTCTGCATTCTGTTCATTTACCCCAATGTACTTACATACGGTATGATCACATTCCTGATGAAGGGCTTATGTTGACTCCCCTGCTGCTCGGATGCTGCCTGACCAGCTGTGCTTTTCCAGCACCACACCTTTTGACTAAGGTATAATTTGCCTGGATAACACGCTAAACAATAGTTCTCATGTATCTCGGCACACATGACAATAATAAATCGAATCAACAGATTTTTTTTAAAAAAAGGTTCATATAGTTTATGAATGTGTAAGGATGTGTGTGTGACAGAGACAGAAGGAAAAGAAGAAACTCTTTCATTGCTTCCACAATGTCCTGTCGTGGAATCTCTGTGCAGCAGTGAGCCAGAGTCCCCTGTATCCAGGCAGGGAATGCAAACATCACACTGGGTTACTGCAGGACCAGGTGATGCTCAAAGAGACCATGGCACAGCCTGTGTCAGCTGGCAAACAATGCAAACGTGATTTCTGCTGGAGCTGTTCAAGTTTTGATCTGAACTAATGGCTTATTTACAGCACAGTACAGGCAGCAGGAGAGTTTGAACTAAGTCCAGGTGGGAAATCTCTTCCCCTTTTTGCCAGTCTGAAAGAAGAGTCCGACCCTGGCTCGACTCAGGCACACGATGGCCTTTAACATCATGTTCCTCATGTTACTAAGAATGCCAATAAACTCCCCCACACCCTGACTGTTTAACTTCTACTCTTCCCAACATACCCACTCACAAGGGGGAAATCCTGTCCTTATTTACACCACCCTTACTTCCTTCATTTTACCATTGCTGACAATGTCCCCAGCTGCTCAAGATTTGGAAATCCCTGCCTGAACAGCTCCCTCTCATTCTTTAAGATTTTGCATCTCTTTGATCAAACGTTTTGTCACCTGCCCCAAAGTCTTGTCTTTTGGCTGATTGCCAATTTTATGTCTGTTTACATTCCTGTGAAACAACTTGAGACATTCTTACTGCATGAAAGCTGCTATATAAATGAATGTTGTTGTTTTCAGTGTCAAGTCACCACTTTAATTTAGATTAGGTTAGATTCCCTACAGTGTGGAAACAGGCCCTTCAGCCCAACAAGTCCACACCGACCCTCCGAAGGGTAACCCACCCCTACCGTATATTTACCCCTGACTAATGTACCTAACACTGGGCAATTTAGCACGGCCAATTCACCTAATCTACACATCTCTGGATTGCGGGAGAAAACCAGAGCACCCGAACGGAACCCACACAGAGAACGTGCAAACTCCGCACAGATAGTTGTCCGAGGCAGGAATCGAACCTGGTTCTCTGGTGCTGTGAGGCAGCAGTGCTAACCACTGAGCCACCGTGCCGCCCTTAAAAGTATCATAATCAAGTCCCTCCCTGTTCTCAAACAGTGCCGATATATAAGCCCAATTCCCAGTTACTGGACTGTGGTCAGATGTATGAAGAGTGAATGGCTTTCTAATTCCATAACCTCAATGGTACATTGCAAAGGTTGCTTGAACTAGCATTGATCAGTTGCCCACAGTCTACAAACTGAACTCGAGACTGTCAGGCTGGTTTATAGTACAGGAGGACATTTACCCAGTGAAACACGAAGAGAGCTCAGTGCCAGCACTTTTCCAGGTGTAATCGAGGTTATTTGGTTATTGCTGAGATATGAAAAAGAAACTTCAAACACTCCAAATTTGGAATAAAAACAAAAAAAAGCTTGAATTGCAAAGCAATCCAATCTGTATTTTAATTTTCAGTGCTGATTCTTCAGTGAAAATATTTGTCAGCAAAAGCAATATCTGAATTTTTGCTACACAAGAACTAGGCAATGTCTGTCTCCAACAATGAGAATCTAACCATCATTCCTTGACATTCATAGAATCCCTGAGTGTGGAATGAGGCCATTCGGCCCACCAGCCCATCCAGTCTGCACTGACCCTCAAAAGTGCGTCCCACTTAGACTCAACTCCCTGCCCTATCCCTGTACCCTGGATTTACCATGATTAATCCATCTAGCCTGCACATCCCCACTTAATACAGACAATTTAGCATGGCCAAAACCTAAGCTACACATGTTCAGACTGTGGGACGAAACCAGAGCACCCAATGGAAATCCCATGCACACACGGGGAGACTGTGCAAATTCCACACAGACAGTCGCCCAACGCTGGAACTGAACCTGCATTCCCAGCTCTGTGAGACAGCAATGCTAACTATTGACTGTGCTGCCCGCAATGGCATTACCATCATTGAATCCTCCACTAACATTAGGGTCACCACTGACCAAAAACCGAACTGGAATCGACGTATAAATACAGTGGCTACGAGAGTAGGTCAGAGACTGGGAATCCTGCAGCAATTAACTCACCTCCTGATTTCCCCTAATTTGCCCACCATCTACAAGGCACATGATGCTTGGATGACTGCAGCTCTAACAACACTAAAGAAACTTGACACCATGCAGGAGAAAGCAGCCCTGCTTGATTAGCACCTAACCACCAGCGTCAACATTCACCCCCTTCGCCGATACAACGTTGCAGCAGTGAGTACCATCTGCAAGATGCACTGCAGTAACTCATCAATGCTCATTTGGCAGCATCTTCCCAACCCATGACCTCTACCATCTAGAAGGGCAAGGGCAACATATGCAAGTTCCCTCCAAGCCACTCACCACCCTGACTTGGAACTATATTGCTGTGACTTCACTGTCACTGGGTTAAAATCCCGGAATTCCCTTTCTAACAGCGCTATGGGTGTCCCTACTCAATAATGACAGCAGTTGTTCTTGAAGACAGCTCATCATGTCTTTCTCCAGGTGGGAGAGGAGGGGGTGGGGGGAGATGGTGGGGGGATGTGAGCAGTGTGTGTGTGGAGCGTGGGGGAGGAGGAAAAGGAATAGACTGTGGGCAAAGGAGTGGCAGATGGAAAAGTAGAATGTGGAGGGAGTGTGGGATTAAAGAAATGGGGAGAGTGGGGCATTGGGAAGTGGGGGCAGTGAGAGATTAGGGAAACAGGGTGGAGAGTGGGATTAGGGACACGGTGGGGGATGAGGATTAGGGAAGTGGGGAGGAGAGTGGGATTAGGGTCATGGGGGAATGGGATTAGGGAAGTGAGATTAGGGACGCAGCGAGAATGTGGGATTCGGGATATGGGGAGTGTGAAATTGGGTAAGTGGGGGAGTGTGGGGTTAGGGATGCAGGGAGAGTGTGGGAAGGGGAAGCGGGGGTATGGGGTAAAGGTTGGAGCTTGGGTTAGGGAAGTGGGCAAATATGTGATGAGGGAATGAAGAAGTATGAAACAGAGCATGGGAGGTAAGGGAGTTTGGGATAGGGAGGGAATGGGTGGGGAAGGTGGAGGAGGTCAGGGCTGAGAGAGATAGATTTTTCATCAGGATTCTGGGGAAAGGCAGGAAAGTGGGGCTGAGGATTATCAGGTCAGACATGAATGGCAGAGCAGAATCGATGGACTGAATGGCCTGCTTTCTACATCTCATGGTCTAATAAGAGATGCTGCATCTAATCCTGGTAAAGCCAGCAAGTCTACATCCCATGAATGAATAAAAATAACGAGAAGGTATCCTATTCAGCTCTCGGTACAGCCTTGAACCCTACTCACTCCGGCTCCAATCTCATGCTGAATCAAGGCTATTCCTGGAGATTTACTCAATTTACCATCGCTTCATTCCCTATAACCAGTCACATTAACTGCTTCCTATCACTTTCCAAAGTTGCCTTCCAGGGGAGTGGTGGTATGAGTCCCACTTTAATACCATAACGATCAAGATGTGGAGCAATTTTCGAGCTTGACAATTTCAGACATTAATGTAACAATCCCTTGCTGTTTTGTGGGAATTTGCTGTGATCAAATTGGCTGCCACACCTCCCACATTACATCAATAGTTACACATCAAAAGTACTTCTTAAAAAAAACTTTCACATGATATGGTGTACAGTATAGAGTCATAGAGATGTACAGCATAGAAACAGACCCTTCGGTCCAACTCGTCCATGCTGACCAATATCCCAAACCAATATAGTCCCACCTGCCAGCACCCGGCCCATATCCCTCCAAACCCTTCCTATTCATATACCCATCCAAATGCCTCTTAAATGTTGCAATTGTACCAGCCTCCACCACATCCTCTGGCAGCTCATTCCATACAAGTACCACCCTCTGTGTGAAAAAGTTGCCCCTTAGGTCTCTTTTATATCTTTCCCTTCTCACCCTAAACCTATGCCCTCTAGTTCTGGACTCCCCCAGACCAGGGTAAAGACTTTGTCTACTTATCCTATCCATACCCCTCATAATTTTGTAAACCTCCTACGCTTCAGGGAAAATAGCCCCAGCCTGTTCAGCCTCTCCCTAAAGCTCAAATCCTCCAACCCGGACAACATCCTTATAAATCTTTTCTGAACTCTTTCAAGTTTCACAACATTTGAGACATCCAGGGTTTGTGAAAGGCACTGTACAAATGCACATCTTTCTCTTTTCAATTATTTGATTATCTGGCATTCACAGAATAGCATGTAAGAGTATTGCCTATCTCATGTCTCGAAAGACAAACTTGTTCCCCTCATTGATATATGGGAACATTATGAATTTAAGCGCTAATATCAAACTGCTTTAGACTCACCCATTTCCACCACTCCTCTACCAGATCTCTATTTTTCCGTGTTTATATTCTCCGCAGGATCATTGTCAAGATTTGAACTTTGCATATCCAGCACTTTCACAAAATCGACAGGTATTTTTTGACTCGAAACATCAGGAATTCAGTCACATTCTTTCCTCAGTTTAGGCAGTGAGGTGTTCACTTGGTCAGTGCCCGGTGTTTGCGAAATGTGGAGGTAATTTTAACTCTACGTGCTGAGTAGGAAATCCACAAGATCAGGTACAAAACCAAATTTATTTTTAAAATGGCTTTTTTCAAAAACATGTCAGCTATGAGATGTCAATATTCATTTATTCACCCAGAGAAATCTCTTACTTGAATATGCAATTACACATTAAGCAACAGAAATTAAATGACCATCTTAAAAAAAGTAAATGTAATGAAGTAATTCCACATAAATGAGTATTGATGGTCGGCTATTAGATTTGAAATCTAGAGTGCCGAATATAGGTTGTCATTTTTATTGTACAATATTAATGACTATATTTAATGTTGAAACAGAACAGAGAAACAGCTTCTTTTTACATTTCTCTAGATTTCCCAAAGTATTTCACCTGAGTTCCTGTTAAACAGCAGGCATTGTTCTTAAGCAGATAAGTACGGTCGTGAATATGGACGTAGCAAAAAACAATTAATTATCGTTTGATTGGACAATGAGAGAACTCCCTATGCCACTTTTGGACAGAGTCTCCATCAACGCAACCCTTTCTTATGGGTGCTGTGCAATGTCAATGTTATATACGCAATTCCTAAACTGGGATTGGACTTGAACTTGGAGCCATCTAACTTAAAGCCAAAATCATTGCCAAATGAAGCAAGCTGATACTGCCGTGGATCGAAAAGGTCCAACTGGTTTATTATATTTGACCTAATACCCTGTTAAAATAACAAATAAAGAAATATCAAATGACTGTGTTAGAGAACTGTCCATGAACATCATCGGTCATTTCTAACCTCATAGCTAGGACCAGAAATAAGTGTGTGGATTTCAATGCGTGTTTTGTATTACAGTAGCAAAGGCACGTTTGTTCTGAGACACTTTTAATTCTCATAACATCATAGTTAAGTGAGTTTCCAAATAGTTGTGCTGTAAAGAAACTGTGGGAGTCTGTCATTGAGTGGAGAATGGATCATTGACTTTCATTTCCACAGACTTTAAAATGTTGACCAGTTTCTCAATTTGCTTTAGATAACTTGCATATTTTAAAAATTTGTTGATGGGATGTGCTCACTACCAGAAGAAGGTGGTGTTGAGCTGCCTTTTCGAATCACTGCAGTCCATGTGGTGGTGTAGGTACTCGCACAGAGCTGTCAGGAACAGGGGTTCCAAGATTTTGACTCAGCAACACTGAAGTAATAGCGATATTACCCCAGGTTAGGATGGCATGTGGCTTGGAGAGGAAGAAAATATACATCTTCAAGAGAATAGTTTGGGAATACGTTTCAGCCACTGACCCCAGGGTGATCTCATCAATCAGGTAGTCTCCCGTGTTACTCTCAATCTCTTCAGGTTAGTGATGTGATCCTCACACACAGAAGATGCCGTATAAATCTGCTATAGCTGTCTTGTTTCCTTGTTAGTTCCCCGTTGTTTAAATTCAGCAGAGTAAAATCCAAACACCTGGTAGATCACTAACCACCATCCCACCCCCTTCTGCAGCTGTCCAATCCTTCATGGATTCTCCGCCACATAGAGGTTTTGTAAGACCACTACTATTTAAATTAGTGCAGTGCTTTGGAGCTCTATCCCTCCACTGCCACCTGCTAGTGCTAGAAATAACTCCTTGAGAAATGAGAGTATCTTCCATATTCCGAGTGGAAGCCAGAGCAATGATCATGTTCCTTTCTTTGTGCTACTGTGCCAATGAAAGATTAACATGAAAACAAGATATCTTTCATTTTTACGCCCTGCTATTCTGTGTACATACAATTACTTTGAGCTGAAGCTTAAAAATATACTCATCTTAATTAAAACACATCAAGAAAAAGTATTTGATTTTATTTTGTTCTTTTCTTTGAATAATAGTGTCACATCACTGAATAGGCATATTCCAACAACTTGCATTAACGTAGCATCTTATATTCCAGAATATTCCAGGGGCCTCTCCGGAATGTTATCAAACAAAATTTGACACTGACCCATGTGAGGGGATGTTATGACAGTGAACAAAAGCTTGACCAAAGCAATAGAGGTTTTAAAGAGTGTCACAGGAAGAGGGAGAGAGAGGCTGAAAGGCTTTAGAAGGGAATTTTAAGAGCCTAGGCAGCAGCAAGGTGGGGCATGGGAATACAATATACAAGCAGCCAGAAGGAGAGGAGTCTACATTAATAAACCTGGAGGTGGGTTACAGAGGTGAGGGAGGATTTGAAAAGCAGGATGAGAATTCAAAATGCAAGCATTCACAGGAAGGATTCCAAGAGTATCATAGAATCCCTACAGTGTGGAAGCAGGCTGTTTGGCCCATCAGGTCTATACTGACCCTCCAAAGGACAGCTCACCCAGACCCCCCTGCCCCCCCCCCCCCCCCCAATCCCAGTAATCCTGCATTTCCCATGGCTAATCCACCTAGCCTGTACATCCCTGGACACCATGGGCAATTTAGCATGGCCAGTCCACCTAAACTGCACACCTTTGGATTGTGGGAGGAAACTGGAGTACCCAGAGGAAACCCATGCAGACACGAGGAGAATGTGTAAACTCCACACAATCACCTGAGGGTGGAATTGAACATTGAACAGCGTCCCTGGCGCTATGAGGCAGCAATGCTAATCACTGAGCCACTGTGCCGGATATACAGGTCAACAAGTTTGGGAAGTGATGGATGAATACGACTCACTTCAGTTGCTTTAAAGTTCCTGCACAATACCTTGCTATTTCTTGAAACTGAACTGAAGAGTTTCCTGTAATCTCATTCGGACCATGCTAAAATGCGCAATATCAGAATTTCAGTGTGGAAAACAGAGAGACAACAGAGCCAGGATTCACCAGGGGACTGAAGCTCTGGCTGCTGCTTAGCCTAACAGGTGCTCGTGCAGTGGTCCTTCCATCTCGTTGGGGAACAACACATCACGGGCAGCAGTCAAACACGGTGCCAGGACTGATCTCAGCAACTGGGTGTAGTTCCTCTTTAATGCTTTTAGCAGTATGCTAGGTCGCTGAAGCACATGTCCCACATATGGTCTTCAGGGCTTGCCTGCCAGCCAGACTGAAATCGAAAGCTCCTGGTCACTAGTTGGCTGTCTGCACCAGGCAGTGGGACTGCTCCCAGTTTGTTGATAAATGAATAGCCACGAAAAGTGTGTGCAGTTTCGCAGGAATAAACTGCAATTCAATCACAAAGAACAGAATTGGCAAAATAATGAGTGAATGCAGCTGGGGAGGAAATAAAGCCGAGTTTCCTTTAACATTAATTTCTGAATGGGAGTAGCCAAACAAGTTCTCCCTTCTGAAATACAGCAGTGAGCATAAGATAGTTTGAGGAACTCTGTTTGTTTCACTTGTCAAAGAGGTTTGCTTTGCAATTAATGATTTGCATTATGTTATCTTTGCTCTACAACACAAATACTGAGCTTTCTGACTTCCAGCTGTCAGTTATTTGCAGACCAGGCCATCCTGATGACTGTATGTTCAGCTCCATGAGCTAAGCCTTCATACACATCTGCATTCTGCGTACTGACCAGTCATAGACATCATCAGTGCATTGTTCATACTGTTCAGCACAGTGAAAACTATTGCTGGGGCAGCGCCTGTCTCCTGCTTTCAGTATGAACAAAACGCGAGCCACATTTTGGAGATCTTCCTTTACTCTTTCATCGGATTCATTCATTTACAGGAATTGGGCATTGCTGCTTGGCCAGAATTTGTGGCCAGCCCTAATTATTCCTTGAAAAGCTGCTTTCTTAAACTTCTGCTGGTGTTGGGATGTAGTAGACAACCAATTCTGTGAGGAAGGGAGATCCAGCACTTTGACCCAATAGCAATTAAGGAATAACAATACATTTCCAAGTCAGGATGGGGAGTGACTTGGAGGGAACTTGCAGATACTGGTATCCCCACGCCCTTGTCCTTTTAGTTAGTGGAGATCACAGGTTTGGAAGATGCTGCCAACTCCCCCAATCTCTGTACACCTGAACCCCTTTGCCACAGTGTGCTTTGCTTTTGGTAGGCGTGCACATCCTGATTGTTGACTGACCTATTTGCAAAGGCAGCAAAGAGAGATGTAGCCCTAGCCACAGGCAATGATAACAGAGGAATTTGTCTTCTTTGAGCAGAATTCCTCTGCTCCCTTTAGCTGCTAGCATTCCCCAGGCCACCCACTGGGTCGAAGTAAGATTTCTTCAATCTGATTGGTTAAGGAGGCACAACACTTCTTGCCTGACACTCAAAGGTTCCCAGAACCCCTGTGGAGCACACTGTACACTTTGGAATTTTCAATCACTGGAGTTTACACATCAATACACCATAGTAAGCCTGTGAAACCAGTGTATTTTATCTTCAAACGAGCATTGCAATGCATTTCCATACAAGGACAGCAACACATTTGCACCTTTAATGCTGTTAAAAATGTGCTTCTGTCACAAACCCTGGAACAATCAATATCTTTAAGCAAGAGATTTGAATTCCTAGTGATTGACTAAAGCAATTGCAAAATATTTCAAACTCTAAGACTTTTACTTAACAAACCAATCAAATGCAATACCAATTAAACATTATCTAAACAACAAAAACTCTAAATTACAGCAAATAAAACTCTTATGGATGCTTTAATGTGACCAATCTGGATGTGCAGCCCACCAAAACAAAGCAAACTGTGGCAAAGGGGTTCAGGTGTACAGAGTTTGGGGGAGTTGGCAGCATCTTCTAAACCTATGATCTCCACTAACTAAAAGGACAGGGACGTGGGAATACCCGTATCTGCAAGTTCCATCCAAGTCACTCCCCATCCTGACTTGGAAATGTATTGTTTCATGCAGAAATATCACAACACAATCTCTACAGGATTACGTTCCTTATTGGAAAAGGACCACAGCTTTTATGTCCATTTTTCCAAGTCAAAGTGTTGAGTGTCTGATTAAAGGAATTACTCTCAGTTTTCAGAGAATTTCCAAACAAACTATTACACATTAGGTTGACTCCAGCGATTTCGCCTCATGGCCTCACCCGTGCAAAGTGTTCAGGGTTTTAACAGTGCTGTACGATATATCCCTTCAGTCCAAGCCCAAGTTTCATTCTGCATTCAGTTCAGATACAGAAAACCCACAGTCACCTTTTCACTATTAACCACAACAGTTGCCTTTGGCTCTTTGAAGGGATGTGGGCAGCGCTGGCAAGGCCATCATGTGATGCCCACCCCTGAGCTGGTTATTAGGCCAATTCGGAAGGCAGTTAAAATTAATGCACATTGCTGTGGGTCCAGAATCACATATAGGCCAGGCCAGGTAAAGATTTGGGAATATTGCATTCAATTCTGGTCTCCCTGCGATAGGGTTCAGAAAAGATTTACAAGGATGTTGCCACAGTTGGAGGATTTGAGCTATAGGGAGAGGTTGAATCAGCTGGGGCTGTTTTCCCTGGAGCATCAGAGGCTGAGGGGTGACCTTATAGAGGTTTATAAAATCATGACGGGCATGGATATGGTAAATAGACAAGATCTTTTCCCTGGTGTTGGGGTCTCCAAAACTAGACAGCATAGGTTTAAGGTGAGAGGAGAAAGATATAAAAGGGACCTAAGAGACAATCTTTTCACACAGATGGTAATGCACAAACTGCCAGAGGAACTTGGAGGCTGGTGCAGTTACAACATTTAAAAGGCATCTGGATGTGTACATTAATAAGAAGGGTTTAGACGGGCTATGGGCCAGATCTGGCAAATGGACTAGATTAATTTTGGATACCTACTCGGCAAGGGTTTGTTTCCATGCTGTACAGCTGTATGACTCTATAGCAGATTTCCTTCCCTAAAGGATATGGACAATAATCAACAATAGCTTCACGGGCACTATTTTCTGAAATTAGTTTTCAATTTCAGACTTTATTAACTGAATTCAAACCGATCAGCTGCCTGGTGAGATTTGAACCCAAATCCCCAGAGCAATTACCCAGACTTCAGAATGGGATGGAAAAGGATTAACCAGCTCGAAAAGTTGAAGTTCTAAATTGGAAAAAGGCTAATTTTGATGATTTTAGGCAAGCACTTTCAAAAGCTGATTGGAGGCAGGTGTTTGCAGGTAAAGGGATGGCTAGAAAATGGGAAGCCTTCAGAAATGAGATAACGAGAGTTCAGAGGCAGTATATCCCTGTTAGGATGCAAGGAAAGGCTGTTAGGTGTAGGGAATGCTGGATGACTAAAGAAATTGAGGGTTTGGTTAAGAAAAGGAAGGAAGCATATGTCAGGTGTAGGCAGGAGAGATCGAGCAAATTCTTAGAAGAGTATAAAGGCAGTAGGAGTATACTTAAGAGGAAAATCAGGAGGGCAAAAAAGGGGTGTAAGGGGCAAATAGAGTTCAGGACAGTCCAAAGGGTTTTTACAAATACATTAAGGACAAAATGGTAACTAGGGAGAGAATAGGACCCCTCAAAGATCAGAAAGGCAGCCTTTGTGTGGAGCCGCAGGAAAAGGGGAAAGGTATTTTGCATCAGTGTTTACTGTGGGGAAGGACATGGAAGATATAGAAAGTCAGAAATGGATGGTGACATCTTGAAAAATGTCCATGTTACAGAGGAGGAAGTGTTGGATGTCTTGAAACGGGTAAAAGTGGATAAATCCCCAGGACCTGATCAGGTGTACCCAAGACCTCTGTGGGAAGCTGGAGAAGTGATTGCTAGATCTCTTGCTGAGATTTTGTATCATCGATAGTCACAGGTGAGGTGCCGGAAGACTGGAGGTTGGCAAACGTGGTGCCATTATTTAAGAAAGGTGGTAAGGTCAAGCCAGGGAACTATAGACGGTGAGCCTGATGCCAGTGGTGGCAAGTTGTTGGAGGGAATCCGGAGGGACAGGATGTACATGTATTTGGAAAGGCAAGGACTGATTAGGGATAGTCAACATAGCTTTGTGCGTGGGAAATCATGTCTCACAAACTTGATAGAGTTTTTTGAAGAAGTAACAAAGAGGATTAATGAGGGCAGAGCAGTAGACATGATCTATATGGACTTCAGTAAGGCGTTCAACAAGGTTTCCCATGGGAAACTGGTTAGCAAGGTTAGAGAACTGGCTCAAAGGTAGAAGTCAGAGGGTGGTAGTGGAGGGTTGTTTTTCAGACTGCAGGCCTGTGACCAGTGGAGTGCCACAAGGATAGGTGCTGGGTCCTCCACTTTTCGTCATTTATATAAATGATTTGGATGTGAGCATAAGAGGCATGGTTAGTAAGTTTGCAGGTGTCACTAAAATTGGAGGTGCAGTGGACAGCGAAGAAGGTTACCTCAGACTGTAACGGGATCTTAATCAGATGGGCCAATGGGCTGAGGAGTGGCAGCTGGAGTTTAATTTAGATAAATGCAAGGTGCTGCATTTAGGGAAAGCAAATCTGGGAAATATACACTTAATGGTAAGATTCTAGGAAGTGTTGTTGAATAAAGAGACCTTGGAGTGCAGGTTCATAGCTCCTTGAAAGTGGAGTCACAGGTAGATAGGATAGTGAAGAAGGCGTTTGGTTTGCTTTCCTTTATTGGTCAGAGGATTAAGTACAGGAGTTGGGAGGTCATATTGCAGCTGCACAGGACATTGATTAGGCCACTTTTGGAATATTGTATGCAATTGTATTGGAAGGATCGTATCGGAACGATGTTGTGAAACTTGAAAGGCTTTAGAAAAGGTTTACAAGGATGTTGTCAAGGTTGGAGGATTTGAGATAGAGGGAGAGGTTGAATAGGCTGGGGCTGTTTTCTCTGGAGTGTCAGAAGCTGAAGGGGTGACCTTATCGAGATTTATAAAATCATGAGGGGCATGGATAGGATAAATAGACAAAGTCTCTTCCCTGGGATGGGGGAGTCCAGAACTAGAGGGCATAGGTTTAAGGTGAGAGGGGAAAGATATAAAAGAGATCTAAGGGGCAACGTTTTCACGCAGAGGATGGTGCATGTGTGGAATGAGCTGCCAGAGGAAGTGGTGGAGGCTGGTACAATTGCAACATTTAGAAGGCATCTGGATGGGTATGTGAATAGGAAGGGTTTGGAGGGATATGGGCTGGGTGCTGGCAGGTGGGACTAGATTGGGTTGGGATATCTGGTCGGCACGGATGAGTTGGACCAAAGGGTCTGTTTCCCTGATGTACAGCTCTAAGACTAATTATCACAGCGCCACCATTTTTCTTGGAGATCTTTCCCTTTCTCCCGTTTCTGTCCAAAATATGAAGACCTAAATTCATGCAGTCAGCCTAGCTGCCCCTGCCTGTTTGCAGGAGTAATCATTTTGCACCTTGTTGCTAGTAAGTCTCAACCTGGACCCTCCTTGTCCCCATGTTAACCTCGCCACACAGACTTGTTATCAGGCAGATTTTGAAGCAAATCACAAGACTCTCTTTAATTCAGGCTAAAACATAGGAATCACGCGATAGTCCCAAAACACAACCATCTCATAAAAATTGCATTCAGAAGTTCTGCCAAAAAAAAATTGAATGTAGCAAAAAAAATGGAAATCATTAATGGTTTATTCTTTTTATTCAAGCTCCTTCAGATCCAGCAATTCAGTATTTTTTTTAAAGTGTTCCTTGATTGCCACTTTTTGTTATATTTCTCAGATTTAAATTTACTCCAAATAAAAATGCCATTGTATGGGGACAAAGAGCTCAAGCCAATATTTACCACTCACCATGAACCCTGACATACAGAGTTCACCTCTCGACCGCACAGCACCTTTCCCTACCTTCTCATAAGTGACTACACGTTGAACCAATCGCAGACTGCCTTCTGTTCATTTATCCTTTTTATTTCCTAATTAGCTGAATGTGAAGACAGACTGATAGGCTTTAATCAACCCTCACATCCGTCAAAGCAAATGAATCTCCAAGACAGCTGTTCATTCAGCTACACTTTGTCAGTGTCAAAAGTGACAGCCTTTGGCAATGTCCAACTGTATTGGGGGTGGTGGGGGACTTGCAATATTTCAAGATGTGCCATTAACAAACCAAGATGTGAAAGAATAATCCTGACATGGATGAATTCACATGGAGTATCATGGAGCAGTGCTTTAATTACAATTTATTCATATTTTACATAAACGCCTCCATACAATTACAGAAAGCACCAAAACTAATTTCCTCACCACTGTAACTAACTTGACTGCATGAAAATCAGGTGATATTTAAGCCCTCTACACACTAACTTTATTTCACATCCAGTTTCTACCCACCTGTATATCCAACATACTTGTCAGAAAGCCAAATAACATGGATTATTAAGGAAACAAAAACGGAGGTAATACTCAGAAAGTGAGGCCACATCTCTGGAGAAAGAAATGCAAAGATATAGAGGAGAGAGGTTCATTCACATAACACCATTACCTATCTAACTTCACATCTCCATGGACATGTTGCACCTGTGTGCGCCCCATTCAGAAAGTTCTCACCCAAACATTCAGGTCTTTGGTTTTTCATCCGTTCCTGATGAAAGGACAATATGGTTTTTCTCCCCAGTCATATTGCCCAGACTGCTGAGCATTTTCTACTTTTATTTCAGATTTCCAACACCTGCAGTGTTTTCTTTCTCTCAGTTACAGGGTGTGGGCTTTGAAGCCCAGGTCAGTATCTAATGTCTGCCCTGAATTACCCTCGAGTGGTGTCAGTGAACCACTACCCTGAATGACAGTGGTCCATGTGGTCTCATGGACCAAGAGCGTTGTTGGGAAGAGAACTGCAAGATTTTGACCCAGTGCAGAAAGATACAGCAATATGGAACATCCATTGCAGATGTGTCAAACTTTCTTTAGGTACTCACTTTCAACCTGTGTCCTTCACATTTGAAACAAGTGGCATGCCCAGATAAACCCCTTAGATGCCCCTATGCGAAAATAGGTGGGCACGGGTACAGAAATTAATGTGACCTTTTGTTTGGGGCGGGACTTACAATTCACAGCCTGCTAGTTGTACTCGATGTGGGCAGCAGATACATTTCGGGCCCCATTACAGTTACATGTGACAGAGTGACTCCTGGACTGCTTCTTGCTCAGCTGACCCTGAGACGTGCAGCATTGTGTAATCCTGCTTGGGGGGGTACAGCACTGTGTAACCCTGCATGGGGGGGGTGCAGCATTGTGTAACCCTGCTTGGGGGGGGGTACAGCAATGTGTAACCCTGCATGGGGGGGGGTGCAGCATTGTGTAACCCTGCATTGCGGGGTGCAGCAATGTGTAACCCTGCATGGGGGGGGGTGCAGCATTGTGTAACCGTGCATGGGAGGGGGGGGGTGTGCAGCATTGTGTAACCCTGCATTGCGGGGTGCAGCATTGTGTAACCCTGCATGGGGGGGGTGCAGCATTGTGTAACCCTGCATGGGGGGAGGGTGCAGCATTGTGTAACCCTGCATGGGGGGAGGGGTGCAGCATTGTGTAACCGTGCATGGGGGGAGGGTGCAGCATTGTGTAACCCTGCATGGGGGGTGCAGCAATGTGTAACCCTGCATGGGGGGGGGTGTGCAGCATTGTGTAACCCTGTATGGGGGGAGGGGTGCAGCATTGTGTAACCGTGCATGGGGGGAGGGTGCAGCATTGTGTAACCCTGCATTGCGGGCTGCAGCATTGTGTAACCCTGCATGGGGGGGGTGCAGCATTGTGTAACCCTGCATGGGGGGAGGGGTGCAGCATTGTGTAACCGTGCATGGGGGGTGCAGCAATGTGTAACCCTGCATGGGGGGGGTGTGCAGCATTGTGTAACCCTGCATGGGGGGGGGGGGGGGGTGCAGCCACCTGGCTCCTCTTAAAGACGGGCTGAGCCTCTGAAAAAATAAGCTGCACCTATCAATGCTAGTGGAACTGAATGATAAAAACATGAATAGACTTCCCTTTCGGAATGGACAAAGTGCACATAAGGCCCTGTTGCGACTTCCAAACTGTAAGTCTGCCCCTAAAGCCCATTCTCACATGCTTTTGTCTCAGCGGGACGTGAGTGGACAAGACTCTGGTTTTGTGAGTATGTGTGGATGCAGTTCAATTGATTCTCAGGAGCAACAACCCATTTTCCCAACATCTTTCTTATGCCCCTAACCTTCAGTCATCATGTCCCCACCTTCCCTCACACTCCCAATGTCCCTTCAAATCCTCACACAGCCTTACACTCCCACAATCCTCTCTATGGTCTTTCAAATCCCATGCCTCTCCATACTTGCCAGACTACCTCAATGTCTCTATATACCTCTGCTTCCTAACACTCCCCATGTGTACCTCATAGTCACTCACCCAGTATTTGCATTGTGCATACCTCAAGAATCCTTGAAATGGAAACGTGACATAATTTCTTGTGAACTAATGGGGCTGCCATTCCAACATTTCTAACCTCATTTATAAAAGCCATTCAAAAGTAGCGTTAAATCTTTTCAAGTCATCAATCTTTTACTTAAATCAAACACATTCGCTAAGTCAGATTTCTTTTTTGATTTTTGCTGATAAAGGAGGCATATTATCAAAGATTTGCACTGTGCGTTCATCAGGACCAATGCAAGAATGCCAAGTTTCAAATGATGACTTAATTCATACCACAGGAAAAATATGTGGGTGCTGAGTGTTTGGGCAAGTCAATTCTGATAAGCCATGGCATTGATATGGAGAAAGCAAAAGGGAACTGATGGCTGCTCAGGTTCCTGGGAGTTTTCAAAAATGGCTTAAACTAATTCCTTTCATTTGCAGAGAACTGGTCCCTGAACATCAGTGCATGTTAGCTCTAGAAACATTATGAGCTCAACTGAATACTTTAAACAATTTGTTCATGTAGCTCCTATCACACTCTGGATTGTTCTCAACCCAGCCCACTCTTACAGGAGCCAAAATAAAACGTCGACTGTTCGATGTGCGACCGTAATTGAGAAGTACTTGCTGAACAATCTTGAGTCATTGCGAAAGGCTTGAAGCTTAGAGTAGCGTAGTAGATCAGTTTTACAGAATCTGATTATCTGGGCGTGAGCAGTTTTCCATTTTGCATATTACAATGACCATTATGTGGTAAAGGAAAGGGCTGTTTTTACATCCACTTGCCAAAATAAATAACAAATTGAACAGTGTTGCTACAATCCATTGCTGAAAATCCTAACTATGAATTCAAAATCACAGTAAATTATTGTTCATCATCAAACTGTGACCAATCACATATCCATGTCATTACTAAGACTGCTTAACCTTTGTAACATCAACTGGCTCTGCTCCCATGTCAACTTACCTATTACCACAGCTCTTATTCATGCCTTTGTTACCTCTCAACTATTTCAATGTGTTTCTGCTGTGTTCCATCCTTCATAAACTTAAGGTCTCATATGTCACCTCTCTCTCGTTGACATACATTGGCACCTGGTTAAGAAATAACTTGATTTTGAAATTCTGACCCATGTTTTCAAACTTCTCCACGGCCTTTACCCTCCTCAGCTCTGCTACCTCCTTCCGGATCAGAATCTCGGATATATCCGCACTTACCTAATGCTGGATGTGGAGGTGCCAGTGTTGGACTGGGGTGGACAAAGTCAGAAGTCACATGACACCAGGCTATAGTCCAACAGGTTTATTCAAAATCACAAGCTTTTAGAGCGCTACTCCTACGTAGGTGAAGTCTTCTGATGAAGGGGCAGCACTATGAAAGCTTGTGATTTCAAATAAACCTGTTGGACTATCATCTGGAGTCATGTGACTTCTGACCTCACCTAATTCTGGCCTCTGGTATCTACTTTGTGTTAGTCATTGGATCAGTGGTGGCTCTGAACACAGGAATTCTCTTCCAATACCTCCATGCCTGTCTGACCACTTCCTCCCCCTTTAGGTATCAAGGTGTTTGACCAAGTTTCATACACAGGAACAGGATCTTTATTCCATCATGTCTGTGAAGACCATGATGCAATTCGAAACTTATCCCATCCATCTGCACGCCGTCTGTATCCCTCTATTGTCTGCTGGTCATGTGTCTTTCTAAATGCCTCTTCAAAGGCGCTATCTTATCTGTTTCTACCACCACCCCTGGCATTCCAAGGACATACTACCCTCTGTTTAAAGAGAACTTGTCTCACATATCTTTTTAAACTTTCTCCCACTCATTTAAACATATGTTCCCCAGATTTTGACATTTCTACGCTGGGTAAAAGACTAACTATCCACCTCATCCATGCCTCTCATCGTTTTATGTAGGATGTCCCTTAGCCTCCGATGCCCAAAGGAAATGAATCCAACTTTGTCCAATCACTTCTTATAGCGAATACATACCAAATCCAGGCAACATTTCAGAAAACCTCCAGAAAATCTCCAAAGCCTTGATATCCTTCATATAGTGTGGTGACCAGAATTGCACTTAATACTCCGAATGCAGCTAAGATTTTATACAACTGTGACATGATTTGCCAATTTTTATACTCAATGCCCCAACTGATGAAGGCAAACATTCTTTATCAACATATCGAGTTCTGTTGCTAGGGAGCTGTGGACTCATACCCCAAGATCCCTCTGTAAATCAATGTCATTTACTGTATACTTTCATCTTGCATTTGACCTCCCAAAGTGCATCACTATACTCTCGTCTGGATTAAACTCCATGTGTCATTTCTCCACCCAACGTTCCAAGTGATCTATACCCTGCTGTATCCTTTGACAACCTTCCTCACTATCCACAGCTCCACCAAGTTTCCTGTCATTTGCAAACTTACTAATCAGACCGCCTACATATTCATCAAATCATCTAATGTATTACAAACAGTGAGGTCCCAACACTGATTTTTGCAGAACAGGTCACAGACCTTCAGTTATAAAACCATCCCCACACCCTACCTTCCTCAACTACCCTTTGTATTCTCTAACCAAGCCAATTTTGGATCTAACTTACCAACGTACCATGGATCCCACTTGACTTAGTCTTCTGGCCTAGCCTACCATGAGGGACCTTGCCAAATGCTTTAGTAAAGTCCATGTAGACAACATCCTCTGCCCCACCCTCATCAAACATTTTCAGGGTGGTGTTTTTGGGTTGATCTACATTTCAAGGGCCACAGCGCTCCTTTCCTTGTGATCAGCTTATGCCTGAAACGTCAATTCTCCTGCTCACCAGATGCTGCCTGACCTGCTGTGCTTTTCCAGCACCACACTCTCAACTCTAATTTCCAGCATCTGCAGCCTCACTTTCTCCTGGTTCATGACAGCAGTTCACCACCACCTTCTGAAATTAGGAACAAGCAATAAATGCGATGCCTATGAATAAATTGTTTGGTAAAGTTCTTGTGTCTTGGGACACTTTATCAGGTGCTGCAAAAGATTATTCGTTGCAACTGGTCTATTATTTACACGGAATTCCAAAACAGTTTTGGGAATACAGTCTGTGCAGTAAAGGAGAGCAGAATTTTAAATCCTGTACACTCGCCAGACGGTGAAAGTAGCGAATGAATGATATTTTCCCTCACTATGAAACCTCACTCAATTTGGCCCCATACACCCTTCAGTCCTGCTCAACCTGCAACTTGATAATACACAGCAGATTTGACACTCATTTTCCTCATTAAAAACAGGGCAAAGGGTCAAAAGAGGGAGAGGTGAATTTTGATTGGATGGCTGCAAGTCCCTTTCAGGGCTGCAGAAGAAAATCACTTGGGGCTCCAGGATTTGTTCCACCTCTGTAAGAGTACATTCCGAGACTAGTCCTCTTGTTGGACTCTCACTCATCATCCCCATTACCTCCTTCTGCTGCAGAAATGTATCTACTTTTCCCATCAATATCCTTTCTGTGGCAAAGCATCCCATGCTCTGATAGATAATTTAACCAGAATCCATGAAAGATGGCATTCCTCTCCATTACAGAGAGAGAGAGAGAGAGAGAGAGAAAGCTCCAAGGACATAGCACTGGGCAAGTCAAGGGAGTAGGATTCCAGAAGAACTTCCCCAGGCAGGACAAGGATTAAAGTCACACACTGTGCCATTCCACGTCACACTCCAGCCATTTGAACTAACTGGCCCTGCATTCTCATCACTCACTGACATTTTTGTCTGATATACTCGTTGCTGTTAGAAATTTCTCCGAATCACTCTCCTCACTCTGTTAATGAGAATTTTAAATGGATTAATTGCCAATTTAGTCATCTTAACTTATGTACTCTTCTAAAAATTCTGCATGTTTTAAAACCAAATCTCTTTTAAACATCTGCAGACCGTAAAGACTGTGTCAAAGCATCAATTCTCATAAAGACATTCTGCGTCCCAGCACCAACTTTAATATGTGCTTGTATTTTCTAATGTTCAAAATTCAACAAAATCTCAACAGTGGCCTAACCATTAGTTTATATAAATTTATCATTACCACTTCACGTTAAACCCCTCTCTATAACCCTACCACTGTTTCTAATGCTTTACCTAATTGCAGTCGAACATCTCCAGGGAATTATCACGAGGTCTCTGTTCATTCAAACTCTTCACCAATTTTACTAAGTCTGTTCACCCATTTCCTATTCTCTTCTTTCAAAACAGAATTTGTCCCAATTTTGAGCATTAAACTGCACCTGTCACTTGTCAGTCCATTCTGTCAGCCTCTCTGTGGCTTTTGGTGTCATTACTGTGTACCTCCCCCTCAAACCTCCCATACCTCTCACCTCAGCACCATACTTCCCATGCTCATGTCTGATGTACCTACTGACATACTGAGAAGGATGGCAGAGCTTGCACTGACCCCAAATTTCTCCATTAACCCAAACCCTTCCAGTCTACAGTCAAACAAAGAATAATCTTTGAGGACTTCATGATGTAATATTGGGATAAAATGATGGAGAAAGTGAGGACTGCAGATGTTGGAGATCAGAGTCGAGAGCATGGCGCTGGAAAAGCACAGCAGGTCAAGCAGCAGAAGAATCAATGTTTTGGGCATAAGCTCTTCATCAGGAAGGGCTTCTGCCTGAAACATCGATTCTCCTCCTACTTGGTTGCTGCATGACCTGTTGTGCTTTTCCAGCATCACACTCTCAACATAAAATCCATGGGTAAGTGGCGTCCATGATCATAGTTTTGACAGGAGAGCTGAATGCAAATGAAGGCACAGGAATACACACTGCACCTGTTTCAAATCAGCAAAACAGGAGACAGCTATTCTGGATCATTTCTCGGGAAATATCCTGATCAATCAAGAGGAGATTTGCCTAGTTTAATATTTAACAAATCCTGGCTGTTAACTGTCCAATCAATGTTAATAGAAGCATTCGACACTGCAATATCTCCATTAATCAAGGCCCACCTGCCAGAGAATCAGCACTCTCCCCTCAAACCATGTTAATGTTAGTCACAGATACACCTGCTTCTTCTGAAAGCCAGAGTCGACCTTCTCATCTCCATCCACAGGCAGTGTATGTAATCCATAGAATGGATGGAGCCAATGTGATGTGAACATTAACCCTTCAAAACCACTATCTCATACCCCAAACATCAGCTTTCTCTTCAACCAGAAAGCGTCAGTACCCAAGGTTGGTTGTGTCCTCCTCCTGTGACCAAGTTTGGGTACTTTCCAAAATGGTCTGCCAGTCAGCCATGCTCGTGCTTCCTAATACAACCTGGTGTTGTGTGATTTTTAACTTTAGTCAGCCATAAGGAAGATAGATCCTGGGCAATAAATAAAGTGGTGCGATTCCATGCTCCTGACTAACAGCTGCTGATCCTTGGTCCAAAGTACCAATGTGCAGGCATAATGGAGCTGGGCTCTGCAGGGATGCTGACTAACCACCAACCTTCTAAATCCCTGAATCAAACAAGAAAACAAATCCCAAAAAAGGCCAACAGTATGGCAATCACTGGGACCATTTTGCAGAGTGTTTTCTCTCAATATTGACGTTTTCCAGGGATACACGGATAATGCAGATGGTATTGAGGAAGTCAAGACCTACATGAAAGGTGAACTAGGCTTGAGGGGCCGAATGGCCAACTCCAGGTTTGGTTTCTGCTGTTCCTACATTCTCCACAAAACTAAAACCAACCGAACACTTACGAGAGGAATTCAAGAAGAGAAATTAAATCTATCTGGCAAAACTGCAATTATTCTTTTTCTGGGCACAAGTATTTGCAAAGCAGCCTTTTACAAGTGTACTTTATAGAAAACAGCAACTCAAAGGCTCAGATACAAGAGCACGTGCACATATTAATGACGGGACACAGACCTGACCAAATGCCAGTTTGATTTCTCTGGGAACTCCATACTGACAGAATGGTCACCAGGCTCCTCCTACCAGCCAGACCCCACAGGTCCCAGTGTTCAACTCCTGCTCCATGTTGAGCTGATCTCAATCAGAGTTGCAGGCGATGCCGCACACATCCCTCTGGGGTTGGAGAAGCTGGCAACGGTAACTGGGAAGGGGTAGGGTGGGGTGGGGAGGTTATTTGGAAAAGAAAAATTTAACAGCTGCAGTTGCAGCTAATGAACTACAAACCAGAGATTTTGTTTGAACATCTGCACAGAGGTGAGAAAACAAGTGGGAGTTACATTCAAACAGCACTCTTTACATCCTCAGGACATTCCAAAAGCACTTTCTTCTTCAGTTCCCCACCCAAAGGCAGGTTCGACCAATGGTCAAGTGGTTTCCACTGGACAGGACAATGAGTCAGACCCAGACTCCACTCCAGCAAGAATTAATCTGGACTAGCCAACCAACCAACTCAGCACCCTTCCCTCAAGGAATCCAGGTTGCCGTGGAAACATGCACTTTTACATGGATTACATAATAGAGTCATAGAGTTTTATAGCTCAGAAAGAGGACCTTCAGCCCATCATGGAGAAAGTGAGGACTGCAGATGCTGGAGATCAGAGCTGAAAAATGTGTTGCTGGAAAAGCGCAGCAGGTCAGGCAGCATCCAAGGAACAGGAGAATCGACGTTTCAGGCATAAGCCCTTCTTCAGGATTCCTGGAGAAGGGCTTATGCCCAAAACATCGATTCTCCTGCTCCTTGGATGCTGCCTGACCTGCTATGCTTTTCCAGCAACACATTTTTCAGCTTCAGCCCATCATGTCCACACTGGTCATCACACATCTATCTATTCTTATTGCATTTTCCAGCACTTGGCCCATTGCCCTGCATTCAAGTGCTTACCCGATTACTTCTTAAATGGCTTAAGAGTTCCCACCTCTACTATTCTTTTAGGTAATGAGTTCCGGATACCCATCATCCTCCCCTGTAGCCAACACTCACACATAGGCAAGTCACCACTGAGGTAAAAATCAAAGGTTGAGAATTGTAGTCTACTTTGGCCTTCCATTGTAACCCAGTTCTTTGCAGAGGTCAGCCCAGGAGGAACCGGCATTCCAACACAAAATCTGTCCTGCTTACTGAATATGCAGATTGAGGTTTTTTGGAATGTTCTTACTGGTAGGGAACTCTGCCTCCTGATGATATTACTACCTCTGTCCACCAGATAAGGTTCTCATCTCCTAATAGGGTAATAAAGAGGGTGGATGCAGGAACAGCAGTTCTCAGAGGGGGACTTCCTGCATTGTTTGACTTGTTCGATCCTATATTGGACCTAACTATAATCCAACTCTTATCTCTGGCTCCAAGTAGTTGTTAACAATGTGATGGAGGGGAAACCCTGGGCAAACCACCTCTTCGAGAGGTGGGTAAAACCAAATAAAGGTGACTGTTGGGTCTCCAAGTCTTAGTGACTTGTCCACCCTGACTTTGGTGGACTTTCTGGATGAGGCCATTCTATGTTCAACAATGTAGGTCAACACCGAGTGGTGGGACAGGTAAAACTCAGCAAGACACCAATAAAACTAATCCCTGGAACAGGAACCTTGTCTTATGATCAAAGGTTAGACGGGCTAGGTCAGTATCTGCTGGAGTTTGGAAGAGCAAGAGGATTTTTATTTGAAACACAGAAGATCCTGGCAGAATACATATGGAAAGGGTCTTTCCTCTTGTAAGAGAATCAGAATTAGACATCACTGCTTACAAAATAAGATGTTACCCATTAAAGGCAGGGAAGAGGTGAAAATGTTTCTCCCAGAGGACTGAGGATATTTGGAATTCTCTTCCTCAAAAGGCAGTAGAAGCAGAGTCTTTAAATATTTTTAAGGCAGAGTGAGATAGCTTCTAGTTAAGCAAGGGTTATCAGGGGTTGGCGGGAATATGGAGATGAGGCTACTATCAGATCAGCCATGATCTTATTAAAGCTCCCCACAGATGCTGCTAGATCTGCTGTGTTTGTCTGGCACTTACTATTTTTATTTCAGATTTTCAGCATTTTACTATTATTTGAGAGTTTAATCAGAACGAGAGTTGATAAGAGGAAATAGGTGGACATGATGTAGTTGGACTTTCAGTAGGCCTATGATAAAGTCACATGTAGGAGGTTAGTAGATAAAAATGAAGTACAACAAACTGGGGTAATATACCCTCAGAGATTGAGGATTGGTTAACCATCAGACAGCAGAGAGTAGAAATAAATGGCTCATTCTCAGGTCGACAGAGTGGGGGTTCACATGGATCAGTGCTTAGACCCAGCTGTTCACAATTCTCATCAATAATTTGGATATGGGGCCAATTATATTTCCGAGTTTGCAGGTGATACAAAACTTAGTGGAAATGTGAATTGAGAGAAGGATGTAAAGGGGCTTTCAGACTAAGTGTATGGACAAGACCATGCCAGGTGGAATATAATGTGGATAAATGTGTAGTGATCCACTTTCAGAATGGAACAACGATACAGGGTATTTCTTAAATGATGAGAGATTGAAAAGAGATATTGTCCAAAAGGACCTGGATGTCCTTGGTGCAAAGTTACTGGAAGTTAGCATGCAAGTGCAGCAAGTAACTAGGAAGGCAAATGGTATCTTAGTCTTTATTGAAAAAGGATTTGAGTACAGGAGCAAAGAAGTCTTGCTTCGATTGTATAGAACACACGAGACTGCACCTGGAGGGTTGTGTGCAGTTCAGGTTTCCTTTCTTCAAGAACAATTAACATGCAGTTGAGGGGGTGCGCAGAGACTCACCAGACTGATTCCTGGATGAGGGGATTGTCCAATGAGGAGAGAGTAAACAGACCGGACTTGTTCTCTAGAGTTTAGAAGAACGAAAGATGACTGTACAGAAACTTACAATATTCTTAAAGGGATGCAGAAAAGGTGTTTCCCCCATCTATGGGGTCTTCAGTCAGGGACTGTGATGAGGAGGAATATTTTCAGTCAGGGTAGGGTGAATCTTCGAAATGCTGTACCTCCAAGGGCTGTGGAAGCTTATTAAGTTCAAGAGAAAGATTGATAAACTTTTAGTGACTCATGATGTGAAATGATGCGGGGTAGTGTGGTAAAATGTTGTTGAGATAGATCTTGAGCCATGCTACTCTGCCAGAGTAGGCTCAAGGGACTGAATGGATTCCTCCTTAGTCCTTACCTTCAGCCATGTAGATAAGTCTTGCATCTAACCATAGATAAGCCAGGATGAGAGATGGGGCTGAGTAGATGCAGCTATCCCTCATAAGTGAAGTCACGCAAAGGGCAAGGTCATCATCACTTCCTGGGTGCCTGACACTTGCTTAGCACAGCAAATCTTCCATGGAGAGCTGCAGTCTAGTGTATACAGACATTGTGGTGAAAAGTAGCATTAAGTGTATATCTTGGTGGGACGGGTGGAGCAGAAAATGGAAACCTAAAGACGAAAGGAGAGGGAGGGACTCCAGGAGACTATAGCTGGCATTTTAAAGCAGCTTATGGTGGTATTTTCTGATCTGACAGCTGGAACTAATTGATGCCAGATTGGTCTGTGCCAAGCTCAGTGAGTTGGACCTGGGCAAATAAATGTGGGATCGGTCTAAGATTCTATAAGTCTCACTTTGGAGTTTACTGACTTAGAGTCCAGGGCAAAGCTAACCAAGATCACTGCTCCTAGTGCAAATAGAAGAAAAAGGAAAATGCAACAGGAGGGAACCCATCCAAATTTCAATGGTTTGTAGTATCCCATTCTCTTTCCAGGCCAACCTTGTGTTATGGTCCCAGTTGATTTTATTACTGATCCCAGATCCTTATTTTTGTTTTTGGTTTTAACAATGTGGTCTTTCACTGAAATATAAACATACACAATGCTAAAGATTCAGTTCTAATGATAAAAGAAAAGTTTTCATAGAAAGTAAAGTAAGCCAAACTATTTGCAATAACACTAACCTAAAGATTTTGAAACACATTTTGAAGTACAATGCCATGAATCACAAAATCCTTCTTTAGAATACTTGCATTGTATTCCCTTTATCACAGCTAGAAGACTTAATTTTAAACTATGGCATCAGTCTTGGGAATCTGACAGTCGGTTCCTGGAAACTTCATACAACTGAGTTTAAACTTTCTCAGCTTCGAACAATGCCTTCAGGATTTAACCAAACACCTTTGATCTGGAATATCTGAAACTAAACTGTTTGTATTGTGATAACCTCCTTCTTAACAATCCTAAAACTATCTTCCTTTCTCAGGGACAACTGTTACATTCAACTTCAGAGCTAAGCCCTGAGCAAACTGCCCCAAACTGAAACTAAATAGCTGCTATTTCAAACAGCCCCTAAGCCTGAAAAAACAATTCAAGGATATTCTATCTGAAAGCCTAATGCACTACGCTGTTCACTAGTAAATTCTCCCAGTGCAAACAAAAGGCTATTACATGTCAGGAAATCTCTCTTTAGTACAGTGTTTCAAAGAAATCACCATGGCTACAAGAATACTTCTAAGTTGATCATTGAATCCTTTCAGACACACGGACCAAAATCCACATGTTACTAGCCCATATTCAAACTCTAAAATAAATTGTAATGAAATATATATAAACATACACCTTATATCACACATTTAAGTTAGAAGGATTTTATGTACTTTTTAAATTCAAAGTGACATATTTTAACACATGATCAGGGCATTGGCAAGATCAATATGCAGTTACCAATTTGGAGTGGAACTATACCTGAAAATATCATATGACCTCTCACTTCCAACTGCCCAGCCTATAATTCTTGAAATTGGTCACCCAACATGTTAACCTTCAGGGGAGTCACTTTCCCATGCTAATTGGAAAGTAGATACCTTATTTATCGCTGAATAATTTTTGACCATCCAGTCAAGTTTCTGAAGGTCAATCTTCAATCCCTGGAAATACCAGCACAATCCTGGAGGACTGGCAACCTTAAATTGATCTTTTATTAAACAGCCCTTAAATGAGCAAAACTCTGTTCAGAAAATGGATGGACTCCCACTTCAAAAGCACATTTTCTGATTTCTGTGGTCCACTCCCAAGATTGTGCTAGTTACAAAGCTTAGCAATTATACAACCTAGAGAATTCAGTTCTAATGATAAAACAGATGTTCTAAAAGGAAATAAAGTAAACTTGCTATTAATGTGAGTGGTATTTATTAGACCAATGTAAATATATTATTAGTCTTCCTTTCATTTTGCTTATATGTTTACCATCATTTTCAAGACATGAAGACCTTCAGGAAATGTTTCGGCAATTCTTGGCTAGACCACGAGATGGAGCACTTTGTGATAAGGGGTAATTCCAACCTGAGATTAGGGGCGGGGGAAGTAAGAAGTGCTTGTTTAATCCATTCCTACCTGGTTTACCATTTAGCTGTGACTTTGTAAAGTCTCTGGTCCTCTCAGTAGATTGACAACAATCTTACCACTAAGGTGCTTCCAATGTTGAGTTGCCAAGACCATTGGTCACCAGATACGGTGACGTAAGGCGCTGGCATTGGACTAGGGCAGGCAAAGTCAGAAGTCACACGACAGCAGGTTATAGTCCAAAAGGCTAATTTGAAAGAACAAGCTTTTGGAGCAACTGCATGTGTCTATGCTCAGTTGAAGGGACCTCATGCACTATTGCAGAGTCAGCTCATTAACACAAGTCATTGTGGTCTGAGAGAATGATGCTCTGGGAGTATCAGTAGGGCACTAATGAATAAGGACCAAATCGCCTGAAAGCAATTGAGCATTTAGACACCAAGAATAAAGCACTGGGAAAGAGAAGGATTCTCAATGACAGAGTCCAAGATTGGGGAGGAGGTGATGTTGTGGTAATATCATTGGACTAGCCAATATTCTGGGGACATCGATGGAAATTCAATTTCAAAAAAATCTGGAGTAACGAACTGGCCTCATGGTGACCACGTAACCATTATCAATAGTCATTAAAAACCCATTAATGTCCTTTCGAGAAGGACATCTGCAGTCATAGTGATGTACAGCATGGAAACAGACCCTTCAGTCCAACTTGTCCATTACGACCAGATATCCCAACCCAATCGAGTCCCATCTGCTAGCACCCAGCCCATATCCCTCCAAACCCTTCCTATTCATATATCCATCCAAATGTCTTTTAAATATTGCAATTGTACCAGCCTCCACCACTTCCTCTGGCAGCTCATTCCATACATGTACTGCCCTCTGCATGAAAATGTTGCCCCTTAGGTCTCTTAAATCTTTCCCCTCTCACCCTAAACCTATGCCCTCTAGTTCTGGACTCCCTGACCCCAGGGAAAAGACTTTGCCTACTTACCCTATCCATGCCCCTCATCATTTTATAAACCCCTCAGCCTCCGACGTTCCAGGGAAAACAGCCCTAGCCTGTTCAGCCTCTCCCTAAAGCTCAAATCCTCCAACCCTGGCAACATCCTTGTAAATCTTTTCTGAACTCTTTCAAGTTTTGCAACATCTTTCTGATAGGAAGGAAACCAGAATTGCACGCAATATTCCAACAGTAGCCTAACCAATATCCTGTACAGCTGCAACATGACCTCCCAACTCCTGTACTCAATACTCTGACCAATAAAGGAAAGCATACCAAACACCTTCTTCACTATCCTATCTACCTGCAACTCCACTTTCAAGGAGCTATGAATCTGCACTCCAAGGTCTCTTTGTTCAGCAACACTCCCTAGGACCTTACCATTAAGTGTATAAGTCCTGCTAAGATTTGCTTTCCCAAAATGCAGCACTTCGCATTTATCTGAATTAAACTCCATCTGCCACTTCTTAGCCCATTGGCCCACCTGGTCAAGATCCTGTTGTAATCTGAGGTAACCCTCTTCGCTGTCCACTATACCTCCAATTTTGGTGTCATCTGCAAACTTACGAACTGTACCTCTTATGCTCACATCCAAATCATTTATGTAAATGACAAAAAGTAGAGGACTGTCCTTCTCAGAGGTAGAGGTTGCTGATTTGGAAGTTGCTATTGATGGAAACTTGTTGCAATTAATCCGTGGCGGGAGTTAATGGTTAAGATGGTGCCAATAACTTTGCCCTGGACACAAGCTTCTCATGTGCTGTTGAGGCTGCACTCATCTAGGCAAGTGAAGGATATTCTATCACACTCCTGACTTGTGTCCTACAAATGGCAAACAGGCTTTGGCCAATCAGGAGATGAGTTACTAGCCATTGAATTCCCAGCCTCTGATCCACTTATATAACCATAGTGTTAATATGGCTGGTCCAGTTAAGATTATAATCAATAGTAAAGCCCCGGATGTCGACAGTGAGAGGCCATAGTGATATAGAATTGAGAATCTCTAGAGTTTGGAAACAGGCCCTTCAGCCCAACAAGTCCACAATGATCCTCTGAAGAGTATCTCACCCAAACCCATTCCCCATTACTTTACATTTATCCCAACTAATGCACCTAACCTACACATCCCTGAACACTATGGGCAATTTAGCATGATCAACTCACTTAACGTGCATATCTTTGAATTGTGGGAGGAAACTAGAGTACCCAGGCACAGGGAGAATATGCAAACTCCATACAGATAGTCACCCAAGGCTGGAATCAAACCCAGGTCCCTCATACTGTGAGGCAGCAGTGTTAACCACTGAGCCACCATGCCGTGTGGTAACTGAATAATGGTTAGACACATTCTAGTTGGAAATGGTCACTGCCTGGCATTTGAGTGGTACAAATGTAACTTACCACTCAGCTTGGAAATCATCCAAGTCTTGCTGCTTATGGACGTAGACTGCTTCAGTATCTGGAGAATGACAAATTCTACTGAACATTGTACAATCATCAGCGAACATCTCCATTTCTGATCTTTTGAAGGAGGGAAGGTCACTGATGAAGCAGCTGGAAGCAGTTGGGGCAAGGATATTACCCCGAGGAACTCTAGGAGAGATGTTCTGGGACTAAGATAATTGAGGGAGATGATTCCTAATGCAAACTGAATCCCCGAAGTGAAGAACCTTGAGTGTGGATGGTATAACTAGTGCAGAATAGACTTCTGACATGTCTGTCCATTGGCTGAAGTAGGAGAACTATTCAGCCATCCGTAATGTTATTGTTCACCGACATGCCAAGGTCATCTGGAAACATTGGTGGATAACAATTTCCAATAATAAATAAAGTGAGACAATTTAAAATAGTCCATTTGGTAAAGGAAGCATTTTGATCCAGATGTTTACAAAGTTAAAAAGCTGCAGGGGAGCTCAAATACAAATCACCACTCCGGGAGGAATACTGGACTGCAGCAATGACTTTAAACTGCTTTATCCACTCGGCTGAGGTGGAGAGAGGAAGGTAAAGAGATGCCAAGTCCAGGCTG
Source organism: Hemiscyllium ocellatum (assembly GCF_020745735.1). Lineage (NCBI taxonomy): Eukaryota > Metazoa > Chordata > Chondrichthyes > Orectolobiformes > Hemiscylliidae > Hemiscyllium > Hemiscyllium ocellatum. Next base: position 16,367,473 of record NC_083417.1, on the reverse strand, counting down.
TTTCTCTTCCCCAAAGAGAGAGGGCGGGACGAAACAGGGAAAACAAAACCATGTCCAGAGGCAAGAAGGCCAGAACGGAGGGAGGGCACAGATTTACAATAATTGCAAAAGAAAATAAAGAGAAGACGGGAAATGAGAGGAATTCATTTTTAAATGCAAAGTTGTCATGGTCTGGGAAGGTCAGTCTGAAATGGTGGTGAACATGGATGCAAAAGTAACTCTTAAAGTGAATTGGATATATACGTCAAAGAAAATATTGCAGGGTGATGGCGAGAGAGTAGGGGAAGAATTGGACAGCTATTTCAAAATCTAGCACAAACCCAATGGGTCAAATGGCCTCCTTCGGTAATCTAAGATGACTTCATTGTTTTCTTTGGGTTTGTGCCTCAGCCACTCCCTCATCGGATCGTGTTGCTGGAGAGCCTTTACTTCTGGGAAAACATTCGGAAAATCATCCAATTGCGATGGAGTGGTGTCTCTTAGCAGCGGGCTTTCGAATAACATAGGTGCAGTTAAGAAGCAGCTAGACCAGCACATGAGGGACATGAATTGATGGCTAGCTTGTCGCTATTGAAGAAGCCAGGAGGGACAGTGGGCAGCATTAACAGCAGTTGAAGTGTGTGGCCAGATTCCATGCAGTATACACGATGGAAAATTCACTCCCCCATCAGTGTCTGCGCCGAGGCCCTAAAACCTGGATTTCCCTCCCTTCACTCCTCTCAAACACTCCTTAAAATTTATCTCCTTGATCTGGCCTAATATCTCAAGTAGCTCAACTTCTATGAAGTACCAAGGGACATTTTATGACTTTTAAAGATGCTATATGAACACAAATTGTTGTTGTTGAGGGATGTTGGCTTAAAAGGCTGGCCTTGCACGAATGCACATTCAGAACACCTCAATGACCCTTATAAACAAAAAAGAGTGGAGCCCAGAACGGGTCACCTATTCGGGACTGGTGCATGACTTTCAAATCTATCAAGGGAAATACTTTTCCTTTGCTCCGGAAGTTTTTTTTGGTAAGTGACAGTAGCTACAAGATACCGTGTGCTAACCTACAGAAGTGAACATAGCACCTTCAGAAACAACGGAGGGAGCTGACCATGTTCCACCCAAATAAAGGTGCACAAGTTCAAACCCTCCTGTGCCTATTGAGTAGGAATTTCTTATATATTCACAACATTTTAAAAGTTTTAAGTCAGCGAAATGTTCAATCTTTAAAATTACACCAACTGGAATTATCTTTCCAAATATATTGCACCCTCTTCCAAGTGAATGGGTTAAAAACATAGCCCCTTACCACAGCACTCTTTGACATACTTTGACCATGAACTTAGCAAGCTGCTTATGGCTCCCTTGTTAACAGAGCAACCATATAAAACCACTCAATTACATGCTCCTTGCTAGTTTCTGTACAATTTCCAAAGGCAGCATTATAACGAGGGGCTACAGTTGCTTACCTTAACCAGCATATAATGAGCTCTTTCATTGGCTGGGGAGTCAAGAAGAAAAGATCCCATGCCAATTCAGCGGAGACAGATGAAACTATGATCATAGCTTTCTCCGCCAACCCCTTTCAACAGCTGACTAGTTTTGACGAGCACTGTGCTGTGATTCTGACAGTCACCTTAAATCGCCAAGGGAAACCACATTAGCCAGTGTATTCGGTGCATAATTGCTTTTTTGTAATGGCTGTGTTTTTATTGCGAACACAGAAAGTAATAAGACTTTCAGCTCAATTAGACTAGTTTGACTGAGATTTGCATGGTGGCCTCAAGATCAATGGGGAACATCTTCTCCTCCCACTTCCCTTTGCCCAGCAGTACACTTCCCCTCGCACTTCCCGACAGCAACATAGTTCAGAACAGTAGTTCTGCGGCTTCAAGCTACGTCCCATTGCTCTCTGACATACCAACTGAATGTTCCAGAGCACATATCTAAGACATCTTTGAGTGTGAAGACATTTACATTAAAGCTCCAATGTACTTTTTCATCCATTTCCCAATGATGTCTGGTCTTCCCTCAAACCTTCCACAGCTTTCTGTTTAGCTTATACATTTTGTTTCACTTCAAGCTGGTTATCACTTTTGCCTGCACCCCTTAGCACATGTCCAGCTGTTCCCCATTCTTTACCCTCTGAGGTCTCTATGCTTTTCCAATTCTGGCCCCTCCATTTTCAATCACTCGACCAATGGTGGCTGCACCTTCAGCTACCTAGACAGAAATCTCAGGAATTTCTTTCCTAAACTTCCCTTTGACTAAGCCTTCAGTCACCTGTTCTAATAGCTCACATGGTTTGATGTCACTATGCTAGTTCCATTTTGCTCTTATGGAACACCTTGGCGCACCTTCCTACTTTAAAAGCCCTCTGTAAATATTTGGTGTTGCATGTTAAGGTATGGCAGCAAACAACATGGGAGCCATGCAAGGCGATAGCACATCAGGAAAGAATTCAGCTAATCATGTCTGTTATCATGGATCATAGAATCTTTACAATGTGGAAACAGGCCATGTGGCCCATCACGTCCACACCAACCCTCCGAAGAGTATCTCACCCAAGCCCATTCCCTTACCTTATTACTCTAAATTTCCCCTGACTAACACACCTAGACTACACATCGCTTCATTGTACTACCTTCCATGTGCCTATCCAAGAGTCACTTAAATATCCCTAATGTCTCTGACTCTACACCACCACTGGCAGTGCATTCAATGCACTCACCACTCTCTGTGTAAAGAACCTACTCCTGCCTCATCTCCCTTAAACCTTCCTCCAATCACCTTAAAATTATGCCCCCTCATGATAGCCATTTCCCACTCTGGAAAAAAATCTCTGGCTATCCACTCTATCTATGCCTCTCAGCATCTTGTACACCTCTATCAAGTTACCTCTCATCCTTCTTCATTCCAATGAGAAAAGCCCTAGCTCCCTCAACCTTCCTTCAGAAGACATGCCCTTTAGTCCAGGCAGCATCCTGGTAAATCTCCTCCCACCCTCAAATCAAATCAAAAATCAAAGCTGACACTCCAGTGTAGTGCAGAGGGAGTACTGCACTATCAGAGGCACTATTAAATTGACATCCAGTTTACCTGTGAGAGCAACTGTAAACAATTGCATGGCATTAATTAAAAGAAAAATATCAGAGTCATCCCTAGAGTTCAGGCCAATATTGATCCCTTGATCAACATCATAAGAAATAGCTTTCCTGGTCATTAACACATTACTTTTTTATATATATTACTATACCACAATAGTTCCACACTTCATTAATAAACATACTTAATCAGGTGTAAAGTGCTTTGAACTTCCGCGTGGTTGAGAGAAGTGCTATATAAATGCATGCCTTTCTTCTCTTTATGAGCTATCCCACAGCCTGAATTCTAAGGTGCTAGAAAATTATAGAAGCAATGTAGGTACCTACAATTAATTAGGTAAGAGCATTCAGAATGATGGTCTGCCATTAGATCACCCCATGAATAGAGGTTGGTAAGGAAGTAGTTGGTTGCACGTTTAGTCCTCACTATGTCTGCCTTTCTTCCTGTTTGAACAAGGAGCTCCAGCCTATCTTTCCAAACAGTAATGGGACTTGTAGCTGCAGCTCTCCAGCAACTGCAGGCAATGCCTCCTGTCCTTTGGGGCTGTGGGGTTGACAGCTATATTTCCAACACGTTTGTACTTAATTTCATTGAGAATTCCATGCAGGCTCCGACAAACCAGCCAGTTGCCAACGCAATGGGGGAGCTGCAGAAATCAGCAGCAAGTAAAACCATTGAGGTATTTGCCTTTTAATGTGTGCCTGTTGCATTTAGAAAGTGACCCAAAGGTTGCTGGGCTTTTGACAGGATGTTGCTCCAAAATGATTTGCTGTTCAAGGGAAGGCATCACCTTCTGTACTGCCACGTAATCTAAAGTATGCCAAAGGGAAACATCAGAGTATGTGCGGCTTCTTAATCTTTGACCCAGAAATAACCAAGAGAAAGTACGAGCATGCAAATGATAAACGAGCATGCATTACCTTCTTACGTTAAAATTCTCACAATGTATTTTCAAGTTTTCAAAGAGGAAAAAGGCAGACAGAGTGAGGACTAAACATGCAACCAACTACTGCCTTACCAATCTCTATTCATGGGGTGATTTAATGGAAGACCATCATTCTGAATGCTCTTACTTAATTAATTGTAGGTACCTAAATTGATTCTTTACATTTCTAACACCGTAGAATTCAGGCTCTGGGATAGCTGATTAAAAGGTATTTATACCCTGGAATTGAAGAATGGTGAAGGATTAAAATGAGGGGGTCTTACACAGAAGACAATGATGAATAAACTCATTTAGGAACCCATTGCAAAAGACTATGAACACAATGCCACATAACCTAGTTGATGCAAATAGCATAATGACTTTACGAGAAAATCAGTTGAGCACATGCAGGGAGAATGATTAGAAGTTAAGAGATAGAGTCATACAGATGTACAGCATGGAAACAGACCCTTCTGTCCAACCCGTCCATGCTAACCAAATATCCCAACCCAATCTAGTCCTACCTCCCAGCACCTGGCCCATATCCCTCCAAACCCTTCCTATTCATACACCCATCCAAATGCCTCTTAAATTTTGCAATTGTACCAGCCTCCACCACATCCTCTGGCAGCTCATTCTATAAAAGTACCACCCTCTGTGTGAAAAAGTTGCCCCTCAGGTCTCTTTTATATCTTTCCCTTCTCACCCTAAACCTATGCCCTCTAGGTCTGGACTCCCTGACCCCAGGGAAAAGACTTTGTCTATTTACCCTATCCATGCCCCTCATCATTTTATAAACCTCTATAAGGTCACCCCTCAGTCTCCGACGCTCCAGGGAAAACAGCCCCAGCCTGTTCAGCCTCTCCCTATAGCTCAAATTCTCCAACCCTGGCAACATCCTTGTAAATCTTTACTGAACCCTTTCAAGTTTCACAACAGCTTTCCGATAGGAAGGAGACCAGAATTGCACACAATATTCCAACAGTGGCCTAACCAATGTCCTGTACAGCTGCAACATGACCTCCCAACTCATGTACTCAATACTCTGACCAATAAAGGAAAGCATACCAAACGCCTTCTTCACTATCCTATCTACCTGCAACTCCACTTTCAAGGAGCTATGAACCTGCAGTCCAAGATCTCTTCATTCAGCAACACTCCCTAGGACTTTACCATTAAGTGTATAAGTCCTGCGAAGATTTGCTTTCCCAAAATGCAGCACCTCGCATTTATCTGAATTAAACTCCATCTGCCACTTCTCAGCCCATTGGCCCGTCTTGTCAAGATCCTGTTGTAATCTGAGGTAACCCTCTTCGCTGTCCACTACACCTCCAATTTTGGTGTCATCTGCAAACTTACAAACTGTACCTCTTATGCTCGCATCCAAATCATTTATGTAAATGACAAAAAGTAGAGGACACAGCACCGATCCTTGTGGCACTCCACTGGTCACAGTCCTCCAGTCTGAAAAACAGCCCTCCACCACCACCCTCTGTCTTCTACCTTTGAGCCAGTTCTGTATCCAAGTGGCTAGTTCTCCCTGTATTCCATGAGATCTAACCTTGCTAATCAGTCTCCCATGGGGAACTGTGTCGAACGCCTTACTGAAGTCCATACAGATCACATCTACCACTCTGCCCTCATCAATCCTCTTTGTTACTTGTTCAAAAAATTCAATCAAGTTTGTGAGACATCATTTCCCACGCACAAAGCCTTGTTGACTATCCCTAATCAGTCCATGCCTTTCCAAATACATGTACATCCTGTCCTCAGGATTCCCTCCAACAACTTGCCCACCACTGAGGTCAGGCTCACTGGTCTATAGTTCCCTGGCTTATTCTTACCATCCTTCTTAAACAGTGGCACCACATTTGCCAACCTCCAGTCTTCCGACACCTCACCTGTGACTATCGATGATACAAATATCTCAGCAAGAGGCCCAGCAATCACTTCTCTAGCTTCCCACAGAGTTCTCGGGTACACCTGAACAGATCCTGGGGATTTATCCACTTTTACCCTTTCAAGACATCCAGCACTTGCTCCTCTGTAATCTGGGCATTTTGCAAGATGTTACCATCTATTTCCCGACATTCTATATCTTCCATATCTTTTTTTCACAGGAAATACTGATGCAACATATTCATTTAGTACCTCCCTCATTTTCAGTGGCTCCACACAAAGACCACCTTACTGATCTTTGAGGGGCTCTATTCTCTCATTAGTTACCCTTTTGTCCTTAATATATTTGTAAAAACCCTTTGGATTCTCCTTAATTCTATTTGCCAAAGCTATCTCATGTCCCCGTTTTGCCCTCCTGATTTCCCTCTTAAGAATACTCCTACTTTCTTTATACTCTTCTGAGGATTCACTAGATCTATCCTGTCTATAACTGACATATGCTTCCTTCTTTTTCTTAAGCAAACCCTCAATTTCTTTAGTCATCCAGCATTCCCTATACCAACCAGCCTTTCCTTTCACCCTGACAGGAATATACTTTCTGTGGATTCTCGTTATCTCATTTCTGAAGGCTTCCCATTTTCCAGCCGTCCCTTTACCTGCGAACACCTGCCTCCAATCAGCTTTCGAAAGTTCTTGCCTAATACAGTCAAAATTAGCCTTTCTCCAATTTAGAACTTCGACTTTTAGATCTGGTCTATCCTTTTCCATCGCTATTTTAAAACGAATAGAATTATGGTCGCTGGTCCCAAAGTGTGCTCCGCCACTGACACCTCAGTCACCTGCCCTGCCTTATTTCCCAAGAGTAGGTCAAGTTTTGCACCTTCTCTCGTAGGTACATCCACGTATTGAATCAGAAAATTGTCTTGTATGCACTTAACAAATTCCTCTCCATCTAAACCTTTAACACTATGGCAGTTCCAGTCTATGTTTGGAAAGTTAAAATTCCCTACCATAACCACCCTATTATTCTTACAGATAGCTAAGATCTCCTTACAAGCTTGTTTCTCAATTTCCCTCTAACTATTAGGGGGTCTATAATACAATCCCAATAAGGTAATCATCCCTTTCTATTTCTCAGTTCCACCTAAATAACCTCCCTCAACACAGCTGTAATGCTATCCCTTATCAAAAATGCCACTCCCCCTCCTTTCTTGCCTCCCTTTCTATCCTCCCTGTAGCATTTGTGTCCTGGAACATTAAGTTGCCAGTCCTGCCCATCCCTGAGCCATGTTTCCGTAATTGCTATGATATCCCAGTCCCATGTTCCTAACCATGCCCTGAGTTCATCTGTCTTCCCTGTTCAGTCCCTTGTATTGAAATAAATACGGTTTAATTTATTAGTCCTACCTTGTCCCTGCCTGCCCTGACTGTTTGTCTCACATCTGTTGTCAACTGTACCCATCTCAGATTGATCTCTTTCCTCACTATCTCCCTGGGTCCCCCCCAATAGTTTAAATCCTCCTGAGCATCTCTAGCAAATTTCCCTGCCAGTACGTTAGTCCCCTTCCAATTTAGGTGCAATCCGTCCTTCTTGTACAGGTCACTTCTATCCCAAAAGAGATTCCAATGATCCAAAAACGTGAATCCTTCTCCCATACACCAGCTCCTCAGCCATGCATTCATCTGCTCTATCCTGGATTCCTGCCCTCACTAGCTCGTAGCACTAGGAGTAATCCAGATGTCTTAAATCAGCCTGTTCCAATTTGCTATGACACACCCCTGGAACTGGTGGGACTTAATCTTCGGTCTCCTGATCTAGAGGTTGTGACACTACCACTGTCCTCAACCAGGTTCACCTTTTTCTCACTAAAATGAAAGAAAAACAAGATGCTGGAAATTTGAAATAAATGGAGCAGGAGCTGGAACTCAACAGCTCTGGTAATATCTCTGCAGGGGGTAGCAGAGTTAAAAGGAGTCATATCTGACTCGAAACATTCAGAACTACACAGTTCTGAAGAAGAGTGATCAGATTTGAAACATTTAACTTGGGTGTCAGACTGGCTGAATATTTCTGACACGTTCTGCTTTTAATCCACTTTTTCTCAATTTATTTTGGCAATCTGGGACAGTGAACTGATAATAAGTACATATCGGTATACATATCAGCCGCTCACTGTCTGCGTGTTTTGAAACGCGTATGTTTATGTATTCATTTGTGAGCACCCATCTGTAGAGCAAGCCCCATTTTGTTTTGAATGGGATGAGCTGAGAAATCCCTAACTAAAAAGACTGGCATTCCATTCATTTATCTTCATTTGAAGGATTTAAGGTACTGCCATTGTCAATCTCTCCCGATCATTAGTTCATTTCAATAATACCATTTAGAGGATTTTAGGTCTTCATATTAAAGCTGCTAATCTTTCCAAACATCCATTTTGTCATGGATTTACCTTGACGTCAGATAAGATATTCCTACAGTGAGAAATGAAACATTTTTCACTTCATTGATCAGAATAAAGTGCAGTCATTAGTTTTTTGGGGGGAATATTTCCCATTGATCAAGCAAACAGATTTTGCTTCCATGTAAAAACAAATCAGAAGAAGAAAAAATTTAATAATTTTAAAATTTCCTCCATAAGGAAGTGATAACAAGAGTGAACCCTGAATTCAGAGTTCCGATGCAATGGCTTCAGATTTGCTGCTGACACCTCATCTCAACCTTTCTACAAGATTCTTGGCTTTTACTTGCTCTCGAATATCTGTTGCACTCTGTACAACCAGTGTTGAAGTGTGCAGTACTGAGAACGTGCGGCTTGGTCAGGGGTGGTTATCGTTAGGTGGGGTGTCAAATCAACAGATTGTTCTGCAACACTGCAATTTTAAAATAAACAAATCCCAAATTAAAGATGTGCAAAAGACGTGCAACTCTCACAAACATCTCAAAGCCTGATCTTGCATGAATGGTGGATGTTAATGCTTGAACAATGGCTGGTTCACTCATGGCAATCTCTGCTCTATCCTCCAAGACAGAGGCTTGACAATAAAATTAAGGCTGGTGTGGCGCTGGGGAATGTTGTATCATAGAATCATAGAATTCCTACAGTTTGGAAACAGGCCATTCGGCCCAACAAATCCACACTGACCCTCTACCCTATAACTCTACATTTACCCCTAACTAATGTACCTAATCTATACATCTCTGAACACTACAGGCAATTTAAGACGCTGGAAAAGTGCAGCCGGTCAGGCAGCATGTGAGGAGCAGGAGAGTCAATGTTCGAGGACTTATGCTTGAAATGTCAACTCTACATTATGTGGTCTGCATGTGTTAGTGGGTTTATGAGTTAATGTGGACTAATGTGCTATAAAGACTACAGCTGGAGAACAGCCAATGGACACCCCTGTGCAGCAGGTAAAAAGAAAATGTGTTCTCAAGCTCCGATTCCTAGAGGTTAGACACCATCAGAAAGGAGAAAGGTCATAGAATTTTGAGTTTACCTTCAAAGTCAAGAATTTCAAAATAGACTTGCCGACTATGAATATCAACTGCAACAGTTCGACCCAATATATTGACCATAACATTCCAATACCTATTTTTCTCAAACCCAAACACTGATCCATGTATCTTTTACATTCTTTTAATCTTGTTTTGACAGACTTTGCATCTCTAATCTGTGTACATTCATATTGCTTTATTACCTCTTCACATGTCACGAAGAAGGGCTTATGCCTGAAACGTCGATTCTCCTGCTCCTTGGATGCTGCCTGACCTGCTGCGCTTTTCCAGCAACACATTTTTCAGCTACCTCTTCACATGTTTAGTAACTATAAACTCAGTCACTCTTTAACCCAGCGGGAAAAGCCGAGTTAAGTTGGCTCATTTTTTAAACACGTAACCATTTGATCGAAGAAAAGGGTCTCTGACAAGGGGAAGGATCCTTTTTTATTAAATCTGGCTGTGACCAACCTAAGGGGTGACTGCATTAAGAAGGGGAGCCAATTTATCTCTCCTTACCTGGAGGTACAACAATTTGCGATATTCATCAGGCAATGAGGTGAATTGGGGAACCTCAACTGATCCTTACAATTACAACAGCAGCTCGATTTTTCCTTTTCTATTTCAAAGCATTTTTGAAGTATTATTCAACTTAGAGCAAAAGGAGCCACACCCCATCCACGTCTGATATTCTCAACAATCTTTTATAACAGAATAATGAATGGGATGTGGGTGTTACTGGCTGGGCAAATTGCCATTGAAACGGTGGTGGTGGGCTGCTTTCCGAACCAATGCAGAAAGGGAGGAAATCCCAGCATTTGACCCAGCGTCACTGAATGAACAGCAATATATTTTCAAGTCAGGATGGAGAGTATCTGCTACGCCTGTCCTTCTGCGTGGATGTGGTCATGGGTTTGGAACATGCTGTCTAAGGATCTTTGGTGAATTTCTGCAGTCCATCTTTATGGAGAGTACACACTGCAACTGAGTGTCGATGATGAAGAGAGTAGATGTTTAAGGAGTGTTGCCAGTCAGGCAGGCTGCTTGGTCCTGATGGTGTCAAACTTCTGTACAAGACATTGGTTCGGCCCCATTTAGAATACAGTTCTGGTCACCACATTACCAGAAGGATGTGGATGTTTTGGAGAGGGTGCAGAGAACGTTTACGAGGATGTTACCTGGTATGGAAGATGCTAGCTATGAAGAAAGGTTGAGTAGGTTAGGTTTATTTTCATTAGAAAAAAGGAGATTGAGGGGGGACCTGATTGAGGTTTACAAAATCATGAAGGGTATAGACAGGGTGGATAGAGACAAGCTTTTTCCCAGAGTGAAAGATTCAATAACCAGAGGTCATGCTTTCAAGGTGAGAGGTGGAAAGTTTAAGGGGGATATATGCAGCAAGTACTTCACACAGAGGGTGGTGGGCATTTGGAATACGTTGCTGGGAAAGGTGGTAGAGGCAGGCACAGTAGATACATTTAAGGTGCATCTGGATAAATGCATGAGTAGGTGGGGAGCAGAGGGATACAGATGCATAGGAATTGACAGACAGGTTTAGACAGTACACCTGGATTGGCTCAGGCGTGGAGGGCCGAAGGGCCTGTCCCTGGGCTGTAAATTTTCTTTGTTCTTGAGTTGGAGCTGCACCAATCCAAGCAAGTGGAAGTATTCCAACACACACCTGTCCTGTGCCTTGTAGATGGTGGACAGGTTTTGGGGAGTCAGTCACATTCCATAATTTATCCCTCAACAAACATCACCAGAAGAAGTTCTCGTGGTCCGTTGTCTCACTGGTCTTTATTCTGGGATCTTGCTTTGGGGACAAAATGGCAGTTGGATGTCTGTGAAGCCTTTTGAGGTGAAAACATCAAATGCTGGAGATCACAGCGGGTCAGACCACATCCATAAGGAAGCGAGAGAGCAAATTAACGTTTCGAGTCTGGTTGACTCTTCATCAGAGCTGATGCTGAGCCACACCGGTAAGGTGTGTGCCTTTACTGTAGCTTTTTGAAAATTTATTTAAAGCTGCAACAATGAGATGAAATGCAGGACATTCTGAATTATGCATTTGATTCTGCAGAGCCAAATGAAGGGAAACTGAGAAACTGTTCGTGCATGAGAAAGTCAGAAAGAAACTTTAATAGGGATTCAGGCAAGTGATGCGAAGGACCACACAAGGACAATGCTCACCAGGCTAGAACCAAGTGAGGTATGCACAGGACAACGTTTACAGTCAGACTAACCTCCAGTCCCAGCAAATTCACTGACACTCTATTCCCCAATATTAGTAGCCACCTGAATGGACTTTAGCCTTTGAAAGCAGATGAACACTTTGAAAAATATTATTCCATCACTAACAGTTGTTAGTTCTGGAATTAAAGCTGCGTTACTAATGATTTTAATCCAAGAGAATTCAGACACACAGGAGATCATAAATCCAATCAGACAGGCTCAATCGCTTTGGCCAAAAATAAATTGGGAAATAAAGCCAGTCTAAAGAACGTCAAATACTTCCGGGCCATTAGTGGTGGCTTCACAGTATGAGCTTGCCATGCTAGACTATGAACAGAGATTCAAGCTAACAATGTGGAGAAAAGAAAGAGACAGGGAGCGTGAAAATGACACCAGACAGATTAATGTCTTGGTGCATCAGTATAAATCAGAGTGATACAACATGGGTTCAGGGCTGAAGGTTCCTCCTGTAGTGAGCCTTTGCAATAGGTGAAAAGCCAGATAGTCATACCGAGAGAAGATACAATCGAAACATCATAATGCAAATCTCTTGAATGTCACTTTTGTGCTTGTATATCACCAATACATTACAATGTGGATCTTTAATCTGGTACTGTTTCTAAATCAGAGGATAGCTATTCCCCAGTTGAGTCTGACTGGCTAAGGTTACAGGGTAATTTTCTCCCGCCTGTAGTAAGTGTCGAAAGTGGTGAAAAGGGCAAATAATTGGGCAAGTTGGCCTTGGGTGAGATACTTGCCACTTTCTCGCCACCTCAGCAAAGATGTCATGGGCAAGGAGGTGCCCTGGGCACCTTCTCAACTCGCTCCTGCTCTTACCTCCTGAACCTCTCCATCTCCATTAATGATGATCAACTTGACACCGACATTTTTTACAAACCCACCGACTCCCACAGCTACCTGGATTACACCTCTTCCCACCCTAACTCCTGCAAAAATGCCATCCCGTATTCCCAATTCTTCTGCCTCTGCTGTATCTGCTCCCAGGATGACCAGTTCCACCACAGAACACACCAGATGGCCTCCTTCTTTAGAGATCACAATTTCCCTTCCCATGTGGTCAAAGATGCCCTCCAATGCATCTCGTCCACATCCTGCACCTCCACCCTCAGACCCCACCCCTCCAACCGTAACAAGGACAGAACCCCCCCAGTTCTCACCTTCCACCCTACCAACCTTCGCATAAACCAAATCATCCGACAACATTTCCGCCACCTCCAAACGGACCTCACCACCAGGGATATATTTCCCTCCCCACCCCTTTCCACCTTCCGCAAAGACCGTTCCCTCCGTGACTACCTGGTCAGGTCCACACCCCCCCTACAACCCACCCTCCCATCCTGGCACCTTCCCCTGCCAGCACAGGAATTGCAAAACCTGTGCCCACACCTCCTCCCTCACCAACATCCAAGGCCCCAAAGGAGCCTTCCACATCCATCAAAGTTTCACCTGCACATCCACCAATATCATTTATTGTATCCGTTGCTCCCGATGCGGTCTCCTCTACATTGGGGAGACTGGATGCCTCCTAGCAGAGCGCTTTAGGGAACATCAACCACACCGCCCTGTGGCCCAACATTTCAACTCCCCCTCCCACTCAGCCAAGGACATGGAGGTCCTGGGCCTCTTTCACTGCCACTCTCTCACCACCCGACGCCTGGAGGAAGAATGCTTCATCTTCTGCCTCGGAACACTTCAATGCCAGGGCATCAATGTGGACTTCAACAGTTTCCTCATTTTCCCTTCCCCCACCTCACCCCAGTTCCAAACTTCCAGTTCAGCACTGTCCCTATGACTTGTCCTACCTGCCTATCTTCCTTTCCACCTATCCACTCCACCCTCCTCTCTGACCTATCACCTTCATCCCCACCCCCAGTCACCCATTGTACTCTTTGCTACCTTCCCCCACCCTCCCCTCTGACCTATCACCTCCATCCCCATCGCCATTCACCTATTGTACTCCTGCTACTTTCTCCTCACCACTACCCTCCTCTCATTTATCTCTCCACCCTGCAGGCACTCTGCCTCTATTCCTGATGAAGGGCTTTTGCCCGAAACGTCGATTTTCCTGCTTCTCGGATGCTGACTGAACTGCTGTGCTTTTCCAGGACCACTCTAATCCTTGTTTTTACCTTACCTCTCATCCTGCCTGTTTTACCCATGTCCTCCACTTCAAAAGAAGCAAAAAGCACTCACCTTCTCAATGTTGGATCCTCTGAAAGCCTGACCTCATCCAACTGTTCTTAGGCCCCAATAATTGCCAGCATCTGATTGACCTACAGTTTCAGTCGAGGTTTGGGAAGCTCACCATTCAGTTCCTAATAATAAGCTGATTTGTCTCCGACGCAGTGAGCTTTCGTGAAGATGGGGACAATGAGTGAATGCATCCGGCCACACAAATTGGAGGATTTCTTTTTATTCATTCACAGTATGTAGAGCATCACCAGCTAGGCCAGCACTTATTGCCCACCCTGAGTTGACCAGAGGGTCATTCAAGACAGGGTAAGGATTGCAGATACCTTCTTGGAAAGGAATATGTGAACCAGGTGGGCTTCTCCTACAACTGACAATGGCTTCATGGCCATCATTAGACTCTTAATTCCATACTTTTATTGAATTCAAATTCCACCATCTGCTACAATGGGATTTGAGACTGGATGCCCAGAACATTACCTGGGACTTTGGGTTAACAGTTTAGCAATAATATCACTGGGCCATCGTCTACCCCTCAATTGCAGCCCTAACTATATTAATCTTCAAATGGCAATAACGAGGTGTAGAACACCTTGCCTTTATAAAATGCCTCCATCACAGTTTAACACCCCAATGATTCTCTCTCATGTTCATTTGTGGGACTCTAATCTTCTGGTTCATGAATGCTGGAGTACAAAGTGTTACGAAACAACTTGTAAATCACTAGAAAGAGAAGAATACAAATGCAGACCTGGAAACTGATCCTCATCTCTTCAGAGAGATCTCTACAAAGCTCTGAGAAGCGTCAGAAGCTAGAGGAATATAGAAGTCCTGCTGAGCGTGCATTGCCTGTTCTGTCAAAGACCAAGAACTGACAGACCATCTAGGATGCTTCGTGCACACACGACAGGAATAGGGAGACATGGTGGATATGTTACCTGGTTTAAGAGTTTTAAATAATGGGCTCTTGCCAGGTTTCAAATGGCTACTGATGAAACACAGAATAAGCAAGTTGACTGCTTCCTGAAATTTCCACGGATTACCAGGACAAAAGCAAACTCACCACCTCCTGGAATGTGATACCTCTTGCATTGCATGAATATTCCAGCCAAGCCAACATAAAGGATGAGCACAGTTCTGAACAGAGAGACAATCATAATCCACTCCTGCTTAACTTCATAGTTCATCTGCTACAAAGTACAATGGTTTCTACAATGGAACATCAAAATCCAAATCTGAGTGTTTCAGACCAAAACTCCAGTCACACGACTGAATCTGCTCGTTTGTTAAGATCACCTTTAACTGCATAGCTTTGATTGTGTTCTTCAGTCTGAATGTAAGATAAGCAGCTCCAGGCTTAGCTAAAAGCTTGCCTCTGATCATAATACTTTTCAGTATTCTGATTTTGAGAAAGAAGCCTATGTTTGGCCTAAAATGTGAACAGATTCCAAGTTTACACGAGCACACCTTCCGCAATAATTCAACTGTGTCTGAGCTTCTCCAGGGAGGGACTGCTAAGCACAGCCAACGCAAAGAACCTCAACAGGACATTGCCTTACTGATTCACATGAACTAATTCTGATACCTTTGACTTTAAGTAATTTACATTTTTTCTTCACTGTCTCGGATACCTGTGTGTGTCACAAGCCATTCCCCCAGGTTTTAAATGCAATAATAAATCCTGTTTTGACTGACAGACCATTGCCCAAGGCTGGAATTGAACCCAGGTTGCTGCAGCTGTGAGGCAGCAGAGCTAACCACTGAGCCACCGTGCCAGAGGGTTGGTGTGCACTTATTGGGCCAAAGGACTTGTTTCCACACAGTAGGGATTCTGTGTGGGAGAAATTGCTGTGTGGCATTTTTAAAGTGCACTTCACAAACAGGGTTTGGGGAAACACACCACCAGCTATTCTTAAAGGGGAAAGGAAAAGTAAGAAAAGAACATTGTAAATGCCACCTCTGCTACAGAAAGAAGAGGAGAACACTAAGTACAATTCAATTCACCTCACCCTCATGATAATGGAATCTCTTCGATGCAAACGCCTGTTCTGCCCTCACGACTTTAGATGATGCAAAACCCTAAACATGGCGGTGTAATTAAAGGTACAGTTCGTGTAGTTAGTATGGATTTCAGCAAAGTCTGCGACAAGTTCCCATATGAAAAGGCAAACCATAAAGCAGGTAAAATACACGTGCGGTCCAGGGTTACTTGGCAAGTTCAATGCAAAGTTGGCTTTGTGGCAGGAGACAGAGGGTGGTGGTAGAAGCCTGTATGTGTGACTGGAAGCCGGTCTCCAAGGCTGGGTCCCTTATTGTTTGCGACATATATAAAAGATCTAGAAGAAAATATGGCAGTGATGATAAGTAAGTTTGCGAATGACATGAAGATTGGCTAGGTGGTTCAGAGTGAGGATGAAGGTATAGGCTACAGTACAATATCGATACAACATAGAACATAGAACATTACAGCACAGTACAGGCCCTTCGGCCCTCGATGTTGTGCCGCCCTGTCATACTAATCTGAAGCCCATCCCACCTACACTATTCCATGCACGTCCACATGCCTGTCCAATGCCGACTTAAATGCACTTAAACTTGGCGAATCTACTACCGATGCAGGCAAAGCATTCCATACCCTTACTACTCTCTGGGCAAAGAAACTACCTCTGACATCTGTCTTATACCTATCCCCCCTCACTTTAAAGTTGTGTCTCCTCATGTTTGCCGTCCCCATACTTGGAAGAAGGCTCTCCCTGTCCACCCTATCTCACTCTCTGATTATCTTATATGTCTCTATTAAGTCACCTCTCAACTTTCTTCTAACAAGAACAGCCTCAAGGCCCTCAGCCTTTCCTTGTAAGACATTCCTTCCATAGCAGGCAACATCCTAGTAAATCTCCTCCGCACCCTTTCCAAAGCTTCCACATCCTTCTTAAAATGCGGTGACCAGAATTGTACACAATACTCCAAGTGAGGCCGTACCAGAGCATTGTACAGCTGCAGCATAACCTCCTGGTTCCGGAACTCAATCCCTCTATTAATAAAGGCCAAAACACTGTATGTCTTCTTAACAACCCTGTCAATCTGGGTGGCAACTTTCAGGGATCTGTGTACATGGACACCAAGATCTCTCTGCTCATCTGCACTCCTCATCTGGATGGGTAAGATTGGCAGGTTAGTGGCAGATGATATCTAACATTGATAAGTATGATGTGATGCACTTTAGAAGAAGCGAGAAAAGAAGGGAGTACTCAAAGTATGGCAGGACACTAGGAGGCTCAAGGAACAGAGGGATCTTGGGAGGGTTTGCTCACAGATCCCTGAAGATGACATGGCAAGTTAACAGGATAAGAAAGCATACAGGACACTTGCATTTATCAGTGGGTGCATGTGTTATAACAATGTTGGCTGTGTTGGAGCTGTACAAAATTTTAGTTTGGAGTACTGTGTGCAGTTCTGGTCGCCACACTGCAGGTAGGATGGGATTGTACTGAAGAGGTGCAGAGAAGCTTCATTAAGATACAGCCTGAAATGGAGCAGTCTTGGTGATGAGGAGAGGCTGGATAAGCTCTGGTTGTTTTATCCGGAGTGGAGAAGGTTGAGTGAGGTGGATAAGATTATGAGGCACATGGACATGGTGGATAGAAAGCAGCTGATTGCACTCGTTGAAAGGTCAATAATAAAGGCACTGTCTTAGGCTGAAAGGCAGGAGGTTCAGAGGTGATTTGATTAAATTTTATTTCACCCAGGGATGGTGGCAATCTGGAATGCACTGCCTGGGAGGGCAATTGAGGTGGGCGGGGGCAGACCTTGTCACCTTTAAACTGTATTTGGATGAATGTTTAAAATGTCATAATGATTAAAGCAATTGGTCAAGTGCTGGAAAGGGGGCGAGAGCAGGTTTAGGGTAGTTTTTGTTGATTTAGACGCAAAGGACCTCACTGTACTGTTCGATTATCTGACTCTAAATGTACAACAGTGTCAATGGGTATCAAACACAGCGGGGTGACCAAATCCCTGATGTCAACATGCCTCAGTTTAATGAGAAACATTCCCCAAAAAGCTGCCAGTACTTGAATATAGTTTAAGTCCATATCTGTGAGCTCACATGTAAAATAAGACATTTTTGCAATCCAATAATTAAAATAGCATCATGCATTATTTTGTCACAGATTTCCTAAGCAAGTGGATGACAGCATAATGGACCAATCATGAAGACTTTTAAAACATGTTGGCTTTCTCACTCTCAGTCTCCCTCATTCCCTTTCACCCCCTACTTTCTCCCCTGCAGCCATTGTCCAGTAACTGACCTGCATGCCACTGCATATGAAATGGGATCATTTCTGACAGCAACAGCCTTGCTCAGTTGAATACAGATTTTATGTGCGAGCCAGAGGCTTTCAAAAACCTTCAGCGTTCCAAAAACAAAATGCCACAACTAACTCTGCATAAATTCACTCTCAGAACTGTACAAATTGCCTCCAAAGAAACAACCCAGTTCCCTGTTAATCGCATTTTCCCTCAATAACGTTTCTGTACACCTTCCTGCATGCAAACAGAGTACTGTACCGTGGAAGTGGAATCCAGGTCTATGT
The DNA here is from genome assembly GCF_020745735.1 of Hemiscyllium ocellatum. Classification (NCBI taxonomy): domain Eukaryota; kingdom Metazoa; phylum Chordata; class Chondrichthyes; order Orectolobiformes; family Hemiscylliidae; genus Hemiscyllium; species Hemiscyllium ocellatum. The sequence goes on along the minus strand of NC_083417.1, from coordinate 16,349,019 downwards.
GTACACTGGGATATCACCAAGATTCCAGGAAACATGTACTAGCTAATTACATACACAAACCTAATTAAATGGAGACATGCACAAGCCTGTAATTAAAATACACAAGGTTTCTCCATTCGTTTCTTCACATCTTCACATCTTCCCTTCATTTAGTTCCTTTCCTCTGTTGTTTGCTGGTCTTTCCCACCATTGCCCACTTGCCTCATGACTAACCAGGGCCAACCAGAGCTAAAACAGAAAGGAATAAACACTGGCAGAGTCAGCTTATAAAGTGTGATCCAGGTCAGCGCAGGAGATACGAGAAAAGCGTTCCCAGCACTGTAATGTCATTTTGACACCTGGGAGCAATTGGATAAATCCCTGATTAAGGACAGTATTAGATATTACATGGAGAAGTACAGTTGAAGATAATGAAATACTCTGATGCTATCATTGGATGAATAGAATAAATCAGAGTCAATGTTTTGAAACTTTATTTGTTTTTGGGGATGTGGATGGGATTGCCTATGTTGGCTGTAACTGCACACCCAGAGGTCGTGGAAGGTACTGTATGTGAACATGTATAAATCCTACTTTCTTCAATGTGCAGCATGATTTTGTCTTGTTTACATTGATTAATGGTCAATGGGTACAAAGCCCATCCAGGTAATAAATTTAATGAATACTAAACACCAATCTACCCTGTCGGAGTCCCTGCAAGCAGGCCCAAGCAGGTTTGAGCCCTGAAATAGTGCTCAAAATGAGAATGCTGAGGAAAATGTTGCAATTCCCTTTGAAACCTCCTTTGCTAGATCCATAAGATTTGATTTAAATTTCATCTGGAGTTTTGCAAGTCATACAATGGAAGGATGCAAAATCAACTGTGAAGGGGCACTGTGCATTGACTGGATGGTTTCCACGGATGTAAGGCTTTAACGATTTTGTTAGCTTTTTTTAATACTCAAGTCGAAGCAGGTTGAAAGGTAAACCAGTGATGATCTTTAAGATTAACGAGGAGTTAAAAAGCAGAACAGCATCAGAGGCTGAGGGGTGACCTTACAGAGATTTATAAAATCATGAGAAGCATGAATACGGTAAATAGTCTTTTCCCTGGGGTGGGGAAGTCCAAAACTAGAAGCCATAGGTTTAGGGTGAAACGGTAAAGATTCAGAAAGGGACCTAAGGGGTGACTTTTTTATATAAAGGGTGGTGTGTGTATGAAATGAGCTGTCAGAGGAAGTGGTGGAGGCTGGTACAATTACAGCATTTAAAAGACATCAGGATGGATTATATGAATTGGAAGGGTTTAGAGAGATATAGGCTGGCAAATGGGACTAGATTAATTTGGTATATCTGGTCGGCATGAACAAGTTAGACCAAAGGGTGTGTTTCCGTGCTGTACACCTCTATGACTCTATAACTCCTATACAAAAAGCAATGACATTATTGCTTGACTGAAAGAAAAAGTCGGGGAATGGGAGACAAGCAGTGAGACTAGGTGGCTCATACTGAAGTAGCAATCAGGTTCCAAGTCAGTTGATTGAGAGTTTAAGTCCCACATCAGAGAATTTGGGTTAATACTATAGAACAATAATGAAGGAGGTGCTGTCTTTGAGATAAGGTGTTCAGGCTACCCTCACAGATGGTTATATTTATTCACATTATATTCTGGGCAACTCTTTATCCTTCACACAATACCTGGAACAAACGATCTGATTAATTCATTCATTCTTGCTTTAGTGAGTTGCTGTGCACAGAGTTTGTCCCTTTTTCGGCATTAGAACAGGAACTGCACTTCAGTTCTTCACAGGCTGCTTAGCGCCCTGGGACATTGAGGGTTCGTGAAAGACATTACATTAAATACAACAGTTCTTAATACTTTGTGACTTTTTCACCTATTGTGGTGGAATTGGTTAAGCACTCAATGTTGACTGACACACAAGGACAATGCTGTTGTTTTCAAAACAAGGTTTTGAAATCTTGGTGTGCGCTTGAGTAAGCAGATGGGGCTTTGTTCCAGCATCTTGTATCAACACCAATTAAAAACAGCACTCCACCTGCACTCCACTGAAGGATCAGTCAAAATGATGCACTCCAATGTTGCAGTGGTCCTCAGAACTGCAACCTTCTGACTCAAGAAGAAACATGCCTTCTGTATTGGTATATATCTGATATTGATAGGAAGGTTTCACTGTTCTCTGATTCCTGAGTACACTCTAACAGTGAAGCTGTTTGGGAGACCCACTATCTCAGCACCTCGGTCTCTTCCATTTCCCCATTTCCCATGGGCGGCACGGTGGCACAGTGGTTAGCACTGCTGCCTCACAGCGCCTGAGACCCGGGTTCAATTCCTGACTCAGGTGACTGACGGTGTGGAGTTTGCACGTTCTCCCCGTGTCTGCGTGGGTTCCCTCAGGGTGCTCCGGTTTCCTCCCACAATCCAAAGATGTGTGGGTCAGGTGAATTGACCATGCTAAATTGCCCGTGTTACGTAAGGGGTAAATGTAGGGGTATGGGTGGGTTGCGCTTCGGGGGGTCGGTGTGGACTTGTTGGGCTGAAGGGCCTGTTTCCATACTGTAAGTCTAATCTAAAAATCACTTCAGCATTGCCAGCCGTGCCTTCAGAATTAGTATTCCATCATTAAACGTCTTCACCTCTTTTTCTTCCTGCAAGAAACAGCTAAAAGGACCTTGGACTTGTGTCCGTTGACCACGCATTTGTGTCTGAGCCCAGCATTGTCGAACGGAGTTTATTCACAAACTTTGTTCAATGAAGCACATTGAGGTTGGTTTGCTGTTTAAAATGCCAAACAACTACAGCCAGTTGTTGCTGTCTATCTGCAAGGTCAGGTTTCACTTCAAAGCCAGTGCTTGGCCAGGAAGTTGACATTTGTGCCTAATATGAACAAAATGGACCTGGAGAGAATCTGGATCATTACTGTAACTTGTATATAGATGGAATGGGATTGAGATCTACAAACTTCTGCCTTTGGAATATCTGAAAGCGTTTCACACAGTGCTAGAGGAAGTGTATTAAGTAGAGCACCCAATCTGCAATAAAAAAGCTTTGCATTGTTTTTAATTCATTGAATGTAGGTGTCATTACCTAAGGCAACATTAATTGCCCATTTCTAATTATCCAGAGAAGAGTTAAGAGTCAACCATATTCAAGCCAGACCAAGTAAGGAGTGCAGACTGCCTTTCCCACAAGACATTAGTGAACCAGATGTGTTTTTATGACAACTGATAGTGGTCACATGGTCACTATTAGGTTAACTATTTTAACAATACCAGGTTTTTAAGAATGAATTCAAATTTCACCATCTGCCATAACGGCATTCGAACCTTTGCCCTCAGAACCTGAGCCTGATGTTCTGGATTAATAGCCCAAGGAGATTACCATTAAACCACTACTTCTTCCATTCATACGGCACCTTTCACAGCTTCAAAGAATTTTTTTAAAAGGTAATCCAGCTGTATTGCAGGAAATGGAGGGAAAAGGTGTGGTAGTGGTCTTGCGTTTGGGCTAATTATCCAGCCCTCAGAACAAAGGCTCCCCCCACTCCACAGCAACTGGCAAAATGTAAAGAATAAACCTGGAATTAAGAACTAGTCTGTGAGTGGCTGTAATAACAATCATAATTGAATTCTGATGAACAGTTGCTGGACTTGAAACATTAACTCTGCTTTCTTCCCACAGATGCTGCCAGGCCTGCTGAGTTTCACCAGCAATTTCCGTTTCGGTTTCTGACCCATCATCACTTGTTGTAATAACTGGTGTGGTTCACTAATGTTCTTTCAGGAAGGAAATCTGCCATCCTTACCCAGTCTGGCCAATACATGACTCCAGATCAGCAAGTGGATTGACTCTGAAATGCCCAAGCAAACCACTCAACAATTAGGGATGGGCAATAAGTGCTGGCCTTGCCAGTGATGCCCAGATCCTATGAAGAGAGAGATGGTAAAGTCAGCATAGCAAGGATCTTACAACAGCACAACTGTGCAGTTTAGGTGAATTGGCTATGCTAAATTGCTCATCATGTTAAGTGCATTAGTCAGAGGTACATATGGGGAATGGGTCTGGGTGGGTTACTCGTTGGGGGGGCTGGTATGGACTTGTTGGGTCAAAGGGCCTGTTTCCATAATGTAGGTAATTAATCTAATCTAATCTAACTGGATAAGCAGTTTAAGGCTACATTAGTTGGAAGGAAAAGACCACTCTGGACACTTTAGGAGAATGTCAGTGCCCTCCCTCAAATGTTACCTTGGAATTTTTTTTTTAAAATGTTGTGCACTCAAAATCCTGGGACCCACAGTCCTTTGACTCCGAGGTTGGAGAGCTACCCACTGAACCAGAGTTGGCAGCAGAACAGCAATGCTCCATAAAGAACAAATCAGATGAATGACGAGCTGTTTTATTTTTGGGTTATATTTGTTAAGGGAGGAATGTTGGCCGAGATTCCAGAGAGCGCCCGCTGTTCTTCAGCTGTCTTCTCAGTATTCTGGTGCCAGGCTCAAGCTGCCAGCCCTCGATTTATAAGCAGCTGGAGGCAACCACAGAGTAAACTGACCATGTATGTTAAAGCTGTCGGCTGGCAAAGCCCATTTGATATGGAGTCAGCGCCAACAGCCTCATGGCACCTGGTAAACTCAGACCTGGTTCGACGGTGCACGGACAAGATTCTAGAATCAGGAGCCCGATGGTTTAAAGCGTTTAGGTTGCCCTAAGACCTGAACCTTTCATCTTTGTCTGAGATGATATAAAAGTGTTATCATAGAAGCAGGCACTATAGGAGCAGTGTATTCAGCCCACCTAACCTGTGTCATCCCTTTACAGAGCAATGAATTTAGTCCAACTTGCTCCTCCTCTCCTCCCCCAATAACCTTGCAATTTCTTTTCTGCAAGTATCTATCAAATTGCTTTTGGAAAGTTACAGTGAAATCTGCCTCCATTACCTTTTCAGGGAGTACAGGTCAACAACTGCATGAAAGGGAAAACCCATTCTCAGCTCCCCATTGGATTCTTTTTGACGTGACTTTGCCATTAAAGGTGTTTCACAGCAGGTTTCCCAGCTAATATCTGGATTGGAGTTTGGAAGACTAAGAGGTGAGTTGTTTAAAAATCAGGGGTCATTCATTTAAAACAGAGGTGAGATGAATTTTGTTCAGTCTCATGGGTCGTGGGACTTTGTATTGATGGTGGAAGCAGAGTCTTTGAATATCTTTAAGGTTGAAGTAGGTCAATTCCTGTTAAGCGAGGGGGTGAATGGTTCTCATGGGTGGATGGGAATGTAGGTTCGTGGTTACAATCAGATTAATCATGGCCTTACTGGATGGTGGAACAGGCTTGAGAGACTGAGTAGTCTACTCCTGCTTCAAAACGGAATGTCCATATATTACAATCCATCTGAAGAATAGAACCTCTTTCAGGACAGTAGGTGTTGGTATGGGGTTCAAATTCATATTTTCTGATCCGGTGCTGGGAGTGAGACAAGAGACCAGCCAGCAAGCAGATCCAATGGAGACAGAGGCAGGGACCCACATCACATTTCAGGATAATGGGTCTTGGAAGACAAGAGGAACTGGGAATACATATCTGGACTGTGGATAGCTCACACAGATAAAGAGTCATAAAGCACAGAAACAAACCCTTCAATCCAACTAATCGACACCGACCACGTATCCAAACTAAGCCAGTCCCATTTGCCTGCATTTGACCCATATCCCTCCAAACCTTTCTTAATCATGTGCTAATTCAAATGTCCTTTAAATGTTCTAACTGTAGCTGCATCCACCACTTCCTAAATCAGCTAATTCCACATATAAACTACTCTGTGTAAAAAAGGTTGCCCCCTCACCTTTTTTAAATTGTTTTCCTCTCAAGTTAAAATTACGTCTGCTAGTTTTGAACTCCCCGACCCGAGGGGAAAGGCCCTTGACATTCACCTTATCCATGCCCCTCATGATTTCATAAATATCTATAAGGTCACCCCTTAACCTCCTACGCTCTGGTGACAAAAGACTCAGCCTATCCAGCCTCTCCTGCTAACTCAAATCCTGAAGAAGGGCTCATGTCCGAAACGTAGATTCTCCTGCTCCTCGGGTGCTGCCTGACCTGCTGCGCTTTTCCAGCAACACATTTTCAGCGCTGGTAACTCAAATCCTCCATTCCCAGTGACATCCTAATTTTACTGCAACCCTTCATCAGATAGTGGCTATGTGCGATATTAGTGTTTTATTCAGGTCACACTAATGTTCTATCTGAATTGTGAATTTGATTCTCTGAAACAGAATGTGAACGTACAAATATCTGGCTCAGAAGCAAGAGTGCTATGTCATTCTGGATTACACCAACATCAAATGTATTTGCGATCATTCCTTTGCTTCATACAATTATTAATTTTTGTCACTAAAAACTAGCAAAGTCAGTTAGGATCATAACAGCACTGTTACTCTTCTGTTACATTGCAACCATAGCACAAAAACAGCCCATTCAGCCTCATCTTGCCATGTCTGTATTTATGGCCCACGTGACTGTTATATGGGGAATTCTTTCCTTCAGCAGTTAATACCTTCAGAAACTAACGACCACAACCTGGGTCAATTTACCGATCTTCCAAAACTGGTCGGAGGTTAGAATCACAGTGTGGTTATGCTGCTGGAGGAAGCCACTCGGTCCATTGTGTCGACTCTAGCTTTTTGCAACTCACCGAGTCCCACTATTCCCATTACATCCCAGTGCTGGTGGGTGGCATGCTCCACTTTCTCCCCCTCCCCCCACCCGGAGAAGGGAAAATCATCAAGGGCTCCCTTTGCTCCCGAAGCCAGTCCCGTGAATGTTGCAGCAAATGACTCAATGGCGATATGAGAAGGGCACAGGATTAGACAGTTTTCTCATTCACTGACACTGACTGGCATCCATCACATGGACAAAGGGATAATGGCAGAACGCTAAGCCCATAAGTACCAACCAGGAAGGAATTGATAGCTTGGGTTGAGAAGCGAGGAATGAGAGAAAGATGAAGAAAAGAAACTGGCAAGTAGATAACAAGGAGGCAATGTGTTACAGGGAAGGAGTCTGGAAGAGGTGGGAGGGGCTTGGAAAGAAAAAGGTCTTTATTTCGCACTCTCCCTGACACAAGCTGGGACCTAATCTGCAACTAGGTAATAAAATGGAACAGTTTGGCTCCTCTTCAACCAAGAGCGAAAGGCTGAAGATGAAGAAGCTCTTTTCACATTATGGAAAAGTTTGAGAGGATACACCAAATAAATCTGCATGTAGCAGGAACTTAAAACTGGGCAGCATAAACACACAATAATCTCCAATTGATCCCGCAGAGAATTTCAGAGACGTTTCTTTACTTAGCAAGTGTTTCAAATGGGATTTCATGCGCTCAAGCAGTAATTGAGATGAAGTGTATTTGAAGGGGAAGGATAAAGAGAACAGTATGTTTGCTCAGGTGAGATGGAGGACAGTAGAAAAGGCTCACAAGTAAAGATTATTCAGGGCAAACAATGACCCATTTCCATTCAGTAAAATTCCCTCTAATATTCATGAGTTCATTCTCAATGTCATCAAGAGAACAGACGTTTCTTTCTCCAGCCTGCACCACTCAGAGCAATGGCCCGATCACCAGAATTATGAGAAAGTGAGGACTGCAGATGCTAGTGATCAGAGTCGAGAGTGTGGTGCTGGAAAAACACAGGAGGTCAGGCAGCATCTGAGGAGCAGGAGAATCAACGTTTTGGCGGCTTATGCCCAAAACGTTGACGGTCCTGCTCCTCGGATGCTGTCTGACCTGCTGCGCTTTTCCAGCACCACACTCACGACTCTGATCACCAGAATTAATTAATTCCATGAGGCATGGTTAGACAGACCCATAAGTACCAATTCAGAAGAATGGGTTACCTCACCAACCAGCCTCTACACTCTTATCACTCGTGAAACATTCAGCACACAGTTTGGGCCATCATTGGTCCAAAGATGTGCTGGTTGGGACACTTCTTAACACTTTCCTCTTTAATGAATTGTTCTGTTATCTGTCTTAACATCCCATTAAGTGGTTTGGATAAAACTTAATTTGATGCCGCAACATTTAAATCTCTAAAAGATGCTATATAAATGCAAGTAGCTGTTGTTGGTGGTGGTTACAAATTTGTCCTTTACTTGGAGGCAATTTTTAACCTTACTGACCCAACAGATCATTTCACCTTGGTCTTACTGATAGGAACGTAAAATCCAAGAGCAAGGAGGTGATGCTGATCTTGTACAAGACACATGCTAGACCTCAGCTGGAGCACTGTGTATAGGTGTGGGCACCACCTTATAGAAAGGATGTAATCGCAATGCAGGGAATGCAGAAGCAGGTCACAGGAATAGCTCCAAGAAGGAGGAACTTCAGTCATAGGGCGGCACGGTGGCACAGTGGTTAGCACTGCTGCCTCACAGCGCCAGAGACCCGGGTTCAATTCCCACCTCAGGCGACTGACTGTGTGGAGTTTGCACGTTCTCCCCGTGTCTGCGTGGGTTTCCTCCGGGTGCTCCGGTTTCCTCCCACAGTCCAAAGATGTGCGGGTCAGGTGAATTGGCCATGCTAAATTGCCCGTAGTGTTAGGTAAGGGGTATATGTAGGGGTAGGGGTATGGGTGGGTTGCGCTTCGGTGGGTCGGTGTGGACTTGTTGGGCCGAAGGGCCTGTTTCCACACTGTAAGTAATCTAATCTAAATCATGAGACGAGGTTGGAGAAGCTGGGACTGTTAGCCCCGAAGGGAAGGCGGCTCAGAGAAGATCCGACAAAGGTTTTCACACTCAGGAGTGGGCGGGCTAGGGTAGGTAGGGAGAAGCTGCTCCACTGATAAAAGCATAGATCTAAAGTAAGGTCTTGTGCAAAAGCAGCAAGGCTGAAGTAAGGTAAAGCTTTTTCACACAGTGAATTGTTAGGATATAGAATGCACTGCCTGGGAGTGTGGTGCAGGCAGGTTCAATTGAGGCATTCAAAAGAACATTGGATGGCATTTGGGGAAAGAATAACCTGCAAGGATATGGAGAAGAAATTGGCACTAGATAATAATGATTGTTTAACAGTGGGCCGAACGGCCTCATTTCATGCCGTGTCACTTTTGTGATTCATTATCAGCATTTATGTCATCCAAGATGGTGTAATTAGTACATCCTTTTAATGTTTACTTGTAAACAGTATGGTCTCCACTGTTTTCTTTCTTACTCCTTTCCCAGGTAATCCTTTTTCTCATGCAAAAGCAAAATATTACGGATGGTGGAAATCTAGAATCAAAATAGAGAAAGTCAGCAGGTCTGGCAGCATCTGTGGAGACAGTTCACATTTCAAGACTGATAAAAGTCTTCTTCAGATTTGGATTAGCGGAATCCTTTTGATCTGCATCCTGAAGATATTGACTAGTTACGGGTGTAATCCATCGTCATGATACCATGCTGAAGATCAGTAGATGAGAAATGCTCCCAGAGATGTGGGAATTGTTCATTGATGATTGCACAGTGTCTAATGCCATTGGCAATCCCTCACATACGGATGCAGTCTGTGCCCAAAAGCAACAAGGTCAGGACAGCATCCGGGCTTGTGCTGATAAGTTGAGTATCTCATTTCCTGACTCCTCAAAAGTTGTCCACCATCTATAAGGCACAAGCCAGCAATGTGATGGAATACTGCCCACTTACCGACAGCAATGCAGCTCTACAACACTTGAGAAGCTTGAAGGGCTCTGGCCCGAAACGTCGAATTTCCTGTTCCTTGGATGCTGCCTAACCTGCTGTGCTTTAACCAGCAACACATTTTCAAGCTTGAAATCATCCAAGACAAAAGCAGTCTGCTTGATTGGCACTCCATTCACATCCTTTAGCATTCGCTCCGTCCACTGACGACGCACACTGGCAGCAGTTATGTTCCATTTACAAGAAGCACTGCAGCAGCTCACCTCCGTGGTACATGTCAAATCCGCTGACCTCTACCATTGAGGAGGACAAGTACAGCAGATGCATGGAAAACCACCGAGTGCCAGCTCCCCTCCAAGCCACACACCTTCCCAATCTGGAATTCTCTCACCGCCGTTGGATCGAAACCCTGGAACTCAGTGGTTTAAGAAGACAGCTCACCATCACCACTTTCCCAAGAGTAATTAGAGATGGGCAACAAAGACTGGCCTTGCCAGCACTGCTCACATCAGACGGGTGAATAAGAAAACAAAAGTCTTGCCTAGACATCTGCTAGTGATTAGTGAGTCCTGGTGATTAAGTTGGACAGGCTCTTTTTATCACAGCCAGATCTAAAATCTGTCTTCACCCACACGAGTGCACTCCCAGCACGAGACGCCAGAATCTGATTGGAATGTTTCTCTTCCTTTCCTGTGGACCTTGCCCCTCCCCCCAGCATCCACGTGTTGGATAAGTCCGGTCAGCACAGGCCAGTGATAAAACTAGCCGTATTCGGACTGTGAATGAATCAGCTCCTCACTCCCCTCAGCAGCTGTATCATTTCAGCAACATTTCAGCTTGTGCTCATAATTTCTTCTCTTACCTAAAATAAAGCAGCAATTGCTCCGGTGCAATAATACACACAATGTAGGAAACATATCCCCAAGCACTTTGGTTAGAAAGAAGGGAAAATAAAATCAAAAAACCCATCAGAAGGATGTTGTGAAACTTGAAAGGGTTCAGAAATGATTTACAAGGATGTTGCCAGGGTTGGAGGATTTGAATGTCAGAGGCTGAGGAGTGACCTTGTAGAGGTTTATAAAATCATGAGGGGCATGGATAGGATAAATAGACAAAGTCTTTTCCCTGGGGTGGGTGAATCCAGAACGAGAGGGCATAGGTTTGGGGTGGGAGGGGAAAGATGTGACAGAGTCCTAAGGGGCAACTTTTTCACACAGAGGATGGTGTGTGTATGGAATGAGCTGCCAGAGGAAGTGGTGGAGGCTGGTACAATTGCAACATTTAAAAGGTATCTGGATGGGTATATGAATAGGAAGGGTTTGGAGGGATAAGGGCCAGGTGCTGGTAGGTGGGTTGGGTTGGGTTATCTGGTCAGCATGGACGAGTTGGACCAAAGGGTCTATTTCTGTGTTGTATATCTCTGTGACTCTATGACTCTAAACTGCATCTAAATTTACCAAGTCATGAGGAATGTAAAGGAGGAATCCCCAGTGTTAATTCTAAGTCATCACAATTACCCAACTCTTCCCTTAGAATGATCCTTGCCTGGTTGATCCTTTCTAAAATGAAAAATCAAAATTAATCTCTGTACATAGAGGTTCTATCTCAGTGAAGCTGTTTCTGGCCAGTCAGCATCCAACAAGCTACTCAGGAAAGATTAGATTCCCCACACTGTGGAAACAGGCCCTTCAGCCCAACAAGTCCACACCGACCCTCCGAAGAGTAACCCACCCAGACCCCTACCTTACATGCACCCCTGACTAATGCACTATGAGCAATTTAGCATGGCCAATTCACCTAACCTGCACGTCTTTGCACTGTGGGAGGAAACCAGAGCACCCAGAAGAAACCCACACAGACACGGGGAGAATGTGCAAACTCCATACAGACAGTAGCCCGAGGCTGAAATCGAATCCGGGACCCTGGTGCTATGAGACAGCAGTGCTAACCAGTGAGCCACCGTGCTGCCGTAACTCTGCTCTGAATTTGACAGCAGCAGCTGATAGAGTCTTGGACATTTTAAAGACATTCAAACTCGAACAATCCACAACATGCCAAGTATAAAACGTCAATTCGCCCCAACGTTTACTGATCCTTCAAAAATAAACCTTCCAATCTTCATCAAAAACCAATCAGTTCTTCTTTCAAGCCAAGCCCTATCTGGGTGTCAATGCTTGGTGAAGTTCATCCATTAGCATTTAGACGAGCCCACAACTTGTAAGAAGTGCTGGAGATGACCAACTGAGACAGGTTGGCACTGAACAAGACATCCCACAGACCGGATAGCAAAAGGGGTTGATTGCAAACAGACACTTGCAGGATCCCCATCCACATTCTTCCTATGTCCAGATTTGTTCATGGAACAGAGCAACAGAGACAGATTCCCCTAACCCTTATTAGCAGAAGGCCATTTTCCCAAACGCATGCTACTAGTGGCTGAGTTCCCTAACATTGATGAAGAGTCAAGTATCAACCATTCCCTTATAACTGCGGTGACTGAATGGGGTTTCTCACAGTCAGCCTGACTTTGGAAAATCTACTCTCCCGTGTCAGTCATACAGAATCCTAGTTGGCTTAAACTGTGGAGTAAGACCAGCCTGTTTATCCCTGTACAAACCTCTCAAACTAGTTCAGCAGGTAACAGGGAAGGCAAATGGTGGCCTTTATTTCAAAGGAAATGGAGTCTAAAAGATGGGAGATGTTGCTGACACTACACAAGGCACTAGTCAGAACACAGCTGGAGTACTGTGAATTGGAGAAACTCCAGAAAAAGACAAATACCAGGCACGGAGGGATTGTCATATGAGGAGAGATACAGTAGGTTGGGCTTGTATTCAGTGGAATTTAGAAAAAAACTGAGAAGTGACTTTATTGAAACAAGTTTTCTGAAGAGAAACGAGAAATAAAAAACAAAGAACTGCAGATTCTGGAAGATCCCTCGCAGACTTGACAGGGTAGATGCAGAAACATAGTTTCCTCTTGTCGGAGATTCTAGCACAAGAGGGCATCGCACATGGATTAGATTAGATTACTTACAGTGTGGAAACAGGCCCTTCGGCCCAACAAGTTTACACCGACCCTCCAAAGCGCAACCAACCCATATCCCTACATTTACCCCTTACCTAACACTAAGGGCAATCTAGCATGGCCAATTCACCTGACCTGCATGTCTTTGGACTGTGGGAGGAAACCGGAGCACCCGGAGGAAACCCACGCAGACACGGGGAGAATGTGCAAACTCCACACAGTCAGTCGCCTGAGTCGGGAATTGAACCCGGGTCTCTGGCGTTGTGAGGCAGCAGTGCTAACCACTGTGCCACCATGCCGCCCACATGGAAGTCTGGGATGAGGAGGGATTTCTTCTCTCAGAGGGGAGTGAATCCATGGAATTCCTTACCACATTGAGCTGTTGAGACTGAGTTGCTCAGTATATTCAAGGCTGAGTTAGACAGATTTTCTTTTAATTGGTAAGGGAGTTAAGGATTATGGCGAATCTGCCATGATCTCACTGAACGGCAGAGCAGAGTTGATCGGCTGAATGGTCTACTTCTGCTCCTACATCTCTATGGTCATATGGTCTCTCTTTCCCTCCAGCTTCAGTAAACATGTCCCACCCTTGCACCAGTGCTACATTCCACACAAACCATCCTTTCCGATTCATGCAATGGAGGCTTGCAAACTAAATATCTAAAAATACTGAAGTCTGAACGGCAAAACAAATCTCACTAGAATTCATGCTACTGCAACATAAAAGGGGAAAAAGACAGCACATCTCAGCTCAGCAACTTCCTTCACAGCCTTCACTCTTCGGTTGGCTCACTTTCCAATGCATGCTGTGTCTGTTTGACAGCTCAATGTATCCTGTGCACCATTGTATGCATTCAATAACCTTTCTCCCCAGTTACCAGATCAGTTTTTTTTGTCGCTCTTCAGAACTAAATAAAGGTTCTTTTTTTAATACTTCCAATAGACTATTTAATATTTTAATGAACCGGTTGGTGTTAAAATATTTAATGTAAATATTTCAGCTTTCATTTTCTGAATTCTATATCTATTGACGTGTCTGTGTGCATGCTCGCATGCACTTTGGAATCAATTAGCAGCAACTCAGAAAATCCAACGAAGTTTCATCCAGCAATCTATACCACAAAATACTAAGATGCCAATCTGTGGTTACAATTCCTCACATGGTGATTTTTACAAGCTTGGCCATGGCATCTTGCCAAGTGGAAACTCAGGAAAGAAAATAAAGAGAAATCAAATCTTTCAAAATGAGCTGGTGAGTCATTCTGACTACACCAGTGTGTCTCTTTGGAGCTAAATCAAAAACCGTCCTAAAATTGAATCAGTGGACTTGATTCTTAGCGCTTGCTGGAGCGCCAGGTTTGGAGACGAATGGGCACTATAAACACCAGAGCTGCTATCATCCAACCACGTAACACCCTTGTGGAGGTGAGACTGGCGGTGGGGGAGATGTAGACACAAGTCAGCACAGCTCCTACCATTACCCTTTCTTCCCCACACACACCCCTCCCCCTCCACCATGCGCGCGCGCGCGCGCGCACACACACACACACAAAAGAAAATGTGTAAATCAATGTAGTACACCTTGTTAACAGCCACGTAGAGCCAATTAATGGAGGCTCACTGTGATTTTCTCGTTTAATTGCCTGAAGATGGCCCTTCCTGCAGCAAAGCCTATGCTTTCAAGACGCTTACTGCTCACCTGGGTGCAGGTCATCCTGTAAAGGGCTCAACCCCACCCCAGCCCTATCCCTCCCACTCCATTTTGCAGAATCCTCTCCCTTAGATAGTTTCCACTGCAGTCTGCTCTTTCTTTTAAGCTCAAGTGCCTGGGAGTGCCCCTGCAGCTTCAAGAGTCGACCCACTGTTCCTTATTTGATGGTGATCCACCCTCTGGTCGTTCCGGGGAAATTTCCCAAACTGTGCAGGTTTCTGGCCCCCATTGTAACCTGATGGCAGAGTTCAGCAGCCTACATGGAAGGTCCAACTTCATAGAAATTACAGCATCAGAAACAGATCGTTCGTAAGGTGATAAAAAGTCGGAACAGAAATAGAACACTTGATGTTAAAGCCAACTCTGCCAATTGATGAGCCTATGGCTAATCTGGTTGTAGATTAGATTCCCTACAGTGTGGAAACAGGCCCTTCGGCCCAACTGGTCCTCACCGACCCTCTGAAGTATAACCCACTCAGACCCATTCCCCATATTTACCCCTGAGTAATGCACCTAACTCTACAGGCAATTTAGCATGACCAATTCACCTAGCCTGTACATCTTTGGACTGTGGGAGGAAACCGGTTGTAGATTAGATTCCCTACAGTGTGGAAACTGGCCCTTCAGCCCAACAAGTCCACACCGACCCTCCGAAGAGTAACCCACCCCTGCCCTATATTTACCCCTGACTAATGTACCTAACACTGGGCAATTTAGCACGGCCAATTCACCTAACCTGCACATCTTTGGATTGCGGGATGAAACCAGAACACCTGGAGGAAACCCACGCGGAGAATGTGCAAACTCCACACAGACAGTCGCCCGAGGCTGGAATCGAACCTGGGTCCCTGGTGCTGCTTGCTAACTACTGAGCCACCGTGCCACCTCTGGTCTTTAATTCCACTTTCTGGATCAGTGGTGCTGGAAGAGCACAGCAGTTTAGGCAGCATCCAAAGTGCAGCGAAATCGACGTTTCGGGCAAAAGCCCTTCATATTCCTGATGAAGGGCTTTTGCCCAAAACGTCGATTTCGCTGCACTTTGGATGCTGCCTGAACTGCTGTGCTCTTCTAGCACTACTGATCCAGAATCTGGTTTCCAGCATCTGCAGTCATTGTTTTTACCTCGTTGATTTTAACTCCACTTTGTCAGGGTAGATGATGGGAAGATATTTCCTCCAATCAGGGAAATCTAGAACAACAGGGCACAGTCTCTCATAACCCTCAACCCCTTGTCGATCAAAGTCCATCATCTACTCAATAGTCCAACCCCCACTACTTTCTGTGGGAGAGAATGTCAAAGACCAGTTGCTCTCTGTGTAAAGAAACTCCTTTCAGCTTCACTGTAAAGAGGGGACGAATTGGAGACATCCTCCAAACATCTATCCTGTCAAGCCTCACAGAATCTTATTTTCAATAGTGTCACCCTCTTAGTCATCGAAACTCCAACGAATAGATATCCAACTGACTCAGCATTTCCTTATAAGGCAATCCCTTCATCTTGGGAATCAACCGAGCGAACTGCAAACAAAAAATATTGGCAATTACAGCGGGTCAGACAGCATCCATAAAGAGTCATCTGGACTCGAAACGTGAGCTTGCTCTCTCTCCGTGGATGCTGCCTGGCCCACTGTGGTCACCAGCCCTTTTTGTTAACAGTATGGATTCCAACATCTGCAGTAATTTGCTCTCAGCCTCGTGAACCTTCTCTGAGCTATTTCCAGCGACAGTCTATCATTCCTCGGTAAGGAGACCAAAATTGTACACAGTACTCCGTGTGCAGCCTCATCACTGCCTCACACAGTTGTCGCAAGACTTCCAAACTTTAATAGTCAACCTGCCTTGCAAGAAAGTTGTCTTCCCACTTACCTGCTCTACCTGCATGTTAACTTTTGTGATTCATATGCAAGGACACCTGATACTTTGCGTGCTGCCTCACAGCGCAGTCTCAATTAAAATTATCTCCTGCTTTTCTCTTCTTCCTGCCAAGATGGACAACCAGATGTTTTTGAAGTACATCTGATAATTTCTTACCCATTCATTTAATTTATCTCTATTCTTTTGCAGGTTCTTCATATCCACCTCACATGCTTTCCTACTTTTCCCTCTGTCAACAGTAAATTTTGCTACAGAACATTCTTTCCCTGTCTTCCAGCATTATCCATGATTGTAAATAGCTCTGCCACCAACGCAAACCCTTGAGGCATTTCACAATTTACAGTTTGCCAAACTGAAAATGACTGTTTATTTTGATCCAACTCTTTGGACCAATCAGTCAATGCCACATTAAAAATAACGGAAATTGCTGGAGAAACTTAGCAGGTCTGACAGCATTTGTTGAGAGTAATGTTGAATCCAGAACTGACCGGAGAAGGGTCACTGAACTTTAAACTTTAACTCTGCTTTCTCCCCTCAGATGCTGAGTTTCTCCAGCAATTCCTGTTTTTGTTTCAGATTTCCAGCATCTGCAGTTCTTTGTTTTGGGCTACGTCACTCTATTCTCCAAAGGAGCCACCTCTAACCTCATCAGCCTACCTTTTACCTTTTCTCTCTCTCATGTAACTTTGCAGCTTTTTATTGAAGACTTTCATGTTTGTCAGCTCAGTTACTGGACGAGGGAGGAAGTCCTTCATTCTAACCACTCTCTGGCTAATGGAGTTTCACCTGAATTCCTCACTGGATTTAACTGAAAGCGTTCTATACTCTGGCCTATAGCATTGTTCTCAGAATATACATTCAGAATATTGTTCACCGAAAATATATTTTTAACGTCTATTCCAAAATGCTCCTCAAAGTTTGAAAGATCTCTTTTCTATTTTCAACCTGGTCTATCTTTCCACTTAGCACCGATATCATTCTTTTAGAATCGTTTTTGGACTTTCTGTGGGATCCTGGTATTCTTTCTGTGGTATTCTGAAGCTCAGACCTGGACAAAGTAAGCAAGCTATTGTCCCACTTTAATATAATTTCCCCACTTTTGAATTCTGTTTCTCTATGGACCGGGCGTGCTGTTTCTGCAGCTTTTAACGGCCTTGTTACTTTGCATTGCTTCTTTTAACGAGCTGTGTTTCTTTTTAATCGCACTAAGACTCTTATTTTCCATGGGGTTCTTCTCTTTCCCGCTTCTATTCAGATGGCAAATACACCAGGCTGTACAAAGCACAGAGGCAGATTATAAATAAATTCAAAAAGGAAGAGACAGATTAAAGATTCAATTTAAGACATAGCTCAACAGTGTGCCAACAAAGCGTGAAAGCACAGAAAATGGACAGGGAATCAAAGACCGATTGACTAGATGTTTCACTATTGCTTCCTCCATCTTCTCTCCCAGGCCCAATGTGTTGATTCAAGCTGACTTATAGTCCTGAGGGCACCGAGAGCTCAGAACAATTTTAACACAGCCCCTACTGTGATGCACATCAAAGAACGCAGTGTTTGCTTTTATCCATTCATGGGATGTGAGCATTGCTGGCTCATCCACAATTGCCTACAGGGCAGTTAAGAGACAACCACATCGTGGGCGGCACGGTGGCACAGTGGTTAGCACTGCTGCCTCACAGCGCCTGAGACCCGGGTTCAATTCCCGACTCAGGCGACTGACTGTGTGGAGTTTGCACGTTCTCCCCGTGTCTGCGTGGGTTTCCTCCGGGTGCTCCGGTTTCCTCCCACACTCCAAAAATGTGCGGGTCAGGTGAATTGGCCATGCTAAATTGCCCGTAGTGGTAGGTAAGGGGTAAATGTAGGGGTATGGGTGGGTTTCGCTTCGGCGGGTCGGTGTGGACTTGTTGGGCCGAAGGGCCTGTTTCCACACTGTAAGTCTAATCTAAATTACTGTGGGTTTAGAGTCATGTGTAGACCAGAGTTGGTGAAAATGGGAGATTTCCTTCACAAATGAACATTCGGGAACCAGATGGGTTTCCACAACGATCAGATTTATAAAAACTGAACTCAAGTCTCAGCATCTGGCAGGTTGTGTTACAAATGCATGCTCCAGAACATTAGCCTGGGGTTCACAATTACTAGGAGAAAGTGAGGACTGCAGATGCTGGAGATCAGAGCTGAAAATGTGCTGCTGGAAAAGCACAGCAGGTCAGACAGCATCAAAGGAGCAGGAGATTTGACGTTTCGGGCATAAGCCCTTCTTCAGGAATGAGGAAAGTGAAGAAGGCTTATGCCCGAAACGTCGAATCTCCTCCTTGGATGCTGCCTGATCTGCTGTGCTTTTCCAACAACACATTTTCAGTTCACAATTACTAGTCCAGTGACAGGGAGGTCAGATATCTCTCTAACTCCAAATCGATGAGATTACTTGCAATAAACATAAACCAGAGGAAGTTTAGACATGGCCAGACCAAAATATTGAAAATATTAAAAGGATTAAGTCGGATAAAATGGAGGAATTACTTCCTCAGATGGGAAAACTGAGAACAAGGCGACATCATCTTAAAATTTGAGCTAAGCAAATCTTTCAAAGATCATTGAAATTCTCTCCCAAAGACTCTAGATCATTGGAGCTTTCAGGACTCCTGAGCCTTACCAAATAAAAGGAGAAAGTGAGGACTGCAGATAAAGTCATACAGATGTACAGCATGGAAACAGACCCTTCGGTCCAACTTGTCCATGCCGACCAGATATCCCAACCCAATCTAGTCCCACCTACCAGCACCCAGGCCATATCCCTCCAAACCCTTCCTATTCATATACCCATCCAGATGCCTTTTAAAATGTTGCAATTGCACCAGCCTCCACCACATCCTCTGGCAGCTCATTCCATACACATACCACCCTCTGTGTGAAAAAGTTGCTCCTTAGGTCTCTTTTATATCTTTCCCCTCTCACCTTAAACCTATGCCCTCTAGTTCTGGACTCCCCCACACCAGGGAAAAGACTTTGTCTATTTATCCTATCCAATCCCCTCATGATTTTATAAACTTCCAAAGTCACTCCTTAGCCTTCAACATTCTAGGGAACACAGCCTGAGCCTGTTCAGCCTCTCCCTATTGCTCAAATCTTCCAACCCTGGCAAAATCCATGTAAATCTTTTCTGAACCCTTTCAAGTTTCACAATATCTTTCTGATAGGGAGGAGACCAGAATTGCAATGTTCCAACAGTGGCCTAACCAATATCCTGTGCAGCCGCAACATGACCTCCCAACTCCTGTACTCAATAGTCTGACCAATAAAGGAAAGCATACCAGGGTCTAAAAGTGTGGCGTTGGAAAAGCACAGCATGTCAGGCAGCATCTGAGCAGCAGGAGAATCAACGTTTCATAAGGTCTTATGCCTGAAACACTGATTCTCTTGCTCCTTGGATGCTGCCTGGCCTGCTGTGCTTTTCCAGTGACACACTTTTCGACCTTTACCGAATAAAACGCTATTGAGGGACATAGAGCCAAGGCAGCTAAGGGGAATGGAGGCTGACATCAGCCATAATTTTTCGGAACAATGGAGCAAATTCAAAGGGCTGAATGGCCCACCCATGGTTTTAGGAGGGGCTTGCCTTGAAATGATGGTAGACCTGTCTGCTCAGCATATTATCCACTTAGTGGCTTCCCGTATTTATATAAGCAACTGAGCATCCGTACGCCTTATCCCACTGGGGTACACGCTCAGCAGGGTAGCTGCCATTCATTTTTATTCAATCACAGTGTTATTTATATCACCTTCTAGGAAGTTAATTTAGAACATACATAGAGGTATGAAAGAAAGCAGGGATATTTCTATCTGGGAATGATTACAAGGCGGCAATCAACTCAAGAGATGCAAATGAGACCACAAGCCTCAAGTGAATCTGAAATTTCAGTTTCAAATGTGAAATTGTTCCCATGCATCCATTATGTTCATTGAAGATATTCAATAATTCAATATGACATTCCGGGCCACGCAAACTAATGTCTGGCTTATCACGATCAGTCCACCAGAGGTACAGGTATAATTATTCTGTCAGTAACAAGCCTCCTTCCAGTCAACCTATTTACCCTGTGCTCGCTATAGTGTTTGACATCTCAATTGAAAGACAGTATTTCTGGCACTGCAGTACTTCCTCAAGACTTGCTGAAATGCTCGGCTGGACGACTAGTTTGAGACTATGTGGGATGTGAACTTACGACTTTCAGAATCGGCAGTAGATATTCGATCAATTCTCCATGGCTCCCACGCAAGGAATTGAAACAGTGATTGAAAAACCCTCAGAGAACACACTACTCGTCCAAACTCCCCAGGCTGAAATCAAGCAAGACATTTGGAGGCAAAAAGTGCCATGATATAGAAGCAAGACCTCACACACAAAATACATTCTCTGACCCAAGATGTCAAATCTTTCATACTGATAAAACCTTAAGATATCTTGGGACAGTGACTTGAAAGAAATTCTAGGATTTACATATTAATCAATCGAAACCTGCATCTCCATTCTAACTGACTAACATCTAGGTTTATTCAATACATTTGCATAAGGTGTATGACCCTTTGATCTTTTACTTATAAATTCTGTGCTTGATGTATCCTCTCTCACTAGCTGTTTGAGGAAGGAGTGGGGGCTCCGAAAGCTTGTGGTTTCAAATAAACCTGTTGGACTATGACCCTGTGTCATTTGATTTTTGACTTTGATGAGATATAAAGTGCAGAGATGGTAATTATACTTTGTTCTTATCAACGTGCTTATTTTGTGAATGTGTATCAGCACTTTGCAGAAAAAGCCACACTGAATTCAGCATATTTTCCATTCCAATAAACTTCTTACTTCATGGGCCGGGTGTTGGCAGGTGGGACTAGATTGGGTTGCGATAACTGGTCGGCATGGGCATGTAGAACCAAAGGGTCTGTTTCCATGCTGTACATCTCTATGACTCTATGATGCAAATTACTCCATTACCAATAACCTTCCCTCAAACAACTAAATTTCCCTTAATGGAGTAAAACTCAAAGCACTCTCTGCAGACATAAGGAGTCAAAGAATGACAGAACTTGCATTTATGTAGCGACATAGGTCCTCTGGACCTCCCACTGCATTTTACATCCAATGGCTGTAATGTGGGAAATGTTCCAGACAATTTGAGCACAGGTCCCACAGTATCATATGTTTTACTGCTGTTGAGAGAAGGATAAATACTGGGAAGAGCAGAGGGAGAATGGTGCCACCGAATATTTTCAATCCACCTGAGAAGGTTAACCATGCCTCAGGTCAACATGTTGTTGAAAAGCTCCCAGATGTGAGCATGAACCTATTCACTCTGACCTCAGGGTGAGATTTCTACATGGGGAGCTTTGGCTGTCACCTGCTGTGTGAAACATGAAGACCCTGGAGCAATGTTGTGATGTCACAGAGCTGCACATCACTGCGTATAAATGGAATAGAGTGGGCAGAGTTATAACACTCTGCAAGAATACCAGTAACACTACACACCAGAACTTGAGACTGTCCAGACAGCATATGAACATAAATACATAAACCTCAAGGAATAAGGTCACAGCCTGGTATATTTAAGATTACCAGGAACGGAGAATTTAGTATTAATGTACAGTAAGGAACATCACTTAGAAACCTCAGCCTGATGATATTTCCAATACTGGTTGATTATAAGGCAGTCTGTCTCAAGCCCAAATTCACGATGTGACATCAAACCACACAATTAGAGGGCACTGCCATTTAACATTGAGACAAATCAAGAATGAATGGCAGGATTAAACTCTTCTTATCGAAATAGAAGAGGCTCTGCTAAGAAATACTGAAATGGCTGCAGAAAGCAACTGAGAAGCCACAACATGTCAATGCTGATGGGGAATTGGTACAAAAGTGTGGTTCAGGTTAAGCCAATGTATGAAAGGTTCCTGCGAGACAGTGGAGTATCTCAAGCCTTCAGTGTGCTGATTAATCTCTGAAATTACAGGGACAAATTTACCCCAATGAACACCTTCACATCAATGGAAAAGTGGGTACAACTACAAGCTGAAAATCTCCTGAAATACTGTCCAGAGTATTCCAGCGTACTGGAGTGAGTAGCTAGTGCAGTCAGTAACATCTTCCTCAGAGGAAATGGCATAACACAGGCATAACAGGTTCCTTTTTAACGCACTTTAAAAGCATATTTCGAAAAACAAAGCACAGCAATAATTCTGCAAATTCAGCAGTGCGTTTTCTTTTCTTTTAAGAATACTCAGCACAAAAATGTTGTACGGCTGCATATCCATCACTGCTCCCACCACTTCAGATCCCAGTGTAAGTGCAATCACAAAGAGAAGCACTGGAGGGCGCAGTTTCTGTAATCTTATAAGGGACTACTGTTTCAAAAAGACAGCAGTGCACATTTGCAATTATGTTAAAAATCAAATAAGCAAAGCCTGCAATCAGACAATCATTGCATAACTGATGCCTTGTTTATAATTGTTCCCAGCTGTTTCCCGACTCCTGGGGTTCAGTAATGTGGAAGACAAGACTACACATCTGGAATGTTCATCTCTAGTCAGCAGTGGTGAATTTCAGCACTGCAGCCTGAAGGACAGACCAGAATTACAGGACATGCTTCAGATCTTGTCATTATTTTATACCTTTTTCCTTCTCCCATCCATGGAACACAGCCATTCCATCCAGGACTCTCACTAATTCTGCCCCACCCACAAAAGAAAACTTCCCCAAAGTTTTCTTCAAATGAAGCAAAATGACAGGCATCCATGGGGCACAGTGTAATGACACCAGGAGCTATGCTACTGATGATGCATGTAGAGTAAGGTCCTGCATTCAGTCCCCACTCTGTGCTGAGTTAGCAGATATCAGCATGGGTGGCAGTGTTAGATATGGTTGGGAACCTAGGCAAATTCTCTAAGCTTTCCACTTTGAGGTCTTCAGGCTACCCTGCTGAGAATATGGAAGTCTGTCGTAAATTAGAATCGTACCCTTTTGACACCCCAGTGCTAGTCTTCCTTTCGGTCACATCAGAATATAAAGTGAACGGTCAGGTAAGTAATGTAACCAGAAAAGCTTATTGAGTATTGACCATTACCTCAAGAAGCTGCTTCATATGGAGGGGAGGGTTTATAGATACTTGGGCAGCGGTTCAGTTTTAGTTACCACAACTCTGCAAGTGGCTTACAAGTGTCTGCAACCACAATGGCTCAGTGGTTAGCACTGCTGCCTCACAGCACCAGGGATCCAGGTTCGATTCCAGACTCGGGTGGCTGCCTGTGTGGAGTTTGCACGCTCTCCCCATGATGTGTGGGTTTCCTTGCACAGTCCAAAGACGTGCATGTTAGGTGGGCTGCACATGCTACATTGCCCCGTGGTGTTCAGGGATGTGTAGGGTGGATTGGGAAATGCAGGGTTATAGGGGAGTGGGTTTGGATGGGAGGGTCATGCAGACTCAATGGGCCAAATGGTCAGCTTCCACCCTTGTAGGAATTCTATGAAATGTCTATAGTGGAGTGTAGCACAGATACACCAGAATTATACTGGGGTTTAGAAGGATAGATTGCGAGGACAGAGTGCATATTAGTTGCTTATATTTAGTATTACAAGATTAATAGGTCTAATATGATTGAAGGACATAAATCTTTAGAAGGTTTCAACAAAGTACGAAGAAAATAATTCTCTCTGATGGAAATCAAGAGCAAAGGAGCATGATCTTACTTTAGGGTTGGGATACTGTGGAGCGTAATGAGGAAGCATTTTTTCTCCCCCCAAAAAAGCAATAAATCCAGGATTCTTTTTCCACAAACTACCGTTGATGCTTTCAAGAATGAGATGACAGAACTTGTTAGGCAAGGGATATGGAGTGAAGGCAGGCAAAATTAAGCTAATGGGCAGATCAACCCTGATCCAATAGTGGAAGAACACATTTGTTAGACTGAATGGCCTCCTCTCATTCCAATGTAATTCAAACTTTAGTGTCATCCCTATCCTTGTTTTTGGCCCCAAATTGTTTAATTGTACAATTAGAATGGTGCTAAGTTTAACTTGTTAAAACACAATCAGTAGGGGAGATACCGAATGGGTGGGGAGAGGCAGAGCCGGTCAGTCATGAGTGAAATATTTAAAAGATGCCTTCACAAAGTGACGCTGTTTATTCAATGGACTGTGTTGTTTCTGTGCAGATTTCAAATAAAAGCCTTACAGAAAACCAGTGGAGACTGTCACAAACTATCAAGCAGCCTGAGGAAAGGATTAGGGTGAAGTAACTGCAGAAACAAGGAAAACATTTCCAACTTTAAACATTCACAAAAGATGAATAAACCTTTATACACAGCATGCTCTACTACTGTGCAAGTTTAAGTTTGTTTGCAAAAACTCTGCTTTCCTCTTAAGTGCAATGATCAATTGCTCCAAGATGCACCATTTAACTACAGCCTGACTCAGTGCATCTCGTCTGAAACTGCATGACAGGGTAAAGGTGACCTTGCACAGAAGGAGGGGGTGCACAGTAGCAGTGACACAGATCCTCAAAATGTACATGCCCAGTGTGAAAGAAAGTGCATTTTTCCAGTTTGCAAGAACCACATCCTTTCTGGGAAAATGTGTTTCACAAACAATAGATTTGCCAAGCACTTAGACACAATGAAGGAAATTGGAGTCCAGTCAACACTGTGAATTGTGAAAATCCCACTTGCATGTGATACAGCACTTCACTGCAGCCAGATTTATACAGCTTATCACTAGAACAATAAAAAAAATCACCCTGACACTCAAAATCCCCCATTTTGTGCAACTCTCTAAATTCACCTTTTGAGATTGAACCTAAGCTGCCAATAATTTGCATCACGAAGTCAGAACATTCTCCTTAGATCCAACTCGATTGGGAAGGGTCGCACCTCTTTTTCACTGGGTATTTTCCTGTGGACTTCCAACAGAAATCGCACGCACCCATTTTGCTGAAGCATCCACAAATAGTAAAGAAAAACACAAGCCAGCAGTGTGGCGGTGCGAAAACTTCACATGTCCCACATTGCTGCTGTCCCAGTGATAACTTGAAACGTTGCAGAATCAAGTCAAAATAATGCACAGCTGCTCCCACAACTCAACACGCATGGCCGCTCGAAGATAGAGGTAGACAGGGACATTCCCCTGCAAGTGCCAAAACAGGTGCAGCAAGGGCATAAAGGTGACAACCAATCAGCACCAACTTAGCATCTGTCCCATCAGTAAGGTACCAACCATTGTCAAATTACTTTAATAAGGGAAAGATCAGTTTGCCTGAAATTCACAGATCACCAATCATCTGAGCACTTTGAAAACAACATCGGATCTAAAGATCTTATGACAGAACAAACCTTCTACAAGGCTGCATGCAGCACTTGGGACACACTTCTTGATAAAACGATGCCTGGGAAAAGGTTCGACACTTAACTCCTTGCATGACACCGCGGCAACTCGCAAACTATGTTTGGCAAAATCGATTTGTTCTTTTAAAATTCCTTTTCTTAATGTTAAACATTGGAGGAAAATGGGGTGAAAATCAAGTCTGATTTGTCAAGTGATACGTGATCCCCCCTGGATGAATGACAAAAAAAAGAAGTTGGTTGTGTTGAAGGGACAGAGCATCAGATAAAATCATTAACCTCCAGTTCTACGTCAGAGCAATCAAGTGTCTTATATCGAGCACGTACACCTCTGAGCGTAAACAAAGCCCCCTCATTGCAATGCTGGGTTTGATCTCT
The DNA here is from genome assembly GCF_020745735.1 of Hemiscyllium ocellatum. NCBI lineage: Eukaryota > Metazoa > Chordata > Chondrichthyes > Orectolobiformes > Hemiscylliidae > Hemiscyllium > Hemiscyllium ocellatum. The sequence goes on along the minus strand of NC_083417.1, from coordinate 16,322,971 downwards.
TTGAGTTTTACTCGAGAAGTACAGAGTTCTCGAGAAGTTATTCAAAAGGGTGTCATTAACCAAATGCCCCTGAGAAACCTGTCTCTCATAAACGTCATGAAAACATTACCTGTTATAAACTAGCCTGATTTTGGAAATCATGACATTCAGCAGCCAAATTTAATGTTGTGTAATGTAAACGAGCAAAAACAAATCTAGTCAACTACAAAGTGACAGCACAAATCAGATGCAAATATACCTGGGATCACAGTGAAAGAGAAGTAAATGATTTACCTTCACGTGACTGGGCGGTGACAATGAATCTGTGTGCATTCCTTGTTTGAAGTTGCTTCCAGCCAGTACCATAGCCCTGCAATCCTCACATGTTCCGATTGTCAACTGCTCGCCATCGTCCACCATGAGAGTTTCAGCCACTCGAGGAGCATGTAGGAAAACAGGGAGTCGGTTTATCGTGATGGCTTTCAGACCGAGGTGACGCTTTTTCTCCTGCCTGCAGAAGAAGCAGACAAAGGTGTCCACCTTGTACTGCCGGGACCAGGGGCTGCTGGGATGTTGAGTGTTCTTCCCCCTCCACCACTGCTCAAGGAGGTCATGGTAACACAAGACGCAGGCAGACGCCGGGCCGGTCGAGTCGACGGGCCGGACTGGGGTGGCACGTGGACGGCTGGCCAGGAACGGGAAGAAGGGCTCGCGTTGGCTGTGACGGCCCGGAGGATCGACGTTCAGCTGGAACTCCCGGCCCGATTCCAGCTCCGCTCCGCACAGCAGGCAGACTGTCACCCGTGCCCCCCTCAGGGTCTGGCAGCTCACCGGGTTAGGGCGGGAGTGGACAGCGGTGCCGTTCATCTGCAGGTACCGGGCGAGAAAGGCCTGGGTGCTCGAGATCAACTCCTCCCGCCCCGTTGCGGTGTAGACCCCCCACATATCCTTCAACACAACATGGCAGTCCTTGCAACATCGGACCTCCCCGCTTTCGCTCATCGCTGGGGAGTGCGGGGGACGTGGCAGGAGGCGAATGAATGGAAAGTACATGGGGCCATCCCGGGCACTGCTACCACCACCATCGTTGATGCTCCTAGACCGGATGGCCTTGGCATCTCTGGTACAGTCCTGACCGCACAGATAGCACTCCTGGCCTGGTGTCTTCCTACCGGCAGTGGGCTCCCTCTCGCCTGGGGGGCTTCTCGGTGCTGCGCCCAAGACACCGGTGTTCAAGGGCACCACGTAGAGCCTCTGCAGGACGGGCACGTTGGCCAACTCGAAGCCCCTCCACTGCTGCATGAGTGATGTGTGGCAGAAGGTGCACACCAGGGTGCTGCCCCCAGGGCTCAGGGGGCACGCGCCAGGCGGCGGGCTGTGGAGCCACAGGAAGGGGAAGAAGGGCCTCTCGCTGGGGGCGCCCTCCTGCTTCTGGACGTGGACCCGGTGCCGGGCGTCCCGGGGGAGCGCGCCGCCGCACACGAAGCAGGCCGGGCGGCGGGGGGCAACCCCGGACCTGGAGGCGGCGCCGACTGAATCCTGCGGTCCGGGGAGCCCGTCCCCGGGGTCGGCGCGCCCCGCTCCTCCCTCCCCCGGCGGGGTCCGGCGCCCATCCCAGGGGGGGTCGGCGGGCGAGGGGGTTTGCCCAGCCCGGGCGGTGCCAGGAGGGCTGGCCTCCTCCAGCTCCTGGTCAGTGAGGTCCTGGTCAGACAGGGAGGAGACAGAGGAGTCGGGCGCCTCCTTGCTGCCGTGCGGCGCGCTGCAGGCTCCGGGCTGGTAGCTGGGGTTCCACTCCTGGGGCGCGGCGCGGCTGTCGCACTGGTGCGGTCTCTTGAGCCAGTACATGCGCTTGTCCACCGGGGTGCGGGAGCGCTCGAAGGACTCCCACTGCTCGCCCAGGAAGCAGCGGCACACCGAGCAGACCTGCACCCAGCCCTCAGCGGTGACCGGCCGCGCTCCGGGAGCGGGCTCCTGCTGCAGCAGGAACGGGAAGTAAGGCGACTCCGGGCAGCCCGCCGCCCGCACTTGGAGCCGCTGCTCCCGGCCGGCGCTGATGCAGCCGCCGCAGATGAAGCAGTGCAGGCGGGCGGCGCCGGCCGAGGGGCTCTCCTCCCCGGAGCCGAGCGCTGCCATCAGCCGGTGTTTCCTGGAGCGCGGAGCAGCCGCTTCTTTGTCACTCATCATCATCATCATCATCATCATCGCTGGAGGGGGACTGGGGAAGGGGGGTGGGTTTCAATGGGGAAGGCAAGGCAAGGGGGGGTTGGGGGGAGCTGGAGGTGTCTCTAGATCATTTCCACCACCCCCACCTCCCCTCTTTAAACACCACCACCCACAGCCCACTCTGCACTCAGCTTCAAGGCGGACTCAGAGCTCTGTCTCTCTCTCTCTCGCACACAATCTCCTTCCAAAGTTTGCCCCAGCTACACAGCGCCATCTCCTAGCCAGCCATCCTCATGGCCCCCACAATGCAGTTCCTACTTCAGCACACAAAAACTTCCAGAGCCCACACTTAACTTCTTCAAACTTCACACATCCACACCACCCCCCAGGGGAAAACGCACGCACACACACACAGTATAGCCAGAAGCACTGCTATCACTCTCCCAAGGAGATGCAACCATCTGTCTCCCCTTGGGGTCAGGTTCAGTGGATTCTGGATTATGATCTTACTGCTCCTCGGATGCTGCCTGAACTGCTGTGCTCTTCCAGCACCACTAATCCAGAATCTGGTTTCCAGCATCTGCAGTCATTGTTTTTATCAGGTTCAGTGGAGACACACCATAAGGATTTTGACAACTAACTCAATAGAAACGGTGTGCAGGGTAGGGCTTATGCCCGAAATGTCGAATTTCCTGTTCCTTGGATGCTGCCTGACCTGCTGTGCTTTTCCAGCAACACATTTTCAGCTCTAATCACCAGCATCTGCAGACCTCACTTTCTCCTTAACAGGAGAGTGTAAGGCACTCGGTTTTAAAATACCCACCCAAAAGGACAAAGCAGTAAACTTCGGAATTATGCACGCCGGTCCAACTTAGAATTATAGAGATGTTCAGCATGGAAACAGACTCTTCGGTCCAACTCATCCATGCCGACCAGATATCCCAAATTAATCTAGTCCCATTTGCCAGTGTTTTGTCCACATCTTTCCAAATCCTTCCTGTTCATATACCCATTCAGATGTCTCTTAAGTGTTAGCCACGATGTGGAGGTGCCGCTGTTGGACTGGGGTCGACAAAGTCAGAGGTCACACAACACCAGGTTATAGTCCAACAGGTTTATTTGAAATCACAAGTTTTTGGAGCACTGCCCCTTTGTCAGGTGAAGTTTGACTTGACGAAGGAGCAGCGCTCTGAAAGTCTGTGAGTTCAAGTAAACCTGTTGGACTATCAATTGGTGTCGTGTGACCTCTGACCTTTAAATGTTGTAATTGTACCAGCCTCCACTTCCTCTGGCATTCCATACATGCACCACCTACTGTGTGAAAAAGCTGTCCCTTAGGTCACTTTTAAATCTTTCCCCTCTCACTTTAAACCAATGCCCTCTAATTTTGGATTCCCTCAATCTTGGGAAAGGCCTTGGCTATTCACCCTATCCATGTCCCTCATGATTTTATAAACCTCTATAAGGTTACCTCAGAACTGTACTCCAGCACATTCATTTCCAAGTATTACTGCATCTTCTTGAACAAAGATTGAAATTGCTGAAGAAGCCTAGGAGGTCTGGCAGCACCTGTGGGCAGAAGACAGAGTTAACATTTTGAGTCTGGTGACTCTTCATCAGACTTTTTCACTGGGTTTATGCTCTGGACAGTGCAGACATGATGGACTGAGTGGCCTTCTGCTCTCTGTAACAACTCTCCGATTCACTTGACAGCGCCTTAAGTAAAAACAATGATACATCTCTCAGTTTCCCTCGATATCTCCCACATGGTGAAGTATAATAACTTGCCATTAACTCATAAAAAATCCAATATGTCTGCACAGCTCCTTTCATTTAAACTTTCACCCCCTGCCACCTCAAACTCACCCACATACATGATACAATGTCAGTTATCTCCAGATTACTCTTACAACCTGCATCCTTTTCACTTCCCATCCTCCTTAAGAAATCTAATATATAAATAAATATACATTAGTTGTCAGGGCCCATACCTGGGTCTGATCCACTTATCACATTTCTGCCCTTCAGCAACAGGATCCCCCTTGTCCTCACTCACCACCCACCGGCATCCGCCTCCAAATGATCATATGCAGCCATTTCCGCCAGCCTCCAGTGGGATACCACCACCAGGCATGTATTCCCCTCCTTCCCCTTGTTCCGCGCAGACTGTTCCCTCCAGAGCACACTGGTCCACTCCTCCTCCACTCCCAATGCCTCGCCTGAAATTGAAACCCCTCTGTCCGGTTGTGCAGCTTCAGGAACTTCCCCTCACCCCTGCCAATCTGATTGATAAATTGTGGAGTAGAACACCTTGGCGTGCCCATTTATCACCGGGCAGTGGGGATCCCCAGTGGAGGGCTATCTACATGGGGGTCTTCCCCCACTCTCTCGGGGATCTGGAGTGGAGGGTGCTGCACGCAGCGGTCCCCTGTAACCACAGATTGCGGTGGTTCACAGACTCCCAGCCCAACTGCTTGTTCTGTGGTGCTGTGGAGTCCGTACACCGTGTATATACGGGGTGTGGGCATTTGCAGTCCCTTTCTGATTTTCTTGAAGATCTTCTCCTCTGTTTTTGGTTGCACTTCAGTCCCATGCTCCTGACCTTCAGGCACCCAGTATGGAGCGGGGAGAGTAGGTCAGAGGACCTTCTCGTGGGTCTGCTCCTGGGCATAGCCAAACTGGCCTTAAACAGGTCCAGGCAGCAGGCCCTGAAGAGAGTCATTAAGGCTAATTGCCTGCCCCTCTTCCGCAGTTACGTTAGAGCCCAGGTGTCTCTGGAGAAGGAGCACGCGGTGTCTACCAACACCCTTGAGCTGTTCAGGGAGAGGTGGGTGCTGAAGGGAGTGGAGAGTATTATTTCCCCCTCCAACTCTATTTTGATTTAATCCCTGCCCTCCCCTTCACTGTTTGATCACACAGCATTGCTCTCTGAGAAGGGCACTGCTTGTCACTGGCCAACTGGGTGTTTCCTTTCTTCCTGGTGTTGGAATACAAATAAAGATTGACACACTTGTTGTTCTTCACTGTGTCCTACACCTGCACACACACACGACATGGGTGCTGAGGGGGGGGGGGAATAAGTATTCAATGTTAGGCAATAGTGTGGGGGTAAAGGAAAAAAAGCAAAACAAAAAAAAATCGTGGAGTGGAATGCAAAATGCAAATTAAGTTAAAAAAACTGAATTGACATTTTTTTTCCATTCCCTTCTTGTTTGATATGTGTATGATTCTATCAGTATAAACAAAGCTTCAACACGGTGGCTCAGTGGTTAGCACTGATGCCTCACAGCACCGGGGACCCAGTTTTGATTCCAGCCCTGGGCAACTGTCTGTCTGAAGTTTGCACATTCTCCCTGTGTCTGCGTGGGTTTCCTCTGGGTGCTCTGGTTTCCTCCCACAGTCCAAAGATGTGCAGGTCAGGGTGAATTGGCCATGCTAAAGTGCCCATAGTGTTAGGTGCATTAGTCATGGGTAAATATAGGGTAATGGAATGGATCTGGGTGGGTTATTTTTCGGAGGATCGGTGTGGACTTTAGATGACTTACAGTGTGGAAACAGGCCCTTCGGCCCAACAAGTCCACACCGACCTGCTGAAACGCAACCCACCCAGACCCATTCCCCTACATTTGCCCCTGCCCCTAACACTATGGGCAATTTAACATGGCCAATTCACCTAACCTGCACATTTTTGGACTGTGCAGTTGGGCCGAAGAGCCTGTTTCCATACTGTAGGGAATCTAATTTAAACCTTCACTTTTTGATTGAACTCCTTGCTTAGTTTATTTCAGTGCCTGGACACCTGATTATTTTGCACAGCATTGAGGATTGAGTCAGATATTCATTACCTGGTCCAACTTAAGATTCCTAAAATATCTGGACTTTGGATAACTTGCATTTCAACAACTGAACTATATATAAATGATGAATTAACATGCATTTAAATATCACCTTTTACATCTGCATGACGCAATCAATTATTTCTGAAATGTAGTAACTTTTTTAAGGGACCTGACAGCTGAATTGTGCCCATAGCAATATTCTACAAACAGCAATGAGATTAGAAATGCAGTTTTGACTATATTGGTTACAGCACAAATGTTAGCCAGGACAACATGGGGCATCTTTACTCTTCCTTTTACAACTGACATGAGATGGTTCATGTTCATAAAAATGTCAAGTCTTAATCCTGCAGTTCTAGCTTTGCAAAAGACAGCATTATGCCCACTTGGATTGAACAGCCCAACCAAAAAACCGACACTCCCACCAATGTAACGCCTCCTTGATGTCATCACAAAGTGACAATCTAAATGACATTCTCAGGGATGAAGCTCTCACCAGAAAATTCTGAATTGAAGATGAGAGTCCAACACAAGGCCAAACTGTCAAAACACCTGAATAAAGTTATGAATTGATGTTTGTGATTTGAGCTACCCATAAAAGACAGTTGGATGTACTTTGATTTTAACTGAATGATTGAATGAATAAATGATTTTATTGTCACATGTATTTGGGAAAATACAGTGCAAAGTGTTTTGTCACCACAGTCCAGCTCCATTTTGGATTACAAAATGAATAAAAAGGTACTTATTTAGAGTTTCATCCTCTGTTCAAATGACAGAAACATGCAACAGCAGAAATGTAAGAAATAATGTTCAACTTTAGAGTTCTTTTTGTCAAGCATGGCTCTGGGCTTTCTTAAAGTCTCCAGAGTTTCTGTAAGTTGTTCCAGTCTCTGAGCTGCAACATGTCCCCGTTCCAGGTCCGACTGATAACCCCAGAGTCCCTGCATCTTTCGCTGATTTCGCGAGGAGTCCCCGATCTGGGTCTGATATCACTAGGAATCCCGATCCGGGCTTGACATTACTAGGAATACTCAATCTAGGTCCGACATTGCTAGGAATCCCAATCTGGGCCCTACATCACTAAGAGATCCAATCCAGGCTCGACATCATTAGGAATCTCTGATCTGGGTCTGACATTGCTAGGAGTTCCTGATCCAGGCCTGAAATCACTAGGAATCCCCAATCAGGGCCCAATATCATTATGAATCCCCGATCCAGCTCAACATCACAAAGAATCCCCAATCTGGGCCCGATATCACTAAGAGTCCCTGATCCGTACCCGACATCGTTAGAAGCCCCTGAGGGCCCGACATCATTGTGAATCCCCTATTCGGGCTTGACACCACTAGGGGGCCCCGATCTAGGCTTGGCATCACTAAGAGGCCCTGATTTGGGCCCAACATCACTAGGAGTCCCCAACCCAGGCTCACCATGCTGCCTTGCCCATATCACCCTGCTCTAGGCTGACCACAAACATGAGCCTCCACTGCACTCATCATCTTGCCACCTTTGCCACGAATCCCATTCCAGCCTCCTCCATGATGACACCTTCTCTGCTGCTGACATGAAAAAGATAAAGAGAAAGAAAAAGAAAGAAGATGAAAGGGAAAGAGAAAGAAGGATACAGCAGAACCTGAAGTGGATGGGCTCAGGAGGCCAAACATCACCTACCTCACCATACCGCCATCTGTTCAGAGTGATGTGCATCAGGAAGGTATTTAAAGACAAATGTGAAATAGGGTAATATGTTCAGGAATGGCCAACACAACAGAGGGGACAAGTCACAACAAAAAACTAAATTTAATAGGAGGCTGGGCAAGTTTGCAGAGTCACTCATGAATATATTAATATGGTAAGGCAGCATTATCACAGATTAGTTACAAGGCAGGAGAGGCCAATGTGAGTTGTCCTCATGAGCGATTCACTTCATGCCATTCTCCTGACTTCTCCCAGAAAGCCTCCGTGTTGATTCATTCCCAAATCCCCGAAGGTGGCAGAACAGGTTAACAGGGTGATTAAGAAGGCAAACAGGACACTTGCCTTTACCAGTAGAAGGATAGACTATAAGAGCAGGGATATCAATACCCTCGAGGTTTTCAGGGAGAACAGGGCACCGCAGGGTATGGAGTATTTTATTTCCCCCTCTGTTTCTATTTTGATTTAATCCCTGCCCCCTCCCCTTCATTTTTTTGATCACACAGCATTGCCCTTTAATGAACAGGGCACTATTTGTCACTGGGCGTTTGGGTGTTTCTTTTCTTCCTGGTGATGGAACATCATAAAGTTTCCTACACCCTTGGTCTTTTTCACTGTGTCCTACACACAACATGGGTGCTGAGGAATAAATAAGCATGACCACTGATTGGCAGTGGTGTGGGGGTTTATATTAAAAAAAACAGGAGACCTCAATTCAGGAAAAATAAGAAAATATATAACCAGGAGGTTAGAATCTCCTCAGTTGAGGACAGACTCCAAGAAAACATAAATATAAGAGCCAGGGGGTTATACTGGAGCTGTACAGGACTCTGGTTAGGGCACAGCTGGAATACGGCATGCAGTTCTGGGTTAGCACACTATAGGAGGGATGTGATTGCACTGAAGGGGATGCAGAGGAGATTCTCCAGGATGTTACCCCTGGAATGGAGCAGGTTAGCTCTGAAAAGAGGCTGGATAAGCTCAAGTTATTTTCTTTGGAGCACACAAGGTTGAGTAAGTTCCTAGTAAAGGTGAATATTGTTATAAGGCATTTGGTCACGGACAATAGAAGGCACTTGTTCCCCTTAGTTCAGGGTGAACAACAAGGGATCACCCTTTTAAGATAAATGGCAGGAGGTTGAGAGGGGATATGAGGAAAGCATTTCTCCCCCAGAATTTGGTGGGGGTCTGGAATGCACTGCCTCGGTGGGTAGTCGAGGCAGGAAACCTCATAACTTTCAAAAAATACTTCGATGTGCACTTGAAATGGCACAATATTCAAGATTATGGGCTTCGTGTTGGGAAGTGGGACTAGTTTTAGACTTAATGTAGTTAAACTCATTGGAGCTATAAACGCACTGGGCTGAAGGGCCTTTTTTTGTCCAGTATGATTCTATAATTCCCAATAGCAATCCCTTTTGAAAGCATCAATTGTACCTCCCTTGACCACAGTCTCAATCACTGCATTCCAGATCCTAACCATCTGTTGTGTGGAAAAGCTTTACTTCCATAATGCTTTAGCTTTGTTTATAAATTACTTTAAAGGTGTGCCTTCTCATTCTCAGTCCTTTCATGTATGGTTACAGTTTCTGTTTTTTCCGATTTTCAGTTAGACCTCCATTCAACTGTCTCTTCCCCAAAGAAAATAGTCCTAGCCTATGTTGATAAATGAAGTTCTTCATCCGTCATAGACCTCAGAGGGTTTTACAGCACAGGAGGAGGCCATTTGGCCCATCATCTCTGAACTGGTCAACAAAGATCTGACTACACTCATCCCAATTTCTAAATTTTGGCCCATAGCCCTTGGCACTATGACAATGCAAGAGAATGCCTGAATACCATTTCAGTGTTACCAGAGTTTCTAACTCAACTGCCCTTACAGTCCTTACAATTCCAAACTCCCACCACCCTGAGTAAAAAAAAGTTACCTCAACTCTCCTTGTAGTCTTGTTCCTCCTACCTAAAATCTATGCCCCGAATTAATGACCCCTTTGCTAATGGAAAATGTTCCTTCCTATCTACTCTATCTGTGGCCTTTGTAATCTTATCCCCTCTCACCCTTCAAAATTGAAAAGTGTGAGAGAAATGCAGCAGGAATGGCAGTATCTGTGGAGTGAGAAGCACCGTTAATGTTTTCAGTCCAGTGATCCTTTTTCAGAACACTATGAACTTCTCAACCTTCTCTGCTTCATGGCAAACAACCCCAGCCTATCCAATTCTTTCATTATAACTTAGACCCTCCAGCCCAGGCATTACCATAGTAAATCTCTTCTGCACCCTCTCGATGACAATCACATCCTTCCTGTAATGGGTGATCAGAACTGCACACAATACTCCAACTGTAGCTGAATCAATGTTTTATACAGTTCCAGCATAACTTCTTGTTCTTGCATTCTATGCCTTGGCTAATGAAGACAGGAGTCCCATATGCCTCTTTCACCACCTTATCTGCTGTCCTGCTACCCTCAGGGATCTGTGGATATGCACACCAAGGTCTCTTTGATCTTCAGTACTTTCCAGGATTCCCCCTTTCATAATTTAATCCCCTTCCATATTAGCCTCCCCAAGTGCATAATCTCACATTTTTCATCGATGGATTTCATTTGCCACTGCTCTACCCAGCCAACCAATCCATTGATAAGGACCTGAAGATTATGGCTACCTTCCTCACTACTGACCACCTTACCAAACTTTGTGTCATCTGCAAACATCTTGATCATAGCCCATGCATTTAAGTCCAAATCATTAATGTATGCCACAAGCAACAAGAGCCCCAACAATGATCCCATTGGTGCCTCAGTGAGAAACAGATTTCTAGTCACAGAAACATCTCTCACTATCGCCCTCTGTTTAGGCTCTCAATTAACTTTGGATCAAGTGTACCATCAAGGTTGGGGATGTGCAGGCGAATTCAGCATCAAGGAAGACAAGAGACTCACAATAAAGCAGCTCAGTGCTTAGCACTGCTGCCTCACAGCACAAGGGGCCTGGGTTCGATTCCACCCTCAGGTGACTGTGTGGAGTTTGCACATTCTTCCCTGTGCCTGCATGGGTTTCCTCCCACAGTACCAAGATGCGCAGGTTAGGTGGAATGGCCATGGGAAATGCAGGGTTACATGAATAGGGTAGAGGGGTATGATGTTCTTTGGGGGGGGGGGATCGTGCAGACTCAATAGGCCAAATGGCCTGCTCCCACACTGTAGGGATTCCATGATAATGGTACTAAGTGTACGTGATCTTGTGTGTTTGTCAGTGGATGCAGATTTACGACATGATTTCATCCCTGAATATAAATATTGAGTTGTGGTTCAGTGCATAGCCTCTGTATCAGAAGGTTAACACCCAAACAAGTTAATTGATATTCTGTGGTGAGCATTGGTGCTATTGCAAGTAATTTGGCGTTCTTTTCAAATTTCCTTGGACAAGGTAATGGATATGGAGTTACGTGAATGGAATTGAGATACACATCAGCTCTCACTTAATTGAATGGTGGAATAGCCTCAAGGGGCTGAATAGCCACCCTTGCTGCTTTATTGCTGTGTTCCTATGTTCTTGCCTTCCTAATTAACTCCTTGACCTTTCAATGATTAATAGAGTAAGATCCCTTTTCAACTGTACATTTTTGTTACTGATTGGAAATCGTAGTAAAACAGGCAGCTATTTTGTAAACATGGTCTCTACTTAAAACAAATTGCTAACTCAAGTGAGGAAAGCCTCCTGTCAACATCTGAATAAAAGACAAAATAAATATTTCTTGAAGTGTTTAATGGAAAGCTTCCCTCGCAATTTAAAATTGTTGGTGAAATATTTTCTCTCCAATCCCTCAGTTTGTTTGAATGATCTGCCCTTTAAAGTCCATGTACCAACAATATATAACTGAAATTCTTGAAATGTTTTCACTGTTTATCATTGTGTGAGATGCTTATCTGGCCCTGGCGTTTGGCACATGGGATTGCAGAGTGTCGACGTAGTATCTTTGTTCTGGAGAATTTGAATGTTTATATTTCCAAACATCTGGACCATTGAGCAAAAAAGGGCAAAAGACTCCTTTTATATATAATTGATGGAGCTCTGCTTAAACTTGTGACAAAGTATATTCCCTTACACCAGAACCTTACCACCCATATTCTATTAATTCCAGAACTTTAATCGCTCCATCTCTGACTGCAACCATTTATTTGTTCTATCCGTAGTTGGCTCACTCTATTTCTTTGTTTTAAAAAAATGCGACTGGCTATTTTTCCCAACGTGTTCTTGTAGCCTATCTTGATCACTTACTGCTCTTCTCTGTAGCATGACAACATACATACCATTCTTAAGCTTTTCCTCTCACTCAGTTAATTGAATCCTGCCAGATTTAAACTGAAATGTTTCCCAATGTGGGTGTAGTGTCAGGTTTTGCAACAGATTTCCTCCCTAAAGTTAAATTGGTATTTTCTTTCAATAGTTTCTTGTTCCCCTGCCCAAATATACCTTACAATATTTTTGTGTTTCTGGGGAAGTGCTCCCCAACCAACTTATCTTTTGCAGATTCTATTAGCTGCTGTCACAGTGTATCTTTTTATCTAAAGGAGCAGGAACAATGTTCATCATTTCATCAATGTGTACACTAGGCACAACAAGAATATCTTTGCTATTAAGGGTGAAAAATTAAGGGTGACTCCACTATCTGCCTTAGGAAGCACATTCCGGGTCTTAACCACTTTCTACTACAATGCAAGGTCTGTGATTGAATGATGTTGACTTAATTTATTTGAGTGTTTGGATTTTGAGCTTGCAGCATTGGGGTTTTGGGCGATATGGATGAGGGGGTTTAATAATGAACCTGTCACTCTTTCTAGAGCTATATGTTTAAACCAGTAGAGTCATAGAGTCATACAGATATACAGCATGGAAACAGACTCTTCAGTCCAATTCGTCCATGCCAAGCAGATATCCCAACCCAATCTAGTCCCACCTGCCAGCACTCGGCCCATATCCCTCCAAACCCTACCTATTCATGTACCCATCCAGATACCTTTTAAATGTTGCAATCGTACCAGCCTCCACCACTTCTTCTGGCAGCTCATTCCATACACGTACCACTCTCTGCATGAAAAAGTTGCCCCTTAGGTCTCTTTTATATCTTTTCCTTCTCACCTTAAACCTATGCCCTCTAGTTCTGGACTCCCCCACTCTAGGAAAAAGACCTTGTCTATTTATCCTAACCATGTCCCTCATAATTTTGTCAACTTTGATAAGGTCACCCCTCAGCCTCCAACACTCCAGGGAAAACAGCCCTAGCCTATTCAACCTGTCCCTAGAGCCCAAATCCTTCAACCCTGGCAACATTCTTGTAAATCTTTTCTGAACCTTTTCACGTTTCACAACAACCTTCCAATAGGAAGGAGACCAGAATTGCATGCAATATTCCAACAGTGGCCTAACCAATGGACTTTTGATCAAAACATCAATTTTCCTGCTCCTCAGATGCTGCCTGACCTGCTGTGCTTTTCTAGCACTACTCCAATCTTTACTCTAATCTCCAGCATCCACAGTACCCACTTTCGCCAATGTCCTGTACAGCCACAAAATGACTCTCAATCCCTGTACTCAATACTCTGACCAGTAAAGGAAAGCATACCAAATGCCTTCTTCACTATCCTATGTACTTGTGACTTTACTTTCAAGGAGCTATGAACCTGCACTCCAAAATCTCTTTGTTCAGCAACCTTACAATTAAGTGAATATGTTCTGCTAAGATTTGCTTTCTCAAAATGCAGTACCTCGCATTTATCTAAATTAAACTCCGTCTGGCATTCCTCAGCCCCTTGGCCCATCTGATCAAGGTCCCGTTGTAATCTGAGGTAATCTTCTTCGCTGTCCACTACACTTTCAATTTTGGTGTTGTCTGCAAACTTACCAACTATACCTCCTATGTTCACATCTAAATCATTTATATAAATGGTGAAAAGAGTGGACCCAGCACCAATCCTTGTGGTACTCCACTGGTCACAGGCCTCCAGTCTGAAATACAACCCTCCACCACCACCCTCTGTCTTCTACCTTTGAGCCAGTTCTGTATCCAAATGGCTAGTTCTCCCCGTATTCTGTGGTTTTTTTTCAGTTAGATTAGATTAGACTTACAGTGTGGAAACAGGCCCTTCGGCCCAACAAGTCCACACCGACCCGCCGAAGCGCAACCCACCCATACCCCTACATTTACCCCTTACCTAACACTACGGGCAATTTAGCATGGCCAATTCACCTGACCCGCACATCTTTGGACTGTGGGAGGAAACTGGAGCACCCAGAGGAAACCCACGCAGACACGGGGAGAACGTGCAAACTCCACACAGTCAGTCGCCTGAGTCGGGAATTGAACCCGGGTCTCAGGCGCTGTGAAGCAGCAGTGCTAACCACTGTGCCACCATGCCGCCCACCACTGTGCCACCATGCCGCCCACCACTGTGCCACCATGCCGCCCACCACTGTGTATTGCTAACCATTCTCCCATGGGGAACCTTGTTGAAGGCCTTACTGAAGTCCATATAAATCACACTCATCACTCTGCCCTCATCAATCCTCTTTGTTACTTCTTCAAAAACTCAATCAAGTTTGTGAGACATGATCTCCCATACATAAAGCTATGTTGACTATCCTGAATCAGTCCTTGCCTTTCCAAATAAATGTAAATCCTGTCTCTCAGGATTCCCTCCAACAACTTGCCCATCACCACGTCAGGCTCACTCGTCTATAATTCCCTGACTTGTTCTTACCACCTTTCTTAAATAATGGCACCCTTTTAGTCAACCCCCAGTCTTCCAGCACCTCACCTGTGACTATCGATGGTAGAAATATCTCAAAGAAAGGCCTAGCAATCACTTCCCTAGCTTCTCACAGAGTTCTAGGGTACACCTGATCAGGTCCTGGGGAATGATCCACATTTATGCGTTTCAAGACATCCAGCACTTGCTCCTCTGTAACATGGACATTTTTCAAGATGTCAACATCTATTTCCCTAAATTCTATATTTTCCATGTCCTTTTCCACAGTAAACACTGTTGCAAAATACTCATTTAGAATCTGCCCCATCTCCTGCAGCTCAACACAAAGGCTGCCTTGCTAATTTTTGAGGGGCCCTATTCTCTCCTTACTTACCTTTTTGTCCTTAATGTATTTGGAAAAACCCTTTGGATTCTCCTTAACTCTATTTGCCAAAGCTATCTCATGTCTCCTTTTTGCCCTCATGAGTTCCCTCCTCAGTATACTCCTACTGCCTTTATACTCTTCTAAGGATTCACTCGACCTATCCTGTCTATACCTGACATATGTTTCCTTCTTTTTCTTAATCAAACCCTCAATTTATTTCATCATCCAGTATTCCCTATACCTACCAGCCTTTCCTTTCACCCTGGAAGGAATATACTGTCTTTGGACTCTCAGTATCTCATTTCTGAAGGCTTCCCATTTTCCAGCCGTCCCTTTACCTGCAAACATCTGCGTCCAATCAGCTTTTGAAAGTTCTTACCTAATACCATGAAAATTAGTCTTTCTCTAATTTAGAACTTCAACTTTTGGATCTGGTCTCTCCTTTTCCATCACTAATAGGACTATGGTCACTGGCCCCAAAGTGCTCCCTCAATGACACCTCAGTCAGTCAATAGTTGGCAGAGAACAGATGTCTTAGGTGCTCCTCAAGTGATAATGTGAATTTGTTCATATTGTGAGAGTTATATGATGGGAGAGAGTAAACATTGAAAGGCATCAGCTTGCTTGTGATTCAGAAGATTTGAGAATTGATACTTTGCTCAGGAAACATCCATAGATTGGAAAGCTTTTAGATGCAATTCACAGAAGAGCTGGCTGAGGGTAGATGTAAGAACAGTTTCTCCTGGAGAATGTAGTTTGTTCAGAAAAGTTAGGAAGTAGATTACCTCACTATAAGGGAAGTTTGAAAATTCCACAAGTGTTTGGTTAATAAATCTGAAGAGTTCATTTGAAGCTAAGAAAGTTTAATCACACTTGTGCAAATAATTAAGGAAGAGGTTATCAAGCTTTGCAGATCAAGAATTGAAGGAGACAGTTAAGTCAAAATGTATAGATGTGAGAGAAAAGGGAACACTCTCTGGTATTTAAAGTCTCTGAAGTAATTATTTTTTATTTTGTTATGTGGATTGACTCTTTCAAATTGTGTTATTTGTAAATAGCTTGGTTTATTTTATTTTATCTTCTTTTTTTGTTTAATAAACTTCTGTTATACTGTTAAAACCAAGTGTGTAGTTTTCTGTGCATATGTTTCAATGAAAAAAACATAACCTTAAAACAGAACTCAGCCTAGGATCTAACTTATCTGATAGCAACAACAGTTGGGATCAGAGCACTGGGTAAAGACATTTTTCCTGTATTGCCTCTGATCCTTTTGACAGCTTCATGATGAGGACTTCCCAAACTATGTCATGGATGCCCAGTGGGGTCACAGCATGAGATTCTGGAGCCATGAACTCCAGAGCAGACATGGCTACAGTGGGTATTTCACCAAGTGCGTAGGAATACTGCAATAAATATGATGGAATATTTTGTTGCCTGCAACTCCAACAATATTCAGGACAAAGCATGGTAAACATTCACCAAAAAATCCTTAGACAGCACCTTCCAAACCCACCACTACCTCCATCTAGAAGCACAAGGGCAGCAGATACATGGGAATACCATCATCTACAAGTTCCTGTCCAAGCCACTCACCACCTTGACTTGGAAATAAGTCATCATCCCCTCATTGTCACTGGGTCAACACCTGGTCCTTTTGACAGCACGGAATGGTGCCTCAGTGGTTAGGCACTACAGTCTCACAGTGCCAGGGACCTGGGTTCGATTCCAGCCTTGGGCAACTGTCTGTGTGGAGTTTGCACATTTTCACTGTGTCTGCGTGCATTTCCTATGGGTGCTCCAGTTTCCTCCCATAGTCCGAAGATGTTCAGGTCAGGTGAATTAGCTGTGTTAAATTGCCCACAGTGTTAGGTGCATTAGTCAGAGAGAAATGGGTCTTGGTGGGTTATCCTTCAGAGACTCATTCCTTAATCTCGTTCTGAGTGCCTGATAATCCTCAAACAGGTCCTCCTCCCTAGCCTTGCCTATGTTGTTAGTCCCAACATGGACCACAACAATGGGATCCTCCCACTCCAATATCCTTTCAAGTTGATCAGAGATATTCAGCACCCTGGCACCAGGCAGGCAACACACCATGTGGGACGTTTGATCTGACTTGCAAAGGATACTCTCTATCCCCCTAATTATAGAATCCCCTATAACTACCACTTGACTTTTTGCTCCCCCCTTCTTGAATGGCCTCCTGTATTATGGTGCCGTGGTACAGATATTAGCCTCAATTCTAGATTTTTTTGCTGTTATGGTTTGTGCTCTAAGGCTGTGTGTCCAAGAGGTTGAAGTGATGTTATACTAGGTGCCATGATATATTGCATAATCACTATTTTGTGAGTGAAGACAGTCTGCAAGCTTTCTGCTTTTGGTTGTTAGAAGCAGCCCAGTTGATTGGCACTACATACACTCCCTCCATCAGTAGCAGCAGGGTGTACTATCTACAAGATGCACTGCAGAAATTCACCAAAGATCCTCGACACACCTTCCAAACCCATGTCCACTTGCATCTAGAAGGTCAAGGGCAGCAGATACATGGGAACACCATGTTGCACCTGCAAGTTTCCCTCCAAGCCTCTCACTGGCCTGACTTGGAATTAGAGTACTACTGGAAAAGCACAACAGGCCAGGCAGCATCCGAGGAGCAGGAAAATCGACGTTTCAGACAAAAGCCCTTCATTCGGAATGAGGCTGGGATCCTCGGGGGTGGAGAGATAAATGGGAGTGGGTTGGGACTGGGGAGAAGGTAGCTGGGAGTGCAATAGGTGAATGGAGGTGGGGGTAAAGGTGATAGGTCGGAGAAAAGGGTGGAGCAGATATTGAGTGGGAAGGGGAGTTGAAATGTTCAGCCACAGGGCAGTGGGGTTGATTGGTGCGGGTGTCCCGGAGATGTTCTCTAAAGCACTCTGCGAGTAGGCATCCAGACTCCCTAATGTAGAGGAGACTCCCCATCTCCATCCACCTATTGCACTCTCAGCTACCTTCTCCCCAACCCCACCCCTTTCCATTTATCTCTCCACTCCCGAGGCTCCCAGCCTCCTTTTTGATGAAGGGCTTTTTGCCTGAAAGGTCGATATTCCTGCTCTTCGGATGCTGCATGACCTGCTGTGCTTTTCCAGCACTACTTTAATCTTGACTCTAATCTCCAGCATCTGCAGTATCCACTTTCACCATCCTGACTCAGAATCCTTCACTGTCACTGAGTCTAAATCCTGGAATTCCTTCCCGAAGGGTTGTGCTGACTGGCTGAGACCAGACCACAGCTTACCACAGCCTTCTCAGGGCCAACCGGGGATGGGCAACGAATGCTGGCCAACAAGCAACACCCACATCCCCCGAGTGAATTAAACAGTTTGCACCTTGTTTTCAATCTACACCACTCACAAGCAGCAATGTGCAAGGCTTGTCTATGTTCTCCATCAATAAGTCCTTAAATGAGGCAACACACAGAAATGAAGTCCCATGTGGCCCCAGACTAAAGTTTTGGAGGAAGCCAAAAGAGGTTTGGCCCCCACATGTAGCGCCACCACACGGACATTCCCTGGAACTGAGTAACCAGACTCTCAGCTATCAAGAAATGGCTCTACTAATTTGTGGATACATTGGAAGCTGTAAGGTTTGTAATAAATTATGTTACCTCTAGAGCTTTCTCAATGCATTAATTAAGAAATATTGGTATAAAATCAAGCGATGCAGTCTGGGAAGATTTCAAGTTCGATCTCTGGTCAAGATTAGCCAATCGAATCAATAGATTTTGGATGTTCATTAAATTAATTCCAAAGATGAAAGGATGCCTTTTAAGAAGCAATTGAACAGTTTAGACCTGGACTGTCTGGAGTAAATATGGATGAGAGGAGGAGATTTAATTGATGTATATGAAATGCTAAAGGAGATTGACAAAGTTGACATAGAGAGAATGTTTCCCCTGGTGGGACAATCCGGAATGAGGAGCCATAGTTTAGGGTGGGGGTGGGGGGGGAGAGGGGGAAGCAGATCTTAACAAAGATGAGTAGGAATAATCTCTCTCAAAAGGTCGTGAATCCATGAAATGCATTACTTCAGAGTGTGGTGCATGCCAGGGCACTGAATAAATTTAAGGTGAAGTTAGGCAGATTTTTGGTTAGTTATGGCTTGAAGGATTCTGGGGAGTAAGCAGGAATAGGGAGTTGAGGCTGTGATGAGATCAGCCACGATCATATCAAATGGAGGAGCAGGCTTGAGGGGCTGAATGGCCTACTCCTGCTCCTCGTTCTTATGTCCTTTGAATTATTGAATAATCCAGAGAATGTGGCTATCGCGTCGGCAGCAGCTCTTTCACTGAGCAACGAGTTGGTCCCACTCCTTTATTCTTTCTCCATTTCTCTGCCATTGTTTGCTCTTTAACATAGCCATCTGATTCCCTTCTGAAAGCTCCCGTAGAATTTGTTTCCATCACCCCAGGCAGCAGTTAATTTCCAAATCCTGACTGTTCCTTTATATATAAACCATTTTTATTTCTTCACATCACCACTAACTCGTTTCCAATCCCGTTAAATCTGTGACCGCTGGTTATTGGCCTTGCAACCACTGGGCAAAGTCTGACGTTATTTACTTTCCCTAAACTATTTGTGATTTTAATCAACATTAGTAAATCTCCATCACCTTATCGAGAACACATAGAGGTGAAGTCAATGCATTGCAGAGAAGGTGTAAAACTCCCAACAACTCACCTTCCAAACCCTCCAACACAGACCGACATATGATAGGTTCTGCAAATCGCTCACTGGACTTATTAAGCTTCTCAAAACGTATTGAGCTGGCGTGGGAGCAAGCTATCCTTGACCCCAAGAGAACGGCAAAGATTTCATTAAAGATAAAAGCGGCTTGTAGAAATTGTTGAACTATGTTGTTGAACTTGTTTGAGGCTAAAACATTAAAGAAGAAGTAGATATAGTTCTTCGGAAAGAGATCATTGGACATGGGGAGAAGGTGAGAACAGGCCAGTGAGTTGGATGACTGCCATGATCATATTGAATGGCAGAAAAGGCTTGAAGGGCTGAATGGTCTATTCTAGCTCCTATATTCTATGTTGCTATGTTTCAAAGTACTTAGCAGGACTTCAGTCTAATTCTCTTGTTTGTACATAGTTAGGGATTGAAGGAAAGTGGGAGGCAGCCAGCTCGTTTTCATATGAGCATAACTATTGCTGCTGCCATTCTCTGTGGTTTTACACAATCTGTGTGAGCAAAGCCAAGACATGAAACTACACTCCATATGGTTCTTGTATGTTTAGATTGTGTGAGCACCAATACTTTGGATTCCAATCTTTTACTTGTTTTGCTCAACATAAGTATCTGTAAATGTTGCCGACATCAATTACATCTTGCATGAATATAGCATCTTTAATGTTGTACAATGTCCCAAAGGTGCTTCACTGGAGTATTATCCATCAAAATTTGACTGGGAGGTATTAGAAGAGGTCACCAAATTCTTGATTGAAGATGTAGCTTTAAACATATGTTTAAAGAAGTGGGAGGTTAAAAGGATTAGAGAGCAAAACCCACTGTCTGGAGCATTGGTAGGTGAAGGCTTGGCCACTGATAATGGAGCAATTGAAGTTGGAATCCTTTGTCTATTTCTTAATTCCCGAGATGTGAGTATTATTGGTTGGGTCACCATTTATTGCCGATCATTAATTGTCCTTGAGAAGGTGGTAGTAATCTGCTTTCTTGAATTATTAAAATTACAATTAAGAATGCACGAGTGGAGGAGAACAGAAATCATAGAATTTCTACAGTACAGAAGCCGGCCACTCAGCCCATCAAGTTCACACTATTCCTCTGAAGAGCATCCCACCCAAACTCACCCCACCCCTGTAACCCTGTATTTCCCATGGTTAACCACCTAGCCTGCATATTACCAGCAATTTAGCATGGCCAAACTACCTAGCCTACACATCTTTGAACTGTGGGAGGAAACCAAAGCACCTGGAAAAAAACCTCTACAGACACAGGGAGCACACGCAAACTCCATCCAAACAGTTATCCAAGGTTAGAATCGAACCTGGGTCCCTGGCGCTGTGAGGCAGCAGTGCTAACCACTGAGCCAATACACCACCCTTCAAGGATTGAAAAGTTGGTGGAAATTACAGAGAAACAGAGAGAGTTGACACCAGGGAGGGAGTTGAAGTTGTGGTATTGTCATTTTGAGAGCCAACGTAGGTCAGTGAGCGCAGGTGGTGGGTGACGAGGATTTGGTGTGAAGTATGGAAGTGGACTGCAGAGTTGGATGAGTTTGCGTTTAAGGAGAGTGCAAAGTGAGAGGCTTGCCAGGAAGAACTAGCCACCAGGAAACATGGTCAAATGAAGCAAGATCATGCATATTCCCATTTGGCATCTTTATAGTCATTCACTTTACATCCTATTTTAGGCTGCCCAGTGAAGTTTGTTTGTTATTCAACATATGGAGCTGAAGCCTAGCAATCATTTTCTAGTGTGTATAAATAATACAACACTTTTTTTCTGTAATAACCATCTTCTAATTTCTAATCACCATTGATTTATAGTTTGGGTTAGAATTTGCACACAGTCTCTGATACCAGACAGTCTAGAAGGGTCCCAGTCCAGAGATTTAAGCCTACAATTTAACAGGGTGTAAGACAGTACTGAGGGGGTGCGTCACCGCCCTGGCTGCTTGCTTTTGACTGAAACCCTAAACCCAGGGTTTAACTACTTTCTCAGGTGGTTGAAAAAAAAACCCTACTGCACTTTTTGATGCAAGAGAGTTTTCCCCAATACCCAGACCAACAATTAAATGTCAACCCCCAAAATAGATTATCTACTCATAGATCTTATAACTGGGGCTTGTTGTGTGCAAATTGGCGACCTGCAGGACAACACATCAAAAACAGAAGAACTGCCGATAATGGAAATCAAAAAGAAAATAGAGATTGCTGGAAAAGCTCAACTTGCCTGGCAGGATCTATGGAGAGAAATCAGAGTTAATATTTTGGAACTGATGGTAGCCAGGAAAATGCTGAAGGTAAGGTGGGGCAAGAGGGTAAGGAGTCAATGATGGGTCATCAAAAGTACTTTCCTTGAAAAGTAGAAACGAGTTTTCTCAGGGGGTTGTGAATCTGTGGAACTCACTGCCCCAGAGTGCAGTGGAGGCAGAATTAATCAACAGGTTCAAAAAAGAAATAGAATATGTTTCTGATAAAGGCCAATGGGGAGCAGGCAGGAAAGTGGAATTGACACCAGAATATGATCAGCTATGATCACGTTAAATGGCAGAGTGGGCTCAAAGAGTTGAATTGCCTACTCCTGCTTCTAATTCCTGTGTTTTGCTGTAACATTCTTGACCAGTGATTCCCATTTACCATTGTGACTCCATTTCAAGATTTCAAAACTGTCAGGACCTCACTGTGAGATCTATCGCACATGACCAGGGGTGGGGGAAGATGCTGTGGGGCCTGGAAGTGGTTCAGGGTTGGGGAGGCAGTGTTCATACTTCAGGGATTATTCACTACTTTTCTCTTTTGTTTGTAATAGGAATCTGGCCTCAAAGGTCAGTCAGTTAGGTCACACATTCACAGCTCAGAAAAATGAGAGCATTTTTTTGTACTCACTCATGGGACGTGACGACAGCAGTCCCTGGCAATTCCAGGATTAGATTAGATTCCCTAAAGGCAATATGGCCCAACATGTGCACATCGACCTCAAAAGTCATAATCTTCGGATTACTGCCCGAGCCACATACAAATTGGCTTAGGAATCAGAAAATTAGGGAAGTAGACACGTGGCTAAAGAAGAAAGAGGGTTTCCATTTTATGGGGCATTGGCTTCAGTTTTGGAACAGGAGGGATCTGTACCGATGATATGGTCTCCACCCGAACTGATCTGGAACCAGTGTTCTCACCAAAAGGATAAATAGGGTGGCCACTAGGATTTTAAACTAGTGAGTTGGGTGGGTGGGGGGGGAAGGGAAGGGGAAAATGACAGGAAATATGGTGGTAAATAAAAAGGAAAGCTGCGGGTTAGCATGTGTGCAGGAGGGTTTCACTACAAGGCAGTTTATGGAAGAAGTA
Source organism: Hemiscyllium ocellatum (assembly GCF_020745735.1). Taxonomy (NCBI): domain Eukaryota; kingdom Metazoa; phylum Chordata; class Chondrichthyes; order Orectolobiformes; family Hemiscylliidae; genus Hemiscyllium; species Hemiscyllium ocellatum. The sequence goes on along the minus strand of NC_083417.1, from coordinate 16,300,090 downwards.
AAAAGGAAGGATAACTCAGGAGATATTATAACAGATGTTGAAAATCATGAGGGTATGAAAACTAGCATAAGGGCACTTCACCTTAATGCTCGTAGCATTCGTAACAAGGTTACTGAGTTAATGGCACAAATCATTGCAAATGTGCATGATTTAGTAGCCATTATGGAGATATGGTTACAGGATGGTCGCAACTTGGAGTTAAATATCCTGGGTATCAGACTATTCAGAAAGACAGACAGGAAAGTAAGGAGGTGGTGTAACTCTGATACTCAAGGACGGCATCAGGGCAGTGCAGAGAGATTATATAGGTTCGACGGAGAATAAGGTTGAATCCATTTGAGTGGAAATTAGAAATTCTTAGATAGGCATAATCTATAGACCAAATAAAAACATCATATTGGGGCGGGCAAGAAACAAAGAAATAACTAATGCCTGTAGAAATGGTATGGCAATTACCATGGGGAATTTTAATCTACATGTTGATTAGTCGAACGAGCTTGGTCTGAGGAGCATTGAGGAGGATATATGCATGATAGTTTTCTTGAACAGTATGTAATGGAACACGATGAGGGACCAAGCTATCCTAAATCTGTTCCTGTGGAATGAGGCAGGAATAATTAATGACCTTATAGTTAGGGATCCTCTTGGATCAAAGTATGGATGAATTTAAATTATAGATGAAAAGTGAGAAGATAAAATCCAATACCAGGGTCCTGTGCTTAAAAAAGGAAGACTACAATAGGATGAGGGAGGAGTTGGCTAAAGTAGACTGGAAACAAAGATTTTATGGTCGGACAGTTGACATGCAGTGGAGGACTTTCAAAGCAATTTTTCAAAGTGCTCAGCAAAAGTATATTCCAGTGAAAAGGAAGCACTGTAAGAAAAGGGTTAATCTGCAATGGGTGTCAAAGAAAATAGGGGAGGCTATCAAATTGCAAAAGAAGGCATACAAAATGGCCAATATCAGTGGGAAACTAGAAGATTTGCAAAGCTGTAAAGGTCAACAGAAAGCCACAAGATCAATAAAGTAAGATAGAACATGAGCAAAAACTAGCAAGGATACAAAGACAGATAGCAAAAGTTTATGTAAACATATAAAACAAAAAAGAGTGGCTAAAGTTGGTCCTTCAGAAGATGAGAAGGGGCATTTAGACATGGGATATGATGAAATGGCCAAGACATTGAACTGATATTTTGTGTCGGTCTTCCCAGTGGAGGACCCTAATAACATGCCAGCAAGTGACAAAGAGACAAAGAGACAAAGGTAGGTGAGGACCTGGAAACCATCATTATTATGGAAGAGGTAGTGTTGGGCAAGATAATGGAGCTAAGGATAGATAAGCCTCCTGGCCCTGATAGAATGCAAGGTACTAAAAGATATGGTGGGAGAAATATCAAGTGCACATGTGATAATTTTCCAAAATTTGTTGGACTCTGGTGCAGTTCCAGCAGATTGGAAAACAGCAACTCTGATTCCACTGTTTAGAAAGGGCAGTACACAAGAAAGGGGATTTATAGGCTGGTGAGTTTAATTTCTGTTGTGGGGAAGTGACTTGAATCTATTATTAAGGAAGAAATAGCAAGGCATCTAGATAGAAATTGTCCCATTGGGCAGATGCAGCATGGGTTCATAAAGATATTATAAGCATGGTGGAAAACAGGGACCCAGTAGATGTGGTGCACTGAGATTTCCAAAAGGTCTCTGACAAGGTGCCACATAAGAGGCTGCGCATAAGATAAAGATGTATGACGTTACAGGTAAAGTATTAGCATGGATAGAGGATTGATTGACTAACAGGAAACAGAGAGTGGGGATAAATTAGTGCTATTCTGGTTGGCAATCAGTAACTAGTGGTGTGCCTCAGGGATTGGTGTTGAGACCGCAATTATAGGGTCTCAAAATTAAGGGGAGCGGATTTAGGACTGAATTGAGAAGGAACATCTTCAGCCAGAGAGTTGTGAATCTATGAAATTCCCGGACCAGTGAAGTAGTTGATGCTACTTCAGTAAATATTTTTAAAGCTAAGATAGATTTTTTTTGAACAATGAAGAAATTAAGGGTTATGGTGAGAGGGTGGGTAAACGGAGCTGAGTCCATGAAATTTTCAACCATGATCTTAATTAATGTCTGAGCAGGTTTGAAGGGCCAGATAGCCTATCCTGCTCCGAGTCCTTATATTTTCATATATATCTATACACCGATATCTACAAATTGCATTTTCTAGTAATTCTTGGCACAAGGTCTCCAAATATTGCGTTTTGCAACCTTTTGGATTCAGCCAGAGACATAGGATGTGAGGGTGGAATCCTGACCCAGGGCGTCTGTAAATTTTGCCCAAGCTTATGTCCTGAAGAGGACCCTCCAGTTTTGCTGCAGTGACAGGCCTGACACAGCATTGGCATAGAGCAAATCATCATCTTACAGGATAACTGCTGCAAATGTAGCTTTATATCTGTGCCTAGTACCTGTCAATATTTGCTAAATAAATCTACAGGTCCGTATTGATATTGGGAATGACCTATGTAACTTATCACTGTGTCACTATATTATGCCAGAGCAATGTTACAGCATCTCAGTTTTTCACCTCTGACCTCCTCAGCTTGCACTCTCAATAAATTCTTATGTTTCAACCAGTTCTACTCCTCTACTGTTCAAGTTGTCTCACATTTTGCAATTTAGCAATAAATTAACATAGCAAAACATCACGATGCTATTCTGTTGTCAGTCAAAATATGACCCCTAGCCACAGAACAAGGGATATTAGAGGAGAATAAATTGTCTAAAGTTAGATAAAGAGGTACAGAGTATCTTGAAAGAAGAAAGTGAGGCAGGGAGGTAAAGAGTTCAGAACCTAAGACGTGAACTGTGAAGAAATGACCAACAATGGTGAAGCAATGAAATTTGGGAATGTGCAAGAGGTCTGCCAAACCTGTGACAGCTGATGCCTGCAGAGGAAGGTGAACTGGGAATTTTTTAAAAAAGCTTCATAATCACAAACTAGCAAAAAAAAATGTTAAACTGCATTTGTGTCAGTTAGTACCCTCTGGAAAGCCACATAATACCATGCAGATGTATAGTAAATGAGAATTAGGTCATACAGAATAGAAAGGAGATTTTAGCAACAGATTTTTAGTATTAACTGTCCAAGCTGTGTGAATGTGCCTGTTCATGTGAATTTGTGTGCGCACGGTCACACCTCTGTGTGTGTCTTTGTTCAAGTGTGTCTTTATGAATGTATTTATATATTTAGGTATGTATGTTAGTATATGCTTGTGCGTATATTTTCATATGTGTGCATTTATATTTGTGTGTGTATTCACCTGTGTGTTAATGTATATGCATGTATGTTTTGTGTGTTCTTGTATAGGTTCATGTTATTTATATGTTCACATATGGATGCATTTGAATGTTCATGCATGTATGCTTTCATATATGTTTTTGCATGCATTTGTGTATGTTCCATGTATTTTTGTTTTTCATGTGTGTGAACAATGTGTACATTTTCATGTGTGTTTTCTTGTGTAAGTTTGTGTGTAGGCACACTTGTGTGTATGCATGTGTTTGTTTATTCTATTGGAAAGTTGTTTAGTTTCAACTCTTCAAAAACAGCATTATTAAACACATTGCAGACATGGCCAATCTGGCATCAGCTGAGGAACACTGTTATTGGGTGAAGATTTTTTCCCTGTATGTGGAACTTTAAATATGTCCTTTATATAAAAGGGTTCACACTCTCCCATTTGTAATTTCTTAAATCGCTGCAAACGTCATCACCTCTAATCGCGGTTCCTTCTCTTATATCGCAGCCCTGTATCAGAATCCAAATAGCCCTTTAAGCTCTCAACACTCCATCAGCACTTCGTTTTAAATTCCAAAGTAGTCCAGAGTTTGAGTCATTATGATTGTACCCATGCTGGCCTCTGCCTGAGTGGTTATGTTGGTGGGGATTTAGGCATTGTCTGACTGTGCTGATATCAACAGCCAACTTTATTTTTTGGAATTGTGAATGTCAAGGCTAAAAACACCTTTGGCCCAACTAGATCAATAACAATAAACAAAAATGAACTCAATAAGACACAACTTTACAGCAGTGAAATCCAGTGTAACAGTGCTAGCTGATCAGTCAACAGCATTCGCGAGTAAGTGGGAATGCTTTCAACAGTTAATGGCTCCCTTGATTCCCCCATTCCTCATCGGACTGATGTAATAAGAGGGAACAAGCAGGGAAACATTTCTGAAGCTGCCTTTCTGCACACAGCAAGCAGTTGGTCCAGCCGCAAAGTAACAACGAGGTCTGGATCATTTCAGTTGGCAAATAATAAAACGTACTTTGTCATTTCATTACACACTTCACACTGCTATAAGATTGGAGCCCAAGTTGATTCCAATGTTATTGTGAGGATTCCAGCAGACCCAAACGTTTGGGGGCCCATCTCTTCTATGAGGGACAACAAACAGTTGTGATTTATCACTTTATTCTTAACTGACTCTTTTTTAACTTTGTGACACAATGTAAGAATTATTTTTCAGCTGGCTCCAGTGCTGGTTTCTAATGCTCTATCTCACTTCTCATTATAAGGGTCAGGAAGCGAGGTTTTATAAGCGCCAACACTCAAACATACACACAAGGAAGAAGAGTAGGCCACTCAGCCCTTCGAGCCTGCTCCGCCATTCATGGCTGATCGGATTTTAACCTCAATTGTGCATTGCTGAAAGCAGTCCCAAGGTAAACGTTAATAATGCTTTACATTTCCTCCAGAAGGCAATCGAATAAACACTTGAATTGGGAAGGAAGAGACCAGCTGGTCCAACGGGCAATTCCACACTCAGAATGCCTCATTGCAAAGCAGTCCTCACGCTGCACCCTCCTGCCCCCACCCCACTGCACACAGAAAAATCATGTGTTCTCTTGAGGGAGGCAAAGAAAAAAAATCAAAATAAATATTCAAGGCTACAAAACAAATGAACAAATCTGTAAAGTCCCTCGCCCCCATAAAAGAGTTTGAAAGCAGCCTGAGACATCACAATAATAATTACCCTTTCTGCTGTACATGTATCTTGCCATCAAAAGAGTTTATCTCTAAGGACTCCATGTGCTAGATGTATACAATATTGTGACTCAGCTGTTGGTTTATCTGCGAGAGATTTGGGAACTGTACACACAGTAATCCATTGGTCTTTTATGTAATACCCACTTCATTACTAAGAATATATTTTTGATTGTTTTAAATAAAATAACACAAGTTGATTAGATTAGTTACAGTGCAGAAACAGGCCCTTCGGCCCAACAAGTCCACTTCGACCTGCAAACCACCCAGACCCATTCCCCTACATTTATCCCTTCACCTAAAACTACAAACAATTTAGCATGGCCAATTCACCTAACCTGCACATTTTTGGACTGTGGGAGGAAACCGGAGCACCTGGAGGAAACCCACGCAGACACGGGGAGAATGTGCAAATTCCACACAGACAGTCACCTGAAGTGGGAATTAAATCCAGGCCGCTAGCACTGAGGCAGCAGTGCTAACCACTATGCCACCCAGTGGTTAATGTAGACCCCTATCAATAACACAACACTTTGTGTGAAATATTCTCCATCCCAGCTAAGAATTTGTCCAACTCCCTTTTAAAGACATTCAGAAAGTCACCACACAACAGAAAAGTTAGAATTCATTATGATTTTAACTCTTTGATATGGCATAGTGGCTCACCAACATACTCCTCCATGAAAGCTGACCAAGCTTGTGAATGAGGGTAGAGATGTAGTGTACATGGATTTTAGTAAGGCATTTGATAAGGTTCCCCATGGTAGGCTTATGCGGAAAGTCAGGAGGCATAGGATAGTGGGAAATTTGGCCAGTTGGATAGAGAACTGGCTAACCGGTCGAAGTCAGAGAGTGGTGGTAGATGGTAAATATTCAGCCTGGAGCCCAGTTACAAGTGGAGTTCCGCAGGGATCAGTTCTGGGTCCTCTACTGTTTGTAATTTTTATTAATGACTTGGAAGAGGGAGTCGAAGGGTGGGTCAGTAAATTTGCAGATAATACGAAGATTGGTGGAGTTGTGGATAGTGATTAGGGCTGTTGTCAGCTGCAGAGGGACTTAGATATGATGCAGAGCTGGGCTGAGGAGTGGCAGGTGGAGTTCAACCCTGTCAAGTGTGTGGTTGTCCATTTTGGAAGGACAAATAAGAATGCGGAATACAGGGTTAACGGTAGGGTTCTTAGTAATGTGGAGGAGCAGAGGGATCTTAGGGTCTATGTTCATAGCTCTTTGAAAGTTGCCACTCAGGTGGATAGAGTTTGTAAGAAGGCCTATGATGTATTAGCGTTCATTAGCAGAGGGATTGAATTCAAGAGTCGTGAGGTGATGTTGCAGCTGTACAGGACCTTGGTAAGACCACATTTGGAGTACTGTGTGCAGTTCTGGTCGCCTCACTTTAGGAAAGCTAGGGCAAATGTTCAGCACAACATCGTGGGCCAAAGGGCCTGTTCTGTGCTATATTGTTCTATGTTCTATGTTCTATGACACAACTTACCTGTTTAAGTGAGCAAATGTTATAGTTGCATGAGTGTAATATCAATAGTGTGCATGTCTTCATAAATATTATTGTGTTTATGGTTGAGGTTCCCCAAATTATTACAGTTCCAAACAGAAAACCAAAATTAAGCTTTCGGGTGTGTTTTGGACCAGTCCAAACTCCTTCAAGATATATCAAGAAGATACTCTAGATCAAAGATGGGGAACCTTTTCATGTTGGAAGGCCGCATTATGTTAGCTGTAATCTATTAAGGCCGCATCCATGGAAGGCCGCATTATGTTAGCCGCATCCAAGAAACTTCAATTGTATATTCTTCAAAATTCACATTTTTTTAATTGTGGCGGTCAGTCTGTGAGGATTATTTCATTGAATTTTCTTTTACTCTCTGGTATTTTAAATACATTAATTTTAAGATTAAAATAAAAATAATAATGGACGAAAAAAACATATTAATAAAAAATAAAAGATTTGTTCTGCAAAATTTGGATTCATTCAAAAGGCCCCACACAATGGCCTAGGAGGCTGCCTGCCTTAAGGCCGCAGGTTCCCCACCCCTTCTCGCGACCTTGACATCTTCTATTTTAAAGATAAGTGTAAGTTGTAACATTCCAGATGCAATTCAGTTGGTTAAACTACTCAACTTTAAGCAAAATACAGACAAATTAATAACAAAATTGGCTTATCTGTAACTATTAAAATGCTTAACAAAATAATATATATATAATATATATAATTAACTGTTCAAATTTGTAACATCCCTAAACACACCCATTGCAAAGGCAAATTCAGTAAAATGGACTGTCTCACATGTAACTCCAGCATCAGGAAGCGAACCCCAGCTTTTAGCTGTACCAGAGAGAGGAATAAAGACTTTCACATCCAGCTTCAAGACCCCAGCAACTGCTAAAAGCTAAAATTCTAGTTCTGTGGGAGCGTGGCCCCACCCATTTAGGCTGCTTCTATTGTTCCAACTTTAAAGTCTCACAAGCTGTTTACTTTATAGGCTTTGAGCAGATAGCCCATCACCTCTGTCTCAACCTTTTTTCATAAAAATTAGGAGAAAGTGAGGACTGCAGATGCTGGAGATCAGAGCTGAAAAACGTGTTGCTGGAAAAGCGCAGCAGGTCAGGCAGCATCCAAAGAGCAGGAGAATCGACGTTTTGGGCATGAGCCCTTCTTCAGGAAGAGCCCATGCCTGAAACATTGATTCTCCTGCTCTCTGGATGCTGCCTGACCTGCTGCGCTTTTCCAGTAACACATTTTTCAGTTCATAAAAATTAACCAGGACACAATACACCTCTTAAAGCCATAGTATCGTCACAAGTGAGGAGGATGTGCTGATGCCCATTCTATATTCACCCACCCCCTCGATTGACCACAACAAAGGTAATTCAGAAAGGATCTCTTTCCTTGTGGATGAATCTACCCCCACACAATCCCCCCACACCAAGGTCAAATGAACTTATGTTTTAAAAGAAGCCACTTAACCAGGCTTTCTTGAGTTAAGAAAAAAAAGTGACTTGATTAATTACTAAGCACCAGAGAGAAAAATCAACACTTAGATTAGAAAAGAACAGTGAGGTCAAAAACAGGTCAAGGTTAAAAACATAAATGGCTGAGACTCTTAAGTTCTATGAATATTAGATGATGGTCGTATGTAAGTGAGCTCGCTGAGCTTGAAGGTTTGTTTTCAGATTCTTCGTCAGTCTACCAGGTAACATCATCAGTGAGATTCTCTGGTGAGCACTGGTGGTATGTCCCAGGTCTTGGTTTCTTAAGGCGGGTGATGTCATTTCCAGTTCTTTTTTCAAAGGAAGGTAGATAGGATCCAAATCGATGTGTTTATTGACGAAGTTCTGGTTAGAATGCCATGGCTATTAAGAATTCTCGTGTGTTTTGCCTATCCTGGGATGTGTGTGCTGTCCCAGTCAAAGCGACATTGTTCTCTGTCTGTATGTATAGAAAGTAGTGATAGTGGGTTGTGTCTTTCGGCGGCCAAATGGTGTTCATGCATCCTGGTGTCAAGTTTCCTGCTAGTTTGTCCAATGTAGTGTTTTTTACAGTTCTTGCATGTGTCTTGTAAATGATGTTAGTTTTGCTGGTGGCATCTAATGGATCCTTTACGTTCATGAGTCACTGCTTAAGTGTGTTGGTGGGTTTGTGGGCTATCATGATGCCAAGGGGTCTGAGTAGTCTGGAAGTCATTTCTGAAATGTCTTTGATATAAAGTAATGTGGCTAAAGATGTTGGTTGCATATGTCTGCTTGTTTGATTTGTTCCTGAGGAATCGGCGAATGGTGTTTATTGGATACCTGTTTTTCTTGAAAACATAGATATCTTTTATAGATACGTATATCTTGTATAGATATTTTTCTTCTGCTTTTTGTAGCTCTTGGGTGCTGTTGTAAGACGAAACTCGATGAAATAATATCTTGCTGCAGCTGTTTGTAATGAAGGGCTTTTGCCTGCTCCTCAGATGCTACCTGACCTGCTGTGCTTTTCCAGCAACACACTCTCAACTCTAATCTCCAGCATCTGCAGTCCTCACTTTCACCTAGTTTCAAGTCCGGTGACTCTTCATCAGAGCTGTGTCTGGCTGTGACATTGGGATACTAGTACCACGGATGTTGGTAAGCGTGCATTTGATTTCAAAGTGTTTGACTTTCTTGGTTAGCAGAAAGGCCATTGTCCTGTTTAATATTCACTGCAGTTTCACTTGCTTTCTGGCTTCCAGCAAAGAGAGAGAGAGCCTTCTTTTTTCTTTACCTGCACTGTAGGAATGACAAGGAATTTCTCACCTGTAACCTTCACAGTTCACACTTCGACTCATGAGCAAACACAGACCAGAATCGAAACCAACTTTTAACCACATTTGTTATTCTTGAAATGCTCTTGAAAAACAAAACATGTCTCTCATTCAGACTGCTTTCTCTTCTCTCATAATGTTTTGAGTTGATGGGAGATTACAATTCAGTTTGTCATGCATTTCACCCTTTGAAATCCTTCTCTTTGAAGTTTCTCTGACAGCAGGCAGGTGTGACAGTCTGATGCCTCCCTCATGGCTGGAGATAATCCAGACAATTTTTCCAGATAAGTACAGGAATACATTGCTTCAAATTTACATTCCCAGTCATCTTATGGCTGTATGTCCCATTTTGTAAAGGAAAAGACACAATTAAAAGTTTAATATCTGTGTTAGTGATGTTACACTACTGTTATAATCTGTCGTCATGTCATTTAGCTCTGCATGATGATTGAAATGTAATTCTAATTTCATGACAAAATGATGAAAATAAACAAAAAAAACATAAAACACTAAGCACTCATATTCATTCCTCCAGCATTGATCATTAATATTTCTTCAGTTCTAGGGTGGCACGGTGATACAGTGGTTAGCACTGCTGCCTCACAGCTGCAGGGATCTGGGTTCAATTCCAGCCTTTGGCGATTGTCTGTGTGGAGTTTGCACATTCGCCACGTGCTCTGGTTTCCTCTCACAGTCCAAAAATGTGCAGGTTAGGTGGATTGGTCATATAAATTGCCCATAGCTTTAGGTGATGGGGGAAATGGGTCTGGGTGGGTTGCTCTTCATAGGGTTGGTGTGGACTTGTTGAGCTGAAGGGTCTGTTTCCACACTGTAAGTAATCTAATCAGGACTTTTTAATTTCTGGACATGGCATCTGCAATCACATTTGATTTCCTGTCAATTTGGGTGAGTTTTAGATTTATGTTGAAGGAACAAACTTCAATGGAATAATCCAGTGTTAATGTTAATGAGTTGTGGTCTATTTAGACTGTGGTTTCTTTGTACCCATTCTGGGCATATATCTCAAAGTGTTTGAGAGCCAGTAATTAACCTTCTCCACTGAAATGAACTGGAAGCACAGGCTTACATATTAATATGGCCTTCAGTTTGGTAAAACATCTCTGGTTTTCTCAGCCTATACAACCTTTGCCTTGTTTCATAGCAAGTCTGTCAGTGTTGCAGCTATTGTGCTGAGGTTGGGGACAAACTTTTAGTAGAACCCATATCTTTCCAAGTATCTCATGACTTCCTACTTTGTTGTGGGAATGGGGAATTAAGCTCCTTGTTTGTACCTTTTTAGTCCCAGATAGTCCTAGCCATTGATCCATCATGTGTCCTGGATAGGACACTTGAGTCCTACTGAACCGACTCTCTATGAGATTGACCATAATAGTATTTTCAGGAAGAGGGACTCCAGTTACTCTAAATGGATTCCCCAGGTGTAGTTGTCCACCAGGAGTTTGTCTAGGTGCACTATACAATTGGGTGATTCCAATACTATCTGGTTCAGCGGTCTTTCAGAGATTGTTCAGGCATTTAGGAGTCCAATTGGCCAGAATTAACACAGGTATAACCCATCCAGAATATGAAGGCTGAGATTTCCTTCACATGGATGCATAGTAGACAAATTGTCTGCTCAAATCAAGGTAACTGAATATGATCTCATACCCATCATAGGAACATGGTTACAAGGAGATCAAAACTGGGAACTTAACATTCAGGTATATTTGATCTTTTGGAAAGAAAAGAAGGATTGAAAAGGTGGTGGGGTAGCATTGTTAATAAGAAATGAAATGAGGACAGTTGTGACAGATCTAGGCTTGAATGACGTAGGGTCTAATTGGGCGGAAGTAACAAACACCAAAGAAGATGTTGCTAGGTGTAGTCTACAGACCCCAAAACAGTAGCCACTCTGTGGGAAAGGCTATAAATCAAGCGATAGGAGCATGTAAACAGAAATAGCAATTATATATAGTGATTTTAATCTTCATGTTGATTCGGTTAATGAAATTGAGAAGTGTAGCTACATAGTGTACTCATAGTGTATTTGGGATAGTTTCCTAAAGAGACAACCAGGCAGCACTGGTAATGAGTAATGAGACAGGTTTAATAAATTACCTTCAAGCAAAAGATCCCCTCGGAAGTAATGATCATAACATGGTAAAATTTAACATTCAGTTTGATAGTGAGGAACTTGGGTCAGAATCAATTATGCTTAACTTTAATTAAGGAAATTACAATGAAATGAAGATAGAATGAGTTAAAGTGAACTGGGCAGATAGATTAGCAGAAATGACAATGAACATGCAGCAGCAAACATTTAAAGAGGTAATTCATGACTCTTGGCAAAAACACAACCCAGAAAGGAGGAAAAATTCCGAGAGTGGGCTAGACTAACCATGGCTAACCAAAGAAGTTAAGGAAAATATTAAGTTTAAAGAAAATCCATATTAGATTAGATTCTCTACAGTGCAGAAACAGGCCCTTCGGCCCAACCAGTCCACACCGACCTTCTGAAGAGTAACCCACCCAGACCCATTTCCCTCTGATTAATGTACCTAGCACTATGGGCAATTTAGCATGGCCAATTCACCTAACCTGCATCTTTGGACTGTAAGAGGAAACCGGAGCATCCGGAGGAAACCCACGCAGACACAGGGAGAATGTGAAAACTCCACACAGAAAGTTGCCCGAGGCTGGAATTGAACCTGGGACCCATAAGGAGGACAAAACCACTGACAGCCTCAAAGACTGCGATAAAGACTAAAGACAGAGCAAATAAACTATGAGGACAAACTAACGAGGAAGATAAAAACTGATAATAAAAGCTTCTTTAAATATATAAAAAGGCAGAGAGAGGTCAAAGTGAATACAGAACACTTAGAAGTGAATCTGAAGAGGCAGTTATGGGAAAACATACAAATAGCAGTGGAGGTAAACAGATATTTTGCATCAGTCTTTATGGCGCAAGATATTTCAAACATTCCATAATACTAAAGAATACGGAGATAGAATTAAGTACCATTCAGTAAAGATTAGTATTAGACAAACTAATGGGGCTAAAGGCAGATAGGTCCCCTGGCCCTGATGGCTTGTCTCTTAGGGTCCTATAGAGATAGTTAGTGCATTGGTTGTAATTTTCTAAATATCATTGGACTCTGGAGAAGTATCAGAGAATTGGAAGATTGCTAATGTGTCAGCCTTTTTAAAAAAAATGGGGTTGAGACAAAAGACAAGTAACTATAGGCCAATTAGCTGAACATTTATTTGATTTGATTTGATTTGATTTATTGTTGTCACAATTACCTGAGTACAGTGAAAAGTTTTGTTTTGCGAGCAGTACAAGCAAATCACAGCAAACAAGGACATACAGATCATAGGGTGCTTAGGCAGAGCAAGGTATACAAGGTTATGTCTGGACAGGAGGTGTACAAAAGCGAGATCAACATTACAATTGAAATTACAGAGTCCATTCAGCAGTCCAATAGCAGCAGGGAAGAAGCTGTTCTTGAACCTGTTAGTACATGTGTTTAAGCTTCTGTGTGCCTGATGAAAGAGGTTGGAAGAGAGCATTACCAGGATGGGAGATCTCTTTGATGACATTGGCGGCCTTTCCATGGAAATGGGAAGTGTAGATGGAGTCCATGGATGGGAGGTTGGCTTTTGTAATGGTCTGGGTTGTGTTCACAACTTTCTGTAGCTTCTTACGGTCCTGGGCAGAGCAGGTGCTGTACCAAGCCATTATACACTAAGATAGAATGCTTTCTATGGTGCTTGTAGAAAGGTTGGTGGACTTGCCAAATTTCCTGAGTCGCCTGAATAAGAAGAGGTGATTCATTGTTGGGAAAGTATTGGAATCAATTAAGGAAGTAACAGCAGAACATTTGGATAATCATAATCTAATCAAACAGTATCAGCGTGGATTCATGAAGGACAAATCATATCTGATTAATTTGTTAGAGATTTTTGAGCAAGTCTCAACCCGAGTGGATCGAGGGGATCCAGGAGATATGTTGTGTTGGACTTCCAAGACTGTTCTGAAAAAGGATTATTGAACCCACACATTAACTCTACTTTCTCACCATAGATGTTGCCAAATTTGCTGAGTTTCTCCAGCAATTTCTCTTTTTGATTCTGATTTCCAGCATCTGTAGTTCCTTGGGTTTTTCTTTTCCACCAGGATGATCCCTGGTATTTAGGGACTGTCTTCTGAGCAAAGGCTAAACAGGTTGGGATTGGGACCTATATACTGGTGTTTAGAATAATGAGGTGATCTCATTGAAATATGTAGGAATCTTAAGGAACTTGATAGGGTGGCTCTGTCAAAAGGCATTGTCTCAGAATAAAGGAGTGCCAATTTAAAATGAGATGAGGAGGAATTTCTTCTCCAGAGTGTTGTGAGCCTTTGGAACTCCTTGTCACAAGGAGCTGTGGGGCAAAAGTCCATGGGTATATTCAAGGCTGAGATAGATAGATTCTTGATCAGTCGGGGAATCAAGGGTGAGGACAGTAAAATGGACATGAGGAATTTCGGAACAGCCATGATTCTATTGATTAGTGGAGCAGGCTGAAGGGCTGAGCAGCTTTTTCCTGCTCCTATTTCTTATGGCCTTATGGAAACTTGCCAGTAAGACTGGAGTAGTCTGTCTTGGTAACACAGGTTGCATTACCGTCCCCATCAATGCAATCTCGCAACCAGTCTATGAGGGGTTCTCCATTTACTCATCAGGATCTCATGTTTGATGGAGTGCTATTCATGGACTGCTCCTGTCTCAGCTTCAGACTGAGCTCATGTTTTTAACAGTAGCTAGTTAGGCTGCTACCAAGCGAATTCTCGCCATTCCCTCCATTACGCTTTCCAGACTTCCGAAAATGGTTTTAGAAAACCAGACCGGTTCTTCTGGTTGTTTGTGCTACCTCAGTTTCTACTGGCTGAGCTTGTCTGACAGTGGACTGTGTGGCCATACAGCCAGGGAAAATTCCAGGCACTCTCTTCTGTAGCTTTTCCATCCCCTGATCTCAGGCAGTCTTAGAGAACACTCAGGGACGTTCTTACCTTCGATCCTGTCAGGACATTGCCTAGTAAAGAGTCAACCCCATTAAAAGGCAAATTGGGGGCAACTGCCATAGTCATATGAGGTTGCATTCCAGATGGACCTGCCAAAGAGGAATGGGCACATACCCCCTTTCACTAATTCCTGATGAAGAGCTAATGCTTGAAACATTGACTCTCCTGCTCCTTAGATGCTGCCTGTGAGGATTATTTCATTGAATTTTCTTTTACTCTCTGGTATTTTAAATACATTAATTTTAAGATTAAAATAAAAATAATAATGGACGAAAAAAACATATTAATAAAAAATAAAAGATTTGTTCTGCAAAATTTGGATTCATTCAAAAGGCCCCACACAATGGCCTAGGAGGCTGCCTGCCTTAAGGCCGCAGGTTCCCCACCCCTTCTCGCGACCTTGACATCTTCTATTTTAAAGATAAGTGTAAGTTGTAACATTCCAGATGCAATTCAGTTGGTTAAACTACTCAACTTTAAGCAAAATACAGACAAATTAATAACAAAATTGGCTTATCTGTAACTATTAAAATGCTTAACAAAATAATATATATATAATATATATAATTAACTGTTCAAATTTGTAACATCCCTAAACACACCCATTGCAAAGGCAAATTCAGTAAAATGGACTGTCTCACATGTAACTCCAGCATCAGGAAGCGAACCCCAGCTTTTAGCTGTACCAGAGAGAGGAATAAAGACTTTCACATCCAGCTTCAAGACCCCAGCAACTGCTAAAAGCTAAAATTCTAGTTCTGTGGGAGCGTGGCCCCACCCATTTAGGCTGCTTCTATTGTTCCAACTTTAAAGTCTCACAAGCTGTTTACTTTATAGGCTTTGAGCAGATAGCCCATCACCTCTGTCTCAACCTTTTTTCATAAAAATTAGGAGAAAGTGAGGACTGCAGATGCTGGAGATCAGAGCTGAAAAACGTGTTGCTGGAAAAGCGCAGCAGGTCAGGCAGCATCCAAAGAGCAGGAGAATCGACGTTTTGGGCATGAGCCCTTCTTCAGGAAGAGCCCATGCCTGAAACATTGATTCTCCTGCTCTCTGGATGCTGCCTGACCTGCTGCGCTTTTCCAGTAACACATTTTTCAGTTCATAAAAATTAACCAGGACACAATACACCTCTTAAAGCCATAGTATCGTCACAAGTGAGGAGGATGTGCTGATGCCCATTCTATATTCACCCACCCCCTCGATTGACCACAACAAAGGTAATTCAGAAAGGATCTCTTTCCTTGTGGATGAATCTACCCCCACACAATCCCCCCACACCAAGGTCAAATGAACTTATGTTTTAAAAGAAGCCACTTAACCAGGCTTTCTTGAGTTAAGAAAAAAAAGTGACTTGATTAATTACTAAGCACCAGAGAGAAAAATCAACACTTAGATTAGAAAAGAACAGTGAGGTCAAAAACAGGTCAAGGTTAAAAACATAAATGGCTGAGACTCTTAAGTTCTATGAATATTAGATGATGGTCGTATGTAAGTGAGCTCGCTGAGCTTGAAGGTTTGTTTTCAGATTCTTCGTCAGTCTACCAGGTAACATCATCAGTGAGATTCTCTGGTGAGCACTGGTGGTATGTCCCAGGTCTTGGTTTCTTAAGGCGGGTGATGTCATTTCCAGTTCTTTTTTCAAAGGAAGGTAGATAGGATCCAAATCGATGTGTTTATTGACGAAGTTCTGGTTAGAATGCCATGGCTATTAAGAATTCTCGTGTGTTTTGCCTATCCTGGGATGTGTGTGCTGTCCCAGTCAAAGCGACATTGTTCTCTGTCTGTATGTATAGAAAGTAGTGATAGTGGGTTGTGTCTTTCGGCGGCCAAATGGTGTTCATGCATCCTGGTGTCAAGTTTCCTGCTAGTTTGTCCAATGTAGTGTTTTTTACAGTTCTTGCATGTGTCTTGTAAATGATGTTAGTTTTGCTGGTGGCATCTAATGGATCCTTTACGTTCATGAGTCACTGCTTAAGTGTGTTGGTGGGTTTGTGGGCTATCATGATGCCAAGGGGTCTGAGTAGTCTGGAAGTCATTTCTGAAATGTCTTTGATATAAAGTAATGTGGCTAAAGATGTTGGTTGCATATGTCTGCTTGTTTGATTTGTTCCTGAGGAATCGGCGAATGGTGTTTATTGGATACCTGTTTTTCTTGAAAACATAGATATCTTTTATAGATACGTATATCTTGTATAGATATTTTTCTTCTGCTTTTTGTAGCTCTTGGGTGCTGTTGTAAGACGAAACTCGATGAAATAATATCTTGCTGCAGCTGTTTGTAATGAAGGGCTTTTGCCTGCTCCTCAGATGCTACCTGACCTGCTGTGCTTTTCCAGCAACACACTCTCAACTCTAATCTCCAGCATCTGCAGTCCTCACTTTCACCTAGTTTCAAGTCCGGTGACTCTTCATCAGAGCTGTGTCTGGCTGTGACATTGGGATACTAGTACCACGGATGTTGGTAAGCGTGCATTTGATTTCAAAGTGTTTGACTTTCTTGGTTAGCAGAAAGGCCATTGTCCTGTTTAATATTCACTGCAGTTTCACTTGCTTTCTGGCTTCCAGCAAAGAGAGAGAGAGCCTTCTTTTTTCTTTACCTGCACTGTAGGAATGACAAGGAATTTCTCACCTGTAACCTTCACAGTTCACACTTCGACTCATGAGCAAACACAGACCAGAATCGAAACCAACTTTTAACCACATTTGTTATTCTTGAAATGCTCTTGAAAAACAAAACATGTCTCTCATTCAGACTGCTTTCTCTTCTCTCATAATGTTTTGAGTTGATGGGAGATTACAATTCAGTTTGTCATGCATTTCACCCTTTGAAATCCTTCTCTTTGAAGTTTCTCTGACAGCAGGCAGGTGTGACAGTCTGATGCCTCCCTCATGGCTGGAGATAATCCAGACAATTTTTCCAGATAAGTACAGGAATACATTGCTTCAAATTTACATTCCCAGTCATCTTATGGCTGTATGTCCCATTTTGTAAAGGAAAAGACACAATTAAAAGTTTAATATCTGTGTTAGTGATGTTACATTACTGTTATAATCTGTCGTCATGTCATTTAGCTCTGCATGATGATTGAAATGTAATTCTAATTTCATGACAAAATGATGAAAATAAACAAAAAAAACATAAAACACTAAGCACTCATATTCATTCCTCCAGCATTGATCATTAATATTTCTTCAGTTCTAGGGTGGCACGGTGATACAGTGGTTAGCACTGCTGCCTCACAGCTGCAGGGATCTGGGTTCAATTCCAGCCTTTGGCGATTGTCTGTGTGGAGTTTGCACATTCGCCACGTGCTCTGGTTTCCTCTCACAGTCCAAAAATGTGCAGGTTAGGTGGATTGGTCATATAAATTGCCCATAGCTTTAGGTGATGGGGGAAATGGGTCTGGGTGGGTTGCTCTTCATAGGGTTGGTGTGGACTTGTTGAGCTGAAGGGTCTGTTTCCACACTGTAAGTAATCTAATCAGGACTTTTTAATTTCTGGACATGGCATCTGCAATCACATTTGATTTCCTGTCAATTTGGGTGAGTTTTAGATTTATGTTGAAGGAACAAACTTCAATGGAATAATCCAGTGTTAATGTTAATGAGTTGTGGTCTATTTAGACTGTGGTTTCTTTGTACCCATTCTGGGCATATATCTCAAAGTGTTTGAGAGCCAGTAATTAACCTTCTCCACTGAAATGAACTGGAAGCACAGGCTTACATATTAATATGGCCTTCAGTTTGGTAAAACATCTCTGGTTTTCTCAGCCTATACAACCTTTGCCTTGTTTCATAGCAAGTCTGTCAGTGTTGCAGCTATTGTGCTGAGGTTGGGGACAAACTTTTAGTAGAACCCATATCTTTCCAAGTATCTCATGACTTCCTACTTTGTTGTGGGAATGGGGAATTAAGCTCCTTGTTTGTACCTTTTTAGTCCCAGATAGTCCTAGCCATTGATCCATCATGTGTCCTGGATAGGACACTTGAGTCCTACTGAACCGACTCTCTATGAGATTGACCATAATAGTATTTTCAGGAAGAGGGACTCCAGTTACTCTAAATGGATTCCCCAGGTGTAGTTGTCCACCAGGAGTTTGTCTAGGTGCACTATACAATTGGGTGATTCCAATACTATCTGGTTCAGCGGTCTTTCAGAGATTGTTCAGGCATTTAGGAGTCCAATTGGCCAGAATTAACACAGGTATAACCCATCCAGAATATGAAGGCTGAGATTTCCTTCACATGGATGCATAGTAGACAAATTGTCTGCTCAAATCAAGGTAACTGAATATGATCTCATACCCATCATAGGAACATGGTTACAAGGAGATCAAAACTGGGAACTTAACATTCAGGTATATTTGATCTTTTGGAAAGAAAAGAAGGATTGAAAAGGTGGTGGGGTAGCATTGTTAATAAGAAATGAAATGAGGACAGTTGTGACAGATCTAGGCTTGAATGACGTAGGGTCTAATTGGGCGGAAGTAACAAACACCAAAGAAGATGTTGCTAGGTGTAGTCTACAGACCCCAAAACAGTAGCCACTCTGTGGGAAAGGCTATAAATCAAGCGATAGGAGCATGTAAACAGAAATAGCAATTATATATAGTGATTTTAATCTTCATGTTGATTCGGTTAATGAAATTGAGAAGTGTAGCTACATAGTGTACTCATAGTGTATTTGGGATAGTTTCCTAAAGAGACAACCAGGCAGCACTGGTAATGAGTAATGAGACAGGTTTAATAAATTACCTTCAAGCAAAAGATCCCCTCGGAAGTAATGATCATAACATGGTAAAATTTAACATTCAGTTTGATAGTGAGGAACTTGGGTCAGAATCAATTATGCTTAACTTTAATTAAGGAAATTACAATGAAATGAAGATAGAATGAGTTAAAGTGAACTGGGCAGATAGATTAGCAGAAATGACAATGAACATGCAGCAGCAAACATTTAAAGAGGTAATTCATGACTCTTGGCAAAAACACAACCCAGAAAGGAGGAAAAATTCCGAGAGTGGGCTAGACTAACCATGGCTAACCAAAGAAGTTAAGGAAAATATTAAGTTTAAAGAAAATCCATATTAGATTAGATTCTCTACAGTGCAGAAACAGGCCCTTCGGCCCAACCAGTCCACACCGACCTTCTGAAGAGTAACCCACCCAGACCCATTTCCCTCTGATTAATGTACCTAGCACTATGGGCAATTTAGCATGGCCAATTCACCTAACCTGCATCTTTGGACTGTAAGAGGAAACCGGAGCATCCGGAGGAAACCCACGCAGACACAGGGAGAATGTGAAAACTCCACACAGAAAGTTGCCCGAGGCTGGAATTGAACCTGGGACCCATAAGGAGGACAAAACCACTGACAGCCTCAAAGACTGCGATAAAGACTAAAGACAGAGCAAATAAACTATGAGGACAAACTAACGAGGAAGATAAAAACTGATAATAAAAGCTTCTTTAAATATATAAAAAGGCAGAGAGAGGTCAAAGTGAATACAGAACACTTAGAAGTGAATCTGAAGAGGCAGTTATGGGAAAACATACAAATAGCAGTGGAGGTAAACAGATATTTTGCATCAGTCTTTATGGCGCAAGATATTTCAAACATTCCATAATACTAAAGAATACGGAGATAGAATTAAGTACCATTCAGTAAAGATTAGTATTAGACAAACTAATGGGGCTAAAGGCAGATAGGTCCCCTGGCCCTGATGGCTTGTCTCTTAGGGTCCTATAGAGATAGTTAGTGCATTGGTTGTAATTTTCTAAATATCATTGGACTCTGGAGAAGTATCAGAGAATTGGAAGATTGCTAATGTGTCAGCCTTTTTAAAAAAAATGGGGTTGAGACAAAAGACAAGTAACTATAGGCCAATTAGCTGAACATTTATTTGATTTGATTTGATTTGATTTATTGTTGTCACAATTACCTGAGTACAGTGAAAAGTTTTGTTTTGCGAGCAGTACAAGCAAATCACAGCAAACAAGGACATACAGATCATAGGGTGCTTAGGCAGAGCAAGGTATACAAGGTTATGTCTGGACAGGAGGTGTACAAAAGCGAGATCAACATTACAATTGAAATTACAGAGTCCATTCAGCAGTCCAATAGCAGCAGGGAAGAAGCTGTTCTTGAACCTGTTAGTACATGTGTTTAAGCTTCTGTGTGCCTGATGAAAGAGGTTGGAAGAGAGCATTACCAGGATGGGAGATCTCTTTGATGACATTGGCGGCCTTTCCATGGAAATGGGAAGTGTAGATGGAGTCCATGGATGGGAGGTTGGCTTTTGTAATGGTCTGGGTTGTGTTCACAACTTTCTGTAGCTTCTTACGGTCCTGGGCAGAGCAGGTGCTGTACCAAGCCATTATACACTAAGATAGAATGCTTTCTATGGTGCTTGTAGAAAGGTTGGTGGACTTGCCAAATTTCCTGAGTCGCCTGAATAAGAAGAGGTGATTCATTGTTGGGAAAGTATTGGAATCAATTAAGGAAGTAACAGCAGAACATTTGGATAATCATAATCTAATCAAACAGTATCAGCGTGGATTCATGAAGGACAAATCATATCTGATTAATTTGTTAGAGATTTTTGAGCAAGTCTCAACCCGAGTGGATCGAGGGGATCCAGGAGATATGTTGTGTTGGACTTCCAAGACTGTTCTGAAAAAGGATTATTGAACCCACACATTAACTCTACTTTCTCACCATAGATGTTGCCAAATTTGCTGAGTTTCTCCAGCAATTTCTCTTTTTGATTCTGATTTCCAGCATCTGTAGTTCCTTGGGTTTTTCTTTTCCACCAGGATGATCCCTGGTATTTAGGGACTGTCTTCTGAGCAAAGGCTAAACAGGTTGGGATTGGGACCTATATACTGGTGTTTAGAATAATGAGGTGATCTCATTGAAATATGTAGGAATCTTAAGGAACTTGATAGGGTGGCTCTGTCAAAAGGCATTGTCTCAGAATAAAGGAGTGCCAATTTAAAATGAGATGAGGAGGAATTTCTTCTCCAGAGTGTTGTGAGCCTTTGGAACTCCTTGTCACAAGGAGCTGTGGGGCAAAAGTCCATGGGTATATTCAAGGCTGAGATAGATAGATTCTTGATCAGTCGGGGAATCAAGGGTGAGGACAGTAAAATGGACATGAGGAATTTCGGAACAGCCATGATTCTATTGATTAGTGGAGCAGGCTGAAGGGCTGAGCAGCTTTTTCCTGCTCCTATTTCTTATGGCCTTATGGAAACTTGCCAGTAAGACTGGAGTAGTCTGTCTTGGTAACACAGGTTGCATTACCGTCCCCATCAATGCAATCTCGCAACCAGTCTATGAGGGGTTCTCCATTTACTCATCAGGATCTCATGTTTGATGGAGTGCTATTCATGGACTGCTCCTGTCTCAGCTTCAGACTGAGCTCATGTTTTTAACAGTAGCTAGTTAGGCTGCTACCAAGCGAATTCTCGCCATTCCCTCCATTACGCTTTCCAGACTTCCGAAAATGGTTTTAGAAAACCAGACCGGTTCTTCTGGTTGTTTGTGCTACCTCAGTTTCTACTGGCTGAGCTTGTCTGACAGTGGACTGTGTGGCCATACAGCCAGGGAAAATTCCAGGCACTCTCTTCTGTAGCTTTTCCATCCCCTGATCTCAGGCAGTCTTAGAGAACACTCAGGGACGTTCTTACCTTCGATCCTGTCAGGACATTGCCTAGTAAAGAGTCAACCCCATTAAAAGGCAAATTGGGGGCAACTGCCATAGTCATATGAGGTTGCATTCCAGATGGACCTGCCAAAGAGGAATGGGCACATACCCCCTTTCACTAATTCCTGATGAAGAGCTAATGCTTGAAACATTGACTCTCCTGCTCCTTAGATGCTGCCTGTGAGGATTATTTCATTGAATTTTCTTTTACTCTCTGGTATTTTAAATACATTAATTTTAAGATTAAAATAAAAATAATAATGGACGAAAAAAACATATTAATAAAAAATAAAAGATTTGTTCTGCAAAATTTGGATTCATTCAAAAGGCCCCACACAATGGCCTAGGAGGCTGCCTGCCTTAAGGCCGCAGGTTCCCCACCCCTTCTCGCGACCTTGACATCTTCTATTTTAAAGATAAGTGTAAGTTGTAACATTCCAGATGCAATTCAGTTGGTTAAACTACTCAACTTTAAGCAAAATACAGACAAATTAATAACAAAATTGGCTTATCTGTAACTATTAAAATGCTTAACAAAATAATATATATATAATATATATAATTAACTGTTCAAATTTGTAACATCCCTAAACACACCCATTGCAAAGGCAAATTCAGTAAAATGGACTGTCTCACATGTAACTCCAGCATCAGGAAGCGAACCCCAGCTTTTAGCTGTACCAGAGAGAGGAATAAAGACTTTCACATCCAGCTTCAAGACCCCAGCAACTGCTAAAAGCTAAAATTCTAGTTCTGTGGGAGCGTGGCCCCACCCATTTAGGCTGCTTCTATTGTTCCAACTTTAAAGTCTCACAAGCTGTTTACTTTATAGGCTTTGAGCAGATAGCCCATCACCTCTGTCTCAACCTTTTTTCATAAAAATTAGGAGAAAGTGAGGACTGCAGATGCTGGAGATCAGAGCTGAAAAACGTGTTGCTGGAAAAGCGCAGCAGGTCAGGCAGCATCCAAAGAGCAGGAGAATCGACGTTTTGGGCATGAGCCCTTCTTCAGGAAGAGCCCATGCCTGAAACATTGATTCTCCTGCTCTCTGGATGCTGCCTGACCTGCTGCGCTTTTCCAGTAACACATTTTTCAGTTCATAAAAATTAACCAGGACACAATACACCTCTTAAAGCCATAGTATCGTCACAAGTGAGGAGGATGTGCTGATGCCCATTCTATATTCACCCACCCCCTCGATTGACCACAACAAAGGTAATTCAGAAAGGATCTCTTTCCTTGTGGATGAATCTACCCCCACACAATCCCCCCACACCAAGGTCAAATGAACTTATGTTTTAAAAGAAGCCACTTAACCAGGCTTTCTTGAGTTAAGAAAAAAAAGTGACTTGATTAATTACTAAGCACCAGAGAGAAAAATCAACACTTAGATTAGAAAAGAACAGTGAGGTCAAAAACAGGTCAAGGTTAAAAACATAAATGGCTGAGACTCTTAAGTTCTATGAATATTAGATGATGGTCGTATGTAAGTGAGCTCGCTGAGCTTGAAGGTTTGTTTTCAGATTCTTCGTCAGTCTACCAGGTAACATCATCAGTGAGATTCTCTGGTGAGCACTGGTGGTATGTCCCAGGTCTTGGTTTCTTAAGGCGGGTGATGTCATTTCCAGTTCTTTTTTCAAAGGAAGGTAGATAGGATCCAAATCGATGTGTTTATTGACGAAGTTCTGGTTAGAATGCCATGGCTATTAAGAATTCTCGTGTGTTTTGCCTATCCTGGGATGTGTGTGCTGTCCCAGTCAAAGCGACATTGTTCTCTGTCTGTATGTATAGAAAGTAGTGATAGTGGGTTGTGTCTTTCGGCGGCCAAATGGTGTTCATGCATCCTGGTGTCAAGTTTCCTGCTAGTTTGTCCAATGTAGTGTTTTTTACAGTTCTTGCATGTGTCTTGTAAATGATGTTAGTTTTGCTGGTGGCATCTAATGGATCCTTTACGTTCATGAGTCACTGCTTAAGTGTGTTGGTGGGTTTGTGGGCTATCATGATGCCAAGGGGTCTGAGTAGTCTGGAAGTCATTTCTGAAATGTCTTTGATATAAAGTAATGTGGCTAAAGATGTTGGTTGCATATGTCTGCTTGTTTGATTTGTTCCTGAGGAATCGGCGAATGGTGTTTATTGGATACCTGTTTTTCTTGAAAACATAGATATCTTTTATAGATACGTATATCTTGTATAGATATTTTTCTTCTGCTTTTTGTAGCTCTTGGGTGCTGTTGTAAGACGAAACTCGATGAAATAATATCTTGCTGCAGCTGTTTGTAATGAAGGGCTTTTGCCTGCTCCTCAGATGCTACCTGACCTGCTGTGCTTTTCCAGCAACACACTCTCAACTCTAATCTCCAGCATCTGCAGTCCTCACTTTCACCTAGTTTCAAGTCCGGTGACTCTTCATCAGAGCTGTGTCTGGCTGTGACATTGGGATACTAGTACCACGGATGTTGGTAAGCGTGCATTTGATTTCAAAGTGTTTGACTTTCTTGGTTAGCAGAAAGGCCATTGTCCTGTTTAATATTCACTGCAGTTTCACTTGCTTTCTGGCTTCCAGCAAAGAGAGAGAGAGCCTTCTTTTTTCTTTACCTGCACTGTAGGAATGACAAGGAATTTCTCACCTGTAACCTTCACAGTTCACACTTCGACTCATGAGCAAACACAGACCAGAATCGAAACCAACTTTTAACCACATTTGTTATTCTTGAAATGCTCTTGAAAAACAAAACATGTCTCTCATTCAGACTGCTTTCTCTTCTCTCATAATGTTTTGAGTTGATGGGAGATTACAATTCAGTTTGTCATGCATTTCACCCTTTGAAATCCTTCTCTTTGAAGTTTCTCTGACAGCAGGCAGGTGTGACAGTCTGATGCCTCCCTCATGGCTGGAGATAATCCAGACAATTTTTCCAGATAAGTACAGGAATACATTGCTTCAAATTTACATTCCCAGTCATCTTATGGCTGTATGTCCCATTTTGTAAAGGAAAAGACACAATTAAAAGTTTAATATCTGTGTTAGTGATGTTACATTACTGTTATAATCTGTCGTCATGTCATTTAGCTCTGCATGATGATTGAAATGTAATTCTAATTTCATGACAAAATGATGAAAATAAACAAAAAAAACATAAAACACTAAGCACTCATATTCATTCCTCCAGCATTGATCATTAATATTTCTTCAGTTCTAGGGTGGCACGGTGATACAGTGGTTAGCACTGCTGCCTCACAGCTGCAGGGATCTGGGTTCAATTCCAGCCTTTGGCGATTGTCTGTGTGGAGTTTGCACATTCGCCACGTGCTCTGGTTTCCTCTCACAGTCCAAAAATGTGCAGGTTAGGTGGATTGGTCATATAAATTGCCCATAGCTTTAGGTGATGGGGGAAATGGGTCTGGGTGGGTTGCTCTTCATAGGGTTGGTGTGGACTTGTTGAGCTGAAGGGTCTGTTTCCACACTGTAAGTAATCTAATCAGGACTTTTTAATTTCTGGACATGGCATCTGCAATCACATTTGATTTCCTGTCAATTTGGGTGAGTTTTAGATTTATGTTGAAGGAACAAACTTCAATGGAATAATCCAGTGTTAATGTTAATGAGTTGTGGTCTATTTAGACTGTGGTTTCTTTGTACCCATTCTGGGCATATATCTCAAAGTGTTTGAGAGCCAGTAATTAACCTTCTCCACTGAAATGAACTGGAAGCACAGGCTTACATATTAATATGGCCTTCAGTTTGGTAAAACATCTCTGGTTTTCTCAGCCTATACAACCTTTGCCTTGTTTCATAGCAAGTCTGTCAGTGTTGCAGCTATTGTGCTGAGGTTGGGGACAAACTTTTAGTAGAACCCATATCTTTCCAAGTATCTCATGACTTCCTACTTTGTTGTGGGAATGGGGAATTAAGCTCCTTGTTTGTACCTTTTTAGTCCCAGATAGTCCTAGCCATTGATCCATCATGTGTCCTGGATAGGACACTTGAGTCCTACTGAACCGACTCTCTATGAGATTGACCATAATAGTATTTTCAGGAAGAGGGACTCCAGTTACTCTAAATGGATTCCCCAGGTGTAGTTGTCCACCAGGAGTTTGTCTAGGTGCACTATACAATTGGGTGATTCCAATACTATCTGGTTCAGCGGTCTTTCAGAGATTGTTCAGGCATTTAGGAGTCCAATTGGCCAGAATTAACACAGGTATAACCCATCCAGAATATGAAGGCTGAGATTTCCTTCACATGGATGCATAGTAGACAAATTGTCTGCTCAAATCAAGGTAACTGAATATGATCTCATACCCATCATAGGAACATGGTTACAAGGAG
This sequence comes from Hemiscyllium ocellatum, assembly GCF_020745735.1. Taxonomy (NCBI): domain Eukaryota; kingdom Metazoa; phylum Chordata; class Chondrichthyes; order Orectolobiformes; family Hemiscylliidae; genus Hemiscyllium; species Hemiscyllium ocellatum. The sequence goes on along the minus strand of NC_083417.1, from coordinate 16,273,629 downwards.
ATCAAAACTGGGAACTTAACATTCAGGTATATTTGATCTTTTGGAAAGAAAAGAAGGATTGAAAAGGTGGTGGGGTAGCATTGTTAATAAGAAATGAAATGAGGACAGTTGTGACAGATCTAGGCTTGAATGACGTAGGGTCTAATTGGGCGGAAGTAACAAACACCAAAGAAGATGTTGCTAGGTGTAGTCTACAGACCCCAAAACAGTAGCCACTCTGTGGGAAAGGCTATAAATCAAGCGATAGGAGCATGTAAACAGAAATAGCAATTATATATAGTGATTTTAATCTTCATGTTGATTCGGTTAATGAAATTGAGAAGTGTAGCTACATAGTGTACTCATAGTGTATTTGGGATAGTTTCCTAAAGAGACAACCAGGCAGCACTGGTAATGAGTAATGAGACAGGTTTAATAAATTACCTTCAAGCAAAAGATCCCCTCGGAAGTAATGATCATAACATGGTAAAATTTAACATTCAGTTTGATAGTGAGGAACTTGGGTCAGAATCAATTATGCTTAACTTTAATTAAGGAAATTACAATGAAATGAAGATAGAATGAGTTAAAGTGAACTGGGCAGATAGATTAGCAGAAATGACAATGAACATGCAGCAGCAAACATTTAAAGAGGTAATTCATGACTCTTGGCAAAAACACAACCCAGAAAGGAGGAAAAATTCCGAGAGTGGGCTAGACTAACCATGGCTAACCAAAGAAGTTAAGGAAAATATTAAGTTTAAAGAAAATCCATATTAGATTAGATTCTCTACAGTGCAGAAACAGGCCCTTCGGCCCAACCAGTCCACACCGACCTTCTGAAGAGTAACCCACCCAGACCCATTTCCCTCTGATTAATGTACCTAGCACTATGGGCAATTTAGCATGGCCAATTCACCTAACCTGCATCTTTGGACTGTAAGAGGAAACCGGAGCATCCGGAGGAAACCCACGCAGACACAGGGAGAATGTGAAAACTCCACACAGAAAGTTGCCCGAGGCTGGAATTGAACCTGGGACCCATAAGGAGGACAAAACCACTGACAGCCTCAAAGACTGCGATAAAGACTAAAGACAGAGCAAATAAACTATGAGGACAAACTAACGAGGAAGATAAAAACTGATAATAAAAGCTTCTTTAAATATATAAAAAGGCAGAGAGAGGTCAAAGTGAATACAGAACACTTAGAAGTGAATCTGAAGAGGCAGTTATGGGAAAACATACAAATAGCAGTGGAGGTAAACAGATATTTTGCATCAGTCTTTATGGCGCAAGATATTTCAAACATTCCATAATACTAAAGAATACGGAGATAGAATTAAGTACCATTCAGTAAAGATTAGTATTAGACAAACTAATGGGGCTAAAGGCAGATAGGTCCCCTGGCCCTGATGGCTTGTCTCTTAGGGTCCTATAGAGATAGTTAGTGCATTGGTTGTAATTTTCTAAATATCATTGGACTCTGGAGAAGTATCAGAGAATTGGAAGATTGCTAATGTGTCAGCCTTTTTAAAAAAAATGGGGTTGAGACAAAAGACAAGTAACTATAGGCCAATTAGCTGAACATTTATTTGATTTGATTTGATTTGATTTATTGTTGTCACAATTACCTGAGTACAGTGAAAAGTTTTGTTTTGCGAGCAGTACAAGCAAATCACAGCAAACAAGGACATACAGATCATAGGGTGCTTAGGCAGAGCAAGATATACAAGGTTATGTCTGGACAGGAGGTGTACAAAAGCGAGATCAACATTACAATTGAAATTACAGAGTCCATTCAGCAGTCCAATAGCAGCAGGGAAGAAGCTGTTCTTGAACCTGTTAGTACATGTGTTTAAGCTTCTGTGTGCCTGATGAAAGAGGTTGGAAGAGAGCATTACCAGGATGGGAGATCTCTTTGATGACATTGGCGGCCTTTCCATGGAAATGGGAAGTGTAGATGGAGTCCATGGATGGGAGGTTGGCTTTTGTAATGGTCTGGGTTGTGTTCACAACTTTCTGTAGCTTCTTACGGTCCTGGGCAGAGCAGGTGCTGTACCAAGCCATTATACACTAAGATAGAATGCTTTCTATGGTGCTTGTAGAAAGGTTGGTGGACTTGCCAAATTTCCTGAGTCGCCTGAATAAGAAGAGGTGATTCATTGTTGGGAAAGTATTGGAATCAATTAAGGAAGTAACAGCAGAACATTTGGATAATCATAATCTAATCAAACAGTATCAGCGTGGATTCATGAAGGACAAATCATATCTGATTAATTTGTTAGAGATTTTTGAGCAAGTCTCAACCCGAGTGGATCGAGGGGATCCAGGAGATATGTTGTGTTGGACTTCCAAGACTGTTCTGAAAAAGGATTATTGAACCCACACATTAACTCTACTTTCTCACCATAGATGTTGCCAAATTTGCTGAGTTTCTCCAGCAATTTCTCTTTTTGATTCTGATTTCCAGCATCTGTAGTTCCTTGGGTTTTTCTTTTCCACCAGGATGATCCCTGGTATTTAGGGACTGTCTTCTGAGCAAAGGCTAAACAGGTTGGGATTGGGACCTATATACTGGTGTTTAGAATAATGAGGTGATCTCATTGAAATATGTAGGAATCTTAAGGAACTTGATAGGGTGGCTCTGTCAAAAGGCATTGTCTCAGAATAAAGGAGTGCCAATTTAAAATGAGATGAGGAGGAATTTCTTCTCCAGAGTGTTGTGAGCCTTTGGAACTCCTTGTCACAAGGAGCTGTGGGGCAAAAGTCCATGGGTATATTCAAGGCTGAGATAGATAGATTCTTGATCAGTCGGGGAATCAAGGGTGAGGACAGTAAAATGGACATGAGGAATTTCGGAACAGCCATGATTCTATTGATTAGTGGAGCAGGCTGAAGGGCTGAGCAGCTTTTTCCTGCTCCTATTTCTTATGGCCTTATGGAAACTTGCCAGTAAGACTGGAGTAGTCTGTCTTGGTAACACAGGTTGCATTACCGTCCCCATCAATGCAATCTCGCAACCAGTCTATGAGGGGTTCTCCATTTACTCATCAGGATCTCATGTTTGATGGAGTGCTATTCATGGACTGCTCCTGTCTCAGCTTCAGACTGAGCTCATGTTTTTAACAGTAGCTAGTTAGGCTGCTACCAAGCGAATTCTCGCCATTCCCTCCATTACGCTTTCCAGACTTCCGAAAATGGTTTTAGAAAACCAGACCGGTTCTTCTGGTTGTTTGTGCTACCTCAGTTTCTACTGGCTGAGCTTGTCTGACAGTGGACTGTGTGGCCATACAGCCAGGGAAAATTCCAGGCACTCTCTTCTGTAGCTTTTCCATCCCCTGATCTCAGGCAGTCTTAGAGAACACTCAGGGACGTTCTTACCTTCGATCCTGTCAGGACATTGCCTAGTAAAGAGTCAACCCCATTAAAAGGCAAATTGGGGGCAACTGCCATAGTCATATGAGGTTGCATTCCAGATGGACCTGCCAAAGAGGAATGGGCACATACCCCCTTTCACTAATTCCTGATGAAGAGCTAATGCTTGAAACATTGACTCTCCTGCTCCTTAGATGCTGCCTGACCAGCTGTGCTTTTCCAGTGCGACACTTGAAGTACCATATATACTCGTGTATAGGTCGAATTTTGCAGGCATTTTTTTAAAATCTGAAATTAGGGGATCGACTTATACAGGAGGTATTGTTTTTGAGGGGATGCATGTTTATCTACAAAACAGATAAAATGGGAAATTTACCTTCCCAGCTGCCTCCTGGTCTCTGGTTCTGGAACCTTCCCTGTAATATGGTCGGGCCGCGGTAAGCCTTAGGTAACTGAAACCAACTCTATGGATACAGCGGATGCCCTTTACTTTCGTACCATTACAGTAATTCTGGAAACCTGGAGCAGAGTGTGACGGCTGGCGGACTGGAAGACCCAGAACAGGACGGTATGGCCAGCTGACTGGAAAGCCGGAGTGGAATGCAACAAGCAGGCATGCTGACTCATACATGCTGATCTGTAACTCTGAAGAACTAGGGTCGACTTATACACAAGATATATGGAAAATACAAGATTTTTGGCCAAATATAAAGGATCTACTTACACATGTGATTGACCTATACATGTGTAGAAACAGTAAATTTTTGAATCAAACATAATTTTTTTCAAACCCCGATTGTTCAGTGTACTTTTATTTTACTGATCAGGTCCCTTTTGTTAAATAAATGAAACTGAGTTCATAAGAAGTTGCCTGTCATCAACCGTCACTAGGTAAAAATCTTGGAACTCTATTCTTAACAGCCTAATGGGTCTACTTACACCATGTGGACTTTAGCTGTTCACAAAGGTTGTTCACTGTTACCTTCTCAAGGGCAACAAGGGACAGGCAATAAATGCTGACCCAGCCAGAGATGCCCATGTCCCACGAGAGCATAAAACACTCCCAGAAGCTGATCTAAGCTGAGCCAATGTACAAACATGGTGTGAAATGAGTTTTATAGTGACTTTAACCCTTGCAGCTTCGGTAATGGGATGTATTGCTTGCAGAATGTGGGACTTCTTCTGATTGAAGTATTTGATATCAGGGCCCGGCAGGATTTTTGAATTGATACCAAGGGCTTGTTCCTGGCACACATGAGTTGCAAAACATTTCCTGAAAGACTTATGTGAGGAACAGAGCATTTGTCTCAAGTTTTAAAATATGTTAGCACTTACAGGAAAGTTCCTCCCACTACCTAAATTTGTAATAGATCAGTCCAGCTGTCTTGAACTAATAAAGGACTAAAGTGTAATTAAAAGTTAGAACTTTCCCAATCTGTTACTCGTCATTGTCTCTCTCATCTGAGAATCAGCATTAAATGATTTTGACCTTCCAATAACAACATACATGTTTGAATAGTGCCTTTAACCTAGTAGAACATTCCAGAATGCTTTTCAGGAGCATCATCCGACAAAACTTGACACCAAGCCACATTATTAGGACATGTGACCGACTAAAAGCTTGGTCAAAGTGTCAGGATTTAACAGGCAAAAATCAAAACATTGCAGATGCTGGAAGTCTGACTGCTAATTCTGTTTCTGCCTCCACAGTTTCTGCCAAACATGTTGAGTATTTCTGTGTACAGCAAACTTTATTTCAACTGGGACTTTAATGAATCTGCACTCTCAATAAACTGGCAAAAATCGTATATCTCAAATACTGGGCATTTGCTGTATTGTGATAATATTACTCTGAGCGGTCAGTTGAGGATACGATTGAGAAGTCTCTCTGTGGTAAGTTTTATTTAAGACAAAGTTGCATTATTATTTAAGAGATTTATGCTGTAAACAGAACATAACAGTGATGTGTACACTCCCTGCATTATGTTTATATTACTTAGTGTGTGTTTTTCCATTCATTATGTGGACCTCTTGATCAATTATAATATTTGACCAAACTGCACACTCCTAGTCCCATAGGTGCCGGTTAATAAAACGTTTTCTGTATATTCACTGGTTTCCATATTTTATATATCCGACTTACCTCACAGCAGTGTAAAGATGACATGAAGTCTAAACCTACAAATGGTTTATTTTCAGCAATTTAAAATCTCTCAGCAATCACAGGATTTCTGTACATTTGTTCCTGGCTATGGCTTTGCAGGTCTTTCAGGAAATGTTTGTTTACTTTAGCTCTCAAAGCCCACACTCAGACTTGATCAATCAAGCACAAAAATATAGAACAATCAACAGACTAATATAATTAAACACAGATCAGTTAAACCATGAACACTAATTTCCATTTTTATTTAAGATTTTAAGGAATGTTTTCTAGCAGAAGTGAAGTAGTTTTAGGGAAGATACTGCAGAGCTTACATCCTCAGCAGCTAAGGGTACTGGTACCAAGACTGGAGTGAAGAAAATTAGCAATGACTGAAAAACCAGAGTTGAAAGAGCATGGATGGTTATTGAAAGTATATTTCAAATCCAAATTTCTTTACTTCTCCTCCTTGAACTTTGAACTGCAGAAGGAGATCAGAGCACCCAGATAGACACAGGGAGAATGTACAAACACCATACAGTTGCCCAAGGCTAGAATTGAACCTGGGACCCTGGTGCTGTGAGGCAGCAGTGCTAACCACTGAGCCACCATACTGCCCCATTTAAAAGCTGAAAAATGTGAGGTGATACATTTGGTCAGGTAAAAAGAATAGAGATGGTACATAATAATTGGCACTATTTTAAAAGTGAATTAAGAAGTATGCTGGGCATATTTCTGCACAGAGCTGTGAAAGCAAGTTGACAAGGTGGTTAAATTGGATCCCTGGATATTATAAACAGATGCAAAAACTGTAAAAGCCAGGATATGAAACCTGTAACATGCTAGATTAGCCTAAGCTGAAGCATTATGTCCAATTCTGGGCACAACACTTCTCGAAAGAAGTGATGAAAGCTTTTGACAGAGTATAGAACAGATTCACCACAATACTTGCAGAGATGAGGGATCTCAGCTCCATGGACAGACTGAGATTGCTCTGAGGGCCGAAAAGGTTGGGCGGAGATTTAATAAAATAATGAAATGTTTGGATAAAGTAAATATATTTTAAAAATGCCAAGTATTTTCAAAGGTTGGAGGATTGCCAACCAGAGACTATAGATGTAAGATAATTGGCTAGTGGCTCAGACATTGTCTGCAGAAAAATGTTTCTTGAAATAAATGGATAGGATTTGGTGTGCACAGTCTGATAGGTTGATGGATATCGATTCAATAGCAGCTTTCAAAGGGGAATGGACTAAATACTGGAAGGTGTTAAAAAAAAACAGCAAGGAAATGGGGAAAATGTGGGGAGTGGAAAGTGCTCTTCAAATGACCTACTGCATGTCCCTCTTCTGTGCTGTACTGATCTATGCTGTGATGCTCTGCAGCACTAAAGGCTTGCAATGCTTCATTCAACTGCCCCCACTTCATATACTAGGGCTGTTCAGTGAATAACATTCATAGGGTGTGTGTGAGATCGAGTGTGTGTGTGTGATTGAGTATATGGATGGGGGGTGGATGTCCAGAGCATCAGCTACTGACTCCTTCAAAGCTGAGCCCTTGATATCTTTGAAAGAAGAGTGCTGAAAACTATGCTGATGCAAACTCAGGACCATTTATTGACTATTTACAGAAAGAGATTTTAGTAGGACTCCTTTAGAGTCTGCTTCCCTGTTCCATGTAATCTGGTGTTACTGAGGATGCACTGTAGCTGTTACACAATAGCATAAAGAGTTGCTGCACTGTCCCTGTCCAAGAGAGGGAAGAACTGTGATGAATTTGGGTTTATAACAGCATGAGGGGCATGGATAGGGTAAATAGACAAGGTCTTTTCCCTGGGGTAGGGGAGTGCAGAACTAGAGGGCATAGATTTAGGGTGAGAGGGGAAAGATATAAAAGGGACCTAAGGGCAGCTTTTTCATGCAGAGGGTGGTGTGTGTATAGAATGAGTTGCCAGAGGAAGTAGTGGAGGCTGGTACAATTACAACGTTTAAAAGTCACCTGACTACATGAATAGGAAGCTTTCAGAGGGATATGGGCCGAGTGCTGGCAAATGGGATTAGATTATAACGGCTGGTATAACGTTATGGTATAATGGCTGCAGAAAGGCGGTTCAAGGGAGATCTGCCTTTGGAGGTAGTATGGGCTGAAGTCAGAAATAGGAAAGGAGCAGTCACCTTGTTTACTATCGGCCCCCCCAATAGCAGCAGAGATATGGAGAAACAGATTGGGAAACAGATTTTGGAAAGGTGCAGAAGCCACAGGTAGTAGTCATGGGCGATTTCAACTTCCCAAATATTGATTGGAAGCTCTTTAGATCAAGTAGATTGGACGGGGCGGTGTTTGTGCAGTGTGTCCAGGAAGCTTTTCTAACTCAGTATGTAGATTGTCTGACCAGAGGGAAGGCCATATTGGATTTGGTACTCGGTAACGAACCGGGACAAGTGATGGGCTTGTTAGTGGGTGAGCATTTTGGTGATGGTGACCACAATTCTGTGACTTTCACCTTGATTATGGAGAGATATAGGTGCGTGCAACAGGGTAGGTTTTCCAACTGGGGGGAAGGGTAAATAGGATGCTGCAAGACAGGATCTGAGGAGCATAAATTGGGAGCATAGGCTGTCAGGGAAGGATGTCATTGAAATGCGGAACTTTTTCAAGGAACAGATACAATGTGTCCTTGATATGTATGTACCTGTCAGGCAGGAAAGAGATGGTCGTGTGAGGGAACTTAGTTGACGAGGGAGGTTGAATGTCTTATAAGGAGGAGGAAGGAGGCTTACATAAGGTTGAGGAAACAAGGTTCAGACAGAGCATTGGAGGGATACAGGATAGCTAGGAGGGAGCTGAAGAAAGGGATTAGGAGAGCTAAGAGAGGGCATGAAAAATCTTTGGCGGGTAGGATCAAGGATAACCCCAAGGTCTTTTATGTGTATGTGAGAAACATGAGAATGACGAGAACGAGGATAGGTCTGATCAAGGACAGTAGTGGGAGACTGTGAATTGAGTCGGAAGAGATAGGAGAGGTCTTGAATGAGTACTTGTCTTCAGTATTTACAAATGAGAGGGACCGTTTTGTTGAAGAGGAGAGTATGAAATGGACTGGTAAGCTAGAGGAGATACTTGTTAGGAAGGAAAGATGTGTTGGGCATTTTGAAAAACTTGAGGATAGACAAGTCCCCCGGGCCTGACGGGATATATCCTAGGATTATGTGGGAAGCAAGAGAGGAAATTGCAGAACCGTTGGCAATGATCTTTTCGCCTTCACTGTCAATGGGGGTGGTACCAGGGGACTGGAGAGTGGCGAATGTTGTGACCCTGTTCAAAAAAGAGGATTGGGATAACCCCGGGAATTACAGGCCAGTTAGTGTTACTTTGTGGGCGGCACGGTGGCACAGTGGTTAGCACTGCTGCCTCACAGCGCCTGAGACCTGGGTTCAGTTCCCGACTCAGGCGACTGACTGTGTGGAGTTTGCACGTTCTCCCCGTGTCTGCGTGGGTTTTCTCCGGGTGCTCCGGTTTCCTCCCACAGTCCAAAGATGTGCGGGTCAGGTGAATTGGCCGTGCTAAATTGCCCGTAGTGTTAGGTAAGGGGTAAATCCAGGGGTATGGGTGGGTTGCGCTTCGGCGGGTCGGTGTGGACTTGTTGGGCCGAAGGGCCTGTTTCCACACTGTAAGTAATCTAATCTAATCAAAGTAATGGAAAAGGTACTGAGGGATAGGATTTATGAGTATCTGGAAAGACACTGCTTGATTAGGGACAGCCAGCACGGATTTGTGAGGGGTAGGTCTTGCTTTACAAGTCTTATTGAATTCTTTGAGGAGGTGACCAAGCATGTGGATAAGGATAAAGCAGTAGATTTAGTGTACATGATTTAGTAAGTCATTTGATAAGGTTCCCCATGGTAGGCTTAGGCGGAAAGTCAGGAGGCATGGGATAAGGGGAAGTTTGGCCAGTAGGATAGAGAACTGGCTAACCGGTTGAAGTCAGAGAGTGGTGGTAGATGGTAAATATTCAGCCTGGAACCCAGTTACAAGTGGAGTTCCGCAGGAATCAGTTCTGGGTCCTCTACTGTTTGTAATTTTTATTAATGACTTGGAAGAGGGAGTCGAAGGGTGGGTCAGTAAATTTGCAGATGATACAAAGATTGGTAAAATTGTGGATAGTGAGGCGGGCTGTTGTCGGCTGCAAAGGGACTTAGATATGATGCAGTGCTGGGCTGAGGAGTGGCAGATGGAGTTCAACCCTGTCAAGTGTGAGATTGTCCATTTTGGAAGAACAAATAAGAATGTGAAATACAGGGTTAATGGTACGGTTCTTAGTAAGGTAGAGGAGCAGACGGATCTTGGGGTCTATGTTCTTAGCTCTTTGAAAGTTGCCACTCAGGTGGATAGGGCTGGTAAGAAGGCCTATGGTGTATTAGCGTTCATTAGCATAGGGATTGAATTCAAGAGTCGTGAGGTGATGTTGCAGCTGTATAGGACCTTGTTAAGGCCACATTTGGAGTACTGTGTGCAGTTCTGGTCACCTCATTTTAGGAAAGATGTGGAAGCTTTGGAGAGGGTGCAGAGGAGATTTACCAGGATGTTGCCTGGAATGGAGAATAGGTCGTACAAGGATAGGTTGAGAGTGCTTGGTCTTTTCTCATTGGAACGGCGAAGGATGAGGGGTGACTTAATAGAGGTTTATAAGATGATCAGGGGAATAGTTAGAGTAGACAGTCAGAGACTTTTTCCCCGGGTACAACAGAGTGTTACAAGGGGACATAAATTTAAGGTGAAGGGTGGAAGATATAGGGGGGATGTCAGGGGTAGGTTCTTTACCCAGAGATTGATGGAGGGATGGAATGCGCTGCCTGTGGGAGTGGCAGAGTCAGAATCGTTGGTGACCTTTAAGCGTCAATTGGATAGGTACATGGATAGGTGCTTAAGCTAGGACAAATGTTCAGCACAACATCGTGGGCCGAAGGGCCTGTTCTGTGCTGTATTGTTCTTTGTTCTATGTTCTATTAGGTTAGGATATCTTGTCAGCATGGATGAGTTGGTCTGAAGGGTCTGTTTCTATGACTCTAGTTCATTAAATATAGAGAATGGGGAGAGATGTAAAATGCACTGCTATCATTGATTTGGCACAAGGTTTTTCTTTCAACCATGCACGCAGTCAAACCATGAAAATACCTTAAGGATTTATACTTAAGCAAGCTTTTTACAACCTGGTGATTCTCTGAAGTGTTAATGAAGTACACAGGTACAATGTAAGAAGCAGGAACCTGCACAGAGTACTCTCTCCCTCTTTACTGCACTCCAGGCAGTGGCTGGTCCCTATGTTGGTATCAATGAGTGATAGACTCCCGCTGATCAGCTGGGGATGGCTGTGCAGAGCTGGGGTAAGATAACTCTCAGATTGGTGGAGATAAAGTTTTAACTATTGCTGATTCCCTGGGTTGCCTGTAGTTGTATACAGATAGAAATTGTGAATCTTGGCAGAAACCTGAAAACTCCTGTATGTTTGAAACCCAGGGGTTTGGAATTAGGAATGACCAATGTAGTGGGTACCTCTAATAATATAAATCACTCCCAGTACACTTGGGTATGTTATTTGTGAATGGAATCTATTATCGTATTTACATCCAGGCTTTTCCCAGCAGTGATCACATAGGATTCAATACCTTGGTACTTTGTAACCTTTTCATTTGTATCAAGGACAGCTGGAGCATCTTTAACATTGTCATTCCCAAGACCATAAAACATCTTTAAATGAGAGTTTAAATCCAAAGTTTTCTGTTACACATGGCTCAACGCTATGCGAGGGGATGGAGGAGGGCACAATATTCACTATGTTCTGTGGATAATCTGTCTGGTTTTTGATAGATGGATTTGTGATTGTATTCTCTAAGGACTTGAGCAGAAAATCCAAAATGATCTTCCACCACTGAGGGAGTGCTACACTGTTGGAGGTGCCATCTTTCAGTTAGGACAAGAAAACAAGAATCCTATCTGCCCTTGCAAGTGGAGAAACATGGATCCCATGGTACTACTTGAGGAAGAACTTAAAAATTTTCTAGTATTCCATTCAATATGTAACCCCTTTCAAACCAACTGCATCAAAAGTAATCAATAATCTGTGTATAATTATGTTGCTGTTTTGTGGAGTTTCGCTGTGTGTAAATTGGGGTTTCTTATGTGATAGCAATGACTGTATTTTGAAAGCACTCCATTGGTTGTAAAGTGTGTTGAGGTGTCCTGAGGTCATGAGAGATGAAATTTTTACTTTAGTTTAGGCAAGATGGCCCAACAAGGAAACATTCTGTCAGAATGAGGCACTTACTAAGCACATCCTGACTAACCCACTAGAACAGGGAGCATCTCTTAATCATTTATTATCTTAAACATCCCGGCTAAAGAAAGAATTGTTATTAACGTCGAGATATGAACAATTCCGTTGACAAATAGTCCAATGCTGGCCCTGTTGACAGCCGAACACTTAAACAACATAGACCGAAAAGAGCAAATGTTTCTTTAATCTGAAAGTGGTCATCCTGCGGAATTTGCAAGCGCAGAGTTTGGGTCACTGACAATACTCAATGAAGCAATCAATAATTTTGTAGCTTTTAAAGGTACCAAGAGGTATGGGACAAACCAGGAATATGGCATTGAGATGGAGGATCACATTGAATGGCAGAGCAGATTTGAAAGGCCGAGTGGCCTAGTCCTGGTCCTAGTGTTTTGTCTTGCAAAGGATGAGACTGTGCTTTTTCAGCTGCTTACCATCTTATTAGCAAGGATTGAACACAAAACACGTACAGACTAGCACAAGGGAAACCAACCTCGGATTAATATACATGTCATATGCAGATTCTTCATTCTTGACATTGCTCTCTCTTGACATGCTTTTTTTTTATTTAGGAACTCGACTTTATTTCCACTGTTTTTTTTTAAAAAAAAGTATTTCCCCAAATGAAACACGGGGGCCAAAGAAACTGGCAATGCAAGTGGACCTTTGTTTTGAATTACATCAAAAATTTTGCCGTGGAACTTAAAGAAAGAAAAGCTTATCATCAAGTGAAAAATATTTGCGTGGAATGTGTGTGTGTGTTTTCTTTTCGCTGCTTTATGACTCCCTGGGGACTTCCCGACAGGCATTCTGGCTCTCAGCAGCTTCTTACAAATCTGTTTCCAACCTTTCTTTTCCTGCGCCGACCTAGTGGAGTCGACTGTTATTGTTGGCAGTCAGCCAGAGAGAACTGTCGTCCCTGAACATTAGGAGCAGGCTGTTGAGACGACACCCTCAATACCCTCCAGTGCACGAGGGAAAGGGGGCAGGGAGGAGGAGAAGGCAACTGCTCCAGTGTGTCACTTCTCTGTTGTCATCACAGACAGGACAAGCAAAACAATGTGTGACTGAACGTGGGACTTGAATCAGGGCCAACCCTATCCAGGGCTGACTGGCAGCAGCTTGACTGTGCTCCTCCAACTTTATTATTTTTAATATTAAAAATGCCTTTGTTGCAGGGGATGAGGGACTTCAATTACACGGATGGGTTGACAAAGCTGGTTCTCCTCTCAGACAAGAGATCTGATGAAGCTGGGCTAAACCATGAAGAGGGGAGGGGGTCGGTGGGGCGGACGGGGAGTCGGGGACAGAGCAGGCAAGATGAAAATGAAATAACAGCAGATGTGAAACACCAAGAATCTCGGCAGGTCTGTGGAGAGAGAAAAAGCACATAACGCTTCGAGTCTGGTATGTCTCTTCATCTGAGAAACTGATTCCACTGGGAGAAGGGACCAGCACCAAGAAGATGCTGACTGGAAGGTGACTGGCAAAATCACTGGAACTGACGTCAGGAGGAACCTTTTCTTTAGACAGCAAGTTTATAAGTTGTAGAATGCCCTGCCTGACAGTGTGGTAGAGGGTGGGTGAACTGTGACCTTCAAAAGCACATTTCATGGTAATCTAAGTCAGAGATATTTCTAGAACTGCAGAGAAAGGGGGAGGGAGTGGAATCAGGTAGGCAGGCTGCTCTTTATAGACAGTCAGCACTGATGTAACAGGCTGAATAGCCGCCTTCTATTAACATTTTATGAAGAGAATTCTCCAATGAATGAGTCAAGTTAGGGCACAAGGGAACTTACAAGTGGTGATGGCATTTATTTTAATGAAAGGACCAAATGGGATCTGTCTGAGAATTCTGAGGGAGGAAATTGCTGAGGCCTTGAACTAAATCTTTATATCCTCTTTACACAGGAGAGTTCCCAGAGGACTGGAATAATCAATGAGAATAAGCAACATTGTTCTTTTGTTTAAGATGGGCAACAATGATAATCTGTGAAATTATAGGCTGGAGAGGCTTTCGTCAGTGGTAGGGAAATTATTGGAGAAAATTCTTAGGGTCAGGAATTGCCCACATTTGAAAAATTATAGGCTTATCAGTGATAGGCAGCATAGTTTTGTGAGGGGGAGATTGTGTCTTGCAAACTAGATTGAGTTTTTTGAGGAAGATGACTGATGAGGGCAGAGCGTTGGATGTTATCCACATAGACTTTATCAAGACCTTTGACAAGGTCCCACATGGCAGGCTGATACAGAAAGTGAAGTCATATGGGATCCCTGGTGAGCTGGTAAGATGGATATAGAACTGGCTTAGTCATAGAACTCAGAGAGTAATGATGGGAGAGTGCTTTCCTGACTGGAGATCTGTGACCAGTGGTGTTCTGCAGGGATCAGCCTATATAAAAAAATGATTCAGCGGAGAATGGAGGTGGTCTTATTTGTAAGTTTGCATATGACACAAATATTGGGTGAACTGCAGATAGTAATGAAGATATAGGTAGGCGAGAAACTTGGGCAAAGAAATGCGGATGGAATTTAAGCTGATGCATTTTGGAAGGTCTAATGCAGAAGGGAAGTAAATGGCACAAACCTTAGAAGCATTAACATACAGAGGGATCTAGGCATATAGCACACAATACCCTGAACGTGGCAACACAAGTGGATAAGGTGATCAAGGAGGCATGTGCCATGCCTGCCTTCATTGGTTGGGGCATGAAGTATACAAATTGACATGTTGCAGTTGTACTGAACTTTAGTTAGCCACTAAATATTCATTGGAATATTCATAGAATCCCTACAGTGTGGAAGCAGGCCATTCAGCACATCAAGCCACACTGAGCCTCTGAAGAATATCCTGTGCAGACCCAACCCCTACTTTTTAACCCTGCATTTCTCATGGCCAATCTGCCTACACATCCTTGGATACTATGGGGCCATTTCCCATGGCCAATCCACCTGACCTGCACATTTTTGGACTGTGGGAGAAAACTGGAGCAAACCCATACCAAACTTCACACAGATGGTCACCTGAGACTGGAATCAAACCCATGTCCCTGGTGCTGTGAGGCAGCAGTGCTAACCACTGAGCCACCGTGCCACCCCTATGTGCAGTTCTGGTCGCCCACACTGCCAGAAGGATGTGGAGGCTTTGGAGAGGGTACAGAAAAAGTTTACCAGGATGTTGCCTGGTTTGGAGGGTATTAGCTATGAGAAAAGTTTGGACAAACTTGGTTTGTTTTCAACATTGGAGGCTGAGGGGGTGACCTGACAGAAGTATACAAAATTAAGAGGAGTATGGATAGAATTGATAGTCAGAATATTTTTCCCACAGTAGAAATGTCAATTACTGGGCAGGACAGGTTTAAGGTAAAAGGGTGAAAGTATAAATAGATGTGAAATGCAAGCTCACTACCACTTTTTCGAAGCCAACTAGGAACTAGGCAATAAATGCTGGCCAGACAATAACACTCATGTCCTATGAATAAATAAAGAAGTTTTTTTTTAACAGAGAATGGGAAGTGCTTGGAATAATGCATTGGCAGAGGAGGTGGTAGAGGTGGATAAGAGGCATCTTCACAGAAATATGAATAGGCAGGAGATAATCCAATTGCAGTGTACAAAATAGCATCTGGCTGAAATAAACTGGAAACAGCTACTAGTGGGCAAGTCTACATTGGAGCAGTGAGAGTCTTTTGAAAAGGAAAAAGTGAAAAGTGCAGGGCCAACATGTTCCTGTAAAGGTGAAGGTGGAACTTCAAATATTCAGACAACATTGCACGTACAGGATTGGATCAGAAATAAAGGGGTTACCTAAACAAGAAATTAGGAAAATGAAGCAGGGACATGATAAAACACTGGAGAGTAAAACAAAGGAAAATTAAATACATTTTTATAAGTACGTTGGGGAGAAGTGGGTAACCAAGGAAGAGTAAGTTCCATTAGGGATCAAGTGGCAAAACTGTGGGTGGACATATAGAAGAGGATTGAAATGAATACTTTACATCTGTCTTCACCATCAAGAAGGATGATATATAGAATACTGGTAAGAGGATTGTGATAGACTAGAATAAATTACAACTGAGAGTGCAGAGATGTTCACAGTTTTAAGTGGTTAAAATTAGATAAGTCCCCAAGCCCACAGTGTGCCCCAGGCCACTGTGGGAGGCAAGGGAGGAGATTACAGTGGTCCTGGCATTACTTTTCAAATCCTCTCTGGACACAGCGGACAGGTGTCTTATGAAGGGTCACTGGGCTCAAAACATTAATTTTGTTTTACTTGCCACAAATGCTGCTGGATTTGTCCAGCACTTCCTGTGTTCATTTCCAGTTTCCAACATCCACATCCCTTTGTATTACTTCAATATTTCGGGTTTGAGTTCTACCATAGCACTTGGTGCAAGTATAATTTGATTACAACCCTGGTCCAGTGATGATCATGTTGCTGTTGTCATTTGTCATAAAAACTCATCCAGGCTCATGAATATCCTTTAGGGAAAGAAATCTGACCAAAGTGTGACTTCAGATCTACAACAATGTGGTGGACTCTGGGCAAATAAGGATGAGCAATGAATACTGGCCCAGCCAGTGGCATTGATATCTTGTGAGTGAGTAAAAACAAGCTTGAGGGACCAAATGGCCCACTCCTTTTTCTTATGGACTTATGAGCATGTTTCCTAGATTATTACCAATGTTCATTGGCTCCAGTCAATAGTTATGTCCAATAGCAATCAAGGTTCTGCTCACACTTTCCAAGATTTCCTTCTCTGTAATCCAAGTCTGGCCTATCCTCAGCCATGCACAGGGAGGTATTGTCACTTGACTGTTAATCCAGCGAGTAAAAAATGAGGTCTGCAGATGCTGGAGATCACAGCTGCAAATGTGTTGCTGGTCAAAGCACAGCAGGCCAGGCAGCATCTCAGGAATAGAGAATTCGACGTTTCGAGCATAAGCCCTTCATCAGGAATAAGAGAGAGAGAGAGCCAAGCAGGCTAAGATAAAAGGTAGGGAGGAGGGACTAGGGGGAGGGGCGATGGAGGTGGGATAGGTGGAAGGAGGTCAAGGTGAGGGTGATAGGCTGGAGTGGGGTGGGGGCGGAGAGGTCAGGAAGAGGATTGCAGGTTAGGAGGGCGGTGCTGAGTTGAGGGAACCGACTGAGACAAGGTGGGGGGAGGGGAAATGAGGAAACTGGAGAAATCTGAATTCATACCTTGTGGTTGGAGGGTTCCCAGGCGGAAGATGAGGCGCTCCTCCTCCAGCCGTCGCGTAGTTGTGTTCTGCCGGTGGAGGAGTCCAAGGACCTGCATGTCCTCGGTGGAGTGGGAGGGAGAGTTAAAGTGTTGAGCCACGGGGTGATTGGGTTGGTTGGTTCGGGCGGCCCGGAGGTGTTCTCTGAAGCGTTCCGCAAGTAAGCGGCCTGTCTCACCAATATAGAGGAGGCCACATCGGGTGCAGCGGATGCAATAGATGATGTGTGTGGAGGTACAGGTGAACTTGTGGCGGATATGGAAGGATCCCTTGGGGCCTTGGAGGGAAGTGAGTGTGGAGGTGTGGGCGCAAGTTTTACATTTCCTGCGGTTGCAGGGGAAGGTGCCGGGGGTGGAGGTTGGGTTGGTGGGGGGTGTGGATCTGACGAGGGAGTCACGAAGGGCGTGGTCCTTGCGGAACGCTGATAGGGGAGGGGAGGGAAATATATCCTTGGTGGTGGGGTCCGTTTGGAGGTGGCGGAAATGGCGGCGGATGATACGTTGTATGCGGAGGTTGGTGGGGTGGTAGGTGAGAACCAGTGGGGTTCTGTCTTGGTGGCGGTTGGAGGAGCGGGGCTCAAGGGCGGAGGAGCGGGAAGTGGAGGAGATGCGGTGGAGGGCATCGTCGATCACGTCTGGGGGGAATCTGCGGTCCTTGAAGAAGGAGGCCATCTGGGCTGTGCGGTGTTGGAATTGGTCCTCCTGGGAGCAGATGCGGCGGAGACGAAGGAATTGGGAATATGGGATGGCGTTTTTACAGGGGGCAGGGTGGGAGGAGGTGTAGTCCAGGTAGCTGTGGGAGTCAGTCGGTTTATAATAGATGTCTGTGTTGAGTCGGTCGCCCGAGATAGAAATGGAAAGGTCTAGGAAGGGGAGGGAGGAGTCTGAGACAGTCCAGGTGAATTTCAGGTCGGGATGGAAGGTGTTAGTAAAGTTGATGAACTGTTCAACCTCCTCGTGGGAGCACGAGGCAGCGCCGATACAGTCATCGATGTAGCGGAGGAAAAGGTGGGGGGTGGTGCCAGTGTAGTTGCAGAAGATGGACTGTTCCACATGTCCTACGAAGAGGCAGGCATAGCTGGGGCCCATGCGGGTGCCCATCTCAACTCAGCACCGCCCTCCTAACCTGCAATCCTCTTCCTGACCTCTCCGCCCCCACCCCACTCCAGCCTATCACCCTCACCTTGACCTCCTTCCACCTATCCCACCTCCATCGCCCCTCCCCCTAGTCCCTCCTCCTTACCTTTTATCTTAGCCTGCTTGGCTCTCTCTCTCTTATTCCTGATGAAGGGCTTATGCTCGAAACGTCGAATTCTCTATTCCTGAGATGCTGCCTGGCCTGCTGTGCTTTGACCAGCAACACATTTGCAGCTGTTAATCCAGCGACCCAGGATTTGGCCTGAGGACCTGGGTTTGAATCCTGCAATGGCAGATGGTAGAATTTGAATCAGTAGGAAAGTCTGGAATTAAGCGTCTAACAATGACCATGAATCCATTGCCAGTTGGTTGGGGAAAAGCCCGTCTGGTTCACTAATGCCCTTTCGGGCAGGAAACTGTCATCCTTACCTGGTCTGGCCTACAGGTGACTCCAGACTCACAGCAATGTGGTTGACTCTTAACTGCCCTCTGGGCGATTAGGGATGGACAATAAATGCTGGCCTTACCAGCAGCGGCTTAGTCCCATGAAAGAATTTTAAAAAAAGAAAAACTGGATCAAACGTGTTGGGGGAGGGAGGTTCATTTAAAACACAGAGACTTCCATGGATCACTGTCATCACATGGCCTTGGTCTGTGCTGTATATTCTATGTCACAATATGCAGTGAAGGAGCGTTACCTTTCAGCAAGGTGTAGCACTGTCACATGATGATCCATTGTTGCCTCCCACTGTGGATAAGGGAACAGAAGTAGTATTTTAAAAGTAGAAATAAGGACTGGGCTCCAAAATTACACACAAGTCCCACTTTAGAGTGAAAGTGTCTACCATCTGCCTGTTGCTAGAATCTCATCACTGCCTAATACTGCGAGGAACCCTCATCATGTGTAATTTGTCAGCTGCTACTGTGACACTCTGCAGCCTTTGTCTCCCTCAGCATAATCTGAAAGCAATTGAAATACAAAAGGAACACAAAATATCAACTCAGAAGGGAACTTGTGCGTAATGAAGCAGTCATAATAAAAGTCTGTGCCCACCGGCAGCCTGAAGGCACATTGTAACACAGAGTGACAGTGTATAAGACCCTGCCTGGAACTCTTTGAACACATGGATTTCCTCTCTTATCTGGCTGGTCAAGGAAGTTGCCAAAGAAAAAGAACTGTTTTCAACAGGGATCAGTCAGTGTGTGGGCACTTCAAACCATCCTGTTGTTCCTCTGAAGATTTAAAGATCTTCCACTTGGTCATGATGTTATTATAATGCAGTGTTGTGATTAGCATATAACAGGATATGTACATAGTCATAATACATCACAAGCCGTGATGCAGAGTAACATGTGACTCAGCAGTTGGAACAGTGTTGAAACCCTGTGTCTGCTGAGAGCTTTTCTATCACGCTGTATATTGTCTGCCAGCATCTGTGCAGAGAAGTCATGTTGGCCTTCAAATGTTAACTCTGTTTCTCGCTCTACAGATGTCATTAATCCTGCTATGTTTCCTGGTACTTTCTGTTTTTTTTTCGCAGATCTCCAGTATCCACAACACTTTGTCTGTACATTGTGCATTCTTCAACAGTAAAGAACCCAAGTGTGTTACCATTCCATTGAGGTATGACAGATAAGTTTGTGTTAGAGGTCAGTAAAACAACACAGTGGCAACAATGTGCATTTGGAGACTACATTGAACCTTTAATGACAGCAGGACGGTAGGGAATATTAGAGTCGTGGTTATTCGCTCCAGAGACAAAGTCGTGGCATCTGAATATCAGGGAAAGCTTGGGTAACACTGGCAGTCTGCCAGAAAAAGGCAGCAGCTGTGCAGTTTCTATGTCAAACTTGGAGGAAGAAGCACCCTATAATCCATCAAGTGAGTAAATAAAGGGGAGATTAACTGGATGGTTAGTCAGCCAGGAAAATTAGTCAGAGACAAAAAAACTGCAGATGCTGGAATCCAAAGCAGACAAGCAGGAGGTTGGAAGAACACAGCAAGCCAGGCAGCATCAGGAGGTAGAGAAGTCGACATTTCAGGTAAAGCCATTCTTCAGGAATGGAGGTGGGCTAGGGGATGAAGAGACGGGGCAGTGAAGGGTTATGGGCGGGGAGAGGGGCAGAATGGTGATGTAGTGATAGGTGAATGTAGGTGGTGCCTACAACCTGGTTGAAAATGATTGTCCAATAGAATCAGGCGACAAGAGTAGTGTTGCAAGACGCAAAGGGTATCCTGGTGTGTTCTCCCATCAGAAATATTTTGTGCAGGAAGTAACTGTAAATGCCATTATCTCTTCAGCTACTGGCCCAAGTGGAACCAGATCTGCAACAACCTTGGCCTCCCATTCAATCCATCTTTTATTTCTAACCATTGACCTCCACAGCATATTTCTCAGTGTTTTTACAACTGAAACACTCACTGATCCTTTTATCACCTTTAGACTTGACTGTACTATTTATTGACTTCCCATTATCTACTTTCTGTAACTTCAACTTATCCAACTCGCCATTGCCCACATCCTACCCCGTGTAAAGCCTTACCCACCCTTGCCCTTGCTGAACCCGGTTGGCTCTCAGTTCTCCAAAGTCTCTCATTTAAAATTAATGTTCTAAGATTTAAAGCTGCTCTGGAATTCAAAGGAATCAAATGTGGTGGGGGAACAATTAAAATAAAACTAAACAAATATGAAGAAACAAATTGGAACAGGAGTAGGCCACTTGACCCTTGAGCGTGCTCTGCCCTTTAATGCAATCATTACTATTCCAATTACTTCATGCTCCCACCTCCCCAATAACTTTTCACCCTCTCAATTATCAAAAATCCACCTATCAAAAATGTTCAAAGCCTCCACTTGCACCGTTTTATGAGGAAGAGAATTCCAAAAAAAATCACAAACCTCAGTGAGAGAAATAAAAAACTTCTCATTTCTGTCCTAAATGTGTGTCCCCTTATTTTTAAAAGTGACCCCCTAATTTTAGATTCTCCCACAGAGGGAGACATCCTCTGCCCATCCGCCTGGTCAAACCCCTCAGGATCTTACATATTTCAATGAAGTCGCTTCATTCTTCTAAGCTCCAAGGGTTACAGGTTTAGCCTGTTCAACATTTTTTCATAAGGTAACTCACCCATTCCGGTTATTGGTGGAAAAGTGTGGTGCTGGAAAAGCACAGCAGGTCAGGTAGCATCCAAGGAGCAGGAGAATCGATGTTTCGGGCATAAGCCCTTCATCAGAAATCACACATTCTTGATGAGGTACTTTTGCCTGAATTGTTGATGTTCCTGCTCCTCAAATGCTGCCGACCTGCTGTGCTTTTCCAGTGCCACACTTTTCAACACTTACTCTCCAACTTTTCTCCATTCCGGTTATTAGTGTGGCAAACGTTCTTGGAACTGTTTCCAATGCATTTACGTCCTTCCTAAAATAAGAAAGGCAATACTGCACACAGTTCATAAAATGCAAGTATAAAAATATAGAAATATTATGAAGGATGTCAAGACTGACAAGATTGCCCAGTTATTGCACAAAGTAGATGAGAAACATGGAGAAGTTATCCAGACAAAGGGACCATACAGCTAAGGGTAAATTCTGGGGAATTCACCTGGGAGAAAGGTGAGGTCCAATCTTCTCAACACCTTCCAATGTTGTCACATAATTTCAATCTGCTTTGGAAAGAACAACGTTAACTGTTCTGTATCAAAGCTGAATGAGAAATAGATTTTAAAAACTAATTTCAAAAAGTATTCATTTATCCAAGTTTCAGAAATCTTGGCACTCAACACTGACTTCTGCTAAAATAATTCCTGGAGATATGGAACTGTGCAGCTGATCATTGCTGCCAATGTGTTCAAATAAATGCTCAATCCTATTGTCCTCTGCATCATAGATGGAAAAATAATTGGTTTAAAGAAAGACATCATGGGTGATACAAATAAAAACAGTCATTATAGTTCATAACGTACTTAGATACAACCATTAAATTAAAGTTTAATGTAGTAAAAGGATTGCACAATTTCAGTATGCAAAAAAATGATAATAGGCTGCAAAATGCAGGTCTCCTTAGGTATACTGAATAAAAGTGAAAAGTGTACTGCATTCTGCACTATCATAAATCATATGCTGTCAGGTTGAGTTCTTTAAGTTCTCAGTCATGCTCTCAGATTCCATTTCCTAGCGCCAACTATAAGGAATGGATTCTTGGATCTGTCAGCTTCCACAGGAACTTGATGGATTTGCGAAATTGGTTTATTTGATCACTAACATATAAAATAGGCCATTTTTATAAATCATCTGGTTAACTTCCTGGGGCACTGGCCTGGTATGAACATATGATAACGGCAGAGGTGGCAGAGAAATATAGTGCAGACCTTGCAATTACACTGTGACAGGGGATAGCAACTTTGAATGGGAAATGGTAATTTACAAGGGGAACTGTGAACAGAAGAACACCAGTGAAAGTTATAGCAGTTGACATGCTTGTGGTTTTAAAGATCCACCTATGGCCAAGACAATTAATGTCCGGAGCCCTTGAACATTGGTTCAGTGCTGCTCTGGTCATCGCATCTTAGTCTGGGACACCAGGAGAAGGAACTGAGTGGATTCCAGGCACTCAAGTGAAAGAGGAATTCAGTATCAGCCAGATAACTTGCTAGTGGTTAGCTGGGAGCCATACAAACAGAAAGCTGGTTATGGACATGAATTGACATCAGATACAATGGAAAATTGGAGAGAAACCACTTTGCACCAATAGGATGAGGGTTTTAATAAACATGTAAACACATATAGTTCAGAATTGAACTATCATGAACTATTTAAAAGAACAATGGACATTTGTCAAATAACCAGAAATTACAAATGCAGATGTTATGAAAAATGATCACCCAGCAGCAGAATATTATGTTGCATTTATACTCCAGTCTCAAATGGGGAGCCAATCAGACTTGACCTTGTTCACACTCCTCAGTTCAAACTTTGAATTTTCTGGTTTGAGCTGGGGTTCAGTTGGAGCACACTACCTTAAAGTCGGAAGCCTTTGGGTTCAAGCCCAATTCAGAGCTTGAGCACAAAAATCAAGGAGAAATTGAGGTCTGCAGATGCTGGAGATCAGAGCTGAAAATGTGTTGCTGGAAAAGCACAGCAGGTCAGGCAGCATCCAAGGAACAGGAAATTCAATGTTTCGGGCATAAGGAATGGCTTTTTCTGATGAAGGGCTTATGCCCGAAAGGTCGAATTTCCTGTTCCTTGGATGCTGCCTGACCTGCTGCGCTTTTCCAGCAACACATTTGCAGCACAAAAATCAAGACCCTGTAGGGCAAGATGAATGAAGATCTGATCGTCAGAGGTGTGGTCTTCAGGATGTGATCCTTATCTAAGACTCCAGCTGCCTGGTTGGGTGGTTGTAGAGACTCCAAAAGTCATGTTTTGAGGATAAGCTTTGGAGTTTTCCCTGGTGTCCTGGCCAATATTGATACCTCTACTGGGTTGTTACTGTTGTGGGAGCTTGCTTGCACAACGTGTTTGCAGTGTTGTTTACATTACAACAGTGACCAACCTGTGACCTACAGGATGCAAACCTGGACGAAAGTTAGAGAGACACCCAAGTTGCCAGATACCAATGACCTCCTGGTGACCTCTGAAGTTGAGTCCAGAGGAATTCAAAGCATTAGGGTTTTTTTTCCATTTGTTTGATTGCAGGAGGTATCAGAAGGATGATGTATTTGGAAATCAGTCCATGTTTGGCCTCCACTCCAGATTTTTTTTTTGTCTGGTCCAAGGTTGGTCCTAGACCAATGGGTGGAGTGTAGCTGGCACATTGGAAGATGGTTGTGGTTGTTGGAGGGCAGTCAAGTCAGCTCCAGGTCATCTCTGCAGGTGGTCCGCAGGTTAGTTTCCTAAGCCTAACCATGTTCAGCTGCTTCATCAGTGACTTTCCCTCCATCATAAGGTCAGAAGTGGGGATGTTTGCTGAAGGTTGCACGATGTGACTCCTCAGAGACTTTTGTGCCTCACTGTGCCAGACAATTCCCTGGAGAGTCGGAGGCTGAGGGGTGACCTTATAGAGGTTTACAAAATTATGAGGGGCATGGATAGGGTAAATAGACAAAGTCTTTTCCCTGGGGTCGGGGAGTCCAGAAATAGAGGGCATAGGTTTAGGGTGAGAGGGGAAAGATATAAAAGAGACCTAAGGGGCAACTTTTCACACAGAGAGTGGTACGTGTATGGAATGAACAGCCAGAGGATGTGGTGGAGGCTGGTACAATTGCAACATTTAAGAGGCATCTGGATGGGTACATGAATAGGAAGGGTTTGGAGGGATATGGGCCGGGTGCTGGCAGGTGGGACTAGTTTGGGTTGGGATATCTGGTCGGCATGGACGGGTTGGACCGAAGGATCTGTTTCCATGCTGTACATCTCTATGACTCTATGACTCTATAACAGACAATCTAATCATCACCCCTTCACATTCAATGGCATTACCATCACTGAACCCCTCACATAAACATCTTGGTGGTTACCATTGACTAGAAACTAAAGTGGGCTAACCATACAAATATTGTGTCTGCAAAAATAGTTCAGAAACTTGTGATGGAATTCTCCTCACTTGAGTACAGCTCCAATAACTCAAGAAGTTTGGCATCACCCAGCACAAAGCATTCTGTTTAACTTATACCACATTCACTCCCTCCATCACTGACATGCAATTGATTTTTTTCCCAAGGCAGTGGAGCAACTCTTCCATATCTGGGAGTTTAGTTCATGAGTGCTGGGACGTGTCCACTGCATGGCTGGGCCCCAAAGCTCCTCTGCGTTCCTCTGAAGTTTTAACCTGGTGGCTGTCTTTTTCATTTGATTTATTATTGTCACATGTACCAAAGCACAGTGAAAAGTTTTGTTTTGTGTGCAGTACAGGTCGATCATAACATCCAAAGATTGAAGAGCGTGAGAAATACAAAGTTCCAGCTGCAAAGAAGGTGCACGAAAAGCAAGATCAACATTATATTTGAAATTTGAGATATCCATTCAGCAGTCTAATAATGGTAGTGAAACAGCTGTTCTTGAACTTGTTGGTGTGTGTGTTTAAGCTTTTGTACTTTCTGCCTGATGGAAGAGGTTGGAAGAGATTATAACCGGGGTGGGAGGGGGTTTTGATAATGTTGGCTGCCCCTCCGCGGCAGTGTGAAGTGGATGGGAGGAGAAAGTGAGGACTGCAGATGCTGGAGATCA
This sequence comes from Hemiscyllium ocellatum, assembly GCF_020745735.1. NCBI lineage: Eukaryota > Metazoa > Chordata > Chondrichthyes > Orectolobiformes > Hemiscylliidae > Hemiscyllium > Hemiscyllium ocellatum. Next base: position 16,248,200 of record NC_083417.1, on the reverse strand, counting down.
GAGCTGAAAAATGTATTGCTGGAAAAGTGCAGCAAGACAGGCAGCATCAAAGGAGCAGGAGAATCGACGTTTCGGGCATAAGCCCTTCTTCAGGAATGCTTAATGGATGGGAGGTTAACTTTCATGATGGATAGGTCTATAGTCACGACTTTCTGTAGTTTCTTATGATCCTGGGCAGAGCGGTTTCTATAACAGCTTGATATGTACCCAGAAAGAATGCTTTCTATGGTGCATCTGTAAAAGTTGGTGAGGGTCCTTGTGGACATGCCAAATTTCCTGAGTCTCCTGTGGAAGAAGGGGTGTTATTGTGCTTCCTTGACCGTTGTATCAACGTGGGTGGTCCAGGATAGATAGTTGGTAATCGTCACTCCTAGGAGCTTGATGCTCTCGACTTTCTGCACCTCAGCTCCATTGATGTAGTTAGGGGTATGTCCTCCTCAGTTCCTGAAGTTGATGATCAGCTCTTTGGTTTTGCTGACATTGAGGGAGTGATTGTTATCTTTGCACCATGTCACCAAGCACTCTACCTCTATCCTGTTTCTGTCTTGTCATTGTTTGATATCTGGCCTACAATAGTGGCGTCATCAGTGAACTTTTAGGTGGAGCTCGGCTTTGGCCACACGGTCATGAATGTACAGGGAATTGCAATAGGGGGCTGAGTACTTGTCCTTGCAGGGCACTGAGTTGAGGATTGTGGTGGAGGATGTGCTATTGGCTGACCTCACTGATTGTGTTCTGTAGGTCAGGAAGGCGAGGAACCAGTTGCAGAGGGTGGAGCAGAAACCTAGGTCTGGGAGTTTGGAGATCAATTTGGTTGGTATTATCATATTGAAGGTGGAGCTGTAGTCACCACAAGGAGATATGGTTGAGCATTTTCCAAGAGAGGGAAAGACTTTCACATTTGCCTCTTGTATCAGTGCAAGAAAGTGTTGTGGACTGAAAATAATAAGCAAACCAGCTCCCTAAAGCAGAAAGCATGCTGACTCTCTCTGACAACACACTAGGTGCATTGCATCATCCTGTCGAACACGGACCTGAAGAACCGGAGTCAATACTGATGGTTTTGCCTGTGGTTTTCATTCACCAGTGCAGTTATTGTAATTTAACCAGATAGAACTGTTGCTAAGTGTTTCTAGTATCCTCCCTTGTTGGTTGAGCTTATTATACTGACTACTGCAGCTGTGCGTCTTTCTAGGAAGTCACAAAAATTACATGGCATGTGTAATGAGTCATGCTGTATTTAGTTAAAAGTAGCAGGGTTCAGATATTAGTTCATGAGTACAATAACAAATTAATATTCCTTTCTTGTGTATTTGCTTCAAATGTTATTATCCAAAGTTCTCAGATATATTCTTCATTGTTCAGCAGCATCATGGCCAACCTGACTGTTAAGGTTTCAGTTTTCCTTCAAGTTTGATTGATGTTGGAAAATTTCCATGCAAAGAGTCACTTGTGACTCAGCAACATTGTGCAGACCATGAATGGGATAGTAAGCAGTTATCCTTAACTCTGCTCTTTCACGGGAAGGACACAGACAGGGCCCACCATATTAATTTGGCTAACTGTGATGTCAATCTCCACACTCCACGTCAAGCCTGCCCACACTACTGGAACATATGCTGGAGTATCAATATTGAATGCTTTGTTGTACAGAACCTGTTTATTGCTGGAAATAGATGTTGACAAAGCTTTTTAGAAAAAAAGGTTAACAAAGTGAGGTTTGGTCTTTTATAAAATGGGCAATTAGTAGTGAAACTTAAGGTGATTTCACTTGAATTTAACTGCATTTGCATGAGTCTTCACTACAGAGGATAGACCGACCACCTCAGAAATAGCTGTCAATAAGGAGTTGGAAGGGAAGGCAAGGGTCAAGAAAAATTCCAATCACCAGGGAAGTAATACTCCAAAGATTGTTGGAGCTCTGGACAGACAGGATCCCGGGTCCAAATAGATTACATCTGTGGGTGTAAAAAAAAGTGACAAATTAGTGCTTGATTTTAACTTTTCAAAATTCACCAGATTCTGGGAAGATTATTAAATAGCTAATGTAACTTTTTCTTCAGACAAGAAGAGAAACACAAAGCAGGAAACTACATACCATTAACTGTCATAGAGAAAATGCTAGAAGCTACCATTTAATGCATTACAATGAGGCACTTTGATAAATTAGGGGTAATCAGTCAGGGACAAAATGGTCTTGTGAAAGAAAAATTAGGATTTTGCAATCTATTTGAAGAAATAATACGTGGTGTGGATAACAGGGTACCAGCAGATGTACTGTATGTAAAAGGGAGTGAAAGAATATTGAAATTGAGATCAAAATCATTCAGCCATGATTTTATTAAGTAGTTGAGTGGACTTAGAATAGAATAGAATTAGTTTTATTGTCACGTATACTCAAATGAGCACAGTGAAAAGTTTATCAGTCACCACTTACAGCGTTATCTAAGGTAAAAAGGTACCTTAGTACAGCTTCTTCAGTCATAAGGTATTTGAAAATAAAGAAATAAAAAGTTCAGAATTGCAGAAATAAAAGTTCAAAACAGCAGTCTTTCAACTAGACCATGCTGGTAACTAGCCTCCAATCTGGACCGGATCTTGGCTCCAGATAGTTCCGGGCTTTACCTCGAGGTTCATGAGGCTGGGAGATTGCTCTAGAATCACCTCAAGACCGGGAGACCACACTGAGGCCATGCTATGCTGACAGCCCACCATGTCACTGGAAACCCGTCACACCAGGCCGAGAGCCTGCCACGCTAGGCCGAGAGCCTGCCACGCTAGAGTTCTGTCCCACTTGATATTTATGTGTCTTGGTCTGTTTTGGTGGTGATATCATTTCCAATTATGTTTCTGAGAGGTTGGTAAATGGGGTCCAAATTGATATAGTTGTTAATAGAGCGCAGGTTTGAATGCCAGGCCTCCAGGAATTCCCATGTCTGTCTTTGTTTAGTCTGTCAACTACAGGAGCAATCATCCCAACACCTACAAACAGAGCTGCATCAGGACTTCATTTAAATGAGCCACAACACACTGCAGCACCCTCTATAGATTCTCTAGACCAGGAACTATGAGATACTGAGGAAAAACACCTCTTCAACGTATTCAGGAATAATGGGTTCCTGATAAGTGCAGTTCGCCAATTCCTGCACAAGACCTAAACAGGAAGAAACAACATGCCAAAGGACTCTAACCACCCTGCTATACATCAAAGACATCCCAGAGATGATGACCAGACTACTCCGGCTCCTTGGCATTATGGTCATCAACACACCTACCACCAGCTCCTGATGAATTTAAAGGACCCTGTAACAACAACCAGCAGAACGAACGTCATATACAAAATACCCTGCAAGGAATGCAACAAACATTACGTTGGAGAGACAGGCAGAAAACTAGCCACCAAGGTACATGAGCACCAACTAGCCACCAAAACACATGACCAACTATCACTGGTATCCATACACACAGACAAAGAGGGACACCAGTTCAACTGGGACAATCCATCCATCCTGGGACAGGCTAAACAAAGATATGCACAGGAATCCCTGGAAGTCTGGCACTCAAAGCAGAACTTCATTAACAAACATACCAATTAGACCCCACTTACCAACCTCGCTGAAAAAGAACCGGAAGTGATATCACCCACCAACAGACCACACACAAATAGCCAGTGGGACAGAACACTAGCACTTCATCCGTAGGCTTACTGATGATATTACCCAGCATGGTTACAAAACATCTGAGAACAAATCTACCAGCTCAGTGAGCAAACTTACAAACTGACCCACAGCCTGAGTGGCAACTCTTCTCCAAAATCTCAAACATAGTTTAACTCATGATAACAATTAGAAACAAGTCATATTAATGAGATAAACATAGTAACTATGAAGAAATCTGTGGATGCAGATTTGCACTGCATGAGATCCTAAAGTTTTGTATTATATCATTACCCAAACCAGGATGACATCATTATGTTGGGTGGAGCTTAATGCACTCAACAACATTAACCTTTTCAGAACCATTAACTTATACAATTGATGACAACTCTCAAGTAACCAGTGTTGACTTGCTAACCAAACTTGCTAACTCTTTTTCACTTGTAGTATAAATTGCTGTGATTGTTGGAAATTTGACCTGATGAGTGCAAGATGAAAAGTTTCAGTGTCATGTTCCTGCAACACTTACAATCCACTCTGTCTTGATTTAGCCAAGGTATTGATCTAGAGAATCTGTAGTAGCTGACTCTGAGGGCTCTACTGAAATCTTAGGAATCAGGGAGAGGACTACATCCTGTAAAATTCTTCTGCATTTGTAAACTAGAAGCCCCACCATCAGTGAGTCCAACAGTGGGCAAGGGAACTGGGTAGTCTTCTCGTTTTAACTTTATTCAGTTTTGGATGTGGGCATTGCTGGTGTTGTTATAAAGGATCAGAGCACCTTCATACATTGCCTTCTCTACTGCCCTTCCTGGTGGGACGTGTAAATAACAATAGTTCAACAATGGCCACCTATGGGTGAACTTGCTGCCTGTCTTACATGGTGCAATGCACAGCAGCTGGCAAGAAAAACATTGACCATTTCTACTGACCCTGGGGAAAGTGCTGATAACTCCACTTTCTTGAATCAACTGTGAATAGACCATACTTGCACCTTTCGTGTTTAGAATTGAGGAGGTTTCTAGATTCTGACCTGGTCAGCAACAAGGAAGAGAAAGTGATTTCATTCTCTGTAAGAATGGTGTCTAGCTTGAATAGGACTGACTTCTCATAGTCTTCCCATGCATTTGCTCCCTTGTCCTTTAATGTGGTGGAGTACTTGAAGGATGCTGTGAAAGCAAACATGTTAAATTGGTGCAGCACACATTATTTATGGTCCACAATGCTACCACAGTACACAAGGCTACCACAGTACACAAGGCTACCACAGTACACAAGGCGTGAGTGGATGTTTAAGGTTCTGAAATGACTCCATGGAGGTCGGTATCTCATTACTAAGTCACCCTTTATTTACATGTGCATAGTGTATGGTCTCTGGCCAGCCAGCTCAGAGCCAGTTCTAGAGTGAATAGAATCGCTGAGACTCCTTTTTATATCTGTCAGCCAGGGCTCCCTGATTAACCACCCAAGTTAACCACTCCAATCAGGACCTCGTATTCGGTGAGATCCACTTGGTCAACCTTGTTCCAGTAACCACAGGTTCAATGTTAACTTTGATTCTTCCCAGAATGTAACCAGCAATCACCACCCCCCCTGCCACCCCACACCCCACACCCAACCAGCAGACCCATTGAAAGAGATTTCTTCAAAACTCTTCTCCAAATACAAATGCATACTTCAGGCTCTTCATGTATCTAGGTTTAAGACCAGCCTGAACGCCATTTCTGTTCTTTATGACTGAATCTTACTGATGGCAATGATTCCAGACTGGCTCCTGACAGAGTTCCTAGGAGCTGGAGGTCTTTACTTAAGGAATTGCCATCACCCTCAAGCCCTGTGCTTGCAAACATTTTCACTGAAGCTCATCAGAATGATTGCCAATTTTCAGGATGATGATTCAGTCCTTAAGGAATGAGCAGATTCTGTTTACAATGTATTTCTCAGATGGGCCAATAATCTGGGATCTTTTGGATAAAGAAAATGTTTGCAGACTTCCCCATATGTGGATAATGCAAAATGCCTGTTGCCCGGAGCCTGGCTGTCATAGATTCTGCACTGAAGTAGCTCTGAAGTTCGACTGTTGGTTCATGCCTTTACACTGAAAGGAAATGGTGAGAGACATTGGATTGAATCTTCAGCCTGAGGCAGGGACTGGCTGAGAGGCAGGCGAGTCAGCAATTGCTCACCACCAGGTGGCGTTCCTGTCTCTGGTTATCCACATGATGGGGATTTCTGAGAGGTAGCCAGTCACAGCTAGCCAATTAGGCCAAATTAATTGACATTTAGTGAATTATTCATACTCCCTCCTGTCCTCTCAATACCTTCCCCCACCCCCTTGACATGGCTGAACACATCCGGTCATGAAAGGTGCCAGCCCCTGTCAGTAAGCCAAATTGGGCATAGACACATCCTGCAAAGCACATAACATAGATGACCATCCTGTGGGAGACCTACCCCTCTAGTGGCCTAATGGCAAATACAATCTGTACAATTTACAATAACTGTTCACAGGATGACCAAAGTCCCAGGCACTTGCAGTGGCCTTCATGTTTTTTCATAGAATCCGTACAGTATGGAAGTCGGCCAAGGAACCCATCAGGTCAACATTGACCCTCCCATCCAGACCCACCCCATCTCTGTCACCCTGCGTTTCCCGTGGCTAACCCACTTAGCCTACATATCCCTGGACAGTATGGGCAATGTAGCATGGTCAATCCACCTAACCTGCACATCTTTGGACTGTGGGAGGAAACCTACACAGACATGGGGAGAATGTGTAAATTTCACAGACAGTCGCCCAAGGCTGGAATCGAACCTGGTCCTTGGTGTGTGAGGCTGTCGTGTATCTTGTAGACTATTGCCACTGTGCATTGGTGGGAGATCTGGTGCCAATCAAATTGGTTACTTTGTCCTGGGTGGTGTCAAGTTGCATAGAACGCCTGTGGAAGCAGGCCATTTGGCCCATCGAGCACACATTGCCCCTCCGAACCACATCCCACCCAGACCAATTCCCCTATCTGATCCTATTCTATACCTGTAACCCTGCATTTCCCATGGCTAATCCACCTAATCTGCACATCTTTGGACTGTGGGAGGAAACCGGAGCACCCGGAGGAAACCCACGCAGACACGGGGAAAATGTGCAAACTCCACACAGACAGTTGCCTGAGGTTGGAATTGAACTTGGATCCCTGGCACTGTGAGGCAGTAGTGCTAACCACTGAGCCACCGTGCCGACCTAAGTTTCTCGAGTGTTGTTGGAGCTGCACTCCACCAGGTAATTGGAGAATATTGCATCACACTCCTGACTTGTGCCTTGTTGATGGTGGGCAAGTTTTAGGGAGTCAGGAGTTGAGTTACTCGCTGCAGAATTCCTAACATCTGACTTGCTCTTGTACCCATAGTATTTATGTGGCTAGTCCAGTTCAGTTTCTGGTCAATGGTAACTCCACACCCCCAAGAAAGTTGATTGCATGGGTAATCAGTGATGAAAATATCATTGAATGTAAAGTGGAGGTGCTTAGGTTCTCTCTTGCTTGTGGTGTGCTGTGAATGTTACTTGCCATGTATTGTAGTGGAACAAATACTCTGAAAGCATAAGAGAGTGTCTGAAGCCTAGAAATCTTGGCCAAGACCAGAAAGAGTTGGAGATTTAAGAATTGACAAGATAAAAGTGAGAGCAAAGTGCAGGCTTGAGGCGGCAGCTGGCTCGATGTGGCAGTTATGCTGCCAACGCTGCGGTTAATCTTACAAACAGGTGTCTGTCAAAAAGATAGCACAGCCCTTCATTAGACTCTGTTCATCCAAACTCCAATGAAGATACCACCTGAAGGTTGGGCAAGATTATCTGTCAAACATTATTTGGCAACTTCCTCATGTGCACTTTCCCAATGGGTGTGCCTGTCTAATGGTGACCTTCACATGCTTTCTTTTAGAGGAATCACTATCAGTTTATTTTTAATCATTCTGTTGCATGACTGCTTTGTGAAAAATAATCCCAACTGAAAATCCTTTAGGAATTCACTTTCTATGCGGCATTTCCTTGTGTCTTCAGGTGCAGGAAATAAAGTTGCAGAGTTGTTATACAAACTATTGAACTATTGTAGGGTTCATGCAGTGGTTTAAAATGGAACCCTTGGTGTAAACATTTGAATGTTACACTGACAGACATAGAGTCATAGGGATGTACAGCATGGAAACAGACCCTTCGGTCCAACTTGTCCATGCCGACCAGATATCCCAACCCAACACCCAGCCATATCCCTCCAAACCCTTCCTATTCATATACCCATCCAGGTGTCTTTTAAATGTTGGAATTGTACCAGCCTCCACCACTTCCTCTGGCAGCTCATTCCATACACGTACCACCCTCTGCATGAAAATGTTGCCCCTTAGGTCTCTTTTATATCTTTCCCCTCTCACCCTAAACCTATGCCCTTTAGTTCTGGACTCCCCCACCCCAGGGAAAATACTTTGTCTATTTATCCTATCCATGTCCCTCATGATTTTGTAAACCTCTATAAAGTCACCCCTCAGCCTCTGATTCTCCAGGGAAGCCTATTCAACTTCTCCCTACAGCTCAAATCCTCCAACCCTGGCAACATCCTTGTAAATCTTTTCTGAATCCTTTCAAGTTTCACATTTTTCCGATAGGAGGGAGACCAGAATTGCATGCAATATTCCAGCAGTGGCCTAGCCAATGTCCTATACAGCCACAACATGGCCTCCCGACTCCTGTACTCAGTACTCTGACCAATAAAGGAAAGCATACTAAATGCATTCTTCACTATTTGTGCATTTGATTGACTCTTGGAAACTCTGCATTCTGTTATGGACCAGACCAAACCCCTTCAAAACATCAAGGAGATAGCTCAGACTCTAAGTTTTATCTTATTTAAAGGTAAGTGTCAGGCGCTACATTCCAGATGTGATTCAGGTCAAATTACTAAGCTTTAAGCACAACACTCTTTACTTTTACAACACAATCAAAATACAAACAAGTAAAGAATTGGCAAAACTTTAACTCTATTAAAATATTTAACAAAACAATATATATTTTAACTACCACTCGTCAACTGTTTCAGCATAGCAGCATCCCATAAATACACCCTTGGCAAAGGCAAGTTTAGCAAAACAGATTCCTCTCACTTGCTATCTTCTCCAGTTCAGATGGATCACCCATAGAATGAATTGAGCAGCAGCAGAGAGAGAGATGCACCTAGCAACTTCAACTCCAAAACCCAACTTCAACAACCGAAAGCAAAAATGAAAACCCTGCGAGTATGTGATCTTGACTCCATCTGCTCAAACATCTTTTGTGTCTAGTTTTAAAAAGAACCCAAAGCTACTCCACTTTCCATGCAGCAGACTCCTCAGCACCAGTTAAAATCACCCCTCTTCAAAGGAAACAGGACAGAACAAATCCCTCTCACAGGCACATACTGTCATAATTCATAGTCAAAGGGTCTACAATTAACTTAAAACTGATGTGTCTTCAAAAATAAAAGTCAAACTCATTGAGGTAGAGCCTGACATTGTGCAACAGGATGGACTCTTTCAACAATATATCTGCTTTCACACACAGACGTGGACACCTCTGACAAGACCGGTACTTATTGTCCATCTGTAATTGCCCTCAGTCTGAGTGGCTGGCTCTAAGAATTTGCCAGTTCAGTTAAAGATCAACCACATTGTTGTGGGTCTGCAGTCACACGCAGGTCGAAACAGAACAAGGTAAGAGCTTACTCCCTCAAGGACATTAGTGAAGCAAATGGGTCTTTGTGACAAATGAAGATAATTATGACTGAGACTAGCTTTATTCAACATTTTGTTAGTGGAATACAGTGAGTGAATATCCCTATGAGTACAGTGAGTGTGTGTCCTTATGAATATAGTGGGTATATGTCTGTGAGTGTGTGTCCCTGTGAGTAAGCCTGAGGAATATGGTGTTTGAGGACACCAAGGTCCAATCCGACACCAAGATCATTGTTTACAGAGCCGTGGTTTTCCTGGCCTCCTCCATGGCTCTGAGACTATCTACAGCAGACACCTCAAGGCGCTGGAGCAGTATCACCAATGCTGCCAGTGCAACATCTTGCAAAGCCATTGGGAAGAGAGACGCACCAACACCATGGTCCTTGACCAGGCCAAAACCCTCCAGCATCGAGGCACTGGCACCATCCCCACCCCCCCAACCCCCACCATCCCCACCCCCAACCCCCAATCAGTTACGATGGGCTGGGCACGATGTTTCCATGACTGAGCTGAGACTCCTCAACTGGGCGCTGTACACCCAGCTCTGAAACAGCAGGTGAGTCCTAGGTGGACAGAGGAAGCACTTCAGAGGTATCCTCAAGGCCTCACTGGGTGAAGTGCGGCACTCTCACAGACACCTGGGAACCACTGGCCCAAGTGGAGGAGGAGTATCCAGGAAGACATCGAGCGCCTTGAGACTTACCATCGGGAAAAAAAACGAAAGCCCAGGGTTGGGGGGTGACAGCAAAAGGAGCGCCCTCCCACACCAATGCCCTACTCACCCCTTCCTGCAACCACCTTCCGCCCCAAGTGTCACAGAACCCGTGGAAGCTGCATCGGTCTGTACAGCCACCTACAGACTCATCCTGAGAGTGGAAGAGCGTCACCCTCATTTGTGAGGGAGCGCCATTGATGGTGATGGTGAGTGTATGGCACTGTGTTCATGGTGAGTATGTGGCCCAGTGAATACAGTGAGAATGTTTCCATGTTAGTATGGTGCTGGTACCTTCCTAGTGTGATGGAATGCTGCCCCCCCGACCCATAATTTCCGCATCATTCTGCCACAGATAGACCACCTTTGTCTCTCAGACATGTTCCTGTCTCAGCAGTGGGCTGGTGTTAGGGGTGGCCCATGCTAACTGGGAGGCAGTATGGAACAAGGGTAAGAACCCACCACAAGAGGCAGCAAACTGTGGGTCAGACCCATTCTACATTTCCAGGATTTTCAATTCAATGTTTTGCTCATCATTGCCAACAACAGCCAGTGATGAACCAGAAATTAAGGGTATTTTGTTTTAAAATATTTCAAGTTTTGCATTTTGGACACATCCAAAGTTACAGCTCACCATAATCTGAAAATAATTTTCATATGCTTTGTATCTTAGTCATGTGAATCATAATCCAGCAAAAAAAATTGCAAAGCTACAATCTTCAGCATCTAATACAGTATACACACAGTTCCCTTTACAATAACAAATACTAATTGGCCTCAATGTCATTTTTTTTGACACTAGTAAAGCATTCCACATTGTCCTCATCCGAGTCATTAAGGGTTGGATGCATTTTCTGACATTGTAACAAACATAAACTTTAAGTAAAAGGATGTAAATGAAGAAAAATCTTCTTTAAATCTAGCTCATCAATCAAGGAAATTAATTTTTTTATGAAAAGCATGCACAGTATCTGTGGTTCACTGTTCGGGTCAGTTCTGCTCAGACCTGACACACTTTCCATCCACTGGACACAAGTCGCTCACTCTTGTGAAAAACAGCAAGACTGTAAATTCCGCTTAAAGTAAACATTCCATCTTTCTTGCACAACCAGGCAGACTTTGTGGAAACAAACTTTTCGGGTAAATTGCAGAATGATCTTCCATGACCCTTGAGTGAACTGTGCAGCATGTCGAAAATTTCTCTCTTGCTACAATAAATGTTTCTATTTATACACAGCACTTCAATGCATCATTTCAAGGAAATTGCTTTGTATTTTGGTGATGCTTACAAGGAAGCAAAAACCCAACTTCTACAGAAATGACAATTTAAAATTTGGCGCATGATGGGAGGTGTTGGAAGTTGTGTCTGCTCCTGCTGATTTCCTGTCAGATTTTTTGTACAGGTATACTCCACTTTTCGAAAGTTCACTTTTCGCCACTTTACTTTTACCAAAGACCTATATTAGTACCTGTTTTCACTAGCCGAAAGAAATACGAAGTGGATTTTCTTTTTTACGAAGAAAGGCAAAATTTTTCCCATATAAATGAATGCTTCTTCAGTCTACACCATTTCGGCTTATGAAAGGTTTCATGGGAACGTTCTACTTTCAGATAGCAGGGGAAACCTGTACCTGATTTGAAGTCAATGTGAACATCAATGCATTTTGAGACTCCTGCTAAAGCTCCATGGAGGCACAAGAATGGCCTGGAGGTGAGCTAGCTCTTGGTTTCTTGCCCTTTCTTTGGGTAAGTGCCCCATCTCTTCCTTTACATTTCTCTCTGCTTGGCACAGCATATTTGGAACTCGCCTGGTAGGAAGCCATCATGTGCTGGAATTGAAACTCAGTTAAAAAGATGAAATTAAACAAGCTTAGAAGGTGTTGAATTATTGCAAAATTCTGCCTAGTTTATTATTAATTTTTATGCAAGGAAATTTAGCTTTTTATAAACCCCGAAAGGGCGAGTGGGCCACTCAGCCGTTGAGAAGGTGCCTCATCACCATTTATTCAATTAAGGATGGACAATCAATGCCAGTCTTGTGAGTGAGCCTACAATAAAATTCAACAATAGAATTCAGTTTTACTGTCATGTATCCTCAAGTACAGGGATCAGGAGTACAGTGAAAGGTTTACAATGTCACCATTCACAGTGCCAGCTTAGGTACAAGGTACCTAGGTACAACACTGTAGGTTAAAAATTGGAAAAAAATAATGAAATAGGGTAAAAATTCAATAATACAGTTCTTCTCAGTGTAAATTGGTAAATAAGAAATAAAGTTAATGGTTCCAAATTATAGTCATTCTTTAGCCATGGGCTTGCAGTCACTTCACGCTGGGTTTTCTCCTCGAGGGCATGGTCTCTCTCCCGCATTGCATTTGATCACTCCCCTGGCACTGAGCTCAATTGTTCTCTCATGCTGGGTTTAATCTCTCTCCCGCTCTGGGCTTGATCTCTCCTCCGCTCTGGGCTCAATGTCTCTCCCACGCTGGGCTCGATCTCTCTCCTGTGCTTGAATCGATCCCTCGATCCCCGCACCCACGTCTTGCCGCTGACCGCCGTTTGAATAAAACAATTGCGATAATTCTGTGCCGCCAATCAAGCTGGATGCTCCTGTTGGTGTAACAGAAGTTGGGTTGCAATCTCAATAAGACTGTCACATCACTGACATTGTCGCAAGAGACATACATTAGAGGATGAGGGTTAAACCATTGAAGCTTCATGTTTGTTACTGTTTCTGACAGTGGATTTGCCAAGCTACCTCAATTGATTGTGTAGGTGGTTGATCTTAGTTATCCATTTCTCGTGGTTAATTTTGGTTTGGGACTATCTTTAACATGTGCTGTTGATACCAGGTACACGACATGCAGGATTCTCCTTGCTCAGGCAGTTGAAGTACATCATTAGGAATCAGTCTGTAAAACAGTTGATATTTTCCTTTCTCAGGTTCTAATGTGTTTGATTACAGATTTGCATGGGTTCATGGCAAGTATATAAAGTGTATGCTCTGCAGTCATGTCGGACTGGAGATTTCCTTCCCTAAGTACTACTGAAATTACCAGCATGACATTGACAAATTCATACAGTATAAAATAGTCAATGAAGTGATTGTCTGCCTCCATTTATTAGGTTACTGCAGTAATAAACTACAGATGTTAATACAGTTGGGCATGATTATGACCAACATTTACAACACTCTTCGAACCAACATGCAAGTGTTTAAACAAAGCAATTTTCAGATTCATTAATTATTGTTTGTTTCCATCTGTTTCATGCCATTATTTTGACACTCTGAATAAAAGGAGCGCTGTCCTAATTTTATTCCTTGCACACTCTGTACAATAGAGTCCTCTCAGAAGTCACATTGAAGTTTAATTTTCCGATGCTGGTAGCTAGCGAGAGAGGAGAATATCAGTCCACACACCTAGAAACACTTTAAAATTCTAACATGGAAACAGGGCAACTGGCTCAAGCATTCCATAACAGTGTCATTTCTCTTGGTAAGCAAGTGTCATATCTATCCATCTTATTCCTTTAGCCTTTCCTTTACTGTTTCTTCACCACTCTGTTCAGTTCCTCCAATCACCAACTTAAAGGATGTACTCCATCACTGCAGAACTCTTGAAGTAAAGCTTTGCTGCACTCTTCCTCTAACTCACATATAATCTTGTAATTATGGCTACTCGTTGATCATCCGTAACGATTGGAACGCTAGTTTAGGGATTTATTACATAAAGTGTATCAAGAGAAATGGAGCCAAGTTGAGCAAATGAAGGTGCGGTCATGATATAATTGAATGGCATGACTAATCTCAAGGGTTTGAGTGACCCCTCCATCTGTTTCTATGGAAACAGTGTACCTTCTATCTACCCTCTCCTTATCTTTCAGAATTTGGAAGACTGTTATCATATTGCCCCTGTTTTATTCTGACAAAAATGGTCTAAGTCAGAGGTGGGGAACCTTTTCAGGCTGGAAGGTCGCATAATGTTAGTTGTAATCTAATAAGGCCACATCCATGGAAGGCCGCATTATGTTAGCTTTAATCTAATAAGGCCGCATCCAAGAAACTTCAATTACATATTCTTCAAAATTCACATTTTTAAAATTGTGGCGGTCAGCCTGTGAGGATTATTTTGTTGAATTTTCTTTTACTCTCTGGTATTTTAAATACATTCATTTTAAGATTAAAATAAAAATAATAAAGGACAAAAAAGCATATTAATAAAAAATAAAGGATTTGTTCTGCAAAATTTGGATTCATTCAAAAGGCCACACAATGGCCTAAAATGCTGCATGCGGCCTTAAGGCCACAGGTTCCCCACCCCTGGAAATATTTCAAGTCTATCTTTGTATTTGTATGCCTTCATAATGACGAGGAATCTAATGTATCTGACATGTATCATTCCCTTAATATAGCCTGAATATCCTTCGTTAGCGTGCAGCCTAATAATGCAGTCATTCTTCTGAGGTACTGTGTTGGCTTATCATTATCTTTTGATTTAAAAAAAAATTCTGGCCCTCTTGTGATCGAACCCTAATGGTCCTTTGAACCTGAATTCCACAGATCCTACCTGTTTGTCTATAGCATTATACTTTCATTTGCAGTCTGATTACTGCTGATTCTTTCTAACTAAAACAGAGCAACTCACACTTACTGAGCATGAATTCTAACATTCAATTAGCCTTTCCCTCCCCATCTTCTCAATATCCCGCTGTGCTTTGCTTCAGTCTTCTGAAGAATTAATTTTACTGAACAGTGATGAATTGTCTAATTTTCCTTTATTGTTATGATTATGCATGACTTCTATTATTGATGTGGGCACCATGGTGAGGTGACTTATAAAAGTTTTCACTGTATTTTTCATGCAAAAGTACATGTGATAATAAATTTCTGTTCTATTCCATTTTGTTCTATCTACAAATTTCATCGCCATCCTTGCTGGATGTTTTTCTAATTCAATGTTATGCAAATTGACAAACACATGGCATACTAACAGTTAACAGTCAAAATGAAACGGGTTCCTGAAGGCAAATACCTCAGGTCCCCCTGTAAACAACAGGAAAAGCAATACACAGAACCAACAAAGTAAACCACATCTCAATTCTCCAAAAAAAAACCCACAGCGAACAGCCAAAAAAGTGCCAAAAAGGAAGCCCACATGCCAGCACCCCCAGCAAAATGCAGTGCACATACGGAAACATGATTCAATCACCACCTACATGGTAAGATATGGTGCAAACACACTATTCACACTAGGGTACAGTGGAAACTGTAAGGGATGCCATCCTTGCTGGATTCAGTAACTGCTAAATATGTCCCTCGATGTGAGTGGAGAGGCTCTAACAACAGGAGAGCAGCTAAGTGTAACACAACGGATTCACACTAGGTCACGAGTTCTAAAGGCCATGTTTGATCTCGCTCTGTATTGAGTTGGCTAGTCTCAGCTGGATTGTCCAAATAATTCACCCCCTGTCCTTCAGCACCAATTTATTTTAGTGTTCCACTGTTAGGTTCCAAAATGCTCCCAATCCTCAGTCTTGCTGTTGTTCTTTTCAGCATTGTTAGATTCCCCTTTTAATCGAATACTATCCTTAACCTCCTAAAAGTGGATCTTTCCTACTGAGATTTTGTTTTTCAGTCGAATGTGCTTTCATTGCACATTTTGAATTTTAAAACATATTTCCCGACTCAAATTAACTACTTTTTGCCTATTTCTCCATTCAACCCTTTCTCCATCACTGTCCACAGACCTCTTTTGAGATGAGTGCATGTGGGCACAAGGCAAGGAAAGGGCACACCCTTGGATATGATGCCCATCATTCAACAGCTGGCACCACTCTAGTGATGAGATTAAATATTGTATTAAATAGCTGTTAACTGACAACTTACTAAACACTTGTAGGAATGCATAACTTTATTTCTGAACTTCATATAAAATGGTAAAGGTATAGTTATTATGGTCTCAGGGGACTGCTCTCCCAACAGGGAGAGATGATGGGTGGTTTAACCTGAGAGTTACCACACCTTAGGTGTGGGGCAAGATTGGAAAAGTGGGACCTTTGTGGTGAACTTGGCTGGCATGGGAATGGAACTCATGCTGTTGGCAGTAATCTGTCTCAAGGCCTGTGTTACTCATTGTCCTGAGCCAGCTCATCATCAACGATGCCTATACTGCCATCCCTTCTCCACCCACTTCACCACCTACACCGAACCCAACCAACATCAAATTTGCTGATCCTCAGGTGCCATCTTTTGTGGCTGGGCCGATTATCCTCCTCTGTTGCCTGCATCCGACCCACCAATGTCAGAGTCTGTCTTTAGATGCTGGGCCCATCAATATCGCTGTGATGACCTTCCACCACTACCTCACTGCTGCCAGCGCTGGAGCCAACCAACAGCAGGCAACATCTTTCATCACCGGGCCTACATTGCCAGCGTCGCCTCCGTCAACATAGCAGCCGCCGATTCCAATGCCAGGTCTCATGCCCGCCCTGGAAAAGTAAGTAAGGAGTGACTCAAGGTCTACACTGGGCTCACTCTCCTCTGCACTGGACTTGTTTGAGGTCCACACTCAAGGTCTACTCTGGGCTCTTGCACCATGATCCAAGCTCAGGACAAGAAGTAAGTAAAGGTATGGAGTGAAAAGAATAAGAAAAGAGAGAAAGAAAGAAAAACAATCAGAGGGGATGAGCTCCAGCCCAGAAGCCCTACTCCGACACCAACTTCTTCAGGCGTTTGAAAATACGTTCAGAATTCTGCAGGAAATAGATTGAATCCAGGGCATAAGGCAAACTTTGCTGCTTAATCGTTAGTTGGAGATTGGAGTCAATTTCACCGCAGCAAACTTTGGACAAAAGTTGCTGCTACCGGTAGTGGGTCAGTCCCCCAGGCAAAGAGCTGGTGGCAACAGCTCAATGGCTGGTCTGTGCAAACCATACCCCCTCCCCCCACTGCCCCCATTAAATCCAGCTAACCGGTTGATGCTGGGATTCTGATCAAGGTAGGGGTGTGGAGTTGGGGGCAGTTTCCCACCTCTGGGAGCTGTTGACTCCTCAGAGGCTGGCAGCTCCCCAGTATCAGCAGTGCCATGAGGGGCGGTGAGCAATGCCGGTACTGCAGGAGATCCATGCTGCATAGTCAGCAGTCTAACTGGGACTATGGGTTTTTTGGTGGGGATGGAGGTTAATTGCAGGACAGGTTCAACTGAGGCTGACCCCATTTCTCCCCGACAGACACTTTCTTTGCTGACCTGAGAATCGGTACATCAGGGCCTGTGCTGTCTGCTCTGCTCCTATACTTTTGTTGCAAAGAAAAATGTACCATTGACCAAATAAATTATCCAGAACTGAGGGTTCAAGTCCAATCACAGTTTTTACACGAAGTGAAAATGAATGAATTAAGTCAATAACTAGTGAATCTGGAATAAAATGCTCACATCATTACGACGATCATGATGATTAAAAGAAAACCCACCTGGTTCACAACTGTTCTTCAGTGATACAATTCTACCTCCCTGAGGCAGCAGAGCCAACATGTGATTCTAGAGTCATCCCAATAATCTAAATGGCCTTTGAAATGACGTAGCAAGTTAGTCTGTTATAGATGGATTGACAATGCCTACTCACGAGCAATTAGGAATGGGCAATAACCAGGGGCAATTAGGAATGGGCAACAAACAATGGCCTTGTCAGTCACTTTCCCATTTCAAGAAGATAAAACATTATTGGTGCTTAGCTAAGCGGCTTTTTTTATATAGTTGAACAAATTTCTTCCAGATCCTCTCTTGAATGGGCACTCCATGCATTGCACCATTGCTCCTAACCCTACATCAACTTCCGTCTTCATTTAGCTCAATTGGCTGGATGGTTGGCTCAGGACTGATGGAGTCCCTTTAAGCTATATCTTTCATTATTTTCCCTTGTTCTTAAACTATTCAAAGTTGAGCCAAATCATGGCAATAAATGAAAGCTCTTCATTGTACAAGTACACAATCCTTTAGCCAAAACACTCGGGACCAGCTGGTTTTCGGAATTCGGGATTTTTCAAAGTTTAGATTAAGTGACAGTTTGATGGTGAAATTTAAAAAACATTTACCAAACAGCAGACTCACTGTGAGTAACACAGGCCTTGAGACAGAATTGAGACCTGCCAGTGCTTGGTCACGCTCACCCACGTTGCATCTGAGTGACATGCATCGTGTGGGTGTGGAGCTGGGTTAACTGTTTGCATGCCAAACAACCTTGTTGATGAGAAAAAAGCTTCACGGAAAACCTTCAGATTTTGGAGCTTTTTGGATTTCAGGATTTCAGATAAAAGATTGTCTACCTGTATTTTGTTGTCATCTTACTGTAAAGTACACGTGACAATGCATTATCATTCAATCACTTGCATGTTCCAAACAGTTTTAACTGCTGCACTCTTCTTTTCAACTTAGGTTATGCTTTTTTTTAATTGAGAAAAATTATTTAAAAAAACATTCTGAGAGCATGACAACAATAACAATAAACTAACTACAACTCCACAAAACAGATTTTAAAAAGTACCTAAACTACAATTCAATAAATAATTAAACTAAATTGCATTAAATTAAATTAAGTTACACCACTCAGCGCAACCCCACTAAAGCTCCCTATCATCAGGAGCATCAGTTAGCATACCCATATTTAGATTAGATGAGATTAGATTCCCTACAGTGTGGAAACAGGTCCTTCGACCCAACCAGTCCACACCGACCCTCCAAAGAGTAATCCACTCAGACACATTTCCCTCTGACTAATGCACCTAACACGATGGGCAATTTAGCATGACTATTCACCTGACCTGCACATCTTTGGACTTTGGATTATTATTCTCAGGGCACCCAGCCCATCAGACCCAGGTCTCATGGCTAAAAAAGGCCCTAGTTAATATAGCCAACAAGACTGCTTCTATATGGTTCAGAAAGGGTCATCACGTCTTATAAAAATGTTCCATTTTCTGGTGCACCATACTTGTGAGCAAGTCCAGGGGGATAGGTTCCATAACTAACCTACGCCATCCTGATATGCCCGGAGGACTTTCCAAGATCCAAATCATCTGAATGTTATTCCTTGCACCATACATAAGAATATTAAACAGCTCCTTCCCATGCTGATCTGAAGAAAGCAGATTCAGCAAGCCCAGGAGATGAGATACTGGATCTACCTTGACTTCGGCCCCCAGCACTCCCTCCAAGACACTTGCTATAATACCCCAGTACTTGCAAAGCTTGTAGCATGACCACAAACAATGGGTAAGAGTGCCAATACCTATTTTGCATTTGGGGCCCATTGGAGGTGCTCCCTTTTTAAATTTCGCAAGCCGCTCTGGTGCCAAATAGACCCTGTAAAGAACCTTCAGCTGCATAGCCTGTGCTCCATTACAAATTGAGTTCTTTGGCACATTCGCCTAAATGTACTTCCATGCCTCTGATGAGATGTCCACTCCCAATTCTTGTAGCCAGACCCCGCACAGCTATTCAATATCTTTCAAGGTGCCACCTCCCTGTAAATGGTAGAGGGTGCTAATTGAGAGAGTACCTGTAGTCTGAAGTACTCTCCTCTCTACATCAGACCTATAAGGATCAACCAACAACATGGTTCTTTTCTGGATTAAGTCTCTGATATGAAAATAATGAAAGAGGTCCCTGTTGGGCAATTGCGGCTCAACCTGAAATGGTTAAAGGTTGATAAATCCCCAGGACCTGATCCGGTGTACCCTGTGGGAAGCTAGAGAAGTGATTGCTGGGCCTCTTGCTGAGATGTTTGTATCATTGATAGTCACAGATGAGGTGCCGGAAGATTGGAGGTTGGCTAATGTAGTGCCACTGTTTAGGAAGGGCGGTAAAGGCAAGCCAGGGAACTATAGACTGGTGAGCCTGACCTCAGTGGTGGGCAAGTTGTTGGAGGAAATCCTGAGGGACAGGATGTACATGTATTTGGAAAGGCAAGGACTGATTCGGGATAGTCAACATGGCTATGTGCATGGGAAATCACGACTCACAAACTTGATAGAGTTTTTTGAAGAAGTAACAAAGAAGATTGATTAGGGCAGAGCAGTAGATGTGATCTATTTGGACTTCAGTAAGGCGTTCGACAAGGTTCCCCATGGGAGACTGATTAGCAAGGTTAGATCTCATGGAATACAGGGAGAACTAGCCATTTAGATACAGAACTGGCTCAAAGGTAGAAGACAGAGGGTGGTGGTGGAGGGTTGTTTTTCAGACTGGAGGCCTGTGACCAGTGGAGTGCCATAAGGATCGGTGCTGGGTCCTCTACTTTTTTTCATTTAAATAAATGATTAGTTGTGAACATAAGAGGTACAGTTAGTAAGTTTGCAGATGACATCAAAATTGGCGGTGTAGTGGACAGCGAAGAGGGTTACCTCAGATTACAACAGGATCTGGACCAGATGGGCCAATGGGCTGAGAAGTGTAGATGGAGTTTAATTCAGATAAATGCAAGGTGCTGCATTTTGGGAAAGCAAATCTTAGCAGGACTTATACACTTAATGGTAGGTCCTAGGGAGTGTTGCTGATCAAAGAGACCTGGAGAGCAGGTCCATAGCTCCTTGAAAGTGGAGTCGCAGGTAGATAGGATAGTGAAGAAGGCGTTTGGTATGCTTTCCTTTCTTGGTCAGAGTATTGAGTACAGGAGTTGGGAGGACATGTTGCAGCTGTATAGTACATTGGTTAGGCCACTGTTGGAATATTGCATGCAATTCTGGTCTCCTTCCTATTGGAAAGATGTTGTGAAACTTGAAAGGGTTCAGAAAAGATTTACAAGGACAGTGCCAGGATTGGAGGATCTGAGCTACAGGGAGAGGCTGAACAGGCTGGGGCTGTTTTCCCTGGAGATTCAGAGGTTGAGGGGTGACCTTATAGCAGTTTACAAAATTATGAGGGGCATGGATAGGATAAATAGACAAAGTCTTTTCCCTGGGGTTGGAGAGTCCAGAACTAGAGGGCTTAGGTTTAGGGTGAGAGGGGAAAGATATAAAAGAGACCTAAGGGCAACTTTTTCATGCAGAGGGTGGTACATGTATGGAATGAGCTACCAGAGAATGTGGTGGAGGCTGGTACAATTGCAACATTTAAGGGGCATTTGGATGGGTATATGAATAGAAAGGGTTTGGAGGGATATTGGCCGGGTGCTGGCAGGTGGGACTAGATTGGGTTGGGATATCTGGTCAGCATTGACAGGTTGGACCGAAGGGTCTGTTTCCATGCTGTACATCTGTATGACTCTATGACTCTATAACTGATCAAAGGACATCATGACCTGCCCCTCAAGCAGCCTCCCAGATAAGAGACTCCCCCTAGACACCCATAACCTAAACCCAGAATCCATCAACCTGACCAAAATCCTAACATTCTTACCATGGGGGTGAGAAAGGAGGTTTTATATAAACTGCCCTTGCTTTGTCACATTATTCTCCCTGCTTTAACTGTATTGATGACAATTGGGTTCTGACAATACTCCGTGACTTTCCTCACCTTATCCATAAATAACAAATTAACTAGGGAACATTTTGCCTGGGAGGCCTCAATATCCAGCCTTATTGACCTTGGATCCTGACAAGCCCAATCATTCAGAAAGGATAATAGGAAGCTTCTTTGATACCTCTTAAAATCTGGAAAGGCTACCCCGCGCCCTCATTCCGCTGCATTCTTAATTTCTGAGAAAAGTTTCCACCTCTTAGGAACTAAAATTAACCTCATGCGTTTCGTGAATGGCGTGTCATTTGCATAAGGGTGAGCAATTCATTCATATTTTGCTGCTGAATTGTAATGGATGTAAGAGATTTGCCATCGTAATCTGTTCCAAATGTGGGAACACCTGTGCAGGTAGCTCTGATATTTCTACAGAGAGACAAACAAATGCACAGTTTAACTTTACTCATGATGTAGAGAGGCTGGTGTTGGACGAGGGTGAGCAAGATCAGAAAGAAGCCAGTGTTGGACTAAGGTGGGCAAGGTCGGAAAGAGGCCAGTGTTGGACTAGGATGGGCAAGGTCAAAAGAGGCCAGTGTTGGATTAGAGTGGGCAAGATCAGAAAGAAGCCAGTGTTGGACTAGGATGGGCAAGGTCAAAAGAGGCCAGTGTTGGACTAGGATGGGCAAGGTCAAAAGAGGTCAGTGTTGGATTAGAGTGGGCAAGGTCAAAAGAGGCCAGTGTTGGACTAGGGTGGACAAGGTCAGAAGTCACATAACACTGCGTTATAGTCCAATAGGTTTATTTAAAATCACAAGCTTTCAGAGCGCTGCCCCTAACAATGGAGCAGAGGATCCGAAAGCTTGTGGTTTCAAGTGAACCTGTTGGACTACAACCTGACATTATGTGACTTCTGACCTTAACTTTACTCAGTATATTATGTTGTTTACTGAGTACACAAACAGAGAAAGGGAGTTTATTTGAGGTTTAATGTGTATATTTTAGACTGTGTTCGCTGAGCTCTGTCTCCCCGCAGTGACTTAAACACGTAGCATTCAAATTAATTAAAAATGAGCAGCGATCTCAAAAGCGTGCTAAAAAGGCTTTATGTCAGACATGTGTGTTTTTGATGGGTTGTGCTACTCACACAGTATCCCCGATGGCATGGCCATTATAGACAAGCAATAAATTTCTAGTTCATCTTCCACCTCAGAACACTTCAATCCCAGGGCATCAATGTGGACTTTAAAAGTTTCCTCATTTCCCCTTCCCACACCTCACTCCAGTTCCAAACTTCCAGCTCAGCACTGTCCCAATGACTTGTCCTACCTGCCTGTCTTCTTTTCCACCTATCCACTCCACCTTCCTCCCTGACCTATCACCTTCATCCCCTCCCCCACTCACCTATTGTACTCCATGCTACTTTCTCCCCACCCCCACCCTCCTCTCATTTATCTCTCCACCTTTCAGGCACTCTGCCTTTAAGGGCTTTTGCCCGAAACGTCAATTTTACTGCTCCTCGGATGCTGACTGAACTGCTGTGCTTTGCAGCATCACTAATCCAGAATCTGGTTTCCAGCATCTGCAGTCATTGTTTTTACCTTATAAGTCTCAAGCATTGTCTGCGACTTAATTAAACTACCCTTTTCCTGGTAGGGTTCACTCTTCGGGGCTCACTATTTGGGGCGGCACGGTGGCACAGTGGTTAGCACTGCTGCCTCACAGCGCCAGGGACCTGGGTTCAATTCCTGCCTCAGGCAACTGACTGTGTGGAGTTTGCACATTCTCCCCGTGTCTGCGTGGGTTTCCTCTGGGTGCTCCGGTTTCCTCCCGCAGTCACAAAGATATGCAGGTTAGGTGAATTGGCCAAGCTAAATTGCCCGTAGTGTTAAGTAAGGGGTAAATGTAGGGGTATGGGTGGGTGGTGCTTCGGCGGGTCGGTGTGGACTTGTTGGGCCGAAGGGCCTGTTTCCACACTGTAAGTAATCTAATCTAATCTAATCTCTTCCATATTTATAATGGCAAAGTCTTATCCATCTTGTGAAGTTTGCAACTGAACCTCAAACTGTGCATTTATTTCTCCTTGACAAAGTAAAATAGAAATTCCTATCAGGAAGAAGGTACTGCATGCTTAGTCAAGACATGCACATGCTTACAAATACATGCCAAGTCAGCTCTAGATAGAGGTCAATGTAAACTAGTCTATGTTCGTTGTTATTGTTTAAACTGAGCCCTTGTCTGTTCAGCAGTTGGTTGTAAAGATCACATTGCATTATTCAAAGAAAGAATATGGGACATATTTCTGACCATTTATTCCTCAGGCAACACCTAAATCATTAACTGGCCATTTTCATGTCGGTGTATGTGGGAGCTTGCTCTATGTAAGTAACATTTTTGACAATACAACCGGAAATATTCTTAACTAAAGTGTGTTGGAACAGTCTGAGGTGATGAAAGGCACTGTATAGATGCAAGTCTTTCTTTTCCCGATTTGGAGATGCTGGTGTTGGACTGGGGTGTACACAGTTAAAAAATCACACAACACCAGGTTATAGTCCAACAGGTTTAATTGGAAGCACACTAGCTTTCATCAGGTGATTGTGGAGGGCTCGATCGTAACACAGAATTTATAGCAAAAATTTGCAGTGTGATGTAACTGAAATTATACATTGAAAAATTGATTGTCTGTTAAGCCTTTCATCTGTTAGAATACAGTGACAGTTTCACTTCTTTCATGTGTAAATCACAAAACCCTTCTTTTTAGAGTTGCATTCTCGGGTTAGCTGCTAACAATGTGATAGCGAGACAATATGTCGAAGGTGTTGTCTCATGTTGTTGTTTCGGAGAGCCGGTGCAAACATGATGAGCCAAATAGCCTCCTTCTGTAACCATTTCTGTGATGAAGCTGAGTTGCTGATCTCCAGCAGCAATGACTTTTTAGGAAGGGGCATTCGAACCTGAGCTGTGTCTTATACTCATTACAGTGAGTTACGACAGACTGTCTGACTGACTGCTGACTTATTCCTCACTGAAGCAGTTTGGTTCTATATATTAACATATGAAGGAACAAGCAAACATTGGAGTTTGACTTTGTCCAATGAATAAACCAAAGGCATTTCTTGCTTGTGCAGGATTATATGAAATATATTGAGGCACTGGGAGAGTCCAATAATTGAACAGGCCTCCATTTAACTTCAGCAGGAAGACCTTAGATAGTGGCCTTTCCCCATTGCACCTTGGCGGCAGCTGCCCCAGGCTTTAGTGTGTCCCTCAGCACAGAGTCCTGGACCTTGGAATGTGCCAGTCTGCAGCACTCTGTTGAGGTCAACTCCTTGTTCTGAAAGACACTGCTTCAAACACGCAGAGAGGCTTTGTTGGGAGATCACAGATGCAGAGTTGAGACATTGTAGACAGTGCACAAATCTCATCTACCTAACCTCAAGCCCTACTTCAACCTCACATGACAGAGTCTGCAGATCATACATTAGTCTGGGCCACGGTCTCACAACTCATCAACAGGAACAGAGGCACGACTTCCTCACTCCCGCGAGGCTGCCTAAGAGAAACTCATGATTTGGAGATGCCAGTGTTGGACTCCGAAAGCTAGTGTGCTTCCAATTAAACCTGTTGGACTATAATCTGGTGTTGTGTGATTTTTAACTAAGAGAAACTCTGTCACCAACAACAGCAAGGGACCAGGCACATTAAAGAATGATTGCGACCCAACTTTGAAGAGTTGGTAAAAGGGTTAGAGTGGTAAAAGGGTTTTGTTTTAAAGGAGAAGTATACAATGATTACAGATTTCTGACATGTAAAAGCAGAAATTTGATACAATATGCAAATCAGGTAATTTGCACATACAAGATAAGCTCCCTTAAAAATCTGTATGGAACTTCAAAAGGAGCGGTAGTATACAAAAGCTTTTATATGCAAAACTCTGCACTTTTTTCCATTTTCAGAGAATGCAAAATGTTGATATTATGATTTTGATTCACTGTCAACTTCCACATTCACAAGACAAAGGCAATTCATTAACCAGATGTAACCAGATGGGTGGAGGGGTGTAGTGTGATCGCTCTCTGAGGTCTTTCTGCCAAAGTTAAATGGGGTTTGTTCAGTTATCAAACCCTCCTGGTACCTGAAATGCATGTGAGTACAGTCTTGTACAAAGAAGAGATGCCTTTGAAACAGAAATAGAGATTGCTGGAAAAGCTCAGCAGATCTGGCAGCATCTGTTGAGAGAAATCAGAATGGAGGAAGGGTCACTGGACCTGAAACATTAACTCTGATTTCTCTTCATAGATGCTGCTAGACTTGCTGAGCTTTTCCAGCAATTCCTGCTGTTTGTTTCTGATTTGCAGCATCCTCAGTTCTTTTTTCTCTATTTAATAGATGCTTTTTGGGTTTGCTTGTTGAATAGAGTCAAACTCCAACATTTGTTTGTTTCCTCATGCACCACTGTACAGAACCAAACTACGTTTATGTATTGATATTTTTTATGAATAAAGTGTATTTTTGAAATTAAAAATAAGCATGATCTGGATCTCACACTGCGTTGGGCAACCTCAAGGTACCAGCAATAAGATCCAAGTATCCAGACAGACCCTGGGATGTGGATGAGTTCTGTCCTGAAATCCAGTCATAAGTGGATTTGTACGTTGGAGCACAATGCAGGACAATCTATCGTAGCTGTTCATAAATACGTGAAATGTTCATATGTCAAATCTTTAAAATAAGCCCACTCCCCATATTGTGTTTGTATGTACAGTGTTCATAAATCAGAGCCCCACTTTACTGTACACTCGTTGTCCTCCGGTTATCTTAACATCACTCACCCCTTGTATTGATCTCAAAACCTTTCTGAGCAGCTTATGTTATCCTGCCCCAACGGAACTGGAAAATAATTCATGACACAAAGAGAGACTGCAGCCATTGGAGAAGGCTAAGAGGAGATTTAATGGAGGTTTTTGGAAAGAATTTTTGTATGGGTATTGATTGAACAGAGATGGGGAGATCTAACTGGAGTGTCACTGATATTGAAAATTGCCAATTTAAAATTGTCAGCAGTAAGAAAGATATGAAGATTTTGTTTTCTCTCTCCGAGGAGAATTGTGGAATTGTGCCATAATGGAATAGTAGGGTCAGAGAGCATTTTGTTGTTAAATGAAAAGAGAGGAAATGCAAAGGGGCACAATTTATAGCATGGGATGTTATCAAACCTTTGGGGAGAAAATAGGGACACAAATTCATTTCCAATATCTCCAGCAAGGAGCAGATAAGCTAGACAGAGTGGCCTCCTACATGTTGCAAAAAGCAGTGAGATAATCCCCGGTGTTGGGATCTGGGCATTTGCCAGTCCAAGTCACTGCTTAAGCCAATGCATCCGGGTATTGTGCAGGCTATTAGCAACCTGGGCAAGGTCAGAGGTCAGGAAAACCTTGTATATTAGCCAAGGTTCTACTGAATTGGAAGATCTCGAAGCTTGCCCCATTTGTTGAGACTCCCTGATGCACATTTAGGTTTTTAAAAGAGAAACCTCCACAAAGTTGCAGGGAGTAGATTGAGACAATATGTCCTTATTTACAAGAATAAACTCCTGATAACTAGGCGACACTAATTGCAGGTTTTGTTTTGGCAAAGGCATCAATGATGGCTAGAGGAATTTCATTTAAAATGTGCGAGTTAGGAATCTGGCAAGCACTGTCTGATACTGTGCTGGAGACAGATTTAATTTTGGCTTTTAAAAGACAATTGGATAAGCACCGGGGCAGAAGACAAATGAAAAAAAAGAGGGAAAGTGTTAACTTGGCTGCAATTACCATACTCATCTCAAACTATATTCCTTAAATAAGGCACGTTTTAGCAAGCATTTATATCAGGACTATTTGCAAGATTATTAATTTCAGGGCAATTCCGGCATTTACACTGTATGAGAGGGGAGTGCTGATTGGTTAGCAAGTGATTGATAGAGATGCTGCCATGAGGGGTGTGACAGTCAAAGATCACTGACAGTTAACTACCTGGACTCGTTTGCATGTTAAGCCGTGCACATTGTCTCTGATTGGTCAACTCATTGCCCTGAGAAATGGCTTTCACCTATTTTGTTGAGTTGAAACAGTGTGTGCACATCTTCTTTAGCAGGACCCTGTGCATTAATATACGTAGCTTCTAGTACATGCAAGAGTACCATACAAACTATATTTCCTGATGAGCCAACTACCAATGACATTTATCTCCCTCTCGTCCACAAAGTTGCACTCATTACCACAATCAAAATCATTTCCATATCTGATTGGGTTTTCCAAACAAAATGCACACATTCCTAAAGACCAACAATTTAATTCGCAATCTAAAATCTAGGCTTCCACACCTTGGCTAGCCACAGATCAAAGAAGGTGCCTGCAGCTTACAGAAAGAGAAGCTCAATTTTTATGTTGCAATTCGCTGAGCAGAAGACGATTTTCACTCAGTGGGGGTGGCACGGTGGCACAGTGGTTAGCACTGCTGCCTCACAGCGCCTGGAACCCGGGTTCAATTCCAGCCTCGGGCAACTCTCTGTGCGGAATTTGCACATTCTTCCCGTGTCTGCGTGGGTTTCCTCCCACAGTCCAAAGATGTGCGGGTCAGGTGAATTGGCCATGCTAAATTGCCCGTAGTGTTAGGTGCATTAGTCAGAGGTAAATACAGGCTAGGGGAATGGGTCTGAGTAGGTTACTGATCAGAGGGTCTTGTTGGGCCGAAGGGCCTATTTCCACACTGTAGGGAATCTAATCTTTATTTATTAACTGCCCTGGCATATTTGAAGATTCATTAAAAGAAAACAATATGGAAGTTTCCCTTATTCAATGCTTTTCTTTTGCCACTAAATCACCCAATGTAATTTCCCTCAGTCCCTGGATAAAACCAACAAAAGACACTGTTACTACGGCGAAAAACCTAGGCTGCTATCCATTCAAAGCCTGTCTGTGCATCAACCTCTCGCTTTCTGATTCACAACCAGTTCTTTCTGTCATCTCATTCTTTTCAAAGAAAAGACAAACACAAATCAGAATGAGGCGCCAAAGATGAGCCAATCCATGTCTTATCATCGTTGAGCAACACAGTTTCAGCCAAGTAGAAACTTCCTTTTAGCACGGGGCATAATTTACTCTCCATGCAATCACTCCAGTCACGGGCAGACTGCCTTATCTACGCATAGCAGTTGCTTGGGAACACCAGTTGTTCACAGTTAGGGGTGGATGGAGCAAGATAGCTGAGTCATGTGACATTTTAAGTCCTAGCTTCTTTTAGTGTGGAGTGTTTTCTGGAGGCGTGCGGATATCATTCCAGAAAGTATTAATCGCTCAAAGCAAAGAGTGCGTTTTTGCAGATTATGTTAAATAAATCTTTTCCGATTCAGCACCACTGAACAGTCCCTTTCAATGAGCCTAGTAAACTGTTACTTTTGGCAGTCTGCTGCAGGACCCACAGGCCGAAAGGAGCATTTATAGGAATATAAACAAATAAATAAATTGATAAATAAACAAGTGGAGCCATCTCACTGATATCCCTGATCAACGCCTGACAGGCCATGGAAAAGCTGTGTGGGGGCTCGGGGTCTCTCACATCCTTTGCTGGTCAGCTGGGCCCGAGGGGGCAGAGAAAAGAGGAAAACCAGATGCTTGCCCCGTAACACATGGTGCGAATATTTAGCAAGTTGGACAAAGGTTGTGGGGAGGGGAGGAGGCGGACGCGAGATGGACAGATACAGGAGGAGCTGGGTGAAATGGTGATCAAAGAAATTCCAGCAGTGCATTCGCTTTGTACCTTTAACACCACACAAATAGGAAGCTGGGAATTCCTCTCCCATGAGAAAGTGATGGTCTAGTGGTTAGACTGTTAATCCGGAGACCCAGGTAATGCTCTGGGAACCTGAGTTCTGCCATGGTGAAATTTGAATTCAATAATAATCAGGAATTAAGAATCTAATGACCATGAATCCATTGTCAATAGTCTGAAAAACCCCATCTGGTTCACTAAAGAGCTTTAGGGAAGGAAATCTGCCATCCTTACCTGGTCTGGCCCACATGTGAGTCCAGACCCACAGCAATATCATTCGCACTTAACTAGGGATGGGCAATAGATGCTGACCTGGTCAGTGATACCCAAACCTCATGAATGAAATATACCATTATACTTCTCCTTCCTAAGGAAGTTATGAAAGTCAGTATCAGGGAGCAGTTGCCCTGGAAGCTGGTGAACAAGTGAACTGCAGGGCTACTTGCAAGTGTTGCTTTCTGGAATGTTCTTCTATTATCTTCGTCACTCACCTGCAATCGCTAATTTGGAAGGTTGAGGCGAAGGGAAGGGATTAAATCAGGCACATTCCACATGAAATATGGGGAAGAAGAGTCAGGCATTAGTCCCACAGTGCATCCTCAGCCAACGTGAGGTTTCAAACTCCTAGGATTAATTCCCGCTTGCAGACATTGATCAGTGCTTTGCTGTGGGCAGGTTAGCAGGTTAATTAAAAAGCACAGCCAGTCAGGCGGCATCCGAGGAGCAGGGGAGTCGATGGTTCTGCTCGAAATGTCGACTCTCCTGCTTCTCGGATGTTGCCTGACCGGCTGTGTTTTTCCAGCACCGCATGTTTTGACTCCAATATCCAGCAGCTGCAGTTTTCACTTTGTCCAGGTTAATTACAGAAAAGATAATGTTTCCTTCCCCCATTTTTGTGGCACACATTCGTTTTTTCAGTCATGCAAATGTTGAAAATGGTGCCAAACTGGATAAGGGTGATTGAAGATCATTTGATGCAACCTCCAGGAATAGACCCAACCAGAGTTGGCAACCTTAATTAATCCACAGGCATCGACTTTTCAGGAGCTCTTTACTGCTGCAGAGCCATGGCATCTCCAGAGACTACTCCAGGGGCAGATGTCAGTCACTAAAAAGGGTTTAAGTGCCATGGTAATGATGCCAGTTTTATTTTTATATGTTCAATAAGAAGCCAAAGCAGACAACATAAATCTTGCAATGTTTAATTCATGAATACTTGTTGATATATTCGTTTAAAAGTCCCCATCTGGCCTCGTTGGAATCACTGTTCTTTTTTGGAATGGATCCCACAGATGATTCCCAGACTGCAAACAGATTACAGCTCCCTGAAATTCCAATGAAGGGTCGGGTCAGTGGAGCTGAAATGTTAACCCTGTTTCTCTCTCTCCACAGATGCTACCAGACTTGTTGAGTTTCTCCAGCAATTTCTGTTTTCACACAGACAGTGACAATGGAGGGGTGTGTGTGGTGCGTGAGGGCCTCCTGTTGCTGGGGGATTGGAAAGGGTGAAAATCAGCAGTCAAAGATCTCATTCCCAGGGCAGTATTTAGGACATGGGAGATCTCACCTGAACAGTGGTTGTCACTGCTTTTTAGCCAGACCTACGGAATTATGCGCCAATCAGACACATACTTGGACACAAGTGGGTCTTCCCTGGGGCCTCGGATGCTAAGGTAGAAGTCTTGTCTCTATCCTGCTTTCCCTTTCTCTCTTGCAGCCTCCCCACCCTCAGGAAGTCACAAGCAATTCCACAAAAATTGTTTTCCATGGTGAACATCCTCTACACCCTCTCCATCCCGAGTGTAATATTGACAGGGATAGGATGAAACATGAGCTAGACATTAGTTGCGTATCTCTCCAGAACGTTATTTAGTACTGTCACCTGGTAATTCGGGACTAGTAAAACAACTCGAGAACTAGCAATCTGGTGACACGGTCTCAAATCCCACCATGGCAGGTGGTGAGATGTGACTTTTTTTTCAGAAAGATCTGGAACAAAAAATTAGCCAAATGCCAAGCACATGACAAGTGCCAATTGTTGGTAAAAGTCCATTTAAATCAAAGTGCTGATGATTTGAAATAAAAGCAGAAAGTACTGGGGAAACTCAGCAATTTTGGCAGCGTTTGTGCCAAGAAAAACACATTTAACATTTTGAGTTCAATATGACTATCACTTAGAACCCTTATGAAGCCCTGTATTTATGTTGACATGCAGGCCATTTAGTCTCACCCAGAAGCAGACTTAGAATAATTCATCAGTATCTTCAATAGCTATCAGTTGTCCATTAAACTTAAAGCCAAAAGGAAAACATTAATTCCAGAAACACCACAATAGTTAAATTGCACAGAAGACAATAGACTTAAGTTATCAGAAGTCTTTTTCTTGCAAACAACTGACACATTTTTAGACATAAAAAGTTTTTATCATGAACTCATCTTCTGCAGATCATTGAAGTAACAGCTAATACTTTTCCATTGCATACACACAAAACAATGACTTTAACTTGAAAGTTGTTTGTTTATTACTTTCAGATCTCAATCTCAGACTTAATTTTAATAATTGATACAGACTTCATTATAATAGCATCTGATACATTTTAACCATATGGTACTCTTGAATATATGCAGTCTTAAGCTAGAGATTCCACATGCATTTGCAAAGAGTTCATCATATCAAGGATTTTACATTTTCTTGTCTCAAATTAACCAACTCTTCTTTTGTGGAGAAGATTACAACTGTGCTCTCTCCCTTTAGCTCCCTTCTCTTATCTCTGCTGATGTTAATTGTGTTTTCTTCCAAAGAGGCTGCCAGACATGCTGAGTTTTCCAGTAATTTCAGTTTTTGTTTGCTTCAGATCTCCAATGTTTGTAGTTCTTTGTTTTATCATCCTTTTCTTATCAGCCCTGTAGCCTTCGTCCTTCACCCAGCCATGTAGCCTCTTTCTCCCTCCATCCATCTTGCAGTCTCCTTCTGCACACTTCACCCCCACTCCCTCCACCAACAACTCTTGCAATCTCCTTCGCCCTCCATTCCTATCAGCCTCTATCTACCCACTCCTTCCCTCCCCCTCCCCCCTCAGTGAGAAAGGTGAGAGACTACCGAACCCAGAATCTGTGCAGGGGAAAATGAACTCTCATGGTCGGACTGATGAGGCCACTGAAAGAGCTGGTGTAGCTTTTCTAGACATACTCAACGACTTTCTGTGTGGAAAAGTAGCTGGAATCAGACAACCAGTTAAATGCGCAAAGTTCCTCTTCAAGGACCTTAGAGACTGCAAACAGAAGCATTGACTCTAACACCTGGAAGGCTCCAGCTTACAGCTAACATCATCCATGTGGCTGCATGTACCACTGTAACCATCAGTGGGCATTGTGGCTTGGCAAGCAGGCATTGAGACAGAATACAACAACCCACATGACAGCTGAGAGCCACTTTGTGTACAGAGCTTGCGGCAGGATCTGCTTCTCGCACAGTAGTCTCGCCGACTGGTCTTAAACATTTCCTGTGCAAGGCTGCCTCATCATCCCATTGGATCGGACTTATCCACTTTTGCCCATAAACAGGACAAAACATTGACGAATCACTCATGTATCTGATGGTTAGTTTAACATCTAGAACAAAGGGTCACTGTTTAAAAAATGCAGGTCACAGATTTGAGGCAGAGCTGAGGTGAAATTCTTTTCTCTCGGGGCTGTGAGTCTTTTGGAACTCTCTTGCTGTGTGGGAAGTGGAAGCTGAGCCTTTAAATATTTTGTGGAGTTGTCAGTGTTGGACTGGGGTGGACAATGTTAAAAATCACACAACACCAGGTTATAGTCCAGCAGGTTTATTTGCAAGCACTAGCTTTCGGAGCACTGCTCCTTCATCGGGTAGCTGCGGAACAGGATCATAAGACACAGAATTTATAGCAAAAGATTACACTGTCAGACAGCTGAAATGATGTACTGAACAAAGCTAGAGCTTCCAAATAAACCTGGTGGACTCTAAACTGGTGTTGTGTGAATTTTAATTTTAAATATTTTGAATGCAGATGTGAATAGATTTTTGGTAAATCAGGGATTGAAAGGTCATGGGTCGTGGTGGGAATGTGAAGAAATCAGATTAGCCATGGTCTTATTGAATGGGAAAGCAGAATTGAGGGGCTGAAGGGCCTACTCTTGTTGTAATCCATATGTCCATAGGTTGCTATCATTTCCCCTTTCCTTGTCTCTTTCTTTACCAGACTCTAATTCCCTTGTGTTCCAACAGGGCACAGAAATAAAGCAGCAAGAGTTTAAATCAAATTCATGGCTTTTCATAAATGGTGCTGATGTCTTGACTTGCTTTCTGAGTTATGGGATCATCCTCACTGGTGATTTAATGCTTTCGATAACAACAATTGCTTATGAATTGTCCTTTCACATGTCTGCTGACAAAGAGCTTGCATTTACCATTTGCAGTGAAGAGGATTTGCTACCTACTGTACATCCCAGTCTTAATTCGGTTTGGGTTTGATTCATTGAAGGCAAAATACAGAACTTACTGTCTTAACGAAACACGGCCTAGTCAGAATATGTAGCAGCTACTCGAGAGCAGGAGTCTGTCTGTTCAGCAACTGAGAGACAGCTCTGCTGTTGATGGTTTCACAGAAAACTTTTGCCTCTTCATTCTTACAATTTGGAAAGAAAATTATTGCACAGAACTGACAGAATGGAAACAGGCTATTTGGCCCAACTGTCCATGCTACTGTACACACACTTCACATAACTTCTGCAAACCCTACAGTTCCTAACCCTCTCAGTATTTCTCCCTAAACTATATTGATGCTGCAGAGCTCCATATGTTCTTTTAAATTTTTTGTTAAGCAAAAATATTAAGGGTTTGGGCCAAAGGCAGGTATATGGGGTTAGGCCACAGGTCAGTCATGATTTCATTGATCGTGGAACAGGCTTGAGAGGTTTGACAAAGGGTCAGTTAGACACGAAACGTCAGCTCTTTTCTCTCCTTACAGATGCTGCCAGACCTGCTGAGATTTTCCAGCATTTTCTCTTTAGACTTGAGAGGTTACTGGCCTGTTCCTATGCCCTATGTTCCTATCTCAGGTGTCTTGGTCAGTAATTGTCTCTCAATCAACATCACACACAAAAAAAATGCCTGGTCATTATTCCATTAGGAGGAAGTGAGGACCGCAGATGCCGGAGATCAGAGTGAAAAGATGTGGTGCTGGAAAAGCTCAGCCAGTCAGGCTGCATCCGAGGATCCGAGAATCGATCTTTTGAGCATAAGCTCTTCATCAGGAATGAGGGGGAGGCCCAAGGGGCTGAGAGATAAATGGGAGGGAGGTGGGGCTGGGGGGAAGGCTGCTGGGAATGTGGTAGGAAGAAGGAGGTGGGGCTGATGGTAATAGGTCAGAGAGGAGGGCAGAGCGGATACGGTGGGAAGTGTAAGGTATAGGGTTAAAATTGTGCAGAATAAGGGAACAGGTGTTGCTTCTGCAAAAGTTTACATTTTAAAATTAGGCTGCGCACTAATCAGTGAGAAGCGAAAACAGGTAGAATTATTTATGACTAATAGGGCAGAGTGACCGTGTAGCAGGATGGACCAGTAACAGGAGAATAGTGTGCCAGTCTCAGGAGGGTTGTGGCCAACGGATGGAATTTAGTTTGGCCGGATGATCGCACGAAGACAGCAAACTATGCCAGGATAGTCACATATAAGGAATAAGATAAATAAAAGTAAGGGGCGACAGGGTTAGAGTAATGGGAGAAGTAAACAGAGGCAGAGAGAAGCTCGACAAAGGTAGAGTGAAGCTAGAGCTTGTGATAGGCTACGCGCTACAGCAAAAGTAACCAATGGGGTGAAAGAGGAGGACCGAGAGACGTAGCTGAACAGCATAAATCAGAATGTAACCCTCAGATCAGGGTGCTTATTCGTTAGGCACCCATTCTTGCAAGTATGTATCAATAAAATTCGCTGCTTCAGAATTTGACTCGGACTGAAATTTATTAATATGTGAGTTTTGTTTCTCACAGGTAGGACAGTTCAACAGAGCGGTGCCGAGTTGGAAGGTTGGATCTGGGATAAGGTGGGGAGAGAGGAAATGGATAACCTGGTGAAATCCACATTGAGCCCTGTGGTTGGAGGGTCCCAAGGTGGAAAATGAAGCATTCTTTCTCCAGGCGTCGAGTGGTTAGGGTTTGATGGTGGAGGAGGCCCAAGACTTATTCCATTGTTGCTTGTGGGAGCTTGCTCTGCACAAATTGGCTGCTTTGTTTCCTATTTTGTAACATTAATTAGATTTCAAAGGTATTTCATTGGCTGCAAGTCGTTTTTTACTTGAGAATCCCCGTCAGGTCATGCTTATCTAAAAAGAAAAAAAGCCACGTCCTGTTTAGCTTTCTTCAATAGGTTTATTCTGGTCGCATTTTACTCAAATAAATTGTTGCACCTTCCTGATTGTCTCTAAATCCTTCCTGGTATATGGAGACCAGAACCCTGTTGCTACATACTGCAAGAGCCTCAGTATTTGACAAAAAAAAGGTGCTGGAAGCAGATTCAATAGTGACCTTCAAAAGCCAAATTGGCTCTCTACTTTTTAAAAATAAGATAATTTGCAGCATTCCTGAGGAAAGTGCAGAGGAATGGGTGTAATTGGATTGGATCTGTCAAAGAGCAAGGAGAGGTGTGATGGCTCAAATGGTCTCCTCCAGCTCGAAATGAGTGTATTCAGTTGAGTAGGCAGTTCTTTGCTGCCATCTAGTGAGCTTTGAGGGAAATAATGAGCAATATCTGAGATGAGTGGTGGCTGTGTGTGTTTACCGTCGCTATAACAACCAGGGACTCCACTGCTTGAGCAAGGTTTGCCTTCCTTCTCAGAACGGGGCTGGATATTGTCTACAGTTTAAATAAGGGAAGAACACTTCTGGCGAAATGAATTCTCTATCGAGGTAAGGGCAACGTGTCCTCTCAATATACGCTCAAAGATGTTACCTTAGAGTAAGTGAAAACAAACAATAAGGTTTAAAAAGTAGGACTGTCAGCCATTGATGCACAAAGCACAACACACGGCCCTTGGTATCAATTCAAAACTGATCAATTTAAGCAGAATTTAAATGTAAATACTTCACATTTGGAGATTTCAGTTTCCGCGTTTTTCATAAATTTAAAATATGACCAAGATCAAATACAGTGACTATTTAGAGTCACCTTGCCAAGGTAAGGTGCAGTTAAGGGTTTAATTATTTACTGTGAAATGCCTTATAAGTCCTTCCTTTGTGTTTTTGAATGTGCAAATTGATCATAAAAGAGTCCGCTGACAAATTGAAAAATAAAAGCACAAAATGTTTTCCTTCTGTACTTAAGGGGCATTAAAGGACAGATTGTCACTTTAATCAGTGTTTGTGTGGTGATGGCAGTGATAACTTTGTTTGTAAATGTCTTTTCTCTGCCATTGGTTTCCTTCCCTTCTTTCAGAAAGCATTGTCATCTTGTGTCAACTGTGAGGGACTGTAGGGAATTTGGGGGGAGGGTGGATATTGATAATCTCCAATGAATCTGCACAAATCTAGTGGATATCCTGCATTGTGTTCATTTATCAACTTTCCATCCCTTGCAATCTCTTTCTGAATTGCCATTGAAATGCTTTAAGTGAGCAACAGTACAGTTATTAAACACAGGCCTGAACGTGTGTTAGGGCCCATGTAGTATTAGTTCACAGGTATTGAATAATCAGCTTCCCAAATAACTGCTTGCATTCTGGTTCCTTGTTTGTTTCATATCCTTATTTGCACCATTGCAGCTGATTTTTAACTGTCCGATAGGGTAATTAGGGATGTGCATTAAATGTTGACCTAGCCTGCAAAACCCACATTTCCTGAATGAATAAAAACATGCACCAGTTTATTCAATATCCTGCTGCTTGCTCACACACTGGTTAGAATATAGAACATAGAACAATACGGCACAGAACATCGGCTCTCGATGTTGCGCCAATCTGTAAATTATTCTCAGCTCGTCCTCCTACACTATCCCATCATCACCCATGAGCTTATCTAAAGATTGTTTAAATCTCCCTAATGTGACTGAGTTAACTACATTAACAGGTAGGGCATTCCATTCTCTGCATAAAGAACCTGCCTCTGACATCTGTCTTAAATCTATCACCCCTCAATTTGTAGTTATGCCCCCTTGTAGAAGCTGATGTCATCATCCTAGGAAAAATACTTTCACAGTCTACCCTATCTAATCCTCTGATCATCTTGTATGTTCCTATCAAATCCCCTCTTAGCCCTCTTCTTTCCAATGAGAACAGACCCAAGTCTCCTCATAAGACCTTCCCTCCAGCCCAGACAACACCCTGGTAAATCTCCTCTGCACCTTTTCCAATGCTTCCACATCCTTCCCAAAATATGACGACCAGAACTGTACACAATATTCCAAGTGTGGCCACACTAGTGTTTTGTGTAGTTGCAGCACGATGCTGCGGCTTTGGAACTCAATCCCTCTACCAATGAAACCTAACACACTGTATGCCTTCTTAACAGCACTATCCACCTGGGTGGCAACTTTCAGAGTTCTATGTACATGGACTCCAAGATCCCTCTGCACATCCACACTGCCAAGAATCTTTCCACTGACTGAGTTCTCTGCCTTCCTGTTATTCTTTCCAAAGTGCATCACCTCACATTTAGATGCATTGAACTCCATAACCTGTTATAACTGACTGGGATAGTGCACCGTAAATTGAGCTCCATAATGTCTGGAGTCACATTGTAGTGATTGTAACAGGGTCAGCCATGTGGACCTGATAGAATATGAGTTCACTGATTAGGGCTGTTAATCTGATCCAATCAGGGAGCCCTGGCTGACAGACATAAACAGGAGTGTCAGAGGTTCTGTTTATTCTGACAGCTGACTCTGAGGAGCTGGATCAGTGTCAAGGGTTTTCCACGTGTAGATAAAAGGTGACTTGGTGATGGGATAAGAATCCCTGTGAAGTTACTTTATTGGTGGTGAGAATAAAGCACGCTCCTGAAGAAACTTACTTACAACTTGGGACGGCATGGTGGCTCATTGGTTAGCACTGCAGCCGCGCAGCACCAGGGTCCCAGGTTTGATTCCAGCCTCAGGTGATTGTCTGTGTGGAGTTTGCATGTTCTCTCCATATTTGCGTGGTTTCCTCTGGGTGCTCCAGTTTCCTCCCACAGTCCAAAAATGTGCAGGTCAGGTGAATTGGCCATGCTAAATTGCCCGTAGTGTTAGGTGCATTAGTCAGAGGGAAATGTGTCTGGGTAGGTTACTCTTTGGAGGGTCGGCTTGGACTGGTTGGGCCAAAGGGCCTGTTCCCACACTGTAGGGAATCTAACCTAATCAAATCTAAACTGACTTCTTTGAGTTGTGGTAAGTATTTCTGGCCGTTATTTGGGAAGTTTGACTTGTTCCAACCTGCTGTTGAAAAATGGACCCATTTCATAGAAAGGAATGTTATTTAGATTAGATTACTTACAGTGTGGAAACAGGCCCTTCGGCCCAACAAGTCCACACCGACCCGCTGAAGCGCAACCCACCCATACCCCTACATTTACCCCTTACCTAACACTACGGGCAATTTAGCATGGCCAATTCACCTGACCCGCACATCTTTGGACTGTGGGAGGAAACCGGAGCACCCGGAGGAAACCCACGCAGACACGGGGAGAACATGCAAACTCCACACAGTCAGTCGCCTGAGGTGGGAATTGAACCCGGGTCTCAGGCGCTGTGAGGCAGCAGTGCTAACCACTGTGCTACCGTGCCGCCCACCAGGGCAAATGACATTGGGGTAGATAAAAATCAATAAGTAATTCTCCTGACAGCTTGTAGACCTGTAGTTTTTTCCGATTATGAGGAACCGAACTTTCTCTGCGATACTAAAACCATTCAAGAGTTGACAGATTTAGTTAAGGAATATTATGACCCCAAGACGCCTTTATTTCTGAGATGTCATTGGTTTTACTCAGCAATTCGAGAACCAGGGAAATCCATATCGGGATTTTTAATTTGGGTAAGACAGTTAGCAGAGGCATGTGACTTTGGTTTAATCCTTAATGAGATGCTGCGAGCCCGGTCCGCCGCATCAGCGGGTGTCAGCACCCATCATCTGACACCCAACTGGACTTCAAACAGGCACTACAACTCGCTTTGTCATTGGCAAGTGGAGCATATGAGTTGCAGGGTATTCCAAAGGAAGTGGACAACCTCACCAGACTGACTGAGCTTGGTGAACACCATTTGAATGAAGTCAATTGCAGAGCCTGACTCAGGACATATCGTGAACAGAGGCATTCTAGATCAGCCCATAGCAAAACCCTAAATCAAACCCAGCCTCAGCCAAATGGTTAACATTTCCTTCAGGACCTGAGCTGGCAAACTGTTGTAGTTACCGCTATTATGTGGACTCGAGACTGTCCTACTCGACCTAAATTAAGGAAGAGAACTGATAGGCCTATATCCAAGACAGTGCATACCCTGGAAAGTCCACCTACATCTGGCTTGGAACAATTAAATTGCTGAGTAACTTCCAAATCAGAGCCAATCAAAATAAACATCTGGTTAAATGGTCACCTGATTCTAATGGAGGTCGATACCAGCATGGCTGTTTCACTGATCACAGAACCAGCCTTTCACAAAATTCACCCTGGACTCTAACCCTTAGGTTTGTGCAAAACCTCAGCTAGACTGAGAACCTATTCTGGGGAACCATTACAGATTAAGGGCACAACTTCCATTCCGGTCTCTTATGAGAAGCAGCTGGTTCAGTTAACACTGATTGTAGTAAAAGGCTCGGGCCCAAGCTTGATGGGATGAAATTGGTTGAGAAAGATTCACTTTCATTGGTTCAACCATTTCCAATTAGAAAATGGCTGCCTGAGTGAAATCCTAATTAAATACCAGGAGGTTTTTCAGGAAGGTCTTGGGACTATCAAAGGAGTCAAGGCCACCTTGCATGGTGACCAGGAAGCAATTCCATGATTCTGCAAGGCCGGCCCTGTGACATTGCCTTATGGGAAAAAGTAGCAGCAGAAATCAGAAGGCTGGAAGGTGAAGGAATCATCAAACCAGTGCAGTTTGTAGAATGGGCATCATTGGTCATACCAATTGTGAAGCCTGATGGGTCAGTTCACCTTTGTGGGGATTTTAAACAAATGGTAAACCACTTTTCATAGCTGGATAGATATCCAATCCTTCACATAGAGGATTTATACATAAAGCTAGCAGGGGGAGCTGGATATGAGCCATGGGTACTTGCAATTGTGGTTGGATGAGGATTCCCAGAAGTATGTTACCATTAATACCCATAAGGATCTGTACCAACATATGAGACTGGGTATGGTGAGCCTGTGTACTTTTTCAGCAGATGATGGAAAACATTTCACAAGGTCTACCCCACATCGCTGTTAGACAATGTGCTAAGAACAGGAGAGGCCAATAAGGAGCATTTAGAGCATTTTGTCATAGCCCTTCGATGTTTCTCCCAGGCGGGTGTACCATTAAGAAGGGAAATTTTGTGTTCCACATACCCCAAGTAACATACTTGGGCTACAGAGTCTACAAGTGGAAATATAAAGTAAGGGTGGTCAAAGGTGCCCCAGCTCTCAGGTTTGTGCCAGAGCTTAGGTCTTTCCTTGGGCTGGTGATTTATTACATAAAGTTCATACATAACCTGGCCTCCATCCTAGCACCTTCACATCTTTGGAGATGGTCACGTAGCCAAGCCATAGCTTTGAGGGAAGTGAAAACACAGCTGTCATCCTCTAAGGTGTTGGCACACTATAATCACAAGCATGATCTGGTATTGATATGCAGTGCCTCTCCATACAGCTTCAGGCTATCATTACATCCTATGTGCACCAGTGGACAGGGATACACAATAACAGTGTATGTATCCAGGACTTTGGTTTATGCAGAGCATAAATACACCCAAATAAAGAAGGGATGCTTGGTGGTCATATTTCGAGTCAGGAGTCAAATTTTTAGACCAAGTTGATAGAAAGCACTGGCCAGGTTTCTGTACTCAGCAAAACTCATTATTTATTGTAAATAATAAGACAATAGCAACAAGTAAAATGATATAAAACCACTACCATGTAACGATACTAACAGAAACACTAATCCCCTCCTTTACTCCATGCACACACAGCCAAACAAATCGGGAAAATAGTTTATTGGCAGTGATGGAAAAAACTGGCGAATGAATTGAATAGTCATTACTTCCCGATTTTGAGATGATCCTGCTTCAGCTAGCCAGGCCCTTGGTGTAAAGTTGTCTTTCTTCTGGAAGATTCCATTGGTTTATAAGAAGTACAAAGTGACAGATTCACTTGGAAAATGTCTCTGATTTATCAATTCAACTCACTGCAATTGTTGCAGGAAAGATAATTGTTTCTCTTAAGTTTAAACTTTATTTTTGACTACAGAGAACAGGCATCTTCTGAGGAACACACCCTTTTGTGTCTTTCTCTGTGTGTGTGTGCCTGTGCCTTTGTAACTTATTTCCATTTCCAACCAGCCAATCAGCTGCACTTACAAACTGTCCCATGTTCCCGATTACACATTGCAGGAGCCCAGAGTCACAACAGAGCTCCCAATTGGTGTGGAATTATGCAGCCATCCTGGTAAATGCACGACAGGCTTTCGGCAGGCAGGAGATGAATTACTCACTAGAAGCTTCTGATATACACTTGTCGTCAATTATTTATTTATATGGCTAACAAACACGCAGAGAATACTGGAGAAATGTGGCAGATCTGAGGAATTCCTGCAATGATGCCCAGTCTCAGGACATCACAATGCAGTTTCTAGCTGATGAGGAGGTTTGAGGTATTGTTTTGCACACATTATTGCAGTGGTTTGCTGTTGCCTTCTGCAGCATGGCTGACAGAGCCTCTCTTGCACATATTGCTTCTGTTTAGGCATGTTGGAGGGATTTACCGTCAGTAATCAACTCCTTGACCATGTTGGGTATGAATTTACATTTATAACACTTCTTTGCTTCGGACTCAAATACACAGCTTATGCCTCAAGATCTAACTTCCCTGTAAATACTTTGACCTCAAACACTGCCTGAAGTAACAAGTTGCACAGTCTCTCTCTGAGGTGAAAATGTTTCTTATGAAGTTGCCATTAGATTTCTTGGCACCAATCTTACTTTGTTGGCCTCCTACACAAGAGGAAATATTCTCTCCCAGACTACTCTGATTGTCTCCTGTAACCCAGCAACCCCTCAGTTACTCTCAACATTGGTTCCTCAGTGAAGCCTTGTTAGCGGAGTGGGTTTTCTGTGGGGAAGAGGGGGAAGGATGTTGGGACAGTGTGGGGACTGATTACCTGTAAAAAAAACTACCATCTTCAAGTATAGAGGAAGTTTGGGAAAAGGGATGATGAGTGACTGGGAAGTCAAATAGGGATTGCAAATCACTCATCCACAAAGGGATAAGTAATACAAAATCTCTAGTCAGGCTGAGAAGAGCGCTGATCTCTACACAGAGACAAAACAAGAGCGATGGCGCAGTGCAGGAGTGGGGGGAGCTAGGCAGCAGCTCCATTAAACTGCAGATGCTCCTTAGCCCTGAGCAATCTCCTGCAAGTGGCTGACAGGTAGAAAGCCAATTAACAGCCATCAGATTCTGACAAGTAGGACCCAACGTGGAGGCAAATAATTCAAGAATGTTGATCAAATCGTACATTAAAATAATTATACACTTGAATGAGTGCATCCCTTGCAAAATAGCGCCATCAATTATTTAACAGATTGCTGCAGGATATTTCAATTCTGCTTCGTGAAAATTTAATTCATGGAGATAGGAGATGAAACCAAATAGTGTAGAAAACCCCACAGAGGAGAATTCAGGAACAGCAGGTGTAGAGCTCTCATCAGCTCTGTCGATCCCAGCCCGCAGCCTACCATTAAGAGCTTTCTTTCTGAGGATGTAAGTAACAATCATTCTAAGAGGTTTTGACAGTGTAAATGCTGAGAGCTGTGTCTTAGCCAGGCAGCATAGAACTACAGAGGGTGCAGTGTCTGGATGTGGGGACAGCCACTCAGGACGGAGATGAGGGAAATTGTCATAGCTCGGAAGGTAGTACATCTTGGAATTTCCCAAACCCAGAGAGCCGTGGATGCTAAGCTGATGAAGTTGTCACGGTTCACAAGGATAATATACTGCAATTGAAGCCCCATTATTCTCCTGGTCTCCAAAAATAGAAAGTTTTAATGGAACCACTAGAAATCATAATCTGACTGACTGCTACCCCTGAACAAAACAAACCACACCAGATTTCTTCTGTAATGGTAAAAAAACACATTTATTGCAATAGTCTTAACCCTCATAAGAACAGCAGAATAAAAAGGTTATCTAGTTCATGCATTCTAAACTTTACCCGCTCTGAAATTTTCACAGACAGACAGACAGACACACACACACACACACACACACACACACACACACACACACACACACACACACACACACACACAAAGAAAAGCAGATAAATGCAAATATTATGAACAGAGGGGAAAATATTCGGGAGAACATAGTTCTATATCACCAGTGCAAATGACAAAACTGGATGGCTTGGTTTCACAATCCTATCTAATTTTCAATTATATCAAAATATTATCCGCACAGCGATGATTAGTGTTTAGTTTGCTGGTTACTTGTTCGAGTCAAGGTAATTTTTTTGTCTTTGGATTTTAGAGTTATTTCTTTCAGCCTCTCTGATGTGGCTCTATCGGAAGAGAATTTCCGCCACCTCCAAACAGACCCCACCACCAGGGATATATTTCCCTCCCCTCCCCTATCAGCGTTCCGCAAAGACCACTCCCTTCGTGACTCCCTCGTCAGGTCCACACCCCCCACCAACCCAACCTCCACTCCTGGCACCTTCCCCTGCAACCGCAGGAAATGCAAAACTTGCGCCCACACCTCCTCCCTCACTTCCCTCCAAGGCCCCAAGGGATCCTTCCATATCCGCCACAAGTTCACCTGTACCTCCACACACATCATCTATTGCATCCGCTGCCCTGATGTGGCCTCCTCTATATTGGGGAGACGGGCCGCTTACTTGCGGAACGCTTCAGAAAACACCTCTGGGACGCCCGGACCAACCAACCCAACCACCCTGTGGCTCAACACCTTAACTCTCCCTCCCACTCCACCGAGGACATGCAGGTCCTTGGACTCCTACACCGGCAGAACATAACAACACGACGGCTGGAGGAGGAGCGCCTCATCTTCCGCCTGGGAACCCTCCAACCACAAGGAATGAACTCAGATTTCTCCAGTTTCCTCATTTCCCCTCCCCCCACCTTGTCTCAGTCGGTTCCCTCAACTCAGCACCGCCCTCCTAACCTGCAATCTTCTTCCTGACCTCTCCGCCCCCACCCCACTCCGGCCTATCACCCTCACCTTGACCTCCTTCCACCTATCACATCTCCATCGCCCCTCCCCCAAGTCCCTCCTCCCTACCTTTTATCTTAGCCTGCTTGGCACA
Organism: Hemiscyllium ocellatum; assembly: GCF_020745735.1. NCBI lineage: Eukaryota > Metazoa > Chordata > Chondrichthyes > Orectolobiformes > Hemiscylliidae > Hemiscyllium > Hemiscyllium ocellatum. Next base: position 16,203,302 of record NC_083417.1, on the reverse strand, counting down.
CTCTCCTCATTCCTGATGAAGGGCTTTTGCCCGAAACGTCGAATTTCCTATTCCTTGGATGCTGCCTAACCTGCTGTGCTTTAACCAGCAACACATTTTCAGCTGTGATCTCCAGCATCTGCAGACCCCATTTTTTACTCAGGTGGATTAGAGCTTGTAAGAAGGCCTATGGTGTATTAGCGTTCATTAGCAGAGGGATTGAATTCAAGAGTCGTGAAGTGATATTGCAGCTGTACAGGACTTTGGTTAGGCCACATTTGGAGTACTGTGTGCAGTTCTGGTTGCCTCACTTTAGGAAAGATGTGGAAGCTTTGGAGAGGGTACAGAGAAGATTTACCAGGATGTTGCCTGGAATGGAGAATAGGTCGTACGAGGATAGGTTGAGAGTTCTCAGCCTTTTCTCGTTGGAACGGCGAAGGATGAGGGGTGACTTGATAGAGGTTTATAAGATGATCAGAGGAATATATAGAGTAGACAGTCAGAAACTTTTTCCCCGGGTACAACAGAGTGTTACAAGGGGACATAAATTTAAGGTGAAGGGTGGAAGGTATAGGGGAGATGTCAGGGGTGAGTTCTTTACCCAGAGAGTGGTGGGGACATGGAATGCGCTGCCCGTGGGAGTGGTAGAGTCAGAATCATTGGCGACCTTTAAGCAGCAATTGGATAGGTACATGGATGGGTGCTTAATCTAGGATAGATGTTCGGCACAACATCGTGGGCCGAAGGGCCTGTTCTGTGCTGTATTGTTCTATGTTCTATCTATCCTGGTGTCGTCAGTCTGATGTAGTGTTTTTTGAACAGATCTTGCATGGTATATTGTAAATTGTGTTAGTTTTGCTGGTAGTATCTAATGGATCTTTTACATTCATTAGTCACTGATAAAGTTAAGAAAGCAAGACCTATAGGTGGAGAGGCGGGACATATCACCAGCGCTTCACCAGAGACTCTCACTGATGATATTACCTCATCATGGTGACGAAATATCTGAAAACAATCCTTCCAGTTCAGCGAGCTAACTTACATACCCGTTTGTTTGTGTTTCATTCAGTAATCTTGCAAATAAATTTTGTTTTGTTTAAAACTAAGTGGGTAGGCCAGCTGCATCACTCCTGGAATATCCACTTTACACCTGCTTAAAGCAAAGTTAGGGTCTGGGCTACTTTCTTGAAATGTATTGAGGGGGTCTGGCCTGGTCCATAACAGACTGAGGGCTCTTTGTGGGATTTGTTCTATTGTTCCAAATTGGAATTGGTTGTTGGACTGGAAGGCAGAGTGGTGTGTGTTGGTGCTTTTTGTTTTGGGTATCGAATTCATTTGGTTTATACAGTGTTTGGGAGAGCAATGGCCCTTGCAGTCAGCAAGAGGTTTCTGGGAATGGAAGAAGTGACTTCGGGGACTTTGCGAAAGATGAAGACCAAGCTGCTGGCATTAGTAGAGAGGCTGAGGGTTGGAGCAGACTCCTTCTGTAAGAAAAGGAGAGACAATTAAAGCAATAGCTCAGCATTTAGATTTGCTGGAAACACCATTAGCATCTTTAGAGGTGGCAAGAGTTCAACTGAAAATAAAGCAGCTTGAGTTAGAGGCAAAAGGCAAGGAAGGGGCAAAAGAAAGGAAACAGTTTGAATTGCAATTAAAAGCAGAGAAAAGAGAAAATGAACAAATTGCTTTAGCAGAACAAAAAGAAAAAAGAGACAAGAGAGAAAAGGAGGGAGAAGAGAGGAAGAAAGACGAAGTTTTTCAGAAATTGGCACACAGATAGGAGAGTCAGCTTTAAAGGATGGAGATGAAGACTGAAGGTCAGCTCAATGAGGAAGAGAGTGAGGATGAGCAAACGCATGGGAGCCAAAGGCCTGGTGAGAGACAGTTTAACTATATTCAAGCATTGCCGAGAAGGATGTGGAAGCCATTTTCATCTTATTTGAAAAGGTGACTTTTGCAGGGGCCAGTGCCCATGTGGGTTTTATTGATCCAAACAAAACCTGTAGGTAGAGCTGGTGAGGTATTCTCATCACTGTCAGAGGAGGTACCTGAACTCTTGCAGGACCCATTTCCTGTGATTGTTCCTGACTGTGTGGTAACAAGGTCACAAAGTCACCAGTTGACACAGGTTAAAGAGTACAGATAAGAATGTTGACGTGGAATTAACAGAGCCCTGTTTGATCAGACGGTTGACTCAAACCAGGAGCAGATAGATGTCAAAGCAGACATCTTCAGCTCAGATAAAGTAACTGAGTTACAGCAGAAAGATGAAAACTTAAGACAGTTGTAATAAAAGGCATATACGGGAAGAGAATACAAATGTATCCCTGAATACTACTATCTTAAAAATGTCTGATTGAGGAAATGGAGACCATCACATATTCAGGCAGATGAGAACTGGGCAGAAGCTCATCAAGTCGTATTACCAGTGGGTTATAGAATGGAGGTGTTGCGAGTGGGACATGTACTCCCAATATGGGCTCATTTAGGGGTAAGAAACTCCAAGTTACAATACAAAAACATTTTTACTGGCATGGACTGCACAAGGATGTAGTTGAATTTTGACAACATGTCTTACATGTCAGGTAATTGGAAAACCACAGGCAGTAGTAAAACCTACATCTTTAATACCTATTCCTGCATTTGAGGAACCTTTTACAAGAGTCTAAATTGACCCCTACCTAAAACAAAATGTGCGAATCAGTATTTGTTAACAATAATGGATGTGTCCAATAGATTTCCAGAGACAATTCCATTACCCAATATTACAGCTAAAAGGATTGTAGAGGAGTTACTCAAATTTTTCACTAGATACGGACTATCCAGAGATACAATCAGATCAAGGGTGAAACTTCACATCGAAATTATTCAAGGAAGTTATGGACAACTTAGGAATAAAACAATTCGAATCTACTGCATACCATTCAGAGTTGCAGGGAACATGAGAAAGATAGCATCAGACATTAAAGACCATGTTGAGGGCTTACGTCATGACTATCCAGAGAAGGGCTTTTTTGCCTGAAATGTTGATTTTCCTGCTCCTCGGATGCTGCCTGAACTGCTGTGCTTTTCCAGCACCACCCTAATCTAGGCCCTATCCAGATAATAGGAAAAAGGGAATTCTGTTTGTACTTCTGTGGTCTGAGATGCCCCAAATGAATCGATCAAATTCAGTCCACTTGAATTAGTTTTTAGGCATGAAGTGAGAGGACCCCTAAAATTGACTAAGGAGAAATCAATAAGTTATTATTCAGAGGACACATATTTGGACTATGTGAAAATATTTAGGGAATGATTAAATAGAGTGTGGGTGTTGGCTAGACAGCATTTAAATGTATCATAGCATACAATGAAACCGGAAGCAGACAAGAAATCAAAAACTCGTAATTTTGCTATCGGCGATAAGGTGTTAGTGTTACTTCCAATGATAGCTGAATCTTTAAAAGCAAGGTTTAGTGAATCTTATCAAGCCGAAAGGAAATTGAGTGAGGTGAACTATTTGAAAAGGACTCCAGACAGAAAGAAATCTCACGGAGTGTGTTTTGTGAATATACTGGGAAGATGTTTTGACAGGGAAGGAAAGCCAAAGGAAATTGTGTTATTGGTTACAACACAGAGGGAAGAACCAAATTCAAAGGATTCTGAACTGGACATTCCTCAAATTAAATTGGACAATGAGGAAGTTGTCAAAAATCGGGATACATTATTGAGTTACCTTCCAGAGGAAAATCGAAATGATCACGAAACAGTCATTACTATCACATGGGGAGATATGTGGAAATAAGCTGGAATTACAAACCTAACTATGTATATTGTAGATATACTGTTCCAATGCTATTCCGATTCTGCAACATCCTTACAGGCATAATCCTCTAAAGTTGGCACAGGTTCAAAAGGAGATTGAACGCATGCTCCAAGATGACCCAATCAAAGCAAGTTACAGTGACTGGAGCTCAACCATTGTAATGGTGCCAAAACCAGATGGTCTGGGCCATCGCAAAGTCAATGCAATTACAAAGATGCATACCCGATTCTATGTTTGGAAGACTGTGTTAAAAAGGCTGGACAAGCAACTTATGTTTCTAAGTTGGACTTGCTCAGTGGATACTGGCACGCACCTTTGTCCGAAAGAGCAAAGACAATTTCGGTTTTTGTAATGCCAAATGGCCTGTATAAATTTAAAAGTGAAAGTGAGGTCTGCAGATGCTGGACATCAGAGTTGAGAGTGTGTTGCTGGAAAAGCACAGCAGGTCAAGCAGCATTCGAGGAACAGGAAAATCGATGTTTTGCTTCAGAGCCCTCATTCCTGATGAAGGGCACCGGCCCAAACCGTCGATTCTCCTGTTCCTTGGATGCTGCCTGACCTGCTGTGCTTTTCCAGCAACACACTCTCGACACTGTATCAATTTAAAGTCATGCCATTTGATATGAAAAATGCGCCAGCCACATTTCAGAGACGAACCAATAAGGTCATTTCTGGATTAGTCAATTGTGTAGTTTATATTGATGACCTGGTGATTTTTTTGTCAAACATGGAAGGAACATTTACGACATTTATCAGAATTGTTCAATTGACTTCGGGAGGCAGGCTTGGTGATAAATCTGGCTAAAAATGAGTTTGTCAAAGCCCAAGTCAGCTTTGTGGACCATGTTATTGGACATGGACAAATGGCCCCACAGAATACAAAAACAAAGGTAATTAGGGAGTTTCCCAGACGATCAGTAAATAGAGCAGTACTACGGTACCTGGGATTAAGTGGATTTTTTTGAAACTTTGTTCCAAGTTTTAGCAATGTGGCTGCTCCACTCATTGAATTGCTAAAGAAAGGCAAGAGGTTTCAGTCAGCAGACTGTCAGAGGCATTCAATGGCCTGAAAGCTGTGTTAACCACTGCCCCAGTATTAGCCACAGCTAACTACGCAAAGCCATTCAAGGTGGCTATTGATGTGAGTGGTGTGGGCGCCGATGCTGCGCTCTTACAGGAAGCTGAAGAGAAAATCAAAAGATCTATCGGTTGTTTCTCCAGGAAATTTAATATTCATCAGCAGGAGTATTAAGTGCTGAGAAGGAGACTTTGAGCTTGGTGTTGGTTTAACAATATTTCAGTGTTTATGTTACCAGTAATGTATCTGAGACATTCATACACACTGATCATAACCCATTGAAGTTTGTGGGGAAATATAAGGACAAAAGTTCCAGACTATTTAGATGGAGCTTGTTGTAACAGCCATTCAATTTGAAAATTGTGCATGTGGCAGGACAAGGAAACGTGATTGCCAGTGCATTGGCGAGACTTGAATGAGAAACGAGGGCATTCGGTGGCAGGAGTAAAACAGATTGGAACGAAATGTAGTAGAGCATGTTTGCATGATTATTGTCAAATAATGTATATGGGTATTGTGGTGTACTAACAATTTAAGATTAAGGGCTTTTAAAGTGAAGCCATCATTAGATATTGATGGTTCTTCTTTTTAAAGGGAGGTGGTTTGATGATGCTGCTCCTTTAACAAGGTTATGTTGTCCGTAGTTTTTTTTCTCAGAGTGGTTGTAAAGGTGCAGGCTCCTGGGTATCTAGGTTTGGAAGGTTTTAGGTTCAGTTTGATTGTAGCCAACAGATACTACCTCAGGCAAACAGCTTTCAAGTAAAAAAAAACACTTGTCCAATGAAAAGGGAGTAGCCAGTTCTCCCAGCTCAGCTTTTCTCTGGTTTGGCAAGCAGTCAGTTGTGAAGCTGCTGGACTTAACGAAGCAGGTCCATGCTGATCCTCCCTCTTTCTGCCATCTCTCCTGTAAGACCCTATGATGGATTTTTCTTTTTTTTTGCAATGGCGTATTTATGGGGAATCTTGCAAGTGTTTGGAACAGCATCATTAAGTTGGAATAATCTGTTGGGTTTTCAGATAGGTTAAGTTCTTGTAAGTTTTGTTATCTTTTGTTTGTGTTTCATTTGGTAATCTTGCAAATAAATTCTGCTTTGTTTAAAACTAAGTGGTTGAGCCAGCTGCGTTACTCCTGGAATATCCACTTTACACCTGCTTAAAACAACTTGCAAAGTTAGGGTCTGAGCTACTTTCTTGAAATGTTCTGAGGGGGTCTGGTCTGGTTCATAACTGTCCATAGTCTAAAATATAAAATCAAACATGGTCACTATTAAGGCTAAGATCAAACTATTAAGGCTAAACTATTAAGGCTAAAATCTAACTATTAAGGCTAAGATTGATATTCTTTGGACACAAAGTGGATAGGACAGAAAAAAAAAGTTCGGCCACAATCTTACTGACCAAACTTCAAAAACTGTGTGGTGTTTTATTCCTCCTTGTATTCCTATTTCTTATCCAGGACAATAGTCTACATAACACCAGGATATCTTTTCATTGGCATAAAAGGAAAGCCTTCCCTTGATTGTATGAATTGCTGCTAGTTTTTCATGCTAAGTGTCACAAATATCTTTCTGTTGTCTCAACCAATAGTAAATGAGCGTGGGTAATCTGCAACAATGGTTTATCTGACCCTGGGTGACACAGCTGTATAATAGTTATATAATACATAAAGAAATGTATCTGGGAGGATCTAGCTGGTTTGGGTTCCATTCAAAGCTGTCTATTTAGGCAAGCTTGAGAGTTATAGTTAGTAAGTTTGCATATGACACCAAAATTGGAGGCATAGTGGACAGTGAAGAAGGTTACCTTGGATTACAACAGGATCTTGATCAGATGGGCCAATGGGCTGAGGAGTGGTTGATGAAGTTTAATTTAGATAAATGCGAGGTGCTGCATTTTAAGAAAACAAATCTTAGCAAGACATATACACTTAATGGTAGGTCCTAGGGAGTGTTGCTGAACAAAGAGACCTTTGAGTGCAGGTTCATAGCTCCTTGAAAGTGGAGTCACAGGTAGATAGGATAGTGGAGAAGGCATTTAGTATGCTTTCCTCTGTTGGTCAGAGTATTGAGTACAGGAGTTGGGAGGTCATGTTACAGCTGTACAAGATATTGGTTAGGCCACTTCTGGTCTCCTTCCTATCAGAAGGATGTTGTGAAACTTGAAAGGGTTCAGAAAGGATTTACAAGGCTGTTGGCAGGGTTGAAGGAGAAGTTGAATAGGCTGGGGCTGTTTTCCCTGGAGCATCAGAGGCTGAGGAGTGACCTTATAGAGGTTTAGAAAATCATGAGGGGCATGGATAGGATAAATAGACAAGGTCTTTTCCCTGGTTTTGGGGGAATCCAGAACTAGAGGGCATGGGTTTAGGGTGAGTGGGGAAAGATATAAAAAAGACCTAAGGGGCAGATTTTTCACACAGAGGGTGGTGCATGTGTGGAGTGGCCTGCCAGAAGAAGTGGTGGAGGCTGGTACAATTGCAACATTTAAAAGTCATCTGGATGGGTGTATGAATAGGAAGGGTATCGAAGGATATGGGCCGGCTGCTGGCAGGTGGGACTAGATTGGGATATCTGGTTGGCATGGACGGGTTGGATCAAAGTTTTTGTGCTCTGCACCTCTATGACTATAAAAATAATGTGTACTTACTCTTAACTATAGCCTGAGGTCTTACAAGGGACTCTCATGAATCTCGGCTGTGATGTAACTAGTCACTAAATACCATCTACTAAATCTATTCTGATTAATAAGATGGTGCCTCGCTACTGCTGAAGAGTCTCCACACTGATTTAGACTAATGTTATTGAGAAGGATTGGTGGCAGTGAATTACATATTTGAGATGTGATGGACACAGCCCCAGTAGATACCATGCTGGCAAAGCTGGGATCTGAAAATAGAGCAGTCTTCCTCTGACATCCATGTACTTGTACCCTGCAAACAAAATGAACTGAACAGGAATCAGGAGCTAGTTCTTTCCTCCCTGTCATGGTGAAAATTGTAGCACTGGATTTTTGTAGACTCAGCACTGGCTAATGACCTAACCTGGGCCTCTCATGGTTTGCATAGGGTTTTAATGATTAGTCAAATGAGTTGAGAAAAGAAACTCTGCTGGGCAATGTGTAAGAAGCATTAGATTTGACCTGGTTGCTTATATTTTATTTTGCTAAAATGCTTCAGTAGAAAGAGAATTTGTTAATTTTCCTGTAAGTAACAAAACAGTGGAAGTGAGTTATTTAATGTCCAATGCAAAGGTTTGCAGACAGAGACAGCAGAAACTCATCCGTCTGCTGTATTTTTATGTCATTGTGTTCAGTTTTTCGTCCATTCATTTGAATTTCTTCTCATTCTTCAGTAATCTTTGTTGCTGGTAGCTCCCATCCTACTGTCCCGACCCTCTCAGTCATTTAAATCTCAGGCGAAACATTCAAAACAGCAAGAGGCATCCGACTGTACGCGGGTATTTGCTAAGAAATTTTGCTTCAGCAGTGATCCCCGTGAGATTAAAATAGTGTCCCGCTTAGTTGGGTGAAGCTTAGAAATATGTCAGTTGCAAATTTGTTGAGCCTCACTTTTTTTGGGTGGGAGTGATATGGAAGATGTAGAAACAGTTACGAGGATTCAATGTCTTCTTCAAAGGTCATCGTAAACAAAAACAAGTTGACAGTTACTACAGTTTTGTGGCAGAACGAGGCAGGCCTGTTAATAAAAGTGAATAGAAGTCAGAGAGTGGAAAGTGCTTACTCCATTATATGTGGAAGGCAGTCTTCGATAATTGAGATTTGGTCCACTGAATGTAACCAGCCATCTGAACGTCTAACAAATGAGCAACGAGAAATGAACAAAAGGCTGAAGAATTGGCTGAATTTGAAATTTCCTGAGTGGGGAAGGATGACGATTGCTGTAACTTTAGACAGATCCTCCTCTAGAAATAATGTTGTGAAACTTGAAAGGGTTCAGAAAAGATTTACAAGGATGTTGCTACAGTTGGACGGTTTGAGCTAAAGGGCAAGGTTGAATAAACTGGAGCGGTTTTCCCTGGAGGGTCGGGGGCTGATGGGGTGACCTCATAGAGATTTATAAAATCATAAGAAGCATAGATAAGATAAATAGTCGAGGTCTAGTCCAAAACTAGAGGGCAGAGGTTTAAGGTGAGGGGGGAAGGATTTAAAAGGGACCTGAGGGGCTACATATTCATGCAGAGGGTGATGCAAGTATGGAATGAGCTGGCAGAGGAAGTGGTGGAGGCTGATACAATTACAACATTTAAAAGGCATCTGGTTGGGTATATGAATAGGAAGGATTTGCAGGCATATGGGCCAAATGCTGGCAAATGGGAGTAGAGGCAATTTAGGATTTGTGGTTGGCATGGACAAATTGGGCCAAAGAGTCTGTTTCCGTGAAGTACATCTCTATGACTCTATGACATCGATGTGTTTTAGACAGAAATTACTTGGACCCAGTCCAACATCATTCCTCAAGCTGTGTTCTGAACTGCCTGGGTTACTATTCCAAAGATCCGTTCATTCCTAACTCATTTTTCCTGGGCCTCAATTTCTCATAATATTATCTATAATTGTGACCCTCAGCACAGCCTGCTTTCATCTCCTAATCTTTATTTTGAAAAGGGACGCGCAGGTCAAGATCATGGAAGGGACGGTGAACAATGCAGAAAAGTATCTCGGCCAGTTCTGCATGCTCCTGGCTTCCTACGCACGCAAGAATGCAAGATTGAGAGACAAGGTTGACCTGCTGGTAAGACAGATTATGGACTTTGCAAACACCGAGAATCCAGAGTTACGAAGGTGCCTCAAGGACCTTGGAGAGGAGTTGTCAAAGATTCAGGACTACCGCCAGGCAGAGGTAGTAAATTTAATGGAGATGCCTATGCCCATGGAGCTGGTTAAAGTGTGATCTTTTCATACATATATACACAGAAGCCACACTGAGGCAAAGGAATATGAGTTAGCTTATCACTGGCACACATTATTGCTTACTGGAATCGTGGTGATATTATTTTGAATGATTGACATAATCATGTCTGCTATTCACACTCTTAAAGTAAATACGTTTGTAGACATTTTGTATTTAGGGCTGTAATAGCAATGTTGCTGCAAGAATACTGACCAGGAGCTATACAGGACTATCCTCGGAGACGTTAATTGTGACTTTTTAATCTTCATTCTGTGAAGGTAGGTAGTACTGAGCACAGCTAAAATGACCATGAACAGCTCAGCTGAACTGAGGTATGTGCTGTGTGAGGAAATGTTGGCATTCCATTGCATGATAAAGTTTATTCAAGTTCAAAAACAATGAGTGTTCAGTTCTTCTGTAATTGTGCGGGTTGTGCAGTCACCTGCAGGCAATATAAAGCTTAATAACCATGCTTCAAACAATTTCCAAATAAATAAATCTCACATTGCTGATCTGACCAAATTTTCATTTTCCAGTTTGGGAGAATAACCATAATAAAAGGCCTCATCAAATTCCCAGATCAACTATTTTCAACTCTTATTGACTAAATGAGAAAAAAGTACAAATGAGAGTGAATTATCCAAGTTTTGCGAAGCTTGACGAGCATTCATTCCAATTTAAATTAAAGAAATACTTTCAGGACTGGAAACATATATAATCAATTTAGTTGATGCTCAGTACATGAGACCAATACACTCACCTTGGATTGAAAGTGTTTACAAACTTATTTGGAACATTGCCTAATGCAAGGGGGGCAAATCAATCTCTCATTCAGTGTAAGAGAACTTAAGCTCTTCTTCCTTTTTCTATTTGAAAATAGGAGAATAGAAACCAACCAGTGTTGAAAATGTTAGCTGTATGGCTCATGGTTAATGGTTCAGCTGTGACCTGAAATTCTGGTAAAGGTCAATGCTGCTGCCTCTCTTTTCTCTTTTAGTGTCCTACCCACTTGTTGTGCATTTGATAGGTAGCTCTGAAAGCAACTGGGCTTCAATTCCAAAAGAACATATTTCAGTTTCCATCTATCAGAATTCCATTGATGGTGAGCTATTCAGAGTATTACAGATGTGGAATGTAATAATGACATTGCTTTATTTATAAATCCCTAGATACAATTCCAAACTTTGACACCAGGAGACTTTTGAACCCTCCCATTTTTCACGAACATATTTCTGTTGAACATTTTAATTTGTTTAGAGTCATAAAGTCATAGAACCGTACAGCATGGAAACTTGTCCGTGCTGACCAGATGTCCTAAATTAATCCAGTCACATTTGCCTGCATTTGGCCCTTATCCTTCTAAACCCTTCCTATTTATATACCAATATCATTTATTGTATCCGTTGCTCCCGATGCGGTCTCCTCTACATTGGCGAGACTGGACGCCTCCTAGCAAAGCGCTTTAGGGAACATCTCTGGGACACCCGTACCAATCAATCACACCGCCCTGTGGCCCAACATTTCAACTCCCCCTCCCACTCAGCCGAGGACATGGAGGTCCTGGGCCTCCTTCACCGCCGCTCCCTCACCACCAGACGCCTGGAGGAAGAATGCCTCATCTTCCGCCTTAGAACACTTCAACCCCAGGGCATCAATGTGGACTTCAACAGTTTCCTCATTTCCCCTTCCCCTGCCTCACCCCAGTTCCAAACTTCCAGCTCAGCACTGTCCCCATGACTTGTCCTACCTGCCTATCTTCCTTTCCACCTATCCATTCCACCCTCCTCTCTGACCTATCACCTTCATCCTACCCCCATTCACCCATTGTACTCTTTGCTACCTCCCCCCACCCTCCTCCCTGACCTATCACCTTCACCCCACCCCGACTCACCTATTGTACTCTATGCTACTTTCTCCCCACCCCCACCCTCCTCTTGTTTATCTCTCCACCCTTCAGCCCATTTGCCTGTATTCCTGATGAAGGACTTTGGCCCGAAACGTCGATTTTCCTGCTCCTCGGATGCTGCCTGAACTGCTGTCCTTTTCCAGCACCACTCTAATCCAGAATCTGGTTTCCAGCATCTGCAGTCCTTGTTTTTACTCATTACACCAGCCTCCACCACTTCCTCTGACAGTTCATTCCATACATGCACCACCCTCTGATTGAAGATGTTACCCCTTATGTCTCTTTTAAATATTTCCCCTCTCACCTTAAACCTATGCCTTCTAGTTCTGGACTCCCCCACCCCAGGGAAAAGACCTTGTCTATTTATTCTATTCATGCCCCTCATGATTTTATACACCTCCAAAAGGTCACCCCTCAGGCTCTGATGTCCAGAGAAAATAGCCTCAGCCTATTCAGCCTCTCCCAGTAGTTCAAATCTTCCAATGCCAGCAACATCCTTGAAAATCTTTTTTGAGCTCTTTTAAGTTTCACAACATCCTTTCTATAGCAGGGAGACCAGAATTCGTGGGCGGCACGGTGGCACAGTGGTTAGCACTGCTGCCTCACAGCGCCTGTAGACCCAGGTTCAATTCCTGCCTCAGGCGACTGACTGTGTGGAGTTTGCACGTTCTCCCCGTGTCTGCGTGGGTTTCCTCCGGGTGCTCCGGTTTCCTCCCACAGTCACAAAGATGTGCGGGTCAGGCGAATTGGCCAAGCTAAATTGCCCGTAGTGTTAGGTAAGGGGTAAATGTAGGGTATGGGTGGGTTGCGCTTCGGCGGGTCGGTGTGGACTTGTTGGGCCGAAGGGCCTGTTTCCACACTGTAAGTCTAATCAAAATTGCATGTAGTATTCCAAAAGTGGCCTAACCAATGTCCTGTACAATCGCAACGTGACCTCCCAACTTCTTTGAACGTTGAACACTGTTCATACCACCATACCTTTAGCCTTTTTAAACAATTAATTTTTGACACAGTCATGGTCATTGAGTCATGGAGATGTACAGCACTGAAGCAGATCATTCAGTCCAACTCATCCATGCCAAACAGATTTCCTAAACTAATCTAGTCCCATTTGCCAGCATTTGGCCCATATCCCTCTAAACCTTTGTTATTAATGTACACATCCAGATGCCTTTTAAATATTGTAATTGTACCAGCCTCCACTGCCTCCTCTGGCAGCTCCTTCCATACATGCACGACCCTTTGTGTGAAAAAGTTGACCCTTAGTTCCCTTTTAAATATTTCCTCTCTCACCTTAAATTCACGCCACCTGATTTTGGACTCCCCTGCCCTGGGATAAGAAACCTTGGCTATTCATCCTTTCCATGCCCTTCATGATTTTATGAACCTCTATAAGGTTACCCCTCAGCCTCCAGGAAAAATAGCCTCAGCCTATTCAGTCTCTCCCTGTAACTCAAACCTCCAACTCCAGCAACATCCTCCTGCATCTTTTCTGCACCATTTCAAGATTAGCAACATCTTTCCTATACCAGGGAGACCAGAATTCAATGCAGTATTCTAAAAGTGGGCTCACCAATGTCCTGTGCAGCTGCAACATGACACTCCCCCAACTCCTACTGTCAATGCATTGACCAATAAAAGCATGCGTACTAAACACCTTCTTCACTATCCTATCTACCTGCAACTCTACCTTCAAGGAACTATGAACCTTTGCCCCAAGGTCTCTTTGTTTGACAGCACTCCATAGGATGTTATCTTTAAGTGTATAATTCCTGCCTTGATTTGCCTTACCAAAATGCAGCACCTCACATTTATCTAAATTAAACTCCATCTGCCACTTATCGGCCTATCAGCCGATCTGATCAAGATCCCATTGTTCTCTGAGATAATCTTCTTCACTAATCACTACACCTCCAATTTTGGCATCATCTGCAAACTTACTAAAATTCCTCCTATATTCACATCCCAATCATTTATATAAGTGACAGAAAGTAGTGGACACAGCATTGATCCTTGGGGCACACCACTGGTCATAGGCCTCCAGTCTGGAAAACAACACTCCCCCATCACCCCTCTGTTTCTTAACTTCAAGCCAATTTTTTAGATTAGATTACTTACAGTGTGGAAACAGGCCCTTCGACCCAACAAGTCCACACCAACCCACTGAAGTGCAACCCACCCAGACCCATTCCCCTACATTTACCCCTTGACCTAACACTATGGGCAATTTAGCATGGCCAATTCACCTAACCTGCACATTTTTGGACTGTGGGAGGAAACAGGAGCACCCGGAGGAAACCCACGCAGACACGGGGAGAATGTGCAAACTCCACACAGTCAGTCGCCTGAGGCGGGAATTGAACCTGGGTCTCTGGTGCTGTGAGGCAGCAGTGCTAACCACTGTGCCACTGTGCGGCCCACATTTTGCATCTAAATGGTCAGCTGTGCCTGGAATCCATGTGACCTAACCTTCCTAACCAGTCTACCATGCAAAACCATGTTGTCGCCTTACAGAAGTTCATATAGACAACATCCAACACTCTGCCTTCATCAGTCTTATTTGTCCCTTCTTCAAAGAACTCAATCTAGTCAGTGAGACATGATTTTCCACGCTTAAAGCCATGTTGGTTATCCCTAATCAGTCCTTTCTTTTCAAATACATGTAAATCCTCTCCCTCAGAGCCCCCTTAAACAATTTACCCACCACTGATGTCAGGTTCACCAGTCTACAGTTTCCTGGCTCGTCCTTATCACTTTTCTTAAATAATGGCATCACATTAGCCACCCTCCAGTCTTCTGGCACCTCACCCATGACTATCTCAGCAAAAGGCCCAGCAATCACTTCCTTAGCTTCCCACAAATTTCTAGGAACTTCTCCCCTCATGCCTATGAAATTAGCTTTCTCTAAGTTTATTATCCCTGTCTGTGATTGGAGTACGTCACTTTGAAACATAACATGGAATTCAAAGGTATTATGATCGCTATTATGATTTCATGGCGCAATACCAGTTCTAAGGCAGCTTTATCCCTAATCCACAATGTATTGCTCCAGGAAACTGGTTAAAAATCAGATTCATTTAACAAATTAAAATAAATCTTGAAATGAAACAAGCATTTGACACAAATAATCAAACCTTCCAAACAACCATTACTGACAGACTTCACCTCCCACAAGTCATAGTGGGATTTATACTCTTGATTATGAGTCCTGTAACATAATCATTACCCAAACATAACATAGGTTGAATGCTAGGGAGAATGAGGGAAAGGTAAAATCTTAATTTTATTTTTCCACGAGGATTTCTCAGCATTTGGTAACTGTCCAATAGTAATCATTATAATTGGCTTCCACTGATTACTGGGTTGAGATTTTCTACACCTCGGAAAAATGAGGTGTTCAGGGAGCCTGCAGAGAACATTGACAAGAGGTGATTACCACAAGATGGAAGTTAATTAACACAAGAGGGAATTAGCCCTATAGCAAAATTATGTTTCTATTATTTATAAGTCACAGTTCGCTGCTACAGCTTCACAATTTGTTACAGAAATGTCTTGACAAGATTGGCCATTGAAATAATTCCTGTTTGCCTTCCTCCCCAAATTGTTTTAGGTGGAGAGACTGGACGCCAAGGTTATTGCACCTCTAAAGGCTTATGGTCCCCTGACAAAATCCAAACGGGTATTTTACTTTACATTGTTTGTTAATCTTCTGAGGTAATGTTTCCAATGAATCAAAAGCCATGTTCTTTTCCATGCATGTGGCAAAACCCCCAACTAAACAACCACTTGCATTTAGATAGTGCCTTTAATATAAGACAAACAATCTTCACGGAGCATGATAAACGGGAATTACCACTGAGCTACATAGAGAGATATCAGAACAGCAGAAAGATTTTAAGCAGTGTTTAATGAGGAAGACAGAGAGAGGGAGATGTGGAGAAGTAAAGAGGTTGAGCATGGAAATTTTAAAGCTTAGAGCCCAGGCAGTTAAAGATATGGCCACCAACTTCGGAGTGAAGGAATATTTAAGAGGACAGAATTCGAGGAGAAAAGATCCAACTGGCCTCCAGGTGAGGTTCCCGAATTTATTATGGTTCTAATCTGTTAAACTCTTGGGTGAAGGCAGATGGAGTAGCTCCCTTTCTTTATTCACCCGCCAAGCTCAGTTGATCACCACAAGATTGACTTAATAAAGATCCCATTGCTGGTCAATACATTTGTCCCAGACCCAAGTGAAGCTGTGTTTGAAAAGGAGACTCTCTTTAGTCATAAAGGATTGAGTTTATTAATGACCAAACACGAGAAGAAATAGTCACATATCACACTCCACCCCTGCTCTGAGATTTTGAACAATCGAGTCTTTGCTAGACTGGGTACCAGACAAAGAAGTGACTGGGACTTGGGTCAAGTTAGGATGCAGGCACCATGGTTTAGGATGAGTGAAATATTCCAGAGGTTTCAAGATATGATTCTGGCCAGTATAGCACAAGAGCACAACTGTCACAGCCTGTTCCTGTTAAGCAGAAATGACTGGTAACTATTACTGGGGAATTGTTTTGACTCGTCCAAGTTTTGATGTGGACTGATATTGTGGCAACATCTGTGATTCAGACGGTTTTGCCACTTGGCCGGAAGATACACAACAAGTATGGATAAAACACCGGATGGCGGGGGAGAGGTGGGGGGAGGGTGGGGGGGGGATGGGTGGGGGTGTGGTGGAAGGAGGCAGTGGGGAACAAAAGGGAGAGGACACACTACAAACACTGGCTGAAATTCCAAATAAAATGCCTATATAGAGAAATTTAATCACTGCCTCCCAGTTTGTTGATCATTTTTGGTGAAAACCATTCCTTTAGAACTGGAAGTTGAAAGAAAGATTACCAAGCCCCCAAATAAAGTTGCGAAGCAAAATAGGGATGTGGGGATGGTGGTTGAGACTCCAGATAAAAAGGGAGACTCAGTTTCTTCAAATGTAGATGGAAGAGAGGGTATTTCATTGCAATATGTCACATCCTTAAGTGTTTTGGTAGGGTAGATTCTAGAAAGCATGCTGTGGAGAACATGGGTAACGGGGTGGAGTGACATTGAGGCAACAGGGGTTTCAGTTAACAAGGGCCCTGTGATGCCTTTTCTCAACAAGGCTTACCACAAATTGTGCCATTCAGCCACTTTAGAGATCAGGAGAGTGCCATAACCCAAGACCAATGATCCTGAGAGCAGGAAGGTCAGAGACCAAGAGCTCTTCTGTACTCAGCAGCGCCAGTGGGGAAGTGGTGGCTACTGTTGGTGCTGCACTCAACAGAGGCCTTGGATGGAGGAGAGATCCAGGTGTGGATGCATGATGGCAGAAGAGATTTTGCAGGGTTAAGCCTGTGAGGGAGGAGGTCAGCAGTTCAGACTGGGTGCTGGTTTTCAGTGAGATATCCATCTAGATATTGGGTCCCCCAGTCAGGCACTGAATACTCTAAATGCTGCCCACTAATGTACATTCCCCAACTCCAGAAACCCACTAACATGCAAATGTTTGCTTTTCATACTCCCACCATGGTGGATCCCCTGCCTGTCAATGGGTTAATACCCATAGTTCACCATTGCTTTCTTGATGGCAATCGCTCAGCTAATGAGAGTCGACATGCCCTTGATTATAAATTGTTGTGCTCATTTGAAATTTGGTGTTCTTGTTTTGACAATAATGTCTCTCTTCAACAAAGCTCAAATTCTGTATCACTAAGCAATGGTTAATTTGTGCAAAAGAATTGGAGTGCCTGTCACAAATAAAATTGATATTAACTTTATTAGTATACTGGTGTATAGAATTTTAACACATTTCCTTGCCATAGAAAACATTATGTTAGTTTGGTTTCTCTTTCCACCCTGAAATCAAGGCAGACATCAAGAAATTTAATAGCGTCCGCAATCGTGAAATTAAAGAACTTGAAAACCTGCAAAAGTTGAAGCAGAGAAATCCTTTGGACAGGCAAGGGATTGTATCCTTTCCCAAAGTTTTGCTCTTGAGGGTGGACACTTTAAAGAAATGAAAAATTAATCATTTATACAACTTTTCAAATGCACATACTGGCTGTAATAGGGCCTGTAACTATCAAATATGGTTTCAAGTCAAATTTAGAAGAATATGCAAAATGGACATAAGCACCTTTGATATTTATGTAAATACTGATTATGATTAGTACATATTAATCACTGGGATTTAAAGCTCTTATATTTGTATTAATTTATAATGTGGTTACATCATAATTAATTATGATCGATTATATTACTGCTTATACCATCATGTACTATGTACAGACACAGACAGAAATGTCTGCTAAGATATTTTGGAAAAAAACCTTTACAATATATCCATTACCAGGGACTTCAATAATATATTCTCCTCTTGCTGACCTATTGTTAGCTTTAGCCCACCGCTAAAGCCTGGAGCAAGCAATAGAATATTAAATTGGTAAAGGAGCAATTTAACACAAAATTAGTTACCATTTGTCAAATTAAGATCTCCTGAACAATCCTGAGAGATTGTTTTAGTAAACGTTCATCCATTCTTCAGATTCTTCAGACCTCAAGGTATTTCTGCCAATATATACAGGATAATTGGGCAGAGGAAGTCTCCATCCTAAGCTGCTTTAGTTCCAACCTTTAATCAGAGTCTTGCCCATTTGATGACTAAGGTGAGTTTAAACTAGCTTGTCAGGAGGATGGGAATCTGAGAGGTAACCCAAAATTGAAGGAAGGAATGTAGTAAAATTGGTAACAGGAAGTTGAAAAGATCCTAGGGAGACTAGAAGACAGGGGAAGAAAATTAAGCATTGAGAGTACGCTTCAAAGGTGGAATGATGTCAAAAAGAGGAAGTGAAGGGGACTCTAATGCCTACAGTATTCACAAGGTATTTGATCTAAAGGCAGAGTTACAGATACATTGGTATGATCTAATTACCATTATCCTGGTGACCAGGATAAGGACTAGGAAATTAGCATGCAAGGGTATTTGGTAATTAGGAAAGGCAGAGAAAAAGCAAAAGGAGGTGGAATTGTACTCATAAATAAAGGAAGGGATCAGTACATTGGACGTCATAAAATCCCTGCAGACTGAAAAGAGACCACTCAGCCCATTGGGTCTACACTGACTATCCAAAGAGCATCCAACCAGACCCAATCTATCCACATAACTCCATTTTTACCATGGCTAGTCCATCTAGTGAGTTTATCCACTTTGGAGAGAGAACAGATATGCAAAGTAAGAGGTTGGAAAGTGTTGATGTATAAAGGGACCTAGGTGTCCTTGCCGATAAGTTACCAAAGGCTAATATGCAGGTGCAGCAAGCTAATAGGAAGAATAGTCTTTACTGCAAGAGGAGGTGAGTACGGGAGAAATGATATCTTGCTTCAATTTGATACGAGTTTAGTCAGACTGCACGGAGAGTATCATGTGTAGTTTTGGTCTCTTCATCATAGGAAAGATTTTCTTGCCATAAAGGCATGGTTCACCTGTTTGAAAGATGAATTTCGTTTTCTTATAATTGTTGCTTTCCAAAGCAGCAAATTCTCCAGTGGAGATAGATGTGTGGTGATGACATTTAGAATTAGGTAAGATGCCTCAATCACATGGATTTTAATTTGAGATAAGACTATCTCAAGGACATTATGTTTACTAGATAATCATAACCGTAATTTTCAAACATGCCTGGTGTAAGATCATAAGTGGAAGCTTTACTGTATGTAGAGGGATGGGAGCTGGTTTCAGCACAATAGCCAGTTATAAGGTTCTTAACAGATGGTGCTCAAGACCTGGATACCTCCATCTCCCTATTCAGATAAGCTCTTTCGAGTCAGCACCTCTGTAAGAGGTCACATAAAACTATTCACATCTCAGGGTTCTGCTTGGCATTTCAAAAGCTCACAAGCAACCACTTTCTGCTACCAAGTATTCCCATACAACTCTATGCAGATCAAGATGCAAAAAGAGCTTTACTTTTATTAATTTACAGAGTATGGGTATCAGTGGCTAGATCAGAATTTATTTCCTGGGGGGCTGTTAAGAGTCAACCTATTACTGTGGGTCTGGAGTCACATGTAGACCAGACCAGGTCAGGATGGCAGTTCTCTTCCCCAAAAAAAAGTGAACCAGATGGGTTTGTCTGACAATCAATCATTTCGTGGTCAGCATTAGTCTCTTAATTCACAATTTTTATTGAATTCAAACTTCACCATCTGCCATAGTGGAATTTAAACCCAGGTCCACAGAACATTACCTGGATCTCTGGGTTAATAGTCTAGTAATAATGGCACTAGATTAGATTAGATTACTTACAGTGTGGAAACAGGCCCTTCTGCCCAACAAGCCCACACCGACCCGCCGAAGCGCAACCCACCCAGACCCCTACATTTACCCCTTACCTAACACTACAGGCAATTTAGCATGGACAATTCACCTGACCCGCACATGTGGGAGGAATCCGGAGCACCCACAGGAAATCCACGCAGACGCGGGGAGAATGTGCAAACGCCACACAGTCAATCGCCTGAGGCAGGAATTGAACACGGGTCTCTGGCACTGTGAGGCAGCAGTGCTAACCACTGTGCCACTGTGATGCCCACTAGATTCACCTCCCCCTCCAATTAGTCAAGCTCTCCTGAATAGCTTACTCCTTGATAACTTTTCTTGCTCTTCTCTCAGGATGGGATTTAATTAATTATCAGTTCATGTTGCATTATTCACATTAGCTCACTTCAATGATCAATCATCATTTCTGGATGAGAAAGATAATTTAACCTGTTCTAATTAATTCTTCAACAATTCCTCCCCTGCCAAGTGTTGCACTTGATTGTGATTTAAAAGTTTCTAAGACTCTGATACTCTTCCAGGGACTCAATTCAAGTATTGATCATTGACTATTGTCAAGAAATTTCCCAGTATTGTTTCTATACCTTTTCTTAGTTTGTGCTCTCTTGCTCATGTAGCTTAGCACAGCTTTCTGATTTCAGAGTTAATCGATTTTTACCCATCTTGCTCTGATTTTCACAACCAGGCCACTGGATTGAAATTGAAACTGTCGAGATCCCAACATAGCTCACCCTGGGGAACCTCACTCATTACTTCCCCAAAATCTTCAATATATCCTGAAAACTGGACCCGCTGTTCTCTCTCTTTCTTATGCATTGCCAAGTTTTACCTCAGTTATTAAAACTTTGACGCTAATTACTAATCTATCATGTCAAACATTATTCAATGCCTTTTGGAAGTCTCATAACCTGAGATGTCACTTCTGCAAAGAACTCAAGGAGATTAGACAGCAGGATCTAATGCCTAGAATGTGAATTTTTACAAACTTGGATATCCTGCTGACTGCATCCATTGTGTCAGGATTCATCTCAAATAGTCCTCAAGTACAGTCAGATCTCATAGCAGTTTTCATTTACTTTTTATTGTATGTTATGAAAGAATGGTAGGATGGAATGGATTACATTGTACGTTTAGATAAAGCACTCTATATTGTGTACAGGCCCAGAAATGTTGGAATTATCTTTGGGAATGAAATTAGAAATTGTTATCTCATCATTCAAAGCTTTTTTTTTCCTTAACTGATCTTTCCAGTCACTGGTATGTGGCTTTTAAATTTGTATCTGAAGTTTTAAAACTCCCCCTCATGCAGCAGGCTCTGATTATTGTAATCTCAATGTATAATCCCTCCATTGTGAAAACAGCCATTTGGACCAACAAGTCCACATTGACTCACTAATGACCATCCCACCAAGACTCACCCCACCTCTGTAACTCTGCATTGCCCACGGCTAGTCTACCTAACCAACGCACCCCTGGATACAATGAGCAATTTAGCATGGCCAATCCACCTACCTTGCACATCTTTGGACATTGGGAAGAAACCAGAGCATTCAGAGGTAACCCACACAGACATGGGAAGAATGTGCAAATTCAATGCAGATAGTTGCCCAAGGGTAGAAATGAGCCCATATCCCTGGTACTGTGAGGCAGCAGTGCTAACCACGGAGTCACTGTGGTGTCCATGAGAATTATGAATTTTTATTATGCTGGAGGTGGGGAGGGAGCATGGAAGGCAGCTGCCTCCAGTAAATAGCTGTTTATCCCCTTACGTTGCTGGTGATGGAGCCTGTCCAGAATGAATTGACATTTTCAGAACTTCAGGCTACCTTGAACCGTCCTATGCTGATCAGTGCATAATTGTCAGATTCACTGCAGGACCCAGTCCACCCTTTGGATGTGGTTTTGAGAGGAATGTGTGGTGTTCACTGGTACTGGCAGGAATGCTGCTCCTTGCCTCACTCTGCAAGCGTACTGACCATTTCATTCAAAGCCTTTCAAGGCCCTGCCTGCTCGAATTGGCAAGGCAGCAACAGCCTCCAAAATAATGGCCATCTACCCTTGATGTTGATGGCAGACAGGCAACTCCCATTCCTTGGAGGCAATATGGCATCACCATTGGAGCACCATGTTCAACTCTTGGCCAATTAGTCCATTTCAATTCAAAAACAGCCAAACAAGAACCACACAACTTCAGAGTTGTGTCGGAACCCAGATTTCAAACAGGTTTAAAGTTCCTGATAAAGTTTAGGTCCTGGTTATAGAAAGTAACTGAAGGCCTCAGCATATACAGTTCTTGATTTACAAGCCCACTGATCAGCAGAAATCAGCTGAGGTTAGGCTGTAGGTTTATAGGGATGGTGCATGCTTTATATTGCACCTCAAGTGATAAGCTCTGTAATAATCAACACTGATGCAGGATTACCTCAAAAAGCATTATCAATAAATCTGAATGATGACCAAGTATTAACTAACACTACATTCACCTTCTTTATGAAAATGGTATGATGTTGCTTTTCCAAGTGCTTCATATATGTCAATGTGCCAACAAAGTAATTAATGGAAATGCAATGTGGTTTGTCTTCCTGGAGTTTTCCTTTCAGTAAATAAGAAACGTGTCTTCTGACTGATTGCTGCAGTCTGCTTTGGCAGAGGTGAGTTAAATGTCAGATGCATCACCTTCATCAAGTCTGTGTTGCTGTGGTTCATTTATATGTGCATGCACTGGCAGATCTCAAATGGTGAAGTTGATGATCAGTATGAAGTGCTTGAAGGGAAGTGCAGTATTTACTGGGCATGCTTTCCACATGTAATACCATAAGACCATAAGACCATAAGACATAGGAGTGGAAGTAAGGCCATTCGGCACATCGAGTCTACTCCGCCATTCAATCATGGCTGACGGGCATTTCAACTCCACTTACCCGCATTCTTCCCGTAGCCCTTAATTCCTTGTGACATCAAGAATTTATCAATCTCTGCCTTGAAGACATTTAGCGTCCCGGCCTCCACTGCCCTCTGCGGCAATGAATTCCACAGGCCCACCACTCTCTGGCTGAACAAATGTCTCCGCATTTCTGTTCTGAATTGACCCCCTCTAATTCTAAGGCTGTGTCCATGGGTCCTAGTCTCCTTGCCTAATGGAAAAAAATTCCTAGCGTCCACCCTTTCCAAGCCATGTATTATCTTGCAAGTTTCTATTAAGTCTCCCCTTAATCTTCTAAACTCCAATGAATACAATCCCAGGATCCTCAGCCATTCCTCATATGTTAGACCAACCATTCCAGGGATCATCCGTGTGAATCTCCGCTGGACACGCTCCAGTGCCAGTATGTCCTTCTTGAGGTGTGGGGACCAAAACTGGACACAGTACTCCAATTGGGGCCTAACCAGAGCTTTATAAAGTCTCAGTAGCACAACAGTGTTTTTATATTCCATTCTCACTTGAGAATATAACTTTTAAAAAAATGGTTTTGCGATTTACATATGAAAGAGGTGAAACTAACATGGTCATTCTAACAGATGAGAGACTTAACAAACAATCAAGGTATTTTTCAATGTATAATTTCAGATACATCACACTGTAAACTTTGCTATAAATTCTGTTTCTTGCAATTGTGTACTCCACAACCACCTGATGAAGGAGCAGTGCTCCGAAAGCTAGTGCTTCCAATTAAACCTGTTGGACTTTCACCAAGTGGTGTGTGATTTTCAACTTTAGAATTACGCATGTTATGCACCTCAGGTTTACTTTCTGCTTCTTCCAAGAATTCTCTTCTCAGATACATCAAACTCAAGGTCACTCACTAAGGACCACCCTGCAGTCTTCTGGAGAATGTTCCACAACTCCAGCAATTGTCAAAGACACAACCTTCATTTGCCCTCTCTTGACTGTGGATACGTTAGTCCATTGGTTACTATTCCAATATTTCCAAGTGAAACTATTGTTACTTTTTTAAAAATTTGATGGCTTCTCCCACTAGCTTCAACCTCGATAAGTTTTCAGATTCTGTGCCCTCACAGGATTCAATCTGAGAGTAAACCTCATTCACATTCCGCATGCTCAATGAGGATGTGAAGGTTTTACTCTGCTTACAGCGCAGGTATATCTGGCTGTTACTTCTCTCGTTGAGCTGCAAATTATATCAAGTCCAAATTGCAATCAAAAATATCAGCAAGTGCATAGATTAAATTGAAATCAAAAATCCTTCCTAAATCCACCCACATACATGAAGATGTAGCCTGCTCTGGGCTGACCTTTAGATTAATTATCTTCCATGTGCTAATTATTTTTTAATCTGATAATATAAATGAGTTTATAGCTTTTCAGGGTTTCCTGAATGCTTTAAAGTTGGTTACTGCCTAAAACCAGCACTCTCTCTCCAGACTACATTTCTTTGCAGGGAGAGTAGCCATCATGCCTCCAGTTAAGTAAAACCTATTGCTTTATAGCTCTCGCTCTTCTCATCTTAAAACTGAAAATATATTCTGAATAACATGAACCAAGAATTAGATATTTGTACTGAAGGCTGCAGCCAATTTGTACACAGCAAGGCCACAAACAGCAATAAGACCACAGCCAGATAATCCATTCTTAAGATTAGATTTGCACAGGGTGCACTGGCTTCTATTTTCACTCCCACATCGGGAGAACAGGATTGGGACAGTTCATGACTTCCAAGAAAAAGTAAGTTGAGATTTTTGGGTGACAGCAGGTGAAAATATGAGATGTAGCCATTGCCTGGATTGAGTTCAGAGGCACACATTGGGCCAGCTGGGTACAGGGGCAGTCTGACTAAAATGTTGCTGCTCTGGCAATCTGTCGAAGCTATGATAAACAAATAAAGCAGAATAAAGCCCTCCTGCCTAAATGCTCAACCCTTCATGTTGTCATAAACTTCTCATGCCCAAACGATGCCACCCATGACACAACATGAACCCCATACCCACTCTCTGAGTGGCCCTTTATATTATTACTCCAATCCCCTACAGCTATGTTGCCAAATGATAGCAGCTCACACCAACCCATGGCAACCAGCATCACCACAAAAACCACTTTAACACCCTCAGTGCCAGCCCATCCATAAGCAGACATCAGGAATTAAGAGATTAAATAGAGTTTTTCAGCATCTATTGAGGAACTCAGTATTAAAAAGTACTCTGTCATTGATAAAAATTCCGTGAAAAATAAACTCCATTACTCCCATATAATAAACAAGCAGTTGAACACTTGTATTTATAGTCAAAGATTTTATGAGCACTTGGAACTGTTAATCAAACTGTGAATTGACAGGCAGCCCAGGGTGACAACGATTGATTGTGAAACCAATCATTCTTGCACTAATCCCTGTAATTACCAAATCCTGTAATTATCAGGCTACCAGTCAATGCATCACAATAGTAGCCATCTTCCTCTTTAGCATTACTGTTTTCTTTTCAAATATTTAATGGACAAGGAATTTAAAGACATTGACAGCTTGACAGGTCTATTGATAGCTCCCTTTGTCAATAATCTTTACAACTCCAATGTTTCTGTCAGCTCCAATAGGTTTTTCCACTTTTCATGCACATCATGTCTAGTTTTAACAACCCCAAAGGGTACTTTGGCAGGATACCATATTGCACCAAAGACTTCCACTAAGTTTAAAAATTCTCCTAATAGGTATAAAATACACAAGTCATGTTCTGGATATCCCACTAGTGAAACTCAGATCTCACTGACAGCAGCTGACCTGTAACTTGTATCATTGCCTCTGTGTGAATCACAGAAATGCAAACGATAACTTGCTGCCTTTACCCCCTCCCACCATGTGAAAATAGTAGGGACCAAGCTCAGAAATGGAACTGCTACATTCAGGTCTCCAGTGCCATTTTTGCTAAGACATAGAGCATCTCCCACCACAGTCTTAGGCCTATCCATGAAATTTAATTTGTTGGGCAAGCATTTCCATTGAAGATTCATGAAAAAGACTGTGTTACATCTTTTAACCCTCTGAGGGATTCAGTGGTGTGCTTTCTTAATGTTTGAAGTGCTATTTTGTTAAGCAGAATGAGTTCATCTCTGTGGATATTATGAAAGATGTTTGAGAGATTACAGAAACACAATGGTTAGCTTATGCAATCTCTCAAACATCTTTCATAATTTCCAAAGGGTTTAAGCAAAATTAAAGACTCAAAATATTGCACAATAATGCAGGTACATTTTTATTCCACATTGACTGATTGTATTGCCCAGAGCTGTAACTGCGTGTAGAGTTTGGGTTTTCCATGGAGCAGCTTTCTTGAATATGAGTCTTGAGGAAGCAAAGGTTTTACTTGTGACCATTAACAAAAAATTAGCAACATTAGCCCTCAGGCTCATTTCTCCTTCACATACCTTTCTATTTCATGGTGCACTTTATTGAAAATAGCTTCAGAGACAGTACACGATCCAGTTTCAGCACATAATAGAAGACAGACTGTACTCCAGATGCACAATTATTTGAAAAAGAATGCTTTTAAGAAATGTAAAGTTTAGCTGATTTAATTTCAGTATAAGATGTGCTTCCCTTTGAGTATCGTCCCTTGGAGTGCTGTGTACACTTCTTGCCAAAGTGAATCTGCACAGGGTTGTTTGCTTGCTCCATATTAACATGGCTTTCTGAACGTGAACATTGGTTTCCTTCCTTAGGCTGAAGCCAATGTGCAGAAGGCTTCAATCGATGTCAATCACACCACACATCAGCTGGAGGAGATCATTCTCAAATTTCAGCAGCAAAAACTGAAGGACATTAAGGTATGAAGATTTGATTATTCATTCATGACGGTTCAATTTCCTAACTTTCTTTCAGACTATTCCTTGCCTCAGATTATTCTTACATCTAAAGCCTTTCACAAAGTGAAAGTGCAATTAAGGCTCACCAGACCTTTTCCTGGAATGGCAGGACTGCCTATGAACAAAGGTTGGGCAAACTCCAGAGTTTGGAGGGATGATAGGTGATCTCACTGAAACCTACAGTAGAGATAGACAGGGTAGATGCAGGTATGTTGTTTGCCCTGATTGGGGAGTCCAGAATCAGAGGGCACAATTTAAAAATAAGGGGAGCACAGTTTAGATTCAAGATAGGAAAAATCTTTTCATTCAGACGGTCGTGAACTTTAGAATTCTCCAACACATTCCATTTATTGTAACATACAAAATTCACAGAGGACTTGAGAGGGTAAATGTGGAAAGATCATTTCCCCTTGTGGGTGACTCTAGGACCAGCGGGCATAATTTCAGAATAAGGTGTTGTACATTCAAGACAGAGATGAGGAAGAATTTCTTTATTTCAAAGGATAATGAATCTGTGTCATTCTTTACCACAGAGTGCTGTTACGTCTGGGTTGTTTAATGTATTCAAGATTGAGATAGACAGATTTTAATCAGTAAGGAAATCAAGAGCTATTCAGGAAAAGGCAGGGAAGTGGAGTTGAGAATGATCAGATCAGCCATGACATCATTGAATGGCAGAACAGACTCGCTGGGCTGAATGGCCTACTACTGCTTCTATGTCTCATGGTGTTCTGGTCACAGAGGGCTGATGAAGCTAGGTCTTTTGAGTATATTTAAAGTAGAGGTTGATAGATTTCTGATTATCAGTGGCCCACAGGGTTATAGGGTGGAGGTGAGTAAAAAGCATTAAAGTATTCAATCAGCAATGGTAGTACAGAATAGTGGGGCACTCACGACTGCCTGAATAGCCTACTCCTGCACCAATGTTCCAAAGTTCTTAAGGCTGTTACTTGAATCCAATCCTTATGACAATCGCAAACCAGAAACCTCTCTCCTTCCTCAGTTGCCCTTCATTCTGTGATATTTCGGTCTTTGCTAAATTACCAGCTCTCTTTACAATCTTAATGTTAATGGTGCTTAACTGGTGTTGACCCTGCACATAGGTTTTCCTGTAGGAGCAGTGCCAGCTCCTTCAATTCTCAAAGGGATTCCAGTGCACTATCAGAACAGGAGTCTTATGACAGCACCAGAGGGTATAGTGCAGTCATCTAGAAATGAATGAATGAATTGAATTGAATTTATTGAATTTATTGTCACATGTACTGAGGCACAGTGAAGAGCCTTGTCTTGCGGGCAATACAGGCAGATCACATAGTTAAGTAGCCTAGATACTAAATAATATGTAAACAGCGGTGAAAGTAAAACACAGGTACAGGTGAATATTAAGAGTTTGTGAGCCCATTCAGTATTCCAACAACAGTAGGGTAGAAACTATTGCAAAATCACCTGGTGAGTGTGTTCAGGCATCTGAACCTTCCCACCGATGGTAGAGGTTGTAGAAAAACATTGCTAGGGTGAGAGTAGATTAGATTAGATTCCCTACAGTGTGGAAACAGGCCCTTCGGTCCAACCTGTCCACACCGACCCTCCGAAGAGTAACCCACCCAGACCCATTTCCCGTCTGACTAATGCACCTAACACTATGGCAATTTGGCATGGCCAATTCACCTAACCTGCACATCTTTGGTCTGTGGGAGGAAACTGGAGCACCCAGAGGAAACTCACGCAGACACGGAGAGAATGTGCAAACTCCACACAGAGAATTGCCTGAGGTTGGAATCGAACCTGGGACCCTGGTGCTGTGAGGCAGCAGTGCTAATCACTGAGCCACTGATCTTTAAGAATACTGGTGGCCTTTCCTTGGCAGTGGGCCTGGTAGATGGATTCTATAGATGGGAGGTTGGCCTTTGTGATTCTCCGGGCCGAGTTCACCACTCTCAGTAACCGTCTCCGATCTTGAATGGTACAGTTGCCATACCAGGTCGTGATACATCCAGACAGAATGCTCTCGATGGCCACCTATAAAAGTTGGCAAGGGTGTTTGCTGTCATGCCAAATTTCCTCAGCTGCCTGAGACATTATTGGGCCTGTTCACTATGTTATGATTCACTTTGTACAAGTTGGACCATTTTCTTTCGTTTTGTTGACAGACTATTTTCTCAAACTTTGTGACCATCGAGATGATATTTCATGCCAAGGCCCTTGAGATGTACACAAATGCTTTTCAACACCTGAACAACTTTGATGAAGAGAAGGATCTGAAGGTATGAATGGACTTAGCTTGAGTTCAGTTCCTAGTAAAGCAGATTCACAGAAATCTTGACTAGGATAAACTAGAAGCAAAAATACTTTTTTTTTCAACAAATGAAACATCTAGATGAAAGCCAAAACCACACAGAGAATGGCATTGCAGAAGTTAGAATAACTGGGGGATAAGACAAGATAATATTCTAGGTGACTGTCATTTGAACAGCAAAAATTGAAAATGAGTCCATCACTTTGTTTTATTTTCCTCACACCACAATGCTCTGGGGTTGGGATATCTGGTCGGCATGGACAGGTTGGACCGAAGGGTCTGTTTCCATGTTGTACATCTCTATGACTCTATGACTGATGAGCGCTACCCTGTGAAAATGAATTATTGCTCTATTGTTACAAAATGCTTGTGAAGCTTGGAACATCATACTGGAAAGCATTTAACATTTAATCTAAACAGATGTACTTCTCATTACAAAGAATTTTTTTCCCATGACAAAAGACAAATTCTGCAAAAAATTTAGAGACTTCTAAAAACATTGAGAGATAAGCATTGAGATCTTTAGTCAAGTCTTATATGGACAGTGATGAACAAAAAGCTCCCTGGTCTATCAGATCTATCCCTTCAAAAACTACTGATACCTTCACAATAAATAGACTCCACTGCCTCTGCTTCTTTTCTTTGAGAGAAGCAAGAATAAAGCAGTTATAAACACAATTGGATGGAAATAATCCAAGGAATTTTTCTCTGATTGATTCCTTCTTTGCCACGTTGATCACAACTAGTCCAGGAGATCACACAGATCATGAATTCCTCATAGCATGGCCCATTTGTAAGAGGCAAGAAATGAGTCTAGCTCTTGCTTCTAGGAATTTACTGTGTTGGCTGTTCCAACCAGCTCTCTGTTCCTCTGGTCCAATATACACAGTGAAACGATCCTCCTCCCAAAATCCACCCTACACCTAGCAAGAACACCTGAAAATTGTGACCATTGGTTGTCCCTAACCTATTTCCAATAACAAGCGATATTTATATAGCATTTATAAATGATAAAGTGTCCCAACACATTTTACAGGAGCTTTATCAAGTTTTATAAGGAGATTTTAGGTAAGATAATCGAAGAGTTGGGTTTTAAGGAATTTCTTAAAGCATGAAAGTAAGGTTTAGGAGTGTAGAGGAATGGAGACTGAATTCCAGAGGTTGGGGCCTAAGCAACTCAAAGTACAGTCAAGATTAGAGTGTTGCTGGAAAAGCACAGCAGGTCAGGCAGCATCCGAGGAGCAGGAAGTACAGCTGCAGTTAAATTTGGAGATGCACAAAAAGCCAGAATAGAAGGGGAACAGGGTTCTGAAATGGGAGATGATTTCAGAAATGGGCACTCTAAGGCGATGGATAGATTTGAAAACAGAAATGAGAACTTTAAAATTAAGATGTTGCTTGAATGTGAGGTAATATTGATCAACCTGCATGGGGCAGGTGATAGCAGAATGGCACTAACTCATGAACAGCAGAGTGTTCGATCACCTCACGTCCATGGAGTGTAGAAAGTAGGAGACAAACCTTGAGAGTTTTTAAATAGAGCATTTAATTAATACAAACTGAAACACCATCTATTCCCTTCATTATCTCCTAAGCTTCAATCAGAACAGTTGTAAATCTACACTTTACTGCAAGTCCCAACTCTTTTAGCCTAACTTGCTAATAAGGATTTCTTTTCCTGCGAATCAGTTTTCTCTCTTTCCGAAGTTTTAATATCATTTACCTTGTGACATATCAAAAACTAAACATGTATTTCACATGAAGCCAAGATCTTGAACAAGGAAAAGGTATCATAGTTTTATAATTAATATTATTATAGGCACATTCATCATCGTATTTACACTATCAATTCATGCCATTTACTTTTGGAGATTCATAAATTAGGACACGCATAAATCTTCATATTTCTCAGGATTTTGTGATTTTTTTTCCCCTAAATGTTGAACATTTACAATGGCAATGTGCATAATACTGCACCATTCCAAACGAAACACAATTTGCCAGTCATGAAGTCTGCCTCCCTACACATCAAGACCAGCCTGAAAACAATGCTTCGTGTTACCTTCAGATTTCTAAATTGTGCCACAAAACCTCCATCCAGATCATTTATAAACCCCAGCCTACAACCACTTTTCTCCTAGACCACTCTCACAGCATCACTGATGAGAGTGTTCCATGAAGCAGTGCCAATGTAAACATTGGAGACAGGATTTCAGGCAACTTACAAACTGTGGAATTCCAGGAATTCACATTCACAGCTGGGAGTTCTTCCATCCTCTCATTATTTAGCCCAAACATTAACCACTGTTTGTTCCCATTCAACCTTTCGGCAAATATTAGTGGGGGGTGGGGGGTGGTGGAGGTCTGCATTGATCTATTTTGGATTTTTTTCATGGGATTGTGGGAGCCTCTGACAAGGCCAGCATTTTTTCCCCATTCCTCATTGCCCTTTGTCCACTGTTTATTGAGCAGTTGAAAGTGAGCCACTTTCCTGTGGGTCTGGAATTCTATCTAAGTTAGACTTCTTCCCTTGAAGGATCTTTGTGTTATAAGTCATGCTCAAGCAATTGATGATTTCATGGCAACCATTACCGAGACTGGTTTTCGATTTCAGTAATGGATTACTTGTTTGAACTTGGGCGATTCAAGATGGCGCTGACCCAGTAGGTCCGTGTTTGCTGAGTTCTGCCCAGAACCCAAAGTGGGGCACCTACCCACCCTTCACCTCTTAAGTAGCTAAAAATAGTTTTTTTTCCTGGCTGCTACAGCCATTTTCCACCAAACTTGTGTAGCTTGCCGCACTCTAACATGACTAAAGGCAAAGGAGCACAGAACTCACTTCCCTGCAGCAACAGGTGCGTCTGCAGCCGCCCTGGGGGACTTATCTCCAGAGGCAAGCTTGGTCTCAGAGTTTGTAAAACTCCGAGAGAGGATTGATGCATTGATGGAGGAGACCCGAGCAAGGGGGAGTCATAGAGTTATAGAGTCATAGAGATGTACAGCATGGAAACAGACCCTTCAGTCCAACCCATCCATGCCAACCAGATATCCCAACCCAATCTAGTCCCACCCTCCAGCACCTGGCCCATATCCCTCCAAACCCTTCCTATTCATATACCCATCCAAATGTCTTTTAAATGTTGCAATTGTACCAGCCTCCACCAAATCCTCTGGCAACTCATTCCATACACGTACCACCCTCTGCGTGAAAAAGTTGCCGCTTAGGTCCCTTTTATATCTTTCCCCTCTCACCCTAAACCTATGCCCTCTAGTTCTGGACTCCCCCACTCCAGGGAAAATACTTTGTCTATTTATCCTATCCATGCCCCTTGTAATTTTGTAAACCTCTATAAGGTCACCCCTCAACCTCTGATGCTCCAGGGAAAACAGCCCCAGCCTGTTCAGCCTCTTCTTATAGCTCAAATCCTCCAACCCTGGCAACATCCTTGTAAATCTTTACTGAACCTTTTCAAGTTTCACAACCTCTTTCCGATAGGAAGGAGACCAGAATTGCACGCAATATTCCAACAGTGGCCTAACCAATGTCCTGTACAGCCGCAACATGACTTCCCAATTCCTGTACTCAATACTCTGACCAATAAAAAAACATACCAAATGCCTTCTTCACTATCCTATCTACCTGCCACTCTACTTTCAAGAAGCTATGAACTTGCACTCCAAGGTCTCTTTGTTCAGCAACACTCTCTAGGACCTTACCATTAAGTGTATAAGTCCTGCTAAGATTTGCTTTCCCAAAATGCAGCACCTCGCATTTATCTGAATTAAACTCCATCTGCCACTTCTCAGCCCATTGGCCCATCTGATCAAGATCCTGTTGTAACCTAAGGTAACCTTCTTCGCTGTCCACTATACCTCCAATTTTGGTGTCATCAGCAAACTTACTAACTATGCCTCTTATGCTCACAGCCAAATCATTTAGATAAATCACAAAAAGTAGAGGACCCAGCACTGATCCTTGTGGCACTCTACTGGTCACAAGCCTCCAGTATGAAAACCAACCCTCCACCTCCATCCTCTGTCTTCTACCTTTGAGCCAGTTCTATATCCAAATGGTGAGTTCTCCCTGTATTCCATGAGATCTAACCTTGCTAACCAATCTCCCATGGGGAACCTTGTTGAACGCTTTACTGAAGTCCATATGTATCACATCTACCGCTCTGCCCTCATCAATCCTCTTTGTTACTTCTTCAAAAAACTCAATCAAGTTTGTGAGAAATGATTTCCGATGCACAAAGCCATGTTGACTATCCCTAATCAGTCCTTGCCTTTCCAAATACATGTACATCCTGTCCCTCAGGATTCCCTCCAACAACTTGCCCACTACTGACGCCAGGCTCACTGGTCTATAGTTCCCTCGCTTGTCATTACTAGGAGAAAGTGAGGTCTGCAGATGCTGGAGGTATCAGAGCTGGAAAAGTGCAGCAGGTCAGGCAGCATCCAAGGAACAGGAAATTCGACGTTTCAGTCCTGATGAAGGGCTTATGTCCGAAACGTCGAATTTCCTGTTCCTTGGATGCTGCCTGACCTGCTGCGCTTTTCCAGCAACACATTTTCAGCTCTTGTCCTTACTACCCTTCTTAAACAGTGGCACCACGTTAGCCAACCTCCAGCCTTCCGGCACCTTACCTGTGACTATAGATGATACAAATATCTCAGCAAGAGGCCCAGCAATCACTTCCCTAGCTTCTCACTGAGTTCTAGAGTACACCTGATCAGGTCCTAGGGATTTATCCACATTTATGCGTTTCAAGATATCCAGCACTTCCTTCTCTGAAATATGGACATGTTGCAAGGTGTCACCATCTATTTCCCTACTTTCTATATCTTCCATATCCTTTTCCACATGAAATACTGGTGAAAAATACTCGTTTAGTACTTCCCCCATTTTCTGTGGTACCATACAAAGGCCGCCTTGCTGATCTCTGAGGGGTCCTATTCTCTCCCTAGTTACCCTTTTGTCCTTAATGTATTTGTAAAAACCCTTTGGATTCTCCTTAATTCTATTTGCCAAAGCTATTTCATGTCCCCTTTTTGCCCTCCTGATTTCCCTCTTAAGTATACTCTTACTGCCTTTATACTCTTTTCAGGATTCACTCGATCTATCCTGCTTTTACCTTACATATGCTTCCTTCGTTTTCATAACCAAACCCTCAATTTCTTTGGTCATCCAGCATTCCCTATACAAATCAGTCTTTTCTTTCACCCTGACAGGAATATACTTTCTCTGAATTCTCGTTATCTCATTTCTGAAGGCTTCCCATTTTCCAGCCGTCCCTTTACCTGCGAACATCTGCGCTCAATCAGCTTTTGAAAGTTCTTGCCTAATATCGTCAAAATTGGCCTTTTTCCAATTTAGAACTTCAACTTTTGGATCTGGTCTATCCTTTTACATCATTCTTTTAAATCTAATGGAATTATGGTCGCTGGCCCCAAAGTGCTCCCCCACTGACACCTCAGTCACCTGCCCTGCCTTATTTCCCAAGAGTAGGTCAAGTTTTGCACCTTCTCTAGTAGGTACATCCACATATTGAATCAGAAAATTGTCTTGTACACACTTAACAAATTCCTCTCCATTTAAACTCTTAACACTATGGCAGTCCCAGTCTATGTTTGGAAAGTTAAAATCCCCTACCATAACCACCCTATTATTCTTACAGATAGCTAAGATAGCTAAACCTTACAAGTTTTCTGAATTTCTCTCTGACTATTAGGGAGTTTATGATACAGTCCCAATAAGGTGATCATCCCTTTCTCATTTCTCAGTTCCACCCAAATAACTTCCCTGGATGTATTTCCAGGAATATCCTCCCTCAGTACAAAGTTTAAAATTACACAACACCAGGTTATAGTCCAACAGGTTTAATTGGAAGCACACTAGCTTTCGGAGCGTTGCTCTGAAAGCTAGTGTGCTTCCAATTCAACCTGTTGGATTATAGCCTGGTGTTGTGTGATTTTAAACTTTGTACACCCCAGTCCAACACCGGCATCTCCAAATCATAACTCCCTCAGTACAGCTGTTATGCTATCCCTTATCAAAAATGTCACCACCCCCCTCCTCTCTTGCCTCCCTTTCTATCCTTCCTGTAGCATTCGTATCCTGGAACATTAAGCTGCCAGTTCTGCCTATCCCTGAGCCATGTTTCCGTAATTGCTATGATATCTCAGTCCCATGTTCCCAACCATGCCCTAAGTTCATCTGCCTTCCCTGTTAGGCCCGTTGCATTGAAATAAATACAGTTTAATTCATTAGTCCTACCTTGTCCCGGCCTGACCTGACTGTTTGACTCACTTCTGTTCTCAACTGTACCACTCTCAGATTGATTTTTTTCCTCATTATCTCCCTGGTTCCCACCCCTCACCTGACTAGTTTAAATCCTCCCAAGCAGCTCTAGCAAATCTCCCTACTAGTATATTAGTCCCCTTCCAATTTAGGTGCAATCTGTCCTTCTTGCACAGGTCACTTCTACCCCAAAAGAGATTCCAATGATTCAAAAATGTGAATTCTTCTCCCATACACCAGCTCCTCAGTCATGCATTCATCTGCTCTATTCTCCTATTCCTGCCCTCTCTAGTTCGTAGCCCTGGGAGTAATCCAGATGTTACTACCTTTGAGAACCTCCTTTTTAAATTTCTGCCCATCTCTCTGTAATCTCCCTTCAGAATCTCAACCTTTTCCCTTCCTATGTCGTTGGTTCCAATGTGAACAATGATCTCTTGCTGGCCCCTCTCCCCCGTGAGAACATTCTGCTCAGTCTCTGAGACATCCTTGATCCTGGCACCTGGAAAGCAACACACCATTCTGATTTTTCACTGCTGGCCACAGAAACGTCTGTCGGTACCTCGGACTGGAGAGTCCCCTAACACAATTGATCTCTTGGAACCCGACGTACCTCTCGTTGCATTAGAGCCAGTCTCAATACCAGAAAGTTGACTGTTCATGCTACGTTCCACTAAGAATCCATCACCCCCTACATTTTCCAAAACAGCATACTTGTTTGAAATGGGTATAGCCACAGAAGGCTCCTGCACTAGCTGCCTACCATCTATCTCCTTTCCTGGAGTTACCCCATCTATGTGACTGTATCTGAGACTTTCCCCCCTTCCTATAACTGCCATCCATCACATACTGTTGCTCGATCTCAGTCATGCTGCAAAAGTATGATCTGGACCTCCAGACTCTCGGGCAGTGTGTCGGTGGGGCAGAGCAATGGACTTCGGCCTCCGTGACTGCGGCCAAATGTTCCGCAAACCAGGCCCAGGCCCTGGACCGTCGAGTATGGGCCTTGGAGGAGCAGGTCGAGACCTTAAACATTGAGGTCATTGGAAGAATATCCGGTTGCAGGGCCTTCCTGAACAAGATGAAGAATGCCAGCTTGTTAACTTCCTGGAGCAATGGCTCCCACAACTGCTGAGACTGGAGTCTGAGATAGGCCGGTGCGGGTCGAGTGGGCCCACTGGGTCGCAGTGCGCAGTCCCAGATCAGACCAGCGTCCCTGGTCTGACAAACAAGTTATGCTGGAAGCTTCTCGAGCACTGGGGAAGGATCCCCAGGCTATGATGTACAAGGGATTAAGAATAATGCTCTTTCAGGACTTCTCCCCGGTCATGATCTGCAAGAGGAAGGTATTTGATGATGTAAAGAAGCGTCTGAGGGGTCTGAATATTCAGTACTCCATGAGATATCCGGCAACACTGTGCTTCAAGCATGGAGTGTCTACGTTTAACTTTGGATTGCTGGAGAAGGCAAAAGAGTTTTTGGACGTTCTAAAATAGACTGAATAGCCTGAATTATTTGGTCAATTATTCTATTTTACCCCTCTTCCCCCACCCCCTTCCACCTCCCTTTTGTTTTCTTCCTTTTTTTTATTTTTATTTGTAATCTGCTTGCTTTACCTGGTTGTTGGGGGGTGTTTGTGATTTTTCCTTCAGTATATGTCGGGATTATAATTTTATATATTTTATCTCATGTTGCTGCTTTGCCAAGAATGCCTAGGGTAGTAGTACGGAAGGGATGGGTTGGGTACCCACCTTTAACTTCTTTGTTATCAGATATTGGTATTTGTTTATTTTCCTTTGTGCTGTCTGGGGCGAGGGCATGGCCCCCAGGTGGAAGGAGTCATGGTGGGAGTATTGGATGGTCGGAGTGCCCCCGGTGGACAAGGGGGAAAGTCTCCTTTTAGTTATGTTTTATGTTGTTACTTCTTAGGAGTAGTATTTAGCAGTTTTGATTTAGTAGTTTTAAAGGTTGTATTTTTAAACCTATGTGAATTGTTTACGGTCTTTACTCAGTTATCTATGAGTGGGGTTCTTCCTCCTGGGGGGAGCTCGGACTCTCTTGGATGATCACGGCCAGGCACTCGTTTAAGTGGTGCACCTGGAATGTTGAAGGGAGTCACCCACCAATTAAAAGGAAAAAGATACTGTTAAGTCTTAAAAAAGAGAAGGTTGATGTAGCCCTATTACAGGACAAACATCTAACTGACAAAGAGCATTTGAAGCCAGGTGTTTTCTCATCTTTTAACTCGAAAAGTAGAGGTGTGGCCATTCTCACCAGGAAGAATCTTTCATTTCAAATGATAAGCCAAATAAAGGATGAGTCCGGGCGGGTTATAATACTTAAATCTCTAATACATGGTGAGGAGTACGGGATCCTGAATATATATTGCCCTCCGGCACATCCTTTTATATTCGTAATAGATGCGCTCTCCAGATTGATGGTCCTTAGGGGGGTGTCACACAATTTTCGGGGGAGATTTCAATGGTATCATTGACCTTGGTGTGGACAGGATGCCTAGGCGCTCTGCGGGTATATCTCTGCAATTTAGGCAGTTGGTGGATTTGAATAGGGAGTTGGGACTAGTAGATGTGTGGAGATGTCTTCACGTTGAGGGTAGAGATTTTACCTTTTCTTCTAACCCACATAAGTGCCATACCAGAATTGAAATGTTTTTTATCCCTTTGACCTTTTTGAACTCGGCACTGTCCTGCAAACTAGGGAACATAAGTGTTTCTGACCATGCAACAGTGTATATGGAGGTTAAGGCTGGTGATGATGAGATGGATTCCTGGCACTGGCATATGGACCCTCTCCTACTGAATGATAGTAAGTTTACAGATTACTTTTCACAGGAATTTAAAGCTTTCTGTGATATTATCTTAGATATGGCCAGCAACCCATTGGTGAAGTGGGAGATTGCCAAGGCCTATGCAGGGGGCTTGATTCTCTCGTATTCTGCGACCCAGAAACGACAGAGGGGAGAACAACAATGTCTGCTCAAGGCTCACCTAAAGGCAGCTGAGTCAGCGTATGTTGACAGACCGTCCATAACCAAATTACAGCAGAATACAGCCCTCAGGGCTACTTTGAATGCTGCACTTACTCAAACAGCAAAGAGGGAGATACTATTTGCGAAGCAGAGAGTATTTGAGCACGGTGATAAGCCGGGCAGGTATCTAGCATACTTTGCCAGAAAGAAGAAGGCTCCCCAATCTATTACATCTATCAGAGAGAGTGCTGGCACTTTATCCTGTGATCCTAAAAAGATCAATGCAGTACTTAGAAAATTCTATTTTGAGCTGTATCAGTCGGAGGACTGTGAGGATAAAATGAGGGAGATGGAGTCCTTTTTTAAGAACTTGGACCTGTCAGGTGTAACCTCGGAGCAGATGTCCTTTCTCAGTGCCCCGTTGACAACTCAGGAAAGGCAGGGGACGGTGAGGCAGCTCCAGAGTGGTAAAGCACCCGGGCCAGATGGATTCCAAATGAGTTCTATAAAGAGTTTATAGATTAACTGGCTGGACCGCTTCTGGACATGTACAACTATTCATTCAGTCAGGGTAATCTCCTGTCCTCTTTGAGCGAAGCAAATATCTGTCTCATTCCCAAGAAAGGGAAAACCCCAGAAGACTGTACTTTGTATAGGCCTATATCCTGACTGAATGTAGGTTTAAAATCCTGTCAAAAATGCTGGCATTGAGACTGGAGAGGGTATTGCCATTTATCATAAAAGAGGACCAGACAGGGTTTGTTAAGGGTCATAGGTCTACTAAATATGGTGTAAATATGCCAGCAAAGAGCAATACAGGACTTGATCATTTCCCTAGATGCAGAGAAAGTATTTGATTGGGTGGAATGGCCATACCTTTTTTATATTATGGAACGGTTTGGTCTTGGAGAGGTTTTTACCAAATGGGTTGCAGTGCGATATAGTGACCAGAAAGCAGTGATACTTACTAATGGTATGAAATCAGATAGTTTTGGTTTTGGCAGAGGTTGCCACCAAGGGTGTCTCTTTTGCCACTATTATTCACTTAATACAAGTGGTTAATTTATTTGGTGTGTTTTCTGGGTACAAAATTAATTTTATGAAATCAGAAGCCATGCCGGTGGAAGGGTCTTACCACCATATCCAACTTTGGGGATGGAACTCGTTTCCCCTTTCGGTGGTCACAGGGAGGTTTTCTGTCCTTAAGTATCTTTATCACCCCGGCTTTTGATCAGCTATATAAAGCTAACTATGTGCAGGTATTAGAGAAAATAAGGCAGGATCTTCGGTGCTGGGAAGATCTTCCGATATCCTGGTTGGGAAGAATAGTTCTGATCCCCTTGGGGAGAAAGTGAGGACTGCAGATGCTGGAGATCAGAGCTGAAAATGTGTTGCTGGAAAATTGCAGCAGGTCGGGCAGCATCCGAGGAACAGGAGAATCAACGTTTTGGACATGAGCCCTTCTTCAGGAATGTTCTCCCTCGCCTATTATACCCCATGAGAATACTTCCTTTGGTATTGCCAAGGCAGGCACTGCATAGGCTTTATGCTTGGCTCGGATCCTTTATTTGGCATCATAGACAGCCCCTTATCAAATTAGATAAATTGCAGCTCTCACAAGAAAAGGGGGTGGGTGCCTAGTTTTCCCAGACTTTAGGAAGTACCAACTGAGCTCTTTGCTATCATACGTGGCTGATTTGGCCTCTCATGATCCACGATCAATTTGGTTGGACATCGAGGCTTCCCAGGCAAAATGCCCCCCTCATCAACCTGTTGCTTACGGACAAGATGAGAACTTCACAGATCTCATCACAGAGTGTAAAAGCCCAATTGTCCTAAAAACAGTCACAGCTTGGAGGATGATGCGACAGGGTGAAGATAATTTACAAAAAAACCTCCCCCTTCACTCCTGTAGTGGGAATGTTGGGATTTCAGCCAGGTTTGATAGACGCTGGTTTTAAACTTTAGGAGTCCAGAGGAGTCTCCTGCTTGGGAGGTTTATTTGATGGGGAGGGCATGATGTCCTTTGAACAGTTGCATCAGAAGTTCGGGTTACCCAGCAAGATCCTCTTCCGATATTTTCAAGTATGCGACTTTGTCACAATAAAAGACCACATTGATGGTTAATCCTTATAAATCAGATATGGAGAGGAAAGTGCTTCAGTCAGTGGGTGCTCCCTCAGTCAGTACTTTTTTTAGATTACTTACAGTGTGGAAACAGGCCCTACGACCCAACAAGTCCACACCAACCCACTGAAGCACAACCCACCCATTCCCCTACATTTACCCCTTACCTAACACTACTGGCAACTTAGCATGGCCAATTCACCTGACCTGCACATCTTTGGACTGTGGGAGGAAACCGGAGCACCCGGAGGAAACCCACGCAGACACGGGGAGAATGTGCAAACTCCACACAGTCAATCGCCTGAGGCGGGAATTGAACCCGGGTCTCTAGTGCTGTGAGGCAGCAGTGCTAACCACTGTGCCACCGTGCCGCCCACACATACTCTCTATCACCTGCTCGGTAATAATGTGTGAAAGGACATGTAAAACCTGTACTCAAGAATTAGGGGTGGAAATCTCCTCAGAGATGTCGGAGGACATCTGGAAAAATGCTAGGAAGATCTCTGTCTGTAATAGAATTCAAGCTATTGAATTGAAGATACTTTATAGGGCCCACGTGGCACCAGAAAGGCTTGCAAAGTTTAAGATAGGAGCATCCCCAATGTGCCCTGAGCACAAAAAGCACTACTCTCACTCATTGTTTGTGGACATACCACAAGATCCGCAGGTACTGGGACAGTGTAGCGAATGCCTTGGCAAAGATCTCGGCTGGATCCAGTGTCTCTCCTTTTGGGTTTTCCAAATTTTCCCTCTCTAGATGTACATGGGAAGAAACTGTTTACAATCCTCTATTTTTGTGCGAGGAAAAACATATTAGTGAGCTGGATATTGGAAAGTCCCCCAGGAAAAAAGAAGGAAGAGAGGGGACCCAATTGAGGTGTACAAGATAATGAGAGGCATAGAGAGAGTTGATAGCCAGAAACTATTTCCCAGGGCAGAAATTGTTAACACAAGGGGTCATAGTTTTAAGCTGTTTGGCAGAAAGTATAGAGGGGATGTCAGAGGCAGGTTCTTTACGCAGAGTGTTGTGAGAGCATGGAATGCATTGCCAGCAGCAGTTGTGGAAGCAAGGTCATTGGAGATATTTAAGAGACTGCTGGACATGCATATGGTCACAGAAATTTGAGAGCTCGTACATTAGGTTTACCTCACATGAGGATCAATGGTCAGCACAACATCGTGGGCTGAAGGGCCTGTTCCGTGCTGTTCTATGTTCTATGACACTCGAACTGGCATAAGATAATTATGGAACATATTCCCCAAGCCTTCCTTACGAATACGGTGCACCAGAAAATGGAATTGTTTTATAGAACATGGTGGCCCTTATTGAGTTATATCGATGTCGATATATTGCCCATATTATCTGTGGCGTTTGTCTAGCCGTGAGGATGTCTGTCGGTTTGGGGGCCCCTGGGAGGAAGAATCCTGTATAAATACAGGTCTACTCACTATTGTTCCCACTGATGGGGAGCTGTGATGAGAGTGCGTTGAGTGTTGTAACTTTATTGAATGTAAATTAAGCTATCTTGTTACGGCTTAGTCTACTTCTATTTTGAATGTTTATTTATCTCTTTTTTGTTAGTTATTTACCGTACTGTAGTTTCTTCTTTATATAAAGAGCTTTCTTTTTTTTTAATATATCCTCTTTTGTGTTTTGGTAGTTTGTAGAGTAGATTAGCAGCTTGTTGTCTTTATTTGTATTGTTGTTGCTATTATATTGTGAAGTGGTTACACTATTTTGTGCTAGTTTTGTAATTTTGTAAAAAAACTAAACTTTTTTTCCCTATTTTTTGAACTTAAATGGTGGGAACCAAACCAATATTGGATTACGAATCCAATGATACTACCCTTAACCCACTATTGTCCCATTTACTCCAGTTACCCAAGAGGCTTCAGATTTTTCTTCCCCACCTCTTTTCCAAAGATACTTCAATCCTACAAGTAGATGAGAAGCTTACTAGTCAGGATAAGAAGAAAGGGAGGCCATTCTGCTCTTGATCCTGCTCTACCATCTTCTACAACGTCCCTCTTTGCTCTTAGCTTTCATTTCATTTTAACCTGTTGCATTTGAATTTTGTTCCACAGGCATTTAAGTCAAAGGTATCCATCAGTGAACTTGAGAATGGTGCACGGCCATCTTCATCCAATAGCAACTCAACCTCAGAACAGTCCCCAGCCAGTCAGGTAACTATTTTTGCTTTTCCTTCCAAGTTAATCAACTGGAAATGGAATATTATTGTTCAGGCACAGCAAGGAACCAATGAGACTCAGTCAAACAATCAAAATTCACAGGCAAGAAAGTCTACCGAAGCCACAGTAGCAGAAACAACAGGACTAAACACATATTTCACTCTCTCCCTTCTGCAGCCAGGTAAACCCCTGAGAGAGGCGCGAAAAGACAGAAGAAAGTCCAGTGGCAGTAAGGTAAAGGTTACTCTAGAAAATTTCTCTCTTATCTCCTCTGGCAATTAGAACCAACTCAAGAGATTACAAGAACCGAGTGTCAATTCATAGATTATTAAATTAATTTAAAAAGTTATAGCCAGGCACTTGGGTATGTTGACATTAATCAGGCGTCATGGTTTTGTGGAAAGGGTGTTATGCTTTGCTAATCCATTAGAGTTCTTTAAGGAGGTAACATACACGGCAGTTGAAAGGGGAACTGTGGATGCACTGTACTTAGATTTCCAGAACACATTTGATAAGTTATCTCATCAGATGTTATTGTGGAAAATAAATGTTCACGGTGTTGGAATTAGGTTAGAAAACTGGCTGGCTAATAGGGAGCAGAGAGTATGTGCAAATGTGTCTTTTTGAGACTGGCAAGATGTAAATGACTGGCAGGCCACAGGGATCAGTGTTGGGACTTCAATTATATATCATTTCCATAAATTACTCAGATGGAGGGTCAGCAGTTTTGATTGCCAATATTGTGGACATTGAAATGATTGGTTGGAAATTAGGTTTTGAAGAGGACACAAGGAGGTTACAAAAACATATTTATAGGTTAAACTACTTTTCGCCATTTATATAAATGATTTGGATGTGAGCATAAATGATGTAATTAGTAGGTTTGTAGATGACACTAAAATTGGAGGTGCAGTGGACAGCAAAGAAAGTTACCTCAGATTACACTGGGATCTTGGCCAGATTGGCCAATGGGCTGAGAAGTGGCAAATGGAGTTTAATTTAAATAAATGCGAAGTGCGACATTTTGGGAAAACAAATGTTAGCAGAACTTATACACTTTATGATAAAGTCCTAAGAAGTGTTACTGAACAAAGAGACCTGGGAGTGCAGGTTCATAGCTCCTTGAAAGTAGAGTCGCAGGCAGATAGGATAGTGAAGAAGGTGTTTGATCTGCTTTTCTTTACTGGTCAGAGTATTGAGTACAGGAGTTGGGAGGTCATGTTGCAGCTGTACAGGACATTGGTTCGGCTACATTTGGAATATTGCGTGCAATTCTGGTCTCCTTCCTATTGGAAAGATGTTGTGAAATTTGAAAAGGTTCAGAAAAGATTTACAAGGATATTGCCAGGGTTGGAGGATTTGAGCTACAAGGAGAGGCTGAACAGGCTGGGACTGTTTTCTCAGAGGCTGAGGGGTGACCTTATAGATGTTCATAAAATCATGAGGGGCATGGATAGGATAGATAGGCAAAGTCTTTTCCTTGGGGTGGGGGAGTCCAGAACTAGAGAGCATAGGTTTAGGGTGAGAGGGGAAAGA
This sequence comes from Hemiscyllium ocellatum, assembly GCF_020745735.1. Lineage (NCBI taxonomy): Eukaryota > Metazoa > Chordata > Chondrichthyes > Orectolobiformes > Hemiscylliidae > Hemiscyllium > Hemiscyllium ocellatum. The sequence goes on along the minus strand of NC_083417.1, from coordinate 16,159,025 downwards.
TATAAAAGAGACCTAAAGGGCAACTTATTCACGCAGATGGTGGTACGGAATGAGCTGCCAGAGGAAGTGGTGGAGGCTGGTACAATTGCAACATTTAAGAGGCATTTGGATGGGTATATTAATAGGAAGGGTTTGGAGGGATGTGGGCTGGGTGCTGGCAGGTGGGACTAGATTGGGTTGGGATAGCTGGTCAGCATGGACGGGTTGGACCGAAGGGTCTGTTTCTATGCTGTACATCTCTATGACTCTATGACTCTGTGACTTATGAACGTATTCATGAGGAGTATGACTCTATGACTCGAAGTGAGTAGGAAAAGGTGTGGCAAGTGGAGTCAAGTTGCCCATTTTGGTCAGAAGAATTTACAAGAAGCAAATGAACTAAATGGTGAGAGAGTACAGAGCTCTGTCTGTACTTGTATATGAATCACAAGAGGTTAGAATGCAGATACAGCAAGCAATTAAGAAAGCTAAAAGAATTTTATCACATCTCAAGGGGAGTTGAATGCAACAGCAGGGAAGCTATGCTTCGGTTACACATGGTGATGTGCACTGAATTAGTCACCTTATCTAAAGAATGTAAATAAGTTGGTACATGTTCAGAGGAGGTTTACTAGATTAATAGAGCGAATGTGGGGGTTGTCTTACGAGGAAAAATTAGACAGACTAAGTTGCATCTGCTGGAAAAGTAAAAGGTGACTTGATTGAAATATATACAATCCTAAATAGTCTTTACAGGATAGATGTGGTGAGAATCTACCATTATGGGTCTCTGTTCAAAAATCAAGCGTTGCCCATTTAAAACTTGGATGATGTGATTTGTTTTCTCACCGAGGGTCCTGGGTCTTTGAAACTCTTTCCTTGGATAGATGGTGGAAGCAGAACCCTTGAATATTTTTAAGGGAGAGGGAGAAGGATTCATGTTAAGCAGAGGTTGAAAAATTATCAGGGGTAGGCTTGAATGTAGATGTCAGGTTACCATCAGATCTAAGATAATATTAAATTGCTTGAGGCCTGCTCCCAGTGGCCTACTCTTGCTCCTGAATTGCAGGTTCATGTGTTTCTAGATTCATCAGAGAATTAAAAAGCACAGGAATATTTATGCTTGAGTCTGCATTAGTTCACAACTTTTCTTCACTAACTTTCTAAAATTAAAAATCCTCCTCAAAGGAGCTCTTAATTACCTTTAAGAGTCAGATGTATAAAAACGTGTTGAATATTTAAAGCCAAATGAGTGGTTCTTTGCCGTAAGTGGCAGAGAGCTGAGAGATTTGCATTTCCTTAAGCCAAACAGGTATCCTCAGAAGATTTTGAACAAACCGTACATCATTTGCTTTTACGGATATTCAGATTTGTTTTATTTGACTGCAGCTTGGAGAGTCAAAGGTCAGTTTGGGTAATGGCTCAGATCTTGTGATACTGATGGTGGCAAAACTGTCAACACCTTCTGTCATAAATCTTCTTGTGGAATCGGCACATGCATGATTAGTTATGGGAATCAAAGACATTGCTGTCAGCGAATCTGTGTTCACCCAGGAGGCACATTATTCAAAGTCACCACCCTCCACACCCACCACACCCCCACTGTATTCCCCCAAAACCCCACATCACGACCCACTCTTAGCACCACCACCCAAACTGCAATCAAGTAGAAAACACTGAGCCATTGAGTATTGATCACTATTGGTATCCCTGTAAAAATGATTGAAATGTCATTCCTTGCTGAAGTTGTGGATTTCTGGTTGGATTGTATGCTCACAGTTACTGATGAACAACACACTGATCTTGGAGAAAAGTATTATATATTTGTACGTTTTCAAATTTTTTCATTCTGATTTCTTTTTTAAAATCACATCTTTAAAATGTTTTAAATTCTTTTTAGAAGTATAATGTATTATTCTAGCATGTGTGGCTTTATGAAGGTACAACTGAAACTGAAAAATTCATTGTACTTGAATTCCTGGTTTCCTGTCTGTGAGCTTACTTCAATGTGATTGTCTACTGAACCTGTTTGATGATATCACCTATCCAGTCATTCCCTCATCATGGCATTTGATTCAAGCTGGCATCAGGGAAGGGGAAATCAATGCCATTAGAGATTGCGAGGTCTTTGTGGGTAGCTTTTTACTAGCATGGGCTTTTTCTTTCCTACCTTCCAAAACAGTAGAACCTGACCAATATAAAATCCAATCAGCAACATTTACAATCTGATTGAGAAACACCTTCTTGGATACTGATCTCTTTGGATGTAATTCTAATACTTCAGCTTTATAGAATCAGTTGCAAATCTTTACCTTTTGGATGCAGTTTTCATGTAAAAATCATTTAAGTGAAAACATTCATATTCCATCTGTCAATACTTAGGCAGATGTACAGGTGGTTCATGATTTACAAAACTCTGAGTTACAAACACTCTTACTTACAAATGGGATACTGTAAATGGCTGTAGGAGCAAATTATTTCAGATGCTGGAATCTGAGAGAGCAGGCTAATGTTCTGAGCCTGAGCCTAGATGACTCTTTATCAGAACTGAAGTGAAGTATGGAGGGGGCAGCATTTATGCTCTAGTTATTGGAGGTTGGGGGAAGGGGCTGTAGAGTGCTGGGGGAGGTAAACTATTAATAGTTCAGATTAAGTGATCAGAATGTGAGAATGACAGAACAATGGTGTGTCTAACTGCCTTACTTGCACAACTCTTTTCTCAGTACATTGATGACTGCTTTGGTGCTGCTCCATGCTCCCGCCAGGACCTTGAAAAATTAATTCATTTTGTCTCCAATTCCCACCCCACTATAACTTTCACACAGTCCATTTACGACACTTCCCTTTCTTGCCTTGATCTCTTTGTCTCTATTTTGGGGAATAACTGTCCATTGCTATCCACTACAAAGTCACTGTCTCCCATCAGGTGGTTGAAGGAGCAGCACTCCAAAAGCTAGTGCTTCCAATTAAACCTGTTGGACTATAATGTGGTGTTGTGTGATTTTTAACTTTGTACATTCCAGTCTAACACCGGCATCTCCAAATCATGACTGACTCCCATAGCTACCTTCACTACAGTTCGTCACACCCCACATCCTGCAAGGATTCCATCCCATTCTCCCAGTTCCTTTGCTACATTGTATCCGTTCAGATGAAACTACCTTCCAAAACAGCGCTGCTAACATGGCTTCCTTCGATAACCGTGGTTTCCTGACCACTGTGGTTGATAGGGCCTTCAATCGCATCCGATCTACCACCCATGTTTCCACCCTTTCTCCTTCCCATCACTCACAGCGGTGTGATCCAGTCCCCCTTGTCCTCACTTTTCATCCCAACAGCCTCCGCATTCAAAGGACCATTCCCTACCATTTCAGACAACTCCAGCAGAATGCCACCACCAAACACATCTCCCCCTCACTCACTCTGTCTCCATTCCACAGGGATCTTTCCCTATGGGATATCCTAGTCTATTCCTCGACCACTAACACCACCTCCCTTCCCACAGCACCTTCCCATGTAACCGCAGAAGGTGTAACACCGCCCCTTCACCTCCTCCCTGCTCACCATCAAGGGCCTAAACAGCCTTTCCAGGTGAAGCAGCAACTCACCTGTATCTCCTCCAACCTTGTGGATTGTATTCGCTGCACCCAGCGCAACCTACTCTACATTGGAGAAACCAAACACAGATGGGGTGGCCACTTTGCAGAACACCTCCGGTCTGTGCACAAGCATGACCCTGACCTTCCCTTGGCCGGTTATTTTAACACAGCATCCTGCTCACATGCCCACATGTCTGTCCTCGGCATGCTGCAGTGTTCCAGTGAATCACAGCACAAACTGGAGAAACATCTCATCTTCAGACTAGACACTTTACATCTTCAAATTGTGAAGCCACTCCTATTCCTTCCCTTTCTTTTAGCTACACTTGTTACATTCTCTGTCACCATGTCCTCTCTCCCCTCCCACTACGCCAGTGGTACTGTCAATCCTTTCCAATCTGGCAGTTAGACACACCATTGTTCTGCCATTCTCATGTTCCAATCACTTAATCTGAACTACCAACATCTTTTCTCCTCAAGCACCGTACACCCCACCATCCTTGCAACTCCCCCCCCCACCCAACTGTAGCATAAATGCTGACTCCTCCACACTTCATCACTGAGGAAGAGTCATCTAGACTTGAAACATTACCTTGCTCCCTCTCCATGAATGCTGCCTGACCCATTGTGAACTCTAGCATTTGTTTTTCTCAGTATTGCATAAGGTTGTATTCATTTTAATTTTAACGATCCGATATATGAACATTGGCTAATACATATGAACGGCTGTTTTATATTTTACTGTATTGTGTTTTGGCTTGCATACAAATTGACACGAGTTGGGAGGTCATGTTGTGGCTATATAGGACATTGGTAAGGCCACTGTTGGAATATTGCATGCAATTCTTGTCTCCTTCCTATTAGAAGGATGTTGTGAAACTTGAAAGGGTTCAGAAAAGATTTACAAGGATGTTGCCAGGGTTGGAGGATTTGAGCTACAGGGAGAGGCTGTATAGGCTGGGGCTGTTTTCCCTGGAGCATCAGAGACTGAGGGGTGACCTTATTCGAGGTTTATAAAATCATGCGGGGCATGGATAGGATAAATCCTGGGGTGATGGAGAACTAGAGGGCAGAGGTTTAGGGTGAGAGGGGAAAGATACTAGAGGGACCTAAGGGGCAACTTTTTCATGCAGAGGGTGGTACATGGATGGAATAAGCTGCCAAAGGAAGTAGCGGAGGCTGGTACAATTGCAACTTTTAAAAGGCATCTGGATGGTATATGAATAAGAAGGGTTTGGAGGGATATGGGCCAGGTGCTGGCAGGTGGGACTAGATTGGGTTCGGATATCTGGACAGCATGGACAAGTTGGACCGAAGGGTCTTTTTCTGTGCTGTACATCTTTATGACTGTATGACTCTGTGACTTGAGAACGTATTCATGAACAGTATCCATTCATAACCTGGGGACTGGCTGTAATCTTGTGTTGTGTTATGGAGTTGCTCTCTCTGATTCACTGCTGGATCTAAATGCCTTGTATCATTGCAGCTGCAGACAACAACGAGGGTTCTTCATACCCATTTTCAGGAAGATGAGTCAGAGGAAGAGGAAGAAGAAGAGGAAGAGGTTGAAGAGTTACAGGATGTCAGTGATGATGAGTACAATCCATATGCGAAAATTAGAAAATGAGTCATCTATTACTGGTGGAAAGCAAAGTTCACCTAATAATATTATTTTCCAACTAATTGCTTCAGGAAGTAAAATTATTAAAATAGTATCTGGGCCAATCCAACCATCTATAAGAGTAGTTGATAGGCACCTGTAGCTGTGATGTCTGAGAAGTGTCCAACACCTGACCATTGACTGGAGTCTCTAAAATGGATAGACAGCAGAGCACCAAACTCTTCAGTGTTACAATCAAATGTGGTCCTTGACATTCAGATTTCAAATTGGTTTAAAGAACTGGTTCTCGGTGACCTCGGATGAAAGGAAAATAAATTTGATCAAAGAGGTAAATAGCCAACTGACATTTCCCTAGCTACCATCAGTTCTGAGGAAGGATGACTCGACCTGAAATGATGATTCTGATTTCTCTTGACAGATGCTGCCAGATCTGCTGAGCTTTTCCAACAATCTCTATTTTTGTTTCTGATTTTCAGCAGCCGCAGTTCGTTTGATTTTTAAATAGCCAACTTTCTGCTGTTGAATCTATATCTAATAAGAGAAACATAGGAATTATTATGGGAACAGAAAGAGAGAAATGTATATGTCTCTAGGTCAAAACAGAGATTTAGATAAATCTTCCTAATTTTCCTCCTTTTATGCTCCCTTTAGAATTCCTTAAACATTTTAGCAACTTTATCGCCTGCATTGTGTCCTTAATGTTTGCACGTAGTTCTCTCTATTGCAGCATTCCTTTTGCATTTAGTGGCTCAGTGGTTAGCACTGCTGCCTCACAGTGCCAGGAACCCATGTTCAATTCCTGCCTTGGGCGACTGTCAGTGTGGAGTTTCCACATTCTCCCCGTGTCTGTGTGTGTTTCCTCCCACAATCCAAAGATGTTCAGGTTAGGTGAATTGGCCTTGCTAAATTGCCTGTAGTGTTCTGGACTGTGCAAGTTAGATGCATTAGTCAGGGGTAAATATAGGGTAGGGGAATGAATCTGTGTGGGTTACTCTTCGGCGGTTTGGTGTGAACATGTTGGGCAGAAGGGACTGTTTCCACATTGTAGGGATTCTAATTCTTTCTTTTATATTATTCCTCCTCATTTTTCTAACCAAAATGGATCATTTCATATTTCTCTGATTAAATTCCATGTCATTTCATCTATTCCACCAGCTTGTCTATGTCCTGATGAAATATATCACCGTACACTTCCAACTTTTGTGATATTTGAAGAATGTTTGAAATTGTGCACACACAAGTCTGGGTCATTAATATAAATTAAGTAAAGCAGCGGTCCCAAACTGACCTTAGGGAAATCCAAAAGTACACCATCCTCCAACCCCTTTATTTCTTAGCACTCAGCCAACGTTATACCCATGCTAACTCCAGCCCCCCAACTCCCTCTTATTGTATGAGTGTCAATTTTGCTGAAATGTTGTCATGTAGTACTTTATCAAAAACATTTCACACATTTTTGCACATTATATAACCAAATTACCCTCATCAATCATTTTTGATACATTATCAAAAAGACTCAACGCACAGTTTCCCCTTAATCAAAGGCTTTCCTGATGTTATTCACTTCATTTTGTCCTGAATTCTGTCTCTGAAAGCATCCCACCCCCGCATCTTTAAACTGTCTGCAAGAAAATTCATTCTTCCTGCTTCTGCTCTGTTGACCCCTGGAAGAATGTCGGATGTTTTAATGATATTTGAAATGAAAGAGCCACGTGTAGTGACAGACGTGCTCCTTTGCCAAGTCTGGTTAGAGTGGCCACCACCGCGGATCTCTGGACACGTTTGGGTGGAATTGCTGGCTTCATCCTTTCTTCCTGCACAGAGATCCCCATTCTGACTTTACACTTCTGTCAGGGAGAAGAAGGTTTCTTGAAGCAAGCATCAGCTTGCTCAGCAAGAAGAATGTTTTGAAATGAGTCCATTATTGTCATGAAAAGCTGGAAAATGTTTCCATCTATTTCTGCAGGACCTTTGGGCAAGACATCATTAACATTGAGAAATGACATTGATGCCTGTTATAACCATTTCTTCAGAGATCCTGGCAATTTCTCTGTCAAATGTTGATGGGAGGTTTGGGAGAACTTTGCAGATGTTCAACATCTTTGTGTTCATTTAAAAAAATATTTTGTTTGACAAAGGCCTACTGGAGGAGCCATGTGTCACTTCTGCTGAATTAAATGCACTGTTGTGATACTTCAACACTTTCATCATCACGTCGCTTACTTGTGGAAAAATAACGCTTTTGGATCCTGTCATAGGGCCTTCAGGTTACTGCGATAGAAGAATTAAGTACACTATGGAGGTTCATTGGGGAATTCAGCAGTTTGTAGATGAGGGCTTTCCTTAATTTGCTTCTGAGATATAGGCATCACAAGCTGGGCCAATATTTTTTGCTACCTCCCTAGATGCCCTTGAGAAGGTTGTGGTGCCTTTTGAGCTGCAGTCCACTGGGTTTAGGTAGACCCACAATGCTGTTAGGGAGGTAATTCTAAGATTCTGACCCAGCAACACTGAAGGAACAGTGATATTGGCCAAACTCAGGATGGTGAGAGACTTGGAGGGTATCTTGCCAGTGTTCCCATGAGTCTGTTACCCTTGTCCTTCTAGATGATAGAAGTTGGGGGTTGGGAAGGTGCTGTTGAATGAGTTCACAGAATTCCTACAGTGTGGAAATAGATTATTTGGCCCAACAAGTTCACACCGACCCTCCAATACGTAATCCACCCAGACCCATTCCCCTACCCTCTACTTATCCGTAACTAATGCACCTAACCTACACATCCTTAATACTATGAGCAATCTAGTGTGGCCAATTCATCTAAACCGTACATCTTTGGATTCTGGGAGGAAACTGGAGCACCCGGAGAAAACCCACGCAAAAGACACGACCAAATGTGCAATCTCCACACAGACAGTTGCCCGAGGCTGGAATTGAATCCGGTCCCTGGCACTGTAAGGCAGCAGTGCTAACCACTGAGCTACCATGCTGCCCATAAGTTGCTGCAGTATTAACTTTGTGTCTGTTTTCATTAAAAGAGGAAGCATATCTGAAAAAAAAACTTTCTCTTGATATCATAATTAAAGATACTGGTTCAAAAAACAGCAAGACAAAGTTTTAAAGATATTTGCTGTGGCATGGTCTAAGGTTGGGAAATGGTTTGGGAGGCAAGTTGCTCATTTGAGGCTAATAAACTACGGTCACTGTGGGGAAATAGTTCAACTGGGTCCATCAGAAGTCCATTAGAGGCTTTGTTTCTTTTTACTGAACACTGTCTTTGCAAATTGGCAGCATTTGAATCCATGGTTGTTGCTCCTGGGGAGAGGCCAAGATGTGAAGATCACAAGTCACCAGGAATTGACTGGCTTTCTGTTCTTTCCTCAGTAATTGGGATTTGAGTTAGCTGTTTGACGAATGTAGCATTTGACGAAATCGGGTGCAAACCTGACACAGACTTCACAATTGTGACATTTCATGTTGAGAGTAGACTTCCGTTCTTTGTATAATTGTTGAGTTTTACAGTCAGCACTGCAATCACTCCAGCTCAAGGGAACAGTGCCTCGCAGTGCAGATGTTGCTGTTAAGGGGGGCACTGAACAACAACATAGTCCTTTACAACAAAGGGGACAGCTTACCGAGTGTATGATAGAGACCAAAGACATTCCTGCGAAAGGAGACATTGAGCCTTAGACAACAGCATAGTCTGTTCAAGTTAAAACAAAAATACATATGTAATTATACAGCAAATCCCTGATGAAAGGGAAGCATTGGAGTTATGTTTAGCAGCATTGTCTGTTTATATTGATGGAAATGCTTCTCAGTACACAGTAGCACTTTTTCATTACTGAACTTTAAATATCCAGGTATGTCCAGATCAGCCTTCTCAGATCCTGATAGGAGCTGCAATATGACCCTGAACTCTGGGCTAGTTTAAACTGGTCACCACCCCAGTGATCTCTCTTCTGTCCTCATGGAACAGCACTGACACACAATTAGAAAAATGAACATACAAAAGGTTGTAAAGCAAAAGGGATTTCAGTATGTATTAGTTGCGATATAAAAAACTGCTTTAACTTGTGTAGAGTTTCATGTGAATAGTCAGTGTGATCACAGATGCAACTTCAGGAGCTCAGAAGAAGTAGAACAAATGGCCCAAACTGGGTCAGAATGAGTTAATTCCACAGAGAACCGTCCGACAGTCACTCTCTCATTGTACTCAAAAATAGAACCATGAAATCATTTGAAAACTATTTAATGAGATATGTGTGATTCGCTAAAACATAATCAGTGACATTGGTAAAATTAATAACAGGCATTATTGTTTGTGGTTTGCTTTCATGCAAAGAAAACAATTCCTGTTCCTGTTTTCTATTTTGTTTTGTATGGTGTATGAACATCAATTTGCAGCTTATTCATAACCCTCAATCACAATGTCTGAATAAAACGGCAATGATCTGTGTCTTTCTGTGATAAGTGGGATTATTCTGCTGACTACCATTGAGATAGATAATTTATAATTGCACAGACTCCATTCTGACTCTGCTCCTGTTGAACTACACCATGACAGAAAGCATTCTTAAAACAGAACAATTTGCATTTAATGAGCGTCAGGAAGCTCCAAAACCTTTTACAAATGAGTGAAATACTTTTGAAGTGTAATCACTGTTAAGAAACATTCAACAGTCATGGTAGGCAGAACAAGATTACACAAACATCATTCTACTAATGACCACCTAATCTATTTTCCAGTATTGATGTTTGTTTCCACCACTGAAGGATAAATACTCATATTGCAGGGCACAGGGACAACTCTGCTCTTATATTGAAATCACACCATGGAGTCCTTTATATCAAATCAGGCAGCAACTCAATATAGTGCTCCATCTGAAAGACACCACCTACTGCCTCAGTACTGACAAGGCAGCATTATCCTTTTGTAGTCAAATCCCTGGCGGGGGCTTAAACCCTCAATCTTCTGATACCAAGGCCAACACTGCTACGCGCTGAGACACAGCTGATACCTGACTTTCAGCAGGAATTGTTCTACCTCAGATATCTGAAGCAACATGTACAGATGTGTTATGACAAACCTCTGAGTAGGTGATGTTCTAGATCAGACCAAACCCCCTCAAATAACATTAAGGAGATTGCCTAGACCCGAACTTTTATTTAAAGGTGACTATATGATGCTGCATTAGATGGGACAAACTACTAAGCTTTAAGCAAAAAATACTCTATATCACAGTTAACATCCAAACAAAAAATAACGGCATACCTTTAACTCTATCAAAGTGCTTAACAAAATAATCCATATTTTAACTACTACTCATCAACTGTTCGATTATGGCAACCATCCATAAACATGCTCTGGGCAACGGCAAAACAGGTTTCTCTCACTTGTGAGCTCTGCCAGTCCTGGAGACGGAATACCAACAGAATGAACCTAGCAGCAGAGAGAGAGAGCTCAGACTTTTTGCAGCAGCAGAGAAAGAGCTGTATCTAGCAGCTTCAACTCCAAATTTCCACCCCCCCCCCCCCACCCCCGCCAACTTTAACAACTGAAAGCAAAACCTAAAAGCTGAAAATGTGTTGCTGGTTAAAGCACAGCAGGTCAGGCAGCATCCAAGGAACAGGAAATTCGACATTTTGGGCCAGAGCCCTTCATCAGGAATGATGAAGGGCTCTGGCCCGAAACGTCGAATTTCCTGTTCCTTGGATGCTGCCTGACCTGCTGTGCTTTAAACAGCAACACATTTTCAGCTCTGATCTCCAGCATCTGCAGACCTCACTTTTTACTAGCAAAACCTAAAACCCTGGGTCTGTGTGATCTAGAGTCTATAGACTCTTGCTTCTTTTGTCTAAAAAAAACAAAATGATTTACTCTGCTTTCCATGGAGAACACACCTCCGCATCAGATTTACATCTTCAAGAGAAACAGGACAGGACAAATCTCTCTTAAAGGCACATTTTATCACATTGGAGCTTGAACCCAGGCTTTCTGAGCCCCAGGGCAACAAGAGTCCTTTGTTCTACCTTAGATGCTGAGCAGAAATATCCAGGAGAATCTCTTGAGGCACACGGAAAACTGCATTCCCACCGGCATCAGGGAAGTTCATGACATGAGCAGCTTCTGCCATCGAATACAAAACCACCTTCAAGTATACTTGAACACGTTTCTTCCTCTTAGTTTAACATGGACTGAAACACAAGTGCAGAAACAACGCAGCAACACTGGGACACCACTCATGATAGCTTAGAAAAAGGTCTTTACTGGACAATAAATACAAAATTGTAAAATACACAAATATAAACAAGTAATAAAACTTCTCAAAATATATCGCTCAACAAATACTCTAGCTTATATTTAATTGTTGATTAAAGTAGTGGGTACACGCAATAATAGATACAACTGAAAGCTCCTAATGACAGAGTATTTAGCAACCTTGTCTGGTAATAGAATAAAATTACTGTAGGTTCAAGGCAGAATTTCATCAGACAACTGTTATTTTATTTGCATTAAATTGTTCAAAATATCTTTCGAGGGAAAAATGTAACAATTACCAGAACAAGAAAGATTGTGTTTTTTTTATTCTTCCATGGAATGTGGGCAAGATTTACATTTGTTGCTCTAACGGAATCATATTTCAGTGGCTATAAAGAGTCAAATACATACGTAGATATGTCACATGTTGGCCAGACAAGGCAAAGCCAGCAGGTTTCTGTCCAGAAGTGTTTTTACAATGGATCATTGTTTCATGGTCACCATTGCTGAGGCTGAGTTTATAATTCAGACTTCTTCTTATAAAAAGCAATTGAATTTTAAATTTCACCAGCTAAATTTCACTCCATGTTCCTGGAGTGCTTCCCTGGGACTCTAGATTACTAGGACCACAGCACCAGTGGTTAAGCTCGCCATCACTCATTGCTCTTGAATGTGAGTGTCTGGGGCTCCAGCAACTTCCACTTCTACACTATCATCTCCCTGAAGTGTGCCCTTGTTTTTCTCAGAGCTTCGTCGGAGGTGGCATGGTGGCTCAGCAGTTACCACCACTTCCTCATAGTGCCAGGGATCCAGGTTCGATTCTAGGCTCAGGTGACTGTGTGGAATGTTTGCACATTCTCTCGATTTCTGTGTGCTGTTTCCTCTGGGTGCTCTGGTTTCTTCCAATAGTCCAAAGATGTGCAGGTTAGGTGGATTGGCCATAGTGTCTAGGGATGTAGGCTAGGTGGATCAGCCATGGGATATGCAAGGATAGGGTAGCTGGGTGGGATGCTCTTCAGAGGGTTGGTATGGACTAGATGGGCTGAATGACCTGCTTCCACACTGTAGGGATTCTGTGATTATTTGTGATGTGATTCAGCCCTAGCTGAGATGATTTTCCCATGCGTGATCTGTCATATTGACACAATTCATGTAGCCACAGACACAACCTTGTCGAAAAAATTATGTATTTGTGACACCGCAAACTGTGAGGGGACAGTTAGTCCCTGTCCAGGGCTGCAGGTTTACATGTTGACCTTGAACAGTCTGGTATGATACCAGGTATAAAATCTTCAAATGGTAGCAGAGGCAGAACTGGAGAGAGAGAGAGTTGGGCTAGCAACTTCCAAAAGCCAGGTTGCCAGTTTATCAACCTTGTCCCACATTAAGGCCACTTTTGAATACTTTGTGTGGGTAGTGGTGACTGACTGTAACTAATTGGCAGGTATCCCATTAAGATCAATGTTTTAGAGCTAACTAGAATTTTCCAATCAGCTGGCTGGCCCCTCAGCTAATGCATAGACATGACCACACCAATACATTGGCCTTGGATGGAGTGCAAAAGCAGATTTCACTGAATAATACTGGGAGTCTAAGGGTCATGGATTGAGGAGAGGTCAGATGAACTGAACTTGTATATCCCTGGAATTGCAGAGGTTAAAGGTTGATTGAGTGAAGTTTTCAAGATATTGAGGGAAACAGATGGAATAACTCTGGAGAAGCTCTTCCTGTCATTTGGGGAAACTTAGGGACATCATCTAAAAATTAGCACCAGCTCTTTCAGGAATGAAATTAGGAAAACCCTATTCACAAAAGACGGTAGAGGTTTGCAAATCTCTTTCATAAAGAGCAACTGGTAATAGAGCAACTGTTAATTTTAAAACTGCAATTGATATGTTTGTTGTCATCCATGAGTTTCAAGAGATGTGTGGTGGGTATGGAAGCTCGTAGATCACGTTGAATGGAAGAACAAGCTGATGGAGGTCAATGGCCTCCTATTCCTATGTTCCTACATATCTCTTGTATTCACTTCTAATGCATCTCCATGGCAAAGTATCTGGTCCTCTTCTTCATGATTTATCACACTTCAAAGATTGCCCTGAAATTAGATTTTCTTTTAGATTAGATTTCCCACAGTGCGGAAACGGGGCCTTCGGCCCAACAAGTCCACACTGACCCTCCGACGAGTAACCAACCCAGACCCATTCACCTACTCTCCACTAATGCACCTAACACTATGGGCAATTTAGCGCGGCCAATTCACCTGACCTGCACATCTTTGGATTGTGGGAGGAAAGCGGAGTACCTGGAGGAAACCCACGCAGACACGGGGAGCATGTGCAAACTCCATACAGACAGTTACCTGAGGCTGGAATCGAATCCGGGTTCCTGGTGTTGCAAGGAAGCAGTGCTAACTGCTGAGTCACCATGCCGCCCTAAATCTCGGAGATGGAAGATTCATTTGCCGCAGCAACCAGAAGAAAAATCAAAGGGATATGAAAACAAGCTTGTCCTTCCTTTTTAATTTTTTGCTGAACGTTTACATTTATTTGTGATTCAGAAATATTGGGATGGGTGTCAAAAATGTTGCATTGACAGTCAACATTAATTCAATTGGATGACAAAGTCAGTTCTGCTTCCAACTGGTTGTGGGAAGCACTGGAGAAAGGACCAACGGCAGGAATGTGGGGTGTTGGATGACCACAGCCAGAAGGTCATGTGATGAACCTCCAGGAATGTACCCAATCGGCGTTAGCAACTCCAGTGCTAACCCAAGCTGACCCTGCTCCCTCCAAGGAGGTCTGGAGGCCCTGACCACCCAGTGTGCAGTGAAGCTACTGTCATTCAGTTCAAAGTTAAAAATCACACAACACCAGGTTATAGTCCAACAGGTTTAACTGGAAGCACACTAGCTTTTGGAGTGACGCTCCTTCATCAGGTGATAGTAGAGGGCTCCATCCAAACACAGATTGTCTGTTGAGCCTTTCATCTGTTAGATACAGTAATAGCTTCACTTCTTTCATGTGTAAATCACAAAACCTTTTTTTTAAAAAGTTGCATTCTCGGGTTAGCTGTTAACAATGGTGATAGCTAGACAATATGCTGAAGGTGTTGGCCCCTGTGTTCTCTGTCTATGCCATGATGTTTAGATTGATTCTAATCTAAAAAGTGAGATAATGGAGTTTTACATAAATTCATGCAGTTTTTGAGCTTAGAGTTCTACATGAATGCATGCAGTTTTTGAGCAAAGTACAATGTAACTCTGCAAATACAAATTCACCTCACAAGATATATGTGTGCATGTGGGTCTTTGTCTGTCTGTGTGTGTGTGTCTGTCTGTCTGGGTTAGGGGTTGTGAGTGTGAGAAAGTGTATGTGTGTGTGTGCAGTGAGTGCAGAGTGTCTTAAGTCTGTGACGGGGTGCATGTGTGAGTGTGGGAATGTGTGTGTCTGTAAGGGTGTGTGTGTCTGTGTTTATGTGTGTCCGTGTGTATGTGTGTATAGGAGGGCTTGTGTGTATGCGTGCGTGAGTGTGTGTGTGTATGAGTATCTGTGTGTGTGTATAGTGCAATGGTGGTCACCTGTAATGTGACATGAACCCAAGGTCCCGGTGGAGGCCCTCCCTATGGGTACCAAATTTAGCTATCAGCCTCTGCTCGGCCACTTTTCTCTGCTGCCTGTCCCGAAGTCCACCTTGGAGGATGGTCACCTGAAGGTCCGAGGCTGAATGTCCTGGACCACTGAAGTGTTCCCCAACTGGGAGGGAACCCTCCTGTCTGTTGATTGTTGTGTGGTGCCCATTCATCCATTGTCATAGCCTTTGCTCGGTTTCCCCAATGTACCATGCCTCTGGGCATCCTTGCCTGCAACGTATAAGATAGACAACATTGGCTGAGTCACACGAGTACCTGCCATGTACAAGGTGAGAGGTGTCCCCATGCGTAATGGTGGTATCTATGTCCACACTCTGACATGTCTTGCAGCGTCTACCGTGACAGGGTTGTATGGAGTTGTCCTGAGAGCCAGGCAGTTTGTTACGAACAACGATCTGTTTGAGGTTTGGTGGTTGTTTAAAGGCAAGTAGTGGAGGTGTGGGGAAGGTCTTGGTGAGGTGCTCATCCTCACTGATAATGTGTTGCAGGTCTCAAAGAACATGGCGTAATTTTTCAGCTCCTGGGAAGTATTGAACAACGATGGGTACCCTGTTGGTTGCAGCACGTATCTGTCTCCTGAGGAGGTCATTACAGTTCCTTGCTGTGGGACGTTGGAACTGACGGTCGATGAGTTGAGCATCGTACCCCGTTCTTGTGAGGGCATCCTTGAGTACTTCCAGGTGTCCGTCACATTCCTCCTCATCTGAGCAGATCCGGTGTATGCGTAGGGCTTGTCCATAGGGAATGGCTGTTTTAATATGTTTTGGGTGGAAGCTGGAGAAGTGTAGCATTGTGAGGTTGTCTGTGAGTTTGCGGTAGAGTGTGGTGCTGAGGTGTCCATCCTTGATGGACAACAAGGCTCAACAGACAATCAATTTTTCAATGTATAATTTCAGTTACATCACACTGTAAATTTTTGCTATAAATTCTGTTAGGATGGAGCCCTCCACTATCACCTGATGAAGGAGTGTCGCTCCGAAAGCTAGTGTGCTTCCAATTAAACCCGTTGGACTACAGCCTGGTGTTGTGCGATTTTTAACTTTGTACACCCCAGTTCAACACCGGCATCTCCAAATCATGGCCATTCAGTTCCCCAGGATCAATACAGGGACAGGGGACAGTTATATAGAATCTTCCAACCTACACTGACCAATGTGATGAGGAATCTTCACAAAGTAACAATGATTTTTCAGTAACTCCTGGGGTATCAACTCGGGCTTGCTTTTAGCAATCTCAAAGTAAATGCTGCCTTCAAAGGTATTCGAAAACCCAGTTTGATTCAGACAGTAAATTGCCTGCTGGCATTTTCTCTTCTCCCACTGCATTTCCCTTAAGCCACTTCCCTCAATGCTGACAGCAGTGTTTACTCTGCGAGGTACTGGTTTTACCGACTGTCACTTTGTACCTTGTCATTCAATCACACCTTTGGTATTAAACATAGCAGCTGATACGTCAGCTCACTAGTCTCCAAATAAAAGCACAATGGTGAGAGCAGAATTGGGATTAAAATGTTTCAATCCATACAACAGTCCTTCAGAGTAATGGCACTCTAGATAAGGAATCTTTCATCTACCAGTGTCTTCGCAGCCAAGTTCCTTCTTGAAATTGTATTCCTTATTGATTCCAGAATCTGATGACATAAGAAACAGAGAAAAAAAAAATCCATGTTGGTTTAAAATGGATTTGTAATGAGTACTGAATGGCCTGAATGGAACAAGTTTTATTTGCAAATGAAAAATTTGCATTTGTATAGCACCTGTTATACCTTCAGGGTTTTCCAAAGCTCTTTACAGCCAATGAGATATTTGTGAAGTGCTACTCATGAACCTATCAAGTGCTACAGCATCTACCTATCACTTTCCCAGCTACCTTCCCCACCTCCTCACCCCCCACTCTCCTATTTATCTTGCAGTCCTCTTCACCCAACCCCTACCCCCACCAAACCTCCCCCCCCCCATACACACAAACATTCCTGATGAAGGGCTTATGCACGAACCGTCGATTCCCTCTGCTCCTCAGATGCTGCCTGACCTGCTGTGCTTTTCCAGCGCCATACTTTTCAACGCTACTCATGAAATG
The DNA here is from genome assembly GCF_020745735.1 of Hemiscyllium ocellatum. NCBI lineage: Eukaryota > Metazoa > Chordata > Chondrichthyes > Orectolobiformes > Hemiscylliidae > Hemiscyllium > Hemiscyllium ocellatum. The sequence goes on along the minus strand of NC_083417.1, from coordinate 16,141,835 downwards.
TAAAGCGACCAGTTTTGTTCACAGTAAGTTTCCACAAACATCAGTGAAGTGATCAGTAGATAATTTGTTTTAATGAGGTTGTTCAAAGGATTAATACTCAAAGAGTCATGGAATCATTCAGCACGGACACAGACCCTTTGGTCCAACTCGTCCGATCAAGTTTCCCAAATTAAATTAGTCCCATTTACCTGTGTTTGGCCCATACCTTTCGAAACCTTTCCCATTCATGTACCTGTCCAAACATCTTTTAAATGTTGTAACTGTACCTGCATCTACCTTTTGCAGCTCATTCCAAAAATGACCCTTCTGTGTGAAAACGTTGTCCCTTACCTTTCTCCTCTCACCTTAAAATTATGACCTCTAGTTTTGAACATCCCAACCCTAGTTTAAAGACCTTTGCTATTTGCCTTATCTATGCCCCCTCATGATTTTATAAACCTCAACTTCCTACGATCCAGTGAATGAAGTCCCAGGTGAAAGTGAGGTCTGCAGATGCTGGAGATCAGAGTCGAGAGTGTGGTGTTGGAAAAGCACTGCAGGTCAGGCAGGATCCCAGGAGCAGGAGAGTCGACGTTTTGAGAATAAGCCCTTCATCAGAAATTCTCAGGAATCGACACCCGAAATGTCGATTTTCCTGCTCCTCAGATGCTGCCTGACCTGTGATTTCCAGCACCACACTCTCAACTCTGAATAAAGTCCCAGCCTATCCAGCCTCTCCTTATATCTCAAAACTTCCAGTCCAGGTAACATCCTTGTAAATCTTTGCTGCGCCCTCTCCAATTTAATAATGTCCTTCCTATTTCAGGGCGACCAGAACTGGACACGGTACTCCAAATGTGGCCTCACCAATGTCCCTTACAACCTTAACATGACATCCCAACTCCTATACTCAATGGCGTCTGATCCAATTTAAAAACAAATCTGCCTAGCAAGGAGAATGCCCATAATTTTCCTTTGAATAGTGCCACAGGATATTTGAATGTCCGTATGAGAAGGCAGATAGAGATTCAGTTTAACATCCTATTTGGAGTGATCCTCCAATACTGGATTTGTCTGCTAAGATTTTGTGATCAAGCCTATGGCATCAGATTTGAAGACCCAAATTTCTGCCTCAAGGTGGCACCCATAGAAAGACAATACTCTTGGTCTCGTTGAACTTCTAAATAATATTTACAGAGCCTTCTTAGGGAAGCAAAACATTCATTTCATTTTACAAAGCATCTCCCTGTGGCTTCATCTTGCCATGAGGCTGCATGAGCCAGCAAGATCATATGACACTGCATCACTTCCTGTCATGATGTACACTGTTTGTCACTGATGAATCACACCCTAAGGCATAACCACTAGCGACAGCAGCCTGTGTCAAATATGCCTGTAATCAGATGGATCTTTGCCTTGATTATATGAGGGCTTTCATTTTAATAATCCTGTTCGCTGAGTCACTCTGAACTAAAACCGATAAAAACCGTGAGAAACAGGTATCTCGAGGGTGTAGGTGAGGCAGCTCTACCTATTGAGCAGTGATAGAGAGTATGTGCATTGGAAACTGGGAACACAAACGTCACATGGATGCAACCTTGTTTCAATGATTCTATGCACAATATTGGCCTGACTTCTGCTGTGACATCAGAAGTAACTTTTGTGTCAAGACTAGATGAGGGTGTTGGCCTCTGTCTCAATACACAATAGGTGCAGGAGTAGGCCATTCTGCCCTTCGAGCCTGCACCACCACTTCAATATGATCATGGCTGATCATCCTTAATCAGTATCCTGTTCCTGCCTTATCCCCAAAACCCTTGATTCTACTATCCTTGAGAGCTCTGTCCAACTCTTTCTTAAATGAATCCAGAAACTGGGCCTCCACTGCCCTCTGGGGCAGAGCATTCCACACAGCTACCACTCTCCTCATCTCTGTCCTAAATGGTCTACCCCGTATTTTTAAGCTGTGTCCTCTGGTTCGGCACTCACCCGTCAGCGGAAACATGTTTCCTGCTGCCAGAGTGTCCAATCCTTTAATAATCTTATATGTCTCAATCAGATCTTCTAAACTCAAGGGTATACAAGCCCAGTCGCTCCAGTCTTTCAGCGAAAGGTAGTCCCGCCATTCCAGGAATTGACCTCGTGAACCTACGCTGCACTCCCTCAATAGCCAGAATGTCCTTCCTCAAATTTGGAGACCAGAACTGCACACAATATTCCAGGTGCGGTCTCACCAGGGCACTGTACAGTTGCAGAAGAACCTCTTTGCTTCTATACTCAATCCCTCTTGTTATGAAGGCCAGCATGCTATTAGCCTTCTTCACTACCTGCTGTACCTGCATGCTTACCTTCATTGACTGGTGTACAAGAACACCCAGATCTCTTTGTACTGCCCCTTTACCTAAATTGATTCCATTTAGGTGGCAATCTGCCTTCCTGTTCTTACTACCAAAGTGGATAACCATACATTTATTCACATTAAATTGCATTTGCCATGCATCTGACCACTTACCTAACCTGTTCAGGTCACCCTGTAATCTCCTAACATCCTCCTCACATTTCACCCTGCCACCCAGCTTAGTCTCATCAGCAAATTTGCTAATGTTATTACTAATACCATCTTCTATATCAAGGGGAGGGGGGGGGGGTCATAGGAATACTAAACAGAGAAAGTTAACTTTAATTTGTTCAGAGTCATATGTGTTCAGTATTGACAATCTCACCTCAGGACAGATTGACTTTGGAGACTTAAACACCTCAAACTGATCATGCAGTGCATGCTCACCAGATGACACCAAAAAACCTGAAGGGTAATGGGTTGCCTAAGCTTCGTTTGCAAATTTTGGAGTCGAGCTGACTGAGGGTGTGGTCAGATAAAGGTGTTTAAACTGTTTCAAGGATTTAAGGAGGGAGAGATGGAAAAATCACTGTTCAATTTGGCAAGGGAATTTCAAAGTCACACAAACATCATCTTAAAATTAGTGAGGCTATTTAAGGGTGGAAGTACAAAGTATTTAAAAAGAGTGGTAGAAATTTAAAACCTTCTTCTTCATAAGGATTTGGATGGAGGGCTGTATGGAACCTTCGAGTCTTAGCTAGATCGATCTTTGGTAAGAGCACAGAGAGACCTGCAGCAAGGGTGTGAAAGATACAAAGCAGTCACCTTGTGACTGAAAGGCATAGCAGTCCTGAAGGGCTGAATGAGCTAATCATTCCCTACACTTCTCTTTCATCATCACATTTAAGGCAAAACCTTTGTACAAAAGGCAGGTACCAATCAGGACCAGAATGATACCCTGAATGATGGTGGAGGGTCAAATGTCTGGGATGTTTTCATGCCTCAAATTGGTGTTTTCAATGCGTTTTTCACCTCTCCCTGGTGGTTTTGGGTGAGGTGGGGAACATGTATTGTGTCCTAGTACTGTGGAGACAGACTAGGTTGAGTCAAACACCTTGTCTTCACTGTTAGTGTTGTATGTCTGTTGTACACAGCACAAATCCAAGCTCCATACTTAAATCAGATTAGCGTCCAATTGCTGTCATTTACCTTCTGTACAAGGTAAGTGATGATTGTTGCCAACACAAAGTCCTGGGTACCCAGATCCACGACAGAGAAAAGGAGAATATCAAACAGCAGCAGGACTAACTCATGGCCATAATAAAGAACATTGCTGAAGAGGGTCCGGTCATCTGAAAACAATAAGATTGGAAAATGATTGAGCTTTGTGTACCGAGTTCTAAACTCTCACATTAAGTGTTGTCTCACAGCTGTATAAACAGAATGGGAAAGCTGTACGAATAGACAGACATGCTCACAAACAGCAAGAGGCATGGCCTCCAGCCCAAAGATGGGTCAAGGCAAACAGACTGTTTCAGTTTGACATGAAGGTGGTAGTTCCAGACATAGAATGTCTGGTGAGACACTTGAAGCAAATCAGCACACATTGAAGAGACAGCCAGGCAGACTTTGAGCTGGAAACAATGGTTAGCATTAGTAAGACACCACAGGTCACAGTAAAATCCACCTGCATCATGGGAGGGAAAACCAGATTGAATTTCGGACTGGGTCAGAAAAGGCGATCTGAGGGCTAAGGTCCTAATGTTTAGTCAAAGAGATGGGTTTTGAGGAATGTCTTAAAGGAGCAGAGAGTGGAGAGATTTAGGGAAGAACATTGAAGAGAATATGAAATATAGTTGAAGATGTCTTTTTCTTTCATAATTTTGTGAGAAGGCAGAGGGACTGCAAAAACATTATGTATCCCCCACAATGGACGGGTTATGTATCCCCCACAATGGACGTGTTCATTCACAACACGTGAATGAAGTTCCCAGTCCTGGCACAGGGAATCAAGATCAGCATTGCCTCTAATTTCCTTTCCAGCTGTACAGGTCTCTGAGGTCTGCATGTGGCAATGACTTCTGGCAGAAATCAATGCCACAATTGCCATGCCAACGCCTATATCTGTGCACAGAAACCTGGAGCAGCTGGGTCAAAGTTGAAGGTTCTCTGCTTGCCCACCATCTACGTGATTAGTTCTCAGGTCACTGAACAGTTTGGGCTATGAGTGAGACAATAGGCAGCAAAAGTGGCTTAGTGGTTAGCACTGCTGCCTCACAGTACCAGGGACCTGGGTTCAATTCCACCCGCAGGTGACTGTCTGTGTGGAGTTTGCACATTCTCCGTGTGTCTGTGTGGGTTTCCTCTGGGTGCTCCAGTTTCCTCCCACAGGCCAATGATGTGCAGATTAGGTGGATTAGCCATGCTAAATCGTCCCGTAGTGTTCAAGGCTGGGTAGGTTAGCACAAAGTAAATTGAGGCATTCAGGGACTGTGTGAGTGGGATGTGTCTGGGTGGGATATTCTTTGCAGGGTTGGTGTGGTGTCAATGGGCTGAATGGCCTCTTTCTGAATGGTAAGGATTCTATCAGATCAGAAGAAAAACCAGAGGACCTGACGCAGCCAAAACAATGCTTTCAGTTCTCTGCAGTAAGCCACTTCAAACCTGAAGAAAATCAGTTTATTTTTTCTTCAGTAGATGCTACATAGAGTGACAATGAATTGGATAAATCAGAGTTCTTTCAGGAGTGAAGCAGTCACCCAGTGCCTCTTGTAAACTGGTGGAAGCATCTGGAAAAAGAAATGTTGAGGAGAAACTTGCAGATCATTGAGAAACAATCCAATAGATCTTGTGACAGTGGAACTGTTTTTCCAGTTTTACCCCCACCCATGCTTTTCATTCTCAAGTTTATATCTGTCTGCCTGCATGTGTAAGTCAGAGTTTATAAAGGGTTTAGGCATTTAGATTAAATTAGATCAGATTCCCTACAGTGTGGAAACAGGCCCTTTGGCCCAACAAGTCCACACCAACCCTCCGAAGAGCAATCCACCCAGACCTATTCCCCTACGTTCGCCCCAGACTAATGCACCTAACACTACGGGCAATTTAGCATGGCCAATTCACCTGACCTGCACATCTTTGGACTGTGGGAGAAAACTGAAGCACCCAGAGGAAACCCACACAGACACGGGGAGAATGTGCAAACACCACACAGACAGTCGCCCCGAGGCTAGAAATGAACCTGGGACCCTGATGTTGTGAGGCCGCAGTGTTAACCACTGAGCCACCGTAACATTTATTTTGCTTACTGTGCTATTTATAATTGTGCAAGTGTAGCTGAAACCTAACAACCTATAATAAATAGCACTTCTTGTTTAGTACAGAACCCTGGTATGTGTTTTCCATCAATTTCACACTGAAACTCAGGTAGTCTGGGAATACTGCATATTTTGTTTAAAAATTTTGACCTTTGTGATGACCCTGGGGCTTGATTTCCAGCTCACGACCCTACTGAGGTGTGACAAAGTGCCTTGGTGCATGGTTTTAGTCTGACTTGGGGGGAAGGTAGAGAGGAATTTTCCAGGGTCTACTTTTCCTTCATCAGGTTTGCTTTCTGCCTGCCCCAGCAGGTTCAAGAGAAAGAGGAATTTTAGGAGGGGGCAAACTTTTCAGCAACAACGCTCCAGTCATCAGGATGTGGGCCAAGTTTGGTCCCAAATTCACTTTTCTCCTGGTGTTTTGTTTTGGATTAACTTTAAAAGAAGGTCAAGTGTTGCATAATACACAGCAGCTGAAAAGAGAAGAGTGTCTGGACATTTTTTTCACTGGAGTGTAGGAGGTTGAGAGGTGACCTTATGGAGATTTACAAAATCATGAGGGGTTCAGATAAGTTGAATGGTAGGTGTCTTTTCCCTAGGATGGGGGATTTCAAGGCTAGGGGGTACTTTTAAGGTGAGAGGGGAAAGATTTAAACAAGACATGAGGGGCAATCCTTTTAACTGTGAGTGGTTCATTTGTGGAATGAACTTCCAGAGAAAGTGGTGGATGTGGGTAAAGTTACAACATTTGGATAAGTACATGAATAAGAAATGTTTGGAGGGATATGGGCCAAGTGTAGGCAGGTGGGAGTGGGTTTGTTTGGGATTATGGTTGGCATGGACTGGTTAGACCGAAGGGTCTGTTTCCGTGCCGTATGAGTCTATAACAGCAAAATGACAAAAAAATGATTTCCCATTCAAGACGCTTCACTGAAGGTCTGGCAAAGAGACTAGTGAAGAATACAATGACAGTTCGAGGAAGGCGGGAGAGATGTTATATTTCAAGTTCTGCAGCTGCAAGCAAAAAGACTCCTGACAATGGAACAATTGTGAAAGGCAGCTCCAATAATTCAATGGAATCTTTTTAACTTTCCACCCAAGTTTTGATTTGCTTCCCCTCGGCACTGGTATTACAAGTCAGTCATGGAGTTCAGGTTGCTGTGGCAAAATGCACTGGTACAGGCGTGATGTTGGCTGGAGCCAAGGACAGCAATAGTGGAGATTGTACCCATCTTTCCATCAGATGGACAATGTCTATGGGCACATAGTTAACCATGTGTCTCCCTTGCTTTTATCTTGTTGGAAGGATTTGCAGGTTGGTAACTGATCTGCTCGGCTGCCAATGTATCTTAGCCATTGAGTCCTGACGCAGGACCATGACCCCAGGGCTATCTAACTCACAAGGCACACATATTATCTGCTGCTGTGCCACAAGATGTCCTCTCCCCACTGGGACAGTCTACAAAATTCTAATGTTGCAACATGCAAATGGGCCTTTTTGTTATGAAACTTGAGATAATGGATGCAAAAAAAAATTCCCACAGATTACACCAAAATAGCAACAAATATTTCACAGAATCTGATTATAGTTGTGTCAGTTCAGGCAATGAGCTACATTTAGATTTGACAGAGTGGCTATTGCGGTGACTAATCCCTCCTAATCATGACCTTTGTATGACTGCTTCAGGGATGCTCTTCAGCCAAATTAAACATGCAGCAAATGCTGCCGACGCGTGTTAAATCTGGTTGCTACAAAGCTGAACAGAGACATTCTCGAAAACACTGGCAAACTTGCTGCTCTTACCATTGTAAAAGAAACTCCGGTCATCTGAGCGTTGAAACTCAAAGTCCAGAATTCTCTCCAGGAAGAGCTTTTCCTTGACCACGTAGTCCATGTCTTTATAGGCCTGCATAAGGAACACTCTGTAAGATTATTGATGGAGAGAATAGTCTGCATATAAACAGATGGTAAACATTCACTGGGTATGTCATCCCAACTAGACATCACAAACTGCTTGACACCAAATGACTTATCTTTGAAGTCCAATGCACAGTCAGATCTTGTAAATCCTGAATAAATGAATGATCAGTGAATCCGCATTTGGTGGCATTAGTTGAGGATTGACCGGAGTGTCAGGAAGACTTTCTTCTCTTCAAATAACACCAAGGGTTTATTTACATGCACTTTGCTCAATAGGCAAAGCCTCAGTTTAATATTTCATCCAATAATACAATGCTCCCTCATATCCTATATATGCTGGGGGGCGGGGGGGTGATGTAGTCCACTGGATTAGTAACACAGAACTTTGGGCTAATAGTTTGAGGACCAGGGTTCAAAACCCACAGTTGAGGAATAAAAAGATAGTCTACGGGCATCCATGTTCCTGATGTCAATTTTTGTCAAACCCATGTCCTTTAGGGGAGTAAATCTGCTCGATTTACCTGGTCTGGCTCATATGGGACTCTGGATCCACAGCAATGATGGGCAATTATAGATAGATGATAAAATCATAAACCAACTTTGAAAAGAGCCAGATGCTATTTTAGCAAGTAATAGCCCAGTCCCAACAAATGGGCGACTGGACAAGGAAACGGGTCAGTGCAAATTTTGTGTAAAGTCAAGAGAACAAGTGCAGTTTACAATGATTAGAGTCAGTAATTATTGAGAGTTTTGGGATCATGTGCTGATGGCATCATGGGGGCCACAACAGCTACTGGACACACTGGCACTTTGGCCAACCATTTAGGTGGTCAAGATCTTGCTGGCATGCTGCTCTCCAATTTCTGGCAGCAGTGGATCAAAGAATGGCATTTTATATGGTTACTGCTCCTTCACCAGTCTCTGAAAGTTTAATACTACAATACCAACCTCCCAAGTGCATCCTTATCTCAGAGGATGAGGAGAGGAGGTCACCAAAAAGATATAAAGTTGTACTCTTAAAGAAGAGGGTGGCATGGTGGCTGAGTGGTTAGCACTGCTGCATCACAGCAACAGGGAACTGGGTTCAGTTCCACCCTCGGGTGACTGTGTGGAGTTTGCACGTTCTCCCTGTGTTGGTGTGGGTTTCCTCCAGATGCTCTGATTTCCTCCCACAGTCCAAAGATGTGGAGGTTAGGTGGGTTGGCCATGCTTTAATTGCCCATTGTGTCCAAGGATGTGTAGGCTAGGTGGGTCAGACATGGGAAATACAGGGTTACATGGATAGGATTGGGTGTGGTTGGGTTTGGGTGGGATCCTCTTTAGACAGGTCGGTGTGGAACTTGATGGGTTGAATGGCCTGCAGTGATTCTGTGAAGAGGAAAATTAAAGCATGCTCATCTTTCCAAACTTGGTGAGCGGTTCCAAGCAACACTGGGAATTACTCTAATGCAACGGCGATGCATTGGGAGAAGTAACAAAAATAAAATTGGCAGATGAGGAGGAACAAAAGGTTAAACAGATTATGCAAAAGAAAATTGGTGCAGATTGGACCAGGCTCTTTAAGATCCTGTATCTTTGACAACTTTTTTTGTGATTTAAAAACAGACTTCTATTTTTACTGATAGGGTTCAACACACCACACCCAGGGTCCCAGCTGTTGTCAAGAAAATATTAAAAGCATATTTCCTCCTGTGCCCTCTGTTTGACCCTACAAGTATGCCACTTCAGAAGTATCTCTCTCCCACTGCAGAGTGCACGGGTCTCCCTGTCGTTGGGAATGTTGGATTGATGGGTCGGATTGAAGCTTTTGGAATAGACTCTTGTTGTTTTGGACGGCAGAGCCAGTAAGACAGCTGTGCGATTGCATTCATTCTGACCAGTCTTACAGAAGTATTTAACTCGTTGTTAATGTCAGAACACTTCTATGTCAGATGGTCTGTCATTTCAAAATGAAAACATTTGGTTTTTGAGTTTTCACTTGGTAAACGGTCGGATGGTAATCTGCATTTTCACTCCTCAGTTTGCTCCCCTCTACATCTCTCAGAACTGCATCTTCCCTTTGGGTGCTGAACGGTAACAGGTAACAGATAAGACAGGTAAAAACAATGACTGCAGATGCTGGAAACCAGATTCTGGATTAGTGGTGCTGGAAGAGCACAGCAGAGGGCTTTTGCCAGAAACGTCGATTTTACTGGTCCTCGGATGCTGCCTGAACTGCTGTGCTCTTCCAGCACCACTAATCCAAAACAGACAAGGCAGCCAGGTAAGGACGGCTGGATTCCTTCACCAAAGGGCTTTAGTGAATCTGTTGGGCCTTTTTTTAAAAAGACAATTTGACACTTTGATGGTCATTGTTACTGATGTGTCTTGTGGCTTTGTACATGTTCGTTCACATACAGCAATCCAGCACTGGAACAGGCCCTTTAGTCCACCATGTCTATGCTGACCATGATGTCATACTAAACTAATCCCATTTGCCCACACATGATCTATTCCCTGCTTATTTATGTGTCTTTCCAAAGGCCTCTTAAAAATTGCTCTTGGATCTGCTTGTACCAGTTCCTCTGGAAGTGCGTTCCTGATATCTACCACTTTCTGCGCAAAAAACTTGCCTCACACATCTTCTTTGAAGTCCCCCCTCACCTTAAACCTATGTCGCCCAGTACTTGACATTTCCATTCTGGGAAAACCCCTCCGACTATCCATCTTATCCATGCCTCTCATTATTTTATATACTTCTATCAGGTTGTCCCCCAGCCTCTGATCCTCCAGCAAAAACAATTCAGATACGTCCACCTTCTTCTTAGAGCGAATACACTCCAAACCAGGCAACATCCTATAAATCCCTGCTGCACCTTCTCCAAAATGTTCAGAAAACATACACCACTTAAAATCAGGTTCTTGTTGAAACAGATGTCTTAAAGTTTATTTGCAATGTTAATTATTTACACATCTATAATATCATGCATCTCCACATAGTCTGGGTTCTGTGCTAACTGATATTACTCTACATTACACAAATGTAAGTCAACTAAACACACTACTAAGACAGGAGAGTCGACGTTTCGGCACAAACCCTTCCTGATGAAGGGCTTGTGCTGAAACGTTGACTCTCCTGTTCCTTGGATGCTGCCTGACCTGCTGCGCTTTAACCAGCAACACATTTTCAGCTCTGATCTCCAGCATCTGCAGACCTCACTTTTTACACTACTAAGACAACATCTAAAGGTGAGGCAGACACCCTTACACTGCAACATCACATGTCTTAATGTGACATAACTATCTGGAAAAGGATAAGTGTGCCTAGAGTGGAATCTATGTCTGTCTATCTACTATAATCACTGATGTCAGCTTCATTAAGATCTGAACTGAGATTCTCAAAACTGCAATGGTAGGGTTTGATTGCACGCTCTCTATCCAATAAATATTACCAATACATTGCTGAATCACTATTTTACAGATAAAACAAAAAAGACTCAAGCTCATTCCTTTCCACTTAACACCTGCTGTGCTGTGCAGGAGGAACGTCCATATTTTGACCATTCTGAGGTTGTCCAGTCTTTATTGCTGGGTTTATTATGTCTGGTTTGCAGACATTTACTCAAAGGCCAATTGTTGTGTCTCTCCCAAAAGGGACAAATCTAATCAGCACAGACTGGAAACTGAACACAGGACCTCGACCTCTTTAGAACTCGTGACTTTAGAACTTGGAGATGAGCTCAGCCAAGCATTTAATAAATCTGCTGAATAAATCAGTGATTAGAAGATTTGATACCCTTAATGCTGCACTGGGGGTCAGCCCATTGTACAAACATAAACCCTGATACAAGATGTGAAACCATCTTGTATCGGGGTTTATGTTTGTAAAATGGGCTCTTCTGCAGTGCAGCACTAAGGGTACCATATATCAAAATGGAGGTGGTAATGTCGATGGACGACTCACCCAGATCCCAAAGTAATGTTCTGTGGCAGATGGTGAAATTTGAGCCCAATTAAAATCTGGAATTAAAAGCTTGCCTAATGGCGAACATGTAACCATTATCGACTGTCGTAAAAACTGATGATAAATTCCTGTGCCACTGCTAGATGTAAAATCCTGGTGATTGGGCGATGACATCAAATTCAGGACTGCTTATTAAGTAATCTCATGTTGTTTGTAGGATATTTCTGGTATAGACTAGCAAGCAGTGTTTTCCCCCCAACCCCAGCAACCTGAATACTATCATTCAGATCGGCATTCCATCGTATGACTGAGGGATTGCTGCACTGTCTGAGCTGCTGTCTTTCTGGAGAGACACTAAACCAAAGCCCTGTCTTCCCTCTCAGGTGGAAGTAAAATATCACAGGGTATTCTACAGAAGATCTGGATAATATTCATCTCTCAGTCAACACCATTAAAAACAAATAGCTTCTCTGCACTCCAAAAGTAATTTATTGGTATTTGAGACACAAATGCAATAAGGCACTTCAGTGTTAAAAGTAGTACATTAATTGTTGGCCTTGTTGGTCAAATAATGGGCTGTGATACCAAAATACAGACAAGGTGCAGGTGTAGGCCATTTGGCCCCTCGAGCCTGAACTGCTATTTAATAAGATTGTGACTAATCTGATTGTAACCTCAATCTAATATTCCTGTCTGTCCCTGATAATCTTCCATCCCCTCACTTAACCTCTTCCTTAAAGATATTCAAGGACTCTGTTTCCACCACCTTTTCAGGAAGAGAGTTCCTAAGACTCACAAATCTCCCTGAGAGGAAAAAGAAAGTCAAACTCTATTTTCAAGGATCAAAAAAGATAATATTTAAATGATTTAAAGTTGTAGGACCGAAGAGCTCTTTACAGTTAAATTGACAGAGGACTAAATTGTAATATGATTGCTCTTAGCATGATGCACACTGACTTAAGTTGATGTATTCAACAGAACTGAGCTCTTGTACCTGCATTAGGTAAAATGGCATTGCCAGGTGAAAGGACAGTGTGTTCATTTTCTCCATCCCATGTGGTGCCCCAGGTGTGATTCCCCTTGACCTTATAACAAACTTCTAACATTCTTCTCACCGGGAGGCTTCATAATCCCACAACAGCCACACATTAACAATATTCCACTCTCATTCAGACAAGAAAGAAATGAAAGGCACCAGCTCACATGTTCAAGGAAGGATGAAAGGAACTTATTCATTGTGTAGTAGGCTTTCAGATTCTGCTGCAGGGTGGCTGAATCCTCACGAATGCTTCGATTAACTCTTGCTGCCTTCAAGGAGAAAGACAAAACAAACTTGAGAGCTCAATTTCAAGGTCACATTCCACATTAGATTCAGGTCCTTGTTAAAGATGATAGCATTTGGTTGATTAGCTCTTTCCTGGTCTTTATGCTGCTTACAGATGTTCTCTCAATCTTCTTTATTTAATCTCATGAACAGAAACTTCTGTTCCTTTCTCATTCACTTTCTTACCTTGCTTCCACTCAAATGACTCTCATCCTCAACTACACCCTGTCACAGTAAGTTCTACATTTGGCATTCTGTCGATAAAAAGTTCTTCTGAATTCCCTGTTGAATTTATTAGTGACCACTATATATTTCTATCTCCAAGGGGGAACATCTTCACAATTTAATGTATCCAATATACCACCACTCACTTTCTATAGAGCCTCAGCCATCTTATATAATCTTGCAGCTCTGATACATTCTTATTTTCAGTTTTGGAGGGTAGGAAACAGAAGTCGGGACAGATATGACTTGCGCTTGTATATACCACATGCACACAACTCACAGACACAAATTTATTCAGCACACACATATGCACATAACACACATGCACAGAACACACTCAGACTAATACCACACACACACACACACACACACACACACACACTCAGACTAATACCACACACACACACGGATTTTTACAGGCTGTGCCTCCTTGGCATGGTGGAGGCTCCTCTGTCCAGTTGAATACAGTGTGTGGGTGGGTTATTAAACTGGGAAGGGCATCAGGGGCCTTACAGATAAGATGGGGCAGCAGAGTGCAAAGTAAGGTCACTTGGAGTTGGGGTATGGGAGCACCCTGTTGCCAATATTGTCAAAGGTTTAATTTGAAAAATTAATTCAAGGTAACAGTTCACTACCACCCTCTTCATGACTGTTAGGGATATGATGTTCCATCAAATAAATAACAAAAAAAATCAGTAGCCAGGCCACCACTAAAGGTAGCCAGTGGCAGTACTAAAGGTGGCCTGTGGAAGTAAACCCACTAAAGGTGGCCTGTGGCAGTTGCTGAATCTAGAGGGTAGGAAGGGCCTCGAGGACTATCTGAAACACTGATCTCCCTGGACCCCATCCCCACAGTCATCAACTGCCCAGCTCCCCACACCAAAACATGCCCACACTATGTCAGGAAGCCTGCAGGCTAACAGAAACTTGAATTAAGCTCATAACGAGCCTGATCAGTAACTTTGTGCTCACAGGTTCCCAATTCCACCTCTGCTAAAATAGCACGGCTACGAGGTAGAGACAAAAAACAGCAAGGAGGTTGTTGGGACTAACATCTGAGTCTACCCACTTCTGACCCCAGTTCCAGTGGGTGCTGGAAATGTAGCCCTATATATCCCTCTTGCAGTACGTGAGGGAGATGAGAAACTAAATAAAAGAAGCAAAGAGAGCGTATGAGAAGAGCATGGCAGATAACATTTCAGTGAACACAACATTCTTTTACAAGCATATAAATGGGAAAAAGGCTAATGGATTGAGTTGAGGGGCTGAGTAAGGTCTATTAAGGACTCCTATTCTGGAGGCAAACTGCATTACTGAGATATCGAATAAACACTTAAAAACTGTCTTTTCCAAGAAAAAAGTTGCCAGCTCTTAGTGAAAGCACAGTAGCTGAGAGACTAAATACTGATAAACAGAAGGTATTAGAAAGACTGCATTCAAAGCTGAGCAGCCATCAAGACCAGAAGGGATGCATCTGAGGATGCTGAGGGAAGAATGGATGGAAATCGTTGTTATACTGGCCATAACTTCCAACTTTGCTGAGGTTCAAGGTTAGAGATAGCAACTATTATACTTTTGTGTGAAGATAAGGTCTGGCCAATCAGTTTAACCGCAGAGTGAGGAAAGCTTTTGGAAACAATAATCCACCATAAAATTAACAATAATTTGGACAAATGTGGATTTTTTAAGGAAAGCCAGCACAGATCTATTTAGGGTAAATCACATTTAACAAACTTCACTAATATTTTTGCTGCTGTTATGTTAAAGATTGATGATGTAATGTGGTCAACGTGATGTGAGTGCACTTTGAAATAAAAGCCAATTGTTAAAGTGCCACATAAAAGGCTTATCTGCAAAGATCAATCACATGAGCTAAACAGGAGCAATATGAAGTTGACTGACAGGAAACAGAGAGGAATGGTGAGCAACTGTTTTCTGGGAGGTGTACGGTGGCATCCTCAGGTGTCAGGATAAGGAGGACTGTATGACATAAATTATAGATATAATAATAAGGCACAATTTCAAATTATGAAGATGTCATAAATCAGTGTGAACTGTGAGGAGGATACAGGCTCTATGAATGGAGACAAAGAGCACAAAACTGGTGAAAGTTTACAAAACAATGGTTCAGCTCAGCTGAAGTCCTGTGACTAATTACAGGCCTCATACTTAAGGAAGGCTTTAGACGGTGTGCAAACGCATTGATAAGAATGGTAACTCTGGTGAGTGACTTCAGCTACCTGGATAGTTTTCAGAAGCCAGGATTGTCTTGCTGGGAGAAGATGTGAATGCATTGTGTTTGAGATGTTCAAAATTATAAAGGATCTGGAAAGAGCAGATAAGGAGAATATTCCCATTAGCAGAAGTACTGAGCGCTAGTGAACATTGATTTAAGGTGAATGGCAAAAGGACCAAGTGACAGCTGAGGAAAAAGCTATGTTTATTCATTCATCCCTGTAATCCCCATAACCCCCATTAAGCCCGTCATCGTCTTACACTATGTCACAAACACTGCTGTTGTCACTGGAAGAAGCTGAGTTTGTCAGTGCAACACTTCATCTTTTAAGAAGATCGCAGGTCACAAAAACAAATTGAATTAAAGCCTCAAGTTTTAAAACAGACAAATGTTCCAGGGCACCTCCTCAGGAATATATGTTCAGAGGAAAAAATAAAAGTCCAAGAGTCAGATTGTTTTGCAGGTGACTAAAGGCTTGGTTGAAGAGCTGGATTTAATTTTTGTCCTTATCAGGAAGAAAGATAGGAAATAAGAGTGGATTACAGAGGCAGGTCTAGAGCTTTGGGCCTACACAATTGAAGACACACTTTGAAATAAATCCACAGAGGTCAGTATGCCGTCACCCAGTCACCCTTTATTTACACATCAAGAGTCCTTGACTTTCCAACTGATCCAGCTCCCTCAGAGCCAGCTCTCATAGTGAACAGGATGTCTGACACTCCTGTTTATACCTATCAGCCGGGACTCCCTGACTGGACCAGATTAACAGCCCTAAGGAGGGAACACATATTCTTTGAGGTCCTTGTTACATTCACTACACACTCACTAGTGTGCAGGACAAGCAACATGCAGTCCAAGCTATCAACAATAACTTGCGTGGCATAGTAGCTCAGTGGTTAGCACCACTGCCTCACAGTACCAGAGTACCGGATTCAATTCCACTCTCAGGTGGCGGCCTGTGAGGAGTCTGCACATTCTCCCTGGCATGGGTTTCCTCTGGGTGCTCCGGTTTCCTTCCACAATCCAGAGATGTGCAGGTTAGGTAGGTAGCCCATGGGAAATGCAGGAATATGGAGCTTGGGTGGGATACTGTTTGGAGGGTGTATAGACTTGAAGATCTGAATGGCCTACTTCCATGCTGTAGGGATTCTATGATTTGCTGAATAAACCACTGCTTCAACAGCAGTGAGGACAAATATTACGTTTTTAAAATAATTAAATTCCTGAAACATTGTTATGAATAAAACCTGAAGTACCTCATTCAACGGTGAGAGTATCCGATCGTATTGTTGTCTGACCTTGTTAGAAATTAACACTTCAAAAGTCT
Source organism: Hemiscyllium ocellatum (assembly GCF_020745735.1). NCBI lineage: Eukaryota > Metazoa > Chordata > Chondrichthyes > Orectolobiformes > Hemiscylliidae > Hemiscyllium > Hemiscyllium ocellatum. Next base: position 16,125,225 of record NC_083417.1, on the reverse strand, counting down.
GGACCTCCATATTGGGCTCGAGCCCTCTCATCGCACAAAGGTTATCCTGTAAAAAGTGAACATTTAGAAAACATTGCAATCAGATTGTTTCTGACCTTTCCTGAACAATAACCTCTCTGCACTCCCATCGCCACCACTCCTCATCTCCATAGTCCCTCCCAAAATACATTGACTTCATCAATTTTCTTTCCCCATTGTTCAACCATGAGCTGGCACACGAGTTGATCGGCCAAATGGCTACCTGTTGTTTAATGTATCTGGGTAATTTAGCCATCTCCTACTGTTTCTGCAGCTGGGTCCATTGGTGCCTCTGGACAGAGCAAATTCTGGGAATTCTGACTGGAAAAAGCATGTTCTTGAACATATGAACCTTTTGTCCCTTGAAGGTGAAGGAAAAGAATAAATGTCCATGATTTAGATTTCCTCCAGTACTGACTTTCCTGTACTCCCTGCAGCCAAGCATCTAGATAACCGCAAAGGAAGAATCAGGAACGTTTCTCCCTCTTTCCCAGTGAATAGTCTGGAAAAAGGGATCATCGTCTTTGAGTAGTGGAGATGAGGATAGATTTCTTCATTAGAAGATGGTGAATCTTTTGGAATTCTCTATCCAAGAGGGCTGCAATGGCCCAGCTGTATTATCACTGGACTATTAACCCAAGTAATGTTCTGAGAATACAGGTTCAAATCCTGCCATGGTAGAATTTGAATTTAATTTTTAAAAAACCTGGAATTAAGAGACTTATGATGACCATGAAACAACTGCCAGGAAAACCCATCTAGTTCTTTTACGTCCTTTAGTCCTGGTCTGGGCTACATGTGACTCCAGACCCACCAATGATCAAATCTCAATGTGGTTAATGACTCTCTGAGATGGACATTAAATATTGGCCGAGCCAGTGATGCCTGGTCCCTGGTTCTGACAGGTCTGAGACGGATAGGGTCAAAGGAAATTCAAGGGTTATGGAAATAAGGCGAGAAAGTGGAATTATGATAAAGATTCAACCACGATTTCATTAAATGGAGGAAGAAATACAAGATATCATATATCCTAACTTAATTCCTAATTTTTTAACAATCTCATTTGATGGAAACTTACAATTAATTAAAATTAATCAATTACAAAATCTGATTACCTCTTCTTTCCTAAGATTGAGGTACATTGATTCCATACCAATATCAGCTTGTCCATGTACAGACCGTCCATGGATGTAGTAGCCATAGCACCTGTGCAGTAAGACCAAGACCGATACCTGGATGGAATTTAATTGGAGAATATTATTTATATTTGATATAAAAGAAAACAATGTTCATATTCCCAATCCAAATTCAACTTCAGTGAAATTTGACAAAAATCACAGGCAACAACCAACTGGGTCATTTCCATCTGACACCAAGCTGCTTGTGAAAGGTGGAAAGGGTCAAAAGGAAATGCAAAATGAGCTGAGGAACATGCCATATTGGCAAGTGATTCAAGCGGAGATAGAAAATAAAATTAGGTCTTTTAATCACTGCTCTTTCACGGTAGCTCCTTGGTTATTCATCATTGGTGGCATGAGCTTAGAGGTGATTTTTCAGAGAATCGTGGTTCAGTTGGTAGGAATGCTTTTCTCTGAGTCATAGTCTCCAGCACGAGCTTCCAGGTTGACGTTCTGCGGCTGTACTGAGGGAGTGCTGCATGATGGGAGACGGCATCTTTCGGATGAAATATTACCCCAAATCCCCATCTGCTCGCTCAGGGTGGATGTCAAAGATCCCACTGCACTGTTTCAAAGGACAGCTGAAAATTATCTCCAAACGCCTAACCAATACTTATCACCAGATCAATGTCAAAGAGTAAATGAGCTGGTCACGAATTAAGGGCTACGGGAAGAATGCGGGTAAATGGAGTTGAAATGTCCACCAGCCATGATTGAATGGCGGAGTGAACTCGATGGGCCGAATGGCCTCACTTCCACTCCTATGTCTTATGGTCTTATGGTCATTAACACATTGCTGTTTGTGGCAGCTTGGCTTTAAATTGGCTACTGGATATACGAATCACATTAGAGTAACTCTTCAAAAAGCACTTTATTGGCTGTAGAACATTCACAGATAGTTGGTAGTTGTCTGGAAGGTCCATGTTTAGTTCGGATGCAGCCCTCTGGTACTGACTACAGTCCAGTTCCTCTCTTCAATGGTCATTGCTTCCCCAGTGCAGAGTTAGACTCTATATACTGACTTCGGTTCAGAGTAAGAGGCTGGACCCAATAATGAGAAGATTGCAGCAGCACATTGGGAATATCACTTAGACCAGTAATCCTGAGACTGAGTCTCAAACCCCACATCCAGGGCCTCAAATCTCAGCAGCCAGGAGGGATTTAAATTCAACTAACAAATGTGAAACAGGAGCTAGTCTCATTAATCATGACCATAAATTGTTTGTTGTGAATCTCTGTCTTACTCATTAATGTCCCTTTTAAGGAAGAAAATCTGCCATCATTACTTGGTCTGGCTGACATGGGGCTCCACAACAACAGCAATTTGATTGACTCTTAACGACCCTGTAAAACACCCGAGTGTGTCAATCAATTCAAGGGCACTTACAGATGGACAACAAATGTTGGCCATGCCAGTGATAAACATAAATTCAATCGTAGTACACTGGATCACTGGCAAACTCAGTGAAGACAAAAGGAAACTTTTCGATGGTGTGGCTCAGTCCCACCGTGCCAGGGCAGAGATTTCCTTAGTTTTGTTTTCACCCAGTAACTGTGTAATAACTGGGCCACTATGTGGAATAGTCAGCGAGAAGCCTGATACTTACGTTGCTCACAGAGCACAAGTCTACAAACTGCTGAATCTTATCTTCAACAAATCGTTCACAGAATCCAACGCAGAAGACCACCTGTGAGAGATTGCAATATCTCCGGTCAATATGGAATAGTCTGCTCAATTTCAATAAGGGGTCAATAACTAGTTAACTAGCCCAGAGTGATCGTGTTCTGGACTCAAAGATTTGTTTGGGAAGGGGTACAGTATAAATGTCCCTCCTGCCCCTGCGTTTCCTCACCCGACACATTGTGTGAACGGAGAGATGCAGAGATCAAGGACCCTAGGGGAGATGGAGAAACCAAAGGCATATTTATCGCAGGTTACTCTCAGGTGTCTTCTAGTGACTGTTTAACAAGACAAGGGAGCACTCAAAGAATGGCAGGACACTAGGAAGCTTAGATAAACCGAGAGATCTTGGGTTGCTTCTCCATAGATCTCTGGGGGAGGTAGGACAAGATAATGGGCCAAGAAGATAAATACAACACTTGCTTTTATCAGTTATCACATGGAAAATAAGAACAGGGAAGTTATGTTGGAGCTATCATAGAATTCCTATAGTGTGGAAACAGGCCCTTCAGCCCAACAAGTCTACAATGACCTTCTGAAGAGTATTCCACCCAAAACACCATCCCCCTAACTAATGCACCTAATCTTGGCATCCCTAAACACTATGGACAATTTTGCATGGCCAATTCACCTAACCTACATATCTTTGGACTATGGTAGGAAACCAGAGCACCCAGAAGAAACTCACGCAGATATGGGGAGAATATGCAAACTCCACACAGACTGTCGCCCAAGGCTGGAATTGAACCTGGGTTGCTGGCGCTGTGAGGCAGCAGTGCTAACCACTGAGCCAGCATGCTGTCTCAACTGTACAAAACTTTGGTTAGGCCACAGCTGGAGTACAGTGTGGAGTTCTGGTCACTATAGCATGTGACTGTACTGGAGTGGATGCAAAGGAGATTCACCAGGATGTTTCCTGGGATGGAGCATTTGGCCATGATGACAGACTGGATAACCTCAGTTTGGATCAGAGAAAGCTGAAGGGAGACCTGACTGAGGTGTTTAAGATTATGGGGAACGTGGACAGGGCATATAGAAAGCAGCTGTGCCCCTCGGCTGAAGGGTCAATAACAAGGAGGCATAATTTTAAAGTAATAGACAGGAGGTTTAGAGGGGATTTAAGGAAATTTATTTTGACCTGGAGGATGGTGAGGATCTGGAATGCAGTGCCTGGGAGGGTAGTTGAGGTGAAAAACCTCACAACCTTGAAATGGTATTTGGTTAAGCACTTGAAATGTCACATTCAAGGCTATGGGCCTAGTGCTGGAAAGTAGCATTAGTGAAGACAGGTCAGCACAGACTAGATGGGCCAAAGGGCCTCTTTGTGCTGTATAACTCTATGACTGCTCTGTTATAACTCCATGCAAAGGAGACAATTGGTGCAAGAAGGTGTATTGGTGCCTGCCCTGCCCGTCTCCAGCACCAAACATCTTCCTTCCAAATGGAAATGAATAAACACAGAAATCAAGCAAACCCATTACTTGTCACCAATAGGCAAGTGCAAATGCCCAAAACATGGTCAGCACCTATCAGAGGCAAATGCACTTAGAACCCCTACAGTGTGTAAACAGGCCATTAGGCCCAACCAACCCTCCGAAGAGTATCCAACCAAACCCATTCCCCTCCCCTTACTGCTCTACATTTACCCCTGACTAATATGACACACGCCTGAACACTATGGGTAATTTAGCATGGCCAATTCACCTAGCCTGTACATTGATGGACTGTGGGAGGAAACCCACACAGACACAAGGAGAATATGCAAACTCCACATAGACACTGGCCCAAGGCTGGAGTCGAACCTGAGTTTCTGGCGCTGTGAGGCAGCAGAGCGAACCACTGAGCCACCACATCACCCTCTTACAACATGAGAACAATTTACAGAAAACAATGTCTCCTGGGTTACAAAAATAACTTCACATCTGCAACAAAGCTCTCAGACTTCAGCTCTGAACTGGAAACAGAAAACCAAATTTGCTGGAGAAACTCAGCAGGTCGGCATTACCTGTGAAGAGAGAAACAGAGTTAATCTCTTGAGTCCAGTGACTCTTCAGAAGTTCCCCAGCATCTGCAATTTTGCTTTTACTCAAGAAATTCCAGTCACTTTCTGACCCGCCAATGCGGAGCTCACAAATGTTGTATAAATGTCTCTGTTTATAATAATGACAAAGGTTTTGGGATTTTTAAATTCCATAATTGAATTGGTTATTCCTGACAATCTTTTCTCTGGGATCGGGGAGTCTAGTACTAGAGGGCATAGGTTTAGGGTGAGGGGGAAAGGTATAAAAGAGATCTAAGGGGCAACTTTTTCACATGCAGACGGTGGTGCATGTATGGAATGAGCTGCCAGAGGATGTGGTGGAGGCTGGTACAATTGCAACATTTAAAAAGCATCTGGATGGGTGTATGAATAGGAAGGGTTTGGAGGGATATGAGCCAGGTGCTGACAGGTGGGACTATACTTGGTTCGCATATCTGGTCGGCATGGACGAGTTGGGCTGAAGGGTCTGTTTCTGTGCTCTACATCTCTATGACTCTATGATCCCAGCTCTTCTAGTGCAGGTAGGGACAGTACAATTGCACCACAACAGCCCACCAATTTGTTGCAAACTAGATTATACTGTCCGAAGTGAAAGTCTCTCTTACAAAGTCAACATCATTAACCAGTGGTTGGGTCTGACAGGCTCATGATGCATTGATAATCTATTTTAGTTTAGTTGGTGTATGCCTAACCAAGATTCATATGAAGAAAATCACAAAACTCTGCAGATGCTGGAAACCTGGAGGCCAGCAGGGAAAGGAAACAGAGAGTTAACATTTGAGATTCGTGATGTTTCATCAAACTTGAGCAGTGATGGCCTTCTGCCCACAAGCAACCACCTGAAAGGACTATTAGGGTCACTTGGCTGACACTGAGTGCAGCTCTCCATTTACCCAGATATCACCATGTTGCTGTTTATGGGATCTTTCTGTGTGCAAACTGACTACTGGTTTGCCTATAAAACAACAGCATCTGTTGAGCGCAGGGGGAGCGTGGCTTGGCCGGAGATTGCAGGAGACATTGTTGAAATGTAAGGCCTTCTCATCTTCCCAGTTTCCTTTCTCCTGACTGAAACAAAGTCCTCTGTCATGTGTCCAACTGTTCAAATTCTTAAAAAGATTTATGTTTAATCAAATCCTTCCTTATGGAAAGCTTCTCTTTAGCTGCCAGCAGTATGACAGTCATACGAGGGAAAAATGTGAATGTGGTAGGATAAGGAACCTAAACTCTTGGTCGGTTTACTTCATGTCGCTGATGGAACTGCTATCCACTTATTATTGTCAGGGCCCCCAGCACAATAACTGAAGCATCTGAAACTGTCTTACTTGAGCTAAACCGACTGCCAGCCACATGGATACTGCTATTCCGTATCGGAGAATTGGACTCCAGGGAGCCAGATTGACATCAGGTTCAGGATGCAGATTCAAATTCAGATCTCTTCGGGCAATGTTCTTCAAGCCAATGACCTGGAATTAAAAATATGCAAGCCAGTTACAGGAATTCATTACAGCGGCCAAATTTGTGTCTTCTGCTGAGAATAAAGGAGAAAGAGCGAGAGGAATTTCTTTATGCAAATTGGCACTGGAGCACAGAACATTTCACCAAAGGGAGATGCAGAGGTTGTGGACAAGACTCCTTTTAAGGGCAAAGTAGACAATATTTCTGGATACAGGGCTAATGGGAGAGCACAGGGTAGTGGGATTTACTTTGGAATGCTGTAGCAGAGTGTTAACATTGTCAGTGCTGCAAACATTGATATTTGAACCTGCTACTAAGAAGGCGCTAAGAGCCACTGCAGTATGACCCTCAGTCAAGGAAGTCAGATCATTCGAGTCTAGTTTGTAATCGCTGGAAGCCAAGGTGAATGGAGCTCTTTTAATTCTGGCCCTTTGACCAAACCAAATTTTAATTGCTTAATCACTGGGCACCATGTTTTCAGTTGCCAAGACCCTAAACTCTCGAATTCCCTCTCTAACTCATCATCTTCTCTACCTGCTTTTCTCCTTAAAGATGCATCTTAAAACCTACTTCTTCAGTGAGGCTTTTGGACATATGACATAGTCACTCCTTGTGTGGTTTGGTATGATGGATTGTTTGTGGTTATCCTGCAACGTTTTAAAGATGGTATATGTATGGAAGTTGGTAATTGGTGGTGTAATGATGCCCTGCCTCAGCATTGACTGGTTAGGATTAGTTTGGAGGAACTAAGTTTCCTCAAGTATCAATTTCTACATCAGTGCTGAACTCAAGTATTCATGACGCTTCAAGGTAATGTCATTTGGCCATCAGAATGTCATAGTGGTTTCACCAGAGACTGGATGGTGACACACCAACCATGGTCGAACCTAATGGGGGGAGTGAAGTCAATGGGAGGACCTTTCTCTGAAGAAATGGACTATATTGGCTAAACATTCTCCTGCGAGGATCCCAAGTAGAAATGAATAAACAAACAAACTACTGGCATAACTTCCCTTAGCCTCTGTTCCCAATAACCAAGACCAGCAATTTCCTACCAGACACCATTTGCCACAGAGGGTGGCATTATTGATACACCAAGAGCAATGACCCAGCCATTTGTCTGACCTACAATATCAGTGTAGCCTCAGCAGCCCACTGTTATAATAGGAGAAAGCGATGACTGCAGATGCTGAAGATCAGAGTTGAGTATGGTGCTGGACAAGCACAGCAGGTCAGGCAGCATCTGAGGAGCAGGAGAATCGACGTTTCAGGAATAAGTCCTTCAACAGGAAAGGGATGATGCCCGAAACATCGATTCTCCTACTCCTCGGATGCTGCCTGAACTGCTGCGCTTTTCCAGCAACATTTCTCCACCATTATGATAGGTCCTGGTTAATTTTCCAGACTCGGGATCACTGGCAGTGGTACTTGGTCTTTGACAGTCAGAGAGGGGGTGGTGAAGATTACCTTTTGCAGGTCTCATCATGACCACTTTGTTGCTCAATGTTATGGACAACCTTGACAAATTTCAGCCCCATAAGCAATTGTTTATCTTGTGATTGATTCTTGGCACATTTTGACTCATTAATGTTTAAAACTAACAGCTGCAGCCAGGGATGGGTACACTCCTGGGCCTGTCCACTTTACTAGGATGGTAAGGCATTGGGAGCACCCCTACTTATATCCAAATTCCCTATCTTTGCCGCTGTATTTGTCCTATCCTCTCTTGTTCATCTTCCTCTAGCCAGAACAGAATTGCCAGAAGGCTATGAGTGGGGGGAAAAGAAAATCTGGCTAGCCTGAAACTCTTAATGTCTCCATAATTTTCACACGCACTGTTAAAATGATCTACATAGACAAAAATGCAATAACTACTAGTTCGGTTAGCAGCTTCTGACTGATGTACTGACGTCATGTTGGCCATGAAGATGTACAGGGATGTTAGGAAGGCAGAGGAGTGTACTCAGCAATGATGCTCACTCAGTCATACAGCTCACTGATGATCAGAAGCACATATGAAACAGGTGCAGGAGTAGGTAAGGAGAAAGTGAGGACTGCAGATGCTGGAGACCAGAGTTGAAAAATGTGATGCTGGAAAAACACAGCAGGCCAGGCAGCATCCGAGGAGCAGAAGAATTGACGTTTCGGGCATAAGCCCTTCTTCAGGAGTAGGTAAGTCAGCCTCTTAAGCCTGCTCCTTCATTCAATACAATCCAGGCTGATCTCATCATAGCCTCACCTCCACTTTCCTGCCCACTCTCTATAATTCTTCAAAACACTTTAAATTAAAAATGTCCCCCTGAAGTTTACTCAGTGTCCTGGCAACCACCACACTCTGGGGTAAAGAATTCCATAGATTGATGAGAGATGTAATTTCTCCTCACCTCTGTTTTAAACCTTCTAACCCTTATCCTGAAACTATGTCCGCTTATTCGAGATTGCCCCACACCCTTTCTACATTAACTTTATCAATCCAAATTCAACAGCCAATTTTTGGCCCATTCATGTAATCTATCCACATCCAGTTGTAAAGTTCTTATTTCTTCATTGCAACTTACTTCCCCACTTATTTTAATGTCATCTGCAAAAATGGCTATAGCACTTTCTGTCCCCACATCCAAGATATAAATTGTAAATGGTTGTATTGAATTAATTGAATTAGCTTTATTGTCACATGTACTCAAGTGAGTATGGCGTTAAGTTTACAAGTCGCCATTTATGGTGCCATCTTAGGTACAAGGTACCAACCTTCAGCACAAGTCCTGAGGAAAAAAAATTACAAAAATAAAGAAGTAAGAAGTCCAGCATCACTGACTATAGGAATAATTTAGAAAATAGAGGAATAAAAAGATCAGAACAACAAGCCTTCCAACCCAGTACATACTGGCACCTAACCTCCAGTCGGCACCGGGCCTTGACTCCAGTCTGCACTGGGCCTTAATTTCAGTCCACACCGGGCCTTGATTCCAGTCCACACTGGGCCTTGACTCCACTTCGCACTGAGTCTTGACTTCACTCCACACTGGGCCTTGACTCTAGTCCGCACAGGGCCTTGATTTCAGTCCACATTGGGCCTTGGTTCCAGTCCACACAGGGACTTGACTCCACTCTGCACTGGGTCTTGAATTCACTCCGCAATGTGCCTTGGCTCTAAATCACAATGGGCCTTGACCCCAGTCCACACTGAGCCTTGACTCCAGTCCGCACTGGGCCTTGACTCCAGTCCGCACTGGGCCTTGACTCCAGTCCGCACTGGGCCTTGACTCCAGTCCGCACTGGGCCTTGACTCCAGTCCGCACTGAGCCTTGACTCCAGTCCACACCGGGCCTTGACTCCAGTTCACACCTGGCCTTGACTCCAGTCCACATTGGGCCTTGACCCCAGTCCACACTGAGCCTTGACGCCAGTCCACACCGAGCCTTGATTCCAGTCTGCGCAAGGCCTTGACTGCAGTCCACACCGGTCTTAGCTCCAGTCTACACCGGGCCTTGACGCCAGTCCACACCGGGCCTTGATCCCAGTCCACACCGGGTCTTGACTCCACTCCGCACAGGGCCTTAACTCCATTCCACACTGAGCCCTGACTCCACTCCATACTGGGCCTTGACTCCAGTTCACACTGGGCCTTGACTCCAGTCCAATTGGGCCTTGACCCCAGTCCACACTGAGCCTTGACCCCAGTCCACACTGAGCCTTGACTCCAGTCCGCACCAGGCCTTGACTCCAGTCCACACTGGGCTTTGATTTCAGTCTGCACCAGGCTTTGACTACAGACCATACAGAGCTTCACCTTGAGTCTCCCAAGGCTAGGAGACCATTCTGGAATCAACTCGAGGCTGGAAGTTCACACTGAGGCTATGCCAGACTGACAGACCACCACACTGGGCCAAGAGACCGCCATGCTGGGCCGAGAGACCGCCAAGCCAGGCTGAGAGACCACTATGTCGGGTCAAGAAACACCCACACTGGGCCGAGAGACTGCCACACTGTACTGAGAGACCGCCACATTGGGCCGAGAGACCACCACAATGGGCAGAGAGACTGCCACACCATGCTGAGAGATCAGCCAAGAGACCAACACACTGAGCCAAGAGACCTCTCGCCAGGCCGAGAGACCGCCACGCTGGGCTGAGAGGCCACCATACTGGGCAGACGGACTGCCATACCAGGCTAAGAGAACACCAAACTGGACCAGGAGACCACCATACCAGGCCGAGAGACTGCTACACTGTGCTGAGTGACCACCACTTCAAGCTGAGAGACCACCATATCAGGCTGAGAGACCACCACATCGAGCCGAGAGACCACCGCGTCAAGCAGACAGACCACCACGCCAGGCTGAGAGATCACCACGTCAGGCCAAGAGACCACCACATGGAGCTGAGAGACCACCACGCCAGGCTGAGAGATCACCACGTCAGGCCGAGAGATCACCGCATCAGGCCGAGAGACCACCGCATCAGGCTGAGAGACCACCGCATCAGGCTGAGAGACCACCACATCAGGGTGAGAGACCACCACATTAGGCCGAGAGACCATCACACTGGGCCAAGTGACTGCCATACTGGGCTAAGACCGCCATACCCAGCCAAGAGACCGCCACACTGGATCTACACTGAGTCTGGGAGTTCAGGGCGACTCCGAGAAGGGACATAGCAGGCGTAGTCTGGCTGAAGTGTCCTAATCTGCTGCTATCTTGGATCTGAGTTGGAGACCTTAGGACTCATCCTGCAGCACCCCACTAGTTAAGCTTATCAATCAGAAAAAGACCCACTTATCTTGACCCTCTGCTTTTTCTCGGTTTAGCCAAACCTCTATCCAAGCTAATAAATTACACCTATGCCATGTGTACTAACCTTTTGTGCAGCACAATATCAAGTGCACTATCACTATCATTCAACAACCAATGAAAAAGGAATTACAGCTGTGTGGTAAAAATAACCTTGGGGACCAGCCAATGGTGGTGGTGAGAGAAGAAGGTGGATTTTCCTAAAAATATTCCTGCACATCATGTAAAAACTGTATTCCAAAACTTTGATCCTTAGAAATGACAATGCTTTAAAATTCATACACTGCATAGAGCAGAAAAAAATATCATTTCCAAATCACTGATTAATCAATGGAAGGACAAATACTAAAGATTAGTTTTTAATGTCTATTGCTTCTTTTCAACTTGACAGAAGCTGTTAGGAATCAGCAGCAACAGCTTTAACTGACTTAGAAACAACCAGCAGAATAAAGTTCTTCCCAAGTACTTTCCGAAATGCTGTCCTGGTGACTCGTATCTGGAACAAATAATGCGTTCCTTCCTGCTCACTGATAAAAGACAGATCCTTCAGCTCAGCTATACCAAGAGGAATTTGTTCTGCTCTTTGAATAGTGGCCAGCGGAATTTCACATGTGGAAGGTCACTAATCCCCCAACTACAGTAACTTGGGGGGAATTCTGTGTTCTTGCATTCAAACCCTGCTCATGCCAAACCACAATCTAATTTCCTACGAACCTGGGAGAATAACAGGATTCTTTCCCTGAGAAAACAGCCTGAGGATGCTGTTGGAACCAGATACATCCCCTGTGATCTTTCTCCCTCTTCCCTCACACCGCCTCCTCCACCATCTCAGTTTAATGCAAATCTGTTACTAACTCCACACACTCCAGCTGAGCTGAGTCTTGCCACAATCTTAGTGGAAACACATGGAGAGAGGGTGGAACTTTCACTTGTGATGTTCTAACTAACTGTTCTGGCCGGGACATGTCTCCATTAGTGAGACAGTACTAGATGAAAGGCTGAGTACAGGCAAGCACCCATCCCTATGAGATTACTCCAAGGGCGTTAGTATAAATTGTGGCTCAATTTCTGCAGGCAGGTAGAACACGTGAATGAAAATTGAATACTTGAATCAAAATGAGATAGGCAAGTTCCTATCAGAGCCGAATTTAAACTCACTGCCACACAGCAGCCAACTCAACACAGAGTTCATACAGTACACTGTAGCTTCACTGTTAAATCCAGAGCTTCATTGCTCGGCCATCACTCCCCATTACAGACCACTCAATACTTCAACACTCCCCATTACAGACCACTCAATACTTCAACACTCCCTAGTACAGTGCACTCAATATTCCAACACATCATAGAGTTTAACCGTCTAATGTAAGCTAACTAAAGTCCAATACTATGCTATTAGATTCACTATATAAACCAACTCTCCTTATTACAACCCACTGCAAACTTTAACACTCCCCATTACAGCTCATTCAATATTCCAACACTCCCCATTACAGCCCACTCAATACTCCAACACTCCCCATTACAGACCACTCAATACTTCAACACTCCCCATTACAGACCACTCAATATTCCAACACTCCCTAGTACAGTGCACTCAATATTCCAACATACCCCATTACCGACCACTCAATATTCCAACACACTCCATTACAGACCACTCAATATTCCAACATACCCCATTACCGACCACTCAGTATTCCAACACACTCCATTACAGACCACTCAATATTCCAACACACCCTATTACAGACCACGCAATACTTCAACACTCCCCATTACTATGCACTCAATATTCCAATACTCCCCATTACAATCCACAATACCCCAATACTCCCCATGACAGTTTATTCAATATTCCAAATATCCCATTCAATATTCCAACACTCCCCATTCCAGCCCACTCCATACTGCAACATTCCCCATTACAGCCCGCTCCATACTCCAACACTACCCATTACAGTCAAGATTAGAGTGGTGCGGGAAAAGCATCGCAGGTCGGGCAGCATCCGAGGAACAGGAAAATCGATGTTTTGGGCATTCCTGATGGAGTGCTTTTGCATGAAACATCAATTTTCTTGCTCCTTGGTCCTGCTGTACTTTTCCAGCACCAGCCTAATCTTGATTCTAATCTCCAGCATCCCATTTCCGACTACCTATTACAGGTCACTCTAGACTCTGACACTCCCCATTACAGGCCACTCCATACTCCAACACCACTCATTACAGGTCACTTTAGACTCTGACACTCCCCATTACAGGCCACTCCATACTCCAACGCCACCCATTACAGGTCACTCCAGACTCTGACACTCCCCATTACAGGCCACTCCATACTCCAACACCACTCATTACAGGCCACTCCAGACTCTGACATTCCCCATTACAAGGGCTCCCCGACGAAGGGCTTATGCCCGAAACATCTGATGCTGCCCGGCTTGCTGCGCTTTTCCAGCAACACATTTTTAAACTCCCCATTACAGGCCACTCAGTACTCTGATAATCCCCAGGACAGCCACTTACCTCCAACAGTAACAGTACAGCAAACAGTTGCAGAATTGGATTTATCTTTCTCTTGGTCTGAATTTCATTCCACTCATTGGCAATGAAGTAAGTTCTCCAGATACTGACCGAGGATGGAACTGACTTGTTTGCTGCAGGAAGGAATAACATTAGGATGCCAGGCTAATGCACTTTAGATTAGATTCCCTACAGTGTGGAAACAGGCCCTTCGGCCCAACAAGTCCACACCAACCCTCCAAAGAGTAACCCACCCAGACCCACTTTCCTCTGACTAATGCACCTAACACTATGGGCAATTTAGCATGGCCAATTCACCTGACCTGCATATTTTTGGACTGTGGGAAGAAACCGGAGCACCCGGAGGAAACCCACGCAGACACGGGGAGAATGTGCAAACTCCACACAGACAGTCGCCCGAGGCTGGAATCGAACCTGGGACGCTGGTGCTGTGAGGCAGCAGTGCTCACCACTGAGCCATTGTGCCACCCTAAGATCAGCAATAAATAAACCAGAAGTTATGTTCCAACCAAGGAGGAAGCCATTGTTGGACAGATTTGAATTGTAGAATGGAATCACTGAATGTATATAGCATGTGATGAGGTTGTTCAGCCTGTCCAATCTGTGCTCGTTCTCAGTAAAAGCTTCATCCCCTTTCCCTGTAGCTCTGAGAATCTTCTCCCTTGAGCAGCTTGTTGAATACTTTTTGAAAGCCAGGAATGTATCTGCGCCCACCAGACCCTGAAGGAGGGCACGCCACATCCGATCCACTCACTGCAGGACCATGTTATTACTCAGGTTATTGCTGGTTATTACATTATTCCCAGGTTGCTTCTTTCACCAAACACCTTCAATCTACACTATTTGGTTCTTGAACGTTTAACCAATGGGAACAGTTCCTCCCTATCTCACCTGTGTGGCAAGACCCAGCGTAGGGGATCACATCTCTAGGGACTGGGAGACAAGGAAGCTCTGTGCCCAGGGCAAAGAGGGAAGAGGTTTCTGTGCCTGGGTCAGAACTCCTGGTTACAGAGCTTGGGTCAGAGTTCAGGGTTACAGAGCTCGGGTCAGAGTTCAGGGTGAGAGAACTCAGGTCAGAGTTCAGGCTGACAGAGCTCAGGTCAGAGGTCAGGGTTATAGAGTGCAGGTCAGAGTTCACGGTTATAGAGTTGAGGGTTGCAGAGTTTGGAGTCAGAAGCTTGGGGCCGAGGACATAAGTAGCACGTGGTTTTAAAAATCTCTGTCGAACGTCTTCTCCTCTCCCAGCTTCGCCAATCCTTTCACTTCCAATGCAAACCAACCCCTCAAATTCCATTCAGTGAAGTGACAACATTATGCAGTGTTAATCTGACGGGCTTTTGGTCACACAAGGATACATCAAATGCTAGTTTTAGATCTGACTTAATCTTACTTCGCTCACACTGTAACGGTGAGTCAGCACCCACCTCCCTCTCACTGTAACGGTGGGTTAGCGCCCACCTCCCTCTCATTGTAACGGTGAATCAGCACCCACCTCCCTCTCACTGTAACGGTGAGTCAGTGCCCACCTTCCTCTCACTGTAACGGTGAATCAGCACCCACCTCCCTCTCACTGTAACGGTGAGTCAGTGCCCACCTCCCTCTCAGTCTAACGGTGAATCAGCACCCACCTCCCTCTCACTGTAACGGTGAGTCAGCACCCACCTCCCTCTCACTGTAACGGTGAGTCAGTACCCACCTCCCTCTCACTGTAACGGTGAGTCAGCACCCACCTCCCTCTCACTGTAACGGTGAGCTAGCACCCACCTCCCTCTCACTGTAACGGTGAGTCAGCACCCACCTCCCTCTCACTGTAACGGTGAGCTAGCACCCACCTCCCTCTCACTGTAACGGTGAGTCAGCACCCACCTCCCTCTCACTGTAACGGTGAGTTAGCACCTATTGCCCTCTCACGGTGACAGGGAGTTAGCCCACGGAATCCATGGATCAACAGAAATTATTTATCTCAAAGAAACTTTGTGTCACTTTGGAACTCTTTGCCTCAGAAGATAGCGGAGGCAGGGTCACTGAATATCTTTACAGAGAACGTAAACCGATGTTTGTTGTGCAAAGGAATCAAGGGACGACAGAGGTCAATGAGAATGTGGGACTCAAACCTCAAACAGATCAGCTTTGATCTTATTGAATGGTCAAACAGGATAGAGAGGCCGTACGCTCCAAACATTTGCAATGGTGCAGTGGGTAAGTTCCCCTGCCTCTGAGCCCTGAGCTCTGGGTTCAAGACCCATTTCAGGACCTGATGGCTAAGGAAGGTGTATTGATTAGGCAGCCAAAAAGTTTCTGAATCACTGGCTGAAGTGATTCTATCACTTGCAAGTAATAGGGAGTGAGAGCAATAGAGTTTCCTAGTCAGCTGTGTGACAGAAGGTCCATTGGATTCTGTATCGTTGTTGTCCATTGTTCCAGGTTATAAGACGTTTATGAAAATGCATGTTTCCTCACCAACTCTTCCTCCCTGAGTGAACTGCTACATAACCAGTCACTGCTGTATCACAGGAAACATGGGAACCAATTTGCAAATTGTCAATACTCATCACCAGAACACAGAATGACGGTGCGTAACTGTACCTGCTGGTTTTGGCAGAGGTCTGCCCTTTGGCTTTTCCCAGTCTATCAGGAAGATCGATACGGTGACCTGAACAATCAAGATGTGAATCAGCTCCAGCGCCTGAAAGATATCGGATATCTCAATGTTAGGGGAGTATGCCTTCCACAGAGACTCTCAGAGTAACAGGGACATTGTGAGCTGTTTGTACATTGAACGATTTATCACAGAGACCTCCCTATCCTGGCCCCAGAGTCAGACAATACTCAGTAATAGATTATGCTGTGTTCAGAAACAAATCTGTTGGTACATTTATTTTAGAGCTGAAAATGTGTTGCTGGAAAAGTACAGCAGGTCAGGCAGCATCCAAGGAGCAGGAGAATCGACGTTTCAGACATGAGCCCTTCTTCAGGAATGAGGAAAGTGTGCCAGGCAGGCTAAGATAAAAGGTAGGGAGGAGGGATTTGGGGGAGGCGCATTGGAAATGCGATAGGAAGGAGGTTAAGGTGAGAGTGATAAGGTAAGGGTAATAAGGTGAGGGTGATAGGCCGGAGTGGGGCTGGGCGCGGAGAGGTCAGGAAGAAGATTGCAGGTTAGGAAGGTGGTGCTGAGTTTGAGGGTTGGGACTGAGACAAGGTGGGGGGAGGGGAAATGAGGAAACTGGAGAAGTCTGAGTTCATCCCTTGTGGTTGGAGGGTTCCTAGGTGGAAGATGAGGCACTCTTCCTCCAGCCATTGTGTTGCTATGGTCTGGCGATGGAGGAGGCCAAGGACCTGCATGTCCTTGATGGAGTGGGAGGGGGAGTTGAAGTGTTGAGCCACGGGATGGTTGGGTTGGTTGGTCCGGGTGTCCCAGAGGTGTTCTCTGAAACGTTCCGCAAGTAGGCGGCCTGTCTCCCCAATATAGAGGAGGCCACATCGGGTGCAGCGGATGCAGTAAATGATGTGTGTGGAGGTGCAGGTGAATTTGTGGCGGATATGGAAGGATCCCTTGGGGTCTTGGAGGGAAGTAAGGGGGGAGGTGTGGGCACAAGTTTTGCATTTCTTACGGTTGCAGGGGAAGATCCCGGGAGTGGAGGTTGGGTTGGTGGGAGGTGTGGACCTGACGAGGGAGTCACGAAGGGAGTGGTCTTTTCAGAACGCTGATAGAGGAGGGGAGAAAAATATATCCCTGGTGGTGGGGTCCGTTTGGAAGTGGCGGAAATGACGACAGATGATACGATGTATATGGAGGTTGGTGGGGTGGTAGGTGAGGATCAGTGGGGTTCTGTCCTGGTGGCGATTGGAGGGGTGGGGCTCAAGGGCAGAGAAGCGGGAAGTGGAGGAGATGCGGTGGAGAGCATCGTCAACCATGTCTGAGGGGAAATTGCGGTCTTTGAAGAAAGAGGCCATCTGGGTTGTTCGGTATTGGAACTGGTCCTCCTGGGAGCAGATGCGGCGGAGACGAAGGAATTGGGAATATGGGATGGCATTTTTACAGGGGCAGGGTGGGAGGAGGTGTAGTCTAGGTAGCTGTGGGAGTTGGTCGGTTTATAATAAATGTCCGTGTTAATTCGGTCGCCTGAGATAGAAATGGAGAGGTCCAGGAAGGTGAGGGAGGAGTCTGAGATGGTCCAGGTAAATTTGAGGCCGGGGTGGAAGGTGTTAGTAAAGTGGATGAACTGTTCAACCTCCTTGTGGGAGCACGAGGCAGCGTCGATACAGTCATCGATGTAGCGGAGGAAAAGGTGGGGTGTGGTGTCAGTGTAGCTGCGGAAGATGGACTGTTCCCCATATCCTATGAAGAGGCAGGCATTGCTGGGGCCCATGCAAGTGCCCATGGCTACTTCTTTGATTTGGAGGAAGTGGGAGGATTGGAAAGAGAAGTTGTTCAGAGTGAGGACCAGTTCAGTCAGTCGAAGGAAGGTGACAGTGACATTTATTTTAGAAGACAATGTTTTGGATTTCAACTTTGTTTTGTTCATTGAGGGGATGTGGAAGACACTGGCTTGGCCAGCATTTATTGCTCATCCCTAATTGCCCTTGTGAAGGTGTCAGTTAACTGACAATCTTGAATTGCTGCAGTGTATTTGGTATTGAGGCACCTTCAGTGCTGTTGAGAAGGGAATTCCAAGACTTTGACCCAGTGGCACTGAAAGAACAGTGATATATTTCCAATATCAGGATGGTGAGTGGCTTGGAGGTGAAATTGCAGGTGGTGGTGCTCCCATCTATCTGCTATTCTTGTCCTTTTAGGTGGAAGTGGTTTTGCTTTTGGAAGGTGCTGTCTAAGAAGCCTTTGCAGGAAATATACACCATGATTGAGCCATGGAATATTCAGAGCTGAACCCTGAGTTTGTTCAATTGGCTTTTGTCTTCAGTGTTATAATGGTTAGATTCCCTACAGTGTGGAAACAGGCCCTTCGGCCCAACCAGTCCATACCAACCCTCCGAAGAGTAACCCACCCAGACCAATTTCCCTCTGAATAATGCACCTAACACTATGGGCAATTTAGCATGGGCAATTCGCCTGACCTGCATGTCTTTGGACGAGAGCACCTGGAGAAACCCACACAGCCATGGGGAGAATGTGCAAACTCCAGGAAGACAGTTACCTGAGGTTGGAATCGAACCTGGGAACCTGGTGCTGTGAGGCAGCAGTGCTAACCACTGAGCCACCGTGTCGCCCCTGTGTTTAACAGGGGATCACTACTCTTACACTGGTTTGGTAAGTAGCACAGATTCAATCTACTTGAACATCTCAAACAGGTTCACCTAACAAAACAACTAACAACCTGCAGTTACACAACACTTCCCACGCCTTTCCCTATTCGAACATGCTGCTCCTGAACTCCTCATGGCTACTGATTCTGTGGGGATCATCTTGGTTCGTGATTCATTCACAGATCCAGTACTTAAAGCAGACACACAACATTCAGAATGAACATTTTCTATAAAAACCCAATCACTTTGACAATCCCAAAAAAAAATAAAGACCCATCAGCATTTACAGAATCACAGAGGTCTTATGGCATTCAACTCGCTGTGTCTGCATCAGCTCTTAAAATGAGCATTGTTACCTCGTGTAAAATTCTTGCTTCTTCTCTGTATCTTTGCACAATGTTTTTATCCAAATAATCACTCAGCGTCCTCTCAAATGCCTCAATTCACCACCGCATTTCCAGGCAGTGCATTCCATACCCTTACTGCACATCCCTCATATCACCCTCACTTCGTTTGAAAATTACTTTAAATCACTAGTAAACTGGCAGGGAAATTGGCTAGAACTGCTAGGGAGGATTTAAACTAGTGAGGTGGGGTATGGGGGGAGGAGGTGGGGGGACCCAGGGAGATACTGAGGAAAGAGATCAATCTGAGACTGCTACAGTTGAGAACAGGAGTCAAACAGTCAGGGCAGGCAGGGACAAGGCAGAACTAATAAATTAAACTGCATTTAGTTCAATGCAAGGGGCCTAACAGGGAAAGCAGGTGAACTCAGGGCATGGTTAGGAACATGGAACTGAGATATCATAGCAATTACGGAAACATGGCTCAGGGATGGCAGAAAGATCTCTCCACCCTTCAGGCACTCTGCCTGTATTTCTGAAGGGCTTTTGCCCAAAACATTGATTTTCCTGCTCCTCGGATGTTGCCTGAACTGCTGTGCTTTTCCACTCGAATCCAGAATCTGGTTTCCAGCATCTGGAGTCATTATTTTTACCCTCAGGGATGGGCAGGACTGGCAGCTTAATATTCCAGGATACAAGTGCTACAGAAAGGATAGAAAGGGAGGCAAGAGAGGAGGGGGAGTGGCATTTTTGATAAGGGATAGCATTACAGCTGTGCTGAGGGAGGATATTCCTGGAAATACATCCAGGGAAGTTATTTGGGTGGAACTGAGAAATAAGAAAGGGATGATCACCTTATTGGGATTGTATTATAGACCCCCTAATAGTCAGAGGGAAATTGAGAAACAAACTTGTCAGGACATATCAGCCATCTATAAGAATAATAGGTTAGTTATGGTAGGGGATTTTAACTTTCCAAATATCGACTGGGACAGTCATATTGTTAAGGGTTTAGATGGAGAGGAATTTCTTAAGTGCGTACAAGACAAGTTTCTGATTCAGTATGTGGATGTACCTACTAGAGAAGGTGCAAAACTTGGGAAATAAGGCAGGTCAGGTGACTGGGGTGTCAGTGGGGGAGCACTTTGGGACCAGCGACCATAATTCTATTCGTTTTAAAATACTGGTGGAAAAGGATAGACCAGATCTAAAAGTTGAAGTTCTAAATTGGAGAAAGGCTAATTTTGATGGTATTAGGCAAGAACTTTCGAAATCTGATTGAAGGCAGATGTTTGCAGGTAAAGGGACGGCTGGAAAATGGGAAGCCTTCAGAAATGAGATAACAAAAGTCCCAGAGAAAGTATATTCCTGTCAGGGTGAAAGGGAAGGCTGGTAGGTATAGGGAATGCTGGATGACTAAAGAAATTGAGGGTTTGGTTAAGACAAAGAAGGAAGCATATGTCAGGTATAGACAGGATAGATCAAGTGAATCCTTAGAAGAGTAAAAAGGAAGTAGGAGTATACTTAAGAGGGAAATCAGGAGGGCAAAAAGGGGACATGTGATAGCTTTAGCAAATAGAATTAAGGAGAAGTCAAAGGGTTTTTACAAATATATTAAGGACAAAAGGGTAACTAGGGAGAGAATAGGCCCCCTCAAAGATCAGCAAGGTGGCCTTTGTGTGGAGCCACAGAAAATGGGGGGGATACTCAATGAATATTTTGCATCAGTATTTACTGTGGAAAAGGATATGGAAGATATAGACTGTAGGGAAATAAATGGTGACATCTTGCGAAATGTCCAGATTACAGAGGAGGAAGTGCTGGATGTCTTGAAACGGTTAAAGGTGGATAAATCCCCAGGACCTGATCAGGTATACCCGAGAACTCTGTGGGAAATTAGAGAAGTGTTTGCTGGGCCTCTCGCTGAGATATTTGTATCATCAATAATCACATGGGAGGTGCTGGAAGACTGGAGGTTGGCAAACGTGGTGCCACTACTTAAGAAGGGTGGTAAGGACAAGCCAGGGAACTATAGACCGGTGAGTCTGACCTTGATGGCCAAGTTGTTAGAGGGAATCCTGAGGGACAGGATGTACATGTATTTGGAAAGGCAAGGACTGATTAGGGATATTCAACATGGTTTTGTGCGTGGGAAATCATGTCTCACAAACTTGACTGAGGTTTTTGAAGAAGTAACAAAGAAGATTGATGAGGGCAGAGCAGTAGATGTGATCTATATGGACTTCAGTAAAGCATTCGACAAGGTTCCCCATGGGAGACTGATTAGCAAGGTTAGATCTCATGGAATACAGGGAGAACTCGCCATTTGGACATAGAACTGACTCAAAGGTAGAAGACAGAGGGTGGTGGTGGAAGGCTGTTTTTCAGACTGGAGGCCTGTGACCAGTGGAGTGCCACAAGGATCGGTGCTGTGTCCTCTACTTTTTGTCATTTACATAAATGATTTTGATGTGAGCATAACAGGTACAGTTAGTAAGTTTGCAGATGACAACAAAATTGGATGTGTAGTGGACAGCAAAGAGGGTTATCTCAGATTACAACAGGATCTGGACCAGATGGGCCAATGAGCTGAGAAGTGACAGATGGAGTTTAATTCGGATAAATGCAAGGTGCTGCATTTTGGGAAAGCCAATCTTAACAGGACTTATACACTTAATGGTAAGGTCCTAGAGAGTGTTGCTGAACAAAGAGACCTTGGAGTGCAGGTTCATAGCTCCTTAAAAGTGGAGTCGCAGGTAGATAGGATAGTGAAGAAGGTGTTTGGTATGCTTTCCTTTATTGGTCAGAGTATTGAGTATAGGAGTTATGAGGTCATGTTGCAGTTGTACAGGACATTGGTTAGGCCACTGTTGGAATATTGCATGCAATTCTGGTCTCCTTCCTTTCAGAAAGATGTTGTGAAACTTGAAAGGGTTCAGAAAAGATTTACAAGGACATTGCCAGGGTTGGAGGATTTGAGCTACAGGGAGAGGCTGAACAGGCTGGGGCTGTTTTCCCTGGAGCGTTGGATGCTGAGGGGTGACCTTATAGAGGTTTACAAAATTATGAGGGGCATGGATAGGATAAATAGATAAAGTCTTTTCCCTGGGGTCGGGGAGTTCAGAACTAGAGGGCATAGGTTTAGGGTGAGAGGGGAAAGATATAAAAGAGACCTAAGGGGCAACTTTTTCACCCAGAGGGTGGTACGTGTAAGAATGAGCTGCCAGAGGATGTGGTGGAGGCTGGTACAATTGCAACATTTAAGAGGCATTTGGATGGGTATATGAATAGGAAGAGTTTGGAGCGATATGGGTAGGTTGCTGACAGGTGGGACTAGATTGGATTGGGATATCTGGTTGACATGGACCGGTTGGACCGAAGGGTCTGTTTCCATGCTATACATCTCTATGACTCACTGCCCTCTCTTTCCTGTGCATTTTACAAACAGAAACAGTTTCTCAATATTTACTCAATTCAGCCGACTCATGATTTTGAAAACCTTTATCAGATCTCCTTTCAGCCTTCTTCTCTTCAAGGAAACCCCAGTTCCAACTTCTCCAATCGATTTTCATAACTGAAGGTTCTGCTCTCTGGAACCTCCCTTGTAAAGTGCTTCTGCACTCTCTCCAATATATTCACATCCTCCTTACAATGCAGCATCTAAAACTGCACAAAACCCCAGCTCAGGTCTGACAAGTAGCTTACACAAGTTCAGTATCACTCCCTTGCTCTTGTGCTCTATGCCCCTATTTATAAAACGAGAATACTATATACTTTATTTGTTGTTGACTCCGTCTATCCTGCCACTTTGAATCGTCTGTGCACATGTACGCCCAGGTCTCTCTGTTCCTGCCCCTTAGAATTGTGCCCTCTATTTTATATTGTCTTTCAATGTTGCTCGTACCAAAATATACCAGGTCTGCATCGACCCACCTACTCACCCACTGCACCAATTTGTCCATGTTCTCTAGAGTTCAACACTGTTCTAGTGTCAAAGAATCATACAGCATGGAAACAGACCTATTGGTCCATGCCAAACATAATCTCAAAGTAAACTAGTCCCACCTGCCTGCTGCTGTCTCATATCCACCAAACCTATCCCATTCGTGTACTTATCTAAGATTCATTTAAACATTTCTCACAGTTTACAAGTCTTTCAAGTTTCATGTCATCTGCAAACTTGGAAATTATCCCCTGCATACCAAGATTTAGATCATTTATATCTATCAATGAAAGCAAGTTTCTCAATGCACCTTACATTCTATAATTTTGATTAAATGGAGAATCCTGGAATTTCTGTATTGATATGTAAAATACATACAGATAGATATGGCATTGAGAATATGTGGACAGTAATAAGACACTCCCTCCTTCCTCACATAAGCCCTTAATCATATTAAAAGATAAAATAAATGTGCTAAAATTGTATATAGAAGAATCTCAGAGGAACATATGAAATATTCACAAGCCACTTTCTCACATAATGACTCGTTATTAATCTGGAGGAATTTCATAAGACCTAAGATATAGGAGCAGACTTAGACCATTCAGCCCATCCAGTATTCTCCTCTACCTGGTCATAGCTGATAAGTTTCTGAATCCTATTCTCCAGCCTTCCCCTCACAACCTTTGATCCCCTTACTCATTAATGAGAGTAATTTTCATTAACTCCTTAAAAAGACATCTACTGAAATCAGTTTTAGAGTATTTCTTGTGGTTATGCAAATCATGTGCAAGGACCCGAATTAAACACTGCGTCTTCCATGTTGTACTGAGGAAATCTAAGGTGACTCCAAGGAAGAAGTTCATTAGAAATGGAGGATGTTAAATACCTTCAGCCCAAAGGCACAAGCCACATAGATGATGAAGTCAGTTTCAATCTTCCCGCCAGCAGGGGGAAGTGTTACCTCAACTGTGGACTGCTGACCCTGTGGAAAGGAGTGCAAAACCAGGATGAACGCATCACGACTAAATGGCCATATTTTACATCCTTCCCTGCACAACCAGCTCTTGAGCAATGTTTAAATCTTCCTGTGCGAGATGCATTCGGCCTGGATTTTTAAGATTTGGCAAAGAAATGTCATTTAAACAAAGAGCTAGCCCCACCAAGCATCATTCACTTCAAATCTTATTTGAATATTCATGAGGTTTTCTGGCACAAACACAGGGGTTAGACAGTAAAGTTAGTGGGTCCAATACAGCGAATGACTACAGATAATATAATGGGATAAATAAACTCTTCCAAATGGCAACTTTTCAAGATTTCTGTGTTCCTGCTCTTGTATACCTGATATTCATTGATGACTCTGCCTTCATCTGGCTAAGCCCTAAACTATGGAATTTCTTTTTTAATTCTCTCTGTCTTCTGTAATACTCATTTAAAAAGAAACATCTTTGGCTAAAGCTGTCCTTATTTCCCCTCTTGTAGTGCTTTGTGGACACGTTCATATGCTAAAAGGCATTACATAAATGCCAACTGTTATGGCGTCATCATCCTTCCCGATGGCTGATGATGTAATTAGGATCTGGAGATAGGGTGTGTATATTTGCAGTTAGCAAGGGCTGCACGACAATGGTCATCTGGCAGCAGGACAAAACCGTGTGCTGCCAGAGGTTCTCTCCACTAGTTTCAACAGGTTACGGAATCGGGATGAGGCTAGTCCTCAGTGGATAGCATTCCTGCTTCCCAGTCAAAAGGCCAGGAGTTCAAGCCCAAGTCCAGAGACCCGATCTCAAAATCTAACCCAACACTCCGATGTCAACACTGAGGGAATGCTGCCCAATCAGAAGTCTTGTTGTTGCATGATACAGTAAGTGCTCTGCCTGCACTCTCAGTTGAATTCAAAAGATCCCATGGCATTAGTTTGAAGACAAGAAAAGGAATCCTTCCCAATGTTTTGGTTAATAAGTATTCTCCACCCAAAAGTGCTAGAAAACAAAAATATCTGTCGTTCTTGTTGTATGCAAATCAGACACAGAATCCGTACAGTGTGGAAGTAGACCATTCAGCCCTGCCAGACCTAATCCCCCCCAACCCAACCCTACCCCTGCATTCCGCATGGCTAAGCCACCTAACCTGCACAATCCCGGTCAAAGGGCAATTTTGCATGGCCAATCCAGCTTAACCTGCACATCTTTGGACTGTGGGAGGAAACTGGAGCACCCAGAGGAAACCCATGCAGACACGGGGAGAAATGTACAAACTCCAAGCTGTCACAAAGTTGGCATTGAACCCTGGTCCCTGGCACAGTGAGGCAGCTGTGTGCCACCTGTGACATTATAAAACATTTCCAAAAGTTATTTGTTAGCATTGGTTTTGAAATTGCTCAGGGGCTATATGTGTAGCATGCACTCCCATTGTGGAGGGGTTGGGAGGTGAGATGATAATAAGCAGTTCCCCCTTACCTTGTACACAATGAGCCAGTAAATCCCTGTCCCAAACGTGACGAGGAAAAAGGTGTTGGACAGAGCACCGGCAAAGTAGGCAAAGTACTTCACAATGGTCTGCATTAAAGTGAAAAGAGTTAATAAGGAACAAGACACAACATGACCATGTCAAAAACAACTGGTATGCAAGTGATAACAATGGATCATTTTTTTTTCTGTGTTGATGGATGTGCATATACAGTTAAGAGGTCCAGTGTCAGGGATTGGATGTGTAACAGAGCTCTGCCTGGGTAGATGTAGAGTTATTTCTCTCTAAAACCAAGTTGTTCTGAACAGTTCTCACTGACATGCTGGAATGCTGACCTCAGGAGATTCCTATCCGGTGAATGGTTATGATTCACTCACTTCTCCTCCACCCCCTCCCTCACATTCTCTCATTTACAATCCCTCTGGCTGAGTCAGATTGTCAAATTAGTGCTGAACTTTAGCACCAGTATATGTCGAGACACTGTCCCTGGAGAGAAACTCATGTCTTTAGACGTAAGCAGCTGTTAAACTTCGACTGTTAGTAATGGACTAAAAGATGAACTCTTGTCATTTACAAGCAAGGCTGAATATTTTAAGACATTTTCTCCTAAGTGTATTGAAATAACAGATATGGGCCAATAATTAATGTTCTTATTTGTTCACGAGACATGGGTGTCACCGACTAGCATTTATTGCAGTTCCCTACTAATTGTTGTGGATCTGGAGTCACATGTAGGCCTGACCAGATAAGGGTGGCAGATTTTCTTCCTGAAAGGACATTAATGAACCAGACAAGTTTTATAATAATTGATGCTGGGTACACGGTTGCTATTAGGCTGGATATTTAATTCCAGATTTTTTATTGAATTCAAGTGTCACCATCTGCCACTGTAGGATTTGAGCTCAAATAACTGTATGAGAATCATAATCCCATCAGTGTGGAAGCAGGCCATTCAGCCCATTGAGCTCACACCAACCCTCTGAACAGCATCCCGTCCAGAGTCGCCCATCCCTGTAATTCACATGGCTAATCCATCTAGCCTGCACCTCCCTGGACACTACGAACAATTTAGCATGGTCACTCCACCTAACCAGCACATCTTTGGACTGTGGGGGGGAAACCCCCGCAGACAAGGGGAGAATGTGCAAATAACACACACATAGTCACCTGAGGCTGGAATTGAACCCAGGTCCCCGGTCCTGTGAAGCAACAGTGCTAACCGATGAGGCGCCATGCCACCCCAAGAGCAGCTAAAAAGAGTCCAGGTAGTATTCCGTTAGAATTAGCATTGAGCAACAGAAGTGTAGGTAGAAATGGTCAAATACTCATTTGAAAAGTACAATCGGTAAGGCAGCATCCGAGGAGTAGAAAAATTGACGTTTCGAATTCTGATGAAGAGTTTATGCTCAAAAAGTTAATTCTCCTGCTCCTCGGATGCTGCCTGACCTGCTGTGCTTTTCCAGCAGCACACTTTGACTCTGAACTCCAGCATCTGCAATCCTCACTTTCTCCTGGTGAAATACTCAGCTGAACACAATCAATACACAACTTGTTACGTAGAAAGGCTGTACTTTAAGAAGTCTTGTTCCCCAAGGCACTGACTGATAGAATCAAAGCCCTTCAGCCTGAGACTTCTTGATCAGTGTTCCCCATGAGTGTCACTCGCTCCTTAACCTGGGATCAGTCCTTACATACAGACTGTGTCTGGAGGCAAGAATGTCTTCATTCTACAAGCTTTCTACACAGGCAGCACTCTGAGGGAGGTCATGGGTCATATCTGCACCAATGACACAAGAAGAGAGATGAGCTCTTTGCGGGAAGATTTCATGGAGCCAGGAAAGACTTTAACAAGTCCTGGTCATCATCTCAGGATTACTCTGGTGCCACCAGCGAGTCAGTCCAGGAATAAGAGGACAGTGCAGATGAATGCTGGACAAGCGATGAATGAGGGAGGATGTTAGATTTTAGCGGCATGGGGACTGGTTCTGAGGGGATGGAACCTGCACATGACAACATGACAGGACCAGATCTATAACATCATGGGGAGGTTTGCGAGTGCTGTGGCTGAGGGTTGAGGGGGAGGGATGGATTTCTGAGCTTAAATTCAGAAAGGGAGAGCAGGAAAGCTAGAATTGGAAAGCAGGGAATTAGTGAATAACCATGGATGGCAGACAGAAAAACGATGTCTACAGAATGGACAACAAGGATTTGTGGAATGTACCTCAATGCAAGGAGCAGAGACTGAATACATAGACACTTGGAAGTATGCCATTGCTATTGGTTTAAAAGCAGGATGGGAATAGTGGGTCAACATTCCTGATGATAGGGTTTTCAGGCAGCATAGTGAAAGGGTTGGGAGGGGTGTGAGGGTTGGTCAAAATTTAGATGAAAGAAAGAAGCCATGTTGTTGGGTAACTGTTATCTGCTTATGGGTCTTGCTGTGAAAATTGGCTGTTACCTTCCCCACATTAAAACCATAATCTTACTAATGAAAGTGCCTCATTTTCTGTCAGTTGGTTGGGTATTTTTCTTTATTTCAAAAATATACTTTATTCATAAAAATATTTCGATAACTATACAATTGGTGATGCCATTCATCTGTGTACATTGCATTTCTTTACATACACAGATCAGACTGAATCATTTGTATATATAAGACTGTATGTTGACCATCCAGATGTTTAGCTGAGGCATCAGTGGAGCCCAATTATTGAGTGTGCCCCCTGTTCTTCTTTGACAGGCAGACCATACACAGTGGTCTTTGCCCACCCCGCCTTGGCGGCAGCTGCCCCAGGCTTCAGTGCGTTCCTCAGCACGTAGCCCTGGACCTTGGAATGTGCCAGTCTGCAACACTCAGTCAGGGTCAACTCCTTCAGTTGGAAGACCAAAACATTTCGGGAAGACCAAAGAATATCTTTCACCGAGTTGATGACCTTCCAGGCACAGTTGATGTTCATCTCAGTGTGCATCCCGGGGAACAGGCCGTAGAGCATCATGTAGCTGCTCGGGACGAACCTCGACAAACACCACTGCATTCCTCTCCAGACTTCCTTTGTGTAGGCACATTCCAGAAGGATGTATGTGACAGTCTCATCCCCTCCACTGCCGCTTCGAGGGTAGCGTGCAGTGGGGCATAGAGTCCGGGCGTGCATAAAGGATCTCACAGGCAGAGCCCTTCTCATCACCAGCCAAGCCATGTCTTGGTGCTTGAATGGAAGTTCTGGTGATGAGGCATTCTGCCAAATGGCTGACAGTCTGCCCAGGGGAACTGCTCAACATGACCTGCCCTCTCCATTTCCCGAAGTTGGTTGGGTATTGCTGAGATCATGAGGGTTCTATATAAATGCAAGTCTTTTCTTTATCAATGAAGAGATACATCTACACAGCAACTTTAAGGCTGTACTTACCACCACGTCTATAAATTCTAAACCGCTCCTCCGTCTCCAGCTGCTTGTCTCCAGCATAGCAACGAAAACAGCCAGAGATCCAAGGACACCCAAGGCTATCTACACAGTGAAATATAATACAGCAAGTCAGAGGAGCTAAGGGCAAATTTAAAGAATCAGGAGACTTATGAAATATTGTTGGTAACAGGCCCACAGGATAATAAACTTGAATAATATACATTTTATTATCAAACATGTGCTTGATAGGACAGCACTTGAACATTTTTGTCAATGATTTTTCATCTTCCATTCATCAGGACTAATGCAGGAATATCCAAATTCAAACAATCACCATGATTTACACCTCGGGTAAAAAGGTACAAATTAATGTTAACTCTGATTTCGCTCCACAGATGCTGCCAGACCTGCTGAGATTTTCCAGCAATTTCTGCTATTGTTTTTTAAATTGATTGTTCATGTCACTATAAAAAATGGTCTGCCTACGACATAATTGATCAACATAATGAGTGAATTTCCATGCTGCTGTGATTGACGCCTGGATATACATCCCAGTTGGAATCAAAGAGCATGTTCCTTTGGTTATGTGTAACAGGCAGTGTATAGATTGTAGGCAGAAGTGGGTACTGCAGATACTGGAGACTAGAGTCAAGATTAGAGTGGGGGTGGAAAAGCACAGAAAGTCAGGCAGCATCCGAGGAGCAGGGAAATCAATGTTTCAGGCAAAAGGTAGATACAGATAAGAAAGTATAGATTGTACTCAACCACCCTGTATACACAAAACCCAAAGCAAACCATTATTAAATATAATTTCACAATTGGGCAGTACTTACCATGCAATCCTGAGTGTGCTAAGAGAGATTTATTGCCTTGTGGACTTAACATTGTGTTCAACTACCTCACAGCATGTATAGAGAGATAAACCCACAGTGGATTATTACATTTGTGAAACCTTGCTGTGTGTAAATTGAGTGCTAATTTTGACTGGACTTGCTACTTGTATTTCACACGTAGTTAAGTGTATGAAAGAATTCAGCTGAAGAATTCGCTCCTGGAATACAGTAACTAATCTAAACCTCTTGTGAAGAAGTTTTTGTTTAGAAAGTAGAGTCCTTCTGATGAATGGGAATGTGACAGACCATCCTGACCCATTATCCAGATCTTCATTATCAATGTGGTTGGGTCTGGCTGCAATTAGCCTCTTCACATTCAAATCATTGTTGAAGCTCAACATTGGGGTAAGGAACCAAAGGAGTAAACAATTTCACAGCAAGGAGTCAGAGGTTTCAGTGGAAGAGAGGCAAATCAGTGCAGAAGAAAAAGGCTTCAGAGTCATAGTGAGATGGCAAAATTGTGAATCTTTGGAATTCCCTTCCTCAAAAGGCAGTGAGTGGATACAAAATCTTCAGAATATATTTAAGTCAGAGTAAGATAGATTCTTGATTACCACATTGAAAGATTGTCAGGAGTGTGCAGGTACCCAGAGTTGAGGTCAAAATCAGATCAGCCATGATCTTATTGAAGGGTGAAGCAGATCTGGAAGGGGCGAGTGGCCTATTCCTGTCCCTTGTCCATATGTTTGTAACATGGCACTGTTCCGTTCCTGGCAAGGGGCTGGATTTCAGTGGGATGCGTTTTATTGTAGGAGACCACGTTTAGGACAGGAGTGACACCTGGGGACAGTGACCAGGTAAATGACGGTGGTGTGGAGGTTGATCTTTGAGAGAAAAAGGGTTGGCAGGGTAGTCTGGAGCAAAGGGGAAGCCTTGTGAGACTAAAGGAGCGCACTAACATTTCTCAGTCCCACAAAGGAGAGTTCTAGAATTACCTGAAAGGATTTTCCCATATTCATGACCAGTTATAGACCGAGTCGTAGAGCATGAACACGTCTTCTACTCAGAGACTGGTTAAAATCTTACTGGAGTCCGATAGGTGCAGTAGGTGCTGCCTTTTATAAATCTCTGACACATCCAACTCACCAGGAGGTGCCTGCCTCATTTCTGTAAAACTCATTTATTTTGTAAATGGTTCAGGGGTTTGTCAGTTAATCTTCTAATTTTTAGTTGCAATCCTATTCCATTTTCATTAAGCGGAAAGGGTTAAAATCAACCACTCAACACCATAACAGCAACGATCCACACTGACTCTATCGATAATCACAAAACATTCCAAGGTCTTTGACCAGAGCAAAAATGACAGGTTTCATCAAATATAGAAGAGGGAAAAATCCGTGCGTTAAACTGACACTTGTTTACAGGAGTCACAAAGATAAGGGCAGCGCCTGAAAGAGATAACTCTGAACAGACATTTGGCACATGTTCAAGGCTGCAACATAATCTTGCAGTTTTAAAGTCTATTTACTGACATTACCCAAAACACTGACTGCTTGTTAATTCTCTGAGCCATTATCTAATCTCCGGGTTTACCATCAACCTTTTGGGCAGCACAGTTGCTCAGTGGTTAGCACTGCTGCCTCACTGCGCCAGGGGCCCAGGTTCAATTCCAGCCTCGGGCATGTACTCCCTGTGCCCGCGTGAGTTTCCTCGAGGTGTTCCTAGCCTCTGACAGTCCAAAGGAGCAGAGGTTAGATGGATTGGCCAGGCTTAATTGCTCATGGGGTCCAGGGGTATGTAAGCTAGATGAATTAGCCGTGAGAAACGCAGGGTTGTAAGAATGGGATGGGTCTGCGTGGGATGCTCTTCGGAGGGTTAGTGTGGATGCGATGGGCCGAATGACCTGCTTCCACACTGTCAGGATTCTATGATTCATTTGTTGAGGTGAAATACTGAATGCAGAACCCTGAGAGACATGCTTTCAAATCAGGGACAGATCTACAGAACCTTAGACTAAGCCTGCAATCCTTACCCTTAATCATTGAAGTATCCACTACACCAGAGGAAAGTTACTCCTTCCCCCATGTATGTATTTACCGCACAGTTTCACCTTATGCCCTACTGTGAATGTATAGGTTCTTCTTCAATGGTTGCCAAGATATTCACTGTCAATCATTTGCTCACAATGTTTCATTACTAAAATTGCTACGAGTAAAGCAACAGCAGTTTAGAACTGAGGAATCAGGGAGCGTTCACTCAGAAATAAGGAAAATTGCTGGGAGAAAATTAAGAAGGAAACATGAACAACACTGATCCTGGAATAACTCATCAATAGAAACAATCAATTATGAACTAACTAAATCACAAACACTCAGCATATACTCCCAGAGTTCCCATTCCCATTCATAATTCCCTGTCCTCTCGGATCCCAGAATCTGTTTCCTAAATAACCCTGGAGGAAACATTCTTTCCTCTCAGAAGACTATGAGCCTTTGGAATTCTCTCCCTCAAAAAGCATTGGATGCAGAATCTTTCAGTAATTTTAAAGTCAGAGGTAAATGAATTCTTGATTGCCCAGGTGCTGAAAGATTATCAGGGATATGTAGGGATGCAGAGTTGAGGTTAAAATCAGACCAGCCATGATCTTATTGAATGGCGGAGCAGGTTCGAAGGGCCGAATGGCCTATTTTGTTACTCGTTCGAATACTTCTGATGTCAGATCCCAGACTGCGCACCTCCTCCCAAACAACAATGTGCATTTATCTAGCACTTTTGGAAAGTATCCCAAGCTGTGGTTTTCAAGCTAAATTTGACATGGAGCCATGTAAGGAAATATTATTCCTGATGAAGGGCTTTTGCCCAAAACATTGATTTTCCTGCTCCTTGGATGCTGCCTGACCTGTTGTGCTTTTCCAGCACTACTCTAATCTTGACTCTAATCTCCAGCATCTGCAGTACCCACTTCTGCCTAAGGAAATATTATGGCAGGTTAACAAAAGCATCGTCAAAAAGCGACTATGGAGTATGAGTTGACCACTGAAGTTTCGATAATCCCTTCCAAAAACAAGGATCAGTTTACACACTATATTTAAAATGTGTCAATTCAGCAGCAATAACGAAGCTAAATACTCAACCTGTCTCCCTTTGGTGAGACAGGAAAAACATACACCACTCATGAGGGAAGTTGGCAAAGCTGGCAGGAGAGGAGGAGTTTGGGTGGTACGGTGGCTCAGTGGTAAGCACTGTTGTCTCATAGCACTAGGGACCCAGGTTCAATTCCAGCCTTGGGCGACTGTCTGTGTGGAGTTTGCACTTTCTGCATGGGTTTCCTCCCAGAATCCAAAGATGTGTAGATTAGATGAATTGGCCATGCTAAATTACCCATAGTGTTCAGGGATGTGTAGGTTAGGTGTATCAGTCAGGGGTAAATGTTGAGAAATGGGTTTGGGTGGTTTCTCTTCAGAGGGTCGGCATGGACTTGATGGGCTGAAAGGCCCGTTTTCACACTGTAGGGATTCTATGATGAATATTTTCAGTTTTTCACTTGATAAATCCTGTTTGTCCTGTTGCAATAGACATTTGTACTGAAACCAATCACTTTCCACCCATCTAACATCACCGGTGGGGGGGGGGGGGGGCGAGGGGGGTGAAATTCTCCCATTATTAACTGGTCTGGCCTACAAGTGACTCCAGACCAACAGCAATGTGTCTGACTCTTAACTGGCCATTTAGGGATGGGCAAGAATTGCTAGTCCAGCCAATGATGTCCAAATTCAATGAAGGAATTAACAAGAAATATAATGAACATGTGTTAACTGGTATTGCAAATGTTAGTGTCTTTTTCCTCCCTATTATAATTTACCAAAAGGGAAACATGTTCATCTGTATCTCCCTAGCTGGTCAGTGTAGAACTCCATTAGAAAGTTACAGTGCTGCTTTAAGGTCAATCAAAATCCTGCATACTCTGTAAATATAAAAACTATTTGTTTATTCAACTTCAGTAGCCCTTTAGTGCCCCTGGCTCAAATTTCAGCAAATAGCAAAATCTCTGCAGGTTACTTTTCCCCAGGGCAGGATTGACTGGTACGAGACGTCATACATTGAAGATATTAGGAGGAAAGTACAAAGGAGACGTCAGAGTCGGTTCTTTACGCAGAGAGTTGTGAATGCATGGAATGTGTTACCAGCGATGGTGATGGAAGCAGAGTCACTGGGGACATTTAAGTGACTGCTGGATATGCACATGGACAGCAGTGAATTGAGGGATGCGTAGGTTTTGTTACTATGTTTTACATTAGCATTAAATCTTGGCTCAACGTCGTGGGTCAAAGGGCCTGTCTGTGCTGTACTTTTCTATGTTCTATTTTACAGCAGTCCCCAGTGTTGTTTGGTACAATGTACACTCATCTTTGCCTGTAGAACCCTGTTTACAGTGTAGTTTCGTAGGAAACATTTTTGTAGGAATCTGTTCCCTGAGTAACCCTGGAGGAAACATTCTTTCCTCTCAGAAGACTATGAGCCTTTGGAATTCTCTCCCTCAAAAAGCATTGGATGCAGAATCTTTCAGTAATTTTAAAGTCAGAGGCAAATGAATTCTTGATTGCCCAGGTGCTGAAAGATTATCAGGGATATGTAGGGATGCAGAGTTAAGGTTAAAATCAGACCAGCCATGATCTTATTGAATGGCGGAGCAGGTTCGAAGGGCCGAATGGCCTATCTTGTTACTCGTTCGAATACTTCTGATGTCAGATCCCAGACTGCGCACCTCCTCCCAAACAACAATGTGCATTTATCTAGCACTTTTGGAAAGTATCCCAAGCTGTGGTTTCCAAGCTAAATTTGACATGGAGCCATGTAAGGAAATATTATTCCTGATGAAGGGCTTTTGCCCAAAACATTGATTTTCCTGCTCCTTGGATGCTGCCTGACCTGTTGTGCTTTTCCAGCACTACTCTAATCTTGACTCTAATCTCCAGCATCTGCAGTACCCACTTCTGCCTAAGGAAATATTATGGCAGGTTAACAAAAGCATCGTCAAAAAGCGACTATGGAGTATGAGTTGACCACTGAAGTTTCGATAATCCCTTCCAAAAACAAGGATCAGTTTACACACTATATTTAAAATGTGTCAATTCAGCAGCAATAACGAAGCTAAATACTCAACCTGTCTCCCTTTGGTGAGACAGGAAAAACATACACCACTCATGAGGGAAGTTGGCAAAGCTGGCAGGAGAGGAGGAGTTTGGGTGGTACGGTGGCTCAGTGGTAAGCACTGTTATCTCACAGCACTAGGGACCCAGGTTCAATTCCAGCCTTGGGCGACTGTCTGTGTGGAGTTTGCACATTCTGCATGGGTTTCCTCCCAGAATCCAAAGATGTGTAGATTAGATGAATTGGCCATGCTAAATTACCCATAGTGTTCAGGGATGTGTAGGTTAGGTGCATTAGTCAGGGGTAAATGTTGAGTAATGGGTTTGGGTGGTTTCTCTTCAGAGGGTCGGTGTGGACTTGATGGGCTGAAAGGCCTGTTTTCACACTGTAGGGATTCTATGATGAATATTTTCAGTCTTTCCCTTGATAAATCCAGTTTGTCCTGTTGCAATAGACGTTTGTACCAAAACCAATCACTTTCCACCCATCTAACATCACCTGGGGGGGGGGGGTGAAAATCTCCCATTATTAACTGGTCTGGCCTACAAGTGACTCCAGACCGACAGCAATGTGTCTGACTCTTAACTGGGCAGTTAGGGATGGGCAAGAAACGCTAGTCCAGCCAATGATGTCCAAATTCAATGAAGGAATTAACAAGAAATATAATGAACATGTGTTAAATGGTATTGCAAATGTTAGTGTCTTTTTCCTCCCTATTATAATTTACCAAAAGGAAAACATGTTCATCTGTATCTCCCTAGCTGGTCAACATAGAACTCCATTAGAAAGTTACAGTGCTGCTTTAAGGTCAATCAAAATCCCGCATACTCTGTAAATATAAAAACTATTTGTTTATTCAACTTCAGTAGCCCTTTAGTGCCCCTGGCTCAAATTTCAGCAAATAGCAAAATCTCTGCAGGTTACTTTTCCCCAGGGCAGGATTGACTGGTACGAGACGTCATAGTTTGAAGGTATTAGGAGGTATAAAGGAGACGTCAGAGTCAGTTCTTTACGCAGAAAGTTGTGAATGCATGGAATGCGTTACAAGCGATGGTGATGGAAGCAGAGTCATTGGGGACATTTAAGTGACTGCTGGATATGCACATGGATAGCAGTGAGTTGAGGGGTGCGTAGGTTGTTACTATGTTTTACATTAGCATTAAATCTTGGCACAATGTCGTGGGTCAAAGGGCCTGTTCTGTGCTGTACTTTTCTATGTTCTATTTTAAAGCAGTCCCCAGTGTTGTTTTGGTACAATGTACACACATCTCTGCCTGTAGAACCCTGTTTACAGTGTAGTTTTGTAGGAAACATTTTCCCAAATGTTTTACATGAATGTCCTGATCTGAAAAATTTTACCTGCATAATTTTTTTGTAAATTGGCCACATTGTTTCAATATACAATACAATACCCTTTTATTGTCATGTGTACTCCATTGTAGGAGTACAGTGAACAGCGTTTACAATGTCTGCCTTCTTATGGTGACATCTTAGGTACAAGTATGAGGTAGATTCTCAAATACAACAGACATCTCAGTAAATAGATATTACAATACATGTTGCTTTTAAACATAAACCTTTATCTTTCATACAACTATAAACCTTGATGATGTTTCCCCATGATTTAATTCGTATAATCACACTTGATTTCCAGATTTAATAAAAAAATTTTGAAGCTGGTAAAATTGATGTAGCCAGGACAAATTATTAGTAGAAAAGAGCAGGAGGTGAGGGTTGGGGCTCTCACATTATAAACTGAGTAAAGACCTGACAGTGCACTTTGGTATTGAATGGGGTCACCTTCAAAGCTCCCCCTAATATTTCCTGCCACTGCCTGCAGTTCAGAGAACCGTGTATGGCAGTACCTTCCAGAAACAAAAACTATGCATCAGAATGCCAATCGGTGTGTGCGGACCCCTCTGGCTGCCTTGCAGCTTAGAGGGAGCACTTTTCATCTTACATGCAGGGTCAACTTATATACTGCACTACACCGTGGGATTCGAAAAGCACCCTATAGGAGGAAAGAAAGAGGTTGAGGGGATCAGGGAAGGTATTCCATAGTTTAAAACCAAAAGAAGCAAAATCCCAGATGTCAAGACTTCTTTGTCCAATGCCCTGACATCTCAGAACCTGTCCCCATTGTTTTCAGGATTCCCCCTCTGCTACCTCCCAGACTCTGGATTATCTTCAAAACACTAGACCCTGAGACCCACACTTGGTGACTGTCAAAGCCCAGAGTCTGTTTCCTGGGGTGGGAATGTGTCAATACCTCAGGACCATAATAACACTTAGAGAGTGTTTGCTCTATTCATGTAAAACCGCAGAGTCTTTCTGCATGGGTTTCCTCCCAGAATCCAAAGATGTGCAGATTAGATGAATTGGCCATGCTAAATTACCCATAGTGTTCAGGGATGTGTAGGTTAGATGCATTAGTCAGGGGTAAATGTTGAGTAATGGGTTTGGGTGATTTCTCTTCAGACGGTCAGTGTAGACTTGATGGGCTGAAAGGCCTGTTTTCACACTGGCCCTGCCAGATAAAGAATGTTTTACTTTAAAACTTCATCCTTCCACTGTTTGCAGATACTCGGCAAGGCCGACATTTGTTGCCCATCCTTAGTTGCCCTGGACAGCAAGAGTCAGTGCCATTGTTGTGAGGCTGGAATCATATGTTCACCTAACCAGGTTAGGATGGCAGATTTTCTTCTCCAATAATAAACCAGATGAACGTGGGGACAATAATTGACCAGCATGAACCGGATATAGTCATGATCGAACCTTGTATAACTGAGAGACCTTATAAAGGAGACATTAAACTGTAAATAAAATGCTGTTGTTCAATGGCAGACATATTTAAGAGGAAATAAGACTGTCCCATATCAACCAGCCAAAACAATAGGTTTTCAATGACAATGCATAGTCACCATTACTGAGACCTCCTTTCCCTTTTTAATTATGCAAATTTTATGGAGTTCAAGTCTATCAGCTACCACAATGAGATTTGAACTACTGTCCCCAGAGCCCATGTTTCTGGAGTGCTAGTCTCGCGACGCTACCACTATCCCACTGTGTCCCCACCAGCACTCAGCTGAAAATTATCTTTAATATTCGGCAAGTGTTCCGCCAAAGTTATCTGCAAAAACAGTACGGCTGAAAGGCAAAGAGATGATTACAGAGGCTGCGATGCGTTAACGGTGTCATGTTCTAATTATCCTTCAATAAGATTAATGGACGGAATTAGCAAAAAATGTGGGCTTTATCATAATACTTACATCAGTGTCTCTCTTGTGTACAAAATAGTTCATTTCATAATGTGTAGTAAATGTCACCTAGAGGATAAAACGATAAATAAGGAATCTTTCACAAGGCATTGTCAGTTCCTATAGGTACACTGGGTAACCAAGGCAACATTCATTACAGAAGTAATTCTTTCCTGGCATCAATTCACAAGAACACTCCACAGCTAAAGATATAATGCCTCAAGTATCTTCCAGAAATGTTGTTTGATTTATTTGGAGCTTATTCAGCCCTTTTCAAATCACAATTTATTGCATTGTGACCTAGTTTCAAGGATGTGAACTGAGCCAAATCAAGTTCCTACAAGAAATGCAGCCCAGTTCTCCTGTAATTTCTCACAGCAAGATTCAGGAGAAATCTCACCACCCAGTGAGAATGTGAAACACATTAGCACAAGGTCCGACTTCAAGTGAATAGCACGGGTGCATTTAAGGGGGAACGAGATAAGCATGAGGGAGAAACGATTTAGAAGTTCATTATAGTGAGGTTAGATAAAGAGGGGAGGGAGATAGTTCACATGAACCATAAACACCAAGGCAGACAGCCCATTTCTGCACCGTCAACTCTGTGTAAGTTAATGTAAAAGTAGCTGCTTTTGTTCACATCACTTGCTCTGTCTCTTCAGAACCACTGAGAATATGAACTTCATCAAAATATTGAATTATTTTCTAATCTGTTTCAATCATAATTAACTTCTTCATCCAAGAATGAAACACAGTGGAAATGGCTTGATTGTTTATCTATTTATTTTTAAAATGTGCTCCTTCTTCAATCTGAAGGCTCTGATGTCCACCAGAAGATCAAAATCTGGGTGGTTAGACCCAGTAAACTATTCAGCCCTGAAGGCCTCACAGTCAGACTTGACCCTGTCCATATCCACAATTATTTCAATAAGAGTGACAGAAATAGAAAGGTTTTCCCCTACATTGATGCATTGAGCTAAATTGAAGCATCTTAAATGCAGTCTCAATGGAAGGCTGAGCAGACTAGCAACCTATTTCAGATTTCCTCCTTGGTGGAACGGTTAAGAACACTGAAGGTGCGGTATAAATGCAAGCTGCTTGCTGTTCTACCTTAGCTCCATAAGTCACTGCTATGGATATCAGGAATCATTGGGAAGTATCTCAAATGTAACGTGGCAATGACTTTAGGTCAGATTTGGGGGAATATAGCGGCAGCAGCAGACCATTCAGTCCCTCAAACCTGCTCCACCTTTGTGATCGTGGCTGATTATCAACCTCCACCATATTCCCAAGGAATCCCCATTTCTGTTGGGGTTATTAGCAATCTAATAATCTCCATCTTGAATTTTCTTAATGACCAAGCTTCCACAACCCAATGGGGTAGAGAATTCTAACGATTCACCATCATCTGAGTTAAGGTTCCTCCTCATCTCAATCCTAAATGGTTAGCTTTTTTATTCTGAGGTTCAATTTTCGGGTTTTAGACCACACAAGCAGGGGAAATACCCTTTCTGCATCTACTTGGTTGGTTCTTTTTGTAATTTTCTATGTTTCTATTCTTCCATATTTTAAACAATAAAGTCCCAATGTCATCAGCCGCTTCTCATACATAGTTCCACTGTCCCAGGCTCCCATTTGATCAACCTCTGCTGCACTCCCTCAGCAGTAAGAATCTTTCCCTTGATAATGTGATGAAATTATGGCTTTAAGAGATTGTTTTGTCCTGTTTTTTTTAAGAGGTTTTAAGGCAGAGCTTCTGAGTGGTATACCAGAGCCACTAGACTAAACAGTTTGTGAGGTTTTTTTTGTGGAACAACAGAAGAATCCTGAATGGGTGTGGTCAGGCTTCTACAGAACCAGGATTTTCTGTTTTTAGTTTGCATGCTAACTTTTAGTGACTTTTGAAAGTGGAACATCAACACTTTCCAATCCCTCACCATTTAAGAAATACTCTACACCTGCATTCCTCTGACAAGGGTGGATAATCTCAGAAGTATCCACATTATATTCCCTCTGCCATGCTCTTGTTCACTCACTCAGTCTTCCAAAATCTCCTTCAAATCTCTTTATATCCTACTCACTTCCCTCCAAGTTTTCTATCATCTTTAAATTTGAAAATACTGTAATTGGCCTCAAATACAGATGTTTTCTATTCAACCTATTCATAGGTATTATTATATACCCCTGGAGCAGTGGGACTTGAACCTTGGCTGCTTGACCTAGAGGAAGGGATACTACTGCTGTGCCACAGAGCCTTTTAGATATGGTCACCACAGTCCCACTCTCTCATCACAGTGAGTCAACTGTGGTGGTTTAACCTGAGGGTCACCACACTTTAAAACAAAAGGAGAGGTGTTGAAGAATTGAACCCAAACCCTTGGCATCACAAACCAGCCATCCATCCAACTGAGCTTTGGCCCCTCATCCAAATTATTAAAGTAGGTGGGCCCAAACATTGATTCTTGTGAAACCCCACCCATCACAGCGTAACAACCTGAGAATGAGCAGTTTATTCTCACTCTCTCTTCTGACACTTAGCCAATCCTTAAGTGAGACTCATTTATCCAATCACATGAAAGTCAACTTCATTTACCAACCTCCTATGTGGGACTTCATCAAAAGTCTTCTGAGTATGCAAATACACCACAAGCACTAGCTACCCTCTGTCAACTCTGCTAGTGTAACCTTCCAACTAAATAAAAAATGAAAGAATAGTGGATGCTGTAAATCAGAAAATAAACAGAAGTTGTTGGAAAAGCTCAGCAGGTCTAGCAGCATCAGTGAAGAGAAATCAGGAATCCCCTCCAACTGCTGAAGGTGTAACACCTGACCATTTACCTCACTATCT
Source organism: Hemiscyllium ocellatum (assembly GCF_020745735.1). NCBI lineage: Eukaryota > Metazoa > Chordata > Chondrichthyes > Orectolobiformes > Hemiscylliidae > Hemiscyllium > Hemiscyllium ocellatum. The sequence goes on along the minus strand of NC_083417.1, from coordinate 16,084,002 downwards.
AAGGACCCAAATATAACTTCCAGGTGAAGTAGCACTTTAGCTGCACTTCCCACAATCTGAACTACTGCACTCACTACTCACAACGTGGTCTCCTCTACACTGGGGATGGGATGAAGCGTAGACTGGGTGACCACTTCGCAGGACACCTACGTACTGCCTGCAACAAAGACCCTGAGCTTCCAGTTGCCTGCTACTTTAACACCCCACCCTGTTCCCTGGCCAACATCTCTATTTCAGGCTTGCCGCAATGCTCCAGTGAAGCTCAGCGCAAGCTGGAAGAACAGCATCACATTTTCTGCTTGGGGACCCTGCAGCCCTCTGGACGCATTAACGAGTTCAATAATTTTAGGGCCTCAACTCTCCCATGTCCTAGCCCCCTACCCCACACACCAGCCTGGCTATCACATAGTCTGCCATTAAACACTACTTATTGTTAGCCACCAACAGTCTCCATTAACAGTTATTCACTATCCCAGCCAGATTGTTATCCACTCATTTGTCTGTCCAATTGTTCTTCTCTCTCTCTGGGCTCTATTCTTACTTATCAGCTACTGTTTAACTCCTCCCCCCACCCTACCTTCTGTATATAAGCCAACATTTTCCTAGCTACCATCAGTTCTGAGGAAGGGTCACCGGACCCGAAACGTTAACTCCAATTTCTCCTCACAGATGCTGCCAGACCTGCTGAGCGTTTCCTCCAACAATTCTGTCAGGTTAGCTCAGTTGACTGAATGGCTGGTTTGCAATGCAGAGTGATGCCCATAGTGCAGGCTGATTTCTGACACCAGCTGAGGTCATGATGAAGGTCCTGACTTTTCGACCTCTGCCCTTGCCTGAGATGTGGTGACTCTTTGGTTAAATCACCATCAGTCGCCTCTCTCACTCTCTCTCTCTCTGATGACGGTGCAGGACTGTGGTGACTTTACCTTTAACATGATTTTCCCATCATTACTGCATGTTAGTTCTGCACAAATAGATAATTATTTTAAAACGTCAAATAATCCAATCCCTTATAAACAGATTCTACTATTCTTCCCATTACTGAGGTCAGTCTAGCAGAGCAGCAGCTCCCTATGTTCTCTGCCCCTTTATTAAATACTGGGGTTCAAATTTGCAGGCACTGTTGTGGAATTAATAGGTTCATTAGATGCTCTATTGATATATTATTCTTAAACATGACATAAAGATTCAACTTTCTTCTTCATTTTAGATGCTGTGTATTGTATTTCACAAACTCAAGGCGTCCTACTGTGTAGACAATGAAGTAAACTTTAAACTGTAATCCTTGTTGGAATGTAGGAAATACAACAGAGAATTTCATGCAGCAAACTGCCACAGACAGCAATGTCATAAAGACTTTATAATGTGCTGTAGCGATGGTGATGATGGGAACCTATTGACCAGGACATTGATGACAACTCCCCTCCAATTAGTCACAAGATTATTAGATTTGAATGGATAGTCTGATGGTTATCAGAAAGATGGCAACTCCAACTGTGCAGCACTCCCTCAATGCTGACACTGGAGATGCTTCATCACTTTGACCCCCTACTCATTTGCCAGGACTTCAGAACTGATGAACTCTTCATCTATTCTCCTTGCAGTCCTCAGTGTTTAAAAAAGACAATCTTCAATGAAAATTACAAGGCAGAACAATATTACAATTTTTTTTTAACTTGCTCATGGGACATGGGTATTACTCGTTAAGACAGTGTTTATTACACCTTCCTAATTGCTGTGGGTCAGGGGTAACATGTAGGTCAGGCAGCAGCCAACGAGCAGGAGCAGGATTCTTGATGAAGAGTGTATGCTTGAAACATCGATTCTCCTGATCCTCGGATGCGGCCTGACCTGCTGTGCTTTTCCAGCACCACTCACTCAACTCTGAACTCCAGCACCTGCAACCCTCACTTTCTCCTAGAGTAACATGGAGGCCAGACTAGCTAAAGAAGGCAGATTTCCTTCTCCAAAGGTAATGGTATCCAGCAGACTAAGTTTGTACTCCAGATGTTATTTTAGATATGGAGTTCAAACTTCACCACGATTTGATAGAATTTGAACCTACATACCCAGACATTAGCCTGGGGATATGGACTACTAATCTAATTATATTACCTCTGCTAAATAAATTATGGGGATGAAGCTGGGGCCATTTTGCACTGAAATGAAAATAAAACATACTTGCGCCTCTGCATGGAGATCCCGTACTTGAGCATACTGCACGGTGAGCAAAAATGGTGGCTCTCTGGTTGGGTTCCGAGTCGGCAGGTAACTCCTGTCCAATGAACCATAAGGGATTAAAGTCAATGGACAGGCTCAGATAGGGCTTCAGGCCTTGTCAAAATCATATTCCCATTTTAAACAAAACCACTGCAACAACGACAGGTACATCAGCAAAACTCTTCACAATTTAATACTTTGATACAAGATTACCCGCAGCCACCTTCAAAGGGTCTGGCTGTACAATTATAAAAAGGCACTGGAGTAGGTACAGGAAAGGTCTTCAAGAATAATGCCAGAAATGTGATGTTATATCCATCAGAAATGGATCGACAAGCTGGGTCTGCCTTCTCTTGAAGAGGCAGAGGACTTTAAAAAAATGAAAGTGGACATAGTGAATATGCGAGAGAAGAACAAAAAGTCATCCATATTAGTTCATCGAGACAAAAGTCAGAAGGAATGTTTTCCCAGAAGGTGGCGAGAATGTTGAATTTACTGCCATGATTGTTGCATCATGGCATTGAGTCCTGCAGCTCTGAGACAGTCTCATGACATTGAGGAACCCACCTCACATGTAGTCACTCTCTCTGTGTCATGAAATCAGTCAGCTATATGTATGTAACGTACAGTGACATCAGTAAGGACATAACCCAGTCTGGGATATTGCAGTCTTATCCACAGCTAGTGTTCTAAACTAACTTCAAGACATTCATCTCACAAGAACCTGATTGTCTGTGGTATATGTTTGTGGCACGTGTTACAAAGTCTAAAACTGCTAACAGCATCACTAGTGAATGGTTGAGGTACACAAGAGCAGGCTATGACAATAAGTTAGGTAGGGAATGAGTGGAGAAGGCTCGAGTTGAATGAAAAAGCTAGCATCAACTGATTGGACTGCATGTCCTGTCTCTCTGTCTCATTTTCAAACTAAACTTATATAGAAATACCAACATCAAACTTGCTATTCATCTACAGAAAAAAGTAACCTTTCACCTGAAAACTTAGTAAATCCCTTCAAAACAATAATGCTCCAAGTGTGAAATAGTTCTGCTGATTAAGATAAAGCTGTAGGTTTTACTCTAGCCAATGCATTTATCAAAAGACCAGGTGAGCCCAACTCTGAAACCCAGCAAATGTTGGCACTGAGCCTTGATCCTCCTTAAACAACAGGTAAAAAAGTTGATGTTAGGAAACGTTTTGGCTGCAAGCTCTTTTCTAAGTGGTTTGCATATGTTTTCTCTGCACAGTTTTTCGAAACAGTTTTACGGCTTTCAAATAAACCTTTCCCGAACATTGGTCATTTGCAGAATTGTGGATGAAGTTGACAGCAGTGCCCTCTACAGAAAATAAACAGCAAATATCAACAATAATGCACTATATTTGAACACCATGGCACACACAACACAGAGGTTGGAAGGCTGTTCCCATGTTATATTTAATTTTTAAATTGAATGTAGGCATAGCTGGTTAGATGCACGCCTATTCTTAATTGCCCAGGAGATGGTAGTGATGAGCTGCCTTCTTGAATTGCTGCAGTCCATGTAGTGACAGTAGGTCCCCAGTGCTGGGAGAGTGTAACATGAAAGAAACAGTGATACATCATTGCTAGTCACGGGAACCCTGGGAGTGTCAGACACCCTTTGATCCCAAAGTCATTGTCTCTCTCTCTCTGCCTCTAGTTGCTAGAAATCATATATTTGGGTAATACTCTTAAGAAATTGTGGTGAGATGCATATTCAATAACCCTTGAATTACCGAAATGCATTCTTGGAGCAGGCACCAGGTTACACTTCTGTTTAGGACTGCCATAAAGGCATCGATATTTTATGTCTTACAAGGCTCCAAATCAATGCAGCACGAGGCTAAAGATGGCACAGTTCGATTGCACCTTGTGCAGGCATTAACTGGAGATAGGGAGTTAGGGACAGCAAAGTGGGAAGCCCCTGTACTGAGGCAGGTTTGTTCAGGTTTCACATGTTCTGGGCAATCTGTGCAGCTCTTAACCAGTGTTCATTTTTCACTGACGCATCTGGTCACGAGGCTGTGGGTTATCCTCACAGGAGATGGGTATGGGATTGTACGTGGAGGTGGGAGACATGATCCTTTTGGGGAAGTTTTTATTGTCCAGCATGAATTGCAGTTGGAAACTTGGGATTAAGGTTCAGATAAAATCCACTCAGCAGCAGCATTCTGACATCTTCATCAGGCTGGCCCTCGTAACCATCTCCCCCAAACTGGACCGCACCTCAAAATGGGCCACTCCACTCCCTCACTCAACAAGATGACAATCGCCCCTAACCAATCCCCACAGCCAAACAGATTACACCCTCCCATCATCCAACTTGAATAGGTCACACATCCTCCCACCCCTCTCAAACAGGTCAACCCTCTCCCACTAACAGGTCATCTCCCCATTAAACAGGTAACCCCCCACCATGATCAGGTCACACCCCCCATCAACAGGTCGACCCCTAAAAACAAGTGTCACCCTACCCCCCCATAAATAGGTCAATCCCCTCCCACAAACAGGTCACCTTCCCATAAAACAGGTCAACCTTCTCCTACAAACAGGTCACCTCCCCCCCACCCCCTCAAACATGTCACACCATCCCCAGAAACAGGTCACACATCCCACTCAAACAGTTCACACACCCCCAACACCGTCTAAAACAGGCCCCTTCCCACTTGAGCACACCTTCACCATCCTAACATTGGATAACTGGGGGATCTCTGCTTCAGTTGTTTCAGCCGGCGCATTGACCACCACCTGTATTCCTGCCAGGATTTCTAAGATACTGCAGCTGCTGTACATAGCGACTACCTTGTGGACTGTGTTGGACACTAAGGGCATGGATGGGTTCACCAACCACATCACACCACATCATGATGGGAAGAGGGGATTGAGCTGTGGAGGTCCAGAAAACTGAAGCACAGAGCAAACTAAAATCTGAGACAAAAGGATTCTGCACTGGAATCTTTCATGATTGTTCTCTCACCTTAGTACAATGTCTTTCGCGAAGGTGACAGAGCTCGGGGGGTTACTCAGGCTGCTTCTCCTCCCTGTCAAACCGTCAACCAAAAAGAATCTCCGGAATTCTCCTGCAAACAAGAAGAAAGCTCCTATTTTAATAACACCTTGCACAGCCTCAGGAAATCCCCAAGTGCCCCCACAACCAATTCGATACCTCTGAAGGGTGCAGTCACTAACACCATTGTAACTCAGGCAGCACAACAGCCAATTTACACTAAAGCAAGCTCCCGCAAACAGCCACAACCAGATAACCTGCTTCTCTGATGATCATCAAGGAGTCTGGGACACTGGGAATTACTCCACTGCTTTTTTTTAAATAATGCCACAGATTCTTTTGCATCTACCAAGTGGGAAGATAGGGTCCTTGGTCTCATACCTCATCTGTTCAACAGCGTAGCTTGACTGTGCAGCACTTCCAATGTACTGCACTGAGTGCCTACCTGCATTCTGTGTCTAAAGTCTGCGACGTAGAGGGAAGAATGCTAGTAACCAAGCAAGTTTTTTTTAAAAAACATTAACTCATGGGGCCAACATTTATTGCCCATCTCTAGTTGCCCTTGAGAAGATGGTGGTGAGCTGTCTATTGATGAGGTCTTTAGTGGTGTTTGAAAGATTGAGAAATGCCTCCATTCAAACATATAAAACTCTACACAGTTTGACAGGGTTCCTTCATCATTCTTTTTTCCAGTGGTGCCTCTCCCATGTGATTGGCTTTTATAGATGGCATTGGTAGTCAAGATTGGTCTGAGATGTCCCAGCACTCCCCAACATTCAGTTCCTTTCAATATGGTTTTAAACTGTATCACACTTTTTTTAACACATGTTTTTCCAGGTTGAAAACTCTGGCAGAGTTCAGAAATAATTCTAATTTGTAAAAATGATCTCTCAAGTTGACAGATTGTTGTAAAAGCCACTCATTCAATTAATTTCCAAAAACTCTGTCTGATGAATGCATAGCTGTTGGCAGACTTCATATGGTCCTTCCTGACTGAGATGACTCACCAAGAACTTTGTTAAATTACTTCCCAGGACATGGGTATCACTGGCAACACAGCATTTATTATCCATCCCTAGTTGTCCTTTAACTAAATGGTTTGCTTGAGCATTTAGAGGGTAGTTAAGAATTAACCACTTTACTGTGAGTCAGGAGTCACACACAGACCAGGTAAGGATGGCAGATTTCCTTCCCTCATGGGCATGAGTCAACCAGATGGACTTTTACAACAATCAATGATAGTTTCCTGGTCACCATGATTTAAATCCATATCACTAAAGCCCTCTAAGCTGTTTGTTCAGTGATATTATAACTATGTCAGCATCACCCTCCTCAACTAATGTCATCCAGAAAGCAGCCAAATGCCTGAAAGTGGGTTCCTGGTCCAAAGGTAAGAGAATATCAGGAAGTGATTAAACACCATGACTTACGTATATCATTCCTGTTGAGATTCAGATTGCGAATAGGGATGGGCCAGACCTTTTGCAGTCCTTGACTATCATTGAACATGAGAAAGAGCTCGTAAAGGATGGGCTCTGGGAATCGACTGAGAAGATCTGAGATCCGAATCTTGCACTGCAACAAAATAGTAAGATTCACTTGCTCCCGAACGCTGTCACCAAATCCTACTTACATTGCACAAGAAATCATTTCCACAGTTTGTCAGTTAGATTAGGCTTAGAACAAAAGCACTTCTGAAAACAATTGGCAACCTTTCTCATTGTTTGTTTGTTTGGATTAAACAGGCTCAAAGGCATTTACACAGCACAGTTCAACTATGAAATGATACTGTGCTACTTTTAATGAATTAAATGTATGACACTGCCTGTAATGTATTTTGAGACTGGTCAGCATGACCACCCATTCAAAGCGCCACAGTTTGTAAACGTATCAGCACCATCAGCAGAGACAGTTACTGATACAGCAGCACACTGGATACCTCGGGGAATTCCAGGTTAAGTAAATGAAAAATATACATTTCAGGAAACTGAGGTCAGGACAAATCCCACGCTCCTTTCCCCATTTTCTACATCCACCTCTCCCCACCTGCACCCTCTACAACTCCCCACTCCCTCCAGCCCCAACCTGGAGAGATAGTTTACAACTGCAGGACCAGGAAGTCCAACTCAGTCTGTGTGTTGTTTACTTCATAAAATCCAAGGAATTTTGCATCCAATCTATTTCATCTATCTCATCTCAAAACTCCAACACACTGGATTCAATACTTCACTGACAGTGCCTATTGGCAATAGATAATGGGAGAATCCCTTTGTTTACAAATTATTAGGATATAATAAATGCATCCTTTTATATATCCTACTCATTGACTACAGTTCAGCCTTCAACACCATTATCCCCTCGAGACTGATTATTAAACCTAGGGATCTCGGACTAAGCCCCACTCTCGGCAACTGGATCCTCAGTTTCCTGACCCACAGGCCACTTTCAGTGAAGATTAGGGACAATATTCCATCCTCACTAGCACTCAACCACTGGAGCGCCTCCAGGGGTGCGTACTCAGCTTCCTACCATACACACTGTATACCCATGACTGTGCCGCCAAATACCAGACTAATGCCATTTATAAGTTTGCTGATGGCGCTACCATAATCAGTCGGATCTCAGATGGTGAAACAGACTACAGAAGGGAGGTGGAAGACCTGGAAAAATGGTGCATTGTGAACAACCAAGCATTCAATGCCAGCAAAAACCAAGGTACTCATTATTGACTTTCGGCGGGATGTTACCGATGCTGCGGCCCTACCCCGCCCCACACACACACACACACACACGCACACACACACACACACACACACACATTAACAGCACAGAGATGGAATGAATAGAGACTGTCAAGGTCCTGGGAGTGATCATCCACAACAAGCTTTCTTGAACACTTCATGTGGACGCACTGGTTACAAAGGCCCAACAATGTCTCTTCTTCCTCAGGCAGCTGAGGAAATTTGGCATAACGGCGAATACCTTTACCAACTTTTATAGGTGCACCATCGAGAGATTTCTGTCTGGATGTATCACAACCTGGTTTGGCAACTGTACCATTCAAGATCAGAGACGGTTACAGAGAGTGGTGAACACGGCCCGGACAATCACAAAGGCCAACTTCCCATCTATAGGATGCACCTACCAGTCCCGCTGTCAAGGAAAGCCCACCAGCATTCTTAAAGATCCATCCCACCCTGGCAATGCTTTTCTACAACCTCTACCATCGGGGAGATGGTATAGAAGCCTGAACACACACACCAGCTGGTTTCGTAACAGTTTCTATCATACCGTTGTTAGAATACTGAATGGACTCACAAACTCTTAACATTCACTTGTATCTGTGTGTTTGTTTTTGCCTCTGTTTACCTATTATTTGCTTAGCTATGCTACTTAACTCTGTGATCTGCCTGTATGCTCGCAAGACAAAGCTTTTCACTGTGCCTCAGTACATGTGACAGTAAATTCAATTCAATTCAATATATTCCAGTCATGATTCAATAACATTTAAGCAGTATTTAGATATTCACTTGCATTGCCATTGCCTCTAAGGCTATCAGTCAAAAACTGGAAAATGGGTTGAGTGTAGCCTGATTGGCATAGACCGAATGGGCTGAATGGTCTCTTTCTGTACTGTAAAGGTCCATGAGTACATGAGATTTCACCTGGGAGAATAGGGAAGAGAAAATCCCCAAAACATTTCAACTTAGTTCAAACAAATAGTCAAACAGGGAAGTCTGCCCACATTGATCTCTACTCACAGACTGGACATAGGAAGAGCCAAACTTGAAGGCAGCATCCAGCAGTATTTGAGTGTCAGGGCATAGCTATTAAGAATGACAAATATGCGCATTAGTCAGATTGAAGTAATTATATGATTAAGTGAAAATTGCTGTATTTTATTCATTTTCAACTAAAGCTGTTTATTCAGATTATCACAACCATTTCTTTTCACAAGATCAATAGTGCAATGAACTCTGAAGTTTACTTTATGATGTATGCTACTGCACAAGAACCAAAGCAAAAGAGTGCAGATGTTGGAAATCTGAAATTAAATGCTTAGCAGACTAGACATTACATTTGGAAAAACAAAAACAGCTAACATCTCAGGTCAATGATCTTTCCCAGACATCTGGGCACCAGCTTGCATTCCTTCATCACCATCAGGACTTCCATCACCCCATTGCTACATAACTTCCCCATACTGATGCACCCTCTCACTTTCTCCTGGTTCTCCTGTCAAATCCCATCAGGGAGGTGCTTGGATCAAGAGCAGGGTAAGGACTATCCTCAAGACAAAGTAGATAAAGTGGTTAAGATGGCATGTGGGATATTTGCCTTTATCAGCCGAGGGATAAAGTTTAAGAGCAGGCAGGTGATGCTGGAACTGTATAAAATGTTGGTTAGGCCACAACTAGAGTACTGTGTGCCCACATCCAGATTATAGGAAGGATGTGATAGCACCAGAGAGGGTGCAGAGGATGGTGTCTGGGCTGGAGAGTTTCAGTTATAAAGAGAGATTGGACAGACTGGAGAGGTTTTCCTTGGAGCAGAAGAGTCTGAGGGGGAACTTGATTGCGATGTACAAAATTATGAGGGGCACAGGTAGATTTCTCTTGCTGGAGGGGTCAATGACCACTGGTATAGATTTAAGGTAAGGGCAGGAGGTTCAGAGGGGAGATGAGGAAAAAATAATCATCTGGGTGTGACCGGAATCTGGAACTCACTGCCTGTAAGGTTGATGGAGACAAAAACCCTCATAACATTTTAGTATTTAGATGTACATCTGTGATGCCAAGGTACACAAGGTAATGAGCTGAGTGCAGGAAAATGGAATGAGAATAGATTAGATTCCCCACAGTATGGAAACAGGCCTTTCACCCCAACAAGTCCACACTGACCCTTGAAGAGTAACCCACCCAGACCCATTCCCCTACCCTATATTTACCCCTGACTAATGCACCGAACACTATGGGCAATTTAGCATGGCCAATTTACCTGGCCTGCACATCTTTGAACTGTGGGAGGAAACCAGAGCACCCGGAGGAAATCCACGCAGACACAGGGAGAATGTGCAAATTCCACACAGACATTCGCCTGAGGCAGGAATCAAACCTGGGTCCCTGGTGCTGTGAGATAGCAGTGCTAACCACTGAGCTATTGTGCTGCCCCATAATTAGGTGGTTTTTGAATGGCACTGACTTGATGGACCGAAGGGCCTTTTTTCATGACCTCTGTAACTCAATGGTTCTAACTGATGCACTGGGGCTTTCACACCCAACACTTTTAAACCATTTACATTGTCACAGAAGCAAAACCAGAGAGACATAAGATACATCTCACCTGTAAAGTGCCCCCTCTGACATCTTCCCAGCCCAGAAAATTACCACGAGCATCATATTTCACAACTTTCAAGGCGATCTGTTGACAAATAACATGTAAAATGGACACTGCAAAGGTTGCTGAGCAAGTTCACAAAGATAGAGAATTTGTGTATTGCTGAAATGAAAGTGACTTGATGTTGGAACTTTCCATTTTGCACTCATCATGACAGACACAAGAATGCCAAATTTCAAGGCTAACAACAGCTTATACTGCAAGTGAAAGGGTTATGATTAGTTGGCAAAGCGACTCTGACCAATAAACCCCTTTACTCACACAAGGCAAGGTCGCGTAATATGTGAGAGGAAAGGGGCAGCCTGTGTTATACCTCACCTGACAGAAATAAGGCCCAATGGGAAATGGAATGGTTGACAAGGAAAGGGGAAGCCAATACATTTCACAAATTTCAACTCAACTACCCATTAAATGGATTGAGGAATGGTTGCTCCCATTGGGATGACTATGGTGTAAGGAACTAACCTCACAATTCAGCTGACATTACAATCCATGAGATTAATGAGAGAGCTTGATAATGGTTAGCAAAACCCAGAGGTTGCATTATACTCTTGAAATCAGTCCAGGACATCTGGCTTTTACACAGTTAATTTTACAGCTTAGCTTTTAATCCGATTCAACAGGTGATTTCAGACTGCAAGCAGTTTTTGGTGCAAATATGGAGAATTGCTCTGCATTGATTTAAACCCAAAGCTCATGACATTGGTATTGCCAAATTATTGAGAAAACATTTGCAACTAACTGCTGGAGGCAGTACGGTCAGTGTAACTGACCAGGGGGCTAATTTCGCTCTCATATCTGTCAGTCGTTTATTGACTTGCTTTTGATGACCATTAAGAAAGACGACGCTTTTACGTGGTGCCCATTTCTGACTTCAGGACATCCCAAAATGCTTTCCTGCCAAAGCAGACTTGGCCACAAGCTGTTGTGCAATTTGTAACACTTTTGCCTCTGGTCAGTAAAATGCCGGGTTCAAGTGCCACTCCAGGGCTTAAGCAAATACAAAGGGTTTGTGCCCCAAACATCGCTCTCCTGCTCTTCGAATGCTGCCTGACCTGTTGCACTTTTCCAGCGCCACTATTTTCAACTCTGATCTCCAGCATCTGCAGTCCTCACTTTCTCCTCAAATACATAATTAATCATGACACTCTGCAATACCGAGGGGATACTACACTTCTGGTGATGCCAGCTTTAAGATGAAATGTTAACCTGAGATCCCAATTGGCTGTCCAGGACGATGTAAAAAAAAATTCCATAGCACCATTTTGAAGGAAAAGAGGGGAGTAATTCCTGGTGTCCTAGGCAATATCAATCCTTCTACCAAATTTCCCAAAAAAGCAAATTATATGGTCATGACCACTTTGATGACCATTCACACAAAAAAGTGTTGATAGAATATAGACATTAGCTTGTGAGGCTGATATAACTAAAGTCAAAGGTACTTTTAAAATGAAGCAAACATGCTAGTCAATTTATATACAGCAATGAATTTTGAGATTTGGTCACATGTTTTATAAACAAGTACTGGCCAGCACACCAAGGAGAACTTGTGTAGCTCCTGACTAGCATCCATTTGGCTTGCTATAGTCACCTGCGAATGCAGTGCCTCATCTGAAAACAGCACCTCCAGCAGAGCAGCACTCTTGTAGTACTGCACTGATGTGGTGGCTGGGAGTGAGACTTGAACCTACAATTGACTAACTCCCAAGCAGGAATGGTACTGCTGAGTCATAATGTAATTACACTATGCCAACTTTCGTATCCACTTGTCAACCATCTAGGAACAATCAAAATGAGCATTTCCCTAACACTGAAAGCGAGATTTAGATCTTCTAGCTATTCACATTTGGGAAAGTATACTAAAAACCATATTATTGAGAAGGAGTTATATTTATTACTGTTAGTATGTTCTTTGACTCAGTTTGTGGTGGCTAACAGCTTAGACTTGAAGGAACTTATGAAAGAGGAGAGGGAGTAGACCATTTGGCCCATCAAGTTTGCTCCGCTATTTGACAGAGATCATGGTTGGTTATTTCATAATATGGTCTTCCCTCCCTATCCGTTGATTCCCACATCATACTCCCAGCAACAGGAATATTTAGCGGTCCAATTTCACCTCATTCCAAAGATATTGATTTATTAAATCTTTTGGTGCTACATTGAATTCTCATAGACTACATTCTTATTGAACTGTTGATGCCATCAGAAAGTTACGGAAAAGACAAGTGCTCTGGTTTTGCTCGAGTTGAGAATCAACAATGATTGTGTGTACTTCGAGACAGAAAACATTTGCCATAAAAGCTGTTTGAAGCATTAGCTGCAAACAGCGTGGCAAGGACAACAGGGCAGTTTGAATCTTGCTGGACAATGGGATAAGATATCTCCAACCACCAAAGTAAAAATAATGATTGATAAATAAGTGCAGAGGCTGAGGGGGTGGGGGCAAGGTGAATTAAAATGTGTGAATTCAAGATCCAAGAAAAAGATTGTGTTTTTATAAAAAGTGACAGAAAGGCAGTAAGAACAAAAAAGTAAAATTTGATATATTTTAAAATTAGCAATCACGAATCAAAAACTGGGGTCATGTGCTCCACATTTCACTGTCATGATGTTAAAATGGTAGTTACACAATTAAATATTAGACAACTATCTGTTTAATGAGTGACTGAAATGCAAAAGCAACAACCATATGATTGAGGTAGAGAATGAGCTGCTGACATTCCAAGGGTAAAGGGGTGGCATAGTGCTCAGTGGTTAGCACTCCAGCCTCACAGTCCCAGGGACCTGGGTTTGATTCCAGACTTGGGTGACTGTCTGTGTAGAGCTTGCACATTCTTCCTGCGTCTGTGTGGGTTGCCTCCCACAGTCCACAGATATGCAGGTTAGGGTGGATTGGCCATGGGAAATGTGGGGTGATAAGGTAAAATGCTCTTCAGAGGGTCTGTGTGGACTTTGTGGGCTGAATGTCCTGCGTCCACAGTGCAGAGATTCCACAATTAAATGTGGAGGAGTTGATACCATGCAACAACTTGTGGCAATTCCAAGGCATCTGCTCTTTACTACATGTTACTGACTGATTGGCACATTGATAACAGCAACATTGTTTAGATGCCTTTACTCTTTCCTTTTGAGATCTAGGGCATTGTTCACATATCCTTTAATACCGATGCAGGTTAAAGGTTAAGGACAGCAGGTTGTCAGGATTGGGAAAAGGTATGTCAATAACGAATGAGGAATGTCAATAACGAATTGGAATCAATTTAGGTAAAGGGGCAGTACAGAGAGATCTAGGTGGTTCTTGTACACCAGTCAATGAAGGCAAGCATGCAGGTACAGCAGGTAGTGAAGAAGGCTAATAGCATGCTGGCCTCCATAACAAGAGGAATTGAATATAGAAGCAAAGAGGTGCTTCTGCAGCTGTACAGGGCCCTGGTGAGACCACAACTGGAGTACTGTGTGCAGTTCTGGTCTCCAAATTTGAGGAAAGGCATTCTGGCTATTGAGGGAGTGCAGCGTAGGTTCACAAGGTCAATTCCTGGAATGGCGGGATTACCTTACACTGAAGCGGCTGGGCTTGTATACCCTTGAGTTTAGAAGACTGAGAGGGGATCTGATTGAGACATATACGTTTATGAAAGGATTGGACACTCTGGCAGCAGGAAACATGTTTCCGCTGATGGGTAAGTGCCGAACCAGTGGACACAGCTTAAAAATATGGGGTAGACCATTTAGGACAGAGATGAGGAGAAACTTCTTCACCCAGAGAGTGGTGGCTGTGTGGAATGCTCTGCCCCAGAGGGCAGTGGAGGCCCAGTCTCTGGATTCATTTAAGAAAGAGTTGGATAGAGCTCTCAAAGATAGTGGAATCAAGGGTTATGGAGATAAGGCAGGGAGCGGATACTGATTGAGGATGATCAGCCATGATCATATTGAATGGCGGTGCAGGCTCGAAGGGCTGAATGGCCTACTCCTGCACCTATTGTCTATTAAAGTTAAGGGGTCTGATGGACAGCTGTGGAAGTTACTATATAAATGCAATTCTTGTTTTTCTAATAATCCTTGGGACACCTCAAAATGCTTCAAATGATTTTTTTGTCATGGAGCCACCGTAGACAAAAATGCAGCTACTAAAATGCAGATTTTTCACAAACTGGCCTGACACCTCCATTAACAATCCCTGATAACAAGCTACTGTACATGTCATACATTTATTGTCATCAATTAGATATTGCTGCCTTCTGGATACACTCAACTACCAGTTAGATTAACCAGGAGGAGGCTGATTCTGCCCCTGTCACTATATGGACATCACCATGCACTTGCCTGTGAATCCTTTGTGAAAGAGAGTCCCCGAGGAGCCACTTGCCATAGAGATGCTGCTATATTCGTGTCCACATAAAAGAGTTTCGGTAGGAACTCGGTACTGCAATGGAAAGGGAAGAATTAAAATGAACACAGATCAGCCATCCCAAAAACTAATGAACAATTCAGTAACCTTTCTACTGTTTGTCAATAAGCACCATCATTACAAGGTAACCATCACAAGCTCAGAAAATATTATTTTCCAACACGTAAGCCAGATTTTCTTAAAATAATCTTAAAACATATTTCTTCATGTGATGTGAGCAGCGATGGCTGGGACAGCATTTAATTCCCATCCCTAGATGTCCTTGAACTGAACGGCTTGCTTCAGGAAAAATTAAGAGTTAACTACATTGTTGTGGGTCTGGAGACATATATAGGCCAGATCAGGTAAGGATGGCAAATTTCCTTCTATAAAGGACATTGCTGAACTGGATGAGTTTTTATGATTACGTGATCACCATTAGCTTAGCTTCTAAAAACTCAAATTCAAATTTCACTATCCACTATAGCGACTTCAAACCCATGTCCCCACAACATTAGTCTTAGTCTTAGATTATTAATTCAGTGACATTACCACCAGACAACCATCTCTCTTTGAACCTAACGCCAAGACTTCTTCAAAGAACTTTGCCATCAATTGCCCAGTGAACTTGTAAAACACAACTCGAACTCTTTGCCAAGAAATGCCTTTTCTGTTACAAGAATACTTGTCAATATATTGTTAATTCAAGGTTAGAGGGTAAATTCATTCCTCCACTCCAAGTTTAAAAGAATGTACGATTTGCCTTTATGCAGTGTTTGCACAACTGTGCAACCATAAGCCACAGCCTACAGGTATCTCTGCTTCAGGGAGAAACAAGTGATTATGGATTAAGGGACATCACTGCAAATCATGGGGTAGATGGCAACGTAAGAGTTGATTTTACTGACAAGAAATCTACAGGTTGACACTAAACTCTGGGAAATGTAGATTGAAATTGAACCACAACTGCTGTAGATAAGGTGAATCGCAGGCGCCTTTTCACTAGGGAAGGGGATTCAAGACCAGGGGCATATTTTTAAAGTGGGAGGCAAAAGATTTTTTTAAAAAACTTGAGGGACAATTTGGTTAACACAGAGAGTGCCTTCTGTCTGGAATGAACGTTTAGAGGAAGTGGTGGATGTGGGTACAGTTACAACGTTTAAAAGATATTTGGATAAGCATGTGAACAATAAGTGCTTGGAGGGATATGGGTCACATGCAGGCAGGTGGGACTGGGTTAGTTGGGATTATGGTTGGACAGAAGGGTCTGTTTCTGTGTTGTTTAACTCCATGACTATGACTCTAATAAAAATCTGGCTTACAAAGCTGGTCTCAGAGTTAGGGACCACAGTGTTCTGTCTTCAACAGTGATTACAGATAGTCAATTGTTGTAAATCTCACTTAACTCTTTAATGCCTTTTAGGGAAGGAACTTTGCCACAGCAAGATGGTTAACTCTTCACTGTCCTCCTCAATGGCCAAGCAAACCACTTAGTTCATGGACAACTGGGGATGGGCAATAAATGCTGGCCTTTCTAATCCAACCATAATCCCAACTAACCCAGTCCCACCTGTCTGCGTGTGACCCATAGCTCCCCAAGCATTTATTATTCATGTACCCATCCAGATGTCTTATAAATGTTGTAACTGTACCCACATCTACACTTCCTATGGGGGTTCATTCCACACACAAACCACTCTCTGTGTAAAAAAAAACTGCCCCTCAAGTGACTCTCATGCAAGAAAGAGAAGCATGACCAATGAAAAACTCCCCCAAGCAAGTTGGATGGATTCGCAAGTTGACTGTCAAGCTGCTTGACTACGTCATGAATGTTCTATCCACAGCCCCCAAACCCTAGAATGGAACTTGAGCCTCTGATCCACGGGCAGGACTGCCACGTACTGAATCTAATCAGCTTCAAAGCCAATAAAGTACAGGTGAAGGGTACTCAGTGTTAGGGCAGTGATGTGTCCTGGTCTCAGAATGGAACAAATTAGGTTTAGATGGCTGTACCAACTTGGTGAGCTAGCAGAAACATCTAACAAGTAAAACTCATAAGCTAGACCCATTAAGCCCTGATATGGTGTTAAATGGCTGCTGTTAAACTGACTGACTGCTTTCTTTTTTTTCTTATTAAGCACAGAATTCCATGAGAAACTCAACTGAAGGAATTTTGTTTATATTCAGTTTGAATTAAATTCAACTATACATAAATTACACGTCCTAAAATTACAACAATGATTTAATTTCTTTTGCACTTTTAAGGGCACCATAATTCTTCACAGGAGGCACTAGCTCAGAAAGAAAGACATTAAGTTCGTTGGTCAAAAGTATCATTAAGGAGAGTTTTAAAAGATCAATGAGAGGCTGAAAAAGAGGTTTAGGAATTATAAAGCTTATGCTCTAGAATACAGGACACAGGCACAAAAGGTTGTACACGAGGGCATCATTGAAGGAATGCAGGGATCAGTGGAGGTTGTATGGCTAGAGATTATTAAGAGTTAGGGTGGGACCAGACCACGGAGGGACTTGAACAGAATAATGAGAACATTAGATTAGAATTTCTACCTTCAATAGGCAGTGCTGTATCAAAGGAGCATTCAAATAAGAGTAGGCCATTCAGAACATCATCCTGATACATCTTTCAACCACATCACAGTTGACCTATGTCAACCCCATCTTGCTGCATTATAGAACATAGAACATAGAACATAGAAGGATACAGCGCAGTACAGGCCCTTCGGCCCTCGATGTTGCCTTATGTGATATCTCCTTATGTGATATCCAGAAAACTAGTGGTCATTAATTAAGCCCTCTGGGATTGGGAATTCCAATGATTCACCACCCAATCAGTGAAGAAATTCCTCTCATTTCAATCCTTAACAGTCTGCCCGTTATTCTGAGACTGCGTTCACTGGTTCCAGATGCCCCAGTCAGGGGGACCATCCTTCCTGCTTCTACCATGTCGATCCCTGTCAAAGGTTTACATGTTGCAATGAGATCATCTCGCATTTTTCTAAATTTAGTGGGTAAAGGCCAAGAATCCTCAGAAGACAATGCTGTCGTCCTCAGCCATGGGTCAATCAGCCATGAAGATGCTTGAGATTGTATGCAGACTAGACATGTTTAGAATTATTATTCCTCAATTGACTAGTTACTAGCACAATCAGCTGCACTCATCCAGAACTTTCCATTAGAGCCACAACCTAATTGCAACATTCCTTTCTGTGCTCTCATCAAGAACGGAAGAGTCACAGACTTTGCTGATGAAGTATATTTTTGATACCGACACACACAAACAGGGGGGCTCCTGGTTTTGAGTCCTGGACAGTGTTAACTCAGTTGATCATATCTGGTGAGAATGTGAAAGCATTGCAATCAGTTAGGGTTCAGGGACAAGCAGAAACAAGTGTAGTTGCTCATTCCAGTCAGGAGCCTGTAGCTCAGAAAAGCTTCAACCTGTTCTCATGCCACTTCCAATGAAGTAGAAAAACATTTGGCACCACAGTGGCATGGTGCCAAGTGCAATAAAAAGTCATCATCTTGCAACATGGACTATTCACAATTCATACACTTTGTAGGAAGTGAGGTTACGGGGCAGGGCGGGGCGGGGGGGGGGCATAGTGGTAATGTTACTGAACTAATAACTCGAGTTTCAAGCTAATGGTCTAAGGTTCAAACCCTGTAATGGCAGATGGTAACATTTGAATTGGGGCAGACAATCTGGAATTTTTAAAAGGAAAAAAGCTATTACAAAGCTACGTAGCCATTGACATTAAAACCCATCTGGTTCACTAATGTCCTTTAGGAAGGGAGATCTGCCAGCCTTACCTGGTCTGGCCTACATATGACTCCAGACCCACAGCAATGTGGTTGATTCTGGACAATAAATGTGGGCCAAACCAGTGATACCTGCATCCCATGAACAAATAAACAGCTGAAACAAGGGGGAGTATATTTACCTTTTTATTCTGCTCTGTAATTTACCACTGAGATAACAGAACGTTCCATAATTCCAAAGGTTTGTTGATGCAGTCTCTCACCAAAGACACTCTTTCCCCTCCAGTTGAGCAGCAACAAATCCACAGGGTGATCTTGCTAAAGGTCAAACAGATGGCATTGTACCATCTGCATGTTGTTCAGCTTTCTTACTCAGGAGTGGTGTATGTAAAGATCAACTGGTTTGAAATCAGTGTGAAATTGTGTCCTGCACACTGAAGTCTCAGTCATTAATGCTGGTCTCTCTCTCTCTAATGAAAGAGCAGACTTATGGTTTGGTCGGACTATAGTGAGTCTCTCTTAACCTTTAATAGCCATCGTGAAAAGTTGAAATCCTGTTAACGACCGCTGGGGGACTTCATTATAGACCATCCTCCAGTTTGAGGAATAACTGATGTTCACTGTTTTCTGTCACTCAGCCAATCTAATGCTACAGCCTCTTTTATACCATGGATTTCATCTTTGCTGACAAGGCAGTTAGGTGATACTTTATCAAGTGCCTTTTGAAAGGCTATATACATCACATCGGCCATCTTACCCTCATCAATTCCTTCTGCAATTTAATCAAAAAACTCCATCAAGTTAATTGACATGAGTTTCCATTACCAAATATGCTCTGGTTTTAATAAGTTGATTCGAATTTTTTTAAGGGAAGATCAATCTTTTCCCCAAATCTTCACTTCTAAAAGCTCCAATCGCAGCACTCGCCCCTGACCACTGTTAAACTGACTGCCCTGTCATTGCTAAAGTCAGAAATCATACGACACCGGGCTACAGACCAACAGGTTTATTAGCAATCACAAACTTTTGGAGCACTGCTCCTTTGTCAAAAGAAGTGGCGACAGACACTAGGGTGCTTCCCTCCACTTCCTCTGATGAAGGAGCTGCACTCTGAAAGCTTGTGATTTCAAATAAACCTGTTGGACTATATCCTGGTGTTGTGTGACTTCTGACGTTGTCCACCCCAATCCAACATGGCATCTCCACATCACACTGAAGTTGCTAAGTTTGTCCTTACTCCCTATATTGAACAGTGGTGTAACATTTACAAGTCTCCAATTCTCTGGAAATATCAGTGCCTTCTCTATCTCCAACTACACTTCCCTCAGTTCCCTGATCTGAGGGTCACCGGACCTTAAAAGTTCATTTTGATTTCTCTCCACAGATGCTGTCAGGCCTGCTGAGCTTTCCCAGCAACTTCTGATTTTGTTTCTGATTTACATCATCTGCAGTTCTTTCAGATTTTGTTCAGATTTTCTTTAGTCTAGGTGACTTGTCAAATTTAAATACTGCCAGCAATTCTGAAACCTTCTCTGCTCTAACGTTTCACCCTTTCAGTGGCTGAGTGACCTCCTCTTTCAATATTTACTGTCAGCATCTTATCCCTTGGTTAAAAAAAATACACATTACACATTTTCTATTGCAGACAAGTTCCCAGTCTCCATGCATAAACCTCCTTTAATTGGCCCTAGTTTGCCTGGAACCACTCTTTCATTATATATCTGCATATAGAAGATTGTACTCCCTTCTATCTTAGCTGCCAATCTCTACTCATGCTAACCCTTTGGTTTCTCTTATTTCCTTTCACACATCCTTTTTTTTAGATTAGATTACTTACAGTGTGGAAACAGGCCCTTCGGCCCAACAAGTCCACACCGACCCACTGAAGCGCAACCCACCCATACCCCTACATTTACCCCTTCACCTAACACTACGGGCAATTTAGCATGGCCAATTCACCTGACCTGCACATCTTTGGACTGTGGGAGGAAACCGGAGCACCCGGAGGAAACCCACACAGACACTGGGAGAATGTGCAAATTCCACACAGTCAGTCGCCTGAGTCGGGAAGTGAACCCGGGTCTCTGTATCCTCTCTGTAGTTTCTATATTCAGTCAGGTTCGCTCTTGTATTGTGAACTGAATGCACTCTTTTCCTGCTTCATTTTACTTTCTTTTTACATCTCTTCTGTCATGAGGACTTGGTTTTCATTTCCCTTTTGGGAATATACCTCGACTATACCCAAAACATTCTGTATTTTGAGGCAACCTACTTTCCTTTACTGGTTTACCTGTCAGTCTTTGATTTCAAATTACCAAGGACTAATCTGTTCTGATCACATTGATGTTAGTCCTCCTCAAGTTAAATACTTTTACTCTGGAATGTTTCTTTTTGCTGTCTCTCACTAATCAAAACCATTTTACTATGACTGCTGACCCCGAAACAATCTCTTACTGTCACTTGATCCACTGAACCTGTTTTATTCCCCCCTGACAACAATGTACCAATACCTCCTTCTTATCACTATTTTATCAGGCAAATTACAGAGTCATAGACTCATACAGTACGGAAATGTATCATCAGTTAAATATTTGCAGATTTATATCATCTCTCCAGATGTAATCATCTTTGTTTTGAAACCTTTTTAAGGCATTATTCCTGTGCATAACTCATAAAAGGGTGGTGATGCAGAGTTGGGAAAGACTTTGATGGAAAATTACAGGCCAATTAGCCTAACCTCGGTTGTTGGTAAAATTCTAGAATCCATCATTAAGGATGAGGTTTCTAAATTCTTGGAAGAGCAGGGTCGGATTAGAACAAGTCAACATGGATTTAGTAAGGGGAGGTCGTGCCTGACAAACCTGTTGGAATTCTTTGAAGAGGTGACAAGTAGGTTAGACCAGGGAAACCCAGTGGATGTCGTCTATCCAGACTTCCAAAAGGCCTTTGATAAAGTACCTCACGGGAGGCTGCTGAGCAAGGTGAGGGCCCATGGTGTTCGAGGTGAGCTACTGGTATGGATTGAGGATTGGCTGTTTGACAGAAGGCAGAGAGTTGGGATAAAAGGTTCTTTTTCGGAATGGCAGCTGGTGACAAGCGGTGTCCCGCAGGGTTCCGTGTTGGGGCTGCAGCTGTTCACGTTATATATTAATGATCTGGATGAAGGGACTGGGGGCATTCTAGCAAAGTTTGCTGATGATACAAAGTTACGTGGACAGGCAGGTAGTACTGAGGAAGTGGAGAGGCTGCAGAAGGATCTAGACAGTTTGGGAGATTGGTCCAGGAAATGGCTGATGGAATTCAATGTGAGCAAATGCGAGATCTTGCACTTTGGAAAAAAGAATACAAGCATGGACTACTTTCTAAACGGTGAGAAAATTCATAAAGCCAAAGTACAAAGGGATCTGGGAGTGCTAGTCGAGGATTCTCTAAAGGTAAACAAGCAGGTTGAGTCCGTGATTAAGAAAGCGAATGCAATGTTGTCATTATCTCAAGAGGGTTGGAATATAAAAGCACCGTTGTGCTTTTATATTCTTTATAAAGGTTTATAAAGACTTTATAAAGCTCTGGTTCGGCCCTATTTGGAGTACCGTGTCCAGTTTTGGTCCCCACATCTCAGGAAGGACATACTGGCACTGGAGCGTGTCCAGCGGAGATTCACACGGATGATCCCTGGAATGGTAGGTCTGACATACGAGAAACAGCTGAGGATCCTGGGATTGTATTCATTGGAGTTTAGAAGATTAAGGGGAGATCTAATAGAAACTTACAAGATAATACATGGCTTGGAAAGGGTGGACACTATGAAATTGTTTCCATTAGGCGAGGAGACTAGGACACGTGGGCACAGCCTTAGAATTAGAGGGGGTCAATTCAGAACAGAAATGCGGAGACGTTTCTTCAGTCAGAGAGTGGTGGGCCTGTGGAATTCATTGCCGCAGACTGCAGTGGAGGCCGGGACGCTAAATGTCTTCAAGTCAGAGATTGATAAATTCTTGATGTCACTAGGAATTAAGGGCTACGGGGAGAATGCGGGTAAGTGGAGTTGAAATGCCCATCAGCCATGATTGAATGGCGAAGTGGACTCGATGGGCCAAATGGCCTTGCTTCCACTCCTCTGTCTTATGGTCTTAGGTGAAATACCAGCTGGAATATTTGTTTGTTTATTCACAAGATGTGAGCATGGCTTAATGGGCCAGTGTATATTGGTCATTCCTAACCTGTCCTTGAGAAAGGGGTGATGTGCTACATTCCTGAAGCACTATAGTCCATGTCATGTAGGTATACCCACATGCTGTTAGTGAGGGAGCTTCAGGATTTTGATGCAGCAGCAGTGAGGAGATGGCGATTTGGTCAGAATGGTGTGTGGCACGGAAGGAACAGCATGCCACATGGCATAGAGGTTATGGTGGTCATTCATTTATCTCCAGCCATTGTCCTTGGAGGCGGTGAAAGACACAGAATTAGAAGGTGCTGCACAAAGACTCTTGGTGAGTCACTGCAGTACATTTGTAGATGGTACACACTGCTGTGTGTCAGAGATGGAGGAAGTGGAATGGTGAAGATGGTGCCAATCCAGAAGGCTGTTTTCTGGACAGCCCAGTCATTGTTTTTTCACGATAAGAGGGACTTCTAATCTTAATTGATTGATATACCGTGGAAAGAAGCAAAATGTATCACAGTCATTGATTGAGTGATTCATTTGTTACAGCACCTCAGCATTGGCTGGGAGGGCACATGGGAATTCTGCACGCCAACCTCTGCAAACCCACTGCAAATCCAAACGCTGGTCCCGTCCTCTGATTTTTCCATTCGAAGGAAGAGAAATCACCATTGATGTTGCTGATGGGAACTGTGTCAGGAAACTCCAACAATCCATCGCCTACGCTTTCTGCTCCCCACCCCCTGCCAAAACACTGATTCTGCAGTACCTGTGTTCAGCCATCTGGGGGCACTATAATTGGCTTCAGTTCCTGAACCCAGTGACCTTCTCATTCAGGTGACTGGGCTTGGCGGCGATGGTTCAGAATACTTGCTCTCTGGACTCACATGTGAAGAATAGTTACTTTGACTGGTACCAAGAAACTATCCCTTAATAATCACAGGAAGGGAGTGATAACTGTATGATATTACGCACGATTTATTAAATTAGAGACCGAAATTTGTGGCATCTGAAGGAGAGCAGCGAAGATGTTTTACTGACCTGGATTTTAACTCTTTATATAGAATGTAGGCCTCACCATCGACTAAGGTGTTCACACTCAACACCACCAAGTTAGTGAGCAGCTGGCAGGCTGTCTGGTTACTGTAAATCTTGTTGTGAAAAAAAAACTCTTGTTAGAAAAAAGACTTTTAGTTTCCACTTAGAAAAGCTTCACATTGTATAATATGACGATGAAAGAAGTGACGACTCAACCCAATTTGTGAAAGGGAGGGTTGCAAAACCAAAATTGGCATTAATTTTCCCAACTGGTTTTCATGGGAAACCACATCAGAACTGGGTAAGAGATAGCCAAATCCCCATGCTGTTCAGCAGTCCCACATCGTTCAAAGGGACACAGAAATGCACAGGCTCAGGGTGATGCAAACTTGTAATAACCACATGTTTCTCAATGACAAAACAGACTTCTGCAATTTTGAAAAAAAAGATATATTGTGAGACAGAATGTTGGGAAGTAATCTGTTAGTCAATATTATAGAATAATTAAAGATCAACCATTCACGGCTTTGTGAGGGGCAGGTCATGCCTCACAAACCTTATCAAGTTCTTTGAGGATGTGACTAGAAAGGTTGATAAGGGTCGAGATGTGGATGTGGTATATATGGACTTCAGCAAGACATTTGATAAGGTTCCCCATGGTAGGCTCATTAAGAAAGTCAGGAGGAATGGGATACAGGGGAACTTAGCTGTCTGGATACAGAATTGGCTGGCCAACAGAAGACAGCGAGTGGTAGTAGAAGGAAAATATTCTGCCTGGAAGTCAGTGTTGAGTGGTGTTCCACAGGGCTCTGTCCTTGGGCCTCTACTGTTTGTAATTTTTATTAATGACTTGGATGAGGGGATTGAAGGATGGGTCAGCAAGTTTGCAGATGACACAAAGGTTGGAGGTGTCGTTGACAGTATAGAGGACTGTTGTAGGCTGCAGTGGGACATTGACAGGATGCAGAGATGGGCTGAGAGGTGGCAGATGGAGTTCAACCTGGATAAATGCGAGGTGATGCATTTTGGAAGGTCGAATTTGAAAGTTGAGTACAGGATTAAGGATAAGATTCTTGGCAGTGTGGAGGAACAGAGGGATCTTGGTGTGCAGGTACATAGATCCCTTATAATTGCCACCCAAGTAGACTGGGTTGTTAAGAAAGCATATGGTGTTTTGGCTTTCATTACCAGTGGGATTGAGTTTAAGAGTCATGAGATCTTGTTGTAGCTCTATAAAACTTTGGTTAGACCGCACTTGGAATACTGCGTCCAGTTCCGATCGCCCTATTATAAGAAAGATGTGGATCCTTTGGAGAGGGTTCAGAGGAGGTTTACCAGGAAGCCGCCTGGGCTGGAGGGCTTATCTTATGAAGACAGGTTGACTGAGCTCGGCCTTTTTTCATTGGAGAAAAGAAGGAGGAGAGGAGACATAATTGAGGTGTACAAGATAATGAGAGGCATAGATAGAGTCAATAGCCAGGGACTATTTCCCAGGGCAGAAATGACTAACACGAGGGTTCATAGTTTTAAGCTGGTTGGAGGAAAGTATAGAAGGGATGTCAGAGGCGGGTTCTTTACACAGTGTGTTGCGAGAGCAGCAGTTGTGGAAGCAAGGTCATTGGGGACATTTAAGAGACTACTGGACATGCATATGGTCACAGAAATTTGAGGGTGCATACATGAGGATCAGTGGTCGGCACAACATCGTGGGCTGAAGGGCCTGTTCTGTGCTGTACTGTTCTGTGTACTAAGAAACGTACAGAGTGTTCAGCCTTAAATTCATTCCCTGATTGGTCATAATGTTTATCCTCTCTTCGTATCATCTGTTTCAGGAGATTGCAGATCATATTTATTGAATCAAACCTTGCTCACTCTGAGAAAACATGTTGAAAAATTTATTCCTAATTGAAACATGTTGGACTGAAGTTTTGTGAAGACACAGTGTGGGGCAGGAGAGAGCAGGCAGGTTACACTTTGTACAGCTGTGGTTTATGGAGAAAGCTGCACATATAAAATTGTAGCTGCCTTGAGTTCGATTTCACTGGTGGGATATCTAAACACTAAGTATCCTTTAGATATATCAGGAAGGAAATATGGAATGTTAAGCTTTCAAGGGAATTATCAAATTCATTCTTTGAAACTGCCAGGCTGTCAAGGAAATGAAATGTCTCAGCTTTAAAAAAAATGTCTGGATTCTGAAACTAAAATCAGAGCTTGCTGTTTCACACTGCTTGTTGACATGAGCCTGAGGGAATTATGGGATTTATATTGCATAACTGATATCACAACCTATCATTATCACAGTGGAGCGTTTGTCAGCACAGCTTTTCGCAGCAGAGAGTGGCACGAGCTGGGCGGAAGTGAAGTCGGAGCGCAAAGCTGGTCGGGAAGGTAATTGATTGTTATTTGAATGGAGAAGGAACCCGAGACACTACAGGTGTAGTGTCTCCCATCCTCCTCCTCTAACCTAAAAAAAAGGCAAGTTACTTAGTGTTCTTGTTTTGGAGACTAAGTGTAGAGATATGGCAGTGCAGGCAGTTGAGTGTTCCTCTTGCAGGATGTTTGAGGTAGGGGTGACCACCGATACTCCTGCCGACTTCACCTGCAGGAACTGCAGCCAGCTCCAGCTCCTCACAGACCGCGTTAGGGAACTGGAGCTGGAGTTAGATGAACTGAGAATTATTCGAGAGGCTGAGAGGGTGATAGATAGAAGCTACAGGGACGTAGTTACTCCAGAGAACAGAGGTAGCTGGGTAACAGTTAGAGGTGGGAAGGGGAGGAAGCAGGCAGTGCAGGGATCCCCTGTGGTCGTTCCCCTCAACAGTAAGTATACTGCTTTGGATACTGTTGGGGGGGACGGCCTAGCAGGGGTAAGCTGCAGGTCTCTGGCACGAGGTCCGGCTCTGAGGCTCAGAAGGGAAGGAGGGAGAGGAGGAGAGCGCTAGTTATAGGAGACTCTACAGTTAGAGGGACAGACAGGCAGTTCTGTGGACATGGGCAAGACTCTCGGTTGGTTTGTTGCCTCCCGGGTGCCAGAGTCCGAGACGTCTTGGACCGTGTTTTCAGAATCCTTAAGGGGGAGGGTGTGCAGCCAGAAGTCATGGTGCACATTGGCACCAATGACATAGGTAGGAAGAGCGGTGGGGAGGTCATTCAGGAGCTCAGGGAATTAGGCTGGAAGCTAAAAGCTAGGACGGACAGAGTCGTCATCTCTGGGTTGTTGCCGGTGCCACGTGACAGTGAGGCAAGCAATAGGGAGAGAGTGCAGTTGAACACGTGGCTGCAAGGATGGTGTAGGAGGGAGGGCTTCAGGTATTTGGACAATTGGACTGCATTCTGGGGAAGGTGGGACCTGTATGAGCAGGCCGGGTTGCACCTGAACCAGAAGGGCACCAATATCCTGGGAGGTAGGTTTGCTAGCACTCTTCGGGGGGTGGGGGGGATTTAAACTAATTTGGCAGAGGGATGGGACCGGACTTGTAGTCCAGCAAGTAGGTTAGCTGTTTTTCGGGATATCCAAGAATGTAGGCTGTGGAGAAGGTAGCACTGACAGGGAATACTTGCGGACACAGAGATGGGTTCAAGTGTGTATACTTCAACGCAAGGAGTATCAGAAATAAGGTAGGTGAACTTAAGGCGTGGATCGGTACTTGGGACTACGATGTTGTGGCCATCACAGAAACGTGGATAGAAGAGGGACAGGAATGGTTGTTGGAGGTTCCTGGTTACAGATGTTTCAGTAAGATTAGGGAGGGTGGTAAAAAAGGAGAGGGTGTGGCATTGCGAATTAGAAATGGTATAATGGCTGCAGAAAGGCAGTTTGAGCGGGATCTGCCTTTGGAGATAGTATGGGCTGAAGTCAGAAATAGGAAAGGAGCAGTCACCTTGTTGGGTGTTTACTATAGGCCCACCAATAGCAGCAGAGATGTGGAGAAACAGATTGGGAAACAGATTTTGGAAAGGTGCAGAAGCCACAGGGTAGTAGTCATGGGCGATTTCAACTTCCCAAATATTGATTGGAAGCTTTTTAGATCAAGTAGATTGGACGGGGCGGTGTTTGTGCAGTGTGTCCAGGAAGCTTTTCTAACTCAGTATGTAGATTGTCCGACCAGAGGGAAGGCCATATTGGATTTGGTACTTGGTAACGAACCGGGACAAAAAGTGATGGGCTTGTTAGTGGGTGAGCATTTTGGTGATGGTGACCACAATTCTGTGACTTTCACCTTGGTTATGGAGAGAGATAGGTGTGTGCAACAGGGTAGGTTTTACAATTGGGAGAAGGGTAAATACGATGCTGCAAGACAGGATCTGAGGAGCATAAGTTGGGAGCATAGGCTGTCAGGGAAGGATGTCATTGAAATGTGGAACTTTTTCAAGGAACAGATACAGTGTGTCCTTGATATGTATGTACCTGTCAGGCAGGAAAGAGATGGTCGTGTGAGGGAACCTTGGTTGACGAGGGAGCTTGAATGTCTAGTAAAGAGGAAGAAGGAGGCTTACATAAGGTTGAGGAAACAAGGTTCAGACAGAGCATTGGAGAGATACAGGATAGCCAGGAGGGAGCTGAAGAAAGGGCTTAGGAGAGCTAAGAGAGGGCATGAAAAATCTTTGGCGGGGAGGATTAAGGATAACCCCAAGGCATTTTATGCGTATGTGAGAAACATGAGAATGACGAGAACGAGGGTAGGTCCGATCAAAGACAGTAGTGGGAGATTGTGCATTGAGTCGGATCAGATAGGAGAGGTCTTGAATGAGCACTTTTATTCAGTATTTACAAATGAGAGGGACCATATTGTTGAAGAGGAGAGTATGAAATGGACTGGTAAGCTAGAGGAGATACTTGTTAGGAAGGAAGATGTGTTGGGCATTTTGAAAAATTTGAAGATAGACAAGTCCCCCGGGCCTGACGGGATATATCCTAGGAATATGTGGGAAGCAAGAGAGGAAATTGCAGAGCGGTTGGCAATGTTCTTTTCGTATTCACTCTCAACGGGGGTGGTGCCATGGGACTGGAGAGTGGCGAATGTTGTGCCCCTGTTCAGAAAAGGGAATAGGGATAACCCCGGGAATTACAGGCCAGTTAGTCTTACGTCGGTGGTAGGCGAAGTAATGGAAAGGGTACTGAGGGATACGATTTATGAGTATCTGGAAAGACACGGATTTGTGAGGGGTAGGTCTTGCCTTACAAGTCTTATTGAATTCTTTGAGGAAGTGACCAAGCATGTGGATGAGGGTAGAGCAGTGGATGTAGTGTACATGGATTTTAGTAAGGCATTTGATAAGATTCCCCATAGTAGGCTTATGCGGAAAGTCAGGAGGCATGGGATAGTGGGAATTTTGGCCAGTTGGATAGAGAACTGGCTAACCGGTCGAAGTCAGAGAGTGGTGGTAGATGGTAAATACTCAGCCTGGAGCCCAGTTACAAGTGGAGTTCCGCAGGGATCAGTTCTGGGTCCTCTGCTGTTTGTAATTTTTATTAATGACGTGGAAAAGGGAGTTGAAGGGTGGGTCAGTAAATTTGCAGACGATACGAAAATTGGTGGAGTTCAACCCTGTCAAGTATAAGGTTGTCCATTTTGGAAGAACAAAGAAGAATGCGGAATACAGGTTTAACGGTAGGGTTCTTAGTAAGGTGGAGGAGCAGAGGGATCTTGAGGTCTATGTTCATAGATCTTTGAAAGTTGCCACTCAGGTGGATAGAGCTTGTAAGAAGGCCTATCGTGTATTAGTGTTCATTAGCAGAGGGATTGAATTCAAGAGTCGTGAGGTGATGTTGCAGCTGTACAGGACCTTGGTAAGGCCACATTTGGAGTACTGTGTGCAGTTCTGGTCGCCTCACTTTAGGAAAGATGTGGAAGCTTTGGAGAGGGTGCAGAGGAGATTTCCCAGGATGTTGCCTGGAATGGAGAATAGGTCGTACGAGGATAGGTTGAGAGTGCTAGGCCTTTTCTCGTTGGAACGGCGAAGGATGAGGGGTGACTTGATAGAGGTTTATAAGATGATCAGGGGAATAGATAGAGTATACAGACAGAGACTTTTTCCCTGGATACAACAGTGTGTTACAAGGGGACATAAATTTAAGGTGAAGGGTGGAAGGTATAGGGGGGATGTCAGGGGTAGGTTCTTTACCCAGAGAGTGGTGGGGGCATGGAATGCGCTGCCTGTGGGAGTGGCAGAATCAGAATTATTGGTGACCTTTAAGCGGCAATTGGATAGGTACATGGATAGGTGCTTAAGCTAGGACAAATGTTCGGCACAACATCGTGGGCCGAAGGGCCTGTTCTGTGCTGTATTGTTCTTTGTTCTATGTTCTTGCTCCAAATGCTTAGAAACGTTTCAAGTTGGACAGTAAATTTAAATGTTTTTATATGAAGGATTAAAGGAAGTTAAATGTAGCAAATGTTTCTTTTTCTGTCAATAAGGGTATTTCTTTTTAAAACAGTGAATTCATTAATAGACATTTACAAAGTTTAGTTAATCACAGTCTGCATCCTGCCATCTTGTCTAGGGTAGATATTAAGCAAAATGCAAGTGCAAAAGGTATGGGACATATAAAAACATGGGGCATGAGTTGTGAGTTGGCATTAAGTTAGCGTAGTTGCTATAATGGGTTGTGGAGGTGGGTAGAGAGAACAAAGGTTGGCATAGGTGGGTATGAGGGATAAAGTGGGTGAGTGTTTGTGCAGGAGGTAAGGGTATGAGGAATGAGGACTTTTTTTTGGATTCTTTTAAACAATTTTGAAAAATCTCAAAGGCCTGAGGTAGACCCTTCCCACATCCAGTACTACACAACATGGACTTCAATGGTCTATGATGGCAGTTCACCAGCACCATTAGAGCAATTAGGAATAATCTATAAGGGCAAAGCCCGCATTCTGTCAAAGAATAAGAACTCAAACACATCAGGTAATTTGTGATTTGAAAGCCACAACTTACTGAGCATGCCAGATAACTTGCTTGAAGATGTGTTTCATACCAAATAGAATCTGGAACACTTCCTGTTTGAGACTGAAACAAAATATTACCAAAGATTAATTTTAAACCAGAAGCAGTAGTTCACAAGTTGGCTTTAATCTCCCCGCCCTGTTCAACTCTGGGTACAATAGGCTAGCACTTGCCTTGCTGAAAATGTGTTGCTGGAAAAGCGCAGCAGGTCAGGCAGCATCCAAGGAACAGGAAATTCGACGTTTCGGGCATAAGCCCTTCCTGATGAAGGGCTTATACCCGAAACGTCGAATTTCCTGTTCCTTGGATGCTGCCTGACCTGCTGCGCTTTTCCAGCAACACATTTTCAGCTCTGATCTCCAACATCTGCAGTCCTCACTTTCTCCTAGCACTTGCCTTGTGCTAGCTTTTTGTCTGGTGCTGTACTCAGCTACTTTATCTGCGATATTAGTCACCTGAGCCCAGAGACAATGTGGGGTCGGGGGCTGTGCCAGTGTGGGGGGGTTGAGGGAGAACTCAAACAAGTTTGATTCCCATTTCCACCCAGTGCCATGGGTTCTCTCTGTCTAACAAGAGTTAGTAAAGAGCTGCAAGATATTGAGGATTAAATTTCACGGAGGGTGCAAAACCAAACCTGATTCATTAACCTCCTGATTTTTCTGGACAGGAAGGCGATGCAAGCTGGATATTGATTGATCTGTAAACATCCATGATGCTATATCTCCTCAATAAAGGTGTCATTAACTTATTTAGTTGCATTTTCCTTACTTAGACTGGAAGCAATGAAGCTGAACATAACCCCAAAAATACCCTCCTTTCTGAGTTTGGTTATTTCACGAATCTTTCTGCTCCTCTGTTTGGCTCAGATTGAAGCGAAACATTTACAAGCCAAACCATCAGAGTCTACCACACCAAAAATTCTAACTTTCATTTTGAAAACTGAACATTGTTGACAGTCATCCATTCTCGTTTCAAAAGCTCGGACTGTGATGTCAATTGAGGCTCTTCTACCCTCGTCAATCAATGAATCTTCTAGCTGAGAGCCAAGAAAAAGAGGTGAAGTGAATTCAAGCCACCGCTGGCCACTGTTAACTACAGGCTTCCATTGGAATGTCAAGGAGCCAGGTCTCATAAGAAAATCATTGACCAGAAAACGCCTTTGAAGTATTGGCAATAACAGAAACACCACAGACACAAGGGGCGTAGACAGAGAGAGAGAGAGAGAGAGAGAGAGAGGCCATCGCTCTCATTATGGAAGCACAGGATGATCAAACCATCACAGCCAAATCCAAAAGTATTCATTTCAGATAAGGTTATGAGAACAAGTCTCGACCATCACATCTCGTGAGTCTGGTTTGCTATTCAAGGGTGGACGCTAAGAAATTGTTTCCGTTAGGCGGGGAGACTAGGACACGTGGGCACAGCCTTAAAATTAGAGGGGGTCAATTCAGAACAGAAATGTGGAGACATTTCTTCAGCCAGAGTGGTTGGCCTGTGGAATTCATTGCCGCAGAGTGCAGTGGAGGCCGGGACGCTAAATGTCTTCAAGGCAGAGATTCATAAATTCTTGATGTCACAAGGAATTAAGGGCTACGGGGAGGATACGGGTAAGTGGAGTTGAAATGCCCATCAGCCATGATTAAATGGTGGAGTGGACTCGATGGGCCGAATGGCCTTACTTCCATTCCTATGTCTTATGGTCTTATGGTCAATAAGGGTATGGTTGATCAACTGGCTCAGCTCCACTCTCCCATCCTTCCTCCCCTCCAACAACCTCATGTCTGTAATGACCAAAGATTTGTTGATCTCTATCCAAAGGAACCTCAAAGACTGACCATTCATAGTTATATATTGAGTGCCAAATGATTTTGCTTATAAATTAAATACAAAACAGAGATTCAGATTCTAATGTTTGGCTGCCGTTTTGAACCCAGTTGTTCTATGTTTAAAAAATAAGTAAATGCTTACTGGCAATTCAGTGTTTTTAAAACAGAGGCCTCCTTTCTGAAAGGAAAGTCAGAAATTAATTACAGAGTATGACAAAATAACAAACTTATCATCATGTAAATCTGACCATTCAAAGATTGCAATTTTAGGTGCACATTAGTTTGGAGTTCAGTAACATTAATTATACCTTGTTATTTCAGACACCACACAAACAAAAACAAGTGTGAGCAAGATTATCTAATCAGGAACAATGTATAACTTTAAGGATAATATATGTTCTACAGTTCATGTATCAAGGATTGGGAGACATGATTTGATCTTATTTTCGAATTGTTCCTGTGAACTTGGTACAGAGATGTCGGGAGGCCAATTTGATCAGGGATAAAGTGAATTTGCATCCTTATTCAATGTTTGTAATGAAACATTTCCAATCTTATTATCTAGTACTTCATTCTTTTTCATTCAAAAACAGAAAATTGCTGGAAAATAATTCAGCGGTCTGGCAGCATCTGTGGAGAGAAAGCAGAAACAATGTTTTGAATCCAATTATCCTTCTTCAGAGCTAGCTGTATTGTCTGCCCAATGCAACCCAAAGTTGGCAAAAGTTAGGGGCCTCATCTCATTACCAATTATATCAGACTAGCCTGTCCCCAGTGTGTAACCTGTCAGACTTAATCTCAAGTCCTTGTGTGAATCTGAGGACCCTTTCCTATAGTTTTGCCTCCCTACATCCATCCTTTCCCTTTATCTTTGCCCAGCATGATATGCCCAGAAACTCCCTCCCCTACTTCACTGTTATTCTAGTCCCAGAATAATCTCAGATGGCTCTGGATCTACTGCTGAATGGGCCCACCATAACTGCTTGCAGTACCAGTGTGCAGAGCCACCAGCGTCCCGATTGGCTGGCTGCTCTAGCAGGCGGGGCAACAGAAGTCCCACCTCATACTCATTAAGAATTAAAGGGCCATCACCTGAAAAGTTGAAGTGGGGACAGGCTAGCCTAGAGGAGGTGGACTCAGCCTCGAAATTTCCGGGAGTCTGCCTTGATGTAAAAGCTAGCCCCATATCAGCATTTAACTTCCCTGCAAGGCAACTTTTCTTATTAGCTTTATCAACCCATCATTCATCCTCAACTTAATCCTAAATGTTAAACCTTGACATTGCTTGTAGCTCAACTTCCAACACAAACAAAATCCCACGTCTTCAAAGAACAGGATATAAATTCCCTCTCTGTACTAAATCTTCCATTTATTCTTGCAGCATTAGACCCTCCAGTACTGGAATGACAAGCTTCCATATCCTCGATAGTGCTCTTTCATACATTTTGTACACTTTTTATCAGATAGTCTGCTTTGTTCTTGTGAGGAAATGCTGAAATTTCCATGTTTTTGATATTGCCTCATACTGGACAGAATCTGCTTTGTGAAATGCAGGTGTATTTTGGGTATATGTATGTTCACCCTATGTGTGTAATACTGGCTTTACACAGGTGCTCTGTTGATTCCAGCCAACAGCAAACCACTTACTGAGAGGGAAGAAGGACAGGTACAGCCACCATTTGCATGAATGAAAGTTTCGTGACAGCGTGTGCACCTAGCAGAGAAATAAAATGAAATGCATAAAACTGGAACTAATCCAGAGTCTATTATTAGTACAGCTAACAAACAAGACACACAAAACGATAAGCCAATTTGCTTTTCCATATAACTAGACAGTGCTATTACTATTACTGCACGGAAAAGAATCCACTTCCACTCGTTAACATCCCAACAAACTATTTTTCATTCTTCTCGTTTGATAAAGAAGGCTTGGCATTGTTTGGCTGCCTCTCAAATAATTACAGTCTTACCCTGTTCCAAGACTTTTCAGTATTTCTGCAATTTTCTCCTGGTGGCTTCATCATGATTGGTATTTGGGAACTTCTTGTGATAATCAAACTCCACTCAGATCCGTAATTTTGGAAATTCTCCATGTTTAATCACCAAGCTTGCCAGTCCTGCCCTATAGAGATTGCTGACTAGTCATAAATGTGGCTATTGGCAATACCATTTTCGGCCCATGCATGAATTTTCATTTAAAAAACACCCATTCAGTAAATGCAAAAGACATAATGTAATTTGCATACATTTACCGAACGAAATATCTACCACCATTGAGGAAACGAGGAAACAAAGCAGAGTGGAAAAGTGTGGCGCTGGAAAAGCACAGCAATCCAGGCAGCATCTGAGGAGCAGGAAAATCAACTTTTCGGGGTTTATGCCTGCTCCCTGGGTGCTGCCTGACCTGCTGTGCTTTTCCAGCGCCACACTTTTCAACTCTGACTCTCCAGCATCAGAGTTGAGTAAACAAGGAAACAAAGCACCCATTCTGACCAAAAAATTCACACACTTGTTTTGCAATTTACCAAAAAAAGATAAAGGGTGCACATTTGTTGGCCCATTCAAGCATCTATCTCCCACTTCTTACTGTTATTAATCAAAAATACAATTATCCACATCAGATTTCCCAACTGACAAGATACGACTATAATAGTGACCAACATTAGCATTAGCAACAATATATAGCACCTAGTAAGCTACAGACCCAGAATATCCCAGATTTGTACCCTGCATGGAGTTGAACTAAGAACAGAGGAATGCAGTGCACAGGGAGCACTCAGGATAGTTAATTAACATGTTCAAACATCTCAATGTTCAAAACGAAGGTCTCACACTATTGTCTTTTTCAAATGTAAGACGATTCCTCTGCTAATGTTAATCTAAAAAGAATGCTTGTATTTACATTCCACCTTTTATGACCAATAGAATGTTTCATAGTGCGCTGTAGTTGATAAGTTTCTCAGATATGAAACAGGTCCAAGTGTAGCAAGGCCGGGACAATACTCAGCTTGGGGTTGACAAGTGGCAAGTAACATAGGTATAGCACAATTACCAGGCAATGGCCCTTGACACCATCCAGGCGAAAGTGAGGACTGCAGATGTTGGAGATTAGAGTTGAGAGTGTGGTGCTGGAAAAGCACAGCAGGTTAGGCAGCATCCGAAGAGCAGGAGAATTGACGTTTCGAGCACTGAAGGTCAATTCTCCTGCTCCTTGGACACTGTCTGACCTGCTGTATTTTTCCAGTACCACACTCTTGACTTGACACCATCCAGCACAAAGCAGCCCACTTGACTGGCACCACATCCACAAGCATTCACTCCACTCACCATCAACAATCAGCAGCAGCAAGGTATATCTATCCACAAGGTGCGCTGCAGAAATTCACTAAAGATCCTTCGACAACATCTTCTAAATCCATGACCACTTCCAGCTAGAATGATATCTGCAGTAGATTCATGGGAATACCACCACCTGCAAGTTCCCTTCCAAACCACTCACCTTCCTGGCTTGGAAATATATCGCCACCCCTTCACTGTCACTGGATGAAGTTCCTGGAATTCCCTCCCTAAAGGCACACTGTTGTTCCGTCTCACCAAATGGACTACAGTGGGTCAAGAAAGCACCTTCTCAAGGGCAACTAGGAATAGGCAATAAATACTGGCCAGCCAGCGACGCTCATGTCATGGGAATGAACTATAAAAAGTCCTTTCGAAGTGCTGTAACGTACAAAGTGTAGCACACACAAACACCCCCATTCAGAAAAAAATATTGGTTAGATCACTCATGAAAATTCCATGGCTCTTTTTTTTCAAAACAGCAACGTAGAATACGCTGTGTTCACTGATGAAGGCACTCAGTTTAACAGCTTATCTGAAAGATGTGACCTTTACAGTGCAGCACTCCCTCAGTCCTACACCATTGGCCTTGATTTTGTCCCCAGGTCCTGCAGTGGGATGTAACTCAACAGCAAGAAGGTTTCCAAATGAACCATTGCACACAATCAGCACCCCCTGGTCTTAAGCTCCCAGATTCAGTAAGTGCTGTTGGTCTGCTTTAACTAGTGATTCCTGATTGAAAAGTCCATGTCTGTAACCAACAGCTTCACACTAGTATAACACAAACATTACTCAATATTTACTGACTCTTATGCAGTTAAGCCACACTGGGGAAATACAGAACGTGAGCCAAAGTATATGGGACCATACAACAGACAGAGTCAACATTTCATTGGGGGAAGTGAGGTATGTGGAAAAGAAGTAAAGGGGAGGAAATATTACACAACGATAAACTTTAAGAAGAAGCTAAGAACATCATCAACGGCTTGGCCATGTTTATGGACAAGTTCTGACATGAACAAACATTGAGGGTGAGACACTTACATATTTCCCAAAGCATTTGGTGTCGTATTTTTGGGACAGGGATCACAGCTTGCTGTGTTATTGGAGAAGTCTTCCACTGTAAAAAGAAAACACTGTGCATTCTTTACAATTCCAAATTGCACAGAATTCCTGAATGTAAGCATTTTTCTCACCCCATCAGTATGAGAATTTCAAACATAAACAAAAGTTGTAAATGTTTCTCTCTTAACTTTTGTGCTCTGGTCTAATTCTAAATGCTCTTGGAAATAATGGCCTGGATTTTCACTCCAGAGTCAGGAGACTCTAGGAGATACATGTCAATAGAATTCCTGCCTGTCAGTCCACCCTACACCTGGCCACACACACTGCCACCTCCCCATCACTGTGCTGAGCTAGCCTTACCAGGTGAGAAAACAATAGAACCAAAAACATCCTCACACTTCACACCCCTGTGCATCATCTATTCCAATCCATGCCACCTCAACACCTCCAACCCCCAACAGCCCCTCATAACTTCCATTCCAATCTTATGCCTGTGTACTCACACTCCTATGGCCCTTTAAAACACCCGTGACAAAATACTGTCAATTCACACCAATCCATGCTTCCTCATCCACTACCATTGCCCTGACACTCTCCATGCCAACTCACCTAATACCTACCATCAGCAGACCCCAGGACCCAGGCTGAGATTAAACAAAATCAAGTTCTAAGTGTAATTCACTACTGTATTTGAAAAGACTTGCAATGTTAAAAACCCATTAGTTACACTTAACTTTCTTCAATGTCTTTATCCCTTATATAAACACTTATTTGTATTCATAGTCCCACAAAGACTTCACACCATTTGGAATTGTTCATAAACCTGCAAACTTGGACTGGATGTGAAATCAGTCAGAGTGGTTAACCTGTAGAACTCATTGCCACAGAAGGCTGGGGAGGCCAAGTCACAGGACATAGAACATTATAGCGCAGTACAAGCTCTTCAGCCCTCGATGTTGTACTGACCTGTGGAACCAACCTGAAGTCCACCTATCTTACATTATTCCATTTTTAGTCACTGAATGTAATTAAGACAGATATAGATAGGTTCTTGATTAGTGAAGGGATCAAGGGTCACATGATGATGGCAGGAGAATGGAGCTGAGAAACATATCAGCCATGATTGAATGGCGGAGTAAACTCTGGGCCAAATGGCCTAATGTTGCTCCTTTATCTTATGATCTATACAGTACAAGTTCTATAACAATAATGGTCTGACTTATGTCAACAGGCACATGACTGATTTCTTTTAAAAAGATTACAAGAAATTTTACATTTAAAGGCTAGGAATTAAAGTCTTGAGAATTTGACATTTCATTATTTACGCACATTCCTGTCAACTTTTAACAAACCCACAGCACACCCGACTGCTCCCAAAGGGCATATTACCTCTCAAAAAGATGTCTCAGGACTTAACTAAAAGGACACCTCCCCTGACAGGGTGCCATACTTCTCTAAAGAACTCCAGCAAACATCCCCAATGCAAAGGATTTGGGGGCAGAAATTCTAGAATGGAAGGCTTGGCACTACTTTTAGTAAAAAATGAGGTCTGCAGATGCTGGAGATCACAGCTGCAAATGTGTTGCTGGTCAAAGCACAGCAGGCCAGGCAGCATCTCAGGAATAGAGAATTCGACGTTTCGAGCATGAAAGGCTTATGCTTGAAACGTCGAATTCTCTATTCCTGAGATGCTGCCTGGCCTGCTGTGCTTTGACCAGCAACACATTTGCAGTTGGCACTACTTTTGCCAGGATGTTGCTTAGCAAACCTCTCCACTGTCATCAAAGGTCAGCCCTATGGATGCGGACACTCAAGAAGGTAACAAAGAAAAACAAAAACATACCTCGGATATGTTCTTCATTTGGACAAAGCTGGCAGTCTATACATGTCAAACAGTGCTTCTTGTCCACTGACACAACTTGATTCTACACAGTTGGTAAAGTATCATAAAAGCAGTGTTAATCATCTGTATATCATTTATAATTGTCATGCATTTTACTGTTCAGTTGAAATCTTGGAAATGGGCGGGCTCTCCCTCTATGACGTGTGATTCGCATGGCCAACACTGCGATTGAGATCACCGACACAGTGCATCATTTTACAAGCAGGAATAAAACTAGCAGCATTTGTCATATTAGCAGATGGGCAGTTGTTGTTCAGTCACGAATCTAATGGGAAGGATTCTCCACACAGAGAAGACCGCTAGTGTGGGGGGTGGAAGACAAGAAGCAATCAACAGAAAGCAGTAAATTAGGCAAAACATTTAGTTTTGCTTAAATTAGCTTCTCTACTTCCTTTGTCCAATCTATTGATGTCCCAATAAGGACAAAATGAGCCACCAGACACCTAAGAGTTAACAGTCTTGGTTGCCATCTACTGACTGCTCCTCCTAGGACATACTTGATTAGATTTTGCATTTGGACTGAACAGACCCTGACTGGGACGTCACTACCACCATATTGTGTTGGTACCCACCCACGCACACTGTCTAGACTCAAACAAGGTCATGAACAATGGCCACTCAGATAAGGAGGCACTAGGAGGAGAAGGAGTCAGCATGGCACACAATCAAACTGCAGCAAAATGTCAGTCCCACTGGGAGGGAAAACTGGCTGGCAAAGGAAATCTTCATCTAAACATAGGATCAGAGACTGAGATAGTTCGGAAAGAAACCTCTACGTCTTACATGTTCATGTCAGCTCTTTGCTTGAGCTATCCCAGTTCTTGACTCTTTCCTCATTGCACTGTAAACAGT
The DNA here is from genome assembly GCF_020745735.1 of Hemiscyllium ocellatum. Lineage (NCBI taxonomy): Eukaryota > Metazoa > Chordata > Chondrichthyes > Orectolobiformes > Hemiscylliidae > Hemiscyllium > Hemiscyllium ocellatum. The sequence continues at coordinate 16,044,065 of NC_083417.1, read as the reverse complement.
TTCCCTTCCAAAATTTCAACCCTTTGCCACATTACCCAGTGGTTAAAAGCACAACTGAATAACATGGTTAGCTGAGTCTTCAGCTGTTTGTAAAACACTGTGGGGGAATTAAATGCAGAAAGGTTGCTTCCTCCTGTGGGAGAGTCTAGGACCGGAGGGCATTATTTCAGAACAAAGAAGTCACCCATTTTAGACAGAGTTGAGGAGGAATTTCTTCTCTCAGAATCTGTGGAATTGTTCACTGCAGATAACTGCTGAGGCTGGGTCATTACGTAGATTCAGGGCTAAGATAGATCGAATTTTGATCAGTAAGGAAATCAATGATGACGGGCAAAATGCAGGAAAATGGGGCTGAGGATTATAAAATTAGCCACGACCTCATTGAATGGTGGGGCAGGCTCATGGATTGAATGGTCTATTTCTGCTCCGACATTAATCTAATGTTTACAGTGTTGTGTTGTGTCTAGTTAGATTATCACACAACTGTACTGCAAATGCCTCGACTTTTCAACTAAAACACTTGATGAAACATCGATTACAGAGCAGCAAGTTGTCATTTATTAACTATGCTGACTTACCTTTCCAGTGCAGGGGTCACATTGTATTTTGGGGGATCCCGTATCCACCATTGTATAATCATCTTTACAGGCACATCGGAGGCCTAGGAGTGAAGTGAAAACATGTTATCAATGAATTAAATCAGTTGATGAGCCATATGGGATCATGTTTTCATCACAAATGTCTGTCAGAATCAGTCATTCTTGGACTCTCCAATGTTACTGATATTGAAAAGCTTTTTGGCCTTCTAATTTACTGAGAAACCCTGGATGCAAAACCCATAGCTGCCCTTCAGTCAACCCTGATTAAAAATTGCCAAAGGGAGGGCACACGATTAGCATTGCAGGTATCTCATCCCTTCTTCGGACGAATTAGTTTCAGGAAATGGGCTTCGGAGGAAATCCAAATCATGATTAAAAAGTTCCCTTTATATCAGGGCAAAGCTGTGCTTTATTTCTTTTGTTCTCTCCAGACTTCAGGAATACAAGCCACAGCCCAGGCCACACTCATAGGGACGAGAGCTGGGTAAACCTGAATGCAGTATAGCCAGCGAGTGGGAACCAAAGCAGGAGGTCAGCAAGTGAAGTGACCAAGGAAGAGTTAGGGACTAAGGTCAGTCAGGCTAAGAGGAAGAACAGACATGGAAGGGTTACTGAACACAGTGGGATAGCCTGCCTGAAGTGCATTTGGTTCAATGTGAGGAGTGTAACAGATTAACTTAGAGCATGGATTAGTGCACATAACCATCATGTTGTAGTTATTACAGGGACTAGGTTGAGAGCGGGATAAGACTGGCAGCTTAACATTCTGGGATGCAAGTGTTTCAGGTGAGATGGAGAGGGATATGAAAAAGGTGGGGGAATAGCACAGCTGTACTGATAGAGGACAACTTGGAGGGCTCATCCTGCGAGACCACATGGGCAGAACTCAGATCTGCGGAGATTGTAAATTAGAAACAAAAACAGAAGTTGCTGGAAAAGCTCGGCAGGTCTGACAGCAAATGTGAAGAGAAATCAAAGTTAACATTCTGGGTCCAGTGACCCTTCCTCAGAACCAGAAGAGGCCATACTAGACCTTATATTGGGGAATGAGATGATCAGAGTTTCAGTGGGGGAGCATTTTGGAACAGTAATCATAATTCCATATGTTTTAAGTTACTTATGGACAAGGATAAGAGTAGTCCTCAGGCGAAAATACTAAAGTGGGGGAAACAGAAACCTTGGATGACAAGAGAAATTATAAGCTTAGTCAAAAAGAAAAAGGAGGTATACGTAAAGTTCAGGAAACTGAAAACAAACAGAGTCCTCAAAGAACATGTGGGCGGCACGGTGGCACAGTGGTTAGCACTGCTGCCTCACAGCGCCTGGAGACCCCGGTTCAATTCCCGACTCAGGCGACTAACTGTGTGGAGTTTGCATGTTCTCCCCGTGTCTGCGTGGGTTTCCTCCGGGTGCTCCGGTTTCCTCCCACAGTCCAAAGATGTGCGGGTCAGGTGAATTGGCCGGGATAAATTGCCCGTAGTGTTAGGTAAAGGGGTAAATGTAGGGGTATGGGTGGGTTGCGCTTCGGCGGGTCGGTGTGGACTTGTTGGGCCGAAGGGCCTGTTTCCACACTGTAAGTAATCTAAAAAGTAATCTAATCAAAAAAAACATAAAGAAAACAGGAAGGAACTTTAAAAAGGGGGATGGAAGGTTAAAAGAGGCCATGAAATATCTTTGGGAAACAGGATTATAAAAATCCCAAGACATTTTTTACATACATAAGGAGAGGATAATTAGGAAAAGTGTAGGTCCACTCAAGGACAAAGAAGAGAATTTATGTGTGGAACCAGGGGAAGGGGGGGTGGTACTTAATGAATACTTCTCATCAGTATTCACAAAACAGAAAGACATGGTGGATGGTGAGTGTCAGGTGAGGGGAGGAGGGTTACATTACTATTCTAGGGCATGTCAATATAAAACAGGAGGTGTTAGGTGTTATGAAAAGCATTAATGATTTGGAGATACCAGTGTTGAACTGGGGTGTACAAAGTTAAAAATCACACAACACCAGGTTATAGTCCAACAGGTTTAATTGGAAGCACACTAGCTTTCGGAGTGACGCTCCTTCATCAGGTGATAGTCACCTGATGAAGGAGCATCGCTCCGAAAGCTAGTGTGCTTCCAATTAAACCTGTTGGACTATAACCTGGTGTTGTGTGATTTTTAACTTTGAAAAGCGTTAAGGTGGAAATCTCCACAGGATCTGATGGGATCTATCCCAGAATACTAAGGGAGATGAGGGAGGAAATTGTTGGGGCCTTGTACAAATTCTTTGTATCCTCTTTAGTCACAGGGGAGGGCCAAGGTCTGGAGAACAGCCGATGTTGTTCCTTTAGTCACGGGGAGGGCCAGGGTCCAGAGAATAGCCAATGTTGTTCCTTTCTTTAAGAAGGGCAACTGAGGTAATTTTTGAAATTACAAGCTGGTGAGCCTCATATCAGCGGAAGGGAAATTATTGGCGAAGATTCTTAGGGCGGGATTTATTAACATTTGGAAAAATATAGACTTACTGGCAATAGACAGCATGGCTTTATGCATGATGGTCATGTCTCACAAACTTGATTGAGTTTTTTTGAGCAAGTGACAAAGATGGTTGATGAAGGCAGGGTGGTGGATGTAGTGTACATAGACTTTAGCTAGACTTTTGACAATGTCCCTCATGGCAGGCTGATACAGAAGGTCAAGTCAAAATGGAATCCATTGCGAGCTGATAAGACCAATACAGAATTGGCTTGGCATAGAAAACATGGTAGCGGTGGAAGGGTGTATTTCCAATTGGAGATCCATGGTCAGTGGTGTTCCGCATTGATTAGTGTTGGGACTCATGTTGTTTGTGACACTGAGTGATTGAGTCTTCACAGTCCCCCGAGGAAAGAATTCTGAAGATTCACAGGAAATTCCTCCTCATTCCACTCTGAAATGGGCTACCCATTTTTTTTCTGAGATTGCATCCTCTGCTTTTTAGCCCCTCACCAAGGGGAAATATTCTTTCTCGTCTGAGAATTTTTTTTTACTTTCAATAAGATCACCTCACATCTTTCTGAACTCTAGAATTTTGTAGAGGCCCAGTCTCCTCAACATTTCCTCACAGTACACTATCACCATCCAAGGTAAACCTCTGTTGCATTCTCTCTGTGACAAATAAAACCTTATTCAAATAAGCAGACTTATCATTTTGATTACAAATCAATTCCCATTGCAAAAAATTGGTTGAGCAACCACAACGGAAAAAAACTCCAATCAATTATTTTCAGAAGGATATGTTTCCAGAATCTCTCCTTTAATCTAACTTAACATTGATTGTCTGATGCAGCTGGGGAAACTGACAAAATATCACCGAACAATAAATTTTTAAATGCAAAGGCAGAGTGAATTACAGCAGATAGCAAAAGCTAATATTTTGTAGCTATGTGTTTTCCAAATTCTCCTTCTATCAGTAAACTTACTTGCTCAGCTCACTTCCCCTATTTATTCAAGAAATTTGCAAGCTTGTGGTCAATATTTTAAAAGGCCATGCACCATTTGCACTATTGCTTCATTTTATTCAAGAAATAACTAATAAGAGACTTATGCTTACTTAGTATGTTTCACAACCACTGGACAAACAATTAATTTTTTTAAAAATTAGGAAGAAGATTTTTTTCCTGGACTTGAAAATTTAACTCTGTTTCTCAGATGCAGCCAGACCTGCTGAGTTTCTGTAATACTTTCTGTTTTTACGTCAGATTGCTGGCCTCCGCAAGACTCATGGTAGACAATTTGCTCAGCTGACATTCAGCAATATGATTATACCTAGATTAACTGCCTTTGTAAGGGATAAACATTGGTCAGAGCACCAGAAATAATTACCTTGCTCTTCAGAGAACATAAGAACTAGGAATAGGAGTAGGCCATCTGGGACCTGGAGCCTGCTTCGCTCTTCAATAAGATCAAGACTGATCTTTCCATGGACTCAGTTCCACTTATCGCTCTGCTCACAATAACCCTTAATTTCTTTACTGTTCAAAACTCTTTCTATCTTTGCCTTAAAATCATCCAACGAGGAAGCCTCAACTGCTTCACGGGGCAGGGACTTCCACAGATTCATGACCTTTTGGGTGAAGAAGTTCCTCCTCAACTCAGTCCTAAATCTGCTTCCCCTTATTTTGAGCATTGCCCCCCAGTTCTAGTTTCATCCACCAGTGGAAACAACCTCCCTGCTTCTATCTTATCTCTTCCCTTCATAATTTTATATGTTTGCATATGATCCCCCTCATTGCTCTGAATTCTAATGAGTATGATCCCAGTATACTCAATCTCTCCTCATAAATCAATCTTCTCAATTCTGGAATCAACCTAGCATATCTCCTCTGCACCCCTGCTGGTGCCAGTACATCCTTTTTCAGGTAAGGAGACCAAAATTGTAAGCAGAACTCTTGGTGTAGCCTCACCAGCACCCTACACAGGTGCAACATAACCTCCATGTTTTCAAACTCCATCCCTCAAACAATGAAGGACAATATTCCAATAGCCTTCTTAATTATCTGTTCCACTTGCAAACCAACATTCCGAGATTCGTGCACAAGGGCACCCAGTTCTCTTTACACAGTATATTGCTACAACTTTTTATTACATAAACAGTAGTCCATTTTGCTGCTATTCCTACCAAAACTATGACCTCATATTTACCAAAATTGTACTCCGTTTGCCAGACCCTTGCCCACTCATTTAACCTACCTATATCCCTCTGCAGATTTTCAATGTCTTCTGCATATTTTGGTCCACCAATCATTTTAGTGTCAACTGCAAACTTTGGCATGGTACATTTGGTCCCCAACTACTAACTGTATATGTAAATAGAATAGCACTATGGGATCTCTCCCATCAAACCATGAGGGCAAATTGTAATTTCACCCTATCGACAGCACTGCTGACAACACAGTCCACCCAAAACACCACAGCAGAGCATCATTCTTCAATTTTAGTGTTGGAGAAGGACTTAAACCTGGAACGTTGCAGATCAAAGGCAGGCATATTCTTCTTCGACCCAGTGAACCACAATCCCACAGTACATTTAGAATGTTCTCAACTATTCCTGTCTCTAAATTAGCAGAAGCCAATTTGACTTTGACAAGGGCTCCAGTACAAGGTGCAGTGGTGGTGTCTGTACCTCTGCATCAAAAAGCCCAGATTCAAGTCCTACCTGCTCCAGAAGAGTGCAATAACATTCCTGAACAGGTTGCTTAAAAATATCAAATTGACTTTCATAGCTAAATATTGTATGTGTCTAACCTGCTATGCACTCACTCACAAGCACTTTGCTCTGAAGGTCACTGATCATTCTGTTTATTTCTACTTCCTGCCCCAGGGGGCATGGAAATTGGTTTTCTTAATACTGCCCATTGCTATATTAACTGAAATCAGATATCTCAGTGTATCATTTAGTCTGACACTCCAATTTCAGCAGCGAGGGTATCTTTCACTGTCGCTGGTGTTTTATTTCAGAGTTCCAACACCTCCTATATATCACCTTTGTAGTAATTTTCACTTCTCGCACTGGTACATGTCCAACTGCAGGCAGAAGAGGAGATCTTGCTCATTATTCCCTCGCCAATTTTAGAAGCTCCAAACCCAATTGTAAAGCACCTAATGGATCTGATTTTCATCCTAATTGCTTGAGCTTTCAGTCGATTGAGACATTTTATCAACTGAGGCATTTTATCAAATGACCTAAAAACCAAATTGAAGAATACATGATGGATTTTCCTGTGTCAGTCTGGAAATATAAAACTCCTTGTTCATCTATTTTTAATGTGGTGTTTTGTTTTACAAGGTACATTAAAATTTGAATGCTATATCATAACAAGTTATTCTATTTACTCTATTTCAATTTATATTTCTATTATATTACAACACATTTTGCAAGAAAATTTATTCATGTTTATTATTTTGCAGATGTTAACTCTGACTTGCTTAGGTTTTCACTTTGGGAGGACTACTTTGGGAAAATGCTCAGAAAATGATCTTATTTTCCCTCTATCTAAACAATTTGCCATAAAGACAACTTTCATTCACATAGTGCCATTAACTTAGTGAAACATCTCAAAGTGCTTCTGTGCTCAAGGTTAAGAAGACAGAAAACACTCATTGGTATAATTCAGCGACTGGTTGTATTAGGTACCATTGAGTGATCACTCTCATCTTCAGACTGCAACAGACTTGGTTACACGGTGCTTTGTTCTGGCAAATACATTTATGAAGTGCAAAATGAACAGACAAACAGAGAAAATGATTGCAACACAGTAGTGTTGTTGTAGGCTGAACTGTTCCTTTCGGTAGCCTAAATGATTACCATTACTCTCAATGTACAGCACAAATGTCCCATTAGCCTTCGATAAGTGGGTTTAGTGACTGTGCTGAAGTAGCCACTGTATTAACTAAACAATTAGATGAAAACAATGACTGCAGATGCTGGAAACCAGATTCTGGAGTAGAGTGGTGCTGTTCAGGCAGCATCTGAGGAGCAGGAAAATCGACGTTTCGGGCAAAAGACCTTCATCAGGAATACCTGCCTTAGTGAAACGTTTGACAAACAAATTGGAGTGATTGTAATGAGGGCAACCAGGTGGATTTCATAGAATATAATTGGGGCTGTTAATCTGGTCCAAGCAGGGAGCCCTGGCTGACAGGAATAACCAGGAAAGTCAGATATTGTGTTCACTCTGAGGGAGCTGGATCCGAGTCAAGCATCTTACACGTATAAATAAAGGGTGACTTGGTGATGGAATATTGTCCTCTGTGGAGTTACTTCAGTGGCGACGAGTGAAATTAATGACGTGACCATGCAAAAGCACATACTAGCTTAAGTCCAACAGCACTACAACTGGCTCTGTCATTAGAAAATGCAGCAGGTGGAGCATAATGTTAGACGGTATGTAGAAGTGGACGCCCATGCCAGGCTGACTGAGCTTGGGACACAGCACTTGTGTAAAGACAATTGCACAACTTCACTCAGGACATATCCTGCTAAGAGGGATTCTAGGTCAGCCCACAGCAAAACCCCAGAACAAAGCTAAGCCTCAGCCAAGCAGTTCTTCAGGATCTGGGCCAGCAAGCCATTCCAATTGCTACCGGTACATGAATTCAATACAGAAGAGTCCCACTAGGCCTGAAATGAGTAGGCCGGTGTCCACGAGATTGCACACACTAGAAAGTGTACCTACATCTGATTTGGAACAGTTAAATTGCTTAGCAACTTCCAAACAGAATCAATCAAAATAAACATCTAGTTAAATGGTCACCTGGTTATCAGCATGGCTGTATCAGTGATTGTAAAACCAGTCAATTAAAAGTTCACTCTGGACTCTAACCCTTATGTTTGCGTAAGACCTCAGCCACGCTGAGAACCTGTGGTGGGAAACCTTTACATATTAAGTGTACTACTTCAGTTCCAGTCTCAAAAGAGAAGCAGCTGGTTCAGTTACCACTGATTGTAGTAAAAGGCTCGGGCCCAAGCTTGATGGGATGAAATTGGTTGAGAAAGATTCACCTTACTTGGCTCAACATTTTCCAATTAGAAAATGGCTGCCTGAGTGAAGTTCTAATTAAATACACGCAGGTTTTTCAGGAAGGTCTAGGGATTATCAAAGGAGCCAAGGCCACCTTGCATGGTGACCAGGAAGCAATTCCATGATTCTGCAAGGCCCGTTCCTTGACATTGCCTTATGGGAAAAAGGAACAGCAGAAATCAGAAGGCTAGAAAGTGAAGGAATCATCAAACCGGTGCAGTTTGTAGAATGGGCATCATTGGTCATACCAATTGCAAAACTCAACAGGTTGGTTCACCTTTGTGGGAATTTTAAATAAACGGTAAACCACTGGATAAATACACAATCCCTCACACAGAGGACTTAACTGCAAAGCTGGCGGTAGATGGGGGAGGGTGCTATCCTTCACAAAGCTGAACGTGGGGCATCACATCCAGATCTGAAACCTTTATGGATCCAGTTAGACTAGATCACTCTAGAAGATGAGATTTATTATGGGGAGCAAGAGTGACCAGTCCGAGCCAGATACTGGCTGAACTCCACCAGGGTCACTGAGTTTCCAAAATGAAGGTGTCGGTGAGAAGCTATGTCTGGTGGCCAGGATTGGACACAGACATAGCTGCATTGGTGGGGCAGGGCCCAGAGGGCCAACAAGAACAAAACTTACTGCCGGCAGCTCCCTAACATTCATGGGAATGGCCGAGTAAACCCTGGACTCAGTTACACATTGACTGTGTGTGTCCTTTCATGGGCTCAATGTTCTTAGTCTTTGTGGATGCCCACTCAAAGTGGTTGGACATGCATAAAGATCGTTCGGCAAACACAGGGAATGATGGTAGCAAAGCAGTAAGTGTCTTTTTCAATATGTGGGCTCCTGGAAGTGCTATTCACAGTCAACGGGCCACGACTTACCTGCAGAGAATTCAGGTATTTCCTAAAGTCAAATGGCACTCAGCATATAAAGACAGGTCTACACCATCCAATGTCCAATGGCCTGGCAAAAAGAGCAGTCCAAACTTTGAAGGCAGGCTTAAAGAAACAGTGTACAGCTTCGTTAGTTACCAAACTGTCCTGTTCCCTATTTAATTAAAGGACCGATCCTTCGTGCAACTACAGGGATAACTGGATTAGTGGTGCTGGAAGAGCACAGCAGTTCAGGCAGCATCCAAAGTGCAGTGAAATCATACCTGCACCAGAGTGCCTAATGGGGAGAAGACTCCATACCAGGGTAATTCCCGGACCTGGAGGGAACAGCTGAAACTGCATCAGGAAAGCCAACATCAGACACAAGACTCCTCCAAGCGAGAGAGATGGTTTACTTCAGAGTATGAAGTTGGGTGCTGAAACCACAGGAGTGGCCCTACATGGGTAAGAGGCAGGGTTGACGTGAGGTCAGGTTCTGTGAAGTACAAAGCTCGGGTACCTGAGGCAGTCCTGAACAAATACGTGGATCACATGAAAGCTGCAAACTCGCAAGTGGGGCAGGAGCAAAACATACAGAACAGCTAGAAAAGCCGCTGGAACCTGTGGTTCGCCTCCTCTGTCTCGCGTCAAAGGAACCTTGGAGTCTGAGATGAACATGTCGGATGTTGCAGCCTCACCGCTTGGGGAAATGGATGAACTTCTGGCGAGATACTCCAGGAGCAAGAGATAGGCTATGGGCCGATACATGCCACTCGTGTCTGAGGCTGCCAGAGGAACCGGACCTGGTGGATAAATGCCCCAGGAGAAGCTACAAGAAAAAGAACAGGCAAATGTCCCCTGGACTTAGTCAGGGAACAATATAGTGACTGTAACAAGTTCAGCCATATGAATCTCATAGAATATGAGTTCCTTGAATGGACCAGGTTAACAGCCCTAATCAGGCAGCCCTGGCTGACAGATAATAAAAGGAGTGTCAGACATCCTGTCCATTCTGAGAGCTGGCTCTGAGGGAGCCAGACCAGTGTCAAATACTGTACACACGTAAATAAAGGATGACTTGGTGATGGGATACTGGCCTCTGTAGAGTTATTTCCATCAGTGCCACTGAACAATCACTCTGTCACATCAAGGTGCCCCTGTTTTATTCAAGCGTTTCTCTCCTTGAGTGGACAGGGTCAAAATTCCCACCATCCAAACAGCATTTGTTGATGATTAGAGATCTAAATAGGTAATTTTAGGAACAGAATTATTTCCCTCAGAAATCCATTCTCAGTTACACAGTGCAACAAACCAAAGCTTCCTCAAAGAAACTATTTCCAAATCTGAGAGGCCTAATTCTGTCCACTTCTTTATTTCTCTTAAGGGCCAGTAGGACTAAAGGAATTGGGCTAGAAACATGAATATTATTTTTAAATGGGCCAATATTATTAACCTTGCAGAAATAAAACAGATTAAATGATCACTAAATTACTATTCAGTGCAACTTGCTGTGAATAGCACACTAAACACATTCAAAATCAAGTGTCCTACACCATTGAAAAATTACTGTTCAAATATATTTCCAATAGCTTAAATGAAAAATCTGTGCAATCCTGTAAGAATGTGCAATATCCTATGCAGAAAATGAAATAAAAACAGAAAGACTAGAAATATTCAGCAAGTCTTGCATCTGTAGACAGAGATATGGAAGCAGATAATTCAAGTTGATGACATTTTATCAGAGCTGTCTCAAAATTTTGATCAAGTGAAATTCATTAAATTGAGAGCAAATCCTTAACCGATGATCACGTGCTGATATCAACAGTTTTCTTTTGTTAAAAATATGCTCACACAAGTGAGTGAACTGATATTGTCAATTTTCTGGTTTAATTTGCTGACAGTTACAATAACTTAACCAGTTGGTTAATGTATAGTAATCAAATTTTGTACTATATCTGGTTGGACATTTAAATATAAACAATTTGCAATAGTAAACAAAAATGTTTTGACTTTAGATTGAGAGGGCCAAACCAGCCTGGTTTCAAGGTTTGTATATTTATTGTAAATGGACTCTTGGTGAAATGTTACATTTATTTCTCAAACCTGTCATTCAGTTTTCTATACTCTGAAAAACAAGAAGCAATTTACATTTTGGAAACCTGTACATTTGTTTGATCATGAATCAACGAATTTAATCACACAGGATGTACTGGATCTTAACCGCTTAATTTCATTTCCCTATTCACTGCCTTCTGAATTGTTTTCCACCTCCCATTAAAAGACAGAATGCTTCCATTACTATTTCAGCTAAGTCATTCCATGTCCTAATAACCTTCAGCATGCCAAGTAACAATTCCATTTTAGAATTAAATTACAGTACCAGGCATGTCAGAGGTTGATATGCACAATCAACTGCTTTTCCAGTTTATTACATATGGACGTGAGTTCAACAGCGAATCACACAGTTTGGTGTCCTATCTCAAGTGTTCACCTAAATACTTTTCAAATGCCTTGAGGGTTTCTATCACCTTTTAAGCAGTAAGTTCCAGATATCCACTAATGTTGGGTGAAAAACCATATCCTCAAACTCTTTGAAAACTCCTACTCCTTACCTTAAAACTATGTCCCTGGTTTTTGCTCACTTCACCAAGAGGAAAGACTTCTCACCATCTATCTATTTTTCAAATCAACCTGTTCACAGATGTTATTACACACCTTTGAAGCAGATGGGACTTGAACCCAGGCTTCTTGACCTAGGGGTAGGGACAATACCACTGCCCACTATCCTGTCTATGCCTCACATAATTTTGTACACTTCGTTCAGATCCCACTTCAGCTTTCTCTGCTGTATGGAAACAGTCCCTGCCTCTCTAGTCTCTCTTCATTGTTGAATCCTTCCGGACCAAGCAACCTCCTGGTGTATCTGTTCTATACTCTCTAGTGCAATCTCATCTTACCTAATGTATGGCAATCAGATATCCACCAAGAACCACTGCTGTAGCCTAACAAACACTATATACAGCTCCGTATTAACCTCCTTGAGTCTTGTATTCAATGTCTTCACTAATAAAGGCAAGAAACCCATATGTTTTCTTAACCACCTTATCGACCTGTCCTGCTGCCTTCAAGGATTCATGGGCATCCCCCAATCCTCTGTACACCTTACAGTCCAAATATTCAATGCTTTTTCAGTCTTTGCAAACAGCATCACCTCGCACTTTTCAGGATTAAATTCCATTTGCCATTGTTCAGCCTACCTGACCAGCCCGCCTATATCATCCTGTGGCCTAAGGCTTTCCTCTTCATTATTTATCACCCCACCAATTTCATGTCATCTGCACAGTTACTGATCATCCCTCCTGCATTCATCTCTAGATGATTATTGTACACAGTAAAAGGGGCTCTGCACTGAACACTGTAGTATGCCAGAGGGCTTCCAGTAATGAAAACCCCTGCGACCAATGTCTTCCACTTCCCACCACTAAGCCAATTCTGGATTCAATTTGGAAAATTGGCCTGGATTCCATAGGTTCTCAAGTGGCCAACTGATGACTAACATCTGGAAGGATCTCACTTCCTCATTGCACTCTTAATGAGTTAAAGTGATTGTGCTTAAATTAAGACCCTGGCATAAACTCTCTTGTGGCATTGTGGTACAATCACTACCTCTGAACCAGGAGGCCTAAGCTCAAATCACATCAGCTCCAGACTTCTGTCATAACACCTCGAAACAGGTTCTAGAATGTAAGTTTTTCTAAACTACAGCTGTAATAGTCTGAAAATGCCCAATCTTATCTGAGCTCATAAGCTAAACAAACTCCAGTCTGATTATTATTTTGACAGGAGAAAGTGACACAGTGGTGGTGTCCCCACTTCTGAGACAGGAGGCCTAGATTTTAGTCCCACCTTCTCAAGAATGCATGTGATAACTTCTCTGAGTGGGTTGATTCCAGGAAACAATAAGAGGCTGGTATAAATGAGGCACATTAAATAGAAGGTGATTAGAATCTCCTTGATCCATCAGTGGCCATTGTGCACGTACAGCAAAACCACAACTGACATTTCTGTAGCATCTTTAGCACTTAAAAATGTCCCAAGGCTCTTCAAAGGATTATTATCTTACAGAATCAAGTAACATTAGGGCAGCTGTTCAACAGCCTGAACTGTCAGAGAAAGTGGAAGTGGCTGGTACAAATTACAACATTTAAAAGGCATCAAGAGAAGTACAAAAGAAGGGCTTATGGAGCAAATGCTGGCAAATGGAAGTCGATTAATTTTGGATATCTGGTCGGCATGGACAGCTTGGACTGAAGGGTGTGATTCGATGCTGGACAGCTCCATGATTCTAGGTCAAGGTAAGCACTATGCTCAACTTAATCAGAGCCATGGAAGAGCCGCGGCAGGCAATCAGTGCATAGCAAGCTGCCACAGACAACAATGTGAGTGATTGAGGGACAAATATTAATCAGGACCAGGGATAACCCACTTGTTTTATTGCTATGACATGTTTCACAACGGCCTAAAATGACAACTAAGGCCTCAGTTTATCTGGAAGACAGCACCTCCAATGCTTCATCGGAGTGTCAGCCTTAATTCATTTGTACTTAATTCCCAGACTGGGACTAGTGACCACAGCTTTGTCAAAGAGTGTGATGCTGGAAAAGCCCTGCAGGGCAGGCAGCATTTGAGGAGCAGGAGAATCAACGTTTTGGGCAGAAGCCTTTCATCAGGAATGAGGCTAGTGGGTCAAGGGGGCTGAGAGATAAATGGGAGGGGGTTGGGGCTGGGGGGAAGGTAGCTGAGAGTACAATAGGTAGATGAAGGTGGGGGAGAAGGTGATAGGTCAGAGAGGACAGTGGAGCAGAGAGGTGGAAAGGAAGGTGGACAGGTAGGACAGTTCAAGAGGGCGGCGTCAATTTGAAAGGTTGGGACTGGTATAAGATGGGTGAAGGGGAAATGAGGAAACTGGTGAAATCCACACTGATGCTTGGGAGGGTCCCAAGCCGGAAGATGAGGCGCTCTTCCTCCAGGTGTCGGGTAGTGAGGGTTTGCCGGTGGAGGAGGCCCAGGACCTGTATGTCCTTGATGGAGTGGGAGGGGGAGTTGAAATGTTCAGACACAAGGCAGTGGAATTGGTTGGTGCGGATGTCCCAGAGATGTTCTCTGAAACAATCTGCAAGTAGGCGGATCGGTTGCAATGGACACAGTAGATGATGTGTATGGAAGTGCAGGTAAATTTTTATCGGATGTGGAAGGATCCTTTGGGGCCTTGGACAGAGGTGAGGGGGGATGAGGTATGGGCGCAGGTTTTGCACTTCTTGCCATGGCAGGGGAAGGTGCCAGGAATGGAGGGAGGGTTGGTGAGGGACGTGGACCTGAAAAGGGAGTCACGGAGGGAATGGTCTCTCTGAAATGCAGATAGGGGTAGGAGGGAAGTATATCTCTGGTGGTGGGGTCTGTTTGTAAGTGGCGGAAATGGCGGAGGATGTATCTAGAGGTTGGTGGGGTGAAAAGTGAGGACCGGGGGTTCTGTCCTTGTTGTGATTGGAGAGGTGGGGTTCATGAGCAGAGGTGTGGGAAGTGAAGGAGATGTGCTGGAGGACGTTGTTGACCACATGGCAGGGGAAGTTGCGGTCAATGAAATAGGAGGCCATTTGGGATGTTTTGGAGTAGAATTACTCCTCCTGGGAGCAGATATGGTGGAGGTGGAGGAATTGAGAATAAGGGATAGCGCTTTTACAGGAGGCAGGGTGGCAGGAGGTGTAGTCCAGATAGCTGTGGAAGTCAGTGGGTTTGTCATAGATGTCCGTGTTCAGTGGGTCACTGGAAATGGCAAGGTCCAGGAAGGGGAGGGAGGTGTCTGAGATGGTCCCGATGAACTTGAGGTCAGGGTGGAAGGTGTTTGTGAAGTTGATGAACTGTTCAACCTCCTGGTGGGAGCACAAGGTAGCACCAATACAGTCATCAATGTAGTGGAGGTAAAGGTGGTGAAAGGTGTCGGTGTAACTTCGGATGATGGACTGTTCCACATATCCAATGAAGAGGCAGCCATAGCTGGGGCCCATGCGGATGCCCATCACTACCCCTTTGGTCTGGAGGACGTGGGAGGATTGGAAGGAGAAATTGTTGAGGCTGAGGACCAGTTCAGCCAACTGAATGAGAGTGACGGTGGAAGGGTACTGGTTGGGTTGGCATGAGAGGAAGAAATGGAGGACCTGGAGTCCTTCTTCATGGTGGACAGATGTGTACACGGACTGGATGTCCATGGTAAAGACAAGGTGTAGGGGGCCGGGGCAACGAAGGTCGTGGAGGAGGTGGAGGGCATGGGTGGTATCCCGAATGTAGGTGGGGAGTTCCAAGACTATGGGGTCAGAACGGTGTCAAGGTATGCAGAGATAAGTTTGGTGGGACAGGAGCAGGCTGAGACAATAGGTTGACCAGGCAGTCAGTTTGTGAATTTTGGATAGGAGGTTGAACCGAGTGGTGCAGGGTTTCCGAACTATGAGGTTGAAGGCTATGGATGGGAGATCCCCTGAGGTGATGAGGCTGTGTGTGGTGTGGGAAATGATGGTTTGGTTTGGTGAGGTTGTGGTCAAGATGCCAGTAGAAGGATTTGGTGGGGCAGGAGCAGGCTAAGGCAATAGCTTGACTGGGGCAGTCAGGTTTGTGTCCCCCTTAGTCCAGGATTTATCTCTGCATACCTTGACACTGTCCTGTCTGCCTTAGTCCAGGAACTCCCCATCTATGTTTGGGACACCATCCACACCCTCCACCTCCTCTATGACTTTTGTTTGCCCAGCACCTTATGCCTTATCTTCACTATGGACATCTGGTCCCTGTGCACAATCCTTCCACATCCTACAGATCAAAATTGGACTACACCTCCTCCCACCCTTCGCTTTCCCTTATTCCCAATTCCTCCACCTCATCTGCTTCCAGGAGGATCAATTCCACCATAGAACATTCCAGATGACCTCCTTCTTCAAATACCTCAATTTCCCCTCCTATGTGGTCGACGATGCCCTCCACTTCCCACAACTCTGCCCTTGAACTATCCCCTCCAATCGCAACAAGGACAGAACCTCCCCCTACCCTCGGTCCTCAGCTTCCACCCCACCAACCTCCAGACACATTGCATGATCTTCCATTATTTCTGCCACATACAAACAGACCCCAGCATCAGAGAAATATTTCTCTCCCACCTCTATCTGTGTTTCAGAGAAACCATTCCCTCCGCGACTCCCTTGTCAGGTCCATGCCACCCACCAACCCACCCTCCCTTCCCGGCACCTTCCCCGCTACAGCAAGAAGTGCAAAACCTGTGCCCACTATTCCCACCCCCCCCCCCCAATTCCCGCTCACCTCTGTACAAGGACCCAAAGGATCCTTTCACATCGGATAGAAATTTACTGACACACGTCATCTATTGTATCTGTTGCACCTTATGTGGTCTCCTCCACATTGGGGAAATAGGACGCCAATTTGTGGATTGTTTCAGAACCCTCATTAAGCAACCCCTCCACCCTGTGACCAAATACTTCAACTCAACCTCCCACTCTGCCAAGAACATGTGGGTCCTGGGCCTCCTCCAGCGCCAAACCCTAACCGCCCAACGCCTAGAGGAAGAAAGCCTAATCTTCCGCCTCGGAACCTGCAAGTGAATTTCAGCAGTTTCCTCATTCCGCTACGCACCCCCCCTCCCCCAAACCTTATCCCACTCTCATCCTTCCAACTGGGCACCACCCTCTTGACCTGTCCATCTTCCTTACCACTATCTGCTCCACCCTCCTCTGCGACCTATCACCTTCTCCCCCACCTTCATCTCCCTATGGCTGCTGTCACCCCACCACCCCCAAGCCCCACCTCCTTCCCATGTATCCCTCAACCCCCTTGGCCCACAAGCCACAGACCTGATGAAGGCTTGAAACATTAGTTCTACTCCTCCTGTGATGCTGCCTGACCTGCTGTGCTTTTCCAGCACCATACTCTCCAACTCCCATCTCTATCATCTGCAAACCTCACTTTCACCACAGCTTATTCAAACGGTGCTACCAACGTGCCCTATAGTTAACATGGGAAAAGTTATTTAATGATCTTGAATGCTGCAACTGGACTATCCATTCATCTTATACATTTAAGGCGACCTCAACAAAATACCTGAATTACTGTGAAGTGTATTTCTCTCCTCAGAAGGCCAATTCTGGGCCTTCCTGTAGCAGCTCAAAGCTGCCACTAGTTGAGTTGTTATAAATCTGGGTCAGTTTGTCTTCAAACAGACCATCAGAGCCAGGCAGCCATTCATTCAGAGCATTCTGTGGGCAGGAGAAATCACACAAATCACGGCCTTACCGTCAGCGCTCCGTGTGCTCCCAGCACCGCACTGGGAGCACTGCAGACTGGAGACATCGTAGAACTGGGAGTTGGAGCAGGAGTGAGGTCGCACGAAGGGAAAAGAGGTCCCGGTGCTCTGAGGCCGGCACAGCCTGGGCAGGAACACAGCGAGGCAGAGCAGGGGTAGCATTCTGCAACACACACACTCACAAGAAACACGCAGACAGAAGCAGACACTCACAGACACACACACAAGCAGCTGCTGCAACAACAGAAAGAAATCCAGGGCAATCCAGCCCCAATTCCTCCCTGCAAACCCAATCAGCCTAGGCTGAACCGTCAGCAGGAACTTTGTGTATACGATCCGTGGCTATGGTTTCCAGAGGCGGTGTCAAATTACAAATTCAAATCATCCCTTTGCAGCTGCCTCTGGCTTTGTCCCGAGAATCTCTCCCACACCCGGGTCCTAGAGTCAACAGCGTCCACCGTGAGAGAGCAGAAACTCTTCACGGTTTCTAAACTAAATATCATTTGCCCTTTCGAGTAAATTGCGTACGGAGTAAAAAGGCTTGCATTTCCAAAAGACCCGCGGATCAGAAACAAAAACAGAGGTTGCTGGAAAAGCTCATCAGAGTTAACCTTTCGGGCCTCGTATGGAAGGGTGACCGGATCCCAAAAGTTAACTGATTTCTCTGCACAGATGCTGCCAGACCTGCTGAGCTTTTCCAGCAACGTTTTTTTTAGTCCCTCACCACACAATGTCCCCAAACCTTCACAAACCATTTATGATGCGCAATCAGTGTTATATGGGGAAAAAAAGTGAGGTCTGCAGATGCTGGAGATCAGAGCTGAAAATGTGTTGCTGGAAAAGTGCAGCAGGTCAGGCAGCATCCAAGGAACAGGAGATTCGGGCATAAGCCCGAAACGTCGAATCTCCTGTTCCTTGGATGCTGCCTGACCTGCTGCGCTTTTCCAGCAACACATTTTCAATCAGTGTTATAAAACAGGAAAAGGGAATGGCCTAAATGCACACAGCAAGTTTCCACAAACAGCAACATTAATAATGAGCAGATAATATTTATTCACTGATGCCTGTAGAGGGATAAGTACTGGCCTGGACATTGGGGAGAAGTCCCCTGCTCTTCCCCAGCTCCCCCTCCCCAGTGCCCTCACAGCCCCCACATGCACACCTAGGGCTTTATTAATCCTGATGAAGGGCTTATGCTCGAAACGTCGAATTCTCTATTCCTGAGATGCTGCCTAACCTGCTGTGCTTTGACCAGCAACACATTTGCAGCTATAGCTTTCCCTGCCTATTTCAAACTCTATTCATTTGGTTTAGGCAACCCTTTGAACACTCAAATGACAGCACGTGTGCCATTATCACAGTTCCTAACACAAATGGGCGAGAAACCTGGAAGTAAAATGTTTAACAAGGTGGCTCAGTTAAAGAACCATTTGATACACGTGCTGCACTATGGGATTCCTCAAGGGAGACCAGGAAATTCCACCCACCTCCCAACCCCAATCCTGTATCCAGAGTTTGGAGGATCCAGAGTTGGACTGGTGTGTCCAAAGTTAAAAATCACACAACACCAGATTATAGCCCAACAAGTTTATTTTGGAGTGAAAGCTGGTGCTTCCAAATAAACCTGTTTGACTAAAACCTGGTGTTGTGTGATTTTTAACTCTGTATCCAGAGTATCTCCAATTCAAAACATAGCCAATTGGGTTTTCAGCTCACAAATAGGTCACTCAGCCCAAATAGAGTCAGTGTTTAGGTTTGGCACAAACCCCCTCCCTTCCCTACATCTAAACCCATCATCATTATTATCCCTGAGGACCATCTCCATTACTCCTTGTGGTATTGAATTCCACAGTTCGTTTATCCTCTGGCCCCAGAATGCCTCAGCATTATGGTTATATGGGTCATTTAGATCCACCTGCATGATCTGATTAATTCCATTTATCTCTGGCTACAGATGTGAATGAAAGCCAGGTAGGACCAACCAGTGTGCTAGAAATGTGAAGGCCATTGGAGTTGATTTGCCTGGGCTTCACAGGTTTGTCACCAGGCTCCAGATATTGCATACAACTTGTAGAATAAATATCTCCCATCCTAAACTTTGGAACATAAAGCCTGTGGAATACTAATACTGTGTCAAAATATCATGTTTACATATTGTCTCATAATCAAAGTTAAAAATCACACAACACCAGGTTATAGTCCAACAGGTTTATTTGGAAGCACTAGCTTTCAGAGCGCTGCTCCTTCATCAGGTGATTGTCCACTCCAAATCATTCTCATAATCAAGAGTTGCAATTTGTATTTAAATAATACCATAAAATCATGATGGGCATGGATAGGGTGAAAAGCCGAAGTCTTTTTCCCAGGTTATAGAGAGCATAGGTTTGGAGTGAGGGAGGAAAAAACTAAAAGGGACTTAAGAGACAACGTTTTCACACAGAGGGTGCTGTGTATGTGGAATGAGCTGCCAGAGGAAGTGGTGGAGGCTGGTACAATTACATTTAGAAGGTTTTTGGATAGAGATAGGAATATGAAAGATTCAAGGGGATATGGGCTAAATGCTGGCAAATGGGACTAGATTAATTTAGGATATCTGGTCAGGATGGACAAGTTAAACTGAAGGGTCTTTTACCCTGTTGTACATTACTATGACTCTATGACTTTATGAACCTAGTAAAATGTCTTGAGACATTTCACAGGAACATATTCATGAAATAAAGACATATTAAGATGGATGAAATAGCTATGTTTTAAGGAGCGTCTTGAGAGAGGCACAGCTATAGTGAGGTTAGGTAGGGCCTACACTGCTTGTAAAAAGTGAGGTCTGCAGATGCTGGAGATCAGAGCTGAAAATGTGTTGCTGGTTAAAGCACAGCAGGTTAGGCAGCATCCAAGAAACAGGAAATTCGACGTTTCGGGCCAGAGCCCTTCATCAGGAATCCTGATGAAGGGCTCTGGCCCGAAACGTCGAATTTCCTGTTCCTTGGATCCTGCCTAACCTGCTGTGCTTTAACCAGCAACACATTTTCAGCCCTACACTGCTTGTCACATGGTCAACTGTAACTGGGCAATTAAAATCAAGAATGTTCTTGAAGATAGAATCAGAGGAATGCAGCTAACTCAGAGGGTTGTAGTGTGGGAAAATATTACAGAGATAGGGAGCGGTGAGGTGTAGCAGGGATTTCAATAAAGATTCCCAAACAGGGCACTGCTGCAGCAGAGACTAGTATAGGATTGGGAAAAGGACATGGAGACTATGAGAATGACATTTATTGTGAGCTCAGAGACTGGAAGCAAATATTTGATGAGGCTCACATTTAGGGAAGGTGCTAAAAGTTGAGCTTCCAGAAGAACATTGCGAATTTTGAAGATAAAGGTAAATTAAGGAATCAGTTTCTGATGGAGCTGAGCCAATGGCAGTACAAATGGAGCTAAAATGGTTTTTCTGTCATAGCAGCATGGGATGAGAAAGCCTAGTTGGTTCATCCAGATTGGTCCTTACCACAGGTCATCTACAACACATTCCAAGCCCCAGTCATTATCCATCTGTGAGAAAAAGTTAAACACTCCCCAAAGGTTTACGTAGAAATTCAGAATTATCACTTGACTTCACACTTCCCATTGCCACAATTCAAGCTTGGTAGACAAACTGGAGGCTGGAAGTGCATAGCAAGTTAGTCAGCATCAGGAGGTGGAGAAGTCGACACTTCAAGTGTACCCCTTCTTCAGGACTCCACAATTCAAGTTTGACTGACTGTTCTTCAGCTAAACAGTTATCAAACAAACTATTCTCATACCCAATCTCCCTCACTTTCTCTCTCTTTTTTTGTCCATCATCTCTAAGCCAAATGTTGATTCCTTAATAGTAAAAATCTTTCTAGCTTATTTCAATCATTCGTGTTTACAAGTAAATTCCCAAATCTTTACCTCTCGCTCATCTACTATTGCAACTGATTCCTTGGGACTCCAAAGCCATGGACAAGTTATTCCTCATTCAAAGGTGACAGGAACACTGATCTTTACAATATGGCTATGTTTGAAATATACATTTAACTTGAAGTAAAACAGAGGATTCCAGATAAACACTGCTCTGAGGCAGGCAATGGTAAGAGAAGCTCAAATAGAAACTCATTGATGTGGGAATACCTTTTCATAGTATCTCGCAGGAAAAGAACAAGTTGCCATTTATAAAAACAAAGGCATTGCTAATGGGAATGCAGGAGGGATAGTCTCACATTCACAACCCAGCAGGATGCTTATGAGAGTTTGTTTTCTATGTCAACTAAGGGAAAAGAACAGAGAGTGTCTCTGTGGTTTAGGTAATAGGAAGCCTTTGATGCATACCTTGGTGATAATGAGATCTGGAAAACTCAAACAGTGAGTGAAACAATTGTCAAAGGATACTGGCTATTTTAAACTGGCATGTTGAGGAGAAATGAACTTCCATTGCAGAACTGGCCTTGACTGTGGACCATTCCTGCACTGGTGCCAATCTGTCTGAAGCATGGCATTGTGTCAAAGCATTCTATAAGACGTATTTCAGTTGTATTTCTTCGTGAAGGCAAAACTTGCCTTTTTCTTCAGTGTGATTTATTAGTTGCACATTGATTAGTGTTCAATGATGGTTTCAATTTATTTATGACTGTAAGTCTTAAAAAGTGAAATCTTGTCCACCAGACTATTTCCATCAGTCTCCGGGAAATTAATCCCTGCTGAGAAGTTATCAAGCATATGCGACATGTTCACTTACCTTCGGCATCTCGTAGTTTATAGAAACCAGCCATGCCCCTAGGAATTAGAATGCAGGTAATAATTTGTTAAGTAGTACAAGAAAACTATGAATGCTATTCAGGCCATCTTCAATCATGCATTGAGAAAGATGATCTCAGTGCCCATATTATGGTATCTCATTGAAGATTATTGAAGATTATCGCATTGAAGGATTGGCACGGTGGTTCAGTGGTTAGTACTGCTGCCTCACAGCGATGGGACCTGGGTTCAATTCAAACCTCGTGCAACTGACTGTGTGGAGTTTGCACATTCTTCCCGTATCTGCATGGGTTCCCTCCGGGTGCTCCAGTTTCCTTCCACAGTCCAAAGATGTGCAAGTTAGGTAAATTGGCCATGCTAAATTGTCCGTAGTATTAGGTGCGTTAGTTAGGGGAATGGGTCTGGGTGCATTGCTCTTCGGACGGCTGGTATGGACTTGTTGGGCCGAAGGGACTGTTTCCATACTGTAGGCAATCTAATCTAATTAGGCTCCTTTTCCTTTTTCAGGTTATATTACAGAGTTTTATTGGTTTTCATATAACTCAATGATTTTTGCTTCCCATTTCACAGCTCCTATAGTACTTTGCCCCACCTGCCAAACCCCTTAATTGATAATACTTGTCAGAGGCAACAGATATCTTATCCGAGTAGCATTTAACTATCCCCTTTTGCCCTGTTCATTTGGTGTTGGATCGCTGTGATTACTAGGAGTGTTGACAGGAAGAATTTCAGCTATTCCTTCTGCTCCATGTCTGAACAGTATTCAATGTCTTGAACTTCATCTACATAGCAAACATCAAGCCTTGCCGATTGACTGCAGATGATTAAAACAACACTGCTGTGTTTTTCGTTTCCAATATCACTTCCTTTAAATGAGGCCGACGAAATGGGCCAACAAATCTTCTAAGTTGTATAATGGCTGACAGAAAATTAATGGTGTGTGGGTGAAGGAGATTGAGAGCCAATAATGTGCACTGCGAGTGCTGGGATAAACACACTCCTGTTGTGGTGAGCAGCCCTGTTGTAAATCATGCTGACAAGACAATTTGGGGGAGGGCAGTTGTGTTGTTTAGTAACCTGGATTTCCCAACGACACAATGAGCTGTGAATCTTATAAATTTAAGGAAGCAGCAGTGTATCAACATTATAAAAAAAACTAGCTAATGCAACAAATGCAGATTAGCACTAATCCAAGTTATATATAAAAGCAAGAGAATATCTTACTGATTGAATCTTATTGCTCTATTTACAGTCCCTGAAGGCATTGGTGCTGGTTTAGTTTCTGTGAAGACTGTCTCATGCATCCCTCACCCACTGAAAAATTCACAATAATATTCTAAATTCTCCCACTGCAAACAATTTCTCAAACCATGCAGCAGCCTGAATTTACTTATGCTCATTCTGACCCCATCACTTTGTCACTGGTGTAGCGATAAGTCCATTGAGACATCGAAGTGATGGTTCCTACAGTACTTTCAATTGTGAGATTTGCCGGCAACACCAGCATTTGTGGCAGTCTCTCATTGCCTTTGATGGTGGAAGCCATTTTCAACTGATTAGCTTGCTAGTCAATAAAGTGTCAGTCACATTATTGTGCATCTAGAGAGAGATATGCATATTGTATCTGAGCCACAGATCTCCGAGATGGACAAGCATTTTATTCCAGATGTATTAATTAATTAAACTTAATTTCCTTTGTGTTGGGGTTTAACCACTTGCCTCCAGTGTATTAGTCCACACCTCCAGATTACTAGCACAGTAACATTAGCAGTATGCTCCATTTCTAACTGTTGTTGGGATAGCTGGGATCAGACATGAGGAGCTTAGTGGCTGTTGTGTTTAGTTTGCTGGCTTGTGGAATAAGTATTAATCCTCAGATAATTGCTTTGGAGATGCTACTGTCTGACTCCATTCTCAAACGAGATTTCGTCATCAAGATGGGTGGAGGAGCAGGGCACTGGGCTGGGGCTCATCCTCTCCAACTGCTTTTCTTTCCTTCTTTTTCTCTTTTCTTTTTTTCCTCCTCTTTTCCTTTACTTAGCCGTTGTCCTGAGCTTGGATAGTATTGGCAGTGGTGAGGGATGCCAGCAGAGACTCATGGCAGCAGTGAGTAAGCCCATAGTGGACTTGAGTGACCCATTACTCATATTGCCAGGGTGATTGGAATCAGTGGCTGCTACATTGACGGAGGCAACGTCAGCGAGGTAGGTGAAAGATGGCGTCTGAGGATCTGAAACTTTGTCATTGGTTTTGTCCAGCACTGATGACAGCAAAGAGGTGGTGGAAGGGCATCGCAGCAATATCACTGAGCTGGACCCAGTGACAAGAGATGCAATTCTAATATTTGTGGATCAGTGCAGACGATGAACTGATGGCAGAGGGGAATTGGGCAGAAAAGTGTGAGGTGATTTACTTTGGAAGGAGTAACAGGAATGCAAAGTATTGGGCTAATGGTAAGATTCTTGGTAGTGTAGATTAGCAGAGACATCTCGGTTGAAAATGTGTTGCTGGAAAAGAGCAGCAGGTCAGGCAGCATCCAAGGAGCAGGAGAATGGACGTTTCGGGCATGAGCCCTTCATGCCCGAAGGGCTCATGCCCGAAACGTCGACTCTCCTGCTCCTTGGATGCTGCCTGACCTGCTGCGCTTTTCCAGCAACGCATTTTCAGCTCTGATCTCCAGTATCTGCAGTCCTCACTTTCTCCTAGAGACATCTCGGTGTCCATGTACATAGATCCTTGAAGTTGTCATCCAGGTTGATAGGGTTGTTAAGAATGCATACTGTGTGTTAGCTTTTATTGGTAGAGGGATCGAGTTTTGGAATGATGAGATCATGCTGCAGCCACACTTGGGAGTATTGTGTACAGTTCTGGTCACCGCATTATAGGAAAGATGTGGAAGCTTTGGAAAGGGCTCAGAGGAAATTTACTAGGATGTTGCCTGGTATGGAGGGAAGGTCTTACAAAGCAAGGTTGAGGGACTTGAGGCTGTTTTCATTAGACAGAAGAAGGTTGAGAGGTGACTTAATTGAGACAAATAAGATAATCAGAGAGTTTGATAGGTTGGATAGTGAGGGCCTTTTTCATCGAATTGTGATGGCTAGCATGAGGGGACATAGCTTTAAACTGAGGGGTGATAGATAGAGGACAGATGTCAGAGCTAGTTTCTTTATTCAGAGACTAGTGGTGGTGTGGAACGCACTGCCTGCAACAGTAGTAGACTCAGCAACTTTAAGGGCATTTAAATGGTCATTGCATAGGCATATGGATGAGAATGGAATAGTGTAGGTTAGATGGGCATTCAGATTGTTCCACAGGTCGGCGCAACATTGAGGGCTGAAGGGCCCATATGTTCTAAGTTCTATTATTTATCTGTTAGACAATTGTTATGAAGTTGAAGGTATGTACTGTACCTTCAAGAGAGAGTGAATGCTGTTCTGCACTAAGAGTATACAAGAGCAGTCTCAGAAAGTACTGTAAAATTAAAGATATGTAATATTTGGCTGTGAAATGAATACCTGAGTTGGTTGTTGTTTTGACAACAAATTGAATTTAATTAATTAGTTTAAATTATGCCTTAGGACACTAAAACCCAATCGTGTTTGAATTTATTGTTTTGCCAATATCAAACCAATGAGACGATCTGATGTTAGGGATATAAAAAAGGCAGGCATTTTGAAAATTGGAGACAGAGCAACTGCCATTGAGAGAGAGAACCAAAACATTGAAATCCTCTCTATCAAAGGTCCCTTTTCATATGAAACATATTTGTGGTAAAAGAAAGAAGACATGGGAGATTTTCAGCCGGAAGAAGAAAGACACTAAAGATGGCAGCCACTGTGTGGTTTTGAAATAAAGTTGATGTAATTTTAATAAGTGTTTTATTGGAACAGTATATTGTTTATAAAGTTGGAAGCAGGTAATAAGCAGTTAAGACAAAGGGGGGATTAGAGTTGTGAATAGTTATTGTTTAATGTTCACTTTTAGAGTTAAAGAATAAATTGATAACATTTGCTTTAAATGGTGGAATTTGGGAGTTCTCTGTCACTCATATTTTAACAGTTTATGAGATGGGGAAACTTTTCTGGGTGTTTGGTTTAATTAACAGAGAGGTTCACTGCCGTGTTGTAACATAATATTGTGTTCACCAACAGTTGTTACGGTTGTTCCTTCCAAGTCCTTTCTTGCCAAGATAGATGCATATATTTCCCACTTTGCTTCACCCTTCTTACCCAATGGATGGATATCCATCCTCTGTAATCTACATTTGAAACTGCTTCTCTGTTCTTGTAGACGGCATCAGGACAGGAGTAAACCAATCAGCCCCTCTAAACATATTCCAGTATTTAATTGGATCATAGGTAATCTATACCTGAACTCCATTTATCTGCTGTCCCTTACTGGAATTTAGAAGATTGACAGGGGATCTCCTAGAAACATGTAAAATCCTGATGGGACTGGACAGGCGAGATGTGGGAAGAATGTTCCCGATATTGGGGAAGTCCGGAAATAGGGCTCACAGTCTACGAATAAGCCATTCAGGACTGAGGAAAAATGTCTTCACACAGAGAATTGTGAACCTGTGGAATTCTCTCCCACAGGAAACTGTGGGGGCCAGTTTATTAGATATATTCAAGATGAAGCTGGGCGTGGCCCTTCTGGCTAAAAGGAGCAGTGGGTATGGAGAGAAAGCAGGAATGGGATACTGAGATCAGCCATGATCATATTGAATGGTGGTGCAAGCTCAAAGGGCTGAATGGCCTACTCCTGCACCTATTTTCTATGTTTCTATGATCTATTTATATGTCTAAAGGAGATCTCGTGGCCCAGTGTGTGGGGTTGTCCTTATTTACAAAAACTAACCAACTTCACAGCAGGACTGGTTGTTTACTTAAAATTATGTATTAGGATTGTTCAGAAGACAGATTTGTTACAGAAGTTCAACAAGTGTTGTCAAATGAACACGCAGTTACTACGCCCTTAGAACAACATGCTGCAAGCTATACTTACATTGGCTGCTTGCCATATGTTCTACATGCTGTTCATTAGCATGTTCCCTCTTAAAGTGATATCACAGCAGGTACAGAGTCCATGCATGAGCCAAGCACTGAATTTGAGTTCCACCTCAGGATTTGATGGCCATGGAAGGTGCATACAAAATAAATAGATTGATTACCAATCAGCAAATTCTTGTATGCCAATGACAGATGACAAGAACGAAGAGAGATTCTTAGTCAGTCATGCGATTGAAGCCTCTAGAATCCAGACTACAAACAAGTAAAAGTGTACGTTCCCACAGATACTGGAGCCCAAGTGGACTGTAACACACCACCATTCTGCATCCTGATTAGTTTTTTTTCCCCATTTTTACCTTATTGAATCCAATTCTAATTGAAAAGTCCTTCATTATATCACCCCTCAATTGTCTAAACAGATGAGTATGCAAACCAATCAAAGCATTTAATGAGGTAATAGTCAGCAACTGCCCCCAAAGATTGGCATAAATTCAGAATCCAGCAAAGAAGGACCAGTAAGAGAGAGAAAATAAACTACAACGGCAAACTAGCAAGGAATATAAAAACTGACAATAAGAGCTTCTTTAAATGTATTTAGTGGTAGAAGTCGACGTGAACATAGGTGCTTTAGAAAATGAATCTGGGGAGATGGTTATGGGGAAACAAGGAAATGACAGAGGAATTAAACAGATATTTTGCATCAGTCTGTACAGTGGAAGATTCTTCAAATATCCCAATAACTGTACTATCAAAGAATATGGGAAAGGAATTAAATACTGTCACTGTCATTAGAGAAGGGGTTTGAGAAAGCTAATGGGGCTAAAGGTAGGTAAGACCCCTGGCCCTGATGGCTTGCATCCTTAGATCCTAAAAACAGTAGCTACAGAGATAGTGGATGCTGTGGTTGCAGTTTTCCAAAAATTCTTAGATTGTGGAGATGTACAAGAGGATTGAGTTATGAACGAGACCAGACCCCCTCAAATATTTTAATCAGGTAGCCTGGACCCCAACATTTTCTTATTTTAACTGGTTAAACCACTTGGCATTAAGCAAAACATGATTTATCAAAACACAAAAGAAGAACTTAGAATAACAACTCTATTGGAAAGATTAATACAACAATAGATACAGTAACTATTACCAACTAACTGTTCCAATATAGTAATATTCCATAATACATCCCTTGACAAAAACACAAATTCAAACACGGATTCTCACATGCAAAGCCTGCAGTAGAAAGAGAAACCCCAGCTTCTAGTTGCAACCAAGAGAGAGACCTCCAGCAGGTTCTGTCAAATCTAAAAACTAAAAGAAAACTAGGAATTCTAGTCTGTGAGAGCAGGCCACACCCATCCAGGCTGCTTCTACTGTTCCAACTTATTTTAAAACATCAAGGCCTCACAAGCTGTTTATGTCACTACAGATGGCTCTTCCCCTCTTGTTCAATCTCACTCTTAAAAGAAACCAGCGCAAAAATGTGTCTCTTAAAGCCACAGCATCTTCTAAATTGGAAAACTGCTAATGTGATACCTCTATTCAAAACGGGAGATGAACAGTGGGTATTATGTGCCAATCAGCTGACAGTCTATTCTTGGAAAAGTATTTCTTCCTGTTCTTCCTCACCTCTAGGAATGAAGGTGACGGTTCATCTTGAGGTGGTGAAGGAATGTCCCCCAGCTGCTCTCCTCCATGGTTTGCAGCTCCAAGATGCAGAGCACAAGCTCCACTACAACTGGATTCAGCAAGATGGCAGCACAAAAGGATGCCCCAGCTGGAGCCCATTCTTTTTCTGTTTCTCTCCTTTTTTCTCCTATTCTGCATTTTCTTTCACCTTCTGACTTACCCAGGGGGAATGGAGGAGGCAACTCCAGACCAGAGGCCACCACTGGTTAGCCCCGGAGGCAAGTCGACCCAGTGGAGGCTAGCACAGAGGAAGCAGTTGCAGAGTGGAGGCCGGAATGGGGAAGCAATCCTGGAGCAAAGGCCAGTGTGAGGAAACAAGTACCGGAGGGGACGCCAGCTTTGGGGAAGGAGTCCCAGAGCAGAGTCCAAGATGGGGAAACAGTCTGGGAATGGAGGCCACAATGGAGAACTGAGCCTGAAGCAGAGGCTGGTATGGGCAATCTGTCCTGCATCTGAAGACCGGGATGGGGAAACAGACCTGGAGCTGACACCAGCGAGGGGGAAGTGAGCCTGGAGCGGAGTCAGAAATGAGGAAGCAGTCCTGGAGCAGAGGACATGAAGGGGTAGTGAGCCCAGAGTGGAGGCTGGAGAAGGGAGAAGCAGTCCCGGAGCAGAGGCCGGTGAGGGGGAAGCAGTACTGGAGCAGAGGCCAGTGAGGGGGAAGGAATACCGGAGCAGAGGCCGGTGAGGGGGAAGCAGTCCCGGAGCAGAGGCCAGTGAGGGGGAAGGAATACCGGAGCAGAGGCCGGTGAGGGGTTAGTGAGTCCAGAGTGGAGGCCAGTGAGGGGGAAACAGTCCCGCAGCAGAGGCCGGTGAGGGGGAAGCAGTCCTGGAGCAGAGGCCGGTGAGGGGTTAGTGAGTCCAGAGTGGAGGCCGGTGAGGGGGAAACAGTCCCGGAGCAGAGGCCGGTGAGGAGGAAGCAGTACAGGAGCAGAGGCCGGTGAGGGGGAAGCAGTCCTCGAGCAGAGGCCAGTGAGAGAAAAGCAGTACTGGAACAGAGGCCGGTAAGGGGAAAGCAGTCCTGGAGTAGAGGCCGACGAGGGGGTAGTGAGCCCGGAGAGGAGGCCAGTGAAGGGGAAGCAGTCCCAGAGCAGAAGCCAGCAAGGGGAATGAGAACCGGAGAAAACTTACCTTAGAACAGTGGAGAGCCGATGCGGAGCAACTGGAGGCTTAGAACAGAGCGGGGACAGTTGTTGGACTGGAGTCTGGCGGGGGCGGTCAGACTGTGTGTGGAAGCCCCTGCGCTGAACTACTGCAATGTCATGTTTATTTGTAATTTTTTATCTGACTGTAATATCTATCCTTTTAACTAGGTCATATTTCTAATTTATAGTATGAATCACTGTAAAGTAATGTAACTACCTTTTTCTTTTCTATTGCTGTCTTTGTACCTAAGATTTGCACCGAGGCACTTTATACCTGGGATGGTGCGAAAAGAGGCAACATTGTAATCTTTTCATTGTACTCCTGTACTTCTGTACTTGATTACACATGGCAATAAGGGATATTGTAATTCTATTGGAATCAATTGTTAAGGAAGTAATAGCAACACATTTGGAAAGTCATAATCCAACCAATTAGAGAAAGCATGACTTCATGAAAGGGAAGTGAAAAATGAGGTCTGCAGATGCTGGAGATCACAGCTGCAAATGTGTTGCTGGTCAAAGCACAGCAGGCCAGGCAGCATCTCAGGAATAGAGAGTTCGACGTTTCGAGCATAAGCCCTTCATCAGGAAGGGCTTATGCTCGAAACGTCGAACTCTCTATTCCTGAGATGCTGCCTGGCCTGCTGTGCTTTGACCAGCAACACATTCATGAAAGGGAAGTCGTGTCTGAATAATTCATTCAAGTTTTTAAGGAAGTCTTGATAGAAGGGATCTAGTAGATGCTTTGTACTTGGACTTGCAGAAGACTTTCAGCAAAGTACCTCACAAAAGGTTAAGTCATAATATAAGAGGCCACCGTGTTGAAGGTAGTATATTGGCAGTGATAGAGAATTGGCTCATGGGCAGGAAACAGCATGTTCCTGCGATAAGGGTTTCTTTTTCAGCTTGCCAATGAATGACCAGACTGTTTCCAAAGGGAGCAGTGCTGGGAGTGAAAGTGTTTACAATACATATTCATGATTCGGAGGAAGGAAAGGAGTGTACTGCAGCCAAACCTGCAGGTGACACAAAATAAGTGGAAAGGCAAAGAGGCTGCAAACAGTTCACAGAGTGAAATTGAAAGGTAAGTAAGTCAACAAAACGTCGGCAAATGTATGAAGTGGTTATAAAATGAAAAAATGTGAAATTGTTTATTTTGGAAGAGAAAACAATAGAGTATTACTTAAAGTCAGTGTGATTGAAGATCACAGCTGCAAATGTGTTGCTGGTCAAAGCACAGCAGGTTAGGCAGCATCTCAGGAATAGAGAATTCAACGTTTCGAGCATAAGCCCTTCATCAGGAATAAGAGAGAGAGAGCCAAGCAGGCTGAGATAAAAGGTAGGGAGGAGGGACTAGGGGGAGGGGCGATGGAGGTGGGATAGGTGGAAGGAGGTCAAGGTGAGGGTGATAGGCCGGAGTGGGGTGGGGGCGGAGAGGTCAGGAAGAGGATTGCAGGTTAGGAGGGCGGTGCTGAGTTGAGGGAACCGACTGAGACAAGGTGGGGGGAGGGGAAATGAGGAAGCTGGAGAAATCTGAATTCATACCTTGTGGTTGGAGGGAGTCTGCAGTATAACCTGGACCTTCCCCATTCATATTTCTTCAACACATATTTGGTCAGTTTTTGGAATTTCTGAATGAGAAGGAAGAGGCTAAAGAGAAAAAAAATATAAAACCTGAAATAAGCAACAGGAATGATGTCGAGGTGCCAGTGTTGGACTGCAGGTAAGCAAAGTCAGAAGTCACACAATACCAGGTTATAGTCCAATGGGTTTATTGAAATCACAAACTTTCAGAGCACTGCTCCTTTGTCAGGTGAAATCATTTGAAAGGATGGATGTAGTGAGGGTTTATCAAGGCTAGATGATTCATCTAACTTTGACTGAAGGGAGGAATCTCCATTCATTCCTCACCAGTTCTATAAATACAGGATTCCTGGCAGAGAAGGGAAATCAAAGAAGACAACCTTTGGGAATTAAGGATCATTTTGGGATGGTTCCAGAAGAATAAGAGTGTCTGCTTAAAGGACAGAGTAACTATGACTGTGGAAGGGGATTTTCAGCTACTTAAATTGTCTTTCTAATTTGGAATATAGGTTGCTTACTGAAATAATGCTTAGTCAATATTGCTTTCAGTTGGATGTGAGCTAAAATGTGATGTTATTGTGTGACCCTTACAGTCATTTACTAGATGTTCAAATTTCTTTGTAAAAATTATTGGTTTCTACAGGCATCATACAGTTCTCACCTATGATGTGGAGGAGCCGGTGTTGGACTGGGGTGGACAAAGTTAAAAATCACAGCACCAGGTTATAGTGCAACAGATTTATTTGGAAGCACTAGCTTTCGGAGCACTGCTCCCTCATCAGATAGTTGTGGAGTAGCTGCTCCAAAAGCTAGTGTTTCCAAATAAACCTGTGGCACTATAACCTGGTGTGGTGTGATTTTTAACTTAGTCCTCAGCTAGTTCTTGGTTGTTTAAGGGACTTATCTGATCAATTCCTTTAACACTGACTGATCAGACACCTTTGAAGCATTTAATGTTTTTTTTAATATGGTTATGATTTAATACATGTGTGAGCAGCATAATTTTACCAATTTATATTTGTGCTTCT
Organism: Hemiscyllium ocellatum; assembly: GCF_020745735.1. Lineage (NCBI taxonomy): Eukaryota > Metazoa > Chordata > Chondrichthyes > Orectolobiformes > Hemiscylliidae > Hemiscyllium > Hemiscyllium ocellatum. Next base: position 16,011,456 of record NC_083417.1, on the reverse strand, counting down.
ATTTGAAGTAGGATGTACTGAAATAACTAAGCAGAAACAGTGTGTTAAGAAAATGGACACTGGCTTATTGACAAGCACTCTGAAGAGAGAGCTATAAATATGGATGCACGAAAAGAAGACAGGCACTGAGGGTAATTAAATGAATCATTGAACAAATCTGCCTGTGATTCCAGAAAGTGGAAGCTCAAATAAGCTGCAGCAGCAATGAATCTGCATTTTACTGATATGCATAAATACACAATTGTATATTTATCCTGGAAAGCTTTCAAATTGTCTAAAGGCACTTACAAAGTGTAATCATAGGTGCATAATGCAGTCTCATGCGATGTCATCCAGCCTGTTTTTTGTCAGAGGTGCAGACTTGACAGGAACACAAAACTAACCACCTGTCTATTCCATATCCGGTGATCAAGGTGTGCTCTGTACTGAACACAGGTTTAAGTGAGTGTCTTCATACCATCTCTTCTTCCTATCAGAATGCACTCAAATTTCCTGCTTCTTTCCAACTCATTTCCCTCTCATTTCTCTGGCTTCTTTCATCAATACAATTCTGATCAAACCTCATTTTTCTGCTGGGCAATTTGTATCCCTCAGTCACTGACTCAAACTTTTACCTTAGTTCACATGTCTTTACAGCATGAGATGCTGGCCAGGTGAGATGGGTGGTGTGTTCACCCCTTTGCGTAGGAGCTAAGGATTGTGCAGTTGGCACAGGAGAGGCCAAGCTTATCCTGAGAGTAGGTGGCATCCTCCTGGATTGTCTCCACTCACCCTCTCCTGCTGTTATAAAACTATGAGCACTCACCTTGACACAATCACACACCCCATTGTACAAACATTTGAATTGGGTGCACGAGTACGTCACTCAGACCCTCAGACTTGCTTCACCATCTGATAAGAGTATGGCTGATCTAATTGTAGTCTCAGCTCCATTTTCCTGACTATATTATATCCTTTCACTCCCTTTGTCAATTGAGAACCTTACTAACTCAGCCTTAAAAGTAATTAGTGACTCAGCTTCCTCACGACTCTGGGAATGAGAATTCCACAGATCAGTGGTGCTCCAATAGGAAAATGAAAGGTCTCCTATCTGTGTCTTAAATGGGAGACTTCTCATTTTTGAACTGCATCTTCTAGTTTGAGTTTTTCCCAGAAGGGGAAACATTCTCTAAGCATCCACCTGATGAATCCCCTCAGGATCTTGTATTGCTTATGTGTACTAATCCCCCAACCCCAAGTATTTATTATAACCATCAAACCCACCCCCCGCCCCAAAGTCTGCCAAACAACCCTCCTTCCACCATGCCCTAAACCCCAATTCCAATCCCAACCTTCCCTATCCCAAATATCCCACGATTACACCACCCCAACTGACCCCATCATCACGGCCTATTCCCCCTCCCTATTACTTTAGTTATTCAAGTGATCTCTCACTGTTGCATGCTAACCTCACAGCACACATACACTGTGTTCCATTTCATCAGATCATGGCTTGTTTAAACACATCTCACTCTGAACATGCGTGTCGTCTTTTCCTTTCCCTCAATTTTCTCTTTTTCCTTGTTCCAAACCTGTTTTGTTGTTATTTTGCTTTAGTTTTTAACGAAGAGTTGAACTTAAAATGAATACTGACTGGTATTCTTTCTCCCACTGACCCTGACTGACATGCTGAGTGCTTCCAACGTAATGTGCTTCAGACTCAACAGTAAGAAGGGAATCAACCTCTGTCCCAGGATGTGAGTCAATCCATTCAATCTATAAAATACTCAGGATTGACATTTTGGTTTTAATGAATTAAGGAGGAATCAACTAGAGAAAGTGAGGACTGCTGATGCTGGAGATCAGAGTCGAGAGTGTGGTGTTGGAAAAGCACAGCAGGTTAGGCAGCAGCCGAGGAACAGGAGAATCAATGTTTCGGGCATAAGCCCTTCATCAGAAGTGAATTAAGCCTGACCAACAGCTATAGCCGAGGTTAAGGCATCAGCAATTTGCATTTACTTGTAATAAAAACAAAAAGAACTGCAGATACTGTAAATCAAACCAAAATTACTGGAAAAGCTCAGCAGGTCAGGTAGCACCTGCGGAGGGAAATCACGAGTTAGCATTTTGGGTCCTCAGAACTGGTTGTTGAGTTTATATATATCTTTTAACATATGTTCCACGACATTTCACAAAAGCATCAAACTAAGTCTGTGACAGTCCACGGAGAGGTACATTTCTGTAGAGTTATTTTAGCATAGTAAAGGTCTCAAGGTGGGTCAGAGAGGTGAAGAAAGGCTTACATAGGAATAGATCAGAACAGGGTCTGTGGTACAGCTTGTATGTAAGGATGGCTCAAATCTTGGTCAAAAAGATGAACGCCATGGAAGGTTTTTCGCGAAACATGCTTCATTTGGCTTGCCTCCTAAGACTAGGTAAAAACAATGACTGCAGATGCTGGAAACCAGATTCTGGATTAGAGTGGTGCTGGAAAAGCACAGCAGTTCAGACAGCATCCAAGGAGCAGGAAAATCGATGTTTCAGGCAAAAGCCCTTCATCAGGAATATAAGCAGAATGCCTGAAGGTTGGAGAGATAAACAGCTAGCAGCTTCTAACTACAAGCTTCTATCTGGTGCCTGCGCCCTACTCAGCAGAATCAAAGGAGTTCATGCTAATGGTTAGCCATAGGATATCTAAGTGATCCAAACTCCAAGGGTCAGGTCAGTGATGAAGGTTATCGAAAGGAAAACATTCATGTTTTCAGACATTGTGGTGGTGGGATGAGTAAAATGGGTGATCAGTGTAAACATGCTGATTGCAGGACATACTGTTTTCTTTAACTGGTGACATATTTTACAGCAATCTATGGTCATGATTTGAAAGAGTGTGGGTTCCTCCACCTATCACAACCTGGCCCATTAAGCTGATAAGGTACAAACTCATTCGTCGGGGCTGGGAGGCCTGTTCAGAGAGTTGAACTACAGTGAATCCAACAACAACAACTTGCATTCATATTATTGCTCACTCCTGGCCACATCACGGGAGCATTATTAAACAAGCATTTGACACCAAGCCACCAAAGGAGACATTAGTTCAGCTGACAGCATACTTAATCAAAGGGGTGATCTTTAAAGGGAAGTCTTAATGGAGCAAAGAGAGGTAACAATTGAGGCTCAGATTGATCAGAAAGGCATCCCTTTCTGAGATTAGGGCCCAAGGCTTCTGAAGTAACAGGCATTATACCATGAAGTGATTAAAACTGGAGGCATGCAGAGATGTCAGTTTAATTTTGTTAATACGCTTTATAAATATTATTAAGGTTTTAATTGGAGGGTTTGGGGAGCTGACAGAAACAGGGAGAAGTGAAGATAAATTTAGGATTTGTAAAAAAGAATGACAGAAAAGTAAATAGTGTTGGACAAGGAGCCATTACAGGTCAGCAAACACATGGGTAACGGGTGAATAAAGCAAATTTAGAACAGTCCTCTTTAATTGACCAGTTTCATGTATCTGAATTAATCCTCCATCAAGGTTCCTTTTCTGCCACAGTTGGGCCTCCATAACATGCACTGTTGCACCGGAAACAGTGCCTTGCTTTGTTCTCGAGACACACTGGTGTTTTTTCGATCTACTGATGGGTTTGTTGGTGTTGGGCTCACATCCAAACTTCAGGTTGCATCAATATCAAATCTTGGGAATTACACAAGCAATCAAGTTAAAGTACAAAGGAAATTTAATTGAGCTCTTTAGAAAAAATGTAACTCTGTAAGACGTGCTTGAACTCTGGAGAATGTTAACTAAGAGCGTAGAGAAAATATGAAATGGATGCTCAGTGTATGACGTGCAAGACTGCCCAATAGAAGGGGGTTGATTTGGATTTTAAATTTGGCTTTTAAATCAGATCATGAACACAAGTTTACTTTTACATACGAAGGATGGCAGGAAAATTAACAACAAGGTGCAGAACATCAGTTCATGGTGCTGTTTATTCACCAACAACTGCGTAGTGACAGCTTACAGCATACAATTTAAATGGGAAACGTGAGGGAAAATGAGAAAAGCAAGATAAAATATTCTGATAGAAATAATTAAGGTTTGTGGACAAAGTTTACATCACACATAATATTTTAAATTAATAAAGAAACAAAAAAAATTGTTACTAAGGCCATTACTGAAATCAGAAGAATATTTTCTATTTTGATTACTTCACCAAATATCTCAATAATAGGGGGTTAGAATTTATTCAAGCTGATGGGTTTTCCTTATGGATCAGTTACAATGCATCCACACATATTGAGTTCTAAAACTTAACCCCCTTAGTTGTTGATTTACTACTCTTCTACATAACATTTTCTTTCATTGCTTCTGTTTAGCTGTCGCTAGCCTCCAAGCTGTCAAAGTTAAGAGTTCTTTCTGGAACATTCCTAAAATTTTCTTCTAGATTAGGGAAGAGCTGACAAGCTCAAAGAACACAACGCCCACAAATGAAAGCTATTAACCAGAGCTCAGTTTGCATAGATCTCTATCAAGTTGGAGATGTGGATGAGCAGGTTGTTCAGAACATTGTCCAGTTACATAAATCTAAAAATTCTATTCATATTATGCCTTCATTAGGTAAGACAAGGACAGAAAAATAAACTATCAATAAATCCTATGGAAAATGCAGGAGAAACATTCTTACCAAAAGAATGGTGAAGAATGTTTGATGGAAGTGGATATATTCATGCACAGGGACCTGTCTCCTGCAGGAATAAGGAACATTTTGGAAGTATTACGTACTCTTTTAAACTAAACAAAAACCTGGGGCACTTTAGGGGAAGGTGATGGCATAGTGGTAGTAATGCCATTCATCCATTAATTCAGAACCCCCAGCCAAAGTGCTGGGAATTGGGTTTAATGTCCACCATGGTGAAATTTGAATTTAATAAAAATCTGAAATAAAAAGCTAGTCTAGTGATGATCATGTAACTGTTGCAAAAACCCATCGAGTTCACTAAAGGTTTTTAGGGAAGGAAACTGACATCCTTACCTGGTCTGGCCAACATGTGAATCCAAACCCACAGCAATGTGGGTGACTCACAACTGTCTTCTGGGTTATTAAACATGGACAATAAATGCTGGCCGAGCCAGTAGCACCCACATCCCATGAACATTTTTTTTTAAAGTTCCTGGTGCATTCACCATGGCAACACTTTAATCAATCAGAGTCGACTTGCCAACTAATCCTTTCCTTATGCAGTATAAATAATTGCTCGCTTTGAAATTTGACATTCTTGCATGTGTCCTGATGAGTCTGTGACCTAAAAAGGGTTTGAAGCAAATCTCTTTCTACAGCAATACCCAAATGATGAGAAAGTGGAACCTGCGACAAGGAACAGTCAGTGCAAATGGCATGAATTTTTTAAAAAGAGGTAAACTAGTACAGTTTATGAGGAAGAAAAGGGAGCAATTTGTCTTAATAAGATGTGCAGTGGGAGAATACTTTTGAAGGGCAAAGGCAAATCATGGAACACGAGCCAAATAATCTGTGACTAACCCAAACTGTATTCCCCAAATATGAATTACAACATCTTTGGATTAAATATTCAGTCATTTTATATAACTTTAAAATATTTAATCAGTGCATGTAAATCTAACAGATGCGTTAGAAACCTCATTATTTTAAAAATAAGTTACAAAAATGCTGGAGGAGATTTAAATCAAGATTGGCATCCTGAAACACTGCACTGTGATCTGAAGGAATATAGCCAACTTCAATATAAAGATCCAGTGCTGTTACATACCGTGAACATTTAGTCCAGTGATGGAATAAAGTCTCTTACATGGTTTAACTGTCCAGGTCATTCTGCAGATGACAAGGCTAGAGGAGCTATTGATCAAACATGGAAGAGTTTAGAATCCTTGAATCAAGCAGCCTAAAGAATAGGAAACCTGGGAGGCTTGTGATTAAAGGTATTGAGTAACACATAGCAATTCTTATCAATACACTATGGAATCTTGTGCATATTTCCACATGTTAACAGTTACAACATTACAGTTGCAACATCAAAGGTCGCTGCAATCAAATTGCCCTTTGATTGTTGGGAGCACTTGAAGTGAATTTCTAATTAGGCTTGTCAAATATTTAAACTGTCTACTTACCCAACATCTTGCAAAGTGTCACAAGTTTGTGAAGTTGGCTGAGGCATTGTTGAAAGACAACAAAAGAAATCCTCACTAATACAAAATGTGATCGTTGGTAAATTGACAATGCATGAATTGATAAAGTGTGGCGCTGGAAAAGCACAGCAGGTCAGGCAGCATCCAAAGAGCAAGAGAGTCACCGTTTCAGGCATAACCCTTCTGCCCGAAACATCAACTCTCTTGCTCCTTGGATGCTGCCTGACCTGCTGTGCTTTTTCCAGGATCATGCTTTATCAACTCTGACTCTCCAGTATTTACAATCCTCATTTTCTCCTAAATTTACAGTGCATTCCAATTAAAATAAACAGGGAATAAGGAAACAGAGATGAATACAGACAATGATATTCAACAGAATTAAGTTGACAGCAGCATAGTTTATCACCACAGACTCCACTCAGGGTCGGGGTTTGCATTACATACTTGTGTCGTATGAATGGAGCCTGAATACAGAAGGTCTGTCAATAAAGAGCTGAATGTAGACTTGCAGTGTCAACATAGTAAGAGCAGAGTACAAGCTCAGCTATTGAACATAACAGTACTATTACTAAATGAAACTTGACTCATATCAAAATATTGTGAAGCTTATAGATAAGTTACTGTTACATTCAGGATTTAAACTTCTGCAGGTGACCCAGAGTTGACTTCTGTGACCACCACATTCAACATTTTGGGTAACATTTCCAATTGCCTTACAAGTCTCATCAAATAGAGAAACATGGGCAGCATATCTGTTTCCATTTTGATTTTCCCATCTTCACAGGAAGGAATTAAACTGATTTTCACTTTATGTTGTTCTGTGATCCTGCTCATGCCTTTGCAGTTTAGATCAGTAATCAGTATCAGTCAGGTGGGATTATATCTGACCATTGAAAGCATTTTAATCAATACTTTAAAATTTACTGATGAATGGTTTATGCCAAAGATGGATAGCAAGAGGGAGATTTAAGAAATATAGAAAAATTTACAGATTTGAATCTCTATGACTTGTTTGACGGTTAATACAACACACATGTTAAAATTTTCAACAATAAGTCCTACACAGTATGTAAGAAACAATGTTCAACTACCTTACAATTTATATCACATATTAATGTGCATTTCATAAACAGCTAACTCTTCCCACTTAAGACAAATATAACTTTTCCACCTTATTAATATACCTAATTTTTTCACTCTTTCCTGTCCAGATTGTGAGGTGTCTTGTTTGGATTCTAGTTCCATGGCCCTCCAATAAATCACTCAAATTGGAACTCCTCATAGAGGAGGTGCTGCCTTGAGACCATTATTGGACCACAGCAGGGAAGAGGGCAGGTATCGGAGTGAACATTTTTATTATTCTGCCCAGGTAGTCAAATACATCAACAGGACCCCTGGCTAACTATGTCACTGGGAGAAAGTGAGGACTGCAGATGCCGGAGATCAGAGTCAACAAGTGCAGTTATGGAAAAGCACAGCCGGTCAGGCAGCATCCAAGGAGCAGGAGAATGGACGTTTCGAGCATAAGCTCTTCTGATGACATTCCTGATAAAGAGCTTATGCTTGAAATGTCGACTCTCCTCCTCCTCAGATGTTGCTTGATCGGCTGTGCTTTTCCAGCACCACACTTTTTAACTATGACACTGCTCTATTACCCTCAGTATCATCCACCTAGGAATTTCTCAGGCCTTTTGAAAAGAATGTTTTTGTTTTGGCTATGAACAGAGTGGACCAAAACTGAATGAGTTTCTAGACATTTTCTCCTCAACCTGTTCAGAGATGCAATCGTACACCTGTGGATCAGGTGTGACTTCAACTCTGGCCTCCTGGATCAGAGGTAATGAAAGGCAATGTTGAAGGAGACGCCCACAATTAGAATTGCAGTGGAGTACAGTTTATTGACATCACAAAGTACAAAATATAAAGCAATATTTTCACAACGAACAAACAGAAAATACAGCAGTACCATTCCATAGACAGCCAGGTTGACTTTCTTTGGCCACTGAACAGTTTTGGTTCTTGCAATCTCCCAACTCCAATAACACAACAGAACTTCTAAGCGGCCATTATAAGATTTAATTGTTGGTCAAGTTTACTGCATATAAACAGAACATTAAACCACAAACTGTTTGAACATTGTAATATTGCCATAATTACAAATGTTACCTTGTAGTACAATGCAACACTAAAATCTTTAAAACTGGCAATTATAGAAACTATTCCTTTCAAACTGACACACAATGACAAAGATTTATTTTGTAGCATGGTTAGGTCAGAAATTTGCACTCAACAAATAGACATGCACATCTACAGAAAGATGAACAGTTGTCACCTGGGTGAGACACAGGTAAAACATATACCACCCCAGTTTAAAAAGAAATTGAATGGAAAATCTGGGAACTTTTCTTTATTCTTTTAAATTATTTGGCAGATCTGATAGAACTGGTAGCTATTAGTATTCAATATTGCATAGTTTACCAATGTATTGCACAGATAAATGGGCAAGCTCAGAGCTCCAAAGCTGAGAATTTAAAAAAATTCTTTGAACTGAAGGCCAGAACTCACGACAAGGAAAAACAGCCAGGGCAATTAGTTAAGTTGATTAGGTTCAATACAGAAAACAGGACAGAGGAAGATTCCACAAGCAATATTAATCAAAATATTATCATTACAGGTATGTTTAAAAGGAAATAATTTACGACAGTAGGTCAAGAAAAAACTGTGCAGTGTTCTTTCCCAGAAACCTCATGGAGGTTGCCTATCTGATAAATCTCCTAAAGCTCAAAATCAAACACAAGCAAATCTGCGTCAATGACTAACTTTTATTCTTCTTGCCATTTATAATTCTCCAGTGCTTTCTTCCCCATTAAGCAGCAAAGCACACATTCATCCCAGACAGCCAGACATGAAAACCCTGCCTCAGGGAAACTGGGCAGAAAGAGTGCCATAGGGCAACAAGAACCAAGCGCAAGAGCTTCTGCTCTCTCAGGTTTGGAGCCAGGATGGATGCTCAATTGGACAGGTGCTGGCACTCCCTCTCACCACCCTCTCTCACTGTGAAGCCTGCATATCCCCACCGACCCTCTTCACTAGGCCTGTAGCCTGGATCACTCCTCCATCCTGAGACTCCGCTGGATGTTATTTCAGCAGCAGCCACTGCCTCCTCTGTGGCACTGCTGAGAACTTCTCCCCCCTCCCCACCACAAGCTCCTGATTTCAGAGGAAGTGTCATGGGTGGTCTCACCTCTGACTGATTGGCAAAAAAGGAGTGACAAGAATCTGTTTCCAGGTTTCCAACCAGCAAGCAAGAACACCCTCCACACTCTCAAAGCCACAATACAATTCTGCTCAGTCTACAGTAAGAGTAAAATTCATACACTTCCATCTGTCAAAATACAAGTAAAGCAATACTTAGTGAAAATGGTGAGCACTCAATTCATAAACTACACAAAGAAAGAATGGATTTTGCATATATATATAACAGGATACTGAATTACAAAGACAAGGCAGACAGATAGTTTGTGTTCAATACTTATACACTTCAAACAACATTTAACACATGATTCATTTATAAAAAATAGATGTAGTTCTTTACATACATGTAAAAATACAGACATTTATCATATTAAAATACTACAACACAAGTCACATCTGAAATTTCTAAAATTAAGGAGAATGTACCTTTCATGACTAGGTGAATAATATTTATTTTATACAGTTCTAACCTTACTTTTGATTTGCAGACACTGTTTCTTGGCCAGTCATGCAGTCTCTCAATCTACAGAAATTGCATTAAACTGACGTGATCCTCAAGTATATTGCACAACGCTGGGCCCAGATTAATCTTACATAGGAGCTATCAATCTGCACAAGTCTCTTTGCTAGATGACACTTGTCATATCATTACCTTTTATATCAGCTGACATCTAGAACCAAATCTGAAGTGACAGTCAGAGAAATTTCCTCTGAAGCCCATCATAAATGTTATGATAGACATGTCGACAACACTGCATTACTATCAGTTACTAACAAATGTTATTTTTACCTATTTCACCTTGTATTTCTTTCTTGCTTTATTTTCCAGTTAGAAACCAAGGAGACGAGTTAGGATAAATGAATGGGGAGGGGAGGTGTGTAAAATTCCTTTATGGCCCTTTGACAAAACCAGTCAAGCAACAACGTATTCCTATTCCCATGGAAGTGACGGCCTAGCGGTATTATTGCTAAACTATACATCCAGAAACTCAGCTAGTGTTTTGAAGACCTGGGTTTGAATCCTATCGTGGCAAATGGTGGAATTTGAATTCAATTTTAAAAATCTGGAATTAAGAATCTACTGATGACCATGAAACCATTGTTGATTGCCAGGAAAATCCCACCTATCCTTCAGGAAAGGAAATTGTCATCCATCTGGTCTATGTGTTATCCCGACAAACAGCAATGTAGTCGACTCTTAATTGCCCTGTGAAACAACCTAGCAAGTCCCTCAGTTCAAAAGCAGCTCGCGACAGGTACTAAATGCTACCAGCCAGCTACGCCCATGTCCCACAGTGAACAATAAAGGGCAGGTAATATACTGGAGCAGCATGTCACATATATTGTTGGCACTGACACTAACACAAGACTTGGACAGATTCACGCTGCATTTCTCCTCAAAAGATGCTAATTCACAAAGACAGCTCTCACTTCACACAACCCTTCTCACACAACTCAGGCCTATTGCTCCAAAGATCAGTTTGCATTAAAGGTATGTGGAGCAATCAGAAGTGTAAACTTTGTTTGACTTTATTTTCATACTCCTTAGCTCATGGGAGCAAAGGCCATTTGTAATATCTCTGCTACTTTTCCAGATGAAATCATCATTCTGCTCAGTTAGCCCTGAGTTCTTAAGTGCAGATTGTATTAAACAATTGATCTACATGATTATATCATGAAGACTTTGATTAACAAATTCAAAGCTCTTTGGACATGGCACAACAGAAATTTGTACAATGCCTTTCACAAGAATGGGATGTCCCAAAAGTGCTAAAGAAACAACTGATGCGTAGTCACCGTTCAGTGTAGGAAACGCAGTAGCCAACACATTTGGCCAGCTCTCACAAACAGCAATGTCAGAAGTCACATGACATCAGGTCATAATCCAACAGGTCTATTTGAAGTCACAAGCTTTTGGATCACTGCCCCTTCATTAGAAGACTTCATCTACGAAGGAGCAAAGCTTTGAAAGGTTCTGATTTCAAATAAACCTGTTGGACTATAACCTGGTGTCGTGTGACCTCTGACCTTGCCCACGACAGCCCAACACCAGCACCGCCACATCATGCCAACCACAAACAGCAATGTAACAGTGAGCAGATGCTCCATCTTTTCATTATATCAATAGAGGGACAGAAACTGGACAGGATAATGTGGTTGAAACCTCACTCAAATGGGATCTCTGATGTCCACTTTGAAAGCAGACACTGGCTTGGTTTTGTGTCTAATCCCCCAAAAAAAGGCACATCCAATGTGGTATGGCACTACAATGCCAATTTTGCCTGCTCTAGTCTCTGGTATGGGACTTGAAAACACAAACTTATGAATGAAAAGCAACACTGCTACCAATGGAGCCATCATGCACACAATTGGTTAGGAGATGGTCTCTAAAAAGGATAACTTTCCTTACAATAAGTTGCATGTTTTATTTGGTGCGAAGGATTGCTGTAACATTTGTCCATCAAAAAAGGTTGCTTAGTTAATCTGACCACAGGATATTTCAAATGTGAATGAAGAACATGAATTAATATAGCAGCTTGACATGTCTCGCAAAAAACATTGCAAACACACAATCAATTGAAGCCAAGATTGTTAATAGAAGTGAAAGAGGTTGAAGCCCCGGAAACAATGACCTATTTTGAACTGTTTCTTAAAATGGTAACATATACCACAATTATGCAGAATACGTGGGGTGCTTAAGGTAGGTGACACACGTATAAAACTAACGTTGCTACATTGACAGAGTGACAGTTTTACAAATGTATTACAGTACTTCAGGGAATGTTTAACCGTGGACTCAGAGGTTAGTTCTGCCCCTCTGATATAACAGTGCTATCTGGATCTGGCTTGCACTTCCATAACAAATGCCACTGAGGGGGTATTACTTCAAATAATCATTTCTGAAATATAAGAATACTATCAATATTAGCTGTGGATAGCACCAACCCGAAGTACGATTCCATAATCAAACACCCATTAACACTTCCAACAAGATAACCACCAAATGGATTTTCACCAGTCTCTGTCACTAAGGCCAATCTTATCTCTGCTACTGTTCTTCCGACTGGCATAGTTCTGTACACATGCAGAACAAACATGGCATCTTTTTCATTGGTACAGTATAGCTATTCATTGACTAGATCAGGTTTGTGGTTACTGGTGCACTAATATTTGTAAGTCAGACAACAATGGTAATTCCTGAAGGATAGAGAATGTAGACTAAGAGAATGACCTCCCCTTACAGGTAGTGAAATAACTCCAGAGGCCAGCATCCCTTCACCGAGTCACCCTTTAATTACACCTGGAGAGTCCTTGGTACTGATCCAGCTCCCTCAGAGCCAGCTCTCAGAGAGACTGGAACATTCTTGTTCTTATCTATCAGCCGGGGCTTCCTGATTGGGCCAGCTTGACAGCTCCATATTCTATGAGGTCCACATGCTGACCTCATTACAATTACAACAGGGAGGTCAGAACTACTCACCCATAACTCCACTTCTGCTATAATGGTCCATCATTCTCGATGATGTCCATCCATAGGCTGCTCAGGGATGACAGACAAGACACGCACATTCAAGACTGAGACAGACAGATTTTTCATCAGTAAGGGAATCAAGGCTTATAGGGAAAATGCAAGAAAGTGAGATGTGAACGGTAGAGCAGACGTGAAGGGCTGAATGGCCTTTCTCTGCTCTTGGATCTTATGGTCTTATGGGTGAAGTGGAGTTGAATTTGGCAATTAAGAATACTGCACAATTGTTACCTTTATTCCAGTTAGAAATCAAATCTACTGACTTCATAGGGTAACAGAAAAGTTGAACAGTTTATGGTCATCACTATTGTCTTGCTAAAGGCAAGTTAGGCTGAGATTAAAATGAGTCAAGATTAAAGTGGTGCTGGAAAAGCACAGCAGGTCAGGCAGCATCTGAGGAGTGGGAAAATCAACATTTCGGGCAAAAGCCCTTCATCAGGAATGAGAGCCTCATCATTCCTGATGAAGGGCTTTTGCCCGAAACATCGGTTTTCCTGCTTCTTGGATGCTGCTTGACCTGCTGTGTTTTACCAGCACTACTCTAATCTTGAGTAAAATATCCAGCATCTGCAGTACCTACTTCTGCCTGAGATTAAAATGATCTGTGCTGATCATTTTTTATTCCAATTTAAACATAGTAAGTGCTAGGTAATACACAGAAAATAGATTTGTGGGCTTCCCTTTTGCATACTTCACAACAGTGGGATGAAATCTTATGACAGCTGCTAAACATTTGAATACTTATTTTTCTATGTAAGATTTAGCACTTTCCATGACCACCTGATGTTTCAAAGCACTTTATGGCCAATGAGGTACTCATGAGAATTAGGAACTTTCGCAGGCAATTTGCAGCCAGCAAGCTTCTACAAACAGCACTAGAACATTGACTACAAAATCTGTTTGTGCTGTTGACTGAGATACACACTGGCCAGAACACCAGGATAAGCTGACTGCTCTTCTTCAAAATTAAAAATCACACAATGCCAGGTTATAGTCTAACAGGTTTATCTGAAAGCACTGGCTTTTGGATGAGTCACAACCAACTGATGAAGGAGCAGCGCTCCAACAGCTAGTGCTTACCCAGGTATCCAGGCTTCAGCTGACAAGTATCAAGTAACATTTCCATCACAGAGTGTCAGGTAATGACCATCTCCAAAAAGCAAAACTTTTAACTAAGCCTCTTGACATTCAATGGCACTACCATTACTGAATCCTCCACTATCAACATCCTGGGCATTGCCACTGACCAGAAACTAAACTGGATAAGCTGTATGAAAAGTGGCGACATGAGCAGGTCAGAAGCGATGACCCCTGCACTGGATAACTCACCTTTTGACCCCTTGATGCCATCAACAAGTAACAAATCAGGAGTTTGATAAAATACTCTCCAATTGCCTGGATGGGTGCAGTTCCAACAACACTCAAGAAGTTTGACACCATCCAGGTGACAAAGCAGCCTGTTTGATTGTCACCACATCCACAAGCTTTCTCTCCCTCCACCATCAATACTTAGTAGCAGTAGTGTAGACTATCTACAAGATGCACTGCAGAAATTCACCAAGGCTTCTTAGGTAGCTCCTTCCAAATCTACAACCACTTCCATCTAGAACAAGGAAAAGGGCAGGAGGTAGATGGAACGCCACCATCTGCAAGTTCCCCTACAAGCCAGTAGGGATACCTACCCCTAAGGGACTGCAGTGACTGCAGTGGGCGGCACGGTGGCACAGTGGTTAGCACTGCTGCCTCACAGTGCCAGAGACGCAGGTTCAATTCTCGCCTCAGGCAATTGACTGTGTGGAGTTTGCACATTCTTCCCGTGTCTGCATGGGTTTCCTCCAGGTGCTCCGGTTTCCTCCCACAATCCAAAGATGTGCAAGTCAGGTGAATTGGTCATGCTAAATTGCCCACAGTGTTAGATGAAGGGGTAAATGTATGGGTGGTTCCTGCTTTAGCGGGTCGGTGTGGACTTGTTGGGCCAAAGGGCCTGTTTCCACACTGTAAGTAATTATAAACAAAACAGCTCACCACCACCTCATTAAGGACAATAGGGGATGGGCAATAAATGCTGGCCCAGCCAGCGGAGTCATATACCATGAATGAGTAACAAACATAAATATACTATGAGAATGTAACAACCGTGAGAATTTAACACTTAACCAACAGTTTAGCACTCCCTCATTACTTCACCAGTGTTACAGTCTGGATTTTGGTACTTCAGGTTCTGACTCAAGACACAAAATTCACATGATGTGGAGGTGCTGGTGTTGGACTGGGGTGGACAAATCAAAAGTCACATGATACCAGGTTTTGGTCCGACAGCTTGATTTGAAATCACAAGCTTTGGACCGCTACTCCTTTGTCGGGTGACTGACAAAGGGGCAGCGGTTCGAAAGCTTGTGATTTCAAATAAACCTGTTGCACTATTACCTGGCATCATGTGTGACTTCTGACAAAATTCACAAAGGCTACATTTTAAAACAAACTCACATAGTTTTAAGAACGCAAACGTTCCAGAATGGATTTATTTGGGGAGGGGAGCAGCAGCAATGGATGCAATAGTCAATTTCTTCACTCAAAAGCTGTGAAACAGATTGGCTTGCTTCCCAACAATTGTTTCAAAACAATTCCTGACATTACACAGCAAAACAATCCCGGAAAGTGCCATAACAGTAAGTTAAGTTTCGTCAACAGCAGCTGTGTGTGCTATCTACATGAAGCATTGATCAAATTCAACAGGGTCCCGTAGACAGCACCTTTCAGACCTACGACCACTTCAGTCTAGAAGGACAAGGGCAGCAGATACCTGGAAACAACACCACCTTTAAGCTCTTCTCCAAGCCACTTACCATTAGTTTATGAAGTAAACCAACACAATAAATTACCTTGACCGCTAAACTGTCTGTAAGCTTCAGCTGAGCGATGTGGAGTACACCTTCACAGCGAATGTAAAGCCCAACATAAATATTAAGTTAACACCACTGCTTCTCACAAACACTGACAGCAACTATATTGCATATTGGAAGCACATGCACCAGGTTAAGAGTATTCTAGCTTTTCACTAATGGAACCTTTGTTTATGAAATAGATTAAGTGAAGCAATTCTGTTGAAATGGATCAGCTGTTCACTGCTGACACCATCTATAGATCACAAAAGTCAGTCTTGAAATCGGTGACTAAAATTCAAGAGTTTATAATTATAGATATAAATATAGATATAAATATAGAATCAGAGTATCTTAAATGACTATAATAAGGCCATTTCATCCATCATGTCTGTGTCAGCTTAATCCAAATCTTCATGCTTTTCCCATAACACTGAATTTCTTCCCTTCAAGTTTATATCCAGTTCATATTTGAAAGCTACTACTGAATCTGCTCCTATCTTCCTTCAGGCAGTGCCTTCCAGAATATCATCATAATTCACCATGTGAAAAAAAAATCTGTTTGCCACTTTTGGTAATTATCTTAAATTGGTCTCCTTTGAGAATCAACCAGCCTCTCTGTCAGTGGAAACAATTTCCCCTTACTTACTCCATCAAAACACCTCCAACGCTTCAACACGTCTGTAAAATTTCATCTTAAGCTTCTTGACACTAAAAAAGAACAGTCCAGTATCTCTGGTTTCTTCATATAATGAAAGTCCCTGACTTATACTGGCATTAATATGTAAAGGTTATTTGGAAGGTTCAATTGGAAAGGTACGTTTTAGGGACTGAGTAATTCAATTTTCTTTTAAAATAAGAATTCAATCTGATTTTCCCCTTGTCAGTCTGCAGATTGCACAGAAGTAAATGATAATAAGCCAAAAATGTTCCTGCAGGCCCATTTTATGTGGTGGTGAAAACAAGCAAACATTTTTTTAAACTACTTGTTACATTACATGCACAAGAATGCAAGAGGTATAGATATAAACAGGAGGCAGTAGGTTTCTGAAGGAGATTTACATGTCAAAATTCAGATTGGACTTGAGTAGAGTTTATAACATTGTCCACCTTCTTGCTTTAGTATCGAGATTATAATCTATGCATTTATTTAAAAGTTTCCAGAATTCAACGTCTGATGAAAATCTCTAAGAATACGTCCCATTCTACTTTTAAACCCTGCATTATAACTAGCATTGTTTGCACCTTTTCCTATAAGACATTTGTCTGAGGGAATGATATCCCAGCAGCTATGGCTAATGATTATTATACATATAAAAGTCTGCTGAATAGTCCCTTATCTGCTATATAGAATCATGGAAACCCTACAGTGTGAATAGAGGTAACTTGGCCCATCAAGACAACAGTGATCCTCTAAAGGGCATCCCACACAAACCTAGAAACCCGCCACCCAATCCCCATAACTCTGCATTTACCAGGGCTAGTCCACCTTGTCTGCACATCCCTGGACACCACGTGCCAATTTAGCATGGCCAATCCATCTATGCTACGCATCTTTGAACTGTGGGATGAAAACAGGGCACCAAGCAGAAACATATGCAGACACAGGGAGAATGTGCAAACTTCACACAGACAGTCGCCCAAGGGTGGAACCAAACCCAGGTCCCAGGCGCTGCGAGGCAGCAGTGCTGACCACTGAGACACCGTGCCAAAGATGAATTTTACAGTGTTTAACAAGGCATCATCCAGTTCAGTAATGCAAGCACCATTTTGTTAAACATGGTTGTGAGCCTGACATTGCACCTTAAAATCCTTGTGATTCACATATTGCTCACAAAAAAAAGTAAAAGGACAGGAAACACCAAGTGGAACATTTGCCTTGAGGATAGGGAGGGTGAATGGAGGTAAGACAAACCATCTTCTTCTTCTTATCTCCTTTATTTTCTCATGCGATAAGGGCATCGCAGACTAAGCCAGTACTTATTGCTCAGCCCTAAACTTTCTAGAGAGTAGTTAAGAGTCAACATTGTGGGTCTGGAGTTGCATGTAGGCCTGATCAGGTAAGGAGGGCAAATTCAATTCCTTAAAGGACTTTAGTGAACCAGATGGCTTTTACAACAATTGACAATGGTTGGATGCGATGTTAGACTGGCTTTTTTCAAATCCCGATTTTAATTGAATTCAAACTCCACCACCTGTCATGGTGGGATTCAAACCAACACCCTGAGAACTAATCTAGCACCATTACCTCACAGCCAATGAAGAGCAGCACTGAAAGCAAACTGAGAATAAGCTTGGCTGAATGAACACAAATACTCTGGATGCTGAAAATCCAAAATAAAACCAGATAATGCTGGAAAACTCAACAAGTTATACAGTGTATCTTCATTTTGATTCAAATCATTAATTTTGCTTTTCTCGCTCCACTGATGCTGCCAGACCTGGTGAGCTTTTCCAGTACTTTCTGCATATATGATCTAAGCTTATTTGCTTTTGCCTCTCAACTACATGGGTATTGTTTTCATTTTGAGTTATATCACATTTACAACATAAAATGAGGGACTCAGTCAGCACACTATCACCTTGCTATGCATCACAATATTCATGATTGACATATAGCAGGTCAGAGATTCCTCACAGAAGTTGGCCAAATTAACATGGTTTTATGCAGATTTCTTTTGAAAGAATTGCTACTTGTTTCGACTTAAGTCTCTTGCTACCATTTTCCTGCTCTCATCTCTAAGGACTTGTCCATACTTAAGAGCAAGGTACAGCAGTAATTTGCCTTCTGCAAGATGATTCATCAGAAGACGGTCCGACTCTTACTAGCTAGCTACCATCAGGCACACTGGAAGAACTTACAGGCTGATGATCAAATTGCCTGACCATTCTACAGAGCTGAGACTGTGATGCTGGAAAAGTACAGCCGGTCAGGCAGCATCTGAGGAGCAGGAAAATCAACGTTTCAGGCAAAAGCCCTTCATCAGGAATGGTTCTCATTCCTGATGAAGGGCTTTTGTCCAAAATGTCAATTCTCCTGCTCCTTGCATGCTGCCTGACCTGCTGTACGTTTCCAGCACCACAGTCTTGACTCTGATCTCCAGCAGCTGCAGTCCTCACGTTCTCATACTACAGAACACCTCCCTTGGTCAACAAGTGGGAATTCAGCCCAGAACTTCTACTCGAATAGCAGTGACACTATTGCTGCGCCAGAAAAGTACCTTCATCTATAAATGCATACATAATGTTTTGATGGTTATTTCAGTTCTCATTTCCTGAAACAGTGGAATCAAGTTACAGGTTAAGGTAGGAGCAATGCTGAGGCCATTCCAGCACAAAATAGGGGCTAAAATAAAACATGCAGCATTTTCCAAGAGATTCATTAAACACAAGTGCACATCCTATCTTTGTACAATGACGCAGTGACATAGCATGGAAGTTGCAAGGAAAAGACCATTTTACAAGCCACGACAAGAAATAGCATCTGCTGCGACAAGAGATTACTTCTGGTGTGAAACTAATACTGATATGCCTTTAAATGTTTTCCTTTCTTTAGGATTTAAACATTTGTTTACAGGAAAGGTTTGTATATTATAACAGAGAATGAATTAAAACTAGCCATAGAAAAGACATTTATACTTTAATCAAAGGATGCACATACTATAGTGTTTTCTGTTCTCTTCCTCTCCCCACACTATTGCAACAATCCATAATTCCAATGTATTCTGATTTTTGTTAATTCTAAAACTCTTAATATCATCTGTCAAGTTCTTTATCACAACATTTCTAGAAATAGAAACGTCCCAGAACTTGGACTAATCAGAGCACCTAACTTTTATTTTACCAGATCTAAATCTGACTGGAAAAATGTCAGGTTAACCGTTGCAATTGTTTTACAATTTGCTTCTCTGGCAGTTTACTTGACTATTCTTTACAGTATTATCTAAAGCATTTACATCTGACACCACTTCCCTTTCTCCTAACTTCCGCAAGGTCATTGCAAACAACTTGCCTTGACCTCCATTGTTATAGAAACATAGGAAACAAGAGCAGGCCATTTAAGCCTGATCCATCATTCAATATAGGGTCAGGGCTGATCGTCCAAATTAGTACCATGTCCCTACTTTCTCCCCCATACCTTTTGATCCCTTTAGCCCTAAGGACTATAGCTAACTCCTTGTCAGTGCCTTTCTCAATACTAAAAGGTCATTTAGGTCACTGCCCTGGAATACTGCCAGTCACTGAAGAGAGCGAAGCAGCTCCATGATGCGTGTTGATGTGATTTATAGCATGCTTGCAGAAGTGGAAGAAATGTTTTACTAGGACACATTTTTCCTCTAAAAATGCTGTTACGCTTATTACACTTTGATAATGAGCTATATTAGTCTCTATGTAACAAGTCAATAGAAAGTGCCACTTTGGAACTGCAAAGTGCATTTAAAAAGACTTAAAAATATTACCCACGACTAAGATGGCTTCTGCAGCAGAAGCCACCCCATCTCTAGCGATCTATGGCTGTGGATTGGATGTGATCTCACATTGTTCCTCGATTTGCATAGGTTTCCTGTAGCTCATTGCTACTGAGGCTAACCTGGTCACATAAATTTCAGCAACAATAATAAAACACACAAAGTGCTGGAGAAACACAGGCATTCCTTCCCCAACAAATTAAACAAAAAAACAAACTCAAGTCAATTTCCCAAAATAACCGTGACCAATTTTCCCAATGAAACAAGTTCTTTTAAAAAAAAAGAAAATTAGAGTCCATTTTTAACGTGACAACAGTTGAAGAGTTTGAAACAGAAACAAAAATTAGAACCTCGTTTCTCATCGTCGATACAAGTGACATGCTGGGTGTATGGTACAGGCTCGGGTGGAGATAGCAACATCCTCTTGTCCCTCTTTCAAATGAAGTGGATCCAGCCGTTTTCCCAGTCCTTGGGCGGGGAGATTTTGAACTTGTGGCTCCTTACCAGGTAGTCGGAGCCCTTGTTGTTGTCCCAGTACTCCCGGCCCGCCACCAAGTAGCGGATGGCAAACAGGAGAGTGCCTCCGGTGTCCAGGAAGACGGGGGCCACCAGTTTGAAGGAGAAAGTGTCCGTGCTGCCGTCCGCAGAGTGGCCGCTGTAAGTGGCCGCGACGTCCATGTAGGACTGCCAGTGGTTGAGGGTGTACCTGACCGTCACCTGCTTCTCGTAGGCGATGTTGAGCACCCTGACCAGCCCCAGCACGCTGAACTGGTCGGTGGAGATGCTCTCCAGGCAAACGCGGTCCCGCCGGACCCTGCCCTCGAAGTCGGGCGAGCTGCCCGGGTCGCTGAAGAGGGGCTCAAGGAGGCGAGTGGGACTGTCCAGGAGCATGGCCATCATGTTGTTGCTGAGCAGGCGCTCGGGGGTCTGCTCCCTCAGCCTGGCCATCACCCTCTGAGGGACGTGGGGCACCTCGGCGTCGCAGAAGTGTCGGATGGTGGTCAGCTCCAGTCCCAGCGAGTCGGCGAAGCGAACCTTCTTGCTGCTGGCCCGGGTCAGGACGGTGACCGCTCGGCCCCCGGGGGCCGGCAGCGACTTGGCTCTCCTCCTCTGCCCGGGGCTCGAGCTCTTGTTGCTGCTGCTGCTGCTGGGGGTCCCGTCCCGGCTGCGTTGCTTGTCCGCCTGGCCTTGGCGCTTGCAGTTCTCGCTGTCCCCCATCGCGGCCAGTGCACACTCCTCGGCCGAACTGCCGGACAAAGCGGCGATGCAGCTGAAATTCCGGGGCATGAAGAGCTGGGAGGTCTCCATGGGACACAGACTGGCAGCGGAGACAAACCAAATGAAAAGAGGTGGGTTTTACAGCGAGATCTGTGCAGAAATTCAGCAATTGCACTGTAGAAAGAGCTACCGCCACATTTTGTATCTCTGTGTGTGTGTGTGTGGGGGGGGGGGGGGGGTGTGGGCAGCGTTGCTAGTAGATTATCACCGAGGCTGCAAGCATTATATATACCATAGGAGGGGTAAAGCGAGACCCAAGAAAAAAAATCCAAGCAGATTGTACACAAACTGAGTGACGCCAGTGACAACGCAGAGAGCAAGCGTTCCCCCCCGCCCCCCAAGCGTTCTAGAAATGAAGGTCGCGCAGCGGGGGGAGGATGGGTTCAAGTGATATTTGCAAGCAACTCAAAACATAACCTTACTGACCTCCCCGCCTCTGCACATCAGGCAGCCACAAATCAGAAAAAGGCAGCCAAACGGTCCCCTCTCACTGCAATCGCCTGGACCTGGGAAGTGGGAAATCCTGGATGAGTTCGGGAGGTGGGGCAGACAGAGAGAGAGGAATCTACTAGAGGGAGAGGAATCTACTAGAGGGAGAGATAGTCGAGCCAGTCAAGAGATTTTTAAAAAAGACACTCTCTAATCGCGGGTCTCGCGATAAAAAAAACAAAAGAACTGTGGGTGCTGTGAATCAGACACAAAAGTAGAAGTTGCTGGAAAAGCTCAGCAGGTCTGGCAGCATCTGTGGAGAGAAATCAGAGTTAACACTGCGGGTCGAGTGACCCTTCCTCAGAACATTCTCATTCACATCATGGTGTCAAAGCTGCAAGGTGGCCGGGAGGAGGAGAAAGAAAACACCCCGGTTTGGGTGGATTTCCAGTTCCACTCGAGTAAAAAATGAGGTCTGCAGATGCTGGAGATCACAGCTGCAAATGTGTTGCTGGTCAAAGCACAGCAGGCCAGGCAGCATCTCAGGAATAGAGAATTCGACGTTTCGAGCATAAGCCCTTCATCAGGAATAATCACTCACCAAAGTATCCCTTTGGGATCAGTGCTCACTGAAGGCTAATCTACACGTGAAACCCAGGGAGACTGGAGACCCAAGGGGGACAGAACCCAGTATATGTAACCGGGGCTCATGCCCCACGCCAGCCTTTGTGCAATCACATTGGGGGTAATCGGCTACAGATACAGGCGGGGTTTAGATTATAGTGAGCCTCACAGATGCTGGAAACCAGTCTTTAGATCAGAGTGGTGCTGGAAAAGCACAGCAGATCAGGCAGCATCCAAGGAGCAGGAGAATCGACATTTCGGGCAAAAGACCTTCATCCGGACGGACTTTTGCCCGAAACGTCGATTTTCCTGCTCCTGTGATGCTGCCTGACCTGCTGTGCTTTTCCAGCACCACTCTAATCTAAACTCTGGTTTCCAGCATCTGCAGTCCTCATTTTTGCCTACAGATACAGGCGGGGCATCTATTGAGCTCAACATTCAGGTGTGTGAATTCAACTGGACAGAATCCAGATTCCTGATGAAGGGCTTTTGTCCAAAACGTCGATTCCCCTGCTCCTGTGATGCTGCCTGACCTGCTGTGCTTTTCCAGCAATACACTCTCGTCCCAGAATCCAGATCATCTCCCACCCCCGAGGGAAAGCTCCCAATAATTGTCGTTGGTGGCAGGTTATCTGACCTGCTGTACATGTCACTTTAAATTCTGATTTTTAGCATTCATGATACTTTTGTTTTTAAAAAAGCAAACACACAGAAAGAAAGAGAGGAGATGGCATTGAAACATATAGGATCCTTAGAGGCCTTCACAGGATTAATACTGAGAGAATGTTTCCCCTCATGGAGAGTCTTGGGCCAGAGGGCATAGTCTCAGAATAAAAATGATTACGATTTAAGACTGAGCCATAGAGAAATGTCTTCCCTGAGTGTTGGGTGTTTTTGGAACTCTTAGCCGCAGAGAGCTGTAAGGACAAAGTCCTTATGTGTGTGTTAAAGGCCACTAGAGATTCTGGATCCGTACATGATTTGGAGATGCCGGTGTTAGACTGGGGTGTGCTGAAAATGTGTTGCTGAAAAAGCGCAGCAGGTCAGGCAGCATCCAAGGATCAGGAAATTCGACTTATCGGGCATAAGCCCTTCATCAGGAATGAGGAAAGTGTGTCCAGCAGGCGAAGATAAAAGGCAGGGAGGAGGGACTTGGGGGAGGTGGGGCAATGGAGATGTGATAGGTGGAAGGAGGTTAAGGTGAGGGTGATAGGCCGGAGTGGGGTGGGGGCGGAGAAGACAGGAAGAAAATTGCAGGTTAGGAGGGAGGTGCTGAGTTCGAGGATTCGACTGAGACAAGGTGGGGGTGGGGAATGAGGAAACTGGAGAAATCCGAGACTGGGGTGTACAAAGTTAAAAATCACACAACACCAGGTTATAGTCCAACAGGTTTAATTGAAAGCACTAGCTTTCGGAGCGACGCTCCTTCATCAGGTGGGTGTGTACTCCAAAACCACCTGATGAAGGAGCTGCACTCTGAAAGCTAGTGCTTCCAATCAAACCTGTTGGACTGTAACATGGTGTTGTGTGATTTTTAACCTTGGATCAGTACAGGCATCAAAGATTACAGGGAAGCGGCAGGAAAGTGGATGTGAGGAATGTCGTGTGAGCCCTGATCCTGGTAAATGGCGAGGCAGATACAATGGGCCGAATGGCCTTCTGGCCCTGTTTCCTATGGTCTTAAAAGCGCAAGAGAAACACAAGATGTCCGGGAAGAGAAGCAGGAGTAAACATTTTCAGTTCGCTATGCCTCTTTTTTTTATCAGATGCGTGTTCTCTCTACCCCAAATCTGTGAGGATGGTCTTTATAAATACGTGTGTTTGTGTGTAGGTCTCCCGGGGCTTTCCTGTTGGTGAGGGGGGGGGGGGGGGGGCGGTTTCTGACGAGCCAATGTCAGTGTCCAATGCGCCTACCATTGAGGATCGTGCTGCCTGTCACGTTTACATTGTCTGGAGGTGGGGGGGGGGGAGTGGTATCGGGAGGGAGAGAGCGAGGGCGACCTCTGCAGACACCGACATCAAAACAAAACAGGCAACTTTCGCTCACCTACATCACTCGCTCCCTCAGTCCATGACCCCGGTACACAACCGGCTTCAACAAGGCTGCAAGGCTGGTACGTGCTGCTGACTGCGTTTCAGACCCTGTTTATCTCCGAGGAGGAGGTGGTGGGGGTGCGAGATCCCAAATCAAACTGAAAGCCCCACACGGAACACGTTTCAACCAGAAACACACACACTTCTGAGTAAATGGGTACCAACCAGGTCAAATTGAATGACGACATTGCACTTTCTGTAGAAAGCAACCCAAGCAATTTGACGAAAACGAAACTCAGGCACTCTCGTGGTCCCTTCCCCATCTGAATGAATTTTTAAACCCGTCCTCCTTGTAGGCTTCTCCGTTCCTGGTTGTAAGTGTAACAGCCTTGAGAAGATAATGCCAGCGCTTGTAAATATTTTAAAAAACACAAGCCTGTTCTCTGCTTTTCGTAATCAGACACTTGCCGGTTTTTTTTCCTTCCCCCAAACAGACTACAATAGAGGCTTTCCCGACCTCGAGTTCCTTATCGGTCGATGATTTTGATGTAAATTCAAGCGCTCCATTTGTCCTCAGCAAGCTCCCGTAAATAGCAACGACCAATAGATAACCTGTTTTGAGCTCTTGCGTTGGGTTCTGAGAAAGGGTCAAGATTTGAGTGGTGCTGGAAAAGCACAGCAGGTCAGGCAGCATCCGAGGAGCAGGAAAATCGACGTTTCAGGCAAAACCCTTCATCGGGAATACAGGCAGAGTGCCTGCAGGGGGGAGAGATAAATGAGTGGGGGGTGGGGAGAAAATAGCAGGAGTACAATAGGAGAATGGGGGTGGGGATGGAAGTGATAGATCACAGAGGAGAGTGGGGGAAGGTAGCAAAAAGTACAATGGGTGAATGGGGATGAAGATGATAGGTCAGAGAGGAGGGTGGAGTGGATAGGTGGAAAGCAAATGTGGCTGTGGTACCGGGTCTGTTTCAGGACATGGTTGAAGTGCTTCAGGGCAGAGGAGATGACCTGGGGGTTGCAATGAGGGAGAGATTCACTGAGATTCTTGTAGAGAGAGAGAGGAGGAAAACTTCTTCAAGGCAGGCATCCTCGCAAGAGAATTCACAGTCGGGTTAAAATCAAGTAGGTAAAAACAAGGATTGCAGATGCTGGAAACCATCAGCAATCTGGATTCTGTCCAGTTGAATTCACACACCTGAATTTTGAGCTCAATAGATGCCCTGCCTGTATCTGTAGGCAAAAGTGAGGACTAGGTAAAAACAAGGACTGCAGATGCTGGAAACTTTGATGATCTGTTCACCAGCAGTGAATCAAGTAATTATCTGTGCAAATAAAGGACATTTGGTGTTGAAGAATACAGTGCAGCATATTACAGGATTGGGGGTGGTCGGTTGTGGGACAGGAGAAGGTACAGAGTCAGTGTTAATTAGGAGTGAATGATTTATTGAAAACAAGTTTCAGATTCAGTAATCTGTTCGAAGTATGAGAAAAGGAAGACGGAAGTAAGCAGTTTTCCCTATTTTTAACATCCTGAGAAAGGTTGTATTAATTTAAGTGACAATGTTATTTGTTATTTCAATTATGTTGAGAGGAGGAATAGCTTGTAGCAGACTTACTCATCACAAGTAAGACGGAACATAAATTAGTTATAGGATCTCAACAAGAACAATGAGCTGGTTATGTTGCTGCAAACTTCAAAACTCCACCATAGAACCAGAGAGAATTTACAGCACAGAAAGAGGCCATTCAGCCCTTCAGGTCAGTACCAGCCTCTATTTTTCCCAAAAACAATATTTTCCATCATGTCTATTTTGTGTATTTTTAATTCAGTTTCTTAGATATGATTCTTATATTGTTTGTATGCAAGTTAGACAGTGATGTATCAGGAGATGATACTTCTTAAAATCTACGTAAGATTTTAGCTTAATATTGTCGAATGTAACTTCAGTGTCAATTTTTGCGTCAGAATGCTCCTGTGAAACTCCTTAGGACATTACCTTTGTTACAATAAAAGCATTGCCTAAATATAAGTATGTATACTTACTAGTAGCCTATATATAAAATAGGTAGAGAACATATAATAATAAGGTGACAATAACTTTGAACAGAATTTCAGCTAAGATTGTAAACTTCAGCAGACAAGTTATGGAGTCATAGAGGTGTACAGCACAGAATCAGACCCTTTGGTCCAACTCCTCCATGCTGACCAGATATCCCAAACTAATCTAGTCCCATTTGCCAGCACTTGGCCCATATCCCTCCAAACCCTTCCTATTCATATACTCATCCGGATCCCTTTTAAATGTTGTAATTGTACCAGCCTCCACCACTTCCTCTGGCAGCTCATTCCATACATGCACCACCTTCTTCATAAAAAAAGTTGCCCCTTAGGTCTCTTTTATATCTTTTCCCTCTCACCCTACACCCATGCCCTCTAGTTCTGGACTCCCCTATCCCAGGGAAAAGACTTTGTCTATTTAACCTATCCATGTCACTCATGAATTTATAAACCTGTATGAGGTCACCCCTCAACCTTTGACCCTCCAGTGAAACAGCTCCAGCCTATTCAGCCTCTCCCTATAGCTCAAATCCTCCAACCCTGGCAATATCCTTGTAAATCTTTTCTGAATCCTTTCAAACTTCACAACATCCTTCCCATAGGAAAGAGACCAGAATTGCACGCAATATTCCAACAGTGGCCTAACCAACATCCTGTACAGCCACACCATGACCTCCCAACTCCTATAGTCAATGCTCTGACCAACAAAGGAAACTATACCAAATATCTTCTTCACTATCCTAGCTACCTGTGACTCTACTTTCAAGGAGCTATAGTCTGCACTCCAAGGTCTCTTTGTTCAGCAACATCCCCTAGGACCTTACCATTAAGCAAATAATTCCTGCTAAGATTTGCTTTCCCAAAATACAGCACCTTGCATCAATCTAAATTAAACTCCATCTGCCATTCCTCAGCCAACGAGCCCATCTGATCAAGGTAATCTGAGGTAACCTTCTTCGCTGTCCACTACACCTCCAATTTTGGTGTCATCTGCAAACTTACGAACTACACCTGCTATGTTCATGTCCAAATCATTTACATAAATGACAAAAAGTAGACCCAGCACCGGTCCTTGTGGCATTCCACTAGTTACAGACCTCCAGTCCGAAAAATGACCCTCCACCACCACCCTCTGTGCTCTACCTTTGAGCTAGTTCTTTATCCAAATGGCTAGTTCTGCCTGTATTCCATGAGATCTAACCTTGATAACCAGTATCCCATCGGGAATTTTGTCAAACGCCTTACTGAAGTCCATATAGGTCACATCTACCACTCTGCCCTCATTAATCCTCTTTGTTACTTTTTCAAAAAACTCAATCAAGTTCATGAGCAATGATTTCCCAAGCACAAAGCCATGTTGACTATCCCTGATCAGTCCTTGCCTTTCCAAATACATGTAAATCCTGTCCCTAAGGATTCCTTCCAACAACTTGCCCACCACCGACGTCAGGCTCACTGATCGATAGTTCCCAGGCTTGTCAATTTCTGTAGTCATCCAACATTCCCTATACCTACCAGCCTTTCCTTTCATCCTAACAGGAATATACTGTCTCTGGACTCTCGTTTACTCATTTCTGAAAGTTTCCATTTTCCAGCCGTCCCTTTACCTGCAAACATCTGCCCCCCCCAGTCTGCCCAATACCATCAAAATTAGCCTTCCTCCAATTTAGAACTTCAACTGTTAGATCTGGTCTATTCTTTTCCATCACTATTTTAAAACTAATAGAATTATGGTCGCTGGCCCCAAAGTGCTCCTCCACTGACACCTCAGCCACCTGCCCTGCCTTATTTCCCAAGAATAAGTCAAGTTTTGCATCTTCTCTCTTAGGTACATCCACATACTGAATCAAAAAATCTTCCTGTACATTCTTAACAAATTCCTCTCCATCTAAACCCTTAACACTATGGCAGTCCCAGTCTATGTTTGGAAAGTTAAAATCCCCTACCACAACCACCCTATTATTCTTACAGAATAAAAGAAGTTCATTTTGTTTATAGAATATTCTTAACTGAGATCCTGACACAAGTATTCATATTAGCATCAGAAGCATTGGAATCTGCTGTGCGTATCATTCACTACTGAGCTTTGACAATTGAATCATCTGTTACTGCAGTTTATTATTGGCAAAGGCTCAGTTTTATGTCTTCTTTTCCAACCAAATAATCAGTTGGCCATAAAATGAAAGAATGATGGTCTTTAGCTTCGGACATCACCATGGATTTCTGTAAGCAGGAGAAAGAATGGAATAAATTAAGTAGTTGTGCTTGAATCCTGGCGAGCTCACTCATCTGGCATTCCAGTCACTCTCCGAACATGGTCAAGATGGATTTTAACTTCCCACTAAGTCTGTTAATTAATATCTAAACGGTGTGCAAGTTCTTTGTCATTGAAAATTGAATACATTCTGCACATCATCACAATAAGCACATTTGCAAAGGCATAATGCAGATATTTGTGCTAATCCAAATGGAACAGCCAAAGCCGGTGTAGAACATGTGAACATAGTAAAGCCAGTACAATCAGATTCTGAATCTTAAAGGAACCATATTTAATCCAGCTGAAGTGTTATAAATTTCAGGCCTGCACTTGACACTGTTAGATGCAGAACCTCTGGTCTCTGGTGCAGGTGGAACTCATGTCCAATAGGATCATAACACTGTATGTCTTTTTCCTGTGCCTGACAAGATAATCTCTTTTTATTGCAAAAGTTAAACAGAAGAGAATTGTGAACTTTTGTTAAAATTCATTCCCAGATGTGGGCCAGCATTTTTTGCCCATCCATAATTGCCCTTGAGGACTGGTGGTATGTTCCATTCTTGACTTCCACTGCAGTCTATGTACACCGACAGTGCTGGTTGAGTGGGTGTTCCAGGATTTGAACCCACTGAGCATGAAAGAATGGTTCCAA
Organism: Hemiscyllium ocellatum; assembly: GCF_020745735.1. Classification (NCBI taxonomy): domain Eukaryota; kingdom Metazoa; phylum Chordata; class Chondrichthyes; order Orectolobiformes; family Hemiscylliidae; genus Hemiscyllium; species Hemiscyllium ocellatum. The sequence continues at coordinate 15,981,846 of NC_083417.1, read as the reverse complement.
GTCAGGACACTGAGTGGTTTGGAGGAGAACTTGTAGATGGTGGTGTTCCTTGCCCTTCAAGATGGTGGAGGTGTTGTGAGACTGCACTCATCCAGGCAAGGGGAGAATATTCCAACACATTCCTGATCTGCCTTTTAGATGGTGGAGTCAGCAGGTGAGTTACTGACTGCAGAATTCTCACCCCATAGCACAGTATTTTTCTGACCAGTCCAGATCAGTTCCTGATGCATGATAACTCCAGAATGTTGATAGCAGGGCAATCAGTAATGGTGATGCCATTGAATGTCAACGCAGTTTCTGTCTTGTTGGGATGGCTATTGCCTGACACTTGTGTGGTGCAAATGCAATTTGTTACTTATCAACCCATGTGTGAATATTATCCAGGTCTTGCTGTATTTGCACAATGACTGCTTAAGTATCAGGTGTTGTGAATGTGGTGATGGAAGAAAGGTAATTGATGAAGCGCCTGAGGTTGGTTGAGCCTAAGGCATTACCCTGAAGAATTTGTGATGCTGGAGCTCCTGGAAGGAGGCTGAGGTGGCATTTCTGGCAGAAGATGAATGTAAGTGTTTGTCTTTTATAATGATGTTCTAGGCTCCCTTATCATGTGGATATTTGTGGAGTCACCACCTCATGTTACCTGTCTAATTGTTTACCATTATTTGTGACTGAGTTTTTATTGTGGGATACTTAGCTATGTCTGTCACATGCTGGTTACACTGTTTGGTTGTACCTTTGTGTTATGGCTTCACAAGGTTGACACCTCTTTTTAGATATTCCTGATGAAGGGCTTTTGCTCGAACCATCGATTTTCCTGCTCCTTGGATGCTGCCTGACCTGCTGTGCTTTTTCAGACTCTAGACTCTGGTTTCCAGCATCTGCAGTCCTTGTTTTTACCTCTTTTTAGATATTCCCAGTGCCACTGCTAGTATGTTCTCTGTGCTGTTCATTGAACCAGGGCTGACCTCACCCTGACGTTTTGTTAATGGTAGGGTTGAGGATATGCTGGGCCATGGAGTAAATGATTATAGTTAAATAAAACTCTGCTGCTGATTGACCACAGTGTTTCATTGATACCTATCTCAAGTTGCTCGATATGTTTAAAATCTATCCCATTCTGTATGATAGTAGTGCTACATCACATGATGTGAAATTGAGACTTTGTCTCTGCAAGGAAATGTGCAGTGGTCACTCTTATCAAGATTGATATCGACAGACGGATGTGTGGGAGGTTGGTGACATACAGATAGTAATTAATGGGAGGGTTTCTTGACCTGATGCCATGAGACTTCATAGGGTCCAGTGTCCATGTTGAGCTCTTCCAGGGTAACTCATTGCTGACTGTGTATCACTGTGCCACCACCTCTGTGAGTTGGAGAGGACACATCATGGATGGTAATAGTGTTACAATAAGGCTAGTCATGAGCAACAATGTGATTTATTTTATGTGATATAGGAATGGAATGCAGATGAGTAATTTAACAATGGTTTTTTTGTTACTGTTCACAGTATGAAAATATGTAGTCCTACCTGTTGCAGGCTAAATGTACATGCTACTTGGGAAGATAATTGATGAAGCAGTTGAAGTTAGTTAAGCCTAAGGCACCACAAATGACACCACCATAGTCAGTCGAATCTCAGACAGTGATGAAACAGACCACAGACAGGAGGTGGAAGACCTGGAAAAATGGTGCACTGAGAACAACCTAGCTCTCAATGCCAGCAAAACCAAGGAACTCATTATTGACTTTCGGCAGGATGTTACTCATGCCCCCCTGTACAATAACAGCACAGAGGTGGAATGAGTGGCGAGTGTCAAGCTCCTGGAAGTGGCCATCCACAACAAGCTTTCTTGGACTCTTCATGTGGATGCACTGGTTACAAAGGCCCAACAATGTCTCTTCTTCCTCAGGCAGCTGAGGAAATTTGGCATAACGGCGAATACCCTTGGCAACTTTTATAGGTGTGCCATCGAGAGCATTCTGTATGGATGTATCACTACCTGGTTTGGCAACTGTATCATTCAAGATTGGAAATGGTTGTAGAGAGTAGTGAACTTGGCTTGGACAATCACAAAGGCCAACCTCCCATCTGTAGAATCCATCTACCAGGCCCGCTGTCAAGGAAAGGCCACCAGCATTCTCAAAGATCCATCCCACCCTGGCAATGTTTTTCTACAACCTCTACCATCGGGGAGGTGGTACAGAAGCCTGAATACATACACCAGCTGGTTTCCAAACTGTTTCTACCCTACGTTGTTAGAATACTGAATGGACTCACACACTCTTAACATTTACCTGTACCTGTGTTTTAAGTTTTTGCTGCTGTTTACCATTTATTTACTTATCTATGCTACTTAACGATGTGATCTGCCTGTATTGCACAAAGCTTTTCACTATGCCTTGGTGCACATGACAAATAAATTCAATTCAATTCAACCTTGTAATAACTGGCTTTTTACACCCACCCATTTTTGGCAGCCCTTTTGTTTCACATTCTGACTGCCTGAGAAGGCTTTTGCCTGAGTCCTCCTTCAGCTCCATGTTGAATATTTGCTCATCAGTTGAGAAACCTCACTCTTGCATTGGAAACAGTTTCCATTTGGCCAAGCGCCTAATCTTCCTACAGGTGTTGGAGAATTTCCACCAGCAATGCCTTTACAAAGACAAATGGGGAGTCAGGCGATCAAACCTCAGCATCCTCCCTGAACGCAATAACTCTAAAATTGTGATCACCAGAAAACCTGCTGTTCTGGATATTGCACTCATCCGCCGAAAGTCAAAACAAATCCTCTTTTCACAAATTAACTTGGCACCCGGCCTTGAGGAAGACAGAGGGAAAGTTTTGAGGACACTCTGAAGGCCTGATTGAAAAAGGGACAAATTCATATTGGTGTAGGAGAGAAACTTACCTCTAACCATGCCTCATTGGAGATACTTTATCAAACAAGACACAGCACAGAGGAAACTGGATAGTCAGACTCTACTGCAGAAATGCAATGGCAACGGAAGGCAAGAGAGCTGAATTCTGGCTTTTGTCCTCTCTTCCCAAATGCACATGGCTCCAGGATTAAGCTGCTGAGTCATCGAGCTGCAGAAACCAGGAAAGCGTGACACTTCATCCTTGATTGATGGGACTCATAACAACGGCAGCAATAATTAATCAAAGATCTTTCTAGCATTAAAGGTGCAGTCAGCTCTGCACAATGGGTTTCACCATCTCCACAGTGATGCGATATGTGAGAAGGGACACTCTTGACAGTTCTTTAGTAAACCATGGTTCCCTTGTTTAACCTCTTCCTCCTTACCTGACAGGAACATACTTATCAAGGACACGCCATAGCTGTTCCTTGAACAAGCTCCACCTTTCAATTGTGCCCATCCCTTGCTGTTTCCTTTCACATCCTATGCATCTTAAATCTTACTGAGTGCATCATAATTGCCTTTCCCCAGCTCTTGCCCTGCAGTTATATATCTGTGGTGAGCATAGCTGCCTTCCAAGCAGTTGACCCGGGTTCGATTCCCGGCCATCCGATCACATAACACTGACATAGCTGTAATTCCCAGTGGACTTACAAGTGTGTTGCAACTAATAGATGTTGGTATCAATAAGCCATTCATGAACACGATGGGAATGAAGTGGAATAACTGGATATGTGAGAGAAAAAAAGTACACGAGAGGAGGCAGTATGTGAGCTCCATCACTGCTACAAATCTGTGATTGGATCGTTGATTCATGGAATGAAACAAAAGCTGACAGTATTTCCAAATCGTTCAAGAAATGTGAAATTTTGAATGCATTGGATGGTACAGAGGACAATCACCAATGAGATGACACAGATGAAGAAGAAGCAGGCGATGCACTATCTCTAACTACAGACAGTGAGGATGCAGAGGATCCATACAATAATATCATTCATCCTGATGATTAGGAAGCTTTATTCAATGCTGGAGATGTTGAACAGTGTCATTTTGCACGATATTAATGAACTTTTGTATTTGACGTACTTAAGATGTAATATGTATCGGTAATTGTGATTTAAAACAGTCTCATATTTCTACTTCACTTTTTGTATGTATAATTAAAAGCTTATTAGCAGTAATTCATTTTTTTTATTGTCTTCATCCAGTAATTTGTTGCATTTCTTTTTCTTTATTCATTTAGAGATCAATTGGGCTTCTGCTAATGATATGATATGAATTTTGATGGGCATGAATTTCAGCCCCTCAAAAGTGGTATCCATGTAATAGTTGATCCCACAAATTTAACCTTAAAAAAGTAGTCTAAAAAAATTATTCCTTATTTCTGAAGAAGGGCTTATGCCCAAAACGTCTGACCTGCTGCGCTTTTCCAGCAACACATTTTTCAGCTCTGATCTCCAGCATCTGCAGTCCTCATTTTCTCCTAAAAGAATTAGACTATCACTTGAGTATATACAGTAAGTACGCTTCAATGAGTTCTCTCTCTCCAGCAGTTAATCCTTTGCAACCCAAGCCAACTTTGTTTTATCAGCAACACAGCATTATTGTAACTAATATTGAAGTCACAGCAAGTAACCTGTGTGCAGCAAATAAGTACACAATATAATAATGACCATTTCTTTTTGGTTTGATGTTGCTTGATGTTACTAGCCAGGACAGTATGGATACTTTCTCTGCTTTTTGTTGAAATAGTATCTAAGTATCTTCAACATCCAACCAAACAGGAGACGGTTTCTCATCTCATCCAAAAGACAGTATGTACAGTACTGGAGTGTCAGCTTTCTGTAGAGACATGGACTAATGTTCCAGAAGTTCAGATGCCAATGCAGTGGCAGCCGAATAAATTATACATTCAATAAATGAATAAATCTGAGTTTAAAAAGCTTGTCTCATGAATAACAATCATAAAACCAATTTAAAAAATCAATCAGGTTCACTCATGGCCTTCAGGAAAGGAGATTTACCATTGTTATCTGGTCTAGCCTCCATGTCCACAACCTATTAACTGCCCTCTGAATGGACAGGTGAGCCACTCAACTGTATGAAACCACTGTAGAAAGAGTTAAAAATTTCACAACTCCAGGTTATAGTCCAACAGGTTTATTTGGGAAGCACCAGCTTTTGGAGCGCTCCTTCATCAGCATGATGAGCAGTCTGAAGAGGAACTTGGAGGTGGTGGTGTTTCTGTGTAAGTGCCACCCTTGTCCTTCTAGGTGGAAGCGGTCATGGGTTTGGAAGATGTTGTCGAAGGATCTTTGGTGAATTTCTGCAGTTCATCTTGTAGATGGTACATACTTCAAGAAAGTGCTCAATTTCTTGAATCTAGTTTGTATCTGTAACTAACTCACATGCAAATTCCTTTGCAGGTTTAAGTCTTGAATTCTATTGGATCTTGTTTTCACTCCACTTTAATTGCTGGAGCTACACACTTCAAGCTGCCTGGTGCTGAGTGTTCTTTCTCTCTTCCTCCAAGGACATGTTTTAGCCCTGATGGTCCTACCTGTGCTGGATTCACTGATCTCTAATACTGCATTCTTATGGTAACACCTAAGCCCATCAAATACATGTCACCTGGAAAATGTTAACTCCCTAATAAGCACACTCTCCTAACTTTGTCCCAACAAATGCTCCACAGCAAATATCCTGTGAGAAATGCTAACCCTCAGCAATGCAAGCTCCTCAGTGATGCACCCCGATTTGTATACCCTGTTGGCTGGCAGCTTTGCAAAATTTAACGCAAGTACCTGCACCTGTGTCAATGAAACTATTGCCTTCCAACTAAATATTTGCAACTCTTGACCTACAGGAAGAGCACTGCTGAATTCCCACAACATTAAACCTTCATTTGTAAATCTTAACTTGAGGTTGTGAAAGAAAAGATCTTCAGGATACCTTCCTGGTCAATCAGTGTTTTTTTGCAGCGGGAGAAGTGAGAGTGAGGACCAGGCAGCTGCTGGGAAGGTAAGTAAATCCTATGAAAACTTACCTCGTGAACAGGCAGAGTGTGCGTTGAGCAGGAGAGGACATGGGATGGCTGAGTAAATGAGGTTATATATTTGGGTGGTTGCTTCATCCGAAACTCTACTTACATACTGTCTCCCATCCAGCCCCCTCCTCTAACCAAAAGAAAATTTCTGTGCACTGATTTGGTAAAGCTACTAGTTTTTTTCTCGATAGTCTCTTTGGGAATTCGGTGCAGTGGGAATGGATGATAGAGCTGTTGAATGCTCCTTCTGTAGAATGTGGGAGGCAATGCTCACCACTAATGTCCCTGCTGACTTTATCTGTGGGAAGTGCACCCAACTCCAGCTCCTCGGAGACCACGTTAGGGAGCTGGAGCTGGATGAACTTCAGAGGGAGGCTGAGGGGGTAATTGAGAGGAGTTACAGGGAGGTAGTCTCACCTCAGGTACAGGGAGAAGGTAGATGGGTTACAGTCAGGGGTTGGAAAGGGAACAGGCAGACAGTGCAGGGATCCCTGTGGTAGTTCCCTTCAATAATAAGTGTACTGTTTTGGATACTGTTGGGGGGACAACTTACCAGGGGTACAGATCTCTGGCATAGAGTCTGTCCCAGTTGCTCAGAAGGGAAGGGGGAGAGGAGTAGAGCATTAGTTATTGGGGACAGACAGGAGATTCTGTGGAAATGAGAGAGACTCATGTTGTCTCCCTGTGTCAGGATCTGTGATGTTTCAGATCGTGTTTCCAAGGTTCATTAAGGGGAGGGGGAGCAGCCCACATTGTGGTGGACATAGGCACCAATGACATAGGTAGGAAAAGGGATGGGGATGTAAGGCAGAAATTCAAGGAGCTAAGACAAACAGTGATGTTATTTCTGGCTTGTTACTCATGCCAAATGGTGTTGAGGTGAGGAATAGGGAGAGAGAGCAGTTGAACACATGGCTACAAGGATGGTACAGGAGGGAGGGATTCAGATACCTGGATAATTGGGGCTCATTCTAGTGTAGCTGGAACCTCTACAAACAGGATGGTTTGCACCTGAACCACAGGGGTACTGATATCCTGGGGGGGAGGTTTGCCAATGCTCTTCGGGAGGAATTAAACTAATTCAGCAGGGGGTAGGAACCGGAATTGTAGCTCCAGTGTACAGGAGTTTGAGAGTACTGAGGTCATGAACAAGGTTTCAAGGTCGCAGGAGTGTACCAGCAGACAGGAAGGTGGTTTGAATTGTGTCTACTTCAATGCCAGGAGTGTCCAGACTAATGTGGGTGAACTTTCAACATGGATTCATACCTTGGACTTCGATGTTGTGGCCACTTCAAAGACATCGATGGAGCAGAGACAAGAATGGTTGTTGCAGGTTCCGGGTTTAGATGTTTCAGTAAGAACAGGGAAGGTGGTAACAAAAAAAAGCAGGGGAGGACAGCGTTACGGTGGCAGAAAGGACGTTTGATGAGGATTCGTCTACTGAGGGAGTATGAGCTGAGGTTACAAACAGGAAAGGAGAGGTCACCTTGTTGGGAGTTTTCTATAGGCCTCTGAAAAGTTCCAGAGATGTAGAGAAAAGGATTGCAAAGATGATTCTGAATATGAATGAAAGTAACAGGGCTGTTATTAAGGGAAACTTTAACTTTCCTAATATCGACTGGAAACGCTATGGTTCGAGTATACTCGATGGATAAAAACTGCTCCAATGTGTGCAGGAGTAGATATAGATGTAGATAGGGACTAGATTAGAGTGGTGCTGGAAAAGCACAGCAGGTCAGGCAGCATCCGAGGAGCAGTAAAATCGACATTTCGGGCAAAAGCCCTTCATCAGGAATACAGACAGACAGCCTGAAGGGTGGAGAGATAAGTGAGAGGAGGGTGGAGGTGGGAATAGCATAGAGTACAATAGGTGAGTGGGGGAGGGGATGAAGGCGATAGGCGGGGGGGGGGGGGGGAGGGGATAGGTGGAAAAGAAGATAGGCAGGTAGGACAAGTCATGGGGACATTGCTGAGCTGGAAGTTTGGAACTGGGGTGAGGTGGGGGAAGGGGAAATGAGGAAACTGTTGAAGTCCACATTGATGCCCTGGGGTTGAAGTGTTCCAAGGTGGAAGATGAGGCGTTCTTCCTCCAGGCATCGGGTGATAAGGGAATGGTGGTGAAGGAGGCCCAGGACCTCCATGTCCTCGGCAAAGTGGGAAGGGGAGTTGAAATGTTGGGCCACAGGGCGGTGTGGTTGATTGGTGCGGGTGTCCCAGAGATGTTCCCTAAAGCACTGTGCTCAGAGGCATCCAGTCTCCCCAATATAGAGGAGACCACATCGGGAGCAAAAGATACAATAAATGATATTGGTAAACGACAATTTAGAAACCATAACACTATGACGGCCGGGAATCGAACCCGGGTCAACTGCTTGGAAGGCAGCAATGCTCACCACAGATATATAACTGCAGGGCAAGAGCTGGGGAAAGGCAATTATGATGCAATCAGGTAAAATTTAGGATGCATAGGATGTGAAAGGAAACAGCAAGGGATGGGCACAATTGAAATGGGCACAGCTATTGCTTGTCCTTGATAAGTATGTTCCTGTCAGGTAGGGAGGAAGAGGTTGAGCGAGGGAACCGTGGTCTACTAAAGAAGTTGAAGCTCTTGTCAAGAGGAAGGAGGAGGCTTATGAAAGAAGAGAGGTGAGGCTCAGTTCAAATGCCTGGTCTTACAAGTTAGTCATGAAGGACCTCGAGAGAGAGCTAAAAAGAACCAGGAGAGGACATGAGAAATCTTTGGCAGATAGGATTAAGGAAAACCCTAAACCTTTCTAATGCCATGTCCGGAATAAAAGAATGACTAGAGTAAGATTAGGGCCTGTCAGGGACAATAGTGGGAAATTGCATATGGAGTTTGAAGAGATAAGAGAGATGCTAAATGAAAATTTTTTTGTCAGCATTGACACAGGAAAAAGACAATGTTGTTGAGGAGAATATTGAGATACAGGCTATTTGACTAGACAGGATTGAGGTTCATAAGGACGTGGTCAAAATAATTCTGGAAAGTGTGAAAATAGGTAATTCCCTAGGCTGGTTGGGATTTATTCTCGGATTCTCTGGGAAGCTAGGAAGGAGATTGCAGAGTCTTTGGATTTCAACTTTATGTTGTTATTGTCTATAGGAATAGTGCCAGAGTACTGGAGGATAGCAAATGTTGTCCCCTTGTTCAAGAAGGGGAGTAGACAACCCTGGCAATTACAGACCAGTGAGTCTTACTTCAGTTGTGGGTGAAGTGTTGGAAAGGATTATAAGAGATAGGATTTATAATAATCTTGAAAGCAATAATTTGATTAAGGGTAGTCAACACGGTTTTGTAAATGATAGGTTGTGCCTCACAAACCTTATTGTGTTCTTTGAGGAAGTGATCAAACAGGTGGACGAGGGTAAAGCAGTTGATGTGCTGCATATGGATTTTAGTAAAGTGTTTGATAAGATTCCCCATGGTAGGCTATTGCAGAAAATATGGAGGCATGGGATTGAAGGCAATTTAACGGCTTGGATCAGAAATTGGCTAGCTTAAAGACGACAGAGGCTAGTGGTTGATGGGAAATGTTCATCCTGGAATTCAGTTACCAGTGGTGTATTGCAAGGATCTGTTTTGTGGCCACTACTGTTTGTCATTTTTATAAATGACCTGGATGAGTGCGTACAAGGATGGGTTAGTAAATTTGCAGATGACACCTAGGTCGGTAGAGTTGTGGATAGTGGCAGAGGATGTTAGAGGTTACAGAGGGACATACATAAGCTGCACAGCTGGGCAGAGAGGTGGAAAATGGAGTTTAATGTGGAAAAGTGTTAGGTAATTCACTTTGGAAGGGGTAACAGGAATGCAGAATATTGGACTAATGATAAAATTCTTGGTAGTGTGGATGTGCATAGATCCCTGAAAGTTGCCACCCAGATTGTTAGGGTTGTTAAGAAGGCATACAGTGTGTTAGCTTTTATTGGTAGAGGGACTGAATTTCAAAACCATGAGGTCATGTTACAGCTGTACAAAACTCTGATGTGGCTGCACTTAGGGTGTTGTGAACAATTCTGGTCTCTGCATTGTCGGAAGAATGTGGAAGCATTGGAAAGGGTGCAGAGGAGATTTACCAGGATGGTGCCCGGTAAGGAGGGAAGGTTTTAAGGGGAAAGGCTGAGGGACTTGAGGCTGCTTTTGTTAGAGAGGAGGAGGTTAAGAAGGGACAAACCGATCAGAGGATTAGGTAGGGTGGGCAGAGAGAGCTTTTTTCCTTGGATGGTGATGGCTAGTACGAGGGGACATTGCTTTAAACTGAGGGGTGATAGATACAGGACAGATGTCAGAGGTAGTTATGTTACTCAGAGTAGTAGGGGCGTGGAATGGCTAGTCTGCAACAACAGTAGTCTCACCAACATGAAGGGCATTTAAATGGTCATTGGATGATAATGGAATAGTGTGGGTTAGATGGGCTTCAGATTGGTTTCACAGGTCAGCACAACATAAAGGGCTGAAGAGCTTGTACTGCACTGTAATGTTCTATGAGCATCGACGTCCATTTACTACGAAGCTAGACTCGCTGGTGCCTAAAAGTGTCCTATGATTCACTCCAATGTTCATTCTTAAAACTTCACCACAGTATTTGACTCTGAAAGAGATGGCAACTTTAAGACTTCTTTACCAAAATATCCCAAACAGGTGAATCATCAGATCAGACCAATTATCTGTTTTAAAAAAAAACTTCAAAGGGAAGCTTAATCGCCTAACTCCACAAAGGCCAGTATCCTGTCACCAAGTCATCCTTTATTTACGTCTGCACAGCACATGACACTGATCAGCCAGCTGAGCTGGCTCCTGTAGTGAGCAGAAACCAGACGTTCCTGTTTATTTCTGTCAGCCAGGACTCTGATTGGATCAGGTTAACAGCCCCACTCAGGGAACCCATATTGAGGTGCGCCTGGTTTACCTTCTTTCAATCACTACAATTAGAATACAGCGAGAAAATTTAAGTATCTTTATAAAATAATTTGTGATATGCCAGACATGGCTGCTATGGGTGTCGGGGGACAAGACATAAGACAAATGAAATGTGCTATTGACTGCATTAACCCAGTTAGCATGGACTCAAACAATGCTGAATAAATTATCATTTTATTTTTAAGTTTGTGTTATTGTGGAGATGGTGCAAGAATTTGGGAGATAAAACTGCAGTCTAAAGTTAGACAATGTCAGACATTTCTGATATCGCAGTGCTGTTTTAAGAACACTTATTTAAGACTGAGGGAAGAAATAAATTCAGTATGAAAATACAGTTAAATGGGGTTAAAGCCAGAAGGGAGGAGACTGCAAAAGGTTGAGAGGAAATTCTAGAGGGTGTAGATGAAGCAGCTGAAGGAATAATCACTAGTACTAGAGCAGGAAATGAGTACATTGATGCCAGAGAATTGGAAAATACATGCAAAGGTATGTAAGCACGAGGAAGAGATCAAGAGGCCAGGGAGGAATCTGAACACGCAGATTTTATCTGAGAGTGTGCAATAAGTCAGGAGCTTAAGGAAAGGCAAGCTTTAGTGCAGAGAAGGACATCAGGACACATCATCGTGATTCAGGTGTGACCTATTGAAACAGAAAGGCTGATGGTGTTAGTAGTTGACGTCATGAATGAAAAACATGATAGAAGCAGGAACAGAGTTGGAGCAGAGTGATTTTGGTGAGGTAATGGATGTGGGAAAGAATCTCAGTCTCAAATAGAGTACAGTGAATATCAGTGAGCAATGTTAATGGACTCTCAAGATACCGACATGGAGCTACAAGAACGGTTTTGATTTATCAACATTAAAGTGAAGGATATTTTGTTTACCTAAGTCTTAACATTCAACAGGAAGTTGGAGATGCAATCAGGATGGGGGTGGGAAAGCTGCCAAATATGAATGCAGTTGACACAATGTAATTTGATCTCAACTGCCTCATTAGAGATTCTATTGCCGTTTAACACAAAAGTTTTTTTTTGTCTAGCCATTTCGAGAAATGGGACGCTGCTTCCATTTGAATGGTGTCAACTGTGACTCAGCAGGCAAAACCCTTACTGTTGAGTCAGAAAGTTGGTGGTTCAAGTCCCACTTAAGAACCCGAGAACAAAACTCACAGATGACTGCAGAGCAGTTGCAAATGTGCTGCATTGGTGAAAGTGTTGTCTTTCATATGGAAATGTTAAGCGCTCTCAGATGGATGCAAAAGTTCCCTTGGCACTGGAGCTATGCCTGAGGACCAAGCCAAAATTGACCCCTCAATCATTTATCAAAACAGGTTATCTGGTCATTATTGTTTTACTACACTTCAGAGTTAGCTATGTGCAAATTTGCTAGAGTTTTTTTTTTACAAACTGCAAAAGCACTAGATAGGCTGTAAAATATTTCAGCATGTCTTACAATTGAGAGATGCACCGCTATTTTGTATGTTTCCTAAACAAATGTGCAATTTCAAATTAAGTCCCAACAGTATCCCAATAGGGTTTGGGAACTTATCTCTACAATGTTAAAGACACAGCATTGTTTAAGCATCCAGCATTTTGTACCACTACACAGACTGACACCGTAGAAGTTCTCCCATCCTAAAATAGTGTGAAAAAATTTGTTATTGAACATGAGTGGTCACTAGAAAGAAAGCTAAATGCTCTTGTAAATTATTGATAGGGAATTTATGAAGCTTGGCATAATTCCCAAAGTTTTGTTTCATCAAATGGAAGTAGCTTACAATTTCTTGAAATTGGTGAACAAAATAATATTACATTTATTTTAAATGACTCTAGCCCCTCAGAATGAGTCTAATACAGGGAGGGAGTTTCACTCCACATACCACAAGGTTCTGTTTCTCTTCTGGTTGTCTTCCTTGTAACAGAGAAGGCTGGAAGATGGAGGGGTGTGCAAAGACAAGGAAATCCTGATTGAGGTGTATAAAATTATAAGGGGCACAAGATTGATAGGAATTAATGTCCCCCTTTTGGAAATGCGTCAATTACGAGCAGGGATAAATTTAAGGCAAGAGTTTTGACAAGATTTAATAAATTATTTTTCACCCAGAGGGAGGTATCAGGAACATTCCGCTAAGACTGCTAAAGGCAGGAACCATCAGTACACTTAAGAACTAATTACGCAACACTCGATACAGCATAACGTACAAGCTATGGGTCAAATGCTGGGAAATGGAATCGGAATGAACAGACATTTGATGCAAACATGGATATGATAGTCAAAGGGCCCCTTTCCATACTGTAACCTCTCCCACTCTTACCACCTAAACATTTACAGATTAATTATCAACCTGTAGAAAGAAAGCAGTTAACGTTTCAGATCCAGTGACCCTTCTTCAGAACTCAACACTGACTTCTTACCACAGATGCCGCTAGACCTGCTGAGATATTCCAGCAATTTATTTTTATTTCAGATTTCCAGCATCCATAGGTCTTTCAGTTCTTTGATCATCTGTTTACTCACCTCATGACACACCTTTCATAACCACCAAGTCCTGAGGTAGGACTTGAAGCTAAAGATTCTGGTCCAGATGTAGGAATGCTACCATCATCCAACAAGATAACCTCTTAGCGTCATAGACATGCACAGCACAGAAACAGACCCTTCGGTCCAACTCTTAAAATGTATTATACTGTTTGGTGTATAGGATTTACATATTAGGTTAAGAAAATGCCTCCCTTTATTTGTTCAATTATCACAGCTCTCAAATTTATATTCAGTTACCATACAGCAAACGCATTGACCCTTCAACACTGGATGAATGCACTTCCACACCACACTGACATTCTCATGTTGTACCATACAAAGGACCATATCATTACACAGCTTGGAGTTTCCTAAAGGCACAAAGCAGACAGCCAAAACATTTTTTATTACAATGTGTCTGCATTGCTACTGGGCAAGCAGTCTTTCTCACATGAATGTGTGTCTGCCAGCAAATTATGTTCAGCATTTGCTAATCTCTAAGAGATTGATCTCAGTGTTTAAGACTTGAGGGATGTAGGCTTCCATAAGAGTTGTAGTCACAGTGCAACGATTTTAATTCTTGTACACAAACAATATTTAAATAATTTCGTTCAGCTGTTTCAATCATGTAGAATTTAGTAAAAGGCAAAAAGCACACATTACTGAGCAGTGTATCACTGCGCACAAAATGTGACAAAGAAAATTAATCATATGCCAAGATTTTGCAATCGACTCAAATAAAATGTTTCTTTCAATAAATGTGTGTTTCTGGAGGCAGAAGGACTAGTAATTAGAATAGACAGATTTTAAGGTGCAAGTGTACCAGAGGTGACATGAGTTTTTTTATGTTGTGATATGGAGTGCACTGGATGAAAGGATATTAAATGCAGATTCAATCCTACATTCAAAAGAAAACCGAATAAATATTTCAAGGGGAGAACACACTGTCACATGGAATGCATCAGGTTCAAGAAAAGCAGCTCCAGCCCCATTAAGGGGAAGCAAATGGTTGCCTTGCCAATATCTAGTGAATTAATGAAAAATAAATGCTGCTGTTTTGTGGAAGGAACAAAGGAGTGGGATTGATTGAATAGCTTTACAAAAGAACCAGTATTGGTACAATATAGGTTTAATGTCCTTTTGTATCGAATTATTCTGACTGAAAAATATTTAATCTACTGTAATATGTATCTACCACCATAGTGGGATTACCCCAGTGTTAAAGTGGTTAAGCTCATCACCTGCTCTGACATTGATTAGCAAACAATATTTCATAACCTGGCAATGTTGAGTTTGTTTAATTATACCAAAGTTAATAACTGGACACTTTTAACTGGTTTTGGAGCATAAGTCAAAAAGGGCTGAGGTAGAAGAGACACCAGCCACACTTGAAATCCGAAAGAAAAACAGAAATTGCTGGCAAAACTCAGGAGGTGTGGACGCATCTGCAGTAAGAATTCAGAGTTAAATGTCTCTTCAGAGTTTGAAGAGTCACCTGACTCAGTTAACTTTGCTTTCTTCCCGCAAATAATGCCTGACCTGCTGAATTTCTGATTTTGTTAACATTGGTTTAATTTTTCCTATGAGTCAAATGACCAAAAGCTTAATCAGGAGATGGTTTTAAAGAGGTAGAGGTGAAGACACACAGCAAGGACGTACTAACCTCAGGGTGTAGGCAACTGAAGCCAATGAAATAATTATAAATGGCTATGCCTAAGAGAAGACTTGGCACGGAGATCTACAGTGTCCCAGGACCAAAGAAGATTACAGACTGGAGTGGACATGCCCAAGGCTGTTGAATGATTTGAAAATAAAGATCACTTTTAAATCAAGGTACTGTTTGTTCAGGAGTCAAAGTAAATCAGTGCACACAGGAGAAGTTGACAAGCAGGACTAATAATCAGATAGAGTCAGAGATACACAGACAGTTTTGAATAATCCAACATTTGTAAAGGGTAGCACATGGAAGACGAACCAGGAGTTTATTGGAATAATTACTGGAGATAGCAAAAGCAACCTATAACCAGCCTTCCTGAAAAAGTAACATTTATATAGCTGCCTCATGAGTGTCTGACATCCCAAAATGCTTTACAGCTGAAGTACTTTTATAAGTGTTGTAACTTAAGAAATGTAGCAGCTAATTGTCACATTGATCTGGATATAGGTTTGTCCGCTTAGCTGGAAGGTTCAATTTCGGACGTGTCGCCACCACACTAGGTAACAAAGACTTCATCCAGGACATGGGGGATAAAAACCTTGTTCTTCAAAATAGTTTTCTATATCTATGAGGGGTCAGATAAAACCTCAGCCCGTGATGTCTTCCAAAAGATAGCACCTCTGACGACCTCTGTTCGTAGCAATGTACTGGAAAGACTGCATAGAGTGCTGTGCTCATCAATACTTTCATGAGTCAGACAAACAGTTTCACTACTTCATGCAGTATTATGTTAAAAGAACTGTGAAAATAACTACACATTTAACTTGTAAATCCATTAGATTCCTCTGCGGGTGGCAATTAATTAGATGAAATGTAGAAACAAAAAAAAGCAACATGAAGTAAAGATATAGTCAACAATTACATAAAGCCATAATCTTGGAAACTGGATAAATTCATTCAGCCTTTGGGCAAGAATGAAATAAAATGGGATCAGCAATACAACACCGAAATCGATGGGCTTTTGGCAGAAGTGTTTTGGAAAATATTCAGTTGGAGTTGGATGCACAATTCATTCAATGCAGACTTTTGACAATTAAAGCAGTCTTAAGAAACTTTAAATGTGAAGATGGGAAGAACAAAATCCAGTCAAGCCTACAAAATTTTTAATACAATGAATTAAGCGCAAGGGCATTTCCGCATGAATAACCAGCTTTTATTCAATGTCAGAAAATGAAAATGAAATATCTTGTGATACATAGAACATAGAAAAATACAGCGCAGTACAGGCCCTTTGGCCCTCGATGTTGCGCCGATCCAAGCCCACCTAACCTACACTAGTCCACTACCCTCCATACCTTATCAAGTAACTTCTGAAAATCCAGAGAGAGTCATGGGCTCCCTTATTACTCTACCAGTTATTCTTTGAGCAAGTGACTAGTGCAAGGAAAATGTTGAATGACATAGTTGGATCAATAAAGACTTCATATTAAAAGTAGACACTTGCACATGTACACTGCCTTTCATGGCCAATGGATGTATCAAAATGTTTTACATCAAATACTTTAAAGCAATAGTTATTTAGGAAATACAGCAGTCAATTTGCATGCAAATTCTTTCAAAAACCAATGTAATGATAGCCAGAGAGATAAGTATCACCCAGGACACAAAAGCAAACTTCCCTGCTGTTCTTCAAAACAACCCAGTGACAGCTCTTACACTCACCTAAGCAGGCAGATGGGGCTTTAGTTTTACCTCTCATGCAAAATATACTACTTTGACAGTGATTATACTCAGCACTGTACTGGAATGTTTACCTTGATTTTTGTGCTGAAACCAGACTGACTCAGAAGACAGTTCTACCAATTGAGCCACAACATGAATGGAAAAGACTCTCGAGTCCTTAAGACTGTGGAGGAACACTAAGGAATCTGATCCTTATCTTCACAGAATAAAATGTAGACACTTCAAATATCATGGGCCTGATGGATTCCATAAGTTTGGAGTGTTAAGAATTTGCATGCTACAGGGCAAAACTTAAGAGGAGCATCATTTGCACAGGAACGTTCTGCTCAGACAAAAGAAGCCTCGACTGGAGATGTTCAAGATATATTAAAGAGTAATGCACTAAGGACAGTATTAAAAATGAATGGTAAATTTAGCCACTTTTTAAACTTTACTTGGTTCTCTATTCATTCTTTGTGAATGGATTTGGCCAGAATATTGCCATGGACATTCACCAGTTCTGAACAGTTATTTCATACAAGTTTGATACTTTCTCAACTCCTCAAGATCCCTCCACATTTAAATTCTTTTAACATAAGCTCAATTTTAATTACTTCATGAGCGTTTCTTCAAGAACTGAGTGGATAAGCATTCTTTAAAGCTAAAAATGTCAGCAAGTCATGTTAGGAAATTGCTGTTTTTGATAATGATGACATTTTTAACCCAGGATCCCTTATTCTTTTCAATCATTTTCTCAACCTGCCCATACCCCTTTCAATGATTTGAGCCTATATACTCCCAAGGTCTTTCTGCTCCTACAACTCCTTTAGTATTTGTCCTTTATTTTATAGATTGCCTTACGTTGGAGTTCCTCCCAAAATGTACTATTCACTTTTCTCTGCCACATTTGCCTATTTCACTAGCTTGCCTACGTCTTACATCTATCACCGTCATCAACAGTTTGAAGTTGATGTCATCTGCAAATTTTGAAACTGTGCTCAAAACATCCAAGTCGAGCTCAAGAAAAGCAATGGTTCTTGTACTGTCTCCAAGGAAACTTCAAAATATACCCCACTGCAGGGCAAAAATAAAACTTAATTGACTGTGAAGCATTTGAAATGCCCCATGGAGGCCACTACATAAATGTAATATTTTCTTGTCCTTTCATATTTCTTGATATCTATAACCAATAAAAATCTATCAAGCTCAGTATGGAAAGGTACTCAAAGACAGTCCATGACAGCTCACTACATTCCTGCAGTGACATCAGCATAAGCAGATTTGTCTGGGTTGGCATGTGTGCCCACTCCTTGCAATTACCATCAAAATACATATCCATGGGAAATGGTGCAGGTAGGCATGAGACCTTCTAGAGCCAAGAGGCCATAAGTAGGGTTGCTGCTGCACTGGTTTCCTCCATCACTCACCCTTAATGTGGGATTAGCGTGATTCAGGTCTCCAAGTCTTGAACTCTATTAATCACAATTTCATCAACAGCATTTCCTTCCATCATTCCATGGCGTCAGGTCATGAGTGTGCTCTTTCTCCCACCTAGAGTTGGCTTTGCATCAGACACAGCTATCAACAAATTAACAGCACTGAATGAATGACAATAAGTTTTCACATTTGACTGCTTTAGTTATTTGCATTACCCGAAACCAAGACCAGAAAACACACATGGTAAAGATAAAACCAGAAGTGCTGGAATTCAAAATGTTGAGAATGAAAATGCACTGTTTAAATGTCTACTAACTTTCACCTAGCATTTGTTCTGCTATAACATGACAGTCGCATTCCTCTGCAACCTCGCGCTATAGAAAATTGTGCTGCAGAGGATTGCTAATAGAAAATGACTACCCATTCAGTAGAAAGCTTGTGTTATCCAAACAATGCCCACAATTCAATCAAGTTATAGCTAATTTGTGCTGACGAAACATGCATTATAGTAGAGCCTGAATTCTTTCTAGTACTAAAACTTTTAACAAGAAACAGGAGAAATGCTCAGTTTCAGCATTCTGCCACAACCTTAAATTTTTGATCACTCTCTGATGTTTTAATATTATCTGTCCGTATTCAAATAATAGATTTGCAGACATACTCAAATGAGTGTCTGTTACCTACCTTACCTATACACAGAGCGGTTCATGTGTGGAATGAACTGCCGGAGAAAGTGGTGGATGCAGATACAGTTGCAACATTTAAAAGCCATTTAGGTGAGTACATGAATAGGAATGCTTTAGCAGGATATGGGCCATAACCAGGCAAGTAGGACTAGTTGGTTTAGCAATATGTTTGGCACGGACTAGCTGGACTGAAGGGTCTATACACATGACAAAATTTGATTCAATAAAAATCTGGAATAACGTTAGCTTAATAATGATCACTGCAAATCGTTGTAAAAACTTAGCTGGTACACTAATACCCTTTTGGGAATGAGATTTACCATCCTCGTCTGGTCTATGTCCGATTCCCGAAATGCTGAAATTCAAAAACAGAAACTTCCAGAAAAATTCAGAAATAAGAAGGGTCACTGGACCCGAAACATTGACTGTTTTCTCTCCACAGATGCTGCCAGATCTGAGTTTCTCCAACAATTTCAGATTTCCAACATCTGCAGTTCTTTGTTTGTTGCACTAATGTGGCTGATTCTTAATTGCTATCCGGGCAATTAGGATCAGCATTAAATGTTGACCTACAACACCTTCATCTCATAAATAACTGTTACACAAAATTCGAACACATACCAGTCGAATTAAACATCCAGTCTCCCACAGTCACAGTTAAGACAACATGAAAACATGGGCAAGAACACAACACCAGTTAAAACATTAATGTTCAGCCTCTGTGGAGATAAATCCACGTTTAAAAAAACTATAACCAGTGCAAACATCCACTAAATGCTGTAGATATTCAAGTTTAGGAGAGTTCTAAAAATATAAACATATCTGAATGTGACAGGAGTACAATAAGACAGGAAACATGCAGTTATCATATTGTTTTTGTAATATTATCAAAATTCCTGCAAGTCATAGAGCTGTTTGATTAGGATAGCAATGCAGAGTATTACCATACAGCATTGGAAAGGCTAATGTAATTGTGCTGTAAGACTGAAATTTGAACCACATTAAAAGAGTGTACATCCCAAGTCTCACACATTACTGTGTGGAGACATTCTGGCACTGGAAAGACTGCCTGCATAATTTAAATAAGCTTTTATTTCTATATACTTCGTTATCTTCCAATGTACACAGAAATGCTCTTCAATGTACAACATTTAAAATGTATTAAGGCAAAAAATGTACATATTCTGTCAGTCAGTTTATATCCTATTTAATGTTATAATGAGTCGAGTGTGGCACTGGGAAAGCACAGGTCCAAAGATGTGCGGGCCAGGTGAATTGGCCATGCTAAATTGCCCGTAGTGTTAGGTAAGGGGTAAATGTAGGGGTATGGGTGGGTTGCGCTTCGGCGGGTCGGTGTGGACTTGTTGGGCCGAAGGGCATGTTTCCACACTGTAAGTAACCAAAAAAAAAAGGTCAGGTGGCATCCAAGGAGCAGGAAAATCGACGTTTCCGGCATAAGCCCTTCATCAGAAATCTTATGCCCGAAACATTGATTGTCCTGCTCCTAGAATGCTGCCTGACCTGCAGTGCTTTTCCAGTACCACACTCTCGACTCTGATCTCCAGCATCTGCTGTCCCCACTTTTTCCTCTTTAATATTATAATGAGCCACAAAAGATCAGAATCTGAAGTTTTATTCCATCATTTTCCACATGGTGCAGTGCAGGCACTATTTGCACAAATGTTCTGGTCCTGGGGGTCAATGGTGTTTACGTTGCCACCGTCACCCCCCAACCATGTCAGAAAATGCACGAACCACTGAGCTTAGCTGCAGAACCCAATCTGCCAAAACTCAATGTCTAGTTTTATATAAGTGTGACCACCTGTGCCAGGTACATACAACTTTCAGCACCTATGGAATGGAAGCACACTTGTTTCTTCAAGATCTAGGAAGATGATTGATAAAATGCTGACTGATTGTAAGTAGAAGTAAAAGTATGCACTTTCACTCAAATGAGAAGTTAAGAAAACAACAAGTGGCCCTTTTCTATAATCTCAAGATTTTTTTAAAAATCAGGAAATTTTTATTTTTATGATAAATACCAAGGCAAGAAACAATTGGAAGCCATCAAATCTGTCTTTCCATCCACTCTACAATAAAAATCTCTTATATACTGGTAGGTTTGTATGCTAGCAGTAATTACAGAACAATCCATTAAACTCCCACAATGCCCACAACTTAAGTTTGCAAATTGAATTCACATTTCCTCAAATTGTTCTTCTTGACTTATCTGAAAAAAAATTGAAATCAAAAACTGAAAACTGCACACCTTTACTGCACGTAACCCAAGAATTGTCATGACATTATTGAACCAGACCTGAATCATTTTCATTTATCCTAACATTCACACGCTTATATGCTAGAAACATGGATTATACAAAATTAAACATTGGCATTTCAATCAATTAAAAAAGTTGACAAAAATTTTAAAAATGACCAATTCAATGGTTTACAGTAAAAATCAGATCACATGCTGTCTAACCTGTTCATTAATGCATAGGAGTTGTGGACACCTGTAAAACAATTAGTCATTGTTTACTAGCTGGTGATTTTAAAGAACATTTCAACAGTTCTTCTGAGCAGGCACTTCCCAATTCTGAAGTAGTTAATACTCTCCGGGTAACATCCAACGAGACCCTGGCGTTGCGAAAAAAGGAAGAAAAAAAGGTGCCTGGGTAAAAAAATAGGACGTATTTTTTTAAAAAGTTGATTCTGCAAAAAAATTGTAATCAAAATCCTGTTTTGTTTTTAAAAAAAAGTCTGTGGAATGCAATGCTAGTGGGAACCAGAATAGCTCTCGATCCATGTTGGCCGGTTGAGGGAGTTACTCTACCTTTGGTAGATACACACAGACATATACTCACACACGCGAGAAAAGGATGGTTAATGCAAGAGTCTGTTTTTTTTGCTGCTAAGAGAAGTATCTCCGTCCTTTGCCAGTGCTGGGGGTCTGCAGGCTGCTGTACTGCTGGTGAATGTCAGAGACCAGGACTGGCTCCAGGTCAGCCCAGGGGTCCTGCAGCATAGAGGCTTTGTAGTAGTGTTCCACCGGCGCCGGGGACCTGCCCCCGCCGCCGCCGCTGAACGGGGTGGACGTCCTGGGCGAAGCCTGGTATTTGCGATGGTGCGGGCTGGGGGAGTGTGTCTGAGGCCCCGGAGACAGTGTGTGCTGCTGCTGCTGAAGGTAAGGGGGAGAGGAGTATCGGCCCCGGTGCCTGGGGCTGCTGCTTCCGCCGCTGAAACCGTGCTGCTGCTGCTGCCCGGGAGACGGGCTCTGGTAACGGTGCTGGAAAGACCCCGAGCCCGGGCCTTGCTGCTGCTGCTGCGGCGATTTGTCATAAACCCCACGAGGGGGCTGCCACCCACCGTAGGGCGAGGTGGCCGAGCTGCCCCAGGAGTACATGCTGCTGCCTCCTCCGGACTGTCCCGTCCCGGGGAACGGGCCCACACCCGGGCCTGGGCCTGGCGGCGGGCTCCGGAACCCGGTCCGGGACGGTCGGAAGTTCGGCCTGTACATTCCCCTCGGAGGGAGGGGAAGCCTGCCGTCCCGCGTGTGTGTTGTGTTTTTCTCCCCCTCCCGCAGCGCCTCTCCTCCGGTTACGGCTTCACTCCGCGCCCGAGCCTGAGGCCTACTCCGCCTGGAACCTTCTCGAATCGTGCGCCACCGGCTGATTTCCCCCGCCGTCACTTCCGGCCGCTGCGAAGGAACGGGCGGCGGCGTCGCGTGTCGTCACGTCCGGCCTGCGTCACAGCGGCCGGCCGCACACTGGCTGCCATGGCAACCGCTCTCATCCAGGCCCTTCATGGTCTCCTCAATCCTCTCCCTCTCTGTAACCCACAGCCCCCCACCTCCTCACCCCCAGACTGAGGGAGAACACACAATGAGCTCGCTGCCAGCCTCAGCACCACCATCTACACTCTTGTTTGCGAATCAATGATCATTCATCACTTGAAGCATGTGGGTGGAACATTACATGAACTGAACAGGCAAGTCAGGCTCACTGTTAGTGTGGTGGGGCATGGAGTTAGCAGCTGCAAATGTGTTGCTGGTCAAAGCACAGCAGGCCAGGCAGCATCTCAGGAATAGAGAATTCGACGTTTCGAGCATAAGCCCTTCATCAGGAACATTTGCAGCTGTGATCTCCAGCATCTGCAGACCTCATTTTTTACATGGAGTTAGCAGAGCTTTGTGCATCCTCACGCTGGAGTCGGAACCTTCTTACCCTTCCTTTTCACCTCGATTACAATCCCCCCCAACAGTTCTCAAGAAAGGGGTCATACTGTTAACTTTGTCATCCCTCCACAGGTACTGTCAGACCCACTGAGTTTCTCCAGCAATTTACCTCCCACAAGGTTCTGTCAGGTTTTAACACTTTCACTCAGTCATAGTCTCTATCTTCCTGGGCTCATTATCAGCAAAAAGGTTAAAAAAAAATAATCCGGGGTGACCGAGCTGCCCCAAGAGTACACGCTGGCTTCTTCTCCTCCTGACTGTCTTGTTCCAGGGAACGGACCCAGGCCCGTTCATAGAATCCCAGCAGTGTGGAAACAGGCCCTTTGGCCTAACAAGTCCACACACACCCTCCGAAGAGTAACCAACCCAGACCCATTCCCCTACCCTATTATCCTATATTTACCCCTGACTAATAGACCTAACCTACACATCCCTGAACACCATGGCCAATTTAGCATGGCCAATTCACCTAACCTGTACATCTTTGGATTGTGGGAAGAAAGGAGAAAGTGAGGACTGCAGATGCTGGAGATCGGAGTCGAAGAGTGTGGAACTGGAAAAGCACAGCTGGTCAGGCAGCATCCGAGGTGCAGGAGCATTGACGTTTCAAGCATAAGCCATTCATCCGGAATGAGGCTTGTGGCTCAAGGGGGCTGAGAGATAAATGGGAGGGGGTGAGACTGAGGGCAAGGTAGCTAGGAATGCAATAGGTAGATGAGGGTGGGGGTGAAGGTGATATGTCGGAGAGGAGGGTGGAGTGAATAGGTGGGAAGGAAAATGGACAGGTTGGACAGTGCTGAGTTGGAAGGTTGGATCTAGGATATGGTGGGGGAGATGGGAAATGAGGAAACTGGTGAAATCTATATTGATCCCATGTGGTTGGAGGATCGCAAGGCAGAAGATGGGGCATTCTTCCTCCAGAGTTTGGCAGTGGAGGAGGCTGATGACTTGCATGTACTTACCAGAGTGGGAGGGGGAGTTAAAGTATTCAACCACAGGATGGTAGGGTTGTTTAGTGCATGTGTCCCAAAGATGTTCTCTGAAATGTTCCACACGTTGGTGTTCTGTCTTCCCAATGTAGAGGAGACCACTTAGAGAGCAACAGAACAGTAGATGATGTGTATGGAAGTACAGGTAAATCTCTGTTGGATGTGGAAGGATCCTTTGGGGTCTTGGACAGAGGTAAGGGAGGAGGTTTGGGCATAGGTTTTGCACTTCTTGTGGTGGCAGTGGAAGGTGCTGCAAATGGAGGTTGGGTTGGTGGAGGGCGTGGACCTAACAAAGGAGTCATGGAGGAAACCCATGCAGATACAAGGAGAATATGCAAACTTCATATAGACAATCGCCCAAGGCTGGAATCGCACCCAGATTCCTGGCACTGTGAGGCAGTAATGCTAGCTACTGAGCCACTTTAATAGGGCTATTGTGTAAAACATGTGAATAAAGGTTGGTGTTGGCATTTAGCATAAGTTAATGAGTGGTAGAAAGTAAAGCAGAAATCACAAAGAGGTGGATTATGCCTTTGTGTAATAGAATGAATGTGGGAACAAAATTCAGGAGGGATTCAAACATAGCTACCAGCTGATTGGGTGGCATCTTCCATTATCGAGTCTAAGTGTGGCAACAGGCACGTTAAAGATCATCACTTCCCCTTGGAGTCAACATGAGCTTTCTTGCAAAATCACAGAATGTTGATGGCGAATCCTACCGAATGGGTGAGACACTACTTTGAATGTCGAAAGGTATTCAATGGTCACCTGGCAACCCTCAACTCAGTGCAAGCCCCTGGAATGTCTCAGACTGAATAGAAACAGCCCTCAAAGTTCAGTGTTGCCTCATTACAGGGCTTTTTTTTAGATTAGACTTACAGTGTGGAAACAGGCCCTTCGGCCCAACAAGTCCACACCGACCCGCCGAAGCGAAACCCACCCATACCCCTACATTTACCCCTTACCTAACACTACGGGCAATTTAGCATGGCCAATTCACCTGACCCACACATCTTTGGACAGTGGGAAGAAACCGGAGCACCCGGAGGAAACCCACGCAGACACGGGGAGAACGTGCAAACTCCACACAGTCAGTCGCCTGAGTCGGGAATTGAACCCGGGTCTCAGGCGCTGTGAGGCAGCAGTGCTAACCACTGTGCCACCGTGCCGCCCAAGGCTTTCTTCAAGCCTTCCTGGCAAGAGGTGTGATGCTTTTCCCAGGATTGGTTCTGCCATCAGACCTGGTGGCCTGTACTTCCCTGAACACCCAGATGGGCTGCGGGCTCGTTTTCCAGCAGGCTCTCGGCAGGTGCGACAGCTTGAGTCTTACCAGATCATGGGGCTGTTCTCAAAAGAGACAGATGACTGCTTTACTCTTTTCAGCAAACATTCCACCATACTTTCCTTTTGCATCCTTAATTGTCCTTGAACTAAGAGCCTTCCTAAAATCAAACACATTTCTGTTGTTCTGGAGTCCTAAAGGGTGTTAATGAACCAGGTAGCTTTTATTACATCAATGGTTTCAATTCCAGAACTTATTCATTGAATTTAAATCCCAAAAATTGAAGTGTGGGATGTGAACTCATTAGGTTAGTTACGTGCATCTTGTAAATGATACATACTGCTGTCACTGTCCATTGGTGATGAAAGGCATAAATGTTGAAAATAGGATATATATCAAGTAGGCTACTTTGTCCTGGATGGTGTCAAGCTTCTTGTGTGTTGGTGGAGCTGTATCCATTAAGGCAAGTGGAGTTATTACATTATATTCCTGACATGTATCTTGTAAGTGGTGGTCAAGCATTGAAGAGACAGCAGATGAGCTACTCACTGCAGAATTCCTAGCCTCAGACATGCTGTTGTAGCCACGGTATTTAAAGCACTGGTCGAGTTCAGTTTCTGGTCAGTCATAACCCCCAGGTTGATACTTGGGACTATTCAATAATGGTAATGCCATTAAAAGTCATGAGGAGATGATCTGCTCAAATTACACTACACGTTCAAGCTCCTTCCTCATCTCTAAATGTCTTCTCAATTTAGTATCGATCTTTCTTAAAACTCCTTGTTAGATCTCTCTAATCAGATATTGTCCCAACAAATGGCCATACTCCATGTCACTGGTGATGATGCCTGTATCTGTGTTTGTGGTGTAGCATCCTTCCTCTGTCTGCTCCTTTAACATGGTCCACTATATCTT
Organism: Hemiscyllium ocellatum; assembly: GCF_020745735.1. NCBI lineage: Eukaryota > Metazoa > Chordata > Chondrichthyes > Orectolobiformes > Hemiscylliidae > Hemiscyllium > Hemiscyllium ocellatum. The sequence continues at coordinate 15,955,496 of NC_083417.1, read as the reverse complement.
CAATGACTTATATTCACTTACCTTAATGTGATTGGTAGAATAACTTAACTGATGGTTACTGGAAGCCAGTAGACACAATAGACAGTTATTTTTAATTGTTCTCTTATTTCCATCCTCTTCCTTGCTCATATGTAGAGACAACTAGATAGATCTTGATCTTTAGGATCATAGGAACAGGAATAGGCCATTCAGCTTGTCAATCATGGCTGATCAATCACTGCTTTGCCTTTAATCCACTCCATTCTCAAAATCCTATACAATTATTGGTAATCAGAAACCTGTCAATTTCACAGCTCGCTGTGGGGAGAACTCCAGAAGTGCACAATCCTCTGAGCAAGGATGTCTCCTCTCATCTCAGATCTAAGAGTCATCCCCTTAATTTTAAATTGTGCCCCCAGTTCTAGATTCCTCAGTTAGAGGAAACATCTTACCTGCATGTACCCTTTACACTTGTAAATATTTTGTAGACATAATGGGATCACTCTCATTCTTCAAAACTCTAAAGAAACAGATCCAGTTTGCTCAATCTTTCTTCATTGGACAGTCTTGCCATCTCAGGAACGAGTATGGTGAATCTTTGTTGCTGTCCCTCAATGGCAATAACATTTTTCCTCAGAAAAGGAGACCAAAACTATACATAGTTCCAGGTACAGGTTAATGAAGCTCCTATACAATTGAAGCAAGACTTCACTACTCCTGTACTTAAATCCTCTTGCAATAAAGTCTAGATTAGAGTGGTGCTGGAAAAGCACAGCAGGTCAGGCAGCATCCGAGGAGCAGGAAAATCGACGTTTTGGGCAAAAGCCTGACCTGCTGTGCTTTTCCAGCACCACTCTAATCTAGACTCTGATCTCCAGCATCTGCGTTCCTCACTTTCGCCTCTTGCAATAAAGTCTAACATTCCATTAGCCTCCTGAACTTTGCTGCACCTCCACGTTAGCCTCAATGACTTATCAACAAGGACACCTAGGTTCCTTTTTATGCCTATACTTTCCAACTCCTTTACATTTAAGAAATATTCTGCATACATTCTTCTTACCGAAATGGATAATGTCACTTCTTTTTTCATCCAGTAATTGTTATACAAATGTATCAACAGATATGCTGTGGCAGTACCAATGCTAAGTCAAATGATATATTGTTATATCTAGACAACATGATATACGATGTCATGCATAGTGTATTATTTGGCCAGGCAGAACTTACAAAGAGTATATTGTATCTATTTGGTTTTGAAACCATATTGTCTCTTTGATGGATATGGGACAACTTTGTGGTTTACATCATACTATTCTATATGATTGCAACTCAAAGGTTTGCCACCTTTTGAGAAGGCATCTTCTTTTAAACGGAACAAACAATATCAATTATATGTGAAATAATGTCATTAAATAGTAAGTACAATGTCTTACTTAATATTTAATGATTTTGCTTTAACTTGAATGAAGTAAGACGATTAACCTCATGCTTCACTTCATTTGGCAGGTAAATAACCTGACAGAAACCTTACTTGGAAAATGGAATCTCAGGATGAAGACATGATCGAGTGTGAAAAAATAACATTTTCCGATGCTCTCTATAGACACAATAAAGTGGCAAGTCCTACCCATTTTATGCATTCCTGGGAGTCTGAAAGGAAACTCATAGATGTTCTCATCAGACTTAGTGAGGAAACGTACGATGACGACCAAAAGCAAATGGATCAGACCGTTGTTAGTAATGGATGGGATGATGCAGTAAGTGGTTGAACCTTTTATTTCAGCATTTTCTGTTAAATTTGTCTAGGTAGATTATATTTTCACTGTGAAAGTGCTAACATTAGTTTTGACTTCCTTTGATATACCATTTTTAATTTTTATGGGACATTTTACATGAATATGAGATTGAGTAGGTTGGGCCTATATATTTCAGAGTTTAAGAGCATGGTGCAAGATTAATGAGATATATATATGTACACTTATATACCGCACTTATTTTGTATTCCTGAATTTTGAAAAAATGGCACGTGAATTTTCTGTGTGCATGAAAGGGTTTTTGTGATTATTTTAGAAATTTCTTTAGCTATGATGATTTCTTTTAAAATAGGAGTCTGAGGGAGATTCTCAGGGAAGGCTATTGGTAATTTGTTCACATTAGGAGAGTTTACTGATGAACAAAGATAACAGTGTAGTATATTAAACTTCCAGATCAAAAATTCTGCAGTTTTCTTTGGGGATAGGGGAAACACTCATAGCTCAGTTTTCAACACAAAAATTCTTTAGTTTCAGTTTGGGGCAATTTGCTAACATCTTGGCTGAAGCTGGATGTGTAAAACAGTCACTTTTGAAAAAGGGAGGGACTTTCAGAACTGTTAAGAAAGACTTTACTCAGTATAAGGAGTTAATTTTGAATGCTATAGACCAGAGGTTTTTGTTTAAAACCCTGAGAGGCAATTTGAAGCTGAGGAAGTCTAATTCAGTTATATGGAGGCTCCAGGAAAAAGCTATTAGATTTTTAAATTGGGGAATTAAAGCCACCTTTAGATATGAAAGAGGGGGAAATTCTTCCTGAAATTAAAAACAAAGTGCTGGAGTAACTCAGCAGGTCTGGCAGTATCTGTGGAGAGAGAAATACAGTTAACATTCTGGGTCCTAAGACTCTTTTCAGAACTCTAGTGCAGGTACAGTGAAAGAGTGTGTTTGGGATTAACAGGATGGTATTTCATCATGTGTTTGGAAATCTTTAAATTTGTGTTATGTGTAACTGGTTTGGTTTATTCAGTTTTATTTATTCTTGCATAATAAAATTCTGTTTTGTTTTTAAAGGCAAACTTGTGAAATTGCATACCCGATTAAAACCAAACAATCTGTCAATTCAGATTTCAGTCTGGGATCTGAATTGTCCAGTAATAACATCTGCTGGAATCAAAATGGAAAGATAGGGTGCAATTTCATTGAAAAATTTTAAATTCTTTTGATAGGATAGATGCAAAGTAACAATTTCGCCTGACTGGAACTTCTAGCACAGGAAGCATTGTCTAAAGATAAGGGGCCAATCATGTAGGACTGAGAAAAGGAAAAATTGTGAATGTTTGGGATACTTTATCAGAGGAGTTGGTGGATACTCAGTCAATCTGCATATCCGAGGATAGGATCAATCAATTCTTGGGTATTGAAGGGAAAATGGAAATTGATGTAGAGGTTCAACCATATTGATCATATTGAATAGCATACAACCTCAATGGACCACATTGCCTACTGTTAGTTCTCATAACTTATTATTTTCTACTTACTTTATTAACTGATCTTGGACTGCTCTTCCACAGGCACTGGAAGTCTTTGGTCCCTTTAACTTTCAGTCCTTCAAACAATCAAGTATAAATTATGGCTGGAAAAGACCAGATAATCATCAGGCCTGTTGTAAATCAATCATTGTGTTCTATTAAGCTGTATAATGCTTGTCATGTAAACTGTAGTATATTTGAATTTCGATTGACTTTTGATAAACTCTGCTAGGTAAACATTGGAACATTGGCCACGTTGGTGGCAGAGATTAAACTTTATTCAGCCTAAGTAAAATTTGATAATTGCAGAATTTAGGTAGATCCTGTTACAGATAAGTTATCAAATTCATTTCAAGTTCGCCATTCTCAGTATTACTAACTCAAAAGAAGGGGTAAGACATTTAAGACCACAGTGGAGAGGAATATCTTCACTCAGAGAAGGTGAATTAGTGGAACTCTACTCCAGAGGGCTGTGGAGGCTCAATCTTTGCTTAGTTTCAAGTCTGAGATCGACAGATTTCAACCTATTAAAAACAAAGGGATACGGGGGATAGTGCAAGAAAATGGTTTTGAAGTGGACGATCAGCCACAATCTCATTAAATGATGGCGAGGGCTCAAAGGGTTAAATGGCTTACTCTTGTCTGTTTCTTACATTCGTACATTCCAGTGCTACTCAGTGAAAGCAAATCTATTTGGATTTCTGAAAAGCATTCGGAATAAGCATAAGACTATTTATAAGAATCCATGGATTGGAGGTAGTATATCAGCAAATAGATGATTGATTAACCAAACAGAAGAAAGAGTTTGGGATCATGGTGTTAGGTTCTTTTCCCGAGGTTTCACACACGAGATGCAATTCTCACATGCCAACTTCTGCAAACAGTTAAAGTTTAATAAAGTTTGTACAAGCCAGGTGACCCCTCTGATACTCTTCGAGTTAGAAGAGAGACCCCAAACAAATACATCCCCTTTATACAGGTCAGTTGGAATGCTTACAGATCCTCTGGCCACTCCCCCATAGTCACATGCCACTCAAGACAAACCCCAGCCATTCCCTCACAGTCACGTTACCCCAGGTACAATGGTAGGATGAGATCATCTTCTGAGATAATGCAAATATAAATGTTCTAATCCTGGGGAATCATTATGCAGATGATCTCCTGACTCAGTGATTCCCCGAGACAATGTAGGTTTGATATACCTAGCTTCGGGGATGGCTAGAAAGCATTTCTGAATGGAAGAGATTAAATGATAGTTAATTTGATAATAGTAGGAGGAGTACTAGCAAATGACTGTCTAAATGGAGTGGGAATCATTCGCATTTCTGCAGGAATGTTGTCCCCACCCACTTCCAGAACAGTCAGTCAGTGCAGTTTAACTCTTTAATATTACATTAATGTCCAGAGAGATGGTCCCATTTAATCTTTTAATATTACAATGGGAGCATTTTCAGAATGGCAATTTGTAATAGTAGAGTGCCACAGGAACCCTCGAACTCAGCACCACCTTCCTGGCCTGCAATCTTCTTCCTGACCTCTCCGCCCCCACCCCCACTCTGGCCTATCACCCTCACCTTAACCTCCTTCCACCTATCGCATTTCCAATGCCCCTCCCTCAAGTCCCTCCTCCCTACCTTTTATCTTAGCCTGCTTGGCACACTCTCCTCATTCCTGAAGAATGGCTCTTGCCTGAAACGTCGACTCTCCTGCTCCTTGGATGCTGCCTGACCTGCTGCGCTTTTTCAGCAACACATTTTCAGCTCTGCCACAGGAATCAGTTGTAAGGCCACAATCATTTAGAATATACATTAGTGAGTTGAATGATGGAAGTGAATGCATAATTGTCAAGTTGCACATTACACAAATATAGGTGGGAAGAGAAATAGTGTGAATGACACAAGGGGGTAGGGCGGAGTCTGAAACTAGAGGGAATAGGTTTAAGGTCGAGGGGAAACATTGAAAAGGGACCTAACGGGTGACCTTTAAAAAAAAGGGTAGTGCATGTATGGGATGAGCTGCCAGAAGAAATGGTGGAGGCTGGTACAATTACAACATTTAAAAGGCATCTGGATGGATATATGAATAGGAAGGCTTTAGAGGAATATGGGCCAAGTGCTGGCAAATGAGACGAGATTAATTTATTTATCTGGTTGGCGTGGACGAATTGGACCAAAGAGTCTGTTTCCATGCTGTGCAGCTCCATGACTCTATGACAGGTTACATGAATGGGCAAAACCTTGGCACGTGGAAAATAATGGGGAAAAATGTGAGATTATGCACTTTGGCAGGATGAAGTGAGATGCATTTTATTTAAATAGGGACAGACCGAAAAAAGCTGCTCCGCAGAGGGATTTCGGGTTTTTATGCTTGAATCACAAAAAGCTAGCCTGCAAGTCTAAAGTAGGAGACAAAGGATAATGGGAGAGGGTTGATTTTTGGACTGGAGGCCTGTGACCAGCAGTGTGCCTCAAGGATTGGTGCTGGATCTACTGCTTTTAGTCATTAATATAAATGTTTTGAATGTGAGTAGAGGAGGCATGATTAGTAAGTTTGTAGAGGACACTAAAATAGATGGTGCAGTGGATAGTGAAGAAGAATACAATGGGACCAGGTGGGCCAGTGGGCGGAAGAGTGGCAGATGGAATTTAATTTAGATAAATGTGAAATGTTGCATTTTGATGAGGCAAACCCAGGCAGGACTTATATGGTTAGTAGTAGGGCTCTGGGGCATGTTGCAGAACAAAGACAGGGTGTACAGGTGCATTGTTCCTTAAAAGTGGAGTCGCAAGTAGACAGGGTGGCGAATAGCACCTTTCGTTGGTCAGAACATTGAATATAAGAATTGAGGCTGAATAGTCAGATATTCTTCCCAGGAACGTCAAAGGCTGATGGATGACATTATAAAGGTTTAGAAGTTCATGAGGGACAATGGATAGGGTGAACAGCTAATGTTTTTTACCTAGGATGGGGGCGTCCAAATCTGGAGGACATGGGCTTAAGGTGAGGGAGGAAGGATTTAAAAAGGGTCTGAAGGCTAATGTTTACATGCAGTGGGAAGTTCATGCATGGAATGAGCTGCCAGAGGAAGTGGTTGAGGTAGATACAGTTACAACATTCAAAAGGCATTTGGATGGGTACATGAATAGGAAGAGTTCAGAAGGATTTGGGCCAAATGCTGGCAAATGACACTAGGCCAGATTGAGATGTCTAGTCTGTGCAGACGAATTGGACTGAAGAGTCTGTTTCCATGCTTTATGACTGTGACTCTACATTCAACACAGCATCAGAGGAGCAGGAGAATCGCTGTTTCAGGCATAAACCCTTCTATATACAAAGAAGTTGTTTGTCTTTGTTGAAGAATTTAGGACCAGAGGCATAATCTCAGAGCAAGGGGCTGCCCATTTAAAATAAAGATGGACGATTATCTTTCTCTCAGACAATAGTCAACCGATAGAATTATTTACTGTAGGAGCCTGTTGGGTCATTGAGTATACTGAAGGATGAGAAGGATAGATGCTTCATCAGTAAGGGAATCAATTTATGGGTACAAGGCAGGAAAGTAGAGTTGCTAATTTTCAGATCGTTGATCTCATTGAATGGCGGAGCACACTTGATGGTCCCAAATGATGGGTTTCTGTTGCTATGGCTTATTGTCCTCAATTATTCATAGCTGCATCCACTGAATCAATCCTGATTTTCTTTTGAAATATTTTAACTTCTCATCCATGCATGCACCTACCAGCCACCACCACCTCACAATGCATTGAATTTAGAATAACAAATCAGACTATTGTCATTTATCTAAAAAGGATCATAAAATCATTGCAGCACAAGAGACACCTATAAATTCTGTACAGACTGTCAGTTCATCTCAGTTCCCCAACTGGTCAGGTTTTGATCTTCTGATGGCTCAACACCACTTACTTTGACAGTTTTTAAACCTATTTCATGGAATGTGAATGCCACTGGTAAGACTAGCATTTGTTGTTCATGCCTATTTGCCCTTCAACTGAATACTGTAGCATGATACGTCATTTCAGAAGGTAGTTAAGAAACAACCACATTGCTGTCATTCTAGAATACAAGTCTAGTTGCGTTACCGCTGCATCCTGAGGAGAGGGGCTTTAACAGCTGCAGCTTTGGCAACATTAAAAGATTTCACGCTGGGTACAGTTAGCTTCATGATGGTTAGTGATCCACACAAAGCAGTCATTATCCCAACTGTTAGTGTTTTGGCAACAACTTGGTTTCCATATATAACTGAGCCTAATCTGTATGAACACGAATATAAAAAGTAAAGAGAAAGATAGTCCGTATTTTAGATTAGATTACTTACAGTGTGGAAACAGGCCCTTCAGCCCAACAAGTCCACACCGACCCGCCGATTCGCAACCCATCTAGACCTATTCCCCTACACTTACCCCTTCACCTAACACTATGGGCAATTTAGCATGACCAATTCACCTAACCTGTGGGAGGAAACTGGAGCACCCGGAGAAAACCCACGGAGACACGGGAAGAATGTGCAAACTCCACACAGAGAGTTGCCTGAGGCGGGAAATGAACCTGGGTCTCTGGCGCTGAGGCAGCAGTGCTAACCACTGTGCCACCCATTTTAACTGGGAAATGAGAGGCTAATGCTCCCCATCTGTCAATTAGCTATGTTAGCTCCAGGCAAAGGCATAAGTAGTAAGAAAAAAAAGCCAGAATTCAATTCATGGTTTAACCAGCAAATCAGATCAAGTTCTAATAGACAGGTAACCAAGAACTCGCCAGTGACATATCTTACCTACCTTCATAGGCTGTGATATCAATCATTGACTGAAAGACATCCAGCACCCTTTTAAATACCTGCAATGAATCTGCCACCTAATTGCAAAGACCGATGACCCATTGTAAAATCCAAAGTTCATGACATCTAAATTACATTGGTAACGTATTAGCACCTCTCGATTCTCCATAAATCTTCTCAATCAAATAATTACACACAGGAACAGTCTAGCTTGCAAGACTTTAAACATGTTGGTCAGACCTGCAGAAATAGTAGCTTTCTGAAATTGAAGGCTCAGTTCTCTACCCCCAACAGGAGGTAGCCATTCCCTTCAGGCCTGACCATGTCTGATCTGCACATCTGTTTACTAACTTTTTCTCTATGTGCCTTTATTCTCAAGTAACAAAACACGTTCTGTATCAATCGTCATAATTCATTTTGATGCACTATCCACAGCCTTCCAGAGATAGAGGTATTCAGATTTTCACGATCCTTGAGCATAAAATGCTCCCTGATTTTACTCTTGAATGGTTCAGCTCAAATTTGGTAATGCTTCCTCAACCTGGATTGGCCCAGAGGAGGTGTTTAAAATGTTTTTCAAAACAATCATTTCAAAGATAGCAATTAAATCACCCCTCAATCATTTAGGGAACACAGACCATCTTTACGCATCCTGTTTTCATAATTTAACCTCTTAGTTGCTATAATATTTGGTGAAATTGCATCTGGAGCGAGAGTGAGCGAGAGCATCAAACTGAAATATTAACATTGATAAAAAGTTATTTCTACCTGAAACCCTACCTTGGTTTCCAGTTTTCTCTATATTTCAGAGTTCAGGTTATTTTGCTTTTGTATTGCTGTGATGAAGATTTGCTGTGTCCCTGTCAAGGCCACTATATCCTTCCTGGAGGGTGTTTCTACAATATTAAGCTCAATACTCCAGATGATGTCTAACCAAGGCACTGTCCAACGGAAGTACAATGTCCTTACTTTAGTGTTATTATTTCCAAGTACCTGATTGTGCATCAGCTTTTAATGTGTTACTGAAAGAAAGACATGCTGTTGAAGCTTTTCATCTTGTACTCATTAGGGTAGGTGCAAGAACACCAAATTTCAAAGCGAACAACTAACAGCATATTTTTCCCATGCCATGTAAATTATTCCCTTTGAAATTTTACATCTTACATTTGTCCTGACGAAAAGCTTCAAAAGCATTTTAATTTTTGCAGTGATATTCAAGTTCTGCATTTTCACTGTGATCTGTGAACATGAGCCAAATCCACAATGGGAACACATCAAGATGGGAGGAATTAAAAGTGATGACTGTCAAAGTATTGACTTAAGTGCTTTGTAGTCACAAAGTGTAATAACTGAAGCAAATGGAGCTGGAGTCACTCAGCATAATGAACAGATGATCAGGGAATTGTGAAAAATATGCCACTTCTTTAAAGGTATGGTTGAGCAGCAACATCATTTTAAGTTCATTTTTCATACATGGTGTGATATTGGCACACATATACAGAAGTAGATTTTTGAGTATTACTCTCAGATCCCTCATGATGTTGCTCACAGCAAGTCAAATGATATGGAATATGAGCATGACACATTTACTGCAAAATGTATTATTGGGTACAAATGTTGGTGTGCTTTCACTGTAACTGTTCACGTCATCAGGTGTAACAGCCAGACAAAAAAGAAACTCCAGTTGGCTGTTCAGGTCTACCCTGTTCCAAGCTAATGGAACAAAGAGCATTTTAAAAAGCTCGCTACTGCAAGTTGTAAAATGTGTCCATTTTTAACATAGAACATTCTGGTGGAGGGGCCAGAGGGCTCAAGTTCACACGTAGCCTGTGTGGGAACATTATACATATTTTTGAAAACCTGGTTACAGTACAGGGGGCAACCATTCAGCTCCCCATCAATGGAGTGTTCCTGCAAGAGAAACTCTGCTAGTCCTACTTCACTGTCCTTTATCCATTACCCAGCAAAGTCTTTTCCTCTTCATTTGCTTATCCAATTCCCCATAACTGCAACATGTCCACAGCAAGAGTATAAACTGATACTTAATAAATTGCCTATGCTGCACTTAGCCAGTCAAGAGAGTCAGTCAGAAAAGGAACATAAATTTTACTGCAGTGACTGTCTCTCCAATTTCTCATAGTCATTCAACTGATGACAAAGCAGGACATAGGAACATGAACAAGCCTTTCAGCCCATTAAGCCTGTTTTGCCATTCAGTAAAATCACAGCTGCATATCCTTTTCTACGCTTGCTCAGTAAATGTTGACCAAAAAAAATGTACTTCTGAATTTTTATGAAACAATATGTTACATGATATGTATAACAACAACATCATGAAATAAATTTGTTTGATAACATTAAATGTCATCTTATGAATATACAACATGATTTTGACAGAGTAAGAGGGATGAGTTAGGAGCAAAGTGCAAGAATACTTAGAATTAAAGCACAGTTTAAGTTCTATACGATAGGGATAATGTTTCAAATGCAGTCAGTCTTAGGCAAGGTTTCTCTTGTAATGGCTAGTGTGTGGCAGTACCATTCTACATTGCCATTCACCATCAGCTTTGAAATGATTCATGTAAAAATGATATTACAAAAAAAAATTTTCTGACTCCCAAGCTTTGTAAAATAGTGTGCAATGTGATCAACATCACAAGGCAGTGTTTTAACTTCACAGACAGTACAATGGTAACTCAAAACTCAAGTTTTAATAAAAATGAAATAGCTCTAGTGATATTAAAATGCATATCTAAGTAGAATTCCTTTTGTTGCTCAACAGAATGTAATGCATGGGTCTACCACAGGCATACTTGTGATGCATATTTTGTAGAGATTTGGCTTAAGAGCATAATTTTTAAACTTTATTCCCTGATCGGATTTGGGTGATGTTGGATGGGCCAGCATGTGTGCTCATCCCTCATTTCCTGTGAACTAAGCTTGTTGGTCATGTCAGAGAACAGTTATGAATCAGTTACTTTATAATGGATCTGGGATCACACAAAGGCAGTATGAACAAGATGGAATTTTGACACAGGTGATAATTTGTGGTGGTTTTGTAGGTGATGAGATTTGAACCCATATACCAAGAACAGAAGCCTGGTCCTCCAAATTACAAACCCAGTGATATTCTCACTATGTGACAGTATTCACCTGTGTTATAAATATTCCATTTATAAAAAACTCTATTTAACAACTTATGTTGTGGTCAGAGAAACTAGAATCATAGAGATGTACAGCATGGAAACAGATCCTTTGGTCCAACTCGCCCATACTGACCAGATATCCTAAATTAATCTCATCCCATTACGAGCACTTGGCCTTCTAACCCTTCCTATTCATATACCCAACCAGATACCTTTTAAATGTTGTAATTATATCAGCCTCCACCACTTCCTCTGGCAGCTCATTCCATACACACACCACCCTCTGCATGAATAAGTTGCCTCAGAGGTTCCTTTTAAATCCTTCCCCTCTCACGCTAAACCTGTGCCCTACAGCTCTGTACTCCCCCCATCCCAGGGAAAAGACCTTGTCTATTTACCTTATCCATGCAGCTCTCAAAGGTCAACCCTTAGTTCCAGGAAAACAGCCCCAGCCTATCCAGCCTCTCCGTATAGTTCAAACCCTCCAACCGCGGCAACATCCTCAATATTTTCTGAACAATTTCAAAGTTTCACAACATCCTTCCCATCAGGGAGAGACCAGAATTGCACACAATATTCCAAAATTGGCCTAACCAATGTCCTGTTCAGTCACAACATGACCTCCCAACTCCTAGACTCAGTGCTCTAACCACTAAAGTCTGTATAGATCACATCTACCGCTCTGCCCTCATCAATGCTTTTTGTTACTTCTTCAAAAAACTCAATCAAGTTTGTGAGACATGATTTCCCGTGCACAAAGCCATGTTGACTATCCCTAATTAGTCCTTTCTTTTCCAAATACATGTACATCCTGTCCCTCAGGATTCCCTGCAACAACTTGCCCACCACTGGCATCAGGCTCACCGGTCTATAGTTCCCTGGCTTGTCCTTACCACCTTTCTTAAACAGTGGCACCACGTTTGCCAACCTCCAGTCTTACAGCATCTCACCTATGACTATCAATGTTACAAATATCTCAGTAAGAGGCCCAGCAAACACTTCTCTAGCCTCTCACTGAGTTCTAGAGTACACCTGATCAGGTCCTAGGGATTTATCCACATTTATGCGTTTCAAGATACCCAGCACTTCCTTCCCTGAAATATGGACATGTTGCAAGGTGTCACCATCTATTTACCTACTTTCTGTATCTTCCATATCCTTTTCCACATGAAATACTGATGAAAAATACTCGTTTAGTATCTCCCCCATCTCCTGCAGTTCCACACAAAGGCAGCCTTGCTGATCTTTGAGGGGCCCTATTCTCTCCCTAGTTACCTTTTGTCCTTAATGTATTTGTAAAAACCCTTTGGATTCTCCTTAATTCTATTTGCCAAAGCTATTTCATGTCCCCTTTTTGTCCTCCTGATTTCTCTCAAGTGTACTCCTACTGCCTTTATGCTCGAAGGGTTCACTCGATGTCTTCTGTCCAGATCTGACATCTGCTTCTTTTTTTTCTTGACCGAAACCTCATTTTCTCTAGCCATCCGGCATTCCGTACACCTATCAGCCTTGTCTTTTACCCTAACAGGAACATTGTCTCTGGCCTCTCATTATCTCATTTTTAAAGACTTCCCATTTTCCGGTTCCCTTTATCTGCGAACATCTGCCCTCCCCAAACAACATTTGAAAGTTCCTACTAATACTGTCCAATTTAGAACATCAACTCTTAGATCTGGTCTATCCTTTTCCATTACTATTTTAAAACAAACAAAATTATGGTCACTGGCCCCAAAGTGCTCCCCCACTGACACCTCAGTCACCTGCCTTGCCTTATTTCCTAACAGTAGGTCAAGTTTTGCACCTTTTCTGGTAGGTACATCCACATACTGAATCAGAAAATTTTCTTGTACATGCTTAAATTCCTCTCTATCTAATCCCTGAACACTCTGGCAGTCCCAATCTATGTTTGGAAATTAAAATCATTGGACCAGCCTCAGACTGATCTCTTTCCTCATTATCTCCCTGAGTCCCACCTCCCACTTTATTAGTTAAATCCTCCCGAGCAGCTCCAGAAAATCTCCCTGCCAGTATAGGTGCAATCCAACCTTATACTGGTCACTTCTACCACAGAAAAGATTTCAATAATCCAAAAATGTGAACCCTTCTCCCCTGCACCAGCTCCTCAGCCACACATTCATCTGCTCTATCCTCCTATTCCAAACTCACTACCTCGTAGGACTGAGAGTAATCCAGATATTACTACCCTCTAGGACATCCTTTTTAAATTCCTTCCTATATTCTCCCTTCAAAATCTCTTCCCTTCCTATGTCATTAGCTCCAACGTGTACAACCACCTCCTGCTGGTCCCTGTCCCCTTTGAGATTATTCTACACTCTGTCCAAGATATTCTTGATCCTGGCACCAGGGAGGGAAGACACCATTCTGATTTCTAGACTAATCCTATTTACCTGCACTTGATCCATAATCTACTGTGCCTTGGCATTTTAAGGGTTCACTGCCACTGGTACAAAGGAAGTCAGAAATATTGGCATTTATAGCTTGTGTCAAATATTTCAACTTTACATAGAAACAGAAAACTGGAGCAGGAATAGGCCATTCAGTCCCCCAAGGCTGCTTCACCATCTTTTTAAAAATTCATTCAGGAGATGTAGGCAACTGTGGCCACGCCTGTAGTTTTTGTCCATCCCTAATTGCCCAGGGTACAGTCAAGAGTTAACCACATTGCTGTGGGAGTCACATGTGGACCACTTAAACCTATGCCACCAAGGACCTTTTCACATCTGGCAGATTTTCCTGCACATCCAAACACCTCACCTTCTGTGTTCATTGCTCTCAATGTATTCTCCTCTACAGTGGGGAGGCAGGATGCCAACTCGCAGAATGTTCGGGGAACATCTCTGGGACACGTGCCAAACAACTCCACCGCCCTGTGATCGACCACTTCAACACTCCCTCCCACTCTGCCAAGGACAAACAAGTTCCGAGACTCCTCCACCGCCAAATCCTAGCTACCTGACGACCGGAGGAAGAACATCTCTTCTGGCTTAGCACCCCACTCTTGAACTGTCCAATCTGTCTATCTTCCTTCCCACCTATCCACTCTCTCCTCCCCTCCGACCTATCACCATCACCACAACCTGCATCCAGCTATCACCTTCCCAACACCCTCACCCTCCTATTTAACTCTCAGCCCCCTTTCCCTCACTGCACATTCATGATGAAGGCCTTATGCCCGAAATGCTCCTCGGATGCTATCTGACCTTTTGTGTTTTTTTTAGCACCACACTTTTCAACTTAAACCTATGCCCATAGGCAAAAGACCTTAGCTATTCACCTTATCTATACTCTTCATGATTTTATAATTTCACCTCTCAGCCTCTGACACTCCAGGGAAAAAGTCCTTCCCTGTTCTCTTAACTCAAACCCTCCAGACTCAACAACATCCTTGTAAGTTTTATTTCTGTACCTTGTCTAAATTAACAACATCATTCCTACAGCAGATGACTAGAATTATAAATCTGGAATGAAGAGTCTTTTGATGACTATGATACCATCGCTGATTGTCAGAATCTGCCTCATTAATATCCTTCATCCTTACCTGATCTGGCCTTCATGTGACTCCAAACCTAAAGCAATGTGGGTAAGGATGACCATTTCCTTCCCAAAAAGGACATGAGCAAACTGGATGGGTTTTTTGAACAGTCAGCAATAGTCATCATTAGTGCCTTAATTCCAGATTCTTTATTGAATTCATCTTCTACCCTGGCAAGATTTGAACCCAGCTCCCTAGAACATTAGTTGAGTTTCTGGATTAATTATCTAGTGATAATACCATTAGGGCATTGCCTCCTCTACAATCACAGAAGATCATCTAAATGTCCTTTTTGTTCCTCCAAATCCTTTGATCCCTTTAACCCTAAAAACTATTTCCTTCTTGAAAACATGCAATGTTTTGACTTCAACTGCTTTTTGTGGGAGAAAATTCCATAGGCTTACTGCTCTCTGGATGAAGCCGTTTTTCCTCATCTCACTCCTAAATAGCCTACCCCATGTTCTTGGATCATGAGACCTGGTTCTGCACTCTTCAATCATCAGGAACATTCTTCTGCATTTACCGTCTCGTCCTGTTATAAGTTTATAAGTTCCTAGGAGATACCCCCTTCTCTCATTTTTCTAAACTTCAGTGAGTATAGTCCTCACAGATCCAGTCTCTCTTCAAAATGCAAGTGCATATTTAGCTGTAATGGCATAGTGAGTGTAAAATTTTTTAATTTATTCCTTTTATTATTTTTTGATAATTACACAGGGTTGTTCATTTTTCTACAATTATTGGCTAAGAACTTGTATATCTGAATTACACGATAAATTAGGATTAATTTTAAAAATGCTGAAAAAGCGCAGCAGGTCAGGCAGCATCCAAGAAGCAGGAGAATCGACGTTTCGGGCATGAGCCCTTCTCCTGCTCCTTGGATGCTGCCTGACCTGCTGCGCTTTTCAAGCAACACATTTTCAGCTCTGATCTCCAGCATCTGCAGTCCTCACTTTCTCTTAGTTAATTTTAAAAATGCCCATTTTTACAGATAGCTGTCTAATTGTTTTAATGTCTTAAGGCTATTTTTCAAATGGACTTTTTATTGAAACTTTATACACCTACTCCATTAAACTTACATTTTGCTTCTGCTGCATTTAAAGTAATTAGCAAAAGAACCAGGAGGGGAGATTAGTTTTTTTCCCTACTTATGGTCTGAAATTAGCTATGTGAAGGGGAGGGAATGGCTTGGTGGTATTGTCACTAGATTATAAGTACAGAAACTCGGCTTATGTTCTGGGTTCGAATACTGCCATGGCAGACAGTAGAATTCATCATCGAGTCACAGTCTTACAGAACAATAACAGATGAGTCGAACTTGTCCATGCTGATCAGGTATCCGAAGTGTAACTAGTCCCTTTTGTCTGTGTTTGGCCCATATCCTGTAACCCTTTCCTTTCATGTATCTGTCAAAATGTCTCTTAAAATGTTGTGATTGTACCTGCATCTACCACTTCCACTGACAGCTTATTCCATACCCGCACCACCTCTGAAAAAGTTGCCTTTCAGGTCCCTTTTAAATCTTTCTCCTGAACTTAAACCTATGCCAGTAGTTTGGACTCTCCCACCCTCGGAAAAGACCTCAGCTATTTACCATATATATCCTTTTCACAATTTTATAAGTTTCTATAAAGGCCACTCCTCAGCCTCTGACCCTCCAATGAAAAAAAATCCTAGTTGAAAATCGATCATTTTTTTCTCACTCAATGCATTTTCCTGTTTATAAAGTCTAGTTGGCTCAGGCTAAGGACCAAGGCTAATGCCCCGCTATGTGACATTATTCTGTTAATTATTTGTCCTTATTGGTAAGTACATGAATAGGAATGGTTTGGAGGGACATGAGCCAGGAGCAGGTATGTGGGACTAGTTTAGTTTGGGATTATGTTCGGCACTGACAGGTTGGACTAAAGGGTGTGTTTCCATGCTGTATGGCAAAGACATTAAAGACTTGATTGTATTAAAGTGGAAAAAAATTGAGTTCTGCTGTTTAATCAGAATTTAGTTTCAGAAGTATGTTGGTAAGTTTGACATCAATTTCATTACATAGCTGCTTCGAATAACGGTTAGACAACTAGACATTCTTGTCTATAATATGAAATGAAATATGAAGAATAATATTTTTCTGAAGGCCAGTCATTTAGCACTTCAGTATAATTTTAAAAAGGTTTCCTTGTTTTATAGGTGCATGGCTGGAGAAGGGATAACTCCTACTTCCTTCATAAGAAGTCAAAGAAATCACGAAAGGACGACAGGAATGGAAGCCACTGTGTGTTCTGTGCAGAAATGGTGCCCGTCCCAGAAAGGAAAGCCTTTCAAAACATTGAGCATTTTAGCCTTTTGTCCAAATCACCAAGCAGTACAATAGTGTCCAATTTCACAGAGAGGAATACCAACTCCTCTACAGAGCGAACATCTCCTGTTTCACAAACCAAGTTGCAGCTGTCCGGCTCTGTGGTTTCAGAGAGTCAAACTACTAAACGGACTCCAGAACTTCATGTCCAAGACACCAAGAAAGAGACTGAAGTTAACTCACCTCAGGAAATAGAGTGTGAAATTATCAATACAGAACCTGACCAGACACCAGCAACAAAGCATTTCAGTGTGCTGCCGCCTGTAAAAATGGCCAATGGTGACGAAACATTTGTCTCAGGTTTCAAAACAGGGAGAACATTTTGTTTGGGCGTACAAAATGGCAACCGAGATCTGCAAACTGTGAGTGTAGTGTCGAAGCACAATAACAGTAAAGACAGTTTGTGCATTAGGGCCCATGCTTATAATATGGCAATGTTACAGGTTAGCAAAATCCCAAAGGCTGGAAATTCTGCTCCTGTGCGATTTACAAGGATTCCCTTCCTGAGCACCATGAATCATTGGTGTTGGCAATATTCTTTGATGCAAGGCCACCAGAACCTGGCCATCAACGGTGTTCCAGCCTCCAAAATAATGGAGTGCCACAGCATTAGAGTACAACCCTCCAAAATAACAAAACACCACACAAAGAACTATAAGCAAGTTAACTTCAGTAAATCTACTTATAGTCATGGTACTCCAATTAATATACATCCAAACAGAATAAAACAAAGGAATGTCGCAGAAAGAGATATTCTCCCAGTGATTCCACAGCCAGGACCACCACCGTTATCTGGAACTACCATACCAATCTCCATACTGTCACATAAATTTTTATAGTCTTATCAAGATTTCTCCTCTTTGCCCTCCCCAATACTAGGGCTAGTGGTTATCAAGATTGATCAGAGTGCCTCTCCTGCTACCTTGGCTGAGATAAACTAACTCAGTACAGACCATTCTGCAGATGCCACACCTAGATTGGAAGGTTTATTGTGATGTCACAGGGAACGGAAGTAGCAATCCAGAATTAACAATGTTATAATAATTCATTATGGTGATTAGAAAACAAAGATGTATTTGGGATAGCTATATTCACTTACAGTGATAAATGCTTCTATAACTTAAGTAAAATGAATCTAGTATGGCAGAACCTTACATATTGTTATACAACTGCACCTACAGGTCTCAAATTATAATATCCAAAATGCATTGTCTCGTGTCACATGATTTAATTTTTGCTTCAGATGAAAACTGTAATAGCAAACAAAATACTTCAACTAACTATTTACCTGGTATAAGATTCAATAACCAAAATAATTTCCCCTTCACTAAGGGAATTGACCACCTGGGATAGAAGTTACACCATTTCTCCAAAGTTCCTGCTAAATTACAGCAGGAAAGTTTATTTGTCCTCTGAAATGAAACAGCTAATCTTTCACTTCCCCCACAACATGCTGAATCATCCCTGGATAATTTAATTAAGCCTACTGTACCTAAAATCACCCAGATTCATCTTGTGTGTGAAGTGAGTATCCATCATATTAGTGCACAATCCTGTCCTCGCCGCACACACTTCAAATAAACCACTGAACAGAAAGTCAAGAGCAGAGTCCCAGGATAATTATTTCATTTGGAGGCCAGGCCCTAGCCTATTCCATTACAATTGACCTACATTGTTGTATTATGGAGATGGGTGTCTGATGAGAACACGCACAACTAGTTTAGCCAAAATGATAAAAATCACTGTAGGCGTTTTTGACGGTCATGTATAAACTTATTGAGAAAGGAGATTTGTTTTAAAATAACACATTAAGCAAATTTTAAAAGATATTAATCTAACATTGGAGCCAACAAAACCAGAGGAGTGACTGTTTTATTCATTCCTGGCCATGGCCAGCATTTAGTGCCCATCTAATTGCCCACAACGTAGTTAAAAACCAACATGTTGCTATAGGCCTGGAGTAACATGTAGACTAGATAAGGACAGATTTCCTTCCCCATGTTGCATGAACCAGAAGGGTTTATATAACAATTGACAACAGCTTCATGGTCATCGTTGAACCCCAGAACATTACCTGGGTGTCTCGATATATAGTCTGGCAATACAACCACTCAGCCAGTGCCTCATCTGGCTTGCAATGTGAGGCTGGCTGACTTGTAACTTGAGAATTTCTATCCTCTTTTTAAGTTATCTGAAGTCACCACATACCAACAGATGTTTGCATACAACACATCTAAATCATACAAAGAAAATAATCAAGTCCTGTCACAGTACGTTGTCGCAGCGGTTGATATAAACAATAACCAGAGCTGAAAATGTGTTGCTGGAAAAGCACAGCAGGTCAGGCAGTATCCAAGGAGCAGGAGAATGAGCCCTTCTTCAGGAATGAGGAGAGTGTGCCAAGCAGGCTAAGATAAAAGGTAGGGAGGAGGGGCGTTGGAAATGCGATAGGTGGAAGGAGGTTAAGGTGAGGGTGATAGGCCGGAGTGGGGGGTGTGGGCGGAGAGGTCAGGAAGAAGATTGCAGGTTAGGAAGGTGGTGCTGAGTTCGAGGGTTGGGACTGAGACAAGGTGGGGGGAGGGGAAATGAGGAAACTGGAGAAATAGGAGTTCATCCCTTGTGGTTGGAGGGTCCCTAGGCGGAAGATGAGGCGCTCTTCCTCCAGCCGTCGTGTTGCTATGGTCTGGCGATGGAGGAGTCCAAGGACCTGCATGTCTTGGTGGAGTGGGAGGGGGAGTTGAAGTGTTGAGCCACGGGGTGGTTAGGTTGGTTGGTCCGGGTGTCCCAGAGGTGTTCTCTGGGAAACCCTCTGCTTCTTCCTTTCCTGCCATACCAACCAGTACCCTTTCACTGACACCCTCCTTCGACTGTGAACAACTTCTCTTTCCAATCTTCCCACTTCCTCCAAACCAAAGGAGTAGCCAGGGGCACCCGTATGGGCCCTAGCTATGCCTGCCTCTTCGTAGGATATGTGGAACAGTCCATCTTCGCAGCTACACTGGCACCACCCCCCACCTTTTCCTCCGCTACATCAATGACTAAATCAGCACTGCCTCGTGCTCCCACGCGGAGGTTGAACAGTTCATCCACTTTATCAACATCTTCTACCCTGACCTCAAATTTACCTGGACCGTCTCAGACTCCTCCCTCCCCTTCCTAGACCTCCATTTCTATCTCGGACGACAGAATCAACATGAACATTTACTATAAACCGACAGACTCACACAGCTACCTAGACTACATCTCCTCCCACCCTGCCCCCTGTACAAAAGCCATCCCATAATTCCCAATTCCTTTGTCTCCGCCGCATCTGCTCCCAGGAGGACCAGTTCCAATACCGAACAACCCAGATGGCCTCCTTCAAAGACTGCAATTTCCCTCCAGACGTGATCGACGATGCTCTCCACCGCACCTCCTCCGCCCTTGAAACCCGCCCTACCAATCGCCACCAGGACAGAACCCACTGGTCCTCACCTACCACCCCACCAACCTCCATATACATCATATCCTAACTCATTCAACTTCTTCTCATATCTGTCCTGTTATTCCAGGAACCAACCACTGCATTCCCTCTCTAGCAAGAACATCCTTCCTCAGAGTAGTAAGGGTACGGAATGCTTTGCCTGCAACAGTAGTAGATTCACCAACTTTAAGCACATTTAAGTCATCATTGGACAAGCATATGGACGTACATGGAATAGCATAGGTTGGACGGGCTTCAGATTGGTATGACAGATCGGTGCAACATCGAGGGTTGAAGGGCCTGCACTGCGCTGTAATGTTCTATGTTCTATACATCCATCGTCATTTCCGCCACCTCCAAACAGACCCCACCACCAGGGATATATTTCCCTCCCCTCCCCAACCACCTTCCGAAAAGACCACTCCCTCCGTGACTCCCTTGTCAGGTCCACACCCCACACCAACCCAACTTCCACTCCCGGCACCTTCCCCTTGCAATTGCAAGAAATGCAAAACTTGCACCCACACCTCCCCCCTTACTTCCCTCCAAGGCCCCAAGGGATCCTTCCATATCCACCAAAAATTCACCTGCACGTCCACACACATCATTTACTGCATCCGCTGCACCCGATGTGGCCTCCTCTATATTGGGGAGACAGGCCGCCTACTTGCGGAGCGTTTCAGAGAACACCTCTGGGACACCCGGACCAACCAACCCAACCATCCCGTGACTCAACACTTCAACTCCCCCTCCCACTCCACCAAGGACATGCAGGTCCTTGGACTCCTCCTCCTTGGACCATAGCAACACGACGGCTGGAGGAAGAGCGCCTCATCTTCCGTCTAGGAACCCTCCAACCACAAGGGATGAGCTCAGATTTCTCTAGTTTCCTCATTTCCCCTCCCCCCACCTTGTCTCAGTCCCAACCCTCAAACTCAGCACCACCTTCCTAACCTGCAATCTTCTTCCTGACCTCTCTGCCCCCACTCCGGCCTATCACCCTCACCTTAACCTCCTTCCACCTATCGCATTTCCAACACCCCTCCCCCAAATCCCTCCTCCCTACCTTATATCTTAGCCTGCTTGCCACACTCTCCACATTCCTGAAGAAGGGCTCATGCCCGAAACGTCGATTCTCCTGCTCCTTGGATGCTGCCTGACCTCATTTCACATTTTCAGCTCTGATCTCCAGCATCTGCAGTCCTCACTTTCTCCATTAACAATAACCACACTTGTTCTCTTCTAGAAACATCATTCACCTTTGGATAAAAAACATGGAACACAGAACCATGGAATATTTAACATGAAACATTGGACTAAATTGAAAGAGTCAAAAGCAAGAAACTTACCCCTGGATGTTTTCTACGAGTCTTATTTTTCATAGTTATAAAATCATTATTTATTGTTCAATTTCTATTTCGCTGAGAGCCACTCATCAGCCCTTGTACATCAATGTGTTGCAAAATGAGAAACTATAGGGACTCCCTCTTGTATGGGGAGGCATCTCTTTGTACTAATAAGAGTTTAAGACGACATACAACATTGCAACTCACAACTGGCACCCTACCATGTTGGATTGAGTCAGAGCAACATTCTATTTTTGAAGATTCCTTTCTTGAAACTTGTGAGAATCTGAAAGTTGAAGCAACACTAAAAGTTGAAAGGATGAAATGGGCAGTGTATATGGAGGTGGGGTGGAGTGAGAAAGAATAGTCCAGGACAGGCACTCCTGGAAGATGTGGTTTTACATTAAAAGTTATGCACTTGGTTAATTAAGCATTTATAAAAATGTCAACTTATTTCAGAGAAAACATCTCATTTGCCTCTAAGTTTTACCAGCCGTCACAATCCCACATACAATCTTCCTACAGACATTTCAGGACCTCCAGAACCCACACGACATCCTATTCAAAAGATACATTATATTGATCCCACTCTTTCTCTGTTAGCTGACGTTCTAACTTGAGGGATCCGGAATACACAGGGGAGCAAATTATTATGAAAGCTTTGGCCAGATTCCATTTGATACAGTGTATTTAGTTCTGAACACTACATCATCAGGAGGGATATATCAGACTTGAGAGTTGAAAATCCAGCTATTTTTTGAACTAAGTGGGTTTTAATTTGAGGGAAAGTTGAATAGACCAGGCTTGTATCCCCACTCTAGATGCAGATGAAGGGGTGTTTTAAAAGAGTTGTGTATAATGATTGACAGGGTAGACAGCAAAACTGTTTTCACAAGTAGGAGGGTCCAGAACATCAAAATAATTTGTTATCCTCAACAAGAGTACACGACTGATGAGGAGAAACTCCTGCCTGATACAGAAGATATTGGATGAAAAGAGAATTGTTTCCAAGAATGATAAACCTGTAGACTGGGCAAATTTTAGTAATGGCCAGAAACTATATTGAGGTAAGAAAAAAAAAGAATCTCTCGTGTTGAAACAGGCCATTTGCCCCATTGAGTCCACACTGACCCTGCAAAGACCATTCCACCCAGACCTACCCCTCTTCCTATCCTGTAACCTTGCATTCCCCAACGCTAATTCACATAGCCTCCACATACCTGGACACTATGGGGTTCTAAATTAGGGATTGGGAAGTCCTGATCTATGAAGGAGGAAGGAATTGCATTCATGTAATACTTTGCACGATCAAACATCTTGATGCACTTTACAAATAATAAAGTTTCTTAAAAATGAGTGATATGAAATGTTGGCATCAAGGCCATCATACATCACACATAGGGCAGTTGGCAATCAACAAGCTGCCTGTGAAACTGGAGTTATATGTAGGCCAGGCTAGCATGGTAGCTTCCTTCCCCCATAGGTTTTTCCTGACAATCAAAACTAATTCATGGTCACCATTAGACTTTTAATTCCTGATTTTTATCAAATTCAAATTTCACCATGTGGTACTGTCCCAGAACATTACCTGCTTATTACCTCAGAGACCCAGGTAAAGTAACCGCTGTCCTGGAGGATCATGGGGCTGCTCTCTCCTTAGAAAGGCACTGAAGGTCACTGTGTCTCAGGTGAGGGTCAAGGTTAAGAAAGTGTGCCCTTCATGTTGAACTGACAGCCTGCGCTATCGCAATCAGTTTGCATTACAAAACAGCTGTCCATCGAAAGCTAACTCTGCCCCAGTTAATAGTTGAGTGATAATATCACTTTTCAAAGAAAAAAAGAGGTAAAGTTGCCATACTCTTTACCAAACTATACGGCTGCTGTCAAGTTACAAAGAGATGGCTCATGACAGTTTAACCAGAGACTCTTCATGCCTAAGGCAAGGGGACTGGGTTGAGGTTGAGAAACTGCTGAGGTAATGGACCTGAGGGGAATAGTCATTGTTACAATGCAGAAAGCATGGCAGGTGATTTACACATAGCAAGCTCCTGCAAACAGCAGTATGATAATAACCAACTGATTTGAGATGTTGATTGGAGGAATAAATATAAAGTACAGTTCTAAAATTAAAAGATTTTGAAAATTTATAGTTAATTTCTTTAAACATATTTGCCTATCCATGCAAATAGATTTCCAAATTCATTTCAAATAAAAAAAATTCTAATTTTTCAAACACATTGTGGAAAAACTCAGGTGCTTCAAATTATTTGCATTTGACCTTGTTAAAAATCACAACACCAGATTATAGCCCAACAGGTTTATTTGGAAGCACTAGCTTTTGAGGTGCTACGTGCTTATCAGGTGGTTGTCAACCACTTAGGCAGATCTCAAAAGCTAGTTTTTCCAAATAAACCTGTTGGATTATGACGTGGTGTTGTGTGTTTTTTAAACTTTGTCCACGCCAGTCCAACAAGCACCTCCATAAGCATTTGACCTTGTGTGACATATACACAAAACTACAGTCCAATGTAACCGAAAAAGGGCAGGTTTACTTTTATTGTTTATTTGCATTTTAGAATATCAAAGATTATCTTCATAACTGAATTCTAACAACAGTAACGCAACAGTGCAGTCAGTTGAATGTCATTTTTATAATTTAAGTCTACATTTAAAAAAAAATGCTACTCATGTCAGAGAAGAAACAAGTCTTTATTTTGTATAATGCTGCATAATTTGACCGGCATCCATGTGCTTTTCACAAAACATCCACTAACATGATATATTGGGAAAATAACTTAATGTGCAAAATTCCAGTGAAGTGGAATACAACAAAATACATTTGAAGTTAAGCATCAGCTTAAAAGAAATGGTCACTCATAACAAAATACATATTTAATACAAAGAAAAAAATCACTTTTGGCACAATATAGTTTACATGGATTGAAATGACAGATATTTACACAGTAAAATGGGACAAAATTCGACATGTAATGCCGAAGGAATAAAGTTACCATTAAAATGTATGCAAATAAACTTATCTAGTTAAATGGAGCAGCTACTTGTCCACTAAACATATTATAGTCACAAAACTTTTGAAACAGCAGAAAGTCATGAATCGTGCAATTTTAGATGCAATTGTCAAACTACTGAAACAAAAAATAAATTACAACTCAAATTTTTATAAAATAATCTCAGTAATCAAAAGCAAAAACTCTTCAACCCATACACTACAGGGTAAGTTGCTTTTTGCTGGTGCCCTCCAAAGGACACCAACTCCCACTCAAAAATATCAACAAACTTCCAGAGGTTTTGACCATGTTGCTATCCCTCCTATAACAGCTTAGGTATTTAATGTCTGAGCCCGCTTCACTCCTCAGGCCATTCCAAATCAACTGAGCAAGAAACGGGAATGTGAACAGTGGTTGATTTGCCCCCTTCTTGACCCAGGAATACCAAAAATAGTGTTGTTACTTTTAGACTGAAAACTAAATCCAGAACAACTAGTCTGAGACACAAGGCGGGTAAAAGATACTGAGACACATAACACAAAGGCATGTAAGGAAGTGAAACTCAAATTAAAGGAAAGTTAAGAAATATAGTTCACCAGCTAACCAAAAATAAAAGTAACACTGCCACTTATTCTACCTCAAAAACTTAACCACTTAAGCATTTTCAGCCAAACAAACAGATTTCCTGAAGCAAGCAAAATTAATGTACTCTTCCTAAGAATGTAGACAGCATTAAACATATTGCTTGTGCATACACTTTTTTAAAAAGTAATAAACTGCAAAAGGAAATTACCCACAAAAAAATGTAGTTTGTTTAACTAAAATAAAGTTTACTTCAATAAAAGACCAGTACAGAAAGCATGAAATATGAAGTACATCACCCAGGACAAGCTACACGTGACACATTACTTGACTTAGAAACAAAGCATTTTAAAAATGTGTGCACAAGGTCCAGTGACGCAGCAGGTTATGTCTGCAACACTTTGGTTAAAGCAGGCAGAATACTCCTCTGTTACAGAGTCCTGTAAGCCTACAGTGCAGTAATTAATCCAAATGGTCACTGTGTGCAGAAACGCTCGTTTGCTAAGCTGTTATGAAAAGGAAAATAACTTTCATAAGTATGAAAATAAGATTAATTCAGTGTTAATGATTTCAAAGTGAGTTCAAAATGCTAACGCATCTGAACACTATTTGTTTCACTAAGATTTCAGTCAGTCATTGGTCACTGCTATCACTTGACCTGGGGGTGGGGTAAAATAGTTTGTCTGGGGACAGTATTTTAAACTTTGTCACGCAAACATGAAATACCAATGGTTTCAGTTTAATCACAAACTGCTAGTGATGAAACTAACTTGAGCAATAAAGTACTGCCAAAAAGGCAGTTTGGTGCATTAAAATCGTACCGATTGGAGTATTATTTAGCCCCAATAAATTTACCACTAAATACTAAGTTTAGCTATCAATGTTAAGCATAGCTATATTAAACAGATCATTCCAGAAGCCACAGATATTACAGTTTATTTATTTTTGAAACTACTACCAACAGCAAATGGCACATCTATTCAATGCATGGAAGAATTAAAGTGGTATTATGAACCATTGCAAACCAATTTGCGAAACAACGTTTGGTTGGAATTTTAAAAACAAATTGACACCAAGTTACTAACAGACAAATCTAGACATGGCATTGAAAAATAGCAGTGTGAACACAAATACAGACAATATCATGAAAATGTAGTTGAGCTTTTGGTCTAATACTGTAGGAGTTACATATATTAAATGAATAAAATGCATATCCAAATACAGCTCTGGGAAGCTCTCAAGATGTAGGAAGATATATAACAAGTCAGTATTTTGTGTAATACAAAATTGCTCTCTCAACACATCTCAAGGATGAAAGTGTGTTAAAAACAGTTTCAGGTGATAAGCTACTGCTCCAAACTGAGACATGCATGTTGAAACAGAGTAATCGAAGACACTGCCCCGATTGGTGTTCACGATTCTTCTAACCAGGGAAATCAGGAGCACTAGTCCAACAGAGCCATTCGGTGTGAATGGGCTTTTTAACATTTTGGATCATCTGGCAGACAGAAGACAGATAAAGTTATGCACTAAATGCAGCCTGAGAAAAGGAATTGTCCTTCTTTAACAGGTGCCTCATGGTTTCAAAGCACTACTGGAGACTGCAATCATGTTGTTATAAATAATTTTTGAACTTTTCTTTGCAAAAATTTCAGATGGGAAAATTCAATGGACGTAAATTTGTGCAAAGCTTCAATAAACAGGAGGTTGCACTTGCAAATGGAATCTTGATATCAAGATGCTTACTAATTTGCATCTCTCCTCATTTGACAGAACCAATTCAGCATGTCCCTAGTACGTAATATAAATCAGTCCATTGGAATTAAAAAAAACGATTTACTAGTTTCTTAGAATCACCAATTCTGTAAAGCCCTCAAATCAAGTACTAACAATTCAGTACTTTATCTCCCAGTGTAGGAATTGATGCTGGTTTCCAGAAAGACTTCTTGTCATACAAGAACTCCAAACTTGCCAGCAGACTTAGACTCCATTTTTCCACAATAACAATAAGTGGCCATTAGGAGCCTGGAATACAAAGATGTAGAAATCAAGGAAATGAAACAAAATTAAACATTTTTCCTGAGATTCAGGCAGAAAGATTCAGCCACGATATGTAGCAAGCAACAAACAAAAAGTACTTTTCCCTGGAGAACTCACCTTCCAAAGGAGTCTCAAATTATTCAGTGATATAGCAAGGATACAGCAGCATATATTATTTGGCTGTGGTCTAGATGGGATCCCATCACAATAAGGAGAATATTTTCATGATACTTATTACAAGCCTGGATTTGATATTCAAAAATTAGCAACGATACAGGATCTCCACTACTTGGGGCACAGTCATTTACATGGAAGGAAGATTTTATGAGATAATGTCAAAAGGTGATCAAGCTAAAAATCACATAATAGGTATAGACATCAATTTCAAGGCTGTGCCTACGAACTAATTCAGTGAAAAGCAAACATGGATGATCATGCACTCTCACTCAGGTAGGATTCTGGTGGAGCATTCCTTGGTTAATTACAGCCTGCTTTAGCCAAGCTAATGGCAACATTATAAATTTGGGCCCTTAGATTCTTAAAAGCTAGACGAGAGCCCAAACGTAGTCCAACAACATCTGCAACTGCTTCATGCCAGCAATTTGACTAGGTTACAAGCAGCACTGTGAATGGTCATGTGCAACAGCAAAGCAATTTCTAAAGACCGAGGGCATGCCCAAAAAGAACAACACACACGAATAATTAAAATTTGTAGCCACTGAGGGACTTCAAAGTGGTTACATGTGCAAATTCAGTAACTAATAAGAGTGGAATCACCAAAATTGGTCACTTCAGGATTGGGTAATTAGGTTTTTGGAAGGTCATAGAAGCTTTACACTGATCTGGTCAAATTAAATGATTGTAATCCAAGTTACAGCAAAAGTAACAGGTTGCATGAACTGCATTATGCCATTAATCTAATGGGGGAAAATGCACTCTTGCACAATGAAGATGCATTGTTTAATGATTTCACTGCAGTGTGAAAAGTATTCAGCTACTCAATTAATCATGTGAATGAGTAATAAAGTCACAGATACCAATACAGTTACAATTTCAATGTGCAGTTTGTGCTATCAACATGGCTGAAGCATGATGATTAACCAACTGCCACTAGCAGAGGAACTCCTCTGCCCAACAGATATCCAACAAACCATGTTTACAAAGTGCATATACTGACAATAACCAATACCAGATTTGGAAAGGGCTGTCAAACCTCAAAATTTAAGCTGGAGTTCATTTAACTCACAGGGACATGAAAAACAAATATTTAAAATAAAGATCACTGAATATTTTCATTTATCACATTGGTGAAAACCTACTTTTAGAATGGACAGGAGATACAGAAACAGGAGGCGGTGTTGAAACCTTTAAGAATGTATCCAGAGTTATTGGTTTTAGCTGAAGAACTTTCTAGATAAGCTAGTGAGGGCCATGTGTGAATAACTGCATCTTGAACAAAGCACGAGGGGATCTCTTTTGTCTATGTCTAACCATAAATAAGCCAACTATCATGGTGGAAGGTACAAAGGAGACCGAAAACTAACAAAAGAAAATCAGAAATGGCAAGGTATATCTAATTCCTCACTTGTAAACATGGAAAGACATGGCTTTGTAAACATTCCAGAGTATACACACTAGCAGTGCATTGAAGGAAAGTCTCGGGGGAAAGCAAAAGTCAAACTGGATGGGGGTCATGGATTAGAAAAACTAAAGAATGCTGAATCACTGAACAGCATTTGTAAAGCCTAAACTTATTAGTGCTTTTCAACCCAAGAAAAGGGTATCCAGACACCCAAAGAGAAAGACTTCAGATCAGTTTAAAACTTCTCTGCCATTTTCCTCTCAGCCCCATACACAGCTGCCCAAAGAGGTGCACAGTAACGTAACACCACACTTCAACATGAGATGTTGCCACTTTCTAGGGCACCAATCTAGAGATCAATGCTGCTTTATAGCTGTACAATTCAGTCACTGTTTTTATCAGTATTTCGAAACAAGGAAAATATTTCATCGCATGTTTGTGTTTCCACTGAGCTGAAATGTGATTCCATTGTGTTCCATGCCATATCTGCCAACAGAAAGTCATCCATTACGGTCTGTGTTTCATTGCTAGTGAAGAATAGACTGCTGAAGTTTTCAAAGGTAGTCTGTGTTTCAGTGCAGTTTAACTGGACTTGGCTTTCAGAGGCACAATTCAAATTATTTCTATAACATACATCATCAGTCTGAGTTTTGGTACCAGAGGACTCTGCACTTAAAGACAAACTGGACTGTTTCAAAATACTGTCCAGAGGCAGATGCGTACTGCTATCTATCAAGAAATTGAAGTCTGTCTGAGTCTGCGTATCAAACATTTCTAGCCCTAAATAAGTGGACTGTCCCCTGCCATTGTATGCTTGAGCAGGATGGTCTGAGAACAAGAAATCGGTCTGAGTCTCGATATCCAGAGATTCCAAAGCAGACTCTGTTTGCAAAGTACCAAGTTCATTCTCTTCTGTCTGTGTTTGTATGTTGCTTGCAGATAAAAATTCAATATCAAAGTCAATACCCGCGCTGTGTGCCTGGCTGCTTGTCATACTCTCAGAGGCATCGGATAAAAGACCACGATTTTCTAATGAATGATTGGCTATGCTTTCTGACAGGATATTTTCCAGGTCATTAAACAGGTTAATTGTCTGAGTTTGATTGTCAGTCATAGGATTCTGTTGAAGTAAAGTGGAGTTAATGTGAAAATCAACAGCTGATTTAGAGCTCTGTAAGAGATCATCATGAGATAACTTTTGGTTCATGCCTACTGCATCCAGAGGGAAATTAGTTTGAGTCTGTGTACAAACACTGTATGAGGAAACTAAAGAATGGTCAAAAATGTCTTCATGATTACTTGTGTTAATAAGTGCTTGAACTGCAGAGCTTTCATCATGAGCAGAATTCACCAAACTAGTTTGTGTTTTCCTTGAAACACCAAACAACGGAAAACAAGTCTGACCAAACGAATCTGTCTGAGCACTTATTGACGTAGTGATTTTCATGTCTGGTTCAAAAGTTTGCGTTTGGACACTTACGGGTAGCAAAACTTGAGCGCTGATACTCAGGTCAGTCTGTGCACAAGCCGACACAGTGTTCTCTGTCGAGTAGCATGTAGCTAGAGATTCTGGTGCTGTGTTCTGTGCAAGGTATGAAACCTCTGTCTGAACATTTGTGGAGTTAAATTTGTTTTTAGTGTTTAGGTCTCCAAGTGAAGGAAAAGCTTGGTTATTGACAAAACCTGAATCCATGTTGATTTGCACTGCAGTACTGACTGGTTCAACCATCATGACGCTAGTCACCTTGGAGGTGGGGAGACCACCTTTAAAACTTAACCCTTTCACTTCCATAGACGGTGTCACAGTTTCCACTGAAGGAGGCAAAATATGCATTGTGCCTAGAATAGATCCTTGATCGTCAACAGCAACAACAATGGACTTGACGGAATTATCCATGGATGTGCCCGAAGATAAAATAACTGGTAAATGTGTTAAGTGCATTACAGGAAGTTTAACAAGTGCAACCCTGGGCTTTGGTAACAACAACTTCTGAATTTGTTTGGCAGGAGGCTGCTTAATGCAATCATCGCTGCAGGAGTTTTTGATGCAGGTTCTTTTGTTCATCTCTGTTGGATCTTGAACCACATGGATTTCCTGCTTTACTTTTGCTACCTGGTTCAAGCAATTCTGATTTGGCCACTCATTTTTTCTCTTCTTCCGTGGTGGATCCCTGTACAGTAAATGAGACAAATTTGACCATTAGAACACCTCTTTAACAAGCATTGCACCCCCAACACAAGGACATTCAAGTGGTCATCAGAATGACCAAGGTGACATATTGACTATTTCATCGTGCACTATTGCTGCATCACACAAATTTAAAATTCCACCTCGATAAGGCACAGTATCCACAGCTTCACACTTTGATAAAGTGTGGCTAATGATGCAATCAAGAATGTCTGATTAATTTTTGTACCTTTGCATTAAGCACAGAGAGCTCCACTAATTGTGAAAGGGTGCAAAATTACTCATTTTTAATTTGCCTACATTAATCTCTAGTCAGATGCTGGTTAACTCAAAACAAACAATACACTATTTTAGATACAAGATGTCTGAGGAATTCAGGGGAACAGCAATGAAATAAGATTAGAATACATAATTCTGATGAGGAGTAACACATGCCTTGGCATAAGCACATCTCAAATGATATGGTTCTTTTCTTGTTATGTGGTTAAGATTAGCAAGCCTTTCAGAGCTCATGGTAGATGGAGACCTAATGATTATTAATTTCAAACAGAATTTAAAGACCTGCAGCTGTGTTTAACAAATCTAAAGAGAAAATTACACAAGAATAATAAATAGAAGTAGTAGGCCAGGCAGCCCTTTGAATCTACTCTGCTGTACTCCTCATCCCAATAGTAAACTGACCAATCCTTATTTCAAGACTGTAATCCCATGCTCTAAATACTGCAGCAGGAAAACATTTTTTTAGCACTTCCCTGTCCCAGTCCTTTGTGCAACTGAAATCCATATTAGCACTGAAACAAATGTACTTTAGTAAAGCTGAACACTGGCTTAATACCAAGAGCCAATCTGTACTTTTTAAGATCGAGCTCTCAAGTAAATTTGCTCAGAGATATTGTTACAACTCTGGAGTTGATGGGGCTTGAACCTGTGCTTCCTGGCTCAGAGGTTGGGACACTACTACTGCAAGAGGTCCCCCTTGAATTTTTAAAACCTGGAAGTGTGCAAAGAATAATTAAAATTACTAGTTTGGCAATTAATGTGGTTTACCTCAAACCAAGTCGAAGCAAAGGAAACTAACAAGTCAGAAACCAGTGACCAAATGGAAACCAAGAACAACCATATAGGCAGCATGTGACTGCCCATGATTTTTCTGCCTCCCAACGAGTAACTGATTGGCTTTCATTCAGTGTCTGGCCACAATGGCATGGTTGAAACTAGGTCTGTAGCTGCTCCATGAACATATGCTCATTGCCTTGGTTCTCCAACCTGCATCAGAGGATCCTTGAATTTGCCCAATTATTGTCATTTATAAAGTTGATTTTTTTCCCTGTCTCTATGTTTCATAGCAGGAGAATTCTATGAACGCTGGCAACATATTCCAAAAATGCTGAACCTGGGGAGGCATTGGCACAGCCAACATTTGCAGATTAAAGCAATTAGTATCACGCTTGTTCCCAGAAGGTTTAGATATGTTACAGCAGAAGTGATGAACAGACACTAGCAGCTACAATATATCTTAATTTTATGGCAGAGTGAAGGATACTGCAATGCAATTAAGATTCATACAGTTTCAACAGCTAAGGAGATGTTTAACCATTCACAGAGTCAGTGTGTCATAGGAGGTGATATTCAGCCCAATAAGCTCAAACTAGCTCTCTATAGAGCAACCTAATCAATCCCACCCACTCATACAACCCTGAGCCAACCAGATTAATTACCCACAAATGCCCATCCAATTTCCTTTCAAAAATTATTGTTCCTGCTTCACCACCCTGTGGGCAGAAAGTAGCTCATTGAGTAAAAATGGTTTTGTTTTGCATCCTCTATGTCAAGGAATAAGACTGATCGAAGAGTGTTTACTGTGGAAAAGGACATAGAAGATATAGAATGTAGAGAAATAGATGGTGATATCTTGAAAAATGTCCATATTACAGAACAGGAAGTGCTGATATCTTGAATATGAAAGTGGATAAATCCCAGGACCTAAACCTCTGTGAGAAGCTAGGGAAGTGATTGCTGGGCCCCTTGCAGAGATATCTGTATCATCTATAGTCACAGGTGAGGTGCCAGAAGAATAGAGGATGGCTAACATGTTGCCACTATTCAAGAAAGGTGGTAAGGACAAGCCAGGGAACTACAGATTGGTGGTCGGCAAGTTGTTAGAGGGAATCCTGATGTACATGCATATGGGAAGGCAAGGACTGATTAGAGGTAGCCAACATGGTTTTGTGCGTGGGAAATCACCTCATAAACTTGATTGAGATTTTTGTAGTAACAAAGAGGATTGATGAGGGCAGAGCGGTGGACATGGACTTCAGCAAGGCATTCGACAAGGTTCCTCATGGGAGACTGATTAGCAACATTAGATCTCATGGAATACAGGGAGAACTAGCACGAAGGTAGAAGACAGAGGGTGGTTGTAGAGGGTTGTCTTTTTAGACTGGAGACCCATGATCAGTGGAGTGCCACAAGGATCGGTGCTGGATCCACTAAGTTTCATCATTTTTAAAAATGATTTGGATGAAAACATAGGAAGTATATAGTTAGCAAGTTTGCAGATGACACCAAAATTAAAGGTGTAGAGGACAGCAAAGAAGGTTTCCTCAGATTACAACGGGATCTTGATCAGGTGGGCCAGTGGGCTAAGGAGTGGCAGGTGGAGTTTAATTTAGATTAATGCCAGGCGGTGCATTTTAGGAAAGCAAGTCTTAGCAGGAATTATACACTTAATGATAAGGTCCGAGGGAGTGTTGCCGAACAAAGAGACCTTGGAGTGCAGGTTCACAGCTCCTTGAAAGTAGAGTCACAGGTAGATAGGATAGTTTGGTATGCTCTCCTTTATTGGTCAGAGTATTGAGTACAGAGGTTGGGAGGTCATGTTGTGGCTGTACAGGACATTGGTTAGGCCACTTTTGGAATAATGTGCGCAATTCTGGTCTCCTTCCGATTGGAAGAATGTTGTGAAATTTGAAAGGGTTCAGAAAAGATTTACAAGGATGTTGCCAGGGTTGGAGGATTTGAGCTTTAGGGAGAAGCTGAACAAGTTCTGAGAGAGGTGGCTGAGGAAATAGCGGAGTTATTGGTTGAGATCTTTCAAGAGTCACTGGAGTCAGGGAAAGTCCCGAATGATTGGAAGATCGCTGTTGTAACCCCCTTGTTCAAGAAAGGATCAAGACAAAAGATGGAAAATTACAGGCCAATTAGCCTAACCTCAGTTGTTGGTAAAATTCTAGAATCCAACATTAAGGATGAGGTTTCTAAATTCTTGGAAGAGCAGAGTCTGATTAGAACAAGTCAACATGGATTTAGTAAGAGGAGGTCGTGTCTGACAAACCTGTTGGAATTCTTTGAAGAGGTGACAAGTAGGTTAGACCAGGGAAACCCAGTGGATGCGGTCTATCTAGACTTCGAAAAGGCCTTTGATAAGGTGCCACACGGGAGGCTGCTGAGCAAGGTGAGGGCCCATGGTGTTCGAGGTGAGCGACTGGTATGGATTGAGGATTGGCTGTCTGACAGAAGGCAGAGAGTTGGGATAAAAGGTTCTTTTTCGGAATGGCAGCCGGTGACGAGCGGTGTCCCGCAGGGTTCAGTATTGGGGCCGCAGCTGTTCATATTATATATTAATGATCTGGATGAAGGGACTGGGGGCATTCTAGCGAAGTTTGCCGATGATACGAAGTTAGGTGGACAGGCAGGTAGTACTGAGGAAGTGGGGAGGCTGCAGAAGGATCTAGACAGTTTGGGAGAGTGGTCCAGGAAATGGCTGATAGAATTCAACGTGAGCAAATGCGAGGTCTTGCACTTTGAAAAAAAGAATAAAAGAACAGACTACTTTCTAAACGGTGAGAAAATTCGTAAAGCCAAAGTACAAAGGGATCTGGGAGTGCTAATCGAGGATTCTCTAAAGGTAAACATGCAGGTTGAGTCCGTGATTAAGAAAGCGAATGCAATGTTGTCACTTATCTCAAGAGGGTTGGAATATTAAAGCACCGTTGTGCTACTGAGACTTTATAAAGCTCTGGTTAGGCCCCATTTGGAGTACTGTGTCCAGTTTTGGTCCCCACACCTCAGGAAGGACATACTGGCACTGGAACGTGTCCAGCAGAGATTCACACAGGATGATCCCTGGAATGGTTGGTCGAACATACGAGGAACGGCTGAGGATCCTGGGACTGTATTCATCGGAGTTTAGAAGATTAAGGGGAGACTTAATAGAAACTTACAAGATAATACATGGCTTGGAAAGGATGGATGCTAGGAAATTTTTTCCGTTAGGCGAGGAGACTAGGAGCCGTGGACACAGCCTTAAAATTAGAGGGGGTCAATTCAGAACAGAAACGCGGAGACGTTTCTTCAGCCAGAGAGTGGTGGGCCTGTGGAATTCATTGCCGCAGAGTGCAGTGTCGGCCGGGACGCTAAATGTCTTCAAGGCAGAGATTGATAATTCCTCGAGACATCAAGAATCTAAGGGCTACGGGAAGAATGCGGGTAAGTAGAGTTGAAATGCCCATCAGCCATGATTGAATGACAGGAGTGGAAGGAAGGCCATTCGGCCCATCGAGTCCACTCTATGTCTTATGGTCTTAGGCTGGGGCAGTTTACCATGGACCGTCATAGGCTGAGGGGTGACATGTGAGATGTGCTTATACAGAGGTTTATAAAATCATGAGGGGCATGGATAGGAAAAATAAACAAAGTCTTTTCCCTGAGGTGGGAAAGTCCAGAACTACAGGACATAGATTCAGGGTGAGAAGGGAAAGGCAAAAGGGACAAAAGGGGTAACGTTTTCACGCAGAGGGTGGGAAGTGTATGGAATGAGCTGCCAGAGAAAGGGGTGGAGGTTAGTACAATTGCAACATTTAAAAGGGATAGGTATACAAACAGGAAGGGTTTGGAGGGATATGGGCCATGTGCTGGCAAGTGGGACTAAGTTAGGTTGGGATATCTGGTCGGCATGGACTAGTTGGACCAAAGGGTCTGTTTCCATGCTGTACATCTCTATGACTGATGGACTACTCCAGTAGAGACAGTATTGGTTGGGTGATCAGTCAATTTACAATGGCAAAGTAGCCTTTTCAAATTTGACATGTCTACTTTGATTAAAAATTAATTATCATCAGGACCAATGCATTCCAGTAGATGGCAGAATATCTCAAAATAAATTACTAAAACAGCAGTGTAAGTACTTACCAAGTACTTGTCAGCACAGATCACAAACCACAACATACAAAGAATTAAAAACAAACAAACAAACAAAACAAATTTGTAGGAATAAGATGAATTTCCAGGGGTAACAATTGGAGGCAAGAAACTTCTGGTATGTTAACAACATAGTATTATTTGCAAAAATTGTGTACATTAAGTAACATCTTGAAATTTAGAATATGGATTGAGCATATAAATTGAGAAAAATTAATATTTAGAAGAAGCTCATTAGAATAAAGCAAAGATTGAAATGAATGGTGTCACACAAACAAGTTAAGAAGTTGTCTGTGTAGGAGAAGGGGTGACAATGGACTGCAGTGCCACACTTCCACCTTAAATCTGTTACACATGAGCAATAAATGCTAGCCCAACCTGCGATGCCCACATCCTACAGATGACTAATCCTAATGCAAGATGGCAGAGTAGGACTCTTGAGCCAGAGCTCATTTGCTCTCCCAGTTTCCCTCTCTTTTTAAAACTACTTCTTACCTCCTGTTCTCAGGCGGCATCAGTGACGTCCGGGTGAAGTCAGCGTGGAGTCCCAGCCTCAAATTAAGCCAGCATGGAGTCGTCTGCTCAATCTTCTCTGCTTGGAAGGACTGTAATTCTGAACTTTTCTTATTTCTTTATTCTAATTTATTAAGATTTTGTATTTGGATACCTTTTGTACCTAATACGGCACAGAGGTCCGTAATGCTAGACTTTTTATTTCTTTATTCTTCTGATTTATTCCTAAGAATCTGTACCTAGGTATTTTTGTATGTGTGAAGACACAGTAAGGAGCCACTGTGTAACCTTTTTATAATACTCATGTGAGTACATGTGACAACAACTTACTTCTAAAGATTGTAGATGTGATGTCAGAGTTAGAAAGATAGCTGGAAGTAATTTTATGATGATGAAACGTGTTAGGGAAACTCAAGCTTGTGAAGAAAAACTTAAAATGCTTCATTCTATCCATTTTCTACAGCCCTCAGAAATCTGAGCAATAAAACGAGAACAAGAAATACAAGCCTTTGAAATGTCGATGTCAAGACATCAGAGTCGAGTATACCAATAATTTCACATCCAGGCCAGAAAACAGTTGAAGACTTACTCAAAATTGCAAGAGAAAATAAAAACGTTTTTTTAAAGAAAATACATCTAGAGAGGAAAATGTATTTCAGCCACTTGATTGGAGCAGAAAAGCTGCAAGTCTCTTCTGGAGGACAGTGGAAGGTAGCAAAAAAAAAACAAGGATTCCTGGGGGGCGGGGAAGAGTTGGATAACAGATATCATGGAGCAGTTGCAGAACAACAACAGTGCACGTAGGAAGCTGGTGCAAGACAGACAAGCAGGGCATACCAAGACAAATCTGCCAGAAGTAGCTACAACCAAGTAGCTGTTCAACTGAAAACCAGTGTGGAATGGCATGGCAGGGTGAACAGGATTAGAAGCACAATGGCATCTGGGCAAATGTTTGGATGATCTCAAGTTTACAAGCAGTAGAATAAGATTCTAATCAGGAGATAGTCAAAACTAGAGCTAACATAAAGCAGGGATGTGGTGTTCAGCAGTAAATGAGTAGGGGAATGGAGTCAGAAGTTTTATGCAAGTTGAAGTAGGTGATGTAAGTTATGGTGAAAATGTAGTTGAAATCTAATTTCTGAATCAAATATAGTGTCAAGGTTGGCCATAGTCTGGTTCAGTTTCATAACTGGTAGGGAAAGAGATGCTGGCAACTAAGGGACAGACAATGGCTTTGGTCTTCCCAACGTTTAAATGCAAGTTACGTTTGAGAGCAGAACATTTGAAATAGAAACTCACTCAGTTGCAAGTGTGTTGCTGGAAAAGCACAGGTCAGGTAGCATCTGAGAAGCAGGAAAAATCAATGTTTCAGGCCGGAGCACTTCATCAGGAGTCAGGAATTCGGGCTCTGGCCCGAAATGTTTATTCTCCTGCTCCTTGGATGCTGCCTGACCTGTGCTTTTCCAGCAACACACTCCCAATTCTGATCTCCAGCATCTGCAGACCTCACTGTCTGCTAGAAACTGACTCAGCCAAAATTATAAAACGGTTTACAAGCAGACAAGAGAAACACAGGATTCCCTACTTCCTGAAATACAGTTGTTGTTTTTGTATTAGATTTCTCAAAAAGTAAGATTCTCCAATGTAAAATGTATAAAATGATGACCTTGTATTACAGACATTGTCATAGGCAGAAAGCAATGCTGAGGTTGAGGCCAGGGTTGTAAGGTCACTTTTTTTAAGCTTTAATTTAAATTTGTTCAGTATAGTCATGTACATTTGTCAATACTTCTGAACTTCTAACATCTTTAGGATTTACTTTTTTGATCTATTACTATGCGACTTGTGCGACAACAACTGACAGTAAATAGTTCCAATGGGAAAAAAATCAGAAGTTGTTTGGTTCTTCCTGAACTCTCCTGACAAACATACAGCTGTCCAAAGGGATTAAACATGTTTCCAGATCAGGTGCTTTTTGCACGACAGTATTCTTGAACTAGCCTTCCTGCAGTCAGCTTTATTTTCAGATGGTCTTTTCAGGAGCCATATTGGAAAAGAATATTTTTGAAAACTAATAACAGAATTAATTCCTTAATTCAAAAACATCCATGTGTATCTAAGTTTAATGAAGGAAATTTAATCCAGAAACATTAACACATTAGGCCTTTGTGTCCAAGATGATCAAGAAGCTCCTTTAGTCCAGTGCTCACATTTTATACTGTGACAAAGATGATTTAAACTATGGTTCAGCTACAGCTCTTTAAATCCTGCCCAGCCAGAAGTACTGAAAAAGATTCATCTTCAATCAATGGTGCATTTCTTTCACACAGTAGTTGAGATTTCAAATTTTGTAGAGAAATGAAGAATGGGCAGGAGGACCACATACGAACTTATGAATCAGGAGCAAATGTAAATTATTAAGCCTGTCTATCCTGCTCAACTATTCAATAAGTTTATGTTTTGAATTCTACACTCCCATTTGCACTCAATTGCTTCTCTTGCTTAACAGAAGTCTGCTGTGCTGTGTATCACAGTCAGTATGCCAGGATAGCTTTAAAAAAAAACATGCTCATTTCACTTGTTCCTAATTAACTTGTGGGACCTGGATGTCACTAGCTAGAACAGCATTTATTACCGTTCCCCAACTGTTCAGGGGGCAGTTAACAGTCAACTACAATGATGTGGGTCTTATTCACATGTAGGCCAGACTGGCCAAGGACAGCAGATTTCCTTCCCAAATAATATTAGCGAACCATATGGATTTTCTGACAATTGTTATATGGCCACCATTAGACTAGCTTTTGTTTTTAATTTCAGATTTTTACTGAATTGTCCAAAATCTCCAGAGCTTTAGCCTGGGACTCTAGATTGCTGATCAGCGACATTTAACAAAGTCTCCACCTTCCCTAACTACATGATAGAATGTGACTTGAGGATATTAAGATCTCACACTTCATATTACTTCAAATCCCTTGTCAAGAGAGCAACAGGTTCCAGTAGAGCAAGAGCTTAATGTTAGCCCTGTAAACTGTGCTTGAGGAATGTGACTTTGCTACACAAGGATGTATTACATGTAATATATCCACTTGAATCTTTAAATGTTACCATATCTATGTTCAGTTTTTACGTTACAAGAGACCTCTTAAGCATTATCTTATCAGGTACAACACCCTGTTGGAGACAAGAGTACAGGTCTCTACCTCCATCTTTAAAATATTAAAATGATTCCACCTCCACTGTCTTACAGGTGGAACGGGGTCCTTTCCACATCCACCTTAACACTGTTCAGAACGTTATAATATGAAAATCATGTTACTCATCATTCTGAACCCCAGTGGAAACAATCCCAACTTGTCCAATATTTCATCATGAGACAACCTGCTTAATCCTATATCAATTTATTAAATCCTGTGAACAACATCCAATACATTTACATTCACACTTACATAAGGAGCCTATACAAATGAAGCATAACATTCTTAGTTTTAACTAATTTCAAATATCAAAGGAAAGCATCCCATTGGCCTTAATCAGTTGTAGTACATTCATGTTAACCTTTAGTGATTCATACACGAGGACACCCAAATCCCTCTGCACCTTGGAATCTTGCACATATTCTCCATTTAGGTAATACTCTGGTTTTTAAAATTATTCCTTTCAAAGCAAACAATTTTGAATTTTCCTCCATTCACCAGGTGTTTGCCCACAACTCGACGTATCTACATTGGTCTACAATCTCCTTGTGCCTTGTGACAACATAAAAATTTAAAAAGCAAAGTATTATCTGCAAAGTTAGCTATCTTGCCTTTCATCCCCTCATTCAAGTTACTGAAAGAAAAAGAAAAAGCCTCCATTGCAGCACAGACCCCTGTGGGAACTGCATTCTTCACATTCTGCAAATCAGACCAAAACCCAAACACATTCTGTTTTCTGCCAGCCAATCCTCTATCCATGCTAATTTGCTTCCTCCTACACCATAAGCACATACTGTGTACAATGTGTCCTATGGCACATTGCCTTCTGGAAATTAAATACAGTGCAATACAGGTTTCCCTTTATCAAGAGCATATGCTACCCCTTCAAAGAACTCCAATAAACTGATTAGACATGATTTCACTTTCACAAAGCCATACCAACTCCTTCCAATAGGCAAAAGTGAGGACTGCAGATGCTGGAGATTAGAGTCCAGATTAGAATGGTGCTAGAAAAGCACAGCACCCGATGAAGGGCTTTTGCTCAAAACGTCGATGCTGCCTGACCTGCTGTGCTTTTCCAGTACCACAACTCCTTCTAATGATCTTCAGTTTTTAGTCTCCAACAATAGTCTCAAACAACTAATTTTGACAATTTACCTAAACCTGCCTACAGTTTTCTGCCTCTCTCCTTTCTTGAATAGAGGAATCATATCAGTTACTTTCCAGTCTGAGGAACATTTCCAGTATCTAAAAAATTTTGCAGAAAATTCATCTATTACTTGATTGTGGTAAATTTGGGGGTGAGATGTTACAGTGAGCACGAGTAACGCCATCTCTTTTGTACCTCGGTTTGCATACCATCTTTCCATACAGGCCATTTCTTTGAAAAAGGTGAAAAAGTGAGGACAGCAGATGCTGGAGAGTCGAAAAGTGATGCACTGGAAAAGTTTGAAAGAGCATCGGAGGAGCAGGAGAATCGACATTTCAGGCATAAGCCCTTCATGAGGAAGTTTATGGCCAAAACGTTGACTCTCCTGCTTTTCAGATGCTGCCTGACCTGCTGTGCTTTCTAGCACCAGACTGACTTAAGAAAGGGTGCCCAGCTGAGTAAAGAGGAATGACAATGTTAAACAAGTTTGAAACAAAAAATTCTGCAGATGCTGGAATCCAAAGTAAACAGGCAGAAAGCCAGAAGAAGATAGCAAGCCAGACAGCATCAGGTGCAGAAGTCGACGTTTTGGATGTAACCCTTCTTCAGGACCAGGACCCAAATGCTGCCTAGCTTGCTGTATTCTTGCAGCCTTCTGCCTAGCTACATAAGTTTGAAACCACCTTTGTATGGTGTTAACTGAAAATAGAAATATATTTTCTACATTTTACATTGAGCTGCTCCCAAATATTTAAGAGTTGGAAGTATTGTAAGAGCACAACATTAGCACGTACGGGTTGAATGGAACTACAGCCCACCAGTATGTTCAAGTGGCATCTAGCAATTAACACTTTTCAATTCCACAGCTTGCTCAAAACATCAATACTTTGGTGCTCAGAAGACATGGTGTAAACATCAGACAAGGCTCCTCCATGTTAAAGACTTATTAATAGTCAGAATGGTTTTGACGTGATGTGTATTATTTAAAAACAATAGCTTGAATAATTTGTACGACAGCAGATCTGGTGACATGCCACATGAAAACCCTTTAAATGAATGCTTCAGCCTACCTGGAGGATGTTTAGTAGATCATTTACTCACCGGTGCTCAGCAGGGATTTCATGTCCAGTTCTGTAAATGTGAGACAGCAGTGCTGGTCTGCTGGCGTAAGGACACCCACACGTGCACTGAAAGATCCTCCCACAATCCTCAGCATGTCGTTTCAAGTCCCATTCTGTGCCATATGAGTTACTACATTTGTCACACTTATGTTTCTTTTCAGCATGAATTTTCATAAAGTGCTAGGAAACAAGAAAATGACAAAAAGCTTCTTAAATTAGAATATGGAAAGTGAATAGATAATCTTGACTGAGTAAAACACTCATCCATATCTTTAGACTTGGCCATTCTAATCCATGCCTGGTTGACTGATTTTCCACCCTATTTCACCTTTGAAAAATTCTGCTGCCACATCCTACAATGCACTAAATCTTAATCAGACAGTACCCCATGCTCAATTCTATACCAGCAATGGAATATTAAAAGTTTCATTCTTGTTCGGGAAAAAAAAAGTCCCTCCACGGTCTCATCACTCCCAATCTCCATAACATAGCGTCCTACAATCATACAACCCTGTGAGAACTCAGATCTCCTCAAATTCCAGTCTCTTGAGATTACACCTCGAATACCCTGACCAGTTTCAGTCCTCTGAAACAGGAGAGATACACTGGCTACAGAAACAGTTCAGAGATGGTTCACTAAGTTGATCACAATTATGGAGGAACTGTTTTATGAGGACAGCTTTCATTGGTTGGGTTTGTACTCATTGGAGCTCAGAAGAACGAGACGCAATCTTATCGAAACATACAAGGTTCTTAGGGAACTTAACAGGATAGATATGGAAAGGTTGATTTTCCTGTGGGACCATCTAGAACCAGACAGCATAATCTCAGAGTAAGGAGTCAATAAAGGAAAGTTTGGAAATCACCAGCTAAAATA
This sequence comes from Hemiscyllium ocellatum, assembly GCF_020745735.1. Taxonomy (NCBI): domain Eukaryota; kingdom Metazoa; phylum Chordata; class Chondrichthyes; order Orectolobiformes; family Hemiscylliidae; genus Hemiscyllium; species Hemiscyllium ocellatum. The sequence goes on along the minus strand of NC_083417.1, from coordinate 15,912,133 downwards.
TTATTTCCCGATTAGGTCTAAAAACATCAATGATCAATGCAAAACACCGAAGTCTCAAACATTCAGGGATGGACAGGACTGGCAGCTTAATGTTCCAGGATACAAATGCCACAGGAAGGACAGAAAGGGAGGCAAGAGAGGAGGGGGAAGTGGCATTTTTGGTAAGGGATAGCATTGCAGCTGTACTGATGGAGGATATTCCCGGAAATACATCCAGGGAAGTTACTTGGGTGGAACTGAGAAATAAGAAAGGGTTGATCACCTTATTGGGATTTTATTATAGACCCCTAATAGTCAGAGGGAAATTGAGAAACATATTTGTAAGGAGATTTCAATTATCTGTAAGAATAGAATACAGATCTCAATTATCTGTAAGAATCTGTAAAAATGGTCAGGGATTTTAACTTTCCAAACATAGACTTAGACTGCCATAGTGTTAAGGGTTTAGATGGAGAGAAATTTGTTAAGTGTGTACAAGTCAGAGATGTACAGCATGGAAACAGACCCTTCGGTCCAACCCGTACCTGCCAACCAGATATCCCAACCCAATCTAGTTGCACCACCTGGCCCATATCCCTCCAAACCCTTCCTATTCATATACTCATCCAAATGCCTTTTAAATGCTGCAGTTGTACCAGCCTCCACCACTTCCTCTGGCAGCTCATTCCATACACATACCAGCCTCTGCATGAAAAAGTTGCCCCGTAGGTCTCTTTTATATCTTTTCCCTCTCACCCTAAACCTATGCCCTCTAGTTCTGGACTCCCCCATCCCAGGGAAAATACTTTGTCTATTTATCCTATCCATGCCCCTCAATTTTGTAAACCTCTATAAAGGTCACCCCTCAGCCTCTGATGCTTCAGGGAAAACAGCCCCAGCCTGTTCAGCCTCTCCCTGTAGCTCAAATCCTCCAACCCTGGCAGCATCCTTGTAAACTTTTTCTGAACCCTTTCAAATTTCAAACATCTTTCCGATAGGAAGGTCAGAATTGCACGCAGTATTCCAACAGTGGCCTAATCAATGTCCTATACAGCTGCAACATGACCTCCCAACTCCTGTACTCAATACTCTGACCAATAAAGGAGAAAATTTTCTGATTCAGTATATAGATGTACCTACTAGAGAAGGTGCAAAACTTGACCTACTCTTGGGAAATAAGGCAGGGCAAGTGATTGAGGTGTCAGTTGGGGAACACTTTGGGGCCAGTGACCATAATTCTATTAGTTTTAAAATATAGTGTTGGAAAAGGACACACCAGATCTAAAAGTTGAAGTTCTAAATTGGAGAAAGGCCAATTTTGATGGTATTAGGCAAGAAATTTCAAAAGCTGAAAGGAGGCAGATGTTCACAGATAAAGGGGTGGCTCGAAAACAGGAAGCCTTCAGAAATGGGATAACAAGAGTCCAGAGAAAGTATATTCCTGTCAGGGTGAAAGAAAAGGCTGATAGATATAGGGAATGCTGGAAGACTAAAGAAATTGTGGGTTTGGTTAAGAAAAAGAAGGAAGCATTGGCAGGTACAGACAAGATAGATCGAGTGAATCCTTCAAAGAGGATAAAGGTAGTAGGAGTATACTTAAAAGGAAAATCAGGAGGGCAAAAAGGGGACATGAGATAGCTTTGGCAAATAGGGTTAAGGAGAATCCAAAGGGTTTTTACAAATACATAAGGACAAAAGTGTAACTAGCAAGAGAATAGGGCCCCTCAAAGATCAGCAAGGCAATCTTTGTGTGGAGCTGCAGAAAATGGGGAAATATACTAAATGAGTATTTTGCAACAGTATATACTGTGGAAAAGGATATGGAAGATATAGACGGTGGGGAAATAGATGGTGACACCTTGCAGAATGTCCATATTACAGAGGAGTATGTGCTGGGAATCATGAAATGCATAAAAGTGGAAAATATCCCCAGAACCTGATCAGATGTACCAGAGAACTCTGTGGGAAGCTAAGGAAGTGATTGCTGGGCCTCTTATAGAGATATTTGTATCATCGATAGTCACAGGTGAGGTGCCGGAAACTGGAGGTTGGCTAACCTGGTGCCACTGTTTAAGAAAGGTAGTAAGAACAAGCCAGGGAACTATAGTCCAGTGAGCCTGACGTCAATGTTGGGCAAGTTGTTGGAGGGCATCTTGAGGGACAGGATGTACATGTATTTGGAAAAGAAAGGACCGATTAAGGATAGTCAACATGGCTTTGTGCATGGGAAATCATGTTTCACAAACTTGACTGAGTTTTTTTGAAGAAGTAACAAAGACGGCAGAGCGGTAGAGGCGATCTATACGGACTGCGGTAAGGCATTCAACAAGGTTCTGCTTGGGAGACTGGTGAGCAAGGTTAGATCTCACGGAATACAGGGAGAACTAGCCATTTGGATATAGAACTGGCTCAAAGGTAGAAAAGAGTGGTGGTGGAGGGTTGTATTTCAGACTGGAGGCCTGTGACCAGTGGAGTGCCACAAGGCTCAGTGCTGGGTCCACAACTTTTCATCACTTATATAAATAATTTGGTTGTCAGCATAAGAGGTATAGTAAGTAAGTTTGCAGATGACACCAAAATTGGAGGTGCAGTGGACAGTGAAGAAGGTTACCTCAGATTACCATAGGATCTTGATCAGATGGGCCAATGGGCTGAGAAGTGGCAGATGGAGTTTAATTTAGACAAATGCAAGGTACTGCATTTTGGGAAAGCAAATCTTAGCAGGACTTATACACTTAATGGCAAGGTCCTCCTGTGTGTTGCTGAACAAAGAGACCTTGAATGCAGGTTCATAGCTCCTTGAAAGTGGAGTCACAGGTAGATAGGATAGTGAAGGCGACGTTTGGTATGCTTTCCTTTATTGGTCAGAGTATTGAGTACAGGAGTTGGGAGGTCATATTGCAGCTGTATAGGACATTGGTTAGGCCACTGTTGGAATACTGCATGCAATTCTGGTCTCCTTCCTATCGGAAGGATGTTGTGAAACTTGAAAGGGTTCAGAAAAGATTTACAAGGATGTTGCCAGGGTTGGAGGATTTGAGCTATAGGGAGAGGCTGAACAGGCTCGGGCTGTTTTCCCTGGTGCATCAGAGGTTGAGGAGTGACCTTAGAGGTTTACAAAATTATGAGGGCCTTGGATAGGATAAATAGACAAAGTCTTTTCCCTGGTGTGGGGGAGTCCAGAACTAGAGGGCATAGGTTTAGGGTGAGAGGGGAAAGATATAAAAAGAGGCCTACTGGGCAACTATTTCATGCAGAGGGTGGTACGTGTATGGAATGAGCTGCCAGAAGAAGTGGTGGAGGCTGGTACAATTGCAACTTTTAAAAGGCATTTGGATGGGTCTATGAATAAGGAGGATTTGGTGGGATATGGGCCAGGTGCTGGCAGGTGGGACAAGATTGGGTTAGGTTTTTTGGTCGGCATGGACAAGTTGGACTGAAGGGCGTGTTTCCATGCTGTACATCTCTATGACCTCTGCTGCACCCAATTGATCATAAACCCATATCAAAAACAGACAACTTCAACTGAAACTGCATCCAAGAGCATAAAGAAACCCTGGCAAAGTTAAAGCCAATTAGGTCATTCCTTGACGTGTAGTCACTGTTGCAACGTAGGAAAGATATGAGAGCGCCAATTTACATACAACTCCTCCCAGAATCAGGAAGGTTACATGACTAGAAATGCCATTTTATTTGTTTGAAGGGTAAATATTGGCCCGGAAAAAATACGTCTACTCACCAACTGATCAATCAGACAACCATATTAAAGTGGTTGCCTGTCCACTGTGAATCATGCATCATGCGACACGAACAATTGGGATTGCAGGTCAGTAGCACTTACCTGCTTAACAAGGGCAAACTGGGTAAACGGTCTGTTCGGTCCTCTTGGACAACCTTCAATAGGGCAGCAATACAGTTTCTGAACAGATGACTTCAAATCCTTCTTAATTGTTGGATTAATGCTGCAGTCCTGGAATTGAAGTAAATACCAATAAATCAAACAAACTTTTTCTCTATATGGTTGCATCCAGGGTCACTGACCACAGTGTTCTTCTTCAGCCCTGCAACATTTATGGCACCTCGTAAACAAAGATATTCTTAATAATATTAAAAAAAATGCTTCCAATAAATCACCTTTTCCAGACCAGATCGCAGACTAAATGCAAATTTCAAATCAATTTAAAAATGTATTTTGTGCATACAAAATAGAATAGTTTTGGGTAATTACGTTCAGTTATTATTAAAGCATGACTAGAAATTCCCAAGTGCACTTGTGTTTCCAATACTCTCTAAAATGGCCTCGCACACCACTTAGCTCAAAAGGCAATTAGGGATGGCCATAAGGCCTTGTCAGCAACAACCATATCCCATAAAAACAAGCAGCTCCTGAAATCCATCTCCACAACCCACTATAAATGACATTTAAGGGTCCTTTTGTGGCACAGTGATAGTGTCACTACCCCTGAACTAAGAGGCCTACGTTCAAATTCCACCTGCTCCAGAGGCGTTCAATAATCTGAATAGATTGATGAGAAAAATAGGTTAAATTAAAAAGTCATTCCAGTTTGATACAAAACTACTGTATTATCAAACTCAAGATTTCCCAGCTTCTCTATTTAAATTTACAATGTTTTAGTGCACAAAATAAAATTGGACTTTAATTTTAAAACAAAGATGTTTAAAACAAAATAATGCCATAATTGTTCAATTCTACTATAATTATTAATATTACAGCAACTTTAACAGCTTTTAATACTATAAAGAGCACATTTAAAATGCCACCTTTGGAAACAGATTGCTTTCAGGCTGCTAAATTGAAACATATAAAATTAATTCGCACAGGGAGAGCCCATTAAATGCTTGAATTTATGAATGCAAGCTTTTAACTAAATATAGATTTTTCATTCTTCCTAGAAGCTACATTTCAGTTATTTGAAACACATTAAACAAACTTACAATATGCTCTTGAAACTAAATAGGCTGATGGTCTTTCATAATGCAGTTTCCAGAAATGACTGTTTTTAAATCTCTTAATGGGGGAAATATTAGGCTTTGAATTGCTATTGAGTTCACATTTCAAGTGCTGCAGTAGTCAACCATCTCCTTGAAAGCATCAGAAATGATAAACTAATATACACTCAATTGGATATTACTCACTCAACAAACCTTTATTTTAAAAAGCTAAGGAATCACCTTCCTATGCAGTCAGAGCTATCTTCCTCCACCCCTTTTCCAGTTGAAATGACTTAAGCTCAAATGAGGAGAAAGTGAGGTCTGCAGATGCTGGAGATCAGAGCTGAAAATGTGTTGCTGGAAAAGTGCAGCGGGTCAGGCAGCATCCAAGGAACAGGAAATTCGACGTTTCAGGCATAAGCCCTTCCTCAGGATTCCTGAAGAAGGGCTTATGCCCGAAACGTCGAATCTCCTGTTCCTTGGATGTTGCCTGACCTGCTGCACTTTTCCAGCAACACATTTTCAGCTCTAAAGCTCAAATGAGCAAAGATTCAGCACCTTCATCACTGCAGGGGAGATCAGACAGTGGAAAATAATACCATGTGCATTTTATATTAAGTGCTACAGTCAAAGTAAATAACAGCAATTTCTCATTTTGAGATGTCCAGTTTTATCACTGTGAACAACATTCCAATAAGTGTCACAACGAGAACCCCACTTCAGCTTCAAATAACTAACATCAGCAACTCATTTTTTAAAGCTGTGATTACCACATATTTTACCACACGTCAGAGATCACAGAATACAAACTGGTAGGAATTTTAGCTGATTATTTTCCTCTGCTCAGCACAAACACACAAAAACTGCTACAAATCCTATTACTGCAGCTGTACCAATTAGACACTTAATTCAAAAGCTTCCTGATCTAATTTGTAGATTCGTAACATGCAGGGTTTTTCTTTGCAAATGGCAACAGCTTATAACATGCAGTGATACTCTTCAGCTTATTTCTTACATACCAGCAATGGTTAGTAGCTAAGCAACACTCATTTCTTCCTTTCTAATTTTCTTCACAAATATTTACCCACCCCTTTCAAAAATGCTATCACTAATTCCATTTCTAACACTATTTATGGAAAGTCACTTCACATCCAAAGTAAATATAACGAAAACACAGAACTTCCCTCTTGGTTTGAACATTCTAAACCAATGCTCTCTTTATTTGGAGAAATAGATTTATACTTCATTTACCAAATGAAAAGCCTTAATTTGGATAATGACCATTGTCCCTTTTAATCTAAAAACTGAAATCACAAACGTTACATTCAACATATCAAGGCTGTGCTGGGTCTCCAAAAGAGCAATTGTCTAGATTTCCAATGCAACACCCTTTCATAGGGCAAAAACAATGCACAATGAACAAAATGGTATTTGCTATCTGAAAATGTTCACTTAAAAACAGATATGTCATTCAGCCCAGCTATTCTACATTGGCTCATCGGATCTGCACAGAATTCTTTGCAGTACTCATTTCACATTATACACACCTTTCCACTTTTTTTCTCTCTCTCTCTCTCACACACTTTTGGGTTACCTATCTTCTCATTAGTGCAGATTAAACAGAGAGACTAAAAATGCAAAACAATACAAGAGTTTGCACGTACTAAAATAACCGAAATACATAAATAAACGAGGTGGGTTCAGGCTGATTCGGGGAATGGTGCAAAATGGGGTGAAGGGTTGGGGGGGGCGGAAAGAGGAGGAGGAGGAAGATCCTGGGGATTGGGGGGCAGGGGGGAGAGAAGAGAGAACGTGGGCGCGGGGGGAGGTGTGGTTAGTCAAGATCCAGGGATATTGGGGTGGGGTGGGAGAGCGTGGGGGCAGGGTTAGGTGCCTCAGTGTGGGGTCGGGAGTGGGGGTTGCGGGAGTGTGGGATTGGGTGTATGGGGGGGGGGGGGGGTCAGGGGGTGTGGTTTGGGGTTTGCAGAGTGGGAGTAAGGGTGTGGATTTTGCGGAATGGGGGCCAGGGTTTGGGGTGTAGGGGGTCAGGTGGAGGGACTGGGGGGTCAGGCAGAGGGGTTTGGATATAGGATTTGGAGGGGGTCAGTTGGTAGGGTGTGGAGGAGTAGGGTGTGGAGGGGTATTTGGGGATGTGGGGGGTCAGGGAGGGGGATGTGGGATTTGGGGGTGTGGAGGGTCAGAGGGTGGCATTTGGGGGAGTGCAGGTCAGGGTGTGTGGTCAGGGAGAGTCAGGGGGTGGGGTCAGAGTGTGCACTCGGGAGGGGGTGTGGTGGGATTGGGGGGTGGGGGGTCAGGGTGTGTGGTCATGTGGAGTGGGGGGGGTCGGGGCGTGGGGTCAGGGGTGGGATTCGGGAGAGTAGAGGGGGTGCGGTTGCTGTGCTGGAGTGAGTCCGTGGTTGAGCACCTACCTGCACCCTGTGTGATTTGACCAGGTGCATGCTGAGGGCCGGCGGGTTCGGCAGGATTTTGCCGCAGCCCTTCACCGTGCACAGGATATTGGTCCGCACCTCCCGGCACAGCTCACTGACTGACGGCCTAATCATCTGGCAACTCGAGGCCTGGCCACCAACGGCGGCAATAACCACTTGAGGAGGTGGTGGTGGTGGTGGTGTTGGTTTCCCCGGCCCACGTCCATTCCCCGGTGGAGGGAGAGGCGGCTGCCCATTCTCTCGCCCGCCCACCACACGCGCCGCCATCTTGCCAGTCCCACAGCCGCTCCGCCTCCGTCAATCAAACCACATCCCGCCTCCCTGCCCTTGCCATTGGTCCCCTGTCACACAACCCCCGCCTATCTAGATTAGCGCCATTGCCTATTGGTCAATGGACACATCACTTATGTCTAGCGGAGCCGCCTTCTCTGTGACCCTACCCACATGTCACATTTCTGTATTATTCTCAGATTCATTCCCATTTACTGAATAAGTATTTATTAAAATAATAATGTTGACTTAAATATTATTCATTCAAACTCTGTTCATAACTTTGATTCGGAAGAACCATATTTTCTCCAAAGTATATTGTTCCAAAAAAAGGTACTGCTTTGAAATCATTGCCATGCTGCAAATCCCATCTCTGTCCATAGAATCCAATCACTGCAGGAGAGTGATAATGTAGCCACAAGATGCAGAATTCTGTACTCTGTGGTTTGCACCCCAGAAGGCAAATATTGACTGCATCTGGAGGACTGTCAACCAGGTGAAAGTCGTTCTTGATCTTCCAGGACAAAGAATTGACCCTTTCCTGATGAAGGGCTTTAGCCCGAAACGTCGAATTTCCTGTTCCTTGGATGCTGCCTGACCTGCTGCGCTTAAACCAGCAACACATTTTCAGCCCTGACCATATGTCACAGACTGGCACATTCCAATGTCCAGGACTATGTGCTGTGGGATGCACTAAAGGTCAGGGCTGCTGCTGCCAAGGCACTGTGGGTAAAGGTCCTGTAAGGTCCTTCTACTTCAGTTAAATTGGGGTCTGATCAATTATTGGACCCTCCCAGTGCCTCAAATGCATGTAAATATAGTTAAAAAGTGGAGCGCTGGTAAAGCACAGCCGGTCAGGCAGCATCCAAGGAGCAGGAGAGTCAACGTTTTGAGCATAAGCTCTTCATTATTCCTGATGAAGAGCTTATGCTTGAAATGTTGACTCTCCTATTCCTCAGATGCTGCCCAACTGGCTGTGCTTTTCCAACACCACACTTTTTGACTCTGATCTCCAGCATTTGCAGTCTCCAGTTTCTCCTGCATATAAATATAATCTTGTTCAAGTAAGAGATGCCTTTGGTTTGTTTGGTCAGAGTCAAACTCCAAATTTGTTCGTTTCCTTGATATGTATCACTGTATAACTATGTTTACATAAACATAGTTTTTGTGAATAAAGTATATTTTTGAAAAAAAAATCAATGCAGATATGCACAAAGGCTCACAAATAGTCAAAAAATCATAGAGGTCTACAGTGCAGCTGAAGAGCTTCAGCCCATTGAGTCAGTACAAGTCAAAAATAACTAACTCTTGGCGCTCTGGTTTCCTCCCACAATCCAAAGATGTGCAAGTTAGGTGAATTGGCTGTGCTAAATTGTTCAAAGTATCCTGGGATGTATAGGCTAGGTACATTAGTCAGGGGTAAATGTAGAGCAATAGGTTTGGGGAATGGGTCTGGGTAGGTTATTCTTCATTGGGCCGAAGAGCCTGTTTCCACACTGTAGGGATTCTATAAAATCTCATTTTCCAGCACTTGTTCCATAACTTGTACACCTTGGCTTTGTAAGCTTATATTTAAATACCTCGCCAATGTTATGAAGGTTTCTGACTCTTATCATTCTTACAGGCAGTGAGTTCCAGATTCCTACCACCCTCTGGGTGAAAAATTCTTTCCTTACATCCTCTCTAAGCCTCCCACCTTAAATCTATATGCTCCATGATTTCCACCACCAAGGTGTGATTGTACTGGAGGGGGTATAGAGGAGATTTGTCAAGATGTTGCCTGGGCTGGAGAATTTCAGTAAAGAATGGAGTTGCTTTCCTTGGAGCAGAGGAGACTAAGACAGCAGGGGGAGATGATTAAGACATATACACACTGGGTTAAAAAGTTCTCCTGGATTCATTTCAAGAGTTCCACTCCCTCTAAACCTTGTACTGTTGAAAATCACAACACCAGGTTATAGTCCAACAGATTTAATTGGAAGCACTTTAATTTGGAGCAAAAAAAAACCATTTCAACTGGGACAACACTTCTATCCTAGGACAGGCTAAGCAAAGACATGCCAGAGAATTCCTAGAGGTCTGGCACTCCAACCACAACACCATAAACAACACGTAGATCTAGATATCATCTATCAACTCCTCAGAAAACGAACAGGAAATGACATCACCACAAACCCCAGGAACCCCATCCAGGACAAACATAAATAGAAAGCAGGGGACAACAGCTTCTCTTCACTTGGAGGTCGCCACTGATGATGTTACCTAGTCAGGTAATGAAATGTCTGGATGTCAAACCTGCAGCTCAGCAAGCAAACCTACACCCTAAAGATTGAGATCTTTCAAGTATTCTCCCATATTTCAGAAGAGATCTCCATTCCTAGCTCTTGCTCCCGGACCTCACATAACCAGTTAATGTCCTGCCAGGCCCTGCCACTCAGCAGGCAATAGAGGGCACTAACCGAAAGGGTGCTTGTGGAACGTAGCAACAATCTCTCTGTATCGGGCTTAGTGAGAAGCGTAGTCTTCTTCTGGATGAAATCCCTAACCTGAAAAAAAAAGAAAAGATCTCTGCTGGGTAACCCGTATTTGCAGCTCAGTTGGTCAAAAGACATCATAACCTCTCCCTCAAAATTGTCTCCCAAACTAGAAACTCCCCTCACTGCCCATAGTTTGAACCCTGAGTCCATCATCCCTGATCGGAACCCTGGCATGCCAACTATAGTTGTAAGTGGCAAAGTCCTGGATAAACAACCCTCACTCTGAGGCATCGCCCTCCATGCCTTGACTGTCCTAATGACAAGGGGGTTCCAGCAGTGGTCCATAACTGTCCTCATCTTGTCCATGAACAACAGGTTAATAAGAGGGCACTTTGCTTGGGAGGCCTCAATATCTAGCCATGTTGAGTTTGGATCATTACCTACCCAATCGCAGACAAAGGCAGCAGGGAACTCAATTGATACCTTCTGATGTCTGGGAAATCAACTCCTCCCCCTCCTGGAGGCAACTGCAATTTAATAAGTTTGATGAGGGGCCACCCACAATGCCAGACAAAAGAACCAAAGGTCCCTTATAAAGCCTGTCTGGTTCTCTTTAATAATATGGGGCAACACCTTTTTCAATCACAGTGCCAGGATCTTAGACAGAATCTTGAAATCTTAATTTAATAGAGAAATGGGCCTGTAAGACGCACAATCATCAGGAAACTTCCCCTTCTTAAGAATTCAGGAAATATTAGCTTCTCTCAAAGATGGTGGTAGGCACTCATGCATATATGAGTGATTGTACATCTCCAACATTGGCCCTGAAAGAATCCCTATAAACTCCTTATAAAACTCACCTGGAAGACCATCAGGGCCAGGCGCTTTCCCACTCTGCAGTTGTCTAGCTGCATCCTGTATTTCCTGAACTGTCAAGGGGGCATTAAGGAGAGGCCTGTTCCAAGGTTACCCCTGGAGGTCCAGATTCTTTAAAAAAGGTCTCCATTTTAGCCCTCCTGTCTTCGCAACCTTCAGACCGATACAATTCGGAGTAAAAGCTAAGAAAATCCTCATTAATTTTTTTAGCATCGTATGTAAGGAACCTGGCGCTGGCTGATTGCAGTAATGGATTGGGGAGCACGCTTTTTCCTAGTTAGGTACGCTAAATACTTCCCTGACTTATCCTCATATTCAAAGAGCCTTTGTCTAGCAAAAGCAAGTTTTCTTTGCATTTTGTGTCAGTATTGAATTCAAGGCAGCCCGGAAGGCCGTAATCCGCTGTAGCTTAGTCACCGAAGGCCGCCTGGGCGGCTTCCAACTGTGTCTCAAGTAGACGCTGCTGTTCCTCCTTCTGTCGTTTCCGACTAGCCGAATAGGAAATAGCTAATCCCCTAGCAAAGGCCTTAGCAGTCTCCCACAGCATAGATGGACTACTAGCTGAGCCTGAGTTGATAGTCAAGAATTCCTGAAACTCCTTCAAAAAGTATTCCACAAATTTGGAATCCTTTAGGAGAAAAGGGTCCAAATGCCAGTGCTGCAAACTTAGCCCTTCACTTTTGGCCTTAACCTCCAAATATACTGCCTTGTGATTAGAGATAGCTATATTCCTAATTTTACAGCCCATAATCGAATCCAGAAGGGCTAAGGGACCCAGAAAGAGGTCAATCTTCGCGTAATATTTATGTGAGTTTGAAAAAAAGGTGAAGTCCTTGCGGTAGGGTGAAGATATCTCCAAATATCCACCAGCCCCAACTCCTCACATAAGTCAACCACCTGCTTGGCCAAAGTAGAAATTGTTGGGGGCCCACAAGGTAACCTGTCCACTGTCAGATCCAAAAGACAATTAAAATTCACCCCATAATAATGTGCCATGTTCCAAAAGCACTCAACTTAGAGAAAGCACTATTCAAAAATTTGGGGGGGGGGGGGGGATGCACCGGAGGGCAGTAGACATTTAAAATGCCATATTCCTCCCCGTGTATCAGGGCTTTAAGCATCACAAACTGTCCATACTCATCTTTCGTCTGCTCTAATAATGTGAACGGTAGATTTTTCTGGATAAGTACTGCCACTCCCCTACTTTTAGTAGTAAAGGATGAAAAGAATACCTGGTCATAACCCCCCTCTTGTAATTTCAGGTGTTCCCCATCATTAAGATGGTTTCCTGCAACAAAGCAATATCAACCCTTACCCTCTTAAGGCTAAAAAGCACTTTTTTCCTTATAACAGGTGAATGACTTCCTTTATGTTCCAGGTGCACCATTTAATAAGACACTTAGCCATATCCCCTTTCAGAGACCCTTGAACCCCTCGGAGGGAGAACCCTGCTTACAAAACGCCTAGCATAAGTAAATAAAGACTCATAGAATCGAAAAACTATATATACACAAAAACAATTCTATCATAACTATAAACAACTATTACTACCAAAAAATTACAAAGAATACCAACTATAAAACCTTGAATGGAAGACTCTCCCCCCTAGGGGCACTCACCCTACCCATCCCCTCCTTCAAACCCAGACCGCGCCCCAGCCTTAGGCCAGGAAAAAAAAAGATGATCCTTGAATCATCAGAAAATGACAAAGTCAGGATGAACACTCCACCCATCCCTGGCTTCATGTCACCCCTACTTGAGACAAAAAGAGAAACAGAACAAACAAAAAAAAAATGGAGAGACAACAAAGAACATTCACAAAAATTCCCATCAAAAAATCCAGTTATTAAAAAAAAGGAACAACTTATTCCAAGGTCTTTTCCCCTTTCCAAAAAGGAAATTATTAGGAAGAAAGAAAGGAATAAAAAAAAAGAGAAAACATGGGGAAGGATAGAAAAGAGAACAAACATTAAAATAGACAGATTGGCCTGAAGAATACAGTTAAAGTGTCCACAAAGCTTTTAGCTTTATCCGCTGAGTCAAATGTATAAACTGAGTCCTTGTGGCTGAAACGAAGCACTGCGGGTTATCTCATGGAGTACTGGATGTCCAGGTTCCTCAGCCTCTTTTTAACTTCATCGAAGGACTTCCTCTTTCGAATTACAGCTGCTGAAAAATCCTGGAAAAACATAATTTTTGATCCCTTGTACAGCAGTGCCTGTGGATCTTTTCCCAGGGATCTGGAAGTTTCTATGACTTTTTGCTTGACCTTATATGAGTGGAAGTACACTAGGACCAAGCAGGGGTGCTGCACCAGCCTTGACCTGTGCACTGTAACCAGATAAGCCCTTTCAATCTAAAGCCTGCTGGACTGGATGTGAAGGCCCAAAAACTTTGGCAGCAAGTTTTCAAAGAAACTGATTGGCTGCTCACCTTCAGGGAGCCCAATAATTTGGAAATTTATCCTCCGACCTCGATTTTTTGAGGTTGCAAATATGGTTTCGCAAGGCCAGCACCTGAATCTGACTGGATGAGGACTCCATCACAGCTTCCGAGGCCTTAGTTTAACTCTGCACCTCCTCCAGCTGCTCCACGAGGCCCTGGATCACCTGCTCATGCTTCTGCAGCATGGATACAACAGGTTGGATCTGGGCACGAATCTGCCCATGGATCTCCTCAATCGCAGTCCCAACTTTCAAGGTAAGTCTCTCCATTGCTGCAGCTAATTCCTGTGAGTCTATCAGGTCCCTGGGGGGGGGGGGGGGGGGGGGGGGGTTCAGGAGAGACTGCTGCTGCTGCAGTCTCTGGTGTGGTGGGTGCTACAAGAGAGTGTCCTCCCTGTTGCTGTTTGTTTGCTCCTTTTCCCTTTGGCATCCTTCCCACTCCCAAATATTAAACAAATATGTGATGTATAGGTTTTAAACTAATAATTCCAACCACATAAGTTGGCCAGGGATGGCAAAAAACACCAGTATGCCTTGGCTGTTAGGCAGAGCTGTCCACAGCAATTCTACAGAATCGCCACCATCTTGCCGAGCCCCCAGTCCAACAGGTTTATGTGGAAGCACCAACTTTCAGAGTGCTGCTCCTTCGTCATATAATTGTGGAGCAGGATCGTAAGACACAGAATTTATCGCAATAGATCAGTGTCATGCATGCAATTGAAACAATATATTGGACGAACCTTAATTGCTGTTACTAGGAGTTAAAAAGTTCAAGGTGAGGGGGGGAAAAGTTTAAGGGAAATATGCATGGAAAGTTCGTTATGCAGAGGGTGGTGGGTGCCTGTAACACGTGGAGGTGGTACAGGCAGGCATGATAGCATCATTTAAGACTTATCTAGACAAATACATGAATGGGCAGGGAGCAGAGGGATACAGACCCTTAGATAGGTTTAGATAGAGAATCTGGATTGGTGCAAGTTTGGAGGGCCAAAGGGCCTATTCCTATGTTGTCATTTTCTTTGTTCTTCTGTTAAATGTTACAGTTCCTGATGACGAAGGAGCCTAGTCTGGCAAGCAAATCTGGGAATCTTATTAAGGGCTTCAAGTTCTCAGGAGAAGGGTTTTGTGGTAATGAGTAGGAGAGGCACTGACCTTTACCAGGGTATATCTAAGCACCCACTGGCTCACAAAATATACCCATCCCAACTCCCTTGGCTGACACTAGCCCATACAGCGAAGTTGCCAGGCTTCCTGAAAGCCTGGTACTCATCACCAAACAACAGTTTAATACTCACCAATAATTGATCAATTAAGTGCTCCAAGAGGGGGGAGAAGGCAGATCATTCTGCTCTTTTACCAAAACCTAGAAAATTTCAGAGAGGACTCGGGCAAGCAGGTTCACTTGCTGGATTTATTGTGCCCACCATCCCCAACCTTTTAACCGACCAGCAGAAAAATACAATTCAGCCCAGACTCTGAAGAGATCCCTATTGCTGACAACTGTTCGATACAGATTAAGTTGAATTTTTATTAACAAATTTTGCTCCAGCTGTGGAGAACTTTTTGAATAAATAATTTATTGACATAATTACTTTCCTATTTAGTCTCATTTTGCATCCATTAGAAATATTTACTTCATCACTCCCCATCCAACAACTCAATGTCACAATGTGATAAGGACAAACCAAAAACTAACTCACTGGCCACACTACCTTACATTTAAAAAATGTCAGAACTGACAGCCAGACTTCTCAGACCACTCTGACCAATGTCAGTCCATAAACTGACAGCCATGCTCAGACAACAACTCACCACGATATATGGCCCTATACCCTGATACGCAAGACAGAATTTACAGAATGCAATTTACAGAATTCTATGCAAAGACTGCAAAAAACACTATTTAGGGCAAACAGGCAGACGACTAGCAATCCACATCCACAAACACCAACTAGCCACCTGTCTCTAGTAGCCATACACACAAATGGCAAGGACCACAAATTTGACTAGGATGACATAATGATCACAGGACAAGCTAAACATAGGAGAGCAGAAAATTTCTCAAAGCATAGCACTCAATCATGGACATTGTAGTGGCTGGTATATTGGTTCTAGGTCAATGAACAACTGGGACTGGCACCTGGAAGCAGCAGGAATGGAACCAAATAAATTCCAGAAGACAGTCCAACAGTGTTTCATAGGAGGCTCCAAAGCCCTGAAGATGTCACTTAGACAGGGATCGAAACATCTGCAAATCAACTTCCCAGCTCGGAAAACATACCCCCAACCACGACAATCGTATGCAATTCATGCAAAAGCCAAAAAATCTAACTAGAATATAGGACTGAAGTATGTCATTCATTCTGTGTTTGTGCCCTACACACATTCATCTCTCCACCAATCATTAGAGCCAATTAGCCGAACCTACAATTTCTTCTTTGACTCTTCTAGCCCTAAAGGGAATGCATGCATCTGTACTATCTACCTCAAATGTGGTAGTCAAGGAGAAAGTGAGGACTGCAGATGCTAGAGATCAAAGCTGAAAAAGTGTTGCTGGAAAAGCGCAGCAGGTCAGGCAGCATCCAAGGAGCAGGAGAGTCGACGTTTCGGGCATAAGCCCTTCTTCAGGAATGAAGAAAGTGTGTCCAACAGGCTAAGATAAAAGGTGAGGAGGAGGGACTTGGGGGAGGGGCGTTGGAAATGCGATAGGTGGAAGGAGGTCAAGGTGAGGGTGATAGGTCGGAGTGGGGGTGGGGCAGAGAGGTCAGGAAGAAGATTGCAGGTTAGGAAGGCGGTGCTGAGTTCGAAGGATTTGACTGAGACAAGGTGGGGGGAGGGGAAATGAGGAAACTGGAGAAATCTAAGTTCATCTCCATGTGGTAGTCAATCACTGGTTCTATCTTATAAAGATCAAATTATTAAGCTTGCATTGACATTTCACCACACTCTGCATATTGTCCTCACCAAATTTACTTAAATCATGTATTACAATCAATTTTAATTAGCATCTTGGGTGTAAAAGATTTTGCATTAGTTAGAGGGATTTGAAAACTTAATTTGCAATGTTGCTTTTTTAATGGAAGAGAATCTCACATTTCCAATCCAGTTTTGAATTTGCCCATGTTCTGGCTGTTAACCAGTAAGTGACCTTTTTACCCAATAAGTGACCTGGCCCAAGCAACTGAATTGAAGCTAGATTTCTGTACCTGAAGTTACAGCGCCCCTTTTAAAATCAGAGGGATCAATTAAAACCTGGTTCCAATCCATTGTCTCTGCCAACATCCAAGTACTTAAAATGTCTTTTCTCTTTATAATATTGAGATTAGATTAGATTACTTACAGTGTGGAAACAGGCCCTTCAGCCCAACAAGTCCACACCGACCCGCCGAAGCGCAACCCACCCATACCCCTACATTTACCCCTTACCTAACACTACGGGCAATTTAGCGTGGCCAATTCACCTGACCCGCACATCTTTGTGACTGTGGGAGGAAACCGGAGCACCCGGAGGAAACCCACGCAGACACGGGGAGATATACCATCTGTCACAACAAATTTGGTATAAGCATTAAATGTCTGGTAAAAACTTCAGCCTTATTGATAATAAAGTCAATTTCATGCAGATATATCGAGTAAAAAATGAGGTCTGCAGATGCTGGAGATCACAGCTGAAAATGTGTTGCTGGTCAAAGCACAGCAGGCCAGGCAGCATCTCAGGAATAGAGAATTCGACGTTTCGAGCATAAGCCTGATGATAATTCCTGATGAAGGGCTTATGCTCGAAACGTCGAATTCCCTATTCCTGAGATGCTGCCTGGCCTGCTGTGCTTTGACCAGCAACACATTTTCAGTTCATGCAGATATAGCAAGTTTGGATTATGCTATAAAAATACAGACCATACATTCTTAGATAAGTTGCATGTAAATCACTAGAGATGTTCACAAAGTTTGTGAAGGTTTGTAGTGAAGAGATGTTCAAAACACCAGCTTACCACCCATCATATTCAATGGCAGTTATTATTAGCAACAAATGCTCGGCTTGCCAGTAAGACTGCACATTCTATAAATTTGCAGAAAAGATTAGAAGTACTTGATCTTTAAACATTAAAACAAAGCAAAGTTCCAAGTAACTACAAAAATTTATTGCATTTACATAAATAAAACTATTAAACAACTTTACACTGTGCAAATGAATGTCAATAGTTTTCAAACAATACTTTAAAGAGCCCAGTCAAGGCTAGATTCGCAACAAGACTGGATCAATTCATCCCCACCAACTGTCAACTGTACTGAAATATCTTTTGGATTGCATGGAGAAAAGCTTTAATTATGGGCTGTTGTAATATTTGCCCAATTAGATCTTCATAATGAGTTTATCAAAAATTACATTTACAAAGTAATTGAGATACATGGACCTTTAAAGCTGGATACAAGTCCCTAATCTGTGCAGAGTTGTAATTTGAGTTAGAATAATATAATTAGCTTCCATTCCCAATAATCTGAAAAAGAAAACTGGTGAAGAGTTTGCACTACTGATATTCATGTCCTGCAGAAAGCAATGTGTGGACTGTCTGGCTCAGCTATTTTACTTCAAAACTGAATAGCTCAACATTTACTGCTGATTCAAACATACGTGGAGCTCAAATGAATGGCTGCAGAACAAATGTTCATAAACTTCAACTATTGCTCCATGTTAACCTGGGCTCAAGAAATGTAAGAGCTCAGCACATCATTTCAGTTGGAGGGGTCTCTTTACAGAACTCAACTGGAAAGCTACAAACTCAAATGCCGCTCATTGCTTGTGCAGATGCAGAAGCTTGTGAATTGAATTAGTCTTTGTGCTGTAATGAGATATTTTTAAATAGAGAAAAGATTGACCCAATGCAAGATCACGGACAACCAAGTGGAAATGATAACCTATATGGGGTAAATACAAGTAAATATGAACTAAACAAAAGCACTCACGTTTCCTCACCAAAACATTTTAAGCAAAGCCTGGGTTAAAAATGGAAGTGGAGGTGGACCAGTTTATCATCTCACTCTTGACACTCTCCAAAATGAAACTTTATTGACATGTTTTCCTTGGAAAAGGAAGGAGAATAACCTTTCTGGTAGCATCATCATGTTGATTGTACATCTAGCTGGAGACATAGTCTTGATCGAGCAAGCTGCTAAATTCTAATTATTTTCCTGGCAAAAAAAGTGAATTATTATTTGCATAAAATGCAACTTGGCAGATGAGAGTGCAATTTGTCTTACATTAAGTTAATTCTAAATGATACATAAAACAGCGATTTAACCAAATGCTCACCTAACATTCTAACTCAAACTTGATACATGGTTAGAAAATCATTTATGGGAAACTGGCTTTCTTGCCAACTAAGAATTAAGTGGATTTTGTTTCAAAAGATCTACAACAAAATATTGCAAGAGTATATTCAGCATGTTCTCAAACCTAGTGGCTTCTCAATTCTTCCCAGTTGCAGATTTGAAAGAGATTTATTAAACATTAGATTACAACCCACTTAGATATAGGAATCTGACAGTGTGCAATTGGAAGATCCACATTGAACCATTTTCTCATTTAATCCACTAACCTGGTCTTAAATTAAAGGTTAAATTCACCAAAATGAAGCTTTGATTCACTCTCCCAAAATTTAGAGTGCAACATTGTTCAGTTAGGCTGGTTGGAATATTAATCACCACTTGAAATTTCCACATGTTGTAGTACATAAGGCATGTGTAAGGTAGAAATCAGTCAGTCATACTCTTAGATAGAGTAAGCAACCTTTTGGTAATCATGAAGACAAACAGTAGAAGCAGCAAAATAAAAACGGTTTCAGTAGGAAGAGGGCTAGAAGACAGGGAACTGAAGAACATTTTGAAAAAAAAAACAGAAGTACAACTATAACAGTTGCAAAGAAGTAATGATCTCAATATCTAAATTAAAACACCTCTTGCATTTCTTTCTTTAAAAAAATGCAAGCCCAGATGGCATAGAGACATTTGTTTGAAACTAGTATCTGAAAGGGAAATTTTCATGGGGTAACGTACAAACTTTTTCAAACTGTAAAGGCACAACCGTATAACCTCTTACAAATCAAGACTGCTCAGTAAAGCGGCATTTTAGTCTGAAGACACCTCCCACATAATAACATATTTAAAACCAGTTGTAACAATTTTAAAGCAAGAACATGAACCTGGAGTAGACTGTAGGGAACAGATGGGAAGAAAGACATCATAGGGTGTTGTTTAATCAAAGTTATTAACCACCAATTTAGCACCTTGAAGGGTCAGATTCTAAGGATGCCAAATTCTTTCACATTTCTCAAATAATGCCATTATGCACTTGTGGATCTACAATTGGCATTACCAAATCTAACACTGCAGGGGCATCACTGTCCTGCTTAATTTCCCCATTCCTGTACATGGGAACCTAGAAAGTATAAAACAAAATGACATAGAAATGTATAAAGTTCCTAATTTTATTCAAGAGACATTATGTCAAATGTTTTTTTTTATTAAACTTTGCAAAGATGGGATTATATGAATTGCTTCTGATAAAGTGAAGATTAATTTTAGGAAGTAACATTAACAATGTCACATTCACACTGTGCAAAAAATTTGTCAATAGACATGGGGAAAATCTAAAGCTTCATTACATAATTGAAGAGGCAAGAGTTTTCCACAGGAAACATACAAGTATTTACAGAATGTCCTTGGACTATAAAGTTAAGGGCCTGATGTATTCGGTCCACCCGTCCTTTTATCCATTATTTTGAAATAATTCTTTCCCTTTTCTGGTATACTGCTGAACATGGTTGAAATGGGAACATCAGCAATCCCTGAAACAAAAAAGTGTCATGGTTATAGATTAGATTAGATTCCCTTCAGTATGGAAATAGGCCCTTTGGCCCAACAAGTCCATACCGACCCTCTGAAGAGTAGCCCACCCAGACCCATTCCCCATATTCACCCCTGACTATGGGCAATTTACCATGACCAATTCACCTAACCTGCACATCTTTGGATTGTGGGAGGAAACTGGAGCACCCAGAGGAAACCCACGCAGACATGGGGAGAATGTGCAAACTCCACACAGTCAGTTACCCAAGGCAGGGATCGAACCTGGGACACTGATGCTGTGAGGCAGTAATGTTAATCACTGAGCCACAGTGTCGCTGCATTTCTTCCATCAAACATGAACTTAAGTTATTCTATAAATTTTAGCTCTGTTACCTTTAACCTGAACAAGGTACAGAGTAAACTGCAAGCAAGCATTTTACCAATTTAAAAATCTTGAGATTCTCATTACCTTCAAGTAGTGAATTAATTTAAATTCAAATAAAAGCCACACATGAAAAGCAGACAATTTCTCTCACAAGCAATCCAGAAATTCAGATCCTGGAAGTGCGCCCTCAGCCTTACAAAACAAGTAGCATATAGTTCTGAATGCCACACTTCAGGATAAGAACAGAAGATGTTTTGAAGGATATTTCTAGGGTTGAAAGACCTCAGCTTGGACAATAGATTGAAGAAATTGGGAATATCTTCCTTGAAGGGGAGAAGGCCCAGTTGAGATTTGATAAAAGTTTTCAAAAATCAGTAGGGCTCAGGTTAGAGGCTGTGAGAACTTGTTCCCAATTGTAAAAAAAATTGAGAAAGAAAGGGCAAAGACTTACAGTAATTTGAAAAACAAACATAAATATGACGTGAAAAAAACACTTCCACGAAACGGGTAGTCAGGATCTGAAAAGCACTACCTTCAAGTGTAGTGGATGCATCAAAAGGTCAAGAGTTAATTACGTGCAAAGAAATATTGTATAGGGCTATGGGGAAAAAGGCAGGAGAATAGAACAAACTCAACGTGCAGACAGCCAGTGCACATGAACTGATTTCTTCATGTACTATAATAATTTTGATACTCAAAAAAAAGTGGGGTGACAGGAAAAGAACTAGGAAGACATAAATAATGTAAATTAATACACAGCATACATACCAAGTGCTGGAAGTGCTCTCAATGACTCAAGGATATTTGGACTGGAAAACTTTGCCACACATCGGAATGGTTTTCTTCTGTCTGATAAGAGCCCCATGTTGTGTTCATCCTTAAAAACAGTTTGTAACTGATAGAATATATTTGGTATTAGAATTGGGGATACAACAATTGCCAAATTAAAAAATAGTAGAACAGCTTATTAGAAACTCCTTTTACGGACTGAAATATGAAGACATTTATTTTTATAAAGATTTTCCATCAGACTTTAAAATTGGGGAATTATTACACAGAATTGCTCACTCCTTGTCGCCATTATCAGCCTTAATTAAACATGCAAATACAGACACAGCTGGCTGTGATGGTTCACTGCTATGGAATATGCTTTAATTAAACTAAAGGATAACTTCCTAGAAACATCAAGGCAGAAAGCAAGCTTGTTTAACCTTGTGGAATAAAAAAGAAACAAAGGCCAAAGTGAACAAAGGCTCTTCAGAGAATGAGACTGGTGAAATCACAATAGCGATGTGGAAAATGGTAGAGGAGTTGAATAAACACTATACATTAGTCTTCATGGTACAAGATACCATAGCACTCCAGACATATTAAATAATTAGAGGGGCTAAAGGAGAGGGAGAAAGTAAAAACAATATCATCCGAGAAAAAATGCTATGGAAACTGATGTGAAACACACAAATCCACTGGATCTGGTGGCATGCATCCTGCAAAATTTAAGGAAGTAGCTGCACAGATGGTGGATTCAAAGTAGTAATATTTCAAGAATCCTCAGGTTCTAGAAGTGTCAGAAGTTTAGAAAATTGCAAATGTAACACGCTTATCCAAAAAGAAAAGGAGATAAAAATAAGGTAACGATAGTGTTAAACTGCAGATTTGAGACAGCCCAGGGAATCCCTAATGGACTTAACTTGTAAGCCTCTCTTGGTTAGTCCTGGAGATCATACTGTTTGGTCGTTTGGAATAAAATACCTCTTACTGACAGTTTAGTTTAATTTTGGTCTTCCCCTTTATTTACCAATAGCATCACTGTTACAACATAACACTGATACTTATAAGCCAGGCTAACTAAGGTTCTAAAACCTGAGGACAGTAGGATACCAGCTCTTCCCTGAAGAGCCCTCACAGGCTACTCTCTCCTTCTGTCACAAACAGGCTTCCTCTATACAAAACGTTTACAAAAATATTGCATATTCTAAATCAGACAGATAACAACCGAAAGGCAATAAATTATAAGGAAGAGGAGTTAATTGACAGGTCTGTGTACGCTTAACTGATCACTCCCACAGCCCCTTAGCAATCCATTAGGTGGGAAAAACAAATCCAGCCAAATCAGGCGCTTGTGGGCGAGATAAATTCCTATCATAAAGAAGTACCAGTCTAAACTAAGCGGGAGAGGTCATAAGGTAACCTTGGACAGCTTGCATGATCGATATCATTGTTTTATAAAATAGCTTCTTAACGAGGAGGGCAAACTTGGACCATAAAATGGCTTCCTGACAGATTGTGTCAGAATTCTTCAATGTTTGGTTTAGAATAATTTTTAAGCTAGGAGCAGACTATTGCTTTTTATCTTAAGCATAGAATCATTCTGTACCCGAGGGTGAAACATTACCATAAGATTGTATTTTAAATGATTCATTAGTCTTGAATTAAACATGCTTTCTTTTCAGGGTTGTGATTCAAATAAGACATAAGATCTGACTAGTTAGAGTTGACAGTGGGGCAGTTATGGCCTGTAAGAACAGTAAGTAATTTAAAGCTTCATCAATATTACCTTTTACAGAGTTTGCTTTTCACAATCAGCAATGGCTACTCAAAATCATCATAAAGCCCCAAAATGCAATTAAATTCAAAACATTCAATCCATAGCAAGTAAGCACAAAGAGTTAATTTTCTACTGGCTTTGGCAATCTCAGCACTAAAGTGGTCTCTCTAACTCTCAAGTTAGGGACAGTAACAGAAAAATGTTTTTCCTCTCTGTATCTGCCTAGCTTGCAAGGGTAATAAGAATCCATTATAATTGACAGTACCTGACCGTTAATTCCATGGCTTTTGACATGCTTACAAGATGATCAAACACTGTCATTAATTTCACAAGGGAACAGCTGTGAATATTATCACTCGGTCTCCTGTTTACACAAATTCATTGATGTTAAGGCAAATATTCTTAATTGCCTTACAGCATCCTGTTATCACTTGATGAGAACAGATATTTTTATCTTCTGCATATCCTGGGTTCCCCCTTTATGTGGCCTGACACCTCCAACCTTGCCTGTTGGCTTATTTTCTAGTGTGCAGCAAATGTGTTCTATAATTCAGTATAGCATTTAGTTTAGTTTAAGAACAAGTTTTAAGGCTATAGACTTTCTCAATAGGTCAGTTAATTTAGCTCCTTTATTTAGAGAGACAGCCAGACCTGCTGAATTTTTTCCATCTTGATTTCAGATTTTAAGCACCTGCAGTATTTTGCTTTCATTTAGGTGAACAGAACCTCAGTGCATATGCCTCATTTGAAAAAAGATCATGTGTCAATAAGTGCCCTGCATTAAATGTCAGTTAAATTATTTATTCAAGACTGCAGAATGCAGCTTGACCCAAAAAAGTTTGGACCAGATAGTATAGTGCTGAACTGGAACTGCTAAAAAAAAACCTGAACCTGGAAGTCCCAGTCTACATACCCAGAAGAGATTATTTGGCTTCCCTGTGAGGAAGAGAAATGGCCTAACATATGCTGTGATCTTCAATCAGTTGCATCAAATTAGAGAAACAGTACTCAGTACACACTCTGTAATGAACCTCCTCCAGTTTTGGGAGCGATCCTTCACCAAAAGTTGCAAATGTTAATCTTTTGGCATCTTCCTTCTCTCTCAGATTTTCTATGATGATCCTCTGATCTTGTACTTAGAGGGTAGAAGGAGAAAAAAAAGAGTAGAAAATGTCAGAGCAACCTGTCTAGTTAAGGACCAATTAAATAATTTCTATTGCCCAGCAAGGTAACATCTATTCTGTTTGAATCAGAAAAACAAGCAGATTAGTTAAAAGTTTCAATTTATTCTTGCAAAAGATATTTGGATTAAAAGTCAACAGGAGAGCCCTCTGCAAGATAACTGCTCTCCAATATATAGGTTACTACAACATTTGAATAAAAGAAAGCCACCACAGTCAAACTATTATTAGTGTAGATAAATATGTAACATTCCATTTTTGTATAAGGCAGTCTTCATCTCTGGGCCAGAAGTTTGAGTTCAAGTCCCATCTGGCCCAAAGGTATGCCATGATGGTGTCTGTTCAGATTGGTTGAAAATATTTTTCTCAAATATTACTGTAATGCACAGGCAATATACAAAACAAACCAAAAGTCCAAGCTTAACAAAATAATTAAATACTTAATACCGTTTCTGATTTCAGTTTATAATTTCCAACATTGTCAAGAAACAGGCCAAGATCATTTGGCATTCCTCCTCTGCCAGCATCCAAAAAGAAAAGGTTTACCACAATAAAATCATAGCACTTCCTGCAATCAGGAAGGAGGTTACATGCACCAACACAGAAACAACACACACTTCTTCCTTGCCCAAGTAAATACACCTTTTATAATTTTGCGCAAGGCATTTCTCCAACCGAGCATGTTATCATTAGAGTTCTATAAATCATCCAACCCCTGTCAGAATACGGGAAGATTGTAATGCATGAAAATAATGAATTAGTACCAGATTCCTGATTGGTATTTATCTGTTGGAGTGCTTTCCTGTGGTGCATAGAAAGTGCCTGAAATTAAAAGAAAAAAAGTATAATGTCAACACAAGTGCAACTTTATTTACATCGCGAGTTTAACAAAGCAAACCTTCCTAAGGTTCCCATATAAATGAAAAGAAAACACTTACAACAAATCATTGATGGCAGAGGTGACAAAAAAGCTTTAACCAATGAACTGTGTATTGAAAATAATTCTTCAAAGCAAGAGATGGATCTTTCAAGAAGTGGGCTGGATAACCCAGGACTCAGTGATGAGTGGAAAAGACAGACAAACGTCATTAAGACTCTATTCATGTAGACAGTAAAGAGCACAGGCAGTATTTTATGTAGGCAATGGGTCTGTCAAACTGTGATTCTAAGACCCGACATCCTCTAGTCTTGGAAATTATCATTCAAGAGCAAATTAAAACAAAGGCTCAACCCGTGACTATCCAGGCAATGCCTGATTTGCATTGGAGAACTGGGGATGGGGTGGGGGAGATTAAAACTTTTCAAGAAATCAACCCAACTCTGTGTCAAGAACTCCATTGTAGTTTGTAGCAAATATTGGAGGGGAGAAAACACTTTATATTACCGGATTAAATCTTTTAAGAGTAATGTCTCGAAGGGAGTCCAAACAACGTCCTCGTAGATCCAATTCTTTGAGCATGTTATGCTCGGTAGCAACAACCAGTGCCTGAAAAACAAATCAGTCAAATTAGGAAAGGACTGGTACTTGAAACTTCCAGTAATATGCACCGAATTCTAAGCAAGGGGTGGCAAACTCAAACTGTTCCTGCAATCTAGCCAAATTCCTGCCAATGTTACATGGCAAGATGATCAGAGTTTAGTTCATTGAAAAGATTTTTTTTATTTCTAAATACCTAGAGCTGCTTCAACTCCAAAGGAAAGTAACCTAAAAGTTCATAGTCAAGAGTTTTTCAGTCAAGGGCCTTGAGGCCTTTGGAAGTTAACATGGAGTGCATGTTTTGTTTTCATGGTATACAACTAAAATAACATGCAAATTAACAATTTCTGTACGAACAAGTCTATATTCCTTTCAAATATCCATCAGAATGTTAACTTGCAATCCCAAGAGTGACAGTACTCACAGATCTCATACCTAATTCCACCTAACAAGGAAACCAATACCCAGAGTCAGCCCACAATTTGAGAAAGGCTGTACTTTCAGTTCAATTTGTTTTTGCATTTCTCTGCAAAACCATTGACTTGGAAACATTAGTGCTCCTTTCTCGACAGATATTTCCTAACCTGCTAATAACACCCAGCACTTTGTATTTAATTTCAAAAACCCAGAATCTGCAATTTTTTTGCTTTTGTACATTTGAGAGATATGCTAAGTTTAAATATTATTTTGAGAAGGAGGGCGAAATGGAAACAGTCTTCCATGCTACATAATCCTGATTATAGGTAATATCCAAGTGAAGCTGTTTTACCTGAGAAAGATACACCCTGTACTGTGCAACAATATTAGCCATGAAAACATAAGGGGTATGTGGGTAGTACACTGCATAGGCAGCCCGTTGCTGGTTAGGAGGGGAGTGATGTTTGCCCCATGCAATTCGGATCCAAACTGCTTCCCCATGTTCCAAAAAGTTGACCATGACCTATGAAAGAAAAGTAAATTGGAATCTGAAATTACAATCAGCAACAGAGCCATCTAAGTATTACTATACAAGTAATTCTTTTAAAAACAACAATCTGCAGGAAGTCAGGTAACATGATTTAATTGAAAATGGTTATAAACAAATAACTTGGAGTTAGACTATACGAAAGTAGACAGATGGCAAAAATAAAGTGATGGTTTAACAACTCTATAACTTCACTAAATTAGTCACTTCTTCCACTGTTTTAAGTTACTTAGTTCATCTGCAAATAATTCAGAACAGTAGACAGTTCTCCCCGTGTCTGTGTGGGTTTCCTCCCACAGTCCAAAGATGTGTGGACTTGTTGGGCCGAAGGGCCTGTTTCCACACTAAGTAATCTAATCTAATCTACAAGTTTGATAAATTCAGTTAACATATTTAAGAAGGAAATGCTGCAATTACACAGTAAATCCAACAAAGCTATGAACTCCAGATTTTCTTTTATACATGGACCAACCTATGTACCTCAATGTTTTATTTTTAGAATTTTACAATCTCTAATATTTATGCACCTCAACCATTGTACACCAGTTTTAACGTGTACGGGTTATATTATCATGCAATGCCTTGGTTTAGTTGGGAATGCTCATCTGAGTCAAAACATGTTGTTGAAACCCCATCTGAAGAAGGGCTCATGCCGGAAACGTCGAGTCTCCTGCTCCTTGGATGCTGCCTGACCTACTGTGCTTTTCCAGCAACAGATTTTCAGTACTGATCTCTTGTATTGAAATTTTATTTAACGGTTTAATGTACACCATTAAATTGAAAAGAATCATCACTGTAGCCAAGCACTCTTCCAAAAGGGCTTGAAACTTCCACACGAACATAAGGACTGCTTTGCTCAGTGACTGGAAAATCCAGTCTACAGTACTTTATCACTGCACTTGGAATGGCAAAACAAAAATGTGTGTTCTGGCTGAGCGAATAAGAACTAAAAGGCAGTTTGGCAAGTAGTGTGACTTACTTTTCTAATGAGCATTTTGAGATTTCTTTCAAATGTTTTTTTGAAGTGTCCAAAATCAAATAAAGTTGCTTTCTCACCACCTGAAAATAAAACATGAAACGATGAAACATGTTGCAGTTGATTGCAAAGCAGCTACTAAATGCTGCCCAAAGAAATGCGCATGGAATTATAGAAGGTTATACACACCTTTTGACCCAAACATTTGGTAGGAACTCCATCTTTTCTTCTGAGGGTATGTACAATAATCTGCGTGTGTATACAGAAAATAAAACACAAGTTAAGCATCTTTGCATTTAAATGTTCAGATAACAAATATTTGTTCTGATAGTACTTCAAGAGAATGCAAAAATATTGGCAGAAAGCAGCTGTACAAACTAGAAATAGCAAATTCTAATGTTTTAATAACAAAAGGCCTGATGGAAGTGTTAGACTTGATAGTAAAAGTTTGATTGTAAATTGTTTACAAAACATGACATGTCTAAACTGTAATGCAAACTTAATTAATACTTACAAATCGTATCCAATTCTGCTATCTGATTTAGGGTTACTCCATTGCCCTAGAATAAATTTTTAAAAATTGTTGGCATTGCTTTAAAAAAAAAACCTGAAAAACATATTCAATTATTTTTTATTCTCCAAACCAGTCAGCATGCAACACCACGTCACCATAAAATATGCTAGTGCTTCCTTAGAAAGGAAATAGCACATTTAAATATTTATAAAAGTGGTGGAGCTAAAGAATTGAAATTTATTTGCTGCCAATAAAGTATTGTTTCTTGAAGAGGCTATTAAGGATTTCTATAAGAAGGAAACTCAGTCGCCTATCAACTGTTACATAAGATTGTACATCACCTCACAGAGTGCAGCTATCTCCAAAATTAGGTCTTTTCGTGTATACTCCTTGAAGTTTATTTCCTGAAGTTGACTTGCAGACAGAAAATCCCAGGATTTCAGTAACTTGGGGAAGTCACTTATTCGAAACCTTGACAGCACTTTAATCAGGTATTCTGTTGCATCCATTTCCAGGCACCTTATAACACACAAAAATCTACTGAAATGCATTGAACTGGGTGCAGAATTGAACAAGCCTCAAAAGGTCAGCTGTGGCTCAATTTTAATACTCTTTCTCAAGGTAGATGATTGTGTCCCAAACCTGAATGGAGTCCTAGCATTCAAACTTAGGATATCACATCAAGACAATATTGAAAGAGTGCTGCACAGTCTGAGCTACCATCTTTTAGTTAAGAGTTTAAACAGACATTTCAGCTCGCCACAAGAGGTCCCATGGTGTTATTCAAGGAGAAGCACAGCAGTTCTTTCAGTGTACTGGACAATGCTCAACAATCAACATTAAAAGCAGATAATCACACTATTGAAGGAGCTTACTATGCACTAATCAGCTATCATTTTCTCTACATCAGTACTCCTTAAATTGGTGTCTGTAAATCTGTAGAAACTTTGCAGGGAATCTGTAAAAATGAGAGTGCGCTTAGGACCAAACTCAGGTTTAGTGCGAGCTAGGAGTGGAGCACAGCTTCAAGAAATGCAATGCAAAAGACTGTTCATGTGGCTAGGAGGGGAAAGCACAAGGATGAATAATTTCTGCAGTAAGATGATACTTGTTTCAGTGACCTCTCTCATTAATCTCAGAATAAGGGCTTGGCCAATCAAGACGGAGGTGAGGAATAATGTCTTCTTCTAGAGGATGAAAAGGCTTTGGAATCGTCCATCCTATAGGAACGTGAAGCTCATTCATGAAACAAAGCAGATATTTCGGGAGTCTGATGGCATCCAGGCATTTGGATACAGTATAGGATGATGACATTGAAGCAGGTGATCAGCTACCACCACCACCAGAGTCAGAGAGATACATAGCACAGAAACAGACCTTTCAGTCCAACTCGTCCAGGCTGACCAGGTGTCCTAAATAAATCTTGTCCCATTTGCCAACATTTGGCCCATATTCCTCTAAACCTCTCTTATTCACATACCCATCCAGCCTCTCTTTCTCGGAGAACTCATTCCATACCCGCACCATCCTCCGCTTGAAAAGGTTGCCCTTTAGGTCAATTTTAAATTTTTCCCCTCTCATCTTAAACATATTGCCCTCTAGACTTGGACTCCTCCAACGCAGGAAAAAGACCTTGTCTATTCATCCTGTCTCCCTCATGATTTTATAAAACTCTAAAGTCACACCTCAGCCTCCGATGTAGTTTCTCACTGTAGCTCAAACCCTCTAAATCTGGCAACATCCTTGTAAATCTTTTAAGAACCTTTTCAAGTTTCACAACATTCAATCTATAACAGGGAAACCAGAACTGGTCTCAATAGTGGTGAAAGTGAATACAGTAGATTCTGGAGATGAGAGTCCAGATTAGAGTGGTGCTGGAAAAGTACAGCAAATCAAGCTGCATCCAAGGACCAGGAAAAGGCTTTTGCCAAAATGTCGATTTTCCTGCTCCGCGGATGCTGCCTGACTTGCTGTGCTTTTCCAGCACCACTCTAATCTGGTCTCAATAGTGGCCTAACCAATGTCCTGTACAGCTGCTACATGACCTCAACTCCTATACTCAACGCACTGACCAATAATAGCAAGCATAGAAATGCCTTCTTCATCATCCTATCCACCTGCAACTCTATTTTCAAGCAACCATGACCCGACACTTCAAGGTCTTTGTTCAGAAATACTCCCCAGAACCTTACCATTAAGTATACAAGGCGTGCTGTGATTTGCCTTTCCAAAATTTAGCACCTCACATTTATCTAAATTAAACTCCATCTGCATTCCTTGGCCCATCTGATCAAGATCCCACAGAACCCTGAGGTAACTTTCTTGGCTGTCCACTACACCTCCAATTTTGGTGTCATCTGCCAACTTATTATTAACTTATGTTCACATCCACATCATTTATATAAACAACAAAAATAAGTGGACCCAGCACCAATCCTTGTGGCACCCTGCTGGTCAAAGATCTCCAGTCTGAAAAGCAACCCTCCACCACCATTCTGTCTTCTACCCTCGAGCCAGTTCTGTATCCAAATGGATAGTTCTCCCTGTATTCCATGTGATCAACCTTGTTAACCAATTTACCAAGCGGAACCTTGTCAAATGCCTTTCTGAAGTTCATATAGATGACGTCCACTGCTCTGTCTTCATCAATGCTCTTTGTTACTTCTTCAAAAAAAAAAACTCAATAGAGTTTGTGAGACATGATTTTCCACACACAAAGCCATGTCGACTACCCCTAATCAGTCCTTGCTTTCCCAAATACATGTAAATCCTGTCCCTCACGATTCCCTCCAACAACTTGCCTACCACTGATGTCAGGTTTAAGGAGTAATTGAGACACTGGCACAAGATGTTCAGAAATATCATGAACAATGCATTCCACTATGCGATTTTCTCATGCTATTCATTGGGTTTGTTGTAGATTAACTGAGAGAGATCGATTGCCATGATTAATCAACAGATCTATTATAATTTTATCACAAGACTAGAATGGTAGAATGAAGGTTGCAAGTAGATCATACCTATCACCTTAAAATGAAGAGCTAGGCCATTAGTTGTGCAGCAATGGAGCAGGTGCAAAATCCAAGGTCTTTGTTCAGCAACACTCCTTAGGACCTTAACATTACATGTATAAGTTCTGCTAAGATTTGCTTTCCCAAAATGCAGCACCTCACATTTATCTAAATTAAACTCCATCTGCCACTTCTCAGCCCATTGGCCCATCTGATCAAGATCCCATTGTAATCTGAGATAATCTTCTTCTCTGTCCACACACCTCCAATTTTGGTGTCATCTGCAAACTTACTAACTGTACCTCTTATACTCACATCCAAATCATTTATATAAATGAAGAAAACGTAGTGGACCCAGCACCGATCCTTGTGGCACTCCACTGGTCACAGGCTTCCAGTCTGAAATACACCCGCTGTCTTCTACCTTTGAGCCAGTTCTGTATCCAAATGGCTAGTTCTCCCTGTATTCCATGAGATCTAACCTTGCTGATGAGTCTTCCATGGGAACCTTATCAAACACTTTACTGAGGTCCATATACATCACAGCTACCCTCTGCCCTCATCAAACCACACAACCCTCCAAGAAAAGTGAATGAATGTGTGGTAAACAAGCAACCCCCATAATTTTGACAACCACCCTGTACAGACTACTCAATACTTTGTATTTTTCAGTCAAACCTACCTCACTCTTCTAACCTCTCGAAGAAGGTATAGGATTAGTCAGTCTAACATTCTCCCATAAAACCTTCCCATTTCCAGGTACCAACTAGTAAACATTCTTTGAACTGCCTCCAACCTATTTGCATCCGCCCTTAAATGAGGTGAGAAATCAAGTACATAGCACTTCAGATGCAGCCTCACCATGTGCCAGATATAACTGAAGTATTACCTCCCTACATCTTTGCACCCAATTCTCCTGGCAATTATTGATAATATTCTGACAGCTTTCCTAATTACTTGTGTAGCTGTTTCATTAATCTTTTTGCGCTCATTGACTAAAACACCTCAAAGCTTTTACACAAACTCACTATTTAAAAGCAGCCGTTTTTACATTCTTAGTGCTAGAGTGGACAATTGCATATATTTCACACATTGTCTAGATGTTTACCCATTCCTTTAACCACAGACAATATTATGTTCCGCCCTGAACAGGATACAGCCGCGCCAGGACCGATCACTCCTCAAAGAATGGACCGAGCGGCCTGAAGGGACGGGGAAACGGAGTGGGAGACAGCGGGTAGGGGGATCAAGACTCATTCGATCACCCCCCCTTCCCTTTCCCACATTGCTTCAGTTACCGAGCCTGACGACGGGAATACCCCCCCCCCGAGTCTCCGCACTTTACCTCAATCTCCGATTCCAACCGCCACCCGAACGCCCCGCCAAAACCAACCCTTATTCAAAATCAGCCAATCAGCGGACACCGACAGCTGACCCCGCCCTTCCATGCCGGCGCACGGCCTGATCCCTCCCCACTGCCTCAGACCCCGCCCATCAACTCGCCGCTCCGGTACATCATCGCCCCGCCCCTCCAATGCAACGCCCCGCCCAGCCACACCATCGCCCCTTCTCCTCAACGTCCCGCCCCGCCCAACACGTCACTGCCCCCGCCCCTTCAACGCTACGCCACGCCCCTTCGTAGCCTCATCCGGTCACCGTCCCGCCCCACATTTCGCACCGCCCCTTCACCGCACCGCCCCTCTGCCTTATCGCTCCGCACCTTCACAGTAGGTCACGCCCCTGCAGTCCCGGTTCCGACTTTTAGTCACGCCCTCCTCCCCCACACCCACCTGACCAGAAGCTCCACGGACACCGCCACCCAGCCTGGCGAGGAGGTAGTGCAGTCCCTTGCTTATGAAGTTACCACACACCAATTTAAAAATCAAACACCAGGTTATAGTCCAACAGGTTTAATTGGAAGCACACTAGCTTTTGGAGCGACGCTCCTTCATCAGGTGGTAGTGGAGGGCTCAATCCCAACACACAGAATTTATAGCAAAAATTTAAAGTGTGATGTAACTGAAATTATACATTGAAAAATTGATTTCATCTGTTAGAATACAGTGATAGTTTCACTTCTTTCATGTGTAAATGACAAAAACTTTTTTTAAAAAAGTTGCATTCTCGGGTTAGCTGTTAATAATGGTCATGAAGTTCTTGAGCTCAGAATTGAAACTGCATGAATTTATGTAAAACTCCGTTACCTCACTTTTTAGATTAGAATCAATCTAAACATCATGGCATAGACAGAGAACACTGGGGACCAACATCTTCAACATATTGTCTAGCTATCACTATTGTTAACAGCTAACCCAAGAATGCAACTGTTTAAAAAAATGGTTTTTTCATTTACACATGAAAGAACTGAAACTATCACTGTATTCTAACAGATGAAAGGCTGAACAATCAATTTTTCAATGTATAATTTCAGTTACATCACACTGTAAATGTTTGCATTAAATTCTGTGTGTTAGGATTGAGCCCTCCACTACCACCTGATGAAGGAATGTCGCTCCGAAAGCTAGTGTGCTGCCAATTAAACCTGTTGGACTATAACCTGGTGCTGTGTGATTTTTAACTTTGTACACCCCTGTCCAACACTGGCATCTCCAAATCATGACCACATTCCAAGTTATCCAGACTGAAATGCTGGAACTCTGAAACCAAAACTACAACAAAAATACTCAGCAGCACCTGTTTCTGCACTCGGACCTTTTGCACAGCTGCTGCCTGACCTGCTGAACATTTCTCGCATTTTCTGTTCTGTCTAAAAGAACATTGCAAAACATTTCAAATTGGACATTACACAAAATGAAATAAATACAAATTTACTCCAAGTTTTGAGAAGATTTGGAGGTCATGTTGAGGTTCTGGATGCAGTTTCATTCAGAGGCACACTGATGATGTTACCTAGTATGGTGACAAAACGTTTGAAAATGAACCTTTCAGCTCAGTGAGCAAACCTACAGCTACAAATTTTCTCCGTTGAGCATGTTGCAAGCTAGACAGAAATTTGATTCATTCCTGGTTATGGGCAGGAATGTGGAGATGAATTAGATTAGATCAGCTTTGTTCATATTAAATTATGGTGCAGGCATGAGGGGCTGAATGGATGTACTACTAGCCCTTATGTGTTGCTGTGCAAGTGATATTCTCTACATCTATTCTGTGGCCCAGGAAGTGACTGTGTGAATGTGCCACTGAGGTCACCAGGCAGGATTTGATGGGGCCAGGGAAGACGAACTGTGAGTGGAGCTGGCAAAGCAGAGCTACCCCAGCACCTCTCCCCTGCACTATATGGGCAGCAAGTCTCCTCAATTGTTGCTTCTTCACTATGCATGCCCCACTGTCACCAACCAGCCCTCTAGAGTCACACGCTATCTGAGAAGGGGTCGAGAGTGTGGTGCTGGAAAATCACGGTCTGTCAGGCAGCGTACGAGGAGCAGGTGAAGTGACAGGAAACCTGATGAAGAGCTTTTGCTCGAAATATCGATTCTCATGCTCCTCAGATGTTGCCTGACAGGCTGTGATTTTCCAGCACCACACTCTTCACTCTGATCTTCAGCAAATGCAGTCCTCAATTTCTCCCATCTGGGGAGGGGTACTGCCTGGAGCTGGGAGGCTGTGCAAGGTGCCCAGAGCCGCTCAAACACCTGTCTCACACAACCCCGCCCCCCCCACTACTCTCCCTCATTGACTGTTCCCTTTAGCCGTCTCTCCCTCACGCTCACCCCAATCCCCCAGTCCAGATTCCAAAATGCCTGTTAAAATGGCTACTGGTATAAAGGTGGTGATGTTAACAGGCGATGACACTGTGTTCCTGGCTGTGCACCTGTTTCTCCTGTTGGTGAAAATCACAACAAACACAGCCTTCAATGATAAACACACAGCCTGAGGGGTCCTATATATTACCAGACCCTCAGAACCCTTAAAGTTACAGAACTTTCACCTCTGTGATTAACTGTGAAGAAAAAATGATTTATGCCGCTCCTTCATGACCTTTCAAAATACTTTACAGACATTGAAATACATTTTGAACTGTAAACATGATAGAAGAAATTACAAATTGGTGGCCATCTCACTGCTGAATGTGGACTTTTAAATTTGGCCCTAGGTTATTGCCAATTGGGTGAAGTCTGTTCTGGAGTTGGTGATGCATCTTGACCAGGTGTCTGCTGATCATCCTGTTCTCTACAAGCTTTGTACTGCTCAGGAATATGAGCTGCTGGCAAGGTGTGGGAAAGGGATGCATAACAGCTTCAATGGCCTAATCCAGTAGAAGATCTTTGTCAGAATGTCACACTCCAACATGATGGAGGTACTCTCCAAAAAGAGGTCTTGGGACATAAACCACACGCAAATGTTGTGCACCAACATCATTAAGACAGTTCCAAGCAATGGACCGGAAGCCAATATGCTTTCCAATGAAATTTGAAGTGTAATCGGGCTATTGTCTCTCCTGTGTCCTGTTCGTGTGCTGTATAGAACCTACTGTTAAGTCTATCAGAAAGGACAACGTGGTATAAGGCGGAGTATTAGTCCCTGTTAATGGTGGCACACAAGTCAAAATCTCCCTGTACATGGACAATGTCAATATCTTCTGCTCGGGTCCATTCTTGATGTCCAGACTAATGAGCATCTTTAAATAATTGAAACAAGCCATTAGGTTCCACACATTATGTACCAGACAAGAACTGTATATTGAGAACATCGGGGTTGATGTTGTATTGGGGAAAGTCAGAATGGAACGTGATACCTTGCATTTCTTACCTTATCTTCTTTTGCATTTACTTTTGCCTTCAATTTGAAATGGCTTTCCCTCAGGCTGTGGTTGACATGGAATGCAAATTGCAGATGTTAAGACTATTACAATTGTACTGAGGCATCTCAGAGAAAAATGTCCTGTCCTGGGGCAAGTTGAATTTTGTAATTTTCAAGTCGTATCTTTTGCAAGTTTTATGAATAAGGTATACCGTTGAGAAAAAATCTCTAGTGATTTGATTCAGCATGATTTTTTAATATCTTTCTCCTCTCTTACTAATTTAATTACATGAATGAAGTGGCTAGTAGTGCAATATGGCCACTCAGATATATCCTGCAAGTTGTGCATTTAAAAGTTTAATGGTAATATCAGTTAGTATCTTCGAGTAAAAAGTGAGGTCTGCAGATGCTGGAGATCAGAGCTGAAAATGTGTTGCTGGTTAAAGCACAGCAGGTCAGGCAGCATCCAAGGAACAGGAAATTTGACGTTTCGGGCCGGAGCCCTTCATCAGGAATGAGGAGAGGGTGCCAGGCAGGCTAAGATAAAAGGTAGGGAGGAGGGACTTGGGGGAGGGGCGATGGAGATGTTATAGGTGGAAGGAGGTCAAGGTGAGGGTGATAGGCCGGAGTGGGGTGGGGGTGAAGAGGTCAGGAAGAGGATTGCAGGTTAGGAGGGCGGTGCTGAGTTGAGGGAATCGACTGAGACAAGGTGGGGGGAAGGGAAATGAGGAAACTGGAGAAATCTGAGTTCATCCCTTGTGGTTGGAGGGTTCCCAGGCGGAAGATGAGGCGCTCTTCCTCCAACCGTCGTGTTGTTATGTTCTGGCGATGGAGGAGTCCAAGTACCTGCATGTCTTCGGTGGAGTGGGAGGGAGAGTTAAAGTGTTGAGCCACGGGGGGGTTGGGTTGGTTGGTCCGGGCGTTCCAGAGGTGTTCCTTGAAGCGTTCTGCAAGTAGGCGGCCTGTCTCCCCAACATAGAGGAGGCCACATCGGGTGCAGCGGATGCAATAGATGATGTGTGAGGAGGTGCAGGTGAATTTGTGGCGGATATGGAAGGATCCCTTGGGGCCTTGGAGAGAAGTAAGGGAGGAGGTGTGGGCGCAAGTTTTGCATTTCCTGCGGTTGCAGGGAAGGTGCCGGGAGTGGAGGTTGGGTTGGTGGGGGGTGTGGACCTGACGAGGGAGTCACGAAGGGAGTGGTCTTTGCGGAACGCTGATAGGGGAGGGGAGGGAAATATATCCCTGGTGGTGGGGTCCGTTTGGAGTTGGCGGAAATGACGGCGGATGATACGCTGTATACGGATGCTGGTGGGGTGGTAGGTGAGAACCAGTGGGGTTCTGTCTTGGTGGCGGAGGAGCGGGAAGTGGAAGAGATGCGGTGGAGGGCATCGTCGATCACGTCTGGGGGGAATCTGCCGTCCTTGAAGAAGGAGGCCGTCTGGGCTGGACGGTATTGGAACTGGTCCTCCTGGGAGCAGATGCGGCGGAGACGAAGGAATTGGGAATATGGGATGGAGTTTTCGCTTCCCCGGTCCCCAAGGCCTTATCTTCACGATGGACATCCAGTCCCTGTACACCTCCATCCCCCATCACGAAGGACTCAAAGCCGTCCGCTTCTTCCTTTCCCGCCGCACCAACCAATACCCTTCCACTGACACCCTCCTTCGACTGACTGAACTGGTCCTCACCCTGAATAACTTCTCTTTCCAATCCTCCCACTTCCTCCAAACTAAAGGAGTTGCCATGGGCACCCGCATGGGCCCCAGCTATGCCTGTCTCTTTGTAGGATATGTGGAACAGTCCATCTTCCGCAACTACACTGGCACCATCCCCCACCTTTTCCTCCGCTACATCGATGACTGTATCGGCGCTGCCTCGTGCTCCCACGAGGAGGTTGAACAGTTCATCAACTTTACCAACACCTTCCATCCCGACCTCAAATTCACCTGTACTGTCTCAGACTCCTCCCTCCCCTTCCTAGACCTTTCCATTTCTATCTCGGGCGACCGACTCAACACAGACATCTACTATAAACCGACTGACTCCCACAGCTACCTGGACTACACCTCCTCCCACCCCGCCCCCTGTAAAAACTCCATCCCATATTCCCAATTCCTTCGTCTCCGTCGCATCTGCTCCCAGGAGGACCAGTTCCAATACCATACAGCCCAGATGGCCTCCTTCTTCAAGGACCGCAGACTCCCTCCAGATGTGATTGACAGTGCCCTCCACCACATCTCTTCCACTTCCCGCTCCTCCGCCCTTGAGCCCCGCCCCTCTAACCGCCACCAAGACAGAACCCCACTGGTTCTCACCTACCACCCCACCAACATCCGTATACAGCGTATCATCCGCCATCATTTCCGCCAACCCCAAACGGACCCCACCACCAGGGATATATTTCCCTCCCCTCCCCTGTCAGCGTTCCGCAAAGACCACTCCCTTCGTGACTCCCTCGTCAGGTCCACATCCCACACCAACCCAACCTCCACTCCCGGCACCTTCCCCTGCAACCGCGGGAAATGCAAAACTTGTGCCCACACCTCCTCCCTTACTTCTCTCCAAGGCCCCAAGGGATCCTTCCATATCCGCCACAAATTCACCTGCACCTCCTCACACATCATCTATTGCATCCGCTGCACCCGATGTGGCCTCCTCTATATCGGGGAGACGGGCCGCCTACTTGCAGAACGCTTCAAGGAACACCTCTGGGACGCCCAGACCAACCAACCCAACCCCCCCGTGGCTCAGCACTTTAACTCTCCCTCCCACTCCACCGAAGACATGCAGGTACTTGGACTCCTCCATCGCCAGAACATAACAACACGATGGTTGGAGGAAGAGGGCCTCATCTTCCGCCTGGGAACCCTCCAACCACAAGGGATGAACTCAGATTTCTCCAGTTTCCTCATTTCCCTTCCCCCCACCTTGTCTCAGTCGATTCCCTTGAACTCAGCACCGCCCTCCTAACCTGCAATCCTCTTCCTGACCTCTCCGCCCCCACCCCACTCCGGCCTATCACCCTCACCTTGACCTCCTTCCACCTATAACATCTCCATCGCCCCTCCCCCAAGTCCCTCCTCCCTACCTTTTATCTTAGCCTGCCTGGCACCCTCTCCTCATTCCTGATGAAGGGCTCCGGCCCGAAATGTCGAATTTCCTGTTCCTTGGATGCTGCCTGACCTGCTGTGCTTTAACCAGCAACACATTTTCAGCGCTGGTAATATCAGTTACTAACCTACAAAACTTAGCACAGCTTTGTGAGAATTAAAAGCAAAAGTTTTGTAGGCTGTGTGAAAGGTCAAGGAATTATTGTTCTAGAATTTATTAAAACCATTAGATTTGAAATTTTAATGAGGCTTAGGGTGTAACAGGACACAGGAAATTGATCTGATTCATCTCATTTAAGTGCCACTTTAGATTCTGATGATGGAAGTGGCTATATTTTCCACCATCCCATCGATCTGAACTGAAGGGGTTCCTTGGCTAAGTCTGGAACTTTATCCTGAATCGACCTCAATAGAACTCTCAGACCTGAAAGCTGACTTGGATTCATCCGAGGCCTCACTGATTTGCCCCTGGACCACAATGTCAGGTTACATCCTGTCCATTTTCAACATTGATGCCTGAGTTCCTGCCCATGAGCAAGCCTTTGCTCAGTGTGCGAAGGAGGCTCAAGAGCATGGAAAGATCCTGGCTCATTTGGCCTTTATTTGGATAGAATTTTTTTCATTGGCACAAGGTTGTGAATCCCAGTCTTGGGACACGTCTGACAGAGGCAGGTGCTTAAAATGGAGGGATCCCTTTGTGGGAATCCTCCTCTGACATAAGTATCTCATTAAGTTGATTGGTGGACTGTTTGTGATGAGTGCAGCCTGGAAGTATACAGGCAGGGGGTCAGGGGGTCAAAGTGCTGCATCGCCTTTTCCAATATTGAAGGTGCTCTGCCTCAATTTCTGGCTACACTTCTGTCCCACATTCCTGATCTTTGGTCACCTGATGCAGAAAGGGATGGGCAGCAAGGAGGAGCTCCTGTCCATCTGTTCCCAGGACTGGCCAAGGTAATCATTCATTGCTCTAACGGTGTGAACAATGGCAATACTTGTTCCAGCTGCTTGCCACTCCTTCCTGCCTATGTCTCCGTCCATGTGCCATGGAAAGGGAGCACAGCAGTATCAGGCAAAATCATGATGGGAACCCGTAACCGCTGGTGTATTGCCAGACACAGAAATAAAAGTTGGAATGTGATAAAATTTTATTGTATTTTGTGTAAGGAATCGTTTGGACCTCTATTGTAAAGGGGCATGCATTTTTCCAAGACTTGTTACAGTGCAGACAGAGATCATTTAGCCCATCACTCATGCACCAGTTCTATTACCAGTGCCAATCTCCCTCCTTTTCCACATATCACTGCAAACCATTTCTATCTAAATAATCACCCCATGCCTACTTGAATGTCTCAGTTGACCCTGCCTCCCCCACAGTATCAGAGAGGCCATTCCATACCCTAACTACCTGTTGTGTGAAAAAGTTTATTTTTCACGTCACCCTTGCTTCATGTCCACATCACTTTAAATCTGTGCCATCACGTTCTTTTTTCTTTTACAAATGGGAACAGTTTCTCCTGTCTACTCTGTGCAACCCGCTCATAGTTCGGAAAACCTCTAGCAAACCTCCTCTTGGATTTCTTCTCTCTATCCTTATAACTGAAGTTTCTCATTCCTGGAATCATTCTTGTAAATCTCTGTGTTCTGAGAAATAGTGAGTAGACCCAAAACTTTACCTCTGATTTCTCTTCACAGACCTGATGAGTTTTTGCAGCAATTTCAATTTTTTTTTCTGATTTTCAGCATTACCAGTTCTTTCAGTTTCTTGTAAATCTCTTCTACACTCTTTCTAATACAGACACATCTTTTGGACTATGAAGTGCCCACAACTATATACAATATTTCAGCTAGAGTCTCACAATTGTTTTGGAGTGAGCCCAATGAGGTTTTGATAATTGAAGGTACTGGGGAAAAATCGGGCTAAACAGCCCCTCAGGTCTGCTCGGCCATTTATGATTACAGCTGAGTCATTCTCCACAGGATAACCATAAAAGAAAAGGGATGCCCTTTCAGTTGTTTTCTGTTGGGCTTGCCTGCTCCTTTACCTCTAGCTATAACCTCAGACATGAGCATCAGATGCTGTGACAGAACTGTATCTGCTTATTCGCACTGTTGGACATCCTAGGCCTAGGTAAGACTAAAGCTCCGTCCATATTATCCACATCAAACACTCTCTGGACGGTACAGCATGGGATTCAATACAGAGTGAAGTTCTCTCTACACCATCCCCATCAAATGCTGCCTGGAAATGGACAGCACAGGGTTCGATATAGAGTAAGGGTTACTCTACGTCATCCCCATCAAACACTCCCTGCACAGGTACAACATGGGGTTTAATACAGAGTAAAGCTTTGTCTACACCATCCCCATCAAACACTCCCTGGACAGGTACGGCATGGGGCTTAATACAGAGTAAAACTTTGTCTACATCGTCCCAATCAAACACTCCCTGGACAGGTACAGCAAGGGGTTTAATACAGAGTAAAGCTTCATCTACATTGTCCCCATCAAACACTCCCTGGACAGGTACACCATGGGGTTAGGTCCAAAGTAAAAGTTCCTCTGCATCATTCCCATCAAACATTCCCTGGACAGGTATACCATGGGGTTAGATCCAGAGTAAAGGCTCCTCTGCATCATTCCCATCAAACACTCCTGGACAGGTACA
This sequence comes from Hemiscyllium ocellatum, assembly GCF_020745735.1. Taxonomy (NCBI): domain Eukaryota; kingdom Metazoa; phylum Chordata; class Chondrichthyes; order Orectolobiformes; family Hemiscylliidae; genus Hemiscyllium; species Hemiscyllium ocellatum. The sequence goes on along the minus strand of NC_083417.1, from coordinate 15,870,246 downwards.
GCATGGGGTTAGGTCCAGAGAAAAGGTTCTTCTGCATCATCCCCATCAAACACTCCCTGGACAGGTACACCATGGGGTTAGATACAGAGTGAAGCTTCTTCTACACCATCCCCATCAAACGTTCCCTGGACAGGTACAGCATGGGGTTAGATACAGAGTGAAGCTTCTTCTACACCATCCCCATCAAACACTCTCTGGACAGGTACAGCATGGGGTTTGATATAGAGCAAAGGTTCCTCTACACCATCCCCATCAAACACTCCCTGGACAGGTACACCATGGGGTTAGATACAGAGTGAAGCTTCTTCTACACCATCCCCATCAAACACTCCCTGGACAGGTACAGCATGGGGTTTGATACAGAATGAAGTTCCTTCTACATCATCTCCATCAAATGCTGCCTGGAAAGGGACAGAGCTGAAAAATGTGTTGCTGGAAAAGCACAGCAGGTCAGGCAGCATCAAAGGAGCAGGAGAATCAATGTTTTGGGCATAAGCCCTTCTTCAGGAATATCGATTCTCCTGTTCCTTTGATGCTGCCTGACCTGCTGCGCTTTTTCAGCAACACATTTTTCAGCTCTGATCTCCAGCATCTGCAGTCCTCACTTTCTGCTGGAAAGGGACAGCACAGGGTTCAATACAGGGTGAAGGTTCCTCTACACCAGTGTTTCTCAACCTTTCCATATACAACGCCCCCTTCTTATCCTTGAAATCATGCAATGCCCCCAAATCACCAAAGTCTGTTTTTGCATATATAACTGCAATACACTGCAGTGCTGAAAATGGAAAACTTTTGTGAAATATGTTTTATATACAACAAAAAATAAATGTTATCATTTATTGCTGTTCTTACTGTCCACCTACTTTTGGCTTATACTGTATAAAATTTAGTCTGTGATAGCAAAATAGTCAATGCAATCCTTGTGGTTCATGTTGTCTTGCTAAATCATATACATCTAGTTCAAGTTTTGTCAAAAGCAATTTCAGGTCACCACGCTGAACAACATCCACGCGATTGCAGGTCTTATTTTGCAATTAGCTTTGCTATGTTGTATGATGCCACAAGGGCATCCACATTTGTGGCTCCCATTTTTGAAAAAGCAGTGAAAGTCGTTGGTCGCTGATTGAATTTATTCTTTAATGTTTGAAAATATGCCAAATCTTTGTCCTTTTTGTCACTGTGTTTCCTTTCCAAATGTTTAATAAGACGGGAAGGCTTCATGGCCTCACTGGAAAAACTTTGTTCACAGAGCAAGCACTGTGGTAACTGCTTATTAGATGGAGATTGAATAAAGCCATATTGCAAATAGTCCATGCTATACTGCCTGCACTTTTTCTTACTTGATGAGGCCATTTTTACACTGTCGTTCGAATACCCTGATGGAATCATGGGTATTACCTTATCATGATAAATTTAAGATGCTCAGACAAGTAATAAAATTTGATTGGCTAATTAGCTGTAATGTGCACTCATTCTGCCACTTGGTAGAACAGTTGAAAAGCTGTGTTTCGTCTTCCTAAAAGCGACACGAGTTAGGTGATATTGATCTTGGCAATAGAATCAGTGCCAACTGCGAACGAGTTCAAATGGTTTGCCACTCAAAGAGAAGATTATCAGTAATAGCTCAGCAACCAATTAGAGCGCACGCCTCTATGGGTGCAGGGAAAATAACAGACTCATGTTATGCAACTCTCCATCTGAACACAGCAATGTCCTTCAAGGACACGGCAGTCTTCCAAGTGATCGGTAAGGTCTCTACAAAGTGGTTCAGTGCCCCTTTGCTGCCCCCTTTGACTTCAATGCCCACTGAAGGAAGGCAAATGCCCCTCAGGGGGCGCTTCTGCCCCCATTGAGAAACACTGCTCCACACCATCCCCTTCAAGCACTCCCTGGACAGGTACACCATGGGGTTTAATACAGAGTAAAGCTTTGTCTACATCGTCCCAATCAAACACTCCCTGGACAGGTACAGCATGGGGTTAGATTCAGAGTAAAGGTTCCTCTGCATCATCTCCATCAAGCACTCCCTGGACAGGTACACCATGGGGTTTAATACAGAGTAAAGCTTTGTCTACATTGTCCCAATCAAACACTCCCTGGACAGGTACACCATGGGGTTAGATCCAGAGTAAAAGTTCCTCTGCATCATCCCCATCAAACACTCCCTGGACAGATACACCATGGGGTTAGATCCAGAGTAAAAGTTCCTCTGCATCATCCCCATCAAACACTCCCTGGACAGGTACACCATGGGGTTAGATCCAGAGTAAAAGTTCCTCTGCATCATCCCCATCAAACACTCCCTGGACAGATACACCATGGGGTTAGATTCAGAGTAAAGGTTCCTCTGCATCATCCCCATCAAACACTCCTAGGGTAGGGATTGCATAGTGGGGTGACCTGCCCCTTTAAACCCAATGACGGCTGTCAGTTCCTGCTCCACTAAATGTCACAAGCCGCAGCAAACCTCCCCTATTCGCGGATTGGTCTTTTAGAAGGGAGCCGCCCCTTTTACGACTTTTTATTGGACAATGTCACTTGACAGGCGTTTGAATGCGGCAATTTTATTGGCCCATTCCTCTATCACTCACCGACAAATTGTTACTTCCTGCCATGCAGTGACACAAGGCTTTGGGAACAGCTTGATTCAGAAGGTGAGTGTTGGGGAGGCAGCATATTTAAACAGTGAGAATTTTGCTTAAATCGATCTTAAAGTGCTTAGAGGTTGTAGCTAAAATTAGAGATTGAATCTGTAAGGCATCAGTAATTATTGGCGTAAATGTAGAAATGAATCTCTTCCTCCTTTGCCACCCTGAGTTGTGTCTTATGTCCTACAATGTCCTTATGTTGTAATTAACTCTCCATTTAACTCGTTGCTACGTCCGAGTTTTGCAACAGTAATATTAGCATTTAGTTATGTCTGGTTGTTAGCACTCATTTGTTCTTGAATCAGGTAAGGGATTGTAAGTTAGTTCTGATTTGTTACTTGTAATGTACAGGGGTACAGTTTTTGTGTTGATTGGAGCTGGGAAACTGAGTGTAAATTATGCTGATTTAATGTAATTAACCCAGTGTTTTAGATTTCTGCCTGCAAATATATATATGTGCATGTACAAATGTAAAATTTTTCCATGAACCATTACAACTGATTGGTGTTAGGATAACAATTTTTAAAAATATCTAATTATTATATGGTTCAGTTTTATTAATAAAGCTGTAATTTAATTAAAAAGTTCTTGTGATGTGGGTATCTTAGCTCTATTCCTGATGAAGGGCTTTTGCCCAAAATGTTGATTTTCCTGCTCCTTGGATGCAGCCTAACCTGCTGTGCTTTTCCAACACCACTCTAATCTATCCGTGGCAAGGCCAACCTTTGAAATTTATACTTTAATTGCCTCAAGATGATTGTTGTTATGGACCAGGCCAGACCCCATCAAAATATTTCAAGAAGGTAGCCCAGACCTAACTTTGCTAGTTATTTTTAAGCAGGTGTAAAGTGGATATTTCAGGAGTGATGCAGCTGGTCAAATCATGTAGATAAGTTCTGTTTTGTTCAAAAACTACAAGATTACCAAATGAAACACAAACAAAAGAGAATGGAAGATGGAATAATTTAATCTATCTGACCCAACAGATCATCTCACTTAATAATGCTGTTCCAAATATTTGCAACAATCTGCACGGTGCCTCAGTGATTAGCACTGATGTCTCACAGCACCAGGGTCCCAGGCTCAATTCCAGCCTCTGGGAACTGTCTGTGCAGAGTTTGTACATTCTCCCTGTGTCTGCGTGGGTTTCCTCTGGGTGCTCAGGTTTCTTCCCACAGTCCAAAGATGTGCAGGTTAGGGTGAATTGGCCTTGCTAGATTGTCCATAGTGTTAGGTGCATTAGTCAGAGAGAAATGGGTGTGGGTGGATTACTCTTTGGAGGGTTGGTGTGGACTTGCTGGGTCAAAGGGCCTGTTTCCACACTGTAGGGAATCTAAACTAATCCCCATAAACACCCCTTAGCACAAAAGGTAGAATCAAACACAGGGTCTTACAGGAGCGATGTCACAAAGAGAGGACCAGCTTGGACCTGCTTCGGGTCCAGCATCTTCAAGTACTACTGAGCTAACACCAACCAAAGCAGAGAAAAGCTGAGCTGGGAGAACTGGCTGCTCATTTTTCACTGTACAAGTGGATTTTTTAAAAACATATAAGCCTTTTGCCTGAACTAGTATCTATTAGCTATGATAAAATTGCTCCTAAAACCATTGAAAGCCAGACTTTTCAGAAGCACTGCTTTTATGACCTCTCTTGGGGGGGGAAAAAGGTTGAGGACAGCATTAAAGGAGCAGCATCATCACATCACCTCCTCCACCAGAAAAGCCCATCACTATCCAAAGATGGCTTAATCTTAAAGTATTAGTACTTTACAACACCTATATACATTACATTGACTATAATTATGCAAACATGCACTACTGCATTTTGTTTCAGTCTGTCTTACTCCTGCCACCGACTGCCTCTGCCTCTGTTTCTCATTCAAGTCTCGGCAATGCTTTGGTAATCGCATTTTCTCTTCCTGCCACGTGCACAATTTTCAACTTTGAATGGCTTTAGCAACAAACTGCATCTAAACATTCTTGCATTTTTGTCCTTGAATTTCTCCACAAACTTCAATGGGTTTTGATCAATGGACCATGAAATGTTGTAATGCCAATGCCAAGCTCAATGTTTCCTTCTCAACTGTGGAATATTTCTGCTGATAAATGTTCAGTTTCCTGGATAGGTCTTTCTATCTTTTTATCATCTTTGTAAAAGCACAGCACCGACACACTCATCGCTTGCATTGATAGCCACCTCGAATGGCTTTGCGTAACTAGGTCTGGCTAAGACCGGGGCAGTGGTTAACACAATTTTCAGGCTGTCAAATGCCTTCTGACAGTCCACTGGCCACTGAAACTTCTTGGCTTTCTTTAGCAATTCAGTAAATGGAACAGCCACCCTGCTAAAATGTGGTATGAATTTTCAATAAGATCCCAGGAATTGTAGTACTGCTCTTTCTGTCGATGGTATGGGACACTCCCAATTGCATTTGTTTTTACATTCTGTGTCCAATGCCTTGGGCTTTGGCAAATTCCTTTTTAGTCTGGTTTATCACCAGTCCTGCCTTCCAAAGCCTATCAAACAAGTCTGATAAATGTTGCAAGTGTTCCTTCCATGTGTGAGTAAAAACCACCAGGTTATCTCTATATATGACACAGCTGGGCAGTTCAGCAATGACCTTCTTGGTAAGTCTCTGAAATGACTGGTGCATTTTTTTCATACCAAAGCGCATGATTTTAAGTTGATACAGTCCATATAGCGTTATAAAAGCCAAAATTGTCTTTGCTCTTTCAGAAAATGTACCTAGAGTATCATCTGAGCAAGTCCAACTTAGAAATATAAGTTGCTTGTTCCACCTTTTACAAACAGTTTTCCAAACATGGAGTTGGATATGCATCAGTCTTTGTGACGGCATTGATGTTGCAATAGTCAACACGTAATCGTTAGATACTATCTGGTTTTTGGCACTTACTATGGGTGAGCTCCAATCACTGTAACTCACTTGATTATGTTGTCTTAGAGCGTGTGTTCAATCTCTCCTTTTGAACCTGTGCCAACTTTAGAGGGCTATGCCTGTAAGGATGTTGCTGATTCGGAACAACATCTGTATCTGCGTCATGCGTACTTAAGTTAGTATTTCCCAGCTTATTTCCACATATCTCCCCCATGTGATAGTAATAACTCTTCCTTTCAGATCATTTTGATTTTCATCTGGAAAGTAACTCAGTAATTTATCCCAATTTTTGACAACTTCTTCATTGTCCAATTTATTTTGAGGAATATCCAATTCAGAATCCTCTGAATTTGGTTCTTCACTCTGTTGTAATCATTTAACACATTCTCTTGTTTTCCTTCCCTGTCAAAATACCTTTTGAACATGACACACTGAGGTTTCTTTCTGTATGGAGTCATTACCAAATAATTTACTTCACTCAATTTCCTCTTGATGTGATAAGGTTCACCTGTTATTAAAAGTATCGTAACACATTATTTCTGATAGCAAAATTGTGAGTTTTTGATTTCTTTTATGCTTCCTGTTTCATTGTATACTGTGATACTTTTAAATGCTGTCTAGCCAACCCCCCTGTTCTATTTAATTGTTTCCTAATTGTTTGACACAATTCAGAGACCATATATTTGAACTCTGGCTTACCAATTTCTCCTTTATTCAGTTTTAGCTGTCCTCTCTCTTCATGCACAAAAACTAATTAAAATGGACTGAATTTGGTTGATTCATTTGGTGCATCTATGATGGCAAAACATACAAAGCGAATTCCCTTATCTTTGTTGCCAGGATAGTCTTGACTATAAGCCCTAAATATGGTCTTTAATACTTGATGCTACCATTTGAGCACTCCCTGCGATTCTGGATGGTAGGCAGTGGATTTGCATTATTTTGTTCCTAAGCTGTCCATTACTTTATTGAATAATTTTGATGTATCTGACCTTTGATCTGATTGTGTATCTGAGTAGTCCGTATCGAGTGAAAAATTTGACTAATTTCTCAACAATCCTTTTGAGCTGTAATATTGCGTAATGGAATGGACTCTGGAATTTTGATGGACACATCCATTATTGTTAACAAATACTGATTCCCACTTTTTGCTTGAGGTAGGTGTTCTCCACAATCAGTTTAAGACTCTTACAAAAGGTTCCTCAAGTGTAGCAAAAGGTATTGAAGGTTTTATTATTGCCTGTGGTTTTCCAATTACCCAACATGTATGACATGTCTGGCAAAATTCAACTACATCCTTGTGCATTCCAGGCTGTAAAAATGTTTTTGTACTTTAGTTTTGTTTTTCTCACGCCTAAATGACCCCTTAGTGGTAGCTCATGTGTCATTCTCAACACCTCCATTCTATAATCCACTGGCAATATGACTTGATGAATTTCTGCCCTTTTCTCATCTGCCTAAATATGTGATGGTCTCCATTTCCTCATTAAGATATCATTTTTAAGACACTAACATTCAGGAACACATTCTGATTCTTTTTGTGAATACCTTTTTTTGGTACAGTTGCTTTAAATTTTAATCTTCCTGCTGTAACTCAGTTAATTTATCTGAGCTAAAAATGACAGCTTTGACATCTGTTTGCTCCTGGTTTGTGTCAACCGTCTGATCAAATAGAGTCGCTGTTAATTCCACGTCTACTTGCTTATCTGTACTCTTTAACCTCTCCTGTGTCAACTGGTGATTCATTCCTCCCTCATGGAATACAGAGAGAACTAGCCATTTGGATACAGAACTGGCTCAAAGGTAGAAGACAGAGGGTGGTGGTGGTGGAGAGTTGTTTTTCAGACTGGAGGCCTGTGACCAGTGGAGTGCCACAAGGATCAGTGCTGGGCCCTCTACCTTTTGTCATTTACATAAATGATTTGGATGCGAGCATAAGAGGTACAGTTAATAAGTTTGCAGATGACACCAAAATTGGAGGTGTAGTGGACAGTGAAGAGGGTTACCTCCGATTACAACAGGATCTGGACCAGATGGGCCAATGGCTGAGAAGTGGCAGATGGAGTTTAATTCAGATAAATGTGATGTGCTGCATTTTGGGAAAGCAAATCTTAGCAGGACTTCTACACTTAATGGTAAGGTCCTAGGGAGTGTTGCTGAACGAAGTGACCTTGGAGTGCAGGTTCATGGTTCCTTAAAAGTGGAGTCGCAGGTAGATAGGATAGTGAAGAAGGTGTTTGGTATGCTTTCCTTTTATTGGTCAGAGTATAGAGTACAGGAGTTGGGAGGTCATGTTGCGGCTGTACAGGACATTGGTTTAGGCCACTGTTGGAATATTGCATGCAATTCTGGTCTCCTTCCTATTGGAAAGATGTTATGAACCTTTTATAGAGGTTTACAAAATTGAGGGGCATGGATAGGATAAATAGGCAAAGTCTTTTCCCTGGGGTCAGGAGTCCAGAATTAGAGGGCATAGGTTTATGGTGAGAGGGGAAAGAGACCCAAGGGGCAACTTTTTCACGTAGAGGGTGGTACGTGTATGGAATGAGCTTTATCACCCTTCTTAAACAGTGGCACCACATCTGCCAATCTCCAGTCTTCCGGCACCTCACCTTGTGCTTATCGATGATACAAATATCTCAGCAAGAGGCCCAGCAATCCCTTCTCTAGCTTTCCACAGAATACTCGGGTACACCTGATCAGGTCCTGGGGATTTATCCACCTTTAACCGTTCCAGCAGTTTATTCTTAATCTCCTTTTGTAATATCCCCAAAGTCATTTCTTCTGCCCCCAGAAACCTCTTAGTGACTGCAAGAGGCATTGCTATCCCGAGCACTGTTTAAACCAACTGAATTCGACACTCGGAATAAAAGACACTAACACCCAACATCCGCTGCCTTCGAGTCCAACAACCCTAATCCCAATTTGGAACTATAGAACAAATCCCGCAAAGAGCTCTGAATTTATGGACCAGGCCAGACCCCTCAAAACACTTTAAAAAGGTAGCCCAGAACCTAACTTTGCAAGTTGTTTTAAGCAGATGTAGCATGGATATTCAAAGAGGGATGCAGTTGGTCAAACCATGTAGTTTTAAACAAAACAATTTATTTACAAGATTACTGAATGACACACAAACAAAAGAGAACACAATACTGAATAACTTACCTATCCATCACACCAGATCATTCCAACTTAACGATGCTGTTCTAAAATACTTGCAACAAACCCCATAAGCACCCCTTGGCACAAAAGGTAGACTCAAACACCGGGTCTTACAGGAGAGAGAGGACCAGCATGGACCTCCTTCTTTGGGTCCAGCAGCTTCATATACTACTGTGCTCAAACCAAACCAGAGAAAAGCTGAGCTGTGAGAACCAGCCACTCCCTCTTCATTGTATGAGTGTTTTTTTAAAACTTGAAAGCCTTTTGTCTGAGGCAATATCTGCTTGCTATATTCAAACTGGCCCTAAAATCCTTCAAACCTTGCCTTTTCGGAATTGCTGCTTTTACAACCTCTCTGAAATAAAGCCAAAGACGGTGCAACTTTGCTAAAGGAGCGGCATCATCACATGGTGTTGAGTTATTTTCTTGAACTGCTAAAGTGCAGACACCCTTAGTGCTGTTGGTGGGGCATAGTTCCAAACATTTGACCCAGTGACACTGGAAGAATAATTATGCATCCAGTTCTGGATGGTATGTGACCTTGAGGAGAATTTGCAGGTAGTGATGTTCTGTCACATCTGTAGACCTCCTCTTTTCATGGCAGTAGAGGTTGTGGGTGTTGATGAAACAGCTAAAGATGGTTGGGTTGAGAACATTACCCTGAGATTCACCTGCAGTGATGTTCTGGAGCTGAGTTGATTGTCCTCCAGAGCAGTGAAGAAGGTTATCTAAGAGTACAAAAGGATCCTGATCAATTAGGTCAGTGGGCTGAGAAAAGGCAGGTAGAGTTTAATTCTGATAAATGTGATGTGTTGCATTTGGTAAGAGAAACCACATCAGGGTTTGCAGAGTTAATGGTAGGGCCCTTGAGTGTTGTTGCACAGAGACCTAGGAATGTAGATACATAGTTCCTTTAAAAGTATCGTCACAAGTAGACCGGGTGGTGAAGAAGGTGCTTGACACATTTGTCATCCTTGGTCAGAGTTGGGACATCATGTTACAGCTGAACAAGACATTGATAAGTCCACATTTGGAGTACTGCATACAATTCTAGTCCTTCTGCTATAGGAAGGATGCTATTAAACTGGAAATGGTGCAAAACAATTGACAAGGATGTTAGTGAGAATGCAAAGTTTGAGGCTAGATAGGCTGGCGTATTTTTCCCTAGAGCTGAAAATGTGTTGCTGGAAAAGCGCAGCAGGTCAGGCAGCATCCAAGGAGCAGGAGATTCGACGTTTTGGGCATGAGCCTTCCTGAGGAAGGGCTCATGCCCGAAACGTCGATTTTCCTGCTCTTTGGATGCTGCCTGATCTGCTGCACGTTTTCAGCTCTGATCTCCAGCATCTGCAGTCCTGACTTTTTCTCCTATCCTGATGAAGGGCTTGTGCTCGAAACGTCGAATTCTCTATTCCTGAGATGCTGCCTGGCCTGCTGTGCTTTGACCAGCAACACATTTGCAGCTTTCTCCTGTTTTTCCCTAGAGCGTGGGAGGCAGAGGGGTGATCTTATAAAGGTTTGTAAAATCATGAAGGGCATAGATAAAGTGAATAGCCAAGGTATTTCCCTCAGAATTGGGGTGTCCAAAACGAGAGAGCATAGTTTTAAGGTGAGAAGGAAAGATTTAAAAGGGACCTGAGGGACAACCTTTTCACACACAGGATGGTGCATGTATGAGATGAACTGCCAGAAAAGGTGATAGAGGTGGGTACAATTACAACATTTAAAAGACATTCGGACAGGTATGTGAATATGAAGGGTTTAGCGGGATATGGGTCAAACACAGGCAAATGGAAACCTGGTTGCATGGATGAGTTGGGCTGAAGGGTCTGTTTCTGTGTTGTATGACTCTATTACTCTATAACAGCATCTTCCCAAGTGCTAAGTATGACTCCAACTGGTGGTCAGTTTTCCCATTGATTCTCAATGACTTCAAGCCTGCCAGAGTTCCTTGGTGCTATACTTGGTCAAATCCTGCCTTTTAATGTTGAAGGCAGTCACTTGCATCTCACCTCCTTGCATTCATTTCCTTTAGTTTTAATTTGGACCTAGGCTGTAAGGGATTTAGTGATTTGGAAAATGCAAACTGTGTCCCCCGGCTAAATACATGAGGCATGAATGCTCTCTGTCACTGCTTATTGTCATTTATATAAAATGATTTAGATGTGAGCATAGAAGTTATGGTTAGTAATTGTGCACATGGGACCAACAGCCAAGAAGGTTACCTCCAAAGTACAACGCATCTTGATCAAATGGGCCAATGGGCTGAAGGGTGACTGTTGTGAGATGCTGTATTTTGGAAAAGCAAATCGGGCAGGACTTGTACACCTTTAATGGTATGGTCCTAGGGAGTGTTGCTGAACAAAGACTGTGGAGTGCAAGTTCATAGTTCCTTGAAAGTAGGGTTGCAGAGGGACAGGATAGTGAAGAATGTGTTTGATATGCTTGCCTTTGTTGGTTAATGCATTGAGAATAAGAGTTGAGGGGTCATGTTGCAGCTGTACAGGACATTGGTTAGACCTCTTTTGGAATACTGTGTTCAGTTCTGGTCTCCCTGCTGTAGGAATGATGTTGTGAAACTTGGAAGGGCCCAGAAAAGATTTATAAGGATGTTGCCTGGGTTGGAGGGTTTGAGCTATAGGGGGAGGCTGAATAGGCTGGGCCTATTTTCCCTGGAGCGTTGGAAGCTGAGGGGTAACCTTAGAGGTTTATAAATTCATTAGTGGCATGGATAGACTAAATAGGCAAAGTCTCTTCCCAGGGTGTGTGAGTCTAAACCTCAAAGGCATAGGTTTAAGATGAGAGAGGAAAGATTTAAAAGGGACCTAAGGGGCAATGTTTGCACACAAAAGGTGATGTGTATATGAATTGAGCTGCAGAGGAAGTAGTGAAGGCTGGTACAATTGCAACATTTAAAAGACATCTGGATGGGTAAATGAATAGCAAGGTCTGAGAGGGACAAGGGCCAAATGCTGGCAAATTAGACTAGATTTATTAAGGCCATCTGGACTGAAGGGCCTGTTTCCATGCCCATTTGACTTTCTTTGTGTGTGAATTGGTCAGGAAGTAATTGTCTGCATTGGATTTGCTTTGCTCTTTCAAAAAAGGACATACCTGGCAATCTTTTCACATTGTCAGCTGGATGCCAGTGTTATAGCTTACAACAAAATAGATGTAACACATCTATCTTAGTAAGCGTCCAGTGCAGCATATGTGAGTAACCTGAATCTCATATCTTGAAAATTGCATCCAGAATAAACAACACTGAACAGTATACTTGGGCCAGTGGTGCACCTTCGAAAACATGCCTTATTCCTGGGTGATCTCCATTTGAAAAGTCTCTTTTTTTTAGATTAGATTAGATTATTTACAGTGCGGAAACAGGCCCTTCGGCCCAACAAGTCCACACCGAAGCGCAACCCACCCATACCCCTACATTTACCCCTTACCTAACACTACGGGCAATTTAGCATGGCCAATTCACCTGACCCGCACATCTTTGGACTGTGGGAGGAAACCGGAGCACCCGGAGGAAACCCATGCAGACACGGGGAGAACCTGCAAACTCCACACAGTCAGTCACCTGAGTCGGGAATTGAACCCGGGTCTCGGGCGCTGTGAGGCAGCAGTGCTGATGTGAGATAATGAGTGAAAACTTTGTCCTCCCTGTTTCAATCTGAAGGTTTGGCCAGATTTTAGTGAAATGATTTTGAAATAAAATTTTTAAAGCTTGCACACAGAAATGTTTAAACACAAATTACACTGTGTTCTGGTTCAGCTGACTTTTTTTTCCTTTTTGTCTTTTGCTGATGAAATGAGTGAAGCTGTAATTCAAAAACAATAATTTTGGCTGAAAACTCCCAATGCTTTGCCGTGGGAGTGTTGGACTACCAGAGGTTTTGCTGTTTGGAGGCAAGTTTAAATCTAGGCCCCGTCTTCGCTTTTTAGATGGAATGTGATAAAGTCCAATAGCGCTCTTTCAAAGAAGATCACAGTATTCTGCCCACTATCTCAACCAACTGCACCGAAACAGGTTTCCCTGTGCAGTGATAAAATACCATTGTGTTTCCTACAATACAGAACTGGTTGCGCGTTGGGAGAAGTTCATTGATTGTAAAGTGCTTTGTGAAAGTTGCAATATAAATTTGGTGTCTTTACGATGAATAATTTCATGAATTATTTGAATTGTGACCTCCTGTGCTTTTTGAAACAAAACTAGTCTGACTCTCTGCAAAAATAAATGTATGGATCTCCTGTGACCTTCCTTGCTATGAGCTGGAGGGACACTTGGACCATAAAAGGAAATGTGAACCGTGCATTTAAAATGTTAAAATAAATACACAGAATCATTTTGCTAATAAAGGTTTTTGAGGGGTGGGGTGGTGTTGGTGGAGTCCCTACCCCTGGGCCAAGGGGCTTGGGTTCAAGTCCCGCCTGGTCCAGTAGTGTGTAATGACATCTCTAGATTAGAAGAATAGGTTGAACTTTCTTTGAAAAAAGTTACAAGCTGCTGATTATGATACACATTAGCTTGACTTTGATCGCTTTTTATCCAGGACGTGAGCATTAAGGATCCACTTCCAAGTTAACAAAGAGTAAACTTTAAGTGAAGATGCACCCAGATCTATCTCCACACTTGCATACAGAGGAATGCAACGTTATCATACAGCGCCTCAAACAGTGTCATAGAGAAGTGAGTAAGATTTCAAGCAGTAATTTTATTTTCACTTCTGAAATGTTGTCTCCAATGTTTTCAATGAAATCCTGGGCATGATTTGCAGACACTTTTTTTTTAAAAAAAAATTGGAAAAGGCATGCTTTGAAGTGAGAACCCATCTCAATCATGTTCTTCTTAAAAATTGTATTGCTCCCAGTTCGGAAGAGGATGGGATGTTCCATTGTTCTAGCTTGGCATTGACAAAGTGAGAAAATCTGCCAGTCTGATTTTTTTTTTGTTTGCTCCCAATGTTGTTTTTAAAACACATTTATATATTATTGATTTTAAAAAATTCGAAGAAACCGCCCAACACAACTTTAAAAAAAAATAATTTTAATTGTTTCATCTACACAGTGCCCTGTTTAGTTTCATTTCCCCGGCACACTGTCACGCGTATAACTACGTTTTTTTTTTCATTCTCTGTCCTCTTGGCTCTTTGTACAGTTTCACTCTTCCTTCTCTTTGTATTTCCTTGGGAGGCCAGAGTATCTGTCCTGTCACACTACAGGCTACAGAGTGTAAACTCTGAGGATACAGAGTTAATATGAATTCCAAGCCAGAGACTGAGGTATGAAATTAGACTTCGGTCCCTTTCTAGTTACTGTAATTGGTTTAGGTAGAGATTGCGATATTACATAAGTTTGCCTTCTAATTACTGGCACCCAGTGATGCAGCAGTCTGTTTTAAAACTGTTTCAAAACTACAATAATCAAAGTTTATTATTTCTTCAGTTATTTCCATAATAACTGAAGAACTACCCTTTGAATAAGTACTATATCAAAATAAATCTTTTAACAGTGTTATGGACTAGGCCAGACCACTCAAAACATCGTTCAGCAGGCAGCCCAGATAATAACTTGGCAATTTGTTTCGGTAATTGTACAAAAAAGATTACCCAGATTAAGTTAGTGAGGTTGTCTACCAGGTTTAAAACAGACAAAAAAAATGGATTCACAAAACTACACAATGAAACATGAAGAACAGGATAAAGAACCTCTACAGAACTCAGTCTATCCAAACTAGACTTAATTTGCTGTTCTGAATATACACCACTGTCCCAATAAGCACCCCCCACCCCACTTAAAACAGAGTACGAGGAAAGGGTCAGATGCTTACAGGTTGAAGTTCGAAGGGAAGACGAGAGCGAGCCCGTTCACACAGTCCATTGTTGAACTCCCAACTAGTTCTGGACTGAATTAAACTGCTCAACTAGAGAGCTGACCACCCCCTTTCATTATACTTGTCACTTCTAAAACCTGACCACTTCGGCCTGAAGTTTCATCTACTTATATATTTAAAAACTCTCCGTACCCTTTTAATCTCTGTACCAAACCAGAGTAATCGACAGAGCAGTTTATTACCCCTCTGCAAAAAACCAATGACGTAGTAAGGGCAGCACCATGGTACAGTGGTTAGCACTGCTGCCTCACGGTGCCAGAGACCCGGGTTCAATTCCCGCCTCAGTCTGCGTGGAGTTTGCGCGTTCTCCTCGTGTCTGTGTGGGTTTCCTCCGGGTGCTCCGGTTTCCTCCCACAATCCAAAAATGTGCAGGTTAGGTGGACTGGCCATGTTAAATTGACTGTAGTGTTAGGTGAAGGGGTAACTGTTGGGGAATGGGTCTGGGTGGGTTGCTCTTCGGAGGGTCAGTGTGGACTTGTTGGGCCGAAGGGCCTGTTTCCACACTGTAAGTAATCTAATCTAATCATAGTATCCTTGAGAAAAGGAACAGCTTTTAGAAGAAAAAACAGCTTTGTGACAATAGGAACTTATTGGATTCTAATGTCACTGCAACAAGTGGGACTTGCATCTCTTACACCAAAGTCGTCTTTAAACAATTAACTCACTACCAACCCCTTTCAAGTCTTCTGTGTCTGTGTGTAATTGCCAATTGTGATTATATTGATTAGCTATGTGGTTTTACCTACTATGTGTGGACTGCAGCAGTTCAAGAAGGCAGCTCATCATCACTTTCTCAAGGGCAGCAAGGAGCAGGCGATAAATGCAGGCCCAGGCAGTGACGCTTACATTCCATGAGTAAATATTTAAAGAAAAAGCTCTTTATCCTGTACTTTAATTGGACCATTAAAATGCCCTTTTCAAGAGAAAGTTTGTACATTTTTCATGATGTCACAGCAGCAATATATCTTAAAGGTGACCTTTCACTTTCCCCATATGTTCTGTCTTCTTTCTAAGTCAATCACTTCTTCACTGCCTCATGCCCAGTCACTTTTGCATTGGGTTTACAGCAGAAACAGAACATTCAGTCAAATGAGTCTATGCTGGTGTGTCTGCTACACTGGACCCTCCACCAACACTTCTTTTAGACATTTATGACACACATCTCTGGGACTTGAACCCTTGACTCTTGGTCTAGAGGTAGGGACACACACACTGCACCATCAGAGCCTCTTTCATTCACCATGACTCGTCTGGGAACGCTACCTTTAAACCTATTAAAGATTAACATTCTCCTTCTGTCAGCCTCATTTACTTGTTGAGCTTTGCTTTCCATTCACCTGTGATAATCACTTCAGCTACTGCTCGAGATAGTGAATTCCACATTCAAAGAATCATTGAATCCCTACAGTGCAGGTAGAGTCCATTTAGTCTGCACTAACCCTCTGAAGAGCATCTCGCCTCCTCACCCTGTCCCCATAACCCTGCATTTACCATGGCTAACCCAGCTAGCCTGAACACTATGGGGCAATTTAGCATGGCCAATCCACCTAACCTGCACGTCCTTGGATTGTGAGAGGAAACTGAAGCACCTGTCAGTCATACATGCCGACGCTAGAAGAATGTGCAAACTCTACGCAGTCACTCGAGGCTAGAATTGAACCCTAACCCTTAGCTCAGTGCTAACAGTGAGCTACTCGTTCCAACCATTCACATTTTGAGAAGGGGCCTTTTTATTCACTGCTGGAGTTATGTACAGGCCTTCAAACGGTAGTCAGGAGCTGGGGTGCAAGATACATCGGGAGATAGAAAAGGCAAAGTTACACTGATCATGGGGAATTTTAAAATGTAGGTGGATTGGGAAAATCAGGTTGGTAGTGGATTGCAAGAAAAGGAATTTGTGGAATGTTTACAAGATGGCTTTTTGGAGCAGCTTGTGGTGGAGCTTACTAGGGATTAGGCGATACTAGATTTAATGTTGTGCAAAGAGGCAGACTTGATAAAGGAGCTTGAGGTGAAGGAATCCTTAGGAGGTAGCGATCACAATGATTGATTGAATTTACTGTGCAATTTAAGAGGGAAAAGATAGAACCAGAGCTTAATAGTATTACAGCTGAATAAAGGCAACTACAGAGGCATGAGGGAGCAGCTGGGTAGAAGGAGCCTAGCAGGAAAGACAGTGGAACAGCAATGGCAGGCGTTTCTGGGAGTATTTCAGAAGACACAGCAGAGATTCATCCTGAGGAAAACGAAGCATGGTACAGGGAGGATGAGGCGATCATGGCTGACTAAGGAAGTCAGGGACAGCATAAAAGAGAAAGCAAATGTGGCGAAGGGCAATGGGAAACCAGATGATTGGAAAGCTTACAAATATCAATAGAGGACAACAAATCGAGAACTAAGGAGGGAGAAGATTTAAATATGAGGGTAAGCAAACCTGTAATATAAAGGAAGACTGTAAGAATTTCTTTAGATATATAAAGGGCAAAAGTGGGCATTGGGCCACTAGAAAATGTTGCTGGAGAGATAGTAGTGGGGAACAATGAAATGGCTGAGGAACTGAATAATTACTTCAGGTCAGTCCTCACAGTGGAAGACACTTGTATTATCCCAAAGATTCAGGAGAGTGAGGGGACAGAGCTGAGTACAGTGGCCATCACCAAGGAGAAGGTATTAGAAAAAACTGAATGGGTTGCAGGTGGTTAAATCACCTGGACCAGATGGACTACACCCTAGAGTTCTAAGGGAGATGGCTAAAGAGATAGTTGGGGCATTACTGGTGATCTTTCATGAATCACTAGAATCAGGGAGGGTACCAGAAGCCTGGAAAATCACTAACGTGACACCTGTTTAAAAAGGAAGTAAGGCAGAAGACAAAGTTATAGACCAATTATCTCCCCTTGGCTATGAGTAAGGTCCTGGAATCCATCGTGAAGGATGAGATTTCTGAATACTTGGAAGTGTATGGTAATATCTAGCAAAGTCAGCATGGTTTCGTCAAGGGGAGGTCTTACCTGACAAATCTGCTAGAATTCTTTTGAGGAAGTAACTTGCAGGTTAGACCAAGGAAAGCCAATGGATGTTAGCTACCCGGACTTCAAGAAGACCTATGACAAGGTCCCGCACAGGAGGTTACTGAGTAAGCTAAGGGCCCATGGTGTTAGGGACAAGGTGCTAGCATGGATGGAAGCTTGGCTGTCTGGCAGAAAGCAGAGAGTGGGGATAAAGGGGCCCTTCTCAAGATGGCAGCTGGTGACAAGTGGTGTTCCGCAAGGCTCAGTGTTGGGTTCACAAACGTTCACTTCTTCGTACGTTAACGATCTGGATGAAGGAACTGAGGGCTTTCTGGCTATGTTTGCAGATGATACAAAGATAGGTAGAGGGATGTGTAGCACTGAGGTGGTAGTGAGACTGCAGAAGGATTTGGACAGGTGGGGAGAGTGGACATATTGGCAGATGGAGTACATCGAGGAAAATTGTGAGGCCATGCACTTTGGTAGGAAGAATTGAAGCATGGGCTATTTTCTAAATGAGTAGGAAATTCAGAAGTCTGAAGTGCAAGGAGACTTGGGAGTTCTAGACCAGGATTCTCTCAAGGTAAACTTACAGGTTAAGTCAGTAGTGAGGGAGGCAAGTACAATGTTGGCATTTATTTTGAGAAGACTTGAATTTAAAAGCAGGGATGTGCTTTGAAACTTTAAGGCTCTGGTCAGACCACATTTGGAGTATTATGTGCAATTTTGGGCCCCATATTTCAGGAAGGATGCACTGGCCCTGGAGCATGTTCAGAGGAGGTTCATAAGAATGGTCCCAGGAATGAAAAGCTTAATTTATGAGGAACGTTTGAGGACTCTGGGTTTATACTCAAAGGCGTTTAGAAGGATGATGTTGGAGGGGGGAGATCTAATTGAAACATAAAGTACTGAATAGCCTAGACAGAGTGGATGCTGGGAAGATGTTTGATAGGAGGGATTAGGATCTGAGGGCACAGTCTTAGAGTAAAGGGAAGAGCTTTTAGAATGGAGATAAGGAGAAATTTCTTCAGCCAGAGTGGGGAATCTATGGAATTCATTTTCACAGGAGGCCAGGTCATTGAGTATATATAAGACTGAGATAGATTCTTGAATATTAAGGGTTACGGGGAGAAAGTGAGGGAATGGGGAGGAAAAACCTATCAGCGGAGCAGATTTGATGGGCTGAATGGCCTAATTTCAGCTCCTATGTCTTGTGGTCTTAAATGTAATCAGCATCGTGTATTAGTCTGGAACAGGAGAGCTGATTTCCTGGGCTCTGAGCAGGGAAAACCCAGCAACTGGAGTCTTTTCTTTTTTGCCTTTGGCCGTTGCTTTTAAGTAATGATGTGAGCTTGATATAGTTTTTGTACAGACAGTACTAAAACAATGCAGTGAGAGTTGGGGGCACAGGACAGGAATAGCTTCAGAGTGTAAGGCTACTAAATACATTCAAAGTTCAGAATTTACAGCAGGAACTGGAGTAGGCCATTCAACCCCTCTGGTCTGTGCCATTGGATCAGACCTGACCTGCACCAAAATCCAAAACCCTGATTCATATCCCTCGAAACTCCTGTTAAACTCAAATCCACTG
This sequence comes from Hemiscyllium ocellatum, assembly GCF_020745735.1. Classification (NCBI taxonomy): domain Eukaryota; kingdom Metazoa; phylum Chordata; class Chondrichthyes; order Orectolobiformes; family Hemiscylliidae; genus Hemiscyllium; species Hemiscyllium ocellatum. The sequence goes on along the minus strand of NC_083417.1, from coordinate 15,851,045 downwards.
GCATCAGTTTTGTGAATTCCATTTGAACCCCAACATCTACAGCCTTTGAGGGAGGGAGGTGTAAATTTAACATGTCCTTTGTGTGGACAAAGTGCTTTCTGGCACTTTTTCCTTTTGATACCCCCCCCTGTAAATGGCCTTGTTCCAGTTTGAATGAGATGCCACCTCTCTTGTCCTGGATGTCCCCGCCAAAAGGGACTGTTCCCCTGCATCTCCGTGTTTTTAGTTTTAAACGTCTTCATCAGACCATTCCCTTGAGCTTTTGAACTCACTGACACATTCCCTCCTGCACCCATCACACAATTTAGCAACTACCTCTTGTTTGTCCCATCTTTATTTTTGGTTCCCAACTGAGGTCCCTACACAACATGTGAATATTTTCTAATCAACCTGTTCAGAGATGTTATTAACTGGGCCTCCTGGCTCAGAGGTGGGAACACTACCATTGCACCTCAACCCTATCTGAGTGATGGATTCACCGCATCTTTTTAAGTACTTAGTATTTGGTTCAAAATAGGTCCAGGCTTTACAAATTTAAAATCTTTAAAAACTGCACCAAAGTAAGTGCAGCAATCAGTCTGCATAATTGTTAATAGAATCTAGTAAAAAGTAACATTTCTAACATTTTTCAAAATAAAATAATTGTCAGTTAAAGTGGGACACCTCATCTCATTCAAAATCATTCATTTATGTACTATTTTGTTTTAAACTCTGTCCACTGAACACATTGTAGGCGGGTCACTATGGACTTGTTGGGCCAAAGGGCTTGTTTCCACACTAAGTAGTCTTAGTCTTAACCTTAATGTTCTGTGACAAGGCTTGCACAGGGCCATTGACTATGTTGCAGTTGTCTTCCCAAAGTAAAGTTATTCACCACGGTTAGCTAGCATGGCCAGTGTTGCAATTTTTAATGTCTATCCTTTCACTTCTACAGCATAGCTTCCTGAAGTTTTTGGGAAAATGTAATGATATTGACCGAGAGATGAGGCGTTGCTTAGAACTAGAGGTAAGGTGATCTTCAAAGTTGGTCTTGGAGGTGCCACTGTTGGACTGGGGTGGACAAAGTTTTTTTTAAAAAAAATCACACAACACCAGGTTATAGTCCATCAGGCTTGCTTGGAAGCACTAGCTTTCGGAGTGCTGCTCCTTCATGAGGTGGTTGTGGAGAATTTTTATAAATGACCTGGAGGAGGGGCTAGAAGGTTGGGTGAACAATTTTGCAGATGATACGAAAGTTGGTGGAGTTGTTGACGGTGAGGAAGGATGTGGCAGGTTACAACGGGATATATATATAAGCTGCAGAGCTGGGCAGAAAGGTGGCAAATGGAGTTCAATGTAGGTAAGTGTGAAGTGATTCACTTTGGTAAGAGTAATAAGAAGATGGGGTACTGGGCTAATGGTCAGATACTTGGTAGTGTGGATGAGCAGAGGGATCTTGGTGTCCATGTACACAGATCTCTGAAAGTTGCCACCCAGGTAAATAGTGCTGTGAAGAAGGCATATGGCATACTGGCTTTTATTGGTCGAGGAATTGAGTTCTGGAGTCCGGAGGTCATGTTGCAGTTGTAGAACACTCTGGTGCGGCCGCATCTGGAGTATTGTGTGCAGTTTTGGTCGCCATACTATAGGAAGGATGTGGAGGCACTGGAATGGGTGCAGAGGAGGTTTACCAGGATGTTGCCTGGTATGGTAGGAAGATCGTATGAGGAAAGGCGGAGGCACTTGGGGCCGTTTTCATTGGAGAAAAGGGCTGACTTGATAGAAGTGTGCAAGATGATTAGGGGTTTAGATAGGGTTGACAATGAAAACCTTTTTTCCACATATGGAGTCAGCTATTACGAGGGGGCATAGCTTTTAAATTAAGGGGAGGTAGGTATAGGACAGATGTTAGGGATAGATTCTTTACTCCGTTCATGGACTGCCCTGCCAGTAGCAGTGGTGGACTCTCTCTCCCTCTTTATGGGAATTTAAACGGACATTGGATAGGCATATGGAGGATAGTGGGCTAGTGTAGGTTAGGTGGGCTTGGGTCGGCGCAACATCGAGGGCCAAAGGATCTGTACTGCGCTGTATTTTTCTATGTTCTATCTTCTAATAAGATCGTGATCACAGAATGTATAGCCAAAAGGAGTCCAGTGTCATGGAGATATGATGCATTAATTTTAGATGAAATCTTTCATAATGGGATATGCTGGTTTCTGTACATAGATTATGTAAATCCCAGAACTTCTTTTAAGTTGCATTCTCAAGATGGCTTAGCTTTTTATACAAATAGGTGTGAAGTCAGTCTGTGTCCCATCGCATTTTAAATTTGCTCAAAAACTGCAAGGATCCATGTAAAACTTTCAAAACTATGCAGAGGGTTTGTCAGTCTGACATAGCATTGGGACACAGACAGACATCGCACCTGTTGTTAGAAAAGCTGAGCTATCTTGAGAATGTAATTTTAAAGAAGTTCTAGGATTTACGTATCAAAGAACAGAAACCAGCGCATCCCACCATAGAAGATAAAAGGTTAAATCTAAAATTGTTGAAATGTATCACATCTCCATGACACTGGACTGATTTTGGCTATAAATTCTGTGATCGTGATCTTATACTCCACAGCCATCTGATGGAGGAGCGGTGCTCCGAAAGCGAGTGCTTCCAAATAAATTTGTTGGACTATAACTGTTGTTGTGATTTTTTTTTAACTTTAGAGTTGGAGATTGTTGTTTTGCTCGTTATTGGTACAGACCCTTCTTTTGTTTCCTCTTGTCCACATAAACACATTAGTCTTCTTCCAGGGTTCTGTCCCTGTCTCTTGTTTTATCTTTACTGTTCTTCGAATCATAGAGTACAGTACAGAAGAGACCCTTCAGCCCATAAAATCTGTACTGCCAAAAATATACCACTACCTACACTAGTCCCACTTTCCAACACTAGGCCTGTAAACTTGAATGTTATGGTACTTCAAGTGCTTATCTAAGTACTTGCTTTTTTTTAACGAGATTGTGACATTTCCTGCCTCAGCTACCCTCCCAGGCAGTGTACTCCATACTGCTACCACTGTCTGGGTGAAAAAGATTTTCCTCAAATCTCCTACCTATAACTTTAAAATTATGTCCCTTCTGTTATTGATCCTTTAAAAGGGAACAGCTGTTTTTGGTTCCTTGCTCCTCATAATCTTATTCACCATGATCAGATTCCCTCTCAAACCCCTTTGTTCCAAAGAAAATGACCTGAGCTTATCCAGTCTCTTCTTCGCTGGAATGCTCCATCCCAGGCAACGTCCTGGTGAATCTCCATTGTACTATCTCCAGGGCAATCGCATCCTTCCTATGGCGCGGTGACCAGGACTGCAGACTGTACTTCATCTGTGTGCAGAACTTTAGTTCGGCCAGCTCTGATATAATCTCCCTGCTTTTCTTTAAACTAGAAGACAGGCTTGAGGTTGTACAATGTTAGAGATTTGTTTGTTTGTTTGTTTGTTTGTTTGTTTGTTAACTGCACACAATCGTAAGTGTAATGACTTAGAATGAGGGCCAGGCAAATTTCATTGACTGTGAGGTCCCTGATGGGGACTGTTTAATCCAGGCCAATCAGGGAGTCCTGACTGATTTGATAGATTCACACAGCATTGTCCTTTGATGTGAAGGGCACTGCTTGTCACAGGCCACTCGGGTGTTTTCCTACTTTTCCTGGTGGTGGAAATTGAATAAAGATTTGTACACCTTGTCTCTCACTGTGTCTCACAGCTGCGCGCGCGCGCACACACACAAAAAAAAAAGAAAAAAAAGATTCACACAGCATTGTCCTTTGATGTGAAGGGCACTGCTTGTCACAGGCCACTTGGGTGTTTCCTTTCTTTCTGGTGGTGGAAATTAAATAAAGATTTGTGCATTTTGTCTCTCTCTGCATCTCACACTTGCGCACACACACCATGGGTGCTGGGGAAAAATAAGCACTACTGCAGTTAGGCGGTAGTGTGGGGGTTAAAAAAGATATAAACAGAGGGCCCCTCCAACTCTATTTTAATGTAATCTCTGCTCTACCCTTCACAATTTTGATCATGCAGCATTGCCCTTTGATGTGAAGGGCACTGCTTTGTCACTAGACCACTCAGGTGTTTTCCCCTTACTTGAGCTTATAAACAGGAGTCTGAGAATCTTCTAACTCTAGACACTGGGTTTGAGATTTCTGATCATGTGTAAATAAAGGGTAACTTGGTGATGGGATACTGGCTTCTGCACAGTTATTTCAGTAAGACTACAGACCACATGCTCGGTGATGTGCAAGTTCCAACCTCCTAGCAGAACTCTGGCACGTGACTACTGAAGTCGCAGCTGACCTCAGAGGCTCATCTACAAATGCATGAAGGTCCGAGCCTTCACTCCAACAATTTACACCTGCTTGTGCCTTTACTCTGACCTGTTAGCTGTCACTTCTGTGATGACTTGTAATCTGAGAGTGCCTGGTTGTGCATGGGTAGAAATACCTTTTCTGTGCAGCTCTAGCTGATTCTGAATGACACTGACTCCTCTGTGTACATTCAGGTTTGCTGACTATGGGTTGTGAGGTGAGGTTTTGTCAAGCAATGGCTGCCTTCGCGCTCTGACTGACAGATTTCAAAAACAAATTCACCTTCAGAAATCAATGTAAGGAAGGATACACTTGCCATAGACTTATTTCTTCCTCCAATTTGCAGAAGGTTGGATAGGAGTGGGGGCTAGCAAAGGAAATAATTATTTCTTTGTAAGAGTTTGAGAGAATAATGGGTGATACATTAATTTCTGTAGATTTGGGAACTTGGGGATTGCTATATGGATAAAGACCATGATTCATTTTCTCCCATCTTGGCAGTCTCATTCTTCACCAGCCCTGATATTGATTTAGAAAAGATTCTACAACAGATATTAAAAAAAAATTGTATTGAAGAACTTTGGAAACCCTGGAGGGGATGTGGGGGAAAGCGATATAAATATTGTTCACCTCCTGTAATGTTGGGGCGAAAGCACCTAATGGGTACTTCATGATCTGATCAAAATGATTACAAGATATGTACACTTTGATTATGAAGCAAATTTACCAGCTTAATCTACTTTCAATATATGCAAACTAATGAGTGTGTCTATTAGGTTAAATTTTAGCCATATTCCCCCAAGTGGGTCTTGCTGCCCTTTGCCTATCAGAAACTCCTGGGTGATGGCTGACACCTTGGAGCTCTATCTCCGTTTCCATGGCACCAGTCTCATGTAGCCCAGCCTGATGGTGAAAGGTTCTGAATCTGATACTACCTACTGTTGCTATCACAAAAGGACTTGAGTACAGGGGTAGTGAAGTCTTGCTTCTGGATCAGTGGTGCTGGAAGAGCACAGCAGTTCAGGCAGCATCCAACGTTTTGAGCAAAAGCCCTGATGAAGGGCTTTTGCTCAGGGCTTTTGCTCAAAACGTTGGATGCTGCCTGAACTGCTGTGCTCTTCCAGCACCACTGATCCAGAATCTGGTTTCTAGCATCTGCAGTCATTGTTTTTACCTAGTGAAGTCTTGCCTCCACTTCAGTATAGGATTTGGTTAGCCTCCATCTAGGGTAGAGAGACAGCGGCAATAAAGAGGGAATATAGTGTTAGGTTTAAAAATGATATCTCCATTTCAGTTGCCAGTTAATGATTAACACTTAGTGATGTGGTTTGGATATATCATTTTTAAACCTAACACTACATTCCCCCTTTTTTCCCCCTTGCTCTCCCTTCAGAAGGAGTTGACGCTTTTTTGATTTTTTTTGTGTGATTCATCTAGTGCCTCTGAGTACTTCGGCCCAAGTGCCAGCTCAACATTTTGTAATGTTAGGAAGTGGTAGCTACCAGGCTTTGTGACAATACAGCCCTCTCCCTGCCTGTTGCTAGCTGGCACCTTGGTAACTTTGCAAGCCCCTAATCCACGTTTAATTCAAATGCTGATTCATTGTGAATCTTAATCATCACCTCCTCCCCTTTCTCCTATTTGAAGTCATAGGAACGGGAGTAGGCCATTCAGCCCCTTTAGCCTGTTCTGCCATTCAAATGAGATAATGATTGACTTCTTGCCAAACTCCATCTCCCTGCCTTGGGCAATGCAGTGGCTCAGTGATCAGCACTGCTGCCTCACCGTGCCAGGGACCCAGGTTGGATTCCAGCCTCTGGTGACTCTGTGGAGTTTGCACATTTTCCCCATGTCTGTGTGAGTTTCCTCTGGGTGCTCTGCTTTCCCCCCCCACTGTACAAAAGTATGCAGGTTATGTGATTGGCCATGCTAAATTGCCCGTAGTGTTCAGGGATGTGTAGGTTAGATGCATTAGTCAGGGATAAATGGGTAGTGGACTCTTTGGAGGGTCAGTGTAGACTTATTGTGCCAAGTGGTCTGTCTCCACACTGTAGGGGTTGTATTCTATACTCGTAACCCTGAATATCTTTGCCGAACAAAAATATATCTATCTCTGATTTAAACTGATCTAGCATCCACTGTTTTATGGAAGAGCGTTTTCAAACATCTACCATCAGTTGTGTGTAGAAGTGCTTCCTAACATTTCTCCTGAATGGTCTGACCCTACTTATAGAATCCCCAAACAGCAGAAATTGCTTATCTTCGACCCTGTCGTTTCCTTCGGGCAATCTCTGGTATGTCCCAAGGATTCCTGCTCTGTATAATCTTGGTTTCCAGATGAACTGGTGGGTTTTTGCTTTCAGGTCAGGTGCAAACTCTAAAGCTGCCCTTTTGATTTCCCTCACCTCATCCCAACAGGTAAAGGCTAAGAGAGCCAGAAGCAGAGAACACGCTGCCAGGATGCAACGCCGACTGAATTCATCTTCTGAGTAACAGTTTCCTGTCAGGTGGAGTGCTCGAATTCACTGGGCTGTGAACTGGCCTCTCAGAGCTGCCCAAGGCTACTTGGACATTTTACATAAACCAGTGTCAGTTGGACTGATTTTTGTTGTTTCGATATTTTTGCATTTCTCTGGCAAACATATTCTCATTTTTGATATTTATACCTGGCTGTTGGATTGGTCGAGTGTTTAGATCTTCCATAAGCAGATTGTTACATGACTGCAGAGTTTAAGCATTGCAGATTTTCATTCTGCTACAGTGGAACGTGTTGTCATCACTCCCCTCCCAACCGACTAGGGATGAACACTGGTACCACACTGACCCGCAGCTTAAACACAGACCATTCTTACACTGACACCTGGTGGGCATTGAATATGTTGCAATGGAAGGGTGATGTATAAATTTTTAACAACTTGATCACGATGGTTTGAAGATTTAAGCTTTGGAGTAGGTAGTAATTTTTAGAAGTTTCAAATGAATAAAATTCATGTTTTGAATTTTTAAAAAAACTATTTTGCAAAATAAACTGGTACAATGTCCACAGCACTGAATGGATTATAAGAATGAACAGAGAACAGTACAGCACAGGAACAGGCCCTTTGACGCACCATATCTGTGCCAACCATGATACCATTCTAAACTAATCCCATCTGCCTGCACATGGTCTGTATCCCTCTATTTCCTGCCTGTTCTGTCTGAATGTTTCTTAAATGTTGCTATTGTATCAGTTTTTACCATCTTCCCTGGCAATGCACTCTAGGCATCTACCACCTACTGTTGTCAAAAAAAAAGACTTGCCTTGCACATCTCCTTTTTTAAACTTTCCCATCTCTCACTTCAAACCTATGCCCCATAGTATTTTAATATTTCCACTTTGAGAGAAGTCTCTGACTATCCACTCTATCCATGACTGTCATAATTTTACATCTTTCTAATAGTTCACCTTTTGATGCTCTGGAGAAAACAATCCAGGTTTGTCCAACTTCTCATTTATAGCTAATACACGCCAAACCAAGCAACATCCTGCTAGACTTCTCTTGACCCCACCCCCAAAGCCTCCACATCCTTCCTATGCTGGTGACTAGAACTGCACATGCTATTCCAAGTGTGGCCTAATTAAAATTCAGTCCTTCAAAGCTGTTCTATCAATTAGGTTCTGCCTAATTTATGTATAACTTTGTTTAATTTCCTCCATTCCATAATCTCTCACTCCTCATGCCTAGCAATCTGTCATTAATTTTAAAACTTTTAAGTCCTCATTTTATCAATTTCCACTGATGTTGTGTAAAATGCATCAGTGACACAAACTGCTGAACATTCTACTGTCCTTGGCAGAGGGGGGAGTTGAACTGGTCAGTCACATCCAAACACCTAATCTACTGTGTCCGATGTGGTCTCCTCGACATTGAGGAAACAGGACACCAACTTGCAGAATGTTTCGGAGAACATCTCCGGAACACATGCACCGATCAACCCCACTGCCCTATGGCCGAATACTTCAACTCCACCTTCACTTCCCCAAAGACATGCAAGTCTGGGACCTCCTTCACTGTCAAATCCTAGCTACCCAACACCTGGAGGAAGAACACCTCGCTTTCTGTCTAGGGACCCTCCAACCACACGGAATCAACCTCAATTTCACCAATTTCCTCATCTCCCTTTGGCCCAGATCCAACCCTCCAGCTCTGCACTGCCCTCTTGAACTGACATCCCTGTCCACCTTTCTTCCCACCTATCCCCTCCACCCTCTCACCATCACCCCCTGCCTTCATCTACCTATTGCCTTACAAGCTACCTTTCCCCAAGCCCCACCCCCTCCTATTTACCTCTCAGCCCCTTTGGCCCCCACCTTCCTGATGAAGGGTTTATGCCTGAAATGTCAACTCTCCTACTGCTTGGATGCTGCCTGACCTGCTGTGCTTTTTCAGCGCCACACGTTTTGACAATAACCAGGGACACAATTTAAGATAACGTGACTTTTGCCCAAGGGCTATTGGCGGGGGTGGGGGGGCGGGGCTGGAGAATTATAGTTAGTTGGTTTAACCTGGTTTATGAAAGGGTAGTGGAAGCTGATTTTTAGCAATAATGGGGGATATTAGGAACAGGAGTAGGTCATCAGCCCCTCAAGCCTGATCCACTATTAAATAAGATTATGGCAATATCCCTTGATACCCTTGCTTAATAAAGATTTATGCCCCAGATTTACATTTAATATGATTAACATTGACCACCATTTGAAGAAGAGTGTTTCAAACCTCCACTTTATTCCGCATTCCATTAACTGCCTTGACTATTTTCTGTACCTGCGTGTGGCATTTTAAAGAGCTAGGCATCTGAAGTCCCAAATCCTGTTGGACATCCACTGAATTGAATTTTGTGCCTTTTAAAAGAATACCCTGCTCTATCCTTTCTTTGTCTGAAATGATGACCTCATGCTTGTGTATGTTAAAATCTATCTTCCACCGTTTTGTTCCACTCACCAAATCTATCAATATTATGTTGTAATTCCATGTTGCCCTCAATGCTATATTGTTGCCCAACTTTGTCATCAGCAAATTTGGATATTTGACGTTTTATGCCATATTCCAAGATGTTAATGAGTATTGTGAATAATTGAGGCCATGTCCTGCCAGTTAGAGTACTTAGCCATTATCCCAACTCTGTTTTCTGCCACTCAACCTATTTCCTATCCAAGTCAGTAATTTGTCCTTCGTTCTGTGGGCCTCCACCTTAGCTAACAGTGTTTCATGTCAGACATTGGCAAAAAGGTGTCTGGAAGTCTGTATAAACAACATCTATTAAGTTACCTCTGTCTATCACCTTTGTTTCTTCAGTTTGTCGAGCACAACCTACCCTTCGTCAATCCATGCTGACTCCCCCTAATTAACTGGAATGTTTTAAGATGATCAATTACTAGTCTTGATTATAGACTCAAACAGTTTCCCCACAAAAGATGTGAGGCCAACTGGTTTGTAATTCACTGGTTTCTCTCTCTCTGTCACCCTTCTTGCAGAGCAGAGTGACATGACAAATTTCCAGTCCGAAGACACAATCCCTGCATCCAGGGAACTCTAAAAGACTATGGTTAGGGGATCAGCAATGTGTCTCCTTCCGTTAAGAACCATGGATGGAAGCTATTAGGTCCTGGGGATTTGTTGCTCTTCAGTTGCATTAATTTGCTTAAGCTAATTTTATTTAGATCATATCCCTGATTCTTTGAGATTTCTGGCAAGCTGTTCTCTCTCTCTCTTTTTGCTGTGAATATTGAAGCAAAGTAATAATTGACTACCATTTCTACAAGGTCATTGACAATGTCCCTGCCGTCAGCCTTCAGTGGGCCAATAGTACTCTGAACCAGTCTCTTTTGCTTTTACGTAACTATAAAATCTCTTATTGTTTTCTGTGTCCCTTGCAAGTTTCCTTTCATAATTCTTTTGTACTGGTCTTATAAACCACCTTGTGGCCCTTTTCTTTGGCTTTGTATTTATTCCATTCTGTTGTGATCCATACTGTGAGTTTTTATAAGCTCTTTCTGTTAATTTTACACTGTCCCTACCACCTCAGATGTTCATGGCTTTTTGTTTTGAGGTCAACCTTTTTTTCTTTTCCTTTTTCATTGGTACAAACTACTTCTGCTGTTTTCTAATACTCTTGTAAATTCAGGAGTCAATTGAAGAGTTCTAAAAACACAACATAATTTCAGTCTGGGATATGACTGTCCAATAATGATATCAGCTGGGATCATGACATTTAGTTTTTAAATATATTAAGTCAAAGTTGTTGATATTTTTGATCTATAACTCCACTTGTTAAAAGTCCGATCCCCTTCTATCACTACCCACCCATGCTACATACACACATGGAAATGGATGGAAGAGGGGAAAAAGTACTGAGGAATAGTTCAATGATTCCAATCCCCAGAATTTGATGGATGGTTTCCTATTAGATTTGCAAGTCCTTCAGTTCTCTGGTATTTTCTTTTGGGTTCATTCAGTGCTTCCCAGGAGGCACAGAGCAACTGGTTCATAAATGATTAAAGTCTCTGATTTTGCTATTAAACTTTTATCTTTAAACCACAATGAGTGGGAGAAAAAAAGTGGATTTATTCAGCTTCAGTTGCTTTTACTGGAGAGAACAACACACAAGATTCCTTCCCCCCCCCCACTGCCGAGCTATAAGGGCTTCTCACTGTAATCTATCAATACAATCCTAGCTCACTGTATTCTCTCACACTTGCTGATCAGTCACCCAGCAGCCAATCAGAGTTGTCTGGCTGATGACCTTTGGCATCCACAACTGATCACATTTCCACAAACCAATTGGCAACCTGTTGTCAATCAAATCTCCCTTGTACATATGTCTTTTGCAAACAATGTCCCCCAGTGCTTCAACAAAGCAGCAGTATAAACACCACACACAATGAGTTTCAGTAATTTGTTCTTTAATAGTCCTGCAATTAATTCTACAGTCCTTTGTTTGAAAGCAGTCCATTCCCTGACTCTGTCCACAATCAAAAATAATGTAAAATAAAGAGGTAGCCTTTATAAATAAATAACGTGCTTTACATCACAAGTGCAAGCAGTTCTGGCAGTGCAGAGAGGATTTGTTTTATACATTCACAGGATGAGGGTGTCGCTGGCTGGACCAGCATTTATTGTCCGTTCCTAATTGCCCTGACGGCATATAGGGGTACATCAGTCTAAACAGCCGACTAATCCCTTTTTTTTAATCTTTCTGAACCTTAAAGGCATCAATTATTTTAAGTATGCGCTTGCTGCATAGTATAATCTCATAGGTTGGAATGTCATGCTTCTAGGAATTCTTGTGCATGTCTGTTTGGATTGTACCAGGATGGATGTGTTGTCCCAGTTGAAGTGATATCCTTCCTCATCTGTATGTAAGGATACTGGTGAGAGTGAGTCATCTCTATTTGTGGCTAGTTGATGTTCATGTAGCTTAGTGGCTAGTTTTTTTTGCCTGTTTGTTCAATGTAGTGTTTGTTACGGTTCTTGCAAGGTATTTTGTAAATGACATTAGTTTTGCTCGTTGTCTGTTTAGGGTCTTTTGGCCCACCAAATCCACACTGACCTTCCAAAGATCATCTCACCCAGACCCATCCCTTACCACTGTAACCCTGTATTCCAGGGCTAGACCACCTAGGTTGCACATCCCGGACCCTATGAGCAATTTAGCATGGCCAATCCACCTAACCTGCACATCTTTGGACTTGGAGGACATACATAGCTGGTGGAATTGAAACTCAACCCATAAATCTGGAAACCAAGCAACGGTGATCATGTAACCAGTATTGATTGTTGTAAAGCCCCATCTGACTCACTGATGCCCTTCAGGGAAAGAATCTTTCTGGTCTACTTGTGACTCCACACCCAGAGCAATTGAGATGATTCTTTTGTTACCCTCTGAGTGTGTGCTGCTCAGTTCAACGACGACCGATACTGGCCTTGCTCATGATCAGCATATCCCCTAAAGGAGAAGGATAACTTCACAAGGCCTGCAGTTGATGCTGACATTGCCCAATCCCTCAATGGCCTTTATAGATTGGGATGAATGTTCTGTCCTAACAGACCATTTTGGAAAGAACAATGCAAGGCTGGGACTCTAATTAATTGGATGCTCGTCATGGACACTGTGGAGCAAATAGTTAGGCATTTTCTGTTTTTTCATTTGCTGAAAATTGCCCTGTTTTCTTATATATTTAAAAATACAACTCTATGAATATTTGTGGTCTCCTTCCTGGATATGAATATAATTTCAATAAAATTAAATAGTTTAATTCATAAGTAATCTGGTAATAAAGTATTTTAATAAGTGACTGCAGCTGATGAGATTAGGCAGAGTTAATGTGTTGTTCAACTTGATACATGTAGCATCCTACAGCAAATCCTGTTGACTTCAGATCAAAATTGGATGATAGCACCCAAGACGATTTCTACTGTCTTTTTGTTAAATGGTTCCATTCTGCATTCTACTCATTTCCACAAACTTGGCCTGCCTTCTGCATACAAATCAAGACCAAGACAATGCCCTCATTGCTTGCTGCTCTAGGTATCCATGAGTAAACTCTGCAGTGTGTTCACTGCATTTGTTGCCACAGTTCATGCAAGGACACAAAAATGTACACCAGCACATTTGAGATTCTTTTTGTACCATGGCAGAATTTTTATTTGCATACTTATACCTTTTGCATTGGCCTTATGCCTATTGCAATTTTTGTTTTGTCCTCAGTACTATATATAATTTTCCCCACAAGAATACACCACATCTTCTTTTCAAAAATGTATTTTCCTCCACTCTGTTCCTGGAGTTGATGACTCAGTGAGGCACACTTGATAGATTGAATCCTGGAAAATATCAACTCACAAGCCATGCTTTGGAAAGGAAGAAGGCCTTTTTTCTGGGAATGTAGCTTGCAAAATGGCTGAATAACTTTGTAAAACAACCAGCTTTAGAGGTAAAGATTCCTTCTGTCCATCACTTGTGATCTCGTAAGGGCAAAGAAGAAATTAAAATTTTACACTACCAAACATTCAATGGAAACCTGACAGTGTGGAAGCAGTCCATACCAACCTTCCAAAGGACGGCCCACCCATAACTAATCCACTTGGCCTACATATCCCTGGACAATTTAGCATAGCCAATCCACCTAACCTGCACATCTTTGGATTGTGGGACAAAACCAGAGCAAACCCACACAAACCTCTTGAGAATGTGCAAACTCCAAACAAATAGTCAGCTGAGGCTGGAATTGAACTCAGGTTCCCAGCACCATGAGGCAGCAGTGCTAAACACTGAGCCACCATTCTATCCAACTAGTCTTTGTGTGCAGAAGCCTGTCTTCCCACTGAATGAACAATAGGCAGCTTGGCATTATCCTTTCTCATTTGTCTCCTTTAAAATTGCAGTTGGGTTAAATTGACCAAAATTACCAATAGATCGAGGGGGGAAAAATGCAGATCAGTGCGAATAAAAGATTGTGATGTGAGAAGATTACAATGGAAAATAACTATTGTATATTGTTGTTATTATATGTGTAAATGTATATTAGAGGGAAGAACTAAAGTTTATATGTACAGGTTTCATTAGGAAACATTCCAAAGCTCTGTCTGTAAAGCACGCAATGTGTAACAGAATACAGCAATTGACCTGGTGTCATTGGAACCAGACATAGGTTGCTGGTACAGGAACCTAATGATGGGCGGCACGGTGGTGCAGTGGTTAGCACTGCTGCCTCACATGCGCCAGAGACCCAGGTTCAATTCCCGACTTAGGCGACTGACTGTGTGGAGTTTGCACATTCTCTCCGTGTCTGCGTGGGTTTCCTCTGGATGCTCCGATTTCCTCCCACAGTCCAAAGATGTGCAGGTCAGGTGAATTGACCATGTTAAATTGCCCGTAGAGTTAGGTAAAGGGGTAAATGTAGGGGTATGTGTGGGTTTCGCTTCGGCGGGTCGGTGTGGACTTGTTGGGCCGAAGGGCCTGTTTCCATATTGTAAGTAATCTTAAAAAAAAATGACTGAATGCTCCATTAAGGCTTAGAATGTGATTATTCCAACAATGTAGAACACATATCATTACCTAGAACAGATCAAACAGCAACACCTAAATAATTTTTCACTGAAAATCAATAAAAGAAGAGGCATTGATAAAGGCATTAAAATGAATGATATTCTCAGATTCTACTGCCCTTTACCATCTTTAAGTGTTGATGAGAGAACAATTTGTTAAATAGATGCACTGAAGTTTCATGTGTTATATCCCTCTTTGATGTGCGTAAAGAATGCATGTGTTTGAAGATAGCACACAGATGATTGACAAATGGTTATCTCTTTGTTAGAAATAGCTGGCCTGAATTAAGTACTTCATTTGCTTTGGTTATTGAAGCTGCACATACAACCCTTGACCTCTCCCTTGTGAGGAGTTGTGACCTATTTTGATTTGGGTTTTGACAATGAGTGTGGGCTTAATGGGTTTTGAGTAAGTTAAAACCTGTCTTTCAAAGGAACATTTGGTCAGCCAAGATTTCACTGCAATGAATCAGTAAATGAATGTTTTATTCTTGTGTATTTTACAGTGACATACAATAAAATAGTGAAAAGTTTTCATATATCACTATAAAACAGCACAATTTTAATTGTTTAAGCTATTTCTTTTCATTTTCTCTTAATCTTAAAGAGAAGTCCATCTATGTACGGTTTCTGACTCATCAGATCCAACTAATGTTGTAATCGTCAATCCTCAAGCATCATCCTTTTCTGTTAGGCTGACGCACCTTCACCACCGCCCACGCTGGGCAAACTAACTTCGGAGACTATTGCCATGGGCGATATTGCCGTGGTGCCCTCCTGCTAAAGCTTTCTGCTGCTAGCGCTGGATCCAACCAACAATGAAGTTGCTGGCTCCTCAGGAGTCATTTTTCACCGCTGGGTATACTGCACTGACATCACCTCAGGGTTCACTCTCCACATGAGGCTCACTCTCTTTTTCCTCCCCAGTGAGTCATATTGCCAACGATGTCAGGAGGAGCTAACTCTAACTGCAAGCAAAACACTGCAGATGCTGAAAACTGGAAATAAAAACAGAAAGTGCTGAAGAAACCTAGCAGGTCTGGCAGCATTTGTGGAGAGAGAAATATCTACAAGGCCCAAGTCAGAAGTGTGATGGAATACTCCCCACCTGCCTGGAACAGGGCTGCTCCAACAACACTCAAGAAGCTTGACACCGTCCAGAACAAAGCAATCCACTTGATTGGCACCACATCGACTCCCTCGATATCGACACTCAGTAGCAGCAGTATGCGCTACCTACAGATTCACTGCAGAAATTCACCAAACTACATCTCTGATCAAGTTTGTGGGTTATTGATCTAATACTTCCCTATGTGGCTCAGTATGAAATCTTGCTTGACAATACTCTTAAGTGATTTTCGACATCTTGCTATGTTAAGTCATATATACACACAGCTTTTGTTGTTGACACAAGCATCAATGTGGATGTGTGGTCAAGCACCCAGCTCCAATTCGACAGCTCCCTCATTGCAGACATACAATCAAGGCTAACACTAGAGTCTAGTACAGAGAGTCAGGTGTGCTGTTAGTGTTGTTTTACAGGTGAACCATTAAAACTGAAGTCTTATCTGCCCTCTTGGATGGAAGTAAGAGATCTGTCGTGAAAATATATAATTTCACAATTCATACTGTTGGAAAGGGGTAAAAGGGTCTAAAAGGTTTATAATGAAGAATACCTTAAGAACAACCCACTGTGATGATGCCATAAGGACTTGGCTGATGAATGGCTTAGGATCTTGAATTTTATTTCATTTGATTTGATTTATTATTGTTGAATGTAAAAAGATAGAGTCATAGAGATGTACAGCATGGAAATAGACCCTTCGGTCCAACCTGTCCATGCTGACCAGATATCCCAACCCAATCTAATCCCATCTGCCAGCACCCGGCCCATATCCCTCCAAACCCTTCCTATTCATATACCCATCCAAATGCCTCTTAAATGTTGCAATTGGACCTGCCTCCACCATATTCTCTGGCAGCTCATTCCATACACGTACCACCATCTGCGAGAAAATGTTGTCCCTTAGGTCCCTTTTATATCTTTCCCCTCTCACCCTAAACCTATGCCCTCTAGTT
This sequence comes from Hemiscyllium ocellatum, assembly GCF_020745735.1. Taxonomy (NCBI): domain Eukaryota; kingdom Metazoa; phylum Chordata; class Chondrichthyes; order Orectolobiformes; family Hemiscylliidae; genus Hemiscyllium; species Hemiscyllium ocellatum. Next base: position 15,834,537 of record NC_083417.1, on the reverse strand, counting down.
CTGGACTCCCCGACCCCAGGGAAAAGACTTTGTCTATTTATCCTATCCATGCCCCTCATAATTTTGTAAACCTCTTTAGCCTCTGACGCTCCAGGGAAAACAGCCCAGCCTGTTCAGCCTCTCCCTGTAGCTCAGATCCTCCAACCCTGGCAACATCCTTGTAAATCTTTTCTGATCCCTTTCAAGTTTCACAACATCTTTCCGATAGGATGGAGACCAGAATTGCACGCAATATTCCAACAGTGGCCTAACCAATGTCCTGTACAGCCGCAACATGACCTCCCAACTCCTGTACGCAATACTCTGACCAATAAAGGAAAGCATACCAAATGCCTTCTTCACTATCCTATCTACCTGCGACTCCACTTTCAGGGAACTATGAACCTGCACTCCAAGGTCTCTTCGTTCAGCAACACTACATAGGACCTTACCATTAAGTGTATAAGTCCTGCTAGGATTTACTTTTCCAAAATGCAGCACCTCGCATTTACCTGAATTAAACTCCATCTGCCACTTCTCAGCCCATTGGCCCATCTGGACCAGATCCTTTTGTAATCTGAGGTAACCCTCTTCGCTGTCCATTACACCTCCAATTTTGGTGTTATCTGCAAACTTACTAACTGTACCTCTTATGTTCACATCCAAATCATTTAGGTAAATGACAAAAAGTAGAGGGCCCAGCACCGATCCTTGTGGCACTCCACTGGTCACCGGCCTCCAGTCTGAAAAACAACCCTCCACAACCACCCTCTGTCTTCTACCTTTGAACCAGTTCTGTATCCAAATGGCTAGTTCTCTCTGTATTCCATGAGATCTAACCTTGCTAACCAGTCTCCCATGGGGAACCTTGTCGAACGCCTTACTGAAGTCCATATCGATCACACCTACTGCTCTGCCCTCATCAATCTTCTTTGTTACTTCTTCAAAAAACTCAATCATGTTTGTGAGACATGATTTCCCATGCACGATGCCATGTTGACTATCCCGAATCATTCTTTGCCTTTCCAAAAACATGTACATCCTGTCCCTCAGGATTCCCGCCAACAACTTGTCCACCACTGAGGTCAGGCTCACCGGTCTATAATTCCCTGGCTTGCCTTTACCGGCCTTCTTAAACAGTGGCACCACGTTTGCCAACCTCCAGTCTTCTGGCACCTCACCTGTGACTATTGATGATACAAATATCTCAGCAAGAGGCCCAGCAATCACTTCTCTAGCTTCCCACAGAGTTCTCGGGTACACCTGATCAGGTCCTGGGGATTTATCCACCTTTAACCGTTTCAAGACATCCAGCACTTCCTCCTCTGTAATCTGGACATTTTGCAAAATGTCTATATCTTCCAAATCCTTCTCCACTGTAAATATTGGTGCAAAATATTCATTTAGTATCTTACCCCATTTTCTGTGGCCCCACGCAAAGGCCGCCTTGCTGATCTTTGAGGGGCCCTATTCTTTCCCTAGTTACCCTTTTGTCCTTAATATATTTGTAAAAATCCTTTGGATTCTCCTTAATTCTATTTGCCAAAGCTATCTCATGTCCCCGTTTTGCCCTCCTGATTTCCCTCTTAAGTATACTCCTACTTTCTTTATACTCTTCAAAGAATTCTCTCGATCTATCCTGTCTGTACCTGACATATGCTTCCTTCTTTTTGTTAAACAAACCTTCAATTTCTTTAGTCATCCAGCATTCCCTATACCTACCAGCCTTCCCTTTCACCCTGACAGGTGATACAGTGAAAAGTATTGTTGTGCATGCTAACCAGACAAATCATACCTTATGTAAGTGCATTAGGGTAACAGAACAGCATGCAGAATATAGTCTTACAGCTACGAAGAAGGTGCAGAGAAAGGTCAATGTTAATGTATGAGAGGTCCATCCATACGTCTTATAACAGTGGAGAAAAAGCTGTTCTTGAATCTATTGGTACATGAGATCTACAATCCCCTGCATCTTATTCACAACAAGGGCCTTTTCTTATTCGACTAGTAAGTGGGCTGTTTCACCACACCAGACCATGTGGGTCCTGGAGACACCTGTTGTAAAAAGGGTTGGTGGCAGCACAGTTACCTTGTAGTGAACAATAATGCAGTCAGCCTCAGACCACAAGGAGTGAGGGTTGGATTTGCAATGCTCATGTTGTTAAATTAAATTTGTAAATGTAAGGTGATTGAAAGTCTCAAAGTTTCCAGATGACCAAAATTATTTATAAATTAAAGATCCTTCAATGTATACTTATAGAGTCAGAATTCTAAAGATGCAAAACAATAGATGGGCCCATTTAACGGAGGAGAATCCTCATTAGAGATGTGAATATAATTTTCCAGTTTAAAGAAAGTTTGAAATGCAACTAGTTAGTAAAATAAGTTCTTAATGTATTTTCTTTGCAAAAGTTGAGAATTTTGGACAATTGGTTTGAATCTCTATTTGAGACCTTTATATATATACCACTTGGCCATGGAAACAGGTTGCAAGAAGGTATCCTTTCAGGTTATGTTTATAGTCATAGGGGTCTGCAGCACAGGAAAAAGGCCCTTCTGCCCATTTTTTTTTACTGGCCCAGACTCAATCACCTAAATAATCTAATAACATTTTCCAGCTCTTGGCTATAGCCTTGTACACATTGGCATCCATTCTTAAATATTATGAGGGCTTTTGCCTTTAGTACTCTTACAGACAGTGAGTTCCAGGTTCCTGCCATCCCCTGGGTGAAAGATGTTTTCCTCTAAATGTCTTGTTCCTTACCTTAAACCTATGATCCTTGATCCCTCCACCAAGTGGAAAGATTTCTTGCCATCTATCTATGCCCCTCAATTTTAGACATCTTAATCTGTGTGGTTTCTTACTCCTGTGGCAGCTGTCCATTTCATTAGACCATGGATTTGCCACAGGCACAGGTTTAAAAAAAAGATAGAGCAAGCTGCCAGTTGGGGATGGATGGATGTAGATGAGACCAGCATCTCTTGTCAAGGGTTACTTTCTAATCTTGGTGTCTTTGAGCAAGAAAGATCATGCTGGAGCTTGGATGTCCATAATCATGAGAATTGGTATGTCAGCTAGCTGAAAACCAGTGGAAAAATCCCATGACTCTCATAGAACAGCAGGAATGTAGAAGAATCTAAGTAAATTCCTAAGGGTTATGGCACATCATTATTTGGTCTCAGGAGAAGTGATAGAATCCTGAAGACCCTGGAAAGCATAGGGAATACCTTGGATGGAAATGGCCTGTTATGATTTTCAGGTTGATAGAATAAGGCTTCATGAAATGTAGGGTTAAGTTAGCAGTATTTACATAATTTAGTTCTTGTACAATAGAAGTTTTAATTTACAATGCAAAATCGTGTTGCACAATTCTTTTAGTGAATAAGCACGAGTTTGAAATTCTTTTTAAAACTTAACAGCCTCAGTTGAGATTATCACAGATCCCTTGGCTAGAGAAATCATCCTTCATGCCCTGACAATATTTATTCTTCAATTCGCATTGAAATAAAACGAGACAATTTGGTTATTATCACATTTGTGGGAATTTGCTGTATCAACAGTGACCACTTCATTAAGTTAGTGTATTCTGTGATCATTTGGAATGCTAAATAAATACAAGTCTTACTTTCTTGTCTTATGATCTCAGCTGATAATTCTGACCCCAAACTGAAATATGGCTTGATAGACTGTAGTTTTATTTTTGGTTTTAACAAGGTCTCCTTCACTGAACCACATGGATGCAATGCCGCAGAATTAGTTTTAACAATAAACCAGAAATTTATTTTGCAAAAGAATTGAATAACAAATGGAAGAAACCAACTGTTTACACATAACACAAATTTAAAGATTTCAAACACACAGTGAACTAATTTCATTCATCCCAACATCACTCCTTTACACTACATTCACAAGAGATAATTCCCTTCTTTTCACATCTATAAGGCTTACTTTAACACTGGCTTCAGTTCCCCATCTTGTTTCTGGAGTCTTCACTTGATGAAGGGGCAGTGGTCCGAAAACTTGAGATTCAGAGGTGCACCGGTGTTGGACTTTAACATGGTGTCATGTGATTTCTGAGTTTGTCCACGCCAGTCCAACACTGGGGCACCTCCACAACATTTCTCATCTTAAAATAACCTCTTCAAGGTTTTAACAAAACACCTCTGGTTTGGAATTTTTAAAGCAAACATCTTACTTTGAGGTGACTTCTCTAAAACCCTAAAAATACCTCTCTCTTTTTCAGGAGCAATGGTTTTATACATTCAACTTCAGGCAAGAATTCTGCAATCTGCCCCAAATTGAAACTAAAATGCTTTCTTTACTAGGCACTGAGTGTTTCCCCTAAACGCTCTCCAACAAAGTTCCAGAATCTTCTATCTGAAAGTCTACAGTTTGCTTTGTTCACTCATAAACCCTCCCATGATAAATAAAATCCGTTACACTCTAAAACTGCACCTTAAAAGAAATCACCATGGCTGCAGAATTACTTACAAGTTGATTAGATTAGATTACTTTTTGATTAGATTACTTACAGTGTGGAAACAGGCCCTTCGGCCCAACAAGTCCACACCGACCCGCTGAAGCGCAACCCACCCATACCCCTACATATACCCCTTACCTAACACTATGGGCAATTTAGCATGGCCAATTCACCTGACCCGCACATCTTTGGACTGTGGGAGGAAACCGGAGCACCCGGAGGAAACCCACGCAGACACGGGGAGAACGTGCAAACTCCACACAGTCAGTCGCCTGAGGCGGGAATTGAACCCAGGTCCCTGGCGCTGTGAGGCAGCAGTGCTAACCACTGTGCCACCGTGCCGCCCTCCACTGTGCCACCGTGCCGCCCTCCACTGTGCCACCGTGCCGCCCTACTGTGCCACCGTGCCGCCCTTCAGTTCATCATTATCGTCCTTAGACACATAGAAAATTTGTATGCCACAAATTTAAAATCCAAGAAACAATGAAAACAAATGATATTAAAATATATTTATATCACATACCTTACATCACATTTGCTGACACAAGTACGGTTAGGTAACCAATGGCTTGAACAGAGTTAACAGCAGAGACTTGGTCAGAATGAACACAGTATGATGTTCTTCAGGACTATCATCATTGTCTTGGTCACAGCCCAACTAAATAAAAACACCAACACCACTCAGTGAATGAAGTGATGTAGCTTGCAGACATTCATTTTCAGGATTTAACCTTTGGGAGGAGAGACTCACTTCACTCTTGAGTTTCATTTCTATAAACAGTAGCCAAGTGCTGCATTCAACGTGCCATTGCTGAATCAGTGTGGAAACAAAGTCCAAATTCATTACGTACAGTTACATAAGAATGTAGGAAATAAGAACAAGAGTAGACCATATGGCCAATCGAGGTTGTTGCATCGCTTCAATATCACCACAGCTGACGTTGGGCTTTAATTCCATTATCATACAAACAAGGAGCAAAAAAAGGCCACATGGCTCCACTATTCAATAAGATCATGACTGATCTGATTTTAACCACAACTCTACATTTCTGCCTATCCTCCTGATAATCTTTCATCCCTTTTGTATCTGCTGCTCATACCCACAATCCTTCAAATTACGGATAGATCAAAGAATGGTTTATCTCAGCCTCAAATATATTTAATGATGTTGCATGCACAACCCTTTGGGGCAGAGAATTCCAAAAATTCACAATGACTTGAGTGAAATGATTTCTCCTTATCTTAGTCTGAGTTGATTGATCCCTTATTATTAGACCATTACCCTTGTTCTAGATCTTCCAGTCAGTGGGGAACCAATGTGTCGGGTACAGAAGGTCCTAGCTTTACGTCACCCCACTTAATGTCATTTTGCTTTAAGGTCATTTGTTATTTAGCACCTTGAGGATGGTTAGCTCAGTTGGCTGGGTAGCTGGTTTGCAATACAGTGTGATGCAACAATTTATGCACTAGCTGAGGTAACCATAAAGGACTCTCTCCATGCTCTGAGGTGTGGTGACCCTCAGGTTAAACCACTGTAAGTCATCTCTGTCTAATGACCCTCTTTACCTTTTACTTAGGGTCTGCTCTTCCAATTATCATAGAATCACTACAGTGTGGAACATCGAGTCCATACTGATTTAGCCCCCACCCCCTTCCTGTCCCCAAAACCCTGCATTCCCCATGCCCAATCCACCTAACTTGCACATCTTTGGACTGTGGGAGAAAACCTGGAGGAAACCCACACAGATAACAGGGAGAATCTCCACATATTCAATCACCCGAGGCTGGAATTGAACCCCAATCCTTGGCACTGTGAGGCAGCAGTGCTAACATTGAGCCAGCCAATTTGTGTCACAGGTTTTGTTTTATATCATTTGCAGTGTGGGAGTTGTATGTTATCAACGCAAGCAGAAATCCTATTGCCATGAGTTCAGGCAAAGGATATGAGAAAGTCAGCTGAAGATAGTTTGGCTTGTCATCTGTAACACAAAGGGTGAAGAACGCTCAGGGAGAAAATTATTGGGACAACTGAATGCAATATGCAGTGGTAAAAGGAGATGTACAAATGTGATGCATCACTTCTTAACTGAAATTCCTTTTAAAAACTGGGATTCAGCTGTGAGAGTGGAAGAGCTGCAGGAGAAAACACGAGGCAGGGACAAGATTTCTCAAACTCACGAGAAGAAAACATGGTTGAGATTTCTGTGGAGCTTAGAGGAAGGATCAGTGGGACAGGCGTAGGGGCTTCTCCTCTGCTTCTAATCGTAGAATTGTAAAAAAATAAAATTGTATAGCACAGAGAAAACTATTTGGCTGATCAGGCTTGTGCTGGCACTCTGTAATAACATGTCAACTAATCTCAGTTTCCTCCTCCTTATCCATTGCCTTTGAATGGGTACAGTGTTTATTTTTATCCAGTGACCTATTGTTATTTCAGGCAGGAATACACAATGCTACACTTGTGTGGTGCAGTATTTTGACGTGTACTTAGGTTTGTCTTGCTGGAATTTATTTTCTCTTTTTTACTCAAGGTGGCGATGGAGCAGCAGCACAATGTGTGCATTCCTCAGCCCAGGAGTCCAGAGCTCATCTATTCTGTCCCTTTACATTTCTTTCCTTTCTGTGCAGTTTTTAATGTCTCCACTTACTATATTTTTAACAGCCTTTAACGGTAGAAGACGTCTTCTCCTAGCCCAGGCCCAGTGATGAGGTGTTTTCCGACAACCCAGAATGGTGTTGTAGGCCTGGCACCTGGTGGAGTGGTCTCCTAGTGTGTCATTCTTCTCCTGGTGGAAAGGTCTCATCCTTTCATGGAGATTTTCTTTGGCGGTTTCTAGCCGATCCAGCAGCTGGACATGAAGGTCTCATCCTTACTTTGGAGGTGGTTTCTGGGTCTTCCAATGGCCTAGCATGAAGATCTTGTATTGATGTGAGGTGGTCTTGGCTTGGTATGGTGAGATGGTCATGTCTTGGCATGGAGGAGTGGTCTTGCCTTGGCGTAGTGGTCTTGTCTTGGTGAATGGGGTGGTCTTATCTTGGCACAGTGAGATGGTCTTGCCTTTGCATGGTGGGTTGGTCTTGCCTTGGCGTGGTGGTCTTGTCTTGGTGAATGGGGTGGTCTTATCTTGGCACAGTGAGATGGTCTTGCCTTTGCATGGTGGGTTGGTCTTGGCTTGGTGGGGTGGTCTTGTCTTGGTGAATAGGGTGGTCTTATCTTGGCACGGTGGGATGGTCTTATCTTGGCATGGCAGGATGGGATTAGCTTGGCATGGCAGGGTGGTCTTGTCTTGGCCTAGCATGGAAGTCTTGTCTTGGCCTGTTGGGATGGTCTCAGCCCAGCCCTGCCTGGTGATTTTGGCCCAATTTTCTAACATAACCTAAAACCAGGAGTTATCATTTAAACTGTGATGAACTTTAACTTTTTTTCTTATTATTTAGAGTCATAGAGATGTACAGAATGGAAATGGACCCTTTGGTCTAATTCGTCCATGCTAACCAGCTTTCCTAAATTAATCTAGCCCCGTTTGCCAGCACTTGGCCTATATCCCTCTAAGTCCTTCCTATTCATGTACTCATCCAGATGTCTTTTAAATGTTGTGATTGTACCAGCCTTCATCACTTCCTCTGGCAGCTTATTCCAAACACACACCATCCTCTGCGTGAAAATGTTGCCCGTAAGGTCCCTTTTAAATCTTTCCCGTCTCACCTTAAACCTATGCCCTCTAGTTCCGGACTCCCCTATCCCAGGAAAAAGATCCTGTCTATTTACCCTGTCTATGCCCCTCATGATTTGGAGATGCGGGTGTTGGACTGGGGTGTACAAAGTTAAAAAGTGAACTTTTAACTTGAGAATGTAACTTTTGAAAAAAGTTTTGCAGTTTACATATGAAAGAACTGAAACCAGCGTAGTCATTCTAACAGGTGAGAGGCTTAACAAACAGTCCAGGTCTTTTTCAATAGATAATTTCAGTTACATCACACTGTAAACTTTTGTTATAAATTCTGTGCTTACAGTTTTATACTCCACAACCACCTGATGAAGGGGCAGCGCTCCGAAAGCTAGTGCTTTCAATTAAACCTGTTGGGCTATAACCTGGAGTTGTGTAGTTTTTAACTATGTATGCCCCATGATTTTATAAACCTCTATAAGGTCACCCCTCAGCATCCGATGCTCCAGGGAAAACAGCCCCAGCCTATTCAGCCTCTCCCTATAGCTCAAATCCACTAACCCTAGCAACATCCTTGTAAATCTTTTCTGCATCCTTTCAAGTTTCACAGTTATTTATGCTTCTGTCATTAATTTACGCACTGTGATATAGTGACTTGTGAAACTTTTCACTGTTTTTGTTTGTAAAAATACACGTGACAATACACTGCTATTGGTAAATGTCTGAAGGAACCTAACCCCATCTTTAACATTGATTCGTATGGAAAAACTTGATTCACTTTGTTATTTCGTGTCACACAGCTAGTGCATGTTATACCTTTAAGAGCCGTGCTCATGTTATCATCACTGTGTCAGAGCAGGTGACCTGATGGTATAAAGGTCTTAGTTTCCATCTTACCATGAAATGCTGAGTGAGGCTTCCCACAGTTTGTGACCAAATTGCTCAATACCAGCCCAGAGACGGAAGTGCCTTTTTTTAAAATTCATTTTGCAGGATATGGGCAACATTCTCTCAGCCAGCATTTACTCGCCATCTCTAACTTCCCAGTGTGCAATTAAGAATTACATGTGGACCAGACCTGGGTAATGACGGCATTTCCCTGCCCTAATGGAAATTAGTGAGCGACATGGCTTTTTCCTGACAATTGACAACAGTTTCATGGCCATCATTAGGCACACAACTCAAACTTCATCATTTCAGTTTAGATTAGATTAGATTCCCTACAGTGTGGAAACAGGCCCTTCGGCCCAACAAGTCCACACCGACCTGCCGAAGCGCAATGCACCTAGATCCATTTCCCTCTGACTAATGTACCTAACACTATGGGCAATTTAGCATGGCCAGAATGCCTCACCTGCACATTTTTGGACTGTGGGAAAAACTGGAGCACCCGGAGGAAACCCACTCAGACACGGGGAGAGTGTGCAAAACTCCACACAGACTGTCGCCCGAGGCTGGAATCCAGTCCAGGACCCTAGCATTGTGAGGCTGCGCCAATGAGGGATTCTAACCATTGTCCTTAGTACATTATTTGGGTCTTTGGTAATACAGTTTAGCAATCATACCACTAAGCCATCATCTCCCCTTAATAAAGCAGGATCTGTAATAAACATCCACTGAATCTTTCGGTGCTGCGGGACACATATCTACTTTTTACATTATGGGAATTAACATAAGGATCACCTCATCTGCTGAAAGTAAAAAGTCAATCACTGTATCAATGGAAGATTGTGAGGGCAGAACAGATCAGGGTTAACAGCAGTGTCCATTTATACAGAAATGACCATAGATGCCAGTTAATATATCACTCTAATGTTGTTTCTCTAAAAATTACAACTTTTCAGAAGTTCAAAATTAATTAAGGACTTACTATATCTGTTTACTATATTGCACCTCAGCAATTTGAAATGTTTAAATGCAATCACCTCGCTCTTCTAAAACCAGAGAGAATAAATTCAATTCATTTTTTAATCTCCTCATAGGACAATCGTCTCATCCTAGTCCTGCAATCTAAGTATATCCTTTCTTAAATATGATCACCAAACTGAACACAGTATTCCATGTATGCTGTCACTAATACCCTGAGAAAATACAGGAAGACATATTTATTCTTGCACACCAATCCCTTTGGAATAATAGCAACATGCCATTTGCCATTCTAATTGCTTACTATACCAGTATGTCAACATATCATGTTCCTGGTACAAGTCCTTTGGTTATCAATATTTGTACATTTCATGCCTTTTAAAAACGTTTGCTTTCTATTCTTACAACCAAACTGAATAACCTCCTACTTCCCCACATGACGCTCCATGTGCCATCTTTCTGTCAACACACTTTATATTTCTTTACAGCCTCTTTGCTTTACAGCTTGCAGTTCCACTCACCTTCGTATCAAAGGGGAAGCATTGTGAAAACAAACACAAGTGAGGCTCACATGTACGTATTGACTCAACATTAAAAATTCTGTCATACTGAAGCCATGTACAGAGCATAATCTGGCAAAGCATTGGGTTTGCAGATGGCTCAATCTTGTCTCTGCATTCTTGTCTCTGAGTCAGAAGGTTGTGAGTTCAGATTCCACAGCAAAGACTCAAGTGTATAATGTGGGCTGGCATTTCAGTTAACATTAAAAATGATTCAACCTCTTTCTTTCACAATGGTGACACTTGATGACAGAGGCTGCAGAGCATTATTCATAGGTGAGTAGTCTAATTATATACAGAGGGTAGATTTTGGTTTCTGCTTTGATAGTTTGAGCCCTCCAAATAGCATTTGAAAACCACGTTCTTTTTTCTTCCTCATGTTGCTTACATAAAAAGTACCTGCCACAGTAAAACCTTCAAATATATCTATCGCGAAATCCCAAAGTCTAACTTGCATCAGCATATAGTTACTTCAGTTCTTTCAAGCAAGTGACTTTATTGTTCTTGAACTCTTTAAAGTTTATTAAGTTACCTGTCTATACGATAACACTTTGAGAATGAGGAGTGCAGATGCTGGAGATCAGGGTCAAAGTGTGATGCTGGAAAAGCACAGCAGGTCAGGCAGCATCTGAGGAGCAGGGGAGTTGACGTTTCAGGCATAAGAACTTCATCGCAGACTTGCCTGCTCCTCAGATGCTGCCTGACCTGCTGTGCTTTTCCAGCACCACACTTTGGCTATAGTGCTAAGCATGCCGAATGCAATGGATGTGTTGTATGTTCTGAAACACCAGGGCTGCACTCTCAATGGGCCGCAGGAACTGTAAAACCTGTGCCCACACCTCCTCCCTCACCTCTATCCAAGCCCTAAAGGAGTCTACGACATCCATCAAAGTTTTACCTGCACATCTACTAATATCATTTATTGTATCCGTTGCTCCCGATGCGGTCTCCTCTACATTGGGGAGACTGGGCGCCTCCTAGCAGAGCGCTTTAGGGAACATCTCCGGGACACCCGCACCAATCAACTACACCGGCCCGTGACCCAACATTTCAACTCCCCCTCCCACTCTGCCAAGGACATGGAGGTCCTGGGCCTCCTTCACCGCCGCTCCCTCACCACCAGACGCCTGGAGGAAGAACGCCTCATCTTCCGTCTTGGAACACTTCAACCCCAGGGCATCAATGTGGACTTCAACATTTTCCTCATTTCCCCTTCCCCCACCTCACCCTAGTTCCGAACCTCCAGCGCAGCACTGTCCCCATGACTTGTCCTACCTACCTATCTTCTTTTCCACCTATCCACTCCACTCTCTCCTCCCTGACCTATCACCTTCATCCCCTCCCCCACTCACCCATTGTACTCTGTGCTACATTCTCCCCACCCCCACCCTCCTCTGGCTTATCTCTCCAAGCTTCAGGCTCACTGCCTCTATTCCTGATGAAGGGCTTTTGCCCGAAACGTCGATTTCACTGCACTTTGGATGCTGCCTGAACTGCTGTGCTCTTCCAGCACCACTAATCCACTCCATTTCTCTGTCTTTTCCTTTCAATCCGTTTCCCTCTCTCTATCTCCCTCTCACTCCATTTCTCTGTCTCTCTCCCTCTCTCTCACTCTGTTTCTCTCTGTCTCTCTCTCTCACTGTCTCACTCCGTTTCTCAGTCTCTCTCTCTCTCTCTCTCACACACATACACACTCAGTTTAGTCAACTTGGTGGTAGAATAGTTGTTCCTGACTGATCTTGTCTGCCCCACCCCGTTCTTTAACTTTCTTTCCTTCTCTTTTCTGTCTTTTTCATTCTTCTCTGCACTCAGTATTGGAGGCGCATTCTGATTCAATGGCACACACCACCAGGCAGCCCCCGGGGGAGGGAGTGGGGACACAGCCCACGGATCAGGGAGTGGGGAATGAGCCCCTGGAACAGGGAGTGGGGAATGAGCCCCCGGGGGAGGGAGTGGGGACACAGCCCACGGATCAGGGAGTGGGGAATGAGCCCCCGGAACAGGGAGTGGGGAATGAGCCCCCGGGGGAGGGAGTGGGGACACAGCCCACGGATCAGGGAGTGGGGAATGAGCCCCCGGAACAGGGAGTGGGGACACAACCCCCGTAAAAGGAAATGGGGATACAGCCCCCGGAGCAGGGAGTGGGGACACAGTCCCTGGAGCAGGGAGTGGGGAATGAGCCCCCGGAACAGGGAGTGGGGAATGAGCCCCCGGGGGAGGGAGTGGGGACACAGCCCACAGACCAGGGAGTGGGGAATGAGCCCCCGGAACAGGGAGTGGGGAATGAGCCCCCGGAGCAGGGAGTGGGGAATGAGCCCCTGGGGGAGGGAGTGGGGAATGAGCCCCCGGAGCAGGGAGTGGGGACACAGCCCCCCGGAGCAGGGAGTGGGGACACAGTCCCCGGAGCAGGGAGTGGGGAATGAGCCCCCGGAGCAGGGAGTGGGGAATGAGCCCCCGGAGCAGGGAGTGGGGACACAGCCCCCCGGAGCAGGGAGTGGGGACACAGCCCCCGGGGCAGGGAGTGGGGACACAGCCCCCAGAGCAGGGAGTGGGGACACAGCCCCCAGAGCAGGGAGTGGGGACACAGCCCCCAGAGCAGGGAGTGGGGACACAGCCCCCAGAGCAGGGAGTGGGGACACAGCCCCCAGAGCAGGGAGTGGGGACACAGTCCCCAGAGCAGGGAGAGGGAATGAGCCCCTGGGGCAGTGATTGGAGACTCAGTCCCCGGAGCAGGGAATGGGGAATGAACCCCCGGAGCAGGGAGTGGGGAATGAGCCCCCGGAGCAGGGAGAGGGGACACAGCCCCCGGAGCAGGGAGTGGGGACACAGCCCCCGGAGCAGGGAGAGAGGAATGAGTCCCCGGAGCAGGGAGAGGGGAATGAGTCCCCGGAGCAGGGAGAGGGGAATGAGTCCCCGGAGCAGGGAGTGGGGAATGAGCCCCTGGAGCAGGGAGAGGGGAATGAGTCCCCGGAGCAGGGAGTGGGGAATGAGCCCCTGGAGCAGGGAGAGGGGAATGAGTCCCCGGAGCAGGGAGTGGGGAATGAGTCCCCGGAGCAGGGAGTGGGGAATGAGTCCCCGGAGCAGGGAGTGGGGAATGAGCCCCTGGAGCAGGGAGAGGGGAATGAGTCCCCGGAGCAGGGAGTGGGGAATGAGCCCCTGGAGCAGGGAGTGGGGAATGAGCCCACGGAGCAGGGAGTGGGGACACAGCCCCCGGAGCAGGGAGAGGGGAATGAGCCCCCAGAGCAGGGAGTGGGGAATGAGACCCCAGAGCAGGGAGAGGGGAATGAGCCCCTGGAGCAGGGAGTGGGGAATGAGCCCCTGGAGCAGGGAGAGGGGAATGAGTCCCCGGAGCAGGGAGAGGGGAATGAGTCCCCGGAGAAGGGAGTGGGGACACAGCCCCCGGAGCAGGGAAAGGGTACACAGCCCCCGGAGCAGGGAAAGGGTACACAGCCCCCGGAGCAGGGAGAGGGGAATGAGACCCCAGAGCAGGGAGTGGGGACACAGCCCCCGGAGCAGGGAAAGGGTACACAGCCCCCGGAGCAGGGAAAGGGTACACAGCCCCCGGAGCAGGGAGAGGGGAATGAGACCCCAGAGCAGGGAGTGGGGAATGAGCCCCCGGAGAAGGGAGAGGGGAATGAGACCCCAGAGCATGATGCTAGCAGTGAGTCCCACACGGATTCTGGTTTGGGGTGCATTCCTGGCCCTTACTGTGGAGCAGCTGAGTTCTGGATTGGAGCGGTCTGGTGCTTGGAGTCGAACAGCGCACCTGTAGGACTGGGGTCTGGCCTGGGTGGTCAGATCATGTCCAGAGACCCTGCACTGAGCTGCTACACTGTGATGTTTATTTGAAACTTCCTACCTGACTGTAATGTCAGCCTTTTAATATCTGATTATTAACTTATTTTTCAACCTTCCAAGTAATGCAACTACTTTTATTCCTCTGCTGTATCCAAGAATTGTACCTCGGTATGTGTACCTAAGATTTTGCCATTAGACGGCAGATTTTGTAAAAAATTTTCATTGTACCTCTACACTGGGGTACACATGACAATAGAAAGATATTGTATGTTGTAGATCCTTCCAGCTACATTGATACCTTAGCCATCAAAATTACACCCTAATCACTCAGGGCTGGTGCTACACTGTGTTTTATTTCTCCACACGCATTTTTTGTATTTAACAATTGAACAGTTCTTCCTGTTCTTAAGTACTTGTTTGGGAATGATGATGATTTCCATGCTGTACATCTCTCTGACTCTATGATTTGTCTTCCCTGTAGTTCAATGGGATGGAATGCCTGCCAAGTCCCATGTTTAATCTGCAGACTCTGCCACCTATGGGGGCGGTAGTGCTTGAAGGTTTGGGTGAGTGGCTCATTTAGAGGTTGGTGCAGACCCTCTGAAGCCCAGGCTTCTTCTATGCGTCGGTATAAACAAGGACTGCAGTTGCTGGAAACCAGAGTCTCGATTAGAGTGGTGCTGGAAAAGCACAGCAGTTCAGGCAGCATCCGAGGAGCAGGAAAATCGACGTTTCGGGCAAAAGCCCTTCATCAGGAATAAAGGCAGAGAGCCTGAAGGGTGGAGAGGTAAGTGAGAGGAGGGTGGGGTGGGGAGAAAGTAGCAAAGAGTACAATAGGTGAGTGGGGGAGGGGATGAAGATAATAGGTCAGGGAGGAGGGTGGAGTGGATAGGTGGAAAAGAAGATAGGTAGGTAGGACAAGTCATGGGGACAGTGCTGAGCTGGAGGTTTGGAATTGGGGTGAGGTGGGGGAAGGGGAAATGTGGAAACTGTTGAAGTCCACATTGATGCCCTGGGGTTGAAGTGTTCCGAGGCAGAAGAGAGGCGTTCTTCCTCCAGGCGTCTGGTGGTGAGGGAGCGGTGGTGAAGGAGGCCCAGGACCTCCATGACCTCGGCAGAGTGGGAGGGGGAGTTGAAACGTTGGGCCACAGGGCGGTGTGGTTGATTGGTGCGGGTGTCCCAGAGATGTTCTATGTGTTCCTGACCGAGCCTCTCAATGTGCTCACTGTCTTCCCAAATGAACCATCTCCATTTAGGTTGGTCACAAGCCAAGGGCATTCCATATGTGACATGATCGATCTCGCTCAGGGACATGATGAAGACATCCCACAAGCCATTCCTTAGCTCACTAGGGAGTCTCCTGCCATGACGGCCATGAGATCTGAAAAAAGAGATTGCTTCAGGACACACTTGAAGTGGAAAACATGCTGTGTTTCATTTCCTCACAAAAATTAGGCCATCCCGTTTAGATTTGGAAACCTATTGCTCCAAGTTACAAACAAGTTCAAATAATAAACCTTGACTCTCCAAGATGACTGATGCGGCACTTACTGAGAGAGTGAGCTCGCACCATCTTGATTCACTGCATTATTTCATAAATTCTCCATTGGCAGCATTTTCAAAGCTGGTGACCTTTATTGTCGGAAGGACAAGGCAACAGTTTGTCGGAGGTGACAATTTCTGGGGGAGATGCTGACCCAAGGCCTTGTCTGTACTCTTGGGTTAATGTCAAAGATCCTATGGCACGATTTGAAGAATTAGTCCAGCCCTTCAATCAACATGACCTTGCCGCTGTTTGTAAGAATGCTGCTCTATGCAAACAGGTTGCAGTGTGTCCCAAATTTCAGGGATGGGTGTATCACAAAATTGTGAAAAACATTTTGGGACTTCCAGAGGTCAGCAAAGGCAATGTATTTTAATTGTTCATGAGATGTGGGCTGGGCCAGCATTTATTGCTCACCCCTAATACTGTGGAAAAGGTGATAGGAAACTGCCTTCTTGTGCTGTTGTAGTCCTTGTGGGTGTAGGAACATCCACAGTGCATTCAAGAGGGAATGGTGCTAGATTTCCAGATCAGGTTTATGTGTGGAATGGAGGGGAATTGCACATAGTTTTGTTCCCTTCTATCTGTTGCTCCTGTCCTTCCAGACAATAGAGGTCATGGGCTTTGAAAATGCTGTCAAAGGAGACTAAGTGAAATAGTAGATAAATTTTACAAATAGTGTATACCATGGTGTGTCACCAGTGAAGGTGCTAAATGCTGAAGGTAATGGATGGGGTATTGATAAATTTGGTTATTTTGGCCTTGGTGGTACTGAGCTTCTGATGATTGTTGGAGCTGCACTTGTCCACGCAAGTGGTGACTCTTCGATTGCATACCTGACTCAAGACCATTAGATCATATAACATAGAAGCAGAAGTAAGCTATTCAGTCCAACATGTCTGCTCTGTCATTTAATGAGAACATGGTTGATCTGATAATCCTTCCCTATGCCTCCACTTCTCACCTTTAAACAACTACCAAACCTTAAACAGACCACTGTTCGGAGCATACTGCCCAGCCTTCAGGATAACATCGATCACAACACCATACAGCCCTGTCATGGCGAGATATGTCAGAATGTCGACATGGATACCACCATTACATATAGGGACACTACCATGTACGGGACAGGTACCTCTGTGACTTGGCCAATGTTGTCTATCTTATAGCTGCAGGCAAGGTTGCTCTGAGGCATGGTACATTGGTGAGACCAAGCAGATGCTACAACAGCGGATGAATGGACACTGTGCCACAATCACCAGACAGAGATGTTCCCTCCCAGTCAGGGAACACTTCAGCGGTAAGTGACATTCGACCTCAGACCTTTGGGTGACTATCCTCCAAGACGGACTTTGGGACAGGCAACAACACAGAGTGGCTGTGCAGAGGCTGATAGCTAAGTTTGATACCCATGGAGATGGCCTCAACACCCATGCACACATCCTCTCACAGGCTTATACCCCATCACACTCACACATATACGTTACCAAGCTTTCACACATGCACATAGTCAATCTGTCTCTCATGCTCGTGCACACACATGTCTATGGGGTGAATTTGTATTTGCAGAATTATATTTGCAGATACATTCTATTTTGCTCAAAAAATGCACAATCTGCAGGCAGTCAATCCATGTAATATTTTGTAAATTCCACTTTGGAAATAGAACCAGTCTGACTCAATTTTGGAATACAGACAGTCTCTGACCTCATATCTTCAATGCATTGTCTGAGCTGAGATGTCACCTTTTTAAAAATAAAACCTTAAGTTAACTCGAGAATGTGATTTAAAAGTAGTTCTGGGATTTACATGTTAATGAACCAAATCCTGCAACCCATTCTAAATGATGAATGGCTTAATTACAATCTAAGTTTGTTCAATATATCATTTCAGTTGAATGACACTGTAATCTTTTGCTATAAATTTTATGTTTTATGGTCCTGTTCCACAACTACCTGATGAAAGTGTTGTGTGATTTTTAACTTTGTCCACCCCAGTCCAACACTGGCTCCTCCACATCCTGATAATCCTCAACACCTGCCTTTTCCTTATATTTCACCATCCCCTTATTGATTGAAAATCTGTCTCTTTTATCTTTGAATATACTTTACAACCCAACCACGGCAGCCCTTTCTAGTGAAGAATCCCACCAATTCTTTACCACTTATTTGAAATAATGACCAACATCCATATTAACTTGGAAACTAGTTTTGTGTGATTCATGGATAAGCATTCTCAAATCTCTCTCTTCTGTAGCTCTCTGCTGTTTTACTCCACTTAAATAAAATTCAGCTTCTCTACTCTTCCTGTCAATAGATATGTTGTGGTTCTGCTCGCCAAGCTGGAAGTTTTTGCTGCAAACGTTTCGTTCCCTGGCTAGGGAACATCATCAGTGCTGTTGGAGCCTCGTGTGAAGCGCTGCTTTGATGTTTCTTCCGGTATTTATATTGGTTTGTTCTTGCCGCTTCCGGGTGTCAGTTTCAGCTGCAGTGATTTGTATGTGGGGTCCAGGTCGATGTGTCTGTTGATGGATGTTCTTGCCGTTTCCGGGTGTCAGTTTCAGCTGTAGTGGTTTGTATATGGTGTCCAGGTCAATGTGTCTGTTAATGGATTTTGTGGATGAATGCCATGCTTCTAGGAATTCTCTGGCTGTTCTCTGTCTGGCTTGTCCTATGATAGTGGTGTTTTCCCAGTCAAATTCATGTTGCTGGTTGTCTGAGCAGAACCACAACAACGGATACCTGAGCTACAAATCTTCAATCAGATGTCAATAGATATAACCTCACATTTTCCCACATTATATTCCAGCTGCCAAGCAACATCCCACTTAATATGCCTCTGCGGAGTCTTTGTGTCAACATCACAACTTGCATTCCCATCTATTTTTGCATTATGTGACTCTCATATGTTCGCAGACTTGGCTTTCGTATGTTCACTTTCATTATCCAAGCCACTAATATATATTGTAAATAATGTGGCCCCAACACTGATCTCTGTGGCACACCACTTGCCATCCTGAAAATGCCCTTTTATATCAACTGCCTGTATATTATTGGTTAGCTAGTACTCTATCCATTCCAATAAACTACCTTCAAAATTATGGGCTTGTCTCTTAAGTAGCCTAATGTATGTTTGTGCAGCCTCTGTCCATTTAACTAATATCCAGCCCCTCTATTCTTCCTGCCAAAGTGCTTAATCTCACATTTACCTCACAACAAAGAAAGGATTTCTGTCTGCTCAGTTTCAAACTGAAGATTAATTCTGGTGGATGTTGTATGCATTCACAAACACACTCCAGCTGTTGTTAATGATTGTAATTTGTCTCCCTCAGTGGTGACATGATCGTGAGATTGATTAGCATTTTTTCTGAGTTAAGTGTATTCAGCTTAACACTCAAAAGCTCCTGCTTTCACATGTAGAAGTTACAGTTTGCAATCTCCTTATGTCAGGTCCTGCTGAGGGATGAAGCATGTAAACCTTTTGCAAACTTTGCCATAGCACAAGTCAGTCAAAGGCATATTATTGGGTGATTGGATGTCTGGTCCTCTTAATAAACATTGGAGTGAGTGGAGCAGAATTGAATGGGTGATTACTGGGAGTTGTCTTATGCCTCTGAATGCATATTGGATCAGCACATGACATCGGACCTGTATCGAACAAGTTTGAATAATGCGGATCAAATGAGCAGAAAGCGTGATTGATATCATGATTGCCATGTATGAATTACACATTACATGCCTGTCTTGGAACCCTTAAGAGCCCAGGTTGCTGCACCAGAAGTAGCCAAAAATCCAATACATCCCACGCTTTTCATGTCAGTGCTTTGAAAGCACCAGCATGTACAGATCCCAGCTGTGCTCTTTGACCCTCCGCATTACACCATTATGAAACACAGCTCTGACTCAGAAATAATAATAATTTTCTGTCACCTTTCTTTCCTCTTTGCTACAAAAGGATTGTGTTTTGCTGGAAATCATTCTCTACAATTTTAGATTTTAAGGCATAAGCACATTCAAATTATAACTTGGCTATGCCTTTGAAATATCAGAACGATAAACAAATTTCTTATAGGGCCAAGCAAATATTTTAAATTCTGTAACAAGTAATTAAATTTTACAGAAACATACAGGTGAACAAAGAACACTGACTTGCAATTTATTTAAAAACCAAGAGAACTGCAGATGCTGGAGATCAGAAACACAACAGAAATTGTCCAAAATATTAACTCTGATTTCTCTCCACAGATTCTGCCAGACCTGCTGCGCGCTTCCAGTAATTTCTGTTTTTGTTTTTCACAATTTATTTGTCTAACGTTCAATTTCACACTAAAAATTAGGGCATGGACGAACATACCCCCATTATATGATGAACTAACTTGCCATTTATTTCATTTGCTGTTCTTGTTTTGTGTAAATTGGTTGTTGTGTTGTCTACATAACAAGTGACTGCATTTCAAAAAGTAATTGATAGCTGGGAAGCACATCAGGTATCCTAAGGAAATATGATATAAACACAAGCTTCTTCTTTCTTTGTATCATAACATGAATACAATGCAAGTATATTTGGCATTCAGCTATTGAATTTGGCTTTATCCTCTGGAATAAGGATTACAATATACTCCTACTAAGTTTGACACTCAATTCTGACTCATTTAATTTCCTGAAGGTTCGGTGGCACTTTTTCTTGAATCCCCCAAAATTGCCAGGCAAATATTCCAGGATTATATAAAATCTATTAATATTGATATATAGGTAAGGTGAAGAGCTATGGAGAGTAACAACACCAAGACTAGATTAATTTTCAATGTTATGAGGCAATGAACAAGCATATGTATGGACGGACTCAGAAAGTAATTGTAGAATCTGATCTAGTCAAAGTCGCCCTGCAATACTGATCTCAGTAGTTTTGGGCCATATTTTTCAATTTGACCGCTGCTCCTTTATGAGTAGAGTGTGATGTGTGCTGTGTAGTTGTTCAATTGTTCAGAATTTGATGATGAGTCTGGTTACCAGTCTGTGTTCCCTGTGCTTGATCATCTAAGCCTGATTGGTGACTGAAAAGATAAGTAAAAGACAAGGAAACTTCTAGAAACTGAGCTGGATGGCACTTTAGACCTTTGGTAAAACTCTGTAGTTTTTCCACCATAGAAACTAGTGTAATCTCTGCGCGATTAATAAAAGATGATTTATAATAAGGGGAAAGTCCTCATATTTGAAAGAAACACCCATAATGTTTCTTTTGGTATAATTGAATTTTTATTCATAGGAAGGGATCATTGCTGGCTAGATCAACATTTATTACCCAGAGCACAGTTAAGAGTCAACTGCATTGCTGTGGGTCTGGAATCATGTTTCGGTCAGACTACATAAGGATGGCAGTTTCCTTCCTTAAAAGGACATTAGTGAACTAGATGGGTTTTTCCTGACAATTGATTTGCAGTCATCATTAGACTGTCTGGATTTTTATTGAATTCATGTTCCTCTATCTGGCGTGGCAGGATTTGAACCTAGGTTCTCCAGGACATTAGGAGAAGGTGAGGACTGCATATGCTGGAGATCGGAGTTGAAGAGTTAGGCGCTGAAAAATCACAGCTGGTCAGGCAACACCCCAGGAGCTGGAGAATTGATGTTTCAAGCAAAACCTCTTCTCCAGGGCATTAGCTGGGTTTTCCGACGAACAGTCCAGTGGTTACAGCACTAGGCAGTTGCCTACCCACAGGTTGCAATTTGGTTTGGAGGAAGAATGCAGAATGGATGTTTCAGGATTTGAAACAACCAGGAACAACACAAAAAATTGTAAGAATAAAAAAAACCTTTGATGTCATCATATTGGGCTCTGGGTAGTGAACACTGTGACTTGACTTTGTTGTAATTTGTTGTCGCCAATCGTCTTTACCAAATATTTTTTCATATGACCTGCAATTGGTGGGAACTGAACCTAAATGTCCTGTCCCAGAGGTAGGGTCACTACCACTACACCACAAGAGCCTTAAAGATGTTCTAATTAACCTGTTCTGAGACATTATGACACACCGCTGGAGCAGGCGGTTATTGAACTTAGATCTTCTGGTTCAGAGGCAAGGACATAGCATAGAAAAGAGGGGGGTTTCTATGGTTAGAGTCTGAGGGCCTCTTTAATTATCAGTAGTACAGGATAATCCACTGAAGAGTCTGACCAAGAAGGGGGCATTTGCTTCACATCACAAGTTGTAGTTGATTGCATGATAGCAGGAGGTACAGATAGGATTAACTAGCTTGATATATTCACATATATCAGAGCCAGGTCTGTCTTCATCAGGACTTTTTGTTAAACTGCTCAATTTTCCATCCATCTGAGTGATGGTCATTGTGGAACCCAATGCAACCAGAACACTAAATTTTCAGAACAATTATCTTATACAACTGGCCTGTAAAATTTATCTTGCAGCAGGGAACACAGGTTTCCAGGGACAAATGGGTAATCATTAGGTCCAGCGCTGTAATATTGTATTAATACATAGGTATATGTCACTTGTAACCTTCAGTGGGAAATTGCAGTGATTATAAAAACGGATGGGTGTCAACCAAAACTCATTTACTACCCCATACATCTAGTTAAGACATGACTATAATAGTAAATCTAAGCTAAAACCTGCAACGGAACAGGCATACAAAACAAGTGAAAAAAAATGTTCACAAACTGTCCAATCCTGGTCTCCATAATTAGTGAAAATTAGTAGGTGGCTGACCCAACAAGAGGTTGCCATGATGTACACAGGGGAGATGGTGGTTAAATGGGATTATAATCTGGTAACCTAAAGTAATGCTTGAGGGACCTGGGTCAAATCCAATCTTGACAGCTGGAGGAATTTAAATCTGATTAATAAAGCTGTGAAACTGAAAATTAATCTCAGTAATAGTGATGATGACCAATTGTTGTAGAAACCTATCTAGTTCTTGAACATCCTTTAGGGAAAGAAATTTGTTGTCATGCTTGATCTAGCCTACATGTGAGTCCAGACCCACAGTAAGGTAGTTGAATCTAAAATTACCCTATTCAATCCTTCCATTAAAGGACAACTGGGCAACAAATGCTGGTTTTGTCAGTGACATCTACAGCCCATGAAAAAATAAGGAAAGTATAATTTTTTTTATTAATAGGATGAGGGCATTGCTGGCTGTGGGTATCATAGCCAATGCTGGCCATCCCTTGTCACTCTTGAGGAGGTGGCACTGAGACACATTCTTGAACTGATATCTTTCACAAGGGGCATCACTGATCAGGAAGGGAATCCTTGGTCGGTCTTTTTTCTCTTGCCCGTATCATCCTATTGAGGCCAACAATTTGAATACAGACCAGATTCAAACCTGGGGTGAACAGTTGAGTTATGCACCAAAGTAGTTATTCCAACTAAAAATAGACAATGGCATTGTAGTGGGAAAAAAAAACAGGTTTTAAAGATGTGTGTTTCTTGTTAAGATGAAGATTTTCTTCTGTTTACAATTATTTCATGCGATGATGTCTTCAAATTATGAAAATTCTCATGTACATCACTTAAGTATCATAATTCAGACAATTAATTTGAATGTTTATTGCAAGTACCATGATTCCCTCCCTTCTTCCCCAATAAAAGTACTGGAGATAGTGAACATACCACTTTGAGATCTGAGCGAGAGCAAATGCATGGCTGTCACAACATGTAAGTTTACAAATTCCTCCCAAAACACTTTATTTACTGTGGGATAAACCTTTTACATACTGGCCCACCTTGACTTGGCATGTATCTATCACATTGTAACCATTATGTTGACACCAATAGCTTAAAGGAAGTGACTATGGAGGTAATGGATGCATTGATAATAATCTTCCAAGATGCGGGCAAAGTCTCAGACAATTGGAAAATTTCCAAAGTCACACCTGCCTTCAAAAAGAGAGGAGGTCAAACACTGATTAACTATAAGCCAATTAATTTAGCATCTGTCATTAAGAGTCTATTAGAAAGCATTACTAGTGCAGCATTTAGAAATACTAAGTCAAGCAGAGTCAACATGGCTTCATGAAGGAAAAAATCATAGCTGACAATTTTTTTCAGGAGCTAACAAGCAGGATAAATTAAGGAGAAACCAATTAATACAATATATTGAATTTCCAAAAGGCATTCGATAAGGTACTGTACGTTAGACTAATGAACCAGATGAGTTTATAGTGTTGGAGATAGTATATTAGCTTAGACAGAGGATTGGCTCGCTAACAGAAAGCAGTGACTTGTGATATTGGAGACATTTCCATAACTAGCAGAGTATCACAGGATCAGTGCTGAGGCAACAATTATTTACAATATATTTTAATGATTTGGATGATGGAAGTGGATGCCACAAATACAGGTGGGAAGGTATATAATGAGGATGACACAGAGAATAATGAAGGGGATAGAAAGAATAAGTGAGAAAACAAATCTTGGGAGATGGTGTATAAATGGGGAACAGTGAGGACGTGCACACTGACAAAAAGCACAGAGAAATTGAATGTTATTTAAATGGAGAAAGACTCCAGGACATGACAGCACAGAGGGATCCTGTGTGCGTGAATCAGAAAAAGCTAGTATTCAAGTATGACAGGTAACAGTGGAGATAAATGGACTGTTGGCCTTTATTTCAAAGAGAATGCAGTATACAAAATTGGAGATTTTGCTAAAACTATGTAAGTAACTAGTCAGACCACATCTACAATACGGTGTACAGTATTGGTCCCCTTATCTGAGGAAAGATAGATTAGCATTGCAGGCAGTACAGAATCATTTGGATGGTTCCAAAAATGGAAGGATTTTCTTATGAGGAGAGATTGAGTAGGTTGAGCCTGTACACTTTGGAGTTTAGAAGAATGAGAGGAGACCCTGAAACATATAACAGGGTAGATGCAGAGAGGTTGTTTTCCCCTTGTGGGAGAATCATGACCTCAGAATAAGGGGTCACCCATTTAAGAAGGAGATGTGGAGGAATTGTTTTCTTTTGGAATGTAATCAACCTATGTAACCTGTTACCTCAGAATTGTTGGGTTGACTATGTTCAAGGTTGAGACAGACAGAATTTTAATCAGTAAGGGAATCAAGGATTATAGGAATAAGACAGGAAAGTGGAGTTGAGGATTGTCCAGTCTATGCCAATGCCTATGGTCTTAGTTACCTCCATCTATTTGGACATTTTTTTGAGAAATGTCAGGTGCCTGTGCTTAGTACATTCTTCATTTTTTTTATGCTCATCGTTGCTATCACCTGGAAGCATGGAGTCACTGTGGAAGTGTGCTGACAAACCGTAGCCATCTCTCTTGCACTTGTTTCAAAATCATGATGTCAGGAAACAGGCTATGGACCTTGACAACATTCTGGCAACTGAAGACCATGTGCTCCAGAATATGATACACCCCTGGCTAAGCTGTTCCTGTATAGCTACTATATTGGCATCTACTCGACATTGTGGAAAACTACCCAGATATGTCCTGTTGACAAAAAATAGGACAAATTCAACACGGTCAATTGATGTTCCATCAGTATACTTTCAATCATCAGTGAAATGATGGCTAAGGTCAACAATTTAAGACCATAAGATATAGGAGCAGAATTAGGTCAATCAGCCAATTAGGTAGTTGATCATGGGTGACTGATCATGGGTGACAGGTTCTCAACTCCATTCTTCTGCCTTCTCTGCTTTATCTCCCTCCTAACAAAGCACATATCTATCTCTGTCACAAGCGATTTGGCTGCCGCAGCCCTCTGCAGCAATGAGTTCCATAGACTAACCACTATCTGGCTGAAGAAATTCCTCTTCATCTCAGTTCTAAAGGGTTGAACCTTCACTCTGGGGCTGTACCCTCAGGTCCCAGTCTCTCCTACTTGTGGAAACATCTTCTCCACATCCACTGTATCCAGGCCTCTGAGTATTTTGCAGGTTACAATCAGATATCCCCTTATCCGACTAAACTCTATTGAATACAGCAAAACAAACACAGAAAATTATTTTAAAATGACAAGAGCCAGACACTTTTCCCTCAAACCCAGAGACTGTAAATTACAAAAGCAAATTGAAAAAAGCACTCAAGAACTCAAGGCTATGTTCAAAAGTTGCCATTGTTGAGAACTTGAGTCAACAACTAAACACGTGTGGTCTCAGGTTTAAAATCAATTACCTCAGAGACTCTAAGAATGCAAAATACTTTTAAACTACACAGCCTTCATTTTCCCTGTTTTATTTCTTTAATAACTATGTGGTTATTATTATGTCTCGTGGTCAGTATACCTTTAAGGGACATGCTCATGATATTGCCACTGTGTCATGGCATATAACTTGAGCATATAAAGATCTCATACTCTATCTTACTCGCAGTCATAGAATCAAAGAGATGTACAGCACAGAAATAGACCCTTCGGTCCATGCCGACCAGATATCCCAACCCAATCTAGCCCCACTTGCCAGCGCCTGGTCCATATCCCTCCAAATCCTTCCTATTCATATCCCCAACCAGATGCCTTTTAAATGTTGCAATTGTACTACCCAGTTCAATTGAACATCACTTCCTCCGGCAGCTCTTTCCATACACGTACCACCGTCTGTGTGAGAAAGTTGCCCCTTAGGTCTCTTTTATATCTTTCCCCTTTCACCCTCTTGTTCTAGATTCTCCCACCCCAGGGAACAGATTTTGTCTATTTATCCTATCCATGCCACTCATGATTTTGCAAGCCTCTGACGTTCCAGGGAAAGCAGCCCTAGCCTATTTAGCCTCTCCCTAAAGCTCAAATCCTCCAACTCTGGCAACATTCTTGTAAATCTTTTTGGAACCATTTCAAGTTTCACAACATCCTTCCAATAGGAAGGAGACCAGAATTGCACGCAATATTACAGAAATGGCTTAACTAATGCCCTGTGCAGCAGCAACATGACCTCCCAACTCTTGTACTCAATACTCTGACAAACAAAGGTAAGCATACCAAATGCCTTCTTCACTATCCTATCTACCTGTGACTCCATTTTCAAGGAACTTTTAGCATGACCCCCTTCATTGAATATGTGTTTCCTTGTAATAATTAATAATTGATATTCACAGACTTCAGGATTTGAAAGCTGTAATGTTTGTGTATAATACTTAGCAGTAATAAACATCTGTTTGATTAGCATTGCTTCATGCACGCAGATAACCTGCTGGAGGTAAACGTGTGTGTTGTGCTTGTTACTACTTTTTTTTCTCCCTTAGGGTTAGTTGATAACACAATCCTTTCTCTTTCATTTAAAATTACCTGGTAATGGGCCCCTTGATTTTGATGGTTTTGATTTTTTAATTGAAATGTTTTAGCTGCATGGTAAAGAAGAAGTAAAATATTGGATGTGATTGACCTAAAGGGGAGCCAACATAACTGATCCTCACCTGGAGATAATTGTGCCCTTGCAAAAGAATCCATTTTACAGTTTTGATTTTGTGAAGAATTAAAGTTAGTGGAAACATTCAACGCAGATTAATGCATTTGGAAGGTTGGGCCAGTTTTGCATATGGGACTAAATTTTAGAATGACACTTTTATTTAACAACTACAAAGTGCTGCAGAAATTCAGATTGCACAGGGTCTAATTTGTGTTTGAAATTCTGCATTTGGCTTTGTACCAGTTGAAGGTTCCAACCAAATTTTGGTAAAACATTCCTCTCAACCAGGTAGAAATTCCAGGACATAATTTCAAGCATTGGACACCTTCCTACAGGATGTCAAGTCTGAGAAACAACGCGGAGGAGATATCAGGAATAAGGGGCTTCCATTTGGAAGGTGGATGTGAGCAACTGAGGCTCTTTTCATTACACGGAGAAAGGTTTAGGTGAATCTGAGAGAGCTCTGAAAGATTATCATGAATTTTGATTAAAAAGTTGTGAAAGGCTATTTCTATTAGGAAGTGAATTAGTAACTAAATTGGCTGATTTTCTTTGGGGCACAAAACAATTTTACACCGTTCTACTTTAATGTCCTACAACCTTTTTTTAATGAATGAGAACAGGTAGAGGCATTGCCATGGTGGCAAAGTGACAGATGTAATAATCTAGAACTCCAAGTTAATGTCCTAGGGTCATGTCCGGATATAATCATGGCTGGTGGTGAAAGTTGAATTCAATAAAAATCTGGACTGAGAAAGCTTGTCTAATGGCAACAATGTAACCCCTGTCAATCATTGCAAAATCTCATCTATTTCACCAATAACCTTCAGGAAGGAAATCTGCTGGCCTATGTGGCTTCAGTTCCATAGCAACATGATTGATTCTTAACTACCCGTTAGGAAATTACAGAGGGGCAACAAGTGCTGGCTGAGCCAGTGATATCCACAACCCTGATTTAGAGAATGCATATTTGTTTTCTGAATGTATACTACATTTTTCAACATACAAAGAAATTTCAAACAATTTTGATGTGGAGGTGCTGGTGTTGGACTGGGGTGGACAAAGTTAAAAATTCACACAACACCAGGCTATAGTCCAACAGTTTATTTGGAAAAACTAGCTTTCAGAGCACTGCTCCTTCATCGAGTAGCTGTGGAACAGGATCATAAGACCCAGAATTAAGAGCAAAAGATTACTGAGTCATGCAACTGAAATGAAAAATTGAACAAACCTGGATTGCAGTTAAGTCTTCCACCTTTTAGAATGGGTTGCAGGTTTTGGTTCATTAAAATGTAAATCCCAGAACTTCTTTTAAGTCTCATTCGAGACAATTTAAGGTTGTATAAAAAAGGTGACATCTGTATTTCCTGGAAATAAAACCAGTCGTCTCAGGATTGCAATACAGATAGACTCTAACCTTACACCTTTAATGCATTGTATGAGCTGAGATGTCACTTTTTAAAAAAAAGCTTAAATTATCTTGGGAATGTGTCTTAAGAAAAGTTATGGGATTTACATTTTAATGAACCAAAACTTGCAACCCATTCTAAAAGATGATAGACTTAACAGCAATCTAGGTTTTTCATGGTACAATTGCAACATTTAACAGGCATTTGGATGGGTATATGAATAGGAAGGGTTTGGAGGGATATAGGCTGGGTGCTGGCAGGTGGGACTAGATTGGGTTAGGATATCTGGTTGGCATGGACGGGTTGGACCAAAGGATCTGTTTCTATGCTGTAAATCTCTATAACTCTACGTCATTTCAGTTGCATGACACTGTAATCTTTTACTATAAATTCTGTGTCTTATGATTCTGTTCCACAGCTACTTGATGCAAGAGCAGCACTCCAAAAACTAGTGATTGCAAATAAACCTGTTGGACTATAACCTGGTGTTGTGTGATTTTTAAACTTGAAACAATTTTGGAACTGACTCCAATGGAAAGAATATAAAGCTCATTCCTGATGAATGGCTTATGCCTGAAACATCGATTCTCCTGCTTCTCAGGTGCTGCCTGACTTGCTGTGCTTTTCAAGCACCACATTCTTTGACAAAGAATATAAGAAGAAAGACAACTAATGCAGCCTCATGGATATCATCACTGTTGCCTGGTTATTACTACATGGTTCCTGACACCCTTAAGTCATTGTATTGTTAATTCAGTCCTCAGAGGCATCTCTCAGTCAGTCTCTTGATAGACGTTTTGCTCTTTTAGCTCAGTCAATGCATTGAGTCAATTGTAGACTATTCTATAATATATACTGTTTTAAAATATGGGGAGCATCAATTAGCTCTTGGCTGGACAGCTAATTTGCAATATAAAATAAGGCCAACCATGTGGGCTCAATTTCCACATCAGCTGAGGGATGAACCTCCCTCCTTCTCAAACTGGTTCCTCACCTGAGGTGTTGGTGACTGTTATGAAGGGAAGGCTGACACCCCTCTGATAACAGAATCACTCAAAGCTCACATCACCTTGTTAATCTGATAAAAGAAATGTGAAGAGTGATATATCTTACCTTTTACCCTCAATCTGTTATAACAGGTGTGGTGAGATGAAATGAAATCCTTTCTCATACTCTATAATTAACAAGTAACTATTTATTTATCTAACTCCAACAGTGAACAAGTTAGCAGAATTACTAACAAACTGAACAATCTCTCTCTAACTACCTATTCCCAAATACGACAAGATTCTAATAGTACGCTCTTCCAATAACACAGATCCCACTTATATAAATACAAGTAATAAGAAAACAATAAATGAAAACTTAGTTTGTCAAAGTTCACTCCTAGTGTTTTCTTGAACTTTCTGTATTATCTTCCTCTGTCCAAAATACCTTCTTAGTCATTTTCTGCTGTCAAGAATATTATCCAAGAGTGCCATACATCTTTTTAAATAGATTGTGCTTTTTTTTCCCTGAGAGCTGGAAAGTCCTTACCTCTTTAGATGGCAGTTGACTCTCTCTCAATTTTCAAAATGCCCACTTCGTTTATATCCTTGATGACCTATTAATTTCTTTACAATCAGATTGGTTTTGACTACCAGCAACCATGAAGGTTTTCAGTATCTTAGGGCTCGGTTTAAATTAATTGGCTGACTCAAGCTAGTTACCAAAACAACAAAACATGCCTAAAGTTTTCTAAATACACAGCCAATTGTTATATATTTCCATTTTAGAACTATTTGTGTATCAACAGCTGCTTGCAGACCCATTTTTAAAAAAATTTCCAAGCTTTGAAAAGCACTTATTCTCTTAAAGGAACCACACATTCTATCCTTCTTTCATTTAAACAAACAATCTCTAGCTTCCTGTCTTCCACTTCACAAGTACTCTACACAAATTCATAACAGTGTCCCCAGGTTAAAGTGCCACCAGTCATTTGTCACCAATGAGAGAACAGTAATTATCTAGTAGGACGATGTTGACTTTATTATATATTATAATTAATGGAGAGTGGAGGAGTGAGGCATTGAGTTAGAGGGTTAGCCATGATCATATTGAATGGTGAAGTAGGTTCAAAGGGCCAAATGGCCAGGTCCTGATCCTCTTTTGTATGTTGCTATTCTCGCCTTCCTGAAAACTCCAGGAAGTTACATCTGATTTCAGTCAGATCTTTCGGGTCTCCCAAAGCAAGAAGTTTTGGGATCTTTTTAACCAGCTTCAGGTAGTTCTATGTTCCCTGTTACCTTAGCTATTAGTCCTCGGTATTTCCAATCTCCTGATGTTTCTGTCAAATTTCCACATATTTTTCATTGCAGAATTCATTCTCCTTGGCATTGCAAAGTTAGATCTTGTGACAATTGTGTCCTTGCTGGTATGTTTGACCTATAAACATGCACAGATTAAGAACATAAATCCTTCCTGGGTTCAGGAACAAGTAATTATACTTCGGGTCACACTGCACTGTTCAATCACAATTGTCACAGATGCCTAAGACTCTTGTAAAATTCTCTCGTTACACTCTAATTTGGCACACACCCAAAATATGCTGAAGAAAGTTTTTTATTTAGTTACATGCAACTTGGAAGAGTTTAGTGTTGAAAAAAAAACTGGCCAATTGTCATTGTATAAAATGTGAATCCTGTTTTTAAAATGGACAGATATGGTGGGGTTTGCATTGATGCACAGCTTATGATGCCAATTTTCTGGTGAGCCCTCAACTAGAGTATTGTGTTCAATTCTGGGCAGAATACCAAGGATGTGAGGCTTCAGAGTGGGTGCAAAATAGGATTGCCCAGATGGTACCAGGATCTAAGTTGTTCTGCTTAGAGCAGAGAGAGTTAAGGGGATACTTTATAGTGATGTTCCAAATAGTTTTGATAGAGCAGAGTAAGTAAGGAGAGATTGATGGAACTAGAGAATGCACTTGTCAGGTAATTGACAATAGAATTACCATAGTGAAACAGTTAATTAGTAATAGCTGCTATTTCTATCATTCTGTTAAATTTTCTAGTAGATTTAAGTTATTCTAACTCCTTCTTTCTTTTGTTGTATTTTAAACTATAGTGTTTGAATAAATTGTGGTTTGCTTAACGTGGTGTAGTCTGATCAAGTGAATTACATCTGGAACACAGCACCTAACATGTACTTTTAAAATAAGAAAAAAAATGAGGGTGTCAGCTATCTTCTCAAGTTATTTTGAGGGGATCCAGCCTGGTTCATAACACACCCAATGAGTGAATGTTTCCTGCATCATCTCACTTGTGTAGTTTAAAAGCTAATAGGAATCATTTGAACATTTCAGTCCAGCTGGACACAGACTGACACAGTAGCAAATGCTGTCCACCCCTCCTTCTTGCTTAAGTTTGACTTAGTTTGTATCTCAGTTATTAGGGTGTAGGTTTGCTTGCTGAGCTGTAGATTTGATATCCAGACGTTTCATTACCTGGCTAGGTAACATCATCAGTGGCGATCTCCAAATGAAGCGAGCTGAAAATGTGTCGCTGGAAAAGCGCAGCAGGTCAGGCAGCATCCAAGGAACAGGAAATTCGACGTTTCGGGCTTAAGCCCTTCATCAGGAATTCCTGATGAAGGACTTATGCCCGAAACGTCGAATTTCCTGTTCCTTGGATTCTGCCTGACCTGCTGCGCTTTTCCAAGAACACATTTTCAGCTCTGATCTCCAGCACCTGCAGACCTCACTTTCTCCTCCAAATGAAGCGAAGCTGTTTTCTATTTATATCTTTCTCCTGGATGGGGTTCCTGGGGCTTGTGGTGATGTCATTTCCTATTCATTTTCTGAGGGGTTGATAGATGGTATCTGGATCTATGCATTTGTTTATGATGTTGTGGTTGGAGTGCCAGGCCTCTAGGAATTCTCTGGCATGTCTTTGCTTAGCCTGTCCCAGGATAGATGTGTTGTCCCAGTCAAAATGGTGTTTTTTTTCATCCATGTTTAGGGCTACGAGGGAGAGAGGGTCGTGTCTTTTTGTGGCTAGCTGGTGTTCGTGTATCCTGGTGGCTAACTTTCTTCCTGTTTGTCCTACGTGGTGTTTGTGGCAGTCCTTGCATGGAATTTTGTGGATGACATTGGTCGATGAAGAAAGGATGTTTCCCCTGGCTGTGATGCCTAGAACTGTCTCAGAATAAAAGGGAGGACAAATTGGACTGAAATGAGGAGGAACCTTTCCCCCAGGGCTGTAGGAGCTCAATAATTAAAAACTTTTCAGACAGAGATCGATAGATTTCTAGTTACTAATGGCATCAACAGAGATGTGGATAGCACAGGAATATGGTGTTGAAATAGACAATCATCCATGATCTAGACAGAATAGACTTGAGTGACTGAATGGACTCCTCTTGCTCCTATGTTCCTTATCCATCTGTGAAGTCAAAGCATTGTACCAGTACGGTAGAGCAAGCCTATGATTGCTGAGCATTTAGCAGTCTTAATTGTGCTTAATTATAATTGAATCCACTTATAATAACATAGTGACCACACAGCAATGATCTTGTCATGTATAGGCAAAGAAATTCCACTCCATGGGGTCCATTTGTTGGCTGAAAATTTAGAGATTAGAGAGAGGAATCCAACCTCCTCCAGAAGGTTGCTAACTTGGATCAGCATTGTTCTGAGAGAGACAATTGGCACACATAAGACCATGAGACCTAGGAGCAGAATGCTCCATGAATCAATAAGGTCAGTGCTGATCTGATAATCCTCAACTTCATTTTCCTGCTTTATCCTTGTAAGCCTTGCTTCCCTTTACTGATTAAAAATCTGTCTCAGCATTGACTAAATACACTGAACACAACCTTGACAGCCTTCTGTCATAAATAATTTCATAGATGCACAACCACCTGATAGATGACATTTCTCCTCATCTCTGTCTTAAATGTGCAACTCCTTTACTCTGAGAGTAAAGGCCTTACTCTCCTTTACCCTGTGGTCCCAGACTCGCCTACAAGGGGAACCAGCCTTTCCTCATCTACCCTGTCAAGTCCTCCAAGAGCTTCATTTGTTCAATAAGGTCAACTTTCATTCTTCTAAACTCCAATGAGTAGAAGCTCAAACTACCCAACCTCTCCTCATGAGCAAACCCCTCCAAATCCAGAATCATTTCTGTGAATCTTTTCTGGACTCCCTCCAATGCCAACATATTGTTCCTTAGATTTGAAGACCAAAACTGTTGATATCATTGTAGGTAGAGTCTGACTCATGCCTTGTATACTTTTAGTAAGATTTCCCTATTTTTATAATCTATTTTCTCTGAAATAAAGGCCAACATTTCATTTGCCTTCCCTGTTACCTGATGATCTTGGATGCTAGTTTTTTTTTGTGATTTATGTGTAATAACTCCCCAAATTTCAACTATACAGGACATTAGTGAGGCCAGTTTTGAAATACTGTGTACAATTCTGGTCACTCTGCTATAGGAAGGATTCAAACTTGAGAGGGTGCAGAAAAGATCTCTAAGGATGTTGTTGGGATTGCAGGGTTTGAGCTATAGGGAGGGCTGAATAGGCTGGGGCTTCTTTCTCTGGATTGTTGGAGACTGCGGGTGACCTTGTAGAGCTTTGTAAAATCACGACAGACATGGCTAAGGCGAATAGCCAAGGTATTTTCCCCAGGATGGAGGAGACCAAAACCAGAGAGTTAGGTTTAAGCTGAGAGGGGAAAGATTTAAAAGAGACCTGAGGAGTAACTTGTTCTTGCCAAGGCTGGTGTGAGTACAGAACAAGCTGCCAGAGGAATTGGTGGATACTGGTACAAAACAACATTTAAAAGGCATCTGGATAGGTATATGAAAAGGAAGGGGTTAGAGGGATATGGGCCAAATGCTGGCAAATGGGACTAGGTCAGATTGAGATACCTGGTTGATGTGGATGAGTTGGACCAATGAGTTGCTGTATGACACAATAACTCTAAATCTCTCTGTGTTGCAGCTTTCAGAAGTCTTTCTCCACTTAAATAATATTCAACACCTCTATTCTTTCAGCATAAACTCACATTTTCCCATCTTATATTTCATCTGCCATGTTTTTACTCTCTCACTTAACCAGTCTACATCCCTCAGGAGACTCTTTGTGTCACCCTCATGACTTGCTTTCCCATCTATTTTTATGTCATCCACAAACTTGTCTTTAGTACATTGACTTTTCTCACCCAAGCCATCTATGTACATTGTAAATAATTGTGGACCCAGCACTGACCCCTGTGACACTACACTAGTTTTAGATTGCCATCCTGAAAATACCCCTCGATTCCAACTCTCTGTCTTCTATTAGCTACCCAGTCTTCTATCCATGCTAATATACATTCCCGACACCATGGGCTCTTACCATATTAAACAGCCTAGTTGTACTATCTTATTGAGTGCCTTTTGGAAATCAAAATATAGAATAATTTATTACTGTAACTTGCATTTTACAGTGAATAATACAGTAAACTACAGAGAAAGGCTTCTACTTTTTCCACAATCCAGCACCATTTTGAACAGTTTAAGAATAAAAAGAGTAAATGGTATAATTGAAATAGAGTCCTCCACCACCTTGCTGCCTACACCAGACACACCAGTATAGGAGTCACCACAGTTTAGGTGCCAGCTCTTCATTGCAGGGCCCACATCACCGTTGCCATGGAGTCCCATGCTGAATCCATACTCCCTCCTCAACCAGGAATCCACTGCCAATGCTGCCTGATTGGTAATCAGGACACCCCGCTCTCAGCCTACTGCAACCGCAGCTAGGAATTCCCAACTCCACGACAGCCCTTGATGACACCAGGAGCCCCAGGGGCTCTGGGCGTATCATGCTGTAGCCGCCTTACCAGGGCCAGGAGTCCCCACTTTGGGCCTACTGCAACCAGGAGTGCCTGGCTCAGAGTCCCATACCAGCCACAGGTGTTGCCTTGCTGATGCCACCGTCTTGAAGAGTCTGCTGCTGTCCCCAATCTCCATGAGGAGCCATGTCTGCTAACGCTGTCAGGAGGCTGTTTTATGTGATATCTACTGGCTCCCCTCTATCTAGCATGCTTCTTAATTCCTCAAACAATTCTAATAAAATTGCCAGTTGTAAGATTTATTAGTAATCGATTATCAACAAGGTAGATCTTATGTGTCATATCCTGCCCAATTGTTTGAGTTCTTCATGATCTAATCTTTATTTATTGAAAGCCTCAATGGTTATGTCACCTGCAAGATGCTCAGCAGGTTGATTAATTAGTCTGCTTTCACAGACACCTCCCTCTCCTTACCTACGGTCTTCTGACCTTTCCTCGCCTTTTTTTCTCATTCTGCCTTCTCTACTCTCCATCCCCACCCATTGGTGGTATGATGGCTCAGTGGTTAGCACTGCTGCCTCACAGGACCAGGGGCTCAGGTTTGATTCCAGCCTCAGGTGACTGTCTGTTATGGAGTTTGCACATTCTCCCTGTGTCTGTGGGGTTGCCTCTGGGTTGTCCCGTTTCCTCCCACAGTACAAAGATGCTCAGATTGGGTGAATTTGCCATGCTAAATTGTCCATACTGTTCAGAAATGTGTAGATTAGGTGCATTACTCAAGGGTAAATGTAGAGGAATGGTTTTGGGTGGGATACTCTGTGAAGGGTCAGTGCGGCCTTGTTGGGCTGACAGGTCTGTTTCCACATTGTAGGGATTCTAAGATTTTTCTCCCATCCCCTCACTCCCCACCATAATCCCTGTGACCCCAACTCACAATTCAGAACAGAACTCTAAGTCAGCTGACCAAAAATCTGGTTAGAATATTAGCTTGCTGCCAAAAGGGCCCATGTCAACTGGACCTTAGCCCAATCTCTTAGGGTGAATCTTACATTCATACAGTCCATTGCTCAGCTAAAACCAACACTCCCGAAATTTATGCGAGCCTGTGATATTGTGTCATAAGCATCTCTGAGGAGTTGTGTTCCTCCATGATTTATAATGCTCAGTACAGAAACAAGATATGAACAATATCCAGGCTTGGGCTGACAAGCGGCAAGTAATCCTCATGCCACATATGCTATGACCATCACCAATAAGAGTCAATCTAACCACCACCCATGACATTCAATGGTGTTTCCATCATTGAATCCCTCACTATCAACTTCCTGAGGGTTATCATTAACCAGAATCTCAACTGGACTCACCAACAATGGCTACAAGAGCAAATTAGAAGTTAGGAATACTGCAGTGAGTAACTCACATCCTGACTCCCCAAAGCCTGTCCACAATCTACAAGTCACAAGCAATGGGGCGCTTCCTACTTGCCTTGATAAGTGCAGCCCAACAACACTCAAGAGGATTGACACCATCCAGGACAAAGCAGCCCGCTTCATTGGCACTAAATCCACAAACTTCCACTCCGTCCACCACTGAAGCTCAATAGCGGCAGTGTGTGCTATCTACAAGATGCACTACAGAAATTCACCAAAGATCCTCAGACAGCACCTTCCAAACCTACAACCACTTCCATCTAGAAGGACAAGTATAGCAGGAATGTGGGAACATCATCACCTTCAAGTTCCTCTCCAAACCACTCTCTAAACCTGCCTCTGCAAAGTGTTTGGCTTAATGGCAGCATACTGTTAGTGGAGAGAACCATTTGTGGGGTTACTGAACAGAGGCAGCTTGAAGCAGGTTGCTTCACCTATTGTTCAACCTCTTGATTCACGTCCTTTGATGACAGAAATGAGTAATAAATGACTCTCTTTCAGTTATACCGTTTTACTCTTTCTATTCTTAAACTGTTCAAAATGGTGCTGGATTGTGGAAAAAAGTAGAAGCCTTTCTCCGTATGTTACTGTATTATTCACTGTAAATGCACAGATTATTGACAGAAATTGTTGTGTTCAACAATGAGTCCAGAATATTGTAAAGTGCTCAGTTGTAGGCTTGGGTTTGCATTGTATTTGTTGGAACACTGTAGGCCAAGGACAAAGATGGCAGTGTGTATGCAAAGTGGAGTTCACAAGCTCAGCAGCGATCTTGCAGGAGTGTCCTGAGTGGTCATCTAATCTGCTGAACCCAAACTGGTGGGAGCAAAACAACCTTAACTTTTCCAATTTCTCTTCGTAACTGAACATCTCCAACCCTGGTCACATTGAGGGCAGATGTCTTCTCCAGCCTTTGCATGAAATAGAAAGAAACACACCACCTTATGAATAAAGCAACAATGTAGAAAGATTGTCTAGTAAACTCAATATAAACCACAAGCATCTCCATTAAAGGTTTGTGAATAATTCATATGGGCATAAATTATGTTTTTAAAATAAATCAGGTTCTTATTTGTTTATTGAAATGCATTGAAACTATTCATGTTAATGGAATATTAATAAGGCGACAGTATAAAAGTTCTACAGATTTCAAGCCCATGCATAAAATCACCTTGCAAAAACAGCAAGGTACAAGTGGCTATATAAAGCTGGTTAATTAGCAACAGCCCCTCAGCTTGGCTTTTTCTCCCGGTCTTATAATCCTCACTGCCACAATCAGTCTATCAGTATTGCACTTGCTGCATTCTTACCTCAAGGCTAACTAATGAAGGCCCATTTGTTTGCACACTTTGTCCTCCCTCATATCCCATTTTCCATGGATTCACAGCAAAATTGGACACCCCTCATGTCACAGTGATGACCATCCCTGTGTTGCCCTTTATTTTTTGATTGAGTGTAAATGTTGCTGACAAGATCAGCATTTTACCTGATGTCTAACATCCCTTAAACGAATGGCTTATTAAAATTGGCTATTAGATCAATTAAAAGAGCAGTTAACAATTAACCAGTGCTCCCAAAATTTATGCTGAGCCTGTGATGCTGTGTTATATGCAGCTGTGGGGAGTTACAATCGTTCCATCCTTTGTAATCTAAAGTATCAGAATTAAACAACAGCATCACAGCACAGAAGGGTGTCAATCAGTAAGTCATGTCCCTGCCAGTGCACTCTCCAAGAGGAATTGAGCTAGAAATGCTTCCCCACAGTCCTCTGTTGTTGTTTTTTCTTCAGACAATTTCCTTTGAATACCTCAATTAATCCTGCCTCCACAATGGCCTAACGGCAGCATCCTGCTAGTGGAGAAAACCACTTGTGCTGTTGGTCTGGAGTCGTGTGGTCATCAGATTTCCTTCGCTGAAAAACATTAGTGAACCAGATGGGTTTTTACAATGATTAACAGTTTTCAAGTCCATTTCAGGACATAGTTGAAGAGCTTCAGGGTAGAGGAGATGATCTGGGAGTTGCACCAATTCCAGACTTGTTAATTCATTGAAGTAAACTCCAGTAGCAGCTGTGCTGGGATTTGAACCCATGACCTCACGCATTAACCCAGACATTGGGATTAGTAGGCCAGATACTACCACTATACCAACATCTCTCTCTGTACTGTTGGACAGACCATTGCTGGGAAAATCAGACTGCCGGCACAAGGGAGAGCTCAACTCAGTTTCGACCAGAGTCCCATGTCAAGGATCATCGGTGGGAGCCACTTGAGATTTCTGGTGCTTGTTCCCCAGTGGCAGGAAATGAAAGCATCTTGTGGGGTTTAGCTTTCTGCTTCCATGGGCATGTTTCCAGACTCTGAAGCTGCTTTTACAGCCACATTTTATTTGAGAACGTTGACTTGACTGAAGCCATCCACTTCGGCCTGATGACTACACTTTACAAAATGACCTTTGAAAATGATCATCTTGTTTCAGAATCTGAGAATTGTGAATTGAAAAGCTTTAACACATAATCTAGATGGACACTTCAATGCAGTACCTGGGGAGGGCTAGAGATGAGATGTTAAACCAAGGCTGTCCTCCCAGTTGGGAGTAAAAGATCCCATGGAATTATTCAATGAAAAAGCAAGGGATTTTTCCTTAGTGTCTCACTCATTATCTCTCCCTCAGACAGCATTAAAGCTACAGATGATTTCATCAATATCATATTACTGTTTGTTGCAGCTTGCTATGCATGACTTCACAGTTTATTTCTGATGTTACAACAGTGATTACCATTCAAAAGCACTTCAACAGCAATTATAAGTGCTTCATTCATTCAGAAGTATTTCAAATATTTAGAAGTACTTCAACTACAAGACTTGATCAGTTGTACTATAAACACACGCTAACATAGTTTTCAGAATGTACTACTCAAAGAAACACCTCTTAAGAGTACAAACAGATGGCCCCTACATGTATGTGCTCTTCCAAAGTGATATCTTGATAGGCACTTTGTTTTTTAGTGCTTTACCATTTTTAAACACAGGACAGTGATCCCCAAATTACTTTGCTCTTGAGATAAGGGTTAACACTGTGAGACATAGTCAATACAAAAGCACCAAATCCTGGGCTACCACAACGATTTGTTTACTCCACAGACACTTGGAAGCCTAAAATGCCTGGCACTCAATAACTTGGCTCTTGTTTCTGAGCCACAAGGTTGTAAATTCTATTCCTGCTCTAGGGTTTCAGCACAAAGATCCAGGCTGACTCCTCCAGTATGAGGAAGCACTGTATGAAGTGTTGGCTTTGAAGTGAAAATTAAAATGAAGCCCCATCTACTTGCCTGGGAAAGATCCCATTGTATTACTTCAGAGATGAGCAGCAGAGTTCAAAGCAATGGGTTGTCCAATTATCCAGAGAGAGATGTTGGTATCATGGTAGTGTCTCTGGCCTAGTAATCCCAATTCCATCTATTTGTTTGGGAAAGATCCCATTGTGTAATTTCAGAGACAAGCTGCAGAGCTATCCTATTAATACCTTAGTAAAGTTCTAGTTGATGTTACTACCGGACAAGTCGCTTCCCAAACTGACATCTACCTCAGTACACCAGATTTATTTGTTCAACTCACTTGGTCATCTCTCACTGAAACATAAGCACAACAGCCTGCAGATTTGATTTTAACAATAAAGCAGAAGTTTAATTCACAAAAGAAATGAAGATATAGTAGGACAAACCAAACTACTTGCATATAACACAATTTGAAAGATTTCAAAACAAAATCCCATCTATTCCCAACATCATCACTTCACAGTCCTCAACTATCAGAGAGTTCCTTTTTCTGTCACATCTTTAGATTTGACTCAACCATTCCTTTCAATTCCTGATCTTGAGAGCTCAATAGTTCTCTTTTCTTGATTATTCTCAAAGCATAGAATGTTGGCTTTTTCACAAGGGAGTTTGATTGAATAATGAGAGAGTGGTATTTCTTGGCCAGACCACAATTGATTCAGTTAGGCACTGAATCTCAGGCAAGATACACTGACTTTGGAAAGGGTACACAACACATTTCTGTCAGGTAAGGGGAGCATCTTGTATTCCTGATGGCAGTATACAACACTATGAGAGGAATGGATAGGATGGATATTTAGAGTCTCTTTTCCACAGTGGAAATGTCAAACACCAGGGGGCGTAGACTAAAGGTGAGAGATGAAAAGTTTAAAGGAGATGTGCGAGAGAAGTTTTTTACACAGAGGATGGTATGTGCCTGGAACGTGCAGATGGGGAAGTGGAAGAAGCAGATACAATACAAAGTTTAAGAGGCCTTTAGACAGACAAGTGAACAGGCAGAGAATAGAGGGTTACAGACCACGTGCAGGTAGATTAGTTCAGATGGCATCATGATGCGAATAGACAGGGCTTGTTCCTGTGCTGTATTGCTCTATGTTCTACCTTCTTAAAAGCTTTGAGCAAATAATCTAATGGACACTGCAGTGCTGAGATGTGCTACACTGTTGGAGATGAGATGCAAAGACAAGACAAGTGATTTTTTTTGTTGTTGTTGCATTTGTGGGCATTTCCTATTAATCCTATTTACAAATCTGTCGAGGATGTGAAGTTGGAGACCAGGAACACTCCGCGTTTGACCAATAGCCTCTACTGGAATTTATTGCTCTCGTCAGGAAATTGGATTGAAACTTGCATCATTAGATTGACTGGGACAAGGTATGCCAACACTGTTTTTCTAGTGATGTCTCCAGCCAAGCAGAATTCTGTGGATAGTAGGCAGTGACAGTATTAATCCCAGCAATGACCTTGCCCACCGTTGCATGGCCTACTGGCATTTATGTCATGGTTCAAATGAAGAGCAGACACATGGGAGATGTGCCAAGGACATCTGGACCATAAAATAGGACTGAGCAGGAAACAGGATGAGGTGCTGACCAAAAAGTTGGGAGAAATCCAAAAGAAAGCAAGCAAGAGAAAGAGAGAAAGTGAGAAAATGAAAGAGAGAAAGAATGAAAAAGACAAAGAGTGAGAGTGAAGGAGAGAGAAAAACAAATTGGGCACTCATTTGACCTTTGTTATGATAATTGGACGCAGCCATTTCTGTAGGTTTTGAAGGATAGTCACTATTACAAAGTTAAAAGTCCATGTTGTAATATTATAACATGTACATATTATAACAATCTGGACATCCTCTGAGCCTCAGCTGTCACTGAAAATTCTCAGAATGGTCAAGACATATGACATGAAATATTTAAAGGCGAGTATATGTTAATGGTAATATGTTACTATTGATGATATATGCAATAATGCAACTCTATCAAGATTCAGAACAGAAGAATTGTACTGGGGTGCTGTCAACAGCACTCTTCTGATGAGTATATGAGTAAAGCATTTACAGAACTTACTGTGTATCTGACAACAGTTACTCTTAGAGGATCAGAGAATCTGTATAGGTGGAAGGAGGCCATTCTGACTATCCAATACACACCAATCCTCTGAAGAGCATCCCACCCAGACCCACCTCATCCCTGTAATCCAGTATTTCCGATGGCTAATCCACCTCACCTGCATATTCCTGGACATTATGGGCAATTTAGCATGGCCAATACACCTAACCAGCACATCTTTGGACTGTGGGAGGAAACCAGAGCTCCCAAAAGAAACCCACACAGATATTTTAGAAATCTGGAACAAAGAATCTTATGACGAGTATGAAGCTGATGCTGATTGTTAGGGGAGAGGTCCGTTTGGTTAATTAATCCCCCTGAGGCAAAGGAATTTGCTATCTTCATTAGGTCTGGCCTAGGTGGGACTCAAAACCCACACTAATGAGGCTAGTTGTTAACTGTCCAGGAAATGTAATGGGGTCCTCAGTTCAAACACTCAAGCATTCTAAGAATGTGCAAACTCTACACAGACAGTGGAGTGAAGCAGCAGTGCTAATCACTGAGATATTGTGCCACTCTGAGTTAAAAGTGAAACCAGATATAGCACACTCAGATTATGAGCAGTTTAGCTGATGAAAGCAAGAGTGCATTACAGACAGCCAACACCAAGGATAGGGGCAGAATCGATGAAGGTGGAACAATACAGAACTGAGTCCATGGAAGTAGCACAATCCATGTTGTTAGTAATACAATATTAGCATAAATCAGGAAGCTCATTAAATATGAAAGGGAGAAAAGACTAGAAGGATGCTGGGAAGGTTGGATGAAGAGGTATGGCAGGATAAACTCGGGCAGAATGGCTGTATCTGTGTTCTAGATTCAATATGATTTATAAAACATCAAAAATGTGGAATTTTATGAAGAATGTATGTTGCAACATAATCTGAGGAAAGATCTAATTTGAAGGACAATGTTTCAATGATTTAGTTAATTTTCCTCATTAATATTTTTTGTGCTGTCATTCAACATAACTGACTACATCTTTCTCCTAGAGATGTGTTAATTGTGCTAGGGTATCATTGACTTGTACATAACTGAGTAAAATCTGACAAAAACACAAGGCCTTCTTCGGAATATAGAATTTCTCGACAAAGTCACTGAAGTCCATAAAAGCTAGGAGATTAAATGGTGACCTTATAGAGGTTTATAAGGTCAAGACAGGCATAGATAAGATGAATGATAAAGGTCTTTTCTCTGGGGTGGGGGATTTCAAAACTAGGGGCATATTTTTAAGGTGAGAGGAGAAAGATTTAAAAAGGACATAAGGGGCAACTTCATGTGGAAGGAACTGCCAGAGGAAGTGATGGATGCAGGTACAGTTATAACGTTTAAAAGACATTGGGACAAGTATATGAATGGAA
Organism: Hemiscyllium ocellatum; assembly: GCF_020745735.1. NCBI lineage: Eukaryota > Metazoa > Chordata > Chondrichthyes > Orectolobiformes > Hemiscylliidae > Hemiscyllium > Hemiscyllium ocellatum. Next base: position 15,790,793 of record NC_083417.1, on the reverse strand, counting down.
AAGGTTTGGAAGGATATGGGCCAAACGCAAGTAGGGTGGACTAGTTTAGTTTGGGATTACAGTTGGCATGGACAGGTTAGACTGAAGACTGCTCTCAATGTGTATGACTCTGTAACAAATGTAGGAATTCGGAGCTCCAGTAAGCCATTTGGCCCACTCTGTTAGTCAATAAGACCATGGCCGATCTGTTTATGGCCTAATCTCCACTTTCCTGTATATTCCCATAATCTTAACAAAAATTGTCTAGTTTAGCCTTGAATAAATTTAATGGCCCAGCCACAAATACTCTCAGTGGAAGAGAATTCCTAAAGATTTTCTGAGAGAAGTGATCTCCCTTCGTCTCCATTTAAAAGATACCCCTTACTTTGAAACAGCACCTCCTAGTTCGAGATTTTCCTGTGAGGGGAAACATCCTGTCAGTATCTATCCTGTCAAGGGTTATTTCAATAAGATCATACCTTAGTTTGTCAAACTGCAATGATACAGATCCAACCTAGTCAACCTTTCCTTGTTAGCAACTTCCTTTCCTCAGGAATCAGCCGATAGTGAGCCCTTTGTAACTGTCTCTAACACAAGTGTTTCCCTCCTTGTATTATTCAGGTAACATTTCACAATCCCAGTAGTCAATGACACTACAATAATGGAATTGCTGTCCAAACATTGCAATCAAATGCTATCAGTCTACAACAAAACTGAAACTGACATGAGAAAACTCTATTGATGGAGAGGCTTGGGAACTATAGATCTAAAGTCATGTTTTTCTTTCCCAGAACATGTCACGTTTCATATTACACATATAGTTTATCACAAAATGTTTCTTACTGAAAGAAATTTTTCCAACTTTCATTTGACTGAATCAATACTAACTTCTTCCATTAACTCCTTTGGGTGTCTGCTCATAGATTAAGCACTCCCACAGTGACATATCGTTTCCACATCTTTGTTGCATGGTTATATGTTTATATCTCATAACATATAGCTATTTGTAAACTCAAATGTAAAATTTACCAAACCAGATTTGCTTCAGCAAACTAAAAGCACACAGGTTAAAAAGCAAAACTTGCAAATGCTGATTGGCTTAGCTTGCAGGAATTAAGCAAGTTTTTTTAATTATAGGACTGTTTTTGGGACTGTTACATTGTTGCATTGAGAATGAGAAACCTCATTCATGGATGGAGATAATTTTGTATTTGTTGTGACTACAGCATTCACAGAGGACTTCAGCATTGCTCGGACAAGACAGCCGGATAATGATAGTTAACAGTAATAACGAAACAATGAAAACTACTTTTTAAAACCAATGTTATGAAATACAGCTTTAATTAAGGGACAAGTCTAAGACTAACTAAAGCAAATTCTTCATGACACAAATAGTAGTTAATACAAAGACAGATGAAAGAGTACAGGAGATATTCTTGGATTCATTTAAATACCAATTGGATGTTGTAATGCTAAGACTATGGTTTATTGTAGCATAATGGAGAGAAGCCGAGTTTAATGGCCTTTCTTATACATAATTATCTTGCAATCATTTCATTAAGAATAGAATCCTTTTTATTGCTGTAAGTGTCAGTCAATAGTTCAACACAACCAGGCAGTGATATGTGGAATTGAATGATTTGGAAATGCCTACATTCCCTGCAATTAGCCCTACCCCAGCTCAGGACAACATTCTCACAGACCTGCACAGGACCTCTACTGTTCTAAATCCACAGAATAATCCATACACTAAACAAACAGTTCTTCCTAGCCATATCAGAAATTAAAGACAGTAAGTACCAAAAAATGACCTGCTGCGGTTTTCCAGAAACACATTTTCAGCAAATGCCTATCTATCCCTAAAATCTTGAACACTCTTATGTAACCATTCCAGCTGATGGTCATGTCAGATCCTAGAATGAAATCTAGCTTAATGAACCATATTTTATTTTTGTTTTTAATCAGGTTATCCTTCACTAATCTTGAACACATTTGTGTTACGATTCCAGCTGATTTTATTACTGGATGCAACAGATTCTAGACAGCAATATGGCTTGATGAACCATATTTTATTTTTGTTTTTAATGAGATGATCCTTTGGTGAAACACAAAATGCAACACTGTAGAATTGGTTTTAAGAGACAAGGAAGTTTATTATGCAAAAAAAGGATAAAATACAATAAAGTAAACTTTTTATATATTTAACAACACATGAAAAACTTTAGAACATACAGTAAAATAGAATCTCATTAAACTCAACAACACTCCTTTCTAATTTTCATATCAGAGAGACTTACTTTCTTTTTCATAAAAAGAGAGCTCAGTTTAAATATGAATCCAATTCCCTTTCTTGGAATTGGGTATTCTTTTCCTGGAGCCTTCAGATGGTTGAGCCTATACTTTCTCAGTTTCTAATAACATCTTCAGGGTTTTAGCCAAACACTTCTGGTCTGGAACATTTACACTAAACTCCTTACACTGAGGTGACTGCCTCTCTTAACAATTCCACAACTACCTTTTTTTCTCAGGAGAAACTGTTTTACAAATCTAGGTTCAGCTAAGAATTCTGCAAACTGCCCTGAACTGGAAGGAAAAAGATTTACCCAAAGGATGTGTACTTCCTTTGAGCTTGCCCCCAACAAAAATCCAGAATCTTTCACCTGAAAGCTTAATACATTGTAAATTCTCCTGTTGTAAACAAATCCCATTATTCTTGAAGAAGTCTCTATATTTTAAAATAAATCACCATGGCTACAGAAATACTTGCAAGTTAATTATTAAACCTCTGACACACAAATCCCCAGTTCCACTGGTTCAAAATTCAAAAATCCAAAATAAATGATATTAAAAAAATGGATGATATATACCTTGCATCATACATGTCAATCATAAATTTATCCACCTTAACCTTGATTGGATTAAGCGGTCTGGCCTCCATTGCTCTCTGTGGAAGAAGATTGTTAATCACCTTTTGAGGGAAGAATTTCCTCTTCACATCTGTGTTAAATGGGACATCCCAGATTTGGAATTTAAGGTAAAGGATGGAGATAGCACAGTTTTGGATGAGCTTAAGTCTATGAAAGTGGACAGGCAAGAAACAACTGGAATAATTTTGATGAAGTTTGTCTGGATGAAAAGAGGGCACAGGAAGCAGGTGGGCTGGTTTATTACCAGGCTTTGGGCTCCAGACAACTTTTGTAAAGGTTGGCTTTGGCTGGGGGAGGTGGGGATGGGTTGTGAGGGATGATGAGATGGGCATTAGAATAGGCCCCTTACAGGATCAATTGAAACTTCTCCATCAATGCCATGTGGAATGTTCCAGTTGGCTGTCTGGATGTCGCCACTTCCAACAAACCACCTCCCCCTCAGTGACACCTCAGGTCTTGATGGTCATAGATAGCATTTCAAAACATGGCCAAGTGCATTGATTATCATCCAGTAAACATTCCTAATACACTTATGACAGGCAGTACATATGGGAGAGATTCCCAGTCAGCCAAAATCATATGGTAAATGGAGTACAACTACCTCCCTGTTGTTGAAAGGTTTCACATGCAGGATTGTGCTGTGAGCAAGCATCATCCATGATCCAGTGAGTGTCTGTACACATAGTTAGCCAAGGGGCAGTTGCTGAGCTTCATAATGGAAAGGATATGTTGGCCAAAGACTATCTCTCTCCAATCTTTTCCCCACATTTCCCTCTATGGCTAGAACATCTCTTCTGCACGCAATATTTCAGGTGTGGCTCCACCAATGTCCTGTATAATTACAATAAGACATCCTTTATTCTATATTCGAAACCTCTCACTTTGAAGGAGAGTTTACCTTTTTTACTGCCTACTGCAATTAGAACATAGAACACTACAAGACAGTACAGGCCTTTCGGCCCTCGATGTTGCGCCACCCTGTCATACTAACCATTGACTGATAGCCATTCTTACTTGGCTGTAATTTCCTGCAGAAGACCAGCACAAAGGCAAGTCATAGAGTCATAGAGTCCTACAGCTGGAGGCAGACCCTTTTACCTAAACTGGTCCATGCCAACCAAAATGTCCATCCTGCACTTTGTCCATATCTTCCTAACCCTTTCCTGTCCTTGCAAGTCTTCATTCTATTGCAGAAACCCTCTATCCTGATCCCTGACTCCATCCACCTCTTTGGTTCAAATTGAGACCAAGTACCTAAGTCCCCTTTTCCTCTTCACTGTACCTCAGAAATTGCTGGCTCCCTACGCTCAGTCAGGCAGGCATGGGATTCGAGCTGAAGAGGTAATCTGCGAGTTGAAATTAAAATAACAAATGTTGGAAATGCTGAGCACTTCAGTTGGCCTCTTGAAGAGAAAATAGGCCCATGTTTCAGGACAAGAGTTCTTCAGGAATTTCTGAGCTGAAATATTGTCTAGCTTTATCTGACACATTCTTATTCCCCTCTCACAGTTCACCAGCATTACTTGCTAAGTTTAAACTTATGCATTCACAGAAACACAGAGCAGGTATAGGCTTGCTTCCCCATTCATTATGATAATGGCCAATTATCAAACTCATATCCTAACCCTGCGTGATCACCCGCATATCCCTTGATCCCTTTAGCCACAAGAACTATATTTATCTCCTTCTTGAAAACACATGATGTTTCAGCTTTAACCATTTTTTGTGGTAATGAATTCTCTAGCCTCACCATTTTCTGGGTGAAGAAATTTCTCACTTCATTCTTAAAAGTTTACCCCTTATCCTTAAACTGGTTCTGGACTCTACTAGCATCACTAACATCCTTTCTGTGAATAACCTGTCTAGTCCTGTTAGAAGTTTTTATGATATCTGCCCCTCAGTCTTTCAAACTCAACTGACTAAAATCTAACTCACATAATCCCTCCTCATGCATCAGTCCTACTATCTCAGGATTCAAGTTGTTAAACCTTCGCTGTTCTCCCTCGATGGTCAGAACATCTCTTCTCAGATGTGGAGGTCAGAACTGCACACAATATTTCAGGTGTGGCTCCACCAATGTCCTGTATAATTACAATAAGATATCCTTTATTCTGTACTCAAAACCTTTCACTTTTTCACCGCCTGCTGCAATTAGAACCTAGAACATTACAGCACAGTACAGGCCCTTCGGCCCTCGATGATACACCGCCCTGTCATACTAATCTGAAGCCCATCCCACCTACACTATTCCATGTACGTCCATATGCCTGTCCAATGGCGACTTAAATGCACTTAAACTTGGCAAATCTACTACCGATGCAGGCAAAGCATTCCATACCCTTACTACTCTCTGAGTAAAGAAACTACCTCTGACATCTGTCTTATACCTATCTCCCTTCACTTTAAAGTTGTGTCCCCTCGTGTTTGCCGTCCCCATACTTGGAAAAAGGTTCTCCCTGTCTACCCTATCTAACCCTCTGATTATCTTGTATGTCTCTATTAAGTCACCTCTCAACCTTCTTCTCTCTAGCCTCAAGGCCCTCAGCCTTTCCTCATAAGACATTCCTTCCATACCAGGCAACATCCTAGTAAATCTCCTCTGCACCCTTTCCAAAGCTTCCACATCCTTCTTATAATGCGGTGACCAGAACTGTACACAATACTCCAAGTGTGGCCGTACCGGAGCTTTGTACAGATGCAGCATAACCTCCTGGTTCTGGAACTCAATCCCTCTATTAATAAAGGCCAAAACACTGTATGCCTGCTTAACAACCCTGTCAATCTGGGTGGCAACTTTCAGGGATCTGTGTACATGGACACCGAGATCTCTGTGCTCATCTGCACTCCCAAGAATCCTACCATTAGCCCAGTACATTGCATTCCGATTACTCCAGCCAAAGTGTATCACCTCATACTTGTCCACATTAAACTCCATTTGCCACCTCTCAGCCCAGCTCTGCATTCTATCTATATCTCTCTGCAACCTACTACATTCTTCGTCACTATCCACAACTCCACCCACCTTAGTGTTGTCCACAACTTTACTAACCCACCCTTCTAAAGCCCTCATCCAGGTCATTTATAAAAATGACAAACAGCAGTGGACCCAACACCGACCCTTGTGGTACGCCGCTAGTAAATGGACACCAAGATGAACATGTTCATCAAGCCAATTACTGATCCGAACTGCTATGTCTCCCACAATCCCATTCCTCCGCATTTTGTATAATAGCCTACTGTGGGGAACCTTATCGAACACCTTGCTGAAATCCATATACACCTCATCAACCGGTTTGGTCTCATCTACCTATTTGGTTACTTTGTCAAAAAGCTGAATAAGATTCGTTAGGCACGACCTACCCTTCACAAAACCGTGCTGACTGTCCCTGATCAGATTATTCTTTTCTAGATGGATATAAATCCTCTCTCTTATAAACTTTTCCAACACTTTACCAACAACTGAAGTGAGACTCACTGGTCTGTAATTACCAGGGTTGTCTCTACTACCCTTTTTGAACAAGGGAACCACATTTACTATCCTCCAGTCCTCAGGCACTATTCCTGTAGACAATGATGATTTGAAGATCAATGCCAAAGGCTCAGCAATCTCTTCCCTTGCTTCCCAGAGGATCCTAAGATAGATCCCATCCGGCCCAGGGCTCTTGTCTATTTTCACACTCTAATACCTCTTCCTTGTGAACCTTAATCTCTTCTAGTCTAGATGCAAGTATCTCTGTATCTTCCGCTCCAACATTTTCATTTTCTATAGTAAACACTGTCGAAAAAATATTTATTTAGTGCTTCCCCTATCTCCTCTGACTCCACACACAACTTCCCACTATTGTCCTTGATTGGCCCTAATTTAACTCTCATCATTCTTTTATTCCTGACATACCTATGGAAAGCCTTAGGGTTAACCCTGATCCTATCTGCCAACAACTTCTCATGTCCCCTCCTGGCTCTTCTGAGTTCTCTTTTTAGGTCTTTCCTGACTTCCTTGTAACCCTCAAACACCCTAACTGAGTTTTCACATTTTGTCCTAACATAAGCCTTCTTCTTCTTCTTGACCGAGGATTCCACTTCCTTAGTAAACCACGGCTCTGCGTTCTATATCTTCCTCCTTGCCTGACAGGTATATACTTATCTAGGACACACGGGAGCTTTTCCTTGAATAAGTTCCACATTTTTAATGTGCTCATCCCCTGCAGTTTCCTTCCCCATTCTACGCTTCCCAAATCCTTCCTAATTGCATCGTAATTTCCCTTCCCCCAGCTGTAACTCTTGTTCGGTGGAGTACACCTATCCCTTCCCATCACTAAAGTAAACCTGACAGAATTGTGATCGCTGTCTCCAAAGTGCTCACCTACTTCCAAATCTAACACCTGGCCAGGCTCATTACCCAGTACTAAATCTAAAGTAGCTTCGCCCCTTATCGGCTGTCTGATACTGTGTCAGGAAGCCCTCCTGATCACACTGGACAAAACTGACCCATCTATAGTGCTCGTACTGGAGTGATCCCAGAAAATATTTGGATAGTTGAAGTCCCCCATGACAACTACCCTGCCTCTCTCAATCCTATCGAGGATCATCTCTGCTATCCTTTGCACTTTAACTTGGGGCATGAGGACACCCAGGTCTCGTTGAACATTTCGCTCTCTCAATTTATAGCTGTTCAAATAATAATCTGCCTTCCTATTTTCACTACCAAAGTGGATAACCCTCACATTTATTGACATTATACTGCATCTGCCATGCATTTGCCCACAATGCATCATCCTGTCTGAACCAAACTGCAACATCTCTGCATCCTCCTTACAGCTCACTGCTCCAACCAGCTGTGTGTCATTCACAGAAGGAACTCTTAGTAAACAGGTTTGAGTCTGCACGTAGGTTTTTCAGGAGCATTCCCTTGAGTATTTTTATTCAATGGTTCAGTTCTGAAGGCTGGCTCTGCAAGCAACATTTCTTTTCAGCATCTGCCGTGATGATGTTAATTAGATGTTCATATTTTCATAGATATGAACTGTTAAGGTCTCCTGGAGTCCCTTTAAATAACTTTAGACTTTGCATAATTCATTTAAGAGAGGGTGCTGGTGAGGAATAATTATTTTGCCCTTCACTATATGTTGCATTAAATATACTACAGCAATAGTTTTCAGCTGAGTGGAGAGAGGTGTGATTACGGATGTAGGTTAATGGAGATATAGTTACTAATTGCACACAGATCGAGGTCTCAGAGAAAGCTTACACAATGAGACCTCATTTCAACTCAATTAAATTGATTTTCTCTCATTTTAATTCAGTATGATAAGTATAGATGTAATAAAGCTGCATTTAAATAAACATAATAGAGTAACTGGGCATCCCTTTAACATGCTCAGTCAAATCATCGATCTCATGCAAACTGGGGAAAACACAGAATAATGATCAATGTAATACTATTAGACAATAAACATGAGCTGTGATATCTCATGCAATGTGGAGGGAAATAAATCTCAATATCATTTGCTGCTGAGATTCAATGACACAGTACTTCATCTGTTCTGGGCACACAGCTCAATCTTTCTTTCCCATGTGGCCCTTTCCAACAAAAAAAAACAACAGTAAGTCATGTTAGATTCTAGAGGATTGCACAATGTGAGTATTTTCCAAGAAATTAAAGCAAATCTGAGGTCGAGACAGATAAACCGTTCAACAAGTTACCAGCTTGGAACAAACTGCAAATTGTGAACTGCCTTATTTTTGGTATTCAAAGTGTCAAAAATTATGAAAGAGGTTTAGATGCAGTGATGAAGGAGAAACTAGCTGCACTGACAGGAGGCTCAGTAACCAGAGAAAATGTAGAGACATAGAAAATTAAGAACAGGCCATTCAGCCCTACAAGCCTGCTCTGCCATTCAATATCACCATGGATGATTGTCTAACTCAGCACCCTCTTTCTGTTTTCTTCCCATACCTGTTGATCCCTTTTGCCCTAAGAACTATATTTAACTCCTTTTTGAAAGCATTTAATGCTTTGGCCTCAACCACATCCTGTGGCAGTGAATTCTACAGGCTCACCACTCACTGGGTGAACACCTTTCCTTTCATCTCACTTTTCAAGTTTGGGCAGCGGGAGCAGAGAGCGGAAGAAGCAGTGCCTGCTGGGAAGGTAAGGGTTTCGATAAAGGGACCTACCTTCGTGTGCCAGTGGCCTTTTTGTGTTTGGGCAGCGGGAGCAGAGAGCGGAAGAAGCAGTGCCTGCTGGGAAAGTAATTGATTGTTTTTTAAGTGAGTGCAATCTAAACCCGAGACCCTACACTGTAGGCCTCCTTCCTGTCCACCTCCTCTAACCTCAATAAGAGTCTGTAGACTCAATAAATTTTTCAGGTTTTCTCTCCTTTTTTCTCTTCCTTGTTTAGTCCCGTGTGGGCTTCCAAAGTAGCAGGGTATGGATGTTAGGGCGGTTGCATGTTCCTCCTGCAGAATGTGGCGAGTAAGAGACACTTCACGTGCGGGAAGTGCACCCAACTCCAGCTCTCGAAAACCGAGTTAGGGAACTGGAGCTGGAGCTGGATGAACTTCGGATCATCCGGGAGGCTGAGGGAGAAACTGAGAGGATGTACAGGGAGGTGGTCACTCCTCAGACACAGGATAAGGACAGCTGGGTTACAGTCAGGGGGAAGAAAGGGAGCCAATAGACAGAGCAAGAATCACATGTGGCCTTTCCCCTCAGCAATAAGTATACCGTTTTGGATACTGTTAGTGGGGACAGCCTACCAGGGGAAAGCCATAGTTGTCAGGTCTCTGGCTCAGAAAGGAAGGGGGAGAATAGAAAAATGCTAGTGGTAAGGGACTCAATAGTTAGATGTATTGACAGGGGATTTTGTGGTCAGGAACAGGACTCCTGGAAGGTACGTTGCCTCCCAGGTGCCAGGGTCTGGGATGTCGCCGATCGGGTTTACAAGATTCCGAAGGGGAAGGATGAGCAGTCAGAAATTGTGGTACATGTTGGCACCAATGACATTACCAGGAAAGAGATTGAGGATCTGAAAGGTGACTACAGAGAACTAAGATAGAAGCTAAAAAGCAGGACAAGTAGAATAGTGTTCTCAGGTTTGCTATTGGTGCCACAAGATAGTGAGGTGAGGAACAGTCAGTGAGTGCAGCTTAACACATGGCTTTGCAGCTGGTGCAGGAGGGAGGGCTTCAGATACCTAGACCATTGGGATGTCGTCAGGGGAAGGTGGGACATGTATATGAAGGTCAGGTTGCACCTGAACTGGAGGGGTACAAATGTCCTGGGTGGGAGATTTGCTCGTGTGATTTGGGCAACTAGTTTGGCAGAGGGGTGGAACCAGAGCTACACATCTAAGGTGGGGGCGGGGGGAGGTAGTTGTAGATGAGGCACTGACAGAATGGAGTGATGAACTTAGAACATGGATCAGTGCTTGGGACTATGATGTTGTGGCCATAAAGGACTTGTGGGTTTCACAGGGGCAAGAATGGTTGCTAGATATTCCAGGATTTAGAAAATTTAAAAAGAACAGGGAGGAGGATAAGAGAGGAGGGGTGCAGCATTGCTAATTAGAGAGTGCATCACAGCTACAGAAATGAAGGTTGTTGAGAAAGATTTGTCTATTGAGTCAGTATAGGTGAAAGTTAGGAAGTAAAGGAGCAGCCACCTCATGGGGGTTTTCTACAGACCCCCAGTAGCAGTAGAGAGATTGAAGATCTCACAGGCCAGCAGATTTTGGAGAAGTGCAGACATAACAGGTTGTTATGGGTGACTTCAACCTCCTCAGAGCACATGGTTTGTATAGAACCATTTTTGTCAGATGTGTTCAGGAGGGTTTCCTTCCTCAGTATGTAGATAGATTGGTGAGGGGAGAGGCCATTTTGGATTTAGTGCTTAGCAATGAGTCAGGACAAGTGTCAGATCTCACGGTGGGAGGACACTTTGGTAGCAGTGACCACAACTGCCTCACATTTACCATAGACATAGAGAGGGAAAGAAGAGGTTACCATGGGAAAATATTTAACTGGGAAAAGGAAATTATGGCGCTATCAGACAGGAGTTGGGAAGTCCAGATTGGGAGCAATTGTTTCACAGAAAGGACACAACAGACATGTGGAGACTGTTTAAGGAGCAGTTGTTGCGAGTGATGCATAAAGTTGTTCGTCTGAGACAGGTAAGAAGGGATAAGACTAAGGAGCCTTGGATGATGAGAATAGAGGAGCTTCTTGTCAAAAGGAAGAAGGCAGCTTACGTAAGGTGGAGGAAGCAAGGATATAGTACAGCTTTAGAGGATTATAGGCTTACTAGGAAGGAGCTCAAAAATGGACTGAGGAGAGCCAGGAGGGGAGACGAAAAAGGCTTGGCAGGAAGGATTAGGGAAAACCCAAAGGCATTTCACTCATAAGTGAGGAATATGAGAATGATCAGGGAGAAGGTAGGGCCAGTCAGGGATAGCTAGGGAACTTGTGCGTGGAGTCTGAGCAGATAGAGGAAGTCCTAAATGAGGTTTTTGCTTCAGTTTTCACTAAGGAAAGGGACATTGTTTTGAATGAGAAGTTTGAGGAGTGTGGAAACAGGCTTGGCTAGATTGAGATTGCGGAAGTTGATGTGCATGACATTTTGGCAAACATTAAGATTGGTAAATGTCCCAGGGCCAGACCAGATTTATCCTACGTTATCCAGGAAGCAAAAAGGAGGTTGCTAAGCCACTGGTGAAGATCTTTCCTTCCTCACTCTCCACGGCAGTCATACCGGAGGATTGGAAAGAGGCAAATGTTGTTCCTCTTTTCAAGAAGGGGAATAGGGAATTCCCTGGCAATTACAGACCAGTCAGTCTTATGTCTATGGTCAGCAAGATTTTGGAAAGAATTCTGAGGGATAGGATTTATAAGAAAGAACAAAGAAAATTTACAGCCCAGGAACAGGCCCTTCGGCCCTCTCAGCCTGAGCCGATCCACATGTACTGTCTAAATCTGTCGGTCAATTCCTAAGCATTCATATCCCTCTGCTCCCCACCTACTCGTGCATCTGTCCAGACGCATCTTAAATGAATCTACTGTGCCTGCCTCTACCACCTCTACTGGCAACGCGTTCCAAATGCCCACCACCCTCTGTGTGAAGTACTTGTCAGGTGTATCCCCCTTAAACTTTCCACCTCTCACCTTGAAAGCATGACCTCTCATTATTGAATCCTTCACCCTGGGAAAAAGCTTGTCTCTATCCACTCTGTCTATACCCTCCATGATTTTGTAAACCTCAATCAGGTCCCCCCTTAATCTCCTTTTTTCTAGTGAAAATAGACATAACCTACTCAACCTGTCTTCATAGCTAGCACCTTCCATACCAGGCAACATCCTCATAAACCTTCTCTGCACCCTCTCCAAAGCTTTTGGTAATGTGGTGACCAGAACTGTACACAGTATTCTAAATGCGGCCAAACGAATGTCTTGTACAATTCTGACATGCTTGCCAGCTTTTATACTCAATACCCCGTCCAATGAAGGCAAGCATACTATATGCCTTCTTGACCACTCTATCCACCTGTGCAGCAACCTTCAGGGTACAATGGACCTGCACTCTCAGATCTCTCTGCCCATCAACTTTTCCCAAGGCTCTTCCATTCATTGTATAATTTGCTCGAGAATTAGACTTGCCTAAATGCATCACCTCACATTTATGACTTTGGAAAAAACATAGCGTGATTAAAGGCAGTTGGCATGCCTTTGTGAGGGGCAGTTGGCATGCCTCACAAACCTTATTGAGTTCTTGGAGGAGGCGACGAGAGAGGTTGACAAAGTTTGGGCTGTGGATGTGGTGAATATGGACTTCAGCAAGGCATTTGATAAGGTTCCCCATGGTAGGTTCATTCATAAAGTCAGGAGGTGTGGGATACAAGGAGATTTGGCTGTCTGGATTCAGAATTGGTTGGCTGAGAGAAGGCAGAGTGTAGTTGTATTTGAAAAGTATTCTGCCTGGAGGTCAATGGTGAGTGGCGCCCTGCAGGGCTCTGTTCTTGAAGGTTGTAGCTTCAAGTTCCACTTGACATGTTTGAGCACAGAAATCTAGGTTGACACTCCAGTGCACCAATGAGGGAGTATTGATGTATGTGAAGGTTTGCTGCATATGAATTAGCTGCTACATTACCTAATATACAAAGTGGAGACATGTCAAAAGTGGTTGTAAAGCTATTCAGAATACCCTGAGGTGGTGAAAGGCCTATATGGATGCACTCTCTCTTTTGTCCTTCCCCATAGCCTTGCAGTAATTCTTTTCTCTGCAAGTGTTTATTGATTTTTCAAGTGTGTTCCTGATAATAACTTCTACTTCTTTTATGAAGTGTTTTCTATGTTACATTTCGTAGGCTTACAGATCAGATTTACACTTATACATTGGGGAGATTGTAGAGTAGGAATGGTAGAATTCGAATTCAATTATGAAATCTGGAATTGAAAGCTTATCTCAGGAATGGTGACCATGACGACCATTATCCATTGTTGAACAACAAGTTGTTGGGGTTTGAAATTTGGATTCGATGAAAATCTCGAATTTTAGGAAAAGCTATTCTAACGGTGACCATGTTACCATCGGTGATTGTCATAACAACCCATCTTTCACAAATATCCTTTTGGGAAAGGAATCAGTTGTCCTTATCTGGTCTGGCCTACATGTGACTCCAGATCTATATTAATATTTTAGACTCTTAACTGCCCTCTGAAATGGCTGAGCAAATCACTCATTTCAAGAGCAATTTTCAAAGGGTAATAAATGATGACCTTATCAATGATATTAACATACATTGAAAGAATTTTAAAAAAACACAAATATAAATTTACAGTAAATGAAACTGATATCAGTTTATATAAACAAAGCAAACACTGGAATAAGATAATATCTCAACAGCGAGTCAAGTACAAATAATTTATTTCCCATGACCACACTTGTAAGATCCTTGACTCCTGGTCCCATCCTAAAAACAAATTAGCTTGCATGTACGCATAACCTTTAATGTACTGAAATCCCCCAAGAGTTCATTTCTTTCACAGGGGTATGTTTAACCATTTTTAATGCAGAAATGGTTAGATTGTTGATAAGCAAAAGGGTGAAAGATTACAGAGGTAGGAATGAGATGAGTTTGAAGTAACTAGTCATGATTGTATTGAATGGTGGAACAGGCTTGAAAAGCAGAATGATGTACTTCCAATCCGAATTGACATGGAGTGGCACAGTGGCTCAGTGCTTAGCACAGCTGTCTCACAGCGCCAGGAACCTGGGTTTGATTCCTGGCGACTGTGTGGAGTTTGCACATTCTCCCCGTGTCTGCGTGGATTTCCTCCAGGTGCTCTGGTTTCCTCCCACAATCCAAAGATGTGCAGGTCAGGTGAATTGGCCATGCTAAATTGCCCATAGTGTTCAGGGATGTGCAGGTTAGCTACATTAGTCAGGGGTAAATATAGGGAAGCAGGATGGGTTTGGTTGGGTTACTCTTTGGAGGTTGGTGTGGATTTGTTGGGCCGAAGGACCACACTGTAGTGATTCTATGATGATAAATGTACATATCTATGCTGATGTGTATCAAACAAATTGCGAATATATAAGGAGATGTTGGGACGATTAACAAATAGGTCACTTCAAGAAATATCTTAAAAGAAAGTGTGATGAAGAATCAGAGAGGTTGAGGGAGGCAATGACATATTTTAAGCCCATGACAGTTGAAGGCACAGCTGCCAGTGGTGGAATGGAGACATTAGGCATGTGGAGGAGACCAGATTAAAATGCAAAGATTTTGAAGATTGAGAGGTAAGGAGGCAGTTACAGAAATGAGCAGCAGCCATAATGGAAGGATTTGCAAACAAGGATGAGACCAGGAGGTAAATATAGCTAAGTCCAGGAATGATAAATGAATGGGGCCCTGTTGTTATTCATTCATGCGATGTGGGTATCACTGGCTGGGCCAGCATTGTTCTCCCATCTCTAGCTGTCCTGGAGAAGATAGTGATGAGTTGCCTTCTTGAACCACTGCAGTCAACATCGTTTAGATACATCCACAATAGTTCCAAGGAGGGAATTCCATGATTTTTATGCAGTGATAACAAAGAAATGGTGATACAATTCCATGTCAGGATGGTTTGCGACTTGGAGGAGAACTCATAGGTGGTAGTGTTCCCATGCATCTGCTGCTCTTGTCTTTTTGGGTGGTCGAGGTTCAGGGGATGCTGTTAAAGGAGCATTGATGGATTGTTGTGGTGTTTCTAGATGATGGTACGTACTGCTGAAAAAGTACCTTAATGGTGGATGAGTGAATACTGAAGATGTGGATAGGATGCCAGTCAAGTGGGCTGCTTTGTCCTGGATGGTGTCAAGCTTCTTGAGTGTTGTTGGAGCTGTACCCATTCAAGCAAGTAGGGTGTCTTCTAACACACTCCTGACTTGTGCCTTGTAGATGGTGGGCAGGGTTTGAGGAGTTGGGAGGTGAATAATGTCCAGTCTCTGATCTGTTATTTTGACTTAGGATTAGAAATCTACATAAGAATAAACCATCTGATTTATCACAGCTTCTGTGTTTCTCTGTCATTTGAAATGGGGGAATCTATCACAAAAGGTATAATTTCTTACTAATGCTGTTGACACGTAAGCTTGCTCAATACCTTGTGCATTTAGACCAAAGTTAGGAAGCTCCAGGATTTGTAGCCAGTGGATGTTAAGGAACAGTGTCAGGATAGTGTGTAGCTTTGGGAAAACCTGCAGATATCCTTCTAGATGGTAGTGGTTGTGAGTTTGGGAAGTACTGGTGGACGAGCCTTGGTGAGTTACTGTAGTGCATCTTGTAGATGGTACATGCTGCTGCTACTATGTGTCAGTGGTGAAGTGATGTCCTGCAACTGCAATGACTGACCTCCAGCTCCACAATCTATTCCCTTTGTATAATTGCAACAGTGGAGAGCTTGCTTCCAATTTCCATTTATTTCAGTTTTCCTACAGTTCAAATACTACCCTATGTCAAAGACTCTAACTCTTAACTCACTTTTGGAGCTCAGTTATATTGTCCCTGTTTGGATCAAGGCTGCAATGAGATTGAGAGTTGAATGGTCCTTGTGGAAACCAAATGGACAATCAGTAAGCTGGTTATTCCTCTGCAAGTGCTGCTTGACGGAATTGTTGATGACCATTTCTTTTGCATTCCTAATAATTGAGCTTGAATAGGGGGCAATAATTGACCATGTTAGATTTGTCCTGATTTTTGTGCATAAGGACAAAATGGACAATTTTCCACATTGTCAGGTAGATGCTAGCGCTGTAGGTGTATTCGAACAGCATGGATGGGGCTGCAGCTAATTCTGGAGCCCAAGTCTTCACTGCTGTCACTGGAATGTTATCGGGGCCTGTAGCCTTTGCAGTACCATTGTGCCTTTCCAAATGGCACTGAAGTTGCAGTTTATTCAAGCAAATGGACAATACAAGTACGTACAATTTGTGCAGAATACTATGAGGTGATCAATCTGAGCTTCGGCATTCCTGTTCTGTCACTGGGTTCCTGACCCAGGACTACTTCCATGAATGTTGATCCTGGGTCTCACCAACATTCAATGTTTTGGCTGGGGTTAAATTTTATTTCTAAGATCCACCCCTGATGCCCATTTATCTTCAGCATTTCCACATACTTCTGTTGCCATCACCTCCAGATGTTTCTAGGACAAGTTCCTGTTTCCGTTGTTCAATGATTTTGTCATGCCAACCTAACCTTTACCTTCCTAACACTGACCTTAACCCTAATCCTATCAGGGTTTCAATACATTGTCAGAGCCCAGTTCCTGCTTCTTGAACATTCAGCATGACTTCACAAAAACTGATCAAATTACCCACAGTTCCGATACCTTATTATTATTCAAGTCCTTGAGTCCACAATGTCCAGTGTATCCAGCCATTTCTTGATGTCACATGGAATGAATCGGGTTGGCTGAGGCCTGGATTCTGAACTATTGGAGACTTCTGGAGGTTGAGATGGATCTTCCACTCAGCATTTCAGGTTGAAAATGGGTTTGAATACTTCTGCCTTCTTTTTTTGCATTGATGCACTGGGCTGATCAAAGATGTGGATATTTGTGGAACTTCCTCCTCTGGTGAGTTATTTACATGCCCCAACACCATTCATGACTTGATGTGGCAGGACTGCAGAGCTGAGATCTGATCGATTGGTTTAGGTTTGCTTAGCCTGGTCTAATACATGCTGCTTCAGCTGTTTGGCATGCAAATAGTTCTGTGTTGACACCTCATATTTAGCTGTGCTCAGTGCTGCTCTTGGCATGACCTCTGCATTTTCATTTAACCAGGGTTGATCTCCTGTTTGATAGTAACTGTAGAGTGACAGGCCATGAGGTTGTAGATTGTGTTGGAATTGTAGGTTGTGTACGTTTTTCTCTCTTGTTAATGCTCTCACCACTTTCTGCAGACCTTATTTAACAGCTATGTCCTCTAGGGCTCAGGCAGTCAGTGGTGTAGCCAAGCAACACATGGTGGTAGACACTGAAGTCCCCCATTCAGAGTACATTCTGTTCCCTTACTGCCCTCAATGTTTCCTCCAAGTCCTGATCAACATGGAGGAGTTCTGATTCGTCAGCCAAGGAGTTAGGGATGGTTGATGATAATCAGCAGGTTTCCTTGCCAATGTTTGACATGATGCCATGAGATTTAATTGGATATGGAGTTAATGTTGAGGGCCTGTAGGGTGACCTACCCCTGACTTTATACCACAGTGCCACCACCTCTGCTTTGTTCCTCTGCTGGTGGGACAGGACACATCCAGGGATGGTGATGGTGGTATCTAGTACATTGTCTGTAAGGTATGATTTGGTGATTATGACTCTGTCAGGCTGTTGCTTGACTGGTCTGTGGGAGAACTGTCCCATTTCATTACAAGCCCTCAGCTGTTATGAAGAAGGACTTTGCAAGGTTAACAGGGTTGTGTTTGCTGTTATCCTTTCCAGGGTCAATGCCTGGTGACCCAGCTGGTTTCAATCCTTTGTAGCAGTTTGGTTGGTTTGCTTGACCTTTGGAGGTTAGGAGGCAACAACATTGCTGTGCAATGAGGTCATATGTTGGACAGACTGGGTTAGGGTGGCAGATTTCCTTCCCTAAAGAACACGAGGGTGGGTTTTCCCTGACAATTGATGATGGATTCATGGTCTTCAATACACTCTTAATTCCAGTTTTTTATTGAATTCAAATTCTACCATCTGCCGTGGCAGGATTCAACCCTAATCTCTACACCATTACCTTGGCCTCTGGATTAATAGTGTAGCTATAAGACCATAAGGTGATTGTCTCCCTGTTTTTCTGACAAACAATAAAATAGTGCCAGGGGATCTTTTCCATCCACTCAAACAGTCATAGGGGGATACTCATTTAATCTGAAAGATGTTGCTTCTGATGGTACAGCACTCCCTCAGGACTGTATTGGAGTGTCACTCCTGGTGTTTGTGATGAAATGGAAACTGAACCCATGGAAGAGGGAAACTATTTAGTCAATTTTAGTTCATCCCTCTAAAATCCCAGCTGGTCTCCTGTTTAAATCAACTTACAGTTCCAACCTCTGATTCTGTCTCTTGACCATGTGTGTGTAGAAAGCTCTAGCATGTCTTTTAAAACTGCTCTTAAAACTTGGCACATATGTCCAAATCATGCAGTTAACTTCCAGGTAATTTTACACATATACTTGTTTTATTCTGTTTGAGGAGACAGCTAATGTTAAGGCTCCAAAGAAGCAGGGTCATCGATGTTTCCTCATGGATTTGAACATGCAAACATACGTCCAATCATTCGTATGGTTAAAAGGTTATTTTCTTGTTACGATGTGTTCACTTCAAAGTTTAGCACCTCCAGCATGTTCCTGACTTTCTCTCCCTGGTCTCCTCTGCAGAACTTCTACAACATTGGACCAATTCCTTTGTGACTCATTGGCCAGAACACTGCACTGTTTGATCGTGACTCCTTTTGACTGTTGCTCTGCAGTGGTTGGAAATGTTGGTGTAGAAATTTGATAAGGCAATGTCCATTTTATAGGCGTGAAATAGGTGTCTAAGTGCCCAATATAGCAAAGATCAAAGAACAAAGAAAATTTACGGCACAGGAACAGGACTTTCAGCCCTCCAAGCCTGTGCCAATCCAAATCCACTGTCTAAACCTATTGCCCAATTCCTAAGCATTTATATGCATCTGCTCCCCATCTACTCATGCACCTATCTGGATGCACCTTAAATGAATTTAATGTGCCTGTCTCTACTACCTCTGTTGGCAAGATGTTCCAGGTACCTACCACCCTCTGTGTAAAGTATTTTCCGCATGTATCCCCCTTAAACTTTTCTCCTCTCACCTTGAACATGAAACCCTTCGTTATTGAATCCCTCACCCTGGGAAAAAAAAGCTTATCTCTATCCACCCTGTCTATACCCTTCATGATTTTGTAGACCTCAATCAGATCCTCCCTCAATCTCTTTTTTTCAAATGAAAACAATCCTAACCTATTCAACCTCTCTTTATAGCTAGCACCTTCCATAGCAGATAGCATGTGCACTCCAATTCACCATGGTAGTCCCTTACCCACTTGATTAGATTCCGTTACATTTGTCTGACCTGAATTCTGAATTATTGACAAGCTTCATTATCACTTCACATTAAGGGCCCTAATCTTCATTTTGTTCCTGTGAAATTGGTTTGCCTCAAAGTCTGAATCCCCATGTGATAAACTCACTCAACAACTCATGTGCCAACAGTGAGAGAGGGCTATTTGGCAAAGGGAAAAATAATTAACAACATTGATGCATTCAAATGTAAATTTATGGTTGGTTTGCATATTTTAAGCTGTTGGAGAACTGGCCACTTGATTTCTGCTCTGATGGTTTCTGTTGTGGTTAGACTTATTTTCATTACAGTTGTATGACTGATATGGGAGGTCCGGAAGATCAGCCTTTTAAATTTAGACTTAGACTTAGAGTTTATTGTCACATGTACTCAAGTACAGAAGTGCAGTGAAAAATTTGTAAGTCACCACACATGATGCCATCTTAGGTATAAAGGTACCAAGGTACAAAAAAAGCTTAGGTAACAAGTAGTAAAAGAGAGAAACAAAGTTAAAAAGTTAAGCATTACAGATCATCAGGATAAGTAGAAAAATAAAGAAATAAGGTAATAGCTAACATTAAAGTCCTTCTTAATATAAAGTAGAAAAATAAAATAATAAGTTCAAAGTTTTAGGCTGGAGGATGAAGGAAAGTACCCAGTAAGACAACTAGAGGGCAGGGACATCTGGATAAATTGGAGGTAGTGGGCATGGAAAGTATGTTTAGGAGACTGTATCTGTAGAGGGGTCTTCACCCTGGTTCAACATTATGAAGGAGCTCAGTTTGAGGAGTCTTCACCACTGTTGTGGCTCTATATGTGAATTAAAGCTATTGCTCAGGCCTTGAAACAGGGAGTGGACAACACTGTCAGTGGCTTCTGAGGATACCAGAGCACTTAACTTCCATGCCATGCGCTGTATCTATATCCACAATTCCACTAGGGAGGGGTTTCCAGCATTTGATCCAGTGACACTGAAGGAACAGTGATATATTTCCAATTCAGGACGGTGAGTGGTATCTGCTGGGGACATCGGGCGCAACATTAATGCTGTTTGAGGGATAAACATTGGTCAGCTCTCCAGGATAAACTCCCTTGTTCATCTTTGAAACAGTGTTATAAGTTTTCTTTTACATCTAGGTGCATCACAGTGTGGTTTGGCAATTGCTCTTTCCAAATCTCAAGAAACTACAGAGAGAGTCATGAACCCAGCCCAGTCCATCACGCACACCATCTATTAACCCCCTCAAACTTCCTGTTGACCCAGGAAAACAACCAACATAATCAAAGACCCCTCCCACCTTGGTCATATTCTCTTCCACCCTCTTCCATCAAGCAGAAGATATAAAAGTTTGAATACACATACAAACAGATTTAAGACCAGCTTCTTCCCGCTGTCATCAGACTTTTGAACAGATTTCTCAAATGTTAATTCTGATCTGTCTCCCTGCACCTTCTCTGCAGCTATAACACTCTATTCTGCAGCTATAACATTCTATTCTGCAGCTATAACACTGTATTCTGCAGCTATAACATTCTATTCTGCAGCTATAACACTGTATTCTGCAGCTATAACATTCTATTCTGCAGCTGTAACACCCTATTCTGCAATCTGTCCTGATGCACTTTGTATAATACAAACTGCCTGTATAGCACACAAAACAACAACTTTCATTGTAGCTCATTACATATGACAGCACTAAATCAATCAATCAATCAATGCATTTACCTGAATGGATGATGGTTTAAGATCTCACAAAAAAAATAGTACAATGTTCCCTCAGTTATGAATGGACTAATTTTAGATTTTGTGCCTGAATTATGTATATTCTGGTATTAAATAATTATTAGTTTCAATTAAAATCCAACTTTAATTCAGTAGAGCAGGGGCAGATTACCTACCCAGGAAAATATTTGGCCTACTGTCGCCTGCTGGCTCTTTGAAAGTACTATCCCATTTGTCTCACTTCCCTTCATTATCTCCATGACTTTCCAAATGCTTCCTTTGCATATGAGTACCCAATTCCCAACTTCATATCTATGGTGCAGAATGGAAGAGATCTCGATCAGCAAAGATGGGAATAAGCTTATTCACAGTCAAAGTTCAGTCCTGAAGAAGGGTTATGTCCGAAATGTTGACTCTCTTGCTCCTCAGATGCTGCCTGACCTGCTGTGCTTTTTCATGTACCACGCTTTATCAAATCTGACTCTCCAGCATCTGCAGACCCTACCACTGGGACAAGCTGCTTGTTCAAAGTCTCCTCAACTACAACAGTAGCTTGTCAGAGGTGAAGGTAGCTCATAATGAAACCCAGCCCCTCAAAAAATAAACAATCAGTTGATTTTAATACAGCACGCACATGCCTTCTTGAAGACAATCATTAGTCAAATTTCTTACGCAGAAGTGCACAACGCAATTAACCAATCAGAGTTCTCTAACAATACAGCACTTTTTCCCCTGACGTCAAGCCCCTGGTGAGTTGAACTCAATACTGGGAAAAACAAACCAACAGCCAAGTGCCTCTGGCTCTGACTTACTCAACCACTGAAGGGAAAGCTTTGTCTGATTTGGAACTCGGCTTTCAAGCCCAAATTTGTCAGGGATCACCTTCATCCATCTCCAGAATATCACCTACCTCTCCCACTACTGGTTAAAGCACCCTGATGCACAACCAGATCTGCTCAAGGATCAGCTTGTTTAAATGTTGTCCTTTTCAGCTCGTGTCCAACAAATCTCAGAAATCATTAACCTTTCCCTCGTTCAGTTTCACAGACTCTGCAGCTCTCCAAAAAAAGCCAGTTTCAGAATCTTTATCTTTACACCATTTCCTGGCACTATGCCCTCTTATTTGAGGATTTTTTATTAAGCATGTGATCATCTGTTTGCTCCCTGTATTCACTAGTGATCACTGAAAGCTGATCTTGTGACTATCACCACCCTACCCTCTAGAATTCTTCACATAAAGCATTTGTCCTCGCTTCTTGCCTTCACAAGACTGTGAATAATCAGCCTTTTTGACTTGCCCGTTGGTTTTTCCATCTCCAACTAAATGCCCTCCCTTGCTATTTGGTGCCTATTTCTATCCAATTAAGCAATCCTAAGTGAGGCGGGTTCTTTAAATAGAGGTTGTTGTTTTTACTGCAACTCCCAATAGTGTTCCATTCCATGGCAACAGAATGGTGTCACTCTGCAGGCTGAACAACATTCAGTCACCTAGTTGCAATCATTTCATGTACTCTATTGTTGAATCTCCAATGCCATTTAGATACTGGAATTAGACAAATTGTCTGCTCTTGATAATTCATGCTCCTGCTGGCTACAATCTGGTCTTAAATTATGCAGTACCGCAAATTGACTGATGGAACTAAAATGACAACATAAAGAAAAATTGCAAAACTAAAACAGCAATTGTTCAAATTAATCAACATCGAATTCATAGAGCTAGACAATACCTATAACTCTTGGCAACCTTCCTTTTTTGTAATTTGCTGTCTTAAGTGATAGAACTAACTCATGATGTTATTGTATGTGGTTGGGTGGCTAAACGTAGAATCATAATAAAGCATATATATCACATAAACAACTAGCACATGTCAATGTCTCACCAACAGCTACAATGAGGATGCTGTGGCCAAGTGATAATCCCTAGTTTTCCAGAGATCCTTGACTAATGTTTGGGGACATAGGTTACCATAGTAACTGGCAAAATTTGAATTCAGTAACATTAAGGCAATCATATATTCTAATGGTGAGCATGCAACTATTGTTAAAAACTGAAATGGATAACAAATTCTCTTTCGGGAAGAAACCTACCATCTGACTAACATGTGAATCCTACCCACTGAAATGGCAAGTCAATTGGGATAAGGGATGGGCAAAATCTACTGATTTTCAATGAAACAAAAAAATGTAATGGTGAGTTATAAGGTTGTAGGGTTCAAGTGACATTTTGAGACAGGAGCATATCGTTTAGGCTAGCATATTGAGGAAAAATCCTACAGAGGGAATGATGGATTTTCAACAAACATTAAACTATTTGCCTTGTTGTGGCATTAATTAAGCATGTAGATCAGACTGGTGGCCAGCTCAATATTAACCTATCAGCCAACATCACTCAAAGATTACCTGATTATTATGACATAGCCCTATTTGGGAGCTTGCTCTGTACAAATTGGTTATCATTTTCCTGGCAATAAAGTGCTTTGGAATGTTCCTGAGATTGTGAAAACCACCCAGTTTGTGACGATTGCTGGAAAAGAGTAAGTAAACGTAACTGCTTTTCCTTAAGTACTGAAAACCAATGTTCGAGACAATGCTTACATATCCTGTGTTCAAAAACAAATTCCAATAAACAGTGTGAATCAATTAATCCCAACAGCTGTCAATGCAAGAGAAGAATAATTTATACCTTTTAAAGGTGAACTGAAGACTTTGTAAGCTGGCAATTAGGGGAAACAAAATAAATTATCTTTCAAATTGCTGTGTGTGGGTGCTAATGACATTCTGCAGTGTAACTATGAGTATACTATAGTGCAGTAGATGAATTCAGAATTTAACCAATCACTAACCAAAAACAGGGTAGCTGAGGCAAGCATGAAGCCATGAGAACTGTCTATGCCAAAGCAAATTTCTCAAGTTACTTTATATTGTACAAATTCAGTGGGGTTAAATGTATGACCTCTTGATCACAATCTGCACCTCCACCCCATCATTGTGTAATCTAATTTACAGAAGAATAATGGGACAAATGAATCATCACGGCAGCCAGAGAAAACACTGCGCAGGAAGGGGAGAGAGTCATCATTGCTGTAAACCAGTAACCTTCCCAATTGTTTTGCATCGATATGGGCTCCCTATTTGTTGAAGAAGGGCTGGTCCTATACAATGTACAGATTGGAAACAAACTCAGATTGGAAACAAACTCTTCAGTCCAACTCGTCCATGCCGACTACATATCCCAAATGAATCTAGTTCCATTTGTCAGCATTTGACCCATATGCCTCTAAACCCTTCCTATTCATATACCCATCAGACACTTTTTAAATGTTGGTGCTGGAAAAGCACAGCCAGTCAGGCAGCATCCAAGGAGCAGGAGTCCCTGATGAAGGGCTTATGCCCGAAATGTCGACTCTCCTGCTCCTCGGATGCTGCCTGACCTGCTGTGCTTTTCCAGCACCACACTCGTGACTCTGATCTCCAGCATCTGCAGTCCTCACTTTCTCCCACTTTTTAAATGTTGTAATTGTACCAGCTTCCACCACTTCCTCTGGCAGCTCATTCCATACACACACCACCCTCTTTGTGAAAAGTTTGCCCCTTAGGTCCCATTTAAATATTTTCCCTCTCACCTTAAACCTAAAATTAAAAATTACACAGCACCAGCTTCTAGTCCAACAGGTTTAATTGGAAGCACTAGCTTTCGGAGCACCACTCCTTCATTAGGAGCTCCTTCATCAATCACCTGATGAAGGAGTGGTGCTTCGAAAGCTAGTGCTTCCAATTAAACCTGTTGGACTAGAAGCTGGTGTTGTGTGATTTTTAACTTTGTACACCCCAGTCCAACACCAGCATCTCCAAATCATGACCTTAAACCTATGCCTTCTAGTTTTGGACTCCTTCACCCTGGGGAAAAGACCTATTCATGCCCCTCATGATTTTATATACCTCTGTAAGGTACCCCTCAGCCTCTGACACTCCAGGGAAAACAGCCCCAGTCTATTTAACCTCTTCTAAGAGCTCAAACCCTCCAACCCTGGCATTAGTTCATAATTACCTCCAGAATTCTGAAAATCTGTCTTCTCTGTAGAGATCCACACCAAATTTTCTTTATGTCTAACTAGTCAAAACTAAAGGAGTCTTTTGTCTAGAATTTCCTTGGACCCTCATCTGCTCCACTGCTGTGTCTGCGTTGGACATATGTTGCTAATAAGGTATCTGTTATGGCTCATTTAGAAGCTCTACCAACTCTGGCTCAAAAGATCTGAGCACATAATCCAGGCCGACATGTCAGTGTAATACCAAAAGGGGGCTGCACTGTTGGGTGTGCCATCTTTCAGATGAAACATTAATCCTATGTTCTGTCTAGCCTTCTGGGTAAATTTAAATATATTTGGAATTATTTTGAAGAAGATCAGGGTATCCTGGCCAATATTTATGCTTTAAATGTATCAATAACACAGACCTAGCAGGCCATTGTCTCGATGCTGTTTATGGGAGCTAGCTTCATGCAGACTGCTGTGTTTCCTCCATTACAATAGTGACTACAATTCTGTTTCCTTTCTTTGTAAATGTGGTGTAAGTAAGTGCTTTCACACTTATTTGGACTCTGCAATGCATCTAGAACATCACACCCCAAGACATCTTTAGCATTTTCACAAACATTTCAAGGTCGGGTAGCCATTGTCCCAGAGTTGTTTAGAGAGAAACAGCTGGTGCAGAGTTTAACCTGAGGGTCATCACATGTCAGGTGAGGGGCAAAGTTGAGGAGGCAGGACCTCCATGGCATACGAATTGATCTCCTGCTGTTGTCATTGCTCTGGATTGCAAACCAGCCATCCAACCAACTGAGCTAACCAATAACCCATGGACGATGCAAAAAGCCCAGTGAAATCATTTTGCTCATCTCGTATTGCCAGGGTGCAACTTCACACGCAATCTGATCCCATCAACTAGGAATGCATCCTCCTGGAAAACTCAAAGGGAAGTAAAAATAAAGGTCAACTCAGGAGGGAAAGAAAGACCCTGGGAAATTTCTCTCTGACCCCTGAAAGCACTGAGACATTGCCTGTGGAGGTACATTCCTCAATACTCACTCACATTCAGCATGTGGTTGTGTTGGTGGAGTTCAGAGGCTCATTCAGTTACTTTCCAAATGCTGTCACTCTGCCAACACCTGTGGATGTGTACTGTAAGCTGCGACTCTAGGATTGGACTCATCAGCAACACAAGGATCCACAGAATTCATAACCAGTGACATTGAATTTGTTGGGTGGATGATCATACTCATTAGCGAAGAATTGCTGCTGCTTACGATTCCTTGCAGTATGAATCCACAGCTGACCCCACAAAACGTGTCATTCCACAAGAAGCCAAGGCCACGTGAGGAGAGTTACCACCTGACATCGAACAAAGTTTTATGGTTATGTAACTTCAGGTCATATTCACTGATCCTCCCTATTATATTCAAGCACGTCTATCCACATTAACCAAACCCAAAGCTTTTATCATTTGAACAACCTCAATTAAATATCATGTAAATCTGTTGGTTTTTAAATTCTAAGGAGAATTGGATGGACTCAGGGATTGACATTTCTAACATGCTAGGCGGAAGTGGGTACTGCAGATGCTAGAGATTAGAGTCAAGATTAGAGTGGTGCTGGAAAAGCACAGCAGGTCAGGCAGCATCTGAGGAGCAGGGAAATTGATGTTTTGGGCAAAAGCCCTTCATCAGGAATTTCTAATGTGCTGCCGCACCTGCTGAGTAGCACTTCCATCATTTGCTTTTTTATTCAGACCACCAGTTCTTGTATAATGCTTGTCCGATCCCTGCTAGGACTTCAATATCATCATCTAGCTAAAGGGAATGAGATTTGAACAAAATATCCCAATATTCCAATATTTCTTATTTGATCCACCTTGTAATATATCCTAACACTGGTTGCATTGGTGACATTTAGATTAGTTTCCCTACAGTGTGGAAATAGGCCATATGGCCAACAAGTCCACACTAACCCTCCGAAGAGTAACCCACCCGGAGCTATTCTCCTACATTTACCCCTGACTAATGCACCTAACACTATGGGGAATTTTAGCATGGTTAATTCACCTGACCTTTGGATTGTGGGAGGAAACCACACAGACACGGGGAGAAAGTGCAAACTTCACACAGGCAGGAATCAAACCCGGGTCCCTGGTGTTGTGAGGCAGCAGTGCTAACCACTGAACCACTGTGCCTCCCATTATGCTATAACAGCCCTGCCTTTTTCACACAGCACCTGTGAGGATATAACCTTTACCTGTTGGTCCTGCAGACATGCATAATAATTTATTGATGTATGTTAAGTAACATGCTCATGCTGCAACCATCCTCTCTCTCTATCTCAATCACTGTGAGAGCTGCCTGTAATTTTTTTTTACTCATGTAAGTACTGAAGCAGCTTCGACCCAAGCAGACCTCTGAGGCATAAGATTCCCACTTCAGGTCTTGGATATAAAACTCAAGGTTGACATCACACTGGATGGGGTACTGTTTTTCAGAAGCGGTATTAACCGAAAATCCAGTCTGGCCTCTCAGGAGGATGTGTGGCATTAATTCCGAGGGGAGCTGTCTTGGACGATACACTTAACATCATAAAAACAGATTACCTGTCCCTTACATTAAAAGAGTGATGACACTTACAAAATATTTCATTTTCTGTAAGTTTGTGTCCTATAATTATGAAAACTGCGATATGAATGCAAGTCTTTCTACTGCAAATTGTAATGGCTTAGACTTTGTGATGATGGTGAAACTGAGCATTTACTGTCATTATTCCGCAGAAATATCTTGAGCTCAGACTCATGGGGCTGAATCTTATGTTTATTTCTTTAAGTGTTGGTTGGGTTTTTCTCCATGATGCTTAGCAAGATATCTTGCCTTATCTGACGAAAAATGTTTCATGAACTACTTACCCACCCTTACGGTGTTTCCTTCTCACCCGAATCTATCCCCATTCTACCACTCGCTCTTCCTGGAACAACATGCCACTCACCAGACAACTGCCAGCATCTCTGACACAAACCAATCAGCAGCCTGTTGCTAGTCGAATCTTCCTTTGTGCACTTCCGGGTGCCAGTCCATCTGCAGGCAGCCTGAGCAAAGCAGCAGTGTAAACATGATTTCAGTAACATGCTTTTTTAAAAAGTGGAGTAATTCCTTCCTGCTACTTTCCTTTTAAGCCGGTCCTTTTCCTACTTCAGTCCAAAATTAAAAGTATAATACGATGCAGTCTTTACACCAGAGCCATATTTAAAAGACCTGTATCAAAGTGCCCTGACTATTCTGTCTGGCGGCAGATAAAAAAAAATGATTTAAATGATGTTGAACAAGGAGAAAGTGGCAACTATGAGTCTCCAACAGGGACCTGGAAGTCTTGGTGGTCAGGGAAGAGGGCCATCCTTTATCTGGAGGACCAGCAGAGGGTACCCACACCAATGGGCCCAAGCAGCCTAGTCAGATGTTGCCACCTGGGTCAGTGTGCCCTCCATGGTCTGGAGGACTGGATAGCAGTGCCATGTGATGGTCATTGAGCATCTTTGCTCCTCCAGGCTAAATATTACACGCCTCCATCTGCCACATCACACTCTGTGACTGTACCCACCTCCCACCAAGGCTCATGCTTTGCCACCCTCACTATTACCTGCAATATTTTACTCACTTGCTCTCAGTCACATCCATCAGTGTCCCACATCACTAACCCTTCAAGGTATTTGAGTTGTTGACTCATTCACCCAGGACACCTCACTACATTTCAACCACCTGTGCCAGTGCTAACACCCGTTTCGCATCACTCCAACCCCTGCTTTCTCTCATTCCAAGGGCAAATAACCAATAACCGGGCAGAAAGGGTGGAGGGGAGCCTGACATCATAATCTTTATTCTTCTATGAGGACAGAATCCTATCCCTCAGAAAGGAAAACATGGACAACTCCAGCAGCAATGCTGAGTCATCCATATCCCACCAGTATAGATAGAAATTCTGTGGTGAGTAACTCACTTGCTGACTCTCCAAATCCTGTCCACCATCTACAAGGCACAACTCAGCAGCGTGATAGAATAGAGTACTCTCCACTTGCCAGAATGAGCGCAGTCCCAACCACTCGAAGTTGGACACCATCCAGGACGTGGCAGCCTCTGCTTGATTGGCAGTACATCCACAAACATCCACTCCCTCCACAACCAACACGCAGTAGCAGCAGTGTGTACCATCGACAAGATGCACTGCGGAAATTCACCAAAGATCTTCAGACAGCACTTTCTAAACTCACACCCACTTCCATCTAGAAGGACAAGGGCAGCAGACACTTGGGAACACCACCGCCTAGAAGTTCCCTCCAGGCCACTCACCATCCTGACTTGGAAATACATCGCTGTTCCTTCACTATCATTCGGTCATAATCCTAGAATTCTCTCCCCAACGACATTGTGGGTCAACGCACAGCACATGGACTGCACTGGTTCAAAAAGCTCCACTACCTTCTCAAAGGCAACTAGGGACAGACAATAATTACTGTCCAGCCAGTGAGTAATGAATTACTATGAGTAAATAATAAAATAAAGCACTCCTCTTCATTCCACTATTGTCACAGTTGCCCCTCTCTCAGTTTCATTCATTACACATCTCTTCTAACCACTAGTCGGCTCATCTTCTATTTGTTTTTATTCATTCATGCTATGTGGGTGTCAGTGGCTAGACCAGCATTTATTGCCTGTCCCTAATTACCCAGAGGGCAGTTCTGCATCAACCACATTGCTGTGAGTCAGGAGTCACACAAAGACCAGACCAGGCAAGGATGGCTGGTCCCAAAACCAGTTAAGGAACGAGATGGGTTTTTCCCAACAACGGATTATTGGTCATCATTTGAATCATAATTCCAGACTTTTTGTCCCTTTCATTTCAAATTCCATTGTCTGTCATGGTGAAATTTGTACCGGGTCCCCAGAACATTATCTGGGTCTCTAGATTAATAGTCGAGAGTATGGTGCTGGACAAGCGTAGTAGGTCAGGCAGCATCCGAGGAACAGGAGAATCAACATTTCAGGCATAAACCCTTCATCAGGAACTTATGCTCGAAATGTCGATTCCCCTGCTCCTCGGATGTTGCCTGACCTGCTGTGCTTTTCCAGCACCACACTCTCAACTCTGATCTCTCACATCTGCAGTCCTCACTTTCTCGTCTCTAGATTAACAGTCCAGCGATAATATAACTAGGCCATTGCCTCCCCTTCTCTCTTGTGTCTTGTAGATTCCTGCACAATGTCCGCCACGTTGATGATGGAACAGGCTGCTCTAATAGAAGACACTTCCTCACCCTAAGAGGAAGCATGGGCAATGATGCCTCCTGCATCCCACACCAGCTCAGGTATTGACAGCTTGGTGGGAAGTGTAAGCTTGGAGACTGTGTGGGAATAAAAGCTGGTGAGAACCTCATTGCAACAGCTTAGCGGCTGGCTGAAGGAGAAGCCACTCCAGGCCATTGGCACTCAGACAACTTTTGGAGATGAAAAACATTCTTAGCCCCACGTAGAAGAGGACCCTGTGCTGTCAGCAATTCATAGGTTTCGCTCTAATGCACGGGGAGGAGTAGGAGTGACAGACAGAAGTGACAGATATAATGGCCCTCATAGCCTATAGGCTGCCTGAGTGCTGCCTGAAGCATGGCTGCTTCCTCACAGGTGTTGGTGTTTGCCATGGAGAGACAGTACCAGCATCCTCAGGGGGTGTTGGCGAGGTGCATACAACTACATTCCGTCACCCCAGCAACGGTCCTGAGGACCAAAGACACATCGACATGGGACCAGGGGACCCTGGCACTTGCTCCAAGTGGCTCTTTCTCACAATAAGACAGGATATGCCAGGAGACCCCAGGCTGGAGGAGAAACCCTACCAGGCACGGCACCTCCACTCTGCCTACCACCTACTCCAATACCTAGCAGTTCAAGCCAAAGAGGGGATTCATGACCCTGGCAGGAATACCCTCAGTATGTGTGGGCCGTATAGACACATACATCTCTGAATCACCCAAACAAAATCTCCAGGGCAACAGGCAGCTCTGTTGAGCTGAACCCCTCACTCCACCCAGCTGCAGACCCTGGGAATTCACTCTGGGAATGAAAGAAAAAAACTTTTTGTTGGCATTTATGTGGCATGGGCAACAGCATGCGATACCTAAAGTCTCCTGTTTGAATAAATGAGGCTGTTTTTTGCAATACATTTGTTTGTTGGAGTCTCTGTGTGTAACTGTGAATGTAACTGTGCCAGCATCATGTCCATACAAGAAGCACCGTAAATGATGTCTGTGTTAAGAACCTGGGTATGTATAAAACAGGGCCATGAGTTCTGCTGGCACCACTATCCCTGGTGGTCAAGCATCCCTATCTTTTCCCTGGCCTGTGTGTGCTGGTGCTGAATGAGGTGGTGAAGTGCAATATCTGGCAAATGCAAGTGCACAGCACACAGAATCTGTCTGTAATGTTGTTGACTCTTTGAGGGGGCACACATTGGTGCATCTTCCAGTTGCCTCCCTCACAGATCACCCATCCTGGGTGTGGTCCCAACCATTTCCTCCCCCGTTACATAGTTTCAATTTCCGGCACAATGCGAGGTGATATTGAGCGTTGCTTGGTCAGTGAGATTTCAGCCTCCACCTCCACATGCAGATCCACTTCCTAGAAACCCATCCCATAAAGTCCATAGGCCTCAGTCCTCCCAGGTGCCATCTTGCCCATCTATGTGCACTTACAGCTGCCCACCTGTTACTGCCCCCAGCTCCCTGGTCCATGAGGTGACCATGCAGATATAACCATACACTTTCCCCATCTCCCACACCCCACCATCCACCTGAAGCTAGGGCACTTCTGATCATGAACACATTCCCTCTCCTTTCTCCATTACTTTGTTCCCATCCATGCTTCCCTGTACTCCTCCTTAAAGCTTTTTCACCCTGTCCCCAAGGGACTCCAATCCCCGCAAATACGTTCCCGAGTCTTCTTCCAATGGCAGTGATCCCCTCCCCCACCCCTGATATAGATAGAAATTCTATGGCGAGTAACTCACCTGCTGACTCTCCAAAGCCTGTCATCTACAAGGCACAATTCAGCAGCGTGATGGAATACAGTACTCTCCACTTGCCGGGATGAGTGCAGTCCCAACACCACTTGAAGCTGGGCACCATCCGAGACAAAGCCACCCCTGCTTGATTGGCAGTACGTCCACAAACATACACTCCCTCCACCACCAACACTCAGCAACAACAATGTGTACCATCGACAGGATGAACTGCGGAAATTCACCAAAGATCCTCAGACATCACCTTCCAAACCCAAGTCCAATTCTATCTAGAAGGACAAGGGTAGCAGATACTTGGGGACACCACCACCTGCAAGTTCTCTCCAAGCCATCCTGACTTGGAAATACATCGCTGTTCTTTCACTATTATTTTGTCAAAATCCTAGAATTCTCTCCCCAACGACATGGTGGGTCAACACACAGCACATGGACTGCACTGGTTCAAGAAGCTCCTCTACCTTCTCAAAGGCAACTAGGGACAGACAATAATTACTGTCCAGCCAGTGAGTAATGAATTACTATGAGTAAATAATAAAATAAAGTATACTTCTTCATTCCACAGTTGTCACAGTCGCCCCTCTCTCAGTATCATTCATTACACACCACTTCTAAACACTGGTTGGCTCATCTTCTATTTGTTTTTATTCATTCATGCTACGTGGGTGTCACTGGCTAGACCAGCATTTATTGCCTGTCCCTAATTACCCAGAGGGCAGTTCGGCATCTGAAATACCAACACCCCATTTCCTGTATGGACTGACCTGATGGCATGACTGCGGCCTGCCCTGTTGAGTGACCTTACCAGACAACCCTGGAGAAGTGTCCAGAGTGCTGACTGATATCTGTCCATGTCACTATATTCTCCCTACCCCGGAACTGGCTGCTATGGAGCCACAGGATGGTTGTAGTTTTCTCCCGGACTGCAGAGGCACAGAACCACGCCCCCCCCCCCCCCCCCCCCCCCAACCCCTGACCAAGAAGATCCTGTCTGGTAGCCAGTCCCTGGACTGGTATGGGAGATGCCCTGCACTGACTGTATTAGGACCCCTGACCAGCGGGTGCCTCTAACGTGAGGACTGCTCCCATTAGATTTAGAGAGCTGGATGCCCACTTGCTGCCCGTGCAGTGTGGTTGCTGTGTAGGCTCTTGGCACATTGTGCAGTGTGAGGATTGACGTAGCAGGACACTATACAGCTGGGAGTGATGAGCAGCAGAGAAGGCTGCCTGGTGAGTGTACTAGCCGGTGTGGAATAGAAGCACAGGTACTGTGAACGTGCTAAGTGAGTGAACACGAAGAGACCAAGTGAGCAGCCTGGCCCAAACTGTGAACTGTCCCTGTAGTGCCTTTCAATGCTATTTATCAGTGCGACCTGAAAGGTGGGTCTCAACTTTGAAAGTGTTCTGTAAATGGGTGGGCGAGGTGCTGCGAGGATTCTTAGGCCATGGATGAGAGGTGCATCCAACTGGTACTGAAGCATGGTGGGCCAGTAGTGAGCTGAACTCTCCAAGTACCTGCTGTGATCTTCAGGTAGAGAACACTACCTGGAATTCCTGGAATTCCTGAAGAAGGGCTTATGCCCGAAACGTCGATTCTCCTTCTCCTTTGATGCTGCCTGACCTGCTGCGCTTTTCCAGCAACACATTTTTAAGCTCTGATCCCCAGCATCTGCAGTCATCACTTTCTCCTAGAGAACACTTAGTGCCTACTTTACTTGGATAAGTGATGGGACAGGAAGTGGCATATCATGAGGCAGAACATGATATTAAGAAGGTCATTAACAGGCAATAATCCCCCCTCACAGCTGCCTCGATGCTCAAAAAGAGGTTCAAAATGTTAACAGGTGCCTCGAGTTACTTCTGATATTGAGATAGTCTTTGCTGGACTTACCTTGTGATCTACCACATTTCTCAACATAGTCCATATCATTTAGGCTTCTTTAATAATCTGCCCATGCAGAATGAGATGGAAATTCAGAAACTGCACTCAGTGAGTGCACAATATATTGCTCTCTACTGGGGCTGCTGTGTTAGTTGCCACAGATGTCAAACTCTATCACATCGAGAGCCACCATTGCTCTATTGTCAAGCATGGTAACCTGGGGAAAGTTAGCTCCTTGTTTAATGTGGTATAACTGGCTTTTAACTGAGTAGTAACTTCATCATTACAATCCTTGGATTCCCTCCCTAACAGTAGCTCAACCCACCTTCTTCAGGGCAACTAGGGATAGGCATGAAATGTTTGCCAAATCAGTGATGTGCAGTTTCCATGAATTAATTTTTAAAAATTACAGCCGAACACCTTCATTGTCAGTGAAAATCTCATTGTCAATTCGTGGAATGTCAGACTTTTCAGTGACAAAAGGAAAAAAAATCTTTTTTAATCAGTCTTGATTTTCATTTCTAGCTTCATATAATCATATGTTTATTTTGCTTTTTGCACGTTTAAAGACCAAAAAAAACTGCACGTACTGGATTCCAAGGTAGAACAGCAGGAGGCTGGAAGAACACAGCCAGCCAGGCAGCATCAGGAGGTAGAAAGGTCAACGTAGTCCCGACGAAGGGTTAAGCCTAAAACGTTGACTTCTCCACCTCCTGATGCTGCCTGTCTTGCTGTGTTCTTCCAGCCCCCTGCTCGTTTAATCTGCATATTTAAGAGATATTGTTGGATTTTAAGTGTAGAATCATAGACATATAGCAAGGAAACAGACCCTTCAGTCCAACTAGTCCACGCCGACCATGTGCTCAAACTAAACTAGTCCCACCTGGTTCGTCCCATATTCCTCCAAAACTTGTTTATTCATGAACTTATCCAAATATCTTTTAAACGTTGTAACTGTATCTGCATCCACCAGTTCATTCCACATGCTAACTATTCTCTGTAAAGAAGTTGCCCCTCATGTCCTTTTTAAATCTTTCTCCTCTCACCTTAAAAGGCCTTTTAACCTCAATGAAAATACATAAATTTAATTGGCTGCTATTTGCTTGCCAAGATCACAGTTCCTCTTGGCGCTTGGAACAGTTCTTGGAAAAGGCAAAGTCATGCCACATATATATCATTCAGCATGTTATCCTTTGAGGTCAGAAGTGAGCTTTTGAGCCTTGTTTCCAATCACAAAATCCAACCAACAGTTACAAAGTTTGCCACTGACACCCACTGCAAGAATTACACTGCATCAAATCTTACCTTTGTTGAATTGAAAGGTTGTCCAATTTGGAAATCCCATTCTCTGCATTAAGGAACTCATGTTGAAACAATCTACTGGAGTCCATTGAACAAGCAACATGAGCTATGGATGAATTGGTGCTCTTCTTAGGAGTTATTGTAAAAGCTTAAAGCTCAAAGACTAGAGGATAAAATATTGGCAGTTAATGGATAACAGGAAACCAAGACGAGACATAAACAGATCTTTTTCTGGTTTGCCTGGCTTGCTGTGTTCTTCCAGCTTCCTGCTTGTCTAATCTGTGTATTTAAGACATAATGTTGGATTTTAAGTGTAGAATCATAGAGTCATACAGTAATGAAGCAGACCCTTTGGTTCAACTAATCCACACTGACCATGTGCTCAAACTAAAAATGTAGTGCCACACGGATCAGTGCTGGGAACTCAACTCTTCATAATTTACATATATGATTTGGATGAAGGACCAAAGATATTGTTGCTACAGATACTGTTGAGGAGAAAGTGAGGACTGCAGATGCTGGAGATCAGAGTCAAGAGTGTGGTGTTCGAAAAGCACAGCAAGTCAGGCAGCATCCAAAATTTCCTGATGAAGGGCTTATGCCCGAAACGTCGATTCTCCTGCTCCTCGGATGCTGCCTGACCTGCTGTGCTTTTCCAGCACCACAGTCTCAACCCACGTTGACACAAACATAATAACACAAGTTGTGAACAGGACATAAGGAGGCTACAAAAGGATGGGTTGTGAGTGGTGTGATTATACTGCTCCTTTAACAGGGTATGTTGTTTTTTTTCCAAGAGGGTTTGTAAAAGGCAGAGGTTCCGATTTGTCTGGGATTAAGGACTTTGTTAATGGGTAACAGATATTGCCTAAGGCATCAATTAGGGAAAAGGATTTTAGGTTGTTTAAACAAAATACTTGTACAATGGGAGTGGCCTGTGCTCTCAGTTCAGGGACCTTTTTCTGGTTTGGTTTGGGGTTTTAGCAAGCAGTCTGTTCAAAGCTGCTGGTGAAAGAAAGCTGCTGATAAAAAAGGTTCCCTGATTCAACAGACGTTTCTGGCTGACTCTCTCTAACACCTCTCCTGTAAGAAATTGTGTTTGAACTTACCTTTTCTGCCAAGGGGCGTAGTTATTGGGATGTTGCAGGAAATTGAGACAGTTCCTTTGTTAACTTGCGGGGATATCATATATATGGGTTTTCAAATGTATGTTATTCAAAATTCTGTCTTCTTTGGCTAGCATTTCATTTGGTTGTGTAGAAGTAAATTCCGTTTGACATAAAGCCAAGTGGTTTTACTAGCTGCATCACTCCTGGAAGATCCACCTTACATCTGCTGAAAACAACGAAAAACGTTAAGGTCTGGGCTACCTTCTTGACATGTTTTGAGGGGGTTTGGCCTAGTTTACAACAGTGGGCACACATCTGGTAAATGAGCATAACGTGCGATGATGCAAGATTGTCCATTTTGGTATGAAGAATAAAAAAGAAGCATATTGCCTCAGTGGAGAGAGACTGTAGAGTTCTAAGATGCAGTGAGATCTGGGTATGCTAGTATACTGGTCTACCAAGTAAGTAGAGGGGAACTGAATACAAAAATGGCAGGTTTTATTTCAGTTATATGGGGCACTACTGAGACCACTTTCGGAGCATTGTGTACAGTACTGGTCATCTTATTTAAGTAAAGTAATAAATGTATTGGAGGCAGTTCAGAGATGTACCAGCTAATACTTGGAATGGACAGGTTGTCTTAAAGTCATAGAGATGTACAGCACCTTTCACTCCAACTCGTCCTTGCTGACCTAACCTAATCTAGTTCCTTTTGCCAGCACTTCGCCCATATCCCTCTAAATTTTTCCTATTCATATACCCATCCAGATGACTTTTAAATGTTGCAATTGTGTCAGCCTCCACCAGTTCCTTTTCTGATGAGGAAATGTTAAAAAGGCTATGCCCCTACCAATGTCACTCACCTGCATTCTACTGACATGCCCCCTACAGATCTCACTGTCACCACCCCGCCCCCCAGAACCTTGAGGGGAACACCACCCCTGCTCATGACTCCACCCCCATTCCCCCCAACACCACACCCACTCGTTACAGGCTCCGCCCCCACTCGCAGTTCCACATCTACACCAGATCTCAGCCCCCAGCCCTGCCGAGTTTTCACCATCCCTCCAGACCTCCCCCTCACTGAGGGTGAACGATCAGTCCTCTGCACTCACCTTCATCCCCCTCCGCTCATGCATCAATGAATTTAATACACGCCGTGACGTCGAACACTTCTTCCGTCGCCTCCGAGCTTACTTTCACAATCAGGACTCCCGCCCACCTTCCGAGGACGCCTTTGCCCGCCTCCAGCACACTGCATCCACCTGGACACCCCGTGCTGTCCTATTGCTGGCCCTCGACCTCTTCATTTCCAACTGCCGCTGGAACATTAATCACCTGAACCTGTTTACCCCCCTCCCCCACTCCAACCTCTCACCCTCACAACGCGCTGCCCTCCACTCCCTCTGCTCCAATCCCAACCTCACCATCAAACCAGCAGATAAAGGGGGTGCAGTGGTAGTCTGGCGCATTGACCTCTACACCGCTGAAGCCAGACGCCAACTCGAGGACACCTCCTCCTACCGCTCCCTCAACCATGACGCCACCCCCCATCATCTCCCAGACTATACAGAACCTCATCACCTCAGGAGATCTCCCACACACAGCTTCCAACCTCATAGTCCGGGAACCTCGCACTGCCCAGTTCTACCTCCTTACCAAGATCCACAAGCCTGACCACCCTGGCCGACCCATTGTCTCAGCATGCTCCTGCCCCGCTGAACTCATCTCTGCCTACCTCGACACTGTCTATCCCCCCTAGTCCAGGAACTCCCCACATACATTCGAGACACCACCCATGCCCTCCACCTCCTCCAAGACTTCCGTTTCCCCGGCCCTCGATGCCTCATCTTCACCATGGATATCCAATCCCTCTACACCTCCATCCACCATGACCAGGGCCTCCAAGCTCTCTGTTTCTTCCTCTCCCGGCGTCCCCAACAGTGCCCTTCCACCAACACGCCCATTCGTTTGGCTGAACTGGTCCTCACTCTTAACAATTTTTCCTTTGAATCCTCCCACTTCCTCCTGACCAAAGGGGTAGCCATGGGCACCCGTATGGGCCCCATCTATGCCTGTCTCTTTGTTGGCTACATAGAACAGTTGATCTGCCGTAATTACACCAGCACCACTGCCCACCTCGTCCTCCGCTACATTGATGACTGCATTGGCACCACCTTGTGCTCCCGCGAGGAGGTTGAGCAATTCATCAACTTCACCAACACATTCTACCCTGACCTTAAATTTGCCTGGACCATCTCTGACACCTCCCTCCCCTTCCTGGACCTCTCCATCTCCATTACAGACGACCAACTTGACACTGACATTTTTTACACTCTCACCGACTCCCACAGCTACCTGGATTACACCTCTTCCCACCCTATCTCTTGCAAAAAATGCCATTCCGTATTCCCAATTCCTCCACCTCCGCCATATCTGCTCTCAGGAGGACCAGTTCCACCACAGAACACACCAGATGGCCTCCTTCTTTAGAGACCGCAATTTCCCTTCCCACGTGGTCAAAGATGCCCTCCAACGCATCTCATCCACATCCTGCACCTTCGCCCTCAGGCCCCACCCCTCCAACCGTAACAAGGACAGAACCCCCCGGTACTCACCTTCCACCCTACCAACCTTCGTATAAACCAAATCATCCGCTGACATTTCCGCCATCTCCAAATGGACCCCACCACCAGGGATATATTTCCCTCCCCACCCCTTTCCGTCTTCCACAAAGACCGCTCCCTCCGTGACTACCTGGTTAGGTCCACGCCCCCCAACAACCCACCCTCCCATCCTGGCACCTTCCCCTGCCACCGCAGGAATTACAAAACCTGCGCCCACACCTCCTCCCTCACCTCCATCCAAGGCCCCAAAGGAGTCTTCCACATCCATCAAAGTTTTACCCGCACATCCACCAATATCATTTATTGTATCTGTTGCTCCCGATGCGGTCTCCTCTACGTTGGGAAGACTGGATGCCTCCTAGCAGAGCACTTTAGGGAACAACTCTGGGACACCCGCACCAATCAACCACACTGCCCTGTGGCCCAACATTTCAACTCCCCCTCCCACTCTGCTGAGTACATGGAGGTCCTGGGCCTCCTTCACTGCTGCTCCCTCACTACCCGACGCCTGGAGGAAGAACGCCTCATCTTCCGCCTCGGAACACTTCAACCCCAAGG
Source organism: Hemiscyllium ocellatum (assembly GCF_020745735.1). NCBI lineage: Eukaryota > Metazoa > Chordata > Chondrichthyes > Orectolobiformes > Hemiscylliidae > Hemiscyllium > Hemiscyllium ocellatum. The sequence goes on along the minus strand of NC_083417.1, from coordinate 15,750,975 downwards.
CATCAATGTGGACTTCAACAGCTTCCTCATTTCCCCTTCCCCCACCTCACCCCAGTTCCAAACTTCCAGCTCAGCACTGTCCTCATGACTTGTCCTACCTGCCTATCTTCTTTTCCACCTATCCACTCCACCTTCCCCCCGCCCCCATCACCTTCATCCCCAACCCCATTCAACCATTGTAATCAATGCTACCTTCCCCCACCCTCCTCCCTGACCTATCATCTTCATCCCCTCCCCTACTCATCTATTGTACTCTATGCTACTTTCTCCCCCCCCCCACCTCCTCTCATTTATCTCTCCACCCTGCAGGCACTCTGCCTGTATTCCTGAAGGGCTTTTGCCCGCAACATCGATTTTTCTGCTCCTCAGATGCTGCCTGAACTGCTGTGCTTTTCCAGCACCACTAATCCAGAATCTGGTTTCCAGCATCTGCAGTCAATGTTTTTACCTACGCTTGTTATCCACTGGAGTTTAAAAGAGAAGGCAGTAATTTGATGGAATCATATATGATTCTGAAGGGTATTGACAGGGGAGGTGTGGAGAGAAGTCTTCTCTTATGAATGAATCAAGAATTAGGGGTCATGTTTTAAAAATCAGAGGTTACCCATTTAAGACATACATGAGATGATTTTTTTTCTCTCAGTGGGTTGTGAGCCTTTGTGGCAAGCAACTGTAGGCTGAAAATTGGACATTCTAAACTGACTCACAGCTGGGGAAACTGGGCCTGACGGAAGATTGGCCAAATTAAATCAAACAGCAGCCAGAGGCTATTGGCCACAGAGAACAATGGAAACCAAGATCAAAGAGATCACAAAAGTTCAAGGGGAACCAGTTATAACATAGAACATAGAAAATACAGCGCAGTACAGGCCCTTCGGCCCTCGATGTTGTGCCGATCCAAGCCCACCTAACCTACACTAGCCCACTTTCCTCCATATGCCTACCCAATGCCCGTTTAAATGCCCATAAAGAGGGAGAGTCCACCACTGTTACTGGCAGGGCATTCCATGAACTCACGACTCGCTGAGTAAAGAATCTACCCCTAACATCTGTCCTATACCTACCACCCCTTAATTTAAAGCTATGCCCCCTCGTAATAGCTGACTCCATACGTGGAAAAAGGTTCTCATGGTCAACTCTATCTAAACCCCTAATCATCTTGTACACCTCTATCAAGTCACCCCTAAACCTTCTTTTCTCCAATGAAAACAGCCCCAAGTGCCTCAGCCTTTCCTCATACGATCTTCCTACCATACCAGGCAACATCCTGGTAAACCTCCTCTGCACCCGTTCCAGTGCCTCCACATCCTTCCTATAGTAGGTAGCACAACCACCTGAGGTTGTGCATTGGAAAGGTTTCTATTGGAGACTTCCTAGCACCATGATTTCCAGCCAGTGCCTGAGGTCATGTACTTTAGATTTCCCTGCACGTCAACATTGAAGGGTGTTGGTGTATTCCCATTGGATGCTTTTAACCCCACTCACTACCCTACTGACCAGAGGCCACAGAACATTCCATAAGGTCCGGGCTGATGGGAATAGAAACACACATCTGGAAGGCCCCCCCGCCCCCCTCAGCGAAGTCTCAAAGCAAGACTCATGGCAGAAGACCATATTGGCAACCCAAGAATACCCAGGAGAAGATCCGCCCTGACCCGAGAGTCTCAACTATGAGGAAGAGAGCCAGTCCTATGCTGGAGAGGATGGAGATTACAATGATCCTGTTCAAATATATGGAACATTTTGGATAATATCCTTCCTCAGATGGATAAAGCGAGATAGAGAATAATTATGGTGGGAATTTAGGAAATGGTGTTTTTACTAAGGAACATTTTGTTAAATAAAAACCAAACTGAACCGCATACTGAATTCTATGACCTGCTTCATTGAGAAGAGCACTTGGGGAAAGTGTTTTTAATTCATAAACGAGTCAAAGTGTTGAAAGTACAGACAACCCACACTCTGGACCTCTCTTCCTGAAAAGATAGTGGAAGCAGAGTTTGTGAATATTTTTAAAGCAGAGATGAATGGATTCTTGATTGGCAAGGGTTCTTGGGGTTGGATGATGGAGTGGTTCTAATGAGGTCAGCAAGGTGGACCTCATAAAATATGAGTTCCCTGATTGTGGCTGTTAATCTGGTCAAATCAGGTAGCCCTGGCTGACAGATATAAACAGGAGTGTCAGATATCCTGGGAGCTGGCTCTGAGCTAACTGGCCAGAGTCACGTACTCTGCACGTATAAATAAAGGGTGGCTTGGAGACGGAATGCTGGCCTTTGTAGAGTTACTTCAAACAAGACTGTGGATTTGAGGTTACAATCACCATGATCTCATTAAATGGCACAGCAGACTTGAGGGACTGAATAACCACCTCCTGCCCCTTGCTTCCACATTTCTAAATATACCCTGGATGTGACCAAGTAACTGGACAAAATGAAATGTTAAAACTGACCAAATGACTCGGAATAACAGTCCCAACATCAGGTAGAACAGCAGGCAACTGATGAATTTAAATCATTTTATTGGGAGCAGCTTTTCCACAATATATAAATATATTAACACACATGAAAAATACAACTTCTAAGGCACCCAGAAAAAGTGTTCATACACTAATTACAAAAGCAGTAGACAGTTTGTGTAGGGTTTCTGTCTTGCACGAGTTAGTCATCACACAGATCAGAATTACCTGGTAGTTTATAGAACATTTAGATAATCTTCAGTAAGAAAAAGGGTGCCCACACCAAAAACAGATTGCTAACATTTTTTAAATAAACACAGCCCCCATTTACTTACAAAAAGTCTTTTTAAAACCCCATTGTGTTCTGCTGTGGGATAAATACATTTAACAAGTTTCTGACAAACACACAGCCCCTACAGGTTCCGGATGCATTATTGGTCCTTTTAGCGAAGGACATTGTCATCGGAAGTGTCCCATTTTCTTCACAAGTGACACAGATTATCCAAAAACTGAACTTCAGGTTTCCTAGCGGTAGATGCACAATGGTTTTCACACGTCAAATGCTTTGTAATTTGAACAAAATCACAGCTTGGCAAAAAAAAATTCACAAAATGAACGGCCTTTTTCTAAATTAAAAGTGCGTGAAGGTTCAAACACGGCACAGTTTTGCTTTAAATGAAAAAGCGACAAACTGTGTTTCATAAACATCGAAAACAATAATATATTGGCACAAAGCATTGAGGTGACAGAGGCAGTCAATGTAACACCCAAAACTGCGATTTCGGGACAATGGACTCTCCAAAGAAGCATACCGTCAGGTTTTGGGTAATCATGTATAAAAGAAAGTTCATTGTTTGAAAAAATAGATATTGCCTTGCAGATTTACCATATTTCTGTGATATGGTGTACCAAACTTGTCTACATAGTCACAGAAGCAACTTGAGCAAAGGTGATGATCAAGTGTATTTATGTCTCCACAAAACCACCATACAGTCTACTCCATACTTACAAGGTGTAGATACCAGTGAATACTTAGAAATAAAACACAGCAGTTAATAATGAACACACTTCAGTGTTCAACTCCCTTCGACATGGCTTCCCATTTTATGTTAGTAAATACTGTATTTGCACCAGTACCCACACATAGGCCTTCCTAAGCGAATAGACACTCATGTATTTTTGCACGACTAAATTTAAACCAACAACTATTTAGTGAACTTTTCTCAATCTTAGTGACATAAAAACCATATCTTCTTTGTAACATACTCCTCTGAGTCACTTAACAACAGCACATACACTGTCTGATTAGTGCACTTTCTTTAAATAAATAAGCAATGACAAAGAAATCACTACTATTTTAGAACATGGAATATGACTAATTGACTTTGGACCGTAAACTGGTCTGTGAAGGTAGGTTTTTGTGGTATTTCGTATTGAAAAAGAACGCTTTTCACAACCAGAATATTCCTTCTGTACACGTATTGTATTTGGTATACAAACCCTGCTTGTATATTTTATGCTTCAAAATGGAGCCCTATGTGATCGCATCAAAACTGCAGTCACAATTAGCTCCTGCATGGCTGACTTAGATAGTTGGGATCAATTTAAAAATAAAATGTAGAAATTAACGTTCCCAATAAGATTCTCACTCAGAATCCCAAATGTCTACAAGAAAAAATGTTGTGATCCATTAAATCTTAATGTTCATATAGCTGTAAGACAATAAATACGTAAAATCTTCAGTTAACTATCTGGAGATTGAATTTTCTTTTGGAAAACAATTATTTCAAAAGCTACTAAATGAAAGCTCACAATTTAATGTTTCTTCCCCCCTGTATTTCCTCAAATGTAATGAAAATCTACATCAATGAAAGGCTTTTGTCTCGTGAAGCTACCTACAAGACCCAGTGAAAAGAATAGTCAATTTTCCCCATTTGCTACCCACCCCGGCTCCAGCCCTGCTAACTAAATTAATAACAAACTGAGTCCAAACATACAACCGTGACATGACATGTCCTTACTTTTGCTGTGGTTCAGGAGTGAAAGGATTATCTACGACTCATTCCTTTAAGTGTTATTCACAAGCACAACATTCTACATAAATTTGGTAAATAGGTCTAGTCGGTTTGAGGTGGGACAACATTAGGAATGTTAAGTACAACAGTAAAAAAACAAAATCACATGGCATAATTTGAATATGAGCATCAAAATATTTGAAAATGCATGCAGTGATGTTGCATCCAATGTATACCCACTTGGGTACGTTTGACTGAACATGTCAGTGCTCATCAATGACATTTGCTGGCCAATCTGTTCTGCTTGCAGCACTAATTGTTGACGCATTCGCCTTCTTAAAATCAGGTAGAGTCCATCAACTCCCTCCAATGACACTGGAATAATGGACAGTAGATTTAAGTCTTACAGTGGCTTCAGACCTCATAGATTTTTTCCTGCAGGTAGCTAAACAGGGAATCTAGTCCTTTTGAGGAACTCCACAGTTGCTTTAACATCTGGCATTCCCTCTCATTCACTTGTTCCAAGGTAGTTTTCAGGAAGCTACGTACCAGACATTTTGATTCTTCAAGGACCTGAAGGTGAAAAGAACAATGTAAAGGTAAACGACACACTCAGCAATTATAACCAAAATCCAAATAAAAAGACTTTTGAAATAAATACCAAAGGAGATAGTTTTTTTGACTTGTTGGGTGTAATGACTTGTTAAGAGGAGGCAATGGCCTAGTGGTGCTATTGCTGGACCTGTTAATCCAAAGACCAAGATAATATTCTGGGGTACTGGCTTTGAATCTTGCCACAGCAGATGCTGGAATTTGAGTTCAGTAATCTCTCGAATTAAGAATCTAATGATGACCATGAATCCACTGTCAATTGTTGGAAAAGTGCATCTAGTTCACTAATGCCTTTTAGGGAAGAAAATTGCCATCTTTACCAGGTCTAGCCTGAACGTGACTCCAAACTCACAGTGACCTGGTTGACTCTTAACTGCCCTCTGAGAAATTAGGGTTGGGCATTAAATGCTGGCTGAGCCAGCGATGCCCACATCCTGTGAATGAGTTAAAGAAAAATGTGGTGGATCCCTGTTTCTGATCAAACAGCTGACTTACAATGTCAGTTTTACCCTCGCTTCAAATTTAATTGTCTACTCCAAAATCTTTTCAAAATGTCAGCTATTTCATCAACTCTGAGGTTTGGTTCGAATCCAATCAAACTAGAAGACTACCCTAACACAGATCGTGTGCCAGCAAGCTCATTATGGGTGCAGAATGTTCCTGGCACATGTACAGTTTCCACTAATCTGCTACTTCCAAAAGCCATCAATGCTGCATTTGGAAATCACTCTAGTTACTCAAAAGGAGGCCCAACTCAATCCCATAATTCATGGTTGTCTTCATTGCAAGAGGATTTGAGTTCAGGAGTAGGGAGATCCACTGACAGTGATACAGAACCTTTGTGAAACTGTAGCTCGAGTTTTGTGTGCAGTTTTGATTCCATACCTACTAAAGGATATACTTGTTGCTGAAAGACTGTGACAAAGGTTTACATGGGCTGATGATGGGGATGGCAGGACTGTTGTATGAGGACAGACAAGTTTAGATGGGCCTATATTCACTATAGTTTAGAAGAATGACTAAGTGTATCAAATTCAAACATGACTGGAGATGTAGGAAGGATATTTTTCCTGTTTGGGAAGTCTAGAACTATGGGTCACATGGGGTAGGCCAGTGAAGACTGAGATGATGAAACATTTCTTCACTCAAAGGTAGGTCAACCGTGGAATTTACTATTCCAGAAGGCTGTGAAGGCCAGGACACTGCATTCATGAAAGGGATTGATAAATGCTTTGACAATAAAGACAAATGGGGAGAAAGCAGAATTATGACAACCATACAGAGGCCTGGCGATGATCATACTGAATGGGTGGAACTGGCTTGGATGGTCACTGCTCCTAGTTTCAGCTCCAGCACTGCCAAATTCAATCAGTTAAGATTGACTCTTTTATCTTTAAAAGCTGCATCAAATTTCTTCAAGTAAATACAGAGATTGGACTCAGCTATTACAGTCTCAGCTCAAAGAGTTAGAAAGCTGTGTGTTTCTACCCACACTAGGACTTGAGCGCATAAATGTTGTCCTTTACTCCAGTGCAATTAAAAGGGAGTTCTGCATGGGTAGAGCTGCTGTCCTTCAATTTAGAAATTAAAACTGTTTCAGGTGGAAATAAAAAGTTCCCCTGCTTTCGGTGTCCTGGACACAAAATAATGCGGAAATCTAATCTGCTCCATTGGTTTACTCTTCTGACAAAGCATTCCTTTGTCATCTTGACCAACATGTATTAAGTAACTAACTGCTCTGGAATGGATTAACTGGGTGAATTAACTGCACAGAGGCTAGTATCCCGTCACTAAGTCACCCTTTATTTCCTCGTGCACAGTACACTGGATGTAGCCTGCTGGCTGGGAGTCAGTTTTCCTGAAATGAAGAGATTCTAAAGTTTGTGTGTTTATGTTTGTGTGTTTGTGTTTGTGTTTGTGTTTGTGTGTGTGTGTTTAACTTATTTTTTTGGCTAACCTGTTTTAGTAATGTTAGGACATGTTAGGACTTGAACCCAGCCTGTTGGTTCAGAGTTAGGGTCACTACCTCTAGACCAGAAGTGGGCCTATCCTCTGTGCATATATTTTTTTTCTTTTTTAGAAAAAACAAACACAAAAAACAATAAAGACACTTCCTCTGTATATACTGGTCAGCCAGGGCGTCCTGATTGGACTGTATTAACGCCCCCAATCATGGATCTCGTTGTCAACAAGATCCACCTGGTTCCAATCACTACACTGGGCATTCAGTTTACATTGTTTATGGGATACTCACTGTGAAGTGTTTTAGAAACGCTGAGAATGTGAAGAGCACTAATTACAGTACATGCAAGTATTTTTTTCAAGGGTTGTAAGTCTCTGAGAAACTAGGTTTTCTTTCAAAGTATAGGCAGATGGTCATTTAAACTTCAAAGAAAATATTCAACTTAACAATTCTTTTTCAGTTCTTCATGTATTTGCCTGTGAAACCATTTCAAATTCATTTGTGTCTCCTCAGCTGGATAGGTTGGAGGAAGTTAGAACATAGAACATTACAGCGCAGTACAGGCCCTTCGGCCCTCGATGTTGTGCTGACCTGTCATACCAATCTGAAGCCCATCCTACCTACACTATTCCATGTACGTCCATATGTTTGTCCAATGACGACTTGAATGCACTTAAAGTTGGCGAATCTACTACCGTTGCAGGTAAAGCATTCCATACTCTTACTACTCTCTGAGTAAAGAGAGAAGCTTTGATGAAGGTGCTTAAAATCATGAAGTCTCTGGACAGAGTACACAGAGGGAAAGTATTTCCATTGGATGAGGATCTTGAATGAGAAGATTTTGAGTTCAATGACAACAAGAAGAATTGTTTTTTTTGAACACAGCAACTAGTTATGATCTGGAATACATTAGGAGTTCAGTAGAGGGAGATTCAATCATGACTTTTAAACTCTCCACGCATCTTAAGAGAAAATATTTTCAGGGCAAATAACTGCTGAGCTCAAGTGGTAACACTCTTGCAGTAAATCAGAAACTTGTGGTTTCAAGTCTCTCTCCAGTTCCTGCGGCTGATTCTGATAAGCAGCACCGAGGGAGCCTTTACTGGAGCAGTTATCTTTCGAGTGGGAAGTTAAATCAAGGTTAACTTATTGTAAGTGGATGCACCCATTCCCATGGCACTATTCATCAAATGGAGAGATTTCCTCTATAATTTTTGTTGCCTTGCATAGAGCAAAGGCATAATTTACTAGCCTAATCCAACGGGAACCCTCTCAGCACGGTCACTCATCGTAAAAGCCCATGTAGTTCACTAACTTCTTTAGGGATGGAATGCTACTGTCCTTACCCAGGCTGACCAACATATAACTCGAAACCACACAGCAGTGTCGTTGACTCTTAACTGACCTCTGGGCATTTGCCACAGGCAAAAAATGCTGGGCCTAGCCAGTATTGCTAATGTCCCCATGAACAAATTCAGAACAAAAAATGACTATGGGCCCTGACCACATTCTGGTTGCAGTACTAAAAACTTGCTCTCCAGAACTAGCAGTGCCCCTACCCAATCTGATCCAATACAGCTATGACATTCACATCTCCAAAATCATGTGGGTTGATTTAGATGTCCTGTACTCAAAATAATGCGGAAATCCCATCTGCTCCATTTGTAATGTTCAGCAAAGTGGTGGCAGGCATCATCAATGAGTGTTGCCTGCAGCATTTGTGCAGCAATTTGTTCCTCAATGATGCTCAGTTCAGGTTCCAGCATGGCGTTCAGCTCCTGATCTCATTCCAACCTTGCATCATACGGGGACAAAAGATTCCAGAAGTGAGGTGAGTAATTACCTTTGACGACGTAAAAACAATGACTGCAGATGCTGGAAACCAGATTCTGGATTCGTGGTGCTGGAAGAGCACAGCAGTTCAGGCAGCATCCAAAGTGCAGCAAAATCGATGTTTCGGGCAAAAGCCCTTCATCAGGAAAGATAAAGGGTTTTTACCCGAAACATCGATTTCGCTGCACTTTGGATGCTACCTTAACTGCTGTGCTCTTCCAGCACCACTAATCCAAAATTACCTTTGACGTCAAGGCAGCAACTGACCAAGTGGGCACCTAGGATTCTTAGTAAACATGAAGTCAATGAGAATCAGGGGTTAATCCTCTACTGGTTAGAGTGATAACTACCACAAGGGAAGATGCTTGTGGCTGTTGCTGAGGCAAAACACCTCAGTCCCTCAGGCATTGCTGGAAAGGTTCATTTTTCCAAGTAGCATTTTAGACGCAACCAACTTCAGCTGGTTCATCAATGATGTTTCCTCCATAACAAAATCAGATATACAGGTGTCCACCGAGAATTGTTCAGTATCATTCACAACTCCTCAAGAGTCTGAGGCAATATGCGTCCATATACAGAAAGATCTGGACAACATTCAGGCTCGGGTTCACTTGTGGCAAATAACATTGGTGCCCAGAAATAACCACCTTCAATACGAGATAATCTAATCAACTTGCCACGATGTACTATGTCACTACAATCACTGAATGCCCCCGCAATGAATGGCTTGGGCTCACCATTGATCAGAAACTGAACTAGACTAGCCACATAAATACTGTGGCCGACAAGAGCAGGTCAGAAGCTGGGAATGTCATGGTAAGTAACTCATCGCCTGACTCCCCAAATGCCTGTCCCACCATCTTTATGTATAAGTCAGGAATGTGATGGAATTCCCTAGAGGAATGGAGCTCTAATAAGACTCAAGAAACATAACACCATACAGAACAAAGCAACACGCTTCACTGACATCCCATCCACCACTTTAAGCATTCATTGCCTCTTATTACTGGCACACAATGGCAGTAGTGCTACAAGATGCACTCACCAAGGGTCCTTCGACAGCACTTTCCAAACTTGCGACCTAGAAGGACAAGGACAGCAGATGCATGAGAACACCACCACCTGCAAGTTCCCTTCCAAGCTGCACACCATCCTGATTTATAACTACATTAAACATCACACAACACCAGGTTGTGGTCCAACAGGTTTTTATTGAAGTACTAGCTTTCGGAGCGCTGATCCTTCATCAGCTCCGAAGGCTAGTACTTCCAAATAAAGCTGTTGAGGACTATAACCTGCTGTTGTGTGATTTTTAACTTTGTCCACCCCAATCCAACACCGGCACCTCCACATTATAACTATATTGTCATTCATTCACTATTCCCGTACAGCACCGTGGGTCAACAACACCAGTGGGTCAAGGTAGTGGCTCACTATCACCTTCTCAAGGGCGCAGAAAAACAGATGCAATGACTGCATCTCATGAATGAATTTTTTAAAATCCTGACTTATCCAGCATGACTGGAAATAGCCCCTTGCCTTATTTGCTGCATGTGACATTTTACAACGCATAAAACAGCTGCCTTGAAAAACAAGTTACTGAATCTGAATGCTTTGCTGTAGACCGAAGGTCCCACATTGACACAGGTCACGTGTATGTGCCATGTTTTTCAAACCTGCACTTAGCTTCTAGTTGATGTACTTTTGTGAAAATGAAGCTGATACCCCAGGAAGCCTCATAAAGACAGTCAATTTCTGATTACAAGAGCTTCACCCATGTAGCAACAACACATTGTTATGGATTAAATCACTGAGAGAACATCATAAAATCTGATTAGCTACTTCTAAATTATGAGGCACCCAACAATGTACTTGGGAAAGTTAACTTTCAGCAATTCCTTGATTCTGTGAGATGGCTGGGGCTGATACTTAGCCCGTACATAGTTAGCATTGATGTGGCAATGCCAACTGGTGAGGAAACGGTAGTGGAAGGGCATGGTGTTCATGTTACATTGCTTTAACCCATTCAGTTAATGTCTAAGAAAGTTTGTAGGTGGGGACAGAGGCCCGCATTTGCACCAGGAAGGAGAGCATGTCTGCCATGGTGGAAAATCCAGAAGTTGGTCATCACAAGACATGCCATTGAACCCAGCAGTTCAGTTTCCGGGAGGGTCTGGGGGTGAGACATTTTTCATTTGGGTCCAGATCCCTGAGACAGTAGGCTATTTAAATGATCAAATTACCTCCAATGAAAAGTTTGCAGTATATTTGGTATCCTACGAGGGGCGGGGGGAGGGATGGAGTTCAGGGATCTATTGGGGGACAGTAGGTAGATTACCTTTGAGACTTAACTACAGAGCAGGTTGCCTGTAAATGGCCTATAAGTCTAAATTGTCCAGCTTATCAACAAGTGTCATCCTGTCAAGAACTGTGCCTAGTTACCTTTGTACCTAAGATGACGTTGTACATCATGCCTTATAAACTTTTCACTGTACTCATTTGAGTCCATCTGACAATAATGCTAATTCAACTCAATTCGTGTCAACTGGTCAAGCAGTCTCAAAATATGTGTTGATGAATGACTTTTTTTCCAATAACATATAACCTATAATATAAAAATGTAATTGTGAGAAACATATTTTTGTTCCCAAGCATATAGATATGCTCTGGAATTCTTTTGTCTATTCATGGGATATGTGCAATAGACGAAGCAAGAACTTATTGCCCATTCCTAACTGCTCCTGAGAAGCTAGTGATGATCTGCTTTATTGAGGTGCTACAATTCATTTGGTGTAGGTACACCCATAGTGCTGTCAGGGAGGGAGTTTCAGGATTTTGACCCAATGACAGTGAAGGAATAAAGAGATGCTCCAAGTTAAGATGGTTAGTGGAATTTTCAGTTGGATATTTTCCCATGCATTGCCTATCTCTCCCCTTCTAGTTGGTGGAGATTGCAGCTTTGGAAAGTGCTATCTAAGGAGCCTTGGTGAATTGTTGCAATGTATCCTATAGATGGTACACACTGCTGTCACTGTACATTGATGGTGGAGAAGGTGAGTGCTGAAGATGGGGTTAGAAAGCCAATCAAGGGAGCCACATCGTTTTGGATGGCATTGAGCTTCTTAAGTGTTGGAGCTGCACACTGGGGTGCTGAATGAGTTGGAACAGTCGGCAAAAGGAGAATGTGGTGGGTGAGAGGTCAACACTATGTTGTTAGAGGGTCATGAGAAGCCATGGGAAAGGGGGATAAGCTATTGGGTTGCATGGTTTAGCATGGAAATATAGGGAGTGGTGTGAGGGTAATTTGAGGAGTGAGGGCTTCCGAAATGTTTTATTTTTCTCTACTTTGAAGAGTAACATATCCTTTTATATCTCTGGAATACCTTCAATGGAGGTCAGGTAATCTATATAAAATCAGTGTCGGATTTATGTTGCTCGACTGATTTCCCAAAGTATAATTTTCACAATGTAATGCCTAAGTTTAACTGTTTATTCAATATTCGATGATATAAGGTATTAAACATTTGAGTGAAATGTTTATTCACATAAAGGACTTGCTTAAGCAACTTCAATGTACTTTGCATCTTTTACATCAATGAAGGAGCACTTCTTTTCCAATAGTGATATCGACAATATGCTGGCAACTTCCTTTGCTGCCAGACGGCTCCTGATCAATGAAGAGGCTGGATAACAGGTGAGTTGGCATGGAGAAGGGTACGAACACAGCAGGTCCAGCAGCATCAGAGGAGAGTCGACATTTCAGGTCCATCAGGGTCCCGAACCAAAACACTGACTCTCCTGCCCCTCTGATGCTGCTGGCCTGCTGTACTTTTTCCAGCTCCACACTCGACTCTGACTTTCCATCATCTGTAGTCCTCACTATCTCCAGCTTGGAGAAGGGACAGGCAAAGGCTGGTAGGTGGGAAGATAAGATTTTGCACTAAGCTGTCTTTGGAGCGAGAAAGGCCCATGTGTATGAGAGGCCAAGAATGTTTGATAGATTGGTATAGGGTGCTTGACGGAATCAGGGAGACAGGTAACTGTCAAAGGAAGTATGAGGGGCCATTGTCAGATAAGAAGTATGAATGGGTCTTGGGAAATAAGTAGTTGGCATAGGAAGAATGAAGGGTCAGTGGTGTGGAGAAGGTCATAAGGTGGTGGGTACAAGCGCATAGGTTATCATGGATAGGGTACAGGAACTGAGTGGGTGAGGATGGGGGGGTTGATGTTTTCTGATTTGATTTTTATTTTAAAGCTTTGAACACAGCACCTCAGGCAACTTCTTTGGCTCTTCCTGCACTGTGCAGCCTAACTCCTACCCAGCTCCCTCTTCCCAGACTGAAAATGAGCAATGTGGACAGTAGTTTTAAAAGTTGGAGTTCACGGAACCTGAAGGTCTCCCAACTCCAATCCCAGCCCTGGGAATATAAATTGGTTTCTACTCTAGGTTTCGAATGCAGCAAGTAATAGCCCTTCTAGGTATCTAAAGACAGTGCCTCTTCTGTCCATACTCTGTGGTGGTGTATCCCTTCCCTTGAATCACTAGATAGGCCCAAGCTCTAAAACAAAGAAGAACGAGGGTTGGTGGCAGTAGACTTTCTCAATCAGGAGAGCTGGCAAATACCATCAGCTACCACGAGTGGTCATCAGGAAAAATACCACAACGAAGGCAAATGTCAATTTATTGGTTGATATCTTATATCGTAATATTTCCAAATTATAAATCAATCTACAGAGGAACCTCGATTATTGGAATGTTGATTATCCGAATTTCAGATTATCTGAACAAGATTGCAAGGTCCCCCTGCATGGCTAAACTGTGCTATCCAGCATTTGATTATCCAAATATTCGATTATCCAAACATTCGATTATCCAAACAAAATACTCCTTGCCCATGTTGTTCAGATAACCGAGGTTTCTCTGTTCATGTGACTGCACTGTGCCATTTCCAAGGTCGATTTGAACGTCAGTGCTTACAGTGGAGAAGGACATGGAACATATAGAATGTGAGGAAATAGATGGTAACATCTTGAAAAATGTCCATATTACAGAGGAGGAAGAGTTGTCTTAAAACATATAAAAGTGGATAAATCCTCAGGACCTGATCCAGTTACCCTAGAACTCTGTGGCAAACTAGGGAAGTGATTGCTGGGCCCATTGCTGAGATTTGTATCATCGATAGTCACAGGTGAGGTGCCGGAAAACTGGAGGTTGGCTAACACGGTCCCACAATTTAAGAAAGGTGGTAAGGAAAAGCCAGAGAATATAGACCATGAGCCTGATATTGGTAGTGGGCAAATTGTTGGAGGGAATCCTGAGGGTCAGGATTTACACATATTTGGAAAGGCAAGGACTGGTTAGGGATAGTCAACATGGCTTTGTGCATGGGAAATCATGTCTCACGAACTTGATTGACATGATTTGGAGATGCTGGTATTGGACTGGGGTGTACACAGTTAAAAATCATACAACATTCGGCTATAGTCCAACAGGTCTATTTGGAAGCACTAGCTTTCTGAGCACTGCTGCTCAACCACCTGATGAAGGAGCGTCGCTCCAAAAGCTAGTGCTTCCAAATAAACCTGTTGGACTATAACCTGGTGTTGTGTGATTTTGAACTCGATTGAGTTTTTTGAAGAAGTAACAAAGAGAATTGATGAAGGCAGAGTGGTGGACATGATCTATATGGACTTTGACAAGATTGACAAGATTTATGACACAAAGCTGGGTGGCAGGGTGAAATGTGAGGAGGATGTTAAGAGAATACAGGGTGACCTGGACAGGCTAGGTAAGTGGACAGATGCATGGCAGATGCAGTTTAATGTGGATAGATATGTGGTTATACGCTTTGGTGGCAAGAAGAGGAAGGCAGATTACTACCTAAATGGAGTCAAGTTAGGTAAAGGGGCAGTACAACGAGGTCTAGGTGTTCTTGTCAATGAAAGCAAGCACGCAGGTACAGCAGGCAGTGAAGAAAGCTAATAGCATGCTGGCCTTCATAACAAGAGGAATTGAGTATAGAAGCAAAGAGGTCCTTCTGCAGCTGTATAGGGCCCTGGTGAGACCGCACCTGGAATATTGTGCTCAGTTTTGGTCTCCAAATTTGAGGAAAGACATTCTGGCTTTTGAGGGAGTGCAATGTAGATTCACAAGGTCAATTCCCAGAATGGCGGGACTATCTTACGCTGAAAGATTGGAGCGACTGGGCTTGTATACGCTTGAGTTAGAAGGCTGAGAGGGGATCTGATTGAGACGTATAAGATTATTAAAGGATTGGACACTCTGGAGGCAGGAAGCATGTTTCCGATGTTGGAACAGTCCCGAACCAGAGGACACAGTTTAAAATAAGGGGTAGGCCACTTAGAACAGAGTTGAGGAGAAACTTCTTCACCCAGAGAGTGGTGGGTGTATGGAATGCTCTGCCCCAGAAGGCTGTGGAGGCCAAGTCTCTGGATACTTTCAAGAAAGAGTTGGATAGAGCTCTTAAGGAGAGTGGAATCAAGGGTTATGGGGATAAGGCAGGAACAGGATACTGATTGAGGATGATCAGCCATGATCATAATGAATGGTGGTGCTGGCTCAAAAGGCAGAATGGCCTACTCCTGCACCTATTGTCTATTCCTCATGGGAGACCAGTTAGCAAGGTTAGATCTCCTGAAATACGGGGAGAACTAGCCATTTGGATACAGAACTGGCTTGAAGGTGGTGAATGGGTTGCTTTTCAGACTGGAGGCCTGTGATCAGTGGTGTGCCATGAGGATTGGTGCTGGGTCCACTGCTTTTCATCATTTATACAAATGATCTGGATGTGAACATAGGAGGCATAATTAATAATTTTGCAGATGACACCAAAATTGGAGGTGTAGTGGACAGCGAAGAAGGTTACCTCAGAGTATAACAGGATCTTGATCAGATGGATCAATGGGCTGAGGAGTGGCAAATGGAGTGTAATTTAAATGCAGGCAATCTTAAGAGATACGATGCTCTCTTTGTTTCACGATATAATGTTGGAGCTGTATAATTCATTACATTCTAATACTCATATCTCTGAATACACTTCGTTATGATTAGCACATTTAGTTATTACATTAGCATATTATGATAAGCTCTCTCATTCCCGTGTATGTGCTGATGTACACTCACACTGCCTCAATTTTATCAATCTTGCTGTCATTTGCAAGTCCCTCCAGAGATTTATCCTCTTTCTGAAATGTCCTCTAGTCCTACAACGCTTGGAGATTTCTGCTTTTATTACTCTGGCCTCTTGCACATCCCTGATTTTAAGCACTCCACCATTAGTGGACATGCCTTAGCTATCTTGGCTGGATACCCTAGAACTTAATTTCCTGAACCTCTTGATCTCTTTACCTTCTCTCTTCCTTGAAGATGCTGCTTCAAACCTACCCATTTTCCCTCATTTATCCTTCTGTTTGCTCAAGGTTTTCTTAAGTAATGTTAACCGTGATTTCTCTTCACAGATGCTGCCAGACCTGCTGAGTTTTATCAGCAACTTTTGTTTTGTTAAATAACATTCCTTGAAATGTCTTGGGATATTTCACTGTATAAACGCATGTTATTGTTGCTACTTCACTCGCGTTTCGTTATTAGATGTATTTTAGCATCTATTTCAAATGGTCCTAATGCCTTAAATCGACCATTATAAAAAAAAATTCAGAAAATAATTCAACCATATTCACCAGAAGGTCCCTTATTGGATTACCAGATTGTGTTGAAATGGTTGATCTTGACTTTTGAGGAAAGGCTGAAGGGCTTGAAGTGTTATCATCAGAGAGAAGAAAGTCGAGAAGAGACTTAATAGAGACATACAAGGTGATCAGAGGATTAGATAGGGTGGTAATGGCTCGGATGGTAATGGCTGGCTCGAGGGGACATAGCATTAAATTGAGGTGTGATAGATAGAAGAAAGATGTTGGAGGTAGTTTCTTTATTCAGAGAATAGTAGGGGCGAGGAATGACCAGCCTATAACAGTAGTAGACTCACCAATTTTAAACACATTTAAGTGGTCATTGGATAAACATATGGATGAAACTGGAATTGTGTACATAGATATAGATGGACTTCAGATTGGTTCCACAGGTTATTTACAACATCGAAGGCTGAAAGGCCTGTACTGTGCTGTAATGTTCTATGCTCTATGACTAAGTTGTAGTTCAGGACATTGCCTGAGGTATCGTAGTCGAGGGAAGTGAAAACTGGCTCATTTCTTGCTTCTGGTCTTGGGTCCAGTGCATGGGATTGTCAAGGCACTTAAATAATCATGATTAACTCTGCTTAGTCTCCATGGCAAAACCACTCACAGTTTAGGTGTCAATGGCCATATTGAGTGAGAGCCAGTCTTTTAACACCTCCAGGAGAAGAGGAAGATCATTAACACTTGGTTGGAAAAAATACACTTGTGCTTACTGTGGCTTTCCGACAGTTTCAGAGAGGAAATATACAAGAAGGTTTTCCTGAGGTACTGGGTTTGTGGAAAGGCTATTCAGAATTTGTCCAATGCTCACAGATTCAGTTTCAGGAGAGGTGAGAATAGAACATAGAACATAGAACATAGAAGGATACAGCGCAGTACAGGCCCTTCGGCCCTCGATGTTGCGCCGACCGAATCCTACCTAACCTATACTAGCCCAATAACTTCCAAATGCCTATCCAATGCCCGCTTAAATGACCATAAAGGAGAGTTCACCACTGATACGGGCAGGGCATTCCATGAACTCACAACCCGCTGTGTGAAGAATCTACCCCTAACATCTGTCCTATACCTACCACCCCTTAATTTAAAGCTATGTCCCCTAGTAACACCTGACTCCATTAGCGGTAAAAGGTTCTTAGTATCTACCCTATCTAAACCCCTAATCATCTTATACACTTCTATCAGATCTCCCCTAAACCTTCTCTTCTCCAATGAGAACAGCCCCAAGTGCCTCAGCCTTTCCTCATAAGATTTTCCTACCATTCCAGACAACATCCTGGTAAACCTCCTCTGCACTCGTTCTAAAGCTTCCACATCCTTCCTATAGTATGGCGACCAAAACTGCACACAATACTCCAGATGAGGCCGCACCAGAGTCTTATACAACTGCAACATGACCTCAGGACTCCGGAACTCAATTCCTCTGCCAATAAAGCCCAGTACACCATATGCCTTCCTCACAGCACTATTTACCTGGGTGGCAACTTTCAGAGATCTGTGTACATGGACACCAAGATCCCTCTGCTCATCCACACTACCAAGTAGCCTACCATTAGCCCAGTAATCCATCATCTTGTTATTCCTACCAAAGTGAACGACTTCGCACTTAGCTACATTGAATTCCATTTGCCACATTTCCGCCCAGCTCTGCAACTTATCTATATCCCGCTGTAACCTACCACTTCCTTCCTCACTATCCACAACTCCACCGACTTTTGTGTCATCCGCAAACTTGCTTACCCAGCTTTCAAGTCCTTCCTCTAGATCATTTATAAAGATAACAAAAAGCAATGGTCCCAAAACAGATCCTTGTGGTACACCGCTAGTAACTGCGCTCCAAGATGAACATAATCCATCAACTACTACCCTCTGTCTCCTTCCAGCCAGCCAATTCCTAATCCAAACCTCTAATGTATCCTCAATGCCATACCTCCGAAGTTTTAGCATTAGCCTACCATGGGGAACCTTATCGAACGCCTTACTAAAATCCATATACACAACATCTACTGCTTTACCCTCATCCACTTCCTTAGTCACCTTCTCAAAGAACTCAATAAGGTTTGTGAGGCACGACCTGCCCTTCACAAAACCATGCTGGCTATCCCTGATCACGTTATTCCTACCCAGATGTTCATAAATCTTATCCCTTACCATTCTCTCTAAGACTTTGCCCACCACTGAAGTCAGACTCACTGGCCTATAGTTACTAGGGCTATCCCTACTCCCTTTCTTGAACAATGGGACCACATTCGCTATCCTCCAGTCCTCTGGTACTATTCCCGTTGACAACGACGACATAAAAATCCAGGCCAATGGCTCTGCTATCTCCTCCCTAGCTTCCCATAGGATCCTGGGGTAAATGCCATCAGGCCCAGGAGACTTATCTATATTCATCCTTTCCAATATTCCCAAAACCTCTTCCCTGTATATTTCCAGGGCATCCATTCTAATTATTTGTGATTCCATATTCACATCAGCAACAGTGTCCTGTTCCTGAGTGAATACTGATGAAAAGTACTGATTTAATGTCTCTCCAATCTCCTCCGCCTCCACACACAACTTCCCACTACTATCCTTGACTGGACCGATACCTACCCTAGTCATCCTTTTATTCTTGACATACCTATAGAAAGCCTTTGGGTTTTCCCTAATCCTACCAGCTAAAGACTTTTCAT
The DNA here is from genome assembly GCF_020745735.1 of Hemiscyllium ocellatum. Lineage (NCBI taxonomy): Eukaryota > Metazoa > Chordata > Chondrichthyes > Orectolobiformes > Hemiscylliidae > Hemiscyllium > Hemiscyllium ocellatum. The sequence continues at coordinate 15,731,706 of NC_083417.1, read as the reverse complement.
GTCCCCTTCTCGCTTCTCTTAGCTCCCTCTTTAGCTCCTTCCTGGCTACCTTATAACTCTCAATCGCCCCTACTGAACCTTCACGCCTCATCTTTACATATGCCGCCTTCTTCCCTTTCACAAGGGACTCCAATTCCTTACTAAACCACGGCTGCCTCACAAGGCCCTTTACACCATGCCTGACTGGTACATACCTATCGAGGACATGCAGTAGCTGCTCCTTGAACACTCCCCACATCTCATTAGTGTTCTTCTCTTGAAGCCTGTTTTTCCAATCCACATATCCTAAGTCATGCCTCACTGCATCATAATTTCCCTGCCCCCAGCTATAGCTCTTGCCCTGCGGCGCACGATTATCCCTCTCCATCACTAAAGTAAAAGTCACCGAGTTGTGGTCACTGTCCCCGAAGTGCTCACCTACCTCCAAGTCTAACACCTGGCCTGGTTCATTACCTAGAACCAAATCCAATATAGCCTCCCCTCTTGTTGGCCTGTCGACATATTGTGTCAGGAAACCCTCCTGCACACATTGTACAAACACCGACCCATCTAATGAACTCGAGCTATAGCTCTCCCAGTCAATATCTGGGAAGTTAAAAGTCCCCCATAACAACCACCCTGCTACCTTCACTCTTTTCCTGAATCATCCTCGCAATATTATCCTCTACTTCTCTAGGACTATTAGGAGGCCTGTAGAAAACCCCTAACAGGGTGACCTCACCTTTCCTATTTCTAACCTCAGCCCAAACTACCTCAGATGGCAAGTCCTCTTCCATCGTCCATTCCACTGCTGTGATACTGTCTTTGACAAGTAATGCCACGCCTCCCCCTTTTTTACCCCCATGTCTGATCCTACTAAAACATTTGAACCCTGGAACGTGCAACAGCCATTCTTGTCCCTGTTCTACCCACGTCTCTGTAATGGCCACAACATCGAAGTCCCAGGTACCAACCCACGTTGCAAGTTCACCTACCTTATTCCTTATACTTCTGGCATTGAAGTATACACACTTCAATCCACCTTTCTGGTTACAGGCACCCTCCTTAGAGATCGCTGCATTATTCCTAACCTCCCTGCACTCAAGGTCCTGTACCCTAAAGCTACAGTCCTGGTTCCCATGCCCCCGCGGAGTTAGTTTAAACCCTCCCAAAGAGCACTAGCAAACCTCCCCCCAAGGATACTGGTGCCCCTCAGGTTCAAGTGTAGACCATCCTTTTTATAGAGGTCCCACCTTCCCCAGAAAGGACCCCAGTTGTCCAGAAACCGGAATCCCTCCCTCCTGCACCATCCCTGTAGCCACGCATTTAACTGCTCTCTCTCCCTGTTCCTCGACTCTCTATCACGTGGCACGGGTAACAAACCAGAGACTACAACTCTGTTTGTTCTAACTCTGAGCTTCCAACCTAGCTCCCTGAAAGCCTGTCTGACATCCTCACCCTTCTTCCTACCTATATCGTTGGTGCCAACGTGGACCACGATCTGGGGCTGCTCCCCCTCCCCCTTAAGGACCCGGAAAACACGATCAGCGACATCACGTACCCTTGCACCTGGGAGGCAACATACCAAACATGAGTCCCTGTCGCCCCCACAAAACCGTCTGTCTGTACCCCTCACTATCGAGTCCCCAAGAACTATTGCTCTACCTTTCTCCACCCTACCCTTCTGAGCAACGGGGCCAGGCTCCGTGCCAGAGGCCTGAACCTCGTTGCTTGCCCCTGGTAAGTCATCCCCCCCACAAGTATCCAAAACGGTATACTTGTTCTTGAGGGGAATGACCGCAGGGGGTCCCTGCACTGGCTTCCTCCTCCCACTCCCCCTCACTGTCACCCATCTATCTTGAACTTTCGGAGTAACTACTTGCCTATAGCTCCGATCTATGACCTCCTCTGCCTCCCGAATGATCCGCAGTTCATCCAACTCCAGCTCCAGTTCCCTAACACGGGTTTGGAGGAGCTGGAGATGGGTGCACTTCTTGCAAGTGTACTCAGCAGGGACGCTAATGGCTTCCCTCACCTCATACATGTTGCAAGAGGAACATTGCCCTCTCTGCACTGCCATCCCTCTAAAAGTAAGCTTTCCTTAAAAAAAAACAACAAAAACCAACTAAATCTAAAGAAACAAACAAGGAAAATGCAGCACTTACCCGCTAGTCACAATTGGTCTTATTATTAGGTTAGAGGAGGTGGAAGGGTGGGAGGCACTACTCGTGTAGTGCCTCGGGTGACTTGCCTACGCGTTTAAATAAGGGGAGAGAGAAAAAAAACCTTACCCAGGTAACCTACCGCGCCTTCCGGGTCTGCTACCGCTTTTTTGAAGGAAAACTTAAAATTTTTAACTAATAAATAAGCGACCAAACTTACCCACCAGCCGTCGCGAAGTCTTCCGAGAGACTGAGGCCTACAACTCGGAGCCCGCGTTTAAATAAGGGGAGAGAGAAAAAAAACCTTACCCAGGTAACCTACCGCGCCTTCCGGGTCTGCTACCGCTTTTTTGAAGGAAAACTTTAAATTTTTAACTAATAAATAAGCGACCAAACTTACCCACCAGCCGTCGCGAAGTCTTCCGAGAGACTGAGGCCTACAACTCGGAGCCCGCGTTTAAATAAGGGGAGAGAGAAAAAAAACCTTACCCAGGTAACCTACCGCGCCTTCCGGGTCTGCTACCGCTTTTTTGAAGGAAAACTTTAAATTTTTAACTAATAAATAAGCGACCAAACTTACCCACCAGCCGTCGCGAAGTCTTCCGAGAGACTGAGGCCTACAACTCGGAGCCCGCGTTTAAATAAGGGGAGAGAGAAAAAAAACCTTACCCAGGTAACCTACCGCGCCTTCCGGGTCTGCTACCGCTTTTTTGAAGGAAAACTTTAAATTTTTAACTAATAAATAAGCGACCAAACTTACCCACCAGCCGTCGCGAAGTCTTCCGAGAGACTGAGGCCTACAACTCGGAGCCCGCGTTTAAATAAGGGGAGAGAGAAAAAAAACCTTACCCAGGTAACCTACCGCGCCTTCCGGGTCTGCTACCGCTTTTTTGAAGGAAAACTTTAAATTTTTAACTAATAAATAAGCGACCAAACTTACCCACCAGCCGTCGCGAAGTCTTCCGAGAGACTGAGGCCTACAACTCGGAGCCCGCGTTTAAATAAGGGGAGAGAGAAAAAAAACCTTACCCAGGTAACCTAGCGCGCCTTCCGGGTCTGCTACCGCTTTTTTGAAGGAAAACTTTAAATTTTTAACTAATAAATAAGCGACCAAACTTACCCACCAGCCGTCGCGAAGTCTTCCGAGAGACTATTGGCAAAAATACAAGCAGTTGAAGCCTGTGCTTGATAGAATCATAGAGATGTACAGTACGGAAACAGAGCCTTCGGTCCAACCTGTCCACGCCGACCAGATATCCCAATGCAATCTAGTCCCACCTGCCAGCACCCGGCTCATATCCCTCCAAACCCTTCCTATTCATACATCCATCCAAATGCCTTTTAAATGTTGCAATTGTACCAGTCTCCACTACATCCTCTGGCAGCTCATTCCATACACATACCACCCTCCGTGTGAAGAAGTTGCCCCATGGGTCTCTTTTATATCTTTCCCCTCTCACCCTAAACCTATGCCCTCGAGTTCTGTACTCCCTGACCCCAGGGAAAACACTTTGTCTATTTTTCCTATCCATGCCCCTCATGATTTTGTAAACCTCTATAAGGTCACCCCTCAGCCTCCAGGGAAAACAGCCCCAATCTGTTCAGTCTCTCCCTATAGCTCAAATCCTCCAACCCTAGCAATATCTTTGTAAATCTTTTCTGAACCCTTTCAAGTTTCACAACATCTTTCTGATAGGAAGGAGACCAAAATTGCACGCAATATTCCAACAGTGGCCTAACCAATGTCCTGTACAGTCGCAACATGACCTCCCAACTCCTGTAGGAGAAAGTGAGGACTGCAGATGCTGGAGATCAGAGCTGAAAATGTGTTGCTGGAAAAGCGAAGCAGGTCAGGCAGCATCCAAAAAGCAGGAGAATCGACGTTTCGGGCATGAGCCCTTCTTCAGGAATGAGGAAAGTGTGTCCAGCAGGCTAAGATAAAAGGTAGGGAGGAGGGACTTGGAGGAGGGGCGTTGGAAATGCGATAGGTGGAAGGAGGTCAAGGTGAGGGTGATAGGCCAGAATGGGGGTGGGGGCAGAGAGGTCAGGAAGAAGATTGCAGGTTAGGAAGGTGGTGCTGAGTTCGAGGGATTTGACTGAGACAAGGTGGGGGGAGGGGAAATGAGGAAACTGGAGAAATCTACGTTCATCCCTTGTGGTTGGAGGGTTCCTAGGCGTTCCGAAAAGATCACTCCCTCTGTGACTTCCTCGTCAGGTCCCCACCCCCCCACCAACCTAACCTCCACTCCCGGCACCTTCCGCTGCAACCACAAGAAATGCAATACTTGCGCCCACACCTCCCCCCTTACTTCCCTCCAAGGCCCCAAGGGATCCTTCCATATCCGCCACAAATTCACCTGCACCTCCACACACATCGTTTACTGCATCCACTGCACCCGATGTGGCCTCCTCTATATTGGGGAGACAGGCGGCCTACTTGCGGAACATTTCAGGGAACACCTCTGGGACACCCAACCAGCCCAACCACCCCGTGGCTCAACACTTCAACTCCCCCTCCCACTCCACCAAGGACATGCAGGTCCTTGGACTCCTCCATCGCCAGACCATAGCAACACGACGGCTGGAGGAAGAGAGCCTCATCTTCCGCCTAGGAACCCTCCAACCACAAGGGATGAACCTAGATTTCTCCAGTTTCCTCATTTCCCCTCCCCCCACCTTGTCTCAGTCAAATCCCTCGAACTCAGCACCGCCCTCCTAATCTGCAATCTTCTTCCTGACCTCTCCGCCCCCACCCCCTCTCTGGCCTATCACCCTCACCTTAACCTCCTTCCACCTATCGCATTTCCAACGCCCCTCCCCCAAGTCCCTCCTCCCTACCTTTTATCTTAGCCTGCTGGACACACTTTCCTCATTCCTGAAGAAGGGCACATGCCCGAAATGTCGATTCTCCTGTTCCTTGGATGCTGCCTGACCTGCTGCGCTTTTCCAGCAACACATTTTCAGCTCCCAACTCCTGTACTCATTACTCTGACCAATAAAGGAAAGCATACCAAAAGCCTTCTTCACTATCCTATCTACCTGTGACTCTACTTTCAAGGAGCTATGAACCTGCACTCCAAGGTCTCTTTGTCCAGCAACACTCCCTAGGACCAGTGTATAAGTCCTGCTAAGATTTGCTTTCCCAAAATGCAGCACCTCGCATTTATCAGAATTAAACTCTATCTGCCACTTCTCAGCCCATTGGCCCAGATCCTGTTGTAATCTGAGGTACCGCTCTTCGTTGTCCACTACACCTGCAATTTTGGTGTCATCTGCAAACTTACTAACTGTACCTCTTATGCTCTCATCCAAATCATTTATGTAAATGACAAAAAGTAGAGGACCCAGCATCGATCCTTGTGGCACTCCACTGGTCACAGGCCTCCAGTCTGAAAAACAACCTTTGCACCTACAAATTTCAAGCAAAGACATCTTCTTGCTTGTGACACTGAGACAAACATTTTGTGTTCAACGCTCTCTAATTTCTAAGCGGATCAATCATTTGTTTTTCTGTTGTACAGACTGTAGCATTTCTAAATACCATTTGATGTTCTTGTTCTTGCATAAAAAAAATCTTGAAATTCTTTTCAGTCCTGAATTTGACAGAGATTCAAAGATACAATTCCATCCATGTCTGAACAAAGTCTTGCACAGTACACCAACAAGACTAAAGATATAGATGGATCAGCACACATTTTCATATCACTTGACAACAGAGCAATAAATGCATCCTTCACCAAGTGTTTTATTGCTTAATCTGATGTTGTGAGTGCAATGCATTATAAGATATGAAAACCAATGCTGTGCAATCAATTCAAAAGCCACTATCAGAGAAATTTGATCTTTGTAAGGAAGCTTTACTCCTTTAATTGAATCAATTTTTAAAGCAAGCTCAAAACATCACATCAGTCTACTTACTATTTGCTTTCAGGTTATTCCTGAGTGACAAGGACAATGGGCAAAGTGGTAGAAATCTCACCCTTCCCCATTCTCTCCTTCCTAAGTGTCACATCTACTTTCTCAGGTTTGCCTCTTATAAATTCTGAGAAGTCACACAACACTAGGTTTCTTGTCTAACAGGTTTATTTGAAATCACAAGGTTTTGGAGTGTAGTTCCTTCAGCAGGTGAACTAACAGGGAAGCACTCAGACACAGTATTAATGGGAAGAGGGATCAAGGGCAGAGAGATCAAAAGATCATACAAAGGGTGTGAATGGAATGGCATGTCGAATAGCAAGTCTCTGCAGGTGATCAAAAGTGTCAGACGTTATGAGTAAAGTGCCAACAGCTGAATAACAAGCGAAGAGGTGACCTATAATCTGAATGAACAAGGCAGAGAGATAATTCCAAAAAAATTAAAAACAAGGTGGTGCTGGAGACAAACCAAATGACTGGAGTAACATGATAACTATAAAAATTGCATGCCAAGGTCTACCCAAACTAGTTAGGTTAAAAATCACACATCACGTTACAGTACAACAGGCTTAATTGGAAGCACTAGCTTTCGGAGCGCTGACCCTTCATCAGGTGATTGTGGAGTCTTATACTCAGTCTTATACTCCTGCACCACCTGATGAAGGAGCAGCGCTCCAAAAGATAGTGCTTCCAAATAAACCTGTTGCACTATAATCTGGTGTTGTGTGATTTTTAACTGTCCAACACTGGTTTCTCCACATCATGGCAAACTAATTAAGGTAGAGAAATCATAACAATTTATCAAGGTGACGGTGTCAAAACAGGACAGTAAGGAAGATTTTACAGATACAGAAGAGTGTGGTGGAGTCACATGTAGTGCAACATGAACCGAAGATCATTCCACGCACACCATTTGTACGACCTATTGATCTCTTTGCCCTTGATCTCTCTGCCCATAAATTCTGTGTCTGTATGCTTCTCACTCACCTCACCTGATGAAGGGACTATGATCTGAAAGCTTGTGATTCCAAATAAACCTGTTGGACTATAACATGGAGTCATGTGATGTCTGATTTTGTCCATCCCAGTCCAACTTTGGCACCTCCACATTAAACATTTTGAATGAGCGCCTGTTACTTGATTATCAGGGTAGACAAGGAGGAGGCTGGAAGAACACAGAAAGCCTGACAGCAGCAGGAAGTGGAGAAGTCGACATTTTGGGTGTAACCCTTCTTTCGGACTGGGGGTGGGTGTAAGGGGAGCTGCAGTTAAAGGGGGCGGTGGGGACAGGATGGTGAAGTCGGGATAGGTGAAGACAGGTAGAGGGTACGACCTAGTTGGTCGATGGGAGGGATGAATTCAGTAGCTAGCTGAGAGAAAGGGAAGGGTGGGGAAACTGGCTGGGAAAGGAAGTGGGGGATGGGCAAGGAGGTTATTTGAAATTAGAGAACTTAATGTTGAGTCCTCTGGGCTATGGCTACCCAAGTGGAAGATGAGGTGTCGTTTCTCCAATTTATGGCAATGCTGGGGGCCAAGGATGGTCATGTCGGAAACGGAGTGGGAAGAGGAATTAATGTGGATGGTGACTGGGAGGTGAGTTCGGCCTCTGCGAGCCCAGCTGAGATGCTCGATAAACTGTTCCCTTAGTTTACGTTTGGCCTCCCCAATGTAGAGTAAACCACATCGGGAGCATAGCATATAGTAAGCTAGGTTGGAAGAGAGGCAGGTGAACCTTTGTCTCACCTGGAAGGACTGTTTTGGGGCCCTGGATGGAGGTGAGGGGGATGGTGTACTGACAGGTTTTGCATCTTTTCTGGTTGCAGGGGAAGGTACCGGGGGCTTCTGAGGGGTTAGGCTTTGAAAGCTTGTGATTTCAAATAAATCTGTGGCACAAACCAAGGACTGTCGAAGGGAATGGTCCTTGTGGAAGGCAGAGAAGGCTGGGAGGGGGAAAATGCTCTTGGTGGTGTAGGTGAGGACAAAGGGTCTCTGTCTTTATTGCATTTGGTGGGGGAGCGCTGTTCGAAATAGGTGAACATCTGCGATGCTTGTGAGTGGAATGTCTCCTCATCCGAGCTGATGTGGCGGAATGGGAGAATGGATGGAGTTCTTGCAGGACACTGGGTGGCAGGAGCTGTAGTCCAGGTAGTTGTGAGAGTCGTGGGTTTATAATAAATGTCTTTCTGGAGACTGTCACTGGAGATGGAAATGGAGTGGTCAAGAAAGGGGAGGGAGGTGTCTGAGATAGGCCAAATGAATTTGGTGGAAGTTGTGGACGAATTTGACGAACTGCTCCTGTTCAGCCTGGGTGTAGGATGTTGCACTGATGCAGTCATTGATGTAATGATGGATGATTTGGGGCACAGTGCCTGTGTAGGTACTGAAGAGGGACTGTTCGATGTAGTCGACAAAGAGGCAGGCGCAGCTGAGGCCCACCCAAGTGCAAAACCTGCAGGCACACCATCCCCCTCACCTCCATCCAGGACCCTAAACAGTCCTTCCAGATGAGACAGAGATTCACCTGTCTCTCCTCCAACATAGTTTACTGCATCAGGTGCTCCGGATGTGGTCTTCTCTACACTGGGGAGACCAAATGTAAATGAAGGGAACATTTCGCTGAACATCTCAGCCGAGCCCAGAGGGGCCGACATGACCTCCCAGTCACTGCACATTTTAATTCCCTTTCCCACTCCCTTTCCCACTGTCCTTGGCCTCCTCATTGCCACAGTGAACCAAACCGCAAATTGGAGGAACAACACCTCATCTTCCACCTGGGCAGCCTACAACCCAGAGGACTCAACATTGAGTTCTCCAATTTCACATAACCTCCCTTCGCATTTCCCCGATTCCTTTCCCAGCCCCATTCCCCTCCCTTCCATTCCTCTCAGCTACCTAAAGAATTCATCCCTCCCATTGGCCAACCAGTTTGTACCCTCTGCCTGTCTTCATCTAACCCTAACTCACCACCCTGCCCCTCACATCCCCTTTATCTGCAGCTCCCCTTCCACTCACCCCCTGTCCAGAAGAAGGGTTACACACGAAACGTGACTTCTCCACCTCCTGATGCTGCCTGGCTTGCTGCATACTTCCAGCCTCCTGCTTGTCTACCTTAGATTCCAGCATCTGCAGTTTTTTTGACTCGATTACTTAACTACCAAGCATGGCTGTATATTCATGCAGTTATACTGTTGTCTCAATGATGCAGAATATAAAATTGTTGGAACACCAGATAACTCCAGGAAAAAAGCAGCCAACTTCAAGATGTATGCTGTCAAAGTGATTTTCGGTAGCTACAGGCTGGGTTATCCCAAAATCTGTATGGAATAAGCAAATGAGGTTCTTACAAATATGTGCCAAAAGTGAGCAGGCACAGGATATCTATTTACCAGTATATTCTAAGTTGAGTATTGTTGGGATGAAATTATCTACATTTAATACTATGTGAAAAGCTGTAAGGTATTTTATTTTGGATACTTTATTATTGATTAAATTGCATTTTTAACCGAGGGATTTAGTCAATAGCTTAATGTGGACTGTAAGGTTTCTGCTGATTACAGAATGTCAAGTAATTTTAGGGAAATAAAAGGTTTATGGTTTTCAATTGCTGGAAATCCTATTTCTGGAAGAGACTGTGAGGTCCTGTCCTGATGGTTGATCTTACAACTCTTTCTGGTATCGATTTCTGTTTCAAAGACCCATGCAGTCAGAAGGAAGGCAGCTAAAGTTCACAGTAAACCTTCAAGCAACTCTCAGCTCTTCTGGTTGAAGTAATTGCTAAAATGACAAAGGTTTCCATATTTCTGTATTTTGATTATCTTGCAAACTGTGACCACTCTCCCAAAGACTTGGAACCTGTTTGATTTTCAGCCAAACCAAAACTTGCTTGGAAATCCTTCCATCGGTGTATGTTTGTCAGCAATTTGATTTTGTGAAAAAGAAGTCAGCTCATGATGGGATTTCATCAAATTCCAGTCTTTATTTTCAGATGGTCGGCCGATAAAGGTTCGTTTCAACGCATCATTTTTGAAGAACTTCGCTGCATTTTGTATTGTTTATCTCTTTGTGTTGGGATTAAATGGAAATATAGTTCTAATTCTGGATGATATATTAGCTATTAAATAGCTTCACCACTGCTTTTATGAGTTTGCTTTTGAGTTTACTCAAGAAACCCGATGAAAGTCTCTTTTATTGTGGATAGTAATACCAAAGGGAAGCAACTGGCCATCTTGGTGACTGAATCAAAACAGTGACACTAGTGATGTGACTTGATCCTCCTGTCCTACTATCACTCTGTTAGTATATACATCAGATTGAAGTATAATATCTGTCTGTTTCTTATCTGTACAGAAAAGGGCCATGAGAAGCTTGGGATGAACTAGCTTTTACATCACAACAACTTTTGGTGCATGTGTAAAATTCAATTGGAATTTGACAATCATAATTTGAAACCAGGAACATAAATCTAAATGTAAACATTGGCTTGTAGATGAGTTATAAATAGTTCCTCACAATTTAGCATAAGCCCCAATTCTTTAAGAGGTTGTTTGAGACATTTACAGAATTTTTAGGAAAGCCTGTCTATTTCTGATTGATATGTTCCCATTAAGGCAGGTAATTGGGATTAATTCTACTTACATCAATTGTGGTGTGTCATCATCATCACCTTTATCATAATTCAGGCCGCGAGGTGACAAATAATTCATGGCTCACTGCATTAATGGATGTTGGTTTTATTAAGTTGAATTGCTGATGTATTACTACTTTGTGTGTGTTGTAATATTCTATTACAATCTTGCTTTTCAAGTATACATGGATTGTGACTAATTTTTTGCACAGAACGTCCTTTAGTTGATAAACTGAATTCAAGGAAAAAGGATATTTAGCTGGTAGTTACAAGGTTGTAACGCAAAGCAGGGATGTGACTAATTCATAGTAAATGTCAAGGTGCACCCATTAAAGTCCTTTTAAAGTAATTTAATCTGTATTGCGTCCTTGGACATCATTCAAATGATTGTCACTCAAATTAAGAAAGTCTATTTCTACTCTGGACAGGTAATTCAGCCAATGTACAAGACTTTCAACTCACTTCTAAAATTAACTCAAATACTGTGTTGGTGACCTTGCACCTGGATGCTCTTTCCTCAATGCCATATCTTGTAACTACACCAGCTCAGTATCAGACAGTTAGCTGTAACTACACCAGCTCAGTATCAGACAGTTAGCTGCAATTACACTAGCTCATTATAATTCAGTTAGCTGTAACTACACCAGCCCAGTATGAGACAGTTAGCTGTAACTACACCAGCTCAGTATCAGACAGTTAGCTGTAACTACACCAGCTCATTATAATTCTGCTACCTGTAATTATACCAGCACATTATAATTCAGTTAGCTGTAATTACACTAGCTCATTATAATTCAGTTACCTGTAACTATAACAGCACATTATAATTCAGTTAACTGCAATACACTAGCTCATTATAATTCAGTTACCTGTAACTATACCAGCACATTATAATTCAGTTAACTGCAATACACCAGCTTATTATAATTCAGTTAGCAGAAACTACACCAGCACATTATAATTCAGTTAGTTGTAACTACACTAGCACATTATAATTCAGTTAGCTGTAACTACACTAGCTTATTATAATTCAGTTAGCTGTAACTACACCATCACATTATAATTCAGTTAGCTGTAAGTACACTAGCTTTTTATAATTCACTTAGCTGTAACTACACCAGCACATTATAATTCAGTTAACTGGAATTACACCAGCACATTATAATTCAGTTAGCTGTAACTACACCAGCACATTATAATTCAGTTAGCTGCAACTACACTAGCTCATTACAGAGAGTTAGCTGTAACTACACTAGCATATTATAATTCAGTTAGCTGTAACTACACGAGCTCATTATAATTCAGTTAGCTGTAACTACACCAGCACATTATAATTCAGTTTGCTGTAACTACACTAGCTCATTATAATTCAGTTAGCTGTAACTACACCAGTTCATTACAGACCGTTAGCTGTAACTACACCAGCACATTATAATTCAGTTAGCTGGAATTACACCAGCACATTATAATTCAGTTAGCTGTAACTACATCAGTTCATTGCAGACAGTTAGCTGTAACTACAACAGCCCATTATAATTCAGTTAGCTGTAACTAAACGGACACATTATAATTCAGTTAGCTGAAACAACACTAGCTCATTATAATTCAGTTAGCAGTAACTACACCAGTTCATTACAGAGAGTTAGCTGTAACTACAGCAGCCCATTAAAAGACAGTTCGCTGTGACTATAGCAGAGTATTGTAAGATCATTAGCTGAAACTTGCCCAGCCCAATTAGCTGTATCTACACCAGCAGATTATAAGATGGTTAGGTGTGACTACAACAGCCCATTATAAGACAGTTAGCTCTAACTTCAACGGATTCTGGATTAGTGGTACCGGAAAAGCACAGCAGTTCAGGCAGCATCCAAGGAGCAGCGAATTGACGTTTTGGGCAAAAGCCCTTCATCAGGAATAAAGGCAGTGAGCCTGAAGCATGGAGAGATAAGCTAGAGGAGGGTGGGAGGTGGGGAGAAAGTAGCATAGAGTACAATAGGTGAGTGGGTGAGGGGATGAAGGTGATAGGTCAGGGAGGAGAGGGTGGAGTGGATAGATGGAAAAGGAGATAGGCAGGTAGGACAAGTCCGGACAAGTCATGGGGAGAGTGCTGTGCTGGAAGTCTGGAACTAGGGCGAGGTGGGGGAAGGGGAAATGAGGAAACTGTTGAAGTCTACATTGATGCCCTGGGGTTGAAGTGTTCCGAGGCGGAAGATGAGACGTTCTTCCTCCAGGTGTCTGGTGGTGAGGGAGCGGTGGTGAAGGAGGTCCTGGACCTTCATGTCCTCAGCAGAGTGGGAGGGGGAGTTGAAATGTTGGGCCACAGGGCGGTGTGGTTGATTGGTGCAGGTGTCCCGGAGATGTTCCCTAAAGCGCTCTGCTAGGAGGCGCCCAGTCTCCCCAATGTAGAGGAGAACTTCAATGGGCCATTTTAATTGAGTTAGATGTAACTACAACAGCTCAATATAAGACAGTTAGCTGTAACTACAACAGCTCATTATAGAACATAGAACATAGAAGGATACAGCGCAGTACAGGCCCTTCGGCCCTCGATGTTGCGCCGACCGAATCCTACCTAACCTATACTAGCCCAATAACTTCCAAATGCCTATCCAGTGCCCGCTTAAATGACCATAAAGAAGGAGAGTTCACCACTGATACGGGCAGGGCATTCCATGAACTCACAACCCGCTGTGTGAAGAATCTACCCCTAACATCTGTCCTATACCTACCACCCCTTAATTTAAAGCTATGTCCCCTAGTAACACCTGACTCCATTAGCGGTAAAAGGTTCTTAGTATCTACCCTATCTAAACCCCTAATCATCTTATACACTTCTATCAGATCTCCCCTAAACCTTCTCTTCTCCAATGAGAACAGCCCCAAGTGCCTCAGCCTTTCCTCATAAGATTTTCCTACCATTCCAGGCAACATCCTGGTAAACCTCCTCTGCACTCGTTCTAAAGCTTCCACATCCTTCCTATAGTATGGCGACCAAAACTGCACACAATACTCCAGATGAGGCCGCACCAGAGTCTTATACAACTGCAACATGACCTCAGGACTCCGGAACTCAATTCCTCTGCCAATAAAGCCCAGTACACCATATGCCTTCCTCACAGCACTATTTACCTGGGTGGCAACTTTCAGAGATCTGTGTACATGGACACCAAGATCCCTCTGCTCATCCACACTACCAAGTAGCCTACCATTAGCCCAGTAATCCATCATCTTGTTATTCCTACCAAAGTGAACGACTTCGCACTTAGCTACATTGAATTCCATTTGCCACATTTCCGCCCAGCTCTGCAACTTATCTATATCCCAGGTAACTGCAAGAGCTCATAATAAGAGGGTTAGGTGTAACTACACCAGCTTATTATTTAAGTTACCACTAACCACACCAGCTCATTATAATTCAGTTAGATGTAACTACCATAAACCATTATTAGACAGTTAGCTCTAAATGTAAACATTCCTGATGGAGTGCTCTTGCCCGAAATATCGATTTTACTGCTCCTTGGATGCTGTCTGAACTGGTGTGCTCTTCCAGCACCACTGATCCAGAATCGGGTTTCCAGCATCTGCAGTTATTGTTTTTACCTAGTTAGCTGTAAATACACCAGCCGATTATAAACACAATTAACTGTAACTACAACAGCCCATTATGTGACAGTTAGCTCGAAATACAACATCCCATTATAATTCATTTAACTGTGACTACACCAGCCCATTATAAGACAGTTAGCTGTAACTTTACCAACTCATGACAGAAAGTTAGCTGTAACTTCAACAGCTCATTATAAGACAGTTAGATGTAACCACCACAGCTCATTATAAGACAGTTAGATGTAACCAAAACAGCTCATTATAAGACCGTTAGCTGTAATTACACCAGTTCATTGTAAGACAGTTAGCTGTAACTACAAGAGCGCATTACAGAATTAACTGTAACTATAGCAGCTGATTATAATTCAGTTAGCTGTAACTACACCAGCCCATTATAATTCAGTTACCTGTTACTACACCAGCCTATTATAATTCAGTTAGCTGTAAATACACCAGCCCATTATAATTCAGTTACCTGTTACTACACCAGCCTATTATAATTCAGTTAACTGTAACTACATCAGCCAACTTTAAGACAGTTAGCTGTAACTACATCAGTCCATCGTAAGACAGTTATCTGTAACTATAACACCGCATTTTAAGACAGCTTCCTGTAACTACACCAGCACTTAGCTGTAACTGCACCAGAACATTATAATTCAGTTATCTGTAAATACCGCAGCCTATTAGAATACACTTTGCTCGAAATAAAACAGCTCATTATAATTCAGTTAGCTGCAACTACAATAGCTCATGATAACTCAATTAGCTGTAACTACAGCAGCTTATTAGAAAACACTTAGCTCGAAATACAACAGCCCATTATACTTTTGTTAGCTGAAACTACACCGGCTCAGTATAATTCAGCTAGCTGCAACTACAACAGCTCATTATAATTCAGTTAGCTGTAACTACACCAGCTCATTCTCAGACGGTTGGCTGAAAATACATCAGTTCAATATAAGACAGTTAACTGTAACTACACCATCTCATTATAAGATAGTTAGCTGTAACTACAGCTAACCATTAAAAGACAATTCTCTGTGACTATAGCAGAGCATTATATTAGCTAAAACTAGCCCAGCCCAGTTAGCTGTACCTACACCAGCAGATTATAGCTGTGACTACAGCAGTCCATTATAAGACAGTTAGCTCTAACTTCAACGGCCCATCTTAATTCAGTTAGATGTAACTACACCAGCTCATTCTAATTCAGTTAGATGAACTACAATAGCCCATTATTAGACACATAGCTGTAACTACACCAGCCTATTTTAAAACAGTTAACTGTAATTGCAACAGCCTATTATAATTCAGTTAATTGTAACTACAACAGCTCATTATAAGACAGTCAGCTGTAACTACACCAGTTTATTACGTGATAGTTAGCTCAAAATACAACATCCCATTATAATTCATTTAGCTGCAACTACACCAGCCCACTATAAGACAGTTAGCTATAACTTCAACAACTCATTCTAAGACCATTAGCTTCACCGTTCCATTATATGACAGTTAGCTGGACCTACACCAGCTCATTACAGACAGTTAACTGTGACTATAGCAGCTGAATATAATTCAGTTAGCTGTAACTACACCAGCCCATTATAATTCAGTTAGCTGTAACTACAACAGCTCATTATAACTCAGTTAGCTGTAACTATATCAGCCAACTTTAAGACAGTTAGCTGTAACGACACCAGACCACTATCCCATAGGTAGCTGTAACTACACAAGCTCATTAAAATTCAGTTAGCTGTAACTATACCAGGCCATTTTAATTCAGTTAGCTGTAACTACACCGGCTCATTATAATTCAGTTAGCTACAACTATAACACCACATTTTAAGACAGTTGCCTGTAACTACACCAGTCCATTATAATACACTTAGCTGTAACTACACTAGTTCATTATAGTTCAGTTAGCTGTAACTACAGCAACCTATTAGAATACACTTAGCTCGAAATAAAACAGCTCATTATAATTCAGTTAGCTGTAACTACATCAGCTCATTGTAGACATTTAGCTGTAACTACGCCACTGATTATAAGAGTTAGCTGTAACTACAGCAGCCCATTATATTTGAGTTAAGTGTAGCTACAGCAGCCTATTATAAGCCAGTCATGACCACTATATAAAAGCAAGCTTTTGAGAATTCTTTGATTTTACTTTCACTTGCATATCTCCTAAAGGAGAACTTATTTTACTTTCTTTACACGGAATTTTTCATAATTCAGTCCCACCATTTCTTGGTTCAATATGCCTGCTGCTGTAATACTTTATCCCCAGAATTTTGCTTTTTGTACTTTCTGTCTCAGTATTAGATGGATCTACATTGTGCCAATTTTATCTTTCTTGTTAGTTCAGCTAATTACAGCCTTATTACAAGGAAGTAACAACTAATATCCTCCTATCATTCCCACAGTCTCTCATTCTTGCTCCTTTGCAAAGATATTGCTGGTACTCTGTAAATCCTGATTTTATAGCTTGTTGTTACTGAATGGGAAGATATTATTTTGGCTTATTTTGTTTATGACTCTGGTAAAAATTCTTCCATCAAGTTCAGTGTTTCTAATTTTTAAGATTTATTCATTCCCAGGACATGGGCATTTAGCATGGCCAATTCACCTGACCCGCACATCTTTGGAATGTGGGAGGAAACCGGAGTACCCGGAGGAAACCCACGCAGACACCGTGCAAACTCCACACAGTCAGTCGCCTGAGGCGGGAATTGAACCCGGGTCTCTGGTGCTGTCAGGCAGCAGTGCTAACCACTGTGCCACCGTGCCGCCCACATGAAGGCACTCCCACTGTATTGCTGGTGATGATGAAAGAACAACAATATATCTCTACGGCTAGATGGTATGTGAAGTGGATTCATACTCAGATTGATCCAATCAATCACTGTCTTTCTAGTCATTTTAATCCAGGGTGAAAGTGATGGGATTTTATTTTTGACCACCTTAACGATGCTTTCCTCCTGCTCCATTGATCACCGAAACCTATCCAATCTCTGACCATGACTCCCCTCGGCATTCAGGCTTCCACGTTCTCCATACACATCACTTTTCTCTGGATGGGGAATTTCAATAGCTAATCTCAACTTCCTTAGCTTCCTGAGGAGGTAGAGGCACTGCTGTACTTTCTTGACTGTACTGTCAACGTGGGTAGGCCAGGACAGATTGTTGGTGATCATCACTCCCAGGAATTTTGTTGGGGAAGGGTGTGAAAATTTGATTTTATTTAAATTGTTGACAAAGACTTGTCATTATCTTTCAGAAAACTAATCAGCACCTAATACATTTTACTTTTAATCAAATCCTCTTCAACCTTTTGGACTGTCTATTTTGTTCAACAACAAATCTATTCTGGCTCTCTTGCAGAAGCTGCATCCAGAAAGCAGAATATGTTTTTCCGTTGCAAACATTTCTTTTCACTTCAAAATCCTCAATGCTGTGTAAAACTCCTGGTCTACCTGAGACCTGCATACCTTCTTCTAGGCTGCAGAGATTCTTCTAACATCTTTCCCGCACCTTCAGCATAGGACGGGTGAGAAGCCATAACCTCACTCCTTTTTCTCCCAGAATCTTAGGACTATGAGTTTTTAAATTTCCATGTACAAGCCTCAAACTTAAAAAAAAATCCACGAGATCTTTACAATCTCAACAGGGTACCATTCATTGGTTGTTCTCTCCCACTTAGCCTGACTCAGTTGGTAACACTCTAGTCTGAGTCACACAGTTCAATAAAGGTTCATCTATATTGGTAGTGGGTCTGTCCTATGAAAACAGATTGAGCAAAATGGTCCTGAATTGTTTGATGTTTCTAAGAATGAGAGGTAATCTCATTTAAACAAAGAAAACTTGATTTGTCTTATTACTGTCATGTGTATCGATGTAGAGTTAAAAGTGATGTCTTACATGCTTTACAGGCAGGTCATACAATACCAGTGCATCAGGTTAACAGAACAGAGTGCAGGATACAGTGTTAGAGCTGCTGAGGAAGTGCACAGAAAGCTTAACATTAACATTAAAGAGGTCCATTCAGAAGTCCAATAACAGTAGCTGTTCTTGAAGCAGTTTGTACACGAATGTTCATACTTCCTGCCCAACAGAACAGGGTGGAAAATAGTATAATCAGGCTGGGAGGGGTCTTTGATTATGTTGGTTGCTTTCCCAAAGTAGGGGGAGTTATAGCTGAAGTCAATGGATGGAAGGCTGGTTTGTGTAATGGATTGGGCTGTGTTCACAACTCTCTGTAGTTTCTTGTGGCCTTGGGAAGATCAGTTGCCGTCCTACCCACCTGCGATAGGATGCTTTCTGTGGTGCATCTATAAACATTTGTCAAAGACTTTATGGACTCACTACATTTTAGACAGAAGGCAAGAGGTTCAAGCAACATTTAAATACATTGCTGAGGCTGATATTTCAATATAGGACTGAGGGAGTGTTGCAATACTGACATTGCCATCTTTAAAATGGTGAATCAAAACCGATCTTTTGGTGTGATTCATTGTTGAGTAGGAAGCTTTCTGAGTGTTTATCGATATTTATTCCACCACTAATTTCATCAAACGTATTTGTGGGACCTTTCTCTGTGCTAACTGGTTGCTGTGTTGCGTAACTAGCAATAGGAAAACAGTCCTCTGTAAATGTTTCGGCCTTGCACATCATCAGGTGCTTTGACAAAGGGTCAGTTAGACTCGAAACGTCAGCTGCTTTCTCTCCTTACAGATGCTGCCAGACCTGCTGAGATTTTTCAGCATTTTCTCTTTTGGTATCAGGCTTGCTTACTTGGACATAAAGGTAAATCAGAACTGAACCAGTCACTACTCAGGATCAGCTGATGCAAGATTCAGCTCTTGTTTGGCATATCAGGGAGGATCTTGTTACTTATAGTTAGCTTTTTAAAATGAATTAAAAAGCTTCCCAATTATGGGATCTGCACTTTTTTTAAACAGTTACCGCGGACCAACCAGGATTTGTAAACTCAAATTTGCTTGAATGTACCCATCTAAACCATAAAACTGGTTGTTAAAGTGAAAAATAAACTTGCCATTGCACTGCACGATGCCATTTCTTTCACTCGTAACATTACTTCTTGACTAAACGTCGTTGGCCAGAAGACCTGAGACACCAGTCCCCTACTGCAGGCTTCTTGTGCAGTTAACTTCCTCCCACAAAACAGCATTTCATTTGCCTGAAAGAGGAAGATACATTTTTTTAATGTTCGCCCAGAATCTTGCTTTAAAAAGAAACCTCTCCTGCGTTTTCATAAAGTAAAGGCACAACGTTAGTAACGACACACAAATAGTTTCAAGAGGCACAGTACAAAGTTAGAACACAAGCCTTGAGATTAAAAATTATCGTGAATGTTCACAATCTAAGAATAGAAACAGAAAGAAATGCTTGACTGCTCAGTCCCCATTTTGAAATAAGGTACTGGCTCTGTGTTCTGGTATTATTTTTTGATACATCATTTATCCTTCAATACTTTATTCAAATAACCATATCACATACAAGCCTAAGCATGCCTGCCTTCTATTTTAAGGTGGTTCAGAGGCATCACAGCTTAATAACAAGGTGAATATTCCCTTTAAATGCCAAGGGCCTGATGTGAATTGTAAGGCTCCTCCTGCGGCTCCCTCCCCATGTCCCCAATCAGAGACCGGTACCTTAGATGACAGAATAGGAAATCAGGTCCTATTGGCTTCACCTCCCACCAGATAAGTCAGTGGATACACTGGGGAAGTTGTGTGCATTTGGCTCTTTCTTGAAAAGGTATTATGTTAGCAAGTTTTGAGAAGATTTGTAGGTTTGCTCACTGAGCTGGAAGGTTCATTTCCAGACGTTTCATCACTATACTAGGTAACATCTTCAGTGGGCCTCTAGGTGAAGCAGTGCTGATAATTCCTGCTTTCTATTTATATGTTTGGGGTTTCTTAGGGTTGGTGATGTCGTTTCCTGTGGTGACATCACCACAGGAAATAACATCACCACTGGAAATGACATCACCAACCCAAAGAAACCCAAACATATAAATAGAAAGCAGGAATTATCAGCAGTGCTTCGCCCGGAGGCCTACTGAAGATGTTACCTAGTAGAGTGATGAAATGTCTGGAAATGAACCTTCCAGCTCAGCGAGCAAACCTACATCCAAGGTATCATGTCACTGGAGAAGCCCTGTATCAGGAGAAGTGCTGCACTATCAGATCAGAGGGGACAAGAGGGGAAGAAAAACAGGTACAGCAGCAAACTGCACACAGTAAGCTTGGTCTCCTGGAGGGCAGATAATCCAATCTGCTGATGCTTCTCCCTTCACTGTTGTTCCTCTCATGTGGACATAAATATTCCCGTGATACTGTTCTGAAACCCTGGTGTCTTGGCCAATATTTACACCCTAAACACCATTACTACTTAGTCATTGTGCATTGTGAAAACTGTTTTTCACATTTCCTTGCAGAGAGCAACCACTGTATTTCAAAAGCACCCCGCTTGTTCTAATGAAAACTGAGGTTGTGAAAGGCGCTCGATAGTATCACACCTCACTGAGATTGCGCATTGGCAATCAAGTCCTACCAATCCCAGGGTTGTCATAGAAGTTAAATTTTATTTTATTATTGAAATACGTGGAGTTCCCAATTTACCTGAGTCTATTTGACAGGTGAAGAGAAAACACTGACCAGCTTACCATAGGTAAACAATGAACAGTTCGTATAAGTCTACTAGTTAAAACTCTAACCGCCTTCTAAAACCCCACAATAGACATATACGCAAATAGACATACAGGCAAAATAAACTAGTTTCATAAGTGAAGGTAAAAGAAAATACTGGGGAAGCAGGTAAACAAAGCGATGGGCCAATTTTTGGAAAATGGGATTAGAACAGTTAGGAGGCTATTTTTGACTGGCTGAAATGCCTTTTTCTGTGCTTTATATGACCTCTCTGATGCCATGACTCTCATAGCACTAGTCCTCAAGATTCAATAGAGTTCTCTAGTTTCATAAGCTTTGTTTGGGTTCTTTCACTTTTTCACAGAAGGCACGGACCGACTAGTTCACAAATTATAAAGTCTCTAACTTTCTGGTTAAAAGCAAAGGTTTACAACAACTGTTGGGATAAAGTAACAATTGGCTTATATTTTTAGCTTTGGGCAGTTTATTGGAGATAAAAACACACCATCTCCCCTTCTGGAGGTCTGAGAGCTTCTTATTGTATCAGCCATACTCACAAGCTGTTCAGCTGCCCACAAGCCAATCAGATAACTGTCATCAGGCTGGTGACCTTTGACATCCACAGTTGGTCTAAATTCCTCAAACTAATAATTAATCTGTTGCCGACTGAGTCTCATTCTGTATATGCAACCTTGTGTCGTGCCATCTCTCCTACACCAACCCCCACTGCTTACAAATCAAGAACATAACTCTCAAAGAGTTCCAGTACCTCGCTGTTCAAAATTCCAGCAATTCCTCTGTTGTAAAACAACCCTTTTCTCAATTTACACCACAGTAAAAAATACGTAAAAGAAAAATACATGGTCGTTAAAATAAATGCAGGTTATTCTTTCTTTTATCTTGAAGTATGGAGCTAAGTAGATCAACGACAAGAATTTTTGCTTCAATTTTGCAGGGAGCTATTTTGTAGCTGGAACACTACTTAAGAGACACAGCCTAAAGGCTTTGAGGCAACAGATACAAACTTTGTGGAAGCACTTCTTTGTGGTCAGTAACTTCAACTGGTAACGACACCCTGGGGAGAGCAGCTTTTACAAATTTAAGGTCTTGCCATAATGCTTGGGTAAAGCAGTGCTAATGATTCCTATAAACAATCTAAATGTTTTATATTACAAGGCTATTTTGTATTGTACAATACTTGACAATACAACAGTATGATCTAGCAGTACAACAATACTATCCCTCAGTGATCTGAACTAGAGTTTTGTATGCTTTGCTTTAGCAGTTTTGGCAAGGTCACCAAGATGAAAAGAAACATTTTTGACAGACTTCACATGTTTAAATCAATATGATTTGCTTCTCTGTAATAATAGAAAATATTAAATACACTGTGCCTCTTCAAAGCAGGGCATTGTCTTGTTCAATTGAAACTGGATAACTCTTAATGACTAATGAACATTTATTGTTGTGTTTTTTTAGTATCTGACTAGCCTTCTGCTATAAAACTCCTCAGATCTTGCTTACACCTCGGTCTCTACACCTTCCAATATTCATTATGAGAAAGGGATTAAAGGTTTTCCAATAATACATCCGAGGTATTGTTTTAACAGGTTTGGGAATTGCTCATAAATCAATGTCCATTATGAACCAACAACAAAGCTTATCAATAAGCATTCTATTCTTGCAAGAATGGTGAATGATTTCAAACACAGCACTTTAAACGTAACCAATTTTTTCCCTAAACTCTAATCTGTGAAGAAATAGTCAAAACATCTTGAAATGCGACACTTGCATTTGACCATATATTTTTTTCTCTGTCAGTTGGGAGTTTGACATATATGGAAGCCGCATGCCAAACATATTGTCAAACCAGACTACGGATCATGCTTGCTTGCTGCACACTCTCTCCAGTAAGGAGTCAATGCACTTGTGGAAACGGTTGTCTTCATAACAATCCAGATCAGAATCTTGTAACCTGCAGCAAAAAAGCCACACGACAAAGGTCTAACACGAAACTAAGTCATGGGAATTTTTTTTAATGTTGGCACTGAAATGCTAATCATAAGGACATAGAGATAGGAACAGGAGTAGGCCCTTCAGTCCCTCAAGCTTACTTCACCATTCAATACAATCATGGTTGGTCTCATCTCAGCCTCAACTCCATTTTTCTGCTCATTCTCCATGACCCTCCAACCCATTACTAATGAAAACTCTGTCGATATCCTCCTTAAATTTACTCAGCAACTCGGCATCCACCACATTCTGGGGTAGGGAATTCCACAGATTCACGACTCTGAGAGAAATAATTTCTCCTCAGCTCTGTCTAAATCTGCGACCCCATATCCTGCAACCATGATTTTTTGTTCTGGATTGACCCACAGGAGGAAGCATCTCCTTCTACATCTACTTTCCCGATGAAGGGCTTTTGCCCAAAATGTCGATTCTCCCGCCTCTCGGATGCTGCCTGACCTGACCTGCTTTACCAGCACCACACTCTCGACTCTGATCTCCAGCATCTGCAGTCCTCACTTTTTCCTTCTACATCTAATTTGTCAATCCTCTTTAGCATCTTAGATATCTCAATGAGGTCTCCTCTCATTCTTGTAAAGTCCAGACAGTGTAGGTTGAAACTGCTCAATCTCTCTTTGGAAGAGAATCATTATGTTGAACTTTATTATTTTAAATGATTATTTTCATGAAAAACCTCTTTGTGCTCCAAATGAACCATTTCTAGTGGTATGGCCACAGCATGGTTATAGATAATGCCTTTCATTCAGGGTAAAGGTTCTATACATTGAGAAATATTTTTGTCTGACACAATGAACAGTTCTGAATGTGTGGCCAGAATTATTTTATTGATCAAAAGATTATCTTTATTCTATGTGCCCTGTTAAAGAGTTTATTTCAAAGGTGACTTTACTGACAAAATTATAGTAAAACAAAGCCAAAAAAGCTCTACAATTCAAAATCAGGTTGATTTTAATTTCGCTTTGTTTTTAAACTGATAACTAAATTCAACACTGACATTTCATTTGTCTACACAAATTATATGTGCTACCAGAGACAGTTGGCAATCTGCAAACTGTTTTGTTCAGAAATGCTGAATTTTTATCTTGCTATCCCGAACAGATGTGATTTTTATGCAACTTTTAAAAACGAAATATGTTCTTCTGGTGTAAAAGATTGCTGGGCCCTGTTCTAGGTTAAAGAATGTTATGCATTAGAATGGGCCACCATTGGTAACAATGACCTTTGTCACCCTCCTGTCATTAGAAGCAGACAGGTGTACTGTGTATTTGCCGGCTTAGCCAGTGTTGCTTTGAACCTATCCTCCGAGGTCCATGCACAGTAGTGATTCCTGGACCCTCTGAATAGTTGTGTGGCTATGTTACCTTAAGGGAACGTTACTTTCAACTGGTATTTATTCCACTTGCACTGGTTGGTCCAATCTCCTTTCCCTCATCATCTGAAAGGTCTGTACCATGTCAAGATCAAGAGATAATGCAAATGTGAAATAAAGATAATTTTGATCAGCTAACTCGAGATCAGAGATAAGGTGGAAACACACAGCAGGTAACGGCAGTGTGTGCAGAGAGGGTAGAGACATTAACCTTTCAAAGGTGGAACCTTCACGAAAGCATAAGGTGGGGAACAGTAAGTACACGCATTTTTACAATTAACAAAACAGGTTATTTCCTTAAGCCAAGAACTCACTAGAGCGACTCCCATTATCTGCGGAAAGGTGTACGATGAACATCCAGCAGGCGTCAGACGTATAGTTGCATATGGAGTTTGGAACCATGCTTTTTCACTGGCCCACACAATGTCACAGAGCGGGAGAATAGAGGCTCCTAGTCCCAGAGCTGGCCCGTTGACTGCTACGACAATGGGTTTCTTAAACTGAATGAAGGCATTCACAAAATCCCTAGAAGAAAAGAGAATGCAGCAAAAAAGAAACAACCATTAGTGAGCAGTAACAGATCGTTCCGGATGAGCTCAGCATTGTTTCTGGTTAGTCTGGGATTGTAGATGCTGACTGCTTCCAGTCAGCCTTACTGCAGTCACCACATTCTCATTTCAGATCAGTAATGGAATGAAAGGGAAGCAATTTTAAACTTCAAATTATATCAACTGCAGACTGGATAAAGCCCAGAAACAGGCGATTGATCCCTCCTATCTATATTTGCTCTTCACAAGAATGACTCAGCTAGTCCCATGCAGTCCTGATGGCACTGCAAATTCTCCCTCTTCAGATGATTATCCAGTTCTCTTGAGAAAAGCATGATTGAGCCTGTCTCCGCGACACTCTCGAATACTGCATTCCGAACCCTAACCACTCACATGTAACAAAGACTTATCTCAACTCATCTTGGGATCTTTTGCTATTTATTTTAAATTGGAGTCCTCTGGTCCATGGGACACTGACGGGAACAATTTCTCCCCATCTCCTCTGTCCAGATCCCTTGCGATTTTGTGTAACTCTCTCAACCTCCACTTCTGCAGCATCTCCAACCTCAACCCTGGAAACACTTTTGAAAATCCTGTCTACAGCCTTTGGTGCCTTCACCCCATTCCTACAGGATGGCACCCAGAATTGGGTACAACCCAATGGAGGCCAAACCAATGCTTTATATTTAGATTTCCTATAGTGTGGAAATGGGCCCTTCGACTCTCCGAAGAGCAACCCACCCAGACCCATTCCCCTACATTTATCCCTTCACCTAACACTATGGGCATTTCAGCATGGTCTTTTCACCTAACCTGCACATCTTTGGACTGTGGGAGGAAACTGGAGCACCCAGAGGAAACCCACGCAGACACGGGGAGAATGTGCAAACTCCACACAGACAGTTGCCTGAGGCGGGAATTGATCCCAGGTCTCTGGCGCAGTGAGGCAGCAGTGCTAACCACTGTGCCACCGTGCCATCTGGGTGGGTTGCTCATCGGAGGGTCAGTGTGGACTTGTTGGGCCGAAGGGCCTGTTTCCACACTGTAGGGAATCTAATCTAAATGTTCGGAACAACTTCCTTTTGTGCCCGAGACCACTGTAAAGCCTAGGATTCCATTTGCCTTCCAAATCTTCTGCTGAATCTCCTTTTGCATTGTACCCCTGATTTTATATCATTTCTTCCTATTAAAATGTGCCACTTTATATGTCTCTGCACTGAATTTCATCTGCCATGCATTTACTAATTTACCAGATTGTCCCTGTCTTCTTAAAACCTATGATCCCACTCATGGTTAATCTGTGCAAGTCCAAAAGATGACTGTTCACTATTATTCTGTTTCCTGTCAATCAGACAATCTCCTATCTGTGCTGCCACTGTCTCTTTCGTTCCTGGTATTTTCACTTTGCTGACTGACTTGCTACGTGACTACTTATTAAATTCTTTTTTGGAAATCCATGTACACCACACCAGCTGCTTTATCTTCTTCAACTCTCTCTGTTATCTCTCTGAATTGCAAGTGCAACTCAGTTGAACAAACATAACAAAACCACGCTGGCTTTCCTGAAATGACTTACCAAGTGATTGATCATTCTGACCCTGATTATCATAGAGTCATCCAGCCTGGAAACAGACCCTTTGGTCCAAGTCGTCCACACTGACCAGGTTTCCCGAACTAAACCAGTCTTATTTGCCTGCGTTTGGCCCATATTGCACTAACCAGTCCATAGTTACTGGGATTATCCTTAACCCCCTTTTTGGATAAAGGCATCAGCTGCTGGGGGTAGCCTGCCAAAGGGAATATCAATTTCTCTGCAAGCATTTAACTGCTATTTGCCTATTTTAGGCTGGAGCTGGGATTTCATTTAAACACACTATGAACATAGCCAGACAGGTAATGTCAAACTGTCCTTTCCCTCATGATCTGAAGAGCATGTCAAGAGATAAGGCAAACATGAGATGGAGATATTTTCATAAGTTAACACAAGATGAAAAAATACAGGGAAGCACGCAGCAGGTAGTGCCTGCGGAGATAGCAGAGACATTAACTCTTCAAGGACGGAGTCTTAATCAAAGTGAATACAGGTACAGGCATTTTTGCAACTAATGACAGAGGTTTTCTCTTTAACAAAGAACTTTGAGTGAATCCCATTATCTCCTGGATGCTAGCTGAATTACTGTTTACAGCTTGAGTAGCCTCACAGAGTCATAGAGATGTACAGCACGGAAACAGACACTTCGGTCCAATTCATCCATGCTAATCAGATATTCTAAATCAATTTAGTTCCATTTGCCAGCATTTAACCCATATCCCTCTAAACCTTTCCTATTCATATACGCATCCAGGTGTCTTTTAAATGTTGTAATTATACAAGTCTCCACCACTTCCTCTAACACCAACCTCTGCATGAAATATTTGCCGCTTAGGTCCCTTATACATTTTTTCTCACCTAAACTATGCCCTCTAGTTTTGGACTCCTCCACCCCAAGGAAGAGACCTTGACTATTTGCCGTGTCCATGCCCCTCATGATTTTATAACCGTCTAAAAGGTAACCCCTCAGCTCCCGACTCTCTAGGGAAAACAGTTCCAGCTTATTCAGCCTCTCCTTAGAGCTCGAACTCTCTAACACTGGCAACATCCTTGTAAATCTTTTCTGAACCCTTTCAAGTTTCACAACATCCTTCCTATAGCAGGGAGATCAGAATTGCATGCAGCATTCCAAAAGTGACCTAACTAGTGCCCTGTACATGACTTCCCAACTCCTATACTCAATGCACTGACCAATAAAGGCAAGCTATCCTATCGACCTCCACTTTCAAGGAATTATGAATCTGAACTCCAAGATCTCCTTCTTCAGCAACACTCCCCAAGACCTTCCCATTAAGTGTAGAGAGTTTATGAGCTGGAGGGTGAACTCCAGCAGCTGACACATCAGAGAGGGTCCTAATTTGTCAAATTTTCTGATTCACTTTAGACAGCTCTAACTTTCATACCCCTGCAATTGCCCTCACTTAAGTTTAAAACATGAGCATTAGACCCACACTTCTCTCCTTCAAACTGAATGCCACAACCAATCATAAAAGATCGTTGCTACCGAGGCTACATTACAAGTCTATTAATTAAGCCTACCTTGTTTCACAAATAAACAATCTGGTGTGGTCTGCTCTCTGGTCATTTTCAGTATGTGTTGTTCTAAGAAAATCTCTCAAAAAGGGGAGGCAATGGCAAAGTGGTATTATCACTAGACTGTTAATCCAGACACCCAGGCAATGTTCTGGGGACCCAGGTTTGAATCCTGACATGGCAAATGGTTGAATATGAATCCAAAAAATCTGCAATTAAGAATCTAACGACCGTGAATCCATTGCTAATTGTCAGGAAAAACCCATCTGGTTCACTAAATGTCCTTTACAGAAGGAAACTGCCATCTTTACCTGGTCTAGCTTACATGTGACTCCAGACTCACAGCAATGTGGTTGATTCCCAACTGCCCTCAGGGCAATTCGGGATGGGCAATAAATGCTAGTCTAGCCGAAGATGACCTCATCCTGTGAATGGAGGAGAAAGTGAGGACTGCAGATGCTGGAGATCAGAGCTGAAAATGTGTTGCTGGAAAAGCGCAGCAGGTCAGGCAGCATCCAAGGAGCAGGAGAGTCCACGTTTCGGAAAGGGCTCATGCCCGAAATGACGACTCTCCTGCTCCTTGGATGCTGCCTGACCTACTGCGCTTTTCCAGCAACACATTTTCAGCTCATCCTGTGAATGAATATAAAGAAAAATGCTATGGGCTCCTTATTGAGGCTAACTATGCGAATCTATCTTTTCTCACTGATTAACACCATACCTTCCTGACGAACATCCATTATTTCTTCTTTTGTACTGCATCCTACTGTGCGATTACTGTTAGAAGCCTGTCCACTAGTCCTGCATGTGCTATGAAAATGAAGAAAATTGGTGAATGCTCTTTTCTTGGATTTCCAGAAGACATCTGTTAAGGTGCCATATGAAAGGTTATGGTGGAAAATAAAATCTCCCAATGCAGGGCGTAACGCATTGGTTGGTAATTCCTTTTATCCATGCCCACAGGTTGCTAGGAAACTGTCATAACCTCCTTTAGCCCACGTGTGATTCCAGACCCACACAGTGTGGTTGACTGTTAAGGGCCCCTTTGGGCATTTAGGGACGGGCAATATATGCTGACTCAGCTAGCAAGGCCAGCATCCTGTGCATAAATAACAAAGGGACGTTTGAGAATTGCTTTTAATAGCTTGAGTTAAATAAAAGATAGGCGGAAAAAAAAATCCTCATTTGGAGTCCATCAGGTAGAACAGATGGGAAGCTTAATTTAGACAGTATACAAAAATGCAGATAATTAAAGTGTGCATAATTCAACAAAATTCAGCAACAGGATCAACAAAATTGATGACGTAGGAAAAAAAGCCTTGCAGGTTTTGAACCGGTGATGGAAGGCCACGAGTAACTGGCTGTGGATCCTGCTGACACACTTGGCAAAATGTCAATGATCAATTGGGAGGACACTGAAACACAGGCTAGCTGCTTACTCAGACACAGTGACCTTAACAAATTATACTATAGCCAGAAATTGCACTGACTGAGCATTCTACCTGAAACATTATTCAACCTTCAGATATTGGCTGGCAAATTACTCATTCCTGGGATATTGTATTTCAGATTCGCAGCACTCACAGGGTTTATTTCTTGTCTTTTTTTGCTCAGGATTATTGATGATCATATTTCTATATATTAATGCATAATAATTAACAGACTACAGTTTAATATAGTTTCTTACAACCACAAAACTAGGGGGGCAACTTGTGTAAACAGTTGCTGACCAGTCCAATACTTTGAAAGAATTGGAGTTCCATCCAAGTACAATGATCTAAGTGGCTCTTAAGAACATCATATGGTGCTCTCTCTCTCTCTCTCGAGAGAGAGAGAGAAATTTTCCAAAGTTGAAATCTTACTAGCTTGTTTCGTAACTTCTGCACTCCACCAGAATAAATAATAGACTCACAGTCACAGAGATGTACAGCATGGAAACAGACCCTTCGGTCCAACTTGTCCATACTGACCAAATATCCCAACCCAATCTAGTCCCATTTGCTACCACTTGGCCCATATCCCTCCAAACTCTTCCTATTCATATACCCACCTAGATGCCTTTTAAATGTTGCAATTCGACCAGCCTCCACCACTTCCTTGGGCAGCTCAATCCAAAATCCGCACCACCCTCTGCATGAAAAAGTTGCCCCTTCGGTTTCTTTTAAATCCCTCACCCTCAACCTATGCTCTCTAGTTCTGGACTACCCCACCCCAGGGAAAAGACTTTGTCTATTTATCATATCCATGCCCCTCATGATTTTATAAATCTCTATCAGGTCACCCCTCAGCCTTCGATGCTCCAGTGAAAACAGCCCCAGCCTATTCAGCCTCTCCCTGTAGCTCAAATTCTCCAATTGCCTTTCCTAACAATGTTACCAACTCCAGTCTCAACATTTCCATTCCTAAGTATTCAATTAGCTGTTTTAAAAGTAGGGGCTCGGAATAAATCAATAAACATTTTCATGGAAGAGATTGGTTCAACTTCCTACCTTTGATGGACTTCCTTCGCCATTCACAGATTTCTGCTCTCTGCGAATGATGAACAGAAAGTGTGCACATGGGTAAATTTTTTGGAATGTTACTAATACATTCCCACCCCAACCCCCCCACCCCCTTTGGTTTAACGTCCAGCTCCATTTTATAAATATTTTTAGTTAAGCTGTTCAGAGATGTTATGGCACACCACTGGGGCAGGTAGGAACTTGAACCTGGTCTCCAGAAGCAGAGGTAGTGACACAACCACAAGAGTCAGAATTTTCTTTTTACATTATGAGCTGAACATGCACATTGAATCCTGGCTGGATATTTATTAAACATTAATCTGTTGAGAAGTGTTATGACATCTCTGGAGGACAAGTGGGACTGGAACATGGACATGCTGGCTCAGATACTACCACTGCACCACAAGACTGTAAGCTCCAATTTATGTCGAGCAACAGAAAGTACAGAACTATATCCCTTTAAGGCTACAATAACAACTGCTTCCAAGTAAATTTTGGGTGCGGTGATACAGATAACAAGTAAGAGGTTTTCATTCTTATACTTAACGGTTGTAATATCTTTTTTTGAAGAGTGACTCAGAAAGTTTTGTGTGACTAGAACTACAATGGACAGGAAATGTATGATACATTGTTAATGCAAGACCACTAGGTGATCCTAGCAGTAATTAGGTTGAAACAGCTGCATGAGCTGAGGGCAAAATAAATAGCAAAAATTACCCTGAATGGCGTAATGTATTCTGAGTGTTACAAGGTCAAAATAAGTTTTTATTTCTATTCACCCAGGACTCAAAAATAACTAGGAATACAAAATAGCAAATTAAACAAAACAGCGAACAGCCTGAAAAATTATTTAAATTTGCAGATGTTTTGACCTCAAAAATGCATGAAGTAGAAAGTACTGCAACACCAAATACTATAAAGCACTGTCATCCTGGAACTTTATGTGAATTTTGACTTTCTTAATAAAAACCCATACCCTTGAAAAAGAGGACCGTGAAGATAAGAAGCCATTTACTGAGGCCACATACAGCAATTGTGAATTTGGGAAGTGATGGGAACATGCTTATTTACTTGCAGTGGGCAAAGAAAATATTTTTACTGGCCTGTAAATTCCCACAGGAACTGATATTAGTATTATCCTTGGAGGGAAAGTTAAGCCCAAGGAGAGTACACTTTGTTCCAAGTACTCGCTCCCCATTGTGTAAAAAAGTAAACAAAATGTTCCTTGACATTTTCGTTTAAAAAAAAGTCAAATTTTACAACCAAACGGTTTTGTGTCTCATTGCTGCATTGTGGAACGTCACTAGGGCTTTGTCAGCTACTGAATTCATCTTAGACGCTTGTGGGGAACAATGCACGCTTGACCACTCCACGAGGGTATCATGTAAATGCTGTCCCCCTTTTAAACCAAAAAGAAAGTGCTATATGGTTGATTAATAGTCCTTAAATAATGTCAACCTGCTGAATCAAAGTCAAAGAAAACTTTTATCACAACTTAGCAACTCTTCAGTATAGACTTCAAACTTTTTTGTTCTTTATAACTATAATAGAATAATCTTGTTCCACAAATGTTTTCAAAAACTCCTCCTTTTCAGTCATGCTCATTCCTTGCACAAAGTGCCTCACCCACCAGTTTACATCGATAACAACAGTGCTTTGGTGTTAGAAAGAACTGCACTTGTGGAAGTCTTGCAGTTATTTCACCACTTTTAAGTTGTTTGACTAACCACACAACGTGTTCTCAAGTAGTTGCAGTGGTTCTCTGAAGTTATCCATTTAACAATATTCCATCAAGAAATGCATCCTATGGTGATAAAATCTTATTCTTTTAATTGGACTGGTTACAGTGCATTCAGGCCCTGAGTGAATAATCACTGTTTCCTCACCACCATCCCCACACCCCACCCCTTCTACCACCACCTTTTCAAAATGGTCCACTCAAGAAAATAATAGCATGAGCAGATTTACCTGTCAGAATAATTATAACAGTGCCCTCCACCTCCACAATGAACAGCAGCAAGGACTAGTGCAATGTGAAGAAAGAGTCTAACAGAAATACAGATCAATAAGTCAATCCTGCAGAGTGAAGACAGGTATGGAATCAGGCTAATTTATTCTGGTCAAGTTTCTTTCCTATAGAATTACACAGAATATGCACCATAGCAAGATCTCAACCAGCCCAACCAAGCTGTGTCCCAATTAGTCCTCCTCCCATCCTTTCTCATTTAATTCTATCAACATAATCCTTGATTTGTTCCTCCCTCATTTAATTATTCAGCTCTTTCTGAAACAGAGAGTCATACCGAGTGCAAAGGAAGATGGTTATGATGATTGGAGACCAATCAGCTCAGTCCTGCAATGTCATTGCTGGGGTTCCTCAGAGTGCCATTGTAGGGCCAACTATCTTCAGCTCTTTCAGCAACACCTTCTATCCATCATAAAATCAGAAGTGGGAATATGGGCTGTTGACTGCACTATTTGTGATTCCTCAGATACTTAAACAATTTGTGTCCAAATGCAGCAAGACCTGGACAACCTTCAGGCTTGGTGTTGGAAAGCGGCAAGTAATATTTGCATCACACAAAAGGAAGACAATGACCACCTCCAACAACAGACAATCAAATCATCTCCCCTGGAATTCAATGGCATTATCACTGTGGAATCCAGTCCTATCAACATCATACTGGGAGCCATTATTGACCAGAAACTTAACTAGACTAACCAGATTAATATAGTGGCTGCAAGAGCAGGTCAGAGGCTGGGGATATGCTGGCAGAGTAAGTTACCTGCTGACTCTCCAAAGCAAGTCAATCATCTCGAAGACACAAATCAGAAATGTGATAGAATACTATCCACCTGTCTGGCTGTGAAGTACCAACACTACTCAAAACTCTTCGCACCAGCCGGAACAAAGTAGTCTGGCTGACTGCCATCCCATCCAGCATCTTCCACATTCACTCCCTTCATCACTGAGGTCGAAAAGTAGCAGTGCCTACCATGTGTAAGACACACAACCCCTACTCAGCCAGCAATGTCCACAACTATGAGCAGATTTAAAAAAAACAGAATTAACAGCAGGAGTATGCTGTTAGTCCGTCACGTCTGCTTCACCATTTGATAAAAGGATCTGATCTGAATGTGGCCTCAACCCACTTTGTTGGTAAACTTTTACATTCTGACTCAGGAATTGATCACTGCTTTAGAAATGTTCTATGACCTTGTCGTCACTGTTTTCTGTGGAAGGGAATTCCACAGACTCTGGACCACACACAGAGAATACACATCTCTGTATTAAATGAGAAACATTTTATTCTTAAACTGTGTCTCTTGGTTCTAGTTTCTTTGACAAGAGCAAACATTCTGTTAGCATCCCAAGTCCCTTCAGGATCTTACATAACTCCACAAGTTCACCACTTATTCTTCTTCCTAGCCTTATCGGAAATTAAAGATAGTAAGTACCAAAAACTTTCATGTACTTAGCACCGCACTCCGGATTCCTCAACCGTTAAAGATTCTCCTGTTCCTTTGATGCTGCCTGACCTGCTGTGCTTTTCCAGCAACACATTTTAAAGCACTTATTCCTCTGGTCAAACCCATTTAACCTTTCCTCATATCATAAACCTCTTCCTCTCAGCCAAGTGAATCTTCCGTGAGCTTCAAATTTAATAACGTCCTTTCTTAAATAAGTAGACTAAGACTAGTTTAGTTTGGGATTATGTTCGGCATGGCCTGGCTAGACCGAAAGGTCTGTTTCCATGCTGTAGAATTATGTAGTTTCACTACTGCCCAGTGTAGAATATTTCTACTTTTATATTCCATTCTCCTCGCACTTAAATGAAAACATTCCATATGCCTTCCCTATCACTTGCTGAACCTGCATACTAACTGTTTTGTGATGCATATACCTGGATACCCAGATCTCCCGGAGTTCTGCTATCTCCCTTCTTTTAAATTATATACAGTTTTTCTGGTTTCCTGTCCAAATGGATATGTTCATATTTTCCTAAATTATAGCCTCATCTGCCAGATTGTTGTCCACTCACCTAACCTAACTATAAATCTTTGCAGATCTGTCATATTCTCTTCACATCTTACTTTCCTAGTTAACCTTGCCTTTTTGACAAAGTTAACAACTATACATGCAGTCCCTTCTTCCAAGTCACTGACACAGATTGTAAATAGTTGCGCACACAAAATGCTGCATACGTATTAAAATAAAACAGACATCTGTAACACAACAGAAATTGCTGGGGAAACCTAGAATTTGAATTTGGTTTATTGTCACATGTACTTAAGTACTAAGTGCAGCAGTACAGTGAAAAGTGTACAATGTTGCCACACATGGTGTCATCTTATGTACAAAGTACTTCGGCCTAAGTCTTAGGTACTAAAATAAATTATGTATAAAAATAGATAAATAAAGAGAAAAGCTAGAAGTTCTATATTACAGTTCTTCATTGTAAATATTAGGAAGATAAAGGAATAAAGTGAAAAGATAAATGTTACATTGCCTCTATAGGCTGCAGTCTCTCCACGTTGTGGGCTTTCCACATGTGGTCTCACTCACCCAGCAGTTCTGGCAGTATTTATGGAGAGTGAACTGTATCTATATCTCTGCGTGCATACACTACCTATGATTAGCTGTGAAGAAGATGATTAAAGGGATTCAGTCAACATGTTGATCTGCTAAACAACATCTTTTCTCCCCTACTCAAACACGACCTGGATGTTAGTACACTGACCCCAGTAGCCATTAAGGGAACTGCAGTGTCCAGCTCTCTCGTGGCAATGTATAAGTTTGGATTTCAGGACAAAACCGCTATTCATCAGTCAGGGCAGAGGTCGGGAATGTGATACTTGTTCTCTGGCCTTGGGGAGTTCACTCGCAAATCTACATGGGCTACTCCTCCCATCTCGCTGGCAGCAGACTGATAAAACTCTATGCTACAGCATGAGTTAATCTTGACTGACACTCTCATGACCACACCTTTCCAAAGAATTGAGGAGGCAATGAGGCCAACAAACATGTGTTTAAAATGAGTTCAAATATGCTAGATATCCAGTGTTACTGGTACGCCATTGGAACATTGATTCGGGAGAGACTGGCATTCTGAGCTCTGCGCTGGTTTCCCACTGCCAGTTTCACATCAAGGTAAGTGTGGTAGTATGTGTCGGCTAAGCCAGTGTCAGTTCTCAGGCACTGCAACTCAGCACGGCACAGGCTTGAATCCCCCACGTCAGCTTCATTTGCTCAATACCATCCATAGAGTTATGATGGCAATGTATAAATCCAGTTTGGCATGAACCCCACATCAAAAACCTGTTCACCTTTGCCCTAAAAACATTCGACAAGGAAGTCTCAACTGCTTCACTGGGCCGGGAATTCCACAGAATCACAACCCTTCAGGAGATGAAATTCCTCCTCAACTTCTTCTGAAATCACAGCATCTTTGGTGGGAGTCTGTGCAAAGTAGCAGCCACATTTCCTACATTACAATAACAACTGCACAGCAGGAAACTACTTCATTGGCTGAAAAGTGTGCTGGGATGCCCTGAGGCCATATAAGTTGCTACATAAATGCAAATCTTTATTTCTGTTGAAAACAATGGAAATAATTTATTCTTTTTTTTGGTACAGCACTACTTTTGTTGGAGAAAGCTTTTCCTCATTTGTAAGAAGAATAAACATGACAACGTAGGTTAAAGATGACAATGGGGAGGTACGTGATCATGAATTTATACCCCATTCACAAATACCTTCTGAATGTCTTTTGAAGGAGGTGGAGGTATGGGAGGAATCAGATGCAAGTTGTTTCCAGGTATATTTTCACAATTAGCAGTCAAATAAACTTTTAAAACATAGTCCTTCTGTTCCACAATGATGATGTTCAATTATTGTGCAGCCCTGCAAACCAAATGACAGGGACAGCCATTCAAAACTTCACTACAGTCAATCAGTCATTCTTTGTGGAGGGCAGCGTGGTGGCTCAGTGATTAGCAGCATCAGAGACCTGGGTTCGATTCCACCCTCAGGCAACTTGTCTGTGTGGAGTTTGTACATTCTCCCCGAGCCTGTGTGGGTTTCCTCCAGGTGCTCCGATTTCCTCCCAGAACCCAAAGATGTGAAGAAGGAACGGCGGGAGTTGGGCTTGGGAAGAAGAAAAAGGGCGGCACGGTGGCACAGTGGTTAGCACTGCTGCCTCACAGCGCCAGAGACCCGGGTTCAATTCCCGCCTCAGGCGCCTGTGTGGAGTTTGCACATTCTCCCTGTGTCTGTGTGGGTTTCCTCCGGGTGCTCTGGTTTCCTCCCACAGTCCAACAATGTGCAAGTTAGGTGAATTGGCCATAGTGTTAGGTGAAAGGGTAAATGTAGGGGAATGGGTCTGGTGGGTTGCGCTTCGGTAGGTCGGTGTGCACTTATTGGGCCGAAGGGCCTGTTTCCACACTGTGAGTAATCTAATCTAAATTGCCTCATTGTGTCCAGGGATGTATAGGTTAAGTAGATTAGCCATGGGAAACGCAGGGTTATGGGGATAGGGTAG
Organism: Hemiscyllium ocellatum; assembly: GCF_020745735.1. Lineage (NCBI taxonomy): Eukaryota > Metazoa > Chordata > Chondrichthyes > Orectolobiformes > Hemiscylliidae > Hemiscyllium > Hemiscyllium ocellatum. Next base: position 15,694,631 of record NC_083417.1, on the reverse strand, counting down.
GATGGTGAGTCTGGGTAGACAATAGACAATAGGTGCAGGAGTAGGCCATTCTGCCCTTCGAGCCAGCCCCACCATTCATTATGATCATGGCTGATCATCCTCAATCAGTATCCTGTTCCTGCCTTATCTCCATAACCTTTGATTCCACTATCCTTGAGAGCTTCATCCAACTCTTTCTTAAACAAATCCAGAGACTGGGCCTCCACTGCCAATTGGGCAGAGCATTCCACACACCCACCACTCTCTGGGTGAAGAAGTTTCTCCTCATCTCTGTCCTAAATGGCCTGCCCCTTATTTTTAAGCTGTGACCTCTGGTTCAGGACTCACCCATCAATGGAAACATGTTTCTTGCCTCCAGAGTGTCCAATCCTTTAGGATGCTCTTCAGAGTGTCGGTGGTGGACTTGGTGGGCCACATGGCCTGTTTGCACACTGTAGGGATTTTCTACTATTCTTTCATGGGATGTGGATGTCACTCAGAAGGCGGCATTTCATGGCCATTGCTAATTGACCTTGAACTGAGTGGCCTGTGACTTTGTTTCTGATGGTAATTAAGCTCCTGCGCATGTTCCAAAGCCATGGCCACTTCCGCCTACAAATACAAGGACAACAGATACACTTGAACACCACCCCCTGCAAGTTCCCCTTCAAGCCACTCACTTGGGAATATATCACTGGGTTACTGGGTCAACCTCATTGAACTCACTCCACAAAGGCTTTGTGGGTCAAAGGTAGCTCACCACCACCACCATCTCTTCAAAGCTAATAATGGATGTGCAATAAATGCTAGTCCCCCCAGCAATTCCTCCACATCACAAATAAGTAAAACTGATGTTTTTGAAGTCACATACTGTCCAAAGTTTGTGAAAAGATTCACAGGAGGCTCCCAAGACTGCTGGAACTGACAACCGGAAGCGGCAGATTCAAACCACTACAAATGCCGGAGGAAAGATCACAGAAGCGCTTCACAGGAGGCTCCCAAGCACTGAGGATGCCACCTAGACAGGGGACAAAACGTCTGCAACACAAATTCCCAGCTCGGCGAACAGAACCACAATCACATGATGTCCAAATTTTCTTCTCTAAAGCACACTGGTGAACCAGATCAGTTTTTAAGACAGTCAATGATAGCTTCATAATTAGCATTACCGTGACTAGCTTTCAATTCCAGACTTATTATTAAATTTAATTTAAATCCCATTAGCTCGAGGGATATTTGCACCTGTGTCCCCAGAGTTATTCAGTAGCTCACTGTACTGTTTCTGAATGTACAACTTCCAATTTCCCTTGCACAAGTTGGGCTTGATAAAAGAAAAATAGGCAGTTGCTATTCTGCTTTTTTGAAAACAAAATGGCAGAGACACTGACCCATTGCAAATCACAAAACTTTGGATTCCAACAAGCCAGATAAAAACAGACAAATAAATCTGTGGAAGCAAGAGAAACCATCATTTCTGATTGGTACACACACGTGTGAAACTCTTCAGATGTTTCTGAGATGATACATCAAAATGCAGTTACCTGTTCTGAAGCAAAAAGTGCCACCGATTTTTACAACCAGAATCTCTCTGGAATATACAAATGTGTGTATGAGACAATACTGTCCTGAAGACCAGCTGAGACGTTGATCTGGAAGTGGTGCACTAAGTCCTGCAAAAGTGAGCATTCCTGAGAGCAAATTGACAGTGTGATAAAAGTTGCAAATGTGTTGCTGGTCAAAGCACAGCAGGTTAGGCAGCATCTCAGGAATAGAGAATTCGACGTTTCGAGCATAAGCCCTTCATCAGGAATAAGAGAGAGAGCCAAGCAGGCTGAGATAAAAGGTAGGGAGGAGGGACTAGGGGGAGGGGCGATGGAGGTGGGATAGGTGGAAGGAGGTCAAGGTGAGGGTGATAGGCCGGAGTGGGGTGGGGGCGGAGAGGTCAGGAAGAGGATTGCAGGTTAGGAGGGCGGTGCTGAGTTGAGGGAACCGACTGAGACAAGGTGGGGGGAGGGGAAATGAGGAAGCTGGAGAAATCTGAATTCATACCTTGTGGTTGGAGGGTTCCCAGGCGGAAGATGAGGCGCTCCTCCTCCAGCCGTCGTGTAGTTGTGTTCTGCCGGTGGAGGAGTCCAAGGACCTGCATGTCCTCGGTGGAGTGGGAGGGGGAGTTAAAGTGTTGAGCCACGGGGTGATTGGGTTGGTTGGTTCGGGCGGCCCAGAGGTGTTCTCTGAAGCGTTCCGCAAGTAAGCGGCCTGTCTCACCAATATAGAGGAGGCCACATCGGGTGCAGCGGATGCAATAGATGATGTGTGTGGAGGTACAGGTGAACTTGTGGCGGATATGGAAGGATCCCTTGGGGCCTTGGAGGGAAGTGAGTGTGGAGGTGTGGGCGCAAGTTTTACATTTCCTGCGGTTGCAGGGGAAGGTGCCGGGGGTGGAGGTTGGGTTGGTGGGGGGTGTGGATCTGACAAGGGAGTCACGAAGGGAGTGGTCCTTGCGGAACGCTGATAGGGGAGGGGAGGGAAATATATCCTTGGTGGTGGGGTCCGTTTGGAGGTGGCGGAAATGGCGGCGGATAATACGTTGTATGCGCAGGTTGGTGGGGTGGTAGGTGAGAACCAGTGGGGTTCTGTCTTGGTGGCGGTTGGAGGAGCGGGGCTCAAGGGCGGAGGAGCGGGAAGTGGAGGAGATGCGGTGGAGGGCATCGTCGATCACGTCTGGGGGGAATCTGCGGTCCTTGAAGAAGGAGGCCATCTGGGCTGTGCGGTGTTGGAATTGGTTCTCCTGGGAGCAGATGCGGCGGAGACGAAGGAATTGGGAATATGGGATGGCGTTTTTACAGGGGGCAGGGTGGGAGGAGGTGTAGTCCAGGTAGCTGTGGGAGTCAGTCGGTTTATAATAGATGTCTGTGTTGAGTCGGTCGCCCGAGATAGAAATGGAAAGGTCTAGGAAGGGGAGGGAGGAGTCTGAGACAGTCCAGGTGAATTTCAGGTCGGGATGGAAGGTGTTAGTAAAGTTGATGAACTGTTCAACCTCCTCGTGGGAGCACGAGGCAGCGCCGATACAGTCATCGATGTAGCGGAGGAAAAGGTGGGGGGTGGTGCCAGTGTAGTTGCGGAAGATGGACGGAACGCTTCAGAGAACACCTCTGGGCCGCCCGAACCAACCAACCCAATCACCCCGTGGCTCAACACTTTAACTCCCCCTCCCACTCCACCGAGGACATGCAGGTCCTTGGACTCCTCCACCGGCAGAACACAACTACACGACGGCTGGAGGAGGAGCGCCTCATCTTCCGCCTGGGAACCCTCCAACCACAAGGTATGAATTCAGATTTCTCCAGCTTCCTCATTTCCCCTCCCCCCACCTTGTCTCAGTCGGTTCCCTCAACTCAGCACCGCCCTCCTAACCTGCAATCCTCTTCCTGACCTCTCCGCCCCCACCCCACTCCGGCCTATCACCCTCACCTTGACCTCCTTCCACCTATCCCACCTCCATCGCCCCTCCCCCTAGTCCCTCCTCCCTACCTTTTATCTCAGCCTGCTTGGCTCTCTCTCTTATTCCTGATGAAGGGCTTATGCTCGAAACGTCGAATTCTCTATTCCTGAGATGCTGCCTAACCTGCTGTGCTTTGACCAGCAACACATTTGCAGCTGTGATCTCCAGCATCTGCAGACCTCATTTTTTACAGTGTGATAAAAGTGCATTGTAGTGAAGCAGTCTGAGGAAAGTGTGTTACAGGCACCAGCATGGCGATGGCAGCATCATAGTGAAGCAGTCTGGGGAGAGTGTTCTACAGTCAGCATCACAGTGAAGCAGTCTGGGAGCTTCTCGGCCTTTTGGCTAAGATCAAGTGTCTGTTCTTATCAAGACAGGTGTCGAGTTGTGAGTCATCAGAGGTAGTGGAGAGATCATCGCTGGATCGTGATTGGACGTTGGAGGATCGTTTGGTTGTGCTGGCCTGCTATTGGTGGATCTTCATGCTGGCTTCGGCCTAACGCCAATTCAGGGACCAGCCAACCTCAGAGCTATGGCCTCAGCAGCCGTTCGCAGCCCTGGACAGGGGGTTCGAAACACAGTCAGGGTGACTGTGAAGAAGGTGGAGGGTCATACTCCGGTCGATCGCATGCTGCTCATTAAGAAGGTGCTGTTGGGATGCTGTGGGTTTGCTGCAGCGGCTGGGGGGCTGGGGGGCTGGGGGCAGTCTTGGGAGGAGCGTATCAGTAAAGTGAGGCAGAAACTGGGCAGATGGAGGCTACGGTCGCTCTCCATCACGGGAAAAAACCTGGTCATCAGGTGTGAGGCACTGTCATTGCTGTTGTACGTGGCACAGGTCTGGCCTATTCCCAGAACCTGCGCCGCTGCAGTCGCCCGGGCCATCTTCCAGTTCATATGGAGTTCAAAGATGGACCGGGTCCGAAGGGACTCACTATACAAAGATCTGGGCAACTGGGGAAAAAATACACCCAATGCCACCCTCACCCTGATGGCCACCTTTGTGTGTGGCTGCATCAAGCTGTGCGTGGATCCCCGGTACGCAAACACCAAGTGTCACTACGTACTGAGGTTCTACCTGTCCCCGGTGTTGCGAAGGATGGGCCTGGCCTCGCTGCCGCGGAACGCTCCGAGTAGTTGGACCGTTCCGTACCACCTGTCCTTTGTGGAGAAATTTCTGAAGAAAAACACCTTTGACCACAAGTCCATCAGGAAGTGGTCAGCACGTAGCGTCCTCGAGACCCTTCGGGAAAAGGAGAGGGCGGATCCTGTTGAGTGGTTCCCTGAGCAGACTGTCAAAGCAATTTGGCAGAATGCCTCATCGCCAGAACTTTCCAACAAGCACCAAGACATGGCTTGGCTGGTGGTGAGAAGGGCTCTACCTGTGAGATCGTTTATGCACGCCCGGACTCTCAGCCGCACCGCACGCTGCCCTCGAAGCGGCTGCGGGGGGGACGAGACTGTCACACACCTCCTTCTGGAATGTGCCTATGCAGAGGAAGTCTGGAGAGGAATGCAGTGGTATTTGTCGAGGTTCGTCCCGAGCAGCGCCGTGACGCGGGACTCCGTGCTCTACGGCCTGTTCCCCGGGACGCACACCGAGACAAACATCAACTGCGCCTGGAGGATCATCAACTCGGTGAAGGACGCTCTCTGGGTGGTCCGAAACCTGTTGATCTTCCAGCTGAAGGAGTTGACCCCGACTGAGTGTTGCAGACTGGCACATTCCAAGGTCCAGGACTACGTGTTGAGGGACGCGCTGAAGCTTGGGGCAGTTGCCGCCAAGGCGCGGTGGGGAAAGACCACCGTTTAACATCTGCCTGTCGAAAGAAAAGCAGGGGGCCCATGCAGTCATTTGGGCTCTGCTGACACCTCAGCTCAATATATGAGTGAGAGATGCACAGATCTGTATGGAATAATGATAATTCAGAGCTGTGTATGTAAATGTGGAAATATGAATGGCATTAACTAATGTACAGTGTATCAAATTATTCTATGCATATTTTATGAATAAAGTATATTTTTGAAATTAAAAAAAAAAGGACGTGTACTGCCTACAGGATTTCCCTGGGGCAGGCTACTTCGACGTGACCTTCAGGAGCGTGAAGCATTGTGAGCAGCTCTTGAAGGTCTTCAAGGAGAAGGAAGGGGAACCTCTGTTCTCCATCTTGTCGACGGTCCCGTTGTGTGTGCTTCCTGCGCAGAGGAGTCGGGTTGTTACAATCCAAATGTACAACCCTTACGTCCCAGCGGCAGATGTTCTCACCTTCTTGAAGAGGTATGTCCAGGTGGAAGGAGAAAGCACCGATATGGTCGATCCTTTTGGGATCTGGACCAGCAAAAGACAGGTCAAGGTAACCCTGAGGGTCGATGGCAGCGGGAACATCCTCCACCCACCCTCCAGCTTCGCCATCTGAAGAAGCAGAGGCTACCTGACGTACGCTGGGCAGCCGAAGGTGTGCCGAACCTGCGGGAGGTCAGGCCACATGGCGGCCGACTGTAAGGTGACCGTATGCCGAAATTGCAAGCAGGAAGGCCACCCGACCAAGGATTGTAAGGAGGCCAAGAACTGTAACCTGTGCGGAGAGGCGGGCCACATGTACAAGGCCTGCCCAAGACAAGGAGCCGCCACTTACGCACAGATGGCCGGAGGTGGCAACACGAGCCGGGGACCGCCAAAGACCAGCAAGGCACCACAAAATAGCACGGAAACGGTGCCTGGAGGCACCCAGAAGGAAGAGCAGGCAGTAGCGGAGCAGACGGCAGACAGCGGGGAGGCGCAGCAGCCGATCCAAGCTCCTTCAAGGCAGACGGAGGAAATGGAAGAGGAGGAATCAAAGGGGGCAGAGGATTGGATCACAGTAAAAAACAGGAAGAGGAAACCTCTCGGGGGCCCCAAAGCTACGCAGCGAAGGGGGAAACGACACCTGCAAGTCGAGGACACAGGCAGCTCTTCCGATGGTGAGGATGGGCGCAAGAAGGGTCGCCACCAGAGGAAGAGACAGAGCGCCGTGGGGAGAAAGGAGGGCAGCACCGCCCAGGAAGGGAAAGACGGTCCCTCTGTCAGGCCTCCCCCGACCCGGTGAGAACCAAGAGTTACCCACCGGCCCACAGCTCCAGGTAACTGGGAGCAGCGGTCCTGTGACAGCCCCGCTGTCAGATGGAGAACTGGACGGTGCGGACCCTGGGTTCGACACAAAGACACCAGAGCGGGGAAGTGGCTCCAGCGTGGAGCCGGACAGCTACCTCAGCCCTGGGATGGTCCAGCAGTTTGCCGTCACCATGGGGATGCACACAGCTACCCCAGAGGAGCAAGACCAGCAGCAAATGGACACTGTTAACCTTGTAAATTGTTAAAATGGGGTTTAAAATTGCCAGCATCAATGTGCGTAGCATCAAATCGGCTACGCGATGTGTTTCAACGATGGCCTTCCTGGCCAGCGTCAAAGCCGACCTCCTGTTTCTTCAGGAGTGTGGGATACCGCACCTCAGCAGCTATAGGAGATGGTCGAGCTTGTGGGCCCATGGGCAGTCAGTTTGGTCGGGAGGCAACGATAGCCGCGCCTCCGGCCTGGGTATCCTGTTGCGAGGAAGCAACTTCACCATCTCCGAGGTTAAGGAGGTGGTGGGCGGGCGCCTCCTCGTCGCCGACGTTATGTACAAGAATACTCCCCTGAGACTGATCAATGTGTACGCCCCAGTGGGTAAGAGGGAATGGTTGGCCGTCCTGCAGCAGCTTTCACTGTTGCTGGCTACATCCAGGCCGGTCATTCTGGCCGGAGACTTCAACTGTATCATTGATGCAGATGGACGATCCGGTGGGGGGGACAGTAAACTGGACGCCACGTCCAGAGCCCTGATGGACGCGGTAAAAGATGCCAAGCTGCACGACGTCTTCAGCACCCCTGCAGACGGAACGCAGCGTAGATACACCTGGTCACGGGCAGACGGGTCTATCCGCTCAAGGATAGGTTACCTGTTTGTGTCCCGAACGTTCTCGGTCAGATCCACCGACGTCAAGCCGGTGTTCTTCTCTGACCACTGCCTCCTGCTGGCTGACTGTCACCTACAGGATGAGCAGCGGGCAGGTAAGGGAACGTGGAAGCTGAACACAAAGCTCTTGACCCCAGGAAACATTGAGGAGCTCAAGAGGGACTACGCAGGTTGGAGAACCGTGAAGCCCCTCTTTGAGTTTCCAGCAGACTGGTGGGAAACAGTTAAAGGGAACATCAAGAGGTTCTTCATCCTTAAAGGTGTTCAGGAGGCGAGAGAGAGGTGAGGAAAACTGTCCCAGCTCCAGGAAAGTATGCAGAACCTGCTCCTGCTGCAGACGATGGGGGTCGATGTCACGGAGGACCTCAAGGAGGTGAAGGGCCAGCAAGTCACGCTCTTTTCCTCGGAGGCTTCCAAGATAATCTTCCAGTCCGGGGTCCGCTCGGTGGAGCAGGACGAGACGTGCTCACGTTTCTTCTTCCAGAAGGTGCACAAAGAGAGCTCTGTGCTCAGCAGCCTGAAGGAAGAAGACGGCTCGACAACGTCATCTCAGGCTGACGTCATGAGGATCAGTAAATCCTTCTATGCCAGTCTGTATGACGCGAAGCCGACCGACAGCGCGGCCTCCCAGTCGTTCCTGTCGTCTATCACGGAGGTCTTAGACGACAGAACACGCGAGAGGCTGGACCAGCCGCTATCTCTGGACGAGCTGACCAAGGCCCTCGAGTCCTTCGAAAAGAATAAAACTCCCAGAAGCAACGGCTTACCGGTCGAGCTCTATTCCGCTCTGTGGGACTTGATTGGCCAGGACCTGCTGGAGGTATATGTCAGTATGCTTCAGGCGGGTACCATGAGTGAATCCATGAGGAAAGGCATCATCACCCTCATCTACAAGCGGAAGGGGGAGAGGGAGGAACTCAAAAATTGGAGACCGATCACACTGTTGAATGCGGATTACAAAATCCTGTCAAAGGTAATCGCCAACCGGGTCAGGTCTGCTCTGGGGTCGGTGATTCACCGCGACCAAACCTGTGCTGTGCCGGGCAGGAAGATCGCTGAGAGTCTCGCACTCCTCAGAGATACGATCGCCTATGTGCAGGACAGAGGGTTGGACGCCTGCCTGATCAGCCTGGACCAGGAGAAAGCCTTTGACAGGATATCACACAGGTATATGAGAGATGTTCTCTCCAAAATGGGCTTTGGGGAGGGAATCTGCAATTGGATCAGACTGCTCTACACCAACATCGTCAGTGCAGTCTCAATCAATGGGTGGGAATCAGATAGCTTCCCAGTCAGATCTGGAGTCAGGCAGGGCTGCCCTCTCTCTCCTGCCTTGTTTGTGTGCTGCATAGAGCCATTTGCCGAGTCCATCAGGAAGGATGCGAGCCTGAGAGGGGTGACTATTCCGGGCAGCGGGGGCCTGCAGGTTAAGGCCTCCCTGTACATGGATGACGTCGCCGTTTTCTGCTCGGAGCCGCTGTCCGTGCGCAGACTCATGTGCATTTGTGACCAGTTCGAACGGGCCTCGGGGGCCAAGGTAAACCGAGGCAAGAGCGAGGCCATGCTCTTCGGGAACTGGGCCGACCAATCCTCGATCCCCTTCACCGTCAGGACCGACCACCTGAAGGTGCTGGGTATTTGGTTCGGGGGGGCTGGGGCGTGCGCCAAGTCTTGGGAGGAGCGTATCAGTAATGTGAGGCAGAAACTAGGCAGATGGAGGCTACGGTCACTCCCCATCACAGGTAAAAACCTGGTCATCAGGTGTGAGGCACTGTCATTGCTGTTGTACGTGGCACAGGTCTGGCCTATTCCCAGAACCTGCGCCGCTGCAGTCGCCCGGGCCATCTTCCAGTTCATATGGAGTTCAAAGATGGACCGGGTCCGAAGGGACTCACTATACAAAGATCTGGGCAACTGGGGAAAAAATACACCCAATGCCACCCTCACCCTGATGGCCACCTTTGTGTGTGGCTGCATCAAGCTGTGCGTGGATCCCCGGTACGCAAACACCAAGTGTCACTACGTACTGAGGTTCTACCTGTCCCCGGTGTTGCGAAGGATGGGCCTGGCCTCGCTGCCGCGGAACGCTCCGAGTAGTTGGACCGTTCCGTACCACCTGTCCTTCGTGGAGAAATTTTGAAGAAAAACACCTTTGACCACAAGTCCATCAGGAAGTGGTCAGCACGTAGCATCCTTGAGACCCTTCGGGAAAAGGAGAGGGTGGATCCTGTCGAGTGGTTCCCTGAGCAGACTGTCAAAGCAATTTGGCAGAATGCCTCATCGCCAGAACTTCCCAACAAGCACCAAGACATGGCTTGGCTGGTGGTGAGAAGGGCTCTACCTGTGAGATAATTTATTCATGCCCGGACTCTCAGCCGCACCGCACGCTGCCCTCGAAGCGGCTGCGGGGGGAAGAGACTGTCACACACCTCCTTCTGGAATGTGCCTATGCAGAGGAAGTCTGGAGAGGAATGCAGTGGTATTTGTCGAGGTTCGTCCCGAGCAGCGCCGTGATGCGGGACTCCGTGCTCTACGGCCTGTTCCCCGGGACGCACACCGAGACGAACATCAACTGTGCCTGGAGGATCATCAACTCGGTGAAGGACGCTCTCTGGGTGGTCCGAAACCTGTTGATCTTCCAGCTGAAGGAGTTGACCCCGACTGAGTGTTGCAGACTGGCACATTCCAAGGTCCAGGACTACGTGTTGAGGGACGCGCTGAAGCTTGGGGCAGCTGCCGCCAAGGCGCGGTGGGGAAAGACCACCGTTTAACATCTGCCTGTCTAAAGAGGATCAGGGGGCCCTGCAGTCATTTGGGCTCTGCTGACGCCTTAGCTCAATATGTGAGTGAGAAATGCACAGATCTGTATGTAATAGTAAAAATTCTGAGCTGTGTATGTAAATGTTGACATATGTATGGCATTACCAAATGTACAGTGTATCAAATATTTTATGAATATTTTATGAATAAAGTATATTTTTGAAATAAAAAAACGTGTACTGCCTGCAGGATTTCCCTGGGGCAGGGTATTTCGACGTGACCTTCAGGAGTGTGAAGCAGTGCGAGCAGCTCCGGAAGGTCTTCAAGGAGAAGGAAGGGGAGCCTCTGTTCTCCATCTTGTCGGCAGTCCCATTGTGTGTGCTTCCTGCACAGAGGAGTCGGGTTGTTACAATCCATATGTACAACCCCTATGTTCCAGCGGCTGATGTCCTGACCTTCCTGGGAAGGTACGTCCAAGTTGAGGGAGAAGCCACCGAAGTGTGTCCTACAGTCAGCATCACAGTGAAACAGTCAGGGAAGAGGGTCCTACACGCAGCATCACAGTGAAGCGGTCCAGGAAGTGTGTCCTACAGGCAGCATAGTGGTGAAGCAGTCAGGGAGGTGTGTCCTACAGGCAGCATAGTGGTGAAGCAGTCAGGGAAGAGGGTCCCACAGTCAGCATCACAGTGAAGTGTCTTGCAGGCAGCATCACAAAGAGTCTTTCATTTTATTTACTGATGAGAAACTGCTGTTCAGGATTCTCTGAATCACTCACTGATAAATTTGAAAAGTGTCTTCTTAAGGTGCAAGTAACACGATTACACCCATGATAACCACTGAATTAAATGGCCACAATGTGGCCCTCACAATCTGTTCAGTCAAGCTTCAGGTAAATATATACTCCAATATTTAACTTCCATGGGCTATCCAACCTCTACAAGTCTCTTAGCTTGCCAGCTGTACGGGTGTGTGTGTGAGTGTGTGTGTGTGCAGAGACATACTCTCCGTGATTATAGGTTTGGTCAGAAACTGAGCAGCATTCGTCACTCAGCTGTCACCTGTTGATTTTCAAGATTCATGTGTGAAATTCCGGGGGGTGGAATTATTCCGATGGAAAGTGCTGATCTTCAAACTTTCAGAGGCCTGTCAATACCTTGGAATTGAGGCGAGGTTTCAGAAATGTGCCCAAGGAAACAAACATAAAACATTGATGGGAAATTGCTTTTCGATATTAGATGATCTTATACCTTCTGAGTCCACATCAGTCTTTGAAAGCAATTGATTATGCCCTTTTTTAAAATTCAAAATATCAAATGCATTTACTAAATTATGAATGAGTGAATAACCCAATAGTTACATAGGTTACAGATTTACAGTAAGAAAAACTTTAACTAATGAATTAATAAAATCAACAATCATAATCCTACCAGCTAATCGTGGCTCCGATAAATTATTGTTTTAGATCGGGTTTAATAGCTCATTGTAAAGGCACTCCTTTATAAAGATTCAACGTTCAAAGCATGAGTTTCAGGGGGTTGTGAGGAAGAAATATTTCGCACTCTGAGTGATGATGAGTTGGAAGTCTCTGTCAATGAGGGTAATGAAAGAGGAGATAAAGGAACCTAAAAGGGAATTAAATGGACGATTGCAGGAAATAAATTTGCAGGCATCGAACTAGCGAATGGGATTAACTGCATGATTCTACAAAGAGCATGTCATTGCTGAATGTCCCCTATAATGACAACAGGATACTTAGAAACTTAGAAATGTGTTTCATATTTAACCAAAATATACAGGTCTCACAGAACATGGGCAGCATGGTGGCACAGTGGTTAGCACTGCTGCCTCACAGCGCCAGAGACCTGGGTTCAATTCCCGCCTCAGGCGACTGACTGTGTGGAGTTTGCACATTCTCCCTGTGTCTGAGTGGGTTTCCTCTGGGTGCTCCAGTTTCCTCCCACAGTCCAAAAATGTGCAGGTTAGGTGAATTGGCCATGCTAAATTGCCCGTAGTGTTAGTGCAGGGATAAATGTAGGGGAATGGGTCTGGGTGGGTTGCGGGTCGGTGTGGACTTGTTGGGCCGAAGGGCCTGTTTCCACACTGTAAGTAATCTAACATTACAGCTGTCACATCTTGTGAAATTCTTTTATGTCTAAATGGATCTTCCAATCTCCCAAATACAAAGAAATCTCTACTAAATCACAAGAAGTTGTAGCAGAAGTAGACCATTCAGCCCATCGAGTATGCGCTCCCATTCAACAAGATCATGGCCAATTTGATAACCTTCAATTCCTCTTTCCTGCCATTTCCCCCCCCGAAACCTTTGATTCCAGATATTAAACATCTGTTGACCTCAGCCTTAAAAAATACCTCATGACCCAGCCTCACAGCCATCTGCAGTAAAATGTTCCACAGATTGACTACCCACTGAGAGAGGAAATTCCTCCCCATCCCTCTTAAAAGGGTGGTCCCTTAAATTCCTAATTGGAAGTTGTTTTGAAAAATTGTACAGCACAGCATGAGGGCCATTTGATGTTCTCTCTGGATTATTCTCTGCTTCAATGGCCCACTTGAAAACCATAAGACAGCTAATTTGGCACAGCAGTTAGCACTGCTGCCTCACAGCGCCAGGGACCTGGGTTCGATTCCTGCCTCAGGCGACTGACTGTGTGGAGTTTGCACGTTCTCCCCGTGTCTGCGTGGGTTTCCTCTGGGTGCTCCGGTTTCCTCCCACAGTCCAAAGATGCGTGGGTCAGGTGAATTGGCCATGCTAAGTTGCCCGTAGTGTTAGGTAAGGGGTATATGTAGGGGTATGGATGGGTTGCGCTTCGGCGGGTCGGTGTGGACTTGTTGGGCCGAAGGGCCTGTTTCCACACTGTAAGTAATCTAATCTAACTGGTAATTCTGTCTGAGTTTTAAAGAAATGTTGATCACAATCAGAAAAACATGAAGATCCATCATTTTAGCAGTAACTTTTTTCAACGCATAGTTAATATCATTAGGGAGTTTTGAATTTACAGGGTAAAACAAAGGAGCTGTTTAATCTCTTAACTGACCATAGTGAATGTCATTTGTTAAACAAATTCTACAGCCATTTCCCACCCACCAAGATCCACACAAGTTGAATAATATAGAAAGCCAAAAAAGCACAACAGTATTCTATCTAGTAAGATTTGTTTGGATTTGGATGTAGTATTGGCACTGCAAAGAATCAATAAGTTATACATCTATCCTGGCAGGGTTACATTTTGGAATGGAAAATGATATTAGATTTTCTCCATTGAAAGGCTCTTCCTAAAGAACCCACAGGACATTCTTTCAACACAATGCAACTCAGATTTGTATTAATAAACCGTGACATACCATGCTATGACATACACTGTCTAATGGATATGGTCCATTGGGATATTCCTGCCTTAAAGACACTGATCTGCTGCCACATAAAGTAATGGAATATAATTAATTGGGTCGAATACTCATAAAATACAAATAGCAACTCGAGATTACCACAATGACTCACAGGGTGAGTAAAATGTAATGCGTAAAAAGAACTAAATGCGATCAATCGATGAATGAACGCCAGGGAGCATGCACGTCATCTTTTTATTTCTGCTTCATTCTGTCATGATTTGGGGTATTGATGCAAGGCCAGCGTTTGCTCCTTAAGTGCCCTTGTACTGAATGTCCTTTAGAGGCAGTTAAGACGTCCACACTGCTGTGGTGTGGAATCACAGGCTTCCTTCTTTCAGGGGCAACACTGAACTAGATGGGTTTTGTTGATGATAATTTTGTGGTCTGCTTTACTGAGATTAGCTTTCGATTCTCGTTTCAGTAATAGAATTCAAAATCTACCAGCTGCCATCATGGGATTTGAACTGGTGTCCCCTGGGTCCTTGGATTACCACCACTGTCATACTGTCATATGAACAACAAATGATTTTAGGGCTCTGAGGCAGGAGTAGGTCCCATGAGCCTGCTAAGCCATTCTGTATGACCATGGCTTGTCTGACTACTCCACACTCCTTCCTATTCACAATCACCTTCCATATCCATGCTCATTAAGAATCTAACCACCTTTGCCTTCAAGCGAATCAAATGCACAGCTTCTACAGTCTTTTGAGGAAGAGTTACAAAAACTCTCAAACCTCTGTGAGAAAAAGAATTCTCCTCAATTCTGTCCCACATTTCTGAATTTATAAATTGCTGTTTTGAATTATCTTTAGGGCTAGAACATTTTCACTAGCTGTTTTTAATTGTCAGGAACTCATGAATAACAAAGGTTCTGGGTCTGTGTTCCCTGAACATCAGAAGATTTATGAGGTTACCAAATTGAGGATTTGACAGGGTGGCTTTTTTGTGGTGGAAGATTCCAGAACAAGGATGCATTACTGAGATCGAACTACACCATTCGGGGGTGATGTCAGGAAGCACAATGTCACACAGAGGGCCGTGGATACAGAGAACTCATCACGGGTCCTCCCCTAAAAGCTGCAGAATCTGGTGTCAATTGCGATTATTATGTTTCACTAGGCAAAGATGTTCAGAAGCATAGACAAGGTACAGAAGAGAGCTGGGTAGATGGAGCTAAAAAACAGATGAGCAATATCCTTAGAGAACATGTTAGAGGGACAGAAGAACTTTTACAATTCTCATCAGGTTTATTTTGCAGAGAAGTTCTCCAATGTCAATGGCTGATCGTGAACTGTACCTTGTACAAACAGAAATACAATTATTTGTCTTTCAGAATATTTTATTACCCTGCACTTACATGTTCCCAGATGTCTCCTGTGGGGTCAGATTCTGCAACTAATTTTAAATCAATTACACTAGAGAGTCTGCCTTTAAAGGTTGTAATTTGGCATAATCCCAGCTCATTCATCCAGTAGGTATTCCTCTGCATTTGGGTAATTCTTAATTGACAACATTTTTTTTTAATGCCTTTGCAACCAGTAAGTTTAATGTTTTGACTACTCTGTGTAAAATAGTTCCAGGAAGCCATCCTAAATAGTTTGTTCTGCTCGCTCGAATTAGCTTCAAAGGCCTCTGTGCATTTACCCCTTCCAGTCTGTGTAGTCTTCCTGAGCCCACAGAGGATCCCTACTCTCCACCAACTCCTGTCCCCTGAGCATGCCTGACTTTAATCACCCACTATTGGTGCCCTTTCCTTCAGCTTCCCAAGCTCTGGACATCCCTTGCAAACTCTCATCCTGCTCCTTTAAGGAGCTTCTTAACCCTTAGCTCTGCGGCAGAGCTTTTCTTTTCTCAAGCATTGCTCATCAAGATTTTGGATTTGTCTTTTCCATACCTCGTTGTTTTCTGTGTCTATAAATGAACTCTCTCAGTTGCAAACTTAAGCCACTCCAGAATTTCTCTTGACGTTTACTGTAGTTCTATCCTCTGATCCTCTTTTCTGAGCTGCTTCCAGGTGAACGTGCCAGATTGTGACAAATCTGGAACAGTACCCAAGGTGTGGTCCGACCAGAGTACAGTACTGTTAGGTTTTGGCACATTGTCCTCCGGCCTGTACTATGATTAGCTTTATTGCTCAGCGTTCTATTTATATATTGCAATGCCTCACCATGATTGTGTTAAGTGCCAAATCTACTAACACTCATTGACTGCTTCTGCTGCTGCTCTTTAAATGGCCCTTTGGCTTGTACTTTGAGCTGAGGTAAGGGGAATACATGAGGATCCAGGATCCATCCATTGTTCTTTGTCAATGCACTAATGTCCACCTTGCTGACAGGTTCAAGGCATCTAAATGCTTCTGCCGATCAAGGAGACTTGATAAATGACGTCAAGAGGTTGGGTCTTGAGTTCAAGCTTCTGCTGAACTAGTCCTACTTAGTACGAGTAAATTACTGTGAATGCTGGCGATCTGAATTTAAAACTGAAATCACTGAAGAAACTCAGTAGGTCTGGCAACATTCATGGAGAGTGAGAAACAGAGTTAATGTTTCAAATTCTGATGTAAGTCTTTCTCAGTACCAGTGCTACTTAGTACCAGTACCTGCTCACCAGCTATTTTGGAATATTAGTTAAATAAAAAACCCAGGACTCTGCGTCCAAGTAAGCAGGACAATCCATGACGAAAATATGTGTAGATTTATTTGCTTGACACAAGCATGGAGCTGGTGGCATGGTGTTCATGTCACTAAACCATTTATCCAGAGTCTGAGGGTGAACACTCTGAGCATACAGGTTCAAAAAGGGTGATTAAAGTCAGGCATGCACAAAAGACAAGTTTTTGGTGGAGAGCAGGGAACCTCTGTGGGTTGGAGGATGTCACAGAGACCGGGATGGGTAAATCCACAGAGGCTTTTGAAGCTAATGGCAACTGATGGAATTTCAATTCAATTAATTTTTGTGGAATTAAATCTCGTCACCAATGAAACCACGGGAAATCTGCCTTCCTTATATGGTCAGGCCTACAGGTGACTCCAGATGCACAGCAATAGGGCTGACACTTAACTGCCCTCTGAAACGGCCTGCCAAATCACTTCATAAAAGGGCGAGGAGTGACGGGCAACTAATTCTGGCCTTGGCAACAATGCCCAAGTGCTAAGAAACAAAAAATAGCTTTGGTGATCTGATCAAAGTCTTCAAGATAGTAACAGGAAAGTACGGGATAGATAAAAATGAACTATTTGCACTGGTTGGGTATTCTGGAACTAGGGGGCATGATCTGAGAATTAGGGCTGGACTGTTCAGGAGAAATGTTAGTAAACACTTCCACAAAGGGGGTAGAGGTTTGGAAATCTCTTCTACAAATGGCAGGGGATGCTGGATTAGTTATTAGTTTTAAATTTGAGATCAATAAATTTTTGTTAAGCAATGGTATTAAAGATATATTGATCCACAGGCAGGTGTCTGGAGTTAGGTACACATCAACCGTGATCTCACTGAATGTTAGAACATGCTCATGGGGCTGAATGGCCTACTCCTATTCTTATGTTAGAGGAAAAAGAACTTCAAACACTGAAATGAAGTAGAAAATGCTGCAAATGTATAGCAGATCTGTCAAGTGCCTGTAATTTGTGATCAACCTTCTGGGTTTTGACCTGCTGAAAGATGAACCTGCTTTCTCGCTGTTTTGTTTGAAGATTGCAGTATATTGCGTGCTGTATGGTTCAAATCATTTCTGCAACGTGCATGTAATTCAAATACACGGTCTTTTCACTGTTGACAAAATACCTTATTGATTCTGCGATCCGATTGCTTTCTTTCCTTCTGTCACTGGACAACCTGCCAATTAGGTAGGAATAGTCTAGGCCGCTGCAGAACACGCTCCCTACAGCGCTAAGCAGCAGAAGCTTGCTGTCATCAGCTGAAGCATTACCGAGTGCTCTCCGCACCTCCTTCATAATCTGTAACGACAACAGTAACATGCAACTATTGTCAGCAATAACAGATGGGGAACGGGCAACAAAGCTTTAGAAAACTTCCATTCCTCTGCATCTCTGGCTATAACAAGCACCCAAGTCTAATTTGCAGAGGCTGGCTAAACAGTCCTTGAAGCACTGATATTAACAGAGAACTCTGTTGCGGGCATAAAGCGAGTGGTTGGGGGAGGGAATGTGGGGTCTTAAAATAAATCCATGCTGACTTTCCCAGAAAGTGAATGGAAAACGGAACATCCAATGGAACTCTGCGCTTTATCTGTAAGCCATTTTTCACGCTACATACGTTTGATATAGGAAATATTTACAGAAGACTTATTAGCTGTCTGTCATCCTGCAGTTATACCATTGGTACTATTTTGCACAGCAAAACCTGTGAGGAAAGCAAATAATTTATCAGGTTACTTAGAGCTTTTGAGATCAGTGAGATCTGAAGCTGACAAAATGTATTTGATGCTGGAAAAGTGCAGCAGGTCAGGCAGCATCCAAGAAGTAGGAGAATCGACGTTTCGGGCAGAAGCCCTTCTTCAGGCTCCTGCCTGAAACGCCGATTCTCCTGCTCCTTGGATGCTTCCTGACCTGCTGCACTTTTCCAGCAACACATTTTCACCTCTGATCTCCAGCATCTGCAGTCCTCACTTTCTCCTAGAAAATCTATCCAATGGCAAAGGGCAGAAATGTAAGATAGAAATGAATGGAGAGGCCTCGAAAGGGAAAGGTGAAGTTGCCATCATCCTAGCATAGGGTGCCTTGCTCGTTAGAGGGAGGACTAGTGGTGATTTAATCTGAGGGTCACCATGCTTGAGGTGAGGGGAGAGATTGAGAAGGCGAGTCCTTCATGGCAATTTCAAACAGCACACCACTGCACCCACAGAACTGGCATCAATCTGCATCACAAACCAGCCAGCCAACTGAGCTAACCAATCCTCCAGTAACCTCAAGTGCAAGTGCAAAATGGTCTGGACAAGGAGTTTGACCAAACTGTTCTCAATTGTGCATGTTAACGGGGTTTCCCTGTATGTCCATTAAAAGTTACCGCAGTGAAGCAAGGCAACTTTGAGGAAAATCACCTCCAAAATTGGACCCAGCAGCCAACCTGATTGACATAAATTCTTAATTGAGCAGAAGCTACATAAATGCAATGGTTAGGGCTTCCCCAGGCAGTCATTAGAATGCGCAGTCATAAGTTTGACACAACGTTGGAAAAAGGTAGCGAGTGATTATTTAAGATAGGAAGTGAAAACACTGTGGAGAGAAAGCATAGGGCATTGAATAGTACAACCCAGTACAGGCCCTTCGGCCCAGGATGTTGTGCGGAGCACTTACCTTAATCTAAGATCACCCTAATTCCTCAATTTGCTGCCATTACTCCATTACTATAATTTTCAGAGAACAGGATTGAACATCGCAGTGAGAAAAGACACTTATTTGGGGTTGACAACTGGCTGTGTCCATTTCAAAAATAAGTTATGTCATTGTATGGCGAAACAGACTACCTGACTGGAGTCTTTGTCTTTATTTGGCAGAACACCACCAGTGCCTACCTGTCTTGTGATTTATTGTGTGGTCGCTGATTGAAATTGGTGCAAAGATAGGGCAAAAGAAAAGACCCATCAGGAGGAGTGAAGGGATGACGTTTAACTCAGACTCATTGCAAAGCAATACCAAGCGGCTGCTGATATCTCAGTCATGCTTATAAATTACACCATGCTTTACAATCATGTCAACAATATAAAGAAGCTGTTTACTTTAATCTCAAAGAAATTGTGCTGCTCTTGGGACAGCTAAGTCTAAGTAATGAGTCACATTTTAAATAAAAACCCAGCATGCTTCATTCTTGGTTGTCTCTTAACCTTTGGTTCCCCACTTAATGGACAAAAGGTGTTTCTTATCAGCTATTTTTCTGTCAATTGTTTTCTCATCAATAGTCAAGAAGAGCCAAGTAGTGGTTGGTAATTCAAGTATTATCAGAAAAAAGACAACAGAATAAGAATGAATTCAACTACTCATTAATTTTATTAAAAGGGCCACATTTTATGGCAGTGATCGGACCTACATGAGTCATTAAAATGGGGTAATTTTATTTTTATTGTGAGACCCACAAGGTAAATGATTCAATGACAACATGAATTTATATAGCGCCTTTTATGTCGCAAAGTATCCTGAGGTGCTTCACAGAAACTACATGGGATATAGGGTCACATGACCAAATGCCTGGTGGGTTTTAGGGGATATTTGAGAAGAGATACATGAGAGAGATAAAACGGCAGGAAGTTTTAGGTGAGCAATTTCAGACCTTAGGGCCTCGGCAGCCAAAGATGGCACAATAAAGACTGGGGATGGGCAAAAGGCCAGAATTGGTATCCTTACGACTGACGAAAAAGCCAATAGTTGTTTACCTACAGTGGAAAGGTTAACTGAGCAGTGTTTATATATTACAGAGTGCTCATGAATACATCGATTCACTCTTAAAATTGCCCAAATACTGCATGAGCTTTAATGAACATTCAGCAAAGAGTCCGAAAGAATATATGACTAAATTATTAAGGTCAGCACTTTACGAGTGTTTACTTAGGGTTTGTACAGTTCAAACCTCTGAAATAGAAGCATGTAAGTTAAACACCACTATTTACTGTGTAATTTCCACACAAAAAAAGCCAAGGAGGAAAAGGAAATTTTGCATCAATGATGAACAGCAAAAGCATGAATGGTTGGATTGATTATGACATAAAGCTGCCATCCCTCCTCCAAGAGATGCAGCAGGCATAGCAGGATGTCACTGAGATGGTTAATGCAAACTCCCAAATCTACAAGATTCAAGTGGAAGGTGAAGGGCACTCAAGAAATGGCAAATCCAGTGTGACAAGAACTAAAGTAATTAGAGCTGCAGTAGGCTATTCAACCCCTCGTCCCTACATTCAACATGGCTAATGTTCTACAGCTGTGACATTTTCCCAAACTATTCCCCCAGTCCCAAAAACTTCAATCCTGAATATGGGCTGCAAATGTGTTACTGGAAATGCGCAGCATTCCTGAAGAAGGGCTTATGCCCGAAACGTCAATTCTCCTCTTCCTTGAATGCTGCCTGACCTGCTGCACATTTTCAGCTCTGATCTCTAGCATCTGCAGTCCTCACTTTCTCCTTAATCCTGAATATGCCCATCAATGGCAGACATGAGTCCTCCATGGTAAAGATGCCCAAAGTTTAACAGAATTTGGTTATGCATAACAAATTCTGGCTGAGACAAGACCCAGTGAAATTTTACTTCTATCTTACTTGCACAGGCAAGCCAATAGGAGAGTGCCAACCAATACAATAATGGCCTTGTTTTTCATTCATTTGTGGGATGTGGGTGTTGCTGGCTGGGCCAGCATTTATTGTCCATCCCCAATTGCCCAGAGGGCAGTTCAGCATCAACCACATTGCTGTGGATCTTTTGTGGAGAACTAGGAAGAAGGCTGAAAAGCAGGACGTCCAGGGTGGTTATCTCTGGTTTGCTTCCAGTTCCTCGGGCTGGTGAGGCCAGAAACAGGGAGATAATGGACTTGAACGTGTGGCTGGGGAACTGGTGCAGGAAGCAAGGATTTAAATTCTTGGATCACTGGGGTATATTTTGTGGTAAGCATAAATTCTACAAGAGAGACGGTTTGCACCTTAATAGGTTAGGGACTAGCATTCTGGCAGGCAGGTTTGCTACTGCAACACAGCTACGTTTAAACTAAGTAGTGGGGGGAGGGGACAAACTGGATATTTAAGAAGGAAATTGGAGGGAAAGTTAGAACAAGGGAAGTCAAGAAAGACAACTGTATCAATGAGGCAGAAAACTCAGAAAGGGATCATGCTGTAAGGTTGAGTGAAATAGGAGTTGATGGGAAGGGTGAGGGCAGTAACAAATTAAAAATGCTATACATGAATGCATGAAGCATTAGAAATAAGATGGATGAGCTTGAGGCACTTTTGGAATTTGGCATATACGATATTATGGGGATAACTGAGACGTGGCTTCAAGTGGACACGGCCTGGGAAATGAATATTCAAGGCTACACATGCTATCATAAGGACAGACTGACGGGCAGAGGGGGTGGGGTGGCCCTGTTGGTAAGGGATGATATTAAGTCCCTTGCGCGGGGGGACCTAGAATCAGGGGATGTAGAGTCAGTGTGGATAGAGCTGAGAAATACTAAGGGTAAAAGGACCCTCTTGGGAGTTATCTACAGGCCCCCAAACAGTAGTCTGGATGTCGGATGTAAGTTAAATTAGGAGCTGAAATTGGCCTGTCGCAAAGATGTTACTACAGTTGTTATGGGGGAATTTCAACATGCAGGTAGACTGGGAGAATCAGGATGGTATTGGACCTCAAGAAAGACACTTTGTGGATTGCCTCAGGGATGGATTCTTAGAACAGCTAGTGCTGGAGCCGACCAGGGAGAAGGCAATTCTGGATCTGGTATTGTGCAACGAACAAGAATTGGTCAGGGACCTCAAAGTGAAGGAGCCATTGGGAAGTAGTGACCATGATACAATAAGCTTCTGAAATCTGAAATTTGAGAGGGAGAGGATACAATCGGAAATGACAATTTTTCAGTTGAATAAAGGGAACTATGGAGCTATGAGGGAGGAGTTCAATGGTGCAATACCTTAGCAGGGATGACAGCGGAGGAACAATGGCGGATATTTCTGTGTATAATGCAAAAGTTGCAGGATCAATTCATTCCAAAAGGAAGAAAGATCGTAGGAGGAGGCATGGGTGGCCGTGGCTGACGAGGGAAGTTAAGAAACATATAAAGTTAAAAGAGAAAAAGTATAACGTAGCAAAGATAAGTGGGAAAATGGAGGACTGGGAAGCTTTTAAAGAACAACAGAGGATTACTAAGAAGGAAATATGCAGAGGAAAAACAAGGTACGAAGGTAAACTGGCCAATAATATAAAGGAAGATAGTAAAAGCTTTTTAGGTATGTGAAAGGCAAAAAATTTGTTAAGACTAAAATTGGGCCCTTGAAGACAGAAAGAGGGGAATATATTATGGGGGACAAAGAAATGGCAGAATTGAATTGGTGCTTCAGACCTGTGTTCACTGGGGAAGACACAAGCAATCTCCCTGAGTTAACAGTGGCTGAAGTACCTGAACTGAAGGGAATTTATATTTGCCAGGAATTGGTGTTGGAGAGACTGTTAGGTCTGAAGGTTGATAAGTCCCCGGGGCCTGATGGTTTACTTCCCAGGGTACTGAAGGAGGTGGCTCGAGAAATTGTGGATGCGTTAGTGATTATTTTCCAGATTTGATAGATTTGGGATCAGTTCCTGCGGATTGGAGGGTGGCTAATGTTGTACCACTTTTTAAGAAAGGTGGGAGAGAGAAAGCAGGAAATTATAGACCAGTTAGTCTGATCTCAATGGTGGGAAAGATGCTGTAGTCTATTATAAAGGATGAAATTACGACACATCTGGATAGTATTAACAGGATAGGTCAGAGTCAGCATGGATTTATAAAGGGGAAATCATGCTTGACTAATCTTCTGGAATTTCTTTGAGGATGTAACTCTGAAGTTGGACAAGGGAGATCCAGTAGATATAGTGTACCTGGACTTTCAGAAAGCTTTTGATAAAGTCCCACATAGGAGGTTAGTGAGCAAAATTAGGGCGCATGGTATTAGGGGCAAAGTACTAACTTGGATAGAAAGTTGGTTGGCTGATAGGAAACAAAGAGTAGTGATAAACGGCTCCATTTCGGAATGGCAGGCAGTGACCAGTGGGGTACCGCAAGGATCAGTACTGGGACTGCAGCTTTTTACAATATAGGTGAATGATATAGAAGATGGTATTAGTAATAACATTAGCAAATTTGCTGAAGATACTAAGCTGGGTGGCAGGGTGAAATGTGATGAGCATGTTAGGAGTTTACACGGTGACCTGGACAAGTGAGTGGTCAGATGCATGGCAGATGCAATTTAATGTGGATAAATGTATGGTTATCCACTTTGGTGGCAAGAGCAGGAAGGCAGATTACTTCCTAAATGGAATCAATTTAGGTAAAGGGGCAGTACAGAGAGATCTGGGTGCTCTTGGACACCAGTCAATGAAGGTAAGCATGCAGGTACAGCAGGTAGTGAAGAAGGCTAATAGCATGCTGGCCTTCATAACAAGAGGGATTGAGTATAGAAGCAAAGAGGTTCTTCTGCAGCTGTACAGGGCTCTGGTGAGACCACACCTGGAGTATTGTGTGCAGTTCTGGTCTCCAAATTTGAGGAAAGACATTCTCGCTATTGAGGGAGTGCAGCGTAGGTTCACGAGGTCAATTCCTGGAACGGCGGGATTACCTTACACTGAAAGACTGGAGCGACTGGGCTTGCATACCCTCGAGTTTAGAAGACTGAGAGAGGATATGATTGAGACATATAAGATTATTAAAGGATTGGACACTCTGGAGGCAGGAAACATGTTTCCGCTGATGGGTGAGTGCCGAACCAGAGGACACCGCTTAAAAATATGGGGTAGACCATTTAGGACAGCGATGAGGAGAAACTTCTTTACCCAGAGAGTGGTGGCTGTGTGGAATGTTCTGCCCCAGAGGGCAGTGGAGGCCCAGTCTCTGGATTCATTTAAGAAAGAGTTGGATAGAGCTCTCAAGGATTGTGGAATCAAGGGTTATGATAAGGCAGAAACAGGATACTGATTAAGGATGATCATATTGAATGGTGGTGCAGGCTCGCAGGGCAGAATGGGCACCTATTCTCACAATTATTGTCACAAGTAGGCCAGATCACGCAAGGACATCAGTGAACCAGATGGGGTTTTCCAAAATTCAACAATGGTCAACATTACACTCACAATTCCAGATTTCTTTTCTATTGAATTCAAATTCCACCATCTGCCATGGTGAGATTTGAATCCAAGTCCCCAGAACATTACCTGGGTAACTGGATTAAGAGTCCAGCAATAACACTACCAGCCACCATCGCATCCTCTAAGCTTTGAATATTTAGCATGAATGGAGATGGTTGTAAATGAGATAAGTAACATTAACTGCATATATAGAAACATACAACTTAGTGCATAACTAGGTGATATAGGCCTTGAGTCTGGTTTCTCATTCAATCAAATTATGGGTAATCTGTTTGTGTTTCAAACTCCATGTGTGAATGGCATGGTGGCTCAGCGGTTAGCACTGCTGCCTCACAATGCCAAGGAACTGGGTTTGATTCCAGTCTTGGGCCACTGTCTGTGTGGAGTCTGCACATTTTCCCTGTGTTTGTGTGGGTTTCCTCTGGGTGTTCCAGTTTCCTCCCACAGTCCAAAGATGTGCAGGTTAGGTGAAATGGCCATGCTAAATTGCCCGTAGTTTTGGGGGATATGTAGATTCGGTGCATTAGTCAGGGTTTAGAGTAATAGGGTAGGGGAATGGGTCTGAGTGGGTTACTCTTCGGAGAGTCAGTGTGGACTTATTGGGCCGAAGGACCTGTTTCCACACTGTAGGGATTTTGTGATTCTGTGATTCTGATCTGTCCCCTATAATCTTTGATACACTTTCCGAACAAAAATCTATCTAACGATTCAATGACCCTGCCTCCATGCCTTTAACACCACATTTGCACCTTCGGATTTTCCAGCTGGATTCTGTTAATATGAAGAATCTAAAAAACATTAGAAAAAGGACTTTGTTTTTATAATGAGGATAAGATCACCACATTGCACTTCACATGGTTTCAAGTACTTATTTTAACAAAAGAACGTCATCATGCCATAAACAAACTCATAAATGAGGTAAGCTACCCCATGCTTGTAGATGATGCCTTTGGGTTGAGGGCCAAGTTTTATGTTTGAGAGGATTAGTTTTTCTGGTATAGCTGAAATGATCAGTTATTCTGAATGGACTATTTACTAGGTTCTTAGTCACAAGAATCTATATCTGAAAGGACAGTCTTAAGTTAAAGTTAGTTTAAAAATGCCTTGGCTGCGATATGATGTGGAGGAGCTGGTGTTGGACTG
This sequence comes from Hemiscyllium ocellatum, assembly GCF_020745735.1. NCBI lineage: Eukaryota > Metazoa > Chordata > Chondrichthyes > Orectolobiformes > Hemiscylliidae > Hemiscyllium > Hemiscyllium ocellatum. The sequence goes on along the minus strand of NC_083417.1, from coordinate 15,669,012 downwards.
AGGTGGACAAAGTTAAAAATCACATGACACCAGGTTATAGTCCAACAGGTTTATTTAGAAGTACTAGCTTTCAGAGCGTTACTCCTTTGAGTTACCTGATGAAGGAACAGTGGTCTGAAAGCTAGCACTTCCAAATAAACCTGTTGGACTATAATCTGGTGTTGTGTGGTTTTTAACTTAGGCTGTGATAATGCAGTACTTTCCATGCAGCTCCTACGAAACTTCCCATCCCTGCTGAGACCCAGTGGATTCTTTAAAGTTTTAAAATACAAACTTAAAATATCAGTTTTAACATGAGTGGAAACAAGACACAAGGAGCTAATACTCTTGGAAATATTGAATAGTCATGGAAATATTAAATAGTTTTGGAAATATTAAGCAGGTCACTGGTATTTATAGCAGTAAAACGTATGGAAGAACTTGTGAGGGCAATATAATGATAGTAACAAAATGGACAGAAGAGATTGGGATTAGGTGTATTTTGCTGGCTCTGTGTTGCTATTCTGATATTATTTTTATGTGATTTGGTGGTAGACGGCAAAGAATGCAGAGATCAGAGGTAGAATTAGGAACTAGGAACACAAGTAGGCAATTCAGGCCCTCAAAACTGCTCTACCATTTACTACAATCATGGTTGATCTCATCTCAGCCTCAACTCCATTTTCCTACCTGCTCTCCATAACCCTTCAACTCATTACTAATTAAAAATCTGTTCATCTCCTCCCAGCATCCACTGCACTTAAGGGTCGTGAACTCCACATAAGAACCATGAAGGGTTGTGAGTAAAACACTGTATGTTATACTGATGCTCAAAATGTGAACTGCAAAGTACCCGAGCACACATGCTGCGTTGCATTGTCTGGTGTCTCATCGAAACCTTAGCATATAGTCATAGAACAGCATGGAAACAGACACTTCGGTCCAACCCATCCATGCCGACCAGATATCCCAACCTAATCTAGTCCCACCTGTCAGCGCCCGGCCCATATCCCTCCAAACCCTTCCTATTCATATACCCATCCAAATGCCTCTTAAATGTTGCAATTGTACCAGCCTCCACCACATCCTCTGGCTGCTCATTCCATACGCGTACCACCCTCTGTGTGAAAAAGTTGCCCTTTAGGTCTCTTTTATATCTTTCCCCTCTCACCATTCTAAATCTATGCCCTCTAGTTCTGGACTCCCCAACCCCAGGGAAAGGACTTTGTCTATTTATCCTATCCATGCCCCTCATAATTTTGTAAACCTCTATAAGGTCATCCCTCAGCCTCCGACGCTCCAGGGAAAACAGCCCCAGCCTGTACAGCCTCCCCATGTAGCTCAGACCCTCCAACCCTGGCAACATCCTTGTAAATCTTTTCTGAACCCTTTCAAGTTTCACAATATCTTTCCGATAGGAAGGAGACCAGAATTGCATGCAATATTCCAACAGTGGCCTAACCAATGTCCTGTACAGCCGCAACATGACCTCCCAACTCCTGTACTCAATATTCTGACCAATAAAGGAAAACATACCAAACGCCTTCTTCACTATCCTATCTACCTGTGACACCACTTTCAAGGAGCTATGAATCTGCACTCCAAGGTCTCTTTATTCAGCAACACTCCCTGTACAAGTTTGTGAAGCATGAAACCTCCTTAAAAATCTAATTTATGTGATTACAAATGAAACTTGTATATATAGATGTTTAAAGTAACAAAACGATTTAAAAAGGTCCCACATAAGCTGCAAAAAACACCATACGCAGAAAGGGAAAGGAGAGGAATTATACTGATAGATTGTTCATAGAAAATGCAATGAATGGGAAGAATGCATTACACTTGATTTGTCCATTATGTTGAATATTTATGTGCCATCATCGTAAAAGCATGGAAATCAGAAGAAAAGTCAGCATTTTATAAAGTGTTCAGCATAGTGCAAATGCTCAGCTATTTTGCATAAGTGGAAAGTAAATTTAAATTTGTTTTGGAATTAATTGCTGAGATTTGACATGGCTGTGGCAAGGCTGACATCTGTTGTCAATCCTTCGCTGAGGTCTGGTGATCATGAAGGGTGCTATAAAAATACAAGTCTTTCTTTGCTCAAAATGTGCTCACATCCCATGAATGAAGGAGACCTGTAAACATGGAACCATGGGGTTTTCAGCATCAAGCTGTTTTGCCGAGGTTTACAGCATGGAGACAAGCTCTTCCACATAACATGTCAATGCTGTCTAGTTTTCACAACTAATCTTGTTCCCTTTCCCTGCATTTGGTCCATATCCCTCTATACCTATCCCATCCACGTACATGTTCAAATGTTTTTTAAATAAACTAAGTTGTACTCGCCTCCACCACTACCTCTGGCAGCCTGTTCCAGACACTAACCACACTCTGCGTGAAAAAAATTGCTCCTGTGGCCCCTTCTGTATCTCTTCCCACTCACTTTAAACCTATGCTTTCTAGTTTTGGACTTCCTTACCATGGGGAAAACTGTTAGGTATCTAACTTATCAATGCTGCTCATGATTTATAGAGCTCTAAGGCCATCCAGGAGAAAGTGAGGACTGCAGATGCTGGAGATCAGAGTCGAGAGTATGGTGCTGGAAAAACACAGCAGGTCAGGCAGCATCCGAGGAGCAGGAGGATCGATATTTCGGGCATAAGCCCTTCATCAGGAATGAGGCTTGTGGGCCAAGGGAGTTGAGAGATAAATAGGAGGGGGGGGGACTGGGGGGGAAGGTAGCTGAGAATGCAATAGGTAGATGAAGGTGGTGGTGAGAGTGATAGGTCAGAGGGGAGGGTGGAGCGGATAGGTGGGAATGGTGATGGATAGGTCAAGAGGGTGGTGCTGAGTTGGAGGCTTGGGGCTGGGATAAAATGGGGGGAGGGGAAATGAGGAAACTGGTGGGATCCACATTAATCCCGTGTGGTTGCAAGGTCCTCATTTCCCCTAATTTTCCCTTTCCTCCTAAGATAACCCGGCCATCCCAGGTTTTAATTTCATAAACACTCTCTAAACTGTTTCAGATGTAGGATTGGTCCGAAAGGAATTTACAGCCACAAATTTTCAAATAACGGTCATCTTAATAACGACCAACTCAGTGCTTGGCCAGTGATGCCCACATCCTATGAGCAAATTTTCAAAGAATGGTTGTAAGATATTTCAAGAGATTCCTTGCAAAAATGTGTTTCTGTGTTGGTTACAGCAGTCTTGTGTGCATGCGCGTGCGTGTGCAAGAGAGAGCACGAGAGAGAGAGAGAGAGAGAGAGAGAGCACAGCAGGTCAGGCAGCATCTGAAGAGCAGGACAGTCGATGTTTTGGGCATAAGCCCTTCTTCAGACTGATTGCGGTTCATGCCCAGCCAACCCCCTAGGAAGACCAAATTCGGGTCAGCCAATTCTGACACACACAGCCTCTAGAAGAATATGAGGCAGTTGAACGAGGAAACAAAGAGCATTGCTAACAGCACATTCAGCATTTCAAAGAATGGAACATGCACCAGCAGAACTGGGAATTACTTGGGAAGCAGGCGGGTGGAGGAGTGGGATTATAATTGGGATTTTGAAATTGACAGGGTTCAAGTTGAGGACTGGACCAGAACTGTTTGGTTCAACAGGAGGCATTAAATAGGGGTGGCAGTGACACAATGGGAATGTCAGCAGATTTCACAATCCAGAACCCCAGGCTGATGTTCTGGGTATGTGGGTTCAAAACCTACCTCAGCAGGTGGTGCAATTTGAATTTGATAAAATTAAGAACAAAGAGCTGGCTTAATTGTGACCATTGTTATGTGCTTGCTTGACCAGTGGTGCCCTCATCCATTGAGTAAATTTTCAAAGACTAGGTGAAAACCTGTCCAGGATGAAAAGTGATAGATTTGGAAAAGAAGTAAGAAAACACTACATCACAGACAGGTTTTAAAGCTTTTGGAAAGCGTACGAAGAAACACAAGTTGATTTGATCTCAGAATCACAGAATTGTTAAATTACAGCATTCTGCCCTGCATCGATTCTGTTCCCTACTGCCAATCTCCTGCCTTTTCCCCAAATCCCTTTTCAGTCAAACTGGACAGGGATCTTGAAGAGGAGCTCATCATCAGGTGAATGGAAGTTGAGAATGCCCTACTACCTGGGACTACAGTAAATGCTAGGAAAAAAAAACCCAAACTTTTCAGTGTTTGACTGCTGTGTTCAGATTTCGACATGGTGAAACTTTACTTAGTAAGACTTAATTTATTAGGCTAGATGCTGGCTCTCTGTACACATTCAAAAGGGCACTGGACTAGTTCCAGATTGGGACAGTAACCGCATCATATAAAAAAGCTCACGGTCTTTATAAATAACATGCATGTGATCTGCTGGACCAGTTTCAATCACTGGTGCTGGGCTGGGAAAGGAATGACTCTGAATATTGTCTTTTTTTATTGCTCCAGACTGTTTTTTCCCGCCAGAAAACTGTGTGGGTGGGGAGGAAGAGAGTTTGAGAAGGAGGGAGAGGGCTGGGAGGGGAGAACTCTTTACTTGTGACACTCCTACTATCACGGTGTGGGACAACCTGATGGTAAGGGTAAAATCACCCCCTTGTTTATTAACTTACTCATTAACACAAAGATGGAAATCAATGAAGTTTATGTTAATTGTGTCTTTTATCTTAACTTATTCAAGCAGCATACTAATTTGTAGCATTGCGCAGGTCTCTACCCACCCACATCCCCCCCACCCCCCCAACCCCTGCAAAACGTAGATTTGATCACCCATTTATACAGTCAAATACTAATTAAAAACAGCGTACTATGGGCCTTACCTCGGGCGTTAATGAATTGTTGTCTGAAGTTTGGCTAGAGAGCAATATATGTGTAAAACCATCTTGCTTCCTAACAACAATGTCCCTGAAACGATAGTTGCTTTCATTCTGACGTACACTGCATCTGAGCCGTTTGTCAAATACATAGTCTTCCTTGTCTTCCACAAGCTTCCTCTTCACAGAACATGGCAGGTTAGCTTGTCCATTGGAAATCCCTATTGAAACAGAATGCGGTGAAATGTCAGTCTGCAAAATGAACAATTCCATTTAGTCAATGAACATTACTGTTAGCAAGCATGGAGCAATCTATTTTTAAAATTATCTCAAACACGGAGGCATGTTTAACTGAACTATTTGCAAGTTCGAGTCCTGCTGCTTGCAATAATTAAAAATGTTCATGCAATCTCCAAGTATGTGCACATCAGTGAACACTGTAGGACAAAGACCAGCGTTGCCCTGGGGGAGGGGGAGTGGGGGAGGGGAGAAACTGAATGGCTTGCTGTCATTGTAACACCAATACTTATTACATACCTACTCCGTTTACCAAAGGAGAATCGGCAACTGATCCATCCTCTGCAAAGTCCTGCTCTCCCAGGTCCACATTCACTTCCTGTTGCCTTGAGGTATTGTCAAACTGTAATGCATTTTTGCCATGTCTAGCATCTCCATTCTGAAATGAGTTATCAGTCTTTCTGTAAGGCATAATCTGTACTCCACTCGCAGTTGTTCTGTAATGCACTGTTTTAGTAGCGATGATTTTCTTGGGCTCTCCAGATGTGTGCTTTCCATCCCTCCCTATTGTACCCCGCTTTTGTTTTTGATGTGCATTATTAGTCCGCTTTCTTCGTAATCCTCCACCCTTCCCCTTTGTGGATTCATAGGCTCTCAGTGGAGAAGTTCCATGATTGTCCCTTAAGACCTGTCTTGGGCTATTTCCCCGTTTCCCTGATTTAGTTCGCTTTTCTTTGGAAGCGTTGAGTCCATTAAACTCATCAATAAATTCTTCACAATGCAGGAGGTGATGTTCTGGCTCCCAAGTGTCTTCATTACTTCCATAACCTTTCCATCGTATAAGGTACTCCCACTTCCCTTTTTTATTTTTCCTTTTATCGACAATCTTCTCTACCTATTGGAGAGAAAAGGTGCTGTATCAGTTATTGCCATCATTTCACATCAACCCTGAAGAGCTTTGTGCAACCTTCCTTGTGTAACTTTCCATACTGCTTATCTAAGCATTGGCAATTAACCTTTATCAATCAGAGACAATAATTCACACACAGATCTGTCCTCTCCTTTAGTAGTTTTCTCTACTATAGCAAAAACAGACATGCAGATGTGTGTGAGCATACACAAAGGGAAAAAAACACTTTTTCACAAGCAACACTTTTCACCACAAGGAAGATTCTTTTCAATCGGTTGGAAGACATCTGGAATCTGAAATGTCGAACCGAATCTAGCATTTCTCATTTTCATGGGGGTGAGCTGTGGTTCAGGCATGTCTGGTTTATGGAGGGAGCTGGCTACATGGATGGCCATCTGCTTCAATTCAAATTGGACTTGGGACTCACAGCTATCTGAAAGCTGAAGTGTGGAGACTGGCACAGGACTGCTCTCAGTGCATTCTGTTTGGATAGTTAGGGTACCTTGGGAAAGGTAGGCCATCCTCAGGATAGCATCTGAAGACAGCTTGAAGAGAGGGGTCAGGACTTCTTTGGGAGGGTAGGGTGTCAGGCATTCTTTGTGATAATGGTGGGGTAACTCAAATACCTTTTGGGATCATTAACTGTGCAGCAGATTATGAAGAAAAGGAGCATTAACACTGGAATTGCCAACACTGTCAAGAAGTATCGACTCATTTTATAGATGTTTACAAAACTATGAGGGGTTCAGATAAGGTGAATGGCAGTTACCTTTTCCCTATGGTGGAGGAATTCAAGACTAGGGGGCATATTTTTAAGGTGAGGAGAAAAGTATAATGAAAGATGAGGGGCAACTTTTTTTGTGTGAAATGAACTTCCACAGGAAGTGGTGGATGCAGGTATGCTTACAATGTTGAAAAGCCATTTAGTTAAGTACATGAATAAGAAATGTTTCGATAGGCCAAGCTCAGGCAGGTGGGACTAGTTTAGCTTGGAATTATGGTTGGCATGGACTTATTGGACTGAAGGGTCTGCTTCTGTGTTGTGTGACTCTACAGCTCTAGGTGTTAAGAGATGTCAAGAGGTGTCCAGAAGTAGCAATAAGTATTTGAAGCAGTGTTAAAGTAGATAAGCCCAGTCAAACTGTGTGTTTTTTATGAATTGAGTGTTTTTCACAGTATGTGTCCTTTGCAATAAGGAAACAAAGTACTGGAAGTTTATTTTTCTCCAGTGTGGGTGGATATTTGTGAACACCAGTTGAGTTGACAATGTAGGTGGATGGAGAAAGGATGGTAGATGGAAGTAGGTGAAAGTAGGCACTGAGTTGGCAGGGGAGTAGGAGTGGCATGTGGTGTGAGGTGATGGTGAGGTGTGTCGGGGAATGAGATGGAATCAAGCTGGTATGAAGGTTGGAGGGCTGGAAATGGCCTGACTCCCACTCCAGGTAGATCCCCCAAACGGAGAGTGAGCAGTGCGGCCCGTCATTTTTGGAAGTCAGATAGCCGGAAGTTTTCCTGCCTCTGTGCGTCCAACCCAGGAAGGACAAAACGGACAAGAGTTTTTAACTCCAATTGTTCTAAAACATTTCAAGGGCGATGGAATCTCCAGATCCATTGCTTTTCCTGAAATACCAACAATTTGTACTGATATGAGAATGTGGTCAGAACCGTAGGAGTTGAGGCAAACAGAGGAGGGAAAGCGAGATAACCACATTGGACAGAAAAAGAGATGGGAAAATATGTTACTGAGATGAGGTAAACAAAGGTGGGTAGGGGAAGCTCAGATGCAAGGTAATCCCTGGCGTGGCACTTGTTTACAGAGAGCAAAGGAGGTTTGCATTATATAGCGCCTTTCACGACCTCAGGATGTCCCAAAACACTGAAGACACTCCATGAAGAGAAGGTGCACGAGTGAAGTGGCTCTTTGGCAGTGGAGACAAGGGTACACCATGCAGAGTTTTGTCACTGTAGAAGGATATGCACCCTCAATCCAACTCAATGATCCACCCAACCACAATCAGACAAGTCTAAATACTAGAATAACGCTACATTCCTCAATTTTATAATAGATCACCTTAGTTAGCACAAGTCTAAACAAAGAAAACAAAGCAGCAGATCCAAACCCTTATATGTCTACAATGGGTTGAGTTTGTTCAGTGAACATCTCAATAAAAGATTCAAAAGGCAGGCCAACTATTTTAACTCTGCCTTCAGGGTGCCACTGTTGCGATGGATTCCTGTTCAGGCCCTGACTCAGTTTGATCGGTACAATTGCTGGTGGGAGCAGGAATGGCTGCGGGCATGGGATGAAAACTGTGTTTCGAGAGGGTGACACTGAATCCCATCGGCTCCAGAACCCAAAGTGCAGTGCTTGAGTGGCAGGCCATGACGGGGTCTGTTGTTGTCTTACAGGGAGAAGGGAGACAACCATAGAAGACAGCAGTCTCCATGCACTACCAGAATTGGCCAAATCGACAAATGAGTGTCAAAGCACAGAACCTGACACAATGATGCAGTATGATTAAAAATAAGTCTTTAACTTATGCTTGCTTTGAACCCCACAGCTGTACCAATGGAAGGGCAGGGGGAATGGGAAATCCATTCCCTTTGAATTAATTTCCATAAAACCTCTTGAGGAGTTTGCTAAAGGGCTAGATGGCGACTGTTGAAGTTTCTGAATCTAAGCAGTCTACTGCGTATTGGTACAGCTGTGGGGTTCAAAGCAAGCATAAGTTAAAGACTTATTTTTAATCATATTGCATCATTGTGTCAGGTTCTGTGCTTTGACACTCATTTGTCGATTTGGCCACTTCTGGTAGTGCATGGAAACTGCTGTCTTCTTTGGTTGTCTCCCTTCTCCCTGCAAGACAACAACAGACCCCGTCATGGCTTGCCACTCAAGCACTGCAGTTAGCTTCCAGGTTCTGGTAAATCTCAGTGCTCCACTATCTTCTTGGAAGGTCTTGCCACTTGTTGAGGGCACTCAACACTTCTTGACAGCTCGTCAATTTGGCAAGTTCCAAGGGTTTCGGGCCATTTCTGCACAATTGCCTGCAGTTAACAAACTCAGAGGGCATCAGATTGGCCATGCCTCTTCCTCCGCCCCCTGAAAAGATCTCTCACTCACATCCCCTAAGGGATACCCAAATATCCAGCCTCATGCAAGGAACCTCAATCCCCACCAAAAGGTCATTTAGATTTGAAGATCGCACAGTATGAGTGATAAATGTGCATATGGGATTAGGCTGTGGAGATTATCCCGACCACAAAATGAAATTCAAGCCTATGGTGCTTAAACAAAACACAGATAAATGAGGTTTTTTTAATGCATAGCCATGAGTGAGGTCCAGGAGCTAATATTCACATACGAGAGCAAGAAATATTTTCTCAGTACACATATCTGTCAGGACAAAGTTAGCAACAAGTTGTCAAATCATAAAATCTAATAAACTATCTTGGTTTGAAGGTGACCTAGTGGAGGTTTTCAAGATCACATGAGATTTTGATACCAAGTAGATCAAAGTTCACATTGATGAGTGAGTCATTAACTAGAGATTCACCTAACCTGTAGGAGGAAACAAGAACACCCGGAGGAAACCCAGGGGAGAACATACAAACTCCACACAGACCGTTGCCTGACGTTTGAATCAAACCCAGGTCCCTGGCGTTGTGAGACAGCAGTATGAATCACTGAGCCACCATTTTTTTTGAAGATGAAGATGAAAGCTTCTGCAATCAATAATTTTTTGAATAGGAAGACTCTTGAGGATGAGGAATGTACAGGGTGATAGATAAAAGATAGGAACATGGGATAAAGTACAATGGTTCTTTCACAGAGCCAGCAAATGGATGGCAGGCTGAATATATGAAACAGAAGATAATATACAGGAGCACAATTAGGCCATTTGGCCCCTTGAAACTGCTCTGCTCTTCAAAAGGATCATGGCTAATTTGCACCAAGTCTCAATTCCTGATTTTTTGCCAGCTTGTGCTAACTCCCAACTCCCTACCTCCTCTTGAAATACTTTCAGTGATCTTGCCTCCGCACCGTGCCTTAAAAGAAAAAAACTGCAGTTGTAGCAAGGGAGAGTCAATCTTGGCCTTCAAAAGGAAATCAGGTGAACACCACGAAAGGAAAGAAAATTGCAGGGCAACAACGAAAGGCCAGGGGTTTGGGAGTAGCTGTGCTGCCCTTGCACAGATGCCACACAGCTGTAACACGCCAATAATTTATCTGTGATCTGAAGAGAGAAATGACAGGGGGGAGGGTGACACTAGACACATGGACACACAAGATGGCCGTTGAGCCATCAGTTGGCCAACTCGACACACAAGATAACTGCCAGATCACATTATGGAGAGAAACACCAGAGCAGATATAGACACTGCCTGGGGCCACCAGAATGCCAGCACAATGCAATCACAACCCAGTTGATTCATTTAAGGTGGGTGGGGGAGATAATACACGAGTAATGAACACTGCCCGCCGAAGTGTCTGGGTCTAGCCAACACCTCTTATAGAAATGCTAACAGCTTGATACAAACTCAATACGAAATGCTAATAGCCAGGGCTACAGTTATTGTCCTTCTCAGGAACAGCGATTAGCGCCCATTGCTACAGCAATGGACTTCCGTGCAGACATTGAAGCTGACAATGTTTACACTGAAACTGACAGCGACCATGCAGAAATTAACAAAGGCTGCACTGAAACAGACAAAGCCTATTAAAACTATCAACAATTCTGCAAAAATTGCCATAAACATACCATGTTACAAAGACAATAATCTCATCACTGACTTAATGTATCACAAGATGTATAAAAGTGTCTTGACATGTGCTCCGGGTCGAGAGAAGACTCACAGCTGACCACTGTGCTGTTGGTGTCTTTCTCTCCCTAGAGCTCCAGTATTTCCTTGTGCAATAAATTCTGTCAGTGAACCTGATTCTGACTCTGAGAATGGTGTTTTTCCCCACAACAGAACCACACTGTAACAAATTTATCACTGAGGGATAGAATATGAATTAAATAAAGACCTTTCACAGTTTTTGTGAGAATAACAAAGGCCACTGATTTTCAGTTTTCGTATAAAAATAGACAATTGCAGAATTCAATTCCATAAAATACTGGCCATGTAATATAAAATTATCATTTATTCAGTCAGTGGTCTTGACAATATAGTGAATGATCCAAAACAAAGACAAGAGTTGCTGGAAAAGCTTAGCAGGTCTGGCAAGATCTGTGAACAGGAATCAGAGTTAATGTTTCGGGTTTGGTGACCGTGGCTCAGTGGTTAGCACTGCTGCCTCACAGCACCAGGGACCCACTATTTGATTCCAGCCTCGGGTAACTGTCTATGTGAAGTTTGCACATTCTCCAGGTGTCTGTGTGGGTTTCCTCTGGGTGCTCTGGTTCCCCCCCACAATCCAAAGATGTTCAGGTTAGGTGAATTGGCCATGCTTAAATTGTCCATACTGTTGAGAGATGTGTAGGTTAAATGCATTAGTCAAGGGTTAATGTAGAATAATAGGGTAGGGGAATGTGTCTGGGTAAGTTACTCTTCGGAGGGTCAGTGTGGACTTGTTGGGCTGAAGGGCCTGTTTCCACACTCTATGATTCTATGTGTAAGGAGGCTACAAGGTGCTATAATTTTGTAAGAGATTCCTCAAAACACAAATACTGATCTTTTCCTTCCCCTTTCAGAGTCCAAAGGATGTTACAGCACAGGGAGAAGGCTATTTGGCCTATCATGACTAGCAACCACACTCCGCTCTTTTCCCTCAGCCTTGCATTTTCCAGTTCAGTATTTTACATGTTTCAATGAGATATATGACTTTGTTACTTATAATTCTCCTCACAAATGCACTTGGAATAATAACAAGATTTAATTAACATCTATTTACTACTGCTGAGGTTATTTCAAAAGCTGGTAGAACACACCAAATTAAATGATAAATAGATATCCAAACTCACCCCACAACTGATTCCACACAAGGGCAATTATAAATTGTTGCTGTATTTATTCACGAACACTATTTCCTCCTTAGCCCTAAGTAGATCATTTGGTTAAATGGAAATTATGTGGCCTGCACTGCAAGAGGAATAAGATCAGCTACAACTTGTGGCTGATCTGATAACTGAACAATACAAATAGTGACAGGTTAGAATCTGTTGTTACATAGTTTAGTCATCCAAGTGTTAAAATGCATTTAAATTGTTTTGAGTTGTCACTTAATCTGTTGAATCCTAAGAGTACAGGATAGATAGCAAGCACCATAAGCTCACTGATTCCAAAAGCATGTGCACCATTTCCTACAGTCATAAAACAATTCTATATGCTCAGCAACCAACCCAAGGTAAAAAAAGGCGCAGCATTTACATAGTGCCTTTAGCGATCTCAGTCAACAACCAAATTAAGCACAGTAAGATCCCATAAACCACAGAGATTAAATAACTTATCTGTTTTTGGTTTTGGCAAAAATGTTGGTCAGAAAGCATGTTCCCTCACAGCTTGCAACTTATTACCAGTCTCTCCATCGCAAACATTCCCACAATTTTATTGTATACATTGCATGATCCTGTTGGAGTCAAAAAAGGTATTGATGCCTACTATATATTTTTACACTACAGCATGAAACAAATGTCAGCTAGCTATATATACTTTGATACATTCAATTCCCTTTTAAAAAGAGCTATAGGTTTTGCTACACCATTGCTTCTGCTAAGATATTCTAGACCTTAAATGGGTTTGATAGATAACAGTCTATCAGAGAGAAAGTAAGGGCTCCAGGTACCAGAAGCATCAATTTCGCCCAGCTAAGGTGTCTCTTGTGTCTCTGCAACCGAGGACTTGGGTTCTAGTGCTTCTTATCTGTCACATGACGCTGGATGACCAGATTGAGAGAAACTCTCATTGCTGCTCCTAATGTAGATCGGGGTACATACCCAGGCAGTGCCCAGCATCAGTAGCACTAGTGAAGTACTGGCCTCTTTCTTACGCCAATGCCACATTCAACATCTCCACCCCTGCCTCAGGTCTGGGGAAAATATTCAAGGAATGGTAATCTAACCATCCCTATATACCACCACTTGGGACAGACAGGCCAAGAGAGGTCAACACAAATCACCATGGTAACATTTGTAGAGAGACAGGCAGCTAAGCCATAACCACAAGGCCGGTGAATATGAAAAAAATGGCAGAATGCCTGCTGCTTTCACCTCAACAGTAGTGAAACCTTGATCCCTTCGTCAAAATAACACTGAGGGTTATATTCTAGTAATATTACCTAGGATATTAATAATAGTAATATTACTAATGTTAACCTTTTGGGTAATTCTGAAAATTACTTCATCTTCAAAACTGGTCTATTAGAGATGTTCATTTCTTAAGAACAAAATGAGCATGGCCACACTACAAACAACTGATGGAGACAGAAAGCTCAGAAGGATTTGGTGGTCAAATCACAAAAAGCTAGCATCCAAGTTCAGCGTAATAGGGAAGGTGAATGGAATGTTGGACTTTATTTCAAAAGGGAATGGAGTCTAAAAATAGGGGAGTCTAGCCATTTTTAGACTGCTTTGACTTTTAAACTAAAGGCCAACAAAACTATACAAGGCACGACTGAGACCATACCTAGAATGCTGTGAACAGTTCCAGTTGCCTTATTAAAGGAGAGCCATATTAGCATTGGAGGCAGTCCAGAGAAGGTTCACAAGGTTGGTCCCCAGTATGAAGCTAATGCAATGCTTGCATTCATTTCAAGAGGCTAGAATTCGAGAACAATGATTTATTACTGAAACTGCATAAGACTCTCGTCACATTACATTTGGAGTATTGTGAGCAGTTTTGGGCCTGAATCTCAAGGAAAGATTTGTGGATGTGGAGGGGATCCAGAGGAAGTTAACAAAAACTATCTCAGCTAGTATATGAGGAGCAGTTGAGGACTCTGTGTCTGTACTAAATGGAGTTTCAAAGGATGAGGGGGATGATTTGATTGAGACTTACAGAAGACTGAGAGACCTGTATAAAGTGGAGAAGATGTTTACACTAGTCGGAGAGACTGGGACCTGAGGGCACAGCCTCAGAGTGAAGGGATGACCCTTTAGAACTGACATGAGCAAGAATTTCTTCAGCCAGAGGATGGTTAATCCGTGGAATGCATTGCCTGCATTAGCTTCTGCATAAAGTCATTGAGTGTCCTTAAGACAGAGATAGATAGGTTCTTAATTAGTAAGGGGATGAAAGGTTATGGGGAGAAGGCCGAAGAATAGGGTTGAGAAATATGTCAGTTATGATCGAATGGCAGTGCAAACCCGATGGACTGAATGGCCTAATTCTGCTTCTATATCTTATGGTCTTCACAGACAGGAGAAAAGTGACTCAGCATTTAATATGTCAAGCTCTCAGAGTTTCAATTAAGTGATTTCTTATCCTTTTCAGCTCCAGAGAATATTGGTCCACTCTATTCAATGAGTTCTCAAATATCAACGCCCTCATGAGTTTCATAAACCCTTCTCTGTACCACTAAAACAAGTCAAGAAAACCCAAGGTATGGTCTCACTAAAGTCTGATAGGAAACAGATTTGCTTCCCAAATAGGACATTTGCATATTAAGTTTCTGCATTTTCTTTATGTAGACCCTTGTGTATCCTCTGGTTACCATTACCTATAAGACATAGCAGCAGAAGTAGACCATTCAGTCCATCATTTCTGCTCTGCCATTCAATGAGCTCATGAGTGATCTGATAATCCTCAGCTCCTCCCTCCCTCTTCAGTAATTTCTAGATAAATATGTGCTGATCTTCAAAACTGTCCTCAGGCTTACTCTGGTTTTGACAATATTGTAGGTCTGTGCTTTTCATGCCATGTGATTTTTTTTCTATCTGTCGTTAGGCGTGGCTTTGAGACATCCTGAGGATAGAACAAGGTTCAAATCAAACACAAAAGGGTTTCCTTCAATGAACTGGAAACAGAGCAGTAATAAACTACTCATCTGGAGCAAGTAGGCCATAAAAAAATGGAGGATGATCTAATTTGTCTCACATATGCATCATAGATGAAACAGCCTTAACAGATAAATAACAAAAGCAGGTGAAATTGAAATGATGATGCGCATCTACTTCCATTGTTGCTGCTTTTTATGGGTAACACTGTCATCTAGCCTAACACCCAAATGATTCATAGATTAGACTCTCTCTTCGAGCACCTTTTTGCTAAGAGCTCACCCTGTAAGAAACAAGACCAGTCACTTAAGATGAAGACAAAACAAAAATAAAATTAACTATATCCATCATTTGTAAACACTTCTGTTAATACTTTCACGGCAAAAGGATAAGTATCCCTCTCTGATCTGCCCAGTATGGTAGGTAGCTGGATACTGAAATCAGCAAACCTCCTGAAAGTTTTGAAAAGATAATTTTTAAAATTAATTCATGGGATGAGGACATTGCTGGATAGATCAGCATTTATTGCTCATCCAATTGACCTGAGATCAGTTAAGAGTCAACTGCATTGCTGTGGGTCTGGAGTCATACGTAGGCCAGACCAGGTAAGGATGGCAATTTCCTTCTCTAAGGGACATTAGTGAACCAGATGAGCTTTTCTGACAATCGACAATGGATTCATGGTCATCGTCAGATGCTTAATTCCAGATTTTTATTGAACTGAAATTCCACCATCTGCCATTGCAGGAATTTGAACCTGAGTCCCCAGAACATTACCTAGATTAACAATGGGCAAGTTAACAAGCCAACTGAGATGATTCTTGGAAGACAATTGCCATGAGCAAGGGTGAGATTCAGAAGGTCGTTTTTATAAATAATTATGTGGAAAAGGCAGGAAGGAGAGTGGTCATATCTTCTAAGTGTGTGCATTGGGAGCAGTCACTACACCACACCCACAAAATGCTCTTTGCCCCCTCCCCACATCCTGCCAGCCTTTATTCTTCCCCACCTGGCTACACAGCATATTGCTGTAGAGTGGTCTTGTTGCTCATCACGTGGTAATGCATCAACTTTCCATGCTGCAGTTACAATCACCAGGGAAGCAATAGAATCATAGAGTCATAGAGATGTACAGCATGGAAACAAGTACTCAGCAAAGAGATGGAGATGTGTACTGACATTCTCTGGCTCCAAATGGACTTCATTGTCAAGTCTTGGAAGAAGTGGTTCATGAGTTAGTGGATGTGTCGGTGCTAATTTTTCAAAATTCACTAAAAAGCATTGATTCATCCCATCTTTTGAAAGGAGGGAGAAAATAGGAACTTAACATTTTTCATGAGGAAGGCATTTGAGTCAGTCAATATGGAGGTTGTAGCTGTGTACTTAGAAAAGCTCAACGTAATTGGGACAAGATTTTCTGAAAAGGAAATCATGTTTGACCAATTTGTTGCAGCTTTTGATTGGAGCTACATGTGCTCTGGATAAAGGGGGGGCCAGTAAACATACTTCACTTGGTTTTCCACAAGGCACATGATAAAGTTTCACAGAAAAGGCTATTGCTCCAAGTAAGAGGCCATGGTGTAAGGGTTTACATAGCAGCACATATAGAAGATTGACCATTTCTGTCCATACAAAAACTACTATTTATTCCAAATAACCACTGATTCTAACCACTGTTAAACAACTAACATATACTCAACTAGCTAAAACTCCAACCCTCAACTTCCAAACACCACCACCCACCAATCCACAACTAGTCACAACTCCACAAACCCGCAGCAATCTGTTGCTGGCTGAATCTCACTTTGTATATGCCTGGTGCCAGTCTGTCAACAAACACCCTCCTTCACTATTTGAACAAAGCAGCAATGTAAACATAACTTACAATGAGCTTCTTTAAAGTTTGCTTTTTAAAAATAGAATATTGGCAGAAAACAGAGTCGCTGGAAGTAACAAGTGAAATCACACAGGGATTCAGCTTTTTACAATTTACATTTATGACTTAGATGAGGTGAAGAAATGCATGGTAGTTAAATTTGCTGATGACCCAAAGCATGTTATGAGGAGGATATAAGGAGATTGCAAATGTATATAGATATGTTGAATGAGAAAGTAAATATCTGACAGATGGAGTACAATGCTGTAAACCATGATACTGTTCACCTTGGAAGGAAGAATACTTAAATGGAGAACAACTGTAGAATTACGAGGTGGAAAATGAGCTAAATTTCTAGTGCTTAAGTGAAGAAAATATTGCAATGCTGCTATAGCCCTGCAAATAAAAGTTAATGGAATGTCAAACTTTACTAGGAAAGGAATTGAACATAAAAGTAAGGATGCTATGTTTCATTGATGCAGGACATTAGTGTGACCCACATCTTGAATACACTGTGCAGTTTTGATCTCCTTGATTAGGATATGTATTTGAAGTGGTTCAGAGAAGATTTACTCAATTAATACCTAGAACAACGAAGTTGTCTGATGAAGAAAGATTGGATAAATTCAGCCTGTTACCACTAGAGTTTTGGAAAAATGAAGTGTTGTGTGGTTTGATAAAGCCACTTTGAGGCTTTGTTACAGTTATTATAGGAGAAAGTGAGGACTGCAGATGCTGGCGATCAGAGCTGAAAATATGTTGCTGGAAAAGCGCAGCAGGTCAGGCAGCATCCAAGGAGCAGGAGAATTGACGTTTCGGGCATGAGCCCTTCTTCAGGAATCCTAGTTATTATAGACTTTATTTGACAGATGTATGCTGTCAGGCAACCATCAAGGCTTCTCAGTGAAACATAGATTAGATTCCCTACAGTATGAAAACAGGCCCTTCAGCCCAAAACGTCCACACCAACTCTCTGGAGAAAACCCACCCCCCTACATTTACCCGTGACTAATGCACAGAACACTATGAGCAATTTAGCATAGCCAATTCACCTGGCCTGCACATCTTTGGATTGTGAGAGGAAACTGGAGCACCCAAGGAAACCCACTCAGAGAACACACAAACTCCACATGGACAGCTGCTCAAGCTAGGGATCAAACCCGGGTCCCTTGTGCTGTGAGGCAGTAGTGCTAACCACTGAGCCACCGTGCCACCCAGAATACTGATCATGATAATTCATAATCTTTTTCTCACGTTTCAGTGCAATGTTATTATTCACTTGCCATTAACTATCTGAGCCCTTACATCACATATTATAAATAAAACAGGGTTAGACATGTTCAGCAGACAACCCTTCCATGTTGTCATTAGCTATGGGACAACAGTTATCACTATGAGCCTAATGAGGTCTCCTACTTATCCCCTCATCGTCCAGAGATTCATTTTCATGCTGTGAAGTTCATTCAGTTTTAAAAACATAAATTCTTAGCTAGGGCTCCCATATAAAGTATTTCCTATTCCATAATGTTAACCATATTGGTTACATTTCCCACGATGTCTAGAAAAAAAACCCTCACAGCTACATTTGGCTATATTTAGACTTTAACATCAATTTCAATCAATTGTCTCACTTTAGAGGGGTGACTTGTCTCATGCATCACTGGGTAAAAATTAAGCCTTTTTTTCCCCCAGAGTCATCACTGAACTTAAACATTTTACACAAAGTCCCCACTTTAACTGTAGAGCAGACCCAGGGTAAACAGAAATACTGATCAGGTTTCTGTACTTTCAAAAACTACTGTTTATTACAAATTAATACTGGTAAACAACCATGAACACTGCCAATTAAAACTCTAATGTTCTTATCTTCTCTGTTCTCTTTGCCTCAATCCACAAATAGTCACAACTCCAGAAAGCAATCAGCAACCCATTGCTGGCTGAATCTCACTTTGTACACCCCTGGTGCCATTCTGTCTACACAACCTCCTTCACCGTTTGAACGAAGCAGCAGCATAAACACAACTTACAATGAACTTCAGAAGTTTAATTTTTAAATGTTTAGCAATTCTTGCTTCAGTCCCTTGCTGGAAAACAGCTCTTTCTCTGTTTCAGTCAAACACACTGTCTTCAGACTTCACTGAAGTATACAAGGTCCTCAATGGCTTTGACAAAGTAAACCTTGAAAGGGCGCTTCCTCTGGCAGAACTAGGGATTACTGTTTAAGAGCCGAAGAATCATCCAATCTTTCTGTCAGAGAGTTATGTGATTTTGGAACTCACTGCCCCCCAGAATGCAGTGGACGCACGGTCATGGAATATTTTTTAAGATGGCGATAGATTGATTTTTGTTAGGCAGAGGAATCAAGGGGTAAGATAGGAATGCTAGCGAGTTTTGAGAAGGTTTATAGCTCAAGTGGAGGTTCTGGATTAAGTTTTGTTCGCTGAGCTGGAAGGTTCATTTTCAGTTTGTTTCGTCACCATACTGGATAACATCTTCAGTAAAGCAAAAGTGGGTACTGCAGATGCTGGAGATTAGAGTCAAGATTAGAGTGGTGCTGGAAAAGCACAGCAAGTCACGTAGCATCTGAGAAGCAGGAAAATCGACGTTTCATGTAAAAGCCCTTCATCAGCAATTTTCCTGCTCCTCAGATGCTGCCTGACTTGCTATGCTTTTCCAGCACCTCTCTAACATCATCAGTAAGCCTCCAGATGAAGCACTGGTGGTAAGGCCCACTTTTTATTTATATGTTTAGGTTTCCTTGGGTTGGTGATGTCATTTCCGGTGGTCATGGCATTTCCTGTTCTTTTTCTCAGGGGGTGGTAAATGGGATCCAAGTCAATGTGTTTGTTGATAGAGTTCTGGTTAGAATGCCATGCTTCTAGGAATTCTTGTGCATGTCTCTGTTTGGCTTGTCCTAGGATGGATGTGTTGTCCAAGTCGAAGTGGTGTCCTTCCTCATCTGGATGTAATGGTACTAGTGAGAGTGGGTCATGTCTTTTTGTGGCTAGTTGATGTTCATGTATCCTGGTGGCTAGTTTTCTGCCCTTTTGTCCAATGTAGTGTTTGTTACAGTTCTTGCTCGGTATTTCGTAAATGACATTAGTTTTGCTTCTTGTCTGTATAGGGTCTTTCAAGTTCTTTAGGTGCTGTTTTAGTGTGTTGGTGGGTTTGTGGGCTACCATGATAGCAAGAGGTCTGAGTAGTCTGACACCACACAGTGTATTCAAAAAGAACGGGTACCCAATGAACACAGTCTGCTGATTTCTCAGCAATACACCCCAACAAGCAGACAAAACATGTCCAGAAACCCTAGCCACTCTCTCCTACATTAAAGACATCTCAGAAATGACTGCTAGACTACTCAGACCAGTGTTTCATCTGGGGGCTCACTGATGATGTTACCTAGTATGGAGATGAAATGTCTGAAAACGAACCTTCCAGCTCAGCAAGCAAACCTACATCCATGGGAATTCTGTCTTTGAAATGTAGACAGATCCATAATCTGATTGAATGGCAAAGCAGGCTTGAGGGGGTGAATGACCCATGCTTGATCCTAATTTTTACTTTCCTAAATGTGCACAGCTAGCAATAGGCCCCCATATAAAATTCAGTCCGAGACCATTCACATATTACATTATGGGGAACTCCATTCTGTCGTCAGCTCTCTACCAAAAAGATGATTAGTGAGACAAGATGGTTCAGGCTTATAGACTGTATGAGTCAAACAAGAACATAAAATTAACATTTTAGAATTGTGGTTTATAACAAAACAGAAATGAATTGACTTCCGAGATTACAGGGTTAGAACTGTTTTGAAGTCAGCAGTGCCAAGAAAGTTTAATACAAAAAAGAGGTCTGATAGTATAAAATGGGAAAAGCATCAAAGTCGGTTCCCTCAACTCAGCACCGCCCTCCTAACCTGCAATCCTCTTCCTGACCTCTCCGCCCCCACCCCACTCCGGCCTATCACCCTCACCTTGACCTCCTTCCACCTATCCCACCTCCATCGCCCCTCCCCCTAGTCCCTCCTCCCTACCTTTTATCTCAGCCGGCTTGGCTCTCTCTCTCTTATTCCTGATGAAGGGCTTATGCTCGAAACGTCGAATTCTCTATTCCTGAGATGCTGCCTAACCTGCTGTGCTTTGACCAGCAACACATTTGCAGCTGAAAGCATCAAAGATGACTGTTTTGATTAGATTACTTACAGTGTGGAAACAGGCCCTTTGGCCCAACAAGTCCACACCCATTCCTCTACACCTAACACTACGGGCAATTTAGCATGGCCACTTCACCTAACCTGCACATCTTTGTGACTGTGGGGGGAGACCGGAGCACCCAGAGGAAACCCACACAGACACAGGGAGAATGTGCAAACTCCACACAGACAGTTGCCTGAGGCGGGAATTGAACCCAGGTATCTGACGCTGTGAGGCAGCAGTGCTAACCACTGTGCCACCGTGCCGCCTGTTGTTGCGAAGCTCTGGCCAACTATAAACATTCCTGAATAAAACAGCAGTAACTGCTACTGTAACTGCATCAATACTTTAAGATAATAGCATTGTAGAATCTAGTGATTGCTGGTGATTGACCTAGAACTGTTAATACTTGATGTGTAATCAAATGTCACAGCCAATTATGAAGCCTTCATTACCCAGAATATTCCTTGAAAAAGGTTTAACTTTTCATTATAGTGCACTCAGCCAGTTCATTTCAGCACCACAGAATGGGACACTGCACTTTTTCCAGTCGTAATAAAGGTAAATGTCACCATAAAATAAAACACAGTGGAGAAATAAAACACAATATAATCCTCTTTTACCATCTGCAGCCCTAATGACCATTTACAACACAGTCTGAGTCCGTCCCATTTAGTTCTGCCTGCATTACTTCTTTATCCACCAAAATACCAACCCCGCTCTCCACTTTTAAATCTATTTCAAAAAAACACGGTTTCTACTTTTGTTTCATTTAGCCATTACTAACTCCCCATTTGAAAGCTCAAGGTTGAGATTTTCACCATGATAGAGTGAGTCTCCATCACTAGGAGAATGGCAGGAGATGTCAGTGACCCTGGACCCTGACATTTGGCATTTTCATGGGAGAGCTGAGGAGCCCATGTAGTTGTGGTCCAAAGATCCTTGAAACGGGGGTCACATATCCTTTTGGGGCTAGAATGTCAGGTACTCTTCAGAAAGGAGTTAGGAAGACATTTGTGGGGTCAGGTACCCTTTGGGATTGCTAATTATAAGATAAAATGTGTATAAAAGGTGTCTCAACCCCTTGGAACAGCCATTTCTTTGAAAGAAATGTGAAACCTGTTGAATTTGTCAAGATCTGTTGCACAGCATTAAACTGTTCAAGACGGGTCAATATGTCCCAAGAATGTCAAGACATGTCAAGAGGTTTCAAGCTTGTTGAGATCTGTCAATAGATGTCAAACTTGTCAAGCACTGCCAAGACCTGTCAAGATCTGTCAGGAAGTGTCCAACTTGTCAAGAGTTCTCAAGTAGCGTTGAACTGTTCAAGACCTATCAAAACCTATCAGTAAGTGTCAACAAATTTAAAAAAATCGGTCAAAAAGTGTCAACAAATTTTTAAAAATCGGTCAAAAAGTGTCACACTTAAGAACTATTAAGAAGTGTCAAGACATGTGGTTGGTATGCTTTTCTTTATTGGTCAGAGTATTGTGTACAGGAGTTGGAAGGTCATGTTGCAGCTGTACAGGACATTGGTTAGGCCATCTTTGGAATACTGCGTGCAATTCTGGTCTCCTACCTGTTGGAAAGATGTTATGAAACTTGAAAGGGTTCAGAAAAGATTTACAAGGATGTTGCCAGGGTTGGAGGATTTGAGCTATGGGGAGAGGCTGAACAGGCTAGGGCTGTTTTCCCTGAAGTGTCAGAGGCTGAGGGGTGACCTTACGAAGGTTTATAAAATCATGAGGGGCATGGATAGGATAAATAGACAAAGTTTCTTCCCTGGGGTCGGGGAGTCCAGAAGTAGAGGGCATAGGTTTAGGGTGAGAGGGGAAAGATATAAAAGAGACCTAAGGGGCAACTTTTTCACGCAGAGGGTGGTACGTGTATGGAGTGAGCTGCCAGAGGAAGTGGTGGAGGCTAGTACAATTGCAACATTTAAAAGGCATTTGGATGGATATATGATTAGGATGGGTTTGGAGGGATATGGGCCGAGTTCTGGCAGGTGGGACTAGATTGGGTTAGGATATCTGGTCAGCATGGACAAGTTGGACTGAAGGGTCTGTTTCCGTGCTTGTACATCTCTATGAATCTATGACTTCCCAAGTAGTGTCAAAACAGTAAAAATATTTTGAATGCATTTCTTTTCTCAACTGAGTATAGTCTGCAATATAGATTTTTAAAAGATTTAGGTGAGTTGGTATGATATGTGAAGACAGAAAGGGTGATGTGTGGAAATAAGAACTAACTTGGCAAAAGGGTAGAAGGAGCCATGGATAGAGAGACATGGGGTAGCAGAGCAGGCGGTAGGGAGATGTATGGGAGTGAGTGGAAGTGAGGTATGAAAGTGGTGACACAGGGAGGAATGCTTTCGATTTGATCCTTTTAGTTTATTATTTGGACAGAACCAGAAACCTGAGGCAGGCTTTCCATGCGGTCAGCCTCAAGACCCAGCAACCTATTAATGGTACTGGAAGAGCACAGCAATTCAGGCAGCATCCAAATCACAGCGAAACCGATGTTTCGGGCAAAAGCCCTTCATCAGGATTCCTTCATTGGATGCTGCCTGAACTGCTGTGCTTTTCCAGCACCACTATTCCTGAGTCTGGTTTCCAGAATCTGCAGTCATTGTTTTTACCCCAGCAACCTACTAGGTTACTCAGAAAAACAGAAATTGTTGGAGAAACTCGACAGGTCTGTAGAGAGAAACAGTAAGCACTTCTAATCTGGTGGCTCTTCCTCAGAACCGTACTGGATTACCCGACCTGACTTCTGATCCAGTATGACTCATCTGAGAACTTTCAAAGGGTCTACAGCTGGCCATTTCTAAAGATCAGGCTCACAGAGCTAGAACTTTTCCCATCTCTGCACATTTGAAACAGGAACAGAACTGGGGCCTGCAATGATTGTAATGAATTTAGCCAGCTGCACCTCTTAGAATGTGAGGTCCCTGATTGGACCAAATTAACACCCAATCAAAAGGCCTTGGCTGACATATACAAAGGGTGAGTGCTTAGAGATACTGGCACTCTGGTGCCTGACTATAGTCCAGGACTACTCATGTGTAATTAAAGGGTGATTTGGTGACAGCCTCTGTGGAATTACTTCAGGGCCAAGTCTCGGGCGGCACGGTGGCACAGTGGTTAGCACTGCTGCCTCACAGCGCCTGAAGACCCGGGTTCAATTCCCGACTCAGGCGACTGACTGTGTGGAGTTTGCACGTTCTCCCCGTGTCTGCGTGGGTTTCCTCCGGGTGCTCCGGTTTCCTCCCACAGTCCAAAGATGTGCGGGTCAGGTGAATTGGCCATGCTAAATTGCCCGTAGTGTTAGGTAAGGGGTAATGTAGGGGTATGGGTGGGTTTCGCTTCGGCGGGTCGGTGTGGACTTGTTGGGCCGAAGGGCCTGTTTCCACACTGTAAGTCTAATCTAATCTCCTCGATTCCCATCCTTGAGCACCCCTCCTGGACTTGCATTTCTGAATACGATATGAAATACTGACAGTATTCTGACAGTAACTCTCTTCTCAATCATAACATTCATTCTTTCTATACTCCACCAACCCTACTATGGTCAGTGCACCTCTTCACCGTTCTGTCTTTCCCCTCCTAACCTCCAAATGTATCCACACTCCTTCTGCATCATTTAAACTCACTCCATTGAAGTTTAAGTCCACTCAGTATCATTACTCTTTAATTTCCTTCTTGTTATCTTCCTCTTATAATATTCAGGCTTTCAAAACGTGTCCTACTGGCTATTTTCCCGATTAATTTGTCTTCTTTCTCTTTCATTAAAACCTTGCTGGTATACTCCGCATAACACCATAACTCTGCACCTTGCTTTAATCATTTAGAAGAACACTTGCATCAAAGGATTATGACACAAAGAGGATTATTGCACTCCATTCAACCTTTGAGACTTGGGTCCTGATCCAAGTCAAGTTCATCAACAGAAATAAATCTGTATTCCCCAGGTATCCATTACCAGCCCTAATGACTAGTGGGGATGGGGGAAATGTCTGGCAAGTATCGATAAATTGCACAAGACTCTCCGTAATTCAGCAGAGAGAAACTAAAATAGATGAAAAGGACTAAAATGTGTTTCGTTTTCTAAATTAATACTGATATGACAGCAGCAATAGTGAATAAGAGTAAAATTTGCTTTATCTGACATGCATGGGGATTGGGGGTGGTGCCAATAAGTCAAAAATGCCACTTCACCTGTTGCAGTTTGTGGTAATCGTGGAAATTAAACAAACATGTGTCTTGACATAGATTGCAATTTGCAGGTGCTCCCAGCCTCCCTTTTAACTCTTACACTATAAACAGTGCCGGGGGGAGGGGAGAGAGAGAGAGTGTTCCAGCCTCACCCCTGCAGTTCTTGTACAATTCACTTTGGACTGATATTAGCATTTTTTTTCTAGTGGCCATGGTGCTGAAGAGATAACAAATTCCAGACGGCGGGGTTCTGGATGGTGCAAGTTTTATCTTATGTTTGTTCCAAAGAAGAAAAAAGTTAATATTTCAATTCAATAATGTTCCTGTAAAACACCTTTTACCATTTACAATAAAGACACAAGTTGCTGCTTGGCTGATGTCCTCAATGTGATACAGATATTCTGTAGACACGAATGAGTCAGCTACAACATTCCCCATGTATTGTTAAACTTTTTGGCATGATGAGGAGATACAGCTACAATTCATCAGCAGTTTCTCAGCTTTCATTGTTGTCAATTATCTAGTGATTAAAAATAAAAAGCAATGACAATTCTGTACAAAATAGAACAAGGTAAACAAGGGAGGCACATGTTAGAACTAAAATATTACAGTATAATAAAATGAGCTAACGATCACTTAAGTACCTCCCATAGTCTCAGCAGAGATCAAGACTACAGACAGTGGGCAGCCGCAGACAGCATGAAAGGTCATTGTAAAATATGATTAAAGACCATGGAATAATTCAAGGTCGGTAAAAAGGATCCTGAACTTCCAGTTGCCTGCCATTTCAACACCGCACCGTGTTTCCTGGCCAACATCTCTACCTCAGGCTTGTTGCAGTGCTCCAGCGAAGCTCAGTGCAAGCTGGAAGAACAGCACCTCATTTCCCGCTTGGGAACTGTTCAGCCTTCTGGACTCAATTTCAAGTTCAACAATTTTAGGGCTTGAGACACCACCTCCTATGTCCTCACCCCAACCCCCACACTCCAGGCCTTGTGATCATATGGTCTGCTGTTACACACAACACATTGTAAACCACTGACAGTCCCCATTAGTAGCCATTCTCCTAGGCTGACTGTTAGCCACTCCTTTCGTCAGTCCAACTGTTCTTCTATCTCTCTGTGCTTTATCCCCACCTATTGTTTACTCCTCCCACCCTCCCCCCACCCCTTCTTCAGTAAAAATACAACTGGTTCCCAGCTACCATTAGTTCTGAGGAAGGGTTACTGGACCCAAAATGTTAACTCTGCTTTCTCTCTACAGAGCTGCCAGACCTACTGAGCATTTCCTGCAACTTCTGTTTTTATTTCTGATCTTCAGCATCTACAACACTTTCAGTTTATGACTAAATCATTGGCTTATGACTAAATAACAGCACAATGTCCTTGAATGTTACACCATCTTACAATACTTTCAAATTGTTGCAATTGCCTAACTTCATTTAGATTGTTCTCAGGGAGAACTGCACTTCATTTATGTAGTTACATTTCAAGGGCCTGAAAAACCACAATGGACTGCTTAAAATGTACAAACATAAATAATCAGGTGTTATAGGCTGATACCTATAGAATAGCATTAAATCATTAATACTTTCAAAATACTATAAAATGTGCCTCTGTTCTCCCGCACAGCTGTCTAATTACCAACCTCTAAACTCTTACTGATCAGAGTGCCTGTTGTTTTAATCTTGCCAACGGGTTAACAGCCTGCCAAATGGTATTAACACACAATGTTCTCACTGACAAATCAGGCTTCTGTTTCGTGACATGCTTACTTGAGGTTTCAATTTCTGTTGCATTATCACCTGCATCATCATCACTTTTATGAGTTAATCACTTTATCACAGACCTTTCCCTTCCGTCGCTTCCCTATCCGGCTTTATCCTGACTCCATACTTGCTTAAAAACTATTCAACACTATCCTCCTCCAGCTCTGAGATCACCTGAAACTTTGTCTCTATTTCTCTCCCGAGAGGCTGTCTGACACAAGCTGACTGGTTTTAATTTTACTTTTTATACACCGTTATGCAGATTCTCTGACACGTTTATTTCTGTCCATGAAACGCAGGCATCATGCCTCATTTACTGGGGGTAAAATTACAGATGGTGACTATTCCTGAGTGAGGTGGTGCCTTAATGCCACAATTTGACAGAAACTCTAGTGGTGGACAAAACACTACTCAGGCTTCAATTCTGAAGGAGATGGAACAGTTCATTGACAGATGACTTCAGCTTTGAAAATCATTATACGGAATTTTACAGCATGGTAACAGGCCACTTATTGTCTCCTCCCAACCTGCTTTGTTTTGCCCAATCTGGATATCCCTTTATTCCTTCTCTCTCTCACATGCTCAGCTAGCTTCCCATCAAATGTATCTGAATGACAATGAAATTGTGACATGTCAAAGTCAGACAACTTGAACACCACCAGAATTTTGAGTTGTCAGTCATTCCTGAGAGTGGAATTTCAAATCCCATTGAGTAATGTCTGTGATTAAGCTGAACCTTGGCAGAGGTTACTCTGGATTAGCTAACTTTGGAAAGGGGCGATATTGGATCAGCTTCCTTGTTAAGCCACTTAAGCGTTCACACCAAGCCATCGCAAATTACTTGGAGAGGAAAAGCTCAGACAGGTTTCAAACTTAAAAGAAAAAGGAAGAAAGATTCAGAAAACTTTCCAAGCTGGTGCTTTCTTTTAAATGTGTAACCTGTCCAAATGATTATCTGGCTACAGTCAGTGAAGAAAGTGACTGGGGAGTATACAAGGGTTTTGCTGGAAGAATGCTTCAAATCTCTTTGCCTTTGGTGTTAAACTTGCAACCAGTCCAAAAGGCAGAAAGAGCCATAGAAGCCTCTGATCTTCATCTTGCTGATGAAGGGCTCCGGCCCGAAACGTCGAATTTCCTGTTCCTTGGATGCTGCCTGACCTGCTGTGCTTTAACCAGCAACACGTTTTCAGCTCAGGAACAGAAAGTAGTCAAGAAGGCCAATAGCTGCTGTCCTTTATCATGACAGGTTTCGAACACAAAAATAAGGATGTGATGCTTCAGTCACATCAGGCATCAGTGAGACCACATCTTGAATCCTGTGTGCAGTTTGGATTTAAGGAAGGATGTTAATGCATCGGAAGGGGTTCAGACAATGTTTATTAGATTGATACCTGGAGGGGGTTGTCTTAGTTAGATTAGGTCGGACTTGTTCCACTGCAGCTCTGAATGCCTTGTTGAAAGTTTATTAGATCCTGAATAGTTTTGATAAGATGAGCATATGATGTTTCCTTGTGTCGGTCAGCCCTAAATGATGAGGCACTGTTTTAAAATCAAGGGTTGCCCTTTTAGAACAGAGACAGGGGAATTCTTCTCTCTCAGAGGCTACTGCAACTTCAGACCTCTGTTTCAGAAGACGCAGGAGATGGGATCGTTAGATATTTTTGATGCAGAGGTGGATAGGTTCTTGCTGGGCAGGGGAATCAAAGATACTCCAGAATGTAAGTTCAAAACTCACATGAATAATGAAGCAGCCTCGAGGGTCTCCTCTACTCCTATCTTATACGTCTGTATGTTAGTTCAATACTGCCATTGCCCCATTCGCTTTCTCGGCTGTCAGTTGTGAGGTTGTGTGGCTGCCCCCTCAGGACCAGCTCATATATAACAAAGCTTTACTCAGTTCAAACCCTGCAGGGATTCCCATGCAATTTGACTTACTGAAACTTTACTGTATTTGGAGTTGCATGTTGGAGCAAATTCAACATTCTCACCAGTTCCTTGTTGAAAGACATTTCTCCTAATTCCTTCTTGGATTCATTAGTGACGATCCAATATTAATGGCCTCTGCTTTTTGACTTCCTCACAAGTGGATACATCTCTTGTATGTCTATACTGTCACACCTTTCCGAATATTAAAGACCTCCAGCAGACCATCTCCCACCCCTTCCTTTTTCTATATTGGAATATTAATTTAGCATTCACAGAATTTCATAAATGAAAGATACATTGTGCACAAACAACCTTGGATCTTAGTTGAAATTTCGGCGTTTGTGCAGTGTTCCTCTTTCTTATAAAACATGGACATGAAGAGAGTGTTATCAGTTTCAGCACACAGCTGGTGCATTAAATTGGAATTCACGCTTTGGAGTTTTCAAAAATAAGATGCATTCATCCCATCCTACACACTGTTTTAAACTCAAGTACTTTACATTGTGGCTGAAGCTATGGATACTTCAGATGAAGATAAAAGGAAATACTGCTTTTAATAGCATTGCTGACAAAAAGAGGCATACTGTTGAAGCTTTTTGTTCTGCATTCATCAGGACAGAATCACAAGAACACCACATCTCAAAGGGAGTAACAATTTACATGGCACAAGAAGATGGTGCTGATTGGTTGATAAATGGATTCCGATTGGTGGAGACATTCCCTCAATGCACCAGAAACAGTTAACTACCAAATTTGTCCACCAATCAACACCAGTTTCCCACAGTATAAAACTGCTAGTCCCTTTGAGATTTGGTGTACTTGAATCTGATGAGTGCAGACAAAAAGCATCAACAGCATGTCTCTTATTTTCAGCAATATGCAAAGTTTGCAGTAGCAAGCAGCTAGTAAAGACGACTGAGGGACGTGATCTGATAGAAGTTTACAAAATTATGAGAGGTATGGACAGAATAGACAGTGAGAGTCTTTCTCCCAGGGTAGAATGCCAAATTACTAGGAGACATAGGTGTAATGTAAAAGGGAAAAGTTTAAAGGAGATGTGAGAGGCAGTTTTTTTTACACAGAGGGTGATAAATATGCTGCCAGAGGAGGTGGATACAATAGCAAAGTTTAAGAGACATCTTGACAAATATATGAATAGGCAGGGAATAGAGTAAAAAGGGCCATGTTGAGGCAAAAATATTACTATTTTAGAAAGATATGACATGGTGGTACAGTCTTGGTGGGCCGAAAGGACTGTTTCTGATCTATACTGTTCTTTGTTGTTCTAAATCAGTAAAAATGTCAAAAATCCCACAACACCAGGTTATAGTCCAACAGGTTTATTTGGAAGCACTACCTTTCGAGGCGCTGCTCCTTCATCAGGTAGTTGTGGAGTATAAGATCGTGGACACAGAATTTACAGCAAGACTTTACAGTGTGGTGCAATTGAAATTATATAGTGAAAAAGACCTAGATTGTTTGTTAAATCTCTCAGCTTTTAGAATGACCATGTTGTTTTCAGCTCTTTCATACGCAAATCGCAAAACTTTCTTAAAAGTTATATTCTCAAGTGAACTTTAACAATTGGTGTCATGTCGGCCCAGGTAATGCATTGAAGATGTGAGCTGCTCTGTGTGAGACTGTCTGTGTCACAATGGTCAGACTGATTCTCATCTAAACTACAGATTTACAGAATCTTACATGAATTCATATACTTTTTGAGCAAAGTAAAATGTAATTCTGCAAGTACAAATTCACCCCACAACTTGATATGTGTATGTGTGCATGTGGGTGTGTGATCGGGGGTGGGAAGGTGGTAGGGGCTATGACTGTCCATGGGAGAGTGTATGTATGTGTGAGTGTAAAGGGGTATAAGTCTGTGAGAGGGGATGTGTGAGTGAGTGTGGGAATGTACGCGTGAACATATAAGAGAATGCCTGCGTGAGTGTATGGATCTATAGGACTGTGTGTACCTGAAGGAATGTGCGTGTATGTGTAGGAGTGTCTGTGTCTATGTGTGTGTGTGTGTAGTGCAATGAGGTCACCTGTAGTGTGACATGAACCCAAGGTCCTGGTTGAGGCCATCCCCATGGGTACCAAACTTTGCTATCAGCCTCTGCTCGGCCACTTTTCGTTGTTGCCTGTCCCGAAGCCTGCCTTGGAGGATGGTCACCCAAAGGTCTGAGTTTGAATGTCCCGGACCGCTGAAGTGTTCTCCGACTGGGAGGGAACACCATACAACCTTGTCACAGTAGACGTTGCAAGACGTGTCAGAATGTTGACATGGACACCACCATTACACATGGGGACATCTCCCACCATGTACGTGGCAGGTACTCTTGCAACTCAGCCAATATTGCCAATTTCATACGCTGCAGGCAAGGATGCCCTGAGGCATGGTACATTGGTGAGACCAAGCAGAGCTACGGCAACAGATGAATGGACACCGCACAACAATCAGAGAGAAGTGTTCCCTCCCAATAGGAGAACACTTCAGCGGTCTGGGACATTCGAACTCAGACCTTCGGGTGACCGTCCTCCAAGATGGACTTCAGGACAGGCAACAATGAACACCGGCTGAGCAGAGGCTGATAGCCAAGTTCAGTATCTACGGGGGATGGCCTCAACCGGGACCTTGAGTTCATGTCACACTACAGACACACACACACACACACACACACTCCTATAGACCCATACACTCTCGCAGACCCTGTCTCATATGCTCCCACGAACCCTCTCACAGACTTATACCCTTTACACTCTCACTCACACACGCATACACACACTGTCTCACAGACACTTATAACCCCTGCCACCCCGACCCCCCACACACCCCTTGCACACATACGCATATCAGATTGTGGGGTGAATGTGTACTTGCAGAATTGCATTTTACTTTGCTCAAAAACTGCATGAATTCATGTAAATCTGTTTTTTAGATGAGAATCAGTCTGACCATTGTGGCACAGTCTCACACAGAGCAGCTCACACCTTCAATGCATTATCTGGGCCGACATGGCACCAATTGTTAAAGTTCACTTGAGAATGTAACTTTTGAAAAAGTTCTGGGATTTACATATGAAAGAACTGAAACCAACATGGTCATTCTAAAAGTTGATTTGGAGGTGCTAGTGTTGGACTGGGGTGTACAAAGTTAAAAATCACACACCACCAGGTTATAGTTCAACAGGTTTAATTGGAAGCACTAGCTTTTGGAGCGACGCTCCTTCATCATCACCTGATGAAGGAGCGTTGCTCCGAAAGCTAGTGTGCTTCCAATTAAACCTGTTGAATTATAACCTGGTGTTGTGTGATTTTTAACATTCTAAAAGATGAGAGACTCAACAAACAATCCAGGTATTTTTCAATATGTAATTTCAGTTACATCACACTGTAAAGTTTTGCCATAAATTCTGTATCTTAACAATCTTATACTGCACAACCATCTGATGAAGGAGCAGCGCTCCGAAAGCTAGTGCTTCAAAATAAGCCTATTGGACTATAGCATGATATTGTGTGATTTTTAACTTTGTACACTCCAGTTCAACACCAGTGTCTCTAAATCATAAACCAGTAAAGGTAGCCCTGGGACAACTCAAGTGAGTAGAAGTAGAGAATCTGTGGAGATAATATAAATTAAGATTTACTGATTGAGATAAGCAGATCCCAATCAATGGATGCTGCATGGGATCTTTACTGAGCATAAAATCATTTCACAAAACCCAGGAGATGGACTCCATCAAATAATGAGGAGAAAGTGAGGACTGCAGATGCTGGGGACCAGAGACGAAGAGTGTGGTGCTGGAAAAGCGCAGCAGGTCAGGCATCATCTGAGGAGCAGAAGAGTCGACGTTTTGAGCATAAGCTCTTCATCAAGAACCATTCTTGATGAAGAGCTTATGCTTGAAACATCAACTTTCCTGCTCCTCGCATGTTGCCTGACCGGCTGTGCTTTTCCAGCACCACACTCTTCGACTCCATCAAATAACGGCTGGGCATCGGACATGGGGTGCTGCATCACACCCTCAATCATACTGGCATGAGGCAAAACTCCTTTTCTGTGCTTTGTTACATTTGATGCATAAGTTGTTAGCTCAAAATCAGGCTGGGAACCGAAGATAATTTCCACTGGGTTGGGGGGAGGGGCAACATTAAGGTCAACTGCCATTTATATATCACCTTAACAAAGTGGAACAGCTCAAAGTGCTTCACCAAAGTGGTGGAGGCTGGTACAATTACAACATTTAAAAGGCATCTGGATGGATATATGAATAGAAAGGGTTGGGAGGGATATGGGCCAAGTGCTGGCAAATGGGACTATATTACTTTAGGATAACTGGTTGACATGGACGAGTTGGACTGAAGGATCTGTTTCCATGCTGTATATCTCTATGTCTGGGTGGAGTTGCACATTCTCCCCATGTCCGCATGGGTTTCCTCCGGGTGCTCCAGTTTCCTCCCACAATCCAAAGATGTGCAGGTTAGATAAATTGGCCATGTTAAATTGCCCGTAGTGTTCAGGGTTGTGTAGGTTAGGTGCATTAGTCAGGGGAAATGTGAAGTAATAGAATAGGGGGAATAAGTCTGGGTGGGATAGTGTTTGGAGGGTCAGTGTGGACTTGTTGGGCTGAATGGCCTGTTTCCACATTGTAGAGATCTTCTCTTCTTCTGCAAACCAGAACTTATCAAACTTAATCTGACAGCAAACCACGTAATAAAGGATTATGACAGATGATTTAACTTTTGGACAGCAGCACCTTAAAACAGAAGTAAGAAGGCAGACAGGTTAGAGAAAGAATTCCAGAATTTGGGACTTGTACAAATGAAGGAATAACGGCTCATGGTGGAAAGTCAGTAATGTTCAAGGAAATGGAGCAGCATTGAGAACTCGAGGGATTAGATTCCCTACAGTGTGGAAACAGGCCCTTCGTCCCAACCAGTCCACACCGACCCTCCGAAGAGTAACCCACCCAGACCAATTTCCCTCTGACTAATGCACCTAACACTATGGGCAATTTAGCATGGCCAATTCACCTAGCCTACACATCTTTGGATTGTGGGAGGAAACCCAGGAGACACAGGGAGAATGTGCAAACCCCACACAGACAGTTGCCTGATAAGATAGGGAGAGATGTATGGCCATGGATGGATTTGAACAGAAGGATGAGAATTTTAAAACTACTATATTAATATACAGAGTGCAGCACTCTTCAGATGGAAGGAAACGTGCATATAACAATGCACTTGTTTCAACTTTACAAAATAAGTGATACATATTTCCTGGTTCATTTTACAATACATTGACCAATCGGGGTCAATCTGCTTGGTTTAGAATTTAAACAAAGCCTGGCAGGTAATTGTCAATCATCATTAACTGACACATTTTCTGTTGTAACGCCTCTGCCAGTCAGAGCCCACCTGCCAGCCAATCAGCACTCTCCACTTATGCATTACAAACAAAGCTTCTCCCCTCAAGTTGGTATTCTTGTGAATTGTCCTGACAAGTGTAAGATAAAAAGTTTTGACAAAATACTTTTTCTCAGCAAAGTTCAAGCTCAGTGCGACCAAGCAACAGTTTTTGGGAGTTCACTAAACTGAACTGGTTGAAGGTGTTTGATGGACAGCAATGTTCTGCTGAATAGACTCTATTTCATGTTTTTTTGCTACATTGATTGCAAAATGTTGTGCCAAAGGAAAACCTACATCTGTGAAAAAGTTAACCCAATGAATTTGCGTGCTGTCATAAGCCAAAAATGTCATCTCTTAACTCTTACAAACATGACTTCTGTAGAGTAGCCCAACTCAATTAAAACTTGAAGAGACCTGCAGTATTAGATAGCTTTGTTAGTTTGCTTGACTCATCGTGATCACTAGAAGGTCTGGTGGTTGAACTTAGCACACACCAATGGAACATTTATTAAAAACATTTTTATCGGAGCTGTTCTCACTGTTCTACTTACGGAACTATTTGCACTGAACTTAATGGCACATTTAGTTTAATTTGTCTACACCTAAGCAGTGTTTAGGCTCCCCATGAGATTCTTTCCCACCCTATTTCATTTCATCCAGTCAGCACACTATGCTAATAATTTCTTCCTCATATCCTAGCTTACCCCAAATGCCCACATGCTTTCACAACACTGATTTAGATTGCTGGATACTGTGCATCAGCTCTGAGAAAGACCAAGATAATGATAATTAATTGACAAAAAGGCACCCCTCCCACACCCCCATCACCATCGGACAACAAAATATTGAGGATGCAGGCCCCATCCTCCATCGAGGAGACAAAATTCCCAGGGAGGGTGATGCAGAGATTGATGTGAAACATCAAAGCAGTATTGGCCCTCCAGGCAGCCCTTGCCTTCCAACACGGTTATGATGCTGTGACTGTCCACCTCTGCACTAGTACCAGCCACAAGCCATAGTCTGTAAGACCTGAACAGCAAATGAATCACGCAAGGCAGACATCTTGCCTATGCAGGATGACTTGGAGGGAGAATATCAACAATGAAGAAGTCTGCCACAGGACTGGTCAGGGGCGTTGACAGGATATTGTGACGGAGGGATTGCTGAGATGAGCGGGCAGTAGAATGGGCTAAGATTAGATTGGTGCTGGAGAAGCACAGCAGGTCAGGCAGCATCTGAGGAGCAGGAAAATCAACTTTTCGGGCAAAAGCCCTTCATCAGAAATGAAGGCTTTTGCCCGAAACATCAATTTTCCTGCTCCTCGGATGCTGCCTGACCTGCTGTGCTTTTCCAGCACCACCCTAACCTTGGCTCTGATCTCCAGCATCTGCAGTCCTCACTTTTGCCTCGTAGAATGGGCACGGCCAGGTGGAAAAACAACAGGAGGCCAGTCAAAGAAATCCTAGTGAAGCGTAATTATGCGGCACTTTCAACAGTGCAATGCTACATGGATTGCAGCCAAAGAGATTCAGGTGAGCAGGCACCACTGAGTATAATGTTGCTGCCCATTGCACCTCATGGGATAAGAGGGACTAAGTTCTAAATTGGACAGTGTACAGTCTTGGTCTCCTCGAGACCAAACACACAGAAGACCGGAGAAGGTGCAAGAAATATTTATAAAAATGAGATCAAAACTGTAATGTTTACGATTCTGAATTCCATGTCCTCTTAATCTTCTCTGCTCTGATGAGAACAATTGCTGTTTCCCTGGTGTCTCCACTCAACTGAAATCCTTCATTCCTATCTAGTAAGTCCGTTTTGCTGGGTAAAGGGGTTTGTCCTGAATTGTGTTTGAAGTTGTGATCAGTAACTACGTTGCATCTATAACTCTTAATTTTCAACTCGCCACATCTTTTCTACACCTAGCCTATCACAGAGTCATAGAATCACAGAGATGTACAGTATGGAAACAGACTCTTCCATCCAACTTGTCCATGCGGACCAGATACCCCAACCCAATCTAGTCCCATTTGCCAGCACTTGGCCCATATCCACCCAAACCCTTCCTATCGTATTCTTTGGTAGTCTGGAATAAAAACCTCTTACAGACAGTTAGAAGGATGTTACCAGGGTTGGAGGATTTGAGCGATAGGGAGAAGCTGAAGAGATTGGTGCTGTTTTTGCTGGAGCGTCAGAGGCTGAGGGGTGGTCAGTGTATGGAATTAGCTGCCAGAGGAAGTGGTGGAGGCCAGTACAATTGCAACATTTATAAGGTATTTTGGATGGTTATATGAATAGGAAAGGTTTGGAGGGATGTGGGCCGGGTGCTGGCAGGTGGGATTAGATTGGGTTGGGATGTCTGGTCGGCATGGACGGGTTGGACTGAAGGGTCTGTTTTCGTGCTGTACATCTCTATGACTTCATGGCTATTCATATACCCATCCAGATGCCTTTTAAAGTTTGGAATTGTACCAGCTTCCACCACTTCCTCTGGCAGCTCGTTCCATACACACATTGTGTGAAAAGGTTGCACCTTAGGTCCCTTTTAAATTTTTCCCCTCGCACACTAAATCTATGCCCTCTAGTTCTGAACTTGCCCCCTGAGGGAAAAGACTTTGTCTACGTATCCTATCCATGCCCCTCATGATTTTAGAAACCTCCATTAGGTCACCCTAATGCTCCAGGAGAAACAGCCTCCAATGCTCCAGGAGAAACAGCCCTAGCCTATTCAGCCTCTCCCTGTAGCTCAAATCCTCCAACCCTGGCAACATCCTTGTGTATCTTTTCTGAACCCTTTCAAGTTTCGCAACATCTTTCCGATAGGAAGGAGACCAGAATTGCATATAATATTCCAATAGTGGCCTAACCAATGTCCTGTACAGCTGCAACATGACCTCCCAACACCTATACTCAGTGCTCTGACCAATAAAGGAAAGTATACCAAACACCTTCTTCACTATCCAATCTACCTATGACTCCACTTGCAAGGAACTCTGAACCTGCACTCCAAGGTCTCTTTATTCAGCAACACTCTGCATGACCTTACCATTAAGTGTATAAGTCCTGCTCTGATTTGCTTTTCCAAAATGCAGCACCTCACATTTATCTAAATTAACCTTCATCTGCCACTCCTCAGCCCATTGGCCCATCCGATCAAGGACTTTCAAAAGCTGATTGGGGGGGCAGATGCTCGCAGGTAAAAGGACAGCTGGAAAATGGGAAGCCTTCAAAAACGAGACAGTATATTCCTGTTAGGTTGAAAGGAAAGGCTGACAGGTAAAGGGAATGCTGGATGACTAGAGAAATTGAGGTTTTGATTAAGAAAAAGGAAGCATATGTCAGGTATAGACAGCAGATATCGAGTGAATCTTTATAAGAGTAAAATGCAGTAGGAGTATACTTAAACTGAAAATTAGTTAACCTTCATTTTGAAGATTTCTATTAACATCCTTCTTTGCCAGAGAACAGAACCCTAGCCTGCTCAGTTTTGATTAATAATCCCAGAACTGTATTTTTTCAGTGTTCAAACTTCCGAGGTCTATGTGATAGCAACTTCTAAAACTGGAAGTCAATGGCTGGAACCTGTGAATGGCTGTGCAACTTAGAGGGAGCAGTGGTCTCAATCTCCCAATGACAATTGAAATCAGGTTTGCATCTTCCTGGGGTCTTTATATCCATTTTCTTAAAGGGCACACGGCTCTCATTTAAAGAATTTTGTTCCCATACCCACTCATTTTACTGAGGTTAAAATAATGATTGAGATTAATTATTTGCATTGCTCTTGCATCTATCCTCAACACTTTCAGATCTTCCATCACCTCTTGGGTGTTCTTAAAACATACAGACACATGAACGACAAATAAACGCCCTCATATAAAGTCAGAGTCAT
The DNA here is from genome assembly GCF_020745735.1 of Hemiscyllium ocellatum. Lineage (NCBI taxonomy): Eukaryota > Metazoa > Chordata > Chondrichthyes > Orectolobiformes > Hemiscylliidae > Hemiscyllium > Hemiscyllium ocellatum. The sequence continues at coordinate 15,630,869 of NC_083417.1, read as the reverse complement.
ACAGGATAGAAACAGATCTTTCGGTCAAACTCATATGTGCTGACCAGACATTGCAATCTGACATAGCCCCAATTTGCCAGCATTTGGCCCATACCCTTCTAAACCCTTCCTATTCATATATCCATTCTTTCAAATGTTGTAATTGTACCCACCTCCATCACGTCCTCTAGCAACTCACTCCATTCACACATCATCCTCTGTGTGAAAAAGTTACCCTTTTTATATCTTTCTTTCTCACTTTAAACCTATGCCCTCTAGTTTTGAACTTCTCTACCCTACGGAAAAAAAAGAGCCTTGGTTATTCACCCTATCCATGATCCTGATGAATTTAAAAACCTCTATAAACGTCACCACTCAGCTTCTAATGCTCCAGGGAAAAAAGTCTCAGCCTACTCAGCCTCTTGCTGTAGCACAAATCCTCTCGTCCCAGCAACATGCTTATAAATCCTTTCTGTATCCTCTCAAGTTTAACAACATCCCTGCTATAGAAGAGTGAGCAGGACTGTATGCAGTATTCTAAAAGTGACTCATCAATGTCCTGTACAGTGCCAATACGACATCCCAACTCCTACACTCAACAGTTTGACCAATAAAGGCAAGCATATCAAAAGCCTTCTTCACCATCTTATCTATCTGGGACTCTACTTTCAAAGAACTATACACCTGTACCTCAAGGTGTCTTTGTTTGGCAACACTCCCCAGGGCGTTCTATTTACTATACAAATCCTGCCCTGGTTTGCCTTACCAAAATGCACGACCTCACATTTATCTAAATTAAACTCCATCGCCACTTCTCGGCCCACTGGCCCATCTAATCAAGGTCCCTTTGTGCTCTGAGATAATCTTCTTCACTGCCCACTACACCACCTATTTTGGTGTCATGATCAAAGTAATTCCTTTACTTTTTGTTTGGAGATGGTTCCACCTGCGCTGTTTTCATAATTGAGCATCTGAATCAATACTTAGGGATTAAAGTATTTACAAATCGTTGACACTTAAAAATGATAAAGGAGTGTGTTTGATTTACAGATGGACTCCAAGTCTCAATGATAGTGTGTTTTGGAAAGGACCCATCAGCTGCAGATCTCCCTCTCTTGAGGCAGCTCTTCTAATAACAACTTGGGGCATTTTTACAGCATCTTTAACCCAGTAAAGTGCCCCAAGGCACCTCAAAGGAGCATTATCAAACATTTGAAGCAAAGCAATTCAAATGTCCTTTTTTCTGTGCCAATGTTTCCCTTTTACAGTAGGTTCTCGGGCTTCTGCCTGAGCCACCTTAATTCGCGTGCTATTGCTTTCACTACATTCTTTCACACAAGTTGCTTGTACTCTTAAATACAAAAGCTAAGAACCTCTGCATTCATGAAATCTTCTCCTGACATCAGACACAGAATAACACCACAACAGAACACATCCTCCCCTTTTCTCTTTGTACAGAAGCAATGGCTGCCAGGATTTCCTTATGATTTTTGGGCCATTTTAAGCAATCCTGTAATTGGGTTTGATTTACAATACTCTCCAGGGGCTCATAAACTCTTAGTGAGTTTTGAGAAGATTTGAAGCTTAGGTTGAGGTTCTGGATGTAAGTTTGCTCCTTGAGCTGGAAGGTTCATTTCCAGATGTTTCATCACCTTACCAGGTAATATCTTCAGTGTGCCCCACGGGCGAAGCACTGTTGATAATTCCTGCTATTTATATGTTTGGGTTTCTTTGGGTTGGTGATGTAATTTCCTGTGATGACACCATTTCCTATGTTGACATCTTTCCTGTTCTTTTTCTCAGAGGGTGGTAGATGGGGTCAAACTCGATGTGTTTGTTGATAGAGGTCTGGTTGGAATGCCATGCCTCTAGGAATTCTCATGGCTTGTCCTAGAATGGATGTGTTGTCCCAGTCGAAGTGGTGTCCTTCCTCATCTGTATGTAAGGATATTAATGAGAAAAGGTCATGTTGTTTTGTGGCTAGTTGATGTTCATGGATTTTGGTGGCTAGTTTTCTGCCTGTTTGTCCAATGTAGTGTTTGTTACAGCCCTTGCACGGTATTTTGTAAATAACAGTAGTTATAAACTCTTGCTGTTCAACGCTCATTCTGCTGGGCTCCAGGATAGCTGGGAGGCGAAATGCTGATGAACTAAGCACTTCAGTGAAGGCCTGTATTCTTTCTGCATATTGTAAGCTGGCCTGTTTGTGACCACATTAACTACTCCCTGCCTTCCTGCTTTCATTGCAAGAAACTAGTTTTGGAAGAGAAAGATCAAAGACTTAACAACATGGAAGCTGTAATGTATTGAAAATTGCACAGTGCATTTTGCCAACTTAAGTTTACAATACATATATGTACCAACAGAGGGAGGCTCTTAGGAAGACCTATGATTAATGGCTTATGCAATTCAATGTTTAACAGGTTATACACTTCCAACTGTAAATATCTCTGGCTGAATATAAGAACTTCACAGAGGCCAACACGGTATCACACTTCAAGTAAACATAAAGACATAAAATGGAAATTTAAATATCAATAAGAAACATTTAGAATATCAAGCATCATCGACTGGAGAGGGAGAGAGAAACAGAATGAAGATTTCATGTCTCCTTTTTTTTATCATTCTGATGTAAGGTTATCCCTTGAAACATTAACTTTGTTTCTCTGGCCACAGACAGTGGTCATACACTGAGCATTCCTAGTCTTTCCGAATGATAAAATTAGTTGTCAAACAACTCCCAGGATTTTTTTTTTATTTTCAGTTTTTCAGAATAAAACTGGTTCCGTGTTTGCATGTAGTCTGATATTCAGGCCAGGTCTGAGACTCTGATGATCTCAATCACTTCGTCCAATCTTGTTTCTCTGCAGCATTCTCTTCCAATGATGCATACATTCTGACATGTGTTATAACCTCTGAGTAACACAAAGGCACATGTATTCACTGTCATAACAGTAAAAATTATTCATTTCAGAATACTGAAGAGTTCTGGAATTTGATCTCCTATACCAGTAAAAATATAACGTTTTTAAAAATTCGAATTTGAATTACTCAGCCACTATAAATCAGTCAGTAACATAGTTCCTACATGATTTCAGCACCTATAGACAATGTGACCAAGTTGGGTGAAGGAAAGGACAAGTGGATGACTTGCATAAGCCATGCCGTTGTCCCCAACCACATGACACCAGCGTGGGGCAAATGAAGCCCTCCAACACTCAGCAGGGAAGGTAGTTTACCTTGGTATCCCCAGTTGGAAAGCCAGCCATTTACCTCATCCATCAGAAAGGCTATGAATTGGCCATTTAAAGGCCTTGCTGCTGGGAAGTCCCCAGTGGGCCAACTCGCCCAGCACTTAATTGGTGAATAAACGACTGTGTGTATATGTGTATGACTGTAATGGGGTACAAGTCTGTGACAGGGTGTGTGTGTGTGTGTGGGAGTGAATACGATTCTGTAAATCCCACGTTAGAAACAGAGTCAGTCTGACCTAACATTGGGACACAGACTTTCACCTCATACCTTAAATACATTAACTGAGCTGAGATGGCATGATTGTTAAAGCTATCTTGAGAATGTAACTTTTAAAAAGTTCTCAGATTTACATATGAAGGAACTGAAACTAACATGATCATTCTAAAAGATGAAAGACTTCAGCTAAATTTGCTGAATATTACATTCCATGACACTGCAAACCCACTATAAATTCCGTGTCTTATGATTCTGCTTCACAACCACCTAATGAAGGAACAGTGCTCTGAAAGCCAGTGCTTCCAAATAAACCTGGTGAACTATAACCTGGTGTTGTGTGACTTTTAACTTTGTCCATGCCAGTCCAACATGGGCACCTCCAAATCATTGTTTGGTAAAATATTTAAAAGTTATTTGTTAAAACAAGTATTGCAGCAGCAATAAAATGTCACTGAAAAGTCCAACTGAGAAGTGATCACCTTTAATTGGTAAGAATTGCTGTTACGCAGAATTGCACTGAACGCACAGAATAGATTAACAAAATTATATTACAGCTGTGGCACAGAAGGAGACTATTTAGTCCATGATGTCTATTTTCCTTGTGCCACTCTGCTACCTTTTCAGAGTACCCTTGCACATTTGTCCAGTTCAGATTACGATCCAAATCCTTTTTTAAAAAGGTGCAGTTGAACTGCCTGCTCCACAATCACGGACAGCACATTCGAGATCCCAACCCATCGCTATGATAAAAGAAGGTCTCTCCTCATGTTGCCTTTTGCCAATTACTTTAAAATGGTGTCCTCTTATTAGTGATACTCCCATCAATGGGTGCAGCTTTTCCCAATACTTCTTTCCAAACTTCTTTTTCTGCTTTCGTTGTGTTGGCATCACAGACTAATGAGCCTCATTCCTGATGAAGGGCTTTTGCTCGAACTGTCGATTGTCCTGCTCCTCGGATGCTGCCTGACCGGCTGTGCTTTTCCAGCACCCACACTCTTTGTCACATACTAATTCTGCCAATATTGATATGGGTAGTCTGAGCTAACAGGGAGTCAGTTGCTGAAATGTTACTCCTAATCATGAAATCTTACAAATGAAAGTAATCTAAAGCTGGATCTTAAGGATTCAAGTGATGGGGCTGTAACTATTTCCATTGGCAACTTGTTCTATCGGGATATTCCATTTTTGGGAAGAAAAAGTTTTGAAGCGCTGTCTTTTAAAACAAATGGTCCTTATGGTTTATCTAAGTGGCTAACTTGTATTGTGTCACTGCCAGAAGCACTGGGTTCTTGATTCTATCAATACTATGAGAAAGATATTCAAGATCTTTCGATTTCTTAAAATTTGATTTCTAAAATAGAGGCAAATGGAGTCTGGTTACAGGTCTGTGAAGGTGACTTGTTTTTAAAAAGGTTGGAAAATCATCTTAAATAGTGACCTAAGTACATTGTTTCCAGGAAAGCATATGCTTCAGTTAATGCATAGCAGGTAATACCTGGGATGTTAACTGATTGAATGCTTGTGCTACTGAGTTTACTGACAAACAGAGAAATGCACTGAGGGCCACTAGTTTCCATGTTGTTAGAAGAATCTAGTTTTCAATTCTGGAGAACAATTTCCCATGAATACAAAGGCTTGAATTTGTCAAGTTGCCAAGCTTTGTATGTAAGTTTTCAAGTCTTCAGAACTGAAAAAGACAAAAGGTTAGGTAATCTGAACTGGAAATAAGTCACAAAACTGCCTCAGTACTCCAAGAAAGAAAATTGGTCAGTTATGTAAGAAATTAAAGAGTTCAGATAGTAATAATATCTATTTTAAGAATGGAGTAGCTGTAAGAAGATCCTGCTGAGAAGCAAGTTGGAACTTTGCTTTTATGTTGTCACATGTAGCTTGTGTAATAAACTTGTGTCCTTTTGTTCAAGAACATTTGCAGCCTGGTATGAATATATTTCAGGGTCTAACCATCACAGTAAGCAACTGCAAAAATGAACATTATAATATATCAAGCAAGGTTTCACTCTGGGATCTCAACAATGCGCAAGTTTTATGAAATAGGGTCAGATAATTTTTCTCCATCCTTTGCTCCAGTTTCAAATCTTTGATCAAGGATGTGACCCTGGGGTATTGCTCCACTGACCCATGCAGTATCATGCACGACATCCAGAGATAACAGAGATAAGCCATTCCTGATGAAGGGCTTATGTCCGAAACATTGATTCTCCCGCATCTTGGATGATGCCTGACTGGCTATGCTTTTCCAGCACCATACTGTTCGACTAACTTCAATAACTTGTATTTCTTGCCAGGTTACACACCACACACTCCAGGACTAGTTAAACAAATATCTGGTAAGCTGTAACTCCAAGGTTTTTTGTTGCAATGCTAAATATTTCCTCCTCAGAAATCTGAGAATGCTATTTGTTATGGATATCGTTAACTGCTGAATATGGACTCCTGACTGACAATTGTTTTTTTTAAGATGAACCCCCAGGTATAGCTGTGTATTTCTCTGTCAGACAATTATGTTTACTGAAAATAAAGCTATCCATAGGTGGATTCTTATAATGCACATGATGTACGCTTTTTTTGGTATTGAATGCAATCTCCCATTGGTGCTGCCATTTCTGAAAACCCAGAAGATCAATGAATTGGAAGGATCTTGAGTTTTCTTTTTATAAACTTGTTGGAAAGATCATTTGTGTATGCCAAGAAGAGTGAAGGTTGCAACACTGTCTCCTGGGGCTCTCTGGAGAGGACAACTTCCCCTCCACTCACTACTCTCCGTATGCTATTGGATTGTGTACAACAATGTCCCCAGGATTCTACCAAAGTGAAGTCTGGACAAGGACTTTTCCATGAGACTATTTGTCAAAGCATTTTGAGAAATCCATTATCATCACATGAGAAAACCTCTTTCAAACCTTGAAGTGAGGTCATCAACAGTCTGTGTTTCAGAAGATCAATCAGAAACCATGCTATGTACCAGGATATATTGGGCTTCAAAATTCTTCATGATAAGGAATTTTAAAACTTGACTTATCAGATGCCAACACCATTGGCTAGACCAACATTTCCCTAATTGGCCAGAGGGCAGTTCAGAATTGCTGTGGATCTGGAGTTACATGTAGGCCAGACGAGGTAAAGATGGTAGATTTCCTTCCCTTCAGGGCACTAGTGACACAGATGGGTTTTTTAAACAATGAATCAACAATCGTTACATGGTCACTATTAGGTCAGCTTCTTATTGAATTACCCCAGAATATTAACATTGGGTTCGGGATTACTAGCCCGGTGACATTACCACACCATCACCAGCTTCCCTTAGAATTAATGATATGTTCAAGTAATTAGCAAATGCCTCTGGTGAGAGATAAGTCTCCAGTTTTCTGGCTAACTGCTATCTCCCATTTCCATCTACAGATGTTAGTTTGTCTCTACTGATGCATGACATAGCTGGTGTTGATTAACACTTCAAAGACACGGTTCCAATCAGAGCCAGCTCATCAGCTGCTAACATTAAAATCCATGGAGGCGTTTCCTTGGGGCCCAGAGTTTTCTTTGCGTGTATGTGCAATAATTTCAAAAACACCCATAATTAGCTTAGCATGTTTGGTAAGTGGTCACCAACATGACTCTGAACACTTCTTTCTAAGTCAAGATTTGACCATCTTGCCCAAATGCACCTACTCTCGTCCTTTTACCACGTCTATTTCTTTTCCTTCATATTTTATATGTAACTAGCATCATTCAAAATACATCGACGATATTTCCTTTAACTCCTCTTCGTGGTAGTTTGTTTCACAATCAAACTATTCTCTGGGCATTTTTTTCTGAATTCCCAATTGATTTTGTGGGTGACTCTCGCGGTACTTCAAGCATCTAGTTGTGGTCACTACCACAGAAGCAACCCTTTTTCCATATCCAAGCTATTAAATGCCTTCATAATTGTAATGACCTCTATTATGCTTGTTCAGTCTTGAGGAGGCATGTCATCATTGCAAATTTCTTTTAGTGCCGCTATGTCCATTCTGTAATGCAGAAGCATAATAAGCATAAACAGAACAAGCCAAAATAAGTGTGCTCCCTGTTTTGTGATTATGCAAAATGAAAGCTCATGGGATGGGGGTGGGGTGGATGATGTACTGATATGGATAGGAAACTGGTTGACCAACAGGAAACAAAGACTAGGAATAAACAGGTCTTCTTCTGAGTCACAGGCAATGACTGGTGGGGTACTGCAGGAATTGGAGCCTGTACCCATTTATTCACATTTTATATTAATGCTTTAGATGAGAGAATCAAATGAAATATCTCCAAGTTTGCAGATTACGCAAAGTTATGTGGGAGGGTTGGCTGTGAGGAGGGCGCAGAAATGCTTCAAGCTGAGTGATTAGACAAACACATGACACTTGAAGTATAATCTGGATCAATGTGAGGTCATCCAGTTTGGCAGCAAAATCAGAAAAGTGGATGATGATCTCAATGGTGATAAGGTGGGAAAGGGAGAGGTGCATTGAGACCTGGGTGTCCATTGACAGGAAGCATGCAGGTGCAGCAGGTGGTGAATGGTATGGTGACCTTCATAGTGAGAGGATTTGAGTACATGAGCAGGAATAATTTACTGCAATTGTACAGGGACTTGATGAGCCGAGAGTATGGAGCTGGAAAAGCACTGCAGGTCAGACAGCATCCGAGGAACAGAAGAAACAAGGAGGCCGAAATGTTGATTCTCCTGCTCCTCGGATGCTGCCTGAGCTGCTGTGCTTTTCCAGCACCACATTCTTGACTCTGATCTCCAGCATCTGCAGTACTCACTTTCTTCGAATGACTTGTTTAAACCATATCTGGAATATTGTGTGCAGTTTTGGTCTCCTTATCTAAAAGGATGTTCTGACTAAGGATGGAATGCAGTGAAGGTTTATCACACTGATTTCTACCATCTTTACGTCTGAAGACAGACTGGATCAGTTTGGACTGTATTCAATAGAGTTTGGCAGAATGGAGGGGGGTTCTCATAGAAACCTATAAATTTCTAACATGACACAGTAAACAAAGGAAGGATGATTCTGATGACCAAGAACCAGGGATCAGTCAACAAATACGGGGCAGGTCATTTCGGACAGAGATAAGGAGAAGTTTCTTGATCCAGACATTTGGCAGTCTGAAGAAGTCTATCACAAAAAAGTTGAGGACAAAATAATTAATTGTTTTTGAGAAGGAGATACACGTACATCCTAGGGGTAAAGGGATCAAACAGTGCGAGGTGAAACGCATCAGATAACTACCAATCTCCGAAACCACCAACTGTGATTTTGTCTTTATTAAACACAATCACAATTTCATGGAGATGAAGAAATTTTCTTGTTGGACTATTTTGGTTGCAACTAAATATTATTAAGTAGTAGTGTTGCTGAATATGTAGAAAAGCAATTATTCTGAGTAGACAGCCTGTCAATCATATGTATTAAGTTATGACAAAAATCAGCCAAATACTGACTGAAAAAGTAGTTCATAAACAGACTTTTCAATGGGAATATATTTAATTTCTTTCTCACGATGTCCATTTCTGACTGCCAACAAAATAAAAAATATCACTGCCAAATATGACAGCTTTATTAATAATTCTTTCAATCACAGTGTTTTGCTACTGTTCACAAAGATATTCACTCAGGAATAATCACTGTTGATGCTCCTGTTTGTGGGATATGAAAACCGTGATGGAAATAAGCATCAAATTCATTCAAGGAAAGAAAATAGTCACGGCTACAACAAAGATCTCCCTCAGACAGAGTGCAATGAAAGCTAACTGGACTATCTTTACAGTGGAAGATATTTCAAACACGGTGGCACAGTGGTTAGCACTGCTGCCTCACAGCGCCTGAGACCCGGGTTCAATTCCCAACTCAGGCGACAGACTGTGTGGAGTTTGCACGTTCTCCCTGTGTCTGTGTGGGTTTCCTCTGGGTGCTCCGGTTTCCTCCCACAGTCCAAAGATGTGCGGGTCAGGTGAATTGGCCATGCTAAATTGCCCGTAGTGTTAGGTAAGGGGTCAAATGTAGGGGTATGGGTGGGTTGCGCTTCGGCGGGTCGGTGTGGACTTGTTGGGCTGAAGGGCCTGTTTCCACACTGTAAGTAATCTAATCTAATGTAATCTCATTTGTATGAAAGAATACAGGGGAGAAACTATATACAGCTGCAAATGTGTTGCTGGTCAAAGCACAGCAGGCCAGGCAGCATCTCAGGAATAGAGAATTCGACGTTTCGAGCATAAGCCCTTCATCAGGAATATTCCTGATGAAGGGCTTATGCTCGAAACGTCGAATTCTCTATTCCTGAGATGCTGCCTGGCCTGCTGTGCTTTGACCAGCAACACATTTGCAGCTGTGATCTCCAGCATCTGCAGACCTCATTTTTTACTCGAGAAACTATATACCATCATCATCACTAGGAACTAGTATTAGACAAACTTATGGGGATAAAGGCAGGTGAATTCCCAGGCTCGGATACTTTTCATCCAAGGATGCTGAAAGAGATCAGTACAGAAATAGTGGATGTGCTGGTTGTAATTTTCTAGAAGTCCTTAGATTCTGGAGAAGTACCAGAAGATTCTGGAGAAGTACCATGAAGGGCTTATGCTCAAAACGTCGAATTCTCTATTCCTGAGATGCTGCCTGGCCTGCTGTGCTTTGACCAGCAACACATTTGCAGCAGTGGTTAGTGAATTGACTCATGGGCAGGAAACAGTGAGTGGGAATAAAGGGTTCTTTTTCAGGTTGGTGACCCATGACCAATGGGGTTCCAAGGGGATCAGTGCTAGGACTGCCACTCTTTACAATATCCATGAATGACTTGGAGGAAGGAAACAAATGTACTGTCGCCAAACTTGCAGTCAACATAAATATACATGGAATGACAGGTTACAATGAGAGATATAAATGAACAATCTACATAGATACTGACACATTAAATACAGAGGAACCTCGATTATCTGAAGGACACGGGTGGGGAGTATTTCATTCGGATAATCGAATGACAGATAATCGAGGCTCCTCTGTAAATGGGCAAAATGTTGGAAAATAGTGTACAATGTGGGAAACTTGTTCATATTTGAAGGGAGAACAAAAGAACAGTATTATTCAAATGGAGATACACTGCAACACGAAAGGGACTTGAGGGCACATTTCCCCCAAATCACAAAGCTCGCGCACAGTTGCATCAGGTAATTAGTAAGGCTAATGCAATATGGGCTCTGAATTCAACGGATTTGGTGTTTAAGTGTAGGCAAGTCTTAGTGCAACTGTACAAGGTGCTGGTGAGACCACATCTAGAATACTGTGTGCAGTTTCATCCCCTTAACTAAGGAAAGGTGCTATTTGACTGGAGGCAGTCGAGTGAAAGTTCACTTGGAGGATCCCTGGTATGGAGAGATTGTCTTACGGGTAAAGATTAAACAGGTTGGGACTTTACTCACTGGTGTTTAGAATGAGAGGTGAGCTCATTGAAACATATAGGATTCTTAAGGAGCGAGACAGAGTAAATGCTGAGAGAATGTTTTGATTCATGGGAGAGTCTAGAAGCAGAGGGCATAGTCTCAGGATAATGGGGTGCCAATTTAAGATTGAGATGAAGAGGAATTTCTTTTCTCAAAACATTCAGAACATTTGGAACCCCTTGCCACAGAGAGATATGGGGGCAGAGTCTTTTTGCATGTTTACGGGTGAGATAGATAGATTCTTGATCAGCTGGGGATTCTTATGCCTGGAATAGAAGGTTTAATCTTTGTGAGAGCTTTAATATGAGGTGTTTTTCTCCTTTTCAAATTCAACATAGGTTTGCTCAGGCTGACTTCTGAAATTTCAAAACCTTTGGCTATATGTTTCAGGAACTAACTTGTACATGTTGATTCAGAGTAGCCTTTTTTACGGTGATGTAATCCATTGAAACTTCCTCAGACAGGCATGCTTAAATCTCATGCACTCTACCTGTCAACCTGCTCTGTGTGGGGCATGTCCAATTTTCTTTGGACCACTTCATTTGTTTTGCTACGTTATCAAACAAACATACATGAATGCTTCCACACCCTTTCCCTCAAATTCAACATCGTGAAATACTCTTTTGTTTAAGTTTTAATACTTCGCCAGTATGTTAATTATCTTTACCTTCTTAGCTTTTGCAGGAAATTCCAGCTTTAACCAATTTGCTAATTCTAGTAGCTTAGTTTCAGTTAAATCTTGTGAACCAGTCAGAGATTGATCCTCCACCTTAAAGCAAGTTCTTGCTTCTCAGTACTTCTTTGGTTGTCGGGTGCTTTAATACATCTGATGGTTGGGGGAAGACCTTCTATAAATGCCAGGCTTTTCATGGAGTTGTACTTGCATTATGGTGTATTTGATGACATGTTCCCTTGTTTCTTCATTCCAGTGATTTACACAGTAATCTAATTCAGTTTAATACTGCTTTTATCACACTTTGCAGTGGTCATATTGTTATTATATTGGATTCTTTAGAACATGGAATGATGCAGAACATTTCCCTTCCCACATGGTTAAAGATGCCCTCCAACGCATCTCGTCCACATCCCGCACCTCCGCCCTCAGACCACACCCCTCCAACCATAACAAGGACTGAACGCTCCTGGTGCTCACCTTCCAAACTACCAACCTCCCACCACCAGGGATATATTTCCCTCCCCACCCCTTTCCACCTTCCGCAAAGACCTTTCCCTCCGTGACTACCTGGTCAGGTCTACGCTCCCCTATGACCCACCCTCCCATCCTTGCACTTTCCCCTGCCATCGCAGGAACTGTAAAACCTGTGCCCACACCTCCTCCCTCACCTCTATCCAAGGCCCTAAAGGAGCCTTCCACATCCATCAAAGTTTTACCTGCACATCCACTAATATCATTTATTGTATCCGTTGCTCCCGATGCGGTCTCCTCTACATTGGGGAGACTGGGCGCCTCCTAGCAGAGCACTTTAGGGATCATCTCGGAGATACCCGCACCAATCAACCACACCGCCCCGTGGCCCAACATTTCAACTCCCCCTCCCACTCTGCCGAGGAAATGGAGGTCCTGGGCCTACTTCATCGCCGCTCCCTCGCACCAGACGCCTGGAGGAAGAATGCCTCATCTTCCGCCTCAGAACACTTCAACCCCAGGGCATCAATGTGGACTTCAACAGCTTCCTCATTTCCCCACCCCCCACCTCATCCTAGTTTCAAATTTCCAGTTCAGCACCGTCCCCATGATTTGTCCGGACTTGTCCTACCTGCCTATCTCCTATTCCACCTATCCACTCCATCCTCTCCTCCCTGACCTATCACCTTCATCTCCTCCCCACTCACCCATTGTACTCTATGCTACTCTCACCCCACCTCACCCTGCTCTAGCTTATCTCTCCATGTTTCCAGCTCCCTGCCTTTATTTCCAATGAAGGGCTTTTGCCCAAAACGTCGATTTCGCAGCTCGTTGGATGCTGCCTGAACTGCTGTGCTCTTCCAGCACCACTGATCCAGAATCTGGTTTCCAGCATATGCAGTCATTGTTTTTACCTCTTCGGCACCATGTTTGTTCCTACCATGATGGCATTCCAACCCAGTAAGACCATAAGATACAAGAGCAGAATTTTGCCATTCAGCCCATTGAGTTTTTTCCACCATTCAATCTTTGCTGTTGTGTTTGTCAACCCCATTCTCCTGCCTTTTGCCATTACCAATCAAGAACCTATCTACCTGACTTAAATACACTGAAGGACCTGGCCTCCACTGGCCTCTGTGGCCCTGGTTTCCTCCCACAATCCAAAGCTGTGCAGGTTAGGTGAATTGGCCATGCTAAATTGCCTGCAGTGTTCAGGGATGTGTTAGTTAGGGGTAAATGTCGAGTAGTTGGGTAGGGGAATGGGTTTGGGTGTGACACGCTTTGGAAGGTCGGTGTGGACTTGTTGGGCCGAAGGGCCTGTTTCCACACTGTAGGGATCCTGTGACCCTAGATTCACCAACCTCTAGCTGAGAAATTCTTCTTTATTTCAAAAAGAAAATTGTTTCTGCCACTTCATTATTTTTTCAAATACACAACTGCCAGACTTTCTGGCAAGAATGAGGGTGAGGCTACCAGTGCTCAGTTAGGATTAATCAAACATTAACGTCCAGTTTCTAAGCATGCACAATTAACTAGGGATACCCAGACATTTCCCTCTGGGTTAATAAGGAACAGTTACAAATAGGAGCAAGTATACAACATTTTATCCCTTCAGCCTTCTCTACATTCTGTAAGACCATGGGTGAACTGATTGTAGCCAGAACTCTACTTTTCTACTTGACCCCCGATAACCCCGGTCAATCCATGTCCTCCTGCTCATTTCTCTACAAGTTTTTCACTCAGTGCTGATAAATGTGAGTCATAAATATGTACAGCATGGAAACAGACCCTTCATCCAACTCATCCATGCTAACCAGATATCCTAACCTAATCTAGTCCCATTTGCCCATATCTCTCTCAATGATTCCTATGCATATGCCCATCTGGATGCCTTTTAAATGCTATAATTGTAGCCCCCTCCACCACTTCCTCTGGAAGCTTGTTCCATGCATGCACCACCCACTGTGTGAATATGTTACTGCATGGGCCCTTTTTAAATCTTTCCCCTCTCACCTTAAACCTATGCCCTCTAGTTTTGGACATCCCCACCCAGGGGGAAAAGCCTTGGCTATTCACTCTATCCATGCCCTTCATGATTTTATAAACCTCTATAAGGTCACCAGTCAGCCTCTGATCCTCCATTGATAACAGCCCCAGCCTATTCAGCCTCTCCCTGCAGCTCAAACCTTCCAACCCTGGCAACATCCTTGTAAGTATTTTCTGAAATGGGTGAAGAGGCACTCCTTACCTATTAAAATCCCCAAAATAATCGATACTTATCCAGTCCAGTGTGAAGTAATTTTTAACATCACATCCCTTCATAATTTAATTATTGCTGGCTATTAAAATTTGTTATTGTTTTGCTTCTGATCTTTTACTTTACTCTCTCTCTCTTTTCATCCTTATTTTGCTCCCCCTCTTTATTTCATTTAGCACACTGCTGATGTGACTTTGAATAAATATTTTAAACTATACTTCCTGGTTTAGGCACTGAAAGCATTCTTTAAGGAAAATATACAGTTCTTTGTCCTGTTGATGCAGATTTCCTGTTGGGAGCACCACGCTGTTATTTCTCTCTAACTGTCGCAAAACAGTTAACAAACAACCACATAATTTTTGTGAGCTAAGTGTTAGGGTAATGAATAACTGGCACCATTCATTTACCACTGATCAAGAAAAAAATCTGGATCTATGGCTGAAGGATTAATGGAAAGTGGTACTGGATGACTGAACAGAGAAAACAGCAATACAATGAAACAGATGAGTGACTAGAGCTGGCTTCTGATTACCACATTAACATCAAGGTGTCAATAGGGACTGCAAACTCTGGAGGTGGTCAAATAAAAGATTGCCTTAGGGTGACTGCTCCTCCAGTCTCACTCCATGTCCTGGTCATTTGGTGTTAATATCCAAGGCCTAAAGTCTCTTGAAAAGTTCTGCCCTCACTCAAGTCTCAAAATAATATTGACAGAAATTTTCTAAACTAACTCACGGATTTATACACATTAAAGTAGTGCCGTGACCTCAGCTGATGGGAATAATACGAGACAATTCAGAGACCATAATTTTTATTTCGGTTTACCAGAGAGTCAGTCACTGAAGACAGCCGCAAGTGGCTGCCATTGTACTTTGAACAAAGTTTTTTTTCACATTAAAAAAACGTGAACTAAATCACGCTCTACAAGAACCACTGGATCAAAGGTCAAAAAGAATTCATCTTTTACCCCAGCCATAACCTTACAGACAGTCAACTTCAATGAATGCTGCAAATGTGTTGCTGGTCAAAGCACAGCAGGCCAGGCAGCATCTCAGGAATAGAGAATTCGACGTTTCGAGCATAAGCCCTTCATCAGGAATCGACATTTCAACATATCTTTACACTAAAGCTTCTTGCTTCGCTGGCATGGCGGGTACCAGTTTCCTTTCAACAACTTCTGTGCATTCACCAAATGCTATTTTCTTCAGTTCATGTATTCCTCAGACACCTTAAAATCGCAAACTCAGCTTACCTTATTATTTATCCTGAGATGCCTAATCTCACACTTTCAGTAGTCTTGCAGGCCATCCTTTTCTTTTTCAACGCCTTCTGCTTCTATAGCTTTCTTCCCGCTAAGGTTTGAGCTTATCAGAACTTCACCCCAGCCCTGATAGCTCTCGTTCTGAACTTTTTGTCTTTGCATGCACCTGATTCTGGTCCCCTCTCCCGATTTCTCTGGGTGATGGAGCTCAAGTCAGCAAACACATCTTAGCAATCCTATCCCCAGGAGATTTGTTGGGCACTTAGCTTAAATCACATGATTTCTTCTCCATGTGGTTTTAAATTCACTGTTTAAACTGACCATCCGACCTTATTAAAAAAAATCAAGTCAAACATTAAATGAAAACTAAAATCCATTTTCTTCCACTATAAAACCCAAGTTCCCAAATAACGATAACGTATTATTATGAACTTCATCACATTAGCATCCGATAACATACTGGATTCTTATTTTGTTACACCTGAGAATATCCAGCATAAATATTTTATAAGATCAATTTCACAACAGGTCAGTTAATGCGTTGTTGCATAAGGACAGAAACATTATACCATGTAAAACATCGCGCATTATTCTTTTGCTAAAGAGGGGAACAGTGCATCTCTTTAAAATTACAACATCCAACTATAATGCAGTCACTAATCAGAGACAAGATGGAGCAGATCCAATGGGAACCTTACCATTCTCTCACAATTTGCCAAGGAAAATTCCACAGCCTTAAGAGTTCTCTTATTTCTAGCTAGAAAGCGCTACCTAAAATGCCAATTAACACTACCGACTTTTGTGTACTCCATGAGATCGAATTCAAAACATAGTATTTCCTACAGCCTTGCACCAAACAGGAATAATCCAGAGAAAGCTTACATAAAATACCAAATTGCACTGTACTGTTCAGATATGATAACTATACCTGGGCTGTTTGCAAGTAGAGAGATTATCCAATAAATTTGTAATACTGGAATATTATGATTGCTGGCTGAAGCCCAGACTATCTGGTTGGCAACAATGTGCAAAAAAAGGACAGACAAATGTCTTGGTCTCTCCCTGTCACTTAGGATGTCTTCTGTTGTACCTCCATATTGTGGCACCTAACGATTGGGTTCCTCATAGTTCCAGGTACAAGCTTCAGAGAAACCCATGAGGTGTTTGGCTTCTAGATATGCATTGCACAGGCCAACCAGCACATGCAAACACCCAGGTGCTAATGAACCAAGCTCCCAACTCTGGTCAATTAGCCTCATTGCCTTGTAGAATCTCTACAGAGATTAAAGCCATGGGAGAAAGTCCGAGCCAAAGTAAGAAACAAAGTAGAGCTTAAAAAGATGAATGCTTTAATATGTGATCTTCCCATCAACCCCTGCAACCAAACCAGTGTCAAACATTGAAAGGAGACATATAGAAGGGTTGCTATGATGATTGGGTTGCCCAAGGTCTCCATTAGTTTTCACCAGGCTTGTACCTCAGAGTGAACACTGGTTTTGCTGCAGAGAAATAACACATTATTTATGTCTGTCGTCTCTTGAAGTCCAATCTGATTGGCATAGAAAACAAATGCTCTGAGCTGTCCCAAATAAACTTTCACACTCCACTGGTCAGTTACCATCCAACTCAACTTGGCAGCATAAACTGGCCAGTTGCTGGCACACTACCATGGGCAACTGGAAATTGAGTGTCTGCTCAACAAGCAGACAGCAGTGATCTTAGCTGGCAAACAAACAGAAGGATTCAGGCTTTTCAAGGGGTAAATTGGAAGACCACGCCTACAGGGCTGCAACAAATCATTTGTTTACAAGAACACAGAACAGCAATGATCAACAAGGTCCTTGACAGATTGAGCTTTCACACTGAGTGTCATCATTCCTGAGAGAGCAGAGTAACTAATGAGGAAAAACACAGTATTCATCAGGCACACTAAGTGTTTAGAGGGCATGTGTGAGCAAGTCGTAAATTTTGTTGCAAGGAGCTTGTTGCATTCCATGATAGAACTTCCACCAAATGTTTAGAAGGTGCTTCCTCTATTGCACTGAACAGGATCAGTAAATTGTGAGGACTGTGTGCTGCAACACTGTGCTCCACTCGACAGCATGAAAGACCTGTTCTTTACTCTTCAATCAGAATTCCCAAATCAAAACCTTAGACTCACTTGGAAACCCTAAAATAGATGTGGACGACAAGAAGATAAAAGAACAAAGACAGAAGGTACCATGAGCCGGCCCTACTTTTTTTTTAACCTCAGAATAAACCGTGAAAACATTTCCTGAAAACAAATATTCATTCATGGGATGCAGGTGTCACTGGCTAGCCTAGCATTTATGGCCCATCTCCAATTGCTCACACAGCAGTTAAATGTCAACCACATTGCAATGGGTCTGGAGTCATGTGCAGGCCACACCTGGTAAAGATGGCATTCTCCTTCCCTCAAGGACATTAGTGAACCAGACAGGATTTTTGTGACCAACAACAATGGTTTAATGGTCATCATTAGATTCAGAATTCCAGACATTTACTGAATTCAAATCCCACCATGAGACACGGCACAATTCAAATCAGGGTCACCAGAATATGACCACGATCTCTGGCTTAATAGTTTAGTGATATTACCACTAAGTCATCACCTCTCCTCCAAATAAGTAACGGTAAAGTTGCCATAGTCCTGCCATTCCAACATCCAAATTCTGAACAATGGCATTAACCAAATTTGCTGACCAGCTCAGATGAATTGCATTTTGAATGTAGGTGTGCAGCAGATCAGGACACAAACCTTTTATATTTTAAAAGGAAAAACTTCAGACAGTCCATTTAATCAACATCAGCTGCACAGCCTACCAAGGAACAACTGTTCCTTAGCTCCATTGTGCATTACTACAGATTGAAGAAAGGAGGTAGAACTTGTATCTTCTTGTTTGATGGGTATAACAGAGGATGAATAACCTCTGTCCATCTGGAAACTGGTCCATATGGCCACATGACAATTCATGGAATGGTTCTTTGCCCAAGACAATGGCATTCAAAATTCTTGCACCATCACAGTTGACGACAGGCCTCCATTGATCTTCTGTTGGTTAATTTGGTTCATTGATCAGAAACAATCTTGACATCAGACTTGTGTAGCTAACAGTCCAAAATTATCAGAGTGTATCCCAGTGCACTGAGCTGTTTCTGCGCCTTTGGGTCCACGGGATAATCAATCTTTTCCACACAAATGATGTGAAGAAAATGATTAAAAAAAAAACCCAATTAACTGTGGATGCTGGAAATCAGAAACAAATCAGAAATTGCTGGAGAAACTCAGCAGGTCTGGCAGCATCTGTGGAGAGAGAAACAGAGTTAATGTTGAGTCCAAAGGGTGAAGAACAATTCTGAAGAAGGATCAGTGGATTTGAAATGTTACTTCTCAAAAGATAAATCTCAAGCACAGAACATTTCATTGGCTTTTGCACAACCATAGAATGGAAGGTGGATGCTTTCCCAAGGATTTTATAAATGGCAGAACAGACAGAATGAGAAGGCAATTAAAGCACCCAAAAGTTCCACCCCAACACAGATTTTCACAGCTGGCTGCAGTATTCTCTAATCCTGGAAAATTTCATTTCACTAATCTCCTTTTGAAATATCACATGCAAAACAGATTAATTTCTGCTTGATGGGAATAACATGTAGGATGTATCATTTTGATGATGACAGAGAGAGACAGGCACAGAAGGAGCAATTTCAACCTAACATACCAGGTGAGAAAATACAGCATCAGTTTTATATCATGTGCAAGCACATCTCATCAATTTTAATAGAGAGCAACTAGGCCAGGGTTAAAACTAATGCTGTAGACAAACTTGTCAGCTCACAGAGTAATGGGATAGGATGAAATTGGACAAGATATAAATTCTACCTGATCCTATTGGTTTTCAGCTGGTAGGTTGAATAATGAGAATTAGGGAGACAAATAAAAGTAATAGAGAAGTGGAGGAAAGAAGTTTAGTGGGCGGCACAATGGCACAGTGGTTAGCACTGCTGCCTCACAGCACCAGTAGACCCGGGTTCAATTCCCTCCTCAGGCGACTGCCTGTGTGGAGTTTGCACATTCTCCCTGTGTCTGCGTGAGTTTCCTCCGGGTGCTCTGGTTTCCTCCCACAGTCCAAAAATGTGCAGGTTAGGTGAATTGGCCATGCTAAATTGCCCGTAGTGTTAGGTGAAGGGGTAAATGTAGGGGAATGGGTCTGGGTGGGTTGAGCTTCGGCGGGTTGGTGTGAACTTGTTGAGCCGAAGGGCCTGTTTCCACACTGTAAGTAATCTAATCTAAGTTTAGAAATAGTGAGGTATAGACAGAGATAAATGGTGATAGATTGGTAAACAATGAGTGATACAGACAGGAAGAGTTATAAGAGTTCAAAATTGAGTGTGGGCTTGTAACATTAGAACATCTGTCATAGTAAAGAGTTGAGGGAATTTTTGTTAACATCGATAACTTAACCTCTCTCAGCCAACAGGATGATCCCTCCAACAAAGAGGATGTTCAGTCTTTCAGCATATTTAGGAGTGAAATCAATAAATTCATGGACCCCAAGGAGTTTGCAGCTAGAGGCAGAATAATGGAGTTGGTGCTGATCTTCAGGAACAGGAAAGCAGGCTTGAGGAATTGGATGAGTTGCTAGGGAGATAAAGAAACAATTGCATGGCAGACCTATTAGAGTCAAGATTAGAGTGGTGCTGGAAAAGCACATCAGGTTAGGCTGCATCCCAGGAGCAGGAAAAATCGACTTTTCGGGCAAATCCCTTCATTCCTGATGAAGGGCTTTCGCCCAGAATGTCGATTTTCCTGCTCCTTGGATGCTTTTAGTACTTGTGTTAGCAATAGCTTAGATAAACTCCATGGGCCTGAGGGAATAACAATAAAGGCTGACATTCTTGTGCAGTACTGAGGACATGCCGCACTGAATCAGTGCTGAGGAAACATTGCACTGTCAGAGGGCCAGTGCTGAGGGACACTATACTGTGGGAAGGTCAGCATTTAGAGAAACTGCACTATCAAAGAGTTAGTACTGGGGACCACTGCAGGGTCAGGGGTGCTGACGTTTGAGTGAGATGTTAAATTGAGGTCCTGTCTGCCTGTTGAGGTGGATGTAAATAATTGCCATGATACCATGTCAAAGAGGAACAGGTGAATTACCCCTGATGTCCTGGCCCATATCAGCCCTCAATTAACATTAGAAAAACATTACCTGCTCATGGCTGCAATTATTGGGGGAGAAATGTCGGTGGAACATGGATATTAGTCTGTGATGTAGACACAACCAAATACTATGTATGGTCGTGTACAAGTCTAGTGTTTAAGATTAACATTTTTACCCAAAACGATGGTACTGGCCTTTACACAAGTAATAGCTTCAAAGGGTTTAGTTCTCCCTTCTATGTCTCGCTGTTGCAGGTTTTCCAGTTTGGAATCTTCTCCTACCAAGACCACCCCAAGCATATCACAAAAGAAGCCTTCACATGTGATGATACGTGCAGTTGAACCATCACCTTCAGTGACCTTTTAGGAATCCATCAACATGTGAGTTTTGCAACAAGGTGAATTCAGTGGCCAGTCTGTGGTTAGCACAGAGTTTGGATCAACCATTACTTGAGTTTAGGCAGTAGAAGAACTTTTCTTCATAAAAAGAGAATTTCGTTACGCATCTGTACTCTTTGACGAACGTAGTAGGACCTCAGAAAAATTCTAACTTATGTTACAGTTTCATGGCCAGAGAACAACACTCCAAAGAGCTAATGACAACTTTCAGGTCAATAAAATATAAAAACGATCCCATTGGCATAAAGTCAATCCTTCTGAAATAAAAGACCTCGTTTTAATCCTGCTGATCTGGAACAAAGAATTGGAAGATGACGATTCAAATGTTAGTGCAGTTTCTCAAAGGATATCATGTTCACTCCTGGTTTATCAGCCTCAAATATTAAAATTAGTTTGGATTAAAATCATTATAATTATAACCTTTTGGAAACGTTTGTTGGCTACATTAGAAAATGGAATTGAATACCAGTGTGGTGTTCATAAGGAATTGTGGAAAGTATTAGCACTTGGTAAAATCTACCCCATGACTTACAGAACATGCAGAATATTAAAATCCAATGAGCTGGAAAGTATTATAGATATGGAAATTTAAAAATATGATTACAGGAAATGATAGCTCTCCAGTTCAGCTATTCCCCGTGGAATATGTAAGGCTAACATATTAAATGCAGCCGAGCAATAGAACAACTCAAACTTCAGCTTTGCAAGTTTCATGGTTCTGTTTATTGGTCAGGAGATTAAAAAGGCAGAATTGTTTTTTAATAAAGGATGAAACGCAAGTGACATGAGCACTAAGAGGGATTTGGGGGTTCATCTGCAGGTACCACGGCAACATGCATCTACAGGAAGCAAGTAGGAAGAAAAATGATCTGTTACTTTTAATTACAGGGCAGCTTGACTGTCAGAATAAGGAACTCTTCCTACCATTGCACAGGGATTTCGGGAAGGCCACACCTGGAATTCTGGTCTTTGTTTGAATACCAGAATATACTTGTCTTACAGGGGGTTGCAAAAGAAGTTCACAAGTTTGACTCCTGGGTTGAGGAGGATGCCTCAAAACTGAGCCTATACTGTGCAGAGGAGGAAGAGGTGGTCTTAGAATATAGAACATTACAGCGCAGTACAGGCTCTTCGGCCCTCGATGCTGTGCCGCCCTGTCATACCAATCTGAAGCCCATCTAACCTACACTATTCCATATACGTCCATATGCTTGTCCGATGACGACTTAAATGTACTTAAAGTTGGCGAATCTACTACGGTTGCAGGCAAAGCATTTCATACCCTTACAATTCTCTGAGTAAAGAAACTACCGCTGACATCTGTCCTATATCTATCACCCCTCAATTTAAAGCTATGTCCCCTCATGTTCACCGTCACCATACTTGGAATCGAATCATATGAAACCTTTAGAGAACTTTTGATGTTAGATGCGAAGAGGCTGTTTTCCCCAGGCTGTGTGTGTGCGTGTGTGTAGTGGTGGGGGTCACCAGCTGCAATTTTGGGGTTGAGAGTTCAGAGGTAGCAATGGACCAATGGAGTACTTTCCCCTCCCCTCCCTCAACCCTTGCAGTATTTTATCATTAGGTAACTGGTCTCTCTACCTCTGAAAAAAAAAAGTCAGGCACCCTGAAACTCAGCTCACCTCCTTCCACTTGGGCTGACCGAATGGAGAAAACAGGAAGGGCCCCTCAAATTCTCACACTCTCCACGGATCCTCTGCCACTTCCTGCTTTTCTGTGTTCTATTTTGTTCCAAGGAGGAAAAATATCTATGCATTTGACAAATGGACTGTATCCACGAGATGAATGGAAAACATTTGCAGAGGGTCCCTGTGATTTTCTGACATACCAGCACTTTGGGTTCTTTTGACCTCCTAGCAACCATACCTGCTCACCTCTGGCAGTTAAAATTCTCCCCGTTACTTTTGATTATTGACTGGTGCTTCCTAATTCTTTTCCCACGTTGCCTCCATTTCAAGGCCTGAAAATTGTCATCAGCCCTCAGTGAGAATTGTGGGGCCACAGGGGGAGGCAATAAAGTGGATTTGAGGCCACAATCAGATCAACCATAATTTTAAGGAATGATAGCCAAATAGCCTACCTGTTGCCTATCACCATCACCTTCCACCTCCATCTACCTATCACATTCCAAGCTTCCTTGCCCCCGAGCCCTACTCCCTCCCATTTATCTCTCAGCGCCCTCCCCCCACCCACCACATTTTTGATGAAGAGTTTGTGCCCAACATTGACTCTCCTGCTTCTCGGATGCTGCCTGACCTGCTGTGCTTTTTCAGTGCCATTGATCTCCAGCATCTGCAGTCCTCACCTTCTCTTAGCCTGCCTGCTGCTCCTAGTTCACGTGTTCTTAAATGTGAAGCGCGAAGCAAATGCAGTGGCCGGGTTAAATGTTGCTGACAAACACAATGCTGAAACCTTTGGATTCCCCATGTGCTTCCAGGTCAAGAAGTGGGCCAGGAAGTTCAAGTTCAGCTCTTGGATGCAGGATAAATGAAATGGTTAGAAATTTCTTCACTCAAAAGGTTGTAGTTCCATAGAATTCTTGACAACAGAAGACAAGGGATACTCTGCTAGGGAGTAAATTTAACATCGCTTAGCTCTATCTGTCTATCACATGGTGATTATGATGCTTGGCACACAAGTAGGTCCTGGGTTGTATTTTCACCAGGTTTAGGTATGGCTGATGCTGTCCCTGATATGCTCTTTTCATTGAACCAGGGTTAATCCCCTGGCTTGATGGTAATGGTGGAGTGGCGCGTGCCAGACCATGAGGTTGTAGATTGTTGGCAAAACTACACTTTGGATGCTATTGATGACCCACAGCACCTCCTGGATGCCTAAACTGGAGTTACTTGACCTATGCGAATTCTATCCCATTCAGCACAGTGGTAGTCAAGAGTCAAGAGTAGCTTTATTTGTCATTTCTACCATATACAACTGATACAGTAAAAATGAGACAGTGTTCCTCCAGGACCGAGGGTGCTATATAGACAGCATAATTTACATGAGAGGATAGTCATACAGAGGGCAGCATAAAGTACATAAGAAAAGTGTGTTGTCTTGCGTGTTTTGAATTCCTGACAAGGCAATTGGCATGGTGGTGGACAAATTACAATGTAATAGTGAATGATCATTAATAAACCATTGTTTTAGAAACAATTTGAAAAGTCGTGCAAATAATTTCACATGGGAAAGTGTCCGATCACACTGTGTTAAGGAGCCTGATGGCTTGGGTGAAGAAATTATTGCACAGTTTGGTCGAGAGAGACCAAATGCTCCGGTATCTTCTGTCAGATGGCAGGAGGGAGAAGAATTTGAGTGAGGGTTGTGTGGGGTCTTCCACAATGTTCTCAGATGCAGCGTGTGGAGTAAATGTCTGTAACAGAGGGAAGAGAGACCCTGATGATTTTCTCAGCTGTCCTCACTATCTGTTGTAGGGTCTTACGATCAAAGACGGCGCAATTCCTGAACCAGGCAGTGATGCAGCAGCTCAGGGTACTCTCAATGAAACCTCTGCAGAATGTGATGAGGATGGGGGGGGGGCTTTTCTCAACCTATGGCTTTCTTGGCTATGGAGCTGGTGTTGAGGGACCAGGTGAGATTTTCTGCCAGGTGGACGCCAGGAAATTTGGTGCTCTTCACGATCTCCACAGGGGAGCCATCAATGTCCAGTGGAGAGTGGTCACTCCATGCCCTCCTGAAGACAACAAGCGTCTCTTTAGTTTTTTCCACTCGACGTGACTAAGGGTGTCATCAATGTGAACGTGGGACTTTGTCAACACACATAATGTGCAGTGGTCATTCTTACCATACAATACTGTCATGGACAGATGTATCTGCAGCAGGCAGACTGGTGAGTGTGAGATCAAGAATGTTCATCCCCCTTGTTGGTTTCTCACCATCTGCTACAGGATTAGTCTGACAGCTCAGTCCTTTAGGACTTGACCAGGCTAGATCAGTAGGACTGGTAAACACCCTCAGTGAACCTAGAAATGATACAGCACAGAAGGGGGCTATTTGGCCCCATCTTCCCATGCCAACCCAAAAACACCTAAATACTCTTTCTAATCCCACCTCCCTTCATATCCCCAGCCCTTGGTACCACAGTTTACAGCACTTAAAGGAGTACTTTTTAAACAGAGAGTAGGATTTTTGCCTCCATCACTAACTCAGGCAGCGAATTCCGAACACTGACCACACTCTACATAAAAATGTTTTTCCTCTAATCCTTCTGCCACTTAGCTTGAATCTATGCTCGCTTTTGAACTCTCTGCCAAGGGAAACAGGTCCTTTTGTCTAGTCCCTCAACCCCACAGAACTTTGTATACCTCAATCACGTTGCCCCTCAGCCTTCTTATTCTAAGGAAAACAACCCCAATCTCTCCTCGTAGCTACAATTCTCCAGCCCCAGCAACAACATCTCTGCATTCTCTCCACAGCATTTACATTCTTCCTGTGATGTGGTTACCAGAACAGCCCACAATATTCCTGTTTCATCGTTATATCCCTACTTTTCTACACTGTGCTTTCTTGAAATGCCATCCAATATGGAACATGATGTGGAGGAGCCGGTGTTGGACTGGGGTGGACAAAGTTAAAAAATCACACAACACCAGGTTACAGTTCAGCAGGTTTATTTGGAAGCACCAGCTTTCGGAGCGCTACTCCTTCATCTAGCTACCTGATGAGGAAGCAGCGCTCTGAAAGCTAGTGCTTCCAAACAAACCTGTTGGACTATAACCTGGTGTTGTGTGATTTTTAGCAATATGGAACAGTATGATTCATCAGCTTGAGAGGAGATAGGGGATCTGAGGTAATCGGTAATCAGCAGGCAGTTTCCTTGCTGATATTTGAGATTTTATCAGGTCTGGAGTCAATTTTGAGGATTCTCAGGACAAACGCCCCTCCACTTGCATATCACAGAACCACCACCTCTGCTTGCATCCGTCAAGCTGAGGGGACAGGATATACCCAGGACGGTGATGGAGTTTGTGATATTTTGTATGAGGTACAATTCCATGAATGTGATGTGTGCCATTAGCTCCTCAATAAGATGGCCTCTCCCGGGTCAACGAAGCAGCGCGTGTCGTTGTTATTTCTGGCGCCAGGTGATCTGTCTGGTTTCATTTTTTTAGATTTTCTGGTGATTGAAACAACTGAAGGGATGGTTCGGACATTTCAGAAGGCAGTGCAAACTGAACCACACAGTGTGAGTCTGGAGTCACACTTGGAATCATACACAGTTTTCTTCCATAAAGGACACCAGTGAACCGGTTTTTAACGATAATTGATGATGGTTTTTATTGCTTAATTGCAGATTTTTACAGAATTTAAATCCCATCATTTGCCATGATGGGATTTGACTCATGTCTCCTGAATATTACCTGGGTATTAATGGCACAGCAACATTACCACTAGGTGATCAGCTCTCCTAATTATTGAACACAAAATTAAGCATAGAAAATAGGTGCAGGAGTAGGCCATTCGGCCCTTCGAACCTGCACCACCATTCAATGTGATCATGGCTGATCTCAGTATCTCATTCCCACTTTCTCTCCATACCCACTGCTCCTTTTGGCTGCAAAGGCCACGTCCAGCTCCCACTTGAATATATCTAAATACCTGGCCCCAACAGCTTTCTGTGGGAGAGAATTTCCACAGGTTCACAACTTTGAGTGAAGAAACTCTTTCTCATCTCAATCCTGAGTAGCTTATCCCTTATTCTTGGGCTGTGACCCCGGAGTGTTGCTGAACAAAGAGACCTTGGAATGCAGGTTCATAGCTCCTTGAAAGTGGAGTCGCAGGTAGATAGGATAGTGAAGGCGGCGTTTGGTATGCTTTCCTTTATTGGTCAAAGTATTGAGTACAGGAGTCGGGAAGTCATGTTGCGGCTGTACAGGACATTGGTTAGGCCACTGTTGGAATATTGCGTGCAATTCTGGTCTCTTTCCTATCGGAAAGATATTGTGAAACTTGAAAGGATTCAGACAAGATTTACAAGGATGTTGCCAGGGTTGGAGGAATTGAGCTATAGGGAGAGGCTAACAGGCTGGGGCTGTTTTCCCTGGAGCGTCGGAGGATGAGGGGTGACATTATGAAGGTTTACAAAATTATGAGGGGCATGGATAGGGTAAATAGGCAAAGTCTTTTCCCTGGGGTTGGGGAGTCCAGAACTAGAGGGCATAGGTTTAGGGTGAGAGGGAAAAGATATAAAAGAGAACTAAGGGGCAAATTTTTCATGCAGATGGTAGTATGGAATAAGCTGCCAGAGGAAGTGGTGGAGGCTGGTACAATTGCAACATTTAAGAGGCATTTGGATGGGTATATAAATAGGAAGGGTTTGGAGGGATATGGACTGGGTGCTGGCAGGTGAGATTAGATTGGGTTGGGATATCTGGTTGGCATGGACGGGTTGGACCGAAGGGTCTGTTTCTACGCTCTACATCTCTATGACTCTATTTGATACATGCTTCCCACATCTAGCCTGTCCAGTCCTATCTGGATTTCTATGAGATTCCCCACTCATTCTTCGAAATTCCAGTGAGTACAAACCCAGACGATGTAATTTTTCTTTGTGTGTCAGTTCTGCTGTCCCAGGAATCAGTCTGGTGAATCTTCGCTAGTCTCTGACAATAGCAAGAATGTCCTTCCTCAGATAAGGAGACCAAAATGACACACAGTAATCAAGATGTGGCCTCACCAAGGCCCTGTACAACTATAGCAAGACATCTTTACTCCTACATTCAAATCCTCTTGATATGAAGGCCAGCATGCTTGAGGGTTATAGAGATCTTACTGAATGGTTAGGGCCTCCTTGGGCTGTCTAGCCTGCTGCAGCTTCCACTGCATTCTTATTCCTGTTCCAATTTTCTCTTCAGTGGTCCCCAGCTGACTTTGTATGGACTGGAGTCAAGCTACACAGTCTGTAATAACATACCTCTATAGAGAAATGGGGCTATGGCACACACTGAACTCTAACAAAAAGGAGAGAGACATACACAGAGAAACGCACATTGACAGACCAATAGCAATCAGCATGCAGAGAAGCATGAAGTCAGAATGCAGCATCATTCCCTTTTACGCTGGTCACTCAGTATCAAGAGGGAGACAATTCAGGTTGAATTGCAGCAGCAAATCCAACATGCTCAGATAGAAACGGAGATGCTGATGCAGCAGATGTCAGCTAAGATTAGCACAAAAATAGGTCAGTCACATTAAATATGTTTAGGCATGTCTGACTGAGCTACAGAGAGAAAGGATGGGAAAGCTGGACAGATCAAGTTACCGTATCTTTCTCATAAATTTGGATTATGCTTTGAAATTACTTAAATCAAACATTGTAGGCACAATTCTAACAGATCTGGTCTCCAATGTGGGTTAACAACAAAAGTGATAAAGCAGAGAAAGGGACTTTCATAGATATCCCCATCCTCAATGATGGGGGAGCCAATTCAAATCACTCCATGTCACATCAAGAATTGACTGCGGATACTAGATATAGCAAAGGCTGTGGACACACTTGGGAACTCTACAGCCTTCTGTCTCAATATCAAGTTCAAGAAATTTAGGGCTGGAGGCACCTTCTTCCATATCCTTATCTTAACACACACACACACACACACAGTTGTCATACTACACACCACCCATCGTTAGCCACTAATTGCCCATTAATAGCTATTCATTCTCCCAGGTTGATCGTTATCCACTCCTTTGTCTTGCCCTGTCTGTTCTTCTTTCTCTTTGGACTCTGACCCTTCCCCCCAACCATATATTCTGCACGCACACATATAAAAAACTTTTTCCTAGCTACCATTATTTCTGAGGAAGGGTCACTGAACCAGAAACATTAACTCTGATTTCTCTCCATGGATTCTGCCAGACCTGCTGAGCCTTTGCAGCAATTTCTGTTTTTGTCACTGTACCATTGAACCTAATGGGTGACTGACAGTCACTGTTAGAAATGATGTCATGTATCCGAAGGGAGAAGGTACCTTTGTCTCCTAGGACTCACCAGGGTCTAAGACTATTTTCCAACATGGATGGTGAACCTAAACTTAAGAAATGTGCAAGAGAGATAATATTTTGTGATCAAGTAATGATTTAACTTATTCAGAAGCTATGAACTATCTGGAGATATACCAGAAAATTAGGTTGTCAGCTTCACTGAATTATTTTTTTAAAAATATTTTATTTCCTTAGCTCACCCGAGATCTTGAACAGAAAAACTGTCAACAGCAAAAAGTTATCTGACGATTTATCAGAATTTGTTAACCAGAGAGAAATGTATCACTGAAACTGCAGGGGGATTTCAGACAAATTGTAAAGGGGATGATAAATCACAGATGTGTCAATTACTTTAAAGATATTCACTGTTTCGGTAAGGAAGATTATGATGATGGGATTTGTTAACAGGAACTGAACTCTGACGCAGAAAGCAACTAAAAGCTGGAGTAGAGGAAATCACCTCCCAAGAGAGGAGTCAAAAAAGTCTGGATTAAAGTGAGAGATAAAGGAAGGGAATGGAAAAGGTGGAGGAAGGACAGCTGCTTCATCTCCATCCTCAAAAATACTTCACCAAGTGGCATAAGCATCTCCACAAAGACCACAAGCTTCTTCGTGCAAGACATTTCTGAACACATAATGGGTGAGGTTTCCAATCTAGGTCATTACAACATGCCCCACACCATCAGCTGCTGGCAGATCTACACTGACCTCCATCTGTTGCTGCTTGGAGATGCTGGCTGTGCACAAGCTTGTGTTCTTCGTACATTCAATATACAGAGGAATATCCAGCATTCAATTATCCAAACTTTGGATTATTCAGATAAGACTGCAAGGTCCCAATGCTCGGCTAAACTGTGTTATCCGGCATTCGATTATCCAAACATTCGATTATGTGAACAAAATACTCGCCGCCTGAAACGTTTAGATAATCGAGGTTCCTCTGTAAATACAGGTACTGGCCATTAACAGGGGATTCATTTGTGTTCCTGGAGGTAGGAACAAGCAGAAACACCGCTGACTGGGTTGGAAGATGCATGTTCGTAAAGTGTATCACGGTAATTAAAGTCTGACAAAAGTGGCTCCAGTTTTCTCCTCCATTACTTGACTTTCTGGATTTGAACGGTTATACTTCAAATATTTCTGAAGGTCGACACCATCCAGAAAAAAGCAGCTCGCTTGACTGGCACCGCATCCACAAACATTCAGTCACTCCACCACTGATGCTCAATAGCAGCAGTGTGTGCTATTGACAAGATTTCTAAATCGTAAGATATAGATGCAGTATAGGCCATTCAACCCACTGGGCCTGCCCTGTCTTCAGTGAGGTCATGGGAGATCTCAATCCTCAACTCCACTTTCCTGCCTTTTCCTCCAAAAGCTTTGATTTCCTCGATGATTAAAAGTCTGTCAATCTCAGCCTTGAATATACTTAATGTCACAGACTTGGAAGCTTTCTGTGGTAAAGAATTCCACCAATTTACTACCCATTCAGAGAAGAAATTCCCCCACATCTGTCTTAAATGAGTGATTCCTTATTTGACCTTATGGCCTCTGATCCTAGAGCCAGGACTTTGCTCAGCGACAATGAAGGAGCATAGATATAGAGGATGTGCGAATTGGAGGGAGCTTGCAGCTGGTGCTGCTCCCGTGCATTTCCCGCCAGAAGTCCTGAGGCAACACCTTTCAAACCCAAGACTGTTTCCATCTAGATGGACAAGGGCAGCAGATACATGGGAATGCCATCACCTACAAATTCCTGTTCACCCACTCTCCATCCTGAGTTGGAAATATATTGCTGTTCCTTCACTGATGCTAGGTCAAAATCCGAGAACTCCCTCCTAATAGAACTGTAGGTCTATGGCATGTGGACTGCAGAGATTCAATCATGGTACAGTGGCTCAGTGGTTAGCACTGCTGCCTCACAGCACCAGGGACCCAGGTTCAATTCCACCCTCAGGTGGATTAGTTTGTGCAGCTTGCACATTCTCCCTGTGACCACATGGGTTTCGTGCCACAGTCCAAAGAGATGCAGCTTAGGTGGATTAGCCATGGGAAATAGCCCCACAGTGTCCAGGATTGTGCAGGCTAGGTGGATTAACCAGTGTAACTACAGGGATAGGGTGGATCTAGATGGGAAGCTCTTCTGAGGGTCACTGTGGACTTGATGGGCTGAATGGGATTCTATGATTCTTCTACGAAGGAAGCTTGCTACCAGCTTCTCAAGGACAACTAAGAACAAGCAATAAATGCTGGCCCAGCCAGTGACATCCATGTCCCTTGAGTAGAGAATGGGAACAAATGTGGTGACTAATCTTCCAGCTCCATGCAAAGCACCAGCGTGTGTTGAAACAACATTACAGTCATTGTAACAGGGAGCAACTGACTCTTTCGCTCCCGTTCAATACATTTCAATGAACAACCCTTCAATAATAGGTTTGGCCAAAAATGTGTTCTGCTTTTAACAGCTTATACTCATGAAATCTTGGTTCTAAAAGGACATTTGCAACTTTCAAGGATCTTGTGCTCCACAACTCAAGAATCAATTTTTTTTTTGTAACAATAGCTGTCCAAGGTTATTTTTTGTTAGGATCTATCTGCAAAAAAAAACCCTCAGGAGTCAGTCTAGGGTTAAAGCAAGTCTTAAGTGTCATTTGTTGCAGAAGCAATGTGAATATTTTCTGACATCATGTATATAATGCTGAACATTTTCTTTTCGAGAAGGTATATAGACTGAAATGATGGAAGAATGGGGCATTGAAATACACCACTGAAATGAATCACTTGTGCTGAGGCTAAAAGCAGATTCCAAGAATTACAGAAAAGCTCAAGAACTGAAACAGAGACAACAACAAAAAGGTTAATGAGTTGTAATGTGGATAACTAACCACGGCATATTGGCTTGACCTGCATGGTACATCAGGAGCTCCAAGATTAAATGTTGCAGTCTAACCTCAGCTTCTGCAAAGAAAATTATACAACAAATGGCTCGGAATGTTTTGGAATAGTGGACACACTACATGAATTTCGATAAGATGGTCTGTTTACAATATTTAGAAGCTAAGCCAAACATCACATTGAGCTGCATCAGCATGAATTACATCAACTCCAAAAGTTTGGAAAATTTCACTGGCTAACTATAATATTCTGAATGGCCTCCAGCAAAGAGAACCAGCATCTGAATGCTGTACAATTTTTACATTGCAATGGTCACTGCAAACTTTACAACAAGGTTAGATGTCATAGAGCCATACAGCAACGAAACAGGCCCTGTGGCCCACCATGTCTGTGCCAACCAATGAACATCAAACTACACTAATCCCATTTACCTGCACACGTTGTCCATAGCATGCTGTGCCCAGGTATTTTAAGTACTTATCCAGAATTCCACGTCTTAAAAATGTTGAGAGTTCCTGCCTCCAACACCCCTTCAGGCAGCAATATCCAAGTGCTCACAACCCGCTGAGTGAAAAGATGTTTTCTCAGATCTCATCTAAACCATTTACTCGTCATGTTAAATTTGTACCCTCTGATTTTAGACACATCTGACATGGGGAAAAGATTCTCATTATCTACCCTATTTATACCTCTCAATTTTGCATGCTTCAATAAGATTACCCCCTTCACCTCCGCTGTTTCAAGGAAAACAAACCCACTCACTCCTCATAACTGAAACTTTTCATCCAAGGCAACATCCTGGTGAATCTTCTCTGCGTCCTGTCCAACGCAATCACATCCTTCCAGGTGAACTTGTGAGTTCACGTTTCTGTGGGTAACTTCAGAGCCTCCACGTATATAGTGTTCCATCCATGGTAGTCTAATCAAAGTTTTATGAAGTTGTAACACAGTTGCAAAGTTCTGATACAGTGAAAATCATCTATTAGAACCAGAGAAAACACAAGCTTAATAACTGGAGTGTGTGATTAACCAAGAGCACTACTGCCTCACAGCAGCAGGGTCCCAGGGTTCAATTCCACCCATGGGTCACTGTGTGGAGTTTGCACATTCTCCCAGTATCTGTGTGGGTTTCTGCCAGGTGCTCCAGTTTCCTCTCACAGTCTAAAGATGTGCAGGTTAAATGGATTGGCCACAATAAATTGTACCGTAATGTCCAGGGATGTGCATTACGGTAACATTGGTGTATGAGCAATGGTAAATGCTGGGTTACGGGCATAGGGTTTGTGCAGACTTGACGGGCCAAATGTTCTCTACCTGCACGGTAGGAATTCTTTGATTCTATAAACTACAGCTCAAATTTCAAAGTGTAGGTTCACTAACAGGGAGCCATCTACAGAGAAGTGGATTAAAATTGTGGTAAATATGAAGTTACCACTCTGCAAACACACATCAACAAGTCTGAGAGAATGTCAAGAGAGAGATGTTGACAAGGAGGCATGGTCTGAAAAACGATCACTACACAACGGCATAAGTAATGGTCTCAAAAATTATTAGTTTGTCCCGATGTTAGCTTTGTGGCATTGTCCAGGATGTAGGGAGAATGCTTGTGATTAAAATTCAAAGTGTCAATTATCAGACACTTCAGTCAGATGGTAAGATTTGTCTCATGCCCAGGCATGACGATGTTTTGGTCACTTTGTAACACCACTACAAACATGGTAATCATACGTGGAGAAAAGAACAGGCAATGATAAAGGTTAAAATGCACTATGCTGAAGAGGAAAGCTTGCGAGTTCACATCACTGGGTAATTTCAGAGTCTCCATGTGGCGGAACATTAGGGCCAATGCAGCCAGGGAAATCCAGCTTTCCTTAAATGGAGTAGATGCCAAGGCCATACGATCAGTAGAACTGGTGAAGCTGAGATACTTCAATTCTTGTATCTACCGTCTACTATCTATGATTGCCAAGGCTGTTTCTACTCTCTGGCAGACTTTTGAAGAGAAAGTGTACTGAAAACACTGCTGGAGCTTCAGCCAATACAGTCATACTGAAATCAAACACAAAAGATATCAAATACACTCCCTCTTAATTGCCTTCTCCCAGGTAGTAAGTGATGGGCAATAAATGATAGTTTAGCCAGCGACTTCCACAACGCATGAGTAAACAAATATAAGTGCAGTTGAAGTTGGATCTTAACATTTTTTACACATCTAAAACAAACTCACTGTCTAGAAGGACTCTCATCAACTTTTACAGCTGCACCATAGAAAGCATTCTATCTGGAAGCATCACGGCTTGGTATGGCAATTGCTCTGCCCAGCACCATAAGAAACTACAGAAAGTTGTGAACACAACCCTGTCCATCAAGCAAGCCAACCTTCCACCCATTGACTCCATCTACACTTCTCACTGCCTTGGATTGACACATGATGAAAGACTACACTGACTGGGTTTGTACTCGCTGGAATTTCGAAGAATGAGGGGAGGATCTCATAGAAACATATGAAGTCCGGATGGGACTGGGCAGGCTAGATGCAGAAAGAATGCTCCTGATGTTGGGGAAAATCAAAGACCCCTCCCACCCACATTACAATCTCTTCCAACCTCTTCCATCAGGCTGGAGATACAAAAGCTTAAACACACATACCAACAAGGACATCTTTTTCCCTGCTGTTATTAGACTTCTGAGAGGTGCGCTCAAATTTCAATTCTCCTATTAATCTTGCTTTTTACGCATCTTCTTTGCAACGGTAACATTACATATCTCACTCTGTCCAAATCACCTTATGATTCTTTGTAAGGTATACTTTGCCTATATTGCACGCAAAACAATACTTTTCACTGTA
Organism: Hemiscyllium ocellatum; assembly: GCF_020745735.1. Taxonomy (NCBI): domain Eukaryota; kingdom Metazoa; phylum Chordata; class Chondrichthyes; order Orectolobiformes; family Hemiscylliidae; genus Hemiscyllium; species Hemiscyllium ocellatum. Next base: position 15,595,913 of record NC_083417.1, on the reverse strand, counting down.
CCTAGGTACATGTAACAATAAGAAATTAAATCAAATCAAGTAACTCTTACAATTAAACATCAGACACAGCTCCACTTTCCTGGATAGTGCCTTAACCTGTAGCTCTGTCTTCCATACAGAATGACACAGAGTTAATGGAGTGAACCAGCAGTTATAGCATGAAATGACAAATTTTATGCCAACCAGGACATTTACAATTGGGTGCACAATTTTCTAGATTTAAAGTTCTGTCAGTTTGAGGATTGAGGGAAACAATTAAAAAGCACTGAAGGGGGAACTGCACAGTGCCATGCGATATTCTCATCGATCTGGTTTCTACTTCATCTGGAGAAAATGCCAACACAATAATGATCATTTACTCCTCCCAAAAGCACACCAGCTACCAGTCAGTCATCTAAGAAATTCAGTGAACTTAACACTGTGATAGGGAAAACTGGAACAGTCTTAAGTTGAAGGCTGCCTACAGACTTTCATCTGTCTCACAAGAAATCTAAAATACTTCTGGTATATGCCACGGCAGTTTATATCAGGATCTGTAAGACTGTATCAGATCAAAGCAATCATGCACTGCCTAGTTTATGTATGAGGCACAATTTACTGTAGGCCAAGAGGAAAATATCTTTATAGATTTAGAAGCTCAATCAAATTATCTAGCAAGGAAACCAATATTCATGTGAAATAAAGCCTGTCGACAAACTAACAAGACATGTCAGCTTTGATTTGAACCAAGTCAGACTAATGGGAAATCATTAACATGCATCTCTAATTTATTGTCACTTATTTTCCTTTTGTCTGAAGATAAAGACATCAATCCCTTCTTTATAGATGCCATGGCATTGCTGAACTGCCAGATGAAATTGAAGATGCTTCCCAAGGTAGCCCTTTGGGATTGAAGCTGACTTGCTTCTGTTCCATTTTGGCGGGTTTGAGATAGGAGGTAAGTCCATTGCATGATATCCAGTGGTGACCATATATGACAGAGACAGGTGCTGTTTGACCAGTTGGATAGATGAGTTGTTTGGAAGTTTGTGTGCTTCCTCTGAAGCCTTGATTTGGCCTCTATTCATTCTTAATAGAAATTGCTCAAAGTGCTTTTATCCTTCCCAAAGACGCTTTCTCCATTTTGGACGGCCATAATCCGGGGTCGATCATAAGACGATGTGTTGTTTAAACTCTTCAGGAATGCTTTAAGAATCAATGCTTCTGCTCTCTACCTGGGAGTCTCCAGAGTTCAGAGTACAGCAATGGCTTTTGGGGTCTGGTGTCAGGCAATAAGTGACAGAGCTGGTCTTGAATGCCATGCTGCTGGCCAAGTTGGCTTGGAAGAGAATGTTACTGGTGGATTGTCTTTCTTGGTACTGAAGCTTGCAAAGATACCTGCTGTAGGTCATCCAAATCTCCAAACCATACAGGGATCACTGATGATCACACAAATTTACATCCTAGTTCTCCAAATCTTTTCCTCAACTAACTGAAGGTTGAGTTAGCACACTGAAAGCAATGATGAATTCCGTCATCTACCTCTAATCGAGAAGAGGCTCCCAAGATATGGAAAAAAATCCCCCTTTTCCAAAACTTCACTGTTGATGTCCAATCAAAGATTGGCAAGTTTTGTTCTGACAGTTGGTTGAGAGAGGACTTTAGTTTTCCAGATGTTTAGCAAAAGGATATGTTTCAGAGAAAGGGAAGCACACACAAGTTCGACGTTCACAACTGCAAGAATTCAATCAGTTTTTATATCAATAGATGTACCATAGAAAGCATTCTATCCAGATGCACCACAGCTTGGTATGACAACTGCTCTGTCCAGGACCACAGAGTTGTGAACACAGCCCAGTCCATCCCGCGAACCAGCCTTCCATCCATTGATTCCATCTACACTTCTCGTTGCATAATCAAAGACCCCTCCGACCCAGGTTAGAATCCCTTCCAAACTCTGTCAGGCAGAAGATACAAAAGCTTAAAACACATGGGCCAACAGGCTCAAGAACAGCTTCCTGCCCACTGTTATTAAACTTCTGAATGGACCTTGCAAATCTAATGCTGACCTCGCACTTTGTGCACCTTTTCTGCAGCTGTAATATTGTCTTCCTTGCTCTGTTCCATTACCCTTAAGCACTTTTAATGGTATGATCTGCGTATACTGCACACAAAACAAAACCTTTCACTGTACCTAGGTATATGCAACGATAATAATAAATCAAATCAAATGAGTTGAGTCAAGATCGGGAAGAATAAAGTCAGTCACTCTAAGCAGGTTCTTTATCCTGGAAAGTGTCTGGGTCCAACAGCACAGAGGCTCCATTCTCACTCCAATTTCAAACTCATCTACAGCTTCAATGGCCTACACGAAGGGAAAGCATTAAAAAAAATCCTTTCTCTAGATCAACGAAAGGGGTAGAAGTCAACTACCAGACAACTGTGCACAAACGTTGCTGCAAAGTTAGAATTCTTGGCAAACAAGTCAGCAAGAGGTGAAATGTGCACAGTACCACCCAGCTGTCAGAATGGTTCAGAGAAAAAAAAACACACATTCTTTGCATGAAGTAGCCAAGAAATGCTTCTTAAATCAATTTTGTGTAACGTTGTCAACATTTCAAATAATCTTAAAAAAGCAATAACCTCTTCACCCCAATTAGTCAGTCAAGTTGTTGAACTGGATCTACAACTTACTTGGGAGGACACAAACATTGTTTGACACATCTTTGTTGCATCACAACACTTACACAATGGAAGGACTTCAGGAAGGAGGACCAAAGGGTTTAAAAATCAACACGCTTTTATTGTTGCTTTTGCTATTATTGAAAGTATGCTCCATTGCAAGGTCAGTTCATGGAGTTGAAGCAGAAAATTCTCAGGAAATGCTCAGCAGGTCAGGCAGCGTTCACTGGGAAAGAGACAGAGTTCAGGTTGCTCAACGCTCACCAGAAGTGGAAAAGATCTGGCTGTGGCACGTCTCAACAATGGGCGTTGGCAGGGCGAAGTGGAGGAAAGAGGAAGAGGACAGATCTGTGATGGGATGGAAAGTAGGAGAGGTTAAGATGACAAAAAAAATGTCAGTGCAAGACAAAAGAAGGTAGCAATAGTGCAAGGAAGAAAGGAACACAAGACTGAAAAATGACAAGGATGGCAAGAGAGGTGAGGAATGACAAAAGCTAAGGAAACAAGGCAGATTTAAAAATCCCAAAATTAGTAGATGTTTACCTACTGATAGGAAAGGCTACAAAAGGGCCATAAGTGGTGACATACCAGATAGTGCAAGCTATGAAAGAATGGGAAGCAACCTCCAAGAACCATAAAAATATGGCACAAAACATTTTGAGAGATCATATTTACAGAGCGGGTGAGGGGGGGGGGGGCGGAATCAGCCAGGAGCAATACTGGCCCTTTAAGAAGTGCTAATGTGATAAAAGAGAAGGAAAACAATGAGGAAGAGTGCTTAAAAATGTGTTGCTGGAAAAGCGCAGCAGGTCAGGCAGCATCAGAGGAGAAGGAGAATCGACGTTTCGGGCATAAGCCCTTCTTTCTGAAGAAGGGCTTCTGCACAAAACGTGGATTCTCCTTCTCTTTTGATGCTGCCTGACCTGCTGCGCTTTTCCAGCAACACATTTTTAAGCTCCGATCCCCAACATCTGCAGTCCTCACTTTCTCCAATGAGGAAGAGTGAACAATCAAATGGAAAAATAAACTCTTTGCACTGACATTTATGATTGAGGAAGAGGTCAGCTTGGCAGAAGAACTAAGAAAACTCATTGAGTCAGACACCAAGATTCACCTAAAATAAATGTAATGTAGAAAATAATAACATCAAAAAGTGACAAATATCCAGATCTAGATGGTTTACATCCAAGTTTTAAAAGAAGAGGGTGTGCAGATGACATTATATAAACCAGCTAAAAGTGGTACTCAGTTGACATAAAGTGGAGTGGTTGAGCAAGATTCGTAGCTGAAACAGCAGTTTCCATAGTTTGCTGTTTGAAGTTAAACTATAAGATCAAGCAACGAGCAGCTTTCATTGAAGTAACTGCATTAAGATAACACACAAAGGGTCTTGCAGAATGTACACAATGGCCCCTTTGGAACATAAGCAGATACTTGTGCAGAGACAGATAAGGCACAGCTTTGAGGAATGCTGATCGAAGCCTCGGTACCAGCCTGGTCCAAAGTCTGTTGTTCATCATGGTATAGAAGGGAAAGATCTGACCACACATTGATCATACATTCACATAATAATTGAATGAATAGTTAAAAGGATAGCCAGTTGAAATGGCCTGTGTATCTGTATTTAAACTGCATGTTTCATTCGTTCAGTAGAGATCTCCCTGGACGGACCAGGGGCTCTCTCCCCACTATTGTAAAATAATAAGCTCTTTGAAGATTAACGCGAATCTATGTATCGAATGATTCACTTTTAGGTTGACGGGATGGAACGTCACTTATAATCTACAAATTTCTCTGAATTTAGGAATTCTGTATAAAGAAATCCAGTTCCTTTATTCTGGAAAATTATGTCACTCTACTGTTTAAGCAAGGTGAGTGAGGCAGCCAATTATGTTGAATACATGCTGTCACGAAATTACAGAAGTCTATCATTCAGGACACAGCAACAAACACAGTGAAAATATTCAGCTAATCAGAGACCCAACATGGATTTTGAAGCAGTAGGTGATACCTGGTGAATCTAACTGAATCTTTCGAAGAGGTGACTGAATTTGTGGACATGGTAATGTACTTGGATGTTATTTATACAGATTTCCAGATAATTTCGCTCAGAAGAGACGGTTCATTGAAGTTGAAGCCCATGGAACTGGAGGCATTTATTGAACGAACTGGGAAACTGGATGAGTGGAAGGAAGCATCTTTCAAATGGCAATTTTTCTCTTTCATTTCACACACTGTGTGTTTGGTCTGTTCACACCATTTTGTGAAGTGACACATTTCTTTCCAAAGTGATGGCTAACTTTGTAGTTGTTTAGCACTCTGACACTGCAAATTCACAGACACCAGTTTGAGAGGTGCATGCGGCAGACAGCAGGGATAACAGGCAAGTTTTGTCATTTGGCAGGTTATGACTAAGTGTCCTGCAAAGATCTGTGTTGGAGCTTCAATTATTTGCCATATTTTATCAACACTTTGAGGGAAAGAGTATCATTTTATCCAAGGTCTGTCTTTGAGGCAAAGACTGTATTTTGGAGGCAAACATTACCTAAAGATACCTGGGTAATGGATTTCAATAGAGATAAGAGTGAAGTCATCCACTTGGGATCCAAGAATGAAAATTCAAAGCACTGCTGAAAAGTTGAAAAACTTTAACCAGCAGAGGTCAAAGGGGTCCATGTACTAATACGGATTAAAAGAAAAATGAGAAAAGCCCAATGGAATGTTGGTTCTTTCAGACAGATAATGAGAATGCAAGATGTTAGCAATTACATTACAGCTATTCAAAATCTTGGCATCACATCTGAGAACGATGGAGGGAATGGCAACATATTTACTAAAATGATACTCAGGAAGACTTGGTTGCCGTTCACTTGAATTTAGTGTGTTAAGGAGTCATTCGATTCATGTTTTCAAGAGATTCAGCAGAATTGATTGGGTAAGTGGAGATATACCTTTTCTGTTGGTTCAGAAGTCTATATTACTAGATGTAATATAAAGATTAGAACAAGGTCTTTCCAAGTGCAGGTCAGAAACCCTGCTGTAGATGAGGGTTGGTGGGGGGGGGGGGGGGGGGGGGGAGAAGGCAGTAGGTATGTTTGTTGCTTTTAGCAAATGGCAGATGATCCTGGACCAATTGTTCATTTTAAATCTAAGGGGGCGACACAGTGGTTAGCACTGCTGCCTCACAGCACCAGAGACCTGGGTTCAACTCCCACCTCAGGAGTTTGCACATTCTCCTCGTGTCTGTATGGGTTTCCACAGGGTGCTCAGGTTTCCTCCTAAAGTCCAAAAATGTGCAGGTTAGGCAAATTGGCCATGCTAAATTGCCCTTGGTGTTAGGTGTAGGGATAAATATAAGGGAATGGGTCGGGGTGGGTTGCTCTTCGGAGTGTCGGTGTGGACTTGTTGGGGCAAAGGGTATGAATCCACACTAAGTAATCTAATCTTGATTAGATTTTACCAAAATGCATTAAGGAATATAAACAAAGCAAGGTATATAGCTTAGGTTTCAGACCAACCATCATCTTGTTGAATGGAGACAGATCAGGACCAAGAGGCTAAATTGTTCCTTCTGTTCCTTCAAATGGCCAACAACAAAAAACGTTGCAGTCCAAAGAAAAATGACTTTCTGACGTCAAGGTGAGCCCAGGGGTTTGATGTCAAGAACCAAATACCTGGAAACTAAGGTTCTCTTCCAACCAGCTGCCATAGTGGAACATCTCCAGTTTAATTGAGATCAACAATGCAGACCATTTCCTGCTCCTTGGGAGCTTCCTCTCAATGAAGAGACTTACACCAATAAATTTATTGCCTTCAAATTTGCCAATCAGCTTTCAGCCAACTGGAGGAAGAGAGTGTTTGCGGGCTAGGATCTCAAACCAGGGTTGTGATTTTTTTATTTAATTGTCACATGTACAATACAGTAAAAATGCAATAAAATACAGTGAAAAGCTTTCTTTTGTCACTATGGAACAGTGCTGTTTTGAATAATTTATGGAGGAGGAGAAAATATATAGATATAGTGTGAAGAGACTCAGTCAGTCCTGAGTCAGCTCATCACCGTCAATGAAACCTGTGTGCCATTCCTCTGCCACCGCTTTGCCATCATCTACACCAAGGAGAAAGTGAGGTCTGCAGATGCTGGAGATCAGAGCTGAAAATGTGTTGCTGGAAAAGCGCAGCAGGTCAGGCAGCATCCAAGGAACAGGAAATTCGACGTTTCGGGCATAAGCCCTTCATCAGGAATGAGGAAAGTGTGTCCAGCAGGCTAAGATAAAAGCTAGGGAGGAGGGACTTGGGGGAGGGGCGATGGAGATGTGATAGGTGGAAGGAGGTCTCCGGCCTATCACCCTCACCTTGACCTCCTTCCACCTGACCTGCTGCGCTTTTCCAGCAACATATTTTCAGCATCATCTACACCAGCCTCAATGAACACTGAAATCACTGATCCTTAGGAGCTATCTATGGCATCAATACTCCACTGTCACTGCTTTGTTAACTCCTGTGTCAGACCCATCAATGTCACAGTAGCTGACTCCAGGCCCTGTGCTTGCTCTGTTAAATTAAGTAGGCTCTCGCTCTCCTCTGCACTGGGTCGCTTGGGGTCCGGGACATGGGCCTGGCTCAAGACCGCTCAAGATCCATGTCCTGGGCTCTTGTGGTCACAGATGCTGTCCAAACCCAGGATGTGGTAAGAAAGTTTTAAAAGAAAAGAGGAGAAACAAAAAAACGAAAAGCAGTCCAAGTGGTCAAGCTTCAACACAGGAGTCCTACTCTGTGCCACCTTGGATTGGAAGCTTCTCTATGTCATGGCTTACCAAGCAGATGTCCCATGCTCCTAGATGTTTAGGGAGCTTGGACAACTGACTGCAGGCACCTCAAAATACAATCACAGGTGCTTCTGCATCATCCTCCAAATCCAGAGGTCAGAAAGATATTCCAATAGCAGTGTCCTCTCCTAGGTCAACATATCCTGCAACGGACCAACATTCTCAGTAATTCTTGGACAGTCATGGCTTGTGATCGAACAAAATGGAGTAATTTCATCCAGGAAGGCTCTGAACAGATACTTCACCATAAATGGGTAAAGGTAAAGTCAAGGCGTCTGAGGGAGAGCATAAACTTCTGAACATCCACCTCACAGATCGGAGGGTTCTGCACTGGATTTAATCAATCACCCTAGAACTGAAGTCACTCTTGATTTGAATGGACTGCCAAATGCAGTTGATTCATAACTAGACATGATGAGCAAGCCACGCCATTGCATCCGATAAACCAACGAATCACCACCTTACCAAGACATATGTATGAAAATGGACTTGTCAATGACACCCACATGCCATGAGTGAACTAAACTTTGCGATCTGCAAAGAATTAGTGCAGTGGCTATGAACTGGAATCGCTGAATGCTATGATGAGTCCTGAAAGCAGTAAAGTGCTAAATCAAATGCTGGAGCAATGCTTTGAGGTTTTGTTCAGTTTCATTACAACAGTGTGGGAGGCCAAGAACACAGAGGTCAAAGTGGGAGTACGGAGGAGATCGGAAATTTTCAGATTTCGAGCACCGCACCAATTTTTCAATTTTAATTAGAGGGGCGTCACTTTCAGCAGCGGAGATAACCAAATTTTCATTGTGAAAGATGTGAAATGAGGTCGTTTTTAATAGTGATACCAAAATCCTTTTCTTTTGGTTTCAGACTACTTAGCTCAGTGTTTATACCCAAGTTGTTTTCAAGCAAGCACGTGAAACAGGTGGCTAGAGAACCTGACAGGTGGGCAGGAATATGGAAGAAAACTTGTCACAATGGGAAGTTACAAGATCCTGTTACACTTTTACCACTGCCACCTTGTTTGCGTGACGACAGTTAAACCAGTAATGGAGCAAAAGTTAAAGACAAAGACAGAACCGAAAATAGTCCACTGAAGTTGCTCCAGCTATTCAAGAGGTGTTTTGATTAATAAAAAGACATCAAAATTATGACTAAAACATGAATTGCACACATTTTAGGCAGGGAACATAAAAGAATTGCAGATGCACATTAATTCAGAATAGTCTCAACACCAGCATGGACAGTTTGTTTTGCATAGCACTTTTCCAACTAGTTGAACTTCAAGTCAACATTGGCTTCTGGTATTTGATTCCCCCCCCCCACCCCCAACTCACTAGATCTAAATGCAGTGCTACTCTCCATTTACTGAACAAGGACGACTGAAGAATTCACTAAGCCAGAGTAAATCTCCAGGTCACACCGTACAAATTCTCTTGGCTGCACCATTAGATGAAACAAACCAACAAATCCAATTCCTGGAAGAAATTATTTTCATTACAGTTGCTGCTGTTCTGGATTTGAGATTGTAATTGCCATGTCCTGCAGAGTTGATCTGAATTGTTTGAGGATGTTCCAAATTTAGCAGCAACACTTCATGGAGTTCATTGATGTAAATTTCAAGAATGAGCTAAAAAAAAAAGCGCAGTGCAGTCAGACTTCAATTATTTTCATGCATAATAGTTTATTCAGATTATTAAATCAAGTGAGTTGTAGCACTGCAAGAAAAGACGTTTTGATGAAGCATTTTCTGTTATAGTCAAGGCCATTTGCAAGAAATACAAATGTAAAGGGGAACAGTTAGTGCCTAAATACAGCAGCAATGGATGACGACTGACAGTGAACTGCCAAGTCCACGTGCCTACCAGAATTCTCTTTTCATGCAGTGTAAACATAAGCTCCTTGAAACTGGTATTCTTGAAAAGTGTCCTGATCAATGCAAGATGAAAAGTGTTGACAAATTGTATCCTTTTTCAGCAAAGCTCAAATTCTGTACAACCAAACTAATATAGATTGTAATGCACAGAGCTAAAATATATCCAAACTTGATTAACACTACAGGCACCTAATCAGAAGATACAGTACAAGTCAGAAAAAATTCTGAGAGCAGTGTTTTCTACCTTGAACTATTAGCAAGGAATTATTGACATTTTGCTACTTCTTGTGCATTTCATTTCATGAAGGGTCAAAACACTAGAACAAAAGGCGATCACACTGAACAATGGTTTATATTTCTAGCTTGCAAAGGGAGATAAAACATTAGAAATCATAGACCAATCAAATATCAATACTAATAAAATCAATGCACCACATCAACTCTTTAGCGTTGCTCTGGTATCTTCAATCCATTTCTTTCTCAATCTTCCCCTCACAAGTGGCTGCCAAAAATACAACAACATCTTACACAAGAAAGAGAATTTAACTGCATTTTATTAAAAGTCATGTACGAAGAAATCAGGAATAGAGCCACTAACAATTTGGGAGGGGAGGTAAGTGACCTGTCTATATATTTATTTTAAAAATCAATTTGGTTTCAAAAAGAATTTAGTGCAATTTTCTTTTTATTATTAGTTCATGAGTTGTGAACATTGATCAGTAGGCCAGGATTTATTACCACCTCTAACTGCCTGGGAGAAGGCAGTGGTTGCCTTCTTGAATCACTGCAGTCCTAAAGTGCTGTTTGCGAGGGAGTTCCAGGATTTGGACACAGTGACAGTGGAAAGGAACGGCGATATCTTTTCAATTCAGGATGGTGCATAGCCTGGAAGTGAACTTGAAGGTTCTGGTGTTCACAAGTATCCACTGTCCTTAACCTTCTAGGCGGTAGAGGTTGTGGGTTTGGAGCGTTCTGTTCAAGAAGCCTAAGTTGGCCACCATGCATTATATCGATGGTACATGCTGCCACCTCTGTGCATTATTAGTGGAAGAAATGCATGTTTAAGATAGCGGGTAGGTGCCAATCTTGGATGGTGTCAATCTTCCTGGGTGTCACTGGAGCTTCACTCATCCAGACAGATAAAAATATTCCATGATGATTCCAAATTGTGATGGTGGCCCTGCTTTGGGGGCAGGTGAGAAAACAGGAAAGGAGTTATTTGCTGCAGGATTCTTAGCCTCTGAACTTTCCTGCAGCCACAGTATTTATTAGACAGCCCAGTTCAGTTTCTGGTCAATGGTAAATCCTAGGATTTTGACAATGGGCAATTCAGTGGTTTCAATGCCATCAGGAGAAGTTAGTTAGATTTCCTCATGGTTGAGATGGTCATTCCCTGGCACTTGGGTGAAATGATCGTCATTTGCAATTTGTTATCCCTCGTCTGAGTTGTCCAGGACTTGCTGTATATGGACATTTACTGCTTCAGTATTTGAGCACCGACAATGGTACGCATTCGTCAGTAAATACTCCACTTCTGACCTTACGATGGAGGGAAGGTCATTGATGATGCAGCTAAAGATGGTTGGCCCTAGGACACTAAGGAACTCCTGCAGAAATGTCCTGGGGCTTGCGAGGATTAACCTCTAACAATAATAAGCATCTTTCTTTGTGCAAGGTCTTCTGCGCCCCTCTCAATTCCTTTCGATTCCAGTTTTGTTTGGGGTCCTTCATTCACAATTGGCCAAACTTTTCCTGGAGGTAAAAGGCAGTCACTCTGACATCACCTTGTGAACTCAATTCTTCTGTCCATGTTTGGACCAAGGCTGTAATGATGTGAGGAATTGAGTGGCCCTGACAAAACCCAATGTGTGAGTAAGCATCTTACTGCTAAGCAAGTTAGCATTGTTGACAATCTTTCCCCCATTCCGCTGATGTGGCTGTAAAAGAAACATTTACCTTCTGTGTGGTCATGCAATGAAAAGAAAAAGCACAGCCTCAAGAAAAACCCTACTGCTGCTCTATTTTAAATAAGACATCTTATTCACAACCAGACTTCTGTTTCAGAAAAATCTGAGATGAGCCATAATTAATCTAGAAGCTAGTCCACCTTTCATATCTTTTCAGAAATAACAAGTAGCTCCATTTTCATTGGCATCAGAAGTACTAATAATCTGAGTACACAACCCACTTGAAATTTGATGCTGTAATTGGGCCAAAATAATATTTTGCCACATAAAAGTTACACACAAAAAAATTTGACACAACCCAAGTTTTCACCCAAAAGGTTATTTTAATAAGTTATGTCACACAACATACCTAGTGTTCTGTACCTGCTGTGGTAGGATTTGACTACCTGTGTCTTCAGCAGATAGCTGGATGAGTTCTTGACTGGGGTGAAGTTGAGATTATACAGAAAGCAGATGAATGTCTGTGGAGAAGGCAATTGGTTCTGGAAGAACTTTCCAAAGTAGCCTTGTCCCTTACTGACCCTGCGTTCTTCCTCTGTTAAAATTACAATGCTGGATGAGAAGGGTTTCAGTCATGATATTCAAGCTGTCATAGTGTGCAGGCATCTGCTCTCTAACTGCTTGTGAATTTCATATGTTGGTATTTCCTTACAAAATTACGCATGCCCAGTTCAAATTAACACTAGCGCATCCCAGAACTGGGATCCATGTACTTCTAAACGGAGGTGAAATATGAACAAACTGTCACTGACTGAGTTATGGAACATACAATCTGTTTTTGAAATGATTTTGTCTGTCACCCACGCCTTTTTGTTTATAAGAAACACAGGCCATTTTCTTTGCAAGTTCCATGCTGTGTATACAGTTGACAAGACATTGTGCAAAAATGAACAATAATGGAGCAACACAACATGAGGGTGAATTGTAAGTTGACCATTCACAAATTCCACAGATTCTTAAGATAGCTAAAGTTGATTACAAATCTCTTTCAGCCTCATAAAACATCATTCACTCTTTGACATCATACAGTCACAGACAAAGGTTCTCAGATAGAACCTTCTAAACTCATAACTACCTCAAGCTAGATAGACAAGAGCAGATAGATGGGAACACCACCACCTGCAAGATCCCCTCCAAGCTGACTTGGAAATATCACTGGGTCAAAATCCTGGAATTCCCTCCCTCAGGTCATAATGGGACTATCTGCAGCAAGTAGACTGCAGTGGTTGTAGAAGACAGCTCACTACCACCTTCTCAAGGGCAACCTACAGATGGGCAATAAATGCTTGAGCCAGTGACATCCACGTACCATGGGTAAATGAAAACTGAATGGAAACAATATTACTGAAAAATCAACAAGGTGAAAACCAATTTGAAACGATGAACTATTTGACTATTTTTCAATGTACATTTATCTGTTCCTGTTACCATTGATTTCTGCTAGAAATGTCTCATTTTGATTTTAAAGAAATCTGGTTTATTTGGGTTTGTCATGGGCTTCATCTCAAAGAAGTCTTGCTTTTCATCATCTACATCACTTCAATTGGTTGGTTTAGATCCTCCTTTTCAATGTATCCTTGAGGCATTTTCCAAACCTCCTGTATAATCCATACTTGTATCTTCCTTCTGTAGGGAAGCACAGTGCGGTATTGGCTTTTGCTGTCAATTCTACCCGGGTCATATCGTGCAGACGCAATCTCTCCCCTTTGCAAATTGCTCTGGCCTCCAAAAGCAGCGTTCCACAGTCCTGGTCAAATTATCTGCTGTTGCTTGCAAACGTTAAAGATCAAAGGCACCTTCCCCTTCGGCAACCGTGTGGTTGGAAGAACCATGCTGAGAAACCCCCAAGAATATCACCGGGGGGGGGTAGAATTTCGCAGGACTGATCCGATACAAACTGGACTGAAACAAACTGAGCGACAAACGAAACCAAACACTCGCAGGTACCAAAGACAAGCACCGTCGAAATCCATGCAAATGCAACACTCAAAGGCAAGTCTTACACAATAGGTGATGCAAACCGATGATTCCCCCAAAACTTCTTTGGTTGCAATTTCTTCCCAATTGGGTTTGCCCCATTAAGATTGGGAGAAGAGATCGCCCCATTGAGCTGGGTAACAATTATCTGTGTTGACGGCGGTATCAGTTTAAAGGTGCCACATTGGAACAAAAGGTCCTCATCTTCAACATCCAACCAACAGCCCCAATGCAGAGATTCCCAAATCTCCACCCGATACCACAACAGTCATAACGGTTTGGTTTTTTTTAACTGGGAAAGGGGAGAAGGCACGGTTTGATGTCCCTGACCGTATGGCGGTGGGTGGGGGGGAAGAGTTATTTTAACCCTCCCACCCACAAACTTCCCACCGCCGTCCCGTCAATGTGGGGACGCTCGCCCGCTCTATTTCCATCGCGTTTCTCGATAGAGGCGGTCGCACCGCCCCAGTCCCTTCCGTTTCAACTCACTCACTCACACATACAGACACCCAAGCAACCCCTTCCCCAGGGGTGATGGTTGAGGTGGGGGAAACTGGGTCGGTGCATTTCAACGAAAGGAAAAGCTCACTGGCAGCCCCCCACGACTGGTCACCCACTTTTCCAGAAGAGGCTATTTTTTAAAAATATAAATAAGCCACTTGTAAAATTACCTCAGGAAGTAATCATCAGGCGGTGCCTCTCTGACGTCTGTCCTTACTCGAATCCTACCAAAAAAAATGGTGCTTTCCTTTTTTTTTCAAAAATAAAGAAAATGCACTAACTTATATACTTGTGTGGTGCATGGGAGAATGACTGACCCACCTTCTAAAAATGCACATCACCCAACACTGCCATGGGGAGGGTGAAATATGACTTGTCCTGGCAGAACTAACAGGCAGCCCTGAAAATAATGTACAGGACCTCGGGATCTCACTGTGTTAAAATGCAATAGTAAAGGCAAGTAGGGCTACTAATGATCAAACTGAGGTACAGACGTTCCAGGGACCCCAGTAACAAACACGTCTTACGGGTTGCTAAATGTGACCAAATAATTGGGGAGGGGGGAAAAATAATGTGTGCATCAGAAAAGTGCACCCTGGTACCCCATACCTTGCGGTAGGTTGTTTCAACACAAGTCTTCCAAGCGGGGGGGGGGGGGTGTAAATACATCTGACAGCAGCTTTACGTAAGGAAAAAGAAAGCAGTGCAGAATAAAGAGTGATAGAGATTTGAAACTCCCATCCACTCTGAGCTTCCTGCACGTTGATGCGAACGGAAAAGTCACCGGGCGTCCTGTCAATAAATGAGTGCGTGCACACTTCAGATCTGCTGCACTCGATCCCTCTCCTAGCTCACCAACCTGGACTTCTCCTATCTCCCTACCCTTCCTCTCCCCTCCAGGCTCTTGCTCACTGTTGGGGCTGCACCCATCTGCCCCCAGACCCCCCTTCAATGCAACCGCTAACTCACTCAGCTCTTCCTCCCTCCTCCTGCCCTCCCAAGGCCTATCATCAAGCAATGCATTTAAGCATTAAAGAGAAAGCAGAACGACAGCGCTGCCATCCCGCAGCTTTTCAATTCTGTTTCGCCCTGTGTGCAAGAGAGGGCGAGAGAGAGAGAGAGAGGAGGGAGGAGAGAAGGGGGGGAAGCTAGCCTCGGAAGAGCTGCGGCTACTTTCAAACGCTTCCCCCTCGTGTTGTATCTAGTTGGGAGCCGGGGTCGAGGCGGGTGGGAGGGGGAGGTGATCAGCGGATATACAGGGGAAAAAATGAAGAACAGTACCTCGTAGAGATCTCCTGAAGCCATCCCGCTTTGAGACCTGGTCGCTGCTTGCTGACTGCTGCTGTTTGTGGTGGTTGTTGCTGCCACTGCTGTTGTTTTAGCGGCCGGGTACTGAGTGCTCCTTTGCAGGCTGCTATATACACACATACACATACACACATTCACATACAGACACACACACACATATATACAGGGGGGCTGAGTTAATGCGCAGAATCCGCCGCTAGCGTCTCTCTCTCTCTCTCTCTCTCTAGCTACAGTGTAACAGGAGGAAGTAACAAAACGCCCCATCCAATCCCGCGGCGCCTAACAAACTAACACGGCCGTCCCCACGTGCGGAAAGGAACAGGACAAGTAGCGAGAGCAGAGAGACATTAACACATCTCTGGGCATGACTTACCTGGCCAAGGTCTCCTCCTCGACACCTGAGAACAGGAGGGAAAGAAACCCATCTTCTTCCTTTCCAAAAACAAACCATTCTCACCGCCAGTTTTCACAGAGGGCAAAAAATTTCCAAATTTGCTAAAATTGACACATGTGCTTGCAAGTCACATGCACTACGGTATGCACCTCGCTGCTTTTTGACATCAAAAATATTCGCAGTTTCTTTAAAGACTGAAATATACTTTTTGCCTGAATGTTATTCCAATGGTGTAGCAACAACCTGCCACCACTTTGGAAAGCAGATAAAACATTACAAACTTTTTATTAGAATGTTTTTGCTTTTTTCAAACAGAATCCCAGGGATGGGAGTGCAAAAATATTCAAAAATTTTAATTCAAAGCATACTTTGCACTCATAATTTTTAAAGTTATACTCCTAGCGGTTCCAGCAATTTGCCACAATGTCATAGAGAAAATGCTTTAAAATTTTAATTTCAGCAATGTATTTGAATGTGAAAATGCATTCCAAATAATTGTCCCTTTCTGTAATGAATGCACAATCCAACAAATGTATGCATGATGATATGGATATTTGTGATACAACCATGGCTATTTGCACCATAGTACTTGTGACTATTTAAATATTAAGTTAGCTGGGCAAAACAAAAATGCTTATTGAAATCAGAAAAGACAAACTGTGTGCAAAGTTTGCCTCAGCACTTTAAAATTGAGATGTGGAATTCGAGCATTGGAATTGATATGCCTTTGGACCCAGCAAACAAAAGGTAATATTGAATAAATTTCAAATCTATGATTCCTTCTAGAAGATTAGAAGGTCTTATGTGATAAGCAACTTACACCCATAAAGCCAAATATATCACACATGACAACTACATAATTGCTGGAAATGAAAAAGGTCGATGCGCGTCTTCAGCGATGAGAAATGTGACTATTATGTGAACCATGGTAAGCTGTCAACCAATGCAAAGTAACCACAATAGCCGTCAACTGTGAAACATTGACTCTTTTTCTCTCTCCACAGGTGTTGCTTGAACTGTCTAAGTGTCTCAGGATTTTGTGCTATCTTTTTACCAAGAGCTAATGGTGTAAACAACTCAAGCTTTCCTCTCAGGATTTCTGAAGTTCTCAGTCCTTTGAGTTGAGCATGGAGCTTTGCACACCTGTGGCTTCCGAGGGATATTCAGATCCCTTGAGGTTCTTTTGCTTTACTTCTGAGTATTGCCTGACTGGTGGCCAAGTCTTGAAATTTCATAATGTGTTTAGCAGTCTCATTAAGCTTCATAGACCAGCATTCACCTGATAATTTCATACCTGCAGTGGTGCTGTTTTGAACAGATTTCTCCATACTTTGTGCACAAGTATTAACATAACAATTTGGCAATTAAGTCAGGCATTCATGTGAGAATGCTCACAAGTTACAGGGAAGTATTGAAAAGCAACTAAGACAAAATCTTGGGAGCTTATATCTGTTTATGCTGGTGAGAAATAGATAGTGGGAGGTGCCACATTGGTGATTGGAATGGATGTTTTTTAGATTACGAAATGTAGGGGAAAAGCCATGGCAAAACAGCACAAATATTGAAATATTGAAAGTTCTCTGTAGCAAAGATAGAGAGTACCAAAGGCTGTAGTGCCTACCTGGTGCCATGGTTCAGGTCATCTCCTCTTGGCTGGAGATAAACTTGGAGTCAGAGGGAAGGGTTCAAATGTTAAAGTTCGTACAGATGCCAGTGACATAGATAGGACTTGGAAGGAGGTTCTGTTGAGGGATTATGAGCACTTTGGGGCTAAATTAGGAAGCAGAACTATAAAGTTAATAAACTCAAACTTACTATCTGAGCCACTTGCAAATTGACATAGGTAAAGAAGGATTAGAAAGGTAAATGTATAGCACAAAGATTGATATGAGAAAAATGGGTCCTGATCTATTGGATGCTGAGACCAGTACCAGAGAAAGAGAGAGATTTAGTTTGGGATGGGTTTCATTTAAACCAATATGGGAACCATTTTCAGGCAAATCGTCCAACTAGGATTGTCAATAAGGCTTTTAACTTATTAATTAGGGGAGGGTCAAGTTTTTTAAAAATTAAAAAGAGATAAGTGGGCAGAGGTGTTGGCTAGAGAAGTGGTGACTGATAATGGATGTTTGACTGTAAGGTACAGAAAATATCCACAGAAGAGTGCAGCAGAAATTAGAACCAGAATATGTAACAAGGGTAAAAGCTCTTTATCTGAAAGAATGCAGCGTTTCTAATAAGATTGATGTGTTGATGGCACAAATAAAAATAATTGATTATGACTTGCTAGCTATAAGAGAGTGGGGTAGTTAAAGAGTGGTCAGGACTGGGAGCTCAGTGTTTAACATGCCCCAGAACAAAAGGCAAAAACAAAAAGGAGATGTGTTAGTTTTGTTTATAAAGGATGATATAAATGCAGTGGTGAGTAGTGATACAGATGCATTAGATGCATGGAATCTGTTTGGCTGGAAACAAGGTATAGGAAAAGAAAGAAGTCACGGGTGGGAGTTATCTATAGGCCTGTGAAGAGTGGTCTCACTGCAGGACAAAGTATAAATCAGATATAGTGCATGTGAGGACACTACAGTTATAATGTGTCATTCTTAATCCACACATTGACTGGACAAATTAGAAGGGAAGGGTAAAATGGAAGAAACAATTATAGAGTGCTTTTGGGATTATTTCTTAGATCAATATATTCTGGATGTAGGTTTGCTCACTGAGGTGGAAGGCTCATTTTCAGACATGTCATCACCCTACTAGGTAACATCTTCAGGGAGCCTACAGATGAAGCACTGCTAATGTTTCCTGCTTTCTGTTTATATGTTTGGGGTTCCTTGAGTTGGTGATGTCATTTCCTATGGTGATGTCATTTCCTGTTCTTTTTCTCAGGGGGTGGTAAATGGGGTCCCAATCAATGTGTTTGTTGATAGAATTCCGGTTGGAATGCCATGCTTCTAGGAATTCTCGTGCATATCTTGGTTTGGCTTGTCCGAGGATGGATGCGTTGTCCCAGTCGAAGTGGTGTCCTCCCTTATCTGTATGTAAGGATACTAGTGAGACAGGGTCATGTCTGTTTTTGGCTAGTTGATGTTCATGTATTCTGGTGGCTAGTTTGTCCAATGTTGTGTTTGTTACAGTTCTTGCATGGTATTTTGTAAATGACATTAGTTTTGCTTGTTACCTGTAAAGGGTCTTTCTTGTCCATTAGGTGCTGTTTTAGTGTGTTAGTGGGTTTGTGGGCTACCATGATGTTAAGGCAGTCATTTCCAAGACATCTTTGATGTAGGGGAAAGTTGCTATGGTTTCTGCACGCATTTGGTTTGTTTGTTTAGGTTTGTTGCTGAGAAATCAGTGGACTGTTTTCATTGGGTACCCATTCTTTTTGAATATACTGTATAGGTAATTTTTCTCTGCTCTGCATAGTTCCTCTGTGCTGCAGTGTATGGTGGCTCATTGAAATAATGTTCTGATGCAGCTTCGTTTGTGGATGTTGAGACGATTGCTCCTGTAGTTCAATATTTGGTCTGTATGTGTTGTTTTCCTGGTTTGAAGTTTCCCATTGGCTGTTCGCTTTACTGTGACATCTAGGAATGGCAGTTTGTTGTTATTTTTCTCCTCTTTAGTGAATTTTATACCAGTAAGGGAATTTTTGATGGTCTTGAAGGTTTCCTCTAATTTGTTTCATTTAGTGATGTCAAAGGTGTCATCCACATAGCAGACCCAAAGTTTGGGTTGGAAGGTGTTACCTAGTATGGTGGCAAAACATTTGAAAATGAACCTTCCAAATCAGTGAGCAAAGCTACATCCAGAACCTCAACCTGAACTACAAATCTTCTCAAAAATCATTATGTGGTACAACCTACCTGAGACTAAGCTAATTTGATTTGATTTGATTTGATTGTTGTCATATGTACTGAGATACAATGAAAAGTGTTGTTTTCCATGCTATCCAAGCAAATCATGCCTTACATAAGTATATCAGGGCAGTAGTATGGAATGCAGAAAATAGTGTTACAGCTACAGAGAAGGTGTAGAGAAAGATTAACTGTAATATATGAAAGGTCTGTTCAAAAGTCTGATTACAGCTGGGAAGAAGCTGGTCTTGAATCTGTTAGTATGTGTTTACAAACATTTCAATCTTCTGCCCAAATGAAGAGGATGGAAGACAGTATAATGTGTTAGGAGGTGGCTTTGATAATATTGGCAGCTTTCCTGAAGGAGTGGGAAGTATAGACAGAGGCAATGGATGGAAAATTGGTTTTCATGATGGACTGGGTTGTGTTCACAATTCTCTCTGTATTTTCTTGTAGCCTTGGGCAGAGCAGTTTTGGATCTCGTATTGTGTAAAGACAGAGGATTATCCAGAAATCTCATACTTATTTGTTTGACAGAGAGTTAATTCGGATCTAACACCATGTCCTCAACTTAAATCAGGGCAATTACAGAGGTAGGAAGACTGTCCAAAGTGGCCTGGGAAAATAGACTAAAGGGGAGGTGAGTAGATGAGCAGTGGCAGATAATTAAGCAGATATTTCATAATGCCCAACAAACATTAATCTGGTGTAAAAGAAGGATTTGATGAGAAGGATGAACACCCCTAGTTAACAAGGTGGTCAAGCATGGTTTCCAGTCAAAAACTAAGGCATACATAATGGTTAAAAACTGATAGAGAACCTTTTAGGAGACACCAGCAGATGACTCAAAAGCTAATAAAAAGGGAGAAAATTGATTATGAAAGTAAATTGGCAAGAGATATAAAACAAGCAGTAAGAGCTTCTAGGGTAGATAATAAGAAGGAGAGCAGCTAAAGTCAATGGGTACTCTTGGATGAGTGATTGAAGAATTAATAAGGAGGAAATATGAAAAAGGCAGATAATTTCAATCAAGATTTCACATCAGTCTTCACAGTGAAGTGGACTGTAAAGATCCCAAAGATATCAGATGAACAAGGTGCTAATGGGAAGAAATATGTGTTAACAGTCTCTATCACAATGAACAAGTATTTGACAAGTTAATACGACTGAAGGCAAACAAGTCACTAGGATCTAATGGCCTACATCCAAAGGTTTTAAAGGAAGTGGCTGCAGAGGTAGTGGAGACATTGGTTGAAATATTCCAGAATTCACTGGATTCCAGGAGGGCTCTAATGAATTGGAAAACTGCTAATGTGATGCTCCTATTGAAAAAGGTAGGCATGATTCTATAGACCAGTTAGCCGATGACTGCTGTTGTGATGATATTAAAGTCATCATTAAATAATGGGACATTTTAAAAAGTGTAACATAATCAAACAGGGTTGACATTGTTTGTGAAAGGGAAATCATGTTTACTAGAGTTGTTTGAGAATATAACAAGCATACTTGGTGAAGAGGAACTGGTAGTTGTAGTGTATTTGGATTTCCAGAAGGCATTTAATAATGCGCCATATAAAAGGTCATTGCATAAGATAGGAGGTCCCAATACTGGGAGTGATCAATTAGTATGGATTGAGGACTGACTAATGCTTAGAGGACAGAGAATCTGTATCCTTTTCATGTTGGGAAGATATAATTAGTGGAGTGCAACGTTAATTTCTAGTCTTAGTTACCATTTATATTAATGACTTGGAAGAGGAGATAGTGTGCAGTGAACCTAAATTTGCTGACAGTACAAAAATAGGATGGGTGTCATGATGAGAACATAAGGAATCTGCAAGGGAATATATGTAGGTTGAGTGAGCAGAAAACAAATTTAGCAGATGGAGCTTAATTTTGGAAAGTGTGAGGCCATGCATTTTGGTAGACAAATCAAAAGGCATACTGTTATTTAAATGAAGAGAGTCTCCAAAAAAGTGCAACACAGAGCAATCTGGGTGTTCTTGTCTTCAAAACACAAAAAAATTAACATGTGGATGGAGCAAGTAGAATATAGAATCCTGGTAGTGCAGAAAGGGGCCATTTGGCCCATCAAGTCTGCACCAACTCTACAAACAGCATCCTACTCAAACCCTGCATTTACCATGGTTTATCCATCTAGATTACACATATCTGGTCACTACGAAGCAAATTAACGTGGCTAATCTGCATAACCTGCATACCTTTGTGACTGTTGGAGAAAACCCACACAGACATGGGAAGAATGTGCAAACTTCACACAGACAGTCACCCAAGGCTGAAATTGAACTCAGGTCCCTGGCAATGTGAGGCAATGCTAACCATTGTGCTACTGTGCCACTCCAAAGAAATTAAGAAAGCAAATGGAACTTTGACCTTTACTGCTAAAATGTTGGATACCTTGTTACAGCTGTCTCGGGTGTTGGTGAGTCCATATCTGGAGTACTATGTACAGTTTTCATAGAATACCTACAGTGTGAAAATAGGCCGTTTGGCCCAACAAGTACACACTGACCCTCTGAAGAGTATCCCACCCAGACCCATTCCCCTACCCTATTACTCGACATCTCCCCTGACTAATGCACCTAACCGACACATCCTTGATCACTATGGACAATTTAGCATGGCCAACTCACCTAATCTGCGCATCTTTGGATTGCGGGAGGAAGTCAGATCACCCGGAGGGAACTTTCACAGGCACGGGGAGAATGTGCAAGCGCCACACAGACCGTTGCCCGAGGTTGGCATCGAGCCTGGGTCCCTGGTGCTATGAGGCAGCAGTGCTCACCACTGAAACATGGTGGTAATTTTATTTAAGAAAGATATACTGGCATTGGAGACAATTCAAAAGAGACTCACTAGATGAAGGGGGCTGACCTATCAAGGACAGGTAAGCAGAATAGGCTCCTATTTATTAAAGTTTCAAAAAATGAGGGACTAACTTATTGAAACATAACAGATTCTGTGGGAGTTAGACAGGGTAGCTGTTGAGATGATGTTTCCATTAATGGGGGCGTCTCGACATAGTTCCAGAATAGGGGCACAATTATTTAAAACTGAGATGTGAAGGAGTTTCTTCTCTTAGAGGGTAGTGAATGTCTGGCATTCTCGATCCCAGAAAGTTGTGGAAGCTCAATCACTGAAAACATTTAAAGGGTAGGTAAAGAGATTTTTTGTGGAGTTGAGGGCTACGGAGAACTGGCGTTGCTGCTTCAGGCAGATCAGCCATGATGTTATAGAATTGTGGGGCAAACATGGAGGCTGAATGGCCAACTTCTGCTCCTGTTTATAGTTCTCTTATCTCCTTATGGATACTAGAAAAGTTCGGCATCTTAAAAAGCTATGGTTGCATGACAATACTAAAAGTTCTGTTGTGCAGACTTAAATGAAAGGCTTGCATTTATATAGTGCCTTGCACAATCTCAGGTGAACTCAAAGTGCTTTACAGCCATTTAAAGGCTTTTGGAATGGTATCTCCATTGTCGTAGAGAAAACATGGAAGCCAATTTGCAGAAAAAATGTCCCACAAGCAACAACGTGACTAGGACCAGATTACCTGTTTTTTACTTAAAGCTAACAGGAAATACTGATCATCAACAGGATGAAAGGACACGGTTTCTCTTTCTATAAAGATCTGCTGAGTATATCCAGCAATTTCCGTTTATATTTCAGACTCCAGCATATGCATTCCTGTTACTGTTTTTTTGTTGATGTTGATTGAGGGATAAAGAAAGGTATTTACACTGGGGAACTCCTGTTTTTATTCAAATAGAACAATAAGACCTTTAGCTTGCAGATATAGGGAAATGATAAGTCAGAGAAAGAAGGAAACCGTAGAAACTATAGCACTGAGGAGGCTACTGAGCTCATAATTTTCTCAAATTTCATTCCCTCCGCTACCAACACACATGTGCTATTACAAGATGCATTGCAACAACTCACCAAAACTTTTCAAAAGCACCTTCAAAACCCATGACCTCTGTCACGTTGAAAGACTAGGGCAGCAGATGTAGACAAACAGCACTACCTGAATGTGCCCCTTCAAGCTAAACACCTTTGCTTCAGTGTCGCTGGGTCAAATTCTTGGAGCTTCATTCCTAACAACAATGTGTGTATACCCAAATCCTCAAAAGTCAAGTCACCACCACTTTCTCCAGTGCCATTAGGAATAGGCAAAAACTGTTGGCCCAGCCAGTGACGTTCATGAATAAATAATAGAAGGAAGCCTGCATTTCTTCCGTTGTCAGCTTCTTGCTTGGAGTTATTTATGCCTTTCTCCTTCTCAGTATTGAAATAATGCGATGAGCCTTGCTTTCAATAGCAAGCACGATGGAGTGTTTGGACTTTAGAATTAAGAGAGCAAGGTTCAGTTGAGTAATCACTCTAGCAAAACATGACACTGTTGTAGATTGTATCATCTGTAATTCACACATAGCTTTACTGAAATTTATTAAGTTTCTCTCATTGAGTTGCTTAGAACCAGTTAACTTTATACTGGCCAATTCGTTCAGCAAAGGAGGAAAGAATTATTGACATGATAATGATGATTGAGGTGAGGACAATCATTGGGGCAACACTGGACTCTGTTCTAGTGTACAAGTTCACGAGAGTACAATGCATTACAGTGATAGATCCAATAAGGTTTAATTTGTCCTGGTTTAATTTAACATGAGATCTAGTTACAAACTTCCAGTAACCCTTCACATATTTGATTAAAACTTATCATTTTCTTTCTCATTCATAACCATTTGGATTAGAGGCTTCTACCGTTTATTCTGCAACTTTCAGATCTCTGATATGCTGATTAACCGACTAAATCTGAACAGACTAATTATGTATTTGTCTTTCAGTCATAAAGTTTTCTTCTAAAAGGACTATGACGTTATAGAAACTTAAATTTGTTCAATATAGCCTTTCTGACTTTTGGAAACAGCAGGTGATGCTGGAATTACTCATACTCATAGTTTATCAGCTGTCAGTTTGAAATATCGAGAGGAAAACCTATTCGGCAGATTATTACTGAAGTATAAGGTGATATTTTGGTAATTGATCATTTAGGAGTATAAAATACCAAAGCTGAAGTAGGCTATTTGGCCCCTTAAGACTGCACTGCAATTCAAAAGGATTATGGCTCAGCCAACATTCCTTACAACTATTTTCCTGCATTTTCCCTGTAACACTGGATTCCCAAATTTTGTTTTGATGTGTTCATGGGATGTGTGTGTAGCTGGCTATGCAGAATTTATTTCCTGTCCCTAGTTGCTGTTGAGGTAATGGTGAGCTGCCTTCTTGAACCTCTGCTGTCCATGTGCTGTGGTTGACTCATACAATTGTTCAGGAGGGACTTCAGGGGTTTGGACCCAGCGACAGTGAAGGAACGGTTGTATAGTTTCAATATAATATGGTAAGTGGCTTGGAGGGGAATTTTCAGATGGTGCATTCCCATATATCTGTGCCTTTGTCATTCTAGATGGAAACAATTGTGGATTTGGAAGATGTTGTCTAAGAATCTTTGGTGAATTTCTGCAGTGCATCTTATAAATAGTATACACTGCTGCTCCTGAACGTAGGTGGTGGAAGGAGTGGATGCTTGTAGATGTAATGTCAATCAAGTGGGCTGCTTTGTCCTGGATAGTGTCAAGCTTCTTGAGTGTTGTTGGAGCTGCAGCCATCCAGGCAAATGAGGAGTCTTCCATCACACTCCTGACTTGTGCCTGGTAGATGGTGCACAGGCTTTGGGGAATCAGAAGGTGAGTTGATCAAGAATCTATCTATTTCAGCCTTAAGTATACATAAAGATTGTCCCCCTGCTAGCTAGGAACAGCATGTAACTTAAAAGACCATAAGAACATTAGATTTAGGAACAAGTGGAGGCAGTTCAACCCCCCAAGTTTGCTTCGGTTTTCAATAGGGTTCTGGCTGATCCAATATTCCTCACTTCCACTTTCTTGTCTGTTCCCCATAACCCTTTGTTTCTCTGCTGATCAAGTATCTACCCATCTCAACCTTAAATATACATGGAGATTCTGCCCTCTACAGCTCTCTATGGCCAGGAGTTCTAAAGACTCACAACCATCCAACAGAAGAAATTCCTCTTCAGCTCAGTCTTAAATGGGTGCCCCTTTTATTCTGAGACTATGCTGTCTGGTCCTAGCCTCTCCTCATGAGGGGAAATATCCTCTCAGCACTTAACTTGTTAAGCCCCTTAAGAATCCTATGTGTTTCAATTAGATCACATCTCATTCTTTGAAAACACTCATGAGTAGAGTCCCAACCTGTTTAACCTTTGCTCATTAGACAATTTCTCCACACTGTTGATCATCCTTGTGAACCTTCTCTGAACTGTCTGGAATGAAATAATATAATTCCTTAAATAAAGGGACCAAAACTGCTCGCAATACTCCAGATGTACTGATGATTTGGCTTATATGTCAGAGATGTGTTAACTGTTTGTGTATTGCAATTGCTAATAGTTTTACCCAGTTTGTACACAGTCCAAATAGAGTTCTAATTTCTATTTACATTAAACTATTACAACACGGCTATAAGCCCTTCTGCTAATTCAACCAAACACCCAAAAAAGCTCACCTCACATCATAATCTGTTAAAGTGTGAGTCACAGAGAACTTCCAAATATTTAAAGAAAAAGTATCAATTGATTCTTTAACTGTGACGGTGAACATTAAACAATAACTATTTACAATTCCAAGTTTCCTCCCTCTGAAAGGTTTGTTATCTACCTCTAGCTCCATAACAATATTCTGTTCCAATGAAAGCCCATATTAAAATTACATCAACTTAATTTTCAAAACCAGACAGCAGCTGTCATCTCTGATGTCGATCTTCCTCTGTAGATCTCCCTGGGTCATCTTCAGTCTGCAGAGATGTTTCATGTGATAAAGGTACCTTTTATTGAGAGTATTTTGAATGGCAATCTCTTGATAGATGGCCGTTACTCTCACTCTCTCTGGCTAACTCTCAAAATGCTGGCTTCTTTATACTCCAAACATCGGATTGTCAAATTGGTTCAATGTTGTCAAAATATTAAATGCAAATTTGGTTGGGTTTTAGTATCTTGGGGCATAATTTAAAGCGATTGGTTAAATTCAACTGGTTGTCAAAACATAGCAACCAAAATTCAGGTATTTGTTTCACAGCCTAATGTTACACTTTTTCAATTTTCCAGTATACTCTGAGATTGCTAGTCAGTCATATGACAACTGCTTGCATTCAACTCTCTCTTAAAGGTACAGTACACACCTTCAACTTCATAACATACCATTGACTAAATTCCTTACAGTGCTTAATGAAACACCAATTTTCAAATGTGTTAACATTCAGTCTGTATCTATGTGACCTTTCTGGGTACTGCCAAAGAAATACCAAGTATAAGACGAAGATTGTATACTGAGGAAAATGTGAAGAGTCAAGAATAACTTTGGGATTGGTTATTTATTTGGTGTCTGAGCAACAGTCTACCTTGGAATATGTGACAATTCCAGTGTCATTTACAGCACAACCCTGAGTGGCCCATGTTCCAATTCTAGTTGGAATAGTTCTTCTGAATGCTCAGGCATTTATTGTACAGGTTTTAGGGTTCAGTATACAAGAGGCCGTTTTCTTTACTTTCATAGTGTTGGTTGACTGGATTCTGTCAACAACAACACTCTCAGCTGTGAATCAGAGGATTATGGGTTCATATTCCACTGCAGAAATGTAAGTACGTAGTCTGGAATGATATTTAGGTGTAGTACTGAGGGAGAGCTTTTCTATCTTATAGAAACATGTAAAATTATGAAGGGAATAGATGAGATAGAAGCAAGGTGGATGCTTCCACGGGTGGGAACTAAACAAAGGAATATAGTCTCAAAATAAGGGGGAGCAAAGTTAAGACTGAGTTGAGGAGGAACTTCTTCATCCAAAAGGTTGTGAATCTCTGGAACTCCCTGCCCAGTGGCACAGTTGAGGCTACCTCGTTGAATGTTTTTAAGGCAAAGACAGATAGATTTTTGAACAGTAAAGGAATGAACGGTTATGGTGAGCAGGTGGGTAAATGAAGCTGAGTCCACGAAAAGATCAGCCATGATCTTATTGAATGGCAGAGCAGGCTTGATGGGCTAAATGGCCTACTCTTGCTCCTAGTTCTTATGTTCTTATGTCTTAAATGTCTTAGGGACATTTAAGCGACTGCTGGACATGCAGATGGACAGCAGTGAATTGAGGGGTGCGTAGGTTAGGTTATTTTATTTTAGATTAGGAATAATCCTCGGCACAACATCGTGGGCCGAAGGGCCTGCCCTGTGTTGTACTTTCCATGTTCTATGCCAAAGGTGCTGTCTTTATGGATGAAATGTTAAACTGAGGCCCCATTTGACTTTTCAGTTGAGTGCTAAAGAATAAGTGATAGTATTTCAGGGAAGAACATGTGACTTTTCTTGGTGTGCTGATCAATACTTATTCCTCAAAAACATCACTGAAGCACATTAACTGCTCATGTATTTCATTTCACCTTGTAGAACCTTGCCATGCCTAAACTGGTTATCTTGCTTTCCAAATTGGCACATTGATTATAATTCCAAAGTGCTTAACTGGTTGTAAAGTGCTTTGGGATGTAGTAAGGTTATGACAAATGCTTTAGCAATGCAAATATTTCTTGTTTGATTGAACGTTGAACCTCCGAGAGATCTGTTTTCCACCAGGTTGGTGTTGACAGCCAAAAGGTTCCTCTTTCAAGGAGACATCACTTTCCATTCATTTCTGTGTATGGCCAAAAGTGCATGAGAAATCAGGCTGAATCAGTTACGGCAAAAGCAAAGGTATTCGAATCAAGTGCCTGATCATGTCAAGAACAAGTAGGAGGAGATATCTTAATCTCATTCAGCTTCCCACTGGAATTGTGCAACTGTGAAGCACCATTATTCCTTCAATTTAGGAGTTAGAACTTGAAATTGCATATAATGCATATCACAAATCATTGACACTCAAAATAGAGGCATTGTCGTATGAGCAAAGGCTGAACAAGTTAGGTCTCTGATCACTGGAGCTTACAGAGAGATATTAATTAGGTTAGGTTAGTGGGCAACAAGGTAGCAAATGGAACATAATATGGGAAAATATGAATCTCTACATTTTGGAAGGGAGAACAAAAAAAAAGAATATTATTTAAATGGAGAAAACTGCACAAAGTTGCAACACAAACGGACTTGAACCTGTGTACAAAACACAGAAATCTGGCAATCAGTTGCTGCAGGTAACCAGGAAAGCTCATGGAATGTTGTCCCTTATTTCAAGGTGCTTAGCCCTATAAGAGTAGGGAGGTCTTACTGCAACTGTACAAGATGCTGGTGAAATCACATCTGGAGTACTGTGTGCAGTTTTTGTTCCCTTAATTAAGGATATATATCATTTCATGGGAGGCAGTCCATAGAAGGTTTGCTTGGATGATCGCTGTAGGAGGGATTGTCTTATAATCAAAGATTAAATAGATTGGGACTCCAAACACTGATGTTTAGAAGAATGAGAGGTGATTTTGTTGAGACGTATAGGAGTCTTAAGGGACTTGACAGGGTAAATGATGAGAGGATGCTTCCCCTCATGGGACAGTCTAGGACCAGTGGGCTTAGTCTCAGAATAAGAGTCGTCCATTTAAGACTGAGATGAGGGGGCATTTTTTTTTCTCTTGGAGAATTGCAAGTCTTTCGAACTCCTTGCTATAGAGAGCTGCAGGCACAGAGTCCTGGTGTACATTTAAGGCTGAGATAGTATCTTGATCAGTAGAGGAATCAAGCATTTCAAGGATAACATTGGAAAGTGGAGGCGAGGAATGTTTGATCAGCCATGATCCCATTGAATCACAGAGCAGCCCGAGAGACCAAAAGACCTACTCCTGTTCCTATTTCTTGCGGTCTAATATGACAGATTGTTCATGCTGTATTTCACCATCTGCACCCTCTCCAGTGTTGAGACGGTGCAACGAAAATTTACCAGAATGCTGTCTAGGCTGGAGAGTTTAAGGTAAGAAGAGAAATTGGACAGATTGGAATTGCTTTCCTTGCAGCAGAGGAGATTTAGAATGGACACGACTGAGGTGTATAAAACTATGAGGAGCACAGAAGGATAGACAGGCATAAAATGTTCCCTTCAGGGAGGAGTCATCGATTAGTGGGTATGTGTTGAAAGTAGCAGGCAGAAGGTGTGAAGAAAACCTTTTCTCACCCAGAGAGTTGGAATCTGGAACTCACATCCTGTAAGGTTGGTAGAGGCAGAGACCCTCATATTATTTAAGAAATATTTAAATGTGTGTTTATAAAGTTAAGGCAGACAAAGCTGTGGGCCAAGTGCTGCCAAATGGGATTAGAATAGTCAGTTGGTTGTTTTTGACTGGTGTGCAAGTGATAGAGTGAAGGGCCTCTGTACTATAGATGGCTATGACTCTATGTATTTTAATTTTATCCAGAGTTGCTTTCGGACAAAGTAGGTGAAAATGACTGCACTGCAAAGGATAGGCATTGATGATTGTTGCAGAAGTAGGAAGTATTTTGGAAAGTATTCTCTCAGTCCACTCATAAAAACTTCTTTCCAAAGTTGCAGTGTTCTTGATTGGCCTCTGTGCTTGTTGTTTCTCCATTATTTTTGCAGCATCAAACTTTTAGGCAGTGCATCGCTTGCTGACAAGGACTGCAAACTGACCCTCCGTCCTACTTGGCTAGGTTAAATTGTTTTGCAAAGTTGTGAAGGATCCAGGCATGATGATCATGGAGACTCTGACTGTCCCTGATTTGTGAGGGGTGCTGAGAGGTTGTTCTGAATTGCTGGTAGTAAGCTTTACAATGATGCATTGTAGATGCCTGGATTTCATTGTACCTAGCTTACAGAGAGGTATTGAAAGGTTAGGTAATTGAGCAACAAGTTGGCAAATGGAGTATAATGTGTGAAAATATGAAGTTCTTCATTTCGGAAGGGATAACGAAAGAAAAGAATTTTACTTAAGTGGAGAGAAACTGCAGAAAGCTGCAATACAAAGGGACGTGGAGATATTTGTGTACGAAACACAGAAAGCTAGCGCACAGGTGCAGCAGGTAATCAGGAAGGCTGATGGAACGTTGGCCCTTATTTCAAGTTGCTTAGAGCACAAGAGTAGAAATTCTTACTGCATTTATACAAGATGCTGGTCAGATCACTTCTGGAGCACTGTGAGCAGTTTGGGCCCCTTATTTAGGGATAAATATCACTTCATTGGAAGCAGTTCACAGAAGGTTTGCTTGGATGATCCCTGCATGGAGGGATTGTCTTATAATCAAAGATTAAACAGATTGGTATTCCACTCATGGGAGTTTGGAAGAATGAGAGGTGATCTCATTGAGGCACATATGATTCTTTAGGGACTTGACAGGGCCAAATGCTGAGAGGATGTTTCCACTCATGGGAAAGTGCTGGACCAAAGGGCATAGTCTCAGAATAAAGGGGTCCCAATTTAGGACTGAGATGAGGAGGATTTTTTTCTGTCATGGGCTGTGAGTCTTTGGAACTCATTGCCACAGAGCTGCAGGGACAGAATCCCCATGTGTATATAAGGTTGAGATGGGTGGATTCTTGATCAACAGAGGAATCAAGAATTGTGGGAAATTGACAGGAAAGTGGAAGCGAGGAGGTTGGAGCAGTCAAGATCCTATTGAATAGCAGATCAAACTTGAGGGGCCGAACTGCCTCCTTTTTTTCCTATTTTTAATGATCTTTTGAGGTGCATGCTGTTCTAAATGGCATTATTATGGCATCCAGCAGAGGTAAAGGAGGAAGCTATGGTCTGTAATGGGGAAACATTAATTATCTTTGAGGCCTGAGGCACTTAATCTTTGAACAGAGGCCTTACCAGTCTCCAACAGTGACCATCAGGCTGGCAGAACTTGCTGTTACAACAACCCAGCTTCTCCATTGACTCGACTCAATTCCTCCAAATCAAAGCTGTTGCTATGGAAATCTGTATAGGTCTTAGTAATGCATTCCTTTTTGTGGGTTACATGAAACATTCTTCACTTCAGTCCTACTCAATTCCTCTTCCTTTGTTTTCTCTGGTACATTGGTGACCATTCCAATGTTGGTTGATGTCCTTACCCTGAACTGGAAAATTTCAACACCTTTCATTCAAATTTGCACCCTTCTCTCTCCTTCACATGGCCCTTCTCCAACTCTTCCCTGCTTAGACTTCACTGTGTCTATCTCTCCAGCAACGCTGTTCATCATTTTCATGGCTACCAGCCATGTCCCCAACACATGGTCAGTGAACTGAATTTATAAAGATTGTTCAACCCCCTTTTTGATTTGTAGAGGTTTACAGTGAAGTAGACTAGCAGTCAGGTTTTTTCTATAGAAGGTCAAAGGTTAGTTATTTCAAATTATTACTGGTGATCACTTAAGAATAAATATATAAGGTTATCAAATGAAAGTTATAGATACAAATAATTAAACAAAAACAGAAAAAACTAACAAATGCTGGTAAGAATAAGGCTCAATAAGCGTTTGTGATTTTCGTAGTGTCATAGAGGCATACAGCATGTATACGAACCCTTTGTCCAACCAGTCCATGCTGAACATAATCACAAACTGAACTAGTCCCACCTGCCTGCTCCTGGGCCATATCCCCCAAAGCCTTCCAGTTCATGAGGAAGAGTCTGATAAAGGGTCACTCGACTCAAAACGTTAACCCTAATTTCTTTCCACAGATGCTGCCAAACTTGTTGGGCTTTCCCAGCAATTTGTTTTTCTTTCTTATTCATGTACTTTTTATAAGTATCTTTTAAATTTTGTTACTGTGTCCACATCCCCTACTTCCTCAGGAAGTTCATTCCACATGCGAACCACTCTTTGTGTAAAAAAATTGCCCCAATGTCTTTTTTAAATCCTTCTCCTCTCACTTCAAAAATATGCCTGCTCGTCTTGAAATCTCCCATTCTAGGGAACAGGCATCTACCACTAACCCATATCCATACCGCTCTTGATTCTGTAAGGTGACCTCTCAATCTTGTATGCTCCAGTGCAAAAAGTCCTCGCCTATCAAGCCTTTCTTTATAATTCAAACCTTCCATACCTGGTAACATCCTGGTAAATCTCTTCTGAATCCCCTCTAGCTTAATAACATCTTTCCTATAATAGGGAAACCAGAACTGGACACAGTATTCCAGAAGAAGTCTCACTAATGTCCTGTAAAACCTCAACATGACTTCCTAGCTCCTATACTCAAAGAACTAAGCAACAATGACAACTGTGCTAAATGCCTTTTTAACGACCTTGTCTGTATGTGATGTACACTTCAAAGAATTATGTAACTGAACCCTTAGGTCCCTGTGTACCCAAGGCTCTATCATTAATTGTATAAGATCTGTTCCTGTTTGTTATACCTAAAATGCAATGCCTCATATTTATCCAAATTGAACTCCATTTCCCATTTTTCAGCCCATTGACCCCTTTGATCAAGATCTCTTTGCAATCTTAGAAAAGCTTCCTCACTGTCTACTGTGCCACCAATTTTGATGTCGCCCCCAAAGTTACGAGCCAAGCTGTGTAATTCTCATCCAAATCATTTATATAAGTGACAAACAAAAGAGGATCCAGAACCAATCCCCGTGGAACACCGCTGCTTACACACCTCCAGTCTCCTTCTACCACCACTGTCTTGCCGTTAAGCCAAATATGTATCCACTTGGCAAGCTCAGTTTGAATCCCATGTGACCTAACTTTATTAATTAGTCTTCCATGCAGAACCTTGTCGAAGGCTTTACTAAAATCCAAGTAAACAGCCACTACTGCTCTGCCCTCATCAATCTTTTCATTGAGGCTTGCTGTTTGAATTCCTTGTTGCAAAAGAGTTAACACTTGAAGTAAAATCCAGCAGATACAATGGCTCTTTGGTGAATTGTTGGTATTGTCTTGTGCAAGTAGACTTGGTAGGACAGCTGGTTTAGGATGGTTAATGGATTCTGGATCCTCATGGTGGCACATTTAGTTTTGATTTGATTTGATTTAATTTATTATCGTCTCGTGCCGAGATACAGTGAAAATAACTGTTACGCGTGCTAACCAGACAAATCATACCTTATGTAATGTACATCAAGGTAATAGAACAGAATGCAGAATATAGTGTTACAGCTACAGAGAAGGTGCAGAGAAGAAAGCAAATTTAATGTATGAGAGATCTGTTCCTGATAACAGTGAGAAGAAGCTGTTCTTGAATCAGTTGGTATGTGTTTTCAAATTTTTGTATCTTCCACCCAATGGAAGCGGCTGGAAGTACAACTGGGCTGGGAGAGGTCTTTGATTATGTTCTCTGCTTTCCCATGGCAGTGGGAAATGTAGACTGAGTCAATGGAAAGAAAGCTGGTTTTCAACATGGCCTGGGCTGTATTCACAACGCTTTGTAATTTCTTATGGTCTTGGGCAGAGCAGTTGCACAGCAAGTTGTTTTCTGTGGTGTATCTATAAAACTTGGTGAGAGTCATTGTGGGCATGATGAATTTCCTTAGCTTCCTGACATCGAGGTACAGATTGTTGTCTTTGTACTACGCCACCAAGGTATCTATCTCCTCCTTGTACTCTGTCTCATCTCTGTTTTAGATCTGACCCATTAGCAAATTGTAAATGGAGTTCAAGTTGAATTTGGCCACCCAGTCTTGAGTGTTTGAGGAGGACAGTAAGGCACTGTTATTTGCTGCCTAGTTATTTTCTATAGCAGACCATTAGTTGTTATGAGATGTCTCCCTCTTACACTGATGAGAGGTTTTTTAATACGATTCAAAATGGAATCTCTGTTTTGGATGTGGGTTTGCTCACTGAGCAAAATACTGTGCAAGGACTGTAACAAACACTACATTGGACAAGCAGGCAGAAAACTAGCCACCAAAATACATGAACATCAACTAGCCACAAAACAACATGACCCTCTCTCACTAGTATCCTTACATACTGATGAGGGAGGACACCACTTTGACTGGGACAACACATCCATCCTAGGACAAGCCAAACAGAGACATGCACAAAAATTCCTAGAAGCATGGCATTCTAACTGGAACTCTATCAACAAACTCATTGACTTGGTCCTGATTTACCACCCCCTGAGAAAAAGAACAGGAAATTACATCACCACAGGAAGTGACATCACCAACCCAAACCAAAACATATAAATAGAAAGCAGGAATCATCAGCAGTGCTTTGTCTGGAGGCTCACTGAAGATGTTAACCAGTATGGAGATGAAACGTCTGAAAGTAACCTTCCAGCTCAGTAAGTAAACCTCCATCCAGAACCACAACCTGAGCTACAAATCTTCTCAAAACTCACTGGAATCACTCTTTGTCTGTACAGTTTTGTATTATTAGCAGGTAATGTGCTTACCTGTTACAAGGTGGCCTTTGCAAAAGCTGGCATGTTCCATGTTGCCATTTTGTAAACAGTCCTTCTCACAGTTGGTGGTTCTGTTCACCACTGACCTTCTCACAATATGTCATCAATAAGATATTAATTTCATGGATGAGAGTCCTTAGATGCCTGGGGTAACCCTCTGTAATCCTCTTTGAACTGTTGTATAGTAAGGTGACTTATAGCAGCCATTTTGTTATAGAGTCGTAGAGATGCACAGCACAGAAACACACCCTTCAGTCCAACTCATCCATGCCGAGCAGGTATCCTAAATTAATATAGTCCCATTTGCTAGCATTTGGCCCATATCCCTCCAAACCTTTCTTCTTCATATTTGCATCCAGCTGCCTTTTAAATGTTGTAATTGTAGCAGCCTCCACCACTTTGGCAACTCATTCTATACACTCACCACCCTCTGTGTGAAAAGGTTGCCCTTTAGGACCCTCTTAAATCTTGACCCATTCCTGCTGAAGGGCTGATGCCCAAAACGTTGATCTTCCTGCTCTTCGGATGCTGCCTGACCTGCTGTGCTTTTCCAGCGCCACACTCTTGACTCTGATCTCTAGCATCGGCAGTTCTCACTTTAGTTTTAACCCTCTGCATGTAAGACCAATACACTTGACAAAAATACCTTGTGTAAGGGCGATGAACAAAATTCACATATTCTTTTTATACCATACTTATCATGTGCTCAAGGACAAGGGCTGGGAAACATTTGAGTTCTTATTTTTTCATTCCCTTGCCATGGACATAACTGTCTTTATGTTTTCCTTAGCTCTTTTGCTGAATTCAACTGCTCGTAAGGCCAGGTTGAATGTTTACAAAGTTCAGCAAAGACAAGCTGTCTCCTCAACTGCAGAATTCAGCAAAAGTGTTTGCAAAGTTCAGAAAAGTATCAAGTTTAGCAAAGCATTCTCTTTCAGATTTCACATTAAATGTTAATTCTGATAATTTTCCATTACATTTTCCCCCTTTTTGTCATTTTATGACAACAACCAAAAAAAAAATACAGAGCCAGAATAGCTAATCATCAAAAATGCTTAGGGAACACCAGGCCTTTTCTCGGACACCACCTACCTGTAACACAGCTTTGTGGTGGTATCGTCACTTGCTCTGGTGTGCCCTGTACACATCCCATGTTCAAACGTCACACTTGTCAACGTCACGGTAGGGTGGGGTCCACATAATCGGATCTTCCTGCCATGGGGCCACTGATAGTTTTACCATTTGGTATCCTACTGCCCTCATAAGCAAGCAGTGTAGGCAGGTACACAAGCAGGGTCCTATGCAAAGTACTATGAGTAAGACCTGTCCTACAACCAGTAGAATGTGTATGATCCAATACCCCCACCTTCCCCAAAGGGAGGTGAGCCATCGGAACCAGGTGTCACCTGCTGGGGGAGGCTGTCATTTCGCTGCCTTCATCTGATTTATGACACAAGTGATATTTTGGGACTCATCAGGAATATTAAAACAGCATGAGGTACCTAACATTTTGCAGGCACCCCCTCTCTTGGCCATTAGGATGTCTAGCACTAGTCAAT
This sequence comes from Hemiscyllium ocellatum, assembly GCF_020745735.1. Lineage (NCBI taxonomy): Eukaryota > Metazoa > Chordata > Chondrichthyes > Orectolobiformes > Hemiscylliidae > Hemiscyllium > Hemiscyllium ocellatum. The sequence continues at coordinate 15,559,578 of NC_083417.1, read as the reverse complement.
TTTGTATCACTGCTTCCCTAACCGCTGTTAACTCAGTGTGAATGAATGCTCGGCCTTCCTCCATCTCATTAGCTAGCAATAATACACTATATGCGAGGCCATTGATCTTGTTTATTGCTACCGTTATCTCTGCTCCCAAGAGAAGAAATTACCCGATGTTCGCTCCTAGTGTAGTCCAGGGGTCTGCAAGTGTGTACCTATTCCAGTGCCGTGGGATGTCCCTTTGGGTGCGTCTGTTACCTGCCCTTGGGATGAACACTTTTGTGCCCGTGGACAGTATCGTGGGGTAGCAGCGCCCCTTCCATCCCAGGGGAAGGTGGTGGTACCCTTTCTCTCCACAGGCCCATATTATACCCACCATCATGGTCTGATTATTGATAAAGGAACAAGCAATGTTTATTCACTGCTTGTTACTTTATCAATAATCAATAAAAAGCTGAGGAAAACATAAAGACAGTTATATCCACGGCAAGGGAATGAGAAAATAAGAACTCAAATGTTTCCCCATTACTAGTTTCGGACAATAGGGGTGTGGAAAATCTCTTTCGCGCCACAACTCCTGATGCACCCATTATGTTTGGGAACCTTCCACTCATCTTTATTGTCAGTTGTCTAAACTGGCTTAATTTAAGGACTGAACATGTTGCCCCTGTATCTACCAAAAAGCTAACTGGTGTACCTTCCGCGTATAACATAGAGGTAGGCATTGACTTATATGCATCATTGTTATATTGAACATGTTGTCCACACTTTGCAATCTCAGCACTCAATACAGAGGTGGCACATGTCTCAGTGCCCGTAAGGTTATTAGAAGAGATTAGCATAAGCAAGTCTTCATTGCCAAGCATAAAGGGAAAGAGGTTTACTTGTACCTTGTGGGCTGCCCACCTCCACCTCAGCCCTGCCCTGTCAGTCATCCTGCTGTCCAGCCTCCAGGACCAATTGGGGCTGTCTGCATGGGCACTCTCTGGCCCAGTGATCCATTGCTCCGCAAACAAAGCACCCGCCAGACCTACCTCTGCCAGCGCTTCTTCCACGACCCCTTCCTCTTCCTCTTCCTCTTCCGTGACCTCCACCTCTGCCTCTCTCTCTTCCTGCAACACCTCCCTCCAACGGCTGGGTGACCATTTGCAGCATAGTAAGCTGAGCCTTATGTGCTTGCTGTTCCATCTTTAGTTTCCACTTATCCTTCTCTCGGGTAATCAATTTTTCAGCAAGTACCACATGTTATTCTATCAAATTCTGCTTTCCCATGTTCTAGGTAATACATGTGCCTTTTTCCTTTTTCGCTATTTCATCCTTCATTCCATATTTGAAGCCGTTCCTGAGGTGTGCTTCGTACGGCGTGATTTCTGCTGCCGTTATGTCATTGGGTGGTTTCAGTCCATTACGGGTGTTATGGACTTCAGTGAGGCACATAAGGTACTGGGACACTGTCTCACCTTTGCATTGTTTACACATTGCAATTTTGGTCAGGTCCATTCACACTGGGAATGCCTCCCTACAGCGCTGCAACAAAAGCATCAAAGTCTCCGTACTCTTCCGCTGGTGGGTCAGTTGATCTGACATGGATGTTTACGGCTGGCCAGTTATACTTGATTTTGGTGACATCGGCACACAGTTTTTGTCCCAGAAGATGTCTCATCTCATGTAACGTGGGACGGAACTCGGTACAGAACTTTGTCACTTCTTCGGCGAACTTATTATCTACAACTTCTCGTGGGTCAGGCAACTGCCCATAGGCACTTTGCAAATCCTTCATGGTGCATGGTTGGTGGACCAGCACTGGGCGCCCTTCAGGACCTGCAACCTCTACCATTGGTGCTTGCAGAACCACCTGGTTAGATGATTGTACCCCAATACTCTCACTGTCTGACTTATCATCCGTCGTGGGGAGATCGCGAGCAGGCCATGGATGCCTTTCCATCTTGGAGTGGCCGAGATCATTTTGGGCTTCTTGTGTCAATTGCTTGCAGGTATGACTTGCCATCGGTGATTCAGCAGACCCTGAAGCGGCGGCTGCTGACTTGGAAACTTCGCCAGACGAATTTTGGAGGGGGGGCTGTACGTCTCGGAGGGCAGTCATCAAGGTCAAGATCTGGAACAGATTGAAGACACTGTACAGCTTTGTTAGGTTGTTTTCCGTACGCGTCTTCATGTGCGCTGGTGTTGGTGCACGTATTTAATCCATCTTTTATTTGAGATTTCCTTTCCCTTGAGTTTTGTTCGAATACCGTGCGAGAGTTTACTGAATCCTCTTCCTGATTCATTTATTCTTTTAGAATGAGGCCCTATGTAGGATTATTTAAGCCATGACTCTTAACCCGATCCTATTCGATTTGAACCCCGGCGCTGGGGTGATCCACAGATTCCCACTCCTCTTACGCAAAGGGGCCAAACCTGTGCTCGAGATGAAGTGAAAGACCTTTAAGACTCTGGCACCTGCACCTCCTGGAAACCTTCAGAATCTCATCCAGTTGCAGGGTCCCGGGATGAGCCCCCAAGTTTACTGTTGTGGAAATTAAATCAACTCAACTCAACAGCTAGCATGAGCAAAGAAAAAGCTTTATTTTAAACCCTCTGCATGCAGGACCAATACACTTGGCAAAAATGCCTTGTGTAAGAGCAATGAACAAAATTTACGTATTCCTTTTATGCCATTCTTATCATGCGCTCAAGGACAAGGGCTGGGAAACATTAGAGTTGTTATTTTCTCATTCCCTTGCCATGGACATAACTGTCTTTATGTTTTCCTTAGCTCTTTTGCTGAATTTGACTGCTCGAAAGGCCAAGTTGAATGTTTACAAAGTTCAGCAAAGACAAGCTGTCTCCTCGACTGCAGAATTCAGCAAAAGTGTTTGCAAAGTTCAGAAAAGTATTAAATTTAGCAAAGCATTCTCTTTCAGCTTTCACAGTGAATTTTAATTCTGTTAATTTTCCATTACAGTATGCCAAATGCCTCCTTCTCCACCCTGTCTACCTTTGCTGACACCTTCAGGTATCTATGGACTTGTACATCAAGATCCCTTTGATCCTCAGTACTCCCTACCGATCCACTATTCATGAGTATATCCTTCCCTTATTGAGCCAAATACAAGGTATCACCTCATAAAAATTGAATTGAATCTGCCATTGCTCTGCCTAATTTACCATATGATCAAAATCAGACTAGCATGAGACCAGCCTCTTAACAACATTACCACCAATTTTCGTAACAGTGGCAAACTTACTAATTATACCTTCTACATTCACATCCAAGTCATTAATCTACATAACAAACAGCAAGGGTCCCAGCATCAGTCCCTGTGGTGCACCGTTGGTCACAGGTTTCCAATACAAAAACAACCCTCCACCATCACTCTTTGCTTCCTATTTGCAAGCCAATTTTGGATGCAGTTTGCCAACTTGCTTCTGATACCAGCTTTCCATGTGGGACTTTGTCAACAGCCTTACTGAAGTCCATATAAACCATATTAATTGCACTACCCTCATCAATATATTTAGCAATCTATTCAAAAAACAGGCAGGATATCCCTCAAACAAATCCGTGCTGACTATCAATCTGATCAATTGCTGATCAATCCTGCCTTTCCAAGTATTGACAAATCCCTTTCCTCAGAATTTACATAAATAATTTCCCAACCATTAATATCAGACTAACTAATCTGTAATTACCTCGCCTATCCCTGCTTGCCTTCTTGAAGGAACTCCATTAGATATCTTCCAATCGTCTGGCACTTCACCTGTGGCCAGCAAAGTATCTCTGCCAGGACCCCAGCAATCTGCTCCCTCACCTCCCATAATAGCTCCAGATAACTTTCGTCAGGCACTGGAGGCTTATGCAGCTTTATACCCACTAATACATCTAATGCCTCCTTCTTATTAACCTTAACATGTTCTTCTACAATGTCATCATCCTAACTGAAATTCTCTGCTACACTGTAGCTGTTCAGTTGATAGAACTTTTCATACGTGGCACTTTGAGAAATCTTCCTTTTTCCTCAACTAAGATTTTGCCACCACTGTGCTGAATAGGGTAACTGATCACATTCCTCCCATTTATCTCAGATTTTCCTATCCTTTTCCTGATTTCCCAGAACCATAATATTGTTCTGTTTACCCTCACCTTCCACAATAGTGACCTTCACATTCAGTAGATTGGCCATTTCCACCACCTCCAATACAACATCACCATCAAACAGACCCTCACCTCTCTTTTCACTTCATTATTTCCCAAGGGAAAGTTCACTCCACTTCATTATTTCCAAGGGAAAAGTAACCACTCTTCAATCACCTCCAAAACTCTCCCCTTTCTATCGTATCCAATTCTGCAAACCCAGGAGATGGAACATCCACCTTTATCTTTTCCCTCTCACTGTGCAGGGTCCCAGACATACCATCCAGGTGAAACATGTCCACTTGTCCTTATTATAGTGATGGTATTGGTTTTCTGGAATAAGGTCTGCATTAAGAGAGAGTATTTTAACCCTTCAACATTGTGACTTTTAGGAACAGGTACGCAGCAGGCTTTTGGGCAATTTTAAACCAGACAAAAAAAATGGCATGTACTCACACACAACCACAAACACAATGAAAAGCATTCATTCCTTCATGCATACAAACAGATTTCTGAAAAGACAGATTTTAGAGGGCAAAGCATGAATCTAAAAGATGAACACATATCAAAATTGGTGTTAGTGATTGTTAGGCTGGGTTCTGCTCTCCTGGCTGTAGAAACTGACTGATTGATTGATTTATTGTTGCCACATGTATTGAGATTAAGGGAAAAGTGTTGTTTTGCGTGTTATGCAGGCAGGTCGTACCATACACAGTGCATTAAGGTAGAAGAAGAGTGTAGAATACAGTGTTACAGCTGCAGAGAAAGAGATCAGAATTAACATTTGAGAGATCCATTTAGAAGTCTGATAACAGCGGGGAAGAAGCTGTTCTTGAACGTGTTCGCACATGTATTCAAACTTTGATATCTTCTACCTGTCGGAAAAAGATGGAAGAGAGTATAATTGAGGTGCAGGAAGTCTTTGATGACGTTGGTTGCTTTCCTGGGGCTGCAGCTAGTATGTGTGATGGACTGGACTGTGTTCACTCTGTAATTTCTTACTGTCTTGGGAAGAGCAGTTACTATACCAATGGTGCATCAAAAAAATGGTAAGAATCCCTGTGGACATGCTGAATTTCCTTAGCTTCCTGAGGAAGTAGAGACATTGTTGTGCATTTTTGACCGTTTTGTTGATGAACCAGAACAGATTGTTGGTGTTTGGCATTCCCAGGAACTTGAAGCTCTTGACCATCTCCACCTCAGCATCATTAATACAGACAGGCATGTGCCCTCCACTCTGCTTTCTGAAGTCAGTGGCCAGTTCCTTTATTTTGTTGATATTGACGGAGCAATTATTGTCTTTAAACCATGCTACTAAGCACTCAGTCTCTTTCCTGTACTCTGTCTTGGTATTGTTTGAAGTCTGACCTGCAACAGTGGTATCATCAGCAAATTTGTACACTTGAAAGCCTCAGACCTGGACTTCAGTGGGGAATGGATCTACCAGTTCATCCAATCCAGTAAAAGTGTATTCCTTTCACGGTGAAAGGAAAGGCTGGTAGGTATAGGGAATGCTGGATGACTAAAGAAATTGAGGTTTTGGTTAAGAAAAAGGAGGATGCAGATGTAAGGTATAGACAGGATAGATCGAGTGAATCCTTAGAAGAGTATAAAGGAAGTAGAAGTATACTTAAGAGGGAAATCAGGAGGGCAAAAAGGGGACATGAGATAGCTTTGGCAAGTAGAATTAAGGAGAATCCAAAGAATTTTCACAAATACATTAAGGACAAAAGGGTAACTAGGGAGAGAATAGGGCCCCACAAAGATCAGCAAGGCAGTCTTTGTATGGAGCTGCAGAAAATGGGGGAGATACTAAATGATTATTTTGCATCAGTATTTATTGTGGAAAAGGATATGGAAGATATAGACTGTAGGGAAATAGGTGGTGACGTCTTGCAAAATGTCCAGATTACAGAGGAGGAAGTGCTGGAAAGGGGTAAAGGTGTATAAATCCCCAGGACCTGATCAGGTGTACCCGAGAACTCTGTGAGAAGCTAGAGAAGTGATTTTTGGCCTCTTGCTGAGGTATTTGTATCATCGATAGTCACAGGTGAGGTGCTGGAAGACTGGAGGTTGGCAAACGTGGTGCCACTGTTTAAGAAGGGCGGTAAGGACAAGCCAGGGAACTATAAACCAGTGAGTCTGACCTCGGTGGTGGGCAAGTTGTTGGAGGGAATCCTGAGGGACAGGATGTACATGTATTTGGAAAGGCCAGGACTGATTAGGGATAGCAACATGGCTTTGTGCGTCGGAAATAATGTCTCATAAACTTGATTGAGTTTTTTGAAGAAGTAACAAAGAAGATTGATGAGCAGTAGATGTGATCTATATGGACTTCAGTAAGGCGTTCAACACGGTTCCCCATGGGAGGCTGATTAGCAAGGTTAGATCTCATGGAATATAGGGAGAACTAGCCATTTGGATGAAGAACTGGCTCAAAGGTAGCAGATAGAGGGTGGTGGTAGAGGGTTGTTTTTCAGATTGGAGGCCTGTGACCAGTGGAGTGCCACAAGGATCGGTGCTGGGTCCTCTACTTTTTGTCATTTATATAAATGATTTGGATGCGAGAATAAGAGGTAGAGTTAGTAAGTTTGCAGATGACACCAAAATTGGATGTGTAGTGGACAGCAAAGAGGGTTACCTCAGATTACAACAGGATCTTGACCAGATGGGCCAATGGGCTGAGAAGTGGCAGATGGAGTTTAATTCAGATAAATGCGAGGTGCTGCATTTTAGGAGGAGTTTAATTCAGATAAATGCGAGGTGCTGCATTTTAGGAAAGCAAATCTTAGTAGGACTTATATACTTAATGGTAAAGTCCTAGGGAGTGTTGCTGAACAAAGAGACCTTGGACTGCAGGTTCATAGCTCCTTGAAAGTGGAGTTGCAGGTAGATAGGATAGTGAAGAAGGCGTTTGGTATGCTTTCCTTTACTGGTCAGAGTATTGAGTACAGGAGTTGGGAGGTCACTTTGCGGATGTACAGGACATTGGTTAGGCCACTGTTGAAATATTGCATGCAATTCTGGTCTCCTTCCTATCGGAAAGATGTTGTGAAATGTGAAAGGGTCTTGAAATGATTTACAAGGATGTTGCCAGGGTTGGAGGATTTGAGCTATAGGGAGAGGCTGAACAGGCTGGGGCTGTTTTCCCTGGTGCATTGGAGGCTGAGGGGTGACCTTAAAGAGGTTTACAATACTATGAGGGGTAGGGATAGGGTAAATAGTCAAAGTCTTTTTCCTGGGGTCAGGGAGTCCAGAACTAGAGGGCATAGGTTTAGGGTGAGAGGGGAAAGATATAAAAGAGATGTAAGGGGCAACTTTTTCACGCAGAGGGTGGTACATGAATGGAATGAGCTGTCAGAGGAAGTCGTGGAGGCTGGTACAATTGCAACATTTAAGAGGCATTTGGATGGGTACATGAATAGAAAGGGTTTGGAGGGATATGGACCAGGTGCTGGCAGGTAGGACTAGAATGGGCTGTGATATCTGGTCAGCATGGACGGGTTGGACCGAAGGGTCTGTTTCTGTGCTGTACATCTCTATGACTCTATGTGTAAAATTTGGATTAACTTCTTTAGCTCGCAATCTTCTACAAGCTTACGAATGAAGTCTGTAACAGTAGGGGCATATTCGTTTAAGTTGGCCACTGAGTGCTTGAGTATGGATCAGTCCACCCACTCTGAACAGTCCCATAGAAGCCCTTAAACTGCCTCAGACCAACACTGCACTACTTTCTATACCGATTCCTCATGTTTCAATTTCTGCTTGTCAGCCAGGCGTACGAGCACAGCGGTGTGATCTGATTTTCCAATATGAAGATGGGGGATGGAGTGGTAAATGTCGTTGATGGTTGTGTTCAATGGTGAAGGATGTTTGGATCTCTGGTGGGACAAAAGACATGTTGATGATATTTTGTTAGCATGTCTTTGGCATTCCTGATGAAGGACTCCTGCCCGAAATGGCGATTTTCCTGCTCCTCGGATGCTGCCTGTGCTTTCCCAGCACCACTTTAATCGTGACTCTGATCTCCAGCATTTGCAGTCCTCACTTTCACCCTGTTCTTAAGATTAGCCTAGCTGGAGTCACTGGCTATGATGAGCAAAGCCCCGGGGTATTCTGTCTGAAGATTGCTCGGAATGTTGCATACTTCATACACTTTTTACTTCTGCATGGTGTGGGTTGTAGAGCGCTGTCAGGATTTGGGGCAAAATTCTGGAACTCCCTGCTGAAGGGTATTGTGGATTAACCCTCATCAGGTGGACTTCAGTGATTCATGAAGGCAGCTCATTATCGCCTTCTCAAGGGCAAATTGGAACAGGCAATAAACGCTGGCCTAGCCACTGATGTCCACATCCCACAAATGAATGAACAAAGTAAAGGATAGTGAAGGTGAACTCATATGGCAGATAGGAGGGACAGCACTTTATGATAGTCTAGGTCTGGGGAGCAGTGACTAGGCAGAGTCATTATGTGTGATCAGGTAGTAAACCCCACTGACCGTTGCCTTTCCTGAGTATGTTGAGCCATCCATTTAGTGAACTGAGAAACCCTTAGGTTGTGAGGAACGGTCAGGTATAGCAGGAGTGAGCCAAGTCTCTGTAAAATAGAGCATTCAGCAGTCTTCCAATTCCCTTTGGAAGGTGAGTCTTACTTTAAGTTCATCCATTGTGTTCTGAATGGCTTGGATGTTTACTAGGAGTATGCTGGGGCCAGGGGTGGGAAGGTTGGGGGGGGGGGGCAGGGGGGCGTGGTGAGGGAATGGTGGTTGGGGCTTGCAACCCTGAGGTTTCGGTCTCACCTGAAGTCCAGTACGTCTCCCATGTTTCCTGCTTTGGTGGCTGCTCCTGGTCAATTCCATAAGACTATAAGGAATAGGAGTGGAAGTAAGGCCATTCGGCCCATCAAGTCCAGTCCGCCATTCAATCATGGCTGATGGGCATTTTAGCGCCACTTACCCACACTCTCCCCGTGAGTGGTGTCAGTGAGGGAAGTCTGCTGCTCTGGGAGGTACCTGTGTGCTTCCAGTGAGGTTCTGGGCACCTGTTGCAGCCTTGAGCATTCTGAGGCGTCTTGTGGCTGGTTCCATTGGGTCTCCTCCATGATGGCTTCAGCATTGGAAGTCAAACCTATTCAGTTGTAGAAACTTTAATTCTGAAAGTAGACATAAGAGAACATTTAAGAGAATTCTGATAGACTTTGAATTGAGGGTTAGAAGAGCAGAACAATTATAAGAAATGAAAGAATAAAATTTGCTGTAAACAGCTCACAAAATGTCACCACGCTCTGGAGCCATCTTGAATTCTTGAAGTGGCCTCAGAATTAGATCTAGTATTTTTCAGACTGGCTGGTTTCTCCCTGATGCTTTGAATCTGAGATTTGTTCACTGAAGACAGATTTCATACACAGAGAAAATGCTTCCATTATTCACTCAAAATGGGGTAGAAATTCAAAGCTGAAGCCTTTGTTACATAATGGGCAGAAGGGTGGGTTGTTCATGTCTACTCATGATTAAATGGCTGTTTTGTTAAGTATCACATATGGAGACATGTAGTCTGGACTTGAGTTTTGGGTAAGTACACAGCCTGCAGGAAGTGTAAATTCATAAGTAATCTTCCTTTGCAAATGTCTATGCGAGAGAGGGCATTTCCACTCGCCATCATTTACATTTTAAGAACTTCTCAGAAGCATGTCCTGACATGAGTTAACCTGACTGAAAATCATAAAAAAGGTCTGCGGACTGTCAGCAGCCATGCTTTCGAAAATTAATTTTAAAAAGTCGATGTTGACTGAAATCTGCATCTTGAAAGCTAGAATTATGACATCCTTTCTGGGAATGATAGTATGCAGTATTTCCTTCTCAGGCTGCAGTATCTTACATATTGAGGAGATTCAATGCGATGGTTATTTTGAAGGATGCCTTTTAGTCTTCCAAAATGACCCTAGAGCTTCAAATCTTTCATTGTTTTAATTCTTGGTCCCATTCCCACTCTGATCTCTATATCCTTCTCCTCAAAACAAGGTAGCTCCAGGAATAGCACGTCAACATGCCTTCCGTCTCAATATTGAGTTCACCAATCTCGGACCTTAATTGAAGTGTGTGGTGCTAGAAAAACACAGCTGGTCAGGCAGCATCCGAGGACCAGGAGAGTCAATGTTTCGGGCAAAAGCCCTTAATCAGGAATGAGGCTTGTGGGCCAAGGGGGCTGAGAGATAAATCGGAGGGGGTGGGGCTGGGGGGAAGGCAGCTGGGAATGCAACAGGTAGATAATGATGAGGGTGATGGTGATAGGTTGGAGAGGAGGGTGGAGCAGATAGGTGGGAAGGAAGATGGGCAGGTAGGACCATTAAAAAGGGCGGTGCTGAGTTGGAAGGTTGGGACTGGGATAAGAGGAAATGGGGAAATCCACGTTGATTCCGTGTGGTTGGAGGGTCCCAAGGCAGAAGATGAAGCGTTCTTTCTCCAGGCATTGGCATTGGAGGAGGCCTAGGATCTGCATGCCCTTGGTGGAGTGGGAGGGGAAATTAAAATGTTCAGCCGCAGGGCAGTGGGATTGGTCCTTGCCATTGTCCAACTTTATTCAAACGGTAGCTGTCAAAACAGTTCAGCCATTGTCATTAACAGCTCCTCCATGCTCAGATTTCTCCTTCTTTTGTTCCAGAATCACACCCTACTTTCAGGATTTAGCATCACCAGCCTTCCACCATATTGCAAGACCTTGTCATTCTGTCCTTTCTTTCCCTGTCCCCCTTACCTTTCCTTGATTCCATGTGCATTCAGACTTGTTATAATCACAAAATTCTTCCACTCCTCATAAAAAAAAGGCAACTCTAATTTAGTGTCCTCCTCCACAACAGCTATCTGACCTGCTGAGTATTTCTAGAACTTTCCATTTTCATTGGAGGAGATGTTGGACAACTTAACAATCACTTGCTGAAAGTAATATCTTTTAAGGAATGACTTAAAGGAAGAGAATGAGATGGAGACCCAGGAAGTTAAACCAAGAACTTTCAGTGCTTTAAACCTAGGCAGGGGAAGATATGCCCTCAAATGGTTTCAGTAGTAAAGATCAAGTAATTTCAAAGACCTTTTCCATTTCATTGTTAATGCAGTACCTCTATAGTAAAGTAGCAATTGGGCTCCTATGTATATCATGAGTACCTGCTTTCCAACTTAAATAATTTAACACCTATCCAGGCAGGAGGTTTCACTGCCAAGTGGCAAGCCCGATGAATATAATCAATTGCTGATCACCAATCATTGATTATAATGGAATGTTCATTCTGTGCTCACTTTCAGTTCCTGGTCAAGCAATGCCTCCATTTCTAAATTAGATAAAGATGGATTTGTTGTTATATTGTTCATTCCGTGACTCAGGTTGTCTGAAGAGCTTTACAATCAATTGTACACTTTCAAAGTGTAGTCATTGTGTGCTGTAGGAAATGTTCACATAGATAGCAATATAACAAGTCAAAAATCAAAACACACCAGGTTATAGTCCAACAGGTTTGTTTGAAACCGCAAGCTTTTGGAGCTCCCTGCTCCTTCTTCACGCAGCTAGGAGTGGGGCCTCTGAAAACTTACAGTTTCAAATAAATCTGTTGGACTATAAACTGGTGTCATGTGATTTTTGACTTTTTTCCACTCCAGTCCAACACCTGCACCTTCACACTATGACAAGTGTTATTGAATGATGCCAAGTATTGACCAGAACAGGAGAATTCCTCAACTCTATTTTGAAGTAAGTATTAATTGTCGATGTCCACTGGGGAGAGTAGTTGGGACTTTGATTTGATCTCTCACCTGTAGGCAGCACTTCCTATGGTGTACCAATTCTGGTACAATGGGATATGACAATGACAATGACAATGATGTAAATGCAGATGTTAGTAGAGAGGGACATATAATGGAGCAGGAGAGAAAGACTGTTTTAGAGGGTTGTATTCAGTAACATCTATATCTAAGTGTAAATATTATGTTACAATAGTGATGAGAGTGAAAGGATGCTGTAGGATAAGGACAAAAAAGGGATGCTAGGCACTCAGAATTAGCAGCCAAGGAAGCCCATGCAGTTCCTCAGAGTGCATGTGCCTAAGAGATTGTAGAATCCATGAAGAGACAAGCAGCAGGCAAGAGTCTGTGGGATCACACAATCCAAAGACTGAGCTACAATTGCTGAGGACATGGTTACTGCAGATTGTCTCAGAGCCCCATTCATTAGTTCTACACTGGACAGTTAGTCAGTAATTTTAAACTCGTCTCTGAAGTGAGACTTGAACCTGCAAATATCTGACTCAGGGTGCAATTGCTACCTACAGAGCCACAGCTTCTCATCCTTCTAGTCAGATCCCTTCCTGATCCCTCTCAGACTAACTCTGGAACCTCCTCCAACCTTACAATCCTCAAATTTATCTGCCTTTGTCCAATTCTAGCCACTTTAGCAACTCATAGATTTTCATTGATGGCCGTGCCTTCTACTGCCTTTTTGTCTTAGCTCTGGAATTTCCTCTTTAAACATCTCTACCTCTCTCTCTCCTTTAGGAAACTCCTTAAATCTGACTGCTTTGATCAAACTGATGGTCATTGTCCTAATATCTCTTTATGAAACTTGGAGCCATATTTCATTTCATAATGCTGCTGGAAAACCGAGGGATGTTTCATTATTTAAAGATGCTATGCAGTTCCAAGTTGTAGTTTTAATACTAAATACTTAACTGTGAGGATCCAAACCATGACCAGTCTAGTTAAATACTTCCAGTACTCTACAGAGCCTGTTACATTACAATGGAATGGAACAATAAAAGCTTGCATTTATCTAGCATCCACTAATGTGGTAAATTCTTCCAAGGCATTTTAGAGGACCATTATCAGATAAAATTTGAGACCATACCACATGGAGATAATATTGTGATGATTTTCACTTTTAATAGAGAAAGGGTGTTGGTCACCAGCCATATGCTCTACATCCCTCTCCATTTTCATTTCTCAGGTGGAACTTTGGGCTGTGCATAAAATGGGTCCCTAGTGTGCCACTGCTGATTTAACTTCATCTGTTGCTTCACATTTGAGCAAATAGGAAATTAAACCCAAAACTAATTTATGATTCTAGAGAATTAATTGAACCTAAAGTAAGTCCAGTTCCTGAACCCAGAGCAATCCTAAAAACAGGACAGACCAACCCAATGTGCTTTCCTATGACTGGTGACTATCTTTATACCAGAGAAGAGATTAAGTTGTTAAGTTATTAGGCTGAAACAGGCATTGGCAGTGTTCAACGAACACAACCAGGCTAATAGGAGAAAGTGAGGACTGCAGATGCTGGAGATCAGAGCTGAAAATGTGTTGCTGGAAAAGCGCAGCAGGTCAGGCAGCATCCAAGGAGCAGGAGAGTCGACGTTTCAGGCATGAGCCCTTCTTCATGCTGCCTGACCTGCTGCGCTGTTCCAGCAACACAACCAGGCTAATGCCAACAGTTCAATAGCTGCTGAAGCTATACATCACAGCATTTTGTGCCATACGTCAGTTCGGAATGTGATAGGCAACATTTCTCCTGCTGTGAGTCTCGTCACACCTCCTGTTTGCCTGAAACCTGTGCGCAGAAACTTAAACACAGTATTTGTGACCACTTCCTGTACCATATTTAACTATTTAACGCAGTCAAGGGGAACTGTTTGCAAACCGTTTACACATCTCATCCTAGCAACAGCAAAGGTGGATTCATAAAAGTTTTTGGCTGTCCTAATTTGGCCCCAGTAACATCTGCTTTGGAGTTCCTATGGTCAAAAGTCTGATAGCACTAAGGTCAAGGAGATATTAGGACAGGTGATTGAAGACTTTTCGGAGCGGGAGGTTTTTGGGATGCTTCTTTAAGAAGGAGAGAGGTATAGACAGGTAGAAAGGAACTCACACAGCTGAATGGAGGGATACCAATGTGGTAAAGAAATCAAACAAATGTATCTAGTTTGCTGTCAATATCGCTTTCTTCCATCTCAAATTGATTGCCGTTTATTCATAAAAGCCCTTCACCCTTAATTCATAAAAGCTTCACCCACATTTTAATGTATTGAAGACTGATTTTTTTCTAAATGTCTTCTTCATCAACTTCTCCTCCTTCAGTAATTACAATTTGTTTCGAAACCTACTTATTGCCTTTGATGAAGAGTACAAGTGCCCAGGCTTATCCTCACAATCTACGTTGAATCCTCCCTGCCCCAGATCATCTACTTCACCATCTTTCTCCTCATTGTCAAATTCCTTCATGACTTCCTTCCAGGAAATCTTCCCTTGCCTGCATTCTTTGTTCATCTGCCTTTTGATTACTGCGTACTCCACAATACCTTCCTCACCACTACCTGCGTGATCCTTCAGAGATTTTGCCTGATCTTTCTGTCCTTTTCCTGAACCACTTCACTCATTTTGATATCTTTCTCCATCTACTGAAATCTGTTAAGAACCTAACATTAAAGTGTTCAATCTACTGTTCAGCATCTATCTAACTGCTCCCGAGAAATTGTTTTGAATGTTCTTTTCCTTGAGAGGCACTACATAAAAGAACTGGCTAATATTGTTGCCACATCAATATTTCTTTTGTGTTTTAATTTGTTCTCCCTCGAATGGTCTTGCTCTGTGAAAGAGTAGAAAAGTGGGGACTATTTTACATCTATCAGGAGCTGCCTCTTTATTGTTGCTACTTTTTTTCCCAAGGGCAACAGTTTGCCATTAACCATCTATTATTCAATATATAATCTGCTGCCCTTTAAATTAAACAACTGGAGTGTGTGCCACAAAGGAGGGTTACAATGCTGAGTATATGGACCTGCACAACTTACATCGCACCATCTTACAACACATGACCTGAGTAGAAAAATTGCATTTGCCACAGCATTCATCCTTCGGGTCAGTATCTTGGAACTCATCTTGTATTGTTATTTTCTGTATATCCAGCCCACAAACTGGCATACCTCAGTGTAACAAGGCAGGCTTAATCAGAGATGACAATAGAATCCTGAGGAAACAGCTTCATTCATGCCTTGATGGACGTTTGCGTTGAGTGCATATAACTAATCAATTAAACCACAATTTCAAAGGAGATTGGGCACAATCACTGAAGTTTATTTATTTCTAAAATGATTGGAGGTAAATAAATGACATCTTGTATGTCTTAGCTTGGAACCTACGTTTGGTAGAACCACACTCGTGCTAAACTATTTAGCAGTGGTTATTTAAAATAGAACACAATATTTTTCACTGTTTGCAGTTAACCTAATATCAACTAATTTTCCCATAACTGGTATAGAATGGGGTAGTTGATGCAACTGTAAATAATTTAACACGTTCAACAGCCCACAGCAAAAATACAAAAAGGCAGCAATTACTGCTCTTCTCAAGCGTTTTCTAATGTACATTACTTAACATCTGAGAACGGTTCCAATGGAAAGAAGTGTTTTGCAAAAATATCAAAAGTGTAACCAAGGAAACGTGGATGCTTTACTTTCAAAAGGAGTGCCCACAACACAGTCAATGGTTCAATAAATATTAATACTTGTTGAAACTCATTGGCACTAATTAGTTCCTTCAGAGATAGGAAATAAGCAAATGATCAACCATTGGAGTAATTCAAAAACCATGCCAGTTTAACCAATTATACTTAACCAGTTATATTGCTGTAAAAGCTAAATACTGCAGATGGAGGAGATCAGAAATACAAACAGAAAGTGCTGGAACAACATAGCAGGTCTGGCAGTATCTATGGAGAGAGAAACGGAGGTAACATTCGAGTCTAATATAACTGTTTTGGAGCAGTCTATATAATTCTTATTCCCTCCTCCAGTTCAAGTAGTAACAATGCATCATATGACCCTGCTCCAAGGTTTTCTTTTCTGGGGAGAAGAATTAATCAGGATCTGCAAAACAAACCAGAGTAAAACCACACCAGACTAGCACTTGTGGATTAGAGAAGCCAACTTTGGGACCAAAGTTTTTAATAAAACTTAATCACACATAAATCATTCATCACAGATTCCAAATTCTTTAAAACTGTTTAGTTTTAATTTCTGAATAATGTTTACAAGGCTAACATAGAAGCATTATTGTCATAATTTCAAGTGTAAATGATATTCCAATTGCTGTTGGCTTTGGAATATAGCCCTTTGAGTGACTAGCAGAGGAGCAACACACTCTCATGACATGCTGGAGGCCATTATAATGAATGTTTGAAAGCTTCTACAAGTTTTTTCAGATGACACATATGTGATTACATATATACGTCCTGGGGTTCATGCACATATATTTCGTACCATTACATTTATGATGTTTTAGAAAATAGAAGCTTTAAAATTAAATTTTATGCTTACGATATAGATAGAATGCAGTCACAGAGCTGAGTAAACATTCCTACTCAGGATGTTGACAATGAATCACTTGTAAGTTGGACACTGCTGGATTCAGCATGCACTTTTATTGCATATTGCATTTTGTTTACAATTTAACATTAAAATACAAATATACAACCAGTGACATTTCATCTGAAATCTCCCATTTTGTTCTACATGCCTAGTGTTTAAAATCGCAAAGGTTTTAAATAGACTAAATAAGGGGAAATGGCTGAAGGGTTGATAACCAGAGATTAGAGTTTGAAAGTGATTGGCAAGTGAGTCATAGGTGACATGACGACAAGGTTTTTTATACATGGGTGTGAATTTGGAGTACATTGCCTGGTGGGATGATGGATGCAAATTCCTTAGCAGCCTTTAAAATAAGACTGGATAAATACTTGAAGGAAAAATAATTTACAGAGCTGTAGGAAAACAGCAGGGGAGTGGGACTAACATTTTTTAATGCAGTGAGTGGTTACGATCTGGAATGCAATGCAGGAGGCAGATTCAATCATAGCTTTCAAAAGAGAATTGGATAAGCACCTGCGTGGGAAAAATAATTGCAAGGCTTGGGGGTAGAAGGGTGACACGTGGGACTAGCTGAGTCCATTTTATCTGCAGCAAGAATTCCGTCTCCACCAAGATTTGAACTTCTCTCCATCCCATCAGAATCCTGAGTGTTCACCATTATATCATGGAACCATTGTATCATTGGATGGAATGCACTATGGGATATCCCAAGGTCATAAAAGGTGCAATAAAAATCTTCTGAAGATTTGCGTTCCATTTTGCATCCAACCTGGCCTGGGTTCAAGTCTCACCTGCCCCAGAGGTGTGTGTCATAACATCTCCCAACAAGTTGATTAGAAGGTACCTAGAATTCATTCTCACAAAATATCTTCAGATTGAAAGCTTTGTATGTATTTTAGTCCCAACTTTTAAGTTAATGGAAGAAAAAAAGCTTCTCCTAATTAACGTTTTCCTCATTCTGTATTTTGTCATAGAATTAGATGAATTGCAATAGTTGACTTGCTGCCCTGAGGCAGTTTCCAAAGAGGTTACAGGTGCTCTACGTGCTGACGTTTTCCTCACTGCCGTTGGACTAGTCCCAGATCCTGCTTGTTGCTGCTGTTTCACTTGGCAGCATTGCTGTGCACTGCGAGTGGCAATTGCTGAGCTCACAATAGTGTTTACTGGAATAGGAATTTCCCCAGATGGCACAGGGCCAACTTCCAGAAGCAAAGTTACTATGTCATGTAGCAATCGGAGCCAAGGAATGTTACGAGGTCCTGTCCCATTTCCTCCATGGCTTTCTGGTCATCTTAGCTTTTCCTGAGTGCTTGGCAAAGATGGCTCTTGGCTGGAAGCCCTCCAATGAGCTTCTCAATGGTTTACAACATCAGAAAAAGAGCGCCCTTCCCCCTCTCTCCCTATACCTCCATCCCACTTACTCCCTGCCCCCAATAGTGTCTGCATTTTACTTAAATCTATTCATTCAAGTTATAAGTTTAAAAGTGCCCACACAGAGCATATTATTCATCTCTCCTCAGCCTAATGTTAACACTGTGCTCTTTTGGTAAGCTGTAAGATTTGCTTTCCCATCTTATTCAATTCCTTTGCCATTAGGGATACCCCTACTCTATTCTGGCACTTAAAAACTCACTTGCAATTGAAGATAACCTGTTGTAGTGCGCAGGGCTCTTTGCCGCTGACCCCCAAAACTGTTAGTCTTCTTGAAGCTGAGTGAGCTTCAAGATTACACTCAGGATCCTGATAGCTTCTTAGATTTACTTGGCTGCATGTTGGGTGCTAGACATAGACATAGACATAAATGTGACTCTTCACCGTCACCCCAGCCATTTTCCAGAAGCTGTATCCACCATTTGACTATATCTTTGCCGTTGATTCATTCACTTTCTATAAACTTGGTTTTCTGCTCCTTTGTCAGGATCTTTCTAAACAAATGTTGAAATGGCTTGATCTGCTCCTCCTGGATTACCTTCCTGTTCTAGGTTAACCTCAATCCATATCTGTTTTTGGTTGGCTTCCTCATGCTCACTGATTCCACTCATTCTCCAGAACTCTATTGTCCCCCTCTACTAGAACGTAACTCTTCTGCTGCTACATCAGTGACCTTCACTCCATCATACGATCTAGACAATATCCAGGCTTGTGTTAATGAGTGGCAAATAACATTCACATGACACAAGTGCCAGACTGTGACCATCTCCAGTAAGAGACAATCTAACCACCATCCCTTGACAGTCAGTGGTGTTACCATCACTGAATTCCCCCATAGTCAATGTCCTGGAGGTTTTCATTAAGCAGAAACCATGTGAGCATAAGAGGTACAGTTAGTAAGTTTGCAGATGACACCAAAATTGGAGGTGTAGTGGACAGCGAAGAGGGTTACCTCAGATTACAACAGGCTCTGAACCAGATGGACCAATGGGCTGAGAAGTGGCAGATGGAGTTTAATTCAGATAAATGCGAGGTGCTGCATTTTGGAAAGCCAATCTTAGCAGGACTTATACACTTAATGGTAAGGTCCTTGGGAGTGTTGCTGAACAAAGAGACCTTGGAGTGCAGGTTCATAGCTCCTTGAAAGTGGAGTTGCAGGTAGATAGGATAGTGAAGAAGGTGTTTGGTATGCTTTCCTTTATTGGTCAGAGTATTGAGTACAGGAGTTGGGAGGTCATGTTGTGGCTGTACAGGACATTAGTTAGGCCACTGTTGGAATATTGTGTGTAATTCTGGTCTCCTTCCTATTGGAAAGATGTGAAACGTGAAAGGATTCAGAAAAGATTTACAAGGATGTTGCCAGGGTTGGAGGATCTGAGCTAAAGGGAGAGGCTGAACAGGCTGGGGCTGTTTTCCCTGGAGCGTTGGAGGCTGAGGGTTGACCTTATAGAGGTTTACAAAATTATGAGGGGCATGGATAGGATAATAGACAAAGTCTATTAGCAGGGAGTCATGGGGTCAGGGAGTCCAGAACTAGAGGGCATAAGTTTAGGGTGAGAGGGGAAAATTATAAAAGAGACCTAAGGGGCAACTTTTTTATGCATAGGGTGGTACATTTATGGAGTTCAATGTAGGTAAGTGTGAAATGATTCACTTTGGTAAGAGTAACATGAAGATGGGGTACTGGGCTAATGGTCAGATACTTGGTAGTGTGGATGAGCAGAGGGATCTTGGTGTCCATGTACACAGATCTCTGAAAGTTGCCACCCAGGTAAATAGTGGTGTGAAGAAGGCATATGGCATACTGGCTTTTATTGGTAGAGGAATTGAGTTCCGGAGTCCTGAGGTCATGTTGCAGTTGTATAAGACTCTGGTGTGGCTGCATCTGGAGTATTGTGTGCAGTTTTGGTCGCCATACTCTAGGAAGGATGTGGAGGCACTGGAATGGGTGCAGAGGAGGTTTACCAGGATGTTGCCTGGTATGGTAGGAAGATCGTATGAGGAAAGGCTGAGGCATTTGGGGCTGTTTTCATTGGAGAAAAGAAGGTTTAGGGGTGACTTGATAGAGGTGTACAAGATGATTAGGGGTTTAGATAGGGTTGACCATGAGAACCTTTTTCCACGTATGGAGTCAGCTATTACGAGGGGGCATAGCTTTAAATTAAGGGGTGGTAGGTATAGGACAGATGTTAGGGGTAGATTCTTTACTCAGTGAGTCGTGAGTTCATGGAATGCCCTGCCAGTAGCAGTGGTGGACTCTCCTTCTTTATGGGCATTTAAACTGGCATTGGATAGGCATATGGAGGATAGTGGGCTAGTGTAGGTTAGGTGGGCTTGGATCGGCGCAACATCGAGGGCTGAAGGGCCTGTATTGCACTGTATTTTTCTATGTTCTATGTTCTAATGAGCTGCCAGAGGATGTGGTGGAGGCTGGTACAATTGCAACATTTAAGAGGCATTTGCATAGGTGTATGAATAGGAAGGGTTTGGAGGGATATGGGCCAGGTGCTGGCAGGTGGGACTAGATCCTGGTCGGCATGGATGTGTTGGACCGAAGGGTCTATTTCCATGCTGTACATCTCTATGACTCTATGACTTGCCACATAAACAGTGGCTGCAAGAGCAAGTCAGAGGCATGGAATACTGAGGCGAGTAACTCACCTCCTGACTCCCAAAAGCCAGTCCTCATGTACAAGGCAATTCAGGAGTGTGATGGAATGCACCCCACTTGCCTGGATGGGTGCAGCTCCGAAAACACTCGAGAAGCTTGACACCATCCAGAACAAAGTAACCCGCTTGATTGGCACCACAGCCACTACTGATGCTCAGTCGCACCTGTGTGTACTATCTATCCAATGAAGATACAAGGGCAATAGATATATCAGAACACCACCATCTGCAAGTTCCTCTCCAAGCCCCTCATCATCCTGACATGTTTCTTTACTGTTGCTTTGTCAAAATCTTGGCTTTTCCCGAGAGTAGGGGAGTTCAAAACTGGTGGGCATTATTTGGAGTTGAGAGGAGTAAGATTTAGAAGGGATTTGAGGGGCAACACCTTCACACAGAGGATAGTTTATATATGGAATGAACGACCAGAGGAAGTGATAGGTGCAGGTACAATTGTAACATATAAAACAAATTTGGACAGGTACATGAACAGGAAAGGTTTAGAGGGATATGGGCCAAAAGCAGGCAAATGGGACTAGTTTAGTTTGGGAAACGTGATTGGCATGGATGAGCTGGACTGAAGGGACTGGGACAACACATCCATCTTAGGACAAGCCAAACAGAGACACACACGAAAATTCTTAGAAGCATGGCATTCCAACCAGAACTCTATCAACAAACACATCGAGTTAGACCCCATCTACCACCCCCTGAGAAAAAGAACAGGAAATGACAGCACCACCGGAAATGACATCACCAACCCAAAGAAACCCAAAAATATAAATAGAAAATAAGAATCAGCAGCAGTCCTTCACCTGAAGATCCACTAAAGATGTTACATAGTAGGGTGATGAAGCATCTGGAAATGAACCTTCCAGCTCAGTGAGCAAACCTGCATCCAGAAACTATTTCCATGCTGTATGCCTCTATGACACTATTTTCATCTTGAACTCATTAGGATACCAAATTTCAAATTATGACAACAATTTATAGTATGGAAGATGAGGGTGCTCAGTGTTTGATAAATCTGGTTGTTGCCATGGAGATAAGAATTGGGAACTATAGCCTCTTCAAATTCCCAGATCAATTCAAATAAGAAACAAAGAAGGCTTGAACATGTTCCTTTTGTTTGCAGAGAATGGAAATGGCAAATGAATGTGTGTCACTTTTAGCAAGCGCAAATGAGTCAATTACAAACTTGACTGATTATTGTACCTTGAATTAGTTGTTAGTGTTGCTGTTGGCACATTATACAAAATTGTATTTTCTATAATTACATTTTCTGTAGAATTTGCACTTCCAGCATTCTTTGCTTTAGCTTTTCAATATCTTCTTCAATCTGAGCTAATTATAAAGAGGTTACTGACCATCTGAGTCATTTCAGTGGTCCTTGTGAACCTTGATGACCCAATTAATATTTACCAGTGACCTGTGCCGACATAATGACTGGGCTTTTTATGAAGAGGAGACAAGAACTGCTCATGTCATCCTGAAGAATAGCATTCTGATGGATTTGTGAAAAATCAATCAACACAAATATTATTTCACTTATAATTATTTTAGATCAGGAATTGTTCAGTTTTGAAACTGTTTAGTTTTATGGGAACACATCCCTGAACTGCCTGACGGATACACCTTTCGTAGGCAGAGTCACAGAATCACAGAAGTCTACAGTCCAGAAAAAGACCGTTCAGCTATCATGTCCATGCTCATCAAAAACAAGCAACAAATCCCATTTTCCAGCACTTAGCCCACAGCCTTGTATACCTTGGCATCACAAGTTGCACATCAAAAGATTTCTTAAATGTTAGGAGAGTTTCTGCCTGTACCAACCTTATAGGCAATGAGTTCCTGACACCTTCTGAGTGAATGTTTTTTCTCACATCCCCTCTGAACTATCTGCCCTTTACCTTAAATCTATGCCCCTGGTCACTGATTCCTCCACCAAGGGAAAAAGTCTCTTCCTATCTATACCCATCATCATTTGATGCATGCCCGTCATATTCTCCCCTGAAATAAAATGACAGAGGATGACATCCCATCACCAAGTCATCCTTTTATTTACATGTGGAAAGTCTTTGAAACTGATCTGGCTACCTCAGAGCCAGCTCTCAGAGTGAACTTCTGACATTCCTGTTTATATCTGTCAGCCAGGGCTCCCTGATTGTACCAGGTTAATAGCCCCCAATTAGGGAATTTGTAACCTATATGGGCTTCCCCATTACAATCTCTACATTCCTCCCCCTCTGAGTCCGAGGACATAGGCTAGTTTTTTTTTGTAGTTCCTTCTGGTGGATTTTAGCACTGGGTCAGATTCCTCCAACTCTGTCTCTGATACGGCTGGCAGGTAACACACAGTAGCTCGCCTCTTGCGCCCAAAACACCTTTGGAGAAATTCATTCCCCTCTTGAAGTGGCAAAAGCATCAAGGCGATGACATCCACCGTGTCCATCTCAGATCCTGAGATATCTTCAGCGCTTGGAGAGGGAGAATCCATGGGTCCTGGAAAAACAGAGAGGCTATCGAGGAGCCGGGCACATCGTGCTCCCAGACCGTGAGAGGGTTGCAGTTTCATATGGTCCGTGTGCTTGTTGAGGACTGTTGCACCTATCCAAGCTTTCCACATCCCTGGACCTGACCTTGTGGTGACCATGTTTTTTTACCCATGCAGGACCATTCCCATGGTTCATACCCCAAACTTCGCCCCTTGAAATAAACAGTCTCTCTTGCTTAGCAGAGTCTTTTGTCTGGCATTGGCTTTCTGACTGCTGTTTCACCTACACCCGCTAAGGTCCAGGAATATCAGATTTGTAAAATCTTTTCCCCATTAGCAGCTCTGCTGGTGCTATCCCTGTAGTTGCACAAGGGTTGGTCCTATAATCAGATAGGAACCGGGACAGTGTGTTATCTAGTGAAGTTGTAGGCTGCTTCTTTAAGCCTGCCTTCAATGATTGGATTTCTCTTTCTGTCAGATCATTGAATGATGGATGGTATGGGGCTGTCCTTAAACCATTCAACTTTAGGAAATACCCAAATTTCCTGCTGCTAAACAATGGCCCATTACTCTTGACCAACACTTCCGGGAATCGGTGTATTGCAAAAGAGGCACGCAGTTTTTTTATTCTCCTTCCCATGTTTGATGCATGAACTCCACACATGTCCAGCCCCTTTGAGTGGGCATCCACAAAGACTAAGAACATTGAGCCCATGAAAGGACCCGCACAGTCAATGTGTAACTGAGTCCAGGGTTTACCCGGCCATTCCCACGATTGTGGGGGGAAGCTGGTGGCAGCAATTTCTGTCCTTATTGGCACTTTGGGCCCTGCCCCACCAACGCAGCTATGTCTGCATCCAGTCCTAGCCACCAGGCATAACTTCTTGCCAACATCTTCATTTTGGAAACCTTTGGATGACCCTGTTGGAGTTCAGCCAGTATCTGGCAGTGACCTTTGCTCAGGACAATCGCTCTTGCTCCCCATAGTAACGTGGTGGCCTCCACTGTGATCTGGTCTCTCTGGGTCCAAAAAGGTTTCAAGTCTGGTTGTGACAACACTTTGGTTCCCCCATCACCACCAGCCATTTCAGTTTTTCTAGGACCGGATTTTTCTGTGTCCAAAGTCTGATATCGTCAGCTGTGACTGGCAAGTGTGTCTAGAAAATTTAAAACTGTTCCAGTGATAGTACCACTGGCAATGTATCTGCCAGTGGAAGGCAGCTCAATGCATCTGCATTTGCTATTTGGCCAGATTATGTATAAACTTTCTGTAATAGTTCACCAGTCCAAGGAAAGACCCAAGCTCTGGGACAGACGTGGGAGTTGGGGCACCTTTGATCACCCTTACTTTATCTTCCAATGGGTGTAACCTGGTCTTGTGGACTCTGTAGCCCATGTAGGTCACTTGAGTGCCTGGAACACACATTTTTCCCTCCTAAGGTGTCCATCTGTCTTGGAGAGGTGGTCTGAGGACAATGTCCAAGTTCTCTAAGTGCTCTGTATTGGTCTTCCTTTTATTTGTATAGATAATTGGTGACTGGAATAGATCTTGTAAACTGTTCTCAATTGTCCATTGAAAAATAGCACAGGCTGATGATGTCCCAAATGGCAGTCTCATATGTTGGTACAAACCCATATGGGTATTAATTGTAGCATACTTCTAGGAATCCTCATCTAACAAATTGCAAGTACCTATAGCTTATATCCAGCTTCTTGAAGGACAGCTCCCCTCTTTACCCCCCCCCCCCCCCTCCCCCAACAACCACCCTTTACCAACTTTGTGTATAAATCCTCTATGCGAGGGATTGGGTATTTATCCAGCAGCAAATAGTTTACCATTTGTTTAAAATCCCCACAAAGGTGAACCGAGCCGTCAGGCTTCACAATGGGCAAGGCAGGTGCTGCCCATTCCACAAACTGGACTGGCTTTGCTTTCCAGCCATCTGATTTCTGCTGCTACTTTCGCCCATAAGGCAAGGGGCACTGGACAGGCACTGGTCAACATGCATGGTAGCTTTGGCCCCTTCGATAGTCCCACTGAGAAACCTCTGGGTATTTAATTTAGACCTTACTCAGGCAGCCATTTTCTAATTGGAAAATGTTGAGCCAATCAAGGTGAATCTTCCTCATAATAATTGCTGCATCAAACTTGGGCCCAAGCCCAACAATCAGTGCTAGCTAAACCATTTGCTTTCATGAGAGGCCAGAACCAAAGTTGTATCCTTAACCTGTGAACATTTCTTGGGATAGGTTCTCGGTGTAGCTGAGGTGTTTTGTAAATGTAAGAGTTGGAATCCAGAAGGAATTTTGTTAAAAACTGGTTCTGCGATCATTGATACAGATGCACTGGCATTGCACCTCCATTACTTACCTGTAGCGGGCAGCAGTGTTTTTTTTTCTCTCTGCACAGAAAGAGTGGGAGCAGCAGGGGAAGTGATGACTACCAGAGGGGCAGACGGGTAGGAAAGCAGTGAGTATATAAATCAGGAAGTCTTATGACTTCCAATATCTCTAATGATAAAGTTAGCATTAAGGCACTTTACCTGAATGCTCGTAGCATTCATAACAAAGCAGATGAACTAATGGCACAGATCATAGTGAATGATTATAATGTGGTAGGCATCACAGAGACGTGGTTACAGGGGGGTCAGGACTGGCAGTTAAACCTCCAAGGATTTTCAACTTATCGAAAAGACAGGGAGGTGGGCAGAGGGGGGTGGGGTTGCCTTGTTAGTTAAGACCAAAATTAAATCTATGGCACTGAATGGCATAGCGTCAGATGATGTGGAGTCTGTGTGGGTGGAATTGAGGAACCACAAAGGCAAAAAAACCATAATGGGAGTTATGTACAGACCTCCTAACAGTGGTCAGGACCAGGGACGCAACATGTACTGGGAATAGAGAAGGCATGTCAGAAAGGCAAGGTCACGGTGATCATGGGAGACTTCAATATGCAGGTGGACTGGGTAAATAGTGTTACCAGTGGACCCAAAGAAAGGGAATTCATAGAATGCTTACAGGATGGTTTTTTGGAACAGCTTGTCATGGAGCCCACAAGGGAGCAGGCTATTCTGGACCTAGTGCTATGTAATGAACCAGACTTTATAAAAGATCTTAAAGTAAGGGAACCCTTAGGAAGCAGCGATCATAATATGGTAGAGTTCAGTCTGCATTTTGAAAGAGAGAAGGTAAAATCAGATGTAATGGTGTTACAGTTAAACAAAGGTAATTATGAGGGCATGAGAGAGGAACTGACAAAAATAGATTGGAAGCAGAGCCTAGCAGGGAAGACAGTAGAGCAAAAATGGCAGGTGTTTGTGAGTATAATTGAGGACACTGTACAGAAGTTCATCCCCAAGAATAGAAAGATTATCCGGGGAGGGATTAGATAGCCATAGCCGACAAAGGAAGTCAGGAAATGTATAAAAGAAAAAGAGAGATCCTATAGAGTGGCCAAGAACAGTGGGAAATCAGAAGATTGGGAAGGCTACAAAAACAAACAGAGGATAACAAAGAGAGAAATAAGAAAGGAGAGGATCAATTATGAAGGTAGGCTAGCCAGTAATATTAGAAATGATAGTAAAAGTTTATTTCAATACATAAGAAACAAACGACAGGCAAAAGTGGACATTGGGCCACTTCAAACTGATGCTGGAAGCCTAGTGATGGGAGATAAGGAAATAGCAGGAGAACTTAACAAGTACTTTGCATCAGTTTTCACAGTGGAAAACATGAGTAATATCCCAACAATTAAAGAGAGTCAGGGGGCTGAGTTGAGTATAGTTGCCATTACAAAAGAGATAGTGCTAGAAAAGCTAAAAGGTCTTAAAATTGATAAATCTCCTGGCCCCGATGGGCTACATCCTAAAGTTCTGAGAGAGGTGGCTGAGGAAATAGCGGAGGCATTGGTTGAGATCTTTCAAGAGTCACTGGAGTCAGGGAAAGTCCCGGATGATTGGAAGATCGTTGTTGTAACCCCCTTGTTCAAGAAAGGATCAAGACAAAAGATGGAAAATTATAGGCCAATTCGCCTAACCTCGGTTGTTGGTAAAATTCTAGAATCCATCATTAAGGATGAGGTTTCTAAATTCTTGGAAGAGCAGAGTCTGATTAGAACAAGTCAACATGGACTTAGCAAGGGGAGGTCATGCCCGACAAACCTGTTGGAATTCTTTGAAGTGGTGACAAGTAGGTTAGACCAGGGAAACCCAGTGGATGTGGTCTATCTAGACTTCCAAAAGGCCTTTGATAAGGTGCCACACAGGAGGCTGCTGAGCAAGGTGAGGGCCCATGGTGTTCGAGGTGAGTTGCTGGTATGGATTGAGGATTGGCTGTCTGACAGAAGGCAGAGAGTTGGGATAAAAGGTTCTTTTTCGGAATGGCAGCCGGTGACAAGCGGTGTCCCGCAGGGTTCAGTGTTGGGGCCACAGTTGTTCGCATTATATATTAATGATCTGGATGAAGGGACTGGGGGCATTCTAGCGAAGTTTGCAGATGATACGAAGTTAGGTGGACAGGCAGGTAATACTGAGGAAGTGGGGAGGCTGCAGAAGGATCTAGACAGTTTGGGAGAGTGGTCCAGGAAATGGCTGATGGAATTCAATGTGAACAAATGTGAGGTCTTGCACTTTGGCAAAAAGAATAAAAGCATAGACTACTTTCTAAACGGTGAGAAAATTCATAAAGCCAAAGTACAAAGGGATCTGGGAGTGCTAGTCGAGGATTCTCTAAAGGTAAACATGCAGGTTGAGTCTGTGATTAAGAAAGCGAATGCAATGTTGTCACTTATCTCAACAGGGTTGGAATATAAAAGCACCGTTGTGCTACTGGGACTTTATAAAGCTCTGGTTAGGCCCCATTTGGAGTACTGTGTCCAGTTTTGGTCCCCACACCTCAGGAAGGACATACTGGCACTGGAACGTGTCCAGCGGAGATTCACGCGGATGATCCCTGGAATGGTTGGTCTAACATATGAGGAATGGCTGAGGATCCTGGGATTGTATTCATTGGAGTTTAGAAGATTAAGTGGAGCCTTAATAGAAACTTACAAGATAATACATGGCTTGGAAAGGGTGGATGCTAGGAAATTTTTTCCGTTAGGCTTGGAGACTAGGACCCATGGACACAGCCTTAAAATCAGAGGGGGTCAATTCAGAACAGAAATGCGGAAACATTTCTTCAGCCAGAGAGTGGTGGGCCTGCGGAATTCATTGCCGCAGAGTGCAGTGGAGGCCGGGACGCTAAATGTCTTCAAGGCAAAGATTGATAGATTCTTGATGTCACGAGGAATTAAGGGCTACGGGGAGAATGTGGGTAAGTGGAGTTGAAATGCCTTACTTCCACTCCTATGTCTTATGGTCTTATTTATGTATACCACAAAGGGCAAGGGCCCCAACACTGATCATTGTGGAAACCAACTGAACACGAACTTCCAATCACAAAAACATCCCTTAACCATCGCTCTCTGCTTCCTGCTCCTCAGCTAATTCTGAATCTAATTAGCCAAATTTCCTTGGATCCCAAGAACTCTTTGCAATTAATCTCCATAAGGGGACCTAACCAAAAGTCTTGCTGAACTCCAAGTAGACCATGGCAAATGTATTGTTCTCATGTACTCACCTCTTAAAAATATTTCATCAAGTTAGTCAGGTATGACTTCCTCTTAACGAAACCATAATGACTATTCTTGATTAACCCCTGCTGCCCAAGTGCCGATTAATTCTGTCTTTCAGAATTGCCTCCTTGTAGGTTAGACTGACTGACCTGTAGGTTCCTGGTTTATTCTTTCTGTGGATTAGAATGTGATGATACCAACATGGGGAAGTATTAAACACAAGCCTAAGTTTGCTGCGTCTACAATGAATAGCAAGTTACTAGAAGTTGTACCTGCTGTTTGAAATACACACTGTTCAATCAATATTATAATTGTTTTTACAATTGAACTAAATCAAAATTTAAATTTAAGTACAAGAAGAAGAAGGTATGTAATTTCCCTTCCAATACTGTAAATTGTATGGAAGTGGGTTGAATATGAATGAGCATGATGCAGTGAGGAAACATGATAAATACATTTCATTTACTTTAAAGAGCTACCAAAGTGAGAAATGCCAAGAATGTGGAAGTGAAGCTAACTTCATAGTATGAGCTGCATTAGGTTGACAGAATTACTAGAGATTTTGCTTGTCAAAGCAAACAGTTCTTGTCAGGAGTTGAAGTTGCTTTAGAAACAGAATTTTCTGTAAGCGCAGTCTTGTTTATCTCATTGGAAGTGACATCTGTTCCACTACCCTCCGACTGTGCTTGGCATATTTTAGCTTCCCATCAGCATTATTGTAAATCCCCTCTCATTGAAGTGTATATGTTATTTAATTGCAGTTTTGCTCATGGAAAATGATGGACAATTTTCTGTTTATCCAGATCAGTGATAGGAGAGCCAAAACTCTCCTGGATTTTAAAGGATTTCTCTAGTTTTGTGGGAATACCAGATTGCTTACACGTTGAGATACATAGACATCATGGAATAAGAACGATGCAGTTCCTGGATTGGAAAAATATTATGTTATTTTTAGGATGTGAACATCACTGGCAAGGCCAGTATTTATTGCCTGTCTCTAAAACCCATGAGCCACCTGCAATGTCCTTGAGCAGTTTGTTTACCCATTTTATGTTGGCCAGCAAATTTCTTCCTCGAAAGAACATTAGCAATCTGGATGGATATATTCCACTCCTATTCATTGAATTTAAATTCATTTAGCTGCTGTGGTGGGATTTGGACATGTGTCTTTGGACCATTGAGGAGCTCTAGATTACTACCCCAGTAACATTGCCCCCTAGGGTCCTCTAAGATTATGACATCCTTACCTTTACCATTGTGTTACCATCCTTTATTTATAGGAATACGCAAGTACCTTTTTTGTATTTGTTGATTTCTAAGGATCCTATACATTCCATTAGAACCTTTAGTTCATGCTTCTGCCTGTTAGTTTGCCTGTTAGTTTTATATCTTTGAAAACGATCAGATAAAACCATTTTATTAAATGTGCTCCTGTTGTATTTCAATGAGCACAGAATAAAATCATTACTGGCGACTTTAAGTGTTTTCTCACAGTTTCTTGCTGTTTAAATATGTTTACAACATACCTTTTCAAAACAGCAAACAAGTGTGCTATCTATGGTTTGGAATGATCATGTCCATGTGAGCTGCAGTCAAGTGCTAGCACACTTGCCTCTGAATTACCAAATCATTGAGTTCATGGCTTATTCTAGGACACAATCTCAGCTGATGTGTCAGTGCAGAATTGTTAGAGTGCTGCATTTTTGGAGGGGCTTTTTTTTTGATAAAACTTTCAAACAAGTTCTTAACTGCTTGTTTGGCTGGATGTGTGAAATCCTTTGGCATTGTTTGAATAGCATAGTATAATAGCAATAGAGTATTGGGATTTATTTTAACGATGCCTGAGATGAGATTTTTTTACTCAAGCACCTGTCCAGAATGTCAACAGTATGGTTGAGGAGTTGGTGATGCTACTGCTGCAATCCTTTCTCCATGCTATCAGGTCAGGAATTCCACCTTTCTGACCTATTTAAAATTGGGATAGTGTGAGGAGAACTGGCAGATAGTGACATTCCTGTGCATTTGCTGCCCTTGTAGGCTTGAAACATGTTGTTACAGGAGGCTTGGTGAGTTGCTGCAAATAATGTGTTGTATGGCACATTGTATGCTGGTAGTGGAGGGCGTGAGTGTTTAAGTGGTGAATAGCCTTCCAATAAGGAGCACTCATTCAGCAAGTGAAGAGTATACCATGACATTCCTGACTTAGGCCTTCTAGATAGAGGCAAGACTTTGGGGAGTTAAGATGAACGTCAATCATCATTGAGAGCCCAGCTTCTGACCTGATCTTTCATTGAGTAAAAAATGAGGTCTGCAGATGCTGGAGATCACAGCTGCAAATGTGTTGCTGGTCAAAGCACAGCAGGCCAGGCAGCATCTCAGGAATAGAGAATTCGACGTTTCGAGCATAAGCCCTTCATCAGGAATAAGAGAGAGAGAGCCAAGCAGGCTAAGATAAAAGGTAGGGAGGAGGGACTAGGGGGAGGGGCGATGGAGGTGGGATAGGTGGAAGGAGGTCAAGGTGAGGGTGATAGGCCGGAGTGGGGTGGGGGCGGAGAGGTCAGGAAGAGGATTGCAGGTTAGGAGGGCGGTGCTGAGTTGAGGGAACCGACTGAGACAAGGTGGGGGGAGGGGAAATGAGGAAGCTGGAGAAATCTGAATTCATACCTTGTGGTTGGAGGGTTCCCAGGCGGAAGATGAGGCGCTCCTCCTCCAGCCGTCGTGTAGTTGTGTTCTGCCGGTGGAGGAGTCCAAGGACCTGCATGTCCTCGGTGGAGTGGGAGGGGGAGTTAAAGTGTTGAGCCACGGGGTGATTGGGTTGGTTGGTTCGGGCGGCCCAGAGGTGTTCACATTTGCAGCTGATCTTTCATTGACCATATTTATAAAGCCGTTTCCAAGTAGGTAACTGCTTTTGGTGAGGTTGCTTGCCACTTAACAACCGAAGTCTGATGTTGACCAAATCTCATCGCACTTGGGTACAGTTTGCTTTTTTATAGGGGGAATTTTAATGATCCTTCTTACTCTTGATATTATGACGGAGGGAAGGTCTTTGATGAAGCTGCTAATAATGACTGGGCCACTGATCTGAAGGAGTCCTGCAGTGAAATCCTGGAGCTGAGATAATTAGGTTTCAACAACCACAACCATCTTACTTTGACTCCAACCAATGGAGAATTTTCCTCTGAATGCCCACAGTTTTTCGAGGGCCTCTGCACAGCATAACCAGTCAAACGCTGGCTTAGTGTCAAAGCCAATCATCCCTATCTCACTTCCAGATTTCATTTCTTTTGTCATGTTTGGGCCAAGGCTGTAATGAGATCTGAATTTGAGTTGTCCTGGTAAACCCATACAAAACATCAATGAGCAGCTTATTGGTAGATGAGTACTGCTTGATACTTCTGTCAACAATGCCTTCCATCACTTTGCTCAATATTGAGAGTAGATGGCTGGAACATTAGTTGTCCAGATTGGATTTGATCCGTGTTCCCTGAGCAAGACACCATTAGATGGGGTCTAACTCAATGTGTTTATTGATAGAAACACATCAAGTTAGACCCATCTACTACCTCCTGAGAAAAGGAACAAGAAGTGACTTCATCACAGGAAATAACATTGCCATGGCAAATGACATCACCAACCTGAAGAAACTCGAACATATAAAAAGAAAACAGAAATTTTCAGCAGTGCTTCACCTGAGGCCCACTGAAGATGTTACCTAGTAGGATGATGAAATGTCTGGAAATGAACCTTCAAGCTCAGCAAGCAAACTTAATCCGACAGCATTGATCAATTGCACACTTTGTCAGGAAGAAGCCAATGTTACAGTTATATCAGAGTAATTTGGATAGGGGCACAAATATTCAGCATTTACAGTTCATTGTCAGGACCAGTAACCTGTGCTGTATCAAATGCCTTCAAATGTCTTTGATGAAGCTGCTAATAATGACTGGGCCACTGATCTGAAGGAGTCCCGCAGTGAAATCCTGGAGCTGAGATAATTAGGTTTCAACAACCACAACCATCTTACTTTGACTCCAACCAATGGAGAATTTTCCTCTGAATGCCCACAGTTTTTCGAGGGCCTCTGCACAGCATAACCAGTCAAACGCTGGCTTAGTGTCAAAGCCAATCATCCCTATCTCACTTCCAGATTTCATTTCTTTTGTCATGTTTGGGCCAAGGCTGTAATGAGATCTGAATTTGAGTTGTCCTGGTAAACCCATACAAAACATCAATGAGCAGCTTATTGGTAGATGAGTACTGCTTGATACTCCTGTCAACAATGCCTTCCATCACTTTGCTCAATATTGAGAGTAGATGGCTGGAACATTAGTTGTCCAGATTGGATTTGATCCGTGTTCCCTGAGCAAGACACCATTAGATGGGGTCTAACTCAATGTGTTTATTGATAGAAACACATCAAGTTAGACCCATCTACTACCTCCTGAGAAAAGGAACAAGAAGTGACTTCATCACAGGAAATAACATTGCCATGGCAAATGACATCACCAACCTGAAGAAACTCGAACACATAAAAAGAAAACAGAAATTTTCAGCAGTGCTTCACCTGAGGCCCACTGAAGATGTTACCTAGTAGGATGATGAAATGTCTGGAAATGAACCTTCAAGCTCAGCAAGCAAACTTAATCCGACAGCATTGATCAATTGCACACTTTGTCAGGAAGAAGCCAATGTTACAGTTATATCAGAGTAATTTGGATAGGGGCACAAATATTCAGCATTTACAGTTCATTGTCAGGACCAGTAACCTGTGCTGTATCAAATGCCTTCAGCCATTCCTTGATATTGTGTAGAGTGAATTGACTTGGCAAAACAAAAATCACTTTTGAAATGCTGGAGATCTCAGGAAGAGGTCAAGAAGGATCAGCTACTCAGTACATCTGGCTAAACCTGAATTTAGCCACGGCATTTTCATACATGCTGGGCTCTGCCTCCATTGAGGATAACAAATATTCATGGAGCCATTTCTTCCAGTTTTATATGTGGAATTGTCCACTACCATTCACAGCTGCATATGGCATGTCTGCAGAGCTTTGATCTGTTGGTATGTAGTCTTGTTAATTGTGTATAGAATCTGCCATCTAGCTTACATTTGGTCAGGCAGTATTCATGGACAGAGCTCTCCCTCCATGGATGCTGCCTGACCCACTCTGAGTTCCAGCATTTTTTATTTTCAGTGGATTCCAGCATCTGTAGTAATTTGCTCCAATCTAACCTACTTTTGTCTGGTGTTGTAACTAATGTGGGTTTTTACCTCCAGCAGGATATTTTCCCTGATGTAGCAATGCTTATTTTACCCCACATTACGTGAGAATCCAGGCCTGAACATAGTCTTATTCAAAAACACAACAGATATTTATTACAGCTGGCTATTAAGTACAAACATTAAATTCAGAATGGCACCAGTGTCTGAACTAATATCCGGTTAATAAATTACATCAGGGCATCATGCTTTCAATAAACCAATATGCTTCAAGTGATGCGAGTTAGGATGGAGTATGACATCTTTATATCCTCAGGTCACATGCCTTTGATGAAATGATGATATCATCAACATGTTTCTTAAAGGCACATTGACATTCTGTGACCTTTAAAGGTATACTGATGGTGAGACATCATACAACATCTCCCTTTCCCAAAGATAAATCTTATTCTTTTGTATGGTGTGTCATATATTGTTCCGAACTGGCATCTGTACCAATTCAATGCAGCACCGTGATCAATAATATGATCAGGGTTTGACTGTATATTTAATAAACTTTGCTGGTATCCAAATATTTATATTTGTATTTCTAAATTGCAGTTTCTGCCCAGTGCACAGTTTTGGTAATTTTTTACCTGCTCGCTTGTTATGTATCTCTATCATTCGCCTCTGTTTTTGAAGAGGAATTTCCTGTGTCTCAGAATGGTTAGACAGTTAATTGCTGAGTAAAGTTTATTTCACTGAAATTGTACTGGGAATTGTAATCTCGTCTCCAATTGCTGTTGCATGAAAATGCAATAATGCAATGCAAAAACCCTGTTTTGTTGCTCAACACTTTATGATCATTTTAGTATATAAAATGCATTTTGCTGGATCATTTGAGCATTGTTAGTGTGATGATGTTGTGATATGGCTCACTTTTCATTAATACTCATGTTTAGAAATGTTTTGCCAGGGAGTTACTGTCCTTGATCAGACATTATGTGATCCAGGCTGCTGAATAAACTGTAAATAGCTCTCATCGTGTCTGCGACAGTTGTCTTGTTGTGTAGTTAATTCATTAAACAATGGGAAACTTAGAGAAGTTGCCTGTCACAAGGATGTAATATTCCTCATGCACTGTGAATAGATCTATTGCTACTTTCATTCAAGGTCTGGCTGAAACATTGTCTGGATTAGAAGCTCCATCCGCTGCTTGGGTTGATATATTGTCATGCCTCACCTGCATTCATGAGTCATTGAATATCCTGATTCATCTCAAGCCAGTACATATTTGTGGATTCAATACTCACGAGTCCCCGGTGTAACACAGACATGATAATTTTGGTCCAATGCCTGTAGTAATAGGAATTGTACACCCTTGAACATGACTTGTTATGATATGCCAAGTTCTTTTCTGTATGGCCAAATGAGCAAACCTTCTCAGGCATTTCTTTAAAACAATCCGACCAGCCCAGGATAGTGATCTTTCGTAACTCTTGTAGTTGCTCATCTTCAGGCAGTGGACAATCACAAATGTTCTGGCCAAGGTGGAACAGATCGACCTTGGGAATCAACATCATAGTGTAGAGCATCAATGTGCAGATCAAGAGAAACATCTTTGTCTGGGTTGGGTAATCTGCTCAGCGTGTCAGGTGTAATTAGCCTGGTTCCTGGCTTATATGTCACTTCAAAGCCATATCCTGGCACCTTGCCAAGTAGGTGCTGCAAACCTGGGGGTGCAATTCTTAGTAGATGATTAGATTAGATTACCCAGAGTGTGAAAACAGGCCTTTCGACCCAACAAGTTCACACCGACCCTCCGAAGCGTAACCCACCCAGACCCATTTCCCTCTGACTAATGCACCTAACACTATGGGCACTTTAGCATGGCCAATTCACCTGACTTGCATATCTTTGGATTGTGGGAGGAAACCAGAGCACTCAGAGGAAATCCCCACAGACACGGGGAGACTGTGAAAACTCCACACAGACAGTCACCCGAGGCTGGAATCAAACCTGGGTCCCTGGTGCTGTGAGGCAGCAGTGCTGACCACTGAGCCACCTTTTGCAGCATATCATTTCTAGTTCCATATGATCTGTTTCAATGGTGAATTTCTTGCCAAATAAACTGTATAATACTATGTGCCACATCTAATGTCTTGTGTATTGGAATAGTTGGCTTGAGCAGATGATGGAGAATTTGAATCAAAAGCACTAGATCTCTCATCACAAAAGACAAACCCCTGGGCCTTTTCATTATATACCTTCTTTGAAAATCATGTTGTATATTCTAACAAACAAGATTTTTCTGACAGAACTTGTTCAAGAGAATCAAAGTCGTATTCTTGGTCGTCTTGCCACATCTTCTTGAGCCATGACCCACTGGGACAATTTGTTTAAACAAGTATGACCAGCCTGACCCCCTGAATTCCTTATATGCATATTCTCTCAGCAGAGAAATTGCTGAAAAACCTCATCTGGTCTGGCAGCATCTGATCAGAGAAATCAGAACTTCCTTGCAACAGAGATACCTTATTTTGAAATGTACAGTGAGAGATTTAAAAGTCTGAGGCAACAATGTGAATCCTCTTTATCCTGCAGAGTCAGCACTTGCTTAACATCTTTCCCGGATTCAGGACAGACCTCCACAGAGGGAGTAAATAGACCCAAGGGGAATTTATTTAGCTGACATTGCGCTGGCACTTCCTGTTGTAAAATATTAATCCTTGTTATTGTGAAGCTGCTATCAGTAGGTGAAGATTGTGGCCACGCTCAGTCTTGTCTTACTCATTACTGCAATATCATCTGCTATACAAACATAGTCAGCTACATTCATCGTGTAGGGCTTCACTAATTGAGACATCAAATGTCAACCAGTGGAAACAGTGTCCCAAATGATACCTTAAATATCGTAAATTCTTCTGTTAGACAGATAAGTATCCAAATTTTGCATCTAACTTTGAATGGAATCCTGCTCTGAAAAATTTAGGATTTAGTTCTTCTAACACTGGCTTTTTGTGCTGGTATGTTTTGAGTACATGGTTGAGGTACCTTGGATTTAGGCACACTATTGTACTGTCATTTTTCCTTAAGAAATGTGAAGGAGCTCCACTAATTTGTGACACCATTTTATTCAATGTCAGTCAGTTCTGCTTGAAGCTTCTCCTGAATGTGTATGTTATACTTCCCTGGAGGATCAATTAGTGAGGTTGCATCATCCCTAACATTGCTGATCACATTTACACAATTTCACCTTGAAAACTATCAAGCTCTCAGGAAGTAGCCCCCAAGGGTACGGTAAAATCTCCATAATTCTACTGAGAGACAACTGGTGGTGGCTTCACCTGAGGGCCACCACACCTCAGGGGAGGGGAAGGGTTGAGAGGGAGAATCCTTCATCGTAACTTCAGCTAGTACAGGAATTGAACCCACACTGTTGATATCATTCTACACCACAAACTAGCTGACTAGTCAACTGAGCTACCCAACCCCAACATTACCCATGGTCCACTAGGACAATTCATTTGAACAAGTGTGAACAACACGTCCCTTGAACTCCTGACATACATATTCTATGGATCCAAATGGGTGTGGTATGAGTGATTAAACTCAATTACTTTTGTACAATGGAACCTGGCTGAGAAGAGAGCTATTTAATTTAATCACTGTAAACATGAGACCTGAGTGAGGGCTCTTCAGCATAATTAGTACCTGACATGTTTGTGATGGAGGTTATGTGATAGCATGCTAACACTTTATGCTAAAACTGCTCTTCCAAAGTCAAAATCAGACAGATCATGAGTTAGTAGTACAAGAAGATTTGTTCTCTCCCTCTCTCTCTCTTTCTCTCTCTCCCCCTCTTATTCCCCCTCTCTCTCCCTCTCTCTCATTCCTTCTCTCTCTCTCTCATTCCCTCTCTACTATGCACTCTGTCACTCTCTCTCTCTCTCTCTCCCTCCCACTCTCTCTCTCTCCCTCTCTCATACTCTCTCCCTCTAGCTGTTTCTCATTTGTGTACCTTGCTCATTCCAAACATTGCAGGTATTGTCTTCAGCTGTTGATTTCAGAGGAAAACACAGACATTGTCTGAAATGACTTTGAATTGTCTCTGTGGTGTATCCAAAAAAAGGAATTACCAAACATGGCCTGAAAATATCCGATGCATCAACTGACAGGATTGTGGACGTAACTGATTCACTTTTAGGCTTTCTTAAAGGATTTAATCTAATCTCCCTCTCTTTAACCTACTTACAGGTGCGTTTGAAACAAATCCAGAAATTACCATCTTTTAGGTATAAGTTGGGTCAGTTTTTAAAATCAATGTTATCTATCATGTGGTCAGAACAATGAACACAATTTTCTTATCAAACTTACCAGAAAGTCTACTTGTGTGTGTGCGTGTGTCTGAGTGTGTGTGTGTGGTTTACACTCACAAGCTGTTAACACAGAACAGTTAAATGCTCTCTAACTTGAAAAGCAAATTATTTTAAAACAGCTCATGTGGTCAAGCAAGAGGCAGGAAGAGAGATGGGACCATTTTGTCACCTCTCACCTGGTCATAGCAAGGTACAGTATTTACCTTCCAAAAGACATGATTGAATCGGTTCCATCTCACTTTCAGACAGTAAACAAGGCATCCCAGATCCTAACCATTTGTATTCTTTCATGGGCAGTGGCATTGTTGCCCATTCCTAATTGTCTTCTTACTGAGTGGCTTTTCAGACCATGTCAGAAGGCAGTCAACCAAATTGCTGGGGATCAGGAGTTATATGGAGGCCAGACCAGATGAGGATGACAGATTTCCTTCTCTATTTGATTTGATTTGATGTGAATTATGATTGTCGCATGCATCGAAGCACCGTAAAGAACACTATTTTGTGTGCTAACCAGACAAATCATACCTTATATAAGTACATCAGGGTAATAGAAGAGAATGCAGAATATAATGCTGCAGCTACAGAGATATGCAGAGAAAGATCAACTCTAACATATGAGAAATCCATTCATAAATCTGACAACAGCAGGGAAGAAGCTATTCTTGAATCTGTTGGTATGTGTTCTCAAATTTTTGTATGTTTTGCTCAATGGACGAGGGTGGAAGAGACTATAAAATGGGTTGGGAGGGGTCTTTGATTATGTCGGCTGCTTTCCTGTGGCAGCAGGAAGTGTAGGTGGAGTCAATGGAAGGAAGGTTTGTTTATATGATGGACTGGGCTACGTTCACAGCTCTCTGTAATTTCTTGCGACCTTGAACAGAGCAGTTGCCATACCAACCTATGATGCAGATAGGATGGATGAACTCAGGCTGGATATTTGTCAAACGGATAGGGTTTTTCCAAAACTGATACTTCAGCAGTCACTAGTGTAGCACTGGGGCTCACTTTCAAGTCCACATTTAAATAATTGATGTTGAATGCCATCAGTTGGCTGGGTGGCTGGTTAGCTATGCAGAGTAATGCTAACAATCTGGGCTCAGTTCCTACACCGGCTGAGGGGACCATAAAGGATTTTCCTTCTGAACCTTTCCCCTTGTCTGTGATGTGATGGTCCTCAGGTTAAAGAACCACCAGTTGTCTCTGTTTTTAATGAGAGAGTGGAATTGTGTCCTCTACTTTTATTCATTCCTCAAACAGAATTGATTCTTATAATGAATACTTTTAACAATTATTAAGAAGTTGTAGTTCCTCAATAATTCACTGATAACAATATCCTAGAATTCTTGAGGTGGGATTCTATGTATGAATACTGGTTAGCTTTGACAGTTGTTTCTGCTATAAGTTAAAAATCACACAGCACCAGGTTATAATCCAGCAGGTTTATTTGGAAGCACTAGCTTTCGAGCACCACCCCTTCAATAGCCTGTAAATATGGTCAGTCCTGAGATAACTTTGCTGATATGAAATG
Organism: Hemiscyllium ocellatum; assembly: GCF_020745735.1. Classification (NCBI taxonomy): domain Eukaryota; kingdom Metazoa; phylum Chordata; class Chondrichthyes; order Orectolobiformes; family Hemiscylliidae; genus Hemiscyllium; species Hemiscyllium ocellatum. The sequence continues at coordinate 15,519,746 of NC_083417.1, read as the reverse complement.
ACTCTTAATTGAGATTTAATCTGGTAACAAATTCAAAGGAAAAGTTTAAATTGACAATAGGATAAACATAGTAGAACCATGAACAGTTTATCCTCATGATACCTCCGGTTCTTTGGTTGATTGTTTTAAATTATTATCCTTTGGTTCTCAAACATCTGGAAAAAGCCATATTGTGTACAGAGATCTCAGGGGACCACATGCAGACAGCTCCAGTCACCGGATCCAGCTGAACTAACTGAGAACAGCAGGGTTGGGTTTTCTCTCTGACACCAGAGAATAGATGACCTGAAAGCCTCTCTGTTCTTAGTAAAGGATTTGAAGCAGTTAGTGCTGTGCTAGTGGAACTAGTAAAGAGAAGCCACAAAAGTCTCAGAAATACAGAATTGTTACAATGCAGAAAGAGACCATTTAGTTCATTGTGCCTGTACGACTTGTTAAATGAGCATCATTACCTAATGCCAATTTTCTGCTCTTTCCCCATACCCTTACACATTACCTGTTATCCAAATAACAATACAGTGCCCTTTTCAATGCCTCAGTTGAACCTCCCTTCACCACGATTCCAGACAATGCATTCTATACCTTAACTACTTCCTGAGTGGAACAGATTTCCCCGACTTCACACTTGCTCCTTTTGCAGATTTCTTAAGATCTGTGCCCATTTGTTTTTTGTTCCTTTCCCGAGTGGAAACAGTCTCTCCCTGTCTAACCTATCCAGCCTGCAATATTTTGGAAACACTATTAAATCTTCTGTCAGCTTTCTTCTGTTCAAGGTGATCAGTCCCAACTTTCTCAATCTGTCCTCATAACTGAAGTTCCTCACCCCTGGAACCATTCTGTTAAACCACATCTGCACTCTCAGATTTGTTCATATCCTTCTTATAATATGGCACCCACAATTGTACACAATGCCCCAGGAGAAGTCTAACAAATGTATTGTACAAGTTCAACATCATCTCTTGTACTCTATGCCCCTATGAATAAAACTGAGGATGCTGTATGTTTTACTTCTGTGCCTGTTCTGTCACTTTCTATTATCTATGCACATACACACCCAGGTCCTTCTGCTCCTGCACCCATAGTATTGTACCCCTTATTTTATATTGTCTTTCAATGTTCTTCCTAACCTAATGCACCACTTCACACTTCTCCGCATTGAAATTCAACTGTCACATATCCACCCAATCCACCAAGAGGTCTGTAGACCTTCCCCACCAGTGAAATTAAACTCACCAGTCTGTAATTGTTAGACTTATCCCTCTAACTTTTCTTGAACTCAGGTGTCAGTTGGAGGAAATTTAGGAGATAGTGATTATTTAAGTTTTAGGATGATGGTGGAGAATGACCTGCAACAATCCAGAATGAAAGCAATCAGTTGGTGGTGAGCAGACTTCAGTGGGGCAAGAACAGAGCCCATTCATTCCCTGAAGCTGCTTAACTTACTGAGTCCATTGACAAATGCATATTCTAACTATACAAGCACAGACACCATTGTAACTGAGGAATATACCTTCAATTTTTAACCCTTTCACTTCAGAAAGTGAAACTTTAGGAAATAATGGAATTGTGAAGACTGATCTCATTTTCTATCTTCACAAGTAGCAATTATCCTTGCTTATGTTAAACCATCGTGTGTATTTTAATTAATAACATTTTCAATTGTCCTTTAAATAATTTTAACGTAGTTCTGTAATAAACTAACCTTTGATCTTGTTTGAAGCGTAAAGGTGTGCTGCTGGTTATTTTGAAATTGATTTGGAGATGCCAGTGTTGGACTGGGGTGTGCAAAGTTAAAAATTACACAACACCAGGTTATAATCCAACAGGTTTATTTGGAAGCTCTAGCTTTCGGAGTGCTGCTCCTTCATCAGATGGTTGTGGAGTATAAGATCATAGGACACAGAATTTGCAGCAAAAGTTTATAGTGTGAAATTATATATTGAAAAAGACCTGTATTCTTTGTTAGGTCTCTCAACAATATATAATTTCAGTTACATCACACTGTAAACTTTTGATATACATTCTGTGTCCTATGATCTAATACTCCACAACCACCTGATGAAGGAGCAGCGGTCTGAAATCAAGTGCTTCCAAATAAACCATAACCTGGTGTTGTGTAATTTTTAACTTTATTTTGATATTGAATCTCTTGATAATTATACAAATGCACAGTTCATCGACCACTCTGAGGACACGCTTATTGTGATAATATTGCTGACACTAACAAAAAAGGAAATCTGAAAGTCTCCCATGAGCATATAAATAGTAGACAGATAGAAAGAGGAAGCACTGTAGTAATGAGAAACTTTAAAAGGAAATCCCAGTGTGGAGACACAGGTCAAAGTTAGGGTACTAAATTAATAATTTCCATCTGTCTTTACCAAGGAAGGAGACATTGCCAAAGTCATAGGAAAAGCACTGGGAAAGCTGGGAATACTCAAAATTGATAAGCCATCAGGCCCAGATGGAATGTGGTCTAGGTTGCTGAAGCAATCAAGATGGAAACTACTAAGGTACAATCTGGACATAATCTTCCAATTCTCCTTGGATACAAAGGTTGTATCGGAGGATTAGAGAATTGCAAATGTTATACTGCTGTTCAAAAGATAGCTCCAACAGCTATAAGTCAAATCAGTTTAATCCCAGTGATGGGAAAGCTTTGAGAATTGATTAATCAGGACATAGTTGGACTATTTAAGGAAAAGCAGCACTGGTTTGTTGAAGGCAAATGATGTTTTACTAACCTTATTGTCATTCTTTGATGAGCTAACAGAGAAGGTTGATGAGGACAATATATTATTGGGGTGTACCTAGATATCCGTAAGATATTTGCTAAAATACCCCTTTCTCAGCAATGGTGAACCCGATGGATCAGAGGCTGTATTGATAACTGATTGATTAAAGGACAGGAAACCGAGTAATGGTGATTCTTCAGACTGAAGATCATAATATGTAGCAGCAGAAGTAGGCCAGTCTGCTCCATCATTTAATGAGATCACAGTGATTTGATAATTCTCAGCTCCACTCTTCTGTCTCTTTCCCCATAACTCTTGATCCTCTTACTGATTAAAAAGGTAAATTGTAAAGGACTCCAGAGTCTGTACAGGGACCACTGCTTGGACTTTGATGTTCTTTTATTTACTCACGGGATGTTGGCATCACCAGCTGGGCCAATATTTATTGCTTGTCTCTATTTGCTCTGGTGAAGGTGGTGAGCTATTTTCTTGAATCACTGCAGTCCAAAATGAAAACAGATGGAACACATGGCATCAACCTAGGCGTCGGAAATGACAATGGCAAACACTTGAGTGTGCAGGTCACAATTTCAAAATATGCCAGTGACACAAATCCTGAAATATATTGAAAAGTGAGGAGGATGCTGATTGAATTCAGGTGGATATAGACAGGAACTGATGGACCAGTCAGTCCCATGGCTAATGAAATATCATTCAGAAAAATATGAAGTGATATATTTTGGCACGTTAAAAATCAGAGAAGTGGCAACATAAAATAAATCACACAGTTCTGTGTCGAGAATAGGGATAGAGAGAGTTAGGGTGCATTTGCACAAACCATTTGAAATTATCAGGAAGGTTTTGTGAAAGCTGTTGAAAAATACCTGGACTTTATAAATATAGGAATGGAGAAAATCAGGAAGTTATGACGAACTTTAATAATATACTGGGTACCATCTACAAGATGTATCAAGACACACGGCAAGAGTTTACTTTTGCACTTACTAGCCTCTACCACCTCGAAGGGCATGGGCAGTCGATATATGGAAACACCAACATCTGCTAATCCCCTCAAGTCAATTACCATCCTAACTTGGAAATATATTGCTGTTCTTTTACAGTCACTGGGTTGAGATGCTGAACTCTCTCCCTCACAGCATTGTAGTTGTCCTTGCCTCCCAAGGGCTTCAATGGTCCAAGAGGGCAGCTCACCATCATCCTATCCAAGGCAATTAGGGCTAGGCAATATGCCAATGCCCCAGGAATTAATAATCAATTAATAAATAAATCCCACACCATCCATTCTGAAGAATGTGAAGGAAGTATGTGCAGGAATGTTCTACAGGAAATATTTCAGGAATGTGGTAAAGCTGGCTGTTCACCTTTGAGCAGAGAGCTGGGAGGAGATTTGACAGAGATCAAATCATGCTCAGAACATCAGCGTTCTAGATTAAAATAGATAAACAGAAAGTGTTTCCTTTAGCAATAGGATTGAGACCCAGAATTAAGATGATTGGCAAAATATAATCTAAGGTGATAAGAAGAAAATTTTTAATTAGTAATTGGTAGCAACTTGGAATTTATTGACTGAAATGATGGTGGGGGCAGATTCAATAGTCACATTGAAAAGGAAGCTAAAAATGTGAAGGGTCAAAAGTTGCAGGATTATAAGGAAAGGATAGAGAGTGGGACCGAGAGAATTACTTTTCCAGAGAACCAACATGGACTTGACAGACTGAATGGCCATCTCTACCACTGTGTTGTAACTATTCTATGGTTCTGTGATTTTATGAGCCTTGTCCCACTCTAACTGTCTCTTCCCAATTCCTTGCTGTTACCCTCTATTACTTCTCTGCTCGTGTGTGTATTAAGTATTCAAGTAAAGTTTGAGCTATAGGGAGAGGCTGAATAGGCTGGGGTTATTATTCCTGTAGCATCAGTGGCTGAGGGGTGACCTGACAGGAATTTATAAAATCATGAAGGGCGTGGATGTGGTAAATAGTCAAGGTCTTTTCCCCAGGACAGGGGTGTCTACAAGTAGAAGGCATAGGTTTAAGGTGAGAGGGGAAACATTTAAAAGGGATCTAAAAGCCAACTATTTCATGCAGAGGGTGGCATGACCTGCCAGAGGTGGTGGTGATGGAGGCTGGTACAATCACAACATTTAAAAATCATTGGGATGGGTATTTGACTAGGAAAGGTTTAAAGGGATGTGGGCCAAACGCTGACAAATGGGGACTGAATTAATTTAGGATATCTGGTCAGCATGGATGAGTTGGATCAAAGGGTTTTTTTTCTGTGTTGTAGGTCTATGACTCTCTGATTCTAAATGTACTGTTTTGGGTGGCAGAAAGTTTCAATTTCTCACTGCTCAGCTTAGAAATTCTCCTTAAATTTTTATTTGCATCTCCAAGGCTATATTACAGTGATTTCACTGCATTTGGGGATTAGTCACATGAAGTAACAATTTCTCCACCTTTCAAACCCCTTCAGACATGTAGCAGCCGCTGTCTGGCTTCCCCAGGGTTTCTCTTTCTAAGGTAGAATCGTCCTAGACTGCTCAACCCTCCTGGTCATTGCATTGTCTCCATTTTGGCAACAAGTTTATTATATTTTTTCCCTTTTATTGAACATCCTTTTAGTGGTACATACACCACATTACTTCAAGCGTGGTCTAACTAAGGTGTTTCCTAAGTTCAACAGAGAACACAGAACAATACAGCACAGAACGTGCCCTTCGGCCCACGATGTTGTGCCGAACATCTATCCTAGATTAAGCACCCATCCATGTACCTATCCAATTGCTGCTTAAAGGTCACCAATGATTCTGACTCTACCACTCCCACGGGCAGCGCATTCCATGCCCCCACCACTCTCTGGGTAAAGAACCCACCCCTGACATCTCCCCTATACCTTCCACCCTTCACCTTAAATTTATGTCCCCTTGTAACACTCTGTTGTACCTGGGGAAAAAGTTTCTGACTGTCTACTCTATATATTCCTCTGATCATCTTATAAACCTCTATCAAGTCACCCCTCATCCTTCGCCGTTCCAACGAGAAAAGGCTGAGAACTCTCAACCTATCCTCGTACGACCTATTCTCCATTCCAGGCAACATCCTGGTAAATCTTCTCTGCACCCTCTCCAAAGCTTCCACATCTTTCCTAAAGTGAGGCGACCAGAACTGCACACAGTACTCCAAATGTGGCCTAACCAAAGTCCTGTACAGCTGCAACATCACTTCACGACTCTTGAATTCAATCCCTCTGCTAATGAACGCTAATACACCATAGGCCTTCTTACAAGCTCTATCCACCTGAGTGGCAACTTTCAAAGATCTATGTACATAGACCCCAAGATCCCTCTGTTCCTCCACCTGACTAAGAACCCTACCGTTAACCCTGTATTCCGCATTTTTATTTGTTCTTCCAAAATGGACAACCTCACACTTGGCAGGGTTGAACTCCATCTGCCACTCCTCAGCCCAGCTCTGCATCATATCTAAGTCCCTTTGCAGCCAACAACAGCCCTCCTCACTGTCCACAACTCCACCAATCTTCGTATCATCTGCAAATTTACTGACCCACCCTTCGACTCCCTCATCCAAGTCATTAATAAAAATTACAAACAGCAGAGGACCCAGCACTGATCCCTGCGGAACTCCACTTGTAACTGGGCTCCAGGCTGAATATTTACTATCTACCACCACTCTCTGACTTCGACCGGTTAGCCAGTTTTCTATCCAGTTGGCCAAATTTCCCTCTATCCCATGCCTCCTGACTTTCCGCATAAGCCTACCATGGGGAACCTTATCAAATGCCTTACTAAAATCCATGTACACTACATCCACTGCTCTACCCTTATCCACATGCTTGGTCACCTCCTCAAAGAATTCAATAAGACTTGTAAGGCAAGACCTACCCTTCACAAATCCGTGCTGGCTGTCCCTAATCAAGCTGGGTCTTTCCAGATACTCATAAATCCTATCCCTCAGTACCCTTTCCATTACTTTGCCTATCACAGAAGTAAGACTAACTGGCCTGTAATTCCCGGGGTTATCCCTATTCCCTTTTTTGAACAGGGGCACAACATTCGTTACTCTCCAGTCCCCTGGTACCACCCCCGTTGACAGTGAAGACGAAAAGATCATTGCCAACGGTACTGCAATTTCCTCTCTTGCTTCCCACATAATCCTAGGATATATCCCGTCAGGTCCGGGGGACTTGTCTATCCTCAAGTTGTTCAAAATGTCCAACACATCTTCCTTCCTAAAAAGTATCTCTTCTAGCTTATCAGTCCGTTTCATACTCTCCTCTTCAACAATACGGTCCCTCTCGTTCGTAAATACTGAAGAAAAGTACTCATTCAAGACCTCTCCTATCTCTTCCGACTCAATACACAATCTCCCACTACTGTCCTTGATCGGACCTACCCTCGTTCTCGTCATTCTCATGTTTCTCACATACGCATAAAATTGCCTTGGGGTTACCCTTGATCCTATCCGCCAAGGATTTTTCATGCCCTCTCTTAGCTTTCCTGATCCCTTTCTTCAGGTCCCTTCTGGCTATCCTGTATCCCTCCACTGCTCTGTCTGAACCCTGTTTTCCTCAACCTTACGTAGAGACTTTAAAATGCACTCCAATATTTTATTTTCTTGGTTTTTTTGGCCCTATCAATTTGAATTGCTACTCTTGTTAAATTATATGTCTGTAAAGACAGATCAGTTTGTTTCTTTGCTTGTTCGATTTTCTTGCCTTCTAATGAACAAACCCTCTTGCCAAAATAAACAATATCTCATTTCAAACTTATATCTTCTTTTGCTATGGCAAATTATTCTTACTTTCTCTGTTGTGTACATAGGATTACGTTATCCTTTCATTGTGTACATTGCGTTCCATGCTGTCCTGTTCCTCAAAGAAATGTAGGCAAATTCAGCAGGTGCAAAATAAATGACCAAAATGAGATGGATGAGAGACTTACCTTTGATTTTTGAAGCTACGCCTTTAGATTCCACCTCCAGCTGTCTATTTTTGTAACATCCATTGCAAGTGGAAAAGGGTGGGGAAAGTTGGCATCGTGCACTCCCAGGAAACTGGCCCACCTCCATCTCCAAGTTCACAACAAAATAGTTTTCCCCTGCACTGCTCCAGAGTTGTCTTCACTTCGGTGGTGGTATTTAACACATTTGTGACACATGCCATATTCGTCTGTTCAACATTTTTCTCCTGCTTGCATGAGTTCCATGATGTTTCACAAATTTGGTGCCAGTAGATGATTTTTTCCACTAATAGCAAAACATTACTTTCCTCAACATTTCCTTGGCTGTTCCAAAGTTTTCCTTTGGCATTTGTCCACCCAGTAATTCACATTTATCTTGAAATCCATAATTTGCAATCCTTGAAGCCATGCCTTGTATTTTGAATCTGATTTACATGGAATTTTATATACGCTTGCAAACTGGAAACAATCTTTGCTCAGCTTGTTTCTACAGTCAAAAGGGAGAATTGGAATCCAAATCTCCATGAGTCTTCAGAGAATTGTGTTGTATAAAGCTGAAAAGGTTAACTGATATCATGAGATAATTGCCAACTATCAGGATATAAAGATCTATTCCTGGAAGTGCTAACCTGTGTCTAATCAGTTTATTGTATGTTTGAGTGTTCCAGATGTTCTAATACAAAGAACAAAATAGCTAATGATAACATGTATTTATTCTTAAGGTGAACCTTATAGTTTCTTATAAGTCTGTCATGTATCCCAGATGTAATGTAAATTACTAATAAGTACAATGAAATGAAACTGTACAGTTTGTCATGATAAGCCAGTCTTCTGACAAAGGCTTCTTTTGGGCTATTTTCCCCATATGACGTCAGTAACTTGGATAAATGTTAATAAGAAGGATTAGTGGCAGTCAATTTCGTTGAGGTTTCTCAGCTACACCATTGTAATTGGCTGTTACCTGTAAATGTATAATAGTGGCAGGAGTAGATGACAATTTTATTCAGCTGCACCTTTATACCATGGTAACAGCAGGCAGGCATCACTGTATCATATATTATGCTAACAGTTCTCCTGAATAAATCTTCATCTCCACAAAAGCCACAGCTCTAAGAAGAAGAAAGATACGCTGTTAGTAATAGTAAGCATGTCTCCAGTACCTTAAAACAGCAAGAAATAGTGCAAAATAGTGAAAAGAAAAGCATCTGACTTTTATGTACAAAGTTAATAATCACACAACACCAGGTTATAGTCTCCAACAGGTTAATTTGGAAGCACTAGCTTTTGGAGCACTGCTCCTTCATCAGGTGGATGTGCAGTACACGATTGTAAGACACAGAATTTTTAGCAAACGTTTACAGTGTGATGCAACTGAAATTATACATTGAAAAATATCTTGATTGTTTGTTAAATCTCTCATCTGTTAGAGTGACCATGTTAGTTTCACTTCTTTCATATGTATATCACAAAACTTTTTTAAAAAGTTACATTTTAACTTATAAACTTTTAAACAATCAATGTATAATTTCAGTTACATCACACTGTAAACGTTTGCTAAAAATTCTGTGTCTTACAATCGTGTACTCCACAACCACCTGATGAAGGAGCAGCGCTCCAAAAGCTAGAGCTTCCAAACAAACCTGTTGGACTATAACCTGGTGTTGTGTGATTTTTAACTTTGTAAACTCCAGGATCTCCAAATCATGAGTTTTATGTAGAGTCTCTCACCAAACTGCAAAGGGAAAAGCCCAACTCATAAATTTGTGGTACAGTGGTTGATGTCAAACACTTGAAGCAAGTTATGTTCCTTTGAGGAACGGAAAAATTCTTACATTTACAGGAAACTTTTCTTAAAGATATGATTGCATCCCAATACCCTTATTTTAAATCAAGAATAACAAGGAAGAAGCAAAAAGGCACAATGACCGATATTGTTAGAAAGGCCATGAAAATTGTGAACAAATGGAAATGGCATTAATTCTTAGTGTTTTCCTTGATTCCCCATATTAGATTTTTAAAACTGTCTTTAAATGATTACATTTTTGTTTAGCAAGGGACATAATTTTGAAACTTATGGATATCTTTTCAATGTCAGTTAATGGAAATTAAAGAAAATGTCTTGAAAAGAAAATAAGAACGCAGTTTAAAGTATTCATTTGAACAACCAAGCTTCTTAATGATAAAGCTTTAGCAGAAACACATTTTCATTATCCAGTAATTAAGACCTAATTGCAATATTTGATGGAAGACTTGCTGAGGGAGACAATATTGGATACAATTGACCTGACTGTATAATTCAACACATTGAATGGGAAAGCAAGCTGCAGCTACAAGTAATTTAAATATTCCTGCAACCTATCATCACCAGGATGCTCTTGTGATGCAGTGGTAGCATCCTTACCCCTGGACTGAGCAGTTTGGGTTCAAGTCCTATCTGCTCCAGAGGTGTGTAATAACATCTCTGAACAGTTTGATTAGAAAAATAGGTTAAAACAAAAAATAATGTTATGACCAAAAAGCTATTGTGCCATAGTGGTAAGGTCCCTATCTTTGGACCAGGAGGTCTGGGTTCAAGATTTGTGTAATAATATCACTGAGCAGGTTGATTAGAAAATGGGTTTAATGGAAATAAAAAGATTCATCAGCCAAAGAGCATAAAGAGAAATCTACATACTTTTGTGTTCAAATTCTATTGGCAAAAACCTAGCAAATGAACTAAGGGCATCAAAGCTGTGTATTGAGTTTAGGAGTTGGGAAGTCATGTTGCAGCTATAAAGGACATTATTCGTATCTTTGTGTCTTAAAATGGTCAATCTCATTGGATTGACGAAATAGCCAATGGTTGCATTTCCTGAAGCTCCTGAACCTTGTCATTACATTCACAACCAAGTTAAAGCTTACACAAAGGACGTAGAGATGAGCTGTATTCTCCCAGCCAGCTCTGGACAAAGAAAAACATTAAAAACCATTGTACCAAAATGAACACAAATTTCTTTATGTTAATAGAGTCATAGAGATGTACAGCATGGAAACAAGTCCTTTAGTCTAACTCATCTATACCAACTAGAAATCTTAAATTAATCCAGTCCCATTTGCTAGCATTTAGCCCATATCCCTCTAAATCCTTCCTATTCATATACCTCTCCAGATGCCTTTTAAGTGTTGTAATTATTATCAGACTCCACCACTTCCTCTGACAGCTCATTCTGTAATCGCATCATCCTCCATATGAAAATATTACCCCTTAGGTCTCTTTTAAATCCCTCCCTCTCACCTTAAACCTATGCCTCGAGTCTTGCACTTCCCTCCCCTGGGGAAAAGGCCTTGGCTGTTCACCTGATCCATGGCTCTCATGATTTTATAAACTTCCATAAAGTCAGCCCTCAGCCTCTGATATTGTAAGGAAAACAGCCCCAGCCTATTCAGCCTCTCCCAGTTCAAATGGTCTAACCCTGCAACATCCTTACAAATCATTTCTGAACCCTTCCAAGTTTCACATCTTTTCTATTGGTACCTCATAATAGAAACTCGAACAGAGGAGGTACAGCTGTATTGACGGTTTAACGAGCTTTTAATTACTGCACTGAAATAGGCCATCAACACCTGAAATGCCTAATATTGTTATTAGTCTAAATTTGGAGCTGGTTGAATGCTTGAACATAAAATTCTGAGATTCTAAGTTAGTTGCCATGTGACCTCCAAAGGCAAAGCACGCTTTGGGCCATCCATTTCTGTTTGAAGATCTGTGGAATACTTAGCGTGATTTCAGAAATTGAATAAACAATTAAGATCTTATAGTGCATCAGGGAATTTTGGCTGGAGTTAGGATGTAAAAGAGGAAGTGTATTTATACATTAGTTATCACTGTATATAGCAGTGTTTGCTTTGTTTATATTTTTATATACAGGAAGTTTTGTTTTATTGAAAAATGTGAAATTTTGTGTCAATTTCTTTCACTCACCTGGCCTTTATCTCACGGCTGTTTGTGGGACTTCAGCATGTACAAATGAGCAATTGTGTTGCCTTGCATACTGCTTGTGACTGGTTAACTCAGCTGGTTGGGTGGCTTGTCCACAACTGGCAGTGGTACCTAATACTGTGGGTTCACTTTCTGCATTAGTCAGGACTACTGTGAAGTTATAACATTTTCAACTTCTCAGCTTACCTGAGGTATGATGACCTCAGGTTAAACCACCACCAGCCAACTCTCGGTCATGATGGAGCAATCTAATGGTTTGATAAGACTTTGATGGCTTTAGTAATTACAGATCATTCTACTATAAAGAGCATTTTGTTAACACGAATTCTCTGTAAAGCGATTGACGAACTAGGGGTGCAGTTTCAAAAGCTCAAACTTTTAAAACGTGTATTGGCTGTAACACGATTACATTGCCAAAACTTTAAGTGCTGGATTTAAAGTGGGTTTGTACAAGAACGCAACTATCGCTTTATAGAAGAACTGACTGTATACTTTAGAAGTACTAGTTGGTCTGTAAAGCTGACTGGAACATGCTGATACTGCGAAAGGTGCTGCATGAGTGCAACTTGTCATCTCCTTGCCAGTAGGTATCTTTCTGTTTCTCTGCAATTTTTTAAACTGGACTTTAGTACTGCTGGTTTGACGCACTCAGGTGGAGGCATGCTGTGTTGATATTCTCCCTGATTTAATAGAATAAAGTATTATCATGATTTGAGAGAGTATATTGAGTTATTTATGAAGTTATTTATGAATGTGAGTAGGGACCTTTTATCTTTCAAAGTGAATGCCTCTAACCTAGCATACAAAATTCAGAAACAAAGTATGATTGAAAAAAAATCAATAAATTAATAAAATAATCCTTTATGGCACTTTTGGATCAAGAAACAACGCTATGAGACAAAATCTCCCTCTATTAATATCAACAATACAGATATTTTGTACAGAAAGAGGCCATTTAGTAACATGCCAACCCTAACTTCCCCAGTGGAACCACTTTTGCTCCACGCTCTTCAATGTATTTCCTCTTCAAATGAGTATTCCTTAGAAATCAAAGTTGTTAATCAGCACGTGTTGTATGAAGAAAGAAAGAAGTTAAAATGCTGGGAATTTCCATGAAAAAAGTCCTATTTCAGCTGACACAACATGTCCAAGCTCTCTGACCAAATTTGACAGGCAGCAGCTAGACTTGACTGACCAGATCTCTGACCACTGTCTTTGCAGCTCCCTGAATGATGATACACAATTCCCCTGAATGCTGCAGCTGGCCTTAAATGATGGACAGTGACCACTGTCCTGATGAAGGGCTCTGGCCCGAAACGTCGAATTTCCTGTTCCTTGGATGCTGCCTGACCTGCTGTGCTTTAACCAGCAACACATTTTCAGCTCTGATCTCCAGCATCTGCAGACCTCACTTTTTACTGGACAGTGACCACTCCCTGGATTGTAATCAGGTCCATCCTATGGCATTATCATCCCAAGCAGATGACTGATGGTGGCCAAGATCTCAGACTATGTGCAGACTGTGCCTGACTGATAGTCCCAGAACCCCCATATTGACAATGGTCCCCTCCCCACCTCCTTGACTGGGACTAGCCTGCACTCACTTTTTGACATGGCCATTTGGTTGAATAAATGTGCAGTTTGTTTGCCGTGCAGGCAGCTGGCACATATGGTAGGTGGTAAATTGGGGTCTCAATGTGGCTGCACATAAGACGTGTCTACGACCCCCTGGACCCAGTCCCTACTGACAATAGTGACAAACAGTCAGTCTGTGTGCCCATGTGAAAGACCACATCAGTACTGATAACCTTTGGCTCTGGCTGAAGTAAGATACTGATGGTACAATTGTGCAGGTAGGCGCTGAGTAAGTGAGCACGAAGAGAGCGAGCGAGTGTTTTGAGATATAGTCTGGTCCAGTTCATTAACTGGGTACATGTGTCTGGTGCACATAGTGTCTCTGCTGCAGTAGCAGGTAGCTGCCAGTGTGTCCTGCAATGTGAATATTTTGTGAATGACCTGCCAGTGGATTGGAAAGTTGCCTTGAGGATCATGATGAGTTGGCAAAATGTAAGATGCCCATGTCTATTTTCAAGGGGTGCATACATCTAGCGCCCATGGATCATGCCTGAGATCCTGTTTTGTGCCAAACAACATGGGGGCACTTTGCAACAGCAGTGAGCTGAAGCTGCTTGTCGAAATTCCTTGACATCCAATTTGTTTGGCAAGTATGGTAAGATACAAAGCTGAATACTGAGACATTTAAAAAGCAATAATCCCCTTTAATGCACAATGTGCTTCTGCCTAGCAAGACAGTCACCTCACCATTCGGTAACTGCGTAAAAGATGGAGTGAGAAGTTACCAATTTCTTGTCCATTTCTGCAACAAATCCCACCAAAGCTCACATCACGCAGACTTGTGTAATACTCCAATCCAAACAAGCAGGAGATCGGCGCAGGGTTAATGCTCGGAGAGCTGGTGCAGATGTGATGGACTGAATGGTTTTCTTATGCACCATAACAATTCTGTAATTCTAACTGGAGGTCTGCATAAACTCCCCCTCCCAGACAGACAGACACATGCTTGGGGGTTTCCATTGATCATCTGTAGACAGTACAGTTTTTGAGAATCATCAAGCAAATTTCAAGCTTTAGATTTTGAAGGAACTAAAGTAGACCAGTTCGCTGCAGGGGATTCCCAGTTTATGAACATCTGACTTATGAAAGCTTGTAAATACAAATCCAGTCCCATGCATGCTTTTAAAATTTAAAGCCCTGATTTACGAACATGTCCTGAGCATTGTGCTCAGACCTGCGTAGAAATCAACTTGTGAACAGACTCCAGAACAGAACCTATTCTCAAACTGTGGACAGCCTGTAGTTTACAGAATGACCAAGACATGTTTATATATGGTATAATTTGATAAAAACAGAAACAAATACAATTTGCTTAAAGATAAAGGTCAGCAGATTCACACTAAGACAAAGTATTATAATCAAAGGCTATACATTTGCATGGCAAATGTCAAAGTAATATTGGAAGAATTCCTTCACTCAAGTTGCTTTAAAGGTGTTTAAATAGTGGAGTCGAAAACATTTGGGAGTTTCAAATTGCAGTTGAACACTATAATGGGAAATTTAACATTTTAAAATGATAGGCTTCAATGGACCACATGGCCTTTACTCACCCTTGCCTTTACTAATACTATCATGACTCCATTTTAAACAAGTTAATGACTGATTTAAAATTCTATATAATGGAATTTTACCTGACTGCATTAACCACTGTGTCATCAAAGACAATTATACCTTTGGAAATAATTATTTTTTTTATATCCATAAATTCCCTTAAAGATTACAGATTAAATCTCTTTCTCACAACTTTCCTAATACAGACTTCTTACATCAACATTCTGATTTGAAATGAATTTCAAACAATATTTCATTGTGTTTGTTCAATGTTGGTAGGCATTTGACAAAAACAAGCCTGTCTCCTGAAAGCAATAAACAGCCTGATTTTTAAAAAAAATTGTACTTCAATCTGTTGTGATTTGGCAAATTGAGTCCCAGAATTTGTATACAGTTCTTGGTTGAAAACAGTTATGCGACGAAGTTGTTAATATTCCCACATCACATTCTTGTTCAATCTTAAATCAATAAGGTTAATACCCAGGACTGATTTATAAAATGTCATTGACAAAACAATGGGGCCTCATCAAAAATGGGAGAGAGACTTATACCAAAACCAACATTGTTCTTCACAAAA
This sequence comes from Hemiscyllium ocellatum, assembly GCF_020745735.1. Classification (NCBI taxonomy): domain Eukaryota; kingdom Metazoa; phylum Chordata; class Chondrichthyes; order Orectolobiformes; family Hemiscylliidae; genus Hemiscyllium; species Hemiscyllium ocellatum. Next base: position 15,504,270 of record NC_083417.1, on the reverse strand, counting down.
AAAAACAAGAGATAGATTATCTGCAGGGATTTATTGAAGATAAGGAGATTAACCCAAGCATAAAAAGGTTTCTATATTCTCCTAAGAAAATATGTTGTTAGACTTGAATAAGTTCGGAAAAGATTTACAAGGATGTTGCTGGACTGGGAGGGTTTGAGCCGCAGACATTGACCAAATAAGCTGGGGCTGTTTTCCCTGGATCGTTGGAGGCTGAGGGGGTGACTTTATAGAAGTTTACAAAATCATGAGGAGCCTGGATAGGATGAATAGCCAAATTAGGGGAGTCTAAAATTAAATGGCATAGGGTTTAATGTGAAAGGGGAAAGATTCAAAAGGGACCTGAGGGGGATCTTTTTCACAGAGAGGGTGGTGCGTGTATGGAATGAGCTGCCAGAGGAAGTAGTGAAGGCTGGTACAATTACAACATTTAAAAGGCATCTGGATGGGTATGTGAATAGAAAGGGTTGAGAGGGATATGGACCAAATGCTGGCAAATAGGACTAGGCCAGTTCAGGATATCTGATCGGTATGGATGAGTTTGACTGAAGGGCCTGTGCTGTATAACTATAAAAACCAAAAGAACTGTGGATGCTGTAAATCAGAAACAAAAACAGAAGTTTCTGGAAAAGCTCAGGTCTGGAGCATCTGTAAAGAGAAATCAGCGTTAGTGCTTCGGGTCTGGTGACCCTTCCACCGGACTATGTTCCCAGTTCTGAGGAACGGTCACCGACCCCGAAACATTAACTGTGACTTCTCTTCACAGATTCTGGATTAGTGGTGCTGGAAGAGCACAGCAGTTCAGGCAGCATCCAAAGTGCAGCAAAATCGACGTTTCAGGCAAAAGCCCTTCATCAGGAATAAAGGCAGTGAGCCTGAGGCATGGAGAGATAAGCTAAAGGAGGGTGGGTGTGGGGAGGAAGTAGCATAGAGTACAATGGGTGAGTGGGGGAGGGGATGAAGGTGATAAGTCAGGGAGGAGAGGGTGCAGTGGATAGGTGGAAAAGAAGATAGGCAGGTAGGACAAATCCGGACAAGTCATGGGGACAGTGCTGAGCTGGAAGTTTGGAACTAGGGTGAGGTGGGGGAAGGGGAAATGAGAAAACTGTTGAAGTCCACATTGATGCCCTGGGCGGAACACTTCAACTCCAGGACCGCCTCGGAACACTTCAACCCCAGGGCATCAATGTGGACTTCAACAGCTTCCTCATTTCCCCTTCCCCCACTTCACCCTAGTTCCAAACTTCCAGCTCAGCACTGTCCCCATAACTTGTCCGGACTTGTCCTACCTGCCTATCTTCTTTTCCACCTATCCACTGCACCCTCTCCTCCCTGACTTATCACCTTCATCCCCTCCCCCACTCACCCATTGTACTCTATGCTACTTTCTCCCCACCCCTCACCCTCCCCTAGCTTATCTCTCCACGTTTCAGGCTCACTGCCTTTATTCCTGATGAAGGCTTTTGCCCAAAACATCGATTTCGCGGCACTTTGGATGCTGCCTGAACCGCTGTGCTCTTCTAGCACCACTAATCCAGAATCTGGTTTCCAGCATCTGCAGTCATTGTTTTTACCTCATTTTTTCTCTTCACAGATGCTGCCCCACCTTCTTAACTTTTCCAGCAACTTTTGTTTTTTGTTTCTGTATAACTCTTTGACTCAATAAGTAGGATAACTACTGAGATTTAAGGGTGGCACAGTGGCTCAGTGGTTAGCACTGCTTGCCTCACAGTGCCAGGGACCTGCGTTCAATTCCCACTCAGGCAACTGTCTGTGTGGAGCTGGTACATTCTCCCCGTGTCTGCATGGGATTCCTCCGGGTGCTCTGGTTTCCTCCCACAGTCCAAAAATGTGCAGGTTAGATGAATTGGCCATGCTAAATTGCCCGTAGTGTTAGGTGGATTAGTTAGGGGAATGGGTCTGGGTGGGTTGCTCCTCAGAGGGTCGGTATGGACTTGTTGGGCCGAAGGGCCTGTTACCCCACTGTAGGGAATCTAATCAAAATCTACTACATTCCTGGGTAGTTCATTACATTTTGCATGACTTTTGTCAACTTTTCTTGCTTTTATTAGAACACATTTACTTTGTTCAAAGGTTTTGTAAAGCACCAGCCATCACTTATATTCTTCTGACTTTCACCAGTATGGTACATCACATTCTGGAACTCAAAGCTGCTAACTGATGAGATACTCTCCAATTCTTCCACGACTTTGCTATGACATATTTATTTGTGTTTTATGAGAAGATTTGTAGCTCAGGTTGAGGTTCAGGTTGTAAGTTTGCTCACTGAGCTGGAAGGTTTGTTTTCAGATGTTTCGTACCATACTGGGCAACATCATCATTGAGCTTCCGGTGACGTGCTGGTGTTATGTCCCGCTTCCTATTTATGTGCCTTGGGTTTTTTTTTAAGGTGGGTGATATCATTTCTGGTTAGCAAGTTTTGAGAAGATTTGTGGCTCAGGTTAAGGTTGTGAATGTAGGTTTGCTCACTGAGCTGGAAGGTTCATTTTCAGACATTTCATCACCATACTAGATGACATCTTGAGTAAGCCTCCAGATGAAGCACTGGTGGCATGGCCGCCTTTGTGTGTTTAGGTTTTCTTGGGTTGGTGATGTCATTTCATGTGGTGACATCATTTCCTATGGTGATGTCATATCCTGTTATTTTTCTCAGGGGGTGGTAAATGGGATCCAAATCAATGTGTTTGTTGATAGAGTTCTGGTTGGATTGCCATGCTTCTAGGAATTCTCGTGTGTGTCTCTTTTTGGCTTGTCCTAGGATGGATGTGTTGTCCCAGTCACAGTGGTGTCCTTCTTCATCTGTATTTAAGGATACTAGTGATAGTAGGTCATGTCTTTTGGTGGCTAATTGGTTTTCATGTTTCCTGGTGGCAAGTTTTCACAAAACAGAACAAATTAAAGGAAACCTACAAAATTATTAACAGTATCCTTACTGGCATAAAATTCACAAAAGAGGAGGAGAGTGTCAATAGACTCCCATTCCTAGATGTCACAGTAGAACGAACAGTTAATGGAGAACTTCAAACCAGCGTCTACAGGAAAACAACACACAGACTAATTGCTTAGCTACAGAAGCAATCATCCAACACCCACAAACGAAGCTGCATCAGGATATTATTTCAATGAGCCACAACACATTGCAACATCCAGGAGCTATGAACAGCAGAAGGAAAATACCTATAAAGCATATTCAAGGAGAACAGGTACCCAATAAACACAGTCTGACGATTTCTCAACAACAAGCCCAAACAAGCAGATACAAAGGTCCCAGAAACTCTCGCCACATTACCTTATATCAAAGACATCTGTGAAATGAGTTCCAGTCTATTCAGACTCCTGGACATCATGGTAGCCCATAAACCTATCAACACACTTAAACAGCAACTAATGAACCTAAAGGATCCAATACAAACAACCAGTAAAACGAATATCATTTACAAAATACCTTGCAATGACTGTAACAGATACGACATTGGACAAGCAGGCAGAAAACTAGCCACAAGGATCCATGAACATCAACTAGTCACAAAAGGACATGACCATCTCTCACTAGTATCCTTACATACAGACAAAGAAGGACACCACTTTGACTAGGACAACACATCCATCTGAGGTCGGGCGAAACAAAGACACGCATGAGATTTCCTAGAGGCCTGGCATTCTAACTGGAACTCCAGCAATAAACACATCAATTTGGACCCCATCTACCATTCTCTGATAAAAAGAAGCGGACATGATATCACCCACTTTAAGAAACCCAAGACACATAAATAGAAAGTGGGACAGAACCAACACTTCACCGCAGGCTCACTGATGATGTTACCTAGTATAGTGACGAAACATCTGAAAACAAACCTTCCAGCTCAGCGAGCAAACTTACAAGCATGACATATTTGTTTTAACTCTACTACTGCTGAATTATTCTAATACAACTTCTAACCATTTTGTAAGCTTTACAATTATTCACACATGTCAACTATCCCATGATGTTCTTTCCCTACGTCAAATTGATAGTTTATTATACTTAACATTCCCTTATAATGAATATGGTCAGTGATGACATTACCTTAGTCATGGACACTGAAGACTCTTCCCTTCTTAATACTTGCTTCCCAATGGGCTTCCTCCATGTCATATTCAACCTGGAGAGTATGTGAAGATTCATCAGTGAAAAATAGTGTTGAGCTGACGCTCCCTTACCCTTTTGTTAAACCTGAAGCCATAAGATTTTATGGAGTTGTTGCTATCATAGAAAAAAAATTACTTTAATTATTGGAGATTTCCATGGACTAAACATCTTTTAAAAAAGGACACTACTGACTTAAGCTGGCTGTGGTGATTACCTGACAAGCTCAGGTAATCTACATTAAATATACAAAATTGATCAGTAATTACTTACAATTACTATTTTAATCAACAGGCACCAAAACCCAGTGGGGTGTCAAGAAATTTGCATCAAATGTTTTGCTTATAATTGCATGATAACTACACATAATAAAGACAAAGAGTTGTCTATAAATATCCAGAAAAAGTGACATGGACAACAGAATTCATAAAGGAACTCTATATGAACAGCAACCGTTGGACAACAAAGGAGAGTGGAGAACATGGACTAATGACTGCAAGGATACTGAAAAATGTTCTCCCTCTCTCTTAATATCAAAAATAAGGATAGTGAAAAAAATAACATTTGGAAATAGCATTGTTTATTGAAATATCAAGAATATCTGCAAAATTCATCAACAGGGCATCAACTCGACAGATGCTTCCAATATTCTACTTTCACAACTTAAGAACTCCAAGTTCTTTGAACTGCAATGGTTTTTATCTTCAAGACTGTGTAGATGGCCTCTCTTTGTGAAATGCATGTACAGGTGAACCTCGATTATCCGAATGACACGGGCGGGGACTATTTTGTTTAGATAATCAAATGTTCGCGTAATTGAATGTTCGGATAACATAGTTTACCCATGCATCGGGACTCTGAGATCTTGTTTGGATAATCCGAAATTTGGATAATCAATGTTCCGATAACTGAGGTTGTTCTGCATTTGTTGTCATGTTTTCTTATTTTTCTTGGTTGTAATAGGCAATGAAACTTTCATTCAAAAAAACTTTGGAATTGATTCACCTTCACCTTTTGACCTGGTAAATTCAGTTTAATTGAAGTTGTTGTCATAATGATGAGGTGAACAGCCAGATGGTCTTCATAGAAATGAGTTCCCTAACTGGGGCTGTTTATCTGGTCCAATCAGTGATTCCTGGCTGACAGATATAAACAGGACATACCGCAGTTAGGCGATAGTGTGGGAGTTAAAAAAATTAATAAGGAGTGGGGGAACTGGGATTTGAGGTTTGTCCTCATGTCCCTGTTAAAAAAGAATAAACAAGACATCAGCTGCACACACATACCATGGTTGCTGGGGAAAAAATAAGCACTATCACAGTTAGGCGGTAGTGTGGGGGTTAATTTAAAAAAAACAGGACTGTCAGAGGTTACACTCACTCTGAGAACTGGCTATAAAAAAAGAAAAGAAAGAAAAAAATAAAATAAAATAAACAGGACATCACCTGCACACACACACACACCATGGGTACTGGGGAAAAAATAAGCACTACCGCAGTTAGGCAGGAGTGTGGGGACAAAAAATTTTAAAATAAAATATAATAAAATAAACAGGAGTGTCAGAAAAAAAAGAACAGGAGTGTCGTGTCTCACACCTGCACACACACAACATGGGTAAAAAAAAAGAAAAAATAAATAGGACATCCTGCTCACGCTAGGAGCTGGCTCTGAGCTTTCTGGGTCAGGGTCTTGTACAGTGCATGTGTAAATAAAGGGTGATTTAGTGACGCGATACCAACCTTCATGGAGTTATTTCAGAAATGTGATAGCGACCTGCTGAAATTAAAACTAAAAATATTTGTTGTGACTGACCAACATAGATGTTGAAAAGAGAGAGGAGCAATGACCCCTTGTCACTTGGTCACGACTAAATCCAAATTTAATGCTGAGGGCTCCCAGGGCAACTTTCACGCAACTGTATATCTTTGGTAGCATTAAACTAAAATTGAGCTTCCTCCATATCATGTTCAATCTGGAGAGTATATGAAGATTCGTCAGTGAAGAATAGGAATGAGTTGAAGCTCCCTTAACCTTTTATTAAATCTGAAGCTATAAAGTTTTATGAAGTTACTGCGATCTTGGAAAAAAAAGACTTTAAATTTTAGAGATTTACAAAGAATTAAACACCTTTTAACTCCTGACTTAAGCTGGCTGTGGTGATCAGCTGAAAAATTCAGGCAATCTACATGAAATAGATAAAATTGGTTAGTAACTAAGGTATCTTTACTTCTGGTGAGATGTTCTGGCAGGGTAGATTTGACTAGGATGGTATTTGGTTAGTATATTAGTTGGACAAATCTTGATATGAGTCATAGAAACACAGAAAATAGGATCATGAGTGAGGCCATTCGGCCCTTTGAGCTTGACATGCCATTGAATGTGATCGTGCCTGATCTGAGTCTCCAGATGGGTTCAGAGAACTTCGTTGATGCTACATTAAGTACTTAGTCAGATTTTAGGAGAAAGTGAGGATTGCAGATACTGGAGAGTCAGAATCGAAAAGCGTGGCACTGGAAAAAGCACAGCAGGTCAGGCAGCATCTGAGGAGCAGGAGAATCAATATTTCTGGCATTAGCCCTTTGTCATGAATGTGGAGGGGGGGAGGGCAAAGGGATTGAGAGGGGCGGAGATGGGGCTGGGAGAATTAGGCTATCTCAGAGGTAAGAGTTAAAAACATACCGTAGGACTAGAATGTTATGGGTATTTGGGCCATATTCCCTTTTTATAAAGATGACGTTGTTACTGTCCCAGAAGCCACTCTGTCATTGGAGAGAGATGACTGATGATGAGTTAATCGTGAGGGTCACCACGCCTCAGGCAAGGGGAGAAGTTGAGAAGGAGAATCCTTCACGGTAACCTCATGGGAATTGAACCCACACTGTTGGCATCACTCTGCATTGTATACCAGCTATCCAGCCAACTGAGCATCCCTGTTTATAAGGTAATAGTGAATTAGTCATATATTTGTGCAATCTGGCCAATTTATTGGTCATATACTTGTCATAGTGTCAGATTCAATGGATTCAAATGGTCAAGGATGGGATTATTGTCATTACTGGTTTGGAATCATTATGGAGAAAGTGAGGACTGCAGGTGCTGGAGATCAGAGTTGAGAGTGTGGTGCTGGAGAAGCACTGCAGGCCAGCCAGCATCAGAGGAGCAGGAAAATCGATGTTTCGGGCCTAAACTCTTCATCAGGAATGAGGCTTGTGGGCCAAAGGGGCTGAGAGATAAATGGCAGGGGATGCGTCTGGGGGGAAGGCAGCTGGGAATGCGATAGGTAGATGAAGGTGGGGGAGAAGGTGATAGGTCGGAGAGGAGTGTGGAGCAGGGGAGCACAAGGTAATGCCTTTACATCATTGATGCAGCAGAGGGAAAGTTCCTGCCACCCCAGGAAGTGCAAACCCTGTGCCCATGCCTCCCCCCTCACCTCCATCCAAGGCCCCAATGGATCCTTCCACATCCAACATAAACTTACCTGTACTTCCACCAATGTCATTTACTGTGTCCATTGCACCCAATGTGGTCTTCTCTTCATCGGGGAGACAGGACATCACCTTGCGGATTGTTTCAGAGAACATCTCTGGGACACCCACACCAGCCATACCCATTGCCCTGTGGCTGAACACTTCAACCCCCCTCCCCTTCCCACTCTGCCAAGGGAATGCAGGTCCTGGGCCTCCTCCACTGCCAAATCCTAACCACCTGACGCCTGGAGGAAGGACACCTCATCTTCCACCTTGGGACCCTCCAACCACATGGGATCAATGTGGATTTCACCAGTTTCCTCATTTCCCCCTCCCGCCCACCTTATCCCATCCATCCACTCCACTGTCCTCTCTGACCTATCAGCTTCTCCCCCATCTTCATCTACTATTGCAATCTCAGCTACCTTCCCACTAACCCCACCCCTCTCCCATTTATCTCTCAGCGCCCCCCTGGCCCGCAAGCCTCATTCCTGATGAAGGGCTTAGGCCAAAACGTTGATTCTCCTGCTGCAGCACACTCTTGACTGTGAATCATTACCACTAATAAAATTCCATCATGCCACCAATGGATTTATATTGATCTGGTGTGAACTTCTGGAAAATTGGACAAGTTTTAAATTACAGGTTCCTTCCTACCTGAAACTCCTCTATTCTTTTGGATTCGGGTGATCCAAAAATCCTGAATAGATGGACAAAATATCTGCCTGATTATTCTTACTTGTTAGTATATTTTCACTTCTTTGATCAGGAAACTTGGACAAACACTTGCGGTTCCTACTGTGATTTGAAATAATATGATTATGATCAGAAATTAGACTTGATACTTGGAATGAGCAGATTGTCTTATTAAAGGAAAATTAAGTCTCCAGATTAATGGTCAAGCGACAATACCCCTAAGCCACCACTTCTCCTTACATGGGACAGCCTCTTGTGAATATGTTCAGTGACTGACCACTACAGTAAACAAAGTATAAAAATAAAACGTATGGTCCATTAAGCCAGGATTTGCTCTGAGATATGATTTTTCATACTATCATCAGCTGTACCATAGCAATACTTCCAACAATGAAAAAGTGCATAACCTTCGATTCAATATAAAGGACATCCTGAATTGAGAAGATGCAGCAAATTGCTACAGCATACAATGCAATCAGCCTTATCTCAACTTGACTGGATCATCACAATAGTAACAAATCAAAATATTTTGTCTTGATTTGCCTCAGTCTTATGACTACAGATAATTTGATTCATATTTGACTAAAGATCTGATCGTGAATTCTGACTGTGTGCCTTCTGACTGTGTGCAATACAAAGCCAATTTTGTTTGAACCTTAGAAGGGTGACCCTTGTGTCTGATCCCATATCTGACAGTTAAAGATAGATAGCTCTGATCAGCATATGTTTCAATAAACATTATGTATACAAATTCCTTACGGGGATTATTGTGACCCCAGTAAGCTCTCAGATCTATAGTAGCAGTTGGTGCAAACTATTAGTTTTGATCTAAATTACATAGGGAAGAAGGCCCTTTTGGACAATAGCAAAGACTAAATAGCATCAAGTCTTCTGGCCCATGTACAATTTAGTTCTATTGAGTGGGATCTGAATATCAGGTCTATGCTATTCAACTGAATCTGCAAAGGACCAAGTGGAAGAGGTCCATAGTCATAGAATTCCTACAACGTGGAAACAGGTCATTTGGCCCAACTAGTCCACACTGAGCATCCGAAGAATACCCCACCCACACCCTTTCCCGACCCTATTATTCTACATTTACCCTGACTAACGCACCTAAGCTACATATCCCTGAATACTATGGGTAATTAAGCATGGCCAATTCACCTGACCTACACATCTTTGGACAGTGGGAGGAAATTGGACCACCCAGAGGAAACCCATGCAGACATGGGAGAATGTGCAAACTCCACACGGAGTCACCCGAGGCTGGAATCGGACACTGGTCCCTGGCGCTGTGAGGCTGCAGTGTTAACCACTGAGCCACCATGCCACCCAAAGTCTGAACGGACTTTTTTTCATCTTGGAAATGCCCTTCTGCCTTGCATTCTTTGTCCAGTCACCAGTCATGAGCAGGGCAGATGCCAGTGTTCCTCCAGGTGTACAGCAAGCTCTTCAAGATAACGTGACCACAAGGCATGCTGGTCATACAATGGAAGCCTGGTGATGGAACATTCTGCTGGCATGTGGTAAGATGTGCCATAGGTACGACATGAGACTCGCCATTGGGACAACAGTGGCAATTACAGTGGTCTGTTTAGCAAGATTCAGCAAGATAAGCTTCCTTGTCCTCATGTTTCACTCCAACAAACTTAATACGACTGACATTTAGCCAAAAAAATGTAAAATTGAACCAATTTGACCATGAGAAAGGTAATTATTTCCACAAGCGACACAGACAATATCTTCAACTAAAAGAATCTTTACAGAAAATTAGCTCTGCCTTCTTTGATCGTGTTTGCCTTTGAGGTTTGATGTAGTTCTGTTTCCTTAATTATATCTGTCAGATTGTTCATATCATCAGCCCGTGGTTGTTTACCCATGGAACATGATAGCCAGCTACCCTCATTAGCATGTGCAATTATCAAATCATAAATATATTCCATTGATGTTTTATGCAAACATTGGAAGCTTAAGAGCAAAGGTTTAGATTAGTAATCAAACATTTGAAGCTCTAACACTATCATATCCCAACACATGGGCTTAAGGTAGCATGTTAACACTAACATTATCAGTACTGCACAAAGGCTACTCGACTTTGTCAAAACTTCTGCATTCACATAAAGCAAAGTTAGAGTGAAAAAGCAAATGCTGGAAATCCGAAATAAAAATACTAAATATGGAAAATGTACAGCAGCTTCAGCAGTGCCCATTTATAAGATTCAAAAAATATATAAATATTTCAGCTCTGATCTGGAGAAGAGAGTTGCTGTTAATTCCAACATTTTGAGATTTGACCTAGAAACCAGTGGTAGGCCTCAAGCTGTTTGCAAGTGTCTAATGTGCATGAGAAAGCCACAAACGTCCTTATCAGATGGTGCATATCAAAAGCAAAGATACAGGAGGCTTATCTGATTGAAATTTGATTCGCTTTGGGATGCCACTGGTTTATTGTTTAACATTTGGAATACCCTTAAGAATACTGTAAACTTTTTGTGTCAAGTACTTCATCTTCCAGGATATTAGGTCATATTTCTGGCAAGGTCAGAATTCATTATTCACCCTGACTGCTCTTTATCTGTTTGGGCGCTGTGATGTTTCAAGATTAGAGTGGTGCTGGAAAAGCACAGTAGGTCAGGCAGCATCTGTGGTGCAGGAAAATCGACATTTCGGGCAAAAGCCCTTCATCAGGAATGAGGCAGGGAGCCTCCGGGGTAGAGAGATAACTGGGAGGGAGGATGGGGCTGGGGAGAAGGGAGCTGTGCCAAGGTTTAATCCTAATGTAAAATATAATAACTTAACTTACGCACCCCTCAACTCACTGCTCTCCATGTGCCTGTCCAGCAGTCGCTCAAATGTCCCTAATGACTCTGCTTCCACCACCACCTTATGGAGAATGGTTGAAAAAGCTCGGACTTTTCTCTCTGGAGAGAAGGAGGAAGAGAGGAGACCTGATCGAGGGGCAACACGGTGGCACAGTGGTTAGCACTGCTGCCTCACAGCTCCAGAGACCTGGGTTCAATTCCCGCCTCAGGCGACTGACTGTGTGGAGTTTGCACATTCTCCCCGTGTCTGCGTGGGTTTCCTCCGGGTGCTCCGGTTTCCACCCACAGTCCAAAGATGTGCGGGTCAGGTGAATTGGCCATGCTAAATTGCCTGTAGGTAAGGGGTAAATGTAGGGGTATGGGTGGGTTGCGCTTCGGCGGGTCGGTGTGGACTTGTTGGGCCGAAGGGCCTGTTTCCACACTGTAAGTAATCTAATCTAATCAAAAACCGCTGGCAACCCATTCCATGCATACACAACTCTCTGCGTAAAGAACCTACCTCTGACGTCTCCTGTACACCTTTCCCCTAATATCTTAAAACTATGACCCCTCATACCCGTCAATCCTGCCTTGGGGAAAAGTATCTGGCTATTGACTCTATCTATTCCTCTCATTATCTTGTATACCTCGATCAGGTCTCCTCTCTTCCTCCTTCTCTCCAGAGAGAAAAGTCCGAGCTTTTTCAACCATTCTCCATAAGGCAAGCCCTCCAGTCCAGGCAGCATCCTGGTAAACCTTCTTTGCGCCCTCTCCAAAGCCTCTGTATCTTTCCTATAGTAGGGCGACCAGAACTGAACACAATATTCCAAGTGTGGTCTCACCAGGGACTTGTAGAGCTGGAGCAAAACCTCGCGGCTCTTAAACTCGATCCCCCTGTTAATGAAAGCCAAAACACCATATGCTTTCTTAACAACCCTATCCACTTGGGTGGCAACTTTGAGGGATCTATGTACTTGCACACCAAGATCCCTCTGTTCCTCCACACTGCCAAAAATCCTGTCTTTAATCCTATATTCAGCATTCAAGTTCGACCTTCCAAAATGCATCACTTCATCTTTATCCAGGTTGAACTCCATCTGCATTTCTCAGCTCAGCCCTGCATCCTGCCTATGTCGCGCTGGAGCCTGCAGTAGCTCTCTATACTATCGACGTTACCTCCAATATTTGTGTCATCTGCAAATTCATTAACCCACCCCTCAATCTCCTCATCCAAGTCATTTATAAAAACTACAAAGAGCAGAGTCCCAAGAACAGAGCCCTGCGGGACCCCACTCAACACTGACCTCCAGGCAGAATACTTTCCATCCACAAGCACTCTGTCTTCTGTCAGCCAGCCAATTCTGAATCCAGACAGCCAAATCCCATTGTATCCCATACTCCCTTATTTTATGAATGAGCCTACCATGAGGAACCTTATCAAATGCCTTGCTGAAGTCCATATGCATCATATCCACTACTCGATCTTCGTCGACCTGTCTTGTCACCTCCTCGAAGAACTCAATAAGATTTGTGAGGCATGACCTGCTCCTCACAAAGCCATGCTGACTGCCTTTAATCATGCTATGCTTTGCCAAATAGTTACAGATCCTATCCCTCAGAATTCTTTCCAAAACCTTACTGACCACAGATGTAAGACTGACTGATCTGTATTACTCTTCTTGAAAAGAGGAACAGCAGTCGCCTCTTTCCAATCCTCAGTACGACTCCCATAGAGAGTGAGGGGGCAAAGATCTTTGCCAGCGGCTTAGCAACCTTTTTTCTCGCTTCCCGGAACAGCCTAGGATCAATCTGGTCTGGCCGTGGGGACTTATCAATCTTAATGTTTTCCAAAATTTCCAGCACATCAACTTCATCAATCTTGATCTGGTCAAGCCTGTATCCCAGCTCCTCAAAGTTCTCATTCACAACAAGATCCCTTTCCTTAGAGAAAACTGAAGCAAGATATTCATTTAGGGCTTCCCCTATCTGCTCAGATTTCATGCACAAGTTCCCTATGCTATCCCAGACCGGTCCTACCTTCTCCCTGATCATTCTCTTATTCCTCACGTGTGAGTAAAATGCCTTTGGGTTCTCCCTAATCCTATTTGCCAAATCTTTTTCGTGCCCCCTCCTGCCTCTCCTCAGTCCAATTCTGAGCTCCTTTCTAGCAAGCCTGTAATCCTCTAAAGCTGTACTAGATCCTTGCTTCCTCCACCTTATGTAAGTTGTCCTCTTCGTTTTGACGAGAAGCTCTTCTGTTCTCGTCATCCAAGGTTCCTTAATCTTACCCCTTCTTACCTGTCTCAGAGGAACAAATCCGTGCATCACTCGCAACAACTGCTCCTTAAATAGTCTGCACATATCTGCTGTGCCCTTTCTGTGGAACAATTGCTCCCAGTCTGTACTTCCCAACTCCTGTCTGATAACGTCATAATTTCCTTTTCCCCAAATAAATATCTTCCCTCAGTAACTGCTCCTTTCCCTCTCTAAGGCTATGTTAAATGTTAGGCAGTTGTGATCACTGTCACTAATGTGTTCTCCCACTGTGAAATCTGACACCTGTCCTGGCTCATTGCCGAGCACCAAATCCAAAACGGCCTCTCCTCTCGTCAGTCTGTTTACATACTGAGTAAGGAAACCCTCCTGAACGCATCTAACAAAAACATTTCCATCCAAACCATCTGCACTTAGGAGGTTCCAGTCAATATTGGGAAAGTTGAAATCACCCATAACTATAACCCTGCCAGCTCTGCATTTTTCCAGAATCTGCTCGCTTATGCGTTCTTCAACCTCCCTACTGTTATTAGGTGGTCTGTAGAAAACCCCAATGAAATGGCTGTTCCCTTGCTGTTCCTGACTTCCACCCATACTGACTCAGCAGACAGACCTTCCTCAACAACCTTCATTTCTGGAGCTGTGTTGCACTCTCTGATTAGCAATGCTACACCCCCACCTCGTTTTCCACCCTCCCTGTTGTTTTTAAATGTTCTAAACCCTGAAACATTAAACAACCATTCCTGCCCCCGTGAAACCCCCATCTCCGTTATGGTCACAACATCGTATCTCCAAGTACTGATCCAAACTCTAAGTTTGTCACTCTTACTTCTGACACTCCTTGCATTGGAGCAGACACGCTTCAACCAATCCCTGTGTTTCATCACATGAGAAACCTTCCCGATAGATTCATTCCATCCAGTCACTACCCCATCTGCAAGTGTCCCCCTCTCAGATATGTGGGTCTGATTCCCAACCCCCTGCCAATCCAATTTAAACCCTCCCAAATCACATGAGCAAATCTCCCACCCAGGACATTTGTGCCCCTCCAGTTCAGGGTGCAACCCATCCTTCGTGTACAGGTCCCACCTTCCCCAAAAGGTATCCCAATGGTTTAGGTATCTGAAGCACTCCCTCTTGCACCAGCCTTGCAGCCAGTTGTTAAGCTGCATTTGCTGACTGTTCCTCACCTCACTATCTCGTGGCACCGGTAGCAAACCTGAGATACTACTCTACTCGTCCTGCTCTTCAGCTTCCAACCTAACTCTCTGTGGTCACTTTTCAGATCCTCAATCCCTTTCCTGGCTATATCATTAGTGTCTATATATACCACAATTTCTGGCTGTTCATCGTCTCCCTTCAGAATCCTGTAAACCCAATCAGCAACAAATCAGACCCTGGCACCAGGGAGGCAACATATTTTCCAGGAGTCCCGTTCATGACCACAAAATCTCTTGTCAATCCGTCTAACTATTGAGTCCCCTAACACCAGTGATTTTCTATTCTCCTCCCTTCCCTTCTGAGCCACAGTGCCAGGCTCAGTGCCAGAGACCTGACAACTATGGCTTTCCCCTGGTAGTCCATCCCCACCAGCAGATTCCAAAATGGTATACTTATTACTGAGAGGAACGGCCACAGGTGATCCCTGCTCTGACCGTCGGTTCCCTTTCCTCTGCCTGACAGTAATCCGGCTGTCCTTATCCTGTGTCTGGAAGTGACCACCATCCTGTACATCCTCTCAATTTCTCCCTCAGCCTCCTGGATGATCTGAAGTTCATCCAGCTCCAGCTCCAGTTCCCTAACTTGGTTTTTGAGGAGCTGGAGCTGGACTACATCACGCAGATGTAGTCGGCAGAGACATGTGAAGTGTCTCTTACTCGCCACATCCTGCATTAGGAACATGCAACTGTCCTAACATCAATATCCCACTACTCTGAAAGCCCACACAGGACTAAACAAAGGAAGGGAAGAAAGAATGTGAGAAACCTGAAAACTTACCGAATTTACAGAGTCTTAGTAAGGTTAGAGGAGGTTGGTGGGAGGGAGGCCCTATAGTGAAGGGTCTTGGGTTTAGATCTTAAAAACTTCCCAGAAGTCCTTTGCTCCTCCCTCCCACCTCTCAGCAAATGGAAGCTCCTGAGGTAAGTGTTCTAAACCTTCCCAGAAGAGTGCAATGGGTGGATGGAGGTGGAGGTGAAGGTAATAGGTCAGAGAGGCTCCCTGCTTCATTCCTGATGAAGGGCCTTTGCCTGAAACGTTGATTTTCCCACTCCTCAGATGCTGCCTGACCTGCTGTGCTTTTCCAGCAATACTCTAATCTTGACTTTGATCTCCAGCATCTGCAGTCCTCACTTTCACTCGCTGAGATGTTTCTGCTCAGTGGTAAGCCCCACTCTTCATTCTCTATTCCCACCTGCACCTACCTCTCTGGGATGCTGATGAGGGATTTGATATTGATAAATATCATTGAATGTCTAGGAGAGTCATTAAACTCTCTCTAGTTGGAAGTGGTACTTATGGGACATCAGTGTGACTGGTCAGTTTGCTGGGGTCTTGATTCATGTGAGCACAGACGCTTTCATTATCTCAGGAGTTGTGAATATGCAATCCTTAGTATCAACATTGTGATGGAAAAATGCCATTAATTGAGCAACTAAAGTTAGGCCCAAGAGACTTGACCTAAAGAGCTCCTTCAGTGTATCCAGCAGCTGAAATGATATTCTTCTAACAACTATAACCTTATTCATTTGTGTTAAATATGACACCAACCTGCAAAGAGTTTTCAATTTACATCAGTTTTATTCTGACTCTATGGTGCCACATTTTGTCAAATGCTGCCAAGGTGTCATGGGCAGTCAATTGCAGCTTGCCTCTGGAATTCAACTCTTCTGTTCTTACTTGGAATAATGAGATCAGGAGCTGATTACATGGCAGAAACCAAAAGAAGCATCAAACAGGAAGTTATTGTTGAATAAATGCCTCTTGATTGCACTGACAATGACAGCTACCATTAACTTGTTAATAAAACAAGTTGGTGGAGATCTGAAACAAAGACAGAAATTTCTCCAGAGAACCTACATTCTGAGCCCAAGCTTCCCATTGACTGCCATTTCAACAGACCACTGTGTTCCCACCCCAACAT
Source organism: Hemiscyllium ocellatum (assembly GCF_020745735.1). Taxonomy (NCBI): domain Eukaryota; kingdom Metazoa; phylum Chordata; class Chondrichthyes; order Orectolobiformes; family Hemiscylliidae; genus Hemiscyllium; species Hemiscyllium ocellatum. Next base: position 15,487,743 of record NC_083417.1, on the reverse strand, counting down.
CTCTGTCACAGGCCCACTGCAATATCCCAATGAGCCTCAGCTCAAGTTCAAAGAACAGCATCTCATTTTCCACTTGAACAACACTGTGGCCTCTAGGACTCAACATCGAGTTCAATAACTTTAGAGTTTGATTCCATGCTTCCACGGTTTACCAATTCCCACACCCAGTCCTGTTATGACATTGATTGTTTTCAGCACAGCCTATGCATTCGCTCCTACTCTCATTATCAATTAGTCAGCTTCACTTCTGTCCTGGCCTCTCAAACTTGTTGTTTGAGAGGAGATTAATGGAGTTGTTCTTAACCTAATTGTATTAGCCCTTTTTTGTGGATAGAATATTCCTGGGCTGTTTTCCACTTTGTTAGGTTAATGCCATGTTGAGTAGTTGTCACTATTGGGTAGCTGCCAATCTTGTAGCTATTGGAAGCAGATTGGCTGAGGTACAACTCATTCTGGAACAGAAACCTTCAGCACAGTAGCTGGGATGCTATTGAGAAAGGCAGCCTCTACTGCATCAGACTAATTCTCGATATGAGATGGATTGCACCAAATTGGCAGAAGACTTGTATCCGTGATGGTGAGGGCCCCATAGAAGGCCAAGTTAAATCATTCACTTGGCAAATCTGACAGAAGATGGCTGTAACTGCTTTGACAGTGCCTTTACACTTACGTTGGCTTCTGCCACTGTTGAGAATGATTTCATTAAGCCACTGTTTAATTGTCCATTGATCTGGTCCATTGGCTGTTGGAATCACCTGGTCACTTCTGTAGTATATTGCTTCAGCTGTTCATCGTGCACATAGTCCTGCATGTGTTAATGGTTCAGCTTTTCTGAGTTGACAGATACTCAAGGAATGCCCTCCTAAGAGTCTTGAATGAACCAAGGTTATTTTCTTTGCTTTTTGATAGTAGTATCATGAGGAGCATGCCAGGCCATGAAAACCATAGGCAACGGTGGAGTAGAATTCTCCTGACAGCACCTCCTGGATGGAGAAAGTGAGGACTGCAGATGCTGGAGATCAGAGCTGAAAATGCGTTGCTGGAAAAGCGCAGCAGGTCAGGCAGCATCCAAGGAGTAGGAGCTGCGCCTTTCCAGCAACACATTTTTAGCACCTCCTGGATGCCCAATTTTGACCTGCAAGATCTGCAGTGAATCCGTCATCCAATTAGCAAATCGGCAGTCCCATACAACACAAGAGAGGAGACCATTTAAGACTGAGGCAAGGAAAAGATTTCTTCACTCAAAGGTTAGTGAACCCTTGAAATTCTCTTCCGTCGAAGGCTATGAAGACCAAGTGTTAAATATAGAACATAGAATATAGAACGTTACAGCACAGTATAGGCCATTCGGCCCTCGAAGTTGTGCCAACCTGCGAAATTAATATGATGTCCATCTAACCTACACCATTCCATTATTGTCCACATGAATGTCCAATTACCATTTAAATGCCCTTAACATTGGCGAGTCTACTACTGTTGCAGGCAGGCCATTCCACACCCCTAGTACTCTCTGAGTAAAGAAACTACCCCTAATATCTGTCCTAAATCTATCACCCGTCAATCTAAAGCTGTGTCCCATCATGTTAGCCTTCAGCATCTGAGGGAAATAGCTCTCACTGTCCACTCTATCTAACCTCTGGTTATCTTATATGTCTCGATTAAGTCACCTCTCAACTCCCTTTTCTCCAACAAAAACAGCCGCACTTCCTTCAGCCTTTCCTCATAAGACCTTCCTTACATACCAGGCAGCATCCTAGTAAATATCCTCTGAACCCTCTCCAAAGCTTCCATATCCTTCCTATAATGCAGTGACCAGAAATGTATGCAATACTCCAAGTGCGGCCTTACCAGTGTCCTGTACAGCTGAAACGTGACCTCGTGGCTCTGAAACTCAATCCCCCTATCAATAAACATGAACACACCATATGTCTTCTTAACAATCCTATTAACCTGGGTGTCAACTTTCAGGGATTTATGCACCTGGACACCAAGATCTCTCTGTTCATCTATACTGCCAAGAATTTTACCATTAGCCCAGTACTCTGCATTCCTGTTACTTCTTCCGAAGTGAACTACCTCACACTTTTCCGCATTAAACTCCATTTGCCACTTCTCAGCCCAGCTCTGCATCTTATTTATGTCCCTCTGTAACCCACAACATCCTTCGGCACTATCCAAAACTCTGCCTGCCTTAGTGTCACATATATTCAAGCAAGAGATTTTTTTAGATGTTGAAGCATCAAAGAATATGGGGCACGAGATAGAGAAACAGCCACAATCGTATTGACTGGCAGAGTAGGCTTGGAGGCCAAACAGCTAAGTTGTGCTATTAGTTTCTATACCTTTAGTGTAAACGTGGGATTTTAGCTTCACAAACACTGTACAGTGGTCTTTCTTATCAATACTGACTCAACAGCTAGATTGATGAGGATGAGGACAAATAGGTTTTTACTTTACCGTGTTGCTCTCACCACTTGCTGCAAGCCAGTCCAGCAGAGGCTCTTCAGGTCTAGACAGTAATCAGTGGGTGCTATCAAACCCCTCTTAGTGATGGTCACTAGAGTTTCCCAACAAGTGTACATTCTGTGACATGCATAATTTTACCTTTTTTTTCTAACCAACCTGTTCAAAGATGTTATCACACACCAATGGTGTAGGTGGGATCTGAACCTGGTCCTCCCAGTCCAAGGGTAGAAACACTACAACCACACCACAGGAAAGCTGACAATTTGCCCTATTGATTATTGCTCTGAACAGCAGGTCCTGAACCTACACAGGTGCTGATTAATATAAATGCAAATTCCGTCAGTGTCTTAATTGTAACTTTTCGAGCAATTGAAGAATTCAAAGCCAATCCAAACAAAAGAACACTAACATTTTGAATGAAGTGAAGCTGTAGCCAAAGGGAATTCTTTGTAAAGTAGCTCGATACATGAACTTAATTGTTTTATTCATGAATCAATATGTGAGCAAAACACAGAGGGACATGAGGAGTACTTAGCAATCTCAAAATGACAGTGAGATGGAGAGGAAGCGATGAGATGATTTCCAATCATAGGTGCTTACGTAATTATAATAACCAGGTTAGCATGACATTTTCTTCCACTGAGAAGAAAAGGTATATGATACCGTTCTCGCCTTACAGGGCCCGTGGAAAGTAGGCAACAGCCTGAGACCTTAAAGGAATTAAACTGTATCTGGGTGGTGAGGGATAGACTTACATATGAACTAATTATAACCTGTATCCATGGTGTTTACTGTACACCAGAAGCTCAACCCACTACAGCAACTAAAGTAGGGCAAAGACTCAGTTACTGCTGAATCCTCAAAACTTCTTCAACACCTACAAGCTCAACATAGCAATGTGACGGAACATTCAATACTTACCTGGATGGGGTAACAACACACTCAGTACTCAATGCTTTCCAGTGTGGAGCTGTTCAATTACAGTCATGGGGTTATTGAGCTGTATAGCATGGAAACAGAGCCTTTAGTCCAACTCATCCATGCCGAGCAGATATCCCAAATTAATCTAGTCTATTTGCCACCATTTGGCCTGTATCCCTCCAAACCCTTCCTATTCATATGTCCAGATTAGAGTGGTGCTGGAAAAGCACAGCAGGTCAGGCAGCATCCGAGGAACAGGAAAATCGACGTTTCAGGCAAACGTCCTTCATCAGGAATATAGGCAGGGTGATGCAGAGTGGATAGATAAATGAGAGGGGAGTGGGAGTGGGGAGAAAGTAGCATAGAGTACATTAGGTGAATGGGGGTGGGGATGGAGGTGATAGGTCAGAGAGGAGGGTGGGGGAAGGTAGCAAAGAGTACAATGGGTGAATGGGGGTGGGGATGGAGGTGATAGGTCAGAGAAAAGGGTGGAGTGGATAGGTGGAAAGGAAGTTAAGCAGGTAGGACAGGTCATGAGGGCAGTGCTGAGCTGGAAGGCTGGAGCTAGGGTGAGGTGGGGGAAAGGGAAATGAGGAAACTGGTAAAATCCACTTTGATGCCCTGGGGTTGAAGTGTTCCGAGGTGGAAGATGAGGCGTTCTTCCTCCAGGTATCGGGTGGTGAGGGAGCGGCGGTGAAGGAGGCCCAGGACCTGCATGTCCTCGGCAGAGTGGGAGGGTGAGTTGAAATTTTGGGCCAGAGGGCGGTGGGGTTTATTGGTGCGAGTGTCCCAGAGATGTTCCCTGAAGCACTCTGCTAGGAGGCGTCCAGTCTCCCCAATGTAGAGGAGCAATGGACACAATAAATGATATTGGTGGATGTGCAGGTAAAACTTTGATGGATGTGGGAGGCTCCTTTGGGACCTTGGATGAAGGTGAGGGAGGAGGTGTGGGCACGGACTTTGCAATCTTGGTTTTGTAGTCCTTGCTACTTTCCCCCACTCTCCTCTCTGACCTATCACTCCATCCCCACCCCTATTCACCTATTGTACTCTATGCTACTTTCTCCCCACCCCCATCCCCGTCTCATTTATCTCTCCAATCTGCAAAGCACGCTGTCTCTATTCCTGATGAAGGGCTTTGGCCCAAAACATCGATTTTCCTGATCTTCGGATGCTGCCTGACCTGCTGTGCTTTTCCAGCACCACTTAAATCTAGACTCTGATTTCCAGCATCTGCTGTCCTTGTTTTTACATAGTTTTTTTCCTTCCTATTCATGTATCCATCCAGATGCCTTTTAAATATTAAAAATCACACAACACCAGGTTAAAGTCCAACAGGGTTATTCAGAAGCACTAGCTTTCAGAGCACTGCTCCTTCATCAGGTGCCTGTGGAATATAAGATCATAAGACCCAGAATTTACAGCAAAAGTAATATAACCACCTGATGAAGGAGGAGAAAGTGAGGACTGCAGATGCTGGAGATCAGAGCTGAAAAATGTGTTGCTGGAAAAGCGCAGTAGGTCAGGCAGCATCAAAGGAGCAGGAGAATCGACATTTCGGGCTTATGCATAAGCCCGAAACGTCAATTCTCCTGCTCTTTTGATGCTGCCTGACCTGCTGCGCTTTTCCAGCAACACATTTTTCAGCTCTGATCTCCAGCATCTGCAGTCCTCACTTTCTCCTAGTTGATTTTAACCTACTGTGAATCCTCTTGCAAGGATGCCTTCCTTGAAGAAGCTCTCTTCCTCCACCCTCCTCATTCCTGAAGAAGGGCTTATGCCTGAAACGTCGATTCTCCTGCTCCTTTGATGCTGCCTGACCTGATGTAGGAGTGGTGCTCTGAAAGCTAGTGCTTCCAAATAAGCCTGTTGGATTATAACCTGGTGTTGTGTTATTTTTAACTTTGTACACTGCAGTCCAACACCGGCACCTCCACATCATACCTTTTTAATGCTGTAATTGTACCAGCCTTTATCACTTCCTCTGGCAGCTCATTCCGTACACCCATCACTCTGCGTGAAAAGGTTGCACCTTAGGTCCCTTTGAAATTTTTCCCCTCTCACCTTAAACCTATGCCTCCTAGTTCTGGACTCCTCTACCCTGGGAAAAAGACTTTAGCAATTCACCCTACATATGTCCCTCATAATTTTATAAATGTTTATAAAGTCACCCCTCAGCTTCCAATACTAAAGGGAAAATAGCCCCAGACTATTCAGTCTTTCCCTATAGTTCAAACCTTCTAACCGTGGCAACATCCTCGTAAATCTTTTCTGCACCTTTTACAAGTTTCACAGCATCTTTCCTTTAACAGGCAGACCTGAATTGAGCGCAGAATTCCAAAATTAGCTTAACCGATTGATTGACATAAAAACCAACTTTTTCCTAGCAGCTTCTTTCTTACAATCAACAAACATAAAAACATTTTCTTAGCTACCACCTGTTCTGAAGAAGGGTCACTGGACCCAAAACATTAACTCTGACTTCTCTCCACAGATGCTGCCAGACTTGCTGAGTTTTTCCAGCAATTTCTATTTTTGTTTACAATTGATTGACACCTCTGTCACTGGACACAACATACATTCTCTCCATCACCCGCACGCTGAGGCTGCAGTATACATGATCCACCATAAACACCAATGATAACTCACCTTAGAAGTCACTTCTGTCTGATTTCAGCCAATCAGCAATAAAAAGGAACAGCATTCTTGCAGGGATAGTCATCACTTCCTGGTTCCTCTTCCTACCACGCACCATCATGACTTGGACGTGTATCTCTGTTCCTTTTGCCATTAGTGGGCCAATCCGCAGGAATTCTTGACTTTATGGGAACATTAGCACCACATGACTGACACTGTTTTAAGAAAAAACATTCACCACCCCTTTCCCAGGGCAACAAGTAATTGGCAATAAACGTGACCTTGACAGTATTGCAGTCAGCCTGAAAACATGGAAGTTATCTTGTAAATTTTTATATGTCAGCTTTTGATTGAAAGTTCAGCTGAAAACGACGATTAAATTTACAAGAGAAAATACGTGTCCAGCAATGTTGGCAATATGAAATAACAGATGGACCAACAATTGAAATCTAATGGCTTGGCTGGGGAAAGAAACAGATCATTTCCTCTTCATAATGACATCATAATAATAAATTAATCTTAACATTTTCCATGATTTGAAATTTATAAAGAAAATTGTTTCAATTTTAAAATCTAGAACAGCAGTGACAATCTTTCTTCATCATGAGCATTTTTTTTCCAAATGGAGTAGCCCCTTTCACTTGATTGAAACAAATCAGACACCATCCTCCATATTTGGCTGCCACAAACAGGAATTATTTATGGAGTATCAGACATTCAACTATGCTCCGCAGATCATAAAACATTGGTACACAGAAGTAGAAAATTTATCTAGCTTGGATGGAGAAGCATTCGCGGTTGCTTGAGGAGAATAAGGATTGAAGGATACAAGGATTCTGGTTGTGTTTTTCCAATCTGCCTTAGATATGGAGTTGTGACAGAAGATTGGATGTTTACAAATATTACCCTGCACTCTAACAAAGGAGGCAGTGACCATTGTGGTATTATTGCTGGACTGCTAATTCAGAGACCCAGGTAACTGTGAATCTTGACAGGGTTCAAAAAAGATGATGCCAAGGTTGGAGAGTTTGAGCTGCAAGGAGAGGCTGCATAGGCTGGGATTGAGTGGGTGACCTTATAGAGGTTTATAAAATCATGAGGCGCATGGATAGGGTAAATAGACAAGGTCTTTTCCCTGTGGTGGGGGAACTCGAGGGCATAGGTTGAAGGTGAGAGGGAAATGATTTGAAAGGCATGTAAGGGCAACTATTCATACAGAAGATGGTGAGTGTATGGAAAGAGCTGCCAGAAGAAGTGGTGGAGGCTGGTACAATTCCAACATTTAAATGGCATCTGGATGGGTATATGAATGGGAAGAGTTTAGTGGAATATGGGTCAAGTGCTGACAAAACGGACTAGATTAATTTAGGATATCTGATAGGCATGGGCAAATTGGACTGAAGTGTCCGTTTCTGTGCTGTGCATCTCTGACTCTATGATTCCAATATTCTGGGAGCTGGGTTCAAATCCCACCATGGCAGATGGGGGAAATTTGAAATCAATAAAAAAATGAGTCTAATGATAACGATGAATCCACTGTTGATTGTCAGAAAAAGAACATCTGATTCACTAATGTCATTCCTGAAAGGAAACTGCCATTTTTACATGGCCTGGCATATACGTGACTTTAGACCCACGGCAATGTGGTTGATGCTGAACTGCCCTCTGGGTAATTAGAGATGGGCAATAAATGCTGGTCTAGCCAGTGACACCCTCATCCCATGAATGAATGAAAGGATACATGCAATCAGTTTAACATCAGTTGTGGAGAAACATTCAGAGAATAATTGTCAATTACTGTGGCTTATCTTCTCTCTTGGATTGTCCTGAAATTACAAACCACCTGGGAGAAAAAAATAATTGCAGAACATTAATAACACTTGTGAGCATCTGCGTTTTCCTTACAACCTTTTCATTTATTTATTGGAGGCATGAGAAATGACTGACTTCAGTTGCAGAAAATCACCCTATCAGTTATCAGATAATGAAGTGTTGAATTCCGAGGATGGTCATGGTGGGTGACCAATGCTGGGAGTGTGGTGACAGGTTGATTGAAGGTGGCAAGCATCTAATTAAACCTGCAGGAATGCATCAAACGAGAGGTGGCACGCCTGGGAATTTTGTGTGTAGTGATCGGGGGAAAAAAAAATTTAATTTCAATGTTCAAATATTATCAGGAGTAAGAGGAGATTAAGGAGAGTGGGGCGATCTATTTTGGAGTGTTGTGAATCATATATCCCCATGAAATGTTGAGGATTATTTTTATTTCTTGGGCTTCACTGGCAAGGCCAGTGTTTGTTGCTTATCCCCAATTACTTTACTGAGGCATTTCAGCGTCAATATTATTATTATTATTATGAATTTGGAGTCACATGGAGAACAAATCAGGTAGATGCAGCAGATTTCCTGCCTTAAACTAGGTATTGGTGACCAGATGGGTTTTTAGAATAACTGCTGTTCACTATTATGAGGTGAGCTTTAAATGCCCCGGCCGACCCATTGTCTCAGCCTGCTCCTGCCCCACCGAACTCATCTCCCAATACCTCGACACGGTCCTGTCCCCTTTAGTCCAAGAACTCCCCACCTACGTTCGGGACACCACCCACGCCCTCCACCTCCTCCAGGATTTTCGCTTCCCCGGTCCCCAACGCCTTATTTTCACTATGGACATCCAGTCCCTGTACACCTCCATCCCCCATCACGAAGGACTCAAAGCCCTCCGCTTCTTCCTTTCCCGCCGCACTAACCAGTACCCTTCCACTGACACCCTCCTTCGACTGACTGAACTGGTCCTCACCCTGAATAACTTCTCTTTTCAATCCTCCCACTTCCTCCAAACTAAAGGAGTTGCCATGGGCACCCGCATGGGCCCCAGCTATGCCTGCCTCTTCGTAGGATATGTGGAACAGTCCATCTTCCGCAACTACACTGGCACCACCCCCCACCTTTTCCTCCGCTACATCGATGACTGTATCGGCGCTGCCTCGTGCTCCCACGAGGAGGTTGAACAGTTCATCAACTTTACTAACACCTTCCATCCCGACCTGAAATTCACCTGGACTGTCTCAGACTCCTCCCTCCCCTTCCTAGACCTTTCCATTTCTATCTCGGGCGACCGACTCAACACAGACATCTATTATAAACCGACTGACTCCCACAGCTACCTGGACTACACCTCCTCCCACCCTGCCCCCTGTAAAAACGCCATCCCATATTCCCAATTCCTTCGTCTCCGCCGCATCTGCTCCCAGGAGGACCAATTCCAACACCGCACAACCCAGATGGCCTCCTTCTTCAAGGACCGCAGATTCCCCCCAGACGTGATCGACGATGCCCTCCACCGCATCTCCTCCACTTCCCGCTCCTCCGCCCTTGAGCCCCGCTCCTCCAACCGCCACCAAGACAGAACCCCACTGGTTCTCACCTACCACCCCACCAACCTGCGCATACAACGTATTATCCGCCGCCATTTCCGCCACCTCCAAACGGACCCCACCACCAAGGATATATTTCCCTCCCCTCCCCTATCAGCGTTCCGCAAGGACCACTCCCTTCGTGACTCCCTTGTCAGATCCACACCCCCCACCAACCCAACCTCCACCCCCGGCACCTTCCCCTGCAACCGCAGGAAATGTAAAACTTGCGCCCACACCTCCACACTCACTTCCCTCCAAGGCCCCAAGGGATCCTTCCATATCCGCCACAAGTTCACCTGTACCTCCACACACATCATCTATTGCATCCGCTGCACCCGATGTGGCCTCCTCTATATTGGTGAGACAGGCCGCTTACTTGCGGAACGCTTCAGAGAACACCTCTGGGCCGCCCGAACCAACCAACCCAATCACCCCGTGGCTCAACACTTTAACTCCCCCTCCCACTCCACCGAGGACATGCAGGTCCTTGGACTCCTCCACCGGCAGAACACAACTACACGACGGCTGGAGGAGGAGCGCCTCATCTTCCGCCTGGGAACCCTCCAACCACAAGGTATGAATTCAGATTTCTCCAGCTTCCTCATTTCCCCTCCCCCCACCTTGTCTCAGTCGGTTCCCTCAACTCAGCACCGCCCTCCTAACCTGCAATCCTCTTCCTGACCTCTCCGCCCCCACCCCACTCCGGCCTATCACCCTCACCTTGACCTCCTTCCACCTATCCCACCTCCATCGCCCCTCCCCCTAGTCCCTCCTCCCTACCTTTTATCTCAGCCTGCTTGGCTCTCTCTCTCTTATTCCTGATGAAGGGCTTATGCTCGAAACGTCGAATTCTCTATTCCTGAGATGCTGCCTAACCTGCTGTGCTTTGACCAGCAACACATTTGCAGCTGTGATCTCCAGCATCTGCAGACCTCATTTTTTACTCGATGAATTTAAATTCTACAAGCTATCACAATAGGTGTTGAACCACATTCCCTGAGCATCAGTCTGGGCTTCTAGGTTAGTCCCAGAGGACCAAAGGGCCACTCACTCATTGGTGAGGGACGACTGGTGGTGAGGATATCCTGGAGGTCACCTATATCCCAGGTGAGGGATGAGGTTAAGGAGGTGAGACATTCATGATAACCTCAGCTGGTTCTTTACTTTGTTAACCCAATGACACCACTATGCCACCATCACCCTCCAAATGTGAAGTTGAGATGGTCAGCAGAATCCTCTAAGACTCAGAACTCAGGGTACAATACAAAGTAGAATATTGTCACTGTGTGGTGGGTGAATATACACCTTAAAACCAACAGCCCCCAACAATGAGAGTTCAACAATGCCATGGGCTCAATTCAGCAGTGCAGTTATGTTTTTGATAAAGGCTAATTTTTTTTAACTGTGGAAATAAATGTGAATGAAAGAGAACAATAAGAATCTATTCACAGTTATGTCAGGTGCAGAAACTTCAGTCTGTAGTAGCTGTGACTTTGTTAGCCCTCCCATAAATGACTGCATTATGTTCAGCAACGCACAGTTAATTAAACAGCAAACCAATAGACCCCCAGGGAGTCTGGAAGAGTGGTACAACTTATTAACCCCTCCTGTCCTAAAATAGATGTTTCAAATGTTGTCCACCATACTTTTGCAACCCTCAAATGGCAAGCTCAGTGAAAGAAAGATTATTGCTCATGAATTGAATGAAACTATCTATTAGCTTGACTTATTGAAAGAATTGGTGGTACAGTGGTTAGCAACACTGCCTCATGACACCAGGAACCCAGGTTCAATTCCAGCCTCAGTGACTGTCTGTGTGGAGTTTGCACATTCACCCTATAACTAGTGGGTCTGGTTTCCTCCCACAGTCCAAAGGTGTGCAGATTAGATGGATTGGCCAAGATAAATTGCCCTAAGTGTCCATGGATGTGCAGACTAGGTGGAATGGTAAATGAGGGGATCATGTGGAAAGGGTGGAGTGTGGGCCTGGATAGCATGGTCTCCAGAGGGTCAGTGCAGACTGCATGGGCTGAATGTCCTCTATCTGCACTATAGTGATTCTAATTTACAAATTCTGGACACAATGATAGCGCAACATAACATGCTAAATTTCACTCAAAGCGTGTTTAGCTAACAGACACAGAGGAGGTTAAAATTACAAATGCAAATACTGCATAACCGAAATGTCAACAAAAGCAGTGCAAAGAGATTAGTTTCTGAAAGAGAAAGATGGGTTAATAATCTGGGTGTGACTTCATTCAACCTTAACTGAAAGGAAAACAGAAAGTTCACTGTCTGCCAGTCAACATGATAAGTTACACCCAAAGTAAATAGCATTAGCCTCAGTAAACCAGGAGGGGCTGCAGGGATGGGGGCTGAATAGGGCAATTCATCAACTATTGTTCATGTTTCCAATTTTGTTCCCCTCCACCTCTGTAACATCCCCACACTAATATCCTGTGATCCTTATCTGTGATTATCAGCCTGTCGCCTTTAATTCATCATTAAATTATGAATGGGCATCACATGATGTACAAGGGAGTTGCTGGGATTTTGAAATGGTACTGCAGTGAGAGTTGGTCTTTAAGCATTGGAGGGGTTGTGGGGGAAGGATTAGGAGGTAAAGAGGCAAGTTGCTTTCTTGGTTATATTTCCATTATTAATAATGTATGAATTATTGGTGCAAATGTTTTCTTCACTTCTGATGTTTACTGCAAGAGAAATAACTTTATTTCTGGAATTGTATTCTTATTTTTCAGAATGGCATGCAAGTTTTCCATGAGTTCAATCCGTTCTACTGTTTTGGCTCTTTTATTCCTTTTTGTACAATCCTTTAATTTTTTTTTATATAATTGAGAAGGACAGGCATCCTGTCTTTCATCCTACCTCTTACCTTGCTCCACTGGGTTACAAATATTACTCCATTAGAAAATGAAATTCCAGTGGGGTGGCACGGTGGCACAGTGGTTAGCACTGCTGCCTCACAGCGCCAGGGACCTGGGTTCGATTCCCGCCTCAGGTGACTGACTGTGTGGAGTTTGCACGTTCTCCCCGTGTCTGCGTGGGTTTCCTCCGGGTGCTCCGGTTTCCTCCCACAGTCCAAAGATGTGCGGGTCAGGTGAATTGGCCATGCTAAATTGCCCGTAGTGTTAGGTAAGGGGTAAATGTAGGGGTATGGGTGGGTTGCGCTTCAGCGGGTTGGTGTGGACTTGTTGGGCTGAAGGGCCTGTTTCCACACTGTAAGTAATCTAATCTAATCAGTGAGGTGACTGAGAACCATAGGCACAATTAAATCAAAAAGCCTGACAACTTAAAGGCTTCGCAGTGTCATGTGGTGATTGTAGAACATTCAACACAAAATATTAAGTATAATTGAAGCTTAAACTAAACAGTTTCTATTTTCAAGAAGATCCCAAATCAAAGGAATCAGCAAAGGTAAAGATGTCACCAACTGAACCATAAAGCTACTCTCTCTTTAGAGAGAGATTGATGACAGTGTAACCTGAGGGTCACCCTGCCTCAGATGAGGGAAGAGTTTGAGAAGGGAAGTCCTTGATGGTAACCTCAGCTGGTGCAGCAATTGAACCAATAATGTACCACAAACCGGCCATCTGACCCAGCAGACCTACGTCCTCCCCATTCCTCCACCCAACAGGTACATTACTAAGTTATAGAATAGAATAATGTAGAATTATTGGTGCAGAGTCAAGCAGCTTGATCTATGCCAGAGTATGTGCTCTGCATGATTCCACTCCCACTCTATTTAATTCCTTTCATGCTGTCAGTTTGCCCTTCTGTTCCTTTCTCCCTCATGTACATAATCAGCTTCACCTGGAGTACATCCATGCTATCTGCTTCAATCTTTCCATGTGGCAGTGGGTTCCATTTTCAGGCCCTCTCTGAGTGAAGAAGCAGGGGAGGGAGGGTGCATCAGCTCCTTCATTTCAATTTCCCCTCTGAGCCACAACAAATATTCTTTTTAACACAAAGCTATATCTCTTTCAAATTAAACTATAGTAAACTGATTTCTACTGTAGCAGTAAGGAGTCAACCTCAAGATTTTGCACACACAAGGTGTTAACCTAGGACTATGGTTGCTTGCTTCGTATCTCGGACCTTCAGCTGTAGCAAGTATTGCAGCTATCCTTTGTCTTCTTGGGGGTTTTGATGTTTTAATCTGTATTATCATTGGGTGTTTTTCCTTTTTGAGGGACAGAGAGAGAGAAGGCAAGTTCCTAATTCACGTTCAGTGTTGAATCTTCTGCTTCTGCCAAAAACAAGCTTCTTGAAACAAAAGGTTTTGATGTATTTCTCTGTCAGATTTCATTGTTAAAAAGCACACACAACACCAGGCTATAGCCCAACAGGTTTATTTGGAAGCACGAGCTTTCAGGGCGCTGTCTCTTCATCAGGTGGTGGACATTCATCTCGAAAGCTAATGCTTCCAAATAAACCTGTTGGACTATAACCTGATGTTGTGTGATTCTTAACTTTGTCCACACCAGTCGAACACCAGCACCTCAACATCAAGATTTCATTGTCTCCAGATTGATAATTACAGATGATGTTTTCATTTTCAACATTATTTTTAAAGTGTGAATAAAAATAGGAGATAAATATCTTTTCACACTTCCCTGCCAAGAAATGACTGGATTCCTTACTTTTGCATAAAGTAATAATCCCAGTTCGGACTGTCTTTTGCTTATTTGACACTGGTTATCATGAAATTTGACCAAACTGTGTAATCAAGTGATGAGTGCAACTATTTTGAGGCAGTGTTTTGATCTCTTTTTAAAACTGTTTCCATCTAAGACTGCCTCAGGAATTAAATTGAATGATAACATTAGGAAATCAGTAGTTGCTATTTTGAGCATGATCATGAGAGTATGGGAAGTCAAGAGGAATTAAAATAAATCAGGAGAGATGTAAACCGAAAGAAGGAAACTGCACCTGCAAAAATACTTTCAGATGTATGAAGAGAACAGAAAAGGAATGAGTTGGCTCAGGTTTTTGAAGAGTTTAGAATGGTGGACAGAACAAATGTCAAGGCACACCCAGCAGTGAGAATGAGTTCAAGGAAGAATGTTGCATGTTTAAGGTCAATTTTGATGCTGGAATGTTTAAATGGATGAGATAAAGTGGCATACTAAAAGGAATATATATTATCATAATGCAATTAGTTTTTGTATTTGAATAGATGCTGTCAAATTGTTAACAAAAATAAAGTTTATTGATACAAAGTATGCACAAATAGAAGAGGACTTTGGAGTCTGGAGTTGGGAGGTCATGTTGCGGCTGTACAGGATATTGGTCAGGCCACTTTTAGAGTACTGTGTGCAATTCTGGTCTCCCTGCAGAACCTGGAAGGGTTCAGAAAAGATTTACAAGGACGTTGCTAGGGTCGGAGGGTTTGAGCTCCAGGGAGAGGCTGATTAGACTGGGGCTATTTTCCCGAGAGCATTAGAGGCTGAGGGGTGACCTTCTAGAGGTTTATAAAATCATGAGGGGCATGGACAGGGTAAATAGACAAGGTATTTTCCCTGGGGTGGAGGAGCCCAGAACTAGATGGCATAGGTTTAGGATGAGAAGAGAATAATTTAAAAGGGATCTAAGGCACAACATTTTCATGCAGAGGGTGGTGCATGTATGGAATGAGCTGCCAAGAAAGTGGTGGAGGATGGTACAATTCCAACATTTAAAAAGCATCTGGATGGGTATATGAATAGGAAGGGATATGGACCAAGTGCTGGCAAATGGGACTAGATTAATTTAGGATATCTGATCGGCAGGGATGAGTTGGACCGAAGGGTCTGTTTCCGTGCTGTACATCTCTATGACTTAAGCTGAGTAAACTAGAGATTATATTAGCTGTTATGATAATGGAGGAAGAATAAGAGATATTGAAGTTCAAGTTTGGTGCCACATAGGAACAGTCAGCCAAAGCGAAAAAGATCCTACATCTGGGATTGTGGTTTCACGGACAGATAATCTGATTATTCTAACAATAAAGTCAAAAAATAGAATTTAAGCAAAGCTAAAACCATATATGGCACCCAAACTATGAGAAATATCAGAAACAGCACATGGTAATAAAAGAAGATAAGGAGTGCAGATGAGAATATGAACAAAAAAACTCATAGCTAACATCAGGGAAAAAAAACAAAATCTTTTTAAAAAAACGATGCCGCGAGTCTATGTCAGATAAGGAAATGATTTTTGCTTAATGAATACTTGCTTGCTATTTACACAGAATATGAAGGAAATCTTTAAAGGCGTGCAAATGCAAAAGTAGATGAGTAAAAATAGATCTGTGTTAAATTCGGAAATGTCTGTGAAGGGGCTAAGGATTTAAAAAATAGATGTGCCGAATAAATGCTACATTGCCTGGAATACACAAAGCTGTTCAGTCTGAAGGAAATAAAAGCTATGACCGTAAGCTTTGAAAGTTTATTAAAGATTAGAAATGTGTAAAATGACTGGAGGACAAAGAATGTTACAACACTGCTGAAACAAAAGGAAAGACAACTCATAAGGAAAATTATTAAAGAATTGAATTAAACAATGACCATTGAAAGGCCTAGATAGATCAGAAAGTCAAAATTATTTTGTGAAGAGGAACTTATGTTTTATTAACTCTCTAGATATGATTAACTTTGGAATATTTAGAAATGGCATAGTTGTAGGTCATGGCTGATCTGAATGTTTAATGCATTGGCCTGCATTTGATCCCTTGATACCATTCCAGAACAAGCAAATATTCTTCTCAGCCTGGAAAGCTCCATACTGTCCCAAAGATTTCAGCAGAGAATTTCAGATTTCTATGCTATTGTTTATGGGAAAGCAAAACACACACATCCCAATTTCCCTTCTCAATGGCCTAGCTCGAATTTAGAAGTTAGTTCCTGATTTCCCCAATAGAGGAAATCGTTTCTCTATATCGAAGCTGATAAATCCTTGGAAAATTTCTACCATCTTGATCAGATCTCTCCTCAATCTTTCCTACTCAAGGAATGGCAAGATAAACTGATACATAATTCTCATAATTTTACCCTTTCAAAACCCCAGTAACATGCTAATGAGTATGTGCTGCAGCCACACAAATGCCAATAGATCCATGAGGTGTAGCACACCTCCTGACCAAGGCTGTCAATAATTGAAGCATTATTTCTTCTCTTTACATGTTGCTCACTTGAGGTAAAGGATAACCTTTCATCACAGTTTTTGGTTTTTGTACCTACCTACCAGACTTTAATAATTTAAATACCTAGACTCACTATTCTCCACTGCAACATCTACTTTCTCACAAAGTTGAAATACTCTCGAATTAGACTTAGCACTTTTTGTCGGCTCAAATCAGATGGCCTCATGTGTGCTAGCTTGGCTTTTTCCACTCTCTTCAACTGTTTGTGTCCTGTTACAACTTCCTGCTTCCTCCAGATAAGAAGTGTTGTAAATTGTAGTAAATATTCTCCGGAATTCAGACAAATCCCATTGGAACATGCCAGAGATGGATAGGGCTTGGCAAATTAGATACTGAGCAGTCTTTCCCTCTGGCTAGGGTATCTGGAACATGGGCATAAGTTCAGTAACATCTCCCTGTCTGTTCTTCCTCTTAGCCTTACTGGCCTTAACTTTTGACTCCTCCTTGATCTTCTTACTTGCTCCCCTGCATCACTAGGGTTAAACCCTTGCAAGTGGCACTACCAAACTACTGTCAGGATATTGGTAGTCTTCCAGTTTAGATGCAACTCGTCCATCTTGTACATGTCTCACCTGCCCTGGTTGGCATTCCAATGATCCAAATAACTGAAACCCTCCCTTCTGCACCAACTTTTTGGCCATGTATTTAACTATACTATCTTCCTCTTCCTATGATGCTGGTGTTGGACTGGGGTGGACAAAGTTGAAAATCACACAACACTGGGAAGTAATCCTGAGATCGCAACCACAGCGATCCTGCTTTTATACTTCTCATCTGACTCCCTGAACTCCCTTTCCAGGACCTTATCTCTCTTTCTGCCTATGTCATTGGTACCAACATGGACCACAACATCTGGCTGCTTACCCTCCCCTTCCAGAATCTTCTGTGCCTACTCAGAGACACCCTTGACCCTGGCACCATTCATTTGTCATTTCATATTCTAAACACTGTCTGGGAGAAGGAATTTCTCCTGCATTCCACTCAGGTTTTACAATGGAAATCCCATGTCCCTGGTTTTGACCTCACTGACAAATGGAAACAACATATCTACATCTTCCTCATCAAACAATATAAAGGTTTAAATCCTGCTGACTGGTTGCTACCAGCATCACACTCAAGTCCCCCAAACAAAAAGCCTTGGCCTTTATCTCTCCTGATAGACTGAACCGCTTAGATCGGAAAACGTTTATTTGGAATAGAGAAGTAAAAGATGGGCAGAAAGAATACAGAGTTGCTATTGAGGTAGTGCAAAAGCTGGATCCATTCGGACAGAGTTAATGAATAACAGGAACTGTTACTCGACGAATAACATACACACTGTACAACAGGAAGGAGGTACAGGAAGAAATGAAACCCGATATCATCAAAATTCAAATTGTGTGGTCAAATAAAGCACTGCGTCATCTGTAAACTTGTATAAGTAAACAAACAAAACACAGTAAATGAGAAATATCACAGAAGCAGATACTGGCCTGCACTGAGTTTACTGACCACAGCCATGTCTACAGGTTCAGTGTCCCAGATTTCAAACAGGAAAGCCAGCCAGGATTCTTCCACGGTTCCTGTTGGGAGGTGTTCATGACTGGACATCATGCGACACCCTCCAGGATGTAATAGCATGTCATTACTCACCGGGTACATAGCTATGGTACTTGAGCATTGCCTTCAGGAAGTGAGATCTCAAATTAAAAATAAAAACCACTAAAGTAGGAGGGCTGTCATAATTCAGACAAGAATCTGCTGTCTGGCGCTACCTATCCAATTAAAAAGGCAATGTGTCAAGCCTCACAACATTCCGTCTGCATACATAATAAATACAAGCAGTAGCCTCAAGGGAGATTGAAGGAAGTCAGCCTTGATTTTAGATCCTCTTGGGCAATTGTTATATTGTTAACATCGCTTCCCTTGATGGGTGCAGCATTTCCCAAAAATGAAAACAATGATACAGGTACAAACTGTTGATGACTTCTAACATTGGAAAATAAATGGCAATTTTTGGTTGAAGATGGTGAAACTTATAAAGCAGCCTAATGTCCCAAGAATATTTGAACATGGTTCACACTTTCAAGGATTGGGGTGTCATAATTTGGAGGTGCCGGTGTTGGACTGGAGTGTGCAAAATTAAAAATCACACAACGCCAGGTTATAGTCCAACACGTTTATTTGGAAGCACTAGCTTTTGGAGCACAGCTCCTTTATCGGGTGGCTGTGGAGTATAAGATTGTACGACACAGAATTTATAGCAAACGTTTACAGTGTGATGTAACTGAAATTATATATTGAAAATGTCCTGAATTGTTTGTTAAGTCTCTCATCTTTTGGAATGACCATGTTGGTTTCAATTCTTTCATATGTACGTCGCAAAAGTTTTTAAAGTTACATTCTCAAGTGAACTTTTAAATGGTGTCATTTCGGCTCAGATAATGCATTGAAGGTGTGAGCTGCTCTGTGTGAGACTGTCTGTTGGGACTCAAGTGATATTTCAAGTGTTGGCTCAAGATTTTATTTCAAATGACAAATTAACTGGTCATTTGTTTACTTACATAATATTGGAAGGATTGTAATTGTCTGCCTTATTAGCTGACACTAGTGACTGCACTTCAAAGGAGTGTCCACAGATTGTATAATTCCACAGCCAGTGCCTGTACATTCTGGGAAATAGGATTAAGATATTGCTGTAACCAAGGGCAATAATGAGCGACTGGAGGTGATGGGCAGTTCTTACATGATCCAGAAATCAACAATCATAAAAGTCCAACATGCTGGGAATACAAGAAAAACAAACTGAAGGCGCATGTGTAATTCTGCCTTCAAGCTCACATACTGGTGATTTTTGTTAACAATTGCATTTGGTACTGCTCAGAGTATTTGGGATCCTATGAGATTTCTTTGAGACTCCATCTCTGAAATGCCACATTTGATAGAAGATTTTATGTGGAAGCCTCTGCTGTCTTGGAACTCAATGAAGTCCTTTGTTTTGGATTTAAGTTTACCGTTAAAAAGCAGGCCATTCAGCCCATTAGATCCATGCTGGACTTTCTATTCCACATGAAACAACTTCCATCCCTCTTAAACTAAACCAGTCAATTAATCCTTCTACTCCTTTGTTTAATAAATATTTTTATTGAAAGTCAAGAAAATTTTTAGGTTTTTCACAAAATTACAAAACTAATACAAAATAGTGTAATCTCTTTACAGTATAATGACAATATCAGTATATAAAAAGCTAATTACTAATCTACTCTACAGACTACCAAAGCCACAAAATAAGATAGGAAAAGAAAAACTCTATATAATAGCAAAAAAAACTATACAGTATAAGACATAACTAACAATAAAAAAAGGAATAAGTAAATTAATAAAAACATAAGCATTCAAAGTAAAATTATGTCAAGTAATAACAAAACCTGTACTTATACGGGATTCTTCCTCCCAGGGGCCCCCGAACTGACAAACATAGTTCTCATGGTCAAACAAAGGCCCTAGTCAGTATGGCCGATACATCTGCATCGGTGTAGCTCAGGAAGCGCTGCCATGTTCTATAAAATAATTCTGTTGTTTGGTGCACCATATTCGTAAGGAGGTCTAGAAGGATATATCCAATGTCAGTTCGAAAGTCTTGGAGCTCTTTCAGATACCCAGCTTGCTCATATGTTTTTCCTTGCTCAGAAGGTGAGGATAGAAGATAATTTCTTCCCATATCCATCTAGAGAGGGAAGATTTACAAAGATTCTGGATGCAGGTTTTTTCACTGAGCTGGAAGGTTCATTTCCAGACGTTTTGTCACCCTACTAGGTAACATCTTCAGTGGGTCTCCAGGCGAAGCACTGTTCCTGCTTTCTATTTTTATGTTTGGGTTTCTTTGGGTTGGTGATGTCATTTCCTGTGGTGATGTCATTTCCGGTTCTTTTTCCTGAGGGGGTGGTAGATGGGGTCTAACCGATGTGTTTGTTGATAGAGTTAGACTCCATCTACCACCCCCTGAGAAAAAGAACAGGAAATGACATCACCTCAGGAAATGACATCACCAACCCAAACAAACCCTAACATATAAATAGAAAACAGGAACAGTGCTTCACCTGAGGCTCACTGAAGATGTTACCTAGTAGGGTGATGCAACATGTGGAAATGAACCTTCCAGCTCAGCGAGCAAACCTACATCCAGAACCTCAAACTGAGCTACAAATCTTCTCAAAACTCACTAATTTACAAAGATGTTGCCACGGTTGGAGGACTTGAGCTTTTGGGAGAGGGTGAATAAGCTGCGGCTGTTTACCCTAGTGTGTTGGAGGTTGAGGGTGATCTTAAAGAGGTTTATAAAATCATGAGGGAAATTGATAGAGTAAATAGATAAGGTATTTTCCCTAGGGTGGGGTGTCCAGAACTAGAGGGCAAAGGTTTAGGGTGAGAGGGGAAAGATATAAAAGGGCCTTAAGGGAAATGTTTTCACACAAAGGGTGGAGCATATATAGAATGAGCTGCCAGAGGAAGTAATGGAGGCTGGTACAGTTCGAACATTTAAAAGGCATCTGGATGGGGATATGAATGGGAAGGATTTGGAGGGATATGGGCCAAGTGCTAGCAAATGGGACTAGATTAGGTTAGGATATCATATCTGCATGGGTGAGTTAGCCCAGATTGTCTGCTTCCGTGCTGAACATCACTATGGCTCTATAATTCCTGTTTTATAACCTGTTGCATCATTTTGGAACTTTGGAAAAAGAAGATCAAAGCAACAGGTACTTTTAAAAAAGGGGAGAGTAGGTATCACACGGGAAGTGAAAAAGAAAGCAGTGAACCTACACAGCTATCTGCCAGGCAGAGCACTGACTCTGCTGTTTCATTTCAAGCAATTCAGTGCACCCCCCACCCCTCCCAACCCTTTATCCTGAACAACTATACCTAATTCCTTCTTGAAAATATTCAGTGTTTTGACTCAATCACCTTCTGAGACTGAGAATTCCACAGGTTCACTATTCTCTGAGTCATGAAATTTCTCCTCATCTCAGTCTTAAATGGCTTACTCCTTTACTTTAGATTAGGATGCCCAGTGGGGATGGTGAGGCTTGATTTCCAGCAATACCACCCCAGTGAGGTGTAACACAAGAAAGGAAAAGAAATTGTCAACATAAAATCCCTTCAAGAGGTAGAATAGTCGGTCCTGAAAATCATTTGGATGAGCAGGTGCAGTGAGATGGTGCAAACTACTGCGTTGTCTCAGAAGTCTATTCTAAAGCCTTATGGTTTAGTTTTAATCCATTCAGAGGACATCACCAGAATTTATCGTCCACCTCTAACTGCCCTTGAGAAGATGATGATGAGTTGTTTTACTGACTTTTTTTGCAGTCCACGTGGTGTAGGAATTCCCACTGTTCTGTTTTGCAGGGAGTTTCATCATTTTAACCCAGCAACCATGAAGGAAAATGATCAATCTGTTATTAATAGAAGCCAGGGAATAGAGTAAATTGGAAAACTATTGAACATAGTACTTAGTCACAGCTTGTGACTGACATGTAACTTTGGATATGTGGTATTTACCAGGATCTTTCACATGATGTGGCCAGGCTTGTGTTATCTTCAATAACCTAAGAGGCTGGGCATGGATATCATGATATTAAAAATTTCATCAGATATTTATTACTGCTAACTATTATGCACAAATATTGCATTTCCTCCAACATCTGGGCTGACAATAAACTATGACATTCAAGCAGAGTCTGAGGTCAGATTGAATTTGAAATCGTTGCTCCTCAGGTCACATGATCTAAAATAGTGATGATATTGTGAACATGTCTTTTAAAGGCATACTGATGTGAGATGTAGCACAACAAAATGGAAACATTAACTACTAAAAATAATCAGCTAAAGCTTGATTTGATGAGAGTATTTTGTCAAAAGAATAATTTTTGTAATATACTAACAGAAAGAACGTTAATGCATTGACATAAACTTCAAATGATATTGATCTAGATTTTGCTGTGAAAAATAACAGAGTTGCTAATGGTTCTCACGATTACTTAAGAGTAAACTGCACAAAAGTTTTAGGTAGGAGAAATTATCTGCATAAATGCCAATAACCGAAATGCTGCTTTCCTAATTGTGGCAATTTGCAAAAGAAAATGACATTTTGTAGTTGGATCACTATTATAATACACTGAATGGCATGAAGTTGATGTATCTGTGCATTTTTTAAACCAGACCTGCCAGAGAAAGTTAAGTCTTGTCATTACAAACACAAGAGTCCTTTTAACAACCTGATAACTAATGACTGCCAACAGCCAACCTCAATGAAAAGCTAACTGAAAGTGCAACGTCTCATTTCAAGTTTTAATTGAAATGTCAGAAAGGCCAAACCAAAATAATTTTTGAGTTTGGTTTACTCCTGTCTCTGTTTTCTAAGCTGTGTCATCCATTCTTTCGTCCCCTTTCTTTATCTTGTTTTTTTGGAATTGTTCCTCATTATTTATTTCTCTATCCTTCAATCTGATTCGCTAAAAGATTGTAAATCTTCATTCTATTTCATCCATTCAGTTCACAATTTAAATAACTTGCCACATTTCAACCCCAAAAACTTCAATTTACAATCGCAATTCAAACGAAATGCAGATGCTGTTAGATGCTCTGATACAATGCAATCTAAACTATTATATACTACATTACCAAGCTAATTGCAGTGAGGAATATATTATACTACTATTGCTTAGAAAAGTTCCTGTTAAGTATCGTCAGGTTAGATAACTAGTCTAGAATAATGTCACATGGCTATATGTTGTTACAAAATAAGAACACTACAACATGATTTGATAGAAAAGACACATTGCTTTATCTCTCTGCAGTAAGTTAGCAGTAGTTTTCAATAGAAACATAGACCTGGTACTGAATGAATTGCCTTACTGGAAAAGTGGTGCTTTAAAATCTTCTTCTGAATGATTGTGGGAAGCTGGGAATGAGTTTGATGATGTATGTGCTGGCTGGATTGCTGAGCCAGCTTATAAGGTTCGTCTTATAGAGTCATACAGCATGGAGACAAATACTTTGGTTCAACTTGTTCATGTCAACAAAGCTTTCCAAACTAAATTAGTCCCATCTACCTACACTTGGCCTATATTCCTCTACTGTGAGCGGCACGGTGGCACAGTGGTTAGCACTGCTGCCTCACAGCGCCTGAGACCCGGGTTCAAATCCTGACTCAGGCGACTGACTGTGTGGAGTTTGCATGTTCTCCCCGTGTCTGTGCGGGTTTTCTCCGGGTGCTCCGGTTTCCTCCCACAGTCCAAAGATGTGCGGATCAGGTGAATTGGCCCTGCTAAATTGCCCGTAGTGTTAGGTAAGGGGTATGGGTGGGTTGCGGGTCGGTGTGGACTTGTTGGGCCGAAGGGCCTGTTTCCACACTGTAAGTATTCTAAACCTTTCCTATTCATATACCTGACCGAATGTCTTTTAAATGGTGTAACTGTACCTGCATCTACCACATCCTCTGGCATTTCATTCCACATATGAGCCACTCTCTGAGCGAAAAAGTTACCCTTCGGATTCCTTTGAATCTTTCTCCTCTCACCTTAAAATTATGCCCTCTAATTTTGAACTCCCCTACCCTGGGAAAAGACTTTTGCTATTCACCTTATCTGTGCCCCTTATGATTTTATAAATCTCTATAAGACCAGCCCTTAACCTCCTATGCTTCAATGAAAAAAGTCACAGCTTATCCAGCCTCTCCTTGTAACTCAAATCCTCCAGTCTTAGCAACGTGCTGGTAAATCTTTTCTGAACATTCTCCAATTTAATAATATCCCTCCTATAGCAGGACGACCAGATCTGTACACTGTCCTCCAACGTCCTGTATAACCTCAACCTGACGTCCCAACTCCTATACTCAGTGATCTGAGCAATGAAAGCAAACATGCTAAATGCCTTCTTAACCACCCCGTCAACCTATGACACAACTTTCAAAGACCTGAATCTCTAGGTCTGTCTGTTCGACAACACACCCCAGGACCCTACCATTAATGAATCAAAACCTGTAACATTCCAGAGTTCCATGCCTGTGGCTTATATTTTATAGTTTTGGTAAAGTAAGTAAAAAGAAGAGAAGCTGTTTACAGCAGTAGGAAGATTAATGACAAGAGAACGTTGATTTTCAGTGATTGAAAAAAGAGCCACAGGTGACATGAGGAAGCTTTTTTTAATACATGGCACAGTGGCTCAGTGATTAGCACTGCTGCCGCACAGTGCAGGGACCTAGTTTCGATTCCACCCTCAGGTGACTGACTGTGTGGTGTTTGCACATTCTCCCTGTGTCTGCGTAGGTTTCCTCCGGGTGCTCAGGTTTCCTCCCACAGTCTAAAGATGACTTGGAGGTGCCATTGTTGGACTGGGGTGAACAAAGTTAAAAGTCAGGTAGGTAAAAACAATGACTGCAGATGCTGGAAACCAGATTCTGGATCAGTGGTGCTGGAAGAGCACAGCAGTTCAGGCAGCATCCAATGAGCAGCGAAATTGACATTTCGGGCAAAAGCCCTTCATCAGGAATAAAGGCAGTGAGCTGGAAGCATGGAGAGATAAGCTAGAGGGGGGGAGAGAGTAGCATAGAGTACAATGGGTGAGTGGGGGAGGAGATGAAGGTGATAGGTCAGGGAGGAGAGGGTGGAGTGGATAGGTGGAAAAGAAGATAAGCCGGTTGGACAAGTCTGGACAAGTCATGGGGACAGTGCTGAGCTGGAAGTTTGAAACTAGGATGAGGTGGGGGAAGGGGAAATGAGGAAGCTGTTGAAGTCCACATTGATGCCCTGGGGTTGAAGTGTTCCGAGGCGGAAGATGAGGCGTTCTTCCTCCAGGCATCTGGTGGTGAGGGAACGGCGGTGAAGGAGGCCCAGGACCTCCATGTCCTCGGCAGAGTGGGAGGGGGAGTTGAAATGTTAGGCCACGGGGCGGTGTGGTTGATTGGTGCGGGTGTCTCGGAGATGTTCCCTAAAGCGCTCTGCTAGGAGGCGCCAAGTCTCCCCAATGTAGAGGAGACCACAACGGGAGCAACGGATATAATAAATGATATTAGTGGATGTGCAAGTAAAACTTTGATGGATGTGGAAGGCTCCTTTAGGGCCTTGGATAGAGGTGAGGGAGGAGGTGTGGGCACAGGTTTTACACTTCCTGCGGTGGCAGGGGAAAGTGCCAGGATGGGAGGGTGGGTCGTAGGGGGGGAAGGACCTGACCAGGTAGTCATGGAGGGAACGGTCTTTGCGGAAGGCGGAAAGGGGTGGGGAGGGAAATATATCCCTGGTGGTGGGGTCTTTTTGGAGGTGGCGGAAATGTCGGCGGATGATTTGGTTTATGCGAAGGTTGGTAGGGTGGAAGGTGAGTACCAGGGGCGTTCTGTCCTTGTTACAGTTGGAGGGGTGTGGTCTGAGGGCGGAGGTGTGGGATGTGGACGAGATGCATTGGAGGGCATCTTTAACCACATGGGAAGGGAAATTGCGGTCTCTAAAGAAGGAGGCCATCTGGTGTGTTCTATGGTGGAACTGGTCCTCCTGGGAGCAGATACGGCGGAGGCGGAGGAATTGGGAATACGGGATGGCATTTTTGCAAGAGATAGGGTGGGAAGAGGTGTAATCCAGGTAGCTGTGGGAGTCGGTGGGTTTGTAAAAAATGTCAGTGTCAAGTCGGTCATCATTAATGGAGATGGAGAGGTCCAGGAAGGGGAGGGAGGTGTCAGAGATAGTCCAGGTAAATTTAAGGTCAGGGTGGAATGTGTTGGTGAAGTTGATGAATTGCTCAACCTCTTCGCGGGAGCACGAGGTGGTGCCAATGCAGTCATCAATGTAGCGGAGGTAGAGGTGGGGAGTGGTGCCGGTGTAATTACGGAAGATCAACTGTTCTACGTAGCCAACAAAGAGACAGGCATAGCTGGGGCCCATACGTGTGCCCATGGCTACCCCTTTGGTCTGGAGGAAGTGGGAGGATTCGAAGGAGAAATTGTTAAGGGTGAGGACAAGTTCGGCCAAACGATTGAGAGTGTCGGTGGAAGGGTACTGTTGGGGACGTCTGGAGAGGAAAAAACGGAGGGCTTGGAGGCCCTGGTCATGGCGGATGG
The DNA here is from genome assembly GCF_020745735.1 of Hemiscyllium ocellatum. Taxonomy (NCBI): domain Eukaryota; kingdom Metazoa; phylum Chordata; class Chondrichthyes; order Orectolobiformes; family Hemiscylliidae; genus Hemiscyllium; species Hemiscyllium ocellatum. Next base: position 15,461,015 of record NC_083417.1, on the reverse strand, counting down.
AGGTGTAGAGGGATTGGATATCCATGGTGAAGATGAGTCATTGTGGGCCGGGGAAACGGAAGTCTTGGAGGAAGTGGGGGGCGTGGGTGGTGTCTCGAACGTATGTTGGGAGTTCCTGGACTAGGGGGGATAGGACAGTGTTGAGGTAGGTAGAGATGCGTTCAGTGGGGCAGGAGCATGCTGAGACAATGGGTCGACCAGGGTGGTCAGGCTTGTGGATCTTGGGAAGGAGGTAGAACCGGGCAGTGCGGGGTTCCCGGACTATGAGGTTGGAAGCTGTGGGTGGGAGATCTCCTGAGGTGATGAGGTTCTGTATGGTCTGGGAGATGATGGTTTGGTGATGGGGGGTTGGGTCATGGTCTAGGAGCCAGTAGGAAGAGGTGTCCTCGAGTTGGCGTTTAGCTTCAGTGGTGTAGAGGTCAGTGCGCCAGACTACCACTGCACCCCCTTTATCTGCTGGCTTAATGGTGAGGTTGGGATTGGAGCAGAGGGATTGGAGGGCTGCATGTTGAGGGTGAGAGGTTAGAGTGGGGGGGGTGGGGGGGGTAGACAGGTTGAGGCGGTTAATGTCCCGGCGGCAGTTGGAAATGAAGAGGTCGAGGGCAGGTAATAGGCCTGCGCAGGGTGTCCAGGTGGATTCAGCGTGTTGGAGGTGGGCGAAGGGGTCCTCGGAAGGTGGACGGGAATCCTGATTGTGAAAGTAAGCTCGGAGGCAGAGGCGACGGAAGAATTGTTCGACGTCACGGCGTGTATTAAATTCATTGATGCGTGGGCGGAGGAGGATGAAGGTGAGTCCTTTGCTGAGGACTGATCGTTCGTCCTTAGTGAGGGGGAGGTCTGGGGGGATGGTGAAAACCCGGCAGGGCTGGGAGCTGGGATCCGGTGTGGGTGTGGAGCTGGGAGTGGGGCAGAGCGGGTAACTGGAGTGGGTGTGATGGTGGGGGGAATGGGGGTGGAGTCATGAGCAGGGGCAATGTGCCCCTCAGGGTTCTGGGTGGTGGGGATAGTGACAGTGGGGTCTGTGGGGGGCGTGTCAGCAGACTGCAGGTGAGTAGTGCTGGTGGGGGCAGAAGTGGTGGCAGACACGACAGTAGGGGTGGCGGAAGCCACTGAGCGTGTGGCATCAGCGATGATGTGAGGGCCGGAAGTGGCTTTGGGAGTGGCCATGATGGAGGCGGAAGTGACATCATCAATCAGCGTGGGGGTGGAAGCTGCATCAGCCGCATGGCTAATGGCATTTCTGAGGCCGGGGGAATCTTCTGGAATGTTTGAGGAGGGCTGGTTATGGAGGTGGGTGGATAAAAGTTTGTTGTACTTACAGTTTTTGATGTTTGAGATGGAGTTGAAGTACTGTTTGTTGAGAGTATGAATTCTCCTGAGGATGTAGTACAGAATGGGTCCTTTGCAATTCTGAGAGAGTGTGGCCCTCAGCTGAGGCAGGGCTGACTGTAGAGAGGTTAGGTGCCGGCGCATTGCTGCAAGCGTGGAGCGGAGGATCCTGAAAGAGAACTGTTGCTGGTGTTTTTGAATCTGTAGTCTGTACTGTTTGTCCTGTTTGGGTCCGAACTCTGCTGGTTTAAAGGTGGTTCGGAGTCCGTGTGGGATGAGTTGGTTACGGAGGCAGGCACTGAGGAAGCAAATGTGGCTGTGGTAGCGAGTTTGTTTCAGGACATGGTTGAAGAGCTTCAGGGCACACGACACCAGGTGCTAAATTGCCCACGGTGTCCAGGGATGTGCAGGTTAGGTGAGATAGCCATGGGAAATGTGGGGTTATGTGGGTAGGGTAAGGAGGTGGATCTTGGCGCAATGCTCTTCAGGCAGTCGGTATAGATTCGATGGGCTGAATGGCTTGCTTCCACAATTTTGGGATCCAATGATTCTATGAATGTTCTAAAATGCACCATCTGAAAGGCTGGTGACAGCAGATTCAAAAGACAACTGAATAAACAGCAAAAGGGTGGTGGTTTAGTGGCAATGTCACCAAGCTCACAATTGAAAGATCCAAACTAATATCATGGAGGTCTGGCTTCAAAAGCCACTCTGACAAATGCAACATTAAATTCAATAAATAGTGGTAAGTTGTGTGGAGTCAGAGGAGATAGGGAAAGCACTAAATAAATATTTTTCTACAGTGTTCACTATAGAAAATGAAAATGTTGGCGAGGAAGATACAGAGATACTTGCATCTAGACTAGAAGAGATTGAGGTTCACAAGGAAGAGGTATTAGAAATACTGCAGAGTGTGAAAATAGACAAGTCCCCTGGGCCGGATGGGATCTATCTTAGAATCCTCTGGGAAGCAAGGGAAGAGATTGCTGAGCCTTTGGCATTGATTTTCAAATCATCATTGTCTACAGGAATAGTGCCTGAGGACTGGAGGATAGTAAATGTGGTTCCCTTGTTCAAAAAGGGTAGTAGAGACAACCCTGGTAATTACAGACTAGTGAGCCTCACGTCAGTTGTTGGTAAAGTGTTGGAAAAGGTTATAAGAGATAGGATTTATAACCATCTAGAAAAGATGGTTATAAGGGCTACGGGGAGAACGCTGGTAAGTGGAGTTGAAATGCCCATCAGCCATGATTGAATGGCGGAGTGGACTCGATGGGCCGAATGGCCTTACTTCCACTCCTATGTCTTATGGTCTTATGGTCTTATGGTCTAATAATCTGATCAGGGACAGTCAGCACAGTTTTGTGAAGGATAGGTTGTGCCAACGAATCTTATTGAGTTTTTTGACAAAGTGACCAAACAGGTAGATGAGAGTAAACCCAGTTGATGTCGTGTATATGGATTTCAGCAAGGCATTCGATAAGGTTCGCACAGTAGGCTAATATACAAAATGTGGAGGAATGGGATTGTGGGAGACATAGCAGTTTGGATCAGTAATTAGCTTGCTGAAAGAAAACAGAGGTTGATGCAACATGTTCATCTTGGTGTCCAGTTACTAGCGGCGTATCACAAGGTTCGGTGTTGGGTCCACTGCTGTTTGCCATTTTTATAAAGCCCTTCATTCCTGATGAAGGGCTTATGCCCGAAATGTCGAATTTCCTGTTCCTTGGATGCTGCCTGACCTGCTGCGCTTTTCCAGCAACACATTTTCAGCATTTTTATAAATGACCTGGAAAATTTGCGGAGGACACTAAGGTCGGTGGAGTTGTGGATAGTGACGAAGGATGTAGTAGTTTGCAGAGAGACATAGATAGAATGCAGAGCTGGGCTGAGAGGTGGCAAATGGAGTTTAATGTGGACAACTGTGAGGTGATACACTTTGGCCGGAGTAATCGGAATGCAAAGTACTGGGCTAATGGTAGGATACTTGGAAGTGCAGATGAGCACAGAGATCTTGGTGTCCATGTACACAGATCCCTGAAAGTTGCCACCCAGATTGACAGGGTTGTTAAGAAGGCATACAGTGTTTTGGCCTTTATTAATAGAGGGATTGAGTTCCGAAACCAGGAAGTTATGCTGCATCTGTACAAAGCTCTGGTACGGCCACACTTGGAGTATTGTGTACAGTTCTGGTCACCGCATTATAAGAAGGATGTGGAAGCTTTGGAAAGGGTGCAGAGGAGATTTACTAGGATGTTGCCTGGTATGGAAGGACTGTCTTATGAGGAAGGACTGAGGGCCTTAAGGCTGTTCTTGTTAGAGAGAAGAAGGTTGAGAGGTGACCTTATATGAGAGGTAATCAGATAATCAGAGGGTAGATAGGGTAGACAGGAGAGCCTTTTTCCAAGTATGGGGACAGCAAACACGAGGGGGCACAACTTTAAAGTGAGGGGAGATAGGTATAAGACAGATGTCAGAGGTAGTTTCTTTGCCCAGAGAGTAGTAAGGGTATGGAATGCTTTGCCTGCATCGGTAGTAGATTCACCAAGTTTAAGTACATTTAAGTTGTCATTGGACAGGCATATGGACGTACATGGAATAGTGTAGGTAGGATGGGCTTCAGATTAGTATGTGTAAAAAGTGAGGTCTGCAGATGCTGGAGATCAGAGCTGAAAATGTGTTGCTGGTTAAAGCACAGCAGGTCAGGCAGCATCCAAGGAACAGGAAATTCAACGTTTCGGGCCAGAGCCCTTCATCAGGAAGGATTCAGATTAGTATGACAGGGCGGCACAACATTGAGGGCCGAAAGGCCTGTACTGCGCTGTAATGTTGTATGTTCTATGTAAAATTCAGACTCAAAAGGTAGCGCTGTAGGCATCCATGTTAATTGTTGCAAAAACCCCATCTGGTTCACTAATGCTCTTTAGGGAAAGAAAATCTACCACTTTTACCTGGTCTAGCCTACAAGTGACTCCAGAGCTGCAGAAATGTGGTCGATCCTTAACTCTTGAGTAATTATGGATGTGCACTTTTGATTGTAGCCAGCAACACATATATCCCATGAACAAATAATTGAAGGGAAAGAGCAGGAGAATGGGTTTAATTGGAAAACGCTAGCACAGGAACAATGTATAACTCGAAGCTCCCAAAATCACTTTGTGGATAACATTCAGAAACCAATCATCCTCAGCAATGATCCAGATATAATAGCTTTGTGAATATCTTTGCTGGTTTTGATACTGGCTCTGCGGAGTCAAACACACCCATCAATGGTACGTGCTGTAGGATTGCGCAAAAATCCCCATCATCTAAATACTGGATAAGACCATGGACTTTCCCAAAAATCTAAAACTCTGGGCAAAAACTCTGGACAAAAGCTGCAGCAAATACATAACAGAGCTGGCAGAATGGGGCTTTATGTCTCTGACGATTGTTCAGCCTGGAATTCCAATTTACATCTCCTCTCTAAAAGAACAACCAACCAAATCTAACAGTCTGTTGCCCGTGACAGCTTTTACATCTTGGGTTACCCAGCACAGACAATACAGGGGCGACAGAGATATCAGACAGACATAAGTGGGTACTGCAGATGCTGGAGATTAGAGTCAAGATTAGAGTGGTATTGGAAAAGCACAGCAGGTCAGGCAGCATCTGAGAAGCAGGAGAATCAACATTTCGGGCAAAAGCCCTTCATCAGGAATCCTTTTGTCGGAAACATCGATTTCTCTGCTCCTCGGATGCTGCCTGACCTGTTGTGCTTTTCCGGCACCACTCTAATCTTGAGAGACATCAGACATTCAACTTCAATCAAAATCCATTCACACATTTTCTTAACAATTGGGAAACTAATTGACTTCGGAAGGCGTACCAGAAACACAATGGGAAGTACAGGTTTGGCACAAAGATAACAGGTACACAATCAGTATAATTGCAGGCTGCAATCTCACCCGAAGTATTGTAATTCTAAGAACAATCCGAGGTCTTCTGAGCAAGAACTACTAGACACAGGCCTGTTCCAAACCAGGGTGATCCAGCGGCAACAGCCACTACCAGCAGATCAGAGAATCAACAAATTCCAAAAACCAACTGATCCAACTGAACCCACAAGATCTCAGAAACATCCTGAGGTGAAACATTGGCCTGAAAAACCAGCAGAAAATAATGATGTGGAGGTGCTGGTGTTGGACTGGGGTGGTCAAAGTTAAAAATCCCACAAAACCAGGTTGTACTCCAACAGGTTTATTTGGAAGTACTAGCCTTCGGAGCATTGCTTTTCTGTCAGGTAGCTAGTGCAGCAGGATCATAAGTCACAACATTTATAGCAAAGGATCACAGTGTCATACAACTGATGCAATAAAGAGAACAACTTCGATGAGCTAAACATCGATTATCCGAACTTCGGATTATCCAACCAAGATCTCAAAGTCCCATAAAAATGTTATCCGTTATCCAAACAATCAGTTATCTGAACAAAATACTCCCCGCTCATCTCGTTTGGATAATCGAGGTTGTTCCATATATTGAACAAACCTAGATTGCTGATGAAGGGCTTATGCTCGAAACGTCGAATTCCCTATTCTTGAGATGCTGCCTGGCCTGCTGTGCTTTGACCAACAACACATTTTCAGCTAGATTGCTATTAAGTCTTTCATCTTTTAGAATGGGTCGCAGTTATCGATTCATTAATATCTAACTTGGGATTCCAGCACCCACTGTTACATTGTGTTCTCATGCAGACTAAGATGCAGATAATACCAATGACAAAAGCAGAAAATGCTGCAGAAAGGGCCGAAGGGCCTGTACTGCGCTGTATCCTTCTATGTTCTATGTTCTAAATTCAGAAGAAGAAATTAATGGAGGTTCCAACCATTTCAAAACAACCAGAAGCTTCCTGGTAACAATAGACAGCCCACATAACTGAGGTCTCCACTGATCACTGAGATCAGTGCCGCTGATTGCTGAGGTGCTGCCATTTAATGGCACAATGGCTCAGTGGTTAGCACTGCTGCCTCACAGAGCCAGGGACCCAGGTTCGATTCCAGCCTCGGGTGACTGTCTGTGAGGAGTTTGTGCATTCTCACCGTGTCTGCATGGGTTTCCTTCAGGTGCTTTGGTTTCCTTCCACAGTGTTGGTGAATTGGCCGTGCTAAATTGCCCATACTGTGCAGAGATGTGTGGGCTAGGGGCATTAATCAGAGGAAATTTAGAATAATAGGGCAGGGGTTTGGGTCTGGGTGGGATACTCTTCGGAGGGTCTGTGTGGACTTGTTGGGCCAAATAGCTTGATTTCACACTGTTGGGATTCTATGAGGATTAATGCAGATGACTGGTACAAATCTTTACAAGAATGACCCAATGAAAACTGGGGAGATTCATCTTCTGAATTTTAGATGATTGGCATCATTGAATCCTGTCTTCCTCATGACCTCAGGAACATCTTCACTCGCCTTGACTCTAGGTCGCTCTTGGCTTGTCCAGGATATTGAGTGCTAAATGTTTCTGTAATTTTTTTTTGTTGATAGGTCTGTCTTGTACCTTCATCTTTTAGATTCAATTGTAAAGCAACAAAGCATCACAATATCAGGTCTCATTTTTATACTGTCAATCTTGTTGAATAACAGATGATGGAGAGAGTTGTAATACATAGCTATTCTTAATAGATATTATAAATTATTCCTTGAAAGGACAGTAATAAATGTTTGCAGTCTTAATTCTCAGCTGCTTTTTTTACAGTTAATCTAATATATCATTGAATCCATTGTCTTTCTGTTGCCTCAATGAGTGGACAGAAGTATACTGTAGAAACTTCCAAACTGACTCAATGCCTGAACAGTCCCTGCTCAATAAATACTCCACCAGTCATTATGGCTTTTAATTGCTCCACTATTACTAATCGTGTCTTTATTTGCATAGGGCCTGAGCTCTGAAATTCCCAAGCCATCTACACCTCTCTCTTTCTCTCTCTCTCTTTCCACCTTGCTTTTTTCTTTCAAAGCAGCCCTTAAAACCTACATTTTAACCAAGGTTTTTGTCATCTATGTTAATATCTTTATGTGGTTTGGCATAATATGATTTTATAATACCACTGCGAAGTGCTTTCAGACATTTTGCTTTGTTAAAGATGCTGTATAAATGTATTGCGTTGCTACTGTAGTTGTATTCTATGCCTCTATGAAAACAAAGGTCCGATATGATTTTTATTAACAGCCTTGTTAACCTATTTTGTCCCCAAAAAAATTCTCTCTCCCATCCCTCCAGTTTCTATTTCTGTATCCATTCTATATTGTACTATTTAGTTATAATTGGCCCAGATATGGTGTAGGAATAGCAATGGAGCTATCACTGCCCTCTACTATTGAGGAATAATTTAAACAGAAATTTCTGATGTCCCCATCTGAGAGGTTAAACATGAAAGCTCAGTAGTTGCTGCCTGATTACGTCTCCAAAAGATTTGCTGGTACCTGAATATTAAAATATGCTGAGGCTGCACTTCGGCTCATTGGCTGGGTGACTGGTTTGTGATGCAGAGTGATGCCAATGGTGTGGATTCAACTCACATACTGACTGAGATTACCATGAAGGCTCCACATACTCAATCTTACCTGAGATATGGTCACCCTCATGTGAAACCACTACCACTTGTCTCTGATGAGAGAACAGCTCCTCTGGCACGATGTCTATTTCTACTTCACGTGAATGACCTGAGCTTGCTTCACTCGCAAAGCAGATAACCCACTTGATTTCAGTCCAGAGAAGCTCGATCTGATATCATTGTGATGCATCTGCAAAGCTTTATGGATGACAGATTTCTAGATGGTTGGAAGTGTGCAGGCAGACAAAATGGACCAGGCAGAGTTTGAAGTAACCTCGAATGCATTTGGTTCTTCAATAATTTGTTTGCTCTGAATATTGGTGAGGCTGATTGGTAGGCTGAGACAGTACTGCCAAAGCTGAGGCCATACCACCCTTACTGGCTCAAATAAGCCATTTCTGCAGCCATGGAGGATGGAGAGCTGTCCCATTGGGCACTGAATTGAGTGGGGGAAGGGTGAACTGGCAGAGGCCTACATTTCTACTCCAATAACCCAGGTAGAATGAGGAAAGAAGCAAATTTGAGGGACCTGGGAAGAAGTTTAATAAGCATGAAGACAGCAATTTGTGGATTATTTCCTGTGGCACATGCCTGTGAGAACCGGAATAACAGGTTCGAGCAGATAATTATATTGTTGGAACACTGATTCACGAGAAAGGGTATTAACATTTGCACAATCAGCATGAGAGTAAAGAATTGTAGAACATTAGGAGGGTTCAGACGAAGAGGATAAAAGAAAGTTTAAGAAGGATTTTCAGTGTGTGTGTACCAACACATGAAGCATGGGAAGTAAGTTGGTGAGCCACAGGTTCAGGTACTTACATGGGTATATGATGTCATTGTGATGACATGGTTGTGGCCCTAGAAGGGGCAGGACTGGGGACAAAAGGATAGCTGAATGCCTGGTATTTGGGAAAGATAACTGATTTTAAGCACTCAAAAAAGAGGCCAATGAATGGACAGAGAGGGCATGGCTAAGGAACTAAATGAATGGAGTAGAGTAGTTTTTTATTTGTCACTTTTACCATATACAACTGATACAGTAAAAATGAGACAGTGTTCCTCCAGGACTGCGGTGCTACATGGACAGCAAAACTACACAATTGTACATGGCATAAAGTGCATAAAAATTGCAAAACACGCAATTTACAGTGTAATAGAAGAATGATGAATAATAGACATTTTTCTAGCAGCAATTCAAAGTCAGGCAAATAATTTCAGATGGGAAAGCGTTCGAACATAGTGTGTTAAGTAGCCTGATGGCTTAGGAGAAGAAACTATTGCACAGTCTGGCTATGAGCGACCAAATGCTTCAGTATCTTCTGCCAGATGGCAGGACAGAGAAGAGTTTGAGTGAGGGGTGTGTGGGGTCTTCCACAATGCACTTAGCCTTTCAGTTTCAGCATGTGGGGTAAATGTCTGGTATGGAGGGAAGAGAGACCCCGATGATCCTCTCAGCTGTCCTTGCTATCCGTTGTAGGGTCTTACGATCTGAGATGGTGCAATTCCCAAACAAGGCAGTGATGCAGCAGCTCAGGGTTCACTCAATGAACCCTTTATACAATGTGGTGAGGATGGGGGTTAGGAGGTGAGCTTTTCTCAGCCTGTGCAGAAACTAGAGACACTGCTGAGCTTTCTTGGCTATGGATCTGGTGTTGAGGGTCCAGGTGAGATTCTCCACCAGGTGAAATTCTCCATCAGGTGTACGCCCAGAAATTTGGTGCTCTTCATGATCTCCACAGGGCAGCCTTTGATGTCCAGCAGAGATTATTTGCAGGTAAGAAGATAGTTCAAAGACAGGGTTGGACATACTTTGATTATGAGCAGGTACAGCCTTGGTTGCAGAGGGAGCTAAGTAAATAAATATTCAAATTGCGAAAGTACTGTAATTAATCTTTCAATCCTCCTTAGAAACAGAGATAGTGCTAAAGGATTAAAAAATTACAAACATTGCAGCCTTATTCAAAAAGGGTATATAGACAATACAAGCAACAATAGTTCAGCCAATCTAACCTTGGTGTTGAGGAAGATTTTAGGAATAATAAGCAAGGACAAAATTAACTGTCAATTAGACAAGTGTGGATTAATTAAGAAAAGTTGGCATAGATTTGATAAAGGCAAATTGTGTTCGATGTGGCTAATGCAATTAATGTGGTGTACATGGACTTTCAAATTGCACTTGATAAAGAGTCAGACATCAGGCTTGTCAGCAACGATGAAGCTCATGGGATAGAAGTGGCAATAGCAGTAGGGAAGCAAAGCTGGCCAAACAACAGTAAAGAGACAGTAGTGATAAATCATTACTTTTCACACTGGAAGAAGTTGCAGTGAAAAGCTCAGGGTTTCTGCAGGCCTACTGCTTCTCATATTAATGATGCCGCTTGGTGTGCAGGACACAATTTCAACATTTCCAGATGGCAAAAAGTTTGATGCAGTGAACAGTAAGAAGGATGGTAATCGACCAAGATGATATAGACAGGCTGCTGAAATGGAATGATACAAGGCGATTTAAATTTAACACAGAGAGGGGCGGAGTGATGCTATTTGATAGGAAGCACAGATGGTGCCAACACAAATTAAAGACTGAGTCCTTACTGAGAACAAGTATCAGAAGATTTATTTGCAGATCAACTAAATTCATTAAAACTCCATCACAGAAATTGGTATAGTCTGGCATCCATTGCTTAAGAATTCGGTTGACAAATTGACTTTCCTGTTGGATATCGAAATTTAACAGTAGCAATTCAAGATGGAGTTGTACATTTCCAGTTATTTAAATCAGTTTGTTCAAACGAATCATGACACACCACTGGTAGGATTCTGTTCCTGAGATAGGGACACTACCACCGCACATTATGCATTTATGATAGAACAACACAAGTGTATTACTGTTACATGTACTTGCTTAATTTTCTTGAAGGTACATGCTTGCCTGTTCATAGTTGCATGAACACAATCATAACAGTAAGAAATTCTTTATTAGAGCAGTGAATGGTTATAAGGATGATAGAAACAGGCCAATTGTGGTTTTCAAAAATAAATTAGATAAATAATTTTAAGAAAAAGACTTGCAGGGCTGCAGGGAAAGGGGACAAGCTGGATTGCACTTGCAAAGAGTTAGTTCAGAACAAATGAACTGAATTGTCTTCTACTATGTCTTAATTACTACATTTCTCTGACTCAATTTTTCACCAAAATTTCATGTTATCCAACCCTCAGCCCTAATGTTCAGATACTTAACCCCATCCTGACAAGGAGAATGCGAGGAGTGCAGATACTGGCGATCAGAGTCCAAATGTACAACACTGGAAAAGCACAGCAGGCCAGGCAGCATTAGAGGAGCAGGAGAATCGATGTTTCAGAGATAAGAGCTTCATCAGGAATGTGGGGGTTGCCTAAGGGGGTTGAAAGATAAATGGGATGGGGGGGTTGTGGCTGGGGGAAGGTAGCCAGGAAGGTGATAGGTAGTTAAAAGTGGGGGATGATGGTAGTAGGTCGGAGCGGAGGGTGGAGCAGATAGGTGGGAAAGAAAATGGATGGGTAGGACAGTTCAAGAGGTGGTGCTGAGTTGAAGGCTTGGATCTGGGATAAGTTTGGGGGAGGGGAGCTGAGGAAACTGGTGAAATCGACATTGGTTCCATGTGGTTGGAAAGCCCCAAGACGGAAGATGAGGTGTTCTTCCTCCAGGCATCAGATGGCTAGCATTTGGCAGCGGAGGAGGCCCAGACTTGAATGTCCTTGGTGGAGTGGGAGGGAGATATGAAGTGGTTGGACACAGGGCAGTGGGGTTACTTAGTTCCTGAAATGTTCCGCGAGTTGGCATCTTTTCTCCCTAATGTAGAGGAGACCACATCGAGAGCAACAGACACAGTAGATAAAGTGTTTGGATGTGCAGGAAAATCTCTGTTGGACATGGAAGGATTCTTTGGGGCCTTGGATGGAGGCGAGGAGATAGGTGTGGGCGTAGGTTTTACTCCCCTTGTGGTGGCAAGGAAAGGTGCTGGCAGTGGAGGGTGGGTTTGTGGAGGGCGTGGACCCTAACGGGAGAGTTGCAGAGGAAATGGTCTCTGCAGAATGCTGATAGGGGTGGGGAGGGAAATATTTCTCTGGTGATGGGGTCTGACTGTAGGTGGTGGAAATCCATTGTATCCGGAGATTTGTGGGATGGAAGGTGAGGACTGGGGTGGGGGTTCTATCCTTTTTGCAATTGGAGGGATGGGATTCAAAGACAGAGCTGTGGGAAGTGGAGGAGGTGCGCTGGAGGGCTTTGTTGCCAATGTGGGAGGGGAAATTGTGGTCCTTGAAGTGGGAGGCCATCTGGGATGCCTCTTAACTGTTCTATCTATCTCCAGCTGGTCAGCTATAGTTCATCAACCAAACATAATGCAATATATTTGCTGTCATACCTCCCACTCAATTGCAGGAGAAGCTCAACCATAACCTAAGCAACTAGATCAGGGAACAGGCATGTGTACCTGTCCTGAGAGGTGAGGTTCTGTAGCCTCATTCCGTCTGCAATCAAATGCATTGCACTCAGCTTTATGGAGAGCATTCAGGATAATAATATGCTTGTGCCTCACATACCCTCTCAATTCCACTGAATTTCTTTCTAATCAACGTGTTCAGAGATGTTATTACACACTTCTGAAGTAGGCAAAGTCAGAAGTCACACGACACTAAGGGACGGAGTTATAAGGTGAGATTGGACAAGCTAGGAGTGTTCTCTTTAGGAGATTGAGGGAATATCTTCTGGAAGTGTATAAGACGATGACAGGTATAGATAGGGTGAATGCGCCCAGTTATTTTCCCAGCGTTGGGGAATCAAGGATGAGAGGACATCAGGTTAAGGTGAGAGGGGAAAGAATAAAAGGGAACCTGAGGGGCAACTTTTTTATACAGAGGATGCTACGCATAAGGAATGAGCTGCCAGCGGAAGTCATTGAGGTGGATACATTAACACCATTTAAAAGGCATTTGTACAATTTTATGGATACGAAAGGTTTAGAAGGAAATGGGCCAAATTCAGGGAAATGGGATTAGCGTTCATGGACATTTTGGTCGGCGTGGATCAATTTGCGCCGAAGGATCTGTCTCCGTACTGTAGGACTCTAAGACTCTATGACATCAGTTTATAGTCCAACAGGTTTATTTGAAATCACAAGCTTTTAGAGCGTAGCCCTTTCGTCAGCTCACTTTACCTGATGAAGGGATCTCCTTCATGACTTCATCTCCACATCATGACTTCTGAGGTGGGTAGGACTTGAAATTGAGCCCCCCGTTTCAAGATGTAGGAACACTACCACAGTACCACAAGAGCCAGCAATGAGCTAGCTCAGTGTGGTGGTCAAGGTTACAGATAGGGTTGTCAGACGAGTACATCAATAGGATTACCTACAGGAAGAGCTGGTCGTTGTGCACACTATGGTGAAAGTGCCTTAGAGTTTGTATTTTGGATATTTTGGTGAAAGGTTCCTAAAAGAATAATTAGGTCAAAAAATCTGTGGTGACTGTAACAAGGACAGGTGAACCTCTTAAAATATGACTTCCCTGATTGGGGCTGTTAATCTGCTCCAATCAGGAAGTCCTGGCTAACAGATGAAAAGAGGATGAGGGAAACCAAAGAGGATTTATACACACAGCTGGTAGATAAACCACCAGTGGTACTGCCACTGGAAGAGTCTGTAATAGTTTTAAATATTCTGGACATGCTTCCAGTCACAGCTGACCATATCAGAAAGATCTGGTCCTTGCAAAACTGAAACAGCTGGCAGTGATGGAGGAAACCAAAGGGCTTTCACAATCAGAACTGAATCTCTTTTGGACCCAGAAAGATCAGATTACAATAGAGGACGGCATATTCTTATGGGGAGCAAGAGCAGTTGTCCTGAACAAAGGTCACTGCCACATCCTGGCTGAATTCCATCAGAGTAATCCAGGGTCTCCAAATGAAGATGTTGGTGAGAGGTTATTGGATGCAGACATAGCCCCAATGGTGGGGCATTGCCCGGAGTGCCAACAAGGGCAAAAGTGACTGGCAGCTGCTCCTCCATATTTGTGGGAACGGCCAGGTAAACCCTGGACTCAGTTACGCATTGACTGTGCAGGCCCTTTCGTGGGTTCAATGTTCTTAGTCATTGTGGACACAAAGCTGTGGTTCTGTTCGCCGAGCTGGGAATTTGTGTTGCAGATATTTCGTCCCCTGTCTAGGTGACATCCTCAGTGCTTGGGAGCCTCCTGTGAAGCGCTTCTGTGATCTTTCCTTCGGCATTTGTAGTGGCTTGTCTCTGCCGCTTCCGATTGTCAGTTTCAGCTGTCCGCTGCAGTGGTCGGTATATTGGGTCCAGGTCGATGAGCTTATTGATTGAATTTGTGGATGAGTGCCATGCCTCTAGGAATTCCCTGGCTGTTCTCTGTTTGGCTTGTCCTATAACAGTCATGTTGTCCCAGTCGAATTCATGTTGCTTGTCATCTGCGTGTGTGGCTACTAAGGATAGCTGGTTGTGTCGTTTCGTCGCTAGTTGGTGTTCATGGATGCGGATCGTTAGCAGTCTTCCTGTTTGTCCTGTGTTGTGTTTTGTGCAGTCCTTGCATGGGATTTTGTACACTATGTTGGTTTTGCTCATACTGGGTATTGGGTCCTTCGTCCTGGTGAGTTGTTGTCTGAGAGTGGCTGTCGGTTTGTGTGCTGCTATGAGTCCTAGTGGTCGCAGTAGTCTGGCTGTCAGTTTGGAAATGCCCTTGATGTATGGTAATGTGGCCAGTCCTTTGAGATGCGGCATGTCCTCGTTCTGTTGTCTTTCCCTTAGGCATCTGTTGATGAAATTGCGCGGGTATCCGTTTTTGACAAATACATTGTATAGGTGTTCTTCTTCCTCTTTTTGCAGTTCTGGTGTGCAGCAAGACACGACCAGCTATCCTTGGTAGCCACACATGCAGATGACAAGCAACATGAATTCGACTGGGACAATATGACTGTTATAGGACAAGCCAAACAGAGAACAGCCAGGGAATTCCTCGAGGCATGGCACTCATCCACAGATTCAATCAATAAGCACATCGACCTGGACCCAATATACCGAGCACTGCAGCGGACAGCTGAAACTGACAACTGGAAGCGGCAGATTCAAACCACTACAAATGCTGGAGGAAAGATCACAGAAGCGCTTCACAGGAGGCTCCCAAGCACTGAGGATGTCACCTAGACAGGGGACGAAACGTCTGCAACACAAATTCCCACCTCGGTGAACAGAACCACAACAACGAGCACCCGAGCTACAAATCTTCTCACAAACTTTGAGCCCACTCAAATTGCTTGAACATACATAGAGTTCATTCGTCAAACACAGGGAATGACCAAAGAAACACTGCACGTATCTTTTGCAATACACAGAGTCCCAGAAGTGTTGGTCACAGATAATGGGCCATTGTTTACTGCAGGAAATTTGAATATTTCTTAAAGTTGAATGGGATTCATCATCTAAGGTCAGCTCCATATCATCCATCATTCAATGGGCCTGGCCATTGGAAGGAACAGTCCAAACTTGAATGCAGGCTTAAAGAAGCAGCCTACAGCTCCACTAGATACCAAACTGTCCCAGTTCTTGTTTGATTATAGGTCCACCCCAAATGCAACTACAGGGATAGCACTAGCAGACTACTAATAGGGAGAAAACTCCACACCAGGTTAAATCTCATCTTCCCGGATCTGGGACTGGGTGTTGGGTGGAGGGGGGTGGGGGAGGGAGGTGGAGTGGGGGGTGTGGGGAGGGGGGATGAATTAGCAACAGGAACACCACCAGACTCTGTCAAGCAAGAGAGAGACAGTTTACTACAAGAGACAAAGTTTGTGTAGGAGACATTGGAATGGCCCTGCATGGTTAAGGGGCATGGTCGATGCAAGGTCAGGACCAGTGACGTATAAAGTTTTGGTAGGAGTGACAGTCCTGAACAAGCACGTGGACCATATGAAAGCCACAACTTGCAAATGATGTGGAGGAAAATGTGCTCAGCTCCTCGAACAGTCAGAAAGGCTGTTGGAAACCTTGTGCTCCCCCTCTTCCTCAAGCATTGAAGAGACCCCTGAATCTGAGGTGAACACGGCGGATATTACCACATGGAAGCCTGTGCCTCCAGAGGACGAGAGTAAATTTCTCCCGAGACACTCCAAGTGTGAGAGACAAGCTCCTGTACATTAACTGCCGCCCATATCCAATTCAAAGTCAGAGGAACCTGACCTGATGCTAAAATGCTCCAGGAGGCGCTACATGAAAAATATCCATCTATGTCCTTGGACTCAGAGAGGGAGGGACATAGTGATTGTAGTGAGGTCAGCTATGTGGACAATGTACAATATGAATCCCCTGATTGGAGCTATTAATCTGGTCTAATCAGGGAACCCTGGCTGACAAATGAAAAGGGGTGTCAGACATTCTGACACTGAGAGCTGGCTCTAAGGAAGCTGGATTCATGTCAAAGGCTTTCCACATGTAAATAAAGGCTGACTCAGGGATACTGGCCTCTTGTAGAGTTATTTCACAATCCTTCAGGAACAGTGACCTAATCCAGTATCCTGGTGTGTTAATGGAAAATGTTTTAACTGAGTTGGTTTATAATGGATGGAGTAAACATTCAAGGCCATTCAAGGCTATTATGTTATTATAGTTCAGACAAATCAAGGATTGGTTTTAGCTCAGGAAGCACAGAGAATGAAAGTTTTTAGGGCAGCTCAGTGAAAGTCTTGTCAGAAGCAAATGTAGTTTATCTTCTAGAAATGAGTATGGAACAGTTCAGGGAAAGCACAATTATTCAGTTTTTTTAGAATGGTTTAGTTTGTGCAGTTAAGTTAATTTGAGTCTGTAATGGATAGTGTTGGAAAGTGGGATGAGAATTTGTTTTACTGCATGTTTTAAGATCTTTCAAACTGTGTTCTACATTTAGATATTTTGGTTTATTTGCTTATTTTGATTTTCCTGGTTTGTGTAATGGATGTTTGCTCTGCTCTTGAGGAAACTCTTCAGCCTTGTGTGACTATGTTTCCTTTAATGACCACCATGTCAACTAAATGTAAAAGATTCATTATGGGATCTGACTTGTCCCAAAGTACCATCCCCTGGGATCATAACAGCACTGAGATGCTTGCTGCATTTGTTGGTCTCTCAGACTGACTCTCGCCAGGCACCTTTTCTATAAATGTCTGGATTAGAGTTGGAGATGTGCGTTTTAGTAGAATGTTACCACCAACCTAACAATTTCACAATGAAAAAGACTTCCTTATCAGCTTTGAAGGATTGTCTGAAACTGATTCATGGACACAGTGTCAATGCCTTACTATATCAGACTTGATAGGAGCATAGTAAAAACAATGACTGCAGATGCTGGAAACCAGATTCTGGATCAGTGGTGCTGGAAGAGCACAGCAGTTCAGGCAGCATCCAACGAGCAGCGAAATTGACGTTTTGGGCAAAAGCCCTTCATCAGGAATAAAGGCAGTGAGCCTGAAGTGTGGAGAGATAAGCTAGAGGAGGGTGGGGGTGGGGAGAGAGTAGCATAGAGTACAATGGGTGAGTGGGGGAGGAGATGAAGGTGATAGGTCAGGGAGGAGAGGGTGGAGTGGATAGGTGGTAAAGGAGCTAGGCAGGTCGGACAAGTCTGGACAAGTCATGGGGACAGTGCTGAGCTGGAAGTTTGAAACTAGGGTGAAGTGGGGGAAGGGGAAATGAGGAAGCTGTTGAAGTCCACATTAATGCCTTGGGGTTGAAGTGTTCCGAGGTGGAAGATGAGGCATTCTTCCTCCAGGCATCTGGTGGTGAGGGAGCGGCGGTGAAGTAGACCCAGGACCTCCATGTCCTCGGCAGAGTGGGAGGGGGAGTTGAAATGTTGGGCCACGGGGCAGTGTGGTTGATTGGTGCGGGTGTCTCGAAGATGTTCCCTAAAACGCTCTGCTAGGAGGCATGCAGTCTCCACAATGTAGAGGAGACCGCATCGAGAGCAACGGATACAATAAATTATATTAGTGGATGTGCAGGTAAAACTTTGATGGATGTGGAAGGCTCCTTTAGGGCCTTGGATAGAGGTGAGGAAGGAGGTATGGGCACAGGTTTTACAGTTCCTGCAGTGGGGCACAGGCTTATGGTCAACCTTTGGTATAACTCACTGCTGATGTGTGACACCATGCACTGAAAGTTACAGCGCTCCTACTTGAATAGCAAGGGAAATCTATCATAACTTTACACCTTGCATCATCTTAATTGATAAATCATCTGCACTCACTCCACTGACAGATGGTGATATTTAAACTGTAGTTCTGGGCTCTGTGATAAAATCCTCAGGGTTTAGGGTTCGTGAAGTGTGTCTCTCTCAGTGGAGTATGTGCAGTCCAGTTAGCAAAACAAAAACTCTGTCTAAGTGAATTTCTTAATGGTGTGGTTTGAACATTTTTGATGAGCTTTCAACAGTCGTAAAACCTCGGTCAATTGTTTACTAAGATATGAGCCTGCGATGCGACACTATGGATTTCTTACAGAAACTCAGCACCCACGGACTAGTCGAACCGGGAACATTCCTCGTCACAAAGGACGTTTCCGCACTCTACACCAACATCCCTCACAAGGATGGCATCGCGGCAACAGCCCCAGTACTCAACACCAACAACTGCCAATCTTCAAACACCATCCTACAACTCATCCGTTTTATCCTCAATCATAACGTCTTCACCTTTGACAACCAATTCTTCATCCAGACATACAGAACAGCCATGGGGACCAAATTTGCACCCCAATATGCCAACATGTTTATGCACAGGTTCGAACAAGATTTCTTCTCTATGCAGAATCTCCAACTAACATTGTACACCAGGTACATTGATGACATTTTCTTCCTCTGGACCCATGGCGAGGAGTCACTGATAAA
This sequence comes from Hemiscyllium ocellatum, assembly GCF_020745735.1. NCBI lineage: Eukaryota > Metazoa > Chordata > Chondrichthyes > Orectolobiformes > Hemiscylliidae > Hemiscyllium > Hemiscyllium ocellatum. Next base: position 15,442,186 of record NC_083417.1, on the reverse strand, counting down.
CTACACAGTGACATCAACAAGTTTCATCCCACCATCAAACTCACCATGGACTACTCTCGACTGTCTGTCTCATTCTTGGACACGTGGGTCTCCATCAAGGATGGACACCTCAGCACCACGCTCTACTGCAAACCCACAGACAACCTCACAATGCTACACTTCTCCAGCTTCCACCCAAACCATATTAAAACAGCCATTCCCTATGGACAAGCCCTACGCATACACTGGATCTGCTCAGATGAGGAGGAACATGACAGACACCTGGAAGTACTCAAGGATGCCCTCACAAGAACGGGGTACGATGCTCAACTCATCGACCGCCAGTTCCGACGTGCCACAGCAAGGAACTGTAATGACCTCCTCAGGAGACAGACCTGTGCTGCAACTGACAGGGTACCCTTCGTTGTTTAATACTTCCCAGGGGCTGAAAAATTACGCCATGCAACACATTATCAATGAGGATGAGCACCTCACCAAGACCTTCCCCAGACCTCCACTACTTGCCTTTAAACGACCACCAAACCTCAAACAGATCATTGGTCATAGCAAACTGCCCGGCTCTCAGGACAACTCCATACAACCCTGTCACGGTAGACACTGCAAGACATGTCAGATTGTGGACATAGATACCACTATTACGCGTGGGAACACCTCCCACCTTGTACATGGCAGGTACTCGTGTGACTCAGCCAGCATTGTCTATCTTATATGTTGCAGGCAAGGATGCCCGGAGGCATGGTACATTGGGGAAACCGAGCAAAGGCTACGACAACGAATGAATGGGCACCACACAACAATCAACAGACAGGAGGGTTCCCTCCCAGTTGGGGAACACTTCAGTGGTCCAGGACATTCAGCCTCGGACCTTTGGGTGACCATCCTCCAAGGTGGACTTAGGGACAGGCAGCAGAGGAAAGTGGCCGAGCAGAGGCTGATAGCTAAGTTTGGTACTCATAGGAAGGGCCTTATCCGGGACCTTGGGTTCATGTCACAGTACAGGTGATCACCATTGCACCACACACACACACAGATATTCCCACACACACACGCTCTCACATACACACAGACACAGGTACACACAGATGAGTACACAGACACCCACACACACCCTTATAGACATGCACCCCCTCACAGACTTAAGACACTCTGCACTCACTACACACACACACTCACACACACTTTCTCACACTCACAACCCCCACCCCAGACAGACACGCACACACAGACAAAGACCCACATGCACACATATATTTTGTGGGGTGAATTTGTACTTGCAGAGTTACATTGCACTTTGCTCAAAAACTGCATACATTCATGTAGAACTCTGAGCTCAAAAACTGCATGAATTTATGTAAAATTCTGTTATCTCACTTTTTAGATTAGAATCAATCTGAACATCAGGTCATAGATAGAGAATACAGGGGGCTAACACCTTCAACATATTGCCTAGCTATCACCATTGTTAATAGCTAACCCGAGAATGCAACTTTAAAAAAAAGGTTTTGTGATTTACACATGAAAGAAGTGAAACTATCACTGTATTCTAACAGATGAAAGGCTTAACTTACAATCAATTTTTCAATGTATAATTTCAGTTACATCACACTGTAAATTTTTGCTATAAATTCTGTGTTACAATTGAGCCCTCCACTATCACCTGATGAAGAAGCATCCCTCCAAAAGCTAGTGTGCTTCCAATTAAACATGTTGGACTATAACCTGGTGTTGTGCGATTTTTAACTTTGTACACCCCAGTCCAACACCGGCATCTCCAAATCATGAGTCTGTGATAGTTGTGTAGATTTTATTGTGTGGCTTAATTTCATGAATGAAGTCTGTCAGGGTGTTTCACTGAGGATTAGGTCGCATTCCCACATCTTCAACCATTACTCAAATGACACAATAGATCCTGCAGTCAACATTGAGTGACCCACCTGTTCAGTATTGACAATTGCTCTGAAATACAAAACACAATACCTAAGTTCCAGACAATAATATGAGATGAGAGGTTTCTGTGAATCATGTATCATTATTTCACAAGAAATCAACAACATTCATTTATATTGTACCTTTAAGGTAATAAAGAACACTCTAAGGCACTTCACAGAAATGCTGTTAAACAAAGTTATCAAACAGTTACAACAGGCAGAGAAAACATGGTTTGTGAAAAGGATTTCATGGTTGATATTATTTTTAGTATTCTTTGAGGAAGTAGCGAGTGATGACTATCAAGGGGAACATGCAAACATGGATTTCTGAAAGCATTTAACAATTCTCACATTAACATAAGAAATGAAATGTCCTGTTATGGGATTATTAGAATGGTGAGAGAATAGGTTTGCTGAAAGAAAACAGAGAGCAAGCATAAATAATGCATTTTCATTTGGGCAAGATACAACGATTGGAGTGCCATGGTGATCAATGCTGAAGCTTCAACAATATACACAATCAACTCTCCAAAGGGATATTGTTGCTACCCCAAAGGAAGTGAGCTGAGAGCAGTCCTGACACTTATCTGGACTCGAATCGCCACACTCCAGGTTCCAGATTATCGGGGACCCCCCAAATTCAATTTAAATCATTCAGAAAAGATCTATAAGGATTTTGCCAGGATTGGAGGGTTTGAAGATAGGCTGAACACAGTGGGGCTTTTTTTTCCCTGGACGCTGAGCAGTGATCTTATGCAAGTTTATAAAATTGTGAGGGGAATGGATAGGGTGAATAGCCAAGGACCTTTTCCCAGGGTAGTGGAGTCCAAACCTAGACGGCATAGGTTTAAGATGAAAGGGGAAAAATTTAAAAAGGACCTAAGGAGCTACTTTATCATGTAGAGGGTGGCGCATGTATGGAATGAGCTGAAGGAGGGAAGGGGGTGAAGTAGAGAGGCAGCCAAAGGTTGGTTAATTATCACTGGGGCTGAGCAAAATGACAGAATTGGAGAAATGTAGAGACCTTAGGCGATTATTGAGATGGAAGCATTCCAGAGAATTGTTTTGGTTCACTAGTGAGATGGCAGTGTCACTGGCTGGTCAGCATTAATCACTCCTCCTTAGTTGCCTTGGAACTGAGTGGCTTGCTAGGCTATTGCAGATGGTAGTTAAAAGTCAATGACAGTGATGTGGCTCTGGAGTCACATGTCAGCTAAACCAGGTGAGGATAGCAGATTCCTTCCCTGAAGGACATTAGAGAACCCAATGGTGTTTTTCTGACAATCAGCAATGGTTTCACAGCCATCAGTAGATGTACTGATCTTATCAAGGTTTATAAAATCAAGAGGGGTAGGAATATGATGAACAGCCAAGGTTATCATTGTTCAAAAAGCTTGACTTTTTAAGACAGCTATATTAGATTAGATTACTTACAGTGTGGAAACAGGCCCTTCGGCCCAACAAGTCCACACCGACCCGCCACCCACACCCCTACATATACCCCTTACCTAACACTACGGGCAATTTAGCATGGCCAATTCACCTGACCCACACATCTTTGGAATGTGGGAGGAAACCAGAGCACCCGGAGGAAACCCACACAGACACGGGGAGAACGTGCAAACTCCACACAGTCAGTCGCATGAGGTGGGAATTGAACCCAGGTCCCTCGCGCTGTGAGGCAGCAGTGCTAACCACTGTGCCACCGTGCCACCTTATTTAAAACTGTGCCCTTTAATTCAAGGTCAAACTAAATGGTTTGGGGATGGAGATGTGACCTCCAAAGAAATCTGCTCAGAAACAAGGTCATATTGCCAGGCTAACATTGGAATCAAGGCATGGAACAAAATTTATTGAAAACCAGACACAAGTTTTATTCATGGTCATCAGTAGATCAATTTACTCATTAGTAGATTCTTAATTCCAGTGTTCTTTTAAATAGAATTCAAATTCTACCAACTGCCATGGTGAGATTCAAAATCAGATCCCTGGCACATCAGCTGAGCTTCTCAATTAATAATCTAATGATATGTCACTAGGCCATTGCCTTCCCCATTCTATCTCTGCTGAAAGGATGAGCCAATAAAGGGAATTGAGAACACAGATGAAATATATTAATTTGAGGCTTTACCAGTTCAGGAGCTATTGGAGTTCAGTGAGTACAGGAGTGATAGGTGATCAGCACTTTGCACCTTTTTGGATCCGGGTAACCATTTTTTAGATGAGTTTGCACTTACATTTCATTACTCACCAGGGTCTCAGTCTTGCCTTAACTATACATATATGAAACAAGTTAACTGACTGGAAGTTAGCAGGAGAAAAATGTAATGTGTAATTATTTTCCATTTGCCCTGCTCGGATATTTATTTGGAAAAAAAAGTATAATTTTCAAACAGGAAGTTGAAGTTTACTGTCAATCAGAAGAATTTGATTTTCATTTTACTTGTTTCCCACACCACATAGAACCCACAGCACGTAGAAGCCACAACAGAAAAAACGAGAGTTCCATTCCTATTGTTAGTTACTAACGGTTGCACAGTGTAGCTGTTGGGGCAGTGGAAAATACTGAGTAAGAGCTGTAGCATCCTTTCACTAAAGTATTTTGCTGAATAGCTCATTCTGAGTTGATTAAATTGACTTGAAATTGATGCATCAGTCACTAAAAATGAAGACACTATATCTTATAGGAACTGGGCCTCTTGTTATTTCCTTTCTGCAGTTATGCTTTTATCCTCATGCCTTCTTGATGCAAATAAACCTGGCATGATACCGAGGGAAACACAGTGATGTGTAGATTTCTCTTTGGGTCTGTGCAGTGTCCACACCATGAGTAATTGATTATGTGTGCTAAACTGTATTGTTCAGTGGTCTTTGAAAACAAATATGATCAAGTAAAATAAATATTCTGCCTGAACAGAAACAGTATTGTAATGGAACAGAAGGAGGCCACTTGATCTGTCATGTTTACACTAGCTCTCTAAGCATTTTGGCTGATTGCCAATTTCTTGCCTTTTCCCTGTATCCCAAAATGGTGTTTCTTTTGAGAATGCGCATCTTATGTCCTCTTGAATGCCATTGAATGCTGTTGTACTGTTGGATACAATGCATTGGATTTATAATTTTTGAGGGTGACTTTGCATATTCTTAGGAGTGTTCTGTTGGAAGGTTGGTATGGAGTGTACAATGTTAGTGTGATGGAGAATGCAAATATGCCCCAAATTACTTAGCAACACTATTCCCAAGCCATCAATATTCTAGAAGTCACCGTTGTTCCAAATGCTGGGCTTGTTATATTTTTAAATGTCTCCTTTAATTCAAGGTAAGATTGAGTTGCTTGGAGAGGGAGATGTGACCTCCAGTGAAATCTGCCCAGAGACATGTACATGTTATCTGGTTGACTTTGGAATCAAGACAAGGAATAACATTTATTGAAAACCAGATGCAAGTTTTAACTCCAGGATACAAAGGAAGAGGCAGCTAGTATTGCTGTGCACAGACTTATAACTTCTCCAAGTCAGTCAGACCAAGAGATGGCTGGGGAAGACTGAGGGCAGGTGCTTCTATGTCACATACAAAGAAAAGATTTATTTTTGGGTTAACCACCAAGCAGCGTTTTGGTGAGGCCTTTGGTGAGGTTCTCATTCAAAGAAATAAGGAGCGTGAGGAATTAAAGCCCAAGGCGAGGCTAGTCTCTCATATCAGTGCATTAGAAGATTCAGCCTTGGTGGGGGTGCAGGAGGGAGGTCTGCTGGATGCAAGGACAGGAGATTCTGTTAAGCCTCAGGGCAACTTAGGACTTTAAAGTCCTAAGACAGAAGGCTATATCCTTGTTGAGATGTGGTGTAATGCATAAATGTGACTGATTTTTCTGGTTGTGTTAAGAATTTAGCTTGTTAAATTTAAACCACATAATTTTTAGCTGATGTTGATTTTAGCTTGTTTGTTACAGTGAAAATCTGAAACAGTTAAATGTTGTCAAGTAATCCTACTCTTTGGATGCTGCCTGACCTGCTGCACGTTTCCAGCAACACATTTTCAGCTCTGATCTCCAGCATCTGCAGTCCTCACTTTCTCCTCCATATAATTCTTAGCATCAAGCACTGAGAAGCTTGTACCTCCTTTTTTCAAAGGCACAAGTCTCTTTGGGGATTGCAGCACCAATGACAAGAAACATAAATGTACCATCACACAATTATTGCAGCTACAAGAGCAAGCCAGAGACTAGCTTCCAAGCAGTTCACCCTTTTCCTCCCTTGTCCAAGTCATATCTTGACTTGTGCTTTATAGATGGTCACTGAATGCTGGGGAGTAATGAGGTGAGTCATTCAGCTCAGAGCTCCCACCTTCTCATCTATTCTTGTAGCCACCATGTAAGGGGTGAAAGGGAATGCTCACACCTCCCACTGACAGGCTTGCTGCGCTCTCTCTTGAATGACTCATGCTGTATTGGTCTCACCCTCATTCAAACATAAAAGCTAGAGACATAGTAACTCAGAACAGAGCTAGGCCACTCACCCCTTTCAGTCTGTTCAGCCAATCAGAATGACCATGGCTGATTGTTTGTCTCACAGCCATTTTCCAGCTTTAGCCCCTTACCACCGATACCTTTGATGTTTGACTCTAGTTGTTAACCAATGACACAACCTGGTAAACTATGTTGACATGTGGGCCAAACACAGTGAGGGCAGCAAGATGCTCTCCCATTCTCGGCCTATAAATACTGATTCTAGTGGATTGGGACCATTTTGCATTCCAACGTTCTTGAAGGCAGATCACTACCAAATTGTGAAAAGTGTAGAACTGGACAAGGTACAGCTGTCTAGACTTATCTTGCCATTCAACCAAAGACAATTACCAATGAAGCAGGTTACACATCTTCATAACCAGTGTCAGACCTGAGAGATGAACTGCTCTTGTTGGTTGAGAGTTGTCTAGGCATAACATCTGGATCGCTGAGATGTGTCTAATTGAGGAGGGTCAGCACAGGAAATCGGTATAATCTGCACCTTATTTGCAGTGCATGTGGGAAAAGCAGAAAGGTGCACTGTTAGTGTAGGCTTTGCTGTCATTGACTATCTCATCAGTAAATTGACTGGCCCTCCCAAGGGTGCTCAAGATTGCCTGATGTTGCTTAAATTACACCCCACTGTGCCCCCACCCATACAGCAATAGACGAGCAAGTCTCATCAGTGTGTACGTCCCTTCCCTGATGGATGGAAGGATGACCTTCATTTTTTTGGTTACTTCTGCACCAAAAACAGGCCAGGTTATCATTCCTGGTGTCTTCGATACTAGAGTTGGTGCAGATCACCAGGCATGGACAGGGGGCCAGTAGGAAAACCTAACTTGGCGGTTGCAATGGCAATTGCCTCCTTTTACCGAAATTGTGTGCTGAACATGGCCTCTTAATCACCAAGTGGGTTTTACGTTTCCCTAATCGCAATACAGTGTCCGGGGTACTCTCCTGTTCTAAGCATTGGCATCTAATTGACATTGTCATCACCAGGTGTAGGACAGGCAGGGATTATGTGTCATCAACATCACATGAAAGCTGGACTAATTACCTCTCTTATCAAACTCTACTACCTCGACCCTCCAAGCACATGAAGGTTCAGAAGTAGCTCAATATTTCCAGGCTGACACAAACAGTCACAATGGATTTTCTCTTGGAGAAATTTGAGAATCACCCATGTACAGTAAAAATGGACACACTGCTTTGAAGATGACCAGGCAACCATCAGGGATTTATTCTCCTTCATTGCTTGAAAGGCCTTTGGGCCCATCTCTCATATACATCTTGACTGGTTCAATAAAAACAATGAGATAAACTCAGAAAATATTGCTCCTACAGAGGTTTTCTCAATGACAAATCTTTGTTGTCCAGACACACCATTCAGGCTACCCAGTGCAAGTGAGAGAGATGCAAGACATTTGGCCGAATCAGAATTAAGATGAGGCACAGTCATCTGGAAACTGCAAAGACTGGAAGGGAATCTATGATGCTCTGAGATCTAACTATGGCCTTCTGTGTCCTGGCTCGCCACCAATCTTCAGTAACAAAGGATTAACACTGGGCAGGGAAAAGGCCCAAATTCTGGGCAAAGCATTCCAACCATATTCTTAGTTGGCCTTCATCCATCAATGTAGAAACAACCAGCAGGCTGCCATTAGTTGCTACAACTGCTCTCTCGATTGCACTCCCACATTGTTAGAAATGGCAAGCATAATTAAACTCCAGGAGTCAATGCTTAATGCAGCTGCGATTTGGAAGTCAACGCCTGGTCAAGAAGCTCAGTGAACTCTATTTGGGAACAAGGAATTATCTTGCTGGAATACCTCCATTATCCTCCTGTAGAAATGGAAAGACACTCAGCAACCTTGTGATGTTCATGGAGGAATTTCATTCCTCTCCATCACTGGCAAAATCTTCACCAGAATCAGTGGAACACCTTGATCAGGATTTGCTGATAGAAAGGAAATGTAGTTTCAGAAAAGGTCAAGGAACCAAAGGTACTCGCAGTTAAACAGAATTTTATTAGGATTTTTAAGGATCAAGATCCTGGACAATGTAAATAGCACATTCCAAGCGGCAAGGTAAAAGAACATCTGCATGAAAGGCATTGGAGGGTGAATGAGAATGGCTTCAGTCTGTAAGGCTTAGTCCTCAATTAGTTCCTCAATTTAATTAAATTAGTTGCAGCTTGAACATACAAGTACCTCAACAATTATCCCAAAGTTGGACTAACCAACGCACAATATGGTGGCAGCTGTCATGTTCCTAAAATGCCAGAACTTTAACTTTAAAGAAGATGAAGCCAGACCTGAGAAACTGGTGTCTGAAGTGCAGAATTCAGTAAGTACAGGTGAAGAATTTCAAACCTGCTCCAAAGTGGAATGGAGATAATGGGAGTCAGAAAAAAAAAATCAATTTTCAAGTCCCTCAAAGTTGCACCACAACAAAAAGGTGGGTCTGTGAAGAACATCCTCAAGCTTTGAGTCAGAGACCAAGACAAGATTGTGGATTTGGTGAGCATCCATAAAAGAAGGGTAAAACATTGATTTTAATGGCACACAAGATGGGCGTCACTGGGAATACTGGATCTCTAGCAAGAGTAGTTGAAAATGAAAACTCTACAGTCCAGGTTCAAGGTTCGGGCGGCACGGTAGCTCAGTAGTCAACACTGCTGCTTTGATGCTGCCTGAGCCGCTGCGCTTTTCCAGTAATACATATTCAGCTCTGATCTCCAGCATCTGCAGTCCTCACTATCTCCTAGAATCCAGAGTTACCCGTTGCTTTCCCTATAGCAACATTTCAGCCAATCAAGATCGACTCATGAACCAATCGAAACATTTGTCTCCTGTAATATAAATTGTTATGACGATTTGAAATTGCTATTGTCCTGAAAACTGCAAGACAAGATACTTCGGTAACTTGCTCTTTTTCTCAGCAATATTTCTTATACATTGTCCAGAAGTTATTATCGAATGTAATGCACTTTATACCATAAAAACTCACTGCATCAAAATACTTCCTCACATCTCTGCCTTCATCATTTGTTAACTCTTCTTTTATTTTTAACTGTTTATATTTTTTTTATTCATTTCCTTAATAAGAAAAAATAAGGTATGAAGGTAAACTGGCCAAAAATATAAAGGAGGATAGTAAAGGCTTTTTTAGGTATGTGAAAAGAAAAAAAAATGCTTAAGACTAAAATTGGGCCCTTGAAGACAGAAACAGGTGAACTTATTACAGGGAACAAAGAAATGGCAGAAGAGTTAAATTGGTACTTTAGATCTGTCTTCACTGGGGAAGACACCAGCAATCTCCCAGATGTAATAGTGGCTGAAGGACCTAAACTGAAGGGAGTTTATATTAGGCAGGAAATGCTGTTTGAGAGACTGTTAGGTCTGAGGCTGATAAGTCCCCGGGACCTGATGGTCTGCACCCTAGGGTACTAAAGGAGGTGGCTCTACAAATCATGGATGCATTAGTGATCATCTTGCAATGTTCTATAGATTCAGGATCAATACCTGCAGATTGGAGGGTGGCTAATGTTTTCCCACTTTTTAAGAAAGGAGGGAGAGAGAAAACAGAGAATTATAGACCAGTTAGTCTGACCTCAGTGGTGGGAAAAATGCTGGAGTCAATTATAAAGGACAAAATTACGACACATCTCGATAGCAGTAACTGGATAGGTCAGAGTCAGCTTGACTAATCTAGAATATTTTGAAGATGTAACTCTGAAGGTGAACAAGGGAGATCCAATGGATGTAGTATACCTGGACTTTCAGAAAGCCTTTGATAAAGTCCCACATAGGAGGTTAGTGAGCAAAATTAGGGCACATGGTATTAGGGGCAAAATACTGACATGGATTGAAAATTGGTTGGCTGACAGAAAATAAAGAGTAATGATAACTGGCTCCCTTTTGGAATGGCAGGCAGTGACCAGTGGTGTGCCGCAGGGATCAGTGCTGGGACCACAGCTTTTTACAATGTACATTAATGATATAGATGAAGGTATTAAAAGTAATATTAGCAAATTTGCTGATGACACAAAGCTGGGTGGCAGGGTGAAATGTGAGGAGGATGTTAGAAGAATACAGGGTGACCTGGACAGGCTAGGTGAGTGGACAGATGCATAGCAGATGCGGTTTAATGTGGATAAATGTGTGGTTATCCACATTGGTGGCAAGAACAGGAAGGCAGATTGCTACCTGAATGGAGTCAAGTTCGGCAAAGGGGCAGTACAACGAGATCTAGGTGTTCTAGTATATCAGTCAATGAAAACAAGCATGCAGGTACAGCAGGTAGTGAAGAAGGCTAATAGCAAGCTGGCCTTCATAACAAGAGGAATTGAGTATAGAAGCAAAGAGGTCCTTCTGCAGCTGTACAGGGCCCTGGTGAGACCGCACCTGGAATATTGTGCGCAGTTTTGGTCTCCAAATTTGAGGAAAGACATTCTGGCTGTTGAGGGAGTGCAGCGTAGGTTCACGAGGTCAATTTCTGGAATGGTGGGACTATCTTACGCTGAAAGATTGGAGCGACTGGGCTTGTATACGCTTGAGTTAGAAGGCTGAGAGGGGATCTGATTGAGACGTATAAGATTATTAAAGGATTGAACACTCTGGAGGCAGGAAGCATGTTTCCGCTGATGGGTGAGTCCCGAACCAGAGGACACAGTTTAAAAATAAGGGGTAGGTCACTTAGAACAGAGTTGAGGAGAAACTTCTTCACCCAGAGAGTGGTGGGTGTATGGAATGCTCTGCCCCAGAAGGCTGTGGAGGCCAAGTCTCTGGATACTTTCAAGAAAGAGTTGGATAGAGCTCTTAAGGATAGTGGAATCAAGGGTTATGGGGATAAGGCAGGAACAGGATACTGATTGAGGATGATTAGCCATGATCATAATGAATGGTGGTGCTGGCTCGAAGGGCAGAATGGCCTACTCCTGCACCTATTGTCTATTGTCTTAATATCGCCATGCCAGCCTATAACCAATGGTGTTCAGCAGGGATCAGTGCTTGGACCCCTGCTGTGTGTAATATATGTAAATGAATTAGAGAATGGTGGTGGTCTGATTAATAAGTTTGCAGATGGCACAGAATGGAGGAGCTGCAGGTGTTCAAGAGGATTGCTAGAGGATACAGCAGAATATAGATAGATTAGAGACTTGGGTAAAGAAATGGCAGGTGGAATATAATCCAGATGCATTTTGAAAAGTCTAATGCAGGCAAAAGATATACAGTAAATGGCAGAATCCTTAGAAGCATTAACAAACAGGTGAATCTCGGCGATAAGATCCGAGGTTCCCTGAAAGTGGCAACACAAGTGGATAAGTTCATCAGTAAGGCCTATGGCATGCTTGCCTTCATCAGGTCGAGGCACAGAGTATTTGAAAATTGGCACGTCACATTGCAGCAGATGAATGTGCATAGAACTTTAGTTTGGCTACATTTGGAATATTGTGTACAGTACTGAGTGCCACACTACCAGAAGGATATGGAGGATTTGGAGGGTGTACAGCAATAAGTTTATCAATTGCCTGATTTGAAGATATTAGCGATGAAGAGAGACAGGATAAACTTGGTTTGTTCTTACATGAATACTGAGGAGTGACCTGATAGAATTTTACAAGATTATGAGAGTAATGGATAGAATAGATAGTCGGAGTCTTTTTCCCAGGATAGAAATGACAGTTATCAGGTTTAAGGTGAAAGGAGAAATGTTTAAAGAAGATGTGAGAGGAATGTTTTTTACACAGAGAGTGGTAAGTGCCTGGAATGTGCTGCCAGGGGAGGTGGTGGAGGTAGATACAATAGCAACATTTAAGAGGTGTCTTGACAGATACATGAATAGGCAGGGAACAGAGGGATAAGGGCCATGTAGAGGCAAAAAGGTTACTATTTTAAAAAGGCATGACATAGTGGTACAGTCTTGGTGGGCCGAAAGGACTGTTCCTGTGCTATACTGTTCTTTGTTGTTCTAAACCAGTAAAAAGTTAAAAATCACACAACACCAAATTATAGACCAGCAGGTTTATTTGGAAGCTCTAGCTTTTGGAGCGCTGTTCCTTCATCAGGTGGTTATGGAGTACACAATTGTAAGACACAGAATTTATAGCAAAAGTTTAGATTACTTACAGTGTGGAAACAGACCCTTTGGCCCAACAAGTCCACACCGACCCACCACCCACCCATACCCCTTACCTAACACTACGGGCAATTTAGCATGGCCAATTCACCAGACCCGCACATCTTTGGACTGTGGGAGGAAACCCACGCAGAGAACGTGCAAACTCCACACAGTCAGTCGCCTGAGGCGGGAATTGAACCCAGGTCCCTGGTGCTGTGAGGCAGCAGTGCTAACCACTGTGCCATGTTGGTTTCAGCTCTTTCATGTGCAAATTGCAAAACTTTCTTAAAGTTACATTCTCAAGTGAACTTTAACAATTGGTGCCATGTCGGCCCAGGTAATGCATTGAAGATGTGAGCTGTTCTGTGTGGGGCTGTCTGTGTCACAATGGTCAGACTGATTCTCATCTAAAAAACAGATTTACAGAATCTTACATGGATTCATGCAGTTTATGCCTCAGTCATGCAGATATCATACAACCTTGTCACAGTAGACACTGCAAGACATGTCAAATATCGACACACCATTACGCGTGGGGACATGTATATGATAGGTACTCATGCGGCACAGCCAAAATTGTCTGTTTCATACGCTGCAGGCAAGGATGCCCTGAGGCATGGCACATTGGCAAGACCAAGCAGAGGTTACGGCAATGGATGAATGGTCACCATACAACAATCAATAGACAGGAGTGTTCCCTCCCAATTGGAGAACACTTCAGCGGTCCAGGATATTCGGCCTCGGACCTTCGGGTGACCATCCTCCAAGGCGGACTTCGGGACAGGCAACAACGAAAAGTGGCAGAGCAGAGGCTGATAGCAAAGTTCAGTACTCATAGAGAGGGCCTCACCCAGGATCTTGGGTTCATGTCACACTACAGGTGACCCCATTGCACGATACGCACACACGGCTTGTGGGATGAATTTGTATTTGCAAAATTACATTTTACGTTGCTCAAAAATGGCATGAATCCATATAAGATTCTGTTAACCAGTTTTTTTTAGATGAGAATCAGTCTGACCATTATGAGATAGATGGTCTCACACAGGACAGCTTCCACCTTCAATGCATTATCTGGGCCGACATGACACCAATTGTTAAATGGTTGGAGTTGCCGGTGTTGGACTGGGATGTACAAAGTTAAAAATCACACAACACCAGGTAATAGTCCAACAGGTTTAATTGAAAGCACTAGCTTTCGGAACGCCTGATGAAGGAGTGACGCTCCGAAAGCTAGTGTGCTTCTAATTTAACCTGTTGGAATATGACCTGGTTTTGTGTGATTTTTAACCAATTGTTAAAGTTCACTTGAGAATGTAACTTTCATAAAAGTTTTGCAATGTACATATGAAAGAATTGAAACCAACATGGCCATTCTAAAAGATGAGAGATGTAACAAATAATCCAGGACTTTTTCAAGAAATAATTTCAGTTATATCACACTGTAAACGTTTGCTATAAATCCTGTGTCTTACAATCTTATACTCCACACCAACCTGATGAAGGAGCAGCACTCTGAGAGCTAGTGCTTCCAAATAAACCTGTTGGACTATAACCTGGTGTGGTGTGATTTTTAACATTGAACACTCCAGTCCAACACCAGCGTCTCCAAATCATTTGTTCTTTGTACTACACTAGCAGCAGATTAAAGCCCATCTAATGAATGTAAACCGTAGACCTTCCTAATACTTACTTTGCTAATACTTACTTTCAGAACACAAACCTTGGCCAGTAAGAACTCTCACAAGAAGTATGGACGTAAGTTAGGATCACACATTATCATGGTCCTGGTGCAAATTTATAACTAGATATGAATAGGTGATTGTATTGTGTTGGTTGTTGATTTCCTCCCATTCAGTGAACATGAAAAATCTAAATGAGAGTATTCTCCTAAAAGGCCAACCATCCTGTGATGCACCTTCCGCAACAGACCCATCAATAATAATAAGTAATGATTAAAACAGAAAGTGCTGGAGAACTTAGCAGGGCTGACAGCATCTGTGGAGGGAGAAACAAGAGTTGACGAGTCTGAAAGGGGCTGGAAAATAATGGGCTTTTATGTTGTTGACAAAGGGAGAGAAGGAATGAATAGCGTGGATTGTGAATGTGCCGGCCAAAAAAAAAAATCAATGAAGTGCAAATGGTTGTAAAGGAGTGGCAGAGGTGTAAAATAGGTGTAAATGTTACTTGTGAAAAGGAGAAATTGAGCCTGTTCTGCTGAGAGCTAAGTCAACAAGACACGGCCGGTGAGAGTGGGGGATTGACGAAAAAATAAAGAAGTCATATTCTTTAGTTGAGGAACTCAATATTGAGTCATTGAGGCTCTGAGGTACCTAAGCAGAAAATGAGGCATTGTTCCTTGAGCTAACATTGAACTTCATTGGAACACTGTGGCAGGCCAAAGATGGAAATGTTGACCTAAGAGCAAGGTGGTTTATTAAACCAGCCAGCAACTAGAAGGTTGCGACTATTCCCACGGACAGAGTAGAGGCATTCCGCAAAGCCATCACCCAGTCTGCATTTGGTCTCACCAATGTAAAGGAAATCTCATTGTGAGCAGCGAATAGAGTAGACTAGATTAACAGAAGTACAAATAAAACACTGCTTCTATCTGGAAGGAATGTTTGGAGCATTGGACAGTAAGGAAGGAAAGATAGTGGTTACACCTTCTGTGATTACATGGAAAGGTGTCATGTGGAAGTTAGGAAGCATTAGGAGTGTTGGAAAAATGGACCAGGGTGTTACAGAGGGAATGCCTCCTGTGGAATGCTGATAGTGATACTGAAGGTGATGCAACATTCCTATCTCCGTTAAGATTATAAAACAAGCTTTCATAGTGACAATAATAAGGTATGTATATGGTGCCGTGAGTATAATAAACCATTGCAATGTGCTTACATTTTATGTCGAAGTAAATTCACAATTAACACATTTGGAGAAAATCCTTAGCCCAGCTTGTGCAGTGTACAATTCAATTTTAAATTTGTATTTAACAGATGTATTACTCCAGGAAACACCTTAATGCACAGCTCACAGACAGCAGGTAGCTTATTTCCAAGGAATCCACCTATGAATGTCAAATTTACATAATGCTGCAAGTACATTTCTCAGCAAGAATCATTCATCCTGTGTGGGCTGTCAAATATGCAACATGTGTTGTTTCACAACACTGAGTTTTCCTTTCTTTGGTACTAGAAAAAGGCACAAACAATTGAATTGTTGTTCGAAACGTGGGTTCCTCACCTATAAGAAGCACAGAATTCTGGTATTCCATAATTATAACCTTTTGGTAGTACAAGGTAAGTATTGCTGAGAAGAGGCATAGTTTGTTGAAGGTTATAGTTTTATACTCATCAGGACAATTCACAAGAATACCAAGTTAAGGGGAGATTAACACTTTTTTATCACTCATTCGTGGGACTTGGGCTTCACTGGATTACCCGTTGTCCTTGAGAAGGTGATGGTGAACTACATTCCTGAATAGTTGCAGTCCATGTGCTGTGGGTTCACCCACAATGCTGTTAGGGAAGAAATTCCAGGATTTTGATTCAGCAACAGTGAAGGTACAGTGATATATTTTCAAATCAGGGTAGTGAGTGGCTTGGGGGGGATCTTACATGAGATGGTGTATCTACTGGCCTTGTCTTTCTAGGTGGAAGTGGGAGTGGGTTTGCAAGGTGATGTCTGTGGATCTTTGATGAATTTCTGCAATGCATCCTGTTGAACACATAGTTGTTACTGAGCATCGATGGTGGATGAAGTAGATTCTATGGTTGAGGTGCCAATCAAGTGGGCTGCCTTGCCCTGGATGGTGTCAAGCTTCTTGAGTGTCGTTGGAGCTGCATCCATTGAATTAAGTGGAGAATATTCCATCACTCTCCTGACCTAGTCATAGAATCATAGAGATGTACAGCACGGAAATGACCCTTCAGTTCAACACATTCATGCTGACCAGATATCCGAACCTAATCTAGTCCCATTTGCCAGTATTTAGCCCATATCCTTCCAAACCTTTCCTATTCATATTATCCATCCAGGTCCCTTTTAAATGTTGCAATTGTATCAGCCTCCACTACTTCCTCTAGCAGCTCATTCCATACTCGCACCACCCTTTGTGTAAAACGTTGCCCAGTAGGTCCCTTTTATATCTTGTCCCTCTCATCCTGAACCATGCCCTCTATACTGGACTCTCCCAACCCAGGGAAAGGATTCTGTCTATTTATCCTATCCATGCCCCTTATGATTTTATAAACCTCCATGAGGTCACCCCTCAACCTTTGACGCTCCAGGGAAACCAGCCCCAGCCTGTTCAACCTCTCCCGACAGTTCAAATCCTACAACCCTGGCAACATCCTTGTAACCCTTTCATGTTTCACAACATCATTCTGATAGGAAGGAGACCAGCACTGCAAGCAATATTCCAAAAGTGACCTAACCAATGCTCTGTACAACCTATACTCAATGCTCTGATCAATAGAAGAAAGCATACCAAGCGCCTTCTTCACTATCCTGTCTACCTGCAACTCCACTTTCAAGGAGCTATGAACCTGCACTCCAAGGTCTCTTTGTTCAGCAACACTCCCCAAGAACTTACCATTAAATGTGTCAGTCCTGCTAAGATTTGCTTTTCCAAAATGTGGCACCTTGTGTTTATCTAAATTAAGCTCCATCTGCCACTCCTCAGCCCATTGGCCCATCTGATCAAGATCCCATTGAAATCTGAGGTAATCTTTTTCGCTGTCCACTATACCTCCAATTTTGGTGTCACCTGCAAACTTACTAACTATACCTCTTATGCTCACATCAAAATCATTTATATAAATGACAAAAAGTAGTGGACCCAGCACTGATCCTTATGGCACTCCACTGGTCACAGGTCTCCAGTCTGAAAAACAACCCTCTGTCTTCTCCCTTTGAGCTAGCGCTGTATCCAAATGGCTAGTTCTCCCTGTATTCCATGAGATCTAACCTTGCTAATCAGTATCCCATGGGGAACCATGTCGAACACCTTACTGAAGTCCATATAGATCACGTCCATCACTCTGCCCTCATCAATCCTCTTTGTTACTTTTTCAAAAATCTCAATCAAGGTGTTGAGACATGACTTCCCACGCACAAAGCCACATTGACTATCCCTAATCAGTCCTTGCCTTTCCAAATATGTGTAAATCCTGTCCGTCAGGATTGCCTCCAACAACTTGCCCACCACCGACGTCAGGCTCACTGGTCTGTAGTTCTCTGGCTTGTCCTTACCATCTTTCTTAAAATGTGGCACCACTTAAGCCAACTTCCAGTCTTCTGGCACCACACCTGTGACTATCGATGATACAAATATCTCAGCACGGAGCCCCACAATCACTTCTCTAGATTCCTACAGTGTTCTAGGTTACACCTGATCAGGTCCGAGGAATCTATCCATCTTTCTGTGTTTCAAGACATCCAGCACTTCCTCCTCTATAATATGGACATTCTTCGAGATGACTTGTACCTTGTAGATGATGGTCAGGTTTGGAGAGTCAGGAGGTGAGTTACTACCATACTATTCCCAGTGCCTGACCTTCTCTTGTAGCCATTGTGTTTATGTGGTGAGTCTAGCTGAGTTTCGGTGGTAACCCCAAGAATGTTGATAGTGGGAGATTCAGTGATTGTAGCACCACTCAATATCAAGAGGTAATGCTTTGATTATTTCATATTGAAGATGGTAATTGCTTGGCCTTTGTGTGGTGCTAATATTAGCCTCTTGTCAGCCCAAGGATAATGTCCAGATCTTGTTGCATTTGATCATGGATTACTCCACTATCTGAGGAGTCATAAATGGTGCTGACCATTGTGCAATCATTGGTGAACATTCCCACTTCTGACCTTATGATGGAGGGAAGGTCATTGATGAAGCAAGTAAAGATGGTTGAGCCGAAGTTAAGCCTCCTTACCTTGAGGAAATCCTGCAGAGATATCCTGGAGCTGAAATGACTGACCTCCAATAACCACAACCATCTTCCCATGTGTTAGGTATGATTTCATCCAGTTTGGCCCCGATACCCATTGATTGTAATTTTGCTAGGGCCCCTTGATGTCACATTCAGTCGAACGTGGCCTTGATGTCAAGGGCTGTCAATTTTACCTCGCCTCTGGAATTCAGCTCTGTTGTCCATGTTTGAACCAAGGCCCAGGTAGAACCCAAACTGGGCATCACTGAGCAGATTATTGTTGAGCAGGTGCTTCTCGATAGCATTACTTATGACACCTCCCATCACTTTACTGATGATGAAGAGATCAGAACAGAAAAAGGGTCACTGGTTCCACCGTGGGCGGCATGGTGGCACTGTGGTTAGCACTGCTGCCTCACAGCGCCAGAGACCCGGGTTCAGTTCCTGCCTCAGGCAACTGACTGTGTGGCGTTTGCACGTTCTCCCCGTGTCTACGTGGGTTTCCTCCGGGTGCTCCCGGTTTTCTCCCACAGTCCAAAGATGTGCAGGTCAGGTGAATTGGCCATGCTAAATTGCCTGTAGTGTTAGGTAAAGGGGTAAATGTAGGGGTATGGGCGGGTCGGTGTGGACTTGTTGGGCCGAAGGGCCTGTTTCCACATTGTAAGTAATCTAATCTAATAAAAAAAATTAACTCAACTTTCTCTCCACAGATGCTGCCAGACCTGCTGAGATTTTCCAGCTATTTCTGATTTCCAGTATTTGCAGCTCTTTCAGTTTTTGTTTCGATCTGTTCTGTTGGTTGTTCGATCGCTTAGCTCACTCTATCACTTGCTTCTTATGCTGTTTGACATCCTGTTTGGTAGCTTCACTTGATTGACACATCATTTTCAGGTATGCCCAGTGCTGTTCCTGGCATGCACTCCTGCATTCTCCATTGAACCAGGGTTGATCCCTTAGCTTGATGGTAATGGTTGAGTGGGGGATATGCTGGGCCGTGAGGCTGCAGTTTGTGCTGGAGTACAGTTCTGCTGCTGTTGATGGCCCACGGTGCCTCATGGATGCTCAATCTTCAGCTGCCAGATCTGTTTGAAGTCTGTCCTATTTAGCACAGTGATGGTGCCACGCAACACAAAAGAGGTTACTCTCAATATAAAGGCAGGACTTTTTCTCCACAAGAACTGTATGGTAATGGACAGATGCATCTGCAACTAGTGGATTGGTAAGGATTAGATCAAATATATTTTTTCCTCTTGTTGGATCCTTCATCACCTTCACAGAACCAATCTAGCATCTATATCCTTTAGGACCTGACCAATGTGATCAATAGTACTGCTGCTGAGCCACTCTTGTTGGTGAACATTGAAATCCACCCCCCCTCCACAGCATACATTATGCATCCTCAGTGTTTCCTCCAAGTGTTGCTCAACATGGAGGAGTTCTCATTCATCAACCAAGGGAGGATGGTACGTGATAATCAGCAGGAGGTTTCCTTGCCCTTGTTTAACCTGAAATCATGTGACTTCATGGGTCCAGTGTTAATGTTGAGGACTCCCAGGGCACCTCCCTTTCAATTGTATCCCAGTGCTCCATCACGCCTGCGGAGTCCGTCCCGCCGGTGGGACAGGACATATCCAGGGATTGTTGCGGTGGTGTCTGTTTCTTACCTGCAAGGCATGATTCTGTGAGTATGACTATGTCAAACTATTGCTTGACTCGTCTGTGGTATAGCTTTCCAAATTTTGGCACCAGTCCCCACACGTCACTCAGGAGGACTTTGCAGAGTCGAAAGGGATGTTTCTGCCATTTTTTTCTGGTGCCTCGGTCAATGCTAGCTTATTAATCAAGTTTAATTTTTTGAGACTTGTAGTGATTAATAAACTGAGTGACTCACTAGGCCATTTCAGAGGGCAGTTGAGAGTCAATCACATTGCTGTATGAGCAAGAACTTCTGCTATATGAGAGGAAAGTGTTGATTGGTTAGCAAATAGACACTGGTAGAGAGGTGCTGTCTTGGATTTTGCATCAGTTTATGAGGATTGACAGTTAATTGCCATACTTTGTTTACATTTTAAATAAAGCAGATTGAATCTGATTGATCAAGGTATTTCCATGAAGATTTAACCAGTGAATAGCTGCCACCTATTTTGCTGAGTTGAAACAGATATAATGTATGCATAAGTCCTTTCTCTTTGCAAAGAACATGATCCCCTATATTAATCTGTATAGCATCCAGTACAGGTAAGTGCACACTGTGACCCTGGCTATCAACTCTAAATTGGCTGACAGGATAGTTGCCTGCACACTCAAAGTTATCCAGAAAACATGTTTCGATTGTAGATACACATCTAATGTTGGACACTGTATTTTGAATTTTGCAGGCAGGAACCCTTTTGGGTACAGTCCATACTTTGCTGTTTGTGAGCAGCAGGGTAATGTTGTTTGATATGATCTGCCAGTGGTTTGGATCTATTATCTACATTCTTTGCATTACACCAGCACTGAAATGCATTGACCTCATAATTCATTTGCATGATAGGCCTTATGCCTTGACAGCAGCTTCCTATCGATGGCAAGTACACTGTCTTGCAACTGCTTAATGGCAAGGTGACACAGTTAGCTTCAACTATTGGTCAAATCTTGGAGTTATCTGACCCTTGCAGGGTAATCTGAGGTAAACTGGACATATTTTAGGATCAAATGTGATGGCTTAGGTTTGTTCATGTGTTTGGATGGTATACAACAAGAGGTGATCCGATCATAATCTCACAGGATGTCTTTGATGCAGCCTATTTTAGCATCAAGCTTGCACAGTGAACTAAACTGGCTTATTTCCAAGGTTGGCAAGAAGGTCAAGCTTATAGTTTGAGGAACTGTAGGAATCCCCACATGTATCCTACCAGTGAAGGTAGGTTTGCAGTAAACGGTGGTAAAGAACCTCTGGCTGATTTCTCAACTAGGTCATTAAGGAAAGGAAGCTCATGTTCATTGCTCCATTTGAAATGTAAATTTGTGTGCAGGATGGAGCCCATTAAGATATTCAAGGAAGTCCTTACATGCAGTTATGGATTCACTGACACCCTTTCATAACTATGATGGGCTATGCATATAAACTGGTCAAATGGTTGTGTGAATTCCTACAATTCCCCTACTTCCATGGTGAAGCATTCCTTCACATTAAGAAAGACCATACAGGAGTTGTATATCAATAGTAATGTGATCTCCATATGTTAATTTGAAATTGCTAGACTATTCACCAATGTTTCACTCATTATTTGGATTCTGTTATTCACATTCTAATTTCCTGATCTACTTCTAATATCCAGTTTAATGTCATTCCCGACCTTATCTGTACTATTTGGAGATCTTTTGTCAGGCGGCACGGTGGCTCAGTGGTTAACACTGTTGCCTCACAGTACCAGGGACCCAGGTTTGATTTCTGCCTCGGGTGACTGTCTGTGTGGAGTTTGCACATTCTCCCCGTTTCTGTGTGGGTTCCTTCCAAGGATGTGCAGGTTAGGTGAATTGGCCATGTTAAATTGCCCACAGTGTTAGGTGCATTAGTCAGAAAGAAATGGGTCTGGGTGAGTTCCTCTTCGGAAGGTTGGTTTGGACTTGTTGGGCCAAAGGGCCTGTTTCCACACTGAAGGGAATCTAATCTATAACCCCCTCTGATGTTTTTCACCATCTTGTGCATCTTAGCTTTACCCAAATTGATTTCAAATGCACAGTTTTTATGCTAAAATTCTTTCTCACAATTGCATTGATTTAATTTTTCATGAGCAATGCCTTCCCAAATTGTTTTCCATTTTGCCTGTCAGTCCTAAAGATTGAAAACTCTTGGATGTTCAGTTCCCAGCTTTGATATCTCCACAATCATAACAGAACTATATTCATTTCCAACTGTTTGCATTGTTCATTTATTACCTCCTGTGAATGCTCTGTGCTATAGTATCGTTACACTAGGCTTTTTTATATTATAGTTCTATTTGCTGCTAGCCTGTGTTTCCTCTGGATTCCACTTTTGTTTTCTACTTTAGTATCTTTTTTTGTTTTTCTAACCTTTTGCCGCTCACGTTCCCATTCCCCTGCCATTCTTATTTAAACCTTTGCCCGCAGTACTAATGCATGTCCCTGTGAGGTCCTAGTGGGCAACGTTCCCTCTAAGCTGCCCAGCCTCATGTACACACAACTGCTCCATTGTCAATCACATCATTGACTTCTGAACTGGACGTTACTGTTGTGTACAAGCCTCAAAGGCATATGGAGCTGGTGTGAAAATTAGAAGGATCGCTGCTTGTACCATGCAACCAATCTAGCCAGGATAGCTCATATGCTCCTCATGATAGGTCCTAATGCCTCAAGAACCTAAATTGCTCCCTCCTACACCAGCTGTCCAACCATATACTCAAATAACCTATTCCCTTATTCCTGACATCGCAAACACATAACACTGGAAGTAATCTTGAGATTACAACCTTTGAGATCTTGCTTTTGAATTTATTTCCTAGCTTCCTGTATTCTGCTTGCAGAGCCTCATCACTCTTTGTACCTATACTGTTGGCACCACCATGAACCACAATCTCTGACTGTTCTCCCACCTCCTTTCAGAATGTCCTGCAGCTGCTCAGTGACATTCTTGATCTTGGCTCCAGGGAGGCTAAATACCACTTCGATTCAACATCATGGAACATCACAAGTCAGGCTAACAAGGGAATAAAATACTAACAAAGTGCTGGGGTGCCCTTTTATGGATAGAACTGAAATACGTTGATATTAAAATTATACTAACGTTATTCTGAGTTATACAAAACTTATATATCTTGGTTAGATCACTGCTTAAGCTCATGCCTCCCTTTCACACAATGATATTGAAGTCCTGGAGACTTTGCAACATACAAGAATAATACAATTGAACTGAGATGTTAAAGCTACCAGTGAAGATTGAGCAGGCTGGAGTTCTTAGCTTCAGAAAAGAAATTGTGACCTAACTGAGGTCTTCAAAATTATGAAGTGGTTTGGTAATGTTACCAAAGACAAGATATTTTCATTCAAAAACATTTGAGACAATGGTGTACAATTTTCCTTTAGGACATAATTGCATGAAAAGAAGCTCCTTAAACAAAAACTGACTGATTCCTGGGATGTGGGAGCAATTGTTTGAGGAAAGCTTTGGACAGGTTGGGCCTGTATCCAATGGAGCTTAGAAGAAAATGGAATCATCTTATTGAAACATGTAAGATCTTGAAGGCACTTGACAGGGTGGATGCTGAAAGGACATTTGCCCTTATGGCAGAGACTGGAACTATGTAGCACAGTTTCAAAATAAGGGTGTTCAGTTTTAAGATGAAGATACAGATAATTTTTCTCTTCCATGGGTAACGTGCCTGTAGCATTCTCTTTCTCAGAGAGTTGTGGAGGCAGGATCATTGAATAGTTTGAAGTCAGAGGTAGTAAGATTTTTAACTAACAAGGGAGTCAAAGGGTATGAGAGATAGGTAGAAAGGTAGGTTTGAGACCATAGACAAATAAGCTATGATCTGTTGAATGGTGGAGCAGGTTTGAAGGACTGAATGGCCTATTTCCATTCTTAATTTGTATGGAAACAAATGCAAGAACATCTGTACCATTGCTGTGGAAAGCGAACATCAGGGAATATAGGACACATAGTGACAAAAAACTAAAGAAAGTGCTTAGGGACACTGAATTCAAGAGATCAAGAGATATTTGAGCATGGGAAAGAAACTGAGGAATGGTGTTTAGTGTAAGAAAGAATCATTACAAGTGTGGTGCTGAGGGATTAAGAGATCCAGTTGACATTTGGAGCCAATGACAAAGAAGACAATAATTCACACATTCATATTTCCCACTCATTCTCACCGTACCAGTTAACACAAATTAAATGAGATGTAAATAAAATAAAGTAAAATGTATATGTTTGCATACCAAACTTTACACTGCATAATTTCAAAGATTTAGTGTTAAATACACCATTTGCCTGTAGCTTGTACAGATGCAAATCCACACACACCCTCCCCCTCCCAGCTCCAAACTCCAGTACATAAACAATTCCTGCTCAGATCTGACAACTGAGATTTTCATCCATGTGAGCTGCATATAAATAATAACCTTAGAATTCAGGGCAATGTGAAAAATTTGGTTTGCATCTATATATATTCAGAAACTGTAGCTAGTAAAGAGAGATCTCTCTCCTCAACTCGCGCAGTCAGTTATTTAGTATGCTTTCGGTGCTTTTAGTCTAAATGGAAGTGCTGCATCATTTTGTACAGCTCCTCCACCTACCTCATGTGGTTTAAGTGAACATCACTGAGTCTCCTCTGCTTATATTTTCTTTGCCAGGTCTTCTTTCATTGCCTTTTTCATGCCCTGGTGTGGTTTGTTATCTCAGTTGGCTGGGCTGTTGGTTTGCAATAGGTGTGGGTTTAATTCCCATGCAAGCTGAGGTTACCATGAGGGACTCTCCCTCTCAACCTCTCCCCCCACAGAATACTGAATGGTCTGGACAGAGTGGATGTTGGGAAGACGTTTCCATTGGAAGGAGAGACTAGTACCTGAGGCCATTGCCTTAGAGTAAAGGGAAGACCTTTTAGAACAGAGATAAGGAGAAACTTCTTCAGCCAGAGGGTGGTGAATCTGTGGAATTCATTGCCACAGAAGGCTGTGGAGGCCAGGCCATTGAGTATATTTAAGATTGAGATAGATAGATTCTTGAGTATCAAGGGTTATGGGGAGAAAGTGGGAGAATGGGGTTGAGAAACTTATCAGCTATGATTGAATGGCAGAGCAGGCTTGATGGGCTGAATAGCCTAATTCCTGCTCCTATGTCTTATGGTCTCATGGCGACCCTCAGGTTAAGCCACATCCAGTCATTCATCTATCTCTAATGAAAGAGCAAGCCTAGTAAGACAATGGCAAACGTCACTCACATCCTGATGAAGGAAGTGGCCTCAAACCTTGTCAAGTCTGATCTATAATCCCAGCAAGGCATTTTGGCCATATTATTGCACAATTGTTGTGTTGAAGAAGTACTCCAAAAAAATGTAGTCCATTGACCCATTAACCCAAATCTTACCTTCCTCCTGGACAGACCCTCCAATATTGGACTTGCCCATTGTTAACAAGCAGCAATGGAGCATGTCAATGATGCCTGATCTTCAGAAGCTAAGTTACCCACGCAGGAAGACAAATAGAGTGTCCCAGTGGACATCCTATTATTTAAAATCTACCTCCTTATCTGTAAAAATGGTAACTCCAACAATGCAGCCTGCTTTAATACCCTGGTCTTAACTGTCAGAATTAGATTATGTGCAAGCGTTTTTTGAATCTAATTCACAGGATGTGGGTGTTGTTGGCTAGGCTTGGTTTGAATCCACAGCCTTTTGAGCTAGAGGTGAGAAAGTGACTAATTGAATCAAGCCGGCACTCGAAGAGTTACAAAACCTTCTACAAAGTGTTTGCTACAGCCTGCTGCATAAGTTTACCTCAACGTAGCGACCAACAGGACAGCAGATTAGTTGGCATTAGTTGGTGTCATTGTAACCAAAGTGGAAAGTTTGCCATTCTACATCATTGTGAAAGAACGCGTTTATAATATCATTGAAAATAGCTATCTTTCTGGGCTGTTTACAATTCACAATTCACGGCAATGATTTTAACCTTTGGCAATCTTTCCAAACGTCCTTCAAATCAAATTCACAACGAATGTCCAAACTAGCAATCTTTCAGAGAGGTGCTCCTTCATCAGGTGAAAGTGGCACCACCTGATGAAGGAACAGTGCTCTGAAAGCTTGTGATTTTAAATAAAACCTGTTGGACTATAACATGGTGTTGTGTGACTTCTGACTTTGTTCAACCCCAGTCCAACACTGGCACCTCCACACTAAAATAGAATTGCCTTCATTATCTGATCTGCAATAAGGATCAGTGGAATGATCCCACAGGTTTACTCATAATTAATTTTTCAGGAACACAGGTCAACTTGTTCCTACCTCCTGCCAACTCTAACTGATGACTGCCTCTCTGCATTCTCAATCCATCTGCATGATAAAGAAAATAAAACACTTTTGCTGACAGATTGGCTCAGTGACAGGAGACAGAGAATGGTGGTAGAAGACTCTTTATTAGACTGGAGGTCAGTGCCCAGTGGTGTACCACAGGGATCAGTGCTGGGTCCCATATTAATTTGAATATATACATGAATGATGAAGATAAGAACGTGGGGGTAGTGGTAAGTAAGTTGGTGGATGACTCAAAGATTGGACAGGTATTGACAGTGACAAAGAAAGATCTTCATTTACAAGAGGATATAGATGGATTGGTCAACTGGGCAGATCAGTGACAGTTAGAATTTAACCCTGCTAAGAGTGAAGTGATGCAATTTGGACAAAGTAGCAAGACAAGGGATACTAGGAACCTGAGAGGAATCTGAGGGGAACAGAGGAATCTTGGGGTGCTTGTCAACAGATCCCTAAAGGTGGCAGGGCAGTTTAATAGAGTAGTTAAGAAGGCATACGGGACATTCTTTTTAGATTCCCTACAGTGAGGAAACAGGCCCTTCAGCCCAATAAGTCCACACCGACCCTCTGAAGAGTAACCCACCCAGTATCATTTCCCTCTGACTAATGCACCTAACACTATGGGCAATTTTGCCTTTTTCAGTCAAAGACAGAAAGTGAGGACTGCAGATACTGGAGAGTAAGTGTCGAAAAGTGTGGCACTGGAAAAGCACAGCAAGTCGGGCAGCATCCGAGAAGTAGGAGAGTCGACATTTTGGGTATAATGAAGCATTTGTGTCCAAAATACCAACTTTCCTGCTCTTTGGATGCTGCTTGACCTGCTGTGCTTTTCCAACGCCACATTTTTTGATTTTTTCAGTTGAAGTACAAATTATAAGAGCAGGGAGGCTACTTTGAAGCTATGTAGGATTTTGGTGAGGCGACAGCTGGCGTCGTGTGAGCATTCATATCACCATGCCATAGGAAGGATATGATTGCATTGGAGGGGATGCAGAGAAGATTCATCAGGATTTTGCCTGCAATGGAGGATCCAAGCTCTGAAGAAAGGCTACATAAGCACATGTTGTTGTTTTTTGAAGCAGAGAAGCTTGAGGGAGTCTGGTAGAGGTGTATAAGATTATGAGGGGCATAGACAATGTGGATAGAAAACATTTGTTCACTTTAGTTGAAGGATCAATATCAATGGAACATAATCTTAGGGTTTAAGGCTTTAAGGTTTAAAGGGGACTTGAGGAAAACATTTTTTGGAGTGCACTGGTTGGAGGGGTAGTTGAGGCATAAAACCTGAGAAACTTTGAAAAGATCTTGGATGAGCACTTGAACTGTCATATCAATGGACCTAATGCTGGAAACTGCAATTAGTGTAGATTTAGAGTATTTTTTACAGATTGGACTTGTAGGTTGATTCTATCATTTGCTTAAATTCTGCTGACTTGGGGTCAGTTAATTAGTTAACAGTTAGTGATGTATTGACTTGAGTTGACCAACACTGTGATTTTCCTGATGAACTCAATTATAATAAAATAATCAAGGTATTCATTCAAATGAGGTATGTTTCCAATAAGACTGTGGTAAGTTAATTTCGACAAGGTTAAAAATCAGTGCTGCCTCCTTAAACATTTATTGATTTTCTCCCCCCATTTTTATGTTTTCTAAAGTCACTTAAAGCTTACTTTTGCTTTGGGAGGAATAAAAGAACTTACAGACTCAGTTTACTTAACTTTTCCAAATATTAACAACAAATTAAAGTTTGTAGCTTGACAAACAGAAGGGGGCATAATATCATAAATGGAGCCTGTGCTGATTTCTCCAACAATTATGGCATATTATTTTCAGCAGATTTGTCTTTAGTAAATAACTATGCAAATGATCAAGTTAAATACATGTACTGTTACCAACATTTCTTTGGGATATTAGCACTTTTTTTTCATCTTAATCTCTTTAAGCCTTTGAGCATGCTTTAGTTCTGTTATGAATTTGCTGTTTCAGCCAGGTTTCACCCTGAATGTTGAGCTTTACTACAAATGGGATGCACAACATTTGGGCTGCATCGTGACATTTGGAGAATGTGGCTTAGTTAAATTAATAATCCAGAGACCCTGGCAAATTCTCAGGTGATGTGAGTTCCATTCCAACAAGGTCAGAACCCACATGACACCAGGTTATTTGAAATCGTAAGCTTTCATCAGGTATCCTGTAGTTGAATTTAAGTTCAACCACAAATCTGGCTTTGAGAGCCAGCCCCAGTGATGATTCCCCTGAAATGATTTACCAATATCCTTTTATGGAAGGAAATCTGCAGTCCTGACCTGGTATGGCCTATGTGTGACTCCAAACCCAGAGCAATGTGGCTGATTTTAAACTATTGTAATGGGCAGCCAGCCATTCAGTCCATGGGTAATAAACATTGGCCTTGCCAGTGACACAAGTATCTTAAGGGAAGAATTTTAAAAATTAAACAATGACATGTCAGTAGCTGTTGGAATTTGATCGTCTCTAATAGAGTCGTAGAGATGTACAGCACGGAAACAGACCCTTCGGTCCAACCCGTACATGCCGACCAGATATCCCAACCCAATCTAGTCCCACCTGCCAGCACCCGGCCCATATCCCTCCAAACCCTTCCTATTCATATACCCATCCAAATGCCTCTTAAATGTTGCACTTGTACTAACCTCCACCACTTCCTCTGGCAGCTCATTCCATACACACACCACACTCTGTGTGAAAGTTGCCCCTTACGTCTCTTTTATATCTTTCCCCTCTCACCCTAAACCTATGCCCTTTAGTTCTGGACTCCCCGACTCCAAGGAAAAGACTTTGTCTATTTACCCTATCCATGCCCGTCATGATTTTATAAACCTCTATAAGGTCACCCCTCAGTCTCCAACACTCCAGGGAAAACAGCCCCAGCCTGTTCAGCCTCTCCCTATAGCTCAAATCCTACAACCCTGGCAACATCCTTGTAAATCTTTTCTGAATGCTTTCATGTTTCACAACATCTTTCTGATAGGAAGGAGACCAGGATTGCACGCAATATTCCAACAATGTCCTGTACAGCTTCAACATGACCTCCCAACTCCTGTACTCAATACTTTGACAAATAAAGGAAAACACCTTCCTCACAATCCTATCTACCTGTGACTCCATTTTCAAGGAGCTATGAACCTGCACTCCAATATCTCTTTGTTCAGCAACATTCCCTTGGGCCTAACCATTAAGTGTATAAGTCCTGCTTTGATTTGCTTTCCCAAAATGCAGCACCTCGCATTTATCTGAATTAAACTCCATCTGCCACTCCTCAGCCCATTGGCCCATATGGTTCAGATCCTAATGTAATCTAAGTTAACCGTCATCGCTGTCCATTACACCTCCAATTTTGGTGTCATCTGCAAACTTACTGACTATACCTCTTATGCTCGCATCCAAACTATTTATATAAATGAAAAAAAGTAGGGGACCCAGCACTGATCCTTGTGGCACCCCACTGGTCACAGGCCTCCAATCTGAAAAACAACTCTCCACCACCACCCTCTATCTTCTACCTTTGAGGCAGTTCTGTATCCAAATGGCTAGTTCTCCCTGTATTCCATGAGATCTAACCTTGCTAACCAGCCTCCCATGGGGAATCTTAGCGAACGCCTTACTGAAGTCCATAAAGATCACATCTACTGCTCTGATCTCATCAATC
This sequence comes from Hemiscyllium ocellatum, assembly GCF_020745735.1. NCBI lineage: Eukaryota > Metazoa > Chordata > Chondrichthyes > Orectolobiformes > Hemiscylliidae > Hemiscyllium > Hemiscyllium ocellatum. The sequence continues at coordinate 15,411,977 of NC_083417.1, read as the reverse complement.
CTCTTTGTTACTTCTTCAACTTACTAACCCACTTACTCGCCTAAAAGAAGAACAAGAAGATAAAGCACTAAATAACTTGGGGTTTAATCTGCACAAAAATAGAAATGTTTCCCCATCTTTCTTCTGTGTCCTTTCAACTTTCTTCTTTCTATGAAGGTGCTGATGAATGCTCTTGGGTGATTCCACAAGCAGCATTCACTTAAAAAATGTGGCTATTATTCACATAAAATCTGAGTTAGCAACCACTCAGCGTTTATTCATCAATATGTCAGGTTATCTGATTTTCAAAAGTCATAACCAGGATACGTTGAGTCAAAATTTTTTCAGCGACTGTCAATCGTTCCCACACGGACTACTCCTCTGGCACTTCTTTTCTATGAATGAAGAGAGCTCCTCATAACCAAGAGGTAGTTCCAATCAGGGCTCCTTCAGAAACGTGGAGCCCTGCTACCATTCTGACAATTGGTGCGGAGTGTGCAAGTGTCAGAGGAAAGCCAATTCTACAGCTTCTTTTCATTGCAGTCTGACAGTCACTTTGACAGCTTCTGTTAAACTATAAGTACATAAGGTAAGTGTAATGGGAGCATGCTGAGAAGGTAGAGTGCCAGCCAGGTATGGGGCATTAGGCTGCCAGGTGAATTAATTGTTCTGCAGACAGCTGGCCTAGACTCATTAGGCTGAATGGTCTCCTTCTGTGCCACAATAGCTCTATGACTATGGCATGTGTATGCACAGACAGTTGTTATGAAGATGTGGGTGTACTGTACATTTCAGAGAGTTAAAAGCTAGCAGTAACAGCACCAAGTATTCTCAATAACACACAACGTAACATGTGCTCCAGCTACTGGGGTAGCTGGTTGCCTGGAAATGACAAAAACAGATTTGAATTAAGCCAATCAGTTTAAATTATACCCCAAAAAGTACCAAATTCCATTCAAGTTTGATACTTGAAAGCCAATGACACAATCCAGTGCTTTGGGGGTGTAAGACCGGGGAAAATTGAACAGTTGAGAAAAGAATTGACAAGCCCAGAATGTAAACAAACTGCCACAAAATAGCTCTTTTAAAAAAGATACCTTTTCGATCAGTATCCTATGATGCAGGAATAACAAGATGAAAAGAAGACACAGGAAGATCCGAATGGAAGAACGAAAGCTACCTGGTTTGGAAATAAGAAGTCTTGTTTTGTATATCTTAATTGGGAGTTTTATCAGGCTAGTATTATAGAAGGGAACGTAACAGATAGGTTAGAGGAAGGAATGGTAAACAGTTGTTAGCTAATTATTCTCTGTTATACTTTAAGAAACGACATTGTAAATTTTTACTTTAAATAGTTCTTGGCCACTCAAATTTTTACCGATTACTGCCAGGATAAATCTTTGCTGTGTTGCTGGTTTTAAATTAAGCAGAAGGGTTTACCCCGTGTTGTAACAGTTTGGGGGCCCGGGTCTGTAATTTGAACTAGTTTAGACAGTTTTGGGGTATGAAAGATCCCACCAGATTTAAACACTTGCATGTTAGTGTCTGAGGTCTTTCAATAAAATGTAGGCGAGACAATTAGTTTAATTGCAGTGACTTGTGGTTGATTAAATTAAAAGTGAGAGAAATGGCTCTTAAAATTGCTAAAGAGGTTCTGGGATTTGAAGATGTTTCTCAAATTTGACAAGAAAATTTAGAAGGAAAGGAAAAAGCCATACTTTTAGAATTAGCAAATAAGTTAGATTTAGGTTTAACCAAGGACAGAAGTAAAGCTGAAATTGTTAGGGAATTACTGAAACACTTATGTGTGTCAGAGAAACAGACAAAGTGCAGTAGAGGTAGAAAAACTTAATTTACAATTGAGGAAAATGGAGTCAGAAGATAAACAAAGGGAGACAGAGGAAAAAGAGAGAGAGAGAGAGAAGCTTCTTGGCTGAGCAAAGAGAGAGAGAAGAAAGGGAGAGAGCAAGAGAGGGAGAAGAAAGAGAAAGAGAGAGAGAATTTGCAACTTAGTCGCAGGTAGATAGGATAGTGAAGAAGGTGTTTGGTATGCTTTCCTTTATTGGTCAGAGTATTGAGTACAGGAGTTGGGAGGTCATGTTGCGACTGTACAGGACATTGGTTAGGCCACTGTTGGAATATTGCTTGCAATTCTGGTCTCCTTCCTATCGAGAAAATGTTGTGAAACTTGAAAGGGTTCAGAAAAGATTTACAAGGATGTTGCCAGGGTTGGAGGATCTGAACTCCAGGGAGAGGCTGATCAGGCTGGGGCTGTTTTCCCTGGAGTGTCAGAGGCTGAGGTTTACAAAATTATGAGGGGCATGGATAGGATAAATAGGCAAAGTCTTTTCCCTGGGGTTGGGGAGTCCAGAACTAAAGGGCATAGGTTTAGGGTGAGAGGGGAAAGGTATAAAAGAGACCGAAGGGGCAACTTTTTCACGCAGAGGGTGGTACATGTATGGAATGAGCTGCCAGAGGATGTGGTGGAGGCTGGTACAATTGCAACATTTAAGAGGCATTTGGATGGGTATATGAATAGGAAGGGTTTGGAGAGATATGGGCCGGGTACTGGCAGGTGGGACTAGATTGGGTTGGGATATCTGGTCGGCATGGATGGGTTGGACTGAAGGGTCTGTTTCCATGCTGTACATCTTTATGACACTATGACTCTAGTCAGCAAAGTCAAGTTAACAGGAAGGAGATCAAAAGAGAAGGTAGTGATTTATGTAAGTATGTCAAACTTCTGCCACATTTTGATGAGAAAGATGTTGAATCCTTCTTTATTTCATTCAAAAACATTTGCTAGGCAGATGGAATGGTCTGAGGATTAATGGGTCATGCTGGTTCAGATTAAACTGGTTCAGAGTTGGTATTTGCCGCATTGTCAGATGAGGTGTCAAGAGATTATGAAGAGGTCAAACAGGCTATTTTAATTGCTTATGAGTTGGTACCAGAAGTACATAAACAGCTGTTCAGAAACACAAAGAAGGAACCAGGACAGACTTATGTTGAGTTTGAAAGAATTAAACATAGTCATTTTGATCAATGGGTGCGTGCTTTGAAAATAGATAGGGCATTCAAGGCTCTAAGAGAGATTATTCTGCTGAAGGAGTTTCATTTCCAGAAATGGTAAGAATCCATGTGGAGGAACAGAAAGTTCAGGAAGTGAGAAAGGAAGAAATAACAGATGACTACATGTTGGTGCATAAGACAAGCTTCCGGCCTAAGTTTCGTCCTGTGAGGGATAAAGTTGGGAGAAGTGGAGATCCTACACTACTAAACCTAGAGTAGAGAGCACTGGTAAGATTTTACCACAGGGAAAAAAAAAGCACAAGAGGGTAGAAAGGAGGTGAAAGGCCTCATGTGTTTCCACTGTGGTAAAATGAGACACATGAAGTCACAGTGCTGGCCATTAAAGAAAGGCACTATGGGAAAAGATGAAGTAAAAGAAGCTAAGCCAGTGGCATTCGTGAAGGTAGTAAAGGAGACCCCAAGAAGAGCCAAGGAGATGAAGGAGAGTGCACAGCTTAGGCAGGGACTGGGTATGGAATTAGTAGATGACCTCTACAGAGAATTTGCATCTGTGGGTAAAGTTTACTCAGAAAGAACAGGGGGAGAAGGACAAGAAGTTATAAGTTTGAAAGATACAGGATCTAACCATAAGCTGATATTAAGGGATGCGCGCATTTGCACTCTTTTTGTTACCCGAGAGTGTGGTAATTTGTGGGATAGATGGACAGAAATTTAGTGTTCCCCAACATAAGATCAGGTTGGAGTGCCAACTCAAGACTGGGGAAATTACAGTGGGAGTGATTGACAGAGTGTCAGTTCCAGGAATTTGGTTTGTTCTTGGGAATGATTTGGCAGGATCCAAGGTGGGAGTGACACCCGTTGTTGTGGAGAAGCCCAAGGAAAACCAAGAAACTGAGGAGTTAAAACAGAAATATCCTGGCATTTTCCCAGACTGTGTGATAACCAGATCCTACTACCATAAGTCACAGCACAAAGTGAAAAGCAAAGAGAAAGATGAAGGAGTTGAAGTTTGTTTACAGATAACCTGTTTGATGTAATGTTGCAGGAAAAACCTGAACAAGTAGAGGGTCAGACAGAAGTGTTTAGTTCTGAAAGGCTAAGAGACTTGCAACAGTAAGACAAGACAATAAAAGATATATATGTGGATGTGTACTCTGAAAAGGAGACAGAGAACATTCCAGAGAGTCATTATCTAAAAGGTAGAATCCAAAGGTGGAAATGGAGACCATGGCAGGTTAGTGCAGCAGAGAAATGGGCCGAAGTGCATCAGATTGTGTTGTCGGTAGCATACAGACAGGAGGTGGAACAGGTAGCATATGAACTACATGTAGAGATCGCCTAGGGGTACGAAAGACTCAGGCTAAGGTATAAAAATATTTTTATTGGCCTGGACTGCACAAAGATGTCGTTAACTTTGACCATACATGCCAAATGGTAAGTCAGCCACAGGCGGTAATAAAATTGGCACCTTTGTTGCCAATTCCTGTGTTTGAAGAACCTTACACATGGGTTATAAGTGATTGTGTAGGTCCCCTCCCAAGAACTAAAAGTGGGAACCAGTACTTATAGCCAAGATGGATGTGTTTACCAGATTTCTGCAGTCAATTCCATTACGGAGTATCAAGGCAAAATAGGTGGTTGAGGTGTTAATAGCTTTCTTCACACATTATGGGCTACCCTGAGAGATTCAGTTAGACCAAGGGTCAAATTTTACTGCTAGGCTGTTTAAGGAGGTTATGGATAGCTTAGGTATACAGCACTTTAAACCCAATGCGTATCGTCGTGAATCCCAGAGAGCTTTGGAAAGGTGGCCTCAGACTTTGAAGACCATGTTGACAGCATACTGTCAGGATTACCTGAACCATTGGGATAAAGGTATCCCATGTGTATTGTTTGCCATTAGAGATGCCCCAAATAAATCTACTCAGTTTACTCCCTTTGAGTTAATATTTGGTCATGAAGTGAGAGGCTCTTTGAAATTAATTAAAGAAAAATTGACAGGACCAAATTCGGAAATCTCACACTTAGATTATGTATCTGAGGTGAGGGAGAGACTAAATTGAGCAAGTGAGTTAGCTAAGCATCACCTAAAGAAGGCACAGTATAGAGTGAAGCAAGTGGCAGATAAAAGCTCTGAGACTTGGACATTCTCCCATGGGGATGATGTGTTAGGACTGTTACCAGTGATAGGAGATCACTTCAACGCCAGGTGTAGTGGTCCCAATCAAATTGAGAAAAAGATGAGTCAGGTGAACTATTTAGTAAAGATGCCAGATAGGAAAAAAAGCTATCAGATATGTTATGTGAACATGTTGAAATCGTATTACACTGGAGAGAAAGAACCAGAGAAATAGGCGTTAGTTACTAGCCCGCAGAATGAGGAATCCAATCCAGATGTTATGGATTTTGAGGAGCTTCAAAATAGATTAAAAATGAAGAATTGGAGCGAATGAAGAAATAGAGTGGGATCGATTAGTAAGTTATCTGTCTCAGGAGCATAGAACGCAGTTGCAAGATTTGTTACTACAGTACAAGGGCATATGTAAGAATCAGATGGGGAGGACTAATGAAGTAGACATAGAGAATACTGCTCCGTAAAACAACAGTCCTATCGGCTTCATCCTTTCAAAGCCAAATAGGTCCAAGTGGAGGTGGAGGCCATGCTCGACAAGGACATCATCGAACCAAGCCAGAGCAAGTGGAGTTCGGGACTCAACAACTCTGTGTAGATTATCAGAAGGTCAACACCGTTACAAAATTGGACGCATATCCAATTCCCAGATTGGAGGACTCTATTGAGAAAGTTGGACAAGGCAGTTACATCACCAAGTTGGGCTTAATGTCTGGTTACTGGCATATACCTTTATCAGAGTCGGCAAAAGAAATTTCCGCGTTTGTAACCCCAAATGGACTTTATCAGTTTAAAGTGATGCCCTTTGGAATGAAGAACGTGGCTGTCACATTCTAAAGACTCATGAACAAAGTTGTGGCTGGGTTAACAAACTGTGCAGTCCATTTGGACAATTTAGTGATCTTTAGTAAGTTGTGGAAAGATCACATGGTATAGTTGACAGAGTTCTTTGAATGACTACGAGAAGCAAAACTGGTGATAAACTTAAATAAGGTGAATTCTTGAAAGCAGAGGTGACATTCTTGGGACATAACATCGGTCATGGAAGGTTGATCCCATGGAATGCAAAGACGAAGGCCATCACGGAAGTTCCATGACCAACCTCAAGAAAGAGGTACTTCAAATCTTCGGACTCAGCGGATTCTATTGGAAGTTTGTTCCAAACTTCACAAGTGTAGTGGAACCGTTAACCAATTCGCTGAAGAAGAAAGTAAAGTTTCATTGGACAGAACCATGCCAGAAGGCGAAAGTGAGAACTGCAGATGCTGGAGATTAGAGTCAAGATTAGAGTGGTGCTAGAAATGTACAGCAGGTCAGGCAGCATCCAAGGAGCAGGAAAATCAATGTTTTGGGCAGGATTCCTGATGAAGGGCTCCTGCCCAAAATGTCGATTTTCCTGCTCCTCGGATTCTGCCTGACCTGCTGTGCATTTCCAGAACAATCCCAGGAAGCATTCGACCATTTGAAATCGATATTAACCACCAGACCAGTTTTAGCCACACCAAACTTTTCAAAACATTTTAAAGTCACCATTGATGCTAGTGACAAAGGAGTTGGAGCTGTACTCCTATAGGAAGATGAGGATGGGATTGAACTGCCAGTTGGTTACTTTTCGAAGAAGATCAAAATCTACCAGAGGAAATACTCCTCAATCGAATAGGAACTATTGAGTTTGCTACTAGCCTTACAATATTTTAATGTTTATGTTACAAACAACGTGTTGGAGATGGTTGTCTACACTGGGGTTGCTGGAAATGACAAAAGCAGATTTGCATTAGGACAATCAGTTTAATTTATACCCTGAAAAATACCAAACTCCAGTCAAGTTTGAATTGAGTATATTGACAATCTTGAAAGCCAACAACACAATCCAATGCTTTGGGGGTGTAAGACCAGGGAAAATTGAACAGTTGAGAGGAGAACTGACAAGCCCAGCATGTAAACTGACTGCTTGAAAAACAGCTCTTAAAAAGGTACCTTTTTGATCAGCAACCTGTGACGCAGAAATTCCTAAGAAGAAGAAAAGACGACACAGGAAGATCTAAATAGAAAAATGAAAGCTGCCTGGCTTTGAGTCAAGAAATCTTGTTTTGTAAATCTTAACTGGGAGTTTTATCAGGCTAGTGTTATAGAAGGGGAGGTAACCAATAGGTTAGAATAAGGAATGGTAAACAGTTGTTCGTTAATTATTCTCTGTTATACTTTAAGAAAGGATGTTGTTAATTTTTACTTGAAATAGTTCTTGGCAACTCAAATTTTTACAGATTACTGCGTGCAATAAATCTTTGCTGTTTTGTTGGTTTTAAATTAAGCAGGAGGGTTTACCCTGTGTCGTAACAGGATTGCTTGAAATTCCAGACTAGCCATCCCTCAGTTATTTAAGGTCTTCCATGTTGTTTGCTGAAATATAAAATGTGCACTGTAAAGGCAAAGCATCTAAAATACAATTCATTTTCTCTTTAATGTGCAGAAGATTTACTGAAAATGTTAGGATATGTGGTACATATGAGCATCTTGCCAATTCTGTAGGTGTTGATTGCAGTGTCAAAACAAATAGGGCCACAACAATGCAGAAAGAGGTCATTCAGCCAACTGACCCTTCAAAGGGCATCCCTCCCACATTTACCATGGCCAATCCACCTAAACTATACAACTTTGTACTGTGAGAGTAAAGAGCTGAAAATGTGTTGCTGGAAAAGCGCAGCAGGTCAAGCAGCATCCAAAGAGCAGGAGAATCGACGTTTCGGGCATGAGCCCTTCTTCTGGAATGAACCCATTCCTGAAAAAGGACTCATGCTCGAAATATCGATTCTCCTGCTCTTTGGATGCTGCCTGACCTGCTGCGCTTTTCCAGCAACACATTTTCAGCTCTGATCTCCAGCATCTGCAGTCCTCACTTTCTCCACTGTGAGAGGAAACCACAGCACCCAGCAGAAACCCACACTGACATGGGAAAAGCATACAAACTCTACAAAGACAGCCACCCATTACTGGAATTGAACTTAGACCCCTGATGCCGTGAGGTATCAGTGCTAACCATTCAACCACAATGCCACCGAAGAGACCTTCAGCCCAACAAGTCTGTACAATCAAAAATACACTAAATCTCCACTCATTCCAGTTTCCAACTCCAGGGTTGTTGTTGTTGTGCAAACCCTTACCTTTCTAATATTTGCTCACCAGCCCCTCGAGGTAAAGGGAAATTGAAATGTGCCTCCCCACACTGGCTACCCCTGAATTAGGAACATGATTGGATGGCATTAGGTATTTAGAAATTAGAGTGATTTTATTTCTTTTCCCATTCTGGTGCCAAACAGTAGCCTGTTACCTCCTGATACAAATCATTCTGTGAGATTTCACTAGCCTTACTGGCAATCAGAACTCCCCTGCAGCAAATTTGTTCAGTTCTGAAAATTGACATGGATATTTCTGCATTTCAAAGAAATGGCATATGGATGGAATGCATTGATCTTATCTGTGTAATGACATAGTGAGTTCCAGCAACTTCTGTACTTGTAATGACTTAATTCAACGTCCAAATCTTGAAAGGGAATGAAATATGATAATCAAGCAATCAGATCTCAGTGCTAACTTGTCGAACATGTTCACCATCTGCATGCGGTTTACCTGAGTAAAGTGGTCATGAGCACAGAGCAGCATATTGGTGGTTGACATGGTTGCCTGACGTCCCTCTCCCATCATCACAACACAGCAAAGCCTGTTCAATATAATGGAACAGCATTACACAGAGTTCAGTCGCACGGGTATGCATTTCAATAACCTACAGCCCACCACTGAGAAATCCGAGTGGAATCATTCACAAGCCTCATCAAGTTGTGCATCTGAGCCCATTCATTTCACCCACTCATTGAGAGAGTGAGAGATAAAAAGCATTAAGTCAAAGAATATACCCATGATGTTGCTTCAATTCTAGCATTTACTTAGAGGTCTCAGATGTTATATCACCATTCCAAAAAGTCTGCAATAAATTCAATTAATTATCTTAGAGAAGGTAAGAGATACTAATTGGATTGCTCTTTCAAAGATACAATACACAGGTGTGAAATGCTTTCCTTCAATGCTGTTTTATTTCATAATTGTAGGAACACAAAAATATAGAAATAAGAAAAGGATAATTAACCCCTCAAGCCTTCCCTGCCATTCAATGTGATCATAGCTGATCTGTAACTCTATCTGTCTTTGACACATATCCCTTAGTCACTTTGATTGTCAAAAATCTATTGATCTCAGATTCAAATTAAAAGCAAATTTTTAATGGATTCGCATTTGCAGAAGAGATTTCCAAATTACCCTTCACACAGGGTCGAAGTGTTTCCTGATTTCACCCCTGAAATGGTTGGCTCCAGTTGTTAGATGATCCCCTAATCCTGGACACCATGACTACTGACAATAATTTCTCTCAAATGTCCCTTTCAATCCACCCGTTGAACTCAACGGTATTACAATCATTATTACTCAGATGTTCACATGCTATTAGTCTGCTGACTAAATCTGACTTATTTATCATCACTAAATAACATATAGAATATCTCTCAGTTGCTCAAACATATTGCTGCAAAAACAGGCAACATAAACTATCTTCTGGAGTAATACAGAAGTTACTGTGATTATAATCCATCCTTTCATCATAATTATGTTATCATTGAAGAAGTTTTGGAATCTTACACTTAATATTCCTTTGATTTTTTTTCACAGTCAGCCACATCTAAATTTTCAACCATTTAGCACCAATAGTTATTAATAGAAGACTAGCAGAAGAAATCACGAGTAACTACAAATGGTAAGTTAAAGTATCTGACAGATTGAAAACTGGGTACAATAGAGACAGGAGCATCTTACATGGGAACTCACTTGTACAAGTCAGTAAGAGCACAGACTGCACCGAACAATTGGGTTCCTGGAGAACCCAATCCAGGAGACATGAAACATAAAACCATAGAAAATAGGAGAAGAAATAGACCATTCAGCCCTTCAAGCCTGCTCTGTCATTCAATATGATCATGGCTGATCAGCCAACTGAGTATCCTAGTTTCTGTTTTCACTCCATACTGAGTGTGGAAGCAGACCACTTGGTCCATCAAGTCCACACTGGCCCTCCAAAGAGCATCTCGCCCAAAAATAGCTCCCTACCATTATCCCTGTAACCCTGCATTTTCCTATGGGCAATCCACCTAACCTGCACATCTTTGCACTGTGGGAGGAAACCGGAACACCCAGAAGAAATCTACACCAACACAGGGAGAATGAGCAAACTCTGGACAGATGGTTGACTGAGGGTGGAATTAAACTTGAGTCTCTGGACCTGTGAGGCAGGAATGCTAACCACTGTGCTGCCCTTCTTGAAAATATTCAATGTTTGATGACAGCCACTATCTGTGGCAGAGAATTCCAATGACTCACCACTCTCTGGGTGAAGACATTTCTCATGTCAGTCATAAAAGGCCTGCCCCCTATTCTTAGACCATGACCCCTGGGCCTGGACTCTCTTGTCATTGGAAACATCATTCCCGTGTTTACTCTGTTGAGTCCTGTTAAAATCTGACATGCTCCTTAGTGATTCCTCCCTCACCCTCCAGTGAATATAGTCTTAACTGAACCCAGTCTCTGTTGGTATGTCAGTGCTACCATCCCAAGAATTAAGTTTGGTAAATCTTTGTTGCACTCCCTCCAATATCAGAACATCTCTCCTCAGATAAGCAGGCCCAAACTGCACACAGTTGTTCAGGTGTGGTCTGACCGGGGTTCTGTGCAATTGCAGTGAGACATCCATGTTCCTGCACTCAAATCCTCTCGCTACGAAGGTCAACATAGCACCAAGGAGACAAGATGAAAGCCAAGCACAAAAGAACCTCGATTATCCAGCATTTGATTAACTGAATTTCAGATTATCAAAAAAAGATTGCAAGATCCCGTGCTTGGCTAATTTTGTTATCCAGCATTTAATTATCCAGATTTCGATTAACCGAACGAAATATTCGCTGCCCATGTCCTTCGGATAATCGAGGTTCCTCTGTACAGGATGATCGCCGTATCAGTGGAATCAGTATCCGTGGTTTCAGTTACCACGGTTTATTGCAGCTTGAACAAGGAATGTTCTGGAACCAGGGGGCTGCTAGGAAGATAAATTTCCCATTTAAATTAATGGATTTGCTCCAATCCGTGGTTTCGGGCATTTGCGGAAAGTCTTGGAGCGTATACCCCGCGGGTCGAGGGTATATTGTAATCAAATATTGGCTTAAGACAAAGTGAGATGCGAAAAGCAATTTGCATTTTTAATATCCAAGGCTCTTCTGGCAAATAATTAAAATGTGAAGCGAAAGCTCTTAGTATCTGCAAGTCAAGGTATCAAACACCATGAAATGGGCATTTAAAATCATTCTGGGAGAAAGTGAGGACTGCAGATGCTGGAGGTCAGAGCTGAAAATGTGTTGCTGGAAAAGCGCAGCAGGTCAGGCAGCATCCAAGGAGCAGGAGAGTTGATGTTTCGGGCATAAGCCCTTCTTCCTGAAGAAGGGCTCATGCCCGAAACGTCGATTCTCCTGCTCTTGGATGCTGCCTGACCTGCTGCGCTTTTCCAGCAACCCATTTTCAGATTTAAAATCAATCCCAATGACAAATTGACTGAGAGAACACAGAGAGTACTCAAAGGCATCCTTCTTTCTTGAATTTGTGTACATTACCACAGCATGTGGTTTCCAATAACAATGTCAGTAAACCTTGAGCAGCAGTCTGGAAGATGCATAACAAGCATATTCTCTGTATTAATGTTCATACTCGGGCAGGCTAGCCTTGAATGTCACAGTTACTACCTTAACAGCATATACTGAGTCTGTTGAGAAAATGGAGCACCTCTGTTGAACTCTCTGTATGATTGAGAGAGAAAGACAAGTTCTGATACAAGAAAAACAATTAGAATTTAGTTGCCTGGTGCATTGTGTGGATTCCTCTGAACTCCAGGGAGTCATTAGCAGACATCCAGATCCTTGCAAAAAGTGAATTGTAGTGATTGTAATGAGGTCAGCCAGGTGGACTTCATAGAAAATGAGTTCCTAGATTGGGGCTGCTAATCTAGTATCAGGGAGCCCTGGCTGACAGTTATAAACTGGAATGTAAATCGCTGCCCTCCCCTTCACTGTTTGATCACAAAGCATTGCCCTTTTGTGAAGGGCATCGCTTGTCACTGGCCACTTGGATGGTTCCTTTCTTCCTGGTGGTGGAAATTGAATAAAGATTCGTACACCTTGTGTCTCTCACTGTGTCTGACACCCGCATGAAAATAAATAAATAAATAAACTGGAATGTATTGTTGAGCTGTATTCAGCTGCACAGGCAGCCACCACCACTGTTGCTGCTGCAGTCTGGGCTTGCTCCCACTGTTACAGCCTGGGGCTTGCCTACACCTCAGTACTGCTGCTGCAGCCTGGGCCTACTCCTACTGTTACAGCCTGGGGCTTGCCTACACCTCAGCACTGCTGCTGCAGCCTGGGCCTGCTCCCACTGTTACAGCCTGGGGCTTGCCTACACCTCCGTACTGCTGCTGCAGCCTGGGCCTGCTCCCACTGAGAAAAGAGAAAAAAATAAACAGGAATGTCAGAGGTTCTTAGAGCTGGCTCTGAGGAAGTCGGACCAGTGTCAAGCACTATTCACATGTAAATAAAGGGTACTTTGGTGGCAGGATACTGGTCTCTGTGGAATTTATTTCATCAATGATGTTGAATGCTTGGAGATATCAATACAAATCTGCTCCTCATGAAGCCTAACTGTACCTCCATACAAAATGGACGAAACTATCTTTTTAAGTAGTGTTCCAATATTAACTGATGAGCCAGCTCTACACTGAACATATAATGGGCAGTTCAAACATTTCTAGATAACGTTAAGCTCAGCAGCGCATTCATAAACCCTCACTGACTAATCAAAAGTGACATGCTTGATGATAAACAAATGCATCAGTAGACATCTCTACAGTTTTAAACCCAACTATTAGTCCTTAATTCTGTCTATGAGGAGAAAGAAACTTAGATTAGATTCCCTACAGTGTGGAAACAGGCCCTTCAACCCAACAAATCCACACCAACCCTCCGAAGAGGAATCCACCCAGACTCATTTCCTTCTGAGTAGTGCACCTAACACCATGGGCAATTTAGTATGGCCAATTCACCCAACCTGCACGATCTTTGGATCGTGGGAGGAAACTGGAGCACCCAGACGAAACCCACACAGATACTGGGAGAATGTGAAAACTCCACACAGTCACCCCGAGGCTGGAATTGAACCTGGGACCTGGTGCTGTGAGGCAGCAGTGCTAACCGCTGAGCCACCGTGCCACCCCATAAACTTGCGATGGCTGGGAATCAAACCCGGGTCAACTGCTTGGAAGGCAGCTATGCTCACCATTATACCACCATCGCACTGTAACAGAACTTTAGCACAATCTCCAAATATAGTTTACAAGACTCTTATCTTATTTTTCCAAGACAACACTTTCTCAAAACTGATTAGAGTAAGTCCAAATGGACTAAATTTGTAGAATTTGGAAACTATTTTGTACCCAGCCAAGCACAAAGTTTGAGAATGCTCAGTTTTCTGTGAACTTTCAGTCTTCTGCCAGGGGTGAAAATATTTTGCAGCATTTGGAAGAACCTTTTCACTTAACTCATGAATTCATTTGAATCTTTTTTTTTGGTAACTCTCACAAAGGCCACAAACAATACACTGAATTGCGTTGACAGGAAAACCTTCAGTATTGCCAAAAGCAATATCCATTTCCCATACAATGTCAGCTTGCATTTGTACAGTGCCAATAAAACACCCCAAGGTGTTTCTCAGTAGTTAGGAAAAATTGGAATTAGGAAGCAATGGTGGAATAATTGGTAGGGTGGAGATGCTGAATGTGGAGGGCTACATTTTTCAGTAGAAAGCCTTCAGATTTGCTGCTTCCAATTTTCGTTCTCATGAAATGACCACAAATATTTGTAATCAACACTCAGTCAAACAAACTGATCCTTTCAGGGTCTTTGACCTAGTCAAACATCCCAAGATGGTTTGCAACTGTGGTTGACAGGGCCTTTAGCTGTACCATCCCCCATACTTCTGCCCTCACCCCTTCACCCCCCTCTCCCACAAGAGCGATCGGGTCCCTTTGATCCTTACTTGCCATCCCATCAGCATCCACATTCAAAGGATCATTAATAACCATTTCTGCCCTCTTCTGCAGGATACCACCACCAGATACATATTTTGCACACCTCCCCCTCCCTTGTTAGCATTCTACTGGCACCATTCCCTCTGGCCCACCCTGATCCACCCGTCCTTCACTCCCAACATCTCCCCATGCCCCCTTAACACCTTCCCATGCAATCTCAGAAGGTGTAACACCTGCCCTATTACCCCCTGCCACCTCACTCTCCACAGCTCCAGACACACCTTCCAGGTGAAGCAGCCCTTTACCTGCACTTCACGCAATCCAGTTTTCTGTATTCACTGCTCACAGTGTGGTCTCCTGTACAACAGGGAGACGAAGCACTGACTGGGAGACCACTTTGTAGGATACCTACCTTCTGGTTACCTGCCACATCAACACAGCACCCTGTTCCATGGCCAACGTCTCTGTCTCAGACTTATTGCTGTACCCTGGTGAAGCTCAGTGCCAGCTGGAGGAACAACACCTCACGTTTCCACTTGGGGACCCTGCAGCCTTCGGGACTCAACATCGAGTTAAATAATCTGAGGGCCTGAACAATTTCTCCCATGTCTTTACCCCCAACCTCCACACACCAGACCTTGTCATCACATGGGCTACTACCACAACCAACCCATCATCAGATGGTAATGGTTCCTATTAGCAGCTATTGGTTCCCCCAGGCTGACCTTTACCCATTCCTTTGTCTGCCCGACCGTTACTTTCTCTCTCTCTGGGCTCCAACTCCACATTCGTTCACTCTTCTCCTTGGCCCCCATCCCACATTCAGTATATATACCAGCTTATCTTAGCTACAATCAGTTCTGAAGAAGGGTCACGGGATCCAAAACGTTAACTCTGCTTTCTCTCCACAGATGCTGCCAGACCAGCTGAGATTTTCCAGCAATTTCTGTTTTTGATTCTGATTTGCAACAGTGTTAGAAAAACACGGTTGGTGAATGCGAGTGAAAATCATCCCTCTGTTTCTTCTGCATTGATATAAAGCATCAAATAACTTGCTTAAGTAGCTGGTTCACGGTAAGCGTCATTATTGAACAAGTTCATTATTGTTATGCCTTGCAAGAGCCGAGCGGGGGAACTGAAAAAGTAGCAGCACCAATAACTCACTTAGATGTGTGTTGTTCACAGACCTCCTTTTAATTTGTGTATCAGATTTAAAAAAAGACACAATTAATGATATAATGGTACCATTACATGCAGCATTGTTCCAAGCTTGGCGTATTTTCTTCAGAGTAAATTGACTGAACACTCCATGATCATGTAAAAGTAACTGCACAATCTGGTCTGAATTTAGTGCTTGGCTGAAAGATTTCCGAGCAGCTACTGATTATAGGACTGATCTGGGCTGATTTCAAATCCAGAGATGGAAATTCCATAGGTTCTTTGAAAAACAAATTCAAGAAAAGGATGCTGAGGGAGTGAATGAGAAAGTCGACATTGTGTTCAAAAATGTCAAGCAAGGAAATATAAATCATGACCGTCCAGAATAGTGCAAACTATATACGGTTTAAAAATAACTATATTTTACATACATCAGCATTGCTGAACTGGGACTGAATCAGCATGTTCCCAATATGTTGTCCATTTCACATTTTAGTCTTGTTTCGAGCTTGTTTCTTTGCCTCTGTGAATTTGGAATCTGGGTGAATGTTTATCCTGTAGATGTTTTATCAAAACATTACTATCTGGTGAGGCCATTTTGAATGGTTCCTCACTTTTCACTCTTCTTGTTTGACTGTAACAGGATTTTTATGAAGTGGATATCCTTCATAGTGAGTGTATAACTGTGAAGACACTTGGACCACAAACAATGCAATCAGTTTTCTTGAATTTAAAATAAAAATAGTTTTGTTATACTTAATCCAGTCTATGTAAAGTTAAAAATAACCCTGATATTTAAACATGCACAAAGTTCACACCTGCAAATAGATTACATTGTGGAAGGGCGAGTGAAGCAAATTTCGAATGCAGTAAAATTGAGGGGGTATACAGCTGTTGAAAGTTGACTGTCTTCTGGCTGAACTTGACATTGCTGTTATTTTTGGTGTCAAGGTGATTTAAAGATTGAGCTGAAACATTTATCTGTTCTCTTGCAGCTGCTGGGCTCAGTTCTTTCTAAACTCTGCCAGTGGAAACTGGACTGTCAAAATCAACAGACAGGGTTTGAAACTTGGAGAGAGAGAGAGAGAGAGAGAGAAGAGATACCATTCAGGTTTTGGGCCTATCCGTATCTTAAGTTTGTTCAATTCTGCAAAGAAAACTATTTCTTAAACATATTAAGAGCTAGTCAGCTGACTGATCTCAGGAACTGACCAGCAACCTAGCTATTATCATTGCTTGTCAGAGGCATAGAGTCCTACTGCACAGAGACAGGCCCTTTGGCTCAAACCAGACAAAATGTCCATCAATGCTATTTCAGTTGTCTGGTTTACATAAGACCATGATAAATAGGATCAGGCATAAGCTGTTCATCCCATCAAATCTGCTCCACCATTCAACAGGAACATGACAATTATATCTAAGCACAGGCTTTCAAAGTTGGGATGGCTCCCACACAACTGAGCAGCTGATTATTGTTCTGATGCTTTAGTAACGGTATAAAAGATGGTGGCCCATTCATACCCCTGCAAACCAATTGGTATTGATGTATTTTTACGCAAGGGTTGTTACCATTTCAATGGTGTTGGAACCTGGAAGGTATGTTAACCCAAATGTGCAACCATCTTTGGTTGTGCTCCCAATTCACTGGATGTAGTCTTCAATGTTTATTGGGAGTCTAAGAGATTCCTGAAGAAGGGCTTATGCCCGAAACGTCGAATCTCCTGTTCTTTGGATGCTGCCTGACCTGCTGCGCTTTTCCAGCAACACATTTTCAGTCTAAGAGGTTAGTCCGGTGAGTTCAGGGCATATTCAGATGGTGGGTATCAGAGGAATAATTGGGTGGTCAGCAGTCAAGAGTAGTCAGAAGGTTGTTGGAGATAATCAGGGGTTTAGTTGGTGAGTCAGCTGGGATTAGAGGATCATGGTAACTTCAGTGGATAGCGGGACAAGTCAATTCGAAATTATTCCAGAAATTACAACTGCTTTTAATCCATCTAATATCTATTAATAACCTTGTAGGTATGTGAGCTGAAAGCTCTGATGTCTCTAACTTACATGAGAATTGGAGACCTTTTCTGAGAGTTCAGGACACCAGGTAATTGCCCATTGGAGGTTTAAAATTAACAATAAACTTTTGCATAGTCATTGGTTTAAGGATTAGAGTCCCAGAGTAATACAGCATAGAAACAGGCCCTTCTACCCATCATTTATGTGCCTACCAGCAATCACCAATCTATACTAATCCATTTACCCATACTTGGTGCATAGCCTACTCGAACAAAGAACAAAGAAAATTACAGCACAGGAACAGGTCCTTTGCCCTTCCAAACCTGTGCCGATCCAGGTCCTCTATCTAAACCTGCCACCTATTTTCTAAGGATCTGTATCTCTCTGGTCCCTGCCCATTCATGTATCTGTCTAGATAAATCTTAAATGAGGCTATTGTTCCTGGCCCTACCACCTCACTGACAACACGTTCCAGGCTTCCACCACCCTCTGTGTAAAGAACTTCCCATGCATAACTGATTTGGAGACGCCAGTGTTGGACTGATGTGTGCAAAGTTAAAAATCACACAACATTAGGTTATAGTCCAAAAGGCTTATTTGGAACACACTAGCTTTTGTAGCGCTGCTCCTTCATCAGATGATTGTGGAAATAAGATTGTAAGACACAGAATTTATAGCAAAAGTTTCCAGTGTGATGTAACTGAAATTATATATTGAAAAAGATCCGAATTGTTTGTTAAGTCTCCCATCTTTTAGAATGACCATGGTGGTATCAGTTCTTTCATATGTAAATTGCAAAACTCCAAGGTTTTTCAGTGTCCATGGAGTTGGCCTCAAAGGGACCTTGGGATCATGTCACAGTACAGGTGACCCCATTGCACCATGCACACACACAGACAGATGGACGGACACACACACACACACATACACACACACACACACACACACACACACACACACAGACACACACACACACACACACACACACACACACACACCCTCTTTCATACACTTACACATACACTCCCACACACACCTTCTCATAGACATAAAACCCTTTACACTCACACACATACACACACCCCCTCACAGACACTCATAACCCCCCACTCTCCATCCCCCCAACACACACACACCCATATGCAAACAAACGTATATAAGTTTGTAGGGTGAATTTGTACTTGCAGAATTAAATTTTATTTTGCTCAAAAACTGCATGAATCCATGTAAGATTCTGAAAATCCATTTTTTAGATTAGAATCAGTCTGACCATGATGGCACAGACAGTCTCACAGGGAGTTAACACCTACAATAACTTATCTGGGCCAACATGACACCAATTGTTAAAGTGCACTTGAGAATGTATGTTTTTAAAAATGTTTTGCGATTTACATATGAAAACTGATACCAACAAGGTCGTTCTAAAAGATGAGAGACTTACAAATAATTCAGTTCTTTTTCAATATGTAATTTCAGTTACATCACACTGGAAACTTTTGCTATAAATTCTGTGTCTTCCAACCTGAGGCATTGTACATTGGGGAAACCGAGCAGAGGCTACGGCAACAGATGAATGGGCACCGCACAACAATCAACAGACAGGAGTGTTCCCTCCCAATTGGAGTCACACTTCAGCGGTCCAGGACATTCAACCTCGGACCTTCAGGTGACAGGCAGCAGCGAAAAGTGGCCGAGCAGAGGCTGATAGCTAAGTTCCGTATCCATGGGGATGGCCTCAACCGGGACCTTGGGTTCATGTCACACTACAGGTGATCACCATTGCACTATACACACACACAGACATTCCTACAAACAGACATGCACGTACACACGCACACACACAGGCACTCCAATACACAGACATGCACACAGACACTCTCATGCACTCCTACAGACACACATACTCCCACACTCACACATGCACCCTCTCACAGACTTAGACCCCTTTACACACACACACACACACACACATATATACAGTCACTCTCACAGACACTCACAACCCCCTACCCCAGACACACACACAAACACACATACACATATATATTTGTGGGGTGAATTTGTACTTACAGAGCTACATTGTCGTTTGCTCAAAAACTGCATGAATCCATGTAAGACTTTGTTAATTCATTTTTTAGATTAAAATCAG
Source organism: Hemiscyllium ocellatum (assembly GCF_020745735.1). Lineage (NCBI taxonomy): Eukaryota > Metazoa > Chordata > Chondrichthyes > Orectolobiformes > Hemiscylliidae > Hemiscyllium > Hemiscyllium ocellatum. The sequence continues at coordinate 15,392,354 of NC_083417.1, read as the reverse complement.
TCTAAACATTATGGCACAGACAACAGCACACAGGGGGCTAACCTTCAACATATTTTCTGGGCTGACACCAATTGTTAAAGTTAACCTGAGAATGTAACATTTAAAAAAATTTTGTGATTTACATATGGAAGAAGTGAAACTAACATGGTCACTCTAACAGATGAGAGACTTACAAACAATCAAGGTATTTTTCAATGTATAATTTCAGTTACATCATACTGTAAACTTTTACTATAACTTCTGGTCTTACAATTATGTACACCACAACCACCTGATGAAGGAGCAGCACTCTGAAAGCTAGTGCTTCCAATTAAACCTGTTGGACTATAACCTGGTGTTGTGTGATTTTTAACTTTCCACGTATATCTCCCCTAAACCTTTCCCCTCTCACTTTGAACTCATGATCCCTTGTAATTGGGTTCCGCATTCTGGGAGAAAGCTTCTTGCTATCCAGCCTTTCTGTACCTCTCATGATTTTGTAGATTTCAATCAGCTGCGCACCCACCCACAACCTGCTTCTTCCCAATGAAAATAATCCTAATCTACCCAATGTCTCCTAATAACTAGTACCCTCCAACCAGACAACATCCTGGTGAACCTCCTCTGCACCTCTCCAAAGCATCCACATCCTTTGTTACCAGAACTGTACGCAGTATTCCAAATGTGGCCGAACCAAAGTCTTATGCAACTGTAACATGACCTGCCAACTCTTGTACTCAATACCCTGTCCAATGACAGAAAGCATGCTGCATGCCTTCTTGACCACTCTATTGACCTGCATTGCCACCTTCGGGGAACAATGGACCTGAACACCCAGATCCCACAGTACATCAATTTTCCTCAGGATTTTTCCATTTCCTGTATAGTTTGCTCTTGAATTGGATCTTCCAAAATGCATCACCTCACATTTGTCTGGGTTTAACTCCATTTGCCATTTCTCTGCCCATCTCTCCAATCTATCTATATTCTGCTGTGTTCTCTGACAGTCCTCTTCACTATCTGCTACTTCACCAATCTTAGCGTCATTTGCAAACTTACTAATGAGGCAACCTATATCTTCCTCCAAATCATTTATGTATATCACAAACAACAGTGGTCCCAGCACGGATCTCTATGGAACACCACTGGTCACAGATCTTCAGTTTGAAAAGCTCTTTTCCACTACTACTCTCTGTGTCCTGTTGCCCAGCCAGTTCTCTATCCATTTGGCTTGAACATCCTGGAACGCATGCAACTCCACCTTCTTCATCAGCCTACCACGGGGAACCGTATCAAATGCCTTACTAAAGTCCATGTATATGACATCTACATCCCTTCTCTCATCAATCAACTTTGTCACCTCTTCAAAGAATTCTCTTAGGTTTGTAAGACATGACCATCCCTGCACAAAACCATGCTGCTTATCACTTATAAGCCCATTTTCTTTCAAATGGCTATATATTATATCCCTCAGTATCCTCTCCAGTAACTTCCTTACCACTGACATCAGACTCACAGGTCTGTAATTTCCTGGATCACCCCTGCTACACTTCCTAAACAAAGGGACAACATTAGCAATTCTCCAGTCCTCTGTGACACCGCCACCACCGCCCCCACCGTGTTCAAGGATGCTGCTAAGATATCTGTTAAAGCCCCAGCTACTTCCTCTCTTGATTCCCTCAATAACATGGAATATATCCCATCCAAACCAGGGGACTTGTCCATCTTAATGTCTTTTGGAATACCCAACACTTCCTCCCAACTTATGCCGACTTGACCTAGAATAATCAAAGATTTATTCCTAAACTTAACATTCCACCTCCCTCTCCGATGCAAAGTATTCATGAAGAATTTCACCCATTTTTTCTGACTCTCTCTTTCCTCCTTTGTCCTTGAGTGGGCCAATCCTTTCCCTAGTTACCCTCTTGCGCCTTACACATGAATAAAGGGCTTTGGGGTTTTCCTTAACCCTGTTTGCTAACAATATCACATGACCTCTTTTAGCTCTCTTAATTCCTCATTTCAGATCGGTCCTATATTCCCGATATTCTTCCGAAGCTTCGTCTATCTTCAATCATCTAGACCTTATGTACACATCCTTACCTCTTAGCTAGTCTCACAATTTCACCTGTCACCCATGATTCCCTAACTTTGCCATTTCTTTTCCCTCATTTTCACAGGAACATATCTCTCCTGAACTCTAATCAACCCCCCTTTAAAAGCCTCTCACATATTGAATGTGGATTTCCCTTAAAATAGCGGCTCCCAATCTACATTTCTCAGCTCCTGCCAAATTTTGGTACAGTTGGCCTTCCTCCACTCTTCCTTTAGGACCACTCTTGTCTTTGTCCATGAGTATTCTAAAACTCATGGAATTGTGATCACTATTCCCAAAGTAGACCCCTACTGAAAGTTCAACCACTTGGGTCCAGTACGGCCCCTTCCCAAGTTGGACTATTACATACTGCTCTAGAAAACCCTCCTGGATGCTCCTTACAAATTCTGCTCCATCCAGACCTCTAAAGCTAAGTGAATCCCAGTCAATGCTGGGAAAATTAAAACCTCCTCTCACCACCACCCTGTTGCTCCTACATCTTTCTATGATCTCTCAACATATGTGTACCTCTGTCTAATGTTTGCTGTTGGGAGGCCTGTAGTACAGTCCCATCATTGTTTCCGTACCCTTGCTATGCCATGGTATTTTATGTGGTTGTTCAAATGCTTTGTAAGTGTTTCAAGAGTATCTGCCATTGCTCTCAATGCAGTCTCCTCTACGTTGAGGAGCATTTCAGGGAACATCTCTGGGACACAGGCACCAAACAACCCCACTGCCCTGTTGCCAACCACTTCAATTCCTTCTCCCGTTCCCCCAAGGACATGCAAATCCTGGGCCTCCTCCACCGCCAAATCTAAGCCACCCAATGACTGGAGGAAGAACGCTTCATCTTTCGCAATGGGACCCTCCAACCACACGGCATCCACATTGACTTCACAAGTTTCCTCATCTCCCATGCTCCCACCTCATCCTAGATCCAACCCTTCAATTTGGCACTGTCCTCTTGACCTCTCCTTACCTGTCCAGCTTCCTTCCCACCTACCCGCTCCACCCTCCACATAGACCTATCACAATTACCCCACATCTGCATTCACCTATCTCCTTCCCACTTACATTGGCCCCAGTCCCACCCCAAACCACCTATTTATCTCTCATCTCTCTTCATCCTCCACATGCCTGAGGAAGGGCTTCTGCCCAAAAAGTTGATTCTCCAGTTTCTCGGATGCTGCCTGACCTGCTGTGCTTTCTCAGAGCCACACTTTTGAACTCTGACTCTCCAGCATCTGTAGTCCTTAAATTCTCCGACCTAGGCCACATTACTCCCTGCAACACCCAACCCCGTCCCCCCCACCCCACCTCCATCCAAGGTCCCAAAGGTTGCTTCCAAACTTAAGAGATTTTCCTGCACCTCCACATAAATCATCTACTGTGTCCGTTACTCTTGATGTGGTCTCCTCTACATAGGGGAGACAGGACACCAACTCGTGGAACATTTTCAGTGAACATCTCTGGGACACCCGCACTCACCGCTGGTGGCTGAACACTTCAACTCCCCTTCCACTCCATCGAGGACATGCACATCCTGGGCCTCCTCCGCCATTAAATCCTAGCCACCCGACGCCTGGAGGAAGAATGCCTCATCTTCCGCCTTGGGACCCTCTAACCACACGAGATCAATATTGATTTCACAAGTTTCCTCATCTCCCCTCCCCCCCCCACCACCTTAACTGAAATCCAACTCTCTGACTTGGCACTGCCCTCCTGAACTATCCTACCTGTCCATCTTCCTTCCCACCTATCTGCCTCACCCTCTGCTCTGACCTTTCACCATCATCCCCCGCCTTCATCTACTTATTGCATTGCCAGCTACCTCACCTCACAGCCCCATCACTCCTCTCATTTATGTCCCAACCCCATTGCCCCCCCCCCACATTCCTGATGAAGAGCTTATGTGTGAAATGTCGACTCTCCTGCTCCTCAGCTGTTGCCTGACCAGCTTTTCCAGCACCACACTTTTTTGACACTTTCTCCTCCCATATTTCTACCACCCTTTGGGTGAAATTCTTTTTCTCAGATCCACTCTGAACTACTTACTCCTCACGACTGGCATCTCATCCTGACATATCTGCCATGGGGAAAAGATTCTCATGATCTGCCCTATCTATGGTTCTCACAATATTGTCTAACACATTCAGATCCTTCTGAGGTATCCCAATGTGCATCCTGTGTGGACATCCAATCTCCAAATATCCAGAGACCAGACCACCTGGATCAATACTTGAGTGTAGCTCCAAACAAAACAGAAGTTTCTGGAAAAGCTCAGCAGGTCTGGCAGCATCTGTGGAGAGAAACCAAAGTTAACATTTCGGGTCCAGTGACCCTTCCTCATAACTGATGGTAGCTAGGAAAATGTTGGTTTATAAGCAGAAGATATGTTGGGGGAGGGGGTAAGGAGTAATCAGTAGGTGTGAATAGAGCCCGAAGAGAGAGAACAGTTGGACAGACAATGGAGTCATTAAAGATCTGGCTGGGATGGTGAATAGCTATTAATGGAGACTGTTAGTGGCTAACAATAGGAAGTGTATAACAGCACGAAACGTGATAATAAGGCCTGTGGGGTAAGGGACTAGGACATGGGGGAGTCCAGGTCCTAAAATTATTGAACTCGATATTGAGTCTGGAGAGTTGCAGGGTTCCTAGGAAAATGAGGCTTTTATGTAGCTCCAAGCAGACATACCCACTTCAGTATCCAAAATCAGGTGCTGAAGCTTAACAGAACTACCTGTTTACAAAATTAAATGGGTTGATTTCTTCTTAACATATAATCGTCAAACTTTCCAAGTCATAATCTTGCACTATTACCATTAGTTTTGTGGCTGATATTGTTTCATATCAATTGGACTGGTTCTAACTTCTTAAATTGTCCAAATGATCATCTTTACTAACACGCTGCAACTTCCTGTAAGCTGAGGCCAACAGCTATTTTTCCCATTATTGGGCATTCATTACAGTGTCACAAATTAGCAGCTTACAGCCAAGAGTTAGGCTCTGGCAAACTGAGTCCAGTTTGTGCTTTGATGAACTTTCCAGAAATGGGACCAATTTGTGCCTCATTTACATACCAGTTTGTGGATGTCTTTGTCCCGAAAGATTTTGGTGTGCATCAAATCTAAACCATGGTTGTTTGTTAGTGAATGTAAAGTCCAACAAAGGATTAGATTAGATTACGTACAGTGTGGAAATGGACCATTTGGCCCAACAAGTCCACACTGACCCTCTGAAGAGCAACCCACCCAGCCCCATTTCCCCTAACCTATATTTAGGTATAAATATAAATATATTTAGCCCTGACTAAGGCACCTAACACTATGGGCAATTTAACCAATTCACCTAACCTGCACATCTTTGGATTGTAGGAGGAAACCCACGCAGACAGGGGAGAATGTGCAGACTCCACACAGCCCGAGGGAGGAGTCGAACTTGGGTCCCTGGCGCTGTGAGGCAGTAGTGCTAACCACTGAGCCATTGTGCCACCCCAGGTAGTTAAATATATTTCAGCTCTTTCTTGCTATTTTTTCAAATGCGTCTTGTGTCAATTGCTGCAAATATTGACCTTGCTTTAAGATTGCTGGGAAAATAGATATAATGACCCATTTTCTTGACCTGTGCAGGTTTCTTGACCTATGTGGTTAACTGGGATTGAGCTAGCTATTGATGTTCAAAACATCCTTCACGGGAGACTTTGTCTTGGAAGTAAAGCACAGCAGTCACCTTCACTCTTTTTAAAAAGGATATTTAGGCTTCCTTCCACTCAGAGTGGTGATGGGTCTTTGTTTGCCTAACTAAAGAACACTAATTGTCTTGTTGTCTGTTATATTTGATGGTCTCAGTTAGTGCAGGGCACACAGAGCTAGAGCAAACGATATCTCCTTCCCTTGTTCCCCTTCAATTTGTTCAAACGTCACCTTCGGCTATTGACTCTGAGCCGAAGCCTAACTCTTTTGGGAATTCATGCACGTGAGCCTAGAAATTCAAATAAGCAAGATCACATTGGATGAACACAAAGCAAAAAATAACTGCGGATGCTGGAAATGGGATGTAAAGAAGGAGACAGTCAGCAGGTTTGGCATCATCTGTTGACAGAGAAAATCAGTTAACATTTCAAATCCAATGTGACTGTTCCTAAGAAGGGCCATTTCAGACTCGAAAATTTAATCCTGTTTCTGTCTCCACATATGCTGTGCAACCTGCTGAGTTTCTCCAGCATTTTCCACTTTATTATGGTGTTGATCCATCCCAATTTAATGGGCTAGGGTGCAAAACCAGCCTGCACTTATAAAGGTTAGTATTGCCACAAACAGGCAGGACTACTTAATGCCACAGAACCAACAAACCTAAATTTTTAAAAAAAGGGCAATTTGACAGTGGAGTCATAGAGACATACAGCGTGGAAACAGACCCTTCGGTCCAACCAGGCCATGCTGACTATAATCCCAAACTAAACTAGTCCCACCTGCCTGTGCTTCGCCCATATCTCTCCAAACCTTTCCTTTTCATGTACCCATTCATATGTCTTTTAAACGTTGTAACTGTTCCTGCATCCATCACTTTCTATGGATGTTCATTCTACACAAACAACTCTCTGTGTAAAAAAGTGCTCCTTTTTAAACATTTCTCCTTTAACTTCTTACCTTTCTCCACCCCTTAGTTTTGAAATCCCCATCCGAGGAAATGACTCCTGCCATTCAGCTTATCTGCACCCTTCATAGTTATTTTATCAACCTCTACAATGTCACCCTCAACCTCCTACACACCAGACTCCCCTTAAGACTCAAACCCTCCAATCCCAGCAACATCCTGGTAAATCTCTTCTGAACCCTCTCCAGTTTAATAGTATCCTTCCTATAATAGGATAACCAGAACTGCACACAGTACTCCAGAAGAGGCCTCAAAAACATCCTGTACAACTTCCTGTCCCAACTCCTATACTCAAATGTCTGAGCAGTGACTGCAGTCATGTTTTAGTCGGCTTCTCCCTTGTGGGGAGCCCTATTAACATGCAGCTTATAAATTCAAATGTATCATCCAAGGTAGATATTTCAAATTCAATTAATTAATTAGCATAAATCTGCAACAAAAAAATCTTTCATCAACAATCAGAACTATGAAACTACTACATTGTCATAAATAGCCACATGATTCACTCACTTCCTCCATGGAAAAAAAATCTGTCCCTATCTGGTCTGACCTGTTTGTGATTCACAACAATGTGATTGACTCAAACCCAAAGAAAGCTGGAGAAACTCAGCAGAGACAAACAGAGTTAACACTTCAAGGCTGGTATGATTCTTCTTCAGAGCATTTTAGTGATTAACAGTTAATTTCATCCAGCAAGCCACCACTTGAATTTACCACCACTTTTTCAAGAACACTTAGGGATGGTATTGGAAGACATTGTCACATCTGTAGAATGAACTATGGAGCAAAACCCAGCAGAAAGGGAGAGGTAGAGCCTTGCTTCAATACCTCACCCAATATCTTACTTGATCTTTCACACATTTGCAGATAACCATCTCCTGTCTTTTGGAAGGATTATTCTCAACCTTCACCCATATGTTTGTCATGTCTCATTTTTGTTTTCTCTGGTCTTTCTATGAATGTTTCTTGATGGATAATGATTTAATCAGGTGAAAGACATAAGAATTTTAGATCTGGATACTTGCCCCCTCTCTTCTTGACTGATTTTTTTGTGTTTCTTCTTTTTTTTTGTTAATTCTAGTTTTTGTATATTAGGTGGCACTGGAGAATGGTGACTTTATACAAATTTCACCGTGCTCCCGTACTCGAGTACATGTGACAATAAAGCCTGATTCTAATTCTAATTCAACAGACAGTGTCACCCTCCCTCAGCATTCAGCCCATCATCTATCTTGATTTTATACTCAAGTCTCTTGCTTGAAATCATGACTTCTGGATTCAGAGCTGAATGTTACCCACTGAGCCATGGATAACATTCATGTGGAATCTGTGGAGACTTCTCTAACTCAACAATGCATTATCTATTAAGCCTGCTCCTGTTGGCAATTTTGGGTGAGAAAGATTGAGAATATGCCAAAAAAGCAAACTGCTGACACTATTATAAAAATGATATGAAAATTGGCTCAACTCAAGATGGAAGAAATCTAACTATATTTCTGAGGAAAGGAGACTAGATGTCTGCTTCACATGGTTTATATGACACTGAAACAGGCCATTTGGCCCAACTAGTCCATGCTGGTACTTAGGTTCTGCTTGAACCTCTTCCCATCATTCCTCATGTAAATCTATCATTGTGATCCTCTATTCCCTATTGACTCGTGCTTATCAAGATTATTCTCAAATGCAACGAAATTATTTGCTTTGACCACTTCCTGTGGTAGTGAATTCTACGTGCTAATCACTTTCTAGTTAAAGAGGTTGCTGCCAAATATTTATAAACCAATTTTCACAATACATGTACTCAACTTTCAACGTGGTGACCTTTGTGAAGAAACACAATTTCTGATCATCACAAAACAGCATGAAGTTATTGGATCGATAATTAGTTGTGCATGACCATTTCTGTCAGTAATAGTTTGGTGGGATTACCATTTACTAATCACAAATCAGATAGCTTTCCCCATGACGTTGCTAATGTCAAATGGAATAGATAACCTTCAACTGTATCTGGCAAGACTTAAGACAAAGTAGTAGAAGTTGTCCATTCAACCCATTGTGTCTGCTCTGCCATTCAATGAGATCACATCTGATCTGATAATCTTCAATTCCACTTTCCTGCCCTTTCCCTATAACCCTTGATTCCCTTACCAATTCAAAATCTGTCTATCTCAGCCTTGAATATACTCAATGACCCAGCCTCAACAGCCCTCTGCAGCAAAAAAAATCCATAGATTCACTACCCTTGGAGGGAAAAGCTTCCTCCTCATCTCTGACTTAAATGTGCCTTTTTCAGAAGCAACATGCAGCCAAAGATTCTGAAAATATGACCCAGTTCAGATGTCCTGGTAGGAATTCTTAAGATTGCAAAATGCTGTCAAATCATATTATTTCTCTTTTTGCCTTTTGTTTTGGTGGGAGATATAGTGATTATAATGAGCTCAGCCAGTTGGTAATTTAGACTGACTTGTTGCGTTATCTGAAGCAGGAAAATGTGTCTCAAGCAGACAAATTTCAGCATAAATCAAGGTACTAAAGGTTTATCCAATTTCCTTATTTACCCAAGAATAGCATTTTATAACAGCTACCCTCTGGAGTATTGAATATGAGTTCCCTGATTGGGGCTGTTAATCTGGTCCAATTAGGGACCCCTTGCCGACAGATATAAACAGGAGCATCAGAGGACCTATTCACTCTAAGAGCTGGCTCTGAGGGAGCTGGGTCAGTGTCAAGGTCCCAACATGTGTAAATAAAGGGTGATTTGGTGACAGGGTATCAGCCATTGTGGAGTTATTTCAGGAGGTACAGTTGATGATAGGCACAACAAAGGAAGATAAACCCATCCTTTGCAAAAGCTCATGCATTTATATCATATATCCACTATGTGTCATTTTTGTAATGTTTTAATTGGAAACATTTACACTGCTTCAGTCTTTAAAATCCTCTCAGAAATCCCATGGAAAAGTACCTCTGCATAGATGAGTGTGCTTTAATGTATATCACTCTCTGAATTTGTACCTATCATGGATTGATGAGGAAAAGACTAACCTCAAAATGAACTAGTGTTAGGGTATATTGTACTATAGCTCAAACAGCATTATCAACTTAATAATACTCCAGAGGGTTGTTGTTGTAACATGCTATTCTTGAGTAAATAAGGAAATTGGATAAATCTTTAATGCGTTTTCTTATACTGAAGTTTATCTGCTTGAGACACATTTTCCTGCTTCAGATAACAGAAGTCAGTCTACATTAATAGAAAGACTCGACCTATGTTTCAATATTTACTCAGGTGCTAATTTGTAATTCAACTTGATTTTTTCGAAGCTGTTCTTACTTGTTTAAGACCATCTAGCAGACCTGGAAGATCAGAGGGACAAAGTTTGTGAAGTGAATTGATACAGACAAATGCAGTTATTCCCATAATAGAAATAATTGCAATCTTCAGGCCCTCCCTTAGGCTAGGACCTATACTTACTGGTGAAATTAATTTGTCACTGCGGCTATAATAGGAAGATAGTGAAGATTTGTGGTCTAGAAGAGGATGCACATTTCCTGACAATCTGTTAAAAGCTGTGTGAGTGGTAATTCCCTGGGTTGGACTATTAAAGCCAGTACCAGCTGTTGACAAGGATATTTCCTTTACAAAAATAGCACTTTGTGATGACGAGGGCCACAATGTAATAGTCACCTGGCTTGTGTGAGTGTTTTAATTTACACTGATTTACAGAGAGAGGTTGAAGGGAAACTGAGGAATGTTATGCAATGAATATTGGCATCTGCAACAATTTGAATCACATGCAAACTACATTTGCTGCATGACTCACTTAGGGATGACAGGAAAATGATACATACTCTGATAAAAATCTTGCCTAAGTTCTTTTGTCGGCAAAATTGGAGAGATAGTATCAGTTTTCAAATTCTCATGCCTTTTTCCGACATAAAAATGCATGCAAATGACTTATGCAGTCATATTAATAGAAACTGGTTTTTATTCATTTTCAGGTCCCAAATAAGCAATACACAATGAATGTTGAGTGCCAGAATCCAGAAGGTGTTCCAAACTTAACTCTGACTCTGTTGCCATGCCAACAGGCTCAGTAGGTATGTCCAAGGAGGGGTTGTGTGGTGATGGGTTGAGCATGGCAGTTGCAGTAAGGTTATGGAGACAAAAGAAAATCTTTGATCCCAGTTCCACAGGAGGGAATTAAAAAAATAAACTTCATTCACCTATTTCATCATTCTGCTCCAGTATTCCCCTTAAGGATGGCTACCTTGGTGTCTGTGGAACTGGAAAAGTTGCTTAAATCATGCGTTATCTCCTGTTCACCAACTCCGCAGGAGTGTACTGAACCACTTACATTTCAAAACTGATCCTCTATTGTCATGAGAGATACCTGGAAGAAAAGTAAGACCCAATCTGGAGGTGACTATACCAGAGCATGCCCCAAAACTTGCTAAAAATTGTACCATTGTGTCAAAAAACAAATTAGGTGCATTTTGAAATCTCTACATTCATTCTCGAACTGCCTTCGTGGATGCACTGCACCTAAGGTCTGAGAAGACATTTGAAAAGGTGCCATATCAAAGATTACTGTGAAACTAGAAGTTTTTGATGTAAGATTTAACATTTTAGCATTGATGGAAGATTGGCTAGCTAATATGAGATAGACTATCAGCACAAATGCCTAATTTTCTGCTTGGCAAAATCTAATAATTGGCGTGCAACAGGGATCAGTGCTGGGAGCACAGTTTTTTACAATTTATATAAATAACTTGAATTTTGATTCAGAAAAAGTTGACTGGGATGATCCCTGGTATGGAAAGATTGTCTTTTGAGCAATGGCTAAACAGATTGGGAATGAGAGGTGATCTCATTGAAGCATATGGGATACTTAAGGGGATTGATGGGGTCAATGCTGAGAGGACGTTTCCTGTCATGGGAAAAGTCTAGGACCAGAGTGCACAGTCTGAAATGAAAGGAGAATTCATTTAAGTTGCGATCAGGAGGAATTTCTTTTCTCGGAGGGTTGCACCATTTCCTTCAGCCTCACTCATTAACCTTTCTCCACAGCTCCCAATTCTATCACTCACAATCAGTTAAACACATCAAAGGTTGAGCCACTACAGAACAACCTTGATTATCTGAACGAGATGGCAGGGAATTTTTTTTTGGATAACTGATTGTTCGGATAATGGATATCATTTTTTATGGGACCTTGAGATCTTGTTCAGATAAACCAAAATTTGGATAATTGACATTCAGATAAGTGAGGTTGTTCTGTACTGGATTGAAACCTGACACCTGAGTGACGGATGATTTGATGATGATATTTGACAAGTTTGGCCGGTGTTACCATGGCACCAGATGGTTCAGGAAGTGAGGAGAGAGTAAATTCCCTCAAGAAATAATTAAAACTGTTACATTTGACTTCTAAGAATATGTGACTATTTGGTATATGTTTTTATATTTTACGATGTTCTCTGGCATGCATACTTTTCAAGGGACAATAGATAATAAAATGAGTTGAATTACTTTGAAAAAAAAGTTAGCATTTGTACCATCTGCCATTTAGTTTTTCTCCAAAACTCAAGAGGCCTAAGTAAATATGTACAGAGTCTCTAGGAGTTGATTATTAGAAGTCTCACTAATTGAAAGCAATAACTTATTATTAAAAATCAGCTCCTCACAGTAAAGCCTGAGGGAAAAATAATAAACTAGCAGTTACTGATCAGGAGACATTTCAACTAAGGAATAGAGAGTGGGCGAGTGAGGAGAGGGATTGTATTTTTTATGCCGGTGCTGAATGGCTGTGATACTACCTAAGTGTCAGTAACGCCACTCAATGCAGTTCTCCTATTCCCAGTGCATTGCGTTGGCAAACTGCAAGCACACAGTGGCAGCCATGTTTGGTTTCCTGTGGGGGTATGTCACCTATTGTAACACACAGACAGCTGGTGGTAAAGCCATATGAGCTGAAGTATGTGACAGGGGTGAAGACAGATACTGAAGGCAGGGGCTTGAGGTTGGGAGAAAGGGGAATGTGGAGTTAGATAGATGACTAGCTAGGTCAGAAGATTTTTGTGGGAATCAAAAAAATATTCCTGCTCCCACAGGCCTCAGAAATATATTTCAAGAAACCCAAAACGTTCTCTTTTTGGAGGGGCTCCAAATTCCCATGAAGGATTTGACTTTCAGCTTCTCAATATCTGGAGACTTGTACAGAGCGTGCAATACAACAGGCAATGAAATCTAGTTTGTCAACCCAAGAAACCCATTTGTAATACAAGTCCAACTGTTGTCTTGGGGTATATAATGCCATAAATAGGAGAGGGAGTAGGCCTTCAGCCCATCAAGCATCTTCTGCCATTCAATATAATCATGCTTGATATAACTGTGACATTAACTCTGTGCAGTTGAGGATTAATTGACCATTTAGTCCAATAATAGCTACTAATTCTGTGCCTGAGGAGCAATGTCATGATGGTATCAGATCACATTGAACGAGAACCTGAACATTGTTGAAATGCCCCCTTTTATGCAATTAATAAAGGGTGGTAGATGTTCACTGACCAGGGTGCAGACTGGCTTCTATCAACAACTTAGACATGATCTTACTCCTAACTCCACTCCCCTACATTGACTCTCTTATTGATCAAACATTTGCCAACATTCGTCCAAACCTTTTTGCTTTTTCTGGTGGAACCAGGCACATGACTTCAATTTGAATTAAAAAAAGCAAACCTAATTAGAGATATAAGTGAAATACCTCCACAGAGACCAGCATTTCATCACTAAATCACCTTTCATTTCCACATGAACTGTCCTTGACTTTAGTACTGCCTCCGTCAGAGTCAGATACTATAGCATCAGTACCTCTGACACTCATATATGTCAGCAAGAGCTCCCTGATTGTATCAGATTAACAGCCTCAAATAGAAACTCATACTCTATGGTATCCAGTTAGCTGGCAATCACTACAATATGGAGCTAAAGGTTGAAGTACCAGTTGCGATATTTGTCACTTTCCATACTTTACAGTTGACATTTCTCAGGTGAGAACTGCATGGTAAGCAATTGAAAATCTCCCCAGGTTTCATTCCATCCTGATATGATGCAGTATTTGAAGAGGAAACAGCAAGTAAAAGCCTTTGGATGTTATTCTTTCATGCCCACTGTTCATATCCGTCACGAACAATCTGTATACGTTGGTCTCTCACCCTTTTTTCTTCTGCCTCAGTCATAGCATCCTAGTTTTCTGAATCAGACAGGGGTTCGAGAGGCATTCCAGTGACTAGGAACCATGCGTAGAAGTTTTAGGCCCTAATGGGGGAAGTTACAATGGTAGAGTTGAAGCTCTGAGCTGTTGACGGGCAGACAGGTCACTGGCATCATGGTGGTCTTTTAGTGGCAGTCCAACAAGCCGGCACTTCATGCCCTTCCCATTTTCCTGGTTTCGCAGGGTGCTCTGTGGAAGGGTTGATGCAAACTGGTGACCTTACTTCCTGAAAAGGCAGTCTGCTATTTTATCAATGCTGTAGGGCCTCCTAAAAGCCCTGAAGCTTTGAGAGCCTGCTCATTGGCCAATAATTGATCAAATCAGGGAAAATCTCAGGCAAGGTACTTTTTCCCCAAAGGGCTGTGCTTCATATTCCCATTTGACCTCAATTTGACAGCAAATCCCATACTGTTATTACAATCAGAAATTTTTGGAAACATTCCGCAGTCCAGGCAGCATCTGCAAGGAGAGAAACAGAGCGGTCATTACATGTCAATATAAATTTCATCAGAACTCAGAATCCCCAGCACTTTCCTCTCAGATTTGAAACTGCGTTGACATTTCAATTGCCAATATCATGTGCTGCTCTGTGTGGTGGATTACATCTTTAACAGACTTCTTGTCTACACTTTAAAATGGGCCTAAAATATTCCATTGCACTATTCTGTCAAGCTCTTCTGGTATCCTAGACAACGTTTATCCCTTGAAGATTATTGAAGAAGAATCATATCAGACTTGAAATATTAACTCTCTTTCTCTCCCCACAGATGCTGTTGAGATTCTCCAGCATTTCCTGTTTTTTTCAATTTCAAGCATCAGCGGGATTTTGTTTTTATAGCAATTATCTCTTGACTGACATCATTAAAATATCTGGTCAATTACGTAATGGTTGCTTGTAGGTCCTAAATTATCTTCCCTGTTTCTCTGCATTAAAACAGACACTTCTAAACTTCTAAACATGTTTCTTTTGCTCTGGAGTACTCCACTTGTTAAGAATACTAAGTAAGATAAGTTCCTTCTTTGTTGCCTATTAAAAAACTTTAGTACATTAGAGAGATCATTCCGTGAATTGATTATTGTTTCTGTGAAGAGGATCACCGGTAAATTTGCCCCTTAGTTCATCCAAAGCTTTACTGCTCCTATTTGAGGATCCATTGGCACTGTGTGAGAGTGCTGCCTGGCGATGGCCTTCAGTTATCACTAATTACTCGATTTTAAAATTATTATCATTCTTTTTCTCCCTAGATTGTCTCGCCTCTCCCGATCTCTGTATCCTGCTGCAGCCCCCCCGAGGTCTCTGTGTTGTCAAGTTTGTGCATCTGATTTTCTTCTCATCCACTATTGATGGCTGTGCTCTCAAATTTATTTGACCTTAGTTTCTGCAATTCCACCCTTTAGTCTCTCTCTGTCAGTCTGTCTATCTGCCTGTCTGTCAATCCATCTGTCTGTCTGTCTATCTCTCTGTCTGTCTGCCTGTCTATCTGTCTCTCTGTTGTCTCTGTTTGTCTATCTGCCTGCCTGTCTCTATCTCTCTCTCTCTGTCTGTCTGTGCATCTGTCCGTCTATCTGTTTCTCTATCTGTCTGTCGCTTTGTCTGTCCATCTTCATTTGTCTGCCTCTCTGTTTGTCTGTCAATTTATCTGTCTGTCTCTCTATCTGTCTGTCTCTCTATCTGTCTGTCTGTCTATCTCCATCTGCCTGTATGTCTATCTGCCTGTCTATCTGTCTATCTATTTCAGTCTGTGTGTTTGTCTCTGTCAGTGTGTCTGTATTTGCCTGTCTGTCTTTCTCTGTTAGTTGGCGTCTGCCTGGCTATCGATTCATCTGCTGGGCTCTATCAGTCTGTCTGTCTTCTATCTCTATCTTTCTATCTATTTCAGTCTGGTACCTGTCTCAGTCTCTCTATCTCAGTCAGTCTGTCTGTCTCTATCTATCTGTCTGTCTATTTCAGTTGGCTGACTGTCTCTTTGCATGTCTCTGTCTCAGTCTTTGGCTCTGTCTGTCTATTTCTGTCTGGGTGTCCATGTCTATTTGTCTATCTGTCTATCTGTCTCGATCTATCTGTCTGTCTATCTCAGTCTGGTTGGCTGTCTCTCTGTCTGGCTGTCCATGTCTATTTGTCTCTCTCTTTCTACCTGGTGTCTCTCTCTTTGCCTGACAATCTCTGTCTGTCTATCTCTTTCTGTCTTTCTCTCTGTCTCTATCTCACCCTTGCATTCTCTCTCTCAGTGATGATGGTGTGTCACAGATGACGCAGGGAGTCCAGGTTGCTGTGGCAATCTGCACTTTTTGCACACATGTTATAGCCTGGAGCTAGAGATACTGATGGTAAAGGCGCCAGTGTTCCTTCCATCACATGGCTGAGCAGAAATTTCATAGCCAGAAAGAAGAGGATAAAATTCAACTGCGCAGATTTTATACAACAGCAGAGAGTGAAATATACAACTAGCAGAACTTACAACCTTGACTTTAAATTCCTTATCAAGGTATCTATATAAAAAAAACACATACAGACATGACTGAAAGACTTAATTAAATTAAATCCTGGAGAAATCACAGCAGGATTTGTAGAACCCAATTTATTGTCTAACGATTGCAGGACTAATCCTATAATTTTTAATGTATTCTTTGACTTAAATGTAAACAGAATGCTTTTCTTTGTTTAATTACAAAATAAACCTATGTACACCAATATGCCATTAATAATTAAGCCAAGAATTATTAAAGCCAATTCTATTTATTCGGTCTTCTGGCTTGCGTAGCATATGATGATTCAGTTTGAAATAAAATGAACTCCCATTATCAGATTGAACACACACTTGCAGATGATACAATGGTTTACCTGCTTATTTAACCTCTTCACAAGTTAATAAAACTCAAAGCTCATCTGTTTGCTTTTCTATCAGTGTTGTGTGTAAAAGAAGTCTCTGGTTGAATGGGTGTAAATTTAATTCTAATCAGTGGGAACAGTGGGGATCACTTTAACTTAACCACCGAGCCAGAAAACTGATTAGAGGGAATGCCTGTCATACAGTCCTCTAAATAGTATTCTCTGTTGCTTTCTGGCTCAGTTGGCTGGATAGCTAGTTTGCACAGCAGACTGATGCTAACAATGTGGGCTCAGTTCCGACAATTTGCTGAGGTCACCATGAAGATTTTGTCTCTTGACCTTACCTCTTCCCTAAGGAATGGTAACCCTCAGGTTAATGAGACAGTGGGATTATTGTGACTTTACTGTTTTGCTATTGAGAGGAAAATTTGCCTGGTTAAAAACCAGGTTTATATTCAGTCCAATCACTTTCCTAATACGTATGTCAGAGTTTAATGTGGTCTCAATTTGTCAGTCTGTGGAACTAGCTGCCCACTGAGACAATGGAAGCAATTAATGTCCATTTATTCAAATACAAATGAGATCTAATGAATAGAAATGCAGAAAAACATAGAAGATAGGAGCAGGAAGAGGCCATTCAGCCCTTCGAGCCTGCTCTGCCATTCATCATGATCTTGGCTAATCGTCCAACTCAATAATCTCATCCTGCTTTCTCCCCATAACCTTTGATCCCATTTGCCCCAAGTGCTAAGTCTCACTGCCACTTGAATACATTCAGTGTTTTGGCATCAATTACTTCATGTGGTAATGAATTCCACAGGCTCACTACTCTTTGGGTGAAGAAATGTCTCCTCATCGCTGTCCTAAATGATCCACCCTGAATCCTCAGACTGTGACCCCTACTCATAATAATATGAACAATTTTAGGTAAGATATGTGGTAAGTGTAGAGCAATTAGCAGCAACATACATTTGTTCTGATTCTGTTGTAGAACTCGATTCCTATCATTAGTCAACAGCTCCCTTATTATGTAGTCTTTTAGTAGCACAGAACTTGAATATGATTGGGAAAAGAATGTGAGGGAAATCACGCTGTGAACGAATCTAGGATTTCTGGTCAGGCTCACAGTGTGTTACACTTGCATCTATTGGAGCTAAACATATTAAATCATACAGCTGTGTCCTTTTCAAACAGAAAGTGCACATACACATACGAGACCTGTTTCAGCTCAATAAAATAGGTGACAGCCATTCGCTAGTTCATTTCTAAGGGCAATATTCTGACCAATCAGAATCAACCCATCTGGTTTAAATTTTGACAAAGCCTGGCTGTTACCTGTCAATTAGCATTAATGGGTACATTCATCATGGCAACGCCTCAGCCAATCAGAGTCCACTTGCCAATCAATCAGCATTCTTTTGTCATGCAGCATAACCTTTGGTCTTCCCCTTGAATGTATATTCTTGTGAAATGTCCTGATGAGTTTGAGACAAAAAGTTGTATCAAAATGTATCTTTCTTTGCACAACTCACTGATCAGTGTCTCATACCAAGACGATACAGGGTGAATGGTTAGAAACTTTTAATGTCTATCACTTCATCCGTTCCTGTGAAAGCGAATGTAATTATGGGTCTCTCGATGCCTAACACAACAGGTTGTGGTTGACTTAGGTTGCAAACTCGAATTCTTTCTATTTGTTTAACATTAACAGTAATGGATCAGATAGCCCCTGGTGACAAAAAGTCAAAAGCTCAATGAAAACATACAAATGGAAACCTATTGAAATTAAATCAAAATATCATTGCCCTGATGTGATGATGTGTCCCAGCTCCTGTGGGAACATGAATGGAATCAGCACTTGCTCACCCAAAGGGGATACCAAAGAACGTGATGGGTGAAGACCTTTGGGAATTCTGGGATTCCATCTCATGTCTCAAGTAAACTGGAGTATTAATCCACATCCTTTAGCTGCTCAGCAAAGGTGTCATATTATTATTTTCTAATCTTTTAAAGAACAATTTGGGGTTTGAGGTACATAGTTCTTTGAATTAGTAAGTTTTGAGAAGATTTGTAGCTCAGGTTAAGGTTCTGGATGTAGGTTTGCACACTGAGCTGGAAGGTTCATTTCCAGACATTTCATCACCCTACTAGGTAGCATCTTCAGTGGGCCTCTGGAGGAAGCACTGATGATGATTCCTGCTTTCTGTTTATATGTTTGGGTTTTTTTGGGTTGGTGATGTACCTTCCTGTGGTGATGTCATCATCTGTGGTGATCAGGCTGGAAACGTCCAGAAATGGACCTTGCAGCTAAGCGAGCAAACCTACATCCTGTTCTTTGAATGTTGAATCACATGTTGACAGGATGATTGAGAAGGCATTTAGCAAGCCTACCTTCATTGCTCAGACAATTGAATATAGGAGTGGGGATGTCATATTAAGGTTGTACAGGATATTGGGGAGGCCTCTTCTGGAGTTCTGTGTACAGTTCTGGTTGCCCTGCTATAGGAAGAATATTACTCAACAGGAGTGGATTCAGAAAAGATTTACCAGAGTGTTGCAGGGACTGGTGGGTTTCAGTTATGAAGAGAGGCTGGGTAGGCTGGGACTTTTTTCAGTGGAATGTAGGAAGGGGGAATTCCCTTGTCGAGGTTTATAAAATCATGAAGGACATAGATATGGTGAATAGCAAAGATCTTTTCCATATGGTGGAGGAAATTCAAAATGAGGGGGCATATTTTTAAGGTGAGAGGAGAACGCTTAAAAAGGGACCTGAGGATGGTGTGAATGTCAAATGAGTTGCCAGGAGAGGTGTGGAAGCAGGTAGAGTTACAATATTTGAAAGACATTTGGACAGGTACATGAAGAGGAAAGGTTTAGAAGGATATGGGCCAAATGCAGGAAAGTAGGACTGGTTTAGTTCAGGAAACTTGGTCGGACAAGTTGGACCAAAGGGTCTGTTTCCGTGCTGTATGACTCTATGAATCTATAATAATCAAGTTAAACACTTTAACAGAAGTGAAATTTAACGGTCAAAGGGAACTTACAAAACTGGAATAAAACTTACTTAAATCCAATCAAAAAAACATTATCCAGCCCCTGCAGTATACACTGGTCTCTAAAGGCCTTTACCATGTTTGTGGATATCACATTCTCCCTCTTAATGATTGTCATCTTCCTTTCGATGCTGAACCTGTCTGTCTTATCTTCAATGACAGATGACAAACCATCTCCAAGTCTTAACAAGTAAAAACACATGTCTTATATAACAAGTTTATTACTTGACAGTAATAAGGACAATAAACATGAGCTGGTGAGACACTATTACAATTATCAGGGGCCAGAGATTATATATTTGTCTCCATTGGGTACTCATTCTAGACTCATTCTCCATCAAGTGAAAATGAAAAGATGCCAAAATTGAGACATCAAATAAAACAAAGAACTGTGGGTACTGACGATCTGAAATAAAAACAGATATTGCTGGAGAAACTCAGCAGGTCTGGCAGTGCAAGCTGCAAGAACAGCATCCCATTTTCGACTTGGGGACTGTATAGCCTTTAGGTCTCAATATCGAGTTCTATAATTTTAGAGCCTGGGCACCTTCTTCCATGTCATTTACCAATCTCCATGTGCTTGCGATGACATGGAATGCTTTCATCACTGCCTGCCCATTTTCATCCCTCATGGTCTCCATTATCAGCTTTACTTAATCCTTCACTTCCCATTCTCAATCTCTTTGTCTGTCTAACTTTCTATCTCCCTCTGTCTAGGCTCCGTCTCCAACTATCTGCTCACTCCTTTGCCCCTCTGTCAGCAGCATATATGTCAGCTTTTTCTAGCTACCATTAGTTCTGAAGAAGGGTCAACGGACTTGAGACGTTAACCTTGCTTCCTCTCCACAGATGCTGCTGAATTTCTGTTTTCGATTGAGACATCGGAATTCATTTTGAATGCTTTCAGTCAGGAATACTTGGAGGAGCATGGAAGAAAGCATCAGCATACCAGTGCTGTCACTCTCCCTCCAACCCTACCAGAGTTGGACTCAGTTTCAAACATTCTGCCATTCCTGGGGTCAGACAGCAGCAGTGAGCTTTAGGTATATCATAGGATGGGGACAGGAAAATCTAGGCTGGTACACAGGTTCGATATCAACAGAGATACAGAATTTCCTACATTGCTGTCTATGTGGTTTTACAGATTTAGATTAGATTAGATTCCCTACTGTGTGGAAACAGGCCCTTCGGCCCAACCAGTCCACACTGACCCTCCGAAGAGTAACCCACCCAGACTAATGCACCTTGCACTATGGGCAATTTAGCATTGCCAATTCACCTAACCTGCACATCTTTGGACTGTGGGAGGAAACCGGAGCAAACCCACGCAGACATGGGAAGAATGTGCAAACTCCACACAGACAGTCACCCAAGGCTGGAATTGAACCTGGGACCCTGGTGCTGTGAGGCTGCTGTGCTAACCACTTGGGGAATTATATTCATCTTTCAATCCTTTTTATTGAGAGCTTGCAAAGTTTCCTCATGAAACAGCATGTTGGCCATGGAAGGCACATCTGTAAAATGGCTAGCAGGCGGATTAACAGCCTGCATACTCCTTCAAATATCCCAGATGGCAGACTCTAAGAATGGGAGAGTTTCTGGTCAAACTAGTACTGCCAGTATTCATAAGTATGGACCAATCCCTGGTCCACCACTCAGGTCCAATGACAGGAGAAAAGGCAGACAGGTGGCTTTGAAAATAGCAGGCTTACTCTTCTCTGTATCTAGGCCAAAAATTTATCATTTACAAATACCGCTATCTAGTCATAATCATGCGATGCGCACATAGACTGCTGTTGTCTCCTACATTACAATTGTGGAAGCTGGGATGTCAGTTCTCTGCAATGTTTGAACTGCCTCAAATAAATTATCTGTTGGTTCTTTAGGTTGCTCCTGTCATGTGATTCTAGTAAGAATCATGTAGACAGCAGAGTTTGACCTCTGCAACACGGCCGTTACTGCAGCTGTGTCTCAATATCCTGTGGCAAGGCTCTGCACAATGCTTCTTCAGCGAGGACTGTCACACACAGCTCGGAACTTGCAGAGATTCAACTGCAGCTTTAACGTCTATTAGTTAATGAAGCGTGCAGCGTACTGCAGGAAGTTCTGAAGTGGTCCCTTGACACAGCAGGACAAGTTCTCCACACCTGTCTGAGCTCTCAGCTACATCAAGTTGCACTTCATAAGACATTTGTCCCTGTAACAGCTGTGGCCAGCTTCATCACGACCTGCTGATCAAAAACCGAACTTGGTTGTATACTTTTAAGGCAATTGATTTACCTCATGTTCAACTCTAGTTTCCCCATTTGCATGCATTAAATGTAAAATGCCATTTCAAATTTAAAATAATTCATTTTCAAGGACCATTTTAACAAAAATACATTATTTTCAGGGTGCGACCATTCTAAGTAAGTCCAGTATTCATTGCCCATATATAATTTCCCTGAATGGGGTGACGGGAGCACCTATTTGAATCACAGAAGTTTTCGGGTGTAGGTAGATCCACAGTGTTATTTGGGAGGGAGTCGCAGGATATTGACCCAGCAACACTGAAGGAACGACAGTATATTCCCTGATCAGGACAGTATGTGGCCAAGACCATTAGACCATAAGACATAGGTACAGAAATTAGGTCATTCAGCCCATCGAATCTGCACTGCCATTCAATCATGGCTGATAAGTCTCTCACCCCCATTCTCCTACTTCCTCCCCAAAACCCTTGATCCCCTTGATACTCAAGAACCTATCTATCTCAGTCTTAAATATATTCAATGACCTAGCCTCCACAGCCTTCTGTGGCAATGAATTCCATAGATTCACCACTCTTTGGCTGAAGAAGTTTATCCTTATCTCCATTTTAAAAGGTTTTCCCTTTACTCTAAGACAATGTCCCTGGGTGCTAGTCTCTCCTACCAATGGATAAATTTTCCCAAGATCTCTCTTGGACGAGAACTTCTGGGCGAAGGTGTTTCCATGCATCTGCACCACCCTTAACATTCCAGATGGTAAAATCACAAGTTTGGAAGTTGTTGTGCAAGGACACTGGTTGGTTGCTGTGGTGCATCTTGTATAAGGTGCACATTGATGCCACAGTGTGTTAGTGGTGGAGGGAATGAATGTTGAAGTAGATGGATAGAAATTTTGAAAAGGTTCTTGCAAATATCTAAGACTTTGAGTAGTGGATAACATACAAATCTGTTCAGCTATATTGAGAGCTTAATATCATGAAACTCAGTGAGGTGACACTGACTCATTAAACCTCTGCCAGTTCTTTGAAAGAACTACTGAAATACTCACATCCCTTCCCCCGGCCCTTTGGTTTTTCCTACAATTCCCTCTTCAGAGCTACAGATAAATCTGCCCTCACTTACTCCTCCCAACACTGCATTCCAGATTATAGCAATTTGCCACATAAAATAAAATCCTCATCTCCCTTCAGACTATTTCATCACTTGTTTGCCTAGTAACAATTCATAGGAGGCATTGATATTCACAACCTTGAGTGTTTGCTGTATGTGAAATAGAAAATGCTTTCTTACATCACTGCCCAGTTACTGTTCTATATAATCCCCCGAATTTATCCCAGAATATTGTTGAGATGATGTTTGTTCCAAATCTACAACAAATTTATTTATAAAATATTAAAACACCTCAGAACTTCAGTCTTAAGCAATCAAGTGAAGTTACGTAGTTCAGGGAACTGATTAACATAATCAACATGGATCAATCATACCATTGAACATTATATACATTTTTCTCTTAACTAAAGACCTCGTTTTAAATTAAATCATTCTCAATAATATCACTCCTGATTGGGATTGGACTGGAGATCAAGACCTGTTATTTCTGGAGTCGACACAAAAGTTAATAATTTATCAAAGTAGGCAGAATCCCATATTTACCTAACATTATAGAACTAGACTAACAGAAAATACTAATCAGGTTTCTGTACTTGACAAGAATTGTTATTTATTACCAATAGAGTCTCACTACAGATAAACAATTATGATCTTGCAACATATAACTCTACCGGTTAAAACTCTAACCTTGTTATAAAACTCCTGAACAACATACATATAGACAAAAAAAAATAATGTTATGGATGAAAGTAAAATTGGGAAAACAGTTCAATGACCTGTGTCCACAGGGTTGGCTGAAATAATTATTTTGCTTGTCAGGACTTGCTTTCCTTTATTCCCCTTCCTTCAGGTGATCTTTACTTCCTTATTGCAGGCACAGACTAACCAGTTCATATTTTACCAAGTCCCTGAGCTATTAGTTAAAAACCATAGCTCACAGGAGCCGGTCAAAGAAAATAAACAGGCTTTCTTTAGGTTTTAAGTACAGTTTACTGCAGAGAAAGGGATACCCACCTCCTTTTTTGGTGATGTTAAGGTTTCTAGCTATTTCATTCACGTCCACTAGTCATTCAACTACTGGGAGCCAATCACATAGTCGTTGGCAGGTAGGAGGTCTTTGTCATCAACAACTGGTCTCAATTCCCCAGATTAATCAGCTATTTGTTGCCAGCCACAAACTGCTTTGCCCACAATCCCTGGTGCCAATCCAACCATTTGTTGAACAAGGCAGCAATGTAAACTGTACTTACAATGAGTGTCAGTAACCTGGTTTTAAGATGTGCAGCAATCCTTTCAATTGTTTTTGGTTTTTAAACAGTCTTTTTCTCATTTAGGTTCACAATCAAAAATTAAGAAAAATAAAATAAATAGTCTTTACTACAATATACATTTATACATAATATAGATACTTCAAGGGATTTCTTGCCTGTTTTGTCTAAGTATAGTAAAGTTCTTTGAGTTATAGAGGTCTTTTCAATATACAATTAAATCTATAAATCTGATATTGTGGTTCTGTGCAATTAACTAGATAAGGAAGATGTTCAATATTACTCATATGGACAGGAAATGTATCCTTATAATCGTTGCCCACATATGTTCATCTAGCCACCTCTTCTGACTAAAGCACTTTACATTGTGATCATTTGTAAGGTTTATCTGAAAGTTTTAATATCTATCCTTTGTCTATCATACTTGCCGATAGTTTTGACACAGGAGGGACACTATTAGGGACAATTACTTTTGTGGCGTCTAATGTACACAGGCAATGTTCCATTACTGGCAAATTTCTGAGCACAATAAGGACAATTGTTTTCCTTTTCTCCAATATGTGTCTTTCTTTGGCTCTTAAGCACAAAGGATTTGTCACCTGGATCAAATTTGGAAGTTTCTTCACTGCTGTGTTTCAGTAGCTGCCTGTGTATGGAGAAGAGAGTCCGAAACAAAGCCTTACACTCTTCTTACTGCAATGGTGTATCTTCTGAGTCTGTTCTTGCATTCAATTCTGTAGACAAATATTTTCTCAGCATTATGTTCATGTCACGTATCACTCTCAGGAAGAGGCTCTTCCACACACTGATCTGGGGAAGCTGTCTACTTTGATGACCTGATTAGAGTGGTGCTAGAAAAGCACAGCAGACAGGCAGCATCCGAGGAGCAGGAAAATCGACGTTTCAGGCAAAAGCCCTTCATTAGGAATGAAGGCCTCCATCAGGCCTTCATTCCTGATGAAGGACTTTTGCCCAAAATGCCGATTTTCCTGCTCCTCGGCTGCTGCCTGATCTGCTGTGCTTTTCCAGCACCACTCTAATCCGGACCCTGACTTCCAGCACCTGCAGTCCTCACTTTTGCCGAATTTGATGACCTATTCATTTTCCAAAAAGATGCCACTGAATGGGTGAGTTGTGTGGTTACACTCAAGCTGGACTTGTCATTTGATAGCATTTTCAGAAATTAAGCCCAGCTTTGAAGGTACTTGGCCGGGGGATGAGGTACCTATTGATGAGTTTGCTGAGTTCACCCTGTCACTAAACCATGAACGTGAACTGTGTCCATATCTCTCAGTCTTAGAGTGGCACTCCTATGCAACATCTTCCAATCCAACATGACAAATTTGGCTTGGACTGCCAGAATCATGACTTTTTCCATGGTTGATTGCTAGAAGAAAGATGCATTCCCTAATGTGTGGAACTAAAATCGTTTCAATTAATTGTCCATGAATTAGTTCATTGGTTAGCATGTCAAATTTACATGTCGAAGGCAATTATTGCAGCACAACCACATATAACTATTTCTATGGTATCTCTGAGTGAATGTATATTATTTGAGCATCATGCTTTTCTTTGTCCTGAAATATTTTTCAAAAACACTGCTGTCATAAGAAATGTCAATGTTTCTCCGGTGAGCTGCTCAAATGTTTGCTAGCTTTCTGCTGTTATGGACCAGACCAGACCCCCTGAAAATATTTCAAGAAGGTAGCCTAGACCCAAATTATTCATACTTTCCAGGTGTGACGTTCCAGGTGCAATTTGATTGGTCAAACTACTAGACATTACGCAAAACATGATTTATTTAAACACCATAGAAAAAATACGACAAAAGAAAAAAGAACATGGAATAGGTTAACTCTAGTGGAAAACTTAACAGATTATTATATCCTGTAACTATTACTAACTAACTGATCGAATGTCGTAATATCCCATAAACACACCCCTTGGCAAAACAGCAAATTCAGAAAGATAGAGTTGTCTCACACGTAACCCAACAGCAGAGAGAAATCCCAGTTCAAGCTGTAACCCAGAGAGAGAAAAGATAACATCTATCTTTTCAAATTCCAGCAGCTTCTGCTTTGATGCGACTCCAATAGCAACTGCTTAAAACTAAACCTAAAAACTGAAGGATGTGATGATGCTGCTCCTTTAACAAGATTATCTTTTTTCCCCAGAGAGGCCATAGAGTCATAGAGACGTACAGCACAGAAACAGACCTTTCGGTCCAATTTGTCCATGCCGACCAGATATCCCAACCAATATAGTCCCACCTGCCAGCACCCGGTCCATATCCCTCCATATCCCTTCCTATTCATACACCCATCCAAATGCATATTAAATGTTGCAATTGTACCAGCCTCCACCACTTCCTCTGGCAGCTCATTCCATACATGTACCACCCTCTGCGTGAAAAAGTTGCCCCATAGGTCCCTTTTATATCTTTCCCCTCTCACCCTAAACCTATGCCCTCTAGATCAGGACTCCTCAGAGAAAAGACTTTGCCTATTTACCCTATCCATGCTACTCATCATTTTATAAACCTCTATAAGGTCACCCCTCAGCCTCCGACGCTCCAGGGAAAACAGCCCCAGCCTGTTCAGTCTCTCCCTATAGCTCAAATCCTCCAACCTTGGCAACATCTTTGTAACTCTTTTCTGAGCCCTTTCAAGTTTCACAACATCTTTCCGCTAGGAAGGAGACCAGAATTGCATGCAATATTCCAACAGTGGCCTAACCAATGTCCTGTGACCTCCCAAAGAGGTCCTGATATGTCGGGAAATATCAACTTGAAAAAGCTTTTCAATTTTCTTTCAAAATACGCGTACAATGAAAGGGGAGTGGCCAGTTCTCCTAGTTCAAGGATTTGTTTTTGTTTTGGTTTGGTTTGGTTTTTAGCAAGGAGTCTCTCTGAGGCTGCTGGTCAAAAAATCAGCTCGATGCTGATCCTCCCTCTCTCTGACATCTCTCCTGTAGGACCTTGTGTTTGATTTTAACTTTTTTTTGTCAAACGGGTGTTTATGGGGAGTTGCAGGTATTTGGAATAGCATCAGTAAGTTGCAATGAGTCGATTAGGTTTTCAGGTGGGTTAAGGTATTCTACGTTCGGTTCTCTTTTGTTCGTGTTTCATTCAGTAGTTTGCAAATAAATTCTGTTTTGTTTAAAACTGAGTAGTTGGGCCAGCTGCATCACTCCTGAAATTTCCACACTACACCTGTTTAAAACAACTGGAAAAGTTAGGGTCTGGGCTATGTTCTTGAAATATTTTGAGGGGGTCTGGCCTGGTTCAAATCAAAGAAAACTAGAAATACTGGCCTGTGAGAGCTGGCCACACCCATCCAAGCTGTTTCTATTGTTCCAAATTTAAAAATAAAACCCTAAGACCTTACAAGCTGTTTACTTAACTGGCTTGCCAAGTAGACAGCTTGGTCCCTCTGTCTTGAAACTCTCTTTTAAGAAAAAACAGGACAAAATAACCTCTTAAAGCCACAGAATTGTCATACTGCTCTGAGAAAATGAGCAACTATTGCTTTCTTGCAGATCAGTTCTCCAGACTCTCTGTCCCTTTAGCAATGACAATGCTTTGAAGTTACACGTGTTCTTGAGCTCCAAAGTGCAGTATTAAAATGCAGAAGTGGATAAGAAATGTGCAAAGAGGGTACAGTGAGACTGGCACATGTCTCAATGCAAGTTCCTTGGATGTGAGACATTGGCAGCTTGATGCCCATGGAGTGTGCCTGAGGTGCTGGTGTCAAGCGACTATATTGGAGATTTGGAGGAACAAGGGGCAAAATGAAGTCACTAGACATCCGCTCTGATTTTCACATCAGGAATTCTCACCTTCTAAACTTCAAAGGGTGCAGAAAAGAATTACAATATTGTCAAGGTTGGAGGGTTTGAGCTACAGGGAGAGGCTGAATAGGCTGAGGCTGTTTTCTTTGGGGCATTGGAAGTCGAGGAGTGACCTTATAGAGGTTTATAAAATCATGAGGGGCATGGATAAGGTGAATAGTGAAAGTCTTTTTCCCAGGGTAGGGGAGTCAAAACTAGAGGGTGAGAGGAGAAGGATATCAAAGGGACCTGAGGGGCAACATTTTCCTGAGAGGGTGGTGAGTATATGGAGTGAGCTGTTGGAGGAAGCGATGGAGGCTGGTACATTTGCAACATTTAAGAGACATTTAGATGGTATACGAATAGGAAGGATTTAGAGGGATATGGGCTATGTGCTGGTAAATGGGACCAGATTAATTTAGGATATCTGGTCGGCATGGACGAGTTGGATGGAATGGTCTGTCTCCGTGCTGTACACATCTTTGACTCTAGCTCCAATCTAGTGGGTAGATTGTGCAAGTAAAACTATTTGGCATCATGGAGAGAACGCCCATGAAATTCAACAAAGGTGACACTACACGTATACTAGTTACTCACAATGTTTAAGAATACCAGCATTAGCAGGCAGTAATTTGCATAGAATGAAAAGTTCAACTTCCATAAAAGATTCATTGCCCTTATGTGGTGTCCGGTTACAATTTGCAATGGCTGCCATTGCATACATGGCCAGCAAATACTTTACACCTCATTAAACTGCAATTACCTCATATACTTAATCCTTACTAAATGGAGAAGGATTTGTCAAAGCCCTTAAACCCACTTTGAAGTAGAATTTGTAAGTACAATGGAATCTAGTTACATGCAATAATTGAACATAATTAAACCATCCAACGTGGGCAAAATAGATTAACACAAATGGATCTGCAGCTTAATTAATGTAGATGAAGAATATCATCTTCATGAAAAGGGATGAAGAATAAGTAACATTAAAATTGACTGATGCTCTAGCATGTTATTGTAGAAATAGGAAAGGTGAAAGTGAGACATTAAAAATATTGTTTAAAACATGCTGATGGAATAGCCTGTTTCCCAACATATTTATGTTATTCCACATTTTAAAAAGAGGCATGAGAACCAGGTAATAATAGGCTTAGTAACTTCAGTAAGTTATAAGACAATCTTAAAAATCTTAAAAATAGTTTCATAGGGAATTCCATATTTAGCAGATAATAGCCATGGTATATTTGGTATTGCAGTAAAATGTCAGTTCAGGACTTACCAACATTTGTTCATTCAACACTGGAGAATGGATCTTCAATCCTTATACATGCAACCTTTCCACCACCAAAATCACCATGACTTTAGTTTTACTTTTTTTTAAACTAGTAACCAATGCCAGTAAAACAACCATGTGGCCAATTGAGTATTGACAAGTAAAACCCATTACAGACAATGTAAACCATCAAAGGTTTGCTGTCACTGGCTGGTTTGAGCTACAAAGAGAGACTGAATACACTGGGGTTATTTTCACTGAAGTGCAGTAGTTGAGGGATGACCATATAGAAATTAATAAAATCGTGAGGGGTATGGATAGAATGAATAGTCAAGGTTGTTTCCCAAGGGTAGGAGAGTCCAAAAACAAGATAGCATAGCTTTAAGGTGAGGGGGGAAAGATTTAAAAGGGATCTAAGAGGCAACTTTTTTATGCAGAGGATGGTGCATGTATGGAACAAGCTGCCAGAGAAGGTGGATGCAGATACAATTATAACATTTGAAAGGTATCTGGATGTGTATCTGAACATGAAGAGTTAAGAGGGATAAGGGTCAAATGCTGGCAAATAGGATTAGATTAATTTTGGACATCTGGTAGGCATGAAGGAGGTAGGCCGAAGGGTTTGTTTCCGTGCTGTACATCTCTATGACTCTGTGATTGAGACTATTAGATTAGATTACTTACAGTGTGGAAACAGGCCCTTCAGCCCAACAAGTCCACACCAACCCGCCGAAGCGCAACCCACCCAGACCCATTCCCTCACAGTTACCCCTGCCCCTAACACTATGGGCAATTTAGCATGGCCAATTCACCTAATCTGCATATTTTTGGACTGTGGGAGGAAACCGGAGCACCCAGAGGAAACCCATGCAGACACAGGAAAAATGTGCAAACTCCAGTCAGTCACTTTTCCAAGGGTAGGAGAGTCCAAAAACAAGATAGCATAGGTTCCAGGTGGGAATTGATCTGGGTCTCTGGCACTGTGAGGCAGCAGTGCTAACCACTGTGCCACCATGCCACCCACAAGAGATAATGAAGATATTTTATGATTAGATTAGATTCACTACAGTGTGGAAACAAGCCTTTCAGCCCAACAAGTCCACCCCAACCCTCCAAAGAGCAATCCATTCAGACCCATTCCCTTACATTAACCCCTGGCTAATGCACCTAACACTATGGTCATTTTAGCATGGAAGGTGAGGGTAAATATGGGGTAGGGAGAAGAGGAAGGGACAAAATCAAAATGGAGTTGGAAGGGGAAATAAAGCGCTGTATCCCCAGCAGTGCCTGGCTCTCTCTAAAAGTATCAAGAGCATTAATGGACACTGCATTCTCCTTCTCAAAGAACACTGGGCACAAACATATGTGGGCTCTGTATATGATGAGAGACATCAATGAGATCGGAGTCATTTAAAGGTATGCTGTGCAATGCTACAATCGTATAAGCCATCATCAAAGTTATGTCCTTCTGGAGTCAAAGGAGTGAAAACAAAATAGATCAACATAGTGGTATAGAATGTAGACTGGACTGGAGTGAATTGAAAGTACCTTATGCTGTCCAGAAATGTGTTATGATCCCAGCTAACACTCTTCCTGGACAAGCAAGAGCCCAGATTGAAATCTGGCTGGATAAATTATGTATTGTTTTGTTTCTTAAGGTGGTCTCTCACTGACGTGCAAGCATGCAATGTTGTAGTTACTGTTTTGACAATAAAACAGAAGTTTATTGAGCAAAATAAAGAAAGATAAAGTAGAATAAACCAATCTATTTATTTACAAAACAAATTCAAAGAGTTTTAAGAACACAGTAAAAGCAGAATTCCATTCCAAGTTACCCCTTTACAAGATTAAAAAAAGAACTTCTTAAAGAGTACCCAACAGCAACCCTTGTACAATGCTACACCACAATTCTTTTCTCTAATCCCTTGATGGTTTAACATTTTTGTGACATTAACTAGAAATAATGGCAGCTTATTCCATACACCTGAGTTTAAACAAACTCAGCTTCAGGTACTCTCCAGGGTATTATCCCAAGACTTCTGACCTTGTACAATCATCAACTCCTTCCTCGAAGGTAATGTAGTTTCACTATATTCTCTGCTTCTCAAGATTACTGCACTACACATGCATATCTAAATAAGAATTTCACAGGATTTCTCCAATAAAGTAAAACTGAAACAACATGTCTTTCCCTCTAAACTATGTGTGTTCTCTTAAGTTTGAAGAAGAACACCCAGTTGAGAAATTTCTAACAAAACCCTAGAGGTACAATTGTCTAGCCTGTTGCTGGTAAAATCATAAAGTCAACAAAACTGAGTAGGCTATCAAAATTACTCTCTTAAACTGTTTTAAAAGGAATAACCGTGTCTACAGAAATGCATTCAAATTAATTATGAGCTTCAGATAAACAGAAAACCTATGTTACTAATTCAAAAGTTAAAATACAACTTTTAAACAAATGATATTGAAAAACCAGTTTATATCACAAATATCAAAACATAAAGTAAGCCACCCACACAAAGTACAATGACTATTTGTTTCCAAGATAATGCATTAGCAACCTTTTCTAAGAGGAGCAAGGTATCAAAATAAATAGTTATAGATCCGTCACTTGAAATCTTAAACTTGTAAGTTTGGATTATTTCCATTTAAATGTTTAATTTATCAGGATGACCACTTTAGCAGATCATGCCTGGTTTTCATAGTGGTATTCATATACATTTTGGACATATATAGTCTATGTCATGCAATTTTCTCATGCCTCCCCCCCCCCCCACTGCAACTTTCTCAAACTATCTATAAATCTCATCTTTCTCCTCTCACCTTAAAAATATGCCCCCTAGTTTTGAACTGCCCAACTCCAAGAAAAAAAACCCTTGCTATTTGCCTTATCTGTGCCCCTCATAACTTGATAAACCTCCATAAGGTCAACCCTCAACCCCCTATAATCCACTGAAGACAATTCCAGCCTATCCAGCCTCTCCTTATAACAGAAACTCACCAGTCATGGCAATGTGGTGGTGAATCTTTTCTGAACTCTCTCCAATTGAATAATATCCTTCATGTAGCAGAGGAACCAAAATTGTACACAGTACTTCAAAAGTAGTCTCACCAACATCCTGCACAACCTCAACATGACATCCCAACTCCTGAACTCAATGGTCTGAGCAATGGAGGCAAGTGTGCTAAGCACCTTCTTAACCGTCCTGTCTACCTGTGACACAACTTTCAAAGAACAATGTAACTGAACCCCTAGGTCTCTCTGCTCAACTATCCAGGGCCCTATTTTGAACTGTATTAGTCCTGCCCTTGATTGTCCTATCAAAATGCAAAATCTCACATTTTGAAACTCCATCTGTCTTTCCTTAGGCCGTTGACCTATTTGATTAAGATCCCTTTGTTACCTCAGATAACCTTCTTCACTATCTACTACGTCACCAATTTTCATGTCATCTGCAAACTTACTAACCATTCCTCCTAAATTCTCATCCAAACCATTTATATAAATGACAAACAACAGTGGGCTCAGCACCGATCCCTGCGGAACACCGCTGATCACAGGCCTCCAGTCTGAAAATCAACCCTCCATCACCAATTATGTCCTTTTCTTTGTCGAATGGATTTTGACCTTCTGCCATGTGGGCTTTTGCCTGTACGCATGAAGTGGTTTAAAGATTAACTTGTCAATATTTCTGAAGATATGAATTTTAAAAAAATACAGCATGAGAGAGAGCCCCTCTGGTGGTGATCGAATTTGTTTGTGTTCGGATACTTTTACAAATGGTCAGATCATTAGTTTGTTTTTGGTCAGGAGGAATCGCAAACACACTGCAGCTTCCACAAGCCCAAAAGCAGTGAGAGTCTGGGGAGCTTTTATAAAATGCTGTTTCATCCTGAGCGAGAGCATTGTGTCTCAAGTTAAGCATTGCACTTTATGATGGATATGAAGACATTACAGAGAATGCAGAAAAGATTTACAAGAATGCTTCCAGAAATGAAGGGAATCAGTTACATGGATACATTGGAGAAGTTGGAGTTCTTGCCCTTGGAGAGTAAAAGTGATCAAAATCAGGAGCACAGACTAGACAGAGAAAAACTGTTCCCCTTATCAGAAGGATTGTTAACCAGAGGGCACTGAGATCTTTTTAAAAAATCAACAGTGAGATGAGGCAAAACCTTTTTATTG
Source organism: Hemiscyllium ocellatum (assembly GCF_020745735.1). Classification (NCBI taxonomy): domain Eukaryota; kingdom Metazoa; phylum Chordata; class Chondrichthyes; order Orectolobiformes; family Hemiscylliidae; genus Hemiscyllium; species Hemiscyllium ocellatum. Next base: position 15,358,547 of record NC_083417.1, on the reverse strand, counting down.
CAACTTTTCAAATTTTTTTGGCAAGTATCCAGGGTTTGAAATAAGTGCTTAGGAACAGAAGAACAGGAGTAACTTACTTAATGACAAAACTTCCACAGCCTTCTGGGAAAAAGAATTTTGAAGAGTTCGCTGGATGATTTGCCTTTTATTCTGAGACCCTGTCCCTGGATTCAAGACCTTTATTCCAGAAAAAATATTCTTTCTGTATTGATCTTGTTGATCTGTCTATCAATTTTATAAGTTTCTAAGAGGTTGCCTCTCAAGTCTACAGTCAAGAGAACAAGACCAGTTCTGTCAATTTCTCCTTATAAGTCAAATCTATCCCCCCAGGAATCAATCTACAGAACTTCTGCTGTATTCCTTCTGCAGTATGTTAATCCTTCCCTAGGAGAGGGGACAAGAACTGCACACAATACTCCAGGTGCCATCTCATCAATGTTTTGTGGAATTGACGCAAGACTTCTTTGCTCCTGTACTCAAATCTTTTTGCGATAAAGGCTAAGATACCATTTGCCTTCCTAATTACCTGCATGCCAACTTCCAGTGACTTTTAAGCAAGGACACCCATGTCCTTTGGACAATACCCCTCTCCAATCTTCCGTCATTTAAGAAATAACCTGGAAACTTTGTTCCACTTCTGAAAGTTTTGAGGAGCTGGGATACAGGCTTGACCAGATCAAGATTGATGAAGTTATGTGCTGGAAAGTTTGGCAAACATTAAGATTGATAAGTCCCCAGGGCCAGACCAGATTTATCCTGCTCAGGGAAGTGAGAAAGGAGGTTGCTAAGCCGCTGGCGAAGATCTTTGCTTCCTCACTCACCGTGGGAGTCGTACCAGAGGATTAGAAAGAGGCAAAAGTAGGATTCCAAGAAGGGTAATAGGGAAATTGCTGGCAATTATAGGCCAGTCAGTTTTACGTCTGTGATCAGCAAAGTTTTTGGAAAGAATTCTGAGGAATAAGATCTATAACTATTTTGCAAAGCATAGTGTGATTAAAGGCACTCAGCAGGGCTTTGTGAGGAGTAGGTCATGCCTCACAAATTTTATTGAGTTCTTTGAGGAGGTGATAAGACAGATCGACGAAGGTCAAGCAGTGGATGTGATATATATGGACTTCAGCAACGCATTTGATAAGGTTCCCCATGGTAGGCTCATTCATAAAGTCAGGAAGTATGGGATATAGGGAGAGTTGGCTATCTGGATTCAGAATTGGTTGGCTGACAAAAGGCAGAGAGTGGTTTTAGATGGAAAGTTCTGCCTGGAGGTCAGTGTTGAGTGGGGTCCCGCAGGGCTCTGTTCTTGGGCCTCTGCTGTTTGTAATTTTTATATATGACTTGGATGAGGAGGTTGAGGGGTGGGTTAGTAAATTTGCAGATGACACAAAGGTTGGTGATGCCATCAATTTTATCAAGGACCATTGCGGGCTGCAGCATTACATAGACAGGATGCAGAGCTGGGCTGAGAAATAGCAGCTGGAGTTCAATCTGGATAAATGTGAAGTGATGCATTTTGGAAGGTCGAACTTGAATGCTGAATATAGGATTAAAGACAGGATTTTTGAAAGTGTGGAGGAACAGAGGGATCTTGGTGTGCAAGTATATAGACCCCTCAAAGTTGCCACCCAATTGGATAGGGTTGTTAAGAAAACATATGGTGTTTTGGCTTTCATTAACAAGGGTATTGAGTTTAAGAGCCACGAGGTTTTGCTACAACTCTACAAGTCCTGGTGAGACCACACTTGGAATATTATGTCCGGTTGTGGTCACCGGCTTTGGAGAGGGTGCAAAGAAGGTTTACCAAGATGCTGCCTGGACTGGAGGGCTTGCCTTATGGAGAAAGGTTGAATAAGCTCGGACTTTTCTCTCTGGAGAGAAGGAGGAAGAGAGGAGACTTGATTGAGATATACAAGATAATGAGTGGAATAGATAGAGAAATGGCGTTGAGAGTTCAGATTAAGTGATTGGTATGTGAAAATGGCAGAACAATGGTGTGTCCGATTGCCAGACTGGAAAGTGCTTTGGAAAGAACAGACAATCACACTGGGGTGGGGGAGGGAAGAGAGGACATGGTGACAGAGAATGTAACAAGTAAAGGTAAATGTAAGGGAAAAATGGGAGATGATTCACACTCTGAAGGTGCTGAACTCAATATTCGGTCCAGACGGCTGTAAAGTGCCTAGTCTGAAGATGAGATGTTATTTCTCCAGTTTGTGCTGTGATTCACTGGAACAGTGCAGCATGCCGAGGACAGACATGTGGGCATGTGAGCAGGATGCTGTGTTAAAATGACTGGCCAAGGGAAGGTCAGGGTCATGTTTGGGCACAGAGCAGAGGTGTTCTGCAAAGTGGTCACCCCATCTGCATTTGGTTTCTCCAATGTAGAGTTGGCTGATTGTTAAGCAATCCACAATCCATACTCAAACTCACATGCTTTAATTTTGTTTAATCTTGTTCTGTGTGGGACATCTAATATTGCAGCTTATCAACTGTGCTAGTAGCACCCTCAAAAAAACTATTTGTCAACTTTGCTAAACATGATTTACCATTCATAAATCTGTGCTAACTTTGTCCAGTCAGACAACAATTTTCTAAATATCCAATGATCACATAGAGTCAGAGAGATGCACAGCATGGAAACAGACCCTTCAGTCCAGCTTGTCCATGCCAACCTGATATTAGAATCAGGATCCCTACAGTGTGGAAACAGGCCTTTCAGCCCAACAAGTCCACACTGACCCTCCGAAGAATAACCCACCCAGACCCATTCCCCTACCCTATATTTACCCCTGACTAATAATCTACACTGAGAGAAAGTGAGGACTACAGATGCTAGAGATCAGAGCTGAAAATGTGTTGCTGGAAAAGCGCAGCAGGTCAGGCAGCATCCAAGGAGCAGGATAATCGACGTTTCGGGCATGAGCCCTTCTTCAGGGATCAAGCCCTGAAGAAGGAATCAGGCCCGAAACGTTGATTCTCCTGTTCCTTGGATGCTGCCTGACCTGTTGCACTTTTCCAGCAACACATTTTCAGCTAATAACCTACACTATTCACTTAATCTACACATCTTTGGACTGTGGGAGGAAACTGGAGCACCTGGACGAAACCCACGCAGACACGGGGAGAATGTGCAAACTCCACACAGACAGTTGCCCGAGGCTGGAATCAAACCTGGGTCCCTGGCCCTGTGAAGCAGCAGTGCTAACCACTGAGTTACTGCGCCACCATGGTGCTGCCATATCCTAACCTAACCTCGCCCCATTTGCCAGCACTTGGCCACTATCCCTCTAAACTCTTCCTATTTATATACCCATCCAGATGCCTTTTAAATGTTGTCTCACACCCAACGTCCACCACTTCCCCTGGCAAATAATTCCATACACGCACCATCCTCTGAGTAAAAAAGTTGTCCCGTGGGTCCCTTTTATATCTTTCCCCTCTCATCCTAAACCTATGCCCTCAGGTTCTGGACTCGCCCCACCCTGGGGAAGAGACTTTATCTATTTATCCTATCCACACACATCATGATTTTATAAACCTCTGACGCTCCAGGGAAAACAGCCCCAGCCTATTTGGCCTCTCCCTATAGCTCAAAACCTCCAACCCTGGCAACATCCTTGTAAATCTTTTCTGAACCCTTTCAAGTTTCACAACCTCCTTCTGATAGGAGGGAGACCAGAATTGTTCCAAAAGTGACCTAACCAGTGTCCTGTACAGCTGCAACAGGGTTGGTGACGATTCGCCGTGGCAGATTCACCGCCGCTGATTAGCCACTGCCGGTTCGCCACCAGCGTTTCTCCACTGTGGTCGTTTCACCTCTGGAGACTAATCACCACCGAAAAAATATATATACACTGATTCTTTTCCCTCCCACCTGTTCTATGAAGCTTCTCACTTTATTTATACTACAACATAGTATATATTGATTTAAAAAAGAGGTGAAATAAATATCATTTTATTGGTTTATACATAAAAATGAGTTACAAACACTTGCGGTGGCAAAGCATCCTCGGCAGTGGCTAATTGGCGGTGGTGAATGGCCCCATCTCAGCCGCAACATGACCTCCCAAGTCCTGTACTCAATACTCTGACAAATAAAGGAAAGCAACCCCGCACCGCCCGTTTCTAACCAACCCCGCACCGCCCGTTTCTACCCAACCCCGCACTACCCGTTTCTACCTCCTGCCCAAAATCCACAAACCTGACTGCCCTGGCCGACCCATTGTTTCAGCCTGCTCCTGCCCCACCGAACTCATCTCTGCATACCTCGACACGGTCCTGTCCCCCTTAGTCCAAGAACTCCCCACCTACGTTCAGGACACCACCCACACCCTCCACCTCCTCCATGATTTTCACTTCCCCAGTCCCCAACGCCTTATCTTCACGATGGACATCCAGTCCCTGTACACCTCCATCCCCCATCACGAAGGACTCAAAGCCCTCCGCTTCTTCCTTTCCCGCCGCACCAACCAGTACCCTTCCACTGACACCCTCCTTCGACTGACTGAACTGGTCCTCACCCTGAACAACTTCTCTTTCCAATCCTCCCACTTCCTCCAAACTAAAGGAGTTGCCATGAACACCAGCGTGGGCCCCAGCTATGCCTGCCCCTTTGTAGGATATGTGAAATAGTCCATCTTCCGCAGCTACACTGGCACCACCCCCCACCTTTTCCTCCGCTACATCGATGACTGTATCGGCGCTGCCTCGTGCTCCCACGAGGAGGTTGAACAGTTCATCCACTTTACCAACAGCTTCCACCCCGACCTCAAATTCACCTGGACCGTCTCAGACTCCTCGCTCCCCTTCCTAGACCTTTCCATTTCTATCTCTGGCGACCGAATCAACACGGACATCTACTATAAACCGACTGACTCCCACAGCTACCTAGACTATACCTCCTCCCACCCTGCCCCCTGTAAAAACTCCATCCCATATTCCCAATTCCTTTGTCTCTGCCGCATCTGCTCCCAGGAGGACCAGTTCCAATACCGTACAGCCCAGATAGCCTCCTTCTTCAAGGACCGCAGATTCCCCCCAGACGTGATCGACGATGCCCTCCACCGCATCTCCTCCACTTCCCGCTCCTCCGCCCTTAAGCACCGTCCCTCCAACCGCCACAAGGACAGAACCCCACTGGTTCTCACCTATCACCCCACCAACCTCCATATACAGCGTATCATCTGCCGTCATTTCCGCCACCTCCAAACGGACCCCACCACCAGGGATATATTTCCCTCCCCTCCCCTATCAGCATTCCGAAAAGACCACTCCCTCCGTGACTCCCTCGTCAGGTCCACACCCCCCACCAACCCAACATCCACTCCCGGCGCCTTCCCCTGCAACCGCAAGAAATGCAAAACTTGCGCCCACACCTCCTCCCTTACTTCTCTCCAAGGCCCCAAGGGATCCTTCCATATCCGCCACAAATTCACCTGCACCTCCACACACATCGTCTATTGCATCAGCTGCACCCGATGTGGCCTCCTCTATATTGGGGAGACAGGCCGCCTACTTGCGGAATGTTTCAGAGAATACCTCTGGGACACCCGGACCAACCAACCCAACTACCCCGTGGCTCAACACTTTAACTCCCCCTCCCACTCCACCAAGGATATGCAGGTCTTTGGACTCCTCATCTTCCACCTGGGAACCCTCCAACCACAAGGGATGAACTCAGATTTCTCCAGTTTCCTCATTTCCCCTCCCCACACCTTGTCTCAGTCGAATCCCTCAAACTCAGCACCGCCTTCCTAACCTACAGTCTTCTTCCTGACCTCTCCACCCCCATCCCACTCTGGTCTATCACTCTCACCTTGACCTCCTTCCACCTATCACATCTCCATCGCCCCACCCCAAGTCCCTCCTCCCTACCTTTTATCTTAGCCCGCTGGCACACTTTCCTCATTCCTGATGAAGGGCTTATGCCCGAAACATTGAATTTCCTGTTCCTTGGATGCTGCCTGACCTGCTGCGCTTTTCCAGCAACACATTTTCAGCTCTGATACTCCAGCATCTGCAGACCTCACTTTCTCCCAGAAAGCATACCAAATGCCTTCTTCACTATCCTATCCACCTGTGACTCCACTTTCAAGGAGCTATGAACCTGCACTCCAAGGTTTCTTCATTCAGCAACACTCCCTAGATCTTGCCATTAACTGCATAAGTCCTGCTCTGATATGCCTTTCCCAAAATGCAGCACCTTACATTTATCTAAATTAAACTTCATCCTCCACTCCTCAGCCCATTGGCACAGCTGATCAAGATCCCATTGTAATCTGAGGTAACCTTCTTAGCTGTCCACTACATCTCCAATTTTGGTGTCATCTGCAAACTTACTAACTATACCTCCTATGTTCACATCCAAATCATTGATATAAATGACAAAAAGCAGTGGACCAGCACCAATCCTTGTGACACTCCACTGGTCAAAGGCCTCCAATCTAAAAAACAACCCTCTACCACCACCCTCTGTTTCTACCTTTAAGCCAGTTCTGCATCCAAATGGTTAGTTTCCCTGTAGTCTGTGAGCTCTAACCTTGCTAACCAGTCTCCCATGGAGAACCTTGTCGAACGCCTTACTGAAGTCCATATAGATCATGTCCACTGCTCTGTCCTCATCAATCCTCTTTGTTTACTTCTTCAAAAACCTCTATTAAGTTTGTGAGACATGATTTCCCAAGCACAAAGCCATGTTGACTATCCCTAATCAGTCCTTGCCTTTCCAAATACATGTAAATCTTGTCCATCAGGATTCCCTCCAGCAATTTGCCCACCACCATTGTCAGGCTCACCAGTCTGTAGTCCCCTGGCTTTTGCTTACCACCTTTCTTAAATGGTGGCAACATATTAGCCAATCTCCAGTCTTCTGGCACCTCACCTGTGACTATCAATGATACAAATATCTCAGTAAGAGACCCAACAATCACATCCCTCACTTCCTACAGAATTCTAGGGTACACCTGATCAGGTCCTGGAGATTTATCCACGTTATGTGTTTTAAAACATCCAGCACTTCCTCCTCTGTCATATATTTTTTAGGCTGTCACCATTTATTTCCCCACATTCTATATTTTCCATGTCCTTCTACACAGTAAACACTGATGCAAAATATTTATTTTGTATCTCCCCCACATAGGCTTCCTTGCTGATCTTTGAGGGGCCCGATTCTCTCCCCAGTTACCCTTTTGTCCTTAATATATTTATAAAATCCCTTTGGATTCGCCTTAACAGTATTTGCCAAAGCTATCTCAAGTCCCCTTTTTTTGCCTTCCTGATTTCCCTCTTGTATACTCCTACTGCCTTTATACTCTCCTAAGGATTCACTCGATCTATCCCATCTATATCTTACTTGCTTCCTTCTTTTTCTTAACCAAACCCTCAATTTTGTTAGTCATCCAGCATTCCCTATACCTATCAGCCTTTCCTTTCACCCTGACAAGAATATACTTTCTCTGGATTCTTGTTATCTCATTTCTGAAGGCTTCCAGTTTCCAGCTGTAACATCTGCCCCCAATTAGCTGAAGAAAGTTCTTGCTTAATACTGCCTAAATTGGCCTTCCTCCAATTTAGAACTTCAACTTTTAGATCTGGTGTATCCTTTTCCATCACTATTTTAATATTCAGTTTTAAAAGTGAAGCAAAGTAAAATAGGTGGCTCATATGATAATAAGTTAGTCGTTGACAATAAATAATAATTAATTTGCTTTTTGAGTAAGTTAAATGAAGTCTCCCACTTTGTATGAATTAGGAGTGGACCACCCAGCCTTTCAAACCACCTCCACCATTCAATGAGATTATGCCTGATCTGATTAGTCCATGTTCCCACCTCCCTCTACCAGCCTTGCTTATCAAGGTCTATCTGCTTTCACCTTAAAAACAATGGAAGATTCCATTCTCACCCCCTTTTCAAGGGAGAGCATTTCAAAGATTTGCCACCTTCTGTGAAAATAAAAATTTGGCCTTATCTTTTGATGACCTCTTATTTCTAAACAGTGACCGCCACTTTTTGATTTTTTCCTGTAAATCTGAAAACAATTTGAAGCAATTCCACAATTAAGCTTTCTGTCTGTTGATAGGGGTGAGGGTGAAGAAGAAGGAGATGGATCAAAGATTGCTTGACCCTAATTGACAGTGAGTGATGAAGAACCAGCCACAAGACTGAGACCTAGGTAATTAACTGATGGAGGGGTGATGCTTAGATATTTCATGTTTTGAATTCATGTCAAATACAATTTTAAATCTCCCACAATTATTCCACAGTGCATGGAAATGCTAAATGTAAATACTGCAATGTGTAACACTGCTATACTTAGAAACAGAGAAAATAAGACAAGAGTAAGCCATCCAATTCCTCGGGCCTGCTCCACCATTCAATATGGTCATGGCTGATCATCGAGCTCAAAACCTTAATCCCACCCACCCCAAATTCCTTGATCTCTTTAGCCTCAAGAGCTATATTTACCTCCTTCTTAATAATATTTCATGTTTTGGCCTCAACAATTTATCCACGAGTATAAAGAGATCTTGATTAGGTGAGCCAAAGGGCCAAGAAGTGGCAGATGGAGTTTAATTCGCATTAATGTGAGGTGTTGCATTTTGTATAGGAATTCCACAGTTAATGGCAGGCCCTGGGGAGTGTTGTTGAACAGACAAATCCGGGGATACAGATGTATAGTTCCTTGAAAGTGGCATTGCATATAGACAGGTTGGTGAAGAAAGGGGTTTGGCACATTTGCCTTCATTGGCTAGAGCACTGCGTAGAGGAATTAGGATGTCATGTTGCTGCTGTACAAGACATTGGTGAGGCCACTTTTAGAATACTGTATATATATCTGGTCAATTATAGGAAAGATATTCTTTAGCTAGAAAGGATGCAGAAAAAGTTTACAAGGACATTGCTGGGAGTGGAGGGTTTAAGTTATTAAGGAGAGGCTGGGAAGTCTGGGACTTTTTTGCTGGAGTGTTGGAGGCTGAGGATGACCATATCAAGGTTTATAAAATCATGAGGGGCATGGATAGGATAGATTGACAAGGCCTTTTACCAAGGGTAGGGGAGTCCAGAACTAAAGGTCATACCTTTGAGGTGAGAGGGGAAAAATTCAAAAAGGACCTGAGGGGCATCGTTTTCACACAGAATTTGATGTCTGTATGGAATGTGCTGTCAGAGGAAGTGGTAGAGGCTGGTACAGTTAATATATTTAAAAGACATTTTAATAGGTACATGAATAGGAAGAGTTTAGAGGAATATCGGCCAAATGGAAGCAAGTGGGACTAGTTCAGTTGAGTTACCTGGTCAGCATTGATGAGTTTGACCGATGAATCTGTTTCTGTGTTGTGAGACTCGATGATTCTGGGTAAACATATTTCCCCTCATCTCAGCCCTAAAAGGTTTACCCTTTATCCTTAAATTGCAACACTTAGTTCTGGACTCCCCCGCCATTGGGAATATCTTTCCTGAATCTAACCTGTCCAGTCCTGCTAGAATTTTATAGATGTCTATGAAACCCTATTCCTCTCATCCGTCTAAATTCCAGTGAATAAAATCCTAACCAACTCAATCTTTCCTCATACATTAGCCTTATCATCCCAAGAATCCATTTGGTAAAACATCTTCAGCAAGAACATTCTTTCTCAGATAAGGAGACCACAACTGCACACAATATTCAAGATGTGAGTTCATCAATGTCCTGAATATTTGCAGCAAGACATCCTTCTTCCTGTACACAAATCCTCTTACTATAAAGGCTGAGACAAAAGTGCATTCATATTAGGAGCACAAATAGAAACAGGAGTAATCCATGTGACTCTCACATCTTCATACATTCAATCCAATCAAAGCAGACTATCAGCTTTCCCAAACGTACTCGGTGTTCCCTTAATTTCCTGGGAAACCAAAGATCTATCTCAATCTCAAATCCATCCAACAATGGAGCACGCAACATCTTCAGAGGTGGGGAATTCCAAAGAATGGTGATTATGGTAGGTCAGTGGTTAGCACTGTTCCCTCACAGTGCCAGGGACTGGGTTCAATCCCTGCCTTGATGACTGTCTGTGTGGAGTTTGCAGATTCTCCCTGTGTCTGTATGGGTTTCCTCTGGGTGCTCTGGTTTCCTTCCACATTCCAAAGATGTGCAGGTCAGGTGAATTTGTCATGCTAAATTGCTCATAGTGTTGGGCATGGATTCTGGGTAATCCAAGATGGAGGACGGGAAAAATTTCTGGCTGTAACAGCTGCTCTTTTATTGAGGTATTTTAGGTGCTGGAGGTGATTTCCTTGAATTCCAGGAACAACAATTACTGTTTTATATGCTGCTGTATTGTTTTGGAACTTTGGAAAAGAAAAGTCAAATCAACAGCAGCTTTAAAAGGGAGAAGAACAAACAAAGTAAGCACATGGTGAGGTCAGTGCAGGAGAGAGAGAGAAAGAAACTGACCCCAGAGTGAACCTGCACAGTAGTGCCTTTGCTGTTTAAATTCATGTATCGTTGGACATTAGAGTGCATCTGGGAAAATTAACAAACAGTGAAATTCACAACTGATCTTGAAGGAACTGTTTGGGTGAAGTTCACAGCACAGAAGCAGGTAAGTGTATTATTTTTAAGTATGCATCCGGAAAGTCTGCAGTAGTGAGTAGAATGGGTTCTTTCTTGATGATATGTTTTTTGAGATATGCCTCTTGATTAAACTTAAAATATAAGCCATAACTATTAATTTAACCTGGGGCAGTGTTTTGGAGAGGAATAAAATGGTGTTACTTTCTGGGTCTGTAGATTGTGAAGAAGCAAAAATGGCCTTTAGTAGAGTGATATGCGCTTCAGATGTGGGAGTTTAAAGAGAGTTTAATGGTTACTGCAGATTATATCTGCAGTAAATGCAGTTGGTTGTGACTCTTATTAGATCAAATGGATTGGTTGGTCAGACAGTTAGAAGCAATGAGGAATTTGCAACAGCAACAGTATGTGATGGATGGCAGTTATAGGAAGGGGGGCGATGTCTCAGGTACAGTCACATAGATGGGTTAGAAAGGTAAGAGAGGTAGGCACCTCGGGCAGGAGTCTTCTGTGGCTATCCCCATTTCAAACAAGTATGTTGTTTTGGAAAATGTAGGGGGTGATGGATTCTCAGGGGAACGTAGTACGAACAGCCAAGTTTCTGGTACTGAGACTGGCTTCAATGCAATGAGGGGTACGTTGGGTTCCAAGGAGACTCTCCAGTCTGAGGTACAGACAGACGTTTCTGTGGCCAGCAGCAAAAAATCAGAATGGTGTGTTGCTTTCCTGGTGCCAGGATCAAGGATGTCTCAGACAGGGCGCTGAATGTTCTCAAGGGGGAGAGGGGCCAGCAAGAGGTCATTGTCCACATTGGAACCAATGACATAGAAAGGGAAAAGATTGAGATTCTGAAGGGAGATTACAGACAGTTAGGCAGGAATTTAAAAAGGAGGTCCTTGAGAGTAGTAATATCTGGATTACTCCCGGGGCTATGAGCTAGTGAGGACAGGAATAGGAGGATAGAGCAGATGAATGCATGGCTGAGGACCTGGTGTATGGGAGAAAGATTCACATTTTTGGATCATTGGGATCTCCTTTGGGGCAGAAGTGACCTGTACAAGAAGGACGATTTGCACCTAAATTGGAAGGGGGCTAATATGCTGGCAGGGAGATTTGCTAGAGCTGCTCAGGAGGATGTAAATTATTAAGGTTGGGGGCGGGTGGGACCCAGGGAGATAGTGAGGAAAGAGATCAATCTGAGACTGGTACAGTTGAGAATAGAAGCGAGTCAAGTAGTCAGGGCAGGCAGGGTCAAGAAAGGACTAATAAATTAAATTGCATTCATTTCAATGCAAGGGGCCTAACAGGGAAGGCAGATGAACTCAGGGCATGATTAGGAACATTGAACTGGGATATCACAGCAATTACAGAGACATGGCTCAGGGATGGGCAGCACTGGCAGCTTAATGTTCCAGGATACAAATGCTACAGGAAGGATAGAAAGGGAGGCAAGAGAGGAGGGGGAGTGGCGTTTTTGATAAGGGATAGCATTACAGCTGTGCTGAGGGAGGATATTCCTTGAAATACATCCAGGGAAGTTATTTGGGTGGAACTGAGAAATAAGAAAGAGATAATCCCCTAACTGGGATTGTATTATAGACCCCCTAATAGTCAGAGGGAAATTGAAAAACAAACTTGTAAGGAGATCTCAGCTATCTGTAAGAAAATAGGGTGGTTATGGTAGGGGATTTTAACTTTCCAAACATTGACTAGGACTGCCATAGTGTTAAGGGTTTAGATGGAGAGGAATTTCTTAAGTGTGTTCAAGGCAATTTTCTGATTCAGTATGTGGATATACCTACTAGAGAAGGTGCAAAACTTGACCTACTCTTGGGAAATAAGGCAGGGCAGGTGACTGAGGTGTCAATGGGGGAGCACTTTGGGGCCAGCGACCATAATTCTATTAGTTTTAAAATAGCGATGAAAAAGAATAAACCAGATCTAAAAGTTGTAGTTCTAAATTGGAGAAAGGCTACTTTTGATGGTATTAGGCAAGAACTTTCGAAAGTTGATTGGGGGCAGATGTTCGCAGGTAAAGGGACGGCTGGAAAATGAGAAGCCTTCAGAAATGAAATAACAAGAAGCCAGGGAAAGTATATTCCTGTCAGGGTGAAAGGAAGGGCTGGTAGGTGTAGAGAATGCTGGATGACTAAAGAAATTGAGGGTTTGGTCCTTAGGAGAGTATAAAGGAAGTAGGAGTATACTTAAGAGAGAAATCAGGAGGCCATAAAAGTGACATGAAATAGCTTTGGCAAATAGAATTAAGGAGAATCCAAAGGATTTTTACAAATACATTAAGGACCAAACAGTAACTAGGGAGAGAATCGGGCCCCTCAAATATCAGTAAAGCAGCCTTTGTGGGGAGCTGCACAAAATGGGGAGATACTAAATGAGTTTTCGCATCAGTATTTACTGTGGAAAAGGATATGGAAGATATAGAAAGTAACGAAATAGATGGTGACACCTTGCAAAATGTCCATATTACAGAGGAGGAAGTGCTGGATGTCTTGAAACGCATAAAGGTGGATAAATCCTTAGGACCTGATCAGGTGTACCTTACAACTCTATGGGAAGTGAGAGAAGTGATTGCTGGGCCTCAAGCTGAGATATTGTATCATCAATTGTCACAACTGAGGTGCTGGAAGACTGGAGGTTGGCAAACGTGGTGCCACTGTTTAAGAAGGGTGGTAAGAACAAGCCAGGGAACTATAGACCAGTAAGCCTGACGTCAGTGGAGGGCAAGTTGTTGGAAGGAACCCTGATGGACAGGATGTACATGTATTTGGAAAGGCAAGGACTGATTCGGGATAGTCAACATAGCTTTGTGCGTGGGAAATCATGTCTCACAAACTTGATTGAGTTTTTTGAAGAAGTAGCAAAGAGGATTGATGAGAGCAGAGCGGTAGATGTGATCTTTATGGACTTCAGTAAGGCATTCGACAAGGTTCCTCATGGGAATTGGTTAACAAGGTTAGATCTCATGGAATACAGGGAGAACTCACCATTTGGATGCAGAACTGGCTCAAAGATAGAAGAGAGAGTGGTGGTGGAGGGTTGTTTTTTCAGACTGGAGGCCTGTGTCCAGTGGAGTGCCATGAGGATCGGTGCTGGGCCCTCTACTTTTTTTCATTTATATAAATAATTTGGATGCGAGCATAAGAGGTATTGTTAGTAAGTTTGCAGATGACACCAAAATTAGAGGTGTAGTGGACAGTGATGACAGTTAACTTAGATTACAATAGGATCTTGATCAGATAGGCCAATGGGCCGAGAAGTGGCAGATGGAGTTTAATTCAGATAAATGTGAAGTGCTGCATTTTGGGAAAGCAAATCTTAGCAGGACTTGTACACTTAATGGTAAGGTCCTAGGGAGTGTTGCTGAAAAAAGAGACCTTGGAGTGCAGGTTCATAGCTCCTTGAAAGTGAAGTCACAGGTAAATAGGATAGCGAAGAAGGGATTTGGTACGCTTTCTTTTATTGGTCAGAGTATTGAGTACAGGAGTTGGGAGGTCATGTTGCTGCTGTACAGTTCATTGGTTAGGCCACTGTTGGAATATTGCATGCAATTCTGGTCTCCTTCCTATTGGAAAGATGTTGTGAAAGTTGAAAGGGTTCAGAAAAGATTTACAAGGATGTTGCCAGGGTTGGAGGATTTGAGCTATAGGGAGAGACTGAACAGGCTGGGGCTGTTTTCCCTGGAGCGTCAGAGGCTGAGGGGTGACCTTATAGAGGTTTACAAAATGATGCGTGGCATGGATACGATAAATAGACAAAGTCTTTTCCCTGGGGTGGGGGAGTCCAGAACTAGAGGGCATAGGTTTAGGGTGAGAGGGGAAAGATATAAAAGGGACCTAAGGTTCAACATTTTCACGCAGAGGGTGGTACGTGTATGGAATGAGCTGCCAGAGGAAGTGGTAGAGGCTGGTACAATTGCAACATTTAAAAGGCATTTGGATGGGTATATGAATAGGAAGGGTTTGGACGGATATGGGCCGAGTGCTGGCAGGTGGGACTAGATTGGGTTGGGATATCTGGCATGGACAGGTTGGACCAAAGGGCCTGTTTTGATGTTGTACATCTCTATGACTCTATGACTCTATGACTCACAATGCTTCCTGTAATTCCAGCACAATTTGGCAAACTCCCCAGGTATGGAAGTCAAACATTTGCTATCTCCCCTATCAAACCCTTGTGAATTAGTGTGTGTCAATGATATCTCCATTCATTCTTCTAAACGTCAGAGAATCATAGGCCTAACTTACTCAGCCTCTCATTGTAGAACAAACTCCTTATCCCAGGAACACCTTTTGTGAACCTTCAGTGCACGAACTTCCATGCAGGTATATTGTTACGTAACAATGAGACCAGAACTCATACAATATTCCACATTGGCTTCTGCATAGTCTTATTCAATTTTAGCATGCCTTCCTTATTCTTATAATCCAGCTCCCTAGCAATAAAACCAATCCAAATTAATCGCTAGCCGTCCTAATTAATGACAATACCTGCAGTCTAAATGTGTGCTCCTTGTAGAAGTACATTGACTATCAAAGTGAAATACCTCACAAGTGCAATAAATCTTACAAATGCAATTGTAATTAATGTCTATCAATAATATGCTGAAGAATGATCAATTAAGCTGTTCTTAATGACGTTGGTTAAGAGAGAACTATTGATCAGGAATAGGATTCCTGCTTTTCTTTAAATATTGCCACGGGATCTTTAATATTACTTAAATCACAAGCAAAGTGGAAATCCACTTTAGCATCACATCCAGAGGATAGCACTGTTATAGTTCAATACATGACAGATCCTTTTCTCTCAATGCCTGTTGTTAAACTCATGGGAAAACACTAGTCTTTATTCAGTAATGTAGGATAACGTACCCCAGGTGAATAATGAATCTCAGGAATTCTACTACTTCTCACTTGACTTCAAATATAAACATGCTAGATGTGGTTTGCACCAGGCTAAGCTCTTAATTAGATTTATTCATGAATAGGATTATTTTTAGAAGCTCACATTCTAAGCACTAGAGACCCAGTTCACAACTCATTGTTTAGATGTATTAATTAAATTAGAATCCTTTGCAATTGACTTTGCAGCACTTTGAATACTATCTTTCTGAGAAATCAATATTTATTTGCCTTTAGCAAATAACAGTGATGTTGTTTCCTCTTTTAAGTCAATACCAACTGTTCTTGTGTCTCACAGTCAGATAAGACCTGAAATTCTGGTGAAAAATCTGCTTCTAAGTATTTGTAACATGATTTGTAAAATAGACCATGTTCGCAAGGTCAGTGTGTAAAATGAATACTCAATTTAAAGAATGCCGAAAAGGTGTATATTAGATTCCCTACAGTGTGGAAACAGGCCCTTTAGCCCAACTTGACCCTCCAAAGAGTATTTCATCCAAGCCCATTTCCCTCTGACTAATGCACCTAACAACTATGGGCAATTTAGCATGATGAATTCACCTGACCTGCACATCTTTGGATTGTGGGAGGAAACCAGAGCACCCAGAGGAAACACGTGCAGACACAGCGAGAATGTGCAAACTCCGCACAGATAGTCACCAAGGCAGGGATTGAACCCAGGTCCCTGGCTCTGTGAGGGAGCAGTGCTAACCACTGAGCCACCATACAGATTTGACAAAGGGTCAGTTAGACCGAAACGTCAGCTCTTTTCTCTCCTTACAGATGCTGCCAGACCTGCTGAGACTTTCCAGCATTTTCTCTTTTGGTTTCAGATTCCGCAGTAATTTGCTTTTATCCACCATATAGATTTAGTGTATTCAAAACAACTAATGCAAGTCATCACAGTGGGTCAGGCAGCATCCTTGAAGAGAGAGCAAGCTAATGTTGCGAGTCTAGAAGATCCTTCATCAGAGCAGAAGTGAATTGTGGAGGGAGCAGCATTTACGCAATAATTGGGGGAGGAGGGTTCAGAGTGTAGGTTCTGAGGGAGAAAGTATGTTGATAGTTCTGATTAAGTGATCATAATGTGAGAATGGTACAACAATGGTGCGTCTAACTGCCAGACTGAAAAGAACAGACAGTCCCACTGGGTTAGGGGGAGGGGAAAGAAGTTATGGTGACAGAGAATGTAATATGTGAAACTAAAAGGGAAGGAATTGGAGCTGGTTCACAATCTGAAGGTGCTGTACTCAATATTGAGTCCAGAAGGCTGTAAAGTGCCTAGTCTGAAGATGAGATGTTGTTCCTCCAGTTGTCGCTGTGATTCACTGGAAACACAGCAGCGTGCCGAGGACAGACATGTGGGCATGCGAGTCCTACACACAACTCTTTGTGCAATACATAGACAACTGTTTCAGTTCTGCTTCATGCTCCTGCCTTGAAAAATGTGTTCCTTTTGTTTCCAATTTCCACGCCTCTATAACTTTTACATCATCCATTTCCGACACTTCCCTTCCTTTACTTGACCTCTCCATGCTGCAAATGTGTTGCTGGTCAAAGCACAGCAGGTTAGGCAGCATCTCAGGAATAGAGAATTCGACGTTTCGAGCACAAGCCCCTCATCAGGAGACCTCTCCATCTCCATTTTAGAGAAATAACTGTTCATTGCCATCCACTATAAAGTCACTGATTTTCATAGCTACCTTCACTACAGTTCATCACACCCCACATCCTGCAAGGATTCCATCCCATTCTCCCACTTCCTTTGCTACATCGCATCTGTTCAGATGAAACTACCTTCCAAAACAGCGCTGCTAACATGGCTTCCTTCGATAACCGTGGTTTCCTGCCCACTGTGGTTGATAGGGCCTTCAATCGCATCCGACTTACCACCCATGCTTCCACCCTTTCCCCTTCCCATCACTCACAGCGGTGTGATCCAGTCCCCCTTGTCCTCACTTTTCATCCCAACAGCCTCCGCATTCAAAGGACCATTCCCTACCATTTCAGACAACTCCAGCAGAATGCCACCACCAAACACATCTCCCCCTCACTCACTCTGTCTGCATTCCACAGGGATCTTTCCCTATGGGATAACCTAGTCCATTCCTCGACCACTAACACCACCTCCCTTCCCACAGCACCTTCCCATGTAACCACAGAAGGTGTAACACCGCCCCTTCACCTCCTCCCTGCTCATCATCCAAGGGCCTAAACAGCCTTTCCAGGTGAAGCAGCAATTCACCTGTATCTTGTCCAACCTTGTGGATTGTATTTGCTGCACCCAGCGCGACCTACTCTACATTGGAGAAATCAAACACAGTTGGGGTGGCCACTTTGCAGAACACTTCCGGTCTGTGCACAAGCATGACCCTGACCTTCCCTTGGCTGGTCATTTTAACACAGCATCCTGCTCACATGCCCACATGTCTGTCCTCGGCATGCTGCAGTGTTCCAGTGAATCACAGCACAAACTGGAGAAATAACATCTCAACCTCAGACTAGGCACTTTACAGCCGTCTGGACTGAATATTGAGTTCAACAAGTTCAGAGTGTGAATCATCTCCCATTTTTCCCTTACATTTACCTTTACTTGTTACATTCTCTGTCACCATGTTCTCTCTTCCCTCCCCCACCCCAATGGGATTGTCTGTTCTTTCCAAAGCCCTTTCCAGTCTGGCAGTTGGACACACCATTGTTCTGCCATTTTCACATACCAATCACTTAATTTGAACTATCAACTCCATTTCTCCCCGCCCCCACCCCCTCCCCCCGCACTCCAACCCCCCCCTCCCCACCTTAACTATTTCACTTCTCTTCAGCTCTGATGAAGAGTCATCTTGACTCGAAACGTTAGCTTGCTGTCATGCCATGGATACTGCCTGACCCGCTGCGATCTTTTGTTTTTAATACAGATTCCAGCATCTGCAGTAATTTGGTCCGAGATATAGCGTAGTTTTGGTAGTACAGCCTCATTGGGCTGAAAGGCCTCTTCTGTACAGTATGTCTCTATGATTCTATGATTCGCCACAACATATAATTTCTGACCGCTGATGAGAACCGCCAATATTGGGTGCGAATAGTTTGAGATCGGGCAATATCAAATTTTATCTACTCATATGTTGTTCAAAACATATTTAAGTCACTTGACTCTCTTTGCATTAGGGCAGAACAGTCTCCATTAGCTTATTGTAATTATTCATAGAACATAGAACATAGAAAAGTACAGCACAGAACAGGCCCTTTGGCTCATGATATTGTGCCGAGGTTTAATCCGAATGTAAAATATAATAACTTAACCTACGCACCCCTCAACTCACTGCTATCCATGTGCATGTCCAGCAGTCACTGAAATGCCCCTAATGACTCTGCTTCCACCACCATCGCTGCAATGCATTCCATGCATTCGCAACTTTCTGCATAAAGAACCTACCTCTGACATCTCCTTTATACCTTCTGACTAATGTCTTCAAACTCGTACCAGTCAATCCTGCCCTGGGGAAAAGTCTCTGGCTATTGACTCTATTTATTCCACTCATTATCTTGTATACCTCGATCAGGTCTCCTGTCTTCCTCCTTCTCTCCAGAGAGAAAAGTCTTAGCTTATTCAACCTTTCTCCATAAGGCAAGCCCTCCAGTCCAGGCAGCATCCTGGTAAACCTTCTTTGCACCCTCTCCAAAGACTATGTATCTTTCCTATAATAGGGCAACCAGAACTGGACACAATATTCCAAGTGTGGCCTCACCAGGGACTTGTAGAGCTGGAGCAAAGCCTTGCGGCTCTTAAACGTGATCCCCCTGTTAATGAAAGCTAAAACACCATATGGTTTCTTACCAACTATATCCCCTTGGGTGACAACTTGAGGGATCTGTGTACTTGCATACCCAGATCCCTCTGTTCCTCCACACTGCCAAGAATCCTGTCTTTAATCCTATATTCAGCATTCAAGTTTGATCTTCCAAATCGCATCACTTCACTTTATCCAGGTTGAACTCCATTTGCCATTTCTCAGCCCAGCTCTGCATCCTGTCTATGTCACGCTGCAGCCTGCAGTAGCCTTCGATACTATTGACGTCACCTCCAACCTTTGTGGCATCTGCAAATTTACTAACCCACCCCTCAACCTCCTCATCCAAGTCATTATAAAAATGACAAAGAGCAGAGGCCCAAGAACAGACCCCTGCGGGACCCCACTCAACACTGACCTCCAGGCAGAATACTTTCCATCTACAACCGCTCTCTGCCTTCTGCCAGCCAACCAATTCTGAATCCAGATATTCAATTAGTACATTCACATTTAAACACTATGCAGTGAAAGTACTTACAAATTCAGGTTTTTTAAAAATCTTTTCAGTGTCATAGTGCAGTTGGGAGTACTCTTGTTTCAACATCTCAGAGTCCATATCAAACACTTGCTTAAGCTCAATGTTTAATGCAAGGCAAGAGATTGCAAGGCGAGAATGTGACCACACAGATCACTATGACAGTGAGTGAAGAGCCAGGAAATATATCCTGGTGAGTCCATGAACTGGGTATATGTTTCCTGAGTGCACAGTGTCCTAGCTGTAGCATTACCATGAGAGTTACAGGGGCAACATTCAAGTGCACAATTAGCCAGCAAGTGGTCAAGACATGTTGCCAATGCCCATTAACATAGGATGTGTGCGGCTGGTGCCCATGGATAGTGCCCTGAGATGTTGGTGCCCAGTTTTCAAATAACAGCTGTTGGGAACAGGAGGCAAGCTGAATCCTCCAGGTTTCCCACTGTAGTTTCTGTGTCAAAACTTCTTGATGTCCAGCTTGTTTGGGGCATTTGATAAGATAGACACCTGAATATTGATGAGATGGGCTAAGTCATTATCAAGATGTTCGACAAGTAATAACCTCACTAAATTGGCAAACACACCACTGCACAGTGATTGGCTCACCACATCGCTTTCGAAAGAATAAAAGATAGAACGACATGCTCCTGATGTTGAGATAAGTCTCTCCATATTTCTCTCTCAATTCGGCTACAAATCTGACCAAAGCCTACGTTGCTCAGACTCCTATCGGATTCCACTTGTGTCAATTTTACGTCAGATTGGCTGCCTCACCAAAATATGTAATATTATAACGACACATTTGTTTCAAAATACAAGCCACTTGTCCTTTGTGCAGACTCCCCATTTCCCCTTATCAGCTGTGTTGGTTTTTGAATAAATCCCTTAAATTGAGTGACATTTAAAACTACTGTAAACTTTAAGAAACACAATTATGAAAAAAATACAAAAGTTTGCACAAATATTCCATTTTTGGTCACATTCATCCCAGTAATGCACATTTCCTCAGGACAACAATGGAGTGTCTGCCTAGATAATGAGTTCAAAACTTCTGAACCAGGGTGAAACTGGCAAGTTTATCGTAGAATCCCTAGTGTGGAAACAGACCATTCAGCCCATCGAATCTACATCAAACTCTCTGAAGAGGATCCCACCTTTTCCCTACTCTATCCCTATAAACCTACATTTCCCATGGATAATCCATCTAGCCTGCCCATCCCTGAACACTACAGGCAATTTCCCATGACTAATCCATCTAACCTGCACATCTTTGGACTGTGGGAGGAAAGCAGAACACCCTGAGTAAACCCACACAGACAGGGGGAGATCGTGCAAACTCCATGCAGTTGCCTTAGGTCCCTGGTGCTGTGAGGCAACAGTACTAACCACTGAACTGCTATGCCGTCACTGCTCACAGCTGGAGGACAGTCCACAGTCAAGTTCAAACCAGGACTATTCCTCAGAATTGGACCTTTCAAGTGTGTAATTCACTGCCACCTTTATTCCAGATATGACCACTTTAAAGAAGTTCTACTCTTCTCTCCAACAGGATTGCCCTCTTAACCTTTCAGCTTTTCCAGGTTCATTGCTTTCTGCCTCCAGTTCTGAAGAAGAGTTGCCCAAAGTACTGTTCAGTCGGGAGCACCTTTCCAAATTTGGAAGGGTTCAAATTAATTTAAATTATATCACCAGATGTATATTCCTCCATTAATACCTCTGCAGTTATTAATGGCAGGGATAGGCAGAATGGTGGGTCAGTGGTTAGCACTACTGCCTCACAGCATCAGGGACCAGTGTTCAATTCCAACCTCAGGTGACTGTTTGTGTGGAGGTTGCACATTCTCCCTGTGTCTATGTAGATTTCCTCTGGGTGCTCTGATTTCCTCCCACAGTCCAAACATGTATAGGTTAGGTGAATTGGCCATGCCAAATTGCCCATAGTGTTCAATGATGTGTAAGTTAGGTGCATTAGTCAGGGGGGAATGTAGAGCAATAGGGTAGGGAATGGGTCTGGGTGGATTACTCTTTGGAGGGTTGGTGTGGACTTGTTGGGTCAAAGGGCTGTTTGTGCACTGGTAGGACTCTATGATTCTGACACCAGATTCGAACGTTTACTGTTTCTCTTTGCACAAGATGGGCTAGACCTGCTGAGTTTCTCCAGCATTCTCTGTGTTTGTTCCATTTTCCTCCAGTTCAGAACTGACATTTCAATAACAATAACATTAATCACGACCCTTCAACACAAGTGTGAACTCTGGCCTGCACGTGGTGTTGAAACACACTGACGTGGAAGTGCAGTTAAATTACCTCTCACCACAGTGTGAATTTGCTGCTGTCTAAGTAAGCTGAAAGAGCGGCTGAATCCCTTCTAATGTGTGAACATGTGAATGGTTTCTCTCCAGCATGAACCCGCTGTTGTGTCAGCACGCTGGATAACTGAGTGAATCCCTTCAGACCAATGGAGCAAGTGAATGGTTTCTAGCCACAGTGAACACGTCGGTGTACAGTGAGATTGGATGACTGAGTAAATACCTTCTGACATATAAGGAGGAACAAAGAAAACTATTAGAGAAAAAAATGCAAGGATAACACAGCTTTTTATTTTAGGTATTTTCTAACCAATCTGTTCAGGGATGTTATTACACACCACTGGAATGTGTAGGGTTTGAACTGCTGGCTCAAAAGTAGGCACTCCCATTGTGCTACAAGTTTTATTTTATTTAACCAATTTTTCTAACCAGCTTGTGAAGAGATGTTATTCCACACCTCTGGAGCAGGTGGGACTTGAACTTGGGCCTCAAGTAGGGCACCACAAGAAGACCCCAGGACTTTTCTTTAAAAAAGGTTCTAATGAGCATCATCTGAATAAAATATTGATAATTACACAACCTTTTTTTTCCAAGGTGGCAGTGCAATAGCAAGGCTACTTATGAGCTGTGTACCGAGCCTCATCCGTTCCAACCTGCTTCCTTTCTTTCTCCTCTTTTTACTCTGCGCTTCTTTCATTTTTGTCTTTTGTTTCTCTTTCCCCTGGCAGGGAAGTCAGTCGCATTGATGTAGCAGCGAGAGCGGACCACTTGTGGACTGGTGGCAGCCTCCCGTCTGTTGGGGTGGGAGCTCATAGACATGGTTCCTCGTGATGACTGGAGACAGCAGCAACAGCAGCAAAGCCGTCCTCCCGGGGTTTGGGGCAGTGGCAACAAAACTCCTCCAAAGATTGGAGGGTCTCTTTGCAGCAGAATCTTCGAGATGGCAGTGCCGGCAAGGCGACAACTGCGGCTGGAGTTGGGCTGTGAGCACAGGGGCGGCCTGGCCTGGCAGCAGAGCCATGAACTCCTGGTTACTGTTGACCCAGAGCGGGGACGCCTGGTCACAGTGAGCCCAGAGCAGGGACTCCTGGTCATTGTGGGCCCAGAACGGGGATCTTGGTTACTGTGGGCTGAGAGCGGGACTCCTGGTTATAGTACGCCCAGAGAGGGGACGCCTGGTTACAATAGAACCATAGCGTCAACTTCTGGTTACTGTAGGCCCAGCGCAGGAACTGTGGTTACAGTAGGCCCAGAGCAGGAACTCCTGGTTACTATAGGCCCAGAGACGAACTCCTGGTTACTGTAGGCCCAGAGCAGGAACTGTGGTTACAGTAGGCCCAGAGCGGGGATGCCTGGTTCCAGAAGGCCCAGAGCAGGGACTTATAGTTACAGTAGGCCAAGAGCGGGGACGCCTGGTTACAGTAGGCTCAGAGCAGGGACTCCTGGTCAGTGTAGGCTCAGAGCGGGGACTCCTGGTTACAACAGGCCAGAGCACTAACTCCTGGTTACTGTCGGCCCAGAGCAGGGACTCCTGGTTACTGTAGGCGCAGTGCACAGACCCCTGGTTTCTGTAGGTACACAGCAGGGACTCCTAGATACAGTAAGCCCAGAGCAGGGATTCTTGATTGGTGAAGGCCCAGAGCGAGGACTCCTGGTTAGAGTAGGCAGAGAGCAGGGATGCCTGGTTACAATAGAACCAGAGTTAGGCTCCTGGTTACAATAGAACCAGTGCAGGGGCTCCTGGTTACTGTGGGCCCAGAGGAGGGACTCCTGGTTAGCGAAGGCCCAGAGCAGGGACTCCTGGTTACTGTAGGCCAAGAGACGGGATGCCTGGTTACTGTAGGCACAAAGCCAGGACTCCTGGATTCAGTAAGCCCAGAGCAGGGACTCCTGGATAGAGTAGACCCAGAGCAGGGACTCCTGGTTACTGTAGGCCCAGAGCAGGGACTGTTGGTTTGTCTAGGCCCAGAGCGGGGACTCTTGGTTAGTGTAGGCCCAGAGAGGGGACTCTTGGTTAGTGTAGGCCCAGAGCAGGGACTCTTGGTTTGTCTAGGCCCAGAGCGGGGACTCTTGGTTAGTGTAGGCCCAGAGAGGGGACTCCTGGTTACTGTCAGCCCAGAGCAGGGACTCCTGATTATTGTTGGTCCAGAGCAGGGACTCCTGGTTACTGTAGGCCCAAAGCAGGGACTCTTGGTTATAGTTGGCCCAGAGCAGGAATTACTGGTGACAGACATACCAGAGCAGGGATTTCTGGTTCCAGAAGGCCCAGAACGGGGTCTCCTGGTTACAGTACGCCCAGAGTGGGAATGCCTGGTTACAATAAAACCAGAGCAGGGACTCATGGTTACAGTAGGCCCAGAGCAGGGGCTCCTGGTTACTGTATGCCCAGAGATGGGATACCTGGTTACTGTAAGCCCAGAGCAGGGACTCCTGGTTGGTGTAGGCTTAGTGCAGGGACCCTGGTTAGTTTAGGCTCAGAGCATTGACTCCTGGATACTGTAGGCTCAGAGCACAAACTCCTGGCTACAGTAGGCCCAGAGCAGGGACTCCTGGTTAGTGTTAGCCCAGAGCAGAGGCTCCTAGTTAGTGTTGGCCCAGAGCAGGGACTCCTGGTTAGTGTTGGCCCAGAGCAGAAGCTCCTAGTTAGTGTTGGCCCAGAGCAGGGTCTCCTGGTTACTGTAGATCCGGTGCAGGGACTCTGGTTAGTTTAGGCTCAGAGCATTGACTCCTGGATCCTGTAGGCCCAGAGCACAAGCTCCTAGCTACAGTAGACCCTGAGCCGGGACTCCTGGTTACTGTATGCCCAGAGCAGAGACTCCTGGCTGTTAGCGACGTTGCCATGGCAGCAGAACTCGGAACTCCTGGTTGCGGAGTGAGCATGGATTCAGCATGGGACTCAGCATTGGTGATGTTAGCCTGGCGGTGAAGACATGGCACCTGAATAGTGGTAACTCCTTTGTTGGTGGTTCAGGCACAGGCAGCAATGAGGCCATGGAGGACATTCTTTCCTTTATATCGTTTTACCCTTTTTATTCTTAAACTATTCAAAATGGAGTCAGATAGTTCTGGATGTAGGTTTGCTCGCTAAGCCAGAAGGTTCATTTCCAGACGTTTCATCACCCTACTAGGTAACATGAAATACTGCTGGTAATTCCTGCTTTCTATTTATATGTTCGTATTTCTTTGGGTTGGTTATGTCTTTTCCTGTGGTGATGTCATTTCCTGTTCTTTTCATCAGCTGGTAGTAGATGGGGTCCAACTCGATGTGTTTGTTGATCGAGTTCCAGTTGAAATGCCATGCTTCTAGGAATTCTCGTGTGTGTCTCTATTTGGCTTGTCCTCAAATGGATGTATTGTCCCAGTCAAAGTGGTATACTTGCTTACCTGTATGTAAGGACACTAGTGAGAGAAGGTCATGTTGTTTTGTGGCTAGTTGATGTTCATGTATCCTGGTGATTAGTTTTCTGTCCAATGTAGTGTTTGTTACAGTTCTTGCACGGTATTTTATAAATGACAACTAGAGAACTGAATCACAGCCCTACTCAAAAAAACTACAGAAATCTGGAGAAATAAATAAAACCAACTTCCAAAAAATGAAACCAGACAGATCCAACACACCACGCTTCTACAGATTACCCAAAATTCACAAACCAGGAACACTCCCAGACCATAGGCTCACTACCTGGAACAACAACTTATAGATTGGCCAAGGAGTGACACCAAAGACTAAAACACTGAGTAGAAGACTCACGCCACTCCATCCACTTCACCCAAGAATTCCTGAAGATCATCAAAGACACTAAGATAGAAGAGGATGAAATAGTGGTCTCCTTTGATGTGACAGCCCGGTTTACATCAACAACACTAACCTGGCCAAGGAAACACTGACTACACCATTAGAAGACCCAAAGACACATACACAAAACACCACTAACTTCATCAGCAAGGACAATATTGTCAAGATAGTGGGCCTATGCCTTACCACCCACTTCACCTTCAACATCAAAACTTAGAGACAAACAAACGGAACACTCATGGGATCTCCAATATCAGGGTTCATAGCAGACACAGTAATGCAGAGACTCGAACAAACATCCAACCCAAACTTTGGGTCCGCTACATGGATGACACCTATGTCATCACTAAATGAAACAAATTAGAGGAAACCTTCAAGACCATCAATAATACTCTTATTGGCATAAAATTCACTGAAGAGGAGGAAAACAACAACAAACTGCCATTTCTAGATGTCACAGTAGAGCAAACAGCCAATGGGGAACTTCAAACCAGCATCTACATGAAAACAACACATACCGACCAAATATTGAACTATAGAAGCAATCATCTCAACATCCACAAATGAAGCTGCATCAGAATATTATTTCAATGAGCCAACACACACTGCAGCACAGAGGAACTATGCAGAGCAGAGGAACATTACCTATACCGTGTATTCAAACAGAATGGGTACGCAATGAACACAGTCAGCCAATGTCTCAGCAACAAACCCAAACAAGTAGACAAACACGTTCAGTAACCCTAGCCACTCTCCCCTACATCAAAGACATCTTGGAAATGACTGCCAGACTACTCAGACATCTTGGCATCATGGTAGCTCACAAACCCACCAACACACTAAAACAGCAGCTAATGAACTTGAAAGACCCTATCCAGACAACGAGCAAAACTAGTGTAATTTACAAAATACTGTGCAAGAACTGTAACAAACACTACATTGGACAAACAGGCAGAAAACTAGCCACCAGGATACATGAACATCAACTAGCCACAAACAGACATGACCATCTCTCACTAGTATCCTAACATACAGATAAGGAAGGACACCACTTTGACTGGGACAACACATCCATCCTAGGACAAGCCAAACAGAGACACACACAAGAATTCCTAGAAGCATGGCATTCCAACTGGAATTTGATCAACAAACACATTGACTTGGATCCCATTTACCACCCCCTGAGAAAAAGAACAGGAAATGACATAACCAACCCAAAGAAACCTGAACATATAAATAGAAAGCAGGAATTATCACCAGTGCTTTGACCGGAGGCCCACTGAAGATATTACCTAATAGGGTGATGAAACATCTAGAAATGAACCTTCCAGCTCAGTGAGCAAACCTACATCCAGAACCTCAACCTGAGCTACAAATCTTCTCAAAACTCGCTAAGAGTCAGATAGTGATGACAGTTGAAGCCTTTCACTGTATTTGACTGCATTATTCACTGCATTAAATGTAAGTGACAATAAATAAATCATTAATTCATTCACAGGAGTTTGGACTGTCCTGTTAAAGACACCAAAGTAAATATAGTATATAGTTCAGGTCATTGGATAATAGTTAGTGAAGAAAGATTCCATTGGCTTCGACCAAATTTAAGATCCATGGAATGAAATTGCAAAGTACAATATACTCCCTATAATTTGGAAGATTGTTACATTCATAATATTATGGAACAAGTAGGGTACTCTAGGGAATCTTGGGCTAAATAGGACAATCTAGAAATCAGTGTTGAAATTAGTAAGATGTATATGCACAAAGGGTGGCAGAAATTTGGAACACTCTTTCACAAACAGTAAATGATGCCGACAATTGTTCATTTTTAACTCCAAGATTGACATATTTTCATTAACCTATGAGATTCCATTGGATGGCAGAACAGGCACAAGGAAGCTAATATCCTGCTCATGTTCCTGTGCTCCTACAATGGTCCTTTTCTGAGTGATCGGTCGTATTTGTTTTTGTTGACATGCAATTTGCAGAGCAAATGTTGTAAGGTAGTGTGTGTGTACACCTATATAGGGCAGCATGGTGGTTCAGTGGACAGCGCTGCTGCCTTATACAGTACCAGGGACATGCGTTCGATTCAACCCTTGGGAAACTGTCTGTGTACAGTTTGCCCACTCTCCCTGTGGCTGAGTGAGTTTCCTGTAGGTACTTTGCTTTTTTCCCCGAAGATGTGCAGATTATATGGAATGGCTGTGCTAAATTGCCCATAGTGTCCAGGGATTTGTGGACTAGCCATGGAAAATGCAGCATTATAAGGATGGTGTGAGTCAGAGGGTTGGTGTGCACTTGATGGGTGAGTGGTCTGCTTCCAGACTGTACAGATTCTCTGTGTGCAGACATATGTATATGTTCTTATATTCTGTTTCTTCTCATATGAGAGCTCATCATTTCAGCCAAAATCAGTTGTGTGATCCATTTTAATTACACTGATGCAAAAGAAACACAGCTAATGAGCGGAAGTACCTAATTCGACTTACAGAGATTCAGTTCTTTGGAAAAACATCAATCCTCACGCATTTTAAGTCCTTTTCGGAATCTTTTTAACTGAGACTTCAAGGAATGTAACATGGGAATTCAATTGCTCCATAATGCCTTATCACACTGCTAGGAATAAATGGTTAAGGCAAGCAATTTGAAGAATAAAATAAGGCAGTGTTTGCAGTAATCCAAGCAAACTCCTGGCACCCGTGATCAAAGCAACTCTTTCACACAAAGGATATAAACATGTTATTATCAATTCCACCTTTCAAGCAGCTAGCCTGGGATTCCCAGGCTTCCAGATCACTGAATGGATTTTGAGTGTTTTTGAATCCGTCTTACCCTTCAGATAGCTCAGCTGTCATCAGGCAAACACCTTGACATCAATAGGAGACTGCATGCTTGAATGCACTAACATCTGAAAAACATGAGAGAGTTGGAGATGCAATTAACTTGCAAGCTTCACTGGTTTCACCATCGAGTCTGATCTGGTTCCCTCCCTCCACTCCCCCTGACCTACTAATAATTACACAGCAGTATTGTGCATTGCCTTAATTTATTTCAGAAGGCAGGAAAGAGGAATCATGACTTCCTCAGCAATATGTTTCTGCTCATGCTCCATAACCTGCAATTTCTCCACTGTGGTCTACATGTCTCCTGTTATTAACATCTCAACAGTGCCCACTGTGGCTCAGTGTGAGTTGTGGCTCACAGCAAAACACTCTTGCCTCAAAATCAGGTTTGTGCCTCTCGGATCTACTGCATACTTGAGGACAAAAGCCGAGTCTGATGCTGAAATGTCAAGTCCAGGGGAGTGGTGAATTGTTGGAGATGCTATCTTTCAGATGAGACATTGAAATGGTGCACCTGGTGCAATTTCTTTCAGTTCATGGGATGTGACCGGATCTGTATTTGTTATTCACTCTTATTTTCCCAGATGACAGTTAAGAATCAATAACTTGCCATGGGTCTGGAGTCACATATAGGCCAGACCCAGGCAAGGATGTCAAATTTACTTCCCTAAAAGACATTATCGAATCAAATGGGATTTTCCCCAATAATCAACAAGGGTAACATAGTCAGCAATGGATTCTTAGTTCCAGATCTTTATTGAATTCAAGCTCCTCTTCTACCATGGGGAGAATCAAACCCAGGTCCATAGAATATGAATAGAATGGTAGTCAGAGTCTTTTCCCAAGGATGGGTGGTACAGTGGTTAGCACTGTTTCTTCACAGCGCCAGAGACTCGGGTTCAATTCCTGCCTCAGGCAACTCTCTGTGTGGAGTTTGCACATTCTCCCCGTGTCTGCGTGGGTTTCCTCCCACAGTCCAAAGAAAAAATGTGCAGGTTAGGTGAATTGGCCATACTAAATTGCCTGTAGTGTTAGGTGAAGGGGTAAATGTAGGTGGATGGGCTGTGCTTTGGCGGATTGGTGTGGACTTGTTAGGCCAAAGGGCCTGATTCTTAACTGTAAGTAAGTAAGCTAATATAGGTTTAAAGTAAAGGAGAGTAAGTTTAAAGGAGATGTTTACACAAGGTAAGGACCTGGATGCGTTGCCAGCGGAGGTTGTAGAGAAGGATACTATAACAACATTTAAAAGGCATCTTGACAGATACATGAGTAGGTAAGGAACAGGGGGATATGACCATGTAGAGGCAAAAAGTGTTTGTTTAGAAAGGCATCATGAATTAGCGCAATTTTAGTGGGCCACAGGTTCCTGTGCTGTATTATTCTTTACTCTTTGTTTGTTACCTGGACCTCTGGATTAATACAGAAATTGTTGGAGAAACTCAGCAGGTGTGGCAGAATCTGTGGGAAGAAAGCAGCGTTAAACATACCTTGAGTTTCTCCAGCAATTTCTGTTTCTTTTTTAAGATCTCCAGCATCTGCAGTTCTTGTTTTATTTCTGGGTTAATATAATGGCAATAATACCATTAGGTCATCACCTCCCCTTAATATAAAGGGGAGGATAATATTCTGGCCAATATTTAATGCTCAATGAATATCACAAAATAAATAAGTTAATTTTCAGGCTGTTATTTGTGGGAGTTTGCTTTGATCAATCCAGTTACTGAATTTTCTACATTAATTAAATGACCACATTTCAAAAGTCAGTCAGTCATTGATAGTAAGCACCTTGGGACATTCTGAAGTCATGAAAGACATAATATAAATTCAAGTGTTTCTTTCTCAGCTTCAGAGGATATATGATTTGGAGATGCCGGTGTTGGGTTGGGGTGTACAAAGTTAAAAATCACACAACACCAGGTTATAGTCCAACAGGTAACCTGTTGGACTATAACCTGGTGTTGCGTGATTTTTAACACAGAGGATATAGAGATCCTATTATAATTGAATGCATAGTCATGCAACAGCTTTTCATGAAGTAGATAAAATCTATTCTCCACAGAAAATAACTTCTGCTTATTTCTATTTCACACATTGACGTGGTTTGAAAACAAAATGAAACTTTTAATATCAGTTGCAGTGTCTGCTGCCTAACTTTGCTAAATATGTAAAGACCGACTTGCCAATTTTTTTCATTCATCACTGTTCAACTTGGTGTTTTTCATTTGTAAATCAAACAGACTGATTTCGGAAAATATAAGCAGAAATAGATTTGAACCACATCTCTTTTGTCGGACTGTTGTATCTTGCTTCTTATCAGTTCACGCGTATCTGTTGTTGTAAGTGAGGGATGTTCATTTTTCATAGTGGCTGCGAGACTTGGGTCTCTGCCTCTGCTGTGGTTTCACTCATTCTTTGAAATTAATCAAGCACAAAACAAGTTCTGTTGCTGAGCTTTTGGCAGGCTGTGATAATGCGCAAACCTTCCAACACGTAAAAGTGCAAATTCAAGAAACATGCAGTGTCTGGAGTCTTGGGTGAGCTACGGCACAGCGAGACGTGTCAGCACTGAGAAGCAAGCTTTTTATTTTTAGCATCACAGGATGATTGCTACCACCTCAAGTTATGATGAGGCACCATTCAAGAGGAATCATTAATTATCACAGACCATACTTATGTTTGAATTTGCACTGGCTGAGATGCTCTGGGCTTACCTATTCCCTGCCATTCAACATGATTAAATCTTACACCTTCTGCATGCCTCCCTCGGACAATCTTCCCCAGTCCAACACTCATTCGTCACATATTCCACAACGGGAAGGCTAATTTGAAGACAATTTAGAAAAATAATAGCTCTGGGAAATTTTTCTCAAAGTATACCACTTTTTTGACTTAATGTAATTATCATTGAACCATGGTCTTTAATGGTAATGCCAACGTGAAGTATGAATCACGCAACACCAGATTATAGCCCAACATATATTTGGAAGCACTGGTTTTCAGAGCGCTGCTCCTTCATCAGCTGGGGCAGGATCAGCAGGCACAGACTTCTGGTGTTGTTAACTATGATTGTTAACTTTGTCCACCTCAGTCCAACACCAGCATCTTCAAATCAAAGTGGAATATGTTATGATTCAGGTGAGACCAGCAACTTCATGTTATAATAAATAAAACAAAGTTAAAAATCACACAGCACCAGGTTATAGTCCAACAGGTTTACTTGGAAGCACTAGCTGTCGGAGCGCCGCTCCATCATCAGGTAGCTGTGACATCACCTCTTTTTAAAATAAAACCTTAAGTTATCTTGAGAATGTGATTTAATAGTAGTTATTGGGTTTACATATTCATGAACCAAAACTTGCAACCCATTTTAAAAGATGAAAGACTTAACAGCAATCTAGATTTGTTCAATATATCATTTCAGCTGCATGACACACTTTTGCTATTAATTCTGTGTCTTATGGTCCTGCTCCACAGCTACCTGAAACCTGCTGGACTATAATCTGGTGTTGTGTGATTTTTTTAACTTTGTCCATTCCAGTCCAACACCAGCTCCTCCACATTATAAATAAAACAAAGAACTGCAGTTGCTGGAGATCTGCATCAAAAACTGAAATTGCTGGAGAAACCCAGCAGGTCTGGAAGCATCTGTGGAAAGAAAGCAGAATTAATGTTTTGCGTTCAGGGACTTTTCATTAGAACATTATATTATAGAGTGTAACTTTTAATCTCACAATATGTCCAATCTGCTAGGCGTGCTTTCAGTGTCTCAGCACTCTCATTCAATGTTGGTTTATGGTGAGATACCTGATAACAATGGAGCTCTAACTCTGAAAAAGCCTCTTCCAATTTAATGCAGGATGAGGATATTCCAAAGTTAAACCATAAGAGCAAACATTTTTTAGATTTCCTACAATGTGGAAACAGGCCCTTTGGCCCAAACAGTCCACACCGACCCTCCAAAGAGTAACCCAACCAGACCCTTTCGCTCTGACTAATGCATCTAACAGTATGGGCAATTTTAGCATGGCCAATTCGCCATCCACTGTGGGAGGAAATCGGAGCACCCAGAGGA
This sequence comes from Hemiscyllium ocellatum, assembly GCF_020745735.1. NCBI lineage: Eukaryota > Metazoa > Chordata > Chondrichthyes > Orectolobiformes > Hemiscylliidae > Hemiscyllium > Hemiscyllium ocellatum. Next base: position 15,325,735 of record NC_083417.1, on the reverse strand, counting down.
AACCCACACAGACACGGGGAGAATGTGCAAACTCCACACAGACAGTTACCCGAGGCTGGAATCAAACCTGGGACCCTGACGCTGTGAGGCCCTTTTCATTTTCAGAGAGAACATACTCAAACAGATTTGCCATGTGTTTAGCGACATCCTTGACTGTACAAACAAACCACTTTTATTTAAGTTCATAGTGTGGTGGCATTTAAAGTGGGCATTCTCAATGATGTGGCTATCTATTGAAAAAATATAGCTTCCTGAATGGATCAAATTGAGGAAATTTCAGACCACCTGTCTTCAATTCTGTTCTCCCTGCTAGAGGAAAGATGTCGCAAAACTTGAAAGGGTGCAGAAAAGATTTACAAGGATGTTGCTGGGGTTGGAGGGTTTGAGGTATTGGGAGAGGCTGAACAGGCTGGGGCTGTTTTCCCTGAAGTGTCAGGGGCTGAGGGGTGACCTAATAGAGGTTTATAAAATCATGACGGCATAGATAGGGTGAATAGTCAAGGTCTTTTTCCCAGTGTAAAGCAAGTCCAAAACTAAAGGGTATTAATTTAAGGTGAGAGGAGAAAGATTTAAGAAAGACTCAAGGGACATCTCTTTCACACAGACAGTGATGCGTGTATGGAAATGAGCTGCCAGAGGAAATGGTGGAGGACTGCACAATTACAACATTTAAAAGGCATCTGGATAGATACCTGAACAGGAAGAATATGCTGGCAAATGGGACAAGTTTAATTTAGGATACCTGGTTGGCATGAATGAGTGAACTGAGGAGTCTGTTTCATTCCTGCATAACTCTATGACTCTGTGACCTACAGCATTAAGTAGTAACCCCGTTGTGGATCTGTTCTGTCTTATTTTTCATATAAGTTCGATCATGCGATAGTGTCTCATGTCAGCTCTATTATTACATTTGGAAATAAGACCATAAGACATAGGGGTGGAAGTAAGGCCATTCGGCCCATTGAGTCCACTCCACCATTCAATCATGGCTGATGAGCATTTCCACACTCGTGGTTCCTCAAAAAAAAACTTTCATGTACTTACGCCCACACTCGTGGTTCCTCAAAAAACAACACTCTCACAGACCTGCAAAGGACCTCTACTGTTCTTCATCTACAGAAGAATCCATAAACTAAACAAACAGTTCTTCCTAGCCATATCAGAAATTAAAGACAGTAAGTACCAAAAACTTTCATGTACTTACCCCCACACTCGTGGTTCCTCAAAAACCTTCGACTGACTGAACTGGTCCTCACCCTGAATAACTTCTCTTTTCAATCCTCCCACTTCCTCCAAACTAAAGGAGTTGCCATGGGCACCCGCATGGGCCCCAGCTATGCCTGTCTCTTCGTAGGATATGTGGAACAGTCCATCTTCCGCAACTACACTGGCACCACCCCCCACCTTTTCCTCCGCTACATCGATGACTGTATCAGCGCTGCCTCGTGCTCCCACGAGGAGGTTGAACAGTTCATCAACTTTACTAACACCTTCCATCCCGACCTCAAATTCACCTGGACTGTCTCAGACTCCTCCCTCCCCTTCCTAGACTTTTCCATCTCTATCTCGGGTGACCGACTCAACACAGACATCTACTATAAATCGACTGACTCCCACAGCTACCTGGACTACACCTCCTCCCACCCTGCCCCCTGTAAAAACTCCATCCCATATTCCCAATTCCTTCGTCTCCGTCCCATCTGCTCCCAGGAGGACCAGTTCCAACACCGTACAGCCCAGATGGCCTCCTTCTTCAAGGACCGCAGATTCCCTTCGTGATCGACGTTGCCCTCCACCGCATCTCCTCCACTTCCCGCTCCTCCGCCCTTGAGCCCCGCTCCTCCAACCGCCACCAAGACAGAACCCCACTGGTTCTCACCTACCACCCCACCAACCTCCGTATACAACGTATCATCCGCCGTCATTTCCGCCACCTCCAAACGGACCCCACCACCAGGGATATATTTCCCTCCCCTCCCCTATCAGCGTTCTGCAAAGACCACTCCCTTCGTGACTCCCTCGTCAGGTCTACACCCCCCACCAACCCAACCTCCACTCCCGGCACCTTCCCCTGCAACCGCAGGAAATGTAAAACTTGCGCCCACACCTCCTCCCTCACTTCCCTCCAAGGCCCCAAGGGATCCTTCCATATCCGCCACAAGTTCACCTGCACCTCCACACACATCATCTATTGCATCCGTTGCACCCGATGTGGCCTCCTCTATATTGGGGAGACGGGCCGCTTACTTGCGGAACGCTTCAGAGAACACCTCTGGGACACCCGGACCAACCAACCCAACCACCCCGTGGCTCAACACTTTAACTCTCCCTCCCACTCCACCGAGAACATGCAGGTCCTTGGACTCCTCCATCGCCAGAACATAACAACACGACGGCTGGAGGAGGAGCGCCTCATCTTCCGCCTGGGAACCCTCCAACCACAAGGAATGAACTCAGATTTCTCCAGTTTCCTCATTACCCCTCCCCCCACCTTGTCTCAGTCGGTTCCCTCAACTCAGCACCGCCCTCCTAACCTGCAATCTTCTTCCTGACCTCTCTGCCCTCACCCTACTCCGGCCTATCACCCTCACCTTGACCTCCTTCCACCTATCACATCCTCATCGCCCCTCCCCCAAGTCCCTCCTCCCTACCTTTTATCTTAGCCTGCCTGGCACACTCTCCTCATTCCTGATGAAGGGCTCTGGCCCGAAACGTTGAATTTCCTGTTCCTTGGATGCTGCCTAACCTGCTGTGCTTTAACCAGCAACACATTTTCAACTGATGGGCATTTCAACTCTACTTACCAGCATTCTCCCTGTAGTCCTTAATTCCTTATGACATCAAGAATTTATCAATCTCTGTCTTGAAGACATTTAGCGTCCCGGCCTCCACTGTACTCTGCGGCAATGAATTCCGCAAGCCCACCACTCTCTGGCTGAAGAAATGTCTCTGCATTTCTGTTCTGAATTGACCCCCTCTAATTCTAAGGCTGTGTCAACGGGTCCTAGTCTCCTCGCCTAACGGAAACAATTTCCTAGCGTCCACCTTTTCCAAGCCATGTATTATCCTGTACATTTCTATTAAATCTCCCCTTAATCTTCTAAACTCCAATGAATACAATCCCAGGATCCTCAGCCGTTCCTCGTATGTTAGACCTACCATTCCAGGGATCATCAGTGTGAATTTCCGCTGGACACGCTCCAGTGCCAGTATGCCCTTCCTGAGGTGTGGGGACCAAAACTGGACACAGTACTCCAAGTGGGGCCTAACCAGAGCTTTATAAGGTCTCAGTAGCACAACGGTGCTTTTATATTCCAACCCTCTTGAGATAAATGACAACATTTCATTCGCTTTCTTAATCATGGACTCAACCTGCATGTTTACCTTGAGAGAATTCTCGACCAGCACTCCCAGATCCCTTTGTACTTTGGCTTTACGAATTTTCTCACCGTTTGGAAAGTAGTCTATGCTTACTTTCTTTTTTCCAAAGTGCAAGACCTCGCATTTGCTCACGTTGAATTCCATCAACCATTTCCTGGACCACTCTCCCAAACTGTCTAGATCCTTCTGCAGCCTCCCCACTTCCTCAGTACTACCTGCCTGTCCACCTAACTTCATATCATCGGCAAACTTCACTAGAATGCCCCCAGCCCCTTCATCCAAATCATTAATATATAATGTGAACAGCTACGGCCCCAACACTGAACCCTGCGGGACTCCGCTTGTCACCGGCTGCCATTCCGAAAAAAAACCTCTTTTACCAACTCTCTGCCTTCTGTCAGACGGTCAATCCTCAATCCATACCAGTAGCTCACCACGAACACCATGGGCCCTCACCTTGCTCAGCAGCCTCCCTTGTGGCACCTTATCAAAGGCCTTTTGGAAGTCTAGATAGACCACATCCACTGGGTTTCCCTGGTCTAACCTACTTGTCACCTCTTCAAAGAATTTCAACAGATTTGTCAGACATGACCTCACCTTACTAAATCCATGTTGACTTGTTCTAATCAGACTCTGCTCTTTCAAGAATTTAGATACCTCATCCTTAATGATGGATTCTAGAATTTTACCAACAACCGAGGTTAGGCCTATAATTTTCCATCTTTTGTCTTGATCCTTTCTTGAAAAAGGGGGTTACAACAGCGATCTTCCAATCATCCGGGACTTTCCCTGACTCCAGTGACTTTTGAAAGATCTCAACCAATGCCTCCGCTATTTCCTCAGCCACCTCTCTCAGAACTCTAGGATGTAGCCCATCGGGGCCAGGAGATTTATCAATTTTAAGACCTTTTAGCTTTTCTAGCACTTTCTCTTTTGTAATGGCAACCATACTCAACTCAGCCCCCTGACTCCCTTTAATTGTTGGGATATTACTCATGTCTTCCACTGTGAAGACTGACACAAAGTACTTGTTAAGTTCTCCTGCTATTTCCTTATCTCCCAACACCAGCATCAGTTTGAAGTGGTCCAATGTCTACTTTTGCCTGTCGTTTGTTTCTTATGTCTTGAAAGAAACTTTTCCTATCATTTCTAATATTACTGGCTAGCCTACCTTCATTGTTGTGGTTCTGTTCGCCGAGCTGGGAGTTTTTGTTGCAAACGATTTGTCCCCTTTCTAGGTGACATCCTCAGTGCTTGGGAGCCTCCTGTGAAGCGCTTCTGTGCTGATTCCTCTGACATTTATAGTGGTGTGTCTCTGCTGCTTCCGGTTGTCAGTTGCTGTCCGCTGCAGTGGCTGGTATATTGGGTCTAGGTCGATGTATTTGTTGATAGAATTTGTGGATGAGTGCCATGTCTCTAGGAATTCCCTGGCTGTTCTCTGTTTGGCTTGCCCTATAATAGTGGTGTTGTCCCAATCGAATTCATGTTGTTTGTCATCTGAGTGTGTGGCTACTAAGGATAGTTGGTCATGTCATTTCGTGGCTAGTTGGTGTTCATGGATGCGGGTTGTTAGCTGTCTTCCTGTTTGTCCTATGTGGATGGCACGGTGGCACAGTGGTTAGCACTGCTGCCTCACAGCGCCAGGGACCTGGGTTCAATTCCTGCCTCAGGCGACTGACTGTGTGGAGTTTGCACGTTCTCCCCGTGTCTGCGTGGGTTTCCTCCGGGTGCTCCGGTTTCCTCCCACAGTCCAAGGATGTGAGGGTCAGGTGAATTGGCCATGCTAAATTGCCCATAGTGTTAGGTAAGGGGTATATGTAGGGGTATGGGTGGGTTGCGCTTCGGCGGGTCGGTGTGGACTTGTTGGGCCGAAGGGCCTGTTTCCACACTGTAAGTAATCTAATCTAATCTAATGTTTAGTGCAGTCCTTGCATGGGATTTTGTACACTATGTTGGTTTTGCTCATGCTAGGTATCGGATCCTTTGTCCTGGTGAGTTGTTGTCTGAGCGTGGCTGTTGGTTTGTGTGCTGTTATGAGTCCTAGTGGTTGCAGTAGTCTGGCTGTCAGTTCGGAAATGCTCCTGATGTATGGTAGTGTGGCCAGTCCTTTGGGTTGTGGCATGTCCTCGTTCCATTGTCTTTCCCTTAGGCATCTGTTGATGAAATTGCGCGGGTATCCGTTTTTGGTGAATACCTTGTATAGGTGTTCTTCTTCCTCTTTTTGTAGTTCTGGTGTGCTGCAGTGTGTTGTGGCCCTTTTGAATAATGACCTGATGCAACTTCATTTGTGTGTGTTGCGGTGGTTGCTTTCATAGTTCAGGACTTGGTCTGTGTGTGTGGCTTTCCTGTATACCTTTGTGTTGAATTCTCCATTCAGGGTTCTCTGTAACATCACGTCTAGGAATGGGAACTGGTTGTCCTTTTCTTCCTTTTTGTCAGTTCGTCTCTCATGCCCTCATAATTACCTTTATTTAACTGTAACACCATTACATCTGATTTTGCCTTCTCTCTTTCAAATTGCAGACTGAACTCTACCATATTATGATCGCTGCTTCATTAGTGTTCCCTTACTTTAAGATTACATAGCATGAGGTCCAGAATAGCTTGCTCCCTTGTGGGCTCCATGACAAGCTGTTCCAAAAAGCCATCCTGTAAGCATTCCATGAATTCCCTTTCTTTGGATCCACTGGCAACATTATTTACCCAGTCCACCTGCATATTGAAGCCTCCCATGATCACCGTGACCTTGCCTTTCTGACATGCCTTCTCTATTTCCCGGTACATGTTGTGCCCCTAGTCTTGACCACTGTTAGGAGGTCTGTACATAACTCCCATTATGGATTTTTTGCCTTTGTGGTTCCTCAATTCCACCCACACAGACTCCACATCATCCGACGCTATGTCATTCAGTGCCATAGATTTAATTTTGTTCTTAACTAACAAGACAACCCCACCCCCTCTGCCCACCTCCCTGTCTTTTTGATAAGTTGAAAATCTTTGGAGGTTTAACTGCCAGTCCTGACCCCCCTGTAACCACGTCTCTGTGATACCTACCACATCATAATCATTCACTATGATCTGTGCCATTAGTTCATCTGCTTTGTTACAAATGCTACGAGCATTCAGATAAAGTGCCTTAATGCTAACTTTATCATTTGAGATGTTGGAAGTCATATGATGTCCTAAGTTATCCTTCCTTTTTGCTGCATTCCCAGTCTGCCTCGAGTTTAGATCCGCCTGCACATATGCTATCCTGTTGCTTATAGAACATAGAACATAGAACATAGAAGGATACAGCGCAGTACAGGCCCTTCGGCCCTCGATGTTGCGCCGACCGAGTCCTACCTAACCTATACTAGCCCAATAACTTCCAAATGCCTATCCAATGCCCGCTTAAATGAACATAAAGAAGGAGAGTTCACCACTGATACGGGCAGGGCATTCCATGAACTCACAACCCGCTGTGTGAAGAATCTACCCCTAACATCTGTCCTATACCTACCACCCCTTAATTTAAAGCTATGTCCCCTAGTAACACCTGACTCCATTAGCGGTAAAAGGTTCTTAGTATCTACCCTATCTAAACCCCTAATCATCTTATACACTTCTATCAGATCTCCCCTAAACCTTCTCTTCTCCAATGAGAACAGCCCCAAGTGCCTCAGCCTTTCCTCATACGATCTTCCTACCATTCCAGGCAACATCCTGGTAAACCTCCTCTGCACTCGTTCTAAAGCTTCCACATCCTTCCTATAGTATGGCGACCAAAACTGCACACAATACTCCAGATGAGGCCTCACCAGAGTCTTATACAACTGCAACATGACCTCAGGACTCTGGAACTCAATTCCTCTGCCAATAAAGCCCAGTACACCATATGCCTTCCTCACAGCACTATTTACCTGGGTGGCAACTTTCAGAGATCTGTGTACATAGACACCAAGATCCCTCTGCTCATCTACACTACCAAGTAGCCTACCATTAGCCCAGTAATCCATCATCTTGTTATTCCTACCAAAGTGAACGACTTCGCACTTAGCTACATTGAATTCCATTTGCCACATTTCCGCCCAGCTCTGTAACTTATCTATATCCCGCTGTAACCTACCACTTCCTTCCTCACTATCCACAACTCCACCGACTTTCGTGTCATCCGCAAACTTGCTTACCCAGCTTTCAAGTCCTTCCTCTAGATCATTTATAAAGATAACAAAAAGCAATGGTCCCAAAACAGATCCTTGTGGTACACCGCTAGTAACTGCGCTCCAAGATGAACATAATCCATCAACTACTACCCTCTGTCTCCTTCCAGCCAGCCAATTCCTAATCCAAACCTCTAATGTATCCTCAATGCCATACCTCTGAAGTTTTAGCATTAGCCTACCATGGGGAACCTTATCGAACGCCTTACTAAAATCCATATACACAACATCTACTGCTTTACCCTCATCCACTTCCTTAGTCACCTTCTCAAAGAACTCAATAAGGTTTGTGAGGCACGACCTGCCCTTCACAAAACCATGCTGGCTATCCCTGATCACGTTATTCCTACCCAGATGTTCATAAATCTTATCCCTTACCATTCTCTCTAAGACTTTGCCCACCACTGAAGTCAGACTCACTGGCCTATAGTTACTAGGGCTATCCCTACTCCCTTTCTTGAACAATGGGACCACATTCGCTATCCTCCAGTCCTCTGGTACTATTCCCGTTGACAATGACGACATAAAAATCCAGGCCAATGGCTCTGCTATCTCCTCCCTAGCTTCCCATAGGATCCTGGGGTAAATGCCATCAGGCCCAGGAGACTTATCTATATTCATCCTTTCCAATATTCCCAAAACCTCTTCCCTGCATATTTCCAGGGCATCCATTCTAATTATTTGTGATTCCATATTCACATCAGCAACAGTGTCCTGTTCCTGAGTGAATACTGATGAAAAGTACTGATTTAATGTCTCTCCAATCTCCTCCGCCTCCACACACAACTTCCCACTACTATCCTTGACTGGACCGATACCTACCCTAGTCATCCTTTTATTCTTGACATACCTATAGAAAGCCTTTGGGTTTTCCCTAATCCTACCAGCTAAAGACTTTTCATGTCCCCTTCTCGCTTTTCTTAGCTCCCTCTTTAGCTCCTTCCTGGCTACCTTATAACTCTCAATCGCCCCTACTGAACCTTCACGCCTCATCTTTACATATGCCGCCTTCTTCCCTTTCACAAGGGACTCCAATTCCTTACTAAACCACGGCTGCCTCACAAGGCCCTTTACACCATGCCTGACTGGTACATACCTATCGAGGACACGCAGTAGCTGCTCCTTGAACAATCCCCACATCTCATTAGTGTTCTTCTCTTGAAGCCTGTTTTTCCAATCCACACAACCTAAGTCATGCCTCACTGCATCATAATTTCCCTGCCCCCAGCTATAGCTCTTGCCCTGCGGCGCACGATTATCCCTCTCCATCACTAAAGTAAAAGTCACCGAGTTGTGGTCACTGTCCCCGAAGTGCTCACCTACCTCCAAGTCTAACACCTGGCCTGGTTCATTACCTAGAACCAAATCCAATATAGCCTCCCCTCTTGTTGGCCTGTCGACATATTGTGTCAGGAAACCCTCCTGCACACATTGTACAAACACCGACCCATCTAATGAACTCGAGCTATAGCTCTCCCAGTCAATATCTGGGAAGTTAAAGTCCCCCATAACAACCACCCTGCTACCTTCACTCTTTTCCTGAATCATCCTCGCAATATTATCCTCTACTTCTCTAGGACTATTAGGAGGCCTGTAGAAAACACCTAACAGGGTGACCTCACCTTTCCTATTTCTAACCTCAGCCCAAACTACCTCAGATGGCAAGTCCTCTTCCATCATCCATTCCACTGCTGTGATACTGTCTTTGACAAGTAATGCCACGCCTCCCCCTTTTTTACCCCCATGTCTGATCTTACTAAAACATTTGAACCCTGGAACGTGCAACAGCCATTCTTGTCCCTGTTCTACCCACGTCTCTGTAATGGCCACAACATCGAAGTCCCAGGTACCAACCCACGCTGCAAGTTCACCTACCTTATTCCTTATACTTCTGGCATTGAAGTATACACACTTCAATCCTCCTTTCTGGTTACAGGCACCCTCCTCAGAGATCGCTGCATTATTCCTAACCTCCCTACACTCAAGGTCCTGTACCCTAAAGCTACAGTCCTGGTTCCCATGCCCCCGCGGAGTTAGTTTAAACCCTCCCAAAGAGCACTATCTTTCCATTTAACTCCATACTCCCTGTCGCTTTCACTTCCTCTGCCCCCCAACTCAGAAGTTTAAAGTCCTACTGACCAACCTATTTACCCTCTTCGCTAGAACATTGGTACCTGATCGGTTCAGATGGAGACCTTCCCAACGGTACAGATCCCCCCAGTTCCAAAACTGATGCCAATGCCCCATGAAGTGGAATCCCTCTTTCCCACACCAATCCCTTAGCCACGTGTTTACTTCCCTAATTTTCTTATCCCTATGCCACTTGGCACGTGGCTTGGGCAGTAATCCGGAGATTATGACTCTTGAGGACCTGTACTTCAATTTCCTTCCTAGTGCTTCGTAATCCCCAAACAGGTCCTCCACCCTAGCTTTGCCTTTGTTGTTAGTCCCAACGTGGACCACAACAACTAGATCCTCCCTCTCCCGCTCCAATATCCTTTCAAGTCGTTTGGAGATGTCCCGCACCATAGCACCGGGCAGGCAACACACCTTGCGAGACTCCCGATCCAGCTTGCAAAGGATACTATCTGTCCCCCTAATTATAGAATCCCCTATAACAACTACTTGTCCTTTTGCTCCCCGCTCTTGAATGGTCTTCTGTACCATGAAGCCGTGGTCAGCTGGCTTATCCTGTCCAGAGCCCTTTTCCTCATCCGTACAGGGAGCAAGAATCTCAAGGTCAACGGCTGAGGCCTCTGCACTCCTGAACTCAGGTTCTCCCTGCCTGCCTCACTTACAGTCACATTCTGATGTCCCTGATCACGAACTGAATGTGAATTACTTAATCTCCCAGGTGTGACTGCCTCCTGAAACAAAGCGTCCAAGTAACTCTCCCCCTCCCCGATGTGCCGCAGTGTTTGAAGCTCAAATTCCAGATTATCAACTCTGATCCGGAGTTCTTCCAGCAACCAACACTTGCTGCAGATGTGGTCACTGCCATTCACAATGGGATCAGCTAGGTCCCACATTATACAGCTACAGCACATCACCTGCCCAGCCATCTCTGCTTAGTTAATTACTTTGTTACTTTGTATAGGTTTGAGTTAAATTACTTTCTGATACCTCTCTGCTATAGTCTTTTCCTAAAAAAGAATTAATAGATAAACAAAAAGTAAATTTTTAACCAGTCACTGGTAAAGAAATAGGAAATCCTTACCTGATGTATATACTCACTGCTTTCCTTCCCGGCTGCCCCTCTGGTCGTCGTCACTTCCTCTGCTGCTCCCACTCTCTCTGTGAAGAGAGAGAGAAAAAAAGCACCGCTGCCCGGTACCGGTAAGTAATTTTAAAACAAACTGTCTTACCTTAGCTGTAGGCTTCCGGGTTCATTTATACTCAACCGTTGCTCCCACTCAAAATGAACACAGGCAAGATCTTGGAGAAGCCTTGGAGAAATTTGTTAGATTCCTTATTAGTTCTCAACTTACTTGTGAGTTTAACAATGTTGTTGATGCCCCTAATTTTAAACTTTATTGTATTTTTGTCTCAAGACCTATCCATTTGTGAGCTTGGTGCTTAGATAGGGTGATATCATGGTTAAAATGTGTTGCTGGTTAAAGCACAGCAGGTCAGGCAGCATCCAAGGAATAGGAAATTCGACGTTTCGGGCATAAGCCCTTATCATGGTGAAATCATAACTTGCAGTTCTTTCCCAAACTCACGAAAGGTCCTGAAGAGTGGCAGTCCTATCACCATGGAAAGGGAAGGTACCTCAAAATAATAGGTGACCCAACCATCTCATTTTGCTACTTGCAATAAACGCGTAAGTAGTTTTCTCTGTTAACATCAAGCCAGAAGCCAGGAATACTACAGAATGGTACTGTAGCAGAAAAGTGACTTTCATTTATCAGTAAAAAAAAACAGTTTGCAAAACCAGAGAGGAGGCTATCAGCCAAGTCCTCACAAGAGCACGAAGAACCTGTAGCTCAGTGGTAACCTGCTCAGCTCCCAGTCAATACTTTCTGGACTCAAAACCTACACCAGATGCTTGAGAGTATAAGTGAAAGTGAGAACTGCAGATGCTGGAGATTAGAGTCAAACTTTGTTGTTAGTCCCAACGGGGACCACATCAAATCTTCGCACAAACTTTGAATTAGAGTCAAGATTAGAGTGGTGCTGGAAAAGCACAGCAGGTCAGGCAACATCTGAGAAGCAGGAAAATCGACGTTTCGGGCAAAAGCCCTTCATCAGGAAGGCTATGCTTAAAAGCATAGCACAGCCTAACTCCCAAATGGATTTCTGGGGGAGTGATGTACTGTCAAAGATGTTCCATCTTGGATGAGAAATAAGATGGAGGCCCCTATTGGGTCGACGTAAAAGATCCCACAGCAATATTCAAAAAACAGCAGTGAAGTTCTCCAATCAAGCTTCTCTCTCTCATTTGGCACAAATAAAGAGGTTGACTGATTATTATCCCATTGTTGTCTCTATGATTTTGCCAAGCATAGTTTGGCTGGTTGATTCTGACCTTACAGCACAATCTCAAAAACTATACATTTGACCATGAAAATCATAGCTTTTCCAGCCAGGGAGAAGTGAGTCTGCTGCCCACACGGTGGGAATGTGTCAGAAAATGACACTGAGCCAAGATCTAAATGTCATCGTGCTCTCTTCATTCATCAGGCAGCTTTCCGGTTCTTTGGGGTTCTTCCATAAGTACGTTGAGGCAAGTAATTAATGAGTGTTTTCCTCAGTGAAACTGATGAGTGTCACTGAAGATTTCCAGGCATGGTCAGTGAGATGTCAATGAAGTCATGTCAGCCACAACGTGAGGAGTATATTGCCTTTGTAAAGGCCATCACAGAGGAACCACCACTCTAATCCCCTCCCCCATCCCCCCCGAACCAAGTTTCTGCTTCTTGCCAAGTTTGGAAACCCTGTTGCTGTAGGACAACTTGATTATTTTCAGGGAAAAAGCAACCTCAAGGTGTGAAAATCAGTTAGCTAAGATCCAGAGATCATCCCACCATTCTGGTCAGGATTAAATGGACACAATCATGCCCAAGGTGTGTTGACAACATCCAGATGTTTTGAGAGGGGGTATATATAATGTGAAGTTTGCACGTTATCCCTGTGCCTGCATAAGTTTGCTCCGGTTTCATCCCACAGTATGAAGATGTGAAGGTTTGGTGGATTGGCAATGCTAAATTGTCCATTGTGCCCATGGAAGTGTAGATTAAGTGGGCTAGTCATGGGACACAAGAGGTTACGGGATAGGATTGAGGGGAGTTGGATCTCGGTGGGTAACTCTTCAGAAGGATGGTGTGGACATATTGGGCCAAAAGGCCTGCTTCTGCACTATAGGGTTTCTATGATCTAGGAGAAGTTGCCTTGGATTCAAGAGGAATAATGTCATGTTGAACTGAGTTATATGCAGTTTGGGGATCTTAAAATGTATTGAATTTGACAAAAATAAACCGTAGCTTGCAGACACTGTTGAGTCATCACTAAAACAAACGTCCATTTAAGTAGTTAAATCCAACAGTTCTTGAATTTCAGCAATGAGCCTTTTTTGTGAGGCACATTTCCAAAACAAAAGTGATATTGAAGACTTGGGCAGCACCATGGGTTCACAGGGTTCCCTGTTACCTCAGGGGCCTGTCTTCCAATCCAGACCAAACTGATAGGATGCAAGTCTCCTCTGAGTGTGTATGATAAGAAACAGAGATGAAACTTTTTTTGAAAATCTCTGACTCTCTATTCATGTCATTCATACCACAGAAGTCTTCACGTAGAGGCACCGTCACTGAAAAATGTGATTGGAACAGTTCATGTGGGAGGTATTTCCTGTTAAACAATTCTGGAGTACTGTATCTAGTTCTGGTTGCCCTGTTATAGGAAGGATATTAGATAGCTAGAGAAGGTACAGAAAAAACTTACCAGGATGTTGTCAGAAATGGAGGGTTTGAGTTATAAAGAGAGACTGGATAGGCTGGGACTTTTTCTCATTGGAATGTAGGAGGTTGAGTTGTGATCTTATCAAACCTTCTAGCTCAGCGAGCTAACTTACATACATACAACTCCAGGTTATAGTCCAACAGGTTTATTTGGAAACACTAGCTTTCGGAGCGCCACTCCTTCATCAGGTAGTTGTGACAACCACCTGATGAAGGAACAGTGCTCCGAAAGCTAGTGCTTCCAAATAAACCTGTTGGATTATAACCTGGTGTTAGGTAAAAACAATGACTGCAGATGCTGGAAACCAGATTCTGGAGTAGAGTGGTGCTGAAAAAGCACAGCAGTTCAGGCAGCATCCGAGGAGCAGGAAAATCGACGTTTCGGGCAAAAGCCCTTCATCAGGAATACAGGCAGAGTGCCTGAAGGGTGGAGAGATAAATGAGAGGAGGGTGGGGGTGGGGAGAAAGTAGCATAGAGTACAATGGGTGAATGGGGGTGGGGATGAAGGTGATAGGTCAGAGAGGAGGGTAGGGGAAGGTAGCTGGCTGTAATAGCAAGTCTGTTTCAGGACATGGGTGAAGAGCTTCAGGGCAGAGGAAATGACTTGAGAGTTGCCGTGGGAGAGGGACTCCCTGACATTCTTGTAGAGAGAGGAGGAAAACTTCTTCAAGGCAGGCATCCTTGCAAGAGGATTCGCAGTCGGGTTAAAATCAACTAGGTAAAACAATAACCTGGTGTTGTGTGATTTTTAAACTTTGTCCACCCCAATCCAATGCTGATGTCTCCAAATCATACATACATACAATCGGAGTTACAAATCTTCTCAAAAATTGCTAGCCTTATAAAAGTTTATGAGGGATATAAGGAAGGTGAATGGCAGGTATCTTTTGCCGAGGGTGAAGGATTTCACAACTGCGGAGCAAATTTTTAAGCAGAGAGAAGAAAGATATTTTTAAAAATGGGGGCAATTTTTTTAGGAAGAGTCATTCCTGTGTGGAATGAACTTCCAGAGGAAGTGATGGATACGGGTACAGTTCCAACATTTAATAGACATTTGGATAAATGCGTGAATAAGAAATGATTGGAGGGATATGGGCCAAGTGCAGGCAGTTGGAACTAATTCAGTTTGGGAAATTGGGTTGGCATGGACTGATTGGACTATCGGGGCTGTTTCAGTGCTGTGTGATTTTATGACTATGATATTGCCAGCATGTCAGCTCTGGATTTAAGCGTGGTAACCTTGTTATTATCTCAATATTTGGCAAAAAAAAATCACTTTTTAAAAAAATTTTCTGAAGGCCTGGGACTAGGATTTCATCCTACTTTGATGACTTTCTTAAATAACTCTCCAAAAATCAGTGAACCTCAAGCAGCTCTCCATGGAGATATTTTTCCACTAATCTTAGCAAATGGATGAAAATATTCCTAATTCTATTTGATGTTTTCATCATTTGGTTTTGATTGTTTGGAAATATCTGCAGTAAAATAACCAACCTGCGCTGTTTTCACTAACAGCATGACTCAGGACTGCAGAGAAAGAGTATTACCTGCTCCCAGAAAAACTACCCATGTAGTCCGATTCACCTGCCTTTCTGCATTGTCTTTTATATTATTCTCTCTCAAATATTTATCCAATTTCTGTTACCATTTCTGCTGTCACTACCGTTTCTGGTCAAACATCCCATACCATAATAACCTTGCGATTCAAAAGACGATCTTCTAACTTCTCCCTTAATTCTACTGATCTTAAATAAATCAAATAATTATTTTTCCTTACTGCACAAGACAATCAAATATATGGGAAGTTGGTCTCTTACCAGAATCAATTAAAAACTTATCATCTAAATGTTTAATTTTAATTGTGCTTCATTTTAATTATTTTTGCAACTTTGAATGAATTGTACAAATGTTATGATTAGTCAACTGTTTATTTTCCCTATATTGGAATAAAACAATAAAATCTGTATACTTAAATGTTAGGGTTCTGGGGACTGTTGCCGAACCAAGAGATCTTAGGGTGCAGGTTCATAGTTCCTTGAAAGTGGAGTCGCAGGTAGAAAGGATAGTGAAGACGGTGTTTGGTATTCTTGCCTTTATTGGTGAGTACGTTGAGTATAGGAATTGGGAGGTCGTGTTGCAGCTATACAGGACATTGGTAAGGCCACATTTGGAATACTGCATTTAGTTCTGGTCTCCCTGCTATAGGAAAGATATTGTTGAACTTGAAGTGTTACAGAAAAGATTTACAAGGATCTTACCAGGGTTGGAGATTTGAGGTAATAGGGAGAGGCTGAGTAGGCTGCGCCTGTTTTTCTTGCAATTTTGGAGGCTGAGGGGTAACCTTATAGAGTTCTAAACCTGATAAAATCATGAGAGGCACGGGCAGGGTGAATAGCCAATGTTCATTTCCAAGGAAGCGAAGTCCAAAACTAGAGGGCAAAGGTTTAGGGTGAGAGAAGAAAGATCTAAAAGGGACCTATGGGATAGCTTTTTCATGCAGAGGGTGCATGGAATGAGCTGCCAGAGGAAGTGGTGGAGGCTGGTACAATTACAACGTTTAAAAGGCATCTGGATGAGAACATGAATAGGAAGGGTTTAGATGGATATAGGCCAAATGGAAGTAGTTTAATGTAGGATATCTGGTCAGCATGGACAAGTTGGAATGAACTATTTCCATGCTGTATAATTCGATGACACTAATATCTTTATAGAAATACAATACAATCCCTAGAGTGCGGAAACAGGCCATTCAACCCAACAAGTCCACACTGACCCTGCAAAGAGCATCCCATCCAGACCCATCCCCCTACCTTATTATTGTAACCCAGCATTTCCTATAGCTAACAAACCTATCCTACACATCCCTGAACACTATGGGTAACTTAGCATTGCCATCCATCTAATTTACATATTTTTGAACTGTGGGTGGAAACTGGAGCAGAAACTTGCAGACACCGGGAGAATGTACAAACTCTGCACAGACAGTTGCCAGAGGGTGGAATCAAATCTGGGTCCCTGGCAATGTGAGGCAGCAGTGTTAACCACTGAGCCACCGTGCAGCCCACCACATTTAATAGTGAGTTCAAGCAACAATGCATATCAGTATGTAGCTTTGTAATATAACAATCTACAAGGGCTGCTGAGTAACCATGATATTTCCTAAGGATAATCATTGCAATTTAATTGCATCAGGAATGCTTCCTGTCTTTGAAATGTTGTTTCCTGGCAAACTTGCAGACTCCTTATAATCAACATGAAGTACTCTGAAGGCCAGCTATTTGATAGACACATGAAGATGATGTGATCTCTCCACACATCAGAGGTCATCACAAGCTCCCTATCTGGCTGAAAACCCAAAATGAATGGATACATGTTTACATGCCGAAAGTAAAAGAACTCCATTTGATCTAGAGTACTGAAAGCCGGAGTGGGAAATGCCAGCTTGGCTGGGTTTCTTACTTTGTAGTTCCATGTATCAGCGGGGAACTGTCAACTGTGGCAAAACTGAGAAAGTTGGGAAGTGGTGCAAACTGTGACAATTATCAGGGAAGAGATTATCCCAGCCAAATAAACTTTTCTTCCATATGTCCATTGTTCTCTTTCATCCTTCAAGTTAACAGTGACTATGCTTCAAATGTGTCTCACTGACTGCAAAACATTTTAGGATATCCTGTGGTTGTGAAAGATGATAAATAACTGACATTTAAGAAGTAAAGCCACAGGCATGAGCTGACAATTGTTTGTAAGATTATGAAAGTATATTATATGGTTCAGACATAGAGAAGGAGCTCCCATTTTCAAGGTGAGTACAACTAGGGTTCATAAATATAAATTAGCCTCCAATAAATACAGTAAGGAATTGAGAAGAAATATCTATTTCCAGGACCTTTCCAAACTATTGGGAGGTGGTGGAAAAGGTAATGTAACAGGACTAGCAACCCAGAGCCCCAGCCAATGTCCTCGTCAGGGGTTCAACTTGCAACACAGCAGATAATTGAATCCAACTTTGTCAAAAAATAGAAGGAAAGTTAGTCTCATGCTGGCTATTTAACCATTGTCACAAAACCCCATCTGGCTCACTAATGTCCTTTAAGAAAGGAAATCTGTCAACCATACCTAGTCTGGTCTACATGTAACACCAGGCCCACAACAAAAGAGTAGTCGTCTCTGTTCAAATGCTGGTGCAGTTAGTAACACCCGCATCCTATGTAAGAGTAAAACCAAGTTGTTAGAGTCTCCATCATCTTTGGCATGGTTCCATATGGTAAACTGGTTAGTAAGGTTAGATCATATGCAATCCAGGGAGGGCTAGCCAAGAAATTAGATCCAAAATTGGTGATGGTGGTAGAGGCTGGAGGCCTGTGACCAGCAGTGTGCTGCAAGAATTGTGCTGGGTTCACTGTTGTTTATCATTTATATTAACAATTTGGATGAGAATATAGGATGCATGGTTAGTAAGTTTGCAGATGACACCAAAATTGGTGGTGTAGTAGACAGTGAGAAAGGTTACCCAATAGCACAATGGGATCTTGATCAACTAGGCCAGTGGACCAAGAAATGGCAGATAGAGTTTAATTTAGTTAAAAGCATTTTGGTAAGACAAACCACGGCAGGATTTACACAATTAATAGTAGGGCCCAGGGGAGTGTTGTCGGACAGAGAGACCTGGGGGTGCAGGTACATAGTTTCTTGAAAGTGGCATTGCAGATAGCCAGGGCAGTAAAAGAGGTGTTTGGCATGCTTGTCTTCATCAGTCAGAGCACTGAGTAAGGAGTTGGGAGGTCATGTTATGGCTGTACAAAACATTAGTCAGGGCACATTTGCACCCAATTCTGGTCGCCTTACTATAGGAAAGAGGTTATTAAACTGGAAAGGGTGTAAAAAAGATTGACAAGGATTTTATCAAGAATGGTGGGTTTAAATTATTGGGAGAGGCAGGATAGACTGGGATTTATTTCTCTGGAACATCGGAGGCTGATGGCTGACCTTATAGATGTTCACAAAAAGTTGAGGGGCATGGATATGGTGAATAGATAAGCCAAAGTCTTTTCCCCAGGGTAGGGGAGTCCAAACCTAGAGGGCATAGGTTTAAGGTACAAGTGGATAGACTTAAATAGGACTTTAGGTCTAACTTTTTCACACAGAGGATAGTGCATATTTGGAACCAGCTGCCAGGAGAAGTGATAGAGGAAGGTATAATGACAACATTTAAAAGACATTTAGACAGGTACATGGAAAGGAAAGGTTTAGAGGGATAGGGGCCAAATGCAGGTAAATGAGAATAGTTCAGTTTAGAAAACCTGGTTGGCATGGATGAGCTGGGCCAAAGGCCTATTTCCATACTGTACGGCTTTATGACTCTACCTCTGTCCTGGGCTAATGTTGCAGTGGTTCCTCAGGATAATGTCCTAGGCCAAACCATGTTTAGTTGCTTCTATTAGAACTGGAAAGTTCATTGATGACTGTGCAATGCTGAATACCATTTGCTGCTTCACAGATCACCCCTGAAGCAGTCTGTGTCTATATGCAACAAGTGCTGCACAACATTCAAGTTTTGGCTGACAAAGTGACATTTGTGTCATCCAAGTGCTAGGCAATAACCATCTCCAACAAGAGAGAACCTAAACATTGTCCCTTGATATTCAGGGGCATTGTCATCACTGAATCGCCCAATATCACCATCCTGGACATCATCATTTACCAGAAACTATCCAGGCCAAAGCAATCTGTTTGATAGTCCCCCCATCAAAGCACCCCCCAACACTGACAGACATCGATGGCAGCATTTACTACTATTGCAGAATCTCACCTTCTTTGACAGCATCTTTCAAACCCATAATATCTACCATTGAGTACAATGAAAGAACATCAAATCATATCAGCTCCCCTGCAAAATACCATTTTAAAAGTGTATTCACAGGGTGAGGCCATCACTGGCTAGCCCAGCATTTATTGCCTATCCCTAATTGCCCAGAGGGTAGTTAGGAGTTAACCACATTGCTGTGGGTTTGGAGTCACTTGTAGGTCAGACCAATTAAGGATGGCAGTTTTCTTTCCAGAAGGACATTAGTGAAACAGTTTTTCAACAATGGCTTTATGGTCATTATTTCAAAATCTGCTATGGTGGGATTCGAACCTTACATAAGTCTCTAGGTTAGTGGTCCAGTGATAATACAACAAACTGTTGCCACCTTGAACTGGACATACATTGCTGTTTCATCACTGCCAACTGTTAAAATCCTGGAACTGTCTCCCTTGGATGGTTACTTTTGTAACATCAGGGAAAACAAGCAAATCATGATTTTTACCAAATCTCTTGAGTTGTCTTTTGTTTTATGATGGTGGTATGTGTTGTAGGATGCGAGCTGAATGAATATTAGCAACCCCCTAAGCCTTGGTGTATTCAAACTCTTTGCATATTCATACAGAAGTAAAAGGGGGAAAAAAATCAAAAGATATTTAAGTTGTTAAGAATTCCTCAGGAAGATATGATTCTAAGTTGCACAAGTGAAATATGCGAAAGAGAATATTGTTCTTAGCGCCAACTACCAGATAGTGACTAATTGGAGTGTTGAGAAAATGCAATAGCAAAACAGTGTATGCATTCCAACACATACAAACGTTTGTGTGGAAGTGGCAACATACTGGCACACAGAAGGATAAAGAGGTACGCATATTATTAGTTAAAATGCTTCTGAGCATGTGACTATTTAATAAATCGGCACTACTTTATAACTCCCAATGACCTGGTTTTATGACTTTAAGATAACAGAATTTCCATGAAGGAATCAGAATAAAGAAATTCAGCTGTAATGAGGGATTATGAGGTCTATGTATACATAAGGACTTAAAATATTAAAAAGGACCTTTTTTATATAAAAGATAAATACAGTTGACAATGCCTGACCACAGCTCCCTGCTGGTAAAGTGTCTTGTGCCTTCATAGAGCAGTAAAAACCTATCTCTGCTAAAAGAGACATATACCAAAACCTGCACAGTTACACATTTTGTTGCAAACGTCAGAAAATATAGAGCTTGATAAGTTGAGTTTATATTGAAAATCTTATTCTGCAGCCAAGTGGAATTTTTACAACCCTTCAGTTAAATTATAAGCTTAAAATACAGGCTTATGACTAATGATGAAATGGATTATGATGAATTCTAGCAAATTTAGCTGCTCATGAATCAATAAATATGGAAATTTAGAATCGTATAAACTCTTAGAATTGAGAAGGGATAACCAATTTGAAAATTAAGTTGATCGAAACCATGTATGGAGCATAAGATGTCTGAACTTAATTGGTTATGCAGCCTGAGACACACTAAGTATTGAAAGCTTACATTCAATTTCCAAATTTGCCAACTTCGTTCCAACATCTCTTGTTGTAAAGGTGCAACTACTCGAGCTCAGCAAAGATCACCCACCTGTTCACTCAGTTCTTTACTGGGGGAATCAAGGTAATCCTACTTTAATAAATTAATGGGTATGCTACTTAAAATATTTTACTGTAACGATAATTGAAGTTAAAAACTGGATCTACTACTGGAAATAAGATTGCATTTTTAAAAATCTTTTCGAAGAACGATTTAGGATTGCAATTGGCTATTTTCTCCATATTTTAAATTGCATTTGCTTTTTTAATAAATATTTATACATTGTAGAACTTATTTTGTGACATATAATCTTCTGTGTTACTAATTCCTGAACCTGACTCTGTATCTAATTTGATGGAACAGTACCTTACTGTGGAGTTATTACCTGGACCCCAATAATCTCTGGAATGTTAAAAACTGCCTGAAACTTGTTAAAAGAGCTACATAGTGGACAGTAAAATTCTTGGGTGGGATTTGTTCACTCCTAACCTTTCGGGAGAGATAAATCAGACCCATTCAGTTCTCACAAAGAGTCATGGCAGCATCCGAGGAGCGGGAGAATCGATGCTTCGGGCATGAAATGTCAATAGTCCTGCTCCTCGGATGCTGCCTGACCTACTGTGCTTTTCCAGCACCACACTCTCGACTCTGACCTCCAGCATCTGCAGTCCTCGCTTCCTCCTCCTTCAAAAAGAATCATACCAGACTCAAAACATTAACTCTGCTTCTCCCTCCACAGATGCAACAAACCTGTTGCATTTTCTGTTTTAATTTCAGATTTCCGGCATCCAAAGTATTTTGCTTTTATATTAATGTCTTTAGTATCTGTCTTTCTCAACTCAAATTTGAGAGGAACCATTTCGCAGGGAGAAGAGTCCAACCAAGGACTATGGGTACTGGAAATCTGAAACAAAGACAGAAATTGCTGGAGAAACTCACCAGGTCTGGCAGCATCTGTGGAGAGAAAGCAGAGATAACGTTTTGGTTTCAGTGACCTTCATCAGAACAAATAAGCCAAAATGTTAACTCTGGAATATATATTAGATTTTGCACTGCCTTTGGTGATATAGGATTTCTGGATCCAAATCAAGTCAAATTGCTGAAATGAAAATGTTGGTTCGAATCATAAAAGAGAGTCAATTACCATCAGACTGATACTTCATTCATTTCCTCTGACCTTTCCTCCGAACTTTGTGATTCTCACTGGACCTCAGAGTTGGACTTCTTGGGAAATACAGATCTGGGAGCCTTTCAGTGATGGCTCAGGTTTGGAGACCAAGCCATGCCACCTTTTTACACCAGTAACTGCAGTATTCAGAGTTTAAATGTCCCAAAGGAACTTTGATGAGCTATGATGGGAAGATAAATGAACAAGGTAAATAGGTGAGGTGGTATGGATGGCTAGTGGGTGAGTGAGGTGGCAGGATTGCAGCAAAGTTGGTAAGAGGGTAAATTAACAGGTCTGATGGGAGATACAGTAGCAGGGAGGTAGGTGTGGGTAGGGTGACAAAGGGGTGTCAAATGGGTCAGGTCAGGGGATATCCAGAGTGGAGGGAGTTGGAAAATTCAATTTCAAACTCGCTGAGAGTTTTTGCAAGTTTCAATTTCGCTCACGTTTCCTGGGTAACCACTCCTGAAAGTGAGTCAGAGCCATTTGATACCACCAATTTTAGCCCAGAGTCATACATTTCTTGTGGAGTGTTCCAGATTCCTGATATTTACCCTTTGGAAAGTTAAACTTCCTGAGCAATTCCTGGACAGTCAGTGCATCAGAACCTCTAAGAGATCCCAATTGCTTCCAGCAGGGTGTTTTAGCTGGTAAGACAATGCTCCTGTTATCTCCTATAAAGTAATTAAGTTGGGCCAGATAATGTGGTATTAAAGAATCCAACAGACATTTAGTACAGCTCACTATTATGTACAAACATTACATTCCTCAGACACATATGCGTCTCGGCTATTGCTAAGTTTTAGGTTACAACAATAAATCATTCTTCAATTAGACTGTCATGCTTTAAGTGATCCCAGATAAGATTGAATATTAGATCTTTACACCCCCAGGTCACATGCTATAATGTAATGATGACATCATGAGCAATGTCTCTTAAAGGTATACTGACAAATTGACCAAGGACACCATTAGCATTGGCTGTTGTTAAAAAGGGGCCAACAATCAGAAGATACGTTTGTAATTGGAGTTAAGTCATAATTTCAGAAAAAGGTTTGGAGGAAGTTTTTAAACAAAATGAAACCCAACAATTCTGTCTATCCCAAAATGGAAACAAAGTCAGCATTAATAATAACATTACTTATTTGGCTCACCAAAGTAACTGAAATTATCAAAGGGTGTGGTATGGAGGGCGAGGTGGAATGGTGATCCAGTGGAGAGACGGATTAGAATTGCACTGCATTTTTAAAATAGTTAAAGTTCAGCAAGTTTGGATACAAAAACAATTATAGCACTGTCACAATGATCCAAAATTTGCATTATCGATCTTTGAATTCCATTGTCTGATATAATACCTGCAACTTTCATGGACTAAGATGGTTTTAAAAACACTGATGGGAAAGGGCCACAGGCATCTGCTGACCAAACAGGTTGGTTAAATTTCATGAAATTGATGCAGATTAAACAAAAGACAGGCTAAACTGAAAATATAGTCATGGTTCATTATCCAACATTGTATCCTTTTCCTACTTTCTCCCAGTACCCTTTGACTCCTTGGGTCATAAGAACTATATTTCATTCCTTCTTAAAAACATCCACTGTTCTGGTCTCAACTTCCCTCTGTGGCAGAAAGGTCCACAGACTCACCACCATCTGGATGAAGAAATTTCTCCTCATCTCATTCCAAAATTGTGTACTCTGTATCGCTGGACTGTGACCTCTGGTTCTGAACTCTCCATCCTGTGTTTATCCTGTTAGAATTTCATACGTTCCTATGAGACACCACTATCCACCACTCTGTTGAGTATTTTCTGGTTTTACAACACAGGAATAGTTCATTCAGTCCCACTGGTGTACTCTGTAAAACTAGATCAGGCTGATCTTCACCACAGCTCCATTTTCCAGTCTCCCCAGACCTCAATGCTCTTACTTAAAATGGTAGCAGCACAGTAGCAGTGTATAGTGCAGACTCCTCAGCCCAGGAGCCCATTGCTTATCTACTCCATTCGCCTTTACTATTTTTTTTCTATTTTTAATATTTTTCAGTTGTTATATATAATAAACAACATCAAATTCAACCTACCTTCATTTTAAAAGATTCAGTTTAAAAGATTTAATTAAAAACAACCATGGCAGGATTGGTTTATCAAAGTTGAGTTTTGTCGTCAAAGCCAGAATTGTTCTTCATAGTAACTCATTTGATGTGAAGCAGTTTCAGGCGCTTAGACGATTTGATAAGGCGTTTTAAGTGTTCATTTTGTCATTTTATTCCCCTTGTTTACTTCCCTTCTTGCAGATGACGATATTTTCTCTTCTTTCCCTGAATGTAATTTTCTGAAAATTGAAATGAATAAACCACGATATTGTAAACATGTATTCACAAGATTCATGATTTAATCCCTGAAACAACCAAGTGGTGGTTGCTTCCTGCAGGCCAAAGTGGCGGTCTTTCTCAGCGCGTTGGTCTCAGCCTGCAGAGCGATCTCTGTTGGAATGGTTTGTCCCGGTTTGTGATGTCGACGGTGAATGCTTCAGACTTGGTACTCTGACATCTCGGCGTTTCGTTTCACCCGTGGATAGTGCCCAGTGTTTTTTTTTAAATGGTATTCTCGATGTCGGCTTTTCTTTGGAGGCTTTCGGCGAGTTGGCGTTTTGGTCTATGTTCCATCATGTCGTTCTCGGTGTGGGGGGTGTTCTCATTCCAGCTATGTCTGTCGTCTCTTGATTGGCTTTCCTTGAGACCAGGAGCCTTTAAGTGGGCACTGAAGAAATTTGTGTTGTATTTACTTAATTTTGTAACTTGTGATTTTACAACAACTTCTGTCATTGTAGACTCCAATGGTAGGGCGACTTTGCACACTTTCATTGTAATTTTATTGTAAAAATAAATTCTAAATTCTAATGCATTAACAATGTCCTTGCCAAACAATTTAATTGCTCTGAAAGACTATTGGAGACTACTGTTTCTTAATATATGTCACTGTTTGTGAGAAATTACTTCACTTTTAAAAGGATCAAATCATACACTTAGCCTTTTATACTCAATGCAAAATGCAAGCTGGACTTACTTGACATTAAATGGGAAAGACCGTGTCGCCTTCACTTCTGAACCACATCCACATGTCTTCAAGTGAATTACAGAAAGCCAGCTCTTTAGTCTCTGAAATCTTCGCGGGTATGTTTCAGGGATTAAATCATGAATCTTGTTTACAATATCGTGGTTTATTCATTTCAATTTTCAGAAAATTACATTCAGGGAAAGAAGAGAAAATATCATCATCTGCAAGAAGGAAAGTAAACAAGGGGAATAAAATGACAAAATGAACACTTAAAACGCCTTATCAAATCGTCTAAGCGCCTGAAACTGCTTCACATCAAATGAGTTACTATGAAGAACAATTCTGGCTTTGACGACAAAACTCAGCTTTGATAAACCAATCCTCCCATGGTTGTTTTTAATTAAGTCTTTCACAGTGGTTCAAAGCCCTTCTTTTTGTGAACATAAAGCTGTCAAGATGACCATCAGTTGCAATGGCCTGTGCACTAGGACACGATGTCCTGCTGTTTATTGTTGACAGAATTGTTCAAAGAAACTGGGGGCTCGTTTCTGTTTATTTTTCACCTCAATGCGGAATAAGTATTAACACTCATTAAAGAAATTCCTTTTTGGTTTTAATGGCTAGTAAAGACCTGTTTCATGACACAGCTAATTATAAAGCCTTCCTGTGTTGCCATTTAAGCTGCCTCTGTGTGTTTTCGCCTGTAGTAACAAGCAGCGTGGCATCATCTGGTAACAAAAGCTTGCTTAATGATCTCACCAGAGCAATAAATAACTACTCTTTAGCCAAGTTGAAAGCAGTCAGTCCGAAACTGGATTTTCCTGTTGAGATGATACAACACAAAAACAAATTTGGTGCTTATCATAAATGCTTGAATTCTACGATAAGTTCTCCTTCCTTTAAAGCACTTTTTGCTCACCTTTACTTTTCTCCTGCCCTGAAATTGCTAATAGAGGCTGTGTTGTTTTGTTTTTATGGGGATTACAAACTGCAAACAGAGGCACAAATGGGAGGGAAATCCCTTGTGCACTGAGGACTGGGGAGTGATTTTATTGAACAGCATAAAAGGATAAGATTGTTTGGTAGGGTAGCTATGCAGAAACTATAGCAGGGGAATCAAGAATAATGGGATGTTAGAGCCTATTTGGGTTGAACTGAATTGTTTTCACACAATGTAATAGTTAAAATCATTAAATGAGTCATCCTGGTCCAACTCCTGTATGACAAAATAGAGTTTGAGTATGACCAGTATGTTTATTGCCAAGTATTACTGGTGTGTTTCTGGCTTTTCCTTTTGGGCAGGAATCTGAAATTCTTTTCTCTGAAATATTGTGACAAATAGAAAAGTTGAAGTTATCAACACTGCAATAAACAGATTAAGAATGGGGATCATAGGATATGGTAAATGGGCTGGAGTGCAATTTGCCCATGATCTAATTGAATGATGGAATCAGTCTGAGGGATTGAATGGCCTTTTCCTGTTCTAAATGTTTTTAAGGCATTGAAGGTTATAAAGACTATTCTGTTTTGTTTTAATTTTGTTTCTAATTTTAAACTGAAATGAGAAAACCAGGGATGGTATTTGAAAGCAAGTAATTTGATGTGTATTGTGAGCACTTTATACAGCTATGGGTTACATCAGTGTTTGTAGACAAACTAGAACAGAGGGGCTATGCACAGGTAGATGGATGGCAACAAGAAGTTAATTGGTCTATGAACTAGTGACCAATTATTGATGACAATAGCCATCTGCCTACCAACAACCGTGTAATTTGTTCTCAGGTAAACAAAAACCTTGGGCTGGCAACAAGAAGCAGAGAAGCCACCAGGTCCCAACCAGACAAGAGCTCTACTGCAGTAATTCACAATAAGCCTGAAGAAAATCAATATCTCTTTCCTCAGAAGTTGTTGTAAACTGTGACTTTTAATTGAACCATCAGAGATCCTCAGATAAGTGAATCAGCCAGCCTGTGCCTCTTGCAAACCACTGGAAGCATCTGGAGAAGGACGACTGAGGTGGAGCGTTCTGACTAGCATAAGATTCTTATGAATCGTCACGACAACCTTTGGGAACAGGAACTACTGATCTGCTTTCTCAATGATCCTTTGGTATTTTTCTTATCTGTGCGCATCAGTATGTGCTGTTGTGTGTGTATGTTTTGTGCAGGAGGGATTTATAAGAGGTTGAATTTGTAGAATTATATACAAATGTTCATAATCATTTACTTTTATCTAGAATTTAAATTCTTGTAATAATTGTCATTTTGTTCAGGACAGAAAGCTGGTCTGTGTTTTCTGAGTGCAAGACATGTAGGTTGAGCACCTTTGAATAATTTTTAAAATTAGAAATAGCAGGGTTTGACTTCCAATGGGGAACCCCAATGAGTTGTGGAATGTATTGGAAGGTTACACAGTTTTATGCTAACTTTGCATCTGGAATCATTAGATAACATTCAGGAACAGGAATTGGTTGTTCTGTTCCATGCCAATCTCCCCCCACCCCAGTGACCCTCCCACCACCACTCTTGGCCAAACCTGTAGCACTGAGACAAATGCTTACATCATCAACGTGTTACGACACAGCAGTGAACCCTTCTGTTAATTAAACTAAACACCCAGAAGAGCTCTCCTCACCTTGTAATCTATTAAAATATAAGTGACAATGAACTCCCAAATTCCACTATTTAAAGAAAATATCAATTTATTCTTTAACTCTAAAAGTGAACTCTTAAACAACAACTATTCACAACTCTAGCCTCCCCACTCTCTCTAAACTGCCTATTACCTGCTTCCAACTCTATGACAATATACTGTTCCAGTAAGCCACTTATTAAAATTACATCAACTTACTTACAAAAACCATGCAGTGGCTTTCCTCTTCAGTGTCTTTCTTCTTCTGGCTGAAGATCTCCCTGGGTCAGCTTCTTTCTTTTTAGTGCAAATATGTTTCATATGAAAAGGTACCTTTGATAGAGAGTGTTTCCTAATTTCTTGGATCTGTGTTGATGGCAGTTATTCTATCTCCAAGTTTCAAAATGCCTGTCTTTTGTATATCCCCAACATCAGATCGTCTCATTGGTTCGATGTTGGCAAAAGCAATAAATTCAAACTCAATTGGGTTTTAGTATTCTGTGGCATAATTTAAACTAATTGGTTAAATTCAAATAGTCAAAACAGCAACCAACTCAGGTATCCATTTCACAGCCAAATTTTACGTATTTTCAATTTTTCAATACACTCTGAGACTGCCATCTAGTCATATCACACAGGTGCTTGTAAGCTCTCATTTCTGAAGAGCATTCACTCTCTTTTTAAAGGTATAGTTCAAGCCTTCAACTTCATAATACTTCCACATTTTAAAAAAATGAACAGTCATAATGAAAAGATTGCTTCTTTTTTTCCTATTCCTTAATCCCATTACAATGAAATACACAGGTCATTATAGAACATTATGGAAAAGTGCAGAACAGGCCCTTCAGCCCTCGATGTTGTGCTGACCTGCGAACTAATCTAAGCTCATCACCCTACACTATTCCATCATCATCCATATACTAATCTAAGTTCATATTAATTTTTGTACATTATATATAATGTTGGAATCTATCCAATCTTATCTATACTTTTTCCGTTACATCCATGATAATGCATCAGCAATCACATTTTTACGACCTGCAAAAATTAAAAGTCTGTAACTTAAGACTCCAACAAAATAGCCTCATTTTCTTGTCTTTAAATCTTTCCAAGAATGTAAGAGGATTATGATCCATGTACACAACTGTCTCTGGCACATTGTTCATCACATCAACATTAAAATGTTGTAGGTCCAATACCAAACTCAAGTATTCTTTATCAATGGGAGAGTATTTTCTCTGGTGGGTGTTGAGTTTCTTTGAAAAGTAGCCAGCTGGCTGTTCAATTCCATCATCATCTTCCTGTAGCAGCACAGCTCCAACTCTTACATCACTAGCATCTACTGCAACTTTGAAGGGTTTCAAAGAATTTGGTTTAAATAAAACTGGTGCGTTGGTTAATATTGCTTTCAAATTCTCAAATGCCTCCTCGCATTGTTCTGTCCTCTGAAGTTTAGTAATTTGTCTTCAGTAAATCTGCCAGGGGTGCCACCATACTGCTGAAGTTTGGAACAAATTTCTGGCAGAATCTGCTTCGTTCCAAAAATTAAAGCACCTCTTTCTTTGAGGTTGGTCGTGGAAATTCCTCGATGGTCTTCATCTTCACGTTCCGTGAGGTCAACCATCCATGACCGATGTTATGTCCCAAGAACGTTATCTCTGCCTTCGAGAATTGTTTTCTTTAAGTTTATTACCAGTTTTGCTTCTCGTGATCATTGAAAGAGCTCTGCCAACTGTATCATGAGATCTTTTCATGACTCACTTAAGATCATTACATCATCCAGATAAACTGCACCGTTTGTTAATCCAGCCACAACTCTGTTCATGAATCTTTGGAATGTGGCGATCTTCATCACTTTGAATTGATATAGCCCATTTGGGGTTATAAACACAGAAATGTTTTTCGCTTTCTCTGGTAAAGGTACCTGCCAATAACCATGCAGTAAGTCCAACATTATGATGGAAGTGGCTTGTTCAACTTTCTTTATACAGTCCTCCAATCTTGGTATTGCTATGAGTCCGATTTTGTTACGGCGTTGACCTTCCGATAGTGCATACAAAATCATCGCATCCCATCAGGTTTGGGAAATAACACAATCGGCAAACTCCACTTACTCTGACTGGGTTCGATGATATCTTTGTTGTGCATTGCATCCACTTCCTTCTGGACCTGTAGAGGCGTTGTTTTATCGGAACAGCAGTCCCCACTTCCACCTCATGCACAATAGTATGAGTCCTCACCATTTTATTCCTCTAAAATGGTTTGCATGCTGCTGCAACAAACCTTTAAACTGGGTTCTGTGCTCTTGCGACAGATAGTTCACTAATCTACCCCACTTTTCAAGGACTTCCTCACTGTTTAACATATTTTCAGGCACATCAAATTCCGTGACATCTGGATTTGATTCCTCACTCTGCGGGGCAGAAAATAACATCTGTTTCTCCAGATCCCAGTTTCTATTATAAAAAGGTTTCAACGGGGGTGGTATCAGGGAACTGGAGAGTAGTGAATGTTGTGCCCCTGTTCAAAAAAAGGGAATAGGGATAACCCCAGGAATTACAGGCCAGTTAGTCTTATTCGGTGGTAGGCAAAGTAATGGAAAGGGTACTGAGGGATAGGATGTATGAGTATCTGGAAAGACTGCTTGATTAGGGACAGCCAGCACGGATTTGTGAGGGGTAGGTCTTGCCTTACAAGTCTTATTGAATTCTTTGAGGAGGTGACCAAGCATGTGGATGAGGGTAGAGCAGTGGATGTAGTGTACATGGATTTTAGTAAGGCATTTGATAAGGTTCTCCATGGAAGGCTTATGCGGAAAGTCAGGAGGCATGGGATAGTGGGAAGTTTGGCCAGTTGGATAAAGAACTGGCTAACCGGTCGAAGTCAGAGAGTGGTGGTAGATGATAAATATTCAGCCTGGAGCCCAGTTACAAGTGGAGTTCCGCAGGGATCAGTTCTGGGTCCTCTGCTGTTTGTAATTTTTATTAATGACTTGGAAGAGGGAGTCGAAGGGCGGGTCAGTAAATTTGCAGATGATACAAAGATTGGTGGAGTTGTGGATAGTGAGGAGGGCTGTTGTCGACTGCAAAGGGACTTAGATATGATTCAGAGCTGGGCTGAGGAGTGGCAGATGGAGTTCAACCCTGTCAAGTGTGAGGTTGTCCATTTTGGAAAGACAAATAAAAATGCGGAATACAGGGTTAACGGTAGGGTTCTTAGTAAGGTGGAGGAGCAGAGGGATCTTGGGGTCTATGTTCATAACTCTTTGAAAGTTGCCACTCAGGTGGATAGAGCTTGTAAGAAGGCCTATTGGGTATTAGCGTTCATTAGCAGAGGGATTGAATTCAAGAGTCGTGAGGTGATGTTGCAGCTGTACAGGACCTTGGTAAGGCCACATTTGGAGTACTGTGTGCAGTTCTGGTCGCCTCACTTTAGGAAAGATGTGGAAGCTTTGGAGAGGATGCAGAGGAGATTTACCAGGATGTTGCCTGGAATAGGTCGTACGAGGATTGGTTGAGAGTGCTAGGCCTTTTCTCATTGGAACAGCGAAGGATGAGGGGTGACTTGATAGAGGTTTATAAGATGATCAGGGGAATAGATAGAGTAGACAGTCAGAGACTTTTTCCCTGGGTACAACAGTGTGTTACAAGGGGACATAAATTTAAGGTGAAGGGTAGAAGATATAGGGGGGATGTCAGGGGTAGGTTCTTTACCCAGAGAGTAATGGAGTCATGGAATGCGCTGCCTGTGGGAGTGGCAGAGTCAGAATCATTAGTGACCTTTAAGCGGCAATTGGATAGGTACATGGATAGGTGCTTAAGCTAGGACAAATGTTCGACACAACATCGTGGGCCAAGGGGCCTGTTCTGTGCTGTATTGTTCTATGTTCTATATTCACATGACATACCTGATACAGTTTTCTTTTATTCAGCATCTTTACCAGATAGTTTACCTGATTTAATATTTTCTCAATTTGAGAGGGACCACTAAACTTGGCTTTGAAGGGATCTCCCACCACTGGTAGCAGTATTAATACATCATCCCCATGGGAAAATGTTCAAAGTTTAGAGTTTCTTTCTGCCACCTGCTTCATTCTGTACTGTGCACTCTTTAGGTGTTGTTTAGCTAACTCGCCTGCCTAATTTAATCTCATACATAATGCAAGTGTGAGATCTCCAATCTTGGTCCTGTCAATTTTTAAAAAAAAACTTATTTCCAAGGCCATCTCACTTCATGTCCGAATATTAACTCACAGGAAGTAAACTAAGGAGATTTGTTTGGGGCATTTCTAATGGCAAACAATATGAATAGGATATCTTTATCCCAATCATTTGGGTAATTCTGACAGGATGCTCTCAACATAGTCTTCAGGGTCTGATGCCACCTTTCCAAAGCTCCCTGGGATTTATGATGGTACGTACTTACCTAAGTTATCCATGACTTCCTTAAATAGCCTAGCAGTAAAATTAGACACTTGGTCTGACTGAATCTTTCTGGTCAGCCCATACTACATAAAGATAACTACTAACTCCTCTACCACCCTTTTCACGTTAACACTCCATAATGGAATTGCCTCCGGAAATCTGATGGACACATCCATTATGGTTAGCCAGTACTGGTTCCCACATTTAGTTTTAGGAAGCCGACCTACACAATCAATCATAACCAGCATGAAAGGTTCTTCGAATGTGGAAGTTGGCAACAAAGGTGCTGGTTTTATTACCGCCTGTGGTTTACCTACCGTTTGGTATGTAAAACATGGAGGACAAAATTTAACCACATCCTTATGTAGTTCATGCCAATAGAAATGCTTTTGTACCTTAGCCTGAGTCTTCCTCACACCTAAGTGACCTCCTACTGGTCATTCATGTATTTCCTGTCTGTATGCTACCAGCAAAATAATCTGGTGCACTTCCACCCATTGCTCCTCTGCATTAACCTCCCGTGGTCTCCATTTCCATCTTAGAATTCTATCTTTAAGATAATAACCTTTAGGAATACATTCTGATCCCTTTTCCGAGTATGCATAAGTCTTTTACTGTCTCGTGTTTCTGACGCAAGTCCATTAGACTTTCAGGACTAAACACTCCTGCCTGACCCTCTGCCTGTTCAGGTTTATCCTGTAACATTACATCAAAGACGGTGTTCACTAACTGATCCTCAACTCTTTCGTCTTTCTCTTTAGTTTTTGCTTCTTGCTGTCACTTATGATAGTGGGATCTTGTTTCTACACACAGTCTGGACTAATATCAGGATATTTTTCTTTTAACTTCTCAGTTCCTTGGCCTTCCTTTGGATTCTCCACAACAGGGGGCAACACTCCCATCTTGGATCCTGCTAAATTGTTCCCAAGAACAAACTGTATTCCTGGAACTGACACTCTGTCAATCACTCCTACTTGTTACTTTCTCAGTCTTGAGTTGGCTCTCCAACCTGATCTCACACAGGTGAACATTAAATTTCTGTTAATCTATTCCATAAAATACCACATTCTCGGGTAACATGGTCAGAAAGAGTGTAAATTCTGTATCTCTCAAAATTCTAACTTCTTTCCCTTTTCTCCCTGTTCTTCCTGAGTAAGCCTCCCCCACAGAAGCGAAGTTTTAATAGAGATCAGGCACAAGACTCAATATCCAGCCCCTGCCTAGACTGTGCACCCTCCTGCAACTCCTAGACTTTTCTTGGGGTTTCTTTTCCTACTTTCACTAATGCCACTGGCTTAGCCTCTTTTACCACATCTTTCCCCACAGCGCATTTCTTCAACGACCAGCACTGTGGGTTGACATGTCCCACCTTACCACAGTGGAAACACCTGAGGTCTTTCATCTCATTTTCACCCTCTTGGGCTTCTTTTTCCACGTGTGGTAAACTATTATCAGTGTTCTCTACTCTTTGTTTTGTAGTGCAGGATCTTCCCTTCTCCCAATATTTATCCCTCACATTTTTGCCAGAAGCAAAATTTCAACTTATACACCAATGCATATTCATCAGCCATCACTGCTGCTCTTCTCATTTCTTGAACTTTCTGTTCATCCACATGAATTCTCATCATCTCTGGAACATGAATTTTTAAACTCCTCCAACAGGATAATCTCTCTTCAAGCCTGATAGATCTTATCTATTTTTAGGGTCAGCACCCATCTATCAAAATTACTATGTTTAATTGTTTAAAACTCAACATTAGTCTGACCTGGTTCCTTCTTTATGTTTCTGTACCGTTGTCTATACACTTCTGGTACCAATTCATAAGCACTCAAAACAGCTTTTTTGACACCTGCATAATCTTTTGACTCTTCATCTGACAGTGCTACAAATACCTTACTGGCTCTGCCTACCAGCATAGTCTGAACTAGCATTACCCACCAGTCCTCTGGCCACTCCATCTGCCTCGCCAATTTTTCAAATGAAATAAAGAAGGCTTTGACATCTTTCTCATCAAAATGTGGCAATGTTTTAACATACTTTTATACATGACTTTATTGACTAATTCGCAACTTCTGAAGTTCAAATTCTCTCTCCCTTTCTCTCTTTGCTCAGCTAAGAACCTACTTTCCCTTTCTTTTTATTCTCTCTTTCTCCTCTCTCTCTTGAGTGGCACGGTGGTTAGCACTGCTGCCTCACAGCACAAGAGACCCGGGTTCAATTCCCGCCTCAGGCAACTGACTGTGTGGAGTTTGCACATTCTCCCCGTGTCTGCATGGGGATGCTCCGGTTTCCTCCCACAGTCCAAAATGTGCGGGTTAGGTCAATTGGCCATGCTAAATTGACTGTAGTGTTAGGTGAATGGATAAATGTAGGGGAATGGGTCTGGATGGGTTGTGCTTCGGCGGGTCAGTGTGGACATGTTGGGCCAAAGGGCCTGTTTCCACATTGTAAGTAATCTAATCTTCTTCTTTCCCTATCTTCTAATTCCATTTGCATCAATTGTAATTTACATTTTTCTAACTCTAGTGCACTTGTCTATTTCTCTGATACACCCAAGTGCTTGACAAACTCCATTACAATTTCAACATTCCTTTTGTCCCTGGTTAAACCCAATTCTAACCTGTTTGCTAATTCTATGCTCTTCCTCTGTCTTTCTAAACTTCCTTGACATATTTGGGAAGCATCTTCAAACCCCAGAATCTCTTTAGCAATCTAAAGAGCCATCTCCCTCACTTCTAATTTAACCAACCACAAGTAACTGAAATTAAACAAATTGTCTCACCTACATTTTATTTTAAAGGACTAGGACATTAATCAGCAAGTATTTAAATCTGTTAGGATCTTTTGTACCCCAAACCTGCTCAAACCTGTCCAAATCTCAGACTGGATTTGTCTAAACCTGTCCAAATTACAGACCCAAGCCACCAAACTGTTATGACATGACGATGAACCCTTCTGTAAATTAAACCAAACACCCAGAAGAGCTCACCTCATAATCTGTTAAAATATGAGTGACAGAGAACTCCCAAATTCCACTATTTGAAGAAAATAATATCAATTTATTCTTTAACTCTAAAGTGAACATTAAACAACAACTATTTACAAGTCTAAGCTCCCCTTTCTATTAACTGCTTATTACCTGCTTCCAACTCTATGACAATATACTGTTCCAATAAGACACTTATTAAAATTACATCAACTTAATTACAAAACCATGCAGTAGCTTTCCTTTTTGGTATCTTTCTTCTTTCGGCTGAAGATCTCCCTGGGTCGTCTTCTTTCCTTTTACTGTGAATATGTTACTTATGAAAAGGTACCTCTGATAGACAGTGTTTCCTAATTTCTTGGATCTGTGATGATGGCAGTTGTTCTGTCTCCAAGTTTCAAAATACCTGCCTTTTGTATATCCCCAACATCAAATCGTCTCATTGGTTTGATGTTGGCAAAACAATAAATTCAAACTCAATTGGGTTTTAGTATCCTGGGGAATAATTTAAACTGATTGGTTAAATTCAAATTGTTGTCAAAACAACAACCAACTCAGGTATCCATTTCACAGCCAAATGTTACATATATTCAATTTTCCAGTACGCTCAGATTGCCATCTAATCATATCACACAGGTATTTGTCAGCTCTCAGTTCTGAACAGCATTCACTTTCTCTTAAAGGTGCAGTCCCTGCCTTCAATTTCATAACAAATGTCAAATCTATTCA
Source organism: Hemiscyllium ocellatum (assembly GCF_020745735.1). NCBI lineage: Eukaryota > Metazoa > Chordata > Chondrichthyes > Orectolobiformes > Hemiscylliidae > Hemiscyllium > Hemiscyllium ocellatum. The sequence goes on along the minus strand of NC_083417.1, from coordinate 15,289,822 downwards.
CCCATCTGAGTCCATTTATTTTCACACTGGACAGTGCTTAATACACTCTTCAGTATTAATCATTTCATAGTTTTAAACAGCAGGTTCAATCACTGTTTAATTGGCATTCCCAAATTGATCCATTTGGGTCCCAAACTGCTTCTATCTCTCATTTCTCAACCTGCTGAGTTTCTTCTGCACCTTCTGTTTTTATATCAGATACCCAACATCTGTAGTATTTTACTTTTATTAGATTGTTTAATTTCCTCTTCTTTGCTCAAATAATTATTTTATTACAATTATTGCTGGTTGACTTATTTCCCAGAATGTTTCAGGCCTATGCGACTCGGCCACTCACTGTGCTCTAGCGGGTGTTCGATTAACATTAGCTTCTAATATTCTGTGATACACAGGTTACCAGCACACAGTTGTGTTGCTGATCAGCCAGACTTATTTAATTTCTTCTGACATGACAATCTGCTGCGTGCTCAGCCCCATCTTGCTCACAACCTGAAGTGTACTTAGCCGTCAGACCACATTTCTTACGGCTATATATGTTATTAATTTTTTTAAAACTGCAAACAGATAGTAAACCAAACAATGTCCATAAATGACCTTGCATTGTAACTGTCTCCACAAGAGGCACAATTGAAAAAGATAGGACTTTGATTGCATTTCCAGGCTCTGAAGATGATAAGTACCATCCGCTGTGTGCTAATATCTTGAATGGGATCAACATTTGAGTAGTGCTGGAAAAGCACAGCAGGTCAGAAGCATACAAGGAGCAGGAAAATCGATGTTTCGGGCAATAGCCATTCATCAGAAATGAACAGGAGACAGGAGAAAGGAACAAGTTAACCTGTGTTCCGAGAAATTAATTATGAGTAAACCTGTGGGGTCTGCATGTCTTCAATTGAGTTGGCACTTGAACCACTATAGCACAGTGTAGAAAGACCCATAGTACTGTTGGGGAGAGAATTGCAGAGTTTTATTGTAGTGACAGTGAAAGAATGTGATATGTTTCCAATACAGGATGCTGTGTGACTTGAAGCAGAATTTGCAAGGAGTGAAATCCCCTTCAAGGTGGCAGATGTTGTGAGTTTCGAAGATGCTAAAGAATCTTGGTGTGTTGTTATACTGCACCTTGTAGACAGTACACCTTGCTGCCACTCTGCCATCAATGGGGGACTGAATGGATGTTGAAGCTGGTGGATAGGGCACCAGCAAATGGGCTGACTTTGTCCTGGATGATATGGGGCTTCCAAAGTGTTTTAGAACTTCACTCAAGCAGACAAGTAGGGATTATTCCATCATACTCCTGACTTGTAGATGATGGAGAGCCTGTGAGGAGTCAGGTGGTGAGATACTCACCACAGAATTAGCAGATCAAACCTGCTCTTGTAAGTAAGTATCATGCTGCACTTCCCCCACAGTTTTCATTCTACCCATAAGCCACACTTTTATTCCAGTCCTACTATACATAGCCTCGCCCCCACCCAACTCTACAGTCTCGTACTCCTGAAGCATCAATCTCCAAGTGTTTTCTTTGCTCTTCAGGAGAATGTATGGTCTCAGCTACCTTTTCCATGGAAGTCACAGCAGATTGAGATTTCTGTGTCTTAAACACTATGGAAAGAAGATAGATGGAGATTTTTCATCCACTCTGATTTGTTTTTCATCTTCTTTCTGACGTACTTTGGCAAGGTTAACCTGTGAGCTGTTCCTGTGAAGAATTGTTACACTGCATCATCTCCTGCTGTAATAAATGAAGAGTAATGCAATGGCTCATCCATGACTGAATGAGATGACCAAAGTCAAGAATAAAAGGTATTCTGAAGTGGATTTTCCTGCAGGGAAAGGTTGTGGTTTGTTTTCATAAAGAAGTGTTGACAAAATGGATTTTTTAATGTTACGGCGTGTCATTGGTGCTGAATGGAGAATGGTATTTTTGTAAAAATCATGTTGACCTCTCTTGGCATAGGTATCAGGGTTGACCTTGTTGAAGGTATCCACAAAATGTAAAGCAAGGACCTCTTCCTGCAATGACTCATCAGTATCAGTAGCATTTGGATCATCTTTCTTTCTCGCCTTTCCCTGAAACTGCAAATTAAGGGGTAGAATGTAATCTTATAATGGGTGACCTTCATTCTTCATGCTCTTCTTTCTGGCTTCTTCGCACCTCCCTTCAAAGAAAAATGAAAGATCAACGATATTTTCCTGTGGTCCTACATACGGAGTTTCTTCAATGAACAGTGATTCGTAACATATTAAGTCAAGTTGAGTTTCTTGTGCATTGAAGAATAAAGAAAATTCAAAGCCACGCAAGTTTTCAACTCAGCAAAGAGCACCACTGATTAGGAATTACAGACAAAACATGGGTGACCACTCTCCCATTAAACTGAAATGTTTTATGCGTCAGCCACTGCACCCTGAGTGGAAGGTATTCATTGTCATCAAATTGAAAGGAGAATGGTCAGGGAAACTCTGAGAGAATCAATTCCTCCTTCACCTATATCCAGTTTAAACACCATGGTATGGACATCAACCACCTGTCAAAAAGGAGCCTTTTGAATTCTGAGACCCTCAGTGAAATAAAGCACAGGGAGTCCCCGATTTAAAATGAACACTCATATTTATGAATGTGATCCCATACATGGTTTTAAAATGTAAAGACCTGACAAATGAATGTTTCCTGTCCTTATGTATGGCTGTTTTCCAATGTCCTGAATTTTGTTCTGACTTGTATACAAATTGACATGTGAACTGACTCCATAACGGAACTCATTTCCAACCCAGGGACTGCCTGCAGTTGATGTCCAAGTAGCTTTCCTGGTCCTTTAGAAGCTGATGTTAGGAGTTATGTTCCTTTAAATTGTTGAGCGGGAGCTGAAACCTTTTTGTCATACGAGGCTGTCCAAAACTGCTGCACCTGTGGCATGTTTGGCACTGTGTTTATAGGCCTGACTATGATGAGATCATTTCCCACCAAAATGGAAACATCCAACTTTGGCCTTGACTGTGCACTGCCAAATCCTGCCTGCTCATTGGTGGGTGCTCCCTATCAACTGGCAGCTAAGGGCAACCATTTTGCAAGGAATTAAATTGATACATCCTGCAGCTTTGGGTGACTGTATCTAATATTTTCCATTCTCTATCAGGGTCACGTTTCAGTCTAAAGTAGGAGTCAAAGCATATCTATCAGTTTGTGTGTAAACCAGCTGCGACACTCACATGTCTTTGGTTGTGCGATAATAACACATTGTCTTGATCCCTCATCTGGTTTCTCCTTGAGCCCAGAAGTGGTGAGGCAGTGGTTGAAATTGATGGTGCAGTTGATTCAGTTTACGGCCAGGATGTGGGTTTTCACATGCACTCAGGGATTCGAGAGAGGGCAAAGCTTTCTCCATATCTCTGCACATCTACTGCCAGCTGTTAGAAGACAGTGAGCTCTGAAAAAGGGTCACTGGACTTGAAACATTAACTCAGCTGTCTCTCCTGCTGGGTTTTACCAGCAACTTCTGTTTCTGTTGTAGAAATTCTTGTTTGCGGCTGTGAGTGTTTGTTTAAACATGCTGTGGTGAGCTGAGCTGACTGTTTTTTTGGCTTCCTTGCCTTTCTTGGCATTGATAAGATACCTAAAGAATATTCTGTAAACTACTGCCACCAATCATTAAGACATGAACAGATATCTGCACCTTTTATTTATTCACTCTTAGGACGTGAGCATTGTTTAGATTAGATTAGATTAGACTTACAGTGTGGAAACAGGCCCTTCGGCCCAACAAGTCCACACCGACCCGCCGAAGCGAAACCCACCCATACCCCTACATTTACCCCTTACCTAACACTACGGGCAATTTAGCATGGCCAATTCACCTGACCCGCACATCTTTGGACTGTGGGAGGAAACCGGAGCACCCGGAGGAAACCCACGCAGACACGGGGAGAACGTGCAAACTCCACACAGTCAGTCGCCTGAGTCGGGAATTGAACCCGGGTCTCAGGTGCTGTGAGGCAGCAGTGCTAACCACTGTGCCACCGTGCCGCTGTTGGCTGCCCAGCTTTTATTACCCGCCACCAATTACCCTTCAGAAGGTGGAGATGAGCTGCCTTCTCAAAGCGCTGCAGCCCATATGCTACCCAGAGACCCCACAGCCATGAGGAAGGGCGTTTGAGGATTTTGACCCAGTGACAGTAAAGGAATGGTGATACATGTCCAAGTCAGGATGGTGACTGGCTGGGAGGGAAACTTGCAGGGGATGGTGGTGTTCCCATATATCTGCTGCCCTTGTCCTTCCAGATGGAAATAGTCAAGGGTTTGAAAGGTACTAGCTCAGGACAAAGTGAGGACTGCAGATGCCGGAGACCAGAGTTGAAAAATGTGGTGCTGGAAAAAGTGCGGACGTGCGGGAAGTGGAGGAGATGCGGTGGAGACCATCGTCGACCATGGAGGGGAAATTGCGGTCTTTGAAGAAGGAGGCCATTTGGGCTGTTCGGTAGTGGAATTGGTCATCCTGGGAGCAGCTGCGGTGGAGGTGAAGGAATTGGGAATATGGGATGGTGTTTTTACAGGGGGCAGGGTGGGAGGAGGTGTAATCTAGGTAGCTGTGGGAGTCGGTTAGTTTGTAGTAAATGTCTGTGTTGAGTCAGTCACCCGAGATAGAAATGGAGAGGTCTAGGAAGGGGAGGGAGGAGTCTGAGACAGTCCGGGTAAATTTGAGGTCGGCGTGGAAGGTGTTAGTAAAGTGGGTGAACTGTTCAACCTCCTCGTGGGAGCACAAGGCAGCGCCGATCCAATCATCGATTTAACAGAGGAAAAGGTGGGGGGTGGTGTCAGTGTAGCTGCAGACTCCATCTCAGACTCCTCCCTCCCCTTCCTACACCTCTCCATTTCTATCTCGGGCAACCAACTCAACACAGACATTTACTACAAACCAACACAGCTACCTAGATTACACCTCCTCCCACCCTGCACCCTGAAAAAATGCCATCCCGTATTCCCAATTCCTTCGCCTCCACCGCATTTGGTCCCAGGAGGACCAATTCCAATACCGAACAACCCAGATGGCCTTCTTCTTCAAAGACCGCAATTTCCCCTCTGACGTGGTCAACGATGCTCTCCACCACATCTCCTCCATTTCCCGCACCTCCGCCCTTGAACCCCGCCCCACCAATCACCACCAGGACAGAACCCCACTGGTCCTCATCTTCCACCCTATCAACCTCTGGATACATCATATCATCCTCCATCATTTCCACCACCTCCAAACGGACCCCACCACCAGGGATATATTTCCCTCCCCACCCCTATCAGCTTTCTGGAGAGACAACTCCCTCTGCGACTCCCTCGTCACGTCCACACGCCCCACCAACCCAACCTCCACTCCCGGCACCTTCCCCTGCAACCGCAAGTGCAAAAATTGCGCCCACACCTCCCCCCCACCCCAGGCCCCACCGGATCCCTCCATATCCGTCACAAATTCACCTGCACCTCCACACACATCATTTATTGCATCCACTGCACCCGATATGGTCTCCTCTACATTGGGGAGACAGGCTGCCTACTTGGGACACCCACACCAACCAACCCAATCGCCTCGTGGCTGAACACTTTAACTCCCCCTCCCACTCCAACAAGGACATGCAGATCCTTGTCCTCCTCCATCGCCAGACCGTGACCACACGACGCCTGGAGGATGAGCACCTCATCTTCCGCCTGGGAACCCTCCAATCACATGGGATGAATGTAGATTTCTCCAGTTTCCTCATTTCCCCTCCCCCCCACCTTATCTCAGTTCCAACCCCGGATTCAGCACCGCCCTCTTGGCCTGCAGTCTTCTTCCCGACCTATCACCCTCACCCCCTTCCACCTATCATATTCCCAGCGCCCCTCCCCCCTACCCTTTATCTCAGCCCACTTGTCACACCAACCTCATTCCTGAAGGGCTTATGCCAGAAACGTCAATTCTCCTGCTCCTCGCATGCTGCCTGGCCTGCTGTGTTTTTCCAGCAAGGTCCTGTCTCAGGCTGTTTGGCAAGTAGAAAAGAGCTAGAAAAAAAATTTACTAAAAATTCTTATTAGCTATTTGTACAAAGTAGACTGTCGCACAACAATCCTCTATTCTCTAACATTTGTGACTTCATCACAATCAGGCAAGTTTGTCAGAGGCACTTAATTACCTTAATTGAGGTATAGACGAGTCCACCAATTCTTAGCACCATGTTGATTTTAGTAAGTGTGTGTCTGGCTTTTTTCATGGACAAGATTAGAATGGTGCTGGAAAAGCACAGCAGATCAGGCAGCATCTAAGGAGCAGGGGGGGAAAAAAAAAAGACGTTTCAGGCAAAAGCTTTTCATCAGGAAAGGGCTGATGAAGGGCTTTTGCCCGAAACAGATTGTTCTGCTCCTTGGATGCTGCCTGACTGCTGTGTTTTTCCAGCACCACTCTAATCTGGACTGTAATCTCCAGCAATCTGCAGTACCCACTAGGTTACAGCCTGGGTCCAGCATCCTCTGTGGCTGCTGGATAGGCTCACTGACCTGTACTCCACTGCTGTAGCCTAAAGTGCTCAGCATCAATGGGAAGTCAAGAGGAGATTGAGGGACCTTGACTTCACTCAAGCTAACCCATTCACTCAGGGTGAAAGGGGAGTGCCTGCACACTGGACTTCAAGAAGCTTCTCTGCAGGACACGCCAGCAGTATCCAGCCCTTCTCCCTACCCCGTGACTTTCATACCTATTCCCTTCAGCTGATCAAATCAAAGAAGGAGAGGCTACCTTTGGATAGGAAACAGTCAGGTGTCCCGGACCCTGTAGATCGGGAAGACCCTCTCTGGGATAACTACCTTCATCTTTGAAGTCAACACTGGCCACTGCAGAGTGGGCATGGTCTCTCAGCTGTAGAAGGGGAGGACTGCACTCAGCTATGGTGAGAGACAGAGGAGGAAGAAAACTTACTGAGCGAGACAGGCATCGATGAAACACCTTTCACTTACACTGTCAAAATGTCTACTCTGGTGGATGTTGTCAGCCTGGTTAAATCTCTCCCATGAGAGAGACATGAGTTGCCTGTGTGGGCATCCCAGCTTTGAAAGATCCTGCAATGACTAAACATTGCTTTCACAAGCAATTGGCTCCTTGGCAGCAGATTACCTCAGACATCGGGTGGCCTTTCACCATGACATTGACTGCAGCCAAGACATTGCCCTCTAATGTGGGCAGCACTGAAGCTAAATGCAGGGAATGTGCCAAGGCCTGCTCTGTACACATCATTCCACACTTACTCTCATCTTGAGAGTGAACGTATGGACTCTGTGATGATTCCACATTCTCTCTGTAGGGAAGAACTAATTGTATGTATGAGCTTTCCAAAGCAGCACACTGTCATCCAAGGCTGGGGGCATGCAATAGGCAGTTCATAAACCCACTTCCTTACATGGGTCAGCAGAAATGGGCTCTCACTGGCTCAATGCTGTTCGAAATGATTCTCAAGCATTTCAGGACAATTTGGCTGTCTACACCCCACTATGAAACATTGAAGGATGATTGATGATGGAAGGGTCAAAAGGAGATTTCTCAGGATTCCTCTCAATGTGCTTGCTGTCGTGATATTGTTGTGACAAAGCAGTTGGCCACAAGCCAAGGCAAACAATGGGTGAGCTACCTGTCATCAGGTCCCCACAAGATATCCACCTCGAGAATTTGCACTATTTAGTTTCTCAGGAAAGTGGAGACGAATATGGGGGGGGGGGGGGGGGGGGGTGCAATTTCAGAAGAGTGATTGGTAACGACTGGTGTGCCAGATGGATCAGTGTGGAGGGGCCACAATTATTTACTATATATTAACAACTAGGATGACAGTTAAGAATGTCCTATCGCTAAGTTGTGAATGATACAAGAGTAGGTGAGAAGGCAAGTGGTGAGGCTGGCATAAAGAGTTTACAGAGGGTTGCAGATATAATCAGTGAATGGGATAAAAACTTGGCAGATGGAATATAATGTGAGAAAGTGTGAGGTTATGCACTTTGGCAGGAAGAATAGAGGAGATGAAGGTTATTTAAATGGAGAAAAACTGCAGAAAGCTAAAGTGCTGTGGTTTGGGACTCCTCATACACAAAATCACAAAAAAAAATAGCATAGAAGTTCAGCAGGTATTCGGGAAGGCAAATGGAATGTTGGCCTTTATTTCAAAAGGAATGAAGTATAAAAGTAGAGAGGTTTTGTTAAAATTGTACAATGCATTAGTCAGACCGCAACTGGAATGTGGTGAGCAGTTCCGGGCCTCTTATCACAGGAAAGATTTAACTGGCACAGATGAATTTTCTTCTATTACTGACAAAAACGGTGCAAGTTATTTCTTTGTCCTTTTAATTTCAAGGACACAATGCAATTTAAATTTGAAATGCAGTCCAATGAAGGTTCATGCTAATACTAGGTATTCAGCGATTCATTTATGAGGGGAGGTTAAGTTGTAATCATTGGCATTTCGAAGAATGAGGGGCGACCTTATTGAAACATACAAGATTCTTAAGGAGCTTAACAGGGTAAATGGGGAACTGGTTGTTTCAGCTGTGCGAGAGCTCAAGAGCAGAAGACATGATCTCAGAACATGGGGCCACCCATTTAAAACCGAGATGAGGAGAAATTTCTTCTCTTTGAGAGTAGGGAATTTTTGGAATTATTTACCATAGGGGTGTGTTAAAGCTGTGTTGTTAAATATATTCAAGGTTGAGATAGACAGATTATTAACCAGTAAGGGAATGAAGGGTTATAGGGAAAAGGCTGGTAAATGGAGAGGAGGATTAGCAAATCAGCCATGGTCTCATTAAATGACAGAACAAATTCAATGGGCTGAATAGCCTACATCTGCTCCGATGCCGTATCTTATGGAGAAGTGGTGTATAAGGCGGCAAGTTGTGGCTTTAATGAAATGCAAATGCATAGAAATAAGATAGCTGACAAATTGGGGACACTGTTTCCGCAGTGTGAACTTTTAAAACATGTACTAGTTATAACGCGATTTCAATCCCATTAATTTCAATGGTGCTGCTATTACACAACTTTTTTATAACACAGGTTTGCATGAGAATGCAACTACCGTGTTATAGCAGACTCAGTCCTGAAGTTGTTCTTTAAGTCTTCAGGGAATAGTCACAAAAATCTTCCTCGACATCAAGATTCTGACTTTCTTCACTCCCTCCTTATTTTTGCACCTTTCTCACAGAGCTCACGACACACCAGGGTGGGGAAAACCTCACCCATAGTTTTATCACCAGCTTCTGGAATGTGTTGGTACAGCATTCTACAAGAACTGTCTGTTCAGCTGGAGGGGAAAACAGATGAAATTTCCTTTCTTACTGACAAAAATGGTGCAAGTCCTTTCTTTGTCCTTTTTTCTAAAGGACACGATGCGAATTAAGTTCAGAAGTTAGATAAAATATTTGGTGGAATTTGTGCTCTGATGTTAGTGCAAGACAATGATCTCACAGCAACACACACCAGCCTAATTAATTAATAAAGAGAAAGTGTCAATGAGGCTGATGAAAATTCAAGCTTGTAACCGTATCTGTTTCAGAAATAGATAAAACAGCTTCACAGCAATGGGATAAACATTGAGGGTCTGAAAGGCAGAAATGTTGAAATATTGAAGGAGTTGGATTGTGTAATGTTTCCAATTTCCTGCAAGTGGAACAGGAATAGGATGTTATTTTACAAATTTCCTCAAAACATGCGATTTACATCATAGTATCTGCACATACTAATATTCCAACAGATTTGATCCAAGAGTTTCAAATAGTGGCATATATATGCAACCTGGATTACAGAAAAAGTTGCGTACTGTACAATTACTATGATTAAGGGTGGCTGTTACCTGTTAACTGTGCTGTTATGAAGGTTTCTGATTACCCTTTACTTTTATTAAAATACAACCAACTATGAGGGCTGTTGTGGTGCAGTGATAGTATCCCTACTTCTGAGCCAGGAGGCCCATGTTCAAAGTCTCACCTGCTTTAGAGGTGTAGAATAACACCTCTGGAAGGCGGATTAGGAAAATCAAACCTGAAATGGCGGTTTGAATTACATGGTGAGAAACTATGCGATTAAGTTGTGGTCATTTGCCATCTGTTCCTGTCCACTTCCACATCTGCTTCTGACAAAGCAAAACAAAAAAGGACAACTGGTTAAAGATGGATTTGGGTCGAAAGCATGACTTAGAATATGTTGAGCTCAAGCGAGTGCTTCAAGGACTAAAAGTGATCAGGGTTGAGAAGACACTGACCTTTTCCTTTTTGCTTTATGGTGTCATGACAACACTTTAAAATGTGTTACTGACTTGCAACAATACACTGCAGCATCTACACAGGATCAGTTCATGGACCATCATTTTCACTGCCTCGGGGACTTAGTGTACAAAATTACAGTAATTGGGCAGTGAATTGTGCCACACAATGCAAGCATAATAATCTACTGCACCAAATCACAGAACATGCAGCACTTCATCACTTCTCTCTGATCCAGCCTACTATGCACAAACATAATGAATTATACTGAAATGTCAGCATCACAGCTAGGTGGGCTAAATCTGGATAACTGGTCACCAAAACAGAACTGCAAGGTGTGAGGTTCCTTTCAGATATATTCCTCCATCTTTATTTTTCTTCAGAAGAGACATGCCACGTAAATAAAAGCAATACCAAACAAAGAGAGGCAGGTAGCGGATTACACACTGGTTCTATTTGATACACAGAAATATATCATCTAGAAGGGCTCAACAATTGATGACCCCAGAAAGTGGAACAGAACAGCATAGATTTGACGACTTGAAGGTCAGCAGCCAGAATAGATGATCTGAATACTTCACAGGTGACTGAGGAAATATAGCAAATATTGATTCAATAACTCTAATTTCTTTTTTCTTTATTTACACAATGTCACTGGCTAAGCCATTTTTTAAACAAAAAATAGGCCAGCCCGAATTACCCAGAGACAGGCAAGAGTCAACCATATTGTTGTGGGTCTGGAAACGCATAGAGGCCAGACCAGATAAGGACAGCAGATTTCCTTCTCTAAAGGGCATCAGGGAACCAATGGGTTTTTTACAACAATTGACAAGGGACCATTAGAGCGAAGACTTTATACCAAATTTTTTGATTGAATTCAAATTTCACCATCTGCTATTGTGGGATTTGAACCTGGATTACGAGCCCAGTGACGTCAACAATACACCACTACCTTTCCTGGAATACCATGGCAAGTTAGGAGGAAGAGAAAATGGCTATGAGTGTTGAAGGTCAGTCACCTCAGGCCGAGGTCATCTCTGCAGGAGTTACGCTCGGAACTGACCTTGGCCCCAACCACCTTCAACTGTTTCATCAATGACCTTCCCTCAATCATCAGGTCAGAAGTGGAGAGACATTTGACAAGGTTCCCCATGGGAGACTGATTAGCAAGGTTAGATCTCAGAATACAGGGAGAACTAGCCATTTGGATACAGAACTGGCTCAAAGGTAGAAGACAGAGGGTGGTGGTGGAGGGCTGTTTTTCAGACTGGAGGCCTGTGACCAGTGGAGTGCCACAAGAATCGGTGCTGAGTCCTCTACTTTTTGTCGTTTACATAAATGAATTGGATGTGAGCATAAGGAGGTACAGTTAGTAAGTTTGTAGAGGACACCAAAATTGAAGGTGTAATGGACAGCAAAGAGGATTACCTCTGATTACAACAGGATCTGGACCAGATGGGCTGAGAAGTGGCAGATGGAGTTTAATTCAAATAAATGCGAGGTGCTGCATTTTGGGAAAGCAAATCTTAGCAGGACTTATACACTTAATGGTAAGGTCCTAGGGAGTGTTGCTGAACAACAAGACTTTGGAATGCAGGTTCATAGCTCCTGAAAAGTGGAGTCACTGGTGGATAGGATAGTAAAGAAGGCATTTGACACACTTTCCTTTATTGATCAGAGTACAGAAGTTGGGAGGTCATGTTGCAGCTGTACAGGACATTGTTGGAATATTGCATGCAATTCTGGTCTCCTTCTTATTGGAAAGATATTACGAAACTTGAAAGGGTTCAGAAAAGATTTACAAGGATGTTGCCAGGGTTGTAGGATTTGAGCTTAGGGAGAGGCTAAACACGTGGGGCTGTTTTCCCTGGAGCGTCATAGGCTGAGCGGTGACTTTATAGAGGTTTACAAAATTATGAGGGGCATGGATAGGGTAAATAGACAAAGTCTTTTCCCTGGAGCCGGGGAGTCCAGAACTAGAGGGCATAGGTTTCGGGTGGAGGGGAAAGATATAAAAGAGACCTAAGGGGCAACTTTTTCCACACAGAGGGTGGTTACGTATATGGAATGAGTTGCCAGAGGATGTGGTGGAGGCTGGTACAATTGCAACATTTAAGAGGCATTTGGATGGGTATATGAACAGGAAGGGTTTGGAAGGATATGGTCCAGGTGCTGGCAGGTGGGACTAGATTGGGTTGGGATATCTGGTCGGCATGGACGTGTTGGACTGAAGAGTTTGTTTCCATGCTGTACATCTCTATGACTCTAAATAAAGGTAAGACATCAGGGGAAAGTCATCAGTTGATCAGCTTCAGTGAGTATTGTTATCCAGGGACTAAGTGTCTACAACTGGCAGATTGAATCAGTAAAAATGTTAAGTGCTTGTAATAAGGAGTCAATGAGTAGCTGATGTGAATTAATGTTTATTATTTTTTCTAATCCCTTTCTTTCAATGTTTATTGCAAGTAGTAACAAGTGTTAAGTTATTGTCAGATTTATCAGTACTGAATTTATAGCAAAAGGTTAGTGTCATGCAATTGATACAATATATTGAACAAATCTAGATTGCTGTTAAGTCTTTCATCTTTTAGAATGGGTTGTAGGCTTTGGTTAAATTCTGTGCGTAATGATCCTGCTCCACAGCTACTTGATGAAGGAGCAGCAGTCTGAAAGTTAGTGCTTCTAAATAAACTTGTTGGACGATAACCTGGTGTTGTGCGATTTTTAAACTTTGTCCACCCCAATCCAACACCAGCACCTGCACACCATCTGCTAGATGCACTGCTGAAATTCACCAAGACTCCTTTGATTTCACCTTCCAAACCCACAACCAGCACCATCCAGAAGGACCAGAGCAGCATCAGTTCCCCTCCAAGCCACTCACCATCCTGACTTGCAAATTTGTTACTGCTCCTTTACTGTCATTGGTTAAAATTCTGAAGCTTCTTCCTGAATGGAGACAGTGAGCACTGCAGATGCTGGAGAAGTCAGCGTTGATAAAGAGAGTGGTGCTGGAAAAAGCACAGCAGGTTGGGCAGCATCTGAGGAGCAGGAGAGTCAACATTTCGGGCATAACCCCTCATCAGGGCTGGGAAAGGGGAAGGGAACTGAGAAATAAATAGGGAGGGATGGTGCTGGGGGGGAAAAAGGTAGTTGGGATGGCGATGTGGGTGAAGATAGCAGGTTTTTGTGATAGGTTTGTCTACCTTTCCCCCAGCCCCAACCCAGGCCCCTACCATTTATTTCTCAACCCTCCTTTCCCCACCCCAGATGAGGGGTTAAGCCCAAAATGTTGACTCACTTGCTCCGCAGATGCTGTCTGACAAGATCTAACTGCAGCAAATAGGCAGGAGTGGTTCAGGAAGGCAGCTCACCCCCACCTTCTCAAAGGCAGTTCAGGGATGAACAATAAATGCTGGCCCAACCAGCAGCACCCACATCTGTGAAGGAACAAAAACATCTCACCTTTTGCTCCACTATACCACCAAATGAATTAGAATTAATTGACACATGCACTCAAGTACATGGATACAGAAGTGCAGTGAAAAGTGAATAACGCATCTTATGTACAAAGGTAGAAAAATAAGGAAATAAAAGTTAAACATTCAACATTAAAGTCCTTCTTAATGAAAAGTAAATAAATAATGTTAAAGGTCAACGTGACATCCAGGACCAATATCTCATCACACACCTTGTGGACAGTGGTTGCACAGACCGTATGTCCATGGGCGCTGGTAGCTGACACCTGCCAGCCATTGCACATCACAGTACTCCTCAATCCACTTTAAAATATGCTTCAGCACTCTTAGCCTGCACTTGATGGTGCATTACCACCTATAATTGAAAGGCTGCTGCAAGGACACTTTGCACACAGGGCAGAGACCCAGCTCTCACACTGGAGCGGGTTGTGCCTCCGGGCTGCTTGCTTGCTCACTTAGTGCTCACTCAGCACATATGTGCATGCTCACAGGATCCCTGCCTTGCCTTTTTGCACTCTGCTGATCTCAGCCAGATTTTAAAGGCTCATAATATTGCTGTACTGTCTTGCTATCCAGCGTAGATACACAGCCAGGAGCTTGACATGTTTGTTAGTGTTAGCGTTAGCTGTCAAAAGGAGATGGACACCATGTGACCACCATGTATTTGGCAAACACATTGCACATGACTGGCTGCGGCACTAACACAGTAGTACTCCACTTGGTGCACCTTTCATCCAAAACTACACTGTTGTCTGTCTGCCATACAATTCTCAATCCATGCTCGTATATTGCCTTCAATCCCTTGTGTTCTGGTTTTGCACATTAATCTCTAAAGTGGGACTTTATCAAATACTTCCTGAATATCTGATACATCACCTCCACTGGATCTCTCATTTATTCGACTTGTGGCATCCTCAAAAAAAACTCCAAAAATATGATTTCCCTTTCATAAACCACCAACTCCTCCTAGAAATACATTTGATTATGCATAATGTAAAACATAATATAATGAGATAAAAGGTGATGTTGGTATGCTTTGCTTTATTGGCCAGAGCATTGAGTACAGGAGTTGGGAGATCATGTTGGGGCTATACAGGACATTGGTGAGCCCACTTTTGGAATATTGCGTGCAATTCTGGCCTCCTTCCGGTTGAAAGGATGTTGTGAAACTTGAAAGGGTTCATAAAAGATTTACAAGGATGTTGCCAGGGTTGGAGGGTTTGAGCTATAGACTGGGGCTGTTTTTTCTGGAGCATTGGAGGCTGAAGTGATTAATCTCATGGAGGTTTATAAAATCATGAGGGGCATGGATAGGATAAATAGACAAGGTCTTTTCCCTGGGGTGGGGGTGTGGGGTTCAGAACTAGAGGGGCTTAAGTTTAGGGTGAAAGAGCAAAGATATAGAAGGGCTGTAAGAGGCAACGTTTTCACACAGGGTGGTCCGAGTATGGAATGAGCTGCCAGGGGAAGTGGTGGAGGCTGGTACAATTATGGCATTTAAAAAGGCGTCTGAACGAGTATATGAATAGAAAGTGTTTAGAGGGATATGGGCCAAGTGCTGGTAAATGGGACTAGGTTAGTTTAGGATAGCATGGACGAGTTGGACTAAAGGGTGTGTTTCCGTGCTGCACATCTCTATGACTTTACGAGTAGCATACTGACACTTAGTGTCTAGACTCACCATTCTTACATTCTTTAAAGTGACTTTGCTCATGATAAATTTCTGTCAAAGCTCATGTTTGTTAAGGTCCAGTTTCTTTTGTACTTACCAATCAAATGTTTTTGCTTAAGAGGATATGAATAGATTAAAAAGAGACAAAATTAACAACATAAATGTGGATCATTGGAAGAAAGGCAGCTTGAATCTGTTAAGGGAAAGTCATATTTAACTAACTTGATTAGATTTTTTTAAATGTAGAAACAAAGAGTATGGATGTAGGCCATGCAGTTGAAGCATTGCAAAATGATTTACACAAGATATTTTGTAAATTGCTGTATAATAGGCCTGTCAGATAACTTAAAGCTTATGAAATAAAATGGACAGCATGGACAGGAGGTTCCCTGAATGAGAGGACATAGAATGCTTGAAATAATTGTTTCACAGCAATTGTATATAATGCACTTTCCCAGCAGTGTTCATCTTCAAATATATCCAGGACCCAAACTTGGATACATCGGACACAATAATAACTTCACAGATGGCACAAATCTCAAAACTATTGTGAAAAGTGAAGAGTCTACCGATAGACTTCAAGAGAAGACAGACAGGTTACTCAAATGGGCAGGTACATGAAATAAACATTTTATTTCAGACTAGGAACAGGATAAATAACGAGAGGCAATATAAAGGGTCCACTTCAGAGGGAAATTTTGGAACAGAGATTTGGTGATAAATGTGTACAAAAAACTTTTTAAGGTGACAGGAAAGTGGAAAGAACAGCACAAAAAGGCATGTCAATTCTTGGTGTTTCCAATGAGAGATAATAGAGCTCAAAGACTCTCCTCTACATGCACCTAATAATAAACAGGACAGAATGAGTGGAGATAGAATGGCACAACCCCTAAATCATACTAAAAAGCCAGGAATGCTGTGATGTAACTCTATAAAGACCAATTCAGCCTCAACCAAAGCATTGTGTTCAGTTCCTGACATTGCACTCTAAGGAAAATGTGATGAATTAAGAGACAGTGTGCAGAAAAAATGATGAGCATGGTTTCATGACTGAGGGACTTACAATTATATTGATTAACTGGAGAAACTGGGGCTGATCTCCTTTGAGGAAAAAAATGTTTACACAAAGTTTGATGGAGGCGTGCAAAATGATGGCAGGTCGAGAAGGAGCATATTGAGAGAAACTGTTCTGATTGACAGAGGAGTCAAGAATCACAGGATATGATTGATGAAAGAATCAACAACCATCTATGGTATTAGGGTACAGAATGCATTCCTGAAGAAGGGCTAATGTCCGAAACGTTGATTCTCCTGCTCCTCGGATGTTGCCTAGCCTACTATGTTTGTCCAGCACCACATTTTTCAACTACAGAATGCATAGCCTGTGGTGGAGGCAGATTTAATCAGGGTTGTGTGTTGACTGTATAATTAGAACATGATGAATTTTGTAAGGAAGTTGCATTTATATTTAAAATAGGCACTGTACCCTATAAAATGGCTCCAGGAAATCACATAAGTACCCTTGTCAATTTTGCTAGTGTTGGGACTAGGCTCACTAGAAAATCACAGGGCTTTTTTTTAAATGCAATGGACATTCTCAAGGGTAAACAGATACTCACTGAATGGAGGGGTGAATAGCTCATCTTAGCTCACCACAACATGACAATGAGGAGCATCCGAACTGATGACCGATTAAGTCAAACATTAATTATCTTGATTAAAAGAGATCGAATATGCCTGTTAGATTAGATTAGATTAGATTAGATTACTTAGTGTGGAAACAGGCCCTTCGGCCCAACAATTCCACACCGACCCTCCAAAGAGCAACCCACCCAGATCCACACCCCTACATTTACTCCTTCACCTAACACTACGGGCAATTTAGCATGGCCAATTCACCTAACCTGCACATTTTTGGACCACGGGAGGAAACCGGAGCACCCGGGAGAAACCCACGCAGACACAGGGAGAATGTGCAAACCCCACAGATACTAATGACGGACTGATGATGGGGTAGTAATCATCTTAAATTGTACTCTGTAGGAGTCAGGCAGTGAAATACTACTTTAGGAGAACAAAGACATATGAACATCCAAACATATGGAAAAGGAACAATAGGCCCCTCAGCTCTTTGAACTGTTCAAGCATTCAATACAATCACAGCTGGTCTGATTTTAACCTCATCTCTACATTCCTACAAACCTCCAGGAATCTTTCATCTCCTCACAACAGTATCAGAGAGAAAGTGTTCTCAACTGGGAGACCTAAACAGTCGGAATCAGCTCAGGGACTGTTGTATTGAACTAGGCTTCCAAGTGCCACACATTAAAAACAAACCAAAGGACTGCAGATACTAGAAATCAGAAAGAAGGGTCACTGGACCAAAACATTAACACTGCTTTCTCTCCACAGAAGCTGCCAGACCTGCTGAGTTTTTTTTTTACTTTAGTTACCTCGTGCCATAACTTGCATTGTATAAAAACAGAACACAGGAGGCTTCGTGCCCTTGCAGAACTCAGTCCACCTGGTGAAGCAACCTCCAGCGATTTGAATAGAGAAGCTATCACAACTCCTAAATTCTGACTTTAAATTTTCAACCCTTCACTTTGCAAAGAGAAATCATCAAGCCAGCCAGGCCTGCAATGATGACAGTTTGATCTTATTTTCATCCTTATAAGTATCTTTTATGCATACCTAATTTTAATATTTGTATCTTCATTTAGCTAAGAAATGTACCAGTTTTGGCTTAGCAACTTTCAGGAATAGTTTTCTAATCTTAAATTGGAACTTTTGAGAAACTAAACGAGTTATGAAAGTTCACAGTGCATAGATCACTCTGCAGACACGTCGAGTGCAGTCATGTCACTTGCAGAAAGGAATTGACTAATCACCTGAAGAGAAGATCCACAGGGATAAGAGGAAAGGGCCAGGGTGCTCCTGTAAAGACCAGCAAAGGGTTTAAAAAGGCCCAAATGCCCCTGTCAGAACAATGACCATTAATTGTATTCTGTAAGAATGGTAGCAATTGAAAACGGAGACTAAACTGGACGTGCTTATTTGCAAAGTAGATCATGTAATTTGAACTGTGCTGCTGCTAGCTAGCTCAATGGAGACTCTAATGGTGTCAACAGCAAATGATTTGTTTAAAATAAATCCTGCCAGAAAATCTAACAAAACAAAAGAGAAGAGAATTACATAGAATGCCAGAAGTTGGGTTATTTTCCTTTCCCCGTTATGCCTTGGCGAGAGAAATACAAATAGAAAGTGTTAGGATTTGGAGGTGCCAGTGTTGGACTGAGGTGCTTAATGTTAGAATTCACACAACACCAGGTTATAGTCCAACAGGTTTATTTGGAAGCACTAGCTTCCAGGTGGTCCTGGTGAAGGAGCAGTGCTCTGAAAGCTAGTGCATCCAAATTAACCTTTTGGACTATAACCTGGTGTTGCATGATTTTTAAACTGAGAGAGTATTGGAAATATTCAGCATGTCCAGAATATCACCGATAAGAGAAAAAGAGGTTTTAAGTCAAATGCAACAGAAAATTACTTTTATAGACTATGATAGTGGGGCTTTGTCATCCTGTTTGCACTCCTACACTGTTTGATTTTAATGCATGCGATTAATGTATGTAAATACAGTCTTGATCAAGTAAGAGATACCCTTGGTTGTTTGGATAGAGTCAATCTCCGATGTTTTTGGGAATTAAAGTGTCTAAAGCACCGCCCTATTCACTGAAACTAAGCCAAAGAAGAGACTGCAACGTCACGATTAGGTTACAGCAGTCAACTTTGCTGAGACTGCGTGTGGGAAGCAAATTTCATTGAGAGGACATGAACTTCACTTATGTTTTGGCCCAGTGGTTTATTCAAACTTAATATGGCATTGTGGGAAAATGAGGGGAGATTAATTGTGATCTCCTTTTTCAGCTGGGCCAATGATGTATTGGCAAAAACATTAAGGTTTGTGCATTTAAGTTTTACATAGACAGCATGAAGACTGAGGAATCTGAAATGAATGCAATGAAATGTTTTTGTTGAAGTTGTGCGTGTTTTCTTCTGTCACTCTCAAACTTTAAAAAAATTATTCTACAATATTCAGACAAGGCATTTCCTAACATGATAAAAATAAATCAATGAATCATCCTCAGATTAATTTTAATTTTGAGGTGGACATTAGGTATTAACAGATGAGAAAGGCCTATTTTAATTCCAAATCTTCCATTGCAACATGTAATTGCTTCTTAGTGACTACAGAGCTTTCATTTTTATGAATCTACTTGGAAATCCATTCAATATAATCCATGAGAGAATCATTAGCACATTAAGACCTGGGCAGCAGAATGTTGGATGGCTTCAAATCGAGAGAGGGTACAATGTGGGAGATCAGCCTGTACTTGTAGCTCGAGGGCATGAGAGTAGCAGTGAGGGTTTCAGCAGCAAATGAATAAAATCAGGGGTGAAGGTAGATGAGGTTGTGGGGTGGTGATAACAAGTTCATCGGCAAGTAGTCAGAAGTCCACTTTGGAATTAAACGCGTAGCAATGAAGTTCTGAACAGAATAGCCTCATTGCAGATAAGGCCGTGATGGAGTTGGTAGTCACTGGAAGGGAGTCGGGATCAAAAACAATGACTACAGTCTTTCCCATTTTCATTTGGAGGAACTTTCCACATATCTAGTTCTGGAGCAGTAGTTTGATTATTTAGCACTTGAGCGATGCACTGGTGAAGTAGAACTGGATGTTTTCAGGGTACAGGGGAAAACTGACAGGTAAACAATGTTGCATAAGGCAGACAGATTTGAGAGGGGCACTTTTTTTTTTTACAGAGGCTAGTTTGTATGTGAAATGAACTGTCAGAGGAAGTGTTGGATACAGGAACAATTACAACAATTATAAAAGGACATTTGGACAAGTACACAAGCAGGAAAAGGTTCAGAAAGATGTGGGCCAAACACAGGCAAGTGGGACTATTTTAGTTTGGGATTATCAGCAGCATGAATGAATTGTACTGAAGGGTCTGTTTCTCTGCTGTATGACTCATGACTGCTCCTGGAAGGAGTGACTCACAATCCTAGGAGTTTTTCATTTATTCACCAGAGCACATATAATGCCTCAAATGATTGTTTGTTAGTGTTAATAACAAATAGCTAAAGTACTAATGTAGGCTTGCACTTAATTTGACCTGATGAAGGGCTTATGCTCGAAACGTCGAATTCTCTATTCCTGAGATGCTGCCTAACCTGCTGTGCTTTGACCAGCAACACATTTGCAGCTCCAATATCTTACAAGAGACAACCATGTATCTGTGATGTAAAGTAAAGTAATATGCAATAAACATATTCTGTTTAACTAACTCCAATTCCATCTTCTGCCTAAGATATCAAGTGGGCATCATTTCCCACATTAGTAGCCTAGACTGATGCCAGCAAGAATGATTGGTAGATTTGTCAGCATCAAAAACATCCTAACCTTTATTGGAAAACGCACTCCTAAAGAGAAAGAAACACTTGAGCAAAAAGGATGAGCTAACTATGGTTAACTAAGAAAGTTAAACCAAATTCAAAAGAAAACAAGTGTATAATTCCAAGATTAAACACAGATAAAAAGATTAGATAAGAAAAAGAAATGGAAGGCAAAACACAAATGGAAAAAAAATGAAGAGAAATTAGATTGCGAGAAAAAGAACATGAGAGATTTAGAAACAAATCGCAAGACTTCTTATTTGTATTTAAAAGGGACACCAATAACTAAAGAGAGTTTTGGTTCTCAAATATTCCAGCTGGGAATTAAAAATGGAATGATTCAGGAGCATTGAACAGATATTTTGTATCTCTCTGCAATGCAAGAAGACACCAGTAACATCAGAAACTAAAGGTGAACATAGTCTTATCAGACTGCGCTTGCATAACACTCA
The DNA here is from genome assembly GCF_020745735.1 of Hemiscyllium ocellatum. Classification (NCBI taxonomy): domain Eukaryota; kingdom Metazoa; phylum Chordata; class Chondrichthyes; order Orectolobiformes; family Hemiscylliidae; genus Hemiscyllium; species Hemiscyllium ocellatum. Next base: position 15,268,497 of record NC_083417.1, on the reverse strand, counting down.
GACATTTGCACTAAGGTTAGATCTAATTCTGAAATTGAACAGCACCTACTGGATAATCCTGAGTGCTTACAACCAATTAAAGATGATCACTAGGGAGGAATTCAAGACTATTGCAGTTATAATCATAAAGGGAATAGACACTAGGAAAAGTATTAGAATAAAAGACTGTCAAGACCCAGGTCCTATGTTGTTGAAATCTAGGATCACAAAGAATCTGTTAAAATAATAGATGCACTGGGTTTAATTTTCAAAAAAATTCCCTAAATTTTGGAAACATCCCATCAGATTAAAAAAACAAATATAACACCTCTATCCAAGAAAGAAAAGAAAATGGAGAGCAGGAAACCGTAGACAAGTTAAGCTAAGAACTGTCAAAAAAAAATGCTGGAATATATTATGGAGGAGTTTATGGAATGGCACTTAGAAAATCTTTGCAATAGGCTGAGTCAATATGAATTTGTGAAATGGAAATTGTGATGACAAATATCTTTCTTCCAGAGGTTTCAGGGGATGTGAGCTAGGCTAACTGGTCAGCATTTATCGCTCCTTCCCTAATTGTTCTTGAGAACCTGCTGGTAAGCTGTCTTCTTAAACCACAGCAGGAAGACCCACAATGTTGTTGGGATGGAGTTGCAGGCTTTTGACCCAATAACACTGAAGAAACAGCAATATATTTCCGAATCAGATGGTGAGAAACTTGGCGAGGAACTTGCAGGTAACACTGTTCCTATGTATCTGCTGACCATCTCCTACTGGATATCAGCTGCCATGATTTTGGAAGGTGCCCTCTAAGGAGCTTTAAAGAACTTGAGAAATTAGTCAAGGGTCTCTCTCTCTACCCCAAACCTCCCTTCACTGGTCGTAATATATGTTGGGGTTACTGCAGTTCCATGTGCTGTAAGATTGGCCCGCTTGCCAAACTCGTAAATAGTACCATTTGTTCACTGTGCAAACATGCTGCTGAAATAGGGTGTGTTGAAACTACTCTTGGCCACCCAGATTAGATCATTTCTTGCTCTAAGTCATGTAAACGCATGAATGACCCTAAGGCAATCATTCTTGGGGCTGAGAAAAAGTGTGCAGCCTACCTAGATTTCCCTAGTAGGATCAGGTACCTCAAAGGTTTCAGCAACAGGTGAAATTAGCTGCTTCCCAGTGCTGTTGTACAGTAGCAATTGAAATAGAATTCCCACTAACAGGATGCTAACATCAAGGAACAAAGATGTGCTAGCTCTCACACAAATGAGCAATGTGATATATGGATTTCAATTATGGCTGCAGGCTGCACATCCAAAGGACTAGGAGATTGCATCAAACAATGCATTCTTTCTTCTGTTCACAGTGAACAATGTATTGGCATAGTATATCAGACTGCACTTACAAAACACTCAGACGTTTGCACTAACATTAGATCTGATTTTGAAACTGTACAGCATCTACTGGATAATCCTGAGTGCTCACAACCAATTGAAGGTGATCAGTCAAGATTACACCATGGTTTACTTGTGTGCACTGGAAGCTATGTAGATTAATACAGAGGCAGACAGAATTTCTTCATACCCGATGCCTGTTTCATCTCAGCAAAATGGGTAAATATCACTTTCTGATTTGTTGCTCAAGGCAAAGCCCTGAACAGAGTTAACCTGACTAAAATTAAAACAAAGTCTGATTGTTAACAGTCAATTGTTATTAATCGGTGCATTCTCCATGACAATGCCTCTACCAATTAGAGATGTTTTGCTGACCAACCATCACCCTCCTGTCATGCATCAACAATGTTGCCTTTCCCCTGGGATTGATATCCCTACCAATTGTCATGGTGAGAGCAAGTTGAAAAGCTTTAAGCCTGTGTCTTTTCTTCTGCAGTGAAGAGAACATTATTCATTTATTATGAAACAAAACTCAAAAAGATGCAAAACTGATTAGAACACTTACTTTGTAACCAGATGATATAAATGTTTTGCCCTCTAAATAGTCTAGTACATACACGTGTGTGAACAGTAAAGGAAGAAAACGTCTTTCTGAAGAGATTCACTCTGGGAAAAAGAACACTTTTTGCAAATAAGTCTTAGTTTGTGATAGCGAAATGGATAAGGTGAGGATGGTTCAGGTGACTGTCAACCTGGCATAAGTAGATGGCTCACCATACACAAGCAAATGTCCTTGGGAGCAGGAAAATCGACAATACGTGCAAAAGCCCTTCATCAGGGATTCCTGCTGAAGGGCTTTTGCCCAAAACTCCGATTTTCCTGCTCTTTGGATGCTGTCTGAACTGCTGTGCTTTTCCAGCACCACTCTAATCCAAACTCTGGTTTCCAGCATCTGCAGTCATTATTTTTACCAAATGTCCTTGGGACACTTGCCAATGCAGCTTGTTCAGGAAGCACTAGATCAAGGATCCTTCCCAAATGCTCTTTAGAAGGACAGTCAGGGATTAAACTGGACCAGGACTCCAGTTCTCACACTGGACTCACAACAAGACATTCATGAGGGATAGGTATGCCGGACTGGAAGCAATTTTTCTTTTCCATTCTGGCCATCAATTGAAAACTCCAAACAATCTTCAGAAGCTGGATTAGTGGTGCTGGAAAAGCACAGCAGTTAAGGCAGCATTCGAGGAGCGGTAAAAATCGACGTTTCAGGCAAAAGCCCTTCATCAGGAATACAGGCAGAGTGCCTGAAGCATGGAGAGATAAGCTAGGGGAGGGTGGGGGTGGGGAGAAAGTAGCATAGAGTACAATAGTTGAGTGGGGGAAGAGGATGAAGGTGATAGGTCAGGGACGAGAGTGAAGTGGATAGGTAGAAAAGGAGATAGGCAAGTAGGACAAGTCATGGGGACAGTGCTAAGCTGGAAGTTTGGAACTGAGGTGAGGTGGGGGAAGGGGAAATGAGAAAACTGTTGAAGTCCACATTGATGCCCTGGGGTTAAACAGACTCGCTACTACAGCCACATTTGCTTCCTCAGTGTCTGTCTTCAATCCCAGGGCATTAATGTGGACTTCAACAGTTCCCTCATTTCCCCTTCCCCCACCTCAACCCAGTTCCAAACTTCGAGCTCAACACTGTCCCCATGATTTGTCCTACCTGCCTATCTTTTCCACCTATCCACTCTCCTCCATCACCTTCATTCCCTCCCCCACTCACCTATTGTACTCTATGCTACTTTCTCCCCACCCCCAGCCTCCTCTCACTTACCTCTCCACCCTTCAGGCACTCTGCCCGTATTCCTGATGAAGAGCTTTTGCCCGAAACATCGATTTTCCTGCTCCTCGGACGCTGCCTGAACTGCTGTGCTTTTCCAGCACCACTCTAATCAAAACAAAAACAACCCCAACAAAAGATCCACTTGTGTGAAGCTTGCTGTCAATGCCCTCACCATCACCCTTTTAATCCTCCGGCCAGTTACTTTAAACCCACTACCACCTTGGAATCAAACAGAGAACAGCGGATGCTGGACATCAGAAACAAAACAAAAAGAAAAGAAATTGCTGGAGAAACTCAGCAGGTCTGGCAGAATCTGTAGTGAGAAAAAAAAACAGAACTAACATTTAGAGATCCTTTTGCAGAACACCTGGAACTCTTACATGTACTTTCCAGCTGTTGCCAATTCACGATCATAAACTTAAGAATACCATTGTCGAAGGAATACTCATCCCCGATGAAGGGCTCTTGCCTGAAACGTTGATTCTCCTGTTCCTCAGATGCTACCTGACCTCCTCTGCTTTTCCAGCATCACACTCTGAACTCTGATCTCCAGCAGCTGCAGTCCTCCATTTCTCCCTGAAAAGGAATACATGCCCATTGCTGCCATGACTGAAGGTAGCCAGGTCAGCACAGACATAAGAAAGCTATTGGCGACCTCATGACCTGGTGTGGTACAACTTTCTCAGTGCCTTTTGTCAACTCAGTTTCAGGGAAATTCCTTACATAAAAGGGATGATTTTGTCAACCTCATATTATTGATGGGGGTTCCACCCAGAGGCCACAATGTGCCTGTTGGGAAATTATGGACAGTGCAACCAACAAATGGGAACACTTAACAGTAGTGGGTTTTAAAATTGATCCCATAAGAGTAGAAATTCATCTTTGGTGATAACACCAGATACACCTATAATTCCTCTGGCGATTGAAGTCAATGGAGCTGAACATTGGTCAAGGTTAAGTAGTTGATTTAATACCATCCATTTTATGGAGGACAAATTTCTACTTGTCAGTGCAAAGTAATAACATTTCATCTTTAAGCAACCTGGCTCCAGCGATTGTGTAATGCTTTATGTTTTTCTTATTTAAAAGATGTGTTTCTCAGCTAAACTTACAATGTTTGTTTGTTAAATAAACAATGGTCATTTCTCAGTATATAATTTTGCTCACCTTCCAAACCATCTCAATTATCAGCGACAGCTCCCACCATTTCCTTCCTATGTTAACTCACTGTGCATACTGGCTGAGATGTATTTTTCCAACCACAAAAGCAAAGCCATGGTTTGACTCTGGTCGAGAGGTCTGGTTCACTGCATCTGTGCCTCCGCCTCTTGGCAAAGTTGGACCAGAGATAAAACAGATGGGATGGCAGCGTTCCCCTTGGTGAGATGCTCCAAATAACAAGTCAACTGTAAATCACACTTATTTTTATTGGTCAAGAGATTCAATCGCAATACATGGACTTGTGTTTTAGCCTACAACCCCTTGAAGTGTGTGCTGTGATGCATTTTGGATGGAAGATTGAGAAGGGGCATAAATGACAGAAAGAAGGAGGAATAAGCTATTTGGCTCTCGATGCCTGTCCTGCCTTTGAAATACTCAGGACTGTTCCTCTATCCCAATGTTATACTTCTATACTCCTCCTAAAATATTTCCTAACCTCGCTGAGATAGCCTAGCCCATGTTCTAAGACCATGATCCAACAGCCAGGGGAAACATCATCCCTACATCCAAATCATAAATGGTACAAAGTATAGGATTTCAGGCAAGTACACCCAGACAGGCAGGGGGCACTTACATAACTCTTTGTAAATCTCTTTTAATGTTGTACATCTCAGTCCAACACCGGATAGCACTGCAACAGATGTCTTTGGGATAAACACTGCACAAGAATCTCAGGCACGATCATCATCATGTCAAGCTTTTCTTTAAGTCAATTTTACTGCTTCAATCGCTATGAATCATCTTTCAAATCAGAACCCTTCTACTCCTAATGCGCCCCATAACATAGAATTACAGAAGTGTTATGGTGCAGATGGAGGCCATTCGGTCCATTGTGCCAAGACCAGCTTGTTGAATGATGATAATTACCTGGTGCCAACCTTCTGCTTTAGGCGTTCATGCAAATCCTCATCCGTCTAAAATGTGCAACGTCTTGTTCGGTGATTATGCCGGCTGGTTCTAGACTCTCCAACAAACAACCTTTCCTCCTGTCCAGTCCCCTAAGAATCTCTCACTTTTCAATGAGGTTGCTTCTCATTGCCCTCAATTCCAACAAGTACAGGCCAAATGTACTCAACTTCTTCTCTGAAGACAGTCTCCCTCTATACCTGGTAGCAGTCCTGTGAATCTTCCCTGTATATCTTCCAAATTCAGCTTGAAGTAGCAGCTCAGCCTACTCTGGGAGTTATCTATCTAGCAGAAGCATTGAATCTAACAGACACGAACCTTGCTGAAATCAAATGAATTACCAAATAAGCTGCAACTTTAAGTGTTGTGAAACAAGCAGTGACAAAGATAGCATGAAAGCATCAAGGGCACAGTTGTTGCGATAAAACCATGTTTGACCAAGAAATTAATTAATGGCTTATTGCACAAAGGAAAGGCAACCATTTTCCTCAATGAGTTGGAGAAAGAAATGCTAAAGCACATCCTTGCAAAATGTCCAAGGAGATGATTGACATCTAAGAGAGCACATATCTTGCTTCCTTAGTCAACAAGAAGAATTAAATCAAGGGCAACATTAAGTGTGGTGCAATGGTATAGCAGCAATGGCAATGCAGAAGCTTGAGTTAATACTTTAGGGATAAAGGTCTGAATCTTTGGAATTTGGATTTGAATAAATCTGTGGGATTAAAAAGCTGGTCTAATGGCATCTATGTACCCACTTTTGTTAAAAAAAAATCCGGTGAAAGGAAATCTGCCATCCTTACCTCGCCTAGATGTGGCAGATTCTGAACTGCCCTGTGGCAAATAGGAATGGGAGTAAACACTGGCCTAGCCAATGGGGTCTACACCCCACAAAACAGACAAAAGAGACAGTGCAGTCTGTATAATGGGCACCAAATGGAAAAGAGCTGATTTTTACATAGGACATTCCAACAGACCATGGGTGAAGGTGGGAGCAGATGCCTTCACCTGTGGGTGCTGATTATTTTCTCACCGTGGACTACCATTCCAACAGCTGGGAGGTGGACTAGAGAGCCTAGATGATTACTTGAGATTGTCTAATGCCTGAAAGCATGCTTCAGCTGTTATGGCATTCCTCACATTGAGTTGAGCAACAGTGGTAGAAGACTGCAGGTGATGGTGTTCCAATACATCCACTGCCTTGCCTCTCCTAGATTTGCAAGATGTTGCTGAAGGACCTTTAGTGAGTTGCTACAGTGCATCTTGTAGATGGTATACACATCTGTTACTGTGCAGCCATGGTGAAGTGGCTGAAGTTAGGAGGTGGTGGATGGTGTGCCAATGTCTGGATGGTGTCAAGTTTCTTGAGACTGGTTAGAGCTGCACTCAGACAGATGAAGAATATTTCATGACACGCCTTATGCTTTTTAAGGTGGAAAATTCTTTACACACATGAAAATGTGACCTGCAATGTCATAGAGTTATTGCTCAGTGTACAGTTAGAAATTCACAGTTGATCCAGTCTCTCCATAGGCTTCTCAAAGCAAGATTGCAAATATTAGACTATAATTTCCAGCTGCTGGTTTGCTGTGAATGTGGTTATATTGTGTTGAAAAACCCTGAAGGCAGCAAGAGTGCAAAACATACTCTGGGTGGGGGATTGCAATGTCTACCGCCAAGCATAGCTCAACAGCAGCACTACTTATTGGGCTGGACATAGCTGGTAGATTGGGTCTGCAACAAGTGGGGAGGGAACCAACAAGAGGGAAAAACATTCTGGACCTCATCCTTATCAACCTGCCGGCTGCAGATGCACCTGTCCATGATAATGATTGGTAAGGGTGACCACCACATAGTCCTTGTGGAGGCAATGGCTCCACCTTCACATTCAGAATAACTTCCATCATGTTGTGTAGCACTAAGTGAGACAGCCATCGAATAGAGCTAGCAACTCAAAATTGGGCATCCATGAGGTGCTGTGGGCCATTAGCAGCAGAATTACACTCCATCACAATCTGCAACCTCATGGCCCACAATATCCTCCATTCAACCATTACCCTCAAGCCAGGGGATCAACCCTGGTTCAATGGTGAGCCCAGGAGGACATGCCAGGAGAAGCACCAGGCATGCCTGAAAATGAGGTGCCACCTTGGTGACACCAAACAGGATTATTTGCACACTAAACATCATAAGCAACAGGTGACTGACAGAACCAAGAGACTCCACAACCAATGGATCAGTTCTAAGCTCTGCAGTCCTGACACATCCAGTTGAGAATGGTGGTGGATAATTAAACAACTCACTAGAGGAGGCGGTTCCACAAATATCTCATTGTCAATGATGAAAGAGCCCAACACAGTGAAATAGATAAGGCTGAAGCAATTGCAGCCACCTTCAGCCAGAAGTGCCGAGTGGATGATCAGTCTCTGCCTCCTCCAGTGGCCCCCAGTATCACAGAAGCCAGTCTGATTCACTCCATATGATTGCCAAGAAATGGTTGGAGTCACTGGATAGTGTAGAGGCTATGGGCCCTAGTAATATTCCGGCATTAGTACTGAAGACATGTGGTCCAGAACTTGGTGCTTCCCCAGCCCAATTGTTCCAGTACAGTTACAACACTGGCAGCAGCCCAACAATGTGGAAAATTGCCCAGGTATGCTCTGTACACAGAAAGCAAGACAAATCCAACCTGGCCAATTACTGCGCCAGTCTGCTTTTGATCATCAGTAAAGTGATGGAAGGTATCTTCAAATGTACTATCAAGCAGCACCTGGTCACCAATAGCCTGATCAGTGACGCCCAGTTTTGGTTTCTCCAGGGCCATTTGCCTCCAGATGTTATTACAGCCTTGGTTCAAACATGGACAAACTAGCAGAATTCCAGAGGTGGTGAGGGTGACAGCCCCTGACATAAAGGCATTTTGACTGAATGTGATATCAAGGAGCCCAGCAAAACTGGAATCAATGAATACAAGGGGAAGAATCTCCAGTGGTTGGAGCCACACCTGGCACATAGGAAGATGGTGATGGTTGTTGGAGGTCAGTCAGCTCACCTCAAAAGGTGTGTTCTACACCCAATCATCTTCAACAACCTCGATGACCTTCCCTTCATCACAAGATCAGAACTGGGGATGTTTGCTGATGATTGCACAATGCTCAGCACCATTTAATAATATTCAATAAAAGTAACATTTGTATTAAAATGCAATACTCTTAGCATGTTTTAAAGCACAGACATGCATACAAAAGTATAACCTGAAAAAAAATTCCTCCATACAATACATATGAGTGAAGTTTATATTTAAAGATGAGTTTGCACCTCTCATGACTCTAGCATTCCCATAGCAGTTTATATGTGGTGATGTACTCTTTATTGTAAAGGAGGGAAAAGTGTTAAAATACGAAATACAATATGCTGTTGTAACATATTGATTCTCCAAGCTACTCACCTTTCTGACTTGAAAATAGATCACTGTTACTGAATCCAAATCCTTGAAGTCCCTCTGACTGCATGATGGATAATGGACACCAAATAGACTGCAGCAGTCCACCAGCATCTTCTCAAGTGATAACTATGAAAAGGGCAATAATTGATGGTCAGCCAGCGATAAATGAACACTGTGGATGTTACTGAGACTGGAAAGTTTGAGTTATAAAGAGAGGCTGGATGTGCTAAGAGTTGTTTCCTTGCATTGTAGGGGGCTGAGGGGTGACCTTATAGAGGTTTCTAAAATCATGAGGGACATAAATAAAGTGAATAACCAAGGTTTACCGCCTCCCCCCCCCTCCCCCACAAGATTTGGACAATACCCAGGCTTGGGCCGATAAGTAACATTCATTCCATATGAAAACCATCTCCAATTACAGGCAAACTAACTACAACCCTTTGACATTGACCGAATATTACCATCACTAAATAGGAGAAAGTGAGGTCTGCAGATGCTGGAGATCAGAGCTGAAAATGTGTTGCTGAAAAAGTGCAGCAGGTCAAGCAGCATCCAAGGAGCAGGAGAATCGATGTTTCGGGCAAAAGACTGCACAATCAACATCCTGGGGATTACCAAATACAGAAAAATCAACTGGACTTGACAAACATAAAAATTGACTGCAAGAGAAGATCAGAGGTTTAGGAACGCTGTAGCAACCACATACCTTTAAAACATTTTTTTAAAAATCACTCATGGGATGTTGTTAGCTTCATTTTTGTTTGGACTGATCTACTTTCTTGCTGAGGACTTATTTTACTCGAATAATGAGACCTAGTTTATTATCGTTGAAACACAAGATCAGATATATACAACTTTACAAAATCAGTCTCTCTAATATCCTAAGTAACCGTACAGTTCTTAAATCTCTAACAACATAAGAATCAGGAGCAGAGTGGACCATCTGGCACTGCAAGCCATTCAATAAGATCATGGCTAGAGCGACAGCAGGGTCAAATGAGTCAGACTTCCCAAATAAATGCATGATGCCAGAAATGCTTCCAACAATTCCAAGATGACTGTTGTGAGTGAATATTCTTCAGGCACATTCTGTTTTCTCCCATTGTTACTGAAATGCCTGCACAGAAGCTGGGATACCATCACCAAGTCACCCTTTACTAGTGCATAGTACACTGGCTGTGGCCAGTCGGCTCAGTGTCATTCCCCTGATCGGAGGAGATTCCAATCTCCTCCTTATATTTTTTATTTTATTGAACAACAGTTTACAAAACAATTAACATTAACAGCTGTATACAAAGAAAAGGGAGAGGAACAGCAAAGCCAGGCCCCAAACCCTACCATTCAATCAGTTTTCATGGAAATGAGGACAAACCTCAAATCCCAGTTTCAATTATTATAAACCAGTAACAAATGACAAGTACATAAAAGGTAGTCCAATTACATTAGAAAGTGCAGAAAATACAGATGCCCAGTAACACAACCATTCCTCCCACCTTCCAGCCACTAAAGCAGCCTGCCCCTATGTCCCTTCCAGCTCTTGATCCACCCTGACACACCTTCTGGCCACCTCTATCTGCCCCGGATAACAGTGCTGAGGACGGCCTACCTGCCTTCCAGCTCTGTCTGCCCCTAAGTAGCATCTGGCTCTTGCTCACACCAACACACAATCCGGCCTGTGGCCTGCCTTTACACACCTTTGGCAACTTCTTAGACAGCCTGTCATCTTCCCTGGGACTACAGCACATAGGGAAGGCCACAAGACTTCTGGATCTCAGCTTGGCCCTATGCACCTTCTGGTGCTCTGGCACCTTCCAGCCACCTCTAGGACAGCCCATCCCGACTACCCTTCTCTGAGCGTTGTTGTTCTGAACACCCTACCCACCTTTTGGCTCCCGGAGCGACCAGCATCAGAGCAGCCTACCCACTCTCAAGCTCTCAGGATGGCCTATGACCCTCCCAGCTGACAGTAAGGCCTGACAGAGTCAGGGACACACAAGACAGTGCAGATGATAAACCCAACAAGCAACAAGACAAAGTCAAAGTCAATTATCAACAAACAGAGTCCCTTCAATTACAGAGTTCATTACAATAAACAGTTCTCTTCAAAATGTAGAATCCAATCCCAGGAATAGAGTCCACTCCATTATACTCCAGCAGGTTGTGAGTTCATGGAATGCCCTGCCAGTAGCAGTGGTGGACTCTCCCTCTTTATGGTCATTTAAGCAGGCATTGGATAAGCACATGGAGGTTATTGGGCTGGTGTAGGTTAGGTAGACTTTGGTCGGCACAACATCGAGGGCCGAAGGGCCTGTACTGCGCTGTATTTTTCTATGTTCTATATACAAAGTGCATGGTCAGAAATGGAGACAACTCCAAATTGCAGAGTCCATTGTTAAAAACAGAGTCCACTCCAGAAGGCAGCAAATGCACACCTCACATCTCACAGATGTTCAGTCTCTATAGAGCTTTAGCTTATCCTTCAAGAACTGGGCCCACTCACAGAAACAACCATACATTGTAAAGGTGCAGTTAACTCACAGGGGCTTGGTCCACCCCCAAGCTCCAGGATACAAAAAGTACTCACCTCTCAGCATGCACACACACAGGTGTTTAGTATTTACAGAGGCCCAATTCCAGGGCCAGGACTACCCCTGGAACAGCTCATCTGGTAAGATGTACTTTCTCATAAGGGCTCAGTCCAAACACTAAAAAACAGTGAAGACACATACAAAAAAAGAGGAAAACTAGAGTGCAAGGGCTAAGCCTTGCTACAAAAATCAACATTGTCCTTTTCTCAAAATAAAAGAGAAGAGTAACACAAACTTTAATCAGCCAGTGAAACAACAATTCCCAAATGAGAATTGAATTGCACCTGAAACACATTGACTGTGTGGATCAGGCAGTTTAGAAATCAGTCCTCAATAAAGAAGAAACACCAGTTAACAAACTGGTTATATAATTCAGTGAATCAAGAATCAGAATTTTCTCTTCCCCCCCCCCAAAAAACAATAACATACTGAGTGTGACACCTGACAGCAGAGTCAGTGCCCTAACCTGAGGATATTCTAAAACTCCTGTTTAGTTTTTTTTTCTTTTTTTTTTCTCCCTTTCCCCACCACCCATGTTGCGTGTGTGTGGGCAAGTGTACAAATCTTTATTCAATTTCCACCAGCAGGAAGAAAGGAAATACCAGGGTGACCAGTGACAAGCAGTGCCCTTTACATCAAAGGGCATTGCTATGTGATCAAACAGTGAATGGGAGGGTAAGGATTAAATCAAAATAGAGTAGGAGGGGGAAATAATACACTCCACTCCCTGCAGTGCCCACCTTTCCCTGAAAATCTCAAGGGTTTTGGTGGACACTGCGTGCTCCTTCTCGAGGGGCACCCAGGATCTGACATATCTACGGAAGAGGGGCAGGCAATCGACCCCCTCCACAGCCTGCTGCCTGGGTCTGTTTATGGCCAGTTTGGCATAAATTAACAGTCCCAATCAATGACCTTGTAGTCAATGAGGTCAACTTGGTTCCAATCACTACACCTGCCCCAAGGGAAACTTTCCTATATGTTTCCTATAGGACATTAGTGAACCAGATGGGTTTTACCCAACAAACAACAAGGGGGATTGGATGACATTAGACTCTCAATTCCATATGTTTATTGGATTCAAATCCACCTTCTGCCATCGCAGGATTTGAACAAAGGTTCCCTGAACATTCGCTGGGCTTTATGATTTACAATCCAGCAATAAAACTACAAGGCCATCTCTTTCTCTTCAATGAAATGGTGAATATGCAACAGATGCTCTACCTTGTGGGAGATATATATATGTATATATATAGATAGATAGACGGTAAGTTCAAAACTGAGACAGGGAGTTGTGAATCTGTGGAACTCACTGCCTCAGAGTGCAGTGGAGGCAGAAGTAATCAATTGATTCAAGAAAAAAGCAGATATGTTCCTGATGAAAAGTGGGATAAAGGGCTATGTGGAGCAGATAGGAAAGTGGAGTGTAGACCAAGATAAGATCAGCCAAGATCGCATTAAATGGTAGAGTGGACTCAAAGGACTGAATTGCATACTCCTGCTCTCATACCTATTTTCCTATTGTACAAGCATCTTGCTTCTATTCTTTGACTGGTATTTGAGAGAGAAGGACAATTTAAACCCAATGTTATGTCAATCTTGCACTATTTGGGTTTATGTCAATGAAGAGCTGAGTTGAAATTACCTGAGCTCAATTTTCATTGAATTTGTTACAGTCAAGAGACAAATTCAATGCTCACTCAATCACCCTTGCCTGCAATCAAACTTTGATCTTAAAAGTGTGAGAGTAATATGAAAGCCACCTGATCACATTGCACGTTTCTTAGAAGTTCAGGTTTTTTTTGTATGAATTGTGAGAAACAGTTAAATCAGAAATTTTAACCCACTTTTTCATCCAGTCAAACCACAACTTGCACAGTTTGAAAGCAATTGCACATGATGAAATATTCTAACCACTTCAGAGAGGGGGTTGAATCAGAAAGGGAGCAGAGACTGAGGGAAAAGTTTAATGACCTTCTACTAAATAAAACATGAAGATTACATAATTCCTTAGATCAAATATATTAGAAGGACTGAGAAAAAAATGATGCAACTGCCGCATTAACATGCACAGTTTCAATTATTGCCTTCTAAATGACTATTTGTAGGCTTCGCTGTGTGCCTTTTGGAACTAAACACCAAATTGAGATGTTCTTACTAAGTTGTAATATCCCAGCTGCTTCCACCTCTTTCTGATTCTTTCTCTAATGAGTAACCACTTGTTATTTTTAGAACCCTCCTGGGTTGAACAATGTGATAATGTAACAACAATTGAACCAGCATGGTACATCAACTGCATTCAACAGACGCCAACATTTCTCCAGACCAAATGAGAAGAGCTGGAGAAGGAATCACTGTGGAGTTGGTTTCACAAGCCAGCTCATTGATGGCTACAAAGCAGTTTTTATGAAAGTTCAACTCTGAGAACTCAATACCCAGAACCCAAACAATTAAGTAGTGCCACCTTCAAATTTGTAGCAAACACAACGAAATACTGTAGAAATTCTTCTAATTCTTCAAAAGTGGAATCATTGCATTTAATTTATTTTGCAACTAATATTAATTTGCAAACTGGTTATTTTTATTTCTGTGCTCCTTACCCAGTGGTAACGTTTGAACCACAAATCTGGTGGAGTTGAAAGTTGACTCAAAGTTTCTAATAGTTACAGTTCCTTAAGTATCTAAAAGAATTGCCACAATAATTCCTGGTTCAAATGGCTGTCAACCACATTTAACAGTAAAATACAAATGAAGGATTGCAGATGCTGAAAATCTGAAACAAAAACTGGAGAAACCTCAGCTCATCCAGCAGTATCTATGGAGACAAAAACACAGTTCATGTTTCATGTCCAATAACTTTTTGTCAGAACTGAAATTCTCTGGGAAAGTGTGGTATTTATGTTGATGACGGGGTGGGAGGGGATTGAATAGAGTACTTGCCTACAGTATCTCTTTTTTCTCTCTCTTTGGGCACCATCTCCAAGTACTCTACAGACTTGTTAAGATTCTCCAGCACTTTTTGCTTTGGTCTGAAATCAACAGGTTTCTAGGACAAATCACAATCAGTAGCTTGGGTGGTTCCAAAAGCCTTACAAGCAAGTAACTAAATTTGCAACATTTATATTGGGTTAATGAAAATTTCACATCTATGTAACTAAATGTTTTTATTAAAAACTCAAAACCTACATAAATGTTTTTGCAAATAACACAGATGTAAGCAATTGATAACCAACATGTCACTCCTCATGCATACATGACAACAAAATTACAAAAAGAAGGAGAGAGACGGCAAGCTTAAGAGATTTATTTTCTTTCCAAAATATAATTTCTAATTTTCCTTTCCCTATCTCGCTGTGCTAACGAAAAACGAGACACTTTACACACAATTGTTTATTTTAGAACAGATGCTGCCAGACAGACTGTCTACTTCAAATTGCACTTTTACATTCCACTACATGAGCTGTAAACAATCAAACTCCTGGACATCATGAAAGACCCCTTCCATTGGATTCACAACATCCAGAGGATTTTTAACTGGTTCCGAGATGAGACGTCAAGATACCTGTTTATTGCCACAGAACGTATCTAATGGAATCTCTCTGGAATACACAAATCAGCAGAGTATCTCAAAGGCCTTGCCAAGAGAGATTATTACAATGTTAGACTGAAACCTGGCTGAGAAACTATCTCCTTCTCTCTAGTCTTCTCGCTCTTTTTCTTTGGAAGTGGGTGACAGGTCCTGTAAAAGTGATCAGACCAGGGGGAAAATTGTCTGTGATCTATTATAATAATCTGTTATAATAATCTATTATTATATATTATAAATCTGCTCTGTATAACTGCACCCAGGAGAACAGCTGGGCTAAGCATTTGAACATTGTACTCCCCTCAACAGGAACTGTCAAGGAAGAACTAACCACAGTCATTTTGTTTTAAATTTCATGGACTGCATGGTCCTCATAAGCCTAGCTGTCCTAGCTTGCCAGGTGGTGTGTGTGTGTGTGTGTGTGTGCGTGTGTGTGTGTGTGTGTGTGTGTGTGTGACAGAGAGTGTGTGTGTGTGAGAGAGAGAGAGAGTGTGTGTGTGAGAGAGTGTGTGTGAGAGAGAGTGTATGTGTGAGAGACAGTGTATGTGAGAGTGTCTGTGTGTGCGTGAGAGAGAGAGAGAGAGAGATTGTGATTGTATGAAGTGTCACGTTACCCAGTCTTGCTTAGCTCGGGAAAAATAGTTTCAATAAACTTTACTTGTTTTTGTTAAGACTAAGGAAATCAGTCTGAGTCAATTCCTCAGAGCCTTAAAATGTAAGCTCTGGGACACTGGTATAATTGATAAACCATATCCTCTCAGAGTTTAGAAAATCACATTGAGGTCAAATGAGGAGTGGGAGAATAGAGGAGTCATTTCAACCCTCTTCACCTCGTTGTGACACTTGATGAATAGATCAATGCACATAAGTACAGAAATATACAAACAAATGTTCTTCTGTTCCTGGCCACATTCAGCAGCTCTGAGGCCTGAGCTCTATGCCCTTTGCTACAGGTTCATGAGCCTCTGGGAAGGAGTTGTGGTCTTGGAACTCTCTATCTCTGCTCGGTGAATTATTTCAGCTGAATTAACAAGTAGGATACTTAAAAGACTTTGCTAAAGCAATTTCAGTGAATTAACAAAGTGTTGGATTTTCTGAGGACTGGCAAACACTTTCACGTTGCCAATTTGCGTTTTCTTTACTAAAAAGAACAAAAGGGCTCTGTGTTTCTGGCAGGATATACTGATGAGAATTCCTTCATAAATGTGAAGTTGTACTTCTACTCTAATAGTCCCTCATGGTGTGGAGCAAGGCAAACCATATCCACTTTTACAAGGCAGGCAGCTGTTGTATTTGGGAAGTTAAAGGTCCACATCATTAATCAGGCATTTTGGAAACTCCTATGAAGGGGTAATTGTGTGAGGTAAACATGAGATTACAGTGCTGGGAGGCAAGGACGTGAGGCAAAGGGTGGGTGTGGGGTTCTAAGTTGGTATGCGCTAGGATGCTGAGTGGAGTGTAAAGTGCGTGGAATGAGATGTTTTACAGTGCCAAGTAAGTATGGTGTCAGGTAAGTCAGGTGCCAGGTAGATATGGGGCAGGGTCCAACTTGGGTCGGCTGACAGGTGGAGAGTGTACCGTTGGAAAGGGAGTCAAGGATTGCTGAGATTAATCTTTTGATTCTTATTGTTAGTCAGAATGTTGCTTTACAGCTCTCTTTCTCTGGGTATTTCCACTGATTTGCAGGAGGCCTCAAGTGGCTGGTTTGCTGTCTATCTCTACGACTCTATAATTAGTGAACTGCCTCCTGGTTATCCACGACCCAGAACCTAATTGTGTGTGTGTGTGTGTGTGTGTGTGTGTGTGTGTGTGTGTGTGTGTGTGTGTGTGTGTGTGTGTGTGTGTTGTGTGCAAGTGAGAGTCCAGAAGAGGATTAAAGTTTTAATTTGTAGTGCTCAATGCCAATGTTTATCATTCTAACTGGAGTCTAATTATTCATAATAAATAGTAATTCTGCAAAGTACAAATACCAGTCCATGCTTTCTATCAGCCTTGGTTTGGAAATCAGGTAAACTGTACACTTATCTTAAAATCTTTAACTTGTGTGACAGCTCCAGGGAAAGCAGGGTTTAATTGCCAGCGCACTACCTCAATCAGTCATGACACGGTCCCCAAGTAAAAATAATGCCAACTTCTAAATCTGATGCTAAATTGAGAACCTAATATAAGAAGATTCTGCCCGTGATATTTATACTAAATCCCTTACTGTTGAAGAGCATGTTTCTTGATTTAGAGCACATGCTCTTCTCACACATAATTAAAGCCCCCAGCTGTGAGAGCAGCCATCCAGCAGTGCAAGATGCACAGGACACAAGCAGAAGTCACTTAAATGAGGTGGGGACAAAGGGTTAGCATGTTCCACAGGGTCCAATGCAGACAGGTCATAAATGTAATCCTGATAGCCAAAATCCAATGTCCAACTAAACAGCAGGTGATAGGGAAGAATGAACAAAGTTACGCTGCAGCACTCCAACTATCTTACTCAAATTGATTAGTTGAGAAGCTGCACCAGAATAACTGGAGAAATCCAGTGGCAAGGCTAGATTGTCACAATTTGCTCGTAGTGCACCAGAACAACCTAATGTAGCCATAACATTTTATTGTCTGACATTTCAGTATGTGACAGTTCTACAAATGAAATTTAGTAGCAGTGCTGCCTCACAGTGCCAGGAACCCAGGTTCAATTCCAGCCTTGGGTGACTGTGTGTGGAGTTTGCACATTCTCCCTATGTCTGTGTGGGTTTCCTCTGGCTGCTCCGGTTTCCTCCCACAATCCAAAGATGTGCAGGTTAGCTGAATTGGCCATGCCCATAGTGTTCAGGGACATGTAGGGTATATTAGTCAGGAATAAATGTAGAGTTATAGGGTAGAGAGTGGTCTGTATGGGTTACTTTTTGGATGGTTGGTGTGGACTTGTTGGGCCAAAAGGCCTGTTTCTGCACTGTCATGATTTCATGATGACGATGATGATGATGATGATGATTTGATTGATTGATATGTTAGTGATGTATCCACTGAGGTCAAAGCACCATGTTTGCAATATTTTAACGAAAATAGGTCAATTATGTTTAATTTCAAAAGAAATGGAATTTGCTACTTTATTTGAGAAAACCTCAAGTTGTCTGTCTAGATTAGTATTTAAAAAGACATCTTAAATCACAAGACTGAAGCTTGTACAATGTATAATAATCATCATTTAAACAAACTAAATTACTTTTCCTTGTGGGTTATTATCATTTATATTATCGAGAATTATATCATGTGTTAACCAGACTGCAAATCCCTTTTTTTGAAAATGTGTTCTCTCTTCAATGCCTTTAAGTTTTGATGTGGCGTTTTCTCATT